>NC_136061.1:1786795663-1791595663 GCF_964261635.1 Lissotriton helveticus
AAGAAATTCTTAAATGTCTCATGTTGGTAAACACTTATTAAAATATTAAAATGTAGTGTGTACAAATATATATATATATATATATATAATATATATATATATATATATATATATATATACATACATATATGTATATGCACATATACACACACACATATATATATATATATATATACGACGAAAGCTTCTGCCAAAACGTTTGTTTTGCTGTAATAAACTGCACGCTGTATTAGTAACCCCCCGGAGTGCTGCTCTTTCTTTTCCTGACACGGAGGAGTGTTTGAGCGTTATATATATATATATGTATATATATATATTCACTGAAAAAAACATAGGTTATAGACCATATATAGTTAGGAATTAGCATTTACAAAACCTTGAAAATTCACTGAAAAAACCATAGGTTATAGACCATATATAGTTAGGAATTAGCATTTAAAAAACCTTATTTTACTCACACAAAACCATTGAAATTCCATATATAGTTAGTTGCACTAACTATATATCGCGCACCGGCAATCCACTGCTGATCATGTCACATATTACATCATTCATGACATGGTCAGTGACATCACTGATGACATCACTGATGACATCTCAAATGACATCACTGATGACATCACTGATGACAACATCCAGTGACTGTATGTTTCTGAAAAGTTAAAATATGTCTTACATATTAAAGAATGACTGGATGTATAAGTGTCTGGATGAAGGATTTAGTAGGTGCGTGACTGACTGTATGAGTGAGTGATTAAATGTGTCTCACTGAATGCATGGGTTAGTGACTAAACTGTCTTAATTTGTGCATCATAATGTCTGTTGTGATGTAAACTGCTGCATGTGTTGATCATTAGCTATACGAGAGGCTATATGTGTTATTGATTGGTTGCCCAAATATTTGTATGGGAGATTGAGTTTGTGTAGGGGTGGCTGGGAGGTGTGTGACTCTGTGCATAGATGTGTGAGCAGTTGATTCACTAGGTGTATGAGTTCAAGAGTGCATGTGGAAACAGCTACATGGGCAGTTGACTGTGTGCATGAGTGTATTGATGAGTGAATGGATATCTCAATGCTACATGTCATAGTAAGTACATATGTAAAACACAGTACATGTGAGAGTTGGCATATATAAATAACTGTGCATGAGAGCCACTGAATGTGTGAGTGGTTGTATGGATCATTGTGAACTTGTATCAGGGATTGTATAAGAGAGTAAATATGTGTTAGTATATGTTTGAATAAGTAAGGTGTGTATAACTGTATAGTTGAAGAAATGGAGGTGAGATTGTTTATTTGCATGACTGACTAGGTGTGTGTTCTGCTCGACTTTTGGGCTCTATTTATGAGTGATGGTGACTTTAAGCTTGCTACCATCCTGAATCTTTATTCTTGCCTTGTGTTGGTCCTTTTAAGGCCTTTTTGCCATACCTAGAAGCATAAACTAGAGGATAGCTGCTTAATATGATGATAGATCCCTTATTGTTGACTCTAATCCATCTATTGCCTATTGGCTTTGACATACTTATGTGTCCTTTCATGATTCTACCTATAGTAGAGGGTGGATCCTGTTGTCTTGACTTTATATTACATATTGGTATGGTTTGTGTAGGTACTCTGATAGAGCTAAGTGTTATTTCATCCTTCTCAGGCCTACAAGGCCCAGAACTAGAGAGACTCCATTTTGCTTTCTGTCCCTGCAGACTGAGATGCTTGCAGGGTAAAGGTGATGTTTTAGTTATGAGGTGTTGTTCGCTCTTTGCAAACCAGAGAGAACCGGCCAGAGCTGAATCTAATCAAGAAGTGTCCCTGGGCTCAAGTCTCTAGACGAAACAAGCAGCTGATCACTGTGAGAGCGTCTAGCGCAAGGAGCCTGGTGCATGAAAGTGATGGGAGGAGGCTATTGGTTGGAACTTTCCACTAGAGGAGAGCATTCTATATTAGCGAAGTGCAGAAGAGGAGGAGGGTCAGTTGGTGTTTTGGACCGTTCAAGTCAGTTGCAGTGGATTCTGTGAATGGAGAGAGAGAAGGCAGATGATTGCTGAAGTTGGAGAAAGCAGTCAGATGAATCTTAGAACAATGTTGGAACTGTCAGCTGAAGCTGCCCGTGTATCCGGATGCAGATGAAGGAGTGGAAGTTGCCAGCTGGGGCAGCTGAGCCAGAGGAGTAAAGCTGTGGTGATGGAGGGAGAGAGAGAGAGCCCTGATTCCACCAGGAGAGAGAGAGAGAAACAGTCCTCCTAATAGGGTGAGGTGTTCTAAACTAGTTTGCTTTACACATATATATATATATTAACCTTGCTTTGATTTCCTAGGTTAGATTCCCTACTGTAATGTTTTATTGTATTACTAATCCTTTTCCTTTCAGCAGTGTGCAGTCTATGTACAGTCCCTGTTAGTTAGATGTGGATGTGGTCTTCACAGAGACCCTGCAGATCTGTGTATGTGTCTATTATGTGTGGCTAATGTTGTTTATTGTACTGAGAAATAAAGATACCCCAGTTCTTAGTGAACCATTGTGCAGGTGTTGTTGTCCCTAGTGAGGCTAACCTTTCTTCTAGTCAGGTGCAGGCGAACGGATGCATCTCCCGTCCATGTGGGTCTGAGCAAGGGGGAGAGGAGAGCTTACATTTGATAATAACCTTTGCATAGTGTGCTTCTTATTCTTGTATGAAAAGGTAACCTGTTCTTCTAGTCAGATGCTGCTATGTGAACAGATGCTAACCCTGATCAGGTAAGTGGTAACTGAATAAGGGAGAGAGGAGCTCTTGGATTGAAGGATAGGTGGTACATCACCTAATTTGGCAACTATTGTGTGATCCAAAATAATGTAGTACTATACCCCTGATGAATAGTGAGACTGATCCCTTTATGTAATGGTAATCATAGGATAAGCTGCCGGTTGGGTAGGTTGTCTGGGTTCGACTGGGACCGCGAGATCACTGCTGCCGGTTGGGTAGGTTGTCTGGGTTCGTCTGGAACCGCGAGGCCGTCGAGATCACTGCTGCCGGTTGGGTAGGTTGTCTGGGTTCGACTGGGACCGCAAGATCACTGCTGCCGTTTGGGTAGGTTGTCTGGGTTCGACTGGGACCGCGAGATCACTGCTGCCGTTTGGGTAGGTTGTCTGGGTTCGACTGGGACCGCGAGATCACTGCTGCCGGTTGGGTAGGTTGTCTGGGTTCGACTGGGACCGCGAGATCACTGCTGCCGTTTGGGTAGGTTGTCTGGGTTCGACTGGGACCGCGAGATCACTGCTGCCGGTTGGGTAGGTTGTCTGGGTTCGACTGGGACCGCGAGATCACTGCTGCCGTTTGGGTAGGTTGTCTGGGTTCGACTGGGACCGCGAGATCACTGCTGCCGTTTGGGTAGGTTGTCTGGGTTCGACTGGGACCGCGAGATCACTGCTGCCGTTTGGATAGGTTGTCTGGGTTCGACTGGGACCGCGAGATCACTGCTGCCGTTTGGGTAGGTTGTCTGGGTTCGACTGGGACCGCAAGATCACTGCTGCCGGTTGGGTAGGTTGTCTGGGTTCGACTGGGACCGCGAGATCACTGCTGCCGTTTGGGTAGGTTGTCTGGGTTCGACTGGGACCGCGAGATCACTGCTGCCGGTTGGGTAGGTTGTCTGGGTCTGTATGAGACCGCGAGATCGCCGCTAACGCTGCCGTCTGGGTAGGTTGTCTGGGTCTGTATGAGACCGCGAGATCGCCGCTAATGCTGCCGTCTGGGTAGGTTGTCTGGGTCTGTATGGGACCGCGAGATCGCCGATTCTAATGCTGCCGTCTGGGTAGGTTGTCTGGGTTCGTATGGGACCGCGAGATCGCCGCTAATGCTGCCGTCTGGGTAGGTTGTCTGGGTCTGTATGAGACCGCGAGATCGCCGCTAATTCTGCCGTCTGGGTAGGTTGTCTGGGTCTGTATGAGACCGCGAGATCGCCGCTAACGCTGCCATCTGGGTAGGTTGTCTGGGTCTGTATGAGACCGCGAGATCGCCGCTAATGCTGCCGTCTGGGTAGGTTGTCTGGGTCTGTAGGAGACCGCAAGATCGCCGCTAACGCTTCCGTCTGGGTAGGTTGTCTGGGTTCGTCTGGAACCGCGAGGCCGTCGAGATCACTGCTGCCGGTTGGGTAGGTTGTCTGGGTTCGACTGGGACCGCGAGATCACTGCTGCCGTTTGGGTAGGTTGTCTGGGTTCGACTGGGACCGCGAGATCACTGCTGCCGTTTGGGTAGGTTGTCTGGGTTCGACTGGGACCGCGAGATCACTGCTGCCGGTTGGGTAGGTTGTCTGGGTTCGACTGGGACCGCGAGATCACTGCTGCCGTTTGGGTAGGTTGTCTGGGTTCGACTGGGACCGCGAGATCACTGCTGCCGGTTGGGTAGGTTGTCTGGGTTCGACTGGGACCGCGAGATCACTGCTGCCGTTTGGGTAGGTTGTCTGGGTTCGACTGGGACCGCGAGATCACTGCTGCCGTTTGGGTAGGTTGTCTGGGTTCGACTGGGACCGCGAGATCACTGCTGCCGTTTGGATAGGTTGTCTGGGTTCGACTGGGACCGCGAGATCACTGCTGCCGTTTGGGTAGGTTGTCTGGGTTCGACTGGGACCGCAAGATCACTGCTGCCGGTTGGGTAGGTTGTCTGGGTTCGACTGGGACCGCGAGATCACTGCTGCCGTTTGGGTAGGTTGTCTGGGTTCGACTGGGACCGCAAGATCACTGCTGCCGGTTGGGTAGGTTGTCTGGGTCTGTATGAGACCGCGAGATCGCCGCTAACGCTGCCGTCTGGGTAGGTTGTCTGGGTCTGTATGAGACCGCGAGATCGCCGCTAATGCTGCCGTCTGGGTAGGTTGTCTGGGTCTGTATGGGACCGCGAGATCGCCGATTCTAATGCTGCCGTCTGGGTAGGTTGTCTGGGTTCGTATGGGACCGCGAGATCGCCGCTAATGCTGCCGTCTGGGTAGGTTGTCTGGGTCTGTATGAGACCGCGAGATCGCCGCTAATTCTGCCGTCTGGGTAGGTTGTCTGGGTCTGTATGAGACCGCGAGATCGCCGCTAACGCTGCCATCTGGGTAGGTTGTCTGGGTCTGTATGAGACCGCGAGATCGCCGCTAATGCTGCCGTCTGGGTAGGTTGTCTGGGTCTGTAGGAGACCGCAAGATCGCCGCTAACGCTGCCGTCTGGGTAGGTTGTCTGGGTCTGTATGAGACCGCGAGATCGCCGCTAATGCTGCCGTCTGGGTAGGTTGTCTGGGTCTGTATGAGACCGCGAGATCGCCGCTAACGCTGCCGTCTGGGTAGGTTGTCTGGGTCTGTATGAGACCGCGAGATCGCCGCTAATGCTGCCGTCTGGGTAGGTTGTCTGGGTCTGTATGGGACCGCGAGATCGCCGATTCTAACGCTGCCGTCTGGGTAGGTTGTCTGGGTTCGTATGGGACCGCGAGATCGCCGCTAATGCTGCCGTCTGGGTAGGTTGTCTGGGTGTGTATGAGACCGCGAGATCGCCGCTAATGCTGCCGTCTGGGTAGGTTGTCTGGGACCGCGAGATCGCCGCTAATGCTGCCGTCTGGGTAGGTTGTCTGGGTCTGTATGAGACCGCGAGATCGCCGCTAATGCTGCCGTCTGGGTAGGTTGTCTGGGTCTGTATGAGACCACGAGATCGCCGCTAATGCTGCCGTCTGGGTAGGTTGTCTGGGTCTGTATGGGACCGCGAGATCGCCGATTCTAACGCTGCCGTCTGGGTAGGTTGTCTGGGTTCGTATGGGACCGCGAGATCGCCGCTAATGCTGCCCTCTGGGTAGGTTGTCTGGGTGTGTATGAGATCGCGAGATCGCCGCTAATGCTGCCGTCTGGGTAGGTTGTCTGGGTTTGTATGGGACCGCGAGATCGCCGCTAATGCTGCCGTCTGGGTAGGTTGTCTGGGTCTGTATGAGACCGCGAGATCGCCGCTAATGCTGCCGTCTGGGTAGGTTGTCTGGGTCTGTATGAGACCGCGAGATCGCCGCTAACGCTGCCGTCTGGGTAGGTTGTCTGGGTCTGTATGAGACCGCGAGATCGCCGATATTGATATTATAAGAGGTCTGGGTATGTATCTTAGGAATTCCCTGTCCTTAGGGGGTAGATACCTGTTGTGAATAGGTCCTAGGGAGGGGCAGAGGGTAACGTTCTGGCTGGGTTAGTGAGGCTCTGATGAGCTGGCTCTATCTAATCAGGAAATCCAGGCAGAACAGTGTGTGAGTAACTCCATGGATGAGTGACAGTGTGTGAGTGTCTGTATACACTGAGTGTATCTAAGGTTATATTAGAGTCTGAAGAGGTTTATCGTATTAGCACAAGAATGATGTCAAATGAGATGTCATCATTGATGTCATCAGTGATGTCATTTGAGATGTCATCAGTGATGTCATCAGTGATGTCACTGACCATGTCATGAATGATGTAATATGTGACATGATCAGCAGTGGATTGCGGGTGCGCGATATATAGTTAGTGCAACTAACTATATATGGAATTTCAATGGTTTTGTGTGAGTAAAATAAGGTTTTTTAAATGCTAATTCCTAACTATATATGGTCTATAACCTATGGTTTTTTCAGTGAATTTTCAAGGTTTTGTAAATGCTAATTCCTAACTATATATGGTCTATAACCTATGGTTTTTTCAGTGAATTTTCAAGGTTTTGTAAATGCTAATTCCTAACTATATATGGTCTATAACCTATGGTTTTTTCAGTGAATTTCAATGGTTTTTTAATAGCAAATATCATACACTGTCGAATGTCAAGTACGTGGTAAGTAAAAACATTTTCGTGTTTATGCACACTGATCTGCTTTGAATGCTGCCCCCCACCCCTCATTTCTATTAGGAGTACTCTCTCTTTGCAGATAGTGAAGGGTAGTTAACGCAGGCCTTTGCCCCCGTTGTAATCCGTCGTGCCTGCTTCTCTCTCCATTTGATTGATTGTTCTCTTTGGTTCATTCTCTATTTACAAACAAGCACAGAGTCGCAATACTCTGTTTAGTCTTTGCAGATAGCGAAAAATCGTGTAAAAAAACAAAAGGAATCAAGCAAAATCAGTAGGCCACTAATGGGATCTCTTTTTGACCTCGCTAAAATAGAAACATTAGGAACAACCTGTTGAAAATAGCAATGTGTATGTACATAAGCGGCGTTCATTTGTGTTCACAGTACCCCTTGTTGATTGTTTGAATCGAGCATTGAATTGTTCGAAGTTGGTTCTCTTAAGGATCTTCTCTGCCTGCAAACGAGGAAGAATAGGAATATTCTCTCTACCTTTGCAGATAGTGAAGGGTAGGTAACGCAAGCCTTTAACACGTCGTACCTATTTCATTCCTCATTGATTGATTGATTGTCCGAACATTGACTGTTTGGGAATTAGTTCTTTTTGGAGGTATTCCCTGTTTGCAAATAAACGTAGGAAAATCTTTGCAAGTAGTGAAAGGGTACGTAATGCGGACCTTTCTCCCCCGTTGTAATCTGTCATGCCTATCTACTCCCCACTGATTGATGCACCTGTTTCACCCGGACCATTTACTAGAGATAGGTCATCTGGCCCGACCAGAGAGCACCCCTAGTGAAAAGGACATATGCAATAATAACGAAGTGATCACTGTATCCTGTTAACAGAAACTTTAGCATGAAACAACCTGGAAAGAAAAGAATAGGAAAACGAAAATCAGTAGGCCACTGATGAACTTTTTATTAAATAACAAACAAAGAAACGATAACAATACGTAATGATAAAACCTATTATTGTCCTAGAAACAAGAAACGTTAGAAGTAAGCCCGTAATAAGAAACCTGAAAACATCGCCCCTCACTGCCCCAAAACGTGTCTGTCCCACCGCCTGCCCCGGCCAAATAACGGCAAACTGGGAAAGATAGAAGTCAGCAGACATCCGCCCCATTCTAGAAACTTCCAAAGGGCAACAGGTTTTCGGCTACGCCCAGCCGGAAGCAACACATATAAGGCGGGTCCTGCTGCCACGTCTCGGCCAGGAGATCATCACGTAGGGTGTAGCCGGAGGAGAGGCCGAGGCCAGCGGGACCCGGCCAGGGGGATTGACAACACTGGAGAGTTTCAGGGGGGGGAATGTCCCTGTCCTCGACCCTCCCCTCTCTCTCCCAGTCCGGCCGCGGTGGCCCTTGAGAGTTGCAGGTTGTCCCTCCACACTCTCTCCCGGTCCGGCCACCAACGGCCGGGGGCTGGGGCCGACGGGATCCGGCTGCAGCCGATGAGCCAAGGAACCCGTTCATGGGGCCAGAGCAAAGGGCGTCCGGCCGCCATCCACCGGAGGTGCGGCCCAAAGACGGACGGGACATTTCTTCTTTCTTTTATAATGGCTGCGACAACACTGGGGGGGGATGTCTTGCACATGCCTCCGACCCCCCCCCCTCATCCTCATCGCCTGGTCCGGCCATAACAAATGTCAAGCGAGACGCCGTGGGGTGCACTGGGAGGGAGAGACGATGCGAACAGGCCTCTCCCGCCTCCCCAGGTGGAGGCTTCCCAGCTGCACCCTCAGCGCTCCAGGCGCCCGGAAAAGGGTTCTTCCACTGTGGCGATGCTGCAACGTCTCGCCTGGCAGGGTGGAGCCCGTCCGCTCATTTGACCCCGCGATCGCCAGTAGCTACCGAACTCTCAAAATGGCGGTCGACCTGGCAAGAGCGGGCCCAGCATAAAGAAATGGCCCGGTCACTGGTTGACTCCACCACCGTAGTCCTCCACGACCTTGAAGATTCTAGAGGAGCCGCGGGAGTCTCCGACCCCCGCAGACACCCCCGATGGGGAATGACTGCCATGATCGCCCGTGGAGTGACGAAACTGTATCCGCGGGACGTCGGCGCTCCCATGCTGCCACCAGCCTCAGTTTGAATGACTAGAATCCTGCAGACCTCAGTTCCGGTGAAAGCACAGTGTGACCCGGTAGGAAAAATTGTTGCACCCCCTCCCCTTTTTGACTGATAGTTCAAACCACCGATCCTTTCCTTTGCCTTTTTACCGGAACTATGGACTGCCTCCCCCTCTTTTACATTTTCTAGAGAAAACAAAACATTAACCACTACATTAGCATAGCAGTTGACACCAGAACTGTTTTCAAATTGAAAACCAACAACATCTTCAACAGAATCCTTTTTGTTTCTGCTGTGACCCTGCTACAGCACAGGCATTGTCCCCAGCAGTAATTCTGCAATGCCGATAAGTATAGCTGTGGTGCCTACTGGACTCACTCACCCCGCGGCGCCCCACGCCGTTATTTGCTGGGCGGCAACTTACTAGACATCACCTTCGTGACATCCAGATTTCAGCGCTTTCTGCTGCCTTGGAACTATTCGCACAACAGACCGCTACTGACAATCCACCCCCCGGGACGCCCCACGCCGGATACCCAAATCAGTGCGGCACCCAGGCAACATCTTCTGAATTTTCATAATTTGAAAGAACTAGTAACATGTCCTCATCAGGAATTTCCTCATGAAAAGTCTGCAATGATGATTCTTGTAACTCTATGGTCTCCAAACATTCGATAAATTCGCCATCAAGAGATTGATCAAAAAAATCATTCAAGTCATCTCCTCCTTGTGAGAATATTTCATTATTGGTGCTGTCAATTTCAATAAATGTATTGGATAATTCAAAAGAAATTGCCACGGTCTCTTCGTTGTTTAAATGTTTTTACTGTTTTTGTTTTGTTGTATATATTTATAAGTTATTAACGTTTTATAATCCTACTACTTTGTTGGAGTGCTATATATTTTTAATATGACACATAATTGTAAAAACTTTGATGTACAAAGAGTCATCCCTGGAATCTTCCGCTTCAGGCTCGGTCCCCTCCCCAATCACAATACAGGATGGTTTTCAGATAGTAGGAACACGTGTGGTGTGACGGATCTCATCGGGTGTGGGCCTTGATCTACTATAACTCCTTTGAAGAGGGGTGATTCTTTACAGCTGGGGCCATAAACTACATCTGCAGGGCTAGCTGATAGCCTGGACAATCGGACACAGAGGAAGAGGAGTGTCAGAGGGTGCGGTAGTGAATAGGGCAAAAGGGAGGTGTCGGGCGGGCACAGAGTGTGATTCTCAAGGAAGAGCAGCGCAGATGGGGGGAGGTTTATTGCCCATGCATAACACAGAGAGCGGGGGTGACCAGTGCCTGTGGAAGATGCTTGCGAAGGTGGGGAGCCATGCTAAGGATCGACAGCGTGCAGAGAGTGGGTCTGGTCAAGGCATCTAAAATGGCTGCCGTGCACGACAAAAGTGTGGCATTTCAAAAAAGGCAAGATGGCGCAGACAATGTTTTTCAACACTTCCTCATTTCCTTCGAATCGAACGTTAACAGACGTTGGTGCATATTACCAAAGTTAAGCGATATTTATCGCTAACGATGCTTAGCAACGAATTTTTTACCGCTAAGCATCGTCAGAAATTATCGAAGATAAACCTTGCTATTATCAAGGTTTATCGCAAGTGCGATAAAAAACGGCCGCAATGCATGAATATCGCTAAAAAGTCAGCGATATTCATGCATTACCGAGCTAATGCTCTTAGCCATGTTATCCACCTCCCATTGGATAACATGGCTAAGAACTGCTCAGGGCAGGTGTTAGTTTTTGGAGATATTCGCGCTTAGCGCGAATATCTCCAAAAGTTGGTAATAGGAGATAGATATCTTGCATGTTGTAATGCAAGTTATTGTGGTATATGGAACTCATACCATAATCTCTCAGGAAAGCAGAAACTGATCCTTTTGGGACCGCCTGAGAAGGCCTAGGAGGTGAGGGGTACTCTACTTTGCCCCCTTTTCACGTTCCGAACTATTTTTTTTTACTCTCTTCTGTAATTACACAAAATGGCAGCGATAAGATGCATCAGAGACAGACAGTGAGAGAAAGGAGGCCGGAGATGAAGAAGAGATGTCAAATACACATTGGAGATAATATAGTGGGAGAAGGGAAGTAAATATGAGTAAACTTACCATGTAACATAAAAATGTTGCACTCTATACTGTAAGTCTCATTTTATACTACAATCCCTTCGCTACAACCTCATAAATTAAAAATAAAAATGAATAATGTCTCAAACAATTTTTGCCACCGCACCCTAGTGCAGCGCCTCAGCAACATCGGAATCCAGGAGAAGGCACTGGAATGGATCACCTCCTTCCTCGACGGAAGAACACAAAGAGTCCGCCTACCACCGTACAAGTCAGAGGCCACCAAAGTCATCTGCGGCGTACCCCAAGGATCCTCGCTGAGCCCAACCCTCTTCAACGTCTACATGAGCCCCCTCGCGGCCATCGCACGCCAACACAACCTGAACATCATCTCCTACGCCGACGACACCCAGCTGATCCTCTCCCTGACCAACGACCCCGCCACCGCCAGAGCCAACCTGCACGAAGGGATGAGAGACGTAGCCGAATGGATGACGACCAGCCGCCTGAAACTGAACTCAGACAAGACGGAGGTCCTCATCCTGGGCTCCACGCCCTCCGCCTGGGACGACTCCTGGTGGCCCCCCGCCCTGGGCACCGCACCCAAACCGACGGACCACGCACGCAACCTGGGCTTCATCCTGGACTCCTCCCTCTCCATGACCAGACAAGTCAACGCCGTCTCCTCGTCATGCTTCAACATCCTGCGCATGCTACGTAAGATCTTCCGGTGGATCCCCACCGAGACGAGGAAGACGGTCACCCAAGCCCTCGTCACCAGCCGACTGGACTACGGCAACGCCCTCTACGCCGGAACCACTGCCAAACTCCAGAAGAGACTCCAGCGGATCCAGAACGCCTCGGCGAGACTCATCCTCGACATCCCCCGACGCAGCCACATCTCCGGACACCTGAGAGATCTGCACTGGCTCCCGGTCAACAAGAGAATCACCTTCCGGCTCCTCACCCACGCGCACAAAGCCCTACACGACCAAGGCCCGAGCTACCTCAACAACCGGATCAACTTCTACACTCCCAAGCGCCTCCTCAGATCAACCAACCACGCCCTCGCCGCCGTCCCCCGCATTCGAAGAGCGACAACAGGAGGAAGATCCTTCTCCTACCTGGCCGCCAAGACCTGGAACTCACTTCCGACCAATCTGCGCCTGACCCAAGACCACCTCTCCTTCAGGAAGAAGCTCAAGACCTGGCTGTTCGAGCAGTAGCGGCACCCCCCCCCTCCCAGCGCCTTGAGACCCTACGGGTGAGTAGTGCGCTCTACAAATGACCTGATTGATTGATTGATTGATTGATTGATTTCTAAATATAAATTTATTCTTCTGAATTTTCAAAATTTGAAAGAACTAGTAACATGTCCTCATCAGGAATTTCCTCTTCAATCATCTCATCTGGAATCTCCTCATGAAAAGTCTGCAATGATGATTCTTCTAACTCTATGGTCTCTAAACATTCGATAAATTCGCCATCAACAGATTGATCAAAAAAATCATTCAAGTCATCTCCTCCTTGTGACAATATTTCATTATTGGTGCTCTCAATTTCAATACATGTAGTGGATAATTCAAAAGAAATTGCCACGGTCTCTTCATTGTGAGCCATTTTATTTTGAAATTGCTTGCTGTAAATTGCAGAAAAAAATAATCACTTTCATTTATCGTTTTTAGTAATACATAATATAAAACTAACTTTATCAAGTATTTAGTATAACAGAAGGACTGTAAATAAATAACAGAAAACATTTTTCAAATTATCTTCAAGTGTACAACATAGTTCCCCTTACAAATTAACAACTCACCTTTTTAAAAGTAGGAGAAGTGTTAGTACTGTGTAAATCAAACACCAGCAATTGACCACCAAAAATTCCTCACAAATGTACCTCAGACAGTAGTATCACAAAATGGCTGTGGTTTCCTCTCATTTTAGATATATACATAACCAATTAACTTTCATCACACACAAATACAAAACCAAAGTAACATTTTAATTGGTTCTAAATTTCAACACTTTCAAATGTGTTTTCCCCATGCAATTTTCCATAGGACATTTAGATACGTCTACAGCCTGAATGGCTGAACGGAATTACACCAAACTTGGCAAAATGGTACATCAAACCTAAGAGGTCAGGGAGGATCTACTATGCCCCCTTATGGTCATTTGCCCCTTCGCTTTGGCCTCCTCTTGTCTCTCGATCCTACCGAGAGACAAGATGGCGGCCGCTACGGACTGTTTGGAATGTTTACAGACGCCGGAGAACCAATCAGCTTCGCAAAGCTCCGTAACGCGAAAAGTACGCGAAGCGGAGCGCTGTTACAGATATATATCTTTTTTTGAACGTTAATTTCTCAAAATCCACTGGAGCACATATATTGAGACCTAGCAAAGGCACATCGGGCTACCAGTCCCTACAATTTTGCCAAGTTTCGTGCAAATCCATTCAGCCGTTCGATTATTATTATTATTTTTTTTTTTGCCCCGCGGGGCCCTTTTAAAACCTCCACATCAAACCTAGAGGGTCAGGGAGGATCTACTATGCCCCCTTATGGTCATTTGCCCCTTCGCTTTTTTCTCCATGCAATTTCCATAGGAAACTTTAGACAAGGCTACAGGTCGAAGAGGAGAACGGAGTTACCCCAAATTTAGCAGGTAGAAGGGTCTTGGTCTAGAAAGCACACTTTTGTTTATTTAGTGTAAATCTGTTCAGTAGTTTTGGAGAAATATCGGAATTTACAGATATCAATATTTGGGAATTCTGCCATCTGATTGGCTGAGGCGTTACGAGCACGACCTTGCTGGTTATTGGCTGCGAACGGTTGCAACTAGGAAGTGTTGACAGGCATTTTGCGATTCTGTTGAAGCGAGTAAGGGGAAAAAAGGGCAAAAAAAGTAGGAAAGAGGAGGGTAGGAGCGCAGTGAGCTCTGTGTGGTGGTTAGGGTATGCTATACAGGGAGTGTGAAGCAAAGTATTTACTCCTACCGGTGTGAAATTGTTGTTTTGCCCACAGTGAGATGGTGCTGAGTTGAGGTGCCGGTACACTCGGGGATTAAAGCGTGCACCTAAACCGTGAGCTAAGTGCTGTAAACTGATGTGCTCTGGGCACTGCAGCATACTGGACGCTGTAGCATAGCTGTGCAGGTGGTGTTAGTATGCGTTTATACTATAGCAGGAGTGGGAAGCAAATTACTTACGCCTACCAGTCTGCAGACTCGGGGATGAAACCGTGAGCCTAAGCCGTGATCTGGTTGCCGTAAAGTGATGTGCTGTAAAGTGATGTGCTGTGGGCGCAGTAGGATACTGGCCGCTGTAGCAAACATGTGTAAGTAGTGTTCGTATGCGTTTATACTATACAGGGAGTGGGAAGCAACTACTCACCCCTACCAGTCTGAAGACTGGAATGCAGTGTTTTAGCAAGCAGGAATAAAGAAATATTCGTGAAGAATATATAATGCACAATGTTGCAATGCCACAGAAGAGAAATGGTGAAGTCAGGTGTGTCTAAGAAAGTGGCTGTGTGTAATAAAGCGATGGAGTCTGCAAGTTATATAAAAAGTGTATTTATTTAAGTGCCATAAATGGACCCAGTGGTGTAAGAGCTGAGGCATCCAGCTGAGGCAAACTCCAACCGCTTCTGCTGTATTATAACTTAAGCTCCTGCATCAGTGAATTCCACATTACATGTTACAGTTCCATGTGACATAAACAATACCTATTAGACATGAATGACTCTAAATTCTATAATGAAAATAAAGGTAGGATGTGATTACCACATACATCCTTTAAGAAAACAAAAAAAAAATATTGCAAAATGTAATCATCAAACTCCTTAGGTACCCTGGTACTCCTTTTTTGTAACACAAAATTATCAACAGTAGAACAGTCAGCAATCTCTTCTACAGTAGATTCAATCTGGTGCGTGTCAAAATTGGTAATAGTTCTACCCACTTCGGAACTTTGAGGAGGAACACTAACATTGCGCTTCTCAGAAACACATTCGGTACCCTTCTCGTCAAACCATACATTATTGTCAGCAGCCCTTTAAAAAAAAAATTATTGTGCAAGAGTTAAGGCATCGAGCTGAGGCAAACTCCAACTGCTTCTGCTGTATTCAAACATAAGCTCTTGCATCTGTGATTCACATATTGCATGTTACAGTTTCTTGTGACATGAACAATAGCTATTAGACATGAATGACTACATTCTATAATGAAAATAAAGGTAGGATACGATTACAACACTGTGCCAACCAGTTCTAAACCAATGTTGTGCTTTTTGATCTTGATTGCCAGCTCGTGAGCAGAGGCTGAGAATGAGTTAATTTGTGTGAAAAGGCTTCGTGGATAACAGGCTGGCAGAGAGACGTGTGCACAAAGAATAGACATGGTTTTCAAAATTGATGTCGGGTTTAGGCAAATTTAGCAAGTAAATAGCGTATTTGCATAGACCATACATTACCCATCCCTGGCTCGGCTGGCGACGTAAGGGGCAATAATGAAAACAGAGTTTAAATGCCTGAGCATACTTAGAAAGTTATTATATGAAAATAGTTCAATTGAAGTGTATTAAAAAAATGTATAGGAAAAAGTTACAAAAGTTGGAAAAAATCAATCCAAGATTAACGTGTATTTCTTACAAGTCTTGGAGTCCGCAAGTTCTTCAGCGGCTTGAGATGCATAATGTTCCAAGAGGTCATTGTTGCCATTGTGTGAGAAAAGCGAAGCGATCCAATTCATATCCTCGAAGGGACAGTAATGTTCCTCGAATGTTGGAGCGGCAATTTGAATTGGCAGGCAATCTGCGATGTTGTCAAAGGTCGCACGTTGCTGGAGATCTTTTGCGGCTGCGCAGAAATCCCATTCCACCCAGACACCTTTGAGTGTTGCATCGGCCATTTCTCCACTGCCTGAACATTCAAGATAATTGTTTTCAAGATACTCCATTACCTGCTGGATATCGGGAGCGACTGTTGGGATGTTGGCAAGGCATAGATCCATTCTCCAGTCGAATGGGTAAGTTTTGCAATAAAAAGATGGTTGCACGCAGATTGCATATGTGTAAATAAATGTCATGTTGTAGCTGGCTCCGATAATAGATAGAGGGAGGCAGACGAAAATTAGTTCTACTTCTTCAGGGTATTGATGTAGCTTCGAATAGAGGCGTATTCTGTTGGACATGCTTATTACCACAGGGAGCGCAGCCATTTTTTACAAGCAAAAATAGTAGTAGGATGGCCGCAAAGAGAGCTAGAATTATGGGCACTGTTCCTGTTATTCCAGAGATGATCGAACAAATGAAGTCTGGTATTATACCAAAAACAGTTTGAAAGCCTGTGACAAGGCCAGGGGAGACAGTGTTAAAAAAGTGTGCCAGAGCTTAAGTGTCAGATGTGTTGAAAATTGTATAACAATTCACAAAGTGTAATGGGAGGTTTGTATTTAAAAGGGACTGTATTTTACTTGAAGTTCGTGCTATCTGCAGTCAATACATTTCTTTTGTAGAAGTGAGAGACACTTCTGTTTGAAACAAAAGCGCCTTTAGTTTGCTCAGTTTAATGAAATCTGTTTTCAAAGTAGGTGTTAAAGGCCAAGGTGAACTTTGGGAGTTACTTTGATGGGTGGGAATAGACAGTGCCAAAGGAAGTTACTCGGTTTGAAACAGTAAGGACATACGGTATGCCAGCTCACTTTCCGTAGCAGTGCATGTTATTGAGAAGCAGATAAGCAGATAACTACCTTTAGAAAGCAGTGTGAATGTTGGTCTGATTGTGGGAGTTGGCGTGCTTTTAAGAAAGAATGCAAGATTGGGGGCTGTAAGCTTAGAAGCGTTGTGCAGTTGGACATTCTTGCATAGTAATGAATGACTGCCTTTATGGTAGCACTTTCCACCTTTGAGACAAACTTCTGTATTCTCTTTAAGACAGTGATATGTAAATGGGAGAAACTACTGCTCATGAATAAACGTGCTACCTTATACATTCACATACAACATGACAAACAACATGTACACCTAGCAGACACAACAACACTACGTACTGTGGGAACCGTGGTTAGCCATGTACACAAACCAAACTTGGCATGGCACCTCTGCCACACAATGCAGAATGCGGGGTGCCATGGTCGCTGCGACGCACATATGCCACACATTTCACTTTTCGACACCGCTGTATATGAAAGAGGGCCTACCACGTGCCGTCGGAAGCTCCTAGGCCGAGGTCTGAGAGCTTGGAAGGCTCCTGAGATCAACGCTGGCTATCGCGACACAGGTACACAGCGCCCAGCCTGAGGCCCAGCACCGTGGAGTGCTCTGTATACTACTAACACAGTAGTAGAACAAGTACCAACAGTGGAACGATGTATTGATCCCACAATGGACAATGTTAGAACTGCATCTGGAGATGAAGGTACTCCCTTCAACCAGGTGCAACCAACTCTAGGTCCCAACAGTGGAACGATGTATTGATCTCACAATGGAAGATGTTAGAACTGCATCTGAGAGTGGAGATGAAGGTACTCCCTTCGACCAGGTGCAATCAACTCTTCAGCCCAACAGTGGAACGGTGTCTTGATCCCACAATGGACGATGTCTGATATTACCTGTGCTTGGTTTTCATAGAACTCCCTCCGTTGAGGTGCTTCACACTCTGTGCTTCTGTAGCTAACTGCTGTACATGATTATTGGGCTTGGCCGACTGCAGTGGCTGGACTACTCCATGGTACAGCAGGCCCAAACAGTGAAATGGGGTCTTGATTCAATGATTGAGGATGTCAGAAGATAAAGTCTGTGATGATTTCTGTGTACCCCCTCCGATCAGGTGCAACCAACTCCGTACTTCTGAATCCAACGGCACATGGCTGTGAGGCGTTAATGACCACTGCCTCTGGCCTACACTGCAGTCAGCAGGGCTCACAATTCAGATTGAGTGGTGATTATTTAATTACAGAATCCAGTAGTCAAGTAACTACAGCGTCTATTGAAATATACACAATACTAAGCCTAGGCAGTGAACTACACTCCTCTCGCGGAGTTTGCGAAGTAGCGGCAACTTCGAGCTTCGCAGTGAACGCAAAGTTGTCGAATACTTCGCAATCTACAGCATAACGTAGTTGTTTTCTTGCTCGCTCGCTCAATAGCGTTCTAGCGTGCGCGGGAATGACTTACCGTGGTTCTGCCTTCGCCTTCTCGATTTTTGCTCCCGGGCGCGTGCGCCACGACGTTTGGGATCCAGCCACACAATCCCACGAGACTGTGCGAACGCGATCACGTCATTTGGACGCGCGAAGACATCATTAGGACGTGCAATGTAATGTTCCTTCTGGCGCAATGTTGGTAAGATCACGTTTCCGGACACGCAGAAACTGCCATCTGGCACAGAATATCTCTCGAGCATGTTAAAACCTTCTCGAAAATGATCATTTCGCTCAGAAAAACCCCTCAGATTGTGATTTGGCTGTAGTCTTTTGTGCAAGGAGTCCTCTTTTTTTTTACTCTTTTTTTCAAGAGTAAGGAAGTGCCCCAACTTCCTGTTCCTGTCCAGCAGGCTCCTCCCAGTGCTTTGTGCATGTGCTGTTCACTCTCATTTGGATTTTGGAGCTGGAAGGATCACTTTTTGTGTATGTCTGCTGCATCATATCATTTGATTGGATTTATTGAGGACTTTTGGATTTGAAATTCTTTTTTTACAAGTAAGTTGGAGAATTGGTGTACATGTTTGTTTGATTTGGGCTTTTTTTTTTACCCTACAGTTTTCTGGGCTTTTCTATCCTTGTTAAAAATTATGGTTGAGGCAGGCCTGTACTTTCATGAGGGGCCAAGTTGTATTTCTTTTAAATTTCATCCAGTAGGCCTAGAAGTACCCATGGGTCCTACCATGTTACTTTGGTGTCTGTTGAATTTCAAGTTTTTAAACATCATGGATGGCATTGGATTCAATTGCAAACTGTGTTTTTTGGAGTGGAATTTCAGTTTTGGTGTGTGTGTTAAATAAATATTGGCTTTTCAGCCAATAGGTAACCCTAGGAGTTCATGTAGTTCGTGTAGGCCTGCTTGAGTTCATTGTATGTACTTTCTTTGGGTGGCCTGACCATGTGGTGGCGACCATTTTGTGGAACCAGCCACTGTGCTTTTGCCATAGTCCTCCAAGCTTGTGGCCTACTCTGGCAGTAGGCCCAGAGACACTACTCGAGTCATGGGTTCATGAATGTAAATAACTGTTTTTGTGGTGTTTGTTTAATTTGTAACATTATGTATGGCATGGATGGCTTTGGATTGATTTGCAAAATGTGGTTTTTGGTGTGGAATTTCAGGTTTTGGGTGTGTGTTAAATAATATGGCTTTTTCTGCCAGTAGGTAACCCTAGGAATTCAGCTCGCGTAGTTTTGGTAACTTTGCACAGTGCGACGATGCGACCTTACAGTTTTTGTCTTCTTTTTTGCGCGCTCAATCTGTGTGCTCGGGCACGCGATAACGACTTTTTGTACAGTTCGCGCTGCCGAACACACCAAATTTGCAATCTCGCAAGCAATATGTCTCAAGTTGCATAAAAGCTTCTCCAAAATGATGATTTTGTTCATTTTGCTAAAAAAACTCCTCAGGTTGTCATTTGGTTGTGGTTTTTGGAGCATGGAGTCATTTTTCTGTTCATTGTTTTTTAAAAAGAGGAATGAAGTTCCCCAGAGACCTCAACTTCCTGTTCCTGTCCTTTGTATGTACTTTGTTGTTTGAGGGTGGGTTGACCACGTGGGTGGCGGCCATTTTGTGAAGCCAAGCATTGTCCTTTTACCACAGGCATGTATTGTCTGTCTTCTCTTTCTTTTCATGTTGTTGTGGGTGGCCAGGCCATGTGATGGCAGCCATTTTGTGTGACCTTTCACTGTGCTTTTGCCATAGGCCTCCAAACTTGAGGCCTATTTTGCCAGTAGCCCTAGAGTCCCAGAGGTAGTCATCGAGGGTGCTTGATGTAGCTATTTCTAGGTTGTCTGTTGAATTTTGAACCTCCTTTATGGCATGGATGGCAATGGATTGAATTCCCAAATGTGGTGTTTGGGGTGTCGTTAACTTTTCGGATGTGTAAATGCCTTTGTTGTATGTGTTGCTGTTGTGTAACTTTCCAACCTTTTAAGCCATGCAGATTTTCTTTTTTGCATTAAGCTGTGATGTGTAAATAACAGGTATCCTCCTTTGTCTCGCCATATAGGGATATAGGCCTGCTTGAGTTTATTGTATGTACTTTCTTGTTGGTGGGCTGAACATGTGGGTGGTGGCCATTTTGTGAAGCCAGGCATTGTGCTTTTCCCATAGGCCTGCATTGTCTGTTTTTTATTCCTTTTCTTATTTTTTTGTGAGCACCTGGCCATGTAGTGGCGGCCATTTTGTAGGACCAGCCACTGTGTTTTTGTCATTGGCCTCCAAGCTTGTGGCTTACTCTGCCAGTAGGCCCAAGGGTACCGCTCGAGTCATCATGGGTGCATGAAAGTTAATCAACAGTTTTTGTGATGTTTGTTTAAGTTTTAACATCTTGTATGGCATGGATGGCTTTGGATTGATTTGCAAAATTTGTTTTTAGTGTGGAATTTCAGGTTTTGGGTGTGTGTAAATGATATGGCTTTTTCTGCCAGTAGGTAACCCTAGGAATTCAGCTCGTGTAGTTTTGGAAACTTTGCACAGTGCGACAACGCAACCTTACAGTTTTTGTCTTCTTCGCGCACCCAATCAACGTGCTCGGGCACGCGAAAACGACTTTTTTGTACAGTTCGTGCTGCCGAACACGCCAAATTTGCAATCTCGCGAGCAATATGTCTTGAGTTGCATTAAAGCTTCTCAAAAATGATGATTTTGTTAATTTTGCTAAAAAAACTCCTCAGGTTGTCATTTGGTTGTAGTTTTTGGAGCATGGGGTCATTTTTCTGTTCATTTTTTTTTTAAAGAGGAAGGAAGTTTCCCATAGACCTCAACTTTCTGTTACTGTCCTTTGTATGTACTTTTTTGTTTGAAGGTCGGATGACCATGTGGTGGCGGCCATTTTGTGTGACCTTCCACTGTGCTTTTGCCATAGGCCTCCAAACTTGTGGCCTATTCTGCCAGTAGGCCTAGAGTCCCAGAGGTAGTCATCGGGGGTGCTTGATATAGCTGTTTCTATGTTGTCTGTTGAATTTAACATAATTTAGGGCATGGATGGCATTGGATTTAATTCCCAAATGTGGTGTTTGGGGTGTAGTTAACTTTTTGGATGTGTGTTAATAAATGCCTTTGTTGTATGTGTTGTAGTTGTATAACTTTCCAACCTTTTTAGCTATGGGGATTTTCTTTTTTGCATTAAGCTGTGATGTGTAACAGGCATCCTCCTTTGTCTGGCCATATAGGGATATAGGCCTGCTTGAGTTTATTGTTTTCAGGGCTTTACCCATGTGCCTGTGATGAGTGGCCATGTGGCTGGGTGCGGTGGTGGTGGTAGTAGTAGTGTGCTGTTTTGTTTTTGCCACATAGGCCTGTGTGTCTTTCCGTTGTTCCTGTTGGCTTACTGTTTCCATCCTCATTGCTATCTGCTGCAGGTCACTGATGCTGCATCCATCCGACATGATGCACAAATTAAGGATAACCAAGTTCCACTTCCACTACATTTGTATTTTAGTTCTTTGCTATTCTTACTCTTACTAAGTGTACTAACACTACTAGTAATTAAAATTAAAGCTCAACAAATTCCACATTTGACTGATGTTCTTCTGCCTTCTTTAATTGTAGGAGCACAAAAGACTGAGGAGGAGGTGTCTGGTCTGTCATCATTCATCGCCCGTTGTACTGCCAGACGGACGTCCTTCTGTTGTACGTGACGTGTGGCGTGACCTGACCATACATCTCTGCAACTTGTGCAACTGAGTCCTGCTGACATCTGAAGAAGATAGGCCCAAAGAAAGCAGGTACTAGGTCCTTCAAGACCAAGAAAGTTGCTGAGAAGAAGAAGGAAGAACAGAAGAAGGAAGTGACACTTAAGTCTGGTGTTCACCCCAAAACCTTTTTTGGGAAACCAAAAAGTAGGCCTGCAGCAGCGGTGTCCGGGGTGCAAACTGGGGCCAGCACCTCTGCATCAGTGGGCCCAACCCACCAACCCAGGCCCAAGCAAAGAGTGTGGAAGAGGTAGCCAACCTAATGGTGGAAAGCAGTGATGCTGAGCCTGACCTAAACTTATCGCTATCTCAAAGTAGTACACAATCAATGCATGAGGGAACACAGCAGATAAGTGATGAACAATAACAACATCCGCAACCACCGCTGGCAATAGTAGTTGTTGTTCCTTCAGAAGTAGGGGGAGTTCAGGAAATTGAGCCTCATGCAGAGCAAGAAGAAGAGGAAGCCACTCATGCAGGACATCTATTGTCTTCCAAATCCCCACCAAGGAAAAGGAGGGTTAGTCCATCGAGTTCTTCGCCAAGCATCCCTTCTGATGATCTAGATCTCACTTGGGAGCCACAACAACCTGAGCATGAGAGGGAGACACATCCCAAGACCAGGCTAGGGAAAAGGAACGTTCCAGAAAGCCTTATACTTATGGAGGTCGATGTAGAACAGAAGGATAATGATGATGATTAGTCTGACCCAGTCATCACAAGCATCACTCCTGGCCCGAGGACATGGAGATGAACATTTTTACCCTATCCAGAATGGCTGCGACTAGTAGGGATGTAGCACGTATACCTACAACACAGGTAACACCAACACGACCTCCAGCTTCCATATTTACACTAGCAAAGGGCCGGCAGCATCCACATCCATCACAAGCACCACCTCAGCAGAAGTAGGTAGTGGTACTACTGCGCAGCCACATAGTCAAATTCAACACACACCTTACAGTACATCCGGCATTGGAAGTGGCACCTCTAGCAGGAGACAAAAGTTAAGCTCCTCAGTGTGGTACTTCTTTATGGTTAGCATAAAGGAAGAGAACAGTGCTATATGCTCCATTCATTCCTCTGTTAGTCGTGGTAAGCTTGGTATAAACTATGGTACTGGGGGCCAAATGACCCATTTGAAAAAACACCATCCAATCAAGTAGGAGGACCACCTTCGTAGCATAAAAACTGGAACCAATGATGTTGGTGGGGATAAACTAGTACAAGGTCCACTCACAGTCGAACAGGAAGAAGAAGAAGAGGGAGACATTCTATCTGGTAGTGGTACACAAAGTAGCCCTGTCCCCAGCACTGCAGTGGTACAGCCCACATCCTCCGCATCAGCAACATCTCAATTGCACAAGAGTAAGAGTCAGCCAGAGACATCAAGGAGTACTGCGAAGTCTGTGATGCAAAGTGCTGCGTCGAGCCAGACTGAAAGAAATACCACGCAGCGTACCATTATTAGCATGTTTACTAGGCAGGAGGGAAAGTACGAACGCAACCACCCAATAGCACGTTTGTACAATGCTAAGCTTGCTAAGATGTTAGCACTAGACCTTCTCCCTTTTTCTTTTGTTGAAGGGGTGGGTTTTCTGGAATTTGTGACAACCATCGGCCCAAAATGGAAGGTTCCCAGCCGCTACTATTTCGCCAGAGTTGCTGTTTCAGCACTACATCACGACGTGCTAGAATTGGTTGGAAAAGCCTTACATCAGAGTGCTGTTCATAGTATCCACCTGACAACAAACATGTGGACCAGTTGCCAAGCACTGATTACATGTGCATCACAGCACACTGGATCTCTTTTTCAGGTGTTAGAGACAAGCTATCTGCCGGCGTTGACACTGTTGAGATTTTTAATGAGACTCGCAGACATGCATCTGTCGCCATGTTTGCTATGGAGAAATCTCATACTGCAGCAAACATTTTGGCTGAGTTTAACAGCAAGGTCTTTGAATGGCTGCGACCAAGAGGGCTTAACATTGGTTTTGTTGCCACGGACAATGGCAGTAATGTAGTTAATGCATGAAAGATGGTGGCTATTTCAGGGTACCGTGTTTGGCACACTGCATTAACAATGTTGTTCAAGACTTTCTGAAAAATTAAAGCAAAGTCAGCAACTTACTGACCACCTGCAGAAGAATATGCACACATTTCAACCATTCTTTTAAAGCCCGGAAGCAGCTAAGGTTCATTCAACGTGAGCATAAAATGCCAGTCAAAGCAGTCATCCAGGAGGTGCTAACACGTTGGAACTCAACTTATTACATGCTTGATTGTCTGTTTGAACAGTACGTACCACTTAATGCTTATGTCATGACAAGAAGATTAAGGGATCCTACTGTGAAAGCCATGACCATTGAGATGTGGCAATGGGACCTCATTAAATGCCTGACAGAGATGCTACTTCCTTTTGAGGTATTCACACGTGCAGTCAGCAGGGAGGACTGTACTATGGGCCAAGCTATCCCATTGCTGTACATGCTAGAGCAAGAGCTGAAGGAGGTGTCTGAAACATACGAAGGTGTGGAAGACAAAATAGACGCATGTTATTTGGCGAACGCCTAAGCCTTCCGCTTATTTGACAATACAAGAATTCAAAATAAGATTGTGTCACATCGACATTACATTACTGCCACAAT
This sequence comes from Lissotriton helveticus, assembly GCF_964261635.1. Taxonomy (NCBI): domain Eukaryota; kingdom Metazoa; phylum Chordata; class Amphibia; order Caudata; family Salamandridae; genus Lissotriton; species Lissotriton helveticus. Next base: position 1,786,820,159 of record NC_136061.1, read on the forward strand.
TTTGGATCCACGGTACAAATTATTTCTGAACAGTAATGCAGTAATTCCTTTTTCCGAAGGGGATGTTGCCAAGTACAAAACTTTAATAGCTGAGGAACCTACTGATTTAGAAAACAAACAGCTCTCAATTAGAGTCCTGCCAGTGCCAGCCCAGGACAGTGCAAGTACTATGGGGTATCCAGAGTCAAGTTCTTCTTCAGAGCAAGAGAGCAGTGCGTTTGCTTCCCAGCAGTCACCGACACTACCAATAACATCAACAACAGCACCAACGGGATCTGATTCATCAGACACAGCAAAAAAAAATAGCTGCTTGGTTTCTACAGAAAGGGATGGGTAAGTCTGCTGCTTGTGCAAAGTCAAAAGAGGCCAAGCAAATCAGAGCACCACTGAACATTGAGCGGATGGTCAAGGCCTATCTGGATGACACAACAGAGGTGTTCATGGAGCAAAGCCCATTGGTGTATTGGTATGGGAAAAGAAGCCAATGGCCAGTGCTCAGCAGGCTGGTGATAAAGTATCTGGCTTGCCCTGTCGCAAGTGTCTCTTCTGAGCGTGTTTTCCGTGCTGCTGGTGCCATTGTAACTGTGAAAAGGACCAGTCTCTCGTCCAAACGCGTGGAGAGGTTAACCATGATCAAAATGAATCAGCACTTCATACCACCGCACTACAAAATACCAGAAACACAGCAGGAAGAGGAGAGCAACTTCAAAGACATAAGTAGTGGGTTACATGACCTACTTCTGTCCAAACCACCAGGGTTTGAGGACAAGCTCCTCTTCCCTGACAACTAGGCTTTCAAATTGTTACTTTCTCCCTTCCTTTATTTGTGTGTATATATGTCTTTCTGGTTCAAATCAAACCACAACAAATCCATCACCACAGTCTCTTATTTTTATTTACCTATTGGAGTTGCATGTCTCTGCATTTAATTGTCCACTCCACTCCTCAGAATCTTGCTCCATCTTCCTGACTCACCCCAAATACATTTCTATCTTGCCAGGCATTGGATGGAGATGGAGAATAGTACAATAATGTAGCGTCTAACAGTCCCTCCATAACACGTGTAACGTACGTGACTATAGCCATCTTCTGTTTTGTTTCCAATCTGAAACTCATCACTGTCTTAAGGCTACAACCTCTGTCTGCAGGCATACACAACTCTTCATTATCAGAACTTGAGCAGGCATCCAAAACTAAAGTAAACTCGTCATCACTTTCAGAAGGCTCGGCATCTCTGATCTGACAGCCAAAGAGAAGAGGAAGACAGGTATATGATTAATGAATGATGCCATGCATTGCATTGGATGCTTGCTGACTCTGACCAAATGTGCATGAAGTAAAACTATACTAGGAGTTTAAATAATAACAAAGTAAAATTGACTCAAGTGATAGTCAATGTTTCCATGTTGTTTAATAATAACCAATTGTACTCCTACTACTGCAGGTGCAGTCTGGACTTACTTAATCGGAGTCACTCACTACAGACTGAGTTGCTGTTGGTCTGTTGGACAACACGTACACGTACCACACCTGATGAGGATGATGATAATGATGATGACCATACTATCTTTGCACGCAGTCAGTCAGTTGGATCTGAGATGCTTGATGGAATACGTTTCAGGAAGTGGAATAAAAGGTAAACACAACCAATCAACAAGAACCACTGCAGACCTAGGCTACATGTCTGTGCAGTGGTGGAGTCGAATAGCAGTATGATGATGACTGACAGTGGCGCATTGATTTAGTCACTTGATTTGGAAAATGCTAGGTTGCTGTATATGCCTTTTGTCTGGCTCTGTCAAAAATTAAGGTAAATGGAGTTTGGGTCAGGGCCCGGTCCCGTGGGCCTGTTCTGTGCTGGCTCCTATCTTGTTGTTCTTGTAGATTAATGTTATGTAACTAGTAGAGTAGACACAATGTATCCAAGCTGCCTCAGTCTGAAAGTCTTCTAGCTCAAGAGTCTTGTCTTTTTGCACTACACCGTAATTTATGGTTTTTTTCATTCATTTATTTTTCAATACCCCTTTTGTTCTTCCATCACCACTTCAGGCCGGCCTTTTACCCAGTGCTATTATACATGGAGCAACAACTCACACTTACCTTACCAATCCTCATCAGCCAGCCAGTGGCACCCAAGAATGATGTTCAGAGTGTCCATGGAAGGGAGGACCAAGATGAATGACGAGATACAACTACACATTTGGAGCTGGATAATACAGTAACTTTAGTATCATTTTGGATTTTTAATAATTTGATTCCTTTTTTCTCTTAATTCATTTTACGATTGTGTGACTTTGTTTGCTAAATGCTCCCTACATCTATTTTTTAATTTTCTTTGCTAGCTTTCAGCCCGGTACAGCAGGTAATTAGGGTTTCTCTGAGTGCATACAGCCAAGGCAAATTTCATATAATACTACTTCCTTGTACTGTCGAATTGTGTAGTAGTAGTTAAGTACTACTCATTAACATTCAAGTTATCTTCATCATGCATGCATTTCCTTTTTCTACCTTTAGTTTATAGATTTATTGGATGGTGGATTATCATCGTCTTCATTGTTTTGCTTTTGTTGTCTCCTTGCGTACTGTTTTTCTTTGTCAAACCTTTCCCCAAACCCCCCTTCCCATCCATTCATCAAACCCTAACCCTCTTCCCCCAGGCTGAGTGGTTTTATATTGAGGTGTGATGTGACTACATTAAATCTACACCAACAATTGATCACACACTTGCTGGGTCAGATGTGGTGAAAGCAACACTAATTAAATGTCAACGAGGCAGGGCCAGGATCTTCTTCTGCTTGCCCAGCCATGCTCAGTGTATGTACAAGCCAATTCATTTTCCAAAGGGACCCACCGAATACATCTTAATTAATTGCCGGCATTGATTGGATTTACAGCATCAAAATTTACAAATTAGGATTGTGTTTAAGTGACTACTTCAACACCACTACAGTTTAACTTCTTAGCTTCTTGTACTAGGCAGTCCTGACACCATTGTTTTCTTTTAGTTTAGCAGTTGCTATATTGTTTGTTTGGCAGTCTTCTTATATACTGTATGTTTCTACTACTCCCACAGTCTCTCTCAGGCAAATGACTGTCTCTTTTTTGGGGTTTTTTGGCAAATGCTGGTGCCAGTGTTTACTACTACCACCACAACCACAGCATCTCCTCCATTCTCTTGGGAAACCATGCAGCCATTGCTGTGCTGAACTTAATCCTCATCAATCACAGGTAAGATAAGTTTGCTGGGAGGTATAATGGAATAGGAGGAGCGACTGGTAGTATTAGTAGGACAAATATAACTCAGTGAGGGGTACTGCATCTATCTGTTTGCATGTTACAAAATTGGCAGATTATTTAAATCAAAACTGGATGCTGCGCTGCATCTGCAAGTAAACCTTGTGACGTACATTATTTTGTGAAACAGTAACCCCACCACAAAATATTGACATCGTATGTGTAAGTATAAATAAATACCATTTATTTTCTTTAAAAAAATAGCCTATCCCACACCTCACCCACCCCTCTCCCAAACCCGAACCAATGTCCAAATGTCCAAAAAATAAGAGACACCCCAACACCCAATTCCTACCCACCAACAAAAGTATTAAAAAAGGGGCAAATCAACAGTCTCCATCTATAATCAGTGGGCTTTAAGGTGTTTGTCCACCAGGATTTTGATGCGCTCCTCTAATTGGTCCTCCAGCTGTTTTTCCCAAGGAGAAGTTGCTGGTGAAATGCACGGCACCTACATTTGCATCCATGTGGGGGGTTGTAATGAATATAACTTACCACCGCTGCTGTTTCCTCCCCCACTGGTGCTCCTGCAGGTGCCGCATTTCCTGCCCCCTCCTGGATGGCAGCATTGGCATCATCTCTGGCCCCGTCGGCACTGGTGGTTGGTACTGGTAGTGCACTTATAAAAACAAGTACACCTTTTTAGATGCCTGTTCACCCCACCCCCCTATTTTACTTGAAGGAAGATTGAAAAAACAGTTAAAGTACAACATAAATCATCACTAGTCCAAATTGCGTGCTACAGTAGTTAGTAGACAGACATTAGTAGTATTATTATATGGTCCCTAGGGTCATCTCATCTCTACTCCTACTGTAGTCTTTGGAAAGTTAGCCTGAGCCATGTAACCATCTTAGATTCATGTCTACTCTTTTGAGCATGTTACCTCGCAGCTTGTTGCTTGTTGCCATAACGGCAAGCTTAGCTACAGACAGTCTAATAGTAGTAGTACAGAGAGTCATAGCAGAGGCAGTTTGAAGGAACTGAAAGGCAGGGATACCCAAAATTTGGAAAACAGATAATGAAGATCAAAGAAGCTTTTGTTAAAAATTGAATTAGGAGGAAGCGTAATTAATAGAGTGGAAAAATAAGGTACGTTAAAAGTTAGGGAAATATAATTGTTAATAATATAAGCACTGTAGGACTTACTGGGGCCAGCAGCAGGATCCTCGGTGGAGGAGCGCTCCTCTGGTGGTTGTCCTGCCGACTCGGACCCCGTCTCCTTGCCCCTGGTTGCTGATCATGTAAGAAATAATAAAGAAAGAGAGAAACATTGAGTGCTGTGAAACAAATAAATCATAAAAAAACGCTCAAACATTTTAGGAAACAACAATTGCAATAAAGTTGACCTATCTAAACGACTACTTGCTTGCAGGATTAACGGACTGTCTACTTATATGAACACTAATCAAATCTTCCATAATCATTCTGATTGCAGAATACTAACGAAGCCAGTACCCCTTGACCTACACCACCTATTCCAGATGGGCCAATTGTTCAGTAAGTCTGCATTTTCATTTTATTTTTGCCAGCAAAAACGCATAGATGAGATGGGGGACACATGCCTAAATTTGTGCATACACCAAATTTTTGGTTGGTTGCATCATATGTTGTTCTGCTACTTACTGAAAATGTTATCGCTAAGCCTACCACTCACTAAACAAACTACAAAAAGGTTCTATGGAGGACTGGGGTGAGAAGCATTCAGTGACAGAGGAGGCGTCACGCAGACCGTAAAAAAAATATGAACTAATACTTAGTAAACCTATTATCCATCCACCACTATTTCACTGAAGGACAATGGAAGTAAGGTAAAGTAAGCTCTAACATCAATAATCAGCCCAAACTAGCGCAAAGTTACAAACAAGTAAGGGAAGTGCCGAGCAGCACCTGTGTCATACAATCACAGAAGATTTTGAATTGGAATTGATCTGCGATGTAACTAAGCGCACCAGTAATCGTGTTATTCGTCCAAGAATTATACATAATACTTATACTACTATCTATTACTAGCTACTCACCAAGCCCAATGACCTCGACACCTAGCAGGTCCTACAGGTCCTGCTCCCGGTCCAGGATGTCGGACCACCGGTGGGCCAGCTGCTGGTGGGTGCGCCAGATCCCCGAGCAGCAAAAGACTGCCGGGCGCACCTTCGCCCACTAGCGGTGATGCTCCTGGGTAAGGTAGCCGGAGCCTGGCCTGCCACCTGCTGCCAAGGTCAAGGGGAGGTGGTGCTGGATGAAGAAAACCAGGGCGGCCACCTCCGCCTCTCTGAACAGTTGTTGGGCCTGCACCCCTGCAGGGCGCATTCTGCCGCAAGGCAGCGTGCTCTTGGGCGCAGGCGCCTTGCCCTTGGAGTCGGTACTGTTGCCCTTGGCCATGGTTCTGGGGTGAGGCAGAAAAGAAAAGAAGGAAAATATAAAGTTAGGGGGAAGAAGTAGGAGTTTGAATAAAGAAGTAAAATAAAACAGTAGGAAGGTAACAAAAATACAGTGAAAGTAGAAATAAATCACAAAATATAAACTTAGAGACAGAGATGATAAATAAAAAAGTGAGAAAAACAGTGAAAATAAGTAAAGATTGCAAAGGCTAAAGCTGGATAGAAAACTAGGCCCAGAACCATAGCATAGAGTAAAAAACAAGATGGCCGCACCCGTCGCGAACACGTGGGTAAGTTTGTGCGATGTTTCTCGCTAACACGCACTTGTTGTTGCGACCAAGTAGATAGCGTTCCCGAACATGACTTGACAACGCGAACACAATAGACCCGACCCGGAACAGGAAATAAGGCAACGCGAGCGGGTGGGACAATTGAAAAAACAAGATGGCCACGCCCATAGCCACCCCCCCGCATGGGTACGTTCGCGAGTTACGATCCCCTGAGCACGCAGACAGCGCCCCGAACTCGCACAATGTGCTCCCGAGCAAGAAAAATGCCTCGCAAATGGGTCCGACAAGCTCAATCAATCAATCAATCAAGACATTTATAGAGCGCACTACTCACCCGTAGGGTCTCAAGGCGCTACGCATGCTTGCGAAGCTCGCGTAGTTCGAGAACGTCTTCTTGTAGCTTGGCGTAGCGCGACAAGGCGTACTACGCCCCACCCCTGTACAATATCCTTTTAGTGTACTTACTTGAAGAACTTTTTTTAGATAAGTTATTGGTTTATTACAATGACCAAATTCTTCTTGGTAGTGGGAAAGAACACTGAATAAGAGTCTACAATGTAGACAGCAGAGATCGCAATTCAAATTGTTTTCATTTATTTATTGCAGAGTTTTCTGTAACTTATGTTGTTGTATTTTGTGAAGAGGAAGTGAGAAAAAATATTCATGGATGTCTGTGTGACTACTGCCTTCAATTTACACTGCAGACAGCAGTGTTCACAATTCAGATCGAGTGGCTATTGTAGATGACGCAGTTGTGTAGGTAAAAGACATTGCTCCAGTGTGCTCTGTCCGCACCACGCATACCCATCATCGCAGGCTCCGCACACGCTTTTTGTTGCTTCGTGTATTACAAACTTGGCAGCTCAAGTCAATGCCACATAGCTGTGGGCCCTTGATGATGTGGAGAAGCGTGGCTCAGTGGTTAGAGGCGGCAGACCCGGAAGCTGAGATCGACCGTGGACCAGGGTTCGATTCCCCGCCTCGGCGGGTCTCGGGCTCAAAAATTCCACGGACTCGACAATTCTCGCTCCGGTGCCTACTCGAATCACGGGGTCACACTCTGCAACTCTGGGCAATAACTTGCTTAATCTCCACTACGGCCCCTCGCGGCGGGATGCCTGGCTTTCACCTTGTGGACACCCTGCCGGGGTTTCTCACAGGGGAATACCAGGACGGGTTCCCTAAGCAGGCGCCAGGATGCCCTTTCGGTGACAGGTTTGCGCTATATAAGTACACCTACATTTACATTTACATGACCACTGTCTCTGGCCTACACTGCAGACAGCAGTGTTCACAATTCAGATCGAGTCGCTATTGCAGATGATGCAGTCCTGTAGGCAACAGACATTGCTCCTAGTACGGCCAGCCTACAGCACGCATCATCGCTGGCTGTGCACATGCTGAATGCTTTTGATGTGGCTATCTGAGTGCACTAGAACTGACGGACCCTTTATGATACAATCATTTTGTTTATTATTTCAGATCTACTGCCTGTGTCTCAGTATACCACAAGTTATGGTTCTTTTACAATAGAATCTTTTCTGTAATATTTCACATCTACTCTCCCTACCTTACTGCAGCAAAACCTATTGACCCTTTTATTATTGAATCTCTGTGTCTGATCCAATGATTACTGTTGTAGTTGATGCTAGCAGCAACCATTCCCTGAGGGCTGGTTTACAATCACCCCATACACATCCAGCACAGATGTCACTGGATATGTGACCCTGGTAATAAAAAGGAATCACGCTCACGTGCCCCTACCCACTCCCACTATCTATCTGTGCCCGTGTGTTCATTATTTATGCATGATACTGCCCCAGGGCCGTACCACATTACATTGTGCTGTGGACAGCGTATGCAACCATGTTACCTCTGACAGTGGGAAAACTTTGGTTATGTAACCTTTAGGTGCATTGCTATCACAGTTGGAAGGTTGTATTACAGGCCATGAATATTGGTGAAGATGATGGTTGCATGTTGTGTGTAGAGTAAGATATGTGTACAGAGCAACACGTTTTCAAAAAAGCTCTCTGAGCAGAAGAGGTGTGTCTCATCAAATGCTGTAGAGAGAATGAGTAAAATGAGTGGCGTTCTCCAACTGCTACAATGGGAAATGTTATGAACAAATCAAATGCTTTGCTTTAAGGTCACATGGCAATCGCACACCCAGTGCGCAAGGAGACCGCACCCGATGTGATTTTGAGAAAATATATTTACTATAATATATGTTTATTAGAGTTAGAAATATATAAATGTTTAAAATATTTTAGATTACTGCTTGCTCTCATATACACTTTAAATTTATTTAGATGTCGTTTTGAGACATAAACCCGGCGTAACACCATACGTCTATGACGTAACACAGGGCCTGACAGCATGCACTCGTCGCATACACAACGCGCTGCGGGTGCGACCCTATACATACATGACGTAACGCGCGGCTTGGCACTGCATACCCGTCGTATACCAAAGTAGCAGTTGGCGCAACCTCATACGTATATGATGTTATGCAAGATGCAATGCTACGAACCCGTCGGATACAAAATACACATCATTTATGAGTTTAGAAATATGGTGGATAGGATTCACATGCTAATGGAGCTTGGTACATTGCCGGTACGGGATTCTAGTTTTCTCCCCCCCCAAAAAAATGTTATATATATATTTTTTTGAAGATATAAAACATTACATCATTTTAAAGTTAAAAAAAGGATAGTAGTGTTCCAAAATATTACAAAAAAATAGAAAAAATATAGGTTTTATAAATATTAAAACACGAAATTAACATTTCAAAAACTTTCGAAATTCAGTGAAAAAAACATATGTTTTACAGACGTTATAGTTAGTTGGACATTTGACTAATAAAATCAGATAAATTCACCTGTAATAGTTAGTTGAGCTAACTATAACTCGGTCGCCCGCAATGCACTGCTGATGACGTTACATATTACATCACTCATGACATGGTCAGTGACATTACTGATGTCATCTCAAATGACATCATCAAGTGAATGTGTGTTTCTGTAGAGTTTAAATATTTTCATAAATATCTATGCCAAGGTGTATTGAAGAATGAGTGGATTTACAAGTGCCTGAATGGATTATTTAGTTGGTGTGTGACTGATTGTATAAGTGAGTAATTGAACGTGTCTTACTGAATGCATGGGTTAGTGACTGTGTAAAAGTCTGTATTAGTCTCTCAGTTGATGTGTAAGCGGCTGCATGGGTTGGTGAGTAGCTACATGAGTGTCTATATGGGTTATTGATTTGCTGTCTGAGTATCTGTGTGGGTTCCTGAGTGTCTGTGTGGGTGGGTGGGAGATTTTTTCTTTTGACTCTTCATAGATGTCTGAGTGGGTGATTCACTGGTTGTCTGGAGTCAAAAGTGCACCTGGGAAGGGCTGTATGGGTGAGTCAGTGTGTGTATGGGTGTTTTGGTGAGTGAATTAATGTCTCAGTGGTATATGTGTGAGTAACAACACCACCAGAGCTCAATGCCCATTGAACCTGCGATGATGCGTGACCATCCTCAACGCCTGGGAAGGTTGCTTTGGCACATTTTGGACCCTCTTATGCACACGCCAGGGGTGGAAGGTGAGAAGAGAGGCTTCTTTCCGCAGCACCAAGCAGTCACCTCTGGGCGGTGGGAGTGGATAGTGTGCCACAGCCTGGCTGCACAAGAGCGGGCAAACATCTCTGAGCACTAGGAGTGGATGGGATACAATAGTCTGGGTGCGCAGGAACGGGAAGTCACCTCTGGGCAATGGGAGTGGATGGGGTACAGCACTCTGAGCGCAAAAGTGCGCACAGACACCTTCTTGCAGTGGGAGTGGATGGGGTGCAGCAGCCTGGGTATAGGGCCCCTTTCATGATAAACTTAGTCTGAAAGGTGGCGTGCAGTGGGTGTTGCAGAGGGGTTACCACATTCACTTTGACACTGCCACCTATTATCAAGCTTGGCGATAATAGGTGGCAGCGCCCAACTTAAGACCAGAAAAATCCTGCTCTTAAGGTGGCAAAACGAGGAGAAATGCTTCATTTCTCCTCGATTTTGCTTTTTCCATGTGTGCTGCCTTATGTAGCACACATGGAAAAAGCTAAATGCCAAGGTGTCTTTATGTACGGGAAGGTGTCCCTTCCTATACATACACTTTCCTCTTTTTAAAAATGCCAATTTGTAACTTACATGTGTGCTGCATGAAGAAGCACACATGTAAGTTACAAAATGGCATTTCAGGTTAATTTATGTGCAGGAAGGAACTCCTTCTTCTACAGGAACAAACCTTCCCTCCTCGCAGACACCTGCGCTGGCGGTATCTTGTAAAACTTATCGCAAGGGGAAACACTAGGCTGCACCATATCCTTGACAATATGATGCAGCCTAGCGTCTCCGATGAGAGGCGTTAAGCCAAGACGGCTCATGCTTCTATTCACCACTTTGTTGATAATATGCCCCTCTATCTTCCTCTCTCTCTCATTCTTTCTTTCTCTCACTTGCTCTCTCTCTCTCCCTCTCTCTCACAGTTTCTCTCTCTTTTCCTATCCACACTGTTTCTCTCTTTCTCTCTTCCTTGTATCTCACTTTCTTACTTTCTCTCACTTTCTCTTTCTCTCTTCCTCTCTCTCACTCTTTCTCTCTCTCTCTAACACTGTTTCACTCTTTCTCCCTTCTTCTCTCACTCTCTTCCTCTCTCTCACTCTTTCTTTCTCTCTTCCTCTCTCTCACTCTTTCTCTCTCTCTCTTCCTCATGCTCACTCTTTCTCTCTCTCTTCTGTCTCACACTGTCTCTCCCTTCCTTGTATCTCTCTCTTTCCCTTTCTCTCTTATTCTCTGTCTTTCTCTGTCTTCCTCTCTCTCACACTGTGTTTCTCTATCTATCTTCCTTGTATCTCACTCTTCCTCTCTTTCCCTCTTGTTCTCTCTCTTTTACTGGACACATGACGCACCATCTTATCTTTCTTTTTCTCTTGCAGGCTGAGATTCACAAATTGTGGATGGATAACGCGCCATCACTGTACATAGTTTTATTTGTTGTTGTTTTGTTTTAATAAAAAATTTCCACACATAGTTTTATTTGTGGTTGTTTTGTTTTAATAAAATGTTTGATAAGTAAATCCATACATGACTAAGATTCTTATTTGTCCAACCTCACAAGTATCTTTTTTAATAAACTACAACACCAGTCAATTTGTTAGGCTCAAGATTTAAAAACGTTCCTGTGAAATTTGTTAGTGGGAGTGAGCGGGGATGCCGAACAAAGAGCTGCTTCACAGAGAGAGACTTGCGGGCCCAAGAAGGTTGTTTAGGGTATGCTGGTGATGTGGGAAGAGAGTGCGTTACCTGCTGATGTGGGGAGAAGCAGCGTGAAAGGGGTATCTCTCACAGACCGAACTCCAGTATGTTTTCAGAGTTGCCTCAGACAGATGCGAGCTGACGGACTCAATCACAAAATGGCTTTTCAATGCTCATATAGTGTGACTTATCAACAGTTTGCACCCAGTTTTGCAAAGGGACAACTGCACCCCAAAGCAACGTACTAGCTTGCAAACGTAAAGAGGTGAGAGCCGACGAACGGGCTTCTAAAGCTATAGCCCGACCTAGTGCAACGAGGAGAGGCAGCGTGAAAGGCATATATCACACAGATGCCAGCGTTGCCTCGCAGAGGTAAAACTGTGGCCCCGATGGCTTCTACACGGAGACATGCGAGTTAACGGAGTAAATCACAAAATGGCTGCCAACACTTCCAGGTTTCAACAGTTCACAGCCAATGAGCCGCACGCTCGTGCTTTTAACCCCTCAGCCAATCACATATCAGAATTCTCAAATTCCGATATCTGTAAAAATTGATATTTCTTAATAACTACTGAACAGATTTACACCATTTAAACAAAAGCATGCTTTCTGGACCATCACCTTTCTCCCTGCCAAAAATGCCGTAATTCTGTTCAGCAGTTTCACCTGCAGTTGAAGAAAACACGTTTTGGGACCCCCTTTTTCGCAGCCCCTCCTACATCATTCACCCCCAAACTTTCAATATAGGACCTAATAAAAAAAAGAGAAACTTTTTGGATATTTTTGTAAAGATTCGTCAAACGACGCCAAAGTTATAAGCACATACAGGCCTCCAGGAGGGGGGCCATGCAACCCCCCTCCCAAAATGAGTGAAGCCCCGGGGTTGCGCGGACCTCAGTGGGGCCCCGCATCCCCTGCGAGCCCCAGCAATTATTTTTTAACAAATGCCCCCAGAACCAAGCCATCCCAAGGGCCTCATTAAATTAAAATGTGCGACCCCAGCGCGAATTCCACCAATTTTTATTTATTTTTTAATACATTTTTGGACACTGGGGGTCCCTCTAGGACCCCGTGAGCAAGCCTAGGTGGTCAGGGTGTTTCTAGCCTGCCCCCTTCACTTGTTTTATACCTTTGTGTCTACATTTTTGGGTGACTCGCTTCTACCGAGCCACAAGATGGCTGCCAACACTTCCTGTTTTGGACTACTCGCAGCCAATCACAGTGAAGCTCGCGCACACGACTTGGGCTCCAGCCAGATATCGAAACGTTTATTTTTCTAATTTCTCAGCAACTACTGAACGGATTTACACCATTTAAAAATAAGGTCACTTTCTGAACCAAGCTCTACCTTTTGCTAAATTTGGGGTAATTTCATCTAGCACTTCGGGCTGTAGCTCATGGCAAACTTTCCTATTGAAATTAACATGGAGAAAACACGTTTTGGGATCCCCTATTTTCTCAGCCCGCTTGACGAATCACCCCAATTGTTCAGGATAGGAGCTGACCTGGAAAGACTTTTTTGGGGGATAATTTCAGGAAGATTCGTCAAACGACACCAAAGTTATTAGCAAATCAAAAAAATGCTAACTATAACTACACACTGGCCACCGCATACATAGGCTGGTCTGTTGCAATAACTGTCTTGTTTTTCTCTTACAGCAGAGTGTCGCGCAGTTTACTCCGCAACTCACGCCCATGATAGAGATATGACTCAGAAAAGGGGGTGGTGATGAACAGAGTGTCTGAATTAAGCAGACCACTCTTACCCAGTCCAAAGATCAGGGCCTGATCCATCACCGTTATTTAACTCACTGCCCCATCCCAGCTCAGAACCTGGCTATATGCAAATTAGTCTGTCCCTGGCCCAGTGCATCATGGGAACAGGGCAGACCAAACTACCAAGCCAATTCTTCACCAGAAAGGAGACAAGTTTCCGGGGACCGGTTTCTGGCATTTCAGCCGTCGTCGGCCCGGCTTGCTTGAATCCTGATGGAGCAGTGAGCAAGGGACTCATGTCTGAGTATACCCTGCCACACCTATAGTGGCCAAAAACGACTCAGAAAAGGGGGTGGTGATGAACAGAGTGTCTGAATTAAGCAGCCCACTCTTACCCAGTCCAAAGATCAGGGCCTGATCCATCACCGTTATTTAGCTCACTGCCCCATCCCAGCTCAGAACCTGTCAAGCCAATTCTTCACCAGAAAGGAGATCAAGCCAATTCTTCAGAGACTCTGTCCATCACCACCCCTTGTTGTAAATAATTTTGTCCACCCTAAGCGTGGAAGGGTATACTCAGATGTGAGTCCCTTGCTCATTGCACCATCAGGATTCAAGCAAGCCGGGCCGAAGACGGCTGAAATGCCAGAAACCGGTCCCCGGAAGCTTGTTTCCTTCCCAGTGTAAGAATTGGCTTTTGTAGTCTGGTCTGCCCTGTTCCCATGATGCACTGGGCCAGGGACAGACTAATTTGCATACAGCCAGGTTCTGAAACTGGGATGGTGCAATGAGCTAAAAAACGGTGTTGGATCTAGCCCTGATCTCTTGACTGGGTGAGAGTACTCTGCTTAATTCAGAGACTCTGTCCATCACCACCCCTTGTTGTAATATATATATATATATATATATATATATATATGAAAGCTCCAAAGTTGCCCAGCTGGCTGCAATCCTTGAGTCTCACAGTCAACAGGGCATTGCTGATTCCATGAGTGCCCCCTGCCAGCTGGGCAACTTTGGAGCTTTCATATATATATATATATATCCATCTCACAGTTCGCCCACCATGGAGAGGCCCACACGGAGGTATGAATAACCGCATAAATTTAATGGAAGTTAGGGCGCGGTTGCAGGAAGAGAAGCTTCTTGGTACTTGCAGTGCCTGTAGTTTCCTCAAGTGAGTTGCCTCATCACGGAAAAAATTGTTCAAAGATGAATCCCAAGTGGGTCTGCATAGTTCCAGTCCCGCAGCACACCACAAGTACAAACTCCCATTGCAGACTCCCGTTCCTGATGCCGCAGCGACTACCACTGCGGCAGGACTGCTTGCACAGCGGGACCTCTCCGCGGCCTGAGCACGGCCGCTAAATATCCATCTCACAGTTCGCCCACCATGGAGAGGCCCACACGGAGGTATGAATAACCGCATAAATTTAATGGAAGTTAGGGCGCGGTTGCAGGAAGAGAAGCTAAACAGCAAAGTGCAGTCCCCATCTCGACGCGTTTCGTGCTGAAGAGCACTTAATCAGGTAACCTTGCTTTATAATTAGCTGCCTGAATGAATGCCGGGTAATCACGAGCAAAACACTGGCCCCTGCAACTCATGATTAAGTGCTCTTCAGCACGAAACGCGTCGAGATGGGGACTGCACTTTGCTGTTTAGCTTCTCTTCCTGCAACCGCGCCCTAACTTCCATTAAATTTATGCGGTTATTCATACCTCCGTGTGGGCCTCTCCATGGTGGGCGAACTGTGAGATGGATATTTAGCGGCCGTGCTCAGGCCGCGGAGAGGTCCCGCTGTGCAAGCAGTCCTGCCGCAGTGGTAGTCGCTGCGGCATCAGGAACGGGAGTCTGCAATGGGAGTTTGTACTTGTGGTGTGCTGCGGGACTGGAACTATGCAGACCCACTTGGGATTCATCTTTGAACAATTTTTTCCGTGATGCGGCAACTCACTTGAGGAAACTACAGGCACTGCAAGTACCAAGAGACCACGGGGTGGTCCCGCCCAGCTGGGCGGTAACCTTGCTTTATAATTAGCTGCCTGAATGAATGCCGGGTAATCACGAGCAAAACACTGGCCCCTGCAACTCATGATTAAGTGCTCTTCAACACGAAACGCGTCGAGATGGGGACTGCACTTTGCTGTTTAGCTTCTCTTCCTGCAACCGCGCCCTAACTTCCATTAAATTTATGCGGTTATTCATACCTCCGTGTGGGCCTCTCCATGGTGGGCGAACTGTGAGATGGATATTTAGCGGCCGTGCTCAGGCCGCGGAGAGGTCCCGCTGTGCAAGCAGTCCTGCCGCAGTGGTAGTCGCTGCGGCATCAGGAACGGGAGTCTGCAATGGGAGTTTGTACTTGTGGTGTGCTGCGGGACTGGAACTATGCAGACCCACTTGGGATTCATCTTTGAACAATTTTTTCCGTGATGCGGCAACTCACTTGAGGAAACTACAGGCACTGCAAGTACCAAGAGACCACGGGGTGGTCCCGCCCAGCTGGGCGGTAACCTTGCTTTATAATTAGCTGCCTGAATGAATGCCGGGTAATCACGAGCAAAACACTGGCCCCTGCAACTCATGATTAAGTGCTCTTCAGCACGAAACGCGTCGAGATGGGGACTGCACTTTGCTGTTTAGCTTCTCTTCCTGCAACCGCGCCCTAACTTCCATTAAATTTATGCGGTTATTCATACCTCCGTGTGGGCCTCTCCATGGTGGGCGAACTGTGAGATGGATATTTAGCGGCCGTGCTCAGGCCGCGGAGAGGTCCCGCTGTGCAAGCAGTCCTGCCGCAGTGGTAGTCGCTGCGGCATCAGGAACGGGAGTCTGCAATGGGAGTTTGTACTTGTGGTGTGCTGCGGGACTGGAACTATGCAGACCCACTTGGGATTCATCTTTGAACAATTTTTTCCGTGATGCGGCAACTCACTTGAGGAAACTACAGGCACTGCAAGTACCAAGAGACCACGGGGTGGTCCCGCCCAGCTGGGCGGTAACCTTGCTTTATAATTAGCTGCCTGAATGAATGCCGGGTAATCACGAGCAAAACACTGGCCCCTGCAACTCATGATTAAGTGCTCTTCAGCACGAAACGCGTCGAGATGGGGACTGCACTTTGCTGTTTAGCTTCTCTTCCTGCAACCGCGCCCTAACTTCCATTAAATTTATGCGGTTATTCATACCTCCATGTGGGCCTCTCCATGGTGGGCGAACTGTGAGATGGATATTTAGCGGCCGTGCTCAGGCCGCGGAGAGGTCCCGCTGTGCAAGCAGTCCTGCCGCAGTGGTAGTCGCTGCGGCATCAGGAACGGGAGTCTGCAATGGGAGTTTGTACTTGTGGTGTGCTGCGGGACTGGAACTATGCAGACCCACTTGGGATTCATCTTTGAACAATTTTTTCCGTGATGCGGCAACTCACTTGAGGAAACTACAGGCACTGCAAGTACCAAGAGACCACGGGGTGGTCCCGCCCAGCTGGGCGGTAACCTTGCTTTATAATTAGCTGCCTGAATGAATGCCGGGTAATCACGAGCAAAACACTGGCCCCTGCAACTCATGATTAAGTGCTCTTCAGCACGAAACGCGTCGAGATGGGGACTGCACTTTGCTGTTTAGCTTCTCTTCCTGCAACCGCGCCCTAACTTCCATTAAATTTATGCGGTTATTCATACCTCCGTGTGGGCCTCTCCATGGTGGGCGAACTGTGAGATGGATATTTAGCGGCCGTGCTCAGGCCGCGGAGAGGTCCCGCTGTGCAAGCAGTCCTGCCGCAGTGGTAGTCGCTGCGGCATCAGGAACGGGAGTCTGCAATGGGAGTTTGTACTTGTGGTGTGCTGCGGGACTGGAACTATGCAGACCCACTTGGGATTCATCTTTGAACAATTTTTTCCGTGATGCGGCAACTCACTTGAGGAAACTACAGGCACTGCAAGTACCAAGAGACCACGGGGTGGTCCCGCCCAGCTGGGCGGTAACCTTGCTTTATAATTAGCTGCCTGAATGAATGCCGGGTAATCACGAGCAAAACACTGGCCCCTGCAACTCATGATTAAGTGCTCTTCAGCACGAAACGCGTCGAGATGGGGACTGCACTTTGCTGTTTAGCTTCTCTTCCTGCAACCGCGCCCTAACTTCCATTAAATTTATGCGGTTATTCATACCTCCGTGTGGGCCTCTCCATGGTGGGCGAACTGTGAGATGGATATTTAGCGGCCGTGCTCAGGCCGCGGAGAGGTCCCGCTGTGCAAGCAGTCCTGCCGCAGTGGTAGTCGCTGCGGCATCAGGAACGGGAGTCTGCAATGGGAGTTTGTACTTGTGGTGTGCTGCGGGACTGGAACTATGCAGACCCACTTGGGATTCATCTTTGAACAATTTTTTCCGTGATGCGGCAACTCACTTGAGGAAACTACAGGCACTGCAGGTACCAAGAGACCACGGGGTGGTCCCGCCCAGCTGGGCGGTAACCTTGCTTTATAATTAGCTGCCTGAATGAATGCCGGGTAATCACGAGCAAAACACTGGCCCCTGCAACTCATGATTAAGTGCTCTTCAGCACGAAACGCGTCGAGATGGGGACTGCACTTTGCTGTTTAGCTTCTCTTCCTGCAACCGCGCCCTAACTTCCATTAAATTTATGCGGTTATTCATACCTCCGTGTGGGCCTCTCCATGGTGGGCGAACTGTGAGATGGATATTTAGCGGCCGTGCTCAGGCCGCGGAGAGGTCCCGCTGTGCAAGCAGTCCTGCCGCAGTGGTAGTCGCTGCGGCATCAGGAACGGGAGTCTGCAATGGGAGTTTGTACTTGTGGTGTGCTGCGGGACTGGAACTATGCAGACCCACTTGGGATTCATCTTTGAACAATTTTTTCCGTGATGCGGCAACTCACTTGAGGAAACTACAGGCACTGCAAGTACCAAGAGACCACGGGGTGGTCCCGCCCAGCTGGGCGGTAACCTTGCTTTATAATTAGCTGCCTGAATGAATGCCGGGTAATCACGAGCAAAACACTGGCCCCTGCAACTCATGATTAAGTGCTCTTCAGCACGAAACGCGTCGAGATGGGGACTGCACTTTGCTGTTTAGCTTCTCTTCCTGCAACCGCGCCCTAACTTCCATTAAATTTATGCGGTTATTCATACCTCCGTGTGGGCCTCTCCATGGTGGGCGAACTGTGAGATGGATATTTAGCGGCCGTGCTCAGGCCGCGGAGAGGTCCCGCTGTGCAAGCAGTCCTGCCGCAGTGGTAGTCGCTGCGGCATCAGGAACGGGAGTCTGCAATGGGAGTTTGTACTTGTGGTGTGCTGCGGGACTGGAACTATGCAGACCCACTTGGGATTCATCTTTGAACAATTTTTTCCGTGATGCGGCAACTCACTTGAGGAAACTACAGGCACTGCAAGTACCAAGAGACCACGGGGTGGTCCCGCCCAGCTGGGCGGTAACCTTGCTTTATAATTAGCTGCCTGAATGAATGCCGGGTAATCACGAGCAAAACACTGGCCCCTGCAACTCATGATTAAGTGCTCTTCAGCACGAAACGCGTCGAGATGGGGACTGCACTTTGCTGTTTAGCTTCTCTTCCTGCAACCGCGCCCTAACTTCCATTAAATTTATGCGGTTATTCATACCTCCGTGTGGGCCTCTCCATGGTGGGCGAACTGTGAGATGGATATATATATATATATATAGCCAGTACGTAGTTATAGTTATGACCTATTATCCATAGGAAATTTGCAACATTCTATTGGCAATAACTTTGGCGTCGATTGATGAATCTTCTTGAAATTTTCCAAACTTTTGCCCAGCTCAGTTCCGGGGTGATTGGTCAAGCAGGGGCCAAGAAAAAAGGGGGTCCCGAAACGTGTTTTCCCCATGCAATTTCTTATAGGACCTTTAGACACTGCTACAGTCCGAATGGCTGAACGGAATTACACCAAATTTGGAAGAGAGGTAGTCCTCAGTTCTGACTTCTGCCTTGTGCTTATATGGTGTCAATCTGTTCAATAGTTTCGGAGAAAATTATGGTTAAAGTAATTTATATGTCTTTGGGCGCAGTGGATCCGCGGATTGAGCGAGGATTGGCATTGTATTAGAATCACACCGTCCCAATCACTCGTTCAATGCTAATTGGCTGTCAAGAGTTTGTAAACATTCGAAACCAGGAACTGTTGGCAGCCATTTTGTGCCTCGTTAGAAGCAAGGCTGAGTAGGTTAGTGGAATGTGTGTTCAAAATGGAGAAAGTGGGTAGGGTAGAAATAATTTTACCCTGTAGACCCCAGGGCCCACATCTTTTTTTTAAAACAACCTGGATGCGTGTAGGATGCGTGGACTGTGCCGTAAAATAAATAAAATAAAAAGGAGGTTTTTTTTAAAATAATTAATCTCCGGCGGATTAAATTCCGGGGGCAAAATTATTACGTTTTATGTGGGGCACAGAGGGGACCCCCAGCCTCGGGGATCATCGGTGCCCAGGGCTAAAAAGAAAAAAATGGTGGGGGAGTGGTCGAAGGTCCTGAAATCCGTGGGGACCATCACCCGTCGGGGGTTTATGTATTGTGGAAGGGGCACTACGTGGCTCCCCTACTGGAGCACTTGAGTGCCCCGTTACTCACTGGGGATACAAAAAAAGTATGGCCAGGGAGGGGGGCTGTAAGGTCTCCAAAGCCCCAGGGACCACCACTCCCCGGGGCTTTATCTATTGTGGGAGGGCCGGTTCTTGCAGTGTCCTGGGGTGTCCATCCCGCTCTCCCATAGCAAGGAAATTGGTTCTTTTCAAAATCAAAATCAGATTGCTTTTCCTCATGGGGAGTAGCTTGTCATGTGGAAAAGTAATGCCGAGTCCCAAACGCGTACGAGTTGTGCATCAAAGGCGCTGGAGTCGCACACCGTACAGATTATAAGTCGTGCCTCCAGCAGGTGCACACCAGACTTGTAATTTTACTGTAAAAAATAGCCCCTATTAGTAATTTCTAATATCTCCGGGGACCCTATCCCTCGGGTCTTATAACAAATGTTGGGTAGCTAAAATGCCCCAGCGGTCCCGCCGGCTTCCCGCGTTCTTCGGGAGTCGGCATTGCTTTCCCGCAAGGGGAGATGCAAACTTGTATGTGGAAATGCAATCTGCTTTTTATTTTGAAAGTGAGAACAGATTTCTCTGCTCTGTCTTTCAAAATGCAAGCTAAGTCTGCTATGGGAGGGCGGAGCCATGAGATTCCTGCCCTCTCAAAGCAAACAGCTGTGTCTCGGCGGTAGGCACCCTGGGACACTGCATGAGCCGTCCGTCGGGCATTGTGGTCTCGAGAGCTCTCGAGGGCTCTAGGCATAGGGTCACGCAGTCTGTCTCTCACAATACACAAATTTCCGGGGGTGGTAGTTCCCAGGGCATGAGGGGGGTTGGTGAGGCCCTAACACTTCTAATTTTTTAGGGGGGGGCTTGGATGCGAAAGTGGTGCAAGGGGGTTGTAAATCTGGTACACAGTGTTTTGTTTTAGTTTGCTTTCCTTTTTGGTCTTGTAGAGGATCCAGAGTTAATATAACGGTTTTTGTGCAGCCTCGTCTTTTTCATTGGTACGGTCATGTGTGTAGTGACGGATGCACCCGATGGGTGTGGTGTGGGTGTATACCAGCCACGAGGGAGTGTGTGTGTACCGTTCTGACAACTAGACCTGCATGTAAGAAATCACTACAATTATAATCTGGGCAATGTTTCGTTGTTATGGTTTCCTGGAAGCGTAAGTGGAGTGGGCTGGCCTGACGTATGCTAGAGCTGCGCGAGGCTCCGAACCATGATTCTGTCGCTATGGGGGTGGTCCCGTCGTGAGCTATATGAGAAATCAAGTGATTTAGGTGTCCGTTTTGTAGTGCTGACGTCACCCGGGTCTTAAAAAGAAATGTGTCACTATATCTGTAAAGTCCCACAACTTGGCCAACATGTAAGGTACGGAGTATCACTGACTCTATATTCATTCATATTTGCATACATAAAAGATGGTGGACATGACGTTTTTCTGCAATTATGAATCTTTGTTATACATTCAGTGGAGTGTTGTAGGTGTAGTAATACAGGGCTGTGAAAGGTTTAAGTTGCAGTTTTGGCACATGAAGGGCAGCTAATATATATATATACGTATGTGGTTATTCAGGTACACTGTAGAACTTGGTGCAGGAAATTAGTGTTCGAGCCTCAGAATTGCGTCCACATCCTGTTATTGTAGAGTAATGACGTAATGTACGCGAGCCTGAAAATGTATTAGTTTTGAGTTGATTTTTATATAGTGCAAAAAAAAGGAGGAATAGCCCACACTTACTGTCAGAGGTAAGATGGTTGCATACGCTATTTATAGCACAATATAATATGGTAGGGCGGAGGAGCAGCATTTTATAAACACAATACACAGACACAGACTCGACTCCATTTTATTACGTTGTTGTTGGTAACAAGTAGAATAGTGATCATGATATCATATACAGATAATTAATCATAAACATTTTATGACTTTTGCTGTACAAAGGTAGGAGCATTGTATGTCAAATAATACACAGAGGATTCCATTGTAAAGTGTTTATGAGTTGTGGTGCACTGAGGTAGGGGCGGTTTGTGTGGAGCCTGCGATGATGCGTGGTCCAACCTATCCGCACTGGTAAAAATGTGTTTTGACTATTGCATTTTGCTTTAACAAGGGCACGTGGCTATTACTATTACTTATGGTGTACTGAGTTAGTGGTACGTCTGGTGTTTATCGTCTGCTCACCCTACGATGATGCATGGTCTGAACGGGCTGCACTGAAATCATTCTCTGTTGCATACTGGAGTATATGAACGTTTGAGGGGGGAAAAAAACTAGCATCAATGGTTAGCAATTGCTGTGAAAACTAGGTGTACTGATTGTTCCTCATAACAAATTACACAATTTCCTCTTCATGCAGTGTATTGTAACTTTCACAAATTGGGGACGTATGTCTGGTTGCGATGTTGAGGGAGATACCTCAGAGGTACTTGGTATTGCTGGTGGTGGAGGTACATTTTGGCGTAAACTTGTACATTGTTTGTTATCATAGTTCACATGATGCAGCTATTGAAGGTGCTTGCACATACTAGCAGTGCAACTGCACTATTCTCTGCTTTAAATAAATCAAGGCTGAATTTAATGCTGTCTGTAGTGCTTATGCGCCACTGGTATCAAGCGGTAAACTCTTTTGATCGCAGTGTACATTTGAAAACAGAACTCACTACAGTCATTGAGGAATGTTTCTTGTGGACTCCTTTAAGAAAATAATCTTTGCCTTACTTAAATCAAGGATATCTTGAATGCTGTCCGTAGTGGCGGTGGAAAGCTGAATGCAAGTTGGAAACCCTGTTGTACGCAGTGTAGATTTAAGGCAGTAGTTGACACAAAGATCGAAGCATGCTATTTTGTCACAGAATTTGAAGACACTGTACAATTGTCTCTGCCTTAAATAAAGCAAGGCTGGAATAAATGCTGTCCGTAGTGTTGATGTAAAGCTGAATTCAAGTTGAGAACCTTGTTGTATGCAGTGTAGATTGAAGGCAGTAGTCGACACAAAGATCTATGAATGCTATTTTGTCACAGTTACCAGAATCTGAGGACACAATACAATTGTCTCTGCCTTAAATAAAGCAAGGTTTTATTCAATGCTGTCCGTAGTGTTGATGCAAAGCTGAATTCAACTGGTATCAAGTTGTCAACTCTACTGACTGCAGAATAGATTGTAGGCTCTTCTCAGCACAGATACTGTAGACAAATTTAGATCCAAAGTTGAATTCAAGTTGTGAACTCTGCTGTCTGCAGTGTCGATGGAAACCATACAGTTAAGTCTGCGGTACTGTGGCATTGAGTTTGACAATCGGCCTGTATCAAGGAAGCACGCAGTCAAGCAGCAGCCACATGGCAGGGTGCGGACATTCGCTGCGGTGCATTCTGTTCTCTTTGAAGAAGTGAATCACACCCAAGACGTAGACTAATTATATATAGTCTATGTTGATGTTGTTTACGTTGGACTAGCCCACTCTACTTCTGTTTCAAAGGAGGGGGGTGAACACAGCTACATGACCGAAATATTCACTAGTGTCTGAGATAATATGGTTGCTTCCACTGTTCAGTACACTACACGTATCAATGGTATATATACACACTGAAAAGTTTTTGATTTCTATAGTGAATTATGTATAGTATTTCACCGTTAGTCTTAGCGTTGTGTACATTATTGTTGATGTTCGAGTTCTTTCCCTTACACATACTTGGTTGCCACATCTCTGTAGATTGAGCTAGTGTACTTTTGAGGGAATATATTATTTTGGAAGGGTCAGTAGTACTGTTTTGCGCTGCCTTTGAGGTGGTAGGAAGGAGAGGTCCATTGGGGTGGGTGTAGTGGTAGTGGCGCTGAGTATTGTGCTTTTATTGGGTGTCGGAAGTGTATAATTACAATCTCTAACACATACTGCTCTTTAAACATGGGTGTGAGTTTGATGTAATTCACCTAGTACATGTTCGACATTCTTACAGTAGTTAAATGTTGATGTTAATTTGTTAGTGGTAAGTGGAACTATTGACTGATTTTTTACGTAGCATTGCAGATTTGGTTTCTGGTTGAAAATATGGGGAAGTGGTCAACATAATAAGTAGAAATTGTCATCTAAAAAACCTTTGAAATTCACTGAAAAAACCATAGGTTTCAGGCAGGTTATAGTTAGGTATTAGCAAAAAACCTTAGATATTCACTGAAAAACCATAGGTTTTAGGAATGTTATAGTTAGATGGACATTTCACGCATAAAAAACCATTGAAATTCCTCCATTATAGTTAGTTGTACTAACTTTAACTCTCGCGCCCTCAATCCACTGGTGATGATGTCATATATTACATCATTCATGACATGGTCAGTGACATCACTGATGATATCACTGATGACATCACTGATGGCATCATCCACGTGACAATCAGATACACCTCATCATACACTACTGTAATCTTTCATCACTCACTGTAAAATATAGAGTACCATATTTGAATCCATTGACACACTAATATAAGTATCTAAAACCCCACTCAGTCATTCTTAGATCTACAGAAACATGTAATCAATTATCTATATATTCACTCATGCATGCTGTCAATGATCAATAGAACACTATGAAATATACCTATACACCTATATTGACATTACACACCAGCACACATCCTATTTGCTAAGTATGGGCGCAAAATCCGTTCAGCTAGCGGATTTTGGGCAATTTCGCGATCCGCTAATCTCGCGAAATTGCCAAAAAATTCACAAATCCGCTCGCGGGTGGATTTTTTTTAGAAGCCCCGCAAGTTTGGCAGTTGAGTAGAGGTATCGCACAAACCGGTGGCGTTTTCTTGGATAAATATGAAGGGCAGGGTTCATTCTGGCATGAAGCACTTACAGATATAAATAAAGCAGGTGCCCGAGTTGAAGCTCAAACTCAGTAATGCATTAATCAGCCCAAAAACAATCATGAGCTTTGTCAGGGCTGGGCAGGTGTGATTTCTCCCCATATCTACCATCGAAAATTAGCTGTGATGCTGGATGGAGGCCTTTGCAACCTTCACTTTCACAAGCGCAATCCCTGTGCAGTTCCTGTGACCAGGAGCTTCTATCTTCTCGTCTGCTGCTCTGATTGGTCTCTGACCTTTTATACACACAAGAGGCATGTGAACTCGCATTGAAGCCCCGCCCTTTGGCCCTGCCGCACACACTAGCGGCGTGCACCATTTCCCGCCCTGACCCACTATGATGGACATCTCACTCAAGGGACCCTGGCGTTGGGCAGGTGTGCTTTCTCCCAGTATCTGCCGTCGAAGCAGTATCTGCTGTGATGCTTGATGGAGTCCTCTGCATCATTCACTTTCACAAGTGCAATCCCATGCAGTTCCTGTGACCAGGAGCTTTTTTCTCCTCGTCTCCTGCTCTGATTGGTCTCTGACCTTTTATACACACAAGAGGCATGTGAACTTGCATAGAAGCCCCGTCATTTGGCCCCGTCACACACACTAGCGGTGTGCACCGTTTTCCCGCCCTGACTGACTATGATGGACAGCTCACTCAAGGGACCCCAGCGCTGAGCAGGTGTGTTTTCTCCCAGTATTTGCCGTCGATGCAATATCTGCTGTGATGCTTGATGGAGGCCTCTGCAGCCTTCACTTTCACGAGTGCAATCCCTTTGCAGTTCCTGTGACCAGGAGCTTCTTTCTCCTCATCTGCTGCTCTGATCGGTCTCTGACCTTTTATTCACACAAGAGGCATGTGAACTCGCATAGAAGCCCCGCCCGTTTGGCCTCACCCACACTTCCCGCCATTTACCCACTATGATGGACAGCTCACTCAAGGGACCCCTGCACCCTTCGGCGCAATGGCATAGTAGCACACACATGGTCACTGCGATTTAGTTCGAATTCGCGAACCGCAGATCAGCAAAATTTGCCCATACTTACTATTCACTTATGCAGTCATCCTGCTCACTTATACAAACAATGGATCATACTCATATTTACTGAGCTACACACTTATACAAACACCACTTAATTTTATCATATAGATAGTAACTCATACTTAGTCCATAGTAATATTATAAAGAGAGAGCCCAAACGTTTGAGGCGGGTAATCTCAGTAACCACAGCACTAATCACAACACCCAATACAGTGTTGGAAAGGGCAGTTGCAGCAGAAGGACATAGGCTATGCAGACGGCCACCATATATTTTTTGTGCAGAGTTTTATATAACGCAAATTTGACCCAAACAGAATCAGGTATCAGAGCGCTTTACATAGCACCAGTTACGTTACATGAGGACACACATTCATTTTTGTTAGGCACGGGGAGATTAAGTGAATTGCCCAGAATCACAGGATGTTTGGCGTCGTTACCAAGACTCGAACCCAGATCCCCAGGTCTGAGGTCGAGTGCCCTAGCCGTTAGGCCAACTCCTCTATACATTTAAAAGGTAAAAGAACTGTGCCAGCAAAGTAGTCCCTTGTGGGCATGTCTGTGTTGTGCTGAGGGCGTGGGCTGGGGACGTGACTAACGCTGGGGGCGTGTGGTACGGCCATCACAACGTGGGCTGTGGGCATGTGCTGGGGGCGTGACAAATGCTGGGGGCATGACGAACGCTGGGGGCGTGTGTCCGCCCTTCATGCCATGTGAATTGTACATACAAGCGCCAATTACGTTGCTGCGCAGCATCAAGGGGCACGCTGGGTGTGTGACACGCTGGGGGCATGAGAAACACTGGGGGCATGTGTCCGGCCTTCATGCCATGTGAATACAATTGCGCCGCATCAAGGGGCACTCTGGGGGCGTGAGAAACGCTGGGGACGTGTCCTCTGTTACGCCCTTCATGCCCTGTGGGTTGTACATTAATCAGAAGAACGTCTGCTGTGGCCGTGTGCTGGGGGCGTGACAAACGCGTTCACCTGAAGTCCTGGTAAGTAACATTACTGCAGCCTCTCCTGTGCGCTGTTACTGAACTCTCTCATTCAACGAAATTATATGCGCCTGCTACCATCAACCAAGGCTCTAGCCGGGCTCAGGTGGCGGATCACATCATCACATAATTAGACGCGCCTGATAACATCAACCAGGGCTGCAGCTGGGCATCAAGCGGGGGAACACGCGCCTGCTAACATCAAACAGGCCTGCATCTGGGCCTCAAGCGGGGAGCGTGTCTGCGGGGACAATTACTGCAGCCTCTCCTACTCGCTGTCACTCAACTCTCTCATTAAACGGATTTACCCGCGGCTGATAACTCTCTCATTCAACAACATTACACACGCCTGCTAACATCAACCAGGGCTGTAGCCGGGCTCAGGTGGCGGATCACTACACCAATTACACGCGCCTGCTAAAATCAACCAGGGCTGCAGCTGGGCCTTCTCGGTCCCTATTCTAATTTTAAAAAATGTTTGTCTACAGCGAGATTTTAAAATAAATTGCCCTTGCCAAATACACACATTACACACATTCTATTTCATAGCCGGACAACGTCGGGACGGGCTGCTAGTGTGTTATAAAATCACTATTACAAGTATACAGTTATCCATACAGTCACTCATCCAATCACTGAGTCTTACATCTACTTATTTATATACAACAAATGTCATATACATTGTCGTTTATCATTCTAGTTTTTTGGACATGTACCATTGAGAAATATATTTGCTCATCAGCACATCCATATACATTTTCACTCACCCAAACAAGTATTATAACATGTATTCTTAACATCATATACCTACTGAATCAACTATTGACACATCTTTGGGCAGTCACAATCCCCACATCGTACAACACACAGATTCACTCTCCTATACAAATAATCACTTAACTAACCAATAACTAATATAGACTTTCACGTAGCTAGTAACAAACTGGTGCAGCAGTTTACACAACAATTAAGAAAGTAATACAGATATTCACACAGTTTAGTCAATATCCAATATATTTAGTGAGACTGCTACTAAATCGTCCTTCTAGACACTTATAAATCCACTCATTCTTCAATGCAGATTGCTATATATATAATGCATATTTAAATATGGAACTAAATCACATTCTCTGGATGATGTCATTTGAGATGTCATCAGTGATGTCATTAGTGATGTTACTGACTATGTCATGAATGATGTAACATGTGACATCATCACAAGTGGATTGTGGGCGCAAAAGTTACAGATAGTACAACTAACTATAATGGAGGAATTTAAATGGCTTTGTATGAGTGAAATGTCCAGCTAACTATAACATTCCTAAAACCTATGGTTTTTTCAGGGAATATATATATTCACTGAAAAAACATAGGTTTCATGCTGGTTATAGTTAGTATTTAAAAAACCTTAGAAATTCCCTGAACAAACCATAGGTTTTAGGAATGTTATAGTTAGCTGGACATTTTACTCATACAAAACCATTGAAATTCCTGAAACCTGCCTGAAACCTATGTTTTTTTCAGTGAATTTATATATGTATATATATATATATATCAACCACAAAAGTTTTGCTCTTTAGGAGACGCCTCACACGGAGAAGTTTAGACACCTTTAATGACGGACAGCAAAGTGGCAATGTCTGAAACTCCATCCATCAAATTAAAACGCCCGACGCGTTTCGAGCACGGATGTGCTCTTGTTCACGGGCTGAAAGGATGAAAGGCAAACCGGCAATTTACAAAGGCACCTTTTTACTGATAGAAAGTCCCGCCCCAATGGGCGTGTGCCCTGAGGCATGTTGGTATTTGTGGTCCTTTGAGTATTACTCCCCAGTGGGTGCCGATGTGCCTCGAATGTCCTGCTGTGTTCCCCAAGTGGATTAGGAAGGGTAAAGGCACCGCCGCCTTTGTTTTCATCACGTCCTGTCAAACGGCCTTCTCCGCTCCCATTGTGATCGGGGATTACCAACCACAGGATCCGCACACATGCAATGGGGCGTCTCCGCGACTGAGCGAGCCGCCAAACATCAACCACAAAAGTTTTGCTCTTTAGGAGACGCCTCACACGGAGAAGTTTAGACACCTTTAATGACGGACAGCAAAGTGGCAATGTCTGAAACTCCATCCATCAAATTAAAACGTCCGACGCGTTTCGAGCACGGATGTGCTCTTGTTCACGGGCTGAAAGGATGAAAGGCAAACCGGCAATTTACAAAGGCACCTTTTTACTGATAGAAAGTCCCGCCCCAATGGGCGTGTGCCCTGAGGCATGTTGGTATTTGTGGTCCTTTGAGTATTACTCCCCAGTGGGTGCCGATGTGCCTCGAATGTCCTGCTGTGTTCCCCAAGTGGATTAGGAAGTGTAAAGGCACTGCCGCCTTTGTTTTCATCACGTCCTGTCAAACGGCCTTCTCCGCTCCCATTGTGATCGGGGATTACCAACCACAGGATCCGCACACATGCAATGGGGCGTCTCCGCGACTGAGCGAGCCGCCAAACATCAACCACAAAAGTTTTGCTCTTTAGGAGACGCCTCACACGGAGAAGTTTAGACACCTTTAATGACGGACAGCAAAGTGGCAATGTCTGAAACTCCATCCATCAAATTAAAACGCCCGACGCCTTTCGAGCACGGATGTGCTCTTGTTCACGGGCTGAAAGGATGAAAGGCCAACCGGCAATTTATAAAGGCACCTTTTTACTGATAGAAAGTCCCGCCCCAATGGGCGTGTGCCCTGAGGCATGTTGGTATTTGTGGTCCTTTGAGTATTACTCCCCAGTGGGTGCCGATGTGCCTCGAATGTCCTGCTGTGTTCCCCAAGTGGATTAGGAAGGGTAAAGGCACCGCCGCCTTTGTTTTCATCACGTCCTGTCAAACGGCCTTCTCCGCTCCCATTGTGATCGGGGATTACCAACCACAGGATCCGCACACATGCAATGGGGCGTCTCCGCGACTGAGCGAGCCGCCAAACATCAACCACAAAGGTATTGCTCTTTAGGAGACGCCTCACACGGAGAAGTTTAGACACCTTTAATGACGGACAGCAAAGTGGCAATGTCTGATCTCCATCCATCAAATTAAAACGCCCGACGCGTTTCGAGCACGGATGTGCTCTTGTTCACGGGCTGAAAGGATGAAAGGCAAACCGGCAATTTACAAAGGCACCTTTTTACTGATAGAAAGTCCCGCCCCAATGGGCGTGTGCCCTGAGGCATGTTGGTATTTGTGGTCCTTTGAGTATTACTCCCCAGTGGGTGCCGATGTGCCTCGAATGTCCTGCTGTGTTCCCCAAGTGGATTAGGAAGGGTAAAGGCACCACCGCCTTTGTTTTCATCACGTCCTGTCAAACGGCCTTCTCCGCTCCCATTGTGATCGGGGATTACCAACCACAGGATCCGCACACATGCAATGGGGCGTCTCCGCGACTGAGCGAGCCGCCAAACATCAACCACAAAAGTTTTGCTCTTTAGGAGACGCCTCACACGGAGAAGTTTAGACACCTTTAATGACGGACAGCAAAGTGGCAATGTCTGAAACTCCATCCATCAAATTAAAACGCCCGACGCGTTTCGAGCACGGATGTGCTCTTGTTCACGGGCTGAAAGGATGAAAGGCAAACCGGCAATTTACAAAGGCACCTTTTTACTGATAGAAAGTCCCGCCCCAATGGGCGTGTGCCCTGAGGCATGTTGGTATTTGTGGTCCTTTGAGTATTACTCCCCAGTGGGCGTTTTAATTTGATGGATGGAGTTTCAGACATTGCCACTTTGCTGTCCGTCATTAAAGGTGTCTAAACTTCTCCGTGTGAGGTGTCTCCTAAAGAGCAAAACTTTTGTGGTTGATGTTTGGCGGCTCGCTCAGTCGCGGAGACGCCCCATTGCATGTGTGCGGATCCTGTAGTTGGTAATCCCCGATCACAATGGGAGCGGAGAAGGCCGTTTGACAGGACGTGATGAAAACAAAGGCGGCGGTGCCTTTACCCTTCCTAATCCACTTGGGGAACACAGCAGGACACTCGAGGCACATCGGCACCCACTGGGGAGTAATACTCAAAGGACCACAAATACCAACATGCCTCAGGGCACACGCCCATTGGGGCGGGACTTTCTATCAGTAAAAAGGTGCCTTTGTAAATTGCCGGTTTGCCTTTCATCCTTTCAGCCCGTGAACAAGAGCACATCCGTGCTCGAAACGCGTCGGGCGTTTTAATTTGATGGATGGAGTTTCAGACATTGCCACTTTGCTGTCCGTCATTAAAGGTGTCTAAACTTCTCCGTGTGAGGCGTCTCCTAATGAGCAAAACTTTTGTGGTTGATGTTTGGCGGCTCGCTCAGTCGCGGAGACGCCCCATTGCATGTGTGCGGATCCTGTGGTTGGTAATCCCCGATCACAATGGGAGCGGAGAAGGCCGTTTGACAGGACGTGATGAAAACAAAGGCGGCGGTGCCTTTACCCTTCCTAATCCACTTGGGGAACACAGCAGGACACTCGAGGCACATCGGCACCCACTGGGGAGTAATACTCAAAGGACCACAAATACCAACATGCCTCAGGGCACACGCCCATTGGGGCGGGACTTTCTATCAGTAAAAAGGTGCCTTTGTAAATTGCCGGTTTGCCTTTCATCCTTTCAGCCCGTGAACAAGAGCACATCCGTGCTCGAAACGCGTCGGGCGTTTTAATTTGATGGATGGAGTTTCAGACATTGCCACTTTGCTGTCCGTCATTAAAGGTGTCTAAACTTCTCCGTGTGAGGCGTCTCCTAAAGAGCAAAACTTTTGTGGTTGATGTTTGGCGGCTCGCTCAGTCGCGGAGACGCCCCATTGCATGTGTGCGGATCCTGTGGTTGGTAATCCCCGATCACAATGGGAGCGGAGAAGGCCGTTTGACAGGATGTGATGAAAACAAAGGCGGCGGTGCCTTTACCCTTCCTAATCCACTTGGGGAACACAGCAGGACACTCGAGGCACATCGGCACCCACTGGGGAGTAATACTCAAAGGACCACAAATACCAACATGCCTCAGGGCACACGCCCATTGGGGCGGGACTTTCTATCAGTAAAAAGGTGCCTTTGTAAATTGCCGGTTTGCCTTTCATCCTTTCAGCCCGTGAACAAGAGCACATCCGTGCTCGAAACGCGTCAAGCGTTTTAATTTGATGGATGGAGTTTCAGACATTGCCACTTTGCTGTCCGTCATTAAAGGTGTCTAAACTTCTCCGTGTGAGGCGTCTCCTAAAGAGCAAAACTTTTGTGGTTGATGTTTGGCGGCTCGCTCAGTCGCGGAGACGCCCCATTGCATGTGTGCGGATCCTGTGGTTGGTAATCCCCGATCACAATGGGAGCGGAGAAGGCCGTTTGACAGGACGTGATGAAAACAAAGGCGGCGGTGCCTTTACCCTTCCTAATCCACTTGGGGAACACAGCAGGACACTCGAGGCACATTGGCACCCACTGGGGAGTAATACTCAAAGGACCACAAATACCAACATGCCTCAGGGCACACGCCCATTGGGGCGGGACTTTCTATCAGTAAAAAGGTGCCTTTGTAAATTGCCGGTTTGCCTTTCATCCTTTCAGCCCGTGAACAAGAGCACATCCGTGCTCGAAACGCGTCGGGCGTTTTAATTTGATGGATGGAGTTTCAGACATTGCCACTTTGCTGTCCGTCATTAAAGGTGTCTAAACTTCTCCGTGTGAGGCGTCTCCTAAAGAGCAAAACTTTTGTGGTTGATGTTTGGCGGCTCGCTCAGTCGCGGAGACGCCCCATTGCATGTGTGCGGATCCTGTGGTTGGTAATCCCCGATCACAATGGGAGCGGAGAAGGCCGTTTGACAGGACGTGATGAAAACAAAGGCGGCGGTGCCTTTACCCTTCCTAATCCACTTGGGGAACACAGCAGGACACTCGAGGCACATCGGCACCCACTGGGGAGTAATACTCAATGGACCACAAATACCAACATGCCTCAGGGCACACGCCCATTGGGGCGGGACTTTCTATCAGTAAAAAGGTGCCTTTGTAAATTGCCGGTTTGCCTTTCATCCTTTCAGCCCGTGAACAAGAGCACATCCGTGCTCGAAACGCGTCGGGCGTTTTAATTTGATGGATGGAGTTTCAGACATTGCCACTTTGCTGTCCGTCATTAAAGGTGTCTAAACTTCTCCGTGTGAGGCGTCTCCTAAAGAGCAAAACTTTTGTGGTTGATGTTTGGCGGCTCGCTCAGTCGCGGAGACGCCCCATTGCATGTGTGCGGATCCTGTGGTTGGTAATCCCCGATCACAATGGGAGCGGAGAAGGCCGTTTGACAGGACGTGATGAAAACAAAGGCGGCGGTGCCTTTACCTTTCCTAATCCACTTGGGGAACACAGCAGGACACTCGAGGCACATCGGCACCCACTGGGGAGTAATACTCAAAGGACCACAAATACCAACATGCCTCAGGGCACACGCCCATTGGGGCGGGACTTTCTATCAGTAAAAAGGTGCCTTTGTAAATTGCCGGTTTGCCTTTCATCCTTTCAGCCCGTGAACAAGAGCACATCCGTGCTCGAAACGCGTCGGGCGTTTTAATTTGATGGATGGAGTTTCAGACATTGCCACTTTGCTGTCCGTCATTAAAGGTGTCTAAACTTCTCCGTGTGAGGCGTCTCCTAAAGAGCAAAACTGTTGTGGTTGATGTTTGGCGGCTCGCTCAGTTGCGGAGACGCCCCTTTGCATGTGTGCGGATCCTGTGGTTGGTAATCCCCGATCACAATGGGAGCGGAGAAGGCCGTTTGACAGGACGTGATGAAAACAAAGGCGGCGGTGCCTTTACCCTTCCTAATCCACTTGGGGAACACAGCAGGACACTCGAGGCACATCGGCACCCACTGGGGAGTAATACTCAAAGGACCACAAATACCAACATGCCTCAGGGCACACGCCCATTGGGGCGGGACTTTCTATCAGTAAAAAGGTGCCTTTGTAAATTGCCGGTTTGCCTTTCATCCTTTCAGCCCGTGAACAAGAGCACATCCGTGCTCGAAACGCGTCGGGCGTTTTAATTTGATGGATGGAGTTTCAGACATTGCCACTTTGCTGTCCGTCATTAAAGGTGTCTAAACTTCTCCGTGTGAGGCGTCTCCTAAAGAGCAAAACTTTTGTGGTTGATGTTTGGCGGCTCGCTCAGTCGCGGAGACGCCCCATTGCATGTGTGCGGATCCTGTGGTTGGTAATCCCCGATCACAATGGGAGCGGAGAAGGCCGTTTGACAGGACGTGATGAAAACAAAGGCGGCGGTGCCTTTACCCTTCCTAATCCACTTGGGGAACACAGCAGGACACTCGAGGCACATCGGCACCCACTGGGGAGTAATACTCAAAGGACCACAAATACCAACATGCCTCAGGGCACACGCCCATTGGGGCGGGACTTTCTATCAGTAAAAAGGTGCCTTTGTAAATTGCCGGTTTGCCTTTCATCCTTTCAGCCCGTGAACAAGAGCACATCCGTGCTCGAAACGCGTCGGGCGTTTTAATTTGATGGATAGAGTTTCAGACATTGCCACTTTGCTGTCCGTCATTAAAGGTGTCTAAACTTCTCCGTGTGAGGCGTCTCCTAAAGAGCAAAACTTTTGTGGTTGATGTTTGGCGGCTCGCTCAGTCGCGGAGACGCCCCATTGCATGTGTGCGGATCCTGTGGTTGGTAATCCCCGATCACAATGGGAGCGGAGAAGGCCGTTTGACAGGACGTGATGAAAACAAAGGCGGCGGTGCCTTTACCCTTCCTAATCCACTTGCGGAACACAGCAGGACACTCGAGGCACATCGGCACCCACTGGGGAGTAATACTCAAAGGACCACAAATACCAACATGCCTCAGGGCACACGCCCATTGGGGCGGGACTTTCTATCAGTAAAAAGGTGCCTTTGTAAATTGCCGGTTTGCCTTTCATCCTTTCAGCCCGTAAACAAGAGCACATCCGTGCTTGAAACGCGTCAGGCGTTTTAATTTGATGGATGGAGTTTCAGACATTGCCACTTTGCTGTCCGTCATTAAAGGTGTCTAAACTTCTCCGTGTGAGGCGTCTCCTAAAGAGCAAAACTTTTGTGGTTGATGTTTGGCGGCTCGCTCAGTCGCGGAGACGCCCCATTGCATGTGTGCGGATCCTGTGGTTGGTAATCCCCGATCACAATGGGAGCGGAGAAGGCCGTTTGACAGGACGTGATGAAAACAAAGGCGGCGGTGCCTTTACCCTTCCTAATCCACTTGGGGGACACAGCAGGACACTCGAGGCACATCGGCAACCACTGGGGAGTAATACTCAAAGGACCACAAATACCAACATGCCTCAGGGCACACGCCCATTGGGGCGGGACTTTCTATCAGTAAAAAGGTGCCTTTGTAAATTGCCGGTTTGCCTTTCATCCTTTCAGCCCGTGAACAAGAGCACATCCGTGCTCGAAACGCGTCGGGCGTTTTAATTTGATGGATGGAGTTTCAGACATTGCCACTTTGCTGTCCGTCATTAAAGGTGTCTAAACTTCTCCGTGTGAGGCGTCTCCTAAAGAGCAAAACTTTTGTGGTTGATATATATATATATATATATCCAACTTGCCTCCAGAGTGCCTCGAGCACAGACAGGTACGCAGACAGCAATAATAGGCCAGAGTCAGGCTTCTTCTTCGTGAATGTTTTTATTTGTGCATTAAATGGTGCATGTCGTCAGACGCGTTTCGGGCACGTCCGTGCCCTTACTCACTGATATCAAACGGTAAAACAGCACTGTGATTTAAAAAGATCTCCTATGCGTATCGTGCCAAACAGTACTCATACATAGCCACAGAATTAGGACTCTACAGCAAAGCTGCCAGATTGTAGTTGCTAAAACAGGCGCCATTTTAAAGTGCATTGGGTAAAAGGCTGTGGCATATACTGTATGCAAACAATCAAGCTGAGGTTATAGCTGACAATTATAAATATTGCTATGTAGTTGATAAAGTGCTCATGTGCAAATTGCAGATTCATAAACCGAAACACAATTATGTGTCAAATATTAACAGCAGTCGATATTATATATTAGGCTGGTTGAATCCCGTTCGGAAAACATGCGAGAATGCATTAATATTGCAACGTGCATCATTTGAATCCATTATCTGTACAAATACATTGAATTGAAAGGATTTTTGAACTAGGCCTTAAGTAAGCTAAACACATTGTACTAAGCAAGATATGGCTGACAATTATAAATGTTGCTACATATTTGATAAAGTGCTTGTGTGCAATTTGCAAATTCATAGCCCAAATTACATTTAGATGTCAATCATTTTACAACAATCGATTTTATATACCGGGTTAAATAAATTTCATTTGAAAAGCATACCCTAGTGCATTGAAATGCAGAATGCATCTTTTAAATTCATTGTATATATATATATATATTACCTACTGGCGGTCGCCAGTAGGTATATATAGTTAGGATTTTTTCCCTATGGGATTTTTGAAAATTCTATGTCTAATAACTTTGGCGTTTGTGGACGGAATTGGATGAAATTTTCTGGAAAATGGAACATTTTGTTTCTGAGCAGCCCCTGAAAATTTGGGGGGTGTTCGTCCAGGGGGGGCCGAGAAAAAAGGGGGGTCCCAAAACGTGTTTTTAACATTGAGTTTTCCATAGGGCGGTTGGCCTCACTTTTAGCCCGAACGGCTGAATGGATTTGCACGAAACTTGGCAAAATTGTAGGGACTGGTAGCCCGATGTGCCTTTTGTAGGTCTCAATATATGTGCTACAGTGGATTTTGAGAAATTAACGTTCAAAAAAAGATATATATCTAGAGCCGCGCCTGGAGCGCTCCCCGGTACGCGTACCGGGGACCGCTTCAGGCGCGCCACGCGACTTGCGCACGGCAAGCTGATTGGTTCTCGGGTGTCTGTAAACATTCGAAACAGTCCGCAGCGGCCGCCATCTTGTGTCTCGGTAGGATTGAGACACAAGAGGTGGCAAAAATCAAAGGGGGAAATGAGCAAGAGGGGGCAGGGTACACACCCCCTGACCCCCTAGGTTTCATGTGGGGGACATAAAAGGCTCCCGCGGGTGAAAAAAAAAATTTAAAAAAAATTCGATTTTCGCGGGGGTGAGCGCCCGGTACGCGCACCGGGGAGCGTACGGGGGAGCGTACCATGGAGATTAAAAATGACAGACTTTTAAAAAAATAAAGCTTCTTTTTAAAAATTGGAGGTAGTTCTGAAAAGAACTTTTTTTTTGATTTTGTTGTTTTATATATTTTTTTTTGTTTTTGTTGTTTTATATTTTTTTAGACTTTTTAAAACAATTTTATATTTTTTTGGGATTTTTTTCAAGGGAAAAACAAAAACAAGAATTCCAAAACTGCTCAACAGGAGCAAAAAAATTTGAAAATTTAGGGACTGGAAGAGCAGCGGTGTTGCTGTTTCTTTACGGCAATCAGTTCAACACTCTGCTCCCCATAGCAGAGCAGTTCGTCACACTCTTTGCACAAAAATTTGATGCCCGCAAACACCGGCTGAATGTTAGGAACCATTCTTCCACGGGGTGGTCCCGAAGGTGTTGCTCCACCAGTGGAGGTGCTGCCGCCATCTGTGGGTACATTCCGTGCCAGCTCTCTGACACTCTCCCTGGCAAAGTTGTTAGGGTGTCTTCTTTTCACATGCCGGATCAAATTAGCATTCCCAAAACTATATTTTTTCAGAGGATTGCCTCTGGATAAACTACTCCCACATATTTTGCATGTTACTTTGGGAGCGTTGACTTTTTTCTGTCCTTCTGGGATTTCGTAAAATTTCCAGATGAAATGGGTTTTTTTCTTTTGCTGAGGAGGGTCCTCATCTAAAAATCCCTCTGAATCACTGCTGGATGACTCTCTTGCAGCCATTGCTGGAGATCAGAAAAGTAGGAGATAGAGTAGACACAACAGCTCTTGCTCTCTCCAAGTACAAAGCAATAGTGAGATAAATGGGTGGGTTTCACACAATTTGGAAAAAAAAAAGTTGTGAACCAATGAAAAGTGTTATTTTAAAGTCACATGGTTTGACGCGCTTACGCTACGCGCCCCGGGGCGCGTCCCGGGCGTGTATCGTAAGCGCATCGGGGCGCTTACGTTGCGCGATCGTATGCGCTTCCGGGTGCGCTTACGCGGTGCGTCATAAGACGCATCTCGCGGCTACGCGATACGTGTCTTATGACGCAAGGCGTGGCGGCTACGCGAAACGTCACGATGTTGTTTTCGTTCTCGGCAATAGCGCTTCCGGGACGCGCATTAGTACGCGCCCCGGGGCGCGCCGCAAGATTGCGCTTACCCGTGCGTTCACCTGTCCGCGCCCCGGGAGCGCACTAAAAATAATATTAAAAAAAAATAAAAAAATTATA
This sequence comes from Lissotriton helveticus, assembly GCF_964261635.1. Lineage (NCBI taxonomy): Eukaryota > Metazoa > Chordata > Amphibia > Caudata > Salamandridae > Lissotriton > Lissotriton helveticus. The sequence continues at coordinate 1,786,857,991 of NC_136061.1, forward strand.
AAATATAAAATTAGATTTAAAATGTATTATTTTTATAAAGATTTGCTATTAAAAAACCTATGAAATTCACTGAAAAAACCATAGGTTATAGACCATATATAGTTAGGAATTAGCATTTACAAAACCTTGAAAATTCACTGAAAAAACCATAGGTTATAGACCATATATAGTTAGGAATTAGCATTTAAAAAACCTTATTTTACTCACACAAAACCATTGAAATTCCATATATAGTTAGTTGTACTAACTATATATCGCGCACCCGCAATCCACTGCTGATGATGTCACATATTACATCATTCATGACATGGTCAGTGACATCACTGATGACATCACTGATGACATCTCAAATGACATCACTGATGACATCACTGATGACATCTCATTTCACATTACTCATGACATCATTCATGTGATGATACGATGAACCTCTTCAGACTCTAATAAAAACGTAGATACACTCAGTGTAAACAGACACTCACAGACTGTCACTCATCCATGGAGTTACTCACACACCTAATCAGTCTTGCAAAGAATCAATCACACCTCCATTTCCGAAAACTATATAGTTAAACACACCTTACTTATTGAAACATATAATAACACATATTTACTCTGTTATACAATCCCTGATACAAGTTCACAATAATCCATACAGCCACTCACACATTCACTGGCTCTTATGCACAGTTATTTATATATGTCAACTACCACATGTACTGTGTTTTACATATGTACTTACTTTGACATGTAGCACTGAGATATCCATTCACTCACCAATACACTCATGCACACAGTAAACCGCCCATACAGCTGTTTCCACATGCACTTTTGAACCCATACATCTAGTGAATCAACTGCTCACACATCTATGCACAGAGTCATACACCTCCCAGCCACCCACACACACACTCAGTCTCCCATACAAATACTTGGCCAACTAATCAATAACCCATATAGTTAGTCATATAGCTAATGATCAACACATGCATCAGATTACAAAACAACAGACACAATGGTGCACAATTTAAAACAGTTTAGTCACTAACCCATGCACTCAGTGAGACACATTTAATCACTCACTTATACAGTCAGTCATGCACCTACTAAATACATCATCCAGACACTTATACATCCACTCATTCTTCAATATATAAGACATATTTTAACTTTAAAGAAACATACAGTCACTGGATGTTGTCATCAGTGATGTCATCAGTGATGTCATTTGAGATGTCATCAGTGATGTCATCAGTGATGTCACTGACCATGTCATGAATGATGTAATATGTGACATCATCAGCAGTGGATTGCGGGTGCGCGATATATAGTTAGTACAACTAACTATATATGGAATTTCAATGGTTTTGTGTGAGTAAAATAAGGTTTTTTAAATGCTAATTCCTAACTATATATGGTCTATAACCTATGGTTTTTTCAGTGAATTTTCAAGGTTTTGTAAATGCTAATTCCTAACTATATATGGTCTATAACCTATGGTTTTTTCAGTGAATATGTATATAGATAGATATATATATATATACATATATACACTGAAAAAAACATAGGTTTCAAGCAGGTTATAGCTAGGAATTAGCATTTAAAAAACCTTAGAAATTCACTGAAAAAACTGAAAAAACCATAGGGTTCAACCATGTTATAGTTAGCTGGACATTTCACTCAAACAAAACCATTGAAAGTTAGTTCAGCTAACTATAACTTGCACGCCCGCAATGCACTGCTGATGATGTCACATATTACATCACTCATGACATGGTCAGTGACATCACTCATGACATCACTGATGACATCTCAAATGACATCACTGATGACATCACTGATGACATCATCCAGTGAATGTGTGTCTTTCTGAAAAATAAATATTTTTTATATATGTATATCTAAAGGTCGATTGAAGAATAAATGGGTAAATAAGTCTCTAAGTGGATGTTTTTTTGTAAAATTGATTGTATAACTGACATATTAAGTGTATCTTAGTGAATACATGGGTTAGTGATTAATGTTTAATCATGTAACTATCTGTATCAGTCTCACACATTTTTTGAATAAGTGGCTGCATGGGTTGTTGAGTAACTACATGAGTGTATGTAAAGGTTATTAGTTGGTTTCTTGAGTATCAGTATGAGTGTCTGAGTGTCTATATGGTTCGGTGGGGGTTATTACTTAATGAATAGATGCATGAATGAGTGACTCACTGTTTGTATGTGTTTTGAAGACAGCTTGTCTGCAGGACGGTATCGGTGGATGAGTGTGTGTATAGGTGTGTTAGTGAGTGAATGACTGTCTCAATACTGTCTTTATGACTAAGTACATATGCTTTAAACTACTATATGTGAGTATTGGTGTATATAAGTGAGTATATATTAGAGTGAGAGATTGGAAGAGTTCCTGTATAACTAAGTATGTGTTTCTATAAGTGATTGTTTAAGAGAGTAAGTATTTGTATGTTTCTGTAAAAGTAAGTATAGTGGTGTGTGTATAGCTGTATATGCAAATACATGGATGTTTGATAGTTTATTTGCATGTGTGAGTATGTATGTGAGTAACTCTATGGATGAGTGTCGGTGTGTAACAGGATGCATAGGTGTATGAGTACATATGATGAGAGAGTACATGTATGAGTTACTATATAGAACTGTTGGCGAATGAGTGGATGTGTATGTAGATGGTAGAATTATTGTATACGTTGTTGTAACTGGTATTGGTATCACCATTTTTTTGAAAATGTTAGTTTCTATTTTTGAATGAGTGTATCAAAGGTTATATTACGCTGAGAGGGGGTCTGCCACTCTTTCACAAGGATGATGTCATCAGTGATGTCATGAGTGATGTCATTTGAGATGCATCAGTGATGTCATGAGAGATGTCACTGACCATGTAATGAGTGATGTAATATGTGACGTCATCAGCAGTGCATTGCGGGCGCGCGAGTTATAGTTAGCTGAACTAACTATGACAGGATAATTTCAATGGTTTTGTATGAGTGAAATGCCCAGCTAACTATAACATGTGTGAAACCTATGGTTTTTTCAGTGAATTTCTAAGGTTTTTTAAATGCTAATTCCTAACTATAACATGGCTGAAACCTATGTTTTTTTTCAGTGAATTTCTAAGGTTTTTTTAAATGCTAATTCCTAATTATAACTTGGCTGAAACCTATGGTTTTTAAGTGAATTTCAAAGGTTTTGTAAATGATAATTTCTAAATGTATTAATTGTTATTTTTTTATACTGAGTTACTACATTGTTTTAAAGGATTTATTTTTAGGTATTTTATTTTTTAATTACATTACATATTTTTAATATAAATTGAAAAAAAATGTTTTTAAAAATATTGAAATTGTAATATTTATTTATTTATTTATATTTTTTTAATTTATATATATCTTATATAGCAGACAATGATATCCTATGGAAGCAAATTCAAATTACTGGTAAGTACGGTTAAAATTACTTTTCAGGGACAGTAGTGAGCTGAAAGATGCAGCACTAAGGTCTCTCCTGATAACAGGTGAGTAAATCGGAATTCATAGTTCGACTGATTTTAAAGGAATTTTTTAAAGTTCCAAAACTCCACACTTAGAAGTATTTCCAAGTGAAACCAGTCAATGTTAGCCTATGGAAGGAAATTCAAGTTACTGTAAGTATGGTTAGAACTACTTTTCAGGATCAGGAGACAGCTGAAAGATGCAGCACTAAGGTCTCTCCTGATAACAGGTGAGTAAATCGGAATTTGTAGTTAGGCTGATTTTACAGGAATATTTGTACGTTTCAAAAATAGACATTTAGAAACTTTTCTGGTGAAACCCACGCAATAGATTCCTATGGAAGGAAATACAAGTTACTGGTAAGTACGCTTAGATTTACTTCTCAGGGTCCGTACTGGGCTCAAAGATGCAGCACTGATGTCTCTCCTGATAACAGGTGAGTAAATCGGAATTCATAGTTCCGCTGATTTGAGAGGAATATTGTGCTCAATAGTGAAGGAAGGAGGCAGGGCCTGAGGTGACATGTGTGCAAACCCGCTCTGTGGCGCGTTTTAGGTTGGGGAATTAATTCCTCTTCAATCCCTAGGTCTCCTGTGAGCCAACTAGCCCACCAGGTACCTCCAGTATGCGCCAAGGAGCTGCGTTGCAGAGAGGTGTTCAGAGGACACGCCCCCTTTTTACAACGCAGCTCCGTGGCGTTTACTGGAGGTACCTGTTGGACTAGATGGTCCCTAGGGGACCTCTGGATTGAAGAGGAATTAATTCTCCAACTTAAAACGCGCCACAGGGCATGTTTGCACACATATCACCTCAAGCCCCGACCCCTACCTTCACCACTGTGCAAACGTGTCCTGTAGCGCGTTCTAAGTTGGGGGATTACGTCTCCTTGCATACTGGGGGTCCCTGGGGGCCAATTAGCCCACCAGGAACCTCCAGTATACGCCAGGGGGCTGCGTTGCAGAGAGGTGTAAAAAGCGGTATGGCCTCATTACACCTCTCTGCAACGCAGCCCCCGGCGCGTTTGCAGAGGGGGAACTAATTCCCCTTGCATACTGGGGGTCCCTGGGGGCCAACTAGCCCACCAGGAACCTCCAGTATGCACCAGGGGGCCTTGTTGCAGAGACGTGTAATGATCCCACGCCCCTTTTTACACCTCTCTGCAACACAGCCCCCTGGCTGTTTGCAGAGGGGGAACTAATTCCCCTTGCATACTGAGGATCCCTGGGGACCAACTAGCCCACCAGGAACCTCCAGTATGTGCCAGGGGGCTGCGTTGCAGAGAGGTGTAATTAGGCCATGCCCCTTTTTACCCCTCTCTGCATCGCAGCCCCCTGGCGCATTTGCAGAGGGGGAACTAATTCCTGTTGCATATTGGGGGTCCCTGGGGGCCAACTAGCCCACCAGGAACCTCCAGTATGTGCCAGGGAGCTGTGACGCAGAGAGGTGTAAAAAAGGGCGTGACCTCATTACACCTCTCTGCAACGCAGCCCCCTGGCGCGTTTGCAGCGGGGGAACTAATTCTCCTTGCATACTGGGGGTCCCTAGGGGGCCAACTAGCCCACCAGGAACCTCCAGTATGCACCAGGGGGCTGCGTTGCAGAGCGGTGTAAAAAAGGGCTTAGCCTCTTTACACGTCTCTGCAAGGCAGCCCCCTGGCACATACTGGAGGTTCCTGGTGGGCTACTTGGCCCCCAGGGACCCCCAGTATTCAAGGGGAATTATTTCCCCATCTGCAAACGCGCCAGGAGGCGCATTTTTAGAGTGGTGCTGGCGCCTTAATTTTGGGGGGGGGATTGGCAGGGTACGCTTACCATACGCGTATCCCGTGATTTTTTCATTAAAAAAGAAAAAATTGTGGGACCCCCAAAGCAGGCCTAGGGGGTCAGGGTGTTTCTACCCTGTCCCCTTTTCTTATCTTTCAACTTTGTTTTACTGTTTTCTTCTGACTCTGTTCTACGGAGGCACAAGATGGCTGCCAGCACTTCCTGGTTTGGAGTGTTAACAGACAATTGACAGTCAATCAGCATGCAGCTCGTGCTCGTAATTGTATGGTTTTCGGTACACTTACTGTACGTGTACCGTACTTCATCTCTAGATATCACCATGATTTTACTTTTGATTTTCTCAGGAATTACTGAACAGATTTACACCATTTAAAGAAAACATAATCTGCGAACCGAACTCTACCATTTTGCCAAATTTGGTGTAATTTTGTTCAGCCGTTTGGGCTGTAGCCCTGCTAAAGGTCCTATGGAAAATTGCATGGGGAAAACATGTTTTGGGACCCCCTTTTTTCTCGGCCCCCACTTGACGAATCACCCCCAACCTTTAAGGGAAGGAGCGGAGCAGGCCATTTTCTTGGAGAATTTCGCAAAGATTCGTCCACCAGCGCCAAAGTTATTCCAAATAGAATGTTGTGGATATCTAGGAAACTAGGTCCTAACTATAACTACCTACTGGCGACCGCCATTAGGTTATAAATATATATATATATATATATATATATATATATATATATATATATATATATATATATATATATATATATATATTACCTACTGGCGGTCGCCAGTAGGTATATATAGTTAGGATTTTTTCTCTATGGGTTTTTTGAAAATTCTATGTCTAATAACTTTGGCGTTTGTGGACGGAATTGGCTGAAATTTTCAGGAAAATGGCACATTTTGTTTCTGAGCAGCCCTTAAAAATTTGGGGGGGGTTCGTCCAGTGGGGGCCGAGAAAAAAGGGGGGTCCCAAAACGTGTTTTTAACATTGAGTTTTCCATAGGGCGGTTGGCCTCACTTTTAGCCCGAACGGCTGAATGGATTTGCACCAAACTTGGCAAAATTGTAGGGACTGGTAGCCCGATGTGCCTTTTGTAGGTCTCAATATATGTGCTCCAGTGGATTTTGAGAAATTAACGTTTAAAAAAAGATATATATCTGTAACAGCGGACCGGGCAGCGCTCTGGTTCGCGGACTTTTCGCGCAACGGAGCTTTGTGAAGCGAAGCTGATTGGTTCTCCGGCGTCTGTCAACATTCCAAACAGTCCGTAGCGGCCGCCATCTTGTCTCTCGGTAGGATCGAGAGACAAGAGGAGGTCAAAACAAAGGGGGAAATAACTATAAGGGGGCATAGTAGATCCTCGCTGACCCCCTAGGTTTGATGTGGAGGTTTTAAAAGGGCCCCGCGGGGCAAAAAAAAATAATAATAATAATAATTGAACGGCTGAATGGATTTGCACGAAACTTGGCAAAATATTAGGGACTGGTAGCCCGATGTGCCTTTGCTAGGTCTCAATATATGTGCTCCAGTGGATTTTGAGAAATTAACGTTCAAAAAAAGATATATATCTGTAACAGCGCTCCGCTTCGCGTAACGGAGGTTTGCGAAGCTGATTGGTCATTCTGTCACTGGGCTATAGTTGGGCTACATCTGGCTGATATTTGGGCTACATTTGTTTTTTTGTGTGTCTGGCGGCCATCTTTGGGCTACATTCGGCTTCATTGGGCTACATTCGGCTAATTAGCAAATAGCTCATCGCAAACTAGGAATGGTAAAGAATCGCTATTTATTCCTTAAAGTTCGCTATTTAGGAAATGCAAAAAACTTTGATGATATATATGGCGGTTCATCTCTAACAAGATAAGAAGCATAGGGATACATTTATGATGACTGGCGCATCACCAGGGATGTGTTAGTCATTCTGTGCCGCTGTTCCGTCACCTATGGTGTGCTGCATTTACAATGCGGCGCATCATGGGGCAAAAACAGCACAGATGCGTGATGTATCTGTGCCGTAAAGGTGGCGCATTGCTGGAGTTGTATCGCAAGTGTGATGAAGCTCCAGCAAGGGTCGGGGGTGCCCCTGTCGCAGGGTTTCTGTTCTCACACAGAACTGTGGACAGAGGATTGGAACCTCGGCGAATGCATTGCTGGAGTTGTATCGCAAGTGTGATGAAGCTCCAGCAAGGGTCGGGGGTGCCCCTGTCGCAGGGTTTCTGTTGTCACACAGAACTGTGGACAGAGGATTGGAACCTCGGCGAATTAGGGTGTCCCAAAACTCACGTTAGTAATCAAAAACTCCTTAGCAAGCTAGGTACAGTGTCACATTGGATATAACAAACTCTCAATGTTTAGACAATCCAGAATATGAACTTATAGTACCTCAGGATACGTGGAACTCATGAACAGTCGGTCGTTATAGATTTCTTAGAAACCAGAACATGGAGTTAAGAAGAACAGATGTGTATTTGAAATGTTTATTTACTAATGCCGTCTTCTCAGGCGTAGTACCTTAGATAATAAAAGTACACATATTATCAGTAGCAAAATTACCAGCATAGTTACTAGTACATAAAAAGTGAATGGTGATAGTATGTTAACATGCTGTAAATGAATAAGAGTTAGCAACACTTATAAGCAGCCGCGGGCCGTGGAGGGAGTTACGGTGAGGCAGGGAGGCGGGGAGGGGGAGAAGCAGGGTGGAGAATACAAGTACACATATTATCAGTAGCAAAATTACCAGCATAGTTACTAGTACATAAAAAGCGAATGGTGACAGTATGTTAACATGCTGTAAATGAATAAGAGTTAGCAACACTTATAAGCAGCCGCGGGCCGTGGAGGGAGTTACGGTGGGGCAGGGAGGCGGGGAGGGGGAGGGGCAAGGTAGAGAGGGCTCCACCCTGCTTCTCCCCCTCCCCGCCTCCCTGCCTCACCGTAACTCCCTCCACGGCCCGCGGCTGCTTATATCTCACCCTCCCTAATACACATATTATATTATTTGCTAAGAAGGTCTCTTTGTGTTGGTTTAGGGCGTGCCCATACTTTAGTGTCTTAGATTTGAAGGAATCACATCACCATACACCAGCTCTCTCTTCATGTGAACCGCATCAACTGTTGTGTATGTGTGTTCGGCAAAGCAATATAAAACCCGCCTCATGCCCAGAATTGGCAGAAGTTGCACTTATGTTATGAGTATGAAGTCGTGGAGATCAGACCTCATAACAATTCTGTATCGTGTTGTTCTTGAAACTTTAGCACTCGCTGTACAGATATAGTTTAACAAGTAAAGCAGATAGTAGACCAATAACATATTATTCTCATGTAAACCACGATGAACTACTAGGTGGAAAGCTAAAGCAACAACTAAGTGTCGTGTGCAGAAGTTGCAAAAAAGGAAAAATGGCGTTTAAACCGGTAATGAGCCCATGCTAACTTAACACGGTGTAAAGATATCCAGGACCTAGATGACACCTCCTCATGATCCGGAAACGAACTGAATAAGATAATAGAAGTGCCATCTCATGAGAGCAGATTGCAAGTTTATATGTGGACGGTCCGCAAGGTAAAGCATTAAAAACTAGGAAAATTTAATGCTAAAGAAAAATAAAACAGCCAAGTACTTTATCGAGTCTTAAGCCAATAGGCAAGGTAAATAATAAAAACTTGACAAATAAGTCAATGAATTGTCAATGAAATGCTAGTACTCAGCATATCAAACATGAAAAAGGTATATGACATAACTGTGTATGCAAAATAAGCTGCAACAGCCTCCAATAGGAAGTCACCGTCTTCATCCGAAAACAGTTCAGCCATCCAATTTAAAAGCGGAAAAGAACATACGTGCTCTCCCAGCACCGGATCCTCTATCACCATCAGAGGACAGCTCGGTGGGTTTTCAAGAAAGCTCTCTTCCAAGAAAGACTGTGCTGCCGCCAGTAAATTCCAGGGACCAAGTAGTCCATGCATCAATGCCACAGCCATAATCCTTTCGCCAGGACAAACCAACTCGTGAGTAATGATAGGAGTCATCAGCTGATTAAAGTCGACGTCAGGAGAAACCGGTCCGCAGAGACACAAATCAATGGCCCAATCGAAATCACAGGTCAGGCAGTGAAATACAGGCTGGACACAGGTGAAGTAGGAGAACCGAAAAGATAATCCATATGCCGTGCTTAATATCGCCAACGGCATTGTGCCATAATATTCTAGCATTTGATTGCGGAACAGTGTCAGCAGCTGCAGGGTCGGAGGTTGCATAGGAGGGACATCCATATTTAAAAATGTAAAAAAGCACAAGAGCGTCCGCTGGTAATGCAAGTAAAAATGCCAATCCACGAACCAGAGTGCAGAAAATACAATGAAAGGAAGCAGGGATGACTCCAAAGATTTTCTCAAATGAAGTCACGAGACCACTGGTAACAACTTTAAAAAAGTGCACCAGGGACTTTGTGGAGGATGCGTTAAAGATAGTCGGAAACATGTTGCTGAAATTGAAAGGCAAATGTTAATTGAAAAAGGTTTTGCACCTCTGTATGGGTGTTCGCTATGTGAAGTACGAAAGTTTCACGGGCCGAACTCAAGGCCACCTCTCTCTGAGACAAAAGAGCTCTTATTCTTGCCATGCCGTTGAAACGTGTCCCAAGGTTGGTATTTGTGGCCAGATTGAAAACTCCCTATGTTCATGTGTGGGAGGAAATAGAACATTTCTGCAGCAAATAACCTGTTCACTTACTGTTACGATAAAAGGAATACTTTTAATTAACTCAGAACAATCTTCATTATTGAGCATCAAATAACTACCATTTTCCAACAACTTGAACGTGGGGATGATAGCAGGAACTGGCGTGCCTTGCAACACGCAAGCCATATTTGGTCGGTGTTTGTTGCATGAACCGTGTAACTGTATGTGCCTACACATTAGTGAATGATCTGGCGTCTCAGTGCATTCCTCTCCATTCAGATAAACTTCTTGATCATCTTTGAAACATCTGTATGTGTATGGAAGCGACCAGACCTCATGAAGAAAAGCACTACCTAAAGGTTCATAACGACCTATTGGTATATATTTCATACAATTTGAAAACTTATATAAAGCAAAAGGCAGCGTTATTAAACCGTGGATAAGGCATGTTGCCAAAAAACCCGCAATCCTCTGCTGATGATGTCACTGAGCATGTCATGAATGATGTAATATGTGACATCATCAGCAGTGGATTACGGGTAATGGTATCTCTAGTTTACTCCCTTATAGCTGTCTTTCTTTTAACATAAGTGTCTGTTTCCTTCCCTTATACTTACTGTTTTTGGGTCGATTCCGGTTCGCGTACCCGCGAGCGAACTGGGAAGCGAACTAAGAGAAATAGAGGTTGGCACAGTTCCAAATATTGTACCAATTTTTTAATAACGGGGAGGTAGTTCTGAAAAGAACTTTTTTTTTTATTTTTCTGAACATTTTTTTACTGTTTTTGAATTTTTCGGAACAGTTTTATATTTTTTTGGGTTTTTCTTGGAGGGGGCAATGAAAACGATTCATTGTAAAGGGCTCAACAGGAGCAACAAAACAAAAAAAAGAAGTATTTATTATTTTGGGCGTTTCGGACAAACTTGCATATGATAGTCAATAGCTCTGTTGATCAGAGTGATGCTTCTTTCTCCGTAGGAAATGAATCCATCGCAAAATACGCAGGTGTGTTTTACTTCACCAAATCTCATTTGTATATTTGGCACCATCTCCCTGCCCTCTGGTCCCGTTACTTCCGGTACAACAGATCTTCTGGCCATAATAGGGAGATTATCTAGGTCGTTCCGAAACTGTGCAGCACTGTAGTTGTTAGGATGCCACCTAGTCATATGGCGATGCATTGTGTAGTTTCCGAAACTGTATTTTTTGTCGGTCCCTCTGGACAGTCTATCTTGACATATAAGGCAAGTTACGTATCTTGCATTTACTTTTTTCTGACCTTTGGGAATTTTAAAAAATTGCCAAATGAAGTTTTCTTTCCGGTGAGACGTCCTGGGCTGCTCAGGCAAAAACTGCCTCTCTTCGTGCTCGTCCTCCTGTTCCTCTTCTTCTTCTTCTTGTTGAATTACAACTTGAGCAGGTGGTCCACTCTTCCTTGGATGTGGTGGAGGTGGTGGGGAAGCACCAGCTGAAGCTACTAAAGAAGCCATTGCTCAGTGATCACAAAGGGTCTTTCTCTCACAATGATGAAAGTCAGAGTGAGGAAAGAAGGAGGGATTTTCATCATTTGGGAAAAACAAGAGTTCTCAACCAATCAAAAGTGTTCATTTTAGATTATATGACCTAGTCTTACATCATTAGGAAACCAAAAGTGAAATGAACCAATGAAAAGTGTTATTACCAAGTCACATGACTTGCTGTGTTTACGTTAAGCGCTTTGCAGGGCCTCCCGGTTTGCTTCCAGAAACCTGCGCTTTGCGACTCGCTTCGCGTACCAGTTCGCTAACGTAGCACGTCATATGACGTATCACGCGACAACGTGAAACGTCATGCGGACGGGAGGCGTCACGATGTTGTTTTGTAACGCGGCACTTGCGGTAAAGAAACGTTTACCGGCTCGCGGTCTATTTTGCGGCATCAAGGTCAGCTAACGGGAAGCTTCCCGATTCGCGAAGCGGGAACGAAGAAAAAAAAATATTTTAAAAAAAAATTATTCATAAACATATAAAATATATTTTTGGATTTAAAGAAGAATACATTTTACAGCTACAGATATTAGCTGTTAAAAAACCAATGAAATTCACAGAAAAAACCATAGGTTATAGACCATATATAGTTAGGAATTAGCATTTAAAAAACCTTATTTTACTCACACAAAACCATTGAAATTCCATATATAGTTAGTTGCACTAACTATATATCGCGCACCCGCAATCCACTGCTGATGATGTCACATATTACATCATTCATGACATGGTCAGTGACATCACTGATGACATCACTGATGACATCTCAAATGACATCACTGATGACATCACTGATGACAACATCCAGTGACTGTATGTTTCTGTAAAGTTAAAATATGTCTTACATATTGAAGAATGAGTGGATGTATAAGTGTCTGGATGAAGGATTTAGTAGGTGCATGACTGACTGTATAAGTGAGTGATTAAATGTGTCTCACTGAGTGCATGGGTTAGTGACTAAACTGTTTTAAATTGTGCATTATTGTGTCTGTTGTTCTGTAATCTGATGCATGTGTTGATCAGTAGCTAAATGAGTAACTATATGGGTTATTGATTGGTTGCCCAAGTATTTGTATGGGAGACTGAGTGTGTGTGTGGGTGGCTGGGAGGTGTATGACTCTGTGCATAGATGTGTGAGCAGATGTATGGGTTCAAAAGTGCATGTGGAAACAGCTGTTTGGGCAGTTGACTGTATGCATGAGTGTATTGGTGAGTGAATGGATATCTCAGTGCTACATGTCAAAGTAAGTACATATGTAAAACACAGTACATGTGATAGTTGACATATATAAATAACTGTGCATAAGAACCAGTGAATGTGTGAGTGGCTGTATGGATTATTGTGAACTTGTATCAGGGATTGTATAACAGAGTAAATATGTGTTATTATATGTTTCAATAAGTAAGGTGTGTATAACTATATAGTTGAGGAAATGGAGGTGTGATTGATTCTTTGCAAGACTGACTAGGTGTGTGAGTAACTCCATGGATGAGTGACAGTCTGTGAGTGTCTGTTTACACTGAGTGTATCTAAGGTTATATTAGAGTCTGAAGAGGTTCATCGTATCATCACATGAATGATGTTATCAGTGATGTGATCAGTAATGTCAAATGAGATGTCATCAGTGATGTCATCAGTGATGTCATTTGAGATGTCATCAGTGATGTCATCAGTGATGTCACTGACCATGTCATGAATGATGTAATATGTGACATCATCAGCAGTGGATTGCGGGTGCGCGATATATAGTTAGTGCAACTAACTATATATGGAATTTCAATGGTTTTGTGTGAGTAAAATAAGGTTTTTTAAATGCTAATTCCTAACTATATATGGTCTATAACCTATGGTTTTTTCTGTGAATATATATATATATATATATACTTATATATATATATATATATATATATATACACACACATATCCTTAATCAGATATGGTAGGGGATTATTTCTTGTACATTCTGAGCGCTAGCGCCACCTTTAAAGCACCACCAGTTATATGGCAGCACACCAGTATTACTGCAATTTGGATCCTGAATATGTATATATATGTATATACATATATTCAATGTAATATACAAAGTTTAAAGTAACGTTATAGTTAGGTGGAAAAATATGTGACAAAGTAATGTTTTAAACTCAGCAAGCCACTAAAATGTACCAGTTATAGTTATCGCAAGTAACTAAAACTAGTGCCCTACAGTATCTATAACTCACACCCCCACCGTGCACAGTTTTGTCATGAATGATGTTATTTCAAATGTTGCAGTGATGTTAACAATGATTTGATGAAATGATAAAACATGCCATGAGCAATGCAATATGTGCGGTCAGTAGTACTGTATGGCAAGGTTGCAACTTATAGTTACTTTAGTAGCCTCATATGGAGCAGGGATCTGGGGAATGACGTGTGTCTGTCGATACCCTACAGTGCATAATAATTAATTATGAGCCAATCCCAATCTTCAACAGCCCTTGCAGAGTAATATATGGAAAAAGGGGAGGCGTCAAGAAAGCTAAGCACCTTAAGGTTAAATGTATCTAAGGTTAATATGCCTCCGCTCGCTCTCCCCGCCCTTGTGGGCCATGCCATTGTTTGAAAGGAGCTGTACCCATCTAAAAAAGATGGTTTCTGTTGCCCAAATTTCCTGCAAGCATTTTATGTTGAATTTATCCACAATACCTTGCCAATCAGCGTTCTCAAACCTCCGTTTTTTTTCCTGCAATATTCCATGACATGAACATCGCCCGCAAGGTATCAAGTGTACAAAGTATTTTCAAATCACCCCACAAACTGTTATCTTTCAGTAGGTATCAAAAAGCAAGCTTGATAATGTATGGGAAGACTGGGCCTACACTACTGAAACTAGCTTTCAGTTTATTATGATTAGAAGGACAGGTTTTAAACTTAGAAAATCTGGTTCACAATGTAAAAGACCATGCTCCTTGCCCTTTGAGCTGTTAGGGCCAAATATAGGCCTGCGTTTGTAAAAAATATATTTTCGTGACTGGGAAGTGTTTTAACTTGCCAGTTCAAAATGGTAGTTCCAAATGCCCTGAAGGATGAAACATGGCATTCCAGGGACATGTTTTAAGGGATCTACATTGCTGGATCTCACAATCAGAGATCCATCACACAAATAGTATTTATGTTAGAGGCTCTTGGTACATGTACTACCATATACTAGGGATTTAAGATACATTGCATATGTGAAGTTGGAAAATGACAATTTATCATGTTTAAAGGATGAAAAAGCAAATTACTGCTTTTAGTAGTTACCAGGGTAAAGTACTCAGAGTCTTAAAGAAAACAAAACCGTTTCTTCATAAAATAGTGCTCATAAGTCGAACATTTTGGGGAAAAAATGTAAATTGGTGCCAGGTGTAACAGTAAAGAACAAAGAAATATCACCAAAGTACAGTTCAACTCTAAACTAATGTTTGTTCTGCCTCTTCAAAACATCCACCTGAAAAAACGAAGGAGACGTTGACCAAGAAGCTGGAGATAAGGGCATCTGTTTGGAGTCAGAAGGCGGCGACACTGACACAGAATCATAGCGGATATTAGGACTGGGAGGAGGCCACCGCTGGACTGATTCTGAGGCCACAACCAGCGGACCAGCCAAGTGGTGGTGGACTCTTTAAAATCAGGAGAACTTACCAGCTTGACCTGATGCAACAGCACCCTCACTCCAACAACTCCCGTTGTAGACCAACACCTAGCCCCCAGATACGCTGGGGTCTCTTTCTCCCCAGGAACCTTAGCTCCTGACCCTGTCCACTCTCTTTGGGTTGGCTCGTGATCTGTTGCAAAGCTTCTCTGTATGGCACTCTGCACTGTAGTGTGCCATATATGGAATGAGGCATCCTCTCACGCAGTTAGTTACATTATTGGATGGCTTAACATCTGCTGTGCCTGCCATACAGAGAGGCTTGGCCCGGGGCAGAGCCCATCTGACAGCACTGCTTCCAGCACACCCCCACCTGCCCCCACATCTCTGGAGCAGTTCCTCTTCCCACACCCATCCTCCATCCAACATTCATCCACTATCCTCCTCACCCAAAGTATTACAACCAGTGAAAATAATTATTTGAGTTGCCTGCAACTGCTTGAGTATTGACACATGCCCCTTCGTGAGAAGGAACTTTTTGCACTATGGTTGGAGGCAAGATTACATTTAGTTAAAAACCTGTATCTATTTTACTTTTTGAAAAAATAGTATTACGTATTTGCAATAATGCAGAAAGTGGAGGAATCCTTATGTTTAATTTTTATGTTACATTTATTTAAAGAAAATAAATACATGTTCTATGATATAAACTTGTTTTGATTTATCAATTTCAGATTTTTTCTAACAATTATTAAATAATAAAATTATTAAATATGTTTGAGTCCCATTATGAAAAGAGGCAACATTAAAAGTTAGCATTTTGCATTTTTTTGAAAAATAAAAACAGAGAAGGCAAAAAAAAAATTGATAAAAATAAATAAAGGATTTGAAAGAAAGATAAAAAGGCTACAATGTAGAGGAAAGTAGCTTTATATAAGAATTTGATGTATGCTGAATTTAAAGATATATAAAGGTCTAATGCTCATGTTTTGAAACCTATATGAATGTTTTTTCTATTCAAACATTTGGTAACCAAAAAATACCATGACCTCAAACTTTAAATATTATTGGGCTCATTTCAATCTTGGGTGGAAAGCCTCCGCCCGACACCCACTTGGAATTTTGACCAACCAACTTGCGGTCGGCGGTTCCGACCACCAGATTACAATGTGACTGAACACTGTTTGGTTGAATTCCCATTGTTTTCTAGGGGAGCTCGTGTTACGCCTGACAATCGGCTGTAACACAGCCTCCTATGGGTAAATGCGGTGAGTGAGAAAAACCCTGCGACCTGTTGCAGGCACCCCACAGTGCCTGCCACACAGTGCAGGGTTTTACAGGAGAGTCCCTCGGCCATCAACAGTAGGCCGCGGAGGCTACGGGGCCCTGCCAGGGGCCCCCAAAGTCACTTTTAGACAGTCTTTCCATGTCGGACAGGTCAACGCAGGAAGGCTGCAGGAAATCAACATCATAATCCAGACGAAAGAAATTCTGTTCATAGGGTTGTATGATGTGGTTCCGACCGACACGAAAACTTTGCAAGTCGGTCAGAACCGAGTTGGAATGAGCGCTCGATTTACGTCCTGAATGTGAACACCATAATTGGGTGGATGATATGTAAACTGACCTAGTCGGTCGGAAGGGCTCCAATGTGGTTGCGAAGGTTCCGACTGTTGAGAGGAGGCTTTCCACCCAACATCGTAATGAGCCCTTATGTTGTCAAATATGTGGCTCATAGCAGACACATAAAAACCTTTTGAAAAATTGCTTGTTTGGCATGCACTTTCATCATATTGATGGAGGCATCTTTTAAACTGATAATGGATTTTAAAGCAAAAACCAAAAACATAAATTTAGGCCAAATACCGTTTGTTATAAAGTGTAATAGTGATGACTATGTTTGCAAAAAAAGCATACATTTATTATGTTTTTAAAAAATTAACAAAAATAATATAGTGATTGTACTTTTACAAGAGGAAAGTATACATGAAATTTGAACTGTGTGAGCATTTTATTATGACTACAGAACACCTCGAACTTTAGTAACAGGAAAATAGTCCACATGATTTAAAGAAAATACATAAATATGTCTGCGCATCTATCACCGTCGTCATGGCTTGTCAAGTTGTCAACCCTATCGAGAAGCAGATATCTGAAGCCAAGCAACATCAAATTCATGGTGAATGTGAAATTTGGAAAGATAGGGGTCTGTGTCTGACCTTTATATAAGTACAAGCCCACCAGTCAGGTGTGGAGGTTTAGCTATCAAGGATACTCCAAGTCGTAATTGGACAGGCGGATTTCTGGCTGAAACACCGACATCAGCCACTTATAGGCCAACCAATATCCTGTGGACGAGTAATCTAGGAGCAACGGAGAAAGAGGAGCTTTGAGGTTGTTTTCTCCATTATTCCACTGACATATAAATCAGGTGGGAGGACAAACACAAAGGTGGATGAGTACAATGGCAATTTCAGACGGGGTGAACATATCCACAGATATATAAATCTGCCCCTAAGTCCCAATGATAAAATCTTGTCTGGAACAGGCATGAAAATGTGCATTTGACAAGGAGAGACAAACATTTTTTTAATTTTCCCTTTCAGAATTGGTTTATATTTCGAAATTGTTTGGGAAATTAAAACAAATATCTTTCAGGTTTACCTGCTACTGATGCCATTAGTACCATGGCTTGAGCAGGGATTCTCTCTAGAAATGTGTTTTGCTCTAACCAGTTAATTAGGTTTGTAAGGGTCATGAAGTGGGTCCCCTGGTTGTCATCAAAGGTCTTCAATCTTTGTGAGAGACTCGCCCAAGATCTTCAGTAGTTTTTTACGTTTTTTTTAAGGATACAGGATAAGTAAGGTACAGATGAAATGAGGGCTCAGGGTGGCTGCACCAACTGACACTCAGTGTTCCAGACCACCCCCCATGCATTCCAATAGTAATAAAACATGGAATACATGCACAGGTAGAAAGTAGAATTCCGGAAGTAATCTGAAAATCAACAGCACTGACAAAATGACACATTTAAATAATGAAACTCAAACACCACAGGTCACTTCATCCCAAATTGATAAACTAATAAATGATCCCAAAGAGTCCCCTTTACATCCTCGGTCGCCAGAGGCAGTAATACATGCTGGGCCTTTTTTCCATGTCATATTCTGAATCACTGATTCTGGTGCCTGCAGAAACATTTCAGAATGATCAACATTTATTTCAAGCCTTCAAGGCGCACTGCAATCGGTATTTTCTGGAGAAGCAACAACAGTTTGTCTTTAGCCAAGCTAAGGTCACAAATATGTTACCATATCTAAGTGAGGACTCCTTGGCTTGAGCTATGCCTTTAAAAATAATGTAAAGTCCTTGGATTTCTAACTATGTGAGCTTTGTACAACAATTCACAATGATCTTTTAAGAGAAGCAGAGTCTATTTACCCTTCAACAAAGGAAGGAGTGGTTGGAATCTGTTCATTTGGATTTTTCGCCGACAAGTGAGGTATTAACCTGGACATTTTTTTTTCTGGCAAGAGAAGGTATAGCCCTGGAAATCAGTTTTTGTTCTACCAAGATAAGAGGTTTAACCAGTTAACAGTCCTCTATCTATGTTTGCACTGTAAAAAGAACCATTATTCTTACCAAGAGCTTCTACTGAAATTATTACAAGGCTATCAAGTTTTTCACAGGATTGACTGTGTTACACGAGTTCTTCAGCTAAGAAAAAACAGTCAAGATTTACTATAACATGGTCAGAAAGTGTTCACTCCTGGTCAAGATCTCTGGTATCAGATTATAAAATGGGTACATGATGCTCATGTTGCAGGACACCCAGGAATAAAAAAACGACAAAAACTCTTTTAACAAAATCAATTTTGGTCACCTCAAATTAGGAGAGACATTGAGCAGTATGAGCAATAATGAACAGTTTATTCTCAAGTTAATGTTTTCAGAAAAACCTTCAAGAACTATTACACCATTATCCACATCCCAGCAACCATTCCTCTTACACGCATCCCCTAACAATATCGCAACATTTTCTGTCCTGAAAGGGACCAGTGGAGAATCAACCTCCCTGGGAAATGCAAATATAAATATCAAGTGTGGGGTGGATGACCAGCATGGAAATAGGTCTGTCACTGTGATCAACGTTGACAGTACACTCCTTAGCCCACCATCTTTTCCAAATTCAGCATACTGGGGTTGGGTCGATTCCTCCATGGCCAACAAAACACAGCCTCGAACCTAGCATGGACTTCCCCAGCCACAAGATTACTGCGGAAAGCAATTGAACAAAAAAAATCATCACCTGAAAGGTGGCAAGAATGCGCAGGACCCTATAAAGCTTGACGATGATCACGCTCCTTGAAGGAGCAGACCTCATTGCGTGCACCCACATCCAATCCCCTCACTGGCTAAGCAGAAGTTTATAAACCTGCAACCAAAACCAATCTATTCCGAAGACCTTTTGGGGGTATTTCATCATACATAATGCATTCCTTGAAGCTGAGATTCACAGAAATAAAAAAGACCACTGACATGGTTTTAGCTGGCATCCTGAAAAGGCTCAAGTGTGCTGAAGGAACATTACCTATCCTACTAATTAAGGAATATTATCACCCTCATGGTGAAAAAGCCACCAACAAGCTCCTCGGGCTGATCCATCAGATCGAAAATCTGATAAAACAACATGCATCCCTGGAAATTATTATCATTGGGGACCTTACAATGCACCATCTCAGGGGACGGAATGTCGTTAATAGTACAACTGGGTGCACTGGGAAATTTAACACCCTCCTACAGACGCATAATCTTGAGTCAGCGAACTACCTATCTACACAATCCACCCCGGGTATAGTCCACCCACCAACTTACAACAACCAGACAACCATTGACTATATCCTATTGAGCCAGCAATTAGAGAAGCTTATGTCAAGCTACGAAGTGCTCCTTTGGAGTGAAAGTGACAATGCAGCCCTTGTGCTGAGTTTAAAGGCCTCAGCAGACAACCAACATATGCATCGCTATATCTGGCACTCAAACAGTACAGACTCATGAGGAGAATCAAATGGGCGAACACCACCATCAACAAATTTGACTCATGGAAATCCTCATGGATTAGCTGGGCAACTAGTTCTACTGTGCTGGACATCATTGGGGAATGGGGACATGTTGCTCCAGAACTAGCCACTCTGCTTCTTGAAAGCTTCCCTCGTACCAAAATAAGCACAGGAGCACAGATTAAAGGCTCAACTCTACAGATCAAACAAAGGGGCTCATTAGGATGGCGGGCGGACTTTGCCCGCCCGCCATCCTCACGGGGATTGGGACCGCCCGTCATAAGGGCGGGGGTCCCGTGGAGGGTATTAGGATGTGCCCTCCACAGTGGTGGGCACATCTTGCATTGTTAGCATTGTGGCGGGCGGTGCTCTCAGCACCGCCCCCCACAATGCTAACAATCCATTAATGCATTTGCATACACAAAGCGGCAGGCACCGCGTGGTGCCTGCTGCTTTGTCTATGCAAATGCAGGGGGGTACCACAGGTACCCCCCGTGTGCACCCCCCACCTCTGCTTCACTCTGGGGGCCCGCAGCGGGCCCCCAGAGTGAAGAACGCGTGCCTTTCTGTGGCAGCATCGCCACCGCGGAAAGGCATCTAAAGCAGCCCATCATAATATGACTGGCAGTGTCTATTAGACACCACCACCATATTAAACCTTTTCCGCCCCGGTCGCCTTGCAACCGGGGCGGAAAAGCGGCGGACGGTATTTCCGTCTGCCACGGTCCCCCCATCCTAATATGGCGGGGGGAATATAGGTGCATATGGCGGGCGGGTTGCCCCCGCCAGGCTTGTGGTGACTGCCGCCAGCCTGGTGGGGGCAATCTGCCCGCCATCCTAATGAGCTCCAAAGTGTGCAGCAACTAAAAAGAATCCAAGGAACATACAATAAAAAAGGAACCGAAGCCTTTAAGAAGCAGCTGCAACTAGCAACAAAGGCCCTCAGGCATCTTGTCTGGAACCTCAAATGGGGGGCCACTGAGGGGAATGGATTGCAATTTTAGGCCTGCTCACACCGAACAAGGCCCAACAATTCCGGGGGTATTTAAACAATCTAATCCACTGATCCTCTAATTGAGGGAACCCGATACCGGCAGGGATCTGGGAAGTGCACGTGAAGTCTGTATATACCAGTGAACAGAAACTCACACATGTAAAGGGCCATTACACACAGAGTGATCCAGAAATCACCAGGATTCATCAACCCAGGCATTCTGTAAAACGTACAACTCCAAGCATGGCAGCTATCCGCACTGTTCTAAAAAGTATCCGGAAAAACAGGGTGCCAGGGCAAATGGATTGCCCAGCTCTCTTTTCCGGGAGGATATAAACTTTTGGTTTTGAAATCTTGCTATGTTTTATGCCAAATGCAGGTTCTAAGAATAGGTACCAGACTTCTGGAGAGGCTCATTGCTGCAACCTGTGTTAAAAAAGGAGCAAGCACTGACTCCTGGAACTATCAGATGATTGATTTGCTGAATATTGAGGGGAAGGAATACGCAAGGAGCATTCAGCAGGAACTAGCACCCTGGGTGGACTCAGAAGGTCTATTGCCATTTTAGCAGACCGGGTTCAGACCAGGAGCATCCACTGTTGACAACATCAAAGTCCTTTCATAACCATCCCGAGAAGCAGTCACTCGCCATTCTCCCCCAATATTCACATGCTTCATAAATTACTCAGCAGCATTTGATGGGATTGAAAGAAACATACTTTGGCAGAAATTGTCACACTGGAACATCTGCCAGAGCCTACTGCATGCTATCACATTTTGGTACTCGAGAACCTGGGTAAGGGTAAAACTCTCACCGGAGTCAGCTACAAAAAACAATTGCCACAGACCAGGGGTTAAAGCACGGCGGTGTCTTGGCACCAATACTATTCAATCTGTATACTACCAACCTGGGCCCGGCTCTACAGGGGGCCGCTCTTGTCACCCCAAATATCGGGACAAAAAAATCTATTTAATGTAGTATGCCGATGACCTAGTCCTTTTGGACCACACAAGAACAGACTTCCAAAAAGGCCCCACTGCCCTAGCTGAATATAACATCAAAAATATGCTAACAGCTAATGCAAGTAAATCCAAAACCATGAGCTTTGCTTGTAATCCAAATAAAAAACGTATCAAGTGACGCTTGGGCACTTTGAGCCTAGACTGCGTACAAAGCTACAACTACCTAGGCACCTGGCTAAGCGAGACTGGCTACCCTTCAATCCCTTTACACAAACTGTGGCTGACAGGAAAGATGGCCACACACTCCCTCTTTAAGCTGCATGCCACGCGAGACAATCCAACAAATATGGCTATCTGAAGGGTAATGTGGGCCAAACTGCTACCATCACTCAACTATGCGCAACAGGCATTTCCGGGAATCCTTGTGGAAGACCTGGAGAAAATTCAATGCACAGCATACAAGAAAATATATTGCCTTCCCGCATCCACAAGAAACACCTTGACCCGTCTTGAGTTTGACCTTACCCAACAAAAATTAGACAAATTGGCTACATGAGCAAAATACCATCACCTGGCAACCATGGCCCCAACTAACTCTATGAAGGCTGTCATAAAAAAGAAAAAAATCAAATCCAAACAATCCCTGGTCTGTTCAACTCTCAGCGTCCATGGAGAACCTACAGCTAGCCATTGAGAAGTGGCACCTGAGAAAAACTGACTATGCCACCATCAATTTAACTATAAGAAAAGCAGCTGCATCTTTGCTCCAGCAAACTGGACATTGAAGCTCTTGCTGCCAGGGACTTTCATGAAACTCTGTGCTTTTTACAAATTCTAAAAACAACCAAGCACCATCTCATGCAGGCTGTGGGGAGCCAGGCATTATATCCTAAGCTGCACAGCTCTGCAGCAAGCCTGCTGAATCTACCTCAGGCCCATACTTCTTTCTCTGGGCACACATACTGCAAAGGATGCCTTCCACCACCTTTACACCTTGGACACGGTGAAGAATATGGCCAATTTCGGCAATTCATCTACCAAGCACGTTCCCTCCTGAAAGAAAAAATGCCACACGGAGGGAACGATCAACAGTTTGATATGCCCCACCACAACAAAACTCTACACTCAAAGAATGAACCATGGTGATTATTGATCTTTATTTTCTCAATCATAGTCAGCCCCCGCTGGCTACACACCCTCTTGCTAGTATGATTTTAAAGTCTGCCCATGTTTTAATTTACGACATATGCTTTTGATTTCATATTGTAATGATTTTAAGTAATTACACAATAAACGTATTCATCCATTCATTCACATCCCAGCAGCCATGGCACCAGGTTCTGGTGGACATTATCACTGACTTACCTCCTTTGGAAGCCAAAACAGTACTTTTGTTTGCCATAGACTATTTTATGAAGAGTGCATGCTTTGTTCCCCTTTCCAAATTGCCTACAATCCCTCTGGCAATTTATTTCCCCAAAGAAGTAATGAGTTTACATGGGTTTCTAGTAGTTTTAGTACTGTACAGGGGATCCCAGTTTATCATCCAATTTTGGAGAGTTTACTAAAATGATTGGGCGTTATACACTCTATGTCACTCAGTTATCATTTACACACTCACAGACAGAGATATTAACTAAGACATTTGAACAGTATTGAAGGTACTTTTTGATGAGTCACTCAGATCAGTGGGCACAAAGTTTACCTGTAACAGAATTCTCATACAACAATAGACTACTTACTTCTTCAGGATCCTTAATTTGTTTCTGCTCTATTGATTCCCATCTCAACATTTGGCCTGCTTTACTTTCACCCTGTACAATCTCCACAGTTCAGTAACTCCTGCAAGACATGCAAGAGATTATAAGGTAAGCCCTCAATCATTTTAGACTTGCAAAACAAGATACAAGGCTTTCATGATCAACTTTGCACTCCTGTTCCAACTTTTAGTGTAAGGGAAATAGTTTGGCTGTCTGCTGACTATCTTATGCTCTCTGGTATGTACCTAACTTTTGTTCCAAAATGTGTAGTTCTTTTTCCCATTATAACAATAATTGACAAGCAGCTATCTGGTCTGAGCTTCCCCGTCATTGGAGGATACATCCATTGTTCCATATTTCTCAAGTTAACAAGCCACATTCTCTAACTTTTCCCATCCGGCGGTCCACCTTTTTAGGTACAAGCCTAGAGTACAAGGTAGAATATGTTATGACCTTCCAATGACACTGGGGACAGCTGCAGTATCATGTTAGCTTGAAAGGGTATGACCCTTCTGGTAACTCATGGGAACAAGCCTAATTGGAACTGGTCTATTAATATCACTAGAAAATCCATCCCAAGCCCAGATCCCAGAGACAGGTTGATCTTTTTGGTAGGGTACTGTTAGGTCACCAGAGAGATTAGGGCATAAGAGACTTAGAAGACAGGGAACATGGAAAAGGTAGAAAATGGGATCATTGCAATTAGGGAATAATATATATTGCTAAGGTATCCCAACCCCATGCATTATAGGAATTATTTGAGATGTAAGACTACAACTACCAGGTACATACCTGTAGCGTACTAGAAGACAGAAGTAATATTTAGATGTTTTTGAAGCATGGCACCCTTGAAGAATGTCCGACTTTGGAGCATGCCCCCTCCCTAATCCAATGTGGACTAATATTTAGGGCTTAGGGCAATACTATTTGTGTGCACTATACTGGCTAAGTACACCAGCATGTAATCCTTAGCTTTTCTCCATTTGACATTTAGATTGTTAAGGAAAGGACTGATGCTACTGACGGATAGGGATTAAGAGTGCGGCCTGATGAAAGGTGTGAACCTATAGAGGCAGATAATCATACCACTGATAATAAGCAGGATACCTGGGTAAATAAAAAACAGTGGCATTAGCCATACCAGGGGTACCCAAGAGAGAGAGATCCTGGGGTAACCTTGAGGTATTTTAGGCCACTTCAGATCGCTCTACAACCAAGCATTATCAATGTACTCCCTCCAACAAAGCAAAGCCATTCCTGTTATTTAAAATACTAACATGAGATCCATTGATATAGCATTCCACTAATATATTCTGTGAGGTTCTTTTACACAATAGGTGTGTACCTTACAGTTGTAGTCTTGTATATCTCACATAATTCCTCAAGAACATATGTTTGGGGTACCTTAGTTTTTTATGATTTAGTGGGGAGGACATATCTGCAGACCATGATCTCCTCTCTCATCCATCATTTAGATAAGTGTACGATTAGTGAAGCACACCAACTGAACTACAAATATCACAGTCACACATTGTGGGAAATCGGGTTTTTGATTGAGGTGATGAAGACCATTCTCAAGCAAAAACGACAATCCCTGTCAGGGTGAATCAAAAAAGTCACTAAATTACCCTGTGAGTAACCCTCCAGTAGCTTGACACTAAAACAGTCAGGCTAAACTTAGCGGAAAAGTGTAAAGATTTTTTGCAGCACTCAAACTGTAATAAAGCAAAAACACAGCACAAGACAAATCACACACCAATTTGGACAAATAGGGAAAATTGTAATAAATAGTTTGACATCTGAATGGCAAAAATCTAATCTGTAAAACTGGAGTAATACATTTTTTAAATTATGATGCAAAACTAGGGCCTAAACAATCAAAGCGCCAAGCACGGGCATATACTCGCATGACACCAGGAAAAAGTCGAAAGCAATGGCCGACTGTGATGGAGACCCGATCAGATAAACGCAATGTCTCGGCTTACCTTTGGACTTGAAAGAACATTTAAAAAAAAGTCTGAGTAGGTAAAGGTCTGCGGGTCAAGGCACCTGGCTGTGTCTGGGGAGGCGGCACCATCATCAGGCTCCAAAGGAGGAGATGTCATCTTCAGGTATCCCCTGGACAAATTATGGTGAAGATTTCTGCGTTTAGACTTTGTCACTTTTTTGGAAGTCTAACATCTTAAGCTGGGAGTGCCTACAGGCTGTGGCTGAAAAGGGCTCCATGAGACCGGATATCTCTTCTGAGAGGAGCTGCTGAGCTGGATTTGCTGCAGCAGAGAAAACTGTAGCAGGAGCTACTACGGAATCAGGCTGATTAGCGAGGCACCTTGGGCAGATCAGCGAACAGGTAGGTCCCAGTCTTCTGTGAGTTCTAAGGCCGCTTTTTGGGTGGAAAATTGTTTGAGTACGAAGTTCCAGATTTTGGTTGTTTGGCCATCTTTAGCACCACATCCAAGGGTCCACGACTGGGTGTGTACCCCTTGGAGGGCAGAACTCAACTCCAGCAGTTTCCAGGTGCAGGGTTGCAGGGTGTTGGAGCTTGTTGTGTTCCTGTAGCTCATAACAAGAGGCAGCCACTAGCCCTTGGAGTCACCATGGTAGTCCAAGTTTCAGGCAGCAGGGCAGACCTCCAGTAGCAGGGTAGTCCTCTAAGGTGCCAAACAGGATTCAAGCAGCAGGGCAGTCCTCTGGAATACAGGCCAACCATCTTAGTGCCCTAAGTAGTTCCAGGAGTGTACTAAAGAGTTGGTCTGAGAGTTCAGGATTTATACTTGATGCCAGCCTTTGAAGTAGGAGAAATGTCTAGACTTCCTTCCATATCTAGTTCTGGAAATGTCCTGTGTTGCCTGCCCAGACTCTAAGAGCTTGAGGGTGACCAAAGACTGGTGTCAAGTTCTTTGTGACTTTACTAGAGGCAGCCCGTTTGAAATGTAAGTGAGGCAGGGAGGAGCTTGGCTCCTCAGATCCTGGCCAACTGCCACTCCATTCATAGATATGTGACCCAGGACACAGGTTGCAGGCACCAAATGGTTAGGACAAGAAAATGCCATCTTTCTAAAAGTTTGAAGAGTTAAGGAGGTAGGTCCCAGGACGTAGGGTCAGCAGGACCGTAATATATTTGGAAAAAGCAAAATGCCAACCCCACCACTTTTCAGATGCTCACCAATCTGAGCGAACAAATCAAAAATGAATTCAGATTTGTTCGGTACGTTTTATTTATACCTTTTACTTAAGAAGATTTTTAAACACTTTCGAATCCGTGGAAAAAATGCACGGAATCTCAGCGCAGAATATTTTCTCATACACCAAGAGGCCCCCGCTCTGAATCGAGATTGCGGGAAAATCATTGAAATTCAGGCCAAAAGAGGACCTACAACAAAGGGAATAAATAGACGTGAGGATCACATATACCTGTCTCAGATAACACTGTCTTGAATAAGTGTGGGACCCTAACATCATCGTGACAACTGCTCCTGATTCACTAACAGAACTCCATTGATTGAGCCCTGATGAGATTCCGTGCATTTTTTCCACGGATTCGAAACGCGTCGGCAGAATATAAAGAATACATGAATCACACAGGATTAACTTCTGATCTTGATTAATGTCCCTAAATTGATTTGTGTTCTTTGATTTCTTCTTTGAACGTGTCTCTATCAAATTGAAAAACTGTGAAATATTGTTTTTCTTGAACATATGCAAAGATTCACTGCTTTTTGTTCAAAAGAAAAGGTGTATAACATGTTTTTTGTTTACTTAAATAATTTAGTTATGTGATTGTCATTTTTGTAGTATGTTATGTGTTGAGTGTCTTTCTTAGAGGTCCTAGGTTTTATGAATAATACTTGGAAAGATAATTTACACAGACTCGTGATGAAGGCTGCGTTTATCTTCTTCAATGTCCAGCCGGACCGAGAAGCATTTATTATGAAAACAATTTTAGTATAAGCAGAATAAGGCGAAACAGGTCGCACATTGATAACTGGGCACAAGCCTGTACCTAGTCAGAAGAAGACAATACAGGGGGAAAGAAGGAGGAGTTTACAGGCAAACAAGGAGAACAGGGTGGCTTATAATATAGTACAAACAATTTTTGGATAAGCACAAACCCACAGTAACTGCCGTAAAAAATATATAATTCATAAAACAAGCAGTACTGCTAAACAGTCGACGAACGTTTCGATCCCTATCTCCTAAGGTATAGTGGGATCATCTTCAGGACTACAATTGACTTTGCCTGATTAGTCGAGTGAGCCTGTAGAGTTAAAACAGGAAGGAAAAAGGAGAAAAGAAGATTCTTCATCAATTCATTACATTGGAAGGATTAAAAGGTTAAAATGTCAGTCAGTGACCACTTTCGACATGCAAAGTGCAACACGTGCAAATGCAATTGCTTGTTCCAAAGGGCACGGGTGCTTTTGTGCTCATATTTGGGCTTGAAGGAGACCGAGTGGTAGTGAGGCATACCGCATTTACAAAATACAAGGTAGTGCTTAATGGCTGGTTGTGCGGGGTGTTGCTAAAAGGGTCCTAGTGAGGGGGTGTTGGCCAGAAGGTCGTGAGGGCGTGAGTCCTTAGTGTATACTATAATTACCACAAGCGGGGCAAGGTTGGCCCTGGAGTGGCTGGAGACACTTGGAATGCGCAATAGCTTCCGGTGTAGCTGATGCCTACAAAGAAATATTTCTGTCATACAAGGCAATCAGCAGATTCAAGTAGAATACAGAGAATTAAAAGGAGCCGGGGTTACCGTGTCCAGTTCGTGGTCGAGCGGCATCAGGGATTGTGCGGATCTAAACCCGGTCGGGTTGGTTCAGTTCAGACCTGAAAGGAGGGTTTTAACAAAAAGCAAAAGTCAGGACCCACTAGGTGAAGCCGGGGTGGCGGATTAGGTGCAGTGAGGAAAAAAATTATTACCCTTGGAGCCTAGCATCTAGCGTGGGCTCGACGGGGAACTTCAAATGAAAGTTTCAACCTGTGAAACAAAAACCGAGCAATTAAAATCGGCAGTGAGAGACAGTGTATGTGAAGGCGGCGAGTGCAGGCAGGTAGTTACCGTCCTAGGCGGTTTGTAATCTCCGCAGGGCGCTCAATAGCGTGGGCCTTATCCGTGCGAGCCTGTAAGAGAAGAATACGGAGGGCGCACATGAGGCACATTGGCGCGAGAGGGACCCTCAGGGGAGCCGGGGTGATGCGTTCAGTTCAGTTCTTACCGTGATGTGCTCGTAGTGGGGCCGCAGTGGGTTCCCGTCTGGAGGCTCGATGGCCTTGTGTTCAGCGTCTGCATGCAGCGGCGCCAAATGTGGTCCCGGCAGGTGGTGGTGAAAAGTGAAAACGGACTAGTCAGAAATGATAGTGATCCCAGAATTGGGCGCCATCTTTGAGTAGGCAAACCGGTGAGTGAGTGAAATACGTGCTTAAAGACAAGGTTTTACAGCATATAGTATCATAAAAAACATAAAACCAGAGGGGAGCACATATAATTATATGTGCTCACATCAGAATGCGGTATTTTGAAACAGGCGGTCTCCAAATGATAAAAAACTCACAACTGGAAATGTTGCAATTGAACATGGACAATTATCTAGGCTCATGCATGAAAAGTTTAAGCTTACACTGGCTTAACAATAATTGCCTGGGCCTCACCTTCACCACTACCTCTAACAAAGACTCTATAGCCTTTCTGGATCTTACAATCTATCACAGCGAAGGCTCCCTACTGACACGGCTATATCGCAAGCCTACTGAAAAAAACACCTTGTTGGCCTACAATAGCAACCATCCGAGAGCACTACGAGACTCACTCCCGTATTCGCAATTTTTGCGAATCAGGCGTAACTGCTCCTGTAAGGATGACTATTTTCGAGAAGCGTCCACCTTAGCATCCAAACTTAAGGATAGGGGATATCCAAAGAAGTTAATAAAAAACGCCACTAAGCGTGCATGGTACTGCCCGAGGGAGGCCTTACTTACACCAAAAGAAAAGTCTGACTCAAAACGCATACCCTGTGTATCCACGTTCTCACCAATCTCAAATCAACTGAGAAAGACTATTCTCAAGCATTGGCCAATACTAAACACAGGTGTACTTGCCATTGAAAAACCAGTCTTTGCCTTTAAAAAGAGTAAGAACCTGAGAGATCACCTTGTGCGGGCTGCCTTACCCAACTCTCTACCTCTGGCTACACTTGATAATGTATGGGGTCTGTCCCCCATTGTTGGGCATGCTAAATGTGGTAGATGCAATAATTGTGACAGTACGATAGAAGGAAAAAGCTTCACTTTTAACAACGTCACCATACAATGTCGTGCCTTCTCCAACTGTAATACCTGCAATGTCATTTACTTAATTCTGTGCCCATGCCAAAAGGTATACATTGGACAGACCAGCCAGAAGGTCAAAATCCGCATTGGGCAACACAGGAGTCGCATCCGGTGCAACACTCCAAACGCACCCCTGGTGGAACATTTTGCAGCCCAAAAACATTCTGAAAGTGATTTGAAATGGACTGTCCTGAAAGTACTGAGACTCCCACCGAGGGGTGGCAACATGGGACAGTTACTCAACAAAGAAGAGCTGAAGTCCATCATACAGTTCAACTCTATTCAGGATGGTCTCAACAGAACAG
Source organism: Lissotriton helveticus (assembly GCF_964261635.1). Taxonomy (NCBI): domain Eukaryota; kingdom Metazoa; phylum Chordata; class Amphibia; order Caudata; family Salamandridae; genus Lissotriton; species Lissotriton helveticus. The sequence goes on from NC_136061.1 coordinate 1,786,888,517, forward strand.
AGGATTGGACTAGCCTGTTATAAGCTGGCTATGAATGGCTAATTTCTTTCCACATAACTTTTCATGCATGAGCCTAGATAATTGTCCATGTTCAATTGCAACATTTCCAGTTGTGAGTTTTTTATCATTTGGAGACCGCCTGTTTCAAAATACCGCATTCTGATGTGAGCACATATAATTATATGTGATCCCCTCTGGTTTTATGTTTTTTATGATACTATATGCTGTAAAACCTTGTCTTTAAGCACGTATTTCACTCACTCACCGGTTTGCCTACTCAAAGATGGCGCCCAATTCTGGGATCACTATCATTTCTGACTAGTCCGTTTTCACTTTTCACCACCACCGGCCGGGACCACATTTGGCGCCGCTGCATGCAGACGCTGAACACAAGGCCATCGAGCCTCCAGACGGGAACCCACTGCGGCCCCACTACGAGCACATCACGGTAAGAACTGAACTGAACGCATCACCCCGGCTCCCCTGAGGGTCCCTCTCGCGCCAATGTGCCTCATGTGCGCCCTCCGTATTCTTCTCTTACAGGCTCGCACGGATAAGGCCCACGCTATTGAGCGCCCTGCGGAGATTACAAACCGCCTAGGACGGTAACTACCTGCCTGCACTCGCCGCCTTCACATACACTGTCTCTCACTGCCGATTTTAATTGCTCGGTTTTTGTTTCACAGGTTGAAACTTTCATTTGAAGTTCCCCGTCGAGCCCACGCTAGATGCTAGGCTCCAAGGGTAATAATTTTTTTCCTCACTGCACCTAATCCGCCACCCCGGCTTCACCTAGTGGGTCCTGACTTTTGCTTTTTGTTAAAACCCTCCTTTCAGGTCTGAACTGAACCAACCCGACCGGGTTTAGATCCGCACAATCCCTGATGCCGCTCGACCACGAACTGGACACGGTAACCCCGGCTCCTTTTAATTCTCTGTATTCTACTTGAATCTGCTGATTGCCTTGTATGACAGAAATATTTCTTTGTAGGCATCAGCTACACCGGAAGCTATTGCGCATTCCAAGTGTCTCCAGCCACTCCAGGGCCAACCTTGCCCCGCTTGTGGTAATTATAGTATACACTAAGGACTCACGCCCTCACGACCTTCTGGCCAACACCCCCTCACTAGGACCCTTTTAGCAACACCCCGCACAACCAGCCATTAAGCACTACCTTGTATTTTGTAAATGCGGTATGCCTCACTACCACTCGGTCTCCTTCAAGCCCAAATATGAGCACAAAAGCACCCGTGCCCTTTGGAACAAGCAATTGCATTTGCACGTGTTGCACTTTGCATGTCGAAAGTGGTCACTGACTGACATTTTAACCTTTTAATCCTTCCAATGTAATGAATTGATGAAGAATCTTCTTTTCTCCTTTTTCCTTCCTGTTTTAACTCTACAGGCTCACTCGACTAATCAGGCAAAGTCAATTGTAGTCCTGAAGATGATCCCACTATACCTTAGGAGATAGGGATCGAAACGTTCGTCGACTGTTTAGCAGTACTGCTTGTTTTATGAATTATATATTTTTTACGGCAGTTACTGTGGGTTTGTGCTTATCCAAAAATTGTTTGTACTATATTATAAGCCACCCTGTTCTCCTTGTTTGCCTGTAAACTCCTCCTTCTTTCCCCCTGTATTGTCTTCTTCTGACTAGGTACAGGCTTGTGCCCAGTTATCAATGTGCGACCTGTTTCGCCTTATTCTGCTTATACTAAAATTGTTTTCATAATAAATGCTTTTCGGTCCGGCTGGACATTGAAGAAGATAAACGCAGCCTTCATCACGAGTCTGTGTAAATTATCTTTCCAAGTATTATTCATAAAACCTAGGACCTCTGTTAAACAAAAATAACCAGTTCCACCCGTGGTCCTTGGCCAATCTTACGGGTTCCCTTGTATACCGATACCTGAGTGTCTTTCTTAGACATATGATCATTCTTAAGTGTTTAAAAATCTTCTTAAGTAAAAGGTATAAATAAAACGTACCGAACAAATCTGAATTCATTTTTGATTTGTTCGCTCAGATTGGTGAGCATCTGAAAAGTGGTGGGGTTGGCATTTTGCTTTTTCCAAAACTTTCTAAAAGTGGCATTTTCAGAATTGTGACTTAAAATCCTACTTTACCATTTAGAAGGATTTTAAATTACAATTCATTTGAGATCAAACATGACGTTTCCTATCAAATGTTAGCAGATATAAAATGTAATGAGGTAACCCAATGTTATACTTTAGGAGAGGTAGGCCTCACAGTAGTAAAAACTAATTTGGGAGTTTTTCACTATCAGGACAAATATATGTACAACTATACACTGCTGTGTTCTCTAAGGGCTGATTAGGGCCTACCTTACGGATGAGTTATATGTATTAGAACAAAGGTTTAGGCTGGCCAAAGGTTGCTTTTTCCAGGTTAAATCAGTAATTTAAAACTGCACACAAGCTGCAATTGCAGACCTGGGACATATTTTAAGCAACCCACATGAGTGTGTGGCACAATAAGTGATGCAGGCTCACTAGTAGCATTTAATTTACAGGCCCTGGTTACATGTATTATCACTGCACCAGGGATTTATAAGTAAATTAAATCTGCCTATTGGATGTAAGCCACTTTTTCCAATTTTAAAGAAGTGACCACAAGAACCTTAGTTCAATGTTAACAGTGGTAAAGTGCAAAGAATCCTAAAGCCAAAATGAATAAAATCAGTACACAGGTGACAAGGCAAAATGTTTGACGGAAGACCACAACAATGGCTGTCAGGTCTGAACCACATGCAGCCCTAAGACACAAGTGATACACATCAAGGTTGTTAGTGGCAGACAGTCTATAAGTCCTTATAGCCCACCATCAAGTTGTCTAGCAACCTCAGATGATTTGACTCGCTCAACCCCTCACTATGTTTCAAACCCAGCTATTGTTCTCCCTCACCTTGTTGATTTCTACCCATTTGGTTCACCTGGTATCCATGTATTCCCCTGTTCCTGCCATGTATTCTTTGTATATGCTCGTGCTGTAGTGATGTTGCCTCGTTGTTTGTTTCCTGTATGGTACTCCTGATACACTGGGGGACTGATTACAGCATATCTCTTGCTTGGATGGTATAAATCCAAATGTGTATCATCTGAGTTGGTTGGTCATTTCCTTTTGCCATTATCCTTTCACTAATGGTTGCCCTCTCACCCACAGCTGGATTTGTAGTCTGCTTCCACTTGTGATGCAAGGCCTTTTGCTGTGTGTCAACTAGTCTAAGTATTCCGACAGCCCACCTGCAGCAGTGTATGTGTGCTTCTCCCTTCTAATACCCCATTACCCTCACCTTTGGTAATTGTTACTACTTTTGTTACTTTACCAGAAAGATTGGGGGACTCCTAAGGTGGAATGTTAGGATTCAGTCTCAACTTCCCACTTTAGATCTCTGTGTGGTGACACGTTTTAATTGCCATGTATTCTTGCTTTGTCTTTACACTGCAGCCAAGCCAGGAGCACAGTAGTGCTCCTGGCTGGCATACACCTTTGTCATGTGTGTGACTCGTGTTAAAGCACACTGAAACCCACATACTAGGATGTAGCCTAACGGCTAGAGTGGTCAACCTCGAAGCTGGGGAACTGGGTTCGAGTTTCGGCAACAACACTTAACGTCCTTTGATTCTAGACAAAAATGAATGTGTCCTCTTGTAATGAAACTGGTGCTCATGTAAAGCACTCTTATACCCGATGTCTCGGGTTTAGTTTGCACTAAAATACTATCATGTATATATATATATATATATATATATATATATATATATATATATATATATATATATATGAACCGAGACACAAAAAACCCAAAACAAACGCCGCAAAACATGAAAAGGGGCAGGGTAGACACACCCTGACCCCCTAGGCCTGCTCAGGGGGTCCCACAAAAAGACACGATCTTCCCTAGGCCCTGCCCCTTCCTTGCACCACTCTGAAAGCGCACCCCCTGGCGCGTTTGCAGAGTGGGAACAAACTCTCCTTGAATACTGGGGGTCCCTGGGGGCCAACTAGCCCACCAGGAACCACCAGTTTGTGCCAGGGGGCTGTGTTGCAGAGAGGTGTTCCTGGTGGGCTAGTTGGCCCCCAGGGGACCTCTGTATTGAAGATGAATTAATTCCCCAACTTGTGCCTTTTGCTTATATGGTGTCAATCTGTTCAGTAGTTCCTGAGAAAATGACGGTTAAAGTCATTTATATATCTATGTATGATTATATATCTATCTTACGCCACAGAGCTGCGCTGCAGAGAGGTGTAAAAAGGGGCATGGCCTCAGAATAACTCTCTTCAACGCAGCTCCCTGGCACATAATGGAGGTTCCTGGTGGGCTAGTTGGCCGCCAGGGGACCTCGGGATTCAAAGGGACTTAATCCCCCAACTTGAAACACACCACGGGGTGCGTTTGCACAGTGGTGAAGGTAGGGGGCGGGGCCTAAGGTGATACGTGAGCAAACGTGCCCTGTGGCGTGTTTTAAGTTGGGGAATTAATTCCTCTTCAATCCAGAGGTCCCCTAGGAGTCAACTAGTCCACCAGGTACCTCCAGTAAGTGCCACGGAGCTGTGTTGCAGAGTTTTGTAAAAAGGGGCATGGCCTCCGAATACCTCTCTGCAAGGCAGCTCCCTGGCACATACTGGAGGTACCTGGTGGGCTAGTTGGCACCCAGGGTACCGCAGCATTGAAAATGAATTAATTCCCCAACTTAAAATGCGCCACAGGGCGTGTTTGCACACATGTCACAGCAGGCCCCGCCACCTTCCTTCACCATTGTACAAATATTCCTCTAAAATCACTCAAACTACGAATTCCGATTTACTCACCTGTTCTCAGGAGAGAACTCAGTGCTGCATCTTTTAGCTCAGCACTGACCCTGAAAAGTAATTCTAAGCGTACTTACCAGTAACTTGTATTTCTTTCCATAGAAATCCATTGTGTGGTTTTCAGCAGAAAAGTTTCTAAGTGTCGATTTTTGAAACGTACAAATATTCCTCTAAAATCAGTCGAACTACCAATTCCGATTTACTCACCTGTTATCCGAAGAGAAGCCAGTGCTGCATCTTTTAGCCCAGCACTGACCCTGAAAAGTAATTCTAACCATACTTACCAGTAACTTGTATTTCCTTCCATAGGAATCCATTGTCTGGTATTCACGAGAAAATTTTCTAAGTGTGTATTTAAAAAAAATAATCATATTCTTTAAAAATTGCCTGTATGACTTACACACACTCTTACAACTGTTTACAGGAGATGCAGCAGTGCTGGATCCAGGATCCACCACTGAGTAAGAAAAGGTGACGATAACATTATTTACTTGTTAAGTGAATTTCCTTCCATAGGGTAACATTGACCAGTTTCACTTGGAAATTCTTCTAAGTATGGAGTTTTGGAACTTTAAAATATTCCTATAAAATCCGAATTCCGATGTACTCACCTGTTATCAGGAGAGACCTCAGTGCTGCATCTTTGAGTCCAGTACTAATCATGAAAAGTAATTCTAAGCATACTTACCAATAACTTGAATTTCCTTTCATAGGCTAACATTGACTGGTTTCACTTGGAAATTCTTCTAAGTGTGGAGTTTTGGAACTTTAAAATATTCACCTAAAATCATCTGAACAACGAATTCTGATGTACTCACCCGTTAACAGGAGAGAACCCAGTGCTGCACCTTTTAGCTCAGCACTGACCCTGAAAAGTAATTCTAACCGTACTCACCAGTAACTTGTATTTCCTTCCATAGGAATCCATTGTCTGGTTTTCACCAGAAAAGTTTTGGAGTGTCTATTTTCACAAACTAAACATATTCCTAAAAAATTGCCTGTATGACTTAAACACATTCTTTCAACTGTTTACAGGAGATGCACCAGTGCTGGATCCATGATCCACCTCTGTGTAAGAAAAAGTGACGGTAGCACTACATACCTGCTAAAGGAATTTCCCGCCATAGGATAACATTGGTGATTCTATGTGAAAACATTTCAAAGTGTCAACTTTTAAAATACAATATTATTCCTTAAAAATCACTACTGTAACTAAAACGCTTTTACTCAACCGTTTACAGGCGATATCCAAGGACTGAATCTAGGATCCAGTCCTGTGGTTCGAAAAGTAATCCATAAAGTAACTAATTGCATTTATCTAGAAATTCACTTTGAGATCAATGTTGCACTGTGTTTGAAATTGTGTTGCCCATTGCAACAACTGTAACTACTGTACTTTAAAGTATATTGCCTATTTGCAAAGTATTTAAACTAAAGTATTTCATTCTGAGAAAGTATATTTTGTAATGTAATGTATAATCTAATTATAATGTAATTTAAAAAATAAAATATCTAAAAATTAGTTAAAAAAAATTAGTAAATCAGTATCAAAAAAATGTATATAACAATTAATACATTTAAAAATTGTCATTTACAAAACATTCGAAAATCACTGAAAAAGAACGTAGGTTTCAGGGCTGATATAGTTAGGAATTAGCATTTAAAAAACCTTTGAAATTCATTGAAAAAACCATAGGTTTCAGGCCTGATATAGTTAGGAATTAGCATTTAAAAACCTTAGAAATTCACTGAAAAAAACATAAGTTGTAGAGGTGTTATAGTTAGCTGGACATCAGTGATGTCATTTGAGATGTCATCAGTGAGGTCACTGACCATGTCATGAAGGATGTAATATGTGACATCATCAGCAGTGGATTGTGGGCGCGCGAGATATAGTGAGTACAACTAACTATATCGGAGGAATTTCAATGGTTTTGTACCTATGTTTTTTTCAGTGAATTTCTAAGGTTTTTTTAAATGTTAAATGCTAATTCCTAACTATATCTGACCTGAAACCTATGTTTTTTTTCAGTGAATATATATATATATATATATATATAGTTAGGAATCAGCATTTAAAAAACCTTTGAAATTCACTGAAAAAACCATAGGTTTCAGGCCTTATATAGTTAGGAATTAGCATTTAAAAAAACCTTTGAAATTCACTGAAAAAACCATAGGTTTCAGGAGTTATATAGTTAGGAATTAGTTTTTAAAAAACCTTTGAAATTCACTCAAAAAACTATAAGTTTTAGTGGTGTTATAGTTAGCTGGACATTTTCCTCATACAAAACCAATGAAATTGCTCCTATATAGTTAGTTGTACTAACTATATTTCGCGCACCCGCAATCCACTGCTGATGATGTCACATATTAGATCATTCTTGACATGGTCAGTGACATCACTGATGACATCTCAAATGACATCACTGATGACATCACAGAAGACATCATCCAGTGAATGTGGTTTGCTTCGTTATTTAAATATGCATTATATATATAGCAATTTACATTGAAGAATGAGTGGATATATATAAATAAATATTTGGATGGAGGATTTAGTAGCAGTGTAATTGACTGTTTACTTGACCAATTTATAATGTCTCACTAAATATAGTGGATAGTGACTAAACTGTGTGAATATCTGTATCACTTTGTCAGTTGTTGTGTAAACTGATTCTACAGTTCGTTACTAGCTATGTGAAAGTCTATATTAGTTATTGATTAGTTAACTGAGTATTTGTATGGGAGTGTGAAAGTGTGTGTGGTTCGGTGGGGGGTGTGTGACTGTCCAAAGATGTGTGAATAGTTGATTCAGTAGATATATGAAGTTAAAACTACATGTTCTAACAGTTTGGGTGAGGGAATCTCTTTATGGGTGTGGTGATGAGCAAATATATTTCTCAAAGGTACAGGTCCAACAAACTAGAAAAATAAAAGGCAGTGTATGTGTCAGTTGTTGTATATAAATAAGTATACATAAGACACAATGATTGTGTGAGTGACTGTATGGATAACTGTATACTTGTAATAATGATTTTATAATTCACTAAGTATGACTTACTATCTAAATGAATAGAAGAAGTGGTGTTTGTATAAGTGTTTTGCTAAGTAAATATGTAAGTATGATCCATTGTTTGCATAAGTGAGTAGGATGACTTCATATGTGAATAGGATGCGTGCTGTTGTTTAATGTCGATATAGATGTATAAGCATTTTTGATAGTGTTCTATTGTTCATTGACAGCATGTATGAGTGAATCCATAGGTAAGTGATTAGATGTGTGTATACATCTATGAATCACTGAGTGGATTTTTAGATACTTGTATTGCTGTGACAATGGATTTAAATATGATACTCTGTATTTTACAAACAGTGATGAAAAATTGTAATAGTGTATGAAAAGGTGTATGTGATTGTCACGTGGATGATGTCATCAGTGATGTCATCAGTGATGTCATTTGAGATGTCATCAGTGATGTCACTGACCATGTCATGAATGATCTAATATGTGACATCATCAGCAGTGGATTGCGGGTGCGCGAAATATAGTTAGTACAACTAACTATATAGGAGCAATTTCATTGGTTTTGTATGAGTAAAATGTCCAGCTAACTATAACACCTTTAAAACTTATAGTTTTTTGAGTGAATTTCAAAGGTTTTTTAAAAACTAATTCCTAACTATATAACTCCTGAAACCTATGGTTTTTTTCAGTGAATTTCAAAGGTTTTTTTAAATGCTAATTCCTAACTATATAAGGCCTGAAACCTATGGTTTTTTCAGTGAATTTCAAAGGTTTTTTAAATGCTGATTCCTAACTATATAAGGCCTGAAACCTATGGTTTTTTCAGTGAATTTCAAAGGTTTTTTAAATGCTAATTCCTAACTATAACTGGTGTGTAACCTATGTTTTTTTCAGTGAATATATATATATATAAAATTTCTATGGCAAAATGAAACCCCTCATTTTGTTCCTTTTCAAATTAAATGTATTAAGTGTTACCACTTTATTCCAATCAAGATGACTTCAGGTGTGCCATACTTTTGTCATAAGTAAGACTGTTAGCGTTCTAGTTGTTCTTTAGAACACTCTGGGACATTCTGTCATTGGGCTATAGTTGGGCTACATCTGGCTGATATTTGGGCTACATTTGGGCTCTTTTGTCTCTGGTGGCCATCTTGGGAGACTGCATATCAGAATTTTTTTTAATGAAATATAAGAGGATTTGAGAAGTCACTCAAAATGTGCCCTAATTTTTCTTTCTTCAGCACTAATCATAATTTCTATGGCAAAATGAACCCTCTCATTTTGTTCCTTTGCAAATTAAATGTTTTAAGTGTTAACACTTTATTCCAATCAAGATGACTTCAGGTGTGCCATACTTTTGTCATAAGTAAGACTGTTAGCACTCTACTTGTTCTTTAGAACACTCTGGGACATTCTGTCATTGGGCTATAGTTGGGCTACATCTGGCTGATATTTGGGCTACATTTGTTTTTTTTGTCTCTGGTGGCCATCTTTGGGCTACATTGGGCTACATTGGGCTACATTTGGGCTCTAACATATATATAGCCCAATGTAGCCCAATGTATATTTTTTCAAAGTTAATTTTCGTAAAAACCACTGGAGCACATATCATGAGACATAGCAAAGGCGCATCGGGCTACCAGTCCCTACAATTTTGCCAAGTTTGGTGGAAAACCATTCAGCCGTTCGGGCTAAAAGTGAGTCCAACCGCCCTATGGAAATTAACATGGGGAAAACATGTTTTGGGACCCCCTTTTATCTCGGCCCCCGCTTGACGAATCCCCCCCAAACTTTCAGGGAAGGAGCGGAGCGCCGCGAGGCAAAGTTAAGAAAAACTTCAGGAAGATTCCTCAACCGGCGCTAAAGTTATTCCCAATAGAATGTTGCGATTTCCCTATGGAAAACAATCCTAACTATATATACCTACTGGCTATCGCCAGTAGGTAATAAAATTTCTATGGCAAAATGAAACCCCTCATTTTGTTCCTTTTCAAATTAAATGTATTAAGTGTTACCACTTTATTCCAATCAAGATGACTTCAGGTGTGCCATACTTTTGTCATAAGTAAGACTGTTAGCGTTCTAGTTGTTCTTTAGAACACTCTGGGACATTCTGTCATTGGGCTATAGTTGGGCTACATCTGGCTGATATTTGGGCTACATTTGGGCTCTTTTGTCTCTGGTGGCCATCTTGGGAGACTGCATATCAGAATTTTTTTAATGAAATATAAGAGGATTTGAGACGTCACTCAAAATGTGCCCTAATTTTTCTTTCTTCAGCACTAATCATAATTTCTATGGCAAAATGAACCCTCTCATTGTGTTCCTTTGCAAATTAAATGTTTTAAGTGTTAACACTTTATTCCAATCAAGATGACTTCAGGTGCGCCATACTTTTGTCATAAGGAAGACTGTTAGCGCTCTAGTTGTTCTTTAGAACACTCTGGGACATTCTGTCATTGGGCTATAGTTGGGCTACATCTGGCTGATATGTGGGCTACATTTGTTTTTTTTTGTCTCTGGTGGCCATCTTTGGGCTACATTGGGCTACATTGGGCTACATTGGGCTACATTTGGGCTCTAACATATATATAGCCCAATGTAGCCCAATATATATTTTTTCAAAGTTTATTTTCGTAAAAACCACTGGAGCACATATCGTGAGACATAGCAAAGGCGCATCGGGCTACCAGTCCCTACAATTTCGCCAAGTTTGGTGGAAAACCATACAGCCGTTCGGGCTAAAAGTGAGTCCAACCGCCCTATGGAAATTAACATGGGAAAACATGTTTTGGGACCTCCCTTTTATCTCGGCCCCCGCTTGACGAATCCCCCCCAAACTTTCAGGGAAGGAGCGGAGCGCCGCGAGGCAAGGTTACGGAAAATTTCAGGAAGATTCCTCAACCGGCGCTAAAGTTATTCCCAATAGAATGTTGCGATTTCCCTATGGAAAACAATCCTAACTATATATACCTACTGGCTATCGCCAGTAGGTAATAACATTTCTATGGCACAATGAAACCCCTCATTTTGTTCCTTTTCAAATTAAATGTATTAAGTGTTACCACTTTATTCCAATCAAGATGACTTCAGGTGTGCCATACTTTTGTCATAAGTAAGACTGTTAGCGTTCTAGTTGTTCTTTAGAACACTCTGGGACATTCTGTCATTGGGCTATAGTTGGGCTACAACTGGCTGATATTTGGGCTACATTTGGGCTCTTTTGTCTCTGGTGGCCATCTTGGGAGACTGCATATCAGAATTTTTTTAATGAAATATAAGAGGATTTGAGAAGTCACTCAAAATGTGCCCTAATTTTTCTTTCTTCAGCAATAATCATAAATTCTATGGCAAAATGAACCCCCTCATTTTGTTCCTTTGCAAGTTAAATGTTTTAAGTGTTAACACTTTATTCCAATCAAGATGCCTTCAGGTGTGCCATACTTTTGTCATAAGTAAGACTGTTAGCGCTCTAGTTTTTCTTTAGAACACTCTAGTACATTCTGTCATTGGGCTATAGTTGAGCTACATCTGGCTGATATTTGGGCTACCTTTGGTTTTTTTTGTCTCTGGTGGCCATCTTTGGGCTGCATTGGGCTACATTGGGCTACATTGGGCTACATTTGGGCTCTAACATATATATAGCCCAATGTAGCCCAATATATATTTTTTCAAAGTTAATTTTCGTAAAAACCACTGGAGCACATATCGTGAGACATAGAAAAGGCGCATCGGGCTACCAGTCCCTACAATTTTGCCAAGTTTGGTGGAAAACCATTCAGCCGTTTGGGCTAAAAGTGAGTCCAACCGCCCTATGGAAATTAACATGGGGAAAACATGTTTTGGGACCCCCCTTTTATCTCGGCCCCCGCTTGACGAATCCCCCCCAAACTTTTAGGGAAGGAGCGGAGCGCCGCGGGGCAAAGTTAAGGAAAATTTCAGGAAGATTCCTCAACTGGCGCCAAAGTTATTCCCAATACAACATTGTGATTTCCCTATGGAAAACAATCCTAACTAATAAAATTTCTATGGCAAAATGAAACCCCTCATTTTGTTCCTTTTCAAATTAAATCTATTAAGTGTTACCACTTTATTCCAATCAAGATGACTTCAGGTGTCCCATACTTTTGTCATAAGTAAGACTGAAAGCGTTCTAGTTGTTCTTTAGAACACTCTGGGACATTCTGTCATTGGGTTATAGTTGGGCTACATCTGGCTGATATTTGGGCTACATTTGGGCTCTTTTGTCTCTGGTGGCCATCTTGGGAGACTGCATATTAGAATTTTTTTAATGAAATATAAGAGGATTTGAGAAGTCACTCAAAATGTGCCCTAATTTTTCTTTCTTCAGCAATAATCATATCTTCTATGGCAAAATGAACCCCCTCATTTTGTTCCTTTGCAAATTAAATGTTTTAAGTGTTAACACTTTATTCCAATCAAGATGACTTCAGGTGTGCCATACTTTTGTCATAAGTAAGACTGTTAGCGCTCTAGTTGTTCTTTAGAACACTCTGGGACATTCTGTCATTGGGCTATAGTTGGGCTACATCTGGCTGATATGTGGGCTACATTTGTTTTTTTTTTGTCTCTGGTGGCCATCTTTGGGCTACATTGGGCTACATTGGGCTACATTGGGCTACATTTGGGCTCTAACATATATATAGCCCAATGTAGCCCAATATATATTTTTTCAAAGTTAATTTTCATAAAAACCACTGGAGCACATATCTTGAGACATAGCAAAGGCACTTCGGGCTACCAGTCCCTACAATTTTGCCAAGTTTGGTGGAAAACCATTCAGCCGTTCTGGCTAAACGTGAGTCCAACCGCCCTATGGAAATTAACATGGGGAAAACACGTTTTGGGACCCCCCTTTTATCTCGGCCCCCGCTTGACGATCCCCCCCAAACTTTCAGGGAAGGAGCGGAGCGCCGCGAGGCAAAGTTAAGGAAAATTTCAGGAAGATTCCTCAACCGGCGCCAAAGTTATTCTCAATAGAATGTTGCGATTTCCCTATGGAAAACAATCCTAACTATATATACCTACTGGCTATCGCCAGTAGGTTATATATATATATATATCTATATATATATATATATATATATATATATAGAGATATATATATATATATATATATATATATATATATCTCTATATATATATATATATATATATGTATATATATATATATATATATATTACCTACTGGCGGTCGCCAGTAGGTATGTATAGTTAGGATTTTTTCTCTATGGGATTTTTGAAAATTCTATGTCAAATAACTTTGGCGTTTGTGGACGGAATTGGCTGAAATTTTCAGGAAAATGGCACATTTTGTTTCTGAGCAGCCCCTGAAAATTGGGGGGGGGTTCGTCCAGGGGGGGTCGAGAAAAAAGGGGGGTCCCAAAACGTGTTTTTAACATTGAGTTTTCTATAGGGCGGTTGGCCTCACTTTTAGCCCGAACGGCTGAATGGATTTGCACGAAACTTGGCAAAATTGTAGGGACTGGTAGCCCGATGTGCCTTTTGTAGGTCTCAATATATGTGCTACAGTGGATTTTGAGAAATTAACGTTTAAAAAAAGATATATATCTGTAACAGCGGACCGGGCAGCGCTCCAGTACGCGTACTTTTCGCGCAACGGAGCTTTGTGAAGCGAAGCTGATTGGTTCTCCGGCGTCTGTAAACATTCCAAACAGTCCGTAGCGGCCGCCATCTTGTCTCTCGGTAGGATCGAGAGACAAGAGGAGGCCAAAGCGAAGGGGCAAATGACCATAAGGGGGCATAGTAGATCCTCGCTGACCCCCTAGGTTTGATGTGGAGGTTTTAAAAGGGCCCCGCGGGGCAAAAAAAAATAATAATCGAACGGCTGAATGGATTTGCACGAAACTTGGTAAAATATTAGGGACTGGTAGCCCGATGTGCCTTTGCTCGGTCTCAATATATGTGCTCCAGTGGATTTTGAGAAATTAACGTTCAAAAAACAGATATATATCTGTAACAGCGCTCCGCTTCGCGTAACGGAGGTTTGCGAAGCTGATTGGTCATTCTGTCACTGGGCTATAGTTGGGCTACATCTGGCTGATATTTGGGCTACATTTGTTTTTTTTGTCTCTGGCGGCCATCTTTGGGCTACATTGGGCTACATTGGGCTTCATTGGGCTTCATTGGGCTACATTGGGCTACATTTGGGCTCCAACATATATATAGGCCAATGTAGCCCAATATATATTTTTCAAAGTTAATTTTCGTAAAAACCACTGGAGCATATATCTTGAGACATAGCAAAGGCACATCGGGCTACCAGTCCCTACAATTTTGCCAAGTTTCGTGGAAATCCATTCAGCCGTTCGAGCTAAAAGTGAGTCCAACCGCCCTATGGAAATGAAGGAAATGAATGGGTAATTTGTAATTAGCAAATAGCTCATCGCAAACTAGGAATGGTAAAGAATCGCTATTTATTCCTTAAAGTTCGCTATTTAGGAAATGCAAAAAACTTTGATGATACATATGGCGGTTCATCTCTAACAAGATAAGAAGCATAGGGATAGATTTATGATGACTGGCGCATCACCAGGGATGTGTTAGTCATTCTGTGCCGCTTTTCCGTCACCTATGGTGTGCTGCATTTACAATGCGGCGCATCATGGGGCAAAAACAGCACAGATGAGTGATGTATCTGTGCCGTAAAGGTGGCGCATTGCTGGAGTTGTATCGCAAGTGTGATGAAGCTCCAGCAAGGGTCGGGGGTGCCCCAGTCGCAGGGTTTCTGTTCTCACACAGAACTGTGGACAGAGGATTGGAACCTCGGCGAATTAGGGTGCCCCAAAACTCACCTCAGTAATCAAAAACCCCTTAGCAAGCTAGGTACAGTGTCACATTGGATATAACAAACTCTCAATGTTTAGACAATCCAGAATATGAACTTATAGTACCTCAGGATACGTGGAACTCATGAACAGTCGGTCGTTATATATTTCTTAGAAACCAGAACATGGAGTTAAGAAGAACACATGTGTATTTGAAATGTTTATTTACTAATGCCGTCTTCTCAGGCGTAGTATCTTAGATAATACAAGTACACATATTATCAGTAGCAAAATTACCAGCATAGTTACTAGTACATAAAAAGCGAATGGTGACAGTATGTTAACATGCTGTAAATGAATAAGAGTTAGCAACACTTATAAGCAGCCACGGGCCGTGGAGGGAGTTACGGTGGGGCAGGGAGGCGGGGAGGGGGAGGGGCAGGGTGGAGAGGGCTCCACCCTGCCCCTCCCCCTCCCCGCCTCCCTGCCCCACCGTAACTCCCTCCACGGCCCGCGGCTGCTTATATCTCACCCTCCCTAATACACATATTATATTATTTGCTAAGAAGGTCTGTTTGTGTTGGTTTAGGGCGTGCCCATACTTTAGTGTCTTAGATTTGAAGGAATCACATCAGCATACACCAGCTCTCTCTTCATGTGAACCGCATCAACTGTTGTGTATGTGTGTTCGGCAAAGCAATATAAAACCCGCCTCATGCCCAGAATTGGCAGAAGCTGCACTTATGTTATGAGTATGAAGTCGTGGAGATCAGACCTCATAACAATTCTGTATCGTGTTGTTCTTGAAACTTCAGCACTCGCTGTACAGATATAGTTTAACAAGCAAAGCAGATAGTAGAGCAATAACATATTATTCTCATGTAAACCACGATGAACTACTAGGTTGAAAGCTAAAGCAACAACTAAGTGTCGTGTGCAGAAGTTGCAAAAAAGGAAAAATGGCGTTTAAACTAAGCATGGGCGGATCTAGCGGATCTCGCGTACGCGAACTTGCGGATTTACGGATTCGCAATCCGCGAAGATCCGCGAACTCTAGCGGATTTGCGGATTTTCCCGTTTTTTGTGTTTGCGCGCGTTCGCGCCGATTTTGGGACAAGTTCGCAATTGCGAACTTACTTTTCGGCTCGCAACGACTATGTTGTTTCTACGTCTGGTTTATCATCACAGGTTCACAGCACCCTCTGTTTCACCACTGCCACCCTCTGGGACACCCATGCCACCCTCTGGTACATCCTCACTGCCACCCATTAGGTTTATTTATCACTGTAGATTATGGTGGTTGAAAAAAGCAAGCACACCTGCCCTTCTTCAACTGCCATCAATTAATTTGTGTTTCATTAATGTGTCAGTAATTTTGAAAGTTCCAGTCTGGCTGGCACCTGCTTCCTTCCTTATCTGTAATTTGCTTTTTGTTGCAGTGAAAAATTTTTTTCACAGGACCTTTATGGTCTACTTGTAGCTAATCTATGAGCCTGCTGTTTGGGTCATAGCAGGGTCATAGAATAGTTGCAAACTCTGGAGGGGCCCATCAGGAAGCACTACCTTGAATGTTACTAATGTTAAGTTTGAACTTTTGCACCTGCTCATTGCTTTCAGTTTAGCTAAAATCGTTTTTTTCTGCAATTTCGCGCGTTTTTTGGGGCGCGAATCCGTGCGAGATCGATTTCGGAAGCCGCGAATACGTGCGAATACAAAATTGTTTTTTTTGCGACGTGTATGTTCGCGTGATCTTGCGCGTGTTCGCGAGGCGCTTCTAGCTATACGTTTGCCAAGTTACCCTATCGGTCGTACACGGGCGCGGCCATCTTGTTTGCGTGACGTATTCCGTTTCCGGCCGCTATGTGTAATCTCGCAAAGTGTGCTGCTCGCTAGTACAATTTCGCGCGTACTCGCAAGGAAAATCTCGCGCGAACTTACCCACGCGGTCGTGAACGGGCGCGGCCATCTTGTTTCTCATTCATTGCTATGGTTCTGGGCATGCTTTCTCTATCCTCTCTCAATCTCTGCCATCCTTTGCTTGTTTGAAGTTTTTTTGATCTAATTTTACTTATTATCTATCCCTCTATTTTTCTAGCTCTATATTTTTGTGTTTTCTGCAGCTTTTAGTTACTTTTAAACTACTTTTTTAAACTCTTTTCTTTTCTTCTTCACTATTCTATTTCTTGTTTATCATTTAACTCTATTTCTGCCCAGACCATGGTAAAGGGAGCCGGGAAGCACCCTGAGAAGGGGAAGGGTCCCGCACCCCGTGCCCGGCTCCCGTGCGGGCGTTTAAGGGGGGAGCAAGTGGTCCCGCGGGAGATCTGCAGCGCGGAGGAAGTGGCGGCACTGATCTTCCACGTCCAGCGCCGCCTCCCCAAGACGATCCTGGGAGGCGGCAAGATCGCGACTGGCTATGGCATCCGTGAGCGTCGCAAGCGGTGGGAGAAGGTGTGCCGGGCCATGTACAAGATCTCTGGGGTCCGGCGCACATATAACCAGGCCACCCACCGCTGGACCGATGTCATGGACCGGGAGCGGGACTTGCTGGACGCGCTCGGCGTAGAGGTCCCCGGGCTTGGTGAGTAGTAGTAGTAGTACATTTACTACTCTGTTTTATCCTGCTCTGTTATTTGCAAATCTTTGTTCTTTACCAAGAGCAATAATGCTGCCGATTACATTGAGGTAAATTATATTTCAAAATCTTCTATGCATTTCAGGTGCACTGCTCTCCTTCTCAGTAGCCTTGCTTGCTACTATGCTTCTTTGTTTTGTATGTTGTGTTCAGAAGCATTTCATTGGCCTGAGAAATTATGTATGAGTGTAGTGTAAAGATAAGAACTGCGTAATGCTAGACAGTAAGGGTCATATTTTCAATTACCGGCGCATCCCTGCAAAGTAGCAGGGATGCGGCAGTAATTGTGTGCCATGCCACCACCACCCATTGGCCCAAAACGTCACAGAAGCCTTACGCATCTGTGCCGTAAAGGCAGCGCATTGTTGGAGTTGCGTGCCAACGATGGCGCAGCTCCAGCAATGCTCTGGGGTACCCTATCTCCCCAATGCTGCATCAAGCCGTACGTCGGCTTCAAGCGCGCAGGGTTTGAGTCATGCATCATTGTCCTAAAAGTGACTGATTGACATCTTGTAGATTTCCCTCAGCCACTTTTAGGATTCGTTCCTGCGCAGGTACGTCCTCCCTTGCGCCGGAACGCCCCCTGATGGCGCAGGGCTTTACAACGTGATGCATCGCCCATATGCCCATATGTGGTTTTTTTTAATATATACGCCGCACCAACACCATGGCGAGTCTTTTGTTCTGCCGCTGCGTCACAAAAGGCACGCAACAATGGAGGAAAATGAGCCGCAACTTCCGCAAGGGACTTCTAAATAAGCCCCAACAGACTGAAGTCCAGTCCTTCCTTTAGACACATGGCTATAAGAAGAAATAGTGGCGGTGGTGGCGGGTGGATTGATAGTTTGAGTATTCACTGATCTGCAAGCAGGATGGACTTTGTCTGTCACTTCGCGTGCTGCGCACTGCTGCCTGCACTGCCAGGCCTAGGCAAACCTCTTTACTAGTCTGTTTATTGAGTTACATAGGAACTTTCTAAGTCAACGTTCCGCAAATCAGGCAATACGAATAACGTAGTATACCACATGAGATAGATCCCGTGGAATAGTTGTCTATCTATTTGCTATTTTTCCAAAATATTTTGTTATTGTTCTTTTGAAATGTTTGATTTGGTTGAAAAATCTCATCCATGTTTTCTGGTTTTTCTTTCTTTCATGTTGTACATCAGCTCCCCCCAAGGGCAAGAGGACACAGGAGGAAGGTGCTGAGGATGCAGGCCAGGATCGGGCAGGCGAGGGCTCCTTTGCTGGCCCCAGTAAGTTTACATTTTAATAAACAGTACCTATTTTTTCCTAGCGTTCCTCATTCGATTTTTTCTAAATCGTCATTGATCTTCTTGTAGACTGGATATAAATTCTTATCCTGCCTCGAATATGACTCCCTGTGGTATTACTAGACTATTCTTATTAGTCTGTCTGTGTAGCTAACTAAGATTGGACATTTGGCAATTCCATTGGACTCCCATTCTATTCAGCAATAGTTCTATGCACTGTCTCCTTACTGACTAGATAGTGTGGCAGAGTCATTCAGCTCCCGAAGTCACCGATTATTGATCCCCAATGATCTCTAGATTATCGTACGCAGGACAAGAGAGTACGGAGTCACAGCACAGTCAAGAAGTGTCAGAGGCACTCATGCTTGCAAAAATTCCAAAACCTTTAGCTCATCCACTCTAGTCTGGAGGAACAAAAACCACAGAGTCTATTTAAGTTTAAAAGCTTTATTAAAAGTAAACACATTTATTAAAATCTACTTTGTCATAAAACTATTTAACTGAAAACGGAAAAGTGGTTAGTGCTGACGATTAATTGGACACATTTCTTGTGGTCGAGCCGAGCTCTCACCTGGTTTGAACTTGATCCTGGTCGTGTTCTTAGGAGTCAAGCTTCTGTCTGTTAGGAGAAAAAGTGGTGCGTGTTACAAATCAAAAGCAAGCATTCATCAGTTGTGCATAAAAGTGCAGCAAGACAACAGCCTTCCCTGGAAAATGGGACATTTTTACTTTGGAGTAGACAGTCACAAATTATTACATTGTATTCAGTTTTTTTAACATTTCTCCTAGACCAAATATTATATAGTAGTGAGTGGTGTATTCTAACATTCTTAAATGTACTTTGTAGGTGTAACATCTGGTGACGGGGCCAGCGCGGAGGTGGCTGTGTTGGGCGAGGACTCGGCGGACTCTGGGGAGGAGGCGGTGCAAGAGCCGGCGGACGGTCCTGTGGGGGTTCAAACGGTGGTGGCGGAAACAGGTAAGCTATATATTCCTTACTTATTGAGATTGAAGACTGCATAGTGTGCTTTCTGCACGGGTGTATTACAAATCAACCAGGTAGTAGCCTCCTCGAAATGTACTTCGACTTAGCTGTGAAGTTTTTGGTGAGAAGAATCCCAATAAGTTCTTAGACGAACGTGATGGATGGGATGAACGAAAAGCGAAAGAAGGGTGTAAGTAAGTGGGACGCGAACTTGTATGATGGCTGGCAAAGAAGAACGATATGTGTTTGCTTGGCCCCCGAGGTGGCTGGGAAGGAAAGAATATGGTATGGTGCATGGCTGGGTCAATGATGAAGCAAGGATGGGTGGAAGGACAGCAGCCTGGGTGGGTGAAACAGAAACTGTATGTGTGCGTATACTTTGACTGAATGGATGCCTGGAGCATGGTATTCTCTGACTCTTAGATAGCACATGTGTATCTAGAGAGAGTAGATGGTCGCCAGGTGAAGTAAGTGTTACCTTGAAGAGCATGTACCACCGCACCCGCACGTCCGTTCCAGTGCAGGGAAGGCAAGGAAAAGAAATTGTAAATGTGTCCAATACTACCATGAATAGTAGCAGTACTTTGTATTGCGTTTGCAATCACAGCATATATCTGGTTATTACGGTGGACACTCCGTACCTCTCTTAATAACTTTAGTTTACTTGTAGTACGTCATTCATGTGTGGGTGTATCACTGTTCACTCAATATTAAGCAAAGCACCTAAAGTCATCTCATATGTCATCAAATACGTCCCATGTGAAGTGATAGATAATCAAATTAGTTAGCTTCTTCATTTTCCTTTTCTAGTACTCATTTGCACTGTAGGGTGAAATGTAAATTAATTAAGCAGTAGCCCTTGTAACAGAGTATTCTCAGTGCCACCCGTAATAGAAAAGTAATAGCTTCACCACCTGCATGTACTGTACCGGTACAGTAACGCAAGTCTGTCTCACTCATCATGGTGTGCAACTTTTTTTCTCGGGTGCAAGTTCACTGTGCTGTCCATGTCATTCTGCCGGCTTGCATAAGATAACGTACCAATTTCCCTAAACAAGAGAGAAGAAGAAGAATAAGACTGGTGTACTGTCATAGTCGACTGTAATGGAAGTCCATAGTGGTCGTAGAATTTGTTCATTAAACTACCACTAATGTTAGTGCAAGGATGCAGAAGTGGGAGGTTACATAGATACTGTCCTCAATAGTTATGTACTGTGCTTTCAATTTGCTACTTGTACTCTGTGACCCAACTTTCGGCTCAATCACTTTGTGTTATTAATAAGGAGCATTGGTTACAGACTATGTCTTTCTTTCTTCATATAGTTGCTCCTTCCAAATCAACAACACGGAGGGAGCAGGCTAGATTGGCCCGGCAACGGAGGCTGGAGGCCACTGTCGCCGAATATCGGCGGCTGGTGGCCCTGGAGGAGGAGGAGGACACGCAGTCGAGCGGGGCAACAACGACATCCTCGACTGTGACCACTGCATCCTCCTCCGTGACTAAGCCAGCGGGACCGAGCCGGGCTAAGAAAGACGACCGCCACCGCCAAGCAACCGAAATACCAGCTGCCCCCCACAGGAGCTGCAAGGAACGCCAACGCCACCTACGAGTCCGCATGTCCAACCTGGAGCAGGAGGTCCTGAAGTATAAGAACTTGGTTAAGGGCCTCCGCTCCGAGCTTGCCACCCTCCGCAAGGAGTATGATGCCCATGCCGCATCATGCACCAGCACCAGCACCCTCCAGTAGTGGAGTGTCCCTTGCCCTTTTTTTATAGACTTTTGGGGGGTGGGATTTGGGAGTTGGGATCGTTTTGGGACGTTTCAAAGACAATCGTTGGGGTTAGGGTGGGTGAGGGAGATTATTTTGTTAGGGCTAAATAAATATATTTTTAAACTTTATCTGACCATACCTGTTTTTTACTGCTTTTCAGTCTGGTGGGTGGGGGGCGGGGGTGTAACAGTAACTTTGTTTTCCTGAACAGTCGTAGGACTTTAGTAGTACAACCGTCAATCTCTTGTCTACTCCGAAATAATACTCCATTATACTACCTCCCACCAAACGCTTATCTTACCTGTAATTTGTGTTAGAAATTAGTGCTAGGCCCAGGGCTGGCTCCAGGTGAAATGGGGATTAACGTTGTCAATCCTGGGCGGGTGACATTTCCTCATTGCGGTGGTACTAGTGGTGTGACACAGTGGCAGTTGCATGCCTATGGAAAAAAAGAAAACGAAACCTTGTTTGTCCTCCTTACTGTAGCATTACAACGGTTACGGTACGATCGAGAAAATAGCAGGTGACAGTACACTAGAACAGTGCCATAATGTAGCCTAACAAATGGTAAAGTATTTGCTTGCAAGTATAACTAGTACTTGCGTTGAATTTATTTGACATTGGCTACTACTACTAGAAGATATAGTACTGAAGCTGAGTAAGTCTAGAAGATATCCTCGTATTCCTTCACCAGCCTGTTGCTATGACCTTATCCTCCCCAGCAAGTGTGTGGAATTATTGATGTCATTTTAGTCAGACATCAAGCAAAACAACACAGCCCGGGGGAAGAGGGTTAGGGTTTGTAAAATGGATGGGAATGGGGGTTTCTTTTTGGGTAGGTTTTGTTGAGAGAAGAAAAAAAAAGCAGAGCATGGACAAACAATAATTGAAGATACATACAATCTTTGGTTACAAACTAAAGGTAAGCACATGCAGTCACACTCATAGAATAAAAGACAACAATGGATACTGTATCTGTATTGCGTATGTTGTTGGAGTTGTCCTGTTGAATTTGGTAAGTAAGTTGCATGCAGCAAACAGTTCCTCTTATTGGCGGCACTCCTCCATTCCAGCTGACGCTTCGTCCATCAATGTGGCTGGTGACCACTGACAGAAGACACCCTGTCCACTGCCTGCCTGGCGGATGTTGACTGAAACCCGGCCTGTAATTATTAAACAGAAAACAGGAAGTGCTATTACAATACCACTGATAAATAAATAAAAGGTATGTACGCTGTGTGGTTCAAAAAGTGACACTTTGATTTCCCTAATAGACAGTACAATATTTTTGAAATTGCGTGCTCTGTCTGAGTCACCTTTTTAAGGATCAATAAGTATGGCCAAAATATTATAGCGGATCTTTCCCCTCAAGGTAGGTGTACTGTAAACTGTGTTTTAGAACAAAATTTGACCTTCCCAGCAATGCTCCCACCAAGACCCTTACTAAAGCCAGTCGCAAAAATGTAGAAGAACCCCAATCAGATCTCCAAAAACGATGCCTAGCAGAAAAATGGTTACAAAACGTACTTTGAAAGTAACAGTAGGCCCAAATACAGACCGTGGATTGTATTCAAACCACTTGCAAGCAAGCAAAAGTATCCATAGCCAGCATCGCTCCAACAGTGCTCTACAACAACAGAACTGCGTTGCAATAGAACCCCCCGAAACACATGCAATCCTGCTGCTAGGGCTAACCCTAACGAACCCTAACTTACAAAAAGTGCCAAAACTGGTGTTTCCTTATGGATTTTGTCCAACAAACTTCTAGCCAGTATTAGACCTTCCCAGGAATGCCCCAGGCAAGACCCGCCAACCCACCCGCAAAAAAACACCCGACAACACCCCCAAACAGCGAAAAAGCTAAATCTCATACTTACAATGTCTCTCGGCCTTCGGTCCAAACGCGGCGCTGTGCAGCTAGGTCATCATCATCATCAATCATCATAACTCCTGTTTTCCACCACGGATTTCCTGAAAAGCAAATGCAATCAAGATTAGACTGTCGCAGCAGTGCTTCGACAGAGACCCCGGCCGCAACCCACCCACGAACAGCAGGAAGCCCCCCAAAACGCTACATTGAGCAAGATGTCAGAAGAAATAGCAAAAAAAAAGGCTGTTCCTTATGGATTTTGTCCAAAACACTTCTATCCGGTATTAGACCTTCCCAGGAATGCCCCAGGCAAGACCCGCCAACCCACCCGCAAAAAAACACCCGACAACACCCCCAAACAGCGAAAAAGCTAAATCTCATACTTACAATGTCTCTCGGCCTTCGGTCCAAACGCGGCGCTGTGCAGCTAGGTCATCATCATCATCAATCATCATAACTCCTGTTTTCCACCACGGATTTCCTGAAAAGCAAATGCAATCAAGATTAGACTGTCGCAGCAGTGCTTCGACAGAGACCCCGGCCGCAACCCACCCACGAACAGCAGGAAGCCCCCCAAAACGCTACATTGAGCAAGATGTCAGAAGAAATAGCAAAAAAAAAGGCTGTTCCTTATGGATTTTGTGCAAAACACTTCTATCCGGTATTAGACCTTCCCAGGAATGCCCCAGGCAAGACCCGCCAACCCACCCGCAAAAAAACACCCGACAACACCCCCAAACAGCGAAAAAGCTAAATCTCATACTTACAATATCTCTCGGCCTTCGGTCCAAATGCGGCGCTGTTCAGCTAGGTCATCATCATCAATCATCATAACTCCTGTTTTCCACCACGGATTTCCTGAAAAGCAAATGCAATCAAGATTAGACTGTCGCAGGCTCGCAGCAGTGCTTCGACAGACACCAAAAATTACCCACAAACACCCGGAACCCCGCCAAAGAGCACCTCAAAGGCAAGCAAGTCAGCAAAAACGGCAAGAAATTTCCACCTCATATTTGGTACAAAACACTTTTGTCCATTATTAGAGCTTCACAGCAATGGGCCCAAATCCGTCAACTCACCCGCAAAGAAGTACAACACCCCCACAAGTGCTGAGTCTTTCTTCATTGGGCGTAATCCAGCACTCTGCTTGGAGGGAAATCGCAGTCTGGAGGAGGAGGATAGAGGAGCATGTTCTTCAGAACTTGTGAACCTGAGGAATGTAGACTGCGGCACCTTCAAATCAATAAGCAAACAAGTGAAGACAGTTCTGATGATGGTCTTGTTTTTGGGATTAGGTGATTAAAGTTTGAATTAAATTAACTGTGCAAAACAAAGAAAGAGAGACACAAAGCACACAGGAATAAAAGTGAAAAGGACGAAAAAGAAAGTTCTTGATTGATTGTCTCATTTTCAGGGCTCGGTGTCAGGGAATAAGAACAAGATTTCGTCATCATACTCTGCGAATTCAGGCTGGATGAGGTCAGTGCCACCGAACAGAGAACAAATCCCCTCATCTACGTTGCCGTCCTCCTCGTCTTCATGCGGCGTGCTTTCTCGTACTTTGTAATCTGGTGGTATGAGGTGCTGATTCATCTTGATCATTGTCAGCCGCTCCACATTTTTGGGCAAGAGGCGGCTCCGTTTGGGAGTTACAATGCCACCAGCAGCACTGAAAACACGTTCAGAAGACACACTTGCGAGTGGGCAAGACAAATAGTTTATAGCCAGGTTGAAGAGCTGTGGCCACAATTGTTTTTTGCCATGCCAATACTGCAATGGCTCATCATTAAGAAAGACCTCTGTTGAGTCATTCAGATAGTCCTGCACCATCGACTCAAGGTCATCAACGGTTCCTCCACTTTGCTTACTTTTTGCTGTGGCTGTGACATTTTTTCGAGAACCATACCCAAGCAAACTTAGCCAATCCTCTACAACAGCCACTGTTTTTGTTGTGTGTGGTGCAGATGATCCAGTTGCCGGTGTCTTTAACGGCTGAGAGGTCACTTGTGCCCCAGCCACAGGTGCAGAAGTGGATTCTTGTGACTGGGGATGGCCTGCTGATGCTGATGCTGATGTACTGGCTTCTCCTTCAATAACCTGCCGTTCTTTTTCATACCTCTTGGCTGACCAGGCTAACCAATGTTTGTACTTTTGAACATCTGCATCAGCAAAAGGAAAGAATGCTTCGCCTGCCAGCGCCTTTTTGTAGCGTGGATCCAGAATAGTAGCACAAATGTAATGCTGATCTGACTTGATCTTTTCAAGACGTTCATCACCACGTAGGCGCTCTAATAATTTCTCAGACAAAATAAAATGGTCTTTTTTTTTCATCTTTTTCAAACTCAGAAGACACCGCCATCAGTTGGTGCTCCAGCATGCACAACAATGGGATAGCTTTTCCCAAATTACAGTCCTCCTGGCTGACTGCACGCGTGAAGAACTCAAAAGGACGAAGCATGTCTGTCAGGCTTTTAACTATGTCCCATTGCGCCGCACTCATCCGCAGGTCCTCCTTCTGAGATGTACCCTCTGTGAAGAAATAGTGATCGAGTACCGTATACTGCTCATACAGACGCTCAAGCATGTAGAAGGTTGAGTTCCAACGTGTTGCCACCTCCTGGATGAGTGCTTTCACTGGCATTCCACGTATAAATAGCAGTCTCCGCAGATGCTTCCGGGCCTTAAAAGAATGGCTGAAATGGTTGCACATTTTGCGGCAGGTGGCCATTACCTCGAACGCTGTACTCTGTTTATCCATCAAGAATTTTTGAACTACCAGGTTGATACAGTGCGCCAAACACGGCACTCTAACATGGTCACCCTTCAACATGGCCTTAACTACATTGGCGCCATTATCCGTGGAAACATAACCAATCTTGAGTTTTAGGGGGGATAGCATTTTCAACACCTTTTTGTTAAACTCTTCCAAAAGGTTTTCTGCTGTGTGACTTTTCTCCAAGCCAAACATGGCTAGTGTTGCATGTTTCCGAGCAGCTTTGAAAACTTTGTCCGGGTCAACACCTGCGTTTAGCTTTGCTATAACACCTGAAAAAGAGACCCAGTGTGCAGTGATGCACATGTAATCAACGCCTGCGCCACTGGTCCACATGTCTGTTGTCAGATGTATTGTGTGAACAGCACTCTTCTGCAAAGCTGCCCCAATCGCCTCCAGCACATCTTCATGTAGTGCTGGAACCGCGACTCTGGCAAAATAGAACCGGCTCGGAACCTTCCATTTAGGGCAGAGCGTTGCCACTAATTCAAGAAAACCTACCGCTTCTACAAAAGAAAAAGGTAGAAGGTCCACAGCTAGCATTTTAGCCAGCTTAGTGTTATACAGATGCGTCAGTGGGTGGTTGCGTTCATATGGCACGTCTGAAGTAAGCATTGTTCTAATGTTGCCCTGGACCAAGCATTTACGGGCTGATAATGACTTCGTTGACCCAATTTTGCTCGCTGGTGAACTTTTGTGCGTTGGTATCTCACTCGCTCCAACACTCTTAGTGTGCCTCACATTGGGTGTGCTGCTGACAGGGGTACTGGGTGTAAGGGAAGTGTTTGACACGTCTTCTTCCTGCTCGTCATCATCAGATGAAACATCAACGTTTCCTTGAATTTGGCCTTTCTTGATCGCATCTAGGTGCGCAAACCATTTGACAGTGTGCTGTCTCCTAAGATGACCTCTCTGGCCTCCGGTACCATAGTTGGTACCTGGCTTACCACGACTAACTGCTTGCTTACAAATGGTACAAATGGCAAACTTTGGATTTTTTGGACAAACAGTAAAGAAGTCCCAAACTGGGGACTTGAAGTGTCTGTGGGACATGGAGGAGGCGGCGATACTGGTGGTGGTGGTCATGAAGCTAATGCCAGATGAAGTGGAGGATCTGGATTGCCCAACTTTTGTACGTTTTGCACTTTCACCGCCACTAATTAAGGTCGAGGTTGACGGAGGTCTCTTCTTGCCAGAAAGAAATATGGAAGCGGGACGAGTTGGTGTACTACTTAACTCCAATGATTGTGGTGTTTCCACTGCCTCCTCATCGACAACATTATCATCATCATCATCACACTCAGCAGCTCTTCGGGCTAGGGTCAAAATGTCTGTTTGCTGCATGTCCGCTGGGGCTGCAGTGACCTTTATGATGACTGGGTCGTCGTTGGCAGAGTCTTCATCAGCAGCAGTATCCGCCACTTCTTGTTGAGACTCATCACACTCCATAACTCTGAGACTTTGGACGAGCTTCCTTTTACGCTTAACTACCTTTGTCGGATCATGGTGTGCCTCACTCTCAGACGGCTGTGGTGCTGGTTCCCTAGTTTGATCCGTATCATCAGAAGGAGGTGTGCTTGAAGAAGATGTAGACACCACCCTTGATCTCTTCCTTGCTAGGGGTGTGGAAGACAATGAAGGATCATCAGGAGGAGTGGCTTCCTCAAATGATACCTCGCCTTGATTGTCGATTTCCTGATGTGCGCCTACTTCGGGAGGAACAACTATTGTGGGCACTTGTGACCCTCCATGCACCTCTGCTTGCGCATCTCCTTGCGCTGCCTCTCCTTCCACATGTACTTGGGCTTGTACTTGCACATGTGATTGTTGTTGCGGCTGTGGTTGTTCAACACTCGTCAGATGAGCTACAACAACCTGTGTTGATTGAGGGACATTGCTGCTGCTTTCTTGCGATGAGCCAACATCACTGGTCGATGGTGATTGAACAACTATACTGGCTGCCTCTGCAGCACTCAAGGGCTTGGACTTAAGTTGGCGTGGTGGTGGTGGTGGCACTGAGCCCAATGGAGCGGGGGTGCTGCTGCCAGCTTGGTCCCCAGCAGATCCCGCTGCTGCTGCTGCAGGCATACTTTTTTTTTTACTCCCAAAAAAAGGGGCGGGCAGCACACCAGTGTCCTTGGTAACTTGCTTCTTCTGCTCCTTACTGGCACCTTTCTTGCTAGAGGAGCTACGGGTTACTTTTTTGGGGGCCATCTTCTTCAGAGCAGGTCAGCACGGCAGCAGTTGCACGAGTTGCAGAGGGTTCTGTGTCCAGACGTGACGTCGCGTGACGTTATGCTGCACACACACACCGCTGCAGGACTTCTTCCTGGCACTGGTGGTTCTCTTGAGTCTTTTTGTGCACCTAAAAGCAATGGAAGACAGAGGAACATCAGTTCAGTTATACACCCCAAAAAATCGACAAAGCACAGAAAAATTAGCACAATCCCATGCCATCCATGATGTTTACATTGAAGACACCCCACAGAAAGACTAGGGAGTGGGACATGCAAGTATGCAACACTCAGTCACTACCCCTGGGCATAATGGATGAAAAGTAGGCAAAATAAGTGCAGGCCTCAGACACTGCCTCTCCTCAAAATGGCCCCTCCCTTACACCCCAAGCACATGTTGCCTGTACCAGCCAGCACTCAAGATGGCCACCACCACCACCCACATGGCCAGTCCACATCAACAGTACACCCCCAAAAAACAGAAAAACAGCCAGAAATCACCACAATCCAATGCCATCCATGATGTTTACATTAAAGAGAGTGAGACCACACCACAGGCACACTCAGTCCATGCACCACCACCCCTGGGCAAAAGGCCACACCAGCACCCCCCCCATAAACAACAAAAAACAATAAAATCAGCACAATCCCAGCCCATCCATGGCCTCAATTATGTTTAAATTCAAGAAGACACCCCACAGAAAGACTAGGCCCATGCAACACTCACCACCCCTGGCCAAAGGGCCCCACCAGCAGGCCCAAAAAAACGACAAAAAACAATAAAATCAGCACAATCCCAGCCCATCCATGGCCTCAATGGTGTTTAAATTCAAGAAGACACCCCTCAGAAACACTAGGCCCATGCAACACTCACTACCCCTGGGCATAATGGATGAAAAGTAGGCAAAATAAGTGCAGGCCTCAGACACTGCCTCTCCTCAAAATGGCCCCTCCCTTACACCCCAAGCACATGTTGCCTGTACCAGCCAGCACTCAAGATGGCCACCACCACCACCCACATGGCCAGTCCACATCAACAGTACACCCCCAAAAAACAGAAAAACAGCCAGAAATCACCACAATACAATGTCATCCATGATGTTTACATTAAAGAGAGTGAGACCACACCACAGGCACACTCAGTCCATGCACCACCACCCCTGGGCAAAAGGCCACACCAGCACCCCCCCCAAAAACGACAAAAAACAATAAAATCAGCACAATCCCAGCCCATCCATGGCCTCAATTATGTTTAAATTCAAGAAGACACCCCACAGAAAGACTAGGCCCATGCAACACTCACCACCCCTGGCCAAAGGGCCCCACCAGCAGGCCCAAAAAAACGACAAAAAACAATAAAATCAGCACAATCCCAGCCCATCCATGGCCTCAATGGTGTTTAAATTCAAGAAGACACCCCTCAGAAACACTAGGCCCATGCAACACTCACTACCCCTGGGCATAATGGATGAAAAGTAGGCAAAATAAGTGCAGGCCTCAGACACTGCCTCTCCTCAAAATGGCCCCTCCCTTACACCCCAAGCACATGTTGCCTGTACCAGCCAGCACTCAAGATGGCCACCACCACCACCCACATGGCCAGTCCACATCAACAGTACACCCCCAAAAAACAGAAAAACAGCCAGAAATCACCACAATCCAATGCCATCCATGATGTTTACATTAAAGAGAGTGAGACCACACCACAGGCACACTCAGTCCATGCACCACCACCCCTGGGCAAAAGGCCACACCAGCACCCCCCCAAAAACGACAAAAAACAATAAAATCAGCACAATCCCAGCCCATCCATGGCCTCAATTATGTTTAAATTCAAGAAGACACCCCACAGAAAGACTAGGCCCATGCAACACTCACCACCCCTGGCCAAAGGGCCCCACCAGCAGGCCCAAAAAAACGACAAAAAACAATAAAATCAGCACAATCCCAGCCCATCCATGGCCTCAATGGTGTTTAAATTCAAGAAGACACCCCTCAGAAACACTAGGCCCATGCAACACTCACTACCCCTGGGCATAATGGATGAAAAGTAGGCAAAATAAGTGCAGGCCTCAGACACTGCCTCTCCTCAAAATGGCCCCTCCCTTACACCCCAAGCACATGTTGCCTGTACCAGCCAGCACTCAAGATGGCCACCACCACCACCCACATGGCCAGTCCACATCAACAGTACACCCCCAAAAAACAGAAAAACAGCCAGAAATCACCACAATTCAATGCCATCCATGATGTTTACATTAAAGAGAGTGAGACCACACCACAGGCACACTCAGTCCATGCACCACCACCCCTGGGCAAAAGGCCACACCAGCACCCCCCCAAAAACGACAAAAAACAATAAAATCAGCACAATCCCAGCCCATCCATGGCCTCAATTATGTTTAAATTCAAGAAGACACCCCACAGAAAGACTAGGCCCATGCAACACTCACCACCCCTGGGCAAAGGGCCACACCAGCAGGCCCAAAAAAAGGACAAAAATCAGCACAATCCCAGCCCATCCATGGCCTCAATGGTGTTTAAATTCAACAAAACATTTGTATCATGCACCCCTAACCAACCCTGGTCCTACTGGATACTGTGGCTACCCACAATATAATTTATTTAATGTTCTGAAAAAGTTCCAAAATTTTTACTTGCAGCAACTGTAATGCCTCAAACAAACTTACTTGTGAAAGTTGATTTCTAATCCAAAAGTGATCCAAAAACAGTCAAAAAGGCCTCAAATCCAAATATCCAGCAGCACCCACAAAAAGTAATCCTTCCAGCTCCAGATCCAAATGAAAGTGACCAGGAGATGGACAAAGCACTGGGAGGAGCCTGCTGGACAGGAACAGGAAGTTGGAGACTGTGGGGCACTTCCTTCCTCCCCCCCCCCAAAATGGACTCCTTGCAAAAAAAAAGGCCATGCAAATGTCAACCTGAGGAGTGATTCTGATAAAAATCATACTTTTCTGAAGGTTTATCCTGTTTGCTGGTGATTTTCTTGTGCGAAATTGCAAAATCTCTATTTCGCAAGTGCGAGATTGTTCCTTTCCGCCGCAACTACGTGGTCGCAATTGCGAACTCTCGCGAGGTGTGCTGTGCAAGGTGGCAAGCCGCGAGTACGTATTCGCGGGCGCTAAACTCCCGCGGGAACACGCAGCAAGATCTAAAATGGCGCGTCACTCGCAAAGAAAAACAACTCGGCAAACGCTAAATGACGGAAAGTGAACGCCGTGCACCACGCCGCGCGCCGCAACCAAGCAAAAAATCCGCCGCGAGCGGATTCACGGATTTTCGACAAATTCGCGAGCGTTCGCGGATTGCGAATTTGCCGAAAATCCGAAAAATCCGCGAGCGAAGCGGATTTTACGCCCATGCTTAGTTTAAACCGGTAATGAGCCCATGCTAACTTAACACGGTGTAAAGATATCCAGGACCTAGATGACACCTCCCCATGATCCGGAAACGAACTGAATAAGATAATAGAAGTGCCATCTCATGAGAGCAGATTGCAACTTTATATGTGGACGGTCCGCAAGGTAAAACATTAAAAACTAGGAAAATGTAATGCTAAAGAAAAATAAAACAGCCAAGTACTTTATCGAGTCTTAAGCCAATAGGCAAGCTAAATAATAAAAACTTGACAAATAAGTCAATGAATTGTCAATGAAATGCTAGTACTCAGCATATCAAACATGAAAAAGGTCTATGACATAACTGTGTATGCAAAATAGGCTGCAACAGCCTCCAATAGGAAGTCACCGTCTTCATCCGAAAAGAGTTCAGCCATCCAATTTAAAAGCGGAAAAGAACATACGTGCTCTCCCAGCACCGGATCCTCTATCACCATCAGAGGACAGCTCGGTGGGTTTTCAAGAAAGCTCTGTTCCAAGAAAGACTGTGTTGCCGCCAGTAAATTCCAGGGACCAATTAGTCCATGCATCAATGCCACAGCCATAATCCTTTCGCCAGGACAAACCAACTCGTGAGTAATGATAGGAGTCATCAGCTGATTAAAGTCGACGTCAGGAGAAACCGGTCCGCAGAGACACAAATCAATGGCCCAATCGAAATCACAGGTCAGGCAGTGAAATACAGGCTGGACACAGGTGAAGTAGGAGAATCGAAAAGATAATCCATATGCCGTGCTTAATATCGCCAACGGCATTGTGCCATAATATTCTAGCATGCGATTGCAGAACAGTGTCAGCAGCTGCAGGGCGGGAGCTTGCACAGGAGGGACATCCATATTTAAAAATGTAAAAAAGCACAAGAGCGTCCGCTGGTAATGCAAGTAAAAATGGGAATCCACGAAGCACAGTGGAAAAAAATAGAATGAAAGAAAGCAGGGATGACTCCAAAGATTTTCTCAAATGAAGTCACGAGACCACTGGTAACAACTTTAAAAAAGTGCGCCAGGCCCTTTGTGGAGGACGCGTTAAAGATAGTCCGAACCATCTTGCTGAAATGGAAAGGCGAATCTGTATTGAAAAGGGTCTGCACCTCTGTACGGGTGTTCGCTATGTGAAGCACGAAAGTTTCACGGGCCGAACTCAAGGCCACCTCTCTCTGAGACAAAAGAGCTCTTATTCTTGCCATGCCGTTGAAATCTGCTCCCAAGGTTGGTATTTGTGGCCAGATTGAAAACTCCCTATGTTCATGTGTGGGAGGAAATAGAACATTTCTGCAGCAAATAACCCGTTCACTTACTGTTACGATAAAAGGAATACTTTTAATTAACCCAGAACAATCTTCATTATTGAGCATCAAATAACTACCATTTTCCAACAACTTGAATGTGGGGATGATAGCAGGAACTGGCGTGCCTTGCAACACGCAAGCCATATTTGGTCGGTGTTTGTTGCATGAACCGTGTAACTGTATGTGCCTACACATTAGTGAATGATCTGGCGTCTCAGTGCATTCCTCTCCATTCAGATAAACTTCTTGATCATCTTTGAAACATCTGTATGTGTATGGAAGCGACCAGACCTCATGAAGAAAAGCACTACCTAAAGGTTCATAACGACCTATTGGTATATATTTCATACAATTTGAAAACTTATATAAAGCAAAAGGCAGCGTTATTAAACCGTGGATAAGGCACGTTGCCAAAAAACCCGCAATCCTCTGCTGATGATGTCACTGAGCATGTCATGAATGATGTAATATGTGACATCATCAGCAGTGGATTACGGGTAATAGTATCTCTAGTTTACTCCCCTATAGCAGTCTTTCTTTTAACATAAGTGTCTGTTTCCTTCCCTTATACTTACTGTTCTTTTTTTAAAAAAAAATGTTGGGTTCACTTCCGGTTCGCGTACCGGCGAGCGAACTGGGAAGCGAACTACGAGAAATAGAGGTTGGCACAGTTCCAAATATTGTACCAATTTTTTATTAACGGGGAGGTAGTTCTGAAAAGAACTTTTTTTTTAATTGTTTTTGTTGTTTTATATTTTTTTTATTATTTTTCTGAACATTTTTTTACTTTTTTTGAATTTTTCTGAACAGTTTTATATTTTTTTGGGTTTTTCTTGCAGGGGGCAATGAAAACGATTCATTGTAAAGGGCTCAACAGGAGCAACAAAACAAAAAAAAAGTATTTATTATTTGGGGCGTTTCGTACAAACTTGCATATGATAGTCAATAGCTCTGTTGATCAGAGTGATGCTTCTTTCTCCGTAGCAAATGAATCCATTGCAATATACGCAGACGTGTTTTACTTCATGAAATCTCGTTTGAATATTTGGCACCATCTCCCTGCCCTCTGGTCCCGTTACTTCCGGTACAACAGATCTTCTGGCCATAATAGGGAGATTATCTAGGTCGTTACGAAACTGTGCAGCACTGTAGTTGTTAGGATGCCACCTAGTCATATGGCGATGCATTGTGTAGTTTCCGAAACTGTATTTTTTGTCGGTCCCTCTGGACAGTCTATCTTGACATATAAGGCAAGTTACGTATCTTGCATTTACTTTTTTCTGACCTTTGGGAATTTAAAAAAATTGCCAAATGAAGTTTTCTTTCCGGTGAGACGTCCTGGGCTCCTCAGGCAAAAAGTGCCTCTCTTCCTGCTCGTCGTCCTGTTCCTCTTCTTCCTCTTCTTGCTGAATTATAACTTGAGCAGGTGGTCCACTATTCCTTGGATGTGGTGGAGGTGGTGGGGAAGCACCAGCTGAAGCTACTAAAGAAGCCATTGCTCACTGGTAACAAAGGGTCTTTCTCTCACAATGATGAAAGTCAGAGTGAGGAAAGAAGGAGGGATTTTCATCATTTGGGAAAAACAATAGTTCTCAACCAATGAAAAGTGTTCATTTTAGATTATATGACCTAGTCTTACATCATTAGGAAACCAAAAGTTAAATGAACCAATGAAAAGTGTTATTACCAAGTCACATGACCTGCTGTGTTTACGTTAAGCGCTTTGCAGGGCCTCCCGGTTTGCTTCCAGAAACCTGTGCTTTGCGACTCGGTAAGCGTACCAGTTCGCTAACGTAGCACGTCATATGACGTATCACGCGACAACGCGAAACGTCATGCGGACGGGAGGCGTCACGATGTTGTTTTCTAACGCGGCAGTTGCGGTAAAGAAACGTTTACCGGCTCGCGGTCTATTTCGCGGCATCAAGGTCAGCTAACGGGAAGCTTCCCGATTCGCGAAGCGGGAACGAAGAAAAAAAAATATTTAAAAAATTTTTTATTAATAAACATATAAAATATATTTTTGGATTTAAAGAAGAATACATTTTACAGCTACAGATATTAGCTGTTAAAAAAACCAATGAAATTCACTGAAAAAACCATAGGTTATAGACCATATATAGTTAGGAATTAGCATTTACAAAACCTTGAAAATTCACTGAAAAAACCATAGGTTATTGACCATATATAGTTAGGAATTAGCATTTAGAAAACATTATTTTACTCACACAAAACCATTGAAATTCCATATATAGTTAGTTGCACTAACTATATATCGCGCACCCGCAATCCACTGCTGATGATGTCACATATTACATCATTCATGACATGGTCAGTGACATCACTGATGACATCACTGATGGCATCTCAAATGACATAACTGATGACATCACTGATGACATCTCAAATGACATCACTGATGACATCATGACACACCAATACCAGTTACTACATACGCACTCACTGATTCCTACGTCTACACACACATTCACTCATTCACCCATACAATCACTCATACATACAGTCACTCATTATTACAACACTATCATATGCACTCATACACCTATGCAGACAGTCACACACTGCCACTCATCCATGGAGTTACTCACACACCAAGTCAGTCCTGTAAAGAATCAATCACACTTCCATTTCTTCATCTATACAGTTAAACACAGAACACCATACTTCAGTGACATCACTGATGACATCACTAATGACATCTGAAATGACATCACTGATGACATCTCAAATGACATCACTGATGACATCATGACACACCAATACCAGTTACTACATACGCACTCACTGATTCGTACGTCTACCCACACATTCACTCATTCACCCATACAATTACTCATACATACAGTCAGTTATTATTAGAACACTATCATATGCACTCATACACCTAGTCAGTCCTGTGAAGAATCAATCACACTTCGATTTCCTCATCTATAGTTAAACACAGAACACCATACTTTTCACACATATACTAACACATACTTACTCTCTTATACAATCACTGATACAAGTACACATTGATATGCACAGCGTCACACACCTCC
This sequence comes from Lissotriton helveticus, assembly GCF_964261635.1. Taxonomy (NCBI): domain Eukaryota; kingdom Metazoa; phylum Chordata; class Amphibia; order Caudata; family Salamandridae; genus Lissotriton; species Lissotriton helveticus. Next base: position 1,786,924,505 of record NC_136061.1, read on the forward strand.
CAGCCAGCCACACACACACTCAGTCTTCCATCCATCCAGTCATTCTTCAATATGTAAAACGTATTTAAACTTTACAAAAACACACAGACACTAGATGATGTCATCAGTGATGTCATCAGTGATGTCACTGACCATGTCATGAATGATGTAATATGTGACATCATCAGCAGTGGATTGCGGGTGCGCGATATATAGTTAGTGCAACTAACTATATATGGAATTTCAATGGTTTTGTGTGAGTAAAATAAGGTTTTCTAATTGCTAATTCCTAACTATAATGGTCTATAACCTATGGTTTTTTCAGTGAATTTTCAAGGTTTTGTAAATGCTAATTCCTAACTATATATGGTCTATAACCTATGGTTTTTTCAGTGAATATATATATATATATATATATATATATATATTTATTTTTTTCACTGAAAAAACCGTAGGTTATACACCATATATAGTTAGGAATTAGCATTTACAAAACCTTATTTTACTCACACAAAACCATTGAAATTCGCATATATAGTTAGTTGCACTAACTATATATCGCGCACCCGCATTCCACTGCTGATCATGTCACATATTACATCATTCATGACATGGTCAGTGACATCACTGATGACATCACTGATGACATCTCAAATGACATCACTGATGACATCACTGATGACATCTCAAATGACATCACTGATGACATCACTGATGACAACATCCAGTGACTGTATGTTTCTGTAAAGTTAAAATATGTCTTACATATTGAACAATGAGTGGATGTATAAGTGTCTGGATGAAGGATTTAGTAGGTGCATGACTGACTGTATGAGTGAGTGATTAAATGTGTCTCACTGAGTGCATGGGTTAGTGAGTAAACTGTCTTATTTTGTGCATCATTATATCTGTTGTTCTGTAAACTGCTGCATGTGTTGATCAGTAGCTATATGAGTAACTATATGGGTTATTGATTGGTTGCCCATGTATTTGTATGGGAGACTGAGTGTGTGTGTGGGTGGCTGGGAGGTGTATGACTCTGTGCATAGATGTGTGAGCAGTTGATTCACTAGATGTATGGGTTCAAAAGTGCACGTGGAAACAGCTGTATGGGCGGTTGACTGTGTGCATGAGTGTATTGGTGAGTGAATGGATATCTCAGTGCTACATGTCAAAGTAAGTACATATGTAAAACACAGTACATTTGATAGTTGACATATATAAATAACTGTGCATAAGAGCCAGTGAATGTGTGAGTGGCTGTATGGATCATTGTGAACTTGTATCCGGGATTGTATAAGAGAGTAAATATGTGTTAGTATATGTTTGAATAAGTAAGGTGTGTATAACTGTATAGTTGAGAAAATGGAGGTGTGATTGATTCTTTGCATGACTGACTAGGTGTGTGTTTAACTTCATGGAAGAGTGACAGTCTGTGAGTGTCTGTTTACACTGAGTGTATCTAAGGTTATATTAGAGTCTGAAGAGGTTCATCGTATTATCACATGAATGATGTCATCAGTGATGTGATCAGTAATGTCAAATGAGATGTCATCAGTGATGTCATCAGTGATGTCATTTGAGATGTCATCAGTGATGTCATTTGAGATGTCATCAGTGATGTCACTGACCATGTCATGAATGATGTAATATGTGACATGATCAGCAGTGGATTGCGGGTGCGCGATATATAGTTAGTGCAACTAACTATATATGCGAATTTCAATAGTTTTGTGTGAGTAAAATAAGGTTTTGTAAAAGCTAATTCCTAACTATATATGGTGTATAACCTTTGGTTTTTTCAGTGAATTTTCAAGGTTTTGTAAATGCTAATTCCTAACTATATATGGTCTATAACCTATGGTTTTTTCAGTGAATTTCAATGGTTTTTTAATATCAAAAGCTTTAAAATGTATTCTTCTTTAAATCGAAAAATATATTTTATATGTTTTTAATACAATTTTTTTATGTATATATTTAAAAAAAAAAAAATTTGGTTTCGCTACCGGTAGCTTCCCGTTAGCTCAATTTGGTGCCGCGACCCGGTCCGCGAACCGGTAAACGTTCCGTTTGCGCAACTGCCACGTTAGAAAACAACATCGTGATGCATCGCGTAAGCGCGACGTATCGCGTTGTCGCGTAATGCGTCTTATGACGTGCCGCGTTAGCGCACCCGGAAGTGCTCCGGAGCGCGAACTGAGGCGCGAAGCGCAGCACCCCGGAAGCGATCCGGGGCGCGGCGCGCAGCGCGTAACGTAAGCGTAACAGGTCATGTGACTTGTTAATAAAACTTTTCATTGGTTCATTTCACTTTTGGTTTCCTAATGATGTAAGGCTAGGTCATGTGACCTAAAAATAACACTTTTCATTGGTTTAGAACATTTTTTTTCCCAAATGATGAAAGCCCCCACCTTTTTTCTCACTCTGACTTTCAACTTTGTGAGAGGAAGACCTATTTTGATTGATAAGAAATGGCTTCATTAGTAGCTGCAGCTGGTGCACCCCCACCACCACCACCACCTCCTAGGAAGGAAGGACCACCTCCTCAGGTCATCCTTAATCAAGAGGAGGAAGAAGAGGAAGAAGAGGAAGAGGAGCAAGGGAGGAGACAGTTTTTGCCTGAAGAGCCAAGGAGGTCCCATGTGAAGGATAGCTGCATCTGGCAATTCTATACATTTCCCCGGGGCCAAAAAAAAGTAAATGCCCGCTACGTCACATGTCTGATCTGTGACAAAGCTCTGTCCAGAGGGACTGATAAAAAAATACAGCTTTGGGAATTACACCATGCATCGGCACATGGAGAGGTGGCACCCTATAAATTATAGTGCTGCGCAGGTACGTGACCTGCAGGAAAACCCCCCTCCTGTGGCCAGTACATCAACAGAACAGGCAGTGATGGGACCAGACGCGGGGGAGACGGTCCCAAACATTCAGATGAACTTCGGGGTCGTGAAGCAAGTCTGCATTTTTTGCGGCCAATTACTTTGCTATAGGGAGAGTAGCATAAATTTAATTTCCAGAGCTATTGAAAATCATAAATGTCCAAAACGCCCCAGAAAGTAAATTATCTTTTTTGTTTGTTGCTCCTGTTGAGCCCTTTATAATGAATCATTTTCGTTTCTTCCCCCAAAAAAACAAAAAAAATATAAAACCGTTCAATAAATACAAAAAAAGTAAAAAAATGTTCAGAAAAATAATTAAAAAAATATAAAACAACAAATACAATTAAAAAAAAGTTCTTTTCAGAACTACCTCCCATTTCTAAAAAATTGCTAGAATGTTTAGCACTCTGGCAACCTCTATTTCTTTAGATTCGCTTCCCGGTTCGTGCGCCGGTACGCGAACCGGAAGCGAAACAGAAAAAATGTTTTTAAAAAAAAAGGAAGAGTGAGTATAAGAGAAGGAAACAGAGAGTAATGTTAAAAGAAAGACAGCTAGAGGGAGTAATACAGAGATACTGTTTAATAGATCTTTTTACCAAAGAAAAGATGTAAGAGGGTATAATTGAGAAAAACAAAATAGATAAGGAAGTGAAAGAAAAAAAGGAGAGTAGAAGAATAATAAACAAGAGTTTCTTAGAGAATGTGAGTGAATGTTCAAATTAAGAAGAAAAACAGTAAAGGATGTGGAATGAGAGGTAGGGATAGAACCGGACTAAAAGAACAACCCTGAGGGAAAGTGTTAAGAAAACAGTGAGCGAAAGTAAATAGGAATAAAACAAGATGTATGACAGTGACTAAGGTTAAAACATGTGGAATAACAGAGAGAAAAAACAGAAAGCAGAAAAGAAGAAGTGACAGAAAATGAATAATTGAAACAACAAAGAAATGTAAATAACATAGTGTGCTTGAACTACAGGGAGAAAGCATAATGAACAAGTAGTGAAAGAGTGATGAGTCAGAGACAGTGAGAGTAATAGAGACGGAGTGAGTGAACAGGAGTGAGGAACTATGAGAACAGAGGGACTGAGAAAAGGAGTGGAAGGAGTAGAGTAAGTAGGTAATAGAAAAAGGAATGAGGGAAGTAGCAAAGGCAGGAAACTGAGGGTTAAAGAAATGAAGCAGTGGAACTAATAGAAGTTAAATGTGATAGAAATGTAACGGAAAGAGTAGAAAACACTTACCTTATAATTGTCGTTAACTTAGTCACTTGTTATTTTTATACTTTCAATCTGTGAAAGAAAGAACAAAAATTTGAAAAATATTAAAACATGTATTTAAAAATTAGAAAAGACAAGGGAAAAGATTGAAAATCATCCAATTTTACAAAGAAATAAAGTTAGAGATAAACATGCAGTAAAAAAAGAGAAAGAAACGGTGATAGACAGTCTGAGACAAAAAGAAATTGTAATTGAGTAAATTACTAAGAGAAAAAAAAGGAAGATACTTTCAGTGACAGAAAAGAAGGATAGAAGAGAAAACTAAATTGAAGTTGTGTAAGCTACTAAAAGAAAGTGAGTAAGGTAAACTATATAAGGAAAGGGTGAATAAGGAAAAGAGAGTGCGGGAGAGAGGAGACAGAGGAAGTGAAGGAAAGAGTGTCAGATACAGACTGAGTGAGGCAACAAAGAAAGATAAATGAGTGAGGGTGAGTTATACTAACAGATTGCACCAAAAAAGGAGAACCCAAAAATATTAAATTTAGTAAACAATGGGAGGAAAGATGGAAAAGACAAGCGAAGCAGAAGGTCTAAAACCTGGAAAATGGTGCAAGGGAGAAAAGAAAAAAGCAGAGTTGGAATAGGGAAACAAAGGTTGATAGATAAGTGGAGTGAGAGAACAAGGGTGAAAGAGAATAAAACAAAAGGCAATGTGAGTATGTAAAGAGGATTGATAGAAGGTAGTAAAAGACGAGTAAGCATGAGACAAGACGAGTACAAATTAAAATTCACTATACAAAGTACAGAATTAATTATACATGTTAAATGGTTTATTTTTGCTGTTCTCAGAATATATCAAATTTCACTAAAAACAGTGAGTTGAAGGTATTCATCATATAACAGCGGGGAAAAAAAAACACAATCAAAATGATTGTGTTTTAAAAAACCCATATAACATAACCAATCAGAAATCAGAACTCCTCAAAAGTAACTTACTTTCCATGACGTCGAAGGATGTCCTATGAACAGCTTATACTCTGTTGTGCTGTTATTATTTTCTGCCCGCCACTTTCTGAAAGAAAAGCTCCATCGTTTTGACAAATATGTTACATACAATAAATGACTTCTCGCTCTCTACCGCACTTCTCCTCAAGGCCAAATAGTGTAAGAGCCATTTATAACTCATCATTATAGGCCAGTTACCTACCCTAAATTATCTCTTCTGAAAACACAAAGTAAGAATATTTTAAGTCAAAAGGCAACATTGTTTCATAGTCAAATGGGAATCATTTCCGAAACACCAGCTTTTTTTACATTTTAAATAAGCTGTGTAATAGGCGGATGTTGTCAAAGGACCATCATGTCATATAATAGCTGCAGTTACAAATGTTCTTCCTAAAATCAACGACTGTGTAGCCACAACATTTGTAATTAAAGTTGAAAACTTACTTTCATCAGGTTTATATAGTTGGAATTTTAAAATGACATTATAACCAAAAGTTTGTACAAATAATGTGGACAGCATTGCAGACTTACATTACCTCTACTCCATGTTTTGTTTGGCTGCTTGAATTAGCTTATTAAAAGAAACAGTTTTTCAGAACTCATTCAAAGTGCAGTTATTTTTCCATGACGTCAAGTGTTATGGTAAGAACACCGTTTGCTTTGGGAAATACTCTGTTGTCCTTTAACTAATCCGTGCCCACCACTTTCTGTAGGAAAACCTTCTTTTTTTCAGGAACTACTTAAAACTCAAAAATAACTTTTCACTCTGTACTACACTTATCCTCAAGGCCAAATAGTGTAGGAGCCATTAGAACCTCTTGAAATTCCTCAGAGCAAATCCCGAGATTCTTTCCCTAAAATTTTGGTTGTAAAAACACCAGGTAAGAATTTTTAAGGTCAAAAGGCATTTTTTTTTTAAAGTTAAAACAGAATCATTGCAGAATGACCAGCCGTTTCTAGACTTCAAATAAGCTGTGTAATGTCCTGATGTTGTTGAAGGACCGTCATGATATATAATTGCTGCAGTTACAAAAGTCCTTCCTGATATTGACAACAGCGAAGCCACAAACTTTTTAATTAAAGTTGTCAATTTCGTTCCATCAGGTCTACATCGTTGGAACATTAAAATGACATACTGGCCATAACTTCGTATAAATAATGTGGACAGCATTGCAGAGTTACATTGGCTACACTCCATGTTTTGATCGGCTGCTTTTACTAGCTTATTAAAGGACACTGATTTACTGTCTGGCAAAGTTAAATATATAAATCTTTCTGAGTCTACACTAGTAGTACTTGATACCCTACAGTTCTCGCAGTCATGCTGCCATTGATAAGAAAGGCCAAACAGATGATCTACAACTACACCTTCATCTTGCAATACATTAAGCATATACATTAAAAACTCCTGACAATCTTGCTGAATATTTTTAGAGAATTGCGTTTGACCTGAACATTTGTCGAACAGATTTCGAATTTCAGACACACTTTCTATTTTTGTTCTATCAGTGCTACATTTCTCTAACACAGAATTCAATAAACAGCAAAAACTTTGATCCGAATTAATTACAATCTGTTCTTTTAAAGTTTCTAGAGAAAAGACAACATTAACCACTACATTAGCATAGCAGTTGACACCAGAACTATTTTCAAATTGAAAACAGAATCCATTTTCTTTCTGCTTATAATTTCGGGTTCATCGACTTTTCGTCTTTTTGCTACAACCTCCCTACTATTGGTCACATTTCTTCGTTTCCGGCCTACCACACGTTTCTCAAACAAAGGATATTGAGGCAAATGTGGCGCATACTCTCTTCTTAACCTATTGTATTCCTTAACACAATCTAGATCTGCACAAATGTTTGTGACATCACACTCAATCAAGTACAATCCCGATAAAGTTCTGACTCGTGACAATGCCACATATGCCATACCCTCCTTGAACACAGAACTGCCAATTTTCACCAGTGCACTGTCTACACTTAAACCTTGCGATTTATGGATTGTCACCGCATATGCCAAGCAAACAGGAAACTGCTTACGGCGAACATATAAGTATTTTACAAGCAAAAACCTAGCAGAGCAACGATCAATTAGCTGTACTTCCTCAATGCCATCAAATTTAATTTTTAAAAATTCAATTCCATCTCTATTTCTGTATTTCACAAAATCAACAACATTACCCATTGATCCATTTACCAGACCTCTTTCAACATGTAAATTCCTTCTCAAAATGATACGGCAATTTAAGCACACATTCAGAGTCTTTTCAAAACCAGCAGTTTTAGATATAGTCTTCTCTAATGAATCCAATTTAGATTTCAAATTCTCAGACAAAATAATTGTTGCTCCCATATGCTCTATTCTGTCAATAGCTTCCAGTTTCACAATCTCTTGGTTTTCTAATTTCAACATTTTGTTGTTGAAGATGGCACATTCTGCAAGAGTTGGCATCAAACATATTCCATTTTTCTTCTCAGTAATTTTCCGAAAAATATTCTCTGGCAGAACGTCTTCTTCTGGATACAAATTTGACAGTAATCGTGCATGTAAAGCTTCTTTCCCATGCTCGGTCACTTTTCCGATTCTAGCATCTTGTAGAATATTCTTATAATCTTCATCCTTCGCTTGACGCATATTTTCACGCAGTTCAGCATATTTGAAGTTTAACCATATATTAAAGTTGCCAATGCTCCCTAGGCACTTCCTGGTATCTTCATGTGTAAGTAGTTTAAACACTGGTTGTCCTTTCACTGGTGTCAGCTGCAGAAGATCACCGAAAACAATGATGTGTTTGCCACCAAATAACACATCATACTCTGTTTTAAGAACTTCTTGCATTCTCAAATGCACAAAGGCAAGCATGACATTGGAAACCATGCTTACTTCGTCAATGATAAGAAGTTTCATTTTCCTCAAGACTCTTGAAACTTCACAACAAGCATCTCCAGATAACTTGTGGTATTGTAATTTGTTATCATGCTCCACTGGCAGCATCAGTAGACGATGCAAAGTAATACCTTTAATGTTATGTGCTGCCAGTCCAGTTGGAGCGGTGACAACACAAGACAGCGATGACTCAGTCCTTTTCTGCAAATAACATGAAATTGCTTTAATGAGGAAACTTTTTCCAGTTCCTGCTTCTCCACTCACGTACAGTCGGACAGGCTTCAACGACGTACATGAGCACTCTTTCTTCTCATGACTTAATCCATGATCAATTTGGTTGGTAACTTCATCATATATTTTCCTCTGCTCAACGTTGAGTTGTCTTTCCAAATCTTCTAAGTTAACCGCATCCTCCTGAGCCTGTGCCATGGCTCTTTCCACTTCAATCATGGCAGTGGCAGCTTCATTTTCGATAACTGGTCCTCCTAGTGGATCCTGACTCAATGAAACAAAACTCTGACTGTCCTGAGAACTGTCTCTAGCAATCTCGGCTGCAATTGTTGCTTCCTGCTCGATTTCCGCATTCAACATTTCTAGATATTTTGGAAAAACAGGACATTCTATGGTCTCCTTGGCTGCATTGAAAGAGTCTTCGTAACAGAGGAAATCTCCAAGCAGTTCCTCTTCTGCACGCCAAGGCTTGAAAAGTTGCAAAAGAGCTAAATAGAAAAAATCTTTTCTTTCAGGAGATTCGCCACTCAATTTTCGATGATTTACCAATTGGCATTTTCTTTGCTTGACCAGACATCCCTCACTTCCAATTACAGCATACACTCCTTTATCAATATCTTCTTTGATGTTCCTCTTGAATATGTAATTTTGTAGAACCTCATACAGACAAACATTCTCGAGGTGACTGCTTCTATTTGGATAATATGTATCCAACATGTTGGTCTTCAAAATATCTGTACTGTTTGGCTCCTTTTCCACCAAATACTCAATTTCCCGTACAGGTTTCAGAACTCGATTACGCGTTGCAGCAAGACAAAGACTCGCCCAAATGATACTCCTAGATTTGGCATAGAGACTTGCTGAAGATAACCGGTCAGAACATTCGTAAGCTCCGATTTGTCGATGCGACAACATCTCCAGACTGAAACTGTACAACTTCTTACTGAGGCTCTTTTCATGGGAAATGTCCTCCCACATATCCTTCAATTCTTTCTTTTCTTTTTTTGTGATGTAAGATGTCACATACCGAGCCACAGCCATACAGTTATCAGCCACAAACTGTATATCCATGTTAGCATTCCACATGGACAAAATCACTGGGTTGTAGTCGTTGATGTACTTGGACTCTTCGTTTCTTTTCAAATTGTATGTATTTTTGGGTGATTTTCTCGTCACATTATGTTGCAGCGAAGACATCAAACTATTCACTCTTCCTTTAGAAATCACTGGTCGTGGAAAGCTGAAACGACATTTTGTGTAGAACTTGTCCTTGTTTCTGAATTTACGACGACAGTACTTTCCACAACGATGGCTTTGAAAGCGTAAAACTTGTTCTCTTAGGCTTTTGTCTTCCTTTGTCTTTGGAACAGCACATGTAGAATACTGTTCTATGAAACTCATCACTAAGTCATCCGGATCTGTTTCAAATTTGGGTGCATCTTTGATCCATAGCAGCATATGTATATGAGGAGCACCTCTTGCTTGATACTCCTTTCTCCAGAAGAAATCCAACACCTCTCCAAGAGGTGGATTTTTCTTGTTCATGATGAAAGACATCATAGCTTCAAATCTATGATTGAAGTACCTGCATACATTCACTGGATCCAAAGAGCACATTTCTCCGGGTGTCTTGAATTCGATATTTTCAATGTTTCCATTTGCCTCTCGTAGAAATTCAAGTAAGTCTTCCCAGCCATACTCGGCACAGCTGAGAGTGAGGGACCATGTGGGAGTTCCTAAGTTCCTCAGCATACATTTTAAATCACCATGACGACGGTACCAGTACTCATTAGTACCACGCTGACATGCCATGAGATTAATCAGGTGAGAATCCAAAATACTGTCTTGCACATTGACTTTATCCATAAAGTCCCTTGCCGAGATATTTTGCATCTGTACACCACTTTTCAAGATGTGGTTCACTGCATATGACAGTCCAGACAGATCACTTTCAAACAGTAGATGAAACAAATAGGGAATGCATTGACGAAACCTAGGATCTTCTGCATACAATCGTAAAGTCCGGTATTCAGAAGCAGGAATTTGATCAGGTCGCTCATCATATCTTCCTCCTTGACCTGTTGGAAATAGCTGTGGGAAACACCGAGCTTCCAAACTTTCCTCCCAAACACTAATGGGACTCCCTTTGGCTTGTTTCATTTGAAACAACTCAATAGCATTCCCCATGACTTCCTTGGAATGCAAAAGATGAACACTATAATGTTCATATATTTCTTCATTTTTAGAGGCTTCTACTTTCTCAATTTGTCCAGCACACAAATCGCTGTCCTCTTCTTCACTTACTTCCTCTTCTGCAACACATACATTCTTGTAGTACTCATTGTTTTTCATCAAATACAATGTTGCCTTTTTGACTTTCCTAACATCCACTAAATCTTGCCAGATTTTCTTACTCTTTGTCGGAACCCCATTAACTAAGATAACCAGAGGTTCCTCTTCCACTTTCTCTACTCCAATTGTATTAATTTTTTCTTCAAATCTAGAGGCAAATAAACAACTCTTCCCTTTAATCCTCTCTGTAAATCTGATGGAGGCAATTTCCCTGTCTTTGGCTCCATTCGTACAATAGCCTGAAAGGGATGGACACTTTGAATCAAAATAGATTCATAAGTATTTAAATCCTTCAATTCAGAAGGAATGTCAACCAATTCCAGATTATTATGAACCGCTCTAGCAGGCATCCGGTTTTGATTTAATTTGTTACAACAATAAGTACACACACGTTGATCCGATCCCAAATCAAAACAATTTTCTACCATCAAGTATGTTGCGAAATCCTTCCATTCACTATTATTTTCCCTTTCACTTTTTGCATATAAATCCACTAACTTAGTCTGATTCTTATAATAAGTGCGTCGACAACACACACAAGTGAAATTAGGCCTCTCACTTGATTTCACCTGAAACGTGGCAATTTCCTTGAGAAACTTATCTGTACTGGAAACCTGTACACTCTCTTCCACATTACCTTCTTCTTCTGGGTCAATTTCAACATTCTCCTCTTTACTTGCAAAGTAACAAAACTCAATTTCTTCACAAATATTCTTCACATCTACTTCAGAACCATGCAAAAGAGCACTGCTTATTTGTTTAAGCTTAATTGCTGGACTCTTAGCAAAATACAACATTCTCACTAATTTCCTCACTTTATTATGATGGACTGCTAGCATCCTGAAATGATGAAAAACACTCTGGCATACTCTCCTGGAAAGACAAGCCAGTGAATGACCATGTAAACCTGTCACTTCTCTCACTCTGCATGGATCTAATTCCTGCAACAACTTCATTTTCTGTTTTAAACTTTTCTTATTAAATGTCCGTACAAAATCACAAAGCAAATTGATGGAATCCTGTCGCACACTGCAAATACTACTACACTTCCAGGTGTACACTGGACCCTTAGGACGTCTCCCTAAAACTTCATCACCTAACACCTCTTCTGCCTCTGTTGACACAAGTTTTTCTTTTTCAACTGGACAACCGTCTTTCATCTCATATGCTCGACCACTGGTGTCAACTGCATGCACCAAATCATTGTCCTGGAAGTAACTCTCCTCATTGAAAAATGCCTCACAACTTGAACTATGCATCCATTCTCCTGAAAATACTTCACAAAAATGTGTACGATTAATAATAATAATAATAATAATAAAACCATTTTTAAAGCGCTTGGTTACACCTATGACGGTGTGTCCCCGCGCTGGAATGCTACTACTCCCAGATGAGAAAGAAAGTACAAGGGTATTATTTATTTGGGGAAGAGATAAGTTTTTAAATATTGTCTAAATCTCGTTTCGGAGGGCTCCATACGAAGGTTTAGGGGAAGGCTATTCCAGTGTTTGCAAGCCAAGAAACGGAAGGAGCTACCTCCCATTCTGGTTTTGTGAACACGGGGAAGTTGGAATAACATCACTCCGGCGGATCTGAGATTTCAGGTGGGGCGGTGGATAGTAAGGAGTCTTTGCAGATAGTTGGGGCCTTTTCCCTGGGCAATACGATGGGCCATACAAAGTGCCTTAAATTTAATGCGCTCCACAATGGGGAGCCAATGAAGTTTACGCAAAGCTGTCTTACTGGATGCCCTGCGTGGGAGATTGAGTACCAAGCGGGCCGCGGCATTTTGGATACCCTGTAGCTGTTGAATGCCTTTTTTGCTCAAGCCAAGAAGAAGGGCATTACCATAATCCAAATGTGGCATGACCAGGGCATGGATAAGTTTCTTCCTGGCACCGAAGGGGAGCAGATCGAGAACTTTGCGGAGAGTTTTCAATATTCCGAAGCATTTTCCAGTAATTTTATTAATTTGTTGCTTAAAGGAAAGCTCAGCATCGATCATAATTCCCAAATTTTTGACAACCTCTGCTGGGCGGGGGATTGGTCCCAATTCCGTAGGCCACCAGTCCTGCGACCAGATGGAGGAGGCCTTACCGACCACCAACAACTCCGTTTTATCGCCATTTAGGCGGAGGCAGTTGCTATTCATCCATCCTGCCACCGCCCGCATACAGTTGGAAAAATTAGCGGCTTCCTCAGGCTGGTTGTTGGCGAGTTGGATTATTAATTGGGTATCGTCAGCGTATGTGACGATATCCACACCATAGGATTCCACAATATGTGCCAGAGGCTCCATATAAATATTGAACAGCGTGGGGCTCAAACTTGAGCCTTGTGGAACTCCATGCCTCAACTTACGAGGGGATGATTTGTAAGGAGGGCAATGCACCTGAAAATTCCTATTTTCCAGAAAGGATTTTATCCACTCCAGGGCTGGACCCTCTATTCCCATGTCGGAGAGGCGTGACAGCAGCGTTGAGTGCAGCACGGTGTCAAATGCTGCACTAAGATCTAAAAGTACCAACGCTGCTGTCTGCCCCCCATCAACCAGTTGTCTCAGGCGTTCAATGGAAAAGAGGACCGCGGATTCAGTTGAATATCCTGCTCTGAATCCAGACTGGGTAGGGTGAAGACGGGAGTTCTCTTCGATAAATTTCATAAGTTGCTTATTCACAATCTTCTCTACAACTTTCCCGCAAAAAGGGAGGAGGGATTAACTATTCTCTTCCATCTACTATTTGTTTTGAATTCATAAATTGCCTTGTTTAGTTTCCTAATTCTATTGATTACCAAAATAAATAACTTTTGCTTCATTTCCAAAGCCTGATCAATAATTTTCTCAACATTTTTTTTTCTTTTAAAAAGCCAGTTTCTGTTGACCTTTCTTTAAATTTTTCATCAAATGTACAATTATCCTGTTGCGAAACATTCGTGTACGAATGTCCCTAAATTGATTGTGCCTTCTACCGGCACTCACACAGTTTTCTCCTGCTCTACCACTAACTTTATTAAGGGGCCTTTCCTTCCTGTTTAAATTGACTCTCTTCTTCTGGACTAAAACATGTTCTGTAGTGATACTTTGTTTTCTGGAAATGTTTCTTAGGAAAGATTTTGTTGTCTTACCCGGAGCTTTTTTGGTGACTTGACGAGTTTTTATTGTAGAGGACTGCTGCAAGCATGTAGTAAGCTGCTGTGTTTGACGTTTTGTAGCCTTTCTCCTTCTTTGCCTCGAAGGCATGATTTAATTTTGAAATGATCTGCAGTTGAATCTGTGATCAAATATAATAAAAAATGTTATTAACCACTATTACCAAACAGTAAATCAATAACAGTCGTCAAAAAATTAACACACTAGTTGTCAATTCTACATACAATAATTTTTAGTGCATTGACAAATTTAAAACTCACAAATAGTAGCAAAGAAATGGAATGCTTCTACATTTGACCTGTGCTCTTTTATATGTGAATCTGAACAAATTTTATTAGCATATTTCACTGTTTTATTAAAGACACTTCACACAAGCTGTTTTTGAAGTTGTATTTAATTTTAAATAAAACGGTTAACATGGTTACTTTTCATTTCCAGTAACTTAAATTTTTTTTAAAAAGTCTTTATAGTTCAATAGGCTCGAGCAGGTCAGCTGCCCACCCTATGTCATACAAATCTGACAAATCAGCATCCTCATCATATTCTTCATCATCCACAGGATATAAATCATCCAAGGGATCTACTTCCACTGACGTTTCAATGACAAGTTCAATGATAAGATCGAGATCAACAGATTGCTCATTATCACTCATGTTTGATGTTGTCGTTATCTTTAAAGAAAGAGAACAACAATGAGATGTTGCAGAGTAAGAGACAAATCTCAGAGACTATAATAGTAAAATTGTTTAACAAGAGTAACATTTTGCAGATATTATTTAGCCATGTCCACCATGCTGAGGAGGTGAGGCCTATGTCCAAGTTTTCAGTGAACAGGACTCATCTCTTCTTAACCTTGGATAAGCCTCACCGACTCTGTGTCCCCTGCTCATACTTAAATGTAAAGGGGCAGATTTATGTTAACTGGCGCATCCCCAGGGATGCACCAGTTAACGTGCGCCGCTGCTTTGCCACCCATGGTGTGCCGCATTTACAATGCGGAGCACCATGGGGCAAAAACAGTACAGATGCGTCACGCATCTGTGCCGCAAAAGCGGCGCATTGCAGGAATCACGTCGCAAGCGCGACATGACTACTGCAATGCACAGGGGCAAGCCACACATTGCATGGTGCATCACTCCTTATGCCTGTTTCAAACAGGCGTAAGGATTTGATTCATCAATGCCATAAAGCTGACTCAGTGAAATCTTGTAAATTTCACTGTGTTAGTTTTACAGGGCTTTCATGCAAGTGAACGCCCACCCTGCAACAAAACGCCCACATGAAACCTGACGCATGTTTCATGTGGCGCAGGACTTTACAGCGTGACACATCTGCCTAGATGCATCAAGTTGTAAATATGTCGCAACATAGCTTATCTTTTGCGCCGCTGCTGCATCACAAAAGTGACGCAACGGCGGCGCAAAAGAGACGCACGGCCATCATAAATCTGCCCCTAACATTTTAAATGATTGGTTCAGGATGCCGATAAGGTGTGGCCTATCCAGAGGTCTGTTTGAGGTGAGGCCTACTCAGGGTTGCAGATGAAATTTAGGCTTGTTGAAGAGTACAGAGGAGATAATACATGTGCAGGCCTACCAATGAAGTGAGTCATGTCCACTGCACTCTTGAACAAAGGCCAGACCTCCTCTGTCTCCCTGGACAGGCCTAAACCTCATCTGCACAATGAAATTTGAATAAAAATGTGTTTTTTTTCCCGCACATATGGGCCTCCTCAGCCACCCTCAGAAAACCTAGGGGGTCAGGATACGTCTCCCGTGCCCCCTTATACCCATTTCCCACATTGTTTTTCCTCCATCTTGTGATTAAATTCGACCGAAACACAAGATGGCGGACTCCCGTTACGCTACCGGTTAGCTACCCGGTTCGCGTACCGGGTAGCGCCTCTACCGCGAAAAAACTGCATTTTTTTATATTTTTTTTTGCCCCAGGGGACCCTTTAATAGCCCCCTCATCAATCCTAGGGGGTCAGGAGGGGCCTACCTTGCCCCCTTTCATTAATTTCCCCCTTCGTTTTTTTTTACCTCTTGTCTCTCGATCCAACCGAGAGACAAGATGGCGGCCGCTCCGGACTGTTTAGAATGATGACAGACACCGGAGAGCCAATCAGCTTCGCTTCGCGAAGTTCCGTTACGCGTCAGGTACGCGAACCGGGGCGCTAACCGGAGGGCTGTTACAGATATATATATTTTTTTGAACTTTAATTTATCAAAATCCACTGGAGCACATATATTGAGACCTAGCAAAGGCACATCGGGCAAACAATATCTACAATTTTGCCAAGTTTCGTGGAAATCCATTCAGCCGTTCGAGCTAAAAGTGAGTCCAACCGCCCTATGGAAAATTGCATGGGAAAAACGCTTTTTGGGACCCCCCTTTTTTCTCAGCCCCCCCCCTGAGGGGCTGCTCAGAAACGAAATGTTCCATTTTCCTGACAATTTCAGCCAATTCCGTCCTCAAACGCTAAAGTTATTCGACATAGAATTTTCAAAAATCCCATAGGAAAAAAATCCTAACTATATATACCTACTGGCGACCGCCAGTAGGTAATATATATATATGTATATATATATATATATATATGTATATATATATATTTTTTTTTTTTGATGGATATGGAGAAAATGGCAAAAACCAAAATGGATATAAAAACATCAAATATCTCAAGGAGGGAATGGGAGGCAATCAAGTCTCTAAAAAACGACAGAACAATTGAGATAAAACCCTCTGATAAGGGTGGAAATATTGTGATCACCAAAAAAGAGGACTATGAACAAGACGCACTAAAACAATTGAAAGATACTGAGTGCTATATAACTATAAAAAGAGTTGAGTATGTGAACAGTATTACAGAGTACCACTCAATGTTGGACAAATGGAAAAATGATGGCATGCTCAATATGGAAGAACTCTTGCTTCTAAAGTGTGATGCACCGATATTACCCACCTTTTACCATCTCCCTAAGATCCACAAAAATGCTAAAAGACCACCGGGGCGTCCAATTGTATCTTCAATTGGAAGCCTTTTAGAGAACACTTCCCGCTTCATTGATCATTTCCTTGCTCCCATTGTCAAAGACCTACCCTCATACGTGAGAGACACTCAAGACTTTCTCCGCATGATGGATAACACATCTTGGGAGCCAGACATGCTTCTTATCACGCTGGACGTAATACATTTATATACTTGTATAAAACACGAACATGGTCTAGCAGCTACTAAATGGTTCCTGGACAGGAAGCCAGAGAAATATCGTACACATAGTAGCATGATTTTAAGCATGATGCGTTTCTGTTTATTTAACAACATGTTTCTTTTTGCAGGCCAAATGTACAAACAAATCAGGGGTACTTCCATGGGCTCGTGCTTCTCCCCCAGCTATGCAAACCTTTTTGTAGGCTGGTGGGAGAAGCACGAGGCATGGGGAGGGACTAATGAAATCTGGAGTGACAATTTATTGTTATGGACTAGGTACATAGATGACCTTTTTATAGTGTGGCGGGGGGATGATCAAACCTGGGCTGAGACATATATTGCGGCTCTAAATAACAACCAGTGGAATTTAAGATTTACCAGCACAATAAGTACCGCTAGTGTATTTTATTTAGACCTGGAGGTTTTTGTAGACAATGAAAGACTGCATACACGTCTCTATAGAAAACCTACAGCGGGTAATGCCGTGTTGCACGCGGCAAGCTACCACCCCAGGAGTCTGGTAAAAAATGTCCCATATGGAGAACTCCTACGGTTAAAAAGAAACTGCTCAGCAGATGAAGACTTCTTAAGAGCAAAAACAAAGGCAGGCGAGAGGTTTAAAAGCAGGGGTTATTCCACCAACCTGTTTAACCAAGCAGTTAAAAAATCATCTGTTGTAAATAGGAGGGATCTCCTAGTAGTCAAAGAAAAACCACAAGAGGATGATAAAGTAAGAATGATCACCACTTTTAATAACAAATCGGGTGATCTAGTCCACAGCTTTCAAAAAAACTGGCACATCTTAACCACTGACAACGTTTTAAGAAAGCACTTGACAGACAGGCCTTTAATTACCTATCGCCGCTGTCAATCGTTGTCAGATCATCTAGTCCGTAGTCACTTCACGTCCAAGCCCCAAACTACATCTTTAACTAAAACTAAAGGTTTTTTTCCCTGTTTAAGATGTAAGGCCTGCAAAAACAGTACAAAAGTTCTAGAGTTCCCAGGAAGAACAGGGGAAGACAGACCAAACAGAAAAATTAAACATCTCCTCAATTGCAACTCTGACTACACGATTTAATGTCTAGAATGCCCATGTAAGAAAAGATATATTGGTAGCACCATTAATGCTACGAAGCTGAGAATCTTAGAACATATGAGAGCGATAACTAATAAATGTAAATGTAAATGTAGGAATTTGTAAAGCGCACAGCTACCTCCACCGGAGGTGTCCCGGCGCTGTCCGTATACCACTTAGGAACCCTTCCTGGCTTTCCTGGGAAATGTCCACTCCTGGGCACCCCCCAGGTGCAGCCAGGCATCCCAGCGCTTTTGGGGCCGTTGTGGAGACTAAGCAAGCTATTGCCCAGAGTTGCAGCGTGGGACCCATGATCAGAATCGGCACTGAGGCGAGAATATCCAGTCAGGGGAATTAATGAGCCGGAGACCCGCCGAGGCGGGATTCGAACCCTGGTCCCTGGCCAGAGCTCTGCATCAAGGTCTGCCTGCTCTAACCATTGAGCCACACTTCTCCACAATAAGGACAAGCACTACCCAGTCGCTCGCCACTTTGCTACACAACATCAGAGCAATAGAGATCTTCTCAGCTTCTACTGCATGGACAAGATCTCTAGAGTAGAAAGAGGTGGAAACAGTGAGAAGTCACTCCGAATTTTAGAGTCGAAATACATCATTGATCTCAAGACCAAAACACCTTGGGGTCTTAATAATGATGAGGAGATGTGGGTCCATCTATAAAAGAACACACGGTAGTATTAATAACGTGATGTGGTCTGTATTTTGAACTGTAATAACATCATTATGAAACGTAAACAGAAAATGTAAGTCCCATTATACCTATGTCCAAAGTTGTACTGCAGTCTTTTAGACTTGGAAGAAACAAAGAATGTTGCCCATACAGGGCTGGAAAGATAAAGAAATCAAAAAAGTAGTTAAACAAGAACAGTTGACTTTGGGGATTCACCCCGAAATGTAACATCACAATAATGAATAGATGTAAAATAGTATAAAATTGGTCACTGTAAAAAATGAAATTCCAACTTGAAAAATGAGAGTATGTACATAAATGAGATACTTGTGTTGTTGTCATGTAGTTTTTAAATTATGCACTTTAAGCACTTTACTATTCTGCCATTTAAAAGTAATAAGAATGTATGTGGATATATGCACTCTAAGATGGCCACCGCCTTTCTTATGTATGATCCGTCTTTTATGTTGATGTATGCATGTAGGTCAGGTGGGCTTTAAAATGGCACCTATGCACAAACACAAATCGACACTGACAAAGCTTTTTACAGCGAAACGCGTCTGTCTGGGGTGAGGGGGGTTTGCAATAAAAAATTCTAAATATCGGAATTCCTGAGTGCTTGCCGTTTTTCTGACGAGATAAAGTCAGATTGTGTTCCAATATATATATATATATATATATATATATATATATATATATATATATATATATATATATATATATATATATATATATATATATATATATATATATATATATATATATATATATATATATATATATTATATGTATGATTTTTTTCTATCATGCCATGGGTCTATTTTTGCACCATGTGCCATAGCCTTACAGCAAATTTTAAAATAACAATTTTATTAATACCATTTGAACATGCACTGAGGCTTTGTCTCATAATGTATTTTATGTGGAGTCCCTCTTTTGATTAATGGTTTATGGGACATTCATGGTCATTAGAACTTTAAGTACATTTTAATAGAGGCATTTCCTTTTTATTTCAGTTGATGTATTAGCAAATTGTTTTATTTGTTTGTTTTATATTCAGAATGATGTAAACAGTGTGTTATATGCTACATCATGATATGATAACGGGTATTTATAGAGCGATCATTCAGCAACGGTTTCTTGGCGCTGATTTTGGAGATGCTTGGACAGGTGCAGTGAATGAGCTATTGATTGTATGCCTGAGAGAATAGCCAAGTTTTAAGAGATTTTCTAAACATGGGATATGAATCGATTTGACGTAGTTCAGGAGAAAGTGTGTTCCAGAACTGAGGTGCCAAAAACGTAAATTGAAGTCCGCCCAGTTTCTTCCGTTTGAAGGAGTGAGTGGTCCACAGATTGGAACTGGCAGAGCGAAGGGCGCCGCGGGGGACATAGCGCTGAATTCTGTTGGCTATGAAGACAGGCCCGTGAGATGACATGGCTCTGTGAATCAGACAGCCCAATTTGAAGAGACAGCTTTGGGCGACTGGGAGTCAATGAAGGCTTTTAAGCAGGGGTTTTATGTGGTGGGACCTAGGTTGCCTGTGTATTAGTCTGGCCGCTTGGTTCTGCACCAGTTGAAGCTTTTGTTGTTGGTAGGCGGGGATTCCGGAGTACAGTGAGTTGGCATAATCGATGCATGACATGACTAAGGCCAAAGTGACCTGAACAAGGGCCTCAAAGGAGAGAAATCTACTTATTTTCCGAATCCTGCGTAAATGGAAAAAGCAGGAGGAGACTACTGTATTGACCTGAGTCTTTAAGGTGAGATCGCTGCTAATTGTGACACCGAGACTTTTGACCGCGCTGACTGGGGAGGGAGAAGGGCCCAGAGTGCGTGTCCAGAAGTTGATGTTCCGTGGGTTAACTGAGGGCCTGGTGAGGACCAGCTCGGTCTTATCTGGATTTAACTTTAATTGGCTCAGGTTCATCCAATTTCTGATGAACGTCATGGTGGATTGGAAGGTTTCCATTGCGCGTGAGGAAGAGTCAATGGTAAAGACCAGCTGGATGTCATCGGCGTAGTTAAAAATAGCTACGTCTCTCTTCCGTAGATCAGAAATCAGCGGTTGGATGTACAGGTTGAACAGGAGCGGGGAGAGAGAGGACCCCTGGGGAACCCCACAAGTGAGTCTCTTTTTTTCGGTGGAGAAGTCAGAGAGGCGAACAGCTTGGTGGCGGTTGCTGAGGAAGGAAGAGATCCATTTTTGGGGGATGCCCTGGATGCCGGCGCTCTTGACCTGTTCAACCAGTAGGTTATGGTCGACGGTGTCAAAAGCCGCCGACAAATCCAGGAGCACTAGGGCCTGCGAGATGTTTTGGTCTGCACCCTTTCTAAGTTAATCGTGGACTGCCAGCATGATGGATTCAGAGGAGTGTTCTGGTCTAAAACCCGCTTGGTGTGGGGCTAGGTAATGTGAATGTTCCACGAATGCTCTGAGGCTGCTTGCCACATGGGCCTCAAGAATTTTACCAAGAAAGGGTAAAAGCGAGATAGGTCGGAAGTTGCTGGGAACAAGAGGGTCAGCCCCTATTTTCTTCAGGATAGGCCTGACTTCTACAGTTTTGAAACAATTGGGGACAATGCCAGTGGCTACAGAATTGTTAAGAAGGGATAGTGGGGGTTCGGGAAGCTGAAGGAAGTTCTTCCGGGCAATGTGGAAGGGGGCAGCTGTCATTGGCAGAGCCAGAACACACTCTTTTAAGTAGGGAAAAAAAGTATCTTCCGTGATAGGTGGAAAAAGATCAGAGGAGAGCGGGTTAGAGTGCATCGGGGTAGGCTCCGGTGGGGAGGGGTTCCTAGGGATGCTAGCTTTGATTTTAGATATCTTGTCAATAAAATAGGTGTTAAGGGAGTCACAGAGCTGTTGTGAGGGGACTGGTTTGGTGGTAATGCGATCTGGTTTGACGAGTTCGTCTACGTTGTAAAAAATGTCTTTGGCTTTATTGGTAGAGTTAAGGATTTTTAATGAAAAATAATCTGATTTGGCTTTTAGGATGGCCCCTTTATATTCTTTGAGTGCGAGCACGAAGATTGATTTTTTTTGGGGCAATAATCCTGTCTCCACTTGCGCTCAGATTGACGCAGGGTCAGTTTCATTTCCTGGAGGTTTTTGGTGAACCAGCGCTGGGCGTCATGTGGTCTTCTACATTTGACCATCCTAGGGGGAGCCAGACTGTCTCTAGCTGTAACCAGCCAGGTATTGATGTTGTCTTCCTGGGCATTGGGGGAAGCCAGGGGACCGTTGGGAGGAGGACCGGGGGGTTTAGAGGTGGCTAAGATGGAGCAGAGCCTACTTTTTTAAATATATGTGCTATTTATTTTGGGCCTTGCAGAATTTGCAGAGTTACACTCTGCACAATTCTGGGGAGTTACTGAAAAATTCAGCGAGATTCCGCGGAGTTCTGCAACCAGGCAGAGTAACTTGAATCGAGATGCAAACCTTAAATTGAATTCAGTCCTTCATTGTAAAATATTTCAGCGTCAAGAAGAGCTACTCTCCACTACCTGTTGCCAGTAGATGGTGCAATTGAGATAAAAAGGAATCAAGAAATACATTATTCTCAAAAGCAATCGTCTGCATATTTATTATCAGCTAAGCATCTAAGGGGCACATGCATCAATGAAGGCTTTTGCGATTCCTTAATTGTGATTATTAAGGAATCGCAATTAAGGAATTGCAAAAGGCTATGCATGTAGGAATTGCTTTAAAATTAGGAATTAAGGAATGTCTTCCCATTCATTCCTATGCGCAATGGGAGATTGCACGCGCAATTTGCAAGTACCATAGGTACTCACAAATTGCACATGCTATTTCAAGGGTGCAAGGTGTCAACCCTGAAACTAAACTGTGCACACATGTTGTGCACACACATGCCTCAAGGGCATGTATGTGTGTGTAACCTACAACTTTGAAAAATGCACTTTAGTGCAAGTTCAAATTGATGGTAATTTGCGCCCCCTATTAGCAACTTCCCTATTTGCAATTTCATCATGCATTGCATTTAAGGAATCACAATTTGCGATTCCTGAAATGCAATCACAATTTAAGAAATCTCAATAAATTGCGATTTCTTAAATTGCAAGAGCCTTTCAATTTCATGCATCGCAGAGCCCCTTTTTGCAGGCACAAACGGCCGACTTTTTATGAATCACAAAAAAGGTTGGTGCATGTACCTTTAAATGTGGAAAAATGTCATATTACCACAGCAAGAATTGGCTCCATCTTTATCTGCTTGTGTTCTTAACCCAGGCTACCCAATTCACTGTCGACTTTGTCAATAACAAGATATCAACATAAATACAGTCTTGTAATTATACATATGAATAAAATTCAATATTAATTATACAATTTACAATTGTAGCTGTCAATTTGTTTGGTTGTTTCTCTTATTCCCATTGCCTGCCTAATTTGATGTGCTAATCAAAGAATTCTCTTTGTTCCTTTCTTTTATTCTCTTACTAATAGTTTATTTTAACCGCTTCCATGCTCATGACGGAGCCGCTCCGTCATGAGCATCGGTTGAGCTGTGCTCATGACGGAGCGGTTCCGTCATGGCCCGCTGGCGCGCCTGGGCGATGCGAATTCCGCGCATGCGCTGGACGTTCCATTGAGCGAGCGGGCCATGACGGAACCGCTCCGTCATGAGCACAGCTCAACCGCGGCTCGTGACGGAGCGGCTCCATCACGAGTATGCGAGCGCCGCTCGGCCCCCCCACCCCCCTAGCGCTGCGGCGGAATTGCCGCCACAGCGAAGGGGTTAAGATTGTTTTCCTTGATGTTGCTCTTTCTTTATAAGTAATTACCATAACCTTCCAGTGTCACAGAACGTGTTCCCAAATTAAGGCTGTGGTCTTTGAATGAAAGTACTATGCCTGCTCTCATTATTATAACTAACATTATAGAGAGGTGTGCTGTAGCGGCCGTTCAAGATAGCCGCTACCTGAAGCGCTCCGTTACACTGAGCTCCTTCATAGATGAGGTCCGGCATTTGAAGCATGGCCCCCTGTTTAGGAAGATACTGGGCACATTGAGGCACATTTTAAGACATGCAAATGGTCTTTTTTGGTGCTTTTTCTCCTGAGCCAGCCTCACCTCACTGACCCCGTTTTCTTTGGCCGTCATTTTGTGTGCCTTGATGTCTGTGATTTTTTACTTTTACAGCAATGTTTCAACGCACATATGTTTGGACTTTATTGACCAATGCCTGCTTTTTACATGTCCTGGATTACTAGCTGTCACCAGAAGACATTAACACATGCAGTATATTTGTTGGACTGAGTGATTTTCCCCTTTTTTCTACTGTCATTTGCTGCATAATATTTGATGGCAACTTGTCATACTGGTGTGTGTGCTCATAGGCTCCTCTTTTAATTGTGGCCCCACTTTCGATACCTGGCTCCCTACCCTGATGGCCACTGAGTTTACTGAGGCAAGTTTATAAATCTGCTGTTGAACTTTTTCAGTGCTTCTCCTTCGTAATTACTTCTCCTCTGGAACCCTGTTCTGTGCGGCCGCCATTTTGTGTGATTGCTATCAGAGTTTTCTTTATGCAACGTGTAATTTTTGGTCTTACAGAGCAATGTCCGCAAATAATTCACTTCATTTTATATTGGCTCATCAAAATTGTTAAGCTATTGCCACACCTGTTGGATAGTCCAACCTCTCCTACTCGTCGGTCTACTGTGAGGTACTTTATTATTTCTGCCTGTTTATCGAAGCACTGAAACTATTCTGCAATTTTCAGTTAAAGCTCTAAACGTGGTTTGTAGACAGTCTCGCTACTTGCTGGTACTAAAAGTGACCTTGGAATTTTACACCCCAAGAGACTCGACCTATTGCAGTGTTGTGCATTACATCCAGCCATGGATTCTCCACTCTCAAACAAGCCACATGGAGCTACTTTGTCTGGTTCTGGAGATCGTAAGGAGTTTATTGTTAGCACCAACATAGGTGCCAAAAAAGACCTGTCCTCTCCATCAAAATCACCTCTTCCTCTGACGTAAGAGGATATTATGGATGAAGTACGCCACATTAGACCTTTCATGATGGACACCACTGCTACGCTCGGGAGAATTGAAGAGAAATGGTCCGGACTTGAGTCAAGACTTTCTGATGTGGAAAATCAAGATAGGCGCAGAAACCTATACATTTACTGAATTCCAGAGGGCTCTGAGGGTTCGGACATGATCTTCTTTTTGAAGCCCCAAGTCTTGCAGGTGGTTGGCCTCCCTAAACCTATGGACCTTAATATCCAAAAGGGCGCACAGGTTGGGTCCTCAGAATGCCTCTTCCTCAACCAAACCTAGAGGTATTTTTGCCTACTTCTTCCTGTACTCTGACCTCATGGCTATCCTTAACACTGCCAAACAACACAAACAGATGCTTTGGTCAGGTCACAAAGTCTTTTTCAAGCAATACGTCTCCAAGCCAACCGGCGTAAGGAATTTTTTTAACCTCAGACCATCTTTGAGATCCATCAATGCCTGTTATGGTCGAATTCACCTGTGTTTCTTCAAAGTGATTTATAGAGACAGATCTTTTACGTTTAATGACCCAGCTGATCTTCGGAAGTTCATTCATGTTCACAAGGGTGAAGGAATGTAACTGAGCAAACCTTAATTGTTTTCATGTTTGTTTTCTTCCCTGTTTTCAGGTCTTGTGCAGTTCCCGATGATGATGTTCCTACCCACTTTCTCCTTATGTTTTGTCATTTATAACTTTCTCCATTGCATTGTCTCCCCATTGTCTGATAAGTTCCCTTCCATTCTGTTACGCATGTTTACTACTTTGTTCTTATTTCTTATTTCTTCCTTTTTGTTATAATAGTAAACTATGGCGTGGCTTTTTTGCTCTATTTTTCACTATACCTCCTTTATTTCCATTTTACGTGTATGGTTCTTCACTGTTTTCTCACTCCTTTGCTCTTATGAATACATTAATTTATTAACTCTATTTTCCTTCCTGATTGTTATCTCCTATTTTTCGCTCCTCGTCAATTTCTATATATTTTCATTTCTTATTTCTTTCTCTTTCCGACACTGGAATATCTCTCTCTTGAATGGTCTCTCGCAGTTTTTTTACCACTCATTCTTTAAGTTTCATTTAACTTCATGTTTAATTGTGCTTAAGTATTATTGATGAGCGGCCTTCGTGTAATCTCATGGAATGTTAAAGTTATTGGGAATCCGGTCAAAAAACAGCGAGTTTTGTCTCACCTTGCTAAATTGCAATGTCATGTTCCATTATTACAAGAAACACACATTAAGTTACAAGATTTGCCTTCACTGCGCAAACAATGGGTAGGAGAATTTTTTTGCTCCCCAGCAGTGAATAATAAGAACGGTGTTGTAATTTTGTTTCATAAGTCTCTAAATGTTCTATTGCAAAATGAATTTCATGATGCCAATGGTAGATGGCTTTTTTTTAATATCAAAGTCAACAACATTCAACTTTCTTTTTGTAATGTTTATGGCCCTAATGGTATTGACTTATATTTTTGGAATGTATTTTCTACTCTTCTTTCCTCTCATGCTACTGATAATTTGATCATGAGTGGTGATTGCAATCAGTTTATGGATCCCTTCTTAGACCGGAAATCGCAAACTAAATATATCCCTAACAAGATGCAGAAGACTTTTCATAAGGTCAACACCTCTAGAGGACTGGTAGATAGATGGAAAAACTTTCATCCTGATGTCTTAGAATTTTCCTTTTTCTCTCCTGTTCACAGATCTCAGTCCCGCATAGATTATATCTTTCTCACACAACAAGTCCTCCAATTCATGACTAATGCGAGATTGGCTTCATTCTTATTTCACATCATGCCCCGTCCTTTTAGATATGGACTATACTTCCCCTGCCTCTACATCCTGTCGATGGCGTTTAAACAATTCCCTTCTCCTGAACTCTCAATTTGTCAAACAATTCGCACTTTGTATACAGGAATTTTTTTGCATCAATCTCTCCTCTGACTCTCAATACCATTTTATTGAGGATGCCTTCAAAGCTACAGCCAGGGGCTTCATAATTGACTTTGTGTCCCGGAAAAAAAAGAAAGCACATTTGAATTCATCTTCCATCCTAAAGCAAATTAAAGCTTTAGAATATAAGTACTTCACCACCAACTGTCCCAACACATTGTAAAATCTTATCAAAGCAAAAATGCAATATAACAAACAATCCTGGGATTCGGCTTGCAATAATAATCATATTCAATGCCAAGATGTACAGAGGCCGGAATAAGGCAGGTAGATCTCTAGCTAACTATCTTAAAATCAAAAAGCAAAAAAATAAAATTGTGGCCATCACAGATAACTCCGGAGTTTGGCATACTACAGATGCTAAGATCCTTGATTGCGTCACTGATTATTACACTTCCATTTACACCCCAGAGTCCACCCCTTCTTCTGAACAAATTGACTCCTTTTTTCAGACTATCCCCAAATCTCCTGAAAATCATATTGATCTCACATCTTTGGATGTTCCTATCTTGGAACAAGAAATCATCAATGCCATTAAACTCTTGCCCAAGGACAAAACACCTGGCCCGGATGGCTTCACTGTCCGATTCTTTCTCCATTTTAAACAACTTCTGGTCCCTTAGTTATTCTCATTGATAAGTCATTTTCTTACTATTGGCCAGTCACGTGGTTATTTTACCCAGGCGATGTTTTGTTTGATCCCTAAAAGAGATAAAGCCCCCTCTCTTTGTAAAAATTATGGGGCCCTCTCCCTCATTAAACAGATTGTAAAATCTTTTCCAAAATTCTTGCCCTTCGTATCGGTAAGATAATCCCAGACCTCATCAACATATATCAGTCAGGGTTCGTCAAGGGACGATCCATCACGGACAATTCTAGAACCTTCCTTAATATTATCCATCTGGCTTCTAAAATGGACTCACCAGTTGCTGCTATTACATTAGACTCTGAGAAAGCATTCGACTGAGTAAATTAGGATTTTATTTTTGGCGCATTGAAATGGCACGGCTTCAGCCCACCTATTATTAACTACATCCAGTTGTTATACTCTGCTCCCTCTACCTCAATTTGGGTTAATGGCTGTCAATCTAAGCATTTCCCACTCCTTAGAGGGACTAGGCAGGACTGTCCTCTTCCCCCACTTTTACTTATTCTTGATTTGGAACCCTTTTTAGAAAAACATAGACATTCATCGCACTATACAGTTTTTCAATTTAAGAATATCAACATCAAATTTACTGCATATGGAGACGACATTCTGTTATATATCTCCAATCCATCTACTTCTTTGCTGGCCTTTTTCCCCTTATTACTATAGTATTCCATAGTCTCTGGTTATAGATTGAATATCAATAAATCTGAAGTAACGCCGTTAAATAAGTATTGCCTCTCTCATATATTTCATGACACAGGGTATTGGAATTCCAAAAGTATCAAATGCTTAGGTATTCTATATGCCAATAGCATTAGAGAAACTTTATAGTCAACCTTGCGGACATACTTAAAAAACTCAGGGCCATATTATCAAGAAAGGGCGATACATTATCGCTGCTTTTATCGGCAGGAAACTGCCGCTATAGCAGCGATAATGGGCTTGATAATATGCCCTTGTGAATTCCCATAGCAGCCCAGGTTCTGGTGTTAACCTGGGCTGCTATGGGAATTCACAAGGGCATAATATCAAGCCCATTATCGCCGCTTTAGCGGCAATTTCCTGCTGATAAAAGCGGTGATAACGTATTGCCCTTTCTTGATAATATGGCCCTCTGTGTTCCCACTGAAAGCTGGTCCCCACTTTTCTTATTCTGGTGCTCCTTCCAATTATCAATTTTTATCTTTCTATGCTCCCGGTCTCCCTCCCACTTTCCTTCTTTAGTACCATTAATCGCTCCTTGACCAAATTTTTGGGGAACAATCGCTAGGCCAGGATTCCATTTTCTCATCTCCAGCAACCCAAAGAATTAGGCGGAGTCAATTTCCCTAATTTCATACGTTATCACTCAGCATTCACCTTGAAACAAATTTGCACTTTTTTAACCAAATCCGCATTGACACCCATAATTCCCTGGAGCTCGCTAATACAAGTTCAATATTCAACTTTTCTATTATCACAGCTACCCGTCTATCTCAACCCCGAAGTGTTTCTCCTCACCTACCTTTACTCACTTCATAATCACTCTGCTCAGAACTCACCTCTCTTCTGCAAATCAACTTTCACACACTCCAATTTGGTATAATAAACATTTTAGGATTAATAACAGAGCTCTATTTTGGAAGGAATGGATTAACAAAGGCATTATTACACTTGACCACTTGTTGAAGGATGGGTCCTTTATGGACTTCTCAGATATACGAGAGTCCTACAGTATCTCTACCACACACTCCCTTTGTTTCCCTTTGCTTAGGGAGTGTCTGGTTTGTTTCTTTTCCCAGGGCTGTTCCTCTGATACACTTGACCGGGCCTCCCCCTCCCCACTTGACTTTTCTACTCAATTTAAAGCAGCTGTCATCTACAAGATACTATCCCGTCCTGTTGATGAGAGAATCAAATCTACCTTCGAATTTTTATGGGAAAGGGACTTGGCCCAAGACTTTTCATTTCTCACATGGGACTCCATTTGGTAAAAAATACATACCTCCTCACGCTCAGCTAGCACCACTCAGACTTTGTATTACTTTTATAATTGACTTTTTTTCACCCCTTCTGACCTGTACAAATTCAAATTGTTAGACTCCAAAGATTTTTGGTAATGCTCCCACGAGAACAGTGATTTTCTTCATATGTTCTTCTATTGTCCTTTGGTCAAATCATTCTGTTCTCTTATGTTGGTCAAAATTTAATAAAATACTATCTACCAATGTTTCTTTTGATATTGTACATGTATTTTTGGGTAGTTCTTCACCTATTTGGGTTGCTCAGAGTAAATTTATCGACTTGTTTTTAGCTATTTCCTTTCAGATTATCACCACTAACTATAAGGACACATCTACAATTTCATATCAAGCCTGGTGGAATTTGCTTTGTTATCATCCTAGGCTTGATCATGCCCATGCCACTTCACTACCTCTGTTGGTCAAAAAAGACTTGTTGGGGTCCCCACTGACCTCTTTTCTTTTCAGGTTGGCTACTTGACTTCTCTTATATTAACTGTACCATTGTATCCCTTATTTTTAAATTAATCTTTAATGTATAATTGTTTCTCATTATTCTACATAACTGTTTTAACTTCTGAAGCATTTCCCTCCCCCTCTTTTCCTCTTCCTCTTTTCTTTCTCTTCTTTCCTCTCTTTTAAAATTCCAAAATGTTAAATGTTTTTACTCTACGTACATTAAATTGTAATCATATTTACTTTTTACTTATACTTCATGCTACTTGTTCATGTACTGACATTTTACTTTGCTTATTGTCCAAATAAAGCATTCTAAACTTATAACTAACATCATATCTATTAGCATATACCAAATGCTGCAGGCCAAAACTTTTCACACGATTCAATGCTGTGACACACAGTTATGCACAATTTGCTCTAGAGAAATCCCGGATACAAGTACAGCATGCAGCAGTTGCTCGTATGCAAAATGTGCACTCACAAGTGCAACCACTCGCGTTAATGCATTAAATTCCCAATCCCCTCACGTGGTGGTTATCCAAGGGGCGGCAGACTCATTCTTAACCTTCTCTGCAATCCTGCTGCACGCTAATAAGAAACCTCCCCTGTTCGTTTCCACTTGGATTCACTCCGGAAGTGCAGCTAATGGCAAGGATGGCAAGAATTGCACATTTGAAACTGCCGGTTAACTCCACTCTGCTTTGGGTGCCGGAGTATTCACATAACTTTGTGCTGCAAGTGGAGTGTGGAGTAGTATTAACACCGCAATCTCAGCTGGCAGAGCGGAGTCACCTGACCATCCATATTTTATATATCTTTGTTCATTTATGTAGGTTTTATTGAGAGAAAGTACCTCTTTTTGTATGGTAATCCCCATTGTTTTTTGTGGACTGATGCTGTTTTTCTTTTAACTCTTCACACTGGGGCACTGCTATCCAGACCCCAGTATATGATCTGATACATTTAAAATATGACAGAAGTGACTAATTACTAATTGGCATATTTAACTTTCCACTAAATCCATAGTATATGGTATAGAAAAATACACCAATGGCATGGGAAGTTAAAGTTCACCTGTGGAATACAGCATGTTATATCATCCAATATATTGGCAAAGAAAACATGGCATCAGGTGTCCCAGTATGACTTGACGTTTGCCCTTTTTTTAACCTGCATGGAACCTTGTTCAAATGATTGTATTTATAGTAAGGAATCCTACTTTCATTTATTGAATTTTTTATCTTTAAGTAACCCTTGTAGCAGACAATATAGGGTGCTAAGCATTTAACACTGCCAAGAATATAGAGTTGGCATGTGCCTACAGTAACTAGCTTCTAAAAGTTAATTTGACTGTAAAGGACTGTACATGTTCCTTTAAGAAAAGTTACTTTTCAGAATGAAATTCTATTCCTTCTAACTCACAGGAATGATTGAACCATTATTTGTAATGCTTATTTGATAAATATTTAGGAAAAGTAACTTTTAAAATGTTAGATTTTGTGTGTCTGAACTTCCATTCGGCTAATTAGCACTAATCTGCTACCAGCTGGTCCCTATTAGTGCTTCTCTTTAATGAAGTATGCTTCCAAAGCAAAAACAATGTCTTAGGCATTTTGTCTGAAAGACTTGGGTGTGAGATATGTGACTCCTCTCAGTAAGCGCCACTGAGGAGGATTTAGGTGCAAAAACACAAAAAATAAAAGTGGAATCCACTTGGGCAGTTTGAGTTGGTCCCTGTAGTGGTGGGGAACACTCCACTCAGTGTTGTTTTAAATACTCCTCACACACCAACAGGCCCCTTGGTGTCATGCTTCATCATCGGGGTCTTCGCACCCTTCTACGGGATGCGGCGTGCTACGACCGACGACTACGTGGGAGCACTTTTTATTGGACTATATGTGAATGTGTGTGGGGTAAGAGTATGTATGTGAGTGGTGAGTTTAAAGTGAGTGAGAGATAAAAAATACCTGGCTTGTGGGGTAGAAAAATAAATTTGTATTAAGCCCCCGGCTGGTATTTGTTAAAAGGGGTGCAATGAGAGGTTGTGAGTGTATAGTTAAGTACAAAATCCTCGTTTGTGCGTCTACATGGACATGTTTCGGAGTTCAAACCCTCCTTCATCAGGAAGGGAATTGCACAAAGATCCACCTTACTCACATGTATATATGTAATATACATGTATATATGTAACAAAGTGTATTATACAAAAATTAAAGAAAAAGTGAACTATAGGTGTAATGTACATAGTTACTAGATCATTAGCGTAGTCTTTCTTCGCCAAATCGGCGTGTGGTGAAGACCTAGAGGGAGAAAAACGCATTTTAATTCGTTTTCTCACTATTTATTACTATCATCCTCCAGGTGATGGTGACCTTAAGAAAAAAGTGGGGTGTTCCTATGTACCACATATAGATGATGTGTTAATTAACCATGCAACCTGTAAAAAATGTCACAGACTAGACAAGGACACACATAAAACATATAGTGCACACGTGTTCGTAACAAGTTCATTCCTACTGCTGGTGCAGGAGAGATAAAGAGAAAGATCTTACTCAATATACAAGGATATAGTGCCTCATGAGCCTTTTACTTTTTGGAGGGTTCCATCAGGCACAATAGCACAATCTGAAAAAATGAGAAGGACTCATTATAATTCATACTGTACCAAGAAGACTCTATTGCTCCCCACCTTTCCGTGGTTTCTCAGGTATCTAACTCACGGTTACTTGGACAAAATTCGACCTCCTCCCCTCTACGTGGCTCCGATGATACTGCCAATGAGAGCAGGCGGGTCTTTTAAGCACCTCGCAATTGGTAAGATGCCGGTAATTGGTAGCGTAATTGAGCCCATATTTGGTTTGGCCGGAATTAGACAGTGTCCGGTACTGCGCGGTTGTAGAGACGCTAATGCTTTGTGCATGCGCAGTACTGCGTGTCTTCGAAGGCACTGATTTCTTCATGATCATGCGCAGTGGTAATGCTGACTCGTATGTGGTTTTGCGCATGTGCAGAAGTCTGAGCGCTTCCTTAATCTCGTAAGCCAAAAAAGTGCCGATGGTTAAAGGCTTTGCAAAAGACCCTGATACATGGCGTGGCTTCAAGTATGGTTATCACACCGTTCGTTGGAGTCCCAGAGATACACCAAAAATGTACAGACATTGTGATAATAGTTATAAGTTGCGCATGCGCGAAAGTAAGTTCTCAAAGGGCAGATACCATTGCGCATGTACAGTTGGTGCAGAGACCAAGGACATTGGGGCAGGCAGGTTTTATGGAAAAGCATACAGGTGCCCCCAAGTGGCCTACATTTACAATGTACAATCTACAATGTCTGTTGGCATAAGGATTGTCCAGTGTCATCAGACAAAGTCTCTGTTAGGTTTGAGGACCATGAGTGACACTGGCATGTCATTGTAGTTGTCCCCACGGAATATCATCATTGAGGCCTACAGTATGGGTACCCAAGCGGAATACCCATCTCTGCTCGTTTTCAAAAAGGCCAGTCTCAGTAGGAAACTGTTCGATGACAGTCCATAGGAGATCGTTTACACAATGTTGCTCGGTTAGAAAATGGGTGGCCATCTTAGTTGTGGATTTTTTTAATTTGATATTGCTTGTATGCTCGTTCATCCTGGTTTTTACCGCCCTGGTGGTCATGCCCACATATTCCAGGCCGCATGGGCATGTGATCAGATAAACAACGTTTCTGCTATTGCAGTTGGTGAAGGCTCGTTGTTCCCATTTGCTCCCATTTCTGAATGTGAGATTGTGACTTTTCTTCGTTAGGTGGCAGCTACCACAGTTCCCACAGGGATAATGTCCTTGCAAACCCTGTAGCCTAGTTTGTTGGTTTGGTGTCGTTTTAGGTCTAGTGTGGACCAGGACATCTTTCAGGTTTCTCCCACGTCTGTGGGCGAATAGAGGTTTCTCTAGATCCAGTGTGCCACTGGTTAGGATCCTCCAGTGTTTATTGATCATTTTTGATACCTGGTTCGAATGTGAGCTATACGTAGTGACACATACTAGTCGCTCTTGGCTACTCTCTGAGGGTACCTTGTCCTCCAGGAGGGCATCGCGGTTATTGTTCCGTGCCCTTTTCATTGCCGATTTAATCACTCTGTCAGGATAATGTCTCTGTTTAAGTTTATTTTTCAGGTCCAGGGCCTGGGCTTTGTACTTGTCAATGTCACTGCAGTTACGTCGTAGACGTAAGAGCTGTCCATAGCGTAGGTTCTCTCTCAGGTGGCGAGAGTGAAAGCTATCAAATCGTAGCAGACAGTTTCTGGCTGTTGCCTTGAAATGTGTTTCTGTTTTCAACAAACCTGCCTCGTGATATATATTGAGGTCCCGGAAAACCATGGAGGTGTTAGACGTGGTGTGGATGAACTTGAGATAAGGGTTTTGATTGTTGAGCCATGTCAAGAAGTCTGTCACTGACTGGCTGTCTCCATTCCAGATGACCAGCACGTCGTCAATATATCGTTTCCATGTTTGGATGTTCTCTCTGTAGGGGTTGTCTAAATGAAGAATTTTTGTTGCCTCCAAATGGTGGACATATAGTCCCGCCAGACTCGGCACGAAAGTACTGCCCATACTTGTACCATGGCATTGGAGGTATAGGGTGCCTTGATTTTCAAAAAAGTTTCTGGTTAATGCGGTGGATATACATTCCATCACCACACCACTGGGAGTTTTGTACTGCCAGGTGGTTGAGTGCAGCAACTCTTCAATGATGAGGAGAGTCTCGTCATGCGGTAAGCTGGTGTAAGGACTCTCCACATCTAGACTCAGCAGCATCTGAGTGTCTGGATTGAAGGGGATATCCTTCAGCAGCTGTAGTACTGCCTTGGTGTCTCTCAGATAAGTATCTGTTGCCTGAACCAGAGGTCGGAGGAATGCATCTGCGAACCTGGATAGGGGTTCCAGGATCGAAGTGATTCCTGAGACAATCGGTCTGCCTGGTGGACTAGACAGGTTTTTGTGTACTTTAGGTAGGCAGTAAAAATAGGGTATTCGGGGATCCTTTTGAGCTAGGAATTCTGCCTCTTTTTTAGTCAGCCAGTCATGTGCCAGGGCCTCTTCCACCATCGCCCCTATTGTAATGCGTATGGAATCTGTGGGGTCATTTGTTAACACCTAGTAGTTCCTCCTGTCAGACAGGAGTCTCCTACATTCTTGGTCATATGCGGTTGTGGTCTGAATCACCACTGCACCACCTTTGTCGGCTGGTTTTATCGTGAGTTCTTCGTTCTGGCAAAGTTCTCTTATTGCCTCATTCTCTTTCCTGCTCATATTCACAAAGGTATTGTTGGGAGTGGAATTTAATTTGCCCAGTTCAGTCATTAGTGCTTTTTCAAAAGCCAAGACTTCTACCGGCAAAGTATTGTCCGGTGGTGTAAAAGTTGATTTTGTTCGTAGACCAGTGTTTGAGACTGTAGGTGTCAAGTCTCGTCCACTGAAGTATGCTTTTAGTTTGATGCTCCGGATGAAGTTTTGTACTTCGCCGTGTAGCTTGAAACTGTCCAGTTTGTTGGTTGGCACATAACCAAGTCCCTTGTTTAATACCTGGTTTTGGATATCAGTGAGTGGCACAGGGGTAATGTTAATCACTAAGTTCCCTTCTTGCTTGTGGATGCCTGGTTTGCCAGGGCCCCTGTCATACTCCTTGTGGACACCCTGGGGTCTGATTCTTCTTCCGGTTGCCAAGTTACATTGTTCTCTTTTCTGTTCCTGCCCTTGCTGGGTCCAGGGCCCCATCCTAAAAAAAGGTTGTTGGTTTTGGGCTCCTCCTCTGAAATCGGGTGCCCATGGTGGGTACATAGGGCCCATTGGTGGAGGGCCGTACTGGTATTGGGGGAACTGTGGTTGGCCTTGAAATTGGTTATATTGTGGTGGGCCTTGGTATCCTCTCCATCCTCTCTGACGTGGTTTTTGGGGTCTCTGTTGTCTATACCCTGCTCTCTGGTATCTGTTCCGTTGGTATCCGCTCGTGTTTGAACTCGACGAGCTACCATCTGAGCACACACTGTCAGTGTCGCTTGTGTTATTTCTTGCTACGTAATCAGCTTTTGTGTAGGGGTAGGCTCTTTCTGGTGTGAACCTATCTTTGTCCTTTTTTAGTTTGTTAAACTTACTCTGTTTCAGAGTCATCTCAAAATCGGACATCTGCTGATTAAGTTCCTCTAATCTTTTCTTTAGTACTGCCGGGGCAATAAAGGATTTTAATTGGACCTCAATCTTTTGGATGTCCACTTTTAAGTCGTGTGCTATCCTTCTAGCAGTCTGTACAATCAGCACAAGCCAGTCTCTGGTACAATGCCAGGAGATCAGCGACCACGCCTTTTTGAAGATGGTGTCGTCTTGGAAAATAAACGGTTTGTTTTTTACAATCAAACCTTGAGGAGCTATCTTATTCCTTAAGTACTCAGTCATCAAGAGCCCATGTAGGGCTGTTCTTATCTGAGTTTTTCTTCAGTTGGTTAGTTCGTCCCAATCAGCTACGCTGGATCCAGGGTCAGTATTACTCAAGCCTTCAAAGGGATTTATGGCTGTAAGTATTCTATCGATGTCATCTTCCCCAAAGGTCAGACCATGTTCATCGTCCATGATAGTATGTGGTAGTACGGAATGAAAAGTGTGTGCAAAAATGTAGTCTATGTGTGTACAGAGGGAAAAACTTCCACAGCTGCACGCTGTCTAACACTACTTCTAACAAAAGAGGGAGGGAGAGGAAAGTGGATTCAGTCTCCCCGGGTATAGTAAAAAAAACAAAGTGGAATCCACTTGGGCAGTTTGAGTTGGTCCCTATAGTGGTGGGGAACACTCAGTGTTGTTTTAAATACCCCTCACACACCAACAGGCCCCGTGGTGTCATGCTTCATCATCGGGGTCTTCGCACCCCTCTACGGGATGCGGCGTGCTACGACCGACGACTACGTGGGGGCACTTTCTATTGGACTATGTGTGAATGTTTGTGGGGTAAGAGGGCGTATGTGAGTGGTGAGTTTAAAGTGAGTGAGAGATAAAAAAATACCTGGCTCGTGGGGTAGAAAAATACATTTTTATTAAGCCCCTGGCTGGTATTGCTAAAAGGGGTGCAATGAGAGCACCATGGGCACCCGATTTCACAGGAGGAGCCCAAAACCAACAACCTTTTTTAGGATGGGGCCCTGGACCCCACAGGGGCAGGAACAGAAAAGGGAACAATGTAACTTGGCAACTGGAAGAAGAATCAGATCCCAGGGTGTCCACGAGGAGTATGACAGGGGCCCTGGCGAACCAGGCATCCACAAGCAAGAAGGGAACTTAGTGATTAACATTACACCTGTGCCACCCACCGATATCCAAAGCCAGGTATTAAACAAGGGACTTGGTTATGTCCCAACCAACAAATTAGACAGTTTCAAGCTACACGGCGAAGTACAAAACTTCATCCGGAGCATCAAACTAAAAGCATACTTCAGTGGACGAGACTTGACACCTACAGTCTCAGACACTGCTCTACGAACAAAATTAACTTTTACACCACCGGACAATACTTTGCCGGTAGAAGTCTTGGCTTTTGAAAAAGCACTAATTACTGAACTGGGCAAATTAAATTCCACTCCCAACAATACCTTTGTGAATATGAGCAGGAAAGAGAATGAGGTAATAAGAGAACTTTGCCAGAACGAAGAACTCATGATAAAACCAGCCGACAAAGGTGGAGCAGTGGTGATTCAGACCACAACCACATATGACCAAGAATGTAGGAGACTCCTGTCTGACAGGAGGAACTACCAGGTGTTAACAAATGACCCAACAGATTCAATACGCATTACAATAGGGGCGATGGTGGAAGAGGCCCTGGCACATGACTGGCTGACTAAAAAAGAGGCAGAATTCCTAGCTCAAAAGGATCCCCGAATACCCTATTTTTACTGCCTACCTAAAGTACACAAAAACCTGTCTAGTCCACCAGGCAGACCGATTGTCTCAGGAATCACTTCGATCCTGGAACCCCTGTCCAGGTTCGCAGATGCATTCCCCGACCTCTGGTTCAGGCAACAGATACTTATCTGAGAGACACCAAGGCAGTACTACAGCTGCTGAAGGATATCCCCTTCATTCCAGACACTCAGATGCTACTGAGTCTAGATGTGGAGAGTCTCTACACCAGCTTACCGCATGACGAGACTCTCCTCATCATTGAGGAGGTGCTGCACTCAACCACTTGGCAGTCCAAAACTCCCCGTGGTGTGGTGATGGAATGTATATCCACCGCATTAACCAGAAACTTTTTTGAATATCAAGGCACCCTATACCTCCAATGCCATGGTACAAGTATGGGCAGTACTTTCGCACCGAGTCTGGCGGGACTATACGTCCACCATTTGGAGGCAACAAAAATTCTTCATTTAGACAACCCCTACAGAGAGAACATCCAAACATGGAAACGATATATTGACGACGTGCTGGTCATCTGGAACGGAGACAGCCAGTCAGTGACAGACTTCTTGACATGGCTCAACAATTAAAACCCTAATCTCAAGTTCACCCACACCACGTCTAACAGCTCCATGGTTTTCCTGGACCTCAATATATATCACGAGGCAGGTTCGTTGAAAACAGAAACGCATTTCAAGGCAACAGCCAGAAAATGTCTGCTACGATTTGATAGCTTTCACTCTCGCCACCTGAGAGAGAACCTACCCTACGGACAGTTCTTACATCTACGACGTAACTGCAGTGACATTGACAAGTACAAAGCCCAGGCCCTGGACCTGAAAAATAAACTTAAACAGAGACATTATCCTGACAGAGTGATTAACTCGGCAAAGAAAAGGGCACGGAACAATAACCGCGATGCCCTCCTGGAGGACAAGGTACCCTCAGAGAGTAGCCAAGAGAGACTAGTATGTGTCACTACGTATAGCTCACATTCGAACCAGGGGGTCCATTAGGATGTCGGGCGGTGGCACTACCGAAACGATGGCGGGGCGGAAAAACAGCTTTTTCCGCCCGCTAGCAGTGGAAATCACGTCCGCCACATTAGGATATGTAAACACAGGTCATTTCCCGTCCGCCGCGGAGCGCCTCGCTCCGCCATCAAGGTGCGCCCGCCACCGCGGCGGCTGCAGCCAATCGAGACCCTCCGCCGCGGTCGATGACGTCCGCCCCGCTCGACAAATTAGGATGGGCCAAACAAGCTGACGCACCGCACCGGAGACACCGCACAGCTCTAGCAGGCGGAAAGTCTACAGCGGAGCACGCACGCCGAGATCCGACATGAACCCCATGGACCCAGCCCTCCACATGCATCCGGTCATGTACCTGCTGCAACACTATCGCCAGATGGGCCGCCGCGGACGCCGCCGCAGATACGTCACTACACATATACACCACACAACACACATGCCGACACAGGTCCCAAGCACCACACTGGCATCCTGCTGGGGGGCACAACACATCCACATGGGCACCCACACATCACCCACCTCAGAACAAGGCACCCCACGGCATCCGGAACACACAACGTCGGCCAACCTGCAGCAACGTCACAGTCACGGACACGTCACCGCCGCGGTCAACACATGCGCACAATGCAGAAGGCAGGG
Source organism: Lissotriton helveticus (assembly GCF_964261635.1). Lineage (NCBI taxonomy): Eukaryota > Metazoa > Chordata > Amphibia > Caudata > Salamandridae > Lissotriton > Lissotriton helveticus. The sequence goes on from NC_136061.1 coordinate 1,786,963,884, forward strand.
CAACACCAAGGCATGGACACATTCCAAACATCACAGCGACACACCACCCCGACCAACACTGCACACCACCCGAAGTAGTCACAGGCCAGGTGCCAATCCCGTGCACCCCCTTGCACATCAACAAGCACTGTAACAACAAGCACAATACACACACACTGCGACACACAACCAGGGACAAAGGCACAGCAGGATTGCCTGACAACGGACACACAACACCAGTGCACTCCCCACAGCCCACACAATTGTATACAAACATCCACACAGGGCAAGACAAAACATACAACAGGCATACAACTCCTGCCTGACACATGTGTGTCTCACACCATACAGGGGCACACATACATACACTACAAACTAACACCCTTCACACTGCACACCTCTGCCACACACATGCCATGTAAGCCATGCCACCAGGACCAAGGGCCAACACAAGACGACCATACACATACACGCCAGGGCACACAGAAAGGGAAACACACACCTCATCACATCATAAACATCTACTACACCACAGCACAGCTGCACACCCTGTGCTGCCAGTGTCCCCCAAGGTGACCTGTGAACAGTGTATGCAGCAATAGCAATTCACCCACACGAAAACTGCATGGCCTGCCAAATAACCATCACAGAGTACAACATCAGCAGGGCCACAATGGACTGAAGAACCTGTCCCCCTGTCTAAAAATCATATGGCCACATAGAACCTTGCAATGGTGATGTACAAAATAGACCATGGAACTCAGTCAAACAAGAAAATGACTTTAATCAGTAAGGAGAGAGAGAAAACACACCATAATGTACTGTATTTATTCACATATTGCACAGATGTAGCTACACAACATAAGTAGACAACAGCAACTCTCAAAATCATGTGCAAATGCCATAGACTATGCACTGGTGAATCACAATCGGGAAGTGCAAAGTCCTTGGCAGGGCAGGGTACAGCACATCAGAGCAACAGGCCAAGAGTCCCTGGCAGGGGAGAGCACATCAGAGCAACAGGCCCAGAGTCCTTGGCAGGGGAGAGCACATCAGAGCAACAGGCCCAGAGTCCCTGGCAGGGGAGAGCACATCAGAGCAACAGGCCCAGAGTCCCTGGCAGGGGAGAGCACATCAGAGCAACAGGCCCAGAGTCCCTGGCAGGGGAGAGCACATCAGAGCAACAGGCCCAGTGTCCTTGGCAGGGCAGGGTACAGCACATCAGAGCAACAGGCCCAGTGTCCTTGGCAGGGGAGAGCACATCAGAGCAACAGGCCCAGAGTCCCTGGCAGGGGAGAGCACATCAGAGCAACAGGCCCAGTGTCCTTGGCAGGGCAGGGTACAGCACATCAGAGCAACAGGCCCAGAGTCCTTGGCAGGGGAGAGCACATCAGAGCAACAGGCCCAGAGTCCCTGGCAGGGTACAGCACATCAGAGCAACAGGCCCAGTGTCCTTGGCAGGGGAGAGCACATCAGAGCAACAGGCCCAGTGTCCTTGGCAGGGGAGAGCACATCAGAGCAACAGGCCCAGTGTCCTTGGCAGGGGAGAGCACATCAGAGCAACAGGCCCAGAGTCCCTGGCAGGGGAGAGCACATCAGAGCAACAGGCCCAGTGTCCTTGGCAGGGCAGGGTACAGCACATCAGAGCAACAGGCCCAGTGTCCTTGGCAGGGGAGAGCACATCAGAGCAACAGGCCCAGAGTCCCTGGCAGGGGAGAGCACATCAGAGCAACAGGCCCAGTGTCCTTGGCAGGGCAGGGTACAGCACATCAGAGCAACAGGCCCAGAGTCCTTGGCAGGGGAGAGCACATCAGAGCAACAGGCCCAGAGTCCCTGGCAGGGGAGAGCACATCAGAGCAACAGGCCCAGTGTCCTTGGCAGGGGAGAGCACATCAGAGCAACAGGCCCAGTGTCCTTGGCAGGGGAGAGCACATCAGAGCAACAGGCCCAGTGTCCTTGGCAGGGGAGAGCACATCAGAGCAACAGGCCCAGAGTCCCTGGCAGGGGAGAGCACATCAGAGCAACAGGCCCAGAGTCCCTGGCAGGGGAGAGCACATCAGAGCAACAGGCCCAGGAACACACCCACATCGCTAACAATGGTGTACTGTAGCACACCTATGTGTGGCACAGGCGTCTGAGGGTGTTGACAACTCACTCCTGGCTGTCATGTGGAGTGGAACCTGGCTGTGTGTCAGGGACTGCAGGTCGACTTGACTGGTGTGACAGAGGGACATGTGGTGTGGCTATAACAGAGGGCCTGCAAGGTGGAGGGCTGTGCGGACCAGGTGGCACCGTGGCACGTGGAGGTGGAGTCATGCACGCCCTTGACACAGTGTGGGTGGGAGAGGTTGGAGGGGTGCCCTTCCACTTCTTTGGAATATGAATTTGCTTCCCTGTCATGGGGTTGATGGGAAGTGGCGTTGACACCACCTGCACACCCCCCAACTGTTCCACTTCAGGGGCAGAGACTGCCACTCCCTCTGGAGAAGTGCTTGATCCTGCAGTACGCTTGTGCTGGCTACGCCTCCGGACCACTTTAGCCTCTCTGGAAGGTGTACCCCCCACAGTGACCACCTTCCCACTTACCCCAGGGATGGCCACTACACTGCCCTCCTGTCCCTTCTTGCCAGGGATGGCCACTACACTGCCCTCCTGTCCCTTCTTGCCAGGGATGGCCACTACACTGCCCTCCTGTCCCTTCTTGCCAGGGATGGCCACTACACTGCCCTCCTGTCCCTTCTTGCCAGGGATGGCCACTACACTGCCCTCCTGTCCCTTCTTGCCAGGGATGGCCACTACACTGCCCTTCTTTGCCACAATGACTGGGCTGGTCACAACAGGGCTTCCCTCCACCTGCCTCGATGTACTTTGTTCTGGGGTTGATGTGGTAGGTGGGTGTGTCCCTGTGTTCACCCCAGGTGTAGTCATGACATCCCACACATCCTCTGTGGGCATAGCAGAGTCAATATCTGGTGATGGCTCAGCAGCATGTGAGCCTGATGTCTGACACAATGTTCTTCTGTCCTTGCTCTTCTGTGACTTCACCTTGTCTGTGCATATTGGGGGGTCCCTGCCCTTCTTTGGGGATGGAGTCTGTGGACGGGATTGTTTGCTTTGGGTCTGAGCTGTGCTCCTAGTGTTGTAACGTTTACTTGATGTATGTCCCAAGTGCTCACTGTCATCTGATGTGGCCACTGACTGGGTGGACGTCACAGGCACCTGAGCTGCAAAGGGGGCATGTTGGAGGGCTGACGTCACTGTACCTGACAATGACAGGAGTGTACGATGTAGGCCACCCACGTCAGAGTGTATGCCCTCCATGAATGCCAGAACCTGCCCTATTTTGTAATCGTGGGCACTGAAGGCATTCAGCAGGGCGGTCTGGCCCACGCAAAGTTGCCGCAGGAGCTCTACGCACTCTGCACTGAGGGCAGCAGGGGGGACAGGTGCAGGTGCTGCGGTGCCATGTGTGAATGTCACACGTCCCCTCTTAGTGACACGGATACGGCCAGCCCCAGAGGAAGTGGATGGGAGGCTGGGCAGTGGCCGTTGGTAGTCAGATGCAGCAGCAGAGTCCCCATCCCCTGTGGCTGCTAACAGGGACTCATCCCCCCTGCCATCAGATGAAGTGGTACTCTGTGTCTCAGCCACAGATTCCTCATGCATACTCCTGTCACCCTCAGTAGCGCTGGTGTGGTCAGTGTCACTTTGCTCCGTCTCACCCTGCTCTGCTGCCGCTGTCGTGCTGGTCTCCCCACCACTTTCAGGATCATGTTCCGCCGTGGTGTCTTCCGAATCTGCATTAGTGACAGAAACATGGTTGTATAAGTGTCATAGTCTGGTCACACGATATCAGAGCAATGCAGCACATGAGAGGCCTAGAGCTACATGGTAACCACCACACCCTCAAATCATTGTGCTGCTACACACCAGTTACACCACAACTGTGCCTGTCATGCGGACAAACAGGCAGGAGTGGACCAATGTCGATGACACACAGCACTACACCCTGCCCATGGATGGTGTTCCCCTAGCCCACATGGACCTGCCCCACGGACATGATGTAGCCACAACTAACATCACCACTTCCAGAGCCTAAAGGGATCCAGAGGGGAATACACACACCTGTTTTGTCTACACATGCCACATTGTCAAATAGGCCATTACAATCACCATGTGCCAATGTGGGTTCACATTGTTGTCAGATGTGTGGGCCACTACCATGCAGGTGCATGCAAAGTAGACTGACATGGTGTAACACTCATTAAGTGGACACAGCTGTACAGCATAATAGGGACTACACCCACCATCACAAAGAAGAGTGACCATGTGGACAACAAAATATATGTCAAGGACTGAAAACTGCAGCCAGGAGCTGCAGAGTAAGGCCATGGTGGGCCAATGCCTCATACAGACACACATCACAGTTGCCACTCACATCACATATCACAGCATGGCAGCACACGCACATCACATGTGTCACCGCAGACACAGGCACTCTACACATGCATCCACTCCCAGACAAACTCTCCCTCCCCGGATACTCACCATTGCTGTCTTGCTGCTGAAGCCCCTTCAGACGTGCATCCAGGTCTGGATAGGTCACTGCCAGTATGCGTGCCATCAGCGGAGTCATGGTGCGGCGTGCCACACGCCCTGTGCGTGGTACCATCCCCAACTTCATCTCTGCCACTTGCTTAGCCAGCCGGCTGATGTCGTCCCACCTCTTGTGACAGTGTGTGTGTCGTCTGTTTGATACCCCCAGGGCTCGCACCTTTGCTGCTATGGCCCTCCAGACAGCCTTACGTTGGTGTACTTTGAGCTGCAGGTATGAGAGTAAAGAAGGACTAATGAACATTTACACATTGTCATATGTCAGCATCTATCAGTACAGCAGCCAGACACTGAATCTGGACGCACAGTGACCCCCCTCCCTCCAGAACTGGGGGTACCCTCACAAGGCCACTCTGCATGGCATAAACATTAGTGAATGCATGCACACATTGAGCTTCGTAGTCTCCATGATTATCACACTGAAGAATGATGATTCAACACAAATGCATCGACAGCACTGTGTAAATCATAAATTGTACAGGGCATTGATGTGGCATATCCACTAATCAGTGTGCAGCAACTGTAGCATGTAAGTTGGCTGATGGACAAACTTTGGAAGGGCAGCCACTGAACCTACTCTGTGGGGCACACTGACTATGACTACAGGGGCACCCTGAAATTACATCACAAGCGGACACTGTCCAACCAGCTACAAGGCAAACAACCGTTGGTCATGTCTGCCCCAAAAAGTAGCACATCCCACTCACACATACAAGTATTGGCCTAGGACAGCGTCATAATGCAAAACACACACTCCCACCACCTGCAAACATCTTGTCTGTCAGTGTTTGTCAGCACCACACATCCAAAATAACATACAGCTGCATCATGAATACACGTCTGACACCACCCTGCCCTACTGCTCCCTACATGGTGACTTACCACGACATTGGGGCCACCAAACAGCCGTGGGTACTGTGCCAGCACCTCGTTCACAAGGACATCCAGCTCCTCACTCGTGAATGGACTGGCACGGATCTTATCTGTTCTTGACATCCCTGTGGATATGGCAGACCTGTGGCGGAAGTGAGTTGTGAGGTGTCCCAGGCAGCAGGCTCTGTGTACAGCAGGAGAGGGTCCCAGGCAGCAGCAGGAGAGGGTCCCAGGCAGCAGGCTCTGTGTGCAGCAGGAGAGGGTCCCAGACAGCAGCAGGAGAGGGTCCCAGGCAGCAGCAGGAGAGGGTCCCAGGCAGCAGGCTCTGTGTGCAGCAGGAGAGGGTCCCAGACAGCAGCAGGAGAGGGTCCCAGGCAGCAGCAGGAGAGGGTCCCAGGCAGCAGGCTCTGTGAGCAGTGGGAATGTGTGGCTCACTCCCACAGATTTATAGGCCCATGGGGTCGTTAGGAAGCTGATAAGGTGCTACAATTGGTTGTCTGGGTCAGCCTTATTCAAAAGCATCCAATGACCGGCTCCGCGGCGGCGGCGCGCCGCTTCCGCATTATTCAAATCTGCATCATGCCACATTGAACACCCATGCCATTGGCTGTATGCAATGCACCATGGCGGTGACGCACCGCGGGTGTCCGGGGTGCGCTACCGCGATGGTGCATCATTCAAAAGCATCCAATGACCGGCTCCGCGGCGGCGGCGCGCCGCTTCCGCATTATTCAAATCTGCATCATGCCACATTGAACACCCATGCCATTGGCTGTATGCAATGCACCATGGCGGTGACGCACCGCGGGTGTCCGGGGTGCGCTACCGCGATGGTGCATCATTCAAAAGCATCCAATGACCGGCTCCGCGGCGGCGGCGCGCCGCTTCCGCATTATTCAAATCTGCATCATGCCACATTGAACACCCATGCCATTGGCTGTATGCAATGCACCATGGCGGTGACGCTCCGCCGGGGACCGGCGGTAGGTACCGCGACTGATGCGGCGGAGCCTAGCCAGCGGCATGGACACCAGTCCATGTGCCAATGGGTACCATGGCTGGGTAGATGGTGGTGCTGGGGTCACACCGCCGGGGACCGGCGGTAGGTACCGCGACTGATGCGGCGGAGCCTAGCCAGCGGCATGGACACCAGTCCATGTGCCAATGGGTACCATGGCTGGGTAGATGGTGGTGCTGGGGTCACACCGCCGGGGACCGGCGGTAGGTACCGCGACTGATGCGGCGGAGCCTAGCCAGCGGCATGGACACCAGTCCATGTGCCAATGGCTACCTTGGCTGGGTAGATGGTGGTGCTGGGGTCACACCGCCAGGGACTGGCGCTAGGTTCTGGCATTTTCGTACACATTGCTGTGTATGTCAATCATGGACAATGTATAAGTGCCATGCAGCTACATGGTGTAGGGCACATCATTGTACACACGATGCCACAGAGCCATTGCATCCACAGGAGGACGCACGTTCAGTCTGAGCCACTTTAGCATGTGTTTGTGCCATTTTAGTAAGGCTTTTGATGGGTGCTGATAATTGTCAGACGTCAGGTGCTCTACATAGATGTAGTGAGGTTTAATGTGTTGTTGGTCAGTGCAGACCTTGACCAGGCTGGTGGCACTGCATTGTATCGTACCTGACTTGTGCATTCAGAACTGATCATGCACACAACCAGAAGTGTCCCTGCTATTGTGATCATTGTGTTGATGAATGCTTCCACAATGTACATGATGCATTGAGGTCTGGCAGGTACGGCAGATGGGTATGACAGACATGTTAAGTCACATTAGATTTGTGGCTCTTGTAGCTCCATGTCTGCGCATGTCACTCGTTTAATCATTGTATCCACATTATTGTCACTTGGGTATTGTCACTGGAGAGGCCTGCCCTCTGTGTGTAGCTATTGGGCAGCCATGTAACCAGATGTGCCATGCAGCTTTCTGGCCATTGTTTTTTACCCATTACATTATTGATGTTTTGTGCTATGGCCATCTCATGATGCTTGTCATTGACCTATTGTTTTTAATCCTAAACTAGGAGGAGGCCAAATCTCCTACGTCAGGTGATTGTGCTTGAGGACATGGAGAATGAGGCAATCATCAGGAAATTCCGGTTGGACAGACCGACATTGAAGATCTTGTGTGATCTATTGGAGCCCCACCTGCAGCCTCGCCGTCACTATCCTACGGCATTCACACCCGCCCACAAGGTAATGGCAGCACTACACTTCTTTGCGACTGGTTCCTTCCAGGAGACCGTGGCTAACGCTGGGGGAATGTCGCAGCCCATGTTCAGCATGGTGCTGAGGGATGTACTCGAGGCCATGATGATCTATCGGAATCGCTACATCCATTTCCCCCGGGGACGTGAATTGGCTGCCGTTAAGGGGGACTTCTATCCACTTGGGCACATCCCACATGTAGTCGGTGCGATAGATTGCACCCATGTGGCTCTGGTGGCACCGCAGGCGACGGAGCACATTTTTCGAAACCGGAAACACTACCACTCCATGAATGTGCAGGTGGTGTGCCTTGCAGACATGACAATTTCACATGTGTGTGCTAAGTATCCCGGTTCGGCACATGACTCTTTCATCATGAGGAACAGCATGGTGCCACGGATGATGGAGAATCTGCATCCCGAACGTGCCTGGATTGTGGGTGAGTTACACAACTGCTATCGCGTGCTGTGTGTCACTGCCTTTACTGTGGCCGTACAACATTGCAATGTGTATTTTTTTTTCCACAGGGGACTCGGCTTATCCCAGTAGGCCATGGCTGTTGAGCCCACTCCGTAATCCCCAGACACCTGCAGAGATCCGCTACAATGAGGCCCATGGCAGGACACGACGGGTAATTGAACGTACTTTTGGGCTGCTGAAGGCAAGGTTCCGGTGCCTTGACAGGACTGGAGGCGCACTTGCATACTCGCCTGGGAAGGTGTGCAAGATCGTTGTGGCATGCTGTATGCTACACAACCTGGCCATCCACAAGGGGGTCCCCCTGCTCCTGGATGACGGTGAGGAACCAAGGCCACAACCTGCTCAGGGACCTGAATCCAGTGATGAGGAGAGTGGAGAGGAGGAAGGAGTTGACCAACGGCAGCAGCTAATCCAACGCTACTTCACTTGAAGGTGTGTGACGAGTTACAACGTCTACATAGTCTAGTGTCTTAGCTTATGTTGTGAATGGTTATGCGCAGATGTTCCCAATAGCCACATGTTCTGTCACCTATGTATGGGATTGTTGGAATGGACGTTACGTCCGGAGATGTATTATGGACGGCATTACAGCATTTCAGATAGACACTGTGTAGGGTACCTGTGATAATTAGGATATTTGTGGATCAGTGATCTGTGTGTGTTGCCACGATGAGACCAGTGACTGTAGTTCTGTTGTGTCTCCCTAGGTTCTCCAGCGTGTTCCTGCCCTGCATACTGTACATCATGTTTACATATCATGGACATAATCATCATTGTAAATTATGCACTAAAGAATTCACTACACAAAATCTGGATTGTAAGGTATTTTATTTACGGGGTGGACATGTGAATTGTGCGTGAATATTTACAGGAAGGTGGGGAATGAGCAGTGAGTTGACAGTCATGGTCGCTGAGATGCAAGAGTAGACACCACATGAATGTGGTGACCCAGTCCAACAGACAGGTGCCATTGCCAAGGCAATGTGGGGAAAGATAGTCCAAAAGAGTCAATGCAGTTGGGGAGAGGGTTGTCTTCAAGGCTGGCTCCGTGACTGGCGTGTGGCAGGTGCTTGGCTTCCAGAGACTCCCAGGCTCTTCTTTGGACGCCCCCTAGATCTTTTTGGCGGTGGGGGGCCTGCTGAATGGCCAGCGGCGTCAGAGGACTCGCCCCTCTCTGTTGGCGCAGGGGAGGATGGTGGACTGTCATCCTGCTGCACAACAGGAGGGGATGGCGGTGATGGTTGGGACACAGGCCTGTCCCTCTGCAACGCCACTTGCTGGCCCATGAGGTCCACCATCTGTCCCATGTGGTTATTGATGGACCTCATCAGCAGGATGAGCTCCCTGAAAAATTCGTCCGACCGGCCACTTTGTCCCTGGACCTCTTGATAGGCATCCACAACTCTGGTGAAGTGGTCCAGGGATGGTGTCCACTCCGCCCGAGGTCTGGTGTTGGCCCTGGCCCTCCCACCTGCTCTGCTGCCACGAACCTCTTCCCTCGCCACTGGTGCACCACGCACTGGCTCCCTGCCCTCCACAGTTGTTGGTGTGGGCTGGTCATCCCTAGGGACAGGGAGGGTGCTGCAGGTGGTACTGGTGGTCGTGGTGGTGTTGGTGGCAGTGGCTGCGGTGGTGGTTGCGGTGGAGGCAGAGGCTGTGACAGCAGGGGTCTGCTGCGTTGTCGTTGCAGCGGAGGTGGTGGTGGGGAGGATGGGGGCCTGGGACCTCTGGGTGTGTGGAACACCGGATGGGCCGGCCTGGAGCTCATCGTCCATACTGTCCTGGGAGTCTGCATCTGTGAGTCCATGTGCCGGAGGTGGAGACTGGCTCTGCGGGTCGTTGGTGTTGTCCCCAGCAGTGAGTTCTTCATCACCTGTGGAGTAGATGGGGAGTGGTCAGTGTTTGTGTCATCTGTGTATCATCAGCTGTCTGTACACTAGTGCATTGTGCTGTCATCAGTTGTACAAATCATGGCAACATCGTGTTACATTACATAGTGGATAGTTAGATCATGGTGTCCTAAAGGTTGATTGTCTATGCATTTTGTACAATAGTAAATAGATTAATACACACACACTTCATGAAGATAAACGGTAGTTACATACCTGTAAGGTGAGCGTGCAGGGTATAATGGCTGACACTTGCTCCTGGGTGGGGGTAGCCTCCATGCTGCTGGGCTGTGGGACAGGGGGCATGCTGGGAGTAGTGGTACAGGCCTCACCCCCACAAACACCCTCCAAGTGAAGATGGCTACCTACCTGTAAGTTTGTTTGTTAAACTGTGCAATGGCTGACACTTGCTCCTGGGTGGGGGTGGCCTCCATGCTGCTGGGCTGTGGGACAGGGGGCATGCTGGGAGTAGTGGTACAGGCCTCACCCCCACAAACACCCTCCAAGTGAAGATGGCTACCTACCTGTAAGTTTGTTTGTTAAACTGTGCAATGGCTGACACTTGCTCCTGGGTGGGGGTAGCCTCCATGCTGCTGGGCTGTGGGACAGGGGGCATGCTGGGAGTAGTGGTACAGGCCTCACCCCCACAAACACCCTCCAAGTGAAGATGGCTACCTACCTGTAAGTTTGTTTGTTAAACTGTGCAATGGCTGACACTTGCTCCTGGGTGGGGGTAGCCTCCATGCTGCTGGGCTGTGGGACAGGGGGCATGCTGGGAGTAGTGGTACAGGCCTCACCCCCACAAACACCCTCCAAGTGAAGATGGCTACCTACCTGTAAGTTTGTTTGTTAAACTGTGCAATGGCTGACACTTGCTCCTGGGTGGGGGTGGCCTCCATGCTGCTGGGCTGTGGGACAGGGGGCATGCTGGGAGTAGTGGTACAGGCCTCACCCCCACAAACACCCTCCAAGTGAAGATGGCTACCTACCTGTAAGTTTGTTTGTTAAACTGTGCAATGGCTGACACTTGCTCCTGGGTGGGGGTAGCCTCCATGCTGCTGGGCTGTGGGACAGGGGGCATGCTGGGAGTAGTGGTACAGGCCTCACCCCCACAAACACCCTCCAAGTGAAGATGGCTACCTACCTGTAAGTTTGTTTGTTAAACTGTGCAATGGCTGACACTTGCTCCTGGGTGGGGGTAGCCTCCATGCTGCTGGGCTGTGGGACAGGGGGCATGCTGGGAGTAGTGGTACAGGCCTCACCCCCACAAACACCCTCCAAGTGAAGATGGCTACCTACCTGTAAGTTTGTTTGTTAAACTGTGCAATGGCTGACACTTGCTCCTGGGTGGGGGTAGCCTCCATGCTGCTGGGCTGTGGGACAGGGGGCATGCTGGGAGTAGTGGTACAGGCCTCACCCCCACAAACACCCTCCAAGTGAAGATGGCTACCTACCTGTAAGTTTGTTTGTTAAACTGTGCAATGGCTGACACTTGCTCCTGGGTGGGGGTGGCCTCCATGCTGCTGGGCTGTGGGACAGGGGGCATGCTGGGAGTAGTGGTACAGGCCTCACCCCCACAAACACCCTCCAAGTGAAGATGGCTACCTACCTGTAAGTTTGTTTGTTAAACTGTGCAATGGCTGACACTTGCTCCTGGGTGGGGGTAGCCTCCATGCTGCTGGGCTGTGGGACAGGGGGCATGCTGGGAGTAGTGGTACAGGCCTCACCCCCACAAACACCCTCCAAGTGCAGATGGCTACCTACCTGTAAGTTTGTTTGTTACACAGTGCAATGGCTGACACTTGCTCCTGGGTGGGGCAGGCCTCCATGCTGCTGGGCTGTGGGACAGGGGGCATGCTGGGAGTAGTGGTACAGGCCTCACCCCCACAAACACCCTCCAAGTGAAGATGGCTACCTACCTGTAAGTTTGTTTGTTAAACTGTGCAATGGCTGACACTTGCTCCTGGGTGGGGGTGGCCTCCATGCTGCTGGGCTGTGGGACAGGGGGCATGCTGGGAGTAGTGGTACAGGCCTCACCCCCACAAACACCCTCCAAGTGAAGATGGCTACCTACCTGTAAGTTTGTTTGTTAAACTGTGCAATGGCTGACACTTGCTCCTGGGTGGGGGTAGCCTCCTTGCTGCTGGGCTGTGGGACAGGGGGCATGCTGGGAGTAGTGGTACAGGCCTCACCCCCACAAACACCCTCCAAGTGCAGATGGCTACCTACCTGTAAGTTTGTTTGTTACACAGTGCAATGGCTGACACTTGCTCCTGGGTGGGGCAGGCCTCCATGATGCTGGGCTGTGGGACAGGGGCTATGGTGGGAGTTGTTGTACTGACATTCCGGCCCCATACAGGCCTCCTCAGCAGAATGGCTGGCTACATCTTGTTTAGGGATGGACAGTGTATTGGTGGTTGGGTATTGCAAGGAGGTAAAAGTCAATGTGGTTGTCTGTACTTACCAGCCTCCGCTCCCCCGGCTACTCCTGTGTAACTCTCAGGTAGCAGGATAGCAAGCACCTTCTCCTCCCATGGTGTGAATGTCTTCAGTGGGACGGGAGGGCCACTGCCAGTCACGTTTGCCAGAGTCCAGTTCTTGCTCCTCTTCTGCTTGACAACCCTCTTGAGATCATGCCACCGCTTCATGATCTCCTTCTTGGATCTTGGGGTGGCCCCAACTGCATTCACCCTTTGGACAATCCTTTCCCACATTTGTGTCCTGGTGGCTAATGGTGTCTGTTGGACTAGGTTCCCAAATAGTTGTGGTTCTACTCTCACAATCTCGTTGACCATGACTGTCAACTCACTCTCTGTGAATTTGGGCATTTTTTGTGAGGTCATGGTGTGGGGGTGTTGAGGTGTTTGTGGGTGCAGGGGTGTGTGGGTGCAAGGGTGTGGTGATGAGGTGTGTTCTGTGCTGGGGGTTTGATTGTGATGGTGTGATGGTGGTGTTGATGGTGGTGGTGGGTGTTGTGTGCGATTTTGCCTCTCTCAGATGTGGTGTGTGGCCTTCTGTTCTGGGAAGATGCAAAGGATTGTGGTGAGTGGAGGGTGTGGATTTGTACTCAGCTGTGTGGGTGTGTCCAATTGGATAGTGGTTGTCAGGTGTGTAGTGGGTGTGGTTATGTAGTATTGTGTATATCTTTGCCATTTCTGTATCTGTGTGTGTGTGTTGTATGTATTTGTGGCTGGGCTACTTTGTTTATGCAGTATTTTGCATCGCTGCGGTGCTTTGACATCGACCGCGATGGATTTCGTGTTCGTCCGCTGCGGTGACTTTGCTGGTGCTTGTCCGTCATTTCTCCCATGCAATCCTGCCTTCGACCGCGGCGGTCGGTGCCTGCCGGTCCGCCCGCGCCACCCTCGGGGATATCGTAATTTCCTGTGCGGTGTCTCCGCTTTCCCTGTGGGCGGTGTTGTATTTCCAGCTGCTTTTCCGACCGCCGCGGTCGGAGTTTTGTCATCACCGCACACGTCGGGCGGTTTCATTTTCACCGCTACCGCCGCGGTCGGTCTCTAGTGGCGGTCGATCCTAATTTGTCTGCCGGTTGCACCGCCTCCATGGCGGGCGGTTGTTTCCCGCATCCATGGCGGGCGGGGTGGTTTTCCGCCCGCTATCCTAATGGGGCCCCAGGTATCGAAAATGATCAATAAACACTGGAGGATCCTAACCAGTGGCACACTGGATCTAGAGAAACCTCTATTCGCCCACAGACGTTGGAGAAGCCTGAAAGATGTCCTGGTCCACACTAGACCTAAAACGACACCAAACCAACAAAGTAGGCTACAGGGTTTGAAAGGACATTATCCCTGTGGGAACTGTGGTAGCTGCCACCTAACGAAGAAAAGTCACAATCTCACATTCAGAAATGGGAGCAAATGGGAACAACGAGCCTTTACCAACTGCAATAGCAGAAACGTTGTTTATCTGATCACATGCCCATGCGGCCTGGAATATGTGGGCATGACCACGAGGGCGGTAAAAACCAGGATGAACGAGCATAAATGCAATATCAGATGCAAAAAATCCACAACTAAGATGGCCACCCATTTTCTAACCGGGCAACATTGTGTAAACGATCTCCTATGGACTGTCATCGAACAGCTTCCTACCGAGACAGGCCTTTTTGAAAAAGAGCAGAGATGGGTATTCCGCTTGGGTACCCATACTGTAGGCCTCAATGATGATATTCCGTGGGGACAACTACGATGACATGCCAGTGTCACTCATGGTCCTCAAACCTAACAGAGACTTTGTCTGACGACACTGGACAATCCTTATGGCAACAGACATTGTAGATTGTACATTGTAAATGTAGGCCACTTGGGGGCACCTGTATGCTTTTCCATAAAAACCTGCCTGCCCCAATTTCCTGGGTCTCTGCACCAACTGTACATGCGCAGTGGTATCTGCCCTTTGAGAACTTACTTTCGCGCATGCGCAACTTATGACTATTATCACAATGTCTGTAAATTTTTGGCGTATCTCTGGGAATCCAACGAACGGTGTGATAACCATCGTCACTTTTTTGGCTTACGAGATTAAGGAAGCGTTCAGACTTCTGCACATGCGCAAAACCACATACGAGTCAGCATTACCACTGCGCATGATCATGAAGAAATCAGTGCCTTCGAAGACACGCAGTACTGCGCATGCACAAAGCATTAGCGTCTCTACAACCGCGCAGTACCGGACACTGTCTAATTCAGGCCAAACCAAATATGGGCTCCATTACGCTACCAATTACCGGGTGCACAGACATAATATCGACTCCACAATATCGAATGGACAAAATATCGAGTTAAAAATATCGAATATGATAAAATATCGATAACAAAAATATCGTTGTTAAAAATATCGATTACAATAATTATAATAAAATATCGAGTACAAAAATATCGACTCAAAAATATCGACATGACAAAATATCGATTATTAGTCAAAGCAAAAAATATCGATATTATGTTGAAAAAAGGTAAAAAATATAAATTAATTTTAATAGTAATATAAATTGTAGTTACTGTTTAGGAGCGGGATGTTGGGTTAATAGGGGATAAGGGTGGGGAGTAATTTAAAATAAATATTTAATTTATATATGTTTGTAAATATTTTTATATTTTAATTAATTGGGAAATAATTAATAATAATTAGTTAATTAATTTATATAAATTTCTAAACATTTTTAATTAGTAATTAATTGGTAATTAAATAATATTAATTAGTTAATTGGAAAATAAATAATATTAATTAGTTAATTAGTTAATATAATTGGAAATAAAATTTTAAGTAGTAATTCATTGGTAAGTAATTATTATTAATTAGTTAATTGGAAATATAATATTAATTACTTAATTAATTAATATAATTGGTAATAAAATTTTAATTAGTCATTAATTGGTAATTAATTAATATTAATTAGTTAATTGGAAATTGAAGATTATTATTTAGTTATTTATTTAATATAATTGATAATAAAATTTTAAGTTTTAATTAATTGGTAATTAATTATTATTAATTAGTTAATTGGAAAATAAATATTCTTAATTAGTTAATTAATTATTATAATTTTCTTTAGATTTTGTATTACTAATTAATTGGTAAATAATTAATATTATTTAGTTAATTACATTATTTAGAGTATTATTTATATATAGAAAAGTTGTTATAGTTTGTTACATAATTGGTGAAAAATTCATTAATAATTAAATGAAATTAATTACAGTTAATGTGCAAAAATATTTTCATCGTTGTTATTGGTATAAATTGTACTTAATGTTTAGGAGCGGGATGTTGGGTTAATAGGGGATAAGGGTGGGAAGTAATTTAAATGAAATAATTAATTATGAAATGTTTCTTATAAATTTAAATTATCAATTAATTGGTAACTAATAAATATTATTATTTTAATAAATTCATATAATTTGGTACATATTTATCATTAGTAAATAATTTGTAATTGATTAATATTAATTATTTAATGAAATTATTATTTATACAAATATTTTATTTAATTATTTGTTATCATTAAATATTTGTTTGGGAATAAATATTATAAATAATTACATTCAAATAATTACAGCTACTTTGCTAATATATTAACTTATTATTTATAGTTAATAATTCATTAATAGTTAATTAAATAATATTATTTACATTTGGGTACACGTGGAATTTTTGTTTTCAGGGTCAGTTTTCTCTATTTAGGTAAAGGGGTATTTTTATGTTTCAGGGTCAGTTTTCAGTTTTAGGGTAAAGGGGTATTTTAAGAGTTCTGGGTCAGTTTTGAGTTTGTGGGTAAAGGGGTATATTTAATGTTCAGGGTCAGTTTTCAGTATTTGGGTAAAAGGGTATTTTTAGGGTTCAGGGTCAGTTTTCAGTTTGTGGGTAAAGGGGTATATGTAAGGTTCAGGGTCAGTTTTCAGTTTTTGGGGAAAGGGGTATAATTAATGTTCATGGTCAGTTTTCAGTTTTTGGGTAAAGGGGTATTTTTAGTGTTCAGGGTAAGTTTTCAGTTTGTGGGTAAAGGGGTATATTTAAGGTTCTGGGTCAGTTTTGAGTTTGTGGGTAAAGGGGTATATTTAAGGTTCAGGGTCAGTTTTCAGTTTTTGGGTAAAAGGGTATTTTTAGGGTTCAGGGTCAGTTTTCAGTTTGTGGGTAAAGGGGTATATGTAAGGTTCAGGGTCAGTTTTCAGTTTTTGGGGAAAGGGGTATAATTAACGTTCAGGGTCAGTTTTCAGTTTTTGGGTAAAGGGGTATTTTTAGTGTTCAGGGTAAGTTTTCAGTTTGTGGGTAAAGGGGTATATTTAAGGTTCTGGGTTAGTTTTCAGTTTTTGGGTAAAGGGGTTTATTTAAGCTTCAGGGTCAGTTTTAAGTTTGTGGGTAAAGGGGTATATTTTTAGGTTCAGGGTCAGTTTTCAGTTTTTGGGTAAAGGGGTATATTTAATGGGTCAGGGTCAGTTTTCAGTTTTTGGGTAAAGGGGTATATTTTTGGGTTCAGGGTCAGTTTTCAGTTCTTGGGTAAAGGGGTATTTTTGGGGTTCAGGGTCAGTTTTTAGTTTTTGGCTAAAGGGGAATATTTAGGGTTCAGGGTCAGTTTTCAGTTTTTGGGTAAAGGTGTATTTTTTAGGGGTCAGGGTCAGTTTTCAGTTTTTGGATAAAGGAGAATTTTTGGGGTTCTGGGTCAGTTTTTAGTTTTTGGCTAAAGGGGTATTTTTAGGGTTCAGGGTCAGTTTCCAGTTCTTGGGTAAAGGAGTATATTTTTGAGTTCATGGACACTTTTTAGTTTTAGGGTAAAGGGGTATTTTTAGGGTTCAGGGTCTGTTTGGGTATATAAAGTGTGAGAATTTTTTTATAAATATTACAAATATTTGAAATTTTTGAGTGACAAATACTTGCTATATTTTATGCTAATAATAATTGTTTGAACTACTAAAAAAAAAAAAAAAAAAAAATTTTTGGAACTACTCAGCAAAAAATATACAAAAAAATATGTTTATAATATTTATACAATATATATAAATATTTGACAATTTTTACTCAACATTATACTAAAGTAGCTATTCTAATTTATACATGGTCAGTCTTCAGCACCTTTCCAGATATTATTTTCACTTGAGTAGGAATAGTAAATAATAATTGGTCAGTGTCCAGCAACTTCTCTGATAATACTTTGAGTGGAGTAGGAATAGCAATTATTAATTGGTCAGTGTCCAGCACATTTGCATATACATTTATTTAGTGTGTTATTATATTACAAGACAATGCAAAATGGATGTTTTTACAAAACTTTATTACATTTTTTTTATTTTTTCATGTGTAATACAATACAATCACTATCAAATATAACATAAAGATTTTTAGAAATGTTGTATTTGCAGAATAACACATTATCATTTATGTACATGTTTTAATTTGTGACACAAAAAATGTTCACAATTTTTTTTCATGTCAAAACAAAATCTTATTATCAATCACTTTCTGTTACAAGTATTTATATTGAAATAAAAAATATACCAGTTATTTTTCTGTTTCTTCCATTTATATTTAATAATGTTAATATTATATATTAATATTATTAAATATTTAATTTTTATATTTACATTTGTATAAAGTAACATGACAATTATTATATTTGCTCAAGATATGGAAATACTAATGAAGACATTTTTTACACATATTTCTGACAATGTTGTTTTTAAATTATACATATAAATATATTATGTTGTTAACTTTATAACTGTAAAGGGGAATAATATGTATAATAATAATATCTGGTATTGGTAAAAGATTATTTATGCAATTATATACTTTTATAATACTTAGAAATTATTATTAAAAATGTATAATTAATTAATATAAATAATAACAAATATAATTATTATTATTATTAATTAATTAACTTAAACATTTATCTTTTCTTTTCACAAATACATACATTCAGAGAAATAAAAATACATTATTTAAGGCAATTATTTATATAGTAAATGGTTATAAATTTTATATTAATAATAATAAATAAGTTATATTATTTATTATTATTAATTATTAACAAAACTATTATTCATGTTTAGTTATAAAGAAGCACACAATTTTTCTTATAAATGTACACAAAAATAAATTTTTTACATATATTAGTTCAAGTGTTACATACTTATTTAATATTATTAATATATATTAATTACTATATATTAATTAATATTAAATTAATTTATTTTTTTAAACAGTTTAAATTATAATGAGTCTACTGTAGTAATTTGTTACAATAACAATGTGTATGTATTATATTTTTAGACTATAACATTGTATTTTCTATGATACCTTCTCAAAATTGGTTTAAGGGGACTACTTTTTTACCGCGTAAGGTTATTGTGCTTATTCAGGACTGGAGAAGCTCGCGGTTGGGTGTTGCTTCGTGTGGAGAGAGGTAAGGTAAATTTTATATACTATTTATGACTGAGTGGTAATGTGTGAGGGTATATTCGAACTGTGTAGTGTTTTTGAGTGTATGTATGGTTTGTTTATGTAGCGTTTAGGTGTAATGTCGTCGTTATAGATGCGTTGTGTATGTTTTAGTTCTAGTGTTATTTGAATTGTTAGGAAATGTCTTCTTACATGCTTAATGTTAATTGTGAGTGTATTTACAAATGTTATAGGCTATTTGTGGGTGGGTTTCGTTATGTATGTTTTTTTACAGGTTCCGGTTCCTCGCATGAAAACTACATGGAAGGAAGCGTGGTTTTTTTTGGAGATACTAATGTATGACTTATTATGGTTATATTTTTACGTGTATCTCCTATTTTTCGTGTTTGCCAGGAGCGTTTTTTAATATTTTTTACCTTTTTTCGGGTTTTTTGAGGGTTTCGTATTGGATTGATACATTGGTATGCGTCAAGGTTTTTTTTAAGTTGTGTGTATATCACTTTAAATAATAAAGTGTCCACACTACTGTTTTCGGGATTTCCTGGATCATTTATTTTATTTTAACTTTATTTTCGGGTTTTTGGTGGTTTTCCATATTGGATTTCTCTTACTTTGTAATGGATTGTATGGATTGTATTTTGCTTCATTACGTCTCTGTCATCTACAAAAATTGTAAGTAATTTTATATTTCTATTTATTGGGTGGGAAATGTCGATCTTTATGTAATGTGTATGTGTGATGTAATTATAAATATTGCATATTTGTTCAGAAATAATGTCCAACATTTTGATAAGTTAGTAAAACAAATATGTATTATTTATAATTGTTTTGAAATGTTTATGATTGTTATATGTACCATTATTGTAAGAAGATATTAGTATATTTTGTAGACATTTTTATAGTAGGGTTTTAGCTATTATTGACAGATATTCTAATCCTTTAGTTGTAGGGTATAGTGTGACTTGACTTTGCAGTAGTCGGAACATTTGTTTAGTTTGTTTACTTAGTTTTGGACCAATTTGGGTCACTGATTGTTCCATTCTTAGCTCTTGATAGCTTTGTTCTTTTATCAAAGCTTGTAGTAGGTTATGGAATGTGGGTCTGGTTCTGCTTGACGTAGCTTGGAAAGCATTATGCCACCCTTCTACACTGTTGTTAGTTTTTGCCTCTTGGTTTAAAGTACTAAGATAGACATTCCACCAAGGGATTTGGAATTTGGGTTGGCGTCGATGTCCAGATCTGTGCAACCTTCCCACCCAAGTATCTTCGAAATAATCCAGTAATGGGGTTAGTTTATCTTCATTTCTCTTGTAATATGTGCTGTCAATTAATAAATTATAGTGTTCCGCTACATCGGTAACAGGAACGTAGGCCAGTGCTATCAATTTTTTTATTTGATAGGCAAAGGTGCTATCTGTTGAGTACAAAATACTTAATGTTGATTTTTGGAGATGTCTCCATATGCTCTGATTGAAATGATAGTAACAACCCTGGATTGCTGTGTGGGGAAATATTTTCAAAATGCTATTAATCATAGCTAATTCGAAATCAATAATTATTTTTTCAGGAAAATAATTATTCATTTCATTTTTGAGAACATTTAATATTTCTGTGTAAGTGTTTTGCTGTTTGTTTGGTAGCAAACAGTAAATGAAAGGGATGTTATAGTTATGATATAACCCGTGGATGGAATATAGTTGATAAAAAGGTTTTGGGCATGGTTTAAATGTTCCATCCATCATCCATTGGGGACACTGTTGGATTTTTCTTAAATTACTTGCAGTTGCAAACATTATGATTCTGTTTGTACTGCTTTCATTGTCAAAAAGGATACATTTGTCTTTATTGTGTGTGATGGACATTTCTGGTGAAATAATAATTTCCTCAAAAGTAGTAGGGTTGGGTGGAGTTGTGGAAGTGCGTCTTTTAGTGTATGCAATTGTGCGTTTTAGTGAGTCAATAGAGGGTAGTTGACCTGAAGCATGGGCTGGGACTTTTGACAGTTCCTCTTTAAGGATTTGTGTTGTTGGTTTATCACTTTGTGTGCTAGCAGTCTTTATACTTTCTAAAGCATCTCTTATTTCAATTTCTGTGACATTGGGGGGATGATTGTGTTCCCTGGTAAATAGCACATTAGTTTCCTCTGTAGTAACCCTTCCATAACATTTGTTTGAGTAATATTTTGTACATTTCCAGAAAACTTTTCTACCACTTTGTCTTTCCTGACTATAAACATAACCCATATAACATACAGTAATTTATTTTTCTGTGACATTACAAATTCTGCACCTTCTGTCATTTTGTTTTACTTGTTCCAGGAAAGAGTACAAAGAAACAAAATCAAATAACATATATTTGACTTAGTGGTGCAAACATAATTAATGTTGTATTTATACTTACGTTTACTAAAAGTAGTAATCACAAATGCAGAACTGTATTTTGAAAGACTTTCTTGTATGTATTTCTTTATTTTCTGTTGGTATGAAAATATAGAAATGCTAAGTTAATGTTTATACATAACACACCTTTTTCCTAGGAGAAAGCAGTTTTTTAATTTGCTTAGTACTACATTTGATGTGAACATTACATATACTTACTTGTTTAAATAGTTGAGTTGTAGTATTTGGTGGAGTACATCAAGGTAGTCAAGTTTAGATCTGTAGAGAAGATAGAATAAATACATGTCACATATTATAACATTTATTTTTTACCGTTGGGAAATTGGAAATATTTAAAAGTATACTAACTTCTAAATATGTACTTTTCTTTGCTGTAGGTAGAATAGATGTATGATGTATTCACAATATCTGTAGAGGAAATATAAAATACATAACATGGTGTTAAGAACATAGTTCTTGGTTTTTTTCTGAAGTTTTGGACTAATTGATGTATACTTACATTTTTTACAAGGGTAGTCTTGTCTTTTGGTATAGTTGATGTAGGATGTTTTTATTGGATCTGTAGGGAAGATGTAATATGCAAGATATGTTGTTTAGAAACTAGCATTTTTAAATTTGGTTGTTTAATAACAAAAACATATATACTTACATGTTTAATTAGTGTAGTTCTATACATTTGTAGTGTTGAAATCGGAAAATCGCTGAATATCTGTAAATAAAATGTTTTAAGTAAAGTATGAATCTTGTGAAATAGTGTTTAAAAACAGCTGTTGTTGTAGAGCAGAGCATTAATATATACTTACTATCTTATTTTGCAGGGGAAGAAATAGGAGCAGGTATTAGGATTTTGTTTTTAGTAGTTTCTATCAGAAAAGTAGGAGGAGATAAAAATGACATAAGTGGAAGAGTTAGGAGATATAAGTAAAATAGTAGACTACTAATTTAGATTTTTAAATAATGCAATGTAACTTACTTGAATGATTAGCTAGTGAGCTGGATCTTTAAAGATGTTTGTTCAGGAACAAAATCTTCATAGTGTTGGCATCTTCTTTCTATAGAGTTAGCAGCAGCAAATGGTAGAATGGATTTATCCCTTTTATAGTATGTGTATTTTGTGTGCTTGAATTTGATTGGTTGTAGGATGAAAGCAAGAATTGTATAGGCTAGTTTGAATTTTTTTTAAGTTAATTGGTGTGTTTGGTGATGTGAGAATGGTGGTATGTGGTGGTTTCCGCATTAAAGCAGGTTAGTTGTTAAATAAAATAGATGTGTAAGTATAAAAATATTATGAAAATTTGAGTTACATGTAAAGATTCTTTTTCAAATGATATAACAAATTTAATATAATGTATAGGAAATGATGATAAATAGTAATGTTATAAAAGTAACAGGTATTATATGTAAAATGTTTTTTGTATAGAGCAATGACTTTTATAGACGTGTAATATGGTATTTTAGACATGAAAGGGTACAAAAAATAACTCGATATTTGTTTAGAAACGATATTTTTGTACTCTATATTTTAGTAGTCGATATTTTGGTAGTGTTAGGTGTAATTTCATGAACAACAATATATTAGTAGTCGATATTTATTAAGACGATATTTATGTACTCGATATTCTAAGTACTCGATATTTTGTAGTCGATATTTTTGTATTTTGTGTAATAAGTATACAAAGTCGATATTTTTGTAGTCGATAATTAATCAACGATATTATTGCTAGTCGATAATGTGACCGTCGATAATATTTCAGTGATCCCAATTACCGGCATCTTACCAATTGCGAGGTGCTTAAAAGACCCGCCAGCTCTCAGTGGCAGTATCATCGGAGCTGCGTAGAGGGGAGGAGGTCGAATTCCGTCCAAGTAACCGTGAGTTAGATACCTGAGAAACCACGGAAAGGTGGGGAGCAATAGAGTCTTCTTGGTGCAGTATTGATTATAATGAGTCCTTCTCATTATTTCAGATCGTCCTATTGTGCCTGATGGATCCCTCCAAAACGTAAAAGTCTCATGAGGCACTATATCCTTGTATTATGAGTAAGATCTTTCTCTTTATCTCTCCTGCACCAGCAGTAGGAATGAACTTGTTACCAACACGTGTGCACTATATGTTTTATATGTGTCCTTGTCTAGTCTGTGACATTTTTTACACGTTGCATGGTTAATTAACACATGATCTATATGTGGTACATAGCAACACCCCACTTTTTCCTTAAGGTCACCATTACCTGGAGGATGATAGTAATAAATATTGAGAAAAAGAATTAATATGCGTTTTTCTCCCTCTAGGTCTTCACCACACGCCGATTTGGTGAAGAAAGACTACGCTAATGATCTAGTACTTAGGTACATTACACCTATAGTTCACTTTTTCTTTAATTTTTGTATAATACACTTTGATACATATATACATGTGAGTAAGGTGGGTCTTTGTGCAATTCCCGTCCTGAAGAAGGAGGCTTTGAACTCCGAAACATGTCCATGTAGACGCACAAACGAGGTTGTTGTATTTAACTATACACTCACAACCTCTCATTGCACCCCTTTTAGCAATACCAGCCGGGGGCTTAATAAAAATTAATTTTTCTACCCCACGAGCCAGGTATTTTTTATTTCTCACTCACTTTAAACTCACCACTCACATACGTCCTCTTACCCCACACACATTCACACATAGTCCAATAGAAAGTGCTCCCACGTAGTCGTCGGTCGTAGCACGCCGCATCCCGTAGAGGGGTGCGAAGACCCCGATGATGAAGCATGACACCAAGGGGCCTGTTGGTGTGTGAGGGGTATTTAAAACAACACTGAGTGTTCCCCACCACTATAGGGACCAACTCAAACTGCCCAAGTGGATTCCACTTTGTTTTTTGTACTATACCCGGGGAGACTGAATCCACTTTCCTCTCCCTCCCTCTTTTGTCAGAAGTTGAGGATTTAGGTGCTTCATTAACTTGAAAAGGACTAGGGTGAGACCTGACCAGTCATGATTAATTTAAGAAGGTGAATTATCAATTTGGGTTGATGGTAGTATCCCACAAGTCATAAAGTCTCTAACCTGAAATGTGCAGGCAAAGGCTTCAAAAATGTAAACTGAACTGAACCCCTGATAGAAATGTTCCAGTACAGAAAGACTTAACTTAGCAGAATTGTGTTACTCTTTTACAGGTACCAAAACAGGTAAAAAGTAAAAAATACAACATTATAAAAATGCTAAAATTAAAAAAAACTAAATAAAACCAGAATGGCAAAGATCCCAACAGGCAACTGGAGTTATGCATTTTTAAAGATTTCTTTAAAAAACTGCCTTGAAAAAGTAAAGTGCTAATGAGAAGTACTGTGCATGGTTAATGTGAACCTAGGTGCGGTTTGAGGCCAACTGCAATGAAGAGCGGGTCAGATACACCATGCAGGTTAGCCCTGGCTGCGATTTTATCTTGGAAATTAGTATGTGAGATAAAAGTCAAAATCCTTCAGTGGACAGGGTGACAACTTGGAGCCACTAAAGTCCCCTAGAAGTAAATAATGCCTTGGATGAGGTCCCTCTGAACCTGTTGTGTTTGATGCGAAAGCACAGAATGGGAGAAATGCAGATGTTGCAACCAACAAAGTCCTGATGCTGGGCAAATTAATTTTGTGCCTTCTCCCAGTCAAGATTTGGAGCTAAGCCTTTCTTGTGGAGCTCCAAATCCTCCAGTGAGAGAAGCTTGAAGCTGTATATGACAAGGTTGTGGGACACCCTTACCATACGGACCCACTGATGTTTTAGATATCTTGGAAGCTCAAAAAGTTTCTAAATCCCAACATTTCAGGGTTTCTGGGGCAGCTCCTCTTGGTCACTTTTAAAGCTCCTAGGACCCCAGGACCTCAGGGCCAGCATTTAGGGGTCCTGGCCAGTTGCGGCTAGTGCTGGTCAGCTGGGGACTTCAGGAAAGAGACCTCTTGCAGCTAGTTATGTCCCTGTCCACTTCTTTGTCCTGAGTACCAGTAGGAGGAGGTCCACCAGTTCAAGTCTTCTCACATGTCGCAAACAGCAGGTGTGGCCCTTCACCTGCTCTCCCGAAGCTCCAGAAATGGCCCTGAGGGGGCAGATGTTTATGTATACTTTGTAGAGTTGAGTAGCTAGTGGGTGGGGTGACTCCTGGCCATTTCTTAGCAAATGAGAGAAAGGTTGCTGGGGACAGCTCTACCCACGTTTGCAGCACATCCTGGTTGCTTTACTACAAACTAGCCTACAACACGCTGTTCTAAGGGAGGTATTCTATTAGGTTGTTTCACAAAATACCAAACTGTAAAGAAGAGCAATTCGATCAACATCATAAACATTAATAAGGTAGGTCACAAATTCTGACCCACAATGTTTGGCTGCAATTACATGCATGGTGGCCTGCTGGGCTCAGCAGACTACCATGTCTGTGGTTGCCTTTTAAAAAAGAAATCTTTAGCTTTTAAATGCTGTCAGTTTTCATGGAAGGAAAACTTGATGCATTTAAAATAGAAAATGAAAACGTTTGCAAACATTTTTAGGAGCAGTTAGTTGTCCAAAAGATCACAGCCTGCTCTCAAAATATTTGTGATCATATTTACGAAGGGGTCCCTTGGCCACCCCTTCTTGCATATGAATGGGTTACCACCTCCTTCGAGGTGGTGGTGAAATTGTATTCTTTTTTGATCAGATTCCAGTCACAAAACATTAACACATACAATAAGGAGTCAGTATTTGAAAGGGACTCCAATAACAAACACATTCAAATTACAGATTCCTTATGGTTTTATAAACCCATTTAAAGTTTCAGAAAATCTTTGCCGAATGGGTAAATGGGCTTAGTACATTTCTAAAGGGTTTCAACATTTGCAAACCCTCTGATTTACTGAATAAGAGTGTTTGCAAATACAAAAACCATTTGTACATGAGATCTGTTGTCATCAAAACAATGGTATATTGATCTACTTATAATGAGACTATTTTTATGTACATGCTCACTAAGGTAGTGAATTCAGTATTGTTTTTAATTTGCATTTCTGTTGGTCTAGCTATTTTTTACATAGTTACCTGGCAGGACACTTGTCTAGCCTGTGTTAGAAGTGAGGTAAATTTGTAAGAGTACTGGCATCTGAATGAGGTCAGCGAATAATTGTGCATCTTCTTGAATCCCACATCACTCACATACTCACTCACTCAATCACTCCCCTGCAACAGTGTAATCAAAACATAACATTCCAAAACCCCATGTCTTTTTCACCAAAACCCTTTTTTAGCAACTACTTAGTACAGCACTCTCTCGTGCTCAGATGGTGGTCACAATGAAATGCTAGATGATGTGGTACTAGATGAACTCTGTAGCATGTATATATATATGTACGTCCTTGGGTGCCAAGTATCCCTCCAGTAAGCCCCATACAGTAGGATTGCTGAGAGGTTGTCGGTGGCCATACCCCCTTTCTCCACCACTCTGCAAACACGCCTCCTAGCACACTACTAGTTGGGGGATGAAGTCCCCTTGCCTCTTGAGGGTCCTTGAGGACCAACTACCCTTCCTGTTACATCAAGTAAGTCCCATACAGCCTCAATGCTGAGAAAACTTCGGAGTCCATGCCACCTTTCTCTACCACTCTGCAAACACACCTCCTGGTGCTCTACTAGTTGGGAGAAGAAGTCCACTTTAGTCCTGAGGTCCTCTGGAGTAGAGTGGAATTCATCCTTCCAACCAGTAACGCACTAGGAGAAGTATTTGCAGAGTGGTGGAAAAAGGGGGCAGGGCCTCCCCCGAGTTGGCAGGTTTAAAAAAATATACATATGTTTCTACTTTTTAGGAAGGGGTCCACGTGCCCACCCCCCTTCACTGGACCCTGGGACCCCATCCCCCTGGCCTGGCCTTTGGAATTTTTATTAACAAAATACATTCTAAAGCTCTTTGATTGAACTACAGTGCCTTCTACGGATCAACAGTCCCCTCCCTAGTGCCTTGAGACCCTATGCGTGAATAGTCACACTTGGCAAGACACTTGATTGATTGATTGGTTGATTGATTGTTTGAATAGGAGCTTACGTGTGCCTGCATGGGCCATTTCTGGCTGGATGGAAGGGCAGAACTGGGCACAGCTCTGCTCACACTGGAATAGGCTGTGTCCTGCCACCACACAATGGTCAGCATAACCCCTGTAGTTAGTCTGGTCTCAGGACAGGGAATGCAGGATGCCTGTGGATGTCAAAGGTGAACCTCTAGAAACTTCTCCCATCATCCAGAGGTAGGGTGCTAGTTATTAATACTGGACCTCAGACACCACCTCTTTAGTGCACTTCTGGACCTGTGAATGGTCTGACACTCAGCTGGACTGCTGCTCCGATGGACTGCTTCCCTCTTGTCTGGGTGAGAAGGGCTGGATCAGCATCTGTTGAACCCAGGACCCCAAAAAGTGACTCCAAGGGCTAGTTGGCTGGTCCCCTGACTAGCGTCTTAGGGTTAGAAGGCTCCAACAACCATAAATAGAGCACTTGGATTTATCCACCTGTGAATCCTTCTCTGCCAAGTGATACCACCCCATTCTTGGACCCTTGTAAGTGGGCCTGAAGGTGTTCTGTCTGCCAGCCCATTTGTAGATCCAACAGAACCTAGGCATCTCCTCTGCTTTGTGGTGCAAACCTGAGCAAAACTGATACACTGCCTGTGCTGTGAGGGTTCTCCCGAGGCAAAGGACTCTACACTGACAGGTGTATTGGAACCGCTGTCTGTGGAAAGCATTCCTGATGCAGGGCCTCACATCTCTCATCGATGGCAGCCTCAACATCAAAGCAGGTTCTTGCATTGGAGCCTCACAGCTCCCCAGAGCCAACACATCACCTCGACTGCACGATTCATCCTCGACAACTAGATGTCGCAATGTAAGCCCTCATCAGTGGGATCCTTGACAATGACGCAGGACCTCACATCACAGCTCTGCAGCACCTTAGAACCGATGCAACACCTCGGATGCACAGTGCATCCTCTGCACGGAACCTCGCAGTGCTCTTCAACCAGGACCTAAGGTGCTTTGTTCAGCAGGCCTAACTGTGTTCCCTTAGCCGACCCGCACTACATTGCGGTTTTCCTGTACTTGTGACTTTGCCCTGGTCTGGATCGACCAGATATCCACCATTGGCGCTTTGTGCTTTTGGGTGCCACTTTTTACTGAAATCATTCAAATTGAATACTTCCAATTCTATTGATTAGATTTTTGTTATTTTGGTCTTGTTTTTTTTATTAAAGGTTACTTTATTGTGACACTGATCTTGCTACGTGTTCAAGGAATCCTCTTTGCAGAATTCTGAAGAAGCTTGGGGTTCCAGGAGATCACTGCAAGATTCTTACATCAGGTAAGAACACTGAGAGCAGCGCTAGGAAATTCAAATATTGTGCCCTGGCGATGCAACCAAGTTCAAAGCCGAAATCTTCCAAAAATACATAAGAAGCAGCAACCACAAACAGTAAAATATAGACGATCCTCCAAAATTGTCGGTACTTAAATGTCGATGCAGCCAAACGGTTCTCCAGCCAAAATAAATATTAGTCGGTTTTGTAGTACTCCACTGCCATGCTGAGTGTAGGTCCAGCTCGTCGCCAATATTAAAAGTAGCTGAAGTCAGATTTGTAGAAAAATAGTACGTTTATTGCAGCACAGCAAAAAGGCATCAGCCTAGGTCGATGTCCAGATGCAACTGGCATAACCTGGTGGAACTGTTCATTACAAGTATTCCAGAAGAATGTGAAATCCTTGTAGAATGAAAACACGTTGCATGCCATTAAAGAAACACAACATTAATGAACACAGTGAATGTACTTAAAATATTTCATAATCAAAATGCAACACATCCCTCTCATAAGGAAAAGGAAGGAAAATAGTAACAAGACATTAAATAAAATCATTATACAATGTAGGAAAACTTCTAATATGAGAATTGGTTTTAACTCTTGAAGCTACAGATTCAAAACAATGTCCATTACTCTTTTTAGAATCAGAATTACATGGGATAAATTGAACAGGACATTTAGCAACCTTTCTGGTGTTCCATACTTTCCCATCCTGAGAGACTATAGTGTTGCTTAAAAAAATTCTTGACCTGTATGGCTTTTTCATATTTATTAGAACTTTTATTCATAAAGCCAGGTTTTAAAATTCTTACCCAATCATCAACACAGATATTATGTTCCTTCGTTCTCCACATTTTATTGAACCATAATTTGGTTTTGTTCTGCTTATCTTCTACCCTTTTTGCAGTATCATGTACACATTCTCTTTCTTGTGCCAAATTCTTGTACTTTTCTCTGAACCACCATGGACAGACACTGTAAGCCATTTTTCTACCTTTGAGTAATTTAAATGGACCGACTTCAGTGGTAGAGTGTGGAGTAATGTGATACACCCCCAAATGTTCTCTAAGTGCACGTAACCAATGTTCCCCTTGTTTGAGAGAATCAATGACAAAACCCTTAAGAACACGGTTAAAATGCTCCACTTGACCGTTCTCGCGTGGTTCATAGAGTGAGGTAAGTATGTAAGTATGCCACAACCTTTGAGAACATTTCCCATTTCAAATGATGTACGTTGCACCCTGTTGTCAGAAACCAGAGTAGAAGGACATACTTCTCGTGCAAATACTTCTTTAAAGAAGTTTACCACAGCAATGGTGGTGGCTTTTGGGACAAACTTAACCTCAGCCCATTTAGAATGGTAATCAATCATGACCATGGCAAATTGTGAACTCTCGGGTAACATGCTGAACGGGCCTAATGTGTCAAAAACACATCTTTTTACCATGGCTCTTCAGGCCATTTAACTGTCTTAAGGGAAGGAATGTGTACTTTTAACATTTTTTCACTGGAAACACATTCATGACACTCCCTGACAGTTCGATCAATAAACCTGTCCATACCAGGCCACAAGAAATATGTTATAATTAACCTTGTCATTTTTCTACCTTTGAGTAATTTAAATGGACCGACTTCAGTGGTAGAGTGTGGAGTAATGTGATACACCCCCAAATGTTCTCTAAGTGCACGTAACCAATGTTCCCCTTGTTTGAGAGAATCAATGACAAAACCCTTAAGAACACGGTTAAAATGCTCCACTTGACCGTTCTCGCGTGGTTCATAGAGTGAGGTAAGTATGTAAGTATGCCACAACCTTTGAGAACATTTCCCATTTCAAATGATGTACGTTGCACCCTGTTGTCAGAAACCAGAGTAGAAGGACATACTTCTCGTGCAAATACTTCTTTAAAGAAGTTTACCACAGCAATGGTGGTGGCTTTTGGGACAAACTTAACCTCAGCCCATTTAGAATGGTAATCAATCATGACCATGGCAAATTGTGAACTCTCGGGTAACATGCTGAACGGGCCTAATGTGTCAAAAACACATCTTTTTACCATGGCTCTTCAGGCCATTTAACTGTCTTAAGGGAAGGAATGTGTACTTTTAACATTTTTTCACTGGAAACACATTCATGACACTCCCTGACAGTTCGATCAATAAACCTGTCCATACCAGGCCACAAGAAATATGTTATAATTAACCTTGTCATAGCTGATATACCTGGATAAGTTTTATGTGCTAACTTTAGAATGACCCCCTGAATTCCTTTTGGGGGAATACACTTCCCTGCCATAAAAATTAAATCACCTTCAATATTCAGTTCATCTGAATCATTATAAAAAGGCAACAATTCTGCCCTCACATCATTTTTTCTAAGCCAACCTTCCATCACAAACTTCTCATGATCACACCGCCTGTTATCTCTTTGTTGACATTCTCTCTAGTGTTGCTCCGTGATTTCCTGGTACTGTAAAGGAATAACATCAGAGATACCCAAACAAAATCACATTCTTTACACACATTTGTATTTTCAACATTGTCACTGCATGGTAGGCGTGATAAAAAGTCAGCAGTTCTTCTTACCCAGTACATATTCAACTTTAAAATTATATTCCTGAAGTCTTGAGGATAAGCGTGCAATTCTAGCAGTGGAGTTCCATCCTCCTCCTGTAGAAAGAATATGTACTAGGGGTTTGTGATCTGTCCTGAGAATAAACTTGTGACCCCAAACATAAATTCTGTAATGCTCCATGGCCCATACACATGCCAGTAATTCTCTCTGAATAACTGAATATTTAAGCTCAGTTTCATTGAGGGTTCTTGAAGCAAAAGCAACATTCCATCCATTTCCACCATCAATTTGGGATAAAACACCTCCAAGACATATAAACTGGAATCAACAGTTATAATGCATTATTTTCTCATGTGGAACGGTTTCAATGTGGGAGAATTAATAATGTCACTTTTTATAGCTTTAAAAGCTTCCTGTTGTTCATCATTCCATTCATGCGTAACATTTTGCCTTAATAATTTCCTCAATGGTTCCATCTTGGTGGCAACATTTTCAACAAATTTGCTATAGTATTCACACATTCCAGCGAATGATAGTAATTGCTCTTTGTTAATGGAAGATGGGGCATTCTGGATGGCTTCCACATTAGATTGTTTGAGAATAAGGCCTTCACCAGATAAAGTGTGACCCAAATATTCAAGAGAATGTTTAAACAACTTGCATTTGTGAGCCTTAAGTGTAAGACCACAACTTTCAAGTCTCTTACTCACTTCATTTAAATTAAGGGTGGGCGTAGTGGGCGTAGTGGGGCTTCGTGAAGCTACGCAAAGTGGGCAAAACACTACGCCCACCCACGCACTTCGCGTAGCCCCACTACGCGCCACCCGCCTCCCTCCCGCCCTCCCTAAATGCTTACAATAATTTATGAAATAATTATAAAACCACTTACCTTGTCGTGCCGCGTCCCCAGGGCTCCCGCTCGTCATTGCGCCGCCGGCGCGCGCGTCCTGGATGCATGTGCATTAGCATCCAGGACGCACGCGCCGGTGGCGCAATGACGAGCGGGAGCCCCGGGGACGCAGCAGGACAAGGTAAGTGGTTTTATAGTTATTTCATAAATTATTGTAAGCATTTAGGTAGGGCGGGAGGGAGGCGGGTGGCGGGCAACTTCGCTACGCCCACAAAGTGGGCGTAGTGTTGCCTGCTTCGCCTACTTTGCAAAGGGCGAAGTAGGCAACACTACGCCCACTTCGAGGGCGTAGCAAAGTTGCCCGCCCTCCCTTAATTTAAATGGACTTCATGTTGCACTTCATTTCTTGAAAATATTAAAATGTCATCCTGGAAACATTTAACATATGTGTCAATGTCCCTAAACATTTGGTGCCTCATTTATGAGCCCGTGCATCACTTTTATGCCACAGGTGTGTCAGTTTTTGTGACGCACCAGCAGCGTAAAAAATGTGCCTTGTTGCACCATATTTACAAAGTGACGCATCTAGGTAGATGTGTCACTTTGTAAACCCTTGCGTCACATTATACCTGCGCCAGGTATAAAGTATGCAGGGGGTCGTTCTGATGCAAGAAAGGGTCATAGAAGTGACGCAGTGAAATCTATAAGATTTCACTGCGCCACTTCTAGGACGCAAATGCGTCAATTTCTTACGCCTGCCTCACAGCAGGCGTAAGACTGACGCAGGCCCTTTCACATGGGGCTTGCCCCATGTGAAAGGACACATTGCTGGAGTTGCGTCACTTTTGTGACACACTACAGCAATGCGTTATTTTTGCGCCATACAGATACGTCAGAAATACTGATGTACCTTTAACTCCTTGCGAAATGATGCGTCATATAGTAAATATTACGCATCAATCATGTCGCAAGCAGGACGCTCTGAAAAGTGTAGCAGCACAGCTTTCACGCAGCGATGCGTCACTTCTCATAAATGAGGGCCTTGAAACATAACTCTCTGAAAAACTGACGCCGCTGATGCCAGACCAAATGGCATCCTAGTATATTGGAAAAGACTTTGTGGAGTGATAAAGGCAGCATATTTTTTTGAATCTTCTGTAAGTTCAATCTGGTGGTATGCCGACCGTAGGGCAAGTGTAGAAAATATCTGCGGACCCTTTAATAATGACACCCTCATTGATATTAGGGAGATGGTGGTATCCAATCTCAATATTAGAGTTTAATGCTCTCAAGTCCTCACACACTCTGAGTTTTTGGTCATGTTTGCGTACTAGAACAATGGGTGAAACCCATTCAGAAGACTCTATGGGCTCAATGATGCCATCATCTCTACTGTTGATAGGTACACCCCTTAACTTCTCTTTAACGGGACTGGAATTCTCTTTCAATACAAGACAATGTGAGAAATGTTTCAATCTACCTAATCTGTCACAAACACGTTACTATAAGTATTCACAAGTTTTGTTTCTCTTCCCAAATGAATACAATTTTTACTAAATGTGGCAATATTGTATAAATCTTGTTCATTACAAAGCGAAACTGGATCTTCCGATTGTAGATTGAGGATTATACCCAATTTCCACTGGTCTCTCCAACCTAAAACATTTACTCCCTTCACAGCAATGTACAACGTAATATAAGCACATTTCCCCTTGAAATATAATGGTAGATGGAAAAAACCCTTCATTTCAATTTTTGAGCCGTCAAAACTTTCAGCATTATTATCCGACTCTTGAATATCACTATATTTGCAATTATTTTGTAACTTCGGAAGTCAGATTGGAGCGGTGCACCACTCGGAATTGTATTCAAGTAATCAATGAGTCTTGTGATGTAGAGTCTTGACTAATCCTTTATTTACAAAAATTGCCAGCCAACGCGTTTTGTTCATGGGAATGAACTTCTTCAGGGCATAGGTCCACGTTCCATTGTGGGGAAACGGAGGGGTAAGGTGGGTAATCCGGGCTGCACTGGCCTCCTTGATAAGGGCCGCTGTGCGCCGTATCTGACGAGTAGGCAGTATGAAGAGCTGACGAGTAGGCGGTATGAAGAGCTGTCCGCTTCTGTGATAAGAAGGTTTTTATCACAGAAGTGAACAGCTCTTCATACCGCCTACTCGTCAGCTCTTCATACCGGAGTTGTGTCCTTTTATAACTGGAGACGGTATGTCATGGCTGTTTAAACAGTAATCACTGCTGACTTCCTACCACTGCCCACAAATACTCTTCACGCTTTTTAAAAAAAATATAAAGGACAGAATTCCTCGTTGTTTTCTTTAAAAGAACGATGTTTCCATTTAGACTTTTAACCGGTGATCAGAAGGACGCTGGGAGTAAAGACAAACAGTGGTATGTGTTTCCTTTGTTATTCTCTCAAAAGGGCGGCTCCATCTCGTACATCAGCTGTCGTGCAATACTATTTGAGAGGTGAAAGGTGACAGACGCCGGGTTGTAAAGTGCAGACTCCCTCCGATCCGCTTGTTTTTTAAGAGATGGAAGTGATTCAGAATGATTGCAGGTTCCAAATAAATACCTGTCTTTGAACTGATCACTGGAACACGAGCAAGGCGGTAAGCAAGGTGATTTTCAGCTCTGTTAGCGTTCCCATAGGCGGCTTAGGTCAGATGAAAGAAGCCTACAATGAGGGAAGTACAGAAAAAACGCGGAGGAGGGATGGAACGACAAGGGCGAGGCGACGCACCAAGATCGGCTACACGGGGAAGTCGGAGGACAAGGTCAGATTTGGATAAGGAGATGTTATTTCTCTTTAACTACAACAACAAAATTAATGATAAAGCAACATAAATGATTTTGTTAACTCCTTAACCTCAGCGCAAATTCCGCCGCAGTGCAGGATTTTTATTGAGTGGGAGGGGGCACGCCAGCCAACAGACGTGCGCAGCACTACCGAGGTAGTGCTCACGACGGCCGATGGCCTACGCGTGCACGCAACAGGTTAAAACTCACTTTCACCAAAGCAGTTCTCTTTGTGGCTCCAATGCGCTTATTAGTGAGTAAGGTTATGTCAATAACAAACCTTTCCAAAGCGCAGTAAAGATTTCCAGTGAAATACGCAAACCGACGTGTCAATATCATTCGGACACACTTCTGATGTGTGTAATATGTTGCCAGGCTAACCAAAAACAAAATGGCCGCTGTACGTTGCAGGCAGAGATCAGAGCGGTGACATGTGATGCTGATCTTGCTACGTGTTCAAGGAATCCTCTTTGCAGAATTCTGAAGAAGCTTGGGGCTCCAGGAGATCGCTGCAAGATTCTTACGTCAGGTAAGAATGCTGAGAGCAGCGCTAGGAAATTCAAATAATGTGCCCTGGAGATGCAACTAAGTTCAAAGCCGAAATCTTCCAAAAATACATAAGAAGCAGCAACCACAAACAGTAAAATATAGACGATCCTCCAAAATTGTCGGTAATTAAATGTCGATGCAGCCAAACGGTTCTAATCTCCAGCCAAAATAAATATTAGTGCGTTCTGTAGTACTCCACTCCCTTGCTGAGTATAGGCAGGAGTGTAGGTCCAGCTCGTCGCCAATATTAAAAGTAGCTGAAGTCAGATTCGTAGAAAAATAGTACGTTTATTGCAGCACAGCAAAAAGGCACCTGCCTAGGTCGCTGTCCAGATGCAACTGGCATAACCTGGTGGAACTGTTCATTACAAGCATTCCAGAAGAATGTGGAATCCTTGTAGAATGAAAACACGTCGCATGGCATTAAAGAAACATAACATTAATGAACACAGTGAATGTACATAAAATATGTCATACCCAAAATGCAACACTTTATTTTCTATATCTGGTGTTGTATACTTTTTGAGTGTGTTTTCACTGTGTTACTGTTTTGAGTTTTGCACAAACACTTTACACATTGCATCTGAGTTGAGCCTGACTGCTCTGTGCCAAGCTACCTGAGAGTTGAGCACAGGTTAATTTAGGGTTTGTTAGACACTTCACCCTGAGAAGAATTGTGCTTGCTGTTTGAGAAGGGTTATACCCTACTTCAACCAGAAACCCATTTACTTACAGGGGGCACAGTAGAGATGCCCCCTAGGCCGGTAGTGGGATCCCAGAGGCACCTACCTCCTAGCTAAAAATTGCAATTATATTTAATCAGCATCAAACAAATGCAGAGGATCCTCAGATCTGTGGCTCTGACAAAAAAAGATGGGGGTCTCTCACTTTTCAATTAAACCCATTCCTGGGTGACCCAGAGTCTTGGGGACATTACAATTAGGTTTTTAGGAGAGAAGAGCATGCTGCCCCCTCCCTAAGCCTCAGAGAGGCCCCAGTGACAACATCTCTCAGGGCCATATATGATACAAAAGGGGAGGTGTCACGCACCCCCTCTCTGAACCACTATTGGGTCCTGTGACCCCCATCGCCTGGGAGCGATATTTTGCAAATGAGGAGGGAACGTGTCCCCCCATCCCCTCCTCAAACCTCAGTAAGGTCCCGGGTACCCCATCTCTCGGAGACAGCATTTCCAAAATTGAAAGAGGATGTTTAGCCTCCCTCAAAGAGCCAAGCTTTGGCCCTAGACAACCTATCCTTGGGATTAGCTCAGGGACGATGTTCCTGGACCTCTACCCAGGTACATAATCTTTTCTCTGCGTGATAGTGCGGGCAAGGAAGTGTAATGTGCTTCCATCCAGCGGCAGCCGAAAGCTGCTCGTGCGAATGGGAGCACAACATTTTTTCCAGTGCATATTTTCAAGCAGAGAAACAGAAAATTGCTACTGCCTCGTAGGAGCTAAAGAAAATCTGCTCCTGCGAGGTAGGAGTAGTGCCTGTTACCACCACATCAAAATGGGTGCTCGCTGGAGAACAGGTAAGGATGCAGGCCCTAGGGGTTCCCCAGGCAGCCTCCAACATGGGACATGCTGTGGGATTCCCCTGGTGGGCACAGAGGCAGCCTCTATTTACAAAAGAGAATAATGCCAGACCCCCTCGAGACCCTAACAAAAATAATGTTATGGCACTAGGGCACACTACTTGAAAACAAAAGAAAAGAAAAATACCAGACACAAACAGAAAGAATGATGTGGGCTGCCCCTGTTCACATTTAAAAAGAAAAAAAGGAAAAGGCTTGCTGGCTCCGTTATTTTCCAATGCACCCATAATGAAAA
Source organism: Lissotriton helveticus (assembly GCF_964261635.1). Taxonomy (NCBI): domain Eukaryota; kingdom Metazoa; phylum Chordata; class Amphibia; order Caudata; family Salamandridae; genus Lissotriton; species Lissotriton helveticus. The sequence continues at coordinate 1,787,001,247 of NC_136061.1, forward strand.
AACATATTTTTTGGAGCCTGGTAGTCTCCCTAGAAAGGACAGGGCACCACCAGGCAGTTTTTGTAATGCTGTAGGGGCTGCACGGAGTATAGCCCCCAGAAACATTAAAAACACAGTAAGTCTACTGGGTCATTAAATCCATGACCCCAGGCAAGCTTAACATTTTTCCTAAAGCACTCGTAGGGGCAGATTTGCAAGCCCCACGTGCCACATTTCTGCCGCCGTTGCGTCACTTCTGTGACACAGCCACCGAGTAAACCATGCGCCATGTTGCACCTTATTTACAATGTGAGACATCTAGGGAGATGCGTCACATTGTAAAGCCCTGCGCCACATGAAACCTGCGTTAGGTTTCAAGTTATCGTTCCAGCACAGGGTGGGCATTCTGTCAGAGGAACGCCCCATAAAAGTGACGCAGTGAAATCTACAAGATTTCACTGATTCACTTTTACGTCCATGCTACATCAAAATCCTTCACCTGCTTGAAGAAGGCGTAAGGAATGATGCAGCATATTAGACATAGGGCGCCCCTTGAGCCTTTTTGAAGCTGCGCTGCGCTTGCGACACAACTCCAGGAATGCCCCGTCCTCACGCCAAAGGATGCAACATGCATCGTTTTATCCTTGCGCCATGGTGCACTGCATTGTAAATGCAACGCATTCGTGGTAGCGCAGGGAGGGAATTGTGGGTCGCATCTTTTCTGGCGCATCCCTGCTCATTTGCAGAGATGCGCCAGAACTCGTAAATCTGCCTCCTAGCTGGAGCTCTATGCTCATCAGCTGAAGTGCAGAACTCCCTTTTAGTTGGTTCTATGGATTCACTTTGGAGTTTAAAAAATGTTTGAAAAAGTCTCCAAAATTATGCTTTGTTTTAAATAAAACTTTTTTATCACCTTTAGTAAACACTCTGTGTATTTATGAAATTGACATTTAATTATCATTATTTATGATGTTTTGACAAAGACAATACATGAGCTTTATACATGTTAATAGTCAGACCACCTACTAAAGCCAATAAGCCAACGTTTTATATTTTGGTGTTATGACACATTAACAAAGCCAGTAGGCATGTCATACTTAAAACGACACCCTTTATATATTCATTTAGTATATCTCGCACCCATGCCATGCACTGCTTATAAACTCATATATTATATCACTCATAACATGTTCTTTGACATCATTAATAACATCATCACTACATCTGAAATTACATCATTGATAAAATAACTGTGCCTGACAGGAGGTGTGAGTTATAGTTACTTTAGGTTTATTTGTTATAATTATGACTGGTGAATTTCAGTGTGTTGTTAGTTTTGTTTAAAACAGCATGTTTTAACTGAGATTTTCAGCTAACTATAGCACCCCTTTCACTTTTGTTTTTTAGTGAATATATATGTATATTTGTGTGTAGCTATACCTGAGTAAGAGTTCCATAGGAAGAACTTTTTATTTTGATAAGAATTTTGGCAGCATTTGCTCAAACTTTAAATAAAACTTTCCCTAAACGTTCTACCACCTCATTTCCTTTCTGAAAAGCTTAGGGGGAGGAAATATCTGTCAAGCAGGGCTTGAGTAAAAATGGAACTTCCATTGAGAATATTTATCAATCGATACAGAAAGAACTTCTGAATGCAATTGCACTTAATTTTGCAGAAAACTAGGGGCCTCATTACAAGAGGCATGCACTGCCTGAGCGTCACTTCAAATGACACTTCAGAGGTGCAGGACTCTTAACCATATCTACGAGGCCACGTAAAGCCATCTTGCATGACTTTTCATGGTCTTGTACATATGGTGGAAGACAATGCAGCTCAACCTCACACTGCATCAGAGAGGGTAAGCCAGGGGCATTGCTGTGGGTGTTCCCACGCAACGCCCATAGATTGTAATACATTGCCAAATTTGCAACATCGCGTGAATCTGTGAAGGCTTCAAAACCATGTACCTCCCCAAGGGTGAGGTAACAAGGAGAAATAACCTTATCTCTCATCTGTTTTTCCTTGCTATGTGTGCTGGATTTTGCAGCACACATAGAAAGTGGAAAATACCTCCACTGATTTATATTTTTGGAGAAAGGTGTCAATTTCTGCCCCAAAAAAATAATTCCAACAACGCGGACTCCCTTGCATCTCATAAATATGGTGCATTCCTGACAGTTCATTTTGAGGCAGGGCAGTGCAGCAAAGTGACTTACTGCACTGCATCACAATCTTGTAGATGAGGCCCTAGATCCTTAGCCAGAAAGTGTAATATTTGTGAGTTAAGAGAATTTCATTCAGTAGCTTTAAAAAAAATTGATGTTAAAAAAATAGAAACATTTTGACAGTTGTACCCTTGGGAGTCTTATAAGACTAGGCATTTAAAGGTACCTCTGTGATTGGCTCCACGAGAGAGAGCTTGGTGAGATGCCACATCAGAAGAAATGTTGTGGCCACTATTACAGAACATATGCACCTGAAAATGTTTTAAAAATAACATATATGGGGGCTGGAGAGTGTACCCAAGTAAAAGAAAAAAATGGGGGAGTTGCACTGTTCCTGCGAGAGTCCTGCAGGAGTCCATCTGGAGTCTTTTGAGACTCCTGCAGGATTGTAAGGAACCAGGAAAATGCATTACAAAAAAAGGTGAGGTGGGTGTCCACGGAGGTGGGGAGAGTACATTTCAGACTGCTGTAGAATTTAGATATCATCTCTGATATGGTCATAAGTAGTGCATCGTACCTGTGCAGGTATACCTATATCAGTTATTTCGTACGTCAGTGTTTTTTTAATTTTAAAATGAAAGGGCTTTTTTAGTGCATCTTTGGGATTTGTTTTAAATAAGTTAATATCCATTTTAACATTTGTTTTTTCCAGTGACTTTCTATGTTGTTTTAAGGTAAAGTCATTTCTTAACACAATATGTCTGCAGTAAGGACTCAGTAAGGACTCAGATGGGGCCAACCCTCTGCTTCCCTTGTCCGTCTAGTGGCACAGTGTTGATTGGGATGTGGCCCAAGTAATTACCAGTGACTGAGATTAATTCAATCGTTCCCCCATCACTTTTTTATGCTTCAGTATGGCGCCATAAGTGGGACAGTTATACCCGAATGTGGGTCTCGTGCATGCTGTGCCACTAGAACCAAAGAATACCTGGGTGATGAGCCCTAATAGTTCCAAAACCAGTCCTGGGTTGCTTGTGTTCTAGTTAAAAGAGGAGCTAGCCTTACAGTTCAGACTCAATTGTTGCCTCTGGATGACGGTCAAGACTTATTTGCATGTGGCCAGGTCCAAACTAAGGTAGCATGGTGTGAAAAATAAAATGAATTTGGTTGTGACCCTGAATAATTACAAGTGGCTGAGAATAATTCAAGCATTCCTTCCATCACTTTTTTGTATATTTCATTGCCAGGCCTTGTGGCACTGCGCACAGCCATATGCTTTGTGCAGTGGTGGTGGGACACTGGTAGAGGGCGAGATGCAGGTCCTAGCCAGAAGCCAAACCCTCTACCCGCTCATACAGAACACACCCTGTAGCCTCTTGGTTTCAGCCCCACAGCTCAAAATTGAAGGCCATGAACTGTGGAGGTTGAATATCTGTGAAGCATGGGGGAGAGGGTCTCGCCAGAGCCCAAGATTTGTGCCCAACCCTCCACTGCACACAGCCACAGGATGCTGGGTTACATTGGGGCTCAAGTCATTTCTAGGGGTACATGTAAGTTATGTAATTTGGTGTAGCGTAATTACGTGAAATGACAGCAAAATTATGCAAGATTATGCCGAATTATGCAAGAACAGTAACTCCACATTTAGATCTATTTCCATAGTATGAAATGCACTCTTGTGTCCAAAATGAACCAGGGGATTCATTTTGCGCAATGAAAATAGTGCTACAAGCAACAGAGCAGGAACAGCAGCAGCAAGTCACACTCTGATCCTTCGCTCTTGGGTAGGCATTTTTGCCTCAGATTACTCCATATAATGCAAACAGGCATAATTCCATACATTTTTGGCAATTGTGGCACAATAATAACACATAATTACCAAAAGGACTTTCAACAACTTAGGCATAATTAAAATGTTGCCTAGTACTGGCCTGCAAAACTCTTCAGTCTACGTCAGATGCATAGATTTTTAATAAGTGCACCAGTGGCATAAGTTTTAGAACAGAGCCTGCATTCATGCGCAATCCCAGGTATATTTAGTTATCATAAATCATATATTCAGTCAACTACCTTTTACCATGTCTTAAATGTTTTTCTTTAAGGGTTATGCTGTCTACTACACATTTTGTATGTGACTGAAGACACTCCCCACTATTTACAGTGAAAATATGTGCATAGCAAGTGCTAGCCATGAACTGAAATTGTGGTGCAAAGAAAAAGTCTAGGTTGAATAGGATCAAAAACCTCGGGAAATTGACTGAAACCTACACTGGTTAAACTGAATTTATGGTTAGCCTTGCATATAAAATGATAATATATGTGAAAGAAAAAACTCAGAATTTGAATGAAAAACCACAGTTAAAGTAAGGTTATGGTTATAAAGTAAAACCTAAATTTCACTAAAAAGCACCAGTTATGATTCACTAAACTAAGCATAACTTGCATCCCACTCATTCATTACCTAAACAAAAATCTAGAAATTCACTGAAAAAACCAAAGGTTCCAGGAATTTTATAGTTAGGCTCAGATTTTACATGGACAAAACCATAGAAATTTCAGCCGTTTTAGTTATACTTATCTCAAAAAACTATAACTCATGCCCCCCATGCACTGCTTTCTCATCTATAATTTTACTACAAAAGTACAAGTGATATTACTAAATATTTCTAGAGATGTAATTAGTGATGTAATATGTGGGGTAATAATCAGTGCATGGCGACGGTACAAGTCATTGTTACATAAAGGCTTAAGCTTTTGTTTTTTGGGATAAGATTAACTATAACTGCACTTCCCCCTAACCCCCTTATGAAATTAAATCAACTCCTCAGGACCTGGCCCTCCTGGGGGGCATATAGAAAATAAGCACAGGACACCACAATTGTTTCCTTTTTCAACATTGCCACAAATTCGCAATCCAATGTGATTTTGCTGCAAAATTGAAAAATAAAATGATTTTGGTCCCTGGCAGGATTCCTGTGTACTCCATCACCAGACCTAGAGGGTCAAGCTATACCTACACTACCCTTTTGGTTTTTTTCATCTTTTTTCCTGGGACATTTTCTGGTTGTAGTGTTTTAGCCAATCAAATCTCACAGTGAAATCTCTCGCATCCAAAGAGAATTTAAGTTTCTAGATATCTATAAATAATTTTCCTTAAATAGCTCTAAAACTATTAACTGGATTTACATCAAATCATGGTAAGCCCAATCTGTGGACAAAGGTCTACCTTTCTGCCAAATTGTTTGCAATTACATTTAGCAGTGCATGTTGTGGGGCAATTGCATCGGGAAAATGCGTTCTGGGACCTCCCTTTTTTCTCAAATCCCTGCTCGATGAATCATCCCAAAAACTTCCAAACAGCAGCTGAAGTGAGCGGCAAACTAATTTTGAAAATGTCATGAAGATTTGTCAAATGGAGTCCAACTTATTAGGAGAACAAAAAATACTTTTACCATGGAAACTATGTGCTAACTATAACTTCCTGCTGTCGACCGGCAGTAGGTAATATGCATGTATTGACAAAATTGTCTCTACTGTGTTCTCGGTGAATGTTACGAGCCACTCCAGCTGACTTGCATCAGCGTAGTTTCTTTTATGGAGAATCCAACACACAATGTGTTTCAACCACTACCAGGTCTTGATCACATGAGCTGTAGTATCCTACAATGAAATGTAAAGATTTCTCTTTCCCAAACAGCGAGAATGGACTTATGAAAACAAACTCCATTGCACTGTCTATATTTACAAATGTACTCGTTTCTCATATCATGAAGCAAACATACATTAAATCATTATACATCTTGCTTTAATTTATAAAACAACATAAAGCAAAATACAGCAAAATGAAGCAATCAACATAATATTCACAATTTCATGATTCTTGTGTGTGTATTACTTGATTCAATACGTTTATAGTTTCTCCAAATGCTGTAAATGTAAATGTAAATGTACAGGAATTTATATAGCGCAAATCACCAAGCGGTTTCTAAGCGCTTGCTTAGGGAACCCGTCCTGGTATTGCCCTGTGAGATAACCCCGGCAGGGTATCCGCAAGGTGAAAGCCAGGCATCCCGCCGCGAGGGGCCGTTGTGGAGATTAAGCAAGCTATTGCCCAGAGTCGCAGAGTGTGAACCCGTGAATCGAGTAGGCACCAGAGCGAGAATTGTCGAGTCCATGGACATTTTAGGACTCAAGACCCCGCCGAGCCGGGAATTGAACCCTGGTCCCGGGCTGACCTCTGCTTCCAGGTCTGCCTCCTCTAACCAGTGAGCCACACTTCTCCACGCTGTCATCAATGAATTTCATTGCTTTTGTAATTTCATTTCAGAGAACCAGCTACACAGATATACCTAATTTTTTACTTTGATACTCATTTAAAAGCTGATGTAGCTGTCTACAAACATTTCATAATGCCATCTTTCAGGTAACATGCTACATATTATACACAATAAGGTTCACCAATCCACATAGCAATATTATACTAGTAATTTATGGTTTCATAGGTTAAGTAGGGTATTGGCATACATGATCTTTCAGTGACACAGGGATGCAGTCTATATACTAATTTCAAAGCTGAAGTGGCTATGTACTCCCTACACACATTTCATATAAACTTTGTAAACAATTAACATCCTAAATATTTTAACCAATCAATACAGGGGTGTTATTTTTATGCTCTACATTTTCATATATTGAGTAGCGCACTGGCAAATGAAGTGATCTCCCTCTTTGAAGTGGCATCCATGATATCGCAGTGATGCAGAGATAATTTCTTGCATCATACTGTTGGTGTACATAGATATTTATTTCCCAGGGTATTTCGTTTTGTCTGTAAAAATAATCCTGATGTGCATACTGTCAGCCACAGGATATTGAATATTTTCCTTGAAAATATTAATTTCATCCCATCATTAAAATGATTGATCTATTATTAAAGGTCAACAATTTCTCAAAATTTTGGACAGAACACCCAGAGGCTTATTTTCCTGCTTCTAGTTTTACAAGTGGACACGTAACTCTTTATATGCATTACTCACCTCAGGGACAATGCAATCGGCTTTCAAGATCAACCTGGATTGCATTCTTCTAAACTGTGATATCCCTCCCCCAAGGATGTTTGGACAACGTGTCTAAGCCAAAGAACCTTCCATGCGTCCAGTGTCCACCATGTTTCTCATTGAAATGTTTGACTGTACTGTAACTCGCATCATTATTAGTGATTGTGTGCAAGTGTTCCAAGATACGCTTCTTCACTGGAAAAATTGTGGAACCGATATACCATTTGTCACAGGTGCAAGTAATAACATAGATTACATATTTGGTTTTATTTGTATTGTTTCTAGGTATTTGCTACCTTATCGGTATCTATACTAGTGTTGTTTCTTTGATGTTAGTGCTAAACCTGCAAGCATTACACTGGTCACATCATTTAAATCCCTTCCCTTGTTGCAACTAATAACTTTGCTTTGGTGGCAGGTAACTATGAACTAAAAGATCTTTAAGTGATGTGTTACATTGAAAAAAGAAATGCCAATACTTTGCTTTGAAGAATTGGATGATGGGACAACATTTCCCATCTCTGCTGTAACAATCGTTTTAGTTCAAATGACTTCTGTGTGAATCCTGTCATAAATGAATGGGCCATCATATTTTTGCACTTCTTTGGTGTTAGGTCTGAATAAAGCTTTGTCTCTCTTAATTGTATCTGCCCAGTCACTAGCTGCCATAAGAACTCTGTTGGGTAATCTCTTAGTTTAAATCTCTTAATCATCTAATTTTTTCTCTTTTGTAGCCCTCTTCAATGATAGAGTTCCACTTTTTGTTAGGAGGAATTTGCTGTAGGGGATACTCCATTGGCAACCTGGGGGATGGTTAACATGTTCCATGTTAGGTGTTACGTGTTCCATGTTAGGTAGAATTGCCAGCCATGTCTGTTCTGTATAGATCCGTCAACAGAATGTGGCCCTGCACTTTTAATATGACCCTAAAAGTCAATGGTCTCTCTACCATGGTTCACAGTTAATCGTAGTTTCAAATTATTAGAACACAAAAGGCTACTGAACTGTTCTAAAAGATACTCTGGTCAATTCCAGATGCAAAATGCATCATCAATGTATCGTAGCCAAACAACTACAGTGTCTGTCCCCTGTTCTTACTCAGACTCCCATAATACCCGATCTTCCCACCAGCCCATCATCAAGTTGACGTAGTTGGGGGTGAAGCAGGGGTCCATAGCTGACCCTTGAACTTGTTTAAAATATGTGTTACCAGGCTTGAAAGAAATATTTACACACTTGCAGCCCATCATAATGCTGAATACGGATGTATGACATTACAACGCATGCTTTTACATCGGATGCCTTTACAACGCAAGTATTACAACGCAGTCCATTACAACGCATAGTGCTTTGGGGTGCTGGATAGAGAATAGTTTAATTTACTATTCCAACTCCAGTCCCCGTGGACACTAGGGAAGGTTATTGGATAGTAAATTAACCTATTCCCTATGCTAGAGCGCCCCCCAGAGCAATGCGTTGTAATAGTTTGCGTTGTAATGGTTGCGTTGTAAAGGCTCTGCGATGTAAAAGTTGCGTTGTAAAGGTTGTTTACCGCTGAATACTCATGCATAAACTTTCTACATTGATACACTCTAACATATAGGTGTCTTCCCAAGGTAAGTTTTGAATCTTGGCTCTAAAATACTTTGTGCCACTCACGTAAGATGTTAAATTATGTACAAAAGGGAAAATAAAGTAGTTCGTGTATGTGGATGAATTTTTTAGCAGGATATTCCTGGACAAGACTATTGGTTGAACATGGGGTTCAGAGGCATTGTTTTGGACTTTAGCTAATAGGTAAAGTGTTGGCACTACCGGTGTGTCATTCTTCAAAAATTGCACCTCATTCTAAAAAATCAATTGGCTATAACAGTGGTTCCCAAACTTTTTTGACCCGCGGCTCCCTTGACCTAATTGGCAGTTGGCCGTGGCTCCCCGACCTCGGGAGTACTTCCTGTTGCCTTCCTTAAATTAATTGGGATGCAATGAAGGTATTATAATCATATTTGCAACAAAATAAAAAGATGACAGTTGTTTAATAAAAACTCGTTAAGTGAGAAAAGATACAAGATTAATAGCCAAATAGGTTTTCATGCAACTTTTTTTAACTACACAACAATAGTTGCAAATGCTGAAAATACAGCCCTGCACACACGTAGACACATACACACCATCGCAGCAAATGTAACAACACCCACACCAATTCAGCACATGCTGTGGAGCACACACACCACTGCAAAAGTGCAGTGTAGCACATGTAAGTCAATGAAAAGGCAGCAGATGCAACAGAGAGCACAGACATGCTCCAGTGATGCAAACTGTGTGCCTGGTCCCAAACCCTTATTTATGCCAGCTGCTGCTTTCATAGCTTTTGGTACTGAGACCCACTCTGAGAAAATGGAACATTTAGTTTGGTCTGTCGTAATCAATATCACCAGCATTATTTTTACACTGAAAAGGCGGGCTTCACGGAGCTCGTTAAAATAAAGAAATCGTTATAATTAGGCTTATGATTTCTTTAAGGAGCTCAGTAGAGCCCGCCTTTTCGGTGAAAAAATAATGCTGGTGAGGCTACTACTATTTAAAATGCCATGCCAATCTTCTGCCCAACCTCAGTTGTGTGTGTGACGGAGCTCCAGTGTATGTATTCATGTGCATCTGTATGTGCACTATGGAGACGCTGCGTGTGACTTGTGTGAGAAATAGGATCCGGTGAACTCCCTAACTGCCTAATTAAACCTTTTTACTTTACTAACGATCGTAAGGATATTATCATCCACTCACTCACAGTGTGCTTTAGTGGACTAAAATAAACCTGATTGTAGGTGTGCAAATAAACAGTGCACATGAAATACAAAGTATTGGTTTGGATACCACCTCACAGAACAATCTTTAATAAAGTCTTGGTTTATACTACACCCTGGCAGGGTCTGTTAAAGGCACAAAGAGGGCGTGCATTGGTTGCCCGGGCACCACTCTCATCTGGTCAAATAAGTGAAATACGAAACGTGTGGGTTTATTTTGCAGAAGTGGAAAAAAAGGATATCTGCTCCGGATGTTAGCACCTGTGACATTATTTTGCAAATGAAATATTGGAGAATCGTGAACAGATTTTGAGCTGGACTTATAAATAACTGCCCCTGGGAAAGAATAAGGATTCTGCATTACTAAACATCCAACTCCGGATGATTTGGTGCATGGAACGGGGGTCCAGTGGAGGCAGCTGTGTTTTAAACCCTCTGAACAACCTAGCCCAGAATAATACGCGGAGATTCGTTCATGAGTAAGTGCGCCTTGGAAAGGAGTGCTGGAATCCCTTTCTGAACTAGAAAACGTACCTGCAGCTTGGTTTATCCGTTCTGATTTCTCTCCTTCAGAAGCCAAAACTTGGGACTCATTTCTTGCCTTCTGCCACCTTTATGGACGATTCTCTGCTAGACTGCTATGTGAAAAGCAGACACTAGATGACAGCACACGCCAAGAATTTAATGACAAACGAGTCAATATAATATGCTTTATCAATAGATTCATGACACAAGATATTGTTGAGCTCCCTTTGTGCTTCTTTGTCACAGTTCACCCTGTACATCAGAAGAACATTGCCTCCCTTTTCTGAAGGTATTATGATCGTGTTGTCCGATTGCAATGACAACATTGTTCGTTATGCATTTTAGAGGATTTCCTCCTTCCCTTAAATAGTTGTAGGAAATCCTTTGATACCAAATTACAGAACAAATCAATATTATCCTTTGGTAGTTGGTGCAGGGAGTATAAACCTGGGGCCTCATTTATGAGCCCTTGCGTCACTTTTACGCCGCCGGTGCGTCACTTTTTGTGACGCACCAGTGGCGTAAACAATGCGCCTTGTTGTGCCATATTTACAAAGTGACGCATCTAGGTAGATGTGTCACTTTGTAAACCCCTGTGCCACATTATACCTGCGCCAGGTATAATGTATGCAGAGGGGGCGTTCACCCCTAAAAAGCCTCGTAATAGTGACGCAGTGAAATCTATGAGATTTCACTGCGTCACTTTTAGGACGCTGTTGCGTCAAAATCTTGCGCCTGCCTCACAGCAGGCGTAAGACTGATGCAAGCCCTTTCACATGGGGCTTTCCCCATGTGAAAGGAAGCATTGCTGGAGTTGCGTCACTTTTGTGACACACTCCAGCAATGCGTCACTTTTGCGCATACAGATACGTCAGAAATACTGACGTATCTGTAACTCCTTGCGACATGATGCGTCATATTATAAATATATAATAACAATAGTTCGGCTAACTTCCTTCTATTGTAGTTTCCCAAGTAGATTACGCTTCTGTTTAAAGTTTAAAGAGTTTTATTTATTCTGTCCAATATATCCTCCATCATCACATTCTTGCCGTGCACAGTAGGGGATTGGCTACATGACCTGATCATGGGCAACTCACCATCGCTCACAAGCAGCTAACCCCACGATGCACACATCCTTTCGCCGTCACTGTGTATAGTTGGCCACAAGACCTGGCTTACAGCTTCAGTGCCGCAAAGGAAAGTGGATTCAGTACATTAAATCAGTTTGATCCCTGCCACTGACAGCTTCGTGGGTGCTATTCAGTGGCAAATCAATCCAGTCTCCTCATTTTCACTTCGTAATCCTTTCCTGGTCTTACCCACAACCACCTTCCGTAGCCCTTTATTTTTCAATTTCTAACTTTTTAAACATTTCTCTTGAGAATTACATGTAAAGTAAACTGTAAACTTTCAGCATTCGTGATATTGTCTTTATATATGTGTATTGTGCCACTCTTTTTCTTGGTTTTAAAGTATCTGCTTGTTCGGTTTATTTGTGGCCAATCACTCTCCAAGAGAGCATTTGTATAAACCATTTACAATGCCAATAGCTCTAACTTGCGAGACCTATATCAAGGACCTGTGGTGATTGCCCAGCCGCAACAAACCAAGGGGCATATTCACAAGGAGCTATTGCCGAATTAACTGAACATTAGCACTGCCAAAGTTGTGATAAATTTACCTCCCCATTCACATGCTGGTGCAAACAGCCCACAGCACCACATTTCCTGTGTTAGCATCCCCATCAAACGTCGCCACGGATGACTCCGGCAACTATCGCTAATGAGATACAGAGTAGGTGTTCCTAAGCAAAAAACAGTGACAATATCATTCCGCAACATTCTCAACGACCAGCCAGATTGGCGATAAGAACACGCGATAAGGCATGTTAGTGGCAGGAAATTAACACCTGCTCTGACCTGGTGTAAAGTCGGACCACAGCCTGCACCACAAAAGGAAGCACAGCCCAGAGCCACACCTGAAGACAAACAGATGCCATGGAGCAACTGAACATGCAGCACGGACACCCAAAAGGGCTACAACACCCACCGACACCACATCCATGACCACCCCTCTCTGGCACCCCGACCAAAGATATGCCACATCAGCTACACCTAAACATGTGCAAAATAATCAATCTGATGTCGCACAATCACAACTGGGGACATGCATGCATCATCACAGAAATGAGCATCACACATTCACTTTCGAAGCAACCAATGAAACTTTATTGAAATGAACACTGAAATGAAATGAAGACACATGGCGGCTCCCCTTGGGACAATCCGTAGGTCAGAGCCTGCAAGACAAAAAACATGATGAGAAGGTGTATTCTCTACACATCAAAGGACAGAGAGAGATTAAAGGAGAGAGAGAGAAGAAGAGAGGGGGTGAGAGAGATAGAGGGAGAAGAAGAGAGGGGGAGAGTGTGAGAGAGAGAGAGAAGAAGAAATGGGGAGAGAGAAAGAGAGAAGAGAGGAGGAGTGAGAGAGATAAGAAGAAAGGGGTAGAGAGAGAGAGAGAGAAGAAGAGAGGGATAGAGAGAGAAGAAGAGAGGGAGAGAGAAAAGAAGAAGAGAGGGGGAAAGGGACAGAGAGGAAGAGAGGGGGAGAGAAAGAGAGAGAGAAGAAGAGGGGGAGAGCGAGAGAGAGAAGAAGAGAGGGGGAGAGAGAGAAGAAGAGAGAGAGAGAGAGTGCCGCCCATGCGCACTCTGGCCACATTGCTCACCTGCTGCCACCAGTGTGTCTCCAACCACTTGCCGGTATGTATAGCAGTACACCAGGTCACACATCAGAGTCAGAGCCGTCATCTGAAACAGAGTCCAGATACATGACTGGCACAGTACACACACTTGCACAAGACAAAATCGCCCGTCTGCCATGCACACCCAGGCAGAGGCACCCCAGCCCCTCTCACTGCCCATCGCAGCATGCCCGCCCATGCACACCTGGGCCTCACTGCTCACCTTCCGCCACCAGCATGTAGACAGGAGGTCCCACCAAGTACCGCTGCAAGCCACAAGCCCGGGGCCCACGGACATGGCACCCTCCACACCAAGCAGCCATGCTGCGCAGGCCACCAGGTCTCATGTCTGGTGCTGGGTCTTGATTACTATGGCATAGGACATACCAGTGCGAATGTATGACTAAACAACTACTGTCTGAACAACGACTTCCTAAACCACGAATGTTTAACAACGAACATTTCTAAACCACTACCTTTTGTATAACGACTTCCTAAACAACGAAACAAGAAACCCTCTAATTTGTCATTTTAAACTTCATGCCAGTAATATTCTTTAAACCCTCATGTTTATTTTATGTCCATCTGCGTGCACAATCGAGCACAGTAATTTGAAAGACTGTTCTTATCTTTTAACTTCCCTCACAAGTTACGAGCGCAAAGACATTAATCTTAGCACCTCAGGACAAGGTCAAACAATTAAAGAAGACTCGGTTGACAAAACAAAAGCTGAAATAAATATATTAAGCATGTTTATAAGTATTTAAAATTAATATTATTGGGTGATTATTTAATAAATCATTTTAAGTAACATTTCATTTTTTAAATTAAAACCCAACAAATGAGAGACTTTTAAACACCGGTCGAAATTGAAAAATCATTAATAAACAAAGAGAGTCACATATTTTAAAGTCAATCATCTATTTTAAAACAGCTGACTGCAGTAATCACTAAGATGGCGGCATAACGAACTTTTAAAAGGACTGAAAAGTATTTTTTAAAACGAAGACATTAATCACATAGGTACCCATAAATAAACAATATTTTAAAAATGATTTGCAGTAGATATTGTGAATCACAAAATAATAATTATTTAATGAAGCATAAAAAAAACGAAGCGCCACCATTTTGTTGTCATTACAACTGTGACAACCAGCGAGTTCAGAGACATCTAAGAGAGGAAGGCTTCACCACAGTGAAAAGTAAGCCAACAGTGCCATCTACTGGCATAAAAAGGTAAATATTTTCTAAACTAATGGCATCAACAGCATTAGAGTACGAAAACAACCATATTAATATGAAAAACTATAGAAATATGCATATTAATTTAGGATTCCGACTATTTAACTCCTATGAAGACAGGATTTGAAAGTGTCAACAAAAATATTAAAAAGTAATTGTAACGTTTTTTAAATGAATCATTATCTTTTTAAAAAAATGTATGTTTCCAGATTATATAATTTAAATAATAATCCACATTTGTAAAGCGCACAATCACCCGTAAGGGTCTCTAGGCGCTGGGGGCCGTCGGGAAGATTAAGCAAGCTATTGCCCAGAGTCACATGGTGCTGGGCTAACCTGCCGCCGGAGCCGGGGATCGAACCCTGATCCCCAGATTCCAGCGTCAGTCGCCCTGGCCGCGGGGCCACACCTCTCCCACAAAAAACATAGTAAGATCACAGATCCGCACTCAAACACTTTAAATCCATCCCCATCTTTTGAATTCGATTTTTTAAATTATATAATTTGTATAAAAAAGATGGTGGAAAAATTAAAATTATTTGTTTTTTGATAAAATTGCAGAAATATTCCAAATGTGCAGATTTTCAGGAAAGGAATATATTAAAGATAAAAAAAGGCACGGTAAGTTCTTTTAAAACTGTTATACATATCTCATTCAGGCATAAAGTATTAGAGAGAATTAATTGGTTAAAAAACAAGAACCAAAACAGTGTAGCAAAATTATTAAAAATTCAACATAACCTATTGAACCAAAACACTAAGGGGCCTATTAGAATGGCGGTCGCCACTCTTGCGGTACACGGGACTGCCTGCCTAAAGGGTGGGGGTCCCGATGTGGGTATTAGGATGCGCCCATCACAGTGGCGGGCGCATCATGCATTAATAACATTGCAGCGGGCGGTTTTCACACCAGCACCTGCCGCAATGCTATTAAGTGGCAAGCCGCCCACCATCATAATGTGCCCCAAAATGTACAATTTCTTTTAAAATTTCAGAAATCAATCCCAACAAAAAAAAAACCTTCAAATCCTTATTTGAAACAAACAAATGGCTGCATATCAGAATCTTCAAAATTAACAACTGGAAAACACAGTAAGTAAGACTAAATCCTTTTTATAAAAACGGAGACTGCGAGCAAAGGCAACTGAAAGAAACAAAAGTAAGATCTGAGTTTTTAAAACAATTTAAGCCACAACCAACCCTTTTTTAGCTCAAACATGCTTAGAGAACGCATTCCTTTACCACGCAATGCTTACACTAAAAACCCAACGTATTTGTGGGGAGAGACCCCCCACACCCCCTGTTCTTCCCTTAATAACATGGTATAAGTTTTAAGATAACAGAAGCTCACTTATTGTACCCTGTCATGTCTATTCTCTTCACAGGAATCTAATCCTACCCCTCCCCTCCCAACTGCGCAGCGATCTTTGAGAAGAACTAATAACTACAAAAAGAACAACTAATAAAACCAGTAAGTAGCACTAAATCTTTTACAAATAACAGAGACTGTGAGCAAGGGCAACTAGATGAAACATAAGTAGTAACGGAGTATAAAAAAAACTCTGTATGACATAACAATGCAAATTTTTTTTTTAACCAAACACGTATTTGGCTCAAACATGCATTAACAACGCAAACCTTTATCACACATTGCTTTTAATAAAATCCCAATGTATTTGTGGGGGGAGACCCGCCACACCCCCCAATCTTCCCTTAATAACATGGTATAAGCATGCGTTGTAAAAGCATACTTGAGTTGAAAAACATGTGTTGTTTTTAAAAAGAACAGTGAGTGAAAACCTGAAAAATAAAACAAATCATCCAGGAAGACAACACAGAAGCGTTATCAATAGATTCACTTATTGTACCCTGTCATGTCTATTCTCTTCACAGGAATATAATCCTCCCCCCTCCCCGAACTGCGCAGCTATCTATAAGAAGAACTAATAAATACAAAAAGAACAACTAATAAAAACAGTAAGTAGCATTAAATCTTTTACAAATAACAGAGACTGTGAGCAAGGACAACTAGATGAAACATAAGTAGTAACCGAGTATAAAAAAACTCTGTATGACATCACAGTGCAAATGTTTTTTTTTTTTAACCACACACGTATTTGGCTCAAACATGCATTAACAACGCAAACCTTTATCACACATTGCTTTTAATAAAATCCCAACGTATTTTTGGGGGGAGACCCCCCACACCCCCCAATCTTCCCTTAATAAAATGGTATAAGCATGCGTTGTAAAAGCATACTTGAGTTGAAAAACATGTGTTGTTTTTAAAAAGAATAGTGAGTAAAAACCTGAAAAATAAAGCAAATCATCCAGGAAGACAACACAGAAGCGTTATCAATAGATTCACTTATTGTACACTGTCATGTCTATTCTCTTCACAGGAATCTAATCCTACCCCTCCCCCCCAACTGCTCAGCGATCTATAAGAAGAACTAATAACTACAAAAAGAACAACTAATAAAAACAGTAAGTAGCACTAAATCTTTTACAAATAACAGAGACTGTGAGCAAGGGCAACTAGATGAAACATAAGTAGTAACTGAGAATAAAAAAAACTCTGTATGACATCACAGTGCAAATTTTCTTTTTTTTAACCACACACGTATTTGGCTCAAACATGCATTAACAACACAAACCTTTATCAAACATTGTTTTTAATAAAATGCCAATGTATTTGTGGGGGAGACCCCCCACAACCCCCAATCTTCCCTTAATAACATGGTATAAGCATGCGTTGTAAAAGCATACTTGAGTTGAAAAACATGTGTTTTTTTTAATAAGAATAGTGAGTGAAAACCTGAAAAGTAAAGCAAATCATCCAGGAAGACAACACAGAAGCGTTATCAATAGATTCACTTATTGTACCCTGTCATGTCTATTCTCTTCACAGGAATCTAATCCTACCCCCTCCCCGAACTGCGCAGCGATCTATAAGAAGAACTAATAACTACAAAAAGAACAACTAATAAAAACAGTAAGTAGCACTAAATCTTTTACAAATAACAGAGACTGTGAGCAAGGGCAACTAGATGAAACATAAGTAGTAACTGAGTATAAAAAAAACTCTGTATGACATCACAGTGCAAATGGTTTTTTTTTAACCACACACGTATTTGGCTCAAACATGCATTAACAACGCAAACCTTTATCACACATTGTTTTTAATAAAATCCCAACGTATTTGTGGGGGGAGACCACTCACACCCCCCAATCTTCCCTTAATAACATGGTATAAGCATGCGTTGTAAAAGCATACTTGAGTTGAAAAACATGTGTTGTTTTTAAAAAGAATAGTGAGTGAAAACCTGAAAAATAAAGCAAATCATCCAGGAAGACAACACAGAAGCGTTATCAATAGATTCACTTATTGTACCCTGTCATGTCTATTCTCTTCACAGGAATCTAATCCTACCCCTCCCCTCCCAACTGCGCAGCGATCTATGAGAAGAACTAATAACTACAAAAAGAACAACTAATAAAAACAGTAAGTAGCACTAAATCTTTTACAAATAACAGAGACTGTGAGCAAGGGCAACTAGATGAAACATAAGTAGTAACTGAGTATAAAAAAAACTCTGTATGACATCACAGTGCAAATGTTTTTTTTTTTAACCACACACGTATTTGGCTCAAACATGCATTAACAACACAAACCTTTATCACACATTGTTTTTAATAAAATCCCAACGTATTTGTGGGGGGAGACCCCTCACACCCCCCAATCTTCCCTTAATAACATGGTATAAGCATGCGTTGTAAAAGCATACTTGAGTTGAAAAAATTTGTTGTTTTTAAAAAGAATAGTGAGTGAAAACCTGAAAAATAAAGCAAATCATCCAGGAAGACAACACAGAAGCGTTATCAATAGATTCACTTATTGTACCCTGTCATGTCTATTCTCTTCACAGGAATCTAATCCTACCCCTCCCCTCCCAACTGCGCAGCGATCTATGAGAAGAACTAATAACTACAAAAAGAACAACTAATAAAAACAGTAAGTAGCACTAAATCTTTTACAAATAACAGAGACTGTGAGCAAGGGCAACTAGATGAAACATAAGTAGTAACTGAGTATAAAAAAAACTCTGTATGACATCACAGTGCAAATGTTTTTTTTTAACCACACACGTATTTGGCTCAAACATGCATTAACAACGCAAACCTTTATCACACATTGCTTTTAATAAAATCCCAACGTATTTGTGGGGGGAGACCCCCCACACCCCCAAATCTTCCCTTAATAACATGGTATAAGCATGCGTTGTAAAAGCATACTTGAGTTGAAAAACATGTGTTGTTTTTAAAAAGAATAGTGAGTGAAAACCTGAAAAATAAAGCAAATCATCCAGGAAGACAACACAGAAGCGTTATCAATAGATTCACTTATTGTACCCTGTCATGTCTATTCTCTTCACAGGAATCTAATCCTACCCCCTCCCCGAACTGCGCAGCGATCTATAAGAAGAACTATTAACTAAAAAAAGAATAACTAATAAAAACAGTAAGTAGCATTAAATCTTTTACAAATAACAGAGATTGTGAGCAAGGGCAACTAGATGAAACATAAGTAGTAACTGAGTATAAAAAGAAAATCTGTATGACATCACAGTGCAAATGTTTTTTTTTTAACCACACACGTATTTGGCTCAAACATACATTAACAACGCAAACCTTTATCACACATTGCTTTTAATAAAATCCCAACGTATTTGTGGGGGGAGTCCCCCCACACCCCCCAATCTTCCCTTAATAACATGGTATAAGCATAATAAAATAATCTAATAAAATAAACTTGAATTATCTTGAAACAATCAACCAAACAAGAAAATACAAACGATACAACAGATATACATTGTGAGTATCTGTAAATCTCTTTATAAAATGTATGCGGACCATCAGGGTTATTGGAGGTGGGGGTGAAGAAGGGGGTACCTATGGTACCCCCTCAGCATTCTCATGGACATGCTAGCAGGCACCTTGCGGTGCCTATCACCTAGTGAATGAGAGTGCAAACAGTGCATTTCCAGCAATGTAGCGGACGGTGCAGTGAGCACGCCACGCAAGAAAGCTGGGAATTGAGGATGAATACTAATCACCAGTCCCATCACCGCTAAGAAGGTGGGTGGGTAGAAGTTCCCTCTCCATTCAAAAATGCTCCAATGTTTTAAAAAATTGGTGTAAAAAAGGCTAATTGTTTAAGGAGTTTTCAAAACAGAGAGTAATTTGATTTTTTTTTTTTTTTGCTTTTAAACAGATAAATCAACAATGGCAAGCAGCAACAGAGCTACATATGTTAAATCACGCACAGGAAATAACCTTCTGAAATATGGTGGGTACCTCTATTGTAAAGATAAATTTGTTGAACCCAGATCTCATTGGAGGTGTGTGCAATACTTCTCTTCCCATTGCACAGGCAGAGCGGTTACTCTGGGAGAAACCGTGGTTAGGACAACAGACCATAACCACTCTGCCTCTGCAATGGAAATAGAAGTACGTGAAAACGTACAACAGATAAAACTTCTAGCACACACCTCCAATGAAAACTGTGGTACAATACTTAGGGAAGTGGCTCAGAACATACCTATGCATGTTGCTGGTAGCATGCCCTCCATCCCCAACCTCAGACGAATGGTTCAAAGAGAAAAAGTGGCAAGTAATCCACAACACATAACACCCCGTACCTTTGAAGACATTAACCTCCCTAATCATTTATTACTAACTTTCTCTAATGAAACTTTTCTTCTGTATGATAATTTTGACGTCCTTAAACGAATTTTAATTTTTAGCACTAACCATAACATATTAACCCTTGTGAACAGTCCGATTTGGATGATGGATGGTACTTTCAAATCAACACCCCATCCATTTTTCCAAATTTACACTGTTCATGCAAATATAAATAACACAACAGTCCCTTTAGTGTATGATTTGCTGCCAGACAAACAATCCTCTACGTACACTGAATTTTTGTCAGTATTAAAAAGCAAAACAATGAATAAAAGTCCTGCAAAGGTAATAATAGATTTTGAATTGGCAATGATTAGTACAATTACCAAATTATACCCTGAAACGCAAAACCAAGGATGTTTCTTTCACTTTTCGCAGGCTTATTGGCGTAAAATCCAGAAATCATCCTTGGTTGAGGATTATTTGGCAAGCAGCAAACTTCAGTTTGAATTAAGAAAACTAACGGCGTTGTGTTTTGTACCACCAGAAAGTGTAGATGAGTACTACACTGCAATTACCGAATCAGAATTTTTTACCGAAAATGAAGATAAATTGGCACCAATTCTAAATTATTTTGAGGATACATGGATTGGCCGTCTAGGCAGGTCGGGTCGCAAGAGGAAACCCAAGTATCCTATAGAATGGTGGAACTGCTATTCGACCTGCTTGGAGGGTGGTGCAAAAACCAACAATGCCGTTGAGGGATGGCATAATTCATTTAATAAAACCATTGGTAAACATCATCCTAATCTATATCATTTTCTGGAGATTTTGAAAAAAGAACAAAGTTTCCAGGAAATGAGACTAACACAATCACTGTCAGGTAGTCTGAATCCACGGATTTCCAAAAAAAGCAAGGAAATGTCAGATAGACTATTGGCTAAACTTCAACAATTTAAGTTGATGGTGGCTTCAGACTACCTAGACAGTATTGCTTTCATTTTACATTACTAACACACTTTCATCTTTAAGTAATTACTTGTCATTTTTTCATCTTTCAATAATTCATTTGGAATTTTTGAAATTGTTTTTCACCAAAAAATGGAAAGTTGGGGTTCCTACCTTATTTTTTTCCAAGGCAATGGGATTGCAAATTAATCCATAATCACCATTGCTCAACAACTCCTATTACCACAATATTTCCACAAATCAATCTTTGCTTTCCAAATAAAAAAATCTTCAGGGATATATGATAAAATAGGCAAATACAATAGCCTCAATGCATTGCTTATCTGCAATCTCCTTTTTACCACAATGAATTTTTCAATGTGCATTTTTGAATTTGTTAAGACTATTTGCAAAAAACCAAAGTAAGAATGCTTTTTGAGGAATAATAATTTAAATGAGTCTTTAAATCAAAATTAAAAGAAAGAAATGCAACTATAGAAACCTAAATCCTTTGACATTCCAAAATGATCAAAGATATGCAGTCTTCCAAAACCATTTAAATGACCTTCTCTCCTAAAAAAAAAAATGTTTCAAAGTATTTGGCACAGCAAATCTTCCCCATAATTTTTCAATTGTAATACAAATAACAAGTAGACCAGAGGCAGAGCTGGGAACAGAGCCCGTGCTGCTACAAGATTCATGGACCTGGGGCATAGGTGAAGAAAGAACCTGTGCTGCTGTAATTTTCATGAACATAGGGTAGAGTTGGGGGAAGAAGCCGTGCTACTGTCAGATTTATGGAGCTAAAGCAGAGCTGGAGGACAGAACTAGTGCTGCTGCTATATTTTATGAAAATGTAGATCTAGGGAGAGAACCCGTGCTGCAGCCTTATTCATGGACAGGGCTGAGGTGTTGTGATAACCCATCCTGCTCCCAGATTGTTGCACCTGATACACAGACTACTACATGATTCATGCACTCAGCATTTTAGGGGAGAGAAATTGAGCTATGACAAAATTCATGGACACTGAAGATGTGGGGAGAGAACCCGTGCTGCTGCCAAATTCATTGACACTACAGATGTGAGGTGAGAACCAGTGCTGCTGCCAGATATGTGCACTCGACTGCTGTAGACTGCTGCCAGATTCATGAAAACAAAAGAGGTGGGGGTAGAACCTGTGATGTGCATTGAATTCGGATTATGAAAAGGAGATTTAGAAATGCTCTCCACTAAAATGTGCTTGTAGTGGCGCATACTAGTTGATGCACGTCACGTCATGACGTGACGTGCGGCGGCCATCTTAGAGATGCGCGCGCAGTCTGTTGGGGTAGGCGCGAGTTCCGAGCGGGACACAGCGCCGGCTCGGCGCTCTTCAGTTAGGAGTTTATAATTAACATTAAAGAAGCGTTAACCACCTACATTGGCTCCGGGCATTATTGTGGCAGCAACCTTACAGTGGCGACGAGGTCGGGACGCGACCAGAACCCTCGGGGGAGACTCACCAAGCCAAGACAGGCAGACCCTGGGAAGGAGCAGCAAGGAAGGAGCACAGCCAGGAATGGTGACGCAGACAAGTACCTGTATAAAGAACAAACACATAAAACTGAAGAGCGTGGCAGAGCCACAACAACCAGACGGAGAAGTTAGCAAGGGGGCAGTGCGCACGCTATTCACAAGCTACAAAAAGCGCGCCAAACCTGAAAACGACCCCACCACATCAGAGATAGCGAGCTGGCAACCACAAAGCAGGAGGAGGGGGCTGACACCGAGAGTCCCCGGGCACAACACTACAAGGCAGAGACAGACAGCACCCCAGGCAGCCCCACCAGCAAGGCGGACAGAGCATCCACAGGCAAGGGAGAAAGGATGAGCACACCAGCGGGGTACGCCATAGCGCCGGTCCAGTTCCTACCAAGACCAGGGGAGCCATTGATGAAATGGGAGGACTGGCGTGAGTACATAGACAACTTTATAGGGGTTTTGGAGGATGAGAACGAAGAGGAATTCACCTCCAAAAGGAAGAAACGCATATTACTACTAAATCTGGGACCAGAAGGACTCAGGATATACAAGAGCCTGGTGCCCAAACAAAGAGATAGCACGGACGACGATGTGTACGCCCATGCCCTCGACGACCTAAATGAGCATTACCGGCCCACTGTATGTGTGTCAGTTGACAGATTCAACTTCCAGCAGAGGAAGCAAAGGTCGGGTGAGTCGATCGAGGAATATGTGGCAGCCCTGAAGAAACTAGCGACCACGTGCAGGTACAAAGAGTGGGAGGAGGAATTTATCAAAGACCAGATAGTGATGCACACCTCCAGCACAAACGTCCAAGACAAGCTGTGGGCGAGTGGAGACACCACACTCAAGGACGTGATGGTTATCGTCAAAAGGGCAGAGCTGGCACGCAGGTGCGCCGATGCTACCAAGAAAGACACAGCACCCGGCGCCATGGTGAACAAAGTATACGAAGAGGGACCACGGAGAGACCAGAAATACAAGGGCCCGGAAAGGAGAAGCCACAACAAGGGGCAAAGCAGCACTGGACAGCAGGGACGACAACCCAACAACGACACGAGAAAGACGTGCTACAGGTGCGGGAGTTGGTCGCATGAGGCACACGACAGGAGGTGTCCCGCGTTCAGGGCTAAGTGCTTGCACTGTGGCATCATCGGCCATTACGAAAAGGTGTGCAGGAAGAAATTGTCGAAGAGTACAGTGCGATACGTCGATCAAGAAGAGGAGAATCAGGAGGAGAGCCAGGATGAAGAGGTCGTCACAGTCCTGTGCATTTATGATCAGATATTAAGCGTGGAGGGGAAGAGGACAACAAAACCCGTACTGGAAATGAAAATGGGTGGTATAGCCGTCGAGGTGGTGGCGGATACCGGCTCACCCTTCACCATAGTACCAAGAGCGGTGTGGAACGACACATTCAGACCCGTACTAGGACCAGAGTTGGAGAAACTGGATATCCGACCAGTCACATATAATGGTGACCGCATCCCCATGGCAGGGTTCCGGCTCCTAGAGTTCGAGTTCAGAGGTCGTTCAGCGATGTGTAAGCTATACGTCTCAGAGAAGGGACCGTCTGTCCTGGGATGGTTGGACCAGGGTGACTTGGGAATAAAACTAGACCCAGGAGGAAAAGAACAGATCCTGCTCACTGAATCGGACACCTGGCCAAATTTGACGAGATGGAAGGAGAGTTATCCAAAGGTATTCGGAGGCACAGTAGGGAAACTGGAGAGATTCCAACACAAAATCATACTCAAGGAGGACGCTAGTCCAGTGGCCCACAAAGTAAGGAATGTGCCGATTGCTGTAAGGGAGGCAGTCCAAACAGAACTTCAGGACTTGGAAAAGAAAGGGATAATTGAGCCTATCACTTGTGCAGAATGGCTCGCACCGTTGGTGGTAGTCATGAAGCCGAATGGAAAGGTCAGGCTCTGTGTTGACCTGAGGGAGTTAAACAAGAACATTGTCGTGGAAAAATTCCCCCTCCCGAGAATCGAGGAAATGCTGGCAAGAACAAGAGGAGTCAAATGGTACTCCACCATCGATTTGACCTCCGCTTACCACCAAATAGAGTTACACCCAGACAGCAGGAAACTCACCTCATTCATCACCCCGTTCGGCTGCTACCAGTTCCGCCGCATGCCGTTTGGACTGGCCTCGGCAGCCGCCGTGTTCCAGAAACTAATGCACCAGTTGTTTAAGGACATAACGGGCATACAATACTTCCAGGATGACATCCTGGTGATGGGGCGAGACAGAGCAGACCATGATCAGAAACTGGAGAAG
The DNA here is from genome assembly GCF_964261635.1 of Lissotriton helveticus. NCBI lineage: Eukaryota > Metazoa > Chordata > Amphibia > Caudata > Salamandridae > Lissotriton > Lissotriton helveticus. Next base: position 1,787,026,209 of record NC_136061.1, read on the forward strand.
GTGCTGAAAACCTTGGAAACCAAAGGCCTTACGGCTGAGTGGGCAAAATGCCGACTGGGTCTGGAGTCGGTGACCTATTTGGGCCATGAGATTGGGGCCCAAGGCATCACGCCAAAGGCAGGAAACGTGAAGGCAATCGCTGAGGCTCCGCCACCCTCCAACAAAGAGGAGGTAAGATCGTTTTTGGGCATGGCGGAGTACTACAGCAAATTTGTGGTACACTTCGCTTCCAAGACACACCACATGAGGATGCTGACCAGGGAGAACACCAGCTTCCAATGGACACCAGAGGCACAACGTGAGTTCGACACGATAAAAAAGGACGTCACAGGAGCAGTACCTTTGAAGGGATATGACCCACAGGGTGTTACAGTACTCACGACTGATGCCAGCGATAAGGGACTAGGTGCAGTCCTAATGCAAGATCGTGGACAGGGGCTGATGGAGACGATCAGTTTCGCATCCCGGACATTAACAGCCACAGAAAGCAAGTACAGCGTAATCGAGAAGGAGATGCTGGCCGTGGTGTGGGCCACATCGAGATTCCGGCAGTTCTTATGGGGGACTCGATTCTTGCTCAGGACAGACCATAAGCCCTTGGTGAAGGTATTAACATCTAGTGGGCACGCCAACGCTACCCCCAGGATATCTAAAATGACATTGAAGTTACTTGAGTTCCGGTATGACGTGGAGTATATTCCTGGAAATCGAAATCGGGTGGCAGACTACCTGAGCAGGGCGGCAGCGATGGAGCCAGGCGAAGAGGATCCCACGAGCCACAGTGAATTGGTGGCCCTAATAGAGGACCAGGAAAAGATTATCAGCCACCAGGAGTGGATGGATGAATATGAGGAGGACAATGTCATGAAAGAAGTGAAAAACAACATTGTCAAGGGCTGGCCGGACAAAAGACACATGAATGAACAGATCAAGCCATACTATGAAGTGAGAGAGGAACTATCAGTAGGAGATAGAGGAGTGTTTGTATATAGAGGGGACAAAGTGATTCCCCCAAGGAACCTAATCAATAAACTACTGGACATGCTACATGAGGGTCACCTCGGCATTGGGAAGTTGAAATTAAGAGCGAAACAGAACTACTGGTGGCCTGGCATGGACATAAGAGCAGAGAGGCATGTCAGGGAGTGCCCCCAGTGCCAAGGGGCCGACAAAACGCTGAAACCTTTGCGTCCTGCACTAGGACAGTTTGAGATTCCACAGAACCCGTGGGAGGAATTATCCATAGACATATTAGGGCCCATCCTTGACGACCAAGGCACTCAGAAATATGTGTGTGTCCTCATGGATCGATACTCCAAATGGCCGGAGGTGAAGGTGGATGAGACTATGGACACCGAGAACATCCTAAGATTCTTGTCAGACACGTTTGTGAGGGAGGGCATTCCCAAAGCCATCCTCAGTGACAACGGCCCCCAATTCACGTCCGACAGATGGAACCAATTCATGCAGAGGAACGGCATCACGCGCAAACACACAGCCATCTATCATCCGGCCGGAAATGGTCTGGTGGAACGTTTTAACAGGGTGGTGATGGGTGCCGTTCAAGCTGCAATCTCAGGCAACAAGGACTGGGAGAAGGCCATAGAGAACATGGTATGGGCTTACAGAATAACCCCAACTGGCACTGGATATAGCCCGTTTCAGATTTTGAGAGGGCGCGAGCCTTTCACCCATGACAATCGGGTCTGGAAAGAGAAAGTTATCACCAGCGAGTGGTCTCCTGCGATTGTACGCGCCAATCTAGAAAGAGCGCAGTCTATATACACCAACTACTACAACAAAAGGAAAAGTGTGAAGGGAACAAGATTAGAGCAGGGAGAGTGGGTCAGAGTGAAGCTGGCAACGTTACAGAAGAAAGGCAACAGTAAATACAGCAGGCCCATGCAGGTCAAAGAGGTGTATGATCGGGCGGCCTTACTCAGTGATGGGAATGTATGGTCCCAAGACCGCATGGCCAAGTGCAACAAGGTCTTACGATGGAAACAGAGGGGAAACGACTGGGGAAATGGAGATGAACAGGATATTGAGCCGGGACAAGAAGCGGATGAGCCGCAAGAAGGTAGAGATGCTGTAGATGGACTTACAGAGGAAGGAAGTGATGGTGATCACCAAGGAACAGATGGGGAGTTACGAAGGGGGAACTCCGAAGGAGTGGCAGCTGGAAGGAGAGAGGAAAGTAATGAGGAGGTGCAGAACCGAGGCCCTCCGGAGAACACTGCCAGAGTGACCAGGAGTGGTAGAACTGTGATAAGGCCCTCCAGGTATCGTGATTTCGAAATGGACAGTGAACTGTAAGTGACTTTATTGTTGTATGAAAAAGGGGAGATATGTAGTGGCGCATACTAGTTGATGCACGTCACGTCATGACGTGACGTGCGGCGGCCATCTTAGAGATGCGCGCGCAGTCTGTTGGGGTAGGCGCGAGTTCCGAGCGGGACACAGCGCCGGCTCGGCGCTCTTCAGTTAGGAGTTTATAATTAACATTAAAGAAGCGTTAACCACCTACATTGGCTCCGGGCATTATTGTGGCAGCAACCTTACAGTGCTTAACCTAAAAAAAGCATTCTTACATACACTGAAAACTAGGATACTTTTTTTTTAAACAACCATTCGTATGGAGTAAAAGCTATTGGTGACATGCATAGGTCTGCAAAAACGGGAAAACGGTGCTTTACAATATTTTAATCTGTTTAAAAGCTGAACACTTCCCTCAGATTTAACTTTACATTAGACGTTCCCACCATATTTAATCCTGAAAAAAGAAGTTCTGTTTTACCTGTCTGCAAGTCGTCCATCATCTTCTCTTCACCAGAAGGCTCTGCAATCACGAAAACAAGGTGAAAACAATCTTGTGCTAACGGCAGCAGATTCGTCAGAAATAGAAAACGGACAAGGATTTCCATTCAAGGACATAGTAAAGCGTGGGAAAATGAATTGTTGCAGTTCTTAAAAGTCTAATAAAAAAAGAACTGTAACATGATTTTGAAAATAACATTTTTTGTGTGTTAACTATTTTAAAAAACAACATTTATATAAAAAAAGATTTTAGGTTTCGAAAATATCTCTGAATTAATAAAAATTCTTCAAGGACTTTTTAAAACTGTTTTTGTTCTACATCTTCTATCATTTCATACGTAAAGAGTGACCATGGCTGTTCTTGTTAAATGAATGCATGGTAAAGAGAATAAAGTCAGGCCTTTGCATTTCAGAGGGTTGAAGGGATTATGATAAGTGACCTAACTCTCTAAAAATGCCAAATTTAACTTTGGATGAGGGGTGGGAGATGGTAAGTTAGATTACGTTTCAATGTGTGGCAAGGTTCAATACCTCCCTTAAAATCATATTAATTTAAAAATGTATTTTAAAAAAATGTTAAGATTAATATTTCCAAAATTTAAAAACATGGTAATTAATTTGTTACCTGAGTATTAAAATTACTTCCCCACCCATTACCCCTATCATCCCTACATCCCGTCCCTAGAGGTTTTAAAAAAAAAATGCATAATAATTAAATAATTAAATTTACATATAATTTAAAGAAATAGTTTATAAATGTAAAAACATTGTAATTAATTTGTTACCTGAGTATTAAATTACTTCCCCACCCTTTACCCCATCATCCCTACATCCCGTCCCTAGAGGTTTTTTAAAAAAAACAACATAATAATTAAATAATTAAATTTACATATAATTTAAAAAAATAATTTATAAATTTAAAAACATGGTAATTAATTTGTTACCTGAGTATTAAATTACTTCCCCACCCATTACCCCTATCATCCCTACATCCCGTCCCTAGAGGTATTTCTTAAAAATACATAATAATTAAATAATTAAATTTACATATAATTTAAAGAAATAGTTTATAAATGTAAAAACATGGTAATTAATTAGTTACCTGAGTATTAAATTACTTACCCACCCATTACCCCTATCATCCCTACATCCTGTCCCTAGAGTTTTTAAAAAAAAATACATAATAATTAAATAATTAAATTTACATATAATTTTAAAAAATAGTTTATAAATGTAAAAACATGGTAATTAATTTGTTACCTGAGTATTAAATTACTTCCCCACCCATTACCCCTATCATCCCTACATCCCGTCCCTAGAGGTATTTCTTAAAAATACATAATAATTAAATAATTAATTTTACATATAATTTAAAGAAATAGTTTATAAATGTAAAAAAATGGTAATTAATTTGTTACCTAAGTATTAAATTACTTCCCCACCCATTACCCCTATCATCCCTACATCCCGTCCCTGGAGGTTTTTAAAAAAAAATACATAATTTAAAAAAATAGTTGATAAATGTAAAAACATGGTAATTAATTTGTTACCTGAGTATTAAATTACCTCCCCACCCATTACCCCTATCATCCCTACATCCCGTCCCTAGAGGTTTAAAAAAAAAAATACATAATAATTAAATAATTAAATTTACATATAATTTAAAGAAATAGTTTATAAATGTAAAAAAATGGTAATTAATTAGTTACCTGAGTATTAAATTACTTCCCCACCCATTACCCCTATCATCCCTACATCCCGTCCCTAGAGGTTTAAAAAAAAAAAATACATAATAATTAAATAATTAAATTTACATATAATTTAAAGAAATAGTTTATAAATGTAAAAACATGGTAATTAATTTGTTACCTGAGTATTAAATTACTTCCCCACCCATTACCCCTATCATCCCTACATCCCGTCCCTAGAGGTTTAAAAAAAAACCATAATAATTAAATAATTAAATTTACATATAATTTAAAGAAATAGTTTATAAATGTAAAAACATGGTAATTAATTTGTTACCTGAGTATTAAATTACTTCCCCGCCCATTACCCCTATCATCCCTACATCCCGTCCCTAGAGGTTTTTAAAAAAAACCATAATAATTAAATAATTAAATGCACATATAATTTAAAGAAATAGTTTATAAATGTAAAAACATGGTAATTAATTTGTTACCTGAGTATTAAATTACCTCCCCACCCATTACCCCTATCATCCCTACATCCCGTCCCTAGAGGTTTAAAAAAAAAAATACATAATAATTAAATAATTAAATTTACATATAATTTAAAGAAATAGTTTATAAATGTAAAAAAATGGTAATTAATTAGTTACCTGAGTATTAAATTACTTCCCCACCCATTACCCCTATCATCCCTACATCCCCTCCCTAGAGGTTTTAAAAAAAAAAACATAATAATTAAATAATTAAATTTACATATAATTTAAAGAAATAGTTTATAAATGTAAAAACATGGTAATTAATTTGTTACCTGAGTATTAAATTACTTCCCCACCCATTACCCCTATCATCCCTACATCCCGTCCCTAGAGGTTTAAAAAAAAAAAAACATAATAATTAAATAATTAAATTTACATATAATAAAAAAAAAAAAATTATAAATTTAAAAACATGGTAATTAATTTGTTACCTGAGTATTAAATTACTTCCCCACCCATTACCCCTATCATCCCTACATCCCGTCCCTAGAGGTATTTCTTAAAAATACATAATAATTAAATAATTAAATTTACATATAATTTAAAGAAATAGTGTATAAATGTAAAAAAATGGTAATTAATTAGTTACCTGAGTATTAAATTACTTCCCCACCCATTACCCCTATCATCCCTACATCCCATCCCTAGAGGTTTTAAAAAAAAAAAAAACATAATAATTAAATAATTACATTTACATATAATTTAAAGAAATAGTTTATAAATGTAAAAACATGGTAATTAATTTGTTACCTGAGTATTAAATTACTTCCCCACCCATTACCCCTATCATCCCTACATCCCGTCCCTAGAGGTTTTAAAAAAAAAAAAACATAATAATTAAATAATTACATTTACATATAATTTAAAGAAATAGTTTATAAATGTAAAAACATGGTAATTAATTTGTTACCTGAGTATTAAATTACTTCCCCACCCATTACCCCTATCATCCCTACATCCCGTCCCTAGAGGTTTTAAAAAAAAAATAATAATAATTAAATAATTAAATTTACATATAATTTAAAAAAATAATTTATAAATTTAAAAACATGGTAATTAATTTGTTACCTGAGTATTAAATTACTTCCCCACCCATTACCCCTATCATCCCTACATCCCGTCCCTAGAGGTATTTCTTAAAAATACATAATAGTTAAATAATTAAATTTACATATAATTTAAAGAAATAGTTTATAAATGTAAAAACATGGTAATTAATTTGTTACCTGAGTATTAAATTACTTCCCCACCCATTACCCCTATCATCCCTACATCCCGTCCCTAGAGGTTTTTAAAAATAAAAACATAATAATTAAATAATTAAATTTACATATAATTTAAAGAAATTGTTTATAAATGTAAAAACATGGTAATTAATTTGTTACCTGAGTATTAAAATTACTTCCCCACCCATTACCCCTACCATCCTTCGATCCCGTCCCTAGAGGTATTTTGTTTAAATATAAATGAAATAATTATTTATTTTTGTATATATTTCAAAATTATAATTAATAAATGTAAGAACATTGAATAAAAACCAGACTACTTCCCAAAACACTTTATAAAACGCTAGCCAGGGTGCAGACGAAACGATAATGCTAATGTCAACATACTTTTACAAAGAAAGGATTAATTGTGATTGGGCAGACTTGAGTGACGTATCACTCAAACAATGTCCAATCGTAGTGTGCATTAGAGACAGTGGTGGAGTAATCACAACAGCAAACTGCTGATCAAATTGAACACAAGATATGTCCACAGTCAGAACAGGCGTTTACTCCATTATCGGCAACTATTTTCTTTTTTAAACTGAGACGGACATCATCATCAATTTCAATCACTGTCCTCCGGAGTTAAATGAGGCTGCTTTAAATCAATGAACACGCTAGGCAAAGACGCTACCTGAATGTCTGTTGTCTAGAAGTGTGGCGATATCACAGACACTGATTTTGGAAAAGGGGGGTGGTGATGGACAGAGTTTCTGAATGATGCAGAATACTCTTACCAAGTCAAGAGATCATGGTTTTAATCCATCACCGTTTTTTAGCTCACTGCACCATCCCAGTTCAGAACCTGGCTGTATGCAAATTAGTCTGTTCCTGTCCCAGTGCATGATGGGAACAGGGCAAACCAAACTACCAAGCCAATTCTTATACTGGGATATCACAGACACTGCCAGGATGTCAAAGGAAGCTGCCTAAATTACGTTGTTCAGAACGTCGTGGTTCCGATCTTCGTTGTTCAGACGCTGCCTAAATTACGTTGTTCAGAACGTCCTGGTTCCGACCTTCGTTGTTCAGACGTTCGTTGTTCCGGCCGACGTTGTTGAGCAGGATTCGTTATTCACACCATGTTGTTCAGGTGAGTCGTGGTTAAGACGTCGTGGTTTAGGATGTTTCCCACCAGTGCACCTGGCACCATCGCAGGCTGCACACCCACTCAGCCCAATAGGTGCCACTGACTCTGTGATCCGGAAGCGAGGCCACGTGGCGGTAGACCCGTGCTGTCCGCTGACTCTGATCTACACTGTGGCCAAGCAGGGCACACAAAACCTGAGCTGTCCGGACCGTCATGACCAGGCATCATCGCAGGCTGCACATCAACTCTGCAGTTTAAGGAGACATTGACTCAGTGCACCCAAAGTCACAGCCCTGTGGCAGAGTGCCCTTGCTGACCTCAATGCTCTGTGTGCCACTAACCCTGTTCAACCCAGTCACTGTCCTGTGGTGGGGTGCCCATGCCAGCCGCAATGCTCCATGTGCCACTAACCCTGTTCAACCCCAGTTAGCGCCACGTGGTGGGAGGCCCATGCCGGCCGCAATGCTCTGTGTGCCACTAACCCTGTTCAACCCCAGTCAGCGCCATGTGGTGGTAGGCCCCTGCCGACCACAAGGCCTCGTGTGCCATGAACCCTGTGTGCAACAACTCATGGACCCTTTATGAATGAGAACCGTGGAGCGTCCGTCATCCAGTCACCGCCGGCAGAGGGAAATGTGACGTCATCAGTCCCTTAAGTTGGCAGAGTCACATGGCCTGTGACACCTGTGCCACACGGGTGTGCTGTGCATGCAAACCTGCCCTCAGGGAGTGGCAGTAACATGCTGACAACTAGACCAGTGGCCTGCACACCACCAGCGAGTATGCATGCGACGGGTAGCAATGAGCCCCCCTCGGAAGGTTAGCGGAGTGGTCTGGCTTGCCGTGCAATGGACCAGTGCTGGGCTTGCAACACTGACTTGTGGGCTCTGGGCATGGTTCTGTCCATGTCTGGACAAGGAAGTGGCTGATGCGTGTGTCCATGTTGTGGTGTCCATGGGACCAGTTACACAAAATGCTATGTAGTACCCTCTGTCTAGCATCCCACAGGATGAGCATCATTGACGCAAGGGAAATCACTGTCCCTACATTCATCCACACATACATACATGAATGATGAAAGACATGACACAGAAGTACGTCACTAGTTGGTTATTGTACATCCAGTGCAGTTCTGCAGCTGGAGCGGTACAGGGCAATGCCAAGCGCACTACACAATATGGGCCCATGGAGCGCCAGACAGAGTCCATCCAGGGATGACAAGTACTGCGGAAGAGTAAGGGTACAGTCTGTAGTCTGGTCGCAGTGTCATTGGTCATCAAACAGGATATGGCAGTCCATGTCGCTGTCCAAGGTGACTGCATCTGAGTTAATCGGGGGTCAGTGAAAGGTCATGAGGCCATGTGCAGGACCAAGCTGAAACAGTCCAGTTGGCGGAAATGCTACTGAGTCCTTCTGATCACAGGCACATCCACGTCCTCATCCCCGGATGAGTGCTCTGCCCCACCTGTGGGTGCTGCTGTATTGAATGAGGCTCTTTGTGCCATTGACACATCAGGGGCCGGAGGAGGATTGTCGGCCGCACTGTGTCCCACTGACACGTCAGGTGCCGGAGTGGATAGGCATGCCGCACTGGGAGATACTGACACACCAGGGGGCGGAGATGTAGATGGTGTGGGGTCAGCAGCATTCATCATTGCCATGCCTTGTGGCATCAATTCCATGATGAGGATCTGCAGGGCATGGTAGATCCGAGCTACATTCCGCTGATGTGCAGCTGTGGCTGCCATCCTTTCTGCCTCCATCGGCACCATGTACTCCATGAGCCTCCGCATGTGTGCCAGCTCATGGCTGGAAACACTGGAGCCACTCTGAGCAGACAGGTGTTCTTCTTTCCATGCCATGACTCCAGCAATGTCAGTCAGGTCTCATTGGAGACCATGGAGCAGGCCTACACACCCAATGCTTTTTTTTAAACTGGAAAACAACGGTTCCAGTGGAAAAATAGACAAACAATTTAGGCAATATGCATGCACATTGGTGATAAGTTTGTAAGGGACCAGGTAATGTCAGGGGGCAAAAAGGACTCTTTGCACAGTTTGTTCATTTGACCTTTTTATAGATACACAAAAAGATGGTATAAAACACTTTCTTAAATTCAAGAAGCGGTATACTTTTTGTGCGGTGTGTCCCCAAGTGAAACATGGAACCATAAGTGACTGTATACAGTGAGCAATTTAAAAAAAGGATTCCATAAATACAAGAAGCGACCATTCAATTATGTATAGTGAAGATTCTGGGTGTATGGTGACACTGGCTGTGTAATGGTCCTTTCTGGAAACTTGTCGACAACTTTTCAACCCTCCTATGGATGCGGGATCTCCTCAGGACTGTTAATGTGGGGACATCTGGATCTTAAAGGGCGCAGCTTAAGTGATTGTGACGTCTCCCACGTGTAGTGAAAAAGGAAGGAGGATTCGACTCACGTGAGGACCCAGCCGGGTACTCACAGTGAAGAAGAAGGTTCTGGGAAGCTGGCTCTTTGGATAATATACATAGGGCTCTTCCAGTGCACTGCTACCTCTGTAGCAATGTATTCTTTAAATTAACACTCGAGGATTTCAAGTGTTAAATGGGAGCAGGACGATCTCCGTCTACGGGCGTGGAGGCTGCTGGGTCTGCTGCCACTTTGCCTCACAATGTGGCTCTCGGTGGTTCTTTGTAAGTAGGGTTCCCCTGTCTTCAGTAGATCACACCCAAGGATGGCGTCAAGTTTGGTTGCCATGATGCCCAAGCCCAACCACACCTCTGGACTCCAGCACACGGCGTTAAAAGGCCATGTGTTGTTCCTTGGGGTCTTGGGAGAGTGCCGGGATTGTGGGTGCCTCCTGCTGGGTGGTTTGGGTAGTGGGTGGGGTCTCCTAGATGCAGCTGGGCTGCCCAGATACTGGAGGTGAGTGGCGGATGAGGTCAATGATGTCTTGGATGGTTTAGGTGTCGATGCTGGTGTTGTCCTCCTCGTCATCAGTGAAGAGTGGCTGGTACTGCTCTGCAGGAGGTGTTGACGGTGCCCCTGCGATGTGAAGGGGAGATGGTATATTACAATGTGTCCACATGTTCGTAGCTGCATGGTACATGTTGACATTCAAACAGCATGGCATAGTACATTGTGACAGTCTGTAGATCTGGACGACGACCCAGAGTCATTGTGGATGTGCACTGTGCTCTGCTTGATTGTGCATGTGTGCCATTGTGCCCATCTCCACCCATCCCCCAGTACCTGATCGTCACTCACCCTGTTGTGGCTGTGTTGTGTCCTTTCAAGCAGTGTCTGATCACCCAATTCCAGCCACAGTCTCCCCACTGATGACTGTCAACCCAGGATCCTCCATGTCATCCAGCACAAGCTGTGGCACTGGGCCCCCACCTCCATTCTGCGTTGCTGCCTTCTGGTTGGCGGAGAGTTTCTCCTTGGTCTTCCGCTTGATGTCATTCCATTGCCTCTAGACCTTGTTGTACTCTTGTCCTCTCTGACGGCATTCACCTTGTCCACGATGTCCCACCATATTCAGTTTTTGATGCCCAATGACGTGTTGGAGGTGAAGAACAATTGTTGATGGTGTTCCATCACCTCCGTGACTATGATCCTGTTTGCCTGTGGACTGAACGTTGTCTTCCTTTTATTCTTGTCCTTGCTCTTCCCTGTCCCCAAAGTCCCGGGCTGTTCCTCCGAGGGGGTTTGTGGGCTTGCGCTCGTCCTCTGCGCCTGCTCTGGGTTCCTCCATGGTGCTTGGGTGTTGGTCAGTTTGCGTTTGGGTATTTTCTACTTTTATGGGGATTTTTCCTACCTGCCAGGTGTGTGTTGCAGGCATGGCACTGCTTATTGCTGATTTCCTCATCGCGCTTTGGCCCATCGCAGGTCTTTGGTGTTGTGGTTTGTGTTTTTGTCTCCATCTATGTGGTTGTATCGGGGACATTGTCTGCGGTTTTGGCAGACTATCACATGCTACCGCCTTGTTGTGAATTCCACGTTGTCACTGGGTTATTTTGCCGCGATAGGCTGCGATGTTGAAAGTTGCGCTACACTACTCTTGCGGTAGTTATCACACGTAAAAAATCTCGGGTTTGAGGGCAGATGGGTTACAATTAATGTGGCTAGATTAAATTGCACACATGGACATGCAAGGATGCTCATGCTGTTCCTTGGGAATTGTATAGAGCTTCTCTAAACTGCCTTGTTTCATTTGTGAAACTTTGTAACAAAACGAATATTGGCATTCATATGCGTGGTAATGTAATTAAGTTAATCAAGTAGTAAAACTGGCAAGAAACAAGTGTGCCATCAGTAAACCTTACAAGCTGCAAAAATAAATGACACAATATTCCACCAGGTGGCACCAAAACCTAGGGTCAAAGTATGTTTTATTAGTGACAAACAGCCTGATTCATGTACATGCCGTTTTGCGTGGCCCTAATAGCGAATCATAGCGACTCGCTATTGAGGACACGCAAAACGGCATTCATGTAGGAATTGCTAATAAAATAGCGATTCCTACATGTTCTTTATTTGCGAGTAGCAAATTGCTACTCGCAAAAACTCCCCATTCATTCCTATGGGCCAAGAGGCCCATAGGAATGAATGGGGAGTATCCCTTATTTGCGAGTAGCAATTTGCTACTCGCAAATGATATAGCGATTTTAAGGGTGCCAGGGGTGTCCAAAGGACGCCCTGTAGCACCCCTAAAATGCACATTTGAACAGGTGTTGCGCACACACATGTCCAAAGGACATGTGTGTGTGTGCAACATGCAACTTAGAAAAATGCTTTTAAAAGCATTTTTCTGAGTTTTTGCTATTTACCGACAGGTCTGACCTCTCGGTAAATAGCGGCCCCAAAAGTGCAAAATCGCTATTTCTTGATGTGTCATGAATAGCATTTGAGGAATCTCTATTAGAGATTCCTTAAATAACATTCCTCGCAAATATGCGAATTCTTAAATAGCGATTTTTGCATTTGGGATTGTGAATACCAAATGCAAAAATCGCACTCGCAAAGGGCCAGATTCTGAGAATCTGGCCCTTTGCGAGTGCGATTTTTGCATTTGGGATTGTGAATACCAAATGCAAAAATCGCACTCGCAAAGGGCCAGATTCTCAGAATCTGGCCCTTTTGCGAGCGCTATTGCCTACATGAATCAGGCTGAAAATTCGGTATGTTTTTTTCAGTCCTGCCTTAAAATTTTGCTTGGTGTTATAAACAATTTTTAACACATGCACACGAGGGAGTGATTTTTTTTTAATGAACAATATTAAGCACGTTCTATCTACTCATATCAGTTTGAAGGTCTCTTAATCGTGAGATTTTAGAGACAGACATTTATGAGTCAAACGCTGCCACATTTTTTACATCTGAGACCCACTTCCTCATTCTGTAGTTTCTCTATCACGCACAATTTATGAATTCATTTCCAAACGCACCTCTCCATACACTCCACACCCTTGCAGACGGAGCTAAAGTCTTTCTTTGCCTACTCATTTTGCTGCCACACTTCATTGTTTCCATTTTCATTTTTTGGATCTGAAAAAGCCTGTATTCAGTGTTGCTGCTCTCCTCCCAAGCAAATATGTAATGTGGCCTAGGAATCACACATGACACTAGCAAATACATGCCGTCATATAAATGCATTCGAATAGATGGCCGAGTAAAACAGTCAGCTGTTTCGGATTTGCACAGTCCAGTGTTCGTTCAATGAATATTAAAACTCAAGACTGCTCATGTTCAGGGATCTTTTGGGCAGTATGTGAATTTTACAATTTAAAAATGTAACCTTTCTATGTTCCCTGCAAACTTATCTGTCATTTCAGAGCGATTGCAAAGGAAAACATATATCAATCACCATGCATTCAGGACTTTCACCCTGCACTCACTTACCAACCTTCATTCACGCACTACTCATCCTGCACAAAGAGCACTAACACCATTCTCCCTGCACGCATAGATCGCTCTCACAGCTATTGTTAATCCCATAGGCGAAACCTAATGCATTTACCAATGCTTGTTTGGAAAGGAAAGTATGCATTGAAAACTGTACAACAAAATACTGCTGCATGGTTTACTATTTTATGACGCTTTCTAGACTTCTCCTTGGTTGAAGTGTATATTTTACAGTAGTACTGCTACTTATTGGAAATAATTCATAAGTATGACATCATTCCTGTGAAATATGTGTTTTCAAACCACTGTTGAATGTAGATTTCAATTATGATTTAAAACTTATTTTCACCATTTATGATAAGCTATGGCACCAGATCACCTGTATGTCTGGCATACCAGGTACAAATATACCACTTCCACTGTTCATTACTCGACCTTGCATTCACTTGGCACAGGGCGTGGACTACACCCATATTCATTGACCAGCAATGTGGTCCTTCTCTTAAAAACTAGGCAGACCTTGTAGCTGATCCAGTGGACACTTGGCATCTTCTGCACACATATTCTGCACACAGAGTGCCTCATTTATGAGGTTTTGCCGTAGGGAAGCGCAGCAGGCCTTCCTGTTGCACTTCCCTACGGCAAAAGAAAAGGGCAGGAATGCGCTGCATCTATCAGATACGATGCATTCCTGTCCTTTTTCCCTGCGCCGGTGCACAGTGGGCTGCCGAGCCCCAACGCAGGCACCTTTGCACAATGGTGCAAGGGAGCCTGCCTTGCGGGGATAATTATTTTTGTACAGGAAGGGAAACCTCTCTGTACAAAAATAATCACAAGAGGCTTTTCCGCTAGCACACATAGAAAAAGGAAAAACGAGGAGAAATAAATATTTTTCTCCCCGATGGGCCTCCCTTAGGCACTGCCTCAGATTTACGATATCTCGTAAATCTGGGGCAGTGTCAAAAGGCTATAGATGTTGGTGGGAATGCCCCCAGCGACACCCATTGCAGGCTTTTCTAGGTTCGGGCTACATCTGCCACTAACAGGGTATGCACCTTTGAAGCTCAGGAAGAGGTTGGGCACAATCCCACAGGCCACCCTGGTGAAGGAAGAAAAACACGTCACCACATCCAAGTCTTGTGTCAACTGTCTCAGACCAGTACTCATAAAACTACAGGAGAGTCCTTAACATTCAGGTGACACTGGACTATGGCAGAAAGGCACATTTGGCTTAGGGAGACAATGTTTTAAAAGTGTAATTTCTGAAACAGCAACATAAAATCAGAATTAACCATTAAGTTGGATTTTAAATTACTATTAAAATGAGACCTTGAATCATGGTTTTAGCTGATCCCAAACTGAAGTTAAACATTATGAATTGTAATTGAAAGTATACCACAGGAGCAGAGTCACCAGACTTTCAAAGTTCTCTTTTTCTAGTACAAGAAAAAATCATAGACAGCAAATGTATTGAAAAGGTCTCAAGTTTTGTTAAAAAATCAGTGCTTAGTTAGTAAAGTAATGTGCTGGTCCCCCAATATTTTTCATAGACACCCCAGCCAGTACTGACAAATATCAGGATTGCCAAATGCCAATGCTGCATAGGCTTGTTTACACCTTATCCCTCTTTCTACCATCAGCATACATCCCCTGCTCTCTTATTTTCCTATTATAGCTTCTTTTTCATCCCTCCTTTCTCAATTACTTGCTGCGTTTTTGTTGTTCTCTTCCTCCTCATCTACTTCTTTTGTGTTTTCCTCACTGTTGCTCTAAACGTATGTCAGATGGACTTGACTGTTTGAGGGTCAGAACCCACTGTATAATTGGAAAGCAGGGATGGGTCATGATTATAAGCAGGGGTCTGGAATTGTTCATTATTTTAATGTTTTAGGCATTGTTTATCATTGCATGTACTGGTGCTGTCTTGAAATGTTGTGTAGATTTCTCAGTCCTAAGATCTGCAACCACAAGGGTCCCGTTCTGCAGTCTTTCTGACCACATGTTTGCTATTTTGTGGATCTCTTATGCAGTCGCAGCTGGTGCAGGTAAGATTGGTGGGTGGTGGGGTGGAGCGGCAGCGGGTAGGGAATGGGGGTAAAGTTGACAGAGTATGATGAGGGAAAATAAAAGTAACCATTTAACTTGTGCTCGCTTCATCACTAAGCGATGTGGCAAGTGCAAGGTAAGTGGTTTTATTTTTTTTCATTTTATTTTCACTCATTGTTGTCTGTTGACTTCACCCCCACCATCCCCCACCCTGCCCCATCACTCTTACCTGCACCGGCAGCGGCTGCTCTTATGTATCATGGTGTGCAGGTTCTCACATGCCCTTCTGCCTTTCCTAAAAACAGCAGTAATTAGGAAGTGCCCCCTGCCTCTCTTTGGGTTCCGAAATTACTAATGATAATATTTTAATGTAAAATTAATGTTTTATTATAACAAGTGAAAGAAAAGGGAGAGCCAAATGTCCCCCTTTTCAGCAACCACAAATAATGTCCCAAAGCAGGGTCAGACTGTAGCACAAAATAGGCCCTGGTCCAAAAATAATAACAAATTTAGGTAGGTAAAAAAAATGGCCTACATTTGAAATTTGAGCAGCTGTTGACTTTATAAGTATTGAAACAATAACAGGGGTTAAGACATGAAATCTGGGTAGACTCTGAGAGGTGGGAAACTGTAGCTGTTTGTGCTTGCTGTGGGCAATGAGTGTAGTAATATATGCAGCAGTGAAATTCACTAGGGGGCAGATTTATGTGATTTTGCATAGGGCAGCACAGCACGTCTCCTTGCTGTGCTGCCCTAAGTCAAAGTGAGATGTCAGGAATGCACTGTATTTAATTAATACTGTGAATTCCTGTCCATTCCCTTGGCAGTCTAGCACCAATGCAAGCACCCTTGCACTACGGTGCAAGGGTGGCTGTGTTGCCGTCAGGATAGTTTTAGTGCAGGAAGAGACAACTTCCTGCACAAAAACACTTAAGGGAGGGTTTTTCTGTTTTCTATGTGTGCTGAACAATCCAGCACACATAGAAAGAGAACAAACAAGGAGAAATAAAGTTATTCTTCGCATTGCCCCTCCCCTGGAACGTTCCCAGGTTTTCATGGTCTTGTAATCTGCGGAAGAGTCCAAATCCTTTGGTGTTGCATGGGAACACACACCACAATGCCCATGAAATGCCTCCCTAGTGCAGAGCAAGACCACTGACTCATTGTTAGTGAAATTGCTCTCCATCCCTTGCAGCTCCACCATTAAGTGAGGTATCCCCCCAAGCCCCTGCACTGTCGAGTGTTGGTGTTCGAGGCCCTCCTCCACCCGCAGGTTTTACCTGCGCCTCATCCCAGGTGGTCCAGTGGTCCTCTGTCTCCTTTCTCTTGCTCCACTTTTTCTCTCCTTTTTCACTCTTTTTTCCCTCATTTGTATCTCCCCTTTACTCTCCTTCTATGTCTTTCCTCCAATTTCACTCATTTCCCCTCATTTCTAGCTCCCCCTTCACCTCCTTCCGTGTCTTTCCTCTGTTTTCACTTGTTTTGTTACCCTCATCTAAATCTTCCCCTTTCACTCTCCTTCTGTGCCCCCTGTGTCTTTCCTCCACTCTTCTTGCACTTTTGCTGCCTTATTTTCACTTTTCCCTCTCTTTTTGCCTTTTTCCTTTTGCCTTTTTCTGCCCATTTTTCCCTGCCGCTGCTGCCCCTGCAGGCCCTCCCCCCAAGCACGACCGGCACGACCTGACTAATCCAGCGTCCCTCCCTACTCACGCCTCCCAGCTGTCCAGCCTCCCCTACCCCTACTAAATGGCAGCAGCTGTGGGGACAGGAGAGCAAGAGCACTGACTCATTGTCAGTGAAATTGCTCTCCGTCCCTCGCTGCTCCACCATTAAGTGAGGCCTTCCCCCGAGCCCCTGCACTCTCGAGTGTTGGTGTTCAAGCCCCTCCTCCACCCGTAGGTTTTCCCTGCGCCTCATCCCTAGTGGTCCAGTGGACCTCTGTCTCCTTTCTTTTTCTCTGCTTTTTCTCCCCTTTTTTACTCGTTTTTTTCCCTTATTTCTATCTCCCCCTTCACTCTCCTTCTGTGTCTTTCCTTCGCTTTCACTTGTTTACCCCTTATTTCAAGCTCCCCCTTCACTCTCCTTCTGTGTCTTTCCTCTATTTTCACTTGTTTTTTACCCTCATCTCAATCTCCCCCGTTCACTCTCCTTCTCTGTCCTCTGTGTCTTTCCTCCACGTTTCATGCACTTTTGCTGCCTTATTTTCTCTTTTCCCTCTCTTTTTGCCTTTTTCCTTTTGCCTTTTTCCTCCCTTTTTTCCTTGCCACTGCTGCCCCTGCGGCCCCTCCCCCCAGCATGACTGGCCCAATCCAGCTCCCATCCCCGCCTCTCAGCTGTCCAACCCTTCCCGACCCTTACTTAAAGGTGGCCGCTGCATGGCCGCACCATAGGCGCGCCCATTTGCGCCCGCCAGCGACCCAACTGCGACCAATGCCAGGAACCCTGGATCTCTGCACTGCCAATGCTATGACCCAGTGGCGCTCCACGCTCTCAACCCAGGCCGCAACAACAACTGCAAGCTAGCATCACCAGCCAACACCCACGGACCCTTCAACTGTCACCACTGCTGGCACACCTGCAGACCACAGACCCAGTCCAACCCACCCTCAAGAACACAACCGGAACAAAGACCCTGCAACGTATCCTCCTCAACATCCGATCCCTCCACAAACATGCCACCAAAATCTGGTACCTCCTCGACAGCACCACCCTGGACATAGGGTTGTTCACCGAAACATGGACCAACACCTCCTGGGGACCAGACATTCCCATCGCCATTGCCATTTACCAAGGATACAAGATCTCCAGGAAGGACCGCCCCACCCGCTCGGGAGGAGGAATCGCCATCGTCCACAAATCCACCCTCTGCCTGAGCACACTTCCAGATGAGCCCATAGACCTGATGGAACACCTTCACTTCAGGATACTGGCCAGCCCTACCATCACCCTCTGAGGAACCCTCATCTACCGACCCCCTGGACTCCACAATCTTTTCGCCAACTCCATCACAGACATCATCTCCCTGCATGCCATCGCATCCCCCAACTACACCCTACTGGGAGACCTCACCTTCCACCTCCACAACCAGCTGGACCCTAGAACCACATCCCTCCTGGAAAACCTCCACAACATTGGACTCTGCCAGATCATGACCAAACCCACGCACTCAGCAGGACACACCCTTGACCCCCACTTCACAACAGGAAACTCCATCACCTTCAGCCACACCACCGAACTCCCATGGACTGACCATCTGCATCCACTTCACCTTCAGAACACTCACCATCCACAGACACCAGCACCTGCTCCCACGAAGACACTGGACCAGAATCACTGTTGACCAGCTAACATCATCAATCAGCAACTCCACCCCAACCATTGCGGAAAATGACGACCTCAACACGGCAGTCCTAACCCTGCACAGATGGATCTCCAATAGCACCAACACCATAGCCCACTCAAGAAAAACAACAACACCCATGCCAAGAAAGCTAGATGGTTTACCATCAAACTGTGAGAGTCCAGACACACTAGCCGCCACCTCGAAAAGCCTGGAGGAATACCAGATCCACAGAAGCCCACACCAACATCAGAGCCCCCACCAACTCATTAGAAAAGCAAGGAAAAAAGCAATTAAAAAAAGAATCTCTACTCATGCACACAAAGGCAAAGAACTCTTCAATATCATCAAGGAGTTCGCCCAACCCACCAGCGAGTCCAAAGACATACCTCCCTCACAAGACTTCTGCGACAAACTCAGCACCTTTTTCGAGCGCAAAACCAAGAGCATCTACAACAACTTCGCCGAAGACAGCCAACACACTGAACCCTCACCAACCACTCCGACACCCTGAAGCCAGCGATTGACAACTGGACATCCCTCACCACCGAAGACACACAGAAGACAAGGAAGTCAATCCACTCCGGGGCCCCCACAGACCCCTGCCCCCACCACATTTTCAACAGAGCCGCCAACACCATCGCACCCATGCTATGCCACACCATCAACTGCTCCCTGGCAACCACCTCGTTCCCCGACGGCTGGAAGCACGCCGAGATCGACCCCCTCCTGAAGAAACCCTCGGACGACCTTACCGACCTCAAAAACTACAGACCCATCTCCTTGCTCCCGTTCCCAGCGAAAGGCATCGAGAAAGCCATCAACAGCCAACTCACCACATTCATCGAAGAGCACAACATCCTCGACTCCTCCCAATCCGTCTTCAGAAAAAAACACAGTATGAAAACCGTCCTCCTCCCTTCCACAACAGACAACATCTTCACCCTGAACAGAGGAGAAACAGCAGCTCTTATCCTCCTTGACCTCTCAGTGGCGTTTGACACAGTCTCTGCACCCTAATACGCAGACTCCATGACGCAGGGATCCAAGACAAGGCCCTCAACTGAATCTGCTCCTTTCTCTCCAGCAGAACGCAGCGGGTCAGACTCCCCTCTTTCCTCTTGGACCCTATACCAACCACCTGCGGAGTCCCCAGGGATCCTCCCTCAGCCCTACGCTCTTCAAAATCTACCTGACTCCACTGTCCCCCATCGTCAGAACCTATGGATTCAATATTGTGTCATATGCCGACGACACCCAACTCACCCTTTCCCTATCCAAGGAACCCAACACTGCCAGACACAACTTTCAAGAAGGCATGGAATCCATCGGCAAATGGATGAAAAACAGCTGCCTACAACTAAATACCAACAAAACCGAAGTACTCATCATGGGCCCAAACCCCGATGCGTGGAATGACACCTGGTGGCCCCGCCCTCGGAAGCCTGCCTACCCCCACCGACCACACACACAACATGGAAATCATCCTGGGTTCAGAGCTCAAAATGGACCGCCAGATCAACTCTGTCTTGTTCTCTTGCTTCCACACCCTCCGCTTCCTACATAAGACCTTCAAATGGATCCCCCTCGAACACAGAAAGATCGTCAATCACACCCTGGTCACCAGCAGACTCAACTACTTTCATTGCACTCTATGCCGGAATAAACAAAAACCTCACCAGCAAGCCACAAAACATCAAAAACGCTGCAGCAAGACTGGTCCTCAACCTGTCAAGACACTGCCACATCTCTCAGCACCTGCGCACACTCCACTGGCTCCCCATCGAAGCTAGAGTCACCTTCAAGATACTCAGCCATGCTCACAAGGTCCTCCACGACACCTGACCAGCAGACCTGAATTGCCGACTCAAATTCCACACACCCCAAAAGGCCCTAAGACCAGCCCAGCTCTCCTACGCCATGGTCCCCCTCACCAGAAAGACCAGATCGGGAGGCCACTCCTTCTCCTTCCTCGCAGCCAGAGCCTGGAACAACCTCCCGCTCCACCTCAGACAGACAACATTGCTCTCCATGTTTGCAAGAAACATCAAAACCTGGCTCTTCGACAGACCCTCTCCTTGATGGACTGGAACCTGGGGACTCCCCTCCCCCCCAGTGCCTTGAGACTCCTACTGGTGAATAGTCCACTTAGCAAACACCTGATTGATTGATTGAGTAAAGCAATACAGTGATTTGCGTTTCTGTACCGTACTCTATATCTATGAGCCCATTCAAACCACACAAAGTGGCTTTGAGCAGCCTCATGAATATGATTTTGTGGTGTGCTTACCAGAGTGTCACAAAATGTGATGCTATGGCGGCACAAAGGGCTCATAACTATGCCCGTGTTGTATCAGACTGGCACATCCACTCTGGATGCAATGGTATAACAGCATCCACAGCCTGCAGAGTGCTGCTTGGAAGTGCAGTCGAGACTTTATTAGAGATGTTTAAAACACCAGTCCACACACAGGCACACAACCTGCCCACACACTGATCTGTCAAACTGGCCCAAACGGAACTTCCAGTTTGCTCTAAGAGCCAGTCTGACCCAGTCCTAAAGGACTTGTATTGAAGCAGCACACTATGATTAATAGTGCTGTAGCTGCTCTTTCGTAATGCAATATTGCCATCTACTGGTCTGAAGGGGTGAGTTGCTTTTTTTAAGTTCATTAACGTCTCCAAAACCTTTATCATTCCACATCATCATCTTATCACAATGTTGATTACCATGGTACCTAAAAACAAACCATCCCTTCTCAACCTCTAGCCCCCTTTTCCTTGGTAAAGCAGTTCCCATTCTAATATAAAGGGTAAAAAAGGAATTATTATAGCTGTCAGAAATGGGATAGGAACATGAATTTGGATCTGGTTTTTTTTTAGTGTCGTTGGGGACGATCACAGATAGATGGGCACTGTCAGGCTGGTAAATCTGCATGTGAAAAAAATCACGGTGCGGTAACACCGCAGGAGCGCCATGCAAGCACTAGTTAAACCGCAATGGAACCAAAAATGACCATGTGGGATCAGATGTAACAGTTATAAAAACACACGAAATTCCCAATTCTGCTGGGTTTAATGCGTTCATTTACAACCAAATTTGAGAAGGTTTTTTTGCAAACACCAAGACACATTTTTTAAAATGTAGTGTGCTCTGTAAGTACAACTAACATAACATAGTATAGCATAGCTTCATATTATGGACACAGAAGGTTTCTGTCTCTTCATCCTTCTCGTCCAATCAACTACTGTTGAAATAATGAATCAGTCCAATCGCCTGAATATCCTGAAAGAGAGAATGGGTTTGAATGGACCAATCTTCAGTTGTTTTTTTCATGTCAGGAAAATTGGTGTCAATGCATAGCTGAAACGTCAAATCTCTCAAACCAACCCAGATAGACCACAACAAGGAGTGGCATGATTGCAACTCAATCTACTACAAAGTTCTAGATCTCAGTCAAGTAGTGTAATACATTTTGCTGTTGTACTCTGGTAACTCCTTACACATCGAATCACCCATCGTACATCCAGCTCATCTTAAAGCAGCTATATTTCCAGTTACCAAGCTGTCCACAAGCAGGAGAATGTTCTGTCCCATCTAGCCAATTTTGACCTAACTGAAGTGGCTTACTATAGCGGCAAGGACTATGGGGCATATTATCAAGACTCGTGATAAAATTATTGCCGCTTTATCAGCTGGAAACTGCAGATAAAGTGGCGATAATGGGCTTGATAATATGCTCTATGGAATTCCGATCGAAGCTCATGTTAGATGTGAAGGACATTTTACATGAGCTTCGATTGGAATTCCATAGAGCATATTATCAAGCCCATTATCGCCACTTTATCGGCAGTTTCCTGCCGAAAAAAGTGGGGATAATTTTATCGCCGAGTCTTGATACTATGCCCCTATATACAGCAAGTATCACACATAAACGATGCAACGTCCCTCTGCTGAAGCATTACCTTAATTTGTGACTGTACCTCTGTTTTTGACCAAAGAATGACCAAAGATAAGGGATTCGCCGATTGTTCTTTTACCAAATCGACATGTGTCTCAATATAAATAGCAGCCTTAAAGGTAACAAGACCTGCATATATTAAACTTGTAAATGTTATTATTTGGGCATTTGACTGAGAATATCTTGGCATATTAAAAAGCGGCAGCAATAATTATCGCTGACTGCTGTTAGTGTGAGGAAATCTATCGCCGGCTATCTCTGGCGATAATCTCCATGTTAGCGTTGTATTAACAATGCTTAACGCCATGGAGATAAAAAATCCCAGCGATAGCGGGGATTATCGACATTTTCAATGGAATATTGCTGGTTTTCCAGCGATATTCCATTGAAAATGGCGATAACCTTGTTGATTGGGCCTGTGGTTTTAGCCACATAATCCACCCCCCATTACAGGTATGCCTAAGTCAGGAATTGAACAGACATTAAATTCCTGAGTTAAGCCCCTGTTAGCGATATTAATCTCAACGCTAACGCTGATGGGGCCTCGTTGTTAATATAGCGATGCCCCGTTAGCGATAGATTTCCCTGAAGTATTCCCAGACACGCCTACCACACGCTTAACTTGCATCTCATTAGCGAGGCAAGGCTAGGCGATAAAAAATCCGGTTGCTAAGCATTGAAAACCAACGCTAAGTGGCCTTGTTGATTCGGTGTTATAATTATCGTTGCTTAGCACCGAAAATGGATGCTAAAGTGGCAGTAATGTGTTTATCGCCGTCTTGTTAATATGCCCAATCATTCCTTTAAAAGTGTTAGAGAGATGGGAAAACATTTTCTGAATGCTACTAAAAGGTTCTCTGTCCCTGTGATGTTTTAAAAACACCACAGAGTTAGCATTCGAGATAGAGTTGTGTTAACAAAATTTCAACAATATTTAAAACCTACAGCTATGTTTAAGAAGATAGCAACATTCTAGCCCTGTTATTTTTGGTTTACAAAACTTGTGTGTGTGTGTTTTTTAAACATTATCTTAAATGAAAGTTTTATTATATGAAATGTTATTTTAAATTTTCAACCTCCCAATAATGTTTTGTAGACTGAGGTTGTCCTCAAATTTTGAGTCAGGGCTGCCTTTCCACCTTTGAGTCCCCAGAAATGCAGGCATTTATTGCAATAGAATAGGGATATTTCATCAATTTTGAGAGTGTTTGGGAGCATTTGGGGGCAACCAAATTCGAAGACCTCAGATTCACAACTTCCAATTTTTGTTAACCAAGATTACAACATTAAACTATCCAGCTATCGAAGATTGTTCTTTAGAAGAGAAGTAGAGAGTGTTAGAGGTCCAATGCATTCCTGCTACTGCTATGGGCTGTAAAGGGCAATGAATAGGCCCTTGCAGCCATCAGTGATCGTCCTATACCCCCCTTATGACCCATCTGTCCATCCCCACACAAAATAAAAATAACTCCCTCTGCACTCATCCCTGTCACAAACGCAGCCCCATCAGTCATTACCAGAAGTCCTAAGTGTCCATTGATTTTGCCATCTCCCATTAGCACAAGAAGTGACATCACTGAATCTCCCATCATCCATGCAGACAGGAAGTTGCATTACTGGTTTCCTGCCAAAAACATCTTTCAAGCAAGAAGACTTCATTTCCCTTCCCCCACCAGCACAGGAGGTAACATCGCTAGAACTCCCTTCATCCACCTACACAGGAAACAACAGCAGTGAATTTCCCATCACCCATCTGACCAGGAAGGGATATTAGTATTTTTCCAGCCAAAACTGGCTTTAAAATAAGAAGACAAGCAAGAGGACCCTAATTCCCTTCACCCATCAGCACAGGAAGTGACATCACTCGAACTCCCATCATTCACCTACACATGAAGTGACATCACTGAATTAACCAGCCAAAACCATCTTTAAAAGAAGAAACCAAGCAAGAAGATTTAATTTCCCATCATCCATCAGCACAGAAAACGACTTCACTGAAAACTTGCATCTAAGATAATGTTTAAAAAACACACACTATTTTTGTGAACCAAAAAGGGTAGTGGTAGTATGTTCCTCTTCTGAAACATAGCTGTACATTTTTAATATTGTTGAAATTGCATTTACAACAACTGTATCACGAATGTGAACTGTGTGGTGTTTTTAAAATATCACAGGGACAGAGAACCTTTTAGTATAATTCAGAAAATGTTATCCTAACTCTGTACCACTTTTAAAAGAACCCTATTGATAGTCAAATTCCCAAATAATAACATTTACACGTTTGATATGTGCAGGTCTTGTTATCTTTAAGTCTCCTTTTTACAGTGAGACAAAGCAATTTGGTAAAGGAACAATCGACACATCCCTCAGTTTCGGTCAAAGACAGAGGTACAGACCACAAATTAATTAAATGTTTCAGCAGTGGGACTTCGGATCTTTTGTGTGTGATACTTGCTGTCTTGCATATATCACTTGCCGCTAAAGAAAGCCACTTCGGTTAGGTCAAAATTGGCTGGTTGTTATTGAACATTCTCTTGCATGTGATCAGTTTGAGGATGATCAGTTTGAGGACTGGTCCATTTAACACCATTCTATCTGTCAGGATACTCAGAAGAGTGAACTTATTCATTGTGTCAACATAGTTGATTGGACGAGGAAGATGACGAAACAGAAGTCTTATAAGTCCATAATATGAAGCTATGCTATGTTATGTATGTTAATTAGTACTTTCCTGGCCCTCTTGTGGTGTTACCGCACCGTGATGTTATTTTCATATGCAGATTTACCACCCTGACAATGTCCAGCTCTCTGTTGTCATCCCCTACAACATTAAACAAGCATTGGCATAGCCAATAGGTCTCGCCTTTGGGGCCTTATAAGTGTTTAAGCAGAGCTATTGACTTTGCCAATGTGTTCAAGCTGTGCTGTAGAGAAGTGTGGCTGCTGTGCAGCATGCTGAAAAGTTGTAATCTAAAAGTGCCAGAAGCATTTTTGTTACCTTATATATGACCATGAAGGCATTATGTCCAACAGAACGACCATATTAAAAAATGTATGTACAATAAAAAAATCCTCATTTTTCTTCTGTTCTTGCAATGCTGGCAACTAGTGATTGCCTATTCCAATGGTTGTTTGTTAACGTTTTTTTTAAGGGGGCATAAACATTTGGAGGTTGAAGGTTGTGAACTTGTACCTGTATTATAAGACTAGCAGCTGCCAGACGCTAGGGGAAAATCAACAGATGGCAGATTCCGAGAGCAGGCTCAGGTGGTGTTGAGTGATGTTGAGGTGGTAGTGGTGGTGGTGACTGGTGGTGGTTGGTGCTGAGACAATGCTGAGGTGATGCTGAATGATACTTAGGTCTTACTGAGTGATGATGATGTGGTGGTGTACTATTGCAAAGGCGATGCTGAGTGATACTGATGTGGTGTTGAGTGATGTTGTGGTGGTGCTGAGTGATGCTGTGGGGGTGCTGAGTGATGCTGTGGTGGCGCTGAGTGATGCTATGGTAGCGCTGAGTGATATTATTGTGGCCCTGAGTGATGCTGTGGTGGTGCTGAGTGACACTTTGTTGGTGTTGGGTGATGCTGTGTTGGCCATGGGTGATGCTTTGGTGCTGCTGAGTGATGCTGTGGTGTTGCTCAGTGATGCTGAGTGATGCTGTGGAGGTGCTGAGTGTTGCTGTTGTGGCCCTGAGTGATGCTGTGTTGGCCCTGAGTGATGCTATGGTGGCCCTGAGTGATGCTGTGCTGGCGCTGAGTGATGCAGTGGTGGTGCTGAGTGATGCTGAGCTGGCTATGAGTGATGCTGTGATGGTGCTGACTGATGTTGTGGTGGCACTGAGTGATATTGTTGTGGCCCTGAGTGATGTTGTGGTGTGCTGAGTGATGCTGTGGTGGTGCTGAGTGAAGCTGTGGTGGGGTTGAGTGATGCTGTGTTAGCCCAGAGTGATGCTGTGGTGTTGCTTAGTGGTGCTGTGGTGGTGCTGAGTGCTGCTGTGGTGGTGCTGAGTTTTGCTATGGTGGCGCTGAGTGTTGCTGTGGTGGCGCTGAGTGTTCCTATGGTGGTGCAGAGTGATGCTGAGGTGATGCTGTGGTGGTGCTGGGTGATGCTGTGTTGTCGCTGGGTAATCCTGTGGAAGCACTGAGTGATGATATGGTGGCACTGAGTAATGCTGTTGTAGTGCTGAGTGATGCAGTGGTGGCGCTAAGTGATGCTGTTGTCGCACTAAGTGATGCTGCTGTTGCACTGAGTGATGCTTTGTTGGTGCTGAGTGATGCTGTGGTGGTGCAGAATGATGCTGTGGTGATGCAGTGGTGGTCAGAGTGATGCTGTAGTGGTGCACAGCGATGCTGTGATGGTGCAGAGTGATGCTGTGGTGGTGCTGAGTTATGCTGCCGTGACACAGTGTCTTTGCTAGTTACAGTGAGTTGAAGAGGGGCAGAGGGGTAGAGGGATAGAAGAGGGGTAGAGGGGTAGAAGAGGATTGGAAGAGGGATAGAAGAAGGGTAGAGGGGTAGAAGTGGGGTAGAGTGGTAGAAGAGGGGTCGAAGAGGTGTAGAAGGGGGTAGAAGAGGGATAGATAGGTAGAAGGGGGATAGAGGTGTAAAAGAGGGGTAGAAAAGGGGTAGAGGCATAGAAGAGTCGAGGGGTAGTAGAGGGGTAGAGGAGTGAAAGAGGGATAGAAGAGGGGTAGAGGGGTAGAAGAGAGGTAGAGTAGAGGTAGAAAGGTAGAGGGGTAGAATAGAAGTAGAGGGGTAGAAGAGAGGTAGAGTAGAGGTAGAGGGGTAGTAGCAGGGTAGAGGGGTAGAAGAGGGGTAGAGGGATAGAAGAGGGGTAGACGAGGGTTAGATGGGTGGTAGAGGGGTAGAAGAGGGGTAGAGGGGTAGAAGGGGGGAGATGGGTAGAAGTGGAATAGTAGATGGGGAGAGGGGTAGAAGAGGGTTAGAAGGGTAGTAGAGGGGTAGATGAGGGGTAGAGGGGCAGAAGAGGGTTAGAAAAGGGGCAGAGGGGTAGAAGAGGAGAGGGTTAGTAAAAGAGTAGAGGGGTAGTAGAGGGGTAGAAGAGGGGTAGAGGGGAAGAAGGGGGTTAGAAGAGTAGTGGAGGGGTAGTAGAAGGGTAAAAGAGAGATAGATGGGTAGAAGAGGGGTTGGAGAGGGGCAGAGGGGTAGAAGAGTAGAGTGGTAGTAAAAGTGTAGAGGTGTAAAGGGGTAGCAGGGTAGAAGAGGGATAGAGGGGTAGAGGGGTAGAAGAGGGGGAGAGGGGTACAAGAGGGTAGTGGGGAAGAAGAGGGGTAGTGAGGTAGAGGAGTAGAAGAGGGGTAGAGGGGTAGAAAAGGGGTAGAAAATGGGTAGCAGGGTAGAAAAGGGTTGGAGGGGTAGAGGGGTTGGGAAGGGGTAGAGGGGTAGAAGAGGGGTAGAAGAGCAGAAAAGGGGTAGAGGGGTAGAAGAGGGGTAGAGGGGTAGTAGAAGGGTAGTAGGGAGATAGAGCGGTAGTATGGGGTAGTAGATGTAGTAGAGAGGTAGAGGGGTAGCAGAGGGGTAGAGGGGTAGTAGAGGGGTTGTAGGGTAGAGGGGCAGTTGAGGGGTAGAAGAGGGGTAGAGGGGTAGAAGAGGGATATAGGGGTAGAAGTGGGGTAGAAGAGGAAAAGAGGGGTATAGGGGTAGTAGAATGGTACAGGGATAGTAGAGCGGTAGTAGAAGGGTTTAGGCATAGTAGTGCGGCTGAGGGGTAGTAGAGGGGTAGAAGATGGGTAGAGAGGTAGAAGAGGGGTAGAGGGGTAGTAGGGTAGAGGGGTAGAAGAGGGGTACAGGGGTAGAAGAGGGGTAGAGAGGTAGCAGAGGGGTAGAAGAGGGGTAGAGAGGTGAAAGAGGGGTAGAGGGGTAGAGGTGGGATAGAAGAGGGGTAGAGGAGTAGAAGAGGGTTAGAAGGGTAGTAGAGGGGTAGAAGATGGGTAGAAAAGGGGCAGAGGGGTAGAAGACT
Source organism: Lissotriton helveticus (assembly GCF_964261635.1). NCBI lineage: Eukaryota > Metazoa > Chordata > Amphibia > Caudata > Salamandridae > Lissotriton > Lissotriton helveticus. Next base: position 1,787,054,834 of record NC_136061.1, read on the forward strand.
AGAGGGGTAGTAAAGGGGTAGAGGGGTAGAGGAGTAGTAGAGGGGTAGAAGGATAGAGGGGTAGAAGAGGGTTAGAAGAGTAGTATAGGGGTAGAAGAGGGGTAGTGGGGTAGAAGAGGGGTAGAAAATGGCCCGAGGGGTAGAAGAGTAGAGGGATAGTAAAGTGGTAGAGGGGTAGTAGAGGGGTAGAGGGGTAGAAGAGGGGTAGAGGGGTAGAAGAGAGGTACAGGGGTAAAAGGTAGATCAGGAATAGAGGGCTGGGGGTAGAAGAGGTGTAGAAGAGGGTACAGGGGTAGAATAGGGGTAAAGGGGTAGAAGAGTAGAAGAGGGGTAAAAGAGGGGTAGAAAATGGGTAGCGGGGTAGAAAAGGAGTAGAGGGGTTGAAGAGGGGTAGAGGGGTAGAAGGGTATTAGGGGTAGAAGGGTAGAAGAGGGGTAGAGGGGTCGAAGAGAGGTAGAAGAGGGGTAGTAGAAGGGTAGAGGGGTAGTAGAGAGAAAGAGCGGAAGTAGAGGGAATGTAGAGGTAGTAGAGAGGTAGAGGGGTAGTAGAGGAGTAGAGGGGTATTAGAGGGGTAGTAGGGTAGAGGGGTAGTAGAGGGGTAGAAGTGGGGAACAGGGGTAGAAGAGAGGTAGAGGGGTAGAAGAGGGGTAGACAGGTAGTAGAGGGGTAGAAGAGGGGTTGAGTGGTAGAAGAGGGGTAGTAGAGGGGTATTGGGGTAGTAGAAGGGGAGAGGGGTAGTAGAGAAGTCAAGCCATAGTAGAGGGGTTTAGGGGTAGTAGATGGGTTGAGGGGTAGTAGAGGGGTAGACGAGGGGTAGAGGGGTAGAAGAGGGGTAGAGAGGGGTAGTAGAGGGGTAGAAGAGGGGAGGAGGTGTGGATGGGTAGAAGAGCGGTAGAGGGGTAATAGTGGGGTAGAGGGGTAGAAGAGGGGTAGAGAGGTAATAGAGGCGTAGAGGGGTTGAAGAGGGGTAAAGGGGTATTAGAGGGGTAGAAGGGTAGAAGAGGGGTCGAGGGGTCGAAGAGAGGTAGAAGAGGGGTAGTAGAAGGGTAGAGGGGTAGTAGAAATGTAGAGGGGTAGTAGAGAGATAGTAGAGGTTGTAGAGAGGTAGAGGGGTAGTAGAGGAGTAGAGGGGTATTGGAGGGGGAGAGGTGTAGAAGAGGGGTAGAGGGGTAGTAGAGGGGTAGTATGGAAGAGTGGTAGTAGAGGGCTAGAAGAGGGGAGGAGGTGGGGATGGGTAGAAGTGGGGTAGAGGGGTAATAGTGGGGTATAGGGGTAGAGGGGTAATAGAGGCGTACAGGGGTAGAAGAGGGGTAAAAGATGGGTAGAATGGTAGTAGAGGGGTATAGCGCCAGAAGAGGGGTAAAAGAGGGGTAGAAAAGGGGTAGAGGGGTAGAAGAGTAGAGGGGTAGTAGAAGGGTAGGGGGTAGAAGAGGGGTAGAGGGGTAGAAGAGGGGTAGAGGGGAAGAAGAGAGGTAGATGTGTAGAAGAGAGATAGAGGGGTAGACGAGGGGTAGAGGGGTAGAAGAGGGATAGAAGAGGGGTAGAGGGGTTGAAGAGGGGTAGAAGAGGCGTAGAGAGGTAACAGAGGGGTAGAGGGGTAGTAGAGTGGTAGAGGGGTAGACGAGGGGTAGAGGGGTGGAAGAAGGTTAGAAGATGGGTAGAGGGATAGAAGAGGGGTGGAGGGGTAAAAGAGGGTTAGAAGGGTTTTAGAGGGGTATAGGGTCAGAAGAGGGGTAAAAGAGGGGTAGAAAAGGGTTAGTGGGGTAGAAGAGCAGAGGGGTAGTAGAAGGGTAGGGGTAGAAGAGGGGTAGTGGGTAGAAGAAATGTAGAGTAGAGGTAGAGGGGTCGAAGAGAGGTAGAGGGGTAGAAGAGAGGTAGAGTAGAGGTAGAGGGGTAGTAGCAGGGTAGATGGGTAGAAGAGGGGTAGAGGGATAGCAGAGGGATAGAGGGGTAGAAAAGGGGTAGAGGGGTGGTAGAGGGGTAGAAGAGGGGTATAGGGGTAGAACAGGGGGAGATGTGTAGAAGTGGAATAGTAGAGGGGAGAGGGGTAGAGGGGTAGAAGAGGGTTAGAAGGGTAGTAGAGGGGTAGATGAGGGGTAGAGGGGCAGACGAGGGTTAGAAAAGGGGCAGAGGGGTAGAAGAGGAGAGGGTTAGTAAAGGGGTAGAGGGGTAGTAGAGGGGTAGAGTGGTAGAAGAGGGGTAGAGGGGGAGAAGGGTGTTAGAAGGGTAGTTTAGGGGTAGTAGAAGTGTAGAAGAGGGATAGATGGGTAGAAGAGGGGTTGGAGAGGGGAAGAGGGGTAGAAGAGTAGAGGGGTAGTAAAAGGGTAGAGGGGTAGAGGGGTAGCAGGGTAGAAGAGGGATAGAGGGGTAGAGGGGTAGAAGAGGGGTAGAGGGGTACAAGAGGGTAGTGGGGTAGAAGAGGGGTAGTGAGGTAGAGGAGTAGAAGAGGGGTAGAGGGGTAGAAAATGGGTAGGAGGGTAGAAAAGGGGTGGAGGGGTAGAGGGGTTGAGGAGGGGTAGAGGGGTAGAAGAGGGGTAGAAGAGCAGAAAAGGGGTAGAGGGGTAGAAGAGGGGTAGAAGGGGAGAAGGGGGTTAGAAGGGTAGTTTAGGGGTAGTAGAAGTGTAGAAGAGGGATAGATGGGTAGAAGAGGGGTTGGAGAGGGGAAGAGGGGTAGAAGAGTAGAGGAGTAGTAAAAGGGTAGAGGGGTAGAGGGGTAGCAGGGTAGAATAGGGATAGAGGGGTAGAGGGGTAGAAGAGGGGTAGAGGGGTACAAGAGGGTAGTGGGGTAGAAGAGGGGTAGTGAGGTAGAGGAGTAGAAGAGGGGTAGAGGGGTAGAAAAGGGGTAGAAAATGGGTAGGAGGGTAGAAAAGGGGTGGATGGGGTAGAGGGGTTGAGGAGGGGTAGAGGGGTAGAAGAGGGGTAGAAGAGCAGAAAAGGGGTAGAGGGGTAGAAGAGGGGTAGAGGGGTAGTAGAAGGGTAGTGGGGTAGTAGAGAGATAGAGCGGTAGTATGGGGTAGTAGATGTAGTAGAGAGGTAGAGGGGTAGCAGAGGGGTAGAGGGGTAGTAGAGGGGTTGTAGGGTAGAGGGGCAGTTGAGGGGTAGAAGAGGGGTAGAGGGGTAGAAGAGGGGTAGAGGGGTAGTAGAAGGGTAGAAAAGGAATAGAGGGGTATAGGGGTAGTAGAAGGGTACAGGGGTAGTAGAGCAGTAGTAGAGGGGTTGAGGCGTAGTAGAGGGGCTGAGGGGTAGTAGAGGGGTAGAAGATGGGTAGAGAGGTAGAAGAGGGGTAGTAGGGTAGAGGGGTAGAAGAGGGGTACAGGGGTAGAAGAGGGGGGACAGAGAGGTAGTAGAGGGGTAGAAGAGGAGTAGAGGGGTAAAAGAGGGGTAGAGGGGTAGAAGTGGGATAGAAGAGGGGTAGAGGGGTAGAAGAGGGTTAGAAGGGTAGTAAAGGGGTAGAAGGGTAGAAGAGGGGTAGAAAAGGGGCAGAGGGGTAGAAGAGTAGAGGGGTAGTAAAGGGGTAGAGGGGTAGAGGAGTAGTAGAGGGGTAGAAGGGTAGAGGGGTAGAAGAAGGTTAGAAGGGTAGTAGAGGGGTAGAAGAGGGGTAGAGGGGTAGAAGAGGGGTAGAAAATGGCCCGAGGGGCAGAGAGATATTAAAGGGGTAGAGGGGTAGTAGAGGTATAGAGGGGTAGAAGAGGGGTAGATGGGTAGAAGAGAGGTACAGGGGTAGAAAGGTAGAACAGGGATAGAGGGGCGGGGGGTAGAAGATGTGTAGAAGAGGGAACAGGGGTAGAAAATGGGTAGAAGGGTAGAAGAGTAGAAGAGGGGTAGAGGGGTAAAAGAGGGGTAGAAAATGGGTAGCGGGGTAGAAAAGGAGTAGAGGGGTTGAAGAGGGGTAGAGGGGTAAAAGGGTATTAGGGGCAGAAGGGTACAAGGTTAGAAGGGGGGTAGATGGGTCGAAGAGAGGTAGAAGAGGGGTAGTAGAAGGGTAGAGGGGTAGTAGAGAGATAGAGCGGTAGTAGAGGGATAGTAGAGGTAATAGAGAGGTAGAGGGGTAGTAGAGGAGTAGTGGGGTATTAGAGGGGTAGTAAGGTTGAGGGGTAGTAGAGGGGTAGAAGCGGGGTACAGGGGTAGAAGAGAGGTAGAGGGGTAGAAAATGGGTAGGAGGGTAGAAAATGGGTGGAGGGGTAGAGGGGTTGAGGAGGGGTAGCGGGGTAGAAGAGGGGTAGAAGAGCAGAAAAGGGGTAGAGGGGTAGAAGAGGGGTAGAGGGGGAGAAGGGGGTTAGAAGGGTAGTTTAGGGGTAGTAGAAGTGTAGAAGAGGGATAGATGGGTAGAAGAGGGGTTGGAGAGGGGAAGAGGGGTAGAAGAGTAGAGGGGTAGTAAAAGGGTAGAGGGGTAGAGGGGTAGCAGGGTAGAATAGGGATAGAGGGGTAGAGGGGTAGAAGAGGGGTAGAGGGGTACAAGAGGGTAGTGGGGTAGAAGAGGGGTAGTGAGGTAGAGGAGTAGAAGAGGGGTAGAGGGGTAGAAAAGGGGTAGAAAATGGGTAGGAGGGTAGAAAAGGGGTGGATGGGGTAGAGGGGTTGAGGAGGGGTAGAGGGGTAGAAGAGGGGTAGAAGAGCAGAAAAGGGGTAGAGGGGTAGAAGAGGGGTAGAGGGGTAGTAGAAGGGTAGTGGGGTAGTAGAGAGATAGAGCGGTAGTATGGGGTAGTAGATGTAGTAGAGAGGTAGAGGGGTAGCAGAGGGGTAGAGGGGTAGTAGAGGGGTTGTAGGGTAGAGGGGCAGTTGAGGGGTAGAAGAGGGGTAGAGGGGTAGAAGAGGGGTAGAGGGGTAGTAGAAGGGTAGAAAAGGAATAGAGGGGTATAGGGGTAGTAGAAGGGTACAGGGGTAGTAGAGCAGTAGTAGAGGGGTTGAGGCGTAGTAGAGGGGCTGAGGGGTAGTAGAGGGGTAGAAGATGGGTAGAGAGGTAGAAGAGGGGTAGTAGGGTAGAGGGGTAGAAGAGGGGTACAGGGGTAGAAGAGGGGGGACAGAGAGGTAGTAGAGGGGTAGAAGAGGAGTAGAGGGGTAAAAGAGGGGTAGAGGGGTAGAAGTGGGATAGAAGAGGGGTAGAGGGGTAGAAGAGGGTTAGATGGGTAGTAAAGGGGTAGAAGGGTAGAAGAGGGGTAGAAAAGGGGCAGAGGGGTAGAAGAGTAGAGGGGTAGTAAAGGGGTAGAGGGGTAGAGGAGTAGTAGAGGGGTAGAAGGGTAGAGGGGTAGAAGAAGGTTAGAAGGGTAGTAGAGGGGTAGAAGAGGGGTAGAGGGGTAGAAGAGGGGTAGAAAATGGCCCGAGGGGCAGAGAGATATTAAAGGGGTAGAGGGGTAGTAGAGGTGTAGAGGGGTAGAAGAGGGGTAGATGGGTAGAAGAGAGGTACAGGGGTAGAAAGGTAGAACAGGGATAGAGGGGCGGGGGGTAGAAGATGTGTAGAAGAGGGAACAGGGGTAGAAAATGGGTAGAAGGGTAGAAGAGTAGAAGAGGGGTAGAGGGGTAAAAGAGGGGTAGAAAATGGGTAGCGGGGTAGAAAAGGAGTAGAGGGGTTGAAGAGGGGTAGAGGGGTAAAAGGGTATTAGGGGGCAGAAGGGTACAAGGTTAGAAGGGGGGTAGATGGGTCGAAGAGAGGTAGAAGAGGGGTAGTAGAAGGGTAGAGGAGTAGTAGAGAGATAGAGCGGTAGTAGAGGGATAGTAGAGGTAATAGAGAGGTAGAGGGGTAGTAGAGGAGTAGTGGGGTATTAGAGGGGTAGTAAGGTTGAGGGGTAGTAGAGGGGTAGAAGCGGGGTACAGGGGTAGAAGAGAGGTAGAGGGGTAGAAGAGGGGTAGACGGGTAGTAGAGGGGTAGAAGAGGGGTCGAGTGGTAGAAGAGGGGTAGTAGAGGGGTATAGGGGTAGTAGAAGGGTAGAGGGGTAGTAGAGGAGTTGAGGCATAGTAGAGGGGTTTAGGGGTAGTAGATGGGTTGAGGGGTAGTAGAGGGGTAGACTACTTACTGGCTGTGCGCTGCGTGACCGCTATTGCACTCCTGCTTTGGCGCTATTTTAAACTTTTAAAAAAAGCACATCTTGCACATTGACTATCACGCTGCGCGTGCATAGGACGCAGGCGTTTTAGGCTCGCCGCTTTACTGGGGGATCATCAGGCAGAGCTTACCTGCACTCTAATTGTTTTGCACCCGCACTTTGCGGGACAGAGGGACTTCGGGAGGGCTCCTTTGGAACGCTTCGCGCCGCCGTTTTTTGGCCGCCATATTGGGTTGGGCTTCGAGGGGGTGAGCATCCCTAGGCACCATATTAGGACAGGGGCCAGCGGCTTGTCCTCACAGGACTCTCACGATCTTCACTATTTAAGATGGACACCGCCGTAGGCGCGCCGGAGGTGCGCCAGAGGTAAGCCCGTTTGCGCCCGTTCGCGCACAGGGCGCGCTGGGCGCCGGGAATGCTGCCTCTCCTTCCCTCCATCGCCTTGTCTATTCTAGCCTAGAACTTAGGCAGCTTAGGCCGGCCCAGCAGGATGTGGCTGTCTGCAGGCCGGAGATGCTTGCCTGTGGGCTCCTTAATGTGAGGTCCCTTTGCAAGCATCACACCGAGACAGCTTTTCTTATCGAGTCTCTTGGGTTGGACGTGCTCTTTCTCACAGAGACTTGGACGCGGGCAGATAGTGACGTAGAGCTGGGCTTGGCATGTCCAGAGGGCTACAAAATTAGACATACTCCTCGTTTGAAGAACAGAGGGGGAGGAATAGGCTTCATTTTTAGAGAGACCTTAGCCCTCACTCAGCTGGAGATTAAAGAAGTGCAGGGTTTTGAATTAATGGGCTTCTCCTTCATAGATCAGAAAGGAGTATTACAATCTGGGGTGCTCTGTTACAGACCCCCGGGTAACACAGTATCTACCTTACCGGAATTGATTGATCTCCTTTATGATCTCTCTAACTCTCACACGAGGTTGTTGATCTTGGGAGATTTTAATCTATGGACGAGTGGTCCCCTGCACACGGCCTATAACGACCTATGCCAGGCTTGCGGCAATATACAGATGCAACAGCTGGTACTTTCTCCAACTCACCAGAAGGGCCATATTTTGGATTTAGTCTTTGCAGACACTATGCTAGTGTCGGTGAAGGACATATCCCCTCAATGCTGGACGGACCATGCTTTGGTTTCCTTTTCTCTCCACCTCCCGGCGGATTTTTCTAATGCCGCAGGGCAAAGGCATTCCAAAGTGGGTAGATCATGGTCTAAACTTTTAAAAAACCCGGACCTGCCTAGTTTACTGCCTGGCGAGTACGAGCTAGGGGCCAATGCGGAAGAAAGCTATGACAATCTGTGCCAGCAAATCTCGAACTCTCTGGACAGGGTGATTCCACCCCGTAGGTCAAGGGACAGACAGAGACAGGCTAAGCCTTGGTACTCCGGCGACCTTTGGCAGATGAAGCAGCGTTGCAAGCGGGCTGAAAGGGCTTGGAGGAAGCACTATCTAGATCCGGCTAAAACCATCTTTAAGCTCGCTCTAATGGAATACAAAGCACAGATTAAACGTGCGAAGGCTACTTATCTTGAGGAGACACTGAATCAAGCGACTAATAAATCTCAGACGCTTTTTAGGATTGTCAGTGATCTCTCACGGCCTGCATGTGCCTCGGATAACATCCCGGCCTCTCAGGCGCTGTGCGACTCTCTGGCAGTCGCTTTTGAAGATAAGATAGCCACCATTTTGAGCGGCCTTTCTATCCCCGACCCTAATCCTTCGTTATCTCTGGCCTCTCCATCCACTCCGGATGACCTAGGCAACCTATCGGATAAACCTCGGTTGAGCTGCTTCCCTGCCCCGAATTTCGATGATTTTTACAGATTGGCACAGACTGTGTCTTCGAGCTCCCCTATGGACCCCCTTCCCCATAAATTTTGGAAACTTTTCCATAGGGAAGTTTTTCGCCCACTGTACTCCATCTGTCTTCAATCCTTCGAAACCGCTATGGTTCCTGACTGCTGGAAGCTAGCAGTGGTGACCCCCCTTCTGAAGAAGCCCACATTAGACCCCACCTGCTCAGCTAATTACAGGCCCATATCACTGCTCCCTTTTCCGGTTAAAATCATGGAAAAGTTGGTTCCCCAGTCTCTGTCCAGATACCTGGAAGATAACATCTACCTGGACGCGGCCCAGTTCGGGTTCCGTCCAGCGCATGGTACGGAGTCGGCACTGGTGGTCGTGTTGGATAAACTTCGTTCGCGAGTCGACACTGGTCGAGCAGCTTTTCTTGTGCTGCTCGACATGTCGGCCGCGTTCGACACGGTCAGCCACTCGACCCTAATCAGGAGACTGGAGGAGGCTGGGGTAACGGGGCTGGCACGGGACTGGCTAGTCTCGTACGTTTACAACAGGCAGCAGGTGGTGGCACTGCCGCCTTTTAGATCAGGTGTGCGGAAGGACGGACAGGGGGTGCCCCAGGGCTCTGCCATCAGCCCAATATTATTCAACCTGTACCTCCGCCCTTTAATTCAACTGATTGGCTCCTTTGGCATCTCGGTATATAATTATGCCAACAACACCCAGTTAATTTTCTCCTTGGAAGGTAAAGATATTGTTTCATCATCATCATCATCATCAAAATTCTTTATTCGACTGCGTGAAATACAGTCATAAAAGATCATTAAAATACATATATGTACATAACATGGTTAAAAAAATCAATACGTCAGATAATCATAAAGAGAATATATGATATCACGGTCAAATGTATATATAGGTTTTAGAAGATACTTAAGGGGGGTGATATAATTCAGTTAGGGGTCAGCCTTCCATACTTTTCCTGAATTTCAGGGCTGTTTTTAAAAAGTTATATATAAACGGAGTGCAGTCAATGTGTAGCATTTGAAGATGTAAAAGTGCTGGCATTATTTGCACAAAGTTCAATTTTTTAAGCAAGGGTTTTAAAAACGTTTTCCGCGGAGTCTCGTAATAAGAGCATATAAATAAAAAGTGTGCCATGTCTTGCGGAGACTTGTTGTCGCAGCCGCAAGGTGGCAACACTATCCCTTTGTGGTCTCCACTCGGTACGGCTAACATCAGGTGGAATAAACCGAAACGAAGTCTACTCATCAAGAAGCGTTCATACCTGGAGGTTGGCCAGGATAGGTATGGTTCAATTTGTAAGCTTGTCTTAATTAGAATGTGGCTCTTAACACTATCCTTTTTCAATTCAATTTCTTCCCTGGCAAACTGGCGATTCAACAAGAAAGTGTCCTTTACGTATATTACATCATTCTTGGATACATTCTGGGGTGTTAAAAAGAGATCCAGCCTGCCCAGATCTTGAAGGCAGTTTCTTATGTATTTTAGCCAGGGTATCTTGAGTTTCCCTTCCCAGGTTAGTGCTTCAAGGAGGATATTATGAGTTAATGGTATTTCTTCGTTCAGCCAACATTTAAGCCAACAAAGCAAGGGGTTTACAGCAATCTTATCCCCTATGTATGGCATTCCCAGTTCTTCATGAATGGAAAAGTTAGCAGTACACTTTGGTAGGCACAGGACCTGTTTAAAAAAGTTATTTTCGGTAATTGTAAGGACGCCCACAGGGGCAAAGCCCCAGAGTTCACTTCCGTAACAGGCTACTGCGATACTTTTTGCTTGGTATAGTTTCATTAGGGCAACCACTGGTGTGTTGCCCATTTTTCGCGCAAAGTCCGTTATTCCTGCATTGGTCCTTATTAGTTCGTTTTTCTTTTTCTTTATTGCGGGTCCCCATGCAAGATTAGAGTCAAACAGTACTCCAAGGTATGAGAAGGTTTTGGTTGTTGGTATTTTTTCCCCATTGATGGAAAATGGGTAGGACTTTTTGGTTCCAGAACCTGTCTTCATAACAAATGATTTTGAGTTGTTGATACTCAGGCCCCGCAAATTCATAAATTGAAGAAAGGAATCTAGTAGTTTTTGAAGGCCAAGTGCAGTTCTGGAGATAAGAATGGCGTCATCTGCGTAAAGCAGAACAGGAACGCCCTTTCTTCCTATATAGGGGTAGCCCGTGTCAGTTGTTAAAAGATGCTCCTCAAGACCGTTTTTATATATAAATTAAAAAGAAAAGGTGCTAAAATACAGCCCTGCCTAACCCCCCGTTTGATTTTAAAATCACTAGTTACCTTCAGGTCTTTGGTGTAGCGAACATTTGCACGTGTATCATTGTGGAGATCAGCCAGAAAATTAATCAAGTTAGTTTCAACTCCCATATTCATTAAAACGTCCCAAAGTTTACTTCTGTCAACGCAATCAAAGGCCGATGAAAGGTCCATGAAGGCCATGTATAGTGTTCCATTGCGGGCCAGGGTGTACTTGCCACTGATTAGATATAAATTCAGGCATTGAGTTGTTGTTGAGTGCCCGTGTCTGAAGCCATATTGAGCGGGTGCCATTATGTTGTTGTTTTTGGCCCATGTGGACAGCCTGTTTAAGAGGATCCCTCCCACTACTTTGGCGACTGAATTTATCAGGGAGATTGGTCTGTAACACGCTGCGTTAGTTCGGTCGCCCTTTTTAGGTCGAGCTGGCGTTGGAGCGCGAAGCGCTCCCGCCAGCGAGACTATAGTCACCTTCCTCCCTGTCAAGGGAGTAACAGCTGTGAACGAGCCCGATACAGACCTGGGTACGAGCCGACCCAGGTCTGTGAACGCGCTTCAAGGTTGAGCAGCTTGTGCACGTTTGTTGGATGTCAGGCGCTGCAAGCCCGCCAGACCAATTATCCCAGCATGAAACTCTACTTCCTGAGGCGCCACAAGAACAATTATCCCAGCAGGAGTCTCCACTTCCTCAGGCACCGCAACAATTATCACAGCATGAGACCCACTTATCACAGCATGTCAACAGGCGCCCCAGGCTGCTGGAGCACTCAACTATAATTAATGTGCAGTTGAGTGCTCCAGCAGCGTGGGGCGGCTCTCTGCATGCTGTGATAATGATCACTTTGGGGCCTCATGCTGTGATAATTAGGGTGGCATGCTCTATTTGCAGCACTGAACATTTTCAAAGAAGGCGAAGCAGTGACATTCATTGGAGACACTCACCCCCTCACCCCTCACACACCTCCTCACCCTCACACACCTCCTCACCCTCACACCCTCACCTTCACACCCCCTCACACACACTCACATACCCTTACCAGCACCGCAAAACACAACACAACACAGCACAGCAAAACACAACACAGCACAGCACAGCAAAGCACAGCACAGCAAAACACAGCACAGCAAAACACAACACAGCACAGCAAAACACAACACAGCACAGCAAAACACAACACAGCACAGCAAAGCACAGCACAGCAAAACACAGTACAGCAAAACACAACACAGCACAGCAAAACACAACACAACACAGCAAAACACAACACAACACAGCACAGCACAACACAGCACAGCACAGCAAAACACAGCACAGCAAAACACAGCACAGCACAGCAAAGCACAGCACAGCAAAACACAGCACAGCAAAACACAACACAGCACAGCAAAACACAACACAACACAGCAAAACACAACACAACACAGCACAGCACAACACAGCACAGCACAGCAAAACACAGCACAGCAAAACACAGCACAGCAAAGCACAGCACAGCAAAACAGCACAGCACAGCAAAACACAGCACAGCACAGCAAAACACAACACAGCACAGCACAGCAAAACACAACACAACACAGCACAGCACAGCAAAACACAACACAGCACAGCACAGCAAAACACAACACAGCACAGCAAAACACAGCACAGCACAGCAAAACACAACACAGCACAGCAAAACACAACACAGCACAGCAAAACACAACACAACACAACACAGCACAGCACAGCACAGCAGAACACAACACAGCAAAGCACAGCACAGCAAAACACAGCACAGCACAACACAGCACAGCAAAACACAACACAACACAGCACAGCAAAACACAGCACAGGACAGCACAGCAAAACACAGCAAAGCACAAAACAGCACAGCAAAACAGCACAGCACAGCAAAACACAACACAGCACAACACAGCACAGCACAACACAGCACAGCACAGCAAAGCACAGCACAGCACAGCAAAACACAACACAACACAACACAGCACAGCACAGCAAAACACAGCACAGCACAACACAGCAAAACACAGCAAAACACAGCACAGCAAAGCACAGCACAGCAAAACACAGCACAGCATAGCAAAACACAGCACAGCAAAACACAGCACAGCACAACACAGCACAGCACAACACAGCACAGCAAAGCACAGCACAGCAAAACACAGCACAGCAAAACACAGCACAGCACAGCAAAACAGCACGGCAAAGCACAGCAAAGGACAGCATAGCAAAACACAGCACAGCACAGCAAAACACAGCACAGCACAACACAGCTCAGCAAAACACAGCACAGCAAAACACAGCACAGCAAAACACAGCACAGCAAAGCACAGCACAGCACAGCACAGCAAAACACAGCACAGCAAAACACAGCACAGCAAAACACAGCACAGCACAGCAAAACACAGCACAGCACAGCAAAACACAGCACAGCAAAACACAGCACAGCACAGCAAAACACAGCAAACCACAGCACAGCAAAACACAGCACAGCAAAGCACAGCACAGCAAAACAGCACAGCAAAACAGCACAGCAAAACAGCACAGCAAAACAGCACAGCACAGCAAAACAGCACAGCACAGCAAAACAGCACAGCACAGCAAAACACAGCACGGCACAGCACAGCACAGCAAAACACAGCACAGCACAGCAAAACACAGCACAGCACAGCACAGCACAACACAGCACAGCACAGCAAAACACAGCACAGCACAGCAAAACACAGCACAGCTAAACACAGCACAGCACGGCAAAACACAGCACAGCACAGCAAAACACAGCACAGCACAGCACAGCACAGCAAAACACAGCACAGCAAAACACAGCACAGCACAGCAAAACACAGCACAGCAAAACACAGCACAGCAAAACACAGCACAGCAAAACACAGCACAGCAAAACACAGCACAGCAAAACAAAGCACAGCAAAACAGCACAGCACAGCAAAACAAAGCACAGCAAAACAGCACAGCACAGCACAACCAAGCACAGCACAACCAAGCACAGCACAACCAAGCACAGCACAACCAAGCACAGCACAACCAAGCACAGCACAACCAAGCACAGCGTAACCAAGCACAGCGTAACCAAGCACAGCGTAACCAAGCACAGCGTAACCAAGCACAGCGTAACCAAGCATAGCGTAATAAAGCACAACAAAACATAGCATAACAAAAAATAGCATAACAAAACACAACAAAACATAGCATAGCATAACAAAACACAGCATAGCATAACAAAACACAGCATAGCATAACAAAACACAGCATAGCATAACAAAACACAGCATAGCATAACAAAACACAACATAGCATAGGATAGCAAAACTAAACAGAGCATAGCATAACAAAACAAAGCATAGGATAGCAAAACAAAACATGGCATAACAAAACATGGCATAACAAAACATGGCATAACAAAACATGGCATAGCAAAACATATAATAGCATAGCAAAACATAGCATATCAAACATAGCATAGCAAAACAAAGCATAGCAAAACATAGCATAGCAAAACAAAGCATAACAAAACATAGCATAGCATAACAAAACATAGCATAACAAAACACAGCATAACATAGCATAGCAAAACAAAGCATAGCATAGCAAAACACAACACAACACAACATAGCATAACAAAGCATAGCATAACAAACACAACAAAGCATTGCATAGCATAACAAAACAAAGCATAGGATAGCAAAACAAAACATAGCATAACAAAACATAGCATAACATAACAAAACAAAGCATAGAATAGCAAAACAAAACATAGCATAACAAAACATAGCATAACATAACAAATCAAAACATATAGCCTAGCAAAACATAGCATACCAAACACAACAAAACATAACATAACAAAACATAGAAAAACAAAGCATAACACACACAACCACACACACACAACCACACACATAACCACAACCACACACACAACTATCTATCTATCTATCGCCCTCACTCTATCGGTCTATCGATCTATCGCCCTCACTCTATCTGTCTATCGATCTATCGCCCTCACTCTATCTGTCTATCGATCTATCGCCCTCACTCTATCTGTCTATCGATCTATCGCCCTCACTCTATCTGTCTATCGATCTATCGCCTTCACTCTATCTATCGCCCTCACTCTATCGCCCTCACTCTATCGATCTATCGCCCTCACTCTATCTGTCTATCGATCTATCGCCCTCACTCTATCTGTCTATCGATCTATCGCCCTCACTCTGTCTATCGATCTATCGCCCTCACTCTGTCTATCGATCTATCGCCCTCACTCTGTCTATCGATCTATCGCCCTCACTCTATCTGTCTATCGATCTATCGCCCTCACTCTATCTGTCTATCGATCTATCGCCCTCACTCTATCTGTCTATCGATCTATCGCCCTCACTCTATCGCCCTCACTCTATCGCCCTCACTCTATCTGTCTATCGATCTATCGCCCTCACTCTATCGCCCTCACTCTATCGCCCTCACTCTATCGCCCTCACTCTATCACCCTCACTCTATCGCCCTCACTCTATCGCCCTCACTCTATCGCCCTCACTCTATCGCCCTCACTCTATCTATCACCCTCACTCTATCGCCCTCACTCTATCTATCGCCCTCACTCTATCTATCGCCCTCACTCTATCTATCGCCCTCACTCTATCTATCGCCCTCACTCTATCTAATCGCCCTCACTCTATCACCCTCACTCTATCGCCCTCACTCTATCTATCGCCCTCACTCTATCTATCGCCCTCACTCTATCTATCGCCCTCACTCTATCTATCGCCCTCACTCTATCTATCGCCCTCACTCTATCTATCGCCCTCACTCTATCTATCGCCCTCACTCTATCTATCACTCTATCTATCGCCCTCACTCTATCTATCGCCCTCACTCTATCTATCGCCCTCACTCTATCTATCGCCCTCACTCTATCTAATCGCCCTCACTATCTAATCGCCCTCACTCTATCTGTTCTTGGATTTTCGTCACAATAAAATACACTGAACATATTCTTCACAAAAGTTATTTACAAAAGTTTAAGCTATTGCCATTATAAATTACAATAACTTTTATTTAAGTATTAATTATTTAAAAAATTCAAAGCCATTGTTATTTGTAATATCAATACATCTAAGTCACTTGAATACAACACATATTGCATTACAAATGCTATAGGTGTCACAAGTTATAACTATTGGCATTGTAAATGACAAAGCTATTATTTTTGCTATTTTCAAAACCAACACATATATAAAAAATGTGTCATTTAAAATACCAATAGCTCAAACTTTCCTAATGCGAGACCTTATGCATTGCAAATGCTTGTTGTATACAGGAACAATGGTGGAGGCTCCCCAGGCCTTTGGAACCCCTGTTGCGGCCCCAGCGTTAACAACCGCTGTAAGAATTGGAGCCCAAAAGGGTATGTTTGATTTGAATAAGTCCGGGGGAAGGCCATCCGGACCCGGGGCCTTGTTACTGGTTAGACCACGGATCCCTTTTTCAACTTCCTTGACTGTAAAGTGCAATGGTGCACCTTCAGACGATTTAAGAACTTGTGTTGTTTGTGGGACGTCACTCTTAAAGATTGAGCTGAAATGGGAGATCCATTCGTTCTCAGGTATAACAGTTCCGAGGTTGGTAGCATTAGGATCGTCAAACAGTGGCTTGTTAATTATGCTCCAGAACTTCGCGCTGTTTCCTAAGATTGAGGGATCAAGTAAAGACTCCCAAATATTCCTCTTTATGAATTTTTTCCGGGATGCCAGGGCTATTTTGTATTCAGAACGTAATGCTTTAATAAGTGCAAGATTTCTTGGTTTGTTTTTAAGGGCAGTTTTCAGTTTTCGACTGGATAGTGAGCAAGTGTGATCAAACCATCATGGTTGTAGTGCAATTGATCCTTTTGTTGACACAGAGAGCAGTTGATCAATTCTTTTTGTGATCACGGCAAAGGCAGATAAGATGGATTCGGGAGGTGTGATATTGGAGACACAAAGATTGAGTTCATGTTCACAACTCTTTATAACAGACTCTTGCAAAGTATCGCTGTTTATCGTGGACCATTTCAGGCGGCGATTTTTATTAACTAGTTTTAAAACTCCAGGGTCTTTATGGTTTTTCCAGAGTACAAAAGGGCCGCATTGGAGGTCAAGTGAAAGTGGGTTGTGGTCACTGTAAGTGCTTTCAAGTATGTTAAAGTTTAAGACCAGGTTTGTCACCTCTGCTGAGAGGAGCATGTGATCTATATAAGAACCTGACTCTGAGCCTTTGTAAGTTGGTGTTTTAAAGATATATGAATCATCTTTCAGAGACAGGGCGATGCACAGGTTTAAGACATCTGTTAAAGTGTTCATGTTTGTTCCTCGGGGGCAGTGTTCAAAGTGAGGACCTGGCCTATTTCCACAACCCAAAGAACCCAAAGATGTCGTTGATGGGTCGCCACAGATATGTGTGTTAAAATCGCCGACGATTATTTTATCCCGAGGCAACTTTGCTGAATTGTCGTAGAGATAGTTTTGGAGTTTAACGATATTACATTCTCCTGGTGATGTAACAGAGTTGTAAAAGTTAACCAGAGCTAAAGTTTTATTGCCCTTCCTGAGCTCCAATATCTGAATGTTCCTGCTGTCCTGCTGTATGTTTTTTGTCTGAGATAGAAGGGACAGACTGATGAATATTGCTAGGCCTCCCTTTGCCCTTCCACTAGATGAGGGAGATGCATGGACAAAGAAGCTTTGGTATCCCTCGATAAAGATGCTGTTATCTACGAGCCAGGTCTCCTGGAAGCACAGTATGGTATAATTTCTGACAAAAGTTACCCACAACGGGTCGGTTACTTTAGCTGCTAGACCTGCGATGTTCCATGACAGGATTTTGATGGAGTGGATCTCGTTGAGATCTATCAGAGGCTCTGTGATCGTATTACTTATAGGCTGCAGTTTTGAGATAGCATAACTTACTGTGTCAATCGATTGGCTTCTAGTTGTGAGTAAGGGATGAAGGACTGTAGAGGTAAGAGAACTACTTGCTTCAGGAGTGGAAGTAATAGAAGCGTAATCTATGGGAAGACTCTCTGGGGAGAGTGTTATCGCCGTTGTTACTGTATTGGGTACACTAACACCTGAGAGGTCAGATGTTATTACGGGATTGTCCTTGCATATTATGTTAGAGTAAACTTGGGTATCTGACTGGACAAATGAGGGATCAGAGAATGGGATAAATGACAGTCAATCCACCTCATCCAGATTATCATAAGGGTATAGAGTGTCGTATCTATTTGAGGTTGGGAACCCAAGATGGTGATTATAGGGCGAGTTAAAATATCTGTAATCTCGTGACTGTGAGTATTGGATAGTTCCTGGTCTCTCAGGTATTATTTGGGGTAGGTGGCTGTGTGTTCTGCTGTCCCATGGGTGGGCATTAGTATATATATCAGGGTCTGTAGGCATCCTTTGATTTAACTCAGAGGGGGGTGTGGGCCGAAATTGAGGGTAAAGTTGCGGGACAGGAAGCCCTTCTTGGCCATAATAGTGTTTATTATTATTTCTATGGCCATCTGGATAGTGGGGGTAGAAGTAGCTTAGGCCCATTGTTCGAATCAGGCTATTTGTTGCAGAGTTCCTCCAATTTACAATAAATTTCGCCGCTCCTTTACTTTTAAAAGTGACCACAATACAGTCACCCTCTGTGGATTTGAAGCGTGTTCCCACCCAGTCTACTCGCTTCACTTGGGAAATAGTTCCTGTTATATTGGGGGGAAGTGGCCTGTGGGTGGTTAGCCATTGCATCACCTTGTTTTTTAATTCTACATAGGATTCCCCCCTAGTTATTCGTGTCGAGGTCGATCTGGGCTGCGGCACCCTAGTTGCTTTAGTAGAGGCATTCACTATTGGTATAGTGGGGTGTCTTGGTGTATCAACAGAGGTCAGAATTGACTCTGAAGGAAGAACCTCCGTAGCCCATTCACTAGTGTCTTCATCCTCACGTATCTGTATTACTTGCGTGTTAGTTTTGGACGGAACTACAGTCGTCGCTGGAGTGTGTGTTGTTTGTGAATTTAATATTGGGTCATTGGGAACAGGACCCTGTTGCTGTGTCTTTGTCTGTTTACCATTATTATTTGATGGGTTACATGAATTTTTTGCAGCTGTTGGGTTTTTTGCGTTAAGAGTTGTACTCGCCGGGACAAAGGTAGGACTTGTATTCGGCATTTTTAGCAATTTGAGGATGCTAGACGATATTTCATTTTGCGCTCTCTCGAATTTGCCTAAAGCCTTCTCGATATTGGCAATCTGTTGACTGATAGGTTGTAAGAGAGATTTAACCAAACTTTCGATCTCACTCATTGAGGGAGTTTTAATAGTAGCTGTCTTAACTATATGCCCTGTCTGCTCATTGACCTGGATCCTCTCCAAATTGTTTTTATTATTTCTGGATACATCTGAGACCTGAGAGATAGACAGAGGAGACCCCGTGGGAGTGAGTTCAGTGGGTATCCTCTGAGTTAGTTTTTGCCACATATCTCTTATTGAGCGTTTCGGTTTGTCTGATAGAAGATGGATTTTTTTCATGCGGTGTTTAATTTTACATTTTTTCTTGATGTTCTTTAGAGACCTTCCATCAATGTATGACGGCGACAGCGGACTGGTTGTGTACCAACTCACTCCAGTTTAATAGATCAAAAACGGAGGTGCTGTACTGCTCCAACTATCGAGTTCCACGCTCCCTGCCAGAGGGTTTCTGGCCCTCCTCCTTCTCGGGGGCAGTGATGGCAGCAGAATCTGTCCGTAATCTGGGAGTCATGTTTGGCCCAAATCTTCAACTGGGTGCCTTTGCCAATAAGACCATGGCCACATGCATGTCATTGCTCTGGATGCTACGCAAAGTCCTTCCTATGCTCCCAGCTCAGGCTAGGCCTGAAGTTGTGCGGGGGATTATTTTAAGTAGGTTGGACTATTGAAATGCATTGCTTCTGTCAGCACCTAAAACATTGGTTGGTAAGCTCCAACAGATACAAAATATGGCAGCCAAGTTGTCTCTCTCTCGCCCGCGCACTGCCTCCTCCACCTTGGCACTGCTTGATCTCCACTGGCTGCCTGTCCAGCAACGGATTCTTTTTAAGTCGTCGTGTTTGGTTTTTAAGGCGTTGCATGGACAGGGACCCGTTTTGTTGCAGAAACGATTCTCCTGGTATACTGCCCCTCGAACCTTGCGTTCTTCCTCTGCATACCTGGTAATGGTCCCCAGGTTTCAGAAATCAAGAATGGGAGGCTGCTCTTTCAGCTTTGCGGCTGCTAGTCTCTGGAACTCTCTTCCGCTCCCTTTGAGGAGCCAAAACGAACTTTCATCCTTTAAGAGAAAATTGAAAACTCATCTTTTTCCAAGAGGTGTGTGATCGGTACGAGGGTGCTCCAGTTATGTTTTGTTGGTCAAGCGCCAGGATACCCTTTGGGTGACAGTGTCTGCGCTATATAAAATCACAATACATACATACATATGAGGGGTAGAAGAGGGGTAGAGGGGTAGTAGAGGAGTAGTATGGAAGAGTGGTATTAGAGGGCTAGAAGAGGGGAGGAGGTGTGGATGGGTAGAAGAGGGGTAGTGGGGTAATAGTGGGGTAGAGGGGTAGAAGAGGGGTAGAGGGGTAATAGAGGCGTAGAGGGGTTGAAGAGGGGTAGAAGGGTATTAGAGGGGTAGAAGGGTAGAAGAGGGGTAGAGGGATAGAAGAGGGGTAGAGGGGTAGAAAAGGGGTAGAGGGGTGGTAGAGGGATAGAACAGGGGTAGAGGGGTAGAACAGGGGGAGATGGGTAGAAGTGGAATAGTAGAGGGGGAGAGGGGTAGAGGGGTAGAAGAGGGTTAGAAGGGTAGTAGAGGGGTAGATGAGGGGTAGAGGGTCAGAAGAGGGTTAGAAAAGGGGCAGAGGGGTAGAAGTGGAGAGGGGTAGTAAAGGGATAGAGGGGTAGTAGAGGGGTAGAGTGGTAGAAGAGGGTAGAGGGGGAGAAGGGGGTTAGAAGGGTAGTTTAGGGGTAGTAGAAGTGTAGAAGAGGGATAGATGGGTAGAAGAGGGGTTGGAGGGGGGAAGAGGGGTAGAAGAGTAGAGGGGTAGTAAAAGGGTAGAGGGGTAGAGGGGTAGCAGGGTAGAAGAGGGATAGAGGGGTAGAGGGGTAGAAGATGGGTACTAGAGGGTAGTGGGGTAGAAGAGGGGTAGTGAGGTAGAGGAGTAGAAGAGGAGTAGAGGGGTGGAAAAGGGGTAGAAAATGGGAAGAGGGTAGAAAAGGGGTGGAGGGGTAGAGGGGTTGAGGAGGGGTAGAGGGGTAGAAGAGGGGCAGAAGAGCAGAAAAGGGGTAGAGGGGTAGAAGAGGGGTAGAGGGGTAGTAGAAGGGTAGTGGGGTAGTAGAGAGATAGAGTGGTAGTATGGGGTAGTAGATGTAGTAGAGAGGTAGAGGGGTAGCAGAGAGGTAGAGGGGTAGTAGAGGGGTTATAGGGTAGAGGGGCAGTTGAGGGGTAGAAGAGGGGTAGAGGGGTAGAAGAGGGATAGAGGGGTAGTAGAGGGGTAGAAGAGGAATAGAGGGGTATAGGGGTAGTAGAAGGGTACAGGGGTAGTAGAGCAGTAGTAGAGGGGTTGAGGCATAGTAGAGGGGCTGAGGGGTAGTAGAGAGGTAGAAGATGGGTAGAGAGGTAGAAGAGGGGTAGTAGGGTAGAGGGGTAGAAGAGGGGTACAGGGGTAGAAAAGGAGGGACAGAGAGGTAGTGGAGGGGTAGAAGATGAGTAGAGGGGTAAAAGAGGGGTAGAAGAGGGTTAGAAGCGTAGTAAAGGGGTAGAAGGGTAGAAGAGGGGTAGAAAAGGGGCAGAGGGGTTGAAGAGTAGAGGGGTAATAAAGGGGTAGAGGGGTAGAGGAGTAGTAGAGGGGTAGAAGGGTAGAGGGGTAGAAGAAGGTTAGAAGGGTAGTAGAGGGGTAGAAGAGGGGTAGAGGGGTAGAAAATGGCCCGAGGGGCAGAGAGATATTAAAGGGGTAGAGGGGTAGTAGAGGTGTAGAGGGATAGAAGAGGGGTAGAGTGGTAGAAGAGAGGTACAGGGGTAGAAAGGTAGAACAGGGATAGCGGGGTGGGGGGTAGAAGAGGTGTAGAAGAGGGAACAGGGGTAGAAAAGGGGTAGAGGGGTAGAAGAGTAGAAGAGGGGTAGAGGGGTAAAAGAGGGGTAGAAAATGGGTTGCGGGGTAGAAAAGGAGTAGAGGGGTTGAAGAGGGGTAGAGGAGTAAAAGGGTATTAGGGGGCAGAAGGGTACAAGGTTAGAAGGGGGTAGATGAGTCGAAGAGAGGTAGAAGAGGGGTAGTAGAAGGGTAGAGGGGTAGTAGAGAGATAGAGCGGTAGTAGAGGGATAGTAGAGGTAATAGAGAGGTAGAGGGGTAGTAGAGGAGTAGTGGGGTATTAGAGGGGTAGTAAGGTTGAGGGGTAGTAGAGGGGTAGAAGCGGGGTACAGGGGTAGAAGAGAGGTAGAGGGGTAGAAGAGGGGTAGACGGGTAGTAGAGGGGTAGAAGAGGGGTCGAGTGGTAGAAGAGGGGTAGTAGAGGGGTATAGGGGTAGTAGAAGGGTAGAGGGGTAGTAGAGGAGTTGAGGCATAGTAGAGGGGTTTAGGGGTAGTAAATGGGTTGAGGGGTAGTAGAGGGGTAGACGAGGGGTAGAGGGGTAGAAGAGGGGTCGAGGGGTAGTAGAGGAGTAGTATGGAAGAGGGGTAGTAGAGGGCTAGAAGAGGGGAGGAGGTGTGGATGGGTATAAGAGGGGTAGAGGGGTAATAGTGGGGTAGAGGGGTAGAAGAGGGGTAGAGGGGTAATAGAGGAGTAGAGGGGTTGAAGAGGGGTAGAAGGGTATTAGAGGGGTAGAAGGGTAGAAGAGGGGTAGAGGGGTTGAAGAGAGGTAGAAGAGGGGTAGTAGGAGGGTAGAGTGGTAGTAGAGAGGTAGAGGGGTAGTAGAGGGATAATAGAGGTAGTACAGAGGTAGAGGGGTAGTAGAGGAGTAGAGGGGTATTAGAGAGGTAGAGGGGTAGAAGAGGGGTAGAGGGGTAGTAGAGGGGTAGTATGGAAGAGGGGTAGTAGAGGGCTAGAAGAGGGGAGGAGGTGTGGATGGGTAGAAGCGGGTAGAGGGGTAATAGTGGGGTAAAGGGGTAATAGAGGAGTAGAGGGGTAGAAGAGGGTTAGAGGGGTAGAGGGGTAGAAGAGGGGTAAAAGACAGGTAGAATGGTAGTAGAGGGGTATAGGGCCAGAAGAGGGGTAAAAGAGGGGTAGAAAAGGGGTAGAGGGGTAGAAGAGTAGAGGGGTAGTAGAAGGGTAGGGGGTAGAAGAGGCGTAGAGGAGTAGAAAAGGGGTAGTGGGTAGAAGAGATGTAGAGTAGAGGTAGAGGCGTAGAAGAGAGGTAGAGAGAAAGAAGAGAGGTAGATGTGTAGAAGAGAGCTAGAGGGGTAGACGAGGGGTAGAGGGGTAGAAGAGGGATATAAGAGGGGTAGAGGGGTTGAAGAGGGGTAGAATAGGGGTAGAGAGGTAACAGAGGGGTAGAAGAGGGGTAGAGGGGTAGAAGAGGGGTAGAAAATGGCCCGAGGGGCAGAGAGATATTAAAGGGGTAGAGGGGTAGTAGAGGTGTAGAGGGGTAGAAGAGGGGTAGAGGGGTAGAAGAGAGGTACAGGGGTAGAAAGGTAGAACAGGGATAGAGTGGTGGGGGGTAGAAGAGGTGTAGAAGAGGGAACAGGGGTAGAAAAGGGGTAGAGGGGTAGAAGAGTAGAAGAGGGGTGGAGGGGTAAAAGAGGGGTAGAAAATGGGTAGCGGGGTAGAAAAGGAGTAGAGGGGTTGAAGAGGGGTAGAGGGGTAAAAAGGTATTAGGGGGTAGAAGGGTAGAAGGTTAGAAGAGGGGTAAAGGGGTCGAAGAGAGGTAGAAGAGGGGTAGTAGAAGGGTAGAGGGGTAGTAGAGAGATAGAGCGGTAGTAGAGGGATAGTAGAGGTAATAAAGAGGTAATGGGGTAGTAGAGGAGTAGTGGGGTATTAGAGGGGTAGTAAGGTTGAGGGGTAGTAGAGGGGTAGAAGCAGGGTACAGGGGTAGAAGAGAGGTAGAGGGTTAAAAGAGGGGTAGATGGGTAGTAGAGGGGTAGAAGAGGGGTCGAGTGGTAGAAGAGGGGTAGTAGAGGGGTATAGGGGTAGTAAAAGGGTAGAGGGGTAGTAGAGGAGTTGAGGCATAGTAGAGGGGTTTAGGGGTAGTAGATGGGTTGAGGGGTAGTAGAGGGGTAGACGAGGGGTAGAGGGGTAGAGGGGTAGAAGAGGGGTAGTAGAGGAGTAGTATGGGGTAGAGGGGTAATAGAGGCGTAGAGGGGTTGAAGAGGGGTAGAAGGGTATTAGAGGGGTAGAAGGGTAGAAGAGTAGAAGAGGGGTAGAGGGGTCTAAGAGAGGTAGAAGAGGGGTAGTAGAAGGGTAGATGGGTAGTAGAGAGGTAGAGGGGTAGTAGAGGGATAATAGAGGTAGTAGAGAGGTAGAGGGGTAGTAGAGGAGATGAGGGGTATTAGAGAGGTAGAGGGGTAGAAGAGGGGTAGAGGGGTAGTAGAGGGGTAGTATGAAAGAGGGGTAGTAGAGGGCTAGAAGAGGGGAGGAGGTGTGGATGGGTAGAAGCAGGGTAGAGGGGTAATAGTGTGGTAAAGGGGTAGAGGGGTAATAGAGGAGTAGAGGGGTAGAAGAGGGGTAGAGGGGTAGAAGAGGGGTAAAAGATGGGTAGAATGGTAGTAGAGGGGTATAGGGCCAGAAGAGGGGTAAAAGAGGGCTAGAAAAGGGGTAGAGGGGTAGAAGAGTAGAGGGGTAGTAGAAGGGTGGGGGTAGAAGAGGGGTAGAGGAGTAGAAGAGGGGTAGTGGGTAGAAGAGATGTAGGGTAGAGTAGAGGTAGAGGTGTAGAAGAGAGGTAGAGGGGAAGAAGAGAGGTAGATGTGTAGAAGAGAGCTAAAGGGGTAGACGAGGGATAGAGGGGTAGAAGAGGGATAGAAGAGGGGTAGAGGGGTTGAAGATGGGTAGAAGAGGGGTAGAGAGGTAACAGAGGGGTAGAAGAGGGGTAGAGGGGTAGTAGAGTGGTAGTATGGAAGAGGGGTAGTAGAGGGCTAGAAGAGGGTAGTAGAGTGCTAGAGTGGTAGACGAGGGGTAGAGGGGTAGAAGAGGGTTAGAAGAGGGGTAGAGGGGTAGACGAGGGGTAGAGGGGTAAAAGAGGGTTAGAAGGGTTGTAGATGGGTATAGGGTCAGAAGAGGGGTAAAAGAGGGGTAAAAGAGGGGTAGAAAAGGGGTAGAGGGGTAGAAGAGTAGAGGGGTACTAGAAGGGTAGGGGTAGAAGAGGGGTAGAAGAAATGTAGAGTAGAGGTATGAACTATAATTTCTTTATGTTCAATAACCAGTATTATCAGCAGGTCAGGGGGTAGCCATGGGGGCCTGTTTCTCTCCGAGTTATGCCTGTTTGCATATGGGCTACTGGGAGAGACAGGTCCTCTATGGTGAACACGCTGACATTGATGTAAGTTCTATTGTTCAGTGGTATCTTTATATTGACGACGTGTTTTTAATTTGGCGTGGCACACGAACACAAGCTGAACAGTTTATTGATACTCTCAACTGTAATCACTATAACTTGGCGTTTACATCAGACATCAGCCAATCTCAGGTACACTTCCTGGACATTACTAAGCATGGGCGTAAAATCCGTTCCGCTCGCGGATTTTGCGGATTTTCGGTAAATTCGCAATCCGCGAACTCTCGCGAACTTGCCGAAAATTCGTAAAATCCGTGCGAAGCGGATTTTTTGCTTGGTCGCACTTGCCAACTAGAATACTATACAATTTCGCGGGAGTAAATACTTGCGAACACGTAGATGCGGCGGGCAGCGACAATCTCGCAATTGCGAGATTGCAAAATTTGCAATTTCGCACAAGAAATCCACCAGCAGGCAGCATAAACCTTGAAAATTATGATTTTTATCAGAATAACTCCTCAGGTTGACATTTGCCTGCACTTTTTCTTTGCAAGGAGTCCATTTTGGGGGGTGGGGGTGGGAGGAAGGAAGTGCCCCACAGTCACCAACTTCCTGTTCCTGTCCACCAGGCTCCTCCCAGTGCTTTCTTCATGTGCTGGTCACTTTGATTTGGATCTTGACCTGGAAGGGTTACTTTTTGTGGATGCTGCTGGATATTTGGATTTTTGCTAAACTGAAAGCACTCAGCAGGTGCAAAAATTCAATCTTATCATTAGTAACCATTCCCTGTAGTGCTTCCTGAGGGGCCCCTTTAGAGTTCATTTGCCTACTTGCAACTATTCTATGACCCTGCTCTGACCCTCACAGCAAGCTCAGAGAATAGCTACAAGTATACAACAAAGGTCCTGTTAAAAAAATTACACTGCAACAGAAAGCAATTACAGACAAAACTGAAAGCACTCAGCAGGTGCAAAAGTTCAATCTTATCATTAGTAACCATTCCCTGTAGTGCTTCCTGAGGGGCCCCGTCAGAGTTCAGCAAATTACAGATAAGGAAGCAGGTGCCAGCCAGACTGGAAGTTTAAATTCAGTGACACATTAATCAACCCCAAATTAATTCATGTCAGTTGAAGCAGGGCAGGTGTGCTTGCTTTTTTTCACCCCCATAATCTACAGTGATAAACCAACCAGAGGGTGGCAGTGATGTACCAGTGGGTGGCATGGGTCTACCAGAGGGTGGCAGTGGTGAAACAGAGGGTGCTGTGAACCTGTGATGATGAACCAGATGTAGAAACAACATAGTCGCGGCCGTTGCGAGCCGACAAGTAAGTTCGCAATTGCGAACTGGTACAGAACCCTCGCGAACTGGCAGAAATCCTTGCGAACACAAAAAAAAAAAAATTAGCGAGAGTTCGCGGATTTTGCGGATTGCGAATCTGTAAATACGCAAGTTCGCGGATTGCCAATTCGTAAAATCCGCTCATGCTTAGACATTACCATTGAGATCAATAAGGGTAAACTACAGACCACGCTGTATAGGAAGCCAACGGCAGGGAACACTGTGCTCCATGCCAGTAGCCATCACCCCGCCCATTTGATCCGGAGCATCCCCTACGGGGAGATGCTCCGAATCAGACGGTTGTGCAGTACTGACGCACAATGTAGTCAAGCTCAGGAAGCAAGCAAAACTAGATTTTTGGCTAGGGGCTTCAAGATGGGGGAGATTGATAAGGCTATGCGTAAGGCAAATGCACTGCCCCGTGACCTGGCCCTTGAGCGCAAGCAAAAACCTAAATCCATAGAAGCACATGACAAACAATCTGTGAGACTGATCTGGGCTTACAATAAGCAACATGGCGCACTCAGAAAAATTGTTACCAAACATTGGGATCTAATCAGATGTGACCCTATTATAGGAGGAAAAATGCCGGGCAAGCCATCATTCACCTTCAGGAAAGCATATTCTATGCAGGATGCCCTAGTTAAGTCTAGTCCGGAGGTGGCTACATGCAAAAACTGGATGGACAAAAGCAGGGGCTTCAGAAAATGCTCTAGCTGTAAGGCCTGCCTTCATGGGATCAACAAATCAGAATACACTATTCCCTTTTCAGCTACCCCGCGCAAGATTAATAAACAACTAACTTGCAAGAGCGAATACGTGGTGTATGTGCTGGAGTGTCCCTGTGGCCTGCAATATGTTGGTAGTACCAAGTTGCAGGTTCACAAGAGGTTACTCCAGCACATACGAGCCATTAACACCAATGACTCTGCGTATCCGGTAGCTCGGCATTTTAAAGAGTGCCATAACAACAACAGTGCACTATTAAAATACCACGCCATTGATTCTGTGGGCCCCTGAGGAGAGGAGGGGATAGAGAGGGAACTTTGAGAATGTTAGAGATGGACAGTAAGACACCAGGTGGTCTCAACTCAACGGAGGATTTTTACACTTGCCTTTGAACCCCACCTCCCTTTCATAGTTTCTGTTAGCGCAGACCAGTATCTTGAGTTCATGGATTTACTATACAGCAGGTTCCAGGATACTGTACATAGGCCCTATGCCTGATGAGCAATGCGGACGCAGTAGTCAAACATCATAGCCTAGGATTAGGCTATGCAATAAGAGAAAAAAACTAGTAGTAAAGAAAACAAACTTATTTTATGTTTTTCAAGATGCACTGTCACTTTGGTTGTAATATATCGAATGCTCCCTGAGAAGGCTAGCAAAGTGATGATATTACCGTTTTTATAATAACATTGGAGGCTGCAATAATGTATTTAGACAGGTATTATCTCCTCCGTGGCATAGTCACAGTAGTGTGCGCCAACCATCACAAAATGTGCAAATTTTGAATATGGACATCAGTGTTTTTTTTTTCAGAAGTTAAAATTTATTTTAACTTTTGTACGGTTTTATCCTGGTTTTATATTGGTGAATTTTACCTGATATATAATTATAGACAACATTATAAAGTGCATATTCTTTAAATGGATATTTTATCATGTAAATATGCCTATTATGTGTTCTTAAACCCCATTTCTGGATATAACTGTTTACACTTTATTGTTTTTGCACATGTACAGTTGCTAAACGAGGATTATCCCGCAACTTGAGTAGCCTTCCAGTATGTTTTTCATGTCTATGAACTTACTGCAGGAGCATTTGACTAATGTAACCAATCACGGTTTAATTATTCTTGCATTTGCACTTTAAATTTTGCCTTCCCTCCCCTGTGCGTCATGTGACCAAGGCCTCTGTGAAGGCTGTAGCATTATGCTGAGGTGGGCCTTCCACGCTATTGAATAAAATCACTGCTCACCTGCACCCTGGGTCTTCCTCTCTTCTTCTGCGCCGTTGGTATCCAGCATAAGGGATCCTGGTGAGAGAATGTTGAGATCGTGTCTATATATATATATATATATATATATATATATATATATATATATATATATATATATATACATATATATATATATATATTCCAACAGCCTCCCCACACGAGAGAGGAAATGAGTCGCAACCTTTGTCCGGTTTAAAAATGTATTTATTTTTCTTTTCAAAAGCGGCATTTTCTTGTTTGGCTCTAATGCATTTCGCTCACCACTGTGAGCTTCGTCAGAGAGGAGGCGCCGCAGGTTCAGGTTGTAACAGCTCACCCACACGACCATCAGTGTACCGGTGCTTCCGTTTTTAAACCCCTTGTTGGGTACCGCATTTCAGCTGTTCTTTGCAGTGCTGCATGTTGGGTCATGTAGTTCGCTGTCGCCTTCCATGCGTGCTACATTGGAATTTGCGCCTCTTGTGCCGGCCGGAAAACCCTGAGAATGTCCTTTTAAAACATCTTCTGGGACCCTAACCATAGTCCAGTCTATGGGAGCACCTCACACCCTTCGTGTTTTGCACGTTCAACAAAAGGGTCCAGGTTCGGGTGTGAATGGCGCTCTTTAGCGGGCGGTGCGTTTCTCTTGGGCCGGACCTTGGCCACATAAATATTCCAACAGCCTCCCCACACGAGAGAGGAAATGAGTCGCAACCTCTGTCCGGTTTAAAAATGTATTTATTTTTCTTTTCAAAAGCGGCATTTTCTTGTTTGGCTCTAATGCATTTCGCTCACCACTGTGAGCTTCGTCAGAGAGGAGGCGCCGCAGGTTCAGGTTGTAACAGCTCACCCACACGACCATCAGTGTACCGGTGCTTCCGTTTTTTAACCCCTTGTTGGGTACCGCATTTCAGCTGTTCTTTGCAGTGCTGCATGTTGGGTTTTGTAGTTCGCTGTCGCCTTCCATGCGTGCTACATTGGAATTTGCGCCTCTTGTGCCGGCCGGAAAACCCTGAGAATGTCCTTTTAAAACATCTTCTGGGACCCTAACCATAGTCCAGTCTATGGGAGCACCTCACACCCTTCGTGTTTTGCACGTTCAACAAAAGGGTCCAGGTTCGGGTGTGAATGGCGCTCTTTAGCGGGCGGTGCGTTTCTCTTGGGCCGGACCTTGGCCACATAAATATTCCAACAGCCTCCCCACACGAGAGAGGAAATGAGTCGCAACCTCTGTCCGGTTTAAAAATGTATTTATTTTTCTTTTCAAAAGCGGCATTTTCTTGTTTGGCTCTAATGCATTTCGCTCACCACTGTGAGCTTCGTCAGAGAGGAGGCGCCGCAGGTTCAGGTTGTAACAGCTCACCCACACGACCATCAGTGTACCGGCGCTTCCGTTTTTTAACCCCTTGTTGGGTACCGCATTTCAGCTGTTCTTTGCAGTGCTGCATGTTGGGTCATGTAGTTCGCTGTCGCCTTCCATGCGTGCTACATTGGAATTTGCGCCTCTTGTGCCAGCCGGAAAACCCTGAGAATGTCCTTTTAAAACATCTTCTGGGACCCTAACCATAGTCCAGTCTATGGGAGCACCTCACACCCTTCGTGTTTTGCACTCCGGAAAAAAGAATCCAAATGGATTATGGAACTGGAAAGTAGATATCCCGGGGGGCACAACCTGGATGAGGAGCTTGCAACTCATTTGTATGAAGAATAAGTTTAACCTGTGAATATGATATTGATGATTTTTGTTCTGAACTGTATATATAAGATGATTGCTTACATTAGTATGATATTATTTTAATGCATATTTTAAATGTGTGTTTATTTTCAGGAGAAAAGGAAGGGAGACACCGGAAATTACAATTTTTCCTTAGCACTGCGCATCTTCCCTACCCTTTTCTTGGGCGAATGAATTTGCACTTCACTTGATTAAGATAAGAAAAGCCATTTTTCACTGTTTTTTGTTATACATTATTCAGGTTTTCAATTGTTTTATTTTTATTGAGAGTCCTGATGCTTGCGCAGTAATAACATATACAGGGGATATAGCACATAAATATATGGAGGATTAGATCACGGGAAGAAACATAATAATTTTGTGATTGATCTGTGTAATGGTATTAACTAATGAAAATATGGGCACTAGACCTCATGAAATGCTGAATTAGTAATACCTCATATAATTCATATATACAATGATGATAGGTAGAAATGATTAGGGCACTAGACCTTGCAAACATGATGTGTATAATACAAACAATTGCAAATGAAACCCATTACACAAACAAGCGGGCACATTGGTGTTACCATTGTTGATCAATTTTGCCTTCCCAGTTCGAATATTCTATTGTAAATAGAGAAGAACTTATGTTTTTATAATTTTACAATTATAAAATTATAGTTTAAGTTTGTGTAAGCTGCCTTATATAAGTGACAAGTATAATTAGTTCACTAGTTATAAATGGCGGATCTTTTTACATCCAGCAAAAGCAATACTGGACGGATTGTACCTCCTTTATGTCTAGTTGATTTTGTTCCGTTGTTTATGTTTATGTATTTAAACAAGCGTAATGTGATGTTTGGTAACGTGTGATCAAGACACACTTTGGTGTCGAAACGCGTAGCGTTATTTGAGAAATAAATAAGTAATTGGAGCATCGCTATTGCTGAGTGCGCGTGTTGCTTTTGAAGCGCCCTGTGAAAATTAATGAACTTTGCGGCTGGGTTCGCCGTAGTACGCGCCACCTGACTTTGGGAGTACGGTTCTCAGAAGGACCCTTTGTTTGTTTGATATATATATATATATATATATATTCCAGCTCCACTTTGACCAAAAGCCGGTGCACTCAAAGGCGGGTGCTCTTCTGTGGAGGCACCCCACAGTAAATGTGACCGCTCCAAATGACTCACTTGTATCCTTCCAGGAAGTCAAAAGCACTCAAAACGGGTAGCGTAGCAGATTAACACCATAAAATTATGTTGCTTTGTATAACAAATTACATTTCCAAATGCCGCTGTGTCATCAAAATGTGTCACAATAAGGAATTACTCTCAATAGGGCATGGGAACAATTATCCGCATACTATCTGCATGACTGAAGTGTCGTGAAATTTACGATAAACATTGTGCTACATTTCACGGCAACAGGAATACAATTGCAGTTAATCTAATATGTAATGATAACCATGTTTAAAAGAAATCATTTTCTGTCATTCACAGTATATATTTACAAATTGGACCGCAGTCATGATTGAAAAGTTGCACAGCATCAGTGACGAGAATGCAAGGCACTGATAGGTTGATTTCCAACACGCCCCTAGAGAGTATAGATATAGCCGTGGATCGGCAAATCAATTTCATTATAGCACGACAATTATTCATACAGTGACAGTTCCCTGGTAAGTGCACATATTAACAGTGAGGGGTCTAATGATCGAATCAGATATCATGAATAAAAAGTGTAACAAAAGGGTGTGAAAAAATGCAACAAAGGACTCATTAAAGCATACTCTTCGGGCCATCATAATAACTCCGAGGTTAAGCAGAAACACATCATATAATAACACCTAGTCAATTAATTTACCTAGATGCACTGCTAATTCCTCCCCTCGATTTAGTCCCCCGGGCATTTTAGTTTGCAGATCAATGATGGTGCGTGATTCTAGTCTATGTAGTCTTGATACTCTATCTCCCCCCCTTGGATGTATTGGTATACAATCAAGCCCATAGTACTGCAACAGATCCCTGTTGCTCTGGTGCTTCTAGGAGAAATGTCTGGCCACTGGATAATTTGTATCCTTATTCATTATTGCTCTCGAATGTTCTAAGATGCGTACCTTTACGCTGTGTATAGTGCTCCCTATGTACCTCAGTCCACAGGGACATACTAAACAGTAAACCACATATGATGTGGACCTTGTAATGAATTTATTGATGGTTTTAGGTCGATCAAGGCCAGGAATACTATAATTAAAGACTCTCTTGCTCTTGCAACACACTTTATATTTTCCACAAGGGAAAAATCCCTTCATCTCTGTTATTCTACCGCTTGGTGGTATAATCGGGAAAAGATGACTCTTGACCAAAGTGTCTCGTATGGCCCTAGCTTTACGGAAGGTAAGAAGAGGATTTTTTGGGACATCTTTACCTACCACCACATCTGTTTGTAGTATGCTCCAATGCCTCTTCAGTATATTCCTGAGATTGGTGGCATCGTCAGAAAAGGTGGTTATCATTCTAAACTGATTTTTACCCACAACTGACAGTCTTGTATGTTGGGTGTCGATGTTCTTGTCCTTCAACAGATCTACTC
The DNA here is from genome assembly GCF_964261635.1 of Lissotriton helveticus. Classification (NCBI taxonomy): domain Eukaryota; kingdom Metazoa; phylum Chordata; class Amphibia; order Caudata; family Salamandridae; genus Lissotriton; species Lissotriton helveticus. Next base: position 1,787,087,076 of record NC_136061.1, read on the forward strand.
TTGGAGTCCTCTGGACCTGTCTAAAGGCATTGTCCAGAATCGATTCCTCATAGCCTCTTGCTCTAAATCTGGCAAGACAGCTCATCGCTACTTTATCAAAATCAGTTTTGTTGGAGAAGTTACGTTTTAAACGCAACAGTTCTCCATAAGGGATGCTTCTGATGAGTTGGGGTCGATGATTGCTCTTGGCATGTAGGATACAGTTCCCAGGCATCGGCTTTCTAAACAGTTCTGTATGTACTGCCCCTTCATGAATATACACCCTAAGATCTAGATAGTTAACAGTTTCAGTACTGGCTTCATAGGTGAATCTTAAGTTAAGGGTATTCTCATTAAGTTCCTGAATAAATTCACTGACTTGATTTTATTATGATGACCCGAAGAGTATGCTTTAATGAGTCCTTTGTTGCATTTTCTCACTTTTTTTGTTACACTTTTTATTCATGATATCTGAATCAATCATTAGACCCCTCACTGTTAATATGTGCACTTACCAGGGAACTGTCACTGTATGAATAAACCGACTTTGCGGTATACATACTGCAATGTACCTGCAACAAACTTTACCTAGGGAGCACCATACACCCTGTACACATACGCATACTGCAACACTTGAGGGCGATAGCTCATTATGACCAGGCCTGTCCTGTAGCACGACATATTAATTCTTGTCATGCAGGCAATGCCCAAGACCTCAAGTACTTTGTCATTGACAACGTACCAAAAAAAACAAGGGGAGGAGACAGACAGCTGTCCCTGAGAAGGCTGGAATCAAGATACATTATTTTGCTCAACTCCAAGATCCCACATGGGATGAATGCAGACGAAGCCCTTAATGTCCATTTATGAAAGTTATGTAACTTTGTCTCCTCCTGAGTACTGAACCAGTCCTCTGAGCATTTTAAACACTCCTGTGTTAAATTTTTGGTTAATATTAAGTTCTCCTTTTATAATTTCTTTTTCTCTACCCCTTTACATTCAGCCACAACACTTATCACTTGGACGATTGTATACTTTACATTTATGTATACACTGTAAATTTACACGGTCTATGCCGGAGTCCGGGGGACCGCCAACACCCTAGGGCAAGTGTATTAATGCGGGGGGCCTGTTCGAACCCCCCACAGCACCAGGGACCACCACCTCTCTGGGGCTGTGTCCAGCAAAGGCATGTGTAGAAAACCTACTTGTCGCCAGTAGGTAGATATAGTTAGGACCATGTTTCCATAGGAAAAGCTTTTGTTGGATTGCCAATAATTATTTGCACCATTTGACTAATCTTCGTGAAAGTTGCCAGTGATTCCATTAAGTGGGGGGCAATAAAAAGGAGGGATACAAAAAAGTGTGTTGTCAATGTTAATTCCCATAGGAGCTTTGAACACAACTACAGCCCAAACAACTGGATGGAATTACACCAAATTTGGCAGAAAGGTAGATTTTGTTCCACAGATCATGCTTTCAGTTATCTGGTGTAAATCCGTTCAGTAGTCACTGAGGAATTTAAGTTATGATTGTCTGCCAACACAGCGGCAATGAATATGTTGGCAGCCATCTTGGGCCTTGGCTTCAGATGATTCCCCAAAAAAAGAGGGCAGGGTAGGGATATCCTGATCCCCAGCCTTGATCAGCAAACAAGCAGAGCAGAGCAGAGCAAACAAGCATTTTTTTTAAAAGCAAAATGTGCAGGCACTTCATTTCAATTTTTGTTTTGAAAAAGCAAGTGTGGCCCCCATGCTTGTTTTAAAAAGGACCCCTGGGTGGGCCAGGACTGGGGTGCATTTTAAATAAAAGGAGGGGGCCACGTGAGCCATGGGACCACCACCTGCTGGGGCTTAATATTAATTTAGGAGGGTTGCCACACAGACCTCCTTCCATGGGTTAAAATCAGCCCTGAGGACTACCACATCCCCTTGGCTTTATTAATTAAAGAAGGGTGACCACATGGACCCCCTCCAGGGCTGTTCCAAGCCCTGGTGACCACCACCTCCCTTGGGAAAATTCAACAAAAATGTGGGAGTCTGCATACCCACCAAAAGCCAACGGACCCCCACCTCCCAAGGGAAAAAATAACATTTTAAGGAGGAATCGCAGCCCCCCTCCCAAGCCATATACATCCCTGGGGACGACCACCTCCCTGGGGTTGACCCATGAACAACAAAGGATTGGCGGTGTGCGACCCCAGCACCTGGACCAATATATGAACCTGGGGCCTGCCAGCCCCCAGGGCCAGCTCCTGCTATGTCTTGGGGTGCCCACCCTCGGGACAGAACTTTTTGCTTTTGTTTGGTGGGAGCTGTGACACCTCCCACCAAGCAAAGGCAAGCCCTCCACTACCAGCGGGCAGGAGCTGTCATACTTCTCCTGTCTTCTGGAAGTGGACGTTTCATCTCTTTCCCTGCCCGCATGTGATTAAACAATTGCTCCTGCACTGAGGGAGCTACATTTCCATCAGCTCCATGTGTGCAGCAGAAGTGCCGGCTTCTGCAGGAGGGTAGGAGCCAACTGAGACAGTGGGGGCCTTGAGGCTCCTTGGCGGTCCCCATCGTGCACACTGTGTTCCTTGCATGTGAGCAGGGCACCCAAGGACACATTGCCAGGCCCCACATGGGGTCCCCGGGATCTAATTCAGTCCAGGAAGGGGACGCGTGACTCCCCTCACCATTCAAATGAAGCCCGGATCTGGGATATAGATTCCCAGGGATCAAAAATGGCCCAGGGACAGGGGCCACATGGCCCCGCTTCCCATTCAAATGTGTTCTGGCCCCAGGGCCCAAGTCCTTAAAAAGAAGTGGGGAGACTGTACAAGTTAGGTAGAATGCAAGTAACATCATGGTGCGTGCCATGACAGCACATGATGTCAAATGTGTAACATCACAAATTGCATTACACGAAGTGACCTCACTGGAAGGGAATCACAAGAAGTGACATCAGATATTAAGACCTCACACATATGTTAATCATGGATATCATGATTACATGTAAGTGCATTATGAGATTTAACAAACAAAATGTGGTGTCTGGGTTATGCCAAACAAGTGGCACGACCCCGATGCAAAATCTAGGCCTCAACTAATAATTTTTTTTAAAACCCTGTCACAAAGAAATTAGCAATAAGGAGACGCATGGTAGATCTAGTCTGCTTAATTGGTTGCAAAGATTGCAAAATATTCTATGGGGTTAAGGCACATGCAGCAGCGATCTTTTTGTGCCAATTATATCTCATGGAACAGTTATAATTGTAAGATAACTCTGGAGGTCAACAATTTTGCTGGAAAGATCTGTATTTTGTGTAGTCCCAGATTTCAATCAAAGTAGTATAAAAGGTTAATGTGTCTCCTGCAAAATACATCATGTAGCACACAAATGACACATTTTTATTTTATGATAATAAGTAAGTGGGTTACTGATATGAACACAGAGATCTCTTTGTTACTTGCAATTCATAAATTGTAATTCTTACGACATAGTACAGTTAGCTATAAAAGATGTGACTTCTACTAATTGTAACCCTTGCTGACTTATGTAACACATATTGTACATTGATTAACACTCTTACTTGATATATTGTAAATGTATAATAGATATGTTACGTAAAGCACTATGACACTCTGCATTGGGATGATTAGCGCTATAAATGAAATTCAACAGTGCTATTTGAATTGTTATTTTTGTAAATAGTGTGACAGACCAATACATCTGACATTCCTACAGTGCATGCACTTCTATACAGGTACTGAACAAAATCAAAAGTACGCCTATCTTAAGTACCTGTGAAGCAGACAATGTGCAGATGCTGCTGACCATGTCCTGATGGCTGAAAATTACATGGGACAAGTTGAGCATATTCCTGCGGTAACCCACCTTCTTGGCAAGGTGGATGGCGTCCAGCCGGTAAAAATAGTAAGTAGATGCTGTGCGCCTGCATGTACCCCTGACTTGTGCCCTGGCTGGGCCCGGGGGGCTGAGGTTCCCAGGGCTGAACCATTGAAATTACAATAGCCTTCCTCCCCATTTTAGAGGGAGAAAAAGAAAAGGAAAAAGGAAGAACAAAGGGCAGAAAAGTGAGCAGAAAAGGCAAAACAGAGGGCTTAAAAATTAGCAGAAAAGACAAAACAGAAAGCAGAAAAGGCAAAACAGAGAGCAGAAAAAACTTGCAGACAAGGCGAAACAGAAGGTAGAAAAACGAGCACGAAAGGCAAAACAGAGCAGACGAGAACAAAATAGGGGGCAGGAAAATGAGCATGAAAGGCAAGACAGAGGGCAGAAAAAACAAGCAGGAAAGACAAAACAGAGCAGAAGAGGGCAAAACAGAGAGAATTCAGACACTCATGAACCCACTCACAGACCTACTCAGATACTCACGTACCCACTCACAGACCCAATGAGACAGTCATTCAGCCAATCGCAGACCCACTCAAATACTCATACCACCACCCACAGACCCGCTCAAATAATCATGCATCCACCCACAGATCTACTTAGACACTCAATCATCCACTCACAGACCTATTCAGAAACATATGTACCCACTCACATGCCCACTCAGACTCACACTCACTCAGAGACTTGCTTATAGATTCATGCACTCAGTCACACACCCACTGAGAAACTCATGCACTTACTCACAGACCCCCTTTGAGACTCTTGTACCTACTTACAGACTGATGCACACACTCATGGATGCACTCACAAGCCCACTCAGACACTCTTACACCTACTCACAGACCCACTGAGACACTCACTCTGACACTCATGTACCCACTCAGAAACTTACTCAGAGACTCACACACCCACTCATAGATCCCCTCAGACACTTATGCACTCACTCGTAGACTGACTCACACACACATGGAGGTACTAGCAAACCCACTCAGACACTGCCACACCTACTCACAGCCCTAAATAGACACTCACCCAGACACTCATGCACCCGTTCAGGCACTCACATAGATACTTACGCACCCACTCATAGGCCCACTCAGGTACTTTCTCACCCACTCACACACCCAATAAGACATTTATGCAGCCACGCCCTGGCCTCTCAGACACTCATCGACACACCGACTGAGACACTCATGCACTCACTCACACACTCACTTTTAAAGGTTACAGCTAGGAAATAAAATTAGAAAACATTAAAAAACTCACTTAAAAAATCAAAGATTACAAGGATGTTATAGTTAGGAAATAGAATTTTAAAGAATTTAGAAATTTATTGAATAAAAACAAAGGTTACATGGACGTTATAGATAGCAAAAAGAATGGAAAAAATTATAGACATTTACTGAAAAAAGCAAAGATTACACTTATACAAAATCATAGAGACTCAGCAGTTAAAGTTACCTGAGGTAGCTATAACTTATGCCCACACAATGCACTGCTTATGACTTCACAAATTACATCAATCACGACATGGTCAGTGATATCACTTGTGACATCACTGATGACATCTCAAATGACATCACTGATGACATCACCCACAGAACCACTCACACACCCAAACACACCCCATATAACCTTTCATAGTCCCACTCCCACATCTCATACCCATACCAGTACTGACACAATCAATCATGGAGCCACTTACATAACCACTCACTTATTCTCCATTCATATACCCACTAACTCACCCATACAGTCACTAAGGCACCCATTTATTCCCCAATACAGCCACGCACACATCTGTCATACAGACATACAGACACTTACATAAACACACATACACCCTTACAGCCACTCACACACTCACTCAATCACCCATACAGAAATTCATATAGCCACTTACTCATCTGTACAGGTACTCACACACTCACTCATACAGCCTCTCACACTGCCGCTCACTCACCAATATATACATACTCACTTACCCATACAGCCACTGAAATAGCCACTCACTCACCCATACAACCACCCCCACACACACTCACAAACCCACAGACCAACAAACTGTATACCCATTCCTACAACCATACAGCCACTCACATACCCATTCACTCAACCTTAGAGCCACTAACACAGACATTAATTCTCCATAACAGCAACTAACATCCACTCACTTCCCTATACTCACACTCAAACAGCTGCTCACTTTCCCATATAGCCACTCACACACCCATACAGCTAATCACATACCCACTAGCACACCCATACTGCCACTAATACACCCATACACCCAATCAGACATCTGTCACACACTGATACGGACATTCACACATAGACTCAGTTGAGATATGTTAGAAATAGTATGGCTAATTACTAGTACAGGAAGAATTGTAATTTAAGTCATGTTGTAGTCTCAGAAATGCTTACTCTACACTGTCACAGGATGATGGTGATGTCATGTGAGATATCATCAGTGATATCATTTGTGATGTCATCAGTAATGTCACTAACCATGTTATTAGTGATGTAATATGTGAAGTAATAAGCAGTGCATTGCGGCGCTGTAAGTTATAGTTAGCTGAGTTAACTATAACTGCTGAACTTCTAAGGTTCTGTGTGTGTAAAATCTGAGCCTAGCCATAACACCCCGGTAACCTTTGTTTTTTTATTGAATTTCAAAGGTTCTAAAAAAAATTCTATCTCCTAACTATACCATCCCTGTAACCTTTTTTATTAATGTCACCATTTTCTTTAATAATAAATTATATTGCAATTTGAAATATAAGATACATTTTATAACACATATTTTTACAAGTCAATAAATACATTTTATTCACACATTTATTCTTCTGATACACTTTCCAACTAACAATTAACAAATCAATGTAAGGTGACTTATGTAGTGTTTCTATAAAGGCAATACAACAAGTTTTTTTCTATTTTTTGTATTCATTTTGTGGATCTGCAGATCTGCTGCGTTGTCACCATGAATCCACCACAATTCCAGGAATATACCCAAATCTCAACTTCTGATTGCATACAGTAAGTTTCCACCCACCCACATTGCAAAGCACACCCTAAATCAGTTATTTGGGTTTTATATCTCTCTGGGGACAGACTCAAAACCATAGCTCCATCCTGTTTTTTCACTTTCCTACAAAAGTCCAAAGTTTAAAAGTCAGGATAACTTCTGGTAAAGATAGAAGATAGTAGAGAAGGGGAAGATCAGGGTGTCGAAGAAAAAGTCTTACCATCTCCAAAGAAGTCTCCTTCAGAAGTTGTCGCAAAAGTTGTCCAATGCAATATATGCTTGATATATTCCCATTTTGAACACACTTTACGTTTCTCATAAACTAGGATATTCACCTAAATGAGGAGCATAAAGTCTTCTTAAACAATTATACTCTCTAAGGTTTTTCTCATCAAAATCTAATAATACAAACAAGATAATGTTCTAACTCGAGACAATGCAACGTATGTCATTCCTTCTTTGAACACAGTACTTCCAATATTTACAACATTTCTGTCTATACTTAAACCTTGAGATTTGTGAATAATTACTGCATATGCTAGAGACAGAGGAAACTGTTTCCTTCGAGCATGCAAGTCCCTCACAAGCATAAAAAGTACAACACAATGCCCAGTCTGTCTTACTTCATTAAGCTGGTCACATTTTATAATCAAAAATTCTATACCATCTCTATTTTGAAAATTCACAAAATCAACAACTTTGATTTTCCCATTGCTCCATTTACTAATCCTTCTTCTACATTCAAATTATGCTGCAAAATTACATTCATACATGTAAACTCTTTTCTAATCCTGCAGTTATAGATACAGACTTTCCAAAGAATCCAATGTATCCTGTAGGTTCTCAGTAGGAAGAACTGTTACTCCATGGTGTTCAATTTTGTCAATAGCTTTAATTTCCAGATGTTGTTGTTTTTCTACTTTGAGTAGTTGTTCATTAAATGTAGAACACTCTTGCAGTGTAGGCAATAGACAAACAACTTCCTTAGTAGCCGACTTTCTAAAGCTTGTTCACCATGGTCCGTCAATATACCAATTCTTTTCTCTGTAAGAATATTTCCATAACCCTCATCAACTGCTTGTCACATATTCTTGACAATTATTTTCAAAATGTAGCCAAATATTTACATTCCTAGTACTTCTCAAAGATTTCCTTGTGTCATCAGGGAGAAGTGTTTTAAGAGCAGTTTATCCTTTAACAGGAGTAAGTTGTAGTTGGTCTCAAAAAACAATTAAATGTTTCCCTCCAAACAAAACATAGTAATCTGTTTTTCAAATCTGTTGCATTCAAAAGTGTACAAACGCAAGCATTAAGTTTGAGACCATGGTCACCTCATCAATGATTACAATTTTTTGTTTCTTCAGTACTTTTGACACTTCATAACAATAGCTTTTGATATTCCAATGTATTATCATGTTCAACCGGTAGCATAAGTAATCAATGTAAAGTAATACCTTTAATGTTGTGTGCTGCTAATCTATTTGGAGCTGTTGGCACACAAGATAAATGTGATTCTGTAGTCCTGTGGAGCTAACTTGTCAGAACTTTAATTAAGAAATGTTTTCCTGTTCCAGCTTGACCACTAATGTATTTTAGAAAAGGTTGAAATGATGAACATTGGCATTCTTCTTTTTCATGCAGGAAACCATGTTTTACCTGTTGTTTGACTTGTAGATATATTTCTTTTTGGTCAATATTTAGCTGTTCCTCTAACTTTACAAACTGAATAATATCCTGTTGTTCTTGCTGAATTGCATTTTCTACCTCATTCACGGCTATTGATGCTTCATTTTCAATAATTGTTTGTCCCAGTGGATCTTTACTGCAAAAAATGGGGGACCCCCTCTATTGGAGATACTTTGAGACTAGGGAGAAGAAGGAAAAGAGACAACACACTGCTAAAAATCCTCCCTCATAGTCTATCTATGCTTTACATCAATACTGGGTTCTTCTCAATTAGTAACTTGCATACAACCACAACAGTGACTTTAGACAGAACGATTTTCCATTGTCTTTATTTTTTTGCATAACTTCATCATTTCATTTCTTTCATTTTTATTTTTATTTTATATATATTCTCTTTTGTGTTATTTCAAAAGTCAAGAATTCTTCTTAACAAATACAAAAAGTGAGTAGAATCATTACAATAAATATTGTATAGACAAATCTGTACAAAAACAAAAACACCCCTGGACTGTATTCAATAAATACACACATATCATACCCATTCATACACATCCACGCACTCACATAACTTCATATACCTTGCATCTGTACATGGTAGATGTTTACAGATGACCAGCGGAACCTCTGCACAACACAGATGTAAAAATTTGGAGCACAAGGCTCAACAAAGGGTGAATCTTTAGTCATTGGACCTGAACTTTTCCTGCTTTGTGAACTTTGTCTAGCTATTTTAGCTGCAAGAGTTCCTTCTTGTTCAATCTCGTCATTTCACATTTGTAAGTAAGTTGGAAAAATCATACACTGAATGTTGTCTTTAGTTGCATTAAAAGAATCTCCAAAGCAGTCAAAATCTCCAAGTAATTCTGATTCACTACGCCAAGGCTTGAACAGTTGCAGAAATGCTAAATAGAAAAATTCTCTCTCATCTGCAGTTTCACAACTCAGTTTTCTATGGTGAATAAGATTCCCTTTGACATGTTTCATTAAAAGTCCATCACATCCAATTACTGCATATTTTTCTTCTTTTATATTTTTATCTCACATTCTTTTTAAACCTATAATGTTGAAGTATTTCATACAGACATAGGTTTTCAAGATGTGGGTTTCTTTTGGGATAGTATGTATCCAACATATTTGTTTTCACAATATCAGTACATTCTGGCTCATACTGTGCTAAGTATTGGATTTTTTTTAAAGATTGCAATACTCTATTTCATGTGGAGGTTGGATCTAGACTTATCCAAATGATTCCTCTTGACTTTGAATACAAACTGGCTGAGCTCAAGCGATCCAAACATTCGTAGGCTCCTATCTCTCTATGGGAAAGCATTTTCAAGCTGAAGCTGCACTATTTCTAGCTATGAAAATATATGATGTGACATAAGAAGCAACAACAATTGAATTGTCTGCAACAAACTGAATATCCATGCTTGCATTCAACATTTTTAAAATAACTGGATTACAGTCATTATTGTACTTTGAAGCTTCTGTGCTTCATAAGTTGTATGCATTCTTGGGAGATTTTTGAGTTATTGTAAGTGTTACTGCTGAGTAAAAAATATTTACTCTTCCTTTAGAAAATATAGGATAGTGGAAACCAAAACGACATTTTCCTTTACATTTATATTTCTGTCTGCAGTATTTCCCACATCTATGACTTTGAAAGCGTAAAACTTGTTGTCTCAAGCTCTTTTCTTCTCCTTCTCTTGGAATGGCACATGTAACATACTGTTCAATGAAAGACATAACAGCTTCATCACTATTTGTTCCAAAGTTTAGCGCATTTTTTATCCATAATAGCATGGTATACAAGGGGCACCTCTAGCATGGTACTCTGTTTGCCAAAAGAAATCAGTGACCTCTCCAAGAGGTGGAATGCTTTTATTGTAAATAAATGACATCATAGCTTGAAACCTATGGTTAAAATATCTGCAGACATTTACAGGATCTAAACAGCAGAGTTCTTCAGCTGTCTTCAGTTCAATGATTTTACATTTGAATTTGCTTCTCGAAGGAATTCAAGTAAATCATCACACACATATTCAGCAAAGCTTAGTGTTAGTAACCATTTAGGTATACCTAGGTTTCTTAACATGCATTTAAGTGCACCATGACATTGATACCAATATTCGTTGGTGCCCCGTAGGCACGCCATCAAATGATTAACTGCGATTCTACATTTTCATCTTTTTCTTCAACTTTCTCCTGTTTTTAATATATGGTTTACTGCACATGAAAGTGCAGACAAATCACTCTCATACAGAAGATGTAATATATATGGAATGCACTGCAGAAATCTTGGATCTTCACAATGCAATCTTGTTGATCAGTATTCTGATGCTGGAATCTGTACAGCTCACTCATCAAATCGTCCACCTTCTCCAGTGGGGAATAGCTGTGGAAAACAATGAGCTTCTAAACTTTTTTTCCATACACTCATCAGAGATCCCTTTGCTTCTTTAATTTGAAATAATCCAATACTGTTTCCTATGATTTCTTTCGAATTCAGAGGATGCATTGTATAATGTTCATACATCTATTCACTCCTGAATTTGTTCACTTTTTTAATTTGGCCAGTTGAGATTCTGTTTCATCTTGTAGACATATTACTTGTTTATCAACATTTGCATTCTTATAATAAATATTATTCTGTACCAGGTACAACATAGCCGTTTAGGTTTATTAATATCTACAAACTCTTACCAGATTGTTCTACTTTATTGGTGCACCATTTACTAGAATAACTACTGGCTCATTTTCCTCTCTCTCTCTACACCAACAGTTTCAATGTTTTTTCTTAAAACCTAAAGGTAAGTACACAACTCTTTCTTTGAGACGTTTTTGTAAATCTGTTGGTGGTAGATAACTTGTTTTATGCTCCATACAAACTATGGCTTATCATGGGTGTACAGATTGAATAAGAATAGACTCATATACATTAAAATCTCCCATGTCCTGAGGAATAGGTACCAACTCTAAGTTGTTATGTACTGCTCTAGCTGGTGTTTTGCTTTCTTCTAATTTGTTGTATCAGTACTTACAAATAACTTGATCGCTGGACAAGTCAAACTGTCCTTCCACAAACTAATTAAGAGCAAATTGCAGCCACTTATTATTATTTATATTTTCACATTTTCAATACAAATCAATATTTCCAGTTTAACTTCTATAGTGAGTACAACAACAACAAATACAAACGTAGTTTGGTTTTTCAGAGGAAACAGTGTTAAAGTTTGTACTTTCTTCTGCAAAATCATCAATACTAATCTCTTTTTCCTGTTCTTCAACACCTACACTTATCAAACTCACAGTTCCTCTACACTCCTCTTCCGAGCCTACAAAATGAAACAGTACATCTTCACAAAGTTTCTGTACATCTGATAGAGGACCATGCAAAAGAGCTGTATTCATGCCATTCAAATATAATGCAGGAGTTTATACATAGTAAAGTCTCCTTACTAATTTCTGCATTGCAGAGTGGTGTACAGCTAACATTCTTAAATGATAAAAAGTACTTTGGCACACTTTTCTTGAAAGACAAGAGAGGGAATGACCATGCAACTTAGTATATTTTCTTATTTTACATGGATCTAGTCCTTCTAAAACCTTAATCTTCTGTTAAACACTTATTTGCATATTCTCATTAAAAAAGTGTAATATGTCAATAGATTCCTGTTGAATACTACAGTGCAGATACTGCTACAATCCCATTTATATACAGGAGCCTGTGGACGCCTCTCTTGAACTTATACAGCTATTACTTCTTCCATAATTCTAGGAACCATTTTTTCATTTGGAATGGGAGAGCCATCTTTCACCTCATATCATCGACCACTAATATGAACTGTATCAACTAATATGTTCTCTTGAAAATAAAGAAAGGCTCAGTACTGGAATTGTGCTTCCATTCACCAATAAATTTTTTACAAAAGTTATTTCTATTAACTAGTCTTTTTCTTTTGCTTTTTTCCCTTCATAAACACAAGTGTTTTATCCAATGTTCTCATTCTCTTCAATTTTTATGTAAATAATTTGTGTTTCAATTCAAAAGCTCTATCTACTACAATTTCAATCTGTTGCAATTTCTTATAAGCTCTTGGTCTTCTTTTCTATTTTTTAAAAGTTTTACTGCATTTTTAATTATTCTACTTCTAAGCATTCTTCTTCTTCTTCTTCTTCTTATAGCCTTATACTCTTTCTGCCTTCTTGTGAGATGCATTGTTTTTCTATAATTTGAAGTTCTTTCAGCATGACAAATTCTGTTTTGTTTCTGATTTGTTGTTAAACTTTTCTTTTCTGTGCAGCATTTTCCACATGTTTCAATCTTCCTAAAAGTATTTTAAGAAACTGTTTAATTCTCTTACCAGAATATTTTTCTTCCTGTATAATCTTCTTCTTTAAGTAGTACTCTTTTCTTAGTTTTCTTCTAGTTTAATGTTTTCTTGCCATCTTTAATTTTATTTTTCAAATAAAGTTAATATCTAAAAAGCAATGAACAGTTTTAATAGTTTGTTACATCAATTAATAATTTCAAAATAATTACACAATAATATTCATAATAATCGATAAGCAGTTACCTACAATTACATTGCCATTGTCTCCATTACGAATAATTATGTACGATATCTAACTCTACACATTACGAAAACTGTAAATGGTTGAACCTCTGGCAGAAAACTTGTATAAATTACTGTAACCTTTAATTTTCTAAATTTGTGAAGAAGATGTATGCATTACATTTTGCTCATTGTACAGAGCAGACAGATTTATAACTCTGTATTCCAGTGGTGCCTACCTAGGTAAAGGATCCAGGCTTCAGTGACTGAATGCTGTAGTTGGACTGAAAACATGTGTCAGCTGTATGTTAAACTACATAGTTTGTAAGTTAGGATCATCAGGTGCACAACACGTGTCAAAATGTAGAAGTAGAGGCATATCGCAGTCATGATAGCAAGCAGATGTTCAAACTTTACAAAGTATGATTTCCATTTACAGGAGACACCTACATTTATATAGCCTACTTCAAGTGTACCTTTGAAGAGACTTGTGTGGCCTAGGAAATAGATTAATACATCTACGAACATGTTTTAAACCTTAGGTTTATCAGCTCACAATTTCAGTCCTACGCAAAAAGTCTGACTCCTGTTATGCCACTGTTCTCAGTCTCAAAGCAAACCCAAGGAGATGATGGACGGAGTGCTGAAACCTTCAGACACTCACCGCCAGTCACAGATCTGGATTGAATTCACCATCATTTCTTAGCTCACTTTGCCACCTCAGTTCGGACCCAGCTATATTCAAATCAGTCTTGGCCCTGTGCCTCATGGGAACAGTCCAGCCTGAACTGCCAAGCCAGGTCTTCCCTGAACTGGATACAAGCATCCTGGGACCAGTTTCTGGGTAACACCCTTCATCAACCAGGCTAGCTTGAATCCAGTGGCAAAGCGAGCAAGGGACCCACATCGGGGCATACACTGCCAACTTAGGGTGAAAAAGCTAACACAAGGAGATGATGGATGGAGCACTGAAACTTTTCAGACACTCACCCCCAGTCACAGTTCTCGGTTGAATACATCATCATTCTTTAGCTCACTTTGCCACCTCAGTTCAGACCCAGCTATATGCAAATCAGTCTTGACCCTGTGCCTCATGGGAATAGTCCAGCCCAAACTGCCAAGCCATGTCTTTCCTGGACCGGAATAAAGCATCTATGACCGGTTTCTGCCTATCAGCCGTCTTCAGCCAGGATAGCTTGACTCCAGTGGCTTAGGGAGCTAGGGACCCATGTCTGGGCATACCCTTCCCTCATAGGGTGAACAGCAAAACACACAGGTTGATGGACGGAATGTTGCACAATGGCAAAACATTCACCCCCAGTCACAGATCTGGGTTTAATCCATCCTTATTTTGCTCACCAAGCCACCCCAGTTCAGACATGGCCATATGCAAATCAGTCTTGACCCTGCCAACTTAGGGTGAACAAAGCAGTCGCAGCATCTTTCTCAAGAAGTGAATGAGTGTGTCTTTACCTTTTTGGGCTGGGATGACACATGCAAAGAAGTCTATAGATACTAGAATGCCTCTGTTTCTCACCTAAGGCTCTCTAAATTTCAATTGGAACCCAGAAATTAGCCAAAGTACAGCTAAATGTAGGATTTATTTGGAAAATGGGAAAAAGGTGCTGCAGATGAAAGCGTCTGATTTTTTCCCTGCAAATGGTATCAACAAAGGGTATGTGGTGATGAAATCATCATGTTCCGAACTTTCAGGGACTGATGGATTTTTTCTTCAGAAAAACAACATTTTTACACAGTTTTGGCATGTTCTTGGGACATACCCTATTTTTGCTTTTTTTTGGCTTTCATCTTCCTTCCAATTAATGGTTGAAATGGGTATGAAATCTATAATGGATCCTGAAAAGCTATACATTTCAGAAAAGTAAACAAAATTGTGAATTCAGCAAGGGGTCATTTGTGTAGCTCGTTCGAGGTTTTTTTCATAGAAATTAACAGTTGAATATATAAAAAATTGAATATGAGTTAAAAAAAAAAGGCATTGGTGCCAATGTTTTCACTTGTAACTTCTTCTAAGTATGACAGATTTTTGACTGAAATATACCGTTACATCCGCTGGATCCTTCTGGTTGTGGGGATATATAGGACTTGTAGATTCACTAAGAACCTGATGAACCCAGAGTCCATAACTGAGCAGCGTCTTGCAATGATTTTTTATTGTGTACCGTGTACATACCAATTGATTTGGGAAAATATAAACTGTGAAAAATTGGTATGAAAGACACCTATGTATTTCTGAAATGGGAACAATATATATAGAGTTTATAAACAGTAGCTATTTGTACTTCTCTAAAATGATGGGTACCCATACAAGTATGTGAATTAAAGGACATTTATCAAAGTGATTTCTTTTTCACAGATTGTCTTACATTTGGAAGGCAGAAATGCATCGAAAGTCAATAGGTAATAACAGTTGCTCTACAATTCTGTGTTCCCCTAAGTCTTCTGATAAAAATGGTACCTCACTTGTGTGAGTAGGCCTAGTGCCCGCGACAGTAAATGGCCCTAAACGCAACATGTAGTATTGATACAAATTTTCCTAGGCCACAGAAAACCTGTCTAAAGTCAGGTTGCACTTACAAAAAAATAGACAACTGACAAATAATACAATTGAAGTAAAAAACTATTTATTATTTTTAATATTAGAAAAAAGGGAACATAAAAAACAAAGATAATTATTTAAAAAGGACAGCGTAAAGATTACAGCTTACTCCAGCCACAACGTGGTTCTTAAAACATATTTTTTTTAAAACACACATAAATGTACATATACAAAAAAGATCTAATAAAGATATTCAACAATGTCAGTAGAAACGGTGACAGTCTCTACGCGCGTTTCAGCGTTAAGCTGCCTTCTTCAGGAGAGCACCAAGATGTTTCTAATAAACAATATGTCATATATCAAAAAACATTTCAATACAATAACAGTACATGAGGCAGCAACTGATGGTGCAAGAGACAATAGATTTCCATATGAATTTGTGATTTCACTATAAAGAGTTACACAAGAGTACCATTACCAATACCTCACCCAAGTGAAAAGAAAACCAATAATGATAGATAGAATATGTGTTCAGATTCAGATATAAATAGAAATGAACTCATAAAGGAAATTATCAAATAATCGTGTAAAGATTCAATAAAGAGTGATGACACCCAAGAAATTGAAAAGGCCAGAAAAATTGAGTCTTACCTATACAGCCAAATGACTGTATAGCAACTTGACAATTCTTGAAAATCAGAATATGTACAGAAACTGAGAAAATACAACGAACAGCGACATAAGCGTTCATGTTGAACTAGGAACATGTTGCCTCTTAATATGCTTAGAAAATAGTAGATGATATTTTAGTTAATAGGACAAATACCTGATAAAAACAAGATCAATTGCAAGAAGACAAGACATCGATGATATCTCAGATAAAGATTGGAACTAGGCCTCAAGGAAAAAAGGATCTGCAAAGAATAGTTTATAGATTACTAATACACATATTCCTGTAAGCAATGAGTGACAGTTTGGCGTGTGTACATTCTGTAAACCCAGAGATATACCTGATAAAAGAGGGACGCCGCAACTAATATTAAAGGGCAGGATCACTCGCACGTTTTGGAAAAATCTGCATAGAATAGAGAGCAAATATATATAAAAAACCTGACACATAATTCTAGATTACACACGGTATTGCAAGGACTAATTCTCTCTTTACCTGAATGCGATAGTGTTGCAGCAAATCAAAGATATATGAAGAGCTGGATGACTATTCGATACTGCATATACTGGCAAGAATTGCCATATATATATATATGTGTATCTGCAAGGCAAAACCACAAAGTTTCAAGTGCTCGTCAGAATTTCAATTGCAAGCTATAAATGCTTCAAAGAGCTGCCAGATAAAAACCACACATGGACATTCCACATTTTTACAGTGAAAATAGACATACTTTTTGCAAAGTGTTTTGCTCTGTATTTTGAAACCTAGTTCTGCCGGCACCTAGGGAGAACTAGCAAACCTATACATTTAAAAAAATTAGAGACCCAGTGAAATCTAGAATGGGGTGACTTGTCTGGCTCTCACCAAGGTCTGTTTCCCAAAATCCCTTGCAAAGCTCAAACTTTGTAAAAAAAAACACTTTTTCCTCACATTTCTGTGATGGAAAGTTCGGGAATCTGCGTGGATCCACAAAATTCCACCCACCCACATTCCCCAAAGTCAACAGATACAAATGGTACCACACTTGTGTGGGTAGGCCTAGTGCCCGCGACAGAACACGGCCCAAAACACAACATGGATTCACCACATTTTTACAGTAAAAACTGACCCTTTTTTTGCAAAGTTCCTAGCTGTAGATTTTAAACCCTAGCTCTGCCGACACCTAAGAGGAACTACCAAACCTATACATTTTTGAAAACTAGACACACAGGGGAATCCAGGATGGGGTGACTTGTCTGACTCTAACCAGGTTCTGTTACCCAAAATCCCTTGCAAACCTTAAACTTTGTAAAAAAACAATTTCCTCTCATTTCTGTTAAGGAAAGTTCTGGAATTTGCGTGGATCCACAAAATTCCACCCATCCCGCCTTCCCCAAAGTCTTCCAATAAAAATGGTACCTCACTTGTGTGAGTAGGTCGAGTGCACGGGAAAGGGAAATGGCCCAAAAAAACAAAGTGAGCACACCACCTTTTGACAGTGAAAACTGACCTTTTTTTGCAAAGTGCCTAGCTGTACATATTGTACCCTAGTTCTGCCAGCACCTGGGGAAACCTAGAAAACCTGTACATTGTTTAAAACTAGACACCCAGGGGAATCCAGGATGTGGTGACTTGTCTTGCTCTCACCAGGTTGGAATCCCTTTCAACCTCAAACTTTGTAAAAAAAATACGAATTATTCCGCAAATTTCTGTGATGGAAAGTTCTGGAATCTCCATGGGTCCACAAACTTCCACCCACCCTGCATTCTCCAAAGCCTCTTGATAAAAATGGTACATTCCTCGTGTGGGTGTGTCAAGTATCCGCACAGGCAAGGGCCCTACATGTATTCTAGAGTCTTCAAAATTACCTATTATAAAACGACCTGATTTTGAAGGGGGGGCACCTGGGTTTTTGGCCCTGGGCTCGCAGCCATCTGGGGAAACCTACCAAACCCACTCATTTCTGAAAACTAGACACCCTGGGGAGTCCAGTGAGGAATGGCTTGCGTGGATCCACCAACGCTTTCCTACCCAGAATCCACTGCAAATTTCACTGAATAAATCACTATTTCCATACATTTTTGTGTGGGATCACTGTGCCGGCACAAATTTCATATCACCTAGCGTTCCGCTTGGTCTCCTGAATAAAATTATACCTCTGTCTGCGGCAGAGGGATTTAGTGCTACTGTACTCATGGTGGAGTGGTTCCGTCGTAAGCGCAGGAGCACTGGTGCTCATGACGAGACCATTCCATCATGAGCACCGAGAGGGTTAAGTTAGGATCATGACCTGGACAACACACATCAGACTATTTGTAGAAGTACAAACATACCTGAGTCATGGTAGCAGTCAGACATTCAAACTTGTCAGGGTATGTTTTCAATTGAAAGAACGCACCTCACTACTACGGCCTACTTGGAATGTACCTTTGCTGGGACTTATATTGACTGGAATACAGGTTGATACACCTGCCAACATGTTTTACACTTCACTTTTCTCAGCAGCTTGGTTAGAAAGTCAATGATGACAATGTCAGTCCAATACCAAAATGAAATGCCAACTCTTCTCATGCCACTCTGGTGAGTCTCAGCATGTTTCTAAACACCTCAATAAGTAACTCTCTACATTTTACAAGGGAGTTGAGACATTTAAAGAAGCCTATACATTTTAGATTACCTCTGTTTCACACTGCATACTCTCAAAATATGTGTAAAAGAAGCTGTATGGGATTACTTTGTGCTCATTAAACAGTACCGACGCATATTGAACTCTGTATTCAAGTGCTTCTGTGACACCTACCTAGGTAAGGGATCCCTGCTTCTGTGACTGAATTCTGTAGTAGCCTTGACAATATTTTTGCAGCTGTATGATAAGCTACACAGTTCTTAAGTTAGGATCATCAGCTGCACAACATGTGTCAGAATACATGTAGAATTAGAGAAATTCCTCAGACATCATAGCAAGCAGATATTCAAACTTGACAGAGCACATTTTCTGATTAAAGCTGACACCTAAATGTATACAGACTACTTCAAGTGTACCTTTCCAGAGACTCATATGAGCTAGCATATAAAATAATCCATCTGCCAATATGTTTTAAAGCCCACTTTTTTCTTGCAGCTTCATTATTTACTGACAGCTCACAATGTCAGGCCTAGGCAAATATGAAAGGCCAACTCTTGTCATGTCACTGTTGTAAGTCTCAGCATCTTTATCAAGATGTCAATGTGTCTGTCTCTGCCTTTTTGTGGTGTCATGATACATTAAAAGAAGCCTACAAATACTAGAATACGTCTATTTCACACCAAATGTTCTCTATATTTGTGTAGAAGAAAATGTATGTATTACTTTGTCCTCATTATGCAGGGCAGGTGGGTATTGAACTCTGTATTTGAGTGCTTCTGTGATGACTACCTAGGTAAGACATCCAGGCTTCTGCAACTGAATGCCGTAGTAGGACTGACAACATTTGTCCAGCTGTATGATAAGCTACATCATTTTTAAGGTAGGGTCATCAGCTACACAACACGTGCCAGAATACATGTCGAAGTAGAGACATACCTTAGACATGACAGCAAGCAGATATTCAAACTTGACAGAGTACACTTTTTGTTTAAAGCAGACAACTACATTTATCCGGCCTACTTCAAGTGTACCTTTCCAGAGACTCATATGAACTAGCATATACAATATTCCATCTGCAAACATGTTTTAAACCTCCCTTTTCTCTTGCAGCTTCATTATTCACTGACAGCTCACAATGTCAGGCCCAGGCAAATATGAAAGGCTGACTCTACTCATGTCACTGTTGGAAGTCTCAGCATCTTTCTCAAGACATCAATGTGTGTGTTTCTGCCTTTTTGTGGTGACATGATACATCAAAAGAAGCCTACAAATACTAGAATACCTCCGTTTCACATCACATGTTATCTAAATGTGTGTAGAAGAAGATGTATGCATTACTTTCTCCTTATTATATAGGGCAGTTGGGTATTTTATTCTGTATTTGTGTGCTTCTATGATGACTTCCTAGGTAAGAGATCCAGGCTTCTGCAACTGAATGCTGTTTTAGCACTGACAACATTTGTCTAGCTGCAGGTGGCGGTCCCAGGGGCTGTGGGGGGGCGCGCAGCCCGCTCATTGTTAATTCAATTGCCTTTGGATCTAGCCCACCCGGGAGCATAATTGAACGAAGCGTGGGAGACCACGCTTAGTTTTTAATACAGAATTCGTCTGGATTCACGGATCCACAGTAAATCCCGCCGAAAATGTACAAATAAATGTTTTGTTTTTGGTCTGGGGGTCTCTGTAGGACCCCCTGAACAGGCCTAGGGGGTCAATGTGTTTGTACCCTAGCCCCTTTCTTGCTTTTTCCACCTTTGTTCTATTGAATCAGTTCAACCAGGTCACAAGATCGCTGCCAACACTTCCTCATTTAAAGTGTTGGCAGCCAATCAGATCTCAGGCACAAGATCGGGAGGCTTTGCGGGTCCACCACGGGCACAGTTGTATATCTGGGAAATCTTTAAATTTCCCAGTAACTACTGAACTGATTTACACCATTTAACAAAAAGAGTGCTTTCTGGACCAACAACTACCTTTGCCAAATTTGGTGTAATTTCGTTCAATAGTACGGGCTGTAGACGTGTCTAAAGTTTACCATGGAAGTTAACATGGATAAAAAGCGTTTTGGGTCCCCCCTTTTTCTCGGCCCTCGCTTGATAAATGACTCGGAGACTTTCAAAACAGCAGCTGACCTGACCGCCCCATTAGTTTTGAAAATTTCACGAAGATTCGTCAAACGACGCCAAAGATATTGGCAAAAGAAAAAATGATTTTCCTATAGAAAAACAAGATCATAACTATAACTACCTACTGGCAACCACCAGTAGGTATATATATATATATATATACACATATATATATATATATATATATATATATATATATACACACATATATATATATATATATATATATATATATATATATATATATATATATATATATATATATATATATATATATATATATATATATATATATATATATATATATATATGTGTGTATATATATATATATATATATATATGTGTATATATATATATATATACCTACTGGTGGTTGCCATATATATATATATTCACTGAAAAAACCATAGGTTATAGACCATATATAGTTAGGAATTAGCATTTACAAAACCTTGAAAATTCACTGAAAAAACCATAGGTTATAGACCATATATAGTTAGGAATTAGCATTTAAAAAACCTTATTTTACTCACACAAAACCATTGAAATTCCATATATAGTTAGTTGCACTAACTATATATCGCGCACCCGCAATCCACTGCTGATCATGTCACATATTACATCATTCATGACATGGTCAGTGACATCACTGATGACATCACTGATGACATCTCAAATGACATCACTGATGACATCACTGATGACATCTCAAATGACATACAATCACTCATACATACAGTCACTCATTATTACAACACTATCATATGCACTCATACACCTATGCAGACACTCACACACTGCCACTCATCCATGGAGTTACTCACACACCTAGTCAGTACTGTAAAGAATCAATCACACTTCCATTTCCTCATCTATACAGTTAAACACAGAACACCATACTTCAGTGACATCACTGATGACATCTCAAATGACATCACTGATGACATCTCAAATGACATCACTGATGACATCATGACACACCAATACCAGTTACTACATACGCACTCACTGATTCCTACGTCTACACACACATTCACTCATTCACCCATACAATCACTCATACATACAGTCACTCATTATTACAACACTATCATATGCACTCATACACCTAGTCAGTCCTGTGAAGAATCAATCACACTTCGATTTCCTCATCTATACAGTTAAACACAGAACACCATACTTTTCACACATATACTAACACATACTTACTCTCTTATACAATCACTGATACAAGTACACATTGATATGCACAGAGTCACACACCTCCCAGCCAGCCACACACACACTCAGTCTTCCATACATCCACTCATTCTTCAATATGTAAAACATATTTAAACTTTACAAAAACACACAGACACTAGATGATGTCATCAGTGATGTCATTTGAGATGTCATCAGTGATGTCATCAGTGATGTCATTTGAGATGTCATCAGTGATGTCATCAGTGATGTCACTGACCATGTCATGAATGATGTAATATGTGACATGATCAGCAGTGGATTGCGGGTGCGCGATATATAGTTAGTGCAACTAACTATATATGGAATTTCAATGGTTTTGTGTGAGTAAAATAAGGTTTTTTAAATGCTAATTCCTAACTATATATGGTCTATAACCTATGGTTTTTTCAGTGAATTTTCAAGGTTTTGTAAATGCTAATTCCTAACTATATATGGTCTATAACCTATGGTTTTTTCAGTGAATTTCATAGGTTTTTTAATAGCAAATCTTTATAAAAATAATACATTTTAAATCTAATTTTATATTTTATAATTTTTTTAATTTTTTTTTAATATTATTTTTAGTGCGCTCCCGGGGCGCGGACAGGTGAACGCACGGGTAAGCGCAATCTTGCGGCGCGCCCCGGGGCGCGTACTAATGCGCGTCCCGGAAGCGCTATTGCCGAGAACGAAAACAACATCGTGACGTATCGCGTAGCCGCCACGCCTTGCGTCATAAGACACGTATCGCGTAGCCGCGAGATGCGTCTTATGACGCACCGCGTAAGCGCACCCGGAAGCGCATACGATCGCGCAACGTAAGCGCCCCGATGCGCTTACGATACACGCCCGGGGCGCGCCCCGGGGCGCGTAGCGTAAGCGTGTCAAACCATGTGACTTTAAAATAACACTTTTCATTGGTTCAGAACTTTTTTTTTACCAAATTGTGTGAAACCCACCCATTTCTCTCACTATTGCTTTGTACTTGGAGAGAGCAAGAGCTGTTGTGTCTACTCTATCTCCTACTTTTCTGATCTCCAGCAATGGCTGCAAGAGAGTCATCCAGCAGTGATTCAGAGGGATTTTTAGATGAGGACCCTCCTCAGCAAAAGAAAAAAACCCATTTCATCTGGAAATTTTACGACATCCCAGAAGGACAGAAAAAAGTCAATGCTCCCAAAGTAACATGCAAAATATGTGGGAGTAGTTTATCCAGAGGCAATCCTCTGAAAAAATATAGTTTTGGCAATGCCAATTTGATCCGGCATGTCAAAAGAAGACACCCTAACAACTTTGCCAGGGAGAGTGTCAGAGAGCTGGCACGGAATGTACCTACAGATGGCGGCAGCACCTCCACTGGTGGAGCAACACCTTCGGGACCACCCCGTGGAAGAATGATCCCTAACATTCAGCCGGTGTTTGCGGGCATCAAATTTTTGTGCGCAGAGTGTGACGAACTGCTCTGCTATGGGGAGCAGAGTGTTGAACTGATTGCCCTAAAGAAACAGCAACACCGCTGCTCTTCCAGTCCCTAAATTTTCAATTTTTTTTGCTCCTGTTGAGCAGTTTTTGAATCCTTGTTTTTGTTTTTCCCTTGAAAAAAATCCCAAAAAAATATAAAATTGTTTTAAAAAGTCTAAAAAAAATATAAAACAACAAAAACAAACAAAAAAATATATAAAACAACAAAATGAAAAAAAAAGTTCTTTTCAGAACTACCTCCAATTTTTAAAAAGAAGCTTTATTTTTTTAAAAGTCTGTCATTTTTAATCTCCATGGTACGCTCCCCCGTACGCTCCCCGGTGCGCGTACCGGGCGCTCACCCCCGCGAAAATCGATTTTTTTTTTATTTATTTTTTTCACCCGCGGGAGCCTTTTATGGCCCCCGCATGAAACCTAGGGGGTCAGGGGGTGTGTACCCTGCCCCCTCTTGCTCATTTCCCCCTTTGATTTTTGCCACCTCTTGTGTCTCAATCCTACCGAGACACAAGATGGCGGCCGCTGCGGACTGTTTCGAATGTTTATAGACACCCGAGAACCAATCAGCTTGCCGTGCGCAAGTCGCGTGGCGTGCCTGGAGCGCTCACCGGTACGCGTACCCGGGAGCGCTCCAGGCGCGGCTCTAGATATATATCTTTTTTTGAACGTTAATTTCTCAAAATCCACTGGAGCACATATATTGAGACCTACAAAAGGCACATCGGGCTACCAGTCCCTACAATTTTGCCAAGTTTCGTGGAAATCCATTCAGCCGTTCGGGCTAAAAGTGCGACAGACCGCCCTATGGAAAACTCAATGTTAAAAACACGTTTTGGGACCCCCCTTTTTTCTCGGCCCCCCCTTGACGAACCCCCCCCAAATTTCCAGGGGCTGCTCAGAAACAAAATGTTCCATTTTCCAGAAAATTTCAGCCAATTCCGTCCACAAACGCCAAAGTTATTAGACATAGAATTTTCAAAA
The DNA here is from genome assembly GCF_964261635.1 of Lissotriton helveticus. NCBI lineage: Eukaryota > Metazoa > Chordata > Amphibia > Caudata > Salamandridae > Lissotriton > Lissotriton helveticus. The sequence goes on from NC_136061.1 coordinate 1,787,111,873, forward strand.
ATCCCATAGAGAAAAAATCCTAACTATATATACCTACTGGCGACCGCCAGTAGGTAATATATATATATATATATATATATATATATATATATATATATCACGCTCCCAATCACGCTCCCACTCCAAAGGAAAGGACCAGCACTGACGTTGGGTTAATCTTCATTATAGATTTATTTCGCACACAAAATTATAACAAACAGACGTATTTTGGTGTAATCCTTCGTCAGTGTCGACGGGCACCATTTCTGTTGTCATATTTGTATTAAGCTAATTTCATTGAAGGGGTAGAAGGACAACCACATTCACTAGTTTTTAGGTGCCGTGTTTGAATGTGCAAACTCTGTATTAAAACATAGAACAAAGTATTAACTCATCATGCCTACTACTTTGTGCATATACTTCGGAGTGTATGATTTATTATTATTGACATTTACTTAACTCTGTATCAACAGTTTTTGCCATACTACAAATCCATAATTAACACCAAGGGGTGGTGATGGACAGAGTCTCTGAATTAAGCAGAAAACTCTCACCCAGTCAAGAGATCAGGGCTAGATCCAACACCGTTTTTTAGCTCACTGCATCATCCCAGTTTCAGAACCTGGCTGTATGCAAATTAGTCTGTTCCTGTCCCAGTGCATGATGGGAACAGGGCAAACCAAACTACAAAGCCAATTCTTACACTGGAAAGGAAACAAGCTACCGGGGACCGGTTTCTGGCATTTCAGCCTCTTCGGCCCGGCTTGCTTGAATCCTGATGGTGCAGTGAGCAAGGGACTCATGTCTGAGCATACCCTTCCACGCTTAGGGTGGACAAAATAATTAACACCAAGGGGTGGTGATGGACAGAGTCTCTGAATTAAGCAGAAAACTCTCACCCAGTCAAGAGATCAGGGCTAGATCCAACACCGTTTTTTAGCTCACTGCATCATCCCAGTTTCAGAACCTGGCTGTATGCAAATTAGTCTGTTCCTGTCCCAGTGCATGATGGGAACAGGGCAAACCAAACTACAAAGCCAATTCTTACACTGGAAAGGAAACAAGCTACCGGGGACCGGTTTCTGGCATTTCAGCCTCTTCGGCCCGGCTTGCTTGAATCCTGATGGTGCAGTGAGCAAGGGACTCATGTCTGAGCATACCCTTCCACGCTTAGGGTGGACAAAATAATTAACACCAAGGGGTGGTGATGGACAGAGTCTCTGAATTAAGCAGAAAACTCTCACCCAGTCAAGAGATCAGGGCTAGATCCAACACCGTTTTTTAGCTCACTGCATCATCCCAGTTTCAGAACCTGGCTGTATGCAAATTAGTCTGTTCCTGTCCCAGTGCATGATGGGAACAGGGCAAACCAAACTACAAAGCCAATTCTTACACTGGAAAGGAAACAAGCTACCGGGGACCGGTTTCTGGCATTTCAGCCTCTTCGGCCCGGCTTGCTTGAATCCTGATGGTGCAGTGAGCAAGGGACTCATGTCTGAGCATACCCTTCCACGCTTAGGGTGTTGGATCTAGCCCTGATCTCTTGACTGGGTGAGAGTACTCTGCTTAATTCAGAGACTCTGTCCATCACCACCCCTTGTTGTAAATTATTTTGTCCACCCTAAGCGTGGAAGGGTATACTCAGATGTGAGTCCCTTGCTCATTGCACCATCAGGATTCAAGCAAGCCGGGCCGAAGACGCCTGAAATGGCAGAAACCGGTCCCCGGAAGCTTGTTTCCTTCCCAGTGTAAGAATTGGCTTTTGTAGTCTGGTCTGCCCTGTTCCCATGATGCACTGGGCCAGGGACAGACTAATTTGCATACAGCCAGGTTCTGAAACTGGGATGGTGCAATGAGCTAAAAAACGGTGTTGGATCTAGCCCTGATCTCTTGACTGGGTGAGAGTACTCTGCTTAATTCAGAGACTCTGTCCATCACCACCCCTTGTTGTAAATTATTTTGTCCACCCTAAGCGTGGAAGGGTATACTCAGATGTGAGTCCCTTGCTCATTGCACCATCAGGATTCAAGCAAGCCGGGCCGAAGACGCCTGAAATGGCAGAAACCGGTCCCCGGAAGCTTGTTTCCTTCCCAGTGTAAGAATTGGCTTTTGTAGTCTGGTCTGCCCTGTTCCCATGATGCACTGGGCCAGGGACAGACTAATTTGCATACAGCCAGGTTCTGAAACTGGGATGGTGCAATGAGCTAAAAAACGGTGTTGGATCTAGCCCTGATCTCTTGACTGGGTGAGAGTACTCTGCTTAATTCAGAGACTCTGTCCATCACCACCCCTTGTTGTAAATTATTTTGTCCACCCTAAGCGTGGAAGGGTATACTCAGATGTGAGTCCCTTGCTCATTGCACCATCAGGATTCAAGCAAGCCGGGCCGAAGACGCCTGAAATGGCAGAAACCGGTCCCCGGAAGCTTGTTTCCTTCCCAGTGTAAGAATTGGCTTTTGTAGTCTGGTCTGCCCTGTTCCCATGATGCACTGGGCCAGGGACAGACTAATTTGCATACAGCCAGGTTCTGAAACTGGGATGGTGCAATGAGCTAAAAAACGGTGTTGGATCTAGCCCTGATCTCTTGACTGGGTGAGAGTACTCTGCTTAATTCAGAGACTCTGTCCATCACCACCCCTTGTTGTAAATTATACTACAAATCCAGCCTAAATGCCTACATGATATCAGGCGTCATTGTAGTATGCATACCCACTCTGAGTGTATCCATGTGTATATCACAATTCCACTAAATTACGCCCTGTATTACTAATTCAATTATACATGGTAAATTATTTTCTACAATTTGCGCTTCTACCTGTATATATCAGCTCTCAATCAAGCCCTGAATGGGCCACCCTGTGTTGTCCATCACTATTCCTCAATTGCATCTCCTCCCTTCCAATCATGCAATCATAGATGTTTCGCTAATTCCTCTCCACTGTTGAGGCCTTCTGGTGACTTAGTTTTCTGATCTGTTATATATCGCAATTCCATTCGCCTCAGTTTCTTCTCCCTGTCGCTTTCTCCCTAGGTACATGGTCTACACAAAAATATTGCAAAAGTGCCCTATTCTTGTTGTGATGGCTCGCAAAATGACGTGCAACTGGATAGTTCACATCATTATTATTTATCGCCCTTTGGTATTCTAGAATGTGTGTCTTAACTGGATGCATTGTGCTACCCACATAGTGTAGGCCACATGGGCAGATCAGACAGTTGACCACTAAGGTTGTGTTACAAGTCTTGAATTTTGTTATTTTCTTCTCCTTTGTAATGCCCTTGATCTGATATGAGAACACTTTTCTGCTGTTGACGCAGGCCTTACACTTCCCACATGGAATAGGGCCCTGGAGATATTGTAGACTGGACTGTTGTTTTACCATCGGTAAATGACTTTCAACTAGGTGGTCTTTTATGGATCGCAATCCATTTGGCAGAAGTGTGGAACACATCCTACCTCCACACTTCTGACAAATGGTATACACACTCTTAGACTGGTGCTCCTGGTCCTCAGGCAATTTATTATGACGAACTATTGCAAATAAAAAGAAACAGCTTGAGGCAGTGTGATTATCAACAGGCAGCGGAAGTGAGTATACAAAGATTTAAAGTAAAGAGATATCCATGAAATTCCCTAAAGATGGCACAGAGGAAAGCTGAAAAAAAGGATAGGGTAGAACTACTGCAGGAAGAACATAGTCCAAAGAAAGAAATAGTGACAAATAATTTCAGGATGATTACATGCTAATCTAACGCAGTGAGTAAGATAAGAGCAATTTTGGAAAGAAACTGGAGAATTTTAAAATCAGATGGAGTAATAGGGAAAGATCTGCCTTCTCACCCAGGAATGACATTGAGGAGATGGCGATCCATAAAAGACCACCTAGTTGAAAGTCATTTACCAATGGTGAAACAACAGTCCAGTCGACAATATATCCAGGGATCCTTCCCATGCGGGAAGTGTAAGGCCTGTGTCAACAGCAGAAAAGAGATCTCATATCAGATCAAGGGCCTTTATATATTTTTATTCACACACAATATGGTGGTTTCGTACAGTGTTGGAAGTTATCTCAGTACCTGCCCCAGAAAATCTCATGTCCTAGTAGTGAAAAAGTCTTGCATTAATTTTACACTACTTTAGGGCCTGCCTCTACTATAGGATAGCATTGGAGTTCCTTTATTACATTTAAAAAGATGTAACTGCCAGTTGGGAGTAGGTAAACAAGTCAAGTTTGGTGTCTAAAAAATTGTAGTTAAAAGCTCTCCATAATGGTTAGCTTTATAATCACAATTCTGAAAATGCAACTTTTAGAAATTTGGAAGTTTCTTGTTCTAATCCTGTGGTGCTTGCAGCCTGATCCTGGATCACAAGAATAGGTGTACGTGACACTTGGTCTGGTCTTTGTGTATGGCTCCCAGACAGCTTGACAAAGAGAAGATAGGTGTTGGCAGTATGGGCCACCCTGAGATTTCACTGCTCTTCGTCGATGTCTACTGCATTCCATAAACTTTGACGCGATGACAGTGTGACACAGGGAAGATAGGTATTGGTAGGATGTGCGTTAAGTGTTTTTACTGCACTTAGTTGGCATCAACTGCATTCAGAAAACTGTGATGAACTGATATTTCCCAAATGCACCTAACTATGGGTGTGTAGCTAAATCCCTAACCCACTCTTACTAACACCTTTCCCTGGACTCATTAGGGCTTACACGTGAAAAGGAGCTTATTTCTCCCCTCTCTTTGCTGGAGGTAATGTTGACAGGTCTGTTTCTCAAACAGCCTAACAAGAGTCAGCCTGGTCAGAAAAGAAATGGGGCGTGTATTTGATCAAACAAAAAGACAAGCTCTAAAACCACCTTCACTTTCCACTATAGAAAAGGGTGCAAAATTAAGAGAAATATCTGTTAGTCACGTTAGAGACCTGATATTGAACCAATCCAGACGAGGAACCTCTTTAATGAAAAACTGTGGATGATCTTGACAGGGTACACCTGTCCTCTTATCATGTGGGAAATGTTCACTGAGTCTCAATAGGACTGATAATTTCTATGATAGCTCCCAGACTCTGGCATCTGAAACAGTAGGACCTTGAGCGCCAACTTTACCGATATTGAGCCACCCTTCTGCTTGACCCAAGCACCAGGAAAACCCTCAGAGCATTGGAAGCCCTGAAGAGCAGTTGTTACTATATGTGCTGCAAAGCTTAAATGAAGAAATAGTGGGTGAATCCAAGATGTTTCTTGGTTAGATTATCGTAAACGTGCCTCTAAGAGCAGAGCCAGTGTTACAGGTGAATCTGTCTATGGTGCTGACATCCAGCACCAAATTAGGTGTTGGATTTTATTTCACTGACTCATCATGCTTCCATCAAGTTGGTTTTCTAAGTTCAGTCTACTATTATATTGAGGTTTGCAGGCTGGAGAACACACATGAACATAATGTGTTGTGTCGACTGGTGGGAATATTCTTATTGGAGACGTGCGTGCTTTATTGGCTAATCTTTTCTCTTTATATGCGTCACATTATTTTCATAGGGTGGGCTGAATCTGTAAAAGCATTGCGTTTTTTTAGGTGATTCAAGTAACTGAGTTATTGATGGATTCAGCCCTTTCTGAAGGGTCATCCCCAGACATTTTGCCTTCACCCACCTATTTCCTGTACTGGTTTTTGTTGGCTTTTAGGACTCTGGACACTTTACCATTGCTAACCAATGCCAAAGTGCTTGTGCTCTCTCTTTTAAACACGGTAACATTGGTTTACACCCAATTGGCACATTTAATTTACTTGTAAGCACCTTGTATAGGGGTACCACATGTACCCAGTGCATGTAAATTAAATGTTACTAGTGGGCCTGTAGCGCTGATTGTCCCACCTACTTAAATAGCCCTTTAAACATGTCTCAGGCCTGCCACCGCAGCCTGCATGTGCAGTTTAAACTGCCAGCAAAATAAATCTGTTGCCATGCCCAAACCTTCCTTTTTAAAACATATAAGTCATTGCTGGGTAGGCCCTAAAAAGCCCACAGAACGGGTGGCAATGGATCTAAAAATTAGGACGTGTCCTAACCATTTGGTGTATGCAGCCTGATCCTGGGTCACATTAGTAGGTGAAGTTGGTAGATGATCTGTGTGCATTGCTCCTAGACAGTGAGCCAAAGGGAAGATAGGTGCTGGGAGAATGGGCCACTCTAAGTTCACTATGGGGGAACCTAACATCTACCACACTAGCACATTACAAATACTCTGTCTCAGCACCCTCACAAGGGTTTGTCACTAGCTTTTGGTGAGCCCAGACAAGCGAGGGCCAGGGCAGTGAGGACGGGATGCCTGATACATCAGTGGAACGTAAACCTCTAGAAGCTTACTCTCCTTCAAAGTGGGCCCCAGGTAAAAATGTTGGGCCAGTTGACCCAACCTTTCAGTACACTTCTGGACCTGTGGACTCTACCAGAAAGGACTGCTGTGCTGCTGTACTGCTTCCCAGGTGGACTGTTGACTTGCTGTGTTGTCCTGCTGTCCTGCCTCCCTCTTGCCTGAGTGAGAAGAGCTAGACCTGCATCTCTTGATTGACTTTGAACCAGGCACATGGACCCTGTCATCTGTGAGTCCTGCCCTCCCAAGTGGTGCCACCTCAGTCGTGGACCCTTGGAAGTGAGTATGAAGGAGCTCTGTCAGCCCATCTGTGGTTTCAGCATAAGTGATGGATCTTCTCCACAGTGCAGCTCATCTCCCGCAGAAATGGCACATCACCTCTGTTACCTAATGCATTGCTCTCAGAACAGTTGCATCACCTCTGCTACGTGAACTTCACTGATGCAAGGATCCTGCATCACCTACAGCAGCACATCTTAAAACAGATTGCAAAAGGGAGGAACGAAGGGGCACCGGGACCAAATGGATTACCTCCTGCGCTATATAAGGCAAAGAGTAAAGACTGGGCGGAAATTTTGCACTCCTTATTCACGGATGTTAGGCGGTTGGATATAATACCAGAATCCTGGAAAGGGTCAATAATAGCACCAATCCACAAAAAGGGGGACAAAGCTGATCCCAACAACTATTGCCTCATAGCTCTGATAGATAACGAGGCAAATTACGTTGCAGGTACCATACTTGAAGATCTTACAACTTGGGCTGAGGCGAGTTCTATTATACCATGGAACCAGACTGGATTCCGCAAATCAACCAGTACAACTACCAACATCCTCACAAAGTCCCTAATGATCGACGCAGCCAAAGTCTCCAAGCTACCTTTACACCTATGCTATATTGACTTTAGTGCTGCTTTCGATAATGTGGAGAGAAGTAGATTGTGGGAGAAACTGGCACAATGGGGCATGCCACAGTCCACCCTAAACATGCTTAAGCTCCTACACACAGATACCTGGGTGCAGGTGAAACTAGGAGGTGGCACCCATGTCTCTACGAAAATTGTTACAACAAAAGGCCTGAAACAGGGTTGTGTGCTTGCACCAACCCTGTTTAACATGTACATGGCCGATCTGCCAAAAGCATTTGACGCCTGCAACTCACACTCACCGAGGATAGGCGGGAATACACTGACCAACCTTATGTACACCTATGACATAGTTCTGCTCAGTCATACCTATGTCGGTCTACAACATCTACTGACGACAATGCAGAACTATACCAGAAAACTATTTAAGAATAAACTTTCTATCTATCTATACAAGTATCTAGGAGTCATATTTGACAACGGAGGGTCGTTCAAGCCCCAGATGGAGGATTCAAGAAGAAAGGGTCTGCTAATGGCGCTAATAATGAAAAACCTCGCTAACAAACTGACGGGGCCGATCTTGACTCCACTATTAAAGGTAGCTCAGGCCAAACTACTTCCATCAATTGCATATGGCAGCGAAGCTATGCGGGGCAGAGACGCTAAGGAACTGGACAACATACAGATCAAAGCCTACAGACAAATGTTTTGCCTTCCGAACTACACTTCTCCAGCACAAATAAGGCTGGAGTTTGGGCTCCTATGACAAGACCTTGCAAGGCATGGGGTATACATCATTTGCTGGTTGAAGATTAGAACCGCCACCAGTCACACGCTTAACCATCTGCTGTGGCATGATTTACAGCACAGGGAGAACTCCCAAGCCAGAGCTTATCTCCAGTCAGCCTTGGAATACACAAAACTCAAGGGGCTGTGGGACACCCATATTGGTTATCATAACTTCAAAAAACTGGTCTGGAAGGCTATTAAACAAATCTCACTGGTGGAAGACAAGGCAACCTTCTCTAACAGAGCTCATGCATGGATGACACTTAACACATACAAAACTGTGGCTCCCTAAACATACTTTAACCAGGGGTATCCTAAAGCAACAAAAATGAGATTTATGAGGCATAGACTGGGAATTCTGCCTTGTGTTCAGCACCTTCCACCATGGCAAAGGCCATCAGTCCAAGTCACTTGCAGACTGTGCAACGCAAAGCAAGGCAACATACTACATCTAACATCCCTATGCAAAGAAATGCTTCAAGCACGGTGGCAATTCCTAAAAAAAACGTTCAATCTGAAGGGCATTCGCACTAGGAGACAAGCTGTGCTAGCCTTTCTAAATCCTGAAAACATCCAGTTAAACTGCCGACTAGTAAAATTCCTAATGATAGTCAACCAAAAACTTTTGCTGATTTAACTCCTAATTACACCGGAACAATGCTTGCAGTACGTAATAACATCTTGAACGATACCCTGATAAAGACCTGGTTTGTGGCCGAACTGCTATAAGTCTAAGCCACTGAGGGCTACCTCAAAGAACACACAATAATCTTGAGTTCTACTGTACATAATGTTTTTACTGTAGGATACTTTGCACAAACTTAGAATGCACTGCTTAATTGTTAAAAATGTTAATGGTTTTAGAGTTGTTCTGAGACGTTTTATATTTTATACTTTGAAGTATTTGATCTGGTTTTATTGTATGCAATGGTTTTAATTAACTATGCAAATAAACTTAAACTTACAGCAGCACATCTGACACACCGCTGTAAAACTCATCTCTGCGCAAGACATCACCTCGTCCAACACAACCGATCAGAACGGCCACTGAGCAAAGCATCTCCATGCAAGCACATTACACTTCGTAGCTTCCCAGAAACACTGCTGTGTGACGCATCTCCTTGCCCGGACCTCGCATTGCCTCTGCTGTGTGACACATTCTTAATACAGGACTCCACATCTCTTTGCAACCAGGATTAAGGTACTGTGTTCAGTGGATCTAAGTGGGTCATTGTAGCTGGCCTGCACTTCATCGCAGTCGGCCTGAATTTGTGACTTTTTCCCAATCTTGAGCGACCAAATAGCCACAGTCAGGGCCGGACTTGGAACACAATCCGGCCACGGCAATTGAGTCGGACCGGCCGTGAGATGGAAGCAGCAGGAGTGCGTGTGGATAAAACTGCAACTGCTTTTGTTACAGGGGGCTGATATTAAAGCTATGCGGCAAAACTGGCACCTGGTAACAAAACGGTCCCCACCCTGGCGGCCCACTGGGGAAAAGCCCAGTGCCTGCTACAGTCAATCCAGCCCTGGCCACACTTGTTGTTTTTTTACTCTACTTTAACTGAACTGTTTAAACTTACTTATTCTCAGTTCTACTGATAGGTTGGATTCTCCCCTATTTTGTTTTTAAATTGGTGTAGGATTTTACTTCTCTTGTGCTTTTACTTTATTATTGTTTGAAGTGCGGCATAAATACTTTACACATTGCCTCTATGGTAAACCTGACTGCTTTCATGACAAGTTACTAGAGGGATACGCACAGGTTAATGAGGGGTTTGCTTGTGACTTCACCCTAACAAGGATTGTTGTTGCTGCTTGAGTAAGGTATGACCCCCCCTCAACCACTAACCCAATTTCCGACAGGTATTGTGTTGAGTTTTCAATTAATGGTGCCACACTGGAGGTGTCACTTTGAGTGCTTAGAGTGGGCTCTAGCTGTGAAGGTGTTGTGTTCCGTTGTGAGCCGTGAATGTGGATGGGTTGTTATTTAAAATGGCCCTCTGTGTAACGTTGTGTTGTTGGATGTGGTCTATATATGGAGGTTGTTGCCTGTTGATTGAAGCCGTATCTGTTATGGTGTAGCTTAGAGTCAAGGTAACAGTATTACATAATAGGAGTTCTGTTGAGCTCTCTTCACTGAAGAATATATATATTTTTTTCTTGCCAATTGCTCTATTCTTTGATGTAGTGTATTAAGCTTTTTGAAACGTATATCTTTGAAGTATTGTTTTCTTCACCTAAGCTACAATCAAGGCGATGTTGTGCTTTGTTTGAGGATTTGTGCTTTGCCCGTGAGTGTGTTTGTTGTGCTTTGCTGAGCTCGTGAATTAGTCTTTACCGATTAAGGTGTTGGGTTAAAATATTGCGGAAGGGCACTGATCTATGTGGGGATTGTGTCATTTTGCTGGTTTTAGACCGGAAAGGTTGCTTTAAGTCTTAGAGTTTGCCTCTACCTGTTTATGTTCTACAGCATGGGTCAACTATATGTCTGTTTGAAGTCATATAATGTTTTAAAGTTATTTTTCATCTGCTGCCTACAGGACCAGTCTCTGGCAGTGCACATTTGTCAGATTCGTATTAGGGCGTCACTGTGACATCTGCTGTAACTGCCACCTTCTGCCGCAGGACACAGAGCAGGAAAGGCTGCATTTTCTCTTAATGCATGCAGAGCAGCCAACTTCAACCTGCAGGTCGGTAAGAGCGGCAATGCAAAGAAACGATCGTACACTCTGGCTAACCTGTGATGACAAAGGCGCACTTTCAACGTGTTCTCTAATTTGTGGCAAATAATAATAATAATTCATTGGAGTGAGAGAGATGCAATCACACACAAAGATTTGAGGTAAAACCTGCCGGACAGGCAGTTGTACTTAATTTGAACAGGTGGTTGCCAGAGGGGGGTACTGGCACTTATTTTTGAGGACTGCATCATATATTTACAGAGTGCAAGAGAGGGAAGTGACAGAGATCGGAAAGACAGAGGAAGAGAAAGAGGACAAAACCGTTGCAAAGAGAGGATTCAGGAACCTGCAAGAGTGAGATAAAGGGAATGCCTGGTAGTGGATTAAAGATGTATGATGTGGTTTTAAAACTCCCAATCTTGGCAAAGCCTAATTTATTAAAAAAGATAAGTGCCAGGGCTCTCGTCAGGAGGCCACTGCAGCTTGCACCACCCTTTGTCCCTGTCATGCTACCAATGATTTTAACAACAACACAACTACTAACCATCACACTCCTACAAGTGTGACAATTCGGCCTGTTTCAGACCCCCAAAGCTATAAGAATGGCTTGGGAGGCAGGTAATAGTCATTTTAATGTTTATTGAATTATTAATTAACTGTTGTTGTGGTCATCTAAAGAAAGTATAGTATAACCACTTGGGGGGACATGTACCATGAAAACAAGTTTCGCACCCTTGAACATATGCACCCAGTGGAACAAGGGACTCCGCTAGATGTCTTCCTGTATGTAAGGTTGCGACAGAGCATCAAAGCACTAACCCTACAGTTCCCAGAAGAACCGGGGGTGCTGGCCCATCTACAACTAATATTGGGTATGACCAGGCCCAGGAGACTAGTAGCATCGATATATAAAGCAGTGCATACACAGAGAGAGCGACCTGATACGCGCTCAAGGATGAGATGGGGAGAGGAGCTAGGGACGTCCCTAACGGATGAACAGTGGGAGACATGCTGCTTGCAAACAGAGAGCGTATCAGCGAGTAGCAGACCCCAAATTATACATTACAAGTTTTCACACAGATCATACTACAAGCCTGCCAAGATGTTCAGATTCCAGCTTAGGGGTGAGGACAGATGTGACAGGTGTCATGTTGAAGGAGCTGATTTCCTACACTTAGCATGGGATTGCCCGAGTGTTAGGGACTACTGGAACAAAGTATTTGAGGCGCTGTAAAAAAATGATAGATGCACCGTTGAAGCCAGACCCTCTGTTGGTGCTATTGGGGTATGTTAAGCCTGTAAGGGCAGAGTATAGGAGATTCATTGCCATGGCACTTCCATTGGCCAAAAGAAGGGTAGCCTGCAGGTGGGGAAGGGGGCGAGCGCCTAAATTTAAGACATGGTTGGATGACCTGATAGCGTGTCAGGAGAATCTCGCTACCTATGCAGAACTATTACCAGTGTCCTCTAGACCTAATGATATATGGGCCCCACTGAAATGTTATTTGATCACAAACTACAGAGATACGGTGTAACACTATGTAGCTGCCATATAAGAGACAAAGATGGGCATGGAAACAGAAAAGAATGGGATAGCACAGTAGGTAGTATTTTACATGAGGATTTATAGGAGGGAAGAGGGTGAATGCAGCTGATGCTCTCAGAACTGTACAATAGCATAATGTTGTACAGGAGTAGATCTCTAACGGTTGCACAATGGATGTTAAGATATTGCAGATATTTAAAGTAATTAAGACTGGATGGTTTTTTGGATTTGTGAATATAATAATGATAACGGTGAAGATGGATGCTGAATGTAACGCACTATTTAATGATTTAATTATGAGCATTGTTAAAAAGGACCCGTACTGGATTGTAATATGCAGTAATTGTGAAATGTACATGTTTATTACTTGAAAACAATAAACAGAAGGTTAAAAAAATAAAACTAAAAAAAACAGTTGTTGCGGTCATCTCTAAATTAGTAAATTAGCCAGACAGCACCACCTTGTGGCAGAGTGTCACAAGGGCTGGTGTTCACAATTAACTGCCAGTGCCGAGCACCAGAATCCAATGGCTCAAATTAAGCAAGGCCTTCTGAGCGGAGTTTCGACTTCGGCACTATTTCTTCTACAAAGCACTGAAACCTATGGCTGTGTAATCTAGACATCTTGTCTTCAGTGTACTATGTGAGCAAATGCTATGTGTAAAGACTGCAGTGGCAGGATTGAAGTGGGACTCACCAACAGAGCCACAACAAAAGCCTCCATGAAACACCCGTGGTTCATCTTTAGGTAACATAAGCTGTGCCTGAGATATGACTCCATGATAAAAGACGCACAATAGAGACAGGGGTTACCAATCACCGCTCAAAATACTCAAGAAAAAAAGTACATACAGAACCAGAAAAGATAAAACCTTTTACAGTATATTGGTTTATAACAAATAGTGGCACATACACATATACTTCTCACTTAGACTGATCATTATAAGTACATATATCCTGATTACCATTATTGTTCATAGTTTTGTGATCTTCTGGCTTGCACAGCGGCAGATCAATGTAAAGACGTCTTACATGCTTTAGTTACTTTACCCTCCTGCGAGATGTTTAGCCCTTAAGATTCACACAGTTAGCTGCACATGTCATTCTCTGTTTAGCATTTCCCTCTCTGAGGTTTCATAGCAGAACAGGGACCCCAAATGCTTCTATAATGTATGATGTATGAATTTGAATTTAAAATATTTATTAAGCGCAACGTTCACCATGCGGTTTCTTGGCGCTGTGGAGGCTAATATAGCAGTAACCTTACTTAGGAAAGGTCCTAGAGACCTATGTCACCCGCTGCCTCAGTGCTTTTATCGAGGAAACCCATTTCCTCGACGACTGTCAGGCTGGGTTCAGACCTGCCCATTCCACTGAGGCAGTTGTGGTGGCAGTTATGGACACGTTGAAACAGGGAGCTGACAGGAATTTGTCCCAGGCCCTTGTACTTTTAGACCTCTCTGCCGCTTTCGACACGGTCGACCATGGTATCTTGGTCGACCGTGTCAGAAATGCTGGCATCTCCGGCCTGGCCCTGTCATGGGTGGTATCTTTTCTTTACTCTCGTTTTCAATCGGTCCGGCTTTCTTCCTTCTCTGCCCCTCTATCTTCTCTTTCTTGTGGTGTCCCCCAGGGTTCTGCTCTGTCCCCGCTTTTGTTTAATCTTTACATGCAGCCCCTTCTTGTGTCCCTTCGTCGGTTTTCACTCACTGCTTTTAACTACGCAGATGATCTGCAGCTTATTTTCCCTCTCAATTCTTCTCCTTCCTCCTGTTCTAACTTTCAAAATGCCATGCTCTTCATCTATGAGTGGATGAACCTCAGTCAACTCAAGCTCAACCCCAGTAAAACGGAGCTTGTGGTGACTGGGGGTTCGCTTACTCCCTGGTCTCCCAACTTCTGGCCTGCAGCTTTGGGTTCCCCTCCTTGCCCTGTGAATACCGTGAAGAGCCTGGGGGTCACTATTTCAAGTGACCTCTCAATGCGGCCTCACATTAACACCGTCACTTCGGCTTGCTTTTTCCATCTCCGCCGAATCGGGAAGATTCGCAGGTTTCTATCTCAAGAGGCCCTTATTCTTGTAATCCTCGCCCTTATCACCTCACGTCTAGATTATGCCAACTGCCTATACGTGGGGGTTCCTGCCTGCCATCTTTCCCGACTCCAACTGGTTCAGAACCAGGCAGCCAGATTAATATTTCGGCAGCCCAAACATCAGCATGTCACCCCTCTGCTGAAAACTCTACACTGGCTCCCCGTTGCACAGCGGTGTGTTTTTAAAATGGCCTGCACTATTTTCAAATCTTTGTTCCTATGTGCTCCTGCTTTTATTTCTTCTTGTTTGCACGCCTATATCCCTTCCCGTCACCTCAGATCCTCGGCTCATAACCTCTTGATCACCCCCAGGTTCAACCGCAAGAAACATGGAGGAGCCTGTTTCTCCTTCCTTGCCCCTGCCACCTGGAACTCCCTCCCTCTTGCCATTCGTCTGTCTAACGACTATCGCTGCTTCCGTAATTCCCTGAAAACTTACCTGTTTCGTCTGGCGCACGGCTAGCGGCCCTGCCCTCGTTTGTTCTTCTCCCACCTGGTCTAGAGCGCCAAGAAACCAATTGGTGTATGTGCGCGGTACCAAATCCTTTTTAATAATAATAATAATAATAATAATAAAGACAGAAAACTAATGGAGTGAAAGGGATAGAAATCAATTTACATTGGGAAAGGCTTGGGTAAAAAGAAGGGTCTTAAGATCTTTACGGAATGAAGAATAATGTGTGGCCAAACGCAAGTGATCGGGGAGGGAGTTCCAAAAAGATGGTGCCAAGAAAGAGAAATTGGCTCCGCCCCATTTCTTGCGTCTGTACCGGGTTACCTGAAGGAATGATTGGGTAGATGAACGCAGCTCACGGGCAGGGGTGTACTCCTTTAGTAGAGAAGAGATAAAGGCAGGGGCAGTCCCTTGGCGTGCCTGGAAGACCATACATCCAGTCTTAAAGAGAGATCGCTCCTTAACAGGTAGCCAATGTAGTGCTTTCAGTAAGGGGGTAGAGTGGTGAGAGCGGGGGAGGCCATACACTAGTCTGGCCGCCTGGTTTTGAACCAGCTGGAGCTTCCTCAAACTATACGCCGGGATGCCGTTGTAGAGGGCATTAGCGTAATCCAGCCGGGAGACAACCAGAGCGGACATAATTAACTTGAGTGCAACGGGAGAGAAAAAGCGAGAGACAGAGCGGATAGTTCGAAGAACAAGAAAGCAAGAAGAGACCACAGAACTAATTTGTGAATGAAGATTGAGATGATTATTGAGTTTAATACCTAGGGTTTTAACTGAGGAAGAAGGTGTAGGGGGGATCCTAAAGAAGAAGGCCAAAAAAGAGAGTTCCAGGGACTGGAGGAACCACCCGTAAGGACCAAATATGTTTTATCTGGGTTCAACTTCAGATGGTTGTGGTTCATCCAGTCCCTGATGAAAATCATAGTAGACTGAAAATTAGACATAGAATGAGGGGAAGAAGACAGATTAAAGATAAGCTGGAGGTCATCTGCATAGTTAAAAACAGTGACCTCCAGCTGCTGAAGTGCAAAGATCAGAGGATAGATGTAAAGATTGAACAGAAGAGGAGAAAGAGAAGAACCCTGAGGGACACCACAAGTGACTTTAAGTTGAGTGGCCGAGAAATCCCCCAACCGAACCGCCTGGGTGCGGTCCCTCAGGAAGGACGATAGCCAGACCAGGGCTGAGCCCTCGACCCCCGCCGCTCCGACACGGGAGAGTAAGATGGAATGGTCCACCGTGTTGAAAGCGGCGGAAAGATCGAGGAGCACCAGGGCCTGGTTGTTGTTTTGGTCCATGCCCTCCCTGAGATGGTTCAAGACCGATACCACGATGGACTCGGTGGAGTGCCTAGGCCGAAAACCAGCCTGGCGGGACGCAAGACCCCCATTGGCTTCCACATGGGCACTGAGGACCGATGTTACGTGTCTCTCTAGTACCTTGCCTAAATAAGGCAAGAGGGAGATGGGACAATAATTGGCTGGATGGAAGGGTCAGCTCCAGGCTTCTTAAGAATGGGGACTATGGTGGCAGATTTGAGAGCTGGAATTACCACCCCCTGAGCCAGCGAGCTATTGAGGAAGGATATAGGTGGTTTGGGGCAAACAGAATAAATCTGTTGCAGGATGTGGGCTGGGCAGATGTCCGCCGGGGAGCCAGATTTTGTTTTGGGGAGTATTGCAAGGAATACTTCCTCGGTGAGCGGAGGGAAGAAGGAAAGAGAGCCGTGGGCAATCGGGGGAGAAGGCTCAAAAAAAGTAGGAGAAGGAGGTGGGATGTTAGCTCTAATGTTGACAATTTTTTCTAAAAAATAAGTATTCAAGGAGTCACAAAGGGACTGAGAGGGAGGGGGTTTGGGAGTGGCCCTATCAGAGTAGGCCAAGTCCTGGACAATGGAGAAAATGTCCCTGGATTTGTTTTCCGCTGCCAGAATTTTAGCTGAGAAGTATGTTGTTTTAGCACTCAGTATAGCTTTTTTATAGTCGCTCAGCAAAGACAGATAACAAGTTTTTAATAGAGGGCAGTAATCCGTTCTCCATTGCCTCTCGGCCCGCCGGAGGGTCAGCTTTTTTGTCTTCAGATCATCACCAAACCACCGATTAGACTCCTTGGATCTTCGGGTGGATATCCGTCGTAATGGGGCTACCGTGTCGCAGCCTCCAGCAAGCCAAGTGTCGATGACAGTGGCTTGAGAGATGGAAGATAAGCCTTCTAGATTAGGTACGGAGTTCAAAAGAGAAGATGACAGAGCGGGAAGGTCTACCCTGTTCCAGTTTCGCGCCTAGATGTTTTTGACAGGCGGAATCTTTATTGCCAACTTAAGGCGGAGGGAAAAGGAAATCAGGGCATGGTCTGACCAGGGGCATGGGGACACGGTCATGGAGGAGATCAAGGCATTAAGAGACCAGACCTGGTCTAGTACATGGCCGTGGGTGTGCGTAGGGGTGTGCAAATGAGAGATAAAATTGAGGGATGTAAGTGAGTCAGAAAATTGTTTAGAGGCTGTGCTTTCTTGGGGGTCTGAAGGCCAGTAATTAAAATCCCCTAATACCAAAACAGAAGCGTGGTTAATCGCTAAAGTGGCCAACAGGTCCTGAAAAGCCGGCAAGAACAGATGAGATGACGGAGGTGAACGATACATTAATAAACAAGTGAGCAGGGGGGAAAAGGCAAGCGAACGAGCTACCAAGTGCTCGGTAGAATTAATAATAGGAGAGGGAAGAAGTTGAAAATTGTGCTCAGCTCGAGCAATGAGAGCCACACCACCTCCTGTCTTACCCGCTAATCGGTCGGCACGGAGGGCCACATAAGGAGTGGGAAGGGCAGCCAACAGAGAGGGCAAGGAGGTGTCACAAAACCAATTTTCTGTTAAGAGTAACATGTCAGGCTGGTGAGTATCAAGCAGCACGAATAGCTCCTGGTGGTGCTTTACAGCCGACCTAGTATTAAGTAGGATAAGGGACAGAGGGGGGGGAAGGGGTACGGGACTAGAATCAGGGAGGTGGGACAAAGGGGTAGTCAAATTAGTAAGTGTAGGATAATGGGGAGTGGGAACAAGACCAAGAGCAGAAATGCGCATGATGAAGGATTTAGCCAGGGACCAAGGGCCCTGGAGAGCAAGTAGGTCCATGGGAGAATAGGGAGGGACATGAGGACGCGCCCCTAGCCCCGGTCGGCCGCGGACGGGCGCAGACGGGCTTAACTTAGGCTCGACTTCGGCGCGCCTTCGTCGCGCCCGCTGCACACGTCCGCTGCGCTCCCTCATTGGGGGACGACTAAAATAGGGGCGGAGCGCGGGGGTGTGGCGCCGAGCTAGGTCGCCTGACCTGCCCAAACGAAGATGGCGCCCACACTCCACCGAGCCCTGGAAGGTAAGATAAAAAGTTTGTCTCCTGTTGGCTTTGGAGAGATAAAAGTGATTTTAAAAGTCCTGCGCTGCTGCTCTCGTTCAGCAGGGCGTCAGCGTTGCAAAGTCTCGTGTCCCACTGCAGGCGCGAACCCACTGCCACCGGGGTCGCCTGCCTCCAATGTCGAACACTGAGGACGCTGCTCCTAAATAGGGGCGGAGCGCAGGGGGTGTGGCGCCGAGCTAGGTTGCCTGACCTGCCCAAACGAAGATGGCACCCACACTCCACCGAGCCCTGGAAGGTAAGATAAAAAGTTTGTCTCCTGTTGACTTTGGAGAGATAAAAGTGATTTTAAAAGTCCTGCGCTGCTGCTCTCATTCAGCAGGGCGTCAGCGTTGCACAGTCTCGTGTCCCACTGCAGGCGCGAACCCACTGCCACCGGGGTCGCCTGCCTCGCCTGTCATTGTTAGATTTCCTTTCTGTAGAGAGTAGTGCAGAGAGTAGTTTTTCCACAGCATTGCGATATGTATTTTAGCCACGCTTCAACAAGAAAAACTACAGAAGTAGACCCATAAACCCAGTTGCCACCTGGGTAGATCAATTATAATGTCCATGGGAAGAATAGAGGAGTCAAATAAATGTGGCAAAAACCGCTGTGTCAGGGGTGACGCGATAAGGATACGGTCCAACTGGGTTGTTTTATAGGCCAACAAGAAGTCCAGCATCAGAAAGAGCAACCTCCAGCCTCTGGTGGTCTGATTCACCATGGTAAACTGAGGTCAGTGAATGTGATAGTCTTCGGGTCAATCAGTCAATCATTAGGTTGTAGATTTCGACAGGAGAACCAGCATGAGTCGGTGCCAAACAAAACCTGGTAATATTGTCAGACTAGCCCTCCTCTGGGAGGAGAGGGGGTGCAAGTGTGAAGCACTGCTGCTTTTGTTACCGTGGGTCGATATTGCAGCTCTGCTACAAAACCGCCCCCCAGTAAGAAAACGGGCCGCCACCCTTCCAGCCACCCAGGTAAACACCCAAATCCTGCTAAGGCCAGCCTGTCCCTGCACATAGATTATTTACCTCCCGAGCCGAGACAGTATACTTTTGTTATCCTCCCTGCGATTGCCTTTCCCTCTCTGCCCCTTCATTCTCCCTCACCCCCCATGGACTCTTACTTCCTGTTTAGCAACTGAATAGGTGATTAACGTGAAGCAACAAGGGGCAAATGTGTGCTTCAGGCGGTTCACTGTTCTGCGGTATTCTTCATCCAAGACTGACCAGTGAGCAGAAAAGGGCGCCTAATAGGATAAACAATGGGTGGGACGGAGTTAGGGAAAAGGTGAGGAAGGAGGATGGGGGTTGGCATCAAATCTAGAGCATATTTATATAATTGTAATGCAGCACAGCAATAAACTTGCTGCTCTGTGTTACAGGGAAAGGACCAGAATGCACTGTATTTATTATGATGTGATGTATTCCTGTCTATCCCCAGTGCTGGCACACACTGGGCTGCCTACCGCCAACGCAGGCACCCTTGCACCATGCTTGGGTTGAATGCAGGATTGTTTTTGTGCAGGAAGGGCCACCTTCCTGTAGAAAAACAATCCTGCCAGGCAGATTCTTCTTCTATGTGAGATGCAGAATGCAGCACACATAGAAAGAGGAAGTAACAACGAGAAATAAAGGCATTTCTACTAATACCGCCTCCCCTAAGAAGCATTTTCTTTTTGGCGCATTCCCAGGTGTACCAGTGATGGTAAATCTGGGGATGCATCAATATCCATTGGAGTTGTGTAGGAACACCAACACAATGCCCATGGAACACCTTCCCAGAGCAGAGTAGAGCAACGCACTGATTTGTGCCACATTGCATTGCGTTGCTCCTGATTTATCAAACCACGTAGGGCCACTCAAAGTGACCTTGTGTGGCTTGATAAATCGCATTTTAGAGTTTGCGTTGTGCTGCACCACATTGCATGGTACAAACGTGACACAAACCCACAGTTTCACCCGGGGCGCTGTCTGAGGAAAGGCCTACCCTGATGTCAGGAATGTTCCTTGTGGTCAACTAAGATGCCAGATATTTACAAAGCAGGATGTTGCACTATAAGAGTTTACATTTTGCATTTCGGGAGACCGTTTTCAAGTAACTTATTGCCCTTTTCCAACCTCCATATTGTGAGCCTCCTCGCTTCATCCTCCGACCGCAGGTCTCCAAGTATCTTTAATGCCACCTTGGGTTGGGTGATTAACGCCCAGTGTATTTCCATTACTGCCCTTTTACTACCTCTTAGCTTTAATATAGTTGCTAACATCTAGCGCGTATTGGGTACTGTTTCACCCCTCCCCACATATTTGGGCACTTCTTAATCATTATGTTAAATGTCTGGAATTAACCCGGCGGTATAAGGTAGTAGGTATTGCAAATTGAGACTCTGCAATGTATGCAACCTCTCCATCTGAATTAAATCCTATGGAGGTATAACTCTTGCCTGCTCCCAGGCCTGTACATCTACTGTTTGGGAAAGCATATGGACCGAGGACCAGGATCGTAGTTGCAATTCAGGTGCAAAGGACGCCTTTGTGTTAGTACATGGCAGTGTTCTAGCTCAGTAATATCTGACCATCTTCAAAGTCTAGGTGTCTTCATGTGCCTGCAGTGCAACTGAAACTTTCCCGCTAGGCATTCCCTTCATTTGGACCATTGCTCAGGTATGCTAATTCCGCATTTGTCCACCAAGTTATATAATGGAGTCGGGATGCGAAATATTACAAGTCAAAGTCTGGGGCTCCCTGCCACCCCAATGGTTGTTAGTTGTAATTTATTAAGCAAGCTTCTCTGTCTTTTTCCATCTCAAATGAGATCCAACAGTAAAATGTTGAATTAAAAATTTGCCGAAGAGACTCCGTGCTAGTCTTAGAGGGACAATCACAGAGTAATATAACCACCTCAACAGTAGGGCTATTCTGGCCAGTGTTGAAAGAGGTAGTCTCTCCAAAAAAACTGAAGGCTCTCGGACATCCATCCTGGAGATGTTTCCAGCTGTGACTTCTGCATCTGCGTGATGTAAGCTGCAGGACGAATTTTCAAGTGGTTTTTTCAAGTCTATACAGGATTTGGCACAATTTACCAACACTTCCTGCTTCCCCAAACTTTTTTCATTTTCATGCGACTTGACTTTTTTCACCTGGGTCTTATGCAGGTACAATAGGTTATCATCCTCATATAGAAAAATCATATATGTGCATTTTCCTATATCAATTCCCCTTTGCTCACTCATCAGTCATAATGTTGCCTCCAGATGTTCAACAGCCGGGTGAACAGGAGCACAGCGAGTGGGTAACCTTGAGTTCATCCTCACTGTATCAGCCAAGTCTATGAAAGCGTTTTTCCAGTTCTAACCCTGGCAGTCAGTTGAGTGTATTGTAATCCTATCGATCTCAGATATTGTTTCCAAACCCCATTGCATTGAGGGTCCCAAATTGATAGTTTCACTGCAAGGTGTCAAAGGTCTTTCCCTGTCCATAGATATCAACACTGGTGTGTGGTGAGTTTCCCACTCCCCCATAACATGAAAAATGTTTATAATATTCGTGGCTGTTTTTTTAGTGGATGTCAAACATGTTTGACCTGAGTAGGTCAATATCTCCATTATAAGGACAATTGTATTAGTGAGGATGTTATCTTCTACCTTGAAGTACAAGTTTAGCAAGGATAGCAGTCAAGAAGAAATGATCACGAGAGAATTAGTGAGGCTTCAGACTTGACACCATTATTGTTTCTGCAATACTTCCTGTGAGCCTACCCACATTTTTAGCCTTGATGCCAGTGCCAAAGCACATGCTGAAAAAAACTCAGTGAGGAGCCTGCAACTACACAGTGATCTACCTGGCACTTGCCAGATTTCCACTGTCTCAATTAGAGCACCAAGGTCCTCCTTCTATTTTGGGTTTATTTTCTCCATCCCAACAATTTGTTCATATGTAACCAGTTGCTCATCAATGCTCATCAATGCCTAACTCTGTTTTTTTCTGCAGTGTACAGCAGAACCTCAGCACCCTCAGCGTTGACACGTCTTTGATTTTTCTCTTTGGGTAACAACCAATCCAAGACATGACCAAATGTATCTCCCTCCGTGCGCTGTTTTGCTTTCTGATCTCTGCGTTCCTCCTGACACCTAGCTACTTGGTTTTCTTCACCTTTAATTTCTTCTTTCAACTTTGTTAGCTCTTTGTAGAGCCGTTTTTACTCCTTATTCTGTTGTGATGCGTTTGCCTTACATGTACACCTTGAATGCATTGCATTTATTTCTCATACCAACTGTTGACTATTCATCAGAGTCACAATATTCACCTACTTAGGTCCTGATCATTTCAAGGAATATCCTACCTTGTAGAGCTGCAATCTACAGTCGGTATGTTGGGACAAAGGGTCTACAGCGTCCCCAGTTAAGGCTTGCTGTCAGTTGGCTGCATTATTAGATTTTATTGTGTGTACTTTTATGGTTTTAATTAACCGAATAAAGTATTTTGACTGACTGATTTTCAGTGGGCTGCAATGGCAGGAATTCTGAGCATTTGTGTCTTTTAATTGGATTCCACAGCTCTCTTATGTTACACATTAAAAACCTGAATTTGTTATTAGCCATCATTCTGGAAGTGAAACATATATTTGTAAGTTAGGTAAAGTTTGACTGGGCTATGCTCTTTCACATACTGTTTGGGCCCTCAGTGGTTTCTCTTAGTAGGTTGTTGTGCACGCAACATAAAATGTATAGCTCATGTATGAATGAATGAATGAATGGATGAATGAATGAATAACTTTTATTGTGTGGTTACTTAAAACCATTACATTAAAACCAAAGTATAAAATTACGAAAGTTAAAAAACCACAAAGTTTCTATAGGCATGCTTTTGTAAGAAGATCCCAGAGTTCATATGGGCACACGCGGTCGGGGACCTGTGGGGGCCACCAGGTGTCCCACGACAAAGTCTCTATTCCTGCGTGGCCTTGGCAGCTATCAGCTCGAGCCGAGTCTGTTGTACAAATTTTCCAAATGAGGCCATCTGTTTTACTATGCTCAAGGTGTATAAATGATGGATTGCTTCCTTGGCTGTTCGTGTCCCGGCGTCCCTAAGAATGGGCCTGAATTAGAGGGTGCGGGGTGCACGTAAGGCGGGGCAGCAAAACAGTAAGTGGGCCAGTGACTCTCGTTTATAGTTACAGAGTCTGCAATCCCGAACTCCTGTGCCTGCATTTTCCGGATGATATAGTTCGTTGAGCGGCAGGGGGTGCAGTCTGTAGGCGAGAATCTTGTGGAGAGCTGGGAGGCCCAGGCCTGCGTGAGATGGTTTCGAGGATTGTGCGCGGTATGTGGCAAGCATAAGGACTCGTGGAAGGCTCTTTTCGTGAGGGACTCCAAGTCCAGCTCCCGGGAGCGTGCGCGCACTTGCCTCTTTATCGCATATTTGATGGTCGTGTAGTTGACAAGGTCTGGGTTCCACGACTCGATCGCCAGGTGCAATTGCGTCATGGCAGCTTCGATGGTGGCTGACCAGGGATTCCCTGGTTCAGTGAAAATATGTTTCAGAGGGGCCTTCAGTGTGTTATCGCGTGCCGCTATTGTGAGGTAATAATATTTACTTAGGGCTGCCATCTCTTCCAGAGTTTGTTGGTTAAGGGAGAATTCCAGGCGAATTAGAGTGTTTCTTGTGCATTTCGGCAAGTGATACAGTCTCTTATATGCCCCACAATGGATTTTTTCCAGCTCCTTATTCAATTTGCCCGGATACGCCTGTTGTGCGTAGTTAAGGGCCGGCATTAACTTGGCCTTGAGGACTCTTTGGATGGCCATTGCTGATGGACTGTGTATAAGGGCTTGTAGTTTGCATAGGGCAAAGGTGATGGACTTACCTTTACCCTGTATTTTCTTTAAGTGGGTACCGCACAACCCTGATTCATGGAAGGAGACCCCTAAGTATAAGTATTTCTGGGTGCTGTCCAAGATTAAATGGCCCAGGCTCCATTTTGCTCTCTTTTTTTTTTGGGGTAGTGCCCAAAAATGACTATTTTTGATTTAGTCGGGATTACCAGCCTGTTTTTGTTGTTATATGTTGCCAGGGCGGTGAGTGCCTTTTGGAGTCCTGTTTTTGTGTGATCCAGAATTACAAGATCATCTGCGTACTGCATGAGATGTATTTTGGTTGCCCCGATCTTTGGTGTGGCTAAAGTAGCCCCCAGCAGGGCTGTCTCCAGGTCTGCTGTATATAAATTGAACAAAAGGGGCGCCAACACGCACCCTTGTTTTAGACCGCGATTCGTGTCTATATTGTCAGTTGCAGAGTCATTTGAAAGTTTGATTCTTACCCAGGTGTTTTGGTACAGTGATTGTATCGCTCTTAGCAAGGAAGGATCGATGTTCCAGTGGACCAGCTATCTCCATAAGATGGTACGGTCTACTCCATCGAACGCAGCAGAGTAGTCGATGAAGCAGGCGAATAAGAGGAGACTTTTGCACAGCCGTGCTTGATTAATTAGGTAAGAAAGTGCTGTGATGTTGTCCACAGTCGAGGACCCTGGTCTGAAACCGGTTTGACAGAATGGCAGGAGATTTTCTTCGCTTGCCCAGTCTGTAAGGTCTTTCAAGATGGCGCTTGCGTACGCTTTACCCTCGATGTCCAACAGGGCGATCATGCGGTAATTTGTTGGGTCTGATTTGGTCCCTTTCTTGTGAATTGGGTGCAGTAGAGAGCCTCGCCATGAGTCAGGCACAGCCCCCAACAGCCAGCAGTCAGAAAATAAGTAGGTCAGGTTTTCAGACCAGAATTCGATGTTTGATTTAAATAAATGGCCTGGTAGACCATTAGGGCCCGGTGCGCCGTTTGCTCTGATTTTTTTAAATATTTTGGTCACTAGAGCTTTTCCGGGAGGGGGTGTTGTGTTAGTGGTTAAAGCCGAGTCCAGTTTTTGTGGGGGCGTGTTGTGAGGCTGGGTAGTTAGTCCTTCTTCCTTGTAAAGCGCTTTTACATGGCAGACCCAGACAGATGCCTCAAGGGAGTTTTCTCTATGATTTGTACCTCGACCAAGATGACTGATGTAACTCCAGAACTCTTGTGATTTTCCAGGGCTCAACAGGTCGAAAATTTTCAGCCACTGAGCCTCGCAATAGTTACGCTTTGCAGCCCACACTTTTATGGAGTGGCTCTTTGCGACCTCTTGCAGTTGGATTTTGTTTTTGGTTGTGCGGTTTTTACTGTAGGCTTTTTGTTTTTTGTTTAAGTCCTTTGCACTGGTTTTGATTTCTGCGTTGAATCCGAATGAGGTCGGTGGGTGCCAGTGGATTGCCCTTGGTTTATCCCCACCTCTCCTGAGTTCTGCCGCTAGGGTCAAGGTAATTCCTTCCCATGTAACTATTATCTCCTGGTTGTGTTTGCGTGGGGGGCAGCCTACCCACGTGTTTGCCCAGTTGTTAAAGGTTGCTGTGGCTACGTGTCCCCATTTTATTCTTCTGGGCAGTTTTGTTAATTTTTGGCCGTCCGATGCCCCCACGCATGTGAGCTGATATCGTGGTTGCACCAATAAGTTCATGGTTATTGTTAAGGCTGCGTGATCGCTCTCATTACGTTGGTGAACCATGAAGTTTATCATTTTGTCTTGCAGGTTGTCGCTTAAGATGATGTAATCGATCGTCGTTTGGTTGTTGTACGTGTGACCGATCAGGGCACCCGGGGTGTTCTTTAAGAGCAATGTATGGGCCGTCGCCAGTTTGTGAGAGTTTAAGAATTTGTTCAATACGTTTTTGCTTGCATGAAACCCCTATATTATGAATGTTGAAGTCGCCGAGGATAATGCAGTCTAATGATGGATGGCCTAACAGTAAAGTTTCTAATTGATTTGCGAGTATGAGCGAGTTGGAAGTATTCTCCTGCAAATTATGGTAGATGTTGATTAGTAATATTGGTGGAATTCCGTTGGTGGAGTGGGGGAATTTCAGAATGCCCGCCTGTAGAGAGTCTGGTAGGTTATATAATTCCAAGAATTCTATGTTCAAGGCGTGTTTTATGTAGACGCACTTTCCCCCTGATGGCCTTCCAAATATGTTAGGCTTTTTAGCCGCTTTACTGTATTCTGCATATCCTCTTAGCGAGAGTGGTTGGGTCAGCCAGGTTTCTTGAGTGCAAATAATGTCAGCTTCCTCCAGGAATTTCACCGCAGCTGGGCTTAGTAGCAGCTTTTTGAGTCCTGAGACATTCCACGTTATTATTTTAAGGCTCTCGGTGAATTTCTCTTTTTTCTTTAGATTTTTTTCTCGCTCGCTAGAAGCATGTTGAGATGTTAGAGCTAAGTTTGCAAAGCGAGCTGTATTAGGTGCTGGGGTTTAGTGCAGATGACAGCCAGGACCAGTCGTTGCATGAGTGACCTCTAGTTGTGCTTGATCGTTTTCCTTGAGCAAGGTTTGTTGTGATTTTAATTGGGGTGCCATCGATTGGGCTGTTGTTTATGCTTCCTTTGCACCCCTGGAGGACGGACACAATTTTTTGCCGAAGGATGGAAGGAGCATTTGAAACTGTCGAGTCAACCATGCCCTGTGCCTGATTGACCGGCTTAGAGTGTAGGATCGATGCTTTTAAAATTGAGGGATATTTTGGATCGGCTTTTCCTTAATCTTTATGCCCCAGCTTTCTAGTAGTGGTTGTTGGCTCCTCAGTGCCTCTGCCAGGTCTGGTCTGGTAAAAGTTATTTCCGTTGTTTCATTTTTTTCTTCTACGTCCGGGGGCAGGAAAGAGATGGTTTCAATGTCTTTGGTTTTTATACCTTCCAATCCCGGCAGGTTTGCACAGAGTGATAGAAGGTTACTTCGGTTGAGGATATCCCATTTTCCTTGCGAGGTGTATTCTGGATATAACAATATTTTCCGGTCCTCTGCATTTACTTGGCTTGCACTTGCCTCTTTGAGCCAAATTTTGCCCTGGGTTTCAATTGAAGGTATCAATGTCGAGTTGGGCTGGTGGGAATTTGTCTGCTGGTTTGGTCCTGTTGTCAGATGAGGTGCCTCCAGGGGTGTTGTACTGGGGGAGCAGTTCTTATTCCATTGCCTATCGACGGCTTGCTCCGGCTTAAAGGGTATTGGCCCATAGGGGGCGCTCTGAAAATCTCCGATGGTGACGTTGATAGTTTTTGAGTTATCGGAGGCTAATGCTGCGCTCATTGAAAACTTGGTTTGCGCTGGATTCTCAGAACTTGTTTGGCGAGGCTCCTGCAGGTGTTGCGTGGCTTCATCATAGGTGGTTGCCTGCGACTCATGCGCATGTTTTTGTGTTATTCGCGCTGTCGCGGATTGAGAAGCCACGGGCGGAGCTAACACGCTTGGGTCCTGGGCTAAGATAAAGGAGTGTACGTTTTCAGTCGATGGTCCTGTGACTTCTGCTGTGTGCACGGAGGCTGCCAGGTTAGATGTTTCGTCTGTGATGATGTTGTCAGGAGGCTGCTTATTAGGTCGTAACCAGTTGTGAATAACGCTGGTGGCGTATGCATTGTTTTTCTTCTCCTTGTTGAGTTTTCTTAATTTTTTCTTGTTTTTCCTTGACAGGTTTTGAGACTCTGGGCTGGACGGCTTGAGGGTTAGCTGGTGGACCTGACTTTCGGCCTTCGTCAGGGTCGGTCTTGTGCCGCCGGCAGAGGGCGAGGCCAAGGGTACTGGCTTTTCCGAGCTACTTGGGCAGGGAATGGCCGGGCTGTTATCCGTGGAGTATGCCAGGGCGAGACCCTGTGTAATTGAAGGCATGCTCATCAAACCGTTTTTTTTGTTTGCTTCACCCTTGAGGTCCTCTATTAGTGTGGTCATAATATTTGGAAGTTTTTCTAAGCTGTGCAGAATCGGGCTGCAGCTGCATGACTCTTGTTTGAATTGTGTGCTGTCCTGTGCTCTGCGTATCAGGGCGTTCAAGTTGTCCAGCTTTGAGTCTATCCCCGAGATCAGATTTGCCACTATTTGTAGGATGTTGATCTGCACATCGAGCTTGTCCGCGTGCATTATCGCTGCTCCTGTCATTGAGACCAGGGCTTCACTGATTAATGATAAATGGTTAGTGGTTGCAAGGCCACTATCAGAGGGCGGGGATAGGGCCGTTTTATCATTTTCTGGGAGGCCCGATCTGGGAGAGTTCAGCAAGGGTTTTGGGGTCCTGTCGAATAATTCACGGGTTACACCTTCCTTAATGGCCGGAGAGTCATAGAACAAGTCTGTGTGCATCGATATGGTGGGTGGAGTTGGGCCTCCTCTCTTGTCGGCGTGGGAACTGTCTAAGGTGGCATATATACTAGCTGTGGCTGCACCGCTGCTCTGCTGGCAGTCCGCTGAGGGTGGAAGAGTCTGGGCTATGGTGTTTGGTTGGGTGGGCCCAGGTGCCGCCATGTCCAGTATCAAGGGTTTAGGGCGCATGCCACTCTGGAGGGTAAGTATTGTTGGTGAGAGGGGTCTCCTGCTTGCCCGAGGGCTTTCAGGTGTTGAGTTCAACACTTCTTCCTCCGTTACTTTCATGGTAAGCAAACTGTCCGAAGTCCTGGGGCAAGTGGGGGTGGAGGATTTCTTGGGGTTAAAAAAACTTCTTATGTCTCTGTTCCCAACGGAGCAGTTTAAGCGTTTTTTAATGCTGAGCCGGGGCTTGTGCACGTTTGGGTTCGGGGAACTAGGAGGCTTCCCCCTGGTGTCAGTCTGGGGGTGGACTGGCAGGGAGGGGGCTGGCAGTTCTACAATGAAATCGGTGTGTTGTCCCGGGAAGGTTGGGGTTGCTCCAGTCGCTCCCGCTGCCCCTGCGTGTTCCTCGTCCCAGGGCCCTAGGCCTTGGTAAGGCCCCCCTAGCTCTAATACTGGAGGGTAAAATAGCTTCGCCTTCCGTCTCTTGGCAGAGCTGTGCGGCCGGGGCTTCTCCTGGGGTTGGATTAGAGTAGAGTTTCTGGTCCTCATTTTAGGGTTGGCTTAGGTGATTTGCCGGCTCCTGGTTTGCTGCGACTCGGTTGAAGGGAGCCACGTGAAAAATGGAGTCTGTGGGAGTCTCCTGGAGTCTCCTGCTGAATAAGGAGCTCTGGGCCCCCCTGATGATGATGCTGCTGAGCCGGTGCTTGTACTGGTGGGCGAGTGCTAGATGCTAGTTGTGGATTTGGCGTTTGATGTTTGATGTTTGGGACTCTGACTTCTGACTTCTGACTTCTGACTCTGGGCTCTGAGCTGAATGGTGCCGCTGGTACTGCTGAGTGCACGGTGCTGCACTCTCACTGCGCTCCTGGCCCGTCAATACAAGGGGCGCGGACCCCCTAGCCTCCTGGCCCTGTGGGCGAGTTTAGGAGGTGTTGTGAGTCCTGTGGGTCCTATGAGTCCCCTGTGAGTCCCGTGCCTGGCCTCTGGGGGCGGTCCTGGGCCTCAAGTCCGCTCAGGGAGTACAGGCGGTGGAGGGGCTGCGTTGCGCTGCGTTTCTTTTCTTGGCATTGCCTCTTGCTTCTAGCCTCCCGCTATTCAGTGGGGTCCGCCGGCTGCAAATAGGTGCCTCGCGCCTCACACCTAGCGCTGATTATTTTTTGCCTTGGCCACTTGACCACTTTAAGTTGGTGAGTTGTTAAGTTGATAGGCTGCTTGCTTACTTGCTGCTTCACTTATACTTCACTTGTGGTTGTTTGGCCGCTGTTTGCTGCCGCTATTTGCTGCTCCACGGCTGGCTGTCTTTCGCTTGACGCCGGGGGGGGCGAGGCAGTATTGGCACGGTGCTGGCAGTGCTGGCGGTGATTAGCGATAATTTGCGGCAGTGCGGTGCCGTGCGGTACAGTGCGACAAAGGTACAGGTCTCCGCTTACCGCTTTCTGCGTCCCTGCATTCCTCGTCCTCGTCCTGCCATCGCGTCCTGCTATCGCTGCGTTCTCCTCGTTCTCCTCACCGCCGTCCTCCGCTGTGGGCTGTGGCAGTGACTGTGACGGCGGCTGGGGTGGCGGCGGGTCCGAAGTCCGGCACCAGGTCTCACCGGGTCTCAGCTTTTCAGGTCGGATCTCGGATCCCAGCAGCGGCGGCATCCCTGCTTGCCGTGTGCCGCACGCTGCACGCCACAGCCCTCCTCCTCTCCTGCCACTGCTCACCACCGCTTGCTGCTTGCAGCTGCTACCGACTCTCTAGCGCCCTCTGTGCTTCCGATTGACAGCTCATGTACTGCCTGTCCATTAAAAAATAACACAATTGTATATCTATTTTTAAACATCCATTTTGGGCAAGGTTTGGAATTAGCATCGTAGAGTAAACAAGGAAAAACACGTGAAAGCCATTCTTATACGTCATCCGGGCGAGAAGCGCATCATGAGTGCTGGCAAGATGGCTGCTGGTCTTTGAACCTCCCAGTCACCTCTGGTGGTTATTTGGAGGCTCAGCGCTATGTCAGTATACACCAGCATCCTGCGCCGAACATATGTCTTTAGAAGGTTGGGTTCAAATTTCTGGCTCATTTTCATGAAGTTTATGTATCGTGCTGGCATGATTTTTTTCATGGAGGGCGGGTCGCGTTATGAGGTGGCATCATTTTGTGCATCCCAGCGTGCTAGTAAGGGCGTAATTTGAGGAGACAGGCATCTGAACACCACCTTCTTGCACTAGTTTTCATCTTGTATACACTTGACTTTCCCTGAAGCCCCATTTATTACTGAAACTACTTTGTGGCATTTTATATATTTATTCACTTTTTTCGCCTCTGGATTTCAGGCTGTGTCATGCACAGTGGGAGGGACTTTCAACTTCTAAATGTATATCAAGACTGGTAGTGCTCCTTAGCTATGCTGGCTGATCGTTAGTGATCCTTAGTGCCTCTTTTTTGTTTAGCACTTTTTGGGCCCATATCTGATGAAGTTTGGGGCCTTCATGGACTCTTTTGTGCAATGTACTCATCTTTAAGTGATTTTCTTTGTGTGCAGTCAGAATTTTGTGGCTAGGCTTCTACATTCCTCTCAGGCAGGTATATTTCTTGGGGAATGTAACAGGACTCCTACCCACATCTTTTTCTCACTGCCTGTTTGAGCATCATTGATTGCTGTACTAACAAAGCCTCATCGCGCTCTTTCAGTGAAGTCTCAGCATGTCAACAAGTGCATCCTTATTAATAGGAAGTATTTATTCTTGGTCTCTGCGTACACCCTTCTTTTACGGTGGAATTTCGAAACAGCTGGATAAGGCTTCATCATTGTCATCCTCTACAAAGCTCATTACTCATTCTTAAATTCGTCGGAAGAACCTGGTCCCTACAAGTCTTTCAGTTCTTATGGAGCATTCTGGGCACTTTATATTGGCGTGTTCTGCCTCAGCGTTGGAAACTATGCCTAAAAAGCTGTCCACTTCTGCCAAGAGAGCAAAGAAGGATTCCGACTCTCCATCCAAAATGCCTGCTCCTTTTACCCTAGAGGATATCACGAAGGAAATTAGAGCTTTGAAATCCTTTATTGTGAAGACTAATGCTTTGCTGATATGCCTAGAGTAAAAATGGTCCACTCATGATCAACATATCACTGCGGTTGAGAAAAGTATTAGTGTAATAGAGGTTTTGTTCTCAAACATTTCTAGGTTGACAAAGGAAGTGGAAATGCTCAAGTGGGCTACCAAAAACCTGGAGAACAGAAATAGGAGAAACAACGTATGTCTAATGATTTCCTTTCTGCTAAAGGCTATCCAATCCATTGTTCATTTACCTGACCACATCTACCTTATCACTCTAAGAGCCCACCACCTTGGCCCCAAACCACCTGTTACAACTTCTACCATAGACCCAGAGGTATTATCATTCTTTTTTTTACTTGCACTGATTTAATTAATATCCTGTCTTCTGCCAAACAGGAGGGGCTTCTCCAATGCGCTGGGAACAAGGTATGCTTTGCGCAGGACGTTTACCACCGCTGCTAGAAGAAAACAGTTCCTGGATCTTCATCCTTAAATAAAATCCAGGAACATTAGATATGCTTTGGGCCATTGCTGATTTTTTCAAATGACTTACAAAGAGAACTCTTACACTTTTGAGGACCCATCAAAACTACAGGGCTTTCTTCAACAGCACTTACCTGAAGACATAGAAATAGCTGTTACAGCAAAGACTTGATTGTTCATTTTGGCTGTTATTTCTTATGCTCTATAATGCACTCTTTTACTTACATACTGTTGACTTTAGAGTTGTGCAATACACATAACTTATAGATTTCCCATTGTCTTTCAGACCCAGTATAACATTTGGTTTTTGGGTTCTATCGAGTGTGTCCTGCCCCCTTATTGTGCATGCTGTTTTCAGATCATTTCATCCATGTACTACATCGTAAGTTTTTCATTATGTTTGCTCTTCCTTTTGGGGAAAGCAAGAAAAGGGTTTCCCTGGACTTTCTGATAGTAGATCGAAATTCACATACAGTTTTTTTGTTAACTCACAAGTAATTCTGCACACAACATCCACTCTCCCTTCAACTTACAGGATATTCCCCATTACAGCATCAATCTATAACCAAACTAGAAAGTAGTGCTAATATATATTTATTCTTTTTAAAAAACAATTTAGACAAATATTTGATTGTATCAATACAGAATATTAAAAAGAACAGCCTCTACACTCAGTAGTATATGGAGGATGCTAGTCAGTTAAAACATACAATTTTTTATATTTGTATTACCCCTTCAGAAAAAGCCAAATATTAGCTGGGAGAAATTGGAGAACATCCACCCCATATCGCTGCTACCTTACCTGGCCAAAGTGGCAGAGAACGCCGCCAACTCCCAACTTATGACCTATGTGGAGGAAGCTAACCTGCTCCACTGGACTCAGTTTGGGTTTAGATCAGGCCACACTACAGTCAGCTCTGCTTATGGCTGTCGAGACCATCAGACAGGGGGTGGATGAAGGACAGACCATGGCCCTTATCCTCCTAGATCTGAGCGCAGCATATGACACTGTAGCACATTTTACCTTCCTGCAGTGTCCGAATAAGGGAGGGGTCTCAGGCGCGGCGCTAAGGTGGATTCAGTCCTTTCTGACTAATCGGGGATTCCAGGTTAGGCAAGGCGACTACTATTTTAGAGTGATCAATCTGGATCAGGCGTGCCCCCGCGTTCGGCCCTGAGCCCGACTCTATTTCATCTCTATATCTCTCCTGTGGCAACTATAGTTGAGGGTTACGGCATGCGAATTTTGACGACACGCAGTTGGTCATCTCGCTGTCTCGGGCACCTGATCTGGCGGCATCCAGCTTCAGAGCATGCATGCAGGAGCTTGCCTCCTGGATGTCTAACAACTGCCTTAAGCTGAATGGTAGCAAGGTTGGAGTGCTTGTGGTGGGAGGGGGCCCGTCGCGGTGGTCCTCAGCATGGTGGCAATCCTGTTTAGGGCCGTTTCCCACACCATGCCAGCAGGCTAAGAACTTGGGCGTGTTGAGTGATTCGGACCTTACTTTCGCACCTCAGATTAGTCGTGTGGTGGGGGTGTGTTTTGGTGTCCTTAAAAGTCTACGGAAAACCCTACACCTCCTTCCAACGGATGCTAGACGGACACTGGTGCACGGCCTTGTTACCTCACGACTGGATTATGGCAACCTCCTGTATTTGGGTGCTGCGGTTAGAAGCCTAGACCGTCTGCAGGTGCTGCAAAATGCGGCAGCTCAGCTGGTCTTGAGGCTTTCTAGAAGATCTGCCTCGAAGGCCGCATTGGAGGCACTGCACTGGCTCCCGGTCAGGAGAAGAATCGAATTTAAGGCCCTGTGTACCTGTTACCGTATTATTGGGGGCAAAGCACCTAGGCCTTTACAGAGCCTTATTACGTCATACAGATCGGCTCCACCTCTTAGATCTGCTGGCACTGGCCTGTTAGCGATCCCTAAAATCAAAAAGGTCCGGATGGGGGGGGAGATCCTTTCGCCTCCTTGCAGCGAAGAGCTGGAATAAGCTACCGCTAGAGCTCCGCTTGGAACCATCGGAGACCAGCTTTAGAGGAAAGCTCAAAACGTATGTATTTGTGCAATAACTTGGCGCAGTGAGCACAATGGGGGGCATGTCTGTTCTACTTTCCATAGCGCGGGGACACGCCGGTGTGCGTAACCAGGCGCTTTATAAGATTCCCTATTATTATTATTATTATTATAACACAACATATTATGAACAGTTCATGAGACTAAACTATAAGACCCTATGGCCACCAACAAAAACAAATTTAAAATCAGTTGTGGCCAGACAATAGATCCAGGGCTGATATGTGATTTGTGGTACAGTCACACTTTTGTGAAGCAAAATATAAAAAAACTTTTTGGGGGAAAATAAGCAAATACACAATGTAAGTTTTTTTATAAACATAAGTTGCCATCCAATTATTTTAGGGAGATGACTTCAAAGAAGGGGAAATGTATGACATTTTGCTTTCTTTATGAAAATATTTAGTTAGATAGAATAATAACAAGCATTTACAATGCAACGGTTTCGCCTTTGGAAAGTTAGAGCTATTGGCATTGTAAATGACAAAATGTGTATTTATGTGTTGGTTTTGAAAACAGACAAATAAATGGCATTGTCATTTACATTGCCAATAGCTTAATCTCTCGCAAATGTGAGACCTATTGTACCCTACGGACGAGCTCAGCAGATAGCAATTACTACCACACACACACACACACACCCAGAGCCACACACACACATCCAGAGCCACACACACCCAGAGCCACACACACACACACACCCCCAGAGCTCCCCCCCACACACACACCCAGAGCCCCACACAAACACACACCCAGAGCCCCACACAAACACACACCCAGAGCCCCACACACACACCCAGAGCCACACACACACCCAGAGCCACACACACACACCCAGAGCCACACACACACACACACCCAGAGCCACACACACACACACAGAGCCACACACACACAGAGCCACACACACACACACACAGAGCCACACACACACACACCCAGAGCCACACACACACACACCCAGAGCCACACACACACACCCAGAGCCACACACACACACACACACCCAGAGCCACACACACACCCCCAGAGCCACACACACCCAGAGCCACACACACACACACCCAGAGCCACACACACACACACCCAGAGCCACACACACACACACACACCCAGAGCCACACACACACACAGAGCCACACACACACACACACCCAGAGCCACACACACACACCCAGAGCCACACACACACACACCCAGAGCCACACACACACACCCAGAGCCACACACACACACCCAGAGCCACACACACACACCCAGAGCCACACACACACACCCAGAGCCACACACACACACACCCAGAGCCACACACATACACACCCAGAGCCACACACATACACACAGAGCCACACACACACACACACAGAGCCACACACACACACACACAGAGCCACACACACACACACACACACACACCCACCCACCCAGAGCCACACACACCCACCCAGAGCCACCCACACACTCAGGAGAGCAAGCACAGTGAGCGGGCAGGGAAGCAAGCACAGCGAGGGGGCAGGGAAGCAAGCACAGCGAGGGGGCAGGGAAGCAAGCACAGCGAGGGGGCAGGGAAGCAAGCGCAGCCAGGGGGCAGGGAAGCAAGCACAGCCAGGTGGCAGGGAAGCAAGCACAGCCAGGGGAAGGGGAACCAGGGGATGGGGAAGCACGCACAGCCGGGGGCAGGGAAGCAAGCACAGCCAGGGGGCAGGGAAGCAAGCACAGCCAGGGGGCAGGGAAGCAAGCACAGCCAGGGGGCAGGGAAGCAAGCACAGCCAGGGGGCAGGGAAGCAAGCACAGCCAGGGGGCAGGGAAGCAAGCACAGCCAGGGGAAGGGGAACCAGGGGGCGGGGAAGCAAGCACAGCCGGGGGCAGGGAAGCAAGCACAGCCAGGGGGCAGGGAAGCAAGCACAGCCAGGGGGCAGGGAAGCAAGCACAGCCAGGGGCAGGGAAGCAAGCACAGCCAGGGGGCAGGGAAGCAAGCACAGCCAGGGGAAGGGGAACCAGGGGGCAGGGAAGCAAGCACAGCCAGGGGGCAGGGAAGCAAGCACAGCCAGGGGGCAGGGAAGCAAGCACAGCCAGGGGGCAGGGAAGCAAGCACAGCCAGGGGGCAGGGAAGCAAGCACAGCGAGGGGGCAGGGAAGCAAGCACAGCGAGGGGGCAGGAAGCAAGCACAGCCAGGTGGCAGGGAAGCAAGCACAGCCAGGGGAAGGGGAACCAGGGGATGGGGAAGCACGCACAGCCGGGGGCGGGGAAGCAAGCACAGCCAGGGGGCAGGGAAGCAAGCACAGCCAGGGGGCAGGGAAGCAAGCACAGCCAGGGGGCAGGGAAGCAAGCACATCCATGGGGCAGGGAAGCAAGCACAGCCAGGGGGCAGGGAAGCAAGCACAGCCAGGGGGCAGGGAAGCAAGCGCAGCCAGGGGGCAGGGAAGCAAGCACAGCCAGGGGGCAGGGAAGCAAGCACAGCCAGGGGGCAGGGAAGCAAGCACAGTCAGGGGGCAGGGAAGCAAGCACAGTCAGGGGGCAGGGAAGCAAGCACAGTCAGGGGGCAGGGAAGCTAGCACAGCCAGGGGGCAGGGAAGCAAGAACAGCCAGGGGGCAGGGAAGCAAGAACAGCCAGGGGGAAGGGAAGCAAGCACAGCCAGGGGGAAGGGAAGCAAGCACAGCCAGGGGGAAGGGAAGCAAGCACAGCCATGTTTCCAGTGCTTGGCTATTCTGAACAAACCATTGGTATCCGGCCTGCCACTCAAACGAAAACAACTCCCAGAATACCTTAAATAGCTAAATGAAACCTCAGAAGTAGAAACATTATGTCCTGACTACACGAGAGAGGCTGCAATTGTAAATTTGACTAAGCTACAAAATCACAGTGGTCAGTAAACGGAGAGCCCAGAACTCGGGCATTGCAGCCTGTGGTCATCTGGGAAGCGAAGTCAGGCGAGAAACGGTATAACCAGTCATACAGGAAGCAGAGAGGAGCACCGAGGGGGGGGGAGGAGGGATCAGTTGGGCTGGAGGTTAACAATAGCACTAGAGCTTTAAAGGGTGCGTGGCAAACAATGTCACACATCTGTGTACTTCTTATGTGACAACTGTGGCTTGACCCGTGTCTGTGGTGCAGAAACTACAATCGCTCTGCACTCCACTCCTCAAGATAATGTCCCACTGCTGTATTTTGTTTACTCCAGTTGTTACAAAAGCCTGTTCACGGCACTCTAAAATTGTTCCACGCAGTGGTTTTCGACCGCACATCTGGAGATGCTTTGTACAGCACTCTGAAACTGCTTAATGACGTGTGCGCTGCACTTGCTATTAGACCTCCACTGTGTCAGACTCAAACAACTATTATTTCCGATTATGCTAATGTTATCCCTCTCACCGACTCAGGTCAATGACTTCTCCTTCTGTTATTACAGTGGTGTCCACATGCTCTGTAACTATCACCGCACGCTTTGATGCCCTTGTTATTTCACAGCCACACTCCATCTGGTGGTGAAGTCTGTGCTATAGAAAACATACATATAAATAAAACGGGTGGTGTAGATTGGGTTTGCGCTAAAGAAAACAATATAAATAGATTAGCCTGACACACCCCTGTATCGCCAGCTGGACCTGCCACCCCTCCTCCCTCTATGTTAAATATACATATTAGCCCACCCCTTCCAGGGGCCGGGCCCGCCACGTGCAGCTAAAGCATGGCTCGCTGGCAGCGAGCCATGCTTTAGCAGGAAAGTGTGCAGAGTCGGAGGCACGCAGTGACCCTAGATCCTGAGATAAATACAGGCAGCGGGGAGGAGGAGACAGACAGGCTCAACGTGTCGCTCCATGACAGCTCCCTCCCAGGCATAGCCCAGAGCGCACACACCCACCCGCTGAACACACACGGAAGCCCGCCCTCGTCCGTCTCACTCATGCACCGGGGATTCTAAGCGCACTAGGCGCTGCACAGAGGCGGTGACGTACATATATACACAAGCTGTGTGCGTGGGGGGGGGGGCTGCTGAATAATAACAGTAAATCTTCAGCCTGCATTCCAATTCCACATGGCCAACTGGAAACATAAATATCATTATTATGTTAGATCAAAGATTTAACATGCGAGAGCACATTGAGTAATGTCAACAGGGATCAATAATAGTTCATCTAAATACGTTTACAATATTTAAAATGTAAGCATGCATGACAGCACAACTAATACACAACAATGCACATCAAAAGGGGTCAAACAAAATGTATAAAAGCATGATAAAAATCCGGTAACAACTCACAAAACTCCTACTCAAACTTAAAATCCGGGAGCCTAAGTGCCTCCGTCTAACCAGGGGCGTAGCTAGAGCTTGTGGCGCCCGGGGCTATCCCTCAGGTTGCCGCCCATGGCATCCGCAGCCCTGTGATTCTGTGAGCTTAAGTCTCGGACTCGAATTTTGAATCTCACCTCACTGTCAAATTTCGGGCACAAATATTTCTCACATGTATCACCGTCTCTGAAGGCAGTGGCTGCAGGCTCAATTAGGGCGCTACTGCACGCTGTGGTAATTTGGGTTTGCCAGCACTTTCATTTAACAGTCATCCTCCAGGCTGGCAGGCCAGTGAGTCCCTGGGTGGGCGGGGCCGTCTAGTGACAGCAGACTATGTCCTGGCGGCCGCTGCAACCCGGGCCTTTCACTTTATTTCTCTTAGACTCCCCCTCGGGTCTGGCATCATTAAATTGAGGAGGGAGTTTAAGGAAAACGCAGAGCTAGTGATAGGACCCGGCGGGACTGGTGCGAGCGGCATGCAGCAGGCATCATATTTGCCTGGCAGCCTGCTCCAGCGCCCTCCAGCACAAGAAGGTGGCAGGCATGTGAGTACCAGAGGCGCAACTTCAAACACTTCACTGAGTGCAGAGCACTACATCCATAAGAAAGTAAGGGAGGGTGCACAGAGGGGGCACTTTATAACTCAGTGCCTACACGGGGTACGGGGTTATCATGTGGAGAGTGAGGACATCGTATGCAGAGAGTGAGGACATCGTATGTATAGACACCAGTTTAAAACTGTCCAATAAAGAGTGACTAGGAGCAGCCCGCGCAATCAGGGAGGGGTACCTACCAACTTTCTTCTTTGAATTGCGGGGTAAGGACAGCGCGTGCCCACAGGATACCACTCTGAGACGTCATCCTGTGCAGAGTGAGGGCAGGGTGTGCCATTCGCAGAGCCACTCAAATTCAGAGGCAGCAGGTTAACCCTCAACCGATTTTGGCCTTGCATTTAAATTCAGCAGCATTCAAGACATCCATCGACGATCCGGTCTGCGCTCTGCAGAGGTGCAAGCAAGGCAGGCTGCAGGGCAGGCAGGTTCAGGCAGTGAGTTAGAGCGGGCCCCGGCCTCAGCAATTTGAGTTTGCCGCCCGGGTCCGGCCCGCCTCCAGTAATAGGCAAGGCGTGCATGGTGCTGGAGCGCGTGACTGGCCACACATTATGCCCAGGGCCGTCATTGGTAGCGCTATTGCGCGCTACAAGATTGACGGGAGAGTGCCTCATTTAAAAGGCATAGGTAACAGCGCTATACTAAACTGGAAACAGGGACCTCACTTAAGGGAAAAACACAAGGAAAGCAGTGCTACACTTAAGGTGTAGGCACAGATCCCGGAACTACAATATCTGACTACAGGGAAAGGTGGCACTTCTGTGAAAAGAGGAAGTGAACGGTATCTCATAAAAAGGTTAGGAAAAAAAAGGTGTCAGCATCTCATTAGAGAGAGAGTGAGAGAGACGGATAATAAAGAGATGAGAGAGAGTTAGGATACAAATGTTATGATAAAAAATAATAATATAAAGAAGACCTTGAGGAGAAAGATGAGAGATCACAGTTAATATGCAGGTTCAAGCTCTCGAAAGACAGGCTAAAACGGCTTTAAATCCCTTTGTTATCGCAGCCCTCACAAACCCAGCAGTACCACGTGATTATAATCCCTGAGCCCTCTGACCCTGATGCAATGCCGCATTTTTCAAAATCTCCGAACCCTACTTCCGGGTGCAGAGTTGCACTGCTAATAAACGCTCGCCCCCGATCAATGTAAAGCGCTGCCCTCTGGTCCCTCCTTCGAGGAGCTGTGCAGCACCATTTATTAATACTGGTCTCATAGTCTAGGGCAGTGCTGCACATCGTTGGCCTCAGTGCTCATTTAAAAGGGCAGCACTTCACGTTTCTAATACTTCCGACCTGCCGAGGTCCAGTGGGGCCTTCTGTTTCCGGTCGCCACTAGAAGTTGCGTGCGTGGGTGCCTATGGGGATGGTTTGAAGGTGGGTCTGGGGAGATTTACCTACCTTAAAAACAGGCACCAGGCAGAGATATCGCTCTACAGCAAAGAAGCCAACAGGGATGGAGAAAAGAGACCTGGTGCAGAGGCCTCACCCCTGCCTCGTCACCACACCCTTACAAAAATCTGCCCATCACGGCATAGCGCTGTCAGGCACGTCTGCTTAGCAGTGACTTATTTAACATAGCTCCAGAGTCACTTGTCTCTAGGCGCTTTCATCCAAACAGAGACAGGGACGGGACCCGATCCACTGACAAACACTGCACTGCAGGCAGCATTTTCAAGGTGTTCTTGCTCTTCACTCGGGGGCTGCGCGGCACTGGCGGCAGCTTATAGTTCATTTTATTATAGAATTTGAGTGTCTCCAAATAGATTATAAATGCCGCCACCAGTGCCGCGCGGTGCCCGTGTTAAGAGCAAGCACACCTTGAAAATGCATCCGCCCACAAAATTGTGCCGCCTGGGGCGGTCCGCCACCCTCGAACCCCCTAGCTACGCCAGTGCGTCTAACGCCATTTCCTTTGCGCAAAAGTATCAGGAAAAACACACTGCTCGTGCACACATCCTCCGCTTAAATATTAAGACACTAACACTGACCTTGCCCACGGGCTGTGCTGCGGGTGCCACCTACAGGTGAAGCTCCCCCTGCAGTGCCAGAGACCGTACCTCCCCGGCTACAGTACCCGAGTGTGCCCTGGCCACTAAGGGCTGCATGAACCGGCAGACTACAACGATTTGTAGCCTGCACAGTTTGGAGGACACCAGCCCATCTGTAGCTGGACCGCAACTTCCGTAAAGGGTGGGACATTCGTTCCGGAGTGTATGTGTTTACTTCCGGGGAGAATAGATCTTTCCGGGGGTAGGTCGTATTTCTAGCCAATCACTGGACACTAGTCTATTTAGTTTAACTTAAACTGACAGTTTGAGTCAGTATAACACCGTTTACAGGCTTCATTTTCCCTGCCTTCGTTTATAGCTTACAGTCGGCAAAACAAGAACAGGTCCCGGGCTGGCAGCCAATCACAGCGCGGCCCGGGGAATGACATCACGGGGTGTCCCGGGCCGGCAGCCAATCACAGCGCGGCCCGGGACAAAGGGGCGGGGCTTAAAAAAACACCGCGAAACGCCCCCGAATCGCGTTTTCTGGAGAAAGCGCGATTGACAGCCTCTGTCTCCCAATGGCTAGCCTCCATTTATGGAGCTAGCCAATTGGAAACAGAGGCGGTCCAAACATCCCTACTGAAAACAAAAGTTTTCGATCTGGGAGGGGCTGTGCCCCTCGCCAGGTCGAAACCTAAAAACAACCCGAATAACTAATACACTTAAGATGGCCACCAAACGTGCGCAATACGCACAGTGACGACAACACGTCTCACGTTACCCAAATGCAGACCAACTATTAAAAGAAGGACTAACGTAATGGCGCTGCATACTTACAAAACGCCGAGCATCGCTACACATGCAAGGTAAGAATAAGGGAAAGGGAGACCGGGAGCATTTTGATCGGAAAGCGCGCAGGTTTTAAAATCGTAAGGGCGACTATAGACAGCGCCTCTGTTTAATATGCACGAGGCACCCCTAATGGAAAAAATAAAAGGAGGGGGGAGCGTAAAGAGCGCAGATTTTAAAATCGGAAGGGCGACTATTGACAGCTCCTCTGTTTAATATGCACAAAGCACCCCTAATGGAAAAAACAAAGGGTGGGGGGTGTGTGAACACAAATTCTGGCATCGCGCGGGTTTGTACAAATACCATCCTTAGAAAAGCGGGTGTAAGTGAACAGAATATAAGGGTGGAATATCCGGGGGAACAGGCTTTTAAACAGAAGAAAATTTCAGGCAGGCGGACATACCCTCATAGCCCAACCAAAAATAGTATTGATTCTCTAGCAAACTGTGTAGGGCCCCCCAAATTGAACGAAGCAATAGAAAAACATAGGAGCACTCTATCCGTGGGGTAAAAAGACCCCTTACTTATGATCCCAACAGATACCATGGATAAATAGTTTCGGGAAAATACGGCGCATGACCAATAAAAAAGCACATCAGAAGCTGTGGGGCGCTAGTCGGTCCTATTCCAAAGAAAGAAGGAAGGAAAGTACTATGATTCAATAGACCTACACCGATTGCAACATCCTCGTGCTATATAAAAATGTAGAGAAGAATCCATTTGAAAATGAAAACCTCTATATATATCATTATGCAGGGAACTACTTATTTATACCCCCTATGAAACCCGACATATGAGGAATCAAGAAAGAAAAGACAAAGATAACGTTAAAATAAGTAAAATTGACCCTTACACATAAGGCAAGATAGCTCTATGGAAAGTTATTGCAGAGAAGGGCCCTAAAATAGTACCTAGGAAAATAATAAGGCATCTATCCTCTCTTTGCCATTCCAGCTCAAATAA
This sequence comes from Lissotriton helveticus, assembly GCF_964261635.1. Classification (NCBI taxonomy): domain Eukaryota; kingdom Metazoa; phylum Chordata; class Amphibia; order Caudata; family Salamandridae; genus Lissotriton; species Lissotriton helveticus. The sequence goes on from NC_136061.1 coordinate 1,787,154,741, forward strand.
GTGGAACCAGACCTGGAATTCCTTTTTACTAGAATATAAGACATGAATGTAATATTGGAAATCACCCCATTCTATGGTCAGTGGACAAGATTATTTAACTATACAGTGTCGATGTATGAAGGAGTATGGTGGATGAAGTGGTTAGTGGATAAGACCATACAACCATAAAGTGTTGGTGTATGAATGATGACAATAGGAAGAAGTGGTATAGTTCAAATGGGGAGGAATATAATTCTCTAGAAGGGAGGACCCCAAGGGGAGTGTAATTGGTTTACATATGGAACCCAGAATGGAATGTAGTGCTAAAAAAAAGTCAGCGGTGTATAATTAGACGTTTTGATTGACATACATGATATATATAACAAAGTCAATGTTATATTAGCAAAAACAAGATCTATGCACTCATATATATCTAGGAATATGTATTATTTACGTGTGTAGAGTATACAGAGATAAGGCTGACTTTTGTTTTCTTTTATCTAGATTTACCAGTCGAAATAATTTGGAACATTAGACCCTGTATCTATTAATGTTAGTCCTGAAAAAGGTGCATGGGCAATAGGCATAGATACCACGGAAACGCGTCGACGCACTTGTAAAGAATCCATCGCTGAAGGGTTTTTCAGGACAAAAAAAAAAGTCTCTTGACGAAACTACCTTCAAATCACATATCAGCCTTGGATCTATTGTCTGGCCACAATTTAATTTTAGTATTGTGTTGTTGGTGGCCATAGGGTCTTATATTTTAGTCTCATGAACTGTTCATAATATGTTGTGTTATTGTTTTTTTATATACAAAATTGTATGTTTTTAACTGACTAGCATCCTCCATATACTGAGTGTAGGAGCTGTTCTTTTTAATATTCTGTAATGATACAATCAAATATCTGTCCAAATTGTTTTTTTAAAAGAATAAATATATATTAGCACTACTTTCTAGTTTGGTTATATATTGATGCTATAATGGGTAATATCCTGTAAACTGAAGTGTGGGTGTTGTGTGCAGAATTACTTGTGAGTGAACAAAAAAACTGTATGTGAATTTCGATCTAATATCAGAAAGTCCAGGAGAACCCTTTTCTTGCTTTTCGTAGACTAGGCTCAGCCCCTGGGACAGAGTGAGCCACCTCTCCACCTTTTTTCAATGCTCTTCCTTCTGTCCATACAGTCTTGAACATCATACAGCCCTGGTCTGTATCTGTCTCACTCTGTGTTGTTATCAATATCATCTCTTGTTTCTGGAGTACACTGTGTTTCATCCCTTGTGTGCCGGAGCCAAGTCTGGCTCCATCTTCTATAAGCGTTCCACACTCTCCTCATCCCTAGGGATGCATTTATTTAGTTCGTAAGTAATGTACTTTTTGCAACTAGGGTTGTTTCATCCTGTGTTGGCTTGGTTTGTCTTCTGTCTTTGAGGGGGTCTATTTACTCCATCTCCATTTTTCTCTTTTTTCTCCTTCTCACTTTCTTTTTTCCTTTATTTCTTCTCTTTTCTTCGTAGCTGTTTCATGTGTTCCTCACGCACATGCCTATTTCCTCCCTTAATGTCTCTCCATGAATTTGTCTTATGTACCACTTAGAGGCACAACCTGGAATTTTAAAGTCTTAAGGAATTCCATTAAACATCAGTGTGTTTGATCTCACTTATCTAGATGGCACTGTCAACTTAAACTTATTCAAGAAACACACTTTAATGAAACAGACATTACCAAGCTCAAAAACAATGGGCCAGTGAGTTTTTGTTTCACCTTACACACAACATAAATATGGAGTGGCCATTCTCTGTCATAAATGCTCAAACATATCCCTGGTTTCCTAGGAACAAGTCAAGGAAGGAAGATGGATTTTGGTATGCCTTCATATTGATGGAATTCTTTTCACGATTCTCAATGTCTATGGTCCCACCAACCATGACTGTCTGATTTCACAACTAGTCACTCAAACTGTTACTAACAATGTAATCTATGGGGAGATTGTCACCAAATTATTGATAGCTTTCTAGATTGTCACTCATATACGAGAGACCTCCCTCACCAAATTCACCAATCATGTAAGCCCACTAGCAATCTTTCCACTATGCCCCTCATAAAATGCAAACCAGGAAAGATGACATGTTCCTTAGCAAAAACCTCTTCCAACATCTAGTAAATTCTGAGATAGAGGTTCCTCGCAACCCTTTAAGGTTTAGTATTCACTTAGGCCCGATGATGAGTCTGGCTGTCCATGGACCATCAGACTTGCAGGGGCACAGCGGTCTCCCAACTCTCTTATTATGAGTTGGATGGTGGGACCGCCAGAGCCCCGCCAAAGCTGCCAGGGAACCACTCTTCACCTGGCGGTGTTGTGGTGATCAGGAGATAGTAATATGCTTGGTAATATGCTTGGGGAGACTGCTGCACTCTTGCCAAGCATACTATAAGCTTCCTCTCTGCCACGGTTTTCATGGTAGTTCCACCGCCATAAAAACCATGGCAGAGAGGAAATAAAGGGAGCCCTACAGTGTGCCTTGGTGCCTCATGCCATGTGGATGCACACAGGGGGGCACAAAATGTGACCCCATGTGTACATGCACTCCAGTTCCTGCACAGCACGGATTTTACAGGGCTGCTGGGTGGACCTGGCGCCTCACCGCCAAATAGTAATTGGGCCCTTACTTTCTGATAAGGATTTCACTTCCTCTTATGAGACCTTTGTTAATGAATTTCAAGATTAATGCTCGGTAGAGTCATCTTCCCACTTTGTTTGGGATGCGTTCAAAACCACCTTCAGAGGATTTAAAATGAGATCGTATCTAGTAGACAGAAAGTTATGGAGGCAAAGTCAGCTGCCATTCTTAGTGAAATTAAGAGATTAGTACATAATATTTTACCTCTAAAAACCATAAAATTGATGTGGAAGAGTTGGTTACAGCTAAAATCCAATTTAATTAAGCTATCATGGGAAAGGCAAGTGGCAATCTTCTCAAGATTAATGCAATTGTGGAGGATGCCACAGAACTGGCAATCTACTAGCTAATTATCTTAAGTGAAGGAAACAAAAATCCTCTGTTACTTCTATTACTACTCAATCTGGTACTAAACTATTTCTTGATTAGGCTATTGCTAGCTGTTCTGTTAACTAGTATCAAACACTATCAACACCCACAAGGCCACGCCTTCTGATGACTCCCTTTCCTCAATATTCTCTCATTCTTCCATGCGCAAACCTTCTAAAATGTATCTGACTCCACTTGAGGATCTTCTTTGAGTGGAAGAGCTGTTTCCTGCTGTCTAACATCTTCCAATTGGTAAAGCGCCTTGACCAGAAGGATTCACGGTTGAGTTCTATCTTCAATTTTCAAAATGAATTTTCCTAAACTTTTTTAATTAATTACCCATTTCCTCTCACTGAATAAATCCTCTGGTTCTTTTACGGAAGCTATGAGCTGTCTTATTCACAAAAAAGACAGGGATCCCTCTCTGTGTTGAATTACCGCCCCATTTCGCTGATTGTAGAACTTTTGCTTAGGCACTGGCTCTTCACTTTAATTACTTTATGCCTCAACTTTTCAATGTGGAAGAGTCTGGTTTTGTCAAAAATCGAAATATAATGGATAATTTGCAAGTCTTTTTGAAAAAAATTTAAAAAGCAGGAAAACATAACCGTTCACTGGCAGGGGTGACCCTAGATTCTGAAAAGCCATTTGATTATGCAGACTGGGAATATATAATGCATGCTCTCCATTGGCATGGATTTGACCCTCATTTTCTTCAGTTAATTTCCTTACTCTATTCCTCCCCCATGCTAGTTTCAGTTAACAATATACAATTCTCCTACTTCCTCCTCCATAGAGGCAATCAGCAGGGTTGCCCTTTTTCTCCCATGTTTTTTTTTCATGCACTTGAGCCCTTTTTATTCATGTTGAAACATTCTGATACCTTTACCTTTATTGTTTTTTAGACAAATAAGGTACACATTAAATTTACAGCATATATGGATGATATCCTTCTCCATATTTACAAACCAGAATCATCACTTCCTCACTAAGTGCTGCATACATATTTGGATATATCGAGTTATAAACTTAACATTAAAAAAGTCTGAAGTAATGCCTCTCAACAAGTTCTGCTTAAAAGTGCCTTCTGCAGGGGTGGGACTTGCATGGAATCCTGATAAGATTAAGTGTCTTGGTATCTCTTACCGTAAAAATGCAATAGTCTATGAAAGCACGTTTAGCAAAATGTTTGAAAATAACACGAGGATGGTCTCCTTCATTCTTGTCCTTGTGGTGGGGTAATTTAGACACTTTTAAAATGAGGACTATTAAAATCCCAGTGAAATATTTTACTGCCATTGACAGACTCTTTTTATGGAGTGGAAAACCTTCTTGTATTTGTTTACACCGCTTACAATTGCCAAAGTCAGCTGAAGGGGTCAATTTCCCTAACTTTTCACAAATAGTTTGGAATTAACCCATGTCAAAGTTATTACCTTGAGTCCTTGGACCCTTCATCCAAGCTATGGGCTCACCTGGAACTAGCCTTTATCTCCCCATTCTCTCACAAACATATTTTACATATCACATTTCACTACATATTGGCTGCCTGCAAATATACACCACTCTTGCACTCTTTTCAATCTGTACTTGGTAAATCAATTCCACATGTCTGACCAATTCCTTTAGACTCCTTTTAGGAATAATAAAAGGACACTTGTAAATGGCATACTGTTGTTTTTGTGGTCTTGGTTAAATAAGGGATATTTACAGTTTCTCAATTGATTCAATTAAATAATTCCATCTTTCCATTCACATCTCCCTCCTCTTCCTTTAATCTTTCTTTGAAATTTCTCAAACAGTATCAGACCTTATAATCTCTGTATTGAAGTCCCTCCCTTCCCTTTTTAATCACGAAAATCCTCCTCTCTCTCCATACAAACAATAAATTCTCACTTGCAAGACTTCATTAATAAATAGATCATTGCTAACCACTCCTCTTGATAGGCATATATCTAGAGCTTCTCTGGGAATCGGATTTACACTTTAGTTGGCCCATCTCACTCTGACAGAAAATTTGGGACAAAAGTCACCCCACACCATGTCCTGCCAGTCTGACCCAAACAGTTAATTATTTCTACAAATTATTGTATCATGCACCAGAACTTAAACTTCTTGAGAGTGATGTATGCTGGTGGAGTAATTTGGATCCTGGTATTTACCTTCACATATTGTTTCTATGTCCTAAGCTGTCATTGTTTTGAGAGCAGTTATGGATAAGAATAGAACATATTACTGAAGTTCACTCCTCATTTTCCATTGACATTTATTTTCAGGGCAGCTGAAGTAGTATTTGGCCTCAGAATAAATTACCGATTGGAAATCTGTAGATAATATCACACTGCAACAGTGGTGGAATTTGGTTTGTCGTAATGTCCTATTACTTACGGTAATCTTCATTACTCCTGGTTCCGTTGACCTCGTCCCATTCCTTAAAATATGGAGATGACCATCTCCACGACAGAAAAAAGAAATGGAGCATGCTGGGATACCCTACCTGCTCCCTCCCACTGGGAGTACAAAAGTTGTACCAGCCCAGCATGCATCCTGAAAACACCAAGCCAACAACAGGAAGGCCGGCCCAAGGGAGGGAGGGAGGAAGTAAGGAATGGGACAAGGTCAACGGGACCAGGAGTAATGAAGATTACCGGTAAGTAATAGGACATTACCCCCAGGTCCCTCCTGACCTCGTCCCATTCTTTAAAATATGGAGAATACCAAAGCAGAGAACCCGGCCTTCCGGAACTCCACCAACAACAAGGGCACCAGACCAAAAAACAGTACCCCACAGGCCCGAACCAAGACCCCAAAGGCCAGAAGGGGACTGTGACGGAAACAAGAAACACCAACCAGGCAAGCCAGAAGGGAGGCACAGAAGCAGAGCCAAGCCCCCAAGGGAGCAAGCAGAGGGGCCAAAACGAAGGCCCCCCCCACGACCAAAGGAAGCCCAGGAGAAGCGCGTGCAACCCAACAGAGAATGGAGCCAGGAAAGGGCAACCAACCAGCGAGAAACCCCCAAGGGCGAAGACCCAGGCCGCCAAACAACCAGGGACCAACTGGCCAACCCAGCCCAAAGGACAAGGGCAGAAAAGAACAGCCCGCACAGGGCAGACGAGCCGAAGGAACAGGAAGGAACAAAGCAGAGGGATGACCCCAACACAGCAGGGGAAGCCCCCCAGCAGAACCAAAAAGAGGGCAGCAACAGGGAACCACAGAGGAACCAGGCCACAGGGCAGGACCAACCAAAGGCCAACCGCCGCAGAGACTCCGAACAGCAGCAGCACCCAAAAGGCCAACCAACCGGGAGAAGAACCCGGCGCCCCAGAAACGACCAAGACCGGGGCAAACCCCCAAAGAAGGAGGCACCTGGACAAAAAAACAGCAACCTCCACAACAGAGGTCAGGGAGAGCAAAAACCCAACCCAAAAACAGACCCGGCAAAAACCAGGGCGCAACCAGGAAAGACAACAAAGGCCCACACGGAACCAGGGAAACCAAAAACCCAGAACCGGAAAGGAGGGACCGACCCCCAGGAGGTAAAAGGGAGAAACCACGGAACCACAGAAGGTGAAACCCCAAAGGCAGAAGGCCAACAACAAGGCCCACAGCCCAACCCCAAGAAACCAGCTGTAGAACAGGCAGGCCAGCCAGCCACAAGGCACACAACACCGCACCACCAGGACCCAGAAGGAGAGGCAAAAAGGAACCCCCAACCAGGAAGGGGCACAGGAAAGGCACAACAGCCAACCACAGCCAGACCTCCCCGAGAAAGGAGAACCAGAAGAAGGAAGCCCAGAGCCCACACAACGGACCCAGCGCCACAGCCAACCGAAGGGAGCGGACTCAGAAAGGACCAAAGACCAACCCAGGACCGTGACAAAGCCCAAGAAAAGGAGCAGCCAGGAAAGGCCCCCAGCAGGGACCAAAAAAAGGACCCGAAGCAAAGAAGGGCCCCACAGCACAAAGCCCAACACAACCAAGCCAAGAGGCGCACCAGTGACCCAAACGCAAAGCGAACGGGATGCCAAAACAGGGACCGGAAAGGCAAAACCAACAGAGGCAGAGCCTCGGCCCCCAGAGCACACGAGGAAAAAACCCTGGCACCGAAAGCAAAGGAGAGGAGCCCGAAGAAGCCCAAGGCGCACCACTCAACAAGGGAGCGGGAAGGAACACCCCAGCACCAACGAGAGAGCAAAGGGCACAGGCCGAAAACAGACCGCGCGGGAGCACAGGGCCAACACCAGGCCCCCAAAGCCCCAGACCCGAAGCAAAGCCAACCGCAACCCAAGGCAGAGCGAGAGGGGCGGGAAGCAGAAACCCGGCCACACACCAGGGGAGGCAGACACCCAAACCCCACAAGTAGGGAAAAGGCACGGCCAACAGGGCAGGGCACAAGAGCAGAACAACCAAAGAACAAGAGGCCACCCAAAGCAAGAGCTAAGGAAAACCAACAAATCCCAGCCACCACCGGAGGGAAACAGGGCGGCAGGCGAGAAGAAACCCAAACCAACACCACCAAAAAGGCCAAGGCCCACCAGCACGGAGGAAGGGCACAACAAACCCCCCCCCCTCCCCATCGGAAACCAGGGGGAGACACCACCAGAAGGTAGACACCTCGAGCACGGGGCAAGCAAAAGCACCCAAAGGGAGCCAGAAGCGCCCAACAGCGAAAACCGTAGGCAGGCAGGCAGGCAAGCAGGCTGGCACCCAGACAGGCACCCACCCCGCTCGAACCAACAGAAGGGCAGGAACCAAGGGGCGAAAAGAAGTCACAGAGAGGCCACACACCCGTGGAGACCGACACCCAAAACCCACCAGCAGGGAAAGGGCACAGCTCAGCCAGGACCGACAAACAGGGTGGGGCACAGGATCCTGGCACACGAAGAACAAGCACCCACCCAAGGCAGAGCCAACGACCCAGCCACCACCGGAGGCAACAGCGGCCAGAGAAGCAAAGCCCCAAAGCACAACCCACCATCCAGAGAAACAAGAGGGGAGAAGGAAACCTCAACAGGAAACCAAACCCCACCAGGCAGAAGGCGAGAAGCAAAGCCTACAAAAACAGGACCCACCAGGAGCACAACCAGCCCGGCCCGGAGCCAACAGCCGAACAAGGAATAGGCGCCACCAGGACAGAGGAAGGGCCCAACAGCCCCCCCAACAAGGAAACAAGGAGAGGACACAGGAACCCACCGAAAGCCAGAAGCCCTGAGCATGGCCCAAGCAAAGCATCCGATAGGAAGCAAGATGCGACCAGCAGCGGATACCTCAGAAACCCGACAGGCACGCACCAGGACCAAACCCACAGGAACGCCAGGAACCAAAGGGTAGAAGGCCTAGAAAGCGAGCCACGGCCCAGCAGGAAGACACCCCACCAGGGACGGCCAGGCAGCAGGTGGACCAGAAGCCAAAGCCACAGGGCAACACAGCCGCAGAGCACAGCACAAGCGTCAATCGACCTACTCCAAGCAGCAAGCACCAGAGGGATAGGCCATATGGAAACAGCAAAGAAAGCCAGCAAGAACCCCGGAACCAGAAAGCACAGGGAGCATCAGCAGCAGGAGAAGGTCAGAACACGAGTCTGTCAAGGCCCAACCGGAACCCCCAAAACAGCACTCAGGCCAGGGGAACAGGAAGAAAAAGCCCAATCCACGTCGCAAGGGCAAGCCAACCCAAGGGGCATGCCAATGGCACACAGGAGAAAACAGATGCGTCCCCGGAACACAAAAGAACACAGGGGACCAGGGCGCAGGAAGCGAGAACAGCCCACCCCAAAGAAAAAATAGGGGGAAAGCACACCACTCCAAGGGCAGAAGCGCACCCCACCAGGGGCGGAACAACCGCAGAGCAGGGGGGCCCGAGCAACAGGGGACCCCCCCCCGCAAAAAAGTCGGGCCGGAGAAATAAAGCAAGAGCCAAAAGGAGGGGGCCAACCCGAAGGAAGCAGGGGCCCCCACAACAGGAGAAATACCCCAGAACACCTCCAAAGCCGTAACCCAAGAGGAGGAGAAAGGACTCCAAGGTGGCAGGAAGAACGCACCACCAGCCCACCGACCCGACCAACAGAACACAACTAGCCGAGGAGGCATGGGGAAGGCAAACCAAGGCAGCAAGCACGTAACAGCAACCCCAGCAGCAGAAGAGCCATGGCAGCACAGGAGACCAAGTGACATGCGGATACAAGCGGATGAAACATTTTTAGGAAAACAGCACACATCCCACTCAACCAGCAGGGAGACGCCCAGAGGACGACTCCCACCAGCAACAGTCACGGACAACAGCAGGACAAGAGACGGAACCATGTCCAGCAAGGCCAACCCGCCCAAACACAGCCTCAACCTCCACACAGTACACAAGGACAGTGAACTGGGAAACAGGGACTTCCGATACACGGTACTCCCCAGGGGGGCAGGAAGAGGGCCATAACAGCACCCCTCCCCCCCAACCCCAATAGACTGTCCAGGCGCCCACCAGAACACCAGCGCCGGGCAGAGAAGTCCGCCTCGCCGAGGCCACAGCAAGATCCACACCGGCCACAGGCAGGGAGCCAAAGACCAGGCCCAAGAGGAACCTGCAAATGAAAGACAGCAGGAAACCCGGACAACAAAAAAGAAAGAAACAGGGACCGCTAAGCGGTACTCATCAGGAGGGCAGGAGGAGCGCCCCAACAGCTCACCGCCCCCCAATATACTGCCCAGGTGCCCTCCAGGACATCAGCGCCAAGCAGAGCAGACCACACCACCGCGACCACAGCACCGAAGGAACCAGAACCACCGGAGCAACAAGTGGCATCAACCGGAGGAAGGTGAACACGTGGCTGCAACGAGACAGCCCCAAACAAATGGGAACTGCCAATGCAAAGGCCCCACAGTAGGGGAACGCATCCCAGTGGCATGGCACATCTCATCCAAAACTCCAGAGAGCCAGCTAGCCACACGCCAAAATCAATTCCTCTAATAGTGTCATAAACATCATTAGCTGTAAAAACTCACCGTTTCCCACTCTAATTGTACTTAGGTGCTCCTGTATTCTCAGTTTTATTTTTCGTATTGACACCTTAAAAAAGGAAATTGTACAGAGGGGAGTATGTGAGTCAGCTACGATCTTTGTAACCACCATGCGGTGTCCCCGAATGCAGTAGTGTTATTAAAACCAGCCGGTTATAACTGCAATAGTAAACATTAATGGTAAAAGCCTTTGTGAAGTATTTGGAAACCAAGGAAACGAATAGCGTGATCTCGCGATATTTTTCGAGAGTTCAGTACCTTGAATAATATGCAATGGGATGGCTCCCAATCTAAGAAGGCCGCCCGTTACCGCGAGAATGTTGGAACCAATCAGCTTTCGCTGTATGTAAACAGTGAACAAACGACCAGTACCTTGCTCGAGGGACGATAGAAAGCCGGTGAATCTCCTGTTGGCGGTAATGTACTTAAAAAGAGCGTAGAGGAGGGCTTAATCGAACTAAGAAGTACAGGTCTGTAGTAACAGTTGAATTTAATAGTGTGTATGAAAATGACTGTGATGTTTTACAGTGATTCATCACGCAAGGAGAGACCACGTAAACTCATGATTGGAGTTCACTGGATTCTGTTTTTAAACACCTCTCGGCTGGTAGGAGATATATCTGCTGATTGAGGGTAAATATGACAATGGTTGTGCTTGTGGTGCGGACAAGCACTATGATTATACACGTTAAGGAAAGATGAGTGAAACTTGTGTTTTTTGTGTTTTTCACAACAGTACCTGCAACCCTGGTGTCCTAAGCAGTGGCGAATAAAGATATGCCCTGAAGAAATTGCCTGATAAATACTAAGGCAATGAAACATGTTGGCAAGTTCATAGTGGCTCTATAATCAGTAGCCACATTCACTTTTTTAATTGAGAACATTAAGCATATGAGAACAAGAATAAAGTCGTCTGTTCATCCTTGATGCGTTTTTATGTTATATATGTGGTATCATTTCACTAATTGTTTGTGTTGTCTGTATTGTTCCACTGCATTCACCACTATTAACACAATTACTTTTGGTTGGACACGTTTCCGTTTAGCGCGATAGCACCGATGATGATAACAGGGCCGTCCTGGTGAGTACCTACCAGGGGTCCCATTGGTGGTGCGCCCGTGAGGTGCTATCGTGCTTGTTCACATTTTTTCTACACATGTTGGTGTGGTTAGTAGTACTGTTGTATAGAAGGAGACGGGCTTTTTAAGATGGGCTATTGACTGGTGTATCCCCAACCCTGTACATTAGGAAACGGGTGGTTGTTATAAAAGAGTGCGACATGAGATACCCAAGTCTTACAAAAAACTGATTGCCTGAGGTCTAGGTCATTTTTGTAGTTGTGACGTATTGAGTGGAGGGCGACCTAGACCTATTTTCCCTCTCAGCTCCAATTTTTGTTTGCTTCCTGGGTAGTCTGCCTTGTATCCTGGTCTGAAGGACCTTGTTACAGAACATTCTTCAATAACGACGGGTGGACTTCATTTCATCTGTCTAGTCTTTCTGGTCTCTTCAGCCTATCATACTCGAAATCTAAACTGTTTTATTCTGCGTACCCTAAAACTGAACCGTAATCCCTTGAAGTCCCTATGGTTACCTGATAGAAGTCAACACACGACACGAAAAATTGAGACAAAACAACATTGAGTGCAAATGCACTGCTGGATTTCTCTTACTCCTTTGTCCCTATTATCACTGAATTCCTTCGAGTGACATATAAGTTATCCCATACCTCAGTGCAGGAATTCAGGGACATCAGGGGTTCCCTGTTGGTCTGTGTCCACGGAACCTGTGTAGGTGCTGAGTAGTGTCTAAAGTGAATGCATTTAATTTGAAATTCTTCTCAATGTGTGAATGAACAGCAGAAAACACTGCTTGGAACCACTGATCAGTCAGCACCTTCTGTGTTTCCTACCTTTGTCCTTTGTTTTCTGCAGCTCAGATGTTGATTCTAGTTAAATGTATGCTCTTTAGACACAACAAATGCAAAAAACATGTTCTCAGCACCACTCTGACTCTACGTAGCTGTTCATGATATGGCCTCATAAGGTTTCGATGAGTCAAGATCAGCTGAAAGGCTGGATCACCTGAGGAGAAGTGAGTGAGCAGTAGAGAGCAACAGACAAATATTATGTTGGGGCATTTTCTTTGATTGCGTGAAACTAATGGACAGATGTTCTAATAATTGATTGAAAAATACTGGTTGCAAGGTATTACCAGTATTTTCATGACCAGTCAAGGGTTGTATTACCCTCAGGTCTCTTGCAGACAGAAAAAAGAACAAAAGAAACATTAGAACCCCTACTTCACCCACTCCTGCCGGGAGCACTGAAGGTGTACTTACCCAGCATTCCTTCTAATATTTTTTTCTGTCTACTGACAATGTGCATGTGGGAACGCGTAGTTATCCTGGGATCATACTTCCGGGTCACGTCACGGCTCACTGGAGCATGGGCTCCCTGGCTTCTGGGCTGATGTAGACATGTGCGTCCAGGCCTACGAGTGAAACAGGGTCCAGGGAGTGCGAGGCGGCTGTGTGTACTACTGTGCATCCAGTTGTCGGCATCTTCCGGATTGGAGGAGATAGAGGCCTGCAGCTACTGGTCCTGGGATAAGTGCTGGTTTACTGCCTTGAAATTGTTTAAGTATTATACTCTTACTTTGAAGGTTAGGTGTTCAATTCCAGGTATTTGGATTGTTGTACCTGTTTGTACCCTTGGGGCTCCATCGACATTAGGGTGTGGTGCTGGTGGTTGTCTCCTTCTTAGGCGCAAAGTCTGGAAGTCTCCGGTGGCCTAGTAGTTGAGGTCTAAACTGCTGGCTCTGCAGGTTACAGGTTTTAGCCTGGGGATCTCAGTGGTCTTTATCCTGGTTGCCAACAAGTAGGTGTGATATGCCAGTGTGTTATGGGGGCTACATGTTACAGAGTGTTCCCTGGCCGACATTCCAGCGGGGCAGATGTGTTGACAAGTAGAGTGACATGTCTTCCTGCCAGCTGAGGGATTATGGTAGGGTGACACTGATGTTAGTGTCTGCATTGTTTGGCTTTGGGCATGGTCTGAGTGGGAGGCATGGGGCCCAGGCAGTACTGTTTATTTCCTTGACTACTAGGGACAGAGATTTCCACTGGTTTCCCTATGCTCTACGGCTCGTGTTTGGGTAACAATGCTGTGGGGTATCTCAGGTGCTTGCCGTGTCTCCCCTGGTTACTTTTCCATGGAGATTTTTCTGCTTTGCCTCTGAGTTGTTCTGGGTTCTTCGAGATTTGGTTTCCGAAGTCATGGACTGTTCCCGTGGTAGTCCCTAGTTCTGGTTTTTGGGAACACCCTGCTTTCATGTCAGGCTACATGGGAGGTAGTGTTTATGGGGGGATGCTCTTAGGCTGTTTCTTGCTACCCTTTCTCTTCTTTTCAGGGGCTGTATGAGTGAATATTTTTCTGTGGTATGTGTCCTCTGTGGGTTTATTCAACCCATTGCCTTTGGGGATGTCTCTGTGTCCTCTGTGCTACTCTTCCTGCTTTCAGTTCCAGATGTGCTTTGGTCCCAGTCATGCCTTTTTGGGGTGGAGACCGAGGGTCCTGTGTCTGGTTATGTTTGGATGTTTTCTTTGCTGCACCTGTTGGGATGTAGGGAGTTTCTGTGTCCCCTTCTGTGGCTTATCCTTTCTATGGGTGTTTTAGGATGTTATTGGCGAGGTGGGATTATTGCCTGGTGTATTTTTCTCGGATGCACTTGTCTCTTTTCTTGAAGATGGTGGTGACTGTATGCCCCCTGGGGCGGCCAGCTCATGGGGCTGTTGTCCCCATTTGCCCCCCAAGAGAGCAGGCAGATTGTCCAATTTGTGTTTGGGGATGGGGGCACTGGCATACCCATTCTGGGCAACCCTTACATATTAAAAAGCCCAACATAGTCCCTGGTGCCTATTAGACCCTCTTACCCCCTCCCCCGGGCAGGCTGATGAGGGGTATTCTCTCCATCTGCCTCCTCGGGGGAAGCAAGGCTGAGGCAACTTTTTTGGGGGGTGGGGAATTGGCATGCCCATTATAGCAGCCTCCACCCCTGAAAAAAAATATTCTCTGGGTTCCTAGTGGGCTTTTTGCGCCCCCTGGGGCAGATCAGTGTTTGTTGCCCCCACCTGCCCCCCTAGGGGGGCCTAGAGATTTTCCAATTAGTGTTTGGGGGCACTGGCATGCCCATTTTGGGCAGCCCACACACCTTTAAAAAAAAAAAAAAACAGAACCTTTGGTGCTTTGTAGGCTTCCCGCTTCTCCGGGGAGACTGATCAGGGGCTATTGCCCCCATCTGTCTCCTGGTGGTGCAAGAAGTCTGTGGCAATTTATTTTTGGGGGTGGGGGCATTGGCATGCCCATTATGGGCAGCCCACACACCTGAGCTACAAAAAAAATAGTCACTTCTAGTGGACTTTCTGCCCCCAGGTGGGGCATAATGACTGCCTTTATCCCAAAATGTTGGGGTTGGGGGAGTACAAGCCCCTGCCCACTGGGCCTCATCGCCTTCCCTGGTGTCTAATGGGTGTATCGCTACTTGGGGATCGCCCTCCTGCAGCAATTCCCAGACAGGGATCCACTAGGAAGGATTTTCTCCTTTCCAATGGTACCTCTCCCATTAGCCTCAGGGTTTCAGGGGGCTGAGAAAGCCTCACAAACACTGACGCATTAAATGTGAAATGAGCTGATTGGCTCATTTCACTTTTGTTTTCAGTGACATTAAGTCAGTGCGCGCTGATTGTCAGTTCACTGAAAACCCAGAACAACCTTGTGAGCTGGAGAAGCTATTCCCCAATTCACAAGCCTGTTTTGGAATTAAAGAAATCCCACTTGTGCCTGCAACAGAGGGATTTCCAGTGTCATGTGCACAGATGCACGGGAGTCGTCGGACGCACACGAGCACATGGATGGCTCTGCACGTCCGACACACCAAACTGTTTATGCACTTAAATATGGGCATATGAATCTAAAGTGCCAGAGCTTGACTTCAAATAGGTACTGGTGGTGATTTCAAGTTCCCATGCTTGTTAATGAGACATTAGTTGAATGAATGAGGACATTTTCTAGTTCGATACCCACCCACTGTCAATGCATCTTTCCCCATTCTAAGTCACAACTTCTTCCATGACAAAATATCTCAAGTCATTTTTCCTGTACAATTCCTTTTGCAATCTCTGCTATTTAGCTAGTTTACTTTAAAGACGTCTGGAAAATGCCAGAGCAGCATGGACGTTTCCCTCTATTTGGTAGGGGTGTAGATTTAACAAAAATGGCAGTCTTGTTTACTTGAATACACAAAAGTAGCTTCTCTGAGTATAAATGACTGAGACTTAGGAGATACTAAGTAAAGTGCCTGGCATCTCACAAAAAGTGAAGGACTGTCCTCACACACCACCAAGTGTCATGCCTCTTCATTGGCACTCCTCGCTCTCTAAAAACTCGGTTTGAAAGAGAGCAGGCCTACACCTGGAGACAGGGAGTGTTAGAACCGGGGTCTCTAGTTGGCAGGGGTATGCACCCTAGTCCAAGTAGGGACCACCGCTTCTGACCTGGTAGCTTGACGCAGAGCAGCAAAGGCGTAACTTCAGAGGCAATGTGTAAAGTATTTTTGCAACACACAACGGCGATGACACAGTAAAAACACCCACAAAAGGAACACCACACCAGTTTTGAATAAAAATTAAACGAGAACAAAAAGCAGGTAAATCCAGGTCCAGGCAAGATCAATAATAAAAAGGATTCCAGTTTCCAAGCAAGATCAATAATCAATAAGAATGAATCCAGTTCCCAGGCCTGATCAAATCACCAAAAGCTCATGTGTGCCAAGGGCTCCTGCTGGTAATGTCATTCTCACAGTGCCCTTGGATGGCAAAAGTTCACTTGAGGTAGGTTCTTATGGTCAAAATTCACTGGGGGAAGGTTCTTAGGCCAAAGTTCCCTTGTAGCGTAATAAGTGTGCCTCCCATAGAAATGATGCTCCCAGCATAGGAAGTGCGGCTGCCCAGGCGCTGCTAATAATGCTAAAAAATGCCCCAGTGTCAATTACCAAGTAATTATGTCCCCGTAGGCCGGTCAGTGAAGGACGGTTCCAGGCCAAGCACAAAGCTCACACTCCAGGTACCTGGCCAACCCGCACCCCGCCCCCGCGCAGCAGCCTGGTTGCACTGAGGCGTTACCTGGGGTGGTGGTTGCGGGCGCGGGTGAGAGGCTCCTCTTCCCCTGGGGCCTCGGGCTCAGCAGGCGCTGCATGGGTGGGGGTCACGGCCACACAGCGCTCCTTTAGCACAGTGCTTAACAGTGCCTCCAAGTCCGGGGTAACGACGGAGCCTCCTGCCGCACAGCGCTTCGCTTCTCAGCGCTACACAGTGCGCTCCGGTCCCAGTGGCGGTGACCTCAGGGCCAGTTTCAGTCGGCTTGCGCCAGAAGCAGAGGCAATCATAGGGCCCTCGGGAGGATCACGGGGCAAGCAGTGCTGAGGGCAGGCACAGCGTTGCAGGGCAAATCTTGAGAGTGTTGTTGCTGTTCCAAAGGGCAGTCTATAAAACGCTGTGGTCCAAGGACAGGTAGTTTCCTTTAGCTTAAAAAGGGTGCAGTCCCAAAAAGGCAATCTTTAAAAGGTTGAAGACTCTTTAAAGTGTGGTTCAAAGAAAAGAAGTTCCTTTGGGATGTTGTGGAGACACTCTGGTGAGGATGTTGCAGTCTCCCATGCAGGGCAGGATCAGCAGACAGTAGGGCAGCTCAGCAGGTTGTGTGCAGCAGTTCCTTGGAGCAGTCAGCCTCCTTCCCAGTGGCAATCCTCTTGCGCTGCAGTCCTCACTCCAGCAGGGATTCTTCCAGGTCCAGCAGTGTAACAAGAATGTGAGGCCAGGACCCTCCCTTATATATTCTACAGTCCAGGGGCTAGAAAGTGGTGGAAGTCTCTGGAAGTGTCTGGGGGCAGGGCCTTCTGGAAGAGTCCAGGGAGTTCTGGTATGTTCCCTGCCTTCCCTGACCTAGCTGTCAAAGTGACGAGAGACAGGCCGTTAGGCTACAGTGGACAGCCCATCACAGCTCATCCCAGGGAAGAAGGTGTGAGTCACCACTCCCACCTCCCAACCCAGGCAGGCTATCAGTATGCAGAGGGGAGGAGGGAATCTTCAGAGCCTAATCTAAGTATAGGCAAGAAAAGGTCCCCTTTATAAAAGTGGGATCCCTAGCGTAATAATGCCCAAACCCTATATATCATTGGAAAGGGTTCCCCGCCCCGAGTCCAACAAGACCAAACATGACAGACTTAGTAGGTCCCTGTCAGAAGTTATCCTATAAGGGGAGGTTCCCAATGTTAGCCTATGAAGGATGAAGCCTTACTGCAGTAGCAGTAGCTTGTGGCAGATATGCCAGCCTCACAAGGTTTTAGGGGAGAGCACCTGCACCTCAGCACTGTTTAGCAGTGGATAGGCGCCCAGAGTCCTAAGTCCAACAAAAGGTAAGGTAAAAATGGGAGGCAAAAGGGTAGGGGAAGACCACCCTAAGGCTGACATGTCCAACACGTGTCGCCCCAGCTGAAAGTGGGGAGAACTACCCAACCTCTAGGGAGTTCTCATCACTAAGGCGGAAAAACCTAGCGAGACCGTCAGCAATGGCGTGGTCTACTCCTGGTCTGTGTTCCACCCTGAAATCCATCCCCTGTAGGGAAATGGACCACCTCAACAATTTGGGATTCTCGCCCCTCATTTGCATGAGCCACCTGAGGGGCCGGTGGTCAGTCTGAATCAGGAAGTGGGAGCCAAACAAGTATGGCCGCAGCTTCTTCACAGCCCAGGCCACCGCAAAGGCTTCCCTCTCTATCGCACTCCACCGCTGTTCTCGGGGGAGTAGCCTCCTGGAGATGAAAGCCACTGGTTGGTCCCATCCCTCCTCATTGAGTTGCGAAACTACTGCCCCTATGCCATGCCATGAGGCGTCCGTTTGGACAATGAACTCTTTGGAGAAGTCAGAGGCCCAGAGCACAGGAGATGTGCACATGGCCTGCTTTAGAGAGTCAAAGCTTTTTGGCAAGCCTCTGTCCAAATGACTTTTCTAGGGTATTTCTTAGAGGTTAGCTCAGTCAAGGGGGCCACAATGGTGCCACAGCCCTTGACAAATCTGCAGTAGTAGCCTGTGAGGCCCAGGAATGCCCTGACCTCAGTCTGTGTTTTGGAGGCTCCCAGGCCAGGATGGTTTCTATCTTGGCCTGTAGGGGCTGCACCTTGCCCCCGCCCACCAAGTGTCCTAAGTAGAGTACCGACCCCTGCCCTATCTGGCACTTGCTGGCTTTGATAGTCAGGCCTGCCTGCTGCGGGGCCTGAATCACTTCCTGGAGGTGACACAGATGGTCCTCCCAGCTGCTACTGAAGACAGTTATGTCATCCAGGTAGGCAGCAGAGAAGGCCTCTAAACCGAAGAGGATCTGGTTCACCAGCCGCTGGAAGGTGGCAGGAGCATTTTTCAGTCCAAAGGGCATCACTCTAAACTGGTAGTGGCCCTCTGGGGTGTAAAAGGCGGACCTCTCTTTAGCTCCGTCTGTTAGGGCGATCTGCCAGTACCCTGACGTGAGGTCAAAAGTACTCAGGTATCGGGCAGCCCCTAGTCGGTCAATGAGCTCATCCGCCCTAGGGATAGGATTAGCATCAGTCTTGGTCACAGAGTTCAGTCCCCTGTAATCCACACAGAACCTAAGTTCTGGTGTGGTGCCCGGTGGGGCAGCCTTTGGTACCAGAACCACCGGACTGGACCAAGGACTGTTGCAGTGCTCTATCACCCCCAACTCCAGCATCTTAGTGACTTCACTCTGGATGCTGGCCTTCACCTTATCCGACAGCCTGTAAGACTTGGACTTGACAGGGGGGCTGTCTCCTGTGTCCACATCATGGGTACACAGGTGGGTAGTCCCAGCGATAAGGGAGAACACTGAGGAGAACTGCCCCAGGACCTGGCGGCAGTCCCTCTGTTGCTCAGGAGTCAAGGATGGGGAGAGGACCACTCCCTCCACCAATCCATCCTTCTCTTTGGAAGTAAAGAGGTCCAGGAGAGGTTCACTTTCCTCTTCCTCGGCCACATCAGTCACCATCAGTAAGGGGAGCTCAGACCTCTCATGGTGGGGTTTGAGGCAGTTGGCGTGTAGCACCCTGTGGGGCTGCCTGGAGGTCTTACGGTCCACTAGGTAAGTGGTCTTACCCTTCTTCTCCAATATCTCATAAGGGCCTGTCCAGCGGTCCTGGAGGGCACTGAGCTCTCTAGGCTCCATGACCCACACCTTCTGTCCAGGTTCTAGCTCCACAGGTTGAGAATTCTGGTCGTACCATTTCTTCATCACCGCCTGGCTGGCCTCTAAGTTGTCAGAAGCTTGCTTCCACAAGTTAGCCATTTGGCTGCGGAAGGCCAGCATGTAACTCACTACATCTTGGGGAAGCCTCCTTGGAGTCTTCTCCCACCCATCCTTCACTAAACTGAGAGGATCCCTAACAGGATGACGGTACAGAAGCTCGAAGGGGCTGAAACCCACCCCCTTCTATGGTACCTCCCTGTAGGAAAACAGCAACCAGGGCAAGAGGACGTCCCACTTTTTCCTCAGGCCCTCAGGCAGCCTCCTGATCATGCCCTTTAGGGTCTTGTTAAATCTCTCCACGAGACCATTAGTCTATGGGTGGTAAGGGGTGGAGAACTTATAAGTAACCCCACACTCCTTCCACATGGATTGCATGTAAGCAGACATAAAATTGGTGCCCCTGTCGGACACCACCTCTTTGGGGAAACCCACTCTGGTAAAAATCCCCATCAGGGCCCGTGCCCCTGCAGGTGCAGTGATGGTTCTCAGAGGAATATTTTGACAAGACAGGGCCTCCGGAGGACTTATCATGCTTCAGACGGAAGTTTCACATTTGTTATCTACTAAGTAGTCCTACTAAGTCTGGTTCTAGAAAAAATTATAAGACAGAATCAAGTTGTATCTGGAGAAATATCACGTTTCCATAATATTCTCTAAACATCAATAACTACCAAGGACCTGAACTAAGTTTTAAAGAGACCATTATATTTTGATCTCCACCTTGTGACTGTTGTTAGAAGCTAGCCTGTGACCGCCTCTCAAGTCAAGAAAACTCCCTGAATAGTAGTCCAGGTAATACATATACAGAAACTTTAAGTCATAGATACTACTAGACTATTGAGGTCGTATGAATACCGTTTTATAGAACACCGGTTACAACCATCTGGAGATCAGCTCTAATTATAAAAAGCCCTTAAGAAGTCCCCTGCGTGGGACGAAACGCGTCGGCTGTGTGGTACTCCATTTTTGTTGAATAAAGACTGGAAATCCATAAAATGAAAATCATCGTTTGCAACTTATTGTAATATTCATTTGTATATTATTGCTTGTGGTGCACCTTAGCTGTTGTAGAAACCAAATTCTCAGAGGAATAGCCTCTGGGTACCGGGTGGCGTGGTCCACCAGAACCAGGATAAACCTGTGGCCGGAAGAAGTCGGTGGATCAATAGGCCCAACAATGTCAATGCCCACACTCTCAAAGGGGGTGCTAATGACAGGTAGTGGTTCCAGGGGAGCCTTCAGCTTAGCCCCTGTTTTCCCACTGGCTTGGCAGGTCAGACAGGTCCTGCAGAATGTATCTGAGGAGATCCTCATCTGCGGCCAATAAAAATGTGGGACAAGCCTAGCAAAGATCTTGTCTTGGCCCAAGTGTCCTGCCAATGGGATCTCATGAGCCAATTCCTGAAGAAAGGCCCTGTAGCACTGGGGGGCCACTAAGGCCCTTGATGACCCATGCATAGGAGCCTTGGGCTCACTGTAAAGGAGCCCATCCTCCCAGTAAATGTGATACTTCGCGGAGGCATTCCCTGCTGCTTGGGCTTCGGCCTGTCGCTTCATGCCTTTAAGGATGGGGCACTCCTTCTGTGCCCGGCAAAACTCCTCCCTGGTGGGCCTTCCTTCCCCCTTCCAGCCCGCACGGGTAGGTAGGTCCACCAAGGGAACAACGTCCCCCTCCGTGGACTCCGGTGCGACCTCCTCAGGTGCCACATCCATCTCACGGGGTGACCGCCCCGGGGCGGACTTCCCACGCCCTCGGGTTCCTCCCTTTCTAGCACCTGGCTGGGCCATTTTCCAAGGCTCCAGCCGGACTCCCTTTCCGGGCAGCCATGGACCATGTGGTAGCACAGATCCACTCTGGTAACCCCAGCATCTCCACATGCGCTTTGCGCTCTCCCTCCTTCTAGGCAGTGGGCTCAAGGTCATTCGCTAACAGACAGTCCACTGGCATGGCAGGGATCACAGCAACTCTTAAATGTCCTGAAACCCCTCCCCACTCAAATGGAACCTGTGCTACGGGATAATGACCCTCCCGGTTGTCAGCCATCACAACTGGATGGAATGCATCGGGAATTATTTGCTCTGGGGACACCAGCTGACTCCTTACCATAGTCATGCTGGCACCTGTGTCCCTCAGGGCCTCCACCCCCTGACCATTGAGGGTGACCCACTGCCTATACTTAGTAGTATTGGAGGGTACATGGACCTTAGGAACCATCTCACTGTCCCCCCCGAGACAGTAGGACAAGCCTTGCCCCCTCACTCCCATCATTTAGGGACAGCTCCACCCCAAGCGCTACACTAGCCACCCGGGGTTTTTACCTCCAGTGGGCTGTGGTGCTCTCTTGCAACACTTGGGATCTCCCTTGTAGTGTCCAAGTTCACCACACTCATAGCACCGGACAATTCTGGGCTACTGACCTTTGTCACAATAGGTGGGCTTCTGGTGGCCAGATTGGGGCTGGGACCCAGACCCTTTCCCTTGTGAATTATTTTGGGTGCCTTTGGAGAACTCTTTCTTTTTGTCTCCCCCCTCTTTCTTCTGGAGGGAACCCTGACCACCCCTTTGGGAGTCCCCCCCAGAACCCCTGTTGGACACTCTGGTACTGACCCAGGTGTCCGCCTCCTCCGCAAGCTTCCTAGGATTGGTCAACTTGCAGTCAACCAGGTGTTGGCGCAGCTCTGGAAAACATTTCTCTAGAAGGTGCTCTCTTAAAAACAAGTCATACAACCCTTCATAGTCATGCATATTGCTGCCCCGTACCCAGCCCTCTAAAGCTTTACTAGCGTAGTCCAGGAAGTCTACCCAGTTCTGTGTGGGAAGTTTGTGGCTATTCCTAAAACTCTGCCTATACCTCTCAGGGGTAAGACAAAACCTCTTAAGCAATGCGGCTTTCATGACAGAATAGTTAGTCTGGTCTTCCTTCTCTAGGTAAAGGAGGGTGTTCCTAACATCTGGAGGTAGGTACTTATACAAACCACCCCCCCAATAACTCTGTGGGACCCCATGGGCTCTTAAAGACACCTCATAGGCGGCTAACCGCTTATCAATATTATCCCCCACCTTAAAACTGGCAATCACATCTGTAGGCATAAAGACCCGGGACTCACGTGAAGCTTCCATAGGTACGCTGCCACCATTCTTGTTGCTGTTGGCCCCTACTTCTAGGGCCCGGATTTCCAGTTCCTTCAGGCTGAGCTCATGGGCAAGTTCTTTTTCCCGCATAGCCAGTCGCTTGTTCTCGCGGTCCTGCTCCATGGCTCACCTTTCTCTGTCCCGCTCTTTCTCCAGCTTGGCAAGCTCCAACCTGAGCTGTCTCTCCTCTCTCCTGTCCTCCAAGTCCTCCGAGGACAGAGTCTTTACTGACACACTACTGCCTGCCCTGGAAGGTACCCTTGTACCTGGTAACAAATGATCATTTTCCGCCAAGTGCAGTAGGTCAATATTTCCTGTGGCGTCATGCTCTGGTCCTTGCTCGTCCCCATCTCCTTCTTGCTCTCAAGGCTTTCTGAAGCTCTGCCTTCTTGGCGCTTCACTTGAAGGGCACCCTTTCTCCTCGCAGAACTCTTTGAGTTGCGCCACTGTGTGAACTTCCAGGTTGGCCAGCTCAAATTCCATCTTGCTAGGTGGGGCCTCAGACATTTGTAGAGAAAATCAAATGGTACTTAGGCAAAAGGGACTTTTAAAAAAGAGCAGCCAGTCAGGGAGAATTAAAAAAAATTCAAAAATGCCAATTGGAGAGGGTAGACAAAAATTCAGTAGAGTATGGTGTAGGGTTGTGGTGTACATTGCGTCGCTGCGTGGTGTTACACAAGCACAAGCCCTATCCCACCGCTCGATCACCAATGTTAGAACCGGGGTCTCTAGTTGGCAGGGGTATGCACCCTAGTCCAAGTAGGGACCACCGCTTCCGACCTGGTAGCTTGGTGCAGAACAGCAAAGGCGTAACTTCAGGGGCAATGTGTAAAGTATTTGTGCAACACACAACGGCGATGACACAGTAAAAACACTCACAAAAGGAACACCACACCAGTTTTGCACAAGAATAAGAATTTCTTTATCTAAAAATTATGCGAGAACAAAAAGCAGGTAAATCCAGCTCTAGGCAAGATCAATAATAAAAAGGATTCCAGTTTCCAAGCAAGATCAATAATCAATAAGAATGAATCCAGTTCCCAGGTCTGATGAAATCACCAAAAGCTAATTTGTGCCAAGGGCTCCTGCTGGTAATGTCTTTCTCACAGTGTCCTTGGATGGCAAAAGTTAACTTGAGGTAGGTTCTTATGGGGGAAGGTTCTTAGGCCAAAGTTCCCTTGTAGCGTAATAAGTGTGCCTCCCATAGAAATGATGCTCCCAGCGTAGGAAGTGCGGCTGCCCAGGCGCTGCTGGTAATGCTAAAAAATGCCCCAGTGTCAATTACCAAGTAATTATGCCCCCGTAGGCCGGTCAGTGAAGTACGGTTCCCAGCCAAGCACAAAGTTCACACTCCAGGTACCCGGCCAACCCGCACCCCGCCCCCTCGCAGCAGCCTGGTTGCACTGAGGCGTTACCTTGGGTGGTGGTTGAGGACGCGGGTGCGAGGCTCCTCTCCCCCTGGGGCCTCGGGCTCAGCAGGCGCTGCACGGGTGGGGGTCACTGCCACACAGCGCTCCTTTAGCACAGCGCTTAATAGTGCCTCCTAGTCCGGGGCAACGACGGAGCCTCCTGCCACACAGCCCTTCGCTTCTCAGTGCTACACAGCGCGCTCCGGTCCCAGTGGCGGTGACCTCAGGGCCAGTTTCATTAGGCTTGCGCCAGAAGCAGAGGCAATCACAGAGCCCTCGGGAGGATCACGGGGCAAGCAGTGCTGAGGGCAGGCACAGCGTTGCAGGGCAAATCTTGAGAGTGTTGTTGCTGTTCCAGAGGGCAGTCTTTAAAACGCTGTGGTCCAAGGACAGGTAGTTTCCTTTAGCTTAAAAAGGGTGCAGTCCCAAAAAGGCAATCTTTAAAAGGTTGAAGACTCTTTAAAGAGTGGTTCAAAGAAAAGTAGTTCCTTTGGGATGTTGTGGAGACACTCTGGTGAGGATGTTGCAGTCTCCCATTCCGGGCAGGATCAGCAGACAGTAGGGCAGCTCAGCAGATTGTGGGGCAGCAGTTCCTTGGAGCAGTCAGCCTCCTTCCCAGTGGCAATCCTCTTGCGCAGCAGTCCTCACTCCAGCAGGGATTCTTCCAGGTCCAGCAGTGTAACAGGAATGTGAGGCCAGGACCCTCCCTTATATATTCTACAGTCCAGGGGCTAGAAAGGGGTGGAAGTCTCTGGAAGGGTCTGGGGCAGGGGCTTTTGGAAGAGTCCAGGGAGTTCTGGTATGTTCCCTGCCTTCCCTGACCTAGCTGTCAAAGTGACGAGAGACAGGCCGTTAGGCTACAGTGGACAGCCCAACACAGCTCATCCCAGGGAAGAAGGTGTGAATCACCACTCCCACCTCCCAACCCAGGCAGGCTATCAGTATGCAGAGGGGAGGGGGGAGTCTGCAGAGCCTAATCTAAGTGTAGGCAAGAAAAGGTCCCCTTTATAAAAGTGGGATCCCTAGCGTAGTAATACCCAAATCCTATATATCATTGGAAAGGCTTCCCGCCCCGAGTCCAACAAGACCAAACATGACAGACTTATTAGGTCCCTGTCAGAAGTTATCCCATAAGGGGAGGTTCCCAATGTTAGCCTATGGAGGATTAAGCCTTACTGCGGTAGCAGTGGCTTGTGGCAGATATGCCAGCCTCACAAGGTTTTAGGGGGAGAGCACCTGCACCTCAGCACTGTTTAGCAGTGGTGAGGCGCCCAGAGTCCTAAGTCCAACAAAAGGTAAGGTAAAAATGGGAGGCAAAAGGGCAAAAGGGTAGGGGAAGACCACCCTAAGGGTGACAGGTCCAACAGGGAGGCACTAAAACGAAGTGGGGGACGGTGAAAGTGAGTGATAATCAAAAAATCAGTATCATTGTCAATATACATTTATTCTAATAGGCAATTATATGATATTAAAAATGAAAAACGGTGGTATAGGAAGTGTGGGGCTCCTATCTTACCAAAGCGTTGGTACAGAATTACCACTGGGTATGTTGACCTGTGTCACACTCTACCTGAAAGGGTTTCCTGAAACCCTAATTAGGCTTCCTACATACCCCATGGAAGGAGGGTGAAGGAGAGACCTCTGTGGTCAAGCTTACATCAAGGTGCGTCTCTCTCTGCGATCCTAGTTGTGTACGCTCCTCTTCCCCGTTGAGGGTTACTCTGTTGCACAAGTCTTGTTTACTTACCTATATTGACAACTTACCAGCAGTCCTCAGTAGTCTTTTGAGGGGAACCATATTTTCTCTCATTTCCATGGGCATCCCTCTCCCTTCATCAATGTGTTTTCTGCAACCATACACTAGTCTACATATATTTTCCAATTCTCTAATTCTGGGGTAGAAGTTGAACCCCAAAGTCTTGTTACATTTCTTTTTTGAACCATTAGACCTAGTTTGCCCAAAATATGTGTTTACTTTGGCAATGCCACTTCCAGATATCTAATAGCAATATTCTTGCTCTGGGTTCAATAAATATCCCTAAAAAAAAGTACCAAGAATCCACAGGCTCCCTTCCAGCAGACTTCTAGTCTGGGGCAAAATCATATGTCTCTCTCTGTCTCTCTCTGTCTCTCTCTGTCTGTCTGTCTCTCTCTGCATGTCTTATATGTCCCTTTCTCTCTCTCTCTCCCTCTGTCTCTCTCTCTCTCTATTTCTCTTGCTCTCTGTCTGTCACTCTGTCTGTCTCTGTCCGTGGGTCTGTCTCTGTCTGTCTGTCTCTGTCTGTCTATCTCTCTGTGTCTTTGTCTGTCTGTCTGTCTGTCTTTCTCTCTCTGTCTCTCTCTGTCTGTCTCTATCTCCAGGTGCAATTGCCCAAATTCTGAATGTGCTTGCATCTACTGTTCAGGGATAGTGACTCCAAGATGAAGCTGTGGGAGAAGAGGACATCATCGTCAACAAGGACCAGGAAGCTTCCCAAAAGGCCCTTTAAAAGTCAGCTGTGAAAGCGCTTGAAGCTGACTTTTAAAGGGCCTTTTGGGAAGTTTTCCGATGATGCCGTGTATGATGTCACAGAGGCCGGCAGTAAACACAGAAGATGGCCGCAGGAGCATACGTAGTGAATACGTATTTATTAGGTATTCACTATGTATGCTCCTGCGGTCATCCTCCTTTTTTACTGCTGGTCTCACTTGAAATTAGAAGCTGCAAGGCAAGGTCTGCGGGCCACCAATGTAGGTGTGCCGGGCCAATGGCGCCCCACAGGTGGTTCTATGAGTACCACAGGGCTAGAACATTATACATTTAGACACCATTATTCCTTAACAAAAAAAACTATTTTCTAAAACAAGTCCAGGAAAATAGTCATATATTATAGAAAATATTAATTGATGGAGTTCTTTTAATATCCTGGCCAAGGCCAACGAAGGGCATTCAAAGACTATTTCCAAATAGGTTTCACCACTAACTTCCAACAATCATTCAGGAATAGTTCCCTGGGAAGAATAATCTTCCTTCAGATTCAATTTCAGCATCTCTATGGATATCAGAACTGTTTCAATATTCATGCTAATCTTAATGTGGTCCCCAGATAGGTGCACCAAGTTATTGAAATTTTCATGCTAAGCTCTTTTCCAAGTCCAACTTATTTGTTTTGAACGAGTGTCATGAGAAGTGCATTTATTTTTCTTAGTTCTATAGAAAGAAAATAATTTATACATTTGGGAAATTAAATAATTTTTAATTTTACGTGATTATGTTAATAATATATGGGATAAACTACTAATCATAAGGAGATTGCAAGTCTCTGAGGAGTTCCAAAACCATATAGAGGAACGATGCTGAAGCCTGAGTTTCTTTATTAAGTTATGGAACTTTCTCAAATGTATGAATTAATTTTTCTGAGGTGGCTTGCGTATAATACATAGTCACACCATTACCTTTACCATAAACCACTTAAAATATTGGTGCATAGCTCTTTCAAAGACCCAGAAGAACAAGTGATGCAATGTCTTCTAGCGAAGCCTCAGACCTTGCTTCTTGTTACACCACTTCAATAACTACCACACCCAATCTGCAGATCAAAGTCATCAAAGGAGTTAGAAAAGACCGTGCTCCACCCAGGTCTCCAAGACACCCAGCATGCCTCACGATCATTCCTAGGGCCTCCCCAGTGAATCTACCCAAACAAATAGAAGAGACCAGCACCAACTGCATGCCTATTAACTGTAGATCAGCCATCAAACACACCAGAGAGATAGCTGAAACCGTACTGACCAATGACAATGACCAATGATATTGACATCACATTCATCACCGAAATCTGGCTCAATGAGTTCTCCCCCCAATCATGGAAATGCTTGTGCCCTCAGGCTTTGCACTCATAAACAAAGACAGAAAAATCCATTGCGGAGGGGGCATAGCAATCATACACAAGAATACCATCTCCGTGATGAAAACCGAATCCCTTAAGTACAACACTTTTGAATGTCTGACTGCCAACATCAAGACGAGGGAAAACAAAACACTTTCTTGCAATCTCCTCTACCATCCACCAGGCAACAACACCCCATTTGGAGAACACCTATCAGATCTGATATTGAACTGCGCACTCCGGGACACCAGCAACCTAATTTTAGGAGACTTTAGCCTCCATTAGAATGAGGAAAACAACCTGCTGATTCAAAACCTGAACGAACTCCTACACAACAATAATCTCACCCAACACTGCTCAGAGGTAAATCATATCAAAGGATCATCCCTGGATGTCATTATTGCCCAACCTGACGCAGTCACAATCGACCGTGTCATGCCAATCGACAGGTCTGACCGCCATATCATGCTATTTCACATTAACCAATCGATCCTACACAAACCCCCTAATCAGGTCCACCTCCACTGGACAAGAAACCTAAAGCAGATCCCCATGGTCATCCTGGAAGAAAGGATAAGTTATCCCCTCACCACCTCATACACCCACCTATCCACTACAGGACTCACCTCTCACTACAACTCAACCATGATCAACACTTTGGACCAAATAGCACCCATAAAACAAAAAAGAGCCAGGTCCACTCCTTCCAGATCCTGGTTTAACCAAGACATAAATGCAGAAAGAAGACAACGCAGACAAATGGAAAGACTCTGGCAGAACAATCCATCCCCAATCCTCCTGGACCAACTCAAAGCAACACGCAAAAAGTACAAAAACCACATCAAGCATGAAAAAACATCTTTCTTTCGCAATGCCCTCGAAAATGCAAAAAACAGACCTAACAAGCTCTTCACCCTCATCAGGCAACAAACTTCCAACCCCCGTGTCCATAAAACAGCCTTCTAATGCCCTGTGTGAGAACTTTGCCAACGTCTTCAACGATAAAATTGCCAAGATTGAGCTCTTCCTAGAAGTCAACCGTAACACCATCCATAGGAGCCCAGCCCCAGAAGCAGATGATAGCACACCCAAGCACCTTCCTAACCAATGGAAATCATTCAACCTCGTCTCAGAACCAGAGATAGTCAAATTGATATCCACCCCTAAACCCTCCTCCCACGCATTGGACCCTATTCCTGCCAAACTGGCCAAAAAAGCTAAAACTCTCCCTAGCACCATTCTGGACAAGGATCATAAACAGCTTCCTGAGCATCGGAGTCATTCCTGACTGCCTCAAAGTTGGCCAAGTGACTCCACTGCTTAAAAAAACAGGCCCGGAAACCAATGATTTGAATAACTACAGACCCGTCTACAATCTTCCTCTCCTGGCTAAAACGTTGGAAAAGTGCATTCTCCTACAACTGACACAACACATGGACAGCATTAACCTCCTTGATCCCCACCAATCCGGCTTCAGAA
This sequence comes from Lissotriton helveticus, assembly GCF_964261635.1. NCBI lineage: Eukaryota > Metazoa > Chordata > Amphibia > Caudata > Salamandridae > Lissotriton > Lissotriton helveticus. Next base: position 1,787,184,023 of record NC_136061.1, read on the forward strand.
AAGGGTGTAGCACAGAGACAGTGATTATTAATATCATGGATGATCTACACAAGTCCCTCGATTCACACAAATTCTCCCTACTCATCCTTCTAGACCTATCGGCAGCCTTCAATATGGTTGATCATGATCCAGCGGGCTATAGAAAATATATCATAAACAACGCTACCCAACTTCATAACCTATAAACAAAATTCTATACTAAATATGGACCCATTTATGAACCTGATATATTTTGGGCCTACTGAATCAGGTGGTCAGAATAAATCTATATACACATTATCTACAAACTATATACACATTTATACATTTGCAGAAAGAATATTGTCATTAGAATAAAACCCAATCATTTAAACGACCACCATAGGCGACGTGATCTAGCTAAAGGTAACCTACACTTCTGAATAACCAAGACCAGCTTGTTTGTCAAAAGTAAGAATTTATTTTCTAAATTATGGTATATAAGTTGAAAGTTTTATAAATGAAATTTATATGTAATATAGCAAGCATGATGGTAAGAAATATGAGAAAAATACAATTTAAGCAATTGAATCAATTTAAAGAAATTATATAAAGTTTAGCATTTCTAAAACCTATTTCCCTAACTCAGCTAAATAGACAGAAATTAAAGTAAAGATCTTTGAGGATTCTTACGTGCTTCACGCAAAGTCCAGCAGCACATCACCCTCATCGGAAAGTCAGAAAGCAGCAGCCAGCCCAACCCTAAGGGCATGACTTTTTATACCTTTCTACGCTAACTAAACTAGCAAAGGAAAGTTTTCAGAAATCTTCGACGTCCCATTGGCTGAGAGTGACAAGTGACATGTCACCCGATTCTTAAAAAGTTCCACAAAATCATGTCTTACAAAGACCATTGTCTCTTCCACGTGAAGCCAGAAGCTTCCTGCGATTGCAACTTTGTATTAAGTCATCCTCGCAGCTTCCATAGCCTTTCAGTACAACTTCCGCGGATGCCAAGTTAAGGACTGACAAAAAAGTTCACTTTCGACCTTGGCCATGTCCGACAGAATGATGTCAGCTCATCAGTTTTTGCTTTGTGAATGCAGCTTCAATAAACGTTTTAATTCAGAATGGGCGTCTCGTGACTTTCTGCAGAATTATAGATCAGCTCTTTTTCTGCGGCTCAAATAACTAGGCCCAAAAGCAGGCAACTTATGTTTTCTAGTATAAAACAAACACAAGAAAAGTATTAATGTAAGAAATAATGTAGATTCTGTATCCACCCCATGGTTTACTAATTAATTAACCCACCCGATTAATCAAAATGTTACCTAGCCATTGCAAACAAATAAAGCAGCGTTTATATTTACCAGTCTCCGTATTTCTATGAGACCCATATGCACCTAGAATAGTAGAAATGACATCACACAGACAAGGAAAAGCAAAACAAGCACATGCTTATTTTAAGTTTGCAGCAGTTAGTAATGACAAAAACGAAAACAATAAATTATTTTATTATTTTGCACGAACAAAAAGATGCAACAAATATGCACGTTTATGAGCACACATGTTAGTCCCCCCACGTGTAAAGTTTAATCTAAGTTGTATTAGTACGACATATCACAAATCATTAATAATTTTATTCATGTTATGGAAATGTGACTTTGCGAGTTTAAACAAAATTTTGTTTTCTATCTCGCTCCATCAACTCCCTCATCTGGTGATTAACAAATCACCACACCAGCACTCAAAATTTTGGTAAATTAAATTTTTAAGAAATCGATTCAAATTCAATTGTATTAGTAAACCTAAAAGTCTGTTTCAGCATAATCTTTGCAATTAACATGACGCTCTCTATGTAACTCCTGTAACTCAATCTCCCTTTCCTCTTCTTTTCTGAGTTTATAGATTCTCTTCTTTTCCTTTAACTGTTTCTTTCTTTTATGTAACAAACAACCTACTTTAGTCAAAATAAAAATGAAAAATATTATAATCAAAGGTGCCAAAATCTTGCCAAGAATTGAACTTCCGATATTATGAAACCAGTTTTTAATTGCTTGAAACCTTTTTGAAAGTTTCCCTGTAAAATCTTCTTCTTCTAAAGGAATTATCTCTGAATGCATTTGTGTAATATTCTTAATATACATTTCAATATTCTTACTTTCATCCGGTATATATGTACAGCAATGTTGGACATGTAAAATGCCACAGACTCCTCCCTCTTTTGCTAGGAGTATGTCTAAAGCAAGGCGATCTTGAATTACCATGGATCTAATTGCAATAACTTCAACGTTCACTAATTGAAACCCATCAGCAGTGTCGGTTGATAATCTATCAACTATAGTGGACAATTTTCTGATTCTCCCTGCATTTAGGGTTATACCAACAAAAGGAATTACAGCTTGAAAAATATCTCCCAGAACTTCAGTAAAAGTTTCTCTTTTAGCTCTATTTACATAATTATGAATTTTAAACAATCCTTCTGAATCTCTGTCAACATGAAACACTTTAGGAAAAACAATTCCCACATAACAAGTTCCATACCAATGGTCTGGAAGGTTATAGTAAGCTTTGTCACCACAAACAAAATAAATTCCAGGAAATATAGGATCTTTTCCACCTTTAAATCCCCAACCTCCCATAATCTGATAAGTATCTTCACAGTTGCTTGCACCTACAAAATAATTATCAAAAAGTGTATTATCGCTTCTAATGCAAAGCTTTCCATTAACAGGTTTGTCTATGTGAATTGCAATATTTTCAAGCATTTTGCCATTTAATTTCTCATCCTCTTTTTGCCAGAAGGATGACTTAGTCTGCTTGACTAATTCATTTCTCTTATAAATTGCTCTTCTCTCCTCAACCATATTCAAAAATTTCTTTCCTTCAGCACTTAATTTACATGTTAGATTATTCTTGTAAGCATACTCGTAAGTGAGTTCGTTAGTAACAAGGAAATATTCTCTCAATTGTTTTGCTTTCTTATGCTTATTTAAAGTATTATCAATCTTAATATTAGCAAAAATCTCATCATAATTTGAATAGTAATATTCTAAACGTCCAGTTTGATAAAATAAACTAGTTAATACACTACATGTTACAGCATAAGTGAGAGGAAGCATATTATATGTTACTCCCTCAGAAACAGAAGCAGGTAACTTAACACAGACATAACAGTCCTTTGCATCCATTACCTTTACATATTCACTCAAAAGCTTTGTGAATGTATTGCTTGAAAAATCACCTATTGATTTATCTTGATGGATGTTAGGCTGATGATCAATTACTTTTGCAGATGCACCATGTTTAGTTTGGCTAACCAGAGCTTTGCTTGTTATGTTAACTTTGTGTAATTCTCTATTCATTTCTAAAGGGATAATCACAGCTAGTACCAACCAGAGCAGAACTAAAATGAGCAGACACACCAGAGTCATCTTACAGCATCTTTTAAAAACAGAACATCTTGAAGTGTTCTCCTTAACATAAGGCATTTTTAGGTTAGTTTTAGCCTCAAAAATAAAAATAAATTTTAAAATTTATATATACCCCCCTTTTAAAATATATTTTTCTTTTATAACCCTAAACAAGATTTCTTCGACCTTATGTCATACATAAGTTTTCTTCAACTAAACAGTTTTTCTTCGACCTTGTGTCAACTAACAGGATTTCTTCAGCCTTTTGCCAATTTAATAATTTTGTACTTTAATCATTGTCACTAATTTCTTGGATCTCGTTTTCTTCTTCACTACTATCATATATGTCAATAACAGGTGGAATTACTAAGTAAGTCCACTCAGGAGACTTGTATTTCTGGTTTGGTCTAATTATTCTCTTCCCTTTTCTCGATATTACTTAAATTTTTCTTCCAACTCCAACTTCTTTTCCTGGACTCTTTTGACTACTGATTTCTTCAACTTGTTCTATTGGCTTTTTAATCAATCTTACTCTCAATCTTCCACCAGGCCAGTAGTCTGCTTTTCTCACGTACTTCTTCTTTGGTTCAGAATTATTTGATTCTGACTTCCAAGTCCTTTTCTTTCCGTTTTCACTTCCACCTTCCACGTCACTTTCTTCAGTTTCGTAGTCTGAAATTTCAATTGACTCAGGAACTTCTCTATTCGGCAATTTCACTCCTTCAGGAACTTCACTTTGTCTTCCATCACTGGTACTCGGTAATTCGTTCTCCTCCTCTTCCTCAATTACCTCTAGCTTCCCAGATTTTGGATTTTTGTTCCTTACTTCAGAGCTTGTTCTCTGCCTTTCGATACTCTCCTGGTCTGAAACTTCTTTTGGTTCAGCTTCTTTGTCTTCAATAGAGACAATCGAATCCTCAGTTATCTTTCCTTTTAACAGATTCTCTTCTCCTTCAGAATCTATTTCAATTATTTCTAAGTCTTTTCTTGTCAGATTTCCATTCACTGGCACAGTTTCCAGATGTCGACTTTCTTGTCGATCTTCAGAATCTGGAATTACTTCACCTTCTGTTCTGTCTTCTGCTTCAGAATCAGAATCATCTGTGGTATCACTTTCAACATCAGAACTCTCAGGAGTTGGTATTGGAATAGTATGACTTGGATGAATCCAGCGCTTCAATCCTCTGCACTTTACAGCATTAGTAGTGATCAAGATTACCTGCCTAGGTTTCTGCCATCTAGGAGATAGACAATTCCTTCTCCGATGTACTTTCGTTCTGACCCAGTCTCCAGGTCTCAGATCATGTGTCAAAACTTTGTCATTTGATTGAGCTTCAGTTCCCACCTGATTAGACACAGAAGTTACCATATCAGATAACCTTTTACAGTAATCCAAAATTGCACTGTCATTTATGCTCAACAGTTTACCTACAGGTACAAAAGCTTGCCTCATAACTCTTCCCATTATAATTTCATGAGGACTCAGACCTGTCTTTTTATCTGGTGTACTTCTTAATGACATCAAAACAAGTGGAAGAGCATCAGTCCACTTAACTCCTGTTTCTAGACACATTTTTCCAATTCTGTTTTTGATAGTTCCATTTATTTGTTCGACTACACCTGATGCCTCTGGTCTGTATGCACAGTGTATTTTCTGCTCAATGCTCAAAGCTTCACAAATTAACTTCAACAGTTTGTTATCAAAATGGCTTCCTCCATCACTCTCAATAGTGACTGGAAAACCGTACCTTGGGATGATTTCTCTGAGCATTAGTTTTGCTACTGTAATTGAATCACAATGTCTTGTAGGGAAAGCCTCTACCCACCTTGAGAATAAGCATACAATTACAAGTACATATTTCAAACAGTTGTGTAAGGGCATTTCAATGAAATCTATTTGTAACCTGGTAAAGGGACCACCCTCTCGACCAATTATTCCTGTCCCCACCACTGATTTTCTGTTTGGATTCATTTGTTGGCATGACAAACACCTTTGACAAAAAGATTCTGCAATGGTTCTAAATTTTGTATTGAACCATGTTTCTCTAAAAAGTCTGACCATAGAATCTCTTCCTAAATGTGCAGGACCATGATATAATCTGGCCATGTCAGCAATCAAGCAATTTGGTAAGACTATTCTGCCATCTTTGTAAACCCACACTCCATCTTCTTCACGTGGTCTACAATCTGATCTTAACCATAAGTCTTTTTCTTCATCATCTACTTCATTTTGTAAATCCCTAATCTCATGCCATGTTTCTACAACAGTTGTTAGCATTAATGAATTTGAATCAGTTTCTTTACTCCTATTCCGATTGTAAGAATAATTTTTCCTTGCGCAGTACTTTGCTGTTTCATCTGCGAAGGCATTTCCCTTGGAAATATAATCAGTTCCTCTAGTGTGCGCTGCACACTTGACTATGGCAATTTCTTTTGGTAATTGTATTGCTTCAATTAATCTTCTAATGAAAACTGCATTTTTAATTGGCGATCCTGTTGATGTCATGTATCCTCTCTGTGACCAGAGTTGTCCATAATCATGCACAACTCCGTATCCATACTGACTATCAGTAATGATGGTAACTCTAATATCTTTTGATATTTCACATGCACGAATTAAAGCAATCAATTCAGCCACTTGTGCTGAACGAACTCCTTCAAGACATGATGCTTCTTCAACATCTTCGACTGTACAAACTGAGTATGAAGCTTTCAAGACACCTCCTTCGGATCTTAAGCATGAGCCATCTACAAAGTAGACAAAATCCGATTCAGACAAAGGTCTGTATTTGATGTCTTTTCTTGGTTTAGTGCAGAATTCCATGACATCTAAACATTCATGTTCTGTCTCAATGTCATCAACAATTTCAGAATCAGGCAGTAATGTAGAAGGATTCAGATTCAAACATCTTGAAATCGAAACATTATCTGCTCCCAGTATGATTTTCTCATACTTTGTCAATCTGCTACTTGTTAAATGTTGAGTCTTACCTCTTGTCAGTAATATTTCAACTGAATGAGGCACAAAAACTTTCACAGGAAATCCCATAATGATTCCTTCACTTTGTTCAAGGCTGATACTTGTAGCTGCAACTGCTTTTAAACAACCTGGTAATGCTTTTGCAATTGGATCAAGAACTGCAGAGAAGTATGCAATAGGTTTCTTTAAATTTCCATGTCTCTGTATTAACACAGATAATGCACATCCTTCTCTCTCACTGCAATACAGTTCAAAATCTTTCTCATAATTTGGCATACCCAAAGCAGGAGCTTGGCATAAGCTCTTTTTTAGGTTCTCAAAAGATTCCATCTCAGCATCATTGAGAATAATTGGATCTTTTACATCTGATTTGGTCAGTCTTTGTAGTGGTTTTGCAATTACTGAAAATCCACTTATCCATTGTCGACAGTAACCTACCATTCCCAGGAACATTCTGACCTGTCTTTGTGTTCTTGGCGGTAACATTGCTTGAATCATTTTTATTCTCTCTATTGTTACTTGTCTTTTTCCCTTTGCAATTCTGTGACCAAGATATTTTACTTCTTGTTTGCAAAACTGTAGTTTTGCTGGGGACACTTTATGTCCTTCTTCTGCAAGGCGATTTAACAGAATTATTGTGTCTGTTACACAATTTTCTCTTGTCTTTGCAGCTATTAACAAATCATCAATATACTGCACCAGCGTAGACCTACCTGGTAAGTCTAAATCTTCTAATGATCTTTTCAACAATTCATTAAAGATTGAAGGACTTTCTGTATAGCCCTGAGGGATTCTTGTCCATCCAAGGGTCTTACCTTGGAATCTGAAAGCAAAGATTTCATAACTGTCTGGGTGTAAGGGAACAGTAAAGAATGCATTGCAAAGGTCAATGACTGTATACCATTCAGCATCATGTGGAATCTGAAATAGAATTACTGCTGGATTTGGAACCACAGGACAACATGGAATGACAATTTGATTAACCTTTCTCAAATCTTGTACGATCCTAAATGTTCCGTTAGACTTTTTAACTCCCATAATTGGTGAATTACAAGAGCTACTCTTCATTTCCTTTAATACACCTTGCTTGATTAACTTTTCAATTATAGGTGTAATACCTTCAATTGTCTCTGTTTTCATTTTATACTGTGGAGTGTTTGGAAATTCTATTCCCTGTTTCAATGCAATTTTAACAGGATCTACGTTTTTCATCAGACCCATTTCATTCCCAGTAAAATCCCATATTTCAGATTTCACTGTTTCCTTTAGCTCTTCAGGTAAATCCTTTTCTTCAAATGCAGGAAACAATTTTGTTTCTTCTGCTTCCATCATCATCATTGTCATTCTATACAAACCATCTTCCTCCATTGTTTGTAATTCAACTCCTTCAGGAGAACAATATATTCTGCAATTCATTTTACATAGGATGTCTCTACCTAATAGATTTACTGGACTACTGTTACAAACCACAAATCTGTGTTTGTCTCTGTAATTTCCAATTTCAACTGGTACTGGATCAGTTAAGTCTGTTTTAATTTGCTGATTACTTACTCCCACAACTTGGATGGTATCCCCAGAGAGAGGTAGGTTTTCAATTTCCACTGATCTAACAGTAGAACGGGTAGCACCAGTGTCCACTAGAAAAGTGATGTCTACATCATTAACTTTCCCGTTTACATAAGGACCAGACTGGTCAACCTCAAGAGTGGCTCCAACAACACACTCTTCCTCCTCTCTCGGGCACCGTCAGCAATAATCATCAGAATCACTGTCTTGACTTTCAGTTAATAAAAATTGTTGTGAAGCATTTTGCATTTGAATCTTTTGCTGCTTTTGCTGTTTTTGTGGTTTTATTACCTGTTCACATCCCTGAAATCCCACGTTTGGATTATATTTTTGAACTCCCCCACAATTCGGAAAAGGTGGTTGTGGCAATTGGTCTTGACGATTATTCACCTGTTGTTGTTGCTGTTGTTGTAACTGTCGCTGAATATTAAATTCATTTAACCCCTGTTGCATCTGTAGCTGTTGCTGCAGGTTAACACCATTCTGCATCTGTGGATTCAATAAGGGATTCTTTGAGTTTCTAGGAGGATGAGGACACTCGTCCCTCCAATGTCCAATTTCGCCACAATTAAAACAAGGTAATCTTTGTTTCAGCTCTTCTATCTTTGGGCTAAATTTCTTTGGGAAATTATTACCTTTAAACTTTCCTTGTATCTGGTTTGTATTTCCAGTTTGAACAAAATTAGTGTTCTTATTTCCCATGCTGGCAATCTGTTGCTCAGCCACCTTTACCTGAGCCCACATGGCTTTCTCCTTCAGCTTTTTCTGTTTTACTTCTAATTCATCGCTACAATATTTTGCTTTTCTTAGTATATCATCTACAGATAGTGCTTGCCATCCGACAATACTAGTTCTGATCATTTCTCCAATTTCAGGTTTTAGTCCATAAACAAATCTATAGATAAAATGACTCATGTCTTTTTCATCTAATTTTTCATAACCACTGTATTGTTTAAAGATTAACAATAGTCTTTCATAAAAAGAATGAACTGATTCTTTTGTTTCCTGTTCTGTTCTTTCTATTTTAACCCAATCAACTTCTTTGGGTGGAATTTTGTTTTTCATCCAAACAATTACTTTCTCATAGAAATCCATTACAAGTGGATTTGGGGCACCTGTTTCTTTAATTCGTTCAGGTTCTGTTTTTGGCCAACTAATAGATATTTTACATTCTGTCCAAAGATCAGATGGAACTACAATGTCAAAAAATCCATCCAAATCAATCCACAGAACTTTTGACACCTTAATAAATCTATCGACTTGCCTGTACCACTCAACTGGTTTCTCTCTTAATTTTGGAAAGTCATTTGTGAATAACAGAATGTCTTGTCTCGACCATGGGACATGAACATATCCTCCACCTGCAACTTCTCTCATTGGAAATTGTTTTGACAATTTTTCTAATCTTTCATCTTCCTTCCTTTTGGTCCATTTCACTCTCCATTTGTTTAGTTCTCCTAGCTTTTTGATATAGACAATCAAATCTTTAATGTGAACTATTCTTCCCATTGAGTTCAAACTCTCAATGTCACTTTCTGAAAAATCTAATCTGTAATGTTTTGCAAAATTCTTTTGTTTACTTACATCGATTTCAAGTTCTGCAGCTAGATCCTCTAATTGATCATATTTATTTTTCGTTTTCCACTGAATACTTTTGCAAATGAATAGTAGTTCATCATCCCGATAGTAATTTAAACTATCTGGGCCAATTGTTCCAATTATTCATTCTTCTATATTCGCTTTTAATTTGGCTACATCAAGTTTTGGTGTGGTTACCCTGACTTCAGGACTTCCTACATCTGACATAGCACCCATTGGTGTTTTTGGAGATAAATCCTCATTAAAGGTTAAATCAGGCATTCTCGATCTAGAAGTGTTTAATTCAGTCAAGTCTGAATAAAATTTTTCAGTAGTTTTTTGAGTTTCTGTATTTAAAGGAATAGTTAATCCGTTTTTGTTTGTATCTCTTTGATCAAATACAGGCTGAACAGGACCTATTGTTACTGGAACTGTGACAGCTTCCATGCCTTTTGTCATTCTTTTAATTAATTCTTCTTTAGACCTTAAATATTCATTATAATCAACATCCTCAACATTTCTTGTCTCTCTTGCATAATCTTTTGGAGGTTCCCTTGCTCTTGGAGTCATTGAAAAATGTCTACCTTCATTTCGAACATTCTCAAATTCTGATCTTCTAGGAGTTTCAGTGATTTCACTATTATTTGGATAAAGTTTAGGAGCTTCACTAATTGGAGGTGCACTCGGTGAAGTTTCAGTAGAAACCACCGGAGTAGACCATGATCTAGGAGGTCTCAAAGGCTGATTAGGCTGTTTCTTTCTAGCAGTTGTATATATTTCTTCCATAACTGCATCCTCAGATTCACTTTCCATAGATTTTCCTGTAGGAGAACCCATTACCATTTCATGAATTAAATATAATCCTTCACTCATGTTTCCCTGTCTCCACATTCGCAATCTATCTTCATGAGTTTCTCTTTTCCATGATGGATTTTTAGAAGGTCTTTTAATTCCACTAGCTTCTCTTTGTAACTGATACATCTCATCTTCCCACTCAACTAAAGCTTCAAATTGAGTTGGTCTCGGTTTTGGAACAAGAGCATTCATTTTCTCTCGTAAATTTCTTAAGACTCTTACATTAAATGAACCATCATCAGGCCAAGCTAAAACACCGTCGTTTTTAGTATAGCGTTTCCAACTGTCGAACCATAAGACAGTATGATATCCGTATTCACCTTCCATGTACGCTGCAGGTGTTTTATACTTATGAAGTAGTTTACCACCTCGCGTTTCGATTTTCTTGTCAGGTGAAAATAAATTTTTACATTTCTGAAATAATGTTGTCTTTTTCTCAACATGTTTAAAATGATAACTCATTTTTAAAAGTTAAATTTAATTCACAAAATCGTTCGTAAAATATTTCCGGGATGTTCCGCAAAACAACCAATCCGTGCGCGAAACACACCAACAAGCCAATGGCAGTTGAGCTGCGTCACTTTTCAGCTCGACCAATAAATTTGGAGAATTTTCGAAGGACCAATCAGCTCACAGGCCGTCAGAGACTCAGGAGCCAATCAGAATACAACCTGTGACGTAGGTCACCCAATCCTAGCGCGGCTCTGTGACGTACACAGCAGCTGCGGTTTCTCGCTTCTCACTCCTGGCGCTTACCCCTCCTTCACAAAATCTTTTCACAGCGCCATTTTAAGGACACTTTTCAGTGTAAATTAATTCTTAACAATGACTTATAAAGACAACATCTGTTCGTTTCACTAATTAGGATAGTTTACATACATTCAAGTATCCACACTTCGGAATAGACGGCGCTATTCACACTAAGGATAATATTCAATTGTCAGTAGAGTAACCTTACCCCACCCTTCTAACGCGTATAATTATGAACTCGTTTTGCTCTGAACCCACCGCGAAGTGAAAGTTCTAAGAGTTCCACTTGAACATAAAATACAATTCAAACTCGCACTTTTACACGGAAAATTCCCTAATTTCAAACACACATGAAATCCGTACAGGACTCTCACCTGTTTATAGAAATCATGCACCGTTAGCAAAATAACGACGTTATCCGTACAGGGCTCTCACCTGTTTATAGATATGAAACATGTACCCGTACAGGACTCTAACCTGTTTATAGATAATCATGCACCGACGTTAAATTTACCCTTCACTTAAGCTCGGAAATAACTAATACTCTCATCACAGTGAGTTTTATGGAAGGCGCTTTGTCCCTATTCTCATGCTGCTTTGATTTCTTAGAAAATCCTCACTATACAAGATTCAGACCTAGCCCTATAACTGTGCTGCTCGGCGACAACACTATGGTACACGGCGATACCTCTTGTGATACTCGGCGATATCACTACAAACTGAACAGATGGCTTGCGTGACTAAATTCTCGCCACACAATCTATACCGGTATAGCTTACAGATAGGCACGAAAAACGAACTTAACATGTGTTAAAACATCGATCCTATTTCCATACCATGACGTAACCCTTAGCAACCAACATATTACCTTGGTTACCTCTTAGCAACCATCAATTTCTGCTACCAGAGAATTGATCCAGCGGGCTATAGAAAATATATCATAAACAACGCTACCCAACTTCATAACCTATAAACAAAATTCTATACTAAATATGGACCCATTTATGAACCTGATATATTTTGGGCCTACTGAATCAGGTGGTCAGAATAAATCTATATACACATTATCTACAAACTATATACACATTTATACATTTGCAGAAAGAATATTGTCATTAGAATAAAACCCAATCATTTAAACGACCACCATAGGCGACGTGATCTAGCTAAAGGTAACCTACACTTCTGAATAACCAAGACCAGCTTGTTTGTCAAAAGTAAGAATTTATTTTCTAAATTATGGTATATAAGTTGAAAGTTTTATAAATGAAATTTATATGTAATATAGCAAGCATGATGGTAAGAAATATGAGAAAAATACAATTTAAGCAATTGAATCAATTTAAAGAAATTATATAAAGTTTAGCATTTCTAAAACCTATTTCCCTAACTCAGCTAAATAGACAGAAATTAAAGTAAAGATCTTTGAGGATTCTTACGTGCTTCACGCAAAGTCCAGCAGCACATCACCCTCATCGGAAAGTCAGAAAGCAGCAGCCAGCCCAACCCTAAGGGCATGACTTTTTATACCTTTCTACGCTAACTAAACTAGCAAAGGAAAGTTTTCAGAAATCTTCGACGTCCCATTGGCTGAGAGTGACAAGTGACATGTCACCCGATTCTTAAAAAGTTCCACAAAATCATGTCTTACAAAGACCATTGTCTCTTCCACGTGAAGCCAGAAGCTTCCTGCGATTGCAACTTTGTATTAAGTCATCCTCGCAGCTTCCATAGCCTTTCAGTACAACTTCCGCGGATGCCAAGTTAAGGACTGACAAAAAAGTTCACTTTCGACCTTGGCCATGTCCGACAGAATGATGTCAGCTCATCAGTTTTTGCTTTGTGAATGCAGCTTCAATAAACGTTTTAATTCAGAATGGGCGTCTCGTGACTTTCTGCAGAATTATAGATCAGCTCTTTTTCTGCGGCTCAAATAACTAGGCCCAAAAGCAGGCAACTTATGTTTTCTAGTATAAAACAAACACAAGAAAAGTATTAATGTAAGAAATAATGTAGATTCTGTATCCACCCCATGGTTTACTAATTAATTAACCCACCCGATTAATCAAAATGTTACCTAGCCATTGCAAACAAATAAAGCAGCGTTTATATTTACCAGTCTCCGTATTTCTATGAGACCCATATGCACCTAGAATAGTAGAAATGACATCACACAGACAAGGAAAAGCAAAACAAGCACATGCTTATTTTAAGTTTGCAGCAGTTAGTAATGACAAAAACGAAAACAATAAATTATTTTATTATTTTGCACGAACAAAAAGATGCAACAAATATGCACGTTTATGAGCACACATGTTAGTCCCCCCACGTGTAAAGTTTAATCTAAGTTGTATTAGTACGACATATCACAAATCATTAATAATTTTATTCATGTTATGGAAATGTGACTTTGCGAGTTTAAACAAAATTTTGTTTTCTATCTCGCTCCATCAATCACCAATTACTCATTAAGGCACTCCAAGGAAGGTTAGGGGCTGAAGATGCAGTCTTACACTGGTTTGGCTCCTTTCTCCAAAATCGATCTAAAAGAGTCAAAATCAACAACTTCACGTCGGACCTTCACCCTGTCAGCAGAGGCATCCCCCAAGGATCAGTCATCTCCCTGCAACTATTCAACATCTACATGGAATCCCTCACCACCATTCTCAAAGGATCCAACATTCCCTTCCACCGCTATGCAGACGGCACCCAGATTTATCTCGAAACCTCCTCTATTGAAGACATCAAAAGACACAACGACACTCTCAGAGAAGTCCAACACTGGCTCTCCTTTAACCACTTGAAATTGAATCAAGACAAAACAGAAATCCTCCTCATTTCTAACGAAACGGAAAACCACCAAGTCACAGAATGGCTAAAAGCAATTGAGGCTCTCAACGACAATCTCTACTTGGCCGACTCTGTCAAATCGATGAGAATCACCATGCACCCCAAACTAAGCATGGTGAAACACATCAAGAACTCAGCAGAGTGCCTTCCTCAACCTTAAAGTACCAAGCAAGATAAAACCCTTCATCCAGAACAATGACCTCAAAAAAGTGACACAATCCTTGGTACTCTCAATAATGGACTACGGAAATGCAACCCTCACAGGCACAGCAAAATCACAACTAGCTCCCCTCCGATAAACCCTGAATGCAGCTACTAGAATGGTCACCGTAGTAAAAAAAATATGCCCACATCTCGCCCGCATTCAGAGAGCTGAAATGGCTCCCATTTGAAATGCGTGCACATTTCAGAATTGCCTGCCTCACACACAAAGCCCTTATCACAAGGAATCCCGCATATCTGGCTTCCAAACTCACAAAGGCCGGTCCAACAAGGAACCCCAGGAGCTCAAACACTCTACTCCTCATACCGCCAAAATTCCATAAACAGAAAACTGCAACACGATGCTTCTCTGGAAATGCGCCCAAAATCTGGAACTCCATCCTAGTGCATATCAGGACCATCCCTTCCTTTCCTAAGTACAAAAGGCAGCTCTAAGACTTGTTCCTCAAGAGCACTCTCCGAAATGGATAGAGTGCCACTAATACTCATGAGCGTGCACACTCTGGCACAACGACACTTTGAAACTAAGTCCTCTACCTCATGCCTAGCCTGACTCCTTTCCACTATCCCCTCGTTCGTAAGGATGCGCGGCTTGTAATATGGTGCTCTCTACTACGAGACTATGCAACTTCATGGCTTCTAGCATCACTCAATCGTGCTAAGTCCCCCTTGGCACCTTGGAGGCTTTTGTGCTGTGACCACCGCTATAACATCTGTTTGTTTTAACACTGCTATAATATTGTGTTCTCCTCTGTTAAGTGTTGTAAAGCGCTCCAATACCTTCGGGTCTGGCTAGTGCTGTATAAAACTCCGAAATATTAATAAATAAATAAAATAATAATAAATATAGGGTGGATCTATAGCAAAATGTTGAAACTGATATTTGAGGTAAATCTTGTCATAATATTTCCTGTACTCAATTTATAGGGGGTGTCAATGTTAAAATGCTGACCCTTGTATAAGGAGGGACTTTTTAGAGGTATCAATGGCTGTTGCTGAAGTATCTGTGGAAAATTTCTGGCACTGTCATATTATGTGCTCCATGGCATAAGGGGCTCACCCATCAAAAAATGCTGACCTTGGTATAGTCGAAGTGGTTTCTGACTTATGACATTTGAAAAAAATTGAGATCTACACCTAGGAAAAGCGAAGCTTTCCTGGTGCACCTTGAACATAATGAGGTATTTCATGAATGCCCATAAGGGTCTACAGCAGTCTAGCATCAATCATCTACAAGAAAACTTTTATTAGTTTTGCTTGCTAGAATTTGGTGGAGTATCATACCCCATCACTTACATAGATTTTTGTCCTCTTATAATGGGAATGAGGTTAGCTCTGACTCCATTTCTGGAAATGCTTGTCCTGCCACATTGCTGGAGCAGGACTGACTTTTGGGTTATGTGACTAGTGGAGTCACATCTGCTATTGACTTTGGTGGGGGACACTGTTTTTAAAAACAATTTTTAGTTTGAAAGCACCTGAACTTCCTTGTGCATCTGGTAGTTTTCAGGCAACAATATAAATATCAAGATACCTCGGGTGATTAAGGTTCCTACTAGTGAGAGTTCGGAATTTTGTCCAGTTGCAGTTTTTGACTCATCATAGCACAGAGGGTTAATATGCCTGGTGCAAAGGAACGTGTACCATCGGATCACAGAATTGATTGTGAGTGAACTATAAGAAGTACTATAAAAAATTAAATGCACGTCAGAGAGAGGCTATGGTGAGATGAGGTGTGCTGTTGGAGAGTGGTAGTGAGGGAATTCATGGAGAAGGAGGATTTGAGGGGAGAACGCCAAAAAAGACAGTTGTAACAGCCGCCACGAGTGCTCGAGCTGGCCTTGGCTGGGAGTCTTACACCATCCCCCACAAAGTCCAAGTTTAGTTATGCCCCTTCTCTACATGGTGAAGTCTTCTATCCATCGTGGTAAGCCCGTCAGTGCCCTACATAGGGGTAGTAAGTGCTAAACAAATGCTCCAAAAGAATACTTAACTGCACAGGGTGTGAAACGAAGATGCTGCACCTTACATTGGGTGCTCCAGGCAGAAGCATAGTCTGGAATGTCCCTTCTGATGTTTGGTTTGCAGATAAATACTTTTAAAGCTTGCAAGCTATATTTTTACCTTTTTAACATGTTTGTGAAATCTTCAGAAATTGCAGGTTTCTGCATCAAAGGAATTTTTCCCTTTAGGGTGTGCATCACAAGAAAAAATGATGGTCTCTGAACCACCACCTGATTTCATCCAGGGCCAGCTTTAGCACTGATAGCACCTGGTGCAACAGTCTATTTTGGCAATTTTCTCCCATGACCTCCTCCCCGGATTCCCTCACTACCACCTAGCAAACGTGTCCCTCATCTCCCCATAGACCCTCTCTCACATACATATCCTTTATTTTAAAGGGCTGTTAAAGGCTGGATTTACTAATCCCCTCAGCTAGCCACATAAAATATAGATCTGTTCTTTGCGGCAGGCTTACCCCTCTGTACTACTTTATGGCCAGTCAAAACTGCCTCTAGATAAAACTCAGATCTCCCTCTCTTGCAGGAACATTTATCACAAGAGCTACCTTGACATTTTTATTGCTGCCTGAAAGCTGGAGGCACAAGAAACTCTGCAGCAGGTGCTTTTAAATCCCGAGTTATTGCTAAACACAGCGCCTCCCCCCTCCACCCCCCTGGCGGAGGTCGATGCCTTCCCCCAGCTCAGCTCCCATTGCGGCCGCACTTGGCAGACCGCCCTAAAGCCGGCCCTGTATGCATCACAGTCATATCGTCTCGCATATAGCGCAACATTCGCCAACTGTGATGCGCTTAACTTTGAGGATGATCACTAGAAGAAAACCAAAGATAGTCTTACAGCCAGATTCATCAAACAAAAATCCGCTCGCAAAGGGCCAGATTCTGAGAATCTGGCCCTTTGCGAGCGGTATTTTTGCATTTGGGTTGTATCATTCCAAATGCAAAAATCGCAATTCTAGAAATCTCTAAATTGCGATTATTTGCATTTAAGGAATCTCAATTTCAGATTCCTTAATTGCAATGCATGAAAGTTTTTTAAAATTGCGAATTTGCAATCTGGGGCTGCTATTTACCGCGAAGTCTAACTACGTGGTAAATAGGAATAACTTAGAAAAATGCACTTTAGTGTTTTTTTCTAAATTGTATGTTACACACACATGTCCTTGGGACATGTGTGTGCACAACACCAGTGTACATCACCATTTCAGGGGTGCAACAGGGTGTCCTTTGGACACCCTGGCACCCTTGAAAATGCTTCCTCATTTGTGATTTGCTAATTGCAAATCTCAAATAAGGAATGAATGCGAAAGCCATTCCTTAATTGCGATTAGCAATTAGCAAATAGCAAATAAGGAAGCAGCAGAAATCGCTAAAAATATTGCGATTTCTACATGCATCCCGTTTTGCGAGTCTTTATTAGCGAATCCTTAAAATTCGCTATTAAGGACTCGCAAAACATGACTTTGATGAATCTGGGGATATGTCTCTTGAAAATAAACCAATCTAATTAAGAACTTCTTAACATAAAGGACAGTGCATCTAGGGGTATGTGAAAGTGGTCGGAGACGTACGTGTTTTTCAATTTTCCAAATTTTTTATTTTTCTCCCACAAACTCTGCGTTTGTGGCTACTTTAAACCTAATTATTTTAACAAATCGATTCCAATTTAATGAAGTTGGGAACGTTTTCTTTAAAAAAAAGTTCTGCATTTTTCAGAAACAACCCGTACTGAAAGCGGAAGTTTCTGCAGGGGCTGGTGGGATTGGGAAGCTCAAACTCATGAAAGGAGCACCTCTGAAAACATCCGGAGCGTATCTAATTTGACAATTATTTTAGCACATTTTATGATGGTTTGTGAATAAACGTGTAAGTTTAGGACTTTAGAAATTCACAAAGGGCATTTACGAGTACTATCTTTAAGTCCGCACTCAGGACGTGAGTGCGGACATAAATAAAGATAATATTTGCAAATGCCTTTGTGAATTCCTAAAGTCATAAACTTAGAGTTCAGACCCAACGTCTAAGTTTACCTTTGTGAATCAGCGCCTTATTAATTTCATGAAAGGCTTGTTTTTCAGGAGGCTTCATTTTCATCTCGCTGGATCTTAGTGCCACCTCCATACAGACTGGTTCCAGTTACATTCAAGTATTAGAATTGGACTTCAATAAAACCTCCATGCCCTGCTGTTCCACAATATTACTTTTATTGTCTTACCCCACAGATACAATTCGTAAGGAAAGTGCATAGAGAATCCTAAATATGTCATCAACAATATAGAGATGCATAACCTGAAAGCAAATATGATTATTGCTGATGGTTTTTGTGATGTCTATGAGCCTCAGATATTAGGCTATATTTCGCAGAGGGTGCATCCCAGAGATGAATTGATGCTTTAAAAGAAGAAGTGTAGACAATAACTCATTCTCGTGTCTATTATCAGCCTTCTCCTGAAGGTGCCTAAAGGGTAAATTACATTCAGATAACCCAGCATGAGCTACTCATTTTGTAGGAAGGAGGGGGAATATTCTTGACTACACAGCAGTGACCTCTTCCCTTTGCCATCAATCGCTCTCACTCACGATAATAGGCCGATTTGACCACCTGCCATTAAGGGTTGTTTCCAATTGGGGCATAAACTTACTGTCTGTATTTGAAGCATTAGGTCAGATGAAGGCAAACACTGCCCTAAAATGGCTTAATTGTTCACAGATGAACTATGACTCATATGACGAGTGGATAGAAAACCAGAGTGAAATTTTAACAATTCAGCTAATCTGACTACCTTCTCCTGTGGTTAATGCTATCGCCCTCTGGGGAGCTTTGCTGGCAAACTTGTTGACATCTTTAAAGAACACCACTTCTTCCGAAAAATACAGCAGCTTATCCTTAACAAGAACAGCCCCCAAAAGGGGAACTGGTTCCAGCTGGTGTCGTGTTCTGCTTTGATGCTTTACTGACTACCAGTTATTTGTACAGGCCCAGATGCCTTCGAGGGCAGCACGGCAGATTTTGGCTTTGTGATTTTCCTTGACACTAAGGCTTTACTCAGCTTTCGTAATTGACTCAAAATGAGAAACTCAGGAGTATAGAAGGGAGACGGTCTTTCCCCATCACCTGCAAAAGGTTCAACATTCGAAACTCTGCTACCTCTAGTGGATGACTGTTTTTGACCTTTCAATATTTATTGCTATACCCAATAGTGATTCCTTCACCACTACCATCCCAGCCACTACCTGCAGCAAGGGAGTTTGAGTACTGAAACATTCAGACACAAGAAGAAAGACAGTGGAGGGTAGGCCTCACACTGGAGAAACGCTGCTCAGTGTTGCAGCTATCACTCCGGTCAAAGAAACATCACCGTCTCAATTCCCCTTTATAGCTTACAACGTTGGTACATTCCAAGGTGACCTTAACTAAGGCTAAGCAGAGATTGAACATGACATTTAACTAACCAACGTAGAATCCATTATTTATATAAACAAAAAACCTACATGTTCTTTATTTGTGTCAAAAGTTTACAAGAGGTTTCATTTCTCTTCTTTGACATCTACTGATTCTTCAAGACAAAAAAGTATAGGCATGGATTCGATAAGCAACACAATATGGCATATATCAAAGATAGCCATCAGACAAAAATTGCATAGCCCTTCTGGGATGCTGTGATAATGCCCCAGCAATGTAGGTATCTCTTGATATAACATTAGGGGTGTAGGACTGTGCAATGCTCAAATACATTTTCTCCAAATGAGGAACACCAAATCGTGACATTCTGCAGCTGAAACACATGCAAAATGCTAGGACTTTATATGCATTCCCGGGACCAAGCTCCAAAGGGAAATGCCTTTTGAGAGACTAGTCTGAAGCATGTCTGCACATGTTTCTACCAATTCCTCTCCCCTGAAGATGAAGGCTAAGCAGCGCAGAACATAGGGGATCCAGATTCCTATGGAATGCCATTTGAGGACTGACCATTTCCTTCTTCAAATTGGTCACGAGCTAAAGACACACTTCTTTAAAGAACACCACATTGTGACACAGTAAAAAGTCCACGACCCTCACAGAAATCCTCACTAGAATCTTTTTCTTCTTGCATCTCTTGCTTCGACCCTGTATAGTGCTTGGCTGCCTTCTGATGGGTTTCAAAATATGCAAATACAACACAAATACTTACTTATGTACACACACACACGTACGTACATACATACATACATAAATACATACATACATACATACATACATACATACAATAGATGACATCCGAATCTTGTTCTGCTACCTCAAGAACCATGCAGGAAGCTCTCTTTCAGGTCGGGTCTATTGTTCAGAATGGCAACGAGGCCTTACCCATAGGCTCCCGCTGATGAAAGTAACCACCTACCCCTCCAACACTTGTATCTATCAGTCGTTGCAAGAATGTTCTAAGTGAGGCAAAACATTTCTGCTAGAGCATTGGTTGTCTGCAAGTGGAAGAGGCAGTAGACTTGATGTTTGGAGAAGCAGACATAGCATGTAAAGAAGAAACAATACAACTTATGTTTCTGTATTTAGCTAAAATTGATTTTCAATTGCATCAGAACCATAGTTACAAGTGATGATGATG
Source organism: Lissotriton helveticus (assembly GCF_964261635.1). Lineage (NCBI taxonomy): Eukaryota > Metazoa > Chordata > Amphibia > Caudata > Salamandridae > Lissotriton > Lissotriton helveticus. Next base: position 1,787,204,817 of record NC_136061.1, read on the forward strand.
ATGATAACACAAAGTTTATTTAGACCATAGTCTATAAACCATACATAAAACAATGGATCGCATATCGTGATAAGACATTTAAAACCACAATTTATTTTACACATTTACATCACTTGTAAAACCATAAGCATAAAATATTTAAAACCACAATTCATTTTATACATTTACAACACTTATGAGAACCATACACATAAAATTGGGATACTCTATAATTTTCAAACTATCCCATTCTCCTTTGTTGCCTCCGTTACATATTCTCGTGTTGCTTTCAGAAATTTCCCCAACGCAATTGTAGTATCCAAAGATGACATTTCTGTGAGGAGGTCAATAGCATCAGCCCGTGAGGACACCTCATATTTAAAAAAAATTGGACGTAAATTTTTTTTCCGAATTGCTAAAATACAAATACAATCACACTATATATGTAAAATATCATTTCTTACTCCTAGACCACATTTACAAGTTCCATCCGGATGGATCAGGGCCACTCTTATTTTTCTTTCAATCTTCCATGGATTTAGCCCCACCCGAACCTTCAAAATTTCAAGTCTTAGCCATCTACTTGGCAGTAAATCCAGGTATGGGAACCGGACCTCCTTTTCCCATTCATTTTTTACCCAATTCACTGATTTTTTTAGCCTCCGATAGTCCATATCTTTTGATCTGGAGTATTCAAGCCCTTGGTCTCTAAGCATCTTTTTAGTGCACACTATATTCAGCAGTGGTGGGGAAAGGCTCAATTTCAAGTGCGCAGCTACCGTCTGGAGGGTTTTCTTCACATCTCGCGCCCAGCGTAAGCTGCTTACTCGAATTTCCTCTCTACACCAAATTGAAACCTTCTCATCACCACCAGGCTCCAGTCGGTTCCAAAATCTTATTAGAGACAATTGGGACTTTACTTCCCATAATGTTAAACCCACCTCCATTCTAATTGCTTGTATCATGGAGCTATTTGGTAAGGACAACAACATTTTCACAATTTTTCCTTCTTCCCGGTCCCACCCTCTTTTACCGCTCAGAAAAAGCACCTCTGCTCCATAAAGCACTTGTGGGGGGATCATAGCTTCAAAAGCCTTCTAAAGCGGTCTGTGTGACATATCGCCATAATCTTTGTTGAATTTTTTCAGCCCACAGACCGACGAGTAGGCCTTTGCCTTCTGTGCCTCCAAGTGGGTATTCCACTTTAATGCGCCATTAAACCAGAGGCCTAAGTATTTATATTCATATACTATGTCTAATTTATCCTGTCCTAAAAACCAATTAAAATTGTTTACCCTCTTTCCAAAACATAGGATCTTTGTTTTTTCCATATTCACTGTTAATCACAATTATGTCGTTGATTGAAGATAAATGGAAACATTCCTGTTCCTGGCAATTGAATATTATTCCATCATTTCAAAATTTTGGATCTATCCACTAACCACGAACAATTTGAGTAAGAAGACAATTTCAACCAGCCCTGGCCCACCTTGGAGAAGTTTGAGCCATGCTTCTTAGAGCAGGTACAGGAGATGCTGGCAGGTGCCAAATCAGGCTCTCAGCTGTACTTATGGCCGCCAGCCATCACTGCCTGTCCATATGTTATGGCTCTCTATAATCTCCCCTTGTTCTCTGCAAACATTTTGGCAGACTGTGGGGTAGATTTACAAGCCCCTTGCGCCATTTTTGCGTCCCTTTTAACATGGGAAAAGTGATGCAAAAGTGGCGCGAGGGGCTTGTAAATCTGCCCCTGTAAGCCTTCCCAAGTATCTCCCATCCTAAAGAAACCAATGAGCATATCAATAAGGGCCTTATCTCTGCTTTTTTGGCTTTAAAAGCCACAATTTTGACTTTAAAAGTCAAAAAAGCAGAGATAAAACTATTGCCCGATTTACAAGTGGGTGCTAACATGCATTAGAGCATGTTAGGACCTGTTTTCCCGACGCCTCGCTTTGCATCTCTAATGAGATGCGAAGTGGGCGTCACTGGGTAGTACTGCATGTAAATTATCACTGATGTGCACAACGCGATATTTACAAGGCGGCCCATGCATTTTAGCAGACGTTAGTTTTTGGCAAAAACCGCGGTTTTCGCCAAAAACTAATGACTGCTAAAATGCTGACTTACATATACTTAACATTGAGGTGGATTATGCTGATACAACCACAGGGTCGTATTAGCAAGGTTATCACCGTTTTCCATGGAACATCGCTGGTTTTCCAGCGATATTCCATGGAAAACACTGCTATCGCTGGAATAATTATCGCCATTGTGCTATGCGTTGTTGATACAGCGCTAGCATGGTGATAATTTCCAGCGTTAGCCGGCGAGAAAAAAAGTTCATGCTAAGCGAGTCCAGCGATAATTATCGCTGCCACTTGATAATATGCCCCCAAATGCCAATATGGGAATTCTCCCCAACTAATGACCTATTTCGGGTACATTGCATGAAATATACCCTTATTGCCTATAAGCATCTGTGGTTGGACTTGTGCATTACAATAGTTTTGCTACATGCTCTCTCAGCCATTCAAACACCTCTCTAACTGGCCTAGGGCCATATCCAGTTGAGCAAAAGAGCCATAGGTCACTGTGGGTATAAGGAGTAACCCTATTATCACTCCTATGCTCTTATGTGAAAATGTAAGTTCAATTAGAATATTTCAGTGTGGGTAGTTTGAGCCTTAACTGATCTGGAGCCCAAACTACTAAGGGGGATCAATGTGTACCTCGCATATGGATCACTTGCTCCAATGGTTATGGTAGCAACTCTTACACCCTCTTTTCTACACATTGATACCCCATTATTCTGACACAGCATACTTGCATATTATAGAGGAGGCATAAGCAAACATCTACTTATCGTCTATCAAGTTGCCTTTCAATATTTTTTCAGAAAACATGATTGGCCACATAACAGCTATAAAGTACATACATGAGGCCTATTTACCACCAAACTACATCTCAGATTGAGATGCTGCTTCTTTTTTTGAACATAAATGCTGTATTGTATTATTTCACATAATCTTTACCAGCATTTTAACCAAAAAAAAGAACAGCACAAGTTAAAATGATAAAAATACTAACGTTCACTTCAGCAATTTTAGAAGACAAGCACACGCGACGTTCATGAGCAAACTATTAAAAGCTGTAGCAATTTAGACTAATTGCAATAAGCCAAAGGACATTTCTAACACATGCACTAGGTGCAGTAAGGCAAGTTCTAAGGTATTCTGTAAAATGCCTTGTGGCAATATTCTCTGTTGGCATGAACTTATCTAGCAGTGATATAACGTGCCTCGTCCTAGTGCGATTAAAGTGCTCCATGGTTGTGCAATTATAAGTAAGCCTGATTGGCAGTCTACTAGCTTGGTACTCTGTTATCTGATCTTAGCCAAAGGACACTAGGCATTATGAAAAGCACTTACAGCTTTGCTGAACCTAGAAGTGAAGAGGTTAACATCTTATGCAAGTAGTAAAAAAGCCAAACGACTCTGGACGTTGTGGAAAGCACTTACAACCCTAACATTCAAACAAGTACTATAAAGGCCGAATAGGCACTAGGCATGTGGCAAGCACTTACCGCTTTCCTGGACCTAAACATAAGGAGTTCACAATTTTTATTTTTTATGTTTCTAAGTTTGTGTTTATTAAAGAATAGTGAAGAAAAGAAGTACAACAATATACCATAGGATGAATGAAGCCATATAGAACATATAAAGAAAAAGATAAATAAGGGTACATAATCAAATTTGTATCATATAATACATCAAGATAAAAAACATTATATAAAACAAATACATAAAAAAGAAGGGCGGGGGAATTTAGCAAAAAGGAAATGTAATAAAATGGGCAACAATCGAAGGTCCGAAACAAGGAAATCACCTTTTAACAGCTAGTAAAAACCAATAGGCATTTTTTGCATGTTCTAGGTACAAAAGATCAGTTTCGCAGGCTGTTCTATAATGTGCCACAGTGCTAGTGCTGATTGGTGTGCAAAGTGCCCTGTTAACTGAATCCAGGCTGACGAGTCAGAATAGTGCAATGAAGTGGTACATGCTAATTCAATAAAGAGAAAACATACTGGGCCATCAGCTGGAGAAGTGGCCTGTTGTTTTATCTTGGTCAAAATATTCTGGTTAATGCTGTCCCCAGATCAGGCTCCATGTTCTTAGGGAACAGTCGTATTTGGTCGTCTTGCATCCTGTAGTAGCCTTGTAGCTTCCAAGAAGAATTTGCCAAATTGGGCTAGGTCCTTTGATACTGCTGTAGTGTAGATATATGTCAACACATCTAAGTATATTCTTATCCCACTTTGCAAAACAATAGTCTTTAAATAAATTCGCCTCTGAGGTAGCACAGCCAAGCAACAGTACACAATGTGTGCTGCAGATTCAGAATAATAGTGCTACAACCTGCACTGCTCCTGCCCTGGAGCAGGACTCTTCCAGTGGGACCTATATTCCCATATAGGGAGCCTTCAAATATGGTTGGCAGGAGTTGGCTTCATGAGAAATAGCGAGACCCGCTGCTCCTGGAATGTTTTGGATTTGTTTTATATCAGTCTCTTGAAACCCACTTGCCGTGCTCTTTTAGGGTTCTCCTTAAGTGATCAATTGTTATACTTGAATCTATTAAGTCAATCTGGGCCAGGTTTAAAGAGTCTCTAGAATTGCAGAGGGACTTTGACCAACTACCATTTTTGTCTAGAAATATGGTGCTCAGAGCACAGCAGAAGGAATGTTGTTCTGCCCTGGTCACCCAAGGATGGGACTTAATTATATACTTTTTTGATTCAATGTTCAAATTCACCAGGTTGAATTATAGGCGAATCAATGTGCGCCAGGTGTTTTGGGGGATGTTAAATATTTTCTTATTTGCTGCTGTGTGACAATATTCTTATGACTCACTGAGCCTGTAGTGGAAGGCAAGATGCCCATAGCTTATTGCAGGTGGCAGTTTCGCCCGCATGGCTCTTCAGAAGGCATCAGCCAAATGGTTTTGTAAGTTGTGATTTAGTTTGGATAAAACATAGGTGATTTTAGATGCTTTTTTCTGTTCCTCTTGCGGCCTGGCACAAAGGTTTGCCCATATCTGACAGCCAGATGCCATGATAGTTATATTTGCTGGTTGTGCATATTTTTAAAGGGCCCAGTTGTCAATCTAATTGATGCTTCTTATATCGTTTGCCAAAATTCAGAACTTTTGCTATGGCAACGTTTGCGTGCAGAGCCTTCTATGCATTATATCCACAGAGTGTGTTTAAAGTCCTTTTCATCCCCTCATAGGCTTGGTCTAGTATCACAAGATCATCTGCATACTGTATGATGGGAAGGCCCAGTTTCGGTGGGAATGCATTCCGTTTCAGAAGTTTCTCACCAAGGTTAGCGGTATATATATTACACAAAGTGGGGGCCATGACACAGCCCTGCTTGAGCCCTCTGTTGGTATATATTGTTTCCATTGCATGGGCTGCATGATTTTGATTCAAACCCAAGTGTCAGACCAAAATGATTGGATTGTATGATAGTGCGCAAAAGTTTCCTGCGTATGCCCCACTCCTCCATTTTTTCCAGAGGCTATCTCAATTAGTTCCATCAAACACTGCACTATAATCTATGAAGCAGGCATATAATAGGGGGTGGTAGCTTCTATGATCTTTGCACTCAGATAGGAGAGAACAATCACATTGTCCACCATTGAAGAGTTTGGCCGTGAGCCAGTCTGATAGTTTGGTATGATTTCATTTTCGGTAATCCAATCTTCCAGCTCCTGTAAAAGCACCATGAACATTCAATTGGGATATTAGCCAGTAATTTTCGGGTTGAGTGATGTCCCCCTTTTTGTGTATCAGGTGCAGGATGGAACTGCAAAACATGATGGAGGGAATGCTGAATGATTCAAACATTCTCCCCCAGTCATGAGATCTGGGTTAAATCCATCATTCTTTTGCCCACTACGCCACCCCAGTTTGGACCCAGCCATATGCAAATCAGTCTTGAACCTGTGAAGCATGGGAACAGTCCAGACCGGACAGCCAAGCCAGGTCCTCCCTGGACAGGAAACAAGCATCCTGGGACCAGTTTTGGAGTATGTCACCCTTCATCAGCTAGGCTAGCTTGAATCAAGTGTCACAGTGAGCAAGGGAATAACGCCTGGGCATACCCGTCCCACTTAGGGCGAAAATTGTAACTGCAACAAATAATGGACGGAAAGCTGAATGATTAAAACATTCTCTCCCTGTCAAGAGATATGGGTTACATCCATTGTTCTTTTGCCCACTACCCCACACCAGTTTGGACCCAGCCATTTGCACATCAGTCTTGACCCTGTGACTCATGGGCACTGTCCATACGGAACTGCTAAGCCAGGTCCTCCCTGGACCAGAAACAAACATCCTGGGACCGGTATCGGGGTATGCCACCCTTCATCAGACAGGATAGCTTCAATCCAGTGGCACAGTGAGCAAGGGACCCACCACGTCTGGGCATACCCGTGCCACTTAGGGTGAAAGTTGTAACTGCAACTAATGATGGACGGAATGCTGAATTATTCAAACATTCTTCCCCAGTCAAGAGATTTAGGTTAAAATCATTGTTCATTTGCCCACTACGCCACCCCAGTTTGGACTCAGCCATATGCAAGTCAGTCTTGACACTGTGCCTCATGGGAACAGTCCAGACCAAACTGAATAGCCAGGTCCTCCCTGGACCAGAAACAAACATCCTGCGACCAGTTTCGGGGTATGTCACCCTTCATCAGCCAGGCTAGCTTGAATCCAGTGGCACAGTGAGAAAGAGACCCACGTCTGGGCATACCCATGCCAATTAGGGCGAAAATTGTAACTGTAACAAATGATGGACGGAATGCTGAATGATTCAAACATTCTCCCCCAGTCAAGAGATCTGGGTTAAATCCAGTCATCTATTGCCCACTACGCCACACCAGATTGGACACAGCCATATGCAAATCAGCCTTGACCCTGTGCCTCATGGAAACAGTCCTGACCGAACTGCCAAGCCAGGTCCTTCCTGGACTGGAAACAAGCATCCTGGGACCGGTTTCAGGGTATGTCACCCTTCATCAGCCAGGCTAGCTTGAATCCAGTGGCACAGTGAGCAAGTGACCCTTGTCTGGGCATACCCGTGCCACTTTGGGCAAAAATTGTAACTGAAACAAACGATGGACGGAATGCTGAATGATTTAAAGATTCTCCCCCAGTCAATAGATCTGGGTTAAATCCATTTTTCTATTGCCTACTTTGCCACTCCATTTTGGACCCAGCGACATGCAAATCAGTCTTGACCCTGTGCCTTATAGGAACAGTCCAGACAGAACTGTCAAGCAAGGTCCACTCTGGACCGGAAACAAGCATCTTGGGAATGGTTTTGGGGTGTGTCACCCTCCATCAGCCAGGCTTGCTTGAATCCGGTGGCACAGTAAGCAAGGGATCCATGTCTGGGCATACCCCTCCCACTTAGGGCAAAAATTGTAACTGCAACAAAAGATGGACAGAATGCTGAATGATTCAAACATTCTCCCCCATTGAAGAGATCTGGTTTAAATTCATCGTTCTTTTGCCAACTACAACACCCCAGTTTGCACCCAGTCATATGCAAATCAGTCTTGATCCTGTTCCTCATGGGCACAGTCCATACTGAACTGCCAAGCCAGGTCCTCCCTGGACCAGAAACAAACATCCTGGGATCGGTTTCAGGGTATGTCACCCTTCATCAGCCAGGCTAGCTATAATCCAGGGGCACAGTGAGAAAGGGACCCACGTCTGGGGATACCCGTGCCGCTTTGGACAAAAATTGTAACTGCAGCAAATGATGGATGGAATGCTGAATGAGTCAAACATTCTCCCCCAGTAAACAGATCTGAGTTAAAACCATCGTTCTTTTGCCCCCTACGCCACACCAGAATGGACCAATTCATATACAATTCAGCCTTGACCCTGTGCCTAATGGGAACAGTCCTGACCGAACTACCAAACCAGGTCCTCCCTGGACCAGAAACAAACATCCTGGGACCGGTTTCAGGGTTTATCACCCTTTATCAGCCAGGCTAGCTTGAATCCAGTGGCACAGTGAGCAAGGGACTCACGTAGGGCAAAAATAAATTGTAAATGCAACAAATGATGGACAGAATGCTGAATGATTTAAACATTCTCCCCCAGGCAGGAGATCTGGGTTAAAATCCATTGTTCTTTTGCCCACTAAGCCACCCCAGTTTGAACCCAGCCATAGGCAAATCACTCTTGACCTTTTGCCTCATGGGAACAGTCCGGACAGAACTGCCAATCCAGGTCCTCCCAGGACCTGGGAAAAAAGCATCCTGGGACTGGTTTCGGGGTATGTCACCCTTCATCCACCAGGCTAGCTTAAATCCAGTGGCACAGTGAGCAGGTGTCCTACGTCTGACCATACCCGTCCCACTTAGGGCAAAAATAATTTGTAACTGCAACAAATGATGAAAGGAATGCTGAATGATTCAAACATTCTCCCCCAGTCAAGAGATCTGGGTTAAATCCATTGTTCTTTTGCCCACTATGCCACACCAGATTGAACCCTGCCATATGCAAATCAGCCTTGACCCTGTGCCTCATGGGAACAGTCCGGACCAAACTGCCAAGCCAGGTCCTCCATGGACCAGAAACAAGTATCCTGGGACAGGTTTCAGGGCATTTCACCTTTCATCACCCAGGATAGCTTAAATCCAGTGGCACAGTGAGCAAGGAACCCACGTCTGGGCATACCTGTTCCACTTAGGGCAAAAATATCAACTGCAATAAATGATGGATGGAATGATGAATGATTCAAACATTCTCCCCTAGTCAAGAGATCTGGGTTAAATCCATTGCTCTGTTGCCCTCTGCGCCACCCCAGTTTAAAAAAGCCATATGCAAATCAGTCTTGACCCTGTGCCTCATTGGAACAGTCCAAACTTAACTGCGAAGCCACGTCCTCCCTGGACCGAAAACAAGCATCCTGGGGCCGGTTTTGGTGTATGTCACCCTTCATCAGCCAGGCTAGCTTGAATTCAGTGGCACAGTGAGCAAGGGATCTACGTCTGGTCATACCCATTCCACTTAGAACGAAAATTGTAACTGAACAATTGATGGACGGAATGCTGAATGATTCAAACATTCTCCCCCAGTCAATAGATCTGGGTAAATCCATTGTTCTTTTTCCCACTTCTACACCCCAGTTTGGACCCAGCCATATGCAAATCAGCCTTGACCCTGTGCCTCATGGAAAGAGTCGTGACCGAACTGCCAAGCCAGGTCCTCCCTGGACTGGAAACAAGCATCCTGGGACCAGTTTCAGGGTATGCCACCCTTCATCAGCCAGGCTAGCTTGAATCCAGTGGCACAGTGAGAAAAGACCCACGTCTGGGCATTCCCGTCCGACTTAGGGCGAAACAAAATTGTAACTGCTACAAATGATGGACGGAATGCTGAATGATTCAAACATTGTCCCCAGTTAAGAGATCTAGGTTAAATCCACTGTTCTTTTGTCCACTACGCCACCCCAGTTTGGGCCCTGCCATATGCAATTCAGTCTTGACCCTGTGCTTCATGGGTACAGTCCAGACCGAACTGCTAAGCCAGGTCCCCTGTGGATGGGAAACAAGCATCCTGGGACCGGTTTTGGAGTATGTCACCCTTCATCAGCCTGGCTAGCTAACGTTTGTGTGTTTTTTTTAATGTTTTAGTGTTGTTTTTTTGTTGTTTAGTGTAGTGTTTTATTGTTTGTTTAATGTAGTGTATTAGGGTTTAGGGTGCTGTTGTATTGATATAGGTTTTAGGGTAATGTAGTAGTGTTTGTGTTGATTTAGGTTTAGGGTAGTGTAATAGTGTTTGTGTAGTGTAGTGATTTAGGTTTTAGGGTAGTGCAGTAGTGTATGTGTAGTGTAGTGTTTTAGGGTTTAGGGTAGTGTAGTAGTGTTTGTGTAGTGTAGTGTTTTAGGGTTTAGGGTAGTGTAGTGTTTTAGGGTTTAAGATAGTGTATTAGTGTTTGTGTGGTGTAGTGTTTTAGGGTTTAGGTTAGTGTTGTAGTTTTGTGTAGTGTTTTAGGGTAGTGTAGTAGTGTTTGTGTTGTGTTTTACAGTTTAGGGTAGTATAGTAGGGTTTGTGTAGTGTGGTGTTTTAGGTTTAAGGGTAGTGTAGTGTTTTAGGTTTTAGTGTAGATTGTAGTGTTTGTGTAGTGTAGTGTTTTAGTGTAGTGTTGTAGTGTTTTAGGGTTTAGGGTAGTGCAGGGGTGGGAGTAGTGTTGTAGTGTAGTAGTGTGTTATGGTAGTGTAGGGGTAGGAGTAGTGCAGGTAGTGTTGTAGTGTAGTAGTGTTTTAGGATTTAGAGTAGTGTAGGGGTGGGAGTAGTGTGGGTAGTGTTTTAGGGTAGTAGAGATTTAGGGGTAGTGTAGGGGTGGGAGTAGTGTGGGTAGTGTTGTAGTGTTTTAGGGTTTAGGGTAGTGCTGGGGTGGGAGAAGTGTGGGTAGTGTTTTAGGGTTAGGGTTAGTGTAGGGGTTTGAGTAGTGTGGGTAGTGTTGTAGTGTAGTAGTGTTTTAGAGTTAGGGGTAGTGTAGGGGTGGGAGTAGTGTTGGTTGTGATGTAGTGTCATAGTGTTTTAGGGTAGTGTAGGGATGGGAGTAGTGTTGGTAGTGTACTAGTGTTTTAGGGTTTAGGGTAAAGTACGGGTCTGAGTAGTGTGGGTAGTGTTGTAGTGTTTTAGGGTAGTGTAGGGGTGGGAATAGTGTGGGTAGTGTTGTAGTGTCATAGAGTTTTTTGGGTTAGTGGTAGTGTAGGGGTGGGCGTAGTGTGTTGTGTAAGTGTAGGGGTAGGGTTGTCACTTACCTTGCAAACTTTTACTACTACGAGTATAGCTTTACCACGCATGCCTTTGCGTTGTAATCCTAGTTACCACAAGCATCAAGGCTTGAATTAGTTGGGCACACCACACCTTAAAAATCACAGTCTTATCAGTATTTTCTAAATTTATTATTGCATTTCTCAAATTATATACTCAAAAATTGCTTTCACAATTGTACATCATTGTGCATTACTTGAACATTACTTTAATGCATTCATGTCGCTGTACAAGATAAATGACATCATTCATTAATACACATTCATTTGATGTTCAAATGCCGAGTATTGACTCGCATACACGGAAGTTAAACGAACGACGGCACTCGGCAGCTATTCAGAATTCGGTAACACGCGAACATAGTTCACAAACTTTTTGAAAACGAGTCCCGGTGTACTGGGAGTCGGAACAATCTCACAGTGTCAGAAGAGAAGCCCCTGAAGAAGGAACTTGTTAGTGTTCCGAAATGCATTGGCCGCCAACATTTGAACATCAAATGAATGTGTATTAATGAATAATGTAAATTATCTTGTACAGCGACATGAATACATTAAAGTAATGTTCAAGTAATGAAAAATGATGAACAATTGTGAAAGCAATTTTTGAGTATATAATTTGAGGAATGCAATAATAAATTCAGAAAATACTGATAAGACTGTGATTTTTAAGGTGTGGTGTTAGTACACCAGGTGAAGTGTGCGCAACTAATGCAAGCCTTGATGCTTGTGGTAACTATGATTCTTTCATAACAAGGGTTGACAGTCCTTGTGAGTTGCAGCACCCCTTGATGAACTAGCCCCCCTCAAACTGAAAAAACCTGGAACATTCCCTCCAGATCCTGGTTCAACAAGGACATTACTGAGGAAAGAGGAAACTCAGAGCTTCTGAACGACTCTGGACAAAGGCCCCCTCCTCCAGCCGTTACAAGGAACTCAGAGCAGCAAGAAGAAAGTACAAACAACATATCAATAACGGAAAATCCAACTTTATCTGCACCGCGCTGGACAAGGCCAAAAACAGACCAAGAGAACTCTTTGACATCATTAAAAAACAAACGTCCAAGCCAACGACATCCCTCGTCCAGCCCTCACAAACCTTATGCGCCAACTTCGCCAACTTCTTTAACGAAAAAATCACTTTGATTGAACTTTCTCTGGACATTAACCTCCATCCCCCGGACAAAGACTGCTCTCCAACAAGTGAAATTATCACAAAAAGGCGACTGGCAACAACCTGGTCCTCCTTCGAACCCCATCTAAGAATCAGAGATCTTCAAATTTATCTCCTCCTCCAAGCCATCGTCTCACAACCTCGACCCCATTCCCTCTCAAATGGTCAAAGAGCTGAAACTCACCCTGGCTCCACTTTGGTGCGAAATCATAAACAGTTCCCTAAAAACTGGCACCATACCAGATTTCCTTAAAGTCGGCCAAGTAACTCCTCTTCTGAAAAAGCCAGGCTTAGACGCAACCGACCTGAATAATTTCAGACCTATCTGCATTCTCCCTTTCCTTGCAAAAATCTTAGAAAAATGCGTTCTCCGTCAACTGAACAAATATATTGAGAACATAAATCTGCTTGACCACCACCAATCAGGCTTCAGAAAAGGCTACAGCACCGAAACTGCAATCCTCAACATCATGGACGACATCTTCAACTACCTCGACGCAGGCCACAACTGTCTCCTCATCCTCCTACACTTGTCAGCTGCTTTTGACACTGTTGACCACAGTCTTCTCATCAAAGCTCTCAAAAAGCAGGTAGGTGCAGACAAAGTGGTCCTCCAGTGGTTCCCCTCCTTCCAAAACTGCTCCCAAAGAGTAAAAATCAAATCCTTTGCCTCTGAACTCCTCCCCGTAAACAGAGGCATCCCTTAAGGCTCCATTCTCTCCCCTCAACTGTTCAACATATATATGGAACCCCTCACCTCCATTCTGAAAAAAGCAAATATCCCATTTCATCTATATGCAGATGATACACAGATCTACTTGGAAACCTCCTCCTTTAACGACATTCTAAGGCTCAACAATACCCTCAGAGAAGTCCAAGAATGGCTATCAACGAACCACCTCAAACTCAATCAGGGAAAAACCGAGATCCTCCTCATCTCCAACAAGGAAGAAAACCCACAAATCGTTGAATGGTTGAAAGCTATTGATGCCCTCAACGGAAATCTCAACCTGGCAACCTCGGTCAATTCACTAGGAATCACCCTTGACCACAAACTATCCATGTCCAATCACATCAAGAACTCGCCAAGAGCGCCTTCCTCAATCTGAAGCTCCTCAACAAAATCAAACCCCCACATCCCTCCTACCGACCTTAAGCAAGCCACCCAATCCCTGGTGTTTTCCAGACTGGAATATGGGAAAGCAGTCATCTCCAGTACAGCTCGCTCTCACCTAGCCCCGCTCAAAACTACCCTCAATGCAACAGGCAGAATGGTCACCAGAATCAAGAAATTTTACCACATTTCTCCCACACTCAGAGATCTAAAAGGGCTCCCAGTCGAAATGTGGGCCAGCTTCAGAAGTGCCTGCCACACACACAAAGCCCTGCACACAGGGAAACCGGAATACTTAGCCTCCAAACTCAAGAAAGCCGGGCAAGCAAGAAGGCTCAGAGTTCCAACTCCTTCCTTCTAATTCCCCTAAAAACGCATAAACAAAAGACTGCTGCCCGCTCTTTTACAGGAAACGCTCTGAAATTCTGGAACACCATCCCAGTCGACATCAGATCCACCCCTCCTTTCCAAAATTCAAGAGCCTCCTAAAAACCCTCTACCTCAACCGCATCTTCCCAAACGCAATTACGTGATGCTCTCACCTCCACCAGGCTGTCACCTGACAGCGCGCCCCCAATGAGCAACGATTGTTTCGACGCCTGGGTTAGCCAGGGGGTTGGTTCTTCTTCCAAACCCCCGGCTTGTAGATATCAGCGGTCCTCTCCTTCTAACCCCTGGTTTTTGGCGACTCTGAAGGAGCTGAAACTGGGTTGTAAAAAATTGGAACGCTGCTGGCGTGTGACGCCTTGCCCTGTCGCTAAATCTGCCATTTGCTCTGCCCAGAGAGATTATTGCCGCTATCAGGAAAGCTAAGAGCGTCATCTATGCGGAGCGGATCGCGAAAGCCAACAATAGTAGTAAGGAGATCTTTTCTATTGTCAGAAGCTTTTTGTCTCCCTGCGCTGAACAAAACACTCTTCCGGTCTCCACCCAGTGGTGTGAGGAGTTGTCCTCCTTTTTTATTAACAAAAAACAGTCTATTCAGGACAGTTTAGGGACTTTCTCCGTGGAGCAGAGGATTTCTCCCTCTACATCTCCTCCTCTTCTGGGGGTGCCCACTTCTTCATTTTCTCAATCTTTGCCCGCAGAGGACCTGATATTTTAGCCATTCTTAAATCTCTCAAGTCAGGCTCCCCCACATACCCTTGTCCGGCTAGAGCCTTAGCTGGGGTGGCCGAGATTGTGTATACAGAAGCAGCTGCTTTTATCAATTTATCTCTTCAGTCTGCCACTGTCCTGTGGCAATGGAAACAGGTCAAACTTCTTCCTCGCCTCAAAAAACCTACTGCAGATCCCACTGTCCCAACCAACTACCGCCCTATCTCTCTGTTGCCAGCCTTGGCTAAAGTTTGTGAAAAGGTCGTCTTCCGCCAGCTCGAGGCCTTTGTTGAAGCCTGTGGGGCTCTTCATCCTGCACAATCCGGGTTTAGAACTTCTTACAGCACAGAGACCGAGCTGATGGAAATGGCAGAGGCAATTAGGGAGTTCCTGGATGGAGGTGGCAGGGCGGCCCTAATCTTGTTGGACCTCTCTGCCGCCTTCGATACCCTGCCACACCAGCTCCTTCTTGGCCGGCACTCATCCATTGGTATTGCGTGTCCCGCCTGGGATTGGATAAAATCTTTTTTGGATGAGCGCACTCATCAGGTCTGGATGCCTCCCTTCTCATCCTCTGCTAGGAAGTTATCTACCAGGGTCCATCAGGGCTCCACGCTGAGTCCCCTTCTTTTTAATATCTATCTGACCACCCTGATTTTCCTAGCAGAGGAGCTGGGTGCTAAAATTTTAGCTTACGCGGACGACACCCAGCTACTATTCACATGGAAGGGCTCCGACCTGGGCACTGACATAGCCCAGAGGTGCCTTTAAGTCGTGTTCAATTGGCTTGCACAGGCCCAACTCAAGTGCAACGAGGAGAAGTCAGAGTTACTTTTGTATGGTCAGTTCCCTCCCTCTTTCAGAGAAGCCCTATAACCTCTGGATTTCCTTTGCCCCAACTCTGAAGGTGGTCCAGCGAAGAACTTGGGGTTTTGATTCGGAGTAGATTTCCGGTTTTCAGATCACATCAAAAAACTTACCAGTGTCTGCTTTTGCTCCCTTAAGACCCTTAGAAGGTTCTTCCCTTTGCTACCGAGGCCGGTTAAGGAAATGGTTGCTTAGGCCCTTATCCTTTCCTGGCTCGATTATGCCAATGTTCTGTTCATCGGCATCCCCAGCTATCTAATGAATAAACTACAAATGATACAGAATGCGGTCGCTAGACTTTTATTTAATATCTCCAAGAGATTCAGTATGAGGCTGCACCTGCGCGATCTGCACTGGCTCATTGTGGCACAGAGGGTGCAGTTCAAAACTCTTACCCTAGCCCATAGAGCCCTTCATGGCCTGGGGCCCTCTTATATCAGGAAGTGCTTTGCTTTCTATAATCCTAACCACTCTCTGCGATCTGCTTCTCTACCCCGTAAGGCTACTCCCCGGTTTCGCAGAACTCGACTGGGGGGTCAGTCTCTCTCGATGAAAGCATTTACTTTATGGAACAATCTTCCTGAAGAGGTGTGGCAAACCCAGGACGTATTTTTAAGAAATTGCTTAAAACTCACCTTTTCTATCAACCCAGTTAATTAATCTTTGCACTCTCAGTCAAAGTCTACTCACGCGCCAGGACACTCCAGAGTATTAGTGCGTGCTACAAATCATTTATAACATAACATAACATAACATAATTGAGAAAGCTGTCAAATACCTACTTTCCGGTGCAATGTTTTGACAAAAGAAATATCTAATGTGGTCTTGTATTTCTTACTCACAATGTTATTCATTAATGCTGTGCTGCAAAAGCTTTGCTACAAGAGTTTAGATGTCTGTAATCCAATACTAGACGATACGTATTTTCTGGTTTGGAGACAGAAAACAAATGATTGTTCATTGGCGAGGTGCATGTTTCAATCACCCCTTTGTATTCAAGTTGATCTAAGATCTCGCTGACCTGTTTTTTAGATTCTTGCTTAACTGGGTACTGCCTTTGTGCAGTTGTTTGAATTTTTAACTGGATTTCATGGTCAGGAGAATCCTCATCCCATCCTACATGATTTGTATATAACGCCGGTGCTTGGGCAACTGCCCATTTCCTAGCATAGGTATATTTTAAATGAATTGGAATGTGGTTGGAGAAAGCTGGCATAATGGTGTCTTCGCCATGTGGGCACTCCCTGACAAATTCAGGTGGCCAGTCTTTTTCAGATAGAAGAATGTCATAACCCTTAGAAAGTCGCTCCCAAAAGAGTGCTCTCACTTTTCTTGGCATGTCCTCCTCCATCCGGAGTGTTATTTCATATAACTTCTGTGGACAACTAACCCTGGTATCTGCAGTTTCAACATGAATGAATTCATTCAAGTCTACTGTCTCCAGATGATCCTTCAAGTTTTTGTGAGCTATGGTGACTTCTGCTGCGCTGTCCAACATTATCTGAGCCCATTCCCCGTTCTTGAGTTGTGTCCTCAAGATCCTCGGCATGTTAGATTTTTAGACCTGCTACCTTCTTTTTGGTGAATTGAGGTTTCTTGTTTTTCTGAACGTGTTGATCGTCTTTGGACTTCACGCGTTCTTCCTTGTGTTTTGACCGTCCTCTTCTTTCGGATTTCTGTGACAAAGTCTGAAAGATACGAGAGGAACGTGTATCAGTATCTTGATATCTATCAGTTTTTCTCACATTATCCCTATTCCTGAGGTTATACCTCCTTTTAGAGGGCTCCTTTTGAGGAGACCTACCGCGGGATTGAGAACGCTTCTCTTTAGAAGTTTGTTTAGTGTTCTCCCACTTCTTTTTAGAAGGAGCAGGAGTGTTTTTAGTAAAGAGCTTTTCAGGACTTTCTGACAGGTGGGGTTAACTGGTTTCCCTCTCAGACTGTCTCTGCCTAATTCTTCATAGGATTTTTCAATTATTCTGGCCAGTTCTTGTGGTTGCTCAGTTACATCAAATTCCCTTAACTTTTGGGGGATCACCACGGATGCTGCTTCGCCTTTAATATTGGCTAATATTATTGTTGAGACATTGTTTGAAATCTTTCAGTAATTTCATATCTAGATTTAAAGCAGGCTCTGCCCCGTATTCATTTTTAATTTGTTTCAGGACGTCTGGTATTACCGCCATAGACGGAACACCATGTGTTTTAGTGTAAATTGCAGCAAAGACTGTACCCCAAGTGTCGCAGTCCTCCAGGTGTGGTGCGATCCCCATTGGTAAACAGATTGTTAAAATTCTGTGTTTCTCATGAGGGGTAGTATTAGGAAATACTGTCTCTATTTGAGTAATGTTTTGAGCTATCCAGAATGGAATTAGTTCCTGTTTTACGGGTGATTTACCAACAACCGAATGTAGAGTCTGTGGTGTAATTTTGCTTGTGTTCCAGTGGTGGGGGGATGTTGTGGAATCAGTATTGCTGGTTGGACTGTGAAAGTCTGCATGACATATTGAATCAATTTTCTATAGATTTTGATGAGCTCTTTGAGTTGAGCTCGTAGTTCCACATCTGTCGTATCATTCATTTCAGGATGTGGAGTATAGCTGTCTAAAACCGGCCATGTTGCTCCTGGTCTACCTAGTGGACCCAGCCTGGTAATGTGAATTATGTGTTTTAGGGTGCCTTTAAACCAGAGCGCATGCACCTGGTAAGTTAGTGGAATTTCAATATCCTTGAAAGGAATGTATTCCGTTCGTAGTTCATCTTCTTTGTAGAAGTGAAACACATGTGTTCTTGGATCTGCTTCAGGGAAGACTATCCATGAATAGAATACCTCTGTCTGGTGATATTCATGTGCCTCTACCATAAAAGCTGCCCTACCACCTCTCGATGTAAGGCCATTTTTTATAAGTGTTATAGTGATGGATTTCCTTAAATTTAGAGGTATGCTTATAGCATCCTCGTTGGTTTCTTGCAAACGTGTTATGTTAAAAGCTACCGGATCAGCTGCATCTCCACTGTTCTCGGTGTAGCTATTCTGTCATTTTGTTGACTGAAAGTTTGCAAAGCAAGTTTCAAGGAAACAAAGATAAGGTGCACAATATTTTGGAACACTGTATCCTTCAACTTTGAACAAACCAAAAACTAATACATCGGATTTTCGTCCTACTCAGCTATAGCAGATATTATCGTTTTACCCACTCCAGACATCTATTGGAGTATTACGAAAAAAGGGGCCGCTGAGAAAAGCACAACTGAGTTACTTTAGAATCTAGCGGTAAATGAGTGCCTTACCAAACGTTGGGCACCATGTAGTGTAGTTCCTATATTCCTAATATATCCTATAGATTTGAAGTAGGACTTAAGTCAATAGGTCTCTATCGAATATACTGAACCTAATAGTGAGTGCCAGCTAGCTCAGAGGTTACTAGAAACTTTCTCTAATACACAAGAAGGTATTAGTTTCTTACAACCGCATAAACATCATAACCTTGTTTCCCCAACAATAAGAATACATCTCTTAGAGTTGTGGAAACAATAGCTAAATATTTTACTCAGTCAATCTTGCATGCTTTGTTTCTACAGAGTTGCACAGAAATAGTGAGCTGGGCGTTTCCAATAAAAGGTTTATTGAACAGTCTTCCTTCTCATGCAAGTAAGGTGAACTGCTACAATCATTAGGCAGAATGCAAAGTATAATGCATATAGTGTAAACAGTAATATGAAATAATACTGTAAGAGCATTGTATGGTTGCTAAGCCATTTCAAAATACATACATAAATAACATAGACTAAAATACTCAACTGGTGCTTCTAAAATACGCCTACCCCAATGTACCTGACCTAGGTCTAGTACGAGGGAAGAAGTAAGTATGGTCTTTTGCATAGGTTTAGTATTGCCAAGAATCTACCAAAGGTTTCTCTAGGTTCTAATCAGCTTCGTACCTTAGAATGAAGGAGGTCTGGTATCTCTGTCTCAGGACTCGATTTCCCAACACCCCGTAAGGGGAGTCAGAAACACTGGAGCTGGATTTCTCGGCAGAGAAGGGCAGCTTCCTGATCAGTAGCGAGTCGGCTTCCTTCGGCAATTGCTGTAGTAAGCTGCGTCGGGCAGGTAGGTCTTTCAACTGCTCCAAACCACTGTGCTTTGCCATAGCAAGTGAAGGTATATTTATACCTTGAAGGTGTTTAGGAATGCCATGTTTAACGTAAAGTCGGGCATATGAATGTCATGAATGAACCTCTGGGGAATATTTGTTCATTGTAAAACTAACTGAGTTCTTGGAGAATTCAATATTCAAACAAGGGGAAGTCTCTAATGGCTAAAGCTGATTTTCCAAGAACGAATGGAAGTAGCCATGCCTGTATTTGGGTTGCATGGGCTATGCCTAAATAAGGGTTTGATTTCTATGCCTATATAAGGGCAATGTGAATAGTACCTATATAAGGGTATGAATCGGGAAAATCCATTCTGAATCTAAAACGCCAGTATAACATTATGATCAGCGCTTTCCTTAACAGGGAATGGAACCAATACCCAAAAGATGTGTGGAAGTAACACTTGTATGTGTGTGTAACTTAAACACTACTATTTGTGTATGGTAAACATCTAAAAATACTCTTGATGGATCCCCATATAGGGAGGAGAACTTCTTCCTCACAACTAAGCACAGAAAGTTTAAAAATGAGTTACGGAGAGGCACACTGCATCCGTCTTTAATTTGTGGTGCCTGCACTCATGATTAAAACCATACCATGATTAGACCATTTTAAGCTGAGTGACTGCCAGTGAATGAGATTAGTTCAAGCATTCCATAAATTACCTTGTTGTCTTTGCATTTGCCGCCTTAATTGCACCATGTATGCATAGACGTCGGTCCTGATCTCAGTATGCCACTGGAATGAAGCTATTCCTTGCTGCAGAGCCATAATTAGGATAACATTAGTCTTAGTATTATTGTCATCTGGTTTCGGGAGGACTTGGCTTGGTAGTTCGGACTGGACGGTTCCCATGAGGAGCAGAGCCAAGAATGATTTTCTCATGGCTGGGTCCAAACTGAGTTGACATGGTGGGCAAAATACGATGGATTGGGATGCGGCCTGAGCGATTGCCATTGGCTAAAACTAATTTAAGCATTCCATCTATCACCTTGGTATTTTTTTGCATTTTCTGCCCTAAGTGTGCGGGTGTGGTGACCGGATATATTGTTCTATTTTCTGAGTGATGGTGACTGTGGTCTACTACCATCTTAGTATAGTGGATAGTTCCCTATTCGTAGCCTATTCTTAGGGTTTGCCTATTGACTTTGACATAATTAAGTGCCCCTTTCATCGTTTTCGGGCCTGAAAACTTACATTAGGAGATAGATGCTTAATTCCTGACCCAATATTGCCTATTGGTAGGGCTTGCCTATGTACTTTGACAGAGCTATGCGTCTCTTTCATCTTTTTCGGGCCTGCAAGGCCCAAACGAGAGAGACTCCATTTTCCTTTCCGCCTTGGCTGCCCGAGGCGCTTGTAGGTCAAAAGTTATATTTTAGCTATGAGCTGTTGTTCGCTGGAGAAGAACCGGAAGAATGTAAACGGGGCTCGAGTTTAAGACGCAACAACAGGTGGCCACTGTGGGAGCATCGAGAGCTCGGGCCTGGTACAGAAGTCTGGTGGGCGGCAGGTTACTGTCTGGAAATTTCCACGAACGAAGGGCTCTCTATATTATCGAAATGTAGCAAGGTAGAGGGGGCAGACGATCTTTGGAAGAGACACGAGACAGTTGATTCTTAGCCACACAGATGATCCTTTGCAAAGGCCAAAGTTATATAAATCGGTCTGTTAGAGCAGTTGGAGTTAGTTTGTGGCCAGTATTGGCATACACAGAGTGAAGAAGTTAGTCGACGGATGGTTCTCAGAATAGTGAAAATTATACCAGCAGAGTGAAGCTTGGAGGTGAAGACAGTTCGTGGGAGAGAGGAGAAGTCAGTGCAGATTGGATGGTGTAGAGCTGAGAGACAGAGACGAAGACCAGAGAAGGGTTCCAGTGCTTTGAAGGGGTGACGAAGGTGGAGGTGCATAGCGGTGCAGACGTGTATCCGTGAGTGCAGAGCAGAGTCTGAGATGAGCCAAGGCACAGATGAGAGAGGGACCCAGACGACAGCCAGAACCAGACTACGTAATTATAAGGTGAAGTCTGTCCTGCTATTATAGTGCGCAAAAATATATTAACTCTTTCCTTTACTTTTCAGGATTGTTAGGTGCTAATATGAATGCAATGTTTATTTTTATTGTTTAATAAAGGGACCCCAGTTCTAAATGAATGCATTTGAGTATTATTACTATGATAGAGTTAACCTTTCTTTTTAGCCAGGGGCTGACGAACAGAAGGATGGGACATTCCCTTCTGAGAAGGTAACTGATGACAATGGAGAGTGTCAGTCAGGTCATATAATAATTCTTGAATGTGGAACTTGGCCGCTTTTGTGTGTGAGGATTGGATCTCCTGTCCAGCATACCAAAGATAATAACTCATGTGAGATAGATACTTCCAGTAGATATTAGGTACTTACGAGATCCCCCAATAGAGAAAGAGAGAGAGAGACGTATTAATAGGACAGTGGGAAGAGATCGCTCAAGATAGAGCGTTATGTATATTAGAGCTGCTCCCCGAAGAGTGAGGGGGTAGAGTAGTCCAGGCCGGATTGTCGTGGGGCTACAAGTGGGAACACTATAAATAGTGCTGCTCTCCGACACGAGAGGGAGTAGATTAGCCCGAGCCAGATTGTTGTGGGGCTATAAGGTGAGATAATAGAATGTAAGATGAAATTCCGTAGTTTCTCTAGTATTTAGTAGTATATTAGCTGTATAAGCTTATATATATTGTGGGTTCCCCATTCCCAGGTAAGTATCCTAGGTACTGTTGTAAATAGGGACTGGGAAGGGATGAAGTTACGTGATTACTGGGTTTGTGGTGTTTGGGTGAGCTGATAACTTGGTCAGAAAATCAGGTCATTACATTTGGCGTCACGAACAGCTTTCGAATGAAGTGCAGGAAAATGTATTGATTTTCATTATGTTTTGGTGTCAACGACTGCTTTTGAGAGCCTTGTAGCGTGTTTTTTTGCTATCTTGTCTGTTTGCGCTCGGCGTGTATGAAAGCTCTTTTTGTATATTTTCTGTTTATATGTGTATATATCTTTTACTGTTGATAGCATGTTTTTGAGGAGGTCAAAATCTACTGTTCGATTGCCTATTGAGATTCCAGGGTGGCAATCAACGCCTTATGAGGCGCTAGCTCATGGATGGGCTGATTGTACAGGTTTGAGTGAAAATTGGATTTCTTGTTTGGAATCGGCAGATCCTGCTCAAGAGGTTGCTTGCTTATGGAAAGTGCCGATTGTGAATGGTCAAGAACTTCCTAAATTAGGAAGGAGAGGTTAGATTCTGTTATATGCGTACAGGCTTGTACATGAGAAACTTGAAAAATTGCACCGTCAGTGTAAAGAATCTGAGAATCAATTTGTTGAAGTGCAAAATGCTTATACGCTTTTGAGGTGGCAAAATAAATTGCTTGCCGACAAATTGGATACATATCAGACTATTGCAGAAAGGGCTGCAGTTCGGATTGCCAGATACAAATACAAACATCGACGTGGTCGAGTCAGTAAAAGAAAAGTGCGTTTGGTTGTGGCGAAAGCAGGGCTCGATTGGAACCCTGATGATTGGGATGGTAATATCTGGGATTCGAATGAATCTGGTTCCTCGGCTGAGGAGAATGACAATCTAGAATCTTCTCGTGCTGGACGTGACTGCAAATTGAGTGCTTCTTGTAAATCTGACGATCGGTGTAAGTCTGAGGATCGGTGTGAGTGTACTGGTCGTGCGGAAGTTTCTGCACATCCTGTCTTTCGAAAGAAATTACAGAATGCTCCTGGTAATCCCAATGGGATTTCTTTGGATAGTTTGGAAGACTTTACCCAACAGGAAGTTAGTGATATTTTGGAACGATTTCGACAGCGGCCTGGTGAGGCCTTACTTACATGGATGGTGCATCTTTTTGAATTGGGTGCTGCTGGCATCATGTTGGACAGGGGAGATTCGATGAAATTTTGTTCTTTGAGTTCCGATTCGACTGTGCAAGATCATTTTCGGACTTATGCTAATGTTGGTCAGGCCAGTTTACTTAAGATAGCAACGGAAGGTTGTAATCACAAGTACCCTACTGAATCTGATTGGCCCATGAATGACAAGCCGTGGTATACTTTGAGAGATGCTGCGCAGAGACTGAAAGAGGAAGTGATGAAAACTGCGATTTTTCTAAATACATCTGATACATTGATGAATGGTTTGTTGACCTCTTCGGTGCGGAATAGAATTATTCGTTCCGCCCCTGTTGCTTACAAGCAAGTTATGATGACATTGTTGATTAATCAAACTGGTTCTCCTTTGTCTGATGTACTTGAAGCTGTGCGTCAACTTGGTGAATTAGGTGAATGGTTCAAACCGGATAGGCAATCTAGACCTGAGGGTCGTACTGGTGGTAATTATCGATTTACTAGACGTGACATGTATCTCGCCTTATTGGCTGATGGTGTGAAGAGAGAGGACATTGATGGTGAGCCGAATAACAAATTGTGGGCTTTGTTCCGCAAACGTGGTTTGGACAAAAAGGAAGGTGCTAGGCGAGTGAGTAAACAAGATAGTACTCATAATCATTCTAGTGGCAGTGAATCTGAGGATTACAAACGCAGTTCTGACAGGAATGACAGATATCGGAATGAAAGGGATGTGTCTCCCCGTGGTGCATGAGAGAGAGTGAAAGAAGGGGAGAGAGAGAGAGGGGGAGAGTTGAGCGTTTTGAAAGCAAATACAGAGAGGAGAGGGATGAATCTCCTGAATTCAGACTGAAAGAGAGACGACACAAGTTTTCTGAACGAAATTCACAATACTTTGTGGATGATAAAAATCCATTTCGTGAGGGAAACAAATATGAACAAGAAATGACATTACCAAGGAAATATGAGAGTCTTTATCCTGATTTGTCTTGGGCGTCAGAACGCCTTAAACATGACTAGGAAATAGGTCAAGCTCCGGTACGCAAATGGGCTCACAGAGACAACAGACCCTATGTAGATATCAAAAATTTTTGGAGACATCGTAATATACAAAGGGCCCGAGCATTAGTTGATATAGGAGTGGAGGCCACCTTAATTTATGGAAACCCGAAAAAATTTAAAGGACAATTTTTCACAATTACTGCGTTAGGAGATAAAGAAACCCCCGCAGTACAAACTGATGTTGAGATGAAAATAGGTAGAATTCCCCGAAAACAATATTCTGTATTGGTAGTTCCCCTTTATGAATACATAATTGGAATTGACATTTTAAAAGGGATGACATTATATTTAGATGATGGATGTTACCGATTTGGAGACAGAAATTACATATCATCAAAGTACGTAAGAGTTGGACGTTTGAGAATTCCTCCTGTGAAAATTCCTCAAGCTACAAAAGTAGTTTCCCAGAAACAATATCGCATTCCAGGTGGACATGAAGAGATTAGTGCCACAATTCAGGATT
Source organism: Lissotriton helveticus (assembly GCF_964261635.1). Lineage (NCBI taxonomy): Eukaryota > Metazoa > Chordata > Amphibia > Caudata > Salamandridae > Lissotriton > Lissotriton helveticus. The sequence continues at coordinate 1,787,229,479 of NC_136061.1, forward strand.
TAGTGGATGCAGGAGTTATAACTCCAATTAATTCTGCCTGGAATAATCCCGTATGGCCGGTGCACAAGAGTGATAATTCTTGGCGCATGACAGTTGATTACCGCGAATTAAACAAACATACACCCCCTTTAACTGTTGCAGTACCTGACATTATTACTTTGATTGAGAGAATTCAAAAGCATTCAGGAACCTGGTATGCTTCTATTGACATTGCTAATGCTTTCTTTTCCATTCCGATTGCCCCTGAGTGTCAGGACCAATTCAGTTTTACATGGAATGGACGTCAAATGACGTTCAGATGTCTTTCCCAGGGCTACGTGTATAGCCCTACGATCTGTCATCGGCTGGTGGCAGAGCATTTAACTGAAGTTCCAGTGAATCCACAAATACAGGTGTGTCATTATATTGACGACATCTTAATTCAAGGTGAAACACAAGATATGGTTCAAACCCAATTAGATCAAATTGTAACTCATTTACAAAGCAGAGGTTGGGAGATTAATCCAGACAAATTGCAAGGTCCAGCACAAAGTGTAAAATTTTTAGGTATTAATTGGCATGAAGGGAATGTGCTGGATTTGTAAAGCGCACAGCTGCCCGTGAGCGTCCCGGCGCTTGCTTAGGGAACCCGTCCTGGTATTCCCCTGTGAGAAACCCCGGCAGGGTGTCCACAAGGTGAAAGCCAGGCATCCCGCCACGAGGGGCCGTAGTGGAGATTAAGCAAGCTACTGCCCAGAGTCGCAGAGTGTGACCCCGTGAGTTGAGTAGGCACCAGAGCGAGAATTGTTGAGTCCGTGGAATTTTTGAGCCCGAGACCCGCCGAGGCGGGGAATCGAACCCTGGTCCACGGTTGATCTCAGCTTATGGGTCTGCTGCCTCTAACCACTGAGCCACACTTCTCCACTCGAGAAGTGATTCCACAAGTGAAACAGAAAATTGCAGAATTTGCGGTTCCGAAAAATAGAAAGGTAGCACAGAGATTTATTGGTTTATTTGGCTTTTAGCGTCAGCATATCCCACATTTGAGTCAAATCTTAGCCCCTTTGTACAAAGTTACCCGTAAAAAGAATGCGTTTGAGTGGAATAAACCGCAACAAGATGCATTTGATTTGGCAAGAGAAGCAATTCAGCAAGCTTTGGATTTGTGGCCTGTACGTGATGGTGATGTGGATTTGAATGTGTCGGTGCAAGGCCCGTATGCGAATTGGAGTTTGTGGTAAAAACAAGGTAGGACAAAAGTACCGTTAGGCTTCTGGACTAAAAAGGTACCAGATGCTGGTGAGCGTTACACTCCATTTGAGAAACAGTTACTTGCATGCTATTGGGCTCTGGTGGATACCGAGCAATTGACTTTAGGACATGATGTGATTTTGAGACCTGAAATTCCTATTATGCAATGGGTTTTGAGTTCACCAAAAACTCACAGAATTGGACACGCTCAAGAAGCGAGCATAATCAAGTGGAAATGGTATTTACAAGACAGAGCACGTGTAGGACCAAAGGGTGTTGCAATGTTACATGAGCAGGTGGCGCAGGCGCCGTCAGAAGAGGCAGAAAGTGATTACTCCGTACCTATAGTACAGGAATCCCCTGTTAAGTGGGGTAAGCTGTTCGATGATCTGTCCGGGGAGGACAGAAAACATGTATAGTTTACGGATGGTTCAGCAAGTTACATAGGAGAGAAAAAGCATTGGAAGGCAGTATCCTACAATCCGATCACACAAAAGCTGCTGAGTACCACAGGAGAAGGGAAAAGTAATCAGTTTGCTGAGTTATATGCTGTCTATCAAGTCTTGAAACAAGAATTGCCTGCTACATGTCATATTTTTACTGATTCTTGGTCCACTGCTAATGGTTTAGCTGTTTGGTTACCGGCATGGCACTCACATGATTGGAAGCTTCATTCAAAAGAGCTTTGGGGTAAGCATTTATGGCAAGAAATTTGGGACTTGCTTCCTCAGATTAATGTCACAGTTTTTCATGTTGATGCTCATACACATATAGATTCCCTTGACAAACTTTTTCACCAAATTGCAGATGAGAAATCTAACATTTCTGAGGCAATGGTGGACAAACAAGATTTTTATTTGGCGGGATTGGTGAAATGGGCCCACCAGAAGTCAGGACATTTTGGAGAAAGAATCACTAGCAGGTGGGCTGCTGACAGAGGAATTTATATTCCTCTCGATTTGATTAAAGATGCCATACTTCACTGTCCCATATGTCAGCATTCTAGACAGCGAGAAGTGCCCCAAATTGTGAAAGGCCAACTTCACCGTGGTAAATCCCCTGCACAAATTTGGCAAATAGATTATATAGGTCCTCTTCCCATGAGTAAAAATTGTCAATATGTTTGCACAGTTGTAGACACTTTTAGTGGTCTTTTAGTTGCATTTCCCTGTAAGAGAGCTACCCAGTGAAACACTATTAAAACGTTAGAGCTCACCATTTTATACTATGGTGTTCCACTCCAAATACAATCTGACAACGCATCTCATTTCAAAGGCAAATTGGTACAAGAATTCTGTATGGAAAACAACATTGAATGGGTGTTTCATATACCTTATTATCCACAGGCTGCAGGCCTTGTGGAGAGAATGAATGGTTTGTTGAAAGATCAATTGCGTAAGCTTTCTGATGGAACTTATAAAAATTGGAGAGATCATTTGTATACTGCACTGCTAATTTTAAATAATTGCCCTTATCTGATTTCTAATTCCCCACTAATGTGTTTATTTCCTCCAGCTATTGAAGCTAAGCCAAATACTGTTGAGAGTACAGTAATGTATTAGGAGATTTCCCCTGGAGCTCTTGCCCCATGTAGAGCGACCCCAGGTTCTGCAGGCTTGGACCTGCATTCTGTAAACACCATTATTTTAAAGAAAGGAGACGTTACTGTTGTGGAAACTGGAATTGGTGTTCAAATACCCGTTGGAAGTTTTGGATTAATTGCCCCATGATCTGGCTTAGCCTTAAAAGGTATCCAGGTGCTCCGAGGTGTCATTGACAGTGATTATCAGGGAGAGATTAAAGTAATCCTGTTAAACAGTAGTGAATCGGATTTGCCGATGCACAAATCAGACCGAGTTGCTCAATTGCTAATTATGCCTGTCTTTAGTGGTGAAATTAAAAAAGGCACTGCCCCGACTTTGTTAACTGTTCGTGGAAAGAAGGGTTTTGGCTCCACTGATAATCCCGGAGCGAGAGTGTGGGTTCAGTCGCCAACATATCCCCCTGAACAGGCTGAAATTATTGCATCAGGTCAGGACAATACTGTCTTAGTGATGAGGCCAGAGCAAGATAGCTGGGATGTAGTTCCAGCTGACAAATGTTATTTGCGAGAATGAATAATACCTGTATCTGATTCCGTTCTCCTAGACCATCACGTGGATTGCTGTTGCCGGAGGTGTCGTCGCTGGACTCCTTTTGGTCTGCTGCGCCGGGAGACGGGAGAGCCCCCAGGACTGGACTGATTCCTTGGACCAAAGACGTCGTTCTTTTGCGTCGTGGCATTCCTCATCGAACTTTTGGACCTCCCTTGCCACTCGCCTTACAAACTCCAAACATTTTTGTTTGACCCCTATGCATTCAGTGGCTGATATTTTAGCAACATGCCTGGTTGCTGTCCCAGCTTCTATGGAAACACTTTCACATATTTTTAATCTTTCTGATGCCCAACCCAATGTAATTTTCAGTGATTTTGCGGCCTATGATTACTGTGCTTTATGTACAGTTCTAACTGATTAACATCCCCTTTTTAATTCCCTGATCACAACTTATAATGTCACGGAGGGCGACCTCTGTTTCTTTATGACCTGTAACCCCAGAATTATTGGCAAGTGTGTTCAATTAAGACTCAAAAACATTACCTCCTTCTCGGCCCATGAAAGGACTTTATGTGTTACTAGAACACCACAATCATCTAGCTCTGTTAAAAATAATATAACTTGTAGACATTCTGTAGGTATTGCTAGTCATTATCGCATTGTATTATTACCCAGTGGATGGCTATTTTCCTGTGGCAATACATCTTGGCCCTATATTCCTGCAAATATTACTGGAGGTCCTTTTGCTATTACTAGATTGAGTTTATTGATATTTTCCTCACATCCTGCTATGATTTCCCTGGGCAACACGTGATGCCCCATCTTTGAAAGCAGATTGTGATTCTTCATTACATTTATTCTCTAAGTCTGAATATCTTAGTTTAGCTATTTCTAATATAGGTGTTCCTGCATTGTCAGTTTATAATGCGAAATCAATCAGAAAAATTGCTTGCTGGCTGGTTAAATCTATTAAGCATACTTCTGCTGCCTTGTCTGACCTTTTAGTAGATGCTCAGGGTGAGCGTAGAGCCATTTTGCAAAATAGAGCCGCCATTGATTACCTTTTACTCAAACATGGTCATGGCTGTTCAGATTTTGAAGGCCTTTAACTTATCGGATCATTCCAGATCCATTCAATCCCATATTAATAAGCTCCATGAATTGACTGAAGAAGTTAGACAACATATAGATCAAGGGTGGTTTGATTGGCTTTTCAGTTGGTTGCCTGATTTACACTACCTGCGACAAGTGTTGGGGGATGTCTTGATTGCTATTTGCATCTTAATCACTATTTGTTGTTGTATTCAGTGTATCCCTTCATTTATCCAGATTTTTAGACCTCAAGCCATGTCTAGATCTGTTAGTTTTGTTTCCTATTATTTTTCATCAGATGTTCGTTCTATTTGAATTGTATGTTGACTTTAGTACAAGCTGTTAGTAGACGACAGTCAAGGGTGGAATGTGGTGACCGGATATTTTGTTCTATCTTCTGAGTGATGGTGACTGTGGTCTACTACCATCTTAGAATAGTGGATAGATCCCTATTCGTAGCCTCTTCTTAGGGTTTGCCTATTGACTTTGACATAATTCAGTGCCCCTTTCATCGTTTTCGGGCCTATAAACTAACATTAGGAGATAGATGCTTTACTCCTGACCCAATATTACCTATGGGTAGGGCTTGCCTATGTACTTTGACAGAGCTATGCATCTCTTTCATCTTTTTTGGCCCTGGAAGGCCCAAATGAGTGAGACTCCATTTTCCTTTCCGCCTCGGCTTCCCGAGGCGCTTGTAGGTCAAAAGTAATATTTTAGTTATGAGCTGTTGTTCGCTGGAGAAGAACCGGTCAGAGCTGGCCCTTATCGGAAGAATGTAAACGGGGCTCGAGTTTAAGACGCAACAACAGGTGGCCACTGGAGCATCGAGAGCTCGGGCCTGGTACAGAAGTCTGGTGGGCGGCAGGTTACTGTCTGGAAATTTCCACGAACGAAGGGCTCTCTATATTATCGAAATGTAGCAAGGTAGAGGGGGCAGACGATCTTTGGAAGAGACACGAGACAGATGATTCTTAGCCACACAGATGATCCTTTGGAAAGGCCTAAGTTATATCAATTGGTCTGTTAGAGCAGTTGGAGTTAGTTTGTGGCCAGTATTGGCATAAACAGAGTGAAGAAGTTAGTCGACGGATGGTTCTCAGAATAGTGAAAATTATACCAGCAGAGTGAAGCTTGGAGGTGAAGACAGTTTGTGGGAGAGAGGAGAATTCGGTGCAGATTGGATGGTGTAGAGCTGGGAGACAGAGACGAAGACCAGTGAAGGATTCAAGTGCTTTGAAGGGGTGACGAAGGTGGAGGTGCATAGCGGTGCAGACGTGTATCCGTGAGTGCAGAGCAGAGTCTGAGATGAGCCAAGGCACAGATGAGAGAGGGACCCAGACGACAGCCAGAACCGGACTACGTAATTATGAGGTGAAGTCTGTCCTGCTATTATAGTGCGCAAATATATATTAACTCTTTCCTTTACTTTTCAGGCTATGCTTAGATTGTTAGGTGCTAATATGAATGCAATGTTTATTTTTATTGTTTAATAAAGGGACCCCAGTTCTAAATGAATGCATTTGAGTATTATGACTATGATAGAGTTAACCTTTCTTTTTAGCCAGGTGCTGACGAACAGAAGGATGGGACATTCCCTTCTGACAAGGTAACTGATGACAGGGGAGAGTGTAAGTCAGGTCATATAATAATTCTTGAATGTGGCAACTTGGCCGCTTTTGTGTGTGAGGATTGGATCTCCTGTCCAGCATACCGAAGATAATAACTCATGTGAGATAGATACTTCCAGTAGATATAAGGTACTTAAGAGATTCCCCAATAGAGAGAGAAAGAGAGAGAGGTATTAATAGGACAGTGGGAAGAGATCGCTCAAGATAGCGTATTATGTATATTAGAGCTGCTCCCCGAAGAGCGAGGGGGTAGAGTAGTCCAGGCCGGATTGTCGTGGGGCTACAAGTGGGAACACTATAAATAGTGCTGCTCTCCGACACGAGAGGGAGTAGATTAGCCCGAGCCAGATTGTTGTGGGGCTATAAGGTGAGATAAATAGTGCTGCTCTCTGACACGAGAGGGAGTAGATTAGCCCGAGCCAGATTGTTGTGGGGCTATAAGGTGAGATAATAGGAAGTAAGATGGAATTCCGTAGTTTCTCTAGGATTTAGTATTATATTAGCTGTATAAGTTTATATATATTGTGGGTTCCCCATTCACAGGTAAGTACCCCAGGTACTGTTGTAAATAGGGACTGGGAAAGGATGAAGTTACGTGATGACTGGGTTTGTGGTGTTTGGGTGAGCTGATAACTTGGTCAGAAAATCCGGTCATTACAGCGGGGTATGCCCAGATGTTGGTCACTGGCTAACTGTGCCAATGGAAACAAACTGTACCTGGCTGAAGAGCCCTAACTGGAATGTAACATGTCCTAGGTTGCTTGTGAACCAGTTCAGCGAGGACCTGCCCTGACAATTTGGGATGAACTGTTTCCATGAGGAGGTAGGTTAAGACTGTTTTGCATGTGGCTGGTTCCAAATTGGGGTGGCATGATGGGCAAAACAGCGATGTATTGGAATGCAGCCAGAGCGATAGTCAGTGGCTGTGATTAATTCAAGACTTCCATCCATCACCTTGGTGTTTCTGCAATTGCTCTCCTGAGTGCACAAGGGAATGACTAGACATGGGTCTCAGGCTCACTGTGCCACTGGAACAAAACTATACTAGGCTGAAGATCCCGAACTAGGACAAAACCAGACCTAGGTTGCTTGTATTCCGTTTCAGAGAAGACCTGGCCTGGCAGTTTAGGCTAGACTGTTCCTATTAGGAGCAGGTTCAAGACTGATTTGCATATGGCTGGGTTCAAACTGAAGTGGCATGGTGGGCAGAAAATGATGGATTTGCATGCAGTCCAATCAATTGCCAGTGGTTTAGATTAATTCAAGCATTCTATCCATCACCTTGTTGTGTTTGGGTTTGGCACACTAAGTGCACCTGGGGTGCTCAGATGCGAGTCCCAGGCTCATGGTGCCAATGGAACCAAGCTATACCTCAATGAAGAACTCTAACTAGGGTGAAACCGGTCCAAGAGTGCTTGTGTTTCAGTTCATGGAGGACCTGGCCTGGCAGTTCTGGCTTAACTGTTCCCATGAGGAGCTGGGTCAAGAGTGATTTGCATATGACTGGACCAAACTGAGGTGGTAGGGTGGGCAAAAAAGGATGTATAGTGATGCATCCATTGCAATTGCCAGTGGCTGACATTAAGTCATGCATTCTATCCATCACCTTGTTATTTTTGCATTTGCTATTCTTCGTACGCCGGGTATGCCAATTCTTGGATCCTGGGTTCAATGTGTCAATGAAACCTAGCTATGTCTGGCTGAAGAGCCTTAACCAGTGCAAAAGCGGTCCTAGGTTGCTTGTGTTCCTGCTCAGGGAGGACCTACCCTGACAGTTCTAGCTGAACTGTTCGCATTATGAGCAGGGTCAAGAATGATCTGCTTATGACTGGGTCCAAACTAGTGTAATAATGTACAAAAAATAATGGATTGGGATGCGGCCCTTAACGAGTGCCAGAGGCTGAAATTAATTCAAGCATTCCATCTATCAACTTGTTGTTGTTGCAAAGTACATGCCAGGGCACAGTTGGTGGCATCCAGGGCACATGCTGAAAAAATTAGGCCAACTGCTATATTGCACCAGATTTGAATATTTATGTGAAAAGTTTTGTTTAAAATGCACTGCATGACCAAATTCTTTACAACATTTATTGGGAGAGAACGGCCCTAATAGAGGCCTTGCTCTTTTGCTTTGCTCGCTCACTACAATACAGGGCAAGTGTTACGTCCCAGAACATTCAAAGAGCATATCAGCAGTTTCAGCACTTAAATATGTTGTATCTAAAATAGATGTTTGTTGGTTTTGTTTTGTCATATTAATCATGAAGTTATATAGAACTCCAGCAATATCACAAGACTTCCTGGAAAAAAATCTGTGTCAAGGGTCAGATGACAACAGTTCTTGTAATGTCACCAAGGTCAAAGGGTATGCGATGTGATTTTTGTTACCCCAGGCATTTGATATCTATCCCTGAACAAAATGCCTTGGGTAGCGATGTCACATCACATACCCATGAGCTAACCTACCAACATATGTTGATGACAGCTTCTCGTTTTCCCCGTTCAAGAATACATTGATACACGAAGTCAACACAATAGCACTCAAAAATCAGAAAAAACCTCAGGCAATCTTGGTAATCAATGGCTATCAGATGACATGTTCACTAAGAGGAAGGAATTACAATCACAATAAAGTAAATTAACATTTTATGAAAATAAGTCTTCCTTCTTAGCCATCAAAGTGCACAAGCCACACAGTTTATCAAGAGAACTACTTGAAGTAGTTGAAAATAACACAAATATACTTCATTGCCCTACCCAAAAACAAATGTAAGAAAAGCTAGAAATCGTTCCTCAACAAAATCAAAAGGGCCCATTAGGATGTAGGGTGGATCGCCACCGCCCGCATGGTGGTGGCGATCCACCCTACATCCTTCCCCACCCGCCACCCATTTACCCCCGCCATATTAGTATGGCGGGGGTAACGCAACGGACAGGAAGACCGTCCGCCGCTTTTCCGCCCAGTTGACTAGTCAACCGGGCAGAAAAGGGTTTAATATGGTGGCGGTGCCTGCTAGACACCGCCATTCATATTAGCATGAGGGCGGAAACATGCCTTTCCATGGCGGCATTGCGGAATTCTCTTACGGGGCCTGTTGCAGGCCCCCAGGGTAGTGGGTGGGTGAGTGTGCACATGGGGGGTACCTATGGTACCCCTCTGTATTGTCATGGACATGATGGCAGGCACTACGCAGTGCATGTCACCTTGTGCATGACAATGCACACAGTGCATTCCCAGCATTGTGGCGCGCGGTGCTGTGAGCACCGTCCGCTATAATGCTGGGAATGGAGGATGCCACTGCCACGGTGGCATCCTATTCACTGGTGAGTGACTGCTGCACCACTGGCGGCCAGTCCCAGGATCGCTAGGGTAGCGGGCGGAGGGAAGTCTGCCCGCCATCCTAATGGCCCGCAAAGTCTTGAGAAAGTCCGTCATCACGTCAACAAATACAGAAACGTAAAATAGAATTCTTCACAAAATCATCAAAATCCACAAACCCACATATCATGATTTCATTATTTCAACCATAATCATCAACAAGAAATTTCAGCATTTCAACAAGATCTGGTGGCAACTAATTATTGCATCCCTAACCAACTGGTCTTTCCTGTCATAATCTCTAGCCAAATCTCGTAGTTACTAAATACAGATGATGACCCCACAAATCTCTTACTACTCACTAGGAGACCCATCAGGATGCCAGGCGGATCGCCACGCCAGGCTGGCGGTAGCCACCGTCGGCCTGGCGGGGGCGATCCACCAGCCATCCTTGCCGGAATTACCCCCCCGCCATATTAGTATGGCTGGGGGGTCCGCGGCAGACGAAAAGACCGTCCACCGCTTTTCTGCGGTCGCCTTGCGACCGGGGAAAAAAGGGTTTATATGGTGGCGGTGTCTATCAGACACTACCAGCCATATTACCATGGGCATTTTTCAATGCCTTTCTGTGGCGGCATTGCTGTCACGGAAAGGCATGCAGAGTCTACTTTGGGGGCCTGTTGCGGACCCCCAAGTACTCCAGGGGGGTGGGAGGTGCACATGCATTTCAAAGGACAACGTGGCAGGCACCGCGCGGTGCCTGTCACGTTGCGCTTTGAAATACACAACATGTATTTTTGACATTGTGGCAGGCGGTGCATTCAGCACCACCCGCCGCAATGTTAAAAATACAGGATGCGCCCGCCACTGTGGCGGGCGCATCTAACGGCAGGCACGGGGCCCCCACCCTTATGGTGGACGGTTCCTCTATACGACGCATCCTAATGTGCCCCTTAGGACTGACAACATTTAAATCAGAAGGACATTATTCCCATAATTTCAAGATGTTTGTGGTTCAAAATTTTCAAAATTACTCAATTATCCCACTTCAATTAATAATAGTATAAAAGGGTAATCTTTAATTCAGGCTAATCACACTTTATACTGGCAAAGAAATTGTCTAGAACAGGAAAAGAGTACCCTGGGGGACAGTAGCAGGTAGAGGATAAACCAACTCCAGGGTCCATGATACTAATATGCATCCTTCCAATATTGTGTGTTTAGTATGCAGTTCTAGTGTTAAATATTGACGGCCATATTTATGACCCCATTTGCATTGCTCTTGCACCACACACTGTGCTGTGAGAGCGACGCAAACCTTAACTCATATTTTTAATAGAAATGGGTGGCAAACTCTGCTACACTGGCAGGGTTTGCAGAGTTTTGCCTCTCCAAGCTCCGCTCGCTGCCCCAGAGTTTGGCAAAACTCCGCTTACCGCCGCAAAGTTTGCCAGCTTGGCCACCCTAACTTTCCAGGATGAGCATCGTACTACGTAAGAAAACTCCTTGGAAAAAGAATGCAAAGCCAGTCAGCACTTCAGAATTCTGTATGGCACACTTGGATTGGCTAGGGTGCCTAGAAATTTGACAATCGTAGTTCAGTTTACACATTAGTAATACTGCCTACTCCCAGATACCTTCTAGATTATGTTCACTGAGGGATTGGTTGCTATGTGACTTGGAACTGCAGAAACAATGTAAAACCCATATCAATTAAAAGGAAAAGTACTGATGATGGACTTCAGGCTGAATTTGTGGATGGTCCCTGTAAGTAGCGGACAGTGGTTGCTATTTTACATGCGTTTTTGAGTGTACATTATTGTCAGACTTGGCCCCATTGGCAAGAGTCTCCCTTCCTCTTTTTTTTGCTGTTGCCTCATCTGTTTCTGTTGGTCTAGATACTTTGGGCACTTTGCCACTGCTGGTCAGTGCCAAAGTGCACGTGCTCCATAATGTAAAGTGATGCAATGGATTAGTGATTCCATGATTGGTTATTTAATTTATTGTTAGACCCTAGTATAGTGCACCATGTGTGCCCAGGACCTGTTAAGCAATCACTGATAAAATATCGACGTAAAAAATATAGACGTCGAAAATATCGGAGGCGGAATATCGAAGCCAAGAATAACGAAGTCCTATCTACATTATGATAATTGCAAAAATACCGGAAAAAAAATATCGTTGTAAAAAATTCTGTTGGTAAAAGTATCGTTATTTTAAAAATGTTTAAAAATAATGTAAAATAAAATAAATAATACATATGTTTTAAATAAACATAGTTAAAATATGTTTAAAATTAAAAGTAATGTAAAAAATAATTACATACACATATAAAATATAATATATATACCTACTTATTAATATTTACAATTAATTATTTTAATAACTTCTAAATTGTTAACAAATATTTTATTATTATACATACATACATACATACACATACAACAATAATATAAATAAAATTATAAAAACAATATATATAAAATTAAAATTAAAATATAGTTTTTTAAGTAAATTATACTCTAGATTAACTAAAACAGTAAATATTGGATAGCGTTATTGGATAGCGTGTTAAATAGTGTAGGGGTAAAAACTACTATTACAACTCCAGAGAGTGCAACAGTAGGGAAAGTGTTGGATAGCGTAGGGGTTAAAATAACTTACTAATAACTCAAACATTTAAAAAAATAATAATAAATAAATTATTAAATAACAATAAATTAATTAACAATATCAATAAATAATTATTTACAAATAATTCCCAATTAGTAATTAATTAACAATTACATTGAGGATGAATACAATTAAATAATAATTATCGAAAATTAATTACCAAACAATAATTAAATAAACAATATATAATTTTCAATACCCTAAAATAATAATTATAAAAATTATTTAGCAATGAATAATTAATTAACAAAAAACTATTGATAAATGCCAATATATTATAATTAATAATATTTAACTACCAATTATTAACCAATTATTAACGAATTAATTAATGAACATTAAATTAATTTCCCACAAAATATATATTAATTATTAGAAAGTTATTACCAATTATTATTTAATTAACAATAAATTAATTATCAGTAATCAACAATAAAATAAATAATTACTTGATTACAATTAAATTACTTCCCACCCTATTGACCTATAACCTCACAATAGACTTCAATAATAAATTAATACACTTAATATAATATCCAATTAATCAATTAATAAAAATCATTACCAATTAATACAAATGAATTACCAATTAAAAATTATTTAACATAAATTGGGTATAGACACTCTCTGCCTTTAAAGACAAAGGATTTATGTTAAAAAAGGGGGACCCAGACCCCAGAACTTTAGATCACTTCTAGGAAATCAAGAGGAACCTTTGCCAAGGAGAAGAACCGGAGAAGTTGAAGGAGGATTACTGCCCCTGTGATGTTTGCTGTTTGGGGTTGGCTTGCAGTGGTTACTTGTTGCCAAACAAAGGAGAAATGTACTTTGCTGTTTGCTCTGTCATCTTGAGGAAGATCTACAAGGGCTTGAAATTGAGCTTGCCTCCTGCCTGAAGTCTCAGGGACACAAAGGGGATTTAGTCAGCCCGCCATCCTATCGGAGTACGGGACCGCCCGCCATAAGGGTGGGGGTCCCGTGGGGGTATTAGGATGCACCCGCCACAGTGGCGGGCGCATACACCCTTTTTAACATTGTGGCGGGAGGTGCTCTCTGCACCGCCGGCCACAGCGCTAAAAATGCATGTATGCATTTGCATACACAAAACGGCAGGCACCGCACAAATGCTGGGGGGTACCACAGGTACCCCCCGTGTGTACCCCCCACCTTGCCTTCACTCCGGGGGCCCGCAGGGGGCCCCCCAAGTGAAGACCGCCTGCCTTTCCGTGGCGGCATTTAAAGAAGCCCATACTAATATGGCTGGCGGTGTCTGATAGACACCGCCACTATATTAAACCTTTTCCACCCCCGGTCGCAAGGTGACCGGGCCGGAAAAGCGGCGGACGGTCTTTCCGTCCGCCGCGGACCCCCCAGCCATGCTAATGTGGCATGGGGTCATTCTGGTCAGGATGGCGGGCGGATCGCCCCCACCAGGCTGGCGGTGGCTACCGCCAGCCTGGCGGGGGTAATCCGGCCGCCATCCTAATGGGCCCCAAAGACTTCACCACCAGCTCCCCCTGAATGTCCTTGCTGGGAATTCTAACCTACAGAGAGATGCCTGCGGATGTTTAGGACCTCTAGAGACTGTTTGCTGCTGGGAGCTGGAAGCGAGACACAATGACGAAGAAGCGTGTCACATCCGCGCCGAGTCCCGATGCATCGCTGAGCCATGGGAAGAAGTGTGCCGCATCTATACCGAGTCCCGACGCATCACCGAGAACATTGTTGCAGCGCCTGCTGTGCGTCTGCCAAAGTACACGCATCAGAACGGATCATCGAATCGCAAGGAGCCGACATTTTGTTGCATCGCACCGGATTGTCACATCGCATTGAGGTACCATCTTGTCGCATTGTAACCGGAACGCAGTAAGAAACCAACGCCTCCTCTTCAGTAAGGAACACACGCACCACCTCCCCTGCTCTGCAGTAAGGAAACAACGCATTGCCTCCCCCGAAGCAAGGAACTGAAGCATTACCTTCCCTGCGACTCTTTTGTTTGTTTTGCGTGAGGAATCTAAGGTACTTTGTTGAAAAAGTGTCGCATTTACAACTTGCATTGAATTGAACTATTTCTACAGTTGAAGAGCCTACTTTTAGTACTGTATTGTGGATTTTTGTTGTTTGGTCTTGTTTAGATAAAGAATACTTATTTTTCTAAACTGGTGTGGGGTCCATTTGTAGTGTTTCACTGTGTTATTTATTGTATGTGTTCACAAATGCTTTACACACTGCCTCTGAGATAAGCCTGTCGGCTCATGCCAAGCTACCAAGGGGGTGTTCAGGGGTAATTTTAGGAGTGTATCCCCCTTTCCCTGACTAGAAGCAACGATCCCTATTTGGACAAAGGTGCCAAGCATTGCCAACTAGAGACCCCCATTTCAAATAATTATTTTTTCCTCTGCAGCATATTAAATTTTAATGCTGTAAAGTTCTGGTTGTAGAGGTTGTACCATCTGTGTTTGATGAGCTGATCCTTTAGTGCCAGAATTAATAGCTGACTTCTCTCAGAAACTGGTGGGTAAAATTAGCTTTTGCCAGATGGACTGTTTTGTGGCTGGTCATCGCTCTTTGAGTGCCATTGTGAGTCCAGCAACATGTGTGCGCTACGGAGTACTAACCTAGGCTGGATAATGGAATGCTAGCGCTATTATTACTGTCGTCTTGCAGGTGTTTGCAGTGGGGGTGACCCAAAGAAAGTATTTGCCTTCTCTATGGTACTGCACAGAGTGGTCGGGATAATAGGCAGCCTGCGCATTGGGATATACTGTATCCAGAATTAGTAAGAGGCCTCTAGGATCACCTCCATCAATAGGTTGTGTCTTCTTTTTTTTTTTTTTTTTCAATAGGTTGTGTCTTCAATTCAAACGATAGGCTGCAGTGGCACTGTAAAGTTCCTAACCTGTTCATTATATCACTTCAATGTGTGTGACTGTCCTTTATCAAACTGTCATAAGCAAAAACTACCAGTAGTGAGTCATTTCGCAATACCCACAAAACACACACCCCGCACTCCAACTTTGAGAAATTTGCGTTAATCTTGCAGACGTGGGTGGATGTCAGGATTGGCCACCGAACCAACTTGATTAATCTCACAAGACTATGCAAACCAATCTATCCTAATTTCATGCACCAGCTATGTTCTGCTTAAATCTTCAGGCTGTGCTTTCAACAAAATCCTGTAGTAATATTGAATACTATATGAAACAAACTGTTTCAGTGCCGTTCTTCTAATATTCTTTGTCCAAGTGGCCACTGTGCTTGTCTCTGATTCCATTATCTTGGGACAGAGGAAAGAACAAGAGGCATGCTTGGGCAGAAAACCTGGCTTCAAGCTGCACCACTCGGTGAAGACGCCCTAGGGCAGAATGAACTCTGATGACCCTGCACAGCCCCATCTCAATCAGCAGTCCAAGCGTATTACGCTGCACTGCCAGTGGGTGCACATAATATCCAGGAGGAGCACACTCTTTGTGCAGCAATAGATGAACAATGTTCCACTCTCCAGTCATGTACGCCTATCTTAAACTACAAAGCTCTGTAATGCAAATGGCCAGACATGGGGAGAAAGCCACTCTGCTCCTTAATAGCATAGAAAATACATAAATAACTATGTGGGCTGTGAATTCTACCCAATAGCGGAACTCTACAGAATTCCCTGGAATTTTTAGGTAACTCTGCAGAATTCTATAGAATGAAACTCATAACTTGTAATAGATATTGTTAAATAATTCAGATAAATCCAAGTAAAGTTGGTACTAGTTTAATGGAACAGCACAGTACTCTCTTCATCAATTCCCAGCAGAGATCTGCCAGTATAATTACATTCACAGGTAAACAATTCTAAAAAGAATCTACAGACTGGTGCATGTGCACAGAACTAAGAAACAGTGGATTAAAAGGGAAACACTTCAATATAACTTAAAAGAGAAATACATGTGAGAATAAGAATACAAAATGAAACACCAAGCTCCGCCCACCCCTAATTTTTTAAAGCCACATTACGTGGCTGTGAGTGGCTCCAAAAATATGGAGTAACTGAACACAGTGCAAATTGCAGCAATGCGTTACTCTGCCCTGGGTAGGAATTCCATGTGCATTGCATGGATGTTCCAGCCCAACTTCCATGGATTATAACGCATTCTGATATTTACAAGAACTTGGAGACCTGGAAATGCACTAAAAAGATACGCCTCCACAGGGTAGGCCTAATGAGGAGAAATATCTTAGCACATTGGCAGCTTGGCACAAAGACAGCCAGGCATATGTTAGAGGCAATGTGTAAAGTATTTATGGAGCACACAAACAGTAAGGAAGTGAAAAAAACAACACAAAAAAATCCCACCCCAGTTTGGAAAAATAGGGTAAAATATATTAGATTGACACCAAAGCAAATAAAATCCAATTAGTAGAACGCGGGATATGCAATGTCAAATATTTCATGTAAGTATTGCATCTGAAAGCACAAAGTGCCAGTCACAGCTATCTGGTCATGCGGGACTGGGTGAAATTCACAAATTCGGATCAACTGGGATGAAGCCTGGGCCAGATACAGGGAACAGGTTAGTTATGCTGAAAAAGTTACCTTCTAAAGTCGAGCAATAAGATTTCCATTCATGGTGTAGAAGACCACGATGGTCAAGTAGAGAGTCATGAATGGCTGTCACAGTAGCACCAAGAGCATGCCAGGCTTCATAGACGGTGGTTGCTATGACGAGAAGATCCTGTCGGGTTTTGCGGCTCATCATTGCTGGAGATTCCCTTTCAAGGTCACTGCAGGGTGAGGATTCTGTAGCCTGAAGTGCAGATCTCGCATTGCCGGTTGTCGCTGGCGGTCACTGTTGAACAAAGAGTTATGTTCAATCAAGCTTCATGTTGGCGCACTGCGTGGGATGGTAAGATCTTGGTGCAAACGGGCCAGTTTTTGGTGACAGAGAGCTCAAAACATCAGGATTTCTCCTTTTCTTCAAGAAGGAGTTCAACTAATGCAACACCAAGGGGTCCAGGCCCTGAGGAGCACCTCTTGGGGATCAGGAACTCAGTCAGCCAGCAGGGCTCAGGCAGGTCCAGCTGCAAGTCCAGCTAGATCTACTTGTAGCAGGTCAGCTGGGGAGCTGCATGGAGTTGCAGGGTGTCCTCTGGAACTTGGTATGTCTCTACAGCTCAGAGTAGGATGTCAGTAAGCTGGCCCTTGCAGTCATTTCACCTTGGAATGAAGGGTTCAAATTGAGTCTTCCTTCTCATCAACCCAAGCAGCACAGAGTCATTCTTCTGTAGTATCCACCGGTCAGGAGTGTACTGAAGTGTTGGGTCTGAGGGTCCAGTATTTAAACCTGGTGCCCACTTTGAAGTGGGGACGTTTTATTTGGTATGCCCTTTCATTGAGAACATAAAGTTATAAACCTTGGTCAGATTACCTTAACAATGCACTGAGCACGCTATAAGTGCCGGCCCTTTGGAATTCATCGGCATTTCTGTCGAATTTCAAAACTGTTACCAAAAACTAAGTTGACTTTAGTAAACAAGAATGAGGCTCTTCCCTTAACCGAAGCAGTAAATCTATTATTAATGGTTATTACCTGCTAAGGTATGCATTGTCATAGGAATGCAGTAACACTGAGCGACACGCTCTGTTATTAAATTGGGTGCCTTCAGCAATGTAATGTTTGTTCCACAGCTGTGTAACATCACCTGTATGCCCACAGATGTCACGCTGTGACTACTAGCCTGAAAACCTTTCTCACCATGCCTCAACAATGGCTTGATAGCCCTCCCCCACAGAGTCAAACGCCCGTAGTGCTCCAGGAAGACGGATTTCCCCTGCCACGTAGTTTAGACTGCATTTCATCTACATCTTGTGAACCCTCCACTAAAGTAGTTACATGCCAGCAAAGTACTACATAGGCTATGAGAGGAGAACACAATCAAAAAAAGAGGAAAGCGTGTGGTCTGCCTAAAACCACGCACCAGGCTTCAAAAACAGACAAAACAGAAGTCCGTAGCATAGGGTTGTGAAGGAGGAGCACAGGATGTATTGGGTTTGGATACTGGGGGTAATGGAATCACTAACTATGTTAACACTAATTATGAGTCTGATCTCCTGAAAAGAGTGGAAGATAAACGTATTGCCCTCCTGGATCCGGTACTGATAAAATTGTCAGGTATTGAAGAGAGACTGGCCAACATAGAGCGGCACTTATCTAGTGCACCCCAACCATCGACTGGTACAGGGCAAGCTGATATCATTGAAGGAAGACAGGGAAGGTCTGTTGAATCTAGAATACGACCTAGTACAGTTACATTATCTCCAAATATGAGGACTAGGCCCATAGTGGCTAACCCCATAGTAAGCCCTTCCCCAACCATTCCCACTATACATAAGGCAGGCTCCCGGGTTTCTCAGGGAGGAGTGGCGAATGAGAATATGTCTATGTACCTCCCCCCCCCCCCCGAAGCGACTCCTTACACAATCGTATTAGCCAATGTCCCAAAGCTTTCTTCCTGTGTCCCTGAACACTGGTCCTCATTAAAGAACAAGGCTATGCACCTGCTGGATGCTAGAGCAAGGGTATGGAATGCATTAATTAGCAAGGAAGACATTAGTATACTCCTCCTGGGGTTTTTCTATCAGCCCCATGGTGAACATGTAAGAGGCAGGGCAGTACATGTTCTATTAGTCCAGATTCACCCCCCTCCAGGTGGGTAACCGACGGTGTAATGGACACCCAAAATAATTGAGCACATACTCCAACAACATTAACTAACACCCGGATAGAAAGAACAAGTCTTAATTTGGAGGGTGAGGTAGGGTGCGGTGGTTGTTTATAAATAAGTACCACGTTGGGCAAAGGGGAACTTGGTTGCAGTGGGCCTGTTACGTGTAGAGCAAGAAAGTCACACATTATCCCTGACCTAAAACTAATTTTGTGGAACATAGCTGGGCTGCATTCTAAAATATCTTCTGTGGACTGGTCCACTTTTGTTGACGACCATGATATAATGGTCTTCCAGGAAACCTTGACCCTGGATCAAGTTTTCCGACAGGGCTTTATAAACTTTTCAAAAACAGCACAAGGTGGGCAGAGGGGGAGACCAATGGGGGCCTAACAACATGGGTGAGACAGTCAGACCAGTATAGGGTGGATGAACTATATATTGATACTAGGGATATACTTATAATAGAATACAGATGGCAGAAGTCCCCGATCTGCTGCTCATTATTGTTTATGCGAGGGGTATGCAAGGTGGGAAAGCATCTCCTATCATAGCTCTTTTAGATAAGTTTTTAGATGAACATAGAGGTGTAAGCAATATGATAATTGCTGGAGATTTTAATTGCTCTTTTGAACCCCTAGATGACAACGATGATAATCTTAGTGGTGAGGAGGACTGCCAGTGGAACATACCACACTTAGATCTACCTCCCATTAAAAAATGGACAGGGGCTGCTCTACAGCTGAAAGAGTTTTGTTTAGAACAGGGGTCCGGGCTGTAAACGGGAGGTCGGCTTCAGACAGGTGGGGCTCGCCAACGTTTAATAACGGCCTACGTAGCAGCCGCGTTGATTTTATCCTTCTTAACAAGGAATTTTGGCCCTCCCTAGTAGACATGGAACTTCGAGAGCGGACAGAGAGTGACCATAACCCCTTAGTACTCTCCATGCAGATCAAAGGCATCCCTACTGTTGCTAGCTTGATGCCTGGACCTGCTTATGTTGAAGTACATATATCTAATGACACAAGGAGGGTTAAATGGAATAAAGTCATCAAAAAACCAGAACACTTACAGCAGATGAGAGAGTTAGTGGCCGCAGCGTTTACCACTCTTCTAAGTAGTGCAACGCAAGAGGAGTTGAATGCAACGGTATCACAGGTCCACAGTGATTTGTTTAACAAGCTTAAAAGCTTTTTTAGTACTATGCTTAAAAAAAACAGAGTTATTCTGGCCACAGGGCTGCTCTTGGTATGGTCAATCCTGTGGAAAAGCTTCCAGAACATTAGCCAATGCAATAAGATCAAAGAACCGGGGAGATATAAGACTGGCCAGAGTTGAGTACAAAAAGGTCCAACTAAAAGCAAAAAGGGACTGAGATGAACAATACTGGGCAGAGTTGCTTGATGCCTGTTCAGCGAGAAGCATGGCCATGTTCTGGCATCTTGTGAAATGGGGTTGGGGTGAACCAACCCGCACCCCAGTGAACCATGTAGCCTCAGAAAAGTGGGTATCTCATTATAAGGCCCAGAAAAATGCGACCTGCCCTCCCCTGAAGGCATTCTATTTTTTACTAAGAAAGAGGTGGAAATAGCTTTAAAAGCAGTCCGAAGAGGCAGGGCACGTGGGTTGGACTGCATTCCGACAGACCTGTTCCTTTACGACACAACCAATTGGGTAACATATATACAGCTCCTTGTGAATGCCATTGCTAGCAGAGCACCCATGCCCGATACATGGTCAGGAGCAGAAATCCTCCCAATTTTTAAGAAAGGAGACCGTTCAAACCCAGGTAATTACAGGCCAATAGGCCTCATTGACAGGTGTACAGAAAGTTTGAGCTAGTATGGTATTAGGTAGAATTCAGGCTTGGATTGATGATTCTGACATTTCATCACCCCTGCAGGTGGGTTTTCGTTCTTGTACCAGTACCATCGACCAGGTCTTCAGGTCTATTTTAGTATACTGGCGCATGGTAATTCTAGGCAGGGGCACCATCTATGCACCTTTTGTCGATCTTAAGTCGGCTTTTGATCTTGTCTCCCGAGAAGAAATGTGGACATAATTTTTAGAATTAGGCATGCCACTTGAAGTATTGGCTTTTCTGGTTAACCTCCATAAAGACAATTATGCGCGAGTGCGCTGGGACGCGCAGGGGAGTGTTACACAAAAGTTCCAGATATCTAAGGGCGTGAGACAGGGGTGCGTTTTAGCACTCACTCTCTTTTCGCTATATATTAATAGGGTAGTTAAGTATTTCCAGAATTTCCCTACAGATGCTCCCACTCTAGCAGGATTGAGGATCCCTCTGCTTATTTTTGCAGATGACACCCTGATATTTTCAAAGACACAGAAGGGTCTACAGTCTGCCTTGGCATGATTCGAGGAGTTTTGCCATGACCATGTTCTCATAGTGAATGTTGAGAAAACGAAATTTATGGTCCTTCATAACCATAAGGTTATTAAAGAGAGAGTGGAAATGAAGGAAGGTGTTCTGGAACAAACACAGAAATGTATATCTCTGGGGGTAACTATAGGTAGTAAACTTAGCTGGAAGCCTCAGATTAATCATCTAGTACTTGGACAAACTCAACTGTCGGGCGCCCTGCTGAAAGAGAAGCGTGTTTCATACACTAAACTGGTTGCTCCAGTTCTAAAAATGTATGAGTGTAAAATCAGTGTTTCGGTCTTGTACTGGGCCGAGATGTGGGGCTTCAACAATCTGGCCCCTTTAGTGACAGCGCAAAATACATTTTTAAGGGCACTAATTGGTCTCCTACAATCAACTCCCTTACTGCCTTTGTTTGTAGACCTTGGCTGCTACTCTATCCAAGACACGGCACAATTTAGACCAGTGGCATACTGGAGGAGGCTCTGGGTTACCCCAGAGCTCACCCAATATGCACAAGCGCTGTTGGAAGTTAGGGAGGCTGACAGTAAGCAAACAATTCCATGGCTGGGACGTGTAAAAGTCACTCTCTGTGAGATGGGGATGAGCAGACTATGGGAACACCCAGCTGGAAATCCCTTTCCCTCAAGGAGTGAATTCAAGGCAGCATATTGGAACATGATTAAAACCAAGTGCTTCTCTGCCTTAGTAAGACCTTCATTATCTAGGGACTTTTTAGAATACAAGCACTAGGTTGAGAACGAAAAGTACTGGGACCTCATCATCTCCGCTAAAGATCGGAAGCTTTACCATCATTTTAGGGTGAGATCGCTTCCTATCAACGTATTCGCCAGTGAGTGGAATGCAACAAATAATATTGAATCATTTTGCCCAACACAGAAGGAATCAATGGCACACGCTTTATTTACTTGTCCAGCCTATAAATCTCTAAGGCACAGATGGCTAAAACCCATCTGTTCGAACCTGGGTACAAGGCTCAGCAACTAGGCTCTAAGGATTCTAAATACTGATAGTACTGAATCGATTGTGGTTGCGGTTGCCAACTTTTTAAGTTGGATGTGGGTTATACGAGCAAAGGAGAGGAGGCATTGATATTCGTTGTGTCTTTATAATACGTTGGGTACAAATAATATCACGTGCTGAGTTTTATTGATTCTTATATATCGTATCTGGCTGATTGTACTGAGGATTTCAAGTCCACTTTTATTAGCTCTGTGTTGGAGTTTTCTTAATGATTTTTAGCATTTTTTATTTATTTATTATTTTATGCATTTATTCACTGTGGACCTATTACTATTATTTTGCATAATATTCCTTCAAGGAACATTTTGCTTACATTGATGAAATGTAATGTATCGGTATGGTTTAGTTCTAAATAATTAATATAGTATGATGTTTATGATTTTTTTTTTAAATAAAGTTTACCTTGTTAAAATGGAATTGTCTTTTATGATGTATTTCGAAATAATGACTTCACTTGATTACAGCTGTTTACAACAATACATTGAACAAATAAACTGTTTCCGGGATGGTCTGTAATAGTAGTTTTTTTACCTGTCAGTACCACAATCACTGTGAACCCAGCATCACGTACGACTCCGTACGTCGTCCCTACATGTTTTATTATTCTCATTTAGCCATAATTTTAAAAGGCTTCCGGGTCACACGTAACCGATCCCACTGTGTGTTGAATATACTCTGGCATTCTTCTGGGGGCAAGCCAGTGCTGATAATGTGTAAGGTGAACTGGGATTCGAGAGTTAGGGGACCCCAGCCAATCCCACTGCTCCTTAAACAATTCTGAAGTATTATTTGGCTGTGGAGTCCGCATTTTGCTCGTTCTGCCCTAGTTCGCAGTTACAATCAACAGATATGCTTATTGCTGTCAAGAGGGTGACCTTGGTGGGAATTTTATGTATGCTGAGTTTGTATCAGATTAGACTAACATGTCTGTCGACTTTTACAATGGAGGAGGTTGCTTGCTCTGACAGCTGTTTGTTTTCATCTATGTGTGTAATGTAAACCAGCACCATCAATATAAGGTTATATAGTGGCCACCTGTAAACTAATTCCAATCCGCAGACGGAGGTACGTTTTTGCTGTACACCTCACTCCAAGTCGAAGTGCGGAACAGCGAAACTCTGCAAACTCCGCGGGCTGATTGGCGCTCTCAACCCACCCCTAATGTAAACCAATAATACCATGTTTTAAGGAGAGAGCACATGCACTATAGCATTGGTTAACAGTGGTAAAGTGCCCATAGCCCTAAAGCCAACAAAAAGGAGGTGCCCATTCCAACACCCCCCAGCATAAAGCCTAATCTTTACCTCAAGGGACTTCCCTGCTTAGGGCCATAGAACCTGGACAATGGCCCTCTGCCATCGGGTAACTGTCTGTGCCACTGGATTCAACGTAGCCTGGCTGATTTATTTATTTATTTATTTAAATTCTTGTAGCGCGCCTGAATCAGCCCCGAAGGGGTATCTCCGCGCGTAGCTTCTGTATGAGTCGAATGCTTATTGAGGGGGATGGCAGAATGAGGGGCAAAGTGAGTTAATCTTGGGTAAATAGGAATGTTTTTAATTTTTTTCTAAAAGAGAGTAGATTAGAGATGTATCTGAGTTGTGGTGGGAGGGAGTTCCATAACAGGGGGCCTTTAAAAGAGGGTGCTTGGCCACCTTGTCTCGCTCTGGTGACTTTAGGTACATGCATCAACATGCTGTTGCTGGAGCGCAAAGCAAGTCCAGGAGAGTAAAGAGCAAAAATGTCTTTTAAATATTTAGGACCGGACCCATAGATGCATTTATGCATTATGCAGCAAAGTTTGAAATTGACCCGTTGTTGCACTGGAAGCCAGTGAAGGTGGGAAAGGAGGGGGCGTGACGGGGTACGGGGGGGGGCATTCAAGATGAGTCTAGCAGCGGTGTTCTGTACAACCTGCAGTCTGCATAGTTGTTCTTGATTAGCGGAGATGAGTAGACCATTGCAATAGTCTATCCGCCCGAGTACTAGTGCCTGTACCAGCGTTTTCCTGTGGATGTCTGGCAGGAAGGGGAAAATGCGCCGTAAGAGACCAATTATTCGGAAACATGTTCCCGTGACTTGACTGACATGGTCTTTTAAAATCAGTGTTTGGTCCAGGCGTACTCCCAAGTTTTTGATGGTCTGTTTGGGCGCAGGAACAGGTCCTAGCTCAAGTGGCCACCAATCCGGGGACCAAAGCAGGGTGGCCCCTCCAAACAACATGACTTCGGTTTTAGTCACGTTGCATTGGAGGAAGTTCTGGGCCATCCAGCCTGCCACGGCTCTCATGCCATTTTGAAAGGATTGCATGACTGCAGGTGTGATAGTTTGGAAGGGAAATAACAGCTGAGTGTCGTCAGCGTAGGAGATTGGGGAGAACCCGTAAGATCTTATAATTTCTGCTAAGGGGGCCACATATACGTTGAATAACGTGGGGCTCAGGCATGAGCCCTGTGGCACTCCCTTAGTGAGCTGCCTACAGATAGATTTGTGGGAGCCTAATTTGACACCCTGTTGTCTATCTGCAAGAAAGCTATCAAGCCACGCAAGGGCGGTCCCTTTTACCCCCACTCCTTTCAAGCGGTCGAGAAGGATTTTGTGCGACACCGTGTCGAAGGCAGCGGACAAATCCAATAGCACCAGAATCACTGAGCTCCCCTTGTCAAGTGACATTCTGATGTTATCTGTCACTGACAAGAGGGCTGATTCGGTGCTATGGTTGGGCCTAAAACCAGATTGTGAATGGTCTAGGCCGCCCGCTGCCTCGATGTAGTTGGAGAGGTGTGCGTTGACATGTTTCTCGGCCAGCTTGCTGAGGTACGGTAGGAGGGAGATGGGCCGGAGGTTGGAAAGCTCCGTCCAGGGGAGAGCCGCGTTCTTGCGGATGGGGTTCACCACCGCTCTTTTCCATTCAGTTGGAACATATCCCTTCTTCAGAGACTGATGGGGGGTGTTACCCTGAAACCGGTCCTAGGATGATTGTTTCTGGTTAAGGGAAGAATTGTCCTGGCAGTTCAGGCTGGACTGTTCCCAAATGACTGATTTGCATATGGCTGGGTCTGAACTAGAGTGGCGAAGTGAGTTAAAGAATAATGATTGATTAAACCCAGATCTGTGACTGGGGTGAGTGTCTGAAAAGTTTCAGTGCTCCGTCCATCACCTCCTTGTATTTGCTTAGTTTGCCCTAGGTTGGCAGGGTATGCCCAGACGAGTGTGCCTTGCTCACTTTGCCCGTGGATACAAGCTACCCTGGCTGATGAGGGGTGTTACCCCAATGCTTGTTTCCGGTCCAGGGAAGACCTGGCTTGGCAGTTCGGGCTGGACTGTTCCCATACGGAATGGGGTTAAGACTGATTTCCATATGACTGGGGCTCATCTGGGTTCCTGAAGTGAGCTAAAGAACAATGATGGATTAAACCCAGATCTGTGGGAGCAAATGTCTGAAAAGTTTCAGTGCTCTGTCCATCATCTCTTTTTTTTGTTGCAGAAAAAACAGACATGCCATACAGAAGAATTTCATACATAAACAGTCAGAATACAAGTTTAAATAGAACTTCATAATAAATAGTCTCATATTTCATCTCACAGTAAATAGAATAAATTCACAATACATATCCAACAATACCTATAAAAAAAGCTGAATTACCTACGATGAGAAAAAATAACACCATAAAACATTGCAAAAACCATAGAGCTATATTGCACTCCTTTTCCCCTCTGCAAGAGATACCCCATATCAATTTGAATGGGCGATCAAAGCGTAGCCCACCCATGTAGCCCTTGATCTACGGAATGCCCTTACCCTCTTTGCATATGTCACTTCAAAATGATAGGTCTGATCCAACTTAGAGAGCCACTGACCAATTGTCAGTACCTTTAAGGATCTCCACTTTTATAACACCAGGGATCTGGCTACCGCTATTGCGATGAAAACAGTGGGCCCGATTCACAGAACTAACTTAAGACAAAATCCTAAACTTACTACCATTTACTCATTTTGGTATTCACGGAAGGCACTTACTCAATTGGGTATTCATTCAGTGGCACTTACTCATTGATGAGTAAGTGCCTTCTGTGAATACCAAAATGAGTAAGTGCACTGTTGGGAGGTATCGTTTGGTGTTTTGGCTTGCTTTTTAGTTGTCAGTATCCCTTTCTTGAGGGATAGGATTGAGTTTTAGTCCCATCTCCACATAGAAATCCACTTTACCCTTACAAGAGGGGTGGCTTAAAAGGTGCCATTCGCTTTTATGTAACTAATGGGTTTTAGTCCCATCTACACAGTTTTCTTTATGGGTCGTTCACATTTTGTGCATGTTTTGTCCCTTACATGAGGGGTAGCAAGTTGGGTTTCAGTCCCTTAGTCACAGTTGTGCAGTCTACACAGTTTCTAATAGGTATGAGTCCCATGTATACAATTGTTTTCTTCACTCAGCTAGTTTCCGCAGTGCGATTATTGGGTGAAATGTTTACAGGTCTCATAGATTTTGGTATTCACAGAAGGCACTTACTCATCAATGAGTAAGTGCCTTCTGTGAATACCAAAATGAGTAAGTGCCTTCTGTGAATATCAAAATGACTAAGGCCCATAGGAATGAATGGGAAAAAACGATTCAGTAAATACCGAATCGGTAAGGGGAAGACCTACAAGGGTGGCAGGGTGTCACATTGACACCCTGTTGCACTCCTGAATAATGTATGGGTGCACATGTGGCACACAAACATGCCCTAAGGGCACGTATGTCTGTCACATGGCACTGTTAAAAAAGCAAAAAATTGCTTTTTTAACAGTTTTCGTTATTTACCACCAACTTGTAGTTGGTGGTAAATAACGAATCCTTACAGGTGAAAAGCACTCACTTGAGTGCGTCCTACATTTCAGATTCGGTAATTTAATGAATAGGTATTTAAGAATTTGGTAATTTACCGAATTCTTAAATACCGATTCGGTAAATTACCGAATCTGAAATGTAGCCACCTACATCCCAAATGCCTAATACCGGTCGGTAACGGCTGAAATTCGGTAATTTCGGCCGTTACCAACCGGTATTAGGGTTCCTACATCTGTCCCTATGTGCCTTCTGTGAATGCCAAAAGGGCAGTAAGTTTAGGATTTTGTCTTGTTAGTTCTGTGAATCGGGCCCAAAGTATTGCCTAAATTTTGGCAGCTGAAAGCCTATATGGGAAAATCCACATAGGGCCAACAACGTTTATGGGAGAATGACCATGGACATACAGTGGCTGATAAACCTAAAAACCTCCTCTCAAAAACGGTCTAACAATTTGTCACACGAAAGTGTACGCATGGGCTGCTTTGAAACTGTTGCAGAGTAAAGGATCATTCACTACTACCTTAGGTATAAAAACATGTGTATGCAAAGCTCAATTAACGTTCTCCAAGGTACTTCGTTCAGTGCGTGTCTACTTAGTTTTGCAACTGCTGCTGACATGGGAGTAATATCTATCAATTAAAAACTACATACACAATCTGAAATTGTAAGTCATTCCTGTCGTTATTTCATGGAATGGGAAAGCTCAAGACAACAAAGGTGCAATTTCACATCAACGAAGCCCTCTGGCCTTTTGCACAGCGACAACGCAGGATAGAATTTCACATGCAAGAAGTGGTCAAAAAAGAACTAGAAATGCTGTTGAAGCAGGACACCATTGAGCCCTCTACTAGCCCATTGTGGTTATGCCAAAAATGGTCAGTGGAGGTGCAGCACGCTTTTGTGGTGATATGTGCCAGGCTAAAAAAGCAGTCTAGAGAGAAAGACGTCCAGGTTTGCACGTTGCAGACAGGACCATATAGCGAACGTAACCATAGGTTTCTCCCCTTTGGTTCCTCAACAAAAGATACCATCAACTTGAACGAAAACTGTAGGTACATTACCACTTTTTCTGACTCATGTTGGTTTGTTCAGATACAAAAGGTTGAGTTTTGGAGACCCAGCTGCCTCAGAAATATTCCAAGATGTCAAACATAAAAAGTGCTACCTGTTATGTATGCTTTCAATTACAGGGATGACATACAGGCATTAGGGACAACACAGCAGGAGCATGACAAGGCTCTCAAATAAGTGCACCAGTTACTGATAAATGCAGGTCTCACTCTAAATGCTGAAATGTGTGAATTTCACAAAATAAACTCAAGTCATTTGTGCACATATCCTCTGATGGTGGAATGACTCCTGACCCAGATAAAGTACAAGCACTGCCAGCCATCAAAACCCCTTTAAGATGTCACCATGCTAAGATCCATCTTGGAGATACCTGCTATTGTTCAAAGTATATTTGTGACCTTTTTACAGCAAGTACCCTTTTGAGAGACCTGACTAAAGGAAATGCCCAGTTCCGACGGTCCTCGGAAAGTGAACAAAGCTTCATTAGAATAAAGCATGTCATTGAAAATGCCACTGAGATACTTACTTTGATCTTGATTTACGTACTGAGAATACTGTTGATGCGGGCCCGGTGGGGCTAGGAGTAAGCCTCCCCCTGACTCAGTACCGGCCAGAGGCAACAACGGACAGAGCGGGGTCTCACAGTTCCTGAGCCAGGTCCAGGAGAGGTGAGGTCTGATCCCCGGGCACACTGGATGTAACGAACACACCAGGTGTCACCGAGGAGATTTAACAGACGATGGAAAATATATCCTTTGCTGTTATAGATTGACACTCATGATTGTTTTTTTCTATTTTGCGTTGGCACATTATTTGCACTACATGCAGTAGCATTACTATTTAGAACAGAGGCCCTGAAGAAAGCCTGGGTTCCTTTTTCCCACTAGGCTGAAACATGTTGGCCCCCATGCAGATATTTGGTTAAACTGCTATGATATTGCGCTGTTCTTGTTTTTAACAGGAAGAGGCCTTCCCTAATAAAAATTCCTCCTTTTGGTTCTCTATTCTATTTTAATTCACCACTTTTATTATTTTTTGCACTGCACTAGATTCCATCAGATCAATATCACATGGTCCAACAGTGATTGCGGGTCGGAACGCTAATCCACCATAGGGTACGATCAATGTCTCAATGATCTAGAGACACACGACCCTAAGGACGACCAAAAGATAACATTGATCATCACAAGTCTTTGATGGGAATCCTATAAAATGTTTTTGATCTACAATCACTGGTGGCCCCGTGTTTAAGATTTTTTCCTTTGTCAGCACTATTTAGTCTTGACGCTACCTTGATGTACTATGCTAGACGTCGGGTGAGTTAAAAAGGAATTTCCATGACATTTTCCCGTAGAGACCCCTAGGTTTCCTTGTTGTTCATTTAGCTTTGCAGAGGGGTACAACATAGGCTGGTCTATAAATATCCCTCAGGCCCTCCACTAACGTTTTGTTATTTGTAAAGTACAAGCACTGCCAGCCATCAAAACCCCTTTAAGATATCACCATGCTAAGATCCATCTTGGAGATGCCTGCTATTGTTCAAAGTATATTTGTGACCTTGCCACAGCAAGTGCCCCATTGAGAGACCTGACTAAAGGAAATGCCCAGTTCCGACGGTCCTCTGAAAGTGAACAAAGCTTCATTAGAATAAAGCATGTCATTGAAAATGCCACTGAGATACTTACTTTGATCTTGATTTACGTACTGAGAATACTGTTGATGCGAGCCCGGTGGGGCTAGGAGTAATCCTTGCTCAGCATAATGAACTTCCACATTCTTAGAGACACATTGTGGCGAATTCAAGTCAAAGTCTGTCCGGCCTATTCTCAGCCAGAGAATGAGAGTCTGGCTGTGGTGTGGGCCTGCAAACACTTTCATGAGTTTTTTTACGGAAAACATTTCACGATTGTTACAGACTACCAAGCACTGCTCACCATATTCAGAAACACAAAAACTAAGATTCCCTCTCGCATTGAGAGATGAGGGTTGGATTTACAGGAGTACAACTATACAATTGTGCATAAGCCAAGCAAGAACCAAAACCCTGCAGATTACTTCTCACAAGTACCATCACATCAGCACAACTCAACACTGAAAACAACTGAACAGTATATCAACTTCATTGTAAGGTCCAGCAAGCTAGCAGCCTTATCCTTTGAACAGATCATTCCCACTACAAATGCTGATAAAGGCATGCTTGCCCTGAAAGGTATTTCTGCACTGTCATGAGAAAAAGTGTTCAACCTCTGAGTGACAATGTTGAATTATAAAAGTTCAAAAATGTGCAGGATGAACTGTCTTTCACTAATAAAGGCATTGTACTAAGAGGCTCCAGGATCACTGCACCCATGAGTATCATACAGCAAGTCATTGAACTCACTCACAAAGGACATCGTGGCATTTTCGCCACCAAAAGAGTCTGAGGGTTCAAGTGTGGTTTCCGTGCTTGGCCTTGAGAGTTGAGAAGGAACTAAAGGAGTACTAAACTCCTTTCATCCCCAAAGTGACACAGCATCCATTAACCAAATCTGACCTTCCTGGACATTTGTGGAAAAGAGTGACTTGATTTCTTTGGGCCCCTAGCATACGGAAATCATCTCATGGTAGACATTGACGAGTATTCCCGTTTTCCTCTGGTGGAGGGAATGTCATCAACAAGACATGACAAGATCATTGACTGACTGAACATCATTTTGCAACATGGGGCATACCAGACATCCTTAAATATGACAATGGTCCACCATTTAATAGCAAGGATTTGAAGGAGTTTCTAATTAGATGTCAAGCGTCAAAAACGTACATCCTTGTGGCCCGAAGCCAAAGGTGTCATAAAACGATTTAGGGGCACCTAAAGAGGGATATCCTTGATGGAGGGAATCGAGCTGAGTCAAGCCTTACTTCAAGCCAATGTATCTATTATTTAACTATTCACTCCATCACTATCAAGAGTCCTGCCACCTTGCTGTTTGGGAGAGCTGTAAGAACCAAACTACCACAGTGGACCACTGATCAAACTCGGAATGCTGACAAGGTGCATGCAACTTACACTGCTCGAAAACGTCAAATGAAAATGTATGCTGACCAATGTCGGAGAACTGAAGAGACCATCTTCGACGAAGGTGACTGGGTGAAAGTGAAAGACTGATCCTCCATTTGCTGCTGAGCCTGTAAGAGTTGTGACGCTCAAGGAACATATGGTAATAGTGCAATATCCCAGAAAATCCATCAGATTGGATTCGTCACCATTCATGCATCAATCTAGACATTCACATGTCCCTGTGATGCCAGATAGGACTGCTCCACCTGATGGCCTAGATCAAATATCAACTCCTGTACCCTTAGGGTGCACCTCAACTACCTCTAACCATGCAATCTGGCAGAACAGTGAAGGCACCTAGACAACTTATAAAAATAATATAATGTTGCTGTTGTGTATACCTTTTTATTTAACAACGGGGAGATGTAGTGTCTTGAGACAATGAGCACCAGGACCCCGTGATTCTGGGGGGACTGAATGAAAGAATTATATAACCATTTTGGGAGTTGTAAAGATGTGGGTGTTAACGGTTAGGAGATAAAGAGAAGTTCTGTTGTACGTTGATGAATAAAGACGTTGGTTACAAGCTTGTTTGTGGCATGTTCATTTTCCATGCTCCCGGGTTGGGGAGAATGCAACACTCAGTATTCTGTCCAATGCATTCTCAGCAAGCAATGACTCTCTCTGCAAAAAATGTCCCTCTTTCGATTAAAGTCACTTTTCAATAAATTTCTGAACTGACTCATTTCCATTCGCCATCCGTTTTATTGTGTATAGAAAGTTAGGTGCATGTCAAAGATTTATTACTCTAAAGAAAGCATTCACAATATTAAGAAATATGACATCTTCAAACCTTCTTGGGAGGGCTTTTGTATATCTACATGGTGCAAGTGCTGATCTATGGAGCCTCAATAGAAATATCGAGATGTTCAAATTAGCTAACAAGTTTCTCTATCCACATTTAATAGACTGTTCCTTCATTAGATGAACAAAAAACTATAATCGGCATGACTAGTCACCCAAAATGGGGAATCGACATCTTTCAGCACTTCTTGGATTGGGGTGATCCAATGCTTTATTCAGGAAAGACAAGAAACTTTTTGTAGACACAAACCTACCTCTCTAATACCAGGATCAATGGTCAGGGGACAGCTCTGAAAATATTAATTACATTACAGTGAGGATTGTCTACTTTCTATAGGCCATGTGCACATGAAAGATGACTGCAGAGTCATTGCTCTATGACGAGGTTGATATAAGTGTATTCCAGTGATCCCTAATTACCTCAACCTAGCACTTTTCATTATTTTTAGGAGTTTCTGAGCACCTATCAGTGATTGATATCTTTTATTGTCCTCTGTCAGTAATTAAAGTAAACTTGGCTCATACTCATAAGCTATATGTTTTATTTTATATAACCCTTTATGAAGCCATTTACTCCAACTTTTTGTTACATCTGCAGTTCTAGTGAATTCTATTCATTATGCCTTACCAGCACCCTTCTTGAAGACCTTTGTCAATAATCAGTGTCTCTCAAATTCCCTTTTAGAAATGAATGCCTCTCATTATCTTCTATATGCATTCAATGTTATTCCATGCAATCTATTTGTGATCCAAGACTCTTTTTGCACCCTGTCAGTTACTGCCTCTTCTGTCATCAAGCACTGTCTCTCATTGCAACCTATCAGTGATCATTGTATCTCAGTGCACTTTTTCAGCAACCTAAGTTAGTCAGTGCTATAAGTGAACAATGTGCTTTATTACACATTATGAATGATAAATGCCTCTTTGTGAAGCTTAACAGTGATTGATGTACCGGGAACATACTCTTTTTATTGATCAACATTTCTTAGTGCACTATATTAGCAATGAATCATGTGATCATTACAGATGATTGATATCTCTTGGTGCTCCTGATCAGTGACTAATGACCCTCGGAAATCCTCATCATCGACCAGTGTATCACAGTGCCCTCAATTGGACTGACATTGGCTAGTCTCAGTTGACCCTATTGGGGATCAATGTTTCTCAATAAACCATATTAATGATCACAGTCTCTCAGTGATCTTCACTAGGCATCAAAGGTTGTCAGTGACCTTTATAAGTGATTTGTGCCTTTTGATGCACTGCACCAGTCATAGATGCCTTTGTGATCATTATAGGTGTATCTTATCAATGATCCATGTCACTCAATGATACTTATCAGTACCTATGTCTATCAGTGATCAATGCCTCTCAGGGGACACTAACAGTGATCAGAATCCCATGACGAATCCTATCAGTGATCATGGCCTCTCAGTGATCCTGCTCAGTGATCAAAGTCTCTCCGTGACCTCTTGCTACACCTAGTCAGTGATCAAAGTCTGGTTTTCAGTGCCAGTGTTCAGTGTCCTTAATTAACCCTGGGCGTAGTTTGCATAGTAGCGCTACGCGTAGCTACTCGAAATGCACTTCGCACTACGCGAGTTACGTGTAGCTATGCCAACTGCATGGTGCAGTAGGGAAAATGCTGTTTGCACTGATTGCACAGTGCCCGATGCTTGTCCACCCTGTGCAGTCATTGCAAACCACATCTTGCACAGTGCAAGCAGTCGTTTCCTCCCGCTCAAGTAGATTTGTACTCGAGCTCCAGCTTTCTCAACGTGGACTGGTAGTTTCTCATCACGAGTGGCCGCAAGCATGCGTGACCACTCGCAATGAGAAACCTGACCTCCCCGCGTTGAGAATCTCGCCGGGAGGTTTATTTCCACGCTTGCGATCAGCACCTTGATGTTGCTGATTGTGAACAAGGAAAAAGTCTCGCTGGGATGTTGATTTTTCTTGCTCGCGGTCCCCAACTTGACGTTGCGGACAACGAGCAAGCAAAAAATGCCCGCTGCACTACGCGTTTTTGCACTGTGCTACGCGCAATTCGCATAGCGCATAGTAGCGCAAACTACGCACGTTCCGCAAGCGTAGCATTGTCCTATGCCCAGGGTTGCTCTTTATGGCAGATGTCTCTAGTGGTATGAGAGAAAGCATCCAAGGCTTCTGTCAATCATTTACCGTACCATCCACCCCAGCAGTGCCTCTTGCAAGGAGACAGGTTGTATTTGAGGTCTTTACAATGCTGTTCTCAAAGAAAATGTACGCAAAAAATGAAACTTGGCTCATGCTGTAAACTCTACTGTTTATTTTATATACGTACATATTATGAAATTGTCATTATTTAACAATAAAATAGACATGATGTCAGCATGCAATATCTTCATAGCTGGTTAGCAGAACAATCAGACATCCAGGGCCGCAGTACCCAAACTCCAGTGCGGCATGTCTTAATGTGTCTTCATGATGAGGGATAACGTCCAGGGTGGTTAACGTGGAACCCCTGTGGTCAATAGTGTGCAGGCCATGAAGGTTAGTTGTATTTAGTTACGGTTCCATGCTGACAACATGTTCTATTGCTCTACATTAGAATATGGTGGAAAAACTGAAATGACTTGCTTCTCAGGGAACAAAGAGAGATAGGGACCTTCTGCAGCACCGTCTTCTCCATAAAACCAAGGTGATTATAGCAGTTCTGGGCAGGTGAGGCTGTGAAGAAATAAGAAGACATCAGACTTTTACATAACTTCATATAACCCTCTAGTCTTAATCCATTGGTAAGTGGAAGGACATACTTCTAAAGTTCCCTAAAATAGCTGCACAGTCCTACAGGCGTCTGCTTTTTTCCATCTGTAAATTGCTGTGAGGCTAATGATTTTTTATCTGTGGAAACTGAAACAGAAACTGCTCATGGTCCAGCTCTGAAATACCTTGTGGACAAGTAATGAAAATGGTCCACCTTTCAGCCTCATAGAGCAGCTTCCTTGATAATGGGTGGCTGCATGTTCGATGTAAGGTGAAATGATATATGGGGAATGGACTTTACCAGTATCTATAACCAGTACTCATAAAAGTTAGCTCTACCTGTGGTGTGTGTTTTGTGCTGTATTCCTAACTTACTGCCTGTGTTTGTGTGTGTATATAGGCATGTGTGTGTGTGCTTGCATGCATATGTGAATTTGTTTGGTGATGCTTTGGTACATGCATGCCTGAGTTCCCAGGTAGTAAAGATGCATGCCTATAGCCATGCTCTCAGATCGCAGGCACACTTCTCCCATTAAGTGTCTAAATGTATTGTATCTCGGTTGCCATAGTTACTTCTGCACTGGTGTATGTGGCCCACCTCACATCTTTCAGATGGACGTCTGCTAAAGGAAACTACTTAGTTTATACAGTGTGTCACACAGCTAGAATCAGCATCCAGTTGCGGCTTTATTGGGCCATCATTAGAAAAATGCATTCAAATAATTTGTCCCTAATAGGCTCAATGTGTCAATCCTGAAACCAGCATGAAGTTGGTTTGAGGTGGCCCCTTGGCTTGATCTTCATAAGAACCTGAATGTGTACTGTATTTTTGCTGAACGATATGACCCTGAACTTGGTTATTGGGACTTGTAATGTTGAAACGTTGATATGTCATCTGGTCAATTCTCCTGTAGGTGGACCTAAGCCTTGAATGAGAGGGCCGACTGCCTGTCTGTTGAAGAGCTTTGAGTTACAAGGAGATCCTTGTTCTTTCAGAAAGAGTCAATGATATTTGGCCATCTTTCCACTCCTCTCTAGAGCTTAAGGGCACTGCTTAAATTAGGGACATTAGGGACGCGTCTGCACCCGTCAGCGCAAAGGACTCTGGTCATCCACTACCTACATTCAGGTATGTCTAGGGAGTTCTTACTGTCCCGAAATGGGCCTCATGTACATTGTCATGATGTTTTACATCCTGACAAATGGCTTGGCCCGGTTTGCTGTGGTCTTTGTAAGCTTACGCTTACCCCTGAGCTTATCCGGAAAACATCTTCGCTTTCTTCTGTCCTACGGGGAGGATTAATTAACGCACGGTCACTCTCCAAGAATGCCCAGAACATTCATGATCTTATTGTGGAGACCAACCTTGACTGGCTCCTGGTCACAGAAACGTGGCTAAAACCCTCGTGTAATCCCGATTTAGCCATAGCCCTCCCGCAGAACTTTCTCATCCAACACTTAGATAGATCTGAATTACGGGGAGGGGGGCTAGCTATTATCTACCGTAACTCCCTTAAATGTTCCACTCAAGAACTTGCAGATATTAAAGGGGCAGAGGCGCTAGCCTTCTCTTTGGCCATCCATGACTCTTATACCTTTTCTGGTGCCCTCATCTATCGCCCTCTGGGACCCCCAACAAAGTTCCTGGAAACTGTGGCCGATGTACTGAGCGAATTAGCGCCTAGATTCTCCCATTTCACAGTACTGGGCGACTTAAACCTGCACTTAGATTCCCTTAAGGAACCAGGAGTTGGTTGCTTTATGGATATTATTGACGTGCTTGGACTCACTCTCCTGAACCGCGGACCCACTCATTTAGCAGGACATCTACTGGACTGTATTTGCTCTAACTCCACTAGCCTGAGAGTTAAGCCTCCTAGCCCCCAGACTTGGACCGATCATTTCTTTGTCCCTTTTCATATTGTACTAAATCCTACACCTACAGTCACCTCTATACAAAGTATTAAAAGTCCCGACGGAAAATACACTCCTAACTGGAAAGAACTACCCAGCAGACCGGATGTTGTAGAAAAGCTAAAAGCCAGTATACCGGTTCCATCAGGCCATACCTCTGCTGGCAATCAGAACTTTTGCGACTGGATTGCCAGAGCGGGTGCCTCGCTGAGATCAACCAGCAATAATAATTCAAGGACCATTAAGACCAAAAAGAGTGCCCCATGGTTCTCATCGGCCTTGAAATTGGAACTGGGAGAAGTAAGAGCCTTGAAACGGAGGTGGCGTAGGAATTACGATGCCACTGCCCGTAACGTCTATAGGTCAGCAAGACGGAAATATCATGCTGGAATAAAGTCAGCCAAGAAAGCCCATTATCTACAGGCCCTCTCCATGGCGGGCCAGGGACAAAAAGAAATCTTCAAGATAGTAAAGGATTTTATGAATCCATCTGCCCTCTCGCAGGAGATTACTCCGTCCCAAAATCTCTGCAATGCAATATCTGACTATTTTGATAATAAGATCCTTGCCATCGTGAAGACTTTCCCTTTAGCACCCGCTATGTCGGTAGTTCCTGAACAGACAGAGGAGGTGAGGACTCTTGCCCGCTTGGAGGAATTTGCCCCGGTCTCCCTTGAAGAGACCTCTAAGGCTATTCTGGCCAGCAAATCTGGATCTCCTTTTGACCCCTGTCCCCCTGTAGTCCTACAGACCTTATAGAGGTGGTTAATCCTTTTTTCAATAGGATTATTAACTCATCATTAGCCATGGCAGACATTCCTAATGACTGGAAGCTTGCAGCTGTCAAGCCTCTCCAGAAAAAGGCACTAGCTGACCCTACCATCCTATCCAACCTGCGCCCTATTTCCCTGCTTCCTGTGCTGTTCAAACTGGTGGAAAAGTTCGTCAATAGTCAACTGACGAGTTTTTTGGAGGAAAACAACAGTCTACACCCCAACCAGTCAGGGTTTCGGTCAAAGCACTCCAACGACGGCCCTGCTATTTACAGCAGAGACCCTCCGAACGGCCATGGACCAGGGAAACAAGGCTGTCTTAATCCTACTCGACCTGTCGGCAGCCTTTGATACGGTCTCACATAACATCTTAGTGAACCGGTTGGCTGCCGCAGGAGTAGGAGGGCAGGTCTTGGCATGGCTCAGGAACTTCCTCAGCTATAGATGCCAAGTCACAGTGTTGGGTCAATACCAGTCTGAAGCTAAGGTCATCAGTTCCGGGGTCCCTCAGGGCTCGAGTCTAAGTCCTGTACTTTTTAATCTGTACATTGTACCCCTAGTGAAACTGATCGCGTCATTTCAGATCAGCACAATATCATACGCTGACGACACCCAGCTCATTCTGGTGTTGGACAGGGAACGGCCTGGTGCCGAGGATGACCTTAAGGAGTGTCTAGCAGCAACATTTAAATGGATGACTAACAATCATTTAAAATGTAATGCTGGAAAGACTGAAATCTTGCCATTCGGGAATTACAATCTGTTTTCCCCAAAAATGTGTTGGCCTGCTGATGCAGAAGCTCCCCCCAACACTATAACATCTGCTCGTAACTTGGGTATCAAGTTCGACGATCAACTGTCTTTCAAACATCAAGCGGTGGCCGTAGCCGGGACGTGCTTCCAGATTATAAAGGCTTTGAGGATGTTTTTTTATCTTCTCCCGCTGTCGGCCAGAAAAACAGTCGCAGTGGCCCTGATAAATTCCAGGTTGGATTATTGTAATGGCTTATATGCTGGAGCTAACAAAGCCGTTCTCCATAGGTTACAAATGGTCCAACATGCAGCGGCCCTCCTTGTATTACGTTGGCCCCGTAGGTCTTCAGCTTCAGCAGTACTTAATGTACTCCACTGGCTACCAATAGGTAAAAGGATTCTTTTTAAGATTCTTATAATTACCTTCAGGGCATTTCAACAGCAAGGGCCTAAATACCTGTGTAATGAGTTCAAAAGATATCACCCGACACGCTGTTTGAGGTCCACCAGTCTGAATCGGCTCACAATCCCTCGATTCAAGCTGGTAACAAAAGGTGGCAAATCCCTTTTTGTACTGGGCGCTAAGGCCTGGAATAAGCTCCCGCCCTCCTTACGATCATTGTCCCAAGAAACACATTTCAGGAAAGCATTAAAAACCTGTGTCTTCTCTTTATCTGATGTTGCCTGTAGGGCGCTGGTGTAGTGTGTAGTGCATAGTGCAAGTTATCTCTTTTCCCTCCAACCCCTTCATCTGGGCTGGGTGAGCGCCAAGATACTCCTTGGAGTGATAGGAGCGCTATAAAAGTGTCCTTTACATTACATTACATTACATATAGGACTAATTCCAGCATCCAAATAGATTTTTTAACTAAACTATGCAAATTACAGTTCGGCAGCTTTGACGCCTTGACTTTGCTAGTGAACAGCACAAATGGAATATTCTTTGTGTCTTCTCACAAAAGTGAGCCCTCTGTGCTTGCCATGCTCCAGCCCTGTGTCTGAATCAGTCACTGATGGATTTTATCCTAGGGTTTCTGAGGCCTCTGGTAAACTTGGATGATGTCTAGTGATACACTTGGTTCCATTGATCCCTATCTGGTGAGTTGTTGAAAACCAGATAACAAGGATTGACTAGGTCCCCAAATTTCAGATTGTATAGCCCAGTTTTTCACTGGAACCAGAAGACGCTTCCAAAAACGTGCTATGGCCAGAAGACACTAACCAAGTTAGGGGTTGACTTACGGCTTGGCAGATGTCACGTCCATCCTACTTAGCCTACTTAGAGGGGGTTTGAAAAAATACACACTAGATAGAGTGAATGAGACACCATGTGATTTTTGGCGGATGACCAACATTTGTCAAAGATTAAATCCTCCCACAGACATTTTGAGTTGTAAAATCTTTGAAGAATTGCCTGTAGACCAAACCATCAAAAAGTGTTTGACTCGGAGACACTCACTTCCAGGGTACCAAGATTTTCTTTACTGTGATCTAGCCATAATGAGCTACTGGCCTGTCAAGACCCAGTACCCCAGAGCACCTACAAATTCAACCTTGACTGGACAGGTGGTGT
Organism: Lissotriton helveticus; assembly: GCF_964261635.1. NCBI lineage: Eukaryota > Metazoa > Chordata > Amphibia > Caudata > Salamandridae > Lissotriton > Lissotriton helveticus. The sequence continues at coordinate 1,787,269,223 of NC_136061.1, forward strand.
AATCACCCCTTACTTAGATATAGTATACCTATATCTACCTTATATATAGACACATATGCACTTATCCGTCACTCCTATGGTAGGCCTCGACAATCCTGGAGGCAGAGTGTTTGGTTTTATGTGAGAGGGTGCTCTGGCATGAGCTGAGCCCCTCTGCAGCTTTTGGAACCATCTCCTTATAGCTGTTGTATGATATAGCCATACCATATACTCTTAAGTGCATTATAATCCTCACGGGTATTGATAACTTTGGTTTGGTTTTATCAAAACATGTCGTGTAAGGTGTCAAACACTTTGGAATACTACCCCCACGCCAGTTCTGGCTGCGGGGGTAGCATTCCACCCTTCTAGAGGAGAAGACATGTCCACCAGTGGATATGGGGAATGAAACAATGTTACTCAATTAGTCATGTGTAAATCTGACGAATATCTATACTTACAGGAAGAATTTACTTGTAGTGTGAAGCACGGATATGTACTCATTCATTTTGTACTGGAACGTTTGCATGTTAATGTATCAATAAAAATAACACAAAAAAAGTATATATATCTCCACACCTAAATCCACCTTTAACCAGTTAATCTCAACAGAATGGGGAATACCGACGCAGCCCTGGTTTTCTAAATGAAATTCCACATGATATTCCCTTTCGAGAGGGGAATAGTGCTTCCATTTACTGTCTGTTCTAAACAGGTTGTAAATGAGAGTTGGGAGACTGGAGTGGGGCCAAGTATTTTCAAGGATCGGCTTGTGCATGGGCTCTTAATGGAAAAGCTAAACCTTGTCTTGGGTCTGCTTGTTCACTTAATTTGTAGGATTGCAATTGTCTATTAAAATTTATTTTAATATGAACAACTGCAGCAACCAAAATGCATTGTGTAATTAATGTCTACTCAGTCAAGGCAAGTAACCTAAGGTCTAATACAAAGGTTATATAGCAGACGAAATGCAAAAGTACTTATCAACAAGGTCCATTAGGCAATCGAAGCTCAGAAAAGGAAAAGGGGCTACTCAAGGAGAGAATTTCTCCAGAGTGTGATTGAAGTAGGTTTGATTGAGCGCCATCACACAAGGGTGCATATTTACAAGGACTTAACGCCACTGTAGCGGCAATTTTTTTACGCTAAAGCAGCTTTTTTTCATTGCCTTATTTACAAATTGCCAGTAACTGCAGTTAGCGGCACTTTTCCAGCCTAAACGTGAATTTTCAAGATCACCACTCCTGTTAACAGGACTTAATGAAAATGAGATGCAAGAATTTTCTGCTAACCCCACTTTGCCATATTTACAATTAAATTTCCATCCGGCGATAAACCCTCAAAACTGCTGCTAAGTACAGTTAGAGGCCGTTTTTAAGACCAGAAAATAGCTGGTCTTAAACTTGGTGCAAACACTTGGAGCCTCATGTCAGAGGTTCTGGGGCTGGACAGCGCTGCAAGGAATGCTGCTGCCCTGCGACAAAACAAAAGGGCAGGAATGCACACTATCAATAAGATAGGGGGTGTTCTTGGGCCTCATTCATGAAAAGTTTTGCATCGCTGCGACAACACAGCATTGCATCACTTTTCACTGCGCCTTCTTGTAACACCATGGATGCACTGTATTCACTGTACAATGCTTCATGGCACAATTAATGACGTCTGGAATCCTGACTTATCTGTCAGCGCTAAAGTCACACATTGCTGCAGTTGTGTCAAAAGCATGACGCAACTCCAGAAATGCATGGGGCCAGTCTATCCTGTGTCATGGCATCACCCTTAAGCCTGCCATGAGGCAGGCGTAAGGTTCTGACACAGTGGCATCCTAGAATTGTTGGGAACGCCCACCTTTTCTTTTTTTAAACCTTTATTTATAAAGTTTTCTTGACATTCAGCAAGAGAGAACAACAACCAGGTAGGTTACACATGTCCACAATGCATCTCCAAGCGTATACATATAGAGAATCAAAATACGGCAGCTGGTGAGCCTAAACAGGGCAGATACATGCAGATAACATTTCGCAGGCTGGTCTTCATCACGTGGTACAACTGTTATACAACAGCACTACATTACAATAATGTGGTTCTCATTTGTTTAGTCTGAGGGGCATCAAACAACATAGCTATACATCAACAAGCGTCAAGAAGACAGAGCCCGTCTATAATCTTGCATTGGTATCATTGTAAGCCACCCATCCCTATACTCAAGCTGTCTCAGCCGTGACATAGAGCAAGCAACAGGCAGGGTGGGCTGATCTTGTGCACAGGATTCGTTGGATACATTATCTCATATAGGAGTCTAAGGGATATCCCAGAGAGTATCAGTGAGGGCACCCGTACCAACCTCTACCCTTGACTGCCAGTGTCTGAGTCAGTTGACGCCTCCGCACCTTTCAATAAGTAGTTCTGCAATGGACCCCATATATCGCCTGGCCTACTGCGCACTGGTAGCAAATCTGCATATACACTGTTCTGGTCCTGGCAATAAATCATATCTGCCATCCATTCCTTGAACTTTGGGGCCCTTCCTCTGCCCCATCTGCATGCCACACGTCTTTTGGCTAAGAGTAGCGCAACTTCCACAAACCTGCGAACCGTCTTAGGTATGTCCCGTGTGTACCCCAATACCATTATTAACGGATCACTATCGAGCACTTCTCCAGTCATGGTCTGCAAACCATCCCGTATCTCCGACCAGTAGTCATATATACCAGGACACTCCCATGCCAAGTGGATAAATCCCGCCCCTTCCGCCTTGCAGCGTTCACACCTATCGTTGTCCGCCAAGCGAAATCGTAGCTTTCTAACAGGTGTATAATAAAATCTCTGTAGAAACTTGAAATGAATAATTTTCAGCCTGTTGCTAGATGAAATCCTAGCTGTGAGGGCACTACAATATTGCCACTGATCGTCAGAAATAATTTTACCCAGGTCCTCGCTCCACTGTTTACGCGCGGAGCTCTCAGGTCCCTGTCGTTGCAATCTGATATTGTTGTACAATCTGGAGACGATATGGCGACCATCGGATAACAGCATTGCGTGAAGTGGCAACACCACGTCGGGTTCCTTCGGGAACTCGGGAAGGAGCGTTCTGAGCCCCTGCCGAAGCCTAACGTAATAGAAAACCTCTAGAGGAGTGGGTTCAACATCCTGAAACAATCGTTCCCTGGTACGGAACTGCCCTTCGAGGAATAAATCTCCCCACTTGGCAACCTTTAGGCGCTTACACATCAGCTGAAATCCAGCCTCTTGTAGGAGCGGCATATCGGGGTGATACGAGAGGGGCATAGCAGGTGAATACAGCTGCGTGACATTAAGAGTCCTCGCAATGCGAGTCCAAGCATCTATGGTGCATGTTACCGTAGTGAACGGCGTATCAATATCCTGCACCGAACCGTGTATCAAGCCACTAAGCGGCAGAGGTCGTGCAATCCAGTCTTCTGCTGCGACCTGTGGCATACAGGGCGTGGGGTTAACCCAGTGGTAGGCGTGTTGTGCCTGTGCAGCTAAATAATAGACTTCAAAGTCAGGGACGTCAAAGCCTCCCCTCTCATAAGGCTGGGTGAGAATGTCCCAACGCACCCGTGGTTGTTTGCCTCCCCAGAAAAGACGAAGAAGTTCCGACCTCAGTTGTTTAAAAAAAAAGGCACCAGGGAAATAAGGAACGTTCTGAAATAGGTATAAGAACTTCGGCAATATCACCATCTTTATCAATGACGCCCTCCCTGCCATTGACAACGGCAGTGTCTGCCACCGTGTAACGTCATCCGCCAGTTTCGATACAGCCACTCCGTAATTCATCCTCAGTGTCTCCTCCCTGCTCAGTGATATCTGTATCCCCAGATATTTAAGATCTGTATCGCACCACTCCAGGGGATAATCTAACTGAAATTTTTGGACAGCACCAGTGAGCGGGAAAAACTGAGATTTTTTCCAATTGATCTGCACTCCCGATATTCGTCCGAAAACCAGGAATTCTCTTAGTATAGGATTAAGAGTAGCTTGCGGGTCTTTCACGTAGATCGTGATGTCGTCCGCATACAATGATATGCCAATTTGGCGTTGGTAGCACCGAAAAGCGCTGTTTCTATGCAGTTGGCGGATACGACAGGCCAGCGGCTCTATCGCTATGGCAAAAAGCAATGGGGAGAGAGGGCACCCCTGTCTAGTGCCTCTGGTTATCGGTATCGGGGAAGACAACAACCCGTTAGTAACTACTTTGGCCGTCGGAGCAGTGTATAGCAGCTCCACCCAGTTAACAAACATCTTCGGGAACCCCATCCTGTGCAATATAGCAATTAGGTATGCCCATTCAACCGAGTCGAATGCTTTTGTGGCATCGAGGAACACGGCGGCTACCGGAATATCTGGGGCAATTGTCTGAATCAAAGAGAACAGCTTCCTGAGATTATGCGACGTCGCACGGCCCGGCACGAAACCAGCCTGATCAGGTAAAACCAGTTTGGTCATTATCAGAGAAAGGCGCGTCGCTAGTACTTTAGCAAGGATTTTAGCGTCACAATTTATGAGTGACAGTGGAGGATAGGAGTCCGTATCCGTCGGGGTTTTCCCCGGTTTTAACAGGGAGGTAATAACTACTTCTCGCATCGACCCCGGCAACATACCTACATCCAAAGATTCCACATATACTTCACGAAGGACTGGTGCCATGATATCGATGTAGCATTTATAGAACTCCGCAGGGAGTCCGTCCAGTCCCGTCGCCTTACCATTAGACAGTGACATTATTGCATCACGTATCTCATCTATCTCCAGCGGCGCGCTAAGGAACGCCCTATGCACATCGCTGATCCAACATAGCGCGATGTCGTCCAAAAAACCGCCCACGTCTACTGCACCAGTCTGCTTTGAAGTGTAAAGATGGCTATAATGCGACACAAACTCCCGCTGAATACTCTCAGTGTCCCTACACCGTGTGCCGTCTCGTGTCATAATTTCTAACACATTTGAGCTAAATCGCGGCTTCCTCGTCACTGCAGCCAACACTTTGCCCGGACGTTCCCCCTCGCAATACCGTCGCGCTGTCCAGTGCTTTCCCTTGAAGTTGACCTCTCTCGCCGCTTCTGCCTCATATTCAGTCAATTTATCTCGAAATATCTTATGGATCCCTGCGTCCAGACTGGTTGTCATGGCTATTTCTAGTTCTCTCAGTTCTTGTTCTAATCTGCTCAACGTCCTTTGTATATCCCTCAACACCCCTCCGCCCTTAGATATGCAAATTCCTCTGATCGTGACTTTGAATGCCTCCCACACCATTTCCACACTAGCCACCGAATCTTTGTTCCTAGGAAAGAATTCTTCAATTTCAACTCCCAATTCAGTTTTGAAAACTGTATCCAGCAGCATGGACGGGAGCATCCTCCAAGGTGGTCTCAATTTATTATGACCCGGCACAGCAAGGGACACCAGTACCGGACAGTGGTCAGAGTAAGTTCTCGACAAATGTGTTACCGCTCCAATCCCTTCACATAATCCCCGCGTCACAAAACAGTAGTCCAACCTGGCCCACGTATTTGTGCGTGAAGTAAAGTGTGTGCCTTCCCTGCGTGTGGGGTGCGCATGTCTCCAGCTATCTATTAGCCCAGCTTCCTCTATGATGCCCACCAACATGTCTCGCGCTTGTTTATTATATTGTACGCAGCCATCTGATCTATCCATACCAGGGAATAGTGTGACATTAAAATCCCCTCCCCCAAATAACGTGAGTAGCTCCCACCCCCAAGACATGGCCCCACAACATCGTGAAGAAGTCTGGCGTGTCAACATTAGGTGCGTAGCAACTCACAATCACCACAGTATCCGTGCCCAACCTCCCCCACACTATTACAAAGCGACCATTAGGGTCCAGTATGTCCCCCAACAAGTGGAAAGCAGTGGAGTTCTTGATCAGCACGGCAGTGCCCCTTGAGTACGAAGAATAGGATGAGAATTTTCTGATCACAGCCCATTTTCTAGCAAATGTGGGATCTATCTGTGGCTTAAAGTGTGTCTCCTGCAACAGTGCTATGGTCACATTATGCCTATCCAAATAAGCAAGTATATGTCTGCCCTTCCTAGCATCATTAATGCCCCGCACATTCCATGACAGAATCGACAATGAATTCTTACATTTATCAGCCATAATCATCTGTATCAAATATAGAGTCACATCCATCCGCCCGTCCCCTCCACCCGCCAGCCAAATCGTAACAATAGCTCCTGTGGACATGCAAGTGCCTGTGCACCCATTGACCGTAGTAACCAACCATCCCATTCCCCTTACGCCTCCCCCTCCTCCTCCCGCACTTTGTAAACAACCCAACAACCCCCCCCGCCCACCCCCAAACATCATCGCAACTTTCCATATCGTCAACCTTGCAATTGTCGCTATAAACATCCATAATGCATGCATTGCCCATCCACCCTCCTCCCACTGAAGCATCCCCAACTCTCCAGCAATCCTTCCCCCCCTCCCTTACCACCGCTAGCAAACCCCCAATGAGCTGCAGTGTAACAACCAGTGTCAACGGGGCACACCCTGATGGGGTCATCTAAGGTACGCACTTCATTACCCCCTTCATCTCGTACTTCGTGTCAGGCCTCCCCATGGAGGCGTCAACGAGAGAAGGGGGGTGTCGCCTGGCATACATTACCACCTGTAGTTCCAACGCCGACTGCATCCATAACCATCGCACACAGCCGCAGTGGCCATGTAAAATCTCCAGGTCATTAGTGCAGTAGTATCCGTCCGCAACAACCCCTACATTCACCAAGTTAGTCTACAGACTATGCCAATAATAGACTGCGAGGATTCAGTCTGCCTCTTCATCCGCTCCTCCCTCTGCTCGATGCTGTCCCTGCTCTTTCCTTATCGATTTCAGGAAATTCTCAACTTGTTGTGGATTTACAAAAAAATGCTGTCTTGCCTGATGCGTTACTCTGAGTTTTGCAGGGTATAGTAGAGCGTAATCAATTTGCAAGTTTCGAAGCTTTTTTTTCACATCCAAGAACTTCCGTCTTTGATCTTGCACCATCGGTGTGAAGTCAGGGTACAGGGTGAAATTAACTCCATCACAGGTAAGCTGCTTCTTGGTTCTCGCAGCCCGCAGAGCCGCGTCCCTGTCTCTATAATTGAGCAGCCGTGCTATGATCGGTCTGGGTGGTGTGCCTGGTTGGGGTTGAGGGCCTAAAGATCGATGCGCCCTCTCGACTATGAATTGCTGTGAAAAAACCTCTTCTCCCACCGCTGTTTTCAGAATCCGTTCCACATATTCCTCCATCCGCCCTGTGTTCGTCGATTCCGGCATGCCCACCACGCGTACATTATTGCGGCGGCTGCGCGCTTCCAATTCTTCATTCTTTGCAGCTATTACCTTGAGGATGTTGTCCATTCTTGACAGCCTGGCATCATGGGACGCTACAGTATCATCACTGTCCGAAATCCTCCTCTCCGCCGCTGTGATGCGCTCCTCGTGAACGTCCATTTTTTGTGCAATAGCGTCCATCCTGGAGGACAGCCGGTCTACCTTATCCACCACTGTCGCAAAACCCTGCTTCATTTCCTGCAGTATAAGGTGCATATCCGGCGCAGCGGCGTCGCGGCTGGTACCTGCAGTTGACATGTTGTGCGGCCCTCCTGCGTCTGACTCCAGTCTAGCTTTTTGCTTCGCCTGTTGGGTCGATTCAAAGGATAGTTTTGGCTGTCTAGTGTCCTGTCGTCCCATGACAGCACCCCTCGCTGATCTCGCTCTGGCAATACTGGTTCCTCTACCTCTACTACCTCCGGGCGATCCGGAAGCCTCCGTCATAAATTAGCACAGCAACCTAGGCACCCCTTCAGTATGTACCAGGTCAGCTCCGAGTCCTGTAGCTGTATCCGTGATCTTCAACAAGCGACCTTCCTCTGTTAACAGGTATGTGCACCAGATCTCTGTGCACTCCAGTAGGTCTCACTCCGTCGTGCGGTATTCAACTTGCAGTGGGAAGAATGGTTCTCTCAGAGAAGGCTCCAGTGCACATGGTCCCGAATCAGGGCACACTAATTCATCAAGCTCTCCGCCAGTACCACCATAGGAACGAGGTTGTGATTAATCCTTCAGCATTCACCAACATGTGTTCGTTTCTATTTTCTTTTTTTTTTTTTCTTTTTTTTTTTTTATTTGTTAGTGTTTTTTTAAACCACCGTCAGCAGATACATGTTGCACTACGACAAATATGACCAGTCCATGGCAGTGCGTGCGCTTTGTCTCAGAACTTGGCATATAGCGTGAGCTTCACGTGACCAGCAAGCACAGATCCCCACGCAGTGTCGAATGTTTCTGCCCACCGGCAGCCCAGTGTAAACGGAGTCTCAAATGTTTAGTCGCTAAATCACCGATATGTCTCCACACGCCGTGCACTCTTCTCACCTCATTAGCGCGATTATCTCTCCCCGCTTTAATGTGTGTCAGCTCTGCAGCGCCGTTTGGGAGTCCAACGGCCAGTCTGTTTCAAAGCGCGGGCACCCTCGCTTTTGGCGCCGAAGGCACCTCACTTGCCAGCTCCCCCAGCAGTAGTATCACTGTCCTTTCACCGCCGGGATCCAGGGAGGGGGTAAGAGGATGACGGTCACAAGCAGCGCGGCTCCCAGCACCTCTCACCTCCGGCCGGCCGCGCTAGCTCGTCAGCCCTTCAAGTATCCGCGTTACCCTTGTAGGTGTCCACGACCTTGGCAGTCCCGCTAGGAGCGGCAGTAGTGTTAAGAGTAGCGTCCCTCAGGTTCCTTCCCTGCGTGTAGGCGAGTCCGCACAGCAGTACGTCAGGCAAGGCCCTCCGACCTCATGGGCACCTTGGCTATCGCGTACCTTCCTTGCCCAGTGCCGCGCTCCGCAGTCACCGCAGCAGCTGCCGGTCAGATTTTCCTCCGGCGATATCTTCGCGACCACAGCTCCGCAGCGCTCCAAACTTTCAGCGAGTGTTGGGACGGCGTTCCTCTACACCACCAGCGATTGTTTGTCAACGTTGGAGGTGGTGAATTGAGGATAAATATAGGATAGCGGCACAGGCTGCAGGAGCCTCACACAAGTGCGGCCATGCTGCTCGTGCGCCCTCTAGCGCCCCTGGGAACGCCCACCTTGCTTACAGCATACCTGACACAGGTAAAATGTGCCACAGAGTTTCACAAGGTCAAGCATATGCCTAGATACGTTACTTTGTAAATACAGAGCAACATGGTGCAAAATTATTGCAGCAAGTACGTCAAGAAAGTGACACACCTGCAGCTTTAAACTGTTGGAAGGGGCTCATGAATGAGCCCCCCCCCCGTTTTTTTCCCCTACAATGATGCACAATGGCTGCCATGCGCCAATGCAGGCACCCTTGCGCCATGTTGTTGAGAAGTTGATTGACGTTGAGCAGGAAGGGACACCTACCTGCACAAAACCTATAAATCCAGGGTATTTACTTTTCCTCTGTGTGGTGTGCGTTGAAGGAGGATTTAAAGGTTGTTGAATTTCAGGGGTATTGTTGTGGCTCAATCTCTTCTCGAGACGTCTGCAGGTGCTTCTGGACTAGTGGAGGGCAGAAGTGAACCAGTTGGCCTTCTTGGAGTGCTGTTTGCCTGTTTTTTTCTTGAGGGGTGCCAGGGTGTCGGTGCAGTTGGAGATGCATCGATCGAGGTTGTGCACTACAGTGTTTGTGTCTGTAAGCGTTGGCGGAGTGGTGGTGCTGAGAGAGGTGACGAGAAGTTATTTGGTGGCCTTGATCCAGCTGTGATAGGGTGCGATGACAGCGGTGGTGTACGGTTGGCGTGGTGAAAGTATGATGTATACAATGATGGCCGGTCCAGGAGAGTTCGGTGGTGTGGCTGTAGTTGATGTTCCCGCTCATGGAGAAGACCAGCTCGAGCATGTCTCTGGCTATGTGGGTTGGTGCAGTGACCAGTTGCTTGAGTCCCCAAGAAGAGGGTGGTATTCTGGTCTCTGGGGTTGTCCAGATGGAAATTGAGGTATCCAAGTAGGATGAAGTCGGTGAATGGGAGAGCCTGGTGTACGATGAGGTCTACAGGGCAAAAGTGAATGGGGGTTCATGGCCGGGGGGGCCTGTAGATGAGGGTGCCGTTGAGGGTGGTGTTGGGGTTGGTTCGGATCTGGAAGTGGAGGTGTTCCATGTTCTCCGTTGGGTCATTAGAGTGCGTTGTCAGTCGGATAGTGCTTTTGTAGACAATGTCAATGCCTCCTCCTGGGTGGTCGGGGTAGTCCTTCTGGGTGATTTTGTAGCCGGCAGGGATGGCGAAGGCAATATCCAGTCCAGAGCAGAGGTTGGTTGAGGTTTCCATGAAGAAGGTGATGTATGAAGAGGGGGTGTTGAGGAGGTCCCAGATCTGTGCGGTGTATTTGTGGAGGGACCCCTTGTTGAGGATGATGTATTTGAGCTGGTCCGGTCCGCTGTTGGTCGGCTGGACGGCAAGAGGCACTGGTGTGCTGAAGTGGCAGGAGGTGCGTTTGCAGTTTTGTCTGGCGCAGGGTGCAAGGGTATTCTTCGGTGATGCTAGATGGCAGGCAGAGTGGCATCCAGGGTTGAGGGCGAGGAGGGTGCTGGCATTGTAGTTGTGGAGTGTCTGAGAGGCAGGGTCCCTGGTGTTGGGCATGGTATGGGGCAGACAGATGCAAATGGGCTTGCCTTCAGCACACCAGTGGCATGCATGAAGCACATGGCAGCACAGCATCCACCATTAAGTAGTGCTGCAGGGGGGCTGGACAGCTGGGATGCGGGAAACACTGCAAAGGGCACTGGAGGGGGCAGGATGCAGGTGATTGCGACGGCAACAATGGAGAGGATAGGAAAAAAGGAACTGCAGAAAAAGCACAGGACAGGCAAAGCCAAAGAAAGCTAAGATTATTATTAAAAAAAACAAAGGTAGAAAAGCAACAGAAAAGATCAGAAAGATGAACAGGAACCGCAGAAAAGGAGGACAGTATGGCAGTCAAGCTGTAGAGACGCTCTACCACTGGACCACCATGGATGAGGCACAGGCAGGAGTCTGTGGGAGGTGGAGGGGCCAATGGCCGATATCAGTGACTTGAGCCAGATAGTAAAGTTCCCCACCAGTCTTGTGCGGTGCCCTCGGTGATGTAGGTCAGTCGCAGTGCAGGGATTGCTCAGGGCACAGAGCTCATCACCCACAGGTGCAAGGCCTGGGCCCGACTCACCCCCGGTCCTCCTCCGATAAACTTCGCACTTTCTCATCACATGGACATAAACACAGCTGCCCAATGCGCTGCACTCTCTCCAAATCTGTAAATCAGCAAGCAGGAGCCTCAGCCAGGCAAGCTTGGGGATAACCGCCAAGTTCTCTGGGGAACCTCCTGATGCAGGTGATGCAACAGGGCCCCCTTAGGTGTGAAGTTGCAGTGCTCCCATCACACAAGTTTGGAGCAGCTTAGGGGCCACACCCTCCACAGCATCTGCCAGTGCAACATCCTCAGGCCTATGATGAAGAGAGGCACGGCCCACTATTGGTAATCTCCTCTGTGCACCCTGGTGAAGTGGTGGCGCATGGTATGCAATGCAGTCCTCCATACATTGGTGTGCAGGAGCGCCTCTTAAGTTCACAGCTCCAAGGAGAGTCAGTCAGTCTTCTCACACAGGTCAGAAACGTGTCTCCATGCAACCTGCCAGACTTCACCACCAGGTAAGGGAGATCGCCAACACGTCAATGTCTACTGCCACAGCCCAGCAACTCCACATCACCTCTGCCTCCCACTCCGGGTCACAGATGCAGGCCCAACAAGGCCTCCGGGCCCAGGGACTGTCCCAGCTTTCAAGGTTTTGGCTGCCATGGTATTGCAAGGAGGGTGCTATGAAAAGTGATGCATCACTGGTTTTTTCCAGCGATGCGCCTTGCTTCATAACTTTAGCCCTAAATCAGCATTTCCTCTTCCCCTAGGACTCTGGCTGGTCATCCAGGTTGTTGGTGGGTTTGAAGGGTTGTTGATCTGTGCTGCACTTGGCTCCGGATGCTCCGTTCTGCATTCCATTGGTCTTATTTCCTATTTTTCATTGGAGGTGGACTTATAGGCTGTTTTTGCCTCTATAGGCAAAAAAAGTTACGCTGGGCTGACTAATGTGAGTTTTTTTGCTGCTAATGGGCCTTTCATCACTTTTCTCTCCCCAACTTCAACATTTTTATCGCCTGACGCTAGTGTTAGCAGCAGTTTTCACCACGGCTTGCTGTTATATCGCCATCTAGCGACATATTGAAAATACATTGCCAGGGCGGTATTTTTTGGTGATAGACCGCGTTAAGAAAACTCCCACTAAGGCTAGTTACTGGCAGTTCTTGTAAATATACCCCTCCGTATCTCTGAATGCTATGTTATTTATAGTCTGTCCAATGTGTACTGAACAAACTGAACAACTCGTGATGTGAATCTTGAATATTAACTGATCTGAATCTTCAGCAACTTACTTGGTGTAGGTTTAGCAATTTTTGAGAATGCATCTCTGGACCTTCTTATGTATAGCATCAATTTCTTGTGATATGCAATTTAATGTATATGGATGAGAGCCCAAACGCCTTGTAACATGTAACTCTGGGTTCATGAGGTGAGACCTGAGCCAAGTGAACAATAGGATCCAAGGTTTATAAGATGCATCCTTACCAAATGACATTCAGGCTCCAACCCTTTTGATTTGTTCCTGTAAGTCAGTGTTGTATATTCTCGGAGCGTTTTTTTCAGCTTCTCCTTAGGGGAGTCAACGTTTATCGGAAATGCTCCGTTTTTGAAGCGTAGAAATGTTTCAAATTTAGAAAATGTACCATTCCTGGGAAAGTTCCTCAAAAAGTGTGCAGCAGTTCAGCTTCAGAAGCACATCTCCACTCTCGCAATCATCCATCCAGTGACTAGCTCTGGTTTAGCACTATGTAGTTCTTCAGGATGAGGCTATTGGCATGCCGGAAGCTTGATGGTGGAGTGTTTGTTTGCTTCTTGTTTGAGATCTCTCAGCAGCCTTATAATGTAGTTGGATCCATTCTGTTTAAGTTCATGATGCAGTGTGATCCACTTGCCTCTTTTCTTTGTTCTAGGGGGTTGGTGTCCAAATATGTAAATATTTAAATGTTTCATTTTAGGACATATTCTGTTTTTCCAGACTGAAACCTCAAAATTCGATTCCTCTTCACATTTTTTTGATGTACTATGGGGATTGATACTTAGTCTGTTGTTTACTATTTATTTTGAACTGGTGGATTTGAAGGAGGACACACCCTCTCCCTCCTTCAGTATGTTCATGTTACACATTTATATCTGAAGTCGTCGTTCCTGGAGAGAATCCACTCCTCGAAGGAGCACCTCTTTGCTTTGAAGGATCCTATAGCCTCTTACAGGATTGGCTCTGTAACGTCCTCCCCAGCCCAGGAGCATGTAAATGAAATATGCCAAATGTGGAGATCTGCAACATACAACTTTATTCTTCAATATAGAACCAATCACTACACACATTGCATCATAACTTTTATAACCACACCTTAACACCTCCAAGCAGGTTACGTAATTCGTATTTAGAGTCCGCCTAGAACCGCAAGGGTACTAGCACGCATAGTCCCAAGACACTACATCTCCCCCTTTGTTAAATAAAAAGTACATCCATACACAATCGGGCAACTCGATGAAAAAAGTAGAAGAAAGAATTAAACTCATTAGAGTTCCTAGTGGGAAGCCCAAAGTTTTTGGAGTAAACGCCTCACCCCCTGAATTGTGGCATGTTTCACTAGTGACAATGAATTACTATTTATCAATAGGTTACCATGGCAATAATTAAATAGGGTTTTCATTGAGCATTAGTGTCTCAATCCCCCGTTATCTACAGATAGGTACCTTCTTAATAAATGGTATTTTTTGGGGGAACCTTGAGGCATTTGTAATATTCTTTTATCAACTGGATCCCTGCTTTATTAAAAAAGATATGTTATATAACAACTCCCATTTGTGGTTAACATCCCCCTAGTCTTACTACCCCAGCAGGGTGTGGATAGGCGCCAATGATGTATCTTGCCACTATCTAGTGGTTGAGGCATCTACTCCAAAATCTTTTAATTTCCAAGTAGGACCTATCCCCACTTTCTCTCTAATATTCTGTTTTCACCTGGTTGTCCTTTTGTGTATGGAGAATATTTTGGGAGAATGCCACTAGGTCGGTCCTCTCTTACTCTCCCTGTGGGAAGAAAATAAAAGGTACAGACAGCATTAGCATAATAGTTCCTAATTGAGTCATCAAAGTGATCCCACTGGTCGGCGAGATCAGGTGGTATGCGGTAGTTGAGGGGCACCTTGGTCATGCGCTGATGACATAGGTTCATATGTTTAATCAGACAGGTAGGCGGTGTTGCCTCACTATTGAGATTGGGAGCTGATAAACATCAAAGTAGGTATGCCGAGTCCCATTTGATGGACTTTCCAGGGCAATGCACTATCATCAAGTGTCCTTTGCACATTACAACCCTTAAACGGTTGACATCAAATGGAATTTTCGGTTTACTTTTCTGTTTGACCAGTGTCCAGTCCCCATGCCGAAGACTGTTCCCTGGCACATTGGTGCTGTTTTCATATTGCACTTGTGGGAAATGTGTGTGACATAAACCTTATCAGCATTTATTGATTGGTCCAATGTTCATTGTGGTAGTTTGGTTCTGATGGCTCTCCCAAATAGCAAGGTGGCAGGGCTCTCACAAGTTGTGGAGTAAGGAGTTGATCGAGAGGCATGAAGGGCTTGACAATTGGCCTGGTTGCGATCAATTTCTTTTATTGATACTTGCTGAATTACCTTCTTAAGAGTTCCCATGAATCGTTTAACAACACCATTGGCTTGCGGCCATAGAAGTGCGTACTCTTTTGATGATTGTCATTGTGTAGAACAAGAAACTTGTACTCTTTGCAACTGAAAGAAAGGCCATTGTCAGATTTGAAAATAGCGGGGATGCCCCACGCTGCATAGATGTCATCAAGCCACTTGATGACTTTGTCATGGGTTGTCGATGGCAAGCCTTCCAACAAAGAAAAATGTGGATATTCATCAATGATTAAGATGAGATGATTACTATTGCCTAGTGGCCCAAAGAAGTCAACAGCAACTCTCTCTGAAGCATGTGCAGGAGGGTCAGACATTGTTATTGGATTCTGCATCACCTTGGGGGATAAATAGTTGTCAAATCATTCATCTAGGCGAGGGAAGCACACTCAGTCTCTTAGGGCTCTTTTGGTGGCTACAATGTCCATCATGGGCCAGTTCAATGATTTGCTTTCTTAAAATCACAGGTATAAGGATTCTCAAACCTCTCATTGTGATACCTTCTCAAAGGAAGGATAGCTCATCTTGTACATTTTTGAATTTTTTAAATTCAGCATCATCAGCAAAGGGTCAAACATATTTCTTCCAAGATTGAGTTGTAATGAGGTCTTTGAGGATGAGCATGTCCTTATTTGCATTCGTAGCTGCGATAATTTGTTCAATGGATAGAGCGCTGGACCCCAAAATGAAGTTGAGATATTCTTCAGCCGCTTTGGACGTTGAACTGTGACAATGTAGTGACACTCGTGAAAATTAGGCTGAGGGGTTTTGATCTTTCCACTGTTTGTGTACAATCACATAATTGTACTCCTCCAATCGCAACCTCCAACTCTTGATACAAGGGGGAATCTTAGGTTTTGGGTTTCATAAAATAGTGAGCAATGTCTGGTGATCTGTGATGAAAGTGAAACGTTTCCCATATAAAAACACATCAAAATGTTTGCAGGCCCACACTACAGCCAGACTCTGCTCCTCTGGCTTAGAGCAGGCACATTCTATTTCAGATAGTCCTCGACTAGCATAGGCTATAATGTGTCTCTGGACATTCGGATGGCCATTTTATTGAGCAAGGATTGCCCCCTATCTACTGTGATCTCAGTATATAACTTGGGATCAAAATGGGTAATTTTGGTTGCATTCTCAATCGCATGTTTTTTGTCGTATTCAGGAGACCACTGGAAGGAGACATTTTTCTTGGTTAAGTCTCTCAATGTTGCACTCACTGTTGCAAAGTCGCACATATATCTTGAGCAAAAACTGGCCATGCCTATGAAGGATAGTAGCATAGTTACGTCTTGTGGGGGGCAAGTGCTTGGACTTTATCTGGCTCAGGAGTCATTCCCCCATAAAAGAATATGTGCCCAAAGAATTTGAGTTTGGTTTTGTGAAACATACAATGTGCGCCATTCAGAATGAGACCTGCATCAACAAGTAATTGCATGATTATGTCCGTGATGTGGGGACCAGGATGTCTTTTTCTCAAGCTTGCTTTGTTGGCCTGGCGCATATCAACACAAATGTGTATTGCACCTCTGATGTCCTTCTTGGCACCACAACTATGGGCTAAACCTACTAGTGTGGAACCAGTGGAGCATTCAATTATGTCATATTTCAACCATGTTTCTATTTCTTTCTCAATAGCTTCTTGTAAGTGAAAAGCAACTTTATAGTCCCATTGCACTTTCAAGGTAAGTAGGCATGCACTAGATGAAGTTCCTTTAAAAACATGAATTGGCGCTTACATTGACATTATTTTATGTCTCATGGTTGGTGTAAATGATCCTTGACTCTGTAAAGGTTTAGATTCATCATACGTGTATACTTTCGTATTTGAAAGGGTAAGGCAAGGCACAGGAGACAAGTTGTTATAACTTCTCTACTGTCATGATTCAGCCATATCAGATTCCTGGTGCACCTTGTCTGGCACCTGTTTACTGTTTTCTATTGTCTTTGCCAATGCGTATTGTAACTTTGCCACTTGTTTGTGCCATTGCTTGTTGCAAACTATGATGTTATCAAGGCCTTTTGTCCGGTCTTAGCTCCAGTAGTTTACCTGTGAGCTGGAATCAGGAAGCTAATAGGGACCACAACCTGTTCTAGAAGCTTCCTCCTGAGCCCTTTAAATAGGGGCCACACCCTGTTCTCATTGCTGGTGATTGAGAACCCTGAGCTTGAGCAGAAACTGTTCCTGTTCTTCGGTTGCTGAGAGATGATTCCGGTTGCAGCAAGAAGACTTGTGTTTTCTTTTCCCAGGTTCGAGATCCTCTCTCAGCTACAATCAGGTAGGATCATTCCTTTCTTAACCAACAGCATCGTAAAAGGAACTTCGTGCTGTTTTTGTTATTTTGCATTTTGAATGAAAGTTGCATATTGCGCTGGCGTGCTTTTGAGCATTTACATGTTTGATAATTTTAGCACTGTTGTACATCGCGCTGACGCTCTTGTTAGTCATTTACATGTTTGGTAATTTTGGCACTGTTGTATATTGAGCTGAAGCGCTCTTTATTCATTTACATGTTAGGTAATTTTGGCACTGTTTTACATGTTTGGTGATTTTGGCATTTTTGTACGTCGTGCTGAAGCGCTCTTTGGTCATTTACATGTTGATGACTCTGGCACTTTGGGCACATCGTTCTGAATCGCTCTTACGGGCATTTGCATACCTGATTTGGCATTGTGTCACGTTGCGCTGAAGCGCTTACTGGACATTTGCACATTTTGAACTTTGAGGTTCCAAGGTTGTTGAAAGTACAGCTGTGATATTTAACAGTAGTTAAAGCACATCATTACGGAAATTTGTGTCTTAAGGCCAAGTGGCTTTTTATATGAAGGTGTGCTTCATTTTGAAACATGGTTGTTTAGCCATAACATTGTATCCTTGAGAATTATACGAACAGAAATTGTCAGTGAATCCTGAGAAGACGTACACAACGATTTTATTCATAACCTGATTTTCTTTTACTGGTATGTTGTTAAATATAGTCAAAGAGTTTATAAAGCATGAAAAGAAAGTTAATCAAGGACAACGTCTCGTTCCAGGTCTCCCTCCCAGCAGTACCCACCCTAATTCCCTTCCTCCTGTCTAGCCACTTTGATACTCGGTGTAGTTAAGGTTGATTCAAGACTGCTGGAAAGTTGGCTTCTTGAGCGTACTGCTCCTAAGGAACCCAACTGAATTTTACCAGTTCTGACAGACACATAATATTAATCAACCCACCACTGTCTATAATGAAGGGTATGGGGCAACTGTTCACCTTTAATGTAGTTTTAGGACAATGTAAAAATGAAACTTTTTGCTCTATTTGCTGCTTTTCTTTTGACTTTTGATCTTCTTTTCAAGCAGCAAATCCTACATCTGCATGTCATTCCTTGATAGATATCATCAATGATCACCTGTCTTCTTCACTAGTGCTTGATAGTGACATTGAAAAACCTTTGTATGATGAATTAACTGATGATCAACTGTGTTTTATTTCTACTTGTCGTAACTGAGGTTGTCTTTAGGCCTCGTAGGCATGGCAAGAACGCTTCTGGAACCTTCTGGTGCCCATTTTCTCTTACCGCTGTGATTCATTTGGCTTCTCTTTTACTGTGCAGTCTGTTACAAAGTGGTTTTCTCTCCCACAGTCATGCATGTCTGTTCTATGGCTATACATTTACCTTCATGGGGAAATGAAAACCCACATTTTTGCCTTTGTCGCCCCGAGTGGGATGTGTAAGCTCAGACGTGAGTCCCATGCTCTCCACACCACTGGAGTCAAGCAATCCAGGCTGATGACGGCTGCTAGCCAGAAACCGGTCCTTGGATGCTTGATTCCGGTCCGGGAAAGACATGGCTTGGCAGTTCGGGCTAGACTGTTCCCATGAGGCACAAGGTCTAGGCTGATTTGCATATGGCCATGTCTGACCTGGGGTGGTGTGGAGTGCAAAAAAACGATGGATTTAGGCCCATATCTCTGTACTGGGGTGAATGTATGACAATGTTCTGCATTCTGTCCATCACCTGTTGTTTTTGCAAAATGAAAACCCACACCAGAAGAATAACTTTTTTTTCTTCATAGACGTTGACTTGTGTGCATCTATTTTGAGCTTGTGCTTACTTTTCATGGTCAATGCTGACTAGTTCCTGCATCCATATCAGCAGCTTGTTGATCTGCTAGTTCTTTTGCCCTTGCAGGCATTAACACCTTCTCTAAACTGAGTGTTGTTCTCAAGATGCGTGTACTGAAAGAGACTAAAAGACAACCACCGATGCTTCTGAGGCGCATGGCTGCTTCATCATTAAAGTCACAGAATGTACAGCGTTTGATACATGTGTCAAGTCTCTCAACAAACTCATCAATTGTTTCACCAGCCTGTTGCCATTCTTTAACTGAAAATTTACCTTTCACTGTCAATATTTGGCACCTGATTGAACTTGACCTCCAATGCTTCTTTTATCGTTTGGTAAGACGTTGCGTTTATTTGTGAGACTTTCTTTAACACTTCTTTCAGTCCCATCACTGGCAAGGTTTTTCAAGCATTTAATGATCTTGTTATCTCCTTGCTCCTACAGCACATATATGAAATCATCAAATGTTCTGATCCATGCATTCCACCTGGCACTGATGTTCTGTTTCTTCGCTGTGTCAAACAGTGGTGGTTCCGTCAGGAATGTGGCTGTGTTTTATTTTGTGATCCTTTCTGCTGCCATTGGGAGTTGTTCAGGTTGTGTTTATTGCACAGGATGCCACCTGCAACTGCTGCACTCATTGGTCTTGTGCTGGAGCCTGAGTCGTCATGTCCTATTTGAGGTTGTGTGGTGCTATAATTGCCTGTGCTAGAAAGTACGTTTTTGTTTTCGTACCTGGTCGTCACTGCCATTAGTGTTAGCTTTGTATGATGATGGTTCTATTTTAAGGCATGGCTCAGACTCTGTTCTTTGATCCTTACCAGCAGAATCTTCTGGGCTTTTAAAATGTGCTCCTCTGCAAGGCCTTCAACTTCTTCTATGGAGGTGTCTGTGCTGGAGCAGGGCTTTGACTCCACATACGCAAATTGCAGACTGCTTTGCATCTATTAGGTACACATGTGGCACGCATGAGTAGTTTACTATAATATTGCAAACTCTCAGTGAGAGCAGCCTTGTTTCTTCGGGGCACATATTCCCTACTCATCGCCAGTTGTAACATTCTCCCCAGCCTAGGTATATGCAAATGAAATGTGCCACACAGGGAGTTCTGCAACATATGTTCTTATTCTTCAACATGCAACCACACACTGCACGCATTGTGCCATAACTTTTATAACCACATCTTAACACCTCCCAGCAGATTACGTAATTCCTGTTTAGATTCCGCCCAGAACTGCAAGGATCCTAGCCTGCATAAACTCAAGACTCTACAGGATCCTGCTCTCTTCTTAAGCCCCCACACCATGTTTGGCACTGCCTTTCCTCACCGTCTGACCTTTCAATACACCAGACATGTATGCTAAGTTAGTAGAATCCTGCTAGTTCAAATTCTCCATAATGAGGAAGGTCAATAAATCTCACTGACTCGCAAATGTTAATTTTACTATCTAGTTATTCATGCCTACCAGATTTAGCACATTATAATGGTGTATTGACAAGTTGCACTTACCTTTCACATCTCTCTTAAAAATAGAATTGCCTACTTCTGCCTTTCTGGATAGTACATCACAACCTTCTTTGTTGGTCACCATTGGCTTTCCCTTTACCACCATCGTGGCACCTATCCTGAAACAACTTGGAGGTGAAGATGACAATGAGACACTCAGCATTGTTGTTTCCACTATTGCCACTGACCAATCTCTCTTTTTTAAGGCTCATTCCTAAAATTATTTCTTTTGGTGGGTTTTATAAATTTATGAATTTAAAATTGCGCTTTCTGCATTCTAATCTGGGCACACCTATGTATCACCCTTTGACTAGAGTACATTTTAATTGAATTTATTTCAGCTTCAAAAAATGTTCTTCTTAATATACCACTCTCATTCCACAGAGGTGCTATCTGTGTATTACTTGACGTATTTCGCTTGAATGCTCCTTGTGCATAGCCTACCTATCTTCGGTCTGTATTTCCTGGCTTTAAATAAAACTCTAGCATAGTAGATGATGCACATGGGTAGCACAAATAGTGTCACGCATGACACAAGGCACACAATACAGAAAATGAGCAGTGTGTTTGATCTGAGCTAAAATAAGTAATGAATGGCACACATCCTGAGCCAACCATTAAGAGAACCCTATATGATGTAATTTTAACCCACTTCGCCTTCTGAGCAGAAGCCAAATCACACATGGCATGTCACCTGATCCAGTTTTAATGTTAAGCTTTAGACAGGCGCATGTGCAAACTGTATCAATTTAATTTCAGCCAAGTGTTGCATGGAACCCAATTTTTTTTTAAAGTGGGTGGATTCTGGAACACTAATCACAGAGCCTGAACCTACGGTTTCATGAAACTTCCTAAATCAAACACCTGCTGTGATTTGACATGATAGTGAAATAAAGGTCTGCTGAACTTTGCATTGTGTTTATTGCAGGTGGTGTGATGTTTGTGGGATTTTAATTTTTGGCATTGCTGCTGTTAATTCATCATCCAACAGTCTCTGACCTTCTTGCTTTTGCATCCTCAGGTTCCAAACTATCTTCATCTCTACCATTTTGCTTATTTGCAAACCCCTATCACACTTGTTTCCTTCACAGATACCTTGCTCATTCCCATGAAGCTACTTACGTCTTGTTTCGGTCTTTTATTACTCAGAATTTTCTTTTCAGCTCACTCAACTTCAGCTTCCCTTACTACTTACCCTTTTTATTTCCATATTTTACACTTGAGCTGTGCAATCTTCATTCACACACCCACAGCAGGTACTATGCAGGTAGCAGCATTGCAAAGGAGAGAAAAATGTCCTCATGCAAGTTATGCACAAGCAGCACCGGTGTAAGTTTTCTTCACACAACAGAGCAAAAGCACTGCAATATACTGCAGGCTTTCTTGATGCAAAATAGGCATAGCAGAGGCAACTTCTGTGCAAGCGTCCTTCATCCAAAGAACAGGCACACCACGAACAACAGCTCTGCAAACTTTCCTCACACAGAAAAGGTACAGCATGGACATCAGCATTTAAATTGCTATCACATCAGCGCGTTACTGTGAGCATCAGTGCGAGATTCCCTAGCAAAACAAGTCCAGCATGGGCAGCAGATGTAAAAGCTTCTCTCGCACTAAACATGAAAAATAGCATCAGCTGTAGAGCTCTCCCTCAAGAAACAGATACAGCCCAGGAAGCATGAATACTGCAATCTCCCTCACAAGAGTGATACACCATGGGGAAATTGAAGCAATGGCAGGCACCTTCATTAGAGAGGTACCGTAGTGACAGCAGATGTGAACGAATCTCTCACCAAAACAGGTAGAAAATCACAGCAGCAGAGCAAGCCTATAGGTCAAAAAGTGATGAAGAATGAAGGGATAGGTGTGCACAGGTGCCAACATGTCACATGTGACACCGTCAGTCATTCTCAGCATTTTATCCAAAAGCACAGTGCACACAAGGATTTCTGTTCCCATGTTTAAAAGCTAAACTCAAAACTACAAGTTCCAGATTGCACAGTGATCTTGGATAAAAAACTAGAACCAGATAAGGTTTCTCATATGATGGCAGGAGAGTGTGGTTGTATGTGAAAACCTACACACCACTATGTCAAATTTTTCAGGTACATATCATAAAATGTGATGAAATATACAACCTCAGAGTGCTATCAGGTGCATTTGGGTTATGCATTAAAGAAGCATTTTTTTTTTTTATCTTGTAGCTTTCAGGCTGATAATATATAGATTTTAGAGATACCTGCAGGATCAAATATGCTTTTTAAAGATCATTTCTTTCATTTTACCAATGGTTCCAATTTACCTTATGGTGCATGCCTAGGTTCCATTTCAATATGCGGTTTTTGGTATATGTATATTATTTGCGCATTTTCAGACCATTTAAATGAACATGAAAAATCATAGTTTAGAGAGTTCATAATGATCTAAGTAAAGACTCTGCACCATGGAAAATAAAATGTGGATGGGTGATTGGCACTGTGTCTCACTTTCTGAATTCAGGGCAGACTACACAAACTCCCAGGGCTGGATTTCGCATTACAGGCACCCAGTATGGCAATCTTTGTTGGTACCCTGCCCCACTGCCCATGATCTCCTCTCTGCCCCACTGCCCATGACCTTCTTCTACATGGATTCCCTCACTACCTCCAGCCCCACTGCCCATGATCTCCTCCTACATGGATTCCCTGACTACCTCCCTCCAACGGTGCACATCATCTCCCCATAACCTCAATGTAATGTATCAGAGCACGCTTTATGTCACACAGACATAGTGCACAAAGACAATAAATCATACAAATGAAATAAATCAATTTTAGGAAATGTTACATCAGACAATGTGAGCTGCAAGATGTAGGAATCAGGTCATCCATACTGATAGGCATTGTAGGCCACAGGTATCATGCATTTTACCAGTCTCAAATGTCCCGATTCACAGAATTGGGCCGTTTGAGTGCAGTAAAATGCTTTTTGGTATGTATGAATTCCAATTTGCGCTTCAGTAACGTGTTACCGAATCGCAATTTGGAATTGCAAAACATACTGATTCTGTATTAAGAAATGAAGTGTTAGGCCACAGGTATCATGCATTTTACCAGTCTCAAATGTCCCGATTCACAGAATTGGGCCGTTTGAGTGCAGTAAAATGCTTTTTGGTATGTATGAATTCCAATTTGCGCTTCAGTAACGTGTTACCGAATCGCAATTTGGAATTGCAAAACATACTGATTCTGTATTAAGAAATGAAGTGTTCAGGGTGTCCCTTTTCTCATATTTAATCGCAGCGGTATGTAGGAATGTTTTGCAACTGAAATGCAGTCACAAATCATTTGCACGTTACCATCTACTTCAAGTAGGTGGTAACCCATTCGCAAATACGAAGGGGTCCTCAAGGGAATCCCTTCTTCTTTGTGAATGTTCTCAAAAATGTTTTTCAAGAGCAGGCAGTGGTCCCACGGAGCACTGTCTGCTCTTTAAAAAATGTAAAGAAAACTTTTTATTTAAATTTTTTAAATGCATCCCGTTTTCCGTTAAGGGAAATGGGCTGCAATTAAAACAAATATATTGCTTTATTTAAAAACAATCACAGAAAAGTTTGTCTTCTGACCCCAGCAGGCCACCATCCCTGTGTTTTTTGAGCGTCCTAATGGGTCGCACATTGCGACCTGCCTTATTAATATTAATAAGGTAGGTCGATTTGCAACACTTTAGGAAACGCTAAGTAACACTCGTGGAGTTTTGAATATTCAAATAGCAATTGCCTAACTGCGATTCACAGAGAATGCAATTAGGGAATTGATGTTTGAAATTATGATACATGTGGCACTAGATGTAAAGAGTGATTGCTCTGGAAAAACACAAACTCTGAATTTAAAATGTGACAGTGGTTGGGGTTGTGTATATAAATGAGAATATTTTACTACTGAAAGGAACCCTTTTTAGCAACCTTATAATAAATTTGAGAAGAAACTTAAGGTTCTAAGCGAATGCCTTGCAGTTTGCATGCAGCTCTTTGATAATAAAACAAAGCTCACTGTGCTATATTATGAGGATTGTAGCTTACAAACTGCAAATACCAAAACATCATCTGTGAGAAAAGCAGTAGCCTACTGAGCTATCACCACAAAATGCAAATCTGCGAACTGCTTGTAGCACATTTTCAGGAGGCTTATTTACCATTTCTACTACTTAATAAGTCAAAACCATGACCAGACAAAAAAAACAGCTCACTCCAGCAAGTACACTATTCACCAGAGTTATCCTATTGTTATTGTGCCTTCAAAAATTTGGGGCACATAGATCTCAGCAGGCTGCTTTTGTCTACCCTCTTGTCTGACCTGTCTTAAAGAGGAACTGCACTCCTTTCCAGTTTCCTCTCCAGTGCTCATCCCTGAGGCCATGTATATGCAAATTGGAAGTGCAGCAGGAGAGAGTGAAAGATTTTTCAACCCTCAAATACCCCCTTGCTTTCGAATGAAAGGCACTCGTCAGTGAGCTATACGTTTTTTCATTCCCCTCTGCCAGTAATGATAGGCCTCTGAGCGGTGTCTGTAGATTGTTTTAAATGTTATCTATAGTTGCATTGTTTTGAATTATATTGATTCTCAGCAGCTGGGCTGCCGGATCTGTAGGGGGCCCCCTCTGACCTCTAAGGCACAGGGGACCTCTTGCACAGCGGGGGCTGCGGGGGCATCCATTACGCCCCTGCTAGCGACTACGTGACAATTCAATGGGTCCATTAGATTAAAATAGCATTTTCTCTGTAGAGTCTTTAAGGCAAAGTTTCTTTGAGTTGATTAATTTTTTTCTTTCTTTTGGAAACAATTTAAGAAAGCTTGATTGTAACTTTCTTTCAAGATCAAATCAATATTATTTTGATACGTTGTCCCGGGGCACATAAAAGGAGTGGGGCCCGTAGGCCGGTGCCTACTTTGCCTATTTTGTACTCAGGAACTGGTTTGAATGGTAATGTCAATACTTCTGTATGAGGGGTAAGTGGATGACCTAGGAAGAAGGGGTAGAATTATTATGTGAAGTGTTCTGTGGGGTCTTGGGCTTCTACATTTTGTGAGGGGTGAAGACAATAGCCTTTGAAGTAGGAGTAGAAGGTTGGTTGTTGGGAAGGTATTTCCATAAATGGCTTTAGATGCTATGAGCCTTTCATAAAAGGTGAGGTCAGCAGTTCTCGTATAAGAGGTGGACAGATAGTATGGGAAGGAGGGGGCAATTGAGTGTTTGTGATGGAATTTGGCTGGCAGTCTGCGGTGAGCATTTCTTTTGGAGAAATATACAGGATCACTTGATGGTAGTGGTGAATGGATTGGTGGTTAAGGTTCTGCTTTGTTTGAGGGTCTCCACTATAAATCTATGAGAGCTAAAACCATGCCAGAATTTCAAGATATCAACAAAAGATACATTTCATCCACTGAATTAAAATGGAAATTAGTCACATAGTGGTCATCTCAAAACTCCGGCACGGATATGATCCACCTGAGACCAACAACGGACAGCTCTGCTTTAGTTGATATCTCTGGTCTCTGGGTCAGCATTTTTTTAAAAAGGTGAGCCAGTATGATCTTGCTTTAAGTTGAGGGATGAAGAAGCATTGATAATCAATTTTTGTTACAGGTAAGCAGGGTTTAATGTGGCCGAGGTGGCAGGGAGTGTGATCAAGGTGATCTTTGGTCCCAGAGCTTGGGAGCTGAGATGATGTTCATTGGAGGTGGGCAAGCCACTGAATGCTTGAGCCAGGCTCGATCCTGATGTCTGGCTCCAGCACAGCTCCATGTCCTATTGGAACCTCGAGCCCAAAATGAGTTATGCTTTCATGTAGCTTCTGCCTGCCTCTGTAACCTGGATGTGGGGTTATTGCACGAGTTGTCAAATCTGGAACTGGGGGAACCAGGTTTGAGACTCAATGTCAGTTCCACATCCTGTGATTCTGGGAAATTCACTTAATACTTCACTTAATATTTCCATCCCTATAAAGAAGGAATGGTGACCTTGTGTAATGTAACTGGTGCTCATGTAAAGCACTCCAATACTTTCAGGTCGAGGTCCCACTATATAGAAAGTACAGAAAAAATGCACGAAGATGTAATAACAAAGCCATAACATAAGGAATGATACATAGATACCTATGTACTAGCTACTTTGTACAAAGTGAAACAAGAAAACCTGGATAAATAGCCACTTCCCTGTTTAAATTGTGCGCTAATAGGCAAATATTCTATCCCACCATATTTCATTTTTTTCATTATCACATATGAAAACATGTTTAAATACAATACCAGTTTTACAGATTGGATTACGAGACTATGATGTTCCTCTATAATAATCTGGGTCATATACAGTATTTACACGACAAGTGCCTTCCCTTAGTTCACTAATGGTTCATGTTTAAAAACTATCCCTTTTAATAAAGTACTTCTCAATGCAGTGCTAAGGTATGACTATTAATGCCAAAGCTTCCACGTGTAACAGGAATAAACTTGTTTGAATTCTGAAGAGACTATCAGATTTCATTTGATGTTTGTCGTATGGTTTACATAGTAAACATGTTTAGGCCTTGGCTCGTGCACAAGCTCTAAAATCCGAGCCAGACCCTTACTTTGGCTTCAGCTCACCTGCCGGTAAGTTGTTGACTTGCCCAATCCTAACATTCATGAGTTATGAGCAGGATGGCAAATGTAGTGGTAAGCTCATGTTTATCAGGGTAACAAATGTGGCGTCAACATTCTAGTCCAATGTGGTTACCAGCAAATCACTTCAGTGGACATTGCTGGTGTTCTACCATTTATCTAGCATCCTCAGCTTACATTGAAGTTCAAAGGGATACCAAAGTGGTAGAAGCCATCTTGAAACCTTGATACACTACCATAAGATTTGCTTATATTGCCAACACAATTTAATGCTGAAATCGAGCACCTGGCTACTTTCCAGTCTCACTTGTATTCCATTCAACCATGGTAGGAAGGGTTTGATCCAAATTCACTGCATGAATGTACTTCTACTCCTTTACATCCAGTACTTAATTTGTACAGGTGTTTGCACATTCTGGCAATTGGACCTCAGTTTGGCCCCTTGTAATTATTTATTATACATAGCTAAAGCTAGAGATCTGATCACCTATAGGAAGGCTACCAACATAGCAGAGATAATATAATACAAACCATAGCATTACTCACTGAATCAGCGACCCCCTGAAGAAAATACAGCCCAGTCATCTGCAAAATCAAGATGAAATAGGTTTAAAGTCCTCAGAAACATAGGATTAATACTAGAGAGCATGCGAGTGAAACAGGAAAGGAGAAGGGCATGAAAAAGAGTGAGTGAGGGAGAAAGGGAGGCAGATAAAGCGAGGGAGAAATAAGCAACACAAGAAGGAGAAAGAGCGAGATAAATTAAAAGATGTCATTTAACCATGCAAGTGGCTCAGTAAGTAAAGCATTTGAAGGTGAGGTCGTTATGCGTTTCTTTTTCTAATTTCAATTATTCTTTATTGATTTTCGATACAAAAACTGTAATGCAATAAATGCTGACACATGGGAAAAAAGACCATAGCATGTGGAAACAACAAAACAAATAAGGAAAGCGGTTACAGGTAAAGTAGTGTCCAATTAGTCATTTGTGGTTCGCTGTATGGGTGGAAAATCATTATAGCTGACATGTACATAGTTCAGTTATTCCATAATGTCCATATAAATAAAACATATTGAAAAGGTACTTGGGAAATGAAGTGAAATGAGGGGAAATAGATAGATGGGGAATGAAAGTGGAAGGTCCTATGAATTCTCTTACTTTCATATCTTTAGCACATGGTGAGAATAGAGAAATGCACATTATGCGACATGAGATTGTAGGTCAGAGGTGCACAATGTTCAGGGAGGTTTAGTGGTATTAAAGTAAGTTTCCAGAGACTTACAGATGGGTCTGTGTTGGGGTCTCCATGGGGAATGTTAGAGAGCAATGGGTCCCGCTTTCATCATCACTCTGCCGCATCAAGACTCAAGGTCCAGGGGGACTACATTGCCCAGTCTGCCTTTACTATCTGGCGCCCGGCTGCTTTGTCATCTGTAGGCACCAGGAGGCGCTTTAAATTCGGCCGTGGTCTCCCGCAGGGCTGGTCCCGCTTTCACCACCACTCTTTGATGCATCAAGACTCAAGGTCCAGGGGGACTACATCACCCACCCTAGCTTTGCTATCTGGCGCCCGGCTGCTTTATCATCTGTAAGCGCCAGGAGGTGCTTTAAATACGGCCGCCGGCTCCTGCAGCGCGAGACGAGCGCTGGCGTTCCGGCCAAGGGCAGACCCGTCTGCACCAGGAAGAGACAGGGCAGGGCCAACCCTCTGACACTTGCCCTCCAACTGCCCTCCCGGACTCATAAGGTATTGTTCTTCACGCCATTGGCAATTGACTCATATCACTAACTACTTATTTATCTACTTATTTTTCGTTTACCATGCTAGCTGTAGGCTAAAGCTGTAACAAGTATTAATCTTGTTTATTGACGCACGTCCTGGTTCTTCGAAAAATATTCAGTTTTTACCACTTATATTCTGTAGGAGAGTAGGGTCTGCTTTCCTATTTTGCTTTTTGCTTCACTGGTTTTCGACTTTAATGTGGCTGTGGTCCTGCTAATCAGATCCCACAGCCCAGCTGTTCTCTCGCTAAATTCATACCATGTACTTTAGGTACATCACCAATTGGGAAATGGGTCACTCTTGTGAGTCCCTGTACAGTGTACCATAGGTACCCAGGGCATAGGTGCACCCAAGACCTACCAAGGGCTGCAGCATATCTTATGCTACCCCTGGCTGGCCATCCAAACTGACACAACTGACTGATCACTCACCTGGGGCAAGGTCGTGTAATCACCCCTTGCTTAGGTATAGTATTCCTATACCTACCATTATATATAGACACATATGCACCTATAAGTCACTTCTATGGCAGGCCTTAACAATCTTGAAGGCAGAGTGTGTGGTTTTATGTGAGATGGTGCTCTAGCATGAGCTGAGCCTGTCTGCAGTATTTGGAACCATGTCCTTATAGCTGTTCTATGATATAGCCATACCATATACTCTTAAGTGCATTAGAATCCTCGCGGTTATTGCTAACTTTGGTTTGGCTTTATCAAAACATGTTGTGTAAGGTGTCAAACACTTTTGAATACTACCACCTTGCCAGTTCTGGCGATGGGGGTAGCATTCCACCCTTCTAGAGGGAGAAGACATGTTGTTCCTACTAATCCTGGTTAAAGTTAACCAGAGCCTCAGCATCACAAAATGGATGCTGCTGCCACA
Source organism: Lissotriton helveticus (assembly GCF_964261635.1). Classification (NCBI taxonomy): domain Eukaryota; kingdom Metazoa; phylum Chordata; class Amphibia; order Caudata; family Salamandridae; genus Lissotriton; species Lissotriton helveticus. Next base: position 1,787,298,950 of record NC_136061.1, read on the forward strand.
GACACAAGTCTGACCTCCTGCTGCTGGGAGTCCTTCCAGCAGGGGAGGCTTGGACAATAGGTTTCCTGTCTAGGGAGGTGCTAGCACAACCCCAAACAGGCCATAGTGTATTGGGGCAGGGAGGGCTGAATGAAATGAGACACTGCCTGGAGCACACAAGGTGTCCCATGCATAGCCCGGTTCAAACCAGTTGCTGGGGCACTCCAGCCCCAGCTCTGGCGCGAAACTGGACAAAGGGAAAGGGGTGTAAACACCCCCTGCCCTGGTCCCACCCATAGGAGGGACCTAGCAGGTAATCCAGCCCACCAGATCAGTATATAGGTAGGAACTGAGTCTAGAGACTTTAGATTTATCCTGACTGAAACTTGTAAGAAAACTCTGGACCTTCGACATTCTACTGCAACTAGAAGACTGAAGAATCTCCCTTGTGGTCAAGGAGTGACTACCCTGTGAAAGCAGGCACCATCAAGCGATCAACGGTTTTCTTTGTCGATGCTCCCGCCGGAGCCCGAGCACAGAGCCTGACAAGACCCAGACTTCCAGACTTCCTTCAGCCCGATCCACAGCCACAGCAAAGCTGAGACCGTGGAAGCGACGCGAGACGTGGGACCGGCAATCTTGGAAAGCCAGCGAATTGCTTTCCATGCAACTTCTGAGGCACCCTCGAAGTTGTGCATTGGGGATTGAGAAGCCCCAGCCCCAAGCACCAACTGCACCGAAGATCAGCCCTCCACACTCCACGAGTTCTGCGTGGGGCCCTTCTGCATTTTCCTGCTTGATGTGTCTGTCCGGTCACTTGCCCGTTGGCTAGTGGCCTCTGTGACAATGAACCTTTAAATTTACAACACTGGTATTGTTGCTCCATACTGGCCTCTGCTTCCCTGAAAAGGAGAAGCCCATCAGACCTTGCTGGTCTGATCCCGAAGCCATCTTCGATTCCTGAGTGGGTTGCCATTGCCAAGGCTTGTTGACTCCGATCCGGAAGCCAATACCGCCGACAGTGAGAGCCTTTGTGGGACAGTCTGTATCCAGCTCCTGGTTGTCGTCAACGCCTCCTGGTCCACGTGGCTGCAGAGTCAAGCTTCACGACATCACCTGATCGCATCCCGACATCGCCTGGTTCCTTCCTAGTTCCTTCCTGGTCACTGGCTAGTGACCCAGACTCTGTCCCCTCTGCTTTCAGGTACTCTTCATCCTCGATCCGCCCTTGGCTCCAACCGGACACTTCTCTACTGGTCGCCTGTGGCATCTTTCTCCAAGGCTCCATAGGCATCAGCGGCGAAACCCGACACACTTTGACACCCATGCACCCGCTTCCTGTGGGTGAGGTAACGCGAGTACTTTGGTGCTCCTGTGGGTATTGTCTATCGTAGTGTCTAAGTTTTGAGTAGCTTTTCCCTAGTCCATCCAGAAGTGTCCCAAAAAAACTAGTTTCCAATTCTTTCATTCCCATTCTAACTCCATGGTAACTCGCGTGTGTGTAAAGACACTGCACATGCATCCCGTAGGCCTCCTACTTCCTATCCTTTGGTAGTACAGTGAAGCCCCAGCGATTCCCTAGGCCCTAGGCCTATCCTTTGTTCGTGACGTGGTTCTTATACCACTATTTTAGTATATGGTTTGAAGTGCCCCTAGGGCATTACTGTATTTTGTGCAACTTACTGTATGATAATTAAGTCTCTTGTTATGTGCTTGTGCCTCTGACCTCATAAAGAGTTCAGAGGATTGTGTTAGTAATAAATACATATATTTTTACATACAACCTGTGTGGTGTCCTTTCACTTGGTATTAAAGGGATTGCATATGTTAAACAGATGGCTTTACATGCCCTCTTGAGTTTAGCCTAAGACTGCTTTGACAATGCTACCACTAGGATAGCTGGTCTATAAGGTTGTCTTTACAACCATCACCATAAGGGTTGTTTGGACTGGTGCAAGGTGCTCACTAGAATAGTGAACATCATATACCAGGCCAACTTCTCACATATTCCACCTCTGATATTCCTACACATTGTTGCCCTTGTTTAACAACATTTGGACCAACTCAATGGGGAAAAGGAAAGCAGCAGACGGTGTGAGTGGGGGGCTATTGAGGAAAGGTAAAAAAGCTAAAAAGTTATCTAAACAAGCGTTGTGTAAAACCAATTGTGTCATGGACCGTATTGGCAACCTTGTTAGCAACTGTGAGGATATTTTACTTACTCCACTGGGTTCGAACGGCAGTGCTTCAAATGTGGCCAAGGCCCCTCTACCACCACCACCCTTAAATTTACCCCGTTAATCCCTGACATGTTTAAAAGGTCTACCCTGAAGGGCCAGCAAACGCTTGCTCACTAAAATATTTCGTCGGTAGTGAGTAACAATCCACTTTTACCAAGCTCCCGTTCACCCATTACAAGTGTCATTGAGCCTGACATCGTATTACCCCTAATGGACATCCCTGAGGAACCCTGTGACCATCTGGGTACCAAGGGGTCAGATGGCGAACCCAGCAGATATGACAAAACTAGTAGGGATATGTATTCATGTACTGACTTGTTTACAGGCCATATAGCTGACCTAAAGGCTCAGATCAAACATCTTATAGAGGAAGCTAGTCAACTTAAGGGCATGATTGACACACTTTCTACGGAACTCAAAATATGCACTAGTACAATCCACCCAGTCACTGAAGCTCCGATCAGGGCCCAAGTTTCCAAAATTAGTAACACCTCTAAAGGGAACACAGGTAGTCTAAACAACAAAACTAAAGCTATTGGGCAATTTGCAACATTCAATAAACAATTAACCTGTGGTCCGAGTACTATGCAGCACATCACTACCAACAAAGTGATAGGGAAAAGTGACCACAGCTTGCATATTGGGGACAAAAGAAAAGAATTCCACAACTTCTCCCGTCTCAGCTACCAGCCTGGAATAATTCTACCTGCCAGGGCGAGCCACTATGACAAACCCCAGTCCCGTCCCTACAAATGTCAAAATTTTCAGACTAATGTTCCAAACTCTTCCCATAGTTTAGCTCAGGAAGATGAGCAATCCCTGATCAATAAATGAACCCAGAGGCTGACTCATGTGCGTAAGTGCAGATCCATAATTAGGGAAGATATATCTTCCACCACAAGACATCCATCTATGGGCAATAACTCTTGCCTCTTCAGTATTGGGAGAAAATCTGGTGGCTCTTGAACTAAGAACATCCCACTTGATACTCACAAAAATCAGGATGAAACTAACCCCCCCACCCCGACCCTGTCTCCATCCAAACATCTAATGCGGAGGTACTAAGTTGCATTGGGGACGCGTCTCTTACAAAACATAGATTGATGTTTAATGAACTCATACCCCTCACCTAGACCTCCAGTAGACACCTAACTAGGGGCAGGTGATAGTCTCTGCATAGGATAAATTCCCAGCATTGTCCATGTCGGGAAGGACTATGTAGTAGAACCCCCTAGGGCCATAGTAACATCACAGGACAACCCATCCTGTCATATAGGCAACCATGTTATAGTTCCAGCTACTCCCAATTTGGGTAATGCTACGGAGGATAGCTTGTATAATCCCATAGGCAATCAAGACATATCTCCTATGACATTAGCTTCCTTGAACATAGTGGAGTTATCTTCAAAGACACCCACACTGGACTGGTCAGTATTTATAGATAAACAGGACGTTTTAGAGTTTCAAGAGACCTGGGCACTTAATCCAGTCTACCACCCTGGCTATTTAAACTTCTCAAAGCCAGCAATAGATGGACGAAAAGGCAGACCCTCAGGCGGGCTAACAATATGGGTAAGACAGAGTTCCTCTTATAATATAGTATAAAAGGAGATTGACAACATTGATATTATGGCACTACTCATTCGCCCAAAACACCCCCCAACTTACTTGTTGTCAATGTGTATGCCTGGGGTATGGTGGGAGGAAGATCATCAAAGACAATCACTGAACTTAATAGTTTTCTAGATACAATGAGCAAAGGGAACAACTTAGTCATAGTAGGAGATTTTAACACCATATTTGAGCCTCTGGACACTGAGGATAGCAACCTTAGTGTAGATGAAGATGCTTAGTGGAGTATTCTCCAACTGGAGATGCCACCTATTAAAAAGTGGACCGAGGCAGCCTCCAACTTAAAGCATTCAGATTGGAAAGGGGAGTTAGGGCAGTGAACGGTCGTAGACCTTCTGATCGCTTAGGATCCCACACATACAGTAATGGCCTGAGAAGCAGTCATATTGACTATATCCTCATTAATGTAGAGAACTGGCCAGCTCTTGTTGATATGGAGGTTTGTGCGATGAATGAAAGTGACCATAACCCATTGTTGTTAAAGATTAAGGTAACTGGCCACGTAACATCCCTGTCCACTGGCACCTTGAGTGAGACTGCCGATACTGTAATAAGTAACAACATAAGGAGGATTAATTGATCCCGTATTGTCAAAAACAAAAGTTCCTTTGAAAAAATTAAAAAAGAGCTGATGAGCACATTAGATGGTCTACATCAATTTAATAAACAGGGAGAAATTAACTTTAATTTTACCCAAATCCACGAGGCCATGTTTGAAAAGATTAGGTACTTCTTTGTCAACCCTCTCAATATTTCAAAGAGACTCTCACCCAAACCCAAACAAGGACAATTGGCTCCAGAATATACTGATTCTTGCCAACTCGATAGCCAGCAGAGCTCCCATTCCTGACTCCTGGCGAGGAGCCGAAATACTACCCATTTATAAAACGGGGGATCATTCTAGCCTTAGCAATTATAGGCCAATCAGTCTAATTGACACCTCCCAAAAGATTATGGCCAGGCTAGTGCTGAACAGAATCCATATTTGGATTGCAGAGAATAACATACTTTCCCCATTTCAGGCAGGCTTTAGGGCCCTCTTAAGTACAATCGACCAAGTTTTTACTTTGTTTTAATCTATTGGCATGTTGTACTACTAGCGGGCGGCACTATGTATGCCAACTTTGTAGATCTCAAAGCTGCTTTCGATACGGTCCAGAGAAACAAACTCTGGGCCATATTGAAAGATCTAAGGTTATCATTAGAGCTCTGACAGCTTGTAGTTAAACTGCACGAATCCAACTACGCGCATGTTCGTTGGGGATCACAAGGAAACACCACCCACAGGTTCCTAATTCTAAAATGGGTGCATCAAGGGTGTGCTCTGGCTCTCACCCTGTTTTCATTGTTTATAAACGGGGTGGTTAATTATTTTTCAGAGCACTCTACCAATGCTCCCTCTGTTGCAGCTTGCAGGCAAAAAGGTCCCAATACTTATGTTCGCTTTTGAAACCCTAAGTTTATCAAAAATTCAAGTTGAGTTGCAGCGAGCCCTAATCTACTTTGAGTCATTCTACATGGCACACAAGTTAGTGGTAAATGTGGACAAAACTAAATTGATGGTGCTGCATAAACACAAAGTAATCAAGGCAATGGTTGTTATGAATAAAGTGCCACTGAAACAAATGGATATATTTACCTACCTTTGAATACCTGTATGCCATAAACTAGACTGGAAACCCCAGATAGATTTCATGGCACTTAGGCACTCCCAGCTTGCTGGAGCACTTTTGAAAGAATATACGCTCTCCCAGACCAAGCCGGCTGGCCCTGTACATAAGATATACAATACAAGCTTATGGCCTCCATTCTCTATGGTGCGGAACACTGGGGATTTGAAAATCTGTCCCCATTAGTCCTATCCCAAAACTGATTTGTGAGAGGTCTAACTGGCCTTCGCCAAAGTACCCCACTTACATCCTTATATTTGATCTAGGGTGTAACACGCTGGCAGAGGTTGCTAGATTTAGACCATTAGCATACTGGAGAAGACTATAGTCCACTCCAGAGCTAGGCCACAATGTTCGAGCACTCAAAGACATTTGAGATGCCAACATCTAACAGAAGATTAGCTCGTTACAGCGGGTGAAAAGCTCCTTAGTGAACATGGGGATGAGGCACCTGTGGTAAGACCCGGTGAATAACATGTTTCCTGCCAAAAAAGCTTTTTAAGAAGCATACAGGGCAATGATTAGAGCTAGCAATTTGTGTTCTTCTAGCTCGTCATCACTGACCAGCATCTTCCTGGGGCCTAAGTTGGAACCATTGTATGAAGATTTTTGGGACTTCATAACAAAGCCCACTGACAGGAAACATTTCCTTCAGTTTCGGACAGGTACATTACCAATCAAAGATTTCACCGAAACCTGGCACCACTCCCAAGACAGTAAATGTATATACTGCTTGAATGTGGACAAGACAATTCCTCGCATCTTATTTATATGTCCAGCATGTAGTTCCCCACGGAGCAAATGGCTTAAACCAATCGGCTCGAATATGGGCACCAGGTCAAGTGCTACTGCATTGCGAATACTGAAGACAAGCACTCAGGAGGCACTTGTGCTCGCCTTAGCAAACTATTTACTTTGGGTGTGGAGAATCCGAAAGCAAGTAGTTGGCGACATTGACTATTTGTAATCACTATCATCCCTAGCACACAGTATGACTAGTTTTACATGGTTTTATAATCTAGATGTAATGAAAGGCAATTTCCTTTAACCAATGACAATGGCCAGTACTGATTTTAATTATTTTTTAAAAATTGTTCTCTTTTAACACCATAGCTGCTTCAAACGTTCCGCGCCAGTGTGGAACGTTCGAAGAAACGGGCGGGGCCACGTCAGCCCCACGCAGTACCAGCCAGGTAGTGCTTGCGACGGCCAACGGCCGACGGGAGCACTTAAAGGGTTATCTAAATACAAATTTGTTTTGTTTTTATCATGTTTTACCAACTTTCATGAATTGTTGTTGTTAAGTATTGGTGATTATGTATGTACTTTTTGGGTGATATTATCTATTTATTGTCTTTTATGATCAGTATGATCAAAATAAAGACTTAATCAATCCAAAAATAAAGCAATGTTATCTGCACCTCTGAAATGTGACACACCAGTTTGAGGTGATTGTTTTAACTGCATTTGTTACCAAGGGATTGAATATGATCAGTAATATTTTGAATGTCAGGGTTAAGGAAGCCCTTAATAAGATAAGCAAATTCCCTCTTTGGTTGCTTGTTAAAAGATTGGCAATGAAGGGGCAACATATCCCAAAACTGTCCTACTGATTTGCAGTGGAAGAGTATTTGAGCAAGGTCACCAGGTTCTTCCTTGCAGTTCCAGCATGTGGGGCTGTCTAAGCTATTCATATTGTAGAGGTAGGATGGGGTCCAATAGGCTCTGTGGATTAGCAAGAACATAATCTGAGATGATGATAATATGTGAAGGGACTGACTTCCATTTAGTGTTCCACTAGGTCTCAGGTACAGGGTAATGATTAGAGCTAGCAATTTGTGTTCTTCAAGCTCGTCATCACTGACCAGCATCTTCCTGGGGCATAAGTTGGAACCATTGTATGAAGATTTCTGGGATTTCATAACAAAGCCCACTGACAGGAAACATTTCCTTCAGTTTCGGACAGGTACATTATCAATCAAAGATTTCACCAAAACCTGGCACCACTCCCAAGACAGTAAATGTATATACTGCCAGAATGTGGACAAGACAATTCCTCGCATCTTATTTATATGTCCAGCATGTAGTTCCCCACAGAGCAAATGGCTTAAACCAATCGGCTCGAATATGGGCACCAGGTCAAGTGCTACTGCATTGCGAATACTGAAGACAAGCACTCAGGAGGCACTCGTGCTCGCCTTAGCAAACTATTTACGTTGGGTGTGGAGAATCCGAAAGCAAGTAGTTGGCGACATTGACTATTTGTAATCACTATCATCCATTGTCTTTTCACTCTGTCACGTATTATACTCTTTAGCCAGTATCGAGACCCTAGCACACAGTATGACTAGTTTTAAATGGTTTTATAATCTAGATGTAATGAAAGGCAATTTCCTTAAACCAATGGCAATGGCCAGTACTGACTTTATATATATTTTTTAAATTGTTCTCTTTTAACACCATAGCTACTTTGAATGTTCCGCGCCAGTGTGGAACGTTTGAAGAAACGGGCGGGGCCACGTCAACCCCGCGCAGCATCAGCCAGGTAGTGCTTGCAACGGCCAACGGCCGAAGGGAGCACTTAAAGGGTTATCTAAATACAAACTTGTTTGTTTTTATCATGTTTTATCAACTTTCATGAATTGGTGTTTTTAAGTATTGGTGATTATGTATGTACTTTTTGGGTGATATTATCTATTTATTGTCTATTATGATCAGTATGATCAAAATAAAGACTTAATCAATCAAAAAATAGAGCAATGTTATCTGCACCTCTGATATGTGACACACCAGTTTGAGGTGATTGTTTTAACTGCATTTGTTACCAAGGAATTGAATATGATCAGTGTTATTTTGAATGTCAGGGTTAAGGAAGCCCTTAATAAGATAAGCAAATTCCCTCTTTGGTTGCTTGTTAAAAGATTGGCAATGAAGGGGCAACATATCCCAAAACTGTCCTACTGATTTGCAGTGGAAGAGTATTTGAGCAAGGTCGCCAGGTTCATCCTTGCAGTTCCAGCATGTGGGGCTGTCTAAGCTATTCATATTGTAGAGGTAGGATGGGATCCAGTAGGCTCTGTGGATTAGCAAGAACATAATCTGAGATATTGATAATATGTGAAGGGACTGACTTCCATTTAGCTTTCCACTAGGTCTCAGGTTCAGGGTGAGAGCAATGATTGCCCCAGTTTACCATTCTTTTCCTGTTTGATTCTTCAGGATATAAACATTTATCGAATTTGGAGACGTGATGATATATTTTGTTTAGATTACTATAGAGTGATGGGTGGGATGGCTTCTTGTTGTGAAATGTTGGTGATGGATGTCTTACGTTTGAGAAAAGTATAACATTCCCAGTTCTCTAATTGATATTATGACTGAAGTTTTGAGATGGTTGAAGGGGAGGTGGTAGAGCCTTATTATTTTTAAAAAAGTAGATGCCTTTTCTTACCCAAGAGTCCCAGTGTAATGTTAGACCTTCATGTGTGATTTTCGAGATGTGCCAGAGAGAGGCTAAATTGGAAAATTTCATTTGTGAGAGTAGTTTCTTGTCAATGGTTAGTAGGGCATTCTTAGTGGTTTTGAGTGAGTATTTGGAAATGGTGAGGTGCTTGTCATTGGTAATGAGAAGCAATATAGGATATAGGTTTTACAAGATGGCTCTTTCTACTTCTAGCCATGTGGGTTGAAATTGTCTGATGTGGAGAACCAGTGTGTGCATTTTCTGGGCAAGAAGGATGTCTGGTAATCTCTAAAATTGGCGAGGTTTCCCTCTCCTAGAGCAGTTGGAAGATTTTTCAGAGCTATTCTAGGTTTTTTACCCGGCCATATAAAGTTTGTGATTAGTTTGTCTAGATTATGGTGAAAGTTGTCAGAGAGGGTTCGAAATTAAGATATCATCTGCATAAGCAGAAAGTTTCAACACATTCCGATCAAAGTTGATTTCTGTTATTTTATAATTGTTTTTTATGTCCAGAAGGAGTGGCTCTAGCGTCATTAGGAAAAGGGAGGGCAAAAGTGGGCACTCTTCCCTAGTACCATTTTCAAGGTTTGCAATAGGATGGCACTTAAAGGGTTATCTAAATACAAACTTGTTTGTTTTTATCATGTTTTATCAACTTTCATGAATTGGTGTTTTTAAGTATTGGTGATTATGTATGTACTTTTTGGGTGATAGTATCTATTTATTGTCTATTATGATCAGTATGATCAAAATAAAGACTTAATCAATCAAAAAATAGAGCAATGTTATCTGCACCTCTGATATGTGACACACCAGTTTGAGGTGATTGTTTTAACTGCATTTGTTACCAAGGGATTGAATATGATCAGTAATATTTTGAATGTCAGGGTTAAGGAAGCCCTTAATAAGATAAGCAAATTCCCTCTTTGGTTGCTTGTTAAAAGATTGGCAATGAAGGGGCAACATATCCCAAAACTGTCCTACTGATTTGCAGTGGAAGAGTATTTGAGCAAGGTCACCAGGTTCTTCCTTGCAGTTCCAGCATGTGGGGCTGTCTAAGCTATTCATATTGTAGAGGTAGGATGGGGTCCAATAGGCTCTGTGGATTAGCAAGAACATAATCTGAGATGATGATAATATGTGAAGGGACTGACTTCCATTTAGTGTTCCACTAGGTCTCAGGTACAGGGTAATGATTAGAGCTAGCAATTTGTGTTCTTCAAGCTCGTCATCACTGACCAGCATCTTCCTGGGGCATAAGTTGGAACCATTGTATGAAGATTTCTGGGATTTCATAACAAAGCCCACTGACAGGAAACATTTCCTTCAGTTTCGGACAGGTACATTATCAATCAAAGATTTCACCAAAACCTGGCACCACTCCCAAGACAGTAAATGTATATACTGCCAGAATGTGGACAAGACAATTCCTCGCATCTTATTTATATGTCCAGCATGTAGTTCCCCACAGAGCAAATGGCTTAAACCAATCGGCTCGAATATGGGCACCAGGTCAAGTGCTACTGCATTGCGAATACTGAAGACAAGCACTCAGGAGGCACTCGTGCTCGCCTTAGCAAACTATTTACGTTGGGTGTGGAGAATCCGAAAGCAAGTAGTTGGCGACATTGACTATTTGTAATCAATATCATCCATTGTCTTTTCACTCTGTCACGTATTATACTCTTTAGCCTGTATCGAGACCCTAGCACACAGTATGACTAGTTTTAAATGGTTTTATAATCTAGATGTAATGAAAGGCAATTTCCTTAAACCAATGGCAATGGCCTGTACTGACTTTATATATATTTTTTAAATTGTTCTCTTTTAACACCATAGCTACTTTGAATGTTCCGCGCCAGTGTGGAACGTTTGAAGAAACGGGCGGGGCCACGTCAACCCAGCGCAGCATCAGCCAGGTAGTGCTTGCAACGGCCAACGGCCGAAGGGAGCACTTAAAGGGTTATCTAAATACAAACTTGTTTGTTTTTATCATGTTTTATCAACTTTCATGAATTGGTGTTTTTAAGAATTGGTGATTATGTATGTACTTTTTGGGTGATATTATCTATTTATTGTCTATTATGATCAGTATGATCAAAATAAAGACTTAATCAATCAAAAAATAGAGCAATGTTATCTGCACCTCTGATATGTGACACACCAGTTTGAGGTGATTGTTTTAACTGCATTTGTTACCAAGGGATTGAATATGATCAGTGTTATTTTGAATGTCAGGGTTAAGGAAGCCCTTAATAAGATAAGCAAATTCCCTCTTTGGTTGCTTGTTAAAAGATTGGCAATGAAGGGGCAACATATCCCAAAACTGTCCTACTGATTTGCAGTGGAAGAGTATTTGAGCAAGGTCGCCAGGTTCATCCTTGCAGTTCCAGCATGTGGGGCTGTCTAAGCTATTCATATTGTAGAGGTAGGATGGGATCCAGTAGGCTCTGTGGATTAGCAAGAACATAATCTGAGATATTGATAATATGTGAAGGGACTGACTTCCATTTAGCTTTCCACTAGGTCTCAGGTTCAGGGTGAGAGCAATGATTGCCCCAGTTTACCATTCTTTTCCTGTTTGATTCTTCAGGATATAAACATTTATCGAATTTGGAGACGTGATGATATATTTTGTTTAGATTACTATAGAGTGATGGGTGGGATGGCTTCTTGTTGTGAAATGTTGGTGATGGATGTCTTACGTTTGAGAAAAGTATAACATTCCCAGTTCTCTAAGTGATATTATGACTGAAGTTTTGAGATGGTTGAAGGGGAGGTGGTAGACCCTTATTATTTTTAAAAAAGTAGATGCCTTTTCTTACCCAAGAGTCCCAGTGTAATGTTAGACCTTCATGTGTGATTTTCGAGATGTGCCAGAGAGAGGCTAAATTGGAAAATTTCATTTGTGAGAGTAGTTTCTTGTCAATGGTTAGTAGGGCATTCTTAGTGGTTTTGAGTGAGTATTTGGAAATGGTGAGGTGCTTGTCATTGGTAATGAGAAGCAATATAGGATATAGGTTTTACAAGATGGCTCTTTCTACTTCTAGCCATGTGGGTTGAAATTGTCTGATGTGGAGAACCAGTGTGTGCATTTTCTGGGCAAGAAGGATGTCTGGTAATCTCTACAATTGGCGAGGTTTCCCTCTCCTAGAGCAGTCGGAAGATTTTTCAGAGCTATTCTAGGTTTTTTACCCGGCCATATAAAGTTTGTGATTAGTTTGTCTAGATTATGGTGAAAGTTGTCAGAGAGGGTTCGAAATTAAGATATCATCTGCATAAGCAGAAAGTTTCAACACATTCCGATCAAAGTTGATTTCTGTTATTTTATAATTGTTTTTTATGTCCAGAAGGAGTGGCTCTAGCGTCATTAGGAAAAGGGAGGGCAAAAGTGGGCACTCTTCCCTAGTACCATTTTCAAGGTTTGCAATAGGATGGCACTGGTGCATATACAGGCACCCAGATTAGTTTATAGGGCCATGATCATTTTTATGAAACAGTCTCCCAAGTTCAAGTTCAAATAACTTTTTTCGGTTTTTTAATACAAAACCATAAAAGTTCATGATTAAAAGAAATAAAGAACACATTAAAAATTCACATTATGATAATCCACATTACACAACAGCAAGGATAAAACCGGTAGGGTATTCAGTTCTCGTGTAACTGTTATTACACTTTACATAAACCTTAATCAAGGATTAAATTTATACAGACTAAAGGTCCAGGCATTTCCTATATTTCATTGAACACCTTAAAAAACCGATCACAAATGGTATACAATCAGGTTTTAACAGTTGTGAATAAAAGAGGGCCGGGCGAATTTGAACAAAATTTAGCCTTTTTAAAAGAGGTTTAAGATAAAAAGCCCTGGGGAATTCATAGAATTTACAAAAGAATACAAAGTGCAGCAGATCCTGTGGAGACAGATTGTCACAGCCACAGGTTGCTAACACTGTCCCTTTGTGACATCCCCTCGGGACTGCTAAAAGTAGGTGGAACAGTCTCCCAAGTTAAAGGCTTTGGGGGATTCCTCAAGAAAGGTGATACTCTATCGAACGCTTTCTCATCATTAAGTGTTGTTGTGACTGAGGACAATGTGGACAATTGTGCCCTGTCTAGGACATGACAAAGGAGGCAGATATTGTCATAACATGCATTTTTTTAAGAAATCAACGTGTGAATTACTTATTAGTTGAGGGAAAAAACGGTTATGGTGCTTGGCAAGTATTTTCACATACATTTTGAAGTCCAGATTTATCAGCGATATGGGTCTATAGTTCTTTACAAAGTCCTTCCCTTCTTTAGGGATCACAACAGTGTAAGATTCTGCTGAAATGCCCCTAATAGTACCAGATATTGTGAAATAATGAAATAGATCTAATAGGGTTGATTGGATTGCGGAAGCAAAGGTTTTATAAAATGTGGCCCTAAAGTCGTCGGGGACGAACGCTTTATTTTCTTTAAGAGTGCCAATAGCTTTGGTAATCTATTTTAGGGATATTGGTTTGGACTGCGTCAGCTTGTTTTCCTCTGATAAGCAAGACAGTTGCAGTTTATTCTGGTAGTTGGACCATTGATCAGGCGTTATCTGCTTATCATCTGAGTATAGGTCCTTGTAGAATTATCAAAATGTTTCTAGGACCATCTAGGGAGCAGTATGGACAGTATTTTTATTGTCCTTTATAGTGGTTATTTTTTGGGTTTTGCTTGTGCTTGAGTTATGAGGAAGTATTTTACCTGCTCTATTGGACTCACAGGGGGATATTCTCAAGAACGTGTGATAACCACGCCCAAATTACCTTAACGCAACTCTCCTTATCGCAGTCTATCACGGGAAAATAACACTGTGTTAACGTAGCATTCACAAAACAGCGGTACCATGTGATCGGCCCACGATAACGCGTCAAATGTCCACTCAACGCAACACAGCAAAAATGCAAAACATAAACGCAAAAAAAGTTGTAATGCAGCCAATCGCGATAAAAAAAAAACTGCAAAAACCAGCGACAGGCCTGCAATCCCCATGCGTCAAGCGGGAAAAGGCAGCATAAAAGCAGAACAAAAACAAAGTGAAACAAAAAGAAACCACGTAGCACCATGGATGCACCCGGACCAAGTACAGATGTCAACACGAACCCCACAAGTCCCACAGATCACCAGCAAGGAACAACAGGGACGGGGAAGGCCTTGGAGAAGAGGAAGAGGAAGACGGGGTGCAGTCCGCAGGAAAACCAGATCAGCGCCACGGGGGTGACAGAACACTACCATAAACTGACCTACAATTAGACTAACGTTAATGCAGTCGGAGTAGGAGGTCAATTGAGGAGGCCAAGAGGCGATGGCATGATGAGAAAAGCAAAACCAAGCACAAACCCGCTGCCAACAGGAAGGCAGCAACAGCGACAGGAGGTGGGAGTCCTGTGCCACAGGAGGAGATGGGGGAAACAGAGGCCACAGTCATCAGTGTGGAGACGGTGCAAGGAGTTGGGAGTCCGGACACAGCTCTATAGGACCTGACACAACATCAACAGGGTGAGTAACGACCAGGGACTGGTGGGCTGGGGGGAGAAGGGCACAATGGCACACATGCACAATGATGTGTAGCACACTGCCACCCACAATTACCCTGGATCATGTCCATGATCCATGTGGCACACTGCAGACCACACACACATAGCAATAACAGCACATCCACATTGACGACAATGTGGTACAATGTGCAACCCAGACACTGTGGAACAGAGGGCACAATGGGTTCCACTCATGCGCAGAAACAGGCCAACTACATCTAACAGAGCAGGAAACTGTGAGATGGAAATGTATGCGTACAACCTCACATCCGTCATATATTCCAAATGTCCACTGTCCCACATCAAAATCCAGTACCTCCCAAACAGTCACAATGTACATTGCCATACAGTCTGCAAGTAAACAAGAACAATGCACCGACATACATGCCATCACAATGTAAACATGCATCTCTACTTCACATTGCAGAGGGACAAACAACACCTCCAGCACAGCTGACCAGACAACTCATCAGTGATGCTGGAGAGGACCACCACACCTTCGACACGGACACCCTACAACAGCTCATGGGCATCCCAGCCAACCCACCACCATGAGCATGGCAGATAAGCTACATAGAGGAGACCCCTGCCCCTGCACAGACCACACAGCAGGAAGCACCCACCAGCACTGCTGGCTCCCAACACTTCACTGAGCCACACATGCCATTCCAATGCCAGGTGTCAGAATGCCAAAAGGAGGTGGCTGAACAGGTGTGGGTGGGGTTCGAACCCATGGAAGAAGAACTAGATCACGAACATGGGTGTCTCATTCCCTTCAGGGACCACCTAGACCCCACAAAGGAGACCCACACTGCAACAGAGACTCATGCATCTGCACATTTCCAGTACTGAACCACGCCAAGATGCACGCAATTATCATTCAGACACCCACGCTGGATTTGCGTATGACAGCCCAGTCCACTCCTCGTACGTATTGAATAGGTGACAACAAAGCTAAACGTCCAAGATCTAACCCTCTGCCTGTGGTGACATGTTTGCGTACCTTGTACACAGCACAATGTAATGTTGTAGGGCCCGGGCCCTCTTGCATACATTATGACCACAAGGACACACGCTGATAGTTTGTGGAACTGGCTATGGGTACATTCGCCCGGTCCCTTTATTGACAGAGCCACATGTACAGTGACGCCTGTGCTGGATGTGTGTGGGGTGAGTGTAAGCCAGCCCTCATGGAGTGGTTGGTGCTGACAACAACTACAACAGTGAAAACTATTGAAACTGAAACAGAATACACCAGCATTACAACTGCCAAGCATCAAGGTGGTAGCTGAAACAAGTACAGACGTCACCCAAAATGCAAACAGTAGTGTCCGTGAGTTGCAGTGCACTGAGGTTGGGGCACTAGAGCTGAGTATGCTCATTTAAAGAAATTGTCCAGGATTGTGTCCCTTCAGGATATTCCAGATGTAGCTTCAGTGGTGTGTGTTACACCTGCATCATCTCCCTCATCATCGTCCCAGGTGTCACACACTGCCTGAGGTGACATTGCTGCGTAACCTCTCCGAAGCACAAAGCTTAATCTGTAACGGTCCATTGGTTGTGGTGCACTGAGTTATTGGCACCTGGAGTGCTGAGCAGGGTATTAGGCAGATGATGGCATCCACGACAGGTGTGAGCAACTCTGTTAGTCTGCCTGTACCACTGTTTCGACTCTGGCTGTTGGCGTTTGGAGGTGGTTCTGGCCGTGGTGGCGTGTGCCTCCTGCGGTGATGCGACGCCCAGGCCGGTCAGGGCTAGATTTAATGTGTGAGCCCTGGTGGACGACAGTTGAGGCCGAAGGCAGTGGACAGTGCAGGGCCACAGACACATGGCATTGATGACCCTAAGTCCACTGACCCAGAGGCCCTCCAATATCTCATCAGACAGAGACCGTGACTAGAGCTTCACAGAGTCAGTGGCCCAGGTTGCACTGGACAGTGACTTCTGGTGCACTGAGGTAGGGCCATGCGCACTGAGTGGGTCCTCATCGATGTCAAAGGTGATTGTGGCGGAGAGTTGCGGAGGACAGTGGAAGGTGTCCTCCAGGGCATGCACAGGGCAGGAGCCATCCGAAAGCATCAAATGGAGGAGTGGAATGGTACTGCCTCGTTATTGCCACAAAGTTGGGGTCAGCTACATGAGGATGAGGACAACCCCCAGTTCATAGACTCTGACGCCACCTGCGTTCAATCAGAGTGTGTCCATGGATGTCGGGAAACAGACTTAGTGGCACTGAGTCTGAAAGGGGATGCAGTTGGCGATGAAGCATGTACAATGATATCAAGTCATTCATAAATAAATCAAGGCTCAGTTCCTAATGTGTGACCTACCCGAACACAGTGTGGGCCGGAGGCAGCGGCCAGCAGTGGCCCACAGCCAAGTGTTGTTGGCTTGCGATGCACAAAGTTAGTGACACCAGAGCAGTTGTTGGTAGTGTTCGATCACCTCCACAAAGATGATTCTTTTTTACACAGGACTGTAACACATCTTCCTCTTGCGCCTCTCCTTGCGTGAAATGATATGACTTCTTAAAACACACAAACGGGAGATACCCTCAAATCCGATACGGGACAGGGTGAGAAGTTACAAAAGAATTTTGGTCCCACTACACAAGCCTTTGGCAAGTAACTCAGAAGTCTCCTCTCGCCTACCACAGTAAGACTATGGGAGGTAGAAAGCTACTCGTAGCACACAAACCAGTCTTACTATAAGACACAGTGGTAGTCATCGATGTAAATTAAAAAAAAAAGAAATACCTTTATATAACACAACACATATAGAGCACAAGCACCGTCATAAGAGCACTGAGTGATAATGCACAAACCGATATTGTTGATTAAAAGTGATTCAATTTTATTCTTAAAAACAAGGTAATGCCTTGCATGGCCAGCAGCTTTGCCTGGGATGTTGGTTGTCCGCTGTGTTAGTACCATCAGCCTGTGGGCAATGGTGGTCAGGATGCCGAGGTTGTCCCTTTAAGCCTGTAGTGGGCAATGACATTCTCTGGTGTTGGATCTGTGAGGTTGGTGCGTTTTCTGAAGGTTGCTGTCTTTGTCTGTGGTGCCACAGTGTTGGCCCGGGGGAGAGGTGCGATTAGGGTCCGGTGGGGTGGTCCTGGGGGTGGTGGCGGTGGGTGTTGTGGCCCTCTTGGGTGTCCAGCCTGTATGATCAGTGGCTCCATGGCATCTGTTGCCCTTCAGGTGTGGCTCTGAGCTGGGCTCCCTTTTCTGGTGCAGTCTGTCATCTGACTTTACACCAGGTCAGACCAGGTGTTAATTTCCTGCTGCTAACACGCCTTATTGCATGTTTTGAGTTCATATCACTGATATGGCTGGTCGTTGAGAATATTGCGGAGTGGTGTTGTCGCCGCTTTTGGCACAGGAACGCCTACTCTGAATCTCATTAGTGATAGTAGCCGGGGTCATCTATGGCGATGTTTTTGCATCTGCTATCGCAGGTAAACTTGTGATATGGGCTCTTTGCACCATGTTGGGAATGGTGAGATAAATGTACCGCAACTTGGCTGCGATAAAGTGCCGATAACTCAGCGATAGTTACTTGAGAATATGCTTCACAGAGTTTAAGGCCTTCAAATTTGTTGATCCAGAAACCAGCTTTTTCACTTAAAATGTTGTTGTATTCATATTTCTTGTTTGTGAGGAGGGAGAGGGTATCTGTAGCTAGTTTTTTGATGTCTAGTGACCCCATTCGTTTTATTTCCTCTTCAGTTTAAATGAGAACGCATTATTCATTTTAATAATTTTAGCTTCATATCAATTAGTGTGGCTCTAAATGTTTCTTTGAGAGTTGCCAGAATGTATTTATATGTATATCTGGGGTGATGTTGTCTAGGATATAGTTTGGGGTCATTTATTTGATTTTCTTTGTATTTTCTGGGTTAGAAAAATCGTCTCTGTTAAAGTGCTATATCTTAGTTTGGGTTTGGTGTTCGTGTCAGCAAGAAGTGCATTAATACAAGAAGGGTCTGATCTATTGTGCGTGTAGTTTCCAGAGATGAGGATATACTCTATTCTGGTTTAGGAGTTATGCGGGCTGAAAAAAGGTGCTTTCTCTGGAGTCTGGGTGTCGAGGTCTCCAGATATCCTTAATATTATATTTGGTACCAATTTTCTGTACAATTTTGTGGACTTTAGGAGGATGATATTTACACTTGGACTGACGATCAAGGATTGTATCGAGTTGAAGGTTGAAATCATTTTCTACAGTGATGAGGTTATTGGAGTGTAGATGTCCTATATTATCTGAGATAATAAAAGAAGATGACATGAATATTAGGGCCATACATATATTGACTATGTGGAAAAATGTGTTGCCTCTGCTTAGAGTGGTGATAATCCTTCTGCCCTTTGTGCTAGAGGTGAATGATTCAAGTATGATATTGTATTTTTTGGAGATTAACATGATGACCATATTTTTTGTGTACTGCAGGGGAGAAGTTAACTTTGGAGATTAAATTGTTTTTAAAAGTATTGTCTTCCTTGTGTGCGATTCTCAAATTCTTATTTCCTGGAGTAGAAATATGTCACCTTTGCTTTTAAAGATGTAGTCTATTATTTTTGATCTCCTTACTGGATGGGTTAGTCCTTTGACATTCAAGGAGACAATATTGAGGCTCTTTGTGGGGCTAGCCATTCCAATGGGAGTTATGATGTAGGGTTATGAGAACTAGGTATTCTGACACAAGATGTTTGGCCAGATATACATCTCTATGCCTGATGGAGGTATCTAGTAAACCTCTGTATGTGAAGACAGCATGTGAATGAAAGTGGAGTATGATGTCTCTGAGAGTGAAGGAAGAACCTAGACATCAATTTGTTTGGAGCCAGAGTAAAATGACTTTCTCGATTCCAGGACAGCATTCCAATCATGTCAAAGTGGTTGGAGAAAAAAGTACCAACAATCTGGTAAAAGACTCAAAAGGATGGAGAAAATACAAGATGAAAGAAAATAAACCCTTTTATCCCCCTGCCCCGCCCATCCTCATAAACACCAACATAGAGGGAGTGACAGAAAAGAGCATCTGTCCCTCAGCAATGGAGAGGGTAGCATAGTCATAACTAAGATGTAACAGGTTTCAAGTTTCGTCTCTACAGGAGACTCATTATACAATAATAAGAACAACACTATATGAATTTAGTTGTAACACCAAAAGGAGAATTTCAAATACGGCAGACATGTACAGTTTATATGTGTGATAAGAGCAGGCCTGGACTGGCCATAGCAGGTACCGGGCATTTCCCTGGTGGGCCGCTAGGGTGGGGCTGGTTTTGGGCCCCTGTGGGGCCGTTTTGTTACTGGGGATCGGCAATATCACCCCCCTGTGACAAAATCGTTGGAAATCGACCCTTGCAAACTGCTCATCTGCACTCCCCTTCACCCTAGGCTGGCTGAGCAGTTTGCAAGGGCCGGTTTTAGTTCCCACTCCGGCCCTGGATAACAGCATGAACAAAGAATAGTTAATGGTAATCATAAGAGACAACAATCTTCTGTCATAAGAGGAAACAAAAAGAGGCACAGCGATTTAATTACCAAATCTATATAATGCTCACTACTAAGGGTGGGAGCTCAATCAAGATATTAAGTTAAATCCCAAGTAACCTGGCTGGTGTAGTATTGACAAACAGAAACCGAAGCTTCACCAGGATGCTCTTTTGAATATAAAAGCAAGATGAATGTTAGAAGCAGACCACAATTAATATACTCATTTAACAGTTGCAATGGTAGGGTTCACTGTAGGTTCAGGGTTAAGGGGATTTCTTTAGATGTCCATTGATGTACGTAATGTTTTCGTTTGTTGGGGGTAGAGAGGAAGAATTCCATCTTGTGGTCTGTGAGTTGGAATTTCAACAAGTCTTTGGGGTCCTCAAAAGTGTGGAACTTGCTCATCACCATTACTTTGAATCTCACCAGACCTACAAAGGAAAATATCAGGACTCTTAGATGGTCTCGGAGAGCTAAGAATCCCTTTCAGTTGTCGGCAGTGATTTTGAAGTAGTCTTGCGATACATGGATTTTGTGACCATTTTTGATGTGGTTGTTCTTGCACATGTAAGCCAATATTGTCTCAGCTTGTTAAAATCAGAGTGGTTTAAATACTATTGGCCTCGCCAAATTTCTGTGAAGTAGTTTGAATGTGGAACCCTGTGAGCTCATTCCAGTTTTAGTTTCTTGGAGAATTTCAGTCAAGTAACTTGCAGACGCCAGTTTACAAGGAATTCTTTGCAGGAGCCTGAAAATTCCTCAGGGCCTTCAAGAATTCCAAATATTCTTAGGTTAGCTCATCTGTTTCAGTCTTCCAGTTCAGCTCTGTCTTGTTTCATGGCTTTCAACCATGATTGTAGTGCTTGTAGATCCTTAGTTGCTCTGGGGGTCATTTGTTCCACAGTGCTCAATTTCAGTTATGCCTCTGCTATTGTGTTAATTTATAACATTGATCTCAGCCCTTATCGCTGTCATCTCCAGTTGCATTGAATCTGTAATTTACTTTGTAGATTTTGCCAGGACATTGACATCTGCAGTTTTTTCAATATCATATATGTTGTGCTGTTGATGTCACTTTTATTTTTGATAGGTGAGTCTGGTAGGGGTGACTCTACTTTTGAGGGCTTCAAGTGAGATTTAGATTCTTTATCTCCCATCTTGGACGACTCAAGACTGTGTCTAATGTTGGTATTGGCTGTGTATTTAGCTGAGCTATAAGAACTTGTCTTAGGTGCTGCCTTTTTTCTTGATCTGGAAGGTGAAGTGCTGCTATTTTCCTCTTAAATTCAGGGAGTTGTATTGATAGAAAGTGATGCATTGAGTATAGTGCAAAAGTAGTATTCGGTTCTTATCTGTTGAAGGATTATGCTGTGTAGGAGATCCTAGTGTGCTTGTCCACAAGGTTGCAGTGGCGGTGTGTAATTTATGACAGGATGCACCGAAAACCTATGTCTCTCTCTCTAACCCCTCTAGGAGGAGCCAGTGAGCCAGACAGATTTTGGTGAAGTAAGGTAGTTAGCTGAAACCTTTCTAGGCATAAGTTCATTGTAATATCTAACTGTGCACAGGCTATTGTTTTAGCTGCAGGACTTCCTTCTATTAATAGGCTTTGTCGTCTACATTTCCCCCTACCATCCCTGTTGTCCACATGGCAGATTACTCCATACCAGTATTCCTATTGGTGATGCAGGCAGACAATAGGCTGAACAGGAAGCCGCTCCTGGCATTAACATGATTCAAGTCACCCAGTGGGAGATATGAGGCTTTTGAAGCATAGAGGCCCCAGGATAGATGATTTTCATAGAAGCAAGCGCAATGTTTATTTGGGCACCCTGTTAGGGTCAGGCAGAGGTTTTTTCTCAAGTTATCACCAAAGTAGACAATGCTGAGGTTGATGAGGCACTGTAATAGTCAAAATATTACCTGCTGCGGGTCTTGTAGGTTGCAGGCACTCACATGGATATCCAAAGTTTTGTATAGAGCTTTGCTCCTAATTCAGTGCCGTTCTAAGGGCCGCTGGCCGCAATTTTGAGGGCATGTGTCTGTCAGTGGAAAGGGAAGTTTTTTGAGAAAAATTGCCCGTAGGAAAGTATGTCTTCAGTTAAACTCCGGAGGCTATGCGTTCATGCATTCCGACATCAGGAACCTCTGTTTATTCCAGAGAAGTGAAACGTGTAATGCTGAATCTCATGGCTTGTTTATGTTCAATTGTAACTCTGGTACTTGTATTATTACATCAATAAAAATATTTAACAGAAAAAAAAATCTGTGCTGCGTAGCTTGGATGTAGGAGCGCATGGCTAAGTAGCCATGCACTCCCCTGTGCAAGCCATACCCACAGTCTGTGTATATTTCAGGGGATTGAATCTTGGCAGAGACCACTAATCCTTTCATTTTGTGAGGTTAAAACAGTGAGTATCATTAAACCGAATAATAGGAACATCATCACATGGGTTGCAAAATGTAAAGTATGAAAAAGAAAAAACATATGAGGGAGAAGTGAGAACAGCAGAAAGCAAAATAATTAAAAGAAAGGATTAAAGTACAAGACAGGTGCAGCAAGAGACGCATAGAGCAATCCAAAGAGAGAGAAAAGTTAATTATTTGCACGAAATGACAACACTTGCAGCCTGATTCATCAAGGGGCCGTTTTGCGAGCCCCTAATAGCGATTCATAGCGAATCGCTATTAAGGACTTGCAAAACGGTATTCATGTAGGAATTGCTACATAAATAGCGATTCCTATATATTCCTTATTTGCGAGTAGCAATTTGCTACTCGCAAATAAGGAATAACTCCCCATTCATTCCTATGGGCCAAAAGGCCCATAGGAATGAATGGGGAGTATCCCTTATTTGCGAGTAGCAATTTGCTACTCGCAAATAAGATAGCGATTTAAAGGGTGCCAGGGGTGTCCAAAGGACACCCTGTAGCACCCCTTAAATGCACATTTGAACAGGTGTTGCGCACACACATGTCCAAAGGACATGTGTGTGTGTAACATGCAAAAGAAAAAAATGCACTTAAGTGCTTTTTACACTATTTTCGCAATTTACCACCAAGTCAGACTTGGTGGTAAATTGCGACCAAATATTGCAATTTCGCAATTTCTAATTGGTTGATGAATTGCATTTAAGGAATCTCTATTAGAGATTCCTTAAATCCAATTCCTCGCAAATATGCGAATTCTTAAATAGCGATTTTTGCATTTGGGATGATGAATCCCAAATGCAAAAATTGCACTCGCAAAAGGCAAGATTCTGAGAATCTTGCCCTTTGCGAGTGCAATTTAGCTTGATGAATCAGGCTGAAAATGTTTATAAAAGTGACATCCAGCAGGAAGGAAATAACAGCAAGAGAGACAAAATGGGAAACGGCACGAGGGATGAGAATATCAGGAGAAGGAAGAAAAGAGTAGAAGGGGGCTATTATGGAACAGGAAGATGAAAGAAAGAGATCCTCAATTAAGAGTGCGAGTCAAGGAAAGGCTAGAGTTAGCAGGAGAGATAAAGCGATAGCGTGGCTTAGGATGGGATGAACGAGAACGATGGAGAGAGGATAGAGACAGTGAAAAATCCTGGCACGAGAAAAGGTCACAGACAAAATACAAAAGAAAGGGATAAGAATAACAGGGAAGGTGACAATTGGAAGACAGCATGAGACTGAAAGATAGAAGCGGCAAGGTAAGTGACATAAAGTATGTGAGGGAAATAGAAGGGGAGATTAGAAGCAGCAGCGTGGCAGACAGCGAAAGATGGGAGGGTTTTCTTTATTATAGTGGTACGGAATGAAAGCAGGACAGAACAAAGAAAAAAGAGAACTTAAAGTGAGAGAGAGCAAGTGACAGATGAGGCGAGAGGAGATAAAGTTCCTCTCCACCAGGAAAGTGATTGGAGGGCACTGCCCTACTCTGTACCTGCGATATGGAAGTATGTGGATATCACAGCTTGCGATTCCTGGTTGGCCTCTCGCCTTCTGCGTGACGCACCACAGTTCTAGAACAAATCACATATGCAATGAGATTAAAAGCAACACAAAATCACTATTGCAGCACAGACGCAATCTGCATGGCAGCAGTGGAGGTTTGGCACCTCGAGTCACAGTCATTGTAAGATACATCATTGGAATTAGTGCAGTTGTATACATGTTGGACAATTCACCTTAATGTGAAATAGAAATAGATACCTTCAGAATTAGACGGAAGTGGCAATCTATAAAATGGTACCAAATACAAAGTTGCCTCGTATAGGGTAGGACCTAGCAGTAGAGCAACAGTAGTTTGGAGGTAGCACTAGAGCTTTGGCTACCCTCAGTGACAAGGCCCAAGTACACAATGCAGACGCCCCCCTTTCTGGTATACATGCACACACTCAAGGACGCACACACCACACCTGGGCAATTCTAATGTAGTTTTAACTTATTGCAAATTACAAGTATCTTTTTCACAGTTGGGCCCTCAATCTATTCTTTGTCATAATATTGTAAAGATTTGAAGAGATAATTATTCAATCTACAATACTGTGCAGTTTGTAAAATTAGCGGGCGCACAATTACCTCGTTACCTCAGTTTTGGAACTTAGCACAGATTCTCAAAGTTTTAGCGTCATGTTAGCGTTATTTTCTTCAATTCAAACCAAACGCTAAACCTGTTTCGAGCTTTACAAACCAACGCTAATTGGCATTAGCGTTTGTTTGTATGTATAAGTAATACAAAACAGAGCAAAATGCTGCTCTGCATTACTTTGCGCAAAGGGGTTGTCACATGGGTGGTACATGGGAGTTCCCATTCAAACATCCATGCTTTTTGACACTAAATCCAATCCACTATGATTGATAGAAAGGGTTTAGTGCCAAAAATGAACACTGCTGAAACGCAGGAGTCAAACAGAAATGTTTTCATTTCTCTATGGTCCGACTTTGCATGCTTGTTGCACGGTACAGTCAGGGCCGGTTCTAGGATTTGCGAGGCCCTGGGCTAAAAGGGAACGTGTGAGGCCCCCTCTAATTTAGATAAGTGGCCCCTTGCAAGGAGACCATTCACAGACACTGTGGGGGGCCCATTGTCCAGCATTTTTGTGCCCCCACAGATTTAACTTTCACTCCACAAGCATTTCTCACACCTTCAGTCCGATAGGTGTGAGAATTGATTGTGGTCTAAAAGTTAAAACTGTGGGTGCGCCAAAATGCTGGACAATGGGCCCCCACAGTGTCTGTGAATGGTCTCCTTGCAATTGAAGGAGCGTCTCCTGTCTCCCTCCCCTATGGCTCCGGACACCATCCCTGAGAGGCCCGGCTAGGGGGCCTCCTCCAATGGACCTTGATTGCAAGGCGACACCTTGCTGCCAGGGAAACAACAGGACACACCACCAGTGCTGGGCCCCATGCTGGTGGGCTGAGTGCGAGGCCCTGTGCAGCCGCCCACGCTGCCCATGCCTAGCGCCGGCCCTGGGTACAGTACACATACAAATTAACAGTATTTGAACTTGTCTAGGCATAGTTTTTTGTACAGGAAGGCTACATTTCCTGTACAAAACCTATGCTAGACTCAGGCACACACCCTAGCACTATGGCACTAAGCTGTGTGTCTGGCGCAGGGCAGCTGTAACCAGCGCTGGTGCAAGGGAGAGGGGAGGAGAGTGCCAAATCTCTGAATAACGCTCAAGAAAGGCCTCACTAGTTGTGTTTCATTTTTCCTTACAACTAAACATATGATGTTATGAATTACCAATCGTATAATTCTTTTTCATCTGATATGCTGCCTCTGACCGACACCGTCTTGGTGTGGGAACCGACCGACCGTAGGTCAGCGGTTCCGAACACAGTATTTCTCAATGGGAGCATGTGCCGTGCGCGGAATTGCCCTCAGCATAAGCTCCCATAGAGAAAATTGAGTTTGTGTAAATTCCTGCACTGTGTGGCAGGCACCTCACAGTGACTGCCACATGGTGCAGGGATTTACAGGGGGCACCATAGGTGGCCTCTCAGCCCCCCACCGGAGGTCACAGCAAGAAGGGGGTCCTGCTAGGGGCCCCCAAAGTCGCTTTCTGACAGACTTTCCCCATGCCAGAAAGCCCGACATGGAAAGCCTGTCGGGTGCCGACATCATAACCCCGACGGTAAGAAATGCCGTCCTCACAAAATTATGTTTAGTTTCCGACTGGCTGACGGGCTCATGGAGGGGAAAGACCGGCTGGTTTGAATTCCGACCAGCGTAATCCTAATCCGGCGGTCGGATTTCAAACCAAGGATGTTGGTCGGAAAGCCTGCGACCTGTGGACAGTGGCTTTCCGTCCGATATCCTAATGAGGGCCTTAGTGATTAACGTGCAAACATTTTGCAGCATAGGGGTATTTTTAAATTCAAGTTGGCCATTGCGGATGCATAATGTGCAATTTGATACAAATAGACTGATTAATTTAAACGTGACAGCCAGAAAGGCATTTCTAATGTGCTAATTTATAATCAGGGTGCAGCCATCCTTGCCTTTATAGGAATTCATCCCCATTCTCTACACATAATTTTCCAGCCCAGCACCCACCTCTGAGATGGCAGCTCAATAAAGATACATGTACACAGTGAATTGACATTATGGAGGCTCCAGACTTTCAAGGACATTGCTCACCAATATTTTTCACCACGCGCCCTAAATGGCTGCAACTATTACTATTCATTACTTAACCGGTCCAAGCTTAAATCCATAAACTGCTTGCACAACTATCTCTTTTCAAAAAACATCCCGCAGTTGAGGAGCGCGATGGGCTAACTAGTACTTTTAGCAAGTGTGTAGTTTGCCTAAGGCAGTGATATCTCTCAGACTTGAGATTTCCTACAACGTTTACAACTCAGTCTTTACCGATATCAGATGTTTGATAAGAAGTCTTCACAGGATCTCTTGATCTGACTCGGTTGTACCATTACGTTTCACAAGTTAAGAGCTGATAGCCAAACATGTGCTCAAGCCCATCTAGTATCCAGCTTACAGACCTCCTCCAGCCTGACACCGTTTTCCAAACATTTCCCATTAAGTATTTTTTTTAAATTTGTTTCTGGGTAAACCATTTCCTTTTTTAGAGGCAACTGTAACCTCTATACGTTTTTGCAGCTACTTAGTGTTTGAGATATCACCAGCATAAAGAATTATTGTCTGAAGGGTGCCAATGATTTTTTGTAGCAAAAAATCAACTGGCGAGAGGAGATCAGATAATAAAATGAAGAAAAACGTAACCATTCTTGTTTCAGGCCATACTTATTTTCAGTTTTTGTCAATTTAACTCCTCTCCTCAATAGATGAAAATAGATTCATGTTCTACGGTGTAGTTCTACCAGAAGTCTCAACATAACAGAATTTAACTTCAAGAACTATCATTTCATCTAGAGATGCACTCTAGGAATACTGTTGATGGCAAGGAAAACATTAACAAGCGTACATTAAATACAACCAATGCAGTATGTTATCAGGAGTCATATGCCACTCTTGCTATAATAGGCAGATATACCCAAAATGTGCATGAAAGTGTGGGTTGTTTCTAGCAAGTCTGTACACATTTCTGTCTTTAGTGCTCTTCGACCCACCAAGAGACAGGGCAGGATTGTGACTACATCCTTTGCTGCAAGTTTCAACATCATAGCTATTTTAACTCTTTCTTGATATTTTCTGCAATGCAGAACTTGGCATTTCTTCCACCTCTTAAAAAAAAACATTTTGAGACCCTAACAAATGTGTCCATTTTTCAACAATAAAAATTGATAGAATTTAGCATTTCATCTTAATACTCAACATTAAAATGGTTGTTAAGCCACTCTGTTTAACTGTTACCTTTTGGGATACAGTCTTTCTAACATTTTTATTTGATTCCACATCAAATTTTACCATACCATTTTTCACACTTATCATCTTAAGTGTATATATTATTATCGTTTGTTATTGTCTTATCGACCAATTGTGAGCAGATATCATACCCTTGATTATCATAAAATAGCACCGGAAAACTACTAGGTCTGGAATGACTTCACAGTGACAACAGCATGGATCCATGTTCCCCCAGTCCTGCTGACCTTCGACAGCAGGGTTATGTAAAGTTGGTCACAAGCAGCTGATCTTCAGAATAGCAAAATATGATGAATTTCACACAATGGATGTAAATTGGGTAATCTACGTATCAAAATGTGTATCATAAAAGTTTGAGAAAGGTGTATTCTACATGTGTCAGCTTGTAGAGGATTATGACAATTTCACTTTACTCTTGTCTGTCCCTGACTACTCTCACAGGTTCTGTTGGCTCATGCTCAGCTCTCCTTAAATGTAATAAAATGTAAACGTGGGCCTTTTATGATGTCTTTTTTTTGTTTAGACAGCTGGTGAGAGATCTAAGCTTGGCGTCTTTAAAATTGAGGGGGTATGACCACATAGCATCATGTCAGGGAAGGTGCACATTAATAAACCTATGCCAAGGAGTGGTTAAAAAGGGAAAATCTTTATTTGATAGAGAGTGCTTGTCTTGGGTCCAATTGGTCCAAAAGAAAGTACGTTGATGTGAGATTCCTAATAACTCAAGCACGTTCCTATGAACTTATAAACATGAATTGACTCCAAGGGCTAGAGGTTTTAAGAGAAGACACAACATGTGTGCTTGGACTGTGTGGGGGTAATTTCTGAGAGTGTGGATCTTGCCAATAAGGTAAGTATGGAATTTGTTGGATCTGTTGCAATACTGGAGAGCTATTGAAGTGGATGAACAAGAACCTTGCTGGGTTGTAGAACAGTCACATTTAATCTTGAAGAAGATGGGCCTATCCTGCACTTATAGCAATATTGTCTTACTAAGGTACCTTTTGTGAGGAGAAGTGGAGACATGGTATGATGCAATTTGTCCTTGTTTGATAATTTCTCTTTATTTTACATTCTGGACACCTGAAAATCACATCTGTTTAGACTTTAGGCCCTATTGTAGTAACATGAGTGCAGTAGGATTATCAACAAAAGAGGTTACATTTGTGTTGTATGTAGAGATAATAGATTTAGCAATGTCCATGTATAAGCAGAGATGCTGTTTTGCAGCAAAGTAATCTGTCACGCAAGGCCAGTCAGATTATTCCAAACTTTTTTTCACAGTTATGAACGTGGAGGTTTGTAAGCGCATGAAGATTATGAGATGATAAATTAGAAGGATATAGGAAACTGGTCTGACCTTTTAATCTCAATGTGGAAGGTATGTGATAACTGTGTTGCGAGTTTGGCAACAGTGAGTTCCAGTATTCACCTCTTATTATGCATCAATAGCAACCTGCGTTGAAGAAGTATTTGAAGCTGCAAGAAAGACTCAAATGTTGTGAATGTTTTACAGTTTGCGTGACTCCAGTCAAAGATAAAGTCAAAGTAGAAAAATATTGGTCAAATATAACCTGTCTTTGAGAGAGAACTAAAAAGCAATTTCTGGTTCAATGCTAGCTTTGCAATTAGGTGGATGCTAAATGATGTACAGGTAGAGGTTTAAGAGATAGAGAGGATGATGCCAAACTCAAAACATTTGAACGATAAAAAGAAGGTGACAGTAAGCTGTGATCATTTTTTTCTCTAAAAATATAAACAATCCTTTACTTTGATTGAATAGCCTACCTGTCTTCCCTCATTTCTGCGTGGAGTACTAGGGAACCGAGAATTGACTGGGACTGAGATGCAAACCAGGATTTAATGACATTGAAGGGATTTAATTTGCGCAATTTATTGAGGTCATCAATATCTGGATGACGGTTCTTGGTAAATCTTGATGTTATTGCACATTTATTTAAGGGCTATAGAGAAGACCTGATGTGGATATGGATGTTACAAATGACATTTTTTCATATGGTTGTTGTTGGGAGTAGGAAGGAATGGCAAGGCATCCATGTTCAATCATATTATGTTGGTTATGGTGGAAGAAATCATATTTTGATAGTGATTGAGTCATCGGAATCAAGCTATGTGTTGAAGGTAATGTATTAGGATGTGGCTAAGCTTTTCTCAGTGGGGCAGATTGCAGAGAGATATTATCAGAGCATTAGTGTCAGGGAAGCATTAGTTGATTCACTGGGCATTTACCTAGATAAAGATTTGATCTGTTCATATAGTTTGCCGAGTTTTCTGCACTCCATGGAACACGCAGAGTTCTGAAAAACAACACTCCACGTAGCGGAACAGAGTTTTTTCCGCGCTCGCTCTCACCAATGTCAAGTTGGTGAGCACGAGTGAGCAAAATCCACCTCCCACCAAGATTGCTCAATGCGAGTGTTCAGAATTCTCAACGCGGGTGGCCGCATAATGTTTGCAATCGCTCGCGTTGAGAAACCTTTCGTTAGCGTTAAGAAAGTTGCAATGTGGGTAGAAAATCTACTCGAGCGGCAAGAAAAGAAGCAGCGCCATCTTACGCTGCTTATGGTGCTGTTTGCACAGAAATCATAATCTATAAAGTATGAACCTGATAGCATCATTGTCACATTTGTGAGGAAAAAAGTGATTACACAATGATCTCAACTTTCCTTGCCAAGGGGCTCACAAAGAAATCTTCCTTCTTTCTATATGTCTACAAATTCCATGCTCATTTTGTGGTGTTAACACAAAGGCATGCTAAAACAGTAACTCATGGACTTTACTTACGTGGAGACAGTTAGAGGTGGTCACGTCGCAGAGACTCACAGAACTGTGCAAGTATATGGTGTTACTGCCAGAGAATCTAAATGCATTGAATTGAAACTTTTTTTGAAGGGAGCTTGAACTTCCAAGAAGGGTAACTGGAACTGTATCATTGTATAGACAGCTGTTGAGACAAAATGGATGCTCTGTTACAGTTAATCAGATAAACAGTCTACAGTTTTCAGCTTTTTACTCCTATTTTGGGTCAAATACACATTTTGTTATCCACTGGCCAGATTAGATAATGCAAATAAGGTGACAAAGTGAACACCAAAGCCACAAAGGTCAAAAGGGAAGCTATATAACTGTAGATTAAAACATGCCATGTTCTGTATTTTTGGAGACAAACCTAGGTTACTGAGATGGAAGCTTATTTGCCCCTCTTGGTGTGACAATGTCAAGGTATTTTGCAAGCAATGCTTTCAACTGGTCAAATATCAAATGGAATTGTAAAGTATTGTGCTAGGATCACCTGCATGGGTAAGTTAATATGTCCTCTTGTGCGTTTATCACAGGTCATTTTTCCATGTATGAATTGCATGTTTGCTAATTTGATATAAAACAAACTACTCATGCAATTCTTGAATATAGATAACCAACTAACAAAATGGCTTTGATTAAGCTACTAAATAGAGGTGCTACAATGATACTCTCCTAACAATCATCACCAAAGCTTAGACATTACTAAGTACATACGCCAGGCCTTTGACCAAAAAACCTCATTAAGTTCATATCAGTAACCCTCCCAATCTCCCTTTTTGAATCCACTTCTTTTATCTTCACCATCAATACACTCCTGCTAAAACTCTCAATTAAGTACTTAGGCTGATTGCTTTAGAGGGTTAGAGTAGTGATGGGAATCTTGTTATAATGCATCTCTTCTATTTTTTTAGTCTTAACTTGAGAGCTATATCAAAAGTCAGATTCTATATCTGATTATGTGATTGTAATGTCCGAAAAGTGGGGGGGGGGGGAGGTTGTAGATATCCCACTACTGGCTCAATCTTCAACCGGCTGCCCCTCAGAGAGTCCCACAGCGTCCAGTGAGGTGCTACACATTGATTCTTTCTGGACAGTCTCTACTCCTGTAGGGAAGGCAGGATTATTCCCTCTACCAACAAGCAGGCAATCTTTTAAGTACTTCAGTATAGTTTTACAGCTCTTCCAGCAATAGTCCCTGAGATCAGAGATCAGGTGTTGTCCCCTCAACTATGGGAAACTGGCTGTCAGGGGGACACCATCTAGGATTACTTGGCAGTCTATTAAATACTTTGCAGACCACTCCCTTGCTTGACCAGGGAGGACTTGGAAATAGAACAACAAGGGGGTTCTGCTTCTATACACAGCTAGGAGACAGAAGATGTGAATTCGTTGTATGAAACTGTAGAACCGTTTTCAGGTAGTTCTTTTTTGAAGTGACATTTACTGGCTGATTGCCAGACACAGCATTTGTATAGAGTGACAGTTGTCAAAGCAGCATAGTATCCAACCCGAAGCACCCAGAAATAATGCACAAAGAGATCCAAGGATTCTGTACCTGCCTGTCATCAGAGAAAAACAAAAGTTCATACCTCACCTAAAGGTCTCTTCAGCTTTCAGAGCAAAGTCTGCAGTCCAATCTGTAACCATTACATCTACTCAATGAAAGTGTTCAACAGCACCTTATAACCAAAAACCTTTAAGAATTACTAATGGAATCTTGTCTTCTAGCCTCTGACTATACTATGAAGGGCTTCTCCCTCCTGCTTCAGCAATGTGACAATACTCTCAACTGCCTGGGAGCACAGTCCTTACCTGCACCTTGTGCAGTTATTATTCCGGCTCACTCAGACATACCACTATTGTGCCACGCAGCACTATGCTAAACATGCACCCAGGATGTTAACGCTAAGGAATGGTAAGTGTGTTGAAGCATAACGACATGAGTGGGCTAAGACTCCCCTAAAGTAACTCAGATAAAAATGTGTGGTAACATTATTTATTTTCTAAACAAAGTATGCTGCCACAACCACTCTACAAACTAAAACCACAAAATGAACAGTAAAGAGGGTATGTTTGGCGCACCCTAATAGGTCACAGGAAAAGTTGCCAGGACCAAAATCAGAAAGTTGAGATACCAGAGACACACAGTCGGGCACCCATGGCAGCGTGACACAGCATTTAGCATTCACAGGACATTTACTTCCCAATATGCATTAAGGATTACGGTATTTTCCAGAGTACCATATACTTGCACATTGCTGGAACATAGGAATAGCACTTCCCAATACTTATAAAAAAACATCAATATGTGACCTTCACTGAACATCCTCTTGTATCCTTCACTCACCCCACAAACAGTAACCATCACCTGGCCATGATGTTAGTCCTCTGCTGATATCTCATCCATGTCTCATCAAAACCCTCGCCCAACACACATCAATAAACCACACTCAAAGCACATGAATGAATTTCATTCAGCCCACATTAATAATCTTTCTCAATCATTTTGTATGAATGTCAAGAATAAAAGTTTGTGCTACAAACAAATCCTAGCAAAAATGATGGCAACCAAAATATTGGCCTTGTATATATGTAAAGATATTCCACTTAGCTACTCATATGTTGTCAAGGTATGTAAATGTGCAGTTAAGTATAGTAAATGTATACTTAACAATATATACTTATCACAGTAGTCAATAGATATGCTACAATATTCTTGTAGCACAATATTTCTGTTGTTGACATACATACAACCCAACCATTGCCACACAGTTCATAATTTACACCCAGCCCTCTTTAATAACCCTTATCCAACCAGCATCAATATTCTTCATCCAACCCTCAATAAAAAACTTTAACCAACTACAATGGCCCTCAACCTACATCTATTATTTTCACCCGACTCACATTAATAAACATCACTCAATCCACTTTAATAGTCCTAACAAATTAATATCCTCACATAACCTACTGATATAACGTCTACCGATATCAGAGGATAATTCTCAATCACCTTGACTGTTACGTTCACCCTAACCAAATTGAAAAAAAAACGTATTTAAATTGTATTATTATTACTCACAAAGCCCAATCAGAAATTCTACTAGTTCTACTAGTCGATGCTTCTGTAATAGCTTTTTCTGAGCCATTTAGCTTCCAAAGCTCGAGAGCTGCCCCAAGTAGGTGTCATAAAATATCTAGGAATACTTTTTACACATATTATTCAATGAAGATCCGATCTTTACTGGGAAAACATTGTAGCTGGAGGACACACATGTCACTATTTCTCTTCTTAGTTGTTATAGCATGGAAAGCTGACATGGATCCATCCCTTTGAACACCACTGTAAAATCATGGTGAGTTTATAGTGTGGCATATAGGTTTAGTATTCTTACCATCACACCTACTTACATTAATCATAACCAGGTAACCAGGTAGCTGACGCTATGTATGCAATATGTTTTGTAGTAACCTCCCCAAATATTGTATGTACTGACTGTTGGGGTTGAATAATGCTACTGCAAGTTTGCTGTTTTACCTTGACCTATATGAGGTTATACCACCTAATCGTTGGGAAGGGTTGACTAATCTTGGCCGATAAGGGCTGCAATCATGCAAGATTTTCTTTCTATGACATTAACAAGGTTAATGATTTCCATTAAGACAAATTCTATACACATTTAGCCTATGCATAGTTCTTGAAAACATGTATATGGCTCATGTGAACCAATGTTTGACAGCTTTGCCTTAGGCAAAGTGTATTGCCCTTGTGGGCGTTCACATTCAAATTGTGGATTCCCAATAGAGGGGATTAATCATTATATGCCCTTTAGAAATCTTACACAATCATCATAAGTAGTTGTCCAAAACCAAGTAACAATCAGATGTTGATTGTTTCTTCTTGGTCCTTGCCATTGTGAAACTGAACCCTTTACTTTTGAACAATAAGTCAAGAGTATTTGTTATTTTCAGTTAGAAAACTACAGTTTGGTGTTACAAATTCCAATATTTGTTACCTGAGTGCTGATTTAAAAGCACTTCATAATTAATCAATTCCACATCTCCCCAGCCACAAAAAAATGTAAGTCGACCAGAATCCAAGCCCTTCGCTTGTCAAAGAAATGCCCAGGTAACAAAACCAAATTTAACAATTACATGCAAGCCCAAGCAGCTTTCAAGTCCGCGATACATAGGGAAAAACAAGTCGCATCATATCAATTTTGGCTGACACTTATCTACGAAAGCAAGAACCCCGATTCAAAATAATTCTGGTCACTCATAAATAGGGGCTTGCAAGGCAAACGTGACCACTGCAGCGTAAATATCAGTGCGGAGGAATGGATCAAGTTTTTATCATCTCATTTCAGAGACCATACTAAAAAGGACGACCACCTCAAACCCCTCGGATTAGCCAATGCCGTGATATCGTCTCTGAAAGTTAAGAGCTCAAGCTGACCTGGCCTCAGTCCCTCAGATATTAACGCAATAGAGGGACCAACAAATGAGGGCTATGTGTAAAACAACGATTTACTGTCAGAGACCATATTGACATCAGACGATCTAAAAAACAAGATCTCATGCTCAACAGGGAAAGCTAGGGTCGAAGGAGCCCCAGCTCGAACAATAGCACTCTGCGATGTTGAGTCCAAATATTATGCCAGCATTTTACTGGAATAGTTGCTGGCCTGGGCCGATACAACAAAGCGCCTCCCTTTTAACCAGAAGGGTTTTGTTGCCAGTACCAGCACCACAACCAATTTACTTACGTTAACAGTCTTGATTCTATTCTATTCTATACGGAATTTGTTAAGCGCACGGTCACCCAGGGGTTTCATGGCGCTGAAGAAAGCAGATGGTAGAAGGTAAGGGAAGGGGCAGATGGTGTATTGCCCTAACCGTACGCTTGTTTAAATAGCCAGGTCTTCAAGGCTCATCTGAACTCTGTCAATTTGGTACAGCTCCGGATGGACAAGGGCAAGGAATTCCAGGTCTTAGGGGCGAGAAATGCGAAGCTGGATCCGCCGAGTCGTTTCTTTTTGAAAGTCGGCACCGTGAGAAGGGACAGATGGGTGGAGCGAAGCTCACGGGTAGGTTCATATTTGTTAATGAGTTGGTTGATGAACCCGGGGCTCTTTCCGTGAAGAGCCTTGAAGATTATGCAGCCTGTCTTAAAAGTGATCCGATGAGTGATGGGGAGCCAATGGAGGGAGGCCAACAGAGGTTTGGCTGACTTCCTACGATTGCTCTTAAATATTAATCTGGCTGCTTGATTTTGAGCAATCTGCAGGCGTTTAGCGATGGTGAGGGGAAGGCCCAGGTAGGAAGAGTTGGAAAAATCTAACCGCGAGAGAACCAAAGCGAGCACCACCTGGATAAGAGCAGAGTTGGTCAGCAGGTGAGCGATTTTTTTGATCTTTCTTAGCTGGAAGAAGCAGGAGGAGATCACAGTTCCAACCTGGGTCTTCAGTGAGAGATCGGCACTAAGAGTGATCCCAAGACTTTTGGCTGACTGGGAGGGGGATGGAGGTGTACCTAGCGAGGGTGGCCAAAAGTGGGGCCCCCAACTGAGTGCACTGTTGCTAGGGAGTACTAACTCAGTTTTTCCTGGGTTCAATTTAAGGTGGTTCCGATCTATCCAGCTCTGGATGTGCAGCATGGTCTTTTGAAATTCCTCGACAGAGTCCGGGGAGTTGAGGGGGAATACCAGCTGCAGATCGTCTGCGTAGTTGAATATGGTGACCTTCCTATCCTTCAAAGAGTGCAGTAGGGGTTTGAGATAAAGATTAAAAAGGAGGGGGGACAGAGAGGAGCCCTGTGGGACACCGCAAGTGGTAGGGAGTGTGGGGGCTGTGAAATTCTCCAACTTTACAGCCTGGGATCTGCCCGTCAGGAATGACTTAATCCAAGAGAGAGCCGCGCCGCTGAGGCCGGCTTGTTCGACACGGTGTAAAAGTATGGTGTGGTCCACCGTGTCGAACGCGGCCGATAGATCGAGCAGCACGAGGGCCTGATGGATTCCACTATCGGCATTGGTCCTTAGGGTGTTCTGCACGGCGAGGATCACTGCCTCGGTGGAGTGTGCCTGGCGGAATCCCGCTTGGTTGGGTTCCAAATAGTCAGATGTTTCGATGAAGTTAGATAAGCAGCTGGTTACGTGAGTTTCCAGTAGCTTAGAACCGTAAGGGAGAAGGGAAATGGGGCGGTAGTTAGAGAGGTTGGAGGGATCGGCGCCTGGTTTCTTGATAAGAGGGACCAGGGTAGCCTTTTTGAAGGAATCGGGTACTATTCCCCGTGATAGAGAGGTGTTCAGAATAGGGAGTATGCCCTGGGGGAGGGCAGCATAGACTTCTTTTAGGATATGCGGGGGGCAGGGATCGTTGGGTGAACCCGATTTTACTCGGTTCATTAGCTCCAGTAATTTGGGTGGTTCGATGGGGGGGATATCCTGAAGAGTGTAAGGGTTTCTGCAGATATCCGAGTCATCTATTACAGCATGGTTGGTTTGGATGCTGGTTTTTATGATGTCAATTTTCTCCTTGGAGAAGTTGTTAAGCATGTTGCACATGTCCTGTGAGGCAGGTTGAGAGGGAGAGGTTCTGGCGTCATTGCATAGGTCGTTGACGACTCTGAAAATTTCTCGAGATTTGTTTTTGGGGTTAGATATTTTTTCAGAAAAGAAGGAGGCTTTGGCAGATAAGATAGAGGCGTTGTAATTTTTGCGGGCTGTCTTGTAAAATGCTCTGTCTGTGGCGTGGTAGCCGTGTCTCCACTTCCTCTCCAGTTGACGGAGTTCTAATTTCTGCTTTTTTAGGTCGGCGGAAAACCATTTGTGGGCGTCCATGCGACGGGCGCGGGAGAACTTGGTAAGGGGAGCATGTTCATTGCATGCAGAGAAGAGCCATTCGGTATGTGCTTTGTCCATCAGATTTATGTCTGAGCCCTGGGTGGGGATGGAGTTGGTCAGGGTGGAGAGGAAATCTTGGAGATTTAGGGATCTCCATTTCCTGACTGACCCACCCAGGGGTGCTTGGTTGTTAAAGTGACCCTGGATGGTGATCGAGAATTGCAATAAATGGTGGTCAGACCATATGCATGGTGAGGCCGTAGGGCAGGAGGTGGGAATATTGCGAGACCAGATGTGGTCTAAGATGTGTCCTTTTTCGTGGGTGGGGATCAAGACATGTTGGTGGAGGTTTAAATTGGAGAGGAGTTCAAAAAGTTCTGTGGCGTGAGGCCCGGCTTCCGGGTCGTTGTACCAATAATTGAAATCTCCTATGACCATGACCTTGTCATAGTCGACGACTAGACCTGCTATTTGCTCAGACAGGGAGGTAGGGAAGGAGGGCATAGATGTAGGTGGCCGGTATAATAGTGCTAGCACCATGGTGCCAGTCTCAGTGTCGGATTTGATGACTAGATTATCCGTGTCTGGTAAGTCTAGGGGGGGTAAGATGGTAAACCTAAGGTCTTTATGAATGATAGCGGCAACACCTCCTCCGATTTTTCCTGTTTTTCTATTTGCAGACAGAATGTAATAGTCTGATGGTATAGCCGAGAGTATATCTGGCAGGGAGTCTGTAGTGAGCCATGTCTCAGTGACAAAGAGTATGTCGGGGCTATCCGCTTTCAAGAGCAGGAATATATCTAGTTGGTGTTTGGCCAGGGATCTGGTGTTAAGATAAAGGCAGCGGAGGGTCCGGGAATTAGGTTTAGGGGGGGGCTTGCTGTTTATGGGTTTTAAAGAAGAGATAGGGGCCAATTCCTGTGAGTGATGGTGAGAGAGAATATTACTTGCCTTGAGGCGGGCGAGAATGGTTGGGTCCAGGGATTGAAGAGTGGGGTTGTGGAAAGAATACAGCTCTTGGGGGGAGTACCTAATAGATTCCTCATTATGCCTGGTCCCTGGGCCCGTCCAGGCGCGGACGGGCGCAGACGGGCTTGCCTTAGGCGCGCCTTCGGCGCGCAAACGGCGCTCCCGCTGCGCTCGTCCGCTGCGCTTCCTGCCAAGGCACATAATGAAGCAGATGGAGGGGGCGTGGCCTCAAGGGGGCGTGGCCTCAAGGGGGCGTGGCTAGCGAGCGCGCCTGCGATGGCGGCCGCTGAGAGATCACAACAAACAATTACCGCAGCAGCGCTCAATCGGCTGCGTGGTAGGAGGGCGGTGAGAGAATTAGGTAAGCTTTTCAAGGTTCTTGAGTCAACACGTTTAAAAAGCAGTATATACAAGTTACAGTTTTACACATTTAAAAATAGCGTACCTCCAGAACCCGGCTTTCCGCCTCAGGTCTGGGAATCTGGTTTCTGACTGAGAGTTGCGGGCGGCGCCTTATAACGGGGAAGGGGGCGTGGCCTCAAGGGGGCGTGGCTAGCGAGCGCGCCTGCGATGGCGGCCGCTGAGAGATCACAACAAACAATTACCGCAGCAGCGCTCAATCGGCTGCGTGGTAGGAGGGCGGTAAGAGAATTAGGTAAGCTTTTCAAGGTTCTTGAGTCAACACGTTTAAAAAGCAGTATATACAAGTTACAGTTTTACAAATTTAAAAATAGCGTACCTCCAGAACCCGGCTTTCCGCCTCAGGTCTGGGAATCTGGTTTGATAGAGAAAGCAGCAGTCCAACAAACCCGACTACATTGCTGCTTTGTTGATTTTAAGGCGGCCTTCGACTGAGTGCCTCGGAACCTTCTGTGGCAAAAACTAGAGTCCCTGGGCTTAACACCGAC
Source organism: Lissotriton helveticus (assembly GCF_964261635.1). Lineage (NCBI taxonomy): Eukaryota > Metazoa > Chordata > Amphibia > Caudata > Salamandridae > Lissotriton > Lissotriton helveticus. The sequence goes on from NC_136061.1 coordinate 1,787,338,378, forward strand.
CCTTCTACATGCTATAGTGCAACTCCACTCGAAAACATGGATTAGAAGCTGGGTGAAGGCTCCCATGTCTCTAGGAAAAATCGGAACTAATAGTGGTGTCAAACAAGGCTGTGTGTTGGCTCCACTCCTTTTTAACTAGTTCATATTGGATTTATCCCCAATACTTGATAGCGTTAACTGCCACCCCCTCAACTAGATGGAATCTGCATCAGCAACCTGCCGTATGCCGACAATTTGGTGTTGCTAAGCCTAACAAAAGTAGGTCTACATAGGTTACTCATTGAATGGCTCCCCTACACAACAAGAAACTCCCTACAGTTGAACTTGATGAAAAGAAAAACAATTTCTTTTGGGAAGCACAAGAGGCCATGCAGAGGGTGGTATTTCAACAGTGCTAAGCTTGAATAAACACCCCACTACAAATACCTGGGAATCTTTCTTGATACTAGATGTTCATTCATCAAGCAGAAAGAAGCATTAAAGGCCAAAGCTTTGTCACTAGAGGCCGCTGCTGCGAAACTGTCAAAACAGCTACTTGGCCAAATCTCACCCCTATGCTGAAAGTGATAAAAGCAAAGATAACTCATTCTTTGTCATACGGGCACGAGATCATGAGGGGCTCATGAAGCACTTTATTGAACAATTTAATGATCAAAATGTATAAACGTGCGCTCCACCTGCCAAAATCAGCTTCGCCAGGTGGTCCGTCTCGAACTAGGCCTAATAGACCATCATAGTGTAGAGCCTGGCTTGTTTAGAAAGGTTTGCAACAGATTGTGCCACCCCCGGGAGGGCTCCTTGGAGCCCAGACTTTGGAAGGAAATATTGAAAAGCCCTACTAGCAAGAAATATCGACATCATTTGGATCACAACCTAGAATTACTTGGAGTTAAGGAATTCTGGGAACAAATCCCTCACAGCCGGCGCTAAAGGAGATCATCAAGAAGAGCGTCCGGCACTGGTCCTTTAATTCTGACAGGGCAATATTGTCAAAGAGGAAGCACGTATGGCAGTGATTTCCAATTTTAAACCAGTCGTTGAGTCCCACTACTTAGCAAGCACGTTTGCACTTTACTGGAAACAAAAGTTTTTAGCACTGAGGATGGGGAAATTGCCTTTTTTGAAGAACCTTCCTGAATGGCATCATTCCAACAATAGTATTAAATGCAGGATGTGCGGCTATTACTCTGAATCCATTGAACACATAGTCTGTGTATGTCCCGCAATGCTCACAGACAGAAGGTCTCTATTGAGAGAAGAATGGATCAAGTTAGAAGTTTGATCATGCCGCCAAGCGACAATAGCTGCCTTAAACCCGGATAACACGAAGCTGAACATTGGGTTCACCAAATTTGTCAGTAAAGCGTTAAAACTGTTGCAAGATACTAGAGCTGCTGAATCTCTCTTACTTCAGCAGGGCGGCATTTTGTCTACAGGTCCCATAACAGAACCTCGACTGTTAATAATCTGAATCTGACTTTTAACTGAATTTTAACTGTTTACATTGTTTTAGCGAATTGAAAGAAAAACACAGTTTTGTAATTTTTATTGAGTTGTTTTTTTCATGAATGAACTGAATGTGTTTACATTGTAATGGTTTTAAGAAACCAAACAATAAAGTATTAACGTACTTTATAATTAAATGTAACAATGTTCAGCCTGTATATGCTGAAAACTGTTTCATTGGCATGTGAAGCACTTATTTGAAAGTCTGACATAGATTTTTAGCATAAGTTGGGAGAGACACATCAAATTTCAGAGACTTATGTTGAATTATTTGCAAACAGCAGTGTAGTAAAAACTGAGATTATATTACGAAAAAAAATGCAGAACAGAGAACACCCTACAAAATAAAGCAATTTTACAGAAAAGTTTGGGTAAGTCATTGCAATAAATATTATAATTACCATTGGCGTCAATGATTTATTTTTGTACCACTACGGGCATTGGAAAGTGTTTGTTCTTGAACACTAGGGTACATGTTAGAGTGAGGTTTGGGGTTCCAATCGAGGTAATTTAAAGAGTGATGGTAAGTGTTAGACTTATGGTTATGTTTGCGGTTTTGGGTTATGGGAAGATTTAGAGTTATCATATGAGTTAAATTTGTTTAGCGCAACATAGATATTAAGGTAAATATAAAAAGTGACAGAGGTACTGTTAGGAATAGAATTGGGATTAAGGTTACAACGTGGATCAGAGTCTGAGTTTGAGTGATTTTGCATGAGGATGTGCAAAAATTTTTTGTTGCAGAATACTTTGTTATAAAATGATCACAATGGTAGAGAAAATAATGGCTGTTAAAACATTAAATTTTTGTGTTGCCAATGATTGGTGACAGATTTAATGAATGGGTTTATCTGTAATGTCACAGAGAAGTCTGAATCCCCTTCCATAAATATCGCATAATGTAAGAGGTGTATTTGGAGTGAGTATGCTCATTTGTTAGGAAATCTCAAAGCTAATGAAGGAATACAAATTCCTATTTCTGCTCACATTTTTTAATTCTCTTTTTATCAACCTCAAATAGGTTGAACTGATTTGTGGGTGTGCTGAAAGTGAAGCTTGCAACCTTGGGTACAGGAACATACAGTGAAGACATTAGTTCACTCATTTCTATTTTAAGGTGATATGAATTGAAACGTGATGATTAACATTGGTAAATTCGCAATGAACAGTCTAAATAGGGGGACTCACTCCTATTGCTGAATCATGTTCAAAATACATCATTTTTATTTGGAACTATCATTAGCATTACAAAATCTTCAAGATGTTAGAAGATTAGTAACCAGTGTAAAGGCTGCAAAGTTAAAATTGTGAGTAAAAGAATCTTCAAGAGCTTTTATAATGAAAGTGATCACAAAAATCTGTTATTTAGTGAAAGAAGTCTCCGTTTTTTGCAAGAGCATCCTTCTGAAGCAAGGCTTTATAAAGATTACAACATTTCTCAACCTTTGTAAACTTTTTTTAATGTAGCAAAATTATAAAAGACTAATGGCATGATTACGAGTTTGGCAGTCTGACCGCCAGACCGCCATTGCTGCGGTCGGGAGTACGCTGCAAAGCTGGCGGCATCTCGACCACCGCATTATGAGTTAACCACTGAGCTGGTGGTTTTACAACAGCGGTGCCATGGCAACAGCTTGCTGTGCCTCATAGAGAGCCTGCATCACATGCCACTGCTATGGCACCACCTCTTGCATGTCAGTGCACTATGCACCATGTTGTGCATGGCATGCAGTACACGCACAACAGTGCAAGCAGTGGGGCGCACAACATGTGCCCCCATGAACAGCCCCTCATGGGGAAATTCACCCTGGAGACCTGTATATGGCCCTTTCTTGACTTCCTGCTAACCTTTTGATGGCGTATCACCACCACCAATGATCACTTCATTTTCCACAACCGCTCGTCATGATCCAAAGATGTGGCAGTGGCATTGGTCTTGCACTAGGCTTGTGGTGGGCCGACCACCAACCTCCTAATCGAGCGTTTGGACTGCCACCGTGAGTACGGCGATCTTGGGACTGCCGTACTCATAATCATGACCTTAGTCTTGCATATAATTGACGAAACAAAGCTTTTTTGTGAGGGTGTTTTTAATGTAATACTAGTCTAGGTATGACTTGTCAAAACATCTTTTGGAATACAACTGTCTTAACAGCTAAGATATGAAAATATTATCTACAACAAATAGTTCCAGTTTCAATAACAAATGCTTATCAATAACTGTCCAGAAATATTACGCTAAAATGAGTTGAAAAGGCACCTTATTATTAAGCAAGCCCTTTGTTATGTAAATTTGCCATCTCCAGTTGCCCTTCAAAGACAATGGAAGGCTAATGATATGTAAATAATTACTAATAGAGAGAGGACACCCCCGACTCAGCAGGGATTTTTAACAGTGCACACAAAATACTGTTGTGGCCTGCATTATGAGTATGTTAAGGGGGAGAGGCCTTGGTTTAGAGTTTGATGGGGGTTTACTCCATCACAAACATGATGAATGTCCTGACTGCCTTGTTACAGTGGCATAGGACATAATGCACTTGTAATTAAGCACATAATGTATCCATCACGTTTTTGACAGAGTAACACACCCACCAAACTCTAGATCAGGCCCAGAGTAACTTTAAAAATGGTGGAAAGCAAGAAAAGAATGCATGAACCAGCTCATCACTAGTTTATTGTAAGTTTTTGTCTGAATTTGACACAAAATGAGTGAATATATAGCCTTCCCATGTTATAACTATGCATACATATTACTAATTCACACAGATCAATCTTCATTACCAAATAAATCATGTAGCTGGCCTTCCTCTACCATTGCATTGCATAGTATGAATTCATAGACTACTTGGAGATTCATGGAACATGCAGCACTTTTTGGTTCATATATCTTGTATGATGACTAAGCTAGAGTGCGTTGTTCATTGAACCAGTGCTGCTGAAAGTAGAATTTGAAAGTCAACTGCTAGTAGGAGAAATGTCACAAAAAATGCAATTACCTGGAACATTTCTCATAGCCGAATTTGAACAAGAAATTGTGGAAGTGCAAAATTAATGGACTTCTCTCAACCCTACTGGCAGAACAGATGCTTTTCCTGCTACTATTTTTGGGCAGTATAATTATATGAATAGCAGTAAGAAAATACCTTAAATTTGATTTTCCAAGTGTAAATTATAAGACAATTGCGCTAGGGCCCACAAAGGCATATTGTGTCCACTATATGTTTTTTGGTGCTGACAATTTTTAAATAATGTATTGCACTGACATACTTATATAAATCAACACTTGTCTCATAATATTGAAGTTTTGGCTAGTCTATCAGAATGTACATGCTCAACGAAAGTTTTTGAGCTATTTGTAATCATGAGTAGAGATGGCATACCTTTCTATTTTATGCTACCACAATGACCATGCCCTACTTCTTCCTTTATAGATTTGTATTTCCATTTTATAAGTTAGCTGGGATTTTTTTGGGCCTGCAACTCTAAACACTATCACTCCAACTAAGTCATGGCTCTCTGAGTGGCTGTCAGCACCACTTCTACAATCAAAACTGAAGATTTTCTAAATATCTGGTGTGTGTTTCTATGTTGAGGGTATAGCTTTGTTTGAATCCAGTGTATAAAAAAGAGGGGTAGGAAATATACAGTGTGTCTGAATGGTACTGAACAAAATGACAGGGAGCAAACTGGCTGTGCAGAAAGACACTGCTCCAATGAGTTGCAGTTTGTCTGTTATCTGTTGTTGGAGGCAAAGGGGAAGGTTAGGATGGAGACTTTGCCAAGTAGTCTTACCATGTTTAGCTCTAAAAACTTATTTTGGTAATGCTCTTCCTCTTATTGGGATTTACCCTTCAGCTGTGGCCAAGAAGTGTCAGAAAAGGCAATATTGCAGGCAATTATAAGACTCAAAATGCTGACATAAGCCCTCTGTCTCAATGTTGCAATGTTCCTCCGCTGCCTCATCCTGAGAACATAATGTCCTCAAGAGCAGAGCTTGTGGCTCACGTCTACAGGCTGTGAATTGGGCAAATAGTGACTCGTAAATCACTCGGACAAATATTAAAACGGCATTATGATTCATACTGGGAACACCTTTGGTGGATTTAAAAGTTCAAAACGTATACAGACATGATGCTGGTAAGAGCTGCAGAGGTGATCTGGTTTGCAGTATTTCCAAGAAGCACAATGTTATCTGGGATGACCATATGGCTACATATTGCTGGGACAACATGAGGCATATTCATGAACTGCATTTTGTAGTATGTTTAGTACTACTGCAGTAGTACTACTAAAGTGCCACAAAATACTATTCAGTAAATCTCCACCTCCACATCTCTTATCATTTGTAGGGAGATATCCTCACATGTCTAAGTTTACTACTTAGCAGTAAATGTAGGATTAGACCACGGGGAGGGGCTGCAAAAAGGGACATACTTACTACGAAATGAGAGAGGTATAGGGAGAAGTAAAGAGGATTTTAGGCAGGGTTGGGAAGGGACATGCACCCACCCACAAAAGAGTAAGCCCATTGCTATTTACAAATTGCACTTGTAAAGTTACTACAGCAAAGAAGGGACTCAAAACACTAGTAAATAACTCCAGCTCAGAAGTGGAGTAAATCCAGCACAACACATGGCAAACCCCTGGTGCTGCAATTACTGCAATACCCTCCAAAAGAAAATACTGGCCATAGGGACTTAATAGAAAGCCCCAAAGACTATAGTGGTAAATAAATAAAATGATTTAAAATAGTTCAAAATATAACTAAATTATATCTTTTTAAAAACAATCTTAAAATAAAACATGTATTATTTGGAATTTATGAACTATTGTAACATTCATATTTATTAAAATATAAGTAAAATACTTGTAATTAATTTTTTATACCAGCTTTTAATTAAAAAAAAGGGTTTTCTTACTTTGGGGGATTTTGTTTGTAATTTAAAGCTCAAATATATTTTTTATGTAACTAATATATTTTTTAATTAATCACAGCTTTCATTCAAAATTAGGTTCATAGTGTTGGAGCATTTTTTGTGTTCTATATTTAAAATAGATATATCAAAGTAATGTACATTATTGAGTAACATACAAATATTTTTACTAATTGTTTCGAGTTAAATACATTTCTTTTTTACTTATGCATGTACTCTACTATAAGGAGACTTAACATTCGAAATAAAAATCTCCCAATATTAAAGTATAGGGAACATTTAAAAACTTCATATTACATGGCTAAAAATATTTTTATGTCAAATAAACTCTTATTATTTATTGTATGTTATTGTATATGTTATTGCTGGGACAACACGAGGTCTATTCACAAACTGTATTTAGTCTTCTGTGTAGTATTACTACAGTAGTACTACTAAAGATCCACAAAATACTATTCACAAACCTAAGAGCGTAAATCTCCACCTCCACCTCTCTTCTCTTTTGTAGGGGGAGATCCTCACATGTCTAAGTTTACTTTTAAGCAGCAAATGTGGGATTGGACCAGGGGGAGGGGCTGCAAAAAGGGACATACTTACTACTAAATGAGAGAGGTATAGGGAGAAGTAAAGAGGATTTTAGGCAGGGTTGGGAAGGGACATGCACCCACCAAAGAGTAAGCCCATTGCTATTCACAAATTGCACCACTAATGTTACTACAGCAAAGAAGGGACTCAAAACACTAGTAAATAACTGCAGCTCAGACGTGGAGTAAATCCAGCACAACACATGGCAAACCACTGGTGCTGCAATTACTGCCATATCCTCCAACAGAAAATACTGGCCATAGGGACTTAAAAGAAACCCCTAAAGACTATAATGGTAAATTACAAAAAATTAATTTAAAATAGTTCAAAATGGAGGAGGAGCTACGCGCGCATCCATGATGGCCGCGTGAGCCCAGGGCTCCCGAGACCCTCACCACCTCCCGCATTTATCCTGCCAACATCGACGGGCTATTGAAGACGCAACCCAGCAGACATACTAGCTGTTTTCAGAAAACCGATTTGGACTCCGGAAACCGAACTTATGGTATTTTGAACTTTTGTGGCCTGCCCCATGGACTCCTCCGGGCCTCGGGTGGTCTGAGTGCCCAGGCTGTAATTCAACAACAACGGCTTGCGGAGTCTAGGTTGCTGCCCCGAGTTGACTTTTGGTTTCGTTTTTGTGTCTTTACCCTCTCGCATCTCTATCCTGTCGCAATAGCCCGTGTCGCGCCCGGACCCTGGGATTTCACTGTAAGCCCACGGCGGCGTGTCTGTGGTTTACGCCGTATGCCCACTAGCTTGCTTTTGGTAATATTGGTGGAAAACGCACAAACCATTTTTACCAGGTCCAGGGCGCTTCTTGGGGGCTTACCGCCCGACATTGCGGGCAAACCCAACAGCGAGAAACGCAAAACCAAGACCCCTCTCCGAGGTGGTACCATTCAAACGAACGTCATGGACCGCTACACCCAGCCTAAGGTGTCACCCGGAGGGGCGAATAGGAAGCGGGGTGAAGTGACCGAGGACCCCGCCATGGTGGCTGATCTTACATTGCAAGATGTCATGGGCGCCATCACTGGTATGAAGTCTGCTATGGATCAACAGTATGAGACCATTGCCCTCAAGCTTGACACAGTTGCCATTGACGTCAATATTATCAGAATGGATTTATCAAAAACCCACGAGAAGGTAAAATCCCTGGACTTAAAGACTTCCAGCCTCACTACAGATGTCGCTGACCTACAAACAGAGGTGCGTAATCTCCGGACCTCTAATGACCTCTTTAATCGTCGGCTGGAGGATTTTGAAAGCCGGGCGAAACGCAATAACGTGCGCATCATTGGTGTTCCAGAAAATTCCACAGCCTCTTCCACGGATCTCCTTGTTGAAGACCTCATCTTCACGCATCTTGCGCCTAAAGGAACGTGCGCATAGAGTTCCGGGTGGTCAGCCTAAAACCGGTGCTCCACCATGTCCGATTATTGCTAGAATCTTCTATTTCAGGGATAGAGACGCTATCCTGCAGGCATCGTAACGGGTGGCCCGGTGAAGTTTGAGAATACCACTGTGAGCTTCTACCCGGACTTCACACAATCTGTTCAGAAACAGAGGATGGAGTTCCAAGGGGTGAAGCGGAGACTGAGGGACATGGAACTGAAATATGCGATGCTTTTCCCGGCCCGACTACGGATTGAATATGAGGACCGGACATTTTTCTTTGATCGCCCTGACAGAGTGAGTGACTGGCTTGATTCCTTGCCTGAGCGACGAGATCGCACGGAACACTCCGGCGGAGCTGAGGGTGGCCAACCTGACCAAGAATGAGCGGAAGCTCCCGAGTTTCTAACACTGTTTATGATATGTCACTGTGGTTTGACGTCTCCCGTATTTCTAAGACTTATGTGTGTAACTAGGGGTGGCGGGGGGGTGGGACTCTTTCCTCCTCTGGGTTTCTTCTTGTAGATTAGTTCTATGTTAGGGCGATAGGCACACTGCAAGTTGGGGTGGCTTTTGAGTCTAACGCAGGGGTTCAGGGTGGGGGGAGTTTGTTTCTTGGGATTGTGGGGGAGGGTGGGGAGTGTTTGGGGTGTGTTCTCTTTCAAGGCAACATATTGATTTACTATTTGATTTGGGTGCTGCGCTGCGGGTGGGGTGGGCTCTGCTACCGTTTCGAGTGTGGGGGGTAGAGGGTTGAGATTCTATGTTGGAATGTTAATGGATTGGGGGACAGGATAAAACGGGTGTGGTGTTGCAATACTTGAAACGTTTCTCCCCTGATGTAGTGTTACTGCAGGAAACACATCTGATTGGGAACACTTGTCACGCTATGAATAGGCGGGGATACCGCCTTGCTGCCCACGCTGGTTTCACCTCCAGTTCCAGGGGGGTGGATATTCTTGTTCGAAACTCCCTTCCCCTGGAGGTTGACAATGTAATGTGTGACGATAGAGGGCGTTATGCTGCCCTCACTGGTAGGTGGGAGGGGAAGACCATCACGCTGCTTTCTGTGTACGTCCCCCCTGGTTTGCAGTCCTCGACCTTTGCTGATTTGGGGAGGGTGGTTTTGGGACTTCCTGACTGTATGTTGATCGTGGGCGGAGACTTTAATTCTGTTGTTTCTGGGGTAGAGGACCACCATCCCCCCGGGATCTCGCAAGGTCCCAATCATGGTTGAGTGGATTTCTGGAAACGCTGGGCTTGATGGATTGTTGGAGGGTGATGCACCCGGGTCGGACGCAGTTTACCTTCCACTCGGGTGCCCATGGTAGCCTGTCCAGATTGGACTATGTTTTGATGCCGGCAGCACAGGCCTCATTGATAAAGGAGATCAGACACTTAGCTAGGGGGATTTCAGATCACTCTCCCGTATGGCTTCATATGGACACTAATCCGGGTACTGGGGGTCGAGTGGCTCCGATTAACCCCTGGTATCTCCACAACCCTAAGACCCGTGCTGAACTTGTTAAATCTTTTGATCACTACTTTCTTGAGAATGAGGGATCGGTGTCTTCTTCTGTCTCCCTGTGGGAAGCGTTTAAGACGGTTCTTCGTGGACATGCCTTATCATTGATTGCTGGTGCTAAAAAGATCAGGAATGAGGCGGTGGTCCGACTTGAGGCTGATATTACTGAACTGGAAGGAGAGTTGGAGTTGGGGGTCACCCGAGATAAACTTCATGTCCTCGGTCTCAAACAGTCTGATTATAGGGCCCTGGTGTCTGATGCCGCTAAACTCATGAGTAGGGAGCGACAGGGGCGGCTGTATGATGTGGGGGACAAGGCTGGGAAATTGATTGCCTGGTTGGATGCAAAGGACAGAGCGAGTCGTGTGGTTCCGATGATTGAGAGACCTGATGGAATGCGTGTGACTGACCCAGTTAAGATAGTTGAGTGCTTCGCTGATCATTTTCGGGAGGTTTATTCTCCAGTGTCTGTTAGGCCTGAAGAAGACTCTCACCAGTTGTTGAGAGATATTTCGTTGCCGTGCCTATCGGACTCAGACAGGATGCGCCACTTTCAGTGGATGAGATAGCTCTTGTCATACACTCTCTTCGATCGGGGAAGGCTATGGAACCCAATGGTCTGCCTATTGAGCTATACAAGCTGCGTCCAGATAGGATTGCACAATATCTCTGCGGTATGTTCTTAGAATCGAGGGATACTGGCTCCCTCCCTTACGATCAACGTCTTGCATCGATAGTAGTGATTCACAAAGAGGGGAGGCCGCGGGCTTGTTGTGCGTCCTACAGACCCATATCGCTTCTTATTGCGGAGCCAAAGATCCTCGCTAAGGTACTAGCGAACCGTCTTATCACTGTGATTAGTAACTTGATTCACCCAGACCAGTCCGGATTCATCCCGCGCCGTAATACAGCACTGAATTTGAGACGCTTACAAGGCGCTCTCGTGAGAGCCCCATATCTTCTGGAGTCGGCCATCTAGGTCTCCCTTGACGCCACGATGGCTTTTGATACTGTAGAGTGGTCGTATTTGTGGGCCGCTCTTGCGAAATTCGGCTTTGGTCCTGGCTTTATTAGCTGGGGGAAACTTCTCTATGAGGCACCGTTGGCGCAGGTAGTAGTCAATGGTCGTGTATCCAGTCCCTTCGCTCTGGGAAGGGGTACTCGGCAAGGATGTCCGTTGTCTCCGCTCCTCTTTGCGCTTGCCCTGGAGCCTCTGGCTGCATGGTTGCGCTGGGAACCATCGATGAGAGGTATACAGTGGACCCCTGAGTTTGAGGATCGCATATCGCTCTATGCGGACGATATTCAGTTGTACCTCACTTCGCTCCAAAAGTCCTTAAACATGCTGTTTGAGGTGTTGACTTCATTCAGACGCAATTATGGCCTCGTGATTAACTGGTCCAAGTCCTGTATATATGTACTTGCGGGTGGAGCCCCTGCATTGCCGCGTGGTTGTCCAATACAGGTTACACAAGAGGGTTTCAAATATTTGGGGATTTTTATTACTTTAGCCCCGTGGCCAGATATGAACGTAATTTACTCCCTCCGCTACAACGATTGCGTTCTGACGTGGTGGGCTGGCGCAGCCTTCCTCTGTCCCCCCTCGGGCGAGCGACCCTTTTTAAGATGATGTCTCTACCGCGGTTTTTATACGCGCTCCAGAAAACGTTTAACGCAATTCCGGCAAAATACTTCCGGGAAGTGAAGAGTCTACAAAGACAGCTGATTTGGGATGGGCGTGCCCGTATCGCCCTCCCCAAAGTTACACTTCTCTGGTATGATGGCGGTATAGCTCTTCCTGATATCAGGCGTTACTACTGGGCCTCTCAACTGAGTGCAATCAATCACGGTATGTATTGTCCGGGTTTAGATCCTGCATTTGAGATGGCTAGATGGCTGTTGCCGGGTGGGAATTATAATAGGGCGCTATACTCTAGGTCGGCGATCCGGACGCTTACTGGACCTACCAAGATCGCGGTGCATGTGTGGAATTGTGCAAATGCGGCAATGGGGTGAAGCGATAGACTAACCCGAGCGACCCCCTTGTACGATTCTTCCAAGTTGGGAAGTTTATGGAGGACGAAAGGCTTTGAGAAATGGGATATGATTGGTATCAGTAGAGTGGGCGATCTCTGGGTTAAGGATAGGGTTAAGACTTTCGAGGTCTTGAAGGCGGAGTATGAATTGAGTGATCGGGAATTTTTTCGCTATTTACAGATTCGTCACGCGTTGGGCTCTGTTTTTCCCATTGGGACCGTTATTCCAGAATCTTCCCCGTTGGAAGATCGAATACTTGACAAATATGTGTCCAATAGCACGATTTCTTTGATTTATAAGAAATTAATTAATGATCGGTAGGACCTGTTAACGCATTTAAGGGAGGTCTGGACCAGAGACGGTTTACTATTAGATGATGAGGAGTGGCAATCCGCGATTTCCTCACCCAAGGAGGTCGCGATACCGGCCCGTCTTCGACTAGTTCAACTCAAGATCTTGCACCGTGTGTATGTTACTGGCCCGCGACTGATTCGAATGGGTTATTCTGTTGATGGGTTATGTATCCGTGGTTGTGGTCAACTTGCTACTTTCCTTCACATTATTTGGGAATGTCCAGAGGTTGCTACATTTTCTAGTAGAGTGCATGCGGTCATGAAAGAGGTCACGGGAGTCGAGATACAACCGGAAGCTAGGCGGTGTCTGCTGAATGTATGGGAACCGAATGACTACGACGTGGCTCAGACGCGATGGGCGACCCTGGCCAACATGATTGCAAAGTGAGACATTGCACAGTTGTGGGGCGCTCCCCGCCTGCCGACGGTCTCGGTGCGGAAGGAGAATATGGATTGGTGTATGTTTCGAGAGAAGACGGTATATGTGGCTTGAGGTGGGCCCAACAAATGGGGTCAAATTTGGAGTCAATGGAACTCCTACAGAGGAGACATCTGCATACCACCCCTTCCTGATGTCCCCGACACCCCACACTCTCCCTGATCCGACATTCCATGATTTGTTCTAATTTACATGTTTTAAAATCTTGAGTCTTTTTCCCCCGATTATGCCCCCCTCTCTGATTTTCGTTGATTGACTTGTTTTATGATGGTATTGCCTTTTCCTTCCCGCTCAGAAACGCGCCTGTATTGTAATGCTCTATTGCCTTGATTGTTTGTTTTATTTTTATATAATAAAAAGAGTTTAAAAAAAAAATAGTTCAAAATATAACTAAATAATGTCTTTTTAAAAACCATCTAAAAATAAAACATGTATTATTTGGAATTGATAAACTATTGTGAAACTCATATTTATTAAAATATAAGTAAAATACTTGAAATTCATTTTTTATCTCATCTCTTAATAAAAAACTGTATTTCTTACTTTGGGGGATTTTGTTTGTAATTTAAAGTTCAACATTTATTTTTTAAATTAATAAATATATTTAATTCATTACAGATTTAATTAGAAAATAGGATTATAGTGTTGGAGCATGTTTTGTGTTCTACATGTACAATACAATTAATGTACATTAATAAGTAACATAAAAATATTTTTACTATTTGTTTCGAGTTAAATAAACTTTTTTTGTACTCATGCATATACTCTACCATAAGCAGACTTAACATTCGGGATAAAGATCTCCCAATATTAAAGTATAGGGAAAATCTACAAACTTCATAATACATGTCTAGAAATATTTGTATGTCTAATAATCTCTTTTTATTGATTGAAGATTATCAGCCAAAGAACACAAAAAAATATGCAAGTAGGCATCAGGCCCTACACACAACATCGTATCCACAGTAGATATTGTACAGCGTTTTAACTTAAAGGTGGCTCACAAGTTAACAAACAGGTTACATATTCCTTGGTGTCATCACAGAACTGCGATGGAATTGAGTCAAGGATGCTATAGTTTGACGTATTGTTTGTGCACCCTGCAAGCCTTATATAACGGATCTTCAAGTTTGGCACATTGATCCTGTAACTCTGGTCCATTCTGCAATGGATGGAACTTGTACATCCCTCCACTGGGGCAATATGTCTCTCTTCGCAATCAGGGTAGGACTAGGACAAAAAAACGCTTGGGCTTCAAAATAGAAGTGGCACTCATAACCGACCAAAATAGCTACAAAAGTGGCGCAAATTTGCAAATCAGGACAGTTTGAACTTGTAAAGACATGCTGTATGTGTGTTTTGCAAGGAATGGAGGACTACATGCATTTGTGTTGGCTGAAGGCAATGTTTGTGGTAGTATCAGGGAAACCAACAGAACATGCTTGCCCACCAGTCAATTAAAAACAACAGCCCACACACTGACTTCACAGACCAGCCCATCAGGCAATGCTCTGTAGTCAAGCAAAAAGAGCAAACCAGTAACACATTGTGAGCTTGCTTATTTAACACTAGAAAGGTAAACTGCAGACAAGGGGAACATTTGAGCCCAAGTATGCAATATGACATTTTAATTAGGATGCCCAGATAGTAGCATCTAGAATCAATTGTGAATTTTTCATTTGCACTTGGGGTGCATTGGTTTATGACACTGATGGTTGCTTTTACCCTTTACTCAGGAATTCTGAGTTCGTTTTCAGTAGAGTTTTTGGTGAATCGGTATTTGTTTCTCATCTGAATAAAACACTTTATAAACAGTGGTGGTTAGTAGTGTTTCCGATATTTCATTATTGACTTTTATGGTATAGACATGCAACCTTTTCTTTCTTGTAACATTGATATTCTTCAAATTTTGATTAGATTTGTTGGGGTCATTCTAGTCTCCACTCCTAAGTCTTACTTGTTCTGAGGATGGTCTCACAGAAATGATACCACTCGAGAAGCAAACCTCAAAGCTAACCCCACCACACTTAGGATCTTTTAATGATGGGATCTTCTCATCATCAACATTGATTGTATTCTTCATGACGGATGGACATTTGACATCAATCATTTGAAGAGTGGATTCTTATACATTGACAAACTAAATCATGGAATGTAAACTACAACTTGTAAAGTGAATTGTCAGTGTATACTTAGATATTATTGTATCTCAAACCCCTGCTGTTTGATTTATAAATACAGTTTTCTTTATGATTTCATCTATTGATGTGCTTGTCTTTTCTTTGAATTGTTTCACTGGCTTTATTCTCCCTTTTTTCTAAAATGTTGCATTTGAATGACTTATTTTTATTCTAGATGCTACTAATTGGGTCGCCTAAATATAATTTCAGATTATGTACTTGAGAATAAATGATCCGCTTGTCAGCAGTTTACTCTGATTACCCTATCCGCTAGTCTAACCCTGCTCACAACAAAGTAGTGTGTGGCAACCAGGGTGCGAACACCAAAATTGTCTATAAACCTCAGGAGGGCGATTTTGGAGTCCAAGTTCATGAGTCTGATTACAACATTTTCCAGTCCTATGTTTATAGTAAGCTAACATCTACGATCAACAGTACGCCATCATTCAGTATGGAAAAAGTACCAGGTGCAGATTTACACAGAATAAATCGTGGGATTCCCACTCTCTGTGGTAACCATGTGATCTGCCACAGTAGAATAATTGCGGGTATTGTGTTGTACCTTTTAAAGTGCTTGAACGCTGCCTGCCAGGAACTGATGGGAAGCCTAGAGATGGTAAATATGGATTTTAGCATCTCATTAACCAAATTCAATTCCAGCTGACTGGAAGGGTCTCCTTTGTCTATATGTTGCCAAACATTAAGTTTAATCATCCGGGAGGTCTAATAGTACATTTTGAAGTTTGTCCAAACATACATAGTATTGTACATTGATTGGTGATATTTTTCAAATGATACACATATAGTTTTACTCACCCAGATGTAAGGTGTTAATATGCGCTTGTAGGTCTGAAAATGAAGGAGGTAATATGAAGAGGTAATGTTGCAAGACATATAGTAAAAGAGGAAGGGAGATCATTTTGGGAAGCGTGCCATGACAGGCCATGGTAAGAGGCAATGATGCGCAGGCTTTAAGGTAATTTTTGACTTTGATAAGAAGTGGTGTTATGTTTAAGTTCCAATAACTTTTTTCGGATTGTGTTATTGTCATAGCCACATACCAGAATTAACTGTCCCCCCACTTGAAGTCTAATTCACAAGGATCTCACTGGCAAGTTTCCTCTTATCGGTGCCATTGAGGATTTCCCCATGTTTATCCTAGGCTTAGATGCTTCTTTATAGATTTATAGAATTTCAATAAGACGAGGAATTGTTACGCAGGTCTGTTGTAAGTATAAAATCATATTTTCAGACAGATTGGGAGATTCTATCTTCATGTCCTCCCTCCCATCGGGCATCCACCTGATATTCAGACATTTCACCACATAGAAAAAACCAACTCACTTACGATACCCGTGTTTGCCCTGAGTTGATTGTTGTTATTTTTTATGAGGGGGGGGCCCATAGCCTACTCCCCATCCTAGCTTGCTCAAAGGCATTTCACCACCTTCAACTGCAGCGCTTTTTGCTAGGGTTCTGCTGTGCAGGTGGCTAAATGTCCATCAGCTGGAATGGTGAGGCAAAAACTTTCAAACCCATCTACCCTTAATTCTGCTACTTTCAATCAGTCATAGAAAACGGGGAATTACATTCTTCACAGAACTGCATCATGCATAGGCAGTGCACTGTATCAGAAGAACATTCCCACCAAAAGGGGGACATTGTCCCTTGTAAAAACATCTGCATGGTCTAGGGTCACATACAGGTGTAGTTGACAATGCCTAGAGGTTCAATTAAGCATAAGACCATTTTGGTCTTTATGGACAAGAAGATGCAAAGTTTTACTAGGTGAGTAGTCAATATTTTAGCCAGGATTTTTGATTGAATATTATTCAATGAAATTAAGTCATAAGAAGCACATTCCTCAGGGAGTTTACCTGGTTAAAAGAAAGCTGTTAGCGTTCCACCCCTTAGATCATGGGGTAATGATCTATGCTTGTGAGTAACCTCGTACAGAGATTCTAAATGAGGGATGAGTACGGAGGAATGTTATATTTCTTAAAGTGCTCCAGTGAGAACCATTAATGGGAGGGGTTTTACCAGATAGGATTGAAATGATGATTAAAACATTGTATTTTGATAAATTGTTGGCCAATTATTTCAATTGTGATAAATGCCTACAGCTTACAAAATGAATCAACATAATACGTGGGAGCCCAAAACTGAACATTGGCAATATCAAGGCATATTATCACCCCACAAATATTCCTTGTAGACCTCAATTTATATGGTGATCTTAACACATACACACAGTGCTGTTCTAGGAATCTTGCTGTGTCTTGGCATATGCACAGTGCTAAATAGAAAGCTTGAAAACAAGATGCAACAATGTGGTCTGTGAACTAATAACTAAAGTAAAAGTGGCAGTTTTCTTTTTTTCTTTTTTGTTAAAGCTTAGCAGTCATTCCTGATGCCCATGTGTAATGGGTGTGTTAGGGAGTCGTAGCAACACCGGGCCAGAGTGGGCATGGAGTTATGTAGACGATATCGCACTTGTTACTGTTTGCAATCACTTACCCATCCTTCATGAAGTAGTTGGTGTATACGGGGTCAGTGAGGTCTGTGGATGAGAATGGGCTTGCCCAGAAAGAGTTGATCATTAGTGTAAACCGGTCCGGGTCTAAATCCTTTGCCTCAATCAGTACATAGAGGGGTGTGCTGGTGGAGACGCTGTCGGAACCCATTAGTGGGCTTGTGAAATCTGAATTCTTGTACACAACAATATCCACTGTGGTCCGTCCAACACTGTCAACCTCAATAAAAACTTCACTGTTAGGAGAAGAGTGAAAGGTCAATTAATAAACATATCTAAACAATGGAGTCTGCAGTACCCACTGAGCTGGACCAACCCAACAGAAAAGCATTGTATGCATATCTAATTGAGGAATTCCAGCACATTGAACTCTACTTCAAACCGCTCAACAGTGCAGTGGTCTGAATAGTTTGATGTTAAATATAGTGGGTTTAAATTTCAAAGGTAAGAATGCTGTTTTTTAGCTATTTAACACTGTTTTGTAATATAGTTGTATATAATAATTTTTTAATATCGCCATATAAAATATGAAACATGTAATGTAATTAGTGGTTGTTAAGCGAGGAGTGTTCTCTTGGATTTGTAGGAATTAGGGTGGAAAGTGTTATGATATGTAAACTATTATTATTAGTTTTTAATTATTTGTTGTTACTTATTAACTTATGTGATAAATATGTATGTACATTCATTATGTGCAATTTGATTGATTATTATGTTCATTTGTTTGGTGTACCATTTTTTAAAAGGTGTTAATTAATTCTGCAATAATCATTTGTTATAATGGCAATTTCTTTATTTAAATAATGTAACAATCATTTTTCATTATTTTAAATGTTGTTTTAATTAATTTTAATTGTTTGATGTTGAGTGTGCTCATATTTTAAGTTGAGAAGTGTTTTATTTGAAACATTGTAACTGTTTTCGTAGTTTATTTGTAATATAAAATTCATATTTTATCAATTAAGCTTCATTTGTTTATTTTTAATAATTACATTTAATGGGAGTGGGAATTGTAAATCTGGTCCCTCCAAAGTGTAACACTTTCTCTACTTTTGTTTACATTAGAGTGGGAATATGAATGCTGATCTCTCCAAAATGCAAAACGTTTCTTACTGTTGTTCAGACTTGGGTTGGAATATTAAATATGATGACCCTTCCGGAGTCCAGCTGATTCCCTACTTCTGCTTACATTGTGAGTGGGAATAGCAAATGTGACCCCACCAAAAATTAAAGTGGGAATGGTAATTCTGACCCCTTCAAAGATCAGCCTGTGGCCTGTTGTTGCTAAGGTTGGAATTTGAATAGTAAATCTTACACCTCCAAAGACCAGTATATTCCCACATTAGGTTACGCGGGGGAGGAGCTAGTAACTGATCCCAAAGTTTAACACTTTCTCTGCTTTTGCTCAGATTGGAGTTGGAGTAGTAAATTATACTGCTCCAAAGTGCAGCACTTTTCCTACTGCCTCTGAGATTGGAGTGGGAACAGTAAATCTGACCTTTCCAAAGAGGAACACTTCCCCTACTTCTGATAAAATTGGATTGGGAATAGTAAATCTGACCTGTCCAAAGTCCAACACTTTGCCTATTTTTTTTTACATTGCAGTGAGTAGAGTAATTTTGAGCTGTTCAAAGCCCAACACTTTCCGTACTGTTGTTCAGATTGTAGTAAGACCAGTAAATGTGGCTGCTCCAAAGACCAACACTTTGCCTATTCTTGCTGAGATTGGACTGGAAATAGTAAATCGGACACCTAATGTCCGATTTCTAAATGCACTGTATGCTGGACAAGAGGAGAAAAACTAGCCCATTCAAAGTCCAACACTTTCCCTACTTTTTTTTTATGAAGGAGTGGGAATAGAAAATCTAATTCCTTCAAAGTCTACAATTTGCCTACTATTGCTGAGGTAGAAATGGTATACTTTTTCATTTTTTTAGAATATGTTTTTAATATTGTAATTTCTTATTTTACTTTCTGGGAATATTCCTGTTTTAATTTTAGTTTTATAAAATTTTATTTATTTTTGGGTTTCTTTATATTTATCATGTATTCTTTTTTTTATTACACATTGTAAAATATTTTATGAAATAATGTGTTAGTGTTCAATAACTATGTTTTTTTAATTTTATTTTATAATAATGCGTTCTAACTATATTTATTTTTTATTATATTATTGTTTTAACTTTAATATCTAAATGTAATTAAATATAATGCTAATATATATATATATATATATATATATATATATATATATATATATATATATATATATATATATATATTCAAATCAATATACTTAGCTGTGTTTGATGACGTTCTGGTCCCAGATATTTTTGTCTCAATATTCTTGCAGTTTACAAACAAAAGGGTCTATTAGGATGGCGGTCGGAAAATCACTCTGACTGCCAGTACCGCATGCCATGTTAGCAGGACAACACCGCCTGCCAGTACCGCAGCATAACTACCGCAGCAATGTTAACAGGAGAATGTCCTGCATCTGCCTGCACTGCGTGGCAGGCACTGCACAGTGCCTGCCACCTGGCACAGGGAAATATATATGGGGTACCATGGGTACTACCCCCCCAGTGGACACACACCCTCCCAACACATTGGGGTCCCGCAATGGGTCCTCAGAACATGTCTCTGAATGCCTTTCCATGGCGGTTTCACCGCCACGGAAAGGCTGGCTACCGCCGGCTTCATAATCATGCTGGCGGTCTTTGGCCCTGATCTGCAACTATTGTAGCGCTCCAGCTCCGCCCGCCAGGCAAGCGGGCGGACTGCAACTGGCGGAAAAGTGGCGGGCCGAAAATCACACCGCTGCTGTCGTGACCGGGATGCTAATCGGACCAGTGGTGTTCAGGACTTCGATCGCTGGTGGATGGCCACCACCGGTACGGCGGTTCCCACTGCCGGACCGGCGGCGGCTATCCGCCCGCCATCCTCATAGTCCCCATAGTATGTAACCACAATATTTTGGTTCTTAATATTTTTTCACAATATTTATCACTATAATTGTGTTGTCAATGTTATGTCTTACAAATCTACTGATGACGTAGTGTCAGTTGGTGACCGGGCACAAAGTAGAACCAATTAGCAATCTTATTTATGGTGAGGGACAATTTACTGTCACTGATGTCTGATTATTGATTGGTTTAGAGGCAGACAATGTAATGGGTTTACGCCATTCCAACCTGGTGCATAAACCGTTACTTTTTTGGTATCTGTAAAATCAGGTAAGCACTTTGGATTGACAGATAAATGTGCCTTTGATAATACATTGCCACCCACGCAAACGTGGGCCCCTCACTCAGCCTCTCACTTGGACATTCTCTTATTCTCTCTTAGCCTATCCCTTGGTCACTTGTTAAGTGCAGCTAGACATCTGAAGTACTCACGGAAGAGATGTTACCATCATGGGATCCAGAGAAGTGACATCCACATTCAAAGGATAGGCACATTTGAATTTGAGACCTGTGCTGTCCTGCAGGAGGATGTTGGCGTAGACATTAGGGACCAGTACAAGAGTGCCGGAGTAGAGAACATGGGTTTGATTACTCTACAAAAAAAAATCAATGGTAATGTCTTTAACTTTCAACTAAATAATAACCACAGTAGAAAAACCTAAAGCTTTAGCAAAATCCAACAACAGTAGAGTCTTCAACCTTAGAAAAAAGCAATATTTGTAGAGTTTTCAACCTTGTTTAAAGTCAGAAAAGGGAGAATATTTAACTTCCTATAGAAGAATCACCAAAGGAATGACTTAAAAGTATGAGTTAGAAGAGTTCACTATTTAACTAAAAGATCAATGAAAAATTCTTTCAATTTTATTTAAATACTCTATACAAGATTCGTTTTCAACCTTCTATCAAACAAGAACTAAATAATCAATGGAAAAGACTTTAACATTTCATACAAACATCGCTGCAAGAGTAGACAACCCACTTACTGAAGATCACTTTAAAACATTTTACTGTTGAGAAAAAACGTCAGCGAAACATCATTGGAAGTGCTTTCAACCTTTATCAAAATGATCAGTGGAAGAATCATCAACATTCTACAAATACACAAATAAGGGAGCCTTTATTGTTCCCCAAAAAAGAGAAATGGAAGAATTAGCTGTTATTCACTAAAACATTTATCAAAGACTCCTCAAATGAAGAAAAAAAGCATTCCGAGTTGCAAACTTCAGCGTTTTACAAAAATTGTTAACGCTAAGTTATCCACACTTTTACAAACACCCTGTTTGACCAATGCAGAGGCTTTGTAACTTGGTCCCAGTCCAGGATACCAAACTATTGTCAAAGCTTTGACTCGCATCAACATAGGGAGAAATAAGAGTTGGACACACACAAAGCCACAGCCTATTTTGACAAGACACCACCTATAAGAATGTTGAAATGTGAGAAGCGAAAGCTACGAATGGTTTAATGTTCAGGGTTAGTCTAGTCTGTCTGTATGTGGGTTGGGGAGAGGGAATCTTTGCTAGAATAAAACTGTTGCATCATCAAAGCCGAAGAGGGGATACATAGAGATAGGTGAAACAGATACTAAGGAGGCAATACAGAATTTAAAAGGAAATCTACCTAAAATGGAGAAAAAGGAGGACAATTTTAGCACAAAGGTGAAGAAAGGATACTTTTCTGTGATCAAAGAAGCAAATCGAGAGAAAATTAAAGGATGTGAGTAGTATTAAGGCAAACACAGGGGGATTACACTAATCTCAGGTTACTGTGGGAAAGGGAGACATACTAAGCATTTTGGGAAGAGAAACATACCCAACTGGTAGGGAGAGCTATACTGAAATAGTTGCAAAAGAGGTACATACTTGAATAGTAAGTTAAAGCTGTCCCATAATGAAAAACAGATGTAAAGTAATTCTGTCTGATCAAAGAGTTGGTTGTGTAGATCCATAAAAAAAGAAGAAATGATGTGAGTTGTACTGGGGTTAGAATAAACAAGGCCTCTATTTTGAGATATAGAAGAGGCACAAACTTAAAGTGAGTTGTTCAAAAAATCTAACTTGTGAAAAGTACGTGGAAGGTGTAGTAAAATCTCATCTAGAAACGATATTGAAAAATCAAAATAATGGCACATAAAAATACTTTAGCAGAGCAGAGCTTGATACATAAAATGAGAAATGCTCCAAAGACTACAAATATTGTTCTTTTCCTTAGTGTTATTTGCCGACGTATAGAATGATGTGATGTGATGGCCGAGTCCCAGCTGATTGCTGGCACAGTTAGTGCACTCATGGGGGTTTAGTAATAGCCTAAGAAAGACTGGTTACCTTAAGGTCAATGAGTATGGTAATGTTAGTTGTGCTGCCCTTAACAAAAGAGGCAAATAATGATAGAATGTTGCCTGACCACACTTCACTTGATTGAAAAGTAGGGGAAGGGGCTCCCGGTCTTCAGAGTGGTGCATCCTTTGATGCACTTGAGGTGCTATTTTCTTTTATACTCTCATACCTGTAACCTTCAAACAAATGAGCAACTTGGTTCTTTCAGAGGTTTGATGTAATGCCAGGCCTGGTTGGTTAGGGGAAACATCCATCCACTGTAGAGGCTTGTGTTCGACCTCATGGTCACAATTTGAAATCCAACTTGGTCCACTCAGCCTATCATCCTTCTGAGGTCAATAAAATGAGTACCATTGATTTAGGTAAAAATAAACATCTGTTATTCAGCAGCAAAATGCCCTTGGGTGAATGTGCACTTTCCAAATACACATGTTATGTAAATTCTTTGTAACAAGAAGCCCCCTTCATCTAATAACCCAGAAGCTTACACGTGGGTCCCTATTACTAATAGTGTTCTTGGAATGTATTTCCATGGGAAACCTTGAGAGCTTTCATATAATCAGAAAAATAAATCATTGATCTTAATCAAAATGTATCTTTGCGTTGAGTGAAACAAGCAGGGTGCTCATAATTTAGCATCCAACACAAAAAGGAAATCATCATAAAATAGAAACAGACTGTTCTCTACAGAGGAAATCAGCTTTTCAAGAGAATAAGGAGCGATATGTGGCTAGAGACCTCAGTGTTTTTTTCAAGCCCCCCATCAGCCTTCTTTCTTCCCCACCCAGCAGTCTCTAAACTCTGCCTCCACACATCCACAAACCCACAGCTCACCAACAACCTGGCACCATCGTTCTGATTATTATTATTAGTAGTAGTAGTAATAGTATTATCGGCAATAATAATAATAATGATAATAATATGTAGTACTAAAAGGAGTAATGATAAATTGTTAGCAGGGAGGGTTCCCGTAGCAGGGCTTTGGAAATCACATCACCTCAGGAGCACCTTAGTTGATCACTGTACAAAAGTTTCAAGTGTGGCCAATCAGGCACCAAAGGAACAGAGTGGTTGAACTGAAATAGAGGGCGTTTGTGACAGACCACTGAGAGGGTAGAATCGGTGCTAATGGAATACCTGGGGTGTCCCTTCTCTAGTTAAAGTCGGGGAAACTGCTGGGTAATCCCTGGCAGAGTATCAGCTGGCTCTGTCTGCAGTTTATGTGCCACAGCACCAGTGGGTCACAGTGGAGGTTGTACCGTCATATTTGGAGCAGGATAGCTTGTGCTTGTATTTCCTGCCCCGGGTGGAACTCATTAATAACCCTCACACCCAGGGAAAAAGCTACCTGTGCACCTCAGTTTTCAAGAAATTAATTTCTGCTTCTGAAAGCATAAATAGTTTGTCACACAGGAGCTTTAAACATGGCACCTGCTATGCAAACTTCACTGCAATGATATGAGTTGCTGTGCTGGCAGCTCCCTTCACACCAGTGAGATGTGGATAGTACTCCACCAGAGTCGCAGAGGTTATGAACTCAGCCACACAGGGAGGCTGGCATGCTTCGGTCCCAGGGTTAAAATACAGTCCTCCATTGTAAATTTGCAAATACCTGATTTGTTAAAGGAGCAATGGCAGGTACTTAGGTTTTTGGAAGTCACCCAGTTGGCCACCCGAAGGCAATGAATGCTGTTTAGATGATGTGAAATGGAAGGGTGGGCAAAAAGGTCAGGGACAATAACGTCTCTCAAATTCTGAATGAGCTGCAGCCATTGGAGAATGTATGCTGAAAGGTACAAGTAAAGAGAATTGCAGTATGTGAGGGATAAGCACCTGAACTTTGAGTTATCTGAGGCAGATTTAAAAAAAATACGACTTTGTGCATTTCTTGCATGATGAAAAACTAGGTATCTGTTCCTTAAAAGTCTAGGAAGCATTAAACAAGAAGCCTACATTCAAAGCAGATCGAGTTATGTGAGACAGATTTACGAGTTCTTGAGACTAAAAGACTGAGGTCAACATAAACAGAGAATCCCGAAAAATGTGGCCTAAACTCTGAGCCCTGTTAAATTTGAAAGAGTTGTGCTTCCAGACTCCCATTACCGACATTCACATGTAGCACTTGGATTGTGTTAGACTGATGTTCCTAAGTAACACCACTATTTTTCTTTCATTTTCAAATGTGTTGGCCATTAGAGAGAAATCAAAGGCTCTGATCAAGAAGGTTAGATGATTTATATAGCCTGGAAGGAGTTGTGATGATCTCCACAAGTTAGGGGATACTCTGTTAGAATGTTCACAACGCAGATCTTACAGGAAACCATGCAAATCAACCTATTCTCATGTCGGGGCAAGAAATCACATGTTTGTTCCACTAGAATCCAGTCCACAATTTTGTTTAGGTTGAAAAGATCATTGAGACTATTAGTCTAGCTAGGAAGTGGGGGTTAGAAGTTAGACTAGACTGCAGAACAAGACCTAAAAGTTGAGTACTTCTAGGGCTGTACTGGTCATGTCTAGGTAATAGGAGGCAATGCAAGTACAGAGAATCCTGTAAACTATTCATCAGTGTCTGAAAATGCATGTGTTTCAGTGGCTCCATCTCACACTAGTTCTGCACCAAGCTCTGCTACCCATCGCTTGATCGTTTTTTACCTTTCCAGTTCCAACTCAGTTTTGCTTTTTGTTACTAAGTTATCAATCATGGGGCCATATTACATAGGGTCCCCGTGGGGGTGTGGTAGGGGCAACAGCCATTTTCGCCTGCTTTGTGCACCCCTTGGGCACATTGGCATTATAGAAGGGGGCGCAGACGCTTGTGAGTCCCCTTTGCAACAATGTCTTTCCTCCTCTTCCTTCTTTCCACCCTATCTTTCCTGCTTGTTCAGTCTGGGAACACTTAGAATGTTCATTGATGTCATAGAATGTGGTGTGACTGAAGTGTGACGGTTGACTCCTGGCTGAGCTCAAGAAAACAGCTCCTGGTGGGGCCTTCATACCATCTTCACCTTGGCCTACCTACTACCCTAACCTACTTACTTACCACCTTTGCACTTCAACCTGAATAAAGATTCTCACTTGGAACAACTACCTAGACTCATGTGAGGTATTGACTTTCAACACCCTTCTATAATACTGATAGCGCTGGCACACTTAAAGTGCCAGCGCACTCAACACTGGGTGTTCCCTGATTTGCACAGGGGCACGCCTTTTGCAAATGAGGGAATTCCTTTCACACTGCTCCCATGCTATATTACAGACGCGAGCGCAGAGTTAAAGAAGCACTCAGGAGGGGCACTGACAGTGCGCCATTTAAAAGGTGGTGAACTGTCAGTGTGCCCCCTGAAAGCAGCCCTCCTCAGGGGTAAAGAGGGTCATGTGGACCCCCCAGACATCCCCTTGCAAGCGGTTGCATTCACTGACTGCACCCGCCTGCAAGGGGATATCTAATCCCCTTGGAAATTGCAGGCGGGTGCCATCTGCACTGTTAAAACACGGAGCTGAGCTGAGCTGATCTGTGTTTTCACATGAATGTGCTGCCCTGGGGCAGCGCGATTTCGCGGCTGCCACCAGGGCAGCGCATTCACCATAATGGGGGCATTCTTGAACAGTAAGCCAGACACCAGTCTAATCACTCTAATTCCTAATATTTATAATAATGGCCCTGTTTAACAAATATGTACTATCCAGAAAGAATGTCCTGAGGGTTTACATCCTCACCCCTCACCAAGTCGCCTTTGTGGCGAGCAGACCTGATGCCCTGACAAGATGCCTGTGTTTTTTCCACTACCCCATTTTCCCCTAATGCTTTGTGCGGTCCTTCATACATTCTAGTGTCCCTTGAGTGGGTTGGGAAGGATGAGGACTTCTGAATGGCTATTCTAAAACCTTCCTCAAAGCTTAAGAGAAAGAGAAGCGAAAAGGAGGAAAATTAAAAGCTGATCACAAAGCATCTCAAGGTTCCCCATTTACCTTGTCAGTTGGTTATCATTCACCTAGCAGACGCTGTCTGCCTGAGACACAGTATCAACACTATCACTGCGGCAAAGGGGTGAGGGGCATTAGGTATTTGCTTTTACAATGAGCTCTGTCATGTCGTCCCACCTGACCCTGCCGAGGGACAGGACAGGCGGACAGGAAACAGGAACCGGAACAAGGAACGGACAGGAGGTTATAGTCTGTAAGCGGGTATGAGACTAGCAGGGAATAAAGAAGCACGCGTTTATCTTACCTGTGCCTCGGTGTGGTTATTTTAATGAGCGCTGCGACAATGGCGACGAGGATGGGATCTTCATAAACCCCACACGCAGCATCATCGCTCAGCCATCCTGTGTGGCCGACCACCGAGCCCTGCAGCACCAATCCTGCCGCGCGGAGAAGGAGCGCGAAAGTCAAGGTGCCTCCAGCCGTCCGCCGGAAAATCAGAGAGCGTATGCCAGAGCGCTACTCTGTGTGTGAACAGACAGACACTGCTGCCGAGAGAAGGACAAGCGCGTGTACCGGGCGCTGTCACTGCGTGTGCCTGCGGAGAGTCGGAGCGCTGCTCCGTGTGCGTCCGGACCCCGCCCCCGCTTACCGAGAAAGACGCCGGCTGCAGGTAATGAGCGCGGGCAAACGAGCGCTGTTACCAGGCAATCCGAGGGTGAGTCTAAACCCTGCAAACTGCCCAGCGCGCCCAGACATATTTACATACAAGCCCCAGCCAACACGAGGGAAGTCAAGAGACCACGAAGGGAGTCCGAGTGGCGGCCATGTTGGGGTCAGGCGCCAGTACATAACACAGACCACACGCCTTTGACGGCGGCCATTTTAGGGTCAGGCGCTGTCCGAAAAATTAATAAACTGATTGCAAAACAAGGCGAAAAACGCTAGCTCAGGATACAGAAGGACCTCAGAGCCAAAGAAAAAAAAAAAGAAACAAATTGGACTACATACAATTTAGTCATACTGGGTCAACCAATTACAAATGTCCAATACAAACCCTGACAGCTCATCAGGGGTGAACGAAGTAGCAGGACCAGCAAACACAGGAGGCCCGGTTCCTCCAGTTAACAACGCGCCCACGATGGCCACCAACCTTATCGGAGCATCGTTCATGCGCCAACCAGAAGCCTAACAAAGAAACAAGCACAGGCAAGTGCAAGAAGGAAATAAGCAAGATGAGGCAAGAGGCCTAACAAAGAAACAAGCACAGGCAAGTGCGAGAAGGAAACTAAGCGAAAATACAATCCTTGAAGTCAACAGAAAATATAAGCAAAGGCAAGAAGCCTAACAAAGAAACAAGCACAGGCAAGTGCAAGAAGGAAATAAGCAATAAACAAGTATAAAATAAGACTGCGTAGACACAAGAGATAGAATGAGGAAACAAGCACACGTGACCGCAGGAAACAATCAGTGGTGAAGACTAGAGGAAACCACGACATGCATTGGTAAACACAAGAGAACAAGCCCTAATGAGAGCACACGACCAGTGCAAGTAAACACGAACGACCAAGCTGATCTCAAGAAATCAAGTCTGTCCACCTGAAGCCTGTGTACTACACCATCATGCCTATGAGGAAAGACACGCATAAACCCAATCCCTGCATTAGAGTACCTCCTCCAGTGGCACAGATCAACGCTCACTGTTAAGGTCCTGAATGGTCCAAGTGGCTGGAGTCGGTGGACGAATACCTCACAACGATCGGTGAGTGGAGGGATAGCAGACGTCGACTACTACTGTTTCAGCTGGTGGATCACGAAGGCCGACGTTTAATCAAAATATTTCCAGCAAAAGACACAGAGACATATAGGGGACTCAGAGAGACGCTGCTCGCTCATTTCTACGCGAAGGAAGACGTGGATCATGCACGCATTGCTTTTAACGCAGCACGGCAGGAACCATTAGAACCCTTACCAAACTTTATTACCCGACTGCAACGTCTAGTGACATGTTGCCACTTCGACACCTTCACAAATGAAGATGCAATTCGATTGCGGGTGATTGAAGGCTGCTCAAAACCCGACACCAAGCGCAAGATCATTCAAGGGCGGTTCTCGCTCAAAGAGATCATCAGGAGAGCCGAAATTGGAGAGCGGGTCACAGCGGGGAAAGCGTCCAAAGAACTCCATCAAGAAGCAGGAAACAAAAAGATAAGAAAGGAGACATTCCCCATGTCCGTGAGGAAAGCCCAGGAGTCAAACAAAACCCGAGAGAGGGAGGGCGAAAGCGGACTAGAAGCAAGATACCATGAGAGACAAAGTGACAGGACAGCAGGAATCAAAAAGAGAAGAAAGGAGACATCCCCCATGTCCACGAGGAAAGCCCAGGAGTCAAACAAAACCCGAGAGAGGGAGGGCGAAAGCGGACTAGAAGTAAGACATCATGAAAGACGAAGTGACAGGGAACTCCCTGAGTCACCAACACAAAGGACAATGGATAAGGGTGTGCGAAAGACTGGGACAACCAGGAATCGTGCCAACCGGCTCGACATACCGCCGAGAAGCCACTCAACACACTATTCTGGAGACATATCAAGCAGTGACACAGACCACTCAGAAGAGGCCGAAGACAGTCCACTCGATGGTGCCAACGAAAATCACAAACACCGGCGAGGGGACAAGTCACGCCCTATTCGGAAACCAACATACTACTCCGGAGAACCATCAAGCAGAGACACAGACCACACAGTCTACTCCAGAGAACCATCAAGCAGAGACACAGATTGGAAACCAACATACTACTCCGGAGAACCATCAAGCAGAGACACAGATTGCACAGAGGAGACTGACGACAGTCGACTCAACAATTATGAAGAAAGGACCAAACACCGGCGAGGGGACAAGCCACGTCATCCCCAGACACCGATACGCTCGTACACTAGAACAACTCAAGATACATACGCTCAAGCCATCCGTGATCAGGAGAAAACAGAGAAGAGTCAAACATCTCAAGACCAAATCAAGGAAGCACATACGTGGCCAGCAAACAGTCCCGTCGTAGCAATAACTCAAAAGATGCACCCAGAGGAGTGTCTCCTCGATAGCGTCGACTCCAGGAGTGCGTAGTTGACTGACTCAGAAAGCATGTCCGGACGATCACTTAAATCAACAGAACCCTGGTACCGACAACGGTCACGGTGTCCACCATTTGAAAACACAAGGGAAGCAAAGGCCGCTGTCCCGGTCCAAAGCAACACAACTCAGGCCAACAACCTACAATGTCTGAACTCCCCACGAGACAACATGCCATGTCAGCCCCAGGAACACCATAACGTGAAGAACACACCGTCACCATTGAAGGGGTCAGCAAGGCTTACGCAAAAAGGACACAGAAGAAGCACAGATGCAGGCGCTCGGAAGAAAACTAAAACAACGGACACACGTGCAAGCGATCAATTGCTGCTCAAACAAGAACTACAAAAGAATACGAACAGCCGACATCTAGCGGAGCCATCGACAACCGCATCTCAAGAAGCGATACTCCTGTCAATGCAGCCGGAAAGACACAATGAAGTGTCTCCAACAGACTGCACCATTCATGGGGACACTTAAAAAGGCAATCCAGCAAGCTGCGTTGTCCCACCGGGACATCCAACAGACACTAAATGAAGTACTAAGAGCCTATCGGAATACACCACACGCCACCACCAACCAGTGCCCAGCTACAGTGATGCTAAGAAGAACACCTCGAACCGGAATACCTGTGTCAAATGTGGCGTCACAACAACGACCAATCACCGTCGATCACAACACATTAGTTGACATCGATCAAGCAAAGAAGAACAAGATGAAGACCTATGCTGACCAGCGTAGACATGCCAGAGACTCCAATATCCAAGAAGGAGACTGGGTAATAGTAAAGAGTGACCGCCGAGCCAAGGCAGACAGTCGATATCTTGATGTCCCCTTACAGGTCATCCAGAGGAAAGGAACTATGATCACAGCCAAGTCGGATCATAAACAGCTAACAAGAAACATCTCACATTTCAAAAGATATTCTAGGCGTGATCGACATGAGACTTCATCCAGCCAACTCTCAAGCGAGCTGTCTAACCAAAGCGATGACAGTGACCAGAACCACAGTCCCCCACGATTGGTGGAACCTATAAGTCATCACAGTCACACACCCAGGCGAGAGAAGCGCCCACAACGCCCACAGCGCCTGATCAGAAAACCTCGACGCCTCGTGGAAGAAATGTAGGGGAAGCAAGACTTTGCAAAACAGGGGAGATGTCATGTCGTCCCGCCTGACCCTGCCGAGGGCCTGACAGGAAACAGGAACCGGAACAAGGAACGGACAGGAGGTTATAGTCTGTAAGCGGGTATGAGACTAGCAGGGAATAAAGAAGCACGCGTTTATCTTACCTGTGCCTCGGTGTGGTTATTTTAATGAGCGCTGCGACAAGCTCCATTATTTAATCGAATGTTTGCATGATATTCGATAGAGAACGCAACACCGCACCATAGTATATACAGACATAAATGAATGTTGATGAAGCATAATTTCTGCAAAGTTTTGTAACTAGCCTCACTGCATTGTGCCAAATGGCCACATCTCGCGCTCTACAAAGAACAGACCAAGCTGCATCACGGATATTGTGCGGACACAGTGCTGCAATGTGACTGGGCCCATGAATCATTTGGTATTTCATTTTAAACTCCAGAGTCACTAATCCTAGGGGAAGGCATGAGGAAAAGGAGAGGGAAGATGCGGGACATCTCCTGACGTTTTTCAGGTTTTCTGGCAGAAAGGTTGGTGTGTGTAGTTACTTACTGTAATTACAAGGCCACATGTCCTGCTCGCTTTCGGTACAGTGAAGGTGATTTGACGCATGCCGTTGATGATGGCGCTCTCTGGTCCACAGTCACCCAGGTGTAAGGCACTTCCGTTGATGTACAGTGATTCCAAGAGACATTTTCTGACCGATAACTTGATGCTGCTCTCAAGGCACTGTAGGGAAGTGGTCTGGCCGATGCTAGAGAGACCTGAAAGAATTGGAGGTGATCGTAGAATAAACATCATTGAAGATTCTGTTGCTTTATATACAGAATTTCCGTACTCTTATCCAGAAACTCTCAATGCATAGATAAAATCCTAGACCTTACATAAAATATGTCTGGCTTCAAAGCCAAGAATACTGGATTAAGTAGCCTGAGTAATTTGCCCCAAAGCTAAAACGCCTAAACTAAAATTTGGAACCTTAGGCCTCTTCGATAGACTAATCCGCAACAGTGTGGAATCGTAGGAAGCAGCTGAGACTTCTTGCCCAATAGCCATGTCCGAAGTCAACATAGGCAGGACTAAATACCACAACCAATAGTTCTATCAACACAACTAGGACCATTGGCTCGATTTTCAGGTCTTCACCCCATTGTCAGCACATGAGATTTCATAGTCACCACTCTGGGTGTTATAAACATAACCATTGAACCCATATGGAGCATGGCACGCTCACAACCAGGGCTACAGACCTTAAAACAAAAACACAAGAAACCCTGGTCCTATATCCAGAACTCAGACTCCCAAATCCATCTCTGACTGTAATACCGAAATCATTCAAATCCCTATAGCAAGCACTCTGTTTACATTGCCAGCATCTTGCTCTCCACAGCCAATACCTCAGCTCCCTCCTGGAGAAACCTTGTTATCATAAACATTCCACTTGAATCCCATAATCAGCATTCTGGGCTTCAAGTTAAACACCCTTTACTTCATAGCTGGAAACATAATACCACCGCCACTTTTCCAGAGTCCAAAGGCTTGCTCCCTACATCTTAGAGCCAACAATCGGGTGGTTTCAATATCGAGCACTCTGCCACCCAAATCCACATTCAGGTCGGTTAACCGGCAACTATATTCTACAGCCTCTATCTTTGGGCACATAGTCAGCACCCTGGTCTACTCATCTCCCGGGTATGCTAAACCAGCAACTTGGCATCGCCAGAACCTTGATCTTCTTAGCCAATATTGCAAAATTGGGGGGTGTATTAACAAAAGCAAGCTCTGAATTACTCATCATAAGTCTTATTGTAATGGTTGCAGTTAGGTTATAAATCAAAAGAGAACTCCGGTGTACCACCTGCCGATGGTTTAGAAACTTACAGACGCCATTTATTTTAATTAACAGTACATGGACATACTCTCTAGTGAACATGGGCTGTCTGGCTTTAATATTTCTTTACTAGTTTTGAAGGACACAGGGCGACTTAGTGTGATTAATGAAGCGAGTATTCAAATAATACAGATTAATGTATTGTACCTCAAAATAAGGTCCACATAGTATTGTATAGCATAGCATCACGAAAGTCACCTGAGCCTGCCATCCCCAAGGTCATAGATTCCTGGCAGAGTATTCTGATGGGCATTATGTCCCTTCACCACTAGACTATGGGGGACTGTCTAGAGTTACTGCAGGCTATTATTTTCCTTGCACTAGGAGTACAAAACGTTTTTGGTTTACTTCACATTTCCATTATTGATCAAACATTCTGTTGTCATGTACCCAACCTTACAATGGGTCGCAAAGTGGCTTATAAAGATCAGAACTATGAATGAATAAACTTGAGTCTATGCTTTGAATATTATCAGGATACAAATATATTTCTATCAAGTGTTTTCTGCGGGTGTGTTGTGGGTCATAACAGTATTATATGCTGTATAATAAAGAGCTTAACATTAATGTGGTCTGGTTGTTACCAGGAGCACAGCTCTATGCGATCCTGTGTTTTTAGAAAATATTTTGTATTGGAATCTGGGCGTCAGGAGCAGTGCACTGGGGGCATCGGCGCTGTGCATTCTGATCTTCATTTGCATACACATTGTTTTAATGGGTTGTGATAAGATACATTTTTCAAACAAACTATCATGCTGTAAGTTGAGAAAACAAAGTGACTGTGGCTTGAGTCATAAATCTGTATGTCTTTACCTTGGTTTTCTAGCGGTTTTTCCGTAGATGTTCCTGCATCAGGGAAAAGTTTACATAGAGAATGTGCTCTGAATAAACTAACATTTCATACTAAACTCTATCAGCCTGATTCATGTACGGGCCGTTTTGCGTGGCCCTAATAGCGAATCATAGCGACTCGCTATTGAGGACACGCAAAACGGCATTCATGTAGGAATTGCTAATAAAAAAGCGATTCCTACATGTTCTTTATTTGCGAGTAGCAAATTGCTACTCGCAAAAACTCCCCATTCATTCCTATGGGCCAAGAGGCCCATAGGAATGAATGGGGAGTATCCCTTATTTGCGAGTAGCAATTTGCTACTCGCAAATAAGATAGCGATTTTAAGGGTGCCAGGGGTGTCCAAAGGACGCCCTGTAGCACCCCTAAAATGCACATTTGAACAGGTGTTGCACACACACATGTCCAAAGGACATGTGTGTGTGCAACATGCAACTTAGAAAAATGCTTTTAAAAGCATTTTTCTGAGTTTTTGCTATTTACCGACAGGTCTGACCTCTCGGTAAATAGCAGCCAAAAAAGTTCAAAATCGCAATTTCTTGATGTGTCTTGAATAGCATTTGAGGAATCTCTATTAGAGATTCCTTAAATGCCATTCCTCGCAAATATGCGAATTCTTAAATAGCGATTTTTGCATTTGGGATTGTGAATACCAAATGCAAAAATCGCACTCGCAAAGGGCCAGATTCTCAGAATCTGGCCCTTTTGCGAGCGCTATTGCCTACATGAATCAGGCTGTATATGTTTTGTGGAAAATAGGCATTAAAATTCACCATTGCACCTCATTCTTTCAAAAGGTTGGTTTGTGGTAACGAGAGGAGCAGGGGGTCACCATTCTTCCACTGAAAGGTTTGGCTATTTATAGACTTTCTGATTCAGTAACACTCCTAATGCTTGATGTCAGTCAGTGAAATGACTGACAGTTCAGCACTCCGCCCCTGAAAACTTGTCAGCACCAAAGAGCTGAGGTGGCTTGCTCCAAGTATAGCTGGGATTGCTATGCCACTAACAGACCCCATGCCTAAACTGACTCCATTCTGAATAGAAACTGCTGTCCCTCCAGTGAATTCTGAATCGATTCAGACCTTTGCTATTTGCTTGAGCCACAAAAAGAGTTCTCATGTTACAGTCTTATACACTGCATCTGCTGATCTTGAATTTAGGAGATTGAGGAATACTGACTTTAACTTCTTCTAAGGGTTAGACGATGTCCCTCATGCTGTCTCCATCACTGCCACTCTACCTTCCTTAAGGTCTCTTTCAAACAATGAAATAAGCCTCAACAAATGATGGCGCCATCCTTGGGTTCCAAGTTCCTTTGTCATCGAGGCCTCTGCTAAAGATTTCCGAATGCTTGCTTAGTGAGCCTCAGCAATAATTTTATATTTTACAAAAACAAACTCTACGTGCGACTTTGTTTCTGTAAAACAAAAACAACTGATCACCCTGAAAGTGCTCTCACTGGGTGTGGAAGTCATTTTTCTTTTTCCTTCTTTGAAACAACGAGGCTGCGTTTGGCAGTCCCAAAGAGAAGGTAAGCACATCAGAGTATCCGCTCGAAATGGAATGGATGGTCCATGGTACTTACATCAATGGCTCATCCTCTGTTGAGCCATCGGTGTATGGTTTCCATCGGCAGCATTGGCACCGCTCGCAAAAACATGATGGCCCTCTCAACTCTACATAAAGTGAATACAACATAAGTTTGGTGGACACCCTGCCACGTTTGTATCAAAGTATCCAGCCTGCTAAAGTCTAAATAGGGCCCTATGTCTTAAACATGTTCAACCTTCAAATATCATCAAGCACTCTTAGCTGTGTCCTTCAACTCTCAAGTAACAAATTCGACCAAATATGATTGGAGGTTCTGAGAGTGCAGAAAGAAACAATGGGGCATATTACCAACAACTAGCGATAATTTTTGTCTCTAACTTGTTTAGAGACAAAACTTATCGCCGCACATCGGCGATTTTTATCGCAGATAAACTTTGCTATTAGCAAGGTTTATCGCAAATGCGATAAAAAACGGCCGCAATGCATGAATATCGCTGAAAAGTCAGCGATATTCATGCATTATCGAGCAAATGCTCTTAGCCATGTTATCCACCTCCCATTGGATAACATGGTGAAGAACTGCTCAGGGCAGGTGTTAGCTTTTGGAGATATTCGCGCTTAGCGCGAATATCTCCAAAAGTTGGTAATAGGAGATAGCGATGTTAGCGACTGTTTCCAGTCGCTAACATCTTGGCACGCCCACTTTGCATGTCATTAGTGATAAATATCACTGACATGCAAAGCGGGGCCCAAGATGGTCGCTATCTCCTATTAGCTGTCACTAACTGGTGTTAGCGACAGCTTGGTAATAGGGAGATAATTTTATCTCCGCTTTCTTGGCTTTTAAAGCCAAAAAAGCGGAGATAAACCCCCTTGATAATATGCCCCAATGTTCGTTGTAAGATAGATTTTAAAATACTAAAGTAGGAGATCCTCTCACACTGATACTTCTGCAACTGGGTAAGATGGCAAGTAAAACCAGAATATATTTGTTTAGTTCTCTTACTACTTCCGAAGCATCCCTTTAGCTATTGCATGGGTAGTACTTAGGAGGTCACCGTACCTGCCTCGTCAAAATACAGGTACATTATTTTCTCCCTTTCTGCTGCTCCAAATAAAGTGATCATGAGATCAGCCTGTTTGTTTGGACAAACATGATTGACTACACATCTTTTCTTAACGGCATCCTCATAGTCATGGAAAACCAAGGGCTCCAAAACTGGAGCAATCAAAGTGTTTCTTACAGATCTTACAAGCCTAAGTCTTCCCTGGGCCTCCTGTTATTCAAGAAGCAGGAGGATGCCAAATACGGGAGCTTGCCTCTTAGTCTAGGTTCTCTGGAACACGTTGAGGTCTCTGTCTGTTTCCTGTTTATGACACTCTGATTACCATTCATTGTCTGCTCACATGCTTTCCATCCCTTGTAGAATACCGGAGTAGGTCTGGGTAAAATTTAGATCACACCATTGTTAATTGTAAAAGTTTCATGTTGTATTGCACTTGTTTTACGAAATTCCTGAAACTACACCTCTGTTCATGGCATTATGATAGCGCAGAAGTGCACAAACAATGCTGCCAACTAGAAAGCAAGTGGCTCTTGTTCACATCAGTTGTGTTTTTGTGCTATTTTTGGTGCAAAATGTATTCCTGTGTCCAGAAAACTGATGCAAAGGCACATTATGGGCTAAAATATAGCGCTAAATGACAAATTGGCATTTTTGGAATCATGCATATTTTCAAATAATTTTCTTGCAATTTCATATAATTATGCAAAGGAAGTTTATGTGAATTCCGCACACACGTATAGCTGAGCTCTGCTTCAACTATAACTCTCCGTTATTTAGTCTTTGAATTGGATTTTGAATTCCTGCCTCTTTCAATTTTTGTAGTCTATTAAGTTCTCTCTTTCGATTTCAGAGTTAGCATACTTCATGCCCAGCAACAGCCAACCATTAAATAAAATGGGGTTGCATTATGTCCCTCAGAACATGGATGTACAAATATAAGCTACAAAGAGTTCTGTTGGGTAACACGATTCTTCAACGCGAATTGTTAAAGATGTTGAACATTCAACATCCGTGACAAAGGGTCGCGAAACAATCCCTTTGGTCAATTTAGGAAAAAAGAACGGATGGTTTTTACTATGGGCCTAATTATGATGTTGGTCGGACGAGTGTCTGACTGGCATGATAGCAGAATGGAACTGCCCGATTATAGGTTTGCGGTTCCACCCACTGTATTTGGATGTGACCACCCAATGGACAGTCAGAAAATCCAGTTTGCAATTGCAGCTTCTGCAGCTGGCGGAAAAGGCCTGCAGCAACTGACAATTGTAAAATGGATGTTTTTAAATATCTCTGAACCATGTAGCAGGCACCACGCAGTGCCTGCCACACGGTGCAGGGATGTTTAGGGGGGCACCATAAGTGATCCCCAGATGCCATTTCGGAGGTGGAAAGGGGGCCTTGCTAAGGGCCCCCAAAGTCACTTTCTGCCTACCTTTTCATGGCGGGCGGACCGCCATGAAAGGTCAGGTTGAAAGCAATATCATAATTCCAATGGCAGTGCCATGGCTGGCTCTACTGTCATTATGGGATTATTGTTCCGTGTACTGCCCTGACGACTTCTGTGAGCCCATTGGAAGTGGAGCGGAATCCCTCCGTGGGTTTCACTTTGACAGCCGGTATTATAATACGGCGGTTGAACCGAAACAATAGATGTCGGGTGGAAAGCCTCCAACTAGCTGTCGGATGGCTTATCGCCCGCCATAATAATCGGGCCCTACATTTCTTAATCATACCTTATAAAAAATGAGAAAACATGCATAGCAACTTGTCGTAAAAACAAATTGAAAAAACACATACATTTAAAACATGCCAGACACAACTCAAAGGACTTTTTTAAATTTGGTATATTCAGCGTCATATAAATGTGATGGAGTAGCATGGGCAAGCACTGAGCTGCACTCAGAATCCACTAGAATGAAACCTTTTTAATGGATGATATTCTCCATCGGTGCAAAGTGAACTCTGTCTTAGGTTCATGGTGATGCGGTGCATATATTGCTGTTGGATACTTGTTGATCCTTTGGTAGGACACAATCATGAATTGGAGAAGTTTGATTGTACTCTTGAATTTAATCTTTTGAAGACCGTCCCCCATTTTTTCAATTTTTTAGTCCTGTGAAAGACCCACAGTGATGCAAAGTTATTAACACTTTTCCATAGGGTTGAAGCGTCAACACCATTGTTTAATGTCCTACGCAGCTATTGTAAGACAGAAAACGAAGATAAAGAATAGTTCGCACCTTGATTCTTGGGCATCAGATATATTATGTTTTCATCTTTTGTATGTTTTGTATGTATTTATACTGTGCTTATTTTATTTTCACTGTGTATCATGTTTTCACTAAATCATGATTGTTGATTTATTATATGTTTTGAGTACATTATGGGCAGTTTATAGTAAAAATAGAAAGTAAAATAATTGTTTTGCTAGATGTAGCATTTGATATATGATGCAAATATACTAAATTAGAAAAAGTTATTTTTGTCATGCTTTCGTGTTTACAATGTATATGTTTTTTCAAATTGTTTTCACAGAACAACTAATTAGTATGCATGTTTTCATTTTTTAATAGGGGATGATTAAGAAACAGTTTGTAAAAGACAACCCCGCTTTACTAAATTAAACAAAGGGATTGTTTCTAAACCCATTGTCACGGATGTTGAATATTTAACATCCTTCACAATTCTCATTGAAAAATTGTGTTACCCGATATAACTCTTTGTAATTTATAACAGCAACAGCCAACATCAACTTTTGTTTTGTGCCTGTAAAGCTTGTCTCGTTGGAAAACAGCTGGCCATGTTCATTGACATTTTGAGTACCCTTTCAGGAGTTTTTTTCACTACTGGGTATGGGCACTAACAACGGTCAGAATATATTATCATGGCATACATCTCCACCATTGCTCAAGGGATATCAACAGGTACTCTTTCTTCTTCAGTGATGGCTCTCTCCCTCGTGTACAAAGAACATTTGCCTTGAGAAGCCACTATAATCCAAGGAATCTTCAAGGCTGACACCCTTAGAGTTCCCTGGTTGAACCTCAAGTGTGTCATATGTGCATAGTTTCTACAGTAAAGCACCTATCAACACATTGGCATACACTAGATAAAAATAGACTCTGTCCAGCTAATAAGTAAGTAAGTAAAGAATTTGTATAGCGCACTACTCACCCGGAGGGTCTCAAGGCACTTGAGGGGGGGGAATTCGTTATTTATCAAATAGCCAAGTTTTTAGTTGTTTTCTGAAGGAGAGGTGGTTCTGTGTAAGGCGGAGGTGGGTGGGGAGAGAGTTCCAGGTTTTGCCCGCTAAGTAGGAGAAAGATCTTCCTCCCATGGTGGTTTTTCGAATGCGTGGAATCGCGGCGCGGGCTTGATTGGACGATCTTAGTTGGCGGGTGGAGGTGTAAAAGGTTAGGCGCGTGTTGAGGAATTTGGGTCCTAGGTCGTAGCGGGCTTTGTGCGCGTGGGTGAGGAGACGGAACGTTATTCTCTTGTTGACGGGGAGCCAATGAAGGTCTCTCAGGTGGCCGGAAATGTGATTGTGGCGGGGTAAGTCTAGGATGGGTCTGGCTGAGGCGTTCTGAATGCGTTGGAGTTTTTTCTGTAATTTGGCTGTGGTTCCGGCGTAGAGGGTGTTTCCGTAGTCCAGTCGGCTAGTGACAAGTGCATGGGTAACCGTCTTTCTTGTTTCGGTGGGGATCCATCGGAAGATCTTTTTGAGCATACGCAAGATGTTAAAGCATGATGATGAGATGGCGTTGACTTGTCTGGTCATCGAGAGGGAGGAGTCTAGGATTAATCCTAGGTTGCGAGCATGGTCCGTTGGTTTGGGCGCGTTGCCTAGGGCTAGTGGCCACCATGAGTCGCCCCATGCAGAGGGGGATGATCCTAGGATGAGGACTTCCGTCTTGTCTGAGTTCAGTTTTAAACGACTATTCTTCATCCATTCGGCTACATCTTTCATCCCTTCATGTAAGTTGGTTTTGGCGGTGTTTGGGTCTTTGGTGAGGGAGAGGATCAGCTGTGTGTCATCAGCGTAGGAGATGATTTTGAGGTTGTGTTGGCGTGCGATGGATGCAAGGGGGCTCATGTAGACGTTGAAGAGGGTGGGGCTGAGCGACGATCCTTGTGGTACGCCGTAGATAACTTCGGTGGCCTCTGATCTGAAGGGGGGGAGGCGGACTCTCTGGGTTCTTCTGGCGAGGAATGATATGATCCAATCCAATGCTTTTCCTTGTATCCCGGCGTTGCTGAGGCGTTGTACAAGGGTGCTATGACAGACCGTGTCGAATGCTGTGGAGAGGTCCAGGAGGATAAGGGCAGCTGTTTCCCCGTTGTCGAGTAGTGTTCGGATGTCATCTGTGGCTGCGATGAGGGCGGTCTCGGTGCTGTGTTTGGCTCGGAAGCCGGACTGTGAGGGGTCGAGGGAGTCGTTGGACTCGAGGAAGGCGGCGAGCTGACTGTGGACGGTCTTCTCTATGACTTTGGCAGGGAAAGGGAGTAGCGAGATGGGGCGGTAGTTCTTAAGTTCTGTGGGGTCTGCTGCAGGTTTCTTCAGGAGGGCACTGAGTTCGGCATGTTTCCAGCTTTCCGGGAAGGTAGCGGTGTTGAGGGAGCAGTTGATGATATCCCGGAGTTGGGGTGCTATGATGGAGTCGGCCTTGTTGAAGATGTGATGGGGGCATGGGTCGGTTGGGGATCCAGAGTGAATGGAGTTCATCAAGCGGATGGTGTCTTCGGTGCTGATCGGGCTCCAGGCGCAAAGGGTGGTGGTGGGGTGCTTCAGTTCGGTGGTGAGGGGAGTGGACTGGTCGCCGAAGCTGTTATGTATGTCAGCGATTTTACTGTGGAAGAACGAGGCTAGAGAGTCGCAGAGGTCTTGAGAGGGAGTGATGTCGTTGGTGTCGGCGCTGGGATTGGTAAGCTCTTTGACGATGCTGAAGAGTTCCTTACTGTTGTGGGCGTTGTTGTCGAGTCGATCCTTGATTGCAGATTTCTTGGTGGATCGGATCAGCTGGTGGTGTTTGCGGGTGGCGTCCTTGAGGGCGGTCATGTTGTCTGTGGTTGGGTTTTTTCGCCAGGCTTTCTCGAGGGTGCGACAGTTCTTTTTGGAGTTCTTGAGTTCGTTGTTGAACCAGGAGGCTTTTCTTGCTACCTGGCTTGTTGTGTTGCTTTATCAAGGGCGCTAATTCGTCAGCGCAGTAGGTGATCCATTGTGTGAGATTGATGGCTGCTTGATTAGGGTCCGATGATTTGGCGGGAAGGTTTTGGCTTAGCGAAGTGGTGAGTTCGTCGGTGGTAAGTTTGTTCCAGTTTCTGTGGGGGACTTGTTTTGGGTGGTGGTGGGTTGTGGTTTTTCTGAAGCTGAAGTGAACGCAGCTGTGGTCCGTCCAGTGAAGTCCTGTGACGTGATTGAAGGAGACGTGGTTGCTGGAGGGGAAGATTGGGTCGAGCGTGTGTCCGGCTAATGTCAATCTTTGCGAGTGAAACCTTCAAAAAGTATCTATTATTTCTTCACTGGCACTTTTATCTTTCACAGTGCTCTTTGCCCCATGTAGGAGACTAGCACATTCCCACCATTTAGGAGAAGTCATGACTGCACTACTGATACCCAATGTCACAATGAGACCAACCTTT
This sequence comes from Lissotriton helveticus, assembly GCF_964261635.1. NCBI lineage: Eukaryota > Metazoa > Chordata > Amphibia > Caudata > Salamandridae > Lissotriton > Lissotriton helveticus. The sequence goes on from NC_136061.1 coordinate 1,787,380,381, forward strand.
TCCATGTGCTTATCATAAATTTGTCAAGTAGACATTTCTTATAGCTCTTGTTGAATTCATTGCAAATACACCACTCACCATGGATACCAGCCTAACCTGATAGCCATTACTGTGGGCCCATAGTCAGTTCTATAGATGACATGTAAAGGCTCCAGATATATAGTAGTTAGAGCCAGTGTTATTTTCCTATCAAAACCCTAAATGATACTTTATGCAGTTTCTTAACTCATGGCTCTAGACATTGCACATTCTGAGGTAATCCCTCACAAACCACTGAAGGCCCACAGATCAAACAAATATATTTGTTTTGCTTGTAATTGACTCCCAAAGAAACATGATGGACTTTACCAGAGTCTGCATAGTAACTGTCACTGCACAGGCAGGTTGATGATCCTGAAGAGAATTCATCTGATGCACATGTCGCTGGTATTGTAGACACAGTTGTGGAGATAAGGGGTGTGGTTGTGGGATTTGTGGGAGGGGTTGGCGGAGTTGTAGTATGATTTGCAGTGGTGGTTTTAATAGTTGTAGGTGTGGCAGTAGACATGGTGGTGATGATGATTTCTGTACTCATAGTTGTAGGCATGGTGGTGACAGTTGTAGGGGTGGTGGAAGCTGTTGTGATGGTAGGGGTGGTAAGTGTGGTGGTAGGAGATGTAGTCGGAGTTGTAGGTGTGGTAGTGACAGTTGTAGGGGTGGTGGTGACAGTTGTAGGGGTGGTGGTAGGAGTTGTGGGTGTGGTGGTGGTAGTTGTGGGTGTGGTGGTGGCAGTTGTAGGTGTGATAGCTGTTGTGGTGGTAGGGGTGGTTGGTGTGGTGGTGGCAGTTGTTGTCATAGTTGTAGGTGTGGTGGTGACAGTTGTAGGGGTGGTGGAAGCTGTTGTGATGGTAGGGGTGGTCAGTGTGGTGGTGGGAGATGTAGTCGGAGTTGTAGGTGTGGTAGTGACAGTTGTAGGGGTGGTGGTGACAGTTGTAGGGGTGGTGGTAGGAGTTGTGGGTGTGGTGGTGGTAGTTGTGGGTGTGGTAGTTGTGGGTGTGGTGGTGATTGTTGTAGGAGTGGTGGTAGTAGTAGTGGTTGCTGCTGTCGTGGTGTCACCTGCTGCAATAAGAGCAGCAGTAGATGCAGGTGTAGCTTCTGGATCTGAAATATATAAAAAGGAGATGTTATTCTGTTTGCTTGAAAATCTAACATGTCATTGGTAAAATAAGACTGTAGAACAGAACCTGTTCACAAAAAGCATAATTCTTATCACTTAGGATATTAGTGCTGGCTGGATTTCTGGTGGCTGAAGAATTCTCCTGATTGGTTTTCTCACTCACGTACAATAGCTTCTTTCTAAAAGCTTTGCGAAGCTAAGGAGTGATCTGACAGGTGCATTAACAACCTGGAGAGCAATCCTGCCCTTTTTCAGATTTCTAAAATGTATATTATAACTAATATAGAACACAGAGATCGTGGTAATTTACAAAGGCATTTGCAACAACTCTGCTGCTTGTGTATTAGAGAATGCAGCAAATGGTTTGCATAGCAATAGTGCAAATTGATTTCATGCAATGTATGCTGCATATACAGAAGTGAAGTAAATACATTTTGTGCAGAGACAAAACATCTGTTACGTTTTTTTGCACATGTGGGGAAGACAGTGCAAATCAATTTGTTCCACTAGTCTGACATGGCCAAAAGATTTTGAGGCAGCCCAGAAAGAATTTGAATATCACCTTCATTCTATTGACAATTGATTGCATTATTGTGCTCATAAAAGAGTGCTTCCATTGCAAGGTATGTGGTGCAATGTTTTTAGGAGTAGCAGCAGCTGGCAGGGACAGCTTCGTAGTGTGAAATCACACTACGAACCCGATCTGTGGGATATTGAACAGCACTTATCAAGGTGGCCTATACCACTATTACAACAATCATGAGGCAAAGCATTTGGGGTCCTATTAATTAGAAGCTAATCACGCATACTGAAATTCCATGATTTTTATAGATACGCCTTGAAGGATAATACTCAAGCCCAGATGAAGTTCACATGTAGTGAACAAAACGTGTTGGCTGTTGTTAGACCTGGAACCTTTGGCATGGTTTCCCCTGACTTTTTGCCATTACCTCCTGTATTTGTGACGCTGTGCTGGATTTCGTTTTTGCTGGCTTAGATGCTTTGGGCACTTTGCCTCTGCTGATCAGTGTCAAAGTGCAAGTGCTCCCTGAGTAAATTGTTATTGTAATTGGTTATCCATTATAGGCATATTTGTATTATCAAGAAGTTCCTATTAAAGTACACTGAGTGTGCCAGGGCTGGTGATTCAAATGCTACTAGTGGGCCTGCAGCACTGATTGTGCCACCCACATGAGTAGCCCTAAAATGGTGTCTCAGGCCTGCCACCGCAGTGCCTGTGTGCAGTCTGTGAACTGCCATGTCAACCTGGCCAGTGTCCCCACTGACCAGGCCTAACCCTTCCCTTTCTGTACACATTGGACACCTCTATGGAAGGCCCAAGGTAACCCCCCGGGCAGGGTGCAGTGTATGTGAGAGGTAGAGCATTTAGTAGTGTGGGTGACATGCTCTGGTAGTGAATTACAGCCATTTTCGTTTTTTCACTATTGTAAGGCTATCTTGCCCATAGGCTATAATAGGGAATGCTGGGTACAGTGGTTACCTGCATATCTTCCCATACGAGCAAGATAGGACTTAAAAGTTTGGTATCCCTGAACTCAGAATTCACTAACACATCTTTTAGGAAAGATGGTTTTCAAATCCTGTATTTGAAAACAACACTTTTAGAAGGTGGCTGTTTTCTTGTCTGACCTTTCTGTGTGCCTTGGCCTGTTTGTGAATTGACTGTCTGGTTTGTGACAGAGGCTAAGTGGCTTCCAGAGGCTGAGTGGGCCATCCCTGGGCTGAATAGCTCCATCTGCATCTAGAGTGGTGGGAGGGGTAGCACCTGGGACTGAATAGGGCTGTGCCTGCCTTCCACAATGCTGGCTCCACCTCCTGCTGGGCGGCTGACGACCCTGCCCCTCACTCTGAAAGGAAAGGAAAAGCCAGGAAAACAAAGTGCTCAAGGAACACCCAGAACTGGTTCAGAACGGGCTCAGAGCCCTTCTGCACAAAGGGAACAAATACTTTTTGGGGTATAAGTACAGGACCCCAGACTACAGAAAATTAGATCATCCTGGAATCAAGAAGGAACCTCTGCCAAGGAAAAAGCTGGAAGACTGAAGAGGAAGGACTGTCCTGCTGTGTACTTGTGGGCTGACCTGCACTTGCTTTGCTGCCAAGGAGAGGGGAAGGACTTTGTTTTGTGCTTTGTCCCCTGGCTTGAAGAGATCTTCAAGGGCCTGAGTAGAGCTGGCTCCCTGTTAAGAAGTCCCAGGAACAAAAGGACTTCACCCCCAGCTTCCCCCCTGAACTCTACTGAGAGAGTTATGTGCTTCCTACTGTGCTTGGTCCAGTTGTGGTGCACCTGGAAGTTGTACCTGTTGTTTGGGAAATTGGACAAGGAGAAACTAAGACAATCTGCAAATTTTCATGCATCGCTCACTTGATCGAGATCGTTGCAGCACCTGTTGCCGCTGCAAGACACCGACCCATCCTTCGCTTGCGGAATACATTGCTCCAGTGCGGGAAGATTACCATGCGCCACAGGGCGAGTTTGCACACTTGTCACATAAGGCCCTGCCCACTCCCTGCACCACAGTGCAAACGTGCCCCTGGTGCATTTTAGGTTGGGGGATTAATTCCTCTTCAATCCTGAGGGTCCCTGGGAGCCAACTAGCCCACCAGGTACCTCCAGTACGGGCCACAGGGCTAGGTTGCAGAGAGGTGGTCCGAGGCAACGCCTCTTTTTACACCTCTCTGCAACGCAGCTCTGTGGCGCTTACTGGAGATACCTGGTGGGCTAGTTGGACCCCAGGGACCTTCAGGATTTAAGGCAACTTAATCCCCCAATTTAAAACGAGCCACGTGGTGCATGTCACATCAGGCCCCCCCCTTCACCACTGTGCAAACGCACCCTATGGTACATTTTAAGTAGGGGGATTAAGTCCCTTTGAATTCTGAGGGTCCCTGGGGTCCAACTAGCCCACCAGGTACCTCCAGTAAGCGCCACAGAGCTAAGTTGCAGAGAGGTGTAAAAAAGGGCGTGGCCTTGGTCCACCTCTCTGCAAGTAGTAGTATCTGTATAGGTGCCTGAGTGTCTTTGTGGGTGGGGGGGGAGGGTGACTCTGTCTACTTGGCCCCCATGGACCCTCAGGATTCAAGGAGAATGAATCCCCCAACTTAAAACCTGACAGGGGGCGTGTTTGCAGTGGTGAAGGGAGGGGGCGGGACTGATGTGACATGTGTCTACTTATCCAATCACTCTGTCAAAACCCAAGCACTTATAAGTTCACCATGCACTCTCCTTGCAGTAATCTAATCATCCAGTCAGTACCCATGCACCCATGCAATGACCTATACACTAACACACGCACTACTACAATATCCTGAGCACTACCCATGCGGTCCAGCCATCACCCTGTCAGTACCCATGCACTCCTACAATCACCCAGAAAGCACCAGGTACTTATCTAATCACTCCACCAAAACCCAAGCACTTATACATTCACCATGCACTCTCCTTGCAGTACTGTAATCTTCCAGTCAGTACCCATGTACCAATGTACTCATGGAATGGCTCAGGCACTAACACATGCACTGCTACAATCCCCAAAGCACGCCCCATGCAGACTTCTAACCACCTGCACACTACTGATTCACTCCTCCAATTACCCAGGTAGTACCCATGCACTCCAGAAATCCCTCTGTCACTATCCATGCACTCCTCTAATCACCCAGCCAGCACTATGTACTTATCCAGTCACTCCACCAAAACCCAAGCAGTTATAAAATCACCATGCACTGTCCTTGCAGCACTCTAATCATCCATTCACTACCCATGTACTCATGCAATGACCCAGTCACTAACACATGCACTACTGCAATCCGTTGAGGACTACATATGAAGTCCAGTAATCTCCCTGGTACTGCCTATGCAGTCCTCCAATCACCCAGCCAGTCCTATGTCCTTATCCAATCACTGCGCCAAAATCCAAGCACTTATAAATTCACCACATATTCTCCTCGCAGTACTCTTATCATCCAGTCACTACCCATGTAGGCATTCAATGATCCTGGCACTAATACATGCATTGCTACAATCCTTGTCTACTACCCATGCAGTCCTCTAACCACCTACACACTTCTTATTCGCTCCTTCAATTCCCCTGGTTCCCATGCAGTCCACTAATCACCCTGTCAACTCCCCGTGCAGTCCTCCAGTCACCCAGCCACTACCATGTACTAATCCAAACACTCCAAAAATACCCAAGCACTTATCCATTCACTCAGGCACTCTCCTTGCAGTATTCTAATCATTCAGTCAGTAGCTGTGTACTCATGCAATGATCCAGACACTAACTTATCACTGTTAGAATCCCATATGCCCTACCCATACAGTCCTGTACCCACTTATACACTTCTCATTTGCTCCTTCAATTACCCAGGTAAAACTCATGCAGTCCTGCATTCAAACTGTCTCTTCCTGTGAACTCCTCCAGTAACCCAGCCACTACCATGTACTTATCCAAATGTTTCCTCCAATACCCAAGCACTTAGAAATTAACCATGCACTCTCCTTGCAGTACTCTAATGATCCACTCGGTACCCATGTACTCATGCAATGAGCCAGTCACTAAGATATGCACTGCTGCAATACCTTGTGGACTACTATGCAGTCCAGTAGTGTCCCTGGTACTATCTATGCAATCCTCCAATCACCCAGCCAACCCTATGTGCTTATCTAATCACTGTGCTAAAACCCAAGCACTTATAAAATCACCATGCACCCTCCTTGTAGCACTCTAATCATCCAGTCACTACTCATGTACTCATGCAATGGCCCAGGCATTAACTCATGGCAAATACAGAGGAGGTAATGCCAATCACAGGGGTATCCCAACGCATAGTTTTCTCTAGTGTATGTAGGGGTTTTCACTGTATTCCAAGTGTATGTTAGCATAGCACTGGCTCTAGGCCTGGTTAGTCAAAGTCAGTTATCACCAGTACCCATCAGCAAAATTTGGGGGGCACAGGAGGACTTTCTGCTCTTCTGTTGGTTCTTTCTGTACATCTCTTCTTCTTCCTGCACTTTCTCCGCATTTCTGGACTTCTGTTGCCTCTTTCTGCATTTGTCTTGCTTTTTTCTGCGCTTTTCTTTCTCTTTCTTCACTCGTCCTACCTTTGTAGGCATAGTTAGAAATTAGCATTTTAAAAACCTTTGAAATTCACTGAAAAAACCATAGGTTTCAGGGACGTGATAGTAAGAAATTTTCATTTAAAAAACCTTTGCAACTCATTGAAAAAAACATAGGTTTCAGGGACGTTCTAGTTATAAATTAGCATTTTAAAAACCTTTGAAATTCACTGAAACAAACACAGGTTTCAGGAACGTTATATTTCTAACTTAGCATTTAAAAAACCTTAGAAATTCATTGAAAAAACCCACAGGTTTAAGGGACGTTATAGTTAGTTGGACATTTCACTCGTACAAAACCAGTGAAAGTCGGACGTTATAGTTAGTTCAGCTAACTATAATTCGCGCCCCCGCAATGTTGATGCTAATTTCTAACTATGCCTACAGAGGTAGGATATGTGCAGGAAGAGGAAGAAAGGCGCAGAAAGAAGCAACAGAAATCGGAAAGAGGAAACAGAAGTCCAGAAAGGCAAAGATAGGTGCAGAAAGAAGCAAGAGATGTGCACAAATTACCGACAGAGGAAAAGAAAGAGGCCTTGTTGCAAAGTCATCCTGTGACCCCAACTTTTTGCTGACGGGTATTGGTTATAACTGACTAACCAGACCTAGAGCCAGTGCTATACTAAAAGATACTTAGAATACTGTGAAAACATCTCCATACACTAGGGAACACTATGCGTTGGTGTACCCCTGTGATTGGCACAACCTCCTCTGTAAGGCCCTAGTACATAATAGGGCAGGGGGATTAAAACTATCTCTAATCAGAGGTGCAGAAAGATACTTCTTTAAGTAGTAGTCACATTTACAGAGTGGTGGAGAAAGGGTGGTGGGCCTCCGACCAGCGCTCAGGAATTCTGCTGCATAGGACTTAGACAAGGTACCAAGAGGGCGTCTTGGCTCTCAAAGTCCCTACGGAGTAAATTGGACTTCAGCCCCCATCCCGTAGACAGCCAGGAGGCACGTTTGCAGGGTGTTGGAGAAAGGGGGGCATGTCCCCCTTAGACGTCTTAGCAATCCCACTTTGTGGCACTTACTGCAGGTAACAAGAGGGGTAGTTGGCTACCAATGACAACCTTGGGGGCCAACTACCCCTCCAATTACCTCCAGTAAGTCCAACACAGTAGGATTGCTAAGTTCTCATAGCAGGCCACCACCACTCTGCAAACGCACTCCCTGGTGCGCTCTTGGATGGGGATTGCAGTCCCCTTCGCTGCTGGGGGTTCTTTAGGGGCCAACTAGCCTACATCTTGCCTCCAGTAAGCCCCACACAGTGGGATTGCTGAGAGGTGGACAAAAGGTATGCCCCTTTCCCCACCACTCTGCATATGCCCCCCCTGGTGCATTGTTAGTTGGGGAATTAATTCCCCTTGAATACTGAGGGTCCTTGGGGGCCAACTAGCCCTCTGCGAAACCGTAAATAATCTCTGCAAGCACGCAGAGTTCCACCAACACGTGGAATTGCTTGTTCTGCCCATTTGCGATTCTTTTTTCTTGTTCGGGAACACTGTTTGTGTGCTCGGGGGAATATCTCGCAAACATGCATTTTGAAAGCGTGAACTAGCAAAAAATTACGTGAAGACGTGGATTGTGGAGTTTTTAGCAATTCCGCATTCTCTGAAGAACACAAAATTACCCAAATTCTGCACGTTCCGCAAGCAGAACGGAATTTACCACCCAGACCTACCCACCAGGTACCTCCAATATGTGCCACAGAGTTGGATTGCAGAGAGGTGACCAAAGCCATACCCCCTTTTTACACCTCTCTGCAAAGGCGCCTCTTGGCGCACTGCTGCTTGGGGTATGAAGTGCACTTGTGTTCTGAGGTCCTCAGGACACAAGAGGACCTCATCGCCCCACTAACAGTGAGCCAAGAAGCGCAGAGTGGTGTAAAAAGCGGCGTGGCCCAGACCACCACTCTGCACGCAGCTCTGTGGCGCATATTGGAGGTACCTGGTGAGCTACTTGGCCCGCAGGGACCCTCAGTATTCAAGGGGAATTAATTTCCAATCCAAGGCCAATTTCGGCCGCTGGAATCCCATCCCAAGGGGCATGGCCAGACTTTCTTTATTTTTTTAATTATTTATGTATATGGAGGGGGCCGCGTGATCCCCCTCCTCAGGCCAATTATGCCCCGGGTACTCCGGGCTGGGCTTTTCCTTTTTTAATTTTTTTTTATTTTAGCTTTTTATTAGAGGGGAGGGGGCCGCGTTTGGCCCTGGGGATCCCATCCCCGGGTCCTGGCCTCTGTGATTGGGACCGCGGGGGGAGCCCCAATGCCCCCACGGTCCCGCCGGCTCCCCGCCTCCTGCAGGAGCCGACATTGCTTTTGAGCAAAGGGAACTTTAGATATGCAGATCCCCTTGCTCAAAAGCAATTCTGCTTTGCTTGATTCAAGCAAGAGCAGGTTTCCCTCCCTGCCATAGCAAACAGCAATGTCCTGGGGGTGGGCACCTCAGGACATTGCAGGAGCCGGACCTGGGAGGTGGTGGTCCCCAGGGCCATCGAGGCCCTCCTCTCTTCATTTTCAAAGCCCTGGGGAGTTGGAGGTCCCCGGGGTGGGGGGGCCATAACGGACCCCCAATTTCCATATTTACGGCCACGGACAGATTGTGGCCGCCAGGGCAAGTGGGGGCTCTTTCCCCTCCACACATCATTTATTATCTAAAACAGAGTGGGACGTATTCCAACTTTCAGGGCATCTGCAGCTCTTGCTAACCCCTGTATAAACCTTATCCCTACCTGTAAAGAAAAATAGTGAAGGCGTAAACCAGGGATGAGGAATGAGGTGAGAACAGAGATTCATCTACTGTAATAGAAAAAACATGAAACAGGTTTGCGAGATTTGCCTATTGAGTTTGTGATGCAATACTATTCCTATTACCATAACCACACATACCTATATACATATGACCTCTTGTAGATAGACCAATCCCTCTGAGTCTCCCCTCAATCAGCTCCCCTTGTATCTTGAACATAAGAAGAACAGCAATGTGAAATAACAAAAGAAAATAATTATTACGCCTAGGTTAATTGAGTCTTAACCTTGCTAGCTGTGACATACAACTTGGAAGTCTGGTGTTTCAAAGTTCCCCTTCACAACACCTCCAAAGTAGGAAACCAAATGACGAAATGAGTGTGGTTGGAGCCCAACCAATCCTTAATCCGTTCGAAGGAACACCACATTAAATGTCAGTAAACAAGGTTGGCTCCGTTCTACAGAATCACAGAGAGCAAATGTTTCCTGGCTGCTCCCCGTAGATTAAACAGCAGAATGTCTATCTCTGCATAAACGAGCAACACCAGAATGTGTTCCTTAGAGAGATTCGACTCGCCTCCAAAAGAACCCAAACCTACCTCCGGTATAGTGTCCACCGGAAACGATCACTTTCAACAGAGGCCACGATTACCGGTACTGCTGAAACGAAACATACCAGCCTCTGACTCCAGAAGAATTATTGGCTCCGCCATCGCTGACGAGCATGGGGTTTACTTCCAAAAATGTGTGCCATGCGTCAAGCATGCAACGTCCTCCCCGAGCATGCCGGGAACTGTATTTTCGGATGATTTTAGGTCGTGCTGATGCCGATCAGTGACCCGCATGTTCGGATCCTGACAGTACACCCCCCCTCACAAGGGATGCTGACCGGCAGCAGGCTTGCACGGGAACCTACGGTGGAAGCTCGCCACCAAGCCAGGAGCATGCAACGCACTGGCAGGCTCCCAAGAATTCTCCTCGGGGCCATAGCCCTTCCAGGAAAGCAGATACAGCAAACGCCCCCGTACCCACTTGGAGTCCAGTACCCTCCTAAGCTCATATTCCCTGTCATGCGGGACCCAGATGGGCAGAGGAGCCCGCCGCACGGGACAATGAGAGGGCTTCAAGAGGGACACATGGAAAACAGGATGGATTCGAAAGAAAGCAGGCAAACGCAGCCGCATGGCCACCGGATTGACGTGCTCCACCACACGGTAAGGTCCAATAAACCTAGGGTTAAACACACTGTGCCTCTTGAACCTGATGTGTTTTGTGGACAACCACACCAGGTCTCCCTTTTTATACACCGGACAAGGTCTACGGTGTTTGTCCGCCTGGAACTTATACTTGGCCTTAGCTCGAACAAGGTTTTTGCGCGTAGCAAGGAGTACTCTGCGCACACGCAACAACCTTTCTTTCACCTCGGGCAGTCTGTTGGTGGTAGTCGGGAGCAACAGGGGTGTAAACCTGGGATGGTGTCCGTAGGAACAATAAAAAGGGGAGTGAAGCGTGGAGGAATGCTGAGAGCTATTATAGGCTATTTCCGCTACCCATAACCACTTCACCAATGAATCAGTGTTTTCCTCAACATAACAACGCAAAAACTGTTTGAGGGACTGATTCAGCCTCTCTGTCTGCCCATCTGTCTGGGGATGAAAACTGGTAGAGAGCGATGATGTGATCTGCAACTCCGTGCACCAGGCCTTCCAAAACCGAGCTGTAAACTGGGCCCCTCTGACAGATACAATAACCCTTGGAAGTCCGTGTAGTCGGACTATATGAACCAAAAGGAGGTGGGCCAACTGACCTGCTGTAGGGACCTGATGGCATGCGATAAAGTGACCCATTTTTGTGAGGTAATCTACTACCACGATAATAGCAGTGTTCCCTTCGTCTTTAGGAAGACCGACAATAAAGTCTACAGAGAATCTCTCCCAAGGGTTTTCCGGAGTGGGCAATGGATGCAGCAGTCCCTGTGGTTGTTGGCGATCTGACTTCATACGGGCACACTTGGAACACTCTTTCACCCATCGACACAGGTCGGGACGAATGGTAGGCCACCAAAACTGTCTTAATGCCTTATCAAGAGTCTTAGCATACCCCATATGGCCCGCACATGGGGATTCGTGGCACCAAGAAAACACAGTTTTCCTCAACGTTGTGGTTGGCACAAGCACCTGTGTTCCTTTCATTGGCACACCTTGTCTCACTTTCCAGTCTTTATGATGTCTCAACCAAGTCCTCCATACACAGGTTTGTGCACCTCTTTTCACACCCGACAATAAGTTCTCCGTTCTGGTGACACACAGTACATTAGAGAGCGCGATGATGGCCCGGACAGGTTTGTTGGCATGCATCTCCGGGTTTTCCTGTCTGGTTAGTGCATCCGCTTTCTTGTTCTTGGCCCCAGGTCTGTACGTAATGACAAACCGAAATTTCTCAAAAAACAACATCCACCGTAACTGGCGAGGGGGTCAATTGGCGTGCCGCACGCATGAACTGTAGATTACGGTGATCTGTATACACCGTCACCTGGTGTTTCGCCCCCAACAACCACTGTCTGCATTCCAGAAAAACCTCCCGGATCGCCAGTAGTTCCTTTTCCGTGATCGTATAATTCGTTTCAGCAGGAGACAGTTTCCGAGACATAAAAGCAATCGGTTGTAAGAGGCCGGTGGTTTCTTTGCTTTGGGACAACACAGCGCCTATCGCCACCTCAGATGCGTCGGCTTCCACGGTGAATGGAAGGTCGGGATTGGCGTGCATCAGGACTGGGGCCGTAGAAAAGGCTTTTTTCATCTGGTTGAACGCGTCTTGAGCCAACCTATCCCACATGAAAGGGACGTTCTTCCTGGTAAGCCGGGTCAATGGTGTTACCATAGCTGAAAATCCCTGGATGAAACACCTGTAAAAGTTGGCAAATCCCAACAGGCTCTGGATGTCCTTGATGTTACGTGGACAAGGCCATTCCATCACGGATTTAATCTTTCTTTCGGCCATGACTTGTCCAGACGGGGTGAGCATCACCCCCAGAAATTCAACCGTGGTGACGTGGAATTCGCACTTCGTGATCTTACAATACAGTTGGTTATCCATCAAGGCTTGCAATACCCTGCTCACATGTTCTGTATGTTTTTCCGTGGTATCTGAGTAGATCAATATGTCGTCGATGTATACCACGACATATTTGTCAAGATAGTCCCTCAATACTCCATTTAAGAAGTATTGGAATGAGGCCGGGGCATTACAGAGCCCAAAGGGCATCACGAGGTATTCAAATAGCCCATACCGTGTTTTAAATGCTGTTTTCCACTCATCCCCTCGGCGAATGCATACTAGGTGGTAGGCCCCCCTCAGATCCAGCTTGGTATAGATCTTGGCGGATTTTACCTGTTCCAACAAAACCGGGATGAGGGGCAATGGATATTGGTTTCTCACAGTGATGGTGTTGAGGGCCCTATAGTCTATACAACACCGTTTTTCCCGTTGAGTTTAGGCACAAAAAACAATGGGGATGCAGCCGGAGATCTGGAAGGTCGTATGAATCCCAGTGCAAGATATTTATCCAGATAAGCACGTAGGATTTCGTTCTCCGGTATCGTGAGGGCATATATCCTTCCATTCGGAACCACTGCCCCCGGAACAAGATCGATTCGGCAGTCATACTCCCGATGGGGTGGAAGCGCTTCAGCCTGGGTATCACTGAACACTGCTTCGTATGCCGAATAGCATGTCGGTAAAGACACTTCTTTCTCGGCCGCTGTGGCTATATGGTTTATGGAGGCCAGTGCTCTCGACGGACTGATAAACTGTGAAATACAATGTTCAATACAATAAGTAGAGGTAAATTGTACTGTTCCAGTAAACTATTGTATAGAAGGTTCATGTTTTTTCAACCAGGGGAGTCCCAGGATGATTCCGTAATGTGGAGCATGTATGATGTTAAAAGACAGGCGTTCTGTATGGTAGGTGTTACAGATGAGTTCATATTCCGGGGTATGATGCTTGATCGGCCCGGCTTCCAACTCTTTACCATCTACTGAATACACCGTTTCGGGTATTTTTTTAGGTATACGTCCTACACCCAGTCGTTCGGCTTCTGCAAAGTCCATAAAGCAACCGGTGGCACCGGAATCCCCCATCACCTTTACTTGTCGTTCTTCTGAGGCAATAACCATAATCATATCAAGAAACAGATGGCTCTTCTCCTGTTCCCCACCTAGCGCTATGAAAGGGATAACGTGTTTGCTTGAGGGCACCCTCTCGTCCACCTTCAAGCATGGCAGTTTTCCGACCCCAAATCTGCTGTTCCCGCGGAGGTTTGCCTGGGTCTGAATTTTCCTGACTTCGGTTTAATCGGACAATCACGTAGATAGTGACCTTTTTTCCCGCAGTAGAGACAGAGACCCTGCTTTCGTCGGTGTTCCCTTTCACTCGCGGTCAATGATGCCCTTATTGCTCCGATGTCCATAGGTTCTGGAGCCACAGCATTTCTCTCTCCTTGTCCTCCACGATCAGAAGGCGCCACCGCTCGATCCTTAGGTTTGTGATCGCCTTTCTGCTCCCTCATCCTATGATCCAGGCGCAGTGTTAACTCAATGAGTGCCGTACACGTACGAGGTTGTGGGTCGATGTGTGCCAACACATATATTTAAGTCATCGTTCAGGCCTTGATAAAACAAGGCGGATTGTTTGGCTTCTGGCCAGTCGGTCTCGGCCACCAGTCGGCGAAAGCTGTTAAGGTAGGTCACCAGGTCGGTGTTCCCCTGCTTCAAGGCCAGCAGCTCTCTATCCGCGGAAAAGGTTTCGGCCCTCCGATCAAATGTCTTCTCAAATTCAGACTGGAACTCATCCCAATCATAGAGCAGAGGGTCGTCTCGTCGAACCACAGGGACTGCCCATTGTGCTGCCTCACCCCCTAAGTAGGAAATCAAAAAGGCCACCCGAGCCTGGTTCGTGGAGAACATCTTTGGTTTGCACATGAAGTGCAGCAACACCTGGGTCATAAATACCTGTACTTTCTTATTATCCCCATAAAACCTCTCAGGGGGGGCCAAAGGCATCTGAGTGGGCATTTCCACCACTACCGAAGGGGCAGGGGCAGCGCTAGTATCACTACCAGCGTCAAAAGAATTTACTTGGATCCTATCCACCCTAGCCCGTAATTGGGCGGTTTCTGCTCGCGAAGCAGCGACCTCCCTGTTAGAAGCCGCTAGCTCAGTCTGAACCAAAGCTAAGGCAGCGATAACGTCGTCTAAAGAAGCCATCGCTAGGTCAGCACAATCAGGAAGAGGTTATATTCGTGGGCCGATAATTCTGTCAGGCCCCACCGCCGTACTTCTTCGGGATTGTGCTGATTTGCCTATAACTTCCCCTGCGCGACGTCCCCAAGAGTCTGGAGTATATGCACAGACTACTAGGATAGTCAAGTGAGGGAAGGAAAGGTAGGGGACAGCAGGGAAGGAGACCTGAAACGACAAGAGCATACACTAAGTATATAATTCTTCAGTAGGCACTTTGTTCAATGTCAGCACACATACCCTCTTGTTAACCCCTATATAAACCTTATCCCTACCTGTAAAGAAAAATAGTGAAGGCGTAAACCAGGGATGAGGAATGAGGTGAGAACAGAGATTTATCTACTGTAATAGAAAAAACATGAAACAGGTTTGCGAGATTTGCCTATTGAGTTTATGATGCAATACTATTCCTATTACCATAACCACACATACCTATATACATATGAGTTCACGTCTTGTAGATAGACCAATCGCTCTGAGTCTCCCCTCAATCAGCTCCCCTTGTATCTTGAACATAAGAAGAACAGCAATGTGAAACAACGAAAGAAAATAATTATTACGCCTAGGTTAATTGAGTCTTAACCTTGCTAGCTGTGACATACAACTTGGAAGTCTGTTGTTTCAAAGTTCCCCTTCACAACACCTCCAAAGTAGGAAACCAAATGACGAAATGAGTGTGGTTGGAGCCCCAACCAATCCCTAATCCGTTCGAAGGAACACCCCATTAAATGTCAGTAAACAAGGTTGGCTCCGTTCTACAGAATCACAGAGAGCAAATGTTTCCTGGCTGCTCCCCGTAGATTAAACAGCAGAATGTCAATCTCTGCATAAACGAGCAACACCAGGATGTGTTCCTTAGCGAGATTCGACTCGCCTCCAAAAGAACCCAAACCTACCTCCGGTATAGTGTCCACCGGAGACGATCACTTTCAACAGAGGCCACGCTTACCGGTACTGCTGAAACAAAACATACCAGCCTCTGACTCCAGAAGAATTATCGGCTCCGCCATTGCCGACGAGCAGGGGTTTACTTCCGAAAATGCGTGCCATGCGTCAAGCACGCAACGTCCTCCCCCAGCATGCCGGGAACTGTAGTTTCCGATGATTTTAGGTCGTGCTTATGCCGATCAGTGACCCGCATGTTCGGATCCTGACAGGAGTACTACACGAGACTCGAGTCTCTCATGGCTGCCACCACGCAAAAGAGCATGATCGATTGCGGCGGCAAGCAGGAAATTCTGATATGAAAAGTAAGTGTGCCATCAATGTCCACTCTGCCTGCCTCCAGGCTTCACCCCAGGCTGCTGGCACTCGAGTCGACTCGTCCCGACCAGCTGCAGGAAATTCTGATTTGAAAAGTAAGTGTGCATCGATGTGCACTTTGCCTCCAGTCCAGTCTTCACCCCAGGCTGCTGGCACTCGATTCGCCCGGTATCTGCCTTCGACTCGAGTGCCAGCAGCCTGGGGTCAAGCCTGGAGGCAGGCAGAGTGCACATCGATGGCACACTTACTTTTCAAATCAGAATTTCCTGCTCGCCCGGCCTCCAAGAGTTCATTGCCCCCCCCTGTGCCAAATTATATAATTACAGGAGGAGTTCAGTGGCCGGCCTGTCACCTCCTGACCTCGACACTTCCTGCCTTTTTATTAGTCTCTGTTGTGGGGGATCTCTGAAGGTTGTGTCCCACACAGTGTGAGTCTGAGAGTAGGTGCTGTGTGTCTTTCAAAGGCACAACAAGCACGGCTCTCGAGACAACAGTGCCATTTAGCAGAATATATCACGGTCATCACTACCTGAAATGTGTCCAGATTGCCAGCAGCTGCCTGCGTCCAAGGAGTGTGACAGACTCGGGACCCATCCCCAGCAGGCTTTAGATTTTCCGCTGCAGCACTGTGACTCGTTAAACTTGGTAAGAGTAAAACATGAAAGCTGCTGCCATTTTAAATGTTCGTGCTAAGGTCAGATTTAAAGTTTTATTAGATAGCTGCCAAGGTTTCAGATTGCTACGTGTGACATTTTCATAATTTTAGTATAATTTTTGATATGTATATGTTTCCCTCATTGCTTGATTTTGCTCGCAAAAAGTGTCACTCATATTTGTTGAAATGTCACTCATAATTGCACTACAATTATAACAATGTCACACATAGCAATCTGAAACCTTGGCAGCTATGCTTTTGGTGGAAGCCGTGAGGTGTGAGCGCTAGTTTCATATCACTGCACAATACCGCCAGTTTTCACCACACCACAGACCCTGGACTTAGAGGAAGTGGTGCTCTGCATAGGATCTTGGGGAACTGTCTGCCACT
This sequence comes from Lissotriton helveticus, assembly GCF_964261635.1. Lineage (NCBI taxonomy): Eukaryota > Metazoa > Chordata > Amphibia > Caudata > Salamandridae > Lissotriton > Lissotriton helveticus. The sequence goes on from NC_136061.1 coordinate 1,787,397,037, forward strand.
TTTTTGCAGGCTCCTCAGTGGGAGATGTGCAGGGTGGTAAGGAACCGGGCATCAGTTACAGCATCTCACCAATGGTTTAAACCCCAGTAGTTTGTCCGAAAAGTGAAACCAATGGCATGTTTAGAGCGTGGATTCCCAGCTGACATTTGAAAAAGCCATGCGTAATATTAAACATCCTATTAAAAAGTTAATTTATACCCAAAATAACTTTGTAGCAACATTAGGATAATGAAAGACTGGGCCAAAAAAAATAATCTTACCTATACCATGCAGTTTGCATGCAGCTTTTTGATAACAGTCCAAAGGAGACTGCTATATTAGGATTGTAACTTATGAACTGCAAATGACAAAAGGATTTCTGTGACCAAAGCAGTAGCCCATTGATCTATGCACATAAAATACAGTTCTGTGATCTGTATGATACATGTTCTTTGCAGCACGGATGCGAACCCTCTGAGTTACTTTATGATGACTCAAAAACTGCCTCTAAACACAACCCTGATCTCTCTGAGCAGAAACATTAATCACCAGACTTATCTTGACATTTTTATTGTAGCCTGAAAACTACTGAACACACAAGCAACTCTTCAGCAGGTGCTTTTAAACCATAAGTTACTGCTATTAATTCCAAACACAGCGCCCCCTGTGGTCAGCGACTGGTGCACTGCCTAGGAGGCAGAAGGTGGAGAGATGCACAAGGAGGCGCCATACAAATATATTTGCCTTTGCTTTGTTACAATATGGGCCGGAAAATAAAACGCACCGGGCCTTTTTTTGAAATGTGACTTAGCATTAAAGATGTGCTGACTTTTCACAATTTAAATGAAAATAGACCAGTGCTTTAATTAAATACCCCCTCTCCCACTTGTGATAAAGTTACTGGGAAAGCTTTCAAGTGCTCACCGTCCTTTTTCCCCAGCACCCCCCCCCCACTGCCTCCCCTGAGGGGCGGCAATCTGAGGGATAGCCCTGCGCGCAACAAGCTCTAGCTATGCCCCTGATGACTGGTTTTTTATTTGTTGCAGCTTTATATAGCACCAAATAGATCCAAAGGTATTGTACACTGGTCCCTCTCACCCACTTCTTGTGGCGAGGTTAATGCATACTCGAATTTTATTTTGGTGTGGTTACTTTCAAACCTTCCCCCGTCCCATTGCTGTTTTCAATGCCATCATCCACCTTCCCATTATTGTTTTAAACCCCTCACCCCGCCACTATTTCCAGTTCTCCCCCACTATCCCTCTGTGGCTTTCTCAATTCACCCCCACCCCTCCTGCTGTTGCTTTTAAATCCCCAAAACCCTCCAGTTGTTTCTGTCAGACCTTCCCCTTCTACCTCGCCAGAAAAAACATCACCCTCTAGCCATCGCACCAGATTGCCTTTGACAATGCTTCTTTACTTAGATTTCTTGCTTGGGCAGCATGCATTTCTGAGAATGACAGTCCGGCAACCAGCCCAGAGCGTGCTCGGGGTAAATAAATACAAGTAAGAGTCCTAAACAGCACGGACAGTGTGACTGACTAGAGACGGGGTGCTGCAGTTCCTCAATGCTGCGGTCTGTCAGACCAGAACATGTGCGCGTGGGACAGCAATGCACCGGACTTGTTCATATAGCTCTTTGCCACCGTCCCATATCTTTGTAAACCAGCTTTGCTGCATGAAGTGACTGTTCTGCATTCCGAAACCTAAAACCCACGTGCCTTTATTGGAGAAGTGTGGCTCACTGGTTAGAGGAGGCAGACCTGGAAGCAGAGGTCAGCCCGGGACCAGGGTTCAATTCCCGGCTTTGCGGGGTCTTGAGTCCTAAAATGTCCATGGACTCGACAATTCTCACTCCGGTGCCTACTCGATTCACGGGTTCCCACTCTGCGACTCTGGGCAATAGCTTGCTTAATCTCCACAACGGCCCCTCGCGGCGGGATGCCTGGCTTTCACCTTGCGGATACCCTGCCGGGGTTATCTCACAGGGGAATACCAGGACGGGTTCCCTAAGCAAGCGCTTAGAAACCGCTTGGTGATTTACGCTATATAAATTCCTGTACATTTACATTTACATTTACATTTACATTTTATTATTTATCGCTCTCTCTCCTTTATTGTTATTTATCTCTCCCTCCCTCTCGTTTGTTATTTATCTCTCACTCTCCTTTATTGTTATTTATCTCTCTCTCTCTCTCTCTCTCCTTTATTGTTATTGATTTGGACTGATCAAAGTGAACAACACTGCTGGAGTCCTGCTCACACGTTGTCATTGGTGCCTGAATCTTGTTTCCCGTGGGTCTCAGCCGGTCGGTCATCCCTTTGTTTTGAATATGTGCTTTGTACATATGGATGCTGACAAAAAGGGGAGGTTCACAATAGGCTGCAGCATCACAGTCATGTGTTTTGTCTTGTTTTGGATAATTACAACATGACTGTGGGCTCCGTCACTGCTCATGCGTCCACGTATCAAGACTAATAAGCATTTGCAATCCAATAGGTCTCGCATTACTGAAAGTTTGCGCTATTGGCGTTGCATCATTATTTGCAACGCCAGTAGCTCAAACTTTAACTACTGCGAGACCTATTGCATTGCAAATGCTTGTTTAAAAATGGGTACGATTATGCTTTCAACCCAGGTAGCAGGTATTACTCGCCACAAAGTGGCATTAAAAACATTCAATAAAATTGGTATCCCGAAATACATATTATACTTACAAATATCGATAGGCACCCCTTCCGGGCCTGCGGCTTTGCCGTTGGCACTTTTTTGAAGGGCTATTTTGATTTTATCTATCGTTATTGGAATTAATTTAACCGGTTCCACTGAAATACATTTTCCCTTTTTACTCTCTGTTATATTTACACTGTCTGGGTTAAAAATACTACCGAAATGGGAGACCCCATCTTCTGGTGGTACTACACAGTCAATCTATACTGCGTTATGCTCTTTTAAGTACGGGTGATTGATTGGCTTCCAAAAGAGAGCTGAGTCTTTCAACTCAGCTGCCTGGATTAATTTGTCCCGTGCTCCCTCACGGATCTCCCTTTTTCTTTCTTTCAAGGAATTTTTATAACCTTTCCTCATGAGGCTAATACTATGGGGGTCTCTTGGTTTTAGTTTAAGTGCCTGTTTCAATTCCGCATTCAGCCTCGAACAATCATGGCTAAACCATCTAGGGTTAAGATCACAACATTTTTTCCTCCTTTTAGTTGTTAAAATTTCATTAGTAATGTTACAAAAAGCATTTATAATTGCTGGGTCTGAGGAAGCGGTATAAAGGGGGTGGTGATGGACGGAGCATTTGAACCAATCAAACACTCACACCCAGTCAACAGATCTGGGTTTAATCCATCACCGTTCTTTAGCCCACTCTGCCACCCCAATTCAGACATGGCCATATGCAAATCAGCCTTACTCTGTGCCTCATGGGAACAGTCCAGCCCGAACTGCCAAGCCATGCCTTCCCTGGACCAGAAACAAGCTTCCTAGGACCGATTTCTGGCATTCCAGCCGGCTTCAGCCAGGCTTGCTTTAATCCAATGGCAAAGTGAGCAAGGGACTCACGTCTGAGCATACCCTGCCAACTTATGGCGAACAAAGCGGTTTAAAAGGGGGTGGTGATGGACGGAGCATTTGAACCAATCAAACACTCACACCCAGTCAACAGATCTGGGTCTGAGGAAGAGCTATCCAAACAAGTTTCTAGATCTCTAAATGTTTATCCATGAATGTAACTGGGTTCAAACTGGTCCATTTTATTGAGACACCATTATTCCCTTGGGTGCCAATGTCGGCATTTGCTGTCTTTCCCTGTTTGCAGAGTTATTTTTAACTGTTCTAAGAATGATACTTACAATCCCACTTATGTAAGGTTCTGCTTGTGCGCCATAACAAGACCCTGCACTGATATCCCTGTGTATACATCGAAGGCTTAATTTACCGAGAATTGGCATAGGTCATCGCAGCAAGGCTTCTTGCTGGACTGGTCTATGCCAATGTAAAAGGGCAGGTATATGATACATTCTTGTCCTTTCTTCATGCGCTGGCGCACACTTTGCTGCCTAGCTCTAACTCAATCACCCTTACACCATAGTGCAAGTGTGTATGTGTTGCATACATGATTGTTTTTGTGCAGGAAGGGGCATCTTCCTGCACAAAAAAAATGCACAGAGGCATAAGGTTTTGGCACTACCCAGTGATTAAGTAAATCTGGGGAAGCATCAAACTCTGGGTGTTGCGTAGAAAAACTCACTGCAACACCAATTGAACGCCTCCTTGGCACAGAGTAAGGGAATGCAGAGACTTACGCTGCTTTTTCTTACTCCGTATCAATGAGGCCATGCAAATCTATGAAAACTGGCTTTGCTTGGCCTCATTGATATGATTGAGAGACACCCCGCCCAGCCGATTTGACGCTGTGAGGGCGAGGGTTGGGAAAATTACTTCGCCCCACCTGGCACGGCGGACACGCCCACTCACGCTGGCCACGCCCCCTTTCTCCTCATTTCTCTGCCTATAAAATATGATCACCCAACGGAAGCGCAGCGGACGAGCGCAGCGGGCGCGACGATTGCGCGCCGAAGGCGCGCTTAAGGCAAGCTCGTCTGCGCTCGTCCGCGCCGAGACCGGGCCAGAGGCCAGTCCCCCTGATATCGACGTGCTGTACTCACTTTCTAAATCGTCTATCCTTACCTACACTTCTGAACAACTTCGTAATCTGAACTGTTCAATAGATGTGCTGCACCCCCTACCGCACCTACTTTACTCCGATCTCAATATAGGTCCTTTCAAATGTCCATCTTGCACCTCCCCCATGCACTCTTCTACCCCCACCCCCACGGTCTCAGCAGCACTTATTAATGTTCAGTCCCCAAACATAAATCTGAAATTCTGGACTTTATCGAATCACACAATGTAGACCTCTTATTCACTACCGAAACTTGGGGCGATGACTCTTCAGGCCCAGACTTCAAAGCAGCTATTCCCGAGAACTACTGCGTCTGCAGACGTGACAGGAAAAAACATAAGGGGGGAGGAATTGCCATTATATACAGAAACCACTTCAAAGTCAAGTTTACCGACTCTAATCACAGCGACTGCGAGGCTTCCTCTTTCTCCATTGGCATTTCCGACACCCAATCATTCACAGGCATCCTAATTTATCGCCCTCCGGGGCCTAGATCGAAATTTCTTAACAACCTCAACCACCTAATCGAGGCCTCTGCAGGCGCAACACATTTCACCATACTGGGAGATTTTAATTTTCATCTTGAGGCCTCATCCGACCCTGACACCATGGCGCTATCCAATGATCTAGCAGCTGCCGGCCTACAGCAAATTGTCGCCCAGCCCACTCATAAAGCCGGTCATACCCTTGACGGGCTATTCACCAGCAGCCCACATATTGCGGTGTTAAATGTGACCCCCCTCATATGGACGGACCATTCAGCAGTCCATTTTTCCCTAAAACTGACAACCTTACCTTCCCACACTTCTTCCCATTCTCCTATCACCATCAGAAATTGGAAAAATATTGACCCTCTTCACCTCTCTGCTTTACTGCTCGACAGTATCACTACCACTGAGCAGGACCCCTCTCTGGCTTCGGTCAACTACCTTCACAGCCTAAACAAGGCCTGTCACACCCTAGCTCCTCCGAAAACTTTCCATCGCACTAGACTTTCCCCTTCAGCTCCCTGGTTCACAGAATCCCTTCGACTACAGCGGCAACACTGTAGAAACCTTGAAAGACGCTGGCGCTGCCACTACAACGAATCAGAAAAAATTAACTACAAAACTGCTCTCTCGATATACAAAGATCTCATTGTTACTGAAAAATCATCCTACTACACCTCTCAAATAACCCAGGCAACAAATTCATCTAAAGAATTGTTTCAGGTGGTCACTCACCTTTCCAACCCACCTTCCCCTTGCTTCACCGAACTCAATCCCTTTGCGACTCTCTCACACACTTCTTTGAAGAGAAAGTCACAGACATTTTCTCAGCCTTCACCCTTGGCCCCTCTGCTACCTCGTACAATCTTCCTTCCAACAATAACACACCCTGCCTTCCGTTTTTCGAAGCTGTCACGGAGGAACAAGTCTATCGACTCATCTTGGGCACCAAATCAGGATCACCTTTCGATCCTTGTCCCCCTGCCATTCTCAACCAGATCCCTGAAGCCATCTCCCCGGTCTTGACGTCCATCTGCAACGCCATGTTCATAACGGGCATTTACCCCTAAGTCTGGAAGGAGGCCATCATCAAGCCGCTCATAAAAAAAACACTCTCGACCCCCTACTCCCTGCCAGTTATCGGCCCATCGCTTGTCTCCCCTTTCCAGCAAAAATTTTTTTAAAAGCGATGAACATGCAACTATCCAACTTCATTGATAAAAATAACTTACTGGATGAGACCCAATTCGGTTTCAGACAGGGTCATGGTACCGAGACCGCGCTTCTTAAAGCAGCAGATGAAATTAGAATGACCCGGGACAATGGAGGAGCCGCAGTATTGATACTATTGGATCTTTCTGCGGCTTTCGACACGGTCGATCACGCCATCTTGATCAACCGTGTCTCAGCCTTAGGAGTCAAAAACAAAGCGAAAGACCTCCTCGCATCCTTCCTAGCTGACCGCCCCCAAACAGTCAAAATGGCCCACTTCACTTCCCAGACTTTCACCCTTCCTTGTGGCGTCCCACAGGGCTCCTCGCTAAGTCCGACACTATTCAACATTTATGTTTCGGACTTAGCGAGAGTAATAAAATCTCACCGAATTGCCCTGACAACCTACGCTGATGATACCCAACTTGTGCTTTCTGTACATAGTAACGGTACATCAGTGGCAGCAAACTTCCAAACTGCAATGAGGGCTATCAGCTCCTGGATGTCATCCAATTGTCTCAAACTGAACTCTGACAAAACAGAGGCGATGACATTCGGGAAGCTGGACCCCATCTGGTCCCCTCACTGGTGGCCATCAGAGTTAGGAGAACCCCCGCAACCGGTTACCAAGGTCCGCAACCTGGGAGTCATTTTTGATGACAAATTGACATTTCATCACCATGTCAATTCAGTGGTCTCTTCATCCTTCTACATCCTAAAAAGAATAAAAAAACTGCTCCCCTATCTTCCATCATCAGCCGGCAGAACCCTGGTTAGTACCTTGGACTTCTCCAAAACTGACTACTGTAATGCCCTTCTCTTGAATGCTCAGAAAAAAATCATTAACCAACTCCAACTAGTCCAGAATGCTGCGGCCAGAGTCCTTTTAAACGTCCCCAAATTCACTCCCATTTCTTCTCACATCCGCCAGCTTCACTGGCTACCAATCAGGAGCCGAACAGTATTCAAGGCCCTGTGTATCACCTACAAAGCAGTTAACAACGTGGGTCCACAGTTCCTTAGAGCAGCGTTCTGCCCGCTCGAGTACTCAAGAACACTCCGCTCCTCCTCTTAACATCTGCTAAAAATCCCTCGAACAAAGAAGGTCAATTGGGGTGACAGGTGTTTCACTATCTCATCATCCAAACTTTGGAACACACTGCCCCTCCACATCAAAACTGCCCCGACCCTCCTCAGTTTCAGGGAAAAATTTAAAACATGGCTCTTCCCAGCATAACTTATCTCCTCAGCGATGGTTCTGTATTCAAGCGCTCTAAAAATAGCACAAACATGAACATAAACAGAGGCTTGCGCCATTAGCGCATCAAATAAAGTGGCACTCCAGAGGTGCAAGCCTCTCATAAATAAGCCCCTGCGTGCATGTTGAGTGTAATGTGTATGGCGCATAGTAGTAGGGCTCCATGTTGTTTGTGGATGTTTATATGCTGTAGCAGCAATTTTGCCACTATTCTCTTTCTGATATTGACTAAGTTTGTATGCCCAAAGACAGTGCCTGCTTCAACCACCGTCACAAAGGAAGACAAAGAATTTGTACTGACTCTACCTTTGCTGCATGCTGAGGACCTAGCTATAGTGCCATGGACTGGAGAAACAGAAAGCCAGAATGGCCTGTCCACTGAGCCTGTTCCAAGCCACAGCAGACTTCATGTAAGGAAATGAAGGCCAGACACACCCCCTATGAGCTCTAATGACAACTTTTGCGACTGCTCACCCCATGTGAACAAACAGACCCAGCAGGATTTCCCAAAATTGGAGAATGCTTAAACGTTGCCCTTCACACTCCCCAGCCATGAGGTCAGAGCACTGCATTTCTGGAATGTTTTGGTGGAGCAGGCCCTGCTTCTTTTGAAGAGAAACTCTTTTTCTCCTCCTCCTTCCTGTTCAGCACAAATATCCAAAACCATTTTTGGATGTTGGAATCTCTGACTACCACTAGGTGGCACATTACTCCAGCTAATGCAGCATCAGAAGTAAACACCAGCCCCTGATGGTGGGGCCAACCAGTGATTTCTCTCTCTTTAGTATTCTAAAACCTGTGGGACTGTGAAATCAAATCGCTCCTATGCACTTCTTTCTGGGCTGATTCGTCATGGTTCAAAATGCAGTGGCATTGCTAGACCTACTGTCACCTGGAGCGCTCCTAACTTTGCCGCCGGGTGCAGGTAAGAGCATGGGGTGGTAGATGTAGCGTCGCGCTACTAAATAACACGGACACAGTGTGCTGGTCAAGGAGCTTTATTCTCTGTCTGCTTACTCGGACCCCGTCCCTACTCTGCCTGCCCTTTCCTGTCCTGTCCCCTCCTCTTCCCCTCTGCCCACCTAGCTCCGCCCACCCCAACTACTGGACTGCTAACTTCGTTACATCTCCCCCTTTCTTAATAAAGTAACAAATGAAATAGAGATTAGTCCATCTCTGCAATCAGTCTCTTGGGAGGCTGCACGTGACGGCGGGGCCTCGCTGGTGTGGACACGATACCTTCAGGTGAGGGTTCTTCTATAGGTGAAGGTCCGGTGTCGGGTGCGACAGTCTCAGGGTTGTCCCGGCTTTCAGGTGTGGGGACCACAGGTGTACTTTCATGGACTTCAGGAGAGCACTTCTTGAAATGAGAAGCGTTGCGGGTGACTCTTCGTGTCTCTGATTCTGCGGTCACCATGGTGCCCTTTTGTTGGGTAATTGTTAGGGGCTCATCCTTGAAACGACAATCAGTCTTTTGGCGTTGTTCCTGTTTGACAACAACTCTGTCGCCTTCCTTCAGGGAGGGGGACCGGGCCCTTCGCTTGCGGTCCGCATACTCTTTCATCTTGTCTTTGCGGTGCCGATCTGTTATGGCCATTTCTCTGTGTTGTTGATCCGACGGAGGTTTTCTCAGTGCTCCGTCCCATGTGGGGATCCGATTCCTCATTGTCCTCCCGAGCATGAGAGTCGCAGGGCATTGGCCCGTTGTAGAGTGGGGAGTGGTCCTGTAGGCACTAAGGACCTCGTTCAGTGCTGACTGAAGATCTTTCTTCTCGGCCGTGGCTTGCTGGAATGTTCTCTTGATGGTGGACATGAATCTTTCCACAGTGCCGTTGGCCTGAGGCCAGAGTGGCATGACTTTGCGATGTTGAAAGTCCATGTGTTTCGCGAAGTCGCTGAATTCATGACTATTGAATGGGGGCCCGTTGTCCGCCTTGATGACTCTGGGAACACCCCAAGTCGCGAAGACTTCTTCAAGCACCTTGAGGGTGCAGGCGGCACTGGTGGATGATATGAACTGGGCCACTGGGAACCTGGAGTATTCATCCAGGATGACGACTACATACTTCCCGGATTGCAGGGGGCCATAAAAGTCCATGGCAACTTCTTGCCATACCCCATCGGGCAATGGGGTCATCTGTAGGGGTGCAGGTGGATTACTGTGTCTGGTCAGTTGACATGGGTGGCAGTCTTTCAATGTGTACTCAAACATCTGGTCGAGGGCTGGGAACCAGACACGTTCTCTCAGTGCTCTTTTGGTGGAGACGACTCCTCGATGGCCTTCGTGGGCCAAGTCGATTACTCCTTGTCTCAGTGTCGCTGGTATAACTAGTCTGTGGTCTCTGAGGAGGAGGTCGTCACCGGTTACAGAGAGTTCGTCGGAGACATGTCGGAAGGCTTGGAGTTCTTTCTTGACAGCAGGGCTTTCCTCTTCCTCCTGTGGGTGGTATCTCCATCTGTTGGTTCGGGTACGTTTTATTACGGCTTGTAGGATGCTGTCTTGATTGGTCGCTTCCCGAATGGCGTGCATGGGGATGGCTGGTGGACGAGCATGATTAGTCACAAAGTGAATGTATTCTTCCGCAATGGAGGGCGCAGTCTCTGATGAGTCTCGGGGGTGGCGAGACATATAGTCAGCTGGATTCTCATCCTTCCCCGGTTTGTGAATGATCGAGAACGTGTACTCTTGCAGCCGCAAGCCCCATCTCTCGATCCTGGGGGGCATCTTGCACTTGGGATTCCCATAGATTGTGACAAGCGCCTGATGGTCGGTTATGAGTGTGAAGTGTTTCCCGTATATGAAGATGTGGAAGTGTTCGCACGCCCACACGACGGCCAGGCTCTCCTTCTCCGGTTGGGAGTATCGTTTCTCAGGGTCCGTTAGGCTCCGACCGGCATAGGCGATAATCCTCCTCTGATCCGACTCATGGTCGTACTGTGCCAGGATGGCCCCTAAGCCCACGGGGCTTGCGTCCACGGTGATTTCCGTTTTCCTCTTGGGATTGAAATAGGAGAGGCACTTGGCTGATTCCACGGCGCGTTTGATATCCTTGAAGGCACGCTCACACTCCGGGGTCCACACAAATTGCGCGCCAGCTTTCGTGAGGAGCCTCAGAGGGTGACTTACGGTGGCGTAGTCACGAATGTAGCGGGCGCAGTAGCTGGCCATCCCAAGAAAGGAACGCAGGTCGTTGACGTCCGCCGGACTCTTGGTGTTGTTGAGCGTGGCGATCTTGTCCGGGTCTGGTTTCATGCCACTCGCCGAGAAGATGTGTCCGAAGAATTTCAGGGTCGACTGATGAAATTCACATTTGTCCTTGTTGAGGGTTAACCCAGCTTCCATCAGAGCGAGGCAGACACGATCGAGGGCGGTGTCATGCTCCTGCGTGTCCGAACCGTAGACCAAGATGTCATCGCTGTAATTAAGGGCATTAGGGATGTGGTGGATGACGAGACGTATGGCCTCCTGGAAGATCTCGGCGGCTGATGAAACGCCAAAACTGAGACGTTTGTAGCGGAAAAGACCAAGATGGGTGGCAAACGTCGTGATGGGGCGAGAGCTGTCGTCTAGCTCGAGCTGATGGTAGCCCTTGTTCAGGTCCAATTTAGAGAACACGGTTGCCCCGTTGAGGGCCGTGATCATGTCGCACAGGAGTGGGCCTGGGTGTCTCTCCCTCTCAATAGCCGTGTTCGGCAGACGCATGTCCACACAGAGACGGACTTTGTTTTGGGACCCTTTCTTGGGGACGATAACCACCGGGGACACCCATGGAGTGGGGCCCGCAGTGCGCTCAATGATGTCGGCGTCCAGGAGTTCCTGCAGTTCACATTCAACTGCGGATTGCAAGTGAAATGGCACTCTGCGCGGGTGTTGAGCCACTGGTTTGATTTGCTCGTTGATATGCAGGTGGATTTGACGGCCTTTCAGTTTCCCCAGACCTCGGAAGAGGGAAGGGAATTTTCCAGCGCCGTCCGAAATGTCATGGACGTTGAAGAGGATGTGCACCAACTGAAGACGTTCAGCCGTGGGGAGGCTCAGCAGACAGTCAGCCTCAGGTCCTTTAATTACATGGATAACTGCTGGGATGGAGAGCTTGCCATGCGTGAGGGTGGTGTCAAACTTGCCCAAGCATTGGAGAGGTTTCTTCGCCATCCAGGTATAGACGCGGACGGGCGCGAAATGCAAACGTGGTTTGGGGTCCATACGGTCATGTTCGGCAACTGATATGTAGTTGAGCGATGCTCCGCTGTCCATCATGAACTTGGCGGCATGGTTGCCCACTTTGATGTTGAGGCGTGGATAACGTTTGAACTGATCATGGTCAGCAAAGTTGACATATTCGGTGGTGTAGGAAGAATGTCTGGATGAGGACGATCTTGAGTCTCTTGATGGAGAACGACGGTCCCATCGGGAGCGCCGAGTGTCGTGACTGGAGTGTGAGGACGTGGGAGACCTAGGAGGCTCTTCTTGAACTGCTCTGATGTGATGACGCTTGGCCTCTGATCGTGAGGGCCGCTGCGACCCATCCTGTCTGTCACCGTTGTTTCGTTTTTCTTTGTGGTAATCCCCACACATGGCCTCAAAGTGGTTGGACCGTCCACATTTTCTGCACCGTTGGCCCATGGCAGGGCAGGAGTCGATGTGAGGGTAGTCGTATCCACACCTGAAACATCGTCTCGTGCGTTCAGGTCGGCGATCTCTCCTTTCGGATACTTTCCTCCTGTAGTCCGGGCGTCGCCTGGGCGAGTATTTGGAGCGCCGCGATCTGTCTCGCGGGTGACGTCTTCCACTGTCGCGCCGATCCTGTCGTCCCTGCCGTCTCTCCGTGATACGGTTGGCGTGTTCACGGCTGGTACTGGGTCCTGTTTCAATTTCCGCCGCATTTTCTTCAGCTTGATCGTACAGTCGGGAGTTTTCTTCAATCTCTGCTAGTTCCTGTGGTTTTCTCAGCAGTCGCCGTCTCAGTGACTCCGAGTGACACCCAGTGATTATTTGAGATTTGATGGCTGCATCCGGCGAGAAGTTGGTAAAGTCACAATGTTGGGACTGCCGCCGCAGTCGATGTATGAAGGAGCTCAGTGGTTCTTCCTTTCCCTGGCGCTGCTGGTGGAACTTGTGTCTCTCATAGTCGACATTTCTCTTGTGCAGAAAGCGGTTATTTAGAACGGTTCTTACTTTATCATAGGTATCACCATCTGTGGCTGGGATCTCCCGTACGATCTTGCTTATTTCACGCCCCCCTAGATTGCGAAGGGCTATGATCTTGTCTTTGTCTGGTTCAATTTTGGATCCCTCAATGTAGTCCTCAAAGTCCTCTAGCCATTCCTGCCATTTCAGGCCCATGCTGCTTCCTGTTGTGACTGACAGTGGCTCCGGGGCTCGCAGGTGGGTGCCTCCCTTGACTTCCTTGTTTGCGGGAGGGTTGGACATCTTGGCGGTGGGTTTTGACGCCCGCGTCTGCTTCTTGTGTCAGTGACTGGTATGTGTCTCCGAGGTTTGTCTTTTGTCCTCTTGTAGCTATCAATGCTTGTTGGTCTACGCTTGGTCTTGTTGCCAGTGCTTGTTTTGCTTTCTATCACCAATGCTTGTTTCCTGCTTAATGCCTGACTTCAAGATGGCCGCCTGTATTCTGCACAGGGAGGATGTCCTTGAGGACGCCTGACTTAAAGATGGCCGCCCCCAGTCAACCACGAGGTCTGAGCTCCTCTGCACTTTCAGCCACACTCGGTCTCTTTTGGCACTCACCGAGGGTTCTTCCAGGGTTCTTCCTCCCAGTAGCCAGGATTTGGCAGTCCCCCTTCTCTTTCTGGCCACTTTCCACCGCTCAGGTAGGCCAATGCAGGTTCCCGCGTCTTGCTTGCCGCAGCGTGCCGTTCCTCACGCATCGGGGGTGAGACCCGGTGTCGGCGGCATCGGCGCTTTGTCCTGGCGCCTCCGCGAGTTCTCCTCACTTCTCGCTGCACTCCTCACTCGTGCAGGACGCTTCAGGAGGGCTGGGGTAGGCTCCCAGACCCTTCCTTCTTGATTCCTCGTTTCAGGGCACACTCCCCAGATTTTGGCGCGAACGGAGCGCCGGACACCAGAGGGGCAGCGTCTTGTTTTCCGCTGCTCTAGCGTGGCCACACACGATCTCCTGGTCGTGAACAGTTTCTCCACCGCTGGCCTCAGGCTGGAGGCGGCGGCAATCACGGGGCACAGGCGCCGCAGGTAGCGGTCGCGTTCGGCCGGTGCTCTGGACGGGTCAGCTTCTTTTCTCGCTCTCCGGTGTCGCTGGTGGGTCACCTCGTCCCACCCTCGTCGCCAGCTGTAGCGTCGCGCTACTAAATAACACGGACACACTGTGCTGGTCAAGGAGCTTTATTCTCTGTCTGCTTACTCGGACCCCGTCCCTACTCTGACTGCCCTTTCTTGTCCTGTCCCCTCCTCTTCCCCTCTGCCCACCTAGCTCCGCCCACCCCAACTACTGGACTGCTAACTTCGTTACAGTAGAGTCTGACAGACAACTTGTTCTCTAGTTCCGGGATGGGTTAGGGTGGCGGCCAGCACACAAATTGTTCTTGGGGTGGGGGATGGTGGTAGTCGGCAGAATTGACTTGATCACCACCGCCGCCCCGGTTCCCCCCTAGCTACGACATTGTCAAAATATGCACACTCAGCACTGCAATGTGGAAGGAGGGGTTGTAGGAGTGGTAATACTTCAGCAGTTGGCAAGATTGCTCAGCAAGTTAAGACATCTAATTTAGCCTGCAGGTCAGAAGTTTGAATCACAGTAAGGAGGTCTTAGCCTTTTATCCTTATGAGGTTGATCACCAGAGCACTCTGTGAGTAATTATAGCTTATATTATTTAAATTACAAAAAGAACAAGTTGCTGTTATTGTAGTAATGCTTCAGGTACCAATAACTTTTATTTATTTAGGGTCTTTTGAAAAGTGCTCTTATAATTGTCCATTCTCACATTCTCCTGTATCCAATTCTGACATTCAGTGCTCCAGTGTGAAGCACTGAAGTAACAACTACCTCACAGCACTGTACCCTGCCTTCTCATCACACCTCATTCCATCCTGGCCCACTCTTTCCTGTCCCACCATATACCACAACCCACAACCTTACCCTGTCCCTTCAAAACAGACCCCACCATGACCATTTCATCCTTTCCCTCCCCCTCACATTTCATCTCTTCCCTCAGATCTTATCATACCCCATCCCATTTGCAGCAAATCCCAGCACACCGTCATTTCATCCCATCCAAATGCTACTCTGGTGTCACCTTGCATCCTAGCCCACACCAAAGCCCATATAATGCCACCCCATCCCTCCCATCCCCTTATCCCATTATAATCCATCCCATCATTCTCCCATTTCATTCCATCCAATCAAATCCCATCCATTACACTCCAGTCCCCATTGCATCTGCCCTAGCCACCCACGCTTTTCCCATCTCATCCCATCTTCTACCGACCTATTTAATTCACCTGATTCCCTTCTCCTCCCACCCTGCTTCATCCTACCCCCACACTTACCTCACCAGCCCATATTGCAGAGGTACTCACAAACCTTTTACAAAGAGGCCAAAAAGTATGGTCTGTAGTGTGACAGAGGGCTGCAATAATGCCAGCAGGTGGGGGCTGGGAGGCAGGATGGGTCGAAATGTATCAAGAGGCAGACCGAAGAGAGCATTATTTTATATAGAATAGCAAAACAAAGTGCTCCAAAAATAACACAAAATTTCAAAATTTTTGCGGCAAAATTTGCTAATTAATGCCGTAATATCCTGGAGGGTCTGAACAAAAAAAGCTACATACATACGCTAGGAAATCCTGAGAACACACCACTTCAAGTAAAAATCCACGCCTAAAAAAGACTTTTAAGTTGGATAAACAGATTTAAATTTGAGTGTTAAAGATAACAGCAAGCCACATACAATAACTGCACAGTCAAAGATTATGGACTGACCTACGGGACATAGGAGACAGGAAATTCGCTCCACTTCATCATAGTGCACATGTATTTAATTCAATAATGTTTTGCTTCTCTGTGTAGTGAACCTCGTAGACCTAGTAGAATGAATCTTAGTTTTCCCATGTACTTTATTACATTTGGTATGATTAAGGTAGTCTTCTTTTCTTAAAAAGTCTGTTGTCCGAATCTCCATTTGCTGCTCCTAATACTTGATTCTGAATCTCTGTGTCCCTCACTCCCCCTTGAGATGCTTTGGAATGGTTGAAGCTGCTATGTTGATAGTCTCTATAGATGTACTTTGCCCACCCATTCAGCAGAACTATAGAAAGAGGCAGATATATCTTAAGGATTTTGGGGGCCCTGGGCAAACGTATTTTGGCGTGGTGTTTCGGGCCTCAGGCCTGCATGTTGTAAGAATGACCACACTGACACAGCATGCTTGGGTACTGGAAATGGCCCAGGATACATGCGTCCGGGCCCTTTTATTAGGAGGGTCACCTGACTGGTGACGCCTGTGATGGGTGGGTGTTAGTGTGCGTGAAAACACTAGAACATGTCCGGGCAGACACTACATCCCTCCCAAACTTAAATGAAAAGAAGCACAGTAAAGTCCAATATGTAAGAAAACACATAAAAACTACACAGCACCAAATAAGTCTCTTCAGGCCATCAGCCAGGCAGCGCTGGAGCTTTGGACTGCATGGTCAGGATGCTTCAATCCGCCTTGGCGATGTATTTTAGACCAGCCTGGTCTAGCGGTGTAGGAGTCTATGTACAAAGTTCAAGTATCAGTGCATCTGGAGCAGTGGTTGAGTCTACTCTGGAGAACTCACAGGCTGGATGACGACGACAAAGCACAGTGATCTTCCTTCAGTTGGGCAACAGGCGGCAATCTCTTGCCTTGGTTGACCTTGTGGAGTGAGGAGGGCTAGAGGGACTTCGTAGCCACTTGCGGTTGTCTTCCAGCAGGTGCACTTGCTAGGCATGGTGCTATCGATACCAAGCAGCTGGTGAAAGGTGAGAGGAAGGTCAAACTGCGAAGCATGGGGCCTGGACACAGATCGCGCTTGCTATTGGCTTACGGTTGGTCCTCCCGCGAAGCTGTCTCCAGTGATGTCTCTGCATCCCGGTGGCTGGCTTGAGATGATGAACACCTTCCCCTGTGCTGGCCAAGTCAGAGACGTTTTAAAGCAAGGGCAAAGTGGGCTCTGGCACAGGAGCCCAGCCTTTCAAGGGACCCCCTTATAAAGCACCTCTGTTCTACAAAGAGTCTTGCCCTGATGACCTTGAATAGTTTTGAAACAGATTGTTTTAAACACCTTTTCCTTTAATTTATTTTTAATATGGGTGATGTGTGAGAGTCACCATTAAAATCTTTTGCAGAGAAATATGTTTGTTTCATGGAACAGCCATAAAAACGTTTTTTTCTTTAGATGAAAACAGGACCTTACTTATGAGAAATGGGAGGGTGTCACAGAGAATATTTGCACTAATATTAGAGAGCTGCGGCTGTGTTACAATATTGAAAACGCACATCACTATTCCTGAATACAGCTGTAAAAATATTTAGAATTTGGATAAATGTGCCTGTGCATTGTCAGAGACCTGGCCAAAAAGGGAATGAAACAGCTGAAATTGGAACATAAATGGAAAGCAGTTCCGAACAGGTGTAGTATAAGGCCGGACATGTTAGTGTTTTCACCCACACTAACACCCACCCATCACATATGTCACCAGTCAGGTCCAGGGCCAGTCCCAGTACCCAAGCATGCTGTGTCTGTGTGGTCAATCAAGTGGGTTTTATCCCACATGTAAGGAGGCAGCCACGTGCCAGTCCCTTGTGGGGGAAAGTGTAGCTTGCACAAAGGGCACCCCCGCACCTTCTGCTGAGTGACCACAGCATTGGATCTGTGGCACACCTGGACACGTGCCCTCCAGTTTGTCCTGCATCTGACTGCATGCTGACCCAGCGGCAGCCAACCGCACTGACTGGCCCGGTACCGGGCTCTCTGTGACCAGCACCACAGGAGATGAGACCCCACTCCCCACCATCATCACCCGAGTAATGCGGGAAAACTGCAACCATCTGATAATGGACCGAGTGGCCAGGGTAGAGGAGCCGAGAGTGGCCCTGCCTCCACCCCCCATATACCTGTTGCCGGCAGCTGGCAGCTATGAATCAGAGGGAAGTGTTGACATCTCCCGCTCCAACCGTGTCCATGGGGCAGAATGAGAACCGCCCCAAGGCAGACAGAGTACCTGTAGTACCCCTGTACCTTCCAGAAGCTACACCAGCAGCCAAGTGCCGGCTGGGAAGGAGGAAATTGAAATAGCCACAATGGTGTAAGAGGTATGACCCCTGCCTCAGGCTGCCATACACCATGTAGTGGAAGCAGGGAGTATCCCCCCAAGAGGTGCAGTTAGGCCTGTAGCAAGGCCTATGCAGGAGCGGCTTCCTCAAGGAAGTTTTTGTGCCTGCTGATTCCCAGCCGGCTGAAGTGAAGAGTGAGGCCTCACCCATGTTTGCAGGCCCTGCAGAACCAGACAAGCTGCTCTGGCCGGAGAGGGTTGCGGTAGCGTCTCAGAGCGTTGCCTGTCCCACCGCTCAAAAGGGCAAGAAGAAGGGCGGCTAGAACACCAGAACCCTGCACCCCACAGGGTCTTAAAAGCACTGCAGGCGTGCCTAAAATGTACTTCTGTGCGCACGCCCTAGTGCTCCCACAGCCTCCTAGCATGACCCGACAAACAGCGTTCCAGCGGGCTGCCCCCTCATACTGATATCCTCCCGCCGGCAGATATATGGAAGTCAGCAAACAGCACTCAACCGCTGTGATCTTTCTCCAGGTGGGCCGCGTCTGCTTCCAGTAGACCTCAGCAGACAGCCCACTGTCCTCAATGATCAGAAAACAGGCTAACCTGCTTGACGACTATTGCGAGGTCCGTACAGTAGGATAAGGCGGCATAGCACCCTGCGAGCAGCGGGCCCAAAATGGCATCTTCAGCCCTCTGTACATGTCGTCTCCCCAGTGAAAAGGGAAAGAGTCAGCTAAAGAAACCACTGCAGCATGTGAAAGGTGCCTGCAGGTCAAGAGAAGCGGTAGCAGCGCCACATACAGGCCGCTCAAGGCACCACAGCCAGAAGAGAAACAGTTGAGAAGCAAACGGAACTTTAAAAACATAAAATAAAAACAAGGAAAATGTGCATGTGCCCGCGCTAGTGTTGAGCCCCACATGATAAGGGGTAATACCGCTTTTGGAGCAAATCTCAATGCCAAGCTGTCCCATCATTAAAGGCACACAGGCCTGCAACGATAGCGATACACCAACATGGAGACAAGCCGTCACTGGCATTAACGTCCCTATGCCATCGGTTTTGCCCCAAAAGTAGAAAAAATGAGCACTAGGGGCTGAAGTGCTTTTGCTGATGGCTGCTACGCCAACTCCCTACCTGCAGATGCTTTCAAAAGTTTAGACCGCTTGTGGACAGCAACCACAGAGCCACCTGGTGGCCCCTGCCACAGTGCATCCCACGAGCTGCAACAGAAACTTTAGAAAGGAGAAAAGAAATTGGCTGCAGCCCGGTGAGGGGGTCAAAGGAGATCCTCCACTTGGGAGACCTGCATCTGAAAGCCTACATGAGGGAAGAAACAAAGGCAGCACTGCCAGCGGCACCACCAATTTACTTAATGGTGTCATCCAAACGAGCCCCATGGTTACAATGAGCACAAGGTTAGTCCCTGCAGAGAACTTTCATGGAGCCCAAATCTGCACTGCCAAGTAAAGTCCAGCCAAAACAGTGAAACCAAATGCCCAAAGCAGCACAGCCTGAGTACGCAGCATCCAAGAAGAAGAAAAAAGTGCAATAGCAGAGGAGAGTGTCACACCCCACAAGTGCACCCGGACGTTGGGTTCTCCTGAGAAAGCTGAATGCGCATTTCCCTAAGAGCAGAGGCCTCGTGGGGAGAAGAAAAGGAACAAGAAGGACATGCGCTGCATGTACAGGCCCCCAGTGGTTGTTTGATGCCACCACAAGCAAGGAGATTGTGTCACACACCTCTGGCAATGAACGGCCACCACCGCAAGAAAGAAGAGCAAGCATGCCAAGTGCCAGAAGAGGAAGTCTAAGAAGAGATCCAAGAGCTCAAAGTCTGAGGTGCGCCGACTCAGGCACCCAGACGGTTGACAGCATGGGCAGACGCCCAGGAGAGTGAGACCTCTCCACAGTGAAGAAGCAATGCCGAACATAGCAGAGTGTTCTCCTTCACACTGCCTCTATATGGAGCCGCCAGTGGCTCCAGACAAGCAAGAGGAGAATCGCACACTTCGTGTGGCAAGCTGCCACCACAACAATGTGCTCCGACGTCATGCGACACGTGGCCGGATGCCACTGTAGCACCGCAAGCATGGAGCACGTCACTCACTGTGATCAACTTCGCTAAGCATGCCCGAAGGGATGCAGGATGAAACGCCACAACAGCACAGCCTCCAGGTGAAAGCACAACGCCCTCGAGTGATGAGAAGAGGAGCACCGCAAAATCCCTGAGGAGGGGATGGTGCCCGTGAAAGGTCTAAATAATCAGGAAGGGAGGGAGAAGGAAGGTGTGATCCGTTCAGCTTCCTTGAACTCAATACGCAAAAATCAATTGGGGAAAGGATCACTTGTCCTGCATAACCTGGGTATGTATTCTCAGCGTGTCCCAATTAAAAACCCTCATACACGTGTCTTTAGAATGGTGTGGGCGGTATATCTTGATTCTCCACCTATCGAGCACGTGTCTACATCATCATCGGGTTAGTGATTGTGCAGCCTCCACCCGGAGGATTACCCCTGGTTAAGACAGTAGTGATCAGTTATGTGTTTTAAGCGATAAAATCAGATAAAATCTCGTACAGCCAGAGTGTGATTTTAATAGGTCTGGATTCGAGAAAAAATAAAAAGATATTGCGTGCGTATAGGAGTATTTAGGACTCTCACGCACTATTTAGAGCTAGAGTAAAAAAGGTCGACATGTTTCAGCCCTTGTTTGCACATGTGTGTCAGGTGGGCTTTCTTCAGGACCAGTGTATGGTGTGACCGGAGAGCGTGGGTGTCTCGGCAAGTGAAATCCTGGAACAAAATTTTCTTTTCAAGGTGCAATTCCTGGTGCGGATTTATAACACTGGTGGGTCAGAATGGAACTGAGGAAAGACTATGAACGCGATTCCCACTATGTATCCTTAGTTAATCACTAATGGTATTTATTTTTTTCATAATGTAGTGGGTCTAATGGATGAATTAAATTAATTCCCCAAATATTCTGACCCACCAGTGTTATAAATCCGCACCAGGAAATAGTACCAGAGGCTTCCGGGTTCCAAAGAGGAAGAGTCAGCACAAGTCGTGCTTACCGCGAGACCGCAGGTACTGGAGGACTCAACACACCTACAGCCAAACTGTAAAGTATTCGTTCCGTTATTAATCCTGCCACCCCATTCCTTTCTAAAACTTTATTAGCAGGCCTCGCCTAATCCCTCGGACCCGTTGAAGCACTGAATTCAACCACGTAAGGTACGTGGGGGACATTTTTTAATTCTTGGCATTCTCTCAATAACGGCAAGCCAAACGCGGGTGAACAAACAAATCCGCATTAAGAGCGTGACTTGTCTATAAGTTACGGGCACACCCCCAAAATTAATTTCGCCCACGAGCCTCACTACCAGCATTAGTTTTAGAGTGTGTGAATGTGTTTTCTTATTAAAGAGTATCATAAACTACTTGCCAAATCTCCTAATCGACCGAGAATGAAAGGGCAAGGTGACCCTTTTTTACAAAGGTAGTCTTTAACCCGCATAAAACTACCACGAGCCTTGCGAGAGTCTGCGAGTGAAAAGAATGAATAACGAACACACCTTTCAATCTTGAAACCAACTGTGAATGGACGAGTAGAATGAGCTCTTTTTACTTGCCATACTATATGTATAGAACTGTTGGTATATTTAAATTTTGTTCAACATGTATTTGTTACTGACACTACCATGACCCGAAGAAACTAATTTCTCTACAAATGTTTTCAATGTCTTAATATAGACCACGAGGCATTCAACAGAATAAGCAGAGACATTTTGCCCTGAAAAATAATAGAGTGAGAGAGTAAACCTTTGCCATTTGAGGGCTGTGTGGTTTGACAAAGTATTGCCATTTTCCAGTTGTTGATAATTATAAGGAAAATGTTTTCTTATATGTGTCCTTATAAACCCATCCCCATTCCTCCTCCCCTTCCCTTTTGTTTCTTGCATTCACAGGTACTTACAAGACCTTATCGAGACTAAGATTAATATATCCTATTCTTTCACCCTGCACCTTGAAAAGAAAATTTCTTTCCAGGATTTCACTTGCCGAGACACCCACGCTCTCCGGTCACACTATACACTGGTCCTGAAGAAAGCCCACCTGACACACATGTGCAAACAAGGGCTGAAACATGTCGACCTTTTTTACTCTAGCTCTAAATAGTGCGTGAGAGTCCTAAATACTCCTATACGCACGCAATATCTTTTTATTTTTTCTCGAATCCAGACCTATTAAAATCACACTCTGGCTGTACGAGATTTTATCTGATTTTATCCCTTAAAACACATAACTGATCACTACTGTCTTAACCAGGGGTAATCCTCCGGGTGGAGGCTGCACAATCACTAACCCGATGATGATGTAGACACGTGCTCGATAGGTGGAGAATCAAGATATACCGCCCACACCATTCTAAAGACACGTGTATGAGGGTTTTTATTTGGGACACGCTGAGAATGCATACCCAGGTTATGCAGGACAAGTGATCCTTTCCCCAATTGATTTGTGCCCGTGAAAGGTGCCCAAGAGGAAGAAGCAAGTCCTACTGACAGGACAGACCTGTGACAGGTCTGCAGAAAGGTGAAGACCATCCCAAGAACTGGACACGATCTGCGAGATGTCCATGTGGCGCAAACATGAGAGTGGCAGGACACCACTCAGTGAAGGAAGAAAGAACAGTGGCAGAACGCCACAGGGCAGATCACCAACACAGGCGTGAAAGGAGGAACAGATAAGAGTGACAGGACAGAGGACTTGGCCATCACAGGGGAAGGTGTTCATCAGCTCAAGCCAGCCACCGGGGTGCAGAGACATCACTGGAGACAGCTTCGCGGGAGGACCAACCGTAAGCCACGAGCAAGCGCGATCTGTGCCCAGGCTGCATGCTTGGCAGTTTGACTGTTCTCTCACCTTTCACCGGCTGCTTGGTATCGATAGCACCACGCCTAGCAAGTGCACCTGCTGGAAGACAATTGCAAGTGGCCACAAAGTCCCTCTAGCCCTCCTCACTCCACAAGGTCAACCAAGGCAAGAGATCGCCGCCTGTTGCCCAACTGAAGGAAGATCACTGTGTTTTGTCATCGTCAATCCAGCCAGTGAGTTCTCCAGAGTAGACTCCACCACTGCTCCAGATGCACTGATACTTGAACTTTGTACATAGACGCCAACACCGCGAGACCAGGCTGGTCTGAAATACATCGCCAAGGCGGACTAAAGCATCCTGACCATGCAGTCCAAATCTCCAGTGCGGCCTGACTGACGGCCTGAAGAGACTTATTTGGTGCTGTGTAGTTTTTATGTGTTTTCTTACAGATTGGATTAAGTTTGGGAGGGATGTCGCGTCTGCCTGGACATGTTCTAGTGTTTTCACCCACACTAACACCCACCCATCACAGGCGTCACCAGTCAGGTGACCCTGCTAATGAAAGGGCCCGGACGCATGTGACCTGGGCCATTTCCAGTACTCAAGTATGCTGTGTCTGTGTGGTCATTCTTACAACATACAGGCCTGAGGCCCGAAACACCACACCAGGGCCCCCCAAAATATGTTTGGCCCAGGGCCCCCAAAATCCTTAAGATGTCTCTGGGCCAAGTCCTCTGTCCTTTCACTCTTCTCTGTTCCTCCTTGCATGCCTGTGTTGGTGGTCTGCCCTGTGGCGTTGTGCCACTGTTCTTCCTTCCTTCACTAAGTGGTGTCCTGCCACTCTCATGTTTGCGCCACATGGACATCTCGCTGGTCGCGTCCAGTTCTTGGGATGGTCTTCACCTTTCCGCAGACCTTTCGCAGGCCTGTCCTGTCAGTAGGCCTTGCTTCTTCCTCTTGGGGACCTTTCTCGGGCACCATCCCCTCCTCAGGGATTTTGCGGTGCTCCTCTTCTCATCACTCGAGGGCGTTGTGCTTGCGCCTCGAGGCTGCGCTGTTATGGCGCTTGATCCTGCCTCCCTTCGGGCATGCTTGGCAGAGTTGGTCACAGCGAGTGACGTACTCCATGCTTGCGATGCTACAGTGGCATCCGGCCACGTGCGGCATGGCGTCGGAGCACATTGTTGCGGTGGCAGCTTGCCACACGAAGTGTGCGATTCTCCTCTTGCCTGTCTGGAGCCACTGGCGGCTCCGTCTTGAGGCAGTGTGAAGGAGGACACTCTGCTGTCTTCGTTATTCATTCTTCACTGTGGAGAGGTCTCACTCTCCTGGGCGTCTGCCCATGCAGTCAACCTTCTGGGTGCCTGAGTCGGCACACCTCAGACTTTGAGCTCTTGGACCTCTTCTTGGATGTCCTCTTGTGGCACTTGGCATGCTTGCTCTTCTTCCTTGCGGTGCTGGCCGTTCATTGCCAGGGGTGTGTGGCACAATCTCCTTGCTTGTGATGGCATCAAACAACCACTGGGGGCCTTCACATGCAGCGCATGTCCTTCTTGTTCCTTTTCTTCTTCCCATGAGGCCTCTGCTCTCAGGGAAATGCGCATTCAGCTTTCTCAGGAGAAACCAACGTCCGGGTGCACGTGTGGGGAGTGACACTCTCCTCTGCTGTTGCACTTCCTTTCTTCTTCTTGTGTGCTGCGTACTCAGGCTGTGCTGCTTTAGGCCTTTGGTTTCACTGTTTTGGTTGGACTTTACTTGGTGGTGCAGATTTGGGCTGCATGAAAGTTCTCTGCAGGGACTAACCTTGTGCTCATTGTAACCATGGGGCTCGTGTGGCTGACACCATTAGGTAGATTGGTGGTGCCGCTGGCAGTGCTGCTATTGTTTCTTACCTCATTTAGGCTTTCAGATGCAGGTCTCCCAAGTGGAGGATCTCCTTTGACCACCTCACCGGGCTGCAGCCAAAACTTTTTCTCTTTTCTACAGTTTCTGTTGCAGCTCGTGGGATGCACTGTGGCAGGGGCCACCAGGTGGCTCTGTAGTTGCTGTCTTCAAGCAGTCTGAACTGGTGAAAGCATCTGCAGGTAGGGAGTTGGCGTGGAAGTCATCAGCAAAAGCACTCCAGCTCCTAGTGCTAATTTTTCTACTTCTGGGGCAAAACCGATGGCATAGGAACGTTAATGCCAGTGCCGGCTTGTCTCCATGTTGGTGTATCCCTATCACTGCAGGCCCGTGTGCCTTTAATGATGGGACAGCCTGGCATTGAGATTTGCTCCAAATGCGGTGTTACCCCTTCCCACGTGGGGCTCTGCACTAGCGCGGACACATGCGCATTTACCTTGTTTTTATTTAATTTTTTTAAAGTTCCGTTTGCTTCTCAACTGTTTTTCTTCTAGCCTTGGTGCCTTGAGCGGCCCGTATGTGGCGCTGCTACAACTTCTCTTGACATGCAGGCACCTTTCACATGCTGCAGTGGTTTCTTTAGCTGACACTTTCCCTTTTCACTGGGGAGATGACATGTAGAGAGGGCTGAAGATGCCCATTTGGGCCCCCTGCCCGCGGGGTGCTATGCCGCCGTATCCTACTGTACGGACCTCGCAATAGTCGTCAAGCAGGTTAGCCTGATTTCTGATCATTGAGGACAGTGGGCTCTCTACTGGAAGCTGATGCAGCCCCCCTGGTGAAGGATCACAGCGGGTGAGTGCTGTTTGCTGGCTTCCATATATCTGCCGGTGGGAGGATATCAGTATGCGGGGGCAGCCCGCTGGAGCGCTGTTAGACCTGGCACCTTGGCGTGAGTCTCCCTTCCACTTTTTGCTGATGTGCCTCACATGTTTTGCTGGTGTTCGCTGCTCAGGGCACTGCGCCACGGCCAATCCGTGCCGCAGTGCAAGTGCTCCCAATGTAAAGTGTACCTGTAATTGATTTCCATGATTGGCTCATTGGATTTACTGTCAGTCCCCAGTAAAGTGCACCAGGAGTGCCAGGGCTTGTAAATACCAATACTGCTAGTGGGCCTGCAGCGCTGGTTGCGCCACCCACAGAAGCAGCCTTTTAAAATGTGTCTAGGGTCTGCCATTGCAGAACCTGCGTGCAGTCTGGTACTGTCTTGCTGGCTAGGCAAGTGCACACACTTGCCAGCCTCTTAACCTTCCCGTTGCTTCATGTGAGTCACCCCTATGGTAGGCCCTACGGCAGGGTGCTTTGTAAGCATAAGGTAGGACATGTGTGTGGCATGTCCTAATAATGAATTAACAGCCATTTTCGTTTTTCACTATTGTAAGGCTACCTGTTCTCATAGGCCAAGATGGGCTGCTGGAATTATTACACTCTATAATCCCAGCAGGCTCAGGGAACATGGTAGAAGGTCAAGTTTAGTATGCCTGAACTCAGAATAATAAAATACTTCTTTTAGTAAAGTTTATTTTGTAAATAAATGTGGGATTCTTGTAAAGCGCACTGTTACTCTACCCGAGTGTCCTGGCGCTGTAGACCGCTGGGGAACCCGTCCTGGTTTTCCCTGTGAGATGGTCCCTTTCTGGGTATCACCAGGGTGAAACCAGGCATCCCCGGCATCTGTGGGGGGCCGTTGTGGAGATGAGGCAAGCTTAATGCACAGAGTTGCCGAGTGTGTTCCCTGGTTAGAGTAGGCACTGTGGCGAGAATTATCAAGTCAGTTGACCCTGGTCCAAGATCCTGCCGCGACGGGAATTGAACCCTGGTCCCGGGCCGTTCTCTGCTTACAGGTCTGCCGCCTCTAACCAGTGAGCCACACCACTCCACATTTTAATATCCTGTGTTTGCAAATGCTACTTTTAGAAAGCTAGCATTTGCTTGCTTAACCATTTCAACCCGCCTCTGCTAGGATGTGTATCTGCTGTCTGGGTTCTGTGAGTGACAGGGCTGGGGGATGATAGGTGGTCAATGTGAGGATTACACCTAGGTGGGTGGTGGGAGTGCCCCTGGACTCTGAATAGGGCTGTGCTCTGCCACCACAATGCTGGCTCCACCTCCTGGGGAGCGACTGATGACTCAGCCCGACACCTGGCCCAGGAAGAAGGAAGCCTGTCAACAGAGTACTCCTGGCTGCCCCTGTCCCCACAATGCCGGCTCCACCTCCTGTGGAGTGTCTGATGTGCCTTCCCTACTCCCTGAAAAGAGAGACCCAAGTTTATCCAACACAGTGCTCAGAGACTGAAAAGGAACTATGCAAAGGCCCCCCTGGCCTGCCAGGACAAAAGAAATGCTGTATAAAAGAAGGAGCCCTGCTCCCAAGAAACTAGATCCTGTTTCCCACAACGAACCTCTGCCCAACTAGAAGGACTAAGAAGAAGCTGGAAGGACTGGCCTGCAGTTTGCCTTGCTGAGGAAGGAGAGGAAAAGACCTAAGAAGGACTTTTCTGAATTGTGCTTGAAACTTTCTCCAAGGGCTTGATTGAGCGTGCCCCCTGAACTGAACCCCAGGACTAGTGGGTTCTTTGTGCCTTGGCTCGTGTGCAACTGAGCCGCGTGTTTCCTCCCGTCGGAGGTAAGACTGCGCCCCCCTCTACCCCCTCCTAGAGTTTTGGCACTCGGGAGCGGCCCGCCCCCTTTTACCCGTTGAGAGCCTTGCTCTGCCAAAGAGCCACTCTCTGCCCCTTGGGTCAGGCCACCTGCTCCTCTGCCCCTGCTCGCTATTGGAAGGACTTGGAGTGCTTGTCTGCCCACTCCCGACGGAATCCTGGTCTCCTGAGTGCACTCCTGCAGCTTGGACGGCTGCCCGTGCGCTGCGAACGCACCCGGCCGCCCCGCTGTGCCCTCTGGAGAGGCCACGCCACACACAAAGGAATTTGCCCCCAGTACGGACCGTGCTGGAGGCCCCCGTGCCGTGCCACGCCTGCTGGAATACGCCCGCTGGTACAAGTCCCCAAGGTACGTCTGTGCTACGAAGTGCACCAAGAGCCTGACACGTCCCCCTGCGTCGAGGGACAACTGCTGACTTGCTGTGTCAGTGCGCCTACCAAGAATTCTACAACGGGCTCGGGGCCCGCACCGTTCTTATTTCCCCGCCAGCTCTGTACGCCGCATACCAAGACTGTACACCGCGTACTCCTAAAGGACCTTCGAGTTGCCCTCAAGCGCACGGTACATCGCGTACCTCTCTGGAGCGCATTACCTTCACTGTACGCTTGCCCCGCCTGCTGTGGCCCGTATGCTGGATTGAGGCCATGCGCTGCGACCCGCCTGGTCCGTACGCTGTGCACCCATCTCTGCCCGCCTCTGAGCCCGTACGCCCATACCGCTGGATGCGTGAGCATCGGTAGGGCCGCGGGACATTTTTTTTTTTTTTGCAGAGTTTTTTATAGCGCAAACTAGACCCGAACCGAATCAGGTATCAGAGCGCTTTACATATTTTCCAGTTACGTTACATGAGGACACACTTTCATTTTAGGCACGGGCAGATTAAGTGATTTGCCCAGAATCACAGGAGGTTTTGGCGTCGTTACCGAGACTCGAACCCAGATCCCCAGGTCCGAGGTCGAGCGCCCTAGTCGTTAGGCCAACTCCTCTCCCCTAACATGGCAATTGGAAATCAAGACATGGGTGCCTTATGAACACGCGACTAATGGCCACACATTTTAATCCCTACATGGTTGTTGACATGTAGAGCTCTTATCGCATATTTTCTAATCACTATTCTCTGAAAATTGCCAGAAGTTCGTTATTCCTTAGACATGAATTCCATGATGTGCCACAAGTAATTTTGCCCTCCACTCATTCCACTTAAGGCCCAACCAAGCAGCCTACTGGATCAACCATAAACAGACCCTCTCCCCAGCACTCACTGAACACATTGAACAGTACGAAGCGCACAGGAGCGCCAGGAAGCGTCCAGTTCGCTTCTATCTTTCTACAAAGAGCTGAGACACTAGATTAGGTGTCCTGAGAAGGGGAGTAAGCTTGAGTAAGCATTCTTGAAGGAACTTTGATCATTTGAACTGCAACAGAAAACGAATTGCCTATTTTTAAGATCTTGTGGCCTAAAACTGTGTTGAACTGGTCTTGTGATAAGTCATTGCCTCAGATATATATATATTTTACATAAAGTACGTATTATTATACAACTTTCAGCCTGGTGTCCATTTGTGGGGGGAATCAGTGTGCTTTACTGTGAAAGGTCATAAATGCTTAACTGTAGTGCCCCGAAGTTTAACCTTGTCTGCTCGCACCACACTACCTAAAAGGGTGAGCAGGGGTCATTCTGAGAAGCAGTTCCCTTGCCCTGACTAGAGTGGTAGTTTCTGCCTGGCTTTGGTGCCAACCTCAGCCAGCCAGGAATCACATTTCTAACAAGCGCTGTTGGTCAGGTCATGCTAGAAGGCTGTGGGAGCACTAGGGCGTGCGCACAGAAATACATTTTGGGCGCGCCTGCAGTGCTTTTCAGACCCCATGGGGTGCAGGGTTCTGGTGTTCTAGCTGCCCTTCTTCTTGCCCTTGTGAGCGGTGGGACAGGCAATGCTCTGAAGCGCTACTGCAAACTTCTCCGGCCAGAGCAGCTTGTCTGGTTCTGTAGGGGCTGCAGACATGGGCGAGGCCTCACTCTTCACTGCAGCCGGCTGGGTCTCAGCAGGCACAAAAACTGCCTTGGGGAAGCTGCTCCTGCATTGGCCTTGCTACGGGCCTAACTGCACCTCTTGCGGGGGCTGCTCTCTGCTTCCTCTACATGGTGTATGGTGGCATGAGGCAGAGGTCATACCTCTTACATCATTGTGGCTAGTTCGATTTCCTCCTTCCCAGCCGGCACTTGGCTGCTGTTGTAGCTTCTGGCAGGTACGGGGGCACTACGGTTACTCTGTCTGCCTTGGCGCGGTTCTCATTCTGCCCCATGTACACGGTTGGAGCATGTCAACACTTCCCTCTGATTTATAGCTGCCGGCAGCAGGTGCATGGGGCGTCGAGGCAGGGCCCCTCTCGGCTCCTCTCCCCTGGCCACTCGGTCCATTATCAGATGGTTTCAGTTTTCTCGCCTTACGCGGGTGATGATGGAGGGGAGTGGGGTCCCACCTCCTGCGGTGTCGGTCACCGAGAGCCCGGTACTGGGCCAGTCAGTGCGGTGGGCTGCCGCTGGGTCAGCATGCAGTCAGATGAAGTACAAACTGGAGGGCGCTTGTCCAGGCATGCCACAGATCCAGTGCTGTGGTCACTCAGCAGAAGGTGCGGGGGTACCCCCCCCCAAGGTACTGGCACTCGGCTGCCTCCTTACATGTGGGATAAAACCCACTCGTCGCCATTGTGTTCTTTCGGGCCTCAGGTCCGCATGTTGTAAGAATGACCACACAGATACAGCGTGCTTGGGTACTGGAACTGACCCTGGGCATGTGTGCCCGGCCCCTTTTATTAGCAGGGTCACCTGACTGGTGACATATGTATTGGGTGGGTGTTAGTGTGGGTGAAAACACTAACATGTCCGGCCTACACTACACCTGTTCAGAACTGCTTTCAATTTATGTTCCAATTTCAGCTGTTTCATTCCCTCTTTGGCCAGATCTCTGAAAATGCACAGGCACACTTGTCCAAATTCTAAATATTTTTACAGCTGTATTCAGAAATAGTGATGTGTGTTTTCAATATTGTAACACAGCCGCAGCTCACTAATATTAGTGCAAATAATCTCTGTGACACCCTCCCATTTCTCATATGTAAGGTCCTGTTTTCATCTAAAGAAAAAAACTGTTTTATGGCTGTTCCATGAAACATAAACATATTTCTCTACAAAATGTTTTAATGGAGACTCTCACACATCACCCATATTAAAAATAAAGGTGATTAAAACAATCTGCTTAAAAACTATTCAAGGTCATCAGGGCAAGACTCTCTGTAGAACAGAGGTGGCTTTATAAGGGGGCCCCTTGAAAGGCTGGGGCCTTGGGACAAAGCCAACTTTGCCCTTGCTTTAAAACGTCTCTGGCAAGAGGGCCCCACTGGTAAAAAGCCCCAGCCATCACGATAAGACACTATGACATTTTTTTAGACTGAAAAGGATTGCATTTTATGTATTTGCAGTCTTTTGATTCAGAATGATGTAATTCCGGTGTGAACGGCTCCTGTTTAGGTGTTGAAGCTGAGGTAAGCACTATGGTGAGCACCGATCCGTAATTTACACCGACTATCTGTGAATCAAGCCTAATGTTCGTCCGTGACTCATATCTCAACAGACATTTTCTTAATTTTAGCCTGTCTGCTAAAAGACAAAAGTTAATTCCAACACGAGATTTTTAGCTGAAGTGGAATCGAGGGATTCTCCTGTGCTGTGACCCCACGGGAGGGTCAGGCAGTGAAACAAGTCTTATTGTTTATCAGGGTGCCTGCAGCCCAAAAGCAACTTGAATTTATGCAATTGGTTACCTGCACATATAAAGGTTGCTTTAAAGGTGGTATAGACTCAATCGATGGAGTCACTTTAATCTTACTGATGACAAAGATTCATTATTTTTGAGAGGTATTGTAAGAAAGCTCCTTGCTGAACTGTGGAGTGCCTGCTTTTCATAGACCGTAATAAAAAGGTTTACACTAGGCACAATCTGTATATTACTAAAGTCACTATTCACTGCTGCAGCAACAGGATTCAGATTTATGGGTCTCTGATTGTACACACAGCCATTCGAAGTAATAACATTAACCAAAAGAGGTTTTTTGATACACAAAGTAGTCTATATTTCACAGATCAGTTTATTTTTCATTTAAGGTGTGCGTTTTGGTATATGCAGTTTCCACATATTGAAAGAACAATAAAATAGTTACAGAATATTTTGTTCGTTTTAGCCACACCTTTGTTTCCATCTGCACTCTCACTGACCCCATCGCCATTGCACTCAAGATCACAGTAGCCATACTTTTTTTAAAAAGCATAATTTCCTTTCTTGTGCATCTCCTACCCACGTTTTGAGACCCTGACAGGTTGTTTGCTTGTTTACTTGACCGTTAAGAGGACCAGGAGTATTCCCCTCCACATAGTCGAAATGCCTTTCTCTCTCCTGTAGTTTTACGATAAAAAAATGTAAACAAAGATAACTGAACAAACACATATTTATCTGTTGTGAGAAAATAAAATACAGCTAACATAGAGAGTTTTGTGACAATAATATTCAAATGTGTATCGAACATGAGTTAAATACCTGAATAATGAGTTCTTGAAATGCTAAAATTCTTATTTAGACATAATTGATATAGTGCAAACCTGAGCTTTCTGTAACATTTATGTGGTTACACGTATTTTTCAGAGTGGCACGTTAATAATGTGCTTTGAAAAGAATAACGTGCAAATAATGCCTAAAAATAACTTTTCAGTAGTACCTAACATTGACATGTAGTCCATGAAGAGAATAATAATGAAATTATCAAGAGAAGTTGACATGCATTAATGAATGTATTACTTATAATATTATTCAACAGCAGTGATTCAGCTAATTTTCATGTAGGCCCTTAAATGCTTTTTCTTTCTTGTGCAAATGTAAAATCATACAAAGCAGTCACTTTAGCCACTGTGAGAACATTTCATGAAGTTTCTTTTCTGTATTGGTTAACAATGGACTCACTTCTTGCTAAGAAACATATTTTATAGAAATGTGACAATATTATTGCAAACCCAGGTAAGGCGCTAGAGAACAGAAGGACTGTGAGCTAAGTAAAGTTCCACCTACTTCCGTGGAAGTGACTGAAATGTAATACAATTGAATTTAATAAATCAAATGAAATTTGCAAAATGATTACTTAATTCTTCCCGATTTTTTGTGATGTACTGATCACCCCTATTAACGGCTTACTGTGAGTGACAAATGAGAACCCAAAGGACTGATGAAAAAGTTACTTTAAGGTGTGTAAACCAGGAACTTGTTGAGGTATAATTGTCCCTTGGAGGAGGAGTAGGTGCTGGCTGTAACTTTTCAATTTCCTTTCCTGCCATGCTGTCAGACTAACTTTTGATCCTATTTGACTCACTTATGCCATTTCCCACAAACTGAACTATTTCTAACTCCTGAAAACTGTTCCTTACCGGCTTTTAAATATGAGCAGGAAATAACCTTTCGGCTAAAGGGTTAGAGGACTCCTTCTGTGGCATGCAGTGCTGCAGGTCGGACTTGGCCAGATCCATATTGAAGACAAACTAAATCTTGCAGCCTTGCCTTGGTTTGTGTGATTGATAACTGATACTCGAATTTCATTTTGTTTTCTCTTCACAGACAAACTTCAACTGTCTAATATTCTTCTGTGCTGTATTGTGAGGCTACTTGTACTAATGATCTTGTTATTAAATCTGATTTGAAAAGCAAATGTTATTGTCTGTCTATTCCAACTGAGGATGTTTCTGTCTCATTCTTTTAGTCATGTTTATTGTCTTTAGGTGTTTGTATCGGTGTCTGGGAAAAGTTATGATCTAGGATTGAGATAACAATTATTTTATTCCAGGTGCTCATAAAGTAATTTTTTCATGTTCTCCAAGTACTTTAGTCCCTGGTAGCTCAACAAACTGATCCATTGGAGGACCATGGTTAACTGTAATCAGGTTGATTAACATATGGTGTTTCAATGGGAGAAACTGAAATACATTACGATGGAAACATTGGTTTGATGTAAAGAGAAATATTTTGTAAGCTTTCCTCTGCATCAGTTTCCTAATAGCTTGTCGGATGGTTAGTATGACTAATTAAACCAGGATATGAGGGGACCTGGTTATAAAGGTCCTTCAGAAGCTTAGAGAGGTAGTGAATTTTCAACTAACTGTAAAAATCAACTTGGCGAAGACTAGAGTAGATTTGTGATCACAGAAGTATTATGTCATATTGTGAAAATTGTATTTCTATGTTGTATTGGAATTGAATACGGGTCCGTTGAGACCTAAGATACCGGGATATGTGTGGCAAACATTAAGCGTGTTTGTCTGCTGTTATGTGGGTGATGTGCATGAGACGTTGTTGCCCGGACCAAGAAAGGTGACTTTTAAAAGTGTAACTACTAGGAGTTGTTGTGGTTTCTTTTGGAAGCGCATCAGGAGAGATGCTAAATATTTTTACTCAAAAGGGTGAAATTGCACTGGTCGGGATTTTACTGGGAGTGAATGCAAATTTCTGTTTGAGTGAGGATCTATAATTCTTTTAGTGGAACAGACATTGTTATGTGTTATTTTACATACAAATCGATGATTAAAGATGGAAAAGAAAAGCCGATGAAAAGTTTTGCTAAGGGAGGGTATGTCACTGCGAAGAGTTAGACTGACGTAATACAAGTGGCACGCTGGGATTGGTGATTGAAACTCAGCAGATTGAAAGTTGAAACAATAATATGGAAGAGAGTATGCAGGAACAAAATCAGACTGCATTGAACGAAAGAAATCATCCTTGTGTATTAAAGCTGTTAAAAGCTTTACTACACAAGGATGAAGCTATTCCTAATAAGGATTGAGTTCCTTTAGCTCCGGAAGACACACAATCTTTGCATATTTCACTAGAATGGGGAAATCGCACTTGTACCTGGTTGGAGAATTAAATTAAGTACAATATACCAAAGAGGATGGTGCCCTAGCTTTCCCACAATATAAAACATTTAATGTACAGATTTTTGAAAACTTGAGAAGACAGATGAACGATATGAAACCTAATCCTAGACCCATGCAATATGAAGCAATAGAAGAATGGGGACATGAAGCCCATTGAAGAGAGAAATATCAAGGGAGATGTAAGAATACGTTAAATCGATATGCAGAGACAAAATGGGATTCCCAGAAAAAGATGTAAAGACAGGATGTTGCCCTGGGTGCTCAAATGTATCCTGTAATGGTAGCTGAGAATAGGAGGAAAGAGTAAGGAGAAAAAGAAACATATTGAGGAGCCACAAACTCAGGATCTTACATTGACTGAAGAGAATCTGGATGAAATAGATGACGAATTACTGAATGAATTATTGTTAAATAGACCTCCACCCTATCATGAAGAAGAGAGTAGTTCAGGAACAAATCCATTTGTAGGTATAATACCAGAAGCCCCACCTGAATTAAGAACCAGCGTACAAAAATATGTTCTTGTCTGCAGAGCAGACTCCAGAAGGAACAGGGTTTCCAAATGCGGTCATGACAAATAGTTCAGACGCGTTATCAGTTCAAGTAACTATAGGTCCATTTCTTCATTTATAACAAACAGGATATGGAGTTTCACAAGTTCATGCTATAACGATCCCTACTGGGACAGTGGGAGAAACCCATTCCTTGCAAGAGTTGGGTAAGAGGGTGGTGGATCAGAAAGCATCATCCTCACGAGCGAGAACTGTAACATGCAAGAGTGATGCGGGAATGAGTGATAGAATGAATTCCACCATAGAAGGGGGAATGGCGCCATTAATAAACAACACAGAGAAAAGTCTTGAAACAACAAGTAGAGGTCAGCAAGTAATTGCAGGAAAGGTTTTGTGAATGGGAAATCAGAAAATAAATACTCAAGTAATGCAAAGAGCAGGAGAAACGAGTAGAGAGTCCCAGAGAACAGAGATAAGTACATCAATAGGGCCATCTTCGGAAGAACTCGATGACTGGAGTAGGGACATCGTTCCTACTGGAAGTGCAAAGAGTAATGTGAGTAAAGATGTGAATATAGATTTAAGTAGACTAATAGTTGAATTGGAAGAAAATATAATGGGAACGATTAGTCCAGAAGGACTAGTGAAATATTGTGGTGAAGAATGACTGTAAATTTTCAAAGATATAACACGAAAAGCAAGAAATACATATGAGAGGTTTTCTGAGGTAGCTCAAAAATATGGAGTGGGTGTAGAGAAATCCAAAGCCTTAAAGAAAACATATAGATTGGATTTTAGTGACAAAGATCTTCTCTTTGTCTTCTGACAAGCCTTCTGAACCTTCTGCACTTAGAGCCGGCCTTAGCAAAGTTATGACATGCATGAACGCCAATTTTCTAAAACTCAACGGCGACAAGACTGAGGTCCTCATCCTTGGTAAGGATCGCAGTCTCTGGGGCCCTCAACATTGGCCCCCTGAAATGGGTACGCCTCCTCAGCCGGCCACTCAGGTACGCAACCTTGGTTTTATTGTAGATGAGTCTCTATCTATGCGGCGGCAAGTTACTAGGGTTGCGGCTACCTGTTTTACCATTTTGAAATGGCTGAGGAAGATAGTGTGGATGCTCCCGACATACACCCAGCGTACCGTGGTCCAGGCCCTTGTGACCTCTAGGCTGGATTACGGTAACATCCTTTATCTGGGTGTTAATAAGGAAATAACACGTAAACTGCAGCAAGTCCAAAATTCTGCCGCCAGACTACTCTACAGAGTTCCTAAAACCGTCTCAGCATCCAACTCTTTGACCAACCTTCACTGGCTCTCAGTGCAGAATCGAGTAAAGTTTAAGGCCCTCACTTATATGTTCCGCATCAAGCATGCAAAAGTCCCTGATTATGTTGAACAGCTTGCCACCCCCTATGTTCCTCCCCGTACACTCAGATCCTCTACGTTAGCTAAATTTTAAGTCCCGAGAATTAAACTATCTTGCATGGGAGGACGCTCCTTTGCCTATCTCGGCCCCACCCTCTGGAATTCACTTCCTTTGCCCCTTCGGCTTCAATCTGATCTTTTAGCCTTCCGCAGATCCATAAAAACTTGGCTTTTCAATCAATAGTCTTTCTCCTTTTCTTCCTGCCTCTGCTGTCAGCGCCGGGAAACCCCTTGGGGTAGCTGTGCGCTGTTATATAAATTCAAGTAAATAAAATAAATAAAGAGTCTTAACCTTTCTGGAAAAAAAATGCAAATTAAAGAACATAACAGATGTATTTGTAAAGCACACGTTTACCCGAAGGTGTCCTGGTGCAGAATCACAGATGTTTATTGTTACCCAACTCAATGGTACTCATTTTATTGACTTCCAATGGATGAAAGGCAGAGTGGATCCACCAGGATTTGAAGCTGTGACCCTGTAGTCATATGCAGATCCCTGTAGTGGATGCATTAGTCCACTGAGCCACCAGACCCGGAACAATTAGCTACATTGAAACGGTGGGGAGAATTAGAAAGATGGGAAGGTAGATGGGCTAAAAAGAAGGAAGTTGCAACAATGGTTATGCCTCCATACCCAATGATGGAGAAAGAAAGCGAAGTACCAAGCGGAGAATATGTTTATGTCCCTAGGAGTAGACAGGACATTTTGTCCTTAACAAATGATTTTCCAAAATTGAGAGAAAAGCCTGTTGAGTGGTGTAACCAAGTGGAAAGATTTGTGGAAGTCTCAAAGGTATTTTGAAAAGATTTAGATACCCTGTTTTACATTGTGATTCCAACAGATTTATGGACTGAATGTAAAACTGCTGTTGATTAGCCAGAAACAGAGTCTGCAAGAGATTCGAAAACTGGTGCGCCTTAGGTAGAAGTGATGAGGAAGTTAAATCAGGTCATTACGTATCTGAAAGGAAAGACTTTGCCGAAAGAAACAGATTGGGTAAAAATAGACAGAACTACACAGGAATTAAAAGAGACAGTGCATGTGTATTATGCTTATTTTAGGGCAAGGGAACCCTATAAGGTAATCAAGGACCTAGGGTATTAGTTAATTACAGAGAACAATGGTCCTTGCTAGAGGAAGAAAACAAATAATAAATATAGAACAAAGTCGATTCTATATGTTCTATCCAGCCGGATAGTGCAGTTTAATTAGAGTAAATAGATTTTCTGTCACAGGGCAATTGTAATAACCAGTGGGATACAATCCTATATCCGAAGCATACCAAATATACAAGGTGTGACAAGGTGCCAAGGTGACAATGTACATAAAAAACAAACCACGTAAAAATACAGTCAGACGGAACAGAGAAGCTGCTTGTTCTTAATTGTGCATAATAGGACAAGCATGATAAGTAGCGACAGCCGTAACACATAGAAATCAAAATTGTTTGTGTACAGTCTTTTTAAGGTCGACGACGTTTCAATCCCATTCACGGGGTAACTGGGATCATCATCAGGACAGTGATACTGTCAGCCCGAAATATCAATTTATACATAGCTTTATTGTTATTAGTGATAAACCATGAGGTAAGGACACCAGGGTCCAGGTGGTAAATGTAACTGCCCCCGTTCGCTGTTGAGAAATGGTCCCTGAGAGTGACACACTCGGAAAGAAGGACATGGTGGTCCTAGAGGGATTGCGAAATGCCTTAAGCCGGATAGCTTGAGGGGGATGCCGGGTGGCAGGGGGTCTGAGATTTGCAGGTGGAAAGCGCGGTGGCTCAATGCGATTGTGTATTATGAAAGGCATTTGCAAGCTTTTAAGCAATACAGTGGAATTGAGAATGTGACAGAGATAGACAGGGGGCATTTTCTGTATTGTCTTGTATACAGTTTGAGATCTGAGATAAGTGCCATGATACATCAACTTTTGATTTGTTGGCAAGGTGAGCCTAGTGACAAAATACTTCATTATGCCAAATTTTGTGGGGGGTATATTTATTTGTGTGTCACAAGAAATTAAAGGAGAAATTAATGTTGGCACAGATGAGAGCAGCCAAGAAACAATATGTGGGCTTTAATTCAGATTTTTCAGGCACGGTACAGAAAAACGGTCAGACTACTACTGGAATGTGAGGTGTGACGGGAATGCAGAATTTGATGCCTTAAGGAAAAGGAAGGGGATCAAATACAGAGAAGTTGAAAAAATCTTATCCGTGTCACAGATGCGGCAGGTTCGGGCATTGGAAACGCAAGTGTAAGTCTAACCTAGATAATCAGACAGGTGGACAGACAGCTGCACCAGTTGCAAATGGAATGGTACAGCGGCAGGTGAATAATGATATGCCGAATGAGTCAATGTCAAGATTGAGAGGTCAGAATCAAAATATGCCTCGAGCTCCTATGCCTCACTTGAATAGACAGGTGCAAAGATACAATGCTAATATGGGTTTTCATACTAATGATCAGGTAAATTCAAATGTGCAAGTGGCATAACAGTACTTGTTGCAGGCTGATGACAGTGAATTCCAATGGCGGTGCCTAAGAGGGGAGGAGAAATGTGTGCCCGGCGCATCCTTAGAGGTTGATTAGAATGGTCCCTATGTGGATGGTAAAGTAAATTGAACACCTATTTTATTCCCTGTAGATTCTCGTGCTACCCGATCCACTGTGAGAACTATGGAAATTAACAACCTACCCCTCTCAGGAGAAAGAATCCAAGTTGTAGGAGTATCTAATCAATTGATATCAACCCCAGTGACAGAACCTAAGCAGGTACAGGTTAGAACTTTTGATGATTTACACATGTTTGTGGTGTGTGATACTAGTCCGGTAAATTTGTTAGGGCAAGACTTATTGCGTAAAATTAATTTTTCCATATATTGCACCCCAGAAGGAATAGAATCTCATACTAAGGATGACGATGTGGTGTTGAAAATGTCCAGACAAAAGAGAGAAGTAGAGGGTCTATATCCCTTACTGAGAATGACTTGTCTCTTCTGGGATTATTAGGCTAGGACATCGGGTTGGTGAGAGGAGTAGCTCCAATCCGCATCACAACAAAGGCAAATGCAGAGTATCCGAGAACTCAAGCATATAATTTAAACCCAGAAACCACTGCAGGAATAACCCCTTTGATTGAGACCCTGATTAAACAAGGAATTCTTAGATAGATTTTGGGAAGCAGGTGTAATTCACCTATCATGGATATTCGAAAACCAAATGGGAAGTATAGGATTGTGCAGGATTTAAGGAAAACCATCCAGATTGTGATACCATGTTGTCCAAAAGTACCTAATCCTGCTGTGATTCTATACCAGGGGCCAGAAGTACGACAATAATGTTCGGTCACAAACGGGAAATCAGCTAGTTTGCGACTGCAAATTTGGTCTACCCAATATACAAACGCTATATTGCGAGTTTATAGCTTTTACTGACTGACAGAACAGGGTTTGCAACTCGCTATTAGGAAGGGGCGTGCCAAGGGCATCCCTTCCTAATAGCGACTTGAACTTCAATGTATGATTGTTTTGCGACTGCATTTGCGATCACAAAACACTCGCAGTTTACCACCTACTGCAAGTGGAATCGCAAGTGGAATCGCAAACAGTGTCTGAGACACTGTTGTACATTACATTTTGCGAGTCACAAAGCGGCGCAATTTGTGACTCGCACATTGTCAGGGTCGTACATCTGGCCCCAGATTCCCTGTGAGGCTTAATGATTTTCAGTGACTGATTTGTGCCTAGCCTTTTTCTCCATCCCCTTGCATCCCGATAGCTAATATTTATTTGTGTTCTGATTCGGAAACCATGTTTTGGCATGGTGCCAAGTTCGACAATGGTATACTGAGAGTCCTTCGATTTTCAATCAAATATTGAAAAGAAATTTGGAATCCCTGTTGGTTGCATCAGGTACCAAAGAGGCTTGTGTTTCCGAGACTGTTGCCTTATTAAATCATTTGGCAGTAAGTGGACATCAGGTGTCACCAGCAAAACTCCAAAGAGAGGTTCTCTATTTGGGACACCTCATTGAAAAGGGAGTCAGAAAAATGTCCCTGGATCACTGTTATCTTGCAGATAGATCTGCCAAGTAGCCAAAAGGAAGTCTGCATGTTTTTGGGAATGGTTGGTTATTGCAGGCAGTGGATACCACATTTTTTCCCTGATAGCCAAGCCACTTCAGAGACTGTCACACAAAGACGTGTCTAATCCTGTGCAATGGGATGAGGAATGCATGTGCTCTTTTCTTGAACCGAGAGACAGTCTGTGTCGAGCTCCAGCATTGGGAATGCCCAACTTTAACAAGTGTTTTAAATTGTTTTGCAGTGAGCATGAAGATTGTGCACTATCAGTTCTAACGCTACTCGAACTCGAACACAGCAGTAGTCAGTTGACTAAATATGAACAAGTTATTTTGGGTGCTGAAAATGTGACTATGACAAGATGCACACGCTTAAATCCACCTATCTTGATGCCTTTACCAGGACACGAAGGTGAGATGTATGAAGCAGATCTTGATTGTCTGATGTGACTGAATTGAGTATCAAACCATGTTTTGACATCCAAGACATTGGTTGATACAGGTCATATTGGAAAGTCAGAAGGTCCTTTTACCCGCATGCAGCTTGATTTTATTAAGGTGCCCCCTTGCAATGGATTAAAATATGTCCTTGTGACTGCGTGTCTGTTTTCTCGTAGGGTGGAAGCGAACCCCACAAGACGCAATGATAGCTCAACAGTAGCTAAACTGCTTCTTAGAGAATTGAACCCGAGATTTGGATTTCCGGTCTCATTGGAATCAAATACAGTTACCCATTTCAATAACAAGGTAACATGAATGCTGGGTGCTGAGTGGCAAATTGAGCAAAAGCTGCATTGCGCATTTTGGCGTGAAGCATCTGGAGTGGTTGAACAAGTGAATGGAACTGTAAAGTCCTGATTGGCAAAAGTGTGTGTGTCCACATCCCTGAAATGGAATGATGAATTCGCTCTGGTGCTGATGAGTTCATAAAGCATCCAAGACAGAAGAACTGGACTGTCCCCTCATGAGATATTTATGGGGCGGTCTATGAGGCAGCCTTCAGTCCCAGCAAATCAGCTTTTGAATATTTCTGATGTCTTGGTACGTGATTATTGTATTTTTTTTATTGAAAGTACTTTATTCGGTTAAAAGACAATAACCATAAAAGCAACAGCAGGAATTTACACATTTACACAGGGAAGTTATTTAAAAAATGACAATTTCTAAAATATTTCATCCACACCAATTGTTTTCCGTAATTTAAAAGCGTGTTTAAAAAAGTTTAAAACTACAGTAACAGTTAAAACAGTGTCCATTCTCTGAAATTCTAGAAAAGCTGGGCGGCATCTGTTTAAATTCATTTCTTTGAGGAATGGAATAATGAATTTCCTACGTAGTATAAAATTTACAAAAAAATAAAATATGGATGTCAGATTGGGACGAGGAATCATCACATGGACAGGTAGGCAAATTTCGCAACCATGAATTCATTACTGGGAAGGACAAGAGTCTAAAAACAATATTTAATCTAAAACGGGACAAGAGAAATCGATCATAATTAGACATCGGCAGAGTTAAATATGGCTGGACTTTATGACCATTTAATAACAGGAGATGCGAGGTAACTGTCTTTTTACTCATTTCCTCTCGCCTTCTCTTTTCCTCGAGGTAGTCCATACACAGTTTTTTCAACACTTTTCTGGATATATTGTACATTGAAAGTGGGTCCTCATAATATTGTTGGCAATCAATGTCAATAAGAAAACGTTTAACGTAATCTAGCCATTTAAATCTGCCCACATTATCCAGTTTTAATATGTCCTGCAACATAGCCCGATTCATGTCACACTCATTTGTTATCCATTCCCTATGCCACAAGAGGATGGGTTGTGTTCTAATTGTATCTGAAATATGAGGTTGTCCCAGTTCAGTATGACTGATGTAGGTTGCCACACTTTGTGGGACTGTCAGGACATTCCTCAAAAATGTATTTTCGGCTAATTGAATTCATTCTATGTTCGAATACCCCCAAAGACCCGAGCCATACAAAGCTACTGATGTACACGTGGCATTATATATAGTTAAAATTTCTCGTATTGGTTTCTTGCCCAACTTTTTTATAAAATTCTTTAGGGCCAATATTGTTTTTAGGAACAAAAGAGTTCTGGCCTTTACAGCACTTGTCCAAGCCCCAGATTCATGGAACAAAATACCAAGATAGGGAAAAGTGGAAGTGTTTTCCAGAGGAACATTATTTATAAACATACGTTTCATCTGCTTTCTGGATCTTGTGCCACAGTTCATGGAGAAGGTTTTACTACAATTGATTTTTAAATCTAGGCTCAACATGAACTTCTCAAAAGATATTATCAAGTTTTGTAGGGCCAATGGAGTACGTGCCATTAGGACTGCATCATCTGCATACAGGAGTGCAGGGATAGATCCCTTGCCAACCCTGGGCATATCCCTGCACTCCTGCAGCAGATGGTGCTCAAGTCCATTTAAGTAAACCAGAAATAAAAATGGGGCCAGGACGCACCCCTGGCGTACTCCGCGTCCCACGCCAAATTTTCTGGTACATTCGCCCCCCCTACCATAACGAACTGAAGCTGTGACTCCTGCATATAATTCTCTCAGGAAACAGATGATGGAATATTCCACGCCCAGCCCTTTCAAGATTACCCACAATTTGTCATGTGACACACAGTCGAATGCCGACGATAGGTCTACAAACGTGAGAAACAAGCGTCCACCTTTTACCCTAGTATACTTTTGTTGAATAGTCATTAAGTTTAAACATTGTTCAACTGTTCCAATGCCCTTCTGGAAACCATACTGTAGGTCACTCATTATCTCATTCTCCTCAGCCCAGCTTTGAAGTCTTGCCAAGATGATTCTCCCCAGGATTTTTATAGATGAGTCTAGAAGGGAGATTGGTCTGTAACAGGCGCAGTTTTGTCTATCTCCCTTCTTATATATCGGCACGATGACCAAGGTAAACCAAGACGGATCTAAACCCCTTGCTAGTGCTGCATTAAAAAGCTGTACCAGCATGGGGCCCCAGATCTCGATATTTGCTTTATACAGATCTGCTGGGATCTCGTCAGGACCTGCGGCCTTGCCACCCTTCGTTGCTTTCAAACCCATCGTAACTTCCTCCAGGGTTATCACCAGTTTTTCGGCCCCTGCTCCTAAATTACCCATTGTAGTAGGATCTAAAATCTGGCTTTCATCATGGGACCTATAGAGATTTGAGAAATGCTCTACCCAATCCTCCTCAATAATTGCAATCTCCATACGAGCCTTGGGATTGTCATAGAGGAAGGGGGTGTTTACTGCCCTCCAGAATGCGGATGCATCCTTGGACAGTGATGCTTCGCATAGAGCTTCTAGGGCCTCCTTTTTTATTGCATTTTTTCTATTTTTTAAAGCCTAATTATATATTTTTCTAAAACCTCTTATTTCCAAAGGATCTCGGGGTGTCCTATGAATAGCATGTTTCAAAGCAGTCAAAGCCCTTGTACATGCATTATCAAACCAGCTATTAT
Source organism: Lissotriton helveticus (assembly GCF_964261635.1). NCBI lineage: Eukaryota > Metazoa > Chordata > Amphibia > Caudata > Salamandridae > Lissotriton > Lissotriton helveticus. Next base: position 1,787,440,867 of record NC_136061.1, read on the forward strand.
TACCCTTTGCCCGTTTCTTTACCTCCACCCGCAAGCTATTTTTAATTGTGGAAGCAATTATATTAAATGCTCTATTATCTGCTCACTATTAGACTTCTCACCCAGGCAAATCGCGAAACTATCCGAGCAAACACACAACAATTTACCTAGGAACATTTCTGGTATGACCTTGCCCCATTTTAGAGTATACCCATTTTGTCTCCCAAGGACCACATCAGGGGCTATACATAAGAAGACCACGTCTTCATACTTTTCAAAAAATGGGTTTTCAACCTCCATTATTTGGGGCAGGTGGTCACTTACTGGTAATTCCATGATCTTTATCCTATTAATCTTATGGCTAAAGTTATTTGAGGAAATGATGAAGTCAATAGTGGATTATGCTCCTCTGCCAATAAATGTGGGCATAAAGGGAGTAGGTTTATGGGCTATTTCATTTGCGTACCCCAAGTCATACATAAACAATATTTCATTTAATAAATCCCCAATCAAGGAGTGGTCAAAATGTGTTAAACTGATCTCCTGATCTAACATTAGGCCGCAGATGCCTTGTTTTCCCTTTGTACAGAGCGGACAATTAAAATCCCCCCCATAAAATTATTAGTTCCCATGCCGTTTTTATCTATTTCGTGTTGTATGTCCTCCCTCAGCATTTTTAGGGTGCTAGGAATTTCATTTTTCGGGATATTAATATAGAAGTTACTAACCACAACATTAATTCCCTTCTTGTTGCTTAAGGTTATGAGTTGATAATAACAAGATTTTGGCGTAAAACATCCCCGCTCATACTTGAGCTGGTTTGAGAGAAACAAAATTAGGCCTCCATTTGCTCTCCCAAATTGGCCCCCCACGGCCGGAGTGAAAAAACTTCTATAGCCATTTATATACACAGGAACAGTAGACCAGGTTTCTTGAAGGGCCAAAATATCACAACCATTTATAACAGTTTCCCAAGATGGATTTTTAATTTTCTGCCTTAGTCCTGCCACATTCCAAAATAGCAATGCACAGGATTTCCTATTTTTATTTACTACAGGATCAGGCAGGGAGGCGTTACCCAGAACCTTTTCATGAAACGGGGAACTAACTCCTCTACACTTATCTCCGTCTTTTGAATCAAGGTTACTCAAGGTCTTACAACAATCTTCTTCAATATTACCAAGATTCTCTGTAGGGACAGTTTCTACTTGTATAATATCATCATTGCCCTCCCATAGCTTCTGGACGTTTTCATTTCCCTTGATTTCATCAATACACCTCCCTAGTCCTTGTATTCTATTTTGGCGAGTATCCTTCTTGTGTCAATCCACATATTCAAGGCCTGAGAAAACATCAAACCTATTGTTAGTTGGTATATTATAGGCAGGTAGAGCTATACCTCTATTGTCCCAGAAGTAGTTATTTCCAAGATTAGGGCCTGGGGTTGGTGGGTAAAACTGCCTAGGATGGAAATTGAATGATCTATATGGTTGAGGAAAAGGAGTTTGACTATGACCATGATGGTTAAATCCATGATGGTTAAATCCAAACCTGTTAGCGGACTGCTTTTCTACTTCCCGGTTTTTAGAATGTTGAACTGGGCCATATGGGTAGAAGTAGCTAAGGTAATGTGTAGAGATGGAATCGCTACTTCTTGGATCATACCAATCCCCGATGTGCCTAACAGCTCTATGATCTTTAAAGTTTACGATAATTACATCCCCTTTCTTTTCTTTAGGTCTTGAGCCCACCCAAATGGAGCGCCTAACATTTAAAATTTCCCCATTAATATGGGCAGGCAAAGGTCTGTTGTTACGTAGCCAAAAAATGACTTTGTTTCTTAAGGCTCGATGGTCTTCCCTAGTACCTAAAGGGAGCTCAGGGACACCCGCCATGACAATCGCATAAGGGGCAGCTTCTGGTGGTAAATCAACTATTCTATGCGACTGCCAGTTTGTATTATGCGAATTCCCAGCCCCATTATCCTTAATAACCCTATTTTGCGGTGGTTCTGCCTTATCTTCTAGGATCAAGTTATCACCCCTTTGCTCAGTTACTTTGATTGGAAGTTGAACTTTAGAAGCAAGCTTCTTCTTCAGCAAAGGGGGTGTCTGTACTTTTTTCGGGGAAAGAGAAGTTGGCTTATTCCCGACGTGGTTAGATTTTGTAGAGGGAATGAGACATGGTGGAGCTGTTTTTGTTGCTAACATCGTTTTTACAGGTATTAATCTTGGGGTTATATTATTCAACCCCTTCGCCAAGTCCGAGAGTAAGAGAGTATTTTTTTTCTACCTTCTTATCAATCAAGTCTAAGAGCGTGTTAATCATACTAGTCTTTTCTATGAGGGGCTTCATTAATGATTTTACCAAGATTTCAATTTTTTCCAACAAACCACCCTCGCTGATAGAAGAGTCAGTTGTCATTAAGGGGACCATGGGAGGAGTCAATGAATCGTTCAGCACTAACAATGTTGAAGTTGAACCCCTCTTTTGTATTTTAGCGTGTCGTTTCTTTAATGGACCACCCCCTCTTTTTTTTAGCCCTTCATCATCGTTACTGTTATACACACTCAGCAAAGACACGCAGGTACTGGAAGGTGTACTCAGCAGAGAGACATCAGAGCCAAAATTAACCGACACTTGTCCATTGTCCTCTGTGTCTCCAGTATTTGCTAACCCAGTATGTATTGATATAGTGTCTGTTAAATCTGGCTGTGGTACAGTCCCTATTTGCCCCAGGGAGGATCGTCTTCCTATCATTGAATCCAGGGAGAGACCCTTTTTAAGATTGGCAGTATCTACTCTTTTTTTGTAAAGCTTCCCCCACATCTCGGCTGTGCTTTTTTATATATTCTGACCGATCTTGGGGGTGACGGGGCATGCTGTATAACCTCAATAGGAATATCTGGCCGATCTTCATGCATTACAGCATGTACCTGGGCTAATGCCGTCACCACTTTCCTTACTTCAATAGGGGAATTATTAGGCATCAGTGTATCCGCCACTAAAAGGGACGCCTCTTCCTGTATCTTTCTCGGACTCCCCTTGCCTAGGGAAGCCCTTCTGTCATTATTGATCTGGTTTACCTTCTTAATCAGGTAATTATCCATGGTACCCTTGCCAGACGCAGTTTTATCACATTTGCCTTTAGACATCAAATAAACTTATTTTTACACGCAGCCCCAAAAGTATCAGCGCTCTTTACCCGCACCGAAGAATAAAATATAAACTCACAGTGCGATACATAAGATCCTTTCTCCGCAAAGTCAAAGTCTATGGCCCAGTCCAGTCTCCTCAGGCCTCTGAGGGCCTAAGAGGGCCCGCCCTTTGCCCGGGCTTAGCCCGGCGTCCCGCTCGCATCCCGCGACGTGGAGGTGCGAGCGTCTTTATGCGCCTCCTGGTGCTCCTCGCTCGTCAGTAAAACCGCGCCGCCGCTGAAGCTGCCGGGATTCGTAGTCCCGGGGCGGCTGCGGTGATGGCGGCGGTGTCAGGAGAAGAAATTCAGCGCTACAGCGCTCCGTGTCAGGTCTGCGTGTCTCTTGGCGGTGGAATCGGCAACCAGCGAGTCCCCCTGCACATCAGGTTAGCTCCCCCCGCTTCGCCGAGGTGCGAGCGTCTTTATGCGCCTCCTGGCGCTCCTCGCCCGTCAGTAAAACCGCGCCGCCGCTGAGGCTGCCGGGATTCGTAGTCCCGGGGCGGATGCGGTGATGGTGGCGGTGTCAGGAGAAGAAATTCAGCGCTACAGCGCTCCGTGTCAGGTCTGCGTGACTCTTGCCGGTGGAATCGTCAACCAGCGAGTCCCCCTGCACACCAGGTTAGCTCCCCCCACTCCGCCGAGGTGCAAGCGTCTTTATGCGCCTCCTGGCGCTCCTCAGTAAAACCGTGCCGCCGCTGAGGCTGCCGGGATTCGTAGTCCCGGGGCAGCTGCTGTGATGGCGGCGGTGTCAGGAGAAGAAATTCAGCACTACAGCGCTCCGTGTCCGGTCTGCGTGACTCTTGGCAGTGGAATCGGCAACCAGCGAGTCCCCCTGCACACCAGGTTAGCTCCCCCCGCTCTGCCAAGGTGCGAGCGTCTTTATGCGCCTCCTGGCGCTCCACGCCCGTCAGTAAAACCGCGCCGCCGCTGAGGCTGCCGGGATTCGTAGTCCCGGGGTGGCTGCGGTGATGGCGGCGGTGTCAGGAGAAGAAATTCAGCGCTACAGTGCGCCGTGTCAGGTCTGCGTGACTCTTGGCGGTGGAATCGGCAACCAGCGAGTCCCCCTGCACACCAGGTTAGCTCCCCCCACTCCGCCGAGGTGCGAGCGTCTTTATGCATGATTATTGTAAAGGATTGGCTGATGTGGGGCATTCTGGTTCTCACCAGGTTGTAGAAGTCGCAACTACAGTTCAACAGGAGCAGTGCCATGACCTGTGCCCCAGTGAATGGGTACTGTGGAAGAAGCACATGCAAAGATCCTGCTTGGAACCTCGTTGGTGTAGGCCTTACCAAGTGATACTTGTAACCACATTTGCTGTGAAAAGTGGTTATCTGCCTATTTGGGTTTATGCAGCCCACACTTGTCGAGTCCCTTGTCCCCTTGAAAGTGTAGGGTCTGTGGTGGATGAACTGGTGGTGGCAGAGAGACGTCCCATTCAGACCAATCAGAGAGTAGAGGGGGGGCCAGCTACTGGGTCTCGAAACACTATTCAGATGAGAGTCAAGGAGAGTTGATCCCAGTTGGTAATGAGGGTCAAATTGAGGGTAATCTAACTAAGCGAAGTATTGACTCAGATGATGTGAAAAGTGTACCAGAAAAACAAGTGCTAAGAGAAGACTGTTGGCCCAGAAAATATGAAAGACTGAGAAACATATTGACCGCAGGGAAAATACCTTCAACTGTATTTGAAGTTTCTAGTCAGTCTGAGCAAAGTGATAGAGATGGAAAGAATATGTAGTGCGCAAACAAAGAGAGTAAGAATACCACACTAAAGATATGCAGGTCGAGAGCGGACATATTTAGCAGGTGCAAATGAATGGGTAAAAAAAAATTACACTTTTTGCTTCAAGGATTGCAACTCACAAAAGCCACTTTGAAGGAACTGTTGTGAAAAGTGCTGGAGAAATAAAGGCCAGAAGACACTGAAGGAATAAAAGGAACGTGACGAGGAGCTGATAAAAGACTTCCTTCATAAACTTCAGGATACAAAGCATTATATAAATAAAAAAATAGTATCTCTAGATTTGAGATAGAAAATCCAAACCAATCTTCACTAAGGCATAAACGTATATGTGCTTGCTTTTTAGCTGCTTTTGTTCTAATCCTTGTCTTGTTATTGATAATACTAAGGGTCAGATGTACAAAGCTTGTATTTTTCAACTGGCAAATTGCGTCGCTTTGCGACTCGCAATTTGCCACACGCAAAATTTAGTGTACAACTGTGTCTCACACACTGTTTGTGATTCCTAATGGGGTCGCAAGTAGCTTGCCTCATCAATATTAATGAGTCAAGTGCAATTAGCGACCCCATTGGGAATGGCTAGCACTCACAGGGATGGTGGCCTGCTGGGTGTCAACAGATCACCATGTCTGTGACTGCTTTTTCAATTAAGCAGTTTTTTTAATGCAGCCTGTTTTTTTTTTTTAAGGGAAACCAGCCCGTGTGTGACCACAAAATAGATCTGCCCCCTGTACAAACCTTATTTTATGAGTCAGTAACCCATTACCAACTTGCAAAATAGGGTTTGTGATTTGCTATTAGGTAGGGGTGTGCCAAGGGCACCCCTTTCTAATAGCGAGTCGCACTTCAACCTACTGTTGTTTTGCAGCGTCAATTGCGGTTGCAAAACACTCGCAGTTTACCACCTAATTGAAGAAGATGGTAAGTTGCTTGCAAAGGGGAATGGGTCCCTGGGAATGCTAGCCATTCCCAATGGGGTCGCAAACTGCACCTGCCTCATGAATATTAATGAGGAAGGCAATTTGCGACCCCATTAGGAATCACAAATAGTGTCTGAGGCACCGTTGTAAATTAAATTTTGCGAGTCGCACATTGCGAGTCACTAAATGACGCAATTTCCGAATCGCAAAATGTATGGGTCATACATCTGGCACTCTAACCAGAAAACACCCATTGTGTATTACATACTGAGAACCTACTGGCATTGGAGGAATACTTGGCATTGGAGACACTTCTTGGCATTGGGGGGACTGTGATATATGAGAAGGTGGCAAACATGGCAATAATTGTAAAACTCTGACACTGGGATATTGTAGGCATTTTCTGGCATAAGGTGGCATACATGGCACATTAGGAGCAGCCCCCCTGACCAAATGCTGTCCCTAGCACAATAGAGGTGTTTTTTTTTTGCATAAAGTGGCATTCATAACACATTTTGAGATAAATGGAGGGAACTCCTCGAGATATTCAGGTTTCATTGACATGGCATAGCTTGAAAGGGAATGAGTGCCTTTTCAGAATATAAAAAGGAAAATTATGCTTTTTAATACTCTATTTGCCCCCAATCTTTAAACAAAATCTATCGGTCGAAGAATCCCTCCCTGATCCCACCTAGAAGAGGTTTGGCTCACTACAATTCAGGGTATTCCAGGACTTTCAAAGATCATGTCAGCACCCTAATATTGGTGTCTCTAAAATGGTCATTGTCTGAGATGTGTTATACTAATCATGCAATTATTACAGACCTAAAACAATGCTAATTAATTGGATGTATTCAGAGTTAAGGGCATGTGACACTTCTTCCTCAGAACATTAGGGTCAACCGTCATATTATGTCACTATGGTCAAAGAATATGTGATGTCACTTCCGCTATCCCTGGCATTTTGGTGAATTGAAATTCATGATTGAGACAGGGAGCATGAGTTCTGTGTCACACAAAGAGCACCTGGGACAGCACAGCAAGCTTGCCTTTATCATAAACAGTGCTGCTGAGACAGGTAGCACAAATTCTGTGTCACTCATTGAGCACCTGAGTGGCAAGCACATATTTTGGGCCAAATACAGAGAACTTGGGTCATTGAGATTACAATCTGTTTCACATTAGGAACACATGATACATACAGTACAAATTCCCAATCACATACAGAGCACTTGAATCAAGAAACACATATTCTGTATCACATATAGAGGACCTCAGCTAGAAAGCACACATGTTGTATCACATTTTGAGCACATAGAGAGGATATGGGTCAGGAAGAACATAATCTGCTTCATATCCACAGTACCGATTCAGAAAGCCTGTATCACACAAAGTGCACTTGAGTAAGGAAGCATACACCATGCATCACATCAGAACACACCGGACAGGAAGAAGACATTTTAGGGCATATTTATTAAAAGATTTTAGAGTGTGGCTTCATGCCAAACATGGCAACGCCACACTCTGACATTTTTAATAGGCAGGGATGCACTGTATTTATAAAAATACAGCGCACCCCTGCGTTTCCCCTACTGCTGGCGCTAAAAGAGCTGCCTAGCGCCAGCACATGCACCCTTGCGCCATGCTGCAAGGGTCCTGTGCTGCAGGGTAATATTTTATGTGCAGGAAGGGACACTTTCCTGTCAATAAACAATATAAACAATCAATAATGACAATTTGCTCTTTTTATGTGTACTGTAGAATGCAGCACACATGGAAAGAGCTAAAAACTAGGAGGAATTAAATATTTCTCCTCGTATCGCCATTCTAAGACCAGGTATTACCGGGCCTTAGTTCTGGGTGCTGCCTCAGCCTAGTAAATTAGGTGCAGCATCAAAAAGCAATGGGTGTTGCGTTGTAACCTGACTGCAACACTCATTGCCCACCCATTTGCCACAGCAGACTACGGCGGAAAGGGGCATATTTACAAGGTGACAAGGTGACATTGAGCTTGTAATGTGGCTTAGCGCCACTTTGTAAATATGTGAAATAGTGCTACGCCTCTGTAGCATCAGAAAAAGTGACACTCCGGTGGGAATGGTGCTTGTAAATGTGCCCCTTTGTGTCATAAAGAGAGATTGTTAAGAAGCAGGCACTCTTTCTCGTATATAGGGGAGCTTACACAGAAAACACACATTCTGTGTCATATAAAGAATAACAGTCAGAAAGCACCCGTGTTTAAACCGATAGAGGAACTCCTGATCCTAAAAAACACGTTGGCCCTGATTATGGGTTGGATGGAGCAAATTTCCTGTATGGAACTCCACCTTAACTGATCATGACAGTATCGGAGTTCACACACCCAACTTCTCAGGTGGAGAAACAAAAGCCTCGATTTTACAGGCCAGAAAATTCAGCCAGTAAAAATGATTGAGGCTTTGGCTGCAACAGCAGCCAGGACTCTGCTCCCAGTATCTCGCCTGACTTCTTCCATCTGCACAGATGGTGCATGCATTGCTCCCCTTGTCATGATAGTTTCCTAGTTCCCTCCTCTCCCTCCCAACCCCTCTTCCCCCACCCATGTCTTGCAGAAAAGTCCCTGCTCCTATTTACCCTCCGCTTTAAGCAGGTGACAAATATGGGCGTTAAACCCCTCATAATTGGGAATACCATCCAGAATCATCTGCCCCCACAGTTACCCCAAATACTGGGAGGACTAACTCTTAATTGCATAGTAATGGCAGGGTGTTTCCGCATGGTACCAGGAATGACCATGTGCAGAGTTTGCACTCTGTCATTACCTTGAAATTCTCAATCGGGTCCTCCCTGGTGTGTACTGCACACGTACGTTGGTGAGCTGTGGCCTATTTTAACCTTCAGATCACATTGTTGGTAACAACTTCCCCTCGCGCTCTCCTGCCCCTTTGCTAACCTAGAATTCTTACTTCCCTTGACCCTCCTGCTATAATTATAAATTCCAACCTATCACTTGGCATCACTAGTAACTTAAATCTCCACCCCCTCTCCTTATCACCCCTGGTAACCCAGAACTGCACCTTCCCCTTTGTCGCCTTGTAGTCTAGGCCTCCAGGCTCCAACCCTCCCATAGCACCACTTGATAAACTAAGTCCCCACTCCTTGCATGTCCTCTGGACATCCACTCTTTCAACATACCCAACACCCTCTGCAAACCTATGCCTGCAAGCTCCTCACTTGCCACGGCTAAGGTCTTTTCTTTCCTGTACCCTATCTACCTTATGCTTTAGCTCTCTTCTCTGAGCAGTCCCTGGTAATCTGGACTCTCCACCACCCCTGTGTAAAAGAGGAAAACATTAAATAGCGGTGAGCTTTGGGCTCATAGCTCCTACCTGTGCAGAAGACCTCAAATGTGGGGGAGCCAGTGAACTTGTATACATAGTAACCCCTCGGACAGGCCTTGATCCAGATGGAGCCGCTCAGCAAACATCCAGTAGCCGTGTTCGTTTGAAGACGTACTGACTTGATCCCTTCTGCCACCGTGGGGTGAGCTTCCTTTAGGGTGAAGGGCTCACCAGAGCCACATTTAAGGCCTGAGCTTAGGCAGCCCTCCTTCATCATCACCCCTTTGCTCCCCATGTACCGGTTCCAGCCATACATGTAGCGATCGGTGGGGAATCTTCCCTTGGAGTCAGTGCTGCTCAGCCTGGCTGTGCCATCCACTGTGCCATAATAGTCGCACGGGTCGGCACACTGTAAGGCCCCAGTCGGGGTTGCCCGGAGGCAATCCTGCTGAGGATCACTACAGGGGACCCCATCGACACATGCCGCCATCTTGTTATTGATGCAGGTGTACAGACCATTGATTTCGTTGCAGGTGGTGGGTGGGGTGCACATGTTCACGAGTGGATCGGTCGATGGGCACTGGTTAATAGTGGTGCAGGCCTTGGGGGAGACAGCAGTATTCCATTTGTAGCCAGGCATGCAGCAGGTGTCCAGTTTACACAAAGCTATCTTGGTGCAGGTGAAACCATCACCTACGGAGCCAGTTTTGCAGCTACAAACTCCATACCTAGTCCTCGGTATGAAGTTTCCATCGACTAGGTTGCAGAAGGCTGCGCTCTGGGCCACTGTAGAAAGGAGAGAGGACAGATGTTACTTGTGACGGATATTTGACTCTTTACTCCCCTCCCACCAGACCAACTTAAAAACAAGAGAAGGGACACACTCCAGGAGATATAAGAGGTCTTCCAACAAAGAGCAAGCAAGGTCCTTGACGAATTTCATCTGCACCTTCCATTTTGACTGGAAACCGGAAGCAGTAAGACAAACTTCCGCCAAGAAGCACACAAAGGCTATAGACAGCAAGGCAAGGAGCGCTCTGGCATTGAGCACACTGAAGACCCTGACAGGAAGCAGTTAAAGACTTCTGGCAGACAGAACATGAAAATATCTGGCAAAAAACATGGAATCTCCTGACAGGCACCACACGAAGACACCTAAAAGAAACCGTAAGAAAATACCCAACAGAATGGACTTGTAAGATATAGACAGAGCAAATGAAGAGCACAACTGGAAGAACATGGAGGCTAGGCTCTAGGTAGAAAGTACGTGAATATTACTGACAGGACGTGCGTAGAGGCGCCAGACAGCAAGCACATAGAGTCCACTGACGACATGGAGGATCCAGGTAGGAAACAACATGGACGCAACTGACAGGAACATAAGGAATTTCTAAATACATTAACACAGATACAGGAAACACATGGAGCTTCTTGACAGGAAAGACATGAAAACCCTTGGCAGTCACCAGAGGATGGGTCTCGCCAGGAAGCGTGCAGACTCCTGACAGCATAATTTACTGACAGTGTTTGGAGATTATAGACAGTGGGCCTAGGAGATTCCTGAACGGTAGCACCTTCAGACTGCAGACAGGCAGAGCAAATACAGTACTGATAGGCACTACACGTACGTTCAATACGAATATGGTAACCCTCAAAGGAACACTCACCTAAGAAATACCAGAACTACTCCTGGCAGGCAGTATACAGAGCTTTCCATCACCAAATTTAAGCACCAATGTAGAGACACTTGAGCCACCCTGCCCAGCGCCCTTTTTTCTTCCTTGCCCTGAGTACTTTTCTCCGGGGTCCTTTAAGACCAATGACGTCCCTCAGGGTATTTCTGAGCTCCCTCTGCTGGCCACTAAGCTCAGCTGGCCTGGAGGTGCACCCAACCCATATCTCACCCACAGTCGAGATATCTAGTGTCCCTCACAAGGCTGTTGGGCACTGGAGGCTGGTGGGGGCTGATTTGCTATGCAAAAAACCTCTGCTTGGTAACTTGAATCCCTGAGAAAAGTGTTGAAGTTCTTGGGAAAATCTGTTCGAATCAGCCTCCTGTATCTGAGCCCCTCTACATCCCCGTGACTGTGGTCTGTGTGCATGCATTGCATGTGATATGGGCTGACGTCCAATGCATGGTGCATTCCTTGAGATAATGGCCAAAGCAGAACAAGATGGAGGTCCTTTGCATTATTGTTAAGGCAGGTCTCCTGCAGTCCAGTTTCTCTGTCCTTTAACCCTGGAGATATCTGTTTCCCTGCTGTGTGTAGAGGATTTTTGTTCTTACTGGCAACAGTTTTACTGCAGTTAGGATGTCTGAAAATCAGCCATCCAAGCAAAATGAAGGGTTTCCCTTTCCTGTAGACATTTTCGAAGGCCTAGTTAAATTTATAAAGACTTTCTGCTTACTTTGGCTTGGGGATTGGATTTTTACCTAAGCACTTCAATGAAATAGGCTCAGACTTTCCAGCAGCACTTCTGGGATCAAATAAGTACTGCCCTCCACGCCCCCCTCCCAAGGAGACATATCGATGTGTGTTGCCGCATCAGCTGCGACAACAAGAGCCAAGCTAGAGGACTTTTTCATTGTTGGTCTGCTCATGACGAGCTCAGCTCGTCATGATATACGGTGCTCGTGTGCTCATAGCGAGCTGAGCTCGTCATGACTACACCCATTTCTATTATGGCCCAGCACAGGGGAAAAATAGCAATAGCAGCCAAGGTGTTAAAGATGGGAATAAATCAAGGACTGAAGGACAACGCAGACATGAATGCCTGCTCCTGAGAGGAGGCGTTAGAATGCAGAGATGAGTTCTTTTGCTTGAGAGAGGCAGGACCAAAGCCAAGCAGACTGAGCATGGCAGGCCCCCTCGAGCAGCACATGTTCCATGAAGCCATGAGGACGAGCAGATCAGCCTAGTAGGGTGAAAATAAAGGACCACAGCATCATGGCAGTATGATGATGATGGAGACACTAAACAATTGTGTTCTTAGGTGGGATTGCACTGCATTCTCCTGCATTATCATAGACAGCTCCGGTCTGTAGATAAGAATCTGTTAATAGTACCAAGGTTTAACAAGGTTAGATGGGGAGGAAGAGCCTTCTTGACTTCTTGACCACCTGGACCTGCTTCCGGACGGTCGCTCCACCACGCTCCTCCTGTGCTTCCCTGGTATCGTTTTCTGAGCGCTGATCACTAAACTGCCGCTGCCTAATATTGTAGCGCCTCACTCGCATAGCGCTTTTATTAATTACCTGCCTCTCGCAGCGCGACCTCGCTCAGGCTATTGGCTTGACTATTGGCTTGTCTTATCATCAGTAATTGTGTTTATTGTGTTTATTTCACCAGCGCTTGTGCTCGAATTGCGCTTACTGCTAACTCGCTGCATTTTTGTTGTTAGTGATACCCCTGCCTGCTTTCCCTCGGACCCTCCATTTTGTTGTTGTTGTTCTCCCCTGACCCGCCCCTCAGCCACACTACCGCCTCCCTGCTGCCCCTCCCACCCACGGTCATCGAGCCTTCCTCTCTCCCAGCCTAACTGTGACCACCTGGACCTGCTTCCGGACGGTCGCTCCACCACGCTCCTCCTGTGCTTCCATGGTATCGTTTTCTGAGCGCTGATCACTAAACTGCCGCTGCCTAATATTGTAGCGCCTCACTCGCATAGCGCTTTTATTAATTACCTGCCTCTCGCAGCGCGACCTCGCTCAGGCTATTGGCTTGACTATTGGCTTGTCTTATCATCAGTAATTGTGTTTATTGTGTTTATTTCACCAGCGCTTGTGCTCGAATTGCGCTTACTGCTAACTCGCTGCATTTTTGTTGTTAGTGATTCCCCTGCCTGCCTTCCCTCGGACCCTCCATTTTGTTGTTGTTGTTCTCCCCTGACCCGCCCCTCAGCCACACTACCGCCTCCCTGCTGCCCCTCCCACGCTCCGCCCCCTCCACTGTCCATTAATGTCAGATGGTCCCACGCGCAGCGTCCACGCGCTACGTACACACCGAAGGTGCGCCAAAGGTAAGCCCGTCTACGCCCGTCCGCGCCTGGACCGCGCCCAGCGCCAGACCCCCTGCCCCTCGCTCTGCCCAGCCCTCCCGCATTACTTACGATGCCACCACCCTCCTAGCCCTTAACCCCGGTCGCGCCCCCAACTGCGTCCAAGCCGCTCCTGGACACACCCATGGACCTTTCTCTTGCTACTCCTGCAAATTCATCGGCACCGACAACATCTCCGCTACGACCACACCACAGACTCCCGACCCCAACCACCTACAATGCATCCTTCTCAACACCCGATCGGTCCACAGACACGCCATTGACCTATGGAATCTACTAGACACCATCTCTCCAGACGTCGCCTTCCTAACAGAAACATGGATGAACGCTTCCTCCGCCCCAGACATCACCATTGCCATCCCTGAAGATTATAAGATCACACGCAAGGACCGTACCGGCCACACAGGAGGAGGAATCGCTATCGTCCATAAAAAATCAATCCACATCTCAACCAGCTCTGACGTCAACCTCGCCAACTCTGAACACCTTCACTTCCAGATCCACATCGACCCCAAGACCACACTCAGAGGCACCCTCCTCTATAGACCACCAGGACCTCGCGCAAAATTCAGTGAATACATCACGGACTTCATCACTCCACACGCGCTCCCCTCCAAAGATTACATCCTTCTGGGAGACCTCAACTTTCACCTTGAAAAGAACAACGACCGCAACACCACCACCCTTTTGGACAACCTCGCCAACCTCGGACTTAAACAACTGGTCACTTCCCCCACCCACATCGCAGGTCACACACTCGACCCCATCTTCACCTCCAGCAATCATGTCTCCTTCAGCCACATTACGGATCTCCTCTGGACTGATCACAGCTGCGTTCACTTCACCTACAACAAGCCGAAACCCACCAACCACCTCCAACCAACTCTGCAAAGAAACTGGAACAAAATCACCATCGACCAGATCTCCTCATCGCTCCTTTTAAACACACCAGCCCACTCTTCTAACCCAGACCAAGCCGCCGCCAACTTCACCCTATGGTTATCCAACACCGCCGACATCCTAGCACCACTGAAAAAACGTCAAAACAAACCTGGCAGCAAGAAAGCCTCATGGTTCAACGATGATCTTAAGAAATCCAAGAAACTCTGCCGCTCCCTTGAGAAGGCCTGGAAAAAAGACCCAACCTCCAGCACCAAGGACGCCTTCAAAAACGCCACCCGCATACACCACCAACTGATCCGGAATGCTAAGAAAACAGCACTCAAGGATCGACTAGACAACAACGCCCACAACAGCAAGGAACTTTTCAACATCGTCAAGGAATTCACCAACCCCTCGGCCAACTCCAACGACATCACCCCCTCTCAAGCCCTCTGCGACTCCCTGGCTCTATTCTTCCACAACAAAATCGCAGACATCCACAACAGCTTCGACAACCAACCCGGAGAACAGCCCACCCAACCATATGCCGAACACTCTCCCCCCTCGAACACCCTTAACGACTGGAACCCAATCTCCACTGAGGACACCATCCGCCTGATGAACTCCATCCACTCAGGATCCCCCACAGACCCATGCCCTCACCACATCTTCAACAAAGCAGACTCCATCATAGCACCGCACCTCCGAGACGTCATCAACTGCTCCTTCAACTCCGCCACCTTCCCGGAAAGCTGGAAACACGCTGAACTTACCGCCCTTCTGAAAAAACCCACAGCGGACCCCACCGAACTCAAAAATTACCGCCCCATATCGCTCCTTCCTTTCCCGGCCAAAGTCATCGAAAAAGCTGTCAACAACCAGCTCGCCGCTTTCCTCGAAGCCAACAAATCCCTCGACTCCTCACAATCTGGCTTCCGAGCAAAACACAGCACCGAGACCGCCCTCATCGCAGCAACAGACGATATTCGAACTCTACTGGACAATGGAGACACAGTCGCCCTCATCCTCCTCGACCTCTCTGCAGCCTTCGACACAGTCTGCCACAGCACCCTTTTACAACGCCTCAGAAACATCGGAATACAAGGAAAAGCACTTGAATGGATCACCTCGTTCCTCACCGGAAGAACCCAGAGAGTCCGCCTTCCACCTTTCAAGTCCGAGGCCACTGAAGTCATCTGTGGCGTACCACAAGGATCCTCACTCAGTCCCACCCTCTTCAACGTATACATGAGCCCCCTTGCGGCCATCGCTCGCCAACACAACCTCAACATCATCTCCTACGCGGATGATACTCAACTGATCCTTTCTCTCACCAACGACCCCAGCACCGCCAAAACTAACCTACACGAAGGAATGAAAGAAGTTGCCGAATGGATGAAACACAGCCGTCTGAAACTTAACTCAGATAAAACAGAAGTCCTCATCTTAGGTACATCCCCCTCTGCATGGGACGACTCTTGGTGGCCGGAAGCCCTTGGAAAAGCACCCATCCCGACAGACCACGCACGGAACCTAGGCGTTATCCTGGATTCTTCACTCTCAATGAACAGACAAGTCAGCGCTGTATCCTCATCCTGCTTCAACATTCTTCGCATGCTCAAAAAAACATTTCGCTGGATCCCCACCGAAACCAGAAAAACAGTCACCCATGCTCTGGTCACGAGCCGACTGGACTACGGAAACACCCTCTACGCAGGTACTACCGCTAAACTCCAGAAGAAACTCCAACGAATCCAAAACGCCTCAGCCAGGATCATATTAGACATCCCGCGTAACGAACACATCTCTGGTCACCTGAAAGACCTCCACTGGTTACCCGTCAATAAGAGGATCACTTTCCGACTGCTAACCCACGCACACAAATCACTCTACGACATCGGACCAGAATGCCTCAACTCACGACTGTCCTTTTACACCCCCCCCCGCCAACTACGTTCTTCCAACCAAGCCCTCGCCACTGTACCTCGCATCAACAAGACCACCATGGGAGGCAGATCCTTCTCATACCTGGCAGCTAAAACATGGAACTCACTCCCCACTTACCTTCGCCTTACCCAGAACCACCTAGCATTCAGAAAGCAGCTTAAAACATGGATATTTGACAAGTAATCCTCCTCCCCTCCCTAAGCGCCTTGAGACCCTATGGGTATGTAGTGCGCTATACAAATTCTCTACTTGACTTGACTTGACTTGACTGTTGCTGCCAAGTTGTGGAACTCCCTCCTGGAAGAGCTTTCGGGTCAGGTGTCACATTCGCTCTTCCGTAAAGCTTAGAAAACCTGGCTTTTTTTTTGCAGATCTCAGTATAAGCATGCCAGCTTCTCTGCCCACTAGTTCCGTAATAGCGCCTTGACGCCCTTGGGCGCTTTATACATTCAATATTCATTCATTCTCAGCCTGCCCATGTACAGCTCTACTGCCCAGTAAGGGGCATATAAGCCCACCATAACCCAGTGGTGGGCAAAAGTACTACTTTGAATGGTTAACTAAGCTAGTTTCAACTTCCTGAATGTCCTGTTTCTGAGTCCGGAAATAATAGTAGAGTTTAGCCCTAGCAACCAACATCATTGCGTGCCTTTCATCATGCAGGCCCAGTTGTGTTGAACTTGGCGTCTCATCCAACTTCCTACTGTTCCTGAGATATCATTATCACAACTACTCCGTTGCTGCTACATTTACCATAAAGTATAAAACTTGATCAAGCTAACGTTGTCCTTGAGTTTTCCAGCTCTGATGTTAGCAGCACGCTCACCAACAGGTTTTTTGAGTTAATATATGTGCTGCAGAATGGGATCACGATAAAGCCCCTGATCATTTTAGTTAAAGATAGACAACTAAAAAAAATTCCTGTCACCCCGTAAGTTTCCCTTTTCCTTCAGAACAATTGTTCATTTTGTTCAGCCTCAGTGAACTGTGAGATGCGATGGATGATGGTGAATTCCTCAACAAAGGAATCTGCAGCAACCTTGGGCTGTTCAATCAGGAGCAGAAGCGTATGATGGAATCTCTGCTATAGAGTGCTGTTGTGAAACTTGGGGCAGAAAACCACAATTCCCCATGCAGCACAGTGAGTGAGTGCGGTGGAACAGGTGCTTGTTAAGAGTATCCACCAATGAATGCAAAAGGCACATTGAGCCTTCAGGTTTCACTGAGGGTCAAGTGCATCTCTGAACTGAGGGCATCCTGTGTGCAGAGGGTGCAGTGTGAGAAACACCAGTGTGCTGAGAGTCCACTAAGATCTGCAGGCCCATGTCTTAGGGCATCATGCCGTACTGCATGCACAGTGAGGCTTGAAGGCACACTGAGGGCTGAATACGCACTACTTGCATGCTGAGGGTTTTCTGAGAGTAATGGGCACCTTGAGGATAAACTGAGGGCCGACAGCTACTCACTCATCTGAAGGTGTGCCCCATTGAAGCATTCGAGCAGCAGTACTATGCCCAGGAGCGCCTTCATCTTTTTCACCGGCTTGGTATGGGGTTCAGGCCTGCAACACAAACATGGTATGGTTAATATTCATAGCTCTCCGGGGCGCGAGATTCTACAACCAACGACAAGTCTTCTCTCTTGAAGACAGCAGACAGTCGTGCACATCTTGACATTCACCACATATCTGTTTAAGAGAGGCAAAATGCAGACAACAAGAAATAAAGTGAAGATTGCGGCAACAGTTCGCAAAAATACAGTGACTGATTGTACAATTAAGTCATAATACATATAGACATTTAATTAATTATGTGCTCCTTCAATGGAGGTAAAATAGTCATATAGCTTATAAATTATAATGACTGAATATCTTGGTCTTCATCCATGTTCATAGCATCTGTGATTCTTCACATATAGGGGCCTATTCACAAAGGAATTTTGGAGTATGTGAAACAATACTCGGGTAGTACTCTTTCATGTACTCTTACCTGGGAGTGCCGGAGAAACATTTCATGTGGGCGCGTTCTGTTGTAGTGTTATCTAACCGATGTGCTGAGTGGCAATTTGTGTTTTGCTGCCAATGGCACTTCTGGCATTCATTTATAGGGGCACTGAAGGTTGCCACAGGGCAGGGACTCAAAACTTGTGGCCACCATCAATCAATCAGCATTTGCATAGCACAGCACTATCACCACTAGGCGTATCTAGGCGCTGAAAGTGCCATGTCTTGTCGAACAGCCAGGTCTTGAGTTTCTTTCTGAAGTCCACCAGGGAGGGTGCTGTTTGGAAGTGGAGGGGCAGGTCATTCCAGGTCGTCCAGTGATGTAGCAGAAGGAGCAGACCCCGCTGTGGCAGATGCGGGGTTGTGTGCGAGGGCGAGTCTTGGGAGCAGATGGAAGTTCAGCCATTGGTTGATGTAGCACAGTCCTTGATTCTGTAGGGCTTTGTAGGCGTGCCTGAGGATCTTGAATTTCTGGATGGGGAGCCATTGGAAGGTTCTGAGGTGGGGGTGATGTCGGTCTGTTAGAGGAGGTCCTGGATGAGTCTGGCTGCAGTGTTCTATATGGTCTGGAGTCTTCTAAAAAGCTGTTTGGAAATTTCAGCATAGAGAGCATTGCCATAGTTAAGGCAGCTGGTGACAAGAGCCTGTGTGACGCTATTTCTGGTGTTGATTGGTCTGGAAGTTGGTTTCAATTCAGCTTGCCACCAACTGTGGTTCATTGTGGTAGAGATCTTTCCAAAGATCAGTACATCTGTTTTGAGTTGAGTTTGATGCAGTTGTCTCTCATCCATTTAGCTACGTTGGTCAAGGTGTTGCAGACGTTAGTTTTGGCATTGGAGGGGTACTCAGTGAGTGAGAGGATTGCTGGAGTGTCGTCTGTGTTGGAGATTATGTTGAGACAGTGGAATCTGATGACGTCTGTGACGGGGGTCATATAGATGTTGAGCAGGGTGGGGCTGACCACATATAATGTCCTTGAGTGTGGCTGAGAAGGGAGGTAGTCGAATGCTCTGTGTACATCCTTTGAGAAAAGATGTGATCCACTTCAGGGCGTTTTGCTGTATGCAGAAGTAGTAGAGTTTGTGGAAGAGAGTGTGGTGGGAGATGGTGTGGAACGCAGCACAGAATTCAAAGAGGATCTGGGCCTCAGTTTCTCTGCGGCATAGGAGAGTTCTGATGTTAGTGGCAGCAATTAGCGCAGTCTCTGTGCTGTGGTTGGCACGAAATCCTGATTGTGAGGTGTTGAGTAGGTGGTTTTGTTCCAAATATTCGGTGAGCTGTTGGTTGATGTCATTCTTGAGTAGTTTGGCTGGGTAGAGGAACAGGGAGATTGGTCAGTAAAATATTTAAGATCGCTGGGGTCAGCAGAGGGTTTCTTTAGGAGGCGTCTGACCTCTGTGTGTATCCATCTGTCAGAGAAGGTTGCTGCGGAGATGAAGGTGTTGAGGATGCTGATAAGTTCTGTGCTGATTGGGTTAATTCAGAGATGGTGGGGACCGGGATCAGTGGGCGCCCTGGAGTGGATGGCTGACATGAGGGACGTGGTGGTCTGATTGGTGAGCAGAGACTTGGTAGTGATCATTCGGGTGGTGTTTGCTGGTGAGTTGAGGTTGTCGAGGCTGAGAGTGGTGGTTGCGGATCAAAGCTGTTCTAGATGGCGGCAATCTTGCTGTGGAAGTGGTCCGAGAGGGTGTCGCAGAGTACTTGTGAGGGGTGGATGTTGTTCTCCGTGGCTGTTAGGCTGGAGAATTTCTGGACTATTTGGAACATTTCTTTCGTGTGGCTGGCTGCAGTGTCGATGCGGTCAGTGATGGCTACTCTCTTGGCTTCCTTGCAGGTGATAGTTGTTGAGAGCTGCTTTGTTTGTGGCTATGTCAGAGGGGTTTTTAGTGACCCGCCATAGTTACTTGAATCTGTAGCAGTTCCATTTGGTGTCTCTGTGCTCTGGGGTGTACCAGCTGGCTTATATTGAGGTTTTGTTTGCTTTTGCTCGTTTCAGCGGGGTAACTCTGTTGGTGAATTTGGTGATCCGGGCAGAGAAGTTCTGGACAGCCTGGTCGAGGTCAGCTGTACAGATGAACAGATATACAATCGCGTGTACCATTAGGCTGCCCTCAGTAGCCAAAGTCCAGTGTTCACCTGCACAGACACTGATAGAGTAGCTCTTAACTCATTGTCAGTATCTCAGTAGGTGGCAGGTGTACTAACATCCTGAAAGTGTAGGAGGGCACAGGCCCCACCATGCTATGTGGTGGTGCAGTGTCTGATGGCACCCTCTCCTGAGCGAATCCTTTGGGAGTCCTTTGATCCTTCAAATGATCCCCTACCCGCCCATTTCCGGGCCTAGCACTCTCTCCAGTGACTTTTTGCGCATGAGCCTGTGTGTAAAATACGTAGCTGGCAGCTGGTGTTAGTGAGGTTTATAAGGAGAGATTAGTGCTGGCATTGAATTTTGTTTGTGTCTACTGTTGAGCACTCATATTCAGCTAAGAGACCTATGAATCATGCTCCAAAAGCAACAGGGTAGTATGATACCCGTCCACTGAAAGGACCTGTAAGATGTGTAAAGCGTTACATGATTGCATTTAATACATTTGCAAAACAAAACAATATGTGCTGATAGTTGGCAATGAGATGCGATTTGCAGGGCTCAAAATGGCAAGTACTTTCCGGTACCAAGTACCTACTCTTGTTTAATTTGGAAGGTAGAGTACCTGCACTTTTCAGCTCTGCTGCAATACGTTTAATGGAAGAGCACCTGGACTTCCAAGGAGCAAAAAGGCACTCCAATGAGCCTCTTGGCAATTCATGTTTCGTTTTTTCATGTTTTGTTCATTTTACAAAATGTTATTGTTTGGGAAGCTGCCAGGCCTCATCAAATCTAAAAAAAAGAGGCAGTGGCTAAATACAAAAATGTTTTTGGGTCTCAAAGCACACATTACAGTCGTAAACCTTGGCACTGAAGGGAACTACCTTCTTTGTTAATATGATCCTTGTGAAAAAGCAGCAAGCCATCCGTTATAGTGAAGTCAATACATGGCTGAAGTCGGCTGACATATTGTCACTTGATGCATGCTGGAGTGGGTGGAATTAAAATGTGATTGAAAAAATTACAGACTAATGGATGAAGTCTGACTGAATACTCCTGTAAGTAGCTATGTAATAAATACTTATAGTTTTTTTAAGTGGTCTTTCATAACAGAGACCTAAAAAAGACAATTGGTTTGGAAGCCTCTTGCCTTTGGAAAATAAGGGAGGAAAACAAAGGGAAGAAATAAGGGAAGATAGAAAGGAAAGAAGGATGGAAGGTTTAATATAGAAGGAAGACAGGCAATAAAGGAAGGAAGGCAGACAAAAAGGAGGGAAAGATGGGAGGCAAAAATGAAGAAAGGAAAGTGAAAAAGGAAGGAAGGCAAAACGGGATGGAAAGAAAGAAGTTTTCTAGGCAAAAAAAGGAAGGAAGTAGGAACAAAAGAAAGAATAAAAGAAAAAGGAAAGAAGGCAAAAAAAGAAGGCAAGAAAAGGGAATGAAGAAAAAGAAAGAAGGAAGAAAGAAAGAAAGATAGAATGAAAGAAAAAAGAAACAAATAAGGGAAAGAAGGCAAGAAACAAATAAGGGAAAGAAGGAAACAAGAAATGAAAGAATGAAAGAAAGAAAGAAAGAGAAAGAAAGAAAGAAACAAAGAAAGAAAGAACCTAAGACAGAAAAAAAAACGAAAAAAATAAGTTGGAAAGAAAGATGGAAAAAATGAAAGAAAAAGAAAGATAAAAAAGAAAGAAGAAAAAAAGAAAGAAAGATGGTAAGGATACAAAACAGAAATCTAGAAGTAAAAAGCACATGAAAAAGGCAAAAAATAAAAAATAAAGTAAACAGGGCAAAAAGAAAAAAAACAGGTAGAAGGAAGGAAAGAAAGAATGAAAACGGCAATAAAGAAAAAGAAGTAAGGAGGCAAAAACATAGAAGGAAAGAAAAATGGAAAGAAAGAAGGAAAGAAGGACAAAAAGGAAAGGAGGCAAAAACGAAAGAAAGAAAGACACTAGCAAATAAGCATGTTTAAAGTGCCTGAGTTTGTTGTTTGCTATATTCTCCTTCGGGGCAACATTCTTTAGCATTAGTTAAACCAAGCACAATATCACAGGGATGCTCGTCATCCTGTTTTCGATGGCATTGTGCTGACTTGGGGCTAGTGGTTCCAAGTCCCAGAGCCATCTGCGGTAGGACACCAAACCTCTTCTTCATAAGCCCTAGGGCGCAGGATCGTAGTGGGTGGAGTTGCATTGCCACGGCTCATATAACTATTGCAGTATTGTAACACACAACCACCCTTAGCATGTCCGTTGCATACCTTACATAATCAGCGGAAATCCGTTGCATACCCTTGGGCGTTCCCTATTGCATTCTTCCACCATTCACTGCCTTCCCTAATTCCTTAACCCCCCCCCCCCCGAACCCCTCCCCCGATCTTTATTCCGGTACACCTTTCCAGCCTCTTTTCCATCTGGATTCCTCCGTACTCATTTTTCCCTGCTGCATCTCTGTTTTCCCCTTCTGCTTCTATCTCCTGTTTCTCTATTTCACTCAATGTAACCCTCTCTCTCTTTTCTTGTCTCTATTCCTCTCTAACCTTTCTTTTCATCATTCACTACTCCCAATCACAACTGCCTCCTAAGAGTGGATTAGGCCCAACAGAGCACTATCAGCCTGATTCATCAAGCCGAAATCGGCTCGCAAAGGGCCAGATTCACAGAATCTGGCCCTTTGCGAGCGCTATTTTTGCATTTGGGATTCATCATCTCAAATGCAAAAATCGGTAATAGCGATTTCGCTATTTTGCGAGGAATTACAATTAAGGAATCTCTATTTGAGATTCCTTAAATGCAATTCATCATCCATTTAAAAATTGCGAATTCGCAATTTCGGCCCGCTATTTACCGCGAGGTCAAACCTCGTGGTAAATAGCGAAAACTTAGAAAAATGCTTTTAAAAGCATTTTTCTAAGTTGCATGTTGCACACACACATGTCCTTTGGACATGTGTGTGCGCAACACCTGTTTCAATTTGCATTTAAGGGGTGCTACAGGGTGTCCTTTGGACACCCCTGGCACCCTTTAAATCGCTATCTTATTTGCGATTAGCAATTAGCTAATCGCAAATAAGGAATACTCCCCATTCATTCCTATGGGCCTTTTGGCCCATAGGAATGAATGGGGAGTTATTCCTTATTTGCGATTACCAATTTGTTAATCGCAAATAAGAAATGTGTAGGAATCGCTATTTATTTAGCAATTCCTACATGAATACCGTTTTGCAAGTCCTTAATAGCGATTCCTTATGAATCGCTATTAGGGACTCGCAAAACGGGAGAATGATGAATCAGGCTGTATGTTGCTTCTGTACTGATCTCCAGTTGTCAGCAGTCTTTACTGACAGCTACTTAAAGAGAGGCCTAGAGACAGAGATATGTATCTGTGTTTCCTAGCATTTTTGATACCCTCACCCAGGCTGCACCATTTCAACTACATGTAGGTGAGATGATGTGCACAGTACACCATCTTGAACTGGAGTTGCGTCGCGCTCACGACTAGACTCTAGCACTCTGCCAACCTTACGCCAGCAGATCCGACATGTATCTGCCTATCCTTGTGCCACATTTGTTGTGGCGCAAGGGTAGTTTTGCATGTTGCAAGTTTTCAGACGCATCCCTGCTGATTTGCAGAGATGCGCAAGACCTTGTAAATCCACCGAAAGTCCGTGGGACCACAGAATGCATCACTGCAGATGCCAATTTGAGACCCCTGGTCAGCAGCAACATTGAGCCTGCAGAAATGTTCTTCCTAAGAGACTGTGTTAGGGTGCCACCTCACGGCTGCAATATATGATCTCTCCAGCCCTATTTCGCCAGTCTCATTCATCAAATTGTGCTACTTTCACAAACACTGTTGTAAAATGCAGTGCTTTTTACAAAAATGATGATTTTGCGATTATTTTGCAAATCACAAAATCCTGGAGGGTCTGATTAGTCAGATAAACAGAGACCATTGCAAAATAAATTTACATCAGCATTGTCAGGACACAACAAATGATAAAGCTGACGTGCCCTGTGCTCACTTCAAAGGCATCCTGCTATCACAGCTGCTAACTGGAACTCCTTTTGTGGGGATGTACTCATTGTCAAAGAGCAAAATGCAGTCATTTTTTTTAGGTGAATTTAACTCGTGACTTAAATTGGCTGACCCATAGACCCATGCTGTATGCTGGTAGTAGGTGAAAGCAACATATGAATATCAAAAGGAAAAAACAAACACCATTATTTAGAGTGTGGTGGTGAGGAGTCAGTCCCTGTGCCAAAGGCTAAGGGCCTGATTTAGATCTCAATTGATGTGTTACTCTGTCACAATGGGGATAGATATGCTGCCCGCTGAAATATAAATCCCATAAATCCCTAAATCCATCTTTAGCTCTGCATTACTCATTATAGCCTAGACTATATATTATAGAGATAGCAGCCAGGAGTGTAGATATCAATAGTGCAATAAGTTCAGTGGAACCAGACTACTAGGGTTCCTAATGGTCCTATGCCCCTCAGTTATGGCTTTATTTCAGTACCTCACCTCTGTACGGGGTGCTGCAATTTTGCTTGTTTGCTTTTATGGCACATGGCATTCTTCCTACACCCCTGATAGCAACACAGATGCTCAATTTATTCAGGGATGTGGTTAATGTCAACTATCACAGTTGCAAGACTACTATTTTCCCCAGTTTCACAATAGATGTTCAAGGATTAACATTGTTTTCACATAAGTGGAGAACATGCTAAGAGACTGGTGCTTATTTATGAGAGCCTTGCATCGCTGTTGCACCACCAGGGCTCTTATTTTCATTCATGAAGCCAAGCGAAGCGTGGCTTTGAGTGGCCTCATAAATCATGAGTAAGGCGACACAGCAAAATTCGATGTTCCAACTTAATCTGCACCCAAGAGCTTTTCCATGGGCATTGCAGTGGGTTTTCCCACACAGCACCCATGGAATTTGAAGCTGCCCCAGATCTGCAAAGTGATGTAAACCAGGGGAAGCACCAAGACCCAGATGTATGACCATTCCCTTTTGTGTGTCGCAAATTGCGCCAAATTGCAACTCGCGAAAGTAAATGTACAACTTCCTCAGACACTGTTTACGATTCTCAATGGGGTTGCAGATTGCATACCTCAATAATATTCATGAGGCAAGTCCAATTTGCAACCCCATTGGGAATGGCTAGCACTCCCAGGGATGGCGTCCTGCTGGGGTTAGCAGACCACCATGTCTTTGACTTCTTTTTAAATAAAGCAGTTTAAAAAAAAAATGCTGCCCATTTTCCTTAAAGGAAAACGGGATGCATTTCAGTTTCATTTTTTAAAAGGCAGGTAGTGGTCCCTGGGAACCCTTCCCGTTTGAAAGTGGTTTACCACCTACTTGAAGTAGGTAGTAAACTGCAAGTGTTTTGCAGCCGCAAATGCGGTCGCAAAACAATAGTGCATTGCATTGAAACTCGCTGTAAGAAGGGACACCCCTTCCTAATAGCGAGAGCTGCAAATGCTATTCTGCGAGTCGACAACTCGCAAAATAGCGTTTGTACATGCCAGGACCCTTTTTTGCGGTCGCAAACGGGCTGATCTCCTGTTTGCGACTGCAAAAAACAGTCGTACATCTGGCCCCAAATCTGTACGCCTACCGATGTGCGCGTAAGAAGGAGAAATATGTCTTTTTCTCCCCGTTTCCTTCCTCTTTGCATGTGTGCTCCATTCTAAAGCACACAAAGAAAGAGGAACATGCCTCTTAGGATTGTTCTTGTGCAGGAGGGTGTACAGTCCTGCACAGAAACAATCCTGCATGCAACGGAGGCACCCTTGCATCATGGAGCAAGGGTGCCTACATAGGTGCTAGGCTGCCAAAACGGCACCAGTGCAGGAAAAAAGGACAGAAATGCACTGCATTGCTTAAATATAATGCATTTCTGCCTCTTCACTTTGACGAAGGGCAGCGCAGCAAGGTGCCTTGCTGCTCTGCCCTACGCCAAAATCTCATAAATATGCCCCTCTAACTTCAAATTTTCAGTGCAAATTTGCACAATTCTCAAGTGAGTGCCATAGAACTTCCTTGAATATAATTTGTCTTGTTTCTCCCTGAGGGTTAAGTTGGGAAATATTCCAAGCCACAGGTTAGGTTTCATGAGAGATATTTGATCTCCCGAGGAATGGGCATTCGTAAAACACTAAGATGCAACTTGAGTAATGTAGACGTTAAGCTTTATATCCTCAAGAAACACTAGCCCCGGACTTCTAGATATTGTCATTCCAATGAAAGCCTGGCTCAATGATTTCCCCTTGCCAGCAGATGGGAAATGTATATTCTCTATGCCAGAGCCTTACAGAATACCATTACATCTGGAAACAGAAAGTTTGACTTGGAATGGAAAGGACGATCCAAACCCTTATGAAAAATTAACAAACCCATATGAGGCTGAGCAAGTCTGAAGTCTAGAATGCTGGGCCAAATTACTCTGCCAGTAAGAAAGTAAATTGGATGTAGCAGCACAGTCAGGTTGGAGGCACTATGTCCGGGTTTCCTAATTATGAGCAATGTTATCATCAGGTTTGGCGTTACCTGGGTAAAATATTTTGGTCCCCACCCAGCAATTTTATCGACTTTTGAATGATGAAATCCTGAGTGCAAATGCCAGGATTCAAATTTGAAATGTACAAGTTCTACACAGATAAACACAACTGGCAAACTAATCCTGACGAATTTACGCACACAGAAAGAAACATGCGTAACTATGGGGGTCATTACGATGGCGGATGGACATCATCCCTGTGATGGGGATCACCCACCTATAAGGTGGCGTCCCACATGCCAAATTATAATGCGGCCACCATCACAGCAGCTTCAAATGGCATTTTGTTTACATCACTGCTGGCTGCAGCACCCGCCACAATGGAAAAAAGGCAGATTTTGCTTTTCCCTTCACTACGTGGCAGGCATCACACGGTGCCTGTCACATGGTGCATGGAAATGTGCAGGAGCACCATGCAGCAAATACAAACTGCCTTGCCCTCAATGGACCCTCAAAGTCAATCCCCACCAGACTTTCAAGGCGGGTGAACCGACAAGAAAGGCTGGCTGGGATCCAGCACCCTAATTGGCGGGCAGTGCCTGCCAGGCACCGCCACCATTCAGAGGATGCTGGGGCGGTCTGACAGGCAATTGTAACGATTGCTTCTGTCGGACCCCTGGCAGCTGAACTTTCCGCCCGCCAGCGCACTGCCCGCCATCACAATCTGGCAGGCAGTAATTGGCCTCACAATGGCAGTGAACCCACCAATGACAGCCTGGTAGTTGTGGGTTGACCGCCATCATAATCAGGCCCTATATGCTTATTTTAACTTTGACATTGTGGCTCAGTGATAATTGTCATTAGCGCATTAGAAGAAAACAATGTGTGATACAGAGGCATTGCCTCAATAATCCCAGAACAAGATCACCCCCCACACTCAAAGTCCTGTCTGTATCCTGTTTGTTCCTGTCACCCAGTCTTAACCATTTTTTTTTAATATATATATTTAAATGGATGAGGAAAACACAGTGTGGTGTCACATTAAAGACACAGTGCAAATAAAGTGTTCAACACTTTCGTTGAAATAGGCTTTACTCTTTGCAATGAGTCACTAATTATCTCTTTAAATGTCAGTTGAAGTGCTTTGCCTGGTCCAGGACAATAAGCCCCCAACGCAACCCCCTATTTGACGGCATGGGGCTGAGGTGAAAAAAAGCATAACTCCTCCTGGTTTGTGTACTTTATGTACCTGCGCTCAAGTAATAATTTCAAATCACTGGCTAGGTTCTTTTAATACAAAGTGTGACTCTTCATTAATGTATTACTATAATTTAGGCTAAAAAAACACAATGGATATATGTGTGGGTTCCCAGCAGTGCTCAATCTTTACAAACCAAAAAAGTATGCTAATAAAACTGGGAGTGGTGGGAAATTTAAACCAGAGGCATATTGTATAGATGTGGCTGCGGTCCACGCCATGGAATTCTGGGATTGGGCTCTTTAACGGAGCACAACTAACAGTTAATTGGACTTAAAAAGAGGAATGTTGATGCCTGCTGAAGTTTAAGCATTTAGATACACCACATGTACTTATGGCTTGATCAAAACACTAGGACCCATAGAAATTATTTGAGCGACAGAGAGGAATGGCAGCTAGCATCCAGATGCATGGGACCCCTTATCCAGCATTCCTGAGAGGCAACTCTTGAGTTATAGTCTCAAACAATTTGGTTTAAATAGTACAATTTAGGGAATTAGAACTTCCACTGCACAACTCCAGTTATTAAGACATGTGAAGAATCATTGATGAAATTAATCCGATTGGTGTGTCTGTGCTAGGATAGTGAGGTGTCTGCTGTTCATGGTACCTATGACTAGGCCTAGACAAAATCAAAATTACACTGGCAAAATGTGCAAAGTTCCAAAATTTCATGTTATGGTATTTTTGCAAAATCTCTTGAAATTTGCTATTACACATGTTTGCATACTTTTTGCGAGTGGAAGCCTGGTGTGCACAGAAACTGTCTTCCTGATATTATCTCATTTATTTTTGTGCCAAATATGTCCTCACGTGAAAAAAGTCACAATAGATAGCGACAAGCCACATTTTGCTCAAAAAATATAATTTCACGAAATGTTCACTACATTTTGGGGTTCTGTGACAAATCAGTACTATTTACTCTTTTTTTTTATTCAACTGATTTTAAAAATGTCACCAAGTTGAAAAATTCCCAAAGTTTCAACAGTTTAAACGAAAAATATTAACAAAGAAGTAGTGGGATTTACCAACTCCTCCCGTTCCTAATAATATGCACAAAGTTGTATATTTAAAATTCATTCCACATTTTCACTACAGCCCTAGATAATCACACAAAACATATCCAGAGTTCTGGGAGAGAATTATCAAATGTACAAACCAAACAACAAATGTGTTTTACTCTATTTTAAGGAGTAACAGTATTAACAAGATGCCTGCCATGCTGGCATGACATTACAGACATGCAGCTGTTACATAAGAGGCACTCACCAAGGACACCGGAGCAGGTTTGGTAAAAAATGCCCTCCACAAAACCAAATTTAGGGCCTGATTTAGAACTTGGCGGATGGGTTACTGCATCACAACGGTGACAATCCTGTCCGCAAAAACATAAATCCCATAGGATTTAATGGGATTTATATTTCAGCGGGCAGCATATCTATCCCCATTGTGACAGAGTAACACATCAATTGAGATCTAAATCAGGCCCTTAGCCTTTGGCACAGGGACTGACTCCTCACCACCACACTCTAAATAATGGTGTTTGTTTTTTCCTTTTGATATTCATATGTTGCTTTCACCTACTACCAGCATACAGCATGGGTCTATGGGTCAGCCAATTTAAGTCACGAGTTAAATTCACCTAAAAAAAATGACTGCATTTTGCTCTTTGACAATGAGTACATCCCCACAAAAGGAGTTCCAGTTAGCAGCTGTGATAGCAGGATGCCTTTGAAGTGAGCACAGGGCACGTCAGCTTTATCATTTGTTGTGTCCTGACAATGCTGATGTAAATTTATTTTGCAATGGTCTCTGTTTATCTGACTAATCAGACCCTCCAGGATTTTGTGATTTGCAAAATAATCGCAAAATCATCGTTTTTGTAAAAAGCACTGCATTTTACAACAGTGTTTGTGAAAGTAGCACAATTTGATGAATGAGACTGGCGATATAGGGCTGGAGAGATCATATATTGCAGCCGTGAGGTGGCACCCTAACACAGTCTCTTAGGAAGAACATTTCTGCAGGCTCAATGTTGCTGCTGACCAGGGGTCTCAAATTGGCATCTGCAGTGATGCATTCTGTGGTCCCACGGACTTTGGGTGGATTTACAAGGTCTTGCGCATCTCTGCAAATCAGCAGGGATGCGTCTGAAAACTTGCAACATGCAAAACTACCCTTGCGCCACAACAAATGTGGCGCAAGGATAGGCAGATACATGTCGTATCTGCTGGCGTAAGGTTGGCAGAGTGCTAGAGTCTAGTCGTGGGCTGGATGATGTCATCAGTGATGTCATTTGAGATGTCATCAGTGATGTCATGAGTGATGTCACTGACCATGTCATGAGTGATGTAATATGTGACGTCATAAGCAGTGCATTGCACGCGCAAGTTATAGTGAGTCCAACTAACTATAACGTGGGAATTTCAATGGTTTTATGCGAGTAAAATTTCCACCTAAATATAACTGGTGTGAAACCTATGGTTTTTTCAGTGAATATATATATTTGTACAACTCTCGCGCGGTCCCAACTCGAATTTGGGACTCGCCACTGCAGAAACAACTTTTACTTTCTTTGTTATAATCCTATCAGTATTATTTAATCCATTAGGGAACTTACTATCTTGCTCCAAAATCATACGGGATTCCACTGATTTAGTTTCCTTTCCCTGTTGCCACCTCTTCGTAACTTAGGGACCGCTGCCACCACAAAATATTGAAACAGTTAACATTGTTGTCATGCATCTGTTTGAAATGGCGAGCCACCGGATAAGTAGTATCATTATTCTCGACGGCTCGTAGATGCTGCGGAATTCGTACATGCACCTACAGCTTGTTACTTCCCACATACCTAAGGCCACAGGTGCAGTATAGAATATACACAGCATACTCCATCCTACAAATACATTTGCACTGAATAGCAATTCTATCCGGGCTGAACGGAGTGGTGTAATGAGTTGTATTTTCCCTGAATCGGCAAACCTCACAGGAAGAGCATTTGGTGAAACCCAGTTTCACCAAACACAGACACATGGTGGCTTTAGACAATTCTGGGCTGCTTTTCACAATCTGAGTGCACATTGAGGGGTCTTTTCTATTTGTAATCACAGGTTGTGCAGGGAGCCTCGGAGCCAATACTCCATCCGTCAAAACAATTGGCCAATTATGTTTGATTATGGATCGAATCTTCCTTTCTTGCTTGTTGTAGGTGGTGATAAGTCTGGGGGCATTATTAGCATCAACACCATCTCCTGTTTTTTTACTATGATTGGAAAACAAAGATTCCCTTGTTCTCCCCCTCATTTTCTTTTCTGCCTCAATAAGCACGTTGTTGTTGTACCCTCTCTGTTTGACTCTGCTCAATGTTTCTTCTGTACACATTTCGAGATCGTCCTGTGTGCTCCAGATTCTTTTCATACGTAAAAGTTCTCCGTAGGGGATATTTTTGGAATATGTGCTGAGGATGTGCACTGCTGGTGTGTAGTGTAACATTTCCAGCGGTGGCTTTTCTGTGTAAGGTGGTTGCCAACCTCCCTTCTTTTACATACATACGCATGTCTAAATATTCAATGGATCCCCTACTTATGTGTGAGGTAAACTTCAAATTGGAGGTATTTTCATTGATGCAGTTAATGAACTCATCAGCCTGTCTCTCATCCCCCTTCCATACAATAAAAACATCATCAGTATACCTCAACCAGTATAAAACATGGTTGGCATATTTGTCCCGAAGTATGGGTTTGAGAACCTGCTCATCCCACCAGCCCACATGCAAGCATGCATAGCTGGGGGAGAAGCTGGCTCCCATCACCACACCTCGTTTTTGCAGGTAAAAATTATTGCAAAAGGTGAAAAAGGTATTGCTTCGACACCAAGCGATCAATTTTAAAAGCATTTTGTTATGTATGTAACATTCTATTGGCCTCGTATTTAGTACTGTACTGCATTTAATCCTGTATTATGCTCTATACTTGTATACAAGGATGCAATGTCTGATGTGATAAACATCAAGTTCTCTACCCTTTCTATGTATTGTATCTTCTTCAGAAAATCCCCAGTATCCTTCATGTATGTGGGAAGCTGTTTCACAAAGTCCTGAAGGAAATAATCTATATATTGCTTTGCCTTTTCTCCCATACTGTCGATCACTGATATGATCGGTCAACCTGGGATGGGGATGATGTTCTTATGAACTTTGGGGATAAAGTAAAAGTCTAGGTAAGACCGGATGTTCCACATGTAGAAATTTGTACTCATCTAGGGAAATAATTCCCTCTTGTTTCCATTCTAAAAACATTCTTTTTTAAAATGTCCTTTGCCAAATTGTATTGTTAGATGTTTGTCTTCTCATACCAGTTCAGATCATCTAGGTGCCTGTGAGCTTCTAACATGTAATCCTTTTGAGGCCATACTACTGTATTACCACCCTTGTCTGATTTTGTAACAAAGACTTCATGATTACTGCTCAACTTTTTCACCAGCTTAGAATACTGCATTTCATCTTTGCTTTTGTAACGTTTTCTATGTTTGACTTGATGATGTAGCTTTTTTTATTATATATATATATATATATATATATATATATATATATATATATATATATATATTACCTACTGGCGGTCGCCAGTAGGTATATATAGTTAGGATTTTTTCTCTATGGGTTTTTTGAAAATTCTATGTCTAATAACTTTGGCGTTTGTGGACGGAATTGGCTGAAATTTTCAGGAAAATGGCACATTTTGTTTCTGAGCAGCCCTTGAAAATTTGGGGGGGTTCGTCAAGGGGGGGCTGAGAAAAAAGGGGGGTCCCAAAACGTGTTTTTAACATTGAGTTTTCCATAGGGCGGTTGGCCTCACTTTTAGCCCGAACGGCTGAATGGATTTGCACGAAACTTGGCAAAATTGTAGGGACTGGTAGCCCGATGTGCCTTTTGTAGGTCTCAATATATGTGCTACAGTGGATTTTGAGAAATTAACGTTTAAAAAAAGATATATATCTGTAACAGCGGACCGGGCAGCGCTCCGCTCCGCGTACTTTTCGCGCAACGGAGCTTTGTGAAGCGAAGCTGATTGGTTCTCCGGCGTCTGTCAACATTCCAAACAGTCCGTAGCGGCCGCCATCTTGTCTCTCGGTAGGATCGAGAGACAAGAGGAGGCCAATGCGAAGGGTCAAATGACCATAAGGGGGAATAGTAGATCCTCGCTGACCCCCTACGTTTGATGTGGAGGTTTTAAAAGGGCTCCGCGGGGCAAAAAAAAAATAAAATAATAATAATCGAACGGCTGAATGGCTTTGCATGAAACTTGGCAAAATATTAGGGACTGGTAGCCCGATGTGCCTTTGCTAGGTCTCAATATATGTGCTCCAGTGGATTTTGAGAAATTAACGTTCAAAAAAAGATATATATCTGTAACAGCGCTCCGCTTCGCGTACTTTTCGCGTTACGGAGCTTTGCGAAGCTGATTGGTTCTCCGGCGTCTGTCAACATTCCAAACAGTCCGTAGCGGCCGCCATCTTGTCTCTCGGTAGGATTGAGAGACAAGAGGAGGCCAAAGCGAAGGGGGAAATGACCATAAGGGGGCATAGTAGATCCTTCCTGACCTCTTAGGTTTGATGTACCATTTTGTCAAGTTTGGTGTAATTCCGTTCAGCCATTCAGGCTGTAGACGTATGTAAATGTCCTATGGAAAATTGCATGGGGAAAACACATTTGAAAGTGTTGAAATTTAGAACCAATTAAAATGTTACTTTGGTTTTGTATTTGTGTGTGATGAAAGTTAATTGGTTATGTATATATGTCAAATGAGAGGAAACCACAGCCATTTTGTGATACTACTGTCTGAGGTACATTTGTGAGGAATTTTTGGTGGTGAATTTCTGGTGTTTGATTTACACAGTACTAACACTTCTGCTACTTTTAAAAAGGTGAGTTGTTAATTTGTAAGGGGAACTATGTTGTACACTTGAAGATAATTTGAAAAATGTTTTCTGTTATTTATTTGCAGTCCTTCTGTTATACTAAATACTTGATAAAGTTAGTTTTATATTATGTATTACTAAAAACGATAAATGAAAGTGATTATTTTTTTCTGCAATTTACAGCAAGCAATTTCAAAATAAAATGGCTCACAATGAAGAGACCGTGGCAATTTCTTTTGAATTGTCCACTACATTGATTGAAATTGAGAGCACCAATAATGAAATATTGTCACAAGGAGGACATGACTTGTATGATTCCATTAGATTGATTGAAATGGACAGCACCAAGAATGAAATATTGTCACAAGGAGATGACTTGAATGATTCCACTACATTGATTGAAATTGAGAGCACCAATAATGAAATATTGTCGCAAGGAGGAGATGACTTGTATGATTCCATTAGATTGATTGAAATGGACAGCACCAATAATGAAATATTGTCACAAGGAGGAGATGACTTGAATGATTCCACTACATTGATTGAAATTGAGAGCACCAATAATGAAATATTGTCACGAGGAGATGACTTGAATGATTCCACTACATTGATTGAAATTGACAGCACCAATAATGAAATATTGTCACAAGGAGGAGATGACTTGAATGATTTTTTTGATCAATCTCTTGATGGCGAATTTATCGAGTGTTTGGAGACCATAGAGTTACAAGAATCATCATTGGAGACTTTTAATGAGGACATTGCTGATGAGGACATGTTACTAGTTCTTTCAAATTTAGAAAATTCTGAAGAATAAATTTATATTTAGAAATCAAAAATTGTTTGAGACATTATTCATTTTTATTTTTAATTTATGAGGTTGTAGCGAAGTGATTGTAGTATAAAATGAGACTTATAGTATAGAGTGCAACATTTTTATGTTACATGGTACGTTTACTCATATTTACTTCCCTTCTGCCACTATATTATCTCCAATGTGTATTTGACATCTCTTCTTCATCTCCGGCCTCCTTTCTCTCACTGTGTGTCTCCGATGCATCTTATCGCTGCTATTTTGTGTAATTACAGAAGAGAGTAAAATAAAATAGTTCGGAACGTGAAAAGGGGGCAAAGTAGAGTACTCCTCACCCCCTAGGCCTTTTTAGGCGGTCCCAAAAGGATCAGTTTCTGCTTTCCTGAGAGATTATGGTATGAGTTCCATATACCACAATAACTTGCATTACAACATGCAAGATATCTATCTCCTATTACCAAGTTTTGGAGATATTCGCGCTAAGCGCGAATATCTCCAAAAAGTAACACCTGCCCTGAGCAGTTCTTAGCCATGTTATCCAATGGGAGGTGGATAACATGGCTAAGAGCATTAGCTCGGTAATGTATGAATATCGCTGAGTTTTTAGCGATATTCATGCATTGCGGCCGTTTATTATCGCATTTGTGATAAACCTTGATAATAGCAAGGTTTATCTTCGATAATTTCTGATGATGCTTAGCGGTAAAAAATTCGTTGGTAAGCATCGTTAGCGATAAATATCGCTTAACTTTGGTAATATGCCCCAACGTCTGTTAACTTCGATTCGAAGGAAATGAGGAAGTGTTGAAAAACATTGTCTGCGCCATCTTGCCTTTTTTGAAATGCCACACTTTTGTCGTGCACGGCAGCCATTTTAGATGTCTTGACCAGACCCACTCTCTGCACGCTGTCGATTCGTAGCATGGCTCCTCACCCTCGCAAGCATCTTCCCCAGGCACTGGTCACCCCCGCTCTCTGTCTTATGCATGGGCAATAAACCTCCCCCCATCTGCGCTGCTCTTCCCTGAGAATCACACTGTGCCCGCCCGACACCTCCCTTTCGCCCTATTCACTACCGCACCCTCTGACACTCCTCTTCCTCTGTGTCCGATTGTCCAGGCTATCAGCTAGCCCTGCAGATGTAGTTTATGGCCCCAGCTGTAAAGAATCACCCCTCTTCAAAGGAGTTATAGTAGATCAAGGCCCACACCCGATGAGATCCGTCACACCACACGTGTTCCTACTATCTGAAAACTATCCTGTATTGTGATTGGGGAGGGGACCGAGCCTGAAGCGGAAGATTCCAGGAATCACTCTTTGTACATCAAAGTTTTTACAATTATGTGTCACATTAAAAATATATAGCACTCCAACAAAGTAGTAGGAATATAAAACTTTAATAACATATAAATATATACAACAAAACAAAAACAGTAAAAACATTTAAACAACGAAGAGACCGTGGCAATTTCTTTTGAATTATCCAATAGATTTATTGAAATTGACAGCACCAATAATGAAATATTCTTGTCAGTAGCGGTCTGTTGTGCGAATAGTTCCAAGGCAGCAGAACGCGCTGAAATCTAGATGGCACGAAAGTGATGTCTAGCAAGTTGCCGCCCAGCAAATAACGGCGTGGGGCGCCGCGGGGGTGAGTGAGTCCAGTAGGCACCACAGCTATTCTTACCGGCATTGCAGAATTACTGCTGGGGACAATGCCTGTGCTGTAGCAGGGTCACAGCAGAAACAAAAAGGATTCTGTTGAAGATGTTGTTGGTTTTCAATTTGAAAACAGTTCTGGTGTCAACTGCTATGTTATTGTAGTGGTTAATGTTTTGTTTTCTCTAGAAAATGTAAAAGAGGGGGAGGCAGTCCAAAGTTCCGTTAAAAGGGCAAAGGAAAGGATCGGTGGTTTGAACTATCAGTCAAAAAGGGGAGGGGGTGCAACAATTTTTCCTACCGGGTCACACTGTACTTTCACCGGAAGTGAGGTCTGCAGGATTCTAGTAATTCAAAGTGAGGCTGGCGCCGACATCCCGCGGATACAGTTTCGTCACTCCACGGGTGATCATGGCAGTCATTCCCCATCGGGGGTCGGAGACTCCCGCGGCTCCTCTAGAATCTTCAAGGTCGTGGAGGACTACGGTGGTGGAGTCAACCAGTGACTAGGCCATTTCTTTATGCTGGGCCCGCTCTTGCCAGGTCGACCGCCATTTTGAGAGTTCGGTAGCTACTGGCGATCGCGGGGTCAAATGAGCGGACGGGCTCCACCCTGCCGGGCGAGACGTTGCAGCATGGCCACAGTGGAAGAACCCTTTTCCGGGCGCCTGGAGCGCTGAGGGTGCAGCTGGGAAGCCTCCACCTGGGGAGGCGGGAGAGGCCTGTTCGCACCGTCTCTCCCTCCCAGTGCACCCCACGGCGTCTCGCTTGAGATTTGTTATGGCCGGACCAGGCGATGAGGACGAGGGGGGGGGGGTCGGAGGCATGTGCAAGACATCCCCCCCCAGGGTTGTTGCAGCAATTATACAAGAAAGAAGAAGTGTCCCGTCCGTCTTCGGGCCGGGCTTCCGGTAGATGTCGGCCGGACGCCCCTGGCTCTGGCCCCATGAACGGGTTTCTTGGTTTATTGGCTGCAGCCGGATCCCGTCGGCCTCGGCCCCCCGACCGTTGGTGGCCGGACCGGAAGAGCATGTGGCGGGACTACCTGCAACTCTCAAGGGCCACCGCGGCCGGACTGGGAGAGAGAGGGGAGGGTCGAGGAGACATTCCCCCCCCCTGCAACTGTTCAGCGTTGTAAAGGCAATCCCCTGGCCGGGTCCCGCTGGTCTCGGCCTCTCCTCCGGCTACACCCTACGTTAGGATCTCCTGGCCGAGGCGTGGCAGCAGGATCCGCCTTATATGGGCTGCTCCCGGCTGGGCGTAGCCGCAACCCTGCCCTACCTTGGTAGTTTCCAGAGTGGGGGCGGATGTTCTACTGACTTGCATTTTCCCTAGTCTATCGATTTTTTTGGCGTGGCAGGCGGTGGGACAGCGAGGGGTGATTTGGTTTCTCTTACTGTTTTTCTGGTCTCTCACCACTGGCATATTTCTAACGTTTTCTTGTTTCTAGGACATTAATAGGTTTTATCATTACGTTATGTTATCGTTTCTTTGTTCGTTGTTTAATAAAAGTTCATGTTCATCAGTGGCCTACTGATTTTCGATTTCCTATTCTTTTCTTTCCAGGTTGTTTCATGCTAAAGTTTCTGTTAACAGGATACAGTGATCACTTCGTTATTATTGCATATGTCCTTTTCACTAGGGGTGCTCTCTGGTCGGGCCAGATGACGTATGTCTAGTAAATGGTCCGGGTGAAACAGGTGCATCAATCAGTGGGGAGTAGATGGGCATGACAGATTACAACGGGGGAGAAAGGTCCGCATTACGTACCCTTTCACTACTTGCAAAGATTTTCCTACGTTTATTTGCAAACAGGGAATACCTGCAAAAAGAACTAATTCCCAAACAGTCAATGTTCGGACAATCAATCAATCAATGAGGAATGAAATAGGTACGACGTGTTAAAGGCTTGCGTTACCTACCCTTCACTATCTGCAAAGGGAGAGAGAATATTCCTATTCTTCCTCATTTGCAGGCATAGAAGATCCTTAAGAGAACCAACTTCGAACAATTCAATGCTCGATTCAAACAATCAACAAGGGGTACTGTGAACACAAATGAACGCCGCTTATGTACATACGCATTGCTATTTTCAACAGGTTGTTCCTAATGTTTCTATTTTAGCGAGGTCAAAAAGAGATCCCATTAGTGGCCTACTGATTTTGCTCGATTCCTTTTGTTTTTTTACACGGTTTTTCGCTATCTGCAAAGACTAAACAGAGTATTTTGACTCTGTGCTTGTTTGTAAATAGAGAATGAACCAAAGAGAACAATCAATTAAATGGAGAGAGAAGCAGGCACGACGGATTACAAAGGGGGCAAAGGGCTGCGTTAACTACCCTTCACTATCTGCAAAGAGAGAGTACTCCTAATAGAAATGAGGGGTGGGGGGCAGCATTCAAAGCAGATCAGTGTGCATAAACACGAAAATGTTTTTACTTACCACGTACTTGACATTCGACAGCTTATGATATTTGCTATTAAAAAACCATTGAAATTCACTGAAAAAACCATAGGTTATAGACCATATATAGTTAGGAATTAGCATTTACAAAACCTTGAAAATTCACTGAAAAAACCATAGGTTATAGACCATATATAGTTAGGAATTAGCATTTAAAAAACCTTATTTTACTCACACAAAACCATTGAAATTCCATATATAGTTAGTTGCACTAACTATATATCGCGCACCCGCAATCCACTGCTGATCATGTCACATATTACATCATTCATGACATGGTCAGTGACATCACTGATGACATCACTGATGACATCTCAAATGACATCACTGATGACATCACTGATGACATCTCATTTGACATCAATGACCACATCACTGATGATATCATTCATGTGACAATACAATGCATCTCCTCACACTGTAATATAACCTCCGTTACACCCAGTGTTAAATAGAGAGTATCATTTTTGAAACCATTGACACACCAATACTAGTTACTACATACGCACTCACTGATTCCTATGTCTACACACACATTCACTCATACAATCATTCATACATACAATCACTCATCTTTACAACACTATTATATGCACTCATACACCTATACAGACACTCACACTCTGCCACTCATCCATGGAGTTACTCACACACCTAGTCAGTCCTGAAAAGAATCAATCACACTTCCATTTTCTCATCTATACAGTTAAACACAGAACACCTTACATTTTTGAAACATATACTAACACATAGTTACTCTCTTATAGAATCACTGATACAAGTACACATTGATCTGCACAGAGTCACACACCTCCCAGCCAGCCATACACACACTCAGTCTCCCATACAAATACTTGTGCAACCAATCAATAACCCATATAGCTACTTATATAGCTACTGATCAACACATGCAGCAGCTTGCACAACAACAGACATACTGATGCACACTTTCAGACAGTTTAGTCACTAACCCGTGCATTCAGTAAGACGCATTTAATCACTCACTCATACAGTCAATCACGCACCTACTAAAACCTTCATTCAGACACTTATACATCCACTCATTCTTCAATATGTAAAACATATTTAAACTTTACAGAAACACATAATCACTGGATGTTGTCATCAGTGATGTCATCAGTGATGTCACTGACCATGTCATGAATGATGTAATATGTGACATGATCAGCAGTGGATTGCGGGTGCGCGATATATAGTTAGTGCAACTAACTATATATGGAATTTCAATGGTTTTGTGTGAGTAAAATAAGGTTTTTTAAATGCTAATTCCTAACTATATATGGTCTATAACCTATGGTTTTTTCAGTGAATATATATATATATATATATTACCTACTGGCAGTCGCCAGTAGGTAGTTGTAGTTAAAACTTACTTTCCATAGGAAAAGCATTTTTTGATTTGCTAATACCTTTCAAGTAGTTTGAAAAATCTTTGCTAAATTCTCAAAAAAAGGTCTATCCAGGTCAGCTCTTATCCTAAAAGTTTGGGGGTGATTTGGCAAGCGGGGGCTGAGAAAAAAGGGGGGTCCCAAATAGTGTTTTCTCCATGTTAATTTCCATAGGAAACTTTAGCCAAGGCTACAGCCCGAACTGCTGAACAAAATTACACCAAATTTGGCAAAAAGGTAGTGCTTGGTTCAGAAAGCGAATTTTTTTTAAATGGTGTAAATCCATTCAGTAGCTGCTGAGAAATTCGAAAAATAAAAATATAGATATCAAGCGGCGCTGTGGGTTCATGAACTCTCACGACCACGAGCTTCATTCTAATTGGCTGCCAACACTCCAAACCAGAAAGTGTTGGCAGCCATCTTGTGACTTAGTCACGAGAAACAGTGAAACAAAGGTAAAAAACAAGAAAAGGGGGCAGGGTAGAAATACCCTGATTCCCTAGGCCTGCTCAGGGGGTCCCACAAGGACCCCAAAGGGCAAACAAAGCATTTAAAAAAAAAAGAAATAGCCAAATTCACGCTGGGTGCGGGAATCTGGACAAAAAAACAAAAATAAACGAAGCACGGACTCCTGCGCTTTGTTATTTTTAAGCCCCTGGCTGGACCAGCTCTCGGGGCATGCAAAAAATTTATCGCAGGGACCGCCACCAAACCGAGGCTTCATTATTATTTTGCGGG
This sequence comes from Lissotriton helveticus, assembly GCF_964261635.1. Lineage (NCBI taxonomy): Eukaryota > Metazoa > Chordata > Amphibia > Caudata > Salamandridae > Lissotriton > Lissotriton helveticus. The sequence continues at coordinate 1,787,481,769 of NC_136061.1, forward strand.
GGTCACGCAGCCCCCCGCAGCCTCGGGAACTGCCACCTCCCCGGGGCTCTCATTTTTGAAAAAATAACCTGCGTAGGGGGCTCGAGCCCCCCCACGCCCCGGGCCACCACCTCCCCGGGGGTCTAACTAAGCAAATGTGGGGGTCCGTTACGGACCCCTGAGTCCCGGGGATTACCACCTCGCCGGGGCTATAAAATGGTTGGGAGAGGGGCCACGCGGCCCCCCTCTTGGAGTCCTTGATGGCCCTGGGGACTGCCACCCCCAGGGTCGACTCTTGCAGTGCTCCGGTTGCCCACCCCCAGGACACTGCTGTTTGCTATGACATGGCTCCCGCCCTTTCAAAGGAAACTTGCTTTGGATTTTGGAAGCAAGAGCAGGTTTCCTACTCTCGCTTTCAAAATCGAAAGCAGATTGCTTTTCTACACAGGGAGTTGAATGTCAGCAGCTCCCCGTGTGGAAAAACAATGCCGGCTCCCGGAAGGAGGCGGGTACCAGGAGGGACCCTGGGGGCGTTGGCGCTCCCCCCACGGTCCCCAATGAAGAGGCCAGGCCCCAGGGGATGGGGTCCTCGGGGCCAGAAACCTATGTTTTTTTTCAGTGAATTTCAAAGGATATATATATATATATATATATATATATATATATATATATATATATATATATATATATATATATATATATATATATATATATTCACTGAAAAAACCATAGGTTTCACACCAGTTATAGTTAGCTGAACATTTCACTCATTCAAAACCATTGAAATTCCCACGTTATAAGTAGTTGGACTCACTATAACTCGCGCGCCCGCAATCCACTGCTGATGATGTCACATATTACATCATTCATGACATGGTCAGTGACATCACTGATGACATCACTGATGACATCTCAAATTACATCACTGATGACATCATCCAGTGACTGTGTGTTTCTGTAAAGTTTAAATATGTTTTACATATTCAAGAATGAGTGGGTGTATAAGTGTCTGGATGAAGGATTTAGTTGGTGCGTGACTGACTGTATGAGTGAGTGATTAAATGTGTCTTACTGAATGCATGGGTTAGTGACTAAACTGTCTGAATGTGTGCATCAGCATGTCTGTTGTTGTGTAAGCTGCTGCATGTGTTGATCAATAGCTATATGAGTGGCTATATGGGTTATTGATTGGTTGTGTATGTGAGTCTGAGTGTGTGTGTGGGTGGCTGTGAGGTGTGTGACTCTGTGCATAGATGTGTGACCAGTTGATTCACTAGGTGTATGGGTTCAAGAGTGCATGTGGAAACAGCTGTATGGGCAGTTGACTGTGTGCATGGCTGTGTTGGTGAGTGAATGGATATCTCAGTGCTACATGTCCAAGTAAGTACATATGTAAAACACAGTGCATGTTAGAGTTGGCATATATAAATGACTATGCATGAGAGCCAGTGATTGTGTGAGTGGCTGTATGGATCAATGTGTACTTGTATCAGTGATTGTATAAGAGAGTAAGTATGTGTTAGTATATGTTTTTATATTTGAGGTGTTGTCTGTATAACTGTATAGATGAGGAAATCGGAGTGTGATTGATTCTTTGCATGACTGACTAGGTGTGTGAGTAACTCCATGGATGAGTGGAAGTGTGTGAGTGTCTGTATAGGTGTATGAGTGCATATGATAGTGTTGTATTGATGAGTGTCTGTATGTATGAGTGATTGGATGTGTGTGTAGACCTAGGAATCAGTGAGTGCGTATGTAGTTACTGGTATTGGTGTGTTAATGGTTACAGCAATGGTAGTTTGTATTTAAAACTGGGTGTATCAAAGGTTAGATTAGAGTGTGAGGAGGTGCATCATATTATCACATGGATGATGCCATCAGTGATGTCATCAGTGATGTCATTTGAGATGTCATCAGTGATGTCATCAGTGATGTCACTGACCATGACATGAATGATGTAATATGTGACATCATCAGCAGTGGATTGCGGGCGCGCGAGTTATAGTGAGTCCAACTAACTATACCGTGGGAATTTCAATGGTTTTGTATGAGTGAAATGTTCAGCTAACTATAACTGGTGTGAAACCTATGGTTTTTTTCAGTGAATTTCAAAGGTTTTTTAAATGTTAATTCCTAACTATAACGAGTTTGTAACCTATGGTTTTTAAAGTGAATTATTTCGTTTTTTTAATAGCTATTTTTTATCGCTATTAATTATTAAAAATGTTATTACATTATTTAAATAATGTATATTTTTCAAACATTAATTATTCAATGTATTTTTCCGTTCACTCGTAAACGCACCCGTAAACGCACCCGTACACGTAGCGAGAGCGCTATTACCGCGTGCGAAAAAAATATAATTATGCATTTAAAGTAAATAATAATGCAAGACATTCAGTAGCATTCAGTAGCATAGTCATAAAAGTAGCATTTTTTAAATTTAAAAAGCGTATTTTGACTCTAAACACATTTCCGAAAATCAAGTAAAACGTCATTGTGACGTGTCGCGTAAGCGCCCCCGGAAGCGCCTTCGTAAGCGCCTACGTACGTGCCGTGTAAGCGCCCCCGGAGGCGCTCCGGAGCACCTTGTGTAAGCGTGTCAAGCCATGTGACCTTAAAAGAACACTTTTTATTGGTTCATAACAGTTTCATCCCATTTCCCTCACTTTGAACTTGGAGAGAGCAAGAGGTATTCTTTGGATCATCAGAAGCATCTCTACAATTTCAGAACAATGGCTGGAAGACAACCATCCTCCAGTGACTCTGAAGAAGGTTTTTTGCCTAAGGACCCTCCTCGGCGCAAAGTCAAGGAGCACCTCATTTGGAAATGTTTTACCTTCCCTGAAGGAGAAAATAAGGTAAATGCGGCAAAGGTGTGCTGCAAGATTTGTGGTACCACCTTATCAAGAGGGAATCCAAACAAAAAATACAGTTTTGGGAATGCCACTTTAATAAGGCATGTAGAAAGGAGACACCCCAACAACTATGCAAAAGAGAGTGTCAGGGACCTGGCACACAATCTCCCAGCAGATGGCGGCAGCACCTCGACTGGTGGACCAACACCTTCGGGAAGTCAAGCTGCAAGATTGATCCCGAATATACAGCCGGTCTTTGCACGCATCCCAATTGTCTGCATGGACTGCGATGAACTGCTTTGTTATTGGGAGCAGAGCATAGAACTCATTGCTCGTAAAAAACAAGACCACCGCTGCTCCACCCACCATTAATGTTTCCCCTTTTTTTGCTCCTGTTGAGCAGTTTTGCATTCCCTAGTTTTGTTTTTGTTCTGAAAAAAATACCAAAAAAATTTAAAAACGTTCGGAAAAAATAAAAAAATTAAATAAAACTAAAAAAGAAGAAAAAAAAGTTCTTTTTAGAACTACCTCCAATTCTCCAAAAAGAGCTATATTCTTTATATTTTTTGTTATTTTTTAAAAAAAACGAATGTATGTGAAGGGGAGAAAGAGACTGAAGGAACAAATGACAGAAGGAGAGTGAGTGAGGGTGAATTGATGAAGGAGAATGAGGATGTGATAGGACAGAGGGAGTGAGAGAAGCAGTGAGTGAAGTAGAGTAAGATGAGTGAGGGAAGGGGAATGAGTGAGGGAGCAAAGGAAGAGAAGAGAGGGGAAGAGAAGCAGGGGGACTGAAAGAAGGTGAGGAAAGCGGAGTAAAGGAACGGGGGGTGAGGAAGGATAAGAGAAGAGCAGTGAGGTTGAGGAAAGAGGGGTGATAGAGGGTGGATAAAGGTAGTGAGCATAAGGGAAGGGGACTGAGAGAGTGAGGGTATGGAGGTAGGGAAGCTGAGAGAGAGGGAGTGAGGGAAGGAGAATGAGGATGTGACAGGACAGAGGGAGTGAGAAAAGTAGTGAGTGAAGTGGAGTAAGATGAGTGAGGGAAGGGGAATAAGTGAGTGAGTGAAGGAAGGGAATAGAGGGGAAGAGGACTGAAGCATAGGTACTGAGAGAAGGTCAGTGGGGGATGAAAGTAAAGGGAAGGGAAGAGAAGGATGGGAACTGAGGGAGTGAGGGGATAGAGAGAGTGAAGGAAAGAGTGACAGAAAGGGACTGAGTGAGGGAGCACAGAAAGGTGAGTGAGGGAGTGTGGGTGAGTTATAGGGCGTGAGCGTGACGGAAGAGGAGTGAGAGAGTAAGAGGACGGAGAGAGTGTGGCTAACAGAGAGAGAGTGAGAGAAGGGAAGTGAGGATGTAAGAGGACAGTGGCAGTGAGAGAAGGAGTGAGTGAAGCGGAGTAAGGTGAGTGATGGAAAGGGAATGAGTGAGGGAGCGAAGGAAGAGAAGAGAGGGGAAGGGAAGTGAAGCAGGGGGACTAAAAGAAGGTGAGTGTGGGAGGTGATTGAGGGGAAGGGGAGTGAACATGGGGAATGAGGATAAGTGAGGAAAGCGGAGTAAAGTAATTGGGTGAAGAAGGGTAAGAGAAGAGCAGTGTGGTTGAAGAAAGAGGGGTGATAGAGGGTGGGTAAAGGCAAGTGAGCGTGAGATAAGGGGAGTGAGGGAGTGAGGAGACAGAGGGGGTGAAGGAAATAGTGAGAGAAGGGGACCGAGTGAGGGAGCATAGATAGGTAAGTGAGGGAGTGTAGGTGAGTTAAAGGGAGTAAGCATGAGGGAAGGGGATTGAGAGAATGAGAGGACAGAGGGAGTGAGGCTAAGAGAGAGGGAGTGAGGGAAGGAGAGTGAGGATGTAAGAGGACAGAGGGAGTGACAGAAGGAGTGAGTGAAGTGCAGTAAGATGAGTTAGGGAAGGGGAATGAGTGAGGGAGCGAAGGAAGGGAATAGAGGGGAAGAGGACTGAAGCAAAGGTACTGAGAGAAGGTGAGTGGGGGATGAAAGTTAAGGGGAGTGAAGGATGGGGAATGAGGGATAGTGAGGGAATCGGAGTAAGGGAATGAGGGTGAGGGAGGGTGAGAGAAGGGCAGTGAGCGTGAGTAAAGAGGGGTGAAAGAGGGTGGATAAAAGTGAGTGAGGGTAAGACAAGGGGAGTGAGGGAGTGAGGGGACAGAGGGAGTGAAGGAAGGAGTGACAGAAAGGGACTGAGTGAGGGAGCAAAGAAAGGTATGTGAGGGAGTGTGGGTGAGTTATAGGGAGTGAGCGTGACGAAAGAGGAGTGAGAGAGTGAGGGGACGGAGAGAGTGAGGCTAAGAGAGAGGGAGTGAGGGAAGGGGAGTGAGGAAGTGAGAGGACAGAGGGAGTGAGAGAAGGAGTGAGTGAAGTGGAGTAAGGTGAGTGAGGGAAGGGGAATGAGTGAGGGAGCGAAGGAAGGGAAGAGAGGGGACACAGACACTCAGTGTGATCCTTGTCAAAAATGTTTAAGCCATACATTTTACCAAATGACACACACAAAGAGAGAGATGGGGCAGGCACAGAGTGAGATGACACACAGGCACAGAGTGAGGTGAGACACAGGCACAGAGTACCCTTTAAGCTAAGAGATGCAAACTGTGAGCAGACACAGGTGACATTATTGACAAATGTGAAAATATAATTCCTTATTTCACACAGACACTCAGTGTGATTCTTGTCAAAAATGTTAAAGCCATACTTTTTACCATAAAACATTTACCAGAGTGAGATGAGACACATGCAAACAGACAAATGACACACACAAAGAGAGAGATGGGGCAGCCACAGAGTGAGATGACACCAAGGCACAGAGTAAGGTGAGACACAGGCACAAAGTACCCTTTAATCTTAGAGATGCAAACTGTGAGCAGACACAGGTGACATTATTTTTTTTTTATTTATTGTTTTTTGTTTTTTGTATTTTTTTGTTTTTGTTTTTTTGTTGTTTTTTTGTTTTTTGTTTTTTTTGTTTTGAAACTCTTTTTATTATATAAAAATAAAACAAACAATCAAGGCAAAAGAGCATTACAATACAGGCGCGTTTCTGAGCGGGAAGGAAAAGGCAATAACATCATAAAACAGGTGACATTATTGACTAATGTGAAAATATAATTCCTTATTTCACACAGACACTCAGTATGATCCTTGTCAAAAATGTTAAAGCCATACATTTCGACAAAAAAAACATTTAGCATACTAATTTGTTTAAGACACAGAGCACAGCCCATTTAAATGACCACTACATTACAAGGCAGAAACCTCACTCATTTCCAAAATACATTTCCAATATGCTCAATTAATTTTTTTGCCAGCATTACAAAAAAACATGACACACAATGCAAGAATAAAGAAGCCCAATATGCTTCTTAATCTTCCCCATAGTGCATACAGCACTCTATCCATATTAAATGAATCATTACTCACCTTTAAAAATGCTTTTGAAGATTTAGAACAGTGTCAGTCACACACACCAGATTTTCTTAAGCAGAATCTCTGAAATGCACCTCAAACACTGCAACCACAAATGGCCCTGATTCCCTGTAATTCTTCACACATATACCTGGACTTAACCAATCAAAAATTCTTCCCACACTATTTCAAAACCAAACTAACATTTTAATTGGTTCTACATTTCAACACTTTCAAAGCCACATAATATTCACCCATCCCCCCAGTGCTCATTCAGCCTGTTACCATGGTAACTCCCACCTAACTCAGCACACAGGTGAAAAGTTCATCATACTATGTTGCAAATGAACTCAGCAAGGGTGTTTGACCTCTCAATATACTAGCTAATCATGTGCAATGTTTCTTTCAATGACTTTTTCTCAACCATTAGAATTACTTCTTTCAAAAAACACAAGCATGCACCCTAATTTTCAGTGGAGAATTTTAAGAAACCACCGATCATTTCTTGTTTTTCAAGTGCACTGAATCTCAACCACTTTTTTTAAAAAAAACTCCTACTTTCAAACTGCCATTTCATTTCCACAACTCATCTGAATACAACCACATCTAACTTTAAGATGCCTAAAGTCTGAATTGTGGGTCATAGCTTTGTTCACTGGAGTGAAAAATATGCAGCAAACAGAGGTATTCACAACCTTGATTTACCAAATGTGGATATTATGTGGATTGGCCAGAGAGGATTGAGATGTCACCAATTGATACCATTGGTAAAATCCTTTATGCATCTACCACACCCTGACCTCATAATTGTGCACTGTGGTGGAAATGACCTGGGCACATTGACTGGGGTAGGTCTGGAAATGCTTTTAAGACATCTTTGGGCAATTGATGTCACTTTTTCCAAAAACTGCCTTAGTATATTCTAATATATGCCAAAGGCAAAAATGGAACTGGTCCAACCAATTTTGTGCACAGATTGAGAAAGCAAGGAAACATGTGAATAAATATGTTTCTGCTTTCCTCAGCGACTATGGTATGGGTTCTATATACCACAACAACTTGCGTTACAACATGCAAGGCATCTATAGGAGAGATGGTGTACATTTTATAGATGAGTGGAATACAGTCTTTCTCTTGAATTTTAGACTCTGCATCGGTACCTACTTGTAGGTACAAAAAACACCCACATAACACAACAGCTCTTTTCAGAGCTACCCTACCTCTAAGCACTCTAAATTATATTTTTACTCTAATTTTTTTCACTGTTTTACCCTGTGGTGCGCTCAGGGTACGCGTACCGGGACGCGTACATGGGAACACACCCAGCGCTTACCCCGTGAAAATTTCAACAAAAAAAAAAGTTTTTTTGCCCTTCAGGGCCCTTCTAGGCCCCCCTCAGAAAACCTAGGGTGGTCAGGGGGTATCTACCCCGCCCCCTTTTAATCATTTCCCCCTTTTTTTTTACCTCTTGTGTCTCGATCCTACCGAGACACAAGATGGCGGACTCTCCGGACTGTTTAGAATGTTGCCAGACTCCCGAGAGCCAATCAGCTTTCCGCTCGCGCACTCCCGTGGCGTGCCGGGTGCGCTCCCCGGTACGCGTACTGGTAAGCGCTCGAAGCGCGCATATAGATATATATGTGTTTTTAAAGTTAATTTACGTAAAAACCACTGGAGAAATTTTCACCAAATATAGAAAAGGCACTTCTGCGTACCAGTCCCTACCATTTTGCCAAGTTTGGTGTAATTCCATTCAGCCGTTCAAGGCTGTAGCCGTGTCTAAATGTCCTATGGAAAATTGCATGGGGAAAACACATTTGAAAGTGTTGAAATTTAGAACCAATTAAAATGTTACTTTGGTTATGAATTTGTGTGTGATGAAGTTTGATTGGTTATGTATATATCAAAAATGAGAGGGAAACACGGCCATTTTGTCATAGTACTGTCTAAGGTACACTTGTGAGGAATTTTTTGTGTTCAATTTCTGGTGTGAGATTTACACAGTACTAACTCTTCTCCTGCTTTCTAAAAGGTGAGTTGTTAATTTGTAAGGGGAACTACGTTGTACACTTTAAGTTAATTGAAAAAATGTTTTCTGTTAGTTATTTACTGTCCTTCTGTTATAGATATGGATTGAGTTAGGCTTCATCACATGCAGTGCTTTATATTTCTAGTTACTGCCTGATACTATACACTACCCAAAGATAACTTCACTATTAAAAACTCTCAAGTACCTTTGTCAACTTCACCTCTACAGTGACTTAACTCTAATGATATAGTTATATAAAGTATTTGATAAAATTTGTGCATATTCATTTAAATGAAATAAATACTTGATAAAGCTAGTTTTATATTATGTATTACTAAAAATGATAAATGAAAGTGATTCTTTTTTTCTGCAATTTACAGCAAGAAATTTCAAAATAAAATGGATCACAATACAGAGACCGTCAAAATTTCTTTTGAATTTTCCACTACTTTTATGGACATTTTGAATGTCCCACTTATTGACAGTACCAGTAATGAAGAAGTTTCTGTTGGAGGAGATGACATGAGGGATTTTTTTGATCAGTCTCTTGACGGCGAATTTATCGAATGTTTGGAGACCATAGAGTTCCAGGAATCAACTTTGCAGACTTTTGATGAGGAGATTCCTGATGATGTGATTGAAGAGGAAATTCCTGATGAAGACATGTTAATAGTTCTTTTAAATTATGAAAATTCAGAAGAATAAATTTATATTTAGAAATTAAAAATTGTTTGAGACATTATTCATTTTTATTTGTAATTCATGAGGTAATAGCGAAGTGATTGTAGTATAAACTAAGACTTATGGTATAGACTGCAACATTTTTATGTTACATAGTAAGTTTACTCATAGTTACTTCCCTTCTCCCACTATATTTTCTCCAATGTGTATTTGACATCTCTTCTTCATCTCCTGCCTGCTTTCTCTCACTGTCTGTCTCTGATGCACCCTCTCGCCGCCATTTTGTGTAGTTACAGAAGAGAGTGACATGTAATAGTTGAGAACGTAAAAAGGGGGCAGGGTAGAGTGCCCCTGACCCCCCCAGGCCTTATCAGGGGGTCCCAAAAAGATCTGTTTCTGCTTTCCTGAGAAACTATGGTATGGGTTCCATATACCACAATAACTTGTGTTACAACATGCAAGATATCTACAGAGGAAACGGTATACATTTCTCAAATTAGGGGATCAGAGTCTTTCTCTTGAATTGTAGACTCTGCAACAGTACCTACTTCTAGGTACTTAAATCACCCACATAACACAACAGCTCTTTTCAGAGCTATCCTACCTCTAAGCACTCTAAATTATTTTTTTACTCAAATTGTTTTCACTGTTTTACCTTGTGGTGCGCTCAGGGTACGCGTACCGGAAAGCGTACCTGGGAACACACCCAGCGCTTACCCCGTGAAAATTTCAACAAAACAAAAAAAAAGTTTTTTGTCCTTCATGGCCCTTCTAGGTCCCCCTCAGAAAACCTAGGGGGTCAGGGGGTATCTACCCTGCCCCCTTTTAATCATTTCCCCCTTTTATTTTTCACCTCTTGTGTCTAGATCCTACCGAGACACAAGATGGCAGACTCTCCGGACTGTTTAGAATGTTGACAGACACCCGAGAGCCAATCAGCTTTCCGCTCGCGCACTCCCGTGGCGCGCCCGGTGCGCTCCCCGGTACGCGTACCTGTAAGCGCTCGAAGCGCGCATATAGATATATATGTGTTTTTGAAGTTAATTTTCGTAAAAACCACTGGAGCAATTTTCACCAAATATAGAAAAGGCACTTCTGCGTACCAGTCCCTACAATTTTGCAAAGTTTGGTGTTATTCCATTCAGCGGTTCGGGCTGTAGCCTTGTCTATTCGTCCTATGGAAATTAACATGGGGAAAACATGTTTTGGGACCCCCCTTTTTTCTCAGCCCCCGCATGACGAATCCCCCCGAAACTTTCAGGGAAGAAGCGGAGCGGAGTTGGCCTAAGTTTTGGAAAATGACACGCAAATTCCTCAACCGGCGCCAAAGTTATTCCCAATAGAATGTTGCAGATTTCCTATGGTAGCTAGGTCCTAACTATAACTTAACTACCTACTGGCGACCGCCAGTAGGTAATATATATATATTTATATATATATATATTACCTACTGGCGGTCGCCAGTAGGTAGTTATAGTTAGGATCGATTTCCATAGGGAAATCGCAACATTCTATTTGGAATAACTTTGATGCCGGTTAAGGAATCAGCCTGGATTTTTCAGCAACTCTGCCTCGCGGCTCTCCGCTCCTTCCCTAAAAGTTTGGGGGGGATTCGTCAAGCGGGGGCCGAGATAAAAGGGGGGTCCCAAAACGTGTTTTCCCCATGTTAATTTCCATAGGGCGGTCTGTCGCACTTTTAGCTCAAACGGCTGAATGGATTTTCACCAAACTTGGCAAAATTGTAGGATCTGGTAGCCCGATGTGCCTTTGCTATGTCTCAAGATATGTGCTCCAGAGGATTTTGAGTAATTTAGGTTCAAAAAAATTTATATATCTATAGCCGCGCCCCAGTACGTGCACCGGGGAGCGCCCCGGGCGCGCCATGCGACCTGCGCACGGGAAGCTGATTGGCTCTCGGGTGTCTGTAAACATTCGTAACAGTTCGCAGCGGCCGCCATCTTGTGTCTCGGTAGGATCGAGACACAAGTGGTGGCAAAAAACAAAGGGAGAAATGACCAAAAGGGGGCAGGGTACACCCCCCCTGACCCCCTAGGTTTGATGTGGGGGCCATAAAAGGGTCCCTCGGGTAAAACATTATTTTTTTTGTAATTCGATTTTCGCCGGGGGGGGGGGGGGGGGGGGGGATTGTGCGACCGGTACGCGCACCGGGGAGCGTACCGGGGAGCGTACTTTGGTGAAAAATAGTGAAAATAATAGTGTAAAATAATCATTTTGAGTGATTACAGGTAGGGTAGCTCTGAAAAGAGCTTTTGGGTTCTGTGGCTGTTTTAGGTACCTACAAGTACGTCCCACACACACCCACACACACACAACCCCACACCCCCACACCCACACACTCCCCACACACACCTCACACACGCACAGCTCCACTCACACCCAAACACCCCACACCCCACACCGACACCTTACACATCCACACCCACAACCACACATCCCACACACCCAGACACACACACACACCTCACCCCCCAACACACACACGCGCACACACAGATACCTCACAGACACACCTCACACATCCCACACACCTCCCCCCCACTCACACACGCACACCTCACAGACACATCCACACATCCCACACATGCACACACATTCTATACACATACTCCCCACACCCACACACACCCCACACACACCCACACTTCCACCTACACCGAAACACCCCACACACCCACACAAACACTTTACACACCCACATCCCCACCCACACCCACATAACCCACACAGATATACACCTCATCCCCCCCAGACACAAACATACACACATACACACCTCACAGACACACCCCGCACAACCCCCACACACACCTCCCCCACCCCCACAAATGGGGAAAACTCAGTGAAACACTAAAATAATAATTTAAAGTGCTTAGAGGTAGGGTATCTCTGAATAGAGTTGTTGTGTTGTGTGGGTGATTTAAGTACCAACATGTAGGTACCAATGCAGAGTCTTAAATTCAATGTACACCGTTTACTCTGTAGATAATTTGCATGTTGTTATAGAAGTTATTGTGGTATATGGAATCCATACCATAGTCTGTCAGGAAAACATAAAGAACATGGAGGCAGGAGATGAAAAAGAGATGTCAAATACATTTTGGAGATAATATAGTGGGAGAAAGGAAGTATCTATGAGCAAAATTACTATGTAAAACAAAAAGTTGCACAGTATTCTATAAGTTTGACTTTACATTATAATCAATTTGGTAGTAGTTTAAGATTTACATATAAAAATGAATAATGTCTCAAACAATTTTAGAATTATTAAATATAAATTTATTTTTGAGATTCATTTTCAAAATTTGATAGAACGTCTAACATTTGACTGTCCGCAATGTCCTCTTCTTGAGTGAACATAACTTCCAACATTTGACTGTCAGAAACGTCCTCATATTGAATTACCAAATCCACAGATTGTACACATTGTAGAAGTTCATGGTCCCGTGATTCATCCATGAATTCCAGGTCATTGGGTTCAATGATTTCCTCATTGTTCATCTCTAGGACAATTTCAAAGGAAATGTTCTGTTCTCCTTCCATTTTTGTGCTGAAATTTGCATTAAAAAAAAATCTGTAGAAATATGGCACTGTTGGGTTTAAGTTCAGACAGGTAGTTTTGATTTTTTAACAGTGAAGTTAACTTTGGGCAATGTATGGTAACAGGCAGGAAGTAGAAATATAAAAAGTGCCTGTGAAGAAGCGTAAGTAAATTCATAATTATAGCAGAGAAGCCTAAGTCAATCCATAAATATAACAGAGGAGCCTATCTCTATCTATAACTATAGCAGAGGGACAGTAAATAACTATCAGAAAACGTTTTTAAAAAATAAATTAAAGTGCCCCTTACAAATTATCAACTTACTTGACAGAGAGGTGAAGAAGACAAAATGCGAAAATACTTTCAAGATGTACCTCAGGTAGTTGTAGTCAAAATGGCCGTGTTTCCCTCTCATTTTTCATTTATATTCATGTACATAACCAATCAAATGTCAGGAAAAAAAATAGAAAATGAAAGTAACATTTTAATTGGTTGTCAATTCTAACACTTCAGATGTGTTTTTGTGAAGTAATTTACCTCAGGGTATTTAGAGAGGTCTACAGGCTAAATGGCTCAATGGAATTCCATCGAATTTGGGAAAATGGTAGGGATTGGTATGTAGTATGAGCTATTCTATATTTGGTGAAAGTGTCTCCAGTGGTTTTTATGTAAATTAACTTTTAACATTTTTTTAGAGCGCTTCCCGGTGCGCGCCCCGGTACGCGTACCGGCAGCGCTACGGCAGTCCTCCATTTTGTTTTCGGTAGATTTAAGACAGAAAATGGAGGACAAACAACGTTGAGAATGGGTATAAGGGGGCATCGTAGGCACTCCTTGACCCTCTATGTTTTGTGAGGGGGTCTTAGGAGGCCCAAATAGGCACAAAAAAAAAAAACATTTATTTTTCGCGGGGGAGCGCTCGGTACGCGCACCGGGGAGCGTACCGGGGAGCGTACTATGGTGAAAAATAGTGAAAAAAGTTAGAAAAAGATAATCATTTGGAGTGATCAGAGATAGGGTAGCCCTGAAAAGAGCTTTTGAGTTCTGTGGCTGATTTAGGTACCTACAAGTAGGTTCCAATGCACAGTCCTATATTCAGGAGGAATATTCTATTCCCCTCATCTGAGAAGTGCACACCATCTCCTCTGTAGATATCTTGCATGTTGTAACGCAAGTTGTTGTTGTATATTGAACCCATTCCATAGTCTCTCATGTAAGCAGAAACAGATTTATTCACGTTTCCGTGCTTTCTCAAATTGTGGACAAAATTGATTGGACCACTTCCATTTCTGTCTTTGGCATATATTGGAATATACTAAGGCAGTTTGTGGAAAAAGTGCCATCAAATTATTAAAGGTGTCCTTTAAAAGCATTTCCAGACCTACCCCAGTCAAAGTGCCCAAGTCATTTCCTCCACAGTGCACAATTAACAGGTCAGGGTGTGGCAAATGCAAAAAGGTTTTCACCAATGGAATCAATTGGTGACATTTTAATCCTCTCTGGCCAATCCATTTGATGTTCACGTTTGATAAATCAAGGTTGTGAAAATTCTGGGACTAGCATACCTTTGAGCCCAGTGGATATAGCTATGTCCAATAATCCACACAGAATACATGGTGAGAGGAGATTCTGATGCAGTCAGATGAAGTGTGGAAAAGAAATGGCAGTTGGAACAATAGAAGTTTGCAAAAAAAACCTGTGGAGTTTCAGTGCTCTTGAATCACAAGCAATGATTGGTAGAATGAGATAGGTGAAAACTGAAAGTTAGGGTGCATGGTTGTGTTCTGTGTAAGAAGTAATTTGAATGGTTAAAAAAAGTCATTTAAAGAAACCTTACACCAGATAAGCTGGTGTATTTGCAGGTCAAACATCCTTGCAGAGGTGATTTGCAATATTGTAGAATAAACTTTTAACCCTGGCAGCTCAGTGAGGAGGGAGTTGCTATGGTAACAGGTAGAAAGGGCTGAGGGGGGGAAGGGTGTTGGTTTGAAAATACAGAGGGAAGAGTTTTGATTGGTTACCATGAGCAATATGTGTGTAGAATTAGAGGTTTTCTGTGCCTTTATGGTTTGCAGTGCCTGGAGAACATACCTTTTGCTCTGCTAAAGAAATATTGGTGTGTGTATCTGACACTGTTCTGAATCTCCTAAAGCATTTGTAAAGGTGAGTTATGATTCATTTAATATACATAGAGACTTGTATATTCTATAGAGAAGATTTGGAAGCAAATTGTGGTTTTTTAATGTTGCTTTGTGTCATGCTTTTTGATAATGCTTGGTAAAAAGTTTTTACTGCATAGAGGAATTGTATTTTGTAAAATCGTGAAGTTTTAGTAGTGATATGGAATGCTTTTATTTGGGACCTGTGCTGTGTTTTTTAAATGTGATGTCAAAAACGATTTTGTGAAAAATGAATGGATTTTACATTTTTTAAAAGGAATAAATAATGTGTGCATGTTTAAAGAAATATATTTGACTCTTTACAATAATGTTACCTGTGTTTTAAATCAGTGTAGGAAGCATATTGAGTTTGTTTGCATAGAGGAATTGTATTTTGTAAAATTGTGAAGCTCCATGTGAAAGCGTTTGCCTCAGTCTTATCCCTGTTGTGAGGCAGGTGCAAGATTTTGCCTCAGTCTTATCCCTGCTGTGAGGCAGATTATTGTACATAGGATCTGTGCTGTGTTTCCTAAATGTGATGTAAAAAACGATTTTGGGGAAAATAAATGGTTTTTACATTTTTGAGTATAATGTGGCGCAAAGGTTTAAAAAGTGACGCATACATGCGTCACTTTTTAAATATGGAGAAAAAAGGTACATGTTTGGGCTTTCCTGGGGAGCCTAGGTGGTGAGGCTTGTATCTAAGAGTGCAGTGGACTAGGCTTCATGAAGCATATCCCTGACTGCATTCTTAGACACAGGTGTCAATTTGACTCTTTACAATGATGTTAGCTGTGTTTAAAATCAGTGTAGGGAGCATATTGAGTTTGTTTGCATAGAGGAATTGTATTTTGTAAAATTGTGAAGCTCCATGTGAAAGCGTTTGCCTCAGTCTTATCCCTGTTGTGAGGCAGGTGCAAGATTTTGCCTCAGTCTTATCCCTGCTGTGAGGCAGATTATTGTAAATAGGATCTGTGCTGTGTTTCCTAAATGTGATGTCAAAAACGATTTTGGGGAAAATAAATGGTTTTAACATTTTTGAGTATAATGTGGCACATAGGTTTAAAAAGTGACGCATACATGCGTCACTTTTTAAAATATGGGGGAAAAGGTACATGTTTGGGCTTTCCTGGGGAACTTAGTTGTTGAGGCTTGTATCTAAGAGTGCAGTGGACTAGGCTTCCTGAAGCATATCCCTGTCTGCATTCTTAGACACAAGTGACAATTTGACTCTTGTAATTTTTGTAATTTTGTAAAAATGGGAGGTAGTTCTGAAAAGAACTTTTTTTAATGTTTTTGTTGTTTTATATTTTTTTTATTATTTTTCTGAACATTTTTTTTTTCTCGATTTTTTGAACACTTTTATAATTTTTTGAGTGTTTTTTGGGGGGAACAACAAAAAAAGGAATTACAAATGGCTCAACAGGAGCAAAAAGATTTATTGCTTCTTCTTTTGGTTACATTGATGGTTTTCCACCGCATTGCTTATTAAGATCACGCTTAGTTCCCCATAGCACAGTGTCTTGCCACAGAAGACACATACAAATTTGAGACTGCCAACATTTTTTTGAACATTGGGCACCATTTGCCGTCCTTCAGGTGCTGCATGTGATACTTTGGCAGAGGAGGTGCTGGGCTGTGGATTCTTCTGATTTTGCGCCATGGCACGAACCTCTGCTTGAGCAAGATTATTAGGATGCAACCTTTGCATGTGGCGCAACATAGTATAATTGCCGAATGAATATTTCTATTTGGGATTGCCCCTGGAAAGAATTTCTCCGCAAATAAGGCACTTAACCTTAGGGGAATTCACTTTCTTCTGCCCAGGAGGGTGGGAGAAGAAGTCCCAAATAAAATGCACTTTTATGTGACTCTGTCTTGGCTCTTCAGGCAAAAATTGCCTGGTTTGTTCCTCCTCCTCCTGTTCTTCCCCCTCATCCTCTTCTTGTTCAGGGACAAGGAACTGGGATGGTGGTCCTTCCTTTCTAGGTGGTTGTGGTGGTGGAGAGGGTCCACCAGCTGCAGCTACTAATGATGCCATTGCCAGAATCAGATACAGGTCTTCTTCTCTCAAAGTAGAAAGTCCGAGTGAGGAAAAAGGTGGGGGCTTTCATCATTTGAAAAAAAAAAGTGTTCTGGACCAATGAAAAGTGTTATTTTCAAGTCACATGATCCAAGCTTTCATCATTTGGAAACCAAAACTGATCTGCACCAATGAAAAGTGTTATTTTCAGATCACATGACCCGACGCGCTTACACTACGCGCCCCGGGGTGCGCCCCGCGGCGCGTCGCGTAAGCGCGTCATGATGTTGCGCGATCGTATGCCATCGCGTGGTTCCGGGTGCGCTTACGCAGAGCCTCATATGACGCATCACGCGACTACGCGAAACGTCATGATGTTGTTTTTGTTCGCGGGAATAACGCTCTCGGACGATCCCCGATACGCGCCCCGGGGCGCACCGTAACATTGTGCTTACCCGAGCGTTCACCGGTAGGTGCCCCGGGAGCGCTCCGGGGCGCGTACCAGGGCAAACAATAAAAAAATATATATATATTTACACTATTTAAAATTTATTATAAAAATTATTACTTTCTTACCTATAGATAATTGCTATTAAAAACCTATGAAATTCACTGAAAAAACCATAGGTTTCACACCAGTTATAGTTAGGAATTAGCATTTAAAAAACCTATTAAATTCACTGAAAAAACCATAGGTTTTACACCAGTTATAGTTAACCTGAAGTTTTACTAGCATAAAACCATTGAAATTCCCACGTTATAGTTAGTTGGACTCACTATAACTTGCGCGTGCAATGCACTACTGATGACGTCACATATTACATCACTCATGACATGGTCAGTGACATCACTCATGACATCACTGATGACACCATCCAGTGAATGTATGTCTTTCTGAAAAATAAATAACAGTGAGTAATGTTTAAATATTTAAATATATGTATTAATGTAACACTTTGTGTATAAGTTGCTGCATGGGTTGGTGAGTAGCTACATGTGTAGGTATATGGGTTATTAGATTTTTTTTAGTATGAGTATGAGTGTTTGTATGGTTTGGTGGGGGTATTACTTAGCACATAGAAGCATGAATCACTGACTCTCTGTTTGTATGTGTTTTGAAGACAGCATATGTGCAGGACTGTATCGGTGGATGAGTGTGTATATGTGTGTGTTAGTGAGTGAATGACTGTCTCACTAGTGTCTTCATCAGTAACTACATATGTTTTAATCTAGTATATGTGAATATTGATGTATATAAGTGAGTATATGTGAGAGTGAGGGATTCTAAAAGTTCCTGTTTAAATTAGTATGTGTTTCTATAAGTGATTGTTTAAGAGAGTAAGTATGTGTCCTTAGAAGTAAGGTAGTAGTGTGTGTATAGCTGTATATGCTAATGAATGGATGTTCAATAGTTTATTTGCATGTGTGAGTATGTGTGTGAGTAATTTTTGGATGCCTGTCAGTATGTAACAGAATGTATAGGTGTATCACTACATATGATGAGTGAGTATATGTATGAGTGACTATATAGAACTGTTGGTGAATGAGTGGATGTGTATGTAGATGGTGGATTTATTGAATTGGTTGTTGTAACTGGTATGGGTATCTCCATTTGTTTGAAAATTTTAGTTTCTATTTTTGAATATTTGTTTCAAGGATTACATTACAGTGAAAGGAGGTCTGTCACTCTGTCACAAGGATGGTGTCATCAGTGATGTCATGAGTGATGTCACTGACCATGTCATGAGTGATGTAATATGTGACGTCATCAGCAGTGCATTGCACGTGCAAGTTATCTTGAGTCCAACTAACTATAACGTGGGAATTTCAAGGGTTTTATGCGAGTAAAACTTCCAGCTAACTATAACAGGCGTGAAACCTATGGTTTTTTCAGTGAATTTAATAGGTTTTTTAAATGCTAATTCCTAACTATAACTGGTGTGAAACCTATGGTTTTTTCAGTGAATATATATATACACACACACACATATATATATACACACACACATATATATATATATATATATATATATATATATATATATATATATATATATATGTATATATATATATATATATATATCGATAGATAGATAGATAGATAGATAGATAGATAGATAGATAGATAGATAGATAGATAGATAGATAGATAGATAGATAGATAGATAGATAGATAGATAGATAGATAGATAGATAGATAGATATATACACTACAGCGGAAACCGGCTACACATCACCACCAATTGCTGACCTTAATGAGTCAGCGGGACACATGCTCCGGGTACACAACAAAGGATTTATTTAGCATAAATGTAGCGCTATCCTGCAGTCCGTGAAACACTTTTGGCAGACGCGTTTCCGGCCGGAATGGTCATCATCAGTGCCAGTTCCACAGGCTGATAAGTTCTTGTGGGCTTCAGAGACCACTGCTTTAGAAGTAGTCTCTCAGCTCCTCCTCCCACAGGCAGGTGTGTGGATTGCACTGAGAATCCCAAGTCCACTGCACGATGGTAGTTGCAGTCCTCATGAGGTTCCTCATACACTGATGTGGAACTCTGAACAATAATAATGACCCCAAACTCTTTTTTAAAAAAAACTTTTTATTGAATTTAAAGAACAAGAAAACAGAGAAACAAAAAGAAAACAAGGCAGTACGGTACAAACGTGTCACCACGTGGTTCGTGGGGGGGTACAAATGTAAAGCAGACATCATTGCATTCGAAAAATACTGGGGGGGGGAGAGAAGGAGACCAGAAGCAAGCAATACATCTATATTCCTGCGGAGGAAACATCAGGTTGGGAGGAAGACAGGTCGGTATCAAATACCGAAATGGGGGGGGGTACATATATCTCCACGGTATGCGTTCCACTGAGTCCAAATTTTCCCCCATTTGCCAGGCCTGCCTCGGGAGACATACACAGTCTTTTCTCGAAACATGGACCAGTCCATGTTCTGTTGCCATACCAGAATCGTCGGAGGCCTCTGAGCGCCCCATAGCTGGGCAATGTCACGCTTGGCTATCATGTTACCCAATGTCACCCATCGAAGCTGCACCTAGGTACAATCATTCGGTTCCCAGACATTCAACAAGCATCTCCGCGCTTCAGGCATCAACCGCACACCCGTGACCTCACTCATAACATCATGCACGCGAGCCCAATAGCGCAGTACAGCAGGACATTCCCAAATGATATGTAGAAATGTGGCCACCATACCGCAACCACGTCTGCACAATCCATCCGTCAAAAATCCCATGCGCACCAGACGCGGACCAGTCACATACACCCTATGAAGAATTTTGAGCTGGACAAATCGAAGGCGTGCCGGAATAGCCACCTCCTTCGGAGAAGAAAGCGCAGCCTGCCAATCCTCGTCATCGAGCTCCAGACCATCACTAGTCCACAACTCTCGAAGGCTATCCAGTTGATCAATCATGGTATTGATTAACTTTTTATAAATGAGCGAGATCGTGCTCTCAGGGATATGCCCATCCAGTATCCGATCTTCAAGCGGGGACGCTTCCGGAACGTCCGAGCCCAGGGGAAAAACAGACAGGACTGCGTGTCGGACCTGCGCATATCTAAAGGATTCCTTATCATTCAGCCCATATTCAACTTTCAGTTCTTCAAACGACTTGACTCTACCCTTGATCCACACATCATCAACCCTGCTGATCCCAATCATGTCCCACCGATCGAACCCCTTCGACTGCCATAGGGAACCAAATTTATCTGAAGCATAAAGCGGCGTGGCACGGGTCGGCTTGTCGGCCCATCCTGTAGCAGCTGTAGCCCGATACCACACCTGCACGGCTGTTTTAGTGGGGCCCGTAAGCGACCCGACGGTCGACTTCGCGTATAGAGCCCTGTTGTAATCACCGCCGGGTAGCAACCCTTTATCCATCGCAAAGGCCGGATTTGGCGAATGAGCGTATGCGCCATGGTTGATGGCCCCCAGCTGAGAGGCCCAATAATAGCGACGGATGTCAGGGAGAGCGATGCCGCCATCGAACCACGGGAGCATGAGCTTCGAAAGGGCAATACGAGAACGGCCCCCCCATAGCAATTGCCGCTGGAGGCCTTCAATCTCCCGAAAATATCCGGCCGGTACAACATCAAGCGTGTTTTGAAGCGCATAGAGAAATCGGGGGAGCGACATCATCTTAAACAACGCCGCACGTCCCAGAGGAGAGAGAGGAAGCCTACTCCACGTTCCAACATCTGCACGGAGGCGTCGGAGAGGGGGCAGCAGATTGCGTTCATATCGAAGCACAGGGTCCTGGGTAATAAAGATTCCCAAATACTTAAAACCTTCCAGTACGTAAGAACATAAATGCAGGATTTTGACCAGTTGATAACTAGACCGGACTTTTTATGAAAAGAAGTCAAAACGTCAAAAAGGACGATCAACGACTTACGAGGTGACGTAAGATACAAAAGTATATCGTCTGCATACAGAGATACACGGTCTTCAAATTCCGGGGACCATCTAATGCCCTTCAAGGACGGTTCCCATCTCAACCAAGCCGCCAGTGGCTCCAGAGCAAGGGCAAACAAGAGCGGGGATAGAGGACAGCCCTGACGCGTCCCCCTACCAAGAGCAAAGGGGGTCGAGGCACGCCCATTCACCACTACCTGGGCTAAAGGTTCAGCATAGAGCAATTGCACCCAGCGGATAAAGGCGGGTCCGAAACCGAATTTAATGAGGACCGCCCAAAGATAAGGCCACTCGAGCGTATCAAACGCCATGGTGGCGTCTAAAGACGCCAAGATGGCCGGCTCCCGCAGAGTCCCCGCTCGCGCGAGGACTCCATGCAGTCGCCGAAGGTTAAGTGCCGTGTTTCGGTGTGGTATAAATCCGGATTGGTCCGGGTGGACAAGATCGCCTATAACAGATACCAGACGATTAGCGAGGACTTTGGCCAGGATCTTAGGTTCAGCATTTATCAGGGAAATAGGTCTGAAGGATTCACAACGGTCACGTGGCTTACCCTCCTTATGGATAACTACTATGGAGGCCAATCTCTGGTCAGGAGGAAGAGACCCCTCCTCCAGTGATTCCAAGAACATCGATCGGAGATACGGCGCCAGTACATCCGGACAGAGCTTATAAAGCTCAATAGGGAGTCCATTAGGGCCTGAGGCCCTCCCCGAGCGAATCGAGCGGATAGCGGTCGCAATTTCATCCGCCGTGGGCGGAGCTTCCAACAGATCCCTCTCTGGATCAGACAGGCATGGGAGCGAGATATCACGTAGAAGCAAGTGGGAGTCCTGCTCCGGTCGGTCAGACACAGGGGAGTACACTACCTGAAAATAATCAGCAAAGCGCGTAACGATTCCAGCAGGGTCTGTGATATCTACACCATTCACATCAACCACAACAGGAACTACCTGACTCGCGCATTCTCTCCTATCCAACCAAGCCAGCAATTTCCCAGCCTTATCTCCCACATCATACAGCCGCCCCTGCCGTTCACGACCCATCTCTTTCGCTGCATCAGTCACCAGCGCTCTATATTCAAGCTGTTTAAGGTCCAGAAGGTGCAGCCTCTCAGGGGAGACCCCAGAGTCCAACTCCCCCTCAAGAGCGGAAATTTCAGTCTCAAGACGGACAACCTCCTCCCGCCTACATCTCTTAACATTGCCAATCGATGAGAGGGCCTGGCCTCGAATTACAGTTTTGTACGCTTCCCATAATGAAACAGAAGAGGTCACTGAACCCACATTTTCAGCAAAGTAGTGATTGATCGCTGCAAGAAGTTCCGTCCTGATCTTAGGATCGCGGAGGTACCATGGATTGATCGGGGCGATACGACCCTCCGAGCCCAGGTGCGCGTTCACAACCAACCACAATGGGGAATGATCCGAGATACCCCTGGCTAGATGTGACCCCAAACTCTTGGCTCTGGGCTGCACTCCACCACAGGAGTACTGGATATGATGGTCCCGCTAATACCTTTGTTAGTACCCTTATCAGGCAGCACAATGCCGCCTCCTTTCTTCTCTCGCATAAATAAGCTCCAAATGGAAATACCTCTGCTTGGGGGGGCGCCGCAATGTACTCCTCGTACTCCACCAAAAGTTGCTGATTTCGCGGTTCTTCAGACCGAGAGGCCGTGCCATCTGCCGGTATCAGCGGAAACCGGCTACACATCACCACCAATTGCTGACCGTAATGGAAAGTCAGCGGAACAGGACACATGCTCCAGGTACACAACAAAGGATTCATTTAGCATAAATGAAGCACTTTCCTGCAGTCCGTGAAACGCTTTTGCCAGACACGTTTCTGGCCGGAATGGCCGTCATCAGTGCCAGTCCCACAGGCTGATAAGTTCTCGTGGGCTTCAGAGAACACTCCCTTAGAAGTAGTCTCTGGACTCCTCCTCCCACAGGCAGGTGTGTGGATTGCGCTGAGAATGCCAGGTCCACTGCATGATGGTAGTTGCAGTCCTCACAAGGTTCCTCATACAGTGATGTGGAACTCTGAATAATAATAATGTCCCCAAATTCTTGGCGCGGGGCTGCACTCCAACGCAGGAGTCCTGGATATTTTGGTCCCACTAATACCTTTGCTTGTACCCTTATCAAGCAGCGCAATGTGGCCTCCTCTCTCCCCTCGAATAAATAAGCTCCAAATGGAAATACCTCTGCTCGGGGGGCGTCGCGATGTACTCCTCATACTCCCCCAAAAGTTACTAATTTCGCGGTGCTCCAGACTGAGAGGGCGTGCCCCTGCCGATATCAGTGGAAACCAGCTACACATCGCCACAAATTGCTGACCTTAATGGAAAGTCAGCGGGACACATGCTTCGGGTACACAACAAACGATTTATTTAGCATAAATGAAGCACTTTCCTGCAGTCCGTGAAAGGCTTTTGGCAGATGCGTTTCGAGCCAGAATGGCCGCCATCAGTGCCGGTCCCACAGGCTGATAAGTTCTTGTGGGCTTCAGAGAACACTCCCTTAGAAGTAGTCTCTCGACTCCTCCGACCACAGACAGGTGTGTGAATTGCGCTGAGAATCCCAGGTCGACTGCATGATGGTAGTTGCAGTCCTCACGAGGTTCCTCATACAGTGATGTGGAACTCTGAACAATAATAATGTTCCCAAATTCTTGGCGCTGGGCTGCACTCCATCACAGGAGTCCTGGATATGATGGTCCCCCTAATACCTTTGTTTGTACACTTATCAGGCAGCGCATTGCCGCCTCCTCTCTCCCCTCGCATAAATAAGTAACCCTGGGCGTAGTGGGCGTAGTGGGGCTTCGCGAAGCTACGCGAAGCTACGCGAAGTGGGCAAAAAACTACGCCCACCCACGCACTTCGCCTAGCCCCACTATGCGACCCCCCGCCTCCCTACTCCTGCCTCCCGCCCTCCCTAAATGCTTAAATGACATTATAAATGAATTATAAAACCACTTACCTTGTCCGCCGCATCCCGGGGGCTCCCTCTCATCATCACGCCGCCGGCGTGCGCGTCTTGGATACTAATGCGCATGCGCGGCCGCCCGCGCATGCGCATTAGTATCTAAGACGGCGGTGTGGGTTTTCGTGCGTCTCTCTGCCTCTTAATGGCGGCGGGCTCCGAGCGGGGCCGCTACCCCTTTATACTCCAACTGTAATTCCTTCCAAGATAAATCAAGAATGGCTTGAGCCCAGAAATTTCTTGTTGGAGCGTGAAGTTTAATAAAACATGCAAGCAAGTAACATGCCCGGCGCGTTTCGGTGTCAAGCACCTTGGTCACTGGTCCCGTGACCAAGGTGCTTGACACCGAAATGCGTCGGGCATGTTACTGGGCTCGAGCAATTCTTGATTTATCTTGATATATATATATATATATATTTATATAACGCTCAATTCTCCTGTGCCTCCCCAGGAAAAACGATTCATAAAGGGGGTGGTGATGGACAGAGTATCTGAATTAAGCAGAACACTCCTACCCAGTCAAAAGATCAGGGCTTGATCCATCACCGTTTTTTAGCTCACTGCACCATCCCAGCTCAGAACCTGGCTACATGCAAATTAGTCTGACCCTGGCCCAGTGCATCATGGGAACAGGGCAGACCAAACTACCAAGCCAATTCTTTACTGGAAAGGAAACAAGCTTCCGGGGACCGGTTTCTGGCATTACAGCCGTCTTCGGCCCGGCTTGCTTGAATCCTGATGGTGCAGTGAGCAAGGGACTCACATCTGAGCATACCCTTCCACACTTGTGGTGGCCAAAACGATTCATAAAGGGGGTGGTGATGGACAGAGTATCTGAATTAAGCAGAACACTCCTACCCAGTCAAAAGATCAGGGCTTGATCCATCACCGTTTTTTAGCTCACTGCACCATCCCAGCTCAGAACCTGGCTACATGCAAATTAGTCTGACCCTGGCCCAGTGCATCATGGGAACAGGGCAGACCAAACTACCAAGCCAATTCTTTACTGGAAAGGAAACAAGCTTCCGGGGACCGGTTTCTGGCATTACAGCCGTCTTCGGCCCGGCTTGCTTGAATCCTGATGGTGCAGTGAGCAAGGGACTCACATCTGAGCATACCCTTCCACACTTGTGGTGGCCAAAACGATTCATAAAGGGGGTGGTGATGGACAGAGTATCTGAATTAAGCAGAACACTCCTACCCAGTCAACAGATCAGGGCTTGATCCATCACCGTTTTTTAGCTCACTGCACCATCCCAGCTCAGAACCTGGCTACATGCAAATTAGTCTGACCCTGGCCCAGTGCATCATGGGAACAGGGCAGACCAAACTACCAAGCCAATTCTTTACTGGAAAGGAAACAAGCTTCCGGGGACCGGTTTCTGGCATTACAGCCGTCTTCGGCCCGGCTTGCTTGAATCCTGATGGTGCAGTGAGCAAGGGACTCACATCTGAGCATACCCTTCCACACTTGTGGTGGCCAAAAAGATTCATAAAGGGGGTGGTGATGGACAGAGTATCTGAATTAAGCAGAACACTCCTACCCAGTCAAAAGATCAGGGCTTGATCCATCACCGTTTTTTAGCTCACTGCACCATCCCAGCTCAGAACCTGGCTACATGCAAATTAGTCTGACCCTGGCCCAGTGCATCATGGGAACAGGGCGGACCAAACTACCAAGCCAATTCTTTACTGGAAAGGAAACAAGCTTCCGGGGACCGGTTTCTGGCATTACAGCCGTCTTCGGCCTGGCTTGCTTGAATCCTGATGGTGCAGTGAGCAAGGGACTCACATCTGAGCATACCCTTCCACACTTGTGGTGGCCAAAACGATTCATAAAGGGGGTGGTGATGGACAGAGTATCTGAATTAAGCAGAACACTCCTACCCAGTCAAAAGATCAGGGCTTGATCCATCACCGTTTTTTAGCTCACTGCACCATCCCAGCTCAGAACCTGGCTACATGCAAATTAGTCTGACCCTGGCCCAGTGCATCATGGGAACAGGGCAGACCAAACTACCAAGCCAATTCTTTACTGGAAAGGAAACAAGCTTCTGGGGACCGGTTTCTGGCATTACAGCCGTCTTCGGCCCGGCTTGCTTGAATCCTGATGGTGCAGTGAGCAAGGGACTCACATCTGAGCATACCCTTCCACACTTGTGGTGGCCAAAACGATTCATAAAGGGGGTGGTGATGGACAGAGTATCTGAATTAAGCAGAACACTCCTACCCAGTCAAAAGATCAGGGCTTGATCCATCACCGTTTTTTAGCTCACTGCACCATCCCAGCTCAGAACCTGGCTACATGCAAATTAGTCTGACCCTGGCCCAGTGCATCATGGGAACAGGGCAGACCAAACTACCAAGCCAATTCTTTACTGGAAAGGAAACAAGCTTCCGGGGACCGGTTTCTGGCATTACAGCCGTCTTCGGCCCGGCTTGCTTGAATCCTGATGGTGCAGTGAGCAAGGGACTCACATCTGAGCATACCCTTCCACACTTGTGGTGGCCAAAACGATTCATAAAGGGGGTGGTGATGGACAGAGTATCTGAATTAAGCAGAACACTCCTACCCAGTCAAAAGATCAGGGCTTGATCCATCACCGTTTTTTAGCTCACTGCACCATCCCCAGGAAAAACAGCACTCTAGAGGTTTGCAGAAACAGGGTACTTTAATCGGTAAGCAACAGACGCGTTTCGGCGTTAAGCCTTCGTCAGTGTCAATGACACTTCGACTCATGCAGACAAATAAAGCATTGAAAATGTCATGAAAATTTCATGAAAACAAAGAAGGGACTAAACCCTCTGTAGTAATAAGGCACCATCTTAGAATGTGTTCTGAAGCACACACAAGCATATTATGTCTATCGCAAATCGATTCCTTGTAATACAGAGGTATCATATAATGCAAATTAATACATTACATAGTTATCTGGCCGTGGATCGGCTATTGTCCCTCGAATGTTGCAATACAAAATTCAAGCTTTCTAATACCAAATGAAACAGTAATATTTCAAAATTTGAAATCATGTGTTTAAATCAACCATGCACAAGCAGATAACCAATTCATATGTATATACATACACCCATTATTCAATTCAAAATCCAACGCATTGAATCAACCCCATAGCCCCAAACCCATAGAGCTAGGGGAGAGACCCTCTGCGCAAAAAGGTCCCGAAAATTCTCTTACATATGAGGAAGTCACAAAGCTAGAGTCCAGACATATTTACAGTTCATTGTCAATTAATTTCCCTAAATGCACTGCCAGCTCCTCCCCACTATTCAGGCCTCTGGGATATATGGTCATTAAATCGATAATATATCTCGATTCAAGCCCTCTAAGTCGTCTCAGACGGTCCCCTCCCCTGATATTCGGTGGTACAGTGTCTAAACCAAACAATTGCAGTTTGTTTCTGTCCTTCCCGTGTTGTTCTGAAAAGTGCCGGGCCACCGGCTATGCCGGATCGGCTTTGTCGATGGCCCGAAGATGCTCCAATATACGCATCTTTAGTGGGTTGATCGTGCTCCCCACGTAGCGTAAGCCGCACGGGCAGACCAAATAGTATACAGCATAGGAGGTGCTGCAAGTGATACATTTCAGTATCTTTACACATTTGCCTGTTTCCTGAATATCATAGGTAAGGACCCTTCTGCTCGCTGCACAGGCCTTACAGCGGCCACAGGGATAAAAACCCATCATAGCTGTCAAGCTGCTGACCAGCTTATCCCTTAGTCATCTTGCTCTGTTAAAGGTCACTAGGGGGTATGGTTGTAGATCATCTTTAAGTGCATTATCTGTAAGGAGGATGTGCCAGTTTTTTCTTAGCATAGCTTTCAGGTGGTTTGCCCCAGAGAAGTATGGCGTTACCAGTCTAAATTTCCCTTCTTTGCTAGGCTCATTGAGTAAAGAATTTTTCTTTTTCAAAATATCTTTTCTAGGGGTCCTTCTCACTTTTTTTAGAGTGTTCTGTAGCAACCCGTCATCATAACCCCTAAGACTAAACCGTGAGAGGCATTCCGAAGCGGCCGCCTCGAAGTCCTGGTCTCTCGAGCTGTTTCTGCATAGTCTTAGTAGTTCTCCATAGGGTATGCTGTTGACCAGCGGACGTGGGTGGCTGCTGCTGGCGAACAAGATAAAATTGCCCGCAGTTTCTTTTCTAAAGAGTGCAATCTGGATTTTACCGTCATCAATGAACACCCTCAGGTCCAAATATTCTGCTGCCACCGGACTAATGGACCCAGAGAGGTGCAGATTGTATTCATTTTCATTCAGGATTTCCACATACTTTTCTGCCGTATTCATTGCCCCCTGCCACACAATGAATAGGTTGTCTATGTATCAGTACCAGTTCAGCACCCTCCCACTATCCTGTCCTACACTACAGCTCCTGGTCACCTGCTCCTCCCACCAGCCAATGAACAAGTTTGCATAGCTGGGGGCAAAGCAGGTGCCCGTCGCCGTACCAGACATCTGTTTGAACAATTGTTCTTCAAACAAGAAGATATTGTGGGTAAGACAGAATTCCACGAATTCCAGTACCATCAGATTATGCTGCGCAAAGCGTAGCTGGCGTTGGTCAAGGTAGTGCTGGACCGCATTCAGACCATGGTGATGCTCTATAATTATGTATAGGCTGGTAATATCCAGCACCATCAACAGATAGTCGGTTTGCCAGGTCATATCCGTGATTTTATTAAAAAAATCTTAGTGTCCTGAACATAGGACTTAAGGTTAACAACAAAGGGAAACAAAACATTGTCCACAAATCTGGACATATTCTCAGTGAGACTGTTAATCGAAGAAACAATAGGTCGCCCCGGAGGATGAGTACTGTTTTTATGTAGCTTGGGGAGATGATAGAACGTAGGAGTCATAGGGTTATTGCTGCGTAGAAAAAGATGTTCATCTTTCCCCAGCAATGCAAGATCATACCATTTATGTACTAGAGTATCATACTCTTTAATGCTTTCATTGTACATCGCATTATTAGTAACCCTATAGTACTTCTCGTCAGATAATTGTCTCATCGCCTCCTGATGGTAATA
Source organism: Lissotriton helveticus (assembly GCF_964261635.1). Taxonomy (NCBI): domain Eukaryota; kingdom Metazoa; phylum Chordata; class Amphibia; order Caudata; family Salamandridae; genus Lissotriton; species Lissotriton helveticus. Next base: position 1,787,510,945 of record NC_136061.1, read on the forward strand.
CTCTCTACTAAGCAAGACAACGTTTCCCCCTTTATTGGATGGTTTCACAATAATGGTATTGTCCTTCATGAGATCATACAGTGCCTTAATTTGTGCATCATTCATATTCTGCATGGTCAGATTCATAGTCTTTCTATATTTCAACAGAGCGTTCATCATTGCTTCGGTAAAGAGATCAATGGCATCCCAAGGTACTTGTGGAATAATGATAGACACCGGTTTGAAGTGACTTTCTTCTCTTTCTTGAGCCACTCCCTGCAGTGTCGCTCTTTCGGCTATATCCATGCCGGCCCTTGGGTTAGAGTCCCGTTCAGTCCTCAAATCCTCCATGGCCTCCAGACCGGATAGATCTTTGCCACTCAGCAGGTCTGTTGCTGTTATTCTTGTTCCTTGCTTCGTAGTGTCCTTGGTATGAGGTCTCAACTTGAAATATTTGTTGAGCTTAAGCTTCTAGTTTGAGTATACTCCAAATTGGCACTGGGGCAAAATGTCAGTCCAAAGCTTAAGAGTTCATGTTCGTCTTCAGTCAATGGTCTGTTGGTGAGATTGACCACAGTCAAATTAGCCACATTGCCTGGCTCCGCATCTGTTATTTCTTTTTGTTTTTGTTGCGGCCGGTCCAGCTCGGGGCTCCTGTTCTTCCTCTGCCCTTTCCTCCTGTTACCGCCCCCTGCCCTTCTTGTCCTCCATTTGTGCTCTCTGGGAGCTTGTTCTTCCCCCCTCGTAGCCATGATTGCCGGATATGTTTGAATTTGTGAAAAGGGGGGCCACGCTGCCCCTATGATTTCTCTTGGGGTCAGACTGGTCATCACTCAGCTCATTCTCTGTTACCTCGGATTCAGAGGTAGCCACACTTGAATCTGGTGATGTTTGTACATTGAGACGGAGAGCTTTCCTTGGTGCATCAAATTTCTTAGCGAAGGTTAGAACGCGACCCTGTAAATAGTCGTTCTTGTCGCGATCAAACTTCTCTTGTTTTCGGGCTTTGATCTTTTGTTCGTATTTAGTCAGGCGATTTTTCATAAGACCCTTCAGCTCTTGCACCTTCAGAGTTTCTTCCTCTTTGTCAATTTTTTCCTCTAAGTCTTTAATCTCCGCTGATGCCTTCTCCCTATCACTCCAGGCATATTTGACGAGGATTTTTAATGTCCCCTCGCAATACACGGCTGTGTGCTCTGCCCAATCAGTAAGGAGTTGGGGGTCTGGATGCTCATATGAGGGGACCGTATATACTCTCAAGCCTCGGGGTACACGATGCTCCTCGATATAACTCGTGAGGCTCGTGGCCTCCCACCATTTTCGAACTTCCCGTTCGTATAGCCTCTCCAATTTTGCCATGTTGTCTCTAAGTGTATTGCTTTGTGACTCTACTGCTTGCGTTGTTGATTCTGGCGGTTTTACATGCCTTTTGAACATATCTTTAGCCGCATAAGATGGTTAATCCTATGCTTACTCGATCTAGTTCCCCCGTAGTGCCTCCCTCTAGGACGCTCTGCCGCAATACTCGCTGCAATATCCCAAATGTAGAAAACGGGCTCACCGGTAGGTTCAGTGTACACTGGATGCCGTCACTGGATACTCACGGGGCAGTCCCCCGTTCTATTTATATATATATATGTTTATAGTTTGCATGCCTCCCATTCAGCAAGAAACGAAATATCAAAAGACCACACCGTCTTGCAGTATATTTATTTTATTTCCCTATGTCAGGAGGTCTTGATCACATGATACCTTGTCCACCAGTCAAATAATTTATCGGGTAGTGAAAACAAAGTTAAAGGCATAGTGATTGTGAAAAATCACCCAAATGTATTGAATCACATGGGGGGGTTACAGAACTGTCAATCTTATGGACAACATTGTCTCTTTAAAGTTACAGAGTTACATTGACAGCAATCACCAGATGTCATGTCATAAACCGTTTCATCTTAACATCACATTCACTCCAATGGACTTGTTACAATTGAATTTCAATTATTCTATTACTTAATTAAATGATAATTATGTTTAAATATCACTGTTCAAGTGATCAATACACCGGATCACCGTGGCGCCTCATGAGTGTTACTGTGACAATAACATTCTTGGTTGTAGTGGTCTTTGTCCTTCAATCATGCACCAAGAATTTGTATGTATAATATACTGGTTGCCAGTGGATAGTTATAGTTCTGATCGTGTTTCCATAGGAAATTCATTTTTTGGTTTGCTTATAACTTTGGTGCCATTTGACAAATCACTACAAAACTTTCCCCCAAAAGATTTGTTCACCTCAGCTCTTTCCTGGGAAGATCGTGGTGATCCATCAAGCAGGGCATGAGAAAATGTGGAGGGGTCCGAAAACTCTTTTCCCCCATTCGTTTTTCCATAAGAAGTTTGGACACAGGTACAGCCCAAACTGCCAAACAGATTTACACCAAATGTTAGTAGAAAGATAGATCTTGGCCCAGAAAAGGTGCTTTTTGTGATTTAGTGTCAATCCGTTAAGTAGCTTTTAGGCAATTAATGGTGACAAAATCTGCATATATCATGCTGCATAGGATCTGCGGACCAAACAAATCTCTTGGAGAGATTTGATCAGCTGCCACCACATTATCAATGATTTGATGGAGCCATCTTAGGACAATGGACTGAAAAAAAGACATAAGGGGTAGGATGGGAACATCATGATCCCTATGCCTGGTGGTGGAGTCTCAGAGAGACACCGCCGGAGTCCAATTTTTATTTGTATTTTACCACAAGCATGCGGAGGATCTGAAAATCTGCAGTAAAATAAAACAGGAATGCAGGTTCCGGTGTGAGCCATGGAATGGGGGTGACACTACATAATTCATTTATGGTGATGGGGTGCATGGCCCTCCTCCTCAAGCCGCCAAGAGGGCCCAAGGAACCTATTCCCCGGGATAGGTATTTTAGTGAAGTGGAAGGGGCTCCCTGAGCCAAGAAAGGCTCCTGTGACCCGATCCGCTGGGGAGGAATCAATAAACAAGCATAGGTGGCCGAGCAGCCCCCCACTCCCCTAGCCTTAAAATGGCAAATAAAACATAAAAGGAAGGGGAGCTTTGTGGCCCCCATAAGGCTCTTAAGGCCATCCACTGGGTATGGCTCAAAGACTGTGTCCCCCAGGGAGCCCATGCCTGGGACACAGTAGTTTCCGTGCCTGCATTTTCCCAGGCCGCATCGGTGCGGGTAGGGAAACACGTTTGCTCCCATTCAGCAGGACCACTTTACAATTTCCCACCGGGCAGGGGCAAAGATGTCAACCTTGTCTGCAGCAGTGCGTTTAGGAATGGCATGTCTGTTCCCACCCAATGTGACCTTTAAAAATAATCCCTGAGGGAGGGAGCAGATGTCTGTTTTACTGTCCACACTCCTACAGGGAGGGAAACACAGATAGCTCCCACACGGTGGTAGCAAGCATAAACCACTGCTTCAGTTGGGCGGGAGACATGCTGGCTCCTGCAGTGTGCAGGTAGCCAGCAAGTACAGCGGCTACCCTGGGACTCCCACTGCAGCTCCCAGCATGCTGCTTGTTAGATGCCCTGGGTTGGCACTGGCGCATCCAATTATAAGTAGGACAGGCCCTGGGGGATGGGGTCGATGGGCCACAAAAGGATTGGGGAGGGGGTCAGTGTGACCACCACCCCTTTATTATGACAATGGGACCAAGGGGAGACCCAGGGCCTATTAAGGCTCAGGTTGGGGTTTGTGCGCCCCCTCCCCTACATTTAAGAAATGGCCAGCGGTATGGGGCCCCAGGGCTAACAATTGGCTTGGGGAGGAGGGTTGTGTGCCCCCTCCCATTTTGGACCCTAGGGGCTGGGATCCTCAGGGCCCTTTGTGGCTCGCGGAGGATTTGTCCCATTATTTTTGGCCCTGGGATAGGGAAACACATGGCCCAAAGTGACTTGGAGAAGGGGACCTCGCACCCCCTCCCCTTTAAAAAAAAGGCCTCAGAGGATGTGATCCCCGGGTTATGGAGTGGCTTGGGGAGGTGGCTGTGCTAATCATTTGGATGTGGCCAACCCCATGCGGCACACAGTGTAAGGCCATGCACCATGCGGGGTTTGATATCTGCAGAAGTTTGGACGCAGGCTCTGCAGCCAACCCCCTGCCATGCACGGGCGAAGGCTTTGCAGAGCAGGTGTTGACAGTCTGCATGATTTTGGACGTTGGCTCAAGTCTGCGAAAGGTGTCGGTTTGGCTTCCTGCAGATAGGTTGACCACTGGGGGCTGGCCCCAGGCCTAGGCCGAGGCCAGCCCCCTGACGTGGATGGCCCAAGGCCATTCACAGCATGGGGATGGCTGCCTGCAGAAGCTGTTGGCCGCAGGGCCAATCTTGGCCGAGCGCGGCGGGAGGTTGGGTTTACAAGTGGCATTAAAATATTACTTTAGGTTGAAGAAACCTAGAAATTCATTGGAAAAACATAAAGGTTAAAGTAACATTATAATTAGGTGAACATATCAATGACAATTTAACTTCTTAAACATACAAAACCACAGAAATCCATAGTTATATTTATCTATGGTAGCTATGATTCATGCCCTAAGGTAATTATATCTTTCACCTTTTCCATGTACTGCTAACTACCCCATATGTTAAATCACTCATGACATCATTGATAATCCCATTGCAATGGAATTATTGATAAGAAAACTGTGCACGGCAGGGACATAAGTTATAGTTACCTTAAGGCATAAGTATTACTGAGCAGCGATAACTACAACAGGTGAATTTCAGTTGTTTAGTATGTTAAAATGCTGCATTGTCACTGATATTCTCACCTAACTATTATGTTACTTTGCCCTTTGTTTTTTTCAGTAGATATATATACATTCACTGAAACAAACAAAGGTTAAACCTTTGTTATAGTCAGGAAAACCTTATGTTTATGGGCTTGATTATGATGTCGGACGGACGGCCACTCATGGCCTGTCGGTGGCCGTTCGTCTGACATCTGGTGCCTTGGTCCAACTGCTGCATTATGATGTGTGGTGGTTGAAGGCAGCGGGCGGAGAACAGACCAATGGATCTGATGGGCTCAAGGAGCCCATCCGACCATTGGTACGAAACACCCTACAATGGGGCAGTACCTGCTCAGGCAACGCCATAGGGATTATAATGGGCCAACTGCCATGAAAAGGCAGCCTGAAGGGGACTTTGGGGGTAACTAGCATTGCCCTCGTCCCCTGTGAGCCTTCGCTATGGGCCCAAGGGGGCACCTATTGTGCCCCCTAAACATCCATGCCCCATGTGTCAGGCGCCACATGGGGAATGGATGTTTGTAAGCATCAGTTTTTCCATTGTAGCTTGTGCTCTGGCCTGAAATGGAAAAGGTTATGATTCCGACCACCTACATGTTGGTTTGCATCATAACTAGGCGGGGGTTAAATATAAAGAAAAATAATTGCAATTTAATTTAATATATTTCAATTATTAACATTTTATTCAAAATTAAGGTAATGATGTAGCATTTTTCCTTTTACATTTAAAATAAATATTATTCATTTAAATTAATATTTATCTTAAAAACATATATATTTTACTATTATTCTAACAACTTTAATAAACTTTTAAACTTTTTACTATACCATGGAGACAGCTCCACCCTAATGGCAGAGACTACAGTACTATGTGTGAAAAAGTTACAAATAGTAGCTTTACACTCATAAGTTAAGCTCTGACACATGTAAGTCTACCCCTTGTAGCAAATGTACACTCATGAATGGTGAATAGCCCAAAGTAGTACATTTACTGCAAAGCGTAAGAGTAAACGTACACAGGTAGACATACTCACTTGTAAGTTTACCTTTGTGGGTAGGCCTTGTAGTTCTCTAGTTTGCCCTGCATCTCTTGTCTGTAGTAGTGAGGTTGTCTGTTCTAACATCAATAGTATCAATGCCCACCATCATTTTACCAATCATAGTTCTACCCTAAGCTTGAAAGTTAGCCTCTTCTAACCCTCTGGGCTCTCTTTAAATGTAATTGATTTTTTGTGAAACTGTACTAATTTGTAGGTCTGCAGGCAGCCTAGAACATTATGATTTTACTAAAAGGATATGTATAATATATACAGGGGTTTTAAGCCAGTCTTTTCATCTATTGGTTTTTTATTGTATTATTCACGCATTTTTTTCACACTTTGGGGAGTGGGAGTGGGACCGCCCACCTACAGGACAGCGGTCCCACAGGGGAAATTATGATGCGAACACCGCCATGGTGGTCTCTCCTGCCACAGTTCACATTGCGGCAGGTGCTGCTGGCTGCAGCACCTGCCGCATTGTTAAAAATCACATATTTCATGTCCCTGCTCTACGCGGCAGGCACCCAAAAGAAAGGTTCCTGGATGAAGGGGGCCTGTTACATGCCCCCAATGTCTATCCCAGCCAGCCTTTCCATGATGGGTGAACCACCACAAAACGGCTGACAGAGGTGGTCCATGGTAATCTCCAAGGCGGTGCCTGGTAGGCACCACCTCCATTTCAGGGATGGGAAGGCCTCACCCGCATCAGTGGGTTCAAGGAGCCCGTCGGATGCGTGGCAGTTGGATTTTCCGACCACCATGGTCCTACCTTCCATTATAATATGGTGGGTGGGAATTGCCTCACGATGGCGGTGAACCTGCCACCTATAGCCTGGCGGTGGTGGGTTCACCTCCATCGTAATCAGCCGCTTTGTTGTGTGTTTCTCACATGGCCCATTGTCGTTTTCCCTATATTAGCCTAATCATGCTCACTGTATGCTGCTTTGGAATTGCACACATTACTAAATATCACACTTGCCTTTGTGCCACATTGTATTTTTACACAAATTCAGCACATGTTTTTCCATTTTATTATTTTCCTCTGCAATGCCTAGGCAAGGTCAAACAACATTGTTGTTATTCTCTCTGGTCAGGCACTGGCAACTAGAAATAATAAACTAATGTATCTGCTGTTTTTTATACACATATCTTGTCATATAACTGAGGACAGGGTTTCTGAAAATACGGACTCACAGAGCGAAGGTCCTAAGACAGGAGTGTTGCGTCAGCTGAGATAAAGAACATCCATCTAAGTATGCTAAGGTATGTGGTTTGGAACTAAACCCAGATGTCTATAATATATGACCACTTAGCTTCAGTTGTATGAGAGGGGTTAGGCGGATCTGTCGGATGAAATAACAGGGCTTTGTATGGTAAATGGTTTTTTACCCATGCTGATGATATTATTGACATGTATTTGTTTTCTAATTGTGGCGCATTTATTGCATCTTAGAGCATGATAGTTTAAATAAACATTGTAAACTTCCTTCGTGTCTCTTTTTTTCTTATTGTGGTCAACTACGAGTGAGAAAGCGAAGCAGTGTTTCCTGTTACTGTGATCCCAGAGAGGGTCGAAAGTGTTGTTTTCTGTGGTGCCAAAGCACGTGTCTCTCTGGAAAGATTAGGAGGGCCAGTGAGGTACTAAAACTAGACTCAGGCTCATAGATACTGATGTGGTATGGCGACTCAATTCCGACATGCTGATCTTCTATGGTCCCAAGCGTAGTTCTGTTCCTGAGCAGAATACCTGCAACAACTTCAGCCATTGGCTAACTTCACTGTAAGTGATGGCATTGTGCCCTTCAACAATGAACACTTCGACATACAAAGTTGTTCCCTGAAATGCAAGCAACATCTATGGCAATGTGTGTTTTGTTTGTTAGACCAAAAATAATTTTTGCTTTTAGCCATTTTTGTTTTAGAATGATGAGGGCCCAGCAGCTCCAAAGTGCAGGGAAGTTCAGGCGACAGCCTATCAAGCAGGCGGTGGTCCAACTGCCGCACTACGATGTGACTAAAAGTGTTCCTTTACACTGTGGCTTGTGCTGCGGCCCAGAAAAAGGGTCACATCACTGCAGTAGAAAGGAACACTTCCTGCACATCCATGGACTGTATGCCATGCTCTTTGTGGCACATGGCACACAGTGCATGGAGGTGCATGGGAGCACTACATGTGCCCTCAGGGCCCCTTTACAGCGGCCAACAATGGACAGGGGCCCCGTTGGTGGCCCCCAAATTCTGTTCCGACAGCCTTTTCATGATGGTACTCCTGCTAGGAAAAGGCTGTCAGAAAGGGATATCGCAATCCCAATAGCAGTGCTTGCCTCAGCATCGCCGCCATGTGGCATTACGAATACAACCACTGCCCCATCGGAATCACTGATCCTGGAGGAGGCGATAGTCTACCTCCGGCTGCTGTGGGTCTGACCGTGGGTATTGTAATCCGGCAGTCAGACCGAGGAGCTGTCGTGGTAGGACCGCCAATGACGGCCTGTTGGTGGCAGTCTGCCCACCATCATAATCAGTAACTATGTATGTTGAATAAAGGCTGGTGCAGTGGATTTGAAGTCTGATAGTGAAATCGACTGATTTAGTTTTCTCAGAAGGCAGAGCTGGAAGGATGCAGTTCTATTTAATTTTTCAGACATCGAAAACTACAAAGAAATTTTGTTCAATCATTCATATTAGGGATTTGACTGCTCGGACTATGGTGGGGGCTGAAGTTATTATAATTTGTAAATCATTTTTATCGTGAAGTTTGGAGTTGCTGGGTGTGAAGGAGGAGAATTTCAGTTATTTAAAGATTTAGTTGTAGAAAGAAACAGCTCATGCAGATTGTAAGATTTTGCAAGGGTCCTCTTAGAGTGGTAATATATGACAAGCTTGAAATTGTACAGTCAAACAGGATACCATCCCTGTACTTTTGTCAAGTGGGTGGCCCCTTCCCTTACAGCATTTGTCAAAGCAGCTTCATGTAAAAACTGAACATGACTGACAGGAGTATCACTTCTGGGACCCCACAAAGAGCCAGCCCTAGAGAGGTGCGATTGGTGGAATTGCATTGGGCACTGGCTTTGGATGTCTTGGGCACCATGTTTGCAAGTATATTATGGTTTGAAAAGGAAGCACCTTCTGCCGCATTCATGGCCTCCAGCAATTCTAATTCAACAATAAGAATGCCAAGATGAACTCTGTGGTTAATGTCCTTCCTGTAGAGAGATTGGAGGGATGTCTACTGGATGTTTTCACTCATGTTAAGGTAGCACAGTGGGTTAATATGCCTGCTGCAAAGAACGTGTACCATGCAGATGACAATGTGAATATAATGTAAATAAGTCAGTGGGATACTGTATTTGTTTGAGAGATCCTTTTGTTACTTGCAGTTAAATCCTAACATAGAACAGTGAGCTATTAACCGTCATCTAAGAGCTGCATGCAAACTGAAAGGCATAGATTAGAGCGTTATGATTTTTCCCTGGTCTTTCATTATCCTAATGTTGGAAAAAGGATTAATTTGGATAGAACCCTCAATCATGGTGTTACGTTTTAAATTCTAAGTTTGTGCTTCTCCAGACAAAGCAATATTAAGCTATACTGTCTACCAGTATGGATGACATGTGACTCCTACATCTTGTAGTCCGCTGTCTTACATGCCGTTTCCTAAACACTTATTTGAATACCTATGATTGATTGTCTATGTGTAGTGTGTGTGATGTAAAGTGCTCTGACACCCTACACTAGCATGAGTGGTGCTATAAAACAAATTGAATGAATCTGAGCGAGAGTAGTTATGGAGATTTGAGGGGCACTGTTAAAGCGTGATAGTGAAGAAATCAATGGCGAAGGTGGTCATCAGTGGAAGCCAACAAACATTGTCGCACTGGGCACCTCCAGCGCTAAAGCCAGCCCTGAACTCACATTTGAGGGGTAAGTGAGGTGATGAAGGAAGAGAACCACTTAATACTTGGCCTCCCTGTTCCGGTGGAAAGGATGTTCAGTAGGATTGAATGGTCAATGCATGGTCAATGGTGTCAATAGCATCAAAGGTAATTTATAGGTCTAGCAGCACCAATCAGCAAGTCGCTGTTTTCTCTATGCACAGTATATCATCAAATATTTGGAGGATAGCTGTTCCTGTGCTTCATTTAGTCAGGAGTTAAAATTGGTAAGAGTTTAGCTTGTCATCATTTGATATAAGGGACAAAAGGTTGTACAGAAACATCTTTAAAGATTTCGGCAGGGAATCTAGCGCTTAGAGACTGATCGCATATATTGTACATATATGACCAGTCCTACCGTAAGAGAGGAGGGAAATATGCATACTTCAACTGAAGAGTTAATATTTTTAGGATTAGGCAGCTATGATTATGGAATGTAATTTGTTCAGCAGTGCTAGAAGGAGGACATCAGAGTATGATAAAAATTGTGTTGCAGACATTATTCATAGAAGGGAAATCATGTTTAGTTGTTTGAATGATGAACACTTTGGATTCCATTCTTCTCAGTTGAAAGGCAGAGGGGTATATTGGGACAATTTCTGAGCTCATTGTCTATATATTAGCTCTTATCTGAAATAATTTGGTGATGTTGGTCTCTAAACAAGCCACCTTGCTGAGGGACTAGCTCTTTTTTAATTCTTCTTTGATTCATTAGAACTTGGGGTGAATCAGAGTCCTGTGTTTTTACAGAGGGCTTTCCTAATGTCCTCATTGTCCTTTGGTGGTAATGGCTTTTAGAGTGGGGTTACATATTCTAGACATTTGAGAATGAATGGGGTATAGAGATTTATCTTTCTGGACACCTCAATATTTTTTTAATTTAGGATAGTCCCTTGTTGTGGAGCCCAGGGTTGGTGACAGTGAATGGAAGAGCATGATGGTCCACCGATTGAGTTTGAATTGTTTCTCTAATTTAGTGAGGCCAAGGCACAGAATATAAGGTGCATGGGATTGCTCTTTGTCAGGATAAGCTAGGAGACTCAGGGGCCTATTACGATGGCAGGCGAACTTTGTCCGCCCGCCACCGTAACGGAACATGGGACTGACCGCCAAAGTTGCGGCAGTCCCGACAGGCCAATTAGGATGCGTCCGCCACACTGGCGGGGGCATCTTTGACATTAACATTGCGGCAGGCGGTGCTATAAGCAGCACCCGCCGCAATGTTAAGGCCCATGTTGTGCATTGCCATGCACAACATGGCGCAGTTTCCGCCATGGAAAGGCAGGCATCCGCTATGGATGGCACTGCCACATATCCTGTGCCTTTTATGCCCGGCCGGCAATCCGACCGGCAGAAAAGTGGCAGACAGTCTTTCCATCCATCGCAGTGCCCCTCGACATACTAATATGGTGGGGGGGTGTGAAACTGGGTCAGTTAGTGGATGGATTGCCACTGCTGGCACGGTGGTGCGATCCGCCGGTGATTCTAATAGGCCCCTAATTGTGAGCTGCTGTTTTGTTGATGTTTCACAGTACATTAAGGTTACCTAGGATAATTCTGATTAAAGACCTGATTACAGGTTTGGCGGTCCCAAGACTGCCAGACCCACAGTGGCAGTCCGACTGCCGCGACCAAGGCAGTCCAACTGCCATATTTCGAGTGCGACAATCTGACAGTGATTAGCCTGATACAAGACCGCCACCACCGCCAGAATCCTGGATTCTATGGTGGTAGCAGTGTGTAAAGTGGTAAGGAATGGAGGCGGTGCCAATCCCAGCTCTGCTGTGCATATGACAAATTAGCTTTCTGACAGTCTTTGGATGGCAGGGATCCCACCATGAAAAGGCATGCAGAATGGAATGAGGGGGCTTAAACACTCCCCCAGGGTATTGTACCCCAGTAAAAACTGTGGCACATATTGTGCCCCCCTTATGCCTGCACTATCGTGTGAGCACTGTGTGCCATACAGGGCATGGTGCATGGCAACTGTGTGCGCCTGACAATACAGGCGCTGCAGCGTGGCAACATTGGTTTCAGGTTTACTCAGTGAACTAAAGCATGCCTTCTACGCAAGACCGTGCGTGGCAGATCATCGGCACCACAATCAACTCATAATATGGCAGTCGGAAGACTGCCAGTGCAGCAGTCTTCTAGAGACCACGGCCTCAGTGGTCGAGCGATTGGACCACCAAACTCGTAATTTTAGTTGTAATAATGTATATAAATAATGGTTTTATACTCTTTTTTAGTAATGGCATATTGAGTTTTTAGAGGATAAGGGTGGGAAGATTTTGATAAAATGTATAATTTAAAGTACATTTTATGTTAATTATTTTAATGATTTGCAAATTATTAAATGTTTTTATTTACTTAGTTACATGAGTATTAGGAATAGATTTTATTTTTAAAATAATTAAAATATATAATAATAGTATAAAATGTAAAAATGTAAAAAATAGGAATATTATAAACATTATTTAAAAATGTTGTGATCAACAATTTCCCCCAAAATGGTTAGTAAATGTCACCCTCTTGGTCTCCAACACCTTCTCCCAGTATGGTTAGATTGGAGTGGGAATAGTAAATGTAACTCCTTTAGTGTCCAACACCTTCTCCCAGTATGGTTAGGATTGAGTGGGAGTAGTAAATGTCAACCTTTTAGTGTCAAATACCCTCCATAAATTGGTATAGGTTGGTGTTGCAAACCTAAATGACACCCTTTTAGTGCCCAGTGTCTTCCCCAAAATTCATTTAGATTGAAGTGGCAATAGTAAATGGCACCCCTTTAGTGTCCAACACCATTCCCAAGTTGGTTTCGATTGGAGTGGGAATAGTAAATGCTATTCTTTTAGTGTCCAACACCTTCCCCAAATTGATGTATGTTGGAGTGGGAATAGTAAGTGACACCCTTTTAGTGTCCAGCACTTTCTCTAAATTTGTTTAGATAGGTGTGGGTATAGAATATGTCGCCCATTTAGTGTTCAACACTGTCCCCAAAGTGGTTTAGATTGAGTGGAAAAAGCATTTTTCACACCTTTAGTGTCCCACCTTCTTTAATTTGGTATAGATTGGATTGGGAATAATAAATGTTACCTTTTAAGAGGCATATTTAGCAAACTTTCATGGATGGCAGTCCAGCAAGCGTGAAAGGGCAGGAATGCGCCGCATTTAACATTATACTGTGCATTCCTGCAATTTGCCTGTGTTGGCCCACTATGTGCTGCTTATCCCCAACACAGGAACCTTTGCACCATGGTGCGAGGGTGCCTGCATTGGACTCAGTATTGTTTTTGTGCAGGAAGTGACATGCTCCACACAAAAACAATCCTCAGAGGCATTTGCCTCTTTCTAAGGACCTTATTACGACTATGACAGAGTTGTGGTGGTGGTTCGACGACCGCCGCACTGCAAGACTGCCCGCAGTATTACAACTGCAGTTGTCGGGTCGCCACTAGACGGTGGCAATGCCTGGACAAAGGATTGTGGTCCTTCCCTGGGAAGAATATGCTGGCGGTGCCGGAGCTTGCACCACTGAGCATATTTTGCGTTTCCTCACTGCCACCCTTTTCATGGCGGCTCGACTGCCATGAAAAGTGTGGCGGAGAGGCAACAAAGGGGGCCCTAAGAGGGCCCCCTACTGCTCGAGGGCCTGAGGGTGGAATCAGGAGGGCACATGTTATGCGCCCTGTATTTATGCACCCCAGTTCCTGCATGGTGTGGCATGCACCACATGTTGGATTCCGCACAATGCAGAAACTTGCAGATGGTGCTGTCACTGTAGTGGTCTGCATGTAAGGCTCTCTAATGAGCCTAACACACCACTGCCATTGCAGTGCCGCCATGCACATGCCTTCCATGGATTACAATCGTAATCGGGCAGGCGGTGTTTGAACAACTTTGGCAGTCCTCCCACGGTGAGGTGGCATTGTGGCCAACGGGAGGACCGCCAAAGACGTAATAAGGCCCTAAAGGCCCCCTTTGTTGCCTCCGCCATGAAGTGAGGCAAACCAAAATATGTTCAGCAGTGCTGGCTGTGGCCCTGCCAGGGTATTTTTCCCAGGGAAAGACCGCCAGCCCAGCAAAATCCTTGCTCCTGGCAGTGCTGGCAGTCTCATGGCAGTCTGACCACCGTAGTTGTAATACTGTGGGCATCAGAATATATGGGTGGATATGTAGGAACACCCATGTTCTACCCATGTAATGCCCTTACCCCGCAGTGTAATGCAAAGCAGTTACTAGCTCTGCCTTGCGTAACACTAGATTTTTCAAGCCTTGCAGGGCCATGCATTGTGGCCTTGCGTGGATTGATAAAAATGTAATTGTAGGTTTTGCGCCACCCTGCATCGCCTTGACTGGTGCAGGGTTATGCAAAATGTGTAATAAATATATCCCTTAGTGTCAAACACCTTCACCAAATTGGTAGAGGTTACAGTGGGAAGAGTAAATGACACCCATTGTGTGCCCAACACTTTCCTAAAAATAGTTTATGTTGCAGTGTAATTTTTTTATTTTATAATTTTAGTCTAAAATCCTTTGTTTTAGTCACAGAAATAGTTTGTATGATTTCATTATGTGTCACTGTTAGATGTTCAGGAATTTCTATTTCTTGGTATCTTCTTGGGGCAGTGGGAGTATCACTGGTGGCTTCTTTAGTTTCTGGAACGCTGGGCCCTAATATCTAACCTCTGTTCCAGAGACTACATGATGTTAATTGTAGAAACATCAAAAGGTATATTACAACAATTAGCTAAAGAGATAGCAGATCTAGAAGAAAAAATCAAAAACTCAGGAGTAGTAGAAGATGTAAAGGCAAAGCTAGATGATATAGAAAAGGATTTAAAGTCGTACTCCGACTATTTAATCAAGAGAAAAACAGAGAAGCTACAAAAGGATATTCAGTTTTTTAAAAAGGAGACAACATATCCCTATTTATCTGACCATTTTTTTACTAATTTTGAAGGTCCCACAGACAACTGGGGAAATAGACAAACCAGATATGGCAAAAGAACTAATACTTTCTCCAAATCATCTGGTTCTGACAGTGACGGAGTCTACTATGAAGGCAGTTATCAAAATGGTAGACCCAATGCCAGATATCAAAATAGGCCACCTTTTTTAGGGAACCGCCAGATGAGACGTGGCAACTGGAGGCCACAATATCAACCTCGCTTCCAGAATGCCCCTCAACAGGATTTCAGCCAATTCCCAGCACATCAGCCCATGATGTACAACCAGTATTTGGAAACGAGAAACAACAGATACTGGAGAAATTAGAACTATTGCCAATATTTAACCTCAGTAAGAAAGATTTAACAGTAGATACTATCTCTGTTCTATCTAAAGGCCTTACCTTTGCACCACACTCTGGATTGAATAAATTTGATTTAAATTCTTCTTTCTAGGACAGGAAGAGAATTCAGAGGAGGTGAATCGATCTGGCTTAAGACCCAAATCGGTTTTCACACCCACAGTAAATCAATTACCACCCCAGGTCGCCATATTTGAACAGATAATGTGTGATAAATTCACAAATATCACCAATTTTACTCCTAAAACGCCATTCAATCTCACATCAGCTCAATATAAGGCTCTAAATGACATCAAGGCAGATAAGAACCTCACAGTGAAGGCGCTCGTAGCCGTCAACAGTGAGGACAGCCTGCACAGCGCTTCCCACCAACGCTGCAGCTGGGGCCTCTTCCCGCCCCTTCCTCCCAGCAGCCTTATCACAGCTCGTGGCCCCCGCTCCGCGGGAGCCGCTCGTAGCCGTCAACAGCGAGGACACATTGCCGCTCCTATTTACAGCCCTGTTGACCTTTTTATTGACTTTCATTGACTCTTTGCACCGTGGATCAGCCCGGACCCTGGGAGCTCTGCCGATTGAGGGCGTGAGGTAACGACCGCGGGTGGGACTGCGAGGCCCAGCCTGCACAGCGCTTCCACCGACGCTGCAGCTGGGGCCTCTTCCCGCCCCTTCCTCCCAGTAGCCTTATCACGGCTCGCGGCCCCCGCTCCGCGGGAGCCGCTCGTAGCCGTCAACAGCGAGGACACTTTGCCGCTCCTATTTACAGCCCTGTTGACCTTTTTATTGACTTTCATTGACTCTTTGCACCGTGGATCAGCCCGGACCCTGGGAGCTCTGCCGATTGAGGGCGTGAGGTAACGACCGCGGGTGGGACTGCGAGGCCCAGCCTGCACAGGACTTCCCACCGACGCTGCAGCTGGGGCCTCTTCCCGCCCCTTACTCCCAGTAGCCTTATCACGACTCGCGGCCCCCGCTCCGCGGGAGCCGCTCGTAGCCGTCAATAGTGAGGACACTTTGCCGCTCCTATTTACAGCCCTGTTGACCTTTTTATTGACTTTCATTGACTCTTTGCACCGTGGATCAGCCCGGACCCTGGGAGCTCTGCCGATTGAGTGCGTGAGGTATTGACCGCGGGTGGGACCGCGAGGCTCAGCCTGCACAGCGCTTCCCACCGACGCTGCAGATGGGGCCTCTTCCGGCCCCTTCCTCCCAGTATTTAAATCACAAACACTTCCGCGCTACCGGGACTAGACGGGCTAAGCCCGGGCAAAGGGCGGGCCGTCTAAGGCCGTCCAAGATCGACTAAGGCCGGGCTGGGCCCCCCCTTTCATTTGGCATCTTGACTGTTAACTGTAGACATACTAAGTGTATGAAAGATTCCGGAGGATCACAGGCACGATTGCGATTGTTATTTAAAAGTGTGGGTTGGCTGTGGTTATAATTACTATGTCTCTGCGGTCTGGGAAAAATCACCATGTTGCAATTCCCACTTCTGGCGGGGTGGTTACAGGCACCCTGGATCACTTCTTCAAGAGAGCCTCCACCATACTGGAAAAGGAGATTGC
The DNA here is from genome assembly GCF_964261635.1 of Lissotriton helveticus. Lineage (NCBI taxonomy): Eukaryota > Metazoa > Chordata > Amphibia > Caudata > Salamandridae > Lissotriton > Lissotriton helveticus. Next base: position 1,787,527,554 of record NC_136061.1, read on the forward strand.
AACGTAGAAAAGCGCCTCTCCTTGGATTTAATAACGGGAAAACGGTCTTCCCTAGGTCGTATAGGGACGACGGTTTCTCCGGTGCCCACAAATACTCCAGGGGACGAAATCAGGCAGGTGGATGTTGGGGATACTTCAGATAGTTCGAGTATAAATCTATCTTCCCTGAGCCTGGACCCCAGCAGTGTCAACGCTGGTTTGCATAACTCTCCAGGGCCAGTTATTTTATCTGTTCCCACTTTGATCCAGGGCTCCCCAGATAGGGTGAAAATGAATAGTAGGAAAAGAACGGGGCACCTCTCTGACGGGCCACCATGCCAAACAACAAAAGAAGATTTCAAATCCGGCCCCGATAGCTGTTGTTCAGCTCCCTATTCCTTCTAGGCCCGATACAGAAGTCAATAGCCCACCTGATTGTCCAACTGTCCCGGAGGGTGACCTCCTGGGAAAAATTGAGATTCTGGTGAAATCTCTGATGCTGCCACTCCCAGAGAGAACTAGGATGATCAACTCTAAGTTAGATCAGATTGAAAAGCAGGTCGGAGAAAATTCACTTTTATTAGTTGACTTGGCCAAGGGTAATGTCCATACTAATTCATCGGTTACTACCACAAAGGACTCGGGTCCCAGTACTACCACTGCTAGGGTGGCTGACGAGGAACCTAGAAAAAAACCAGGAAAAAAACAAACACACCCTTGCCAAAACCCCACCCGAAGAAACAAGTAGGTACATCAAGGCACGGCGGGAAGGTAATGGATCCGGTACGTGCATCCCAACCCTTATTTAGTGGTTCACCAGCAGATAGAAGGCCAAATAGGCAACTCCAGCAGGATAAGGAAGTTTGTAAAGACCAACTCTCCAGTTTAAACCTTCCCCCAGAGGCAGCACCCTATACAATAGTCTTAGTGGGGGTACGATCCCTGGGGGCAGGGAAATTAGAATCTTACAGGGAACTGAAGAACAAGGTGGTTTTTTGGCTAGATAGGAATAGGACCCTCCCTCCATCTTTGAACACAGAGATTTTGGATGTTAGAAGGGTGTATTGGGTGGGCAATAACCCCAAAGATCTTGAAGGGGATTGTATCCTAGTGAACTTTAGGGATACATGGGTTGTAGACCACATCCGGAGAGAACCTAGATTTGGCTGAGAGGGCAATATCCAATCCCTGGGCCTTGAGCATTTTTACCCAGGGGCTATGAATAACGGACGCCATAATTCTTATCCCATTTTTTGACAGAGAGGATTTTTGGGAGCAAATCCACCTCACAGGTTAGTGCACCCTTTCCCAGTTTATAATAGGTTTGATCCCCTAACAGATTTGGAGGGTGTAGATTGACTCCCCAAAGCTGATGGCGAGACTAATGAAGACGACAGTCAAATAGGTGTAACAGACTGTCTCTCTGACAGTAACAGTGAGGGTACGAAACACCTAAGTGGACCCAGCAGCCCAATTATAACTCAGGCACCACCATCTCAGGCTGTAAACGGGGCAATGAACAACAGCCTAAGAGCAAATGCAGAACAAGGTTCCCTGTCAATTGTTTCCTGGAATCTGGCAGGAATATCGAATAAACATGACCTGCCTGAATGGGGGTCATTTATTGACTCGCAAGATGTGTGCCTATTCCAGGAAACCTGGGCCAGGGAGGACTACCAGCGCATTGGTTTTGCCTCATTTTCTATCCAGGCAAAATGGGGTGGGAAGGGACGCCCGTCTGGCGGATTACTCATTTGGGTGGGTTCACACTTAGGATGTTCTGTAAGGATATCCGTGGATATCCAAAGTGTGGCATTAGAATGGCCAAATGCGGCTAAACTAGTACTAGTCAATGTATATTCAAGACCAACGGGCGTGGCTAATGTCTCAGGAACTATTGAGGATCTATCCCTCTTCCTTGGTACCATCCCCCAAGGCACCCCATATCTGCTAAGGGGCGACTTCAATTGTCAATTCGAGCCACTGTCAGCCTTCCTGGAGGGCACCACACTGGAGGAGGATGACCAATGGGATATACCACCTGTTGGGGGCCTAACAGTGAAGTCCTGGACTCCTCTTGCTACCCAAATCATGGCCCTGACTCTTAATAACTCTATAAGGGCCTGCAATGGGTGGGTCAGTGGGAATATTCCCTCGAAACCCACCTTTAATAAACCGGGGTTTGAGTCATGCATAGATTATATCTTTGTGGAGATTCGTGACTGGGCTATGGTAAGGAGCTTTCAGGTAAGCCCACGTGATGAAAGCGATCACAATGCGCTGATCCTGAAATTCCAGGTGCCCGGTATTATCACTGAGAACCAGATGCTTAATACCTCCCCGGATCATAGAGAGATCCTATCTAGCGATAGACACAGAATAAGATGGGCTAAAGTTATACGGTACCCAGAATCTATCTCCCGGCTCTATGCCACAATACTACCGGTCCTGCAAAGAGTAGAAGAGCTGATTTTACTATGGTTTTGAGGTATTCTGTTGAAACCATGGCCTTGAGATCAATACTCTCAAGACCAAATATATGATCTTTAATCCCCCATCAAAAACACGTCCTAACCCATGCATCGGTGTAAATAGGCTGGAGAGGGTTCGAACCTTTGAATACCTAGGGGTGACTCTAAATGAGAATATGTCTTGGGGACACCACCAAACAAAATCACAACTTAAACTGGCCCAACTGGCGGGAGGAGTTATTAGCCTTATAAATAAAAACAAATCTACCATCAAGGCAATCGGTCCCCCGTTAGAGATATACAGAGTGCAGGCCAGGGGAGCAGTCATGTATGGTAGTGAACTCTGGGGCCATACGTGTAAACGTGAGATGGTGGCAACGGAGAATAAATTTATCAGGCAGCTTTTATCTCTCCCTCCTAGTACCCCACTTTTGCCGATGAGGCTTGAATTGAGATTAAGGCCACTTGATGAAGACTTGGGTGTTAGGCCCTTAATCTTCTGGTGTAGAGTATGGACCACACCAGAGCTAGCAAACTATAGGTCTGCGCTGCAGGAAATTTTGAACTACTCGATTGTAGGGAATATCCCCTGGTTTCAGCACATAAAAAACGAGTTTGTGCGTTTGGGACTAGCCAACCTGTGGTTTTATCCTGCGACTGCTTGCCCCACGGTTTCTCGGAAGCAGTTGCTTTCATTGTACCATGAAAGCAAAATTGTGGCACAGAGACAGGGCACACAGTCTGGTACCCTGACTGACTCCTTCCTAAAGATTAAGGATACCTATAAGCTGGAGGGAATCCTAGATGTTATATTTCCAACTAATACTAGGAAACTGTACCTACAGTGGAGGTACGGAAGTTTACCAATCCGAGCCTTCACTAGTAAGTGGACTGAACCCTCCCTGAGTCACTGCCCCGGGTGTAACTATGAGCAGGAAACTGAGTTGCACATATTGTTATTTTGTCGAACTTACGTGCAGGCTAGTAGGCATTGGATAGTCCCGGCCTGTAAAAACCTGGGCTTTACTCACTTCCTGCAGACATATAGGGTTCTCAAAACGGACCTCTCTGCCATGATAGTGTTTGCGGTAGCCAAATACCTGGAAACCTTCTGGCAGAAGAGAAGACGTTTATTATCCAGGGTTGCAGAATAATTTTATAATTTTAAACATTATCAACATGTACTAATCTTCTCAACATTTTTATTGTTTCTATGGACTAATTACAGCTCCCTGTATGATGATATGTACTAAGGAATCATGCTCCTGTCTTTAAAATGTTTGATTAATTGTCCATGATGTAAATAATTGTTTTACCTGTATAATTGTTGTGTTTTATCTTTTATGGCAAATGATGCCGAAATAAAGATGTTGATGATGATGATGATGATAAGGGTGGGGGGGTTGTAGTATATGATACATCGAGTTATATCACTAAAATGGAAGATATGCTGAGCAAAACTCGATTTTATGCCCCCATAGCCAAGGATCCTACAACCCAGATAAAGAGCAAAATCAAAAAAATAACAGACAAAGCTTTGAGGGATGGTGAAATCTGAAAAAAAGAATGGGAATACCTAAATGTAACTAATCCCAAACTTGCTAGCATCTACGGAATACCTAAGGTGCATAAAAACATTTCAGATCCACCGTTAAGAAACATGGTGACAACAATTGGCTCAGTTACGGAGCCATTGGCTAAATATATAGATGCCATTCTATGTCCACACATTTCCCGTATCCCGGGATATATACAGGATACCAGACACATTATCAATCAGGTAGAAAATGTGGATTTTTGTGACACTGCCCAGCTGTTAGTCACCATGGACATAGAGGCATTATACAGTAATATCCCTATCATGGGAGCCCTCGAAGCCACTCATTGGTTTATGCAGAAATATAATATAACATGCCCTACCATTTTTGTCCTAGAATGTTTGAAGATTGTCTTGTTGGACAATATTTTTGAATTTAATGGCAATCTTTTCAAACAACAACAGGGAGTTAGCATGGGTGCCTCATGCGCTTCAACGATTGCTAACATTTACATGTCTTAGTTTGAGAACCAATTCATTTTCAATGAGGCAACACCATTCTATGAATCAGTGACCCATTGGTCACGATACATAGATGACGTGTTCTTTGTTTGATAATGAAGACAACCTTGACCAATTCATCCAATGGATAAATTTGTGCGACCAGAACATCAAGTTTACTCACCATGCAGACAACAAACAGATGGAGTACCTGGATGTCACCATTAAACATCAAGATGGGGTCCTTGCTGTGGGTTTATTCGTTAAGCCCACAGCAAGGAACACGTTACTCCATTATGATAGTTATCACCCAACTACACAGAAGAACAGTGTCCCATTTGGTGAATTTTTGCGCTTAAGACGCAACTGCACACATTTATCAGATTACGATGACAAATCAATAATGATGAAGTCTAAATTTTTGGCTCGAGGCTATCCAAAGAAAATAATACGAGATTCATACAAGCGGGCTCGCTTCTATGATCGTCAGCATCTTTTGGAGCCAAGCTCAGACAAAAAAGTCCAGAATTTAGTGTTCATTACTAAACATTCGGTCCTTAACGAAAGAATTAGACAAACAGTGTGTGCCAATTGGCACATTCTTAATGTGAATATCCCTAAAGAGGACCAGTTGCCTAAACCCATGTTTGCATATAAAAGGAATAAATCATTGAAAGATCACATTGTAAGATCACGCATGACACCTAAAACTTTAGGTGGTCAGCAATCCCTTATTAATATGCAACCAGTTCAAGGAACCTACAGTTGTTTGAACTGCAAATCGTGTGACGCAGCTCTACAAGGTCCTACTTTGCAGTTCAATAAACAATTGATCAAACCTCAGGATCTCAATAACTGCAGAAGTTCTAATGTAATTTATTTATTAATTTGTCCCTGTCAGAAAGGATACGTGGGACAAACAGGTCGGGCGTTACATGTCAGGTTGACTGAACATCGGTCCGCAATTAGGACACGAAAGCTGACAGCCCCTATGGTTACCCACTATTTAGAACAGAACCACGCACCCGACAATATGTCTTGGTATGTCCTGGAAAGGATACACCCGAAGACAGGATGTGACCAAGACAAGATTAGAAAACTGCGGGAAGTATACTGGATTTTCTTATTGGGGACAGCAGTTAATGGATTAAATGCAGAAATACCATGGGAACAGGCAATAATGTGAATATGAACTATATGTATTGCATTTATTTGTCTTTGCTGCTCTAATATATGCATTTAGATGAATTTTGTCGTTTCTAATCAGTCTCTGCTTACAGATAGTGATTGTGTCCATAGGTTAGTTGCAAATATATGGGACAAGTTACTTGTAACATCAAACAAGTTTAACACCATAGACAGTTTATGAGTTTACATGCGGCCAGACAGTATATCTCATTGATTTAATACGTGTGCCTGAGATTCTAGGATTGTCTATACTCTCTCATGATCTTACCCACCGATTTGCACATCAATAGCTTTCGACATACATACGGATGGGTTAAATTTATGTCTCATAGTGAGAATATTGATCACCCCACTTGAAGTAGGAGAAGACACCCCATTTACATATGGTTACTTCTTTATATATAGAACGTATCTTTATTCACTTTCTCTTATCGTGTATCTTCATACCTGCATGGACAACTCGCATCATGTTAGAATGTAGCAGAATAGATTCTTTTGGAACCTCGAGTAAATGTTAGAATACATCCTTTTCCAACATGGCGGCACCCCTTTCAAGACAGAATTCTCTTGTCTTGATAGGCGTCACTGTTTAGTGACACAAACGGAATCTGAACCTATATCAGCATACACCATCGCAAACTAAAGAAAATAGGTTAGTGCAATGTCCACATCTTGCATTATTATTCGTACAAAAATGTAAGTCTAGACTTTGAATTTCAACTAGACTTATTTAAGCAAACTGCTATTACAAAACATCTATATCATAAAATTATTTACGACTACCGCATATCTCAATTATGTAGTTTGGAAATAACACAGTCATCAATGCCTCGTATGTATAATTGTAGACATAATATCTCGCACCACGCTAAGATGGCGCCGTTGTTATTCCGTTTGACACAGAGTGCCGGCGCAAGTAGATATGACCTTAGTTGACACCACCAATATCGCGATATTTTACTTTTGGCGCATATTGCAGATCCTTTTTATACCAGGCAAGAACAAAAGTTACGGTTACACCAGTTACCGGTTGAAAGGCGCCATAGTTATGCCCAAGATCACGATATAAGAAGTAAGTGGTAGCGTAATTGTATAGGATGAATTTTTTAAAATAATAACGTAAGGGCACGCGTATTGTCGTAAGCTTACATTCTAATGTGAATTCTGAATAGGCAGTTTCCTTTTGGTCGTCTAAATAATCTCGGTTCAGTAATATCAACTCACGAATCTGCCATTTATCAACCCTGGCGATATGGATAGGTTTCCGTATAGTCAGTGATTGAAGGTTTCAGTAGAGAGTGGGGTGGATGTTACACAGATTCCCGCATATGGGCCGTAATGGGGTTTACGAGATTAAGTAATACGTTGGGGTCAGTAACTTTCTTTCTCCTTACATCGGCTTTTCATGGATTCAGATGGGTTTTAGTTGATTAAGGTAGATATGTTTTTGTGTAATTAGGTGAGTCGAGGTCAGTGTATCTATAATCTTCGTAGAGAGAGGTTATTTGTAAATCTAGATATAGTATACTTTTTTTACTACATGTACCCATTATTTTCATCCTATAGGATACATTGGTACATGAACTTTGATTGAAAACACAGAAATTTAGAAGAATTCCTTGCATAAATTATGATGCGATAATTAAGCGAGTACAGGTAAGTCCAGGTACCAAGTAGTTACATCTTTAATAATACTCATTTTGGACTTCAGTAACTGATAAAACGTATGCTTTTTATTATCTTCAATCGTAGTGTCGTCTATGGTACCAGCGGGCATAGAACATCCTCCTCAGTATCTTCCCTTACCCGTTTTTTCCTTTATTGGAAGGACATAAAGAGAAGTCTCTCGAGTAGATATATAATCAATTGAGGAGTAGTTTACAATTCATGATAAGAGAGAGTTGGCTTACAATTTTGGTATTCTCTACCTTTCTATTTTCATCAGATTCCCCTGCCACATACTTATCCTCTGGAAGTTCCACATATGAGAAGCTAGGGTAACTACAGATACGATATCATTCCTTCCGTAAAGTCAATCTATCTGGACACTATTACAGGTAATATCCCAGCCCTCCAATCATTACTTAGATGGTTCCATTCATTTAGTATAATTATTTTTCATTTTCAGATGAGACAGCTTTTATGACTCGTGTTCATACGACCTAGTCAAATTAGACCGGTCTTTTTTGACTAGTTACCAAATAGAACACAGAGCACAAGCCCGTAGAACTTTGAAACCCTCTAAATAAAGCACAATGGACTGAATACATTTTTCTGGCAGACTTGTATAGTAGTGATCCTATCTGTAAGCATTGATTGTTTAATTTGAGTGAGCTCTATATCTATAAGTCCATGATTTATAGACACATGTATATAATGTATAGAATGTATAGATGAATGTTGTAATTCAGTGAGATATAAATATGTACTGTAAATATGTATAGCAATGTAGGAATATGTATAGTATCGTAATGTGAACTAAGTGAAAATGAATTGTTGGCTTAGCTAGACTGAATACATACGGTGTAAGAGAAGTCCCTTCAATAAATAAAAAAGAGATAGAGATGTTAGTAATGTAAATGGTGAATATGGTTAGACTTTGACATTCTCTGCAGTTCATGAATAATTTATTGTATTAATTTTCTGTTTCATAGTAACTGCTATTGCGAAAACAATACAGAATTCCTGAGGAAGGCATACGCCGAAACGCGTTGAATGGGATTTTGGTTCTGTATTTGATGAACTGTTTTATAAAAATTATTTCTTTTTGTATTTTGATTGCAATATTGTATCATTTGTCCACATAATCATACGTGTATGAAAAGCAATTTATCGGATGTTTGTATATTAAAAAAAGGGATAAAAAAGATAGAAAGAAGAAATAATATTTAACGTAACATTTTCATAAAAATAAAATAGAAGATATCATGAATATATATGGTGATAAATAGTTCATTTGTACAAAGTCTAATGTTTTCGTTGAGAAATATGCACAAAACCCGGTGCTACATGTTCGTTTTTTCCTAAGGCTTTTTGAGTTTGTGCCATTGAACATGTTAAAGTGAATATAGGCAGAAGATGGCCTGTGATGTGTTCCGGAGCTTTGTGCAGTATATCTTTAAGAATTTTTGTTGTATGTACCAGGGAGCTAGTGCTTTACTGTCTTATCCTGCAATATCTACATTACTTCCATTTCTATTACATTTAGGGGGTGGTTGTGCTCTCTTACATGAATTACAACATCATCTTTTGTACATGTCCTTAAATAGCATGCATTAGAACAATATGTTGTACACTTACAATGTATATTTTCTATTGATGCACTTTATTGGCTATAGGTGTAGTTCATTTGATTTAGTAACAGCTTTAGTTTATGAGATGCTATGCATTTTGCTGCCTTTGTCATTGTATCTGAAAGTAGTGTAATTATATAAATATGTACTATATTTTAACGTTTATACAATTGTTATTTACATGTAAAATTATGTAACTACTTCTATTTTGCGTACTTACCTATATGTTCTGCTTAGATGTTTCACACTGTTTTGCAGCTTTTCAGTTAAGGGGTTCTAATGTGGAGCAGGTGCTTTCTTTTCTGGTGGATAAAAAAAAACAAATTCAGTTTCATTTTAAATGTTAATTTGTTGGTAGTTTGTAGAGGCGGATATCATTTGGTTTATTTTTACTCACTATTTGGGTGAGCTTACAGTTTTTATCAATGTATGTATATGTATACACATTCATTAACAAAAACATATAAATATATATACATATATTTATATATATATACTTTCTTATATCTTTTTGCTTGTTTGTGATAGTTGTTTTAGAATTGATATTGTATGTATCGATATTATGTCAGTGATCCGGACTAGGCTATCAAATGATAAACTATGTGGAAGAATGAAGATTTTGTGACGAAAAAGAGTTAGTTGGAATGGGATAGATTTAACTTTAAATATTATGCATTTTAGCCAAGTACCAAATCCTGGTGGAGTCCTGTGGTGACTCGTAGCCATGGTTTTAATGAAAAAGTATCTGTACCTGTAGTTTGAATGAGAGGGGTTAAGATACCTGTGAGCTCTGAGATGCACATCTTGATGAGAGCAGAGAGACTGCAGAATAGGGTAGGGTTAGAGGTAAGGTAGACAATGTAAAGAGAGTACTCCTGTTCGTTGCTGCTAGGACCAGGCTGTTATATAGAGATGAATCAGTGGTGTACGTAGTGGCCTACAAGCGAACAAATATATATATATATATATATATATATATATATATATATATATATATATATATATATATATATATATATATATATGTATATATATATATGTATAAATAAATATGTCTCCAAACTCCTCCGTGCAAAAGAAGAGCAGAGGCCACACCGGGGGAATTCTTTGGAAGCAGCTTTATTTCCATTTGAATGGTGAATGCATTTCGGCGTTAATCGCCTTCCTCAGCGCCCAAGATGTATTGCAAGGCTTCCATGTTCGCACAATGATTAGTCCTGCCGCCCACCTGATAAAGCAGAACGTCTCCGCCCCCAAATCAGATGACACACCACCTGTTGCAGCTCACCGAGTGGTGATGAACTGCAACCCCCAGAATGCAATACCGGATTCTAGGTAGGTAGCGCTTGAGATTTACACACAGTGGTGTGGGCGGAAATATGACTTGCGATAATAAAAACCCGAAGTGCAATCTTGAAATGTAAACAAAGTTCTCCCTCCGGTCCCCACACCGCCTCAGTCTACTCGTCTAGGTCCAAATAACAACAGGGGCAAGTATGTCGATACATCTCGCCCAGTGTCAGGTAAAATACCTGACAACCGCTCCATCTCTTCCCAAACGTCGTGGCGGGCTCCGGAGCCATCCAATCCCTTGGAACAGAAACAAATTGCCGAAGCATTGCCAGTGTCCTCCGGGACACTTGTGAGGCGGGGGCCTCTGTTACTGCGTCTCTGGCCAACGCAATATATATATATATTGTTTTACCGAGGAGTGGAGGCCACTGTTTGGGAGGAATATATATATATATATTCACTGAAAAAACCATAGGTTATAGACCATATATAGTTAGGAATTAGCATTTAGAAAACCTTATTTTACTCACACAAAACCATTGAAATTCCATATATAGTTAGTTGCACTAACTATATATCGCGCACCCGCAATCCACTGCTGATGATGTCACATATTACATCATTCATGACATGGTCAGTGACATCACTGATGACATCACTGATGACATCTCAAATGACATCACTGATGACATCACTGATGACATCTCAAATGACATCACTGATGACATCATGACACACCAATACCAGTTACTACATACGCACTCACTGATTCCTACGTCTACACACACATTCACTCATTCACCCATACAATCACTCATACATACAGTCACTCATTATTACAACACTATCATATGCACTCATACACCTATGCAGACAGTCACACACTGCCACTCATCCATGGAGTTACTCACACACCAAGTCAGTCCTGTAAAGAATCAATCACACTTCCATTTCTTCATCTATACAGTTAAACACAGAACACCATACTTCAGTGACATCACTGATGACATCACTAATGACATCTGAAATGACATCACTGATGACATCTCAAATGACATCACTGATGACATCATGACACACCAATACCAGTTACTACATACGCACTCACTGATTCGTACGTCTACACACACATTCACTCATTCACCCATACAATTACTCATACATACAGTCAGTTATTATTAGAACACTATCATATGCACTCATACACCTAGTCAGTCCTGTGAAGAATCAATCACACTTCGATTTCCTCATCTATAGTTAAACACAGAACACCATACTTTTCACACATATACTAACACATACTTACTCTCTTATACAATCACTGATACAAGTACACATTGATATGCACAGCGTCACACACCTCCCAGCCAGCCACACACACACTCAGTCTTCCATCCATCCAGTCATTCTTCAACATGTAAAACGTATTTAAACTTTACAAAAACACACAGACACTAGATGATGTCATCAGTGATGTCATCAGTGATGTCACTGACCATGTCATGAATGATGTAATATGTGACATCATCAGCAGTGGATTGCGGGTGCGCGATATATAGTTAGTGCAACTAACTATATATGGAATTTCAATGGTTTTGTGTGAGTAAAATAAGGTTTTCTAAATGCTAATTCCTAACTATATATGGTCTATAACCTATGGTTTTTTCAGTGAATATATATATATATAGATATATATATATCCAAGAAAAACTCCTACTCCACAAAGAAGAGGCACGTACTCAAGGCGTGTAGGTATAGGGCTTATGTAATATTTGTCAGGGCTCCCACGACCCCTCAAAGACAGAGAGACGCGTTTCGCCTGCACAGCAGGCTTTATCAATCTCATACATATATATATTCACTGAAAAAACCATAGGTTATAGACCATATATAGTTAGGAATTAGCATTTACAAAACCTTGAAAATTCACTGAAAAAACCATAGGTTATAGACCATATATAGTTAGGAATTAGCATTTAAAAAACCTTATTTTACTCACACAAAACCATTGAAATTCCATATATAGTTAGTTGCACTAACTATATATCGCGCACCCGCAATCCACTGCTGATCATGTCACATATTACATCATTCATGACATGGTCAGTGACATCACTGATGACATCTCAAATGACATCACTGATGACATCCCTGATGACAACATCCAGTGACTGTATGTTTCTGTAAAGTTAAAATATGTCTTACATATTGAAGAATGAGTGGATGTATAAGTGTCTGGATGAAGGATTTAGTAGGTGCGTGACTGACTGTATGAGTGAGTGATTAAATGTGTCTCACTGAATGCATGGGTTAGTGACTAAACTGTCTTAATTTGTGCATCATTATGTCTGTTGTTCTGTAAACTGCTGCATTTGTTGATCATTAGCTATACAAGAGGCTATATGTGTTATTAATTGGTTGCCCAAGTATTTATATGGGCGATTGAGTTTGTGTGGGGGTGGCTGGAAGGTGTGTGACTCTATGCATAGATGTGTGAGCAGTTTATTCACTAGGTGTATGAGTTCAAGAGTGCATGTGGAAACAGCTACAAAGGCAGTTGACTGTGTGCATGAGTGAATGGATATCTCAATGCTACATGTCATAGTAAGTACATATGTAAAACACAATACATGTGAGAGTTGGCATATATAAATAACTGTGCATGAGAGCCACTGAATGAGTGAGTGGTTGTATCGATCATTGTGAACTTGTATCAGGGATTGTATAAGAGAGTAAATATGTGTTAGTATATGTTTCAATAAGTAAGGTGTGTTTAACTGTATAGTTGAAGAAATGGAGGTGAGATTGTTTCTTTGCATGACTGACTGGGTGTGTGAGTAACTCCATGGATGAGTGGCAGTGTGTGAGTGTCTGTACACACTGAGTGTATCTAAGGTTATATTAGAGTCTGAAGAGGTTTATCGTATTAGCACAAGAATGATGTCATTTGAGATGTCATCAGTGATGTCACTGACCATGTCATGAATGATGTAATATGTGACATGATCAGCAGTGGATTGCGGGTGCGCGATATATAGTTAGTGCAACTAACTATATATGGAATTTCAATGGTTTTGTGTGAGTAAAATAAGGTTTTTTAAATGCTAATTCCTAACTATATATGGTCTATAACCTATGGTTTTTTCAGTGAATTTTCAAGGTTTTGTAAATGCTAATTCCTAACTATATATGGTCTATAACCTATGGTTTTTTCAGTGAATTTCAATGGTTTTTTAATAGCAAATATCATAAGCTGTCGAATGTCAAGTACGTGGTAAGTGAAAACATTTTCGTGTTTATGCACACTGATCTGCTTTGAATGGTGCCCCCCCCCCTCATTTCTATTAGGAGTACTCTCTCTTTGCAGATAGTGAAAGGTAGTTAACGCAGGCCTTTGCCCCCGTTGTAATCCGTCGTGCCTGCTTCTCTCTCCATTTGATTGATTGTTATCCAAGTATTTACTGTTTTAGAATTAGTTCTCTTTGGTTCATTCTCTATTTACAAACAAACACAGAGTCGCAATACTCTGTTTAGTCTTTGCAGATAACGAAAAATCGTGTAAAAAAAAGAAAAGGAATCGAGCAAAATCAGTAGGCCACTAATGGGATCTCTTTTTGACCTCGCTAAAATAGAAACATTAGGAACAACCCCTCATGACAAATACAAAACTAGTGAGATGAACTGAACTCCACACAATGATGGCTGCAAAACAGCTCGGCTCCGCCACCCACCCCGCCCAAAATAACGATAAAGAACGGCTGCCATGATTGGTTGCGGAATGACCACGACGGAGCTACAAAATGGTGCTGCTCTCATGCTAACCCCAGCTTCAGTCTGAAACATCCAGAAACACTGTAGACTACCAATTCGATCAGTTCCGGTAGCGCCCCAATGTAACCCGGTAGAGAAGAACTAGCCCTCCCCTCTTTGACTGATGGTTCTTGTTGCCTGTCCCTTCTGTTGTCATTTAACAGAACTATTTAGCCTGCTGAAAGGGGTTGTGTTCCGACCGCTGGTTGGTGGAGACATTTTGACTATATTCTGTACCTGCGTTGTCGCGTAATGCGTCATATGACGCGCCGCGTTAGCGCATCCGGAAGTCATCCGGGGCGCGCAGCGCGTAACGTAAGCATAACAAGTCATGTGACTTGTTAATAAAACTTTTCATTGGTTCATTTTACTTTTCTTATTGTAATGATGAAAGGCTTGGTCATATGACCTAAAAATTACGCTTTTCATTACTTCCGAACATTATTTTTTCTTAAATATATGTTATAATGTTCCAGGCTAATGTACTTTCCCGGAAATTTTACAACTGTCCTGCAAGTAAAATATATTCTTTTTTCGAGAAAAAGAGCGTTTCTTCGTCCCATGACGGAGCCGTTGAGCAAAAGAGGGTCGACCTGCTGTCTTAGTCGCCGATACGCCTGAATATGAGATTCTTATCGATCACTTTATGTTGCAGGAATAGAAAACACAACAGCCCTTGACCATTTATCTTTACTGCGTTCCTTCGTATTATACCTTTTACCCTTCATGTAATTGGTCTGCTTTATTTCACTTGCCTTTTAATGATTCTAAAACAGTCACTATTATTAAAAACTTTACCAATGTATATACTACTACCATGTTTTCTTTTAAAAACCTTTATTGTGAAAATTTCATTATACAAATACTTGCCTATAACCACGTGGGCCTGCCACAGAGCAAACTGTAATCGTATATGATGAATAGACATTTACACTGTAGAGGAACGTAACGGGCGGGCCATTAGGTTGCAAGAACTAAGGTGTCTAACAGTTACGGAATCGGTGGACGTACATTTTATAATTAAAATACGACAGGGCCAGTTACAATAAAATTATCTAGATATACATTTGCGGGCAAGTACCATGGGTGACGTTAATTCGAACTTTCAACAGTACAGTAATCAATAACACATCAGAACTTAATATCAATAGGGATGTCGAAATATTCAATCAATTCTCGTCCCCGCCCGCCATGTGCTTCAAAACTGCATACGTATCTCGTGATTTCAAGGTTCTGCAACCAGTACACAACAAGGAGTTACGAGTCCCATTTATTCCGGCGCCATTTTGGGGGAGGACGGGCAGGTCCAGGATATAGTCAAAATGTCTCTACCAACCATCGACTATGATGATGTTCATATGCTGTATTTATTAGAGTAACACTCATCTGTCCACATGAAATTAATTTGCCACAATCTAAACATGTCATTTTAATCTTTCCAAAGTTCTTCTAAATATTTGGGACCGTTTCCCTTGCCTCTGAAGCTCTCAGTGCCACTTCTTTGATGAATGTACTAGCAGGTCAGGGGTTCTCCTCCAAATCTCTCTTTTATGCAGCACTATAATTAATTGGTGCCACCTCTCCATATGACGATGCATGTTATAGTTACCACAACTTTAGTGGACCAGGCCCAAATCCAAAGAACAGGCCGCCATTTTGAGAGTCCTCTTGCAGCCGCCTGTCGCTGTAGCATCAAGAGCAGCCAAAACTCAGCTGAATGGCAACTGAAACGGTAAAGGGGCGCCCCACTACAGCAGACGAGCCTCCACCTAGGAAGGCCCATTCACGCCGGCTCCCCCCCCCTTCGGGCACCCCACGCCGTTATTCGGAGCAGTATTGTAGGATGGCCACACCAGTGCGGCAACTTGCTAGACATCACCTCGGTGGTAACCGAATCTCAACGCCTTGTGGTGTCTTCTATTCAGAAAACATTGTTATGCTGCCTTCGACCTATTCTCCGCAAGTGCGCACACAACTCAACTGCATAGCTTGCTAGACACCACCTCGGTGCCATCCGGATCTTGGAATGTCAGCACCTTTTGGTGTCTTCTCTTCAGAAAATATTGTTGCGCTGCCTTTGGCCCCATTCGCACATCAGTCCGCTACTGACGCCATCTCACAGGCTAATAGGGCGCCCCACGCCGACTTTCAGCATTGTAGAATGACCACACCAGTACAGCAACTTGCTAGACATCACCTCGGTGCCATCCGGATCTCGGCGCCCCACTGCAGATGAAGTGCCTCTCAACTATGAAACCACCATGGTGACATCCGGATCTTGGCGCGTTGTGCTGCCTTCGGCCTATTCGCACATCGGTCCGCTACTGACGCCATCTCACAGGCTAATGGGGCGACCCACGCCGAGTTTCAGCATTGTAGGATGACCACACCAGTACAGCAACTTGCTAGACATCACCTCGGTGCCATCCGAATCTTGGCATCTCAACGCCTAGTGGTATCTTCCATACAAAAAATATTGTTACGCTGCCTTTGGCCCCATTCGCACATCAGTCCGCAACTTAGACATCACCTCGGTGCCATCCGGATCTTGGCATCTCAGCGCCTTGTGGTGTCTTCTACTCCGAAAATATTGTAGAAAATATTGTTGCGCTGCCTTTGGCCCCATTCGCACATCAGTCCGCTACTGACACCATCTCACAGGCCAACAGGGCGCCCCACGCCGACTTTTACCATTGTAGGATGGCCACACCAGTGCCACAACTTGCTAGACACCACCTCGGTGCCATCCGGATCTTGGCATCTCAGCGCCTTGTGGTGTCAGTCAGAAAATATTGTTGCGCTGCCTTTGGCCCCATTCGCACATCGGTCCACTACTGACGCCATCTCACAGGCCAACGGGGCGCCCCACGCCGACTTTCAACATTGTAGGATGGCCACACCAGTGCGGCAACTTACTAGACACCACCTCGGTGCCATCCGGATCTTGGCGCGTTGTGCTGCCTTCGGCCTATTCGCACATCGGTCCGCTACTGACGCAAACTCACAGGCCAACGGGGCGCCCCACGCCGACTTTCAGCATTGTAGGATGGCCACACCAGTGCTGCAACTTGCTGGACACCACCTCGGTGCCATCCGGATCTTGACGCGTTGTATTGCCTTCGGCCTATTCGCACATCGGTCCGCTACTGACGCCGCCTGACGTGCCAACGTATTTTCTCCGCATTTTATACCCTATGCCGCATAACAGGTCATGTGACTTGTTTATAAAACTTTTCATTGGTTCATTTTACTTTTGGTTTCCTAATGATGGAAGGCTTGATCATATGACCTAAAAACAACACTTTTCATTGGATGAAAACTTTTTTTTTTCCCCAAACGATGAAAGCCCCACCTTGTTTCTGGATGTTTCAGACTAAACTGGCGTCAGCATGATAGCACCACCATCTCGATAGCTCCGTCGTGGTCATTCCGCGAGCAATCATGGCAGCCGCTCCCCACCAGAAGCCTGCAGGAGTCGGGGCCCCCAAAACTTTTGATGAATTCTCAAGGCGGAGGGGACGCTTTCGAGAATGGGGTCCAAGACCTAGCAGACAAGCGTCCGATTTCCAAGGTGTCCCAGGGCCATTTCAGTGCACCAGGCCCAAAAAGGAAAGAGCCTGCCGCCATTTTGAGAGTCCTGTGACAGCCGCCTATCGCTGCACCGCAAGAGTGGGCGCAACTCAGCTGAATTGCGGCTTTTGACACAGTGGACCAAAAACGGACGGAATGGCAACTGAAACGGTAAAGGGGCGCCCCACTACAACAGATGAGACTCCACCTGGAGAGGCCCGTTCACGCCGCCTCCCCCGGGGCGCCCCACGCCTTTATTCGGAGCAGCATTGTAGGATACCAAAACCAGTGCGGCAACTTACTGGACATCACCTTGGTGCCATCGTTCTGCTGCCTTGGAACTATTCGCACAACAGTTTGCTACTGATGACCCACCCCCCGCGACGCCCCACGCCGTTATTTGCTGGGTGGCAACTTACTAGACATCACTTTCGTGTCATCTAGATTTCGGCGCGTTCTGCTGCCTTGGAACTATTCGCACAACAGTTTGCTACTGATGACCCACCCCCCGCGACGCCCCACGCCGGAAATCTGGACGTTGTGCTGCGTTGGGACTATTCGCACAGCTGACCGCTACTTCATTGTTTTTCCCTAAAAATGTTTATATATTATTACTATTTTTGTTTTCTTGTATATATTTATAAATTATTAAAGTTTTATAATCTTACTACTTTGTCGGAGTGCTATATATTTTTTATGTGACACATAATTGTAAAAACTTTGATGTACAAAGAGTCATCCCTGGAATCTTCCGCTTCACGCTCGGTCCCCTCCCCAATCACAATACAGGATGGTTTTCAGATAATAGCAACGCTTCTGCTGTGACGGATCTCATCGAGTGTGGACCTTGATCTACTATAACTCCTTTGAAGAGGGGTGATTCTTTACAGCTGTGGCCATAAACTACATCTGCAGGGCTAGCTGATAGACTAGGACCGGCCTGGACAATCGGACACAGAGGAAAAGGAGTGTCAGAGGGTGCGGTAGTGAATAGGGCGAAAGGGAGGTGTCGGGCGGGCACAGGGTGTGATTCTCAGGGAAGAGCAGCGCAGATGGGGGGAGGTTTATTACTCATGCATAACACAGACAGCGGGGGTGACCACTGCCTGGGTGAGATGCTTGCGAGGGTGGGGAGCCATGCTAAGGATCGACAGCGTGCACAGAGTGGGTCTGGTCAAGGCATCTAAAATGGCTGCTGTGCACGACAAAAGTGTGGCATTTGAAAAAAGACAAGATGGCGCAGACAATGTTTTTCAACACTTCCTGATTTCCTTCGAATCGAACGTTAACAGACGTTGGGGCATATTACCAAAGTTAAACGATATTTATCCCTAACGATGCATTGCAAAGATTTTTTTACCGTCAGAAATTATCGCAGATAAACCTTGCTATTATCAAGGTTTATCGCAAATACGATAAAAAACGACCGCAATGCATTAATATCGCTGAAAACTCCGCGATATTCATGCATTACCGAGCTAATGCTCTTAGCCATGTTATCCACCTCCCATTGGATAACATGGCTAAGAACTGCTCAGGGCAGCTGTTACTTTTTGGAGATATTCGCGCTTATCTCGAATATTTCCAAAAGTTGATAATAGGAGATAGCGATGTTAGCGACTGTTTCCAGTCGCTAACATCTTGGCATGCCCACTTTGCATGTCATTAGTGATAAACATCACTCACATGCAAAGTGGGGCCCAAGATGGTCGCTATCTCCTACTAGCCGTCGCTAACTGGTGTTAGCAACAGCTAGGTAATACAGATATAATTTTATCTCCGCGAAGCGGAGCGCTGTTACAGATATATATCTTGTTTTTGAACGTTAATTTCTCAAAATGCACTGAAGCACATATATTGAGACCTAGCAAAGGCACATCGGGCTACCAGTCCCTAATATTTTACCAAGTTTCGTGCAAATCCATTCAGCCGTTCGATTATTATTATTATTATTTTTTTTTGCCCCGCGGGGCCCTTTTAAAACCTCCACATCAAACTTAGGAGGTCAGCGAGGATCTACTATGCCCCCTTATGGTCATTTGCCCCTTCGCTTTGGCCTCCTCTTGTCTCTCGATCCTACCGAGAGACAAGATGGCGGCCGCTACGTACTGTTTGGAATGTTTACAGACACCGGAGAGCCAATCAGCTTCGCTTCGCAAAGCTCCGTAACGCGAAAAGTACGCGAAGCGGTGCGCTGTTACAGATATATATCTTTTTTTGAACGTTCATTTCTCAAAATCCACTGAAGCACATATATTGAGACCTAGCAAAGGCACATCGGGCTACCAGTCCCTACAATTTTGCCAAGTTTCGTGCAAATCCATTCAGCCGTTCGATTATTATTATTATTTATTTTTTTTGCCCCGCGGGGCACTTTTAAAACCTCCACATCAAACCTACGGGGTCAGCGAGGATCTACTATTCCCCCTTATGGTCATTTGCCCCTTCGCTTTGGCCTCCTCTTGTCTCTCGATCCTACCGAGAGACAAGATGGCGGCCGCTACGGACTGTTTGGAATGTTGACAGACGCCGGAGAACCAATCAGCTTCGCTTCACAAAGCTCCGTTGCGCGAAAAGTACGCGTCCTGGAGCGCTGCCCGGTCCGCTGTTACAGATATATATCTTTTTTTAAACGTTAATTTCTCAAAATCCACTGTAGCACATATATTGAGACCTACAAAAGGCACATCGGGCTACCAGTCCCTACAATTTTGCCAAGTTTCATGCAAATCCATTCAGCCGTTCGGGCTAAAAGTGAGGCCAACCGCCCTATGGAAAACTCAATGTTAAAAACACGTTTTGGGACCCCCCTTTTTTCTCAGCCCCCCCTTGACGAACACCCCCCAAATTTTCAAGGGCTGCTCAGAAACAAAATGTTCCATTTTCCTGAAAATTTCAGCCAATTCCGTCCACAAACGCCAAAGTTATTAGACATAGAATTTTCAAAAATCCCATAGAGAAAAAATCCTAACTATATATACCTACTGGCGACCGCCAGTAGGTAATATATATATATATATATATATATATATATATATATATTTATATATATATAACAATCCAACTTGTCGCGGTGTGCTTCACTGCACCGACAGGTACGCAGACTTCAAAAATTAGCCCGAGTCAGTCTTCAAATTTTTCTCAAAGTATTTATTTCATTGTGGTGCAAGCCATCAGACGCGTTTCGGACTTCACGTCCTTGCTCACTGATGGGGAGTGATTGAGTAACCGCTGTTTAAAAAGAGTTTTCACACACAAGAGCGCGCCATTTCATTTCAAAAGGTGAACATAAACAAAGGACTATGATTTTACTTGTGGTCCTTAACGACATGTTTCTAAAGGCGCCATTTTTACACAGTGCATTATCCATTTGTTGTATAAACATTCGTTAATTTCCACATAATACACTTGTAATTAACTCTATACCGGCATATATTATCGTGACCCAAGCATCATATTAATAAAGAGATATGTGCATTAGATGTTATACAGAAACAAATCAAGTTTTAAGATGCATACATTACCCTGATGTCTTGCAAATCAGTAATAATGCAATAACATTGAAACCACGTTTTTCCCTGGCACATAGGTCATTGGACTATAGACAAAGATTTGTGTTTGCCTGTTATCTGTACAAATCCTTAAAGTCCTTTTTTTTTATATTTTTATTTTTATCGACCTCATTTCCCGTGCCTCGCACTGGATATCATGATCAGATCTGTGCCAACCGTATCTATAGATACTTTGTGAACTGGTCTGCATGTGCCTGGGATCTTATTAATCGTACTAATACCCATGTGATAAATATGCCTGAAATAATGGGCCCAAATACTCCAAGAGGATTACCTACTTCCGGCTATTAATAATCACAATTTGGATGCATTGGGTGTGTGTATGTATTTCTGTTCAGTGGTACTCTAAAGTGCTTAGGTGCTAAAACAGGGACTCACAAAGAATTGATGGGTACCCTGAACGTATGTGCAGATTCTATGGTTCACATAGATGTGGTGTGCAAATAATAATAAACAATACATAAACATTACGATCTGTAATTTTCCACACTAATCTGCCTAAACATGTTTTTAACGTTGTGAAACATCTGGTGTTTATCAGAATACATAACTTTGTACATCGGAGTTCCAAAACGCCCATCATCCTGTTAAGAGACCATGGTCTCAATTCATAAAATACAGCGGGGGTTTAAGTGGCCATTTTACAAGATGTAGAAAGGACCATCCAATGATACACAACAGTTCTATTACAGGAAATTGTGAAGGTCCTCCCCCATGTTCAAACCTCCCAGACTTCTGCTATTGAGAAGCACGATATATTTTGATTCGAGCTGTATATATATATATTGCAACAACAAAAACCTTCTTTACGAAGACACCGCACTCTTCTTGAAGTTTTAATTTCTGTTTATTTGGCCTGTGATTTTCTCCCAGGCCAAATAAACAGAAATTAAAACTTCAAGAGGAGTGTGGTGTCTTCGTAAAGAAGGTTTTTGTTGTTGCAAAATTATTGCGAGGCTGTCCTGACCTCGCCACCGGCACCAGCATTAAGATGCTCCACCTGCAAAGGACGTTTTTGCTTTAAACATATATATATATATATATATATATATATATATATATATATATATATATATATATATTACCTACTGGCGGTCGCCAGTAGGTATATATAGTTAGGATTTTTTCTCTATGGGATTTTTGAAAATTCTATGTCTAATAACTTTGGCGTTTGTGGACGGAATTGGCTGAAATTTTCAGGAAAATGGCACATTTTGTTTCTGAGCAGCCCCTGAAAATTTTGGGGGGGTTCGTCAAGGGGGGGCCGAGAAAAAAGGGGGGTCCCAAAACGCGTTTTTCCCGATGTGCCTTTTGTAGGTCTCAATATATGTGCTCCAGTGGATTTTGAGAAATTAACGTTTAAAAAAAGATATATATCTGTAACAGCGGACCGGGCAGCGTCCCAGGACGCGTACTTTGCGCGCAACGGAGCTTTGTGAAGCGAAGCTGATTGGTTCTCCGGCGTCTGTCAACATTCCAAACAGTCCGTAGCGGCCGCCATCTTGTCTCTCGGTAGGATCGAGAGACAAGAGGAGGCGAAAGCGAAGGGGCAAATGACCATAAGGGGGAATAGTAGATCCTCGCTGACCCCCTAGGTTTGATGTGGAGGTTTTAAAAGGGCCCCGCGGGGCAAAAAAAAAAAAAATAATAATAATCGAACGGCTGAATGGATTTGCACGAAACTTGGCAAAATTGTAGGGACTGGTAGCCCGATGTGCCTTTGCTAGGTCTCAATATATGTGCTCCAGTGGATTTTGAGAAATTAACGTTCAAAAAAAGATATATATCTGTAACAGCGCTCCGCTTCGCGTACTTTTTCGCGTTACGGAGGTTTGCGAAGCTGATTGGTTTTTCGGCGTCTGTAAACATTCCAAACAGTCCGTAGCGGCCGCCATCTTGTCTCTCGGTAGGATCGAGAGACAAGAGGAGGCCAAAGCGAAGGGGCAAATGACCATAAGGGGGCATAGTAGATCGTCCCTGACCCCCTAGGTTTGATGTGGAGGCTTTGAAAGGGTCTCGCAGGGCAAAAAAAAAAATACCGTTTTTTTAGTTTTTTTGCGTGGAGTGCGCCCGGTTCGCGAACCGGGAAGCGTTCTGGGGAGCGTACTTTCTTGAAAATTAGTGAAAAAAGTTAGAGTAAAATAATAATTGTGAGTGATCAGATGTAGGGTAGCTCTGAGAAGAGCTTTTGGGTTTATGGTACATTTAGGTACTTATAAGTAGGTACCAATGCACATTCTTAAATTCAGAGTGAAAACTCTGTTGCCCTCATCTGAGAAGTGAACTCCATCTCCTCTGTAGATATCTTGCATGTAGTAACGCAAGTTATTGTTGTACAGGGAGCCCATTCCATGGTCTCTCATGTAAGCTGAAACAGATTTGTTTACATGCTTCCTCGATTTCTCAATTTGTGGACAAAATTGGTTCGACCACCTCCATTTCTGTCTTTGGCATATATTTGAATATACCAAGGCAGTCTGAGGAAAAAGTGCCATCAATTGCTCAAAGGTGTCCTTTAAAAGCATTTCCAGACCTACCCCAGTCAAAGTGCCCAAATCATTACCTCCACAGTGCACAATTAACAGGTCAGGTTTTGGCAAATGCATAAAGGTTTTCACCAATGGTATCAATTGGTGACATTTTAATCCTCTGTGGCCAAACCACTTAATTTCCACATCTTGTAAATTGAGGTTAGGTAAATTCCTGTTTTCAGCGTACGTTTGAGCCCAATAGATGTAACTATGTCCAACAATCCAGACAGAAAACATGGTGAGAGAAGGTTCTGCTGCAGTCAGATGAAGTGTGGCAATGAAATGGCAGTTGAAAAAATGAGAGTGTAAAATGAAAAAAACTGAGGAGTTTCTGTGTTAATGAAGCAGTAAGAGTGATTGGTGGATTTTGATTGCTGAAAACAGAAAGTTAGTGTGCATGGATGAGTTCGTTGAAAGATGTATTTTGAGTGGCGAAGAAAAAATCATTAAATGAAAGAATGCTCTGGATATGCAGGTGCACTGAGAGTTCAGAGTTCAATTGCAACATTGTTGTGTGAGAGGTCTTGCAAGAGGTGGTTGCTATGCAGAAAAAGCAGAGAGGGGGCAGAGGGGGGAAGGGTTTTGCTTTGAAAAAAAGTGAGGGAAGAGTTTTGATTGGGTGACATGAGAGATATGTGTGAGGAATTACAGCATTTCTGTGCTTTTGATAGCTGCAGACTCTGGAGTGCATACCTTTTGCTCTGCTGAAGACAAATTGGTGTGTTTCTGAGACTGTTTTGAAACTCAAAGTATTTGCTAAGGTGAGAAAAGATTTCTTTAATTTAGATAGAAAATAGTGTGCTTTAAGGAGAAAATTATGAAGAAAGTTGTGTTTTTCAAATGTTGCTTTGTCTCAAGTGTTTCACAAATAGATTTTGTTTCTTTGAGAAATTGTAATTGGAGAAAATGTGAAGTATTAGTACTGACAGGGCTTTTATGTGCATAGGAGCTGTGGAGTGTTTTCAAATTATGACTTGTAAATCGTTTTTGAGAAAAAGCAATGGTTTTAATATTGATGAGAAGGACATAATGGTGTCTGCTTCTTTATAAGGTAATTGAGAGTCTCTGATGTTATTTTTCCCATTTCAATGTAAGAAGTTTGTCTGTGGAGCAAATTGCTTGTAAATATGCTCCCACCTGTGCATGGCAAATTTAGATTTTGAATGTTTCCGTTACATAGGCATGTTAAAGGTGACTGAAACATGCTGCAAAGGCAATCAAAAAATGCTTTTATGTGTCTTAAGGACATTTTAAGTCATTTCCCCATGTGCAGTGTTTTCAAATTATGAGTTGAAAATCGTTTTTGAGGTAAAGGAATGTTTTCAAAATTTATGTGCGCCATATGACCCCAAATTTCTTTTTCAGGGGTGCAGCAGGGTGTTCTTGAGACACCCCTGCACCGTCGGAAAAATTCGTAATTTGTGATGAGGTAATTGCTAATCGCAAATTGCACCTTCATTCCTATGGGCCTCCTGCTGCATGGAAATGAATGGGTAATTTGTAATTAGCAAATAGGTCATCGCAAACTAGGAATGGTAAAGAATCGCTATTTATTCCTTAAAGTTCGCTATTTAGGAAATGCAAAAAACTTTGATGATACATATGGCGGTTTATCTCTAACAAGATAAGAAGCATAGGGATAGATTTATGATGACTGGCGCATCACCAGGGATGTGTTAGTCATTCTGTGCCGCTGTTCCGTCACCTATGGTGTGCTGCATTTACAATGCGGCGCATCATGGGGCAAAAACAGCACAGATGCGTGACGTATTTG
Source organism: Lissotriton helveticus (assembly GCF_964261635.1). Lineage (NCBI taxonomy): Eukaryota > Metazoa > Chordata > Amphibia > Caudata > Salamandridae > Lissotriton > Lissotriton helveticus. Next base: position 1,787,553,073 of record NC_136061.1, read on the forward strand.
TGCCGTAAAGTTGGCGCATTGCTGGAGTTGTATCGCAAGTGTGATGAAGCTCCAGTAAGGTTGAGGGGTGCCCCTGTTGCAGGGTTTCTGTTCTGACACAGAACTGTGGACAGAGGATTGGAACCTCGGCGAATTAGGGTGTCCCAAAACTCACCTTAGTAATCAAAACCCCTTAGCAAGCTAGGTACAGTGTCACATTGGATATAACAAACTCTCAATGTTTAGACAATCCAGAATATGAACTTATAGTACCTCAGGATACGTGGAACTCATGAACAGTCGGTCGTTATATATTTCTTAGAAACGAGAACATGGAGTTAAGAAGAACACATGTGTATTTGAAATGTTTATTTACTAATGCCGTCTTCTCAGGCGTAGTATCTTAGATTATACATATTCACATATTATCAGTAGCAAAATTACCAGCATAGTCAATAGTACATAAAAAGCGAATGGTGACAGTATGTTAACATGCTGTAAATGAATAAGAGTTAGCAACACTTATAAGCAGCCGCGGGCCGTGGAGGGAGTTACGGTGGGCAGGGAGGCGGGGAGGGGGAGGGGCAGGGTGGAGAGGGCTCCACCCTGCCCCTCCCCCTCCCCGCCTCCCTGCCCCACCGTAACTCCCTCCACGGCCCGCGGCTGCTTATATCTCACCCTCCCTAATACACATAATATATTATTTGCTAAGAAGGTCTCTTTGTGTTGGTTTAGGGCGTGCCGATACTTTAGTGTCTTAGATTTGAAGGAATCACATCAGCATAGAAAAGATAATCCATATGCCGTGCTTAATATCGCCAACGGCATTGTGCCATAATATTCTAGCATGCGATTGCGGAACAGTGTCAGCAGCTGCAGGGCGGGAGCTTGCACAGGAGGGACATCCATATTTAAAAATGTAAAAAAGCACAAGAGCGTCCGCTGGTAATGCAAGTAAAAATGGGAATCCACGAAGCAGAGTGGAAAAAATAGAATGTAAGAAAGCAGGGATGACTCCAAAGATTTTCTCAAATGAAGTCACGAGACCACTGGTAACAATTTTAAAAAAGTGCGCCAGGCCCTTTGTGGAGGACGCGTTAGAGATAGTCCGAACCATCTTGCTGAAATGGAAAGGCGAATCTGTATTTAAAAGGGTCTGCACCTCTGTACGGGTGTTCGCTGTGTGAAGCACGAAAGTTTCACGGGCCGAACTCAAGGCCACCTCTCTCTGAGACAAAATAGCTCTTATTCTTGCCATGCCGTTGAAATGTGCTGCCAAGGTTGGTATTTGTGGCCAGATTGAAAACTCCCTATGTTCATGTGTGGGAGGAAATAGAACATTTCTGCAGCAAATAACCCGTTCATTTACTGTTACGATAAAATGAATACTTTTAATTAACCCAGAACAATCTTCATTATTGAGCATCAAATAACTACCATTTTCCAAGAACTTGAACGTGGGGATGATAGCAGGAACTGGTGTGCCTTGCAACACGCAAGCCATATTTGGTCGGTGTTTGTTGCATGAACCGTGTAACTGTATGTGCCTACACATTAGTGAATGATCTGGCGTCTCAGTGCATTCCTCTCCATTCAGATAAAGTTCTTGATCATCTTTGAAAATCTGTATGTGTATGGAAGCGACCAGACTTCATGAAGAAAACCACTACCTAAAGGTTAATAACGACCTATTGGTATATATTTCATACAATTTGAAAACTTATATAAAGCAAAAGGCAGCGTTATTAAACCGTGGATAAGGCACGTTGCCAAAGCAGTCAACCTTTTGGATTTATACTGGAAATGTTAAAGGAAGAATTACGGAGTAGGGCCTGTAAATCTTTAATAGACAACGAGTAAAATTACTCCAACCATCATATTCCTCTAACTCCGGGATAGTAGGGGTGTTTAATTTTTTAGAAGTAGCCAATCTAAAGCATTTGGTCTGGGAAATTGTTTCATTCACAAACAACATATGTTTTGGGATGAGACATGCACGGTGGAAAGCCTCAGTGCCTTGTACCTGCCAGGTTCGTGAACCCCAAACTGATGTAGATCCTGGATATTTTTACTCTGTATTACGTTAGCATGGTCTCATTACTGGTTTAAACGCCATTTTTCCTTTTTTGTAACTTCTGCACACGACACTTAGTTGTTGCTTTAGCTTTCAGCCTACCTGCGTCAAGATCTATGCCTGCTTCAAGCAGGCGCAGGGTTTTGATGTAGCTTTGTCCTATCTGATTGTAAATGCGGCACACCGTGGGTGGCAGAGCAGCGGTGCACGTTAACTGGTGCATCCCTGGGGATGTGCTAGTTAATATAAATCTGCCCCTTTACATTTAATTATGTGCAGGGGACACAGAGTAGGTGAGGTTTATCCAAGGTTAAGAAGAGATGAGTCCTGTTCAGTGAAAAATTGGAGATAGGCTTCAGTATATTATATACTTAATAGTGTGTTAAGTTTTTGATGACTGTTATTAATTTACTGTTGGGTAATAGTGGTTAATAACATTTTTTATTATATTTTACCACAGATTCAACTGCAGATTATTTCAAGATTTTAGGATGCCTAGCAAAGAAAGAGTAAGAAAGGCTGCAAAACGTCAAAGACAGCAGGACCATGGAATAATGCAGCAGTCCTCTAACAAAAAGATTTGTCAAGTCACCAAGAAAGCACCGGGTAAGAGTCGAAAAACAGTCATAAGAAATATGTGTAGTAAAAAAAATATTACTACAGAAAATGTTTCAGTCCAGAAAAGGAGAAAGAATTCAAATGGTAAGGAAAGGCCAATGAGAAATGTTACTGCTAGAGTAAGAGATAACTCTATGCATGAAAGTAGAAGGAAACAACAGTTTAGGGATATTCGTAAACGAATGTTCCGCAACAGGATAATTGGGAATTTGTTAAAAAATATTAAGAAAGGTCAGCAGAAAGTGGTTTTTTATAAGAGAAAAAAAATAGTTGAGAAAGTTATTGATCAGGCATTTGAAATTAAACGTAAGTTATTTATTTTGACAATCAATAGAATTAGGAAGCTAAACAAGGTAATTTATGATTTCAAAAGAAATAGTAGATGGAAGAGAATAGTTAATCGTAGTAATTTTTGTGAAGTTTTTTCTGGAGAATGGATGCATAGTTCAAGCTCTGAGGCATTTTTTAATGAGGAGAGTTATTTCCAGGATAATGATTTGGTGCATGCAGTTGACACCAGTGGTCGAGCTTATGAAGTGAAAGATGGTTGTCCAGTTGAAAAAGAAAAACTTGTGAGAACAGAGATAGAAGAGGTGTTAGGTAATGAGGTTTTAGGGAGACGTCCTAAGGGTCCTGTGTACACCTTGAAGTGTAGTAGTATTTGCAGTGTGCGACAGGATTCCATCAATTTGCTTTGTGATTTTATACGGTCATTTAGTAAGAAAAGTTTGAAGCAGAAAATGAAGTTGTTGCAAGAATTAGATCCTTGCAGAGTGAGAGAAGTGATAGGTTTGCATGGTCATTCACTGGCTTGTCTTTCCAGGAGAGTATGCCAGAGTGTTTTTCATCATTTCAGGATGCTAGCAGTGCATCATAATAAAGTGAGGAAATTAGTTAGAATGTTGTATTATGCTAAGAGTCCAGCAATTATGCTTAAACAATTATGCGCTGCTCTTTTGCATGGTTCTGAAATAGATGTGAAGAATATATGTGAAGAAATTGAGTTTTGTTACTTTGGAAGTAAAGAGGAGAATGTTGAAATTGACCAAGAAGAAGAGAGTAATGTGGAAGATAGTGTACAGGTTTCCAGTACAGATAATTTCCAGAGGGAAATTGCGACGTTTGAGGTGAAATCAAGTGAGAGGCCAAATTTCACTTGTGTGTGTTGTCGACGCACTTATTATAAGAATCAGACTAAGTTAGTGGATTTATATGGAAAAAGTGAAAGGGAAAATAATAGTGAATGGAAGGATTTTACAACATACTTGATGGTAGAAAATTGTTTTGATTTGGGATTGGATCAACGTGTGTGTACTTATTGTTGTAACAAATTAAATCAAAACCAGATGCCTGCTAGAGCAGTTCATAATAATCTGGAATTGGTTGAGATTCCTTCTGAATTGAAGGATTTAAATACTTATGAATCTATTTTGATTCAAAGTATCCATCCCTTTCAGGCTATTGTAAGAATGGAGCCAAAGACAGGGAAATTGCCTCCATCAGATTTACAGAGAGGATTAAAGGGAAGAGTTGTTTATTTGCCTCTAGATTTGAAGAAAAACATTAACACAATTGGAGTAGAAAAAGTGGAAGAGGAACCTCTTGTTATCTTAGTTAATGGGGTTCCGACAAAGAATAAGAAAATATGGCAAGATTTAGTAGATGTTAGGAAAGTCAAAAGGGCAACATTGTATTTGAAAAAATATAATAAATACTATAAAAATGTATATGTTGCAGAAGAGGAAGTAAGTGAGGAAGAGGATAGCGATTTGTGTGCTGGTCAAATTGAGAAAGTAGAACCCTGTACTAGTGAAGAAATATATGAACATTATAGTGTTCATCCTTTGCATTCCAAGGAAGTCATGGGGAATGCTATTGAGTTGTTTCAAATGAAACAAGCGAAAGGGAGTCCCATTAGTGTTTGGGAGGAAAGTTTGGAAGCTCGGTGTTTCCCACAGCTTTTTCCAACAGGTCAGGGAGGAAGATATGATGAGCGACCTCATCAAATTCCTGCTTCTGAATACCGGACTTTGCGATTGTATGCAGGAGATCCTAGGTTTCGACAATGCATTCCTTATTTGTTTCATCTCCTGTTTGAAAGCGATCTGTCTGGACTGTCATATGCAGTGAACCACATCTTGAAAAGTGGTATACACATGCAAAACATCTCGGCAAGTGACTTTATGGATAAAGTCAATGTCCAAGACAGTATTTTGGATTCTCACCTGATTAATCTCATGGCGTGTCAGCGTGGTACTAATGAGTACTGGTACCGTCGTCATGGTGATTTAAAATGTATGCTGAGGAACTTAGGAACTCCCACATGGTTCCTCACTTTGAGCTGTGCTGAGTATGGCTGGGAAGACTTACTTGAATTTCTACGAGAGGCAAATGCTAACGTAGAAAACATCGAATTCAAGACACCCGGAGAACTGTGCTCTTTGGATCCAGTCAATGTATGTAGGTACTTCAATCATAGATTTGAAGGTATGATGTCTTTCATCATGAATAAGAAGAATCCACCTCTTGGAGAGGTGTTGGATTTCTTCTGGAGGAAGGAGTACCAAGCAAGAGGTGCTCCTCATATACATATGTTGCTGTGGATCAAGGATGCACCTAAATTTGGAACGGATGCAGACGACTCAGTGATGAGTTTCATAGAACAGTATTCTACGTGTGCTGTTCCAAACGCAAAGGAGAAAAAAAGCCTAAGAGAAAAAGTTCTACGTTTCCAAAGCCATCGATGTGGAAAGTACTGTCGTCGTAAATTCCGGAACAAAGACAAGTTCTACACCAAATGTCGTTTCGGCTTTCCACGATCGGTGATTTCTAAAGGAAGAGTGAACAGTTTGATGTCTTCGCTGCGACATAATGTGATGAAGAAATCACCTAAAAACACATACAATTTGAAGAGGAACGAAGAGTCTAAGTACATCAACGACTACAACCTGGTGATTTTGTCCATGTGGAATGCTAACATGGATATACAGTTTGTGGCTGATAACTGTATGGCTGTGGCTCGGTATGTGACATCTTACATCACCAAAAAAGAGAAGACAGAATTGAAGGATATGTGGGAGGACATTTCCCATGAAAAGAGCCTCAGCAAGAAGTTGTACAGTTTCAGTCTGAAGATGTTGTCGCATCGAGAAATCGGAGCTTATGAATGTTCTGACCGGTTGTCTTCAGCAAGTCTCTATGCCAAGTCCAGGAGTATCGTTTGGGCGAGTGTTGGTCTTGCTGCAACGCGTAATCGAGTTCTGAAACCTGTGCGGGAAATTGAGTATTTGGCGGAAAAGGAGCCAAACAGTACCGACATTTTGAAGAGCAACATGTTGGATACATATTATCCAAATCGAAGCAGTCACTTCGAGAATGTTTGTCTGTATGAGGTTCTGCAAAATTACATATTCAAGAGGAACATCAAAGAAGATACTGAGAAAGGAGTGTATGCTGTAATAGGAAGTGAGGGATGTCTGGTCAAGCAAAGAAAATGCCACTTGATAAACCATCGAAAATTGAGTGGCGAATCTCCTGAAAAAAAGGAGTTTTTCTATTTAGCACTTTTGCTACTTTTTAAGCCTTGGCGTGCAGAAGAGGAACTGCTTGGAGATTTCCTTTGTTACGAAGACTCATTCAATGCTGCCAAGGAGACCATAGAATGTCCTGCTTTTCCCAAATATGTAGAAATGTTGAATGTGGAAATTGAGCAGGAAGCAACGATTGCAGCCGAGATTGCCAGAGACAGTTCTCAGGACAGTCAGAGTTCTGCTTCATTGAGTCAGGATCCACTAGGAGGACCTCTTATCGAAAATGAAGCTGCCACTGCTATGAATGAAGTGGAAAGAGCCATGGCACATGCTCAGGAGGATGCGGTTAACTTAGAAGAGTTGGAAAGACAACTCAACGTTGAGCAGAGGAAAATATATGACGAACTTACCATGCAAATTGATCATGGATTAAGTCATGACAAGAAAGAGTGCTCATGTACGTCGTTGAAGCCTGTCCGACTGTACGTGAGTGGAGAAGCGGGAACTGGAAAAAGTTTCCTTATTAAAGCAATTTCATGTTATTTGCAGGAAAGGACAGAGTCATCGCTGTCTTGTGTTGTCACCGCTCCAACTGGACTGGCAGCACATAACATTAAAGGGATTACTTTACATCGTTTACTGATGCTGCCAGTGGAGCATGACAACAAATTAGAATATCACAAGCTATCTGGAGATGCTTGTTTTGAAGTTTCAAGAGTCTTGAGGAAAATGAAACTTCTTATCATTGACGAAGTAAGCATGGTTTCCAATGTCATGCTTGCCTTTGTGCATTTGAGAATGCAAGAAGTTCTCAAAACAGAGTATGATGTGTTATTTGGTGGCAAACACATCATTGTTTTCGGAGATCTTCTGCAGCTGACACCAGTGAAAGGGCAACCTGTGTTCAAAATGCTCACGCATGAAGATACCAGGAAGTGCTTAGGGAGTATTGGCAACGTCAATATATGGTTAAACTTCAATTATGCTGAACTGCATGAAAATATGCGTCAGGCAAAGGATGAAGTTTACAAGACTATTCTACAAGATGTTAGAATTGGAAAAGTGACCGAGCATGGGAAAGAAGCTTTACATGCACGATTACTGACAAATTTATATCCAGACGAAGATGTTGTGCCTGAGAATATTTTTCAGAAAGTTACTGAGAAAAAATCTGGAATATGTTTGATGCCAACTCTTGCAGAATGTGCCAAATTCAACAACAAAATGTTGCATTTAGAAAAGCAAGAGATTGTGAAATTGGAAGCTATTGACAGAGTAGAGCATATGGGATCAACAATTATTTTGTCTGAGAATCTGAAAACAAAATTGGATTCATTAGAGAAGAGTATATCTAAAACTGCGGGTTTTGAAAAGACTCTGAATGTGTGCTTGAACTGCCGTATAATTTTAAGAAGGAATTTACATGTTGAAAGAGATCTGGTAAATGGATCAATGGGTAATGTTGTTGATTTTGTGAAATACAGAAATAGAGATGGAATTGAATTTTTAAAAATTAAATTTGATGGCATTGAGGAAGTACAGCTAATTGCTCGTTGTTCTGCTAGATTTTTGCTTGCAAAAGACTTATATGTTCGTCGTAAGCAGTTTCCTGTTTGCTTGGCATATGCGGTGACAATCCATAAATCGCAAGGTTTAAGTGTAGACTGTGCATTGGTGAATATTGGCAGTTCTGTGTTCAAGGAGGGTATGGCATATGTGGCATTGTCACGAGTTAGGACTTTATCGGGATTGTACTTGATTGAGTGTGATGTCACAAACATTTGTGCGGATCTAGATTGTGTTAAGGAATACAATAGGTTGAGAAGAGAGTATGCGCCACATTTGCCTCAGTATCCTTTGTTTGAGAAACGTGTGGTAGGCCGGAAACGAAGAAATGTGACCAATACTGGGGAGGTTGTAGCAAAAAGACGAAAAGTCGATGAACCTGAAATTATAAGCAGAAACAAAAATGATTCTGTTGAAGATGTTGTTGGTTTTCAATTTGAAAACAGTTCTGGTGTCAACTGCTATGCTAATGTAGTGGTTAATGTTTTGTTTTCTCTACAAAATGTAAAAGAAGAGATTGTGGTCAATTCTGATCAAAGATTTTGCAGTTTGTTAAATTCTGTGTTAGAGAAATGTAGCACTGATAGAACAAACATAGAAAGTGTGTCTGAAATTCGAAATCTGTTAGACAGATGTTCAGGCCAAACACAATTCTCTCAAAATAGTCAGCAAGATTGGCAGGAGTTTTTAATGTATATGCTTGATGTATTGTATGCTGAAGGTGTAGATGTAGATCATCTGTTTGGGCTTTCTTATCAATGGCAGCATGACTGCGAGAACTGTAGGGTATCAAGTAGTACTAGTGTAGACTCAGAAAGATTTATATATTTAACTTTGCCAGACAGTAAATCAGTCTCTTTTAATAAGCTAGTAAAAGCAGCTGATCACAATATGGAGTGTAGGCAATGTAAATCTGAAATGATGTCCACATTATTTATACGAACATATGGCCAGTATGTCATTTTAATGTTCCAACGATGTAGGCCTGATGGAACAATATTGACAACTTTAATAAAAAAATTTGTGGCTTCACAGTTGTCAATATCAGGAAGGACTTTTGTAACTGTAGCAATTATATATCATGATGGTTCTTCAATAACATCAGGACATTATACAGCTTATTTAAAGTGTAGAAATGGCTGGTCATTCTGCAATGATTCTGTTTTAATTTTCAAAAAAAAATTGCCATATGACCTTAAAAACTCTTACCTGGTGTTTTTAAAACCAAAATTTTAGGGAAAGAATCTCGGGATGTGCTCTGAGGAATTTCAAGAAGTTCTCATGGCTCCTACACTATTTGGCCTTGAAGATAAGTGTAGTACAGAGACATAACTTTTTACCATAACACTGGACGTTATTGAGAAATACGTGCACTTTGAATGAGTTCAGAAAAACTATTTCTTTTTATAAGCTAATTGAAGCAGCGAATCAAAACATGGAGTAGAGGGAATGTAAGTCTGCAATGCTGTCTACTGTTTTACATTGCTTTGTGATTAAAAGTGATGTAGAGAATTAAATAATTGTACTAGTCATAAAGGTAGTGTAAGTCTGCTTCATAGTAAGCAGTATCAGTGTGATAGGAAATGTAGAACATGATTGAGCAAGAAGGGGAAGATATTACTAGTCCAGGATTGTGTAAATGATCTTCAACATTTTAATTCTGAAAGTTGCGGAAATGCGAAAAGACGGGATTGGCTAACAAGAAATCCAAGAGTTATACATGGCTCTGACAAGATTTGGCCTTGTGGAATCTTGTGGTAGAGAGCAAGAAGTCATTTATTGTATGTAACATGTTTTTGAAAACGATGGAGGTTTTCTTTCAGAAAGTGGCGGGTTGAAAGTAATAACAGCACAACAGAGTGTAAGCTGTTCATAGGACATCCTTGGCCGTCATGGAAAGTAAGTTAACTTTAAGGAGTTCTGAATTCTGATTTGTAATGTTGTATGGGTTTTTTAAACACAATCATTTTGATTGTGTTTTTTTTTCCCCGCTGTTATATGATGAATACCTTCAAGTCACTGTTTTAGTGAAATTTGATACATTCTGAGAACAGCAAAAATAAACCATTTAACATGTATAATTAATTCTGTTCTGTTTGCATTTATGATGTACATGTAGAACTGTGTAGGAGGCATGGAGAAGGTGAGGCTTCTGTAAGTGTCAAAGTTGTTGCATACAGTGCTCATATTCTACGTAGTCTTTTATATTTCATTACTTTCACTGTTTCTGACTGATCTAAAAAAATTTTTTTAAAAAGAACAGTAAGTATAAGGGAAGGAAACAGACAGTTATGTTAAAAGAAACACAGCTATAGGGAATAAACTAGGGATACTGTTACCCGCAATCCTCTGCTGATGATGTCACTGAGCATGTCATGAATGATGTAATATGTGACATCATCAGCAGTGGATTACGGGTAATAGTATCTCTAGTTTACTCCCCTATAGCTGTCTTTCTTTTAACATAACTGTCTGTTTCCTTCCCTTATACTTACTGTTCTTTTTTAAAAAAAAAAATGTTTGGTTCGCTTCCGGTTCGCGTACCGGGGAGCGAACTGGGAAGCGAACTAAGAGAAATAGAGGTTGGCACAGTTGCAAATATTGTACCAATTTTTTAATAACGGGGAGGTAGTTCTGAAAAGAACTTTTTTTAAAATTGTTTTTGTTGTTTTATATTTTTTTATTATTTTTCTGAACATTTTTTTACTTTTTTTGAATTTTTCTGAACAGTTTTATATTTTTTTTGTTTTTTTTTCGGAGGGGGCAACGAAAACGATTCATTGTAAAGGGCTCAACAGGAGCAAGAAAACAAAAAAAAAGAATTTATTGTTTGGGGAGTTTCGGACAAACATGAGCATGATTGTCAATAGCTCTGTTGATCAGAGTGATGCTACTTTCTCCGTAGCAAATGAATCCACTGCAATGTACGCAGACTTGTTTTACTTCACGAAATCTCGTTTGTATATTTGGCACCATCTCCCTGCCCTCTGGTCCCGTTACTTCCGGTACAACAGATCTTCTGGCCATAATAGGGAGATTATCTAGGTCGTCCTGTTCCTCTTCTTCCTCTTCTTGCTGAATTATAACTTTAGCAGGTGGTCCACTCTTCCTTGGATGTGGTGGAGGTGGTGGGGAAGCACCAGCTGAAGCTAGTAAAGAAGCCATTGCTCACTGGTAACAAAGGGTCTTTCTCTCACAATGATGAAAGTCAGAGTGAGGAAAGAAGGAGGGATTTTCACCATTTGGGAAAAAAAATAGTTCTCAACCAATGAAAAGTGTTCATTTTAGATCATATGACCTAGTCTTACATCATTAGGAAACCGAAAGTGAAAAGAACCAATGAAAAGTGTTATTACCAAGTCACATGACCTGCTGTGTTTACGTTACGCGCTTTGCAGGGCCTCCCGGTTTGCTTCCAGAAACCTGTGCTTTGCGACTCGGTAAGCGTACGAGTTCGCTAACGTAGCACGTCATATGACGTATCACGCGACAACGCGAAACGTCATGCGGACGGGAGGCGTCACGATGTTGTTTTCTAACGCGGTAGTTGCGGTAAAGAAACGTTTACCGGCTCGCGGTCTATTTCGCGGCATCAAGGTCAGCTAACGGGAAGCTTCCCGATTCGCGAAGCGGGAACGAAGAAAAAAAATATTAAAAAAAAAAGTTATTAATAAACATATAAAATATATTTTTGGATTTAAAGAAGAATACATTTTACAGCTACAGATATTAGCTGTTAAAAAACCAATGAAATTCACTGAAAAAACCATAGGTTATAGACCATATATAGTTAGGAATTAGCATTTACAAAACCTTGAAAATTCACTGAAAAAACCATAGGTTATAGACCATATATAGTTAGGAATTAGCATTTAAAAAACCTTATTTTACTCACACAAAACCATTGAAATTCCATATATAGTTAGTTGCACTAACTATATATCGCGCACCCGCAATCCACTGCTGATGATGTCACATATTACATCATTCATGACATGGTCAGTGACATCACTGATGACATCACTGATGACATCTCAAATGACATCACTGATGACATCTCACTTGACATCAATGATCACATCACTGATGATATCATTCATGTGATAATACAATGCATCTCCTCACACTCTAATATAACCTCCGTTACACCCAGTGTTAAATAGAGAGTATCATTTTTGAAACCATTGACACACCAATACTAGTTACTACATACGCACTCACTGATTCCTATGTCTACACACACATTCACTCATACAATCATTCATACATACAATCACTCATCTTTACAACACTATCATATGCACTCATACACCTATACAGACACTCACACTCTGCCACTCATCCATGGAGTTACTCACACACCTAGTCAGTCCTGAAAAGAATCAATCACACTTCCATTTTCTCATCTATACAGTTAAACACAGAACACCTTACATTTTTGAAACATATACTAACACATAGTTACTCTCTTATAGAATCACTGATACAAGTACACATTGATCTGCACAGAGTCACACACCTCCCAGCCAGCCATACACACACTCAGTCTCCCATACAAATACTTGTGCAACCAATCAATAACCCATATAGCTACTTATATAGCTACTGATCAACACATGCAGCAGCTTGCACAACAACAGACATACTGATGCACACTTTTAGACAGTTTAGTCACTAACCCGTGCATTCAGTAAGACGCATTTAATCACTCACTCATACAGTCAATCACGCACCTACTAAAACCTTCATTCAGACACTTATACATCCACTCATTCTTCAATATGTAAAACATATTTAAACTTTACAGAAACACATAATCACTGGATGTTGTCATCAGTGATGTCATCAGTGATGTCACTGACCATGTCATGAATGATGTAATATGTGACATCATCAGCAGTGGATTGCGGGTGCGCGATATATAGTTAGTGCAACTAACTATATATGGAATTTCAATGGTTTTGTGTGAGTAAAATAAGGTTTTTAAATGCTAATTCCTAACTATATATGGTCTATAACCTATGGTTTTTTCAGTGAATATATATATATATATACATATATACAGACACAAAATCCAACCAGTTCTCGTCGGAAAAAACGGCCAGCACTCAGATGTGAGAATGTTTTCAAGTTTATTCAATCTCCAAACCCCCTTCACCCCGTTGTCGGGGTGAAGGGGGTTTGGAGATTGAATAAACTTGAAAACATTCTCACACCGGAGTGCTGGCCGTTTTTTCAGACGAGAACTGGTTGGATTTTGTGTCTGCATCTTCAGCGCCTCACCAGTGCTGGCATTGAGCACCCGGGACGCTGTGGAGCGACGGCGGTGGAGGACCGGTGTAAAAAAAAATATATATATATATATATATATATATTATATATATATATATATATACATATATATATATATATATATATATATATATATATATATATATATATATATATATATATATAACGTTCCACAAAGTGTCCAAAACACAAAGCACACTCCTCACTGGGATAAAAATGATGCACAGCATGTCAAAGGTCAGCATAATATTTCCTTTAATTTTTCATTTGGCCAACGCGTTTCAGAAAGCTTGTTTCCTTGTTCACGGGCAGCAGCAAAGTAAACTTTCATGAGACTGTGCACTGTTTTAAATATCCTTTCAATCCTGCTCAGGTGAGCGTCATATATAGATATATATATATACACGCACGTACATGAATATTTATTCATATACACATATACATATACACATACATACATACCTACATACATACAAACATGAACGGCCCTGTGGAATGCTGGCCACCGAAAAGCATAGACTATGTTATGCTGCACGATTCACCTTTTGTGAATGTTGAAATAAACATAATGGATTGAAAAGAAACTTGGATTGTGCCACGTACTGCTTGGACGAGTACAAGATAAATAAAAGATTAGTCAAGCGAGCAGACGTACCACAGAGATATATATATATATATATATATATATATATATATATATATATGAGTCACTTTAAAAGATAGCTTCTCACCTAGTTGATTAAAGATTGAGTCATTTAGAGGTGTACAAATCAAGGAAAGCCAATTAGTTGGGAATATATTTGATGAGACACATTAGCAATAAGCAGCACTATTGATGATGAAAATAGGAGTGGGGGGTTCTGTATGGAGAAGAAATAGGGATGTTCAGTTGATCTTTCTAGAGTTGACACCTCTGAGTCCATCAGATTATAGTGATGGAAGGGGATGATGTTCTTCGATGGTCTATTTGAAGGAGAATATTGGTATTTGTAATCTGCTTTTTTGTCAGCTGGGACTTTCGAGGACTAGCACTTTTTGAACACTAAGGGTATATGAGCAGCAAACTAAACTGGATATCTGCATCCAAGCCTCATTTAGAAATCACAAACCTATTATTCACAGAGTGCCTAGTCTCACCATATTAGAAGGGAACATGGCTACTGGAGTAATCTCAGCCAGCAATAGAACTACTTTTGTCCTTTCCCCACCCCCATCTTCCTCAATAATACATCGAGATAAAAAAGGGCAAAGCATAAGGAAGTGTCAAAAAGATAAAGAAAGCATCTGTTCAATGTAAACCTCTAACAACTGATCAGTTGTTTAACATTGAATGCCTGTCCATTGAGGTGAAAACTTCAGAAATATAATGCACAATTGTGCACATAATCTCTCATTACCAAGTGCTAACTCATTCTTTGGTAAACAATTGATTGACCTCTTAGCAGATAAAACACATTTGATTATAAATAACATATTTTGGAGTGATTTCAGCTTACATTGCGACAAAAGGTTATGGCCCTCAAGTAAAAAAGCATTTTAAGGTCAGAAAGGCTTTGATTTGTGTAATCAGAACCCTTGCAACCGCAAAATAACATTCAGGTATTCACAAAAACCAAACTGTGATTTGATAACACATTGCCAACTTGCCATTTGGGTTTGACAATATATATCGAATTGCTATTTGGAAAGATTGTGTTAAGGGTGGACCTTCCAGATACTGATTTCTTAAAGTATTTATTAATGTTCAGCGACCGAAATCCTGTCACAAAACATTAATATTTTTCCACCTTCTAAAGAGAGGTGGTAAGCCATTCGCAAATGGGAAGAGGTCTTCAGAGGATGTGTTCCTCTTCATGGATGTTCACAAAATATTTTTTTTCAGGAACAGGCAATGGTCTTTGGAACCACTATCTGCTCCTCAAAATGATTTCTGTAAATTTTTTTTTTTTTTAAATGCATTCTATTTTCGTTTAATGAAAAAGAGCTGCATTTAAAACAATCCTTTATTTAAAATCAGTCGCCTATCAGGCCACCTTGCCTGTCATTGTAGCCAATAATAGTGGGTCACAATTTTCAATCTATCTACTGCATATTAATGAAGTAGATCAAGTTGTAACCGACTACTATTCAGTATTTTGTGAACTGTCCTATTAGTAAATAGGTTGATTCACAAAATGCCAATGGATTCAATAGAAGTCGGTTCACAAACTGCAACCACTTGTACCAAATATATTTTAGAACATTCCATTTAAGAAATAATAAATTGTCATTTATTAATTATCGCAATTTGCTTTTCACAAATGAAATGTTTCTACATGAGGGTCTGCAATGTATCCTAGCCCATGTTTTGACAAGCAATAATTTAAAAAGACTATGCTCTACACCTAACCATGTGAAAGACCCTATCAAGACCTCCTTGTTTCTCAAACAGATATCTTAGAGACAGCACAGGCAATTCCTGTGGACGGGTTGGACTAGTAACTGGTTACTAGTCCCTGTCATCCTTCATTACACCAAAGCTTATAAAATGTATCAAAATTTGAAACCTTTGGTCTGGATAAGAAATCTGTAGGACATGGATATGTCTTTAGTAAATTACAAAATCTCTTTCTAAGCTATTGGTTTTCATTAGGGACTTTAAACAATTAAGAAAATAGACCATTATCATACAGCAGTGAATGCCATTGTAGATGAACTCTCCATTCAAAAACTAAAAAGACTGAACAAAAAAAACAAAAATATTTCTTCTAGAAAGAATGTCAAAAAGTGAGGAAACTTATAACAGAAAAAAAGAATGTGGCATAACAACCTATACACAACAGTCCTAAAAATGTATATCAAGTACAAAGCCTAGAAAAAATTATATTTTTAGAGAGCAAGTCAGTGTTTTTCAAGTCAGAGATTAATTTGGCAAAAAAGTCAAAAAAGTCCCTGGAAAACTTTTCCAGATAGTAAAGAAGCCCATCAACCCCCCTCCACCCCCCCCCCCCCCCAGCTATAAATAGTACAGAATTGAAGGAATTCTGTGAGAGACTCTTAATCCACTTTCCTGATAAAACAAGAAAGATAGAACTCTATCTTACCTCGAAGAAATCTGATATACTTAACAATTCCTTAACCTTTAGATTCACACAAATGTTTCCTGGAGCTATCAGGAGCAAAACGTTCTGCCATCATCGCAGATCTAAAACCACCAGTAGATTACACTGACTGACCAGTGCCCGAACCTCTGCTTAGAGTTCCGCGGCAAGGCTGTGTAGTCTTTAATCACCCCAGTCTTCTTCCATTAAATATCAGACACTCCCCGCCCCTATTATCACACTCTTGCAGTTTCCCCAAATGATGCATTTTCCCTAAATTATGTTTTGTTGTCTTTCTCTTCCTCCGTATTTCCACTGTGTTTGTTTTTCCAACTCTTGCTCTCAGTAAATGTCTGTTGAGGAAAATAAGTGCTAGCCCCAAAAAAGGAGTGCTAGCCGACCCCACTGGCAACCACCAGCACAACTTAAGCACAGCCTTGTAGGTCTCCAATTGGGCTTCAGGCCTGGTTTCAGAATAGAGACTGGTATGCTATAAATAGTGGATGACGTGATGATACACATTCTAGACAAAGACAATTTATGTTTCCGCATTCTTCTTGTCATTTTAGCAGCATTTGAGTTGCTCATCCTTGCCACTTTCCGAAGAGCATGGAACAATGGATATCACTTATATTTGAATAGTCACTGCCAGTAAGTAAAATTGGTAAACCTGCTCACAAGTCCCTCCCCTCTTTTGCAAGGTTTTCCGGAGTGCTCTTTAATTGCTTTATGGAACTTCTCAGTACATTCTTGAGGCTTTCAAAAATGTTTGTTCATCTCTACACAGATGGCACTCGGCTCTACCAGAAATTCTCCTCAGCTGATGACATTGCTGATCTTGCCAAATCACTAAAAGTCCCCAATCATGGATGGTCCTACGGCGCTTGAAGCTTAACTCTCCGAAGAAAGTGCTCCTCCTCATCACGGGGTTGCTGCCTTCAAGGGGCGCCAAGTTTGCAAGTATGTTTTGGTTTTAAAAGCATTTACAGCTGTGTTCCTTGCCTCCAGCAATTTCAACACAAAAATAAAAATGTCAAAATAACTCCGGTGATTAATGTTCTTCCTGGACAGAGATGGAGTTTGTCTACTTGAGATTTTTAATGATCCTAAAATAACATAGAGTGTTAATATGCCTGCTGCAGTGACCCTGTACCTTGCAGATCACAAAGTGCATATAATGTAAATAGGTCATTCGGTTTCTGCTTTTCTAAGAGACATGCTTTTGTTACTTGCAGTTTATAAGTAAAAATCCTAATACAGAACAGTGAATTATTAGCTGTCATTAGAGAACTGAATGCACACTGCAAAGTATACATTAGAGCATAGATTAATGTTGCAAAAAGGGTTCGTTTGGGTAGAACCCCCTCCTATGATGTTCAGTTTTTAATTCTGAATCCGTGCTTCTTTAAACCAAGCACTCTTAAACTATGCAGCCTACCAGTATGGATTACATGTCACTCCTACACCTTGTAGTCCTCTGGCTTACGTAACAGTTCCTATTCACTGATTTACACATGTATGATTTATTGTCTCTGTGTAATGTGTGTGTGATGCAGAGTGCTCTGACACCCTACAATGATATGAGTGATGCTATATAACTAATCAAATGCATCTGAAAGAGAGTGGTTATGGAGATTTTAGGGGCGCTGTTAAATGGTGGTGGTGAGGGAATCCGTGGCGGATGTGGTCACCACTCCCACCACGGATGAGGGGGCAACAATAAACATTGTTGCACCTGGTGCCACCAGCGCTTAGGCTGGCCCTGCCTTAACTGCTCCACTCAGACCCGGCCCAGGCTAGATGCAAGTAACCTGCTAGATTAGATATACTGTGTTGCTGAATGTGTGAAGTGTCTATATTTTACCCTTGATAGCAAGCACTACCAAATCAGGCTTCAAGGAGTACAATTCCTCTTCAAGCAGAAGATTTGATACTGCCCTAAAAACGTATGGCTTGGCTATGGCAACTCCCTTTTAGGTGGAATATCTAAAACTCACCTTCCTCCTTTGAAGTCGTCCGACTTAGCACTTCTCATCCAATCACATGCACTAAAAAAGCTAATGATATCACCCTTGTCTTGATCCCTTTGAACTGGCTTCTCATAGAAATACAAAGATTATTCAAGCTGGAATGTGTAGAACATAAATCTGTCGATAATGGTTGTCAAAATTATCAAAAAATCGATCAGGGAAATTGATCATCCAAGTAGGCTTGGTGTCCCTCTGCAGTGCAGACTCTCTGTGTCTGAAAACGCCATCCTTTAAGAAATCAAAGTCTCTATAACAAGGTTTGTCATGGAGTGGTTCCAGGGTGTGGAACTCTTTTCCCTTGAATTAGGACGAGGCCTTCTTAGACGACCTCTAAGAGATAGGTTGAAATACTAGCCTTCCAATGCCAAATGCAATTCAGCATGCTTGTTTAAAGGTGGGCACAGAACTTGAATATGAAACATTTTTAGAACATTATCATAACAGAGACTTACTATTACTGCTACAGTGTCACTCATTGTTAAGAACTTTGATCTGCTGGTCTGCTATGCCCTTTAAATACACATTCACTTACGTATCGAAAGCAGAAAATAAATTCAATTATGGGGGTAATATTTCATAGCCAGCACCTGCATGTGCTTTGTAAAGGTATTTATTTCCTTAAAAGGAGAAGCAGAGGGAGGTCAGCTGCAGTCATTGCATCAGACTGTCCATTAATTCCTCCTGATCATAAACCTAACAGTGATTGTCACATTGACTAACCATCGCATTGACTATGACCTTACATCAACTACCAATTACACCAACCACACCATTACACCAACCATGACCATCACATCCACTGACCATTGCTTTAGTCAGCACATTGTATCAACGTGACCTGAACGTCGAAGATAACCAACGCATTGGTTGGCCATTGTATAAACGGGACCATTTCATTGACCATGTTCCTCCCATCAACAGACCATGACATCAACCTTAATATTCCATCAACATGGCTCTTGGTCCAGAATTGAAGTCTGGGTTTAGAATTACCCCTCATCCCTATCAAAGCGATGGTAAGTCAATTCAGCGGCAAGTAATCATTGTAATGATTGGTCACCGGAGTTGGGTTGCTGCTGTGACATACATCTTTTGTACTGTCACTCACTTTCTACTGTCTGCTTCTTTCTCTCTTCATCTTCTCACTGTTTAGTGGCTGGGAAAATGTGACGGTAATATCTGGTCATGGTAAATATGATACCAATCAGTATAAACTCCATCGGCAACACATACGTTTTCCTGTCATTTCATCTGAGCATTTTTTGCTGGCACAACAGGATCAATTTTTTGGCAAAGTTGTCACTGTAGCCTGTTGGCATTTTGTTTTTGAGTGCTACCCCCAAATCGGGAATGTCTTGCTGAAAATTTAAAAAAAGCAATGCTCCTAATACGCTTTTAGGTTATGAGTGATATTGCCGCTATATTCTCACTCAGGACGGTGTTGAGCTGTTAGAATCAAAGTCAGATTTCCTGAAACTCTTTAGCCACTTGTCTTTTGGCAGACAGGTTGCCAGTAAGGGGTCGCCGATGGTGTATTTAGTTGAGGCTCTGCTGTCATAAACCAAAGGGTTTAATGAGGTGCAGGAGCCTCGAGTCAGGATATCAGGAAACCCACCAAGTTTGGGAGAGTTTCCCATTTCTGCCCTACGATGGCCTTACTGTTTTGCACAAATAGGTTGCATGGTTGAAGGTGGTCTTAACGGAGCACGTGCAATGCTAAAAGGTGTAGAAATATGAATAAACAACTGTTTTAGCATAACCAAAGCACTCTAAACGAGAAGGTGGTCTTCTCTCCCGTCTCTTCTCCATCTCTCTTTTCACGTTCTGCCTATATCTGTTCCTCCTTTTTCTCACCCGCTCTTCCGTAACTCTCTCACTTTCTCCTGAGTACAGTTTTCTTTCTCTCTTTTCACATCTGGGATACGATTTTCCACAGTACGCTCCACCTCTCTCCTCTATTTTTACCTGCATAGTACCTGCAACAAACACAAATGCATGTAGTCTCCCATACCTTGCAAAATACCCATAGAGAGCATCTTTACAGGTTCAAGGCTGGCCTGGTTTGCAAGTGTGGGCCACTCTTTTAGCTATCTGTTTCACTAATGAGTGCCAATTTGATTTTGGTGTCTGGACAAATGTTTGTCCGAGTACGGCCGAGCAGGGCTCAGAAGGTCACCGACTCACTCCTTGCTCCCCTGGCAGTCTGTGGAGGTCAGCCTGTCTTGGGCACTCCCTTCACCCCTGGATGTCTCTGCAGATACGGTTCCAGTTCAGAGGGCCCTCCAGGCCATGGACTGGAACGGGTTCAGTCACTCGGTGGCATCCGACCAAAGGCCACTGTGGCGGGAGGGATAGCGCATGGGAGGCAGAGGTTGCATGGCTCTCCTCAAAGAAAGCAGTGGCTTGGGCTGGAGACTGCCAACGGCAAGTTAGTTCAGAAGCAGGTGTGAGACAAGCAGGTCAAAAGTGGACGTCATTAGCGTATCTCATTTCTGCATTCTGACCTCCACCCAGCCCATCCCTCCAGGCGCTTGCATGTGAGCATGATTACGTCAAAAATTACTGACTTCATATTTGCGTGTTGTTACTGCTCTTTAATCTCTGAGCTGTACTTATAATGATGTAAGTCTGTGTCTGTTTCCTGTTCCATGCCTCGCTTTGATATTGTTCTGTCCGTGATAGCTGTCCGCTGTGCTACCACTGTTAGTCCGTCCCTGGGCTCTGTCTCGTGTGTCATAACAGTGCTTGAACTATGCTGCCCCTTAGCCTCTGTCCCGAATGCAATACATGCCACTGACATTGTACTGTTTCTAGGCCCTGCCACCTGTCCCGTACCTGCTGTACATATGAGTCTGCACACGGAATCTCTATCTTAAGTGACAGCAGTTCTTGGGATAATGATGTTGTGACCTTTGTCTCATGTGCCACAACTGCCTCAGATATTCTTTTGGTCGTGGCCTGTGTCCCCAGAGCCACAGCTGTCCATGATACTGTTTTGTCCTTGACACTGTACCCTGTGTCGCAGCTGTCTCTGGTGTGCTATTGTCCCGGTTCTCTGGCCAAGTGGTTCAGCAGTCGCTGATATTGTTCTGTTTCTAGTCTCTGTCCCTCATGTCACAGCTGTCCATGAGATGGTTATGTTTCATATCTCTGTCCCCTGTGCTGCAACTGTCTCTGACACTGTCTCTTGTGCCACAGCAGGCTCCGATATAAATCTAATTCCTGCCATATGTCCCCTGTGCCGCAGCTGTCGATGATATTGCTCTGATCCTGGCCTCTGTCCCCTGTGCCGCAGCCGTCTCTGATATTGCTCTGCTCCTGGACTCTGTCCCCTGTGCCACAGCTGCCTCTGATATTGTTCTGATCCTGGCCTCTGTCCCCTGTGCCATATCTTTCTCAGATATTGTTCTGATTCTGGCCTCTGTCCCCTGTGCTGCAGCTGTCCATGATATGGCTCTGCTCCTGCCCTCTGTCCCCTGTGCCCTATCTTTCTCTGATATTGCTCTGATCCTGGCCTCTGTCCCCTGTGCCACAGCCGTCTCTGATATTGCTCTGCTCCTGGCCTCTGTCCCCTGTGCCACAGCTGCCTCTGATATTGTTCTGATCCTGGCCTCTGTCCCCTGTGTAGCAGCTGTCCATTATATTGTTCTGATCCTGGCCTCTCTCCCCTGTGCCATATCTTTCTCTGATATTGTTCTGATTCTGGCCTCTGTCCCCTGTGTAGCAGCTGTCCATTATATTGTTCTGATCCTGGCCTCTCTCCCCTGTGCCATATCTTTCTCTGATATTGTTCTGATCCTGGCCTCTGTCCCCTGTGCCACAGCTGTCCATGATATTGTTCTGATCCTGGCCTCTGTCCCCTGTGCCACAGCTGCCTCTGATCTTGTTCTGATCCTGGCCTCTCTCTCCCCTGTGCCATATCTTTCTCTGATATTGTTCTGATCCTGGCCTCTGTCCCCTGTGCCACAGCTGTCCATTATATTGTTCTGATCCTGGCCTCTTTCTTTTCCCCTGTGCAGCAGCTGTCTCTGATATTGTTCTGATCCTGTCCTCTGTCCCCCGTGCCACAGCTGGACATGAAATCGTTCTGATCCTGGCCTCTGTCCCCTGTGCCGCAGCTGTCCATGATATTGCTCTGCTCCTGCGCTCTGTCCCCTGTGCCGCAGCTGTCCATGATATTGTTCTGATCCTGGCCTCTGTCCCCTGTGCCACAGCTGACCATGATATTGTTCTGATCCTGTCCTCTCTCCCCTGTGCCATATCTTTCTCTGATATTGTTCTGACCCTGGCCTCTGTCCCCTGTGCCACAGCTGTCCATGATATTGTTCTGATCCTGACCTGTGTCCCCTGTGCCACAGCTGCCTCTGATATTGTTCTGATCCTGGCCTCTCTCCCCTGTGCCATATCTTTCTCTGATATTGTTCTGATCCTGGCCTCTCTCCCCTGTGCCATATCTTTCTCTGATATTGTTCTGATCCTGGCCTCTGTCCCCTGTGCAGCAGCTGTCTCTGATATTGTTCTGATCCTGGCCTCTGTCCCCTGTGCTGCAGCTGGCCATGATATCGTTCTGATCCTGGCCTCTGTCCCATGTGCAGAAGCTGTCTCTGATATTGTTCTGATCCTGGCCTCTGTCCCATGTGCAACAGCTGTCCATGATATTGCTCTGCTCCTGCGCTCTGTCCCCTGTGCCGCAGCTCTCCATGATATTGTTCTGATCCTGGCCTCTGTCCCCTGTGCCACAGCTGCCTCTGATATTGTTCTGATCCTGGCCTCTCTCCCCTGTGCCATACCTTTCTCTGATATTGTTCTGATCCTGGCCTCTGTCCCGTGTGCCACAGCTGTCCATGATATTGTTCTGATCCTGGCCTCTCTCCCCTGTGCCATATCTTTCTCTGATATTGTTCTGACCCTGGCCTCTGTCCCCTGTGCTGCGGCTGTCTCTGATATTGTTCTGATCATGGCCTCTGTCCCCTGTGCCACAGCTGCCTCTGATATTGTTCTGATCCTGGCCTCTCTCCCCTGTGCCATATCTTTCTCTGATATTGTTCTGATCCTGGCATCTGTCCCCTGTGCCACAGCTGTCCATGATATTGTTCTGACCCTGGCCTCTGTCCCCTGTGCCACAGCTGTCCATGATATTGTTCTGATCCTGACCTCTGTCCCCTGTGCCACAGCTGCCTCTGATATTGTTCTGATCCTGGCCTCTCTCCCCTGTGCCATATCTTTCTCTGATATTTTTCTGATCCTGGCATCTGTCCCCTGTGCCACAGCTGTCCATGATATTGTTCTGACCCTGGCCTCTGTCCCCTGTGCCACAGCTGTCCATGATATTGTTCTGATCCTGACCTCTGTCCCCTGTGCCACAGCTGCCTCTGATATTGTTCTGATTCTGGCCTCTCTCCCCTGTGCAATATCTTTCTCTGATATTGTTCTGATCCTGGCCTCTGTCCCCTGTGCCACAGCTGTCCATGATATTGTTCTGATCCTGGCCTCTCTCCCCTGTGCCATATCTTTCTCTGATATTGTTCTGATCCTGGCCTCTGTCTTCTGCGCAGCAGCTGTCCATGATATTGTTCTGATCCTGGCCTCTGTCCCCTCTGCCACGGCTGTCTCTGATATTGCTCTGATCCTGGCCTCTGTCCCTTGTGCCACAGCTGTCTCTGATATTGTTCTGATCCTGGCCTCTGTTCCCTCTGCCACAGCTGTCCATGATATTGTTCTGATCCTGGCCTCTGACCCCTGTGCCACAGCTGTCTCTGATATTATTCTGATCCTGGCCTCTGTCCCTTGTGCAGCAGTTGTCTCTGATATTGTTCTGATCCTGGCCTCTGTCCAGTGAGCTGCAGCTGTCTCTGATATTGTTCTGATCCTTGACTCTGTCCCCTCTGCCACAGCTGTCTCTGATATCGTTCTGATCCTGGCCTCTGTCCCCTGTGCTGCAGCTGCCTCTGATATTGTTCTGATCCTGGCCTCTGTCCCCTGTGCCACAGCTGTCTCTGATATCGTTCTGATCCTGGCCTCTGTCCCCTGTGCCGCAGCTGTCCATGATATTGCTCTGCTCCTGTTCTCTGTCCCCTGTGCCGCAGCTGTCCATGATACTGTTCTGATCCTGGCCTCTGTTCCCTCTGCCACAGCTGTCCATGATATTGTTTTGTTTCTTTCCTCTGTCCCCTGTGCCGCAGCTGTGTCTGATGGTGGTCTCATCCTGGCCTCTGTCCCCTGTGCCACAGCTGTCTCTGATATTGCTCTGATCCTGGCCTCTGTCCCTTGTGCCACAGCTGTCTCTGATATTGTTCTGATCCTGGCCTCTGTTCCCTCTGCCACAGCTGTCCATGATATTGTTCTGATCCTGGCCTCTGACCCTGTGCCACAGCTGTCTCTGATATTATTCTGATCCTGGCCTCTGTCCCTTGTGCAGCAGTTGTCTCTGATATTGTTCTGATCCTGGCCTCTGTCCAGTGAGCTGCAGCTGTCTCTGATATTGTTCTGATCCTTGACTCTGTCCCCTCTGCCACAGCTGTCTCTGATATCGTTCTGATCCTGGCCTCTGTCCACTGTGCCACAGCTGTCTCTGATATTGTTCTGATCCTGTCCTCTGTCCCCCGTGCCACAGCTGGCCATGATATCGTTCTGATCCTGGCCTCTGTCCCCTTTGCCGCAGCTGTCCATGATGTTGCTCTGCTCCTGCGCTCTGTCCCCTGTGCCGCAGCTGTCCATGATATTGTTCTGATCCTGGCCTCTGTCCCCTGTGCCACAGCTGTCCATGATATTGTTCTGATCCTGGCCTCTCTCCCCTGTGACATATCTTTCTCTGATATTGTTCTGACCCTGGCCTCTGTCCCCTGTGCCACAGCTGTCCATGATATTGTTCTGATCCTGACCTCTGTCCCCTGTGCCACAGCTGCCTCTGATATTGTTCTGATCCTGGCCTCTCTCCCCTGTGCCATATCTTTCTCTGATATTGTTCTGATCCTGGCCTCTGTCCCATGTGCAGCAGCTGTCTCTGATATTGTTCTGATCCTGGCCTCTGTCCCCTGTGCTGCAGCTGTCTCTGATATTGTTCTGATCCTGTCCTCTGTCCCCCATGCCACAGCTGGCCATGATATTGTTCTGATCCTGGCCTCTGTCCCATGTGCAACAGCTGTCCATGATATTGCTCTGCTCCTGCGCTCTGTCCCCTGTGCCGCAGCTCTCCATGATATTGTTCTGATCCTGGCCTCTGTCCCCTGTGCCACAGCTGCCTCTGATATTGTTCTGATCCTGGCCTCTCTCCCCTGTGCCATACCTTTCTCTGATATTGTTCTGATCCTGGCCTCTGTCCCGTGTGCCACAGCTGTCCATGATATTGTTCTGATCCTGGCCTCTCTCCCCTGTGCCATATCTTTCTCTGATATTGTTCTGACCCTGGCCTCTGTCCCCTGTGCTGCGGCTGTCTCTGATATTGTTCTGATCCTGGCATCTGTCCCCTGTGCCACAGCTGTCCATGATATTGTTCTGACCCTGGCCTCTGTCCCCTGTGCCACAGCTGTCCATGATATTGTTCAGATCCTGACCTCTGTCCCCTGTGCCACAGCTGCCTCTGATATTGTTCTGATCCTGGCCTCTCTCCCCTGTGCCATATCTTTCTCTGATATTGTTCTGATCCTGGCATCTGTCCCCTGTGCCACAGCTGTCCATGATATTGTTCTGACCCTGGCCTCTGTCCCCTGTGCCACAGCTGTCCATGATATTGTTCTGATCCTGACCTCTGTCCCCTGTGCCACAGCTGCCTCTGATATTGTTCTGATTCTGGCCTCTCTCCCCTGTGCTGCAGCTGCCTCTGATATTGTTCTGATCCTGGCCTCTGTCCCCTGTGCCACAGCTGTCTCTGATATCGTTCTGATCCTGGCCTCTGTCCCCTGTGCCGCAGCTGTCCATGATATTGCTCTGCTCCTGTTCTCTGTCCCCTGTGCCGCAGCTGTCCATGATATTGTTCTGATCCTGGCCTCTGTTCCCTCTGCCACAGCTGTCCATGATATTGTTTTGTTTCTTTCCTCTGTCCCCTGTGCCGCAGCTGTGTCTGATGGTGGTCTCATCCTGGCCTCTGTCCCCTGTGCCACAGCTGTCTCTGATATTGCTCTGATCCTGGCCTCTGTCCCTTGTGCCACAGCTGTCTCTGATATTGTTCTGATCCTGGCCTCTGTTCCCTCTGCCACAGCTGTCCATGATATTGTTCTGATCCTGGCCTCTGACCCTGTGCCATATCTTTCTCTGATATTGTTCTGATCCTGGCCTCTGTCCCCTGTGCCACAGCTGTCCATGATATTGTTCTGATCCTGGCCTCTGTCCCCTGTGCCACAGCTGCCTCTGATCTTGTTCTGATCCTGGCCTCTCTCTCCCCTGTGCCATATCTTTCTCTGATATTGTTCTGATCCTGGCCTCTGTCCCCTGTGCCACAGCTGTCCATTATATTGTTCTGATCCTGGCCTCTTTCTTTTCCCCTGTGCAGCAGCTGTCTCTGATATTGTTCTGATCCTGTCCTCTGTCCCCCGTGCCACAGCTGGACATGAAATCGTTCTGATCCTGGCCTCTGTCCCCTGTGCCGCAGCTGTCCATGATATTGCTCTGCTCCTGCGCTCTGTCCCCTGTGCCGCAGCTGTCCATGATATTGTTCTGATCCTGGCCTCTGTCCCCTGTGCCACAGCTGACCATGATATTGTTCTGATCCTGTCCTCTCTCCCCTGTGCCATATCTTTCTCTGATATTGTTCTGACCCTGGCCTCTGTCCCCTGTGCCACAGCTGTCCATGATATTGTTCTGATCCTGACCTCTGTCCCCTGTGCCACAGCTGCCTCTGATATTGTTCTGATCCTGGCCTCTCTCCCCTGTGCCATATCTTTCTCTGATATTGTTCTGATCCTGGCCTCTCTCCCCTGTGCCATATCTTTCTCTGATATTGTTCTGATCCTGGCCTCTGTCCCCTGTGCAGCAGCTGTCTCTGATATTGTTCTGATCCTGGCCTCTGTCCCCTGTGCTGCAGCTGGCCATGATATCGTTCTGATCCTGGCCTCTGTCCCATGTGCAGAAGCTGTCTCTGATATTGTTCTGATCCTGGCCTCTGTCCCATGTGCAACAGCTGTCCATGATATTGCTCTGCTCCTGCGCTCTGTCCCCTGTGCCGCAGCTCTCCATGATATTGTTCTGATCCTGGCCTCTGTCCCCTGTGCCACAGCTGCCTCTGATATTGTTCTGATCCTGGCCTCTCTCCCCTGTGCCATACCTTTCTCTGATATTGTTCTGATCCTGGCCTCTGTCCCGTGTGCCACAGCTGTCCATGATATTGTTCTGATCCTGGCCTCTCTCCCCTGTGCCATATCTTTCTCTGATATTGTTCTGACCCTGGCCTCTGTCCCCTGTGCTGCGGCTGTCTCTGATATTGTTCTGATCATGGCCTCTGTCCCCTGTGCCACAGCTGCCTCTGATATTGTTCTGATCCTGGCCTCTCTCCCCTGTGCCATATCTTTCTCTGATATTGTTCTGATCCTGGCCTCTGTCCCCTGTGCAGCAGCTGTCTCTGATATTGTTCTGATCCTGGCCTCTGTCCCCTGTGCTGCAGCTGGCCATGATATCGTTCTGATCCTGGCCTCTGTCCCATGTGCAGAAGCTGTCTCTGATATTGTTCTGATCCTGGCCTCTGTCCCATGTGCAACAGCTGTCCATGATATTGCTCTGCTCCTGCGCTCTGTCCCCTGTGCCGCAGCTCTCCATGATATTGTTCTGATCCTGGCCTCTGTCCCCTGTGCCACAGCTGCCTCTGATATTGTTCTGATCCTGGCCTCTCTCCCCTGTGCCATACCTTTCTCTGATATTGTTCTGATCCTGGCCTCTGTCCCGTGTGCCACAGCTGTCCATGATATTGTTCTGATCCTGGCCTCTCTCCCCTGTGCCATATCTTTCTCTGATATTGTTCTGACCCTGGCCTCTGTCCCCTGTGCTGCGGCTGTCTCTGATATTGTTCTGATCATGGCCTCTGTCCCCTGTGCCACAGCTGTCTCTGATATCGTTCTGATCCTGGCCTCTGTCCCCTGTGCCGCAGCTGTCCATGATATTGCTCTGCTCCTGTTCTCTGTCCCCTGTGCCGCAGCTGTCCATGATATTGTTCTGATCCTGGCCTCTGTTCCCTCTGCCACAGCTGTCCATGATATTGTTTTGTTTCTTTCCTCTGTCCCCTGTGCCGCAGCTGTGTCTGATGGTGGTCTCATCCTGGCCTCTGTCCCCTGTGCCACAGCTGTCTCTGATATTGCTCTGATCCTGGCCTCTGTCCCTTGTGCCACAGCTGTCTCTGATATTGTTCTGATCCTGGCCTCTGTTCCCTCTGCCACAGCTGTCCATGATATTGTTCTGATCCTGGCCTCTGACCCTGTGCCATATCTTTCTCTGATATTGTTCTGATCCTGGCCTCTGTCCCCTGTGCCACAGCTGTCCATGATATTGTTCTGATCCTGGCCTCTGTCCCCTGTGCCACAGCTGCCTCTGATCTTGTTCTGATCCTGGCCTCTCTCTCCCCTGTGCCATATCTTTCTCTGATATTGTTCTGATCCTGGCCTCTGTCCCCTGTGCCACAGCTGTCCATTATATTGTTCTGATCCTGGCCTCTTTCTTTTCCCCTGTGCAGCAGCTGTCTCTGATATTGTTCTGATCCTGTCCTCTGTCCCCCGTGCCACAGCTGGACATGAAATCGTTCTGATCCTGGCCTCTGTCCCCTGTGCCGCAGCTGTCCATGATATTGCTCTGCTCCTGCGCTCTGTCCCCTGTGCCGCAGCTGTCCATGATATTGTTCTGATCCTGGCCTCTGTCCCCTGTGCCACAGCTGACCATGATATTGTTCTGATCCTGTCCTCTCTCCCCTGTGCCATATCTTTCTCTGATATTGTTCTGACCCTGGCCTCTGTCCCCTGTGCCACAGCTGTCCATGATATTGTTCTGATCCTGACCTCTGTCCCCTGTGCCACAGCTGCCTCTGATATTGTTCTGATCCTGGCCTCTCTCCCCTGTGCCATATCTTTCTCTGATATTGTTCTGATCCTGGCCTCTCTCCCCTGTGCCATATCTTTCTCTGATATTGTTCTGATCCTGGCCTCTGTCCCCTGTGCAGCAGCTGTCTCTGATATTGTTCTGATCCTGGCCTCTGTCCCCTGTGCTGCAGCTGGCCATGATATCGTTCTGATCCTGGCCTCTGTCCCATGTGCAGAAGCTGTCTCTGATATTGTTCTGATCCTGGCCTCTGTCCCATGTGCAACAGCTGTCCATGATATTGCTCTGCTCCTGCGCTCTGTCCCCTGTGCCGCAGCTCTCCATGATATTGTTCTGATCCTGGCCTCTGTCCCCTGTGCCACAGCTGCCTCTGATATTGTTCTGATCCTGGCCTCTCTCCCCTGTGCCATACCTTTCTCTGATATTGTTCTGATCCTGGCCTCTGTCCCGTGTGCCACAGCTGTCCATGATATTGTTCTGATCCTGGCCTCTCTCCCCTGTGCCATATCTTTCTCTGATATTGTTCTGACCCTGGCCTCTGTCCCCTGTGCTGCGGCTGTCTCTGATATTGTTCTGATCATGGCCTCTGTCCCCTGTGCCACAGCTGCCTCTGATATTGTTCTGATCCTGGCCTCTCTCCCCTGTGCCATATCTTTCTCTGATATTGTTCTGATCCTGGCATCTGTCCCCTGTGCCACAGCTGTCCATGATATTGTTCTGACCCTGGCCTCTGTCCCCTGTGCCACAGCTGTCCATGATATTGTTCTGATCCTGACCTCTGTCCCCTGTGCCACAGCTGCCTCTGATATTGTTCTGATCCTGGCCTCTCTCCCCTGTGCCATATCTTTCTCTGATATTTTTCTGATCCTGGCATCTGTCCCCTGTGCCACAGCTGTCCATGATATTGTTCTGACCCTGGCCTCTGTCCCCTGTGCCACAGCTGTCCATGATATTGTTCTGATCCTGACCTCTGTCCCCTGTGCCACAGCTGCCTCTGATATTGTTCTGATTCTGGCCTCTCTCCCCTGTGCAATATCTTTCTCTGATATTGTTCTGATCCTGGCCTCTGTCCCCTGTGCCACAGCTGTCCATGATATTGTTCTGATCCTGGCCTCTCTCCCCTGTGCCATATCTTTCTCTGATATTGTTCTGATCCTGGCCTCTGTCCTCTGCGCAGCAGCTGTCCATGATATTGTTCTGATCCTGGCCTCTGTCCCCTCTGCCACGGCTGTCTCTGATATTGCTCTGATCCTGGCCTCTGTCCCTTGTGCCACAGCTGTCTCTGATATTGTTCTGATCCTGGCCTCTGTTCCCTCTGCCACAGCTGTCCATGATATTGTTCTGATCCTGGCCTCTGACCCCTGTGCCACAGCTGTCTCTGATATTATTCTGATCCTGGCCTCTGTCCCTTGTGCAGCAGTTGTCTCTGATATTGTTCTGATCCTGGCCTCTGTCCAGTGAGCTGCAGCTGTCTCTGATATTGTTCTGATCCTTGACTCTGTCCCCTCTGCCACAGCTGTCTCTGATATCGTTCTGATCCTGGCCTCTGTCCCCTGTGCTGCAGCTGCCTCTGATATTGTTCTGATCCTGGCCTCTGTCCCCTGTGCCACAGCTGTCTCTGATATCGTTCTGATCCTGGCCTCTGTCCCCTGTGCCGCAGCTGTCCATGATATTGCTCTGCTCCTGTTCTCTGTCCCCTGTGCCGCAGCTGTCCATGATACTGTTCTGATCCTGGCCTCTGTTCCCTCTGCCACAGCTGTCCATGATATTGTTTTGTTTCTTTCCTCTGTCCCCTGTGCCGCAGCTGTGTCTGATGGTGGTCTCATCCTGGCCTCTGTCCCCTGTGCCACAGCTGTCTCTGATATTGCTCTGATCCTGGCCTCTGTCCCTTGTGCCACAGCTGTCTCTGATATTGTTCTGATCCTGGCCTCTGTTCCCTCTGCCACAGCTGTCCATGATATTGTTCTGATCCTGGCCTCTGACCCTGTGCCACAGCTGTCTCTGATATTATTCTGATCCTGGCCTCTGTCCCTTGTGCAGCAGTTGTCTCTGATATTGTTCTGATCCTGGCCTCTGTCCAGTGAGCTGCAGCTGTCTCTGATATTGTTCTGATCCTTGACTCTGTCCCCTCTGCCACAGCTGTCTCTGATATCGTTCTGATCCTGGCCTCTGTCCACTGTGCCACAGCTGTCTCTGATATTGTTCTGATCCTGTCCTCTGTCCCCCGTGCCACAGCTGGCCATGATATCGTTCTGATCCTGGCCTCTGTCCCCTTTGCCGCAGCTGTCCATGATGTTGCTCTGCTCCTGCGCTCTGTCCCCTGTGCAGCAGCTGTCCATGATATTGTTCTGATCCTGGCCTCTGTCCCCTGTGCCACAGCTGTCCATGATATTGTTCTGATCCTGGCCTCTCTCCCCTGTGACATATCTTTCTCTGATATTGTTCTGACCCTGGCCTCTGTCCCCTGTGCCACAGCTGTCCATGATATTGTTCTGATCCTGACCTCTGTCCCCTGTGCCACAGCTGCCTCTGATATTGTTCTGATCCTGGCCTCTCTCCCCTGTGCCATATCTTTCTCTGATATTGTTCTGATCCTGGCCTCTGTCCCATGTGCAGCAGCTGTCTCTGATATTGTTCTGATCCTGGCCTCTGTCCCCTGTGCTGCAGCTGTCTCTGATATTGTTCTGATCCTGTCCTCTGTCCCCCATGCCACAGCTGGCCATGATATTGTTCTGATCCTGGCCTCTGTCCCATGTGCAACAGCTGTCCATGATATTGCTCTGCTCCTGCGCTCTGTCCCCTGTGCCGCAGCTCTCCATGATATTGTTCTGATCCTGGCCTCTGTCCCCTGTGCCACAGCTGCCTCTGATATTGTTCTGATCCTGGCCTCTCTCCCCTGTGCCATACCTTTCTCTGATATTGTTCTGATCCTGGCCTCTGTCCCGTGTGCCACAGCTGTCCATGATATTGTTCTGATCCTGGCCTCTCTCCCCTGTGCCATATCTTTCTCTGATATTGTTCCGACCCTGGCCTCTGTCCCCTGTGCTGCGGCTGTCTCTGATATTGTTCTGATCCTGGCATCTGTCCCCTGTGCCACAGCTGTCCATGATATTGTTCTGACCCTGGCCTCTGTCCCCTGTGCCACAGCTGTCCATGATATTGTTCTGATCCTGACCTCTGTCCCCTGTGCCACAGCTGCCTCTGATATTGTTCTGATCCTGGCCTCTCTCCCCTGTGCCATATCTTTCTCTGATATTGTTCTGATCCTGGCATCTGTCCCCTGTGCCACAGCTGTCCATGATATTGTTCTGACCCTGGCCTCTGTCCCCTGTGCCACAGCTGTCCATGATATTGTTCTGATCCTGACCTCTGTCCCCTGTGCCACAGCTGCCTCTGATATTGTTCTGATTCTGGCCTCTCTCCCCTGTGCTGCAGCTGCCTCTGATATTGTTCTGATCCTGGCCTCTGTCCCCTGTGCCACAGCTGTCTCTGATATCGTTCTGATCCTGGCCTCTGTCCCCTGTGCCGCAGCTGTCCATGATATTGCTCTGCTCCTGTTCTCTGTCCCCTGTGCCGCAGCTGTCCATGATATTGTTCTGATCCTGGCCTCTGTTCCCTCTGCCACAGCTGTCCATGATATTGTTTTGTTTCTTTCCTCTGTCCCCTGTGCCGCAGCTGTGTCTGATGGTGGTCTCATCCTGGCCTCTGTCCCCTGTGCCACAGCTGTCTCTGATATTGCTCTGATCCTGGCCTCTGTCCCTTGTGCCACAGCTGTCTCTGATATTGTTCTGATCCTGGCCTCTGTTCCCTCTGCCACAGCTGTCCATGATATTGTTCTGATCCTGGCCTCTGACCCTGTGCCACAGCTGTCTCTGATATTATTCTGATCCTGGCCTCTGTCCCTTGTGCAGCAGTTGTCTCTGATATTGTTCTGATCCTGGCCTCTGTCCAGTGAGCTGCAGCTGTCTCTGATATTGTTCTGATCCTTGACTCTGTCCCCTCTGCCACAGCTGTCTCTGATATCGTTCTGATCCTGGCCTCTGTCCCCTGTGCCACAGCTGTCTCTGATATTGTTCTGATCCTGTCCTCTGTCCCCCGTGCCACAGCTGGCCATGATATCGTTCTGATCCTGGCCTCTGTCCCCTTTGCCGCAGCTGTCTATGATGTTGCTCTGCTCCTGCGCTCTGTCCCCTGTGCCGCAGCTGTCCATGATATTGTTCTGATCCTGGCCTCTGTCCCCTGTGCCACAGCTGTCCATGATATTGTTCTGATCCTGGCCTCTCTCCCCTGTGACATATCTTTCTCTGATATTGTTCTGACCCTGGCCTCTGTCCCCTGTGCCACAGCTGTCCATGATATTGTTCTGATCCTGGCCTCTGTCCCCTTTGCCGCAGCTGTCCATGATGTTGCTCTGCTCCTGCGCTCTGTCCCCTGTGCCGCAGCTGTCCATGATATTGTTCTGATCCTGGCCTCTGTCCCCTGTGCCACAGCTGTCCATGATATTGTTCTGATCCTGGCCTCTCTCCCCTGTGACATATCTTTCTCTGATATTGTTCTGACCCTGGCCTCTGTCCCCTGTGCCACAGCTGTCCATGATATTGTTCTGATCCTGACCTCTGTCCCCTGTGCCACAGCTGCCTCTGATATTGCTCTGATCCTGGCCTCTCTCCCCTGTGCCATATCTTTCTCTGATATTGTTCTGATCCTGGCCTCTGTCCCATGTGCAGCAGCTGTCTCTGATATTGTTCTGATCCTGGCCTCTGTCCCCTGTGCTGCAGCTGTCTCTGATATTGTTCTGATCCTGTCCTCTGTCCCCCATGCCACAGCTGGCCATGATATTGTTCTGATCCTGGCCTCTGTCCCATGTGGAACAGCTGTCCATGATATTGCTCTGCTCCTGCGCTCTGTCCCCTGTGCCGCAGCTCTCCATGATATTGTTCTGATCCTGGCCTCTGTCCCCTGTGCCACAGCTGCCTCTGATATTGTTCTGATCCTGGCCTCTCTCCCCTGTGCCACAGCTGTCCATGATATTGTTCTGATCCTGGCCTCTCTCCCCTGTGCCATATCTTTCTCTGATATTGTTCTGACCCTGGCCTCTGTCCCCTGTGCTGCGGCTGTCTCTGATATTGTTCTGATCCTGGCATCTGTCCCCTGTGCCACAGCTGTCCATGATATTGTTCTGACCCTGGCCTCTGTCCCCTGTGCCACAGCTGTCCATGATATTGTTCTGATCCTGACCTCTGTCCCCTGTGCCACAGCTGCCTCTGATATTGTTCTGATCCTGGCCTCTCTCCCCTGTGCCATATCTTTCTCTGATATTGTTCTGATCCTGGCATCTGTCCCCTGTGCCACAGCTGTCCATGATATTGTTCTGACCCTGGCCTCTGTCCCCTGTGCCACAGCTGTCCATGATATTGTTCTGATCCTGACCTCTGTCCCCTGTGCCACAGCTGCCTCTGATATTGTTCTGATTCTGGCCTCTCTCCCCTGTGCCATATCTTTCTCTGATATTGTTCTGATCCTGGCCTCTGTCCCCTGTGCCACAGCTGTCCATGATATTGTTCTGATCCTGGCCTCTGTCCTCTGCGCAGCAGCTGTCCATGATATTGTTCTGATCCTGGCCTCTGTCCCCTCTGCCACAGCTGTCTCTGATATTGCTCTGATCCTGGCCTCTGTCCCTTGTGCCACAGCTGTCTCTGATATTGTTCTGATCCTGGCCTCTGTTCCCTCTGCCACAGCTGTCCATGATATTGTTCTGATCCTGGCCTCTGACCCCTGTGCCACAGCTGTCTCTGATATTATTCTGATCCTGGCCTCTGTCCCTTGTGCAGCAGTTGTCTCTGATATTGTTCTGATCCTGGCCTCTGTCCCTTGAGCTGCAGCTGTCTCTGATATTGTTCTGATCCTTGACTCTGTCCCCTCTGCCACAGCTGTCTCTGATATCGTTCTGATCCTGGCCTCTGTCCCCTGTGCCACAGCTGTCTCTGATATTGTTCTGATCCTGGCCTCTGTCCCCTGTGCCACAGCTGTCTCTGATATTGTTCTGATCCTGGCCTCTGTCCCCTGTGCCACAGCTGTCTCTGATATTGTTCTGATCCTGACCTCTGTCCCCTGTGCCACAGCTGCCTCTGATATTGTTCTGATTCTGGCCTCTCTCCCCTGTGCCATATCTTTCTCTGATATTGTTCTGATCCTGGCCTCTGTCCCCTGTGCCACAGCTGCCTCTGATATTGTTCTGATCCTGGCCTCTCTCCCCTGTGCCATACCTTTCTCTGATATTGTTCTGATCCTGGCCTCTGTCCCGTGTGCCACAGCTGTCCATGATATTGTTCTGATCCTGGCCTCTCTCCCCTGTGCCATATCTTTCTCTGATATTGTTCTGACCCTGGCCTCTGTCCCCTGTGCTGCGGCTGTCTCTGATATTGTTCTGATCCTGGCATCTGTCCCCTGTGCCACAGCTGTCCATGATATTGTTCTGACCCTGGCCTCTGTCCCCTGTGCCACAGCTGTCCATGATATTGTTCTGATCCTGACCTCTGTCCCCTGTGCCACAGCTGCCTCTGATATTGTTCTGATCCTGGCCTCTCTCCCCTGTGCCATATCTTTCTCTGATATTGTTCTGATCCTGGCATCTGTCCCCTGTGCCACAGCTGTCCATGATATTGTTCTGACCCTGGCCTCTGTCCCCTGTGCCACAGCTGTCCATGATATTGTTCTGATCCTGACCTCTGTCCCCTGTGCCACAGCTGCCTCTGATATTGTTCTGATTCTGGCCTCTCTCCCCTGTGCTGCAGCTGCCTCTGATATTGTTCTGATCCTGGCCTCTGTCCCCTGTGCCACAGCTGTCTCTGATATCGTTCTGATCCTGGCCTCTGTCCCCTGTGCCGCAGCTGTCCATGATATTGCTCTGCTCCTGTTCTCTGTCCCCTGTGCCGCAGCTGTCCATGATATTGTTCTGATCCTGGCCTCTGTTCCCTCTGCCACAGCTGTCCATGATATTGTTTTGTTTCTTTCCTCTGTCCCCTGTGCCGCAGCTGTGTCTGATGGTGGTCTCATCCTGGCCTCTGTCCCCTGTGCCACAGCTGTCTCTGATATTGCTCTGATCCTGGCCTCTGTCCCTTGTGCCACAGCTGTCTCTGATATTGTTCTGATCCTGGCCTCTGTTCCCTCTGCCACAGCTGTCCATGATATTGTTCTGATCCTGGCCTCTGACCCTGTGCCACAGCTGTCTCTGATATTATTCTGATCCTGGCCTCTGTCCCTTGTGCAGCAGTTGTCTCTGATATTGTTCTGATCCTGGCCTCTGTCCAGTGAGCTGCAGCTGTCTCTGATATTGTTCTGATCCTTGACTCTGTCCCCTCTGCCACAGCTGTCTCTGATATCGTTCTGATCCTGGCCTCTGTCCCCTGTGCCACAGCTGTCTCTGATATTGTTCTGATCCTGTCCTCTGTCCCCCGTGCCACAGCTGGCCATGATATCGTTCTGATCCTGGCCTCTGTCCCCTTTGCCGCAGCTGTCTATGATGTTGCTCTGCTCCTGCGCTCTGTCCCCTGTGCCGCAGCTGTCCATGATATTGTTCTGATCCTGGCCTCTGTCCCCTGTGCCACAGCTGTCCATGATATTGTTCTGATCCTGGCCTCTCTCCCCTGTGACATATCTTTCTCTGATATTGTTCTGACCCTGGCCTCTGTCCCCTGTGCCACAGCTGTCCATGATATTGTTCTGATCCTGGCCTCTGTCCCCTTTGCCGCAGCTGTCCATGATGTTGCTCTGCTCCTGCGCTCTGTCCCCTGTGCCGCAGCTGTCCATGATATTGTTCTGATCCTGGCCTCTGTCCCCTGTGCCACAGCTGTCCATGATATTGTTCTGATCCTGGCCTCTCTCCCCTGTGACATATCTTTCTCTGATATTGTTCTGACCCTGGCCTCTGTCCCCTGTGCCACAGCTGTCCATGATATTGTTCTGATCCTGACCTCTGTCCCCTGTGCCACAGCTGCCTCTGATATTGCTCTGATCCTGGCCTCTCTCCCCTGTGCCATATCTTTCTCTGATATTGTTCTGATCCTGGCCTCTGTCCCATGTGCAGCAGCTGTCTCTGATATTGTTCTGATCCTGGCCTCTGTCCCCTGTGCTGCAGCTGTCTCTGATATTGTTCTGATCCTGTCCTCTGTCCCCCATGCCACAGCTGGCCATGATATTGTTCTGATCCTGGCCTCTGTCCCATGTGCAACAGCTGTCCATGATATTGCTCTGCTCCTGCGCTCTGTCCCCTGTGCCGCAGCTCTCCATGATATTGTTCTGATCCTGGCCTCTGTCCCCTGTGCCACAGCTGCCTCTGATATTGTTCTGATCCTGGCCTCTCTCCCCTGTGCCACAGCTGTCCATGATATTGTTCTGATCCTGGCCTCTCTCCCCTGTGCCATATCTTTCTCTGATATTGTTCTGACCCTGGCCTCTGTCCCCTGTGCTGCGGCTGTCTCTGATATTGTTCTGATCCTGGCATCTGTCCCCTGTGCCACAGCTGTCCATGATATTGTTCTGACCCTGGCCTCTGTCCCCTGTGCCACAGCTGTCCATGATATTGTTCTGATCCTGACCTCTGTCCCCTGTGCCACAGCTGCCTCTGATATTGTTCTGATCCTGGCCTCTCTCCCCTGTGCCATATCTTTCTCTGATATTGTTCTGATCCTGGCATCTGTCCCCTGTGCCACAGCTGTCCATGATATTGTTCTGACCCTGGCCTCTGTCCCCTGTGCCACAGCTGTCCATGATATTGTTCTGATCCTGACCTCTGTCCCCTGTGCCACAGCTGCCTCTGATATTGTTCTGATTCTGGCCTCTCTCCCCTGTGCCATATCTTTCTCTGATATTGTTCTGATCCTGGCCTCTGTCCCCTGTGCCACAGCTGTCCATGATATTGTTCTGATCCTGGCCTCTGTCCTCTGCGCAGCAGCTGTCCATGATATTGTTCTGATCCTGGCCTCTGTCCCCTCTGCCACAGCTGTCTCTGATATTGCTCTGATCCTGGCCTCTGTCCCTTGTGCCACAGCTGTCTCTGATATTGTTCTGATCCTGGCCTCTGTTCCCTCTGCCACAGCTGTCCATGATATTGTTCTGATCCTGGCCTCTGACCCCTGTGCCACAGCTGTCTCTGATATTATTCTGATCCTGGCCTCTGTCCCTTGTGCAGCAGTTGTCTCTGATATTGTTCTGATCCTGGCCTCTGTCCCTTGAGCTGCAGCTGTCTCTGATATTGTTCTGATCCTTGACTCTGTCCCCTCTGCCACAGCTGTCTCTGATATCGTTCTGATCCTGGCCTCTGTCCCCTGTGCCACAGCTGTCTCTGATATTGTTCTGATCCTGGCCTCTGTCCCCTGTGCCACAGCTGTCTCTGATATTGTTCTGATCCTGGCCTCTGTCCCCTGTGCCACAGCTGTCTCTGATATTGTTCTGATCCTGACCTCTGTCCCCTGTGCCACAGCTGCCTCTGATATTGTTCTGATTCTGGCCTCTCTCCCCTGTGCCATATCTTTCTCTGATATTGTTCTGATCCTGGCCTCTGTCCCCTGTGCCACAGCTGTCCATGATATTGTTCTGATCCTGGCCTCTCTCCCCTGTGCCATATCTTTCTCTGATATTGTTCTGATCCTGGCCTCTGTCCTCTGCGCAGCAGCTGTCCATGATATTGTTCTGATCCTGGCCTCTGTCCCCTCTGCCACAGCTGTCTCTGATATTGCTCTGATCCTGGCCTCTGTCCCTTGTGCCACAGCTGTCTCTGATATTGTTCTGATCCTGGCCTCTGTTCCCTCTGCCACAGCTGTCCATGATATTGTTCTGATCCTGGCCTCTGACCCCTGTGCCACAGCTGTCTCTGATATTATTCTGAACCTGGCCTCTGTCCCTTGTGCAGCAGTTGTCACTGATATTGTTCTGATCCTGGCCTCTGTCCAGTGAGCTGCAGCTGTCTCTGATATTGTTCTGATCCTTGACTCTGTCCCCTCTGCCACAGCTATCTCTGATATCGTTCTGATCCTGGCCTCTGTCCCCTGTGCCACAGCTGTCTCTGATATTGTTCTGATCCTGGCCTCTGTCCCCTGTGCCACAGCTGTCTCTGATATCGTTCTGATCCTGGCCTCTGTCCCCTGTGCCGCAGCTGTCCATGATATTGCTCTGCTCCTGTTCTCTGTCCCCTGTGCCGCAGCTGTCCATGATACTGTTCTGATCCTGGCCTCTGTTCCCTCTGCCACAGCTGTCCATGATATTGTTCTGTTTCTTTCCTCTGTCCCCTGTGCCGCAGCTGTCTCTGATGGTGGTCTGATCCTGGCCTCTGTCCCCTGTGCCACAGCTGTCTCTGATATTGTTCTTATCCTGGCCTCTGTCCCCTGTGCCACAGCTGTCTTTGATATTGTTCTGATCCTGGCCTCTGTCTCCTGCGCCGCAGCAGTCCATGATATTGCTCCGAACCTGGCCTCTGTCCCCTGTGCCACAGCTGCCTCTGATATTGCTCTGATCCTGGCCTCTGTCCCCTGTGCCGCAGCTGTCTCTGATATTGTTCTGATCCTGGCCTCTGTCCCCTGTGCCACAGCTGTCTCTGATATTGTTCTGATCCTGGCCTCTGTCCCCTGTGCATCAGCTGTCCATGATATTGCTCTGCTCCTGCGCTCTGTCCCCTGTGCCACAGCTGCCTCTGATATTGTTCTGATCCTGGCCTCTGTCCCTTGTGCTACAGCTTTCTCTGATATTGCTTTGCTCCTGGCCTCTGTCCCCTGTGCTGCAGCTGTCCATGATATGGTTCTGATCCTGGCCTCTGTCCCCTGTGCCACAGCTGTCTCTGATATTGTTCTGATCCTGGCCTCTGTCCCTTGTGCTACAGCTTTCTCTGATATTGCTTTGCTCCTGGCCTCTGTCCCCTGTGCTGCAGCTGTCCATGGTATTATTCTGATCCTGGCCTCTGTCCCCTGTGCCCCAGCTGTCTCTGATATTGTTCTGATCCTGGCCTCTGTCCCCTGTGCTGCAGCTGTCCATGATATGGTTCTGATCCTGGCCTCTGTCCCCTGTGCCACAGCTGTCTCTGATATTGTTCTGATCCTGGCCTCTGTCCCTTGTGCTACAGCTTTCTCTGATATTGCTTTGCTCCTGGCCTTTGTCCCCTGTGCTGCAGCTGTCCATGGTATTATTCTGATCCTGGCCTCTGTCCCCTGTGCCCCAGCTGTCTCTGGAATTATTCTGATCCTGGCCTCTGGTCCCGGTGCAGCAGCTGTCTCTGATATTGTTCTGATCCTGGCCTCTGTCCCCTGTGCAGTAGCTATCCATGATATTGTTCTGATCCTGGCCTCTGTCCTCTGACAGCAGCTGTCCATGATATTGTTCTGATCCTGGCCTCTGTCCCCTGTGCCACAGCTGTCCATGATATTGTTCTGATCCTGGCCTCTGTCCCCTGTGCCGCAGCTGTCCATTATATTGCTCTGATCCTGGCCTCTGTTCCCGGTGCAGCAGCTGTCCATGATATTGTTCTGATCCTGGCCTCTGTTCCCTCTGCCACAGCTGTCCATGATATTGTTCTGTTTCTTTCCTCTGTCCCCTGTGCCGCAGCTGTCTCTGATGGTGGTCTGATCCTGGCCTCTGTCCCCTGTGCCACAGCTGTCTCTGATATTGTTCTTATCCTGGCCTCTGTCCCCTGTGCCACAGCTGTCTTTGATATTGTTCTGATCCTGGCCTCTGTCTCCTGCGCCGCAGCAGTCCATGATATTGCTCCGAACCTGGCCTCTGTCCCCTGTGCCACAGCTGCCTCTGATATTGCTCTGATCCTGGCCTCTGTCCCCTGTGCCGCAGCTGTCTCTGATATTGTTCTGATCCTGGCCTCTGTCTCCTGCACCACAGCTGTCCATGATATTGTTCTGATCCTGGCCTCTGTCCCCTGTGCCACAGCTGTCTCTGATATTGTTCTGATCCTGGCCTCTGTCCCCTGTGCATCAGCTGTCCATGATATTGCTCTGCTCCTGCGCTCTGTCCCCTGTGCCACAGCTGCCTCTGATATTGTTCTGATCCTGGCCTCTGTCCCTTGTGCTACAGCTTTCTCTGATATTGCTTTGCTCCTGGCCTCTGTCCCCTGTGCTGCAGCTGTCCATGATATGGTTCTGATCCTGACCTCTGTCCCCTGTGCCACAGCTGTCTCTGATATTGTTCTGATCCTGGCCTCTGTCCCTTGTGCTACAGCTTTCTCTGATATTGCTTTTCTCCTGGCCTCTGTCCCCTGTGCTGCAGCTGTCCATGGTATTATTCTGATCCTGGCCTCTGTCCCCTGTGCCCCAGCTGTCTCTGATATTGTTCTGATCCTGGCCTCTGTCCCCTGTGCTGCAGCTGTCCATGATATGGTTCTGATCCTGGCCTCTGTCCCCTGTGCCACAGCTGTCTCTGATATTGTTCTGATCCTGGCCTCTGTCCCTTGTGCTACAGCTTTCTCTGATATTGCTTTGCTCCTGGCCTTTGTCCCCTGTGCTGCAGCTGTCCATGGTATTATTCTGATCCTGGCCTCTGTCCCCTGTGCCCCAGCTGTCTCTGGAATTATTCTGATCCTGGCCTCTGGTCCCGGTGCAGCAGCTGTCTCTGATATTGTTCTGATCCTGGCCTCTGTCCCCTGTGCAGTAGCTATCCATGATATTGTTCTGATCCTGGCCTCTGTCCTCTGCACAGCAGCTGTCCATGATATTGTTCTGATCCTGGCCTCTGTCCCCTGTGCCGCAGCTGTCCATTATATTGCTCTGATCCTGGCCTCTGTTCCCGGTGCAGCAGCTGTCCATGATATTGTTCTGATCCTGGCCTCTGTCTCTGTGCTGCAGCTGTCTCTGATATTGTTCCGATCCTGGCCTCTGTCCCCTGTGCTGCAGCTGTCCATAATATTATTCTGATCCTGGCCTCTGTCACCTGTGCCACAGCTATCTCTGTCATTGTTCTGATCCTGGCCTCTGTCCCTTGTGCCACAGCTGTCTCTGATATTGCTTTGCTCCTGGCCTCTGTCCCCTGTGCCATTTCTGTCCATTGTATTGGCCTCTTCCCCTTCTGCCACAGCTGTCCCTGATATTGGTCTGCTTCTGATCTTTGCCTCCTGTCCCAATCCTGTCTTCAGACAATCTGTCCGTGGAATCTCTCCACGTAGGAGCTGCCCTTGCTTTAAGACTGTCCTTGATCTCTGTCCTCTGTGCTGCAGGTTTTCATGATATTTCTCTGCTTCAGGCCTCTGTGTCCTGTGCCACAGTTGTCCCTGGCGTTGTTCTGTTCCTGTCTTATATCTACTGTGCAGTAGAAGTTCTTGATAATGTTCTGTTTCTTTCCTCTGCTCCCTGTGCCGCAGATATCCATTATTTTGAGCCTCGTCTTCTGTGCTCTTGTGTTGTCTCTGGTATCTGTCCGTGTACTTTTCCTGTCCTTGATTCTGTCAGTCATTTTTCTGGCATTGATTGCTTTGTCCTTTCTTTGAGTTGGCTCCAACAAGTGTTGACGGAGTCGGCGGGTGTTCCTTTTACACACGTTGCTTTTTTAGCACAGTTGTGAATGAAGTGGAGTTTCCATCACCCTTCCTTTCATGGGATGCTCTTGTGTACAATGATGGTTGGATGACACCCAAGATACAGGATGCCAGTGCATCTGTCAGACGAGGGTTGGCTATGTAATATTTAAGCAAGCTTCCCCAGAAACTCAGTGCTCCACGTCTATCTCTCTCTTGAAAATTACCTTATACATAGAACTTCCCACATTTACTGTTTCCCACGGGCTCCACTCACTTCTAACCATGACCCCGCAAAATGTAAAAATGCACTAGTGAGGTTACATCTTTAACACAAGTGTCTCTTCTCTTCACTTACATGTCTATGTATTTCAGCCTCCAGAACTCTTTTTACTTGAGGATTCACCCCACTCATATTGAATTCTGTATAAAAACCTCCACAGCGCACAGATTCCTACCAATTCATTAAAATCATTTTGGTAGCTGGTATAAGTAACCCGTTGACCGATCCTAAAGGTATTTGAATTATGCACATATGTCTTAACATTGCTTCTTAAGAACTCAAGGCAATTGTGAACACAGCAGCTATGAAAGGGTTACAGACGTGGGGCCATATTATCAAGAAAGGGCAATACATTATCTCCGCTTTTATCGACAGGAAACTGCGTTAAAGCGGCGATAATGGGCTTGATAATATGCCCTTGTGAATTCCCATAGAAGCCCAGGTTCTGGTGTTAACCTGGGCTTCTATGGGAATTCCCAAGGGCATATTATCAAGCCCATTATCGCCGCTTTAAGCGGCAGTTTCCTGCCGATAAAAGCAGCGATAATGTATCGCCCTTTCTTGATAATATAGCCCGTGGTTCTTGATTTCTGTGGATATTCATTGAATCACTACTGGAAGCAGTGGAAGCAGCAGAGAGGAGGGGAACCTGGCTTGAGCAATTTCTAACATCAAAACTATAAAATAATACACATAAATACAGAAACAAGTACACAGTAAACAAACATACCATTTTAACTGATGCTCTAAGGTTTATCCCATTGCTGAGCCCACAACTGGACACCGGCTATACCCCTTACGCACTTGAATATTAGGGTAGGGAAGTCAAGCAGTCCAAGGCTTACTCAGAGACGTAGTGTGGGGTAAAAGCTTCCAACTTAATATAATCTGTAATATGAGTTGATATATCAATGTTAGACTAGTTAGTGTACTCAAAAGAAAAGGTATTTCACTTTTAGCATACAAAGTAATATAGTATATATCCAATTCAGAGGGCGGAATACTGATGCACAGGCTTCCTGATGTAATTCACTCTATT
This sequence comes from Lissotriton helveticus, assembly GCF_964261635.1. Classification (NCBI taxonomy): domain Eukaryota; kingdom Metazoa; phylum Chordata; class Amphibia; order Caudata; family Salamandridae; genus Lissotriton; species Lissotriton helveticus. The sequence goes on from NC_136061.1 coordinate 1,787,597,081, forward strand.
GTAGGAAAATAGCCACTGTCCATTGGGGCTACTTCCCTGGTTACATTGACAGGACCAGAATGGGGAACCAAAGCAGCCCTGGCAAGAAATACTCAAATCAGTCCTGGTCTCTTGGTCTCCTCGCCCAATCTCTTTCTTTCCAAACATCCATTCTCTCTCTCCTTCTCCCCTCTATATCTTCTCCCTTTCTGATTGCGTTCTCTCTCTCTCTCTCTCTCTCTCTCTCTCTAGAGATGCTTCTCTCTCGCTCTCTCTCTCTCTCTTGGATTGCTGCAATTAACCTCAGAGAGCGGTTGAAAGCGACCAAAAAGGAACCAGATACAGATAGCGGGTTACACAGCCCCCCCAAAGATCACAGGCCCCACAATGCCATGCTTGTACACTGTGCCTTGATTATTCTGTCATGGGTGGACCCATTTTGGCCAGGCAGGGGCAGGAGCAGATTAGATCATGGTGGTGTGTGGTCCTGTATGGCCTTCCAGGAACCGTTGCTCAGACTTAGCCCTGGCCAGCCAAAGTCTTTAGTGTCTTCATCATTTCTTTGATGTGCAGGTATGTGCTCCAGCTATAGAGGCATGGTGGTGCAAGCACAGGCAGCCATCTGTCTGCCTCTCTCCGAGTTGAATAGTACTTTGTAGCTGAGTGTTTTCTCGGATGCAACGCGAAGCCCACCACCCATTGTAAAAACACACCCAAAGTCACAACAGAAATCCAGTGGAGGTTAGGGAGATCCAAAGATTTGGAATACATTGTTGTGGTAGTGGCTATTTCTCCAGTCACTTTGGGGTGCTGTGGGTTTGACCTCCGAAGTGTGATCACTGTTCTTCAGACCAATAACGCAGCCACATACTTGTAATTTTTGCTTTGCTGAGAGACCTCCATGTTTTAAAGAAATCATGCCTGGTCTAAATAGCATAGAAAAGGCAGCATCTGTAGTCTCTGACATTGAAGGAATAGAATGGGAAGAGGAGAGACTAGAGAGCTACTCCTTAGCCCAGCTGAAGGGCTTCTGCAGAAAATTTGGAGTTTCCAAGTCTGGACGTAGAAACAAGACACAATTCCAAAAGGCGCTGAGGGCCTGGATTGAGTCAAGGGCACCTGAGAATGGTGTGGAAGTTGAACCAGCAGGAAGCATCACTGATTCTGGCAGAGTCCTGTCGCCAGAGGAGTTGGCAGACAGGAAGGAAACCCGGGCACATGAAATGGAGAGGGCAAAACTAAAAATCAATGGGCAATTGGAGCTAGAAAGCAAAAAGATGGCTCTGGAGGAAAGAAGAATTCAGATGGAGCATGAGATGAAATTGAGGGAGATGGAGCTGAAAGCTAAGAGTTTGGAACATCCTCCCTCTGGTGGCAGCGCATCGCCAGTGCAGGTAGAGTCAAGGGTGTACATACCAAAGGAAGTGGTTAAGGAATTTTTTTAAAATCATGACATAGGGCAGTGGTTCAAGGCCTATGAGGTAGCCATGTCCTCCCACTTGGTCCCTGAGAGAGATTGGGGAGTGGGGTTGTGGGGGCGGTTCCTTAGTGAGGGGCAGGACACACTGCTAGATTTGCCTTCTGAAGTTCATAATTCCTACCCCCACATGAAGGAAGCTTTGATGACCAGGTATGGGTTAACTCCTGAATTGTACAGACAGAGGTTCTGGGGTTGTGCAACGATTCCTGGTAGTACCTATGTTGAATATGTGACCTTTTTCTGCAGAGCACTGGATGGTTGGGTGAAGGGTAGCAAAGTGAATGATTTTCAAGGTCTCTTTGATTTAATTGCATGGGAGCACTTGTCTAGTAATTGTATTCCTGAGCTACGCCAGCACCTGATTGATAACAAGCTGACTAACCCTAGGAAGCTTGCTGAGGAGGCGGACCGCTTGGTCAGCACCAGGGTCCACAAGGGCCAAGTGGGAGACTCAGCCAAGGGTGGGCAGGGTCCCCAGCAGACAAGTGGGGGACAAGGGCAAACAGAGGGAGTTCCAAAAGAGGCCCCAAAGTAATCCCCAAGGGAACCAAGGGAAAGGTTCTCAGCCTCCCCCACCCCCAAGACCGAGTGGGGCACCGACAGGTACACCTGTTCAAAGAGGGCCCCCAAAATGTTACAAGTGTGGTGAGCTGGGTCATTTTGCCAATGATCCCAAGTGTCATCAGTTTGTGAAATCTGCACCCCCTGATGCAGCCCCCCGGCAGATGGATAGTGTAGCCCTGGATGAGGAATGGGTTGTCCAAGGAGTGGGAGGTCCCACATAAATGTCCCTTGTCTCATTAGGAGACTATGAGGTGGTCCCAGCAAGCCACCTGCCCAAGAACACTAAAAAGTATGGTCAGTGGGTGACCATCAATGGCAAAAAGGTGGGGGCTCTTAGAGATACAGGAGCCAGTGTGACCAGGGTCAAGCATCACCTGGTGTCTCAAGAGCAGGTTGTCCCGCATGCATTCTGCCGAGTTGTGAACGCCGACAACACTGAGACTCAGTGTCCCATGGCTCAAGTTCCCTTTGAGTGGGAGGGGGTCTCTGGTACTCTTCAGGTAGCTGTAAGAACTGCCATGCCTGTAGACTGTTTGTTAGGGAATGATTTGGAGAGCTCACCTTGGGAGAAGGTGGAGAAAAGTACTCACCTGAGGATGGTGGGTCTGCCTGACTGGGCGTGCGTGACCACCCAGTCGATGACAGTCAGTAGGGGTGTTCAAGAGGTCCTGGAGCCTGAGGGAGAGGCCCAGGAACCAGCCTTAGAGAGAAGGAGCAGGAGGCGCGGGAAGCCGGCCCCTGTAGTTCCCACGGTCCAGGAGGAAGCAGACCTTGAGGGGAATGCCCTGGAACCTACAGGGGAACAGATAGCTGAACTGGGGGACCTACCTGAGCTGACCTATTGGCAGCAGGATGGAGGGCCCACCAGGGAGGAATTCTGCAGAGCGCAGAAAGAATGTCCTTCTCTCATAGGTCTGCGGCAGCAGGCTGCAGACCAGGCCAACGGTGATCAGTCTGGGTCACATTTCATTTATTGGGAGAATTACCTCCTGTATTCAGAGCCTATGGTTGCTGAGCCTGGGTAAGCCCGTGTGCTGGTGGTACCCCAGAGTTTCAGAGCCTTCCTACTGGGGCTGGCTCACGATGTGCCATTGACAGGACATTTGGGGCAAGACAAGACCTTTGAAAGGCTTGTCTCCCACTTTCATTGGCCCCAAATGTGTAGGAGCTCAGATGCTCATTGTAGGACTTGCCAGACTTGCCAGGCAAGTGGAAAGAGTGGGAAGAAGCAAAAGGCTCCTCTCCAGCCATTCCCTGTGGTCAGTACCCCATTCCAGCGAGTGGGGGTTGACATTGTGGGGCCACTGGACCCCAGGACAGCCATGGGCAACAGGTTCATCCTGGTCCTGGTGGACCATGCCACCCGGTACCCGGAAGCCACCCCTCTGAGGACAGTGACGGCCCCTGTGGTGGGACGTGCACTGATGGGAATTTTCTCCAGAGTGGGATTCCCTCTAGAGGTGGTGTCTGACCGGGGTACCAATTTCATATCCAAGTATATGAAATCCCTTTGGCAAGAGTGTGGTGTAACCTACAAGTTCACCACACCTTAGCACCCCCAAGGAAATTGGTTGGTTGAGAGATTCAACCATACCCTCAAGGGCATGATTATGGGTCTGGAAGAACCCATGAGGCGTAAGTGGGACGTCCTCTTGCCATGCCTTCTCTTTGCTTACCGCGAGGTACCACAGAAGTCCCTAGGGTTCAGCCCCTTTGAACTCCTGTATGGCCACCCCGTTAGAGGACCTCTGAGTCTGGTCAAAGAAGGCTGGGAGCAATCTCCCAGGAAACCTCCCCAGAATGTATATAGCTACATGCTGGCCTTCAGGAATCAGACTATGCGTTTCAGACAACTTGCTGAGGCAAATCTGGAAGCCAGCCAGGAAGAAATTAAGCGGTGGTATGACCAGAATGCCACTCTGGTAGAGCTTCAGCTTGGACAAAAGGTGTGGGTCCTGGCCCCCGTCGAACCTTGTGCGCTCTAGGACAAGTGGACCGGGCCCTTTGAGGTTGTGGAGCGCAAGAGTCCTGTCACCTACTTGGTGGACTTGCAGTCTCCCATGAACCCCTTGAGGGTCCTGCATGTCAACCGCCTGAAGCCCCACTTAGAGAGGTCTGAAGTGGGCATGCTCTTGGAACAGATGATGGAATGGAGGAGGAGACTGAGCCTCTTCCCGACCTTCTGCTAGCCACAGAGCGAGATGGGTCAGTGGATGGAGTTAACCTCTCTCCCACCCTGACCCCTGAGCAACAGAATGACTGTCGCCAGCTGCTGGGACAGTTATCTGACCTGTTCTCCCTGATTCCTAGTGTCACAGAGTGGTGTGTCCATGATGTAGATACAGGAGACAGCTTACCTGTGAGACACAAGGCTTACAGAGTAACTGACAGGGTCAGGGCCTGCATCAAAGAGGAGGTCTCAAATATGCTTGCTCTTGGGGTGGTTGAGTCCTCCAGCAGTCCTTGGGCCAGCCCAGTGGTCTTGGTCCCAAAGGCTGCAGCGCCAGGAGCCACACCTGAACTCCGGTTCTGTGTGGACTACAGAGGACTCAATTCAGTCACCAAGACTGACGCGCACCCCATCCCCAGAGCTGATGAGTTCATTGATCGGTTGTGGGCTGCCCGGTACCTCAGCACGTTTGACTTGATGTCTGGGTAGTGGCAGATCGCCTTGACTGATGGGGCCAAAGAGAGGTCAGCATTCTCCACACCAGATGGGCATTTCTAGTTCCGGGTTATGCCATTTGGGATGAAGAATGCCCCTGCCACCTTTCAGAGGTTGGTCAACCAGGTGTTGGTTGGGCTGGATGAGGGGAGTGCTGCCTACCTGGATGACATCGCAGTGTTCAGTGTCACATGGGAAGAACATCGCGCCACCTCTGGGAAGTGTTGATTGCACTGCGCAAGGCAGGCCTCACTATCAAGGCGAGTAAGTGCCAGATCGGGCAGGGTTCTGTGGTGTACTTGGGACACCAAGTTGGGAGCGGCCAGGTGGCACCCCTCCAGCCCAAGATTGAAACCATCCTGGCTTGGGAACCCCCCAAAACCCAGACAGAAGTGAGAGCCTTTTTAGGACTCACAGGGTACTACAGGAGGTTTGTCAAGGGATATGGCAACATTGTTGCGCCCTTGACAGAGCTGACTTCCAAGAAGCAGCCAAAGAAAGTGATCTGGACTGACACCTGTCAGAAAGCGTTTGACACCCTAAAGACTGCCATGTGCACGGCGCCTGTGCTCCTGGCACCCAACTTCTCCAAAGAGTTCCTGGTACAGACAGACACTTCAGAGCATGGTGTAGGGGCAGTTCTTTCACAGATGACTGAGGAGGGCATTGACCAACCTGTAGCCTTCATCAGTAGGAGGTTACTCCCCCGGGAACAAAGGTGGAGTGCAATTGAGCGAGAAGCATTTGCTGTGGTTTGGGCACTGAGGAAGCTAAGGCCCTACCTGTTTGGGACTCACTTTCGGGTTCAGACAGACCACAGGACCCTCAGATGGTTGATGCAGATGAGGGGTGAAAACCCAAAGCTGTTGAGGTGGTCCATCTCCCTACAGGGTATGGACTTCACGGTGGAACATCGCCCTGGCACAGATCACGCCAATGCTGACGGTCTGTCCAGATTTTTCCGCCTTCGTGATGAGAACTCCCTGGGGTAGGGTAGTTTTCCCCACATTTCAGCTGGAGGGGACACGTGTTAGACCTCGCACCTTGGCGTGAGTCTCCCTTCCACTTTTTGCTGCTGTACCTCATATGTTTTGCTGGTGTTAGCTGCTCAGAGCACTGTGCCACTGCCAATGAGTGCCACAGTGCAAGTGCTCCCTGTACAAAGTGTATATGTGTTTGGTTTCCATGATTGGCTTATTTGGTTTACTGTCAGACCCCAGTAAAGTGCACCAGGAGTGCCAGGGCATGTAAATCCAAATGCTGCTAGTGGGCCTGCAGCACTGGTTGTGCCACCCACAGAAGCAGCCTTGTAAACAGTGTCTAAGGTCTGCTATTGCAGAACCTGCATGCAGTCTGGTGCTGTCATGCTGGCTGGGCAAGTGCACACACTTGCCAGCCCCTAAACGTTCCCTTTACTTCATGTGAGTCACCCCTATGGTAGGCCCAAGGGCAGGGTCCATTGTAAGCATAAGGTAGGACAAGCCCTGATGTGTGTTGCAATAGTGAATTACAGCCATTTTCGTTTTTCACTATTGTAAGGCTACATGTTCTCATAGGCCAGAATGGGCTGCTAGAAATATTACACTCTATAATAATAATCTAGCAGGCTCAGGGGACATTGTAGAAATTCGAGTTTGATATGCCTGAACTCAGAATAATAAAATACATATTTTAGTAAAGTTCTTTTTAATGTTCTGTCTTTGCAAATACCACTTTTTAAAAGTTGGTATTTGCTTGCCTAACCATTTCAGCCCGCCTCTGCTCTGATGTGTATCTGCTGTCTGGTTTGTGTGAGTGACAGGGCTAGGGAATTCCAGGAGACAGTCTGGGCAGCCAGATGGTGAATAGTAAGATTACACCAGGATGGGTGGGAGGAGTGCCCCTTGACTATGAATAGGGCTGTGCTCTGCCACCACAATGCTGGCTCCACCTCCTGTGGAGCGTCTGATGTCTCTGCCCTGCACACTGAAAAGACAAGCCAGAGTCACCACAACAAAGTGCTCAAGAACTGGACTGAACAAGGCAAAGGCCCCCTGGCCTCAAAGAACAAAAGAAATGCAGTATAAATATTGGAGCCCTGCTCCTAAGAAACTAGATCCTATTTGAAGCAAGAAGAACCTCTGCCCAACGAGAAGGACCTGGAAAAGCTACAAGGAGGAGTACTGTCTCTGACCTGGGAGACTGGCCTGTGGTGGGTGCCTTGCTGCGAGAGGAGAGGAAAAGATTGAAGGAACTTTTATCTACTTGTGCCTCTTTAAACAATCTCCAAGGGCTTGTGGGTGAGCTTGCCTCCTGAACGGAGTCCCAGGAATATTGGACTCCTCCTGCCTCAAGAGCCGCTGGATATTGCCCGAGACTTGCCCCTGCCGCTGGAGCTGCAATCGGAGTGCGACTCGAAACCCTGTTCGCTTTGCAGGTGTGTCGGTGGCCGCCCCGCACCGTGTGACGTCGCTCTGTACGAGCCGTAGCTCGCACTGTCACTGCCGGGTCGCCCGCACCCCGCTGCTCCCTCGCCCCTAGAGCCGCACTGCTCGCCTCACCACCCCTGTTGCTGGCAGTTGAAGATCGGAGCGTCCCGCAAGGAGAATCCACCCCGTACGTCCAAAGCGTACCGGCTCCCTTGGTGCCGCGCTCCAGAAACCGAACCCGCAGCCGCGCACTGAAGAGTACAACTCGTACGCTCGAAGTGTACCAGTCGCCCCGTTCTTCGCCGCTGGGTTTTGGCATCCCCGCTCGAAGGCACGACGTGCATCCCGGGCCGCATTGTGAAGCCTCTACGACACGGACCGTCCGCATCGCCCTGCAGCTCTGCTCAGACGCCCCAAACTGAGGCATCTAACCAAGCCGGGCCCGCACCAGAGAAGAGCACGCTCCTGGGACCCCTTCACCTGCCGCACCATCCGCGTCGAGAACAACAAGTTACAAGGTACTGTGAGAGCCACCCCTGAATGTGTGCATACCGGACCAGAGGGACCGCAACGTTCATTTTGACTATTTTTGTGCTACAATCAGCCCCAACAGAAGCACACAGTCAGCGCGACTCGTATGGACCCTAGAAATACGCATTTTTAAAGAACTCTTGAATCTGAAAAGTATGGTGGCCAATTTTTAAACGCTATTGGGTCCTGTGATAAACCTTATATAAAAATACCTATTTCTTGATATAAAACTAGGCTGGTGTCCATTTGTGGTGTATCATTGAATTACTGTGTGTGGTCATAAATGCTTAACCCATAACGCTCTGAAGTTTTGCCTTGTCTTCTCGTGCCACACTGCCTAGAGGGTGAGCAGGGGTTATTTTTAAGAGTAAGTCCCTTGCCCTGACTTGAGGAGAAGGTCCCTGCTTGTCACAAGTACTCACCTGTGCCAACCAGAGACCCCCAATTCTAACAGGTATTGTGTTCGGGTTTTGTGCTGATTAGTAGGAATCCAGTCTTGTTTTCATTCAGTTTCAGTTTTTATTTTTAGAGACGCATTGTTTGAAATCCTCCAGCAGTCTCAGGATGCTCACACTACTGGCTTGAAATTGTGACAACAAGAAACTTTCACCACCGCTGTCCTGGTGCTCACTCTACAGCTGGAGGCAAAACTGAGCACCAAGTACACACTTTTAGCACATGACCCTCAAAGCAGCATGGGAGAGCGACGCAAGACTAACTTATTGAGGTGGTGTTGAGTAGGAACTCAGAAGTCTCTCAAGCAACAACAGCTAAAAAAGCATTGTCCAGTAAGTTATTTTACTCGAAAGGAAAAAGCATATTAATCAGACACACAACTAAATATTACACATGAAGTGAAGGGAAAAAATTACATTCACAAATATCCCTGGGCTACTGTGGTGAATAGGGAGTAACCAATTCAAACTTCAGGGCTACTCTCAGATGTAGCAGCCAAGTGGTATGAAAAGATCAGTGCAAATACATTAAGCTGTGTCAAAGCTAGTGGGGTCCCACGCTGTCCGAGACAACAATACTAGTATAGGAGAGGTCTACCTATCTCAGTAACATTAACATGCTTGCCCTCATGCCTGGTGATGGTACCTGCAAACCTAGTTGCTCACTGTAGACCTTTAAAAAGTAATGCGTGAATGTTTTTGTTGTGCACATTCACACTTCATTTGGCCACACTGACTTCATGGACAGTCTCCGCTGACGTGGCAGTGCACAGGCATGTGGCATGGTGAGCAAAAGAACAATGGATTTAACCCAGATCTGTTGACTGGGGGTGAATGTATGATTTATTCAGCATTCCGTCCATCATTTGTTTGCATAGCACTTTTCAACCTAAGGGGATGGGTATGCCCAGACGTGGGTCCCTTGCTCACTGTGCCACTAGATTCAAGGTAGCCTGGTTGATGAAGGGTAATACCCAGAAACCGGTCCCAGGATGCTTGTTTCCAGTCCAGGGAGGACCTGGCTTGGCAGTACGGTCTGGGCTGTTCCCATGAGGCACAGGGTCAAGACTGATTTGCATATGGCTGGGTCTAAACTGGGGTGGCATGGTGAGCAATAAAATGATGGATTTAACCCAGATCACTTGACTGGGGGTGAATGTATGATTTATTCGGCATTCCATCCATCATTTGTTTGAGTAGCACTGATTCGGAAGAGGCAGGGATGCACAGGCACAGGTAAGAAGAGGACACCCACACTCATGCTTGTCACATGGATTGGAATCCTGGTTGCTGGATCTTCTTCAAGCCCAAAACTCAAGCCCACCAACCAAACATAGGAAGAGCCCATTCTGGGTTCCAACAATGATCATAGTTGGGAATCTGTAATGAAACCACCAAATGCAATTATGATTTCCTCCTAGAGCCAGCAGCACTTTGCCTTCTTGTATTGCGACCACCAACTGTAAGTATGAATTCTTCAGTGCCGCGCTACCCTGCTCTTCTTCTTCTGATTATAAAACCACCAACAGGATTTTAGGTCTTCCTGGTGCCAAGCACTCACAGGTACTTATTTGTGTGTGTCTGTCTACAGTAAATACTTTTGTCAACTCTGGCTACCTTCCAATCAGGAAAGAGGTCACACACATAGTAATGATGTGAGGAGCAAGTTGCCTTACTGATGTTCACTGAAGAGGGGCCAGGGACACAGTGCTCCTCGCACAGTTTGGCAGTGCAGATCCTTCTGTGGGATACAGCAGGCCAAATATAGTTATTCTGCGCTGCTTCAAACAGACCTGCTTTTCTAGGCAGCTTTTTCATCTTGCAATGGTGACTCTAGCATCCTCTTCAGCAGTCAGTTGGTTACTTCCTTCAAGGTGGTTTCACGGCAGCTCTTCTTGGCAGGATGTTGAATTTCCAAGTTTGTATTCCCAAACCTATCAAGGAGTTGGTAGTAAGTAATCTAAACCTGGTTCTCACAAGACTTTATCGCTCTTCACCGGTGTGGGACCTAGGACACTGGTCAACAAGAAATTCTAGCACACAGACGGGGGTGTTTTGTCCTAAACCTATACTTAGTTTGAAGAAAGAGATTGTGAATTCCGCAAGTTCCACTCTGGGGCTTGTTTCAGGCAGTTAGGGACTTTTTTGCACATTGTTCCCAGAGTTATCAAGTGACCGTCTGTGTTCCTTAGTGTCAACAGGAACGATGCTTGAAGATGAAAGCTCTCTGGGACCCAAAATAAAGACCCAAAAATTGAAAGACGCTTCCTCACTCAGCTGCTTCACATCCCCTTCGGGTGACACCACTTGAGAGAAATGAAGCAGGAAGGACTCACCCTACACTTCAAAGGGGCCCTCTCGCTTCTGTCCTCCACACCCTAAAGCCTAATCCACTTCAAAGGACTTCAGTGATTCTTTGCAGGAGTCTGGCATTTCTGATTGCTGTCTTGCTGGCACCCTCTAATCTCCACCTTCTGTATCATCTTTAGACACGACATCCAAAATGGATTCCAGGTCTGCAACAGTCAAGCATAGCACACAGGCTGCACCCACATCCTACTACCCATACATTGTGTGAAATTACATGCAACACCCTTGCTCCACATGGCTAGAAGGAAGGATATAGTTGCACAAGACTGAGCCACGTTTTACACATTTAGTATTAGGTATCCAATTAAACTCTACTTGTATCTTCAAACCAAGACGCAGAGAAGCTACTTCGCCCTGCTTTCTGAAAACAGGACTAACTAGCTTACTTACCGTTTGGAAATATTTTTCAGCAGTCTTACATATATAACAATATTCCCATTTAAATGCAGGGAATGGCGCAGTCTATATCCACCACTGAATGACGTGGGACACTGATCCAGCTACGTAATGAAGATGCAGGACCCCAAGGGTGTGTTTGGTGTATGAATGAGGACACACTAAAAGTGGTAGAGGTGCATTTGTGTAGCACTAAATATTGTGTTTTTCTTAGTCAAGAAGAGTCTCAGTCTCTTTTATTTAGTCTAATGAAGCAGTGTACCTGTGTGAACAATACACCAAGGGCCACGGATGCTTGCACATCCCATTCCATAATATAGATCCTACAAGACCTACATGTGTGCCTGCTGAATCTTATTGGGGCGTTTCTTCACTTGCATGAGGACATGGCCCAATGCAAATGAGGGAATCATTTGTTTTGTGCCAACGTCATAGAATAGATACCCGCACCGAGGCAAAGAGGACACGAGAAGGTGCACCAATTGTGCACCACATTGAGGTGGTGCACAGTCAATTTGCCTAACAAGGAAGTCCCTTTGAAAGGGAAACGGGGCTGCCATGAATCCCTCATAGAACACCTTATAGCGGGGCACAGTCACCCTCTGTGATGTTAAGGCTACCATTCAAAGGTAAGATACAGGGGATCACTGGCCACGATAAGTCAGGCTGGGTTGCCATGGGTTGGCGCCTGCAATGGGAACAGTGCATTTGCAGTGATACGGTTACCTGGATCTGTCTGACTTAAGTGTGCATGCAGAGTGAAACAGCATGTCACATCCATAATACAGCCCCATGTTCTATAATAATACAAAGTGTTCCAGAAGAGCAACAGTTGTGTGCACCTGCCTTTTGGCATTACAAAGCAGGCTGCAGATGCATTTGTGGCCCCTTCTGTGATACGGACCTTGTGTGTGCCTAATGGACATTGGCGCAAATTCAAGATGCTATTCCCTTATTTGCATAGGTGAAAGGATAAATGCAAATGAGGAATTCCTGTACATCTGTGGCCATGCCATATAACAGATGTGGACACAGAGGGAAAGATGCTGTCAGCAGGTTCAATGACTGTGCCCTACACGTAGGTTGCACATAGTCTGTGCCTTGTGCAGGGATCCCTCTTTAGAGGGGGACACAGGGGTCACAGGGGTCCCTACAGAAAATGCCCTGCAGACATGTGCAGTCACTCGGAGCATTTTACTGAAAGGACGTTCCTGTCCCCCTTTAAAACTGAGGCCAGATCTCTGCCTGCAGTGAAAGGCAGACTGTAGGCTTCATACACCTAATCTGCTTTCACTAACGGGCTGTTCACAGTGCAGGAGCAAGTTTCAGTGTGATAGGCTGCACTGTCCAGGCTTGCACTCAATGCATCCAGTTAACAGTGTGCCATGGTGCAAAATGTGGCAGAGTGCCTCATCTGTATTGCAGGCTGTGCTAAACTTAAGGCCCCATGTTTGCTCCTATCTGTGGTTCCAGCTCACCCATGGAGCAGCACTTTGCCAGTGACGGAGTAGCATGCTGTCTAAAGTGAGCTCTGAGGACTGGATTGAGGATCGTTTCTAACCCTTGCTTTGTTTTCTCCACATAAACGAAAAGCATCCCAGATAGATGACTTTACTTGCAGACAAGATGTACTTTATAACTACAGGGCTACACCCATCCGATCCCATTATCTCGCTGGTAAAATGTCCAGATTATGCCAAAACTATAATAAAACAGGGCGACCTTCTACAGAAGGAAGATAATCAAACATCATGGATAATCTGCAAAAGAATAAATAATTTAAATTTAGGAATGTAAAAAGTGCCTCTACTTTTGCTGAAGTTGGTCGGCATAATTGTAAGCAAATTCATAACTGCATTATTGAATACTGCTCCACAATCATATTTACTCTGATTCTCCATACTCATCCCAATACTTACTCATCATTGTATACAAAAAAAAACCTCAAATGCACAACCATAATGGACCCGGACACTCTCTTCATCGAACACATGTGCTTCAGCCTACACACCAGCGACAGATTCACAATGAAGGCCCACCAAGGACTCATACCACTCGAGCCACCGAGCAACTTCAATAACCTCATCCCAGACGTCATTGCCCCACTCACCATTCAATTCAAGCACTTCCTGCTTCTCTGTGATTTCAATTTCCATCTGGAAGACCCCTCAGACGACTGCTCCAACAACCTCTTTGTGCGCCTGCACAACATAGGACTTTTTCAGCTCATCGCAGACCCCACACTACTACTCGAGTGGCATCTTTCTCAACGCAGACTGGTAGTTTCTCATCGTGAGCGGTCGCGAGCATACATGACCACTCGTAATGAGAAACCTGACCTCCCCGCTGTGAGAATCTCACCGGTAGGTTTATTTCCCACGCTGGCGATCGGCAACTTGATGTTGCTGATCGCGAACGAGGAAAAGGTCTTGCCGGGATGTCATTTTGCTCGCTCGCCGTCACCGACTTGACTTTGAGGTCCGTGAGCAAGCAAAAAATGACCTTTATGCTATGCTACGCATGTTTGCACTGTGTTACGTGCAATTCGGGTAGTGCAAAGTAGCGCAAACCTCGCAAACTAAGCGAGCGTAGCGTAGTATTTTGCCCAGAGTTATACAGGACACACTCTAGATACTATTGTCACCTCCAGCAAAGCATCTGCTACCACTCTCCCACACCTCTCTCATGGACCAACCACAGCATCATCCACTTCAAAATCTTCACACCTCAAGCTGAAGCTCCCATTAGCATCAACCTACACAGCTGGAACTGGAGCAAAATAACAGAAATGTACCTGCGCAGAGCACTTGAAATAAACCAACCCAACACCACTGATAACCTAGTCAAAACATAACTAACTTCAACCACTGGATCTCAAACTGTGCAGACACTCTTGCACCTATCAAAACTCAAAAATTCGGCAGAACCAACATACAGCCCTCCAGGTACAAGCACAAACTTCGGACCTCCAAAAAGTACTGCAAACAGCTGGAAACGACATGGAAAGCAAACCACAATGCTGACACCAGATTAACCGACAATGCTGCACTCAAGCACTGCCACTAGCTTCAGAAAAACATCAAGAGAAGATCCCTCACCAATCGGATTGAAGCTGGCTCTAACTATAGCAAAGAGATTTTTGCTATCATCAAGGAGTTAACTACCCCAGAAGCCATAGCCAACTCCATCACTCCCTCCCAGGAACTCTGTGACAACCTCTTCAACTTCTTCCACAGCAAAATTTAAAAGATCTATAAGAACTTTAAAAAACAACTGACCCCAAGGACATCATCAGCAACCAGCCCACTGAGACAACCTTAACCAACTAGAGAACATTCACTGAGGAAGACACCTCTTCAGTCCTGGAAAACGTCCACTCTGGGGCCCCACTGACTCTAGTCCACATCATATCTACAACATAGGGGGGACTTTGATCAGCAAATGTCCTCATGCACATCATCAAATCCTCCATCAATTCTGCAACCTTCCCTGAAGACTGAAAACATACTACAGCTATGGACTATGTTGAGAACACTTCAACAGACTCCACCATGTTGGGAAACTTCCCCCATTACCCTAATACTGTATGCAGCAAAAGTGATAGAAAAGGCAATCAACCTTTAACTCACCAGCCACTTGGAACTCCACAATCGTCTTGACCACATCTAATCTGGCTTTCGCAGCAACCACAGCATGGCGACAGCACTCCTCGTAGCCTCAGACAAGATCTGCATGCTACTGGACAAAGGTGAAACTACCACCCTCATGCAACTAGACCTCTCTGCTGCATTCGACACACTCCAGCCTCAACAAAAGGCTACACACTAAGGTCATCCAAGGTCCAGCAATCAAATGAATATATTACTTCATCACAGGGAGAGCACAGAGAGTCAGACTCTGACACTCCATATCAGAACCTAAGGACTTGATCTGTGGAGTCCCTCAAGGATCATCTCTCATCCCTACCCTGTTCAAAATTTACATGACACCATTTGCCGACATCATCAGAGCTCACAGCATCTCCATCATTTCCTATGCTAATGATACCCAGCTCATCCTCTCAAAGTCTAACAACTCTTCAACGACCAGATCCAGCTTCACCAAATGCATGATCTGCGTAGTCAAAAAGTTGAATACTGACTGCCTGAAACTTATCTCGTACAAGATGGAAGTGTTGATCTTCAGGAACGATAACACCCTCTGGGACTCCACCTGGTGGACATCAGAGTTTAGCCACATCTATACCCACTAACCATGTAAGAAACCTAGGAATTAGCTAAGATAAACTCGACATGCTTTACAGGTGAACGCACTCATCTCCTCCTGCTTCAACAGACTACGCATCCTCTGAAAAATCTTCAAATGCATCTCCAAGAGCACCAGGCATGCTGTCACTCAAGCACTAGTTACTTGAAGACTTGACTCTGACAATGCAATCTATGCCAGACTCTTCAACTACCACATCCACGGCCTTCACATCATCCAGAATGCAGCAGCCAGACTCATCCAGGACCTCTGACATCACAGGCACATCATGCTACACCTCAGAGAAGTCCACTGGTAGCCGATTCACAAATGCTGCCAATTTAAACGTCTTACATATGCATACAAGCCACTACACAATATTGGACCAACCTACCTTAATTGATGCCTTCACCTCCACTAAACCCACCAGACACCTACACTCAGCCTCATTCTATCTTGTACTCCCCTGTATCTGCAAAAACAGACCGAGTGATCTAGCCTTTTCCTAAATTGAACACAAATCATAACACAGCTTCCCTCTACAAATGAGGGCCTACTCCTCACTTCTTGAATTCCACAACTGGCTGAAGACCTGGCTCTCAACTAACCCATAGCAGACGACCTGCACACCTGCTCCAGTGCCAAGATACCCTTTGGCTAGTACTGTGTGCTCTACAAATCCAAATAACATAACATTTCAAGTTTTCCTGTGTCCTCAATTGGCATCTGAAGGGCAATGAAAAATTATGTATGTAGAATGAATTATTGTAAATGGCGGATATTACCCTAATAATGAGTTCGACCATCCCCACTTCACAGTATCTTACTTTTTAAGTGGTTGTCCTAACATTATAGGGCAGCTAGCAGCAAATTGCAAGTTGCTGGTAATGCAGCTATTTTGAGTTGTTTAAAAACTGGCATAGTGTCACAAAAGTATTGGTGTAACAAAATGCAGCATTCAAGCAAATCTGTTGATCCCACAACATACAAAATACGCAAAATGTGTGTAATTTGCTTTCATGGAATTACCTAAAATGTTGGTGAAATTATGCAAAACGATTTATATTTATACATAAATGAACATCTGTCATTCAGCGCTATATTGTAGAAGAAAATGCATTACGCCATTATTTTTGATGCAAGAACGTTTTTCGTGCTAAAAAATTTGCAAAAAACAAAAGTGCTATGAAAAACTGTCCCTTGCTTTCCGCTATTCCCGTGGATTCATGGCAGAATTTTACTGTGAATGGCACACGGCCACAGTAAATGTTTACAGTGAATGGCACGTAATTATGCACAGTGGAATTTCAGTATTTTTTCGAAGAAATCATAATGCAAAATTCTTGAAACTGAGTGAAATATACCAGAGTATTTTGAATTTCACACAGGTCCATTCACATGCAGAGTAGCATTGTGGTTTTCTCTAACTCTCTGGTTTGCCTCCATGGGCATGACAATATGATAGAAAAATAAAAAGATAATGTGATAATATAAATAAATTATGCGTTGGTCCACTTTGCACCGGGCGCATCCTTGATGGTGAGTGCAGGAAGACCGCCATAGTGCACTGTATCATAACAAATTCTCTTCTCCCAGTGCATGTCAGATCTTGCACCTGCGCATTCGTGAAAAGCATTCTTGCTGTTGGAAGCCACTGGTACCCCTTTCACTGGAGATGGGGTCCAGGCCTCCATTGCAAAGGGGAGCAGAAATTCTACCCCCTCTTGCCAGCAGATGTAGAATGTGACTACACCAGTTCTATTTTTCACACAGTCAGCTCAACTCATGATGGCCACTTTGTTTCTGTGCCACTGTGTGTAATATCTTATACAATATGAGGAAGGTAGATCCTAATTTAGGAATGGTGACTGGAAAAAATATATCAAATTGAACAATATGATTTCTGCTCGTATCACGAAATATCTCCCTAAGTATTTGGGCAAAGAACATGAATCACTACTGAATTTATTTAAGTAAATCATGTAATATTCAAAGATGTGCCATACATTGTTTGTATAATTAAAGGTTTCCTTCAAGTGTATGGGGCCCGCCACTAAGCAAATGATAACATGAGATCACTCCAAAGCACATTTAGCATTTACATTATCTGTATTGTAAAGGGCCCTTCTGTAATACCATAGTGCAGTGAGGAGCAAAAAATGTGCACAAACACCTGTTCAACTCCTGGGGCAAAATGCTTAAGAAGGCCCCAGGTTGCTTTTCCAAAGATGCACGCAATGTTTCTACATTTACTGTTTTTAAGCCTTCATGGTTGTGTGGTTAGCTCAGCGAGTTGAATGCTCACTGCTAAGAATCAGATTTCAAATGCCAGTTGTAGGGTACAATCCCTTTAATATAGACTCGACTGTACCTCGTTAAAATGTCAAAAAGTGTATCAATTTCGATTGGGTAAAAAAAATTGTACGCAAAATTCTCCATACAAAAATTCTTTGGATACAAGTGAGCAAATGTATCATTCAGTTTATTCCTTAAATGTATCCCTCCTAGTTCCCCTACAAACTGGCCTAATAGGCAATTTGATTAATTTACGTTACGGTGCATGGTTGTCAGAGATACTCAATGTGGCCCCTCAGTTGGACTATAAATATCACTGGAATATAAGGATATCAGTCCCATCAAACTCCCTCCCAAAACATAAGTCAAAGAAACATGGTGTGGTGTTTTGAAACAAGTATCAACTAGTAGGGTTGAAAGTACTTTACCACTCTGCATAAAGCTGTACCCTCTCAGGATGCATGGACCCTCATCACTAAGGTGGCATCTTTGAACATTGGGGCATGCTCCACAGTGAGTGGGGTGTGCAGTAACCAACAGGCTCCATCTGGAGCTCTTTTTTCTATTTGTTAAATGACCCAGATAACCAAAAAATGCAATTCCTTCAAAGATGGTAGGAGTGTTGATTATTAGATTGGCTGATACATTTAAATTCATGATGAATAACCCATATACTATTTTATTCTCTATTGTTTGAATCCATGGTAAGATTAAAAGCAAAGGGGTGGACTAGGAGGATTATAATAATCCCAAAAGTGCACAAAAATATAGTCAACATGTTTCTCACTTTATAGTGCAATTCTCTCGATCCCTCCTTTTCCCAAGCCTGTCTTCTCCTAAGGTCTCTTGACAGCTAATTCTGTTTCAGTTTCCCCTTTTCCTCTTTCTCTCCATCTACCTCATTTTTCTTTTTCTATCATCACCTCCCCCTCTAACTATAGAACCTTACACTTTACTTTGCTACCACACCTTTCACTCTCTCTTCCTCTCTTTCTAACACTGTCTTCCTCCTTTCTGATTGTCCTACTTCTTACCACTCTGTCTCTTCCTTCCTCTCTTTTTTCCCCCAACTCGACTCTCTGATCTCAGTAATCCTTTTTTTCTCCTCCTCCTTACTGTCTCTCTCAATCTGTCTCCCTCTTCTCAATCTCCAACACTAATCTCCTTCAGCCTTCTATTTACACTCAATCTCTCTCTCACCCTCTTTGTTACACGTTCTCTATCTCCCTCTCGAATGATCTCACGTGTTGTCTTCCTTTATTTCGCTCAATGTCTCCGTCCCATGCTCTTTATTTCTTCTGTCCCTCTTCATTTCTCTCTCATTGTCTCTTGTCCTCTCTCCCTTTCTTTTTCACTTTCTTTCCCACTCACCCTCTCTCCTCTGTTTTGATTCTCTCTCTCAATCTCTCCCTTGCTTTATCACTCTCAATGATGTCTCTCTCTATCACACCCACTCTTTCTCCTTTTCTATTTTCTCCTCGCTATATCTCTCAACTTGGTTTTGCCTCTCGCACCTGATATCTCTCTTAACTCCCTTTTTCTCGCCTCCTTGCTAGTCCATCTGAAAGTGCACTCTCTCTGTTTCTTTTCCCTCTCTGCCTCTGTCTCTGTTACTCTCTCCCTCATTCTTTTTCTATTAAATGGCCACCTTCTCCAGTGGTGGTTTCTCCATGGGAGCTGAGGAGCGATTCTCCCTACCCCCCAACTGCTGGGCAGAAAGCACAAAAAAAGAAATGATAATAAAATTATAATGTTACCATTTTATTTATCACACTTTCTGCTAGCAAAGTGAATGCGGGGGCAGGGCCAATGCATCACTGCTGCCAATGATTGGCAGCATTGAGGAGTGGCCACATAAGTTTGCATTACCCATGCTGGTTTGGCCAGCTACCTTGCCATTGTCCAAACTGACATGCTCAATTCAAACCTCTCCAACCTGGCTGTCTTGGACAGCTGTGTTGGAGAACAGGCACAGGCCTACAATGCCTTTTGGAGCATGGAGTCAGCCCCCTCCAGCCAATCAAGATGCTTTAGAACTGTGTCTCATTGGATGAGAGAGTTGGCCCCCACCGAACTCAAAAACTACCGCCCCATCTCGCTCCTACCATTCCCGGCCAAAGTCATCGAGAAAGCCGTCAACAACCAGCTCGCCGCCTTCCTCGAAACCAACAAATCCCTTGACTCCTCACAATCCGGTTTCCGAGCCAAACACAGCACCGAAACCGCCCTCATCGCAGCAACAGACGACATTCGAACAATACTGGACAACGGAGACACAGTCGCCCTCATCCTCCTTGACCTCTCCGCAGCCTTCGACACAGTCTGTCACAGCACCCTTATACAACGCCTCAACAACATCGGAATTCAAGGAAAAGCACTGGACTGGATCACCTCGTTCCTTGCCGGAAGAACTCAGAGAGTCCGCCTCCCACCGCTTAAGTCAAAAGCCACCGAAGTCATCTGCGGCGTGCCACAAGGATCTTCACTCAGCCCCACCCTCTTCAACGTATACATGAGTCCCCTCGCGACCATCGCACGCCAACACGACCTCAACATCATCTCCTACGCTGATGACACTCAACTGATCCTCTCACTCACCAAAGACCCTAACACCGCTAAAACCAACCTACATGAAGGGATGAAAGAAGTAGACGAGTGGAGCCGTCTTAAATTGAACTCAGACAAAACAGAAGTCCTCATCTTAGGTACCTCCCCTTCCGCCTGGGACGACTCTTGGTGGCCAGCGGCCCTAGGAAAAGCACCCATCCCAACGGACCACGCACGGAACCTGGGCGTCATCCTGGACTCCTCACTCTCGATGACCAGACAAGTCAACGCCGTTTCATCTTCTTGCTTCAACATTCTTCGCATGCTCAAAAAAACATTTCGCTGGATCCCCACCGATACTAGAAAAACGGTCACCCACGCACTGGTTACTAGCCGCCTGGACTACGGAAACACCCTGTACGCCGGTACCACCGCAAAACTTCAGAAACAACTCCAACGCACCCAAAACGCTTCAGCCAGGCTCATACTAGACATGCCGCGTAAAGACCACTTTTCCGGTCACCTGAAAGACCTCCACTGGCTCCCGGTCAATAGGAGGATAACGTTCCGCCTCCTCACCCACGCACACAAAGCACTCTACGAACTTGGACCCGAGTGCCTCAACACGCGACTATCCTTCTACACCCCCTCCCGCCAGTTACGTTCTTCCAACCAAGCCCTCGCTGCTGTTCCACGCATCAACAAAACCACCATGGGAGGAAGATCCTTCTCCTACTTAGCGGCTAAAACCTGGAACTCCCTTCCCATTCACCTACGCCTTACTCAAAACCACCTAGCCTTCAGAAAGCAGCTTAAAACCTGGATATTCGACAAGTAATTCCCCACCCTTCCTCAAGCGCCTTGAGACCCTCTGGGTATGTAGTGCGCTATATAAATTAATTGACTTGACTTGAATTGACTGTGGACTTAGCGCTTTGAGGACGTGCTGCAGAACAAACAGGATGTACTGCAGAACATCGAGCGGCAGTGTAAGGCTAGCAATTTTTTGTGTATATTATTGTGTATTTGTCATGTGTATTAAGTGTATGAATATATATGTGTATGTGTATATGTCACAGGGCCGGACTGTGCTGCCGTGCTGGGGGCTAATTTCGTTGATGGGGACCTGCGTGTGCAAAACGAAATTCGTTTTGCTTTTTTTATTTCAAATCGCACGCAGGTCCCCATCAACGAAATAAGACCCCACCACAGAGAAATTAGCCCCTAGCTCGGCAACACACACAACTGCCCCGTAGCCAGTCCGGCCCTGATATGTTATGTATATTATGTGTATTTGTTATGTATATCTTTTTTTTGCCCCCCACCAAAGTGATTTGCCACCAGCCCCCACTGCTCTTCTCACCATCCTAAATCTCGCACACACTTGAGTGGCAGCACATGGCACCTTCTCTAGCACTTGTAAAGAGGGGTCCGGAAAACCAAGTTCTGTTTATTATGATTTTATTCAGTAGAGGGCAGAACCAAGGAGGGCGGTGTACGAAAACACCTCGAGGAACGAGAAAACCATCTCCACAGTTCACTACGCTGTTAGCGACTGCATTTCTTTGTTCAGCCAGGTTCGCAAATATGTTTATACAGACCTTATTCTAGATTTTTACATTTCTTAAAATCGTCAACTTAAAATGATACTAAGCTTTAAACTTCTCTTTTCTTGAGGCGAATAGAAAACACCCCAGGGGAATGGCCATATCTAAATATTTCAAATCCATGAGCAAGATTTTGAACATTCTCTCGAACCTATGCGCCACATTTTTAAATTGCTGGTTTTAAAAGTTGCCGTATTAATCTCACAGAACACAAAAACTGATAAAATACACAGGTGTCCATTTTCACTTGGGAAAAGATCAACAATGTTGGAGGCCTTAGACAGATTGGGTAGACAGAATGTAAACCTATTGGAATTTTAAATAGCTCGTCTCTCATGTCTTGAAAGTGTTGTAAAATAGCAAACATTAGAATCGTCACCCCAAGAAGATCTGAACAAGTAAACTTACTCTTTATATTGCAAATATTAACCGTCTCTTTAGCTTACAATAACAAGAGCAAGAGACCTCAGTACAGATTTCGATATTTTGAAGTGGCCTGCAGACTCCTGTGAATATTGACTACTTATTGATCTTACCTGAGACCTTAGGAGGAGGCGCTGCATTTCCTTATTTACTAATGTTTTTTTTAATGCTTGTTTCCTCTTCGCAATACCAATCTACAAGGCTATAAATATAAGTGTAAGCTGAGGAACCAGTTTGACACACCGGTTTTTCAGTGAAGGCATCTTGGCCCGTGGCACCCTAGGCCATTCAGAAAATCTGCCTTAACTATACTTTTGCAACAAAGTGATAGATGGACTGCTTGAATTATTCTCAACCACTGCAAGTTGAACAGGACGCATCCCAATCCATTGTTTGTCTGCCATCATGATAGTTCAATTTGGACACAGCCATATTATGCAAATCAGACCTGACTCTATTCCAATGGGAACAGCCCAGCTCGAACTATCAATCCAGGTTCTCCCTGGACCAGAATACAAGTACCTAAGCCCAGTTTCTCCCTGATAAGGGCTCATCTGCCAAGTACAGCTTGGTTCCAGTGGCACAATGAGCCTGGGGCCCACATCTGGCATCCCCATCGCACTTAAGGCGTCAACTGCAACACCAAGGTGATGGATGGAGTGCTAGAATTAATCTCAGCCACCGGCAATTACTCCGGGCCATGTCCCCATACATAGTTTTACACCAACCATGCCATAAGTCCAAACTGAGGTAACATAGTGAGCAAACAACTATGGATTGGGATACCCACAGATCTTGCAATGATCTAGGCGTTACTATTCCTCAAATGTCACTTTTGTCAGTTTATGCAATCCCACCGGTCTTGACATCCCTGTGATGTTGCTACCACCTAAATATTGTTACCCCCAGATGTTTCTATCTCATATTGTGTTGCTGTTTCCCAGATATTAGGTCCTGCATCTACGTCAATCTTTCACATTTTGTTATGACCAGGTATTGACTTCTGGGTAATATTATCCCTAGATGTTGCTATCCACCAGTGTTATAATGCCCCACATGCTGCAATCTCACAGGTGTTGCTAGTGCCTATATATCTCTGTCGTACCGGTATTGATATCTCTTAGGTGGTACTAAATCCCTCAGGCCTCATTTACTACAAAATGATGCAGCACAGCGCTTCAAGACATTTTCCTGCACCAAGCAGTGTCATGTTAAAAGCACATGGAGAAAAACTAAGACAAAGGAAGATTGCTCTAAATATAATCAGATCCATCAAACCTACTTACATAACATCAAACAGGCTAAAAAGCTGTATTTGACAAACAGGATCAACAAAGCTGCAAACTCCAACAAAGAGCTTTATAAAATATTGATCACTGCACATTCTGATCAGCCAATCTATACCCTCATGCAAGAATGGGTAGATACACCGTCTTCTTTCTTTGATGAAAAGGTCAAATTTACTCATAGGTAACCTAAAAAAACCTGCCTCCGATCCAATGGTACCCGGAAACTACAGCCCAATCTCACTGCTACCATATTTTAGAAAGGTACTAGAGTCCCTGGTTAATAAACAGCTTTCCACCCATTTGGAAAGCCATGGACTCCTTGATCCATCGCAATCAGGGTTTAGGGTGGCACATAGCACCGAAAAATCAGTAGTAGAGGTAGTTGATAACATCAGGCTGGCCTTGGATAACAGGCAATCAGCCATGCTAGTCCTTCTGGATCTGTCAGCAGCGTTCAACACCATCTCCCATAGCATTCCAGAACTACGGCTCTGGGAGGTGGGAGTCAGGGGAAGGGGAAGGGTCCTTGGCTGGTTTAAGAACTATCTCATGAACCGAACAGCAACAATACAAATAGGTACCCTGGCCTCATGCAGTCAGGTTGTAAGCATAGGAGTTCAACAGGGTTACATCTTGAGTCCTATGCTTTTCAACCTCTATGTAACACCTTTGGCCAAGGTAATCAAGTCCCATGGCTTTGAGGTTGTGTCCTACACTGAAAACACTCAGCTGTTAATCATGTTTGGCCCTGACCCCATAGATACAATGGCCCGTTTTAAAACGTGTATGATCCATATAAACAGCTGGATATGCAGCAACCACTTACAGCTTAATAGTAGCAAGACAGAGATCATTCTGTTTGGGAAAGCTGATGAGTACTGGTCTAGCGACTGGTGACCCCAAGCCCTAGGCCCATGTCCATCCCCCAAACAAGTAGTGCTTAACCTCGAAATAACAATTGAGAATAAGTTGTCAATGAAAAATAATGTAAACCTGGTAATAGGCACCTGTTATGGTATTTTACGGAAACTATGCAAAATCTTCTAATGGATTCCAATCAAATAAAGAAAAACGTTGGTACAGGGGCTTATTGTAAGTCCTATGGACTATGGTAATGCCTTGTTAGCTTCTATAAACGAAGACCTCCGCTCAAAATTTCAGATCTTGCAGAACACCGCTGTCAGATTTATCTCCCATCTAGAGCCCCATAGGCCCCAAGCCTGAGGACTCTTCATTGGCTTCCGGTAAAAATGAGATGTCACTTCAAAATGTATGTCTTGCACATAAGAGCCTACATGGAACCGTACCAAGCTACTTAGCTAAGAAAGTGTATTGGCATCATCAAAGCAGACTACTAAGACCCAGTACCAAACAGCTCCTACACGCGACAAATTTGCACAGCTCGAAATAGTGGTCGATCTTTTTCTTTTCTTACACCCGTCCTCTGGAACAAGCTCCTGCCCCAGCTTTTATCCATCTCTAATCACAAGCACTTCTGCAAGGAATGGAAAACCTGGTAATTCAACAATCAATAACGCTAATACATCAACCAAAGAAGTCCTAAAAGAAATCTACTGGGAGAAGGTGGCTGCTCGGTACTGGAGTAGTACTAGTGCAGCATCTATGGCTGGAGGATTCTTAGAAGCAAAGTTGATTCCCAGCCTTGAACCATACTGGGACGCTATAACCAGACCGAGGGACAGGAAGCTACTTTTTCAACTTAGAGCAGGTGCCCTTCCCCTTAGATCTCTGACAGGCAGGTGGGGAGGCCCATTTATCAATAACTGTCCAGCTTGTGGAGCCCCCAAGGAAACAATTGGCCATTTTTTATTTGCCTGCACGACCTATGCAGACCCCAGACGCATCTGGCTAACACCAATGTGCAAGAACTTAGGTACCACTAGCAGCGTTGTAGCTCTAAGAATCATACGCACTAGCACTTTTCTGCCTCTAGTAATAGCTACAGCTAAATATCTTGGTTGGGCATGGACTATTAGACAGAGGTTTCTAGGCACTTGATTGTCTTTTTTATTGTATTATCAGTCAGTCTGCATTTTTTATACTTGCAATTTTTATCTGTAAATTTTATCTGTAAATTTTCATCCTGTAATGATATTTATGTTTTAAACTATTTGTCTGTAAATAAAGTCCTATTTTTAACTGAAATGCTTTCTAAAAACGATTTTATATCGGAGACTGTATGTGCTTTTATGAGCGAACCTCGAATAAAGCAATATTTGTTTTGATTTGCTAATACATCAGTCCGTCAGCCTATACGAAGTTTCCGCAAGGGCCATGAGACCTTTTTGGTGATTTGTGCGCTCAATAAGTTCCTTTGACTTTGACATGGATGTATCGTATTAACAACACACCCCATCTGTGTGCGTTCCCCTGCCTGCCAAATAATTTGCTGCCATGTGCCAGCGAAGCAACCCTTGCATCATGTTGCAAGGGTACCTGCGTTGAGGGGATGATTGTTTTTATGCAGCAAGGGACACCCTCCCGCACAAAAACAATCATTTGGCATTTTCCACTTTCTATGAGTGCTGCATACTGCGGCACGCATAGAAAGAGAAACACAAATTATTCAAAATAAAAGCAGTTCTACTCGTTGCAACACTCAGGATTCTAACACATTCCCAGCTTTACCATATGTCATAAATCTGGAAATTTGTCAGGTTTAATGAAGGTTGTGTGGGAACTACCACAGTAGAGTAATGTGTGAAAGGGGCCCATATTTACAGGGCTATAAAAAGTCATGCAGGGTGACTGTACATGCCCGTGTAAATATGTGCGAGTCCATTGCGCAGGCCCTGTGTTAAGGAAAGTGAGGCATGGGCAGCACAATGTGCTTTTAAATGAGGCACCTCGTATTTTCTCTATTTATTCCCGGTATTGTTTTTCCCATGGCTCAGCTACCTCTTAGTAATACTGATCCCCAGAAGTTTCTATCCTCCGGTATTGGTGTCTTCCTTATTTTTGTTTTCCCTTTGGTGGTGTTGCTATTCAGATGTTGCAATGTATTGGGTATTGCTGTCCCTCGGATGGTGCGACTTCTGAGGTGTTGCCATTTATCAGGTGTTTTACTCCTCGAAATGCTGTAATCGCCGAAATGTCGTTTTTGTCCTCGAGGTGTTGATAGTCTCAAACGTTTCTATCCCTCGGATTTCTCCGTCTCTCAGATTGTGCTTTCACCGGGGTTTTCGTTTCATTCAGATATTGCTCTTTTGAGGCTCATGTTCCAATTTCCCTGTGACATTAAATTCGCAACAGAATATCACCAGCTCACAAACGTAACCTGCATCAGAGTTCAGGAGCCCGCCACCTTTTTCCGCTTCTGAAATTGTACCTTCACCAAGCTTCAGTCCACAATCTTCGAACCGAGTCATTGACTGACTCCTTACCTGTGTCTGTCCCCGGCCGCGGTGTCTGCTCTCTTTCGCTGTCTGTTCTGTCTGGCGCCCTCTGGCCAGGGATCGGTATAAGAGGCTCGAAAGTTCCTGCATGTCTCGTGTCACGCCTCCAGCTGAAGCCTTTGCCCCTCCTCTGCAGCACAACGCACACACTTGTGCACGAGAGGTTATGTGGCACATAACCACTGACCTTGAAGGGCACGCCCTTTAGAGGCCTGAAATAGTGTTAGTATTATGAGCGGGTAGACGGTAGCTTGGAACGGAATGACAGGATAGAACTTTAGGAGATGGCACCGATTGTTCCGGCGCGAAGTGAGAAAGAGTTGATTACATTGGCACGAAGTAAGACTAGGTCGAATGAAGTAAGAAAAAGTGGCATCGAGTGCCATGAACTTCGTGGAATGACATGACGTAACGAAGAGTGGGTTTAACTGCCATGCACTAATAACTGATGGAACAGACTGGCATGACGTGACAAAGAGTGACATGGACTAGTCTGCAGTAAAATAGGATGGCATGAACGGTCATGAAGTGAGAAAGAGTGTCATGCACGATCATGAACTGGTAGAGGGTGGCATAGAATGGAAGTCCTGACGTGTCAAAGGGTAGCATGGTTGGGCGAAGCCACTGGGTTTGGGGGGCGGGTAATTTAAGGACTGTGCCAGTCCTTAATAACATTTGCCCCCCACCCCCCCCCCCCTTCACACTTCCTCAAATGACCGAAGCAACTGCCACGGTATAGAGGTGTGGGAGTTTAGAAGGGGAATGAATAGTACAGTTGCCTTTAAATTTTGTTTTTATCTTGTTAGATTTGATGCATGTTCAAAGACAAGGTAAATGTCAGGCTTTGCCTTCTGAAAAATTGGTGCCTCTTCTTTTAACATTCAGCTGCTCTCTCTACTTCCCTGACTGCGAAGTGGGAGGAATTTGTACAGTGAACTATGTAACAATCTCTCTGGGAAATAGGTAGGTCCACCGAAATTATGAGGCAAGGACACACAAATTATGCAGCTTTATGTGACACATTTTGTGATGGAATCACTTGATTATTGTGTCAGTTTTACACGTATTGGCACTTTCTGGGCATAGGAGTCAATTCATTAGTGCCAGTTCCACATCCAAATACAGCTGCAAGTAACTGAAAGTTGACCAGTCAACCTTAGCAACGGATCGTCCACTGCACAGCAGCATGTGCTGCAGCATTTTTAGTTTGACCAGTTTCAGCTAGAAACAAAATCTGGGTTTTTTTGTAACAGGGTTGTGCAGTAGATGATGGAATATGTGGCAATTGTAGCAAATTCAACATTATGCAGACAATGCCACTGCTGCAGAATCACATAATTCCGGTGGCCTTGCATACATGGAGTGTGAAAAGAAATACTGTAGGAAGTCAATTTGCTTCTAATTCCCCCATAAACTAAATGCCTGACAATGCGCACTACATATATTTCAAAATATACTAGCAGTTATGAAAGCCCAAATTGAACACAATTGGATGTATAATTCTAAAGTGTGAAGCAAACACATATTTAAATAGGATAAACAAATCTTGGTGATGCACAAAGGATAAATAGTGAACTGTATTGTGATGCACACTTCTATTGCAATTATTACCCCTATGTATGGAACTGAATGTGATTACCTATATGGGCAGCAACATGCGCCACATAGGGTGGTGTGAGGTTTGAAGGGTGTTGTCTTTGTTTTGTGATCCTACGTGGGGGGTGTTTCCATGCAGTGTGTGAGAACCAGTGAGGGACAGGTATTGTGCTATGAGATGCAGCATATAGCAGTATGGGGAAGGATAACATGTGAGAGACACAGATGCACAGTTTTTTGGTTTTCCATTAAGCTGGCAATTTTGAACAACTCTTCTGTGCCCTTTATGGTATTTATTATGGTTATAGTCTGCTCAGCTGGTTACTGCTCTGCGTTGCCCAATCAAACGTTTTAGGGCAGATTTACTTACATTTCACACAACACAACAAGCCAACTTGCTGTGCTGCATTGAATGATGGGCAGACAGCAGAAATGCACCATATAAACAAAGATATGGCACAGATCCACTGTCTCCTAGAGCTGGTGTACTGGGTGCTACTTAGCGCCAATGCAGGTACCCTTGTGTAATGGTGCAAGGTTACCTAAGTTAAATGCAAGATTATTTTTGAGCAGGAAAGGAGACCCTTAGAAACAAATTCCTCTTTCTTTGTGTGCCGCAGAATGCAGCACACATAGAATAAGAAAGTAACAAGAAAAAATAGCAATTAGGGTCCTCTTCATTATACTTCACTGGGGAAAGCATTGTATTATGATGCATTCCCAGGTTTATAAGCTTTAGTAAATCTGAGAAAATGCCGAATCCATAGGTGGATGCATGGGAATGCCTCTGTTTCACCCACCGAACTCCTTCCAAATGCAAGGTAACACAAGGCAGAGAAATGTGCTGCCAGGTGTTACTTTGTATTTATTAAACCAAGCCAATCCGTGCAAAGTGGCTTTGAATGGCTTAGTAAATACCAACAATGCGTTTGCTTTGGGGCTGGAACACAAAAGTGATGCAACACCGATGCAACATCTTAGTAAATCTGCTCCCTAGTTCTAGGCTAGAGCAGGCTTCATTGGAGGAAGAGGGAAGTGGAAAGATATGTTGGAATGTGCATTGTTATTATAACCTTATGTCTGAAAGCCATTCTGAGATGTAAAAAAGTGGCCATAGTGTACAGATATTTGGGACCTGCAGTCATGGACTGGATGAAGGTCTTCCGATTGACACACGTTTATTGACTGTTCTCTTCAGCTACTCCATGCCTGTTCTGTTCATTTAGTGATGGCTGGTTTATTGGGCTGCATAGGATTGGAGATGGAAACCCTTGACTTAATTGAATCAAAGAGGTATAAGTTACAGTTGGCTGCTGACTGCTGAGTGTCATGGTATTAGTATTAGTGTCAGTCAGAAATGTTATGTGTGAACATACATAACTATATCATACCCCAGTAAAGCCTTTTTCAGCCTTCCTGACACTTAACTGCTTATCAAAACTAGTTTGCTAGTTGGGTTGTTTCCAATCTCTGGTTTGTATGCTGCAAATTAAGCTTGAGGCTGTGACTGCTTTCTTACCAGGTTCTATTGCTGGGATGAGGGGTAGTGTTGTAGTTGTCTGGGAAATAGCCATGTTTTCAACTGTCTTTTGAATTATCCATGTTCCAGGTTGCTCTGAATGATGGCTGGTTGTGTGTTCTAGAGCATGCCAGCTTGTACTGAGAAAGCAGTGTCTTCTACATATTTCTTCATGTAAGTTGGTATGATGATACATGGTGCAAGTCTGGAGCGCAGTGTCCTGATTTGTTTGTATTGCTTGAATTTAGCTTGTAGCTATAGAGGTCTTTTTCCTTGGAGGCTCGGTGAACAATGCAAAATGCCTTGAACATTGCCCTTCTTGCTATAGGTAGCCAGTGTACTAATTGCAAGACTGGAGCCACGTGTTCTCTTGGGTGAAGGTAGAGAAGAAGGCTTAAAGCAGCATTTTGGATGAGTTGAATTTTGTGAATGATGAATGTGGGTACACCAAGTTTTTGGCTTTTGGCATAGTCAAGCTTGGAGAGTACTAGAGTGAGGATGGCTTGAAGTTTCTGGTGGAATCCAAGGTATGGGAGGATGCAATATAGTGTTTACTATGTGTATAAGGCCCACTGTTTTACGTTGTTATCATTTAGTATCAAATATAGTTCGGAATCCATATTGCTCCTAGATTTCTGACTTTTCTTGATAATTGTTGGAGGGGTCTCATGTATCTTAAGCTATAGACCGGTGGGCTGGTAATTTTATTATTGTCCATCGGTCGTCAGCTCTGTCTTTGCAGTATATATCTGTAGATGGTTATTCATCACCCATCTGTTTATGGCCCGAAGGTATTTATCAAGTTTTAAATTGTAGAGGTCTTCCAGACTATCTATTTTTTTTAAATGATTTGAATGTCACTACATAGTTGTAACAAGTGATGTTGAATCATTTAATCAGGTTTGGTAAGGGTGTTAGGTAAATGTTGAATAATAGAAGGGATATAATAGAGCCCTTTGGGGGGGCCACAGTATTGTGTGAAGAGCTGATAATAAAGTTAGTACTTACACTAGTTCAATGTCACAGATGAGAGGCCAAAAATCCAAGTGGCATTAGTGAACCCCCTTCTCACCTTTTACACGTGGTATGTGAAACATGAGTCTGTCGTGTCAAGAGATTGCACAACTATGCAAAGCATTGATTCATAATGATAGTAAGCCAGCAACTTTCATGACATTTCCAATTCCTGATACATAACTGGTTGTCACTACCTAAAGGAGTCATTCAGTAGTAAAGTCCAATCAGGAAACTCAATATTCCAATATGGCATCAGGTACGACTTACATTTGACTGGCATTGCTCCAGCCTTCATTCGGCTGTTATGAAATATACTCTGGGGAGATAATGTACCTGCTCTACAGATCATTCTTTTGTTTTCAGGAGCCGGGTTGTTTGTTAGGTTAACAGGCCTGATGCAGAGGGTTGCTAATACTCTATCAGTAGTGTGACTCTGAAATGACCCAATATAGCCTGACATGTCACAAAGCGCTTTTAAAACAGACTATTTTTCTTTTTTTTTTTAAATATCTAGTTAACCCTGCCAGGGTTAACACACTGAGGATTTATCACCTTGAACCAAATATTGTGGAAACTATAGCCAGGGCATCTTAGGATGAACACTTTTGAATCAAAAGTCACTTCTTTAGACATCTCTACAAAAAATCAGCTTACATTTTCAGATTTATGTATTTTGTAGTTTTAGATCTTTGTAATATGAGTCTGCTTTTCGAAACACCTTAGAAATTCTGCTTCATCTAATTTATGTTCATATAGAACATATATGACTCAGCACTCAAAGCTATTATTTAATCCGTAGTATTGACTATTTTGCGCTAGCTGCTACAGGTTGTTTTAATGCTGCCCTGATCGCATCTTTCTAAAAAAAACTTTCATTTCATTTTGAATTTTACTTTTCTGTTGTGCCTTACTTGCATCTTGCTCTGAGCTTCCTGTAACTCCATCACTTCCGCCCCTACCCCGGTCCACCACGGGCTTGCCCGATTGCTGTGGAGGGTAGGCAGGGCGGCCAATCAACACTTCCGGCGCTGGGAGGGTGGAGTCAGGGGTCAGCGCTTCAGACATTTAAGGGGATGCCTCTACCTGTTCGCTGTGGACGGGCGTAGTATTGACTATTTCGCGCTAGCTGCTACAGGTTGTTTTAATGCTGCCCTAATCACATCTTTAAAAATAAAAAATAAAAATCATTTTGGATTTTACTTTTCTGTGGTGCCTTACTTGCATCTTGCTCTGAGCTCCCCGTAACTCCATCACTTCCGCCCCTACCCCAGTCCACCACGGGCTTGCCCGATTGCTGTGCACGGTAGGCAGGGCGGCCAATCAACACTTCCGGCGCTGGGATGGTGGAGTCAGGGGTCAGCACTTCAGACATTTAAGGGGATGCCTCTACCTCTTCGCTGTGGACGCGCGTAGTATTGACTATTTCGCACTAGCTGGTACAGGTGGTTTTAATGCTGTCCTGATCGCATATTTTAAAAAAAAATGTATTTCAGTTTGAATTTTACTTTTCTGTTGTGCCTTACTTGCATCTTGCTTTGAGCTCCCCGTAACTCAATCACTTCCGCCTCTAACCTGCTCCACCACAGACTTGCCCGATTGCTGTGAAGGGTAGGCAGGGCGGCCAATCAACACTTCCGGCGCTGGGATGGTGGAGTCAGGGGTCAGCACTTTAGACATTTAAGGGGATGCCTTTTCCTATGCGCCGAAGGCAAACCCTTCTGCGTCCGTCCGCGCCTGTGTCGCGACCAGCGCCAGGCATGCTGCCGGTGGCCCCCTGATGTTGCGAACCTGCTGGTCGAGGTCTCAACTATTAGCTTTTAGGTCAAAGATATAAGGCAGTAGCTCTCAGTGCAACCCATCCCAGCTGCTTACCAACCGTTTCGACTGCAAGAATTGCTCATTCTCGCTCTCCCCTCTCTCAGAAAGTCCTTAAGTAGGGGGCAGAGACGATCTGCATATGGATCCTTTGAAAGTGGTTAAAGCCTGTCTCCTCAATTGCCGATCTCTCCCACGACACGTGGGCAATATATGGCTCTCCCTAACCTCACACTCCTGGGACCTGATGTTT
Organism: Lissotriton helveticus; assembly: GCF_964261635.1. Taxonomy (NCBI): domain Eukaryota; kingdom Metazoa; phylum Chordata; class Amphibia; order Caudata; family Salamandridae; genus Lissotriton; species Lissotriton helveticus. Next base: position 1,787,629,951 of record NC_136061.1, read on the forward strand.
TTGACCGAGACTTGCGTCAAAGACGCATCCAATCCGGATGTCAGCCTGGCGATTCCCCCAGATTACCATTACGTCGGGATTAGTCGCCCAGGCACAAAAGTGGGAGGAGGGATCGCTGTAATACTTCGCTCTCACTCGAAGATAACCTCTAGGAAATTAGAAAACACTGGCCCTATTGAAGCCATGTATTTTAGCATTTCAGACGCAACTCACCTGATTTTAGCGGGGGCATTGATATATAACCCCCCCTGGCACACAGCCTTCCTACCTGACGGAGCTGTTAGCGACCTTTGCAGATCTATCCCTGAGACATCCACATTTTACCATTATAGGAGACTTTAACTTTCATGTTGACGACATCACATGCTCGAAGGCTAGCTCCTTTGTGGAAACCCTGGCTGGCATGAACTTCGATCAGATGGTACATGGTCCCACCCACTGTGCGGGCCACACCTTGGACCTCCTATTCACGAATTTTTCTGGCCTCACCACCTCGCCCCCATTTCCCTTCACCTGGTCGAACCATTACTTAATTCCTTTTAATCTGACCATTTTTTCACCACTGGCCATTTCCATTAAAGCTAGGAACCTAAGTAGAAAGTGGTATAAAGTTACCTGTGATGCCCTCGAACCCACTCTGGCTAATTCGAATTGGCAACCTTCAGGCGACCTGAACGCCGATGTAGCTAATTTTAATCAATATGGAAAAGCACCGCTCTACAAGTTGGTCTCGTCCAATTATCAGAGACTATACAACTTTTCCAATGTCCTCTTATATAGACGCTGAGTCGTGATGTGTAATTGCAATACTCGTTTAATAATCCATCTTTGGAAAAAACACCAGCCAACGCGTTTTGTTCTGAAACCAGAACTTCTTCAGGGCGCAATAGTTGTATCAGGGCGTATTGGCTTCCAATCTTAACTGGGTTTTCTAATCTTCAGGGAGATGGCGGCGTTTTGAAATAGCAGGACGCCGTGGGGTTGATGCATTGGGATCAACGAACAAGGCAACTACCGTAAAGATATTTACTAACTCCGGAAAGGATAGGAGGCACACTATATTGGATATATATAAGACGGATCTCTTCTACTTAAGATAAAGCCTCATTGATTGTACAAACTCCTTAAATAGGAAAACATAACAGGGGGAGATGCTTATAATCCCTGCTTTGTGGAAATCGACTGTTTTGGGAAGATATAATTTGAAGATTAGAAAACCCAGTTAAGATTGGAAGCCAATACGCCCTGATACAACTATTGCGCCCTGAAGAAGTTCTGGTTTCAGAACAAAACGCGTTGCAATTACACATCACGACTCAGCGTCTATATAAGAGGACATTGGAAAAGTTGTATAGTCTCTGATAATTGGACGAGACCAACTTGTAGAGCGGTGCTTTTCCATATTGGATAAAAAATTGACTTTTTACCCTTGGTTTGGATGATGCTCTTGGGACAGGGAGCATTTGGAAAGAGCACGCTGGAATCTGTTAAAAGAAATTGCATTGGTGATTGTGGGATTGGTGCCTTGTTCCTCTCTTGGGTGGTCCACTGTCCGAAGTGTTGTGGCATAGCTAATTTTAATGTCCACCTCTCCTCAGCAATAGATGCTATTGCCCCCATGCAACCCCTCTCATCGAGCCATGCTAAACCTTCAGCTCCATGGTTTTCCCTGGCTCTTCGACAAGAAAGAAGCAGTTGTAGAAGCTCGAGCGCCGTTGGTGACTCACTTATGACCCTCTAGCAAAAACCATCTACAGAGCTGCTATAAAAAAAAATCAGAAACGTAAGCAGGTTTTAATGAAAGAATACTTCGCTAAGAAAATTGACGCCGCGGATAATTCTGCCAAAACTTCATTTCAAATTGTGAAGGATTTCACTAAACCAACGGCTCTTAGTAGCTCGATGAAATCTAGCCAAGATCTCTGCGATGGCCTCTCTGTTTTTTTCACAATAACATTATCGACATCTTCTCCTTTTTTAATCAGACCGAGGTAAGTCGAGAGGGGAGTCCTATTCAGGATACAACTACCCCCTGTGAAAAGATGTTTAGGGCTTTTAAAGCAATTTCACTGAATACTGCCCTGCTGAAAATACAGCGGTGCATATCAGGATCGCCACTAGACCCCGTTCCTGCCCAGGTGTTCACAACCCTTGCCCCGGTCATTGCTGCCCCTTCAATCTCAATTTGGAACTCTTCTCTATCATCAGGCCCATTTCCCACAATATGGAAGCAGGCCATGCTGATCCCCATTCTAAAAAAGGTAGAGGCTGATCCTGCAGTATTCAGCAACTACCGGCCTATATCACTCCTCCCCAAACCAGCCAAGGTATTGGAAAAAGTCGTGCAAGAACAGCTGACCGACTATTTGGAGTCTAGAGTACTCCTCCAAGACTCGCAATCCGGATTCAGATCCGGATATAGTACGGAGACTGCTTTGTTGGAGGTAACCGAGACTATTCGTGAGAGCGTGGACAGAGGCGAGGTAGCCATGTTGGTGCTCCTCAATCTGTCCGCGGCTTTCGATACCGTCTCACATACCATCTTGCTGGTTAGACTCCATAAGATAGGGATACGAGACATTCCCCTGGCCTGGATAAGATCATTCCTAACGGGGCTCACTAGCAACATAATCATCTATAAATTCCAACTCAAATCTCCAACCACTATTTCTTTATGTTTACCCAGCTCTCATTTTGCTCCTTTAGACTCTCTCTTACTTTCTCTATTCCCTCCCAATTTCACAATCTCTACGCCTCCACCTCTCTCAATCTTTTCCCCACTATGCTGTATGCTGCTACATCTCTCTTCCCATTCCTTTCTCTCCTGCCCTCTATTGCTTTTTGTAATTGCTCTCTGTTCTTTCTCTCAACATTCTCTCCTTTTCTATAGCCTCTTCTCTCTATCTTCTCTTCTATCTTCTTTGCACTTCTCAATATTTGTATTCCCTTTCAAGCCCTCTTCTTCATGGATCATGAACTGACCATGAACTGAAACTTTCTCTTGGCTGCTCATGGACACTGCACCTGCTACCTTTATTTGACCTCTATGCTTTCTTTGTTCCCCAGTCCCAGAAGCCTACCATGCTGGGGCCTTTCGGAACCCTATGAATAGGGGAGTTGCGATTTTAGCGAGACAGGGAATTTCTGGTACGGGTAAGGAAAAGGTTGATAATTTGGGGAGGTGAGCCATTGCGGAATGCCTTATAGGGGACACGAAGATTGTTTTCTGTACGGTCTATGGCTCTAACCTAGATGAGGCGGAGACCATTGAATTTTTAAATGTTGAATTGGCGTTATGGGGAACACCTTTGGTATTGGTTGGGGATTTTAATATACATGGGGAAGATGTGGGACCCCGAGCATGGGAAGTATATTGGGCACAAACCAAAAGTGTATAGGGCTTTACAACAGCTGTTGCAGAACCATGGTTTAGTAGATGGGTGGGCAGCAGGGAACCAGGGGGATCCAGGGTATACGTTTTACTCGTACCCATATAATAAATTTTTTCGGCTAGACTATGTGTTTTTACCCCGGTCACTTACGGTTGGTGCTAAGATGTAAGTATGGCCACGCATTACATCGAATCACGGACCAGTGCTAGTTGATCTTATCAGCCTTAGTCTTGCAAAGGAATATGCATCTTTTACTTTTATTAAGAAGTTTCTATGCAACCCTGATTATATCACTCATATTAAAATCTGGGCAAAATCGTTTCTGGAGGGTAACAGAGATTCAGCTACATTACCAATGATCTGGGATGGTCTGAAAGCTGGACTCAGGGGGGGAGACATTTAGTTATGGATGGAATAAGCAAAGGCTTTAGAAGGAGCAAATGCGGGGCTTTTTAGCAGAGTTAAGGGTAGCAGAACAAGAACTTATACAAACGGTTAGAGACAAGGCAGATCCCAAGGCTTCACAAATTAAGACTGCCTGCTGTAAGGCTCGGATTAATGGGATATGGTGTCAGGAAATAGCGGCTGAATATAAAACCTACAAAGAGGAAAGGTATGGATATGGGGAGACGACTGGTCGCTGTCTAGCTCAAAGGCGGCGGAGGAAGCAAGCTGCCCAGAGAATCTCTATTTCAGAAGATGGGAAAGGGGGCGTTGTGGAGACTGGGGAAGGGATATTGGAGGTGTTCCATTCTTTTTATAAAGAGCTCTACACACAAGACGTAGTGCAGCAGGCTAATATAGAACAGTTTTTGCAGGCATCGGAGGTGACTGGGCTCGTACAGGAAGAGTGAGAGGCATTGGAAACCCCAATAACAGAGCTAGAGTTGAAGGAAGCGCTGGGGTTATTGGCTTTAGGGAAAGCGGCTGGACCAGACAAACTCCCGCCGGAGATCTACCGGATACTTTTCCATATTATTAAAGATGATATGTTGGCTACTTTCTTAGAGGCTCAGGTAGGAAATCCACCACCTTCTTGGGATGACGCCAATATTGTGGTTTTTAAAAAGAAAGATAAGTCGGCAAGGCTTCCTGGGTCATATCAACCCATTTCATTAATAAATGCAGATGGCAAGGTGTACTCAAAGATTTTAGCAATTAGAATGGCCCAAGTCATATCTCCGTTAGTATCCAAGTATCAACATGGTTTTATACCAGGACGTAGTACGGTTAATCATATACAAAGGGTGATTGCAACTATAGACTATGCAAGTGCACATCAAAAGCCCATGGGTATAATCCTATTAGATGCCGAAAAAGTGTTTGATCGTGTTTAAAGGCCATTCCTTTGGGCCGTTAAGTTAAAGATGAGGTTTGGACCCGTTATACAACATTTATACAAACAATGTATAAAAGACATAGAGCTAAAATATGCACTATGGGCAGCGAGTCATCTTATGTAAATATCACTCGGGGAACAAGGCAGGGGTGTCCGTGTTCGCCCCTCCTTTTTGCCATCTATATCAATCCATTGTTAACTTTGTTGGAAACAACTAATGGAATACAGTCAATGACACTTGGGCAATACCATGTGCGTGTCCTTGCTTACGCTGATGACATTGCAACAGTTTTTTTTGTAGTTTTTTTTTAAAGACTTTTATTAAGAAAAAAGTAACAACATACAAGGCAAAAAAACATGCGCATGGACATGTGTTCACAGAGGAGGACACTCGATCAAATTATTATACAGCAGAACAATATTACAGAGAGGTGGGGGGAGGGGGGTCAGCGGGGAAACAAATCAGAGATAACAGAAAGTACTAAATACGTAGAATGTCGGATCAGGGGAAGAGGGGGACATCTTGGCTCCCAATGAATGGAGGCGTGCATATATTCCCTCGGTATGCGTTCCACTGGCTCCAAATTTTATTCCATTTCCGAGGTCTGCCCCGCGCCACATACACAGTCTTCTCTCTGAACATACACCAGTCCATGTTCTCCTTCCACACCGATACCGTGGGCAGCGGTTGGGAACCCCACAATTGCGCAATGTCTCTCTTAGCGATCATATTCCCAAGGGTCGCCCACTGCGTCTGCGCCACGTTATAATCATTCGGCTCCCACACATTCAACAGGCAGCGTCTGGCTTCGGGTAATAATACCACTCCAGTGACCCTTCCCATCACAGCATGCACACGACTCCGGAATGTAACCACCTCGGGGCACTCCCAGACGATATGAAGGAAAGTTCCAACCATTCCACAGCCGCGCTTACATAACCCATCATAAGAATAGCCCATTCGAATCAAGCGCGGACCCATATATACGATGTAAGATCTTGAGCTGAACGAGTCGGAGACGGGCAGGAATTGCCACCTCCTTGGGCGAGGACAATGCAGCCTGCCAGTCCTCGTCATCCAGCTCCAGACCGTCACCGGTCCAAGCCTCCCTGGGGCGTACCAACAGATCCACCGACTGTTGATCAACTTTTTGTAAATCAAAGAAATAGTGCTGTCGGGCACGTAGCCGTCGAGGACCCGATCTTCAAGAGGGGAGGACTCGGGGATGTCGGTCCCCGCAGGGAAGGCCGATTTCAAAGCATGGTGAATCTGTGCATACCTAAAGAATTCCCTATCACTCAGGTCATATTCTGTCTTCAATGCCGCAAAGGTCTTGATTTTGCCCTTGGCCCAGAGGTCGCCCACCGTACTGATACCAATCATGTGCCATTTTTCAAAGCCTTTCGTTTTCCAGAGACATCCCAATCTTTCAGACGCATACAGAGGGGTCGCTCGAGTCAATCGATCCCTCCATCCCACTGTCGCAGTCGCATCATGCCACACTCGTACAGCAATCTTGGTGGGGCCAGATAAGTCCTTACCCGCCACCTTGGAATAGAGTGCCCTATTGTAGTCCCCGCCCGGTAGCAGATATTTATCCATCTCAAATGCAGGGTTAGGGACTGGAGCATACGTTGCATGATTGATCGCACTCAGCTGCGAGGCCCAATAATATCGCCTGATATCCGGAAGTGTTATACCTCCGTCATACCAGGGAAGTGTGAGTTTAGCAAGGGCGATACGCGAACATCCATCCCAGATTCATCGTCTCTGCAGGCTCTCCACCTCCCGAAAATAGCTCGCTGGAATAGTATCGAACGTATTCTGGAGGGCGCACAAAAAACGCGGCAAAGACGTCATTTTGAAAAGAGCTGCGCGCCCGAGTGTAGATAGTGGCAGCCTGCGCCAGCGCACAACATCTAGCTTTAACCTCTGAAGAGGAGGGAGCAGGTTACGATCATAGCGAGCAGCTGGGTCCAGAGATATAAAAATCCCCAAGTACTTGAATCCCATCAGTGAGATCCGAATAGGGCACCTGCGAGGCAGGGGAGGGAGACCACCCGAAAGCACATACACACAGGATTTGGCCCAATTGATCACAAGGCCCGAGTTCTTTCCAAACGAAGTGAGCACGTCAAACAAAACATTCAGCGATTTTCGAGGGGACATAAGATACAACAAAATATCATCTGCGTAGAGCGATACGCGATCCTCCATTGAATACCCTTAATCGAGGGCTTCCACCACAGCCAAGCCGCCAGCGGCTCCAGGGCGAGGGCAAAAAGTAGTGGTGACAACGGACGCCCTGCCGTGTGCCCCTCCCGAGAACAAAAGACCCAGATACTCGGCCATTCACGACCACCTGCGCCAGTGGCTCTTCATACAAAAGTTTCACCCAGCCGATGAATCCAGGACCAAAACCGAATTTCGCAAGAGCGGCCCAGAGATAAGGCCACTCTAGTGTATCGAAGGCCATCGTGGCATCCAGGGAAGCCAAAATGGCCAGCTCACGAAGAGACGCCGACCTCGTGAGAGCACCATGCAAGTGCCGCAGGTTGAGTGCCGTATTACGGTGTGGGATAAAACCAGACTGATCCGGGTGGACCAAATCACCGATCACCTTTATCAGACGGTTGGCTAATAATTTGGCAAGAATTTTCGGTTCGGCATTGAGAAGCGAGATGGGCCTATACGAAGCACAGCGATCCCGCGGCAACCCCTCCTTATGAATCACCACAATAGTGACAAGATGTTGGTCACGAGGAAGAGAACCGATGTCTCGTGACTCTAGAAACATATCACGAAGATACGGAGCCATTTTGTCAGGACGCAATTTGTATAACTCGATGGGCAGGCCATTGGGACCCATGGCTTTGCCAGAACGCAAGGCACGAATAGCGGTAGCTACCTCATCGGCCGAAAGCGCCGCATCCATTAGGTCTCTGTCAGCCTCAGACAGACAGGGCAACACAATATCGGGGAGCAACAGATGAGAGTCTTCCTCCGGCCTATCAGAGACCGGAGAGTAAACAGTTCGGAAATGTTCCACGAAACACTCAACAATGTCAGCCGGATCAGTCACACGCACTCCATCAAGCCTCTCTATCACGGGAACCACACGACTCGCCCTTTCTTTCTTGTCCAACCACGCAATCAATTTACCTGCCTTATCTCCAACATCATACAATCTGCCCTGTTGCTCTCTATTCATGACTTTCGCAGCATCAGTCACCAGGGCTCTGTAATCTAGTTGTTTAAGGCTAAGGGAATGAAGCTTAGCACAGGTCACGCCAAGCTCCAAGTCACTTTCCAACTCGGTTATTTCAGTCTCTAAACGGTCCACTTCTTCATGTTTACTTTTCTTAGCACCAGCTATTAGAGAAAAAGCTTGCCCACGGATCACAGTCTTAAAAGCCTCCCACAATGATACAGCAGAGGACACAGATCCCACATTTTCAACAAAGTAGTGATTGACGGACTTTATCAACTCGGCGCGGGTCTTAGGGTTGCGAAGGTACCAGGGGTTTATCGGAGCGACCCGCCCCGCATTACTCATGGTGGTATCCATGCTGAGCCACAGTGGAGAGTGATCAGATATGCCCCGGGCCAGGTGTCTTATTTCTCTGACAGAGGAGGCTTGTGCCGCTGGCATCAGAACAGAGTCGAGTCTAGAGAGACTGCCATGGGCTCCAGAGTGGAAGGTGTTTTGTACCTGCTCCGGATGCATCAACCTCCAACAATCCACCAGGCCCAGGGTCTCCAAAAACCCACTCAACCAGGATTGAGACTTGGTAAGATCTCTGGGGGGGTAGAGGTCCACGTTACCGGAGACAACAGAATTAAAGTCTCCACCCATCACCAGGATACCCTCTGGGAGCCCCAGTACCACACGCCCAAGATCCGCAAAGGTCGAGGTCTGTAGACCCGGCGGGATATATACAGTGATCAATGAGACAGTCCTCCCCTCGCATCTGCCGGTGCGAGCAGCATAGCACCCCCTATCATCGAGAATTACATCATCTATTTCCAAGAGGAGAGAGGACCTGACAAGGATGCCCACGCCCCTAGAACTAGAAGGGAATCCAGAGTGTACCGCGAGACAATACCCTCGCCGATTCATGGCTTGGCACATATTTCCAATCAGATGCGTTTCCTGTAATAATACAATGTCGGGGGAGAGGCGCCAGAGTAACTGCAACACCACACCCCGTTTTATCCTATCTCCCAATCTATTGACATTCCAACACATTAGTTTCAACCCACTACCCCCATCCCGAAAGGAATTGCAGAATCTACCCCATGACAAACACAATAACCAAATCAGAAAGAGAAACAATACGTTGCCTTGAGAAAAAAACACAAAACACCCGAATTCCCCCCTCCACCCGCCAACTTAAAACCGTTGGGATACCCCCCACCCTGCATCCCTGCGTTAGACTCAAAAGCCACCCCAACTTGCAGTGTGCCTGTCGCCCTAACAATAAACTAAGCTACAGAAAGAACCCCTGAGGAGGATAGAGTCCCACTTCCCCCGCCACCCTCGGGTATACATCAATAAGACAGTGGTATGAGCTGTATGATATGTCAATTGTTCGGGACTCGGGAGTCATAGAGTCACTCTTGTTCCAACAGGCCACCCTCGGCTCCACCCGGGTGCCCGGTTTGGTCAGTCTGCTTGGGAAGAGTATCCAGCCAGTCACTAACCCTCTCAGGATGATCAAAGAAGAATGTCCGGCCCTCATATTCAACACGAAGCCTAGTTGGAAATAGCATCGCATATTTCAGGCCCATGTCTCTCAGCCTTCGTTTCACCCCCTGAAACCCCATCCGTTGCCTCTGTACGAGCTGGGTGAAGTCTGGGTAGAAACTCACCGTCGTGTTTTCGAACTTGACGGGGCCACTCACTCTCGAGGCCTGCAGGATTATGTCTCTGTCCCTAAAGTTGAAAATTCTGGCATGATAGGCCTCGGAGGGGCACCCGGCTTCAGTTTCCCACACGGCACTCGATGGGCACGCTCCACAGCGAAAAATGTACTCAGTCCTGTGGGGGCGAGGTGATTTAAGACGAGGTCTTCTATGAGGAGATCTGTTGCCATATTGTCGGAGGTTTCAGGGACACCAATAATGCGTACGTTATTGCGTCGGGCCCTGTTTTCAAAATCCTCCAGTCGATGGGCCATGAGGTCATTAGAGGATCGCAAATTTCTGAGTTCCGTCTGCATGTCGGACACATCGGTCGTGAGGCTAGAAGTCTTCAGATCTAGTGTCTTGACCCTTTCATTGGTCTTTGACAAGTCCGCTCTGATCAAAGTAACATCAACGGCTACAGTGTCAATTTTGAGAGCGAGAGCCTCATATTGCTTGCCAATGGAAGCCTTCATGCTGGCAATGGCGCCCATGACATTCTGCAGAGTCAATTCGGTCGACGCGGCCGGGTCTTCCTTGGAATCTGCCAGAGCACGACTGGCGCCGTCGGGGGACCCCTTGGAATTGGTATAGCGATCCATGATGTTAGTCTGGATCGGTCTCCCCCGTAGAGGCGTTTTGGTTTTCCATTTCTCGTTGTCAGCCCTAGCCGCCATATTGAAAAGTGTGCCCCGGAGGGGCCTGCGAGACCTGGTGAAAATGGCCGGTAAAGACCAAACTAACGAAGACCACGAAGGTGGGCCCCAGAGGCACAAGCAGCAGCGTAGCTCAGCACCCAAGCATCCACGACAGCTGGCACACAATGGATAGGCAGCGTTAGGCCGAACCACGGGGGGACCGGAGCAGTCCTGTGATCTGATAAGGCCGGAGACCCAAAAACGAAACCGAAAATAGATCAGGGGAGAAGGGGTAACCCCTCAGGCCGTTGTTGTTCAACTACTCCCCGGCGTCCTGGTGTATCAAGCCCCCGTTGTCGACGCGGGCGGGCCTCAAAAGCTCAGATCGACGTAGCATCGGTTCCCGAAGTCCAAATCAAATTTTAAAAACAGCGAAGGTGTCAGCTGAGGTTCATCTACAAGAACCCGTCATCAAAATCAGGATATCTTTCAGGATATGTGCGGAGGGCGGCGAGGGTCTCGGGAGCCCTGTGCTCACGCGGCCATCTCGGATGCGTGCGAAGCTCCTCCTCTAGGGCATTGCAATAGTTATGTCCGATCCAGAGCAGGCAGTATGGGAAATTGACAATCTTACTCAATTCAATTCAATATTTCTTTATTCGGTTTTTTGACATTTGAAAAACCATATAAGCAGTAACAGTGATTAAAAAACAAGTATTTCGCTTTAAAAATTAATACAAAATCACTTTAAAAATGAATACGAATCAATGTAGCAAACAGTATCAGGCAGGGAAAACAAAATAACCTATCCATAATATCCAGTGCATAGTAATATTGAATTTGTATTAAGCACTACATAAAAGAGGTTGTTACAGGTTCATCCTGTGTCTAAGAATACATTTTAAAAATGTGACTATAGAATTAGAGATCCATACTGTCTCCAAAAACTGAAGGCGTAACAATGCTGGATGGCATCTTCTGATACCCAACACTTTTAACAAAGGTATGAGCCAAGTCTTTCGGAGCTCATCATAAAATTTACAAAACAGGATGGTGTGAATAGTAGCCTGCACAGAGATCTCATCACATGGGCAAGGGGGTAAGGTGGAGTCCCTGTTGTTTCTCGCTGGGAAAGTAACCCATCAATGAAAAATATTTAGCCTGAACCTCGTCAGAAGTAATCTTTCAAAGGTAGTGAGGTCAAAGGCTAAATACGGCTGGATTAAGCAAGTAGTTTGAACTGCCATTGCATGTTGCACCGAGACTTTAGTTACTTCCTTGGCTAATCGTAATTCTTCTAAGTGACTCAGGGCCATTACTTTCAGGGACTTCCTTGATATTCCCCGTACCGTTTAAGGAGTAATATAATAGCTCCCCAGTCCTAAGTCATTCAGAAACATTTTTACATATGATAGTCATTTAATTTTGTGTGGATAGTCCAGTGACATACAATCTGCGATTATTTGTTGAGTAAGTAGATTTTTTTCCGAGGACCAAATTCGATGCCACAGAAGAATGGGTACGACTTTGGCCAAATCTACTAAGTAAGGGAGCCCCAATTCCATGTGGCATACAAGTGTGGACACGCTCCTCGGTACTGCTAACAGAAAACTTAAAAAAGAATTCTCGACCACTTGCAGACTGCTAATATTTGCGTACCCCCACACACCAGCCCCGCAAAGGGCAATTGCTTGGCATTTAGCTCTATATATATTCAACAATTCCACAGGTGGCCTCTTGCCCAGCTTTTGAGAGAAGTTTATGAGTGCACCGATTGCTCTCATAAGATGAAGTTTTCTCACCTCAATCGCGGGTTTCCAGTTTAGTTTGTCATCGATGATAATACCCAGGTACGGGTATTGGCCAGTGGTTGCAAGTTTCTCCTTGTTAAGGTATATGTTCTTTTCAGCTTTACTCCCTGGACCAGCTGTCATTACATATGCTTTTTTTTATATTTATATGTAACTCTAGCTTCCCCAAAAAATCTGAGTATCTATCCAACGCCTTCTGAAGTTCGCAGGGGGTACGTGCCAGTATCACGGCGTCGCCTGCATAGAGCAGAGCGGGTATCGGACGATTGTACACTTGTGGGAGATCCTGGCCCCCCCTCTGCATGGCTGACTCCAGGCCAGTAGTATAGAGCGAAAACAGAAAGGGGGCCAGGACACACCCTTGCCGAACTCCCCGCTCTACTCCAAACGACACCGACAACTCGCCCCTAACTCCAAACCGCACCCTCGCAGAGGCGTTAGAATATAATTCCCTTAAGAAATCCACCAGAGGTGAATCGACCCCTATTGATAATAAAACAGACCATAGTTTTGCATGGGAAACACAGTCGAATGCTGCGGACAAATCAACGTAAACCATGACTAGTTTGCCCGCCTTAGCAAAAACATATTTTCCCAATAACATGGATAAGTTCAGGGCCTGTTCGGTTGTTCCAAAACCTTCCCGAAATCCAAATTGGAGGTCCGAGAGGATCCTACCATCGTCCGCCCACTGCTGGAGACGCTCAAGGACGACTCTACCAACCACGTTCTCCAGCGAGTCCAGCAGTGAGATCGGACGATAGCAGGAAACCTCCCGGCGATCTCCTTTCTTGAAAATAGGGACCATGACAGACTTGGTCCAAGAATCCAACAAACCCACCTCGGTGACTGCATTAAACATTCTTGTCAACATTGGGGCCCACAGGTCCAGGTTATGTTTAAACAGGTCTATAGGAACCCCATCTGGGCCCGGGGCCTTTCCGGTTTTACTTGCTGTGAGGGCTTGGAGAACCTCATCTATGGTGAATTCTAGTGCGATGGGGTAGGAAACCGCAGGGAGGCTACTAGTAGGAAAAAGATCTTCGCCCGTTAGTATTAAGCCTTTCCGAAATATGTTAGAAAAATGGGCCACCCATACAGATTCCTCTATGGCTACGTCAATTGTCGGACTTTTTTTTGATCCGACAAGAAGGGAGATCTAACCACAGTCCAAAAGGCTGCCCTGTTTTTATCCAAGCTACTTTTGTGTAGTTGATCCTATAAAGCCAGTTTTAATTCTACCTTCCTCTCTTTTAATGCAGTGTTATATTCCTTCCTTAAAGTTTTAATTTCTTGCGGCATTCTATTCGTTTTTTGCAGGGCTATTTTTAATTTTGTATGGGCTGAGGTGCATCTGTGATTAAACCACCCTGGTTTCTTCGGACGGCTATTTTTTTTCTTTATCGTAAGTGATTCCTTTATGGTCCTTAGAATAACCCCGAAGTGACTTATGACTTTCTCATTGGTTACCCGCTGATCTAAACACTTAACAATTGAGGGATAGGCGGCTTTTGTAACTTTAACCGTTATCTCCGACGGGTCTACCTTCTCCCATTTTAAAGAGAATCCATTAATCTTATCCAAATGCAAAGCATTCTGGGTTAACCCACTAGTTATACTTTGAGTGTCATGATGATAAATTAGACGAAGCTCAAGGCTAAGGGCAGAATGGTCGCTTAGAGTATTAATTAATAGTGCAGTAGTCGTTACTCGACTAGCTAAAACGTTTGATATTATAATATAGTCGTTTGTTGTTTCATGCCCCCTCCCCAAAAATATTGAGTCCAGTTGTCCTGAGATTTCATCCGTTTTATTAGCAATGACAAGATCCAGGTCTGAGAGAGTTTCATTCAAAAGCTTCCCAGTGTTGGAATGATTAAAATGGACGATTGGGACCCTCATTGGGTCCGCAAACCCACATATATTCCTGCTAGTCAATTTGCAGGGATGCAAATTGAAATCCCCCCCCCAGATAATGTTTATCCCTGCTCTCCCTCCTTGTAGCCTTGTCAAAAGAGATAACTTTTCCCTTACACTGGATAGAACCTTCAGCATCTCTCCTTCTGTTAGGTTGTTATAGAAGTTCAGTAGAAGGATAGTGTCCTTATTATTAAAAGAGAGAGTAAGTAAATGGTGATTTAGGTCCAGTTCAATTACTGTTGTCTTCAGTCCCCCTATTGTATTATCTATGAAAATAGTCAGACCACCTTTGGGCCTACCCGATGAAACAGCAAGTGCGGAGGAAAAGTAGGTTTTAAAGCCTACCAAGTGAATTTCAGACATGGACCACATCTCTTGGAGACAAATTATGTTGTCTTTCTGGAGGAAATATAGGCCACTCCCGTCCACTACCTTTGTAGTGTAGTTCCTATATTCCCAATATGCTCTGCGCATTGGAATAATATAAACAGCAGTGTACACGTAGGACTGAGGACATCTAGGTCTCTACTGACTATATTAGACTTAAGGTTTGCCAGCTAGCTCAGAGGTCACTAGAAACTTTCTCGAATAAACAAGGAGGAGTTTAACTTCCCTGGATAGACAAGAAGGGATTAGCTTCTGACAACCATAAAACATGACAACTTTGCTCCCTCAGAATAAGAGTGTATCTCTAGAGTCGTGTGAAAACAATAGACAGCTATTTTACTCAGTCAATCGTGCATACTTAGTTTCACCAGAGTGCAGAGAAAAGAGAGACGGGCGTTTTCAATAAAAGGTGTTATTTATTGAGCAGTCTTCTTTCTCATGCAAGAGAAATGAATTGCCTCAATTGCAATACTTAGTATAAAGTAAAGTGCTTACAGTAAAAGGAGTATTATGAAATAATACTGTAAAAGCATGGATATGGTTTCTTAGCCATATGATACTTTAAAATAGATAAAATATATACATACAAATATACATTGACTAACGTACTCAACTGGTGCTTCTAAATACGCCTACCCCGGTGTACCTGACCTAAGCCTAATACGTGGGAAGTTGTAAGTAAGTAGCAGTTTAAGTTAAGTTGGTTTCGCCAAGAATCTGAATCAAGAATTCTCTGTAAGGGTTTAGTCAGCTCTGTATCTGGGTAATAGAATGCAGGAGGTCTGGTATCTCTCTCTCAGGACTCGATATTTCGGTAACCTGCGAGGGTATCTGGAAACACCGGAGCTGGATTTCTCAGCAGGAGAAAAGACAGCGTCTCTTTCAGTGCGTCAAAAGGGAGGGGCGGTGTCCGTGGGCTCTCGCATCAGCTGGGCTCTCGGGCGAGTAGATAGCCGCTCTGCTCCAAAAAACCACTGTGTGTTTGCTTAAGGCAATGTTGGTATATTTATACCTGAAAGGTGCCGGGTTTGACGTAAGGTTGGACATAAGACGTCAATAAAGATGTCACTAAGAACTGGCCGTTCTTACAGTGCTCACAGGAGTTCTAGGACAAATCAAAACAAAAGCAATGGGGATTTTCCAGGTTGCTGGAGGTTTGGTTTGTTTAGAGAACTCGTTGTGCTCTCTAGGAGTCCGGGGAAGTAGACTTGCTTAATGTGGACTGCATGTGCTATGACTAAATATGGATATGATTCTTATGCCTTTATAAGGATATTATTTAATATAACCGTACAAGGGCATAAAATAGAAATATCGAATTAGGTTCCAAGATAGAAACACAATACCCACTCCACGATCTAATGTCCATCATTACTAAAACTAAGCAATAGTAAACATATAAAGGTGCATGTGTTTTACAACCCACCCCAAAATACATAAATTGCATTTGAAATGGTATATGGTAAATACACGAAAATTATTGGTACTGTACGCTTTTCAAGCAGTGTTATCATTCAGTAAAAAAGATGCATAAATAGCTGAATGAATTGCGAAAATTACACATGAAATGGCTCTGAATACAGAAAAGAAGGTCGAGACCATTTCGTCACATATTAATACAGATGCTGTAAATGTGCTAGAGGCTGAGGTAATATATTATCTCTAGAGTTCCAAAAATAGAAGCTCTGTTCTCTAAGAATAGTTCTACTTTAAGCAAAGTACATGTGCCAGAAAAAAGGTAAATATTTTGGAAGTGGACAAAAAAAATAATTCAGCTTTCAGGGGAAAAAATAGTTCTAGATATTTTCAGTAGCTTTTGTTTATCAAAGCTGAAGGCCGAATTCAGAGTTCAGGGAACGCTGTGTGCTCATTGCTTAAAAAGTTATTCTTTCTGTTCAGGGGAGAACATTATTTCAGACAGACTCGCAAAAAATTGGTCTATGGCTTCAGGTGAAAGTTCGACCAAGTTTGAAAATGCCTCAATAGTGCAGTCGTGAGAATGATTGCTATCATCGATGTCAGGATCAGCAATGCTCACAGAAGGTTGTACCTGGGTGATGCTGCTCTCATCTCGTACTCCACTGCCACATACTCGTAGTGGTGAAGTCTCAACGAATGCCGTCATCAGAATGGGTAGGCGCTGGGGACAACACGATGCACGAGCCTTTACAGGACCTAGGAAAGTATCTGTATCCATTGGTACTGCTGATGGTAGTGTAAGACAGACGTCCAACACGCATTCTTCTCCGCATAGCATACATCGAAGCACAGGTAAGATGCAATTTTGCCAGATAGGTCTGAATGAAAGAAACCAGGTCATATTCAGATCTCTTAGCCGGGCTAATCCAAGGACTTTAGTAATGCAGTCCCGATAGCGTATAGCTAGGATCGTTTATTCCATTGTTCCTGGAGTCTTGTCTGCGACTTGGCTTGCCATATCGGAGCAGAAGGATCAAAAACAAAATTCCTGCTACGAGTCCCAAAATAAGTGGTAGGCCGCCAAAGACAGAATGGACAAAATTAGGAAAAATGCCCAGAACTGTTTCGAATGGTGTTAACAGTCCCGAAAAAATTGTCTTAAATACATGTGGGATACCACTGGTATCTGACATATTTAGGACTTGGCTTAGCATTTCTACGAAATGCACGGGGCAATTTGTTGATGAAAGGGAATGTATCTCTGCCGTTGTCCTTGCAACTTGCAGATCATATGTTTCTTTTGATGACGTTAAGGGCACAGTTGTCTGTAAAAGAACAGACTTCATTCTGCTTAAAGTATCAATTCGAATAGAAGAGATATTTAAAGAAGGCCAAATTGTCGCCTCCATATCTGGAGTGCTGTTTGGATACAATACTTGCATACAGCAAGTGACCATGGAACTTACGGTCACGAGATAGGCTTTCCCTGGCACCATGCCACAACAGCTGTGGCCCGTTATTAGAATATAACTTCCGTTAGAAAGTTGTCTAAAGATTGGCTCTATCTGTGTTGCAGGAGTGCCATGCAGGTGACATGAAAGGTTATTTGAAGACCCTTCGCAGGCCCCATGCAAGTTATGCCTTCACAAAGAAGTGTACCGCTCAGTGATCTTTTACAATTGTTACCACTAAGAAATACATTCTTTTTCTTTTCACAGTAGCATGTGTGTGTATAAGGTAATTTCCATGTTGATCTGATGTACCCTTTACCCAACCTTTCATACTGGCCCGCTGGTATATACTCTTGGCAGTATTTAAATTGGAAAGTTGTTATCGGAATTGTAATTATTCCGTGTATTATTCATTCAATGACAGGTCTTTCTGACATTGTCAATGGTAATCCCTCAAGTTTTTCAATGCTCAGAATCCTATAGTCTGCTCCTTTTTGTGCCAAACTGATTTGTTTATCAGTAAGGTTAAAGATAGAGAATAATGACGTTGTGTTGATTACACGCCATGGTACGAAGCCTGAACGCAGATTTTGCAACGTCCAGCCAAGCTGTACAATAGAACGTAATTGGGACTGACCGTGTTGTAACATTAGTAAGTCCTGCTCTATTATATCAATAGCAGATGATACAATACTGTCCAGTGAATATATTCTGGAGGACAGAGTCATTAACCCATTGTCCACAACAGAAAGTGATTTTTCCAAATTAATACGATCAATTTCTCGTATTTTCTCTGCTGTTTCAATTTGCATTTCTTTCCAAGCTCCGTTGTACGCAGCGTATGTACCGGCCGCTATGAAACGTTTTTGACGCTGTTTGCGTGGTCCTAATATGAAATCACGCAAGTCAGCACCGTCTTTAAGTAAAGTCAAGTGTTGCTTAATTTCTGCCAGTGTGGATTTTTGTAGCCATTCGAGGCATAGCTTCCCTACACTGTATGTTGTTACTATCCCTGGATGTTGTCTCTGGGAGTATCTTGGGTCTGGCCTTGTCCTTTTGAACCCCTGCATGTTGTTCAGGAATCTATCTTGACAGTTATTTGTGTCTGTGGGCCAGATCAACCATTTATTCCAATCAGGATGTGTTCTGTTTTGGTCTAAAATATGGGATACGTCTATCTCCACATCAGTAGTGCTATTACTATCTGGTATGGGCATTGGAATAGACGGTTTGTTCAAGTCTTTAATTTTGGCTAGGCCAAGACAAGTAGTCTGTCGAACGGTGTCATTCAAGAATATTATTTGTTCTGGGATCATGCTGGCTCTAAATAATGCTTCTAAACCTTGGACCTGCCATTCTTTTGTACCCCAGATGGTTTTTGTTTCAATGTAATTTTTCCAGAAATCAAAACCGAATGTAATCATTTTTTCATAAAATGTTTCAGAATAGATCAATTTAGTATTTGTCAGCATTGTTTTCATTCCTGTCTTATTTAACATTTTAAAATGAAACATTTCTGCATCACTTGTGTTAAACCCTGAGAAGTATGGGAATTTCTCATAAAATGTTTTTGAGCTGCTTTTAGGTGGAGTCGCACAATGTTCCCATTGATTATATTTAAAAACATTTCTTGGTTGTGCAGATTTATGCAAATAGTGATGACCAACGTGATTATAGCAGTACATTTCTTCATAATTAGATGAACCCTCTAAATAATCATGTTCTGTACATTTTGCTGACATTACTAAATCTGACATCATATCATTAATACTTTCAAAGTCCCACTCATCAGAGAATGTACTTAGTTTTACAAAGTCACTTAATGAAACTTTGAACTGATGTGGATATTTCAAGAGCCCAACCGGGCCATAGATTTCATAATCCGTTTTGTCCCATGCTACCCCACCGGGTATTGGATTGGCTGTGACGTTCACTGATGATAGTTCTCTTTTCTCGATGTGAGATGACTTGTGTGGCTTTAGGACCAAGTTGATGTTCTGACTTGCTGTGTCCATTGTACTGTATTTCCCTTCAATGAATTTTCCCAAACAAAGAACCATGATGAGCCAAAGCAGGAGGAAAAGTACACCTAACACAATCCAAAATTGAATCCATGGAGAAATCAGATAGGTTTCTTTGAGTTGATAAAAGAGTTCAGTTACTTTGTCTTTAAAAGTTTTTGTTGCTGGCTTTTCTTCAGGTTCGCTTGGATCTTCAGAAAAGTTATCGAAATTGATGAAGTAGCCAGATGCAGTTCTGTCAATTGTTGGAATCGCTTCCGGATTTTCATTTGCTTTTGCATTTTTTGTTTCATCAGCATAGTCTGAGGCTACATCGTTGTAGACAGGTGTTTCTTGATGAACTGTTGCAATTTGGGTTTCAAGAGGCATAAGTCCCATGGCTTTGTTGCATAGTCCTTTTTTATTCACTGCTGGTTTATCAAAGGTGATTAGTCTCTCTGTTTGAACCTCTTGTATTGTAACAAACTTTGGTACTCTGCTATTTCTTGGGAGTCCACTGGGCCTACTACTTATTATTGGCCACATGATTGTGGTTTTACCAGGTCGATGGATACAACTCGGTTCTCCTTTTTACCAGCAAGGGGCGGTAGTACAACTGATCTTCTTCCGCTGACAGCTAAGACAGGTACTGCTTTTCTGTAAGAAGGCCCAAATTCCTTCTTCACCGCGATTTTCTCTCTGACCAGATCCCCAATCTTTGGACTCCAGACAGGCCTTGCTGGGACAGGTGGTTTATCTTCAGTGGCTGTTGGCTGCTGTTTTAACTTTACGTTGCTCAGGCTTTTTCTTGTTTCATTTAAGTCCTGTAAAATAGCCAACCGATCTTTGATATCAAAGCATTTTTCTTCTACCACTGAAGTCTGACTATCAAGGTCCTGAATATGCATTCTAGTCCCGAACAATAGTTTGTACGGACTGAAACCTTTTAGAGAATTTCTTGGCAGATTATTAAGACTACGTTGGACACTTGTTAAATGTTGGACCCACCCATCACCCAAACCTAATACCCTCGCCGTTATAGATTGCTTTATGTCCCATTTTTTTCTTTCCACTACTGCATTTCCCTCAGGATGGAAGGGACAAGAGTACCGCAATGCAATGCCCATGCTGGTCATGGCCTCCTTATAAGCCCGAGAGCTAAAAGCAGGACCCTGGTCAGAATGTAGCATGCCAATTGCGTATGTGCCGATAAAGACTCGCAAATCTTTTATAACAGTTCTGGCGTCAGCCGAGCACTGGGGCCACATCCAAATGAATCTCATGCAGGAATCCACTGCAACCATGATATATTTATAGTTACCATCCCTTTGTAAGGGACCACAGTGGTCCAGGTAAACACAAGCTAATGGTTTACATGAGATTAGAAGGGGCGTCTGTGCTGGTCGTTTCACGGTTGAAACTTTCATTCTTTCTAGAACATAGTTCTTAGTATGTATTCTCATGCGCAGTCACCAATATATCATCAGCCAATGAATTCCCCGCCACGTGAACGCCATCACGTTGATGACTCAGTGTATGTATCACGTGAGTCTTTTGTACTTCTTTCTGTAAAAGAACTACTTGTTCCCAAAGCGTTTTATGCTTGATTGTGCCACCTTTTGCATCTTTGAAACCGTTTTGAACCCAGTTCTGCAAGTATTCATTATAAGACTGAACGCAGTAATATGAATCGCACACTATTAGTATGGGGAATTCGCGATCGGTATTTTCAAGTGCCATTTTAAATGCTAGTAGTTCAGCTTGCTGAGCTGTACAATCTCCTAGAGATTGCGTTTTAGTGACCAGTGGTCTAAATTTTCCTTTGTGCCAACGACCTTTACCAATCACGCACGCAGCACTATAAGCTTGTTTGCCCCCAACTGCGGGCTGTGCTGATCCGTCTGTATATATTATACAGCCGTAATGTTCTAGAGGCAGGATTTCGGTCGGCAGAGGACATTCGTATTCATATTGGAGAAATTCTTGTGTTTTTAAATTAGGATCAAATTCATATACTACGTCTGTTTCAGCAAGAGAATTAACCCATTGTATCCATCTCGGATGTAGCGCTTTAGCATTTGGAATGCTTGCTTTTGTTACTGCTTCTAGGGCAGGTACTGGTGTTACGATTATTATTTGTTTACCTTGTGCTAGGGCTCTTTCTTTTGCTACAGCAGTCTGAACCGCAGTTAGAATTTTTTCAGTGGAACTGAATTTCATTTCAGCTTTTGTGTACAAATGTGATTTGTAAACTATTGGTACCGTTTCTCCCTCATTCGAGGTCAGGTACGTGAATCCGCATCTTCCTGGGATGACTCAGATTACAAGGTTGCGTATGTTTTCGCGAGTTTGAAATTTTGTTTTAGCTAACATGTCTGTTTGCAATGATCTCAAAATTTCTGTGAGTTTTTGAGTCCAATTGATTGGTTTGAAATCAGGTTTTATTAATTCATAGAGAGGTTTAACCCTCTCCGCATCATTTAGAATGTAAGTTCTTCCGAAATTCAGGAAACCTAGTATTGATTATAAGTTCTTCAGCGTTTTTGGAGCTTGAAATACAGCGCACTTCTCTAAGAAGTTGTCTGCTAGGCTCTAGCCTTCACTTGATAATTCATATCCTAAAAATCGGACTGTTAGATGGGCAATTCGTGACTTTTTAAAGTTGAATTTGTAACCCTCAGCTGCAAACCCAAGTATTATGGTGTTCACTCTTTTCAAGTGTGTCTCCAGGTCATCATCTGTGAGATAGATGTCATCGACATAAGATAATGCCTCATCATCATAAATTTGTAGTAACTCTGTTACCCTTGCTGAGAATAATCCTGGGCTATTCTTGAATCCCTGTGGGAGTCGACAACATTTTTTTGTGACCCCATTATTGAGAAAGCGGTCAAATACCTGCTTTCAGGTGCAATGTTTTGACAAAAGAATCCATTAGAGATGTCTAATGTCGTTTTGTATTTTTTGCGCACGATGTTATTCATTAGTGCTGCACTGTGTGAGGTTTGCACTGCAAATGTTTTGCAACATGAGTTAAGGTGTCTGTAGTCCAAAACTAGACAATATGAATCGTCTGGCTTGGAGACAGGAAACAAAGGATTGTTCATTTGTGAGGTGCATGTTTCAATCACCCCCTGGTATTCAAGTTGATCTAATATCTCCCTGACTTGCTTTTTAGCTTCTTGTTTAACTGGGTACTACCTTTGTGCAGTGGGTTGACATTTTAACTGGATCTTGTGAGGAGGAGAGTCCTCATCCCATCCTACATGATTTTTATAGAATGCAGGAGCTTGGGCTACTGCCCATTTTCTTGCAAGTGTATATTTTCTATGAATTGGAATATGATTTGAGAAGGCAGGCATAATCATTTCTTTGCCATGAGGGCACTCCCTGACAAACTCTGGTGGCCAGTCTTTCTCAGCTAAAAGGATGTCATAGCCTTTCGAAGGGTTATCCCAAAATAGACCCCTTACTTTCCTGGCCTTATCTCCCTCTATACGTAATGTTATTTCATATATTTTATGAGGTTTGCTAACTCTGGTATCTGCAGTTTCCACCTGAATGTATTCATTCGTGTCCACTGTCTCCAGAAGATTCATCAGAATCTTGCGAGCTATGGTCACTTCTGCTGCGCTGTCTAGCATTCTCTGGGCCCACTCTCCGTTTTTCAGTTGTGTCCTCAGTATCCTCGGCATGTTTAATTATTTTAATACTGGCTACCTTCTTTCTTGGAAATTGTAATTTTTTACTTTGATGAGCAGGTTCCTTGTCTTTGGACTTGACATGCTCTTCTTTGTGTTCTGGCCGTCCTCTTCTTTCCGATTTCTGTGAGGAAGTCTGAAAAGTTTGAGAGGGACATGTATCAATATCTTGATATCTATCAGGTTTTCTTAATTTATCCCTATCTCTAAGGTTGTATCTTTTCTCAGATGGCTCCCTCTGGGGAGACTTGTTTCCTTGGTCCGGAGATCTTTCTCTCCGCCGAGGAGACCTTCCTCTGGACTGGAATCGTTTTTCTTTGGGAGTGGATTGTTTATTTCCATCCCAGCTCTTTTTTGGAGTGTTTAGATTATTTTTAATAAATATCTTTTCAGGATTTTCAGTTAGTTGGGGTTTTACTGGTTTCCCACCCAAACTATCTCTTCCTAGTTCTTCATAGGATTTTTCTATGATTCTATGGTTGTTCTGCTATATCTGTTTCTTTCAATTTCTGGAGGTAAGTTATATCCCCCGTTGCCAATTGAACTAACTCTCTATATGCCTTTGTTAATTCGTTTATTTTAACTATGAGTTATTTGCCTGACATTTTATTAATGTCTGGGTGTGGTGTGTAGCTGGCTAGAACCGGCCACGTTGCTCCCGGTCTACCTAGTGGACCGAGCCTGGTGATGTGATTTTAATGTTTTAGGGCGCCTTTAAACCAGAGCAGGTGCTCTTGGTAATTTAATGGGATTTCAACCTCCTCGAAAGGAGTGTATTCATCCGGAGGTTCCTCTATTTTGTAATAGTGGAATTCGTGTGTTACAGCGTTTACTGCTGGAAAGTTTATCCAAGAATAGAATACCTCTGTCTGCCGATATTCATGGGCCTCTACCACGAATATGACTGTACCCCCTCGTGATGTCAGTCAATTTTCTATAAGTTTAAGAGTTATAGTTTTTCTTATGTTGACCGGAATGAGTATAGCACCCGGTTCATTTTCATTAAACCCTGTAACATCGAAACCCCGTTGATTCGCATCTACTGCGGATTCACCGGTTTCGTTGCTGTCGCCCTTAGTTGACATTGTTTTAATGAAAGTTTGCAGAGCAGGTTTCCAAGGAAACAAAGATTAGGTGCACAATATTTTGGAACACTGTATCCTTCAACGTTGACTAAACCAGAAACTAATACATAGGAATCTCTTCCTACTAAGTTCCGGTGGATATTAACCCTTTACCCACTCCAGACGTCTTTTGTAGTTTTTACGGGAAAAAGGGGTCTGTGTGAAAAAGCACGACTGAGTTACTCTAGTGTCTTGCGTTAGATTATCGCCTTGTCCCACGTTGGGCGCTATGTAGTGTAGTTCCTATATTCCCAATAGGCTCTGCGCATTGGAATAATATAAACAGCAGTTTAGACGTAGGACTGAGGTCATCTAGGTCTCTACTGACTATATTAGACTTAAGGTTTGCCAGCTAGCTCAGAGGTCACTAGAAACTTTCTCGAATAAACAAGGAGGAGTTTAACTTCCCTGGATAGACAAGAAGGGATTAGCTTCTGACAACCATAAAACATGACAACTTTGCTCCCTCAGAATAAGAGTGTATCTCTAGAGTCGTGTGAAAACAATAGACAGCTATGTTACTCAGTCAATCGTGCATACTTAGTTTCACCAGATTGCAGAGAATAGAGAGA
This sequence comes from Lissotriton helveticus, assembly GCF_964261635.1. Taxonomy (NCBI): domain Eukaryota; kingdom Metazoa; phylum Chordata; class Amphibia; order Caudata; family Salamandridae; genus Lissotriton; species Lissotriton helveticus. Next base: position 1,787,654,611 of record NC_136061.1, read on the forward strand.
CGGGCGTTTTCAATAAAAGGTGTTATTTATTGAGCAGTCTTCTTTCTCATGCAAGAGAAATGAATTGCCACAATTGCAATACTTAGTATAAAGTAAAGTGCGTACAGTAAAAGGAGTATTATGAAATAATACTGTAAAAGCATGGATATGGTTTCTTAGCCATATGATACTTTAAAATAGATAAAATATATACATACAAATATACATTGACTAACGTACTCAACTGGTGCTTCTAAATACGCCTACCCCGGTGTACCTGACCTAAGCCTAACACGTGGGAAGGAGTAAGTAAGTAGCAGTTTAAGTTAAGTTGGTTTTGCCAAGAATCTGAATCAAGAATTCTCTTTAAGGGTTTAGTCAGCTCCGTACCTGGGTAATAGAATACAGGAGGTCTGGTATATCTCTCTCAGGACTCGATATCCCAGTAACCCGCAAGGGTATCTGGAAACACCGGAGCTGGATTTCTCGGCAGGAGAAAAGACAGCGTCTCTCTCAGTGCATCAAAAGGGAGGGGCGATGTCCGTGGGCTCTCGCATCAGCTGGGCTCTCGGGCAAGTAGATAGCCGCTCTGCTCCAAAAAACCACAGTGTGTTTGCTTAAGGCAACGTTGGTATATTTATACCTGAAAGGTGCCGGGTTTGACGTAAGGTTGGACATAAGACGTCAATGAAGATGTCACTAAGAACTGGCCGTTCTTACAGTGCTCACAGGAGTTCTAGGACGAATCAAAACAAAAGCAATGGGGATTTCCCAGGTTGCTGGAGGTTTGGTTTGTTTGGAGCACTCGTTGTGCTCTCTAGGAGTCCGAGAAAGTAGCCTTGCTTAATGTGGACTGCATGTGCTACAACTAAATATGGATATGATTCTTATGCCTTTATAAGGATATTATTTATTATAACCGTACAAGGGCATAAAATAGAAATATCGAATTAGGTTCCTAGATATAAACACAATACCTTAGGGTGAAGGCCCGCTATATTCCTAAAAAGGAATTTTATTGATGGTAAGTCAATATCCAAAGGGCTTTCTGATAACTTAGTAGAATGTACTACCTGGCCGACCTTGGGCTTAATAAATGTGGCAGTGTTATTAATACTTTTAGGTAATAGGACATGTCCCGAGGGCGTTAGATCATTAATAGGAGAAACCATTCTACCTCTCCCGGAGCCTGAAGAGGAGGGTTCGGGGACCAGGATGTCATCACCTAATAGATTGGATGGAATATCTATCTTACGTGTTAAAGGGCTATTCAGATTTACGGGCAAAACGTGAGAGAGTTTATCCCCAACAAGCTCTTTATGCAGTCAATCGACTCCTTACGGCCCAGAAAGCAACGAAAAATGGTTGAAGGTGGGGACATTAAAGCTAGGGCCTGTTAAGCCAGGTCCGTTGAATGTCATGTGCCTTGGGGCGGGTCTTAGTGAGTGGGAAAACAGTGACTGGGGGTAGAAGTAGCTAAGGTTGTGGGTCGAAATGCCTTCATCAGTTCCTGCATTATACCAGTCACCGATATGTCTCACTGCTCTCTTGTCCTTAAAGTTAATAATAACAACATCCCCCCCCTCTGTCCTTAGGCCGATTCCCCACCCAGCCCTAACGCCTAACATTAAGAATTTCTCCATTTATATGCGCTGGTAGGGGTCTATTAATACTCAACCAGCATATTACTTTATTTTTCAATGCTCTGTTGTCCTCCATTGTTCCCTCCTGAAGTACTGGGACCCCTGTCATCACTACGACAAAAGGTGCAGCCTCCGGAGGTGAGTCTATTATATTATGGAATGGTCTGTTCCTTTTGTTGGGGGCGGTAAGCCCCTTTACCGTTGACTGATGGGGTTCCTGTTTTTTTGCCGGCCCTTTAAATCTCTCCCCCTTATTGGTCTTGTTACTACTAGGTTTAGGCATTACATTGGGGATCAAAGTATTCTGGACTTGGGGAGGAAGTCGATCCTTATTGAGGGATTCGAGAGATGGTCTTTGTCTGGATATACTATTTTCCATGGGGTCCATAGATCCGGAAAGAGCTAACTTACTATGGAGCTTTGAGTGTTCTACTATTTCCTTTTGGATGGACTCCAATTGCACACCTATTCTCTTAACCCTCTCTACAAGGGGCAAGATTAATGATTTAACCAAAACTTCCAAGCTCACCATTAACTCGTCAAAAGGTAGGGGCGGGATGACTTGTTGAACAGTATTTGCTCGATCGCCCCCTACCGAACGTTGGGATGGTTTAGAATATTTAGCTCTCTTGCCTCCATTTCTGGCTCTCCCACGTTTCCTCCTTTTTGACATAGGACCCGTGTCCGTAATCTTTGTACCTATAGTGTCTTCCGATGGGGGCTTGTTAACTGATACCGTTAAATCGGAGTCAGAGGAAATGTCTACGGAAGTATCCGATAATATTTCGGTTCCTTTAGAGGTACATATAGGTAGTTTAGATTGTGGCAACAACCTTGGAACACCTGCTCCCTTTGGTAGCAATTGGTCAATTTCTACGCTTTGCCTTGGGGGAGTAACTGCAAAGTTTATGGCACCTAAAGAAGAGCATTTGTTATTCATTAACTCTAGGGAGATGCGTTTTTCCGTCAGGACAGTTTCCTTTTCTAATACGGAAGCCGCCCTGGTGATAAAACCATCTAGAGTCCCTCTAACCGAACCCCCCACCAAGGATGGTCGTCATGTACTACTACACTAACTCATATTTTCTACTTAACTTGTGTTAGATAGACCATAAACAGCTAAATGAGCTCTGGAAAAGTACAAGAAACTAGGAAAAACCCAAACTTGTTAATATGAAGCGAATAGTCACCTTTGACACAATTCTCCAAAACTTATAGTGTACGAATAAAAAAATTGAAGGAGTGCCAGTGAAGAAGGGCTGATAAAAATGTGCCTTACATCCCAAAATGTCCAGTAGCAGCTATCAATGCTATGGCCCAGCCCAGCCTAGTCCAGCCCCGGACGGCCACAAACGGCCCGCCCTTTACCCGGGCTTCGCCCGGCGACCGCCCGCGCGCGTCCCGTGTACCACGGGGATGGGCGTGTCTAAATAGGCAACTTTGAAAAACTTTATTAAGTAGAACAAAACAATGTAAAACATCAGTACAACAGCACAAAGAAATAAGAAGCAGGAATGCAAATAATTATGAAGAATATTGTGCGACAAAACCGAAAAGCCCCAAAAGGGGAAATCACTATACAAATGAAAAAAAAATGCTTTTATAACTTTTCATTTTGTAGGGGGAAGAAAGAGAAAAAGAAGGAAAGAAGAGGGGGGAAGGGGAGAAGAGGGGGAGCAGCAGTAAATAAGAAATGAGAAACAGAGTAAAGAAGTGATAAATAATAAAAGTATATAATAATAGTAATAACAGTAATAATAATAATAACAATAACAAGTGATCATGAGGCACTTTTAGATAAAAAGTCTGTTAAAGGGGACCAAAGTAAATCACGTTTAACCAACATGGGAATAGAAGAAGCGCATGCACTATCTAATCTGTGGTGATGGCGAGTAGAGTAAATTCCACTAAGCATTATATACCACATTTTTGGTATCTTTCCAGTTAGTTGTTATGATTTGAAAGGCAATAGCAATGCAAAGGTCAATGAACTTACGAGTATGAAGCGGGCCATCCCAAACTGGGGCCAAACCACCCAGAAATACAGAAGAAATAACAAAGGGAACATTAGTGGATAAAATCTTGTTGAGCGTAGACCAAATGTGGGACCACATAAGTAGAACTTTAGGACAAAGAAAGAACGTGTGAAACAAATCACCAGAAATGCATGAACAAGACCAACACTTCTTAGTATCTAACAATTTAAATTTGAACAGGTCACAGGGAGTATGAAATATTCTATTATAGAAAAAATAGAGGGTTTGTGTGGTACTAGCAGACCGAGAGGTAGACTGAAGTTTGGACCAAATAGAGTCCCAGGAGAGTGAGGGAAAAGTTTGATTGAGGTCCGATTCCAAGGTAAGTTTGAGGTTAGTTTTAGGCCTATCAGTAGGTGAGGGAGAAAGTAGTCTATAAATAGCAGAGCCCTTAAGGGGAACATGAAAGTTTGGTGGAGAGGCAAGGAGGGGAGGTGAAGAGGGGGAAGGGATGTTCTGCTAAATAATATTGGATAGATTAGGGAGAAGTTCGTGAAAATGTGCACAGTATTTGTTGGAGATACCAAAGGAGTCACGGAGTGCTGGAAAGGTTAATAAGGAATTATGAGAAATGAGTTGCCTATAAGTGAAAATTCCTTTGTCGATCCATTCCTTCCAAAAGAGGGCACGATTATGTAGTTTAAGAGATTATTATATGGTATTTTGATTGAGACTCTGCCTGATGATATAGTGCGACATGATGCGAAGTGGAGTGAAAGATTTGGGACTACTAGAACGTATGTGCAACAATCAAGTGATATTTGCAGCTAAAGTTATGTTGACAGCGAATTTACACACACACAACACTATAAAACTTTATTTAACTTAAATCATACCCCTGTTAAAATGCAGAAGTGAGGAGGATCCCACGATGTGAAATGTTTTAGGTGCCAGATTGATAATGCTGATATTGTACATATTTTTTTTGATTGTATAGGCTTAAATCAGTTTCGAGAGGACATATTGCAGTTTTGACTCACATTACAGGGGTACATGTGACTATTTATAGAGATGTGATGTTGACAGGAGTAGGTGAAGGCACACAACCTGCTCAGACATGTTATCCATTTAGATATCTTATGTTCATGGCAGTTACAGTTGCACAACTATGTATTGCTGATATGTGACTTCAGCCGGAAGCACCTACATTTGAAATGTGGCGCTCAAACTTTTATAATGTATTTAATTTGGAATATAGGCTCTATAGCATTAAATCCATGAGGAAAAAAAAATTGGGGGCCAAAATATGGGGGCCTTTGTTGCACCATATGGACAAATCGCAGTGAATAACATCTTTCCTCCTAGATATTCATGCAATATTTTTTATGTGGTCCTTTTTTTGTTGTATAAATTATGTCTGCATCGAAGATTTAATTATTGGTATGGAAGTATAAACAATTAAACATGCTCTGAACTGAACAATAAACAATCTTAATAAAAAAAAGGTAACCAGTTTATCCGTGTATTGTGGTGTACCAACCTATCACCTTAGTGCCCAAAATCCTAAAAACCGACTAGCCATAGTGTGTCATTCGTTCTCCGACATAATCATGAAGCTACCAATGATTAGACACTCCAGATTCTCTCAGGAATCGCGGTAGTAAGACAACTCTATCGCTCACTCACTCATACTTGTCTACAATAAGAGTAATCAGAGTCAGGGTATAGTTTAACATGTTTATTTTAACTAATGTGCTCTATGGTGCAGTGCATGTGCCATTACCAGCAGCAAAATGCATAGACACAATACCGTTAGCATTGTTACAATTCCATAGGATACAAACGGGGATGTCATTTTATAAAGACAGTGGAAAAAGGATTATAGAACCTAACCACCGTCCCCGTGATAATAAATAGTTTATTATAAAAAAGAAGACCTCTGGGCTTTGTCAGTAGACCCCATACATCTTAGAAACAGCACAGCTCCTCTCTCTGGAAAGGTTTCTTTCCAAGTGCTTAAACAACATGCAGTTCGGCAATATTAAAGCACTCGACTTTCAGTAGCGCAGTGTTGTGCAATGTTATGTCTAGGTGCAAAGGACTGACCAGAACAGAATATCAAAGGGCATTGTTCATCGACCTTGTACATCGTGTGCAGACTAAAACCCCAGAAAACAGCAGAGAATGCGAAAAGCAGACAGTTCTCATGTGAAAGGCACAACCAAAGTCTTGCAAAATAAAGGCATTTAGTCACATGCGCAAAAGCAGTCTCATGGCAGCAAAGATCAAGCTAACAGCAATGTCGACAATGAACCTACCATCCATACAACAATAATTTTATAGCCCGATGTGATTTCAAAGCACACTTTTGCACTTTATTTTCTAAAAGAGATCTTTGTGTAAGATCCAAAAATGACCTAGGATAGGATTCTTGAAAATCCCAATAAGGTCTGATCATTTTTATCTGATCAACATTGTTTTTTGAAAATTGCTTAATAATGGCCCCTCCTTGTTAGTTGTTACTATATGCTCTCGTTGAGAAGTGCAAGTTCTACTATGGAAGGGATTGGTTTTCTAGTGCACATTTAAATATGGCCGTCTCTCATTAACTGTTTCACACATGGAGCTTGAATTTTATCTGTACCTGTATTAATACCGAGCAAGAAAATATTTCCGTTTCCAGTACACCTGGCAGGCTCCCATGCTTTCTACATTCAACACTCAGAAAAGTGCATACTTGCCCAAGCAATGTTAGCCACATAGAGGGGGCCTTATTAAAGATTCAATGCAAAGAGCCCACTGCATGTGAAAGCGAAGATAATTTCCATAATTCTGGAAGCGTAGGACTCTGCAGCATCCAAAGTGGGAGGTACCATGCAACCAGCATCAGAGATGTTATCATAGAGCAGGTCATTTCCCTCCAATGCACCCATCTTAAGTTCACTTAATCCGCTATCCTTTAACAGGCCCATTTGTTTTGCTGGTTGTTGTCTGATGGAGGTTTCCTTGGTACGTCTTTCCCAGAACCTTCCTTTTACTAGAAGGGGTGCATGCCAATGTCAGATCCAGTTGAAGTCCAAGCAGTTTTGACTGTGGCTCTTAATAAAATATAATCAATTCTATTACATTTTCACTATTGTTGAAGCTCTAAAATGTTTAAAACAGACTGTTCACTACTAATTTTACAAAATGTCCTCGATGGATAATCTCCAAGTTCTCTCTAAAGTTATTTTAAAATAGTGACAAGTTAAATTAAAAATTCACTTAAAATTTTGTTCAGAATTACGAAACTCCACTCTTCGTGAAGGTGATGATGTAGTTTCCAATTTTGACGGGGACGTAAGGTTTATCCTTTTGAGCAATCCCGATGTTATGATTTCCTAATGCAGAATGTCCCAAGTAGGACACCCTCCAGTTAAAAAAAAGTGAGCGTGGAGGCAGAACAACAACCAACAAAGGTAAGAGCTGTGGGAAGAATGGCTCTGATCTGAGGCCAGCTCATGTTTTTAAAAAAATAACTTGATAAACTTTGCATTTTGCAAAGCTTGAAAATTATAGAAAATACACAAAGTTGTGAACCAGCCAGTTTTACAAATTTGCACTCTTCTACTTTAAATTCCATTTAATAGATAGGATTGAAGTTGATTCTGAAAAATTGATTGGTTGTCATTTAGTATGTAATTTAAAAAAAATCCACAATATTTCTTCACATAGAATCACACGGTGTGCACCTGAATATCAAAACCAGAATAGTGATGGCATAGAATATCACTCACTGAATACTGAATCCAAAATATCGGTAAATGAGCATAGTTTTTCCATACCTTTCTCCAAATGTGTACCTAACCAATATATATATCTTTAAGGTGGGAAACATCCTTTACAACACAACTTTTACCTCGCAGTGCCTTTACGACGCAACTTTTACAACGCAAACCATTACAACGCATTGCGCTGGGGGGCGCTCTAGGATAGGGAATAAGTTTAATTTACTGTCCAACACCTTCCCTAGTGTCCACGGGGACTGGAGTTGGAATAGTAAATTAAACTATTCACTATCCAGCGCCCCAAAGCACTATGCGTTGTAAAGGTATTCGTTGTAAATACCGCGTTGTAAAGGCATGCGATGTAAAAGTATGCGTTGTAACGTCATACATCCCTTTAAGGTATGTAGATGTGGAGTTAGGAAGAGTAAAGCTACACTTCCTGTTGGAAACAACTCTCTCTGCACGGTTACCCCCAAACATGTTGCCTTCCTCCTCCTACTTTTTGCTGAATTCATTTTTGTTAGCCTTACGACTCTCTTCACTTTACCACTGATAACCAGTGCTAAAGTGCTTGTGCTCTCTCCTCAAAACATGTCTGATACCCAATTGGCATATTTAATATACTTATAAGTCCCTAGTAAAGTACACTACATGTGCCCAGGGACTGTAAATTAAATGCTACTACTGGGCCTGCAGCCCTGTTTGTGTCACTCACCTAATTAGCCCTTTAAACATAGCTCTGACCTGCCATTGCAGGGCCTGTGAGGCAGTTTTAAACTGCTATGTCGACCTGGCAATTCAAATAGCTTGCCAGGCTCAGAGCTTCCTTTTTAATACATGTACATCACCCAACTGTAGGCCCTGGGCAGCCCAGAGGGTCGGATGCAATGTGTTTAAATAAAAGGACATGCACTTTTAAGTTTTAATATCATGGTAGTGAAAAACATATACATTTGTATTTCACTACTACAAGGCCTATATCCCCTGAAGGATAACATTATTATTACCTTATCTATACTACTATAATAAAGCAGAAACTTTCAGGCTTTGAGGCGGGTAAACTCGGGAACCACTGTGCCAATCTACACACCCGATACACCGTTGAAATCGGCAGGGTGTGTATATGGTTATAGGCTACATAAATTAAAAAAATAAACGTTATTTAAATTTTAGATAAAAAAAAGTAGTCCCTCAAAAGTAGCGCCGGCCGCGACGTGCGTGGTCACGTTAGGAGCACGGGAGGAGCGGCGTCCGAGGAGCGGCGGTCATGGCACGGGGGAGGAGCGGTGACGTCAGGAGCAGAGGACCGGCGGCGGAGGAGGAGCGGTGGACATGGCGCAGGGGAGGAGCGGTGGTGTGAGCGGACAGGCGGGAGCAGCGCCGGCGGAGGTAAGGGCACTCATGTAGGGGCGGGCGGGGGACGGGATGGGCCGTGCGGCGGTCGGGGAAGCCTGAGGACAAGAAAGAGGAGGCAAACGGTGCACTACAAATGTCAGAAAAACGGTGCCTTACAGGAGGAAAAGGAGGAAAAAGTGACGTGTAGCCAGAGGGGTTTTAGATGCTGTAAACGTTTGAGCCACCTCGGCTTCCATAGGATAATCCCATGCTCTTCTCAACGGGACTCTGTGCTCCGCCGTTAACAAAGTGCACAACGAAGGCCTACACACGGTCAGGAGAAAAATGGTCTCCCCTCGAACGAGGCCACCTTCTGTCAAAAAGGGGAGAGTTTGCTCACATAACTGTCAGCAGTGAATATGTTATTGTTTAGATGCGTTTGCTTCACTATAGGAGATTATATTAATATAGGAATATTTCCTTCACGAATACCTGCGTCCCTTGGGTGGAGTGGAGGGAAGGGGGTGGATGACGTGTGCACGAGGAAAAAGTGACGTGTGCAGGTTACAAAAGTGGGGCAGGCGTGGGCCCTGGAGCAAAGTAAATTACAGGAGGAAAAAGTGACGTCTGCAGGTTACAAAAGCAGGGCAGGAGGGGGCCCTGAAGAATAATTGCTCCCGGGCAACATCGGGACGGGCTGCTAGTAACATTTTATAAGCATAATTTCAAATTGGTAATATGAAATTGCTTCACATTTGGTGATTCTGGAATCCTATTTTAACATCCTTTAATTGTAAAGTTAGACTTTAAATTACAATACTGAAAATAGCACTTATAGGAAGTTGCCATTTTCTTACCATAGCCTTCTGGTGCCTGCAGCATGTCTCTGATCATATGAATGGGTATAGTTAGCAGTTGGGCTTTGTTCATTCTACCGAGATAGGCACATACAATGGAAGCTTTGGTGTGACTGTGCGGGCTATCCTGACATGATGAGAGGGAGGAGCTGGACAAAGGCTCACTTTAACCTCAATAGTCTGTGTCCTGTTCGCCCCACAAAGAACTGCCTACACCCTGCAGTCAGTCAGGAGCAAGGGCAGACACAGCAGGCTGTCACAAGCCACTCACCTGAACTCCTGGTAGTGCCGATGGGGTGACAACTGGACCCAATTCTCCCCGAGGCCAACTGTGGTAGCAATGACAAGAGTGGATGCACTGTACCACAGAAGGACCCACAGGGGAAGGCGATTGGAGGGAGAAAAGAGATAACAAATCACACTTACCTATAGCATGTCTTGTCGTTTGGTCGATTAAATCTGGAGGGAGTGCAAGAGAACATGTTTGCTGTGATTCAAGCCTGGTGCAAAGTCACCACTCAGGTTGTGAAGGCACTAGGGGGCATATTTACAATAGAATGGCAGAACGGGCTTTCAGGTAAAATTGCTAACACTGTTCTTCGCTTTTCAGAAAATGCAGGGATGCACCATGTTTACAATGATATGGTGCACCCACCACTGCGTTTTCCCTAGTGCTGCTGCTAAATTCAGCTGCATAGCACCAACGCAGGCACCCTTGCAACATAGTGTCCCTTCCTGCACAAAAATAATCACTAATGCTGATTTGTAACTCTTATGTGTGCTGCAGTGTGCCCACTGCAACAACTATGTCCCGCCCCTTTCACGCTAACTGTAGCTTGAAAGGGGGCCTTTATGACAAGATGGCATTAAGCCACTTTAAGTGGCTTAACACCACCTTGTAAGTAAAGCAGAGGGTTCATCACCACAGGAATGTCATCAGCAAGTCAAGTTCCTGTGACGATAAGCCCTTATAAATATGCCCCTAAGTGGGATCAGTAGGAAACACATACAAGTAGGTATGGCATACAAACACTTACAATTAGCTATGGCATGCAAATCACACAAACATTGGTGTATCATCTCTTAATTGCATTATTATCAAACTAAGATAAAGAAGAAGTATTTTGTGACATATCATCCAAACCTATGGAAGGTTTCATGAGCAGTACTCAAAATATGAACACTAGCAGTCCATGCGTCAAGAAACCATATGCTGAGTAACTAAGGGGCTGATTACAATGGTGGTGAACCCGCCACGAACAGCCTGTCGGTGGCGGGTTCACCGTCATCATGAGGCCATTTTCCACCCGCCATATTATTATGGCTGGCAGTCAAACCTATGGAAGGTTTCATGAGCAGTTCTCAAAATAGCAATCCCAGGGTCAAGAAACCATATGCTGAGTAACTAAGGGGCTGATTATGATGGGGGTTAACCCTCCACCGAGAGGCTGTTGGTGGCGGGTTCACCTCCATCGTGAGGTCTTTTTCCGCCCGTCATAAAATTTTTGCGGGCGGTACCGTAGCGTTTGGAAAATCTGACTGCCACACACCCGGCGAGCTCCTTGATCCCTTGATGAAATTGCAGCGGTGCCTACCAAGCACTGCCATTGGGAGTAGGATGGTTCATCCGCGACAGCCTTTCCATAGCCATTCACCCGCCATCGAAACGCTGGTGGAGATGGACTTTGAGGGCCTGTAGGAGGCACCCTTTCCCCCGGGCACTTTGGGTTTGTTACATTTCCCTGCACCATGTGGCAGGCACTGCAGGGTGCCTGCCACATAGTGCAGGAAATGGTTAAAAGTGCATTTTTAACATTGCTGTGGGTGCTGCAGCTAGCAGCGACCTTCGCAACGTTATGTATGGCACTTGCGGCGGCGGTGGTGGCAGCCACATCGTAATACCACCTGTGGGACCACAGGCTTGTAGGCGGGTGGCCCCAATCCCCGAGACAATGGCGGATGGACTGAAGTCTGTCCGCCATCGTAATCAACCCCTAAATAATATGGTTGAATGCTCTATAACAAACACTTCAAACAAAACATGTTTCCAGTTTTTCACAAGCGCTTGGTGAAAAAGTTCTGATCTGTGATCGTATAGCACTGCTCAAAAGTCTCAAAGCAAATGCCATTACATTTTTGCGGGCGGTACCGTAACGGTTGGAAAATCTCACTACCACACACCTGGCGAGCTCCTTGATCCGGCTCATGTTGTAGAGGCCCTCATATTTCCAGAAATTGCAGCGGTGCCTACCAAGCACTGCCATTGGGAGTAGGATGGTCCATCCCCGCCAGCCTTTCCATAGCTGTTCACCCGCCATCGAAATGCTGGTGGGGATGGACTTTGAGTGCCTGTAGGAGGCACCCTTTCCCCCGGGCACTTTGGTTTTGTTACATTTCCCTGCACCATGTGGCAGGCACTGCATGGTGCCTGCCACATAGTGAAGGGAACGGTTAAAAGTGCATTTTTAACATTGCTGCGGGTGCTGGCACCAGCAGCAACCTTCACAATGTTATGTATAGCACTTGCGGCTGCCGTGGTGGCAGCCAGATCCTAATACCACCTGTGGGACCACAGGCTTGTAGGCGGGTGGCCCCAATCCCCGAGACGATGGCGGATGGACTGAAGTCTGTCCGCCATCGTAATCAACCCCTAAGTAATATGGTCGAATGCTCTATAACAAACACTTCAAACAAAACATGTTTCCAGTTCTTCACAAGCGCTTGGTGAAAAAGTTCTGATCTGTGATCGTATAGCACTGCTCAAAAGTCTCAAAGCAAATGTCATTAATAAGTTCTTTAAACAAGCAGTTTGCTGACTGCTCCTTTTTGATACAACCAATAGTTCAAATGTTAATGTCTATGAGTGTTGCATTGCCTCATGCAATTGTCTGTGGCCTTATTTGCTGCTCACAATCACTGCCTTTAATGCGCTGGAATGGCCCATAAATACCGCTTTGTTGCTTGTGTGTTTGCAAACTTCTTTGTATCTGCATGCTGTTTTAAAGTATGTAAATACTTTGCCTGGGTGAGCTCTGCTTCGGTTGCCCCAAGATGCGGGGCCAAAGAATACATGCTATTGTGATTCTTTCTTCTTTGTGAAGATGAAAGCGGTGTGAGTGCCAAGAGACAGTAAAGAGGTGGGACAAAGTGCTGAGGAGATAGATGGGAGTGGCTGGGAGGCCGGCAATGACAGAAGTGCATTGTATTGTATTGTATTGTATTGATGATTTGTAAAGCGCGTTGGCTACCCAGGGGTGTCCCAGCGCTATAAGAAGGAGTGAGTTGGGCTGGTGAGGCTGGAGTGTGAGAAGCTGAGTGAAGAGTTAGATTGGAATTTTGCTGAAGAGCCAAGTTTTTAATAATTTACGGAAGGTGAGAAGGTTAGGTTGATGATGGATCATCTGACTGGATGCTGAGAGAAGGCTGCTGCTCCATGGGACTGGTAACCAGGTAAGCAGCATGCAGTGGAGGCTGGCATGGCTGGCGGGTGAGGGTGGTGAGTGCAGGGGTTAGCAGGGGGTCTTGCGTGGGCAGGTTGTGGAGTCACTATTGTGGGAGGGAGCAAAAAAAAATTAACTTACCTTGCCGCCGGGTCCCACATCTCTGCTCCTGCTCTCCTGCCTCTGACTTCAGGAGCAGAGGCTGGAGGAGTGGGCATGTTCTCCATGCAGGTTGTAATGCATGGAGAACAGGGAAAGTGTGCATGACTGGTTTGGGTGGTCCGAGAGGGATGTGCAAACAGTCATTGCTTACTCAGGAGTGGGCAAACCACTCCTCCACTGCCCTGCCCCGCTCTGAGAGCAGAGCAGCCGTGACCACCCGCCCGCAAACCAACACAAACATAAAAGGATAATAACTGAAAATGATTATCATTTTCTTCTTTTGCTTCTCGCACTGCTTAAAAGCAGCGGGGCGTTGCTCCTCCACCAAAGTGGAGGAGCTGCCACGGGTAGCGAGAGGAGACCAACCACTGAGGGCGGGGACAGGATTGTTTAAATGGTCTTGTCCCAGAAAAGATACGTGGAGAATTTGGCTAAATACCGTTGCTGCTCGTGTCTGCCAGTACGCTGCACGTGGTGTTGGTTGACAGTTCTGTCAAGGCATGACTGTTTGTTGACACATTTGCCTTACGTAGCTGCAAATGGAAAGGCATTTCATGTTAAGCATTTCAGTCATACTTTGTGTCTACTACTTGCCATCAGGGGCATGCAACATTGCCCCTTATTAGTTTAATTCAATAATGTATACATCAAAAACCAAAAGTTGACCAAAAGTGAACAACACCACATATTATCCTTGGGGACTTTATATGAATAATCAAGTGATATATGCTAAGAACTTGGAGAAGGCCACATTTACGATTCTGAACCGAAATGCGCTTTTGTGCTGGCAAACAGGGTCATGACACAGGGCATCTGTGCACTGCAAAGTCATGTCTGTAGAAGTTTCTCCGCACTTCAAAGATACAACTGTATATAAACGAAGGAATTCCAACACCACCACTTCAGTATACTTCTGGACCTGTGGATACTCCACCAGGAAGATGGACTGCCGTGCTGCTGAATTACTGCTACCCTGCTGCACTGCTGCACTGGAAGAACTGCTGCCCTGCTGTGCTGACCTTCTTCCTACCTTGGCTGGGTGAGAATGGTCAGACCTGCATCACTTGAGCCCAGAACCCAGAGTGACTCCAAGGACTAGTTGGCTTGCCTCCTTATCTGAAGCCTCAGGACATAACAGGCTTCCATCCACCTTGCATCTGCACCTGGGCTCTGCCAGCTGTGAGTCAAATCTGCCAAGTGGTGCCACCCCAGTTCTGAACCATTAGGAGTGGGCCTAAGGTGCTTACCAGCAAAACTGATGCATCTTCTCTGCTGAGTGCCGCATCCTGAAGCCGAACTGACACATCTTCTTGGTTGAGCAGCCCATCATCATGCAGAACCCATGCATCACCACTGTTTTGTGGATTGGACCCAGCGCTGAAGGTCCACATCGCAGTCTTTGGAACCAAAGCATTAACCACTGCGGCAGCTCATGTCCGATCCAGTTTCTCATATCTCTCATTTACGGCAGCTTGATGATGAGGTCAGCCTCTGCATTGCAGCCTTGCAGCTCTTCAGAACTGATGCTTTGCCAGCTGCACGCCATAACCATGATGTCCGGACTTCAAATCAGAGGCCACGTCACCGGGATCCTTGATGACATTGCAACAAGACCTTACACCGCAGCATCGCCGCATCTCAGAACTGATTCATCACCTCGACTGCACAACACTTCTTTCCCTTGGATCCACGCAATGCTCTGCGACCAGGATTTAAGCTTGTTTGTTCAGCAGGCCCAACCTGGTCCCTAGAGCTGGCCCCCGCTCCAGTGTGGTTGGCCTGAACGTGTGCCTTTGTCCCGGTCTGGCATGTCCGGATATCCCTTGTTGGCAGTTTGTGCTTTTTGGCACTATGTCACCCTAAAGTTTTAAAATTCAATATCTCCAGATTACTTGATTATATTTGTATAGTTATGTTCTTGTCTTATTTAATCAAATATATTATATGATGCTAAACCTTGTTTGGAAACTTTTTGTGTGGTATTTTCACTGTTTTTACTGTTTGAAGTGTTGAATAAATACTTTACACATTGCCTCTAGGTTTAGCCTGGCTGATCTGTGCCAAGCTACCAGAGGGTGAGCAGAGGTTAATTTAGGGTTTGCTTGCCTCATGCCCTGAACAGGATTGTGGTTGCTGCAGTCAACTAGTAACTCCATTTCCACCACTGCCCTATATGTACTTACCATTCACTATTCTATCCTTGATATTCTTGTACAATGATACTCTGGAGCTCATTATTGAGCACTACGACCACTATTTAGGAAAGAATGCACCTCTACAGCTTTAATGTTTGGCCATTGCTAAGGATCTCCACCCCTAAAAATATATTTCTGACTATGGGCCTGACCTTTCCATGGATACAAATGAAACTCTTACCCCCTGCAATATAGTGTTCCTTTTTCTCTCTTATCAAGACTATCCTTTGAAGTAAGTTTATTTTGGTTGAAAATTTGTTGTTTCCGTGTACTTAAACAATTGCTACAAATTATTTTGTGGGCACAACTGTGCTTAGCCAGTTCGCCTTCATTTCCTTCTTGTAAATGGCTCACCAAATGTGTTATTATTAAGCCGCTGTTGTGCGGAGCAAGCATCCCTTTCTTTAATGAGTTCTTGGGCACTTGATGCCTGGATGGCAGTATGGTTTTTAAGAAACTGCAGCTGTGCGGAGCTAGCGTGTCTTTCTTTTAACGACATCTGGGGCACTGAATACCTGGATGGTAGTGTGCGGTTTTTAGAAGCTGTGGCTGTGAGGGTCTTCACTTGGTCCCATGTTCAGACCAGTATTGAGTGAAACCATACTCTTTACTATTATATTGTAATTAAATATCCCACAGATTCTGAGAAGTAGGTTCAAGTCTGAACTTATCTGTTAGTGTGGAAAAAAGGGACAGAGCCTTTATGGAATTTAGATCTCATGAGAGTTTTGTTGAGTGAGGAAGAAAGAGTCTTTTAAACATGATTAATTCTTTGGGAATAGCGACAGAGAAATATGTGTTAGGGAAAAGCTTAAGGAGGTGTTCACAGAAAAACTAGGAAAGTTAAAGAACCACACGCATAAGATCAAACTTAAGAACAATGCGATCACCATGAAACAGAAATTGCGAGGTGTACCTATTAATGTAAGCGAGGAATTAGGAGTTACTATAAATGATTTAGTCAGTGATGGCATTATTGAAGCTACTGAATCAGTCAAATAGGTTTTGCCCATTGTTTTGGTGTGCAAACCTGATCAGAAGCTGATAGTATGTGTGGATTTGAGTGCACCTAATGAAAATGTGATAGTTGACTGTCACAATAGTTGACTGTCACCCTCTGCCTAACATTAATGAGGTAGTTTCCATGTTGGAAGGTGCAACAATATGTTCTACTTTAGACTTCAGATCTGCAAACCATCAGATTGAATTAGCTGAGGATTGCAGGAAATTAACAGCATTCATTACACCTCAAGGTTTGTATCAATATACTATGATGCCATTTGGGTAGGCATCCGCAGCTTCAGTTTTCCAGAGGGTCTGTTTTTACATTTTTAAGGACATTGATATGTATGTTAAGTGTTTTCAAGATGATATTCTGATCTTTTCAAAGACTGAGGAAGACCATTTAGAACACCTATTTGAAGTGTGCAATAATAAGTTGGCGAAAAATGGGTTGACCTAAAAAGCACAAGTGCAAAATGCTCAAAAAATCTGTCAAATACCTGGGGCATGCTCTGTCTGGTGAAGGTGTGGTGCCAAAACAATCCAATGTTGAAGCCATTATGAAATGTCCTGCTCCAAACAATAAGGAGCAATCATTGTCGTTTGCTGGCATTTGTGAGTACTATAACAAATTTGTTGAGAATTTCCATCCTTTATGGTCCTGCTTATCCTTAAATGTTTGATATGTCCTTTTGCTTTTTGATGTTATACTTACGGTCCTGCTTACATTTACTGTTTGTTATGCCTATACACTTTCTCACTGTAAAGCGCTCTGATACCCGCAAGGGTCTTGTTCGCGCTCTATTAAACCTTCAAAATAAATAAATAAATAAAATGGATTGTTTAAGTAAGTTGACATAATGCAGCTTATGAGTGGTTAGATGATCAACAGAAGGCATTTGAGACAATAAAAGGTGATATCATTATGGATTCAACTTTAAAACCATTATGCATGAAGAAAGAATGTATAATTACTGTGGATGCTAGTTTAAATGAGGTTGGATGAGTAGTATCACAGAAAAGTGGCATAGAGGAATGTAATGTTGCGTTTATCTCCAGCACCCTTAACCCTTTAAGTGCTGCCGTCGGCCAACGGTCGTCACGGGCACTACCTCCCCAGTGCTGCGTGCGACCGTTGGACGTCCATTCAGCACTGGATAATGGACAGCGCAGCACTGGGGAGGTATATTTACGAAGCTCCTAAGGTGTTAATGAGACATAGCGTAGGTATGCGATTATTGAGAAAGAATTACTTGTTGTGTGTGGGCGATTAAACATTACCACAATTACATGGGGCAGTAAATTCACATTAGGAACTGATTATAAGCCATTAGTGAACATACTGTCACCGTGAGGGGGTTGGAATTCTATGGTACGAATTGCTAGATTAGCATCTAGGCTTCAGGAGTATTGTTTCAAGACTGAATATGCACCAGGTAAGAAAAATGTAACTGCTGACTTCCTGTCATGTCATCCATGCCAACAAAATGTTTGGAAGTTGTGCATGAATGTGAAATAGTGGCCAATATCAAAGACATTGTTTCTGGAGAATTTGAGGAAATTTCTGAAGCAGCGTGGAGAGAAAGTGAAGCTGTGGATGATCTGTGTCAAACTGTGAGAAATTCTATACTTAATAGTCGGCCAAGGAAGAGAAATGTAAGTTCAGAAGCTATGCATATGTTAAATGTTGCGGAGGAATTAGAAATGGAAAGCAGTTTAATGTACAAAGGGAGTAAGTGTGTTCCTCCTAAAGGGATACAAGAGTTGATTTTTAAACTGGCTCATAAAAGTCACCCTGGGATGTCTGCTATGAAACGTCAGGTAAGAAATTATTTCTGGTGGCATGGCAAGAATAGGATTAATGATGTATGTGACTCTAGTGAAAAAATGGTAAAAGTCAATATTCCTCCATTAAAGAGTGTAGAGTGGCGTGAAGAACTATGGAAAAAACTTGCTTTTGACATATCACGGCCATTTACTTGTTTACCCAGTGATTCACAATTTGCTTTAGTTTTAGTTGATTATGATTCTAAGTGGCCAGACAAAAGTTTGTTTTGCAAGCAATCACCGGTGCAGAGATAGAGTTTTTCAAAGAAGTCGTTTCATTTGATGGGTATACTTTTGTATTAGTTACAGACAACGGTTTACAACTTACTTCAACAGAAATAGGGGCCTTCCTAAGGAATTGTTGTATAAGACATGTGATGACTTCATTTAACGAACCACATGAGAATGGTCAGGTTGAGAGATTCAACCGTGTCTTGAAAGATTATGTAACAGAGACCATTATCAAGGGAGTAATTGGAGGAATCGTCTTAGGAAAAGTTGTAGTTGTATCGCATTACACCGCACATGGTTAGTGAGGATGGCCCTTTCAAGTTTTTGAAAGGGAGAGATCCTGCCTCTAAATTGTGTCAATGGTGTTTCAAGGAGAAGTGCGGAGGTAAAGGAGGAGATGGGAGTGTTTGTTGTGAAAAGAACTGCAGATAAGGTGAGTAAGATGCAGTACAAGTCCAAGGTATGGTATGATGACAAATGGAAAACAAAACCTAATGAATTCAAAGTAGGGGATTGGGTAAAAATATTAAGGCCAGGGTTCATCAGTAAAGGTACAGCAAGATTTGGAAAGGCTATGAAAATCATGAACACTTTTTACTAACAGAGTGATCACTCAAGATGGCAGATTGGGGAATGTCAGGAGAGTAGCAAAGTGTCTGGATGGAAGCCAAGCTGCATATAATAAAGATGACATACAAGAAGATTCTCTAGTAAGAATGAGCAACCAGGTCTGCAGGTGTGATCAGAATGATAACTGTGGTAATCGCTCAGAAGTGATGAATAACAGTGAATATACTGTAGCTTCTAGAGTCAAAGGTGCAAGTCTTGTTAGGCAACCTCCCAGGAGGTTGCTTGATTTTGTGAGTTTATACATATTAACTGCCTTCTACTTCATTTGTTATATAGTATTGTTTTCATTGCATAATATTGTACGTTACCTCTTGTGTGTTCTTTTTCTGGTTAAATGAGGGGGGTATGTAATATCCTATGTACATAGTTGTGCATACACAAGCCTGTGCTTTATTCGCTTATATTGTACATATGCAATGTGTATTTTCAGTGTGGATTCTATGTTCTAGCAGAGAACTATTTCATTACACTGCAGGCAGCATCAACAGATTATGGAGCTGCCCTGAGTTCCGATGTGTTGCTGTGCTGCTGGATTAAATTACTTGAAAAGCATTCGTATGGATGTACTTGATTTCAGTATCAACGTAGCAAAGTTTCAAATAAAATGTCCAGTTTCACTACTACTCTCAAATAAATTTAGCCACAAGGTAATAAGTGTTCTCAAATAAAGACAAATATGAACTGTAAACATTTCTCTTTTTGCATCATCACCCCTATTTTATTTTGGGTTGGTGCTTTTAGATTTTGGACTTAAGGCCCTGCTAACCAGGCCCCAGTGCATGTTCTTTGACTGGTAAACGTTGTCAAGCTGGTTAAAATCCTTAATTGGTGCCTATAACGAACCTCTATGTCCCTTGTAAATGGTACCCTATGTGCAAAGGGCCTGCAAGTTGAATGGTGCTAGTAGACTGAAGCACTCACAGTGCTGCCACGTAGAACACAACTCTAAGATCTGCTACAGCAGCATAGCTGAGAAGTTTTAAAACTGCCATTTTGACCTCTCAACATCACCCTTTTGCTAGGCCTAAACGTTCCTTTTAAATATTAGTAAGTCTCTCCTAAAATAAGCCTTATGATCCCTGAGGCAGGGTGCGTAATATTTAAAAGTAGGACATATGCATTTAATATTTTTACATGTCCTTACAGTAAAAAAAGACAGGCCCAAATCCAATTATTTACTGTAGCAAGGCTGGCTGTGACATTGAAAAGTACACTGGATTGGTTTAAATAAGGCTAATGTCAGATTGGCACTAGCTAGAAAAGTACTTGAAACACTCGTTTTCATAGTTAAACAAAATCCGCCTTAAATCCTATAGTCAAATATTTTTTGTCTATTTCAGAAGTAGCAACTATAGAAAGTCACTATTTTTCCACCTAAAACCTCTACTACCATTCTCAGAGTTAATCCAAGTCTATATTCAGGGTTACTTTTCAACAGAATCAGAAGAGGTGGTGGTCTTTTTGCAGGATCGTATATGTTCTGGGTGTTCATTTAAAAACTGCCCAGGGGTCTACAGCATTTCTTGTCTACAGGTCGTAAAGCTGTTCAAAATTGAGCCTCCCAGACTGGCACTAAAATATATTTTAGCATTCAGGGGTATAACACTTCTACTCATCTTCAGGTGAATTTCCAGCAGAAGCCCGGGTATCCCAGAAAGGGTGAAAAAATTGACCTTTTCTCTTTAAGGTTTTTCAAGATTTACAAAGTTCGGAGTTTGAAACATGGTAAAGTTTAATACATTTGACAAAACATTGCTGGCTAGACAAAAAATATTGCCATCTCAATCCATTTTTAATGTGAGAGAATCCTTTTAATAAGGCTGATGTTTGCTTATTTGGCTCCCCAAAACTAGACTTTTGTGGAATTGTTTTCTCCCATTTTTAAACTATTTCAGCCTTCTTAAAAGATATATGTTTTGGAAGGAGGTCCTCAGTCATATTAAGTAAGTGGTGGGTTTCCCGGTTCTATCTACCCCGTCGCTGGCGATTTTGGGCATTAAACCCGGCACCTCAAAAGCCATGTCTAACGCGGATTGGAATCTGATCCTCCACCTACTAGGAGCGGCTAGGCAGTCCATTGCCTTATGTTGGAAGAAGCCCCTCACCCCATTGCCACTTGGTTTCTTCAACTGTGGGATGTCCTGGCCTTGAAATTACAGCCCGTATTACCCACACGAACACAGGATTAAAGCGCATTTGGCAGCCTCTTATACACCCTCTCACTAAAACTGAGCCTTCTTATCGGGTGCCCCCCAAACTGCGCGCCCTGCAGCTGTTCGATGATCCCTTGGAGCATTTCTCTCAAGGTCGGACACCAGACTCCCCGGAACGTCCCACTTGAACTGGCGGGCGGGCCTTTCTGCCCCCAGGAACCCCTTATGGCCCCAAATTTGGGCCTTAGCTCCCCACAGTGCATTCGACAACCACCCCTCCCCATGGGACGGTAGTTCCTTTTGATTGCTTCCTTTTTCTTTTTATGTGTTTTTGTCTTTTATGATCCCTTTCTCTTCTTTCTTTTTCTTGTGTGTTCTTGTTCCTATTAACAATGGAGATGGCTGTCTAGTAGTTTCACAGTGCACGGTATTTCCTCTCCATGATGGGAAGGCATCATTGTTGATAAGGCTAAGCCTACTGGGTCTCTACTGTATGTCCAGCTGTGGTGCTGCGGCACTCTTCCACAAGGTGTTTGGACTCTTGATTGATCTGTGTATCTTAGCTTCTCTCATATATTTTCCCTTAGAACTGGGACTACTGCTACGCTGTTTGCGACCTAGGAGGGTACCGCGCTTTATGTTGCCCCAGTCGACTATATTTTGTAGGGACAGGCTGGCTTTTCCTTTCTTTTTTTTACACAGTCCGACCTCTGTATTTGCTGGGTTGATTTAATGTTGATTGATCAATGTACGGCTCGGACACTGATGTTATTTCACCGCTTTTCTCATTGGGACATGTGTCTCCTATTTGTTTGGCCTTTGTTTCTCTTGTCGTTTTGTTTTCAATAAACAGACCGTACACAAAAGATATATGTAAATTGAGTCTGCTGGCCAAGGATTTTAACAGAAAAAGAACTACTTCGCTAATAAGGAAAAAGCTTATAGAAGTATCTAAACGAATACACTGTGAATGTAATTTTTTGCTACCAGTACTCAATTATTATATAAAGGATTACATTTACCATTGATTAATGGTGATCTTCTACCTGGTCTTTCGCTAGAATGTACCAATATTAAAGGTGGCTTTTAAGTATCAAACAATAAATTCTGAGAAGATAAGTGCTCACTTTTAAGGGATGAGTCTGCTTATCATGTTAACCATGGTAAATTGTTGTCCATTGAGGTTTGGGATGAGCCTTCTGTGTAATCCCAGACTTGTTCAGGTGCAAGCTATAGCAAACTCACTCAGAGCATTAAGAACTCTCATGTTTTGCAGGTTACAAGGAACAACTGAGGCTATAACCAAACATAAGCTTGTGGCCCTGGTTTTAATCCATATTGCTTTGATATTGAATATGGAATTATCCCATTCGCTGTTTTGTTAAGGCTATGGGAGCAGACACACAGCATTGGGGTGAATTAGTTACTGGTGAGATTCCTTGTTCATCCATCTGAGTGCAGCTTTATTATTGACTAACAATCATCTATAATAAAAGATAGGAAGGGTGTGTTAACGCGGGATTTCTGGTCTATAGTTATAGATCTAGATCCCAACTCAGGTCGACTGAACCGTTGGTACCTGTCATAGAGTAAAAGGCAATCCACTACTAGGTCAATCAGTTAATGACTTACACCACTCTAAAGAACCACTTACTAAGAATAAGTTTTAAAAGTTTATTTCAAAGCCAAAGTTAACTGGAGATACAAACATCTCAAAATAAGGTTCAAAAGATATACGGGTATCAAAACAAACATGAATTTTCTAAATGTTCTTAGTCGGCAGAAGAATATCACCAAAACCAATTCAAGAATCACCAAAGTTGCAAGAATAGACACAAGCTGTAGCTTGTGAGTCATTTACAGAAAGGAAAATTTCAGATTAGACTGTCCCTACACTAGACTAAGTGACATCCCTACTTAACAAGTTCTTAACCTAAAAAGGTGTCAGCCGTGGTGACTTCCAAAGAAGATCACACACTTCCCTTAGTCTTCGTTATGAATCGAGGTTTCGCAGTTAACCTATCTGCCTACCCATCCGCTCTCTTAGGTTCCTCAGATCATCTGCCTTAACTCCACCCAGGGGTGCTGTCCCTAATACAAAATCACATTTACAATAGAAACGCCCCTTAGAGACGCCCCTCACGTGATGTCTTTTTTGGTATTTTCCATGCTGATACTCCTCTGGACCCTTAGTTAGAGTTGACCTTGCTTCCCAGGCTCCTCTCCGGCAGGACGGTACCCCCAGGAAATTCCTGAAGACTCCTCCAGGCCTGTGCCTGGCTCTCTTGAACAAAAGTCTATTCATCACTCTCTTGATTAAAACCCCCTCGCACCTGCAAACAGACACTTGTACTGTGGGCCCCAAATTCCGACCTCCACCGTATCTTCTAAGTCGTAAACCATCGAGCAGGCTCCACAGTTTGTGCCTAACACGACCTTTCTCTAACGAGCACATGCAGATCAAAAGGAAACGATTTTTGTCTATTCAGGCCTATTAGAATTACATGAAACGGGCCTATGCACTCTGCAAACCTTTAACATCTTAGTCTAAACAGTATTCTATCTTATTACACACAATGAATATATAAACTTATATAAAACATATTTCAGTTCTATGCTCAATAATACTTTGAATTATAACAACATTAAAATCCATATTATGTGGAAATGCATCAGCTTCTTGTATTCTCTGTGAACTGCCATGTGGCCTACACATTTCTACGTTTAGCAGAATTACATTTTCCCCTCCAACAGCCACATAACATAGGATTCCAACATCATTCTAACATTTCTACACAATTCTACATTAGCTTCCCACACAGATATATGCATTCTAATTTAATTAAACACTCTTATATATTTGCACTCTATAAATTCGACACTCCTACATAATGTTTACTAGACTAATACAACGTGCTTGTAAATATGGTGCACTTCTACAATTTTTCCCAAATTGCGCTCTCTCAGGTGTGTGCAGCTACCAATACAGTTATTTTTCAAAAGTACAGCATCAACGACTGTGTTAACATCCCCATTAGAGTCTTCTTTAGCCAAATAAATGAAATCTGAGAGTTAGATAAAGTAAACCATATTTCTCTTGTGTGCCTGAAAATATTAAAGCACCTTGAAAATGTGATTGTTAAACCTCTCAGAAGGATTAGGCAAATATTGAAATAGCAGAATTATAGGATAGCACTGAAAATCGTATGTCAAGATGAGAGTTTATATAACAAGAAAATATAATATTTTAATGAGGTAGAAAATAGATTGGTATCAATTATTTTTAGGCAGTGCCTTAAGAAAAGGGATGTAGTTGCATGTTTTAAATCATACATGCTTATAATATTTGGTTACCAAAGTTATGTGAGAGGAAAATCCAGATCTGCACAGCACAAATGGATTTTTCCCAGCTAATTGTGTCAAATGCACAAACTATGTGGCAAAATATAATTAAATAACTGACTTGCCCTTTCGCAAAAGCATTTTGGTATACATTCGAAGTATTTTTTACATGTTCTTATATGCTTTTGTGATATGGTTCCAAAACAACTGAAATGGGAAGTAAATGTGAATATTCAGGGAATAGTCATACACAATTAGTACAAATAGAAACACTTTTGCATGTTTGTCCATTTACTTAGAGTTGGACGTTTTGTACCGATTCACAAAGGCTTGTAAGGCTATGTTAAATAACAAACTTATAGTATTACTTCCAGGAAAGATCTATTTAAAATTAATTTTAAAAGAAGAGGAGGATAGAAGTGCAACTGAACATGAGACATGGACATTAGTAATTAATAATAAGAGAGATAAGGAATAAAGGGGTGGGGATGGATGTGTGTATTACAAATAAGTAATTCATAGTTGAATTACTAGCTCTATTGAAGGTTCAAAATGAAAACAAGTGGATGACATAGGTGTTACAGAAGACGGTTGAAAGAATAGATAAGGCCGTCTGGAGATGTTAAGACTTTGGACGTATAACAAAATTATTATTTTTTTTAGTCCTCATACTTGCCACCAGAAGGAATATACTCTAGATGGGATCCCTCTGCGCCGTCCACACAAACCAACTCAATTTCCGCCCCCGGTGTCTGTGTAGGCAAACAGGGTTCACCCAGAGGTAAGGCTGTCTCCTTGTCCAACTCCTGTTCCCTTCGATGGACCGTCATAGGTGCTCGGGAGGACCGGACCACAAACCTCTGGCATAATCATTGGACCAATATTAGTTCTTCGACCAGGTCACTAATGCGGACCAAATTCTGTTGGCACTCGCTTCATCACAATCTATGTCTGACTGACTGACCGTCATGATGTTTTTTAAGCAATCCGCAAATCTGGGTGGAGCCTCTGACTTCCATTCTCTACATATTTCTCTCCTGGCGATAACTATCACGTAGAACAAAAATTGTGAAGCATAATTATTCATAATGTATCCCGGTGGCAAACCAAAAAAAAACAGTCTGTGACAGCATACGATAGGCATTAATAGGACCTCCTCTAAAAAACTGCATACAGCCGCCCAATATCTGGAGATCTCTGGGCAGTCAATAAACATATGTTGATCGTCCGCTGCTGGATGTTTACATCTAGGACAGTTATCATTATCCGATGTCACCGTGGATAATTTAGCCGGAGACCAGTTTACCCTGTAAGCTGTAAACAAATGATTTCTCCTCAGGTTTGCAGGTTTAATTAGACATCTGAGACATAGAGAATGAGTCACTCCATATCCTCTGTACCTCCTCCGAGCTTCCGGTTAAAACATTACCCCACAGGTTTGCCAGTTCAGAGTCCAAACTGTCTTTTACTCCAATGAGTGTCCTGCACCGGAAGGAGACCTCCCGTTTCCACACTCCACCTCTGCAGATGGAATCTAGGGGCGGGGAATCCGCTCCAGTCCCCCACGATTGTCTTGCCCACCATGCAGAAAGCTGATAAAACTTGAATCTGGTCAGGGTCCCTTTAGTCAATTTCGTAAAGGACTCCCAATTCATAAGCCGAGAATTTACGCAAAGGTCACCCCACGTCTTAAAACCAGCCACTTTAAGTGGCTGTGACAATTGGTCTAAAAAACATTCCGGGGTGCCAGGGGAATCCCAAATTAGAGTCTGTACATTATAGTAAGGTATCCCTAAAGCTCTCCGGATGTAGCCCCAGTTCTTAAGTGCCGCCAACAGGATCTTAAGGCAGGCTTTTTTATAGAATTTTTGGTCTCTGAATTTAAACAGAAAGAATTCCAGACCCTGTGGCTGATCATGCAGCATTGCTCGAAAAAGACGGCCCTGTGAGGAAGAATCTAAGTTATTGGCCAATATTCTGAAATTCTTGAAGTGGAAGGCATGGCAATATAAAAGTAGGGCCAGACCTCCAATCTTCAGCCCTCTCCTCAATTTCTTCCAGGCTATCCTGGGTGGTTTTGCAGCCCATATAAACGAACCAATCTTTCCCTGAAGGCTAGCGATATCCTTAGGATTAAATGGTAGCGGGATAGTATTAAAAAGAAAGGTTATTTTTGGGAGAATAGTCATTTTCACGAGTTGGAAAGCACAACCCTGATGAAGTCCTAAGAAGACGAAACGAGTTGGCTGGGCTTACTGGAAAATGTAATGTATTGAAAAATAAAAAATCAATAAAGGTTCGATACTAGACGCATTCTTGAGACTCTTGAAAATTGAATCCCACATCTTGTTCATCATTGTTATGTTTATTAATATTGCATCGTCTGAATTTGTGCCTGAAACAAAACAACATAGTGGACGCTTCTTTTCTGATTGTTATGGTGTAAACTGAATAGTTGTGGCTTCTAGGTACTGGGGCCATGAAAAGTTGAGCCTGGGAACACTGATCATATTTAGTACGATACACTTGTGCAACAGTAGGGCCTACGTACACTGCTTTGGACTATCCTTTGTGTAAGTTTGAATATACTATGAGGAGAAAAATTCCACAAATTTAGGTTTGATTAAAAAAACAATGAATTGAAATTTCTTCCAGAAAAAGTATTTTGCTATTGTATTTGTGGGTTATAAAATAAAATAAAAAAACTTTATGAATTACATATTAAATGTAAATAATAGATGAACAATAAATGAACTGATGTCTTATTCTATTACAGATGATCAATTTTATGTTAGATTAGATTTGGAGACATTCCGAACAATTATCATCAAAATAAGGAAATGTGGGGCATATCTACAAGTCCCTAACGCCACGGGACGTCACTTTTTCTGACGCTCCAGTGACGTTGCTCTTTACCCCACATTTATAAGATGTATTTAAAGTAATAAACATGGCTTAACGCCAACTTGTAAACATGCCCACTACCCTAGCAGTCCACTGTGGCAAAGGTGATGGCAATGGGTATTGCAGTGAGTGTTTCGCCGCATCACCCATTGCTTTATAACACTGCCCCATATTTACAAGGATGGAGCAATTCCAAAAACTAAGACCATGTAAAACCGGGTTAGGATTGCGATACAAGGAGAAATTGTTAATTTCTCCTCATATTTTGCTCTTTCTAGGTGTGCTGCATTCTGCAGCACACATAGCAACAACATATCGCCTTTACGGAGGTTTCCTTCCTGCACATAAAAACAATCACCCCTGCAGCTCAGGCACCCTTGCAACATGGCACAAGGCTGCCTGAGCTGGCCCTAGGCAGGTTTTTTAGTGGCAGCTTTAGGGAAAATGCAGGGGTGCACCATATTTTTGTAAATACAGTGCATCCCTGCATTTCAAAAATACCAGAGCACAACGTAGCCAATTTTGGAGTAATACAGCACTCTAATATATTATTGTGAATATCCCCCGTGGATCTTAGTGGATCTTTTCCTCTTCAGTAATGGGTTTTTACAACCACCAATACATTTCTGCTACACTTTTTCTAAATAAAACTTTTCCTGAAATTAAGCCCGAC
Source organism: Lissotriton helveticus (assembly GCF_964261635.1). Taxonomy (NCBI): domain Eukaryota; kingdom Metazoa; phylum Chordata; class Amphibia; order Caudata; family Salamandridae; genus Lissotriton; species Lissotriton helveticus. The sequence goes on from NC_136061.1 coordinate 1,787,682,727, forward strand.
AATTGCGAATACTATGATTGTACACCCAATTACATAAGTTTACATAGGGAAGAATAAAATCTTCAAATTTATTTGGCAGTGGGAAACCTGCGATCTAATGCAAGAATTGTTCATTCACTGTCCACTAGATTAACAGTTTCCAAAGCAGAGGTGTCCATTCACTAGGATTGTGCTTTAAATTAAATCCTGGACATAACGTTTATGTATCAGAATTCATTGTGTTTAGTGTTCATTGCGCCTGAATAAACATATGATGTATCATGTTTATATTGTTCCTTAAAAAATATTTATTACAGAGTGCCAATAAAGAATTCCATTTTACACTGTTGTCTTATTTACTAGATATTACAGTAATCCCGTGCTAAGCTAAGCAAATAGGAAACAGTTTAGAAGCATTGAAAATCCTGGTCTCAATATGACTATGGATGTGCGAAATGTGAATAATTACGCAAAATGACAGCAAAGTTGTGCATAATTATGTGAAATGCAAATCCATAATTTCGGACTACATTTTTGCACATAATATATCCTTGTATCAAATTTTGAAAGGAGGATGCATTTAAACAAGAGCACTGCGAGCAACAGGAATTCATGTTCTCCTGTTCCGTGTTTGCAGTAAAAGTTTACCCTGAATTACAGCAAACTGCACCATGTGCGAGACATTTTTACATCACATGGTGCATAATTTCATGAAGAAGCATGATGGCATTATTTTGGGAACTTTGTGTTAAAATGCATAACACAAACTTCCCGAAAGTATGCAAAATATGCAATGTAATTTAGATTTTACCCCAGCCTGAATAAGACCAAATCTTCATGGAACAGATCTATATTGGAGGAGATTTAAATATATTTTACAACTGCCTTTTTTGGCACTCAAACTGGAATATATCTACAGATGGCTGTACCTGTAACCTCAAAGCTGTTCTCAGTGTTGGCATTGATGCTTTTGTTCCACCAAGAAGGGTCGCTCCGCAGAATCAGTAAAAGGCAAATTGGATTCAAAACTCCACTACAAAGAATTCCAAAACACGCCTTCACATGTTTTAATAACAGACTTAGAGCCTGATTATGAGTTTGGCGATCCTAGAGCGGACTGTCGCGCTAGCGCCTGGTCCAGAACCACCAATCCTGTAGTCAGACCGCCTGCCAGATTAGGAGTTTTCTCCTCGTCCGGCGGGCGGTTCTTTGGCTTTCCCATGGCGGTGCCTAAGAAAAAAGGCATTGAAATGGGAACACCAAAGACTGTTCCTGCACACAATGCATTCTATTGCCCTGAGGCAACGACCTAAGGTTCCTCACTGCCACACTTGTATTGACAGGCTTATTGCCATTTAAAGTGAGGTGGTCAGGAAACTCCTAATATGCTTGGCTGTGCCACTGCGTCCCCACCATGCATATCTGGGCCTCCGACCACTGCGTCACCGCTGAAAGATCCATGATCCCCTGCGGTTGGGGTGGTCGCATCGCCGTATTCGTAATACAGCAGGCGGACCACCAGTCTGGTGGTCCAGGGACTTCCACCACTGGTTCGTCAGTCCGATGGACTGCCAAGCTCGAAATCAAGCCAAAATATTAGCAACACATTGCATCAGTAATGTAACCACCAAAAATAAAGCAAATCAAAACACCAAATAATTCATATGAAGCACAGAGGTATCTGCACTATAAAATTGAAGGGGGCTCTGAAAAAAAATTCATATATGCATGTGTCAAGTGCGCCTGAAAATAAGTAAAAATAAGTCAAATGAGCACCTGAGCCAAATAAGTTTAAGTGAGTCTGCCAAATAAAATATAAGTCAAATTATCTAGCTCCAAACAGAAAATAGTCAAATGAGCCTAATTTTAACTGCTTGCCTGTAAAATGAACAGAGTGAGCTGAACTCGCTGTCAATAAATTTGAGTTTTCTTATAGTGTTTTGAAAAAATTTAATAATTCATGTATCCAGGCTAAAATAGTAAATGTTTTTACACATATGTGAGAAGTTGGCCTGATAGGTGATGTTTCCAATTCTGGAACCACCTGTTATCAGACCAAACAATCCCTTATGGTGTCTGGTTGTAAGTCAACCTTATTAGACAAGCTATCCTAGGGGTAGCATGGACTAAGCAGCCTAAAGGCTTAACTTAAGAGGTCGTGTTAAGCGAGCTGTTTTACCACATACAATCCTGTAATATCAAATGAAAGGACACCACACAAGTATATATTATAAAAATATATGTATTTATTACTAAAAACAATCCCCAGTATTCTTTATGAATAAAGGGGCACAAGCGTTAAATCAAAAGCACAGTTTAAACATACAAAGTTGCACAATTATGGATGAGGGCGGGGGGCCACTCAAACCATATACTAAACAAGTGGTATAAGGGATACCAATCGAACAGTGGTTAGGCCTAGGGCCTAGGGAATCGCTGGGAGCAGTCGGGACAAGCAATGCTGAAGTCGGGAGAGGCCCACGGGATTCGGGTGCAGTGCGGAAAGCGCACGCATGCACCAATGTTAACCAATGGTGCGTAAAAGTTGTAAAGTTAAAGTTTAAGGACACTTCCGCTAAACCTAGAGGAACAAAACTTAAGACACAGACCCTAGAGATGTGTACCAGTGTGGGAACACCGGCGGAGCAAAGTTACCTCACCCACAGGAAGCGGGTGCACAGGGTCGAAGTTGAGTCGGGTTTCGTCACGCAGGCTCTTGGTGCTTGAAGCTGAAAGGGCTGCAGGCGGGGTGAAAGAGAAGTGTCCGGTGGAGTCCAAGGGTGGACTCAAGTCGAAAAGTACCTGAAAGCAGAGGGGACAGAGTCTGGGTCACTCAGCAGTGACCAGGGTGGAACCAGGACGGAACCAGGCAATGTCGGGCGCAATCAGGTGGTCGTTAAGGAGCTTCTCTCCGCTGTCACGTGGGCTCTGGGGCATCTACGACGTCCAGGAGCAGGTCACGATCTGTCCCACGCAGGCTCTCGCCGTCGGCGCTATCGGCTTCAAGATTGGAGCAAACAACACTTGGCAAAAGCAATCCACGCGGAACCGGGAGATTGCTTCTCACTCGAACCAGGAGGGTCAGAGTGGGGGCTCCTTTTCAGGGGAGCTGGTGCAAATCTGGAGCAACCAGAATCGCAGGTCGAATTTCAAGTTTCGTCGGCACAGAGGCCACAAGCCGGCTGGCAAGTGACCGGGCCAACGCGTTGAGCCAAAAGAAGCAGAAGGGCCCCACGCAGCACTCGTCGAGTGTGGAGGGCTGAACTTCGGTGCAAGTGTGGCTCAGGATTGGGGCTTCTCAAACCCCGGTGTACAGCTTCGAGGGTCACTCGTGGGCTGCACGGTCAGCATCTCATGGTCTTTCCAAGATGGCGTGCCCCACGCTTCCGGTCGCCTCCACGGGTGTCAGCTCTGCAGGGACTGTGGATCGGGCTGTTAGAAGGCAGGCAAGCTTGATCTCGTTGATCTCTGTCGCTCGAGTTCCGGCAGGAACTGCGACAAAGCAGACGTCGATGGCTGGATGGTGCCTGTTTGCACAGGGTGGTCACTCCTTGACCACAAGGGAGATTCTTCGGGCTTCTACGTCGAGTAGGATGTTGAAGGGTCCAGAGTTTCGTTTCTCATGTTTCATCAGGATAATCTGAAGTGTCTTGGCACTGCTCCCACTCTTATTCGAATCTGGGGGGCTGGATTACCTGCTAGGTCCCCTCCTATGGGTGGGACCCAGGAAGGGGGTGGATACACCCCTTTCCTTTGATCCAGGCCGCCCTGGCACGAGGGCTGGAGTGCCCCAGAACCGGTTTGGTCGGATTATGCAAGGGGCAGCCTTGTGCGCCCCAAGCAGTGTCTGGTTTCTTTCAAACCTCCCTGCTACAATCCACTATCTCCTGTCTGAGGGGGTGTAACACCTCCCTGCGACAGGAAACCCTTTGTCCAGGCCCCATTTGGCTGAGTTTCGGTCAGCTTCAGGGGGTCAGACTCGTGTCTGGGGCAGAGGCATCCATTTTGTGGATCCAAGGTCCTTTTAGAAATTAACCGCATTTAAGTAAAGTAACATGTCTTCCCCTCTAGAGGGGTGGAATGCTATCCCCGTTGCCAGAACTGGCGAGGGGATAGTATTCCAAATCGTATGACACCTTACACGACATGTTTTGATAAAGCCAAACCAAAGTTGCTATATAACCGCGAGGATTATAATGCACTTAAGAGTATATGGTATGGCATTATCCTGAAACAGCTTAGGGAGTTGTTCCCGACAGCTGCAGACAGGCTCAGCTCATGCTAGAGCTCCATCTCACATTAAACCACGCACTCTGCCTCCAGGATTAATGAGGCCTTCCATAGGAGTGGCTCACGGGTTTATATGTGTCCAGATATAGGTTTAGATATAGGTATACTGTATCTAAGTAAGGGGTGATTACACCACCTTACCCCAGCTGAGTGATCAGCCAGTTGTGTCAATTTAAGAACCAGCCAGGGGTGGAAAAAGATATGCTGCAGCCCCTGGTAGGCCTTGGTGGCCCCTATGCCCTGGGCACCTATAGTGCATTATACAGGGGCTGACAAGCAGTCCATTTCCAATTGTGGTATGTACCTAGGGTACATGGAATCCATTTTACAGAGAGAGCAGATGGCCTGGGGCCCTGATTAGCAGGGAACCAGGTCAACTAAGTCAAAAAACCAGCTAAAGACAGGCAAAAAATCTGGGGTAACCATAGTCAGGTAGCCACCTTCCTACACAACCCCCCCCCCCCAAACGAAAGGAGATAAGGCTATCCTTGGCCAGGTAAGCCTATGTTGCCTGAGTGGCCATATAAGGAAGTACCTGCACTAGCATGGGTACCCCCTGTCTCATGGTCCACTAAGCAGTCCCTCACCCTTGGGGTATTAGAGGGTATCCACCATAGGGAATCACTACCTTGGGTGTGTTTATGCAAAGTCAAAGGCTGGTTTGGATATGGAGTATTGAAGTGAGGCCCCTCTAAGTTAGGGCTCAGCTTCCTCCAATTATCTTCCACCAGGTGTGCCTTTCTTTCTTTAACTGAGTTGCTGTGAGCTCTCAGGGTCAACCTCTGGCTACCTAAAGCTGGAGGCTGGGTCCCTCTGTTTGGCTTGCTGGAGGGACAGTTCAGGTTTGGGCCCCTTGGGTCCCAGGTTTGGCTGTGCCCAACAGAATCCATCTGTGGGAGGTCCCTAACTACTTTTAAGGGGGCTCCCTTAGGAATGTTTAAAGTTTTCACTTCACTAGGGCTACTAGTTTTGGTGCCCCTAATCTGTTGATGGGGGTGCTTTATTTGACAGGGGGCCCTCTGGGTCTCACTGTCCTTCTTGTCCTCTGCATCCCTGGGCTGAGTAAGGCAAGGTAGAGAGGGGCAGGTTACCTGCTCCAGACTGGGTCCCACCTGAGAAGGGTCCACTGACATCAGAGGCTCTGTCAGGCTAGGCCTAACCACCTCTGGGGCAGTTCCTTCATCAGGGGTAAGATCAGTTCCATGAGGAGGCTGATCATTTCCTAAAGTCTGGTGAGGGGGAGATTTCTTGTCCTCCTCTGTGCTCTCAGTTTGTGTGGAGTTATCCATCATTTCAGGCTTCACAACACACATATCAGTTTCAGTTTGGGCTGTGGCCATCACAGCCCCACCAACCTTTTCAGGAGGAGACTCAGTTTGGGTTTCTGCTGTTATCATAACAGCTTTGCTATTCTGTTCAGGAAGAGCTTTTGCTAAAGATGGGGCAGAGAGTTTCTCAGCCCTACCAACCTTTTCAGGAAGGACATCTTGAATTGGGGCTGTAGCCATTACAGCCCCACTAACCTTTCCATGGGAATTCACCATTCTAGAATGGGTTTCCTGTTCAACCTCAGCCCAGGCTGAGATTTCCAAATCATTACCAAGCAGGCAGTCTACAGGCAAGTTTGATGACACTGCCACTCTCTTTGGGCCAATGACACCTCCCCAGTTGAGACTTACTACTGCCATGGGATGATTGGTTTTGACGCCATCAATGTTTGTTACCTGGTATGTGGCACCTGGTAAAAGTTGCTTAGAGGGGACTATACAGTCAGCCACCATGGTGATGCTAGCCCCTGTGTTTCTAAAAGCTTCAACTTTCAAACCATTGATGATGGGTTCTTGTCTATATTTGCTCAAAGTATTTGGACAATCAGAGAAGTTGGCAAACCCCCTGCCAGTCTCATAAACAAGATCATTTGGGGATGGGGACCTGGATAGGCCAGGGTCCTCCTGGGCTCCAAAAGTAAACCCACCCAGATTCCTGGGTGTGCTCCCACTTCCTGGGGGATTACTGCTGACAGTAACAGGAGGTGTTGGAGCTGGCTTTGGAGGTATATTCTCTTTATTGCCATTCTTGGGACAACAGTTGTCTGTTTTGTAATGCCCAACCTGCTTACAGACATGACAATAGGGCTTTTTCTCTGTTGAAGAAGTGTCTTGGGACCCACCCCCATTCTTGGAGTTTTGGGGCCCTGGGGAAGTCTTTTCTTTACTTTTATCCCCACCCTTATCTTGAGGCTTGGTAGACTCCTTCTTCTGGTTACTGTCCTGATTCTTAGGCCTAATCCTGGTTCTGACCCATTTATCTGCCCTCTTTCCCAATTCTTGGGGAGAGGTCAAATCTGAGTCCACCAGGTGCTGGTGTAAGAGCTGTTTCTGACAATTACTTAGGATCTGCTCCCTCATAATCAAATTATACAATCCTGTAAAGTCATGTACTTTGCTGCCATGTAGCCAACCCTCCAGAGCCTTAGGTGCACAATCAACAAAATCAGTCCAGTCCTGAGTCTGTGCCTTCTGGGTGTCTCTGAACTTCAACCTGTACTGTTCAGTGGTTAAGCCAAACCCATCTATCAGAACACTCTTCAGGACTTTGTAATTGTTTGCATCCTCATGTCTAACAGTGAGGAGCTTATCTCTCCCTTTCTCTGAAAAGGAGTACCATAAGATTGCTGCCCACTGTTCCTCAGGAACCTGCTGTACCATGCAGGCTCTCTCAAGAGCAGTTATCCACTTGTGGATGTCATCCCCTTCCTTGTAGGGGGGCACAATCTTTGTCAGGTTTCTACTATCATAGGACCTGGGTTTCTCTTTAGGAATATTGCTGCCACCAGTGGCATCTAAGCCACACAATTTTTGCTCTCTTGCCAAGGCAAGTCTAGCTTGAGCCAAGGCTACCTCCTCCCTCTCTATTTGGAGTTTGACAGCCCTCATTCTGGCCCTATGCTCTATCTTCTGAGAGGCAGTCATACCTCTCCGAGATTCTCTTGAGGCACTAGAAATATGAGAGTCCCCTGAGGGAGATCTCACTCTTCTGTTGCCTGGGAGAATGACATGGTAGGGTCTGGGGAGGTGCTGGCCCTCTCCATTTCCCAGTAGGTCTAAGTTGGCCTGGTTAAGCCTGGCAACTTGGACCTTGACCTCTGATCCTGTTTTTCTGGGTCCTCTACATCTGAGTCCTCCTCCTCCCCTTCCTCTTCCTCCTCTTCTTCTTCTTCCGGAGGGATATCAGTTACAGGGGGGTTCACTCCATCTCCTGACTCTAAGGGAACTTCATTCGCCTTCTCTAAGTCATCCTGTTCTAGAATGGCTATCAGGATAGGACAGGTGGGACTTCTGCCCCTTTTTAACCCTCTTGAGATGCACAAGGCAATCAAGTCCTTTCGGGTTAATTTGTCATAGCTGGAAGTTGCCTGGGTAAGGTCAACTGTCACAGGAGCAGACCCTGAGGCTTTTCCTGTGTCAGACATGACTCTAGTGTGGTGTAAGTGCTGCACCTACCTACACTAAGTGTTTCCCTACTGTACCTTGCTAGTGAGTTTTAGTCAGGGTGTGCTAATCCCTTTTATCTACAACTACTAAGTTCAGTAGAACTTAAGTATGCTAAGCTTTTGATTTATATGTACCTAGAGGTAATTGATGTGATCTTTCAATTTGATAAAAGATTGCAATGGTAAAACAACAGCAAGCTCAAATCCGCACCGCTGCTCACCAATGTGAGAAGTTGGCCTGATAGGTGATGTTTCCAATTCTGGAACCACCTGTTATCAGACCAAACAATCCCTTATGGTGTCTGGTTGTAAGTCAACCTTATTAGACAAGCTATCCTAGGGGTAGCATGGACTAAGCAGCCTAAAGGCTTAACTTAAGAGGTCGTGTTAAGCGAGCTGTTTTACCACATACAATCCTGTAATATCAAATGAAAGGACACCACACAAGTATATATTATAAAAATATATGTATTTATTACTAAAAACAATCCCCAGTATTCTTTATGAATAAAGGGGCACAAGCGTTAAATCAAAAGCACAGTTTAAACATACAGAGTTGCACAATTATGGATGAGGGCGGGGGGCCACTCAAACCATATACTAAACAAGTGGTATAAGGGATACCAATCGAACAGTGGTTAGGCCTAGGGCCTAGGGAATCGCTGGGAGCAGTCGGGACAAGCAATGCTGAAGTCGGGAGAGGCCCACGGGATTCGGGTGCAGTGCGGAAAGCGCACGCATGCACCAATGTTAACCAATGGTGCGTAAAAGTTGTAAAGTTAAAGTTTAAGGACACTTCCGCTGAACCTAGAGGAACAAAACTTAAGACACAGACCCTAGAGATGTGTACCAGTGTGGGAACACCGGCGGAGCAAAGTTACCTCACCCACAGGAAGCGGGTGCACAGGGTCGAAGTTGAGTCGGGTTTCGTCACGCAGGCTCTTGGTGCTTGAAGCTGAAAGGGCTGCAGGCTGGGTGAAAGAGAAGTGTCCGGTGGAGTCCAAGGGTGGACTCAAGTCGAAAAGTACCTGAAAGCAGAGGGGACAGAGTCTGGGTCACTCAGCAGTGACCAGGGTGGAACCAGGACGGAACCAGGCAATGTCGGGCGCAATCAGGTGGTCGTTGAGGAGCTTCTCTCCGCTGTCACGTGGGCTCTGGGGCATCTACGACGTCCAGGAGCAGGTCATGAACTGTCCCACGCAGGCTCTCGCCGTCGGCGCTGTCGGCTTCAAGATTGGAGCAAACAACACTTGGCAAAAGCAATCCATGCGGAACCGGGAGATTGCTTCTCACTCGAACCAGGAGGGTCAGAGTGGGGGCTCCTTTTTAGGGGAGCTGGTGCAAATCTGGAGCAACCAGAATCGCAGGTCGAATTTCAAGTTTCTTTGGCACAGGGGCCACAAGCCGGCTGGCAAGTGACCGGGCCAACGCGTTGAGCCAAAAGAAGCAGAAGGGCCCCACGCAGCACTCGTCGAGTGTAGAGGGCTGAACTTCGGTGCAAGTGTGGCTCAGGGTTGGGGATTCTCAAACCCCCGTGTACAGCTTCGAGGGTCACTCGTGGGCTGCACGGTCAGCATCTCGTGGTCTTTCCAAGATGGCGTGCCCCACGCTTCCGGTCGCCTCCACGGGTCTCAGCTCTACAGGGACTGTGGATCGGGCTGTTAGAAGGCAGGCAAGCTTGATCTCGTCAATCTCTGTCGCTCGAGTTCCGGCGGGAACTGCGACAAAGCAGACGTCGATGGCTGGATGGTGCCTGTTTGCACAGGGTGGTCACTCCTTGACCACAAGGGAGATTCTTCGGGCTTCTACGTCAAGTAGGATGTCGAAGGGTCCAGAGTTTTGTTTCTTATGTTTCATCAGGATAATCTGAAGTGTCTTGGCACTGCTCCCACTCTTATTCGAATCTGGGGGGCTGGATTACCTGATAGGTCCCCTCCTATGGGTGGGACCCAGGAAGGGGGTGGATACACCCCTTTCCTTTGATCCAGGCCGCCCTGGCACGAGGGCTGGAGTGCCCCAGAACCGGTTTGGCCGGATTATGCAAGGGGCAGCCTTGTGCGCCCCAAGCAGTGTCTGGTTTCTTTCAAACCTCCCTGCTACAATCCACTATCTCCTGTCTGAGGGGGTGTAACACCTCCCTGCGACAGGAAACCCTTTGTCCAGGCCCCATTTGGCTGAGTTTCGGTCAGCTTCAGGGGGTCAGACTCGTGTCTGTGGCAGAGGCATCCATTTTGTGGATCCAAGGTCCTTTTAGAAATTAACCGCATTTAAGTAAAGTAACATGTCTTCCCCTCTAGAGGGGTGGAATGCTATCCCCGTCGCCAGAACTGGCGAGGGGATAGTATTCCAAATCGTATGACACCTTACACGACATGTTTTGATAAAGCCAAACCAAAGTTGCTATATAACCGCGAGGATTATAATGCACTTAAGAGTATATGGTATGGCATTATCCTGAAACAGCTTAGGGAGTTGTTCCCGACAGCTGCAGACAGGCTCAGGTCATGCTAGAGCTCCATCTCACATTAAACCACGCACTCTGCCTCCAGGATTGATGAGGCCTTCCATAGGAGTGGCTCACAGGTTTATATGTGTCCAGATATAGGTTTAGATATAGGTATACTATATCTAAGTAAGGGGTGATTACACCACCTTACCCCAGCTGAGTGATCAGCCAGTTGTGTGAATTTAAGAACCAGCCAGGGTTGGCAAAAGATATGCTGCAGCCCCTGGTAGGCCTTGGTGGCCCCTATGCCCTGGGCACCTATAGTGCATTATACAGGGGCTGACAAGGAGTCCATTTCCAATTATGGTATGTACCTAGGGTACATGGAATCCATTTTACAGAGAGAGCAGATGGCCTGGGGCCCTGATTAGCAGGGAACCAGGTCAACTAAGTCAAAAAACCAGCTAAACACAGGCAAAAAATCTGGGGTAACCATAGTCAGGTAGCCACCTTCCTACAACATAGCATTCTGTCAGCCACACAATTAACATTGGCAAGGAATGAAGTTATTGTCAGGCACAGATTAGATGCAGAATGTGTTAATAGATTGACTAACCGGTGATCCTGTGATTGAGCGGGAGTGATGCACAAAGCTTAACCACCCATGCAAAACAGATCTCCCCAGGACAGGTGAAATATACATGCATTGCAAAACAGCACTGAGGGAAAGGGGGGAATGTGTTTGAGAGAAAGACAAGAATCTTTTGTGGAGCTGCCGAGTTCCTCCACTCAGTTTCTTAGTCTGGCTAGATGAAGTGTTCTTCTCGCTGAACTCTCTCTCTCTTTTTCGTCTGTTAAAGCCCTGGATAGTAAGTAAACAGACTATCTGTATGCTTTTGTTTACAGCATATGTTAAGTTTCAATTCTATACACATTTTGCATACCTTTGCACTTCACATGCACTCTCTGAATTAGGCTTGTTACTTGGGGGTTCAGCCTTTAACAACAGAATAAACACTCTTAGGTATAAATGTTCATTTCAATACCTCTGGTCAATGTTTTCAGTCTTTTGGTGTATGTTTGTGATGATATCTACTATGAGTTTTGGCTCTCAAGTTTGTTAGCAGCAATGTTGGCAACAATGTCTCAAGGGTAACTACGACGTTTCTTTACGTCCTATTCAAAGGATTCCGATGCTTTTGGGCTAAGTCTCTGCGTTTTGAGAAAAGCCTTTTTGGGGTAATAATGCATATGCATGTTTTTGCTTTTACCTATCTTGGCTTAGGAAGTTGTCCAGATCTTCCTTCTTTCTTATGCAGGTACCTCGTGGGTTTGGTGTAATGGAGGATTCAAAAGATCTTCATGATAAGTTGCTGACTGACTTTGACTACCAGGCCTGGAATGGACAACAGGAACTATCGTCAGGTAAGCTGACAGGCAAACTGCAGCTTTTCCAAGCAGAGCCAAGAGTGTGGCTGCAAGGGGTTGCCCTAAATATCTTTTGGATCCAAATTTGCCCAGCCAAGACTTTAAAAGGAATGTTCTAGAAGCTTCTAGAATGTTTTAGAAGCTTCCAGAATTTGTACAAGGCTGCACAGGCAAAGAACTTAAAGGACTATTCTATAAGCTTGAGTGAGCGTGAGGGTGCAACTGTGGTTTAATGGGTAGTGCCTGAGGTTCTTTAATTCACACAGCACTGCTCAGATCAAAAGGTTTTATGCATTTAACATCATATTAAGGCTGCCATGCATTCACTTAACCTGCAGCACAGCACTTTCTCCATGCCTACATTTTGTTACTCCATCCACGTGTGGTGCAAATCCTCCTGAACTGGATGTGCAATACATGATATTTTCTAATGCTGGGGCTTTTCTGGATAGTCATGACAGTGCAGTCATTTATTTTCACATACAAAATGCCATTTATCATTATAAAATTTGTATCCTGGCAACTAGAAGCTGAGTCTTTTATCCCTTAAATCTAGTATCTCAAGCCATTATTTTCCATCTTTTTTATCCCGTAGTTCAATTTCAGAAATAAATATAAGTTTGTAGGTCCCAATGTGGACCATACCAAACACTTACCATGGGCTTAGAGCACTCCAGTTGTTTACCATTGTTTTTTTTCTTATCACTCTAATTTACTTGCTTTACAGTCAGGGACATCTTAGGGATTTTAAGGGCCCTGGGCCGAATGTATTTTGGGGGCCCCTGTTCAGGACAGCTTTGAATTTAGGATCCATTTTCAGCTCTTTCAAGCCCTCTTTAGCCAGGTCACTGACAGTGCACAGGTGCACTGGTCCAAATTCTAAATGTGTTTACATCTAATATTTGGGGAAAGTGATGTGTTGTTTCAATATTGTAACACATTAGCAGCACACTAATATTACTGCACATAATCTGTCACATAGGAATATGGGAGGTCCTGCTTTCATCTGAAAGAATGAAACTTAAACGCAACATTTCTCTGCATAATGTCTGTTTCAAATACCATCTGCAAAATGTCTGTTTCAAATACCATTTTCCTTTCATTCATTTTGCATATGGGTGATGTGTGAGAGTCTATTACGTATTTTATCGCCTGTCTTGATAATATGCCCCTATGTTTCTTTGCTCACAACTTCAGGTGGTGTTTGCCATGCCACGCATGTGCGGTAACCCATTGGTGTACCTACATCATCATGCATTCAAATGCATATAGCTATGTCAGGATGCCTTTTTTTATTTTGTTATTCTGAAGCTACACAGTATCTGTAAAAAAAACATTGGCAAAGCCAACAGGTCAATGAGTGAGTCCTATTGGCTTTGCCAATGCTTCCTTATCTATGCTGTCATCAAATATGTAAAGAAATAAAGTAATGTGTTACCCCCTTAATTCTATGGCAGATGAACAGTTTGTTTAGTTATCATGCTATGGTGAATCACCAATGACAGGTGTATCAATATATGCTGTGAGGAGGATACAATGTCAATTTTAATTAAGTTATTTTGTGCATTCTGAAACTCTTGTTCTATGTCAGATATCCATTTTATCTGAAAGCCTATTAATAGCTTGCATGGAGTTTTACCATTTCAGATATATTGTGAGGGATGGTTGTGCCACCATAATAGATAAATGTAAGCCTTAGTTGCCTTTAAATTATATTGTGTTTGAAATTAGGTAAATGGGAGTGACCTTTGTGTTTCCTGAATGAGTCCTTAACAAAGCATTGTGAGAACCAGTCAGTCAGTCAGTCAAAACACTTTATTCGATTAATTAAAATGATAAAAGGCACAAATTTCATAAAATACAATATACAATCATAATATGAGGGCAACAGTATTAAAAAACACAATTCATAAAAACACTCATTATATAATCAGTCAGAGTTACATAAGGTAGGAAGTATCTTTGATCTAAGCCGTACAGCTGCCACCAAAAAACTGGCCACACTAAACATAATGCGGGTGCTACTTAACAACTGTAGATATATCAGCGCAGGTCTAACCTGTGTAAAGCCTGCGTCTTTTATAATTGGGAACAGATATTTTTTCCGAATGTTAGAATAAAACCCACAAAACATAATAAAGTGCAATGTGTCTTCATAAGAGGAAATATTACAGTTACACGGCCTACTGCATTCTGGTTTACCCCAGGATGGGTGAAAACCCAAGGAATAATGGATCAGGTTAAATCTAAATCTTATCAATAAAAATCTGTGATATGGTTTGGACACAATTCTTAAGTATGGTTCCAGCGACGGGGACGATAGTAGCATAAAGTTCGCTCTAACCAGAGGTTTTGTAAGTTCACGCTCCTCACGATACAACTTTACCATATCTAAAAAATGATACTTAATCCAAGTTACATTCTCCTTAGTAATGTGGGTTGGAAATGTGTAAAGCTCTGGGCGCCCTAGACGTAAGAACGACGTTCTTACGTACTCCAGCCAGAGTATCCTTTTGGCATTATCCATAGCAACGATGTCGTTAAGAATCAGATGATTTAGTGTGATTTCCTGGTTTAACCAGGTTTTAGCCCAGTAAATCAGTGGGGCCAACTTCAATTTGTCTGTAACGTAACCCAGGCCAACCTCTAAATGAATTGAAAAAGTGGGGGTGGGCTGAGGGACTGCAAGCAAATATCTCAGGAATCTATTTTCTACTACTTGAATCTTATCCTGGGAAACATTACCCCACAATGAAGAGCCGTACATAGCAATGGCCAAACATTTCGAGGTATAAACTCTCAACAGGGCCTCCATCGGTCGGGCCCCCAACCGTTTGGTGAAGCTCATTATAAGAACCAAACAGTTAATCTCAATTGTTTTATATTAGAGATTAACATTATATACGAGAATAAGACAGTTCAAAGCATGTGGAAATACTCAATGTTGCCTTCCACCCCAATTGCACACTATAATGCGAGGATCATACACAACTGAATTAGCTAATGATTCAATTACCAAAGAAGAGTTTAAGGCAAATAGAGGCAAGTCATATAAAATATCTCATTCCGATAAAATCCATGCCAAAATATTGTTTTCTTGCAAATTAATTTCAGGTGTGTGGGTAAGACATTCTGTCATACTATTGAAAATCTATCTAATTCACAAACTGGAGAGCATCCACTATAAACAGTCTCAAAATATGGCGTCAACACATTAGCAATGTCTCATGCTACAAACTCTTGGTTAATAGTAAATGGGATGATGCCACATGATAAACACATGGTGCCTGCTAGCTCAAAAGAAAATGTTCACCTGGAGCAAATATACTCCGATATTTACTAAAATGCCTTGGCATCAAAGACAAAAGGCTTTTTTGCCAATATTATGTTCTTGAGAATTTGAAATTAAAAATTCAGGGTAAATTGAACTACTTAATGAAATATGTCTAACAAAGACTAACAATGTTTGTATTATATGCAACTGAAAAAAATCATTTTGAAATGTGTTAGTCTGATGCTTTCCTTATTCTGTGAAATCATTACCATTGCAGATCTCTATGTTAGCAGTATCATAATCCAATTTATTGACACTTAATATGATAAGATAGCAACAGCATTAGTTTACACATGTTCTTTAACTCCATAAAGCTCTTTCTGGCATCTAGAATAAACCTGCTATAGTATCTTTACATTATTGTGGAAATTTCCTTTGGATAAGCTTATGGTACTGAATTTATTTTGCATGCAAGTTATTTATTTATTTCTATTTCAATTTTTAGTTTCTTGGCCAGAAGATTGCCAGCTTCCTGCCTTTCGATTTAATTACCTTGCTTGCACTCCAGGGGCCTTATTTATGAAAAGTGACGCATCGCAGTGTGAAAACAGCGATGCGTCACTTTTCACTGCGCACTCCTTGCGACACCAATGATGCGTAATATTTAATGCATGACGCATCATGTCGCAAGGAGTTACAGATACGTCAGTATTTCTGACGTATCTGTAAGCGCAAAAGTGACGCATTGCTGGAGTGTGTCACAAAAGTGACGCAACTCCAGCAATGCGTCCTTTCACATGGGAAAAGCCCCATGTGAAAGGGCTTGCGTCAGACTTACACCTGCTGTGAGGCAGGCGCAAGATGTTGATGCAACAGCGTCCTAAAAGTGACGCAGTGAAATCTCATAGATTTCACTGCGTCACTATTACAAGGCTTTTTGCAGGGGAACGCCCCCTCTGCATACATTATACCTGACGCAGGTATAATGTGGCGCAGGGGTTTAAAAAGTGACGCATCTACCTAGATGCGTCACTTTTTAAATATGGCGCAACAAGGCGCATGTTTTACGCCGCCGATGCGTCACAAAAAGGGACGCATCAGCAGCGCAAAACTGACGCAAGGCCTCATAAATGAGGCCCCAGGTGTAGTTATGGTCTTACCTATTTTAACAATTACTTGGGTTCTGAAACTCGAACATTGTTCATTGAGAGCCTTAGCAGTTGGAAGAACAATCGTTTTATTAATCCTACATTTATTTTTTCCCAATGATTTTTTTCTGGAAAAAATTGAGAGATGTGACTGGCACGCGTCTGAGCAAAGAATTAAAATTTCAGATATCACAAAAATGCAAAACAATCCTTTTTACCAATTATGCCTGCAGCATTTTTAATTCGCACAGCAATAATTGATCGGTCAGCTTTCAAGTTAGTACTGAGTACCCATGTATGTTGGCAAAGGAGGGTGTAGTATGTCAAGGACAGAAGTGAAGGATGTGGCACCACAGGTTATTTCCACAACCACCTCTATGCCTTCCCAAATGAAGAGTTTGTCAGCCAGTAGAGAATACAAACGTACTTCATTAGTAGTTCTCCGCAGAGAGAGCCCCGGTCAGACCTGCACCCTAAGATGGGTGCTTAGGGGACTGCCTCCCCGAAGCGCGCTAATACATGATAAAGCTTTCTCGAGACCTCAGCCACGCCACTATGGAAAAATACAGGCCGGAGTTGGGCATGAACAAAGAGGGTACAGAGAGATGGGTGTATTATCAGTGCTCCAAGGCCAATGTGACGGGCTTCAACGTCTCCTAAGGTGGGAGCAGAACTACACATACAGAAAGGAATGTATGAAAAGAACATCTATTCATTAGCAGATCCGACTTCAACCTTGGGGAGCAGAGAAAGAATAAAAACAATGTACAGTTTTACAATACCGATGAAGCAAGTGAAAAGCAAATGAGGCCTAGTGTGGCTGCTGCCTTGACAGATTTCTACTAGTCGCACATTACAACATGGAGGCACAAAAGGCAATGAAGCTTGCATGTCAGAAGGATAACTCAGTGGGTTTCATAATCCTAATACAAATGGTGTCTATTTAGCCACCTAACGCTAACTTATATAATAGATATAAATGCAAGGTATGAAAGGGACTTTCAAACCTAACAGACCCTCCTTTTAGCATAGTAAGCTAAATAAGCTTTATTCCTATCCAGCAAGGTCTTTACAATTCTAGGGAAGGGGGCTAGTGCATAATCATCTATATCGCAAAATGCATGGTAATGCACATATGCAAGAATATGCAAATATTGTAGCAATCTAATAATCAAATATTCCCTCATCGATCAACATTATTGACTGTATTTCTTGCACCATCATAGGGGAATATTTATTGTCTTGTGTCAACCTCACCATGTTGGAAGTAAGTTTTGTGGTGATGCTGCCCTTCTCCAAAAATAATTTCTGAAACCATATCACTTATACCTGAAACACCAGAACATACATTCACTCACCAGTGGGGCCCATATCACTGTGAGTTTTGTGCACACAATTTATATCTCACTCTTGGAATCAGTGAATCTCAATGGAGAGCTGCTGTATCATACGGAAAATGTCTAAATTAACAAAACGTTTATATTATATACATCTGCAGTTTTTGAAAGTTTACCATGGTTTTATCATCAGAAAATATACATTTAGACATATCACCATTAGGGTCGATGAGTCTGCTAGTAAGAAAATTAGGCGTAGGAAAACTCAAGACCAGCTTTAGTTTCCCATTTATCTAATTTTATTAGAGCAATTTAACATGTCTAAAAGTTTCTTTTCTTTATTTATTCATTTTAATCTTGTAATGACATTTAAAACGAAAGTTTTTAGTTCAAACTTTTAATTTTCATTTATTTTAGAAAATTTCAGAAAATAACGAAAGCAATTTTAGGTTCAGAAAGCAAGTATTAGCAAAAGACATATAGATCCTAAAGTCCATTCTCCTAACTCCCTAACTAAAATCCCTCACTAAAGTGCCATTCCGGCAAAGAAAATCATAAGTCGAGAAAAAGGGTTCTTACATCACAGGAACATCAGTAATCCGGCAGCATCTCTGGAGGAAATTAAGAAGACGTTTTTTACTCGTTAAAATCAGCACTTTTCATACCTTTTTCACTAGCTCTATCTATCTAAAAGAGTAACTTTTAAAGAAAAGTCAAGTTCTTATTGGTCAGTTCACGGGTGGATGAGCATAACCTCATCTCGGCATTGTACAATTTCTTCCTGTCAGGGTTTTTTTTAATGCCCCCATTGTCTCTCCAAGTCCGGCCCAGTCGAGTTTCCTTAACTCGCAACTTCAAGTAAATTTCTCACATTCAGAACCATTGCTCTCATCATTTGGCAGCCATCTAGACTTCCAGGCCTCAGCGGCCTTGAACTACCTTCCGCACAGCCCCAAGCAGCTCGCATTCATTCTCATATCTTTGGCTGCACATGAGTTCTGTCTTTGGCTGTCGCAGTAAACTAGTGACTCCATTTTGTCACAGGCCTCTCGAGTCAGAATGGGAACTATCATAGAAAAAAACACAAATAAACGTTTAATTTTGAAAAATAGCCTTTCTGTTTACCTCTCCCCTTACTAAGGTTTTCCCTATTAGTAGTTACCTAGCAGATAAGCGACACTTATGCGTAATATACTCACTTTAGGTCCCGTTTCTGGCCACAAATACATAAACAAAAGTACATTTATGCTTCATTCCGTTATATCAATGCAGCATATTAGTACAGGACACAACAAAATTACATAGTTAGTTAATTATAATTGCAACATAAGCAGAGATTAGTTTCCCACGTGTGTATATGTCCATGTTTTTATTCTAGGTTGGTTATTCTCATGCACCACTCTATTAATTCAGAATATATGTTATTGAAGCGTGACTTCACAAGGGGTATACAATATTTTGCTTCTCCACCTTGCTCCATCAACTTCCCCCTTTGGTGATTTATCACCAAATATCTCCGAAAATTTGCAAATTTTATTCAAAACATGTTACAGGTTTTTCGGGTTGATAAGCCTTTATGCTTCAGTATCTTTTTCTTTAGTTTCTTTAAAAATCTTTTCTCGAAACTCCTCCATTTCTATGTCACCCTTTTCTCTTTCCCTTTCTCGTTTTTCTTGAATTATCTCCTTTAAAGACTTTCTAACATTCCTTCTTTTTCTGTATATGCAGCATAATCTTATCACTAAAATAGCTAATACTATGACTGTTACTGGAATTTGTATTTTGCCTATAATTGAACTACCTATTTCTTGAAACCAATGTTTAATTGCTGTAAAACCTATACTAAGACGATCAAGAATACCATCAACCTCCAATGGTTCAATTTCTCCATGCAAATTTGTAATGTTTATTATGTATTTTTCAATATTTTGACTTTTATCTGGTATATAGGCACAACAATGCTGCACCTTTAATATCCCACAGACTCCTCCTTCTTTTGCCAATATAATATCAAGAGCAAGACGATTTTGCATTTACATAGTTCTCATAGCAATCATTTCAGTGTTTACCATTAGGAATCCGCCTGCTGTGTCTGTTGACAAACGATCTACTATCGTTGACAATCTTCGAATTCGATTTGCATTGAAAGATATTCCCACTGCTGGTATGAGTGCTCCAAAAACATCACCTATTATTTCTATAACACTCTCTCTTTTTCTACGACTTAACGGTTTACCTATCTCATGTATGCCATTTGTTCCCCTATCTACATGAAAGATTTTTGGAAAGACCAAACCCACATAGCATGTCCCATACCAATGGTCAGGCAACCTGTAGTAAGCTTTTTTCCCACAGATAGAATAAATTCCAGGAAAAACAGGATCATCTCCTCCTTTAAATCCCCAACCCCCTATTGTTCTATAGGTATCTTTACATAGACTCCTCCTACAAAATAATTATCAGACACAGTATTATCCCTTCTAATACAGAATTTTCCCATCAATGAAGTGTCAATATTTATAGCTACATTCACATTTCTTTCATCAATATTTTCATCATTGAATGTCCAATATTTTGATTTCTCATGTTTCACCCTTTCTTTACGCTTATAAGCATGTCTAAAAATACCTTTTCCTCCACCATCATTTTGCATGTCAGATTATTTTTAAAAGCATAGTCATGACTTCATTCATCCATTTCTAGAAAATATTCTCCCATAGCGGTAGCAGGCTTTCTTTTATTCAATGTCTTATCAATTTTTAATTTTGCAAATACTTCATCTGAATTAGAATAATGGTATTCCAATGTGCCCGTTTGATAAATCAGGCTTGTAATCACACTAAATGTAACCCCATATGTTTGTGGAAGGTGATGGTAGGTCACCCATTCAGAAACAGATGCAGGCAATTTTACACACACATAACAATCACTTGCATCCATTGTTCTAACATACTCTGATAATAATTTTGAAAAAGTATTCTTTGAAAAATCGCTTATCGAACTATACTGATGTATCTCTGGCCTACATACATTCTGTTTGTTAGATTTCGATTCTGTCCCCTGTTCGTCTCAACTTACATTCTTTTTCAATTTCACTAAGCTATCCTGGAAAGGCATTACAATAGCAAAAAAATTTCCACTTATAATTAATAATCCAGTAAAAACCAAGCATAACCTACACCATTTTCTAAATGTAGAATATTTTGTCTTGTGCTCGTTATTAACCAATTTTTTTTTCACAGCAATTTTTACTGACAATTTTTCTTCACCTACAGAATTAATTTTGTCTATGGAGTTAGTTTTGTTACTTCTAACAAGATTTCTTCGACCTTACGTCACTTACACAATTAATTTTGTTTTTCTCTAACAAGCTTTCTTTGACCTTATGTCACTTACAAATGTTCACTTACCTCTATTATACCTTTTCTTTATCAGGATTTTTCAGGATCTATTCTTTTTATCTTATACTTTGAGCAACTGTGGTTCTTTTCAATAATTCGCCTCTTTACTCACTTTTCCCACTTGTCTTTGGGCAACTCAAATCTTCTTGGCTACTGTTCACCTCCTCAATTGACGGTAGGACAATATATGTCCAGTCGGGTGATTTGTACTTCTGATTTGGTCTTCTCATTCTTTTGGGTCTATGTAACACCTCAATCTTTCTTCCCAAAGATTCTCCTTGACTGGTTATTTCATGGACTTACTCTTCCTGCTTTCTTTCTCTGTTAACCAGTTTTATTTTCAGCTCATCATTTTTCTTAGGCCAATTATCTCCTTTACAGAATCTTATTGTCCTAGGCTCTGTGGTGTTTTGTTCCACTCTCCAGGCCTTTTTTCTTGGACTCCTTCCCACAGAAGTTTCATCTGTACTGTCGTCAGTTTCGATGTCAGTGCCTTCCACAGTTTCGTTTATGATAAACTTCACAACGTCTTTGTCTTTTCCAGAGTTAAATTTCTCTTCTGACAGTTCTTTCATTCCATAAGGAACATTTCCATAACTGGTACTTGGAATCTCATCCTTCTCGTGAATTACTTCCGCTTTTCCAGTATCAGGATTTTCGTTCCTATCTTCCGAATTGCAGACTGTTCTTCAGAGTTTCTCTGGTCCCCAGTTTCCTCTTTGTTCTGCTCACTGTCCTCACTGATGTTTTCCTCTACCACTTCTCGATCTTCAGATTGATCTTCAGAATGTGGTACTTTAACAGTTTCCTCTTCTATTTCAGACTCAGAACTAGCTTCTGAAACTTCCAGATGTCGACGTTATTGGCGAGCTTCAGAATCTGGACTTTCTTCTGGTTCACCTTCAGAGTCTGAATTAGTGGTACTTTCACCTTCTTTTGGATTTTCAGGTTCTGGCACACGGATTGTATGGCTCGCGTGAACCCATCTTTTCACTCCAGCACATTTAACTGCAGTTGTGCTAACTAAGATAACCTGTTGTGGTTTCTGCCAATGAGGCACCAAGCAATTTCTCCTGCGGTGCACCTTTATTCGGACCCAGTCTCCTGGCACTAAGTCATGAGCTGGCTTTTTCTCTTTCGTGTCTGATGGAACACAGAAGTCACTACATCAGACAAATTGTTGCAGTAATACAGTATGATGTCATCACTAATAGTTAATAAATTATCAACTGGTACATTTGCCTGTCTCATTACCCTTCCCATCAGAATCTCATGTGGACTCAGTCCAGTCTTTCTGTCTGGTATGCTCCTCAAAGTCATCAGAACAAGGGGCAAGGCATCTGGCCACTTCAATCCTGTTGCCAAACACATTTTTGCAATCCTGTTTTTATTTGTACCATTTACCTGCTCAACCACTCCTGAAGCCTCAGGCCTGTATGCACAGTGTAGTCTTTGGCGTATATCCAGTGCTTCACATACCATTTGTATGAGCTCATTTTGGAAATGGGGACCACAGTCCGTTTCAATGGTCACTGGAAAACCGAATCTAGGTATAACCTCTCGTAGAAGTAATTTGGCAACAATTATTCCATCATTCCTCCTTGGGAGGAAAGCCTCCACCCACCTTGAGAAAAAACAGACAATCACCAGGACATATCTGAGTCGATTACACGGTGGTAACTCGATGAAGTCTAACTGCTTCTGTGTGAATGGACCTCCCTCCCGTCTTATGGTTCCCAGACTCTCAATTGTCTTCCTGTTTGGATTGAACTGTTGGCACACCAAACACCTCTGGCACAAACTCTCTGCAATCATCCTAAATTTGGGATTGTACCACGTTTGTCTAAACAGACGCAACATAGCATCTCTTCCAATGTGAGCTTGACCATGGTAGGCTTGGGCCATATTTGAAATCATGCTATCATGCATTGCTGGTCTATCATCTTTGTAAACCCAGATTTCATCTTCCTCTCTTTGCCTGCATCCTGCTTTTAGCCAAGTATTTTTCTCTTCCTCATCTGCCTCTTCCTGCATTTGCCTCACTTCCTGCCAAGTATCTACTACTGTGGTTAGCATTAAAGGACTTGGAATATGTTCTTTCTCTCTGTCCTTATTAATTGAAGCCAAATTCTTTGCACAGTATTTTGCAATTGCATCAACATAACGATTACCTCGGGTGATGTAATCAGCCCCCTTTTTGTGTGCTGCACATTTCACCACAGCGTTTTATCTGGTAACTGAATTGCGTCGATTAGCATTTTTACAAACTCAGCATTTCGTATGGGAGATCCTACAGAAATCAAATAACCTCTTTGGGACCACAGTTGCCCATAATCATGGAGAACTCCAAAGCCATACTGACTGTCAGTCACTATGGTGACTTTGATCTCCTTTCCCAATTCACATGCTTGAATCAAAGCAATCAATTCCGCTATTTGAGCAGAACGGATCCCTTTCAGACAGGATGCTTCCAGTACTTTCGACACAGTGCACATGGCATAGGCTGCACTTAAAGCACCTTCATCCGTTCTCAGACATGATCCATCCACAAACATCACATAATCAGACTCAGGTAATGGCTCATCTCTGATATCTGGTCTTGGTTTTGTACCGTATTCAGGAACATCCAAACATTTGTGATCAACCTCGCCTCTCACATCAACTTCCTGAGCATCAGGTAATAGTGTAGAAGGATTTACATTTACACATCTAGAAATTGTCACATTTTCTATTCCTAGAATTGTCTTTTCATACTTGGTAATTCTGCTGTTGGTCAAATATTAAGTCTTCGTCCTAGTGAGGAGAATCTCCACTGAGCGAGGTACATACACCATCACAGGAAATCCCATCACTATCCCTTCACTCTGTTCTATACTGACACTTGTAGCTGCCACTGCTTTTAGACAACCTGGCAATGCCTTTGCAACAGGGTCCAAAACAGCTGAGAAATATGCAATTGGTTTTCTCAGTTTTCCATGTCTCTGAATCAGTACTGACAATGCACATCCCTCTCGTTCACTACAATACAATTCAAACTCTTTTTCATAATTTGGCATCCCTAAAGCTGGTGCTTCGCAGAGGCTTGTTTTTAACTGTTCAAATACTTCGATTTCAGTTTTCGTCAAAACAATAGGATCTCGGATATCTGCTCTAGTTAACCTCTGCAATGGCTTTGCAATCAATGAGAATCCACTAATCCACTGTCTACAGTAACCTTCCATTCCCAGAAACATTCTCACTTGCCTTTGAGTTTTTGGTGGTTTCATTCCCTGTATCATTTTAATTCTTTCTGCAGTAACTTGTCTAACTCCTTTGGCAATCTTATGACCTAAGTATTGCACTTCTCTCTGACAAAATTGTAATGTCGATGGAGACACTTTATGTCCTTCTTCAGCCAAATGATTCAGCAATGCAACAGTATCAGTTAGGCATGCGTCTTTTGTCTTCGATGCCACCAGAAGGTCATCAATGTATTGAACCAATACGGACTCTCCAGACACGCTAAAACTCTCTAATGATTTCTTCAGCAATTGATTAAAGATTGATGGACTTTCTGTATACCCTTGAGGAATTCTGCACTATGCCAAAATACGATCTCCGAACCGGAACGCAAATATTGGCTGGCTTTCTGCATGCAATGTAACTGTGAAGAACGCATTACACAGATCTATAACTGTGTACCACTCTGCATCGTAAGGAATCTGATATAAAATCACTGCAGGATTTGGTACAATCAGACAACATGGGACAACTATCTTATTAAGTTTTCTCAGGTCTTGCGCAATTCTAAAGGTTCCATTTGGCTTTTTCAATCCCATTATTGGCGAATTACAAGGACTGCTCTCTATTTCTCTCGGTATTCCCTGCTCAATCATCTTGTCAATCACTGGAGTTATCCCTTCAATTATTTCTGCAGTCATTTTTTATTGGGTAACATTCGGGTAATTCGCACCTTCTTTTACTGAGATTTGTACAGGGTCTTTCATCAATCCAATATCTTCTCCTGTGAAATCCCACACCTTCTCTTTCACTGTCTCTTTCAATGCATCGGGTATCTTTTACCGGTCAAACACAGGGAACAATTTATTCTGCTCAGCCTCAACCATGAGCATAGTCATTTTATACAAGCTATCTTCATCTGGGGTCTGCAATTCTATGGCATCCTGTGAACAGTATATAGCACAGTTCTTCTTACACAAAATATCTCGTCCCAACAGATTCATGGGACTGCTATCACATACCACAAATCGATGCATATCTCTAAAACTCCCAATCTCTATTTCGACTGGCTGAGTCAAAGGTGTTTTTATCTGTCTGTTAGCTACACCTACAACTTGGATAGAGTCTCCTGAGAGAGGAAGATTTTGGACTTCCACTGATCTAACAGTAGAACGGGTAGCACCAGTGTCCACGAGGAAAGTTATTTCTACATCATTCACTTTTCCATTCACATATGGACCACACTGATCTACCTCAAGAGTGGCCCCAAGCACACACTCTTCTCCCTCTCTCAGGCACCGTCAGAAACTTTCATCCGACTCACTTCCACCCTCCTCCTGTAACCAATACTGGGGACACGCATTCACTCTGTGCGGTCTTGTTACCTGATCACCTCCGCTAAATCCTGTCTCTGCACTGTATCTCTGTTGGTTTACACTGTGTGGAAGTGGCGGTTGTGGCACCTGACTTTGCTGATTTACTATCTGCTGTTGTTGCGTTGCTGTTGGTTTACCTCATACTGTACCTGTGGATTCAATTAGGGGTTTTCTGGATTAACTCTTGGTCGATACTTACACTCTTTTCTCCAATGCCTTAATCTGCTGCAATTGTGACAGGGATACTTCTTTTTCAGTTTTTCAATGTTTCCTACTAATTTGGGTTTTACAAAATTACCCTTTGGTTTTCCCTGATTTGCATCAGCGCTCTTATTATCTAATTGTGCTACCTGCTCTGCGACCTTTACCTGTGCCCACATAGCTTTTTCTTTTAATTTCTTTTGTTTCGCTTCAATTTCTTCACTGCAATATTTGGCCTTTCTCAATACTTCATCAACTGTGCTCGACTGCCACCCTATTAGAGTGTGTCGGATCATGTCTCCTATCTCTGGTCTCAATCCATACACAAATCTACATACAAAATGATTCATATCCTTCTCACTTAACTCTTCATATCCACTGTACTGTTTGAATACCATCAACAGTCTCTCATAGAATGCATGTACAGATTCTATTGGCTCTTGGGTTGGCCTATCTATTTTAACCCAGTCTGTCTCTTTTGGTGGAATTTTATTTTTCAAAACCACTATCACTTGTTCATATTTACGCATCTCATTTGGTGATGGAGCACCTGTCACTTTGTTTCGGGGGTACTCTTCTCTTGGCCAATCTACTGATATTTTACATTCAGTCCATAAATCTGCTGGCACAACTATGTTGAATAATCCATACAAATCAACCCATAATACTTTTGAAACTTTCACAAATCGATCCACCTGTTGATACCATTCCACTGGCTTTTCTCTCAATCTAGGGAAATCATTTGTAAACGACAATATATACTGTCTGCTCCATGGAACATGTACATATCCTCCTCCAGGTATTTCTGGCATGGGAAATTCATTTGCAACTGCCTCTTTTTTCCCTTACTGGAAACGCTAAAGTAGATTTATCACCAATCTCCTCTTTCTTCTTTGCCCATTTAGCTCTCCATTTACCCACATCTCCCCATTTTCGCAACATCACAATTAACTCTTTTATCTGTGTTAATCTTCCAGCAGTGATTTCTGCAATGTTTTATTCTTGGAAAATTCTACTCCAAGTTCATTTTCCAATTCCTCCAATTGATCATACACTGCCTTTGCCTTCCACGTTATGCTTTTACTCATAAACATAAGTTCATCATCTTGGTACGTTTTCTATTTATCGGTTCCAATTGTTCCAATTATTAATTCTTCCATGTCTACTTTTAACCTGGCTACATCCAATAGTTTAGAATCAATCTCTTTTAATTTTAAAGTTTTAATCCAATCACTTAGTTCTTGGTCTGATAGTCCTACAGAGGTTTGCGTTAAATCTATTTTCTCTACGCTCTTTTCTGGTGTAGCAGAGTCAGATTCCGCTCCAGTTGCATATTTATAAGGTAAACTCTGATTAAGAGTTAAGTAAGGCGGATTTACATTGTTTACTCGTTTTACTGCTGACAAATCTGGATAAATGTTTCTGTACAGCTTTTGCAAGCCCTGCTGTAACGGAATTGTTAAACTGGGTTCTTTTACTCTCTGGTTTTCAAATACTGGAATTACCGGTCCTATCGTTACTGGGACTGTCACTGCTTCTACATTTTTCGTAAGCTCTTGTATATTTTCTGTTAATTCATTTGTGGTTCGTATATACTCTGCAGTAATGGCTTGTTCCTCAACTCGTTTTTCAGCTCTTTTTACACTCTCTTGTTCATGACTCTGTTTAGGGGTACCAACAAGTCTTGACTCTACTATTGAGGTATTTGGGTTGTATCTCACTTCTACTCTTTCTGGCACATCTTTTAAATTTGAAAATTGTCTTGGAGTTTCATTATTTCTCCCATCAGCCAATGGGGCATTGGGTGTAATCCATAAAGAACCTGGTTGATATGGTGGAGGTCTTCTATTTAATATTTCTTCTAATACAGCATCCTCTGGTTCACTGTCACCATAACCTTGTTTCCCTGTCTCTATGTTTTTCCTCTTTTCTGTACATGTTTGCCCTTCAAAATCATCCACTAATCTAACTGGAAACATTCAATCACACATGTTACCATTTCTCCATCTACGCATTCGGGTCTCATGTGTCTCTTCCCACAAATCACGGAATCTACCTCTTGGTCTGACATGTCCTTTCAATCTTTCGCTTTCTAATTCATGCATCTCATCCTCCCATTCAACTAAAGCTTCAAACTGAGTTGGTCTGGGTCTTGGGTCAAGATTCATAATATTTTCCCTCAAATTTCACAAAACTGCCACATCAAAAGATCCTCCTTCCGGGAAAGCTAACACACCATCGTTTCTAGTATATCTCACCCAATTCTCTAACCAAACACACGTATGGTAACCATATTTTGACAACATGTATGAAGCAGGCATTTTCGGCAGAGGAAGTAATTTTCCCTCTCTTGTGACT
The DNA here is from genome assembly GCF_964261635.1 of Lissotriton helveticus. Taxonomy (NCBI): domain Eukaryota; kingdom Metazoa; phylum Chordata; class Amphibia; order Caudata; family Salamandridae; genus Lissotriton; species Lissotriton helveticus. Next base: position 1,787,710,677 of record NC_136061.1, read on the forward strand.
ATCGCCTTATCTTTCACAAACACATGTTTAAATTTCTTAAACCATGAAGGTTTTTTCTTTTCTTCTCCGTAATAGTAATCCATTTTTCTGTAAATTCCCTGTCTTTTCAAAAGATCGCGTACTTCCCTGTTGCTGTTCCGTAACACCAACCTATCACAACGTGGTTTACACTAACGCACCAATTATAACAAGATACGTCTATGTAGTGCTTAACCAATAGCTTTCGCTGCTTTCTGTGATGCACCAATCAGCCTTTTCTCTGTCTTGGTCGCACGGACCAATCCCAGCACGACACATTTGACGTCACCAGCGCTCCGGCTTCTGCAGCGCCGACTGACCCCTCCTTTAAAGGGTTTTTTCAAGAAGCCGTATTTACAAGATATTTTTTCAAAATTCGGTTAGTAACTTACACAAAACAACTCCATTCGTCTGTTTCGCTAAGCAAAAGTGATAGTTTTCTCAATCACACAAGTATTCTGTATTTCCAGTAGACAGTGCTTACCTCTTCTCTACCATAGAATTTTACATTCGCCGATAAAGCAGCGCTTACCTCTACCTTTACCCTTCTCACAAGCTCGGGTTAAGCTCTATTACTCTCCCAGCAGTAAGTTTTAAACCAGGATACGCAATGATCCCTATGCTTGAAGGTGAAGATTTTATAGACTGTCCTTGCTATACTTTTAATCTTTCACACTTAGAGGCCTATTAGGATGGCGGACGGAAACGGGTTCCGTTCGCCATGGTCGCGGCAAAAATACTCCCGACCGCACCGCGGATAATTCGCGGTTGCGATTAGGATATTTCTGTTATCATACACCGACCGCGGCAAAGGGATCACATCAAAGACCGCCGCAAGCAGGCGGTACCACAGAAAGACCCTCCGCCGCGGACGCATTGACTGCGGAAACAGGCCCAACCGCCGCCAGACCTGCGGAGGCTCCGGCCGCACGATTACGATAACCCCGCCATCCCAACGGAACTCACCACCTTCCTCGACCGCCGCAGAAAAAAAGCATCGACAAACGGAGCATGACTGCGGAAGGACCAAACTAACATCACCCCTGCCGTCAAACTGATTCAAAAATGGCTGACGGAAGTAAATAGAAAACACAAAAAACAGGACACACACCCACCTGAAACACCCACCCCCAACAACTACACGCCCCAATGACACCCCCCCAGCACAAACAAGAGCACCCAAGTCACCACACCCACAGAACACCTGACTGGCAACAACCATTGGGACACAACCACCACACAGAGTATAAAATGAATCCCTCCCATTACCACAATCCTTTGCATCACAGCACAGCTGGAAGAAAGAGGCAGAATAGCACAAACAGCAGACACACACAAACACACATACAACCTGCACACCAACACACCCACCACACCAACCCCCACAACACCATCCCTACATACCACACACCTCCACACCCCAACCCACCCCACCAACACCTTGCACATCACACACCATGGCACCGAATAAAACCCCAATTTCACAGAGAGTGAGTTGAAGGTCATGGTGGATGAAATCATCCGTGTCGAACCACATCTGTTCGGTACCCTACTCAAGCAGACCACCTTGGCAACTAAAACCACCATGTGGGACAGGATAGTGACCAGAGTGAATGCTTCAGGGACCGTGCCACGCACCAAACACGAGATCCAGAGGAGGTGGCACGACCTCAAGGCAAGGGTGAAAGGCATCAGGGCCAAGAACCACCTGGCGGCGGCACTCCCCCGGAGCCTATACCATTTGCTGAATGGGAGGAGAAGGTGCTGGGCATACTGCACCCCGAGAGCCTGGAAGGAATAGATGAGGGACTTGAGGCTGGTAAGTACAAACCAATGACCACTATCACACTGTCATGGTCTGACTTGCACAACTGCCAAGACACATCTCCCAGGCTCCAATCCATGCATTTGGACCACACAGTCACCCAAATGTGAAGTCCAGGGCTCAAATGCACCCACCATGATCAACCACAAATGTTACCTCCTAAGTTCCCAGGCTTGCATGTTGTCAAAGCAGCCAACACCACAACTCCCAACAGGCCCCCATGTCTACATGGAGGGTGGGGGTGGGTGGGGGGGTGGGTCCAGCACTACAACTCTCAACAGGACCCCATGTCTACATGGAGTGTGGGGGTGGGTCCAGCACTACAACTCCCAACAGTCCCCCATGTCTACATGGAGGGTGGGGGTGGGTGGGGGGGTGGGTCCAGCACTACAACTCCCAACAGGCCCCCATGTCTACAGGGAAGGTGGGGGTGGGTTGGGGGGTGGGTCCAGCACTACAACTCCCAACAGGCCCCCATGTCTACAGGGAGGGTGGGGGTGGGTGGGGGCGTGGGTCCAGCACTTAACTCCCAACAGGCCCCCATGTCTACAGTGAGGGTGGGGGTGGGTCCAGCACTACAACTCCCAACAGGCCCCCATGTCTACAGGGAGGGTGGGGGTGGGTGGGGGGGGGTGGGTCCAGCACCACAACTCCCAACAGGCCCCCATGTCTACATGGAGGTTGGGGGAGGGTGGGGGGTGGGTCCAGCACTACAACTCCCAACAGGCCCCCATGTCTACAGGGAGGGTGGGGTGGGTCCAGCACTACAACTCCCAACAGGCCCCCATGTCTACATGGAGGGTGGGGGTGGGTGGGGGGTGGGTCTAGCACTACAACTCCCAACAGGCCCCCATGTCTACAGGGAGGGTGGGGGTGGATGGGGGGGTGGGTCCAGCACTACAACTCCCAACAGGCCTCCAAGTCTACATGGAGGGTGGGGGTGGGTGGGGGGTTGGAGTGTCCCGCACTACAACTCCCAACAGGCCCTCATGTCTACAGGCAGGATGGGGGTGGGTGGGGTGTTTGGGTCCAGCACTACAACTCCCAACAGGCCCCCATGTCTACAGGGAGGGTGGGGGTGGGTGGGGGGTGGTGGTTCCAGCACTACAACTCCCAACAGGCCCCCATGTCTACATGGAGGGTGGGGGTGGGTGTCGGGATGGGTCCAGCACTACAACTCCCAACAGGCCCCCATGTCTAAAGGGAGGGTGGGGGTGGATGGGGGGGTGGGTCCAGCACTACAACTCTCAACAGGCACCCATGTCTACAGGGAGGGTGGGGGTGCCAGCAATACAACTCTCAACAGGCCCCCATGTCTACATGGAGGGTGGGGGCGGGTGGGGGGGTGGGAGCAGCACTACAACTCCCAACAGGCCCCCATGTCTAGAGGGAGGGTGGGGGTGTGTCCAGCACTTCAACTCCCAACAGGCCCCCATGTCCCATCCCAGAGCAAGATGGAGTCGGCCCACCATTTGCTGACCAGTGCATCTCCTCCTTCAAACCTACAGGTAGGTAGCCATCTTCACAGGGGCACCATGCAATAGCAGGACCGGACCACACATATCCAAATATTGTCTCCCCACGTCCACACCACCATAATGCCCAGTACTGTCTACCACACCAACATGATGACACCAACAACCATGTCCTGATTCCCTAGAAATGTGTAATGTAACAACAACAAACCTGTCATGTCCACAGCTTTAATTCTTAAATTCTTGTCCCTCATGTCCCAATCAGCAACCGCCAGCACCAGTCGCCCCCCTCACAGCCAGGACTTTCCGGTGAAGATTCCATGGACACCTCGGTTGCAGAGGACGATGCTGACCCAAGCACACTCCCAGGGCCATCAGGCTCCCAGGACATCCCTGCCTCCACCACCCTGGCCAGTGTAACAACACCAACACCAGCCATTGTGAGCTGTGCAGCTACCACCACCACCACCACCGAGCAGTCGCAGGCACAGGCGGATCGGGCACACCAAGACTCGCTACAGACCTGCCAGCTGTTGCGGTCCATGGACACCCGTATGGGACAAATTGTTGAACTCATGGGGCAGCAAACAGCTCTTTGGAGGGAGTGGTTATCCCGCGCCACACCATCCCCCCTCCCCCAAGTGGCCAGTGGGACAGGGCACCAACACCACCGCCACCATCACCTGAGGCCACTGACAGGGAGGTGGTCCCTGAACAACCGGCCCCCACAGTTGGTTCCGCTCCGGCTCCAAGACAGAGGGGCCGTCCGAGGCTGGATCCAGCACAGAGCAGTGGCAATGCACCATCCACCCGCTCGAAGAGGGGCCACCACTGACTTCACCCTTCCTTGAGCCTGGCATTCACTCTGCAAACTATCTTGCCCCACAAATGCCAAGCATTGGCACACATCTGTTGGACTAGGTGTACATCACACAATGTGGTATCCCCACAGTGTTGTCATCTGACATGACCTTCAACACACACTTCCCCCCAACACCTATTTGTAAATATGCACTAACAGTAATCCACACCCTGTAAATAAAAATCACGGAAACACTCAAGGCTGTGTGATCTCCATGTTGAAACACAGGTTTGTCTCAGTTGTTGTCATCACCAGGTGCAGGGAGGAATGTTGTTTGGAATCATGGCTCTTTGTGAGTGACCTATGGACAAACAGAGAACAACAAGCACAGGTCAGGAAACTGAATCACACCCATCAACCAACAACGTACTGCAACATCCCACATCCCACATCCCACAATCATCTCAAAGTAAGCGGATCACGGGACACACATCAGGGAGCATTGCTCGTACACCATGTCCCACACCCATGTGCAAACAGAACATAACAGGCAGCATTCACACACCACATCCACCCATCACCAGTAGACATACTTCACGCATTGAACAGCAGCACAAGAGGTAGTTACTCACATTCAAGGTAAGTAGCGAGCAATGAGCTGACGCCTCTGGTCCACACCTTCTTCCTCCCCACTATCCTTATCACTGGACATGGGTGGTATGGGAGGCGGAGCAACCTGTTGGTCTGCAGGGTCCATGATCAGTTCAATATTCGTGCGTAAGGCCAGGTTGTGAAGCATGCAGCAGGCAATCACTATTTTGCATACTTTGCCGGGTGAGTATGGCAGGGCCCCTCCGGTTTTATCCAGGCAGCGAAACCTAGACTTCAGCAGTCCAAATGTACGCTCCACCACCTGACGTGTCTTCCCATGGGCCTCATTATAGCGCATTTCACCTGGGGTAGTAGGATTCCGTAGGGGGCTTAGCAGCCACGGGTGGTTTGGGTACGCAGAGTCGCCTAGGTGGGGGGATGACAGACATATACATCATTACCAGGATTGGTGGTAACAGCATGGCACACATACAACACAGTAGTTATCACAGCACACTCACCTACAAGCCACACACATTCTTGACGCGCATTAGCCATCAGTTGGGGGACAATGCTGCTCCGCAGGATGTGGGAGTCATGTGCGGACCCGGGAAATCTGGCACACACATGGGAGATGATGTTGTCAGCCAGGCACACCACTTGCACATTGCTAGAATGGTAGTGCTTCCAATTGCGATAGATGGGTTCACGTGCCTGGGGTGGAATCAGACCAATACGTGTGCCATCAATGGAACCCACTACGTGTGGAATCTAGCCCAGGGCATAGAAGTCACCTTTCACTGCAGCCAGCTCTGCCGGACGTGGGAAATGGATGTAATCATCCTTGTAACGCATCATGGCTTGCAGCACATCCCGCAGTACCATGCTGAACATGGATTGGGACTTCCCCCCGGCATGACCAACTGTGTACTGGAAAGTGCATGTCGCGAAGAAGTGTAGTGCCGCCATCACCTTTGCTGTGGGTGTAATTGCTCCTGGATATGGCCTGCGTGGCTGCAGATGAGGTGCCAATTGGGCTACAAGGTCATGCAATGTCGGTCGGTCAAGCCGGAATTTGCGGATTACCTCCTCTTCAACCATGTCCTCCAGCACAGTGTATGGTCGATGCACATTTGGAGCTCTCCTGTGTGGGAGTAGATGGGAGCAGATGTCAATTGACCAACACCGCACAGCTGTGCCACACTATCACATCTTGACAAACACAATACAAATAATATATGTTGCAGACACTGATTGTATGTGTGACGTGACCGAAATATAAGGCACTACAGCTAACTACACACACAATGTTCACCCACAAACAACATCCTGTGTGCAAACATGTCCAATGGTACGTGCACACATCACATGACTGAGGGCCCATGTGTGGACAAGCATCCCCACAGACACACATGGATGTGCACACACAACACGAACATGGAACACACCCTCCTTGTCTTCATGTACCCATGACCCCACCTACAATGCTGTGCATCCTCACATGACAGGCATGGACATACAACAGGCGACACACAGACGCATACACAGAATGCATGTATACCCCCATCATTGCTACTTGCACCCACAAACCAAACACTCACGATTGCTTCAAAATGTGGGTACACAGCCTTAATGTACTGTGTAGATGTGTACAATTAGAAACGTGTAACCTCAAAACCAAGGCGGTCTGCGGTGGGTGCTGCTATGTGACTGAAAGGGGGGATACCAACTGCCATTTCCACTTGCACATTCAAGTGTATGTGTTAGCCTGCCCCGCCCCCGCGGAATGCGTGCTCCGCCATTGCAATGCCAGTGAGTGATGATTTTCAAAAGATACACCATCGCGGTAGCGCGCACATGCGGTTGGCGGGGTGTGACCATGATGGTCCATGCACATGTAGACAATGGAAACAGGTAACGCGGAACGCGTAAGCGATTTCAAAAATAGCGGAAGCCGTGCACCGGCACAGCAGGGCCAGTCATTGGCTCATTTTGAATGAGGCAGCCCAGGAAAACCAATTGCTGCAGACGTGTGCCACTGATATCAGCTCAGGGCCCTATAAATGTGTGAATTTCAGCAGCATACATCCACTGCTTCCAGCCACTGCTGCCTGCACCCATCACCTCTACCTGCTGCTGCTGAGCAATCCACCAACTGCTGCCTGCACCCATCACCTCTACCTGCTGCTGCTGAGCAATCCACCAACTGCTGCCTGCACCCATCACCTCTACCTGCTGCTGCTGAGTAGTCCACCAACTGCTGCCTGCAGCCATCACCTCTACCTGCTGCTGCTGAGCACTCCAACAACTGCTGCTGTTGTGCCAGAGTCCTGGACCTTGCCATGCCGAGAGTTCGAGAGATCCGGTCTCGTCCCTTCACCGCAGCGGAGCTGGAGGTCCTTGTGGACGTGTGCTCCGCCACAATGAACGGCTCTACGGTGCCCCTGGACAGGTGGTAAGTGCAGTGGGGGACATGTTGGTGTGCATGAGGTGGTCACACACTCCTGGCTTCTGCAATCTTGGCGGTGTGCTGTGGGACCTTCACATGTGTTGTACTGTGCATGGCTGCTGAAAGATACGTGTTGCTCCTATCTGTGTGAATGGCCAACTGTCCACTGACTTGCCCCCTCTTGTCTCCCATCTTGGTAGGTCAAGCTGCACCTTCGCAAGGCCGTGTGAAAGACCATAGCACGTGATGTACGGGCAATGGGGGTGTGCAATAGGCGACACACACACTGCCACAAGCGCTGGGACGACATCTCCAGGCTCAGCAAGAATGTGGCGGAGATGACACTGGGGCTGATTCCAAGATCATCCCGGCTTGCACGACCTACCATGACCCCTCTAATGCTCCGTATCATAGCTGTAACGCATCCTGACCTGTCCGCCCGGTTGAGAGGGGAACAGCAGCAAACTAGCAGTAAGCATACTGAATGTGTTTGTGACTTGTGAGTGCATGCATGTATTGCTGCTCAGACACAGTAGTGACATCCGTGGTGTGTATTTTGTGCTGCAAGTGCATGTTGGTGCCATTAGCGGAGTGAGCGTTAGCATCCATGTCAGCCAGGTGGACATGCCAGTTGCATTGTGGTGCAGGGTCCCAGGACATGCTGTTGAGGTCTGTGATCCCATGGCATCACATGTGTGGTGGTCTGCATGCACTTGCCCTGTTTGTTTGATGTACATGTTTCACAGGCACCCCCGGTTCTTTGACATGAGGATGTCTGGTAGGGGTGGTTCGTGTGCAGGATGGGTGCTACATGTTGGTCAGCAGTCAAGGAAGTTTTGATTTTGTAATTTGCAGTACGTGAGTGTGGCACTTAGGTATACCTCTTTTCTCTCTCTTTCAGCTTTGGCCGAGGGCACTGACCCACAAACGACAGAGCTCAGTGGTGGCAATGCATCCGGATCAGAGATCACACACACGCAGACTGAGACTGAAGAGAGCAGCCCCGGAGAGGGGGACAGAACTGTCCCTGAGGTCTCACATGTGGAGACACCATCGTCCTCATCTTCAGACAGTGGTGGTGAGTCAGCACTGTTGGTAGACACAGGGAGTGGGAATTCTACACCTTCAGTCGGTACACAGCACACTGGGCCCACACTGCCACCAACTGCAACAAGTACTGCTCGTGCTCGCCAGAGTAGGGGGATCAGAGTGGCCTTCGGTGCAGGCACTTCTGTCCCTGCCCCTGTGACACAAAGTGCCCTTTGTGCTGAGGCGGTTGATCTGCTGCGACAGCTGTGTGTAGGGCAGACCAACATGATCAATGCATTCCTAGACCACGATAGGAAGTTGGGGCAGGTGGTAGCATTCATGGAGGGGATGCTTGGCGATGTTGCTGGTCTCCACAGAACAGTTCAGTCATTATACAACACAGTGTCTGCAGCCATTCAAAAGTCACATGGACAAGGTTCTACTTCAGTTCCCCCATCCACACCACTTGATGTCTCAGGGGGGCGTGACATTTCTGACCAGGCCTCATTTTCTGGGTATTGCACTAGAAGCAAGCACAGGGAGCAAGGCAGGGCACCGAGGCCACAGACACCATCCCGTAGGACAGGGAAATCTTTCACAGAACAGGACATCAGCTACCCTGGAGTTGACACACAGGATCCTCAAGGGGTGTTGGGGGACAGGGATTCACATGGAACACAGGCATCCCCCTCCAAAGGTACTCCCAAGGCAAGGGCACCTTCCAAGGACAGGGACACTCCCAAGGACAGGGACACTCCCAAGGACAAGGACACTACAAAGGACAGGGTACCTCTCAAGGACAGGGACACTCCCAAGGACAGGGCACCTCCCAAGGCCAGGGAAACTCCCAGGGACAAGGACACTAAAAAGGACAGGGCACCTCCCAAGGACAGGGACACTCCCAAGGACAGGGCACCTCCCAAGGCCAGGGACACTCCCAAGGACAAGGACACTACAAAGGACAGGGCACCTCCCAAGGACAGGGACACTCCCAAGGACAGGGCACCTCCCAAGGCCAAGGGCACTACCAAGGACAAGGACACTGCAAAGGACAGGGCACCTCCCAAGGACAGGGACACTCCCAAGGACAGGGCACCTCCCAAGGCCAAGGACACTCCCAAGGCCAAGGACACTACAAAGGACAGGGCACCTCCCAAGGACAAGGACACTCCCAAGGACAGGGCACCTCCCAAGGACAGGGTAACTCCCAGGGACAGAGCACCACCCACGGATAAGGCACATTCCAAAGACAGGACACCTCCTAGGGCCAAGGCGTCTCCCACGGCCAAGGAACCTCCCAGGGCCAAGGCTTCTCCCATTCACAGGCCATCCACCAAGGACAGGCATACATCACCCCTGCGTCCCCTGAAGCTGGTGTTGGTGAAGGAACGTACACAACATGTGTCAGAGGTGGAGTCCCCCCCATACCTCTACTCCCATCCACACCCCGGTGAAGCAGAGGAAGGAGTACACTTTTGTTGCATCCCTCATTACACATGATACAGAGGGCAGAAGGCAGGGCCAGAGCAAGCGTCAAGCAGGCTCCAGCACGTCCCCAGAGAGCAGACCACCACCAGCGCATGATCCACCTTTGATGGGTGATGTTTCAGATGAGCCCGCACCACTTACCAGTCCAGTCATGTCCAGGGTGCCCTTACATATCCCAAAGAAACGAAGACACACACCAGTGACACCTGACCACCCCAATGTCGCTCCAGTACAGCTGTCCCCAGCTTCCAGAGCCACCCTGCCTCCTGGCCCATACAGCCCTGTGGCTCATCATTTCAGTGGTCCTAGTGGGTCAGCTGCAGTTCACTTTCATGTGTCAGATAGTGGCACTGTGTCTGTTGTTCGCTGTCATGCCTCATGTAGTAGCACTGTGTCAGTTGTGCCCTCTCCTGTTTCAGGTACTGCCACTGTGTGTGTCCGCCACTCTCATGTCTCAGATGCTGGCATGGTATTTGTTGGTCACTGTACAGGGACATGTCCTGGCAGTGTGTCTGGGTCTATCGCTCATGTGTCAGTCACTAGATCTGTGGCTGTGTCTCACACTCCTGTATCTGGTCCTGGCAGTGTGTCTGGGTCTATGGCTCATGTGTCAGTCACTACATCTGTGGCTGTGTCTCACACTCCTGTTTCTGGTGCTGGCAGTGTGTCTGGGTCTATGGCTCATGTGTCAGTCACTAGAGATGTGGCTGTGTCTCACACTCCTGTTTCTGGTGCTGGCAGTGTGTCTGGGTCTATGGCTCATGTGTCAGTCACTAGAGCTGTGGATGTGTCTCACACTCCTGTTTCTGGTGCTGGCAGTGTGTCTGGGTCTTTGGCTCATGTGTCAGTCACTAGATCTGTGGCTGTGTCTCACACTCCTGTTTCTGGTGCTGGCAGTGTGTCTGGGTCTATGGCTCATGTGTCAGTCACTAGAGCTGTGGCTGTGGCTGTGGCTGTGTCTCACGTTCCTGTTTCTGGTGCTGGCAGTGTGTCTGGGTCTATGGCTCATGTGTCAGTCACTGGTACTGTGGCTGTATCTCCCAATCCTGTATCAGATCCTGCCACTGTGTCCGAAGCTACTAGGTCAATCAGTCCACCTGATTCTGTGCTGTGAGGTGCAGTTCCCATCAGTCATATGTCATTGTACTTGGTGTCTGGATTGTCCATTGTAACCACCCTTGCATTATTAATGTCCATGGAACGGGGTGCATGACACACGTACTTGTGCTGCTTCAGATGTACCTGCTCTGTTCTGTACCATGGCCTGTTGATGCACTTAGCCCCTCTCATGTGCTGCCGCAGATGTACCTGCTCTGTGCCATTGACTGCTGATGCACTTAGCCCCTCTCATGTGCTGCCTCTGATGTACCTGCTCTGTGCCATGGACTGTTGATGCACTTAGCCCCTCTCATGTGCTGCCTCAGATGTATCTGTTCTTTGCCATGGACTGTTGATGCACTTAGCCCCTCTCATGTGCTGCCTCAGATATACCTGCTCTGTGCCATGGACTGCTCATGCACTTAGCCCCTCTCATGTGCTGCCTCAGATGTACCTGCTCTGTGCCATTTACAGCTGAAGCACTTAGCCCCTCTCATGTGCTGCCTCAGATGTACCTGCTCTGTGCCATGGACTGCTGATGCACTTAGACCCTCTCATGTGCTGCCTCTGATGTACCTGCTCCGTGCCATGGACTGTTGATGCACTTAGCCCCTCTCATGTGCTGCCTCAGATGTACCTGCTCTGTTCTGTACCATGGACTGTTGATGCTTGTTGCCCCTCTCATGTGCTGCCTCATATGTTGCTCTTCTTTGCCATGGACTGTTGATGCTCATTGCCCCCCTCATGTGCTGCCTCATAGGTACCTGTTCTGTACCATTGACTGTTGATGCACTTAGCCCCTCTCATGTGCTGCCTCAGTTGTACCTGCTCTGTACCATGGACTGTTGATGCTCATTGCCCCTCTCATGTGTTGCCTCAGATGTACCTGTTCTGTACCATGGCCTGTTGATGTACTTAGCCCCTCTCATGTGCTGCCTCAGATGTACCTGCTCTGTGCCATGGACTGTTGATGCTCGTTGCCCCTCTCATATGCTGCCTCAGCTGTACCTGTTCTTTGCCATGGACTGTTGATGCTCGTTGCCCCTCTCATGTGCTGCCTCAGATGTACCTGTTCTGTACCATGGACTGTTGATGCTCTGTGCCCCTCTCATGTGCTGCCTCAGATGTACCTGCTCTGTGCCATGGACTGTTGATGCACTTAGCCCCTCTCATGTGCTGCCTCAGATGTACCTGCTCTGTTCTGTACCATGGACTGTTGATGCTCTGTGCCCCTCTCATGTGCTGCCTCAGATGTACCTGTTCTTTGCCATGGACTGCTGATGCTCGTTTCCCCTCTCATGTGCTGCCTCAGATGTGCGTGTTCTGTACCATGGACTGTTGATGCACTTAGCCCCTCTCATGTGCTGCCTCAGATGTACCTACTCTGTACCATGGACTGTTGATGCTCATTGCCCCTCTCATGTGCTGCCTCAGATGTACCTGTTCCGTACCATGGACTGTTGATACACTTAGCCCCTCTCATGTGCTGCCTCAGATGTACCTGTTCTGTACCATGGACTGTTGATGCTCGTTGCCCCTCTCATGTGCTGCCTTAGATGTACCTGTTCTTTGCCATGGACTGTTGATGCTCGTTGCCCCTCTCATGTGCTGCCTCAGATGTACCTGTTCTGTACCATGGACTGTTGATGCTCTGTGCCTCTCTCATGTGCTGCCTCAGATGTACCTGCTCTGTGCCATGGACTGTTGATGCACTTAGCCCCTCTCATGTGCTGCCTCAGATGTACCTGCTCTGTACCATGGACTGTTGATGCTCGTTGCCCCTCTCATGTGCTGCCTCAGATGTATCTACTCTGTGCCATGGACTGTTGATGCACTTAGCTCCTCTCATGTGCTGCATCTGATGTACCTGCTCTTTGCCATGGACTGTTGATGCTCGTTGCCCCTCTCATGTGCTGCCTCAGATGTACCTCTCTGTGCCATGGACTGTTGATGCACTTAGCCCCTCTCATGTGCTGCCTCAGATGTACCTGTTCTTTGCCATGGACTGTTGATGCACTTAGCCCCTCTCATGTGCTGCCTCAGATGTACCTGCTCTGTACCATGGACTGTTGATGCTCGTTGCCCCTCTCATGTGCTGCCTCAGATGTACCTGCTCTGTGCCATGAACTGCTGATGCAATTAGCCCCTCTCATGTGCTGCATCTGATGTACCTGCTCTTTGCCATGGACTGTTGATGCTCGTTGCCCCTCTCATGTGCTGCCTCAGATGTACCTGCTCTGTGCCATGGACTGTTGATGCACTTAGCCCCTGTCATGTGCTGCCTCAGATGTACCTGCTCTGTACCATGGACTGTTGATGCTCGTTGCCCCTCTCATGTGCTGCCTCAGATGTATCTGCTCTGTGCCATGGACTGTTGATGCACTTAGCCCCTCTCATGTGCTGCATCTGATGTACCTGCTCTTTGCCATGGACTGTTGATGCTTGTTGCCCCTCTTATGTGCTGCCTCAGATGTACCTCTCTGTGCCATGGACTGTTGATGCACTTAGCCCCTCTCATGTGCTGCCTCAGATGTATCTGCTCTGTACCATGGACTGTTGATGCTCGTTGCCCCTCTCATGTGCTGCCTCAGATGTACCTGCTCTGTGCCATGGACTGCTGATGCAATTAGCCCCTCTCATGTGCTGCATCTGATGTACCTGCTCTTTGCCATGGACTGTTGATGCTCATTGCCCCTCTCATGTGCTGCCTCAGATGTACCTGTTCTTTGCCATGGACTGTTGATGCACTTAGCCCCTCTCATGTGCTGCCTCAGATGTACCTGCTCTGTACCATGGACTGTTGATGCTCGTTGCCCCTCTCATGTGCTGCCTCAGATGTACCTGCTCTGTGCCATGGACTGTTGATGCACTTAGCCCCTCTCATGTGCTGCCTCAGATGTACCTGCTATTTACCATGGACTGTTGATGCTCGTTTCCCCTCTCATGTGCTGCCTCAGATGTACCTGTTCTTTGCCATGGACTGTTGATGCTCATTGCCCCCTCATGTGCTGCCTCAGATGTACCTGTTCTTTGCCATGGACTGTTGATGCTCGTTGCCCCTCTCATGTGCTGCATCAGATGTACCTGTTCTGTTCTATCCAGTGCCTATGCTCCTGGCTACTCTAGGAGTCAACCCCTATTATGTGTAATAAAGCAAGTTATTCCTGTGTAGTGGTTTCTCAGTGTCATTCCTGGTTGTCTCCTTGCATTGTTGATATATTGGTGCTATCGTAAATGCTGTTTCCCCAACATGCCCCTCCCCCTCCCCACGTCACGGCCCGGCAGGTACTCCCCTTCCGACAGCGATTGGTGGGTTTGCGTACCTGCGTTGTCGTCGGCGAGGGTCCATGACTTGCTGGTGGTGGAGCACGAAGAGGAGCGGAAATGCGTGTAGAGCTGGGTCCATGACGGCGATCTGCCTGTGGTGGGTATCTCTGCAATGTTTTGCCTCTCCCCTGTGGTGAATACGCCTTGTTCAGGCTGGTGGTTTTTCCGCTGCGATTTGCTGTGTCTTTTCCGCCATCGTGATTTCGAGGACGGTCGGAAACGTCATTCCGTACGGCGGTGTCTCTGGATTGGTTACGTCCGCCGCGGGGTCGGGTGTATTTACGCGCCGGTGCATGTTCTTCTGCGGCGTACGGAAAATTGACAGTGCTTCCCATCCTAATATGGCGGACGGACTGGCCGCGGCTGGCGGACTGTAAAAAGGCATTTTCTGCCTACTCCAGGCTGGCGGTCGTCCTTCCGTCCGCCATCGTAATCGACCCCTTAGTGTCCCTAAACAGTGATATACGACGATACCACCGCAGTATACGACAATACTACTTCTTTGAAACAGACTATGCGATGTGCGACTTCATTGCCACACTTCCTCTGCCTGCAGACATAGTGACCAGCTTCACGCAATACTCGGAAGCCTTTTCAGGACTACATATAACGTAATACAAACTCAACAGATGTTAGTCATAATCTTGTATACAAAAACTCATATAGTATTTTGTACATAATCCTAGCAAATTTCTATAGCAACCACTACTCTGCTACCAAGCTTACAACTGATGCAGCGCTTCTCCAAAAATAATTTCTGAAACCATATCACTTAATTCTGAAACACCAGAACATACATTCACTCACCAGTGGGGCCCATATCACTGTGAGTTTCGTGCACACTATTTTTATCTCACTCTTGGGATCAGTGAATCTCAATGGAGAGCTGCTGTATCATAGCGAAATGTCTTAATTAACTAAACTTTTATATTATATACATCTGCAGTTTTTGAAAGTTTACCATGTTTTTATCATCAGAAAATATACATTTAGACATATTGCCATAAGGGTCGATGAGTCTGCTAGAAAGAAAATTAGGCGTAGGAAAACTCGAGACCAGCTTTAATTTCCCATTTATCTAATTTTATTAGAGCAATTTAACATGTCTAAAAGTTTATTTTCTTTATTTATTGATTTTAATCTTTTAATGACATTTAAAACGAAAGTTTTTAGTTCGAACAGTTAATTTTCATTTATTTTAGAAAATTTCAGAAAATAACTATAGCAATTTTAGGTTCAGAACGCAAGTATTAGCAAAAGACAGATAGTTCCCAAAGTCCATTCTCCTAACTCCCTAACTAAAATTCCTCACTAAAGTGCCATTCCTGCAAAGAAAATCATAAGTCGAGAAAAAGGGTTCTTACATCAAAGGAACATCAGTAATCCGGCAGCATCTCTGGAGGAAATTAAGAAGAAGTTTTTTACTCGGTAAAATCAGCACTTTTGATACCTTTTTCACTAGCTCTATCTATCTAAAAGAGTAACTTTTAAAGAAAAGTCGAGTCCTCATTGGTCAGTTCATGGGTGGATGAGCATAACCTCATCTCCACATTATACAATTTCTTCCTGTCAGGGTTTTTTTTAACAGCCCCATTGTCTCTCCAAGTCCGGCCCAGTTGAGTTTCCTTAACTCGCAACTTCAAGTAAATTTCTCACGTTCAGAACCATTGCTCTCATCATTTGGCAGCCATCTAGACTTCCAGGCCACAGCGGCCTTGAACTGCCTTCCACACAGGCCCAAGCAGCTCGCATTCATTCTCATCTCTTTGGCTGCGCATGCGTTCTGTCTTTGGCTGTCACAGTAAACTAGTGACTCCATTTTGTCACAGGCCTCTCGAATCAGAATGGGAACTATCATAGTAAAAAACACAAATAAACGTTACATTTTGAAAAATAGCCTTTCTGTTTACCTCCCCCCTTACTAAGGTTTTCCCTATTAGTAGTTACCTAGCAGATAAGCAACACTTATGCGTAATATACTCACTTTAGGTCCCGTTTCTGGCCAAAAATACATAAACAAAAGCACATTAATGCTTCATTCCATTATATCAATGCAGCATATTAGTACAGGACACGACAAAATTACATAGTTAGTTAATTATAATTGCTACATAAGCAAAGATTAGTTTCCCAGGTGTGTATATGTCCAAGTTTTTATTCTAGGTTGGTTATTCTAATGCACCACTCCATTAATTCAGATTACATGTTATCAAAGTGTGACTTCACAAGGGGTATACAACATTTTGCTTCTCCAACTTGCTCCATCAGTGGCACAGTATGTGCAGTAAGCTGAAAGACAATTGAGGCATAAGCAACAGGTGAATACAACCGCTGCAATGGCTAAAAATACTAGAAATATCTTCCAACCCCATGAAGTTAATAAGTCCCAGAACCACCCTGTGAGAGACTATGAGCCATTATCCTGATGTACTTCGGTGGCCAATCTGTTTAACTTTTGTATAGCAGAGTACGCAGTCAGAGCACTATCGGGAATGTATACACAGCAGCTACTACCAATGACCCAACGTGCTCCACCCCTATGAGCCAGTATGACATCTAAAACCATTCGATTTTGGAGTAAAACGAGTCTCGTAGCTTGGAGCTCTACTTTTATATTAGTGAGCATACCAGCAGTAGTATTAATAACTCCTTCAACTACTTTTGCTAAGCAGCGTATGTTACGGCTGTTGAACATGGGACCCCAGAATGGCACAATACCTTTCATTATGTCAGTGAATTGCTGTAGTGAAGTATCTGTTTGATCAAGATCATCTTCGCTGACCACTCTGTTGGCGCGGGCATGAGGACATCCCTTCGATGTAACCGATGATCTTTATGGTATGTTGATGGCGCAATATAAACAGGAGGCAGAAGAAAAGAAAGATAGCAATGACCAGACCATCCCCTAGGGAGCCAAGTATATGCTTGTTCTCCACAGATGAAATAGACATTGGGAGGTGTCAATAAAGGTAGGCTACTAGTCGTGTTCAGCTGGTAAGTGTATTACACTGGCTTTGCCCCACGGAAACATTCCCTATTCCTTGAACACAGAAACTAGCCCTTGTATTTATCACTGGTACAGGCATTGCTTTATCCTCAGAGATATTACACTCTTGGAAACATTCAAAGTATTCAGTAATGTTAAATCCTTGAAAGTCTGCTACTTCATTCCTTAACCAGGTAACATTTTTGTGGACTGTAAAAACGTTCCTGCAAGTATCAGGGTGTAGCGTACCCTCCTTTCCATCTTCCCTGGGGGTATATCCCTGATGCACCACAATATATCCTAGAATTGCTTCATAGTCGGCCTGCGTCCTTTTCATTGGGTCTGTTTAATAGTGCATATAAACCATGGACAATAGCTGAAACCAAGTCTCACAGCTGCGTAAGTAAGAGACAGGCATATAAAATAATAAGTCATTCTTATGCATAAAAGTAGGAAGTAGGACACATACCCAGCACTCTGTGACATTAGTTGTGCTATGCACCTGATGGAGCATTTGAATGAAGGCATTCTGAGTGGATGTTTGTCTCTGCCTCTCTTTATGCTGGGCCAACGAAATGAATGAATGTTCTGCTGGTACTGGAGTGGTCCCTATCAGAATATGTACAGGATGCAGCTCATCCAGATACCAAACTATTCCACATAACGCAATCATCAGTACCAAAATGAACACCACCACCCTGCTTCCAGTGGACCAATTAGACCATCCAGGCCCAGTATGTAACTGTAAACCGAAGCAGATACCAATAGCACAGCCTCTGCACCCAAAGCTCAAGTCTTTTCCTAACTCCTGTGTTGGCCTGCTGATGCACTATCTTTCCGTCGGGCAGCAGAGGGCACTTAGTGTGCCCAGGCACTTCGTCATCAGCAAACAAAGTTTAGAGCGCACACTCAGCTGGGATATCTGGGGTGGCCCTTATCTCAGGGGGGACCGCCTCAAGCAAGATCTCGTCACTCTCCTTGTCAGTCAGTACCCCTATCAACCTGGCATCAGAGAAAGGAGCAAAATGAGGTACCAGCTCTCTTTCCTTGTCGGCGATCCCGTATTTCATCCAGGAATCATACGGGAGCGGCAGAGACACCCTCTGCATGAGAGGCGTGCACCCAGTGCTTCCGGCCATTCACCTTCACAGCTGTCCTAGGGGCCAAAAGCACCTGGGTACGGCCCCTCCACCTCATCTCCAAGCAGGACTTGCACTGAAACGGGCAGACTAGCACATAATCCCCAGGCTGGATCTGGTGTCTGGGACCCTCTGGTTATGGTTGTAGGGTGGCAGATATCTGTTGACGAACAGAGCGGAGATCTTTAGACAAAGCCTACAAATAATCAATCAAAAGAGGATACTCTATTTCAGAAAATTTCCTAGATCTGGGAACGCCCAAAACATTAGCAGGGCACTTCAAGACAAGCACATAGGGTGACAATCCAGTCCTGAATGTGCAGTCATCCTTGCTGACATAAGCACTAGAGGTAATGCATTGGCCATTGCAATCCTGTGCTTTCATGTTTTTTGGCTAGCTTCAACTTGAGAATGCCAATATATTTTTCAACTAGGCCGGCTGACTGTGTCTGTTTTACTGCATGAAAGTTTTGCACAATTTGCAAGCCTTTAATCACCACTTCAATGACTTGAGCATTAAAGTTGCTCCCGTTGTCACTCCAGATCACACCTGTCAATCTGAAGTGCGGGAAGCACTCTTTCAGAAGCGCTTTCGTTGTTGCTATAACCGTGTTCTCTTTAGTCAGGTAAGCCTCCATCCACTTGTAAATGCGCAGACTACCATTAATACGTATTTTAGATTGTTGACCCGTTCCTTCTAGATGAAATCCATCTGGATGACCTCGAAAGGGAAAGAAGGTGGTGCAAAATTACCAGCAGGTGTAGGGGTGCCTTTTCCAGGGATGTATTTCAAACAGACAATATAATGTCTCACCAAGTGTGTTGCAACTTTAAAGATATTCTCATTCTGCCATACTGGGTCTAGCAATTTACAAATACCCTGAGCACTAATGTGCGCCGGACCATGAGCCATAGTGACCACAGGGAGAACAAAGGCATTGGGTAAAAGTCATCTCTGTTTTCCTGACAAATCAGTCCAATATCATCCTCATCCAAGAATCCTATCCTCTCCTCCCACATGTCTAGTTTGTCTACAGTAGCCTCAATCTATATTTCCCTTACACTTTCCACAGTTTTCTCAAACATCCTATTATCTGGGGTCCATCTAGCAGGACCTGCCACAAACATTTTATTCATCTGGGATCTGGCTGCCTCCTTGGCTGTTCTGTCTGCGAACGCATTGCCTCTTCCAACATAATCTGTGACAGATTTATGGGTGCTACAATTTATTATGGCCACTTTTTCAGGAAGGGTCAGGGCTGATTGCAGTCTAAATATCAGTGAACCATGTTGTATTCTTTGGCCGTGTGACATCAGGAACCCTCTCTCTGCCCATAGGCTCCTAAAATTATGAGTCACCCCGAATGTGTACTGGCTATCTGTGTAAATATTTACAGTTAATCCCTCACTCAATTCACAAGCCCTTAGGAGTGCGACCAACTTTGCTGCCTGGTCCGACTCATATGGAATGCGAGATGTCTCAACTACGGTGTGCAAGGTGATAAGTGTGTAGCCTGCAGTAGTAGTGCCATCCAGCAGTTTAAAACTAAAGCCACCAACATATAATTCCCCTTGGGGGTCAGATAAGGGAACATCCGTCAAGTCTACCCATCGCTTTGTTTCCTCTTCAGTCGGAAACAGACAATCATGGACATCATCGTCCTTTCCTTCTGAAGGAAGGGGTGGTAATGTGGCTGGGTTCAGAGTAGCACATTGTTAAATGGCAATGTGTGGAGCAAACAAAGTCAGTTCATATCCAGTCAGACGTGCATTAGTAAGGTGCTGTGTCTTTGTCTTGTTCAAAAGCGTATACACGGCATGCAGTACCACTACTGTGAGATCAGTATCAAGGACGTGCTCTGCCAGTTGTCTGATAGAAACTGCCACAGTCGCGGCAGCTCTCAGACAGCTCGGGAGCACTCTGGCAACATTATCAAGAATAGCCGAAAAGTAAGCACAGGGTCTCTGCTTACCACCGAAACCCTGTGTCAGGACAGAAAGTGTGCAACCATCCACCTCATGTACATAAAGCACAAAAGGCTTCTGGTAATCAGGAGTACCAAGCACAGGAGCAGAGAAAAGCGCAACCTTTAGCTGTTTTTAATGCTTGGCTATATATACTAGGGCTTTCTGTATAGCCCTGAGGAGCACAACAGAATCTAAAACTTCAACCAGCAATTGTAAAACCGAACAAACATCGGCTGTCTGTATGTATTGGTATAATGAAAAAGGCATTCTTTAAATCAATTACAGAATTTCTTTTTGCGGTCGGGGGAATCATTGTCAAAATAGTCATAATGCATCTAGGGGCCCGATGTAGGTCGGTCGGTAACGGCCGAAAATCGGTATTTTCGGCCGTTACCGACCGGTATTTAGTAAATGGTATGTAGGGCCACATATTTTACAGAATCGGTAAATTTACCGATCGGTAAATTTACCGATTCTGTAAAATACCGAATCGGTATTTATACCTATTCGGTAATTTTGATATGTAGGTGGGACTCTTCTGAGTCCCACAACCCTTACCGAATCTGTATTTTACCATCAAATATATTTGATGGTAAAATACCGATTCCGGTGTGCATGCACATGTGTGCATGCACACCTGTGTCATATGACAGGCAGAGCTGCCCTTAGGGCAGGTATGCCTGCCACATGGCACCCCGGCCCTTTTTTGTGGGTGCTAGAGGGTGTCAAAGTGACACCCCCTGCACCCTTGTCAAAATCTGTATTTACCGATTCGGTAAATACCGACCGGTAATGCCCTATTCATTCCTATGGGCTTCAAAGCCCATAGGAATGAATGGGGCATTACCGGTCGGTATTTACCGAATCGGTAAATACAGATATTTACCGATTCGGTAAAAGGAACATCTGGATGTTCCTACATATCCACCCCTTAGATTTACCAATTTTTAATTACCGAATCTGTAAAATTCGGTAATTAAAAATCGGTAAATCTATTTTACCTACATCGGGGCCTAAGTCACAACAAGTTCTTGGAAAACCAGATGCTTAAGTGTTAGGACTTTCCCTTGCTTGGATATTGATTTCTCCAAGAACTCAATTATTATGCATGAACATCTCTTCCTTAGGGGTTCATTCATGATGTTCTTATGCCCAACTTTTATGTCAATACGGGCATTCCTAAATACCTTCAAGGTATAAATATGCCTCCACTTGCTATGGCAAGGCACGGTGCGGTTCGACTACCTACTTGCAAGTGGCTCCCCTAAGCAAGTCCAGAAGGTCCCAACTGAAGCATTGACCAGACGCTGTCATTCTCCTCCCCAAGAATCCAGCTCCAGTGTTTCTGACTCCCCTTGCGGGGTGTTAGGGATCGAGTTCTGGGAAAGAGTTACCAACCTCTCTCATTCTAAGGTATGGAGCTGACTAGAATTAGAACCTAGAGAAACTTTTGACAACTCTTGGCATAACTAAACCAGACTATGTCAGCACCTACTTCTTCCCTCGTACTAGACTTAGGTTAGGTACACAGGGGTAGGATTATTTTAGAACCCCCGGATGAGTATTTTAGCCTTTGTTATTTATGTACGTATTTTAATGAATATATGTCATAGCTACAAGATCTGCTATTACAGTATTATTTTATCTTACTGCTAACGCTGTGCGTATTATACTTCACATTCTGTCTTACGATTGTAGCAGTTCATATCTCTTGCATGAGAAATAAGACTGTTCAATAAACCCCATTTATTGAAATGCCCGTCTCTCTATTTTTATGCAACTCTGTAGAAACGAAGCATGCACGATTGACTGATTGAAACAGTTATTTATTATTTCCACAACTCTGAAGATATTGTTCCGACTCTAAGGAAACAAAGTTGTCATGTTTATGTAGTTGTCAGAAACGAATCCAATCTATAGTGTATATTATTCCAATGTGCAGAGCCTATCAGGGATATAGGAACTACACTACAACAGAGCTGCCCCCAGGACCAGTGAAAATTAAACATAGCTATTCATAGCCCCTGTGTCAACCAGAACTTTCTCTGTGGTACCCTGCAAATCGGCAGTGACGTAGGGTCTGCTTTAATTTATAGGCACTGGAACTGGCCCCTCGCCCTGTACCTGGCTGTCCTAGCTGTGTGACTGCCCAGTCACCTCATCCATGTCATAATCTTCTTGGTAATACTGTTGGCTCCTGGGGTCAACAAAATAATTTCCACTCTGCCTATTTGATGATGCATCCTCCGACTGCATCCCCTCTCTTCTAACTCCCCCTCTCCCACGTCCTCTATATTCTCAACCTCTTGGAGCCTCACCTATGTGCGACAGCTCCGGGCACTCATTTTGCCAATGCCCCTCCTTTTTACAATACGCACAATGATTGAGCCCAAGGGGTGCATTGGAAGCACCGCCCCTATTAGACCGAGTTAGCAGGAGGGCTGATCGTGAACCTCTTCCTCTGCCCCTCACAACTTGCTGTAAAAACAATCTTGTGTTTAAATCCTTCACCTTTTTCTCCACCTTTTCTTTATCCTCATTCTTTCTGTGCTCATAATACTGAGCCATACTCAAGATCACTGAAGAGGGGGATGTAGTCCATGTGCTTTCAGAAGCCTGCAGTCTGGCAGCAATCTCAGGGAACAAATTAGTAACAAATCTATTAACGAACAACCAGGCACCACCTTCCATTGATAAATACTGACCACTGAAATCTAAGAACATCCCCTCAAATCTAGTAAAGAAATCAGACACACTCTCATCCTTCTTCTGGCGGCATGCAGTCAACTTATCCCAGTCCACTTTCTTTGGGGGATTAAGGGAGGGCTTGCATGTTATAATATGGCCTGGTAAAGCTAGCAGCTCCGCTTTCAGCTTGTCACCAGGCTTACGCTCTCTATCCCATGCCTTAATCTCATCCTAGGTACCCCCTAATTCCAATGCATGGTCATGCATATGAACCTGCTGCCATGTATTAACCGGTACCAGCAAACCGAAAAACAACTCAATATCAGCTAATGTCATTACAGTGGACGAGGTCGCCTCTGTCAATTCTTTGTAATATGCAGTGGGGTTTTTCCGAGGGTCTGGCAGCCGGCTTTTTAAAGACAGGACCTCACTCCTCTTCCAGGGAGTGTAGATCCACTGCTCCTGAAACCGGGCCTCAACTCGCAGACGAATTACTGTATTTGTTGTGTCACACAATTCTGGTACTTCTGGATGATAAATGGGATTGACTTCCCTCACAGGCTGTTGTGCCCCCATGGTCGCGATCTTTTGGAGCAATCTCCCTGAGTACCCCACTAATGTTGTTACATTGGCAAAAACTCATAACATAGACCCTGTCATGTATATCGTATATAATCGTGGTGCAGCACCCTGAAAGCACTACTCCCACAATCCTATTAATGAGGCTGACATATGCTTAAGAGTAAGCTGCTGTAAAAATGGTTCATAATCTTTCATCACACTCCACACATCTTCTACAGTATAAATTGCATTGCGAGCCCACTGAGATGCCTGATTCGCCACCATCGTCTTTTCCTCATCACCCACTGCAGAACGCACCAACACTTTCTCAATGCGATCTCGCGCTGCAGTCCAATTTCCTTCAAACATCCCTTGTACCGGCTTGTCAACATTCAGTAACATTTGAGGTGTCACACTCAGAGGGGAAAGAGTGGAGACAGAAACAGGAATCATCATGTAGGGGGACAGCACTGTAGGGGTGAAAAGAGCGGTGGTAGACGAAGCGGAATGGACGGACAGGGTAGGGAGGGTAGAAGCACCCGCTCCGGTTACTGGTGTATAGGGAAGAGGGGTAGGAGTGGTCGGGCGAAGGCAGTAGAAATGGTTGTATATGCATCCGGGGGGCAGTACAAGGAGCCGGGGACTGAGATGTTGGAACTGTTGGGTATATCCGTTCAGGGGCATAGAGTCCAAGAGCTCCTCAACAAAATCCTCACCTTCCCTTGCAACATAACATTTATCAGTCTGCAAGCGAAACTTCCTGTCCGCACATTCTATACTCTTCTCTACTTTTTCTCTTTCATAAGCCACAGCTTTCTGTATTAATGTCTGTGTCTGTCTTTTCCTGGCCTCTTTCTCCGTTCTCATGTGCCGCTGTTTTGCTTCTTCCTGCCACACTCTCAAAGAATCAAACATCGATTGCCTACTTTTACTAGCAAACAATTTGTCTTGCAAGAAATTTAATTTTTTCTCATCAAACTCACCAGCAAGTGGCCATTGCAGTTCAGCATTGTCCCTCGTATATTTACGCCACAACGTGCCAATACCATGCTTCACGTATACGTCAAACTTTGGGGAACCCTCCGGAGGTGCAGGCTGGCTCTCTTCCAATCGAGCATCAGTAGAACAACAGTGACACCCAAAACACCCATACTTACTTAAGCACAGCATCTTAATATCAGACACATACACTGTCCTCAACAGACAAATATGACACCACCAAACAAGGAAAGAAAGGAAAAAGAAGAATAAGCAAGAGCACAATGGTCAAAAACCAAAGCAGAGCGGTGCGCAAACCGCACACCGCAGCCCAAAGGCTGCGCTTAGTTCAAGAAGACATGTTCTAACCCCAGACCTTTGAAAGCATGTGCCAAATTACCAATTGGCCTGGCAAATTGGTCACAAACAATCTGTGTCTTTTCCAAAGGTCCGCAAACCCACCAAGTGCAAACCAAGACGGCCCAAAAGACAGTGTTAGGGCACAGCTCATCAGCTAGTGTCTTCTGTAGACTGCATCAAGGCACCGCCCACAGACCGGTGTCGTACAAGCAAGGCAGTCCTCAAACTGCACCCAAGACAGCTCAGAGGCTGTACCAACACAAAAGGGCAGGCCTTCAGCACCAGACTTTTTCAAAACAAAGCCAATTACAAGTTAGTCTGCCTGCGAACAGTCCCAGACCTTTTCACAAAGAGGCCAATTACCAGTTGGCCCAGTAGACTGTTTGCAAGTGCTTTATGTCCATCAAGAGTTCGCAGACCCACTTTGTCCAAAACAAAGCAGTCCACAGACTGTACCAGGCATGGCCCCACAGGCTTGTATCATCCAAAGCAAGGTGCCATTTTCCAAGAATCAAATCACTCACCTGGTGCACACAGGTCAAGCAAGATATTCTCCGGCCCAAATGGTTAATTCCAGGGTTTCGCCTTGAGGACCCCGGCCAAGGGTCACTAGCCGAGGATCTATTCAATCGGTAGGGCGGAAAAGCTGTGAGAACCAAGCTAGGTCTTGTGTGTGAGGGGCCTGATCCTCCCGACCGACTGACCAGACACCACTCTGACCCCTGCTACAAGATTACGGGTAAGAGGGCCCTTTTTGTGGGGTCCCTGTTCAGGCGCCAACTGAAGGACGTGGTCCTCTAAGGGCCCTGAGGGTTATTTCCACATCCACCTCTATACCTTCCCAAATGAGAGTCAGTCAGTCAGTAGAGAATACAAACTTACTTTATTAGTAGTTCTCTGCAGCAAGGGCCCCGGTCAGACCCGCACCCTAAGATGGACGCTGAGGGGACTACCTGCCCAAAGCGTGCTAATACTTGATAAAGGTTTCTCGAGACCTCAGCCACGCCCACTATGGAAAAATACCGTCTGCAGTCGGGCATCAACAAAGAGGGTACAGAGAGATGAGCTAACATCTGCCAGATGGTGTATTTTCTGTGCTCCAAGGCCAATGTGTCGGGCTTCAACGTCTCCTAACGTGGGAGCAGAACTACACATACAGAAAGGAATGTACGAACAGAACATCTATTCATTAGCAGATCCAACTTCAACCTTGGGGAGCAGAGAAAAAAATAATAACAATGTACAGTTTTACAATTCTGCTGAAGCAAGCGGAAAGCAAATGAGGCCTAGTGTGGCTGCGGCCTAGACAGAATTCTAGTAGTCACACATTACAACATGGAGGCACACAAGCCAATGAAGCTTGCATGTCCGAAGGATAACTCAGTGGGTTTCATAATGCTATTATAAATGGCGTCTTTTTAGCCAACTAATGCTAACTTATATAATAGGAATCACTGACAGAATATCAACAGACAAAATATCGACCTACAGAAACATCGACGCTGGAATATCGAAGGCAAGTATATCGACATCCTATCTACAACATGGTAAGTACAAAAATATCGAGACAAAAATATTGATGTTAAAAATATCGTAATTAAAAATATCGTTTTATATCTGTTAAAAAATAATGTGTAAAATAAAGTAAATAATACTTATAAATAAAATAAACATTGTTAAAAATATTTAGTAATGTTTAAAATTAATAAATAGATATATAATAATAGAAGATTAATTAAACACATATGTAAAATATATATGATATATTTACTTAACAATACATTTTAATAATTACTTTAATAACTTATAAATTATTTAAAAATACTATAAATTACAAATAGATCTGCACACATAAAATAATGACATAATAAAGTAAATAATTATTTTTAATAAATTAAAACAATTAAATATACTTTCAATATTTTTAAAATTAATAACAAAATACATTATCTAAATGTATTATAAAAATATTTAATAGAAAAATGAATAAAACTACTATTTAAAGTCCCCAAAAAACTACAGTATTAAAAACATTGGATAGCGTAAAACGTAAAATTACTATTCCCACTCCAGAAAATGCAAAAGTAGGGAAAACATTGGATAGCATAGAGATAAAAATTACTAATCCCACTCCAGAGAGTGAAACACTAGAGAAAACATTGGATAGCGTAGGGGTAACATTTACTATTCCATCTCCTGAGAGTGAAACAGTACGGAAAGCGTTGGATAGCGTAGGGATTAAAATTACTATTCCCACTCCAGAGAGTGCAACAGTAGGGAAAGCGTTGGATAGCAGGTGGGTAAAAATTACTATTCCCACTCCAGTGAGTGCAACAGTAGAGAAGGCGTTGGATAGCGTAGGGGTAAAAATTACTATTCCAACTCCAGTGAGTGCAACAGTAGGGAAGGCGTTGGATAGCGTAGGGGTAAAAATTACTATTCCAACTCCAGTGAGTGCAACAGTAGGGAAGGCGTTGGATAGCGTAGGGGTAACAATTACTATTCCAACTCCAGAGAGTGAAACAGTAGGGAAAGCGCTGGATAGCGTAGGCGTACAAATTACTATTCCAACTCCAGTGAGTGCAACTGTAGGGAAGGCGTTGGATAGCGTAGGGGTATAAATTACTATTCCAACTCCAGTGAGTGCAACAGCAGGGAAGACTTTGGATAGCGTAGGGGTAAAAATTACTATTCCAACTCCAGAGAGTGAAACAGTAAGGAAAGCGCTGGATAGCGTAGGGGTAAAAATTACTATTCCAACTCCAGTGAGTGCAACAGTAGGGAAGGCGTTGGATAGCGTAGGGGTAAAAATTACTATTCCAACTCCAGAGAGTGAAACAGTAGGGAAAGCGCTGGATAGCGTAGGGGTAAAAATTACTATTCCAACTCCAGTGAATGAAACAGTAGGGAAGGTGTTGGATAGCGTAGGGGTAAAAAATACTATTCCAACTCCAGTGAGTGCAACAGTAGGGAAGGCGTTGGATAGCGTAGGGGTAAAAATTACTATTCCAACTCCAGAGAGTGAAACAGTAGGGAAAGCGCTGGATAGAGTAGGGGTAAAATTTACTATTTCAACTCCAGAGAGTGAAACAGTAGGAAAAGCGTTGGATAGCAGATGGGTAAAAATAACTATTCCAACTCCAAAGAGTGCAACAGTAAGGAAAGCCTTGGATACCATAAAAATTATATATAACATACTTATAAATTATTTTTTTATATACATTTTTTAATATTTTAATTTTTAAATAACTAAACATCATTTAGAAAAACCCATTAATATAAATTAAATTAAATAATTAACGATAAATTAACAATTAATACCAATAAAATATCAATTAATAAATATTAGTTACCAAAGAATAAATATTAAGCAATAAAATATTTTAAAAAACAACAAAAATATTATTAATAATTGATTAGCAATCTAAAAAAAAACAATAAAATTATTTTTATACCCCAAAAAACTTTTTATAAGACATTAATTACCAATTATATGAAAAGAAATTCCAAGAATTTTTTTTAAATTACCAATTAAATAACTTAATTACCAATTACAAACATTAATTACCAATTACATAAATTAATTACCAATTAAATAAATTAATTACCAATTACAAACATTAACTACCAATTACATACATTAATTACCAATTAAATAAATTAATTACCAATTAAATAAAGTAATTACCAATTATAAACATTAACTAGCAATCACAAACATTAATTACCAAATAAATAAATTAATTACCATTACAAATATTAATTACCAATTAAAACAATTAATTAACAATTAAAATAATTGATTGGCAATTAATAATTAATTAAAACACATAAATTATCAATACCAATAAATAAAAATAATTCATAACTTAATTACAATTAAAATTCTTCCCACTCAATTCCCCTATAAACCCACTACCCGCTACAGAACTTAAACGCAAAAATTAATTAAAATTAATTTATAATTCCTAAAAAGTAATAATTATTATTTTAGTATAATTAAATTACTTCCCACCCTATTGCCCTATAAACCCACAACCCACTCCAGTACTAAAACATAAAATTGACTTAAAAATAACATTATAAATATATGAGAATAGTTCACATATATTTTAAAACAAGTAAAATACTTAACAAAAAACATATAACACATACATATTAAATACATATTAATATACATAACACTAGTACAAATATCGATATTAGTAACATCGAAATTACTAACATCGATATATTTGATATCGATATTACTAACTTCGATATTACTTACATCGATATAAAGAAAATCTATATTACTTACCTTAGTATCGATATTCTGTCCAACAATATTCTTGACATCGATATTCTTTACCTTCGATATTTCTAACTCGATATTGCTGTAGGTCGATATTTACAACTCGATATTTTGACTGTGTACCATATAATAGATATAAATGCATCTTATGAAAGGAAATTTCAAACCTAACAGAAGAGAGAAGCTTTAAACCGATGAGTAACAAACTAAATATTCCTGCATGGGCTTGCATATTAGGAAGGACTTATTGTGAGGGTAGAGAATTGTCTGACCTATTAGAACATATTTTTTTGTAGGTCCAAAACCCTAGTATGACATACATCTTTCTAATACTTTGGCTCTGAGAAACACTTGCACATGTTTATTGCTGGAAGGTGGGTTATTAGTAGGGATAAGTATTCACCTACCACTAGCAAGAAGGCCACCAACAGAATATAAGGTCTAAGTCAAGGTCTCAATAACATAGTCCCTATCTGAACTCCTTTGTAGCTAGCTGTGAGCAGACAGGCTTAACTTAGGAGACAGGTGTGTAATGCATTTAAAATCACCAATACATTAAATAAGTAAGACACAACACGCAATTAAAATCCCACATCTATTTATACAATTAGGAAATATGTTTATCTTTAAAAAGACACCAAAACTACAAAAATCCAGTGTAGGGAACTGGAGATTTTAACTTTTAACAAACAAAGATTTTATAGTGCTAAAAAACTTCTAGTGCAAACTTGGGACATTTTCTCTTTGAAGGCCAATTTGGTTTACCCAGCCCCCTTCATTACCTGTTCTCTGCAGCTGCAGAGCTCTTCCCTTCGGATATCCTCTGTCCAATGCAGAACACTTATTATCTCATCACAGCAGTTTGGCTAAGCCTGTAAAGGTCAATCAATCAAGAGAGGCTGCTTGAAGGCTGGATTTGGCTCACAGAAAATAACGTTCTATATCTCCCTTTCTGTACTAGTATTGATAAACAGTAGCAAGTAGTTGGATTTATCATTACCAATCTTTTAAGTTTTTGCAATATTATTTTACCTCACTCATATCAATAGTTACACTTTATTAAAGTATTCCAATGTTAGCCTATGGAGCTGAAATGCTACAATCGAGAAAAACAAAATTGGCAGTGTTTTCCATCACTACGGCATATAAAACAACTTTTAAAATGTCCCTACTTATTTGTACATGACACCCTACCCTGGGGCCATCTGGGGTAACCTTAGAGGTGACTTAGATGTAAAAATAAGGTAGATTTCCTTATCTTTCATTCCAAAGTCAAATTTTCATATAATTTTCATTGAATGACACTCTGCAAAGCAGGGCTGCCTTTAAAAATGACAACAGTCAACGCAGCAGTGCACACTCCGGTGTAGGAATTCTGTTGGGCCTCTAAACCTCCCTGACCTATTATATACTAGGGACCTATAGGTAGTTTGAGCCCTGTGCTATTTACTAGGGACTTACAGGGGTCTGTCATTTTCCAATTGTAATTATAACTAATTACCATATACCTTTTTAATCATAGCAATATCAGTCAAAACAAATGGGGGTGAAAAGGGCAAAAAGGATTATTTTCTCACAACAAAAGATGACAGGTAACTAACCTACACCCTAGTAGCCCTCATCAGGAAAGTTGAAAAACCTGGAAAGTCCATCCCCATTGGCATGTGCAGTCCCAGGTCTGTACTCCATTGTGAAGTCCATTCCCTGTAGAGAAATGGAACACCTTAATGACTTTGAATTACTACCCACCCCATCTAAGAGGTATATGATCAGTTTGAACATGGAAGTGAGTACCAAACAGGTATGGTCTCAGCTTTTTCAGGGACCAACCCACTAAAAGGCTTCCCTGTCAATGGCACTCAATCTTTGCTCTCTGGGAAAAAGTCAACTGCTAATGAAGGCAGTTACCTCTGCCAACACTGCCCCAATCCCTTGTTCTGAAGCATCTGCCTGAACCACACATTCCTTTGTGTAGTTAGGGACCAGTAGCACTGGTACTGAACACATAGCCTCTTCCAGAGTCTCAAAAGCCTTCTGATGCTCTGGGGTCCACATGACTTTCTTTGGCTGCTTTTAGAAGTGTGTTCTGCCAAGGAAGCCACAATGGCCCCATAGTTCTGAACAAATCTTCCTTTAATACTCAGTAAGGCCAAGGAATGCCCTGACCTGTATCTGGGTGGTAAGAGCTGTTCAATGCAAAATGCTTTGGATTTTGGCCTTGAGAGATTGGTAATGGCCTCCACCTACAAGGTGTCCCAGGTACAAAGCTGAACTATGCCCTATTTGTCACTTACTGGCCCTAATATTCAGGCCTGCCTTATGTGGGGCCTGAAGCACTTTTTTCAGATGACTTGAGCGATCCTCCTAGTTGGAAATGCGCACAGCTATATCGTTGAGATATGCTGCACTGCACTCTTCCAGCCCGCACAGGACCCCATTCACCAACCTTTGGAAGGTGGCAGGGGCATTCTTTAAGCCAAAGGGCAATATTTTAAATTGCTAACGTCCCTTTGGTTGGGAGAAAGCTGACCTCCCAAATAGTTCTTCACTGAGGGCATTCTGCCAGTAGTCTGACTTCAATTCAAAGGTACTCAGGTACTTAGCATCCCTTAACCTATCAATGAGTTCATCGCTCTAGGTATAGGTTGAGCATCAGTCTTAGTGACTTCATTCAGTCCTCTGTAGTCCACACAGAACCTCCCCTCCTTCATTCCCCCCTTTGGTTTAGGTTTGGGTACCAGCACTACTGGGCGGGCCCATGGACTGTCAGAGGGCTTAATTCACCCAGTTCGAGCATCTTAGCTTCTTCAGTCTTGATGCTGACTCTGACCTGGTCAGACAATTGTACAACTTGTTCTTGACAGGTAGACTGTCACCAGTGTCAGTGTCATGGTTTCACCAGCTGGTGATACATGGGGTGAAAGAGAATGGACCAGCAAACTGCTCCAGCACCTGCTTTCAGTTGCTGTGCTGTTGGTCTGTCAATTTGGGAGAGATTACACTGGCTCAGTCTCCTCCTCTCCTCCATCATCTGTGACCGTCAACATGGTCATGTCTGCCCTGTCTTGGTAGGGTTTTAGCCTATTGTCATGCAGGACCCTGTGAGGGTTCCTGGGGGTGTTCAGGTGTAACAGGTAGATAACTTCCCCCTTATTCTCCAGGATTAGATAGGGTCCAGTCTACTTATCCTGGAGAGCCGTAAGAGCCCCAGACTCCAACACCCACACCAGTTGTACTGTTGTTCATACCAGTGCTTCAAGAGCTCCCAGCTGGCCTTCACTTTTCTGCTTGCCTTGTACATGTACTCAGCTGCACAGGATCACATGCCAAACACATAGTCCAGCACATTGTCCTTGGCTTTTTTGATAACATTTGGAACTTTTATCCTGAAGTTCGCCTTGAGAGTTCAAAGTGACCAAAACACACATCCAAAGGTCTAGAAGCTCTGAGATCATGCTTGGAGGTGTGGGACTACAATTACCACAATGCACCTGAAAAAATAATTAAAGGTCCACTGGATGCACTCTGGGCTGGGGGCTTCTTGGGGGATATGGTGCAAGTGATCTCTGTTAACATGTTGCTTTCAGTGAGTCCACACCATGATCCTTTTTGATGCACGGCAAAATCCTCAGGGTTGTTATTCCCCATTGTGCAGCAGGAGTAGTCCTTCAGAGTACAATCCTTTGGGAGCGCAGACCAGGGTTCCAGCAGGGCAGTCCTTCTTCTCCTTGTAGTTTCAGGCAGCAGATCAATGTTGCTATGCAGCTCTCACATATTTATTCACTGATCTGGGGAGACAAGCGGCGGTTACCGCATCCAGTGAGCTGCAGGGTGCCGCCCAAAAGCATGACAGCTTCCTCCAAAGTGTTCCATATTCTTGTTCTACAAAGCACCGCACTTTAAAATTCAATATGGAGAAATTCTCTACTTTGGAGTAAGACCTGGAAAAACCAACCTACTGGTATGGCTCATTTTCCTCATCACTACCTTGTGGTAAATAAATAAATAATACCTCTCTTTTTGACTAGACATATATCATAACAGATAGCTCAATAAATAAGAGTCAAGATTCGAGGTAGTAGGAGTTTCGCAGGTTTATTACAGCATAAGGACAGGAACAGGACAACCTGCATAGGAATAGGATGACAGGGCCCAGCAGCTGCTGGGGCTGGATCTGGGATGAGCGCGCTGACTTTTAATAACAATACATGAGCATATATACATAACGCAAACACATAGCATTACATTGCAGTAGGCGTAGCAGTGGGTGGAGCAGAAGGCGTGACGCGTAGCAGTCGCGAAAGATAAGGGCGAAAGTAGGTGTAACTGGGCGTATACATAGACATGTGATGTAAACGTAACAGAATATGTCATGAATGGGGCGGAAACCATGGATGGGGCTACCTAAGGAGCCGGGACCTCTAACCTGATGGTGCGCGCAAACTAGCAATGACGTATCACTAGGAGAAGCTGGGGGCTATGAACTCTGTGCTAGGAGCAGAGACTGAAGTCTGGAGAGTCAGGGCGACATGTACCTAAACAGTATCTAGTATCTGATGTTTAGAGAACATGTTGATATAAACTAGAAGTCAGGAGAGGAAAGGCTAACTTGATTCTAAGACTGGACCATGCATTATTCTACATGTAGTGCGTGATGAAGATTATTAAATGACCATTAAATGCAGTATTTCTCTAACGTGGAGACGTGAAGGCTAGACAATGACGGAAACTATTGATGCAGTTCAGTAGCTTAGGAATGCAGAGAAGGAGGACTGAACTGATAACTGGAATCATAACATATTCTTGGCAGACTCAGAGACTGAGCCAGGCTGGACCGGGCACTGCGAGGCAGGAAGTAAGTGAAGGGTCGAGGATACAGGTGGGGGCTGTATCGCTCCTCAGCGAAGTGTCAGGAGACAGGAGCTGAATCTGGTGTCCAGGCCCTTTTGAGGCCTAGAAACGGGGACTTTATAATAGAATAACGTGCACACTGAGAAACGTGGCAACGTAGCTTTACATAAGCCTGATATTCGTAGTATTCACGAGGACTGGAAACTGGCATACTAGAGGTGGACACAACTGTAATTGCGTCATTAATCGAACATGGGGAATGCATATGCATATTTAATCATACACACATAACATATGATGGATGACACGTAGGGACACAGAACATGGCAAAATTTACTTTTCCACATTCCCTCCTTGTCACTACGTTTCCATCAGGAAACATCAATATTCATGATACCATCTATCATTTCATACAGTATCATTTGCTCGTCTCGAATTATCCTGGAACGGGATGTAGAACGGGGCTTGGGACTAGGAATACAAGAGGTAGCACAAATGCCGCAAATCGCAGGGCCACATTGTATACAGAGGCAGCAGCTGAATATGATCGCTACTGAAATACCTAGAAAGGACAATATTTTCCATCCCCAGGCGGAAATTATATTCCAGAACCAACCGGACCATGTCCAGGTGCCTGGATCTTGGTGTATCAGATGGGCAATTTTATGGAGTCTGGTTATAGCTGAATAAACAGACGGCGCGTTATTTGGAATGAAAATGCAGCAACTAGATCCGATGACTCTACAGGCCCCGCCCCTATCGGCCAGTATGACGTCAAGGACGAGACGATTCTGTAAAACGACAAATCTCATAGCAGATTGCTCTTCGGTTAAGTTACCTAGAGCAGAGGCAGTCTCATTTACTACAGCTTCGAGGGTTCTGGTTAACCTACGGATCAGTTTACTATTCTGGATAGGTCCTATAAAGAAGAAGAAACCTCTGTTGAAATCTGTATACTGTTCTAGAGCAGTTTCAGTATAATCGACAATTGGGGACTCCCTTTTATGTCTAATGTGTACTAGATGTGTATTCCTATGATAATCAGGTGGGGCTAGAAAAACTGGTGGCAGTAGGAAGGCAATGTAACAGGTTCCCTCCCAATCGAGGGGCAGACGAACATATGCGGTTTGACCACAAATAAAATAAGAATGACGTGAAGCTTTGAAGATAGATTTCCCACTGTCACTATACTTGACAATAGTAGTACAATCACTATGTCCTACGTGTATGGAACCATAATTTCGGACACATAATTCGCCTTTGACTGGTAGTACTGAAATAGCAGGTAAGTCTGGAGTAGTATCAGACTGAACATTCAGGACCATGAAATTCGACGAATAATTACCTAAATTATACACTTCATTTTCTAGATCTAACCCTGTTCTGTGGGGGAGACCTTGCTTGTCTGGAAAACATGTATTGTTAAGAAAAGATATATCTGTTGAGGCTGACGTTAACGTGGACCATGCTCCACACGAACCATTATGTGAAAATGGATAAGGAAAAAGTGGCAGGACTCCCTTCGGTATCTGGAAAGGGGGGAGTCGACCACACACCCAACAATTAGTGGCATTGCTGGACTGGTGTGAGTAATGTAACATGCGGATAAATGAGTTATTTCGCATGGCGAGGCGGTAAGAGAGTTCATGAGGAGGCAGATCACTAAACGTGTGCTCTACTGTAGCATTAGCAGACTTATTTACATGAAGAACTGGGAAATACAAGAAAAATGCATAACTGGTGCAGGAAATCATAAGGCTGAGAAACAATATGAAACATAGAAAAACGAGACATCGGATTGAGTTTTGACTAACTCTCTCATTATGGGGGTCTATTTTATACATGTCAGAAACAGTCTAACCGTTTCACCTAGGGGAGGACTTAGACAATCAAACTGACTGACTTATTTTACTAGACCGGAGTTTTAGCTTGTACTCCTGTTGCGGAGTTTTCTCTAACAGGGGAGGGGTTGTAGCAATGTCTTTTGCGGGACAGTCCTTGAGAACAATGCTTTGGCAATCCTTCAAATCCTGGGAAATGTTCTTTAAGACGGGTTTCAGTCCATTAAAAAGTTTGACATGAGAAAGGTGCACCCAGCCTTTGCGTCCTTCCAACTTCACGGCTGTACGGGTGGTGAGGAGGACCTGTCGGGGCTCTTTCCAACGAGGTTCCAGCGGACTTGATCTGTCAAAGTTGCGGACCATCACCATGGATCCTGGAACGATTTCGTGCGGTGCCACCTCGGTATTGTCTGGAAATGCGGCGGCAACCTGTGAACGACATGAGTTGAGGGCAGACATCAAGGAAGCTAGGTAATCTGTCAGCATATTACTTGAAACATCGGTAATACTTCGGGGTCTAGGAGTACCCCACATGTTAGGGGGGCGGCCAAAAACGACCTCATACGGGGACAGACCTGATCTGGAATGTGCGACCATGCGCATATAAAATAAAGCGACTGGTAGAGCTACTAGCCAGTCCACACCTTTCTCTTTACATATTTTGGCGATACGGATTTTCAGAGTCTGGTTATGTCTCTCTACGAGACCGGCTGCTTCAGGATGGCGTACACAATGAAACTTCCACTGGTACCCTAATAACAGGGAAACATGCTTCATGAGTTCAGATGAGAATGGCTGGCCGTTGTCAGAATATACGACTCTAGGGAGTCCATAACGGGGGAAGAACTCACGAACCAACTGCTTGGCAGTGGTCGCGGCTGTGTAATCTGGGACTGGATATGCTTCTGTCCACCTGGACAAAGCGCATACAACTACAAGGACATACTTGAAACCTCGACATCGCTCCATCTGAATATAATCCATCTGGAGGACTTCAAAAGGGTGGTCAGGGGGCTGGAATCCACCTTGTTCCACCGGGACACTTTTACCTGGATTAAACTGACAACATATCATACAGGTACGAACTTTCTGCTTGGCTGCAGCTCGTAAATGCTTGTTAAACCAAATGTTCTGGATACTGTCTAACATAGCTTTTTCTCCTAAATGTGCTGGACTATGTGCGGTATTAATAATGACTTGAACCATAGAGTCGGGGAGAAACCATGTGGCTCTACCCTTCGTTAACCATCCTTGATCTGTCTGGACCCCTCCTTGTTCAGACCATTTCTTGATTTCTTCGGGAGTAGCATGTAACTGTATGTCTATGACATCTTGTGTAGGGTCCTTAACTGTCATACATGTGGTCGGGTCTGGAGTATGTGTCTGATTAACTGGAATGTCTAGAGTCTGTGCTGTAAGCTTGGCTGTGCGATCTGCTAGATCATTACCTTGGGAAATAATGTCAGTAACTTTCGTATGTGCTTTGCACTTCATGATAGCGATAGATGTCGGCAAATGTATGGCATCTAACAGAGCTTGAATAAGGAGACCATGCTGAATCTTGGTTCCATGAGAAGTCATGAAACCTCTCTCCTGCCAGAGCACTCCGAAGTCGTGTACAACTCCAAATGCGTAACGTGAATCTGTGTAAACATTAACTTTCTGGTTCTTGGCATGTATACAGGCTTGTGTCAGAGCAACTAGCTCTGCTGCTTGAGCGGACAGGGTGTCAATACGGTGTGTTTCAATAACTTCGGTGTCAG
Organism: Lissotriton helveticus; assembly: GCF_964261635.1. Lineage (NCBI taxonomy): Eukaryota > Metazoa > Chordata > Amphibia > Caudata > Salamandridae > Lissotriton > Lissotriton helveticus. The sequence goes on from NC_136061.1 coordinate 1,787,748,208, forward strand.
TAGTCACTGCATACGCAGCGACTAGTTCTCCTGTACTTGTTCTCATACATGAACCATCCACATAAAGTGTCAGGTCGGGGTCTGGTAACGGAATATCTGTCAGATCTTGTCTTGGCTTTGTCGTAATGTTAACTACTTCCACACAGTCATGTGGGTCAGGATTCGAAGTAACTGATGGTAACAGTGTAGCAGGATTTAAAATGTTGCAGCGTCTGATTTCTATGTGAGGCTGGAACAGTGTCAATTCATAACCTGTTAAACGTGCAATTGTCAAGTGCTGAGTTTGTGTTCGGTTTAAAAGAACTTCCACAGAATGTGGAACTTGTACTGTCAAGGAGTGTCCTGAGACTATGGAATCACTTTGTCTGATAGCTAGGGCTGTGGCTGCAACTGACTTGAGGCACGCAGGCAGAGCCTGGGCTACAGGATCTAATGTGCTCGAAAAATAAGCACAGGGCTTGTATTGTCCTGCTTGATCTTGTGTGAGAACAGATAATGCTGTACCTTCACGTTCAGTAACGAAAAGTGTAAAAGGCTTACTGTAGTTCGGTGTTGCTAGAACTGGAGCTTGGCATAGGGCTTTCTTTAACTCATTGAAACTAAGTGTATGTTCAGATGTCCAAGGGAGGACAGTCGATACGGCTGCCTCCTGTGTCGTTAACTGTATCAGTGGTTTGGCTAGAAATGCATACTGGGGAATCCATTGTCTGCAGTAAGAAGTAAGGCCGATAAAAGCACGTACCTCCTTCTGGGTCTTGGGCTGAGGAAGACTCGCTATTAACTGGATACGGTCTGGTGTCAACTGCCTACCCCTCTTGGACAGTAAGTGTCCTAAGTAGACCACTTGCTGGACACAGAATTGAAGCTTCGAAGGGGACACCTTGTGCCCCATCTCGGCTAGGAAATACAAGACTGTAAGTGATGCTCGCTCGCAAGCACGTTCAGAACGGGCTGTGATCAGTAGATCATCGACATACTGGAGCAGGGCAGTGTCAGTTGGCATGTGAATGTTGTCTAGTTGTCTCTTGAGTGCTTGACTGTAAATACTAGGACTTTCTGTGAAACCTTGAGGAGCTCGTGTAAACATATAGCTCCTTCCATTTAAACAAAATCCGAAAAGGAACTGGCTGTCTGGATGAATAGGAACACTGAAAAATGCGTTCTTGAGGTCTATGACAGTGAAGAACGTGGCTTCGGAATCAATGGCCATTAATAGGGAAGAGATATCTGGGACAACTGGGTACTGCGGAATAATACATTTATTAAGCTCTCGTAGGTCAATCACTAATCGATATACTGGGGGTGCATTTGGATCAGTACGTTTCATGACTGGAATGATCGGAGAATTACATACGTTGGAGTCAGTTTCTACAACCACTCCTTGAGCCATGAGCTCGTCAATAATTTTGGATAAGGCTGCTACAGCCTCAGGTGGCAATCTGTACTGTCTGATTCGTGGTAACACTACACCTGGCTTGAGAGTCACACGATAGGGTGTGATTTGCATGTAACCTACATCAGTTGAACCTTGCGCCCATAAGTGCTGCGGAACATTAGACAGTCTTGAATCAAAATCTCGTAATACATAGTGACCCTTAAAGTCACGTAGGAACAATCGTATTCCCTCTGGGGAACAGCATATAACTGCACCTAACTCTTTCAGTGTCTTAATACCTAATAGATTTTCTGGACATGACTTAGTAAGTAACAGATCAGTAGTGCGGGACAATGGACCTACTTCTAGAGAAACTGGTTTTGAAATCTCATTTACGATAGGTTTTCCTGAAAATCCAAGGGAAACATTTCTTGAGCCTGAGAGCGGAGCCCCTGGAACTTCGGCATGACTAATTGTGGTCCTACTTGCCCCTGTATCGATCAAAAACTTTCTGTCTTTCCCTAATACTTGACTGTGAACATAGGGACCTTCTTGATCTACAGGTATCTCGATGAGAGACAAGCCTACCTCCCTCTCTAGGCTGTTTCATGAATACTGCTGGTACTCTGGATACTCAGACTGTGCATACTGGTACATCTGCGATGTAACATGCTGTGTTGCAGCAATAGGCTGCGGTGCTGTAACTGTCTGTGGTGCATTCTGTGACTGAGGAATCTGGGAAACTTGTTCTTGTCTAGGCGGACGTGGTCTTTCTTTAGTCTTACCAGTAGCTATGTTGTGTTTCAGAACTGCACACTCATTTATAAAATGACCTGGCTGTTTACAATAATTGCAGTTCCCTTTAACGGGAGCTGCAGGATGACTGGCTTGATTCGGACCCCTCTTCTGACTGTCTTGAGGAACAGATTGTGCAACTAGTACTTTCATTTTCGTGTCTTTCATACGTTTTCTTTCGTGTTCTTGCTCTTCTCTGATTCTATTCTGATGATACTGAAGCATTTGCAACATCTGGGACGGGGTATTAGCTTGCCAGGTACTTTCGACTTTCAAAACTCGATTTTTAATTTGTGGACTTGAATTCTCGACTAATTTAGTAACAAAAAGGTGAGGGTATGACTCACTACTTGTCTTGAGGCCACTGTTGATGCTAAAACATTTTTCAAATCTAGAATAAAAATCACTAATATCCTCATCTTGCTTTTGTTTACAGGCTGAGATTGCATCCCAGTCTTCTTTTCTAGTTGTCAATAATCGGGGTAAAACTTGTATTAATAATTCTGGTAATTCTTTACATTTATCTCCAAGACCGGTACCTGGTACTCGTGCCTTATCTTCAGCTTCTAGGACTGCCCAATCGATCTTTTTCTCTCCCACCTCCCATTCTTTTTCCTTGAGCTTTTCATACACCCCTGCGGGCAGCAGAACCTTTAACATTTTAATTATATCTGGGTATGTGTATTCTCCCATACGGAGCATGTCTTTTAGTTCTCTATGGAACCCTGCTGGATCTTTGTCATGACAGGGAATTAATTTCTTCATCTCGAGGAGTTCCATCTTTGTTATTGGAGTGTATACAAACACTCGCTGCATTTCGCCACCCGTTCCTTTAACTGGGTGGACTTCTCGTAACGGATTCTGTCTCTCCATGTAAAATGGTTTACTTTCTGGAGGTGAGACATGAACAAAATGCGGGTTCAGAAACGTTCTATATTTGTGACGCTGTTCTAGAATGACACTAATTAAATCGGTACCTAAACCTTTCCATCTATACTGGAGTAACTCGTTCAGGATATCATGTAACGGGCCTGGATCAGAGTGCTGACCCTCATACAATGTAATGAGGTGCTGGATCATATACATACCCGCCAGTCGTTGTTCGGCTGGGGGCATTTTCAGAAACATTTGTGCCACTATTTCGTCTAGAAAAGTGGTAGAATCAGTAATCCATCGGACTGCTGATCGGGCTAGTTCTTGTTCATGCATGGTACTTAACTCACTGTAACCGATTCGTGATTTCAGAATGTGATCGGTAGCTTGGAATACTTGTTCTAGTGAACCTTGTTCTGGTGCTGGAGAATGAAAAATAGACTTGTGTTCTAGGCGTAAATGGCGATCTGGAAATCTAGATTTTCCTACATACGCTATTCTGGCGGGATTCTCGTCCTCTACCTCTTCAGTATCAGAGTTACTTTCTTTCTCGCTTACTTGTGCTGCTTTACGCTGTTCGTGTAATTTTATTATTTCTCTACGGATTTTCTTGTACATACTCTCCATAGCACCGACGGTCTTGTGCTTACCCTCGGCTATATTATCACTCCACCTTGTCAGGATTTTCATTTCGCCTGGATCTTTAGACGGGTAATCTTGTTCTCTTATTAGACAATTGATCAGAAACTTTAATATCATGAGCTGGATCTCGGCTTTCCTTTGAGACATGGCCTCGCTAATGCTTTCTGGATCATCCCCTGTACGGATGAAACGATATATTCGGTCTAGATCTTCTTTCATATTCGGTAAGGTGACTAGATACTCGGCCACCTTTCTTACGCGGAATGAATATAAAACCATATTATCCTCGCCTGGGACTGGATCATAGCCGCATTCGGCAAGGGATTTTCTTATTTCTGCTACAGTCTGATGTCTAGGCGTACGCTGTGACGCTTGTGCATGTAATTCGGATAACGTTAAACGCTTGTGTGGCGGCGGGGTTTGAGGAGTACCTCCCCCTGCGGCCCCTAAACTGGAGTCGTCTACTGAGGCTCTTCGTCCCGGCAGAGTGGGAAATGGAAATGCAGGCTGGACTTGTATGGCAGGCTGGACCGGGGGTACCGTGACAGGTACTCCGGTGTCTGGAGGAGCGGGAAGTGCCTGATTTACAGGGACTGGCGGGGCGCGAACAGGATTTGCATATTCTGGGACTGTGTCGTCCAAATAGGACGAAATAAAAATATCAGCTGCGGTCTGTTTGTGACGTAGCTTGATCGGAACTAATGGTGGCGGGAAATTACTGGATGCCTCTGGGGTCGCTTTTGGCAAGCCCTCGGCAAAGAGAGGATACATACCCCTATTAAGGGCATGCCTCTGTCTGTCTGACTGTTCGGCTTTGACTTGTTCACCAATCTCGATTAGTTCTTTTTCTTGTGCTCGTTCTAAGGATTCTCTACTTAATTCTGACTTTCTGATTTCTTTTTCAGTTCTTTTATGAGCTTCTTTACGCCATAACTCGATGGCATCTTTCTGTGATTGTCTGGCTTTCTTTTTCCATAATGCTTCTTCTACTCGCATGATGCACTCGGCATCCCATGTACCCGATACGGGCCATCTATACTTTTCTTCTAACTGTTTGGTATACTCTACCCATAAATCTAGATACAATATGGCGCTTATGCCATGCTTCTGATACATAAAATGACCTGGACTGTCCCTCGGCGGAACAGGAACTGCTTCTTCTAACAAACCCTTTCTAGTTTTTAGCTGACGTAATCTCGAAAAGAGAGACATTGTAAACTTGAATCGGAACACAATACAATACACGAGAAACAATAACAACTGGGAAAACAATTCAGGCATACCACGACATTGGAAATACATTGAACAACATCATAACATAACAGTTCGGACAGAATATTACCTGGAATACTGAGAACAGAAACACAAGAATTTCTCGAGAACGGAACAGACTAGAGTTACTGGATGCACTGCTGAAACAGTACGGAACATACCGGTCCCATAAAGGGACGCATCAAGACCCGTATCCACCTAGGTGAACACTTCGTTTGTGAGTCTGTGTACCACCAACCCACGGACCAGAGTCAATTTAGATTGACCCTGTCTAGATACTACCCCAGTAATGGTACTCACCGGGCAGCAAGAACGGAAAGCCTCGGACTGGACTGGACTGCTACGACGACGGACGACGAACTTCGGACTTCAGTTACGGGTGGGCCTCCGGATACCTCGGACCTTGGACTCTTGGCTTGGGCTCTGGTCGGGACTCGCCGCGTTCCTCCACCGTCTCGTTTGGATGCTGGACCGCCTCCTCCGTCTCCTCCGCGGGCCTGAGGGATACTTGAAGCAGAAATATCTGCCGGTGCGCAGAAGAGTTCCGTCACGACTGCAGAGGGTCAGGGGGTCGGCGTGGCTTCACCGACGCGTGGGGAAAGGGCAAGTCCCTATTCGGGTGCCATTCTGTGGTAAATAAATAAATAATACCTCTCTTTTTGACTAGACATATATCATAACAGATAGCTCAATAAATAAGAGTCAAGATTCGAGGTAGTAGGAGTTTCGCAGGTTTATTACAGCATAAGGACAGGAACAGGACAACCTGCATAGGAATAGGATGACAGGGCCCAGCAGCTGCTGGGGCTGGATCTGGGATGAGCGCGCTGACTTTTAATAACAATACATGAGCATATATACATAACGCAAACACATAGCATTACATTGCAGTAGGCGTAGCAGTGGGTGGAGCAGAAGGCGTGACGCGTAGCAGTCGCGAAAGATAAGGGCGAAAGTAGGTGTAACTGGGCGTATACATAGACATGTGATGTAAACGTAACAGAATATGTCATGAATGGGGCGGAAACCATGGAGGGGGCTACCTAAGGAGCCGGGACCTCTAACCTGATGGTGCGCGCAAACTAGCAATGACGTATCACTAGGAGAAGCTGGGGGCTATGAACTCTGTGCTAGGAGCAGAGACTGAAGTCTGGAGAGTCAGGGCGACATGTACCTAAACAGTATCTAGTATCTGATGTTTAGAGAACATGTTGATATAAACTAGAAGTCAGGAGAGGAAAGGCTAACTTGATTCTAAGACTGGACCATGCATTATTCTACATGTAGTGCGTGATGAAGAATATTAAATGACCATTAAATGCAGTATTTCTCTAACGTGGAGACGTGAAGGCTAGACAATGACGGAAACTATTGATGCAGTTCAGTAGCTTAGGAATGCAGAGAAGGAGGACTGAACTGATAACTGGAATCATAACATATTCTTGGCAGACTCAGAGACTGAGCCAGGCTGGACCGGGCACTGCGAGGCAGGAAGTAAGTGAAGGGTCGAGGATACAGGTGGGGGCTGTATCGCTCCTCAGCGAAGTGTCAGGAGACAGGAGCTGAATCTGGTGTCCAGGCCCTTTTGAGGCCTAGAAACGGGGACTTTATAATAGAATAACGTGCACACTGAGAAACGTGGCAACGTAGCTTTACATAAGCCTGATATTCGTAGTATTCACGAGGACTGGAAACTGGCATACTAGAGGTGGACACAACTGTAATTGCGTCATTAATCGAACATGGGGAATGCATATGCATATTTAATCATACACACATAACATATGATGGATGACACGTAGGGACACAGAACATGGCAAAATTTACTTTTCCACAACCTCTCCAGACCTTTTGCAAATTCCATTCCTGGACCAGCCATATGGCTGGGGGGGTACAGGAGGAGCAGTTAGCCTGGCTGGCATTCCTTACTGTCCTGCTCTCTTTGAAGCCCAGTTTGATTTACCCAGCTCTCTCCATGACTTGTTCTCTGCAGCTGCAGAACTTGCCCATCAGATAACCTGTATCCTATGGAGGCCTCTTATCACCTCATCAAAGCAGTTTGCCTAATCCTGTCAAAGTTGACCAATCAAGAGAGGATGCTAGAAGGCTGGATGTGGCTCATAGAATAGAACGTTCTCTAATATATTTTCTGTACTAGTTATGATCAATTAAACAGTGTCAAGTTATTGGATTTATCATTGCCAATCTTTTAAGTCTTTGAAATATTTTTGATCTCATTCCTATCAATAGTTACACTTTATTAACGTATTCCCACATTAGCATATAGAGCTCATAGGCTACAATGGGGAAAATTAAATTTGCAGTTTTTCCCTACTCAGAGCATATAACGTAATATTTAAAATGTCCCTGCTTATTTCTAAATGGCACCCTGCCATGGGAGGATGTAGGGGGACCTTAGGGAAGACTGCGATGTAAAATTAGGGTAGATCACCACTTTGGAAGTACCTTTAACTCCTTCGGTGCTCATGACGAGCCCAGCTCGTCATGAGTCACAGTGGAGCTGTGCTCTTGACGAGCTGGGCTCGTCATACCGGCTGCGCTCCGACCACGAGCGATTGATTCCCCACCTGTGCAAGCAAATTAATCAGTGGGCGGAGTTGTGACGAGCCCAGCTCGTCATGAGCACAGCTCCACTGTGACTCATGACACGCTGGGCTCGTCACTAGCACCGCGGCACCCTGCTCACCCCCCCACCCACTGCACCGTGGGGCAATTACCCCGCAGCGAGGGGGTTAATTCCATACTCGCATTTGCATCTAATTTACTTTTAAATATAGTCAACAAAGCAGGGCTGCCTTTAAAAATGACAGCAGATATGATTCTTTTTAATGAGAGCACTGGCCCTGTGCCTGACTAGCAGAGCCAAGGGCACAGTCAGAGTCAAATGTCACCAGTATAAAAAAAATATGGTGGTGAGCAGCGCAAAAATGATGACTTTCTCACACTGATTAATAACTTTGTGCATCCTAAACAAAGATACTCCCTACTGAACACAAATATCAAGAAAGATTAAAAAAAGGGTCAAGCTGTAGCATCTGTTTTGAAAACTAAAACATATTCATTGATGCACTTAAAAACATAATGTTAATGGCTCAGGGCCAGCACATTTACTGTGTTCTTCTTTGACTACCCAGATGTACTTTCAAAATATTTCAAAGAGGCAGTCATTTTGTATGGCTCTGTTTATGATTGAAAGTCAACTGTACAGAACACTAACATTTGGAACATGTAGCAATAAATGGATCCACAATTCTTGAAGAGCAATGATAATTTAACATATTCTTGTGAATGCTACTTAAAACAGGCATTTGAATTTAGATGCTGCGATAGTTCACAGTAAAAATTGCCATCCTGCTCCCACATTATAACTTGTGTGTGAAAATGCACCGAAAAGGATACTGATTAATTTTTATTAATCTCCAGGGTGTATTCCCACACCTAATCATAAATCCTGATAACAGTGATGTATTGGGTAGCAGGACAGAAACAGTACAAGTTTCCCGATATAGGGAAACATTTATCTGGTAAGCACACACTGGTAACCAAGCACCTGATTTAGAGTTTGGCCAACTGGTTAGTCTGTCACAAATTTGGCAGATAACGCATCCATCATAATACAAGTGCCACTAGCGATGATGCACTTACAATACAGCAGACAGGATATCTGTCACATTTTTGATTAGGTCATCTATCTGCCAAACTCTAAATCAGGCCCTTAGACAGCTCTTAGCACTAAGCAGCAGTAAAATTGGCATATATTAATAAATTCCATGCCAAACAAAGCAACAACAGGGTGATAATGGTATCAATCATAGATTAGAAATCATTCAGTACAAAGAGAGGGCCTCCAAACCATAATCAGTTCTTCAGGGGATCTATACCAGGCATTGGTAAGTGAGTCCCAACAAACCAACATAAAGTGTGCAAAAGGTTCTTAGTGACAGTGTATAAGTACAATATAAAAACATTTTGGGTTTAAAAATAATATTTTGAGCTACACAAGTTGGCCCTGTTACAGCAGTATGGGAAAGTAATACTAATAGAGCATTATTTATTTTTGAAATACTTAAAAGTGCTTTAAAGCAATGTGGCTAAGGGAGAGCATGGTGGCTTAGATGTACAGTGATAACCTATGAAATCCCACTGTAGGGCATCTGTGGCAGACTATAGCCCCATGTTTTCAGATTTTCTTTTTTCAGATAGCTGTGGAAAACTTGTATTTCCTCTTTTAACCTTTATTCGTTTTTAGGCTGGGTGGGACTTACTGCAACATCAATGACCTTCTTATTTGCTGCAGCACTACAGCTTGGAATTTGATGAGGAGTTCAGTGCCCTCAGCATGGATGTGAGCTGCCTCTCAGGGCAGGATTTGACAGCAGAGCAGGAGATCATTAACTACGTGAGTTTAATCACTTGGCTCTCTTCTAGCAAGCTGACTTTGAAGAGGGCCTGCAAAGCTCCAGGGTCCAGAATGACTATAGTGGGTGCAATAGACTGGTAGACACTGACCAATAATAAGTGAGGTCAAAGGGGCTGGAAGATTAGTTCCAGGCTTTGTGCTGGTCCTGCCTTTGGGACTCCAGTAGGCATACAAGTGAAGCAAATGAATATAGTTCCATGCAGTTCAGAGATAGGAGAGAAAGGGTGTCACTTTTCCACAAAAGGACTATCACAAGGGGTACCCCATTACCAGACCTCCTCATAATTCTAAAACACACCAATTTGACCTCTTTGTAAAGGATGAGAATATGGAGCATAATGGGGAAGAAATGTAAATGTAAATGTTGTAGTACTTGTATAGCGCCCGAATCACCCCACATGGGGTCTCTCCGGCGCTTGTACGAATACCGCTGTGGAACCCTTCCTGGCTTTTCCCTGTGAGACACCCACTCATGGGCACCCCCAAGGTTCAGCCAGGCATCCTAGCACTTTTGGGGCCGTTGTGGAGATTAAGCAAGCTATTGCCCAGAGTTGCAGAGTGAGACCAGTGATTAGAATAGGCACCAAAGCGAGAATTATCAGGTCCGAGGAAATTGAGCCCAAGACCCGCCGAGGCGGGAATTGAACCCTGGTCCCGGCCCAGATCTTTGCATCAGGGTCTGCCGTTCTAACCATGGAGCCACACTTCTCCACTGAATAAAAGGGTATTTACTGTTTAGGAGAGTTTAAAGTGCATGATTAGAGCTATGAGGCATGACACTTTGAGCAAGTTAGAAAAAAGTGAACAATAACAAAAGGAGATACATTTTCCATGTAGTGGGTTCAATTAAAGCCGGATAACCTTTAAACAGGGACTTTAAGGTTAGAATGCAAACGTGGAAAAGGTCCATAGTAACACATGGAGGAGGCTAGTGGATCTCTCAAGTGGTTCACAACAATGGGAAATTGTGCTAGGCACACCAATGTATGTATGGATGGAACCTTGAGAATACTGAAGGTTCAGATTTAAAGTCTTTTTTTTATCCAACTGTTAAAATAGGTGTTAAGGGATATCCAGTGAGGAGTGAAGTACAGATTAGCCTATTGTACATAGGGATTCCTCTCAATAGGATCTGATCATTTTAAGGGAACCAATGATAAAACATGTAAACTTGGATAAAAGATGGAGAACCATTGAGATTTGTGTGCCATAATCCAGCTGAAATTTCCTGCCACTCTGGAAGCCAGAATAATATGTACACGTTTGAGTGTTGTAGGCTGATCAGAGTTATACTTTGCTTTATTTTGTCTAAATCAGTCACTCAGTGGCAATTTCAAATATCCTGGGTAGGAGGTTGGATAGTGATTAGGCAAGGGGTGGGAGAGGTAGAAAGTTTAAAAGATCCTCTTATGAAACTGTAAACTCCAAATATTTTCAAGACAATAGTTAATAATGATGGAGGTGTCAATCTCCAGTTCAGGTTTTGGACCCGGAATGTGAATAGCTTAAGCTGTAGTAGGCTAAGGGAGTGATTGCTTGAGTGCATTTCTCAGAAGAGAATGGACTTTATAGGCATCCTAGAACACAACTGGTGTAGAGGAAGTCTAAAAGTGGTTGAATTATAGATGGGTTTGTTATGCCATCATTTCCCTGAAAAATCTGAAATAGGAGATCACAATTATAGACCATGTAGTCAAAGGAATTCTGCTGCTTAAGCCACATGCAATGTTATGGGGTAAAAGGGTTATTACTTTTTTTGGACTATATAGACTGGATTTGGTATATGGACCAGAAATTGAGTAGCCAACAGCTTATCCAAATTTGGTGTTGATAATGCCCTAGTTTCTATTTCCCTATATATTGGTTGCCTACTCTGATATAATCATAGATGAGGAGCTAGATAAATCAAAGTTGAGATGATACTCCAGCATGACTAAAACCATGGCTGACTTAAAAAAGTTATGAATGAGATTTAGAGAAAAAAAAGCACAAAAAGGGAATACATATTACCTTCTGATACTTTTGAAGCCTATGTTAGCGATGGCTAGAGGTTGTATGACAGATATATATATATATATATATATATATATTCACTGAAAAAACCATAGGTTATAGACCATATATAGTTAGGAATTAGCATTTACAAAACCTTGAAAATTCACTGAAAAAACCATAGGTTATCGACCATATATAGTTAGGAATTAGCATTTAAAAAACCTTATTTTACTCACACAAAACCATTGAAATTCCATATATAGTTAGTTGCACTAACTATATATCGCGCACCCGCAATCCACTGCTGATGGTGTCACATATTACATCATTCATGACATGGTCAGTGACATCACTGATGACATCACTGATGACATCTCAAATGACATCACTGATGACAACATCCAGTGACTGTATGTTTCTGTAAAGTTAAAATATGTCTTACATATTGAAGAATGAGTGGATGTATAAGTGTCTGGATGAAGGATTTAGTAGGTGCATGACTGACTGTATGAGTGAGTGATTAAATGTGTCTCACTGAGTGCATGGGTTAGTGACTAAACTGTTTTAATTTGTGCATCATTGTGTCTGTTGTTCTGTAATCTGCTGCATGTGTTGATCATTAGCTATATGACTAACTATATGGGTTATTGATTGGTTGCCCAAGTATTTGTATGGGAGACTGAGTGTGTGTGTGGGTGGCTGGGAGGTGTATGACTCTGTGCATAGATGTGTGAGCAGTTGATTCACTAGATGTATGGGTTCAAAAGTGCACGTGGAAACAGCTGTATGGGCGGTTGACTGTGTGCATGAGTGTATTGGTGAGTGAATGGATATCTCAGTGCTACATGTCAAAGTAAGTACATATGTAAAACACAGTACATGTGAGAGTTGACATATATAAATAACTGTGCATAAGAGCCAGTGAATGTGTGAGTGGCTGTATGGATCATTGTGAACTTGTATCAGGGATTGTATAAGAGAGTAAATATGTGTTAGTATATGTTTCAATAAGTAAGGTGAGAATAACTATATAGTTGAGGAAATGGAGGTGTGATTGATTCTTTGCAAGACTGACTAGGTGTGTGAGTAACTCCATGGATGAGTGACAGTCTGTGAGTGTCTGTTTACACTGAGTGTATCTAAGGTTATATTAGAGTCTGAAGAGGTTCATCGTATCATCACATGAATGATGTCATCAGTGATGTGATCAGTAATGTCAAATGAGATGTCATCAGTGATGTCATCAGTGATGTCATTTGAGATGTCATCAGTGATGTCATCAGTGATGTCATTTGAGATGTCATCAGTGATGTCATCAGTGATGTCACTGACCATGTCATGAATGATGTAATATGTGACATCATCAGCAGTGGATTGCGGGTGCGCGATATATAGTTAGTGCAACTAACTATATATGGAATTTCAATGGTTTTGTGTGAGTAAAATAAGGTTTTTTAAATGCTAATTCCTAACTATATATGGTCTATAACCTATGGTTTTTTCAGTGAATTTTCAAGGTTTTGTAAATGCTAATTCCTAACTATATATGGTCTATAACCTATGGTTTTTTCAGTGAATTTCAATGGTTTTTTAATAGCAAATATCATAAGCTGTCGAATGTCAAGTACGTGGTAAGTGATTTTTTTTTCGTGTTTATGCACACTGATCTGCTTTGAATGGTGCCCCCCCCCCCTCATTTCTATTAGGAGTACTCTCTCTTTGCAGATAGTGAAAGGTAGTTAACGCAGGCCTTTGCCCCCGTTGTAATACGTCGTGCCTGCTTCTCTCTCCATTTGATTGATTGTTATCCAAGCATTTACTGTTTTAGAATTGGTTCTCTTTGGTTCATTCTCTATTTACAAACAAACACAGAGTCGCAATACTCTGTTTAGTCTTTGCAGATAACGAAAAATCGTGTAAAAAAAAAAGAAAAGGAATCGAGCAAAATCAGTAGGCCACTAATGGGATCTCTTTTTGACCTCGCTAAAATAGAAACATTAGGAACAACCCCTCATGACAAATACAAAACTAGTGAGATGAACTGAACTCCACACAATGATGGCTGCAAAACAGCTCGGCTCCGCCACCCACCCCGCCCAAAATAACGATAAAGAGCGGCTGCCATGATTGGTTGCGGAATGGCCACGACGGAGCTACGAAATGGTGGTGCTCTCATGCTAACCCCAGCTTCAGTCTGAAACATCCAGAAACACTGTAGACTACCAATTCGATCAGTTCCGGTAGCGCCCCAATGTAACCCGGTAGAGAAGAACTAGCCCTCCCCTCTTTGACTGAAGGTTCTTGTTGCCTGTCCCTTCTGTTGTCATTTAACAGAACTATTTAGCCTGCTGAAAGGGGTTGTGTTCCGACCGCTGGTTGGTGGAGACATTTTGACTATATTCTGGACCTGCGTTGTCGCGTAATGCGTCATATGACGCGCCGCGTTAGCGCATCCGGAAGTCATCCGGGGCGCGACGCGCAGCGCGTAACGTAAGCATAACAAGTCATGTGACTTGTTAATAAAACTTTTCATTGGTTCATTTTACTTTTCTTATTCTAATGATGAAAGGCTTGGTCATATGACCTAAAAATTACGCTTTTTATTACTTCCGAACATTATTTTTTCTTAAATATATGTTATAATGTTCCAGGCTAATGTACTTTCCTGGAAAATTTACAACTGTCCTGCAAGTAAAATATATTCTTTTTTCGAGAAAAAGAGCGTTTCTTCGTCCCATGACGGAGCCGTTGAGCAAAAGAGGGTCGACCTGCTGTCTTAGTCGCCGATACGCCTGAATATGAGATTCTTATCGATCACTTTATGTTGCAGGAGTAGAAAACACAACAGCCCTTGACCATTTATCTTTACTGCGTTCCTGCGTATTATACCTTTTACCCTTCATGTAATTGGTCTGCTTTATTTCACTTGCCTTTTAATGATTCTAAAACAGTGACTATTATTAAAAACTTTACCAATGTATATACTACTACCATGTTTTCTTTTAAAAACCTTTATTGTGAAAATTTCATTATACAAATACGAGCCTATAACCACGTGGGCCGGCCACGGAGCAAACTGTAATCGTATATGATGAGTAGACATTTACACTGTAGAGGAACGTAACGGGCGGGCCATTAGGTTGCAAGAACTAAGGTGTCTAACAGTTGCGGAATCGGTGGACGTACATTTTATAATTAAAATACGACAGGGCCAGTTACAATAAAATTATCTAGATATACATTTGCGGGCAAGTACCATGGGTGACGTTAATTCGAACTTTCAATAGTACAGTAATCAATAACACATCAGAACTTAATATCAATAGGGATGTCGAAATATTCAATCAATTCTCGTCCCCGCCCGCCATATGCTTCAAAACTGCATACGTATCTCGTGATTTCAAGGTTCTGCAACCAGTACACAACAAGGAGTTACGAGTCCCATTTATTCCGGCGCCATTTTGGGCGAGGACGGGCAGGTCCAGGATATAGTCAAAATGTCTCTACCAACCATCGACTATGATGATGTTCATATGCTGTATTTATTAGAGTAACACTCATCTGTCCACATGAAATTAGTTTGCCACAATCTAAACATGTCATTTTAATCTTTCCAAAGTTCTAAATATTTGGGACCATTTCCCTTGCCTCTGATGCTGTCAGTGCCACTTCTTTGATGAATGTACTGGCAGGTCGGGGGTTCTCCTCCAAATCTCTCTTTCATGCAGCACTATAATTAATTGGTGCCACCTCTCCATATGACGATGCATGGTATAGTTACCATAACTATATTTTTTTTCGGTTCCTCTGGAGAGTACATCGTGGCAGATGAAGCGTGTAACGTACCGGGAATTTACCTTTTTTTGCATGTACAGGAAAGGAAAAAAAAAATCGAGCGTCCGAGTTCTAAAGTGTCCCAGGGCCATTTTAGTACACCAGGCCCAAATCCAAAGAACAGGCCGCCATTTTGAGAGTCCTGTTGCAGCCGCCTGTCGCTGTAGCATCAAGAGCGGCCGAAACTCAGCTGAATGGCAACTGAAACGGTAAAGGGGCGCCCCACTACAGCAGACGAGCCTCCACCTAGGAAGGCCCGTTCACGCCGCCTCCTCCCCCCCCCCCTTCGGGCACCCCACGCCATTATTCGGAGCAGTATTGTAGGATGGCCACACCAGTGCGGCAACTTGCTAGACATCACCTCGGTGGTAACCGAATCTCAGCGCCTTCTGGTGTCTTCTCTTCAGAAAATATTCTTGCGCTACCTTTGCCCCATTCGCACATCGGTCCGCTACTGACGCCATCTCACAGGCTAATGGGGCGCCCCACGCCGAGTTTCAGCATTGTAGGATGACCACACCAGTACAGCAACTTGCTAGACATCACCTCGGTGCCATCCGGATCTCGGCGCCCCACTGCAGATGAAGTGCCTCTCAACTATGAAACCACCACGGTGCCATCTGGATCTTGGCGCCTTGTGCTGGTTCCGGCCTATTCGCTGCCTTTGGCCCCATTCGCACATCTGTCCGCTACTGACGCCATCTCACAGGCCAACAGGGCGCCCCACGCCGACTTTTACCATTGTAGGATGGCCACACCAGTGCCACAACTTGCTAGACACCACCTCGGTGCCATCCGGATCTTGGCATCTCAGCGCCTTGTGGTGTCTTCTATTCAGAAAACATTGTTGCGCTGCCTTTGGCCCCATTCGCACATCGGTCCGCTACTGACGCCATCTCACAGGCCAACGGGGCGCCCCACGCCGACTTTCAACATTGTAGGATGGCCACACCAGTGCACCTTACTAGACACCACCTCGGTGCCATCCGGATCTTGGCGCGTTGTGCTGCCTTCGGCCTATTCGCACATCGGTCCGCTACTGACGCGAACTCACAGGCCAACAGGGCGCCCCACGCCGACTTTCAGCATTGTAGGATGGCCACACCAGTGCTGCAACTTGCTGGACACCACCTCGGTGCCATCCGGATCTTGGCGCGTTGTGTTGCCTTCGGCCTATTCGCACATCGGTCCGCTACTGACGCCGCCTCACGTGCCAACGTATTTTCTCCGCATTTTATACCCTATGCCGCATAACAGGTCATGTGACTTGTTTATAAAACTTTTCATTGGTTCATTTTACTTTTGGTTTCCTAATGATGGAAGGCTTGATCATATGACCTAAAAACAACACTTTTCATTGGATGAAAACTTTTTTTTTCCCCCAAACGATGAAAGCCCCACCTTGTTTCTGGATGTTTCAGACTGAAGCTGGCGTCACCATGAAAGCACCACCATCTCGTGGCTCCGTCGTAGTCATTCCGCGAGCAATCATGGCAGCCGCTCCCCACCAGAAGCCTGCAGGAGTCGGGGCCCCCAAAACTTTTGATGAATCCTCAAGGCGGAGGGGACGCTTTCGAGAATGGGGTCCAAGACCTAGCAGACAAGCGTCCGATTTCCAAGGTGTCCCAGGGCCATTTCAGTGGACCAGGCCCAAAAAGGAAACAGCCTGCCGCCATTTTGAGAGTCCTGTGACAGCCGCCTATCGCTGCACCGCAAGAGTGGGCGCAACTCAGCTGAATTGCGGCTTTTGACACAGTGGACCAAAAGCGGACGGAATGGCAACTGAAACGGTAAAGGGGCGCCCCACTACAACAGATGAGACTCCACCTGGAGAGGCCCGTTCACGCCGCCTCCCCCGGGGCGCCCCACGCCGTTATTCGGAGCAGCATTGTAGGATACCAAAACCAGTGCGGCAACTTACTGGACATCACCTTGGTGCCATCGTTCTGCTGCCTTGGAACTATTCGCACAACAGTTTGCTACTGATGACCCACCCCCCGCGACGCCCCACGCCGGATTCCGAAATCAGTGAAATCTGGACATTGTGCTGCGTTGGGACTATTCGCACAGCCGACCGCTACTTCGTTGTTTTTCCCTAAAAATGTTTATATGTTATTACTGTTTTTGTTTTCTTGTATATATTTATAAGTTATTAAAGTTTTATAATCTTACTACTTTGTTGGAGTGCTATATATTTTTAATGTGACACATAATTGTAAAAACTTTGATGTACAAAGAGTCATCCCTGGAATCTTCCGCTTCAGGCTCGGTCCCCTCCCCAATCACAATACAGGATGGTTTTCAGATAATAGGAACGCGTCTGCTGTGACGGATCTCATCGAGTGTGGGCCTTGATCTACTATAACTCCTTTGAAGAGGGGTGATTCTTTACAGCTGGGGCCATAAACTACATCTGCAGGGCTAGCTGATAGCCTAGGACCGGCCTGGACAATCGGACACAGAGGAAAAGGAGTGTCAGAGGGTGCGGTAGTGAATAGGGCGAAAGGGAGGTGTCGGGCGGGCACAGGGTGTGATTCTCAGGGAAGAGCAGCGCAGATGGGGGGTGGTTTATTACCCATGCATAAGACAGAGAGCGGGGGTGACCACTGCCTGGGGGAGATGCTTGCGAGGGTGGGGAGCCATGCTAAGGATCGACAGCGTGCAGAGAGTGCGTCTGGTCAAGGCATCTAAAATGACTGCCGTGCACGACAAAAGTGTGGCATTTGAAAAAAGGCAAGATGGCGCAGACAATGTTTTTCAACACTTCCTGATTTCCTTCCAATCGAACGTTAACAGACGTTGGGGCATATTACCAAAGTTAAGCGATATTTATCCCTAACGATGCTTAGCAACGAATTTTTTACCGCTAAGCATCTTCAGAAATTATCGCAGATAAACCTTGCTATTATCAAGGTTTATCGCAAATACGATAAAAAACGACCGCAATGCATTAATATCGCTGAAAACTCAGCGATATTCATGCATTACCGAGCTAATGCTCTTAGCCATGTTATCCACCTCCCATTGGATAAAATGGCTAAGAACTGCTCAGGGCAGGTGGTAGCATTTGGAGATATTCGCGCTTATCGCGAATATTTCCAAAAGTTGGTAATAGGAGATAGCGATGTTAGCGACTGTTTCCAGTCGCTAACATCTTGGCATGCCCACTTTGCATGTCATTAGTGATAAATATCACTCACATGCAAAGTGGGGCCCAAGATGGTCGCTATCTCCTACTAGCCGTCGCTAACTGGTGTTAGCAACAGCTAGGTAATACAGAGATAATTTTATCTCCGCGAAGCGGAGCGCTGTTACAGATATATATCTTGTTTTTGAACGTTAATTTCTCAAAATCCACTGAAGCACATATATTGAGACCTAGCAAAGGCACATCGAGCTACCAGTCCCTACAATTTTGCCAAGTTTCGTGCAAATCCATTCAGCCGTTCGATTATTATTATTATTATTTTTTTTGCCCCGCGGGGCCCTTTTAAAACCTCCACATCAAACCTAAGAGGTCAAGGAGGATCTACTATGCCCCCTTATGGTCATTTGCCCCTTCGCTTTGGCCTCCTCTTGTCTCTCGATCCTACCGAGAGACAAGATGGCGGCCGCTACGGACTGTTTGCAATGTTTACAGACGCCGGAGAACCAATCAGCTTCGCAAACCTCCGTTACGCGAAGCGGAGAGCTGTTACAGATATATATCTTTTTTTGAACGTTAATTTCTCAAAATCCACTGAAGCACATATATTGAGACCTAGCAAAGGCACATCGGGCTACCAGTCCCTAATATTTTACCAAGTTTCGTGCAAATCCATTCAGCCGTTCGATTATTATTATTATTATTTTTTTTTGCCCCGCGGGGCCTTTTTAAAACCTCCACATCAAACCTAGAGGGTCAGGGAGGATCTACTATGCCCCCTTATGGTCATTTGCCCCCTCGCTTTGGCCTCCGCTTGTCTCTCGATCCTACCGAGAGACAAGATGGCGGCCGCTACGGACTGTTTGGAATGTTCACAGACGCCAGAGAACCAATCAGCTTCGCTTCACAAAGCTCCGTAACGCGTAAAGTCCGCGAACCGGAGCGCTGCCCGGTCCGCTGTTACCGATATATATCTTTTTTTGAACGTTAATTTCTCAAAATCCACTGAAGCACATATATTGAGACCTAGCAAAGGCACATCGGGCTACCAGTCCCTACAATTTTGCCAAGTTTCGTGCAAATCCATTCAGCCGTTCGGGCTAAAAGTGAGGCCAACCGCCCTATGAAAAACTCAATGTTAAAAACACGTTTTGGGACCCCCCTTTTTTCTCGGCCCCCCCTTGACGAACCCCCCCCCCAAATTTTCAAGGGCTGCTCAGAAACAAAATGTGCCATTTTCCTGAAAATTTCAGCCAATTCCGTCCACAAACGCCAAAGTTATTAGACATAGAATTTTCAAAAATCCCATAGAGAAAAAATCCTAACTATATATACCTACTGGCGACCGCCAGTAGGTAATATATATATATATATATATATATATATATATATATATAATCTACTGGCGGTCGCCAGTAGGTAGTTATAGTTAGGACCTAGTTTCCATAGGAAATCAGCAACATTCTATTGGGAATAACTCTGGTGCCGGTGGATGAATCTTTGTGAATTTCTCAAAGTAGATGGCCCGCTCCGCTCCTTCCCTGAAAGTTTTGTGGTGATTTGTTAAGTGGGGGCTGAGAAAAAAGGGGGTCCCAAAACGTGTTTTCCCCATGTTATTTTCCATAGGACGATTAGACACGGCTACAGCCCGAACGGCTGAACGGAATTACAAGAAATTTGGCAAAATGTTAGAGTTTGTTTAAATGGTGTAAATCCCTCCAGTAGTTGTTGAGAAAATCTCATTTGAAAAAATGTATATATCTATAAGCGCGCACCGTGCGCACACCATTGTGCGTGAGCGGAATTCTGATTTGCTGTTTGACGTCTGTCAACATTCGAATTGGTGGAAACCAGGAAGTGTTGTCCGCCATTTTGTCAGTGCGAGGCAGCAGGGCAAAATAAAGGAGAAGAACATGAAAAGGGGGCAGAGTAGAGAGTCCCTGACCCCCTAGGCTTTCTCAGGGGGTCCCTGAAGGACCCCAAAGGGCAAAAAAAAAATCTTTTTTTTTCAATCGCGAGATGCGCGCATGGTGCGCGCACGGTGGAAAAAAACCAACAAAAAAAGACAGTTAAATAATAAGTTTGAGTGTTTAGATGTTGGTTGGCTCTAAAAAGAGCCGTTGTGTTCATTGAGTGTTTTTTGTACCTACAAGTAGGTACCGATGCAGAGTGTAAAGTTTAAAAGGAAGACTCTGTTCCCCTCATCTGTGAAATGTACACCATCTCTCCTATAGATGCCTTGCATGTTGTAACGCAAGTTGTTGTGGTATATAGAACCCATACCATAGTCTCTGAGGAAAGCAGAAACAGACTTATTCGCATATTTCCTTGCTTTCTCAATCTGCGGACAATATTGGTTGGACCAGTTCCATTTTTGCCTTTGGCATATATTAGAATATACAAAGACAGTTTGTGGAAAAAGTGACATCAATTGCCCAAAGGTGTCCTTTAAAAGCATTTCCAGACATACCCCAGTCAAAGTGCACGGGTCATTTCCACCACAGTGCACAAATATGAGGTCAGGGTGTGGGAGATGCAAAAAGGATTTTACCAATGGCATCAATTGGTGACATCTTAATCCTCTCTGGCCAATCCACATAATATCCACATTTGGTAAATCAAGATTGAGAAAGCATCTATTTGCTGCATACCTTTCACTCCAGAATATAAAACTGTGTCCTACAATCCACACTCTAAGCATCTTGAAGGCAGATCTGGTTGTACTCAGATGGTCTGTGGAAATGAAATGGCAGTTTGAAAACTTGGAGTTTAGAAAAAAATGTGGATTAGATTCGGTGCACTTGAAAAACAAAGAAATGATTGGTGGTTTCTGATAATTTAACATTGAAAACTAGGGTGCATACTACTGGTTTTTAAAAGGAATAAAACTATTGGTTTAGAAAAAGTAAGTGAAAAGAACATTTCACAGGATAAGCTGGAATATTGAGAAGTCAAACACACTTGCTGCTTTGGTTTGCAACATTGAGAGATGAACTTTTCACCTTTTGAGTTCAGTTAGGTGTTCTATGGAGAGTTACCATGGTAACAGGCAGAGAGAGCCGTGGGGGAAGGTTGATAGTGTTGAAATGTACAACCAATTAAAATGTTAGTTTGGTTTTGAATTTGTGTGGGAAGAAATTTAATTGGTCTTGTACAGGGATATGTGTTAATAATGAGAGGGAATCAGGGCCATTTTGTGGTTGCAGTGTCTGAGGTACATTTCAGACATTCTGCCTAAGAAAATCTGGTGTGTGATTGACACTGTTCTAACTCTTCAAAAGCATTTTTAAAGGTGAGTTATTAATTTGTAAGCGGATATATGTTGTGCATTGTAAGTTAATAATAAAAATGTGTTGTAATGTGGAAGTTACTCACTTTCCCTCTGTTTCACTCTCTCTCACTGTCTTCCTTTCTCTCCACCACTGTTCTTTTTACTTCCTCTCTTTTTCTATAAATCCTTCCGTTTCACTTACTCCTTTATCCTTACCCTCATATCTTTTTCCTCACTGTTATCATCCCTTTCATTTACTCATAATTTCTAACTCCTTCTCTCTATCTGATTTACTTCCTTGTGTTTATTTCTTCCCTCTCATTGTCTCCCTCTTTCTCTCTCCCTCACCCTTGCTCTCTTTATACAACACTACTAGCAAGACCCCCTTCTCCCCCCCCTTCACTGTAGTAATCATTTGACTGAATTGCAAAGATTTTTGTTATGTGTCTAACGTCACAGTGTGAGTCTCATGTTTGGATGTAATGCTGGCAGAAAAGTAATGTTGCAAATTGGAAATGTATTTTGAAAATGACTCAGGTTTCTGCACTCTAATGTAGTCTCCTAAACGTTTTTGTGTGGTAAATGTGTTTTGGTATAATGTATGGTTTTAACATTTTTGTCCAGGAGCACACTGAGTGTCTGTGTAAATTAAAGAATTATATTTGCACTTTTTTCTATAATCTCACCTGTGTCTCCTCACTGTCTACTTCTCTCTGCTTATACTGTCTTCTTTCTTCTGATATTGTGTCTCATGTTTGGATGTAATGCTGGCAAAAAAGTAATGCTGCAAATTGGAAATGTATTTTGAAAATGACTCAGGTTTCTGCACTGTATTGTAGTGCTGAAATAGATAGGCTGTGTTCTGTCTCTTAAAGTTTTTCGTGTGGTAAATGTGTTTTAGTTAAATGTATGGCTTTATACTTTTTGCCCAGGATCACACTGAGTGTCTGTGTCAATTAAAGAATTATATTTGCACTTTTTTCTATAATCTCCCCAGTCTCTCCTCACAGTCTACCGCTCTCTGTTTATACTGTCCTTTGTTTTCTGAAATTACCACTCTTTCCTTATTTTTTCTTGTCTTTCTTGAGAGTGCTATTTTTTAACTGTTTTTTGTGTTCCCTCTGTTGTGGTTGTCTTTATTGTCCCCTAATGTTCCACTTTCATTTTATACTCCCTCTTCTGCTTTCTTAATAATACTCTCTGTTTTATTAGACCTCCTCTTAGCAATGACCCATTTAATATAGATAGAGTGCTGTATACACTATGGGCAGATTTACAAGCATATTGGGCCTCTTTCTTCCTGTTTTGTGTCTCATGTTTGGATGTAATGCTGGCAAAAAACTAATGGTGCATATTGGAAATTTATTTTGGAAACGAGTTAGGTTTCTGCATTGTAATGTAGTGCTCATATTCATGGGCTGTGTTCTGTCTCTTAAACGTTTTTCTGTGGTATATGTGTTTTGGTGAAATGTATGGTTTTAACATTTTTGACTAAGATCACACTGAGTGTCTGTGTAAATTAAAGACATATATTTGCACAGTTTTCGATAATGTCATGTGTGTCTCCTCACAGTTTCCATCTCTCTGCTTATAGGCTACTCTTTATTTTGATATTGTATCTCATGTTTTGATTAAATGCTGGTATAGAAATAGTGCTGCAAATTGGAAATGTATTTTCTGTCTGCACTATCCCTCTCCCTCTGGCTGCACTCTATGCCTGCACCCTCTCATGTGCATCTGCAGAGGCCTATTATGATATGGCTGCTGGTGTGTATTAGACAGCACTTACATGTTAAATCTTTTCCTTCTCTGCCTGTAGTCTCGCACCCTCTGTGTGTACCATTTTATCTCTGTCTTCACTATCTCCCCCTCTGTGTGCTCCAATTAGCCTCAGCATGTAACATTTCTATCACTGTTTCCAGCATTTCTTCTCTGTTGTACCATTTTATCCTCTGTGTGTACCATGTCTGTGTTTGCTTGCACTATCTGTGTTTCTGCTTGAACCATCTCACCCTTTCTCTGCACCACCTTTTCTCTGACTGCACCTTCTCTCCCTCTGCCTGCAGCCCTGCACCATCTATCCTCTGATTGTACCAGTTTACTCTCTGCCTGCAGTATCTCATTTTCTGTCTGAACCAACCTATCCCACTGCCTGCACCCTCTCATCTGCATCTGCAGAGGCCTATTATTATATAGCTGCTGGTGTGTATTAGACAGCGCTTACATGGTAAATCTT
The DNA here is from genome assembly GCF_964261635.1 of Lissotriton helveticus. Lineage (NCBI taxonomy): Eukaryota > Metazoa > Chordata > Amphibia > Caudata > Salamandridae > Lissotriton > Lissotriton helveticus. Next base: position 1,787,772,087 of record NC_136061.1, read on the forward strand.
TTCCTTCTCTGCCTGTAGTCTCGCACCCTCTGTGTGTACCATTTTATCTCTGTCTTCACAATCTCCCCCTCTGTGTGCTCCAATTAACATCTGCATGTAACATTTCTCTGACTGTTTCCAGCATTTCTTCTCTGTTGTACCATTTTATCCTCTGTGTGTACCATGTCTGTGTCTGCTTGCACTACCTGTGTTTCTGATTGAACCATCTCACCATTTCTCTGCACCACCTTTTCTCTGACTGCACAATCTCTCCCTCTGCCTGCAGCCCTGCACCATCTATCCTCTGATTGCACCAGTCTACTCTCTGCCTGCAGTATCTCATCATTTTCTGTCTGCACCAACCCTCTCCCACTGCCTGCATCCTCTCATGTGCATCTGCGGACGCCTAATATGATATGGCTGCTGGTGTGTATTAGACAGCGCTTACATGTTAAATCTTTTCCTTCTCTGCCTATAGTCTCCCACCCTCTGTGTGTACCATTTTATCTCTGTCTTCACTATCTCCCCTCTGTGTGCTCTAATTAGCCTCTGCATGGAACATTTCTCTCACTGTTTCCAGCATTTCTTCTCTGGTGTACCATTTTATCCTCTGTGTGTACCATGTCTGTGTCTGCTTGCACTATCTGTGTTTCTGCTTGCACTATCTGTGTTTCTGCTTGAACCATCTCACCCTTTCTCTGCACCAAATTTTCTCTGACTGCACCATCTCTCCCTCTGCCTGCAGCCCTTCACCATCTATCCTCTGATTGTACTAGTTTACTCTCTGCCTGCAGTATCTCATTTTCTATCTGCACCAACCCTCTCCCACTGCCTGCATCCTCTCATGTGCATCTGCAGAGGCCTATTATGATATGGCTGCTGGTGTGTATTAGACAGCGCTTACATGTTAAATCTTTTCCTTCTCTGCCTGTAGTCTCGCACCCTCTGTGTGTACCATTTTATCTCTGTCTTCACTATCTCCCCCTCTGTGTGCTCCAATTAGCCTCTGCATGTAACATTTCTATCACTGTTTCCAGCATTTCGTCTCTGTTGTACCATTTTATCCTCTGTGTGTAGCATGTCTGTGTCTGCTTGCACTATCTGTGTTTCTGCTTGAACCATCTTACCCTTTCTCTGCACCACCTTTTCTCTGACTGCACCATCTCTCCCTCTGCCTGCAGCCCTGCACCATCTATCCTCTGATTGTACCAGTTTACTCTCTGCCTGCAGTATCTCATTTTCTGTCTGCACCAACCCTCTCCAACTGCCTGCATCGTCTCATGTGCATCTGCAGAGGCCTATTATGATATGGCTGCTGGTGTGTATTAGACAGCGCTTACATGTTAAATCTTTTCCTTCTCTGCCTGTAGCCTCCCACCCTCTGTGTGTACCATTTTATCTCTGTCTTCACTATCTCCCGCTCTGTGTGCTCCAATTAGCCTCTGCATGTAACATTTCTCCCACTGTTTCCAGCATTTCTTCTCTGTTTTACCATTTTATCCTCTGTGTGTACCATGTCTGTTTCTGCTTGCACTATCTGTGTTTCTGCTTGAACCATCTCACCCTTTCTCTGCACCACCTTTTCTCTGACTGCACCATCTCTCCCTCTGCCTGCAGCCCTGCACCATCTATCCTCTGATTGTACCAGTTTACTCTCTGCCTGCAGTATCTCATTTTCTGTCTGCACCAACCCTCTCCCACTGCCTGCACCCTCTCATGTGCATCTGCAGAGGCCTATTATGATATGGCTGCTGGTGTGTATTAGACAGCGCTTACATGTTAAATCTTTTCCTTCTCTGCCTGTAGACTCACACCCTCTGTGTGTACCATTTTATCTCTGTCTTCACTATCTCCCCCTCTTTGTGCTCCAATTAGCCTCTGCATGTAACATTTCTCTCACTGTTTCCAGCATTTCTTCTCCGTTGTACCATTTTATCCTCTGTGTGTACCATGTCTTTTTCTGCTTGCACTATCTGTGTTTCTGCTTGAACCATTTCACCCTTTCTCTGCACCAACTTTTCTCTGACTGCACCATCTCTCCCTCTGCCTGCAGCCCTGCACCATCTAATCTCTGATTGTACCAGTTTACTCTCTGCCTGCAGTATCTCATTTTCTGTCTGCACCAACCCTCTCCCACTGCCTGCACCCTCTCATGTGCATCTGCAGAGGCCTATTATGATATGGCTGCGGGTGTGTATTAGACAGCGCTTACATGTTAAATCTTTTCCTTCTCTGCCTGTAGTCTCGCACCCTCTGTGTGTACCATTTTATCTCTGTCTTCACTATCTCCCCCTCTGTGTGCCCAATTAGCCTCTGCATGTAACATTTCTCGCACTGTTTCCAGCATTTCGTCTCTGTTGTACCATTTTATACTCTGTGTGTACCATGTCTGTGTCTGCTTGCACTATCTGTGTTTCTGCTTGAACCATCTCACCCTTTCTCTGCACCACCTTTTCTCTGACTGCACCATCTCTCCCTCTGCCTGCAGCCCTGCACCATCTATCCTCTTATTGTACCAGTTTACTCTCTGCCTGCAGTATCTCATTTTTTGTCTGCACCAACCCTCTCCCACTGCCTGCACCCTCTCATGTGCATCTGCAGAGGCCTATTATGATATGGCTGCTGGTGTGTATTAGACAGCGCTTACATGTTAAATCTTTTCCTTCTCTGCCTGTAGTCTCGCACCCTCTGTGTGTACCATTTTATCTCTGTCTTCACTATCTCCCCCTCTGTGTGCTCCAATTAGCCTCTGCATGTAACATTTCTCTCACTGTTTCCAGCATTTCTTCTCTGTTGTTCCATTTTATCCTCTGTGCGTACCATGTCTGTGTCTGCTTGCACTATCTGTGTTTCTGCTTGAACCAGCTCTCCCTTTCTCTGCACCACCTTTTCTCTGACTGCACCATCTCTCCCTCTGCCTGCAGCCCTGCACCATCTTTCCTCTGATTGTACCAGTTTACTCTCTGCCTGCAGTATCTTATTTTCTGTCTGCACCAAACCTCTCCCACTGCCTGCATCCTCTCATGTGGATCTGCAGGGGCCTATTATGATATGGCTGCTGGTGTGTATTAGACAGTGCTTACATGTTAAATCTTTTCCTGCCTGTAGTCTCGCACCCTCTGTGTGTACCATTTTATCTCTGTCTTCACTATCTCCCCCTCTGTGTGTACCATTTTATCTCTGTCTTCACAGTTTCCCCCGCTGTGTGCTCCAATTAGCCACTGCATGTAACATTTCTCTCACTGTTTCCAGCATTTCTTCTCTGTTGTACCATTTTATCCTCTGTGTGTAACATGTCTGTGTCTGCTCGCACTATCTGTGTTTATGCTTGAACCATCTCTCCCTTTCTCTGCACCACCTTTTCTCTGACTGCACCATCTCTCCCTCTGCCTGCAGCCCTGCACCATCTATCCTCTGATTGTACCAGTTTACTGTCTGCCTGCAGTGAATTTTCATTTGTACATTCTCAATCCGACCTTGACTCACTACACTGCTTGAAGTTCACTTAATTGTCCTAAACCCTGAAACTCCATTCCTAGAAAAATATTCTAAACTCTTGCAACACAACTGCAGTGTTGTAAACCCTAAAAGAATATTCTCAGCAAGACTCCCTTTCATTGTAGTAATCATTTTACTGAATTGGAAGGGATAGTGTTATCTGCTTAAGATCACAGTGTGAGTCAGTTTTCATTTCAGAAGAATGTGGCAGAACAATTTGTGTAGTTGTTGTGTTTAAAAATATGGGAATACATGTACTTATGAAATTGATAAAGGTCGTTTTTTATTATCTATTAGTGAAAATGATATAATTAAGTGTTTTTATTTTTTTTGCAAGGTCCAGCAAAATGATCATTTATATAAAATGGATCAGAATCAGGAGAACTTTGCAGTCAAATTTGAAATTTCGTATGAAGTAATAGAGGACTTAAATGGACCTTTTGGAGCGGACATTGATGGAAAATTGAGTTTTCTTTGATCAAAGTTTGGACATTGAGTTATTAGAAGCAGTGGAAGAAATCGAATTTCAAGATGCAAATTTGGAAATTGAGGACAATGTTAATGAAATACCAGATGAAGAGATGTTGGAGGTTTTATTGGAGTATGAAATGTTTGATGAATAGATTTATGATTTAAAATTTAAAACTATTTGCGTGAGTCTTTTTGTACTATTGTAATAATTTGGTTTGTTGAAGTGTTTAAAAATATGAGAATACATGTTCTGATGAAGTGAGTCAGGGTTTTAGATGTGTAGTACTAGAAAATGCTAAGCAGTACGTCTGTCAGGCCTCTTAATTTGCAAATAGTCTCTATGGTGTGTACTGAAGATCCTGGCTGTGATGTAGAAATACTATACTAACTCTTTCTGTAACATGTAGTAATCAATTCAGTGAATTTCAAGGCATATTTCTATCTTTTTCCATTTAGAATGCAAGTGAGTGTGTTTTTTTAAATATTGTGTCAGAATCACTTGCTCGGTGTATGTGTTTTAAGACATGGGAATACATGTACTCATGGAGTGAGTTAGACTTTAGGACATCCAGTGCTTTTTACTCGTAGGCCTTGCTTGATACCATACACTGCGTGCACACAACTGTATTGCTCTAAAGTCGGAAATATCAATCCCACCATGACTCTCTACACTGCCTAAACACCACTGCACTGTTCTAAACCCTGGAACACCATTCTCAGCAAATTCCCCTACAATGTTGAAACACCACTGCACTGCCATAAAGTCAGAAACAGCACTCACTGCATGATTTCCTACTGTGTTCAGACACTGTTGCTGTAACTTAAACTTACTTTTGAAGTGAACCAGTGTTTACATCATATAGTTGTTCTAATTGCTATGTAGTATGTTAGTAGTGGTCTATTACATGTTTGTTTTCTTCTTCACAATAGATTGTTATTATCTACAGAAAGAAAAAACAACATGCCTACAAAGGATGCCAAAAGAAGAAAATATAAACAGGCTTACATTTCCAAGAAAACACAATTACAAGATTTATCTAAACAACATTGTACAGAGAAAAAGAAGAATGCTTCTAGTAAGACAACAAAGGATTTTATAAGGAAATTAACTGAAAGAAAAAAAAAGTGTGGACAATGTGGAAAAGGTAAAGAAATTATCTGTAAGAACAAAGAAAAAGCAGATAAAAAAGAAGAATGTTTGAAAAGTGTGTGGCGATGAAATTGTCTATAGTAATAGACGAAAAAATCAGTTTGTTCAAATTCGCAAGAGAATGTTTTATAACAGAGTTGTATTAAATTTATTAAAAAATGTAAGGACTTCTAAAGGAAAACAGCTTTTTATAAGCAAAAAAAAAAGAATAGAAAGTATTGTTGATCAGGCTTTTGAATTGAAAAAGAAATTGTTTATTTTAGTAATCAATAGACTTCGTACACTAGACAAGGCAATCAATCTTTTGAAAGCGAAAAGTAAGTGGGAAAGACTAATTAATAGAACACATTTTTGCAATGTTTTTTCTGGAGAATGGAAGCACTGTTCAAGTTCTGAGCTGTTTTTTAATGAAGAGACTTACTTTCAGACTAATGATTTGTTGCATGAAGTTGACACCAGTGATCGAGCATATGAGGTGAAGGACGGTTGTCCGGTTGAAAAAGAGAAAATTGTCCCAAGAAGTGCAGAAGAGGTGTTAGCTGATGAAGTTTTAGAGAGACGTCCTAAGGCTGCAGTGTACACTTGCAATTGATTTTTTTCGCAATTTCTTACGTAAGTATACTAAGAAAAGTATTAAACAGAAGATTAAGATGTTGCAAGAATTAGACCCCTGCCGAGTGAAAGAAAAAACATGTTTGCAAGGTCATTCTCTGGCTTGTCTTTCTAAAAAAGTATGCCAGAGTGTTGTTCACCATTTTAGGATGTTAGCAGTGCATCATACTGAAGCGAGGAAATTAGTGAGAAGGTTGTATTATGCAAAAAGTCCAGCACTTAAGCTAAAACAGTTAAACAGTGCTCTTTTACATGGATCTGTATTAGGTGTAAAGAACATTTGTGAAGAAATTGAGGTTAGTTACTTTTGTGAAAAAGAGGACAGTGCAGAAACTGATACAGTAATAGAAGGAAATGTGGAAGAAAATGTACAACATTTTAGTACAGAAAATGTTGACCTAGAAATTACAAGGTTTAAGGTCATTTCAGGAGAAAGGCCCAATTTTGTTTGTATTTGTTGTAGAAGAATTCATTATAAAAATCAGACCAGGTTAGTTGATCTATATTTAAAAAGTGAAAAGGAAAATAATAATGAGTGGAAGGATTTAGAACTTATTTGTTGGTAGAGGATTGTTTTGATTTGGGTTCTGATCAACGTATTTGTAAATATTGTTATAATAAATTAAATGATAACAAAATGCCTGCTAGAGCTGTACATAATAATCTTGAGTTGGTAAATATTCCTTCTGAACTGATGGATTTCAATACCTATGAGTCTATTCTGATTCAATGTGTGCATCCATTTCAGGCTATTGTTCGCATGGAGCCTAAGACAGGGAAATTGCCTCCTTCAGATTTACAGAGAGGATTAAAGGGAAGAGTTGTCTATTTGCCTCTAGATTTAAAGAAAAATATTGAAACAATTGGTGTTGAAAATGTGGAAGAGGAACCTCTAGTTATTCTAGTTAATGGCGTTCTTACAAAGAGTAAGAAAATCTGGCAAGAATTAGTGGATGTTAGGAAAGTCAAAAAGGCAACTTTGTATTTGGTAAAAAACAATTAATACTACAAAAATGTATATGTAGGAGAAGAGGAAACAATTGTAGAAGAGGACAGTGAAATGTCAGCTGGTCAAATTGAAAAAGTGGATGTGTCCAGAAGTGAACAAATTTATGAACATTATAGTGTTCATCCTCTGCATTCCAAAGAAGTAATGGGGAATGCTATTGAGTTATTCCAAATGAAAGAAGCAAAAGGAAGTCCCATTAGTGTATGGGAAAAAAGCTTGGAAGCTCGTTGTTTTCCTCAGTTTTTTCCATCAGGTCAAGGTGGACGATATGATCACCGACCTGTGCAGATTCCTGCATCTGAATACCGGACATCAAGATTATATGCAGAAGATCCAAGATTTCGCCAATGTATTCCATATTTGTTTCATCTTCTGTTTGAGAGTGACTTGTCTAGACTTTCTTATGCAGTGAACCATATACTAAAAAGTGGAGTACATCTGCAAAATGTTTCGGCAATGGACTTTATGGATAAAGTCCAACAGAAAGACACTGTTTTGGAATCTCAGCTAATTAATCTCATGGCATGTCAGCGTGGTACTAACGAGTATTGGTACCGTCGTCATGGGGAATTGAAATGTATGCTAAGAAACTTAGGAACTCCTACATGGTTCCTCACTCTAAGCTGTGCAGAGTATGCTTGGGAAGACTTACTTCAATTTCTTCGAGAGGCAAATGCAATCATAGAAAATATAGAATTCAAGATACCTGGAGAACTGTGCTCTTTGGATCCAGTTGATGTATGCAGGTATTTCAATCATAGAATTGAAGCTATGATGTTTTTTATCACAAACAAAAAAATCCTCCTCTTGGAGAGGTTCTGGATTTCTTTTGGAGAAAGGAGTATCAAGCAAGAGGTGCTCCTCACATACATATGCTGCTATGGACAAAGCTGCTCCCAAATTTGGAACAGATTCGGATGACACAGTGATGAGTTTTATTGAACAGTATTCTACATGTGCTGTTCCTAAAATTACAGAACAAAAGAATTTAAAACATCAAGTCTTACGGTTTCAAACCTATCGTTGTGGAAAATACTGTAGTCGAAAATACATATCAAAGGACAAGTTCTTCACAAAATGTCGTTTTGAATATCCTCGACCAGTAATATCAAAAGGAAGAGTGAACAATTTTATGTCATCTTTGCGACATACTGTGACAAGAAAATCACCGAAAAATACCTACAACTTAAGAAGAAATGAAGAGTCAAAATACATAAATGTCTATAACCCAGTCATTTTGTCCATGTGGAATGCAAACATGGCTATTCAATATGTTGCAGACAACTCCATTGCTGTGGCTCGATATGTAACTTCTTACATTACGAAATCTGAAAAGACAGAACTAAAGGAAATGTGGGAGAAAATTTCTCATGAAAAGAGCCTAAGTAAGAAATTGTACAGCTACAGTTTGAAGATGTTGTCTCATCGAGGAATCGGAGCATATGAATGTTCAGATCGCTTATCATCTGCAAGTCTATATGCCAAATCTAGAACAATCATTTGGGTTAGTTTAGGTCTTGCAAGAACACGAAACCGAGTTTTGAAATCTGTACAAGAAATTGAGTATCTAGCAGTGAAAGAACCAGACAGTACAGATATTTTGAAAACAAATATGTTGGATACATACTATCCAAATAGAAGTAATCATCTTGAGAAGGTTTGTCTCTATGAGGTACTGCAAAGATACACTTTTTAGAGGAATATTACAGAAGATATCAATAAAGGTGTATATGCTGTGATTGGATCTGAAGGATGTCTGGTGAAACAAAGAAAAGGACATTTGATTAATCATCGAAAACTGAGTTGCGAAACTCCTGACAAAAGGGAATTTTACTATTTAGCTCTTTTGCAACTCTTTAAGCCATGGCGTACAGAAGAGGAACTACTTGGAGATTTTCTCAGTTATGAAGATTCATTCAACGCAACCAAAAATACTATAGAATGTCCTCCTGTTTTTACTGATTATCTGAAAATGTTGAACGAGGAAATACAGCAATAAGCTACAATTGCAGCAGAGATTGCTGGAGACAGTTCTCAAGATAGTCAAAGTTCTGCTTCGTTGAGTCAGGATCCACTAGGAGGACCAATTATCCAAAATGAAGCAGCCACTGCCATGGATGAGGTGGAAAGAGCAATGGAACAAGCTCAGGAAGATGTAATAAACTTAGAAGAATTGGAAAAACAGCTAAATGTTGAGCAAAAACAAATATACGATAAAGTGACAGAGCAGATTGAGCATGGTTTATGTCATGAGAAAAAAGAGTGTTCATGTACATCATTTAGTCCTGTCCGACTTTACGTGAGTGGAGAAGCAGGAACTGGAAAACGTTTTCTAATTAAAGCAATTGCAAGTTATCTACAGAAAAGAACAGAGTCGTCACTCTCTTGTGTTGTTTCCGCTCCAACTGGGTTGGCAGCACATAACATTAAAGGGATTACTTTACATTGTTTATTGATGCTGCCAGTAGAGCACGAAAATAAATTAGAATGCCACAAGCTATCTGGAGAAAATTGTTGTGAAGTTTCCAGAGTCCTGAAAAAAATGAAACTTCTCATTATTGATGAGGTAAGCATGGTATTACATTTAATGCTTGCCTTTGTGCATTTAAGAATGCAACAAATTCTTAACACAGAGTACGATGTGTTAATTGGAGGCAAACACGTCATCGTTTTTGGAGATCTACTACAGCTAACTCCTGTGAAAGGACAACCAGTGTTTAAAACTGTTACACATGAAGATACCAGAAAGTGCCTGGGAAGCATTGGAAATGTTAATATTTGGTCATATTTCAAATATTCAGAACTCATTCAAAATATGCGACAAGCAAAGGATGCTGATTATAAAAGTATTCTTCAAGATATAAGAATTGGAAAAGTGAGTGAACATGGCAAAGAAGCTTTACAGGCACGATTACTTTCAAATTTGTTTCCAAATGAAAATGTTGGTGCAGAGAATATATATAGAAAAATTGCAGAAAAGAAATCAGTGATATGCTTGATGCCAACTCTGCAAGAATGTTCAATCTTCAATGAAAAAATGTTAAAGTTAGAAAATCAAGAAATTATAAAACTGGAAGCTATTGATAGAATAGAGCATGAAGGAGCTACTATTATTTTGTCAGAAAAATTGAAGTCAAAATTGGATTCTTTATACAAATCAATATCTAAAACGGGTGGTTTAGAAAAAAATCTATATGCATGTTCAAATTTTCGGATAATTGTACGACGTAATTTACATGTGGAAAGAGGTTTAGTAAATGGAGCAATGGGTCATGTTGTTGATTTTGTGAATTATCCAAATAAAGATGACATTGAATTTTTGAAAATCAAATTTTATGAAATTGAAGAAGTACAACAATTGAGTCGTTGTACGACTCAATTTTTGCTTGTAAAAGATTTATATGTCCGCCGAAAACAATTTCCTGTTTGTTTGGCATATGCAGTGACTATTCATAAATCTCAAGGTTTAAGTGTAGATAGTGCTTTGGTGAACATTGGAAGTACTGTGTTCAAGGAAGGTATGGCATATGTTGCTTTATCTCGAGTCCGAACTTTATCTGGATTATACTTGATTGATTTTGATGAGACAAAGATTAGTGCAGATCTAAATTGTGTGAAAGAGTATAATACGTTAAGAAGAGAATATGTTCCAAATTTACCTCAATATCCTTTATTTGAAAAGCGTGTGGTAGGTCGAAAAAGAAGATATGAGAAAAATTGTAGCGAGGTTGTAGAGAAAAGAAAAAAAGTAGATGAACCAGTAATTGTAAGCAAAAAGAAAAAGGATAGTATTGAAGAGGTTGTTGGATTTCAGTTTGAAAACAGTTCTGGTGTCAACTGCTATGCTAATGTAGTGATTAATGTTGGTTTTTTTCTTCAAACTTTACCACAACAGATTGTTGAAAATCGGGATCAAATATTTTGTTGTTTGTTGAATTCTGTCTTTGAGAAATGCAGCAGTGATAAAACAAAAATAGAAAATGTTTCTGATATTCGAAATGTTTTAGACCTATGTTCTGGTGTAAATCAATTTTCACAGAATATTCAGCAAGATTGTCAGGAATTTCTACTGTATATGCTTGTTGTATTGCAAGATGAAGGTATAGATATTGAAATCTTTTTGGCCTTTCTTATAAATGGCAACATGACTGTGACAATTGTTCATTTTCAAGCAGTACTAAAATAGACACTGAAAGATTTATATTTTTAACGTTACCAGACTGCATCAGTGTCTTTTAGTAATCTAGTTAGAGAAGCAAATCAAAACATGGTCTGTAACCAATGTAACTCTCAAATGGTATCAACATTATTTATACAAAGATATGGACAGTATATATTTGTACTGCTCCAACGATGCAGACCTGATGGAACAAAATTGACAACTTTAATTAAAACTTTTGTGGCTTCTCAATTATAAATTTCAGGAAGAACTTTTGTAACTGTAGCAATTATTTTCCATGATGGTTCTTCTACAACATCAGGACATTACACAGCTTACTTAAAAAGTGCAAAAGGCTAGACTCGTTGTAATGATACTCAATTGACTTTTAAACAACGTTTGCCTTTTGACTTACCAAATTCTTATCTAGTGTTTTTACAACCCAAATTTTAGGGAAAACAATTGGCCTAGGAAGATTAGTGCTGTTAAAAAAGGTTAGTCTGCTGTTGAGAATTACTTTGTGAGGGAGGGTGATCAAGATTTTAAAAAAACTTGTACTTGTCATAGAGTTAGTGTAAGTGTATCACAATAGTGAGTGATATGAGTATTACAGGAAATGTCGATCATGAGTGAGGCAGAGGTGTTTTAGATTTGTTGTAGTTGTTGGAGATGTTGGTGACATGTAGAGGTTTCTTTTAATGGTATACAGCTCCATGCTAAGATAAAGGATGAGCAGAGTGTGATCGGCATACCAGATGATGTTGAGGTTTTGATAGCATGCTATTAGTTTAAGGTTCTATGTTCATGATAAATAGCATCGGGTGGAGGTATAACCATTGTTAGATGGTCTAAAAGATGTGGGTGCTTTTGTTTCAGAAGGTCGGGAAATGGACGCTTAAGAGTACTATTAAGTAACTCCCAAACTAAGGATTTCACAGATACTATTTGGCCATGAGGAATAGTATCTCAAACAAAAAATGACTATTTGGGGTAAATGTTATTAGCATATGTTTGGACATTACTTTACTTAGAATGTATACGAAAGAAGTAGTAATGTTTTGTTACTTTGTGATTGTTGTTGACATTCTTACTTACGTAAGAAATTACTGTTCGAAAAAGACATTTTAGATATGTTTTTTTCTAATAGTTCCATTGTTAATGAAAATGATGAATGGGTTTTTTAAACACAATCTTTTTGATTGTGGTTTTTTTGCCCGCTGTCATATGATGAGTTGTATTGAACTCACTGTTTTTAGTGAAATTCACAGAACAGCTAAATAAAATATATAACATATTGTACAAATTATTTTGTATTTTGTATAGTGAAATATATATTATAACTCAATTGTTTCTTCTCTTCCACAGATATTATATTTATAAGGTAAGTACGACAAACAAAAAATACTTTTTCATCACTTTCTTACTTCTCTTTCTCTCTATCCTTTCTTCACTGTCTCTCTTACTTCTTACCTTTCCTCATCTTACTCCTCTTCCCTCATTCTACTTACTCCCCTTCATTCACCTTTACACTCCTTCTCTCACCATCAGTACTCTTTCTTCACCCTCACTCATCGTGTCCAACTCCCTCTTTCCCGTGTCTGTCCCTCACTTGTTTTTTCTATCTTCCTCTATCACTATCCTGGTCTTGCTGTATCGATCTAACTCTTCTCACTTCCCCCTTACTCTCTTTTCTTCACATCATCCCTCAGTGACCTTCACTCACTTCACGTCTTTCACTTCGTCACTCCCTTTCGCTCACTCCCCTTTCTTCCATCGTCTCTACATCTGTTCCTCTGTGTCAGTCACTATAACTGATTTACTCCCTCACAGTCCGTCACTCTCCCTCTGTTTCTCTCTTTTACTGTCTCCCTCTCTCTCCACCAGTCTTCCTTTTCTTTTCTCTCTCTTTCCACAAATCCTTATCTCTCACTTACTTTTTTTTCCTTTCTCTTAATATGCTTCTTTTTCCATCACTCCCCTTCCCTCACCTTTATATCCCTTCCCTCACTGTCACTGCCCTTCATTCAATCTGAGTCCTCTTCTTCCACTTCATGTTCTCTTCTCTCTGCATCACTCTCATTCTATTTCTCCTGCACCCATTCCCTCACTCTCCCTCATACTCTTTCACTCACTCCATCCGTCGATCCCCTTCCCTTATTCCCCACACCTCAATCCCTTTTGGTAACTATCATTCCTTTAGTCTCTCACTCCTTTCATTCCATTTCTCTCTTACTCTCTCCCTCTGTCTCACTCAGTCTAACCACTTCCTTTCCTGTCAGTCACTCGCTCTCTCTCATTTTATCTCTCACTCTCTCCCTCTGTGTTTCTCCCTCACCCTTTCTTTCTTTCTCTTTCTGTTTTTTTCACTTCTACTTACTTTTGTATTCTGAAATATATATTATAACTTAATTTGTTCTTGTCTTTTACAGATACTATATCTATAAAAAAATATTCTATTAAGTTGCCATTATTTATAAGCTAAGTATGACAAACAGAAAATACTTTTACTTCATTCTCTTACTTCTCTTTCTCTCTTTCCCATTCTTTAATCTCTCTCTTACTCCCCTTCTTCGCCTCATCTTAGTCTCCTTTTCTCATTCTCATTACTGCCCTTCAATCACTTTTACAGACTTTCTGTAACTATCAGTACTCTCTCTTCACCCTCACTCACCTTGTCCAACTCCCTCTTTCCGCTGTCTGTCTCTCACTTCTCTTTCCTATCTTCCTCCATCACTATCCTTGTGTTGCTGTATTGCTTAGTCTCTTCTCACTCACCCCTTACTCTCTTTCCATAACATCATCCCTCAATCACCTTCACTCACTCTACTTCTCTCACTCCCTCACTCTCTTTCGCTCAGTCCCCTTCCTTTATTCCCTCCCTCACTCTCTTTTCCTCCATCTGCGTCTAAATATATTTCTCTGTGTCAGTCACTATAACTGATTTATTCCTTCACACTCCCTCCCTCTCCTTCTGTTTGTCTCTTTCACTGTCTCCCTCTCTCTTCACTGCTCTTCCTTTTATTTTCTCTCTCTTTGTATAAAGATGCTTCTTTTTCAATCACTCCCTTTCCCTCAATCTTATATCCCTTCCCTTCCCTCACTGTCACTGCCCTTCATTCAATCTGAGTCCTCTTCCCCCACTTCATGTTCTCCTCACTGTGCATCAGTCCTATTCCATTTCTTTTGCTTCTATTCCTTCACTCACCCTCACTCTCTTTCACATACTCCATCCGACAATACCCTTCCCTTAATCCCCTTTCACTCAGTCTAACCACTTCACTCCCTGTCAGTTACTCGTTCTCCCTCTCTTTCTCTCTCACTCTCTCCCTCTCTCTCCCTCACCCTTCCTTTCTTTCCCTATCTGTTTCTTTCACTTCTACTTTCTTTTGTATTGTGAATTATATATTATAACTCAATTTTTTCTTGTCTTCCACAGATACTATATTTATAATAAAAAGTACTAATAACTTGTCAATATTTATAAGGTAAGTATGACAAACAAAAAATACCTTTTCATCACTCTATTATTTCTCTATCTCTCATTCCCTTTCTTCACTCTCTCTTTTACTCACCTTCCTTTTCTTCATCTTACTCTCCTTTCCTCACTATCCTTACTCCTCTTCATTCACCTTTACACTCCTTTTCTCACTATCAGTACTCTTGCTTCATCCTCACTTAACTTGTCCAACTTTGTCTTTTCCCTCTCTGTCCCTCACTTCTCTTTCCTATCTTCCTCCACCACTACCCTTGTCTTGCTGTATTGCTCAGCCTCTTCTCACTTTCCCCTTACTCTTTTTCCTTCATATCATCCCTCACTCTCTTTCACTCACTCTACTTCTCTCACTCCCTCTCACTTGTTTTCCCTCACTCCATCCGTCAGTCCCTTTCCCTTACTCCTCTTTCCTCATTCACTTTTGCTAACTCCCATTCCTTTAGTCCCACTCTCCCCTTCACTCCATTTCTCTCTCCCTCTCTCCCTCTATCTCACTCAGTCTAACTGCCTTATTCCCTCTCAGTTACTTGATCTCCCTCTCTTTCTCTCTCACTCTCTTTCTCTCTTTCTCTCCCTCACCTTTCCTGACTTTCTGTTTCTGTTTCTTTTACTCCTACTTTATCCCTCAGTCCCCTTTCCTCTCTCTTAATCTCCTTCCTTCTCTCTCATTCCCTTCCCTCACCCTCATACACCTTCCCTAAGTGTCACTGCCCTTCACTCACCGTCACTACCCTTCCCCACTCCACTTTCTCCTGTCTGTATTTTTCACCCTTTCACTTTCCCGTTCCCTTTTCCTCACTCCCCCTCGCTCTCCTTCTCTCACTCCATTCTTTACTTCCCTTTTCTTACTCCCCTTTTCTAAGTTCCTCCATCCCCTCACTCCACTTCTCTCTCCCTCACGTCCCATCTGTCACTTTCCATTACCCCCTTCCCTCACCCTCATACCCCTTCCCTCACCGTCAGTCCACTTCTCTTACCTTCACTCCCTTCACTTTGCTCTACTTCTCCCTGTTCATCTCTTACTCCCCTACTCTGTCTCTGTTCCATGCTCCCCTTCCCTCACTCTGCTTTCCTAACTCCCTCCATCCCCTCTCTCCACTTCTCTCTCCCTCACTCTCCACCTGTCACTTTCACTTACCCCCCTTTTCTCATCCTTATACCCCTTCTCTCACCATCACTCCACTTCTCTTACCTTTACTCCCTTTACCCTGATCTACTTTTCCCTCTCCGTCTCTTACTCCCCTTCCCTGTGTACATCCCCTGCTCCCCTTTTCTCACTCCCCCCTCTCACTTTCCCCTCCTTACTTCCATTCCCTTACTCTTTCACTCACCTTACTACACTCCCCTACCCTTAGTCCCCTTGTTTCAGTCAGTCTTTGACTCCCCTTTCCTCACTCATCATACTCCCCTTTCCTCACTCATTCTCTCAGTAACTTCCTCCCCTTCACTCAGTCATTTCAGTCATTCATTTATACACAGGACATTCATTCAAAAAAAGACTGACACAGTGTATAAGAAATACAGCTCTTCTTGGAAGAGTGAAGTTAGTTCTGAAAATAACTTTTTTTTCGTTTTTTGAAAGTTTTATATATTTTTTTGTGTTTTTTGTTCAAGAACAGGAAACAGGAAATTAAAAACTGTTCAACGGGAACAAAGTAAATAAAATAAAAAAAATGTATCTCCTCTGGGAGCATTGGTGCTGCACAATTTTATTTTCGATCAAGTTGAGGCTCTGCTCCCCGTAGCAGAGTATCTCATAGCACATATTGCATCTCATGTGCACTGTGCTCAGGAAGGGGCGTATATCCAATGCTGGGGTAGATGGTGAGGCATAAGGTCCTCCCGTTGATGTGCTGAGCACAGCAGGTGGTAGTTGACACGCGAGGGCTCTAGTTGAAGCCTGTGCATACTGTGGAGGGTGCACATTCCTCACATGCCTTATCATTGTATGAATTGAAAAAGAATACTTTTTTGGACGGTTTCCCCTTGAGAGGACACATCCACAAATGGTGCACGTCACCTTTGGGGCATTTACTTTTTTCTGCCCCTGAGGATATGTAAAAAATTGCCAAATAAATGATTCTTTGGTCTTCTTTGCTGGTGCCTGATGTTCCTGGACATCTGAATCTGAAGAGGAATCCATTCTTCCTGCCATCTTTTCAAATCTCTGGTACAATCCTTGAAGAAAGCTGGAAAGGTCCTTCTCCCAAGACAGTGAAACAGATAGTGAGGGAAGTGGGTGGGGTTTTTGAAGATTCTGGAACAGAAACTACTATAAACCAATCAAAAGTGTTGTTTTCGAGTCACGTGACTTGACGTGCGCGCACGGGTGCGCGCACAGGTGCGCGCACGGAGCACGACCGTCGCATACAAATGGCGTTTTACCCGATTTTCATAAAAGTTTCAAAACGTGTAAAGGAGGCAAGGAAGAGACTCCCTGACCCCCTAGGCATTCTCAGGGGGTCCCTGAAGGACCCCAAAGGGCAAAGAAAACATTTTTTTTCAAACAAATCGCGAGGTGCGCGCACGGAGCACGCACCCTCGAGGCAGAAGTCACTCAGAAACACTCAAAAACAATAGTTGAGAACGTGAAAATGAGGCAGGTTAGAGACTCCCTGACCCCCTAGACCTTCTCAGGGGGTCCCTGAAGGACCCCGAAGGGAAAAAAAAATATTTAAAAAAAAAATACAGTTAAATAACAAGTTTGAATGATTAGATGTTGGTTGGCTCTAAAAAGAGCCGTTGTGTTCCTTGAGTATATATATATATATAAAATGTATATATATTTATATTCACTTAAAAAACAATAGGCTTCACACATGTTATAGTTAGGAATTAGCATTTAAAAAACCTTGCAAATACACTGAAAAAACCATAGGTTTCACACATGTTATAGTTAGTTAGTTATGTTATAGAAATTCCACCGTTATAGTTAGTTCAGCTAACTATAACTCGCACGACCGCAATGCACTGCTGATGACATCACATATTACATCACTCATGACATGGTCAGTGACATCACTCATGACATCACTCATGACATCTCAAATGACATCACTGATGACATAAGTGATGACATCATCCTTGTGAAAGAGTGGCAGACCTACTCTCACCCTAATATAACCTTTGATACACAAATTCAAAAATGGAAACTACAATTTACAAAAAAATGGAGATACCAATACCAATTACAACAACCTATTAGGTAAATCCAACATCTACATACACATCCACTCATTCACCAACAGTTCTATATAGTCACTCATACATGTACTCACTCATCATATGTACTCATACACCTATACATTGTTACACACTAATACTCATCCATATAGTTACTCACACACATAATCACACATGCAAATAAACAATCAAAAATCCATTTACTTGATTATACTGCTATATACACACCACTACACTTACTTCTACAGAAACGTACACATATTTATTCTCTTAAACAAACAATTATAAAAACACATACTTATTTATACAGGTACTCTTCCAAACTCTCACTCTCACATATACTCAATTATATACATCAATACTCACATATACTAGTTTAACACATATGTAGTTACTCATCAATACACTATTGAGACAGTCATTCACTCACTAACCCACCCATACACACTATCATCTACCCATGCAGTCTTGCACACATGCTGTCTTCAAGGCACATACAAACAGTGAGTCACTCATTCATGCATCTGTGCGCTAAGTAATATCCCCCACCGAACCATACAGACACTCACACTGATACTCAAAAAAACAACTAATAACCCATATACACACTCATGTAGCTACTCACCAACCCATGCAGCCACTTATACAGAAAGTGAGACACAGATACAGATATTTAAATATTTAAACATTACTTTCTTATTTACCCCTTTATTCTTCCATCAACCTTTAGATATACATATATAAAAAATATTTATTTTTCAGAAAGATACACATTCACAAGGATGATGTCATCAGTGATGTCATTTGAGATGTCATCAGTGATGTCATGAGTGATGTCACTGACCATGTCATGAGTGATGTAATATCTGACGTCATCAGCTGTGCATTGCAGTCGCGCGAGTTATAATTAGCTGAACTAACTATAACGGTGAAATTTCAAAGGTTTTGTATGAGTGAAACGTCCAGCTAACTAAAACATGCGTGAAACCTATGGTTTTTTCAGTGAATATATATATATATATATATATATATATTCACTGAAAAAACCATAGGTTATAGACCATATATAGTTAGGAATTAGCATTTACAAAACCTTGAAAATTCACTGAAAAAACCATAGGTTATAGACCATATATAGTTAGGAAATAGCATTTACAAAACCTTATTTTACTCACACAAAACCATTGAAATTTCATATATAGTTAGTTGCACTAACTATATATCGCGCACCCGCAATCCACTGCTGATGATGTCACATATTACATCATTCATGACATGGTCAGTGACATCACTGATGACATCACTGATGACATCTCAAATGACACCACTGATGACATCACTGATGACAACATCCAGTGACTGTATGTTTCTGTAAAGTTAAAATATGTCTTACATATTGAAGAATGAGTGGAAGTATAAGAGTCTGGACGAAGGATTTAGTAGGTGCATGACTGAATGTATGAGTGAGTGATTAAATGTGTCTCACTGAGTGCATGGGTTAGTGACTAAATTGTCTTAATTTGTGCATCATTATGTCTGTTGTTCTGTAAACTGCTGCATGTGTTGATCAGTAGCTATATGATTAACTATATGGGTTATTGATTGATTGTCCAAGTATTTGTATGGGAGACTGAGTGTGTGTGTGGCTGGCTGGGAGGTGTGTGACTCTGTGCAGATCAATGTGAACTTGTATCAATGATTGTATAAGAGAGTAAGTATGTGTTAGTATATGTTTGAAAATGTAAGGTGCTCTATGTTTAACTGTATAGACAAGAAAATGGAAGTGTGATTGATTGTTTACAGGACTGACTAGGTGTGTGAGTAACTCCATGGATGAGTGGCAGAGTGTGAGTGTCTGTATAGGTGTATGAGTGCATATGATAGTGTTGTAAAGATGAGTGATTGTATGTATGAATGATTGTATGGGTGAATGAGTGAATGTGTGTGTAGACGTAGGAATCAGTGAGTGCGTATGTAGTAACTAGTATTGGTGTGTCAATGGTTTCAAAAATTATACTCTGTATTTAACACTGGGTGTAACAGAGGTTATATTAAAATGTGAGGAGATGCATTGTATTGTCACATGAATGATATCATCAGTGATGTGGTCATTGATGTCAAATGAGATGTCATCAGTGATGTCATTTGAGTTGTCATCAGTGATGTCATCAGTGATATCACTGACCATGTCATGAATGATGTAATATGTGACATCATCAGCAGTGGATTGCGGGTGCGCGATATATAGTTAGTGCAACTAACTACATATGGAATTTCAATGGTTTTGTGTGAGTAAAATAAGGTTTTGTAAATGCTAATTCCTAACTATATATGGTCTATAACCTATGGTTTTTTCAGTGAATTTTCAAGGTTTAGTAAATGCTAATTCCTAACTATATATGGTCTATAACCTATGGTTTTTTCAGTGAATTTTCAAGGTTTTGTAAATGCTAATTCCTAACTATATATGGTCTATAACCTATGGTTTTTTCAGTGAATTTCAATGGTTTTTTAATAGCAAATATCAAAAGCTTTAAAATGTATTCTTCTTTAAATCGAAAAATATATTTTATATGTTTTTAATATAATTTATTTATGTATATATATACATTTTTTTGTTTCGCTACCGGTCCGCGCACCGGGTAGCTTCCCGTTAGCTCAGTTTGGTGCCGCGACCTGGTCCGCGAACCGGTAAACGTTCCGTTAGCGCAACTGCCGCGTTAGAAAACAACATCGTGACGCGTCGCCGCGTAATGCGTCTTATGACGCGCCGCGTTAGCGCACTCGGAAGTGTTCCGGAGCGCGAACCGAGGCGCGAAGCGCAGCTCCCCGGAAGCGATCCGGGGCGCGTCGCGTAAGCGCGACGTATTGCGTTGCCGCGTAATGCGTCTTATGACGCGCCGCGTTAGCGCACCCGGAAGTGCTCCGGAGCGCGAACCGAGGCGCGAAGCGCAGCTCCCCGGAAGCGATCCGGGGCGCGGCGCGGAGCGCGTAACGTAAGGGTAACAGGTCATGTTACTTGTTAATAAAACTTTCTATTGGTTCATTTCACTTTTGGTTTACTAATGATGTAAGGCTAGGTCATGTGACCTAAAAATAACACTTTTCATTGGTTTAGAACATTTTTTTTCCCAAATGATGAAAGCCCCCACCTTCTTTCCTCACTCTGACTTTCATCTTTGTGAGAGGAAGACCTGTTTTTGCTTATTAAAATAATGGTATCTGTAGTAGCTGCAGTTGGTGGACCCCTACCACCACCACAACCACCTAGGAAGGAAGGACCACCTCCACAGTTCCTTCCCAACCCAGAGGAGGAAGAGGACGAAGAAGAGGAAGAGGAAGTACAGCCAAGACAGTTTTTACGTGAGGAGCCCCGGATATCTCACCACAAAGATAGTTTTATTTGGCAGTTTTTTTCTTTTCCTCAAGGCCAAAAAAAAGTGAATGCTCGCCACGTGACATGCCTCATATGTAAAGATGTTTTATCTAGAGGCACAGATAAAAAGTATAGTTACGGCAACTATACTATGCACCGTCATATGCAGAGGTGGCATCCACTGAATTACAGCGTTGCAGAGATGCGTCACCTCCAAGACAACCCACCAACTCCTGTGGCCAGTACATCGGCACAGGTAACTCTGTCGGGGCCAGAGGCGCAGGAAACGGTGCCAAACATTCAACAGAATTTTGTGCACATGAAGATAGTGTGCCTTTATTGTGGTAACCTACTCTCATGTGCAAATATGAGTATCAATTTGATAAACAGAGCATTTGAAAACCACAAGTGCTCAAAACGCCCCAAAAAATAAAAAAAAAATGTGCTCCTGTTGAGCCCTTTCTAATGCCTGTTTTTCGTTGTTCCCCCTCAAAAAACCCCAAAAAAATATAAAACCGTTCAAAAAATACAAAAACAGTAAAAAATTGTTCAGAAAAATAATAAAAAAAATATAAAACAACAAAAATAATAAAAAAAAGTTCTTTTCAGAACTACCTCTCCTTTATAAAAAAATTGCTAGAATGTTTAGCACTCTGGCAACCTCTATTTCTTTTGGTTCGCTTCCCGGTTCGCTCGCCGGTACGCGAACCGGGAGCGAACCAAAAAAAAAAAAAAAAAAAAAAAAAGAAGAGTAAGTATAAGAGAAGGAAACAGAGAGTAATGTTAAAAGAAAGACAGCTATAGGGAGTAACACAGAGATACTGTTTAATAGATCTATTTACCGAAGAAAAGATGGAAGAGGGTATAATTGTGAAAAACAAAATAGATAAGGAAGTGGAAGAAAAAAAGGAGAGTAGAAGAATAATAAACAAGAGTTTCTTAGAGAATGTGAGTGAATGTTCAAAATAAGATTAAGTAGTATATCAGGGACCCCCTGGTAAGGATAAAAATCCTGGGTCAGGGAAATAGTTCAGTACAAAGGTATATACCCAGGCCTAAAATTATAAAAACAACCAAGGCTATTCAACAAACAGAATATATATAAGTGAACACACAAAATTACGAACTTTGCTGATATTTAAGAATTTTATTCTATTGATAAAACAATCAATCAAGTACATATAAACATACAAAACTAATCTATCAGATAGACATGATACAATAAAAAATGTTATCTTTTTTCGTGATCAATTTCTTAAAAACGACATTTGTTCTGATAAAAGTGCAGGATTATAGATATGATCATCCCAGATATTATTGGAAGGGCTGTTTATCAACGCGTTTCGACACGTAATTGTGTCTTCATCAGGAAAATATTATACAGCCAGATATCTAGAGAAAACAAAACATATTTTAGATTCTCAGAACATTCAAAACTGTGTGTTGAGAGGCAAAGCAAAATATAATTACATAGCCTGGTCGAAAGATAAAAAGTTATATCATAATGCTGAAGTTTAGATTTTTTGCATCTTGACAATAGTTCAAGGAAAAACAATCTATATAGAACTTTATCCATAGTATCCGGTTTTGCAATATATGAGTCTTTCAGATATATTTGATATAGTTGATAGATACATTCAATTTGATATAGTTGATAAATACATTCAATTGCGTCTTATCATTATTTTATTTAGAAGCATCCTTATGTGAGAGAAGAAGAAAGAAAGGAGAAGAAGAAAAAAGGAGTTATAGAGTTTACAGGATCATGATTGCTCCAATTTATTGTGAAAGTAAAGTAGTTTCTACCTATTATCTTTTTTTGGTGGAGTCGGAATGGTTTCATACGGAGACAATACGAACAGCTATTTTTACCAAGGCATATTCATTTCAATGGGCATTTATCATTGTTTTAATATATTAAATTAATATTTCTTTCTGTTTTCTCCTATTTTCATGTTCTGATCATTTAATTTGAATAATCGAGTTGCGGTTTAAGTATACATATGCATCGATGTAATCTCCATGTTAGCACTTCGAGCTTATGTAACCGGTTATATTCTACATTTACTGTGAAGGACCAGTTTGTTTCTCATCGTCTAACTATGAGTATAAGACATCTTACCTAGACTATCTTTTTCTGCTCTTTGAAAAGTTCAAAACGATGAAAGCGGAGAGTGAGGCACCTTTCTTTCCTTTTGCATTCAATCTTGGTATGTGAAACCTATAGAAAGAAATGGGTTCCTAGCTTTAAATTAATCATTAACAAAGGATTAATGAGAAAGCCTTAATTTGCATAAACTCGTTCTGTGATCTCGCTCTGTATTTTGCATAGTAGCGTGTTACCTGTGGCTGGCGGTTTCACTGCATACATCCCACTCTTCGTTTCAGACGATTAAAACATGATATGTTCTTTAAAAACAAATATTCTGAAACAGAAGTGGAGATACAGGCTTAACTGAGTAACCTTTCTTTTATAATTAGAATCTTTGCTTTTTCTTCGAACGTGCTCTCTAATTTTTTAAGCCACTTCAGGTTAAAATTTCCGTCCTTTTAGAAAACATCTATTTGTTACTAGCTCTGTTGAAAAACGCTAGCTAGAGAGATCGAATAACATGCAGAATCTTTGTATACAACTCAAAATGTCCCCAAAGCATGATACATTACTCCTGAGGGTCGTTCATATATAGGCGGCGTATTTTTACCTTATTGGATTATACTATCAGTGCCATATTTCCTTGGCTTCCCAAGCTTTTAGAGAACTGGATGCGCCAGCATAAGACGTCGCGTGTAGATTAAAATCGTCTCTCTAGATAACAATAATCCTGAGAAGACATAATCATTGTGATAATATTATTACGAAATAGTGTTATTATTCTTCTGGTCATTTTGTGAACAAAGCAAATTTGTACCTATGTCACTACGTGGGATAGAAAAATCCTGTTTGTTCGGCTCCACGGGCAAGTAAGAGAATGAAAAAGTATTTCCTTGCTCTATGGCCCCCAAGTTCTTCTTAGCTTCCTAATTGCAAAGCGTGTTCTTTTTAAAATGGAGGTGCCAAACTGCAAGACAAAAGAGTGCAGTCAGGCTGTTAACTGGTTTCCCTAGGGTCGATATTATTTAGCGCTAGAACGGAAATGAACATTTTAGTTCTCCTATTTTCAAAGTCTTACCAGTAAGGTTAACGACAGACTCGTACTTCACGGCGCCTCGGCTGGTGCAGGAGAAATGAAGGGTTTGTAATTTGCTTTCTCATTGGTATTTATACCAAACAGCTTCAGTGTCATATCAGTAGACACACGCCCACATTTAAAGCAAAAGTGTTCACGGGCTGGATATGTTGTGGTCATGTTTTTCTTAACTTTATTTTGACTATAATTTGAAAGCTTATACGTTCATGTTAGTCATTATATCCTTAAGAAGGTTCTAAAAGTATTCCAAATGGTAGATTATGGTAAACTCTACCTATAGTGAGCGATAATGCTTATTTTCTTTTTAGTGTACATTGAAGTACCTATGTCTTCGTAACTCTGTGTCTTTTATCATTCTCTACATAATTGCATTCTCCCAAGGTAACTCATGGTTAAGGCCATGTTTGAATGTTCCAAGGGTAAAAATCCAATATACCTCTTTCTTTTTTCTTATTTTATCTCCACCCTTACTGTTAGGTATGTGGACTTTTTCCAGAATTCGCCATTTTAATTCGTCATGCGAATGTTTGTACTCCGAGAAATGGCTTACTAGGGGTGCTGTCAGTTTTTTGGTTTTTATTGCTGACCTGTGCTCTGTCAGTCTTGTCTTTACTGCTCGTGACGTCTCACCCACATAACCAAGATGGCAAGGGCATGTGATTAAATATATAACATTTTGGGTGTTGCATGTCCATAACTCTTTTGCTTGAATGTTGATATTATTAAACATTAAGTTTTCTCCCGTGATAATGCTGTTACATGACTTGCATGAGCCGCAGCGAGAGGTCCCCTTTGCTGTGCCATTATCTGTAATTAACCTCTGTATAAAAGGAGGGTTATCTGTTCTTTGGATATGTCTAGAGTGTACGATTTGGTCCTTAAGGTTTTTATTCCGCTTGTGGGCAAACAGAGGTTTAGCAATTTTCTGTTGATTGTCCTTCAGATTCAATAGGTGTCAATTGGAGTTTGTTATTTGTCTGACTGTAGAGTCCAGAGTGGAATGTTTTGTGACACAGACCAACGTCGAGTTTGTTTTTTGTTTTTGTGAATGTAAGAGTGCATCTCGATCATAAAATCTGGCCCTCTTATAGGCCTCTCTAACTAAACGGCGAGGGTAACCTCTCTGGACAAATTTTTCCTTCATGCTTTCAGACTGATTGTCATAATCTCTAAGGTTAGTACAATTACGTCTTACCCTTAGAAATTGTGAAAAGGGGATACTATCTTTCTGACATCTGGGGTGATAGCTCTTAAAATGTAATAGTGTGTTCCTCGCTGTGGGTTTTGTATATAGATCTACTTCCAGTAGTCCTTCGTTGTTTTTTATATAGATATCCAGAAACTCTACCCTTGATGTACTGGTATGGGCAGTGAATCGGATATTCTCATCTGCCAGATTCAGCCAAAGGAGGAATTCTCTTAGAGTCTGTTCCCCATCGGTCCATACAAAAAAGATGTCATCTATGTATCGGTACCAATGGGAAACAGACTCAAAGAAAGGGGCCACTTCGTTGAAGATGCATTGATCCTCAAATGCAGTCATATAGATGTTTGCTATTGAGGGGGCCATAGAAGCCCCCATACTGACTCCCTTAGTTTGCAGGAACAAATTTTCTCCAAATTCGAAGAAGTTTTCATGTAAAACAAGTGTTAAACAATCCTTAATGAAAGTTTTGGAACAGGGTATTTGATGTTTGTCGATAAACCACATTGTTGTTTCAATTGCTCCTGTTTGGGGAATGTTGCTATATAGCGACTCAATATCTAGGGTCACTAAGATATCTCTTTGTTCATTGAAAGGCAGTGTTTCTACCTTAGTAATGATCGCAGCCGTATCTTTTATATATGATGGAGACAAAGAAAAGTAGGGACGAAGAATATTATCCAAATACTTAGAAACTGCTTCAAGGGGTGTCCCTATCGTAGATACGATCGGGCGATATGGAGGGTTATCCTGATTTTTATGGATCTTAGGTAATCCATAGATACAAGATGTCTTCTTGTCAGATTTATTTAGGAATTCAAATTCCTTTTTGTTTATGATCCCTTCCTTGTATGCTTTAGTTGTCAACCTATTTATGGTTTTTACTATCCTTTCTGGAGGATTTAGTCTGATTTTTTTTATAGAACGTGGGATCATTTAACATTTTAAGCATGTTGGTCTCATAACTGGTGCTATCAATTAGGACTAAGGATCAGAAACATCCCGGGCCTTTTTGTAGATATTAAATATTTTCTCATCAAATGGAGCATGATTGCGAGTCACTGCTCCAGAGATCTTATGATCTTAATAATATCAACATCCAAAGAACTAGCGGCAGAAATAAAAAAAGAAATAGAGGAACTAGAAGATAAAATTAAGAAGTCGACCACAGTTGAGGATGCTAATAAACAATTAGAAGCCATAAAAATTATATTGCATCTTTTTCAGACTATCTCAGAAAAAGAAAGGATGACAAATTTACAAAAGATAAAATGTTCTACACTCTGGAACGGACCTATCCATATACTGTGGATGGCTTTTATGAAGCAGAGACCCAATCAGGACCATATAATTACAATCCTCAACATAAGATTAACACCTTCTCTGACTCTTCAGATGCTGAATCAGATGGGGAGAGTAGCATGGGTTACCAGGATGAAAGACCATTTGACCTCAGAAATGGCCAAAGAAACAACCGCCAGCCTTTTTCAGGACAACGTGGGGGAAGAAGGGGACGCCAAAGGGTCAGGTTCCAAAACACAACAAGGGGCAATTACCAGAACCATCAATATGCCCAGGAACCTCAACAATATCTAGAGACCAGGAACAAGCAATATTGGAGGAACGGGATGTAATCCCGATATTTAATCTATCCTCACGTACTCTAGCCCCTGCAGATCTCTCCCTATTAACTAAAGGGTTATCTTTTGTCCCTCATACCAATGTTAACGTTTTTGAGTTATATCAGGACCTTCATTCTTTCTTTTGAAAGATAAGATTAAAAAAATTCTTTTTAGATAGTGATCCCATTGAATTGGCTGACACAGCATCAAACATAGTGGCTTTGCCATCCACATTCACTCCGTCTCTAGACCAGGTAGGTCCTGAAATAGCAGTTTTTGAAAAGGCAGTTGTAAAAAAATTAGATCAGGCACTTAGATTTATTCCCAAACCTAAATATAACATAACTAAGGAAGAACATAACTCGTTGACTAGGTTCAAAAATGATAACACAGTGACTGTGAAAAGTAGCGATAAAGGGGGTGGGATAGTCTTAATTGATAGCACCACTTATGAGACCAACATGCTTAAAATGTTAAATGATCCCACGTTCTATAAAAAAATCTGACTAAATCCTCCAGAAAGGATAGTAAAAACCATAAATAGGTTGACAACTAAAGCATACAAGGAAGGGATCATAAACAAAAAGGAATTTGAATTCCTAAATAAATCTGACAAGAAGACATCTTGTATCTATGGATTACCTAAGATCCATAAAAATCAGGATAACCCTCCATATCGCCCGATCGTATCTACGATAGGGACACCCCTTGAAGCAGTTTCTAAGTATTTGGATAATATTCTTCGTCCCTACATTTCTTTGTCTCCATCATATATAAAAGATACGGCTGCGATCATTACTAAAGTAGA
The DNA here is from genome assembly GCF_964261635.1 of Lissotriton helveticus. Classification (NCBI taxonomy): domain Eukaryota; kingdom Metazoa; phylum Chordata; class Amphibia; order Caudata; family Salamandridae; genus Lissotriton; species Lissotriton helveticus. The sequence goes on from NC_136061.1 coordinate 1,787,799,839, forward strand.
AACACTGCCCTTCAATGAACAAAGAGATATCTTAGTGACCCTAGATATTGAGTCGCTATATAGCAACATTCCCCAAACAGGAGCAATTGAAACAACAATGTGGTTTATCGACAAACATCAAATACCCTGTTCCAAAACTTTCATTAAGGATTGTTTAACACTTGTTTTACATGAAAACTTCTTCGAATTTGGAGAAAATTTGTTCCTGCAAACTAAGGGAGTCAGTATGGGGGCTTCTATGGCCCCCTCAATAGCAAACATCTATATGACTGCATTTGAGGATCAATGCATCTTCAACGAAGTGGCCCCTTTCTTTGAGTCTGTTTCCCATTGGTACCGATACATAGATGACATCTTTTTTGTATGGACCGATGGGGAACAGACTCTAAGAGAATTCCTCCTTTGGCTGAATCTGGCAGATGAGAATCTCCGATTCACTGCCCATACCAGTACATCAAGGGTAGAGTTTCTGGATATCTATATAAAAAACAACGAAGGACTACTGGAAGTAGATCTATATACAAAACCCACAGCGAGGAACACACTATTACATTTTAAGAGCTATCACCCCAGATGTCAGAAAGATAGTATCCCCTTTTCACAATTTCTAAGGGTAAGACGTAATTGTACTAACCTTAGAGATGATGACAATCAGTCTGAAAGCATGAAGGAAAAATTTGTCCAGAGAGGTTACCCTCGCCGTTTAGTTAGAGAGGCCTATAAGAGGGCCAGATTTTATGATCGAGATGCACTCTTACATTCACAAAAACAAAAAACAAACTCGACGTTGGTCTGTGTCACAAAACATTCCACTCTGGACTCTACAGTCAGACAAATAATAAACTCCAATTGGCACCTATTGAATCTGAACGACAATCAACAGAAAATAGCTAAACCTCTGTTTGCCCACGAGCGGAATAAAAACCTTAAGGACCAAATCGTACACTCTAGACATATCCAAAGAACAGATAACCCTCCTTTTATACAGAGGTTAATTACAGATAATGGCACAGCAAAGGGGACCTCTCGCTGCGGCTCATGCAAGTCATGTAACAGCATTATCACGGGAGAAAACTTAATGTTTAATAATATCAACATTCAAGCAAAAGAGTTATGGACATGCAACACCCAAAATGTCATATATTTAATCACATGCCCTTGCCATCTTGGTTATGTGGGTGAGACGTCACGAGCAATAAAGACAAGACTGACAGAGCACAGGTCAGCAATAAAAACCAGAAAACTGACAGCACCCCTAGTAAGCCATTTCTCGGAGTACAAACATTCGCATGACGAATTAAAATGGCGAATTCTGGAAAAAGTCCACATACCTAACAGTAAGGGTGGAGATAAAATAAGAAAAAAGAAAGAGGTATATTGGATTTTTACCCTTGGAACATTCAAACATTGCCTTAACCATGAGTTACCTTGGGAGAATGCAATTATGTAGAGAATGATAAAAGACACAGAGTTACGAAGAAATAGGTACTTCAATGTACACTAAAAAGAAAATAAGCATTATCGCTCACTATAGGTTGAGTTTACCATAATCTACCATTTGGAATACTTTTAGAACCTTCTTAAGGATATAATGACTAACATGAACGTATAAGCTTTCAAATTATAGTCAAAATAAAGTTAAGAAAAACATGACCACAACATATCCAGCCCATGAACACTTTTGCTTTAAATGTGGGCGTGTGTCTACTGATATGACACTGAAGCTGTTTGGTATAAATACCAATGAGAAAGCAAATTACAAACCCTTCATTTCTCCTGCACCAGCCGAGGCGCCGTGAAGTACGAGTCTGTCGTTAACCTTACTGGTAAGACTTTGAAAATAGGAGAACTAAAATGTTCATTTCCGTTCTAGCGCTAAATAACATCGACCCTAGGGAAACCAGTTAACAGCCTGACTGCACTCTTTTGTCTTGCAGTTTGGAACCTCCATTTTAAAAAGAACACGCTTTGCAATTAGGAAGCTAAGAAGAACTTGGGGGCCATAGAGCAAGGAAATACGTTTTCATTCTCTTACTTGCCCGTGGAGCCGAACAAACAGGATTTTTTTATCCCACGTAGTGACATAGGTACAAATTTGCTTTGTTCACAAAATGACCAGAAGAATAATAACACTATTTCGTAATAATATTATCACAATGATTATGTCTTCTCAGGATTATTGTTATCTAGAGAGACGATTTTAATCTACACGCGACGTCTCATGCTGGCGCATCCAGTTCGCTAAAAGCTTGGGAAGCCAAGGAAATATGGCACTGATAGTATAATCCAATAAGGTAAAAATACGCCGCCTATATATGAACGACCCTCAGGAGTAATGTATCATGCTTTGGGGACATTTTGAGTTGTATACAAAGATTCTGCATGTTATTCGATCTCTCTAGCTAGCGTTTTTCAACAGAGCTAGTAACAAATAGATGTTTTCCAAAAGGACGGAAATTTTAACCTGAAGTGGCTTAAAAAGTTAGAGAGCACGTTCGAAGAAAAAGCAAAGATTCTAATTATAAAAGAACGGTTACTCAGTTAAGCCTGTATCTCCACTTCTGTTTCAGAATATTTGTTTTTAAAGAACATATCATGTTTTAATCGTCTGAAACGAAGAGTGGGACTTAAACCGCAACTCGATTATTCAAATTAAATGATCAGAACATGAAAATAGGAGAAAACAGAAAGAAATAATAATTTAATATATTAAAACAATGATAAATGCCCATTGAAATGAATATGCCTTGGTAAAAATAGCTGTTCGTATTGTCTCCGTATGAAACCATTCCGACTCCACCAAAAAAAGATAATAGGTAGAAACTACTTTACTTTCACAATAAATTGGAGCAATCATGATCCTGTAAACTCTATAACTCCTTTTTTCTTCTTCTCCTTTCTTTCTTCTTCTCTCACATAAGGATGCTCCTAAATAAAATAATGATAAGACGCAATTGAATGTATTTATCAACTATATCAAATTGAATGTATCTATCAACTATATCAAATATATCTGAAAGACTCATATATTGCAAAACCGGATACTATGGATAAAGTTCTATATAGATTGTTTTTCCTTGAACTATTGTCAAGATGCAAAAAATCTAAACTTCAGCATTATGATATAACTTTTATCTTTCGACCAGGCTATGTAATTATATTTTGCTTTGCCTCTCAACACACAGTTTTGAATGTTCTGAGAATCTAAAATATGTTTTGTTTTCTCTAGATATCTGGCTGTATAATATTTTCCTGATGAAGACACAATTACGTGTCGAAACGCGTTGATAAACAGCCCTCCCAATAATATCTGGGATGATCATATCTATAATCCTGTACTTTTATCAGAACAAATGTTGTTTTTAAGAAATTGATCAAGAAAAAAGATAACATTTTTTATTGTATCATGTGTATCTAATAGATTAGTTTTGTATGTTTATATGTACTTGATTGATTGTTTTATCAATAGAATTAAATTCTTAAATATCAGCAAAGTTCGTAATTTTGTGTGTTCACTTATATATATTCTGTTTGTCGAATAGCCTTGGTTGTTTTTATAATTTTAGGCCTGGGTATATACCTTTGTACCAAAATAAGATTAAAACATGTTGAATAACAGAGAGAAAAAACAGAAAGCAGAAAAGAAGAAGTAACAGAAAAGGAGTGATTGAAACAGCAAAGAAATGTAAATAACATAGGGGCATATTATCAACATAGGTGATAAAATTATCGCTTCTTTTATCGGCAGAAATCTGCAGCTAAAGCCGCTTTTGCGGCAGAAAACTGCCGCTAAAACCGCTTTTGCGGCAGTTTTCTGCCAATAATGACTGCTTTTATCGGCAGAAATCTGCCGCTAAAGCCACTTTTGCGGCAGAAAACTGCCGCTAAAGCCGCTTTTGCGGCAGTTTTCTGCCGATAAAAACAGCAATAATTTTATTGCCTGTGTTGATAATATGCCCCTTAGTGTGCTTAAACTACAGAGAGAAAGCATAATGAACAAGTAGTGAAAGAGTGATCAGTCAGAGACAGTGAGAGTAATAGAGACGGAGTGAGTGAACAAGAGTGAGGAACTATGAGAAGAGAGGGACTGAGAAAAAGAGTGGAAGGAGTAGAGTAAGTAAGTAATAGAGAAAGGAATGAGGGAAGTAGCAAAGGCAGGAAAGTGAGGGTTAAAGAAATGAAGTAGTGGAACTAATAGAAGTTAAATGTGATAGAAATGTAACGAAAAGAGTACAAAACATTTACCTTATAATTGTCGTTAACTTAGTGACTTGTTATTTTTATACTTTCAATCTGTGAAAGAGAGAACAAACATTTGAAAAATATTAAAACATGTATTTAAAAATTAGAAAAGACAAGGGAAAAGATTGAAGGACAAACAGTTTTTCAACAACTTTGACACTTACAGAAGCCACTGCTTCTCCATGCCCCGTACACAGTCCTAAAAATATACATTTTAAACTAACAGTATCTTGATGCAGATGAAGTGAGGCCTATCTTGCAACATGGTGCATCTTTTGCACTGCTGCTGTCTCACAAAAGTGACGCAATGGCAGCGCAAAAGAGGTGCACAGCCATCATAAAACTGTCCCTAACATTTTAAATGATTGTTTCAGGATGCCAATAAGGGGTGTCCTATCCAGAGGTTTGTTTGAGGTGAGGCCTACTCAGGGTTGCAGAGGAAATTTAGAGTTGTTGAAGAGTACAGAGGAGATAATACATGTCCATGCCTACCAATGAAGTGAGTCATGTCCACTTCACTCTTGAACAAAGGCCAGACCTCCTCTGTTTCCCTGGACAGGCCTAAACTTGATCTGCACAATGTGATTCGTAATATTAGGAAACACAGGTGATGTAATTGAAAAACGTGCAATTTCTTTTGCTCATTTCACAATCACATCACTTGTGTTTCCTTTGCTTAGGTATCTCATTGTGCAGATGTAGTCCAGCATATGAAAGAGTACGCAGAAGTGCAGCACTGCATGCAACAACTTTGACACTTACTGAAGCCTCAGCTTCTGCATGCCCCCTACACAGTCCTAATTATATACATTTTAAACTGACGGTATCTTGCTGGAGATGAACTGCTGCTGCGTCACAAAAGTGACGGAACAGCGGCGCAAAAGAGGCGCACGGCCATCATAAATCTGCCCTTAACATTTTAAATGATTGTTTCTAGATGCTGATAAGGTGTGGCCTATCCACAGATTTGTTTCAGGTGAGTCCTACTCAGGGTTGGAGATGAAATTTAGGCTTGTTGAAGAGTACAGAGGAGATAATACATGTGCAGGCCTACCAACGAAGTGAGTCATGTCCACTGCACTCTTGAACAAATGTCAGACCTCCTCTGTCTCCTGGAACAGGCCTAAACCTCATCTACACAATGTGATGTGTAATGTTAGGAAACACAGGTAATGTAATTGAAAAACGTGCAATTTTTTTTGCTCATTCCACAATCACATCACCTGTGTTTCCTTTGCTTAGGTATCTCATTGTGCAGATGTAGTCTATCTTATGAAAGACTGCGTAGAATGTGAGCACTGTATGCAACAACTTTGACACTTACAGAAGCCTCAGCTTCTCCATGCCTACTACACAGTTCTAAATGTATATCATAAATACAAAAAGTACAGAATTAATTATACATGTTAAATGGTTTATTTTTGCTGTTCTCAGAATTTATCAAATTTCACTAAAAACAGTGGCTTGAAGGTATTCATCATATAACAGCGGGGAAAAAAAACACAATCAAAATGATTGTGTTTAAAAAACCCATATAACATAACCAATCAGAAATCAGAACTCCTGAAAAGTAACTTACTTTCCATGACGTCGAAGGATCTCCTATGAACAGCTTACACTCTGTTGTACTGTTATTATTTTCAGCCCGCCACTTTCTGAAAGAAAAGCTCCATCGTTTTGACAAATATGTTACATACAATAAATGACTTCTCGCTCTCTACCGCACTTTTCCACAAGGCCAAATCGTGTAAGAGCCATTTATAACTCTTGGAATTCTTCTAAGCAAATCCCGTCATTTTGTATTTCCGCAACTTTTAGAAAGAAAACGTTCAAGATCACTTTCACAATCCTGTACTAGTAATATCTCACCCTTCTTGCTCACTCATGTTCCATATTTCCTATGACACTGATACTGCTTACTATGAGGCACATTACACTACCTCTATGACTACTACAATTATTTAATTCTCTTGATCACAGTGGATGTTGTCAAAGGACCATCATGTCATATAATAGCTGCAGTTAGACATGTTCTTCCTAAAATCAACAACTGTGTAGCCACAACATTTGTAATTAAAGTTGAAAACTTATTTTCATCAGGTTTATATAGTTGGAATTTTTAAATGACATTATAACCAAAAGTTTGATCAAAATATGTCGACAGCATTGCAGACTTACATTACCTCTACTCCATGTTTTGATTGGCTGCTTGAATTAGCTTATTAAAAGAAACAGTTTTTCTGAACTCATTCAATGTGCAGTTATTTTTCCATGACATCAAGTGTTATGGTAAGAACACCGTTTGCTTTGGGAAATACTCTGTTGTCCTTTAACTAATCCGTGCCCACCACTTTCTGTAAGAAAACCTTTTTTTTTTTCAGTAACTACTTAAAACTCAAAAATAAATTTTGACTCTGTACTACACTTATCCTCAAGGCCAAATAGTGTAGGAGCCATTAGAACCTCTTGAAATTCCTCAGAGCAAATCCCGAGATTCTTTCCCTAAAATGTTGGTTGTAAAAACACCAGGTAAGAATTTTTAAGGTCAAAAGGCAATTTTTTTTTTAAAGTTAAAACAGAATCATTGCAGAATGACCAGCAGTTTCTAGACTTCAAATAAGCTGTGTAATGTCCTGATGTTGTTGAAGGACCGTCATGATATATAATTGCTGCAGTTACAAAAGTCCTTCCTGATATTGACAACTGCGAAGCCACAACATTGTTTATTAAAGTTGTCAATTTTGTTCCATCAGGCCTACATCGTTGGAACATTAAAATGACATACTGGCCATATGTTCGTATAAATAATGTGGACAACATTTCAGACTTACATTGGCTACACTCCATGTTGTGATCAGCTGCTTTTACTAGCTTATTAAAGGACACTGATTTACTGTCTGGCAAAGTTAAATATATAAATGTTTCTGAGTCTACACTAGTAGTACTTGATACCCTACAGTTCTCGCAGTCATGCTGCCATTGATAAGAAAGCCCAAACAGGTGATCTACATCTACACCTTCATCTTGCAATACATCAAACATATACATTAAAAACTCCTGACAATCTTGCTGAATATTTTGAGAGAATTGCGTTTGACCTGAACACTTGTCTAACAGATTTCGAATTTCAGGCACACTTTCTATTTTTGTTCTATCAGTGCTACATTTCTCTAACACAGAATTCAGCAAGCAGCAAAAACTTTTATCCGAATTGATCACAATCTGTTCTTTTAAAGTTTCTAGAGAAAAGACAACATTAACCACTACATTAGCATAGCAGTTGACACCAGAACTGTTTTCAAATTGAAAACCAACAACATCTTCAACAAAATCCTTTTTCTTTCTGCTTATAATTTCTGGTTCATCGACTTTTCGTCTTTTTGCTACAACCTCTCTACTATTGGTCACATTTCTTCGTTTCCGGCCTACCACACGTTTCTCAAACAAAGGATATTGAGGCAAATGTGGCGCATACTCTCTTCTTAACCTATTGTATTCCTTAACACAATCTAGATCCGCACAAATGTTTGTGACATCACACTCAATCAAGTACAATCCCGATAAAGTTCTGACTCGTGACAATGCCACATATGCCATACCCTCCTTGAACACAGAACTGCCAATATTCACCAATGCACTGTCTACACTTAAACCTTGCGATTTATGGATTGTCACCGCATATGCCAAGCAAACAGGAAACTGCTTACGGCGAACATATAAGTCTTTTACAAGCAAAAACCTAGCAGAGCAACGACCAATTAGCTGTACTTCCTCAATGCCATCAAATTTAATTTTTAAAAATTCAATTCCATCTCTATTTCTGTATTTCTCAAAATCAACAACATTACCCATTGATCCATTTACCAGACCTCTTTCAACATGTAAATTCCTTCTTAAAATTATACGGCAATTTAAGCACACATTCAGAGTCTTTTCAAAACCATCAGTTTTAGATATAGTCTTCTCTAATGAATCCAATTTTGATTTCAAATTCTCAGACAAAATAATTGTTGCTCCCATATGCTCTACTCTGTCAATAGCTTACAGCTTTACAATCTCTTGGTTTTCTAAATGCAACATTTTGTTGTTGAAGATGGCACATTCTGCAAGAGTTGGCATCAAACATATTCCAGATTTCTTCTCAGTAATTTTCTGAAAAATATTCTCAGGCACAACGTCTTCTTCTGGATACAAATTTGACAGTAATCGTGCATGTAAAGCTTCTTTCCCATGCTCGGTCACTTTTCCGATTCTAACATTTTGTAGAATATTCTTATAATCTTCATCCTTTGCTTGACGCATATTTTCACGCAGTTCAGCATAATTGAAGTTTAACCATATATTGACGTTGCCAATATTACCTAGGCACTTCCTGGTATCTTCATGCGTGAGCATTTTGAACACAGGTTGTCCTTTCACTGGTGTCAGCTGTAGAAGATCACTGAAAACAATGATGTGTTTGCCACCAAATAACACATCATACTCTGTTTTAAGAACTTCTTGCATTCTCAAATGCACAAAGGCAAGCATGACATTGGAAACCATGCTTACTTCGTCAATGATAAGAAGTTTCATTTTCCTCAAGACTCTTGAAACTTCACAACAAGCATCTCCAGATAACTTGTGGTATTGTAATTTGTTATCATGCTCCACTGGCAGCATCAGTAGACGATGCAAAGTAATACCTTTAATGTTATGTGCTGCCAGTCCAGTTGGAGCGGTGACAACACAAGACAGCGATGACTCAGTCCTTTTCTGCAAATAACATGAAATTGCTTTAATGAGGAAACTTTTTCCAGTTCCCGCTTCTCCACTCACGTACAGTGGACAGGCTTCAATGACGTACATGAGCACTCTTTCTTCTCATGACTTAATCCATGATCAATTTGGTTGGTAACTTCGTCATATATTTTCCTCTGCTCAACGTTGAGTTGTCTTTCCAAGTCTTCTAAGTTAACCACATCCTCCTGAGCATGTGCCATGGCTCTTTCCACTTCAATCATGGCAGTAGCAGCTTCATTTTCGATAACTGGTCCTCCTAGTGGATCCTGACTCAATGAAACAGAACTCTGACTGTCCTGAGAACTGTCTCTAGCAATCTCGGCTGCAATCGTTGCTTCCTGCTCGATTTCCGCATTCAACATTTCTAGATATTTGGGAAAAACAGGACATTCTATGGTCTCCTTGGCGGCATTGAAAGAGTCTTTGTAACAGAGGAAATCTCCAAGCAGTTCCTCTTCTGCACGCCAAGGCTTGAAAAGTTGCAAAAGTGCTAAATAGAAAAACTCTTTCTTTTCAGGAGATTCGCCACTCAATTTTCGATGGTTTACTAAGTGGCATTTTCTTTGCTTGACCAGACATCCCTCACTTCCAATGACAGCATACACTCCTTTATCAATATCTTCTTTGATGTTCCTCTTGAATATGTAATTTTGTAGAACCTCATACAGACAAACATTCTCGAGGTAACTGCTTCTATTTGGATAATATGTATCCAACATGTTGGTCTTCAAAATATCGGTACTGTTTGGCTCCTTTTCCGCCAAATACTCAATTTCCCGCACAGGTTTCAGAACTCGATTACGCGTTGCAGCAAGACCAAGACTCGCCCAAACGATACTCCTGGATTTGGCATAGAGACTTGCTGAAGACAACCGGTCAGAACATTCGTAAGCTCCGATTTCTCGATGTGACAACATCTTCAGACTGAAACTGTACAACTTCTTACTGAGGCTCTTTTCATGGGAAATGTCCTCCCACATATCCTTCAATTCTGTCTTTTCTTTTTTGGTGATGTAAGATGTCACATACCGAGCCACAGCCATACAGTTATCAGCCACAAACTGTATATCCATGTTAGCATTCCACATGGACAAAATCACTGGGTTGTAGTCGTTGATGTACTTGGACTCTTCGTTCCTTTTCAAATTGTATGTGTTTTTAGGTGATTTCTTCATCACATTATGTCGCAGCGAAGACATCAAACTGTTCACTCTTCCTTTAGAAATCACCGGTCGTGGAAAGGCGAAACGACATTTGGTGTAGAACTTGTCCTTGTTTCTGAATTTACGACGACAGTACTTTCCACAACGATGGCTTTGGAAGCGTAAAACTTGTTCTCTTAGGCTTTTGTCTTCCTTTGCGTTTGGAACAGCACATGTAGAATACTGTTCTATGAAACTCATCACTAAGTCTTCTGGATCTGTTCCAAATTTAGGTGCATCCTTGATCCACAGCAGCATATGTATATGAGGAGCACCTCTTGCTTGGTACTCCTTTCTCCAGAAGAAATCCAACACCTCTCCAAGAGGTGGATTTTTCTTGTTCATGATGAAAGACATCATAGCTTCAAATCTATGATTGAAGTACCTGCATACATTCACTGGATCCAAAGAGCACAGTTCTCCGGGTGTCTTGAATTCGATATTTTCAATGTTTCCATTTGCCTCTCGTAGAAATTCAAGTAAGTCTTCCCAGCCATACTCGGCACAGCTGAGAGTGAGGAACCATGTGGGAGTTCCTAAGTTCCTCAGCATACATTTTAAATCACCATGACGACGGTACCAGTACTCATTAGTACCACGCTGACACGCCATGAGATTAATCAGGTGAGAATCCAAAATACTGTCTTGCACATTGACTTTATCCATAAAGTCACTTGCCGAGATGTTTTGCATCTGTACACCACTTTTCAAGATGTGGTTCACTGCATATGACAGTCCAGACAGATCGCTTTCAAACAGGAGATGAAACAAATAGGGAATGCATTGACGAAACCTAGGATCTTCTGCATACAATCGTAAAGTCCGGTATTCAGAAGCAGGAATTTGATGAGGTCGCTCATCATATCTTCCTCCTTGACCTGTTGGAAATAGCTGTGGGAAACACCGAGCTTCCAAACTTTCCTCCCAAACACTAATGGGACTCCCTTTGGCTTGTTTCATTTGAAACAACTCAATAGCATTCCCCAGGACTTCCTTGGAATGCAAAGGATGAACACTATAATGTTCATATATTTCTTCATTTTTAGAGGGTTCTACTTTCTCAATTTGACCAGCACACAAATCGCTATCCTCTTCTTCACTTACTTCCTCTTCTGCAACATATACATTCTTGTAGTACTTATTGTTTTTTTTCAAATACAATGTTGCCTTTTTGACTTTCCTAACATCCACTAAATCTTGCCATATTTTCATACTCTTTGTCGGAACCCCATTAACTAAGATAACCAGAGGTTCCTCTTCCACTTTTTCTACTCCAATTGTTTTAATGTTTTTCTTCAAATCTAGAGGCAAATAAACAACTCTTCCCTTTAATCCTCTCTGTAAATCTGATGGAGGCAATTTCCCTGTCTTTGGCTCCATTCTTACAATAGCCTGAAAGGGATGGATACTTTGAATCAAAATAGATTCATAAGTATTTAAATCCTTCAATTCAGAAGGAATCTCAACCAATTCCAGATTATTATGAACCGCTCTAGCAGGCATCCGGTTTTGATTTAATTTGTTACAACAATAAGTACACACACGTTGATCCAATCCCAAATCAAAACAATTTTCTACCATCAAGTATGTTGCGAAATCCTTCCATTCACTATTATTTTCCCTTTCACTTTTCGCATATAAATCCACTAACTTAGTCTGATTCTTATAATAAGTGCGTCGACAACACACACAAGTGAAATTAGGCCTCTCACTTGATTTCACCTGAAACGTGGCAATTTCCTTCTGAAAATTATCTGTACTGGAAACCTGTACACTATCTTCCACATTACCCTCTTCTTCTGGGTCAATTTCAACATTCTCCTCTTTACTTGCAAAGTAACAAAACTCAATTTCTTCACAAATATTCTTCACATCTATTTCAGAACCATGCAAAAGAGCAGTGCATAATTGTTTAAGCATAATTGCTGGACTCTTAGCATAATACAACATTCTAACTAATTTCCTCACTTTATTATGATGCACTGCTAGCATCCTGAAATGATGAAAAACACTCTGGCATACTCTCCTGGAAAGACAAGCCAGTGAATGACCATGCAAACCTGTCACTTCTCTCACTCTGCAAGGATCTAATTCTTGCAACAACTTCATTTTCTGTTTTAAACTTTTCTTATTAAATGTCCGTACAAAATCACAAAGCAAATTGATGGAATCCTGTCGCACACTGCAAATACTACTACACTTCCAGATATACACTGGTCCCTTAGGACGTCTTCCTAAAACCTCATTACTTAACACCTCTTCTGCCTCTGTTGTCACAAGTTTTTCTTTTTCAACTGGACAACCATCTTTCACCTCATAAGCTCGAACACTGGTGTCAACTGCATGCACCAAATCATTATCCTGGAAATAACTCTCCTCATTAAAAAATGCCTCACAACTTGAACTATGCATCCATTCTCCTGAAAAAACTTCACAAAAATTACTACGATTAACTGTTCTCTTCCATCTACTATTTCTTTTGAAATCAAAAATTGCCTTGTTTAGCTTCCTAATTCTATTGATTATCAAAATAAATAACTTTCGCTTAATTTCAAATGCCTGATCAACAATTTTCTCAACTTTTTTTTTCTCTTATAAAAAACCACTTTCTGTTGACCTTTCTTAATATTTTTTAACAAATTGCCAATTATCCTGTTGCGGAACATTCGTCTACGAATGTCCCTAAACTGATTTTTCCTTCTACTACCATGCACAGAGTTATCTCCTGCTCTAGCAGTAACATTTTTGATTGGCCTTTCCTTTCCATTTAAATTGGTTCTCTTTTTCTGGACTAAAACATTTTCTGTAGTACTACTTTTTTTTCTACAAATGTTTCTTATGAATGATTTCGTTGTCTTACCCGGAGCTTTCTTGGTGACTTGACGAGTTTTTATTGTAGAGGACTGCTGCAAGAATTTATTAAGCTGCTGTCTTTGACGTTTTGTAGCCTTTCGGTTTCGTTGTTTAGATGGCATTATGTACTTTTGAAATGATCTGCAGTTGAATCTGTGGTAAAATATAATTAAAAATGTTATTAACCACTATTAGCAAACAGTAAATCAATAACAGTCGTCAAAAATTTAACACACTACTTGTCATTTTTACATACAATAATTTTTAGTGCATTGGCAAATTTACTAGTCACAAATAGTAGCAAAGAAATGGAATGCTTCTACATTTGACCTGTGCTGTTTTATATGTGAATCTGAACTAATTTTATGAGCATATTTGACTATTTTATTAAAGACACTACACACAACCTGTTTTTGAAGTTGTGTTTAATTTTAAATGAAACGGTTTACATGTTTACTTTTCATTTCCAGTAACTTTTAAAAATAAATGTTTATAGTTCCATAGGCTCAAGCAGGTCAGCTTCCCACCCTATGTCATACAATTCTGACAAATCGGCATCCTCATCATGTTCTTCATCATCCTCAGGATTTAAATCATCCAAGGGATCTACTTCCACTGACGTTTCAATGACAAGTTCAATGATAAGATCGAGATCAACGGATTGCTCATTATCACTCATGGTTGATGTTGTCGTTATCTTTAAAGAAAGAGAACAACAATGAGATGTTGCAGAGTAAGAGACAAATCTCAGAGACTATAATAGTAAAATTGTTTAACAAGAGTAACATTTTGCAGCTATTATTTAGCCATGTCCAGCGATGCTGAGGAGGTGAGGCCTATGTCCGAGTTTTCAGTGAACAGGACTCATCTCTTCTTAACCTTGGATAAGCCTCACCGACTCAGTGTCCCCTGCTCATACTTAAATGTAAAGGGGCAGATTTATGTTAACTGGCGCATCCCCAGGGATGCACCAGTTAACGTGCACCGCTGCTCTGCCACCCATGGTGTGCCGCATTTACAATGTGGAGCACCATTGAGCAAAAACAGCACAGATGCGTCAAGCATCTGTGCCGCAAAAGCGGCACATTGCAGGAATCACGTCGTAAGCGCGACATGTCTACTGCAATGCACAGAGGCAAGCCACACATTGCATGGTGCATCACTCCTTATGCCTGTTTCAAACAGGCGTAAGGATTTGATTCAGCAATGCCATAAAGCTGACTCAGTGAAATCTTCTAAATTTCACTGTGTTAGTTTTACAGGGCTTTCATGCAAATGAATCCCCACCCTGCAACAAAACGCCTATATGAAACCTGACGCAGGTTTCATGTGGCACAGGACTTTACACCGTGACACATCTGCCTAGATGCATCAAGTTGTAAATATGTCGCAACATAGCGCATCTTTTGAGCCGCCGCTGCGTCACAAAAGTGACGCACAGCGGCGCAAAAGAGGCACACGGCTATCATAAATCTGTCCCTAACATTTTAAATGATTGATTCAGGATGACGATAAGGTGTGGCCTATCCAGAGGTTTGTTTGAGGTGAGGCCTACTCAGGGTTGCAGATGAAATTTAGGCTTGTTGAAGAATACAGAGGAGATAATACATGTGCAGGCCTACCAATTAAGTGAGTCATGTCCACTACACTCTTGAACAAAGGTCAGACCTCTTCTGTGTCCGTGAACAGGCCTAAACCTCATCTGCACAATGTGATTCGTAAAGATAGGAAACACAGGTGATGTAATTGAAAAATGTGGAATTTCTTTTCCTCATTTCACAATCACATCACCTGTGTTTCCTTTGCTTAGGTATCTCATTGTGCAGATGGAGTCTAGCATATCAAAGAGTACACAGAAGTTGAGCACTGTATACAACAATTTTGACATTTACAGAAGATTCAGCTTCTCCATGCCCCCTACACAGTCCTAAATGTTTACAGTTTAAACGGACGGTATGTTGTTGGAGATGAAGTGAAGCCTGTCTTGCAACATGGTGCATCTTTTGCATCACTGCTGCATTGGTTTCATGTGGCACAGGACTTTACAGCATGACACATCTGCGTAGATGCATCAAGTTGTAAATATGTCGCAACATAGCAAATCTTTTGCACCGCCGCTGCGTCACAAAAGTGACGCACAGCGGCGCAAAAGAGGCACACGGCTATCATAAATCTGTCCCTAACATTTTAAATGATTGATTCAGGATGACGATAAGGTGTGGCCTATCCAGAGGTTTGTTTGAGGTGAGGCCTACTCAGGGTTGCAGATGAAATTTAGGCTCGTTGAAGAGTACAGAGGAGATAATACATGTGCAGGCCTACCAATGAAGTGAGTCATGTCCACTTCACTCTTGAACAAAGGCCAGACCTCTTCTGTGTCTGTGGACAGGCCTAAACCTCATCTGCACAATGTCATTCGTAAAGTTAGGAAACACAGGTGATGTAATTGAAAAATGTGGAATTTCTTTTCCTCATTTCACAATCACATCACCTGTGTTTCCTTTGCTTAGGTATCTCATTGTGCAGATGGAGTCTAGCATATCAAAGAGTACACAGAAGTTGAGCACTGTATACAACAATTTTGACATTTACAGAAGATTCAGCTTCTCCATGCCCCCTACACAGTCCTAAATGTTTACAGTTTAAACTGACGGTATCTTGTTGGAGATGAAGTGAGGCCTGTCTTGCTTAATGGTGCATCTTTTGCATCACTGCTGCATCGGTTTCATGTGGCACAGGACTTTACAGCATGACACATCTGCCTAGATGCATCAAGTTGTAAATATGTCGCCACATAGCAAATCTTTTTGCACCGCCGCTGCGTCACAAAAGTGACACACAGTGGCGCAAAAGAGGCACACGGCTATCATAAATCTGTCCCTAACATTTTAAATGATTGATTCAGGATGACAATAAGGTGTGGCCTATCCAGAGGTTTGTTTGAGGTGAGGCCTACTCAGGGTTGCAGATGAAATTTAGGCTTGTTGAAGACACTCTTGAACAAACCTGACCAGGCCAGACCTTTCTGTGTCCGTGGACAGGCCTAAACCTCATCTGCACAATGTGATTCGTAAAGTTAGGAAACACAGATGATGTAATTGAAAAATGTGGAATTTCTTTTGCTCATTTCAAAATCACATCACCTGTGTTTCCTTTGCTTAGATATCTCATTGTGCAGATGGAGTCTAGCATATCAAAGACTACGCAGAAGGTGAGCACGGTATGGAACATGGCTATGTAACTCAAAGAATCAAAATCTAAATTTGCCAAGCACAGATGGGGACGTATTTACAAGGACCTTACACCACGGGGAAATGTCTTAAATTAAAATGGGAAAAATAACATCAAAGGGACTCAAAGGCCTTGTAAATATGCCCCAAGCAACCTATGAAACTCTAGCAGTACATATCAAGAAATCTAATTGATTTCAAAAAACGTTTTTAAACACATCATGTAAACCAATTATATACCTACATTCATCGGGAAGTGACTTAAAATGCCCTAAGACACATGAAAGCGTTTTTTTAAGGCCCTTGCACCATTTTTGCGTTACTTTTAACATGGCTATGTAACTCAAAGAATCAAAATCTAAATTTGCCAAGCACACATGGGGGCGTATTTACAAGGACCTTGCACCACAGGAAATGTCTTAAATTAAAATGGAAAAAATTACATCAAAGGAACTCAAAAGCCTTGTAAATATGCCCCAAGCAACCTATGAGACTCTAGCAGTACATATCAAGAAACCTAATTGATTTCAAAAAACGTTTTTAAACACATCATGTAAAGCAATTATTCAACCACATTCATGGGGAAGTGAGTTAAAATGCCCTAAGACACATGAAAGCATTTTTTTAAGACCCTTGCACCATTTTTGCGTCACTTTTAACATGGCTAACATGACTCAAAGAAACAAAATCTATTTGTAAAACACTTGACACAAAGCAACATTTTAAATACACAATTTTCTTCATAATTTTCTCCCTAAAGCATACTATTCTCTATATAAATTAAATGAATCTTTTCTCACCTTAGCAAATACTTTATGAGTTTCAAAACAGTCTCAGACACACACCAATTTGTCTTCAGCAGACCAAAGGGTATGCACTCCAGAGGCTGCAGCCAAAAAAAGCACAGAAATTCTGTAATTCATCACACATATCTTTCATGTCACCCAATCAAAACTCTTCCCTCACTTTTTTCAAATCAACACCCTTCCCCCCTCTGCCCTTTCTGCCTTTTTTGCATAGCAACCACCTCCTGAAAGACCTCTGGTATTTGCAAGTTCACACAACAATGTTTCAATTGAACTCTGAACTCTCAGTGCACCTGCGTATCCAGTGCAATCTTTCATAATATGATTTTTTCTTGACCATTCAAATTACATCTTTCAAAGAACTCATCCATGCACCCTAACTTTCTGTTTCCAGCAATCAAAATCCACCAATCACTGCTACTGATTCATTAGCACAGAAACTCCACAGTTTTTTTCATTATAAACTCTTATTTTTTCAACTGCCATTTCATTGCCACACTTCATCTGACTGCAGCAGAACCTTCTCTCACCATGTTTTCTGTCTGGATTGTTGGACATAGTTACATCTACTGGGCTCAAAGGTATGCTGATAACAGAAATTTACCTAACCTCAATTTACAAAATGTGGAAATCAAGTGGATTAGCCACAGAGGATTAAAATGTCACCAATTGATACCATTGGTGAAAACCTTTTTGCATTTGCCAAAACCTGACCTGTTAATTGTGCACTGTGGAGGAAATGACTTGGGCACTTTGACTGGGGTAGGTCTGGAAATGCTTTTAAAGGACACCTTTGACCAATTGATGGCACTTTTTCCTCAAACTGCCTTGGTATATTCAAATATATGCCAAAGACAGAAATGGAGGTGGTCGAACCAATTTTGTCCACAAATTGAGAAATCGAGGAAGCATGTAAATAAGTCTGTTTCAGCTTACATGAGAGACCATGGAATGGGCTCTATGTACAACAATAACTTGCGTTACTACATGCAAGATATCTACAGAGGAGATGGAGTTCACTTCTCAGATGAGGGGAACAGAATTTTCATCCTGAATTTAAGACTGTGCATTGGTACCTACTTACAAGTACCTAAATCTACCACAAACCCAAAAGCTCTTCTCAGAGCTACCCTAACTATGATCACCATAAACAAATTTTAAATGTAACTTTTTTTTAACTAATTTTCACAATTTACGCTTTCCGGAGCGCTACCCGGTACGCGCACCGGACGCTAACCGCACAAAAATTTTAATGATTTTTTTTTTTCTCGCACATATGGACCTCCTCAGCCACCCTCAGAAAACCTAGGGGGTCAGGATACGTCTACCGTGCCCCCTTCTACCCATTCTGAACATTATTTGCCCTCCATCTTGTATCTCAATTCTACCGAAACACAAAATGGAGGACTCCCGTAACGCTGCCGGTTCGCGTACCGGGGCGCGCACCGGGAAGCGCTCGCTGAAAAAAGGTGGGAAAGTAATTCACAGAAAAACCACTGGAGACACTTTCACCAAATATAGATTAGCTCATACTACATACCAATCCCTACCATTTTCACAAATTTGATTGAAATTCCATTTAGCCATTTAGCCTGTAGACCTCGCTAAATACCCTGAGGTAAATTACTTCACAAAACACATTTGAAGTGTTGGAATTGACAACCAATTAAAATGTTACTTTCATTTTCTACTTTTTTACCTGACATTTGATTGGTTATGTACCTGAATATATATAAAAAAGAGAGAGAAACACAGCCATTTTGACTACTACTTCCTGAACTACATTGCAAGATCATTTTCACTCACAACTTAAACTTGTTTTTAAAAGGTAAGATGTTATTTTATAAATTTGAAAACATTTTCAGATAGTTATATACTATCCCTCTGTAAGAGTTAGACATTGAGAAAGGCTTGTTTATTATAATTATGGATTGATTTAGGTTTCTGTGGTATAATTATGAATTTACTTAGGCTTTTTCACAGGCACTTTTTAATAGTACTACTTCACGCCTCAAAAGTACCTGTCTGAACTTAAACCCAACAGTGCCCTATCTCTACTGATATATTTATTTTTTATGCAAATTTCAGCACAAAAATGGAAGGAGAACAGAACGTTTCCTTTGAAATTGTCCTAGAGATGAACAATGAGGAAATCATTGAACCCATTGACTTGGAATTCATGGATGAATCACGAGACCATGAACTTCTACAATGTGTAGAATCTGTGGATTTCTTACTTCAATATGAGGACGGTCAAATGTGGGAAGTTATGTTCAGTCAAAAAGAAGACATATCGGACAGTCAAATGTTAGACGTTCTATTAAATTTTGAAAAAGAATCAGAAAAATAAAATTATATTTAATATTAAAAAATTATTTGAGTCTTTAATCATTTTTATATGTAATTCATAAACTAGTACCAAATTGATTATTAATGTAAAGTCATACTTATAGTATACTGTGCACAATCACAAAAATAAATTTATATTTAATAATCATAAATACTGCTACTTAAATAAAAAAAACAAAAAAAAACACAGCAAAAAGAACAATCAATAAACATACAATATTTCAAAATATCATAGTCTATCATTCTTTTTTCCTTATAGTACGCTTCCCAGACCGCTTCCCGGTGCGCGTACCGGGCGCTCCCCACGCAAAAAAAAATGTTTTTGGTTTTTTTTGCCCCGCGGGGCCCTTTTAAAGCCTCCACATCAAACCTAGGGGGTCAGGGAGGATCTACTATGCCCCCTTATGGTCATTTCCCCCTTTGTTTTGGCCTCCTCTTGTCTCTCGATCCTACCGAGAGACAAGATGGCGGCCGCTCCGGACTGTTTAGAATGTTGACAGACACCGGAGAGCCAATCAGCTTCGCTTCGCGAAGTTCCGTTACGCGTCAGGTACGCGAACCGGGGCGCTGCCCGGAGCGCGCTTACAGATATATATATTTTTTTTAACGTTAATTTCTCAAAATCCACTGGAGCGCATATATTGAGACCTAGCAAAGGCACATCGGGCTACCAGTCCCTACAATTTTTCCAAGTTTCGTGAAAATCCATTCAGCCGTTCGAGCTAAAAGTGAGGCCAACTGCCCTATGGAAAATTGCATGGGAAAAACACGTTTTGGGACCCCCCTTTTTTCTCGGCCCCCCCTTGACGAAACCCCCCCCAAATTTTCAGAGGCTGCTCAGAAACAAAATGTGCCATTTTCCTGAACATTTCAGCCAATTCCGTCCTCAAACGCCAAAGTTATTCGACATAGAATTTTCAAAAATCCCATAGAGAAAAAATCCTAACTATATATACCTACTGGCGACCGCCAGTAGGTAATATATATATATATATATATATATATATATATATATATATATATATATATATATATATGTATGTATGTATGTATGTATAGTCCAAACAGGTACGGAAGTCTAAGATGTGGGAGCATAAGGAGATCACAGACACGTTGACTAATGAGGATACTACAGTAGACAGCAAAATCAAAGAGATGGCAAGGAGTATAGACCAACTTAATAAGGGATGCTATTGACACGAAAATAGGGAGACTAGTAACTTAAAGAATTATGAGTATCTGGAAAGGCAGCTACCACTCTGGTTTGTAAACCTTGATAAACAGATTTTGCCCTAATAGTAACCCCTTAAGTGCAGGTGTCGGCCACTACTTTCCCAGTGCATCTATCAGTCATTGGCCTACACTGGGGAAGCATTTAAAGGCCCCTCTGCTGCAGAGCACCTAGAGGGATTCCTTTGTTCAAATTTAAACTCGAGCTGCTTGGGAAGAGCTTTCCTAGCAGGCTGAGTCTTTTTTTTCTTTTAGAGAAATGAAGATCAGCATGCAGGGAGTACTGATATTGTTACACTAAAGTGACAGTAAAACAAGCTGATGGGCTCATTTTACTTTTGCACCATCAGTGCTCTGGAGCATATCTCATCCACGACCATTGATTGGAGTGGCATATCTATCTTTGAAAATGGGAGAATTCCCCCCTTTCCAATGATATCTCCGCCCATTGGACCCTGCCTAGAGATCACCATAGAAGAGCTATTCCCTGGAAGGAGCCACCCACCAGACACCACTGATTTTGGGGAAGCAAGGCATGTGTGCCCTCACCCAATACTATATTAGTCTTTCTGCCTCCCTTGGGGGCAAATTAGGTAATTCACCCTGATCTGCCCCAAAGGGACAGAAAGCCCACTAGACACATGGGCCTAATGTAAAACAAAATATAGGGGTGGGGGCTACCCATCATGGGAATGACCATGCACCCACCCCCAACAAAATATTCTGGCGGTCTTTCTAGCCTGGCAGATGGGTGTGATTTCCTCCAATCTCCCCCCCCCCGGGGCTGGCAGAAAGCCCGCTAGATATCAGGAACATATACACAAAAATTAGGGGTCAGGGTTACTTCATGGGCATGCCAATGCCGCCACCCCACCAAAAAACTATGCTGACAGATGTGAGTGATTATCCTCAATATGCCCCCTGGGCAGAAAGCCCACTCGACACCAGGGACATATAGAAAAAAATCTGTGGTTGGGAGCTGCTAATCATGGGAAAGACCATGCACCCACCCCCCAAAATAAATATGCTGGCAGTTTTTCTGCCTCACCTCGGGTGAAAATGGGGGTGACCAGATGGGGACTCAAGACCTGGCTATTCAACTGATGCCACACAAGCAGCTGGATTTCAGCACATGGATACACTTGCAGGTGATTATCTGCACTTTACTAATCTCGCTTGAATCTGAACCCCTGGGGGAGGCGAACGAGCCCACTAGACACCAGGGACATATGAAAAATATATAGGGGTAAGGACTGCCCATCATGGGAATTTCCATGTGCCCATCCCACCAAAAAACTCTGCTGGCAGTCTCTATGCACCTGATGGTGGTAGATGGGGTGATTACCCTTATCTGCTCCCCCTGGGAGGGCAGAAAACATACTAAACATTAGGGGCATATCAACAAATATATCAACAAATATAGAGATTGGGGTTCCTCACTATGAGCACTATGAGCATGGCTATGCATCCCTAACAACATGGGTGACAGTACTTATACCCCCTGGGGGTGAATGTGGCAATTACCCCCAATCTGCCTCCCAGAAGGGAGAAATCCGCGTAAACACCAGGGATTAATATGAAGAAATATAGTGGTGGGGACTGCCCATCATGAGCATGGCCATACCCACAACCCCAAAAATATGCTGGCAGGCTCTCTGTCCCCTAGGGGGTAGATGGAGATGATTACACACAATATGCCACGATGGGGGCAGAAAGCTCACCAGCAACTACATTTACGCAGTATTTGTTTGTGGTGGGGATAGACTCCTTGTGCATGGGCCCGTGCTCTCCCCCACCCATGACCTAATAGACATTCTGTCCCCGGTAGGTAGATAGGGGTATTAACCTCTAATCTGCCATCGCCAGGGAGCAGAAAGCCCAGTGCACACCAGAGATTTCAAAAAAGAAGAGGAGGGGCCAGCCTACTCTGGCATTGAGCCCTACCCCACACCAGAAAGAGCAGTGGTGTCTTTCTGCCCTCATGGGGGCAGACAGGTATGTCCCAATTGGGGAGATTGCCCCTAATTTGTGCCTAGGGTAGAAAGTCCACCTGACAATGACATCAGGATGTTTGCCTTTTGGGTGCAAAAAAGGGGTGTGGGTGTTGCACTCTGGCATTGGCCACACTCCCCCCCAAAGGGACAAACCCATCATTTCCCCCTTCAGGGGCGGACAGGAGATTTGCTCCCAAAGCCCACTGTATGGCAGGAATGTGAAAATGAAATATTGCGATGGGTCTGGCACATCCTAACAACAGGCTCTTCCTTCAGTCTTTCTCCTCCTCTGCAGACTAAAGAATCCCATCCCAATTGCAAGCGAGAGGACATTTGATTCTTTTGGGTATTGTTCTTACATTACAGACTAGGAGAGTGTGGCTAACTCCCAATATTGTCCCATTTACTATGATAAATGAGTTCACTTTTGGGACTTGGGTAGGCTGGCAACAGGGAATTTTATCAAACCCAGACAGTTCTGAAAACTAGACACCTGATGGGAGTCCAGCGTGGTGTGCTTCGCGTAGATCCCACAACATTTTCTTGCCCACAATGTCCTGCAAACCTCAACTTTGATTAAAAGCACACATTTTCCTCATATTTCTGTGAGGATAAATTCTGGAATCTGCCAGGTGCCACAAATTTCCTACCACTATGGATGCCAACGACTCCAGAGTGGTGTGCCTTGTGTGGATCCTAAGAGGTGTTGCTACCCACAATGCCCTGTAAACCTCAAACTTTGCCTGAAATCACACCTTCCCCCTACACTTCTGTGATGTAAACTTCTGAAATCCACAGTAATCCACAAAATTCCTACCACCCAGCATTGTGCCAATAACAATGCTGTGCCCTATTAAGTAGCGGGCCTAGTGCCCATAACAGGAACCGATCAAATCGAGGTCAATGGGAATCCCCTTGCAAGCGCTCCCATTAACCTTGGCTTGATCCATTCCTGTTGCACACACTTGCCCTAGCCACACAAGTAGTGCAGTGTTTTTATCAGCATAAGTGGGGTAATGCAGTGTGGTAGGAATCTTGTGGATTCAGGTGCTCCTAGTTATGTTGACTCTTGGATAGAATGTCTTGTGTATGCAGGGGCTCACAGATCGAAAACACATATATAGACTTACTCATGCATTGAGTGTACATGGATACATTCATAAATGGATTGGCTCACACATGGATTAACTTGTAGATGCATAGACTCATGGATGGAGGGACTATTAAAAAAATGTACTCATTAAATGAAAAGAAATGAAATGAAATACTGCCAAATACTATGGGGCCGATTCACAGAACTACTCCGAGATAAAATCCTAAACTTACTATTTTTGATATTCACAGAAGGCATTTAGTAGTAGTAAAGTTAGGACTCCTAACTTTACTACTACTAAACTGAGACAAAATCCTAACTTTACGACATTCAGTATTCACAAAATGCATTTAGTAACTATACTACTACTAAATGCCTTTTGTGAATACCGAAAGTCGTAAAGTTAGGATTTTGTCTCAGTTTAGTAGTAGTAAAGTTAGGAATCCTAACTTTACTACTACTAAATGCTTTCTGTGAATACCAAAAGTAGTAAGTTTAGGATTTTATCTCAGATTAGTTCTGTGACTCGGCCCCAAAGACAGATTTGGCTATAGATAGACTCCAAGATTAATTAATTTATAAACAGATTGGTCACCTATGCATTGACCATGTAGGTGAAGTTCACAGAGTTGAATGAAAACCTGTGTGAATCTGCGTAGTTCTGCTGACACCGACTCCAAACCAACAGCATAAAAATTGAGAGCCCTCCTTTCCCCCTTCAATCATGCATGGTCTCTTTTGTCATAGGTTGCTTAAACTCCACACTCTGCAACATGTCCTACAGCTGCCACAAGCTACGCTGATGTTATAACTTATAGGCCGCCACAGTTGTTTGCATCCAAGCTACTTTAGCCTTCAAAGACAAGGCTGAAAAGTGTGCACCTTATGACTAACACTGCACCAAGTAGAACTTTGCACACTGCACTGCACCGCTTGGAATGCAGCTCATGACATTGCACCAATCAGGATAGTTGGGCTGGTGAAGCGATTATGCATTCCAGCTTCTTTTTGGGTGTATGTGGGGGAGAAGGGTGTCTAGTGGTGCCTGCACTGTCCCAATAGGGCGACAAATAGGATCCTAGACTGTGTGAAACAAATGACATGGAGCGCGTGATAAGCAGTGATACTGATAACAACCATAATAGAAGAGAGAATAAACTTACTGCAGAGGGCTGCACTGCTTACGAACAGATAGATCATTCTCTCCCATTCCTGCATTGCTTTATGCCTCTCCTGAACCATTCTCTCACATCCCATGGCTCGCTGCATCTTCAGCGGCTCCTTGCTCCCGTTACAGAGAAGCAACGCTCCAACTTCTCTAACGTTTGCTAAGGCCACCACTAGACGCCACCATGAAAAGGAAATCAGCATGTCATTATGTAGCCAAATGGAGGGGGATTTCAATTTGCCTCCAGCCTCCAACATGCCGAAAAGGAGCAGGGAAGCATTCAGATGGCGTTACCAAACTTTGAACAGTGGAACGTGCTGCACGCCTCCCAATTGGCTATGAAGGTTTTACCTTGAGTCCCACAGAAGCACATCAGCACTACTAAAGTGCACTACATGAATGTTGCCATAGCAATACTAGGAGCCATATGAGGTGTAGAAATTTCAGGTCAGGCACTGATAAATTCCGCTAAGTGGTGGATAGCAGTGTGCTTGCTGAACTCCGCGGTCCAAGCGGAGTGCGCGCAGGTGGTAAAAACTCTGCAAGCTCCGCCGGCGGAGCACAGTTTACCTCCCACCCCTAGGGAAGGTAGACTTGTAAATATACTTATCTAAAGCTGGAAGGATAGATTTTTATAGTTACTAAAAGGTATACTAATTGAGTAATTTGCCTCTAGTCTAGTGCTTCCATTACTGCCAATCAACTCATACATTTTATCATAGAGGTATTGACCTTTGGATGGCTAGACTTGTGAATGGATAGATAGATAGATAGATAGATAGATAGATAGATAGATAGATAGATAGATAGATAGATAGATAGATAGATAGATAGATAGATAGATAGATAGATAGATAGATAGATAGATAGATAGATAGATAGATAGATAGATAGATAGATAGATAGATAGATAGATAGATAGATAGATAGATAGATAGATATATAGATGATGTTAAGATGTTGTATTATGAAAGGATTAACGCATGGATGGATTGCAGGTGCCACAGGTGTCTATATTACGGAATTACGACTTATAAATGAATTTTCTTATGTATATTCACTCACAGACTGAGTTGTTCAATTATGGGCTGACTTTTGAATATATGTTGACTGACAGTCATTTGTACTCATGAATATACTTTTTTGTGTAGATAAGTTACATGAACACATATTGACTCGGATTGTTTGATTTGGTGATGTATTTGCTCATGGTTGATTAAGTTATTGAAGAATGTGCATATGTAGAGACAGGCAGAGCAGTTTGAGAAATGAATTGAGGTTGTAAAATAGTATAGGATTCCTGACAGAGGCTGTCATCACTATAAATAGTGAGGAGAATTTTAACAATCAGTACCCCACTCCCCTGGAGAGCAGGTTTAAGTCTAATTCATATGTAGAAAGCACACTGCCCTAAAAATCAATGTGTCTCTAAACATTTTATATCCCTTGTGTTTCCTGTGCCTGGAGGAATTGTGTTTGCATCCCCTGTGCATATTTCTCTGTATTTAGAAACACTATACTATATTTAGCCATTTACAATGCACTGATCCGCAGTCGTCATAGCATGAATCATGATCAGCTAAAGCTCAGGCCTTCGAGTTCTGCCCTCACACCCTAAGAGGAGTGGACGAATGCCTGTGGCTAAACACCACAAACCATCACGTAGCTAAGATTATCCTGTCAAAACATTTTGTTGATGTCATTCCTTTACTTGACAATATTATCATTACTAAATAGATGAAGGATGGATGGGGCGCCTGCATGATTACCAGTAGAAATAAAGTTGAGCTATAAAAAATAGCTCTATGATCTAATAAAGTTGAGCTATAAAAAATAGCTCTATGATCTAAGCTACAATATCCAACAGGTTGCCTTATGGGTTGGCCAAGGAGGTTCCTCTCCCTGCTGAGGTGTGACTGCTCTATAGTCAATGGCTGAGGCACTAAAAAGTGGACACAGTGCTATGATGTCACAAGGCACAGGACTCACCTTTGCACTCTGGCTTTGACAGTTTCAATGGCTCAATCTCTCTTGTGACAGCAAAATAACAAATGGCCACCAACTAGAGTGTGGTGTGTACTAAGGAGAGGTTTTCAGCACACCACACTGTTACTGTTGAGGCCAAGTAAGAACAGATTTTAAGTAGGGAGTGCTAATCTGTCTAGTTCTTGTCCAAATAAACCACACATAATGCTTGCTAAAACTGCAAAAACCGGGCATTGTACCCATAGCGGTGCACTGGGTCCTTTTCTGCATAAATATGGTGTTTTGCAAACATTCTGTATCCAATTCTTATGTTTTTTGCCACTTTTAAGCAAGAGCTAAGCAAGGCAGGCACTCATGCAAAATTATCGTAATTTATTGAGATCGTTTCAGAGTCAAATTTAAGACAAATTTAAGTAATCCATGCACGCATGCATACTCAAATGCTTGTGCTTTACTGGTGTGAGAAGGTTTCAGATTCACTTACAAGACATAGGTAAGTAAGGCATGAATTAATACAATAGTCTTGGATTCAAGTGAACTATAAACAAGGCATGTACTCATACAAAATTATTCTGAGTTACTAGTTGAGATATTTTCTGGGTCACTCATAGGAAAAAAATGCATTGCACGCCTACAAAATATTTGAGACAGTTTCCATTTCTGTTGCCAGAGAAAGGTATGCAAGGCGTGCACTTATACAAAATATATTTGCTTTTGAGTTACTGGCATGATCTGGTTTCAGATGTACTCTGAATGGAAAGGTATGCAGGACATGCAGTCATGCAAAGTGCTAGTGAATTATTGGCTTGAGATAGTTTCAGGGTCACTTGCATGAAAAAGCTAAGCACCGGATGCACTCATATAAGATACTTGTGAGTTGCCGGTGTGGAGTGGTCCGCAATTGAATGGTACGTAAGGCAAGCACTCCTATAAAATGCTTGTGAGTTACTGGTGAGGGACAGTTTCAGAGTCACTTAAAGAGAAAGCTAAGCAAACCACGAACTCATGCAAAATGCTTGTCAATTACTGGCTGGGTTTCAGAGTCGCAAGTGAATGCTAAGCTAGGCATGCACTCATATAAAATGCTTGAGAGTTACCAGCAGCAGCCAGCTAACAATCAAAGTGAAAAGTCACATGAAAAAGAAGAAACCCTGCAAACTGTGCATAGTTTGAAATTTGAAAACCACATGGCTCCTACACTTGCATAGCGAAACAAAAGGGGATGATGGACGGAGCGTTTGAGCAAATCAGACACTCACCCCCAGTCAACTGATCTGGGTTTAATCCATCGCCATTCTTTAGCTCACTCAACCACCCCAGTTCAGACATGGCCATATGCAAATCAGTCTGACCCTGTGCCTCATGGGAACAATCCAGCCCGAACTGCCAAGCCATGTCTTCCCTGTACCGGAAACAAGCATCCTGGGACCGGTTTCGGATTCATAATCCTCATCAGCCAGGCCATCTTGAATCCAGTGGCCAAGTGAGCAAGGGACTCACGTCTGAGCATACCCTGCCAACTTAAGGTGAACAAAGCGAAACAAAAGGGGATGATGGACGGAGCGTTTGAGCAAATCAAACACTCACCCCCAGTCAACTGATCTGGGTTTAATCCATCACCATTCTTTAGCTCACTCAGTCAACCCAGTTCAGACATGGCCATATGCAAATCAATCTGACTCTGCGCCTCATGGGAACAGTCCAGCCCGAACTGCTAAGCCATGTCTTCCCTGGACCGGAAACAAGCATCCTGGGACCGGTTTCGGATTCATAATCCTCATCAGCCAGGCTATCTTGAATCCAGTGGCCAAGTGAGCAAGGGACTCACGTCTGAGCATACCCTGCCAACTTAGGGTGAACAAAGCGAAACAAAAGGGCGTGATGGACGGAGCGTTTGAGCAAATCAAACACTCACCCCCAGTCAACTGATCTGGGTTTAATCCTTCACCATTCTTTAGCTCACTCAACCACCCCAGTTCAGACATGGCCATATGCAAATCAGTCTGACCCTGTGCCTCATGGGAACAGTTCAGCCCGAACTGCCAAGCCATATCTTCCCTGGACCGGAACAAGCATTCTGGGACCGGTTTCGGATTCATAAGTCCTCATCAGCCAGGCTATTTTGAATCCAGTGGCCAAATGAGCAAGGGACTCACGTCTGAGCATACCCTGCCAACTTAAGGCGAACAAAGCGAAACAAAAGGGGATGATGGACGGAGCGTTTGAGCAAATCAAACACTCACCCCCAGTCAACTGATCTGGGTTTAATCCATCACCATTCGTTAGCTCAATCAGCCACCCCAGTTCAGACATGGCCATATGCAAATCAGTCTGACCCTGCGCCTCATGGGAACAGTCCAGCCCGAACTGCCAAGCCATGTCTTCCCTGGACCAGAAACAAGCATCCTGGGACCAGTTTCGGATTCATAATCCTCATCAGCCAGGCTGAAGACGGCTGTAATGCCAGAAACCGGACCTGGGAAGCTTGATTCCGGTCCAGGGAAGACATGGCGTGGCAGTTCGTGCTGGACTGTTCCCATGAGGCACAGGGTCAGACTGATTTGCATATGGCCATGTCTGAACTGGGGTGGCGGAGTGAGCTAAAGAACGGAGATGGATTAAACCCAGATCAGTTAACTGGGGGTGAGTGTTTGTATTGTCAACGCTCCATCCATCATTACCTTTGGTTTTTCTTTGTTCGCCCTAAGTTGGCAGGGTATGCTCAGACGTGAGTCCCTTGCTCACTTTGCCACTGGAGTCAAGCAAGCCAAGCTGAAGACGGCTGTAATGCTAGAAACCGGTCCTGGGAAGCTTGATTCCGGTACAGGCAAGACATGGCTTGGCAGTTCGGGCTGGACTGTTCCCATGAGGCACAGGGTCAGACTGATTTGCATATGGCCATGTCTGAATTGGGGTGGCGGAGTGAGCTAAAGAACGGTGATGGATTAAACTCAGATCAGTTGACTGGGGGTGAGTGTTTGTATTGTCAACGCTCCGTCCATCATCACCTTTGGTTTTTCTTTGTTCGCCCTAAGTTGGCAGGGTATGCTCAGACGTGAGTCCCTTGCTCACTTTGTCACTGGAGTCAAGCAAGCCCGGCTGAAGACGGCTGTAATGCCAGAAACCGGTCCTGGGAAGCTTGATTCCGGTCCAGGGAAGACATGGCTTGGCAGTTCGGGCTGGACTGTTCCCATGAGGCACAAGGTCAGACTGATTTGCATATGGCCATGTCTGAACTGGGGTGGCGGAGTGGGCTAAAGAACGGTGATGGATTAAACCCAGATCAGTTGACTGGGGGTGAGTGTTTGTATTGTCAACGCTCCGTCCATCATCACCTTTGGTTTTTCTTTGTTCGCCCTAAGTTGGCAGGGTATGCTCAGACGTGAGTCCCTTGCTCACTTTGCCACTGGAGTGAAGCAAGCCCGGCTGAAGATGGCTGTAATGCCAGAAACCGGTCCTGGGAAGCTTGAGTCTAGTCCAGGGAAGACATGGCTTGGCAGTTCGGGCTGGACTGTTCCCATGAGGCACAGGGTCAGACTGATTTGCATATGGCCATGTCTGAACTGGGGTGGCGGAGTGAGCCAAAGAATGGTGATGGATTAAACCCAGATCAGTTGACTGGGGGTGAGTGTTTGTATTATCAACGGTCCGTCCATCTTCACCTTTGTTTTTTCTTGTTCGTCCTAAGTTGGCAGGGTATGCTCAGACGTGAGTCCCTTGCTCACTTTGCCTCTGGAGTCAAGCAAGCCCGCTGAAGACGGCTGTAATGCCAGAAACCGGTCCTGGGAAGCTTGATTCCAGTCCAGGGAAGACATGGCTTGGCAGTTCGGGCTGGACTGTTCCTATGAGGCACAGGGTCAGACTGATTTGCATATGACCATGTCTGAACTGGGGTGGCGGAGAGAGCTAAAGAACGGTGATGGATTAAACCCAGATCAGTTGACTGGGGGTGAGTGTTTGTATTGTCAATGCTCCGTCCATCATCACCTTTGTTTTTTCTTTGTTCGCCCTAAGTTGGCAGGGTATGCTCAGACGTGAGTCCCTTGCTCACTTTGTCACTGGAGTCAAGCAGGCCCGGCTGAAGACGGCTGTAATGCCAGAAACCGGTCCTGGGAAGCTTGATTCCGGTCCAGGGAAGACATGGCTTGGCAGTTCGGGCTGGACTGTTCCCATGAGGCACAGGGTCAGACTGATTTGCATATGGCCATGTCTGAACTGGGGTGGCGGAGTGAGCTAAAGAACGGTGATGGATTAAACCCAGATCAGTTGACTGGGGGTGAGTGTTTGTATTGTCAACGCTCCGTCCATCATCACCTTTGGTTTTTCTTTGTTCGCCCTAAGTTGTCAGGGTATGCACAGACGTGAGTCCCTTGCTCACCTTGCCACTGGAGTCAAGCAAGCCCGGCTGAAGACGGCTGTAATGCCAGAATCCGGTCCTGGGAAGTTTGATTCCGGTCCAGGGACGACATGGCTTGGCAGTTTGGGCTGGACTGTTCCCATGAGGCACAGGATCAGACTGATTTGCATATGGCCATGTCTGAACTGGGGTGGCGGAGTGAGCTAAAGAACGGTGATGGATTAAACCCAGATCAGTTGACTGGGGGTGAGTGTTTGTATTGTCAACGCTCCGTCCATCATCACCTTTGGTTTTTCTTTGTTCGCCCTAAGTTGTCAGGGTATGCACAGACGTGAGTCCCTTGCTCACCTTGCCACTGGAGTCAAGCAAGCCCGGCTGAAGACGGCTGTAATGCCAGAATCCGGTCCTGGGAAGTTTGATTCCGGTCCAGGGACGACATGGCTTGGCAGTTTGGGCTGGACTGTTCCCATGAGGCACAGGATCAGACTGATTTGCATATGGCCATGTCTGAACTGGGGTGGCGGAGTGAGCTAAAGAACGGTGATGGATTAAACCCAGATCAGTTGACTGGGGGTGAGTGTTTGTATTGTCAACGCTCCGTCCATCATCAGCTTTGTTTTTTCTTTGTTCGCCCTAAGTTGGCTGGATATGCTCAGACGTGAGTCCCTTGCTCACTTTGCTACTGGAGTGAAGCAAGCCCGGCTGAAGACGGCTGTAATGCCAGAAACCGGTCCTGGGAAGCTTGATTCCGGTCCAGGGAAGACATGGCTTGGCAGTTCGGGCTGGACTGTTCCCATGAGGCACAAGGTCAGACTGATTTGCATATGGCCATGTCTGAACTGGGGTGGCGGATTGGGCTAAAGAACGGTGATGGATTAAACCCAGATCAGTTGACTGGGGGTGAGTGTTTGTATTGTCAACGCTCCGTCCATCATCACCTTTGGTTTTTCCTTGTTCGCCCTAAATTGGCAGGGTATGCTCAGACGTGAGTCCCTTGCTCACTTTGCCACTGGAGTGAAGCAAGCCCGGCTGAAGATGGCTGTAATGCCAGAAACCGGTCCTGGGAAGCTTGAGTCTAGTCCAGGGAAGACATGGCTTGGCAGTTCGGGCTGGACTGTTCCCTTGGGGCACAGGGTCAGACTGATTTGCATATGGCTATGTCTGAACTGGGGTGGCGGAGTGAGCCAAAGAATGGTGATGGATTAAACCCAGATCAGTTGACTGGGGGTGAGTGTTTGTATTGTCAACGGTCCGTCCATCTTCACCTTTGTTTTTTCTTGTTCGTCCTAAGTTGGCAGGGAATGCTCAGACGTGAGTCCCTTGCTCACTTTGCCTCTGGAGTCAAGCAAGCCCGCTGAAGACGGCTGTAATGCCAGAAACCGGTCCTGGGAAGCTTGATTCCAGTCCAGGGAAGACATGGCTTGGCAGTTCGGGCTGGACAGTTCCTATGAGGCACAGGGTCAGACTGATTTGCATATGGCCATGTCTGTAACTGGGGTGGCGGAGTGAGCTAAAGAACGGTGATGGATTAAACCCAGATCAGTTGACTGAGGGTGAGTGTTTGTATTGTCAACACTCCGTCCATCATCACCTTTGGTTTTTCTTTGTTAGCCCTAAGTTGGCAGGGTAGGCTCAGACATGAGTCCCTTGCTCACTTTGCCACTGGAGTCAAGCAGGCCCGGCTGAATACGGCTGTAATGCCAGAAACCGGTCCTGGGAAGCTTGATTCCGGTCCAGGGAAGACATGGCTTGGCAGTTCGGGCTGGACTGTTCCCATGAGGCACAGGGTCAGACTGATTTGCATATGGCCATGTCTGAACTGGGGTGGCGGAGTGAGCTAAAGAACGGTGATGGATTAAACCCAGATCAGTTGACTGGGGGTGAGGGTTTGTATTGTCAATGCTTCGTCCATCATCACCTTTGGTTTTTCTTTGTTTGCCCTAAGTTGGCAGGGTATGCTCAGACGTGAGTCCCTTGCTCACTTTGCCACTGGAGTCAAGCAAGCCCGGCTGAAGACGGCTGTAATGCCAGAAACCGGTCCTGGGAAGCTTGATTCCGGTCCAGGGAAGGCATGGCTTGGCATTTCGGGCTGGACAGTTCCCATGAGGCACAGGGTCAGACTGATTAGCATATGGCCATGTCTGAACTGGGGTGGCGGAGTGAGCTAAAGAATGGTGATGGATTAAATCCAGATCAGTTGACTGGGGGTGAGTGTTTGTATTGTCAACGCTCCATCCATCATCACCTTTGTTTTTTCTTTGTTCGCCCTAAGTTGGCAGGGTATGCTCAGACGTGAGTCCCTTGCTCACTTTGCCTCTGGAGTCAAGCAAGCCCGCTGAAGACAGCTGTAATGCCAGAAACCAGTCCTGGGAAGCTTGATTCCAGTCCAGGGAAGACATGGCTTGGCAGTTCGGGCTGGACTGTTCCTATGAGGCACAGGGTCAGACTGATTTGCATATGGCCATGTCTGAACTGGGGTGGCGGAGTGAGCTAAAGAACGGTGATGGATTAAACCCAGATCAGTTGACTAGGGGTGAGTGTTTGTATTGTCAACCCTCCGTCCATCATCACTTTTGGTTTTTCTTTGTTCGCCCTAAGTTGGCAGGGTATGCTCAGACGTGAGTCCCTTGCTCACTTTGCCACTGGAGTCAAGCAAGCCCGGCTGAAGACGGCTGTAATGCCAGAATCCGGTCCTGGGAAGTTTGATTCCGGTCCAGGGAAGACATGGCTTGGCAGTTCGGGCTGGACTGTTCCCATGAGGCACAGGGTAAGACTGATTTGCATATGGCCATGTCTGAACTGGGGTGGCGGAGTGAGCCAAAGAATGGTGATGGATTAAACCCAGATCAGTTGACTGGGGGTGAGTGTTTGTATTATCAACGGTCCGTCCATCTTCACCTTTGTTTTTTCTTGTTCGTCCTAAGTTGGCAGGGTATGCTCAGACGTGAGTCCCTTGCTCACTTTGCCTCTGGAGTCAAGCAAGCCCGCTGAAGACGGCTGTAATGCCAGAAACCGGTCCTGGGAAGCTTGATTCCAGTCCAGGGAAGACATGGCTTGGCAGTTCGGGCTGGACTGTTCCTATGAGGCACAGGGTCAGACTGATTTGCATATGGCCATGTCTGAACTGGGGTGGCGGAGAGAGCTAAAGAACGGTGATGGATTAAACCCAGATCAGTTGACTGGGGGTGAGTGTTTGTATTGTCAATGCTCCGTCCATCATCACCTTTGTTTTTTCTTTGTTCGCCCTAAGTTGGCAGGGTATGCTCAGACGTGAGCCCCTTGCTCACTTTGTCACTGGAGTCAAGCAGGCCCGGCTGAAGACGGCTGTAATGCCAGAAACCGGTCCTGGGAAGCTTGATTCCGGTCCAGGGAAGACATGGCTTGGCAGTTCGGGCTGGACTGTTCCCATGAGGCACAGGGTCAGACTGATTTGCATATGGCCATGTCTGAACTGGGGTGGCGGAGTGAGCTAAAGAACGGTGATGGATTAAACCCAGATCAGTTGACTGGGGGTGAGTGTTTGTATTGTCAACGCTCCGTCCATCATCACCTTTGGTTTTTCTTTGTTCGCCCTAAGTTGTCAGGGTATGCACAGACGTGAGTCCCTTGCTCACCTTGCCACTGGAGTCAAGCAAGCCCGGCTGAAGACGGCTGTAATGCCAGAATCCGGTCCTGGGAAGTTTGATTCCGGTCCAGGGACGACATGGCTTGGCAGTTTGGGCTGGACTGTTCCCATGAGACACAGGATCAGACTGATTTGCATATGGCCATGTCTGAACTGGGGTGGCAGAGTGAGCTAAAGAACGGTGATGGATTAAACCCAGATCAGTTGACTGGGGGTGAGTGTTTGTATTGTCAACGCTCCGTCCATCATCACCTTTGTTTTTTCTTTGTTCGCCCTAAGTTGGCAGGATATGCTCAGACGTGAGTCCCTTGCTCACTTTGCCACTGGAGTGAAGCATGCCCGGCTGAAGACGGCTGTAATGCCAGAAATCGGTCCTGGGAAGCTTGATTCCGGTCCAGGGAAGACATGGCTTGCCAGTTCGGGCTGGACTGTTCCCATGAGGCACAAGGTCAGACTGATTTGCATATGGCCATGTCTGAACTGGGGTGGCGGATTGGGCTAAAGAACGGTGATGGATTAAACCCAGATCAGTTGACTGGGGGTGAGTGTTTGTATTGTCAACACTCCGTCCATCATCACCTTTGGTTTTTCTTTGTTCGCCCTAAGTTGGCAGGGTATGCTCAGACGTGAGTCCCTTGCTCACTTTGCCACTGCAGTGAAGCAAGCCCGGCTGAAGATGGCTGTAATGCCAGAAACCGGTCCTGGGAAGCTTGAGTCTAGTCCAGGGAAGACATGGCTTGGCAGTTCGGGCTGGACTGTTCCCATGGGGCACAGGGTCAGACTGATTTGCATATGGCTATGTCTGAACTGGGGTGGCGGAGTGAGCCAAAGAATGGTGATGGATTAAACCCAGATCAGTTGACTGGGGGTGAGTGTTTGTATTGTCAACGGTCCGTCCATCTTCACCTTTGTTTTTTCTTGTTCGTCCTAAGTTGGCAGGGTATGCTCAGACGTGAGTCCCTTGCTCACTTTGCCTCTGGAGTCAAGCAAGCCCGCTGAAGACGGCTGTAATGCCAGAAACCGGTCCTGGGAAGCTTGATTCCAGTCCAGGGAAGACATGGCTTGGCAGTTCGGGCTGGACAGTTCCTATGAGGCACAGGGTCAGACTGATTTGCATATGGCCATGTCTGTAACTGGGGTGGCGGAGTGAGCTAAAGAACGGTGATGGATTAAACCCAGATCAGTTGACTGAGGGTGAGTGTTTGTATTGTCAACACTCCGTCCATCATCACCTTTGGTTTTTCTTTGTTAGCCCTAAGTTGGCATGGTAGGCTCAGACATGAGTCCCTTGCTCACTTTGCCACTGGAGTCAAGCAGGCCCGGCTGAATACGGCTGTAATGCCAGAAACCGGTCCTGGGAAGCTTGATTCCGGTCCAGGGAAGACATGGCTTGGCAGTTCGGGCTGGACTGTTCCCATGAGGCACAGGGTCAGACTGATTTGCATATGGCCATGTCTGAACTGGGGTGGCGGAGTGAGCTAAAGAACGGTGATGGATTAAACCCAGATCAGTTGACTGGGGGTGAGTGTTTGTATTGTCAATGCTTCGTCCATCATCACCTTTGGTTTTTCTTTGTTTGCCCTAAGTTGGCAGGGTATGCTCAGACGTGAGTCCCTTGCTCACTTTGCCACTGGAGTCAAGCAAGCCCGGCTGAAGACGGCTGTAATGCCAGAAACCGGTCCTGGGAAGCTTGATTCCGGTCCAGGGAAGGCATGGCTTGGCATTTCGGGCTGGACTGTTCCCATGAGGCACAGGGTCAGACTGATTAGCATATGGCCATGTCTGAACTGGGGTGGCGGAGTGAGCTAAAGAATGGTGATGGATTAAATCCAGATCAGTTGACTGGGGGTGAGTGTTTGTATTGTCAACGCTCCATCCATCATCACCTTTGTTTTTTCTTTGTTCGCCCTAAGTTGGCAGGGTATGCTCAGACGTGAGTCCCTTGCTCACTTTGCCTCTGGAGTCAAGCAAGCCCGCTGAAGACAGCTGTAATGCCAGAAACCAGTCCTGGGAAGCTTGATTCCAGTCCAGGGAAGACATGGCTTGGCAGTTCGGGCTGGACTGTTCCTATGAGGCACAGGGTCAGACTGATTTGCATATGGCCATGTCTGAACTGGGGTGGCGGAGTGAGCTAAAGAACGGTGATGGATTAAACCCAGATCAGTTGACTAGGGGTGAGTGTTTGTATTTTCAACGCTCCGTCCATCATCACTTTTGGTTTTTCTTTGTTCGCCCTAAGTTGGCAGGGTATGCTCAGACGTGAGTCCCTTGCTCACTTTGCCACTGGAGTCAAGCAAGCCCGGCTGAAGACGGCTGTAATGCCAGAAACCGGTCCTGGGAAGTTTGATTCCGGTCCAGGGAAGACATGGCTTGGCAGTTCGGGCTGGACTGTTCCCATGAGGCACAGGGGCAGACTGATTTGCATATGGCCATGTCTGAACTGGGGTGGCGGAGTGAGCTAAAGAACGGTGATGGATTAAACCCAGATCAGTTGACTGGGGGTGAGTGTTTGTATTGTCAACGCTCCGTCCATCATCACCTTTGTTTTTTCTTTGTTCGCCCTAAGTTGGCAGGGTATGCTCAGACGTGTGTTCCTTGCTCACTTTGCCACTGGAGTCAAGCAAGCCCGGCTGAAGACGGCTGTAATGCCAGAAACCGGTCCTGGGAAGCTTGATTCCGGTCCAAGGAAGACATGGCTTGGCAGTTCGGGCTGGACTGTTCCCATGAGGCACAGGGTCAGACTGATTTGCATATGATTTGCCATGTCTGAACTGGGGTGGCGGAGTGAGCTAAAGAACGGTGATGGATTAAACCCAGATGAGTTGACTGGGGGTGAGTGTTTGTATTGTCAACGCTCCGTCCATCATCACCTTTGTTTTTTCTTTGTTCGCCCTAATGTTGACAGGGTATGCTCAGACGTGAGTCCCTTGCTCACTTTGCCACTGGAGTCAAGCAAGCCCGGCTGAAGACGGCTGCAATGCCAGAAACCGGTCCTGGGAAGCTTGAGTCCAGTCCAGAGAAGACATGGCTTGGCAGTTCGGGCTGGACTGTTCCCATGAGGCACAGGGTCAGACTGATTTGCATATGGCTATGTCTGAACTGGGGTGGCGGAGTGAGCTAAAGAACGTGATGGATTAAACCCAGATCAGTTGACTGGGGGTGAGTTTTTGTATTGTCAACGCTCCGTCCATCATCACCTTTGGTTTTAACTACACTTGCATACCATACACTTTGCAAAGTCCTGAAACTAACTAGTGAAATTCAATTAAAACAATTATTTTATGCATAGTTTTATATAAAAAAGAGAAATGCATTCCCTTAATCCTCAGGATTTGACCCACTTAAAGCCCTGGTTTGACTGTCACTGACCATTGCATTGTGTTTGTGTGTGTATTTGCTTGCAAGTTTGGGAAGTCATGGTTTCGTCTCTTGCCTCATATTTGAGAATTTTTATCATTTCGGCCCATTTGCCACGCTATGGGCACTTTTCAAAGGCATTTCAACTCTTTCTTGTGTAGTGTCATGCTCTCAGCTTATGCTCGGTGGTAGGTTACTCGCAACCAGACTTCCAAGACCATGGGGTGGTTCAGGTCAATGCTGGTCTGGATTCCGATTGCCTTATTATGTAATGAAGGTTGCAAGAGCCATCATTCAGGCCTAATTCCTTATTCTGATAGTCTCCACCCATATATATTTTTGTTTTGTGTTTGTTTGTTGCTTTCGCCAAGATGTTGTGGTAAAAGTGTACATAATAATAATAATATTAATAATATTATTAATAATAATAACACTCATATCCTCATCTTTCCAAAAGCAATACAACGAGATTAAAAAATTCCCTCTGGCCCCCTCAATAAATGTTGTCACTAATGGACATGTTTCTAACTCCGCCAATGAATCCTCCATTTCCTTCAGCCCCCGCTCAATGGTTTGGCAAGACCTCACTGTTATTTGTATGCTTAGCCCCCTAATCATCACTTTTAGACCTTGAATGTTTGCTGTAGTTTTACCCCTACATGTTTGCCTCCAACCCTTCTGTTTAGCTGACTTTGCTTTTGCTGGCCTTATGACTCTAAGGACTGCTAACAAGTCCTGAAGTGCTTCTCCTCTCTCTTTTAAAACTGGTGAAATTGGCTTACATCCAATTGGCACATTTAATGTACTTGTATTTCACTAATTGGGCCCAGGACCTGTAAATTAAACGCTACTAGCGGGCCTGCAGCACTGGTTGTGCTAGTCACGTAAGAATCCGTTTCAAACATGTCCCAGGCTGGCCTTT
The DNA here is from genome assembly GCF_964261635.1 of Lissotriton helveticus. Lineage (NCBI taxonomy): Eukaryota > Metazoa > Chordata > Amphibia > Caudata > Salamandridae > Lissotriton > Lissotriton helveticus. The sequence continues at coordinate 1,787,839,035 of NC_136061.1, forward strand.
GCAGGTTGTGTGTGCAATTTTAAAATGCCATTTCGACCTGGCAAAATAAACCTTTTCCAGGTCCAAAGCTTTTTCTTATAACATATAAGTCACCCCGATGGCAGGCCCTGGACAACCCAGAGGGCAAGGTGCAGTGCATTTAAAATGTAGGACATGCATTTTTTAAGTTTACATTTTGTTAGTAGTGAAAAACCTTTACATTTACTTGCCCACCTCTCCCATAGTAAAACATTGGGGTTACCTTATTACATTTAATAAGGTATCATTTCTAAATGGGGACAGTTGTAAAGAAACATCCTCCCTCATGATGAAGTCGGATTTTAAATTACAATTTTGAAAATGCCCCTTTTAGATAGTTGGTATTTTTCTCCCTTAACCATTAGGTGCCTGCAACCTGTCTCTGGGTCACATGACTCAGTGTAACTGGAAGTTGGGCTTTGGGCATTCCTCCTAGACAGCCTGGCTGGGCCATCACTGGCAGGTTGGGAGGGTGGAGCTGGGTACAGCCCTACTTACACATGAATTGGCTGTATGCTGCCACCACACAAAGTGCTGCATACCCCCTGTAATTAATCTGGAACCAGGGCAGGGGAGGCAGGAAACTTGTTTACTTCAAATAAAAACCTCTAGATGTTTCTCCCACTCCCAGATATAAATATTAGACCTCAGACTACAACTCTTCGGCATGCTTTAGGACCGGTGGAAACACTGCCAGGAAAGAGGACTGCTGTATTGCTGAAAGCAATGCCATTCTGCTGGACTACTGCCCTATTGCCTTGCTGGATTGCTGCGCTGCTGCCTTCCTGCTTTAAACCTGCTTGTGAAACCAAGACTCACAGAGTTACTCGAAGACTAGTTTGCTGGCCTCCTGTTCTGAGCCACAGGGACATAACAGGCTCCCAACCAACTGTACCTGTACCCAGATCCAGCTGGAGCCAGGCCGTGACCCCCAAGTGGTGTCCCTCAGGTCATGGGTCCCTTGTGTGGCCTCAGAGAGGCTGAATTTAAGCTTTTGTGCTCTTATGACCGTTAACGGGTCCATTGGCATGGAATACTTTTCACTCTCTTAACCCGGCAATGCAAAGTTGCATCAGCGGGACCTTCTGGCTACATCTTGACATCTCACGGGGAGAGCCACTGCGAAGCTCTGAGCCGACTGCTTGTGATGATACAAGATCTTCATGCTACATCGATGTCTATCCATGACACCCAACCTGCACTACGTGCTACAGCAACAACCTTTCTTGATGCTTCCCTGTACCTTGTGGCTCCCCATAAACGCAAACAGGATTCTTTCTTTGCTCCATTTTCCTAAATTGGTGTGGGATTTTATTTGTGCTGTGTTATTACTCTATTAATGTTTGAAATGCTGCATAAATACTTTACACATTTCCTCTAAGTTAAGCTTGACTGCTCTGTGCCAAGCTGCCAGAGGGTAGAGCACATGTTAATTTGCGGTTTGCTTCTGCCTCACCCTGACTAGGAGTGTGGTTGCTGCTTGAGAAGGGATTCACTTCCCTCAACCAGTAACCCAATTTCTCACAATGACTTTCAAAGTGTCCATTTTGACTAGTGGGGAGGAGGCAGTCAGCATGGAATCCTTCCCTCTGCGGCTGCAATGGCAACAGGCTGGGAACATACATGCTCAGTTGACTTGCTGCATCCTTCATCATTGGTACCTCCTACAGCATTTGCTGGCACCATCAATAATGCATCAACAATTAGTCACACAGAGTTGTAATTAGGCTCAGTTGTGGGGTAGGGTGAGACCAGTTTGCTGATCTTATGTAACTTTCGGACAACAGAAGCTAACTAGATAAGATATCTGTACTAGTTTTTAAGTTAACATTCATTTCAGGGAATGCCAGTGTAAGTGTGGGGGTGGAGAGTGGTGACCCAGAGATGGGTAGGCAGTGTGCTGAGACCGCAACACAACCTAACTATCAACAGCTAAAACCTGAAATGCTTAGCTGCTGTCTTCTTTCCTACTCGTTCACCATGTTTTGTGGTTCAGATGGCTTAACACAAGCACTAAATTTAGAAGGCAAATTGTAAGCATTTGCTTTTATACAATGCTAATTAGCAGTTGCTCTTTGCCATCATGTCAAACCTTATATAAACATTTGTGAGACTTACTGACAGTATGTAGGTGCCATTTATGTTTGTGAAAGAGACATAGAACCAATGTGTAAAATCTTTCATTCAATGTGCCTTTATCTTCTCGGTTCATAAAAATAGTTATTTTGGTGCCTGAGAGCCTGAGACTTGTACAATGACTACTATGATTCACAGCTTCTGTTGGTATGATGTGAGTCAAGATGACATGCACGTGCTGTTATGTATATGAGTTTAGACATGACCAATTGTGCATAATGTGTTTTCTGTGAGTATGTTTTCCGAAATTGCTTATTTCCAATTCCTGTATTGATGTAGCATAGAAACTCCTGGTTTGGTTTGGTTTGGCAGAGAGCTCGCCCAAACTCCCCAATTGCTGTAGGAGAGTTTTCGTTTTTTGCACGTTCAGATCTTAGTAGGGATACTATGGACAGGAGGTGGCAGCTCCGGAAACTGATGGACCCAATTAAGGCTCGCGGAGGGCAGGTATTTCTTCAAGAGCCCGCTCGCCTCAAGGTTATAAGAAACGGACATACGTACTTCTTTAATGATGTTAAAGAGGCAGAGAGTTATCTCTTCAGTATTAGCTCTAGCCAGAGCTAAACGTAATATGCATTAGCATAGATAACACTGACGAACTAGGTACACTAGGGGGAGGCTGAGGGGTATAAATTCAAAAAAGGGAAAAAAGGGAAAAAAAAAAAAGAGGGTGAGGGAGGAGAATAAAAAGGAAAGGAAAGATGCATGCCATTTCTACAGGATGTATTATGAAGCTTGCTTATGGAAGGCGGAGGGGGCGGGAGCGACTCAGGGGGTGTTACCACACGTGCTGCCTCACCAACGGCAGCGGTCACTGGAGGGTGGTTCTTCCCCGGCTGGGGAGAGAGCCAGGGGGATGGGAGGGGGGCGGGACCCCTTCTCCGCAGGTTGGGGGCAAGGGGAGGAAATGGGGGGGGGTATAGTAAAAATTGTTTGCAGGATGACAGGGGGAAGCAATTTGATAAAGTTTGTAACTCTTTACTGGTTTTCGATGGTATTATTTTGTGTTATAGAGGTTTTAGAGAACTAGCTTTTTTATATGGCTATCTGAAGAGGGGCGCAGTATCTTTACTGACATCTAAATGCATTTTATAAAATGTTTAGCTTGGAACGTGGCAGGGTTGAATAGCAAAAACAAAAGATCCTTAGTAGCAGAAGAGCTGAAATTACATAACCCCCACTTTTGTTTATTAACAGAAACCCATATTATTTGGAAAGACAGGAGAATCCTAAATCAATTAGGGTATGATGTTTTGGTCTGTTCTACTTTTGTGAACCCTACAAGAGGAGTTGCTATCCTTAAGGATAAGCGTTTTAGGGCAGAAGTACTTCAAACTGCTCATGATAAGGACGGCAGATGGGCTATAGCGCAAATTAGCTATGTAAATGTTAAATATGTCCTATGTGTTGTCTATGGCTCAAATATAGACGAACCCAAGTATTTTGACCAACTAAACGTGAAACTCTTGGACTGGGCGGGGGAAATAATTGTAATGGGGGATTTTAATTGCATTCTAGACTATAAAATCGACACAACTAAACCGCATGTACATCAAAGGATGCATAGGACCAGATCATCAATATTAGATTTATGTCGGAAACATAACATCAAAGACGCTTGGAGGCATTTATATCCAACCTCACCAGGATATACGTACTATTCTGCTCCCCATAAGATGTGTACTAGATTAGATATGGCTCTAGTAAGCGATAATTTATTACAGACCGGCTTTATGACCATCTGCCCCCGGATAACATCCGACCATAACGCACTAATAATGACATTCGATACACAAAACACTAGGACACCACCTAGGCCATTTTCCTTTCCTAGATATTTAATTTCAGACACTATTTACGTGACGCAACTTAAAACTCATTTAAACGAATTTATAAACATCAATAGGAATTCAACCGGGTGTTGCATGGTATGGGACTCTTGTAAGGCAAGCATCAGGGGCTTTACTCAGGCGTATGTTTTTAGGCAAAATGCAGAACAGAAGCAACATAAGATTACACTATTAGAGAACATAACCAAACAAGAAGACTTACTAGCTAAAGCCTTACAGCTCAATTCTCCATCGGCAATGGAAATTAACATAAAACTTAGCGCACTAAAAAATGACATAAAATCTAATCTTATTCGAAAAAATAGTGCAAGGATTCACAAATTTAAATTTGCTCAATATGAGGGTGGTGACAAGATCGGTAGAATTTTAGCCTATAAGGTGGCGGAAAAAAGAGCCGACACTCTAATTTCTAACATTCGAGGACAGGGGAACAAACTATATAGCCAACCACAAGATATATTAGATCAATTCGCGGGATATTATGAAAACTTATATACCCCGGACAGCCCTGTAAATATAGACCAAATTAAGGAATATGTGAACGACTACCCAGTAAACACAGGGAATATATTAGGCTTGGATGCACTGTCTAACGACATACAATTGATTGAACTATATCAGGCTATCAACATCTTACCAACGGGAAAGGCGGCAGGGGAAGATACGATACCTTTGGAACTGTATAAAATCTGTAGACCAGAACTAGAACAGCTTTTTTTAGAAGTAATCCAATCGATCGGAATAAGTGGAACAACCCCTAAATCCTGGAATCGGACAAAAATAATCTTTTTTTAAAAAAAAGGTAAGCCTAAAGAGGAGAGAGGGTCATATCGACCCATCTCTCTAATAAATACTGATGCGAAAATATTCGCCAAGATCATTGCACTTAGACTTGCCCCATACATGCCTAGAATTGTAAATCCGCAACAACACGGCTTCATCTCAGGGAGAGATACAACAATACATGTAAATATGGCGATAACGGCATTTGATATTGCGGAGATTGAATCCACCCCACTCGGCATGATACTATTAGATGCTGAAAAGGCTTTCGACCGAGTGGGGTGGACCTATCTCTGGTGCGTGCTGTCTAAAATGGGTTTTGGGGGTAGCTTCTTGAAGGGTATAAAAGCGCTCTATGACAAACCTACCGCTTGTATTAGTTATGGGGGCTTGACCTCACCAGAATTTCCAATTAAGCGGGGGACCCGGCAGGGATGCCCTCTTTCTCCCCTCCTATTTGCTCTCTCACTGGAACCTTTTTTACTTGCCCTTCACTCCCAAATTTTGATTGTTCCTTTTAGCTCCAGTTCACAGGAACTGAAAATGACAGCTTATGCTGACGACATTGCAGTATACACCACAGATGTCGCCAAAGCGCTGAAAGGAATATATATTGAGGCTGGGAAATTTGGGAAGGTGTCAGGCTATAAGCTTAACCAGCAGAAGACGCAAGTTATAGCCAATTACTCTCCTACCGTACCTATTCCCGAGATATGTAAAGAGGCCACTTATTTAGGGGTTAAATTAACAGCTAGAATACAAGATATCAATAATATAAATTATAATGATCTGATTAAAAAGACTATTCTTATTTTGAAAAAATGGAACAAATTGCCTTTGAATATGGTTAGCAGGATAAACCTTATTAAAATGAAAGTTCTTCCAAAATTTGTATACTTATTCCGATCAATCCCATTGGCATTAAACAACTAATTTTTTCAACACTTAGATGGGATCCTTAGTAGCTTCATTTGGGGTTATAAAAAAGCCAGAAGGTCGCTAAAAATGCTGAAAAACAATACAAATAAGGGAGGGCTGAACGTTCCAGACTTCAAATTATATTTCTGGTCCTCGTTTATTACACGCATACGCTCATTACTGCATGGAGGTAGAACTCTTTTCTTTCACTATTTTATGTTAAAACAAGACTCACTATTTTTTTTGTTCAGAATCAACGACCCGAATTACTATAAAAGGGTAAGATTCAAGACCGCTAGAGATATCGTTAAAATATGGGAAAATATACTAAAATTCTGTAAAACAACTTTTTTCCACCCAAAATTACCATTGTGGGGCAATCCAGGTCTCCCGGCTATATTCACAGATTCCACCATTAATAGCTGGGCTTCTTCTGGGATTAATACCTTAGCGGACCTATATGGCGTGCAGGGGTTTTTAGATTATAACACTCTCAAACAAATATATGATCTACCAGAAACTGCAAGATTTAAACATATGCAAATTCATGATTATCTGATTAATAAAAAAAAGATACAAACTGTTTCGGAATGTGATATATGGACATGTCTTTATACAAACAAGAATAAATCAATTATTAGTGAATCCTATCGAATATTTAGCACATTTAAAATAAATGACAATGATAAATTAGCCATGAAATGGAGCACACAACTAAATTTAAATATTACGCCTAAGCAGATAGAGAACTCTTTTACTAATATCAATAAATTGGTACGCTCATCTAGCCTTAGGCTACAACAATATCGAACGACCTGTATGCTCTATTACACACCCGAAAGGATCGCTAGATGGTCTCCGAACCCTACCTTTAGCAGTCGTACCAAATGTCCCAAATGCTCGGCTGTAGCAGCTAATTTAGTTCATATCTTGTACTCTTGCCCCAAACTTCAGAGCTTTTGGGATGATATACTGAGGGTTCTTAGAGTAAAAAATATCCCGCTTCCAACCATCACGGCCGCTTCGGTCTTGATAGATCTTAATCTATCCACATCTCCACTATCTCCCCTAATGACTATACTGTTCTCATGTGCCAAATTAACTTTAGCTAGAGCTTGGATTGATTCAGATTCCCCGACGGTTTGGAAGTGGTGGATATTGGTAACAGAGGTACATGCTATGGAGCTGGCTTTAGCCAACCTTAGGGGAACACGATCATTGATTAAATTTGATAGAATTTGGGGTAGCTTCATAGACTAAAATTAGAACTTTATTTTTATATTGTTTAAATGTTAAACCCTCATGCATTAAAACTATAACAGTAACTTTAACTACTGTGATTACATATCATAACTAATTTGTTTATAACATATTTAATCTAGCTGGTTTTCTTTTTGTAACTATTCATGAATGTCTTATGAATGTCTGTCGATCTTTGCTCTTTTTGTTTTTTCCGTCATCCTGTCAACATCAATAAAAATCTTTAAAAAAAAAAAAAAAAGAAACTCCTGGTGACATATTTATGTGGGCTCATACTGAGAGGGTGCCTATTAAATTAATGTGTATGACATGAGGCGTGTGCATGCATTGTCACAATGTCCCTGATTTAATTTAATTAATTGTGGGTTTATATAGCGCTAGAATCAACTCCCGGAGGAGTATCTCCGCGCTTCGACCGCTGGGGAACCCGTCCTGGCTCACCCTGAGAGATGGTCCCTAATGGGTATCTCTAAGGTGCGACCAAGCATCCCCGGCGGTCTGGGGGGCCGTTGTGAAGATGAGGCAAGCTAATGCCCAGAGTTGCCGAGTGTGGCCCCTGACTGGAGTAGGCACCGAGGCGAGAATTATCGAGCCCGCTGACCCTGGTCCACGACCCTGCCGCGTCGGGAATCGAACCCTGGTCCCGGGCCGTCCTCTGCTTACGGGTCTGCCGCCTCTAACCAGTGAGCCACACCACTCCACTGATGGACGGCTAATCGGCTATTGAACTTGTTATAGTTGCTTTCACTTCGCCTAGACCTATGCATTTGGGCAGACAAGTCTGAACTAAATGTTTTGATGTAATTTTCAGATGTACCATGTTTAAGCTACCTATGGACATGAGTGAGCATGATTCGATTGCCTAGCAGAATTTATTTGGGTAGAACTATGTGTAGGCATGTATCCATGTTCACCTGTTTAAATGTTGTTCTAATCATATGTGCACATGGATTATGTACTCTGTCATTGCATTTCTCCGATGAATACATTTTGGTGCCATGTGTCGCCCTTGTAATATTACATTGCCATGAATGAACACGAGTGGTGTTACAGTGGTCTTCTTGCTCTATTCTCAGTTTCCTGGTGTATCTGTTGTGTAGAAATTTTATTTTTGAAAATGTATAAAATCAAACACATCTTTATGCTTGATGGTTTTACAGTGGTACTTGAATGTGGCTAGTGCCTACTCATACATATCTTGCATGTGTAGATTGCATATGTGTATCAAAATAGCAAAGTTTATATGAGAACCGAGTGCACACATCCTACAGGCAGAAGGGAAAGCAGGTTTTGGACATACTTTGGTTTTGAAATTGTGAGAAACTTGTTAGATGGTTTGAATTTCAGAGTCTGTGGTGTATGCTAGTCATGAGATGCTCACTTCAGTATCAAATGAGGATTGTTCACATACATATTACCACATATTTCAAGTACCTTTTTAATGGTCATGGACCTATGGTGTTTGTGAAACTCCGAAGTCTACCTCCTAGACCCACAACTAGTTGTGCACATATGCATTTGTGATCATGTAAATGTGCTGGTTATTGTTAAATAAGTGTCCTTAGTGATCTTGGATTGTGTATGTATGATACATATTGACTACCATGTCAAATGACATTTTCTGAGAGGCTGAGGATTCTGAAAATCTTCATATGTGTGGAAAATCCGTACTGTATTCAACATGTTAGTAACAAATTCAGCAGGGGGTAATCTGCCATCACACATCTTGCGATGTGGCTTCCAATGGAGAGAATTGTAGTTTTCCATGCAGTGATTCTCTGATACTACCTAACTTTTTTTAACATGGGTCATACCCAGTCAGCGATGTGGATATTGGTGACATAGTCAATTACATTGTACCTTGAAAATTAGTGTGTACTGCAAGTGTCACAAGTTGGCTTGTTTGTATTTTTTTAACTCTGGAACTGGTTTTGGTTAAGCAGGGACCAACTATATTCGGATTTTTCTACAGGCTCTTCATCGTGTGAGTGCTTATTATGGCAGTGGGTATGTGTCATGACGTGATTCACCATTTGAACATATGTCTGCTTCTGTTGGTATGTGATATGTATGATTGGCCAAAATCTGATTGGCATGTACGAATAGTCTGTAACTGTGCCACATACAAATGCATGCATTGGACATTCTCATGGTAGTAGTCAGTATGCACACCAGTGTTAGGCTGCATGAGGCAGGTGTATGTTGAGTGACAGGTGAATACAGGGTGTATGCTAACTTGTTCCAGTGTCCTCACCTACATGAAAAGCCATTATTGTGTGATTTTCACATGTTAATCAAAGCAAGGTACATTACTAGAGGACATGCATTCCATCTATTTAATAGGCTGTGTTAGCCAGTGCGTTACAGCACAAGGGTGAAGTTTGCATCAACTTGTTTTTACAGATTGTGTCTGGAGTCGGGGATGGATTTTACATTGTGTTGAGAACCTATGTTGTGTGGTGAGATTCCACATACATGTTCATAAAGTGCCTTCCTTTTAACATTTATGAAGTTTGTAAATTGGACTTGTTACAATCTCTTGCTCTATGTCTTCTGTGTGTACAGGTTAACGCCCATCAGAAGAAGGCGCTATGGAAAGCCATCACCCGAAAAGTGTGGTCCCTTGGGATCTATCGCCGGCATAGCGTCCACTAGAAGAAGAGGTGGGAGAGATCATAAGATGCTGGACCCGTAAGATCACTCAAGTCCATGTAGGGCAGTCCTCCCCAGGTCCTAGAGGCATGTGCCGTAAACTGACTCCTCTCATGGGCCATATTCTGGTGGTGGCCTACTCAGAGCTCAATGGGTTGTTGAAGGCCCAACAGCAGCTACAGGAGGTTATGTTTTGTACAGAGTTTAACTGTGTGATTAAACTATTTCCTCCTGTCGCAGGCAGCATTTTCCTTGCAGAAGATGTAGGTGAGTATAGGTGTGGGGATAACTTGTATTTAAGCATGTATGGGTAGTGAAGCTGCATCCATATTGTTCTTACTATACTTATGTCCAAGTTGCAGAAATTAGGGAAGCTAAGTGACTTATTTTATACCTGTAGTAATACCTGAAAGAATAATGTGTCATGTCAGATACACATGTATGATGTGATGTGTGTATGAGATGTCCCTCACAGACCATGTATATTCTGATGTTTTGCAATGTTGCTCACACAATACCATATATGTTGTCAGAGTAAATTTCTGACATGTGAGATTGCCTGCATTGCACAAAGTAATAAAGGTAAGACATGTAATTGGACCACTGCTCTGATGTAAAACTGCATACATGTATCCATACATATATAGTTGATTTGTACAAGAGGCTAGTGAACACATGTTTAAATTATTCACGATGGAAGATCTTAATTCTACAAATGATATTTATTTTCTTGTACTTTGTGTAATGTTCAATATACATTCCAGATGGATGACATGTTGATTTCCACACACAGTTAAGTGTATGGATATATCGCTGTTATTTGGTGATACATAGTAATAGAGATCTCCTTTCATGGGTATGTCATGATGTCATGACAATAGAATGATAACGTTGTGGCCTTTGTGTCTCAGACACTGGACTGGAATGTCCTTGAATTTTATGTGTGAAATATTTGTGGAGTTTGTAGCTCCACTGTTGGCTGTGCTCTCGCTGACTGATTACATGTGTAAGCGGAGTCTATGTTTCCTTTGAGCCTTTTTTTGTGCTCAGAACTTGAGGAATTTACAATGGTCCAGCATTTTGGTGGTGACCAAATGTATTATATTTTATGTGCAGTGAACACTGTTATGACCACAGGTGACCCCTCATATTGGAAACATGAGACTAAGCTGACCAGGCTAGGCATCCACTGTCAACTTTTGTTTGATGCATACAATGCAATGTTAGTGTGTAGAGCCAGGCCATTGTGAATTGGGTATGTCTCAAGCTGTAGGTTGCATTTGTAGCCCTGTCAATATTTCCTGCTACTGGCCAATTATGGTGAGCCATGTAACCCTGGGCGGAGGACTAAGCTATGCTAGCGGAACGTACGTAGTTTATGCACCTACGTGCTGCGCGAATTGTACGTAGCACAGTAAAAAAATATGCGTAGCAGGCAATTTGGCGACCGCAAGTGAGCAAAATAACATCCCGGCAAGACTTTTTCCTCGTTCGGCGAGATTCTAAATGCGGGGTGGTCAGGTTTCTCATTGCAAGTGGTCGCGTATGCTATCGACTGCTCGCGATGAGAAACTACCAGTCCGCATTGAGAAAGCTGCCGCTCGAGTACAAATCTGCTTGAGTGGCAGAAAACTTGATTGCACAGTGTGGACAAGCATCCGGCACTGTGCAATCAGTGCGAACAGCAATTTCCCTACCGCATTACGCAGCTTGCGTAGCTACGCGTAGCCAAACGTAGCGCTACTACATGAACTACGCCCAGGGTTAGAGCCATGCAGTTAATGTAGAAGTTATGAACTTAGTTAACTGAGTCTTTGGAGGATGTTGCAACTGTGTAATGTTAGTAGATGAAATGTCTTCGGTGTCCTTACACCTATTTGAACTGTGTTCTCAGCATTGACAGAGGCAGGCAGAGGAGACATAACTGGAGATGTTGGGCTTGGGGATACAGCTCACCAGAGTGGCTCTGGTCAGGATTCTGACAGCGACAGAGTTACTGACACAGAGGGTGAGGAGTGTGCCGAGGAGGAGCAACTTTCAACATATTCATCAGACTTCCCCTTCAGTGGCCATTTGGTGGAGGTGCTGGACAGCCCAGTACTTGAGATCACATCAGCCTTGACCTCCACTCCCTTATTCACCCTCCCTGCTGGTCCCGACAAATTGGTCCGGCTCCGCAGTCTATATGGTGAGGAACATCTCCTTTGGCCCAGGCACCTTATTCACTGCCCCGTGGCCCCAACTGCCTTGAGGTAGGATGCCATTGACCTCCTGAGATGCATCTCTGTTGGGCAGGATGCACAGTTGAAGGCCCTCCATGGGCATTCCACAGTAGTGGCCCAGACGCTGGAGTTCCTGGTGGAAATTCACAGTAGTATTTCTGCACTACAGAGGTTGTTTCAGGCTGCCATCAGTGAGGCTCTGGCCTCCTCAGTGACGGCAGCCCTTCCCTCAGCCATGTCTTCCAGCCCACCTCCTGCCTCTTCCCAATGCTAAAACCCTGTTCCCATACCTTTCCCATCCAGATGCAAATATAAGCAGACACGCAGTCCAGCATCCACATGAACCACAACACCTCCAAATGCAGAAACATTAACATGCATGCACCCACCAAACAGACACTCACCACACTCACCAGGGCCAGCCCACACATATAGGCGGAGTATGCTCCAACAAACACACGGCAGGCACAAACAACATTAGACCCCCAGACACTTGCACCAACCACAGGCACAACCACAACAGTGACATACAGTCCCACAGCCTTCCAGAGCCCATCCCTTCCATCCTACCTGCCCAGGATCCCATGGATGCTCCTCCTGTAGCTGGTGATGTTCTTTCTCGCCCAACCACTGCCCCACCTTCCTTTGACAGCACAACCTAACCCAGTCCCGACTTCAGTTCTCGCTAGTTTGTTGCTTTGAGGTACCTGGCCTGCCCACTAGATGCCCGTTCCTGACGAGATTCTCCAAGACGTTTAATGTTTGGCAAGTACTTTGATGCAGCAATGTGCTCATGCACTTTGGAACATTGGACCAGCCATTGGCCTTAAAAGTTGGTTAACTGTAATTAAAGAATATTTTTTCGTTTTTAAACATTAACTCTCCCATCATGTCCTTTACGTGGATTTAGCTGTATGTGGTACCTGGAGTACATGTGTGTATTCTGATGTAGTTTTGATGTGTATTGGGGTTCCTTTGTAAGTGGTATTTGTAATGTGACCTTTGTAAAGCTGTAACTCTCATGCCCCAAAGTTGGGGGGCTTCAATTATCGTGTCTTCTCTACGCAGACGATATAGTCCTAATCAGCAACACAAAGGTAGGGCTACAACATCTTGTGAATGCTACACACGGTTATTCTGAAGCAAACAAACTGACTATAAACCTGGAGAAAACGCAGACAATGGCGTTCAGTAAGAACAAGAAAAAATCGTCGTCCTGATACTGGAACAATGCTCGAATTAATGACACGCCAGTGTACAAATACCTAGGAGTAAAAATCGATAACTGTGGGCAGTTTACTATACAGAAATCCAGCACCAGAGGTAAAGGTCTTGCCTTGTCAATCTCTCTAAAAGCACTAAACAGCTAACTTACTGGGCACTCCCTTCTACCTCTGGTTCAAGTAATACGAGCTAAACTCTTGCCAACAATCACTTATGGTAGCGAAGTACAGAGACGAAAAGACCCACGATAATACAGTCATTGCTGCATACAGAATTATTTTTAGCCTGCCCAAACGAACCCCACCGGCACAAATTAGGCTAGAGTTCGGTGTCCAGAAACCGCTCCTGGCAAGACAAGGGGCATACATAACTATCTGGGACAAAGTGCGAAAATCCAATCTAAATGAGTATCTATGGATGGAGCTAGAGCAACAACCTGCCTCACCAGCAGCCAAGTATCTTAAAAGTAGCCTGGTGAACACGGGCTTAAAGCAGCTTTTGGGATACCCCTACAAATCATATAATGCCTAAAAACATAGTCAAGAAAACAATCAAACATCTTTCGTGGGTTGAAGATAAGGCAGCCCTCACAAAAAGGTCACATGGCTGGATGACCCTGAACTCTTACTCAACACAAGCAACACAGAGTTACCTTGGATTGGGTTATGCTAAAATTGCTAAAATGTAGTTTTTAAAATACAGGCTGGGCTTGCTACCCTGCAGCCGACATTTCCCACATTGGCTAAAAGACAAGGCGAGCTCCCTTTGCCAGTTATGTGGCTCAGTGCGAGAGGATATGCTGCACCTGTTAAGCTCCTTTGACAAACAGTTGGACTAATGAAAACATCTGCTGAAATGCCACTTTAATCAGCGAGGGATACGTTCACGAAGACAAGCAGTTCTTGCCTGCTTTGCACCTCAGGATCCACAGTTGAAGTTGAACTGTAGTTTTGTGAAATTTATGAAGGCGGTGGAAAAGAAACTGCCATACTGAATCTTAATTGCTTTTTAGATAATATTATAAAACTGTACCTATTTCCAAGGTCATCCAAAATAGGATGCATCTCTACGATTTTAAAATGAAATGAGAATTTGGGACTTCGATATGCTGGTTTATTAATACATGTAGATTTACTTTTAAATTCTAATGTTTGTAATGCAATGGTTTTAATTAACTATGCAAATAAAATACTTACTTGTACATGTTGTGTAGTTCCACTGAATCGTAAAACATGTTCATGGTATGGGCTAGTGTCCTGTAGATCGAGTGATTGTGTGAACTTGCTTTCTCTGCTCTGATATATGTTGCTTATGTTTTGTTATTTTCAGTACTCAAAGTGTACCCCCAGACATGAAGTACATCAGCATTGCTTAAGTTTGTGTGGGTCTGCATGTACATGTGTGAAATGGGCAGTGTATGCTTTTTGGCTACTTACAATTGATGTCTGACAGATGCTGTGTTTGCTATTTGTTTGGCTGCTTTACACTTTTCAAAATCCTACACATGTGTTCAGCTTATTTCTGAAAAACACATCTGTGATTTCTTTGGGCCAGTGCTTCTGTGATTGTCAATGCATGTGGTAGTTGTTTTATTGGGCCACAGGCTTGGCTTATTTTGTTTCCTGATAGTGTCATCAGTATCCTGTGGGTTAAGTTTAGATTAGGATATGTTTCCCAGTGTTGACGGCTATGACATTGTATGGCTTGGCTTTTGATGTGAGCAATGTGTGTGAGTTTACTTTAACATTGTGACAGGGAACTTTTTTTCCTTTGATGAGTTGTTACTACTGATGTGTAATTAACATTACAAATAGAGTTTTGATGTGTACGTTGTAATGGGGTCATTTTAAGTGACTTTTTTTATTCAGAGTTAAATTAGCAAGGCCTCACGGTAGTGGTTGTCATTTTCCAGAGACACATTAGATTATTTGGTAATGTTGCAGTGGACGACTGCAGCGGAATGGTGGTATTGTGTCAGCGAAGATAGCTAGTTTCCCTGTTGTGTGTAATATATATTGGTGTGTTTTTTTAGAGGTGGGGGTATTGCGTATCACAGAAAATGCTGACATTACTTTCACTTTTGTAGTACTGATACGCAAAGCGTGTAGACTGTTTGCGTGTGTTGTTCATATCTTTATGGTGTCGAGTGCATGTTACGGAATGCACTACACAATTTTGAATGTGTGCTATGTAAAATGTGGACTGGTAACATTGTTAAATACAGTTAAAGAAAAACTTAATTATTTGTTTGCTGATGATGAAAATCATTTAGCATGGGTCACAATAGATACATGGAGTGACCAGACTTACCGGCAACGCCGTCTTAGATGGGCTGGTGTTTGGAGGTGATTGATGAGGTAGAGCAACGGCATTAACTGGTAGGATAGCCTCCATGTCCCAAGGTATGCTTTCACAGATATGGACTCCAACACAGCTAGTGTGAAGAGCACAGAAGGCAGTTCAGGCAGTTGTTTCTTTGGAATTTAATGTGATAGTGTCATAACTGATGATTTATAAATGATTTAACCCACCTGTAATGGGAAAATAATTGCGTTGTGTAGCTGAACTGGGACTCATGGTACACTATTGATTAATGTTTGTTATATTTTTAGACTTAAAAATACCAAGTAGCTATGTTGGTTAGGAAACAAGATATAATTGATTGTTATGGTTAGCAGACATAGGTCTGTGTAATGATGATAGTGATAATAATATGTTGTGACTTGTACACAGAACACTGAAAATCTAACAAAGAACAACTGGGAAGAAAATAAATGAAAATAGCACCCAAATGCTCAAAGCTCAAATGGTAGTCAATAGTCGTGGTAGACTGGAACCTTGGTGTGATCAGAGGTCAACTGTGATGGAGCCCTGGTTGAATACAACAACCAGTTTTGTCCATTTGGATGCCTTACTATGAGACATCATGAAATTGGAATGATATAGGACAAGGTATCACAAAAGCTGTTGGTTTGGGAGAAAAAGTTTCGAGTAAAGGAGTAATTAAGGTTTTGCACCTTGGAAAGTCTGATCAGTTAGATTTGGTGACTTTTACTACTCAAGAATTTTACTTTTGGACTTAGCCTCCTGTTTATTGGTTGTAATCCTTGAGCGTGGAAAGGTTGCACCCCTATCCAATGTTGATTTCCACAATGCTGAGTAACCTCTCTCCGAGTATCAGCTGAAGAGGATTTGCTGCTTCTGAAAAGCTCACAACGGGAGAAACCTGATTACTTAGCTCATTGAAGTTGTACATTGGGTCAGACAGCCTTGGATGGTTTGCCTTGGGCCTCCAAAGTTCTGGGTGTCCAAAAACATTCCACGCCCGAGGGTCCCAGGACATCAAGAACAGGACTAAGGCATCAATACTCACACCAGCAGAGCCATCAGCAGGGTCCAGGTCAGTTAGTAATAGTCAGCTGGGACCTCCAGGAAACAGCCTCTCACAGCATTTTGTAGCCCTGAAGTCACACAGGAGGTCAGCCAACAGGCATATGGATGCCACTTCTTTGACCTGGGTCCAGACCTTCAGAGCTCCTCTTAGGTCACAGAGAACAGGTTCAACCCTATTCTAGTCTTATGCAGGTCCAGAAAGTGTTCTGGGAAGAATGTATGGGGATGGCACCTTTATGCCTGGTGCTTGTTGGTGGCTGGGGAGGGCTAGAGCCCCCTGCCTAGAAATGAGGCAAAAGTTCCCAGGGGTTACCCTACTCACTTTGGCTGCAGTTCCTGTTTGCCCTACTACAGACAATCTCACAGTCCCCTTCACTCCCAAAACCCTTCTCCACTTGTGCAAAGTGTGCCCATCTAGAAGTAAGGTCATGATAATGAGCAGTTGTATTTATTTTTATTTATTTATTTACCCTTCTCTATGGTTACTTCAAACCTGTTCTGGAGGCAGTTCCCACCCACTAGGTTTGCTGTTTGCCTAACTAGGAAGACAAAATGCTGGGGCCTTCCACTGTGTCACTTAACATTTGCATGCAAAAGGGGGGGCCCCTTTGAAGTAAATTAAGTTCCTGGGTACATGCTAACTGGTCAACTCTCAGGCGAAGAGAAAACAACTCGCCACACACAAGCCATTGTCTTAATCATTAGGTTGGGTTTTTAATAAATATTTTAAAAAAGAGTTGTTTTATCATATTTCTCCCTGGTCCAAATCCTAAAATTGCTGAATTAATATTTAATCCAGCTTCTGAAGAGTTCCTATGGAGATGTCAGATGTTTCTTACTGTGAAAATAGCTTTTGGGTTTTAGTCACTGTAAGGGCATATTATGTAAACATTCTTACCTGTAAAACGTTTCAAAGAGATCATCATTTTCTAGAATGAGGGGCATATTATGGTCCAATATTCTTATTAAGAGATTCAAGTAACATCATGTAATACAAGTCCAAATGCAGGGTGGTTGGTAAATGTAACTGAACGCCAATTTAGAAGTCTGATTTCATTTCACATTATCTTTAACACTAGGATTGTGACACATATGAACGCAGCATTATTTATTTGTTGGTATCTGTATTGACAATTAATGATAATGTGCTCTAAGGGGGTTTTACTTTTTGGTATAAATATTGTGAGGTTATAAGCATTGGATTTAGTGCTCGAGTTATGGCTTGAAATAATTGCAATGTTGTGTTCGGTTTTGCTGAGCTAACCCTAACTGGATCATTTTAGTGGTTTTTAGGTTTTGTTTTATTTAGTATCCACACCTTCACTTTAACTGTACATTTTAGGAGATTTTTAGAGTTTTCTTTTTAAATATATCCTATGTTTTTTTTACAGTGACTTAAATTTTTTTATGATACACTAGAGCCAGATTCTGTGGATCATGTCTCACTTTGCATGGCTGAAAGATTGGACACGGCCCGGGCAATAGCAACGTCATGTGCCTAACTCCCATTGCACATGTACTTTGGCTGTGTTCAGTGAGGCTTGTAAAAAGGGCCTGGCTCACGGCCTGTGATCAACCTGCC
This sequence comes from Lissotriton helveticus, assembly GCF_964261635.1. Lineage (NCBI taxonomy): Eukaryota > Metazoa > Chordata > Amphibia > Caudata > Salamandridae > Lissotriton > Lissotriton helveticus. The sequence goes on from NC_136061.1 coordinate 1,787,857,073, forward strand.
GCAGCAAGTGGGGTCTGACCATTTTTATTTTGTATTAATTTTTTATTACTTTCTTCTGATTTAATATTTTTTTCACATTTTTAGGGGGTTTGGGGAGCTCAATGATGAGAGAATTTGATGACCTTTTATTAAGGTATCAGCAATGTGGGGGGCGGGGCCTAACCAAGCACCAAGATGGTGGCTTGATTCTGGAGCTCCCGTGCGGCCGCTCTAATTCTGCTGGCTCATGAAGGATCCAAGCGGCTGATCGAGCGCCGGAATGCTGCCGCTGCACATAGTAGAGTGGGCGGAGCAGAGAGGCGCCTGTGGGAGTGCCTCCGATCCCCTTATGCATGGCTCCTGCGACGCCGCCCTGTAACGGCCCTCGGAGGCCCCGGGAAGAAACGGGTCGCAGACGGGCGTGAGGGCGGGGCCATCGCCGCATAGTGTGACTGCACAGTCAAATCCAGAACGCAGCTTTACTGCCTAAGAGAGCAGACTGAAGGAGCCGCTTGCAGCATGAAATACAGAAGCAAGCTAAAAAGGGTGAATCATGCGCATGGTATTGGGCTCCCCCGCGGAAAGATTTAACAACAAACAGCAGCCATGCAGCATTGCAGCCCCCATAGCTGCAGAACAGACTGGTGAGACTGGGGCAGGGCCTACAATGCACCCAACTGGCCCCCTTAACCACTAACACAGTGCGGAGTGGGAAATATGGACTCAGTGGAAACGGGGCTTGAATGAACATACACAACTCTCCTGGCATAGAAGCCAAGTCAACGAAAAGCCATTCCAGGCCCATTGCAGCTTTACACTTGAAGTGGATAACCTGTAGTGTGATTGCAGTGTGGGACGTCTGGGGCTTCAGGATTACCCCCTCTGAGATTATTATCAATCAGACAGCCTCTGCTGCAGCGACTCGTGCCCGGGGGTCCTGATTTCCCGGCACCCATCAACACAGGCATACTTGGCACCCAGTGCGCTAATCATGGGGCGCAGTGACCCCAAGCAGGAGCTCTTGTTTGACATTACTAAGACACCCAGACGGGAGGGGGGAGATGATGGAGAACTGGCAGAGCATGCCGATTCCCCTGACAGCGAGCAACAGCTGTTGGAGGGTGCTGCAGCTATAATGGCTGAGCTATGGGTGGGCTTCAAAGCTATTTATGAGAGCTTCCATGAGCTGGGCGCACGCATTGACACCATTCAAAATCGGGTCGAACTGCACGAAGCACAAATAGATGTGATGGAGACGTGTATCTCCGACATCAAAGGTGCACAAGCAGCTATGGCCAAGTGCCTTGAGCGCACGGAGTGCCTTCTCGAAGCCACATCAGCAAAAGCAGAGGACCTGGAGGTGAGATCACGCTGCAACAACCTCCGAATTGCAGGTGTTGCTGAGTCAACCAACACTGGCCCTATGGAGCTCTTTGTTGAAAGTCTGCTTACCAACCTATTGGGAAGAGGCTGCTTCTCGACAACATTTGCTGTGGAGCAGGCCCACTGATCTATTGCTCCCAGATCTGCTCCATGAGCTCCTCAGCGGCTCATTATAGCACGTCTCCTTAACTATTGTGACCATGAAGCTGCCTTGCGCAAGGCCCGAGAGGTAGGAGATCTTTAGTACCAGGAAATGTCGCTATCCATCTACCCTGACTTCACTCCAGTTGTGCAAGAGGCCGGGCGCAAGTGTCAAGACATCAAACGAACATTGTACAATGCCAATGTCGGTTATGCAATGCTGTGCCCGGAGCGCCTCCGCTTACAGGTGAAGGGAATACCGCCATTGTTTACACCCCCGCGGAGGCGGTGGAGCTTTGGAAGCGCCACAAATCTAATAGAGGTGTCCCTCTCCAGGAAAATGACCCACAACTGTCAGTAATGGAAGACGGCTTGGCAAACAAGCACATTGGGCATTATTGGCGAACCCATTGCAAGCAAACTCCATAACCACTTTTAAGATGCCTGCAGTATCTCTCTGTCTGTCTTGCTAGCTGACTGTTCTGACTATAGCTCAGACCCTCCTCAGTGAGTAGCAGCATGTTTATCTGCGATCAATAACTTTCATGGATAGCTGTCCACTCAGGGAGTTGCTGGCCCCCCAGAAAATCTCCTAACTTTTATAATTTCTTGTTGTACTCTTTTAATTTGTCTTCTGTTTGAAGAGATGGGTTGGGATTCACAGGATCCAAGTTGGGTAGCTATCCGATGTGGGAGGAGGGAGGGGAAGTTGAGTAAGATGTGTATATTTCAAATTGTTTACGCTTTGCAGGTCCTTTATATAATCATTGGCGCACCATTCACATGTAATAGAATTGTCATACCGCACCATACCTGGCCCTAGCCCACATGAAGGGCAGTGTGCAGGAAGCGGGAGGAATGGTGCTCAAATGCATAACATGGAATGTGAAGGGGCTATCGAATCCCGACAAGGGATGACAGATATTGGCCTACCTAACAAGACACAAAGTACATATTGCCCTGCTCCAAGAGACCCATTATACCCCTAACATGAACAATCACTTTGAGGCCTCCTTTAGCAATAATAGATTTTCTAAAACTATAGCACTTATTCCCGCAGTGTGTGTTTGCTCATACACAAGACGCTCCCCTTCCTTTGCATTGCTAAGCAGGTGGGGGTCTTGCGCACACTCTGACGGGATCTTGATAAAATCAAACGAGCGTTTGTGACCTATACACCCAGGCCTTGGATGGTGGGGACCCTCCGCCCTTACACCAACGTGCAAGTCTATTGAGCGACTTCCTAGACCTTGCAGCTCGGGAGACTGCCTATTTAGGGAAATATGCATGGGCGCAGGTGTATGGGGATGGTGAAAGGCCAGGCCATACTCTGGCCCGCTTACTTACCCCTCGACAGCAGGCTACATATATCACCCGACTCCAGACTGCAGACGGCACCTGGACCACACAGGATGCAGACATTCAATCTACCTTTTTTGCATACTACACTCTGCTGTATACCTCAAGCTCTCCACCAACTGGTACAGCTCTCTTCGGTTACTTAAACAACAATAGTTTGGCTTCACCTATTGGGGCGGATGAAATCGAGGAGGCCATAGACAAACTAGATGGCACCTGTACCCCCGGCATGGACAGCCTTACTGGAATGTTCTACAAAGCTTACAAAACACTACTGATACACCATTTTATAGAAGTTTATGTGGAGGCACTGGATAGAGCAAGCTACCAACTATGATGAGGGAGGCAATAATCCCACTACTACTTTAAACTGGGTAAACCACCAGAGTATTGCGCGTCTTATAGGCTGCTATCTCTGTGAATCAAGATTATAAAATACTGGCGAAACTCCTTGCAACGCGGATATCACTTAAAATTGATCAAATAGTTTCCCCTCTCCGGTTGGGTTTTATTCCAGGCCACTCCAAATCAGTGTAGTGAATCTTCGCAAGTTGTTCGCCATAATTAACCAGATCAATCCCGCTATTCCCGCTGCTGATGTACTCCAAGACGCCGAAAAGGCATTTGACTCCCTGGAGTGGGACTTTCTCCGGACAGCATTATCGAAACTCATTTCCCGCAGAACTTTCGCTCCTTAGTCCGTTTATTATACAAGAACCCGGTCGCCCAGCTTTGGATAATTGGAGGGTTGTTGGACAGATTCTCACAATCATACGGCATTCGGCAGGGATGCCCGTTTTCACCCATATTGTTCATAATAGCAATGGACCCCTTGGTGCAGCATTTACAAGAGCGTCATATCCATCGAGGGATTGGGTTTCACAGGGGCCCCCTTCTGGCTTCTCTTTACGCAGATGACATTCTTTTATTCATTCGGAAACCCACCACCAATCTCTCCCCAATTATTTGTGAGGTGGTTCGGTTCGAACTATTCTTGGGATTGGTCATAAACTGGACCTAGTGTGAGATCTTCCCGCTGATGGAAGCCGCTGTCCCATTCACATTGGACTTACACTTGCGCTGGTGTGATGACCCTCCCAGATACCTGAGAATAACCTTACGCCACACAGCTTCAGAGGTTGTCTGTCTAAATTACGGTCCGTCCATAAGCCGTCTGTCGGGACAGATTAACCGCTGGATAGCGCTCCCACTTATTATTGCTGGTCGCATTACGATCATTAAAATGTTGGTACTACCCCAATTTTTTGAATCTGCTCTTGAATATCCCTCTCCCACTCACGATTGCCTTTTCAACACTCTCCATGGCATGTTAACGAGACTGATATGGACAGGGGGACAGGCACGAGTGAATTAGTAGACACTCACTCAGCCATTCGAGCAGGGTGGGTTTGGAGTTCCCTACTTTTACTTATATAATTGTGGCACAGATGCATTATGCATATTTTTTGTATCACCCGGACGCACCATTACAATTCCTCAAATCAGAGTGTACACTGGCTCCTTCAACTATCCTTCCACTTAGGCTCACTAGAAATCCTGCTGACATCCATACTCTGCAAACAACATGCTGGACTTGGAGGCATCTCGGAAAATACTTAGGGACCAAACATTTGTACTCTCCTGACTTGCCCCTTCTAGACAATCCATGGCTACCTCCCACTACTGAGACACTGACACAATGGGCACTAACCCGTTGCCACCTTCAGACTGTGGATGGATGACATGTTTAATAGCAGGCAAATGTGCTCTATAGCAGACTTGACAAAGGGTCAGGCTGTGTATGCATTTGACCATTTTCTGATACATAGAACACACCCCTCATTGGTTGCAGCACTTCGACTGCTGGCATAGGAACTCCCTGAATTCAAGCCCCTCACAACAATATCAACACCCAACAGTGCACATCTGGTATCCCGGCTATACCACCTTGCGCAGACACTCCTACCTGCGGTGGGTAGACGGGCGAGGGCGGCTTGGGAGAGGGACCTAGACGTGGGCCTAATGAGGTGAGCAGACTTGATATGTATTGAATAATTATAGACACAAGATTCTGCACTTCAAATACTTACATAGAATGTATGTTATCCCTGTGTTGGTGGATCGGAATAGGCCGGATAACTGCCTGAGGTCTCTGATGGAACATGCCGATTTTATCCACCTAGCGTGGAATTGCCCCTCTATTTTAACTTTCTGGGAGGGAGTCTTTGGACATCTTGTGAGAATGGTTGATTCCGAACTAACGCCCTTGCCCCTACTAGCATTGTTGGGGATTGTCCTTCCTCTGCGAGTTGGCTTTAGGAGATTTACTGCAATAGCGCTGCTGCTATTGTAAGCTCAGCTATGTGTTGATCTATGGACACATTAATAGTACTGTGCGAATTGTGGTTTCTGTCTCTTGTTTTGATAACTTTCAATATATATATTTTTTTAAAGGTATCAACAATGTGGTGCTTACCTGAGAGTCTACACTGTCTGATTCAGAGGAATGATATGAACCCAGCTCCTCATATCCTACCTTACTGCCTGTATTGAGATGTTCATGAGGGAGTTTGGGTATGTGCCAGGAAAGACAGCCTGGTAGTTGGGACATCGTTGATGCCCTTTCACTGTTATTTTCCTTCAAAGAAAAAAGGAGATTCCGTTTGCGTTCTCTAAGGGTTTGTTTCAGTGTTCAGTCCCTCCCTGCCTGAACATCCTATCATCCATACTCGTCCCCTCCTACCTGCGATCAATTGCTGTACCTGAAGTGTTCCTCGTGTCAGTATAATGTGTGTGTAGCTGTCAGTATCTGTGTTTCCAGATTCATCTCTGAGATTAAGGAATCAAAATCTGAAGTGTCTAAGGGTGGACCTATCCCCTGTGAAGCAAACAAGGACCCCCTGATTTGGATCAATTTCCTGGGTCAGGGCAAAGCAATTTGTGTGAATAAAATACCCAGGCAAATCTTCAATGAACACTAGCACATGAACAGTGGCATTATTTGATGATAAAAAGTTTTTGTTACATTAATATACATACATGATAAAGTATTTCAGCATTATAGCATATGCATACGTATAAACATTCATCAAGTGCATTTACGATACATTAAAAAGATGGTTTCCTGTCAAGGACAGGAAACCATCTTTTTAATGTATCGTAACAAAAACTTTTTATCATTCAATTATGTTTTAAAATAGCAATTAAAATGTACCAAATGTGCAAAAACGTTTTTTGATCATTTTTTTCAAATTCTGTTTGGCAAATGTCACTGTTCATGTGCTAGTGTTCATTGAAGATTTGCCTGGGTATTTTATTCACACAAATAAGGGTGGACCTATAACATAATACAAATAAGTCACACAATAGAACTAGCCCTCTTTCCCCATGGTTAATTATTCAGTGTTAACCAACGCACTTACAATTCAATTCCAGCCGCGGCAGGTAGTGAGAGTACCGGCTGGGCGGTGACATGGGGAGGGGGAGGGGCAGGGTGGGGGTTAGTAATGTATGGATCACAGACTTTAAAAGGTAAGTAAACATAAAAATAAATAAAACAGATGTCGTAATCCATACATTACTACCCCCCACCCTGCCCCTCCCCGGCCTGTACTCCCACTACCAGCCGCGGCTGTTCAATTCAATATTTATTTAAAGATTTGAAACTCCTAGGAGGTGTCACATATGAGTACAAACATTTTAATATGAGTAATAAAACATTACAAACTCAATACACGAAGCATCATGTAATTATAAGGGACCTGCATTAGGATAGCTAAATTAATTTCAGTAAAAACAAACACTATTGTCAATAATCCCGAAACATAAGCTACTAAACGTTTTCAACATTGCATATCCTATGATGCTTCTAGGACATTGGAAAATTACCAGTTCGAATATGCAGTACAATCTAAAATCCAGTTTCAGCTAAAAAGTCATTTTAGAGTTAGCAGCAAAAGGAGAAACGACAAAGCATCTCATAAAAAAGTGCAAGGTTAGTATACATACACCTGGTCATATGCGGTAAAGTCCAAAGTTCAAGTTCGACTTAAAAAGTTAAAATTGTAATTAGCAGCAAGAAAAGATAACTAAGCATATCCAGGCCTGTGCAAAAAGCAATTTAGTAACAACCAGGTCATATGCAAAATGCATCCCGGGACCCACTTGAAATAAAATTTGAGGCTAACATCAGGTGCATGATGGGAAAAAGACTCAACATAACCCTGTTGTACAAAATAGCAGAAAATAGCAGCCAATCAGCGTGCAGAAAAATGCTAAATTAGTAAAAAACAGAATACTGATATTTCATAAAAAGACGACTAGCAGAGATATGCTAAAATTTGACAAGCAGAGATATGTTAAAATGTCAAATTTGTACATAAACTCCTTAAAATAATTAAAGAGTTTTACACGCACTGCTTCGTTATTTGGACAAAAGAGATAGTCTTGGGCTGATGCTACATTTGTAACACAATTTTGTAAAAACATCAGACGAAGCCAACGGTGATGATTCGAGGCCAATGCAGGACAAACAAATAAAACATGGTCCAGGGTCTGAGTGCTCAGCATATACAAGTTACAAGTTTTTCCATTATTCAGATTCTTGGACCAATTAGCTGTAAGGTCATTTAGAGGAACGAGATTCATATAACACAAAATGAGCAGACAACGAAAAGTGCGGGTTCTTATCTGTGGTGCATCTCTATCAGTTTGAGCATAGCAGTCAGGTAAGTCTGCTATATAAAGAGAAAATAACAGCGGTGCTAAGGCAGCCTTGTTGAAGACCATTTTCAGTGGGAATTACGGGGCATATTACCAACAACTAGCGAAAATTTTTGTCTCTAACTTGTTTAGAGACAAAAATTATCGCCGCACATCGGCGATTTTTATCGCAGATAAACCTTGCTATTAGCAAGGTTTATCGCAAATGCGATAAAAAACGGCCGCAATGCATGAATATCGCTGAAAAGTCAGCGATATTCATGCATTATCGAGCAAATGCTCTTAGCCATGTTATCCACCTCCCATTGGATAACATGGTGAAGAACTGCTCAGGGCAGGTGTTAGCTTTTGGAGATATTCGCGCTTAGCGCGAATATCTCCAAAAGTTGGTAATAGGAGATAGCGATGTTAGCGACTGTTTCCAGTCGCTAACATCTTGGCACGCCCACTTTGCATGTCATTAGTGATAAATATCACTGACATGCAAAGCGGGGCCCAAGATGGTCGCTATCTCCTATTAGCTGTCACTAACTGGTGTTAGCGACAGCTTGGTAATAGGGAGATAATTTTATCTCCGCTTTCTTGGCTTTTAAAGCCAAAAAAGCGGAGATAAACCCCCTTGATAATATGCCCCTACATTCGATAAACCTTGATTTCCACCCAGTATCTGGCACGAAGTTTGCGAATGAAGAGCTATGATTAAGGATAGCAGAGGAGCAGGTAAACCGATTTTTTGCAGTTTTTTCCATAATAGAGGTCAATCTATTTTATCAAAGACTGTTGAAAAGTCAATGAAAGCCATGAATACGTTGGAGTTACGGGAGATTGTATATTTTTCCTCAATTAAGTTCAACATGGAAATATTATCAAGCGTGGAGGGATTTTTTCTAAAGCCTGCTTGCTCGATGGGGAGGACTTTCTTCTTTGCCACGCACTTACACAGCATTCACCACTACTGGGGTTCTTGTGCAATATGTTGAAGTTCATAGGAGAGTATTCCTATGGCACACTCTTGTATTCAACGTCTTTCATATGAGCTCTACCCTGTTAGTTGCACAGTGTTAGTAGTACAAGGTAAGTCTCAACCTTGTTAGCGGCACAAAGTGAGTATCAGTGCAGCAATGTGAGAGTTTAAAAGAAAAACCAAAGGGAAGATCTTTAAAGTCAGAGTTCTAGGAAAAGCACGGTGCCTACTTGCGTTGGGTATCTTAGACTTGCGTTGCTCCTTTGCCTGTTGATGCTCTTATTCTCTAAGGGTTTGTTTACTCTCACAGTTGTTTTTATTCTATTACTTTCAGGTGGCTGAGCTGTAGTCTGAAGACAGAAGGATTGCAGGACACCGAGACTGATAAGGCTTGGCTTCCATTAGATGCTCAGGTCAATCTTAGGGCCCCCAAACGCTGTTCCCTGGAGGCTGAACCAGAAGGGTCCAGGACAGGATTTCAGCTGGCAGAATCCCCAAGGCAATGCTCCATCTGCATGGTCGCAAATACAGGAACAAAGCCAAACATGGCCATCAGAAGTCACCGAGGTCTTGCGGAGTTTGTGCTGAGTATCAGGCATTCGGGATGAAAGGTGCTGGTGGACGGGGAGTATGGCCAAATTTTAATATGATTATCGCACCAGGAACAAAAGAGAAACATATCATGATCAATCCGTAATAACACCCAAATGCAATCATACCATAATGTCATCACAGCATCACACCATAATAATTTTGGATACGTAGTGTTTTGGAGATGAATTTTAGCATGTGTCAATATTACATACATGGTGGCGCTGGTTACATGGGTTAGAGGCAAGGTTTTTATGACGTTATCAATTCATATGCACTGGGACTCTGGAAACCATGACACCACTATGGACTCTTGATCCATTTTCGGGTCCCTTTCAGATTTGCAAACCTGATTCTAGATCTGTGAAGGGTTGATGGTGCTCAAAACAGATCCAGATTGTTGGGTTTTGCAAACCCTAAGTAAGGGTTCATGCACCTCAGAGTAATTCTGGATTTCTCTTTTAGATTCTACAGAATCAATGGTGAAATGTACATTTTTATTTGTTTCTGAGCAAGGAGATCAGGGGATATTTCCCTCATCTATTTCAATTCCTAAACTTTTTCTCCCATACATGGACACAGGGCCACTTCTTGTGATTGCAGCCACAACAAATTTTGAAGTGGTGTTTCGGACAGTACAGTAGAGTGTAGTAGAGTGGTGGGGACTAACATACAGTGGAGTAGAGTGGCATTGAGCAGATGTACATACAGAGAATAGAGTCTTCTAGAGCACAGTGGCATGTCATAGAGTGGATTGTGACAAAGTGGAGTGGACTGTCATAGAGTGGAGTGCCGTACAGTGTAGTATTGTAGTGCGGTATGTTGTTTTGAGGAGTGTTTTAGGGTGGAGTGTTTAGTCAAAGGAAAGAATCAATCATGTGGACATTTTTCAATATTTCTTCCGGAGAGAAAAAGGTTGTGAGAAAGGTAGTCTTTGCGACAAAAAACTATAGACGGGCACTTCTCCAAAAAAATCTGGTCAGGGCACTAGCAGCAAGATGAAACGCTTGAGAACAATTCATCCTCGCCACTCAATGAGAGCACAGCGAGAAAATGATGTGCTGCAAGCATCAACATCTACTGCTGCGGTTAGTACCTGGTGACCAGCTGCCATCTACATCTACAGATTATATGTCTGCTACCATTCTGGAATTTAGGCATATTGGTACTATATGCACAAAATGCAAAACTCTTCTCAATGTTGGACAGCATTCCTTTCTGTTAGTGAATGAGGCAAAATGGAGCCATAAATGTTTTTTTTAGTTCAACCAAGTGATGCCCAAGTTTAATGCACTTTGTTTCACAAATTCATGTTTTTTAAGGTTTTGTTCAAAACCTCAAGAAAAAAACAACAACAAAAATAACAACATTTTTGAAAACCCAAAAAAAACAAATACTCATGCTAAAAAACCTTTTCTGGTTTAAAGAAAGAAAATCTTTTTGTTATATGTTTGTTAATGTGTGAATACTTGTCGCTCTATTTCTACACATGTCAGTTTGACTAGGTGTTTAGTGGGTGTATGAGTGGTTATGTAAGTGGCTGTATGGGTCAGATGTGGGTGTGTCAGTGGCTATATCAATGTGTGAGTGAATAGGTGTATGAGTGGCTGTATGGGAGAGTGAGTGGGTCTGTCACTGCCTGTGTGGATGAGCAATTGAGTTTGTGAGTGGTGGGATAAATAGGTGGATGTGTGTGTGAGGGGCTGTATGGGTGAGTAAGTGGCTGTGTCAATGGCTATATCGGTGAGTGAGTGACTGAGTGAGTAGCTTCAGGAGTAAGTGAAGAGGTGTGTCAATGGCTGTGTGAGTGAGTGAGTGGGTATGTGAGTGGCTGTATGGGTGAGTAAGTAGGGATGTGAGTGGCTGTATAGGTGAGTGAGTACATGAATGAGTGGCTGTATGGCTGAATGAATGGCTCTGTCACTGGCAGTATGGATGAGCAATTAGGTGCATGAGTGGTGGTATGAATATGTGGATATATGCGTGAGAGGCTGTATGGGTGAGGGAGTGGCAGAGTGAGGGGCTTCAGGAGTGAGTGAAGGGGTGTGTCAGTGGATACATGAGTGAGTGAGTGAGTGGCTGCATGAGTGGCTCTATCGTTGAGTGAGTGGCTGTATGGATAGCTGTATGGGTGAGTGGGTGCCTGTGTTACCAGCTGTATAAATGAGTGAGTTGTTTGAGTGGCTTTATGACTAAGTGAGTGGATGTGTCAGTGGCTGTATGGGTGAGTGCACTGCTGTGTGAGTGGCTGTATGAGTGAGTGAGGGGATGTGTTATTGGCTGTATGGGTAAGTGAATGAGGGGTTGAATGGGTGAGTGAGTACCTGTGTTAGTGGTTGTATTGTTGAGTGAGTGGCTGTGTGAATGCCTGTATGAGTGAGTAAGTTCCGGTGTCAATTGCTGTATTGGTGAGTTACTGGCAGTGTAAGTGGCACTATGGGATAGTGAGTGGCTGTGTGAGTGATGAAATAGGTGAGTGAGTGGCGGTGTGAGTGGCTATACAAGTGAATGAGTGGCTGTGTGGGTGACTGTATGAGTATGTGAGCTCGTGCATGAGTGGGTGTATGGGTGAAAAAGTGACTGCATGAATGGCTGTATTGGTGAGTGAGTGGCTGGTTGAGTGCCTTTGTGAGTAAATGAGTGGCTGTGTGTGGCTGTATGGGTATGTGAGTTCCTGCTTGAGTAGGAATATGGGTGAATGAGTGACAGCATGAATGGCTATATTGGTGAGTGAGTAGTTGTGCGATAAGCTGTATGGGTGAGTAAGTGGCTGTGTGAGTAGCTATATAAGAGGTTGTATAGGTGAGTGAGTGGGTATGTGAGTGGTCAAATGGGTGAGTGAGTGCCTGTGTTAGTGGCTGTATCAGTGAGTGAGTGGCAGTGTGAATGGTTGTATGGGTGAGTAAGTGTAAGTATGTGTGAGTGAGGAGCTGTGTGACTCGCCATGTGAGTGGCTGTATAGGTGACTGAGTACCTTTGTGAATGGCTCAATGGGGAAGTGGGTGGCTGTCTCAGTGGCTGCATTAGTGAGTGAGTGGCTGTGTCACTGGCTGCACTGGTGTGAGGCTGAGTGTTTCAGTGGCTCTCTCAGATTGTGGCTTGGTGTATCAATGCCTGTATCAGTGTGTAGTTCAGTGTGTCCTTGGCTGATCACTGTGTAGCTGGGTGAGTCAGTGACTGTATCAGTGTATGACTGGGTGTGTAAGTGGGTGTATTGAAGTCTACATGGTTGTGTTGATACCTGTATGAGTGTGTGACTCGGTGAGTTAGATACTTATTGGTGTGTGGCTGGGTCTGTCAGTGGCTGTATCGGTGTGTGCATAGATTAGTAAGTGCCTATATCAGTGTGTGGCTGGGTATTGCAGTGGCTGTGTTGGTATGTATGTAGGTGTGTCAGTGCCTGTATCAGTGTGTAGTTGTATGCATCAGTGAATGTATCATTGTATGGCTGGGTGTGTAAGTGAATGCATTGATTTATTAGTGTGTGGTTGGGTGTCTCAGTGGCTGAATGTGTGTGACTTGGTTTTTCAATGCCTGCATCGGTATGCAGTTGGGTGTGTCAGTGGCTATATCATTCTGTGTCTTAATGCATCAGTAGCTGTATCAATGTGTACCTGTATCTGTCAGTGGTATGTTTGTGTGTAGGTGGGTGTGTGAGTGACTGTGGGATTGTTTGCTCGGGTGTGCACCCTAAAAATGTAAAGTTATGAAACAAAACTGCAAGAACTAATTAGTAAAGTACATTACTCCAATCAATGGTTCCATTGATCTGCATGAAAGAAAAAGACCCACAATTATTGATTACTGTTACAGGTTCTATACTCATACACTGTAAATGATGTACTGTTGAAAGAATTTTCATTGAACAGTGGGAAAAAACAATCATATAGATTGCAGGATAATAAACTTCACACTATGTCACTTCAATTAAGCAACATTGTGCATTGCACTCAATAACAATTTCTCTAAACAATTATTTTACCCATATTTGCACTACTAATTTGAGAAATCAGAAAATAGACCCTCATTATCAGAAATACTAATGGATGAACAAGGCACACCAGCATATTGTAAGCCTTATAAAGACATCAACCCTGGTAGGCCTAATAATGTCATAAATACTGATAATAGATTTAGGACAAATACACTATACCACTTTCAAAACTGTAATCATCATTGGAACTGCAGTTATGGAAAAAATAGATAAGAATTTGGGAGATTAAAATGCAGCTTTTGCATAAATTTGAGGTTTCTATCATTACATTCTGTACACCCTTTTCTACCTTTTACATAGGCAGCGTAGTGACCAGATGTACTGTAACTCCTTCATGAAATATGAAAGCCACGGAAGTATAAGTTCTACCAGAAATAGATATTTGCCCTGCTTTGGAGTGTGTAAACTCTGTTTCCAACTTACATCCATCTGCCCTGCATCCTGGTAGCATTAATACAAGATACTTGCCACTTCTTTGTACATGTAGAGTTGATGCTATTATTTTGTGTAGATTTTTCAAACAATCTGTCAAAAGACACAGTTTTGCAATCCAGTAGTGTTAAATAAAGTAATTAATCTGAATCTATTTCTGTAGTTTATATGAAGGACCAATCTTCACTCTTATGATTCCATGAGTAAATAAGTCCAAATAACTTATCAACACATATTTATTTTTCTTCTAAAACTCTATGGATCACCATTATAAACGTCTGTGCATTCTGTTGAGCGTTTAGAGTCGACTGCACATTTCCATTACATATATCTACAAAGTCTTGCATGTGTGAAGCGCATTGTGTTATAGTCCTAACAAAATCTCTTCTGTGGTTTCTGTTCAATTGCATATACAAGATGAGGTAATCGAAAGAGTATGTTTAGAGCAACATTTGAATAGCAGTTCAGGGGTTTGATAACTGGTAACCAAGAATATGTCCCACGTGGTCAATTTACGTTTCCTATCAATTTCCTTGTTCTCTATCATTTTCTTCTTTCTAACAACATTGCCACAATCCTTTGATTTTTTTGCTTTGGACTGATAGAGTGTTTTTCATAAATGGGATACTGTCCTTAATGAGGAGTATAAACACTTCTCAATCAATTGTATTCTTTAACTGGATCAGAACTTACTTTGCTGTCATCAAATGCAACTAGACACAAACCGGACAATGTTCTAATTCAAGATAACGCTACATATGACATACCGTTCTTAAACACTGTTACTCCCAACATTAACAAATGCTACATCTACACTTAAACCTTAAGATTTATGAAGAGTTACAGAGTATGCTAGGAAACTCTTTAAGTCGCACATATAAAACTTTCACAAGCAAAAAATGTACAATGGACCTTCCAATCTGCTTTACACTGGATTACATTTAATAAGTAGGAATGCTTCCTCAACATTTAGGTTTTGACGAAAAATTACTCTACAATTCTTGCCAACACTTTTTCTCCAATCCTGCAGTTTTTTTAAAACAGATTTTCGCAATTAGTCTAATTTTATTTGCAGTTTTTCATTTAGGAATTCTGTTATGCACTGGTGTTTCATTTAGTCTATTGCCATCAGTTCCAAAATCTCTTCTTTCTCCAATTCCAGCAATACTTTGTCGAAAGAGTGAGCTCTGCTAGCATAGGCATTAGGTACACAATTATTTTTTCTTCTTGAATGAAAGTGAACATTATCTCTGCTGTTGTCTTGTTTGTTGAAAATACTTTTTTAAAGACTCTTTCCCTCTTTTGAATGAACACCTAATATAATGTCCGTCAGAATTTTTCTGTTATCAATGTCAGATTCTTGTTGCATATTCCTAAACAATTCTTTGTTTTGGAAGTTTTTACCAAATATTGAGATTTCAAATACCTCCCAAAGAATTCTGAGTTTCATTGTGAAGCAGTGTTTTAAACACAGGCCATCCTTTAACAGGTGTTAGTTGCCATAGATCTCTAAAAACAATGAAGTGTTTTCCTCCATTAGAGCATCATAGTCTATTTCTAGAAGCTGTTGCATCTTCCAATGTACAAAGGCAAGCATTAAGTTTAAGACCATGCTCACCTCATCAAGAATTAGACGCTTTAACTGTTTTAGCACTCTTGACACTTCACGGAAAGCTTCACTGGATAACTTTTGTTATTCTACTTTGTTTTCATGCTCTGCAGGAAGCATCAAAAATCAATGTAAAGTAATTCCTTTGACATGATGTGCAAATAATCCAATAGATTACAACAAATTACACTCTGTAGTCTTCTGTGAGAAATCAGTGTGAACTTGTGTTTCAAAAGCTTTTACCGGTGCCAGCTTGACCTTTCCTCTTTGGAACTGCATACAACAGTATAAGCTTCAATGATGTGCATGCACGTTCTTTTTTGTCATGCAGGAATCCATGCTGAACTTTGTCCTTCACTTCTATATATATATTTCTTTTTGCTTGTCATTTTGTATCACAAATAACTCTTCCAAATTAATAGTTTCCGGTCCTGCTTGTTGCATTGCAGTCTCCACCTCATTCATTGCAATGGCAACTTCATTTACAATTATTAACTGTCCCAGCGGATTTTGACTTAGAGGACCTGAACTTTGGCTTCTTTGTGAACTCTCCTTAGCTATTCAAAAAGCATTTGTTCCTTCCTGTTCAACTTCGTCATGTAACATGTTAAAATAGGACATACTGAACACTCAATGCTATCCTTTGCAGCATTGAAAGAGTCTTAGTAACAGTCAAACTCTCCCAGTAATTTTGATTCCAAATGCCAAGGCTTAAATACCTGCAATAGTGGCAAGTAGAAAAACTCCCCTTTTTCATTAGTCTGGTTACTCAGTTTTCTTCTATGGTTAATGAGACTGCCTTTGATATGTTATATCAAACAACCATCACAACAAACTACTGGACCGGAACCAAGCATCCTGGGATCGGTTTTGTGATAACACCCCTCATCAGCCAGGCTAGCTTGAATCCAGTGGCAAAGTGAGCAAGGGACCCACGTCTGGGCATACATTGTCGACTGAGGGCGAACAAAGCAAACACAAGGAGATGATGGATGGAGCTTTGAAACTGTTCAGACAGTCACCCCCAGTAACAGATCTGGGTTGAGTCCAACAACTTCAAACAGAAGCTGTGTATTTTCCTTGTTAAAGACTTTTCAGCTGAAATCTCTTCAAAGATTTCCTTCATCTCCGTCTTTTCAGATTTTGTCTTCCCCTTCAGGAAAAAATTAAAAACTTTTCTTTTCACTGCTAGCCTATCTATTTAGGGAGGTAGGATATATGATTGGGTTCCCATTGCTCTCAGATGCTGCCAGAGGCGCGGAGATACTCCTACGGGAGTCGATTCCTAGCGCGATATAAACATGCAAATAAATAAAATAAATAAATAAATAAATGTGTGAAGTAACAATGAGTAGCAGCTATGGAGTTGTCCACCACAAATTGAATATCCATATTGGCAAGCACTCTGGCAGCTTGCCGGCGCCATTCTAAAATGGTTACAAAGTTAGCTTCAACTCGAGCACCTGCCTTAACCGTGCTTCCTATGGGCCAAAAAACAAAATGCGCCCGCTCGCGAATTCGCGAATTTATTGGCAATTTCGCGAGATTGGCGAATCGCGGAATTGCCAAAAATTCTTCAATTTTGCAAGCGGAGCGGATTTTGCGCCCATACTTAGAAAATACATGGATTAATTTGGTGAAGTCTAGCGTCTTCTGAATATAATCAGGTTGGCCTATAGTCAGCTGCTGGTATTTGCACTGGACGGTCATCATTCTGTCTGTCTACTCCAGTTGGGAATAGTTGTGGAAAACAACAAGCTTTCAAGCTTTTCTCCCATGCACTTATTTGAGCACATTTACCTTGTTTAATCTGGTATGGTTCAATCTATTTCCCATAATTTCCTTGGAATGCAGTGGATGGATACTATAGTGCTCATGTATTTCTTCAGATTTTTTTCTATCCTCAGTTTCAATCTGTCAAATTGAAGGTATTACATATTTTTCCATACAACGTTCGTCTGTAACAACATAAAATCTTGGAACTACTCATTAGTTTGAGGTAGCATGCAGCTTTTTATTATCTTTTTCAAGTCAACTAGTTCTTACCAAATTATTTTGTTTTCTGTGGGCACACCATTAACGAGAATAATAAGTACTTGATCTATATCTCTCACTGCAACCACAGTTTGAATATTACCTTTAAAATCTAAAGGTAAGTACACAATTCTACCTTCAAGGTTTTTCTGTAGCTCAGTCAGTGGTAGTTTCCCAGTCTTTAGCTGCATATGAACTATTATTTGAATAGGGTATAAAGATTGAAGCAGTATTGTTTCATAAATATTTACATGCTGAAGTTCCTCAGGAATTCAAAACTACTCCAACTTATTATGTACTGCTCTTGCAGGCATTTTGTTATCCTCAGTCATAGCAATACTTACATATGATCTGCTGTGTGGGCAAATGGAAGCGTTCCTCCATAAATAAATGCACAGAAATTCTAGCAACTTTTCTTTTTTTCCACCTCAGTTTTTGGGAATACATCAACATTTCGTGTTTGGCCTTTGTAGTGAGTGTGCTAACAACAAATACAAACAAACAGCTAGATTCATGAAAGTGCCATTCTGCGATTAGCAATTTGCGAGAAATAGCGATTCGCAAATAGAAAATCGCAGTATGGCATTCATGTAGAAATGCGAGAGAAAAAAGCGAATCGCAATCGGTCGCAATTGCCGATTGCGATTTTGCCCAATCGCTTTAATTTCGCTGAATCGGCAATTTTCCCATGTACAAATAGCGATCTCGCAATCAGCAAAATCGCAATTTGCGATCTCGCTAACTGCGAGATCGCAAAAACGGGAAGTCGCATTTCGAGCCCATTGATGACATCACAACCAGGAAGTAGGCTATTCCCACCCACAAACAGAACACTGAGCCACACAGTGGAAGCAGCAGTCTGAAGAGCTCCAAAACTTTAATTTTGCAGCACCCCAGCAGGACACCAATACCCAACATGTCCCAGGAAGCAGCAGGGAGCAGTGAGCAAGGGAGGAAAAGAAAAATCAAGTTCTCTGAACAAGAACTAGAGTACTTGATTGATGGGGTCTGCAAGGACCATGTACGCCTCTTCGGCAAAGACTCCCGGAGGGTGGCAGAGGCAGACAAGCACAGGATCTGGCTGCGCATCCGCGCGAAAGTTAATTCGGTCGGGGTGTGCCAGCGGTCAATTGATGACCTCAAGAAGCACTGGTACGACCTGAGAGGTTGTACAAAGGAGCGCATTGCCGAGAGGCTTGGGGAGCGACTGGCCACCGGTGGAGGGGATCCTATTGCCACACCAAACACTCCATTGGAGGACCGCATAGAGGACACCCTTGCACCAGAAGCCTGCGTGGGGTTAATCCAGCTGGACTCGTCCCGACCCAGCCAACAATCAGAAGGTAAGCGCCATGCGACTGCGACCCTGTCCCACAACAATGCCCATGACTCCTGAGCTAGCCATATGACATCCCCAGTAATGCAGGCCATGCACACCTGAAAAACCCCATTGCATTGTGGTAGTTGTAGTGAAATCATAATACCCCAGATAGCTCAACACAGCCAGACCTGTCAAATCAAAGTAATTCCAAAAGCCAGTCAGGGAAAGCAAGCCTGCATGCATGTATCAACATCTCATGTGCAGGAGACATAACATTAATCATGCACCGTTTTATATCACAGGTGCTGTCGACCAACCCAGCACTGATAGCGAGGCCCTGCACATCGCGGAGACCCAGGAGGACACTGAGGGTGAGGGCCCATCCAACCAACAATCCGGTCCATCACAGCCACCTGCAGTGCTTCCACCACCAACACCACGTGTGGACAGGGCCACAACCGCAGCCACAGGTGTCCAGCCAACACCCCAACAGGCACCCACAGCAGTGGTACAGGCCACACCACAAGCGCCTAGGAGGCAGACGAGGTGCACAGCTGGAGCAAGAACACACTCCAGCGCACTGAGGCACCAGCAGCATCAGACCTCAACAGGCACGGGCAGGGCACTCCAACTTCCTGATCCTGGCCTGGCCAATGAACACCGCATGCTGGCAGTGCACCGTACCCAGGCACGTCACCTGGCAGCGATCCATACACAGCTGCAGGCGACTGCCCAAAATGTGGCCCAGATGACCGCTGCTGTCAGGGAGAACAGCCAGCTGCTGGTAGCCCAGCAGGACATGACCCGCCGCCGCCACCGCCAACTACTGGCCCGCCTGTCGGCCTACACCAGGTCGAACCACATTGTAGGTAATGCAACGTCACAGCTGTCACGCAGGTCACTTGCCATGCAGGGCCAGATGGTACAGTGTTGCCAGGATGTGGCCAGGTCACTAGATCTGCTAACAGCAGCAGTGCTTGGCAGCCAGCCCACTGCCATGGAGAACCAGAGGGGCCTGACGATGGGAGCGAGGGTGCATCAACAAACAGCAGCATATCCTTGCCGCCTGTGCCTGTACCTCGCCGCAGCAGCAGGCCCACAGCATCATCTCAGGCCAACAACGTCCCTCAGGACCCAGAGAGACGACTTGGTGCGTCTCGTCGCAGCCACAAGTGAGAACTAATATGTGTGGTCTGTTCCTCTACAGCTGAACATACCAATTCCTCAATTTGCCCAGATGCCATCTTTGGGCCAAAGAAATATAACTGAATATCTTCACAAACACTTTCAACCTCTGATACTGTACCATACAAAAGGAATTTGTTTATATGTCATACACACAGTGCGGGAGTTTTTAGGCAGTAAGGTCTTCTAACTAAATCTCGAATAATTGAATGATAAATAGCCAACATTTGAAAATTTTGGAAGGTGCTTGTGCATACTTTCTTGGAGAGACATGCCAATGAGTATAATTATAAATTAGTGAATTTCCTCACTTGGCATGGATCTAAAACTTGAAAGATTGCTGTTTTCTGTTTCACACTTTTACTTGGAAACATCTCCTAAAATAGCAATTGATTCCTAGAGAACACTGCAAATACTACTGTAGTCCCATTTATACACAGGAGCATGTCTATGCCTTCTTTATACCTCTTGAACTGTCTCCTCCTCTACATTTTTATCGCCTCTTTGGCAATGGAAGTACAATATTTTACCTCATAACATCATTCAGTGGTTTTCAAGTGCATGCAATAACGCGTTCTCTTATAAGTAGCTTTCATCAATAAACAAAGTGACAGAACTAGATGCATGCATCCATTCTCCTTTGAAAATCTTTCTTCATACACAACACTGTTTTATACAGTGTTTTCACCCTCTTTATTATCAAGATAAATACTTTACACTTCAAGGGAAATGCTTTATCTGCCATGTATTCTTTTTGCTTCAATGTTGCCCTTCTTCTCTTATACTGCTTAATATTTCTTACCAAATTCCGTATTACCCTACTTCTAAACACTCTCATTCGTATTTCTTTGAATTGTTTCTGGCTTGTTGTCAGGTGAGCAGGTGACATCACTTTCCAGTTGTATTTTCTTTCTAAATACTGTTTTAAGAAACTCCTTAGTTCTTTTACCAGACTTTTTCCCCCACTACATTCTGTTCATCACCTCTTTTTTCATGTCCGTTTTTTGCAGGTCATCCTGTTTCATCTCTTTTTTCTCCCCTGTTCATGTTTTCCCATCGTAATTCTTTTCTTTCACTGCAAGTGGATACCTGAAAGCCAAATACATCTCACTGTGCCACTGCATATGTGTACTTGTTTGTGCAGTATGTCATGTGTAATTGTACTGGTTTGTTCCATTGCTTTTAAGTGCACTTGGCGCAGTGTGCTGTGCGTGACTGCACAGTGTTGTGCTTGTGTGTGTGGTCCTGTGTACCTGAAGCTGGACCGTTGTACCCTGGACCTGGCTGTCCCAGGCAGGCTTCTCCATGACAGGTGGTATTGGAGGATGTTCACTGTCTAGACACTCTGTCCCTGGGTGTACAAGCCCTGTCACTGATCTGCACACATCCAATAAATAAGGTGGATTAATAAAAATATGTGCAGAGGCTCTGCTGTCAAACCAAGCTGCCTTACAGATGGCACATGCCAAGGTCCAATGTGAGCAAAACTGTGAATATTCACTGCACAAATTTCATAAAGAAGAATAATGGAGTCTGAAAAGCACATCATCAAGTTCTCTGAGCTGTGCACTGCCTGGGAAAGCAGACGTCCTGTGGGGTTGTTGTAGGTTTGCGTTTCAGGAATAGCAAAGGTTCTTATAGACATCAAGTGTTATTTTAGAATATTGACCGGGCAGCAAATGCAATAGTTTTTTTATCAGCAACCCTTTTGAAAATGAGTATTAACACAACCAAATGGTTACCTAGGGGTCAGCTCCAGTAAACTCTGCCAAATGACGGTGGACGGAGTTGTGCCAAACTCCATACTCAAAGCAGAGCATGGAGTGGCAAAACTCAGTGAACTCTGCTGGTGTAGTAAAGGTCACTGCTTCCCATAGTCACTATGTCAGTGCTTGTATGGGAGTGTGAGTGGATGTGTCAGTAGCTGTATGGGTGTGTAAGTGGGTGTATCAGTGGCTGTATGTGTCTGTAAGTGAGTGTGTGAGTGACAGTATAGGTCAGTGACTAGGTGTGTGAGTGGCTGTATGAATGCATGAGTATGTATGTGAATGGTTGTATGGGTATGTAAGTGGATATGTGAGTGGTTCTATGGGTGTCTGAGTAGATGTGTCAGTGGTTCTATTGGTGTGCGAATGGGTATAAGGTTAGTTGTGTGGGTCTGTGAGTAGATGTGTGAGTGGCAGTATGGATCTATAAATGGGTGTGTAAGTAAGTGTATGATTCTCTGAGTGAGTGCGTGGGTGATAAGCAGTGTGAGTGGATGTATGAGTCTCTGAGTGCATGTGTGAGTAGTGGTATGGGTCTGAAAATAGATGTGTGAGTGTTTGTATGGGTTGGTGACTGGTTGTGTGAGAGCTGTATGAGTCTCTGTGTGGGCATGCAAGTGGCAATATAGGTCTATGAATAGGTGTTTGATTGGTTCTATGAGTCCTTCAGTACATGTGTAAATGGTGGTATAGGTCTGTGAATGGGTGTGTAAATTGCTATATGAGTCTCTGAGTGAGTGGCATATGAGAGGCTTAATGGTTCAGTGAGTGGTTGTCTGATTAGGTCTGTGAGCAAGTGTGAGTGGCTTTATGGGTTTGTGAGTGAGAGTGAGATCTTTGCTGCAATTGGGGAAGGGGGAGGAGATTTCCTTGCACCTCAAAGGGCCTATTCTGCCTCTGACCGTGCCGTCTCCACCTCCTGCCATGAGGTCACCCCAGAGAAGGCAGGACTGGGTATGGGTGGGCACAGACAATCTCTGCCTAAGAGATCAAAGGATTTTGGGATATAAATAATGGGGCCCAGACCTCTGAACTTTAAAACTCTTTTGGACCAAGATGACTGCCAAGAAGAAGAGCCGGAGAAGTTATGAGGAGGAACTACCACTTTGCTGTGTTGGCCTGCAGTGGCTGCTTCTGTCTTCGGCAGTGAAAGGACTGGACTGAACTTTCTGCAATCTACTTTGTGAGTTTCTCCAAGGGCTTGAGGTAGAACTTGCCCTCTGTTCAAGAAGTCTCAGGAACAGCAAAGTGCCTGCATTGCTCTGGGAGTGGATGTGTGTGTAGCTATATGGGACTGTGATTGGGTATGTGAGTGGCTATGTGGGTCTGTGCTTGGGTAGGTGAACGTTTGCATAGGCCTGTGAGTGGATGTGTGAATATGTGTGTGGGTCTACGACTGCCTGTGTGGGCCTGAGAATAGGTGTGTGAGTGTCTGTATAGATGTGTGAGTGGGTCTGTGAATGTCTGTGTAGGTCTATGAGTGGGTCTGTAAGTGGGTGTATAGGTATTAGGCCTGGGCAGTAAACTTCACTCCGTTAATGGAGTTTGCGGAGTTTTCTGCACTCAGCAGAGTGCAAAAAACTCCACTTCGTGATGTGCAGCAGAGTTTTTTCTCTGCTCTCGATCGCGAACGGTAAGTTCGCGATCACAAACAGTAAGTTCGTGAGGGCGAGCTGCTGCTCGGGTAGAATTTCTACCCAAGCGGTAGAAATACTAGCACAAGCTGCAGTTCGCACTGCACTCCACCACTCGCAGACCTTTGCGGAGTTACGCATAGCAAAACTACGCCCAGGCCTAGGTATCTGAATGGGTCTATCAGTGGGTGAGAGATTATATGAGTAGGTGTCTGAGTATCTGAGCAGGTTTCTTACTGGGTGTGAGAGCGACTGAGTGGGTCTGCAAGTGGGTATGAGAGAGTTTGAGTGGGTCTGTTAGGGTGTGTGTGTGAGTTCCTGTTTGGGCCTATGAGAGGGTGTGTGAGTGTCTGAGAGGGTTTATGAGTGGGTGTGTTAGTTGATAAGTGGGTCTGTCATTGGGTGTGTGAGTGCTGAGTGGGCCTATGACTGGGTATGTGAGTGCCGGCATGGGTTTGTGAATTGGTATGCGAGTACATGCATGAGTCTGTGAGTGGATGTGTGAGTGTGTGAATGGGTCTGTGAGTGGGTGTGGGACTGCCTGCATGGGCATATGAGTGGATATGTGAGTGGCTGTGTGGGTCTGTAAGTGGGTATGTGAGTGTCTGTGTGGGTCTGTGAGTGGGTATATGAGTGTATAGGTCAGAGACTGTGTGTGTGAATATCTGTGTGGGTCTATGGGTGTCTTAGTGGGTCTGTGAGTGGGAGTGTCAGTGTGTGTATGGGTCTGTGAATTGGCATGTGAGTGCTTGGGTGGGTCTGTGAGAAGGTGTGTGGGTATGTGAGTTTATCTGTGAGTAGGTGTGTGGATCTGTAAGTAGATGTGTGTGTCTTAGTGGCTCTGTGAGTGGGAGCACCTATGTGGTGTGTGTATGTGAGTATCCTAGTTGGTCTGGGTATGTGAGTATCTTAGTGGGTATATGAGTGGGTCTATGTAAGACACTGGATCTCTCTATAGAGTATTAAAATTAAGTACACTGTGCTGGGAGTCCAGTGAGTCCCTTATTGGTTGGCAAAGACAGAATGGATTCTTTGTCTCGCTGTTTGCTGAAGGCTGTCCAGTGCCACAGGTATTGATCCGGTGCTGCTCTGCTAGGTCCTGGTGTCTCGAAACTTGGTGGGGAGACGGATCTGACCCTCCTGAGCTTATGTAACTCTTTTAGTGTAGGTGCTGCATCGGACTCATCGGGCAGCAGCAAGTCAACAAACCAGACTTAGTGAGATCGGTACCTGTGGTGTGCAAGGGAGTGATACCTTCACTCCAAGGTAGGTTCTTGGTGATTTTTTCAAAGGCTGGAGGAGTTTCAGGGTTCTTGAAGTCTTCACAGGTTCAGGATGACCCAGCACATTACAATTGTTGAGTCCTAGATGCAGCAAGCAGGGTTTGGCACCAATTACTTCCGCAGTAAGGCTTCAGTTCCCGGGCTGTGTTCTTTTTTTGTCCTATTCTTCCTCTTGTCTGTCAAATTCAGGTTCAAGGTCTATGAATGTCACCCAAATACTAAATTTAGGGATGGTAAAAGGGGAGACAGACCCCTGTGGGAAGGGGCACAACCATAGCCCTGAGAGGCGGTTCCTTCACAATTCCAAAATGGTGCATTTTCAGGAGACGGGTTCACATTGCCTGCCACGCCTTAGGGATGGTGCAGTCTGAATGTGGACAATCAATCAATCAATCATTGCATTTCAAAAGCACGCTACATACCCGTGATGGTCTCAAGGCGCTGGGGGGGGGGGGGGCGGCTACTAATCGAAGAGCCAGGTCTTGAGAAGTCTTCTGAAGGCCAGCAGGTCCTGAGTCTGTCGTAGGCTGGTAGGGAGAGTGTTCCAGGTCTTGGTGGCGAGGTAGGAGAAGGATCTGCTGCCGGCGGTGGATTTCCGGATACGAGGGACTGTGGCGAGGGCGAGGTTGGCTGAGCGGAGGCTTCGGGTGGGGGAGTGGAAGCTGAGTCGGTTGTTGAGGTATGTGGGTCCGGTATTGTGTAGTGCTTTGTGTGCGTGGATGAGTAGTTTGAAGGTGATCCTCTTGTTGATGGGGAGCCAGTGCAGGCCTCTCGGGTGGGGTGTGATGTGGCTGCATCGGGGAATGTCAAGGATCATTCATGCTGAGGCGTTCTGGATTCGTTGTAGTCGTCTCAGGAGCTTGGTTGTTGTTCCTGAGTAGAGGGCGTTCCCGTAGTCGAGTCTGCTGGTGATGAGGGCCTGGGTGCCGGTTTTCCTTGTGTCGGGGGGATCCATTTTAAGATCCTGCGGAGCATACGGAGGGTGTTGAAGCAGGACGCGGAGATGGCATTGACTTGGCTGGTCATGGAGAGGGTGGAGTCGAGGATGACACCCCAGGTTGTGTGCATGGTCTGTGGTTTCCAGGGCTGCGCCTAGCGCTGTAGGCCACCAAGAGTCGTCCCAGGCCGATGGGGTGGGTCCGAGAATGAGGACCTCCGTCTTGTCTGAATTCAGCTTCAGTCTGCTGTCCTTCATCAAGTCGGCTACGGCCTTCATTCCTCTTTGGAGGTTGGCTTTGGCGGTGTGGGGGTCTTCGGTGAGGGATATCATCAGCTGGGTGTCATCGGCGTAGGAGATGATGTTGAGGTTATGTCGTCATGCGACGTGGATGAGCGGTGCCATGTAGATATTGAACAGCGTAGGGCTGAGGGAGGATCCCTGTGAGACGCCGCAGATGATCTTGGTGGTTTTTGAGCGGAAGGGTGGGAAGCGGACGCTCTGGGTTCTGCCGGAGAGGAAGGATGTGGTCCAGGCCAGGACCTTCTCTTGGATTCCGGCATCATGGAGGCGTGCTGATAGAGTGCGGTGGCAGACTGTGTCAAAGGCTGCTGATAGGTCCAGGAGGATGAGGGCGGCTGTTTCTCCTTTGTCCATCAGGATCCTGATGTCGTCAGTGGCGGCGATGAGGGCGGTCTCGGTGCTGTGGTTGCTGTGAAAGCCGGATTTGGAAGGGTCCAGGATGTTGTTGTCTTCGAGGTAGCGGGTTAGCTGTTTGTTGACAATCTTCTCTGTCACTTTCGCCGGGAACGGGAGCAGGGAGGTGGGCCTGAAGTTCTCGAGGTCCTTGGGGTCCACCTTGGGCTTCTTCAGAAGGGCGTTGATCTCGGTGTGCGTCCAGCTTTCCAGGAAGGTTGCTGTCTCAAAGGAGCTGTTGATTGTTTTCCGGAGGTGGGGCACAATGGTTGTGCTGGCTTTGTTGAAGACGTGGTGGGGGCAGGGGTCAGATGGGGATCCGGAGTGGATGGAGTTCATGGTTTTGATGGTGTCTTCGTCGCTGACGTAGGACCAGGCGGTCAGGTGGCTGGTGCGGGTGGTGGTCGCAGGGGTGGTGGACTCGGTGGTGGGTGCGGGGGTGTCGGAGTTGAAGCTGTCGTGGATGTTGGTGATCTGGTGGTGAAAGAAGGTGGCCAGGGAGTCGCACAGGTATTGTGATGGTGGGATATCGTTGGTGTTGGAGCTGGGGTTGGAGAGTTCTTTTACGATGCTGAAGAGCTCTTTGGTGTTATGTGCTTGAAGGCGGTCTTCTTGGCGGTTCTGAGGAGTTGGTGGTGTCTGCGGGTGGCGCTCTTGTGAGCTGTATGGCTGTCTGGTGTTCGGTCGTGGAGCCATTTCTTCTCCAGCTTTCGACAGGTGCGTTTGGAGATCCGGAGGTCTTCGGTGAACCAGGCGGCTTTCTTGTTGGTGTGGTTGGTTGTGGTGGTCTTGAGAGGGGCGAGGGTGTTGGCGCAGTCGTTGATCCACTGTTTGAGATTGTCGCGGCGGTATCTGGTTCGGTGGGGTTGGCGGGTGGACTCAGGGTGAGGGTGGTTGTCAGTTGGTCCTTGGTGACCTTGCCCCAGCAGCGACGTGGCAGCTGTTGGGTGTTGTGATGTGTTGTGGGTTTCTCGAAGGTGAAGTGGACGTATCTGTGGTCGGTCCAGTGGGGCTCGGTGGTGTGGTTGAATGAGACGTGGGGGTTTGTGGAGAAGATGGGGTCCAGCGTGTGTCCAGCGGTGTTGGTGGGTGTCGTCACGAGCTGTTTGAGTCCGAGGTTGGCGAGGTTGTCGATCAGGGCGGTGGAGTTGGCGTCGTTGTTGGACACACCTCCCCATCTCACTAATGTTCCCACCTGTCCTCCCACCAAAAATGGAGCAGGACTGGGGGGGAGAGTTGGCATCTCCCGCTATCTGTGGATGCCTGGGTTAAACTTCAAAGGTGGCAACGCCTGTGAAACTTCCTGCTCTGGAAGGCAACTCAAACCTGGAGGAGGTGTGAAGCACCTCTGCCCAGAGCAGGCTTTGTTTCTGACCTCTGAGAGTACAGTATCTCACCCTAGGAGGTCAAAAACATGTCTGGGGTGGCAGACTTGCTATGACTAGACAGAGACCCCATCAGTGCTTGGTAGGTTTTCAGGGGAACCTCTAAAGGGTCTCCGATGTGCATTTATTAATAAATCCCACACTGGCATCATTTAGGGTTTATTCGGACAAGATGTTTGGTACCAAAAATTCTAAGGTACAGCAAAGCCATCATAGAGCTAGGAAACGCGCACTGACAAGTATCCACCCCATGTACTCTTTTTGGCTCCCTGTGCACTTAGAATATCTAAGAAATACTCTGATGTTGCAGGGTCAAATCTGCTCATTCAGATAAAGGAGATATAACCAATTGATTTTAAAGTTGCAGAAAGAGGATGTGGTGGTACGGACTTCAGACAAGGGAGGAAATATTGTCCTGTGGAAACTGTCTGAATATTTAAGGAAGCACACAGTCAGCTAAACAATGTTCAATTTTATAAAAAAAGTACTCCACTCAAGTACAAAGCCAGTCAAGATTCTCTGTTTAAATGCCTGTTAGCTTGGAAAGGGTCGGGCCTTTTAAGTTGGCACGAATATAAAGGTA
This sequence comes from Lissotriton helveticus, assembly GCF_964261635.1. Taxonomy (NCBI): domain Eukaryota; kingdom Metazoa; phylum Chordata; class Amphibia; order Caudata; family Salamandridae; genus Lissotriton; species Lissotriton helveticus. The sequence goes on from NC_136061.1 coordinate 1,787,885,071, forward strand.
TCAAAAAAGAATACCCACAAGTGCCATATATATACTTTATACCCAAGGTCCATAAAAATTTGTATACTCCTCCAGGCAGGCCGATCATTGCAGCGTGTGAGGGACCCCTGGAGAACCTTTCCAAATACATTGATTATTTTCTACAGGCTCACATGAGAAATCTTAGGTCCTATGTGCAGGACACCAGCGACTTTTTAAACAAGATTAAAGATCTGTCCTGGGATGAAAACTTACTACTTGTGACAATAGATGTATGCTCTTTGTATACCTGTATAAAACACAGGGATGGGATGAGGGCTGTGGAGTATTTCCTGAACAAGAGACCTATAATGTATGCTCAACATACACGGATGCTGCTGGACATGTTATCTTTCTGTTTAGAAAATAACTACTTCCTTTTTTTTTTAACCGTCTTTATTGGGATTTTACATTCATCAAACAACCCGACCCCCCTCCCCCACCCCACCCGAACACAGGCATGGTATAATAAACATAAACATACATATAAACAAAGGTCAGAATAAACAAATAGTTCATACGGAAATTATAAATTGCACAAGTCTAGAAAACAGTTACATTCTGTACAACCTTGTTTAAACTGAATGTGCAATTCATTGTGCTAAGGGTTTCCAAATGTCAAGCCCTATCTTTTTCCTATTTCGGCCCTTTCGGTTAAATATTGCAGTTTCCAAACTATAGGTTGCCAATAAGCGGGCTTGCCACTGTTGGAATGTAGGTGGACATAAATCAAGGCAGGCTGATGCAAGACAAATTCTAAATACTGCCATTGCCACATATATCAAGCCCCTTGCATGCACCAGTTGTGTATCAGCACTTACCCCTAATACAATTTTGGCAATGGTTATCTCTATCTTATTTTGAAAAAATTTAGAGAGAAAAGTGGATATCTCCTGTTTTATAATAGAGAGTTCCCTACAAGTGGCTAACATGTGTATTAAATCAGCTTCCGGTAACGAACATCTAGGACATTGAGTCCCCTTGCCCGTACTCCACTTAGCTATTTTCTTAGACGTATAATATAGTTGGAAAAAAGTCTTATAATATTGTGACTGTAGTTTGGTTGAGATTAAGATTAATTGACAATGATCAAAGCCCGTCTGAATAGAGGTTTCTGGAATATCTAATAGATCCTGCCAAATTTGAATATATTTATCTAAATCGTCGGGCAACATGGTAATCAGATTATTATATATTTCCCCAATTTTAATTGTATTATTCTGAATATTCGTTTCGATTAATTGTATTTTCCGAAATGCGGAGTTGCCGCCACCCTTTTTTAATATAAAATCTCTGATTTGTAGGTATTTTAAAAAATCACGATGATCCAACTCAAATTTATTTTTTAATAGATCAAATGTACTAAACCCTGCTGAATTATGATATGAACCAAGTTTCGTGATACCGAGCCTAACCACCATTCCATACATGCATCAGAAAAGATCTCTGGTAGATTGCGATTTCGATATATATTTGTATAATGCGAGTATCTACCAATCCCGAGGATTTTACGTATATTACCCCATACAATATAGATACCCTTTAAAGTTTTAAACCGTACCTTTTTAAAGTGGCAATCATAGGTCAAGCGCCAAAGATGATTTCCCGTCTTTTCGCCTAAAATAAGTTCCTGTGGAGTCGGGACCCCACTCACTTCCTCAAATTGCGGGCTTGGGGTTAAGAGTGCTCTACTATAGTTAAGAATAGTCGCCCACCAATAAAGTTTAAAATTTGGAAGGGCGAGTCCTCCCCTATCTTTAGGGAGGTTAATACATTTTATGGCTCTGCGTGATCTACTTTATCCCCAAATAAAGCGAGAGAATATTCCATCAATTTCTTTGAAAATTTGTTGGTCGAACGTTAGGCATATAGTTATAAAAAAGTATAAGAATTTTGGGGAAAATACCATTTTAATAAGATTACATCTACCGATGATGGTTAGCTGTAAATTATGCAATTTCTTCAAAGCTTGATCCGTTTGTTTCAGTAGTGGATTAAGGTTAATTTTAACCAAATTATCAAGCTTTGAAGTAATATTAACTCCTAGGTAAACTGCATTAGTTACTACCCTGTTATCACAATAATTAAGTTGGTTATTAATTATAATTTGAGTTTTATTTGAATTTAGTTTATAACCCGAAACTGCTACAAAATTCCCGGCCTCTTGTTCAATTAGTTTTATGGTCTCCTCTGGATTAGTTGTTGTTACAGCAATATCATCGGCATATGCCAATGTTTTGGTTGCTTCACTGGGGGTCATTATTGGTCGTATAGCTTGATTAAGTTCCAGTTTCCGAATAAACGGGTCTATAAAAAGGGCAAATAGTAGGGGGGAGCACGGGCAACCCTGCCTTGTCCCTCTTGTCACTTTAAAATTGTCCGATGTCTCGCCATTTATCATAACTGTTGCTTCCGGTTTATCATATAGCATACGTATAGCCCTGATAAAAGTTTCCCCTATCCCACTCCTTGACATAGTTGTCCATTAATATTGCCAGGAGACCCTATCGAACGCTTTCTCAGCGTCTAGCAGTATAAGTGCCATAGGGTCCCCTGCAACTTCAGCTATGTCAAAGAGTGTGATAACCCTCTGGATGTGGTCGGTAGTTGATCGGCCTGGAACAAAACCATGTTGCCTAACTGAAATGATTTTATGAATTAATGGAGCAAGCCGATAATTTAGAGTAAATTTTACAGTCATTATTAATTAGGGTGATCGGACGTTAGGCCCCTAGCTCGGACGGGTCTTTGTTCTTCTTAGGGAATATAATAATCTTTGCCTGTGCCCAGGACCCTGGTGGTTGACCGCCCTGAAACACTTGGATCAATAGCTTAGTAAAAATCCCTTTCAGTTGTTTACTAAATCTGGCGTAAAATTCTGATGGAATACCATCGAGCCCGGCTGCTTTGCCAGATGATAGGCTATGTATTGATAGAAGTATCTCAACCCACTGTGGTTTCTCAGCCAAAATATCTTAATCTGTTTGGGAAAGTACTGTCCATGTTACCAAATCCAGATATTCCTCTATTTGAGATTGGGTTTTACATGTCTCGGTGTATAGTTCCTCATATTATCTTTTAAATGATTCTCTAATTAAATCCGTATCTTGTATAAGGCCTTTCATAGGGTCTCTGATCTCTTTAATTGTGTTGTCGGTATAGTCCTGCCTTGTACGAACAGCTAGTTGGTGCCCCACTTTTTCACCCAGCTCGTACACCTTTTCCTTATTTTGAGCGGCCTTACAAATTGCTTTTGATGTAAATATTTCTACAATTTGATTTTTGGCGATGGCAACTTCTCTTATCGCATCATCCACGTTAATATTTCCCTGAATCGCCCTTACTAGATCTTCCTCTTTATTAACTAATTTATTTTGTAGAGTTTTTAATCAACAATTTTTAATTTTGGTTACTTTTGATAGAAAATCTAATGGTTTCTCCCCTAATCCCCGCTTTAAGAGTATTCCATACGATTTCCAGCAGGGCGCTGCCGATATTAAATTCCAAAAATTCCGGAATCCAGTTTTCTATATGTTGACAATATTCTTCGTTAAGCAGTAAAGCCCTTTCAAAAGTCCACCTCTTATAGTTCGGTTGTATCTTGCCAATATCAATACTTATAATTAAAGATTTATGATCAGACAGAACTTTTGGTAGTTTATCTATAGTGCTATTTGTGGCTATACAGTGTGAAGCAAATATATAATCTAGTCTCGCACATTTGTAATGTGGATTGGAGAAAAAGGTATAACCCGGGTTATTTGAAAAGTGCATTTGCCAGCAGCCGAGAATACCATGTGTGTTACAAAGCTCTTCAAGAGGTTTATACACTCTCGGTTTCTTTCCTTGATAGATGAAGTTAGTTGGCCCATGCCCCCAATCTGCTGGAAGATTCAGGTTAAAGTCACCGCAGATAATCAATGGTAATGGCCAATGTGCTAATTCATTGTTCAAAAATATAAAAGGGTCAGGATCATCATCTACGCACCCGTATACCGAGCAGATAGTTAATTTTATCCCTACACTATATTGACATTCGGTAATGGCCCATCTTCCAAATTTGTCTGCCTTTGATTTACCGAATTGAAGACCCCTACCGCGTGCCAAAATTGTTACTCCCCGTGTTTTATTTGCCTGACTTGTGGCCGTGATCACCCTATAACCGAAAGTTTTTAGATTTGATATTTGAGACGCCTCAACATGAGTTTCCTGAGCGCAAACTATTTCCGCTCGAATTGCATTAAGATATATTGCAGTTCTTTGCCGTTTTTTCGGGTCGTTTAATCCACAGATATTAATTGTTAATATTTTTATTTGACTCATTGGTACACAAAAAAAAAATGATCTATCAATAGATCTTTCCCCAAACAAGTGGATTCTTATAAGTTCCACATTTTCTGACCTGATTTCATGCCTGTGCCCCCGCTCCCACACTATTCCCCCTAGTGCCCCTTTAAAAAGCATACTGCCCCCTCCCCTTGGGCCATCCCACCCCCACTACACCTTACTGAGGCTACCTGGTTCAGAAACTACTTCCTTTTTAATGGGCAATTTTACCAACAAGTGCAAGGTGTGGCAATGGGGGCCAGTTTCTTCCCCAGCTACGCCTGTCTGTTTATGGGCTGGTGGGAGGAACTGGTCCTCCAGCGCAAGTTTGATAAAATATACCACCAACATTGTCTCCTGGATGCGCTTTATAGATGATCTTTTTTATTGTTTGGCGAGGTAGTGAAGAGAGTGTGTTGAAATTTATTGATGAAATTAATCAGAATGACCTTAATCTTCAGTTCACTTTTAACATCAGTAAACACTCTGTGACATTTTTAGATGTTCAGGTCTTAATAACAGATAATGTTTTAACAACTACCCTTTTTAGATAACCTACTGCGGGTAACACGCTTTTACAGGCAACAAGTGCACATCTTCCACATTTAATAAGGAGCATCCCATATGGAGAGATGCTCCGTATTCGACGCATCTGTAGTGATCCAGAAGATGCACAAATTAAACAGTTGTAGAGTAGTGCTAGGTTTTTAGCTAGAAGGGTACAGCCCCAAAATAGTAGAGGCCGCTATGAAAAAATCGCAAGCAAGGCTCAGGGAGGAACTTCTTTTATATCAAACAAGAACCCCGAGGAGGATGTAGATCAGAAGACCCAACCAGAACGGCTTATTCTGACACACTCAAAGCAAGAGAAGTAACTGAGGAGCATCATAAGACACAATTGGCACTTTATCCAGGATGATCCTGTGATAGGTGACCTGATGCCTCCAAATCCCTCAATACCTTTCCGGAGGTCGATGAGTATGGGTAACATGCTGACCAAGAATTGTCAAGAGAGTTTTAGGAAAGACACTTGGCTGGCAAGTAGAAAGGGTTTTTACAAATCTTTATCGTGCAAAGCCTGCCAGTTTGGTATTAATACTAAGACCTATAACACTGCATTTTCCAGAAATACCAGAGAAATCAAACAAAACTTGACCTGTAAAACGGAGTATTGTGTTTATGTTCTGGAATGTGAATGTCATCTGAAATATATAGGTAGTAACAAGCTGGCGATGGATAAACGCATTTTGCAACATCTAAGAGCGATAACTAACAAGGATCAAAGTTACCCATTAGCCAGACACTTTCAAGCCGTACACAAAAGCAATCCTCAACATCTACGTTATTATGCTATAGAAACAATACCTCTGACAAAAAGAGGGGGGATAGAGAGGTCAAATTGAGACGTCTGGAGACAAGTTACATCTTGGAATTTGATTCCAAGTCTCCTTGAGGTCTTAATGTAACTGAAGATCTGCATACATTCTTATAAACAAACAATAAGCTGTCCCCATATTTGATCAGATCTCTGTCTAGATGAATAACCAGCAAATAAGTGATCAAATTGAACTGATAGTAGAGGTTAGGATGCAACATGAATATATGAATTTGCAGATGTGTTACCCCCAGTGATAATATGATTGGATAGGGATCCTACATTTAATATTGATCCATGTTTTAATTGATTGGTTTTTAGACGATGGGTAGTTTTTAATCTAACTGTCTTTTTTCTGGTTGGTTTGAACATGGTCTCTGGGTGGATAATATTTATGCAGTATTTATAATCTGTTTTGATGTTTTGATGATTTTTTAAAACACTCTTGAATACCACACTTCCATCAAATTGCAAATTCTTAAAATTTCCTACACTTCAGTAGATACATTTTTGGATTTTTTTTTTATTATATACGAAAAATACATTGAATGTTTTCCAATATTTGCACTTTATTGACACCAAACAAGCATTAGCGGTCTGTCCGATACATACCTAAATAGCATTATGCCAACAAATGAATTATGCCCAAAGGCATATTACAATGGTTTGTGGTTCTGATGGAGACAGATCGCAAAACTGCATACACATGGATTAGATGAGAATTTTTTTGTACCTTGGTATTAGGTTACTGTTGGGATTTAGTTAAAATATAGCATCATGTTTCTGCTATTAATATGTCTGCCATATCAGTATTAGCTGGATTGCACAGAACATAGATGTTATTTTAATTTCTTTCCCTGTTATGGGAGCACAATGTTTGGTATTTGCTAGAATACTCTGCCAATTGTTTGATTAATGAAATATTGTCATAATATGCATTTATGCTGATATAAAATTATTTTAAACGTCTAAATGAAATGAAGAAAATGTGATTTAATGATAATAGGCATTTAAACTGTTATAATCACTTGTACTTCAAATATGACGGTGTTCTATTGACCATCGAGGAGCGGAGGCATGCAGCCCTAGGTTGAGAGGCGGAGATCACGTCAGTTGACATTCCAGGACCTACAGGGCCCTTCTTCCCTCCCTCCTATGGGGCACGTTTGACCTCATTTCAGGATTTACTAAAGACCTAATTATTGCAAACAGTTGAGTGTGAATAATTTTCACCCCACCAAGTGAAAACCTCTCACAAAATTTTTTTTGGGGTAAGAGCGGAGCTGTTATATCAAGGTCCTGATGAATGCCGCGGACCCAGCTGGGCCTACAGGCAGAAACATGTTGACCTCACATACAGCGGTGGGGGGACACTAATATCCCCATGACACCGATCACCTTATTTTAACTACCATATGGATGTCAGCACTATTAAAACTAAGCTGACACCCATAATGGCCTTTTAACTCACTTTATATTTTTCTTTGTGCCCCCACTTAGTTTAGAAGTGCATCCCTGTCGTCAGGTGTATGCCCGCCCTCTATCAAACCAAGGTTTTAGAGGGCGAGGACTGGTTAAGGATGAAGCATGACACCCGGTGGTGTGTGAGACCAGTCCTTCACTTTTTGTGAGATGCCTGCACTCACAATATAACACTTCACTTTCATTAGCAATACTTTGACTGGTAGCGGTTCATTGTGGTACACGGTGTTCTATTACAAACATTAAGTTGTACATTATAGAAAAAGTTTCTTCTATGTCTATTAATTTTGGCAGGCACTAGCACTTTAAATGGGGTCATTCACTAAGCATAGTCATGTGATCAAGACCGCTTGGACGGCCGAAACGCGTAGTGACTATCTGCTAAAATAAATTAATGCTGGCACACAAAGAAGGTCTGCGCTTGTCATTCCACGCACAAGAAGAGGAACAGTGTTGCAAGTTTGGGTAATATACATATATATATATATATATATATTAATTGAAAAAACCATAGGTTTCACACACGTTATAGTTAGGAATTAGCATTTAAAAAAGCTTAGAAATTCATTGAAAAAAACATAGGTTTCACACGTTATAGTTAGCTAAACATTTCTCTCACACAAAACCTTTGAAATTCCTCCGTTATAGTTAGCTTAGCTAACTATAACTTGTGCGCCCGCAATGCACTGCTGATGACGTCACATATTACATCACTCATGACATGGTCAGTGACATCACTCATGACATCACTGATTACATCTCAAATGACATCCCTGATGACATCACTGATGACATCATCCTTGTTGATGTCATCAGTGACTCAGTCACTTTTAGGAGGTGTTGCTGCACCCCCTTCTGCACAAGAAAGCCTCTTCTGGCGCAGCGCTTTACAATGTAATACACCCTCCAGATGCGTCACATTGTTAGTAGCACACACCATGGCACATCTTTTGCGCCACCGCTGTGTCACAAAAGTGACGCAACGGCTGTGTAAAAGACGCACAAGAGGATTGTAAATCCGCCCCTAACACATACAAATTAACCCAGGCAGTTTTACCAGCAGCACAAATTATAGCATAGACTTGTAACATATTTATGTACATATGTTACATTCAAGTGCTTCGGACATACTACAGTATACTATAGATAAATACCTTATAGATTTATGTTGTAGCACTTCCTTATAGTTCTGCACTTTCACATTCTCCATACACTAGTAAGATATTCATTCATTCATTTATGAACTACACATTCATTCTGAAAAACTTTTACACACTAACATTGAATTATAGTTCTTTCTTCAACCAGTGAATGTAGTTCTAAAAAGAACTGTTTTTTTTAGTTTTTTTTTGTGTTCTCTCAACAAATTCCAAGTGGAACAAAAGAATGAAAAAAAAAAAGTAATGTTGAGGACAGCAATGATCCTGCATCCTGCGTTTCATCAGGTCTATAGACTGTTCCCCATAACACAAAAGTTTATCGCAATAAATGCATAGAATTTTAACTTTAGCAAAGTCAGAACCAATTTGTGGGTGTGGACTGCTTGCTGAAAATGCTGCTGCCGCAGTTGATGTGCTTGGTGCAGTAGCAGGTGGATTCTCGTGCAACCTCCATCTTGCAGCTCGAGCAAAGTTCTTGGGGTGCAAGTTCTTCACATGTCGCACCATATTTGCTGTGCCAAAGGAGTATTTTTTAGATGGATCACCCCTTGAAAGAGTTGTTTGGTAAATTTTACAGGTTACTTTTGGAGCATTAACCTTTTTTTGTCCTTCTGGAAAAGTAAAAAACGTCCAAATTAGAGCTTCTTTCCTCTTCTTTGGACGTTCTTCAGGAATGAAATCTCCCTCTGAAGAACTGCTGGAAGATGACTCCATTGCTCTTATTATTGTGATCTTCCTTCTATTTGAGAAGATTCTCAGAAGAAATGCTTCTTCTTAGAAACTCAAAGTCGAATAATTATAATGGGACGGAATTTTCAACAGTCGCAATAGCAAAAAATATGACCCAATCAAATCTCTACTTTTAAAGTCACATGGCTTTGCGTATGCTTATGATGCGCTTACGCAGCTATTTCAATGCCAGAACGCATGATGTTCTACCGCGATTTGTGTAATTGTTTTCAAAAGTAATATATGATGGGGGGCGTGGCTTGCGCGCCGCTGGAACATGGCGTGTCGCGCTTGAGCTCTTAAGCGAGCGGGGGCTGTCGGAGATTACCAGCCGCTTCCCGAATGCCCCTCTTCACTAGAATGACATTTCCGGGTGCCGGAAGGTGACGAGAGTTGACGGATACCTTTTTCGGCGATTTCTGCCGGACGGCTGCATGTTTTTCCCCGGTCAGCTGCACTGACGCTGGATCTCCTCACTGGTGGCCGCCATCTTACCGCTTGTGACGGAGCCGGCGCCCTATCCTCAAATGTGCTGTTTTGCTACACTATTGCCGATGTGGGGGTACTCTGGCAACTATTCCTAACGGCGCTGAACTGGTAACATCTTTTTTTTCCCTTTTTAGGCTCTTTGTGCTACGTGGCTAGATACTGTGTTGCAGGCTCTCTCTTTCTTCAGCACTGCTCTCTGTGACTGGAACTGCTTTTTCCTCACAATGTTCTTGCTGTGACCTCTTGATTTATAAGAGGCTCTGCCATTCATTTTGATGCCTGCTCGCCATATAAGTCCGCCAATGTCATTGATTTAGCGCTCCTTCCGTCTGGCGTGTTGTATTTCTTTTTTTTGGGGGTGCAACTACGCAGTTTTTTCTCCAGTGGCTGTGTATTTTTTTCACAGGGTCTGTCTCTCATGGCTGCAAGTATGGGCCGGTCCACAACTCATAAGGACCCAAAGGATGCTGGCGCTTCGCTTAAACGCCTTAAATCATTGTCCCCTACACCTGAGACTGTTCAGTCAGACACCACATCTACGCTTGACGCGATATTAGCGCGCCTTAATGAGGTGCATGATATTGCCCAATCTACAAAGACTAATACGGACTTACTGCAAGTAGAGGTGTCCGCCATTAGGAATGACTTCAAAGCCCTTTCTCTTCGAGTATCGGCCACTGAGTCACGTATAAGTTCCTCTGAGGATACTATACAGAAGCAAACCAAGTCCCTCAGCCACTTGGAGCGTTCAATGGCGGCTTTGCGTAAAGATCTCACTGAGCAGGAGGACCGTAATCGTAGATCTAACCTACGCATTTTTGGCCTGCCGGAAGATGCAGAGAAATCATCTTCCTCTATGATTGAGTTTTTGTACCATTGGCTTCCTGATACTTTACAAATCTCATTTCAGAGAGACTTTGAGATAGAGAGAGCACATCGTGTTCCAACTTTTCGTTCTAAGTCTGCCACTCAGCCGAGAGCAATAATTTTTAAGCCACTGCGTCATCAACATACGGAACAAATTCTTTCTCACATGCGCAAGACTAAAAATGTCGTTTGGGAAGGTCATCGGATTTCAATCTCTCAAGACTTTGCCAGGGACACAGTCATAAGAAGGAAGGGCTTCCTTAATCTGAGAAAACGTCTCTCTGAGATGAACATTCCCTTTTCCTTTGCTGGTCCTTCCAAATTCCGCATCTCCTACAAGGGACGTTCCAGAATCTTCGATGAGCCGACGGACTTAGCTACCTTCCTGGATAATCAGATGGAGATACAGATGGAGATTCAGAGGGCGACTTCACAGGATCCTGGTGCCTCGGGCACTTGAACTGTCTCCTTCGGTTTCCTTTAGGGTGGCTTTCTGTATTCTTCTGTTTTTCTCTTTCTGTTCTTCCTGATAGTCTAATGTTATATTGACTTTTATGAGATAGAGATGGAAATCCAAAGAGCAACTTCGCAGACTCCTGGTTCTTTGGGAACTTGAACTGTTTATTGTTTGTTTCTGGTTGTATTTTTCTGACTGCCTGCTTCTGATCTCTCTCCAGTTGGCTTCTTTGCCGGTCTCTCCTTCTTGCTTTGTTCGTGCTACTTCTGTTCTTCTTTTTCTTCATGGTGCTCTCGATTTTATCTCTCTTCTCCGTATGTTTTTCTTTTTCTGTATGAACGCTTTTTGTTTCTCCACTGTTTTCTTTTCCTGTATTCTACTCCTATCCACTTTCTCGCTTTGTTAGTTCTTAGCTGTCGTCCTTTTCTGTTCCTCCTACTCACTTCTCTAACCTTTCTTTCCTTTTTCTAGTACGGGTCTCTTTCTCTTTCTTTTTATATACCATTTCTCCTCTTTCTCTCCATATCTGCTCCCTTGAATTTCAACTTTCTTCCTTCTGTATCTGACTTTCTTATTCTTATCCTATACAGTTATGCCTTTTCCTCATTTATGATGTTATCTTTAACTATGAGTATATTATATGCCTTGCATTTATCTACTGTTTAGGATGTACCTTATATATTTACTGTGTTATTACTTATTTTACTAATCTTATTCATTATACATATATCTACTGCTAAGATATTGGTATATTATATTTGGTGTAGTTCTTTTCAGTATTAGGTTTGATATTTATTTCTCTTGTTCCTTTATTTCTATTCTCTCTCTCTTTTATTTATTTACGGTGCTGTTTTTTGACAGTTCCTTTCTCATACATCTCTATTTTCTTACTTCTATAATTCAAATTCATAGTACTGACATATACTGTTAGAGTTTGTTCTTTAAATATGTGGTTAGCTTTTACGATATATATTTTATTCACTTCAATTTTATATACTGTTCAGGCTTTCTCTCATATGAGTTTTTGTTGTTATTTATTCTATTATTGTGACATATTCTAGCTAGCTCTTTCGCTAGGTGGTGTTTTTTACCCTACACTGCAATGTAGCACTCTTTCATTATCAATTTTATTCTTTACATTGTAACGATGTCTTCCGATAGTACTTGTTCCTTGTTACCAGTTCTGTTTTTCCTGCTATCAGCTGTTATATTTTAGGATTGGGCTACTGTTTTTACCCACTGTTGCTCCTTGTACGGGTCCCTTGCTCGCTTTTTCCACGTTCTCCCTTGCATGATGTGGGTCTTTTTTAGACCTTCCCTCCTACTTCTTTTCTCTCTCCTTTCTATTCTCTTGTCACCTCTTCTTTCTCTTTTTTTCTCCTGGTTTTCCCACATGCACGCTCCCACCGTATTTCTTTTGTTTCATGGTTGGTCCCTTGTCTTTATGACGTATTTTCTCTTTTTAATATCAGTGTCGTCTTCTGTTTACCCCTCTATTTCTACATGCCAGGCTTAAATGTGTTATCCCTCAATGTTAAGGGGTTGAATCATCCGGTGAAGAGGTCGAAAATTTTGGATTACTGTAAGTCTCTCTCTGCAGATTTGGTTCTTTTTCAAGAGTCCAAGATCACTAATAGCGAAGCCTTGTTTTTGAAGAAGGATTGGGTTTCGGATGTTGCTTGTTCTGATGCCTCTGGCAAACGGAATGGGGTTGTTACTTTAATCTCGAGGAACTCTGGTTTATCAATACTGTCTTCTAATCATGATTCTGAGGGTCGGTGGCTGTTATCTAAATTGTCGGATGGTCAGCACGATTTATATGTTATGAATATCTATGCTCCAAACGCTGATGACCCCACTTTTTGGAAATCCATTACCACCACATTGAATAACACCCCACATGCTGGTAATCTCATTGTTGGTGGCGATTTTAATTTACCAATGGACCCTCTCTTAGATAGGAATTCTTCATTTCAGTTTCGTCCTCCAAAATCCCACAAACAAATGCTTAACATGTGTTCCATCTCCCATCTTCAGGATATCTGGCGTCTTCATAATCCTTCTCTTCGCCTCACTCTTCCTTCTCTCGTATTGACTATCTCCTAGTTCACTCCTCTCTTGTCTCATCTTCTTCCGCTCCGCTTATACACCCTATAGTGGTCTCTGATCATGCTGCGGTCAGTTTCACGCTATCATCCTTTGCCCCTAAACCACGTTCTCGTTCATGGAGACTAAATACTGAAGTACTACATGACTCTTCCCAGGTTGCTGAATTTTCTACAGCTATAGATACTTTTTTCCGTGAAAATGAGGGTTCTGTCTCTTCCCCGATCGTTTTATGGGACTCTTTTAAATGCACGTTCCGGGGGCAGGTTATCAAATGTATGTCCAAGCGTAACTCATCGATTAAAAAAGAACTTACAGATTTATCTTCTGAAATCAAAACTCTTGAAGCCTCCTTCCGGCATACTAAGGATCCGTCTTGCTTACAACAATTAAAATTCCTAAAGTACAAATATAATACAATTGTTACTAAAAGGGCTCATATTGGTGTCCAAGCACAAAAGTCCAAGAAGCTACTATTAAAGAATAGGGCTGGGAAACTTCTGGCTGCTACCTTAAAATTTCAAGATTGTTCTTTTAAATCCTTGCAAATCTCTTCTATTACGGACCACACCGGTTCTAAAAAATTCCAAACAGAAGACATCCTTGAAGTTTTTCGCGACTTCTATAATAAATTATATACTCCTTCTAACCAATCCTCTTTTGACCAATGTCAAGATTTTTTAAAATCAATTCCGATTCAGTCAGTCTCTGCGGAAGATCGCTCTATTCTAAATGACCCTATCTCTTCTGAAGAAATAGTGGCTGCGATTAAGGCCACACGTTCTGGTGAAGCCCCTGGCCCTGATGGCTATCCAATATTATTTTATAAAACATTTCTTCCTTCGATTGTCCCTAAGTTACAATCGGTCTTTAATTCTTTTGTTCAGGATGGATCTGTTTCTGGTTCGGCTGCTGAAGCCACCATTGTTGTAATTCCGAAGGAGGGGAAAGATCATTCGGATCCTAAAAACTTCCGTCCTATTTCCCTCCTAAACATGGAAGCAAAGATTTTTGCTAAAATCCTAGCTAAACGGTTAGAATCCTTTATTACCCATCTGGTGCATCCCTCCCAAACTGGTTTTGTAAAAGGTCGTCTTGCAAGGGATAATATACGCACTTTCTGTCATATTATCGGTGCTGCCAAGCGATCGCATCTCCCTGCTGCGGCCTTGGCCCTTGATGCGGAAAAGGCCTTCGACAAGGTTTCTTGGCCATTCCTTCGAGCTGTCTTATGCGCGCATAACCTCGGAGACTCTTTCATTATTTTTGGTAATGTCCCTATATTCCCAACCTAAAGCTAATATTAGAGTTAATGGTGCTACGTCTTCGTTTTTTAATCTTCGTCAGGGTACGAGACAAGGATGTCCCTTGTCCCCTCTCTTATTTTTATTATCTATTGATCCTCTTCTTCGGTTGATTGACTTACACCCTGATATAAAAGGTTTTTCTTTTGGCCCTCATTGTCTTAAAACTGCCGCTTACGCGGACGATGTTCTAATTTTCTTGGACGATATCGCCTTGGCCATACCTGCTATCTCTGACACCATCTCCTTGTTTTCAACTGTCTCGGGTTACACCCTCAATAGGGATAAGACGGAGATGTTCCCTTTAAATGCCTATTGTTTTCCTGCTCATATGGGTTTGGCTGGTTTTAAGTGGCAATCTAAACATCTCAAATATCAAATTTATTTCTGTTCTACTCTTCATGCTACTGTGGCTTATAATGAATCTCAGACTCTCCTCAAAGTACGTAGTCTTTTGGATACATGGTCTCCAAAACATATCTCATGGTGGGGTCGCCTACAAACTCTAAAAATGATGATCACGCCGATTATTAATTTTGTTTCCTCCATGCTCCCGCTTAAATTGTCTGACTCCTTCTTTCGAGAAATTGATGCTCTAACATCTAAATTCCTATGGAATGGCAAACGAGCTCGTTTAGCATACAAATACTTGCGTCGACCCTGTGATATGGGAGGATGTAACTTTCCTGATTGGGAGAAGTACCAAACAGCTTTCTTGGCCTCTCAGGGTGCGTTGTGGTTCGCTCCTCCAACTCGTCATATTCCCTCTTGGTTGCTCATAGAACAGGATTTGGCATCACCTTTACCTATTGCCTCTTTTTGTACTACATCGTCTTTGCATATTCTGTTTTCCAGTTCTATTATTATTGATACAATTGCTGCGGTCAAGAAATTAGATAGGAAGGCGGCCATTCCTCTGCATAAAACTAGATGGTCTTCTATTTGGAGAAACTCCAAAATCAAGCTTAATATTTCTCCCACACTCATGGCATATTGGGCAGCAAAGGGTATCTCTCTTGTTCAACATCTGTATAGTGACTCTGGTGACCCCTTACCGTTCTCTTCCTTGGCTCACAAACACTCTTTGACAAATATCGACTTTTATACCTTTCTTAAAATCAAGGTTGCCGTCTCTAAAGTCCGTCTTCACCCCTCCTCCTCCACCATTTCGCTTTTCCACATCTGGATCAAATCTGGTCATGTTGCCTCTAAAATATATAAATTTCTGTCCTCTACTTCGCTTCCTGATCAGACGGTTGTACAACAAAAATGGTCCCGTCATTTTGATCATAACATCACGGACCATATCTCAGCCGAAGCTTGGCAATCCATTGGTAAATTTGCTCTCCGTAATAAAATAGCTCCCTCCCTTATGCAATCCAAGTTTTTCTCGATCAATCTCCTCCATTGGACGCCTGTACGTCTTCATTCGCTCAACCTTAAAGACGATGATCTCTGCTGGAGTTGCGGTTTGGTGGCTGGTGATTTTCCCCATATGTTTTATCACTGCTCCTTACTTAAACCTTTTTGGGACCTCATTCAGAAACACTTATCTCTTATTTTTAACATTGAGCTCCATCTCTCCTTTCCCTTAGTCTCATTAGGTCCCTTGGCTTCTCCTACCCCTCTCCCTTTGGACCCTTTGGAATTACAGTTACTAGATCTTCTCTTGACTGTTGCGGTTAAAATCATTCTTATGGAATGGAAATCCTTTTCGTCTGTCTCTTACCATACGTGGTGGGCGTGGATATCCTTTTTACGCAGTGCCCACACCTCGGTCGATCTAGCACACCTTACGCCTTCCATTTCCAAAGGGGTTTGGACAGCCTTGGATGATTATATGGAACTCTCCTCGAAAGGGTTAGTCCCTCAGTTCCCTGTTGATTTGTCTGTCTAATTATTATCTGTTCTTTGTTCTAGATTGGGTTAGTTCTGTGGGAATCCTTCTTTTTCTTCTTTCTGCTTTCCTGTCCTCTCTTCCCTTTCATCTTTTCTGCTACTATCTTCTCTGCTTTTCTACTTATCTTTCTCTTCTTCTGTTTCCTCCCTTGTCCCCATTTTCAAATCAGAAAGTGATACGGTTTGCTTTTACTTGCGGAAGGCCTATATTGGTTCAGATCCTCTATTTCTCATCGATTTCTTTTTAATCTTATTCACAGATATTTTTCTCACTTCCCAAGTTGAGCTCATGTTTGTATTTTTTCAACTTGTGGCCGAATGTATCACTTATATTGTATTTGGTTTTACTATTTGTATAACTTTCTTTCTCAATAAAATCTTCTTGAACTCAAAAAAAAAAAAAAGTAATATATGATTATTACAAGTATTTAAAAAAAATCATAGTTATCCCAAATGTCTGCCCTTAGTATGTACATTAAATACATAAATAAATGTTTTAAACCAAGAAGAAAAATTGCCTCCTTTCGCGTACAGAACGCCGTACATGATGTCACAAGGAAGCTTTAATGCGACGTGTAACGTTAAAGCATATTCGTACCGTATGCGCGGGTACACGCTGAGTATGATAAGCAGTACAAACTATGGTGCGATCACCCTCTCAGTGACAAATCAGAGCTCCGGGAACGCTAAGGAGAATGATTAGAAGTGTTCACTCATTGCAGATCCAATTCTAGGCCTGCCTCTGTATACATTATAACGCCGCCCCCATCTCTCTCTGTTGTTAATTGTTAGTGCACACACTCATACTTGCACATGCGTAGTGCACGCCCGCCCACACTACCCACATGCCACCACCTAGCATGCTTGCTATCACTAAGCCTGGAAACCAATACATTACCCAATGGGATGTCCCCCAGGGCCGTCATTCTTGCAGACCGCGAAAACGCTACCAATGACGGCCCTAGGCTTGGTTTGGTCAGCCCCCGCGGTTCCCATATAATGCGGGTACTGACGTGAGCACGCTCTCTTTTGCCTGCCTGTGCTGCGGTGACAGACAGACTGTCGAAAACACCCCAGACTCAGCGAAACCACAGCCTTTGAAGACACAACAAAAGACGACAGACGCAAAGGTAAGAGAAGACGTCACAACATCAGCCTCCACTGTAAATTGTATATGCATAATGCTATTTTTTTCTCCTTCATATGGCTTTCATACCCCTCAATGGTTTTAAATTGTGCTTACATAATTGAAATATTTCTTTATAAGTCACAAAGTCCTATACACCTCTAATTTTAAAAATTGTGCGTGCATACATTTCTGTGTCGTATTTCTGTACTACGCCACGTGCTTAGGCCTCTATTCTTATTAATTGTGCGTCCATGATAGTATTTTTTTTTCTGCGTCACGAGGCCGTCCCAGACCTGTATTAAGTTATTGATCTTCCTCTGTTTGCTGAAGCTGCAACAGTCTAACTACGGAATATTAAGAACCCACATTAAAATTCACTTTTGATAGCAGTTACGCAACTCAGTTTATGATGACTAATCAAAATTCCAATCAAAGCTCATGTGAAGGACATCTAACATAAGCTTCGATTGGAATTCCATAGAGCATATTATCAAACCCATTATCGCCACTTGAGCGACACTTTCCTGCCGATCAAGTGGCGATAATTTTGTCGCCCAGGCTTGATATTATGGCCCAGACTGGGTAGTGTACTGCAGCTTCTCTGTAAAATCTATAATTACGTCCGAGCAGTGAAAACATCTAGGATACAACAGTCTGACAAACAGATCCACAACCTTATTACGCCACTTTTGAGTCACTTTTAACATGGGTAAAGTGATGCATGGAGCTAGTAAATCTTTTCAAGAAAAAATCTCAACTCCAGACTCTGCGACATAGTTTTAATGTTGTTTTCTCTCTCTTTCTCTCTCTCACTCTCTGTGACAACATTTATCTTTCTCTCTTAAACTTATAGAAACTGCTGTCTGCTTGGACGTGTAGAAGAATAGTTCAAAAGAAGTTGTGAACTCTACTTTCTTATGTGTTTGGCCGCAAGGTTTATACAACGGTAAGCACAGAGGCCTAGATCTACAAAGCCTTCATAGCAACGCATTAGAAATGAGTCGGCATAACGGGCGTCAGTAACGCAATAGGCACTTCCATATAGACACCACTTGAACGCGGCACTATAACGGAACTGGAATGTACAAGTCACACTGCACATGTAAAACCACAGAGTTACCAAAACTTGTATGGGCATATTATCAAGAACGGCGATAAAATTATCGCCGTTTCTGCAGCAGTAAACTGCCGGTAAAGCGGCAATAATTGGCTTGATAATATGCCCTTGTGAATTCCCATAGTAGCCCAGGTTAACACCAGAACCTGGGCTACTATGGGAATTCACAAGAGCATACTATCAAGCCCATTATCGCCGCTTTAGCTGCAGTTTACTACTGCTAAATTGGCGATTATTTTAACGCAGTTCTTGATAATATGCCCCGTAATGCTTCAGATCGTTTACTCACATCTAGATAATTCTAAACTATAATTTTCTTTTTTCTTTTGCAGATTACCAATCGGACACCTTTTGGAATCCATTTCACAATTTGTTTATAACATTGTTTGCTAAGGTTATTTTTCTAGTTCTAATATAGTTATAATTCAGTTTCGTTTATATTTATTGTTTAATAAAAAAAACTACATACTTCTTTTATTTTGTGGGGGAGGGGTATGACGGTCCACAATAAAAATAATGTTGAAATACTATAGTAAGATATTCAAGACTAGGATTGAAAACGACTGAGTTCTAACTAACAGATATAATAAAAACAACAGTGAAAAACTACTAAAATGGCAGTGGACGGAGTACGTAATCAACGTTTGGCGCCTCGGCACTACCTTTCAAATAAATATAGAAAAAATATGATTATTAATACTGTACAAAAGTACAGCAGCCGATGACACACACGAACCGGGAAAAGAAAGCGACATATTTACTACCTGAAATAAAGAAAGGTTTGCTTGTTGAACTTGAAGAAAAAGAAAACGTGGGCTTCGAAACTACGCTGCGCATGCGTAGAGAGTGCAACTACTACACAAAAAAAAGGAAAGCTTAACATACTATCATAAAAATGAAGGAGCATATTATCAACAAAAGGCAATACATTATCGCCGCTTTTATCGACAGGAAACTGCCGAAAAAGCGTTGATAATGTGCTTGATAATAGGCCCTTGTAACTTCCCATACAAGCCCAGGTTCTGGTGTTAACCTGGGCTGCTATGGTTATTCACAAGGGCATATTATCAAGCCCATTATCGCCGCTTTATCGTCAGTTTCCTGCCAATAAAAGCGACGATAATGAATCGCCTTTTGTTGAGAATATTGCTCTTTTTTTTTACCAGTAAACTTAGGTGCATATTATCAAGGACCGGTGTTAAAATTATCGCTGTTTTATTGGCAGGAAACTGCTGATAAAACGGCAATAATGAGCTTGATAATATGGCCTTTGGTATTTCCCATAGAAGCCCATGTGAACACCAGAACATAGGCTTCTATGGGAATTAACAAGGACATAATATTAAGCCCACCCTCCCAACATTAATAAAAAAATCCAGGCAATGCAGGTACCAGGAGCTGGAAGGTCATTTTACATATTACTACCCCAGAAAGGTGGCGTTCCCCGAGACGTGTACGGGGAGAGAGAGAGAGAAAGAGCTCAAAACATATATTTTTTTTAAAAAGACCAGACTCACCGAGACTGCGGGGAGTAGGACCGTAAACCCCCCCGCATACTAAAAAATAAAACCAGAGGATTGCCGTTCCCCAGTGCTGGGGCACCTTACAAGCCCCCATTATGCAAACAAATTGCCCCCGTAATTTGCCCCCCTGGAACATAATGAATAAAGCAAACTTAGTTTTTTTTCCACCTTTTCCACCGAGTACAAGTACTGCACGAGTACCTTGCCATTTTTTATTTTAAATAATAAACATTGAGCCTAAAGATCCATGTGCCACCCCTTGACCAAGACTATAGGGTCAGAATGTTTCTACCCTGCCCCCTTTCCTTATTTCTCAACTTTGTT
Source organism: Lissotriton helveticus (assembly GCF_964261635.1). Lineage (NCBI taxonomy): Eukaryota > Metazoa > Chordata > Amphibia > Caudata > Salamandridae > Lissotriton > Lissotriton helveticus. The sequence continues at coordinate 1,787,905,376 of NC_136061.1, forward strand.
TTACTGTTTTCTTGTGACTCTGCTCTCCCGACAAACAATATGACTGCCAACACTTCCTGGTTTCGAGTATTGACAGCCAATCAGCATGCAGCTCTTGCCCGTAATTGTACGTATTTCCATACGCGTACGCCGCGATTTTCCTTTAAAAAAATACAAATTAAAAATAGAGCCTAAACATCCATGTATGACCCCCTGAGCAAGCCTAAAGGGTCAGAATGTTTCTAGTCTACCCCTTCCCTTACTTCGCGACTTTGTTTTACTGTTTTCTTGTGACTCGGTTCTAGCGAGGCACAAGATGGCCGCCAACACTTCCTGGTTTCGAGTGTTGACAGACAGTTCACAGCCAATCAGCATGCAGCTCACGCTCGTAATTGAACAGATTTCCGTACGCGTGCTGAACTCCGTCTCTAGATATCGCTATGATTTTACTTGCAATTTTCTCAGAAACTACTGAACGGATTTACACCATTTCACAAAAAGCACAAACTGCGAACCGAACTCTATCTCTCTGCCAAATTTCGTGTAATCCCGTACAGCCGTTCGGGCTGTAGCCCTGGCTAAAGGTCCCTATGGAAAATTGCATGGGGAAAACACGTTTTGGAACCCCCTTTTTTCTGGCCCCCCACATGACGAATCACCCCCAGCGGAACCGAGCAGGCCATTTTCTTGGAGAAATTCATGAAGATTCGTCCACCGGCGCCAAAGTTATTCCAAATAGAATGTTGTGGATTTCCTATGGAAACTAGGTCCTAACTATAACTACCTACTGGCGACCGCCAGTAGGTAATATATATATATATATATATATATATATATATATATATATATATATATATATATATTACTGCTCCAAGGTCCACTTTGGCGCTTAATGCACTCTTGTGACGGGTGCATACCAAAATGGAAGTGGGTCCATTTTTAAAATACAAGCTCCTGCCTTCAAAAGAAAACAAGCAGCACTCGTGGGGCACCAGTTCTTTATTTAGCGAGGACGCGTTTTGGCGTTCTGCCTTCTTCTGCTCACTTTAAAACAAAATCAACAGCACATTCAGGTCGGTACTTTTCAACTGGTAGATCGATTCCCATTGGGTGCAGTCACTAAAAGGAGGGAGCGGATTGGTCTGACCTGTGCCAATGGTATGGCAGATGCCGCTGTTCTACACAGTACCCGACATGGGCACTTCTAAGGCATTGCACAATTCCTCCCTTTAATGCTGAAAAAGTACCTCGTGTAGCTGCCCAAAGATGGTTATTTAGGGAACCCCTCGTCAGCCACGAAGTTCCGTAGTAGATAGCATAGGGGTCAGTGGATATCCGTGACCCCATCAGTCTGTATGACTGACGACCATGTCGACGCCACCCTCTCAGTTCCTCATGGCGGTGCATAGCGCCTTTCAATACTACTGCTCCAAGGTCCACTTCGGCGCTTAATGCACTCTTGTGACGGGTGCATACCAAAATGGAAGTGGGTCCATTTTTAAAATACAAGCTCCTGCCTTCAAAAGAAAACATGCAGCACTCATGGGGCACCAGTTCTTTATTTAGCGAGGACGCGTTTCGGCGTTCTGCCTTCTTCTGCTCGCTTTAAAACAAAATCAACAGCACATTCAGGTCGGTACTTTTCAACTGGTAGATCGATTCCCATTGGGTGCAGTCACTAAAAGGAGGGAGCGGATTGGTCTGACCTGTGCCAATGGTATGGCAGATGCCGCTGTTCTACACAGTACCCGACATGGGCACTTCTAAGGCATTGAACAATTCCTCCCTTTATTGCTGAAAAAGTACCTCGTGTAGCTGCCACAAAGATGGTTATTCAGGGAACCCCCGTCAGCCACGAGGTTCCGTAGTAGATAGCATAGGGGTCAGTGGATATCCGTGACCTTAAAACCATCAAACTATCGGTACGCCGCGCTGAGCGGGCCTGGAGGAGAAACTATTGTCCCATCTTAAGAGCTGACTTTACTACTCTATTAGTCCAATATAAGAATGCTATCTTGGCTGCTAAAACTGCCTATTTCTCCTCCAAGATCCTCACAGCCGAGAACCAATCAAAGGAAATCTTTTTGATTGTCCAGAACCTAGCCTTTTCAGACCGTACTTCCCTTAAGACTTCCCCCTCCCAGGCCCTCTGTCACTCTTTGAATAGTTTTTTCTTTGATAAAATCGCCGCTATTAAAGCCAATCTCCCTTCACCCTCCCAGCTTTTTGTTGATCCTCAGGGTCCTCCTCCGCAAGGACAGCTAAATACTTTCCCCCTTCTGACCAAGGAATCCTTCACATCATTAATTCCCCTGGTAAAATCTGGTTCTCCCCTTGATACTTGTCCCGCTCACATACTTCATCACATTTACACTTCTTGTCCTGATCCTCCCCTTCACTTTCTCAACAGCTCCCTCTCTCAGGGGGTTGTCCCTAGCCCTTTGAAGTCTGCTATCATCTTGCCTATCTTAAAGAAGCCTGGCGTGGACCCTTCAATCCCAGCCAACTATCGCCCCATTTCTCTCCTACCATTTCTGGCCAAGGTGCTCGAGCGCCATGTCACCAGGTCTCTGAGCACCTTTGTGGAAGAGAATGGGGTATTGGCTTCCCGTCAGGCTGGTTTCCGCCCCGCACACTCTACGGAGTCCGTAGTCCTTTCGGTCCTTGACAACCTCAGGGAGGGGAGGGATACCAATCAATCCCAGGCATTGGTCCTCCTTGATCTCTCTGCCGCCTTCGACACGGTGGACCACACCATCTTACTCTCCCGTGACGCGGCGGCGTGGGATCGGGGGCTCGGCCCTGGTATGGTTATCCTCCTTCGTGAGGGACCGCACCCAGGCAGTTGGCTTGGGTGACTTCTCTGCGGACTTCCGGAAAGTTTAGTGCGGGGTCCCCCAAGGTTCCTCCCTCTCCCCTCTCCTGTTCAACCTTTACATTTCTCCCCTCATTTTTTCTTTAGAACACATGGAGGTCTCCGTATATAATTATGCGGATGACCTCCAACTTGTGTTCAATCTATCTTCTTCTTCTGCTTCTTTTTCTAATTTCCAGTCTATTATGATTTTTATCCGGGACTGGATGGATTTCAACCACCTGAAACTCAACCCAGATAAGACCGAGTTGGTGTTGACGGGTGGTTGCTCCAGTCCCTGGTCTTCACTTTTTTGGCCCCCTTCCCTTGGTCTCCCTCCGGTCCCCTCTACCTCTGTCAAGACTCTAGGCATCAAACTTAACCGTCACCTTACCCTTCACTCCCAGGTTAGTTCTGTGGTTTCCTCTTCCTTTTTTTCCCTCCGTACCATCCGCAAGGTCTCTCGATTTTTCACCTTCGAGGCTTTGAAGTTGATTGTCCTTGCGATGATCATTTCCCGCCTGGATTACGGCAACGCCCTATATGCAGGTATACCTGCATATAGTCTTAGGCGGTTGCAGATGATTCAAAACCAGGCGGCTCGGTTGGTCTTTAACCTTCCTAAATCCTCACATGTCACTCCCCTCCTGAAAACATTACATTGGCTTCCGGTCCGGGAACGTGTCCAGTTCAAGCTTGCGACCATCACCTACCAGGCTCGACTGGGCACGTCCCCTGCTTTCATTTCTTCGGCGATTATCCCTTACCTTCCAGCTAGGGAGCTTCGATCCTCGTCTCAATTTCTGTTGACAGTTCCCCCGTTTCGCCGGAAAAAGTGGGGGGTTCAAAATTTGCGACCCTTGCCCCAGCCCTCTGGAATTCATTACCCTTAGAGCTCAGATCCCTAACTTCATATTCCCTGTTTCGAAAGAAACTTAAAACTTATTTTTTCAGCAAAACCTTTATTTAGTTTCCGGTCACCTGTCCTCCCTCCATTTTTCCCTGTGGAGATTTGCTAGTTACAGCGCCATGAAACCGCTGGTGAAAGAGCGCTATATAAAAACTTTTAAACTCAAACTCAAACTCAAACCCCATCAGTCTGTATGACTGACGACCATGTCGACGCCACCCTCTCAGTTCCTCATGGCGGTGCATAGCGCCTTTCAATACTACTGCTCCAAGGTCCACTTCGGCGCTTAATGCACTCTTGTGATGGGTGCATACCAAAATGGAAGTGGGTCCATTTTTTAAATAAAAGCTCCTGCCTTCAAAAGAAAACATGCAGCACTCGTGGGGCACCAGTTCTTTATTTAGCGAGGACGCGTTTCGGCGTTCTGCCTTCTTCTGCTTGCTTTAAAACAAAATCAACAGCACATTCAGGTCGGTACTTTTCAACTGGTAGATCGATTCCCATTGGGTGCAGTCACTAAAAGGAGGGAGCAGATTGGTCTGACCTGTGCCAATGGTATGGCAGATGCCGCTGTTCTACACAGTCCCCGACATGGGCACTTCTAAGGCATTGCACGATTCCTCCCTTTAATGCTGAAAAAGTACCTCGTGTAGCTGCCACAAAGATGGTTATTTAGGGAACCCCTCGTCAGCCACGAGGTTCCTTAGTAGATAGCATAGGGGTCAGTGGATATCCGTGACCCTATCAGTCTGTATGACTGACGACCATGTCGACGCCACCCTCTCAGTTCCTCATGGCGGTGCATAGCGCCTTTCAATACTACTGCTCCAAGGTCCACTTCGGCGCTTAATGCACTCTTGTAACCATCTTTGTGGCAGTTACACAAGATACTTTTTCAGCATTAAAGGGAGGAATTGTGCAATGCCTTAGAAGTGCCCATGTCGGGTACTGTGTAGAACAGCGGCATCTGCCATACCATTGGCACAGGTCAGACCAATCCGCTCCCTCCTTTTAGTGACTGCACCCAATGGGAATCGATCAACCAGTTGAAAAGTACCGACCTGAATGTGCTGTTGATTTTGTTTTAAAGCGAGCAGAAGGCAGAACGCCGAAACGGGTCCTCGCTAAATAAAGAACTGGTGCCCCATGAGTGCTGCATGTTTTCTTTTGAAGGCAGGAGCTTGTATTTAAAAAATGGACCCACTTCCATTTTGGTATGCACCCGTCACAAGAGTGCATTAAGCGCCGAATTGGACCTTGGAGCAGTAGTATTGAAAGGCGCTATGCACCGCCATGAGGAACTGAGAGGGTGGCGTCGACATCGTTGTCGGTCATACAGACTGATGGGGTCACGGATATCCACTGACCCCTATGCTATCTACTACGGAACCTCGTGGCTGACGAGGGGTTCCCTAAATAACCATCTTTGTGGCAGCTACACGAGGTTCTTTTTCAGCATTAAAGGGAGGAATTGTGCAATGCCTTAGAAGTGCCCATGTCGGGTACCGTGTAGAACAGCGGCCTCTGCCATACCATTGGCACAGGTCAGACCAATCCGCTCCCTCCTTTTAGTGACTGCACCCAATGGGAATCGATCTACCAGTTGAAAAGTACCGACCTGAATGTGCTGTTGATTTTGTTTTAAAGCGAGCAGAAGAAGGCAGAACGCCGAAACGCGTCCTCGCTAAATAAAGAACTGGTGCCCCACGAGTGCTGCATGTTTTTTTTTAAGGCAGGAGCTTGTATATATATATATATAAATATATATATATATATATATTTATATATATATATAAATATATATATATATATATATTACCTGTGTATATATATATATATATATATATATATATGCGGGAACAAAAACCACTCCGAGCCTCCTTTCGGCGAACAGAGTGAACGGACTCCAGGTCCGCTGCATTCAAGTCGTGTTTATTTTCATTTTCTAATCATGCACCTTGCAACGCGTTTCAGGCAACGAATGCCCTTGATCACACAAGGAACCATGAATTGCTGTGCAAATATATACAGTTGATCACATTCACCAATCACCATCACATGGCCATAGAAAAGGAAAACAGAGATATATCTGTCCTCACGAGGCTAAATATATATATATATATATCCAAACAGTTTTCTGTTGATGGGGGCCCACGACCCTGCCGGGCGGCCTCAGCTGACGGGGACAGAAACTCCTGGTAAATAGTTCCACAGCAAAAAGGTGCTGAGGCCAATTCATGGAACTTAAGCAGCGTTTATTTAAATGCAAAATGTGGCTGCAAGTACATAACCCTGGCGCGTTTCGGCGGAATGCCTTAATTATAGGTGAAGAGGTAACTTGGCACAGGTGCTTTTATGTCCATTCCCCCACGTGACATAGTTTAGTGCATGCATACACACATACATATAGGCTTTGGTAATTTTACAGCTCGGCATGGATAGCACCGTGCTAATCTATGCTGTAGAAATGACAAAAGTCTGTGTTCCTTTCTATCTTGGCATGTCAGACTCTGTGCCAATCCTATGCTTAAAGGCTTTGATGGAAGAGCAGACATTTGCTGTGAGCAAATTCAGAGTGTAGTTGGTGTTGAGAGTGCTCTCTACAGGAGCTGCTTTCCACCTAAACTTGAAAACTACCCAGAGTTCTCTGCTTCTTTTTTGCATATTTATGTACACCAAAACACAAAAGCGCTCTTTCTGTCCAATGTGGTGTAAATCCATTCAGCGGTTTAGGCTGTATAGGTATCTAACGTTTCCATTGACAGTTTATATATTTTCTAGTGAGATTGAGAGAAGAGGGCTGGGCCTTTTTGTGTTTTCTGTTTATTTTTTATTTCCGTTCCCTGATGTCCATTTAATGTGCTTGAGGATCATTGTAGTATATGTATATATAAACAGTGATTACTATTATATGCATTTTTTCCATTTTCCCCTGCACCACCTTGCCTTCCAATAGATATATTATGGTCCCCTGTAAACTAGCATTATTTTAAATTGATAATTGTTTTTTTTAAATTGTTGTAATGTTTTAAAAAATATATATTTTAATGTATTTATTCATTTTACATTTTACCTCCATTACATGCCAGCGATAGACACCTGGCGCACCCCAGCATTAATTTTTTAAGGGTTGTCATTACTCATTTCCCCCTGCACCGCCTCCCTCCCATATGCATACAGCAGCATTCAGTTTTTAAGGATTGTTCTGTTTTCCCCTGCTCCTCCTGCCTTCCATAGGTGCACACCAGCATTCATGTTTTAGTGATTATTCCACTTTCCCCTGCACTTCCTGCCTGCAAAAGATCTCTCCCCTTAGATGTACATAAATCAAATAGTTACTTCTATATGTTGTTATCCTAATTGAAATAATATGTCATTGTGGTGTGGTTTGTCACAGATGCACTACTGTTGATATTTGGGATAATCTCCCTGTTAGAACTGGCATCCTTGGTGTGGGTTTCCCCTGTATTTTTGCCTTTGCCTCCTGTGTTTTTTTCTGTGTGTTGGACTTCGGTTTTGCTGGTCTAGATCCTTTGGGCACTTTGCGACTGCTGTTCAATGCCAAAGTGCAAATTCCTCTATAAATTGTTGTCATGGATTAGTGTTTCCTTAATTGGCTTATTTGGTTTACTGTTAAGTCCCTAGTAGAGTGCACTGTCTGTGCCCAGGGCCAGTAAACAAAATGCTGCTGGTTGGCTTGCAGCACTGATTGAGCCACCCACACAAGCAACTTTGCAAATAGGTCTCAGGACTGCCATTGCAGTGCCTGTGTGCAGTCTAATACTGCCATGTCGACTCAGCAAGTGCACCCACTTGCCAGGCCCTAACCTTCCCTTTTTTTATATGTGAGTCACCCCTAAGGTAGGCCCAAGGTACCCCTGTGGTCAGGGGGCAGTGTATGTGAATGTTAGGACCTGCCCTGATGTGTGTGGCATGTCGTGATAATGAAATATTGTTAATTTTGTTTTTCACTATTGAAAGGCTATCTGTTCAATAGGATAGAATTGGGAGTTCACATATAATATCTTATAAATATAACTTCCCTTTGGAACAATATAGGAAGGTAAAGTTTTAGTATGCCTGAACTCCGCATATACAGATGCATCTTGTAGTAATGATGATTTTACAGTAGGTATTTTCTTACTTAGCCATTCTGTGTGCCTCTGCTAGGTGTGTGTATTGACTGCCTGGCTTTGGAGTGAAAGGGGCTGGGGTTGTGCATTCTGTTCAGACAGCAACTTGGGAGGGGGTGAGGTGTGTTCTGCCTTTCAAGGGTGAGTCAGGGCTGGGCTGAATAGACCTAGGCTACATTCAGAGTAGGGGGAGGAGACTTCTTTCATACCTGAATGGGCCTGGTCTGCCTTGGACAATGCTGTCTCCACCTCCTGCCAGGAAGCTACACCAGCGAGGACAGTACTGGTTTTGGCATGGCAAAGAACTTCTCTGCCACCAGAGGCTAAAGGAATTAGTGCTAAAAATAGTGGGGCCCAGACCCCAGACTTGTAGATAACCTCTTGAATTCAAGAGGAACTTTTGCCAAGGAGAAGGGCTGGAGAAACTGAAGAAGTACTGGCCCTTTACTGTGTGCTGATTGGGGGTAGGCCTGCAGTAGATATTTCTACCAAGTATAGGATAAAGACTCTGCTGTGTGCTGTGTCTCCTGCTTGAGGAAGATCTCCAAGGGCCTGAGGCAGAGCTTGCCTCCTATCTTGAAGTGTCAGTGATACAAAGAGTTTACCACCAGCTCTCCTGAACTTCCTTGCTGGGAGTTATGACCTGCCAGTAGGTGCCTGTTGCTGAATTGGGCCTCTGGAGGCTGTTCATGCTGTTGGGAGCTGGAAAACAAACACAACTTCCAGAAGCGCAAAGCATCTGCAACTGTTTTGGACGAATCACAGAATAAACCGATGCAGTGCCTGCTCGTGGCTCGAGAAATCAAGGTACGCCACAATGAGTGCACGATCATCCAAATCCGAGATCACAGCACCAATTCTGACGCAGGAGACTGCAAGAAACAATGCACCGTGGCTGAAGAAACCAATGCAATGCAGTTGCCACTGCCGCATCGAGAACCGAAGCATCCCTGTTCCTCACACATCGCACCAGGGCACCAAGTCTACAAGAACACTGGTAACGCAGTAAGAAATCAACGCATCACCTTCTCGCTTAGTAAGAAACCGACGCATCACCTCCCCTTCAGTTCGGAACCGATGCATTACCTCCCCAGCATGGCAGTAAAGAATCGACACATCACCTTCCATGAAGCAAGGAACTAACCCATCACCTTCCCTGCAGCTGTTTTTGTTTGTGACTGTGACGCATCCTAGGTATTTTGTGCTGAAAGTGTTGGAACTATAAATTGCTATGGACAGAACTGTTTCTACCTTTTGAAAGTCATATTTTGATTACTGTATTGTGGATTTTTGTCCTTTTGGTCTCGTTTGATTTAGATAAATATAACTTCTTTTTTCTAAACTGGTGTGGTCTCCATTTGTAGTGTTTTCACTGTATTACTGCATGGTACACAAATACTTTGCCCACTGCCTCTGAGATAAGCCTATCTGCTTGTGCCAAGCTACCAAGGGGGTGAGCAGGGGTTATTTTAGAAGTGTATCCCCCTTACCCTGACTTGGAAGAAGGGTCGCTATTTGGACAAAGGAGCAAATCATTGCCAACTAGATACGCCCATTCCGAACATTCTCTGAATTATATTGTCTGTACTATGAAAAATTCCAACTGCAAAAATGGATGTCACTTTTCACTAAAAATAATTCTTGCTTGTTTGCTTTTAGGTGCACAAGAGACATCACCCAGAGTACTGCCAGACAAAGGCCAACGCAAAGTGACGTGATCACAACACATGAGTCCTCCTCTCTTCTGCTTGTGGAGCTAAGTGTCAATTGACTTAGCTTGAAGATGGCCCCAAAGAAAGGTGCTGCCAAGGCAGTGGCCACTGAGTAGAAGAAGAAGGAGCAGATTGCTTCCATTTTTGTCCCGCCCTCTACCTTTTCCAGGAATTGTGTGACTGCTACATCATCTTCTGGCCAGCAAACTGGATCAACAGCACCACCCCAACCTAAGCACAAGGCCATGTCTCGCAGCTCATCAGCCACTGCACTCATGGTGAAGAGTAGTGAGTCTGAATTGGATTTGTCTCAGCCACAAACTAGAACCCAGTCATTGCAAGAAACTTAGCAAAGTGGACAACTGGAGCAGCAGCCAGCAATAGATCTTCATGAAGCAGTAGCAGTAGAGGACGTTGATCTTCCTTATGAGAAAGCTGTACATCTTCTTGTTGAACCATTGGCTTCTCGATCTCTAGCAAGAATACAATCCCACTTGAATTATAAAAGGGATTCAGCTCAGGGAGCCAGTCATTGTCATGGAAGCTGACTCAGAAGACACAGACATTATCCCTCCAATGCAACTTGCTCTGAGGGATGTGGCACTGGTTATATGACCATCACCACTGATAGCTTCCAAATTTGTGAGGCCCCCGCTGAGACCTGCATCCACCACTACCTCAGTCGAAGTATGTACTACAGAAAGGCAATCATCGACCCACCTAGCTCCAGTTCTTTGGACATTGGCAGTAGCTTCTTTAAGATTAGCAAGTCAGAGGATAACATTGCAATATGCTCTATTTGCCACACAAATGTTTGTCAAGGTAAACCTGGTTCGGTCTATGTTGCTGGGGGACAAATGACTCATATGGAAAAAATAATGGAATCTAGTGGGAGGGGTACCTTAAAATAACTGCTTCAGGTGTGGTGGCATTGGGAGAAGGGAAACAGCTCTGATCATGGTGGAAGGTGATGAGGAAGAAGAGGGTGACAGCTATACCTAGAGCCGCCCAGTCCTCAGCAGTGTGCCACCAGAATCACCTGCATCAGCAACCTTGAAATGGCACAAGACTCAGATAGGGCACCATCCCTTTAGTGACTGCTGCAAGATGCAGCTTTGAGTCTACCACCTCCTTGTACTCTCTGTACATCGCCTTTATCAGTGGCACCACAAAAACAAAATCCAAGTTATTCTTTCGGCAAGTTTAGGCAGGAGGGGAGCTACGAACACAACGGCACGCCTGTACAATGGAAAGCTGGCTAAAATGATAGCTTTGGACCTTCTCCATTTTTCTTTAGTGGCAACACTAGGGATTTTAGAATTTGTGGCAGCCATCTGCCCAAAATGGAAGGTTCCCAGCCAGATCTATTTTGTCAGAGTTGCTGTCCCAGCGCTCCATCACAATGTGCTGAACTTGGTTGGACAAGCTTTGCAGCAGAGTGCTGTTCACACTATCTACCCGACAACATACATGTCGATCAGTTGACAAGCAACGGATTGCATGCGTATCACTGCACACTGGATCTCTTTTGTGGGGTCAGGCAACAGCTATTTACAGGCCCCGGCACTAAAGAAACTTTTGAGGGCATTTGATGGTATGCAACAGTAGCAATGTTCACCATGGGGAAGTCCCATACAGCTGCAAACATCTTGGAAGATTTTAACAGCAAAGTGTTTGAATGTCTGTGATGCAGAGGTCTCAGAATTGAATTTGTTGCCATGGACAATGGCAGTAATATAGGCAAAGCCACGGCAGATGGTGTCTATTTCAGAGTTAATGCATTGCATCTACCTGATTGTGCAGGACTTTCTAAACAGATATGACATAGTCAGCAACATATTGACCACCCGCAGAATAATCTGCACTCATGTAAAGTCACTCTTTTAAAGCCTGGAAGCAGTTGATTATCATTCAGCATGCTATTAGAGTACCAGTTAAAGCCCTCATGCAGGGGGTGCCAACACATTGAAACTAAACCTATTACATGTTGCAACGACTGTTTGAGCAATATAGATTGATCAATGATTGCCTCCTTCACAGAGGAGGGTATTCAACTGGGAAAAGCATGACCATGAAGGTGGACAAATGGGGCCTATTCAAATGCCTGTTTCAGATCCTACGTCCTTTTGAGGTTTTCACATGGGGAGTCAGCAAGGAGGGCAGTACGGTAAGCAAGCTTTCCCAGTTGTTGCATCTAATACAGGGACAGTTTTAAAAGGTGGTGCAAAGGCAAATCAGTGTGAACGGAGAAGCGTATAAGTTGTTTGTGAGCCTTATCCTTCGCTTGGCTGTTAATCCAAGGCTGCAAAGAAAATGTGTGTCATCCGAAGAATACACCTGTGCCACAATAGTTAATCCATGGTACACAAAAATACTTGCCTCTTTCATTCCTTTTTCAGAAGGGGATATTTCACTATACAAGACATTGATTGTTGAGCAAGCGAGAGCCCTATAAGAAGAACTGCTAGAGTTACGAAATGCCACCTTCAACCTCCAAAGAGGGCAGTGCTGTTGCCTCATAGCAGCTAATACCAGCAACAAAAACACCAGCAACAACAACACCAACAAGAGAAGAATCAGGTCCAAACTCTGCATTGGCTTGGTTTCAAGTGGCAGGGATTAAGTCAAGTACAGAGGCTAAGGCAAAAGAGGTCAAGCGATGGCATCCCCAATGATCATTCAAAGGATTGTACAAGACTGTATGAATGACCCAAAAGAGGTCTACGTGGATCAAAACCCATTGGTCAATTGGTATGGGAAGTTGCACCAATAGCTAAATCTCAGCAGGCTGGCAAAAAATTATCTGGCTTTTCTGGTAGCCATTGTATCTGATGAGTGTGTTCAGTTCAGCTGGCACAGTTGTCAAGGTTAGAACTACCAGTCTCTCACCTCAAAACATAGAGAGATTCACCATGATTAAAATGAACCAACACGTCTACCACACAATAACACTCTTCCTGAAACACCACTGGAGGAAGAAGATGAGGGTGATTCATCTGGTTCAAGTGTGTTAGCTGATCAATTTCTGGACCAACTCCTGATTTTGAGGAGAAACTCTACTTCCCTAAATGAGTAGGCCACAATAGAACTTTCAAATTATCGTTGAACTGTTTGCCAAAAAATATCTGGATATAGCTAGAGAAATTGTATTTATTTTGTTTGTGTCTGATTTATACAGCTCCACCATTTAGTCACATGATGACCGGATTGAAGTTGGACCAGTGTGCTGTGATGAGGTCTCTCCATTCACTACAAGGACATTGGAAACAATGCCTGCCTTCATCCCATGCTCATCCTTCATTTTTTTCATTCCCCAGCAAGGCTGCTCCAGTAAATATCAACAAATTTAAAAGACTGCCAGTGTGTTGATTCCATGGTAAAAGAGGAGATACAATACGATAATTGTGTACCACCATGCTTGGATTGGATTGGAAAAGGTCCTTATTGCACCAATGAGTGCTATATTATTGAGTGAGGGTGAGTGATAATTGATGATACATGTGGTGGCAAACAAGGAGAGTGTTCAACCAATTTGTAAACTTGATTTCAATGATGTGCAATGTTTGTGGGCTGATAGGTGACTTTGCGTGAAGGTGATTGGCCCTTTCACACTTAGTTATATTTACTTGCATGGTATACTCCTTGCTGTACTTTTTTTTCTGGTTCTTCAGAGATGAGACCAGTCAGTTTAATTAACAAATTCAAATCTATACAAAATGTTCAAATTATATTTGCTCTTCTTGTTCATCAGCTGCAATGCACTATAGGTCTATCTCTCTCAATCTCATTTGGGTCGGTTGGGAGTCAGACCGATTTGTTACTTGGAGTCAGGACTCAGGGCGGGAAACCAACATGATGATGACTGAGAGGCATATTCAGCCCTGTGGACTGGAGAGAGGAACATTGATTTGGTAAATGCTGAGAATTCTGTGCTGGCTCAAATATCAAACTCCTGTATTATGTGGTTGTGGTTGTGGGTATCTGTAACTGGAGACAGACTGAACACAGACATGTGATGTTACATCATCACTCATTGGAAACACTTGGCTAAACGGTATTTCAGTTGTGAAGTTGATCGGCCAGGTACATCCAGCGATTTGTCTACAATTGGTTGTAAAATTGCTCTCACTTCTCAGTTAATCACACATGAGCTATGATAAATGGATAAATGATTACAGCAGCCTATACTCTTGCTCTGCCTCTAGATCCACTCCTCAGAATGCTTATCTTCTGTCCTTGTCTTTGACTCTACAATATTGTTTCTGTTTTACAATCCACAGGCATTCTCTTCTACTGCATGAAAGGGGAAAGCTCCATAACACTCCTCCCTACCTTACCGAACAATTTCAGCCAGGAACCCAAGACGGACAATTCGAGAAGAATACAAATGCACTGCACAATTTGCACTTTATATACAGTATTATTTTTCTTTTAGCAATCACAAAGGTTAGAACTATGTGGGTTCACTTCTCCACAATTTGTATTTTTCAAAACTAGATGATAGAACACTTAGATATATAATAACTTGGGTCAATTGTTTGCAATGCATTTAATTGAACTGTCATTTCTTCACTACCTTCCACAACCAATTTGATGATTGGCGGACCTGGTCCTTTCCGCAGGGTCACCCCCAAACCTTTCGCCTTCCTCTTCCCCTTTTGTCTGAATACATGTGTTGTTTTTAAGACTCTGGTCACGTTAACACTGCTAACCAAGGCTAAAATTCATATGATCTCTGCTTAAAACAAGGTAACATTGGCTTGGCCACCATCTGCATATTTAATTTAATTAATTAATAGTCCCTAGTAATGTATACCATATGTGCCCAGGGCCTGACAATTAAATGCCTAGTGGGCATGCAACACTGATTGTGCAACCCACTTAAGTAGCCCTGTCTTAGGCCTGCCACTGCAGTCTGTGTTAGATTTGGGGATTTCTAGTTGGCACAGGTAGGTACTTGTGACAAATAGGTACCCTTGCCTCTAGTCAGGGTAAGGGGTACACTCCTAAAGTAACTCCTGCTCATCCCCTTGGTAGCTTGGCATGAGCAGACAAGCTTATCTCAGAGGCAGTGTGTAAAGGATTTGAGAACACATACAGTAATCAAGTGACAACACTACAGATAGACACCACACAGGTTTTATATTAAAAAGTAAGGATTCTTCATATAGACTTAACACAAGACCACAAACGACAAAAATCCACAATACTGTACTTAAACTGGTAGAATTAGCTTAGTTTTCCTTAGATCTTAAAATGTGACACTTTGAGTCAATGTACCTTAAGATGCAAAGAAATAAAGATGGCTCTTTCTCCTTGATGCGACACGCTTCCCGGTGATGCGGTGGCGCCTGCTGCGACGTTGATCCTTTTCGGCGATGCAAGATACTTTACACGATGTGAGCCGTGACAGGCCCTGTGACACGCTTCCCAGTGATGCGGCGGCATCTGCGGCGACGTCGATCCTCTCTCCTGCCGATGCGAGTTGCTTCCACAATGATCCGAGCCGCGACAGGCCCTGCCACACTCTTTCCGGTGATGCGGCGGCCGCTGTTGCAAAGTCGATCCTCTTCTCCGGCGATGAGCTGCGACAGGCCCTCTGACACGCTTCTTGGGGATGCGGCGGCATCTGATGTGAAGTTGATCCTCTTCTTCTGCAACATGCTTCCCGGTGATGCGGCGGCGACTGCTGCGACGTTGATCCTCTTCTCCGGCGATGCGTGGCGCTTCGTGATATGAAGCGGCTGTTCGGCGACACGCTTCCTGTTCTTGAGTCGCGCTTCCAGCTCCTTGCGACACGCAAGTCCTCAAAAAGTCCAGCACAACTGCAGGCGCTTCAAGAGAACTCTTGGGGAGCTGGTGGGTGAAGTCTGTTGTCCCTGAGACTTCAGCAGGAGGCAAGCTCTGTTCTCAAGCCCTTGGAGATCCTTACAAGTTGAAGAAAAGTACATAAAGTTCTGCTCTCCTTTCTTTGGCAGTCAGGCGACCACAGCAGGCCAATCCCCGAAGCAGCACTTCAGCTTACGGATAGTCTCTTCTCAGTTTCTTCAGGTTCCACTCCTCAGCAAAGGTTTCTTCTTGTTGTCCAAAAGTCTCAATTCAAGGGATCAGGGTCCCAATATTTATACCCCAAAATCCTTTGTCCTCTGAGGGCAGAGGGGCCTTTGCCTAGTCCATACCAGTTCTGGAGCACTCTGTTTAAATGACTCCTTCTTTCCTTTCACGGTGCAGGGCAGAAACATCAGACGCCCCACAGGAGGTGGAGCCAGTATTGTGGAGGAAAGGCACAGCCCTGGAACACTCTGTTGACATGATTCCTTCTCTTCTATCACAGTGCAGGACAGAGACATCAGACACACCACAGGGGGTGGAGCCATCACTGTGGGGGCAGGCACAGTCCTATTCAGGTCCCAGGTGCAACTCCTCCCTCCCATCTAGATGCAGATCTCTCTATTCACCACTGGGCGGACTCACCCTCTCTCCTGGAATCCTCTAGCCCTGTCATTCAAACTCCAGACAAGGAATACACAAGCTAGCAGAGGTAGACTTGGATAGTTAGAGGAAGTGGGAGGGGGAAGAGGAGGTGCCGTGCAGAGAGAGGAAGAGGAGGTGCAAGAAGAGGCAACGATAGGCAGAGACAATAGCAGAAAGAGACACTCTTTCCAAGCAGCCGTGAGGGGAACGGCCAACAGCGCTGCACTTTCAATGCCTTCCTGCCGTGAGGGGAACAGCGACATTGAACAAAATCCTCTTTCCCAAGCCGCGAGGGGAACGGCGAGTAAAGAACTACATCCCCCAGCAGCCCCTGGGAGCGGGCACAGGGAGGCGGCGTCACTGCGGCCCTGTAAGGCGCGCAGGCAAGAGGCTTTGCCGGACACTCTTTCCAAGCAGCCGTGAGGGGATCGGCCGACAGCGCTGCACTTTCACTGCCTTCCGTGCCGTGAGGGGAAGCCCCTGGGAGCGGGCGCAGGGAGGAGGCGTCACTGTGGCCCTGAAAGGCGCGTAGCCCTCACGCACCACGGGACGTGCGCGGGCGGGTGCCGGGCTAAGCCCGGGCAAAGGGCAGGCTGTCTGTGGTCACCAGGGGCCGAAGGAGGCCGGGCTGGGCCACGGAATTAACATCTGACCAACCGGTTTATGTAAGAAATTGCCGGTTATCATCTGTTGAGTGACATCTGGTTATACTATATCATTGGCAGGGCTATGTATTTTGACTCTGCCTGTTATCTCATGATAATTAGTGTTTTGTGAGGCAAAATTAGCAATGGCTAAATTAAAGGAAGGGAAAGGGAAAGGGGTAGTAGGTACACTGGATGCCTTTCTAGTAAAAGCTGAATCTGCAATCATACATGAAATTAAATTAACTGAACGCAGTTTGTCCTTAGACTCTCAAATGATTCAGAGTCGTCATGCTACCACTAGTACAAATCCTAACGAGGGTCAGGTGGATGGGGGATTACAA
This sequence comes from Lissotriton helveticus, assembly GCF_964261635.1. Taxonomy (NCBI): domain Eukaryota; kingdom Metazoa; phylum Chordata; class Amphibia; order Caudata; family Salamandridae; genus Lissotriton; species Lissotriton helveticus. The sequence goes on from NC_136061.1 coordinate 1,787,922,426, forward strand.
ATTAATGGGGGTTTCTCATTGTCGCCAGAACCCCCCAGTACCCAGGAATCCTAGATTCCCCCATCATCATAAGGGACAAACCCACAGTAGTAACGAGGGCACAGAAATCTAAACAAATAAGTGGAAGTAGTTCGGCACCACTGGGTAAAAAAACAAAGGGGACAGGCAATTAGTAGACCACGTAAACAGCATACATCTAAACCCCCAGTAAGGAAGGGCACGCATGAGCCCATAGAAATAACATCTGAACCAGTGCCCGAGTTAAGCAGTAATGAATGTTCATTTAAAACCTGTCTTACACAAATTGGCTGATATTGAAAACCGGTTATCGCGTATAGAAAGCCAACATTTAAGTATTTGTGTGCCACATGCTGAAATAAGATCCAGCCTAAATAAACAAATGGGAAAAACTAGAAGCGGGGAAGCTACTACAACAGATTGCCTGGGTCAAATCTTAACACAGGATGGGAATTCAAAGGGATGCACAAGTAACGTTAGTCCTCCTGTAAATGCCACATCAGTGGATGTAGATGGTTTAACCCAGGAAGTTAATCAAGCAATAAATCCCACAAACATGAACAAAGTTTCAGGGGCCCGAAACCCCCTAAATGAAGGTAGATCTCAAAAGACCATTGCTGTGGAACGTCACTCACGCCATTTGCCCGATAGTAGTTCAGATTCAATTTTAAATTTGCCACCTCAAACTACACCTTACATTGTTGTTTTAGCAAATGTGCGTCCCTTAACCTCAGGTGAAGGAGAAGACTGTCCGTCTCTGAGGAACAAATCGTTGCACCTTGTAAATGATAAGACAGGTATTAACCATCATTTTTTGTTTCCAGAACTTAAGATGGCAAGAAGGGTCAGATGGGTTGGACCAAGTGAGAAATCATTGGGGGGGGACTGTATTGTTTTGACCTTTAGGTCCCCAGGGCTGGTGAGAGCTATAAATGATAGGATGGCCGACCATATATGGATAAGTCAAAAGTCCTGATTTTACCATTGGGCTTCTTTTACCGCCCTCCTATATGGCAATTTAATTTAGCAGGAATAGAGTCAAAATAAAATAAAACAGCAATCACAGTTCCCACCATGGTACCATGTAAATCGTTTCGACCCATTGAGTACTTTAGCAGAGGTCGATTGACTACAGATAGAGACCCAATGGGAAATTATCCTAAAGATATGGTTGTATTTCCATCACACTGTGGGAATATTGGCGAGCTTATACCGTCTGTTGACCCTTTGGGGAAACATGGTGATTTGCAGCTGTCTTGCAATAAAAACAAAATGCAGGGTTTGGCTAAAGATAGTGAGGGTAAAAAGAATATTGTACAAGCTGGTCATACAGTAGAAGGTTTCAGCTCTAGTAAACATTTAGAACTAGTAAACAGCTAATCAGATAGATGTACTCTTCGCTTAATCTTGTGGAATGTGGCAGGCATCTCACGAACATTATTGGATGAGGTATGGATGGAGTATATTAAATCCTTTGACATTATCTGTCTCCAAGAAACCTGGAGCAGAAAGGACCCATCCCTGGACGGATATAACTCACTAGTCGTCCATGCTGAACCTTCACTAGCTGGGATGGCAAAGGGTGGCTTAATGACCTCAATTTCGGTAAAATACAAGTCACTAAAGGTATATAAAGTAATGGCTTCTCCATGGTACCAACTGATTTTGATTACTAACCTGTTTGGTGTTCCTTTACTTTTAATCAATTGGTACTATAGCAGACCTCAACTATTATTGACTGCTTGCAGGTAGCAATTGCCAAAGTGACTGAAAAAACCTTTCCTCCGTGCATTATGTGGTTCGGGGATTTTAATTGCACCGTATGCCAGCATAGTGTGACCAAGGTCTGTGGTTTGCTTGATACTAACGAACAACCACTCACATACTTTAAGCATACCGTACAGGGCGATGCATTACATCAAATCATTGTGGTAAATGATCTGTGCATGCTCGATATGTTGACCAACACTCCAATGGTGCAAATTCCAACCTTTCAAGGGGCCGGTGGACGAATGATCGTAATTGACTTTGTGTTAGTTTCTAGCAGGTATGCCTACCTTATTGATGATTTTAGAATAGAAGCAAACCCCGCCAGTGACCATAACCCACTTGTTTTATTGCTGAGTACTGTGGCTGTCAGCGAAAAGTCTTCAAAACAACTTATGCAATGTAGTTACAATCAAGGCATTAGGTTGAAATGGGATAGGATTATTCCTAAAATAATGGAGGAAATGATTTTTAAAGCCAATCTATCACAAGTAATGACTTGTTTGACGAGCACCTCTGAGCCTAAATTGATAGTACAGAATTTTGAAGTTCTCTGTAAGAGTGTGGCCACAAATTTGCTTAAACCTGCCAGTAAGGGTAGTATCCGAGACAACAAATGGTTTAATGCTGAATGCTCTGCAGCACAAACATTACTGAAGAAGGCCCTACATGGAGTCCCACGGGATAAGGCAATGGTTAAGAAAGCAAGAAGAAATTATAAAGAGGCCATTGATAAAAGGAAATTAGAATTGAAAAAACAGGCCTGGGATGACCTTGAGAAAGTCACTGACTTAAGAGACAGTAGGTTATTTTGGGAGGTTATAAATCGCCCCCTTGTCAGTAATGAAAACAGGACCATGGTCATGCATATAACCGCCGAGGTTTGGGAGGCCCATTATTCCAGGATCTTTAATCCAAGGGCACCTCATTGATAAATGAAAGTGAGGATGAAATTCATCTTAATATTGACACTGCACAACAGCTTAGTCTATCGCTTACATTGGGTGAAGTGGAGGAGGCCCTGAGAAGAGGTATCCCACTCAAGGCACCAGGTCCTGACGCTGTACCCTTGGATTTGTTAAAAAATAATCCTGAAGTTTGGGTACCCCTGTTGCTTAATGTTTTCAAGGCGATTATTGTGGGGCGCATTCCATCATCTTGGAAAGAGGCAGTAGTAGCAATTTTAAAAAAAGGTAATAAAAGCGACCCCGTTGCTATAAGCCAATCTCCTTAATAGATGCCTCTTGCAAACTATTGGGGAGAGTAATATTGGCCCGCTTAGAGACATGGGCGAACTCCTCTGGACTCATTGTGGACACACAATATGGCTTTAGGAAAGGTAGGGGGACAAGGGAGCAGTGCCTTAATCTGGCCTTGATTATGGGTAAGTACATAAAAGCCATGAGTGCTTCAATTCACCTGGCCTCTATGGACTTATCCAGTGCTTTCGACACTGTGTGTAGGGGGAAATTGTGGCTGCTAATGGAATTCATGGGGTTCGAGGAATCATTGGTTACTTTGTTGCGCAGATTACATGTTGCTACTTCTGTGGCTATCCGATACGGCCCTAGTGGCGGAAAAACTGGGTCTATCCCTCCACCGAAGGTGTCCGCCAGGGCTGTATTCTGGCCCCATTTTTGTTTTTAGTATACACAAATGGTTTAGAAACATTTTTAATGGGAAAAGGTCTGGACTTCCCGAAAATAAATGGTAAACATATACCCTTATTGTCTTATGTAGACGATACTGTTTTAATGACCCTAACAGCAAATAGTATGCAAAAGTGTCTGAATGCTTTTAATGAATGTATGTTGGGATTAGACTTAAAGGTCAATTTTACGAAATCATTTACAATGGTTTGTGGCCCAAATAGGACTAAAACCTGTAAATTTGTTGTGGACAATATGGTCATTGTGAAAGTTCCAAATTTTAATTATTTGGGAAATCTTTTTAATAAAACACTGAACTGGGACCCACTAATAACAACTCGGGTTCAAAAGACAAGCAGATCGATAGAGGCCTTCTACCGCTTTGCAAGCAAATTAGGTTAAAAACCAATAGCGGAACGGAAGATACTGTACAAATCTAAATGTCTGCCAGTAGCGACCTATGGGGCAGGGGTTTGGGAATACCATAAAAGTGCACAAATACAAATTATGGAGAACAAATTTCTAAAACGCCTTTTATCTGTTCCAAATAGTTCTCCAAACACTTTTTGTCATTCCGAGGCGGGTTTAGATTTCGTGAGTGATAGTATTCATGTGTCCCCCCTGCTCCTATGGGGAAAAATATGGTCCTCAGAAGATCTGCTGTTTTCAAAAGGAATTTTAAAAGATTGGGTAAACTTGGATAATGCCATGCAGATTCCATGACTGCGTTATGTAAAGGAAACATTTTTTAAAATTGGTCTTGGAAACCTTTATGATAATCCTGACTCTAATAAACCAGACACCAAGATGGTCATTTAGAATGCATATTGTACTACATTAGGTCTGTCCAAACAAGACATACAACTACCAAATCAAGCGGTTATATCGGAGCAACAGTTCTATTTATATTTTACTACACATACGCAATGGCGTTTTTATCTGACTAGATTTCGGCTAAATGCACTGCACTTTTTAGTTGCTTTTCCTAAGCAAGGGGGTTGGTGTAAGAGGCTATCCCCTTGCCCATGTGATAATGTAGCTCAACAATGCACAATGCACTTTGTGCTTTTTTGTACACTTTATAAAGCTCCAAGGGATTGTTTTATTAAACCCCTCCTAAAGGAAATTCGACCTTGTACATATAAGGAAGGTTTTGAGCATCTCAGATCATTACAAACTGCTGCTATATGTAGCTCTATGCTTAGTTTTATTAGATGTGCTCTTTTAATCAGGAATCGCTATTGATAGTACGTTTTCTGATATGATACAATGTTTTTGCTTATGAAATCTATGGAAAGGAAATATTACTGATGATTTATATGAATGAAATTGGTCTAAATACATTAAGCTTTGGTAGTTGCCCTGCCTAATTTAAAGAGGATGGTGTGAGAGGCTACCATATTTGTATCTGTAACGACGTAGCTTAATAATGCATAGTGCACTTTACATTTTTCTGCTCGCTCTCAAGAAAAGTTAGTAAAACTCTTCCTGAGGGATATCTGACCTTGAATATAGAAGGAAGTTTGGAGCATTTAATTGTTTTTAAATGTAGTTTTATGCTTAGTTCTATTGGACTGATCTTATTTAGGAATCATTTTAGTATTAATATATTTTATCAATTTAATGCTTTTGATGTACTGCGTATTGTGTTCATGTTCCTGAATTTTTGGATAAGAAATACTATTTGTGAATTTGTATGTTAAATTGTAAACTGTAACGATTCTTCTAAATCGAATAAAGTTATTTTGACTTGACTTGGATAGTTAGACAAGAAAATACCTACTTTCTAACAGTGGTATTTTCAAACACAGAATGTTAAAATCAACTTCACTAAAAGATGTATTTCATTATTCTGAGTTCAGGCATACCAAACTCAAATTTCTACCATGTTCCCTGAGTCAGTTAGGATTACAAAATGTAATAATCTAACTGCCCATTCTGGTCTATGGAGAACAGGTAGCCTTCCAATAGTGAAAAACGAAAATGGCTGTAATTCACTATTAGGACATGCCACCCACGCCAGGGCACGTCCTACCTTATACTTACAATGCACAAACAGAATGTTAAAATCAACTTCACTAAAAGATGTATTTTATTATTCTGAGTTCAGGCATACTAAACTCGAATTTCTACCATGTTCCCTGAGTCAGTTAGGATTACAAAATGTAATAATCTAACTGCCCATTCTGGCCTATGGAGAACAGGTAGCTTTCCAATAGTGAAAAACAAAAATGGCTGTAATTCACTATTAGGACATGCCACACACGCCAGGGCATGTCCTACCTTATACTTACAATGCACCCTGCCCTTGTGCCTAACATAGGCATGTCTGATATGAAGAAAATGGAAGGTTTAGGGACTGGCAAGTGAGTGCACGTGCCCAGTCAACATAGCAGTGCCAGACTGCACACACGCTCTGCAATGGCAGACCTGAGACACATTTTACAAGGCTGCTTCTGTGGGTGGCACAACCAGTGCTGCAAGCCCACCAGCAGTATTTGGTTTGCAAGCCCCTGGCACTCCTAGTGCACTGTACTAGGGTCTGACAGGTAAACCAAATTAGCCAATCATGGAATCACTAATGCATACATCAAGTTACAATAGGGAGAGCATATGCACTTTAGCACTGATCAGCAGTGGTAAAGTGCCCAGAGTCATAAAACCCACAAAAACAGGTCAGACAAAATAGAGGAGGAAGGCAAAAAGTGCAGGGATTACCCTGCAAAAAGGGCCAAGTCCAACAGTCAGTGTGTGCAGTTTGAACTTGCATGTCAACCTGGCAACTTAACCCTCTTGTCAGGCTTGAATCTACGTTTTCAATGCTTATAAGTTACCCATAAGGTAGGCCCTGGAAAGTCCAAGGGCAGGGTGCAGTCTCTTTAAAAAGTAGTACATGTACTTTCTAATTTATGCATGTTCTAGTAGTGAAAAGTTCCTAAATGGGTTTTTCACTATGCAAGATTTATCTCACACATAGGATAACATTGGGATTACCATATTACGGGGCATATTATCAAGGACCGGTGTTAAAATTATCGCCGTTTTATCGGCAGGAAACTGCAGATAAAACGGCGAAAATGAGCTTGATAATACGCCCTTGCTAATTCCCACAGAAGCCCATGTTCTGATGTTATTATGGGCTTCTATGGGAATTAACAAGGGCGTATTATCAAGCCCATTATCGCCAGTTTCCTGCCGATAAAACGGCGATAATTTTAACACCGGTCCTTGATAATTGCCTCTACATTTTATAAGAGTAATTTCCAGTTGGGAAGAAATAGAACTCTCAAGTTTGCTGTCTCTGGGATCACAATTTCAAAACATAACTTTGGGTGAAGGTGGATTCTAAATTGTAGTTCTGAAAATGACAGAAAGCTGGTATTTTCTTCCTTTAGCCATTTGGTGCCTTTTGCCTGTCTCTGAATGCATATTTGGGGTGGGTAAGAACTGGGCTTTGTACATTCCCTCTTGACTGCCACACAAAAAGAGAGCTTAGGAGTGACTGACAGGCCATCCTTGGCAAGTTGGGAGGGAGGACCCTAAGCTTACACCTGAATAGGCTCTGTCCTGTCCGTACAAAAAGGGCTGCATATCCCCTGTAGTTAGTCTAGAGCCAGGGCAGGAAGGTCAGGGATTCTGTGCACTACAAAGGCCTCTCCTTGCAGTCTCCCCCACTTCAAAGACACCAGAGGATACTCTCCCAGGAAGAAGGATTGCTGTGTAGCTACCAGGACTGCCACTCTGCTGGACTGGTACTCTGCTGGACTCCTGCTTTTCTGACCTGCTGCGCTCTTGCATGGAAGTTAGAAGGACTGAACAGGCATCTCTCCATCCCAGAAACCAAAGTGACTCCAAGGGCTTGTCTGCTTACCTTCCATTCAAAGTCTCAGGGACATCAAGGACTTCTAACCTGTCTACCTATTGCTTCTTGACTCTGTCATCTGAGAGTCTTGCCCTGCCAAGTGCTGCCAATCCAGTCCTCGGTCCTTGGAAGTAGGTATAAGGAGCTGCAACTACCAAAATCCATGCATTGCTTTATTGCACGGCTTGGAACCCGGAAAATCTCCTTTGATGACAACGCATCACAGCGACGGTGAGGATCAAGTACATTGCATGACAGTTGGCACAGCCCATCGCCTACTTTTCCAATGCATCCATACCAGGGCTTTGTCATGTTTACCAGCATTGTGGAGTCTTGGGCATAGGGTGCAGTGAAAGATGGTATTGAATGCTGCCGAGTGGTCCAGGAGGATGAGGGATGCAGTTTTGCCTCTGTCCAGGAGGGCGGAGATGTCGTCTGTGGCGGTGAGGAGGGCAGTCTCTGTGATGTTGATGCTTCGGAAGCTAAATTGGGAGAGGTCCAATAATGTGGTTTGCTTCTAAGAACTTTGAAAGTTAGGCATTGATGCCCTTCTCGATTACCTTGGCTCGGGAGAAGAGAGATGGTTCTGAAGTTCTTGAGGTCCGTCGGGTTGAAAGAGGGTTTCTTCAGCAAGGGGCTGTGTGTTTCCAACCTTCTGGGAAGGTGGTGAAGTTGATGGGGCAGTTGATGATGTGGCAGAGTTTGGGGACAATGGTGGTGCCTGCTCTGTTGAAGATGTGATGCAGGCAGGGGTCTGAGGGTACTCCAGAATGGATGCTCTTTATAATCTTGAAGGTGTCGTCCACGGTGAAGGTTGGTCCAGCGGAATAGGGTCTATTGGGGTCAGGTGTCTTAGGTTGTGGTGGTTGCAGATAACATATTTTCTCAACATTTTAATTCAGGCCTTGTGTTGCTTAAATGCTTAACCTTCTCCTGTCCTGAGTCCCGTCCACCTGAATCGAGCATTTCATAAGTTTATTTTTATTTGCTTTAATAAATTAATTAAAACTAGCTCCCCATTGCTCAGAAGTTACTACTGTTAGTTTTAATACCATGTCTGCGTGCCATGGTGGGTGTCTGGTCTCAGTCTTTGATAAGTTATGATATAAATAACTAAATAATTCTTTGTTTTCTTTAAATCTAGTTGCCTGTGATGGATAACCCTTCTGATTAATCCTACAGTTGGAGTTCACCTAGGTGGGAGTGTGAGCTCACTTGCGATATCTTTCCTGTTTGAATGCTAAACATGCTACTAATAACACCACCATAAAGAAGGCACCTTGGGAAACCCTGTAATGAGGTTTTGGAAGATTGGGAGAGGCAGCAGAAGTGTGGTGAACTAGTTTCATTAGTAACTTCTACCAAAGATTAAGATTTTATGGGCCATATGTAGGTGGCCAAATACCGGTCGGTAAAGCCGAAAATCGGTAGATTTCGGCTTTACCGACCGGTATTTAGCCATGTGAGATGTACGTAATACCGAATGGCATCGATAATAACGAATCGGTAAATAATTACCGATTCCTTATTTACCGATCGGAGAACACCCAAACAATGAATACCGAATCGAAAATAACAATTCGGTAAAAAACCCAAAATGCGATGTAGCAAACATCGGTATTACCGAATTTGACCAAATTCGGTAATAACGGTTCGGTATTTACCACTTATCCTGAGCAGGTGGTAATCAGTTGCAGTGCATAAAAACAGCCCCAAAATGCAACTGTGTGAACACAATGGCGGGCCTCTACCTCATAGCAAGGCGGCTACGCTTGAGAGCAGCTGGAGTGAGGATCTGGAGACGGGAAGAGTGGGTGTACAGACTGCGCATCAGATTGTTTCAATTGACTGAACCTGAAATCCATGAAAGGTACAGACTGCACCCACACACCATCCTTGACCTAATACGGGACCTAAAACCCTATCTGGAGCATCAGACACCAAGGGCGCACGCAATGTAAATGTAAATGTGGGATACTTGTAAAGCGCACTGTTACTCTACCCGAGTGTCCTGGCACTGTAGACCGCTGGGGAACCCGTCCTGGTTTTCCCTGTGAGATGGTCCCTTTCTGGGTATCTCCAGGGTGAAACCAGGCATCCCCGGCGTCTGTGGGGGGCCGTTGCAGAGATGAGGCAAGCTTAATGCCCAGAGTTACCGAGTGTGTTCCCTGGTTAGAGTAGGCACTGAGGCGAGAATTATCGAGTCCGTTGACCCTGGTCCAAGACCCTGCCGCGTCGGGAATTGAACCCTGGTCCCGGGCCGTTCTCTGCTTACAGGTCTGCCGCCTCTAACCAGTGAGCCACACCTCTCCACCCACCCATGTCCAGGTACTCTGTTGCCTGCACCTCCTTGCATCAGGAAGTTTCCAGGGTGTGATAGCCGCAGTGGGTGGTGTGTCACAGAGCTGTCTATCCCGTTTCTTCAACACCTTCCTGGATGCCATGATGGACAGAATGGAACATTACATTAACTTCCCCAGTACACAGGCGGAGCTGTAGAGGACAAAGCTGGAGTACTATCAACTTGCGCAGTTCCCACACGTCATTGGCTGCGTCGATGGGAACCATATACCTATCTGCCCACCTGCAGCAACTGAATACATCTACAGAAAACGCAAATCCACCCACTCCATCAATGTGCAGGTGATATGTGATGCCACGTACATCATAACTGACATCGTGGCCAAATTCCCTGGGAGTACCCACGACTCATACATCTTCCGGAACAGTGGTATCCATACACGTCTGCTTGCTGGTGAATTTGGAGAAGGATACCAACTAGGTAAGTCAATGTGACACACCCTGATGTACACCCTGGCTCAAGCTGTTGGTCACACAAATTAATGGCACTTTCTTCTGTACATAGGTGACAGCGCATATGCCCTCCGGCCTTATCTACTCACACCATATCTCAACCCAACCACCCCAAGGGAGAGGAGATACAATGTGGCACATAGGAGCACACGCAACGTGGTGGAGCGCACATTTGGATTGCTTAAAAGCAGATTCAGTTGCCTCCACAAAAGTGGAGGTGCACGTCTGTACAGCCCCATCAAATGTTGCAAGATTATTGCTACATGTGCAATGCTACACAATCTGGCCACAAAAAAAGGAACAGCAGTGGAACTAACTGACTCTGAGGATGAGGACGAGGACAACCCTCAGCCAGAGCCCTGCGCAGCTGGTGTTGCAGTTAAACATGATGGGAGACAGAGACGGGCAGAGATAACGTCAAACTATTTCTGAGTGAGTAACGAGACAGAGCCAGTAACAGTTTTATGTTATGGTGTTTAATAAGCACACCACCAGTATTGTAAGCAGTGTCCAATCGGACATGGGTTACATCACCCATCTAATGTTTGGCAATAGGCAGTGGTCCCTACTTCCTGCGTCCACGCGCTGCATGTGCACGTTACCTGGCAACACTGTCTGTAGTGTCAGACTGTTCCTGCGCTGCGCGGTGGTGTTCGCTGCGCCTCCTGCCCTCGGTGGGAGAGGGCGTAATGCTACCACGGCTGGTAGCCTCCTCACTGTCCCCCCCCTTCCATTGTGGCCGCCTTTGCATTCTGCAGGAGCTCTAATGCAGAGGTCATAGAAACCATGCCCCTGGCCACATCCCTGCTGCAATGCTCCATCTCCTCCTGCATGGCGAGGGACCTGCGACACATCAGTGAGGTTGCAGTGGCCAGCCGGTTCACAGACTTGGTATAGGCCTGGAGCCTCTGCCTCTCCCTGCGCCTGCCAAGACGGTCCTGCTCCAGCTGGCTGCAGAGGTTGTCCACGGAGGTTGCTACTCTCTCCATTTCCTCACACAAGTTGTCTCCCATTGCACTGCTGCCCTTTTCCATCCTGTGCATGTGTTTGTTGATGTGTGCCACCTCCCTGTGCAGTGATCTCATCTCCCTCCATTGCAGGCGCTGGACCTTCAGCATGTTGCCTTCCAGTCCAGCAAACACACTTTCACCCTGTTCGGATGCTTCTGGACTGTCTGGCCTTGCCCTGCGGCGTCTGGATGACTGTGGGCGCCCTCAGACGGAGTAACAGCCCTCTCCCTGTTGCCTCCCTCATGGATTGGAGTCTGTTGGCCCCCTGTGCCCTCCTCTGATGACTCCTCCATCTGATGGAGGGTGGTCACGGCTTGCCTCCTGCCTGACTGTGGTGGTGGTGGGGTTTGTGTTGGTGATCGTCGCAGTGGAGACTGGGTATGAGGGGATGGCGGCGTTCCCTGGCGCTGTGGTGATGCCTGTGGTGGAGGATTTGGTGGTTGTGATTGCGCGGAGCTTGTGGTCCCTGCAGGCATGCTTTCTTCCTCATGTTGCCTCCCCTCTGGCCTGGCTGACGTTGCTCTGCTCCCCTCTGCAGCACTGCGAGATGTCTCACCTGTAATGACACAAATGTAGATATACTGACTGCTCTGTCTGCATTTGAATTACATTACACTTCATGCCTACAAATCACAGTGATTGTCCTGACATAGCCAATTACTTTAACATACTATTGTGTTTGCTAGCCTGACTGCCCTATACATCAGTTCCCTCTAACTACATCTCCCAAAATGCATAGCAGGTAATGAGTAAGACATGGAGTGGAGTGGGAGCCCCTATGCCACTATGGGGATTGGGGTTGGGGATGTGGTAGCACAGCATGCTGGGCATGCTTCTTACCTTGTTTCCTTGCTGCTCTGGCAGGGCTGTCTGCGTATCCCACGCCACTCACACTCTCCTGCTGGATGCTGGACTCCACCATCAGTTCCAGTGGTGTTGGTGCTGGTGCTCTGTTCTTTCCTCCACCTGTTTTGGCAGCCTGCCTCTGCCTCTCTGCCATCCTTGCTTTTGCTGTCTTCCTGACGTCGTACCACCTCTTCCTGATGTCCTCAATGATACGCTGGGTCACACCTATGGCATTTATTTTGTCCCGAATGCCACTCCAGATTTGCCTCTTCTGTGACTCGGGCACATGGTGGGACTGCTGACCAAAAAGCCTGTGATGGTCAAGGCTGACATCCTGGATCAGTACCTCCAGCTCCTTGTCACTGAACTTCAGCTTTCTTTTCCTCACACTTCCCTCCTTCTCCCTGTCCTGGCTTGCCATTTCAATGTTTGTTTCCTTTTTTGTTTTCTTGTTTGTAGCTGTGAGGCTCTGTTGCTGCTGGCCCCTCAGCTCACCTGCCTGCCTGCCTCACAGTGAGCTCCAGGTCCTGTGCAGCTGCCTGGGTGTGGCCACTTCCTGTTTGGGAGGTGATTGGATGACACAGGATTGGCTGATTCATCGAATTACGAATTTTTGAATTACCGAAACGGTATTTACCGATTCGGTAATGAATTCTGTAATTCCGAATCGGTATTGGAATCTCTCTATTTTTTATACCGATTCATTCCAATTCGGTATTTTTTACCAATTTTTAACGTTCGGTAATGTTTACCGATTTTTTATCGAAATCGCATATACCGAATTCTTAATACCGAATCAGTAAAATTCGGTATTAAGGATTCGGTATTCATGATTTACCTACATATGGCCCTATGTGTGTATGTTTTAGGCAATATAGGCATATATATGTTCCTCTAGTGGTCGATGTAGGTACGGAGAGTAGTAGGATAAGGGTATAACTAACTGGTACACACTCTAATAAGTGACTGGGTGCTGCAAAAGCGGTAAAGGTTAACATTCTCAAGCTATAAGACAAACCTATTCTGTGTTGTTTTCACTCTAGTAGCAGGATATTGTTTGGATATAAGTAAATTAAGTAGCCTAATAGTTAAATGATTATATGACAAGGGATTTCAGAATCAGCTTGGGAAAGTCTAGGGGGGAAGTCGATTTACAGTATGAGACTGTTCAGAGGGCAACTTTTTGTCAATAAAAAAAAAGAGTCTGCGCTAAAAGCAGTGCAAAGGCAAAAGACATAGGAAGAAACAATTCCCATTTATGGTTTTTACAAAAAACAGAAACACCCCCTAGACCCACTATGGGCCCACCCCCTCACCAAGCAAATCAATAAATTGCCCCACCAGTCCAAAGTAAGTCAAACAAAGTTCTCGTAGGCCCAGCTGCCCTTCCCAAATACCACCCTCTCCACCCACAACAAAATTACCTCCCACTTAAGAAAATATATTTTTTAAAGGGCTTAGAGGGCATCTATCTGGGTGTGAAGTTTTTAAACCTCTTGGTGAAGCAACACCAGCTCTCATAGGAAGCAGTGGATGAGGCAGTCTGTGGATAATGATGAAGAGGGGGAGCAGCAGTGGTGGGTCCCGACTGCCGGTGGTGCTGGTGATATTGTGGCCACGATGAAGGTGCTGGCAGATGGCTGGAGGTACTTGGGGCAACAGCACATGCCTCCACTCCCTCCTGCTTTAAAGCCACCCGCCTGAGATATTCAGCTTGAAAGGCCTCCATCCATTGGCACCACTGCTGAGTGGCAATCTCCTGACATAATGGTGAACCAGCAGGAGTAGCTATATCAAGAAATAAAAAGAAAAAAGACAAATTATAAATAATATAGTGCAACAGTAGCAGAATATTGCTGGTCACCTAGGGACATAGGGATTTTTGATATGATTAGTCACAAGGGCCAGATTTTCCCATCACATGCATTACATAAAGCACTGACTGCAAAGAATGAAGCCAGAATACCACAAGAATAAAACTTTTTTTTGCTTAAGGTGTTTCCTAGTAAAAATTAAACAGACACTTTGGGGCCGATTACGATCTCACTAGGAAGGTCTCCGAATCAGACTCAGCTTTCCCGGATCCGATTCGTAGCCCTTGTTTTCGACCGAATCATCCTACCTTCTGAAAGGTCAAGTACGATGCAAAGATCTCATCTACAAGGACCAAATTGTTTCTCAACCCAATCCTACCTGTATGACTTGTTCCCAACCTAATTGTGCTGTAGAATGGAGGCAGCTTCAGAACGAGCGATTACGATGCACGATTCGGACAGCCGTACCGACATGGTCTTAGTGAGACGAAACGGCTGTGGGAATCAGACTTCGGGGGCCCATAGCAGGCCCCCCTTTACTCGGGGCCCTCTGTATCAGTCACTGGGGGTTGCCCATGGGTCCCCTGATCCAAGCATGCACAGTGTGGTGGGCACAATATGGTGCCCGTCACAGGGTGTACGCTTTTCCCCACCCACCCCTTTTTGCTATGGGACCCTGTGTACGCATTCGGTATAGAGGCTCCCATAAAGTTCCATGGGATTCCGAGTGAACCAAGTCTGTCAGCATATGGATGCATCGTACTCGTTTGGTCGGACTCTCACAGCGTGATTCGCTAGGAAAGCCCTCCGGATCTGAGTCTTTCCTACCGAGATCATAATCGCCCACTTAGGGGCCGATTATGATGGCGGACGGACCTGAGTCCGTCTGCCACCATAGAGTAGGAAGGACCGTCCGCAGGGGCAGCGGCGGTCCCTCCGTGCAGATTAAGATGTGACCGCCAGGGTGGCGGTCACATCCTCGATCTTTAACATTGCGGCGGGTGCAGCTTTAAGCTGCACCGCCGCAATGTTAAAAATGCATGCACGGCATTTGCGTGCACAAAGCAGCAGGCACCGCGCGGTGCCTGCCGCTTTGTTCACGCAAATGCAGGGGGGTACCATAGGTACCCCCCATGTGCACCCCCCATCCCCCCTTCACCCAGGGGGCCCGCAACGGGCCCACGAAGTGAAGGTCCGTATGCTTTTCCACGGCAGAAAAGCCACCCTGGAAAAGCATACTTTCTACTCCATCCTAATATGGCTGGCGGTGTCTGATAGACACCGCCAGCCATGTTAATGCTTTTCCGCCGTGGTCGGAAGGCGACCGCGGCGGAAAAGCGGAGGACAGATTGCAAGGCCATACTAATTTGGCGGTGGGTCTTTCAAGCCTCCGCGGCGGTTTTCCCGCATCCTCCGGGCCGGCGGTGACTTCCGCCGGCCCAGAGGATGCGGGAAATCCGCTATCGTAATAGCCCCATAGTGTGTAAAAATAAAAATTACCTTTCATTAATGAGCAAGGCATGGCTGCAATACAATTAATAGTATTCCTGTTGTGCAACATAAATAGAGGCATACAAGAGTTGGGTCTCCTACTTTCTCGAGTCTGCAGCTGGGGCAGCTGTAATGGAAAATGTATTATCTTTAAATTTCAATGGCTCTGCTCTTCTCCAACTGCCTTTCAATTCTATCCTGACTCCAAAGAGGCACATGAATTATAATACTATGTCACGTATAAATGCAGATATCCTGTCTGCCATAAGTATACAGTGGATAAAATAATGCACTGCAGTACAGGAAAGGGAATGGGATATATATTTTATTTGGCACATTCGTCACAGAGTATCCCATCTGCCAAACTCTAATTTAGGCACTTAGTCCCACTTTACTCTCTAGCCTCACCTTCCACCACAAGCTATTCTCAACAAATACCTTCACTTGACAGTAGCAAAAGTTATTCAACTACAAGTTAAGCTAGAGAAATTAAGCTAGGTAGAGGTTTTGGTATAGAATAGTCAGGTGTCACTGATCATCTTCAGAGTGTCTGAAAAGGCATTTGGAAGGGATTGTATGGAGTGTAGTTCAGGTTCCTGTCAACAGAGTGAGGGAAGTACCAGGGACCCAGACTGCACCCATGATAGAGGGAGGGAAGGGGTCCTATTTCCCTTCTAAGAGTAGGAGGAGAGCTGGGGGTGGGCAGAAGCCTGGAGTGTCCTTTTCCCAGTCCAATAGCTTACATTATGTTAATAGGGGGCACAAAAAGAGTAACCTGGTCTATACTAGGAGATAATCCACTGATGGGAGCTCCACAGTGTCTAGAGAACTGGTGGTGGGGGGTGGCCACCACAGGTGACCTACCAGTTCTGTTTTATCTGGTTACCACCCCACAGCAGAGGGTTCAGATGTCCAGTCCTAGAGATAGGGGTAAGAAGTAGAAACAGTACACAGTGGGAGGACCAGTTGGTATGGGGCTGCCAGCTCTGAGATCAGAGCACACCAAAGCTGACCATGCTGAGGATACTTCTGCCATAGGGGGGCTCCATGCAGTGTCACAGGGACAGAGGGCAGGCAGACTCTTGCACAACACATGCAGAATGTGTTTCTTTTGGGGGTAGTTGTACTTGCCTGGTAGTCGTGGTTTTGCGAGGTTTCCTGGACCGCAGAGACGAGATACCGGCTTTCTAACAGAATCATGATCTTGACCTACGCCAACACCAGACCCTTGCCTTGAAAAAGCCCACGGCCTATAGGCCACCAGGGCAAAACACGTGTCGGCTGTTCTTTATCCACAGATGTAACATGAAATAAAAACTACGCACATAAAACTTTCAAAGAACGTCTGTATTTCATTTTCGGATCACTTCTGACAAAACGTGAGGGCACAGTCCTCCACTTTTCCTCTAAACAAGATATACTGTAAGTGACTGGAGTTCCAAAGAATATCATGGGCTGGCTACCAGGCAAACTCGAGACAGCCATCTCCATTATGAAACAACCAAATTGTGTAATTTCTGGTATCAAACATCGTGCCCCCTACCTCCCCTCAAACTGATTGTCGTGTCGAAGGAAAGTTAGCATGCACAGGTGTGCCCCCTGCATGTCAGCCCCCCGCCCCCAGTATATAAAGCTCCAGTGCCTTGGCAGGCTTTCCTAAGCATTTTGCAGCCAAGACAAGAGTTTGCCCTCCTGGTCAGATATGCTAGAACTTACATAGGACAGAGACAAAGGCCTTGGCAGGAAAGAGGTCACACCTCAATCCTTCCAGGATGGCTAGTGATTACAGTCGTCAAGACGGTGAGCCTCAAAGGCGTTCCCTGCCATTGATGTGCAGATATATTGTCCCCCCACTCAAGGACAATACCCTTCCTGCCCTTCAGCTCTGTCAGGTGGGAAAATTAGCTATGCAGGAGATGTACACTTTCCAAGACCTAGCCATACTTTTAGGGAGGGCTAGGGGGTCTGTACAGCCAAAGAAGGGTTCCGCCATTTTGACAGACTGTAGGGGAACTTTGCTTCTGTTTTCTGCTGCCCTTTACCGCTTGTGTCTCCTGCCGTTTCTGCCACTCAGAGGCTGGACCCTGCCTGGGGCTCTGCCGCCCGCCTCCCGCCGCCTGACTCCTTCTTCCACCTCGGGGTCTGGCTGCCGAGCGGAGCGTGGATGCGGTACAAAGACCACAAGCCCCAGCATCCATGGCGGCACACACCGCGAGCTTTCCCCGCCAGGAGGCGCTCAAAACCAGCGTCACCCCGGTCGAGGGGGGGAACTTTGCTTCTGTTTTCTGCTGCCCTTTACCGCTTGTGTCTCCTGCCGTTTCTGCCACTCAGAGGCTGGACTCTGCCTGGGGCTCTGCCGCCCGCCTCCCGCCGCCTGACTCCTTCTTCCACCTCGGGGTCTGGCTGCCGAGCGGAGCGTGGGTGCGGTACAAAGACCACAAGTCCCAGCATCCATAGCGGCACACACCACGAGCTTTCCGCGCCAGGAGGCGCTCAAAACCAGCGTCACCCCGGTCAAGGGGGGGAACTTTGCTTCTGTTTTCTGCTGCACTTTACCGCTTGTGTCTCCTGCCGTTTCTGCCACTCAGAGGCTGGACTCTGCCTGGCGCTCTGCCGCCCGCCTCCCGCCGCCTGACTCCTTCTTCCACCTCAGAGTCTGGCTGCCGAGCGGAGCGTGGGTGCGGTACAAAGACCACAAGCCCCAGCATCCATAGCGGCACACACCGCGAGCTTTCCGTGCCAAGAGGCGCTCAAAACCAGCGTCACCCCGGTCGAGGGGGGGAACTTTGCTTCTGTTTTCTGCTGCCCTTTACCGCTTGTGTCTCCTGCCGTTTCTGCCACTCAGAGGCTGGACTCTGCCTGGGGCTCTGCCGCCCGTCTCCCGCCGCCTGACTCCTTCTTCCACCTTGGGGTCTGGCTGCCGAGCGGAGCGTGTGTGCGGTACAAAGACCACAAGCCCCAGCATCCATAGCAGCACACACCGCGAGCTTTCCGCGCCAGGAGGCGCTCAAAACCAGCGTCACCCCCGTCTCGCGGGACGCCGGGCGAAGCCCGGGCCAAGGGCGGGCCCGTTTTAGCCCGTTCTAGCCCGAGCGAGGCCGGGCTGGGCCACCCCCCTTGGCCTTGCGACCTGGCCTACATGTTTCCTATTTAAGGTTCATTTGTTTGATTCTCATTATTGACATATTGCCAGATTAAAAGAAAATCTTTTCCCCCCACCATGACCAGGGGGTCTAGAAGTAAGACGGCCATGAAAACTGCTTTGCTTACTGGGCCTCTCGATCAATTCATTACTAGAACTAACGAGGCCATCAAACTAAGCATTTCTTTATTGGAGCGGAGGGTGTCACAGGACCTGGCAATCGCTAGGAGGTCCTCCTTGGGCCCCCTGGCATCAGTACAATCGCCACTTCAACTGACCACACCCATCCCGGTGTTATTGCAACCAAATGTCATAGCTGAGGTCCACTCCATCCCGAAAACGGTCGACCTGTCAGCCACCAACATCACTTCTGACTTTGACTACACGGGGAATCTTGAGAATTCCCCAGACCTCCAGTTATTGTTATCCCAAGATCAAGGCCCCGAGATTCAGCCAATTGGGGCAAGGGAGGGCGCTGTTCCAAAACAGGCAAAAGACCTAAAGAAAGGCAATCTCACGAAGCCCCAATTTGCCATTATCAACAAGAAAGGGGCAACCATTACTCCACCGCAGGGTGCTTCGAATGATTCTAACTCTGTATCTATTAACCTACTGGAACCTACAGCAAACTCAGTGTCCACGGCCAAAGAGGGGGGTGTCTGTACCTTAGGTAATGCCAATTCCGAGCTCTTAGCGAATATTAGGGAATTACTACATCATGTTTTGAAACCCCTAGAACAGAGCATTATGTCGATAGAAAAACAACTTGCTATACTTACTCAGAAGCCATCGACTCAGCTCAGTTGGGCCCAAGCAAAACCTGGGGTGGGTATAACGATTCCTTCTAGATCAGGAGTCTTAGGGACTCACCTGGATAGCGGAGTTGAGTCCTCTACGTCATCAAAAACCCAGCCCAACCTAACTAAGCCTAAAAAGCCAGAAACATCCTCTTCAACCCCCCCTTGGGAGTGTGCGTATGACTGAAACTACGGCCACCTTTTCTTCTCAGCCCACTCCCACCCAGTCTACTCAGTCTGCCCCCAACAAGGGTCTGTCTCAGCCATCAAATAAAAGGCCCATCACCCCACTTTTGCACCAGCATCCATCATTGACTCGACCTGATGAGGGAAAGAGGGGTTTCAGGCCTAAGCGCCCCGTTCACTTATCACCAGAAGTGTCCCCTTATACCATCATTCTTACTGGGGTCCCCAAGCTATCTACAAATAAGGAGGAGCCATCTTGGTCCCTTTGGAACAAGGTCTCACAATGGCTTACAATGAATAGGTCCCTTCAATCTCCCCACAATAGTCGAATTTCAGCAGTACGTAGAGTCCCGTGGATGGGGGACGAACCCAAAAACATACAGGGAGACTGTATTATAGTGACCTGTGATGATCCAGACATGGTGGATTACATTTGTTCCTGGCCTGCCTTGGCCAAGAAGGGGGGATTGATGCCCACCGCCTCTCCTCCTTCTATCCCTATGAACGTAGCCACCAGAACCAGTTAGCCCCTATTTGGGTACATCCTCCTGAGCGCCAGCACCCGATCGTTCCAAACTGGGCGCAACCACCTGAGCGCCCGCCCCCGATAGTCCCAAATTGGGTACAACCACCTGAGCGCCAGCACCCGATAGTCCCAAATTGGGTGCAACCACCTGAGCTGCAGCACCCGATACTACCAAACTGGGTGCAAGCCCCTGAGCGTCAGCCCCCGATAGCTCCTAACTGGGTGCAACCACCTGAGCACCAACACCCGACAGTTCCAAACTGGGCGCAACCACCTGAGCGCATATGGAACAACATAGGTTCTTGGTACCCACAGAAAAATAGGAGTAGAGAGTGGGGTCAGCGGCCGTGGCGCCCTAATAGCGACCATCTTACTGCGGGGGGGTGGCGGGGCATCCCCGTTAGTAATAGATTTGATTGCCTGGAAATGGTCGATTGACCATCGGCCACTCCATCTAGGGATAATTCAAACCAGGGGGATCAGGGGACAGATGTGACGATAGGCAGTACTCTAGCTATTCCCCATGTAAACTGTATAGCCCTAGATTTACCTAGTGACCCAAATTCTATTACACACACAGCGGGTATCCATACCTCATGCAGGATCCCTGACATTGAAGCAGCTATTACAGTGGTTCATCAGGAGTCATTTGCCGTGTCAACAGGTGACAAGCAGCTTGCCCTTGACATACTGCCCGCCCCACAACGAGACAGTGTTACTCACATAGCAGTCGTATTGGCGGGGCTTAATTTTGTTACCTGGAATATAGCAGGTATCTCAGGTAAATTGAATACCCCTTTTTGGGCCGAATTTATAGGGGCTGGCCATGACATTATTTGTCTTCAGGAAACGTGGTGCCAAGAACCAATATATGCAGAAGGCTATTCATCCTACTGCCTCAACGCATCTAACTCCCCATCAGGTAGAGCTAAGGGCGGCCTATTGATGTTAATCTCTAACAAGTTGACTAATTTTAAAACTAAAAGTTACTCTTTTATTGAACCACATAGTCAGGTGTTACGGTTGGAGGCCAATAAATTTACAGACCTAATCCTTGTTAATTTTTACAATAACACCTTTGATGCCTCTAGGGGAAACATTCTATTCCCCCTGGAAACTGAACTCAAAAGTGTATTGGCATCCTCCCGTAGCATGGCAGACATCTTGTGGGCTGGCGATTTCAATATCCAGCCATGCCCTTTAGCATTAGGTAATCCATGCGGTTTTAGGAGAGAGTTGGGCAATAATGGGGTGTCAGACAGAGTGGATTCTCTACACTTTCCACACTGTAACTATGGTAGTCTTCTAAATAACATGATAGCCAAATTTGACCTAGACCTGCTTAGCTGTAATGGAAACAAGTTCAACCATACTTGCCCTACTTTCACAGGTAGGCATGATAATACTAACATCGATCATATTTTGCTGTCAAATACTAGTGAATTTACCAACCTGAGGGTTAGGGAAGAATCCCTAAGTGATCACAACAGTATCTCTTTAACTCTACTGGGTTGGGGATTTAAGCCATCCAATAAAGAATTCTGTTCTACCGATATAGTCCCCACGAGACCGAATGGCCCAAGAATCAAATGGGCCGGAATTGACCCTGTGAAAAAACTCAAGGAGGTTGTGGAAAAATGTAGGAACGAGATTTTCTATTGTCTTGGAGAAGTCACCAACTCGGCAACCTTGCTGTCAAGCTATACTAGGATAAATACAGCCATAGAAGATGTATTTACAAAGAAGCAACCTAAAACCAGAGTAGCCAGGCTGGGATGGTTTGATAAACCTTGCACCCTGTCCCTACGTGAACTTAAAAAGGCATTATGTCTTAAACCACGCAATCATAACAATATCAAAATTCTGCGTGCCAAATATAAGGAGGCCCTCTCTAACAGGAAAAAGGTCCTGCAAGAAGAAGCTTGGGACAATCTTAATCGAGCAGCGGAAACCCAAAATAGCAAACTTTATTGTTAGACTATAAATAGCCCCTTTTTAAATACTGAGGGTATTCCAGAAATAACATCCTATGTAGCATGTAATGCATGGATTAAGCACTTCTCCAATATTTTTAACCCGGAAGGGAAGCCCTTAGAAACTCCGGGCCATGAGGTTTCAGCCTGGTTGCCCTTATCATTGGGAATTAATTTGGATGTGGTTTATGAAGGCCTGTCTGATAGTAAAGGAGGAAAGGCCCCGGGCCCCGACGGGGTACCTATAGACCTTCCTAAAACCTAAATGAATTTGTGGGCACCCATCTTAGTGAGGGTCTTCAATGCGGCAGCTGAGGGATGTCCCCCACCATCTTGGGGCCAGTCGGTCATCATTCCCATATTTAAGAAAGGCAGCAAATCGGAGGCGGGTAACTATCGCCCTATCTCCTTATTGGATGCCTCAGTAAAGGTGATGAGTCGAATTATGCTGCAGAGGCTGGAAACCTGGGCAAATGAAAAGGATATTTTAACTAGGGTTCAATATGATTTTAGAAAAGGTATGGGGACACTGGAACAATGTGTTAATTTAGATCTTTTGGTTAACAAATATATACGGAAGTTAAAAAAGGGAACCTGTTTTTATGTTTTGCGGACCTGAGCAGTGCGTTTGACTTGGTTGACCACCGTATACTATGGCAGGTCCTGATAGAGGCAGGAGCACCAAAGGAGATTGTAGATTTTTTGGCCAGGCTATATGAGAGACTGTCATGTAAGGTGCGCTATGGATCCCTAGACGAATGCACCTCTTTCTTCAAAGTCTCAATAGGCATCCGCCAGGGTTGTGTTTTGGCCCCTCTTTTATTTTCCCTTTTTATCAACCAAATTGATTCTATACTGTGCCAGACCCCTGCTGATGCACCTTTGATTGGAGGTAAACCGGTCCCAATTTTATTGTATGCGGACGACGCTGTGCTATTGTCCCGTACACAGATTGGTTTACAGCCCCTCATTGACAGATTTATGATGTTTATCGAAAGTAGGAAACTACTAGTAAATAAATCTAAAACCTTTGCAATGTCCTGTGGGATGAAAGCTAAGAAAACCCATTTTAGCTTCTTTATTGATAAGGACAAGATGACACAAGTTAAAACCTTTTGTTATTTAGGAATCACTTTTGCTAATGATGGGTCATGGCAACCCGAGTTTGAAAACATTAGTTCAAAAACGACGAGGTCCACTAACAGCATCTTTAGATTTTCATCTAAACTTGGGGTGAGGAGCATCAAAGATATGATGAACATTTATAATGTAAAATGTGTGTCCTCAGCGCTGTATGGTGCGGGGGTCTGGGGTCATTGTGTTGGTCCAAATGTGCAGAGAGACGAAAATAAGTTCCTCAGAAAATTGTTATGTGTACCACCTTCTGCATCAGTGGAACTGATCCATGAAGAAGTAGGAATTGAATTTATTTCGGATCTAGCAGCACTGCGCCCCTTGCTGCTCTGGCGCTCAATCTGGGCTAAGTCTAAAACCCAATTTACCCAGGAGATAATCCTTGATTGCCTCAGGTTGGACCACTCCTCACGTATCCTTTGGCTTAAGTATATACATCATTGGTTTTATCTCCTCTTTCAGTTTGACATTTTTCTTGATCCTAAATCTGTGGTTTCAATCCCAAAAAAAGACATTAAACAAAGGTTTTTAAGTCATAAGAAAGAATGTTGTGCAAAGGTGTCTGGAAAGCTGCAATCTGTGATGACTTACCGGGACTACAATCTACCCACTGGTTTCCAATCCTACCTCTCTGGTGTCACTCGTAACTCTCATCGGTTTGTCTTAACACGCTTACGATTAGGAATTGTTCATCACCTTGTTGCATTTCCCATAATGAACTCTAGATCTGATATAGCATGCCCTTGTGACAATGCTTCTCGCCAGAGCTGCTGCCATTTTTTATTGTTCTGCAAATTTTATCATTTTTTTAGGGTAACATATTTAAAATCCGTCTTTTTAAAACACAATGTTCGTTCTACGAGGAATGCTTTACAGCTACTTAGTTCCCTAGAGGATATGGATATTTGCTTCTTCGTAGCAACATATATATTAAAATGTACAGCTGCCAGGAAAGCCATAGTTTTATGATATCTCGGACTGTGTCCTGTTTTTACTATGGCCTCCTGTCTGTATATTTTATTAAATGTACAGCTGCCAGGAAAACCATAGTTTTATGATATTTCGGATTGTGTTCCGTTTTTATCTTGGCTTCCTGTCTGTATACTTGTTTATTCATGTGCAATATATCATATGTATAATGTATGCATTATGTATTATAAATGAATTTAGTTTTCTTGGGCAACAGCCTTTGTACAGTACAAATCTAACTCTGGTCATATCATGTTCTTAGAACCCCCTCTTACTATGTTTATAATGGTTTTCTTTGATTGCCTTTTAACTGTCGTGTCCTTGATGCCTTTTTTTTAGCAATGTATGTTACATATGTAGGTGTTCTGCTTGTATGGTTTGTTTTACAAATCGAATAAAGCTTTTGAACTGAACTGAACTGACAGACTGTAGGAAACTGGCTCTCTATACAGTGTACTAAAATAAAGTACACTATGTAGAGCGTCCAAGGAATCCCCAATGGGTATACAGAGGAATGATGTTCATGTCTCGGGAAGCCACCTAATTACTGAATTTAGGGGTGTTGCAATGGGAGACAGCTAGTAGCCAATGTGCTACCTTACTTTAGGGTTTCTACACCCTTTGTGGGCACTTCCTGTGAGGAGAGGCACTGCCCTAACCCTGATGGGATGATTTCCCACCATAACAAGATGGTGGAGTTTCAGGAGGGAGGTTCACATCACCTGCCTTGCCTATGGGTGGTGTAGACTAAGTAGGGACCCTCCTGCTAATGTAAGTAATTTTTCACACCTTTCCTCCCACTAAACGTGAGAGCAAGAAAGGAGGCTTGGCTTATCCCACTATCTGGAGGTTCCTTAGTGAGATTTCAAAGGCTGCAACACCTTTGAAGTTGTTCTCGCCAAGGAAGGCCATCCTGTCCTGTAGGATATGTAAACCACCCCCGCCCAGTGAAAGGCTTTGTCTCTGTCTTCTGACAGCGTTGGCTCTCACCCCATGAGGTCAGAAACATGTCTGGTGGTGACAGGCTTTTTAAAGCAAGTCAGGAACCACACCAGTGCTTGGTAGGTTTTCAGCAGACCCTCTAAAAAGGTCTCCTGTGTGAATGTATTAAACAATCCACCACTGCTATCAGTGAGTATCAATGTCAGGAACCATAGCATTAACCTAGGTTTTACTTCCCAAGTAGTGGGTTCAATGAAAAAAGAACAGGCTAAGAAGGCTCACCGACTTCTTAAAAGACAAAAAGTATGTTTGTGGAGTTCCCTGTGGCAAAACTGGTAACACAGGATGGCAGCCGCAGTCAAGGAATGAAGTTACTGTTATAGCAGTTTAAGCAGCTGAAGGCACTCTGAGGACCACAGACAAGTGAGAAGCATGCATGCTGCCTCATTAGCGACACACTTGACTGAGGAGTTTCCCTGAGTTAGCAGTATTTATCTATACTTGCATGGAAAATTTAGAGTAGTGTTATAGGTAAAGATTTGTTACTCATGTTCCTCGAGCAGAGTTAGGAGACAATTTACGGTTCCCTTACAAGAGAAGAGTTTCCAAGTCATAGAAGGTATACATTTTATACAAGAATTACCTTGAAAGAGTCCATTCTTCAAGGCCGAATTTTGGGCTTCACAAGCTACACGAAAACTACAGCAGCGAGATAAAGACACTTACCTGAGTCCTTAAAGTCCTCTGTGACTTTCCTGTCTCGCCTTCCGAAGTAGTCACACAAGTATCCTACAGATTAAAATGTTATGTTACCGATAGTATTTTAATAATATTTACTTACCAAAAGACAAGAAGAAAAGCAGTTTAGTATGAATTATTATTTAGTATTATTATTTAAATTTATAAGGCGTGCAGCTACCCCAAGGGGTTTCCCGGCGCCGACAGGTAGGAGTGAGAGAATTCAGAACTACTGATTGAACAACCAGGGCATCACTTGTTTACGGAAACTACTAAAGACAGTTTCTTCCCACATAGAAATGAGAAGGGAGTTCCACAGGTTAGGGCTCAAGAAAGAGAATGACCTACCACCCTTCCTGGTCATTTTGATTCTAGGGATTACAAATCTAGACTGTCCAGCAGAACGCAAAAGACGAGGAGTGTTCAACTGAATTAGCAATTGCAAATATGGTGGGCTGTTCCAGATTTAATTTTAAACATAAATCTCAAGGGCTTAAATTTAACACTGCTTTCCACTTTTAGCCAGTGTAATTTGCGAAGAGAGCTGGAGGTTGACACCATCCTGGGTACCTGACAGAGCAGTCTGGCAGCTGCATTTTGAATCAACTGCACCTACGTATTGTTGCTTTATTGGAGCCCAAATATAAAACGTTACCACAGTCAAGTCTAGACGTAATCAGGGCCTGAACCACAGTATGTTGCACACAGAGGGATAACATCCACAAGATTTTTGTCAGCCTTCTCAGAATGGTAAAGCATGTCGCAGTAACCTTTGTGACTTGTTGCTTCATTGACAGATGATCGTCAAAGATAATACCTAGGTTACTAACTTGACATACTGGTTGGGGTAGCAAGCCCATTCGAGTGGGCAAATGTTTCGATCCCCAGAGGTCTTGGTCTTTACCTAAAATCATGACCTCGGTTTTATCTCCATTTAGTTTAAGCAAGTCGTACTGCTTCCAAGATGCAATTTCCCTCAGATCAGTCTGGAGGGCAGATGAATCAGAATCCCTAGCTGAAGTAAGGGAGAAGATTATCTGCATGTTATCCGCATAAGGAGAAAGGGACAACTCAGCCTCCTCAGCAAACTATATGCCAATGGACGCACACAGATATTAAACAATAGTGGAATGAATAAACCATTAAACTAAATTTGAAAAAAAGAAATTAATTTATTAGACTAACAAAAGACTGGACGATACACACACAAAAGACAGAAGGAAATTACAAAATAAAATCCAGAAAGTATAGAAGAGAAGCAAAGGTCTTAATATTGCGGGGTATGAAAATGTTGTTGAGGGAAATAATAATATTCTAGTAATTATAGTTAGAGATACTGAAGGTATGATTGATTGAATGTGTGCTTGTTTTTTAAGCTTCGATCACTGAAAACATATAGCCATAAAGAAGACAGGCAATGTGATAGAAGTCCCTCACAGAATAAGACGATGCAGTCTCTTATTTGGGTTCCCCTTTCCCCCCATGAAGACCTCCTAATCTCTCTAGGTAAATGCTGGAGATTGGAGGGAGCTCAGGAGGGGCATTGTGTTCAAGCACCATTCTGCTCCTATAATGATTGGGAACTAGCAGGTATTGATTATGGCAGAGTGAAGTGCCAACGTCTTTTTACTCACCTGAGCAGAATGTCCAAAGGGTTGGATTTGAAAAATGTGGGAGGGGCCTAGAGGCCATTCAAAAATAATTAATGGCAGTGAGAGAAGAAAATAAGAAGATAAGGAAAGAAGTGGTGGTTTCTAGGAAAGAAAGTATAGAATTAGCAACTAGAATGGATGGTTATTTAAAAGGAATGAGCTTTGCAGCTTCCTTCCTAGGAGTTCAGGCTTCTAACTCTTCCCTCACTCATAATCCTAGAAACACCACTCAAGTAATTCACCTTTTGTCTCCAGTGATCCAATTGGCCCCTCCAGAATGTTTTAGTGGTGACCCACAAAAGGCCCAATTTTGTTTTACCCAACGGTCACTGCATTTCATGTGCCACCCGTTAGTTTTCTCTGATGCGCAGTCCCAGGTTGCCTTTGTGTTGTCTTATCTAAGCGATGATGCAGCAGCCTGGTCCTTACCATTGGTTTCGAAGGACGCTCCAATTCTGTACAGTTTTGAAGATTTCAAGAAGGAGTTCATTTGAATTTTTGATAGAAGAAAAGTAGCACAGGCAACTGATAATGAATTGTTATAGTTGAAACAAGGCAATAAGGGTTTGATTGCCTAACTCACTCAATCCAACAAGACAATCGCAGAAACGGATTGGCCTGTATATAAGGGAGCAGCCTTGTTCTACAGAGGTCTGAAAGATGAACTTAAGGATGCTCTATTTCCAATACCTAATAGACCTACTGAAGTGTCTGCCTTAACAGATTTGGTTCTAGAGATAGACAATCAGCAGACGGAGAGGAGTGGAGAGAAAAGAAGACACACGTTTTTTGCTCTAGTGTGCCCAGATTTGATCGTATGAGGAGAGAAGGTACCAAAGGATCACATATTGGTCAAGCTGTTGAACCTATGCAAATTGGTGCAGTACGGGGACCTCTTTCCAAGGAAGAGAAGGAGATAAGGAAGCAGAACAAGCTTTGCTTGTATTGTGGGACAAGTGGTCATTTTGTTAAGATCTGTCCAAAAAGGCCTAAAGTTTCCCAGAAGGAAACTTGTGACACCACCAGTAGGAGGAGTTGTATTGGAGAGTGCTATTGAGGATACAACTCCAAAGACCCATTTATTGGCAAATACACTAAAGTCATCAGCCCCAAATTCTACTCTTGCGATGACGCTGAAGTTTGGAAATACAACTCTATCTGACATCTCAATAATGATTGACTCAGGGGACACCGGAAATTTGAGTGACCTGAAGTTTGCTCCAAGAATTGGATTTAAGGCTAATAGAAAGTCTATGAGCAAGGCAGTGAGGGTACTGGATGGAGCAAATTCCTCCTCCGGTCCCACTGTGAGTCATACTGAACAGGTAGAATTAATATATCAAGATGGTCATCAAGATATCATACAGTTTAATGTAATTGATGCCCCACAATTTCAAAGCATTCTTGGTCTCCCGTGGTTAACAGAAGATAATCTGGCGATTCATTGAGAAGAAAGACATATCAACATGAACTCTGAGCATTGTAAGGAGAATTGCTTTAAAAAAAACCTGAAGGATCCAGCTTAGCAGCCAGTTTGTGTGAAGAAGGATTCTGTGTGTGTGAGTAATACACACTGAAGAAATATCAGAAAGGTACCAAGAATTTCAGGACGTCTTTAATGAAGTGGAAGCAGAGAATCTCACTCATCATCAGTCATATGACTGTAAGATTGAGTTGGAACCAGGTGACAATCTTCCTTTTAGCAGGATTTATGCTTTGACTGAAAAGGAGGATCAACACCTCAATGAGTATATTTAAAGGTATCCAAAGAACGGGGTAATTTGGCTATCCCAGTCGCCTATGTCCTGCCCATGTTCTTTGTACCAAAGAAGAAGGAAGCAGATCTGCGACATTGTATTGATTACAGGGCTCTGAATCGAATTACAATCAAGAACTGCTACCCCTTTCCTTTGAATTCCGTTCTCCTAGACCAAGTTAAAGGGACTCGAACAATATACCAATTTCGATCTGAGAGGGGTATATCATCTGATTAGAATCATAAAAGGAGATGAGTGGAAGATAATGGCATGCACCAGCCACCTTCATAAATGATGTGCTGAGTAGTTTCATTGACAACTGTGCAATTGTATACGTAGATGATATTCTGATTTACTCAACATCTGAGGAAGACCATCATGAGCATGTTAGAGGAGTGCTGCAAAGTCTGAGAGAAAACAGCCTTCATGTGAAAATTGAAAAAAAAGAGCCTTCAATGTTCAAACAGTGGATTTCCTGGGTTTTGTTCAATCTGCTGAGGGTGTAACCATGGATAAGCAAAATATCAAGGCAGTAATTGAATGGCCCTCACCTACCTCAGTAAAAGAAATTCAAAGTTTTATTGGATTCACAAATTTCTACAGAAAGTTCATCAAATAATTCTCCCGGAAGGTAATTCCATTGACTCGATTATTGCGAAAAGGACTTCCATGTATGTGAGTCAAAGAAGCTGAGGAGGCCTTTCAGTCTCTAAAAGAGAGCTTTACTTCTGCCCCAAGTTTTAGTCCACGCAGATCCTTCAGAAACATTTTACTTGGAGATGGATGGCTCAGATCAGGCCATTGGAGGGGTTCTATCACAAAGGCATAAGGAAACCAGAAAGTTGCATCCTGTAGCTTATAGGTTATGAAAACTATTACCAGCAGCAGTAAATTACAGAAAAAGTTTCTGGAAATAAAGGATGCATTTAAGGAATGGAGACATTACTTGATGGGGCAAGACATACGGTAACAGTATTTACAGATCATAAGCACTTGCAGTTTCTCAAGACAGCAAGGACTCTTACTCACAGACAATTGCGTTGGTCCCTTTACCTTGCGGACTATGACTTCATGATAACTTACAGACCAGGAAAGAAGAATGGATATGATGCCTTATCCAGAATCAATACTGAAGGGCAGACAATGGTTATCAAGGGTCAGATGATAATCCCAGAGTCAAAAATTGTGGGAGCAATTGTGAGTGAAACACTGGATGACAACATTAAAAGTTCCCTAACTCCGAAAGAAATGAAAGAATGGGTGAATGAAGATTGTTCTAGGGATATCATAAATCATCTGCCATTCCACAATGGAGCCTTGTACTTGCCAACGCCAGAATTAAAAGAGAGACACTTATTGGACTGTCATGAAAGTCCTCTAGCAGGCCACAAAGGAATCAGTACAATGGAAGATTTGATAAGAAACCAATTCTGGTGGCCAAATATGAATATGAACATTAAGTAACACATTGCAGATTGTGGAGTCTGTGCATGGGGAAATCGACCGAACAAGCTCCCCCAGGGTTCTGGCAACCACTAACAATTTCCCCTCACCCTTGGCACACTTTCACTATGGATCTGATTATAATCTGCCCTCTTGTCATGGCTTTAATTCCATTCTAGTTATGGTAGAAGCATTTACAAAGATGGCCCATTTTGTTGCTCTTAGGCACATTCACATTCACAATGCATAAGAACTGGCACAAGAATTCAGTCTCCATTTAGTAAGAATTCACGGTATTCTAAAGGTGATCATCTCTGATAGATGGTCACAATTCTTGTCTCATTTCTGGCGGGCATTCACTCAAGATACCAAAATTGACCCAGATTCTCAACCAGTTATCACCCTGAGACAGATGGTTAGTCAGAAAAAGTTTATCAGGAATTGGAACAGCATTTGAAGTTTTTTCTGCTACATCAGGAAGGTGATTGGCCAGATTTCCTTTGGGCAGCAGAATTCACACTTAACAATGTGAAGAATGTTTCCACTGGTTATTCACCCTACTTTTTAAATCATGGTAGACATCCAAATGTAATAGTTAGCACTAAAGAGATCGCAGTTAGAGTGGTTAAAGACTTAGTTCAACACATATGGGAGACGCACAAGTCAGCCACAGAAAAACTGACTTAATCAGAAAATTTTACAAGACGTATGCAGATAAGAAGAGAATGGTAGAAAACATTTATCAGGTGGGAGAACAGGTATGGTTGAGCATAAAACACCTAAGGATAAAAGGGATCCTTGAGGGTTCAGCCTTCTTTTATTGGTCCTTACACCATTGAGAAAAAGGTGAGTCTGATGACTGATAGACTAAGGTTACCTTTACAACTTTAAATCCTCCCTGTGTTTCATGTATCTTTATTGAAAAGAACTTCACCTGGTTTCAGAGAATATGTACCCCTGAAAGGCAATACAAATGAAGGGAGGAGAAGAGTTTGAGGTGAAAAAAGTTTTGTACTCAAAACGAGTGCAAGGAAAGCTATATTATTTGGTTGATTGTAAAGGCTATGTACCAGAGGAAAGGTCTTGGGAAACACAAACAAAAGTCATTGCTCGAATATTAGTCAAGGCCTTTCATCGCCAATACCCCCATAAACCATGACGGAGGGGCCCATCCTTGCGGAGGGTTACTGACAGAAATCATAGCATTAACCCAGGTCTTTTCTACCAAGTAAGGGCATTGCAAAAAGAACAGGCTTAGATGTCTCACCCACGTCTTAAAAGGAGAAAGGCATGTTCATGGAGTTCACTGTGGCAAAAGTGGTCAGATAAGATGGCGGCCGCTGTCAAGGAAAAGAAGTTACAGTTCTAGCGGTTAAAGCAGCTGAAGGCACTCGAGGACCGCAGAGAAGTGTGAAGCACTTGCTCTACCTCTATAGCGGATCACTTCACGGAAGAGTTTCCCTGGAGTAGCAGTACTTTCTGATGCTTGCTTTTTAAATTTAGAGTAGTGTTTTAGTGAAAGATTTGTTGCGCATGTTTGTCGAGCAGAATTAGGAGACAATTTATGGGCGTCGGTTCAGTTACAAGAGAAAAGTTTCCAAGTCATACTAGGTATAAATTTTAAGCAGCTCTTACCTCAAAAGAGTCCATTCTTCAAGGTCGACATGTGGGCTTAACAAGTTGATTCAAGTTACAAGAAAACTACTGCGGCAGAGATAATGACATTTACCCGAGTCCCTAAAATCCTCCCTGACTTTTCTGTCTTGCCTTCCGAAGCAGTCACGCAAGTATCCTAGATAGTAAAAGTTTATGCTTGAGAGTATTTTAAAAATATCTGCTTACCAAAACACAATAAAAACTGTTTAGTTTGAATCAGAAATTGAACAAGATTTAGAAAAAATAAATTAATTTAATGGAAAAACAAAAGACTGAATGATTCATATAGAAAAAACTGCAGGAAATTGCAAATTAATATCCAGATAATAGAAGAGAAGCAAAGGCCTCAATCTCGAGGTGGTATGAAAATGTTGTTTGAGAAAATAATAATCTTGTAATCATAGTTAGAGATACTAAAGGTAGGAGTGATTGAGTGTTTGCTTGTTTTTTGAGCTTCCATCACTGAAAAACACATAGCCATAAATAAGACAGGCAAGGTGATCGCAGTCCCTCATAGAACAAGATGAGGCAGTCTCTTTATTGTTTTCCCCTTTCCCACCCTGGAGACCTACTAATCTCTCTATGTAAATATTGGAGATTGGAGGGAACTCAGGCGGGGCATTGGGTTCAAGTACCATGCTGCTCCTATGAAGACTGGGAGCTAGCAGGTATTGATTGTGACTAATTATTTAGACAAGATGTTTGGTACCAAACATCTTAGGAATCAGTGAAGCCATCACAGAGCTATGAAATTGGTGCTGAGAAGTATCCAGTCCATACACTATGGTTTCCCAGCGCACTTACAACATCTCAGAATAGATTGGGCATTGTAGGGACAAATCTGCTCATGCTGATATGCCAACACATTTGATATAGTGCACTCTACAGTAGGGCTAAAGGCCTGCAGTATGGGTGACTTGCCTACATCTTCTGCAGTGTATGGTTGACAAGGCACATGGGGCTGTTCGCCTTGTTGACTATTCACATTTCTCTGCGCCAAGACACACAGCCTGCAATGACAGAGTGCATAGACTTAGTGAGGGGTCTCTGGAGTGACACAACCAGTGCTGCAGCCCCAGAGGACCCTCTTCAGTACCCATGCCCTAGGTACGTGGAGAAACTTTCATTAATGACTTACAGGGGTTGCCGATTTTGTGCCAAATGTGATATAGGTTTAGGGAAAGAACACGGGTACTGGCAACCTGTTTAGCAGGAACCCAGTGCTCTGCAGTCAAAGTTGCATCAAAAGCCAGGCAAAAAGTGGGGGGTTTCTGCAACAAAACCCAATTTCCTACACAGACCCTGAAATAGAGCATTCTGGGTTGCATAGTGACAGACACCAACAGGATGCTGTCACTACAGGGGCGGTTAGCTGCAGGGACCAGTAGCCCATTGGCCATTGTCCCTCACACCCTCAACTCCCACTAAACTAGGATGTAAAGGGCTCCTCTGACACAAGAAACTAATTTCTAACTTGGAATCCAAGAAGAGGCACAAACAAGATGCCAACATCAATATCAGGACTTTGGACTCAGCCACAGTGCAAAGAGAGGACACGTGCGTGCCCTGAAGAGATCATATACTGAACCCAAGTGACGATGTGTGTCCTTGGTGAGAACTTATTGCTCTCAGAAGGAGAGACTTCAGTGGAAACCGGAAATTCGAAGCAGACTCCCCTGATTGGTGGCACCAGCAACTGCAACCTGTAGAAGATTCCATGTGCTGCGTCACACAAATTGCACCCCACTGGGCCTGTCAAAAGGGAATCAGAAGAGAAGTGGGGTCCTGTGATCTCAAAGTGGTAGCTAAACTCAAGTATATCTTAGAGCCACTAGTCCACTCCTGTCGACCTCCAGCCGCTAAGGTGTCTGAAGACTACATTTGCCGCAGCTAATGTATGGTGATCACTAGTCGGGTAATTGACCCCATCATCGTCCTCTCTAGCCGAAGAGCACCTCACAGCAAGAGTGACAGATGTCGTCAATGACCCCGCTGCTGTGTGCCTGCATCTTGAAGTTGGTGTAGTTGAGTGTGCAGCAAAGCATTGTTGGCACTCCCTGCCCCCTATAAATGACAGCTGACAGCTATCCTCTGCATATGGCGCCGCCAAGCAGGGTTGAGGAAATCCTGCTGTTAAATCTAGGTCCAGGGTCCCCAAAGGTTTCTACTCTCTAAGGGTAGAGTGTAATTGCTGCATTTTGACAGCTACTGTGGATCCCATTAGCACCAAGGACAGCCAAGTATCATCTTCACACGGTCTCCTGCGGCAAGGTAACACAAGAGTGACTGTAAAGTCCTGATCTAGGGTCCGATTGAACCTTAACCACAAGAGAACTTTCCTGAGCTCGTTCTCCAAGTATCGTATTGATAAGTGCATTTTTCCCCCATTGACTTTAAGGGTTAACTTTTGACAGCCTTTTAAAAGTTATTCACGAGGGCTTTGAAAGTCTATAATTTCAGATATGTGCAACATATCAAGTTTCTTCTGGTGCCTATATTTGCATAAAATGCTATCTGTTTTTATAAATTGGTACCATGGTTTCTTTCGAGTCGTGTCAGTTACTTTTTGTCATTGTTGGTACTTTGAAATGCTTCTAACAAAATTAAGTGAACCCACTTGGCCTTGGAGCACTGTTGCTAATCCACTTACTAGTGGCAAAATTGTTACAATTTTTACATATACCAAAACAAACAATCCATTGGTTATGATCAACAACTCAAACTCAAATAAATGTGATAAACCATCAACTGGTAGTTTTTACTCATATTGAATAATACACAAACATGATACACAATAACAAATTCATCAGTAGGACTTGAAATCCATCACATATTTAGAGGATTGCCCATGCATTTCGGGCTGAGAGGCCCTTCGTCCGGGGCTCAACCTGAAAAAATTAAAATAAATCAAATATAACTACATTCGTCTTTCAATATCCAAGGTGCAGACTAATACAGAACCACAGAAATTTCTATGTACAACATTTTAATTCAATGGTATGACTTTTAACATATGGGACTGGTGGACATGAAGGTGGCAACTATGACAATGCAAATAAGTGCACCTTAAGAAGGAAAAGAAAAAATGAAAAATAAATGTGAAAACTCAACAGATCGGAAGATAGTTTCTAAAAAATGTGGCATGCTGTCGATGTGATAAACATACACAATGTCAAAATAAAACGTACTCAACAAAATTCCAAGATGGAAGAACCATGCCCAAAGGCATGAGAGTCTGTCGCTCGTGGCAGCTGTAAGCAATGCGAACACTGTATCAAAAGGTAATCTGATATATCTGGATGTACACCAAGACATATAACTGTGAGTGATAACACAGGCTGATATACTAACCTCAGTCAATTAGTGAGATGGGAAGTCTGCAAAGAATGCACAATGAAAATGACACTGTGAATCACTTCTTCAATGGAACGTGGAGACTGCAAAATAACAGAGTTCAAAGTAACCATCTGTGCTGGAATAATCAAGATTCCTCACTAATCTCAAGAACAACCACAAAACCTACCTATTCTGTGACCAATAACTGCTCCTCCTACAACATTTCCAAAACCTGCCGCCTCACGGACGCGAGAAAACACATCAGCGGGGGAGTGTTCGCCTGACGATAATGTCTGCGCAACTACTGTAAACACAAAAAAAAACACAATGAAAACCTATCCCCGCTCACTAGCCCAGATCGGTCAATACAATCAAACGTGTAACCCTCAACGTACCTGTAGTCACAAGATAAAACCGGTACAAACATCTACTTCACGGACCTGCTTGGGGATGCAACACAATCCTGAAATGCCACGCACGCGTATTAAACCTGCCGTAAAAACAAACGACGGACAATGCCCGCATCATATAAACAACCCGCGGAGTAGTAACGAGAACTACCTCCGCCATCTTGAGAGCACCGAGAATGACATTCCGAACCATACTGAATGGTCAAAATAACCGCAACAATGATGTGCCTCGTGTGAAAAACATCAAGATAATCAACATTCCGAAAAGGAATGATTCCCCGCGAGAAACCGTTGTCATGTTCAGACTCTTGAGAAAAAAGTGAAAAAAAGAAAAAGGAATAGAAGGAAAAATAAAATAAGAAAAGCTAAGATGCACATTAAGTATATCCACAACATTTTCATTGCATACATCATTCCATAGTGAACGGTATGTTAAAAGATGATACTAGCCATAGCAGCATTGTAACTGAATCTCAACCTAAGACCTGGCATGTCTAAATACTGTGGTGCAGAGTTAAAGGTAACAACCTAAATCCACTCTATCATTAATCCCTTTGGGATCTTGGGTTTCTAAATGTCTGATCCAGTACACTTTTTTCTGAAGAAGAGTTTAAGTCATATCTCTTCCCGGTGCGGGTCTCACCACTTCAAGAACCTGAAATTTCAACTGGGGTATGGTCGGTCTATTTGTGGTCCAATGCACTGCTAAACTGCTGTTGGGATTATTATTCCGAATAGTACTTTTGTTTTCGGAAATGCAAATCTTTATCTTGCGCTCGGTTTTGCCTATATATAATAAAATTAAATTAATTAAATCAATTAAAATTTAGGAGTGCCCCTCCCTATTTAGTCAATACTTTGAAATGCTTAACACATGTTCCTCTGAGTACGCCTGATTGATCAAGTTACACTACCAGGGCAGAGTAAGGCTGCTAAGGGGGAACCGAAGGTCTACCTTTGTGTTAGTTTTAAATGATAAGGACCATCAGCCAAATCATATAATACTTCCACCTTGCAACAAAAGGGCAAAACCTGTGCCCAGGCCCTGTAAATTAAATGCTACTAGTGGGCCTGCAGCACTGAATGTGCCATTCGCACCAGTAGACTTTCAAACCTGTCTCAGGCAATTGCAAGACCTGTGGGTGCACTTTACTGCCAGTTCAAATTGGCATTTAAAACCATTTGCCAAGCTTTAAACTCCCCTTTTTGTTTTACATATATGACACCTGTCATGACACCCATTACGCCACCCAATAATTTGGTGCAATGCTCCTTAAGGAGCTTATCCCACTTTAAAACCCAACCCTGTCCCGTGCATCCTGCTCACCAATGATTTTATGTGGTGTTGACTTGTGTATATATTATGCATACTGATTTAGAATCGTAATCGTTATCTGATATACTTGTGACTGCTCGTTGGTATTGGGAAATATGCAGCCTTGTTGTATGCACAAAAAGGGACTCGTACTTTATTGAGAAACTCGTTGGCAATTACTGAATCTATTCGCAGAAGTGAGAGAGCTTGATTCACTTTCGTCGAAGCTACCGGCAAAAGGAGAACAGTTTAAACGCATACGCACGTAAGAAAATGTGCGCGATGCTTCAGCAGCCGTTCGGGTGTGGCACAAGTATAAATAGCCACACCCGACTTTACCAAGATGCTTTGCCTTCCTCCGAGTTCAAGAAGACTCACCTGTCCTGCTGGTCCTGTGGATTCTTCGACGAGGCAAAGCCCTGGAGCCAACGGAAATCGCGAAGACCCTTCATTAAGCTGCAATGAAAGAAAGAAGAACATTAGAGAGCTAAGTGAACATTTTTCTAACTTAATGCAGGCCCCCACCGCAAGCAAGCAGCAACTAAAGAAATATACTTACTTGGCATGATTCAAAGACGATCATTTGAATCTTGGCTAAGAATAATTCTTTGGTCCTGAAAGAGAAAGATTTAAGCCTTTAAAGACTTTAACCAGTGAACGCTTTAGTGATTTAAAGAGAACATGTGTATTTTGACCTTTGTAACATTTTAAGAATGTGTTATTCCTATTTATGATTTTCTCATAAAACATTATAGGTTGTGAAGGAACAAAATTAAGAGGGTTAAAAGAGTAAGTGACGCAGAGAATGGAATGCTCAAGTCTACAGTATTAAAGTGGTAGTTCCTTGGTATAGAAAAATCAGTAACGTATTCCAACTCTTTACGTCTTCATGTAGGAATACAAACTTCGCCACATGACTGCCCCCTTGATCTCCACGAAGACCATAAAAACCTACTCCATCTGACTTCACAACGACAACACGGACCCGACGCCTAACTTCAGAAGTCACAGGTAGGCTCCTCTTTGAGTTTAAGCAAAAGGAATGCAAATCTTAGTATAGGATAACAGCTTAACAGCCAAAAGGAGTTGAAGTTACAATATTCTTCCTTATTGCTTCGCAGGTCGACAATCAAGGAACAGGTAGCGTCTT
Organism: Lissotriton helveticus; assembly: GCF_964261635.1. Taxonomy (NCBI): domain Eukaryota; kingdom Metazoa; phylum Chordata; class Amphibia; order Caudata; family Salamandridae; genus Lissotriton; species Lissotriton helveticus. Next base: position 1,787,960,823 of record NC_136061.1, read on the forward strand.
TGATACGGCCCTCATCCCTAAATTCTATTTAATAACCTTTGTGTTAAATAATACATCACTGGTTGTTACTTAGAGCCAAGGGAAGTTGGTCTATAACGTTTCTGCAAAATCTTCTAACAAGCATCCTACTGGTAAGAGTGCTTGAAAATCTGACAGAAGGGAAAGCCCACGAATATAATTTTGCCCAGACGTTATGGAGCCAACTGCTCAGTCTCTTTACAGGACATAGCAAGAATTTTGGCTGATATAAAATCGGAAAATGCCGCCCTTAGAAGGGATATCACAGGCCTACAAACTAGCATTCAAAGTTCTTATGTTCCAAACCCAAGCACCTGGAGTTTTCTGGCCGCTCAAAAATCAGTGCTGATACCACCAACGTTTCAGCCTGGATTGCAAACTTTACATACAAGTTCTACAAACACTCCTACCCAAATCCAGGTTGTGACTCCAGTGACAGTTCCTTTAGTACAACCAGAAAGATTTTATGGGGACTGCAATAAGTTTACAATCTTTTTGAATCAATGTAATTTGCATTTCATAGCTAAACCTACAGCCCTTCCTGATGACTCATCCAAAATTGCCTTTATCTTATCTTATTTAGGAGGAGATGCAGCTCTTTGGTCTGTGCCACTTGTAGAACGAAACAACCCAAAATTTTTGCTAAGCATGTTTTTGTTCAGTCTTCAGATCATGAATTACTTCATCTGAAACAAGGGTCATCAGATTTATTACATTATATTTCTCAGTTCAACAGATTAGTTATAGAAGCAGATTGTCTGGAAGGGAAGAGGGTTTCTCTTTTTTGCAAGGGTTTGAGAGACAAATTAAAAGACATGATTACTCAAATTCTAGAACCTCCTGATGACATTGAGGAATTCATAGATTTGGTAGTGAAACTTAATCACCGTTTATCAGAACGTAAGGGTGAAATAGGGACAACTGATCATAAGGTATTTTCTTTCAAAGATTAGCTTCAAAGCTGAACCAACGACAAAAGTAGACTTGGGAGAACCCATGCAAATTGGTATGATAAAAGGACCTCTCTCTAAAGAAGAGAAAGAGAAAAGAAGAAAGCTAAATCAATGTCTTTACTGTGGCAAAGCAGGACATTTTTTTGAAAGAATGTCCAACACGTCCTAATAAACTTAAATAAAAAACTACTGATGCATGTTTAATTCAGCAATCGGAAAACTGACATGCTCGACAAAACAAAAGGTCAGTTTGTCAAGTGAATTATCTAGCTTGGCCTCCATAACTCCTGACATAACTTTTCAACATCTTAGTATAAAAGTCTCCTTAAAGTCTCACTCAAGAGAAGAAAGAATCTGGTCAGTTAATGCTTTAATTGATAAAGTAGCCACAGGCAATTCCATTGACACGCACTTTTTGCAAGAATTAAATTTAAAGTCAGAACCAAAACTTCACCCAGAAATAGTTAGAGCTGTTGATGGAAATGAATTATCTTCTGGACTTATACAATACCATACTGAAACTCTTATTATGACATGTTCTACTATACATAAAGAAGACATCACATTTGACATTATAGATGCTACACAATTTCGTCTTATTTTAGGAGTCCCATGGCTTATGAAGCATAATCCAAAGATCGATTGGGTGAAGAAAACAATTTTGTTTAACACTGATTTTTGTCATTCTACTTGTTTACAGCATCAGGTGTCAAAACTATTTGTTCAAGGATATGATTTTCCAAAAGACTCTAAAAGCGTTTATTGTTGAAAGGGGTCCCAATGGAATATTCAGATCTCATTGATGTATTCGATAAAAAGAAAGCCACCCAGAGATTTTGATTGTCGAATAGATTTAATGCCTGGAGCTACCTTACAATGTAGCAGAATATATGCTCTCACCGAAAAAGAAAATGAGCACCTAAGAGAATATCTAGATGAATATTTAGCCAATGGCTTCATTCGACATTCCAAATCGCCTGTATCTTCCCGTCTTTTTTTTGTATTACGAAAAAGGGGGTGAATTTCGCACGTGTATTGACTATCTTTAGAAAATTTGACTATTAAAAATAGATATCCGCTCCCACTTATTCCAACTATGTTAGACCAATTAAAAGATGCTACCATTTACCCCAAATTAGAACTGCGTGGAACATATCATCTGGTGAGAGTCCGAGAGGGTGACGAATGGAAAACAGCGTTTCATACCAAATTCGGCTTATATGAATACCAAGTCATGCCCTTCGGACTCTGCAACGCTCCAGCAGCACTCCAGTTTTTTATAAATGAGGTCTTGAGAGGTTTTTTTGTTGTTTGTTGTGTAGTTTACAATGATGATATTCTCATTTATTCAAAAAACACTACAGAACATGTAAAACAAGTAAGGGCAATTCTTCAACAGCTTCTTGAAAATTCTCTATTTATTAAATTAGAAAAAAGTACCTTCCATACCACAAAGGTAGAATTCCTTGTTTATGTTCTTAGTCCTAAATGAATTGAGATGGACCCAAAAAAGATCCAGGCAGTTCTCGACTGGCCCAGTCCTTCCACTGTAAAACAAATTCACAGTTTTTGGGGATTTGCCAACTTTTACAGGCGGTTTATTTGTAATTTTTCTCAAATATTAATACCAATCACCATATTATTACAAAAGAATGTAAAATTTGAATGGCAATAGATGCAGAAGAAGCCTTTCAAAATCTAAAAAATAAATTTACTTCAGCTCCCATCTTAATGCATCCTGATCCTTCCATTCCCTTCATAGTTGAAGCTGATGCATCCCAATTTGCCATTGGGGGAAATTTGTCCCAAAGACATAAAGATTCTGGTCAGATGCATCCAATAGCATATTATTCAAGAAAATTAACCCACACAGAACAAAACAATGCTATTGCAGATAGAGAGTTGTTAGACATAAAAGCTGTGTGTGAAGAATGGCGTCATTACTCGTTAGGTGCTAGACATCCTGTGACAATTTATACAGACCACAGAAATCCACAGAGTCTACGTTCTGTAAAAGCTCTTACTCCACGACAGTTACGTTGGACGCTCTTCTTTAATGATTACAATTTTGTAATTACTTATCTTCCTGGAAAAGAGAATCAAAAGGCCAATGCCTTGTCACGTATAGGAATTCCCGACGAAAAAGGTTTCTTACCAGATGCTATTCAACCTATATTGTCTGACCACTGTTTTCAAATTAGAGCATTTTATACTGATGTTGTAGATGATATCAATCAAAAAAGAGTTACAAGAAAAACAATAACGAGTGGCAGAAACAAAATCCTTTATTGTAATTAAAAAACGAATTGTTGTACATGAATGAACACATTTTTGTACCCACAACATTCCTGCAAACTCAAGTAATACAATTACATCATGATGCTTTAATATCTGCACATCCTGGTATAAAAAAAAACTTACCACTTAATTAAAAGGAAATTTTGGTGGCCATCCATGTTTTTGGATGTTCAAAAATATGTTGAGACCTGTGTTATCTGTATACAGAACAAAGCACAACATCAAGCACCTAGTGGTCTTCTTCTCCCTCTTACGATACCACCCCAGCCTTGGCATACAATCTCTTTAGATTTTATAGTTGAGCTCCCTAGAACAAGTAATGGTTTTACCACCATTTTAACCATTTTTCTCAAATGCCTCATTTTGTCCATCAGCTAAAGAATTAACTCAAATATTCTCTAAAGAAATAATTCAATTACATGGAATTCCCTCGGTGATAATTTCAGACAGAGGCCCCCAATTCATTTCTCATTTTTGGCAACATTTAGGAAAAACTTTAAACATGGATATCTGCTCTTCTTCTAGTTATCACCCTCAAACTGATGGTCTTACAGAAAGAACCAACCAAACCATAGAACAGTTCTTACGATGTGCACTAATAGAGGATGAACTAGAATGGTCAGAAATGTTATGGATTTCCAGAGTTTGCTTACAATAATAATAATAATAATAATAATAATACTTTAGTGTGCATGGTTATTTCAAACCTTTACAATATTGAGGAAAGGAAATTCAATTTATAAAACGTAAATCAGATTTAAAAATGTTAAAACAAAAGTTCCGTCCATAAAACACAAAAGACAAGAATACATGGTGAAATAGCAGCAACACAATTAAAGGAAGCTTAACATATTGTCGAACGGTCTAATGATCTTAAAAACAATTTAAGAACTAGATTCTTCTTCACTGCCAGCCAAGGGGAGATAAAATACAAAATAAAAAATAATTTAAAAAATAAATAAATAAATAAGAAAAGGCTAAAGTACAGAGAAGAATAGTTAAGTTATAATAACTGTTCGGGATGTCCCTAATGTGTAATCAATACTAATCAGTGTAAGAGAAAGTCATAGGTGTCCCTCTAGAGGTTGGTCTTCTGGGGTACCGTTGAGCTCACCCTTTGGACCATTTACGGTACTACTCGATTAGTTCGGTTCCTTCAATGTTTTGAAGCGGGCCTCAGCTGTTTCAAAAAATGTTACCATTTGACAGCTCAGTTGGATGTCATCCCCTTTGAAGCAGGATGGCACTGCTTGCCTACAGGTCCGTATCTTGCGGAAATTAAAGAGTGGATACAAGAAGACGCGTCGATCTTGGGTGAGCTCGGTACAGGTAGTGATAAAATGGACTATGTTTTCCTTGCCATTCCCACAAAGTCCGCATGTTGTTGGTGAGTGTGGCCGTAGCCATGGAGGTAGATGGGCCGCTGATGGCAGTAGCCCTAGGCGAAATTTCAGGAATTTCTCTTTTATTTTTTTGGTAAAACCCATCTGCAGATAGGTTTGAGGCGAGGGCGTGGTGTACGATTGAACTGTATGCCATCCATGAGCCCGCTCTGTTAGGGCGGCTTTGTCCTGCAGCAATGATTCATTCCGGACTGTCTTGTTGACCACCTTTTTAAAGGCTACTGTGGAGACTGGGAGTACCCAGAGTTGCTGTAAGCCAAGGTCCTCAATGGCTGCCTCCAAGTACCTCCTTGCCGGGCATGTTTCTTTATTTTAAAGTTCCTTCCACAGGAGAGCGTTTAGGGTATTCGGGTCTCCACTGCTTAGTTTGTGCCAGGTTTTTATATAGGCTCCCTTGCGTGCCAGCTCTTCTTTTTGTAACCCGAACTCAAGTCTCATTTGGGCAGGCGATGAATACCTTGGAAGGCCGAAGATCATGTGAAGTGCTTTTGCCACTGTTCTATCTAATAGAGGAGCATCCCTCCCTCTCATATCTTCACTGCCATAAGTGATGGCTGGGATTAGCTTTGCCTGTATTAACTTTATAAGAGGAAGTAAGCTTGGGCCAGGAACTGTGTTTTTTAAGTTTCTCAGTGCCGCCGCAGCGGTTAATCCTCTCCTTTTTATGGCTTCGCGTTGCGGCGTGAAATTGCCCTTGTGGTCTATGATGACCCCCAAATATCGATATTCGCAAACCTTTTCTAGTTTTCTGGATGACAAGAGCCAGTTTCATGTTGCTTTCTTTTTAGAAAGATTAATACACATAACTTTTGATTTTTCGCGGTTGATGGTAAGTCTGTTAGCAGCGGAATATCTTGAGGCAATATCCAACAGCCGCTGCAGGCCAACCGGGGTCCGGCTGATGAGTAACAGGTCGTCTGCATAGAATACGTTTGAAATCTGTGAGCCCCCTAGCTTTGGAGCGTGCGAATTACAATCATTCAACAGTGTGGATAGATCTCCCATAAAAAGATTAAAAAGTATTGGGGCAAGTACACAGCCCTGTTTTACTCCTGTGTAAGGTGGAATCCTTCTTGTAAGATGGTCGCCGGTGCCCAGCCTAACTTGCACCCATGTCTCGCTATGTAGGAGAATTAATAGGTTTAAAAGCAGTGGGGGAATGTTCAGCTTGTGTAACTTTTCCCACAGAAGGTTTCTGTCGACATGATCGAAAGCCGAGCTATAATCAATATAGCACAGGTAGAGTGGATGGTTCGCTTCTTGGGCTGTGTCAATTAATAAAGAAAGTGCTAAGATATTAGATGTAGTTCCCATACCTTTGCACAAACCTGTTTGGTTGTATGGGATTGCTGAGACATCAGCTGCCCAGGATGACAGTTCCTCTAGAAGCAGACCCGCAAAGTATTTAGCCTCGTTATCGAGCAGAGCCACTAGCCGATAATTTTTTGGGTCGCTTTGGTCTCCCTTTTTGAAGATGGGCGAAATAATGGCTCCCCTCCATGATGATGGGGATTAATGATGTCTGCAGAATCTTGACGAACATTGGTTTAAGGGCAGCTGCCCAAAACTCGGGATCTTGCTTAAACAGTATGGGTGGGATCCCATTTGGACCCGGGGCCCCCTCGCGTCTTCCCTTTGCTATTCTGTTACAGATCAGTGCACACTTAATTACAATTGTCTGATCTTGCTGTCGGAGCTCATGGCAGTCACGACTGAGTATTAAATGATCCTCGGGGCAGTTTGTGAGTTTGGAAATTCCTTGGATGTTAGTATCAGTACCCTTGAAGTGCATGCTGAGGAAGGTTATCCAGTCATCTTCTGGGCCAAAGGAATTAATGCCTTGACTCCGCTCCATAGACAAATTATTGATCTTTCTCCAAAATTGGGCGCTGTTGTTTGATTTGGCATCATATAAGAGTTTGGCACACAGGGACTCTTCTGATTCTCGCCTTAATCGCCAGACCAGCCTCCTGCGACCACGATTTAACAGCCTCAGTTTGTCCTTGGCATCAGGGTCTGTCCTTGCCCTTCGTAACTTTTGGCTGATGAGAATTTTTAGATTTTTTAGGTGAACATTGTTTGCAAAAGCGTGATTATGATACCACGTTTGATTGGCAGCATTGCCCCCTCCTTCAAGCTGGTTTTTCCTCTGTGTTTTTCCCATATTTTTACGTAATGTTTCTGTAAATTTCTCCCAGCTGGCGATTAGGTCCGTTGTTTCATTTTGGGCTTCACACACCAGGAAGCTGTACCTACATCCGGTGACAGGGAGGCCGTCCGTTTTTTTAAGACTGATGTCCTATCGCATACATGAGAAGACGGTCAGAAAAATAGAGGAAATAAATGCATAAGTCGTCCCTCCTCTAATATACCGGCAGTTTGAAGATTTTCCACTGCTAGACTCTACAAAGGGGATCGTATTAGTTAATCTAAAAAGAGTGCGGTCATGTTGACCAGACTCTCATCCAATCATACTGTGGTCATCCTTGGTACAGCTTTCATCTTTATCAATGAAATTGTAACTACAGGTGGATGTTAAATAGACTCTCACCAACTGCAAACCACAGCATAAATGACCAAGCAGTCATACATTGTCTTCGGCTGTGTGTAAATCTAAGACTAGTCCTTAAAGACTAGAGAGATAAAAAACGTTCTGAAGAAGGTGTCTCATCTTTACAAAGCACCGAAAAGCTGCGTCGACTTTTGTTTTTTTTTCCTTGAATTTTTTATGAATATGTTGGTCTATGTATTGATTTCAGGGTAAAGCCTTGGATTGCTGTTTTAAAATAAATAATCTGATGTTTTTAAAATTTGATTTATGTTTTTAATATATTGTATTTTACAGATTTTCCGCTGACGTTGTATGTACCTCCTGCACATTCATATTGTGGGTTGTTTAAGCATGTTTGTGGTTAGACACTATTCGGTTACTGCCTCCCATGGTATTACTATAGCAGACGGTATTACGACTTATAAGATACTTTTGTTACTTAGGGACCTGTGTTTCTTTACAGCGTTGTCTACCCTGTCCCTTATCGGTTCAGAGGGTACCTCCTTTTTTGTTTGAACTGGTCGTTGTACTATGGAATGTTGCTGCTTGGGGACGATCCCCTGGGAATCTCCCATTAAGCGCTTGAAGACCAAGTTCTTCAAGTGTTACTAGAAGTCGGTGTGCTGCTTTTGTACTTCTTCCCCCTGAAGAATTGTCCTGAGAATATTGTTCCAATGCAAATGGGTCCTCAACGGTGCTGACTTCCGTTGCCGATTTATTGAGCATGTTCTCATTGAAGTCGCCGCTAACAATCAGGCTGATGTGTGTTCTCTGCAGTTAATAGCTTTATGAGCTCTTCTTTCAATTGCAGGACTCCTTGCTTCTTACCTCGGGGATGTAGGTAAAGGTTTATTAGAATTATCTCCTCCATCCTTCCCTGGTCTAGAATGGAAATTCGTAATACTTGCATTGCATTCGGAGAGTCTAGATTGTATGGTAGTGGCACTATTGTACGCGTGCTTTTTAATGAACTGTATGTGACAAGGCCTCCTTTTTTGTGGCCAAATCTTGCAGACTGGGTTGGAGGAGTAAAGTTCAGGGTAAAGCCTGGAAGTAGTGGAGGAGAGTCTGATCAGGTTTCTTGCAGGGCTATGATGTCGAAGCTTTGCAGGTAAAGTTTTAGTTCCGAGTCCATAAGCTTATCCCCAATGCCGTTAATGTTCCAGGAGCAGATTTTGAGGCTTTTGAGATTTTTCCCAGTTACGGGCTTGTCATGTCAGTGTTTTTCCGACTTGTTGTTTATAGTCCTGCACAACCATGTCCAGTCTAAATTAGTTCGCTCTTTCACGGGGTATTGCCTTCTAACGCCTAGTTCTTTTTGTTCTAAACTGACCGGGGTGTTGCTGCGAGCCCCTCGCAATACAGAGAGCGAATGAGGGTCCTGGTTGGCCTGGTTTTGTGCGTTCCGATGTAAGAAGTTACATGCCAAGGGATCTGGATATCTAGGTTTTACAAATGGGCGAAGTATTATGCCCCAGCTATTGAGCTTTGCTTGTTCATTGAGCATGCTCTCAGCCAACTCTGTTGTGGCCCATACTGTTTTGGTAACTTCCAACCCTGGATGTTCCGGTGAGACTATGAATTTCACTGAGTCTAGATCGCTGGTGGATATGTTTGTTAAGCTATCAATGGAGTTTAGCAAGCGTAGAATGTTGCCCCTGTTTAGGATGTCAAAAGCGCCCCTTGATGTGTATTCCGGGATTAATAAAATTTTGGGGTTGCCTAAATGCACCTTTATCCTGTTAGTACCGCTCTGCGGGGTTATGGAGGTGGTCTCACCCCTGATGGAATCCTATGCTGGCCTTCTCTGGTCAGGAGCCTTTGGTTCATCTGCTCCTATTAGATCCTGGTTTGGAGGACTTCCTATTGATGTGGCTTCTGGGGGGTGGTCTAATTGTGCCCTGTTGCCTACATTGGGAGATGTTTTTTTATTTCTTGTGGCACTCCGGTTAATAATAGCTTTTTCCCCACATTCGTACGGACCCTCGCTGGTATTAGGTTTTATAACTTTTACGCTGCTCCTCAGGGCGGGCCGTCAACTCTTTTTGGAGTTGTCGTGTTAGGAGTCTTTATTTTCCAATTATTTTTCCTTTGGGTCGTATGCCTCTGATCCTGATTGGGGAAGGGGCATGAGTCCAGTTCTGTATCTGTCTCGGGGCTCGTTAGAGCCGAGTTGTCAAGCATTAGGTCTGGAAGCAGAATGCTGACTTGGTTGTTCTTAACTTTGCCTTCAGCCAGAGTGCCTAACTTTAACTTACGACCCTTCCTCCTTTGTTTTCTACCCCGCTTTGGGGAGCGCCCATGATCCGGCGGGGCCTCCTTTTGGTTGGGTTCCCGAGTGGGAACTGGGTCACTATTTGCTGATAATAGGGTTTCTCCTTCCCTGGTATGTCCTTGTGCTCTTAATGGTGTTGCATTTTCCTTTTCTCTTGCCAACTTTTCTTTTTGAATTTGGGGGAAGAGATCCTCAGATGGTGTCAGAATATCCCTGTTGTTTGTTTGCCATGCATTGTTTTTCTTCTCAAGTTGGCCCATTGGTGAACTGTTTTTGACAGCCTCCCTGATACCTGTAAGGAGGTTATCCATTGCTCCAGGGAGTGTAGCCATCTTATCCACGATTGCTATGCCAGGACAGTTTGATTGTAAAAATGCTGTCTCCTCTTGTGCCCTTTTGACCAGATTATTCAGTTCAGCTAGCTTATTATCAATGTTGGAGACAAATACTGATAGTGAGTGTAGAACTGTTAACTGGAGATCCATTTTATCTGATTGGTATTGGATGGCATTAACAGAAAGTTGCATTGTATGCAAGAGAGATTCCCATATGTCTGCCTTAGCTTGCGGTGTTGGGATCATGGTGCTGGGTTGCGAGGAATTGCATTTTGGGCTTCTTGCAGCTTCTTTTCGGACCACATGAGGCGGTGAGTTGTAAAAGGCCACCAATTCTTCCCACTCTTCTTGCGTGGGATACGAGGCCTCTGTGTCCGAAGCTTTTGGTGGAATGGAGACTGAGCTGACCTGCACTGGAAGGTGACCTCGAGGAGGGGTTAGGGGTTGCTCAAACTGTGCCGGATGGTGGACTTGTGCCCCAAGCTCGTGCGGCTCCGTTGCCGTGGAGAGTTGCTCGGCAAGAGACTGCCCCTTTGTTTTATCATCTTGGTCTGCAATCGTCCCTGTGCACTTGTTAAGTTCTGGTTGCTCTTGCCTGAGGTCTTGTGGTGAGGGTGTGTTTTTCTCTGACATAAGGTCCTGTGGTAGACCGGGGGAGCCTTGCCCTGCCTTTGTTACAGGACCTGAGATCCACAAATTCAGATTACTTCATGTGCTGGGTACTGATGCCGGAATTACTGAGGCTTCTGATACGTCAGGTATACTAGGCACCTTAGGAGCCATTTGAATCCCTGGATTTTCCTCAGAGTCTCTGGCGATGTTGCGCCAGTCTTCTGGGGAGCATTTTACTCCCGGTGGTTTGATGGTGTCCTTCTGGGTCCAGTTTATTATAGAACCCGTGCTCAGGGCACTCTGGGTAGAATCTTGCTGCTTGTTCATGGATGCCTTTGTTTTTAATTCATGCGGCTGGGCCGGGATTGAGCCCGGGTCCGAAACGGGGCCCACTTCCTGATGGTCGTCGCAAGGGTCACCCCTCTGTGGAACTCGCTGTAGTTTCCACTATGGTTTTCAGTCTGTGTAGTGTCTGGGCAATCCCTGTCGTCGCTGTCTTTTTCTTCTCCCCCCCCCCCCCTCCTTCTCCATCTTCGTCGTCCATCGCCTCTGGAGGGGGCTTTCTCTTCAACCCTCTCATTGGCTCTTTCATTTGCTCTGTCTGAATCCCTTGTTCTGATGCGTAGGAAACCGGTAGTATCGGAGTTGGCAGGTTGTTGGGCTGCCGGGTGTTCAGGCAAAGGACCGAACCAGCGTCCTTTATGAATGAGAATTTTGTATAAATTTTAGGTTGGAAGCTTGACCCTTTAAGGTTTCGTGAAAGTTCAGGGCTGGGATGACCTGGGAGAAAGGGGGTCAGGGGGATCAGCCGCTCATTTCCTCCTCCTTCCTTTTCGCCTTCCGCCGCCCCTTTCTTCAGTTCGTCTTTGCCAGCACTCATAGAGTCTGTATTGGATTTCTTATTGCCCTTGTTTGCTCTCCTAGATCTTTTGGTAGGGTTCAGGGGTACATGAGGATTCCTAGATCTCCCTGATCTCATAGTTATCTTTTTGTCTTCCTGCTTTTGTTCCTACTCCTGGTTCTTTTTCTTCTTCTTCATGGAGTATTACCCTTGCCCTTGCCCATACGACGGCACCCTTGTTGCGCTGATTCCTTTGAGCCCCTTGAGCCCTTGAGCCCTTTGAGCCTAGCGTCCCTAAATTCAGTGGTCAGGTCTGGTAGGGTCTGGTAGAGTCTGGTAGAGTCTGGTGGAATTAAGTGGAGTCTGGCGGTGGAAGAGGCAAAAGTCAGTTACCGTTGATTAATTGAGCTAGATCCTGAACTAATTACTGTAGCATTTGTGGTTATGTTGCTGCTTTCGTCTGTCGCCTAGGCATAAACCGCTGGAGCGTGCCTCTTGTGTGTGCCTGTATATGCCTCTCGTGGCGCCTCTTCCTCTTGCTCTTGCTGCTTCTGTGGGTCGAGCCTCAGACTTTGCCTCAGCCTTGAAGGTTGGCAAGTAACTCCTTCTTCTGGCTCTTTCCTGGATCAGCCGCTCCAACCCAACAGCCTCGCCAGGTAAAGGAGCAATCTCACTCCTCTTGCAGAAGGACAGGATGGGGGGGGAGATACAGACTACTCTCACCCACTCCCCCACTCTCTCCCAGCCGTGCACTGCTCACCACACACCAAAGATGGGAAAAACGCTTGCGGCCGCCCGCTGATCACGGCCTGCCGCTGCTCACTCTGCACTTTTTTTCCTTTTTTCCTTTTGCCGTAGCACGGCTGCGGCTCACCTGCTTCTGGCTGCCATCTGCTGTGGGGGCTTGAGTTGCGGAGCTCTTTTTCCGGCTCTTTTCCAGCTGCGGCGTGACCGGTTCTTCTCTCCCCCGCTCCTGGGTGTCTCCTGGGTGTCGGCTGCTACGGGGGGGCTAGTGGTTTGAGATTGAGGATGAGGAGCGGCGGAGCGGCGTCCTCCTTGATCCTCACTCGCTCGCTCACTTGCACAAAGTGACTGGCTGGCTGTCGCGACCCACACTTCAAAAGACCACAATGGCTCTCCACCCAATAACATGGATAACTCCTCTACTAGTCTATCTCCATTTTTTAATACTTATGTTTTTCATCCCAAAAGTATTCCTGGACCAATTAGATCTCCTTTTATAATTCCATCGTTAGATGAACATGTAAAAAGGTTGGTTCATATCCAAACACAAGCTCAATATCATTTAGCGCAAGCAAAAGAAACCCAAAAAGGTATCTCAGATTCACACAGATCACTACAACCTAAATACTCAATTGGAGACAAGGTGTGGTTATCCCGTTTCATTGGGCCATTTGTCATAGAGAAAATAATAAATCCAGTCAGTGTTAAGTTGACTTTACCTCACAAATATCGATGTCATCCGGTTTTTCATGTGTGTTTGATTAAGCCATTTAATCCCATGACAAGGTTAAAGAAAACTCCCTCAGCTATGCAGATTGATGGGGTTCCAGAATTTGAAGTACAGAGAATTGTGGATTCAAAAAGAATTTGTGGGAAATTGTTTTACCTGGTACATTGGACTGACTTCGGCCCAGAAGAGTGCTCTTGGGAGCCCTTGATAACTTGCAGCATGCTCCACGTTTGGTAAAACAATTTCATCTCAGGTATCCAGAAAAACCAAAACCAGTCCCTCAAGTTTTAGGGGGAATTTTAAGGGGGGGAGTAATGTCATGACACTCGTTACGCCACCCAATAATTTATTGTAGTGCTCTTAAAGGAGCTTATCCCACTTTAAAACCCACTCCTGTCCTGTGCATCCTGCACACCAATGATTTTATGTGGTGTTGACTTGTGTACATATAATGCATACTGATTTAGTATCGTTATCTGATATACTTGTGACTGCATGATGGTATTGGGAAATATTCAGCTTTGTTGTATGCACAAAAGGGGACACGTAGTTTATTAAGAAACTCGTTGGCATTTACTGAATCTATTCCCAGAGGTGAGAGAGCTTGTCTAAGCTACCGGCAAAAGGAGAACAGTTTAAACGCATAGGCACATAAGAAAATGTGCGCGATGCGTCAACAGCCGTTCGGGTGTGGCACAAGTATAAATAGCCACACCCGAAGTTACCAAGACGCTTTGCCTTCCTCCAAGTTCAAGAAGACTCACCTGTCCTGCTGGTCCTGTGGATTCTTCGACGAGGCAACGCCCTGGAGCCAATGGAAATCGTGAAGACCTTCATTAAGCTGCAATGAAAGAAAGAAGAACATTAGAAAGCTAAGTGAACATTTTTCTAACTTAATGCAGGAGCCCACCGCAAGCAAGCAGCAACTAAAGAAATATACTTACTTGGCATAATTCAAAGACGATCATTTGAATCTTGGCTAAGAACAATTATTTGGTCCTGAAAGAGAAAGATTTAAGACTTGAAAGACTTTAACCAGTGAACGCTTTTGTGATTGAAAGAGAACATGTGTATTTTGACCTTTGTTATTTTTAAGAATGTGTTTTGATTTTCTCATAAAACATATAGGTTGTGAAGGAACAAAATCAAGAGGGTTAAAAGAGTAAGTGACGCAGAGCATGGAATGTTCAAGTCTACAGTTTTAAAGTGGTAGTTCCTTGGTATAGAAAAATCAGTAACTTATTCCAACTCTTTACATCTTCATGTAGGAATACAAACTTCTCCACAAGACTGCCCCCTTGATCTCCACGAAGACCATCAACACCTACTCCATCTTACTTCACAACGACAACACGGACGCAACGCCTAACTTCAGAAGTCGCAGGTAGGCTCCTCTTTGAGTTTAAGCAAAAGGAGTGCAAATCTTAGTATGGGATAACAGCCTAACAGCCAAAAGGAGTTGAAGTTACAATATTCTTCCTTATTGCTTCGCAGGTTGACAATCAAGGAACAGGTAGCGTCCCCGATCCGGCCCTCCTCCCTAAATTCTATTTAATAACCTTAGTGTTAAATGATACATCACTGGGTGTTACTTAGAGCCAAGGGAAGTTGGTCTATAACGTTTCTGCAAAATCTTCTAACAAGCATCCTACAGGTAAGAGTGCTTGAAAATCTGACATCACCCTCAAGGTAGGCTGTTGGTAGGCCAGAGGACAGGGTGCAGTGTAAGTAAAAGGTAGTTTTACGTTATGTATGTCCTGGTAGTGAAAACCTCTAGACTCATTTTTCACCACTGTGAGGCCTCCTCTTCTCTTAGGTTAACATTGGGAATTGCTTAATGCACTTTTAAGCTGCAATTCCTGATTAGAAAGGAGTTGCTGTGTCATATTTTATATCTTTGGAATGGCTATGACAAATCCTCTTCACTGTTTAAGATGAATTTAACATTACTATTATGGAAATGCCAATTTTAGAGAGTTGACATTTATCTGCTCTTACAGATCTGTGTGCCTGCAGCCTGTCTCTAATACACATATGAGATGGGTGACAGCTATACTTTGTGCATTCCCAATAGACAACCACCAACACAGGAAAGTTAGGCGTGCATGAGTACTTTCTAATGGCCCTTCTTGAGCAGGAAGGGCAGGAGGGACTACACTTAGCAATGCCAAAGGGGATGATGGACAGAGCGCTTAAGCAAATCAAACATTCCCTCCCAGTCAACTGGTCTGAGTTTAATCAGTCTGACCCTGTGCCTCATGGGAACAGTCGAGCCCGAACATCCCCTTTGGTATCGCTTTGTTTGCCCTAAGTTGGCAGGGTCTGCCTAGACGTGGGTCCCTTGCTCACTTTGCCACTGGATTCAAGCTAGCCTGGCTGATGACGGTTGATTAGCCAGAAACCGGTCCCAGGATGCTTGTTTCCAGTCCAGGGAAGACAAGGCTTGGCAGTTCGGGCTGGACTGTTCCCATGAGGCACAGGGTCAGACTGATTTGCATATGGCCATGTCTGAACTGGGGTGGTGGAGTGAGCTAAAGAATGATGATGGATTAAACCCAGATCAGTTGAGTGGGGGTGAGTGTTTGATTTGCCCAAGCGCTCTGTCCATCATCCCCTTTGGTATCGCTTAGTTTGCCCTAAGTTGGCAGGGTATGCCCAGACGTGGGTCCCTTGCTTACTTTGACACTGGATTCAATCTAGCTTGGCTGATGACAGCTGATTAGCCAGAAACCGGTCCCAGGATGCTTGTTTCCGGTCCAGGGAAGACATGGCTTGGCAGTTCGAGCTGGACTCTTCCCATGAGGCACAGGGTCAGACTGATTTGCATATGGCCATGTCTGAACTGGGGTGGTGGAGTGAGCTAAAGAATGATGATGGATCAAACCCAGATCAGTTGACTGGGGGTGAGTGTTTGATTTGCTCAAACGCTCCATCTATCATCCCCTTTGGACTTACACTTACCCTTGAATAGGTGGTGCCCTGTCCCCCACACAAAGGGCTGATTACCCCCTACTGATAGTCTAGAGACAGGGCTGGGACAAAATTACCTGTGTGTGCTTTAAAGACCCTTTTTTGATATTACCCCCACTTCAAATGCATAACTGAGTATAAGTAATAGGTCTCTGACCCTACCAAAACAGACACTTCTGGAGCTACAACTGGACTCTGTCAGAAGGACTGATACTCTGCTGGACTGCTGATCTTGGAGCCTTGCTTTTCTGCTGTGTTGCTCTGCTGCCTGATAATCTCTGACCCTGTTCTGGAGAGTTGGACTCGGCCTTGCAACTGAAGGGATCTCCAACAGCTTGTTGGCTTGCCTCCTGTTGAATGAGACTCAGGGATATCAAAATCTCTTTCTTCCATGTGCCTCGTTCACTGAAAGTGGACCCAGATACTTGCACGAAAGAAATTGCCACATCTCCAGTCTGCATGTAGCAGAACCGGCGCATCCACCCTGTTGCAGTAGTCGCACCTGCAGCATCACACTCAGAACCGCCACATCTCGTCCAGGTCCACAGCTTTGGAACCAAGTCAATGCTGCTACTGCATAGAGAAGCTCGGTGAACCACCCCTCCAGCATGAATTAACCCGGCGCATCATCTTCAGAACTGTCACACTCGGAACCGGACCTTCGCTCAACAGACCAAACGCATCACCACCACTGCCTGAAAAAAATTGACTCATCACTTTTACTGCGGGTCCGACATAGAAGCATCGCTCTTCTTCACCATGCATCTCGCTGCTTGCAGCAAGGATCGAAGTACACTGTTCATCAGGAATGTGTGACTCTTGTCACCCAGCCTGCGCTCTACCGCAGTTTACTTGAACTGTTGACTTTGCCCCAGTCTAACACAATCAGTGGTGTTTTCATTGTGTTACTGTGTGTGTGTCTTGCAAAACTACTTTACACATTGCCTCTTTAGATAAGCCTGGCTGCTCTCTGCCAAGCTACCAGAAGGTGACCATAGGTTATCTTTTAGTGTGTATCTATCTTACCCTGACTAGAGTGGTGGTTCCTGCTTAGAGAAGCTGCATACTTCTGCCAACCAGAAACCCCATTTGTAACTGGTGAGATATTTGCCTCGCTTAACAAATACAGTATACCTAATTTGTCAATAAGCAAGCAATGTGACTTACCTCCACCTTTTTCAGCTGCTGCTGGGACTCCTCCCCCTCCAACCTCCCGGGTCTCCCCCTTCGCACTGCACTGGCCCTGGCACTGGTCATCTGTGAGACTACAATAACATTTCCCATTTTAGATAATAGATTCACCTCATTAGTATTTATTATTATTTTTGTCAAAGTACAACAGCAATACCTCACTGCAGTTCAGTTTAGCAGTCCCCAATCTATCACTTTGGGAGGTTTGTTGGTTGAAATGTTTTAAGCAAGCTAGGTAGTAAAGCCAATCAAAAACTTTTCGTAATGGAAGGACAGAGCTATGAGGATTCATTGAAGTGCAATGAAGCAGTGGAATGGTCATTGAAGGATACATGCTCTTGGGGCCCAATTCACAAAGGTAAGGTTTGACGAAAAGTCTAATTTAGGCCAAAAGTCTAACTTTACTACTTTTCGTTATTACCAAAGGTAAACTTAGACGAACATTCTAACTTTACTACTTTTTGATGTTCACACAGGTAAGTTAATACTAGTAAAGTTAGACTTTTGGTCTTAGTGTACGTTTGTGAATACCAAAAAAAAAGTACATTTTAACTTTTGGTCTAATTTTACCTTTGTGAATACCAAAAAGTAGTAAAGTTAGACTTTTGGTTTAAGTTTACTTTTTTGAATACCGAAAAGTAGAAAAGTTAGACTTTTGATCTAAGTTTACCTTTGTGAATACCGAAAAGTAGCAAACTTACACAGACAGTGTAAGTTTACCTTTTTGAATCGGGACCTTGGTTAACAATTGCAAAGGGATCTCACACGTTCTTGCCAAGCTCCACTGTCTGAGATACTGAGTAAACCATGCATTTCCAACAGCAGCAGAAATGGTATGTTGTATAAATCAATGATAACACAACATTTGGGGGGATCATGAACATGCCCACTCTCTCATTTTGACTGTTTGAACATGAGCAAAAAAAGCCTTCTCAACAAACATGAGTGGTAAATATATAGTTTACTTGAGCCTGCAATCTTCAAGGTACCAAAGTTCTATTCTCTTAGTCTTACAGTGCCATAATGCATATAAGGGGGGAGGAAAAGTTTTCTAATAAAGCAGACGAAAGCTACAGACAGGAAGAAGTCAGCTACAGAAATATGAAATATAGAAAAAAAGGATACTGCAGGGATAACAAGATTTCAACAAACATTAAATAGAGGAGTTTGAAAAAAGGAGAGAGTATTACAAAATAAACAAGCCAAAATGATTATACTAGTGGCGAGAGGTAGAAGTTAGGGGAATAATAATAACTGGACCTACTGGGGCCAGCAGAACCATCTGCAGCCACAATGGTGGTGATGGTTCCACCCACTACTGGTGGTGGTGGTTGCCCCTTCGCTCTGATGATGTCCTCTTACCCCTGGGTGCTAATGTAATAAATAAAGATGATACAAAACCAATTAGTGGTACAGTAAATCTGTAAAAAAATATTTTGACATGCAGACAAAGTACCATTGTACTTTTCTAAACCAGATCACCTGTTGCCCTATTGCTAATTTCCTTAACCTAAGCTCTCTTTCTAATTTCTTAAACAGAAACTACATTTTTAAATACCTATGCTTTTCAATGAATTAACTTTGCTTCTCCTCCCCCTTTGATGGGCCAGCTCAGTCTCCGTTGTCAATCCATACTACCCATTAGTTTAAGGTTGCCACTATATGAGATACATAAAGAAAGGCACAAAGGACGCTAACTTCCTGATAAACTACTATCTGTGTGACAGGACAGAGGAGTTTGCATCACTTTTTAAATAATCAGGCCTAGCAAGCGCTGAGTACCTGGTTTACTAATGGCTGGATCAGATAGTATTTGTAACGTAAAATTGACTTACCTCTGATTGTGAGTAGCATGCTTTTTGAAAAAAAACTCTTCCATTCTTAGAAAACAAAAAATTATTACTCAATGAGCCCCACAACTGCGACACCGAGCAGGTCATGTAGGCCCTGTATAGGGAATTAGCAATTAGGTCCACCTAGCGGTGCATCAGCTGCTGTGTGGTGCACTGCACACCTGTGCTGCAGCACACATACTGGGGCACTCTCCCTCACATCAGCCGATGCTACCATAAGGCATAACATTTCCTAGGGGGAACATCCTTTTCAACGCGGATGTTACCCCGCAGTGCTTTTACGATGCGTCCTTTACAACGCAAGTCGTAACCACGACTTGTGCTGGAGGGCACTAAAGGATAGCTGGAGGGCGCTAAAGGATAAAGAATAGTATATTTACTATTCCAACACCTTCCCTACTATCCACGGGGACTGGTGTTAGAATAGTAAATTATACTTTTCACTATCCGCGCCCAACAGCGCAAGTCGTTGTAACGACTTGCGTTGTTAAAGACGCGTTGTGAAGGCATGCACAGAAACGGTACGCGTTGTACCGTCATACATCCTTTCCTAGGCCTGCCACCACCTTCCAGCATTGAGGGGAGGTGGTGTTGGGCCCAAAAAAACAGGGCAGCCACCTCAGTAAAGATGGGATGGGGTTTCACCTCTGCGCAACACTGATGCACACAGGGTGTGCGACTTATGGCACTGGTGACTCCGCTTGCTGATTGTTTTGCCATGGGGCTGGGTAACATAAAGAAGTAGGAAAGCACAAAGCAGAAAGGTCGAAATGTAAAAAGTGGAACACAAGAGAATGGAAAATACAAAAGTACAAAACGTCATGTAAATGTAAAAAAAAAATACAAAAATGTAAAATAAACACACAGAAAGAAACACACTGATAACAAATAAGTAAATGAGTGGTAGATGAGTGGGATGGGGGAGGACTGGCACAAATGAAAACAGATTCAAGAACATGTCCAACACCATGCACAGAACAGCAGAGAAAACAGGTACAACAGAATGGCTGCACCCATGCTCAGAGCGTGGAGCCATTTGTGCTGATTTTCAGTATGAAATGCCCTATCGGCATGAAAAAACAGCACAAAGAGCTGGACAAATATTTTTTTGCCTGTTCGCTAAACCGCTGAACCTCACAGAGTGTTTGGGTAGCCGGGTCCGGTGGCTCAGTGGATTTAAGCAGCCACTGCAGGGGCCTGTGTTCGACCTCATGATCGCAGGTTCAAATCCCCGTGGGTCCACTCAGCCTTTCATCCATCTGAGGTCGATAAAAATGAGTGCTATTGAGTTGGGTAACGATAAACATCTGTTATTCAGCGCCAAGACACCTACGGGTAACCTGTTATGTTATGTTATGTAACTCAGCGGAATTCCGTAGAGAAATACTCTGGGAGTTCTGTCCAGGCCTAGTCGCAACCTGAACAATATGTTATGGCAACCATTCCAGGACAGGGACATGGTTAAAGTGTCATAAAAATGAATTCAAAAATGCATAAGCGGCAACTTGAGCACACTCTGACCACAAACGGCATGTGGGAGAGGTTCCCAAAGATATACCCCATGATTGGCTGGCCACAAAATGGACAACATGTTGTGGTAACCATTTCAGGGCTCTGCGACATGGTCTCCTTTGAAATACACTGTAGAGGAAGCTTGTTTTTGAGGTTCACTGTCATATGAAAGAAGATCCAAGAGAGCGTCTGTCTTGAAGGTTAGTTTATTGGCAGGAGCCCGTGGTCAGGAGTGTTTCGCAAATGAATATCTCTGGACTAATTGCCTCCAACAGAACACTGAGAAAAACAGCACTCCAGAACCCACCACTCAGGGTATAGTGAACATAAACAACCAAACAACAATATAACATACATACCACAGTCACAATGTAACACATATAAAAGGTGATAATTGACTTTGGACAAACATTACACATCTGTTGGTGGTTCCTTTTAGGAATTTTGGTGTATTCCAAAGTGATTTTACCCTGTGCAAAACTGATTCTTTGCTGGGCTTTGATGGACCATGTTTTAGAGTATAGTGGTTTCTCTCAAAATTTTCTCATAGAGGTTATGGAAAGTACTCTAGAAGCTAAAATTAGAGCATATTTTCTGTAAATCCACCCTATCTTCTTCAGCCATGTGAGCATAAAGTCTGAGATACTTAGTAAAACATGCATTTGCAACAGCAGCAGCAGTCTATCCGTTGATTCTCCGGTATTCTACTGCACCCTTCCTCAGTGTTCGAATAAACAACTAGAGTGATGATGTTCTGTTTATTACAAAAGCATGTCACACTTGAAGCCAACTTGAAACAATTCTTTTAGAAATTAAGAAAATTAAGGGTTTATTTTGCCATAGAAATTATGGTTTGAGCTTTAGGAAGGAAAATTAGGAAACATTGTGTATGTGTTCGCAAATATCTTCCTCATCCATTTTCAGTAAAACAGTCTGACATGCAGTATGGACCATGACTTTTCAAAGCCAGGACCAGCGTACCAGTTTACTCCCTGGTGATCAACTGCAGTTTTGCCTCAGTGTTCTAACATTTTGTATTTATGGCAAATGTGAGGCACACCTGGAAGCCATCTTGATGGAATCAAAGTTGTAAAATTGAAAGTATTTCCTACAGAGGACGCTAATGTAAAAGGAGAAATGAGGGCGCCCGATAACAAAAAAACTTGCAAGATTTGAATCTACAAAAAGAGCCAAATGTAGCCCAAATATCACCCAAATGTGGCAATCTTTAGCCCATAATAAAAGTGTGCAAGATGCTTAAGTAACTCATACAGCAAATAATCAAGTGATCAATTGGATAAAAAAACATAGAAATAGCCACTAGTCTAAAAGCTCTTTGTCTGTATTTGAGAACTCAGAAAATAGACCCTCACTTTAGCTTTCTGGAGCACGAACCATACTTTCCCTGAGAGAAAAAAACCTTTTATTGCCATTTTTCTTTGCTTCAATTTCTTTTGTTACATACCATCCAGAGAATGGCTTACATGGAAAATGAATCACTGCTCTAACCAGTCTCTTGCTGCCTTTTCGCAAGATTATTTATCAGGAGAAGCAAGTTTTCTTAAAAAAGGCACACAAGATTCCAGCAAATCACACTTTAATGTTAAAGCCTCATTTTGTGAGAGTGACCTGGCCTGGGTGGCAAGGATGGCAGATGTGCTCTTCTGAGCCCTCACCTGGCTCTATCAACGGAACGTTATTTGGGGTGCTGGCAAGCCCAAATGGGTCAGGGCAGGGCTCTGTAAGCTCCTTGATTCGTCAGGAAGTTGTGGTTGGGTGTCGGCCCTGGCAGCTCGAAGAAAGAGGAGATGGATCATATCCACATCACTGGTAGGCCACGTGAGTAAGAGGGTGACCCAAGGATAAGGAATGGGCCTCTGAGTGCCCAGTGGTCAATGGCATTCCTGCAACCTGACTATTGCTCCTGCTGGAGCCGGCTGCCAGGAGCACAGGACGGCTCGGGCGTGTCTGCCACCCTGCTTTTGTAAGCCCCCAAGTGCAGGCAAGCCCATGTGGTGTCAAAGAGTGCCAGGTGGCCTGTGGCAACCCTGGGAGTTGAACTGGGCTGACGGAAATCAGAACAGCTGCCACGGGGACCTGCTGGACCAGTACAAACAACACAGAACCATCTGGAGCAGAAGTAGGTCTGTATGGGGAAGGGGTCAGTTTCCAACCTCGCTCCCCCTGTCTTGCACGCTCACCTGGAGGACATCAGGACTGGTCAGGGCCAAGTACCCAAGGGGAATTTTTTGATCCTGTGCTCGCACAGGATGTTGGCCTGCTGCTTCGAGCCGTGACACACAAGGTATCCACTGAGAGTGGGATAGTGAGATATGGAGAGGGTGGAGGCCTGAGCCCTCGTACAGGGTCCGAATTGGCGGGCTGCCCTGAAGTTTCCACGCAGGCAAGAAGGTCTAACCCCAATCAATGTTGGCACTGTCTTATAGAGGGCAATTGTAACTGAGGAGTGACTCAGTTCACTTACCTGCACCAGCGCATATCAGTGACAGTCATAGGTCCTAACTACAGGCAGGATGGGCCCTGATAAAGCGTCATATCCCTAGGGCTAAAGTGATTCATAAACAGCCCTAGTCAGTGGTACAAAGCTGGCCCCAGGTGGAAAATTTTGTGCTGTGGTCTCCTCTTATGGAAACAACATGCCAGTCAAGTCTCCAAGGCAGCACTAGAGACTAAGATAGAGGAGGATGGAGTAGAACTGGCCCTTTTGCACAAAGACCCTGCATGATGGTGGAGCAAGTGACCGAGGTGGTGGGTAGGATATACAAATTGGAGGTCTCTCCTCTGAGGTGGCCTGACTCTCGAACAATACTAAGACTTTACAGTACCAACGAATGATGATCAAAATAGGGCCCAAACACAATAATCTCAAGTTTATTGGATTCCCAGAGGGAGTAGATGGCCTTGCCCTAGAAATATTCTTGGAACATGGTTGAGCTACTAGAAAACAGCTTCTTACATGCCAGCATCACTGTATCCTACCACATTGTTTGTTGGAATTGTTCCTTGAATGAGGCGGTGGATGGGTTAGCCATATACACCCTCTAAGTACATCAACCCCAAATTAGTTCTGTCTCAATGTTGGGTTTGGGCGATAGATGCTTCTTTAGGGTGGGGAGTATATGGAGGGGGGTTATGGGTGAACCGGTTTGTTCTAGTTTTCTTTTTTGTTTAATGCATGGTTTGTTTTTGTTGCTTGACCTCTTTAGGTAAAGAGCAAGTCCACATGAGGTTGCACACTGCTCGTCCCATCAGCGTGTGACCCCGGAGCATGATGATCGATGTAGTCAGGTATCAGCGGGTGCGCTTTTACCCGGGTCTTGAGTCTTCAAGGTATCCACTTGGTGTGCTTGCCATCCCTGGACACGTGTTTCGCGTTCATTAACGCTCATCAGCAGGGATTAGGCGTGTTCACGGGGTTGCTGCATGGGCTGCCGAAAGTGTTCATAGGTCCAGATACCTTTTAAGGTGCGCAGATGCGTTATCTCGAGGTCGTCACCTCACACCGGCTCAAGGGAGCCTGTCTAAATAATAAGTCCACATGAGGTCGCACACTGCTCGTCCCATCAGCGTGTGACCCCGGAGCATGATGGTCGATGTAGTCAGGTATCAGCGGGTGCGCTTTTACCCGGGTCTTGAGTCTTCAAGGTATTCACTTGGTGTGCTTGCCATCCCTGGACACGTGTTTCGCGTTCATTAACGCTCATCAGCAGGGATTAGGCGTGTGCAAGGGGTTGCTGCATGGGCTTCCGAAAGTGCTCATAGGTCCAGATACCTTTTAAGGCGCGCAGATGCGTTATCTCGAGGTCGTCACCTCACACCGGCTCAAGGGAGCCTGTATAAATAGTAAGTCCACATGAGGTCGCACACTGCTCGTCCCATCAGCGTGTGACCCCGGAGCATGATGGTCGATGTAGTCAGGTATCCGCGGGTGCGCTTTTACCCGGGTCTTGAGTCTTCAAGGTATTCACTTGGTGTGCTTGCCATGCCTGGACACGTGTTTCGCGTTCATTAACGCTCATCAGCAGGGATTAGGCGTGTGCACGGGGTTGCTGCATGGGCTGCCGAAAGTGTTCATAGGTCCAGATACCTTTTAAGGCTCGCAGCTGCGTTATCTCGAGGTCGTCACCTCACACCGGCTCAAGGGAGCCTGTATAAATAGTAAGTCCACATGAGGTCCCACACTGCTCGTTCCATCAGCGTGTGACCCCGGAGCATGATGGTCGATGTAGTCAGGTATCAGCAGGTGCGCTTTTACCCGGGTCTTGAGTCTTCAAGGTATTCACTTGGTGTGCTTGCCATGCCTGGACACGTGTTTCGCGTTCATTAACGCTCATCAGCAGGGATTAGGCGTGTGCACGGGGTTGCTGCATGGGCTGCCGAAAGTGTTCATAGGTCCAGATACCTTTTAAGGCTCGCAGCTGCGTTATCTCGAGGTCGTCACCTCACACCGGCTCAAGGGAGCCTGTATAAATAGTAAGTCCACATGAGGTCCCACACTGCTCGTTCCATCAGCGTGTGACCCCGGAGCATGATGGTCGATGTAGTCAGGTATCAGCAGGTGCGCTTTTACCCGGGTCTTGAGTCTTCAAGGTATTCACTTGGTGTGCTTGCCATCACTGGACACGTGTTTCGCGTTCATTAACGCTCATCAGTAGGGATTAGGCGTGTGCACGGGGTTGCTGCATGGGCTGCCGAAAGTGTTCATAGGTCCAGATACCTTTTAAGGCACGCATATGCGTTATCTCGAGGTCGTCACCTCACACCGGCTCAAGGGAGCCTGTATAAATAGTAAGTCCACATGAGTTCGCACACTGCTCATCCCATCAGCGTGTGACCCCGGAGCATGATGGTGGATGTAGTCAGGTATCAGCGGGTGCACTTTTACACGGGTCTTGAGTCTTCAAGGTATTCACTTGGTGTGCTTGTCTTCCCTGGGCACGTGTTTCGCGTTCATTAACGCTCATCAGCAGGGATTAGGCGTGTGCACGGGGTTGCTGCATGGGCTGCCGAAAGTGTTCATAGGTCCAGATACCTTTTAAGGCACGCAGATGCGTTATCTCGAGGTCATCACCTCACACAGGCTCAAGGGAGCCTGTATAAATAGTAAGTCCACATGAGGTCGCACACTGCTCGTCCCATCAGCGTGTGACCCCGGAGCATGATGGTCGATGTAGGCAGGTATAAGCGGGTGCGCTTTTACCCGGGTCTTGAGTCTTCAAGGTATTCACTTGGTGTGCTTGCCATCCCGAGACACGTGTTTCGGGTTCATTAACGCTCTTCAGCAGGGATTAGGCGTGTGCACGGGGTTGCTGCATGGGCTGCCGAAAGTGTTCATATGTCCAGATACCTTTTAAGGCTCGCAGCTGCGTTATCTCGAGGTCGTCACCTCACACCGGCTCAAGGGAGCCTGTATAAATAGTAAGTCCACATGAGGTCGCACACTGCTCGTTCCATCAGCGTGTGACCCCGGAGCATGATGGTCGATGTAGTCAGGTATCAGCAGGTGCGCTTTTACCCGGGTCTTGAGTCTTCAAGGTATTCACTTGGTGTGCTTGCCATCACTGGACACGTGTTTCGCGTTCATTAACGCTCATCAGTAGGGATTAGGCATGTGCACGGGGTTGCTGCATGGGCTGCCGAAAGTGTTCATAGGTCCAGATACCTTTTAAGGCACGCATATGCGTTATCTCGAGGTCGTCACCTCACACCGGCTTAAGGGAGCCTGTATAAATAGTAAGTCCACATGAGTTCGCACACTGCTCATCCCATCAGCGTGTGACCCCAGAGCATGATGGTGGATGTAGTCAGGTATCAGCGGGTGCACTTTTACACGGGTCTTGAGTCTTCAAGGTATTCACTTGGTGTGCTTGTCTTCCCTGGGCACGTGTTTCGCGTTCATTAACGCTCATCAGCAGGGATTAGGCGTGTGCACGGGGTTGCTGCATGGGCTGGCGAAAGTGTTCATAGGTCCAGATATCTTTTAAGGCACGCAGATGCGTTATCTCGAGGTCATCACCTCACACAGGCTCAAGGGAGCCTGTATAAATAGTAAGTCCACATGAGGTCGCACACTGCTCGTCCCATCAGCGTGTGACCCCGGAGCATGATGGTCGATGTAGGCAGGTATCAGCGGGTGCGCTTTTACCCGGGTCTTGAGTCTTCAAGGTATTCACTTGGTGTGCTTGCCATCCCGAGACACGTGTTTCGCGTTCATTAACGCTCTTCAGCAGGGATTAGGCGTGTGCACGGGGTTGCTGCATGGGCTGCCGAAAGTTTTCATATGTCCAGATACCTTTTAAGGCGCGCAGATGCGTTATCTCGAGGTCGTCACCTCACACCGACTCAAGGGAGCCTGTATAAATAGTAAGTCCACATGAGGTCGCACACTGCTCGTCCCATCAGCGTGTGACCCCGGAGCATGATGGTCGATGTAGTCAGGTATCAGCGGGTGCGCTTTTACCCGGGTCTTGAGTCTTCAAGGTATTCACTTGGTGTGCTTGTCTTTCCTGGGCACTTTTTTCGCGTTCATTAACGCTCATCAGCAGGGATTAGGCGTGTGCACGGGGTTGCTGCATGGGCTGCCGAAAGTGTTCATAGGTCCAGATACCTTTTAAGGCACGCAGATGCGTTATCTCGAGGTCGTCACCTCACACAGGCTCAAGGGAGCCTGTATAAATAGTAAGTCCACATGAGGTCGCACACTGCTCGTCCCATCAGCGTGTGACCCCGGAGCATGATGGTCGATGTAGGCAGGTATCAGCGGGTGCGCTTTTACCCGGGTCTTGAGTCTTCAAGGTATTCACTTGGTGTGCTTGCCATCCTGAGACACGTGTTTCGCGTTAATTAACGCTCATCAGCAGGGATTAGGCGTGTGCACGGGGTTGCTGCATGGGCTGCCGAAAGTGTTCATAGGTCCAGATACATTTTAAGGCGCGCAGATGCGTTATCTCGAGGTCGTCACCTCACACCGACTCAAGGGAGCCTGTATAAATAGTAAGTCCACATGAGGTCGCACACTGCTCGTCCCATCAGCGTGTGACCCCGGAGCATGATGGTCGATGTAGTCAGGTATCAGCGGGTGCGCTTTTACCCGGGTCTTGAGTCTTCAAGGTATTCACTTGGTGTGCTTGCCATCCCTTGACACGTGTTTCGCGTTCATTAACGCTCATCAGCAGGGATTAGGCGTGTGCACGGGGTTGCTGCATGGGCTGCCGAAAGTTTTCATAGGTCCAGATACCTTTTAAGGTGCGCAGATGCGTTATCTCGAGGTCATCACCTCACACCGGCTCAAGGGAACCTGTATAAATAGTAAGTCCACATGAGGTCGCACACTGCTCGTCCCATCAGCGTGTGACCCCGGAACATGATGGTCGATGTAGTCAGGTATCAGCGGGTGCGCGTTTACCCGGGTCTTGAGTCTTCAAGGTATTCACTTGGTGTGCTTGCCATCCCTGGACATGTGTTTCGCGTTCATTAACGCTCATCAGCAGGGATTAGGCGTGTGCACGGGGTTGCTGCATGGGCTACCGAAAGTGTTCATAGGTCCAGATACCTTTTAAGGCGCGCAGATGCGTTATCTCGAGGCCGTCACCTCACACCGGCTCAAGGGAGCCTGTATAAATAGTAAGTCCACATGAGGTCGCACACTGCTTGTCCCATCGGCGTGTGACCCCGGAGCATGATGGTCGATGTAGTCAGGTATCAGCAGGTGCGCTTTTACCCGGGTCTTGAGTCTTCAAGGTATTCACTTGGTGTCCTTGCCATCCCAGGACACGTGTTTCGCGTTCATTAACGCTCATCAGCAGGGATTAGATACCTGACTACATCGACCATCATGCTCCGGGGTCACACGCTGATGGGACGAGCAGTGTGCGACCTCATGTGGACTTACTATTTATACAGGCTCCCTTGAGCTTGTGTGAGGTGACGACCTCGAGATAACGCATCTGCGCGCCTTAAAAGGTATCTGGACCTATGAACACTTTCGGCAGCCCCTGCAGTAACCCCGTGCACACGCCTAATCCCTGCTGATGAGCGTTAATGAACGCGAAACACGTGTCCAGGGATGGCAAGCACACCAAGTGAATACCTTGAAGACTCAAGACCCGGGTAAAAGCGCACCGGCTGATACCTGACTACATCGACCATCATGCTCCGGGGTCAAACGCTGATGGGACGAGCAGTGTGCGACCTCATGTGGACTTACTATTTATACAGGCTCCCATGAGCCGGTGTGAGGTGACGACCTCGAGATAACGCATCTGCGTGCCTTAAAAGGTATCTGGACCTATGAACACTTTCGGCAGCCGATGCAGCAACCCCGTGCACACGCCTAATCCCTGCTGATGAGCGTTAATGAACGCGAAACACGTGTCCAGGGATGGCAAGCACACCAAGTGAATACCTTGAAGACTCAAGACCCGGGTAAAAGTGCACCCGCTAATACCTGACTACATCGACCATCATGCTCCGGGGTCACACGCTGATGGAACGAGCAGTGGGCGACCTCATGTGGACTTACTATTTATACAGGCTCCCTTGAGCCGGTGTGAGGTGACGACCTCGAGATAACGCATCTGCGCGCCTTAAAAGGTATCTGGACCTATGAACACTTTCGGAAGCCCATGCAGCAACCCCGTGCACACGCCTAATCCCTGCTGATGAGCGTTAAAGAACGTGAAACACAAGTCCAGGGATGGCAAGCACACCAAGTGAATACCTTGAAGACTCAAGACCCGGGTAAAAGCGCACCCGCTGATACCTGACTACATCGACCATCATGCTCCGGTGTCACACACTGATGGGACGAGCAGTGTGCGACCTCATGTGGACTTACTATTTATACAAGCTCCCTTGAGCCGGTGTGAGGTGACGACCTCGAGATAACGCATCTGCGCGCCTTAAAAGGTATCTGGACCAACGAACACTTTCGGCAGCCCATGCAGCAACCCCGTGCACACGCCTAATCCCTTCTGATGAGCATTAATGAACGTGAAACTCGTGTCCAGGGATGGCAAGCACACCAAGTGAATACCTTGAAGACTCAAGACCCGGGTAAAAGCGCTCCTGCTGATACCTGACTACATCGACTATCATGCTCCGGGGTCACGCGCTGATGGGACGAGCAGTGTGTGACCTCATGTGGACTTACTATTTATACAGGCTCCCTTGAGCCGGTGTGAGGTGACGACCTCGAGATGACACATCTGCGCGCCTTAAAAGGTATCTGGACCTATGAACACTTTCGGCAGCCCATGCAGCAACCCCGTGCACACGCCAAATCCCTGCTGATGAGCGTGCATGAACACGAAACACGTGTCCAGGGATGGCAAGCACACCAAGTGAATACCTTGAAGACTCAAGACCCGGGTAAAAGCGCACCCGCTGATACCTGACTACATCGACCATCATGCTCCGGGGTCACACGCTGATGGGACGAGCAGTGTGCGACCTCATGTGGACTTACTATTTATACAGGCTCCCTCGAGCCGGTGTGAGGTGACGACCTCGAGATAACGCATCTGCGCACCTTAAAAGGTATCTGGACCTAGGAACACTTTCGGCAGCCAATGCAGCAACCCGTGCACACGCCTAATCCCTGCTGATGAGCGTTAATGAACGCGAAACACATGTCCAGGGATGGCAAGCACACCAAGTGAATACCTTGAAGACTCAAGACCCGGGTAAAAGCGCACCCACTGATACCTGACTACATCGACCATCATGCTCCGGGGTCACACGCTGATACAACGAGCAGTGGGCGACCTCATGTGGACTTACTATTTATATAGGCTCCCTTGAGCCGGTGTGAGGTGACGATCTCGAGATAACGCATCTGCGCGCCTTAAAAGGTATCTGGTTCTATGAACACTTTCGGCAGCCCATGCAGCAACCCCGTGCACACGCCTAATCCCTGCTGATGAGCGTTAATGAACGCGAAACACGTGTCCAGGGATGGCAAGCACACCAAGTGAATACCTTGAAGACTCAAGACCCGGGTAAAAGCGCACCCGCTGATACCTGACAATATCGACCATCATGCTCCGGGGTCACACGCTGATGGGACGAGCAGTGTGCGACCTCATGTGGACTTACTATTTATACAGGCTCCCTTGAGCCGGTATGAGGTGACGACCTCGAGATAACGCATCTGCGCGCCTTAAAAGGTATCTGGACCTATGAACACTTTCGGCAGCCCATGCAGCAACCCTGTGCACACGCCTAATCCCTGCTGATGAGCGTTAATGAACGCGAAACACGTATCCAGGGATGGCAAGCACACCAAGTGAATACCTTGAAAACTCAAGACCCGGGTAAAAGCGCACCCGCTGATACCTGACTACATCGACCATCATGCTCCGGGGTCACCCGCTGATGGGACGAGCAGTGTGCGACCTCATGTGGACTTACTATTTATACAGGCTCCCTTGAGCCGGTGTGAGGTGACGACCTCGAGATAACGCATCTGCGCGCCTTAAAAGGTATCTGGACCTAAGAACACTTTCGGCAGCCCATGCAGCAACCCTGTGCACACGCCTAATCCCTGCTGATGAGCGTTAATGAACGCGAAACACGTATCCAGGGATGGCAAGCACACCAAGTGAATACCTTGAAAACTCAAGACCCGGGTAAAAGCGCACCCGCTGATACCTGACTACATCGACCATCATGCTCCGGGGTCACACGCTGATGGGACGAGCAGTGTGCGACCTCATGTGGACTTACTATTTATACAGGCTCTCTTGAGCAGGTGTGAGGTGACGACCTCGAGATAACGCATCTGCGCGCCTTAAAAGGTATCTGGACCTATGAACACTTTCGGCAGCCCATGCAGCAACCCCGTGCACACGCCTAATCCCTGCTGCTGAGCATTAATGAACGCGAAACACGTGTCCAGGGATGGCAAGCACACCAAGTGAATACCTTGAAGACTCAAGACCCGGGTAAAAGCGCACCCGCTGATACCTGACTACATCGACCATCATGCTCCGGTGACACACTGATGGGACGAGCAGTGTGCGACCTCATGTGGACTTACTATTTATACAGGCTCCCTTGAGCCGGTGTGAGGTGACGACCTCGAGATAACGCATCTGCGCGCCTTAAAAGGTATCTGGACCTATGAACACTTTCGGCAGCCCATGCAGCAACCCCGTGCACACGCCTAATCCCTGCTGATGAGCGTTAATGAACGCGAAACACGTGTCCAGGGATGGCAAGCACACCAAGTGAATACCTTGAAGACTCAAGACCCAGGTAAAAGTGCACCCGCTGATACCTGACTACATCGACCATCATGCTCCGGGGTCAACCGCTGATGGGACGAGCAGTGTGCGACCTCATGTGGACTTACTATTTATATAGGCTCCCTTGAGCCGGTGTGAGGTGACGACCTCGAGATAACGCATCTGTGGGGCTTAAAAGGTATCTGGACCTATGAACACTTTCGGCAGCCCATGCAGCAACCCCGTGCACACGCCTAATCCCTGCTGATGAGCGTTAATGAACGTGAAACACGTGTCCAGGGATGGCAAGCACACCAAGTGAATACCTTGAAGACTCAAGACCCGGGTAAAAGTGCTCCCGCTGATACCTGACTACATTGACTATCATGCTCCGGGGTCACACGCTGATGGGACGAGCAGTGTGCGACCTCATGTGGACTTACTATTTATACAGGCTCCCTTGAGCCGGTGTGAGGTGACGACCTCGAGATAACACATCTGCGCGCCTTAAAAGGTATCTGGACCTATGAACACTTTCGGCAGCCCATGCAGCAACCCTGTGCACATGCCAAATCCCTGCTGATGAGCGTTAATGAAAACGAAACACGTGTCCAGGGATGGCAAGCACACCAAGTGAATACCTTGAAGACTCAAGACCCGGGTAAAAGCGCACCCGCTGATACCTGACTACAACGACCATCATGCTCCGGGGTCACACGCTGATGGGACGAGCAGTGTGCGACCTCATGTGGACTTACTATTTATACAGGCTCCCTTGAGCCGGTGTGAGGTGACGACCTCGAGATAACGCATATGCGTGCCTTAAAAGGTATCTGGACCTAAGAACACTTTCGGCAGCCCATGCAGCAACCCCGTGCACACGCCTAATCCCTGCTGATGAGCGTTAATGAACGCGAAACACATGTCCAGGGATGGCAAGCACACCAAGTGAATACCTTGAAGACTCAAGACCCGGGTAAAAGCTCACCCGCGGATACCTGACTACATCGACCATCATGCTCCGGGGTCACACGCTGATGGGACGAGCAGTGTGCGACCTCATGTGGACTTACTATTTATACAGGCTCTCTTGAGCAGGTGTGAGGTGACGACCTCGAGATAACGCATCTGCGCGCCTTAAAAGGTATCTGGACCTATGAACACTTTCGGCAGCCCATGCAGCAACCCCGTGCACACGCCTAATCCCTGCTGCTGAGCATTAATGAACGCGAAACACGTGTCCAGGGATGGCAAGCACACCAAGTGAATACCTTGAAGACTCAAGACCCGGGTAAAAGCGCACCCGCTGATACCTGACTACATCGACCATCATGCTCCGGTGACACACTGATGGGACGAGCAGTGTGCGACCTCATGTGGACTTACTATTTATACAGGCTCCCTTGAGCCGGTGTGAGGTGACGACCTCGAGATAACGCATCTGCGCGCCTTAAAAGGTATCTGGACCTATGAACACTTTCGGCAGCCCATGCAGCAACCCCGTGCACACGCCTAATCCCTGCTGATGAGCGTTAATGAACGCGAAACACGTGTCCAGGGATGGCAAGCACACCAAGTGAATACCTTGAAGACTCAAGACCCAGGTAAAAGTGCACCCGCTGATACCTGACTACATCGACCATCATGCTCCGGGGTCAACCGCTGATGGGACGAGCAGTGTGCGACCTCATGTGGACTTACTATTTATATAGGCTCCCTTGAGCCGGTGTGAGGTGACGACCTCGAGATAACGCATCTGCGGGGCTTAAAAGGTATCTGGACCTATGAACACTTTCGGCAGCCCATGCAGCAACCCCGTGCACACGCCTAATCCCTGCTGATGAGCGTTAATGAACGTGAAACACGTGTCCAGGGATGGCAAGCACACCAAGTGAATACCTTGAAGACTCAAGACCCGGGTAAAAGTGCTCCCGCTGATACCTGACTACATTGACTATCATGCTCCGGGGTCACACGCTGATGGGACGAGCAGTGTGCGACCTCATGTGGACTTACTATTTATACAGGCTCCCTTGAGCCGGTGTGAGGTGACGACCTCGAGATAACACATCTGCGCGCCTTAAAAGGTATCTGGACCTATGAACACTTTCGGCAGCCCATGCAGCAACCCTGTGCACACGCCAAATCCCTGCTGATGAGCGTTAATGAAAACGAAACACGTGTCCAGGGATGGCAAGCACACCAAGTGAATACCTTGAAGACTCAAGACCCGGGTAAAAGCGCACCCGCTGATACCTGACTACAACGACCATCATGCTCCGGGGTCACACGCTGATGGGACGAGCAGTGTGCGACCTCATGTGGACTTACTATTTATACAGGCTCCCTTGAGCCGGTGTGAGGTGACGACCTCGAGATAACGCATATGCGTGCCTTAAAAGGTATCTGGACCTAAGAACACTTTCGGCAGCCCATGCAGCAACCCCGTGCACACGCCTAATCCCTGCTGATGAGCGTTAATGAACGCGAAACACATGTCCAGGGATGGCAAGCACACCAAGTGAATACCTTGAAGACTCAAGACCCGGGTAAAAGCTCACCCGCGGATACCTGACTACATCGACCATCATGCTCCGGGGTCACACGCTGATGGGATGAGCAGTGTGCGACCTCATGTGTACTTACTATTTATACAGGCTCCCTTGAGCCGGTGTGAGGTGACGACCTTGAGATAACGCATCTGCGTGCCTTAAAAGGTATCTGGACCTATGAACACTTTCGGCAGCCCATGCAGCAACCCCGTGAACACGCCTAATCCCTGCTGATGAGCGTTAATGAACGCGAAACACATGTCCAGGGATGGCAAGTACACCAAGTGAATACCTTGAAGACTCAAGACCCGGGTAAAAGTGCTCCCGCTGATACCTGACTACATCGACTATCATGCTCCGGGGTCAGACGCTGATGGGACAAGCAGTGTGCGACCTCATGTGGACTTACTATTTATACAGGCTCCCTTGAGCCGGTGTGAGGTGACGACCTCGAGATAACACATCTGCGCGCCTTAAAAGGTATCTGGACCTATGAACACTTTCGGCAGCCCATGCAGCAACCCCGTGCACACGCCTAATCCCTGCTGATGAGCGTTAATGAACGCGAAACACATGTCCAGGGATGGCAAGCACACCAAGTGAATACCTTGAAGACTCAAGACCCGGGTAAAAGCGCACCCGCTGATACCTGACTACAACGACCATCATGCTCCGGGGTCACACGCTGATGGGACGAGCAGTGTGCGACCTCATGTGGACTTACTATTTATACAGGCTCCCTTGAGCCGGTGTGAGGTGACGACCACGAGATAACGCATCTGCGTGCCTTAAAAGGTATCTGGACCTAAGAACACTTTCTGCAGCCCATGCAGCAACCCCGTGCACACGCCTAATCCCTGCTGATGAGCGTTAATGAACGCGAAACACATGTCCAGGGATGGCAAGCACACCAAGTGAATACCTTGAAGACTCAAGACCCGGGTAAAAGCTCACCCGCGGATACCTGACTACATCAACCATCATGCTCCGGGGTCACACGCTGATGGGATGAGCAGTGTGCGACCTCATGTGTACTTACTATTTATACAGGCTCCCTTGAGCCTGTGTGAGGTGACGCCCTCGAGATAACGCATCTGCGCGCCTTAAAAGGTATCTGGACCTATGAACACTTTCGGCAGCCCATGCAGCAACCCCGTGCACACGCCTAATCCCTGCTGATGAGCGTTAATGAACACGAAACACGTGTCCAGGGATGGCAAGCACACCAAGTGAATACCTTGAAGACTCAAGACCCGGGGCAAAAGCGCACCCGCTGATACCTGACTAGATCGACCATCATGCTCAAGGGTCACACGCTGATGGGACGAGCAGTGTGCGACCCCATGTGGACTTACTATTTAATCAGGCTCCCTTGAGCCGGTGTGAGGTGACGACCTCGAGATAACACATCTGCGCGCCTTAAAAGGTATCTGGACCTATGAACACTTTCGGCAGCCCATGCAGCAACCCCGTGCAAACGCCTAATCCCTGCTGATGAGCGTTAATGAACACGAAACACGTGTCCAGGGATGGCAAGCACACCAAGTGAATACCTTGAAGACTCAAGACCCGGGTAAAAGCGCACCCGCTGATACCTGACTACATCGACCATCATGCTCCGGGGTCACACGCTGATGGGACGAGCAGTGTGCGACCTCATGTGGACTTACTATTTATACAGGCTCCCTCGAGCAGGTGTGAGGTGACGACCTCGAGATAACGCATCTGCGTGCCTTAAAAGATATCTGGACCTATGAACACTTTCGGCAGCCCATGCCACAACCCCGTGCACACGCCTAATCCCTGCTGATGAGCGTTAATGAACGCGAAACACGAGTCCAGGGATGGCAAGCACACCAAGTGAATACCTTGAAGACTCAAGACCCGGGTAAAAGCGCACCCGCTGATACCTGACTACATCGACCATCATGCTCCGGGGTCACACGCTGATGGAACGAGCAGTGTGCGACCTCATGTGGACTTACTATTTATACAGGCTCCTGTGAGCCGGTGTGAGGTGACGACCTTGAGATAACGCATCTGCGTGCCTTAAAAGGTATCTGGACCCATGAACACTTTCGGTAGCCCATGCAGCAACCCCATGCACACGCCTAATCCCTGCTGATGAGCGTTAATGAACGCGAAACACATGTTCAGGGATGGCAAGTACACCAAGTGAATACCTTGAAGACTCAAGACCCGGGTAAAAGCGCACCCGCTGATACCTGACTACATCGACCATCATGCTCCGGGGTCACACGCTGATGGGACGAGCAGTGTGCGACCTCATGTGGACTTACTATTTATACAGGCTCCCTTGAGCCGGTGTGAGGTGACGACCTCGAGATAACGCATCTGCGTGCCTTAAAAGGTATCTGGACCTATGAACACTTTCGGCAGCCCATGCCGCAACCCCGTGCACACGCCTAATCCCTGCTTATGAGCGTTAATGAACGCGAAACACGAGTCCAGGGATGGCAAGCACACCAAGTGAATACCTTGAAGATTCAAGACCCGGGTAAAAGCGAACCCGCTGATACCTGACTACATCGACCATCATGCTCCGGGGTAACACGCTGATGGGACGAACAGTGTGCGACCTCATGTGGACTTACTATTTATATAGGCTCCCTTGAGCCGGTGTGAGGTGACGACCTCGAGATAACGCATCTGCGGGGCTTAAAAGGTATCTGGACCTATGAACACTTTCGGCAGCCCATGCAGCAACCCCGTGCACACGCCTAATCCCTGCTGATGAGCGTTAATGAACGTGAAACACGTGTCCAGGGATGGCAAGCACACCAAGTGAATACCTTGAAGACTCAAGACCCGGGTAAAAGTGCTCCCGCTGATACCTGACTACATTGACTATCATGCTCCGGGGTCACACGCTGATGGGACGAGCAGTGTGCGACCTCATGTGGACTTACTATTTATACAGGCTCCCTTGAGCCGGTGTGAGGTGACGACCTCGAGATAACACATCTGCGCGCCTTAAAAGGTATCTGGACCTATGAACACTTTCGGCAGCCCATGCAGCAACCCTGTGCACACGCCAAATCCCTGCTGATGAGCGTTAATGAAAACGAAACACGTGTCCAGGGATGGCAAGCACACCAAGTGAATACCTTGAAGACTCAAGACCCGGGTAAAAGCGCACCCGCTGATACCTGACTACAACGACCATCATGCTCCGGGGTCACACGCTGATGGGACGAGCAGTGTGCGACCTCATGTGGACTTACTATTTATACAGGCTCCCTTGAGCCGGTGTGAGGTGACGACCTCGAGATAACGCATATGCGTGCCTTAAAAGGTATCTGGACCTAAGAACACTTTCGGCAGCCCATGCAGCAACCCCGTGCACACGCCTAATCCCTGCTGATGAGCGTTAATGAACGCGAAACACATGTCCAGGGATGGCAAGCACACCAAGTGAATACCTTGAAGACTCAAGACCCGGGTAAAAGCTCACCCGCGGATACCTGACTACATCGACCATCATGCTCCGGGGTCACACGCTGATGGGATGAGCAGTGTGCGACCTCATGTGTACTTACTATTTATACAGGCTCCCTTGAGCCGGTGTGAGGTGACGACCTTGAGATAACGCATCTGCGTGCCTTAAAAGGTATCTGGACCTATGAACACTTTCGGCAGCCCATGCAGCAACCCCGTGAACACGCCTAATCCCTGCTGATGAGCGTTAATGAACGCGAAACACATGTCCAGGGATGGCAAGTACACCAAGTGAATACCTTGAAGACTCAAGACCCGGGTAAAAGTGCTCCCGCTGATACCTGACTACATCGACTATCATGCTCCGGGGTCAGACGCTGATGGGACAAGCAGTGTGCGACCTCATGTGGACTTACTATTTATACAGGCTCCCTTGAGCCGGTGTGAGGTGACGACCTCGAGATAACACATCTGCGCGCCTTAAAAGGTATCTGGACCTATGAACACTTTCGGCAGCCCATGCAGCAACCCCGTGCACACGCCTAATCCCTGCTGATGAGCGTTAATGAACGCGAAACACATGTCCAGGGATGGCAAGCACACCAAGTGAATACCTTGAAGACTCAAGACCCGGGTAAAAGCGCACCCGCTGATACCTGACTACAACGACCATCATGCTCCGGGGTCACACGCTGATGGGACGAGCAGTGTGCGACCTCATGTGGACTTACTATTTATACAGGCTCCCTTGAGCCGGTGTGAGGTGACGACCACGAGATAACGCATCTGCGTGCCTTAAAAGGTATCTGGACCTAAGAACACTTTCTGCAGCCCATGCAGCAACCCCGTGCACACGCCTAATCCCTGCTGATGAGCGTTAATGAACGCGAAACACATGTCCAGGGATGGCAAGCACACCAAGTGAATACCTTGAAGACTCAAGACCCGGGTAAAAGCTCACCCGCGGATACCTGACTACATCAACCATCATGCTCCGGGGTCACACGCTGATGGGATGAGCAGTGTGCGACCTCATGTGTACTTACTATTTATACAGGCTCCCTTGAGCCTGTGTGAGGTGACGCCCTCGAGATAACGCATCTGCGCGCCTTAAAAGGTATCTGGACCTATGAACACTTTCGGCAGCCCATGCAGCAACCCCGTGCACACGCCTAATCCCTGCTGATGAGCGTTAATGAACACGAAACACGTGTCCAGGGATGGCAAGCACACCAAGTGAATACCTTGAAGACTCAAGACCCGGGGCAAAAGCGCACCCGCTGATACCTGACTAGATCGACCATCATGCTCAAGGGTCACACGCTGATGGGACGAGCAGTGTGCGACCCCATGTGGACTTACTATTTAATCAGGCTCCCTTGAGCCGGTGTGAGGTGACGACCTCGAGATAACACATCTGCGCGCCTTAAAAGGTATCTGGACCTATGAACACTTTCGGCAGCCCATGCAGCAACCCCGTGCAAACGCCTAATCCCTGCTGATGAGCGTTAATGAACACGAAACACGTGTCCAGGGATGGCAAGCACACCAAGTGAATACCTTGAAGACTCAAGACCCGGGTAAAAGCGCACCCGCTGATACCTGACTACATCGACCATCATGCTCCGGGGTCACACGCTGATGGGACGAGCAGTGTGCGACCTCATGTGGACTTACTATTTATACAGGCTCCCTCGAGCAGGTGTGAGGTGACGACCTCGAGATAACGCATCTGCGTGCCTTAAAAGATATCTGGACCTATGAACACTTTCGGCAGCCCATGCCACAACCCCGTGCACACGCCTAATCCCTGCTGATGAGCGTTAATGAACGCGAAACACGAGTCCAGGGATGGCAAGCACACCAAGTGAATACCTTGAAGACTCAAGACCCGGGTAAAAGCGCACCCGCTGATACCTGACTACATCGACCATCATGCTCCGGGGTCACACGCTGATGGAACGAGCAGTGTGCGACCTCATGTGGACTTACTATTTATACAGGCTCCTGTGAGCCGGTGTGAGGTGACGACCTTGAGATAACGCATCTGCGTGCCTTAAAAGGTATCTGGACCCATGAACACTTTCGGTAGCCCATGCAGCAACCCCATGCACACGCCTAATCCCTGCTGATGAGCGTTAATGAACGCGAAACACATGTTCAGGGATGGCAAGTACACCAAGTGAATACCTTGAAGACTCAAGACCCGGGTAAAAGCGCACCCGCTGATACCTGACTACATCGACCATCATGCTCCGGGGTCACACGCTGATGGGACGAGCAGTGTGCGACCTCATGTGGACTTACTATTTATACAGGCTCCCTTGAGCCGGTGTGAGGTGACGACCTCGAGATAACGCATCTGCGTGCCTTAAAAGGTATCTGGACCTATGAACACTTTCGGCAGCCCATGCCGCAACCCCGTGCACACGCCTAATCCCTGCTTATGAGCGTTAATGAACGCGAAACACGAGTCCAGGGATGGCAAGCACACCAAGTGAATACCTTGAAGATTCAAGACCCGGGTAAAAGCGAACCCGCTGATACCTGACTACATCGACCATCATGCTCCGGGGTAACACGCTGATGGGACGAACAGTGTGCGACCTCATGTGGACTTACTATTTATACAGGCTCCCTTGAGCCGGTGTGAGGTGACGACCTTGAGATAACGCATCTGCGTGCCTTAAAAGGTATCTGGACCTATGAACACTTTCGGCAGCCCATGCAGCAACCCCGTGCACACGCCTAATCCCTGCTGAGGAGCGTTAATGAACGCGAAACACATGTCCAGGGATGGCAAGTACACCAAGTGAATACCTTGAAGACTCAAGACCCGGGTAAAAGTGCTCCCGCTGATACCTGACTACATTGACTATCATGCTCCGGGGTCACACGCTGATGGGACGAGCAGTGTGCGACCTCATGTGGACTTACTATTTATACAGGCTCCCTTGGGCCGGTGTGAGGTGACGACCTCGAGATAACACATCTGCGCGCCTTAAAAGGTATCTGGACCTATGAACACTTTCGGCAGCCCATGCAGCAACCCCTTGCACACGCCTAATCCCTGCTGATGAGCGTTAATGAACGCGAAACACATGTCCAGGGATGGCAAGCACACCAAGTGAATACCTTGAAGACTCAAGACCCGGGTAAAAGCGCACCCGCTGATACCTGACTACCATCATGCTCCGGGGTCACACGCTGATGGGACGAGCAGTGTGCGACCTCATGTGGACTTACTATTTATACAGCCTCCCTTGAGCCGGTGTGAGGTGACGACCACGAGATAACGCATATGCGTGCCTTAAAAGGTATCTGGACCTAAGAACACTTTCGGCAGCCCATGTAGCAACCCCGTGCACACGCCTAATCCCTGCTGATGAGCGTTAATGAACGCGAAACACATGTCCAGGGATGGCAAGCACACCAAGTGAATACCTTGAAGACTCAAGACCCGGGTAAAAGCTCACCCGCGGATACCTGACTACATCGACCATCATGCTCCGGGGTCACACGCTGATGGGATGAGCAGTGTGCGACCTCATGTGTACTTACTATTTATACAGGCTCCCTTGAGCCGGTGTGAGGTGACGACCTCGAGATAACGCATCTGCGCGCCTTAAAAGGTATCTGGACCTATGAACACTTTCGGCAGCCCATACAGCAACCCCGTGCACACGCCTAATCCCTGCTGATGAGCGTTAATGAACCCGAAACACGTGTCCAGGGATGGCAAGCACACCAAGTGAATACCTTGAAGACTCAAGACCCGGGTAAAAGCGCACCCGCTGATACCTGACTAGATCGACCATCATGCTCAAGGGTCACACGCTGATGGGACGAGCAGTGTGCGACCCCATGTGGACTTACTATTTAATCAGGCTCCCTTGAGCCGGTGTGAGGTGACGACCTCGAGATAACACATCTGCGCGCCTTAAAAGGTATCTGGACCTATGAACACTTTCGGCAGCCCATGCAGCAACCCCGTGCAAACGCCTAATCCCTGCTGATGAGCGTTAATGAACACGAAACACGTGTCCAGGGATGGCAAGCACACCAAGTGAATACCTTGAAGACTCAAGACCCGGGTAAAAGCGCAACCGCTGATACCTGACTACATCGACCATCATGCTCCGGGGTCACACGCTGATGGGACGAGCAGTGTGCGACCTCATGTGGACTTACTATTTATACAGGCTCCCTCGAGCCGGTGTGAGGTGACGACCTCGAGATAACGCATCTGCGCGCCTTAAAAGGTATCTGGACCTATGAACACTTTCGGCAGCCCATGCAGCAACCCCGTGCACACACCTAATCCCTGCTGATGAGCGTTAATGAACGCGAAACACGTGTCCAGGGATGGCAAGCACACCAAGTGAATACCTTGAAGACTCAAGACCCGGGTAAAAGCGCACCCGCTGATACCTGACAATATCGACCATCATGCTCCGGGGTCACACGCTGATGGGACGAGCAGTGTGCGACCTCATGTGGACTTACTATTTATACAGGCTCCCTTGAGCCGGTGTGAGGTGACGACCTTGAGATAACGCATCTGCGTGCCTTAAAAGGTATCTGGACCTATGAACACTTTCGGCAGCCCATGCAGCAACCCCGTGCACACGCCTAATCCCTGCTGATGAGCGTTAATGAACGTGAAACACGTGTCCAGGGATGGCAAGCACACCAAGTGAATACCTTGAAGACTCAAGACCCGGGTAAAAGTGCTCCCGCTGATACCTGACTACATTGACTATCATGCTCCGGGGTCACACGCTGATGGGACGAGCAGTGTGCGACCTCATGTGGACTTACTATTTATACAGGCTCCCTTGAGCCGGTGTGAGGTGACGACCTCGAGATAACACATCTGCGCGCCTTAAAAGGTATCTAGACCTATGAACACTTTCGGCAGCCCATGCAGCAACCCTGTGCACACGCCAAATCCCTGCTGATGAGCGTTAATGAACACGAAACACGTGTCCAGGGATGGCAAGCACACCAAGTGAATACCTTGAAGACTCAAGACCCGGGTAAAAGCGCACCCGCTGATACCTGACTACAACGACCATCATGCTCCGGGGTCACACGCTGATGGGACGAGCAGTGTGCGACCTCATGTGGACTTACTATTTATACAGGCTCCCTTGAGCCGGTGTGAGGTGACGACCTCTAGATAACGCATATGCGTGCCTTAAAAGGTATCTGGACCTAAGAACACTTTCGGCAGCCCATGCAGCAACCCCGTGCACACGCCTAATCCCTGCTGATGAGCGTTAATGAACGCGAAACACATGTCCAGGGATGGCAAGCACACCAAGTGAATACCTTGAAGACTCAAGACCCGGGTAAAAGCTCACCCGCGGATACCTGACTACATCGACCATCATGCTCCGGGGTCACACGCTGATGGGATGAGCAGTGTGCGACCTCATGTGTACTTACTATTTATACAGGCTCCCTTGAGCCGGTGTGAGGTGACGCCCTCGAGATAACGCATCTGCGCG
Source organism: Lissotriton helveticus (assembly GCF_964261635.1). Taxonomy (NCBI): domain Eukaryota; kingdom Metazoa; phylum Chordata; class Amphibia; order Caudata; family Salamandridae; genus Lissotriton; species Lissotriton helveticus. Next base: position 1,788,003,879 of record NC_136061.1, read on the forward strand.
CCTTAAAAGGTATCTGGACCTATGAACACTTTCGGCAGCCCATGCAGCAACCCCGTGCACACGCCTAATCCCTGCTGATGAGCGTTAATGAACCCGAAACACGTGTCCAGGGATGGCAAGCACACCAAGTGAATACCTTGTAGACTCAAGACCCGGGTAAAAGCGCACCCACTGATACCTGACTAGATCGACCATCATGCTCCAGGGTCACACGCTGATGGGACGAACAGTGTGCGACCTCATGTGGACTTACTATTTATACAGGCTCCCTTGAGCCGGTTTGTGGTGACGACCTCGAGATAACGCATCTGCGCGCCTTAAAAGGTATCTGGACCTATGAACACTTTCGGCAGCCAATGCCGCAACCCCGTGCACACGCCTAATCCCTGCTGATAAGCGTTAATGAACGCGAAATACTTGTCCAGGGATGGCAAGCACACCAAGTGAATACCTTGAAGACTCAAGACCCGGGTAAAAGCGCACCCGCTGATACCTGACTACATCGACCATCATGCTCCGGGGTCACACGCTGATGAGACGAGCAGTGTGCGACCTCATGTGGACTTACTATTTATACAGGCTCGCTTGAGCCGGTGGAGGTGACGACCTCGAGATAACGCATCTGCGCGCCTTAAAAGGTATCTGGACCTATGAAAACTTTCGGCAGCCCATGCAGCAACCCCGTGCACACGCCTAATCCCTGCTGATGAGCGTTAATGAACGCGAAACTCGTGTCCAGGAATGGCAAGCACGCCCAGTGAATACCTTGAAGACTCAAGACCCGGGTAAAAGCGCACCCGCTGATACCTGACTACATCGACCATCATGCTCCGGGGGTCACACGCTGATGGGACGAGCAGTGTGCGACCTCATGTGGACTTACTATTTATACAGGCTCCCTTGAGCCGGTTTGAGGTGACGACCTTGAGATAACGCATCTGCGCACCTTAAAAGGTATCTGGACCCATGAACACTTTCGGTAGCCCATGCAGCAACCCCGTGCACACGCCTAATTCCTGCTGATGAGCGTTAATGAACGCGAAACACATGTTCAGGGATGGCAAGTACACCAAGTGAATACCTTGAAGACTCAAGACCCGGGTAAAAGCGCACCCGCTGACACCTGACTACATCGACCATCATGCTCCGGGGTCACACGCTGATGGGACGAGCAGTGTGCGACCTCATGTGGACTTACTATTTATAAAGGCTCCCTTGAGCCGGTGTGAGGTGACGACCTCGAGATAACGCATCTGCGTGCCTTAAAAGGTATCTGGACCTATGAACACTTTCGGCAGCCCATGCCGCAACCCCGTGCACACGCCTAATCCCTGCTGATGAGCGTTAATGAACGCGAAACACGAGTCCAGGGATGGCAAGCACACCAAGTGAATACCTTGAAGACTCAAGACCCGGGTAAAAGCGCACCCGCTGATACCTGACTACATCGACCATCATGCTCCGGGGTCACACGCTGATGGAACGAGCAGTGTGCGACCTCATGTGGACTTACTATTTATACAGGCTCCCGTGAGCTGGTGTGAGGTGACGACCTTGAGATAACGCATCTGCGTGCCTTAAAAGGTATCTGGACCCATGAACACTTTCGGTAGCCCATGCAGCAACCCCATGCACACGCCTAATCCCTGCTGATGAGCGTTAATGAACGCGAAACACATGTTCAGGGATGGCAAGTACACCAAGTGAATACCTTGAAGACTCAAGACCCGGGTAAAAGCGCACCCGCTGATACCTGACTACATCGACCATCATGCTCCGGGGTCACACGCTGATGGGACGAGCAGTGTGCGACCTCATGTGGACTTACTATTTATACAGGCTCCCTTGAGCCGGTGTGAGGTGACGACCTCGAGATAACGCATCTGCGTGCCTTAAAAGGTATCTGGACCTATGAACACTTTCGGCAGCCCATGCCGCAACCCCGTGCACACGCCTAAACCCTGCTTATGAGCGTTAATGAACGCAAAACACGAGTCCAGGGATGGCAAGCACACCAAGTGAATACCTTGAAGATTCAATACCCAGGTAAAAGCGCACCCGCTGATACCTGACTACATTGACCATCATGCTCCGGGGTCACACGCTGATGGGACGAGCAGTGTGCGACCTCATGTGGACTTACTATTTATACAGGCTCCCTTGAGCCGGTGTGAGGTGACGACCTTGAGATAACGCATTTGCGTGCCTTAAAAGGTATCTGGACCTATGAACACTTTCGGCAGCCCATGCAGCAACCCCGTGCACACGCCTAATCCCTGCTGATGAGCGTTAATGAACGCGAAACACATGTCCAGGGATGGCAAGTACACCAAGTGAATACCTTGAAGACTCAAGACCCGGGTAAAAGTGCTCCCGCTGATACCTGACTACATCGACTATCATGCTCCGGGGTCACACGCTGATGGGACGAGCAGTGTGCGACCTCATGTGGACTTACTATTTATACAGGCTCCCTTGGGCCGGTGTGAGGTGACGACCTCGAGATAACACATCTGCGCGCCTTAAAAGGTATCTGGACCTATGAACACTTTCGGCAGCCCATGCAGCAACCCCGTGCACACGCCTAATCCCTGCTGATGAGCGTTAATGAACGCGAAACACATGTCCAGGGATGGCAAGCACACCAAGTGAATACCTTGAAGACTCAAGACCCGGGTAAAAGCGCACCCGCTGATACCTGACTACAATGACCATCATGCTCCGGGGTCACACGCTGATGGGACGAGCAGTGTGCGACCTCATGTGGACTTACTATTTATACAGGCTCCCTTGAGCCGGTGTGAGGTGACGACCACGAGATAACGCATATGCGTGCCTTAAAAGGTATCTGGACCTAAGAACACTTTCGGCAGCCCATGCAGCAACCCCGTGCACACGCCTAATCCCTGCTGATGAGCGTTAATGAACGCGAAACACATGTCCAGGGATGGCAAGCACACCAAGTGAATACCTTGAAGACTCAAGACCCGGGTAAAAGCTCACCCGCGGATACCTGACTACATCGACCATCATGCTCCGGGGTCACACGCTGATGGGATGAGCAGTGTGCGACCTCATGTGTACTTACTATTTATACAGGCTCCCTTGAGCCGGTGTGAGGTGACGACCTTGAGATAACGCATCTGCGTGCCTTAAAAGGTATCTGGACCTATGAACACTTTTGGCAGCCCATGCAGCAACCCCGTGCACACGCCTAATCCCTGCTGATGAGCGTTAATGAACCCGAAACACGTGTCCAGGGATGGCAAGCACACCAAGTGAATACCTTGAAGACTCAAGACCCGGGTAAAAGCGCACCCGCTGATACCTGACTAGATCGACCATCATGCTCCAGGGTCACACGCTGATGGAACGAGCAGTGTACGACCTCATGTGGACTTACTATTTATACAGGCTCCCGTGAGCCGGTGTGAGGTGACGACCTTGAGATAACGCATCTGCGTGCCTTAAAAGGTATCTGGACCCATGAACACTTTCGGTAGCCCATGCAGCAACCCCATGCACACGCCTAATCCCTGCTGATGAGCGTTAATGAACGCGAAACACATGTTCAGGGATGGCAAGTACACCAAGTGAATACCTTGAAGACTCAAGACCCGGGTAAAAGCGCACCCGCTGATACCTGACTACATCGACCATCATGCTCCGGGGTCACACGCTGATGGGACGAGCAGTGTGCGACCTCATGTGGACTTACTATTTATACAGGCTCCCTTGAGCCGGTGTGAGGTGACGACCTCGAGATAACGCATCTGCGTGCCTTAAAAGGTATCTGGACCTATGAACACTTTCGGCAGCCCATGCCGCAACCCCGTGCACACGCCTAATCCCTTCTTATGAGCGTTAATGAACGCGAAACACGAGTCCAGGGATGGCAAGCACACCAAGTGAATACCTTGAAGATTCAATACCCAGGTAAAAGCGCACCCGCTGATACCTGACTACATCGACCATCATGCTCCGGGGTCACACGCTGATGGGACGAGCAGTGTGCGACCTCATGTGGACTTACTATTTATACAGGCTCCCTTGAGCCGGTGTGAGGTGACGACCTTGAGATAACGCATCTGCGTGCCTTAAAAGGTATCTGGACCTATGAACACTTTCGGCAGCCCATGCAGCAACCCCGTGCACACGCCTAATCCCTGCTGATGAGCGTTAATGAACGCGAAACACATGTCCAGGGATGGCAAGTACACCAAGTGAATACCTTGAAGACTCAAGACCCGGGTAAAAGTGCTCCCGCTGATACCTGACTACATCGACTATCATGCTCCGGGGTCACACGCTGATGGGACGAGCAGTGTGCGACCTCATGTGGACTTACTATTTATACAGGCTCCCTTGGGCCGGTGTGAGGTGACGACCTCGAGATAACACATCTGCGCGCCTTAAAAGGTATCTGGACCTATGAACACTTTCGGCAGCCCATGCAGCAACCCCGTGCACACGCCTAATCCCTGCTGATGAGCGTTAATGAACGCGAAACACATGTCCAGGGATGGCAAGCACACCAAGTGAATACCTTGAAGACTCAAGACCCGGGTAAAAGCGCACCCGCTGATACCTGACTACAATGACCATCATGCTCCTGGGTCACACGCTGATGGGACGAGCAGTGTGCGACCTCATGTGGACTTACTATTTATACAGGCTCCCTTGAGCCGGTGTGAGGTGACGACCACGAGATAACGCATATGCGTGCCTTAAAAGGTATCTGGACCTAAGAACACTTTCGGCAGCCCATGCAGCAACCCCGTGCACACGCCTAATCCCTGCTGATGAGCGTTAATGAACGCGAAACACATGTCCAGGGATGGCAAGCACACCAAGTGAATACCTTGAAGACTCAAGACCCGGGTAAAAGCTCACCCGCGGATACCTGACTACATCGACCATCATGCTCCGGGGTCACACGCTGATGGGATGAGCAGTGTGCGACCTCATGTGTACTTACTATTTATACAGGCTCCCTTGAGCCGGTGTGAGGTGACGACCTTGAGATAACGCATCTGCGTGCCTTAAAAGGTATCTGGACCTATGAACACTTTCGGCAGCCCATGCAGCAACCCCGTGCACACGCCTAATCCCTGCTGATGAGCGTTAATGAACCCGAAACACATGTCCAGGGATGGCAAGCACACCAAGTGAATACCTTGAAGACTCAAGACCCGGGTAAAAGCGCACCCGCTGATACCTGACTAGATCGACCATCATGCTCCAGGGTCACACGCTGATGGGACGAGCAGTGTGCGACCTCATGTGGACTTACTATTTATACAGGCTCCCTTGAGCCGGTGTGAGGTGACGACCTCGAGATAACACATCTGCGCGCCTTAAAAGGTATCTGGACCTATGAACACTTTTGGCAGCCCATGCAGCAACCCTGTGCACACGCCTAATCCCTGCTGATGAGCGTTAATGAACACGAAACACGTGTCCAGGGATGGCAAGCACACCAAGTGAATACCTTGAAGACTCAAGACCCAGGTAAAAGAGCACCCGCTGATACCTGACTACATCGAACATCATGCTCCGGGGTCACACGCTGATTGGACGAGCAGTGTGCGACCTCATGTGGGCTTACTATTTATACAGGCTCCCTTGAGCCGGTTTGTGGTGACGACCTCGAGATAACGCATCTGCGCGCCTTAAAAGGTATCTGGACCTATGAACACTTTCGGCAGCCAATGCCGCAACCCCGTGCACATGCCTAATCCCTGCTGATAAGCGTTAATGAACGCGAAACACTTGTCCAGGGATGGCAAGCACACCAAGTGAATACCTTGAAGACTCAAGACCCGGGTAAAAGCGCACCCGCTGATACCTGACTACATCGACCATCATGCTCCGGGGTCACACGCTGATGAGACGAGCAGTGTGCGACCTCATGTGGACTTACTATTTATACAGGCTCGCTTGAGCCGGTGGAGGTGACGACCTCGAGTTAACGCATCTGCGCGCCTTAAAAGGTATCTGGACCTATGAAAACTTTCGGCAGCCCATGCAGCAACCCCGTGCACACGCCTAATCCCTGCTGATGAGCGTTAATGAACGCGAAACACGTGTCCAGGGATGGCAAGCACGCCAAGTGAATACCTTGAAGACTCAAGACCCGGGTATAAGCGCACCCGCTGATACCTGACTACATCGACCATCATGCTCCGGGGGTCACACGCTGATAGGACGAGCAGTGTGCGACCTCATGTGGACTTACTATTTATACAGGCTCCCTTGAGCCGGTTTGAGGTGACGACCTTGAGATAACGCATCTGCGCACCTTAAAAGGTATCTGGACCCATGAACACTTTCGGTAGCCCATGCAGCAACCCCGTGCACACGCCTAATTCCTGCTGATGAGCGTTAATGAACGCGAAACACATGTTCAGGGATGGCAAGTACACCAAGTGAATACCTTGAAGACTCAAGACCCGGGTAAAAGCGCACCCGCTGACACCTGACTACATCGACCTTCATGCTCCGGGGTCACACGCTGATGGGACGAGCAGTGTGCGACCTCATGTGGACTTACTATTTATACAGGCTCCCTTGAGCCGGTGTGAGGTGACGACCTCGAGATAACGCATCTGCGTGCCTTAAAAGGTATCTGGACCTATGAACACTTTCGGCAGCCCATGCAGCAACCCCGTGCACACGCCTAATCCCTGCTGATGAGCGTTAATGAACGCAAAACACATGTCCAGGGATGGCAAGTACACCAAGTGAATACCTTGAAGACTCAAGACCCGGGTAAAAGCGCACCCGCTGATACCTGACTACATCGACCATCATGCTCCGGGGTCACACGCTGATGGGACGAGCAGTGTGCGACCTCATGTGGACTTACTATTTATACAGGCTCCCTTGAGCCGGTGTGAGGTGACGACCTCGAGATAACGCATCTGCGTGCCTTAAAAGGTATCTGGACCTATGAACACTTTCGGCAGCCCATGCCGCAACCCCGTGCACACGCCTAATCCCTGCTGATGAGCGTTAATGAACGCGAAACACGAGTCCAGGGATGGCAAGCACACCAAGTGAATACCTTAAAGACTCAAGACCCGGGTAAAAGCGCACCCGCTGATACCTGACTACATCGACCATCATGCTCCGGGGTCACACGCTGATGCGACGAGCAGTGTGCGACCTCATTTGGACTTACTATTTATACAGGCTCCCTTGAGCCGGTGTGAGGTGACGACCTTGAGATAACGCATCTGCGTGCCTTAAAAGGTATCTGGACCTATGAACACTTTCGGCAGCCCATGCAGCAACCCCGTGCACACGCCTAATCCCTGCTGATGAGCGTTAATGAACGCGAAACACATGTCCAGGGATGGCAAGTACACCAAGTGAATACCTTGAAGACTCAAGACCCAGGTAAAAGCGCACCCGCTGATACCTGACTACATCGACCATCATGCTCCGGGGTCACACGCTGATGGGACGAGCAGTGTGCGACCTCATGTGTACTTACTATTTATACAGGCTCCCTTGAGCCGGTGTGAGGTGACGACCTCGAGATAACGCATCTGCACGCCTTAAAAGGTATCTGGACCTATGAACACTTTCGGCAGCCCATGCCGCAACCCCGTGCACACGCCTAATCCCTGCTGATGAGCGTTAATGAACGCGAAACACGAGTCCAGGGATGGCAAGCACACCAAGTGAATACCTTGAAGACTCAAGACCCGGGTAAAAGCTCACCCGCGGATACCTGACTACATCGACCATCATGCTCCGGGGTCACACGCTGATGGGATGAGCAGTGTGCGACCTCATGTGTACTTACTATTTATACAGGCTCCCTTGAGCCGGTGTGAGGTGACGCCCTCGAGATAACGCATCTGCGCGCCTTAAAAGGTATATGGTCCTATGAACACTTTCGGCAGCCCATGCAGCAACCCCGTGCACACGCCTAATCCCTGCTGATGAGCGTTAATGAACCCGAAACACGTGTCCAGGGATGGCAAGCACACCAAGTGAATACCTTGTAGACTCAAGACCCGGGTAAAAGCGCACCCACTGATACCTGACTAGATCGACCATCATGCTCCAGGGTCACACGCTGATGGGACGAACAGTGTGCGACCTCATGTGGACTTACTATTTATACAGGCTCCCTTGAGCCGGTGTGAGGTGACGACCTCGAGATAACACATCTGCGCGCCTTAAAATGTATCTGGACCTATGAACACTTTCGGCAGCCCATGCAGCAACCCCGTGCACACGCCTAATCCCTGCTGATGAGCGTTAATGAACACGAAACACGTGTCCAGGGATGGCAAGCACACCAAGTGAATACCTTGAAGACTCAAGACCCGGGTAAAAGCGCACCCGCTGATACCTGACTACATCGACCATCATGCTCTGGGGTCACACGCTGATGGGACGAGCAGTGTGCAACCTCATGTGGGCTTACTATTTATACAGGCTCCCTTGAGCCGGTTTGTGGTGACGACCTCGAGATAACGCATCTGCGCGCCTTAAAAGGTATCTGGACCTATGAACACTTTCGGCAGCCAATGCCGCAACCCCGTGCACACGCCTAATCCCTGCTGATAAGCGTTAATGAACGCGAAATACTTGTCCAGGGATGGCAAGCACACCAAGTGAATACCTTGAAGACTCAAGACCCGGGTAAAAGCGCACCCGCTGATACCTGACTACATCGACCATCATGCTCCGGGGTCACACGCTGATGAGACGAGCAGTGTGCGACCTCATGTGGACTTACTATTTATACAGGCTCGCTTGAGCCGGTGGAGGTGACGACCTCGAGATAACGCATCTGCGCGCCTTAAAAGGTATCTGGACCTATGAAAACTTTCGGCAGCCCATGCAGCAACCCCGTGCACACGCCTAATCCCTGCTGATGAGCGTTAATGAACGCGAAACACGTGTCCAGGAATGGCAAGCACGCCAAGTGAATACCTTGAAGACTCAAGACCCGGGTAAAAGCGCACCCGTTGATACCTGACTACATCGACCATCATGCTCCGGGGGTCACACGCTGATGGGACGAGCAGTATGCGACCTCATGTGGACTTACTATTTATACAGGCTCCCTTGAGCCGGTTTGAGGTGACGACCTTGAGATAACGCATCTGCGCACCTTAAAAGGTATCTGGACCCATGAACACTTTCGGTAGCCCATGCAGCAACCCCGTGCACACGCCTAATTCCTGCTGATGAGCGTTAATGAACGCGAAACACATGTTCAGGGATGGCAAGTACACCAAGTGAATACCTTGAAGACTCAAGACCCGGGTAAAAGCGCACCCGCTGACACCTGACTACATCGACCATCATGCTCCGGGGTCACACGCTGATGGGACGAGCAGTGTGCGACCTCATGTGGACTTACTATTTATACAGGCTCCCTTGAGCCGGTGTGAGGTGACGACCTCGAGATAACGCATCTGCGTTCCTTAAAAGGTATCTGGACCTATGAACACTTTCGGCAGCCCATGCCGCAACCCCGTGCACACGCCTAATCCCTGCTGATGAGCATTAATGAACGCGAAACACGAGTCCAGGGATGGCAAGCACACCAAGTGAATACCTTGAAGACTCAAGACCCGGGTAAAAGCGCACCCGCTGATACCTGACTACATCGACCATCATGCTCCGGGGTCACACGCTGATGGAACGAGCAGTGTGCGACCTCATGTGGACTTACTATTTATACAGGCTCCCGTGAGCCGGTGTGAGGTGACAACCTTGAGATAACGCATCTGCGTGCCTTAAAAGGTATCTGGACCCATGAACACTTTCGGTAGCCCATGCAGCAACCCCATGCACACGCCTAATCCCTGCTGATGAGCGTTAATGAACGCGAAACACATGTTCAGGGATGGCAAGTACACCAAGTGAATACCTTGAAGACTCAAGACCCGGGTAAAAGCGCACCCGCTGAAACCTGACTACATCGACCATCATGCTCCGGGGTCACAAGCTGATGGGACGAGCAGTGTGCGACCTCATGTGGACTTACTATTTATACAGGCTCCCTTGAGCCGGTGTGAGGTGACGACCTCGAGATAACGCATCTGCGTGCCTTAAAAGGTATCTGGACCTATGAACACTTTCGGCAGCCCATGCCGCAACCCCGTGCACACGCCTAATCCCTGCTTATGAGCGTTAATGAACGCAAAACACGAGTCCAGGGATGGCAAGCACACCAAGTGAATACCTTGAAGATTCAAGACCCAGGTAAAAGCGCACCCGCTGATACCTGACTACATCGACCATCATGCTCCGGGGTCACACGCTGATGGGACGAGCAGTGTGCGACCTCATGTGGACTTACTATTTATACAGGCTCCCTCGAGCCGGTGTGAGGTGACGACCTTGAGATAACGCATCTGCGTGCCTTAAAAGGTATCTGGACCTATGAACACTTTCGGCAGCCCATGCAGCAACCCCGTGCACACGCCTAATCCCTGCTGATGAGCGTTAATGAACGCGAAACACATGTCCAGGGATGGCAAGTACACCAAGTGAATACCTTGAAGACTCAAGACCCAGGTAAAAGTGCTCCCGCTGATACCTGACTACATCGACTATCATGCTCCGGGGTCACACGCTGATGGGACGAGCAGTGTGCGACCTCATGTGGACATACTATTTATACAGGCTCCCTTGGGCCGGTGTGAGGTGACGACCTCGAGATAACACATCTGCGCGCCTTAAAAGGTATCTGGACCTATGAACACTTTCGGCAGCCCATGCAGCAACCCCGTGCACACGCCTAATCCCTGCTGATGAGCGTTAATGAACGCGAAACACATGTCCAGGGATGGCAAGCACACCAAGTGAATACCTTGAAGACTCAAGACCCGGGTAAAAGCGCACCCGCTGATACCTGACTACAATGACCATCATGCTCCGGGGTCACACGCTGATGGGACGAGCAGTGAGCGACCTCATGTGGACTTACTATTTATACAGGCTCCCTTGAGCCGGTGTGAGGTGACGACCACGAGATAACGCATATGCGTGCCTTAAAAGGTATCTGGACCTAAGAACACTTTCGGCAGCCCATGCAGCAACCCCGTGCACACGCCTAATCCCTGCTGATGAGCGTTAATGAACGCGAAACACATGTCCAGGGATGGCAAGCACAACAAGTGAATACCTTGAAGACTCAAGACCCGGGTAAAACCTCACCCGCGGATACCTGACTACATCGACCATCATGCTCCGGGGTCACACGCTGATGGGATGAGCAGTGTGCGACCTCATGTGTACTTACTATTTATACAGGCTCCCTTGAGCCGGTGTGAGGTGACGACCTTGAGATAACGCATCTGCGTGCCTTAAAAGGTATCTGGACCTATGAACACTTTCGGCAGCCCATGCAGCAACCCCGTGCACACGCCTAATCCCTGCTGATGAGCGTTAATGAACCCGAAACACGTGTCCAGGGATGGCAAGCACACCAAGTGAATACCTTGAAGACTCAAGACCCGGGTAAAAGCGCACCCGCTGATACCTGACTAGATCGACCATCATGCTCCAGGGTCACACGCTGATGGGACGAGCAGTGTGCGACCTCATGTGGACTTACTATTTATACAGGCTCCCTTGAGCCGGTGTGAGGTGACGACCTTGAGATAACGCATCTGCGCGCCTTAAAAGGTATCTGGACCTATGAAAACTTTCGGCAGCCCATGCAGCAACCCCGTGCACACGCCTAATCCCTGCTGATGAGCGTTAATGAACGCGAAACACGTGTCCAGGAATGGCAAGCACGCCAAGTGAATACCTTGAAGACTCAAGACCCGGGTAAAAGCGCACCCGTTGATACCTGACTACATCGACCATCATGCTCCGGGGGTCACACGCTGATGGGACGAGCAGTATGCGACCTCATGTGGACTTACTATTTATACAGGCTCCCTTGAGCCGGTTTGAGGTGACGACCTTGAGATAACGCATCTGCGCACCTTAAAAGGTATCTGGACCCATGAACACTTTCGGTAGCCCATGCAGCAACCCCGTGCACACGCCTAATCCCTGCTGATGAGCGTTAATGAACGCGAAACACTTGTCCAGGGATGGCAAGCACACCAAGTGAATACCTTGAAGACTCAAGACCCGGGTAAAAGCGCACCCGCTGATACCTGACTACATCGACCATCATGCTCCGGGGTCACACGCTGATGAGACGAGCAGTGTGCGACCTCATGTGGACTTACTATTTATACAGGCTCGCTTGAGCCGGTGGAGGTGACGACCTCGAGATAACGCATCTGCGCGCCTTAAAAGGTATCTGGACCTATGAAAACTTTCGGCAGCCCATGCAGCAACCCCGTGCACACGCCTAATCCCTGCTGATGAGCGTTAATGAACGCGAAACACGTGTCCAGGAATGGCAAGCACGCCAAGTGAATACCTTGAAGACTCAAGACCCGGGTAAAAGCGCACCCGTTGATACCTGACTACATCGACCATCATGCTCCGGGGGTCACACGCTGATGGGACGAGCAGTATGCGACCTCATGTGGACTTACTATTTATACAGGCTCCCTTGAGCCGGTTTGAGGTGACGACCTTGAGATAACGCATCTGCGCACCTTAAAAGGTATCTGGACCCATGAACACTTTCGGTAGCCCATGCAGCAACCCCGTGCACACGCCTAATTCCTGCTGATGAGCGTTAATGAACGCGAAACACATGTTCAGGGATGGCAAGTACACCAAGTGAATACCTTGAAGACTCAAGACCCGGGTAAAAGCGCACCCGCTGACACCTGACTACATCGACCATCATGCTCCGGGGTCACACGCTGATGGGACGAGCAGTGTGCGACCTCATGTGGACTTACTATTTATACAGGCTCCCTTGAGCCGGTGTGAGGTGACGACCTCGAGATAACGCATCTGCGTGCCTTAAAAGGTATCTGGACCTATGAACACTTTCGGCAGCCCATGCCGCAACCCCGTGCACACGCCTAATCCCTGCTGATGAGCATTAATGAACGCGAAACACGAGTCCAGGGATGGCAAGCACACCAAGTGAATACCTTGAAGACTCAAGACCCGGGTAAAAGCGCACCCGCTGATACCTGACTACATCGACCATCATGCTCCGGGGTCACACGCTGATGGAACGAGCAGTGTGCGACCTCATGTGGACTTACTATTTATACAGGCTCCCGTGAGCCGGTGTGAGGTGACAACCTTGAGATAACGCATCTGCGTGCCTTAAAAGGTATCTGGACCCATGAACACTTTCGGTAGCCCATGCAGCAACCCCATGCACACGCCTAATCCCTGCTGATGAGCGTTAATGAACGCGAAACACATGTTCAGGGATGGCAAGTACACCAAGTGAATACCTTGAAGACTCAAGACCCGGGTAAAAGCGCACCCGCTGAAACCTGACTACATCGACCATCATGCTCCGGGGTCACAAGCTGATGGGACGAGCAGTGTGCGACCTCATGTGGACTTACTATTTATACAGGCTCCCTTGAGCCGGTGTGAGGTGACGACCTCGAGATAACGCATCTGCGTGCCTTAAAAGGTATCTGGACCTATGAACACTTTCGGCAGCCCATGCCGCAACCCCGTGCACACGCCTAATCCCTGCTTATGAGCGTTAATGAACGCGAAACACGAGTCCAGGGATGGCAAGCACACCAAGTGAATACCTTGAAGATTCAAGACCCAGGTAAAAGCGCACCCGCTGATACCTGACTACATCGACCATCATGCTCCGGGGTCACACGCTGATGGGACGAGCAGTGTGCGACCTCATGTGGACTTACTATTTATACAGGCTCCCTCGAGCCGGTGTGAGGTGACGACCTTGAGATAACGCATCTGCGTGCCTTAAAAGGTATCTGGACCTATGAACACTTTCGGCAGCCCATGCAGCAACCCCGTGCACACGCCTAATCCCTGCTGATGAGCGTTAATGAACGCGAAACACATGTCCAGGGATGGCAAGTACACCAAGTGAATACCTTGAAGACTCAAGACCCAGGTAAAAGTGCTCCCGCTGATACCTGACTACATCGACTATCATGCTCCGGGGTCACACGCTGATGGGACGAGCAGTGTGCGACCTCATGTGGACTTACTATTTATACAGGCTCCCTTGGGCCGGTGTGAGGTGACGACCTCGAGATAACACATCTGCGCGCCTTAAAAGGTATCTGGACCTATGAACACTTTCGGCAGCCCATGCAGCAACCCCGTGCACACGCCTAATCCCTGCTGATGAGCGTTAATGAACGCGAAACACATGTCCAGGGATGGCAAGCACACCAAGTGAATACCTTGAAGACTCAAGACCCGGGTAAAAGCGCACCCGCTGATACCTGACTACAATGACCATCATGCTCCGGGGTCACACGCTGATGGGACGAGCAGTGAGCGACCTCATGTGGACTTACTATTTATACAGGCTCCCTTGAGCCGGTGTGAGGTGACGACCACGAGATAACGCATATGCGTGCCTTAAAAGGTATCTGGACCTAAGAACACTTTCGGCAGCCCATGCAGCAACCCCGTGCACACGCCTAATCCCTGCTGATGAGCGTTAATGAACGCGAAACACATGTCCAGGGATGGCAAGCACAACAAGTGAATACCTTGAAGACTCAAGACCCGGGTAAAAGCTCACCCGCGGATACCTGACTACATCGACCATCATGCTCCGGGGTCACACGCTGATGGGATGAGCAGTGTGCGACCTCATGTGTACTTACTATTTATACAGGCTCCCTTGAGCCGGTGTGAGGTGACGACCTTGAGATAACGCATCTGCGCGCCTTAAAAGGTATCTGGACCTATGAACACTTTCGGCAGCCAATGCCGCAACCCCGTGCACATGCCTAATCCCTGCTGATAAGCGTTAATGAACGCGAAACACTTGTCCAGGGATGGCAAGCACACCAAGTGAATACCTTGAAGACTCAAGACCCGGGTAAAAGCGCACCCGCTGATACCTGACTACATCGACCATCATGCTCCGGGGTCACACGCTGATGAGACGAGCAGTGTGCGACCTCATGTGGACTTACTATTTATACAGGCTCGCTTGAGCCGGTGGAGGTGACGACCTCGAGTTAACGCATCTGCGCGCCTTAAAAGGTATCCGGACCTATGAAAACTTTCGGCAGCCCATGCAGCAGCCCATGCAGCAACCCCGTGCACACGCCTAATCCCTGCTGATGAGCGTTAATGAACGCGAAACACGTGTCCAGGGATGGCAAGCACGCCAAGTGAATACCTTGAAGACTCAAGACCCGGGTAAAAGCGCACCCGCTGATACCTGACTACATCGACCATCATGCTCCGGGGGTCACACGCTGATGGGACGAGCAGTGTGCGACCTCATGTGGACTTACTATTTATACAGGCTCCCTTGAGCCGGTTTGAGGTGACGACCTTGAGATAACGCATCTGCGCACCTTAAAAGGTATCTGGACCCATGAACACTTTCGGTAGCCCATGCAGCAACCCCGTGCACACGCCTAATTCCTGCTGATGAGCGTTAATGAACGCGAAACACATGTTCAGGGATGGCAAGTGCACCAAGTGAATACCTTGAAGACTCAAGACCCGGGTAAAAGCGCACCCGCTGACACCTGACTACATCGACCATCATGCTCCGGGGTCACACGCTGATGGGACGAGCAGTGTGCGACCTCATGTGGACTTACTATTTATACAGGCTCCCTTGAGCCGGTGTGAGGTGACGACCTCGAGATAACGCATCTGCGTGCCTTAAAAGGTATCTGGACCTATGAACACTTTCGGCAGCCCATGCAGCAACCCCGTGCACACGCCTAATCCCTGCTGATGAGCGTTAATGAACGCGAAACACATGTCCAGGGATGGCAAGTACACCAAGTGAATACCTTGAAGACTCAAGACCCGGGTAAAAGCGCACCCGCTGATACCTGACTACATCGACCATCATGCTCCGGGGTCACACGCTGATGGGACGAGCAGTGTGCGACCTCATGTGGACTTACTATTTATACAGGCTCCCTTGAGCCGGTGTGAGGTGACAACCTCGAGATAACGCATCTGCGTGCCTTAAAAGGTATCTGGACCTATGAACACTTTCGGCAGCCCATGCCGCAACCCCGTGCACACGCCTAATCCCTGCTGATGAGCGTTAATGAACGCGAAACACGAGTCCAGGGATGGCAAGCACACCAAGTGAATACCTTGAAGACTCAAGACCCGGGTAAAAGCGCACCCTCTGATACCTGACTACATCGACCATCATGCTCCGGGGTCACACGCTGATGGGACGAGCAGTGTGCGACCTCATGTGGACTTACTATTTATACAGGCTCCCTTGAGCCGGTGTGAGGTGACGAC
This sequence comes from Lissotriton helveticus, assembly GCF_964261635.1. Taxonomy (NCBI): domain Eukaryota; kingdom Metazoa; phylum Chordata; class Amphibia; order Caudata; family Salamandridae; genus Lissotriton; species Lissotriton helveticus. The sequence goes on from NC_136061.1 coordinate 1,788,020,250, forward strand.
CTTGAGATAACGCATCTGCGTGCCTTAAAAGGTATCTGGACCTATGAACACTTTCGGCAGCCCATGCAGCAACCCCGTGCACACACCTAATCCCTGCTGATGAGCGTTAATGAACGCGAAACACATGTCCAGGGATGGCAAGTACACCAAGTGAATACCTTGAAGACTCAAGACCCAGGTAAAAGCGCACCCGCTGATACCTGACTACATCGACCATCATGCTCCGGGGTCACACGCTGATGGGACGAGCAGTGTGCGACCTCATGTGGACTTACTATTTATACAGGCTCCCTTGAGCCGGTGTGAGGTGACGACCTCGAGATAACGCATCTGCGCGCCTTAAAAGGTATCTGGACCTATGAACACTTTCGACAGCCCATGCCGCAACCCCGTGCACACGCCTAATCCCTGCTGATGAGCGTTAATGAACGCGAAACACGAGTCCAGGGATGGCAAGCACACCAAGTGAATACCTTGAAGACTCAAGACCCGGGTAAAAGCGCACCCGCTGATACCTGACTACATCGACCATCATGCTCCGGGGTCACACGCTGATGAGACGAGCAGTGTGCGACCTCATGTGGACTTACTATTTATACAGGCTCCCTTGAGCCGGTGGAGGTGACGACCTCGAGATAACGCATCTGCGCGCCTTAAAAGGTATCTGGACCTATGAACACTTTCGGCAGCCCATGCAGCAACCCCGTGCACACGCCTAATCCCTGCTGATGAGCGTTAATGAAAGCGAAACACGTGTCCAGGGATGGCAAGCACACCAAGTGAATACCTTGAAGACTCAATACCCGGGTAAAAGCGCACCCGCTGATACCTGACTACATCGACCATCATGCTCCGGGGTCACACGCTGATGGGTCGAGCAGTGTGCGACCTCATGTGGACTTACTCTTTAGGTAAAGAGTTTGCACCCCACACTCCCATGCGACCTGCTGCATGGTCTTAATTTTGCTGCTCTTACTACTGTCTCCACACTAGGGGGCTGCCAACACCCTCCACTAAAGTGCATCAGAACATGCCTTCATCAATGCCATGGAGGCCCATTAGGTAAAGACTTGGAATAGTAGTGGGCTACTGGACTGGATTAAGAGAGGAGCAGTAATGTAATTTGTACACCAACACAACCCGACAATCCTGATGCTCCGGGAGGCTAATTTACAGGGAATTAACTGCTTGTTTCTAGCGCGCAGGGGATACAATAGAGTGTGTCATGCGAATTGCTCCCAGGGATTAAGGAGGGGTGACCATACTTCTGCACAGAATCCTACCCCTGGTGGTCTCCAAGTTAACAAGTGGTGCTTATAGATCAATGTTGGTTCTTGGCGACTTTATGAAGGGAACCCAATAAATCTGGTTAGTGTGTACGTTCCCACTGCCATGCATCACTCTACACAGATAACTCTCCGAAAGCTAGTTAGCACTCTACCTTGCAGAGAGGCGATAGTGGGGTATGAGATTTTAATGACATCATGGATGAACAAGATCAGTATAGGTCCTTGGACGGCCCCCTGCATCAGGGAAGGTGTTTGGCAGGGGAAACATCATTTACCACGAAGGCATTACCACTAATAACGTTTACCACGTGACACTTACCACGCAAACGTCTTTACAACGAGGGTGCCTTCCACGACGTCTTTACCACGGGCTGGGGGGGAGACGTGGTATTCCTTCAAGTCGTTCTGCGTGGGTTTGGGGGGGCAGGGGGGGGCGTGGGCTTGGGGGGCAGGGGGGGGCTCGGAGGGGGGCTGGGGGGGTCTCCCCCCCAAAAAACAAACAAAGGAGCGGATTACTTAAATTAAAAAAACGAACTTCAGTACCACCGAAGAAAAAGGAAAGTGCCTCCCCCAAAGACGTGCCGTGTACGTGAAAATAGCAGTCCTTTTTTAGTTTTGGTAGACGTGTTTTGACGCTTGTTTCGATGGTGAATTGAAGTACGGGCTGCTGGTGAAAGACAGGAAGGTGTCAGGTAAGAAATTAATCTTTATCGTTTGTGCTTAAAGGACGTTAAAATGCGTGGTATAATCCTTTGTTGCAAATTCCAGCGTGGTAAAGCCACTTGCGAACTAAAATTTGCGTGGTAATGCCATGCGTGGAACTTGTAATCGTGGTAATATCATATATTCGTTTGGCAGATTGGTCGAACGGTCTAGGACTTAGTGACACATGGCACTTAAGGAACACTAATAGCTACAAATGCACTCATGTATCAGCAGCGCATGGTTCGCTGTCCAGCATTGATTAATTATTCCTCCCAGACTCTGACCTTCTACACACCACAGGTTCTCGTAACCTCCACCGAGGGATCTCTGACTATGTCCCAGTGATAACACATTTCAGAGCTCCAACACCTGGAGAATGCATTGTATAGTGGCATAACGCTTGGCCTTCTTATCGACAAGCAATTCTCAGCAATTCTCTGACTGCTTGACTGACGAACTAAATGCATTCCTCGACTTAAAGAAAGGCACTCTGGAATTGACTTGGATACTATTGGGGGACTGTAAGGCCCTCTATGAGGGGCATCACCTGCTGCTATGCCAGGCGCAAACACCATGAAGCGTTGGCCCGGTTCACCGAATTAGAGACATTTCTATTGTCACAAGAACTGGCAGTTGAATGGGCTTCCCTGCATCAGCTGCGTATGAAGGAAGCCTGAAAACGTTGGATGGCCTGCATGTGAAGGGTATATGAATGGGAGGACACGTCAGCAAGCTCCTGCACTGTCTGGCCATGAAGAACACGAAGACTAGGGTGGTGCCCAGAATACTAGATGCGACTTAGCTGTTCGTTTAGGACTTTGGAGTTTTGTGTCTGTCCTTGCAGACTAACACGTAGGGCTCTACGTGGACCACATCCATCGGGAGTGTGAGTCTGAAACTCCCCTGGTCACAGATCTCCCGTCTCTCAGCTGTGTGCAGCAGATAGTGATGCCTTGGAGCAAGCACTTATGCTTGAGGAGGTGGGTGAAGCATTTGTGTATCTAAACTCTGGGAAAACCACAGGCCCAGATGGCTAACTGGTGGAGTATTATAGGAAACTCTGACCAGAGGTCCTTCCCCTATCTTGAAATTATTTGCAGGAGTGATAACCAGAGGTACTTTCCCACCAGAAACAGACCCAGTGATTCTGGTTGTCCTGCCCAAGCCGGGTCATCCGCTGGACCAATGTGCCTCTTACCAGCCCATTTCCCTCATTAATACGGAGGTTAAAAGTCATGCCAAACTGCTAGCTAACCTCCTCCTGCTGGTGATAACCGAACTGCTCCACCTGGATCAGTGCAGCTTTATCCCGCGCTGCATTACATGACACTGCTTCAGAAAGGTTCATTTGGCGCTAGGCTGTAATATGTCCCTGGGAGGTACTGCAGCTCTTTTGCTGATCACTTTGCACTGGTCATTTTTAGATGAATCTCTTACCAAGAATGGGTTTGGTCCTAGATATTTGGCTTAAATTAAGGTCCTTTATACAACCCCAAAAGCATAAGTGTGAAAAAACGGAGTCTTTTCCCCTAAGTGTACCATTATGCACGGCTACCAGCCTGTGGTGCCCCCTCTCCCCCCTCCTATATGTGCTGTCTGGGTACACTGTGGCGCACAGGTCTGGGGATTCAACAGAGGATTGGAGATGAAAGGCAGTATAGTTGTGGATATGCGGATGATGTACTGCTGCTCATTTCTTGACAAGTGGAAGTGGGGCCTCACCTGATTCACACCCTGCGCACATTCGGCGCAGCAACTGACCTGCAGGTTAACTGGGATAAAACTTTCCTGGTCCCCATACAGGGTGATCTCCAGGATGAAACCTGGCACCCGGGGATCTCCATTCACCATCTCAGCTTTTTGTACTAGGGAGTGCATGTCTCCTGGGAGTTGGAACTCATCTGGAACCTTAACCTTCATCCTCTGGTGCAGAGGGCCCAAGATGACATGTCCTGGTGGGACCAAGGTGATCTCCCAAATCTACTTCATGCATTGTGCAAATCCCCACTCCTTATTCTGCTATCCTGGTTCAATTCACTTGCAGCAATGGGACTACGGTTTATCTAGGCACATGAGCCTCCGAGAGTGCCATTTGTCAAATGCGTGTATACATTTTTTGACGGGGGATATTCTCCTGTAGTATTGGACAGCCCAGATTCCATTCCAGGGAGAATTATCCCTACTTCATCTGAATAGCATAATAGGATTTCTTTATAGGGCACCAGTTCCACCGTCCCTTCCAGGGTTTAATAAAATGGTGTTCTGGAGTGTGTGGAGGGAGGTACTCCGACGGACAGGATGGGACCACAAACTGGGGCAAGGTACGTTTGGGGCTAGGAGAGATTTAGGCAGACAGTGGAACTCCCCCATTGCTCCCTCTATCATGGCCTGGACAAACGGCATGGACTGGTGTGCCAAGATGAAAGAGATAATTTCTACTGCAAGGGGATGTCCCAGTAAATATGAGGAGGTTTGGAACAAATGGTGGACATATTACGGCCTAGACAGATGAGGCTGGAGTGGACTCCTATTGTTTTTCATGTATTAATGATGGCCAGCTGGGGAAGGGTGGAGAGGTATGGGTCGGTAACATTTCCAAGTTGTAAATTCCGGAAAAGCAACTGATTGTACTGTATTAAATAATAATAAAAATGTTTCTAGCGAAAAAAGTCTAATTTTGTGTAATTTTTGCATATCTTTTCAAAATTTGATAGAATTTACTGATATTTCATGAGAGAAAAGTGTGTGAATTTCCATATCTCTGTTAATGATAGAACTGCACCTCACCCACAGAATATTGTTTGTCAGGAGATCCTGCCATGTAACTGTGGGTCGGTTTAACAGGACAAACAGACCATCCTGTCACTCCGCCTTTTGGCTACTTCCCGAGCAGGGTTGGCTTCAATGACCGCACCATGCTCCCATGGCTAGGGTAACTAGATTTTGCACCCTAAAAACCGAGACATTCCGCAGGAAAGTCGAACTACAATTTTGCGTGGTATAGAATGACTTAATTGACAGTGCAGACCAGCCTCGTATTAGTAAGGCGGGCAATCGGGCATCGGCTGATGGACCTCTCTAGTTGAGGCCAGTAGGTGGGCAAGTTTTTCGGTCTACTAAGGACTCCACCCCTGGTGCACAGCATGAACGGCTGTTGTTATGGCCTTAACAAACATGACCCATGCACGTGAAGTCAGGTCAGCAGCCTAATGTCAGAGGCAGAATGTTGTTGGGCTTCTCGGCTCTGACTGTCACAGCATGAGGTGTGCCTGCTTCCCTCCAGGTGTGACACAGTTTGTAAGGCGTTGCTGATGGGAAGACAATAGTACTTAATTTTCAGGGGACAGCAGCAGAGGAGAGGACTTGGAGCATCCCGTGGTGGGGGTTTCTGAGGGTCAGGGAGGGAGCTCCTCAGTTCATTTTTGTTCTCCTTCACTCCATGCAACAGGTGGATATAAGTCAGTCTCTGCTCTTCTCCTTTGTTTGCCAGATAACAATTACTGCAGTCACCGGTGACAGGTTGTGGCCTTAGTTGACTTTGAAACTGGGAAACCAGGTTCAAGTCCCTGCATCAGTTCGACAATCTGTGATTCTGGGCAAATCACTTAATCTGCATGAATCTAAAAAAAAAAAAAATGGCCCTCTGTAATGTTATCTGGTGCTCCAATACCACTCGGTCTAGTTCATGCTATATAAAACTGCATGCAAGGAAAGTGACGCTATTATTTTAATTCTTCATGTACACACTAGCATCATTTCCTTATCCAGAATGTACTCGTGATGCTAGCGGCTGGTAAAACAAAAAACACAGATGCACCTTTCAACAGTCTGTATATTGTGGAGGGGCTCTCTTAAGTACTGCAAAAAATAAAACGAATATCATAAAAAAGTGAGTGTTGACGGCAGTTTCGTTCTGTTCAATATCATGTTACGCAGTGAACAGTAATTAAAACATCCACAGCAAACGTATGGATAAAAAACACAATTAAAAGTGAGTTCCTAGTATTTTTGATAATCTTGTGCTTCTAAAGTATATTTTTTTCATTAAAATTGTAATTTCCTATTTAAGTACTGACCCTATAAGCTTTAAAATTACTACAAATGTTTGTCATCATTTAGCTCTATTATACTAACTAAGCAGTGCATTGTGAAAGCTTGCAATCCACGAATGTAGGTCACTATTTTAGGGCTGCCAAGGCCGAATAGCGGTCCCAATCCAACCCTGGTGCTCACCGGCTGAGACAATGTGGGACTGATGGAAATGTAATGCAATTTTTAAACACAATATCATATGTGGTAACTAAATTGCTTTTTGCCATTGGCTGCTAGCTTGTTGTACAATGCTACACATGAAAGATTGCCTCCTTCAGTGTTTTGTTTTCCTCCGGGGCATTTGCTAAATGTAATAAAACATTTTGGGCCCAGTAATGAAAAACAGGAACTATTCCACCAAGTCCATTAAGTTGGGTCACCCTATCAATGGCCCTGATGTAGTTATGGCTGCCTGCATGTAGAGATTTTTGTAACCCTTTTGCAAAGGGATAATTTTGGTTTTCTGTCCAGCCCTCGAGTCTAAACACCCCCCTAGTGGAAGCAGGAGACGTTGAGAAACTTCACCAAGGCCAAAGTTCCTGACTTTGCCAAACTTCATAGGAGAAATTAAACTTGGCTTATCACTTAACAGTCTAACATTTCTTTTGGGAAAAAATATGACATTTTCAAAAGTTATTTTTGGGCTTGAGGAAGGTGTGTTAACTGGGCTGGTAAGGCCCGCTTATGAAATGACAGCTGAGTTTTTATGAATTTTTGTTCAACACTGTAATTATTTGAGTATGCAGTTAAAGACGTAAGCTTTATGGTGGCCAGCAGTGCTAGTGCTTAGGTTTTTTTTGTTTGCATGCCTCTCACTAAGCTTCTTTTGCTGTTTTCGATCCCATGATATAAGGTGGAGTACAAGTACTAACCACATTGTTTTGGAACACTTGTAGATTGTGAAGAGATTTGCAGTTATTTTGTGGATTGCCTGTGATTTCTGTGAAGAGAACCAGTTAAAAAAACTCCTTGATTTTGATTGGAGGTGAATGTTAGATTTTATTTATTTATTTTTGGCATTTATACACCGCGCTATTACCCAGAGGTGTCCTGGCGCTAGATGAATACTCCTGAAGAAACCGGCAACAATCTATTGATTAAACAACCAAGTTTTAATGCTTCTTCTGAAAGTCATCAAGTCTGTCATATTCCTCAAAAGCAAGGGACAGGGCATTCCAGGCCTTCGCTGCCCCCAACACAAAACTCCTACCTCCCCACCGGGCCTTCTTTACCCGAGGTACTTTAACCAGCCACAGCCCTGAGGATCTTAGATGCCTAGGGGGAGTATACAATTGAAAGTACTCCCTCAAACAGGTAGGCCCTAGGCCTTGCAAGGCCTTAAAGACCAGACATAGGGCCTTAAAAGAAATCCGCTTCCACACTGGCAGCCAGTGTAGGTTTATGATTTGAGAAGAGATGGAAGCGAACTTTGCTACGCCGGTCAGAAGTCTCGCTGCTGCATTTTGCAACAACTGCATTTTGTTGAGCAGCCCCTGTTGGGCATTCAAGCGCAGGCTATTGCAATAATCTAGGTGGGACAGCGCTAATGCCGTAATAACCGTTTTTTAACTACTTTCCGGAAGGAACGGGAGGATTTTCCGAATCGTTTTAAGTATGAAATATACTGATGATGCTACGGCATTGACATAGGGCTTAAAGGTAAGTTGATCGTCAATTAAGACACCCAGGTTCTTAACCTTGATGACTGGAAGGGGCGGCGAACCCATCGACTCCGGCCACCAGCAAGGGTTCCAGAAGTCCTTCCTTGCGCCAAATATAATGACTTCCGTTTTTGCTGTATTTAATTTGAGGCAGTTATCAGCCATCCATCTACCTACAGCCAACATACATTCCTGAAATTGCAGGGCTATTCCATCTTCCTTGCCCGGTATCACCGACACCACGATTTATGTGTCGTCTGCATAAGATGTTAAATCAAATCCAAACGACCTGATAATGGGAGCCAGCGAGGTAACGTATATATATTGAACAGGGTGGGGCTTAGGAAAGAGACCTGCGGAACACTGCAGGGCAACACAAAAGGTTTTAATGCATAATCACCCATTGCCACACACTGCTCTCTGTTAGATAAGGAAGCCTTCAGGATGTCCCATGCTTTCCCCTGTACCCCACATTTCCTCAACCGGTCCATCAGGATCCCATGGTGTACTGTATCGAAGGCAGCAGATAAATCCAATAGGACCAACGCCGCTCTGCCTCTGAGGTCCCAAACTTCCCTGATTTCCTCCGTTGCCTTAACCAGAGCGGATTCAGTGCTGTGGCCAGCTCTGAACCCATGTTGGGAGGGATCAAGGGCCCGATGGTCCCAAGAAAAGTGCGGAGTTGGAAATTCATCATTCTTTCTATTAATTTGGCTGGTAATGGCAGCCTTGAAATAGGACGAAAGTTATTCGGGTCCGTAATATCCAAATTAGCTTTTTTCAGCAGCGGAAGCACCGAAGCTTGTTTCCAACATGAAGGAAATTGTCCCGTCGCAAACATATCATTAAAAATTGTTGTTAATTCTGCGGCGATAGGTACGGATGCCATCTTGGCTACCGTTGCCGGACACGGATCTTAGGGGGAGCCTGATTTTACCGCAAGAAGCAGTTTCTCAGTCTCCTCCATGCTCACTGGAGTAAACTGCTCTAACTTGGGTCCCTGGAACTCTCCCACTCCATCCTTCTGGTTCATGCTAGGTGGGTCGCTCCTAACTGTGACCAAGAAGACCTTAAAAATTGTATTTACCTTGCTCAGGAAGAATTTGGCGAGGGCCTCCCATGGCTCTAAACTCGGTTGAGGGACCGGTACTTTCGGGGATGCGAGGCAGGAAACTGTTCTAATTAGTTCCTTTGAAGATTTACTGACCAAATTAATCTGGGTTGTAAAATATTCTTGTTTCGCCCGAAAGATCATTTTCTTATATTCAAGGAGGCTCCGATTTAAATTCAATATGTCTGATTCCTTGTAGTCTTTACGCCACTCTGTCTCCAACCTTTTAAGCCTTCTAAGGTCATCAGTGTACCACGGGGCCGAGGGGGAAGATCTCTGAGAGCGAACCCTACTTAACGGAACAAGCGTGGCGCAGGTTTGCTCTAACCATCCCGTATAGGCCAGGGCGGCTTCTTCCACTTCTGATGGGAGCTCCTCCCTGGAAGCCAGTAAAAGCGTCTCCAAACTTGACCCTTCCAGCTTATTCCAGGCTCTACCCACCTTTACCCCAGTTCGGGGAACAGCCTTTACGACGCGGCTGTTACACCATGTGCAGCTACAACGCGGTTTTTCCAACGCGAGTCGTTACCACGACTTGTGCTGGAGGGCGCTGCAGGACAAGGAATTTTTTTATTTAGTATCCAACACCTTCCCTACTGTACATAGGCTGGTGTTAGAATAGTAAATAAAAAAATTCTGAAGTCCGCACCCCTCCAACGCAAGTCGTGGTAACGACTTGCGTTGAAAAAACCGTGTTGTAACGGCACGCGGTGTAAAAGCACGCGTTGTAAAGCCGTACAACCCCCCAGTTTGGGCCTGTTCATCATAAGGGAGATTCTTAAGTGTTATTTCAAACCTCACTGCCACATGATCAGACCAAGCAACTGGCCATGTCCCAGTAAACACTAAGGAGCAGATTTATGTTGGGAATGCGCCACGTTTGCGTCACGCAACTGTGGCGTAAACGTGGCGCATCCCTACGACCCATTTACAACGTGACGCATCTAGGCAGATGTGTCACGTTGTAAAGCCCTGCGCCACTTGTGGGCGTTCCGTCGCAGGGTTGGCGTTCCGGGGCAGGTGCGCCTCGCAAAAGTGGCTGAGTGAAATCTATAAGATTTCACTCAGTCACTTTCAGGCCAATGCTGCATCAAAACCCTGCGCCTGCTTGAAGCAGGCGTAGGTCTTGACGAAGCATTGTAAAGATGGGGCACCCCCGAGCCTTGCTGGAGCTGCCAGCCATCTAACAGATGTCCTGCGCTATGTGTGAGTCCCACCACCAGTTGCTTTAGTTCAACTCCCACCATCAGTTCTAACAAGGCCATAGTCTCTGGATCATTTACATTTTCCAGGTGAAAATTAAAATCTCCAATCAAGGTAAAACCCTTGTCGCATAAGCCCACCTCTAAAACAGTCCCCACCGAGGTTAAAAAAGCATTTTTTGCCCCAGGAGGTCTGTAGAACAGGCATCCTTTAAATGACTGGTGATTGAAGAGAGTGAAATTAAAAGAGAAGGCTTCGCAGGTCTCTATCTGAATGTCCTGGAATATGGCCTTTAGAGAATTATGATATATAACCGCCAGGCCGCCACCTAGTTTTCCTTGCCTATCCTGCCTATAACTTAAATAGTCTACATAGATAACGGTTGCCTCTATCAATTCTCATTTTCAAAAGAGATTTGCGATAATTATTTTGATATAAGACATGTAAACTGGTTCAGTTGAAAAACGTGAGATTTCATACTGCATTGTAAAATCACGCAGAAGGGTTTTGGAACATGGAATCGCGAAAATGTAAAGAGAGAGAGAAACATCGGAAATTTACTTACACGCTATCATGTGTTTGAGAAATTAAATAATAATTAACACAGGAAATGTACTGACGATAACTTTCAAAATGTGTCAAATTAAAGTAATGCCTGCCTAATGAAACACCTGAAATTACATAATACTTAATGTATCTATAACATTACAATCCTAGAGAGAACGTCTGAGAAAGGAATGACTGTGAACAAAGTAAAGTTTCTTACTTCTGAGGAAAAGATGGAAATATAAAATAATTGAATTTGATGATTTTGCAAAACGGATTACTTAATGCTTCCTAATTTTTAGTGAGGTATTAATCACACCATGAGCAGCCCACGGTGGACAACCATTGGAAACCATATGAGATGATAAAAAGGATGCTTTGTGGGTGTAAACCAAAAACCTTTGGAAGTATAATTGCCCCCTTGGAGGAGGAGTCAGGCTGGCTTTCATTTTCTATTTCCCTGCCTGGCATGCTGTTGGACTGAACTTTAATTTCTCTTTAATGCCAGACCATTGAACTGAACGCTCCTGACTGACTCTAACCTGCACTTGCGGACTGGTAAAGTGTGCAGAAAATAACCTTTTGGCTGAAGGGTTTACTGACTCCTATCATTGGCATGCTGTGTTCCAAATCTGCATATTTGGTTTGTATGATCTAAATGTTGAATCTCGATTTTTCCTGTTTCTCCCTCATTCCTTTTCTAGGCAACCAGCATATGATTTTCTTTTATTGAATCTGTGTGGCATTGTGTTGCTAATTGTACTAATGGACATGCAATTTCATATTTCCTAACCATTCAAATTGAGGCTTTAGATAAATGGTTTACATGAGCAAATTGTATTTTGTCATTGAGTCATTCTTGAAGTGAATGTTCTGGTCCTGAGTTTTATGGATGTTGGTTATAACTATGAAATGATTTTGGAAATTTGCATGTATTTGGCCTTTCTTTATTTTAGGTCCTCATAAGGAATTGCCACATGTTCTCGAAATATCCAAGTTCCTGTTAGCTCACATAAAAGATCCATTAGAGGACCAGTATTTGATGTAAGTTTTGTTATGGGCCCAGTGAGTGTAAATGACCATATTGAAGAGGTTGTAGTGAGATAGAAAATGTGCCCAGCTTTCCGCTGCATCCATGTACACTAGAAGTGGGCTGTGATTTTCATGTGACCAAAGGAATGTATATAAAACCACCCTCTCAAACGCAGTTTTGTTGAACAGCTCCTCCTTCCCAAAGGTTGACATCTAAACACTAGCTGGTTGACGTCTAAGCACTAGCGTTTGGAGCAATACAAACTGGTATTTATAAGAAAGTAGATAGTAACAGGTCCTAGGGAATGAGTAAATGAACGGATGGACGGTATAATACAGTTTTGCTAAATGAATGGTTTCAAGAGGCTTGTATCTTGGTGAACAATGTGCACGTGAGTTATAAAAGATTACTTTTGAATTATTTGACATAGCTGAAGCCCACTGACTGCAAAGTATTTGACTACTTTTGAGCAGCAGAACGTTCAGTATATCTGGAGCACGTTTTCCTTGAAGTAGAGCATGGAGTGCTGTGTTGGATCACATGGGTATGTAGGAGTAAGAGTGTCTTGGCCTGGATGTCCTGGCGTTGGGCAGCAGACTCAGCGCTCTCGGGTTTCCCACTTTTTCCACTTCTATGTCTGAGTAGCTCATCCACTCGAGATTGTTTCTATACATTTTGTGATCTGTAGTCCTGGTAGTCCCATTAGAAAATCAGTGTTAGAAGCAGTTGTCATCGTTAGCAATGCTAATAGGAGGGAAAGTGAAGACCTGCAATAAAAACCCCAGAACCAGCATGGGTGGCTGGCTTATTCAGAGGTCGCCAGTTACAGATACAAACATTATTGTAATTATTTTGACAATTCAACCTGATTATCCAAAGGCTTTGCCTCTGGAGAGGAGGGTAAGAGGTAGGCACAGAATGGACTCCAGATAAAGGCCTGAGCCAGTTGTAGTTCCCAAACACTCACATCCATGCGACCCTAGTGCACTGCCACCCTCCTTTTAGCTAACAACAAATAATTGTCAATGAACCTTCATATCCCCAAAGGGCCATCTCTAACAAGACCAAGCAAGGCTACCACTGATTAGCGTAGCGCCACAAAACCTTTTATTTCTAAGATCACATACAAAACTTTTGACAGGAAGTCAGCCAACCTAGGACATAGCCACGCCAGATGATGGATGTCTGCTTGTAATTTACTACATAGGGTACGCTGAGATTCTACTCTTAGGCCTAATTTATGCAGACCCACTGGTGTATAGTAGGTTTTATGCAGGAGTTTCATGTGGAGGCATATTTTATAGTCAAGGGATGCTGCACTAGTCTGGGCGCAGCAGTAACAACATTGCTCTTTGGTAGGGGAGGAGTTGAGATTGTTAAACTATCAGTCTCTGGCATTAGGAGTGCAGATAGGCGCTTTGCTTTGCATAGATGCATACAGGCAAAGCACCGGTCTAGTGAACGAGGATGAATCATCAATAAATCTTAGGTTGCAAATGCTTATGGGAACTTAGGAGCATATTTACAAGGGTATTGCGCCACAGGAACATCCCTTTTAATGACATTCCTGTGGTGCAATGCCCTGCTCCATATTTACGAGGTGGTGTTAAGCCACTTAACGTGGCTTGAGGCCTCCTTTTAAATATGACCCTTACTGCAGCAGTCTGCAGCAGCAAAAGGGTGGAAAATAGGTGTTGGTGTGGGCTACCGCAACACCCATTAATTTTGATGCTGCCTCCTTTTTACAAGGGTGCCGTAAATATGGGTAAGCGCCAAAAATAAGACCAGGGAAAATCTGCTCTCCGACAGGTATGATAAGAAATTATGAATTTCTCCTCATTTTTGCTGTTTTTACGTATGCTGAATTCTACAGTACACATAGAAACAGCAAACTGCCATGAGTGATCATTCATGTGCAGGAAAAGACCTTCCTGTACATGAACAAACATTCTTTGCAATGCAGGCACCCTTGCACTATGGTGCAAGGGTGCCTGCATTGGCACTAGGCAGATACATTTAGTGCCAGCGCTAGGTGAAATTCACGGGTGTGCCACATTCTTGTAAATACTGTGCATCCCTGTGTTTTGAAACTGTCAGAGCACAGCATCAACAATTTCTTCCTAACACCACGCTTCAACAGTTTTTTGTGAATTTCCCCCTTCCTTTTTATTAATGCCTTTGCAGTTTAAAAAAAAATTCAAAAGGGTGGTGGTGATTGTCAATACCTCAGATATAATCTAATATTAGGCCACTGCAGTACACACAGTTTACCCATACCTAGTGTTGAGGTGACGTAGCAATTATGGACTTTATTGTGAAAATAAATATTATAAGGGAAGGAAATAGCCCTGCCTATCACCTTGAGTCCTAGCCATGAGAAGGACAGTATCCTTGAAATTCAGTAATCTGACTATGTTAGGTCTTGCAGACACCCACTCATCGAAAAACAGAGGGGTAATAGAAGACTGGCAAAAGAGATAGAGCAACAGTTTTTTCAGCATAATCTTGCATTTCACCTATGGCAGTAGACTTGAGGGGTCCCATGATGTGCCGGTTATCGCATCACAATGTAGCCTCCAAGTCTTTGCTTTTTGCTTTGGTAAGTTTGAGCACCTTCTCCATATGCAGAACCTGGACATCTAGCTTGCCACTAGCCTGCGGCCTCCAGTTCCAGCTGGTTCCAGATTGATCTAGTGACACTGCAGCTGCCTGAGTTTTACCTCTGGGTTTTCCTGACTGGGTCTTCCCATTCACTGTTCTTCCTGCCACCAGAAACCCCGCCCACCCCAGAACCTACTTAATGCAGGCCACAGCGTGATTGTGCAGCGGACATGGGCAACAGGTGTGCTGCAAGTTCACCGAAGGGACGCCAAAGGCAAACCTGTCTGCACCTGGATCATGCCCAGCATGACGACCTCCAGCCCTCCCGCCCCTGAAGATGCACCTTTGCCGAGCTCTACTTCCTCAAATCCAGACACTGCAACCAAACACTGCCGCGCGCAGACCCACGCTCCACGGTAAGACTTTTCACATGCACCTACTGCCACTTCACCTGCCACTGCAGACAAAGCAGCTCACTGACCCACCTCAAACACACCACCTGTACAAAAAAAAAAAATAATGTGTGATCTTCTTAACACACTCACCATGCAAGCATTCCATTGAATTATGGGACACCATTGCTACCTTTGCACCCAAAATCATCTTCCTCCCTGAGACCTGGCTCAAACTTGCCACAGCAATACCCGATGGGTATAAAATCACTCACCAGGACTGCACCAAAAAGCCAGGAGGAGGAACAGTCGTCATTCACAAAGAGACAATGCAGTGTATCACCACCACCGCCAGTCTCACCACCCCATGGAACATCTCAGCTTCAAGCTCCACACAGATGACAAGATAACCATCAGAGATACCCTTGCATACCGACCCCCAAGCCCACACTTTAGCTTCTGTAACACGATCACAGACTTTAGGTGCCCCTAGCTTTAGACTCCAAGGACTACATCTTCCTTGGCAACCTAAATTTCCACATCAACGACCCCAACGAAAAACACACTTTACACCTCTTCGACAGAATGAGCGGTCTCAGATTGAGCCACATCATCCCCCACCCTACACACACCACAGGACACATACTGGATCCAATTTTCACCTCCAGCAACTGTGTCAAATTCAGCCATGTCATCATACTCACATGGACCAATCACTCATCATCCACTTTAGCATCTCTAGCCCCCACACCACCAACCACAAGGTCACCAACATCCCCACCAGAGGTGGAACAAAATCTCAAAGACCAGCTGGGGGAACCCCCTCAACACCTCCAACCATGCTACCAGCACCAACCATGAACAGGGAGTTAAAATCTTCAACGCCTGGATAACCAATTGCTCAGACAACATCATCTTCATCAAGAGCAACATCCAAAGAAAGTCCTCCAAAAAGTCCAGCTGGTACACCAACGAAGTCAGAACAGCGAAACAAGACAGCAAGCATTTGCAGTGGAGATGGGGCACCCGCAAAGTCACCTCTGACAGGGCAGCCTTTAAGACATATCTCAACCTCTACCACTACCTGCTGAGGGAAACAAAGTAGACAGCCTTTGCCACACGCATTGAAACCAGCACTAACAACACCAAGGAACTTTTGAACATCATTAAGGAATTCTCCAACCTGACTGCCATCGAAAACAACATCACACCCTCACAGGAGCTGTGGACAACCTTGCCCACTTCTTCCATGAAAAGATTGAAACCATATACAGAATATTTGAGCTCCAACCCACACATACAGATTTCCACAACAGATAAGCCACCCACTTGCCACGTGGAACATCCTCTTCACCCAGGGCACCACCTCACCATGAAATCCATCCACTCGGAGGTCCCACTGACCCATGCCTGCACCACATCTTCATCTTCGGACACCAAAAGATGGGACAGGTACTCACCACCCTACTCAACACTTCTATCACCACCACAACATTCTTCTAACCCATGGAAGCAGCCTAAAATCAGACTGCTTAACAAAAGTCCATCTGCTTACCCCAGCAAATTAATTCACTTCCAGCCAATTTCCCTGCTCCCATTTCCAGTGAAGGTACTGAAAAAGATCATCAACAATCAACTCATGACACACTTGGAGCAGAACCAGATACTTGATTCCTCCCGATCCAGCTTCTGCAGCAATCACAGCACCAAAACTGCCCTGACTTCAGCCACCGACGACCTCTGAACCCTCCTCGACTATGGAGAAACAACAGCTTTGATCCTCCTCGAACTCTCAGCAGCCTTTGACACTGTATTGTACCACACACTGATTGAACGACTCCACCACATTGACATCTAAGGGGACGTGCTTAAATGGATCACCTCCTTCCTCACTGGAAGAATCCAGAGGATCACCTTTCACCTCTGAACCCAAGGAGATCACCTTTGGTGCCCCACAAGGCTCATTCCTTAGCCGTCAAGCTCTTCAATGCATATATGACCCCAATGGCCAACAGCATCAGATACCACGGTCTCCACATAATTTACCATGCAAATGACACCCAATTCATCCTCTCACTCACAGAGGACCCCACC
Source organism: Lissotriton helveticus (assembly GCF_964261635.1). Taxonomy (NCBI): domain Eukaryota; kingdom Metazoa; phylum Chordata; class Amphibia; order Caudata; family Salamandridae; genus Lissotriton; species Lissotriton helveticus. The sequence goes on from NC_136061.1 coordinate 1,788,036,977, forward strand.
ACCACCAGAACCAACCTTCATAGATGCATGAAAAACGTCGCCAACTGGATTAAGAACAACTGCCTGCAGCTGAAAACAGACAATACGGAACTACTGGTCTTTGGCAACAGCAGCAACACATGGAATGAGCCTGGTGACCATCAGACCTAGGACCCACACCCATTCCCCCCAACCATGCTAGAAACCTCAGAATCACCATAGAGAACAAGCTCATCATGAAATCACCAATCAACACCATCTGCTCCGCCTGCTCCTCACTCTACACATGCTACATAACATCTTCAAGTGGCTACTCCTCCACATGAGACACACTGTGACACAAGCCCTCATCACCATCCAACAGGATTATGGCAATGCTCTCTACGTAGGTATAGCTGCACACCTTCAACAGAAACTTCAGACAATACAGAGCGCCTCAGCCAGACTAATCCTCGTCTTTCTCTGATGAACCCACATCACACCCCACCTCAGGAAACTCCACTGCTACCCATACATAAGAGATCCTAATACAAGCTGCTGACCCATGCATAAAAGTCTCTACACAACTAAGGACCCACCTACATTAACCACTAACTGAACTTCCACCAACCATCGACAGGACTATGCTCTGCCTCCCTGTCACTTGCCAATACTCCCTGCATCTACCGAAGCAGAAGTGGAGGCCGCTCCTTCTCCTTCATTTCAGCAAAGACCTGGAACAGCCTCTCCACGCACGTCTGGACCATCACCTCACTTTCAGAATTCCGAATGGCCCCAAAGACCTGGCTGTTCGACTAAGCCTCCGGGGCGTGCAAGCGCCTTTGTAAACCCTATTGGATGAATATCCACGCTTTATAAATCCTGATGATTCATTGATGCAACAGTTTTACACTGTGGCCAGCAGTGTCATTCTCCATATCCGATATATATCTTACTAAATAGTATCTAGTCGAACATCATGCTTATTGTTGCAGTCCTTCCTATTATCTATATCTTTTTGATAGTGTGAATTTTGGTGTCTACAGTGCTTAAACCTGTTTTCATTTCCATCAGCAAGCTAAGGAGATGGTGATCTGTCAATTGCTGAGGCATTTGTGCATCGAAAGGCAGAGAATCATGTACGATCAGTTTTGGCGTGTTGGTTATGAAAAGACAGCTTGGGTTTTTAATTTTCCTATTTGCCCAATTTGGATTGTCAAGTCCACTGGGGTGTCCAAAGCAGATTGTGCTAAAGCCCTCAGTACCGTTGGTTGTGGCTTAGGAAAAGTTACAATGTTGAGAGCTGCTTCCAACTGTTTTGTCCTATATTTCACCAGAAGGGGCCCAGAAGCACAAGGTGCATTATTACAGGCCGCTATTACTAGTCCAGGGGTCCATCGGTCCCGCCACACCCGATCACCACTGTCGCAACTGCGAATAGGTAGGAGACACGAGCAGAGCTGTCACATCAAAGGGAATCAGATTTAAATCCTATCTAAACATAAGGCTTATACCTGCCCCAGTGTGGAATAAAGGCAACCAGGAAGCATTTACACAAGTCCTCCTCCCCAGATCCTCGGAACTACATGTGTGGCACACGCAGGCTGTAGATATAACCAGAGCACTTTTGTTACCAAGGGGGAGTGGACCCACACTGCTCGCTACCCCTCAGCAGCACAGCCTACTCATGAAGTTGCTACACCCCTGCAGGGGATGTCAACCCCTCTACTCACCTCTGGACACCACTGCTCATGGAGGGCCATTGCTAAGGATTGTTCCTGGCCTGCACCAGCAGACACTCGGCCATGCATGCACCTATGCGTCATGCCATAGAGATCTTTACAGCCGCCGGCTGCCCAACTCCCTGTCTCCGTAGAAGATTTCTTCTTTGGCTGGCACACTCCTCAGCTCACAGGTGCTCTCCAGTGCAATCAGAGGGCAGACCAGTACCATATAGCACATGGTGGCAGCTGGAATAGCTCTTAGGACCTGGTCTCACCTCCACAACAACATATGCGTTCATCTTTGTACGCACCGGTCTCAAAAAATTGGCATCTCCAAGTGTTCCAGGGCTTATAAACTAAAGATCTGGGGGCAAAGTACATGATGGCATGCGTCTTGAGTGGCATACACGTCGGATTCCAGAACTGGCCATCAAAGTCTCATTCTTTGGCTACCATCTTGCAGCCCTGCACTTTAGTGCCCACAACATCAATAATTTGTAAAAGGAAAGCAAAAGACAGGAGAAAAGTTGTCTCAGTGACCTAACCATACTGCTTCACTACTTATGCGGACTCCTACGGATGCGTTGGTGAATGTGTCAGAGAGCTTGGAATATTATCCGGGTTTCAGGGGAGACCCAGTGTGATGAATTTAGGTGTGGTGGTGGGGTTTCACAGATTTTTATTGTCACCTATGCCTTGGCCACCCGGTGCATAGTTTACTTGGGTAAAGCCCACTGAAGACTTAGTCATCCCCACCACTGAATGAACGGTCTTGGAAGGCAAGGCCAGTGCAAGGTTAACAGCGACTATATTTAGCCTTGAAGTGTAGGACATTTAGCCCGCCCGAGGGCAGGCCCCTTTCGAGTCGGTCAAACAAAGGTCCCTCTCTCACAGCGTACAATGTTCATCTTACTGTCAAACATGACACTTTTCCTCCTGCCCTCTGACTTCCAACTTCCCATCAGACCCACTTCTCCCCTTACTTCAATGCTTTCACATGGCTGTTTCTTTGGACACATCACTGGCCGCTTTTGGGCCCGGACAACATCCATGAACTCATTTAACCCACTGAACAGGTATGAATCCCTTCACCTCTTGTTATCCAATCCTAAGAGCCGATACACCTCAACAGTTGGCGTCTATCTCACTGACGTGTCATGGTTTCTCTCCCAATCTCATCTCTGCCCTGGAGGTTTTCTCAGGGTGGTGCAGGCTAGGTTGGACGAGTAACCAAAGTGAACCATGGAGAACATGTCACTTTGTAATTAGGGCCCAGTGCGGGAGGGTAAAAGGAGTAGTTACTCACCCTTCCTGGAAGGAGCTGTCCCCCAGGGACACCCCTAGTTAAAGGAGTTCTAGCCTCGCCTCCTACCTCTGTCAGACACGAACCCCTTAATTAGGGGCCCTCGCAAGAGCGTATTTCTGTCGACTTTCTCGAGCACGGAGTTGGAGACTATATCATTAACAGGCCTGAACTGAAAAACAAATGAGTCGAGAGAAATATTTTAAGCGATTAAAGGCACGGCTGCTCTAAAGCTCAAAGGACGACGTGCGTCGTGACAGAATCAGTTTGGCTGTCTCCGAAATTATAGCCTTAGTTAGCTCCGAGCCGGGTGTACGGTCATAAAGTATCCAAATAGCCAGGAATGTACCCAAAAGAGGCCTGGAACTGGTGCCCAGGGCCAAGGATGGCCTTCTCCGTTCTTGCGCACTTGAGGTCAGACGTAGCACCAACACACGCATGAGTGACCGCGCCTGTGTTAAAGAATGTAGCCTGGGCCAGTGAAGCCAGTGGCTTAAACGCAAAACGATGAGGCCCTTCTGCAGTAAAGGAACCCTGAGAGTTTCATTTCTCAGATATATTCATGGGTTTTGGCCTAAATAGGGGGCCACTGCAGGGGCTGTAGGGGCCTATGTTATACACATTCTTGAGGTGTGGTCACATGCAAAAAGAACAATTGATGGACAGATTGCTGAACAATGTCAAACATTTACCCCAGTACAGAGATTTGGGCCTTAATCCATTGGTTTCTTTTTTTCCCATGCTGTTCCAGTTTAAACGCAGGCATATGCAAGTCAGTTTTGACCCTGCTCCCCATGTGGACAGTCCAGCCCAAACTGCCAGGACAGGTCCTCTGTGGACAGGGAACAAGAATCTTGGGACCGGTTTCAGTGTATCATCCCTCATCAGCCTCGTTAGCTTGACTGCAGTGGCTTGGAAAGCAAGGGGTCCACATCTGGTAGACCCGTAGTACGTGGAGTGACAAATTAAAAAATAACAATTGATGGACAGAATGCTGAACAATGTCAAACATTCACACCAGTACAGAGATCTGGGCCTAAATCCATTGATTTTTTCTCCCAATGCCATTCCGGTTCATTCTGAGCCATATGTAAATCAGTCTTGACCCTGGTCCACATGGAAACAGTCCAGCCCGAACTGCCAGGCCAGGTCGTCCTTGGACCTGAAAAAGCATCCTTGGACAGGTATTGGGGTATCACCCCTCATCAGCCAGGCTAGCTTGACTCCAGTGGCATGGAGAGCACGGGACCTTAGTATGGGACATATTCGTACTACTACTTAAGTCTGCTTTCTTATAGTGACCCCAAATTTTTGCTTTTTGCTTCATTGGTTTTCGGATTAATGTGGCTGTGGGCCTGCTAATCAGACCCACAGCCCTGCTGTTTTCTCTCTAAATTCACACCATGCACTTTAGGTACATCACCAATTGGGAATTGCGTCACTCTTATGAGTCCCTGTACAGGATACCATAGGTACCCAGGGCATAGGTGCACCCAAGGCCTACCAGGGGCTGCAGCATATCTTTTGCCACCCCTGGCTGGCCATCCAAACTGACACAACTGGCTAATCACTCAGCTGGGGCACGGTTGTGTAATCACCCCTTGCTTAGGTATAGTATCCCTATATCTAACCTTATATCTAGACACATATACACCTATAAGTCACTCCTTAAGCAGGCCTTAACAATCCTGAAGGCAGAGTGCTTGGTTTTATGTGAGATGAGGCTCTAGCATGAGCTGAGCCTGTCTGACGCTTTCGGAACCATGTCCTTATAGCTGTTCTAGGATATTGCCATACCATATACTCTTAAGTGCATTATAATCCTCGCGGTTGAATGCTAACTTTGGTTTGGCTTTATCAAAACATGTCGTGTAAGGTGTCATACGCTTTGGAATACTACCCCCTTGCCAGTTCGGGTGACGGCGGTAGCATTCCACCCTTCTAGAGGGAGAAGACATGTTGTTCCTACTAATCCCAGTTAAATTTAACCATAGCCTCAGCATCACAAAATGGATGCTGCTGCCACAGACAAGTCTGACCTCCTGCTGCTGGGAGTCCTTCCAGCGAGGGAGGCTTGGACAATAGGTTTCCTGTCTTGGGAGGTGCTAGCACCACCCCAGACAGGCCATAGTGTATTAGAGCAGGGAGGGCTGAATGAAATGAGACACTGCCTGGGGCACACAAGGTGTCCCATGCATAGTCCAGATCAAACCGGTGCTGGGGCACTCCAGCCCCAGCTCTGGCGCGAAACTGGACAAGCGGAAAGGAGTGTAACCACCCCCTTCCTGGGTCCCACCCATAGGAGGGGCCTAGCAGGTAATCCAGCCCCTAAATTTGGTATATAGGTAGGAGCTGAGTCCCAAGACTTTAGATTTATCCTGACTGAAACTTGAAATGAAACTCTGGACCTTTGACATTCTACTCGACATAGAAGACTGAAGAATCTCCCTTGTGGTCAAGGAGTGACCACCATGTGCAAGCAGGCACCATCAAGCGATCAACGGTTTGCTTTGTCAAAACTCCCGCCGGGGCCCGAGCACAGAGCCTGACAAAACCTGGACTTCCAGACTTCCAATAGCCCGATCCACAGTCACAGCAGAGCTAAAACCCGTGGAGGCGACGAGAGACGTGGGACCGGCCATCTTGGAAAGCCAGTGAATTGCTTTCCGTGCAACTTCTGAGGCACCCTCAAAGTTGTGCATTGGGAATTTAAAAGCCCCAGCCCCGAGCACCAACTGGACCAATGATCAGCCCTCCACACTCCACGAGTTCTGCGTGGGGCCCTTCTGCATTTTCCTGCTTGACGTGTCTATCCGGTCACTTGCCCATTGGCTAGTGGCCTCTGTGATGACAATTCTTTTGATTTACACCGCTGGTCTGGTTGCTCCAGACTGGCCCCTGCTTCTCTGAAAAGGAGAAGCCCATCAGACCTTGCTGGTCTGATCCAGAAGCCATCTTCGATTCCTGCGTGGGTTGCCTTTGTCAAGGCTTGTTGATTCCAATCCAAAAGACGACACCGCCGACAGCGAGAGCCTTCATGGGACAGTTTGTATCCAGCTCCTGGTTGTTGTCGACACCTCCTGGTCCACGTGGCTGCAGAGTCAAGCTTCACGACATCACCTGATCACCTCCCGACATCGCCTGGTTCCTTCCTGGTTCCTTCCTGGTCACTGGCTAGTGATACAGACTCTGTGCCCTCTGCTTTAAGGTACTCTTCATCCTCGATCCACCCTTGGATCCACCCGGACACTTCCCTCCTGGTCGCCTGCAGCATCTTTCTTCAAGGCTCCATAGGATTCAGCGACGAAACCCGACACACTTTGACACCTATGCATCCGCTTCCTGTGGGTGAGGTAATGCGAGTACTTCGGTGCTCCTGTGGGTATTTACTATCCTAGTGTCTAACTTTCAAGTAGCTTTCTCCTTGTCCATCCGGAAGTGACCTAAAAGAACTAGTTTCCATTTCTTTCATTCCCATTATAACTCTATGGTAACTTGCGTGTGTGTAAAGACACTGCACGCGCATCCCGTGGGCATCCAGCTCACTATCCTTTGGTAGTACAGCGTAGCCCCAGCGATTATCCAGGCCCTAGGCCTAGCCTTTGTTCGTGACGTGGTTCTTATACCACTATGTTAGTATATGGTTTGAAGTGCCCCTAGGGCATTACTGTATTTTGTGCAACTTATTGTATTATAATTGAGTATCTTGTTATGCGCTTGTGCCTCTGACCTCATAAAGAGTTCAGAGGATTGTGTTAGAAATAAATACAAATATATTTTGATATACAACCTGTCTGGTGTCCTTTCACTTGGTATTAAAGGGGTTACATATGGTAAAACAGCTGGCTTCACATGCCCACTTGAGTTTAGCCTAAGACTGCTTTGTCCATGCTACCACTAGGATAGCTGGTCTATAAGGTTGACTTTACAACCATCACCATAAGCGTTGTATGGACTGATACAGGGTGCCCACTAGAATAGTAGACATCACATATCAGGCCAACTTCTCACAGAGGTGACAAATGCAAAAAGAACAAATGATGGACAGAATGCTGAACAATGTCAAACATTCACCTAAGTATAGAGATCAGGGCCTAAATACATTATATTGTATTCTAGTTTACACTCATCCATGTCGAAATCAGCCTTGACCCTGCTCCCATGGATAGAGTCCAGCCCAAACTGCCAGGCTAGGTCCTTCCTGGACTGAAAACAAGCATCCTGGGACATTTCTTAGGGTATAAGCACGAGAAAGGGTAACATAGAAGACATTTTGAGTGATAGGATACCACATACAGGCAAAGAGGGGAGGGGTGACAGAAGAACATGTAGATAGAGTGTGAGGCCTCTCTAGGACAAAGACAGTTGGGGAGTACTGGGCAGTGGCTGTATTTTTACTGTCTTTTCTCCCTGCTGTCCTACAGATTTGAATTGCAAAACTTAATCTACATTCCCTTTATTTTCCTTTGGCTCCCGTGGTAACTGTGGTCAACATTTCAAGTCTTATTCCAAAAGGTGGCTAGGGGCATCAATTTAAATTCAGGGGATCACAATAGTTACTACACTAAATAAACAGAAATGCCCTGCGGAGGTATTTCTTTGAAAATGAAAACTTCTTTAAAACACCCCTGGAAACGAAACAGGTAAAAGTAGGGTTACTAGATTTCAAAAGCCAAAAAGTGGGACATTCTCTAAACATATAAGTAGGACTACAATTTTACATCATCAGAGGCAGAAAATGACGTTAGTGACATGATTCACCAACATGGAAAACACAGACAATAAGGCACTGAGAGAAATTCAATGCAACTTTTACACACAGTACACTCCCTATTTCTCCCCCTCCTCAACTACTCCCCCTCCCAATGATCCAGCTACTACCCTTACATTCACCCGCACCCTCTCTCCGCTGCTGATGGCTCCTAAATATCACAGCCATTCCCCCTTCCATCCTCATCCCAAATACACTATAACCTAACACCTCTCCTAACAGCTTCTCCAACCCCTCACCTTACAAACGTAGAAAACTCCATCGAAATCTCCCTAGGACAGGTTACTAATCTTGCCCCTACCTTAACAACTGTCCCTCACATTGACTCACCAACTGCCCACTCAACCACCCTTTCGCTCTCGCCCCCGCTTGAGGCTCCAACACCTCTCAGCAGTCTCCCCATACCATCTGCTACCCCCTTGCCCCATCTACCTGACCACCCTCCGACTCTTCCTCCTGCTCCAACTCCTTCCTACCCAACGGGCCATCCCCTACCTAACCAGGAACACCACCCCCTCACTCACTTCAAGCTCCCTTTCCTGCCCCTGACTCTCCTCATTCACCAGTGACTACCTCACCTCACCTCTCCTCCCTCCCCTCAACTTCTAAATTGAAGCCCCCTATTCACCCCCCTCCCGCCCTCACCCCTTCCACTCCCCAGACCCTTTGTCTCGACTAACTCTGAACTATCTCCTAGTTTTCCTGGATCCCCACCCTCCTTCCCCTTCTCCCTCATTTCCCAGACGCTACTTAACATAGAACTCATTCTCGAGAACCTGTAGTTGGAATTCACCTCTCTCAGAAAAGACGTCAATTTCCGATCCTCACTCAACCGCCCCAATCCTGCTAGTTCCCTATGCACTGATCAAAGCAACGCCTCAGTCACTCAGCTACAGGATATATCCCCCCCTCGCTAATGATACTCTTAGAACCCTACAGGCCCCAAACCTCCTCCCTGCCTCTAACATCCCTGACTCATTTAATCCTTATTCCCCATGCTCTTTAAACACTGACCCTTTGATCCCACAAGCTCCTATCCCTGTGATTCTTGGGACAAACAGAATCCCATCTTCTCCAACCTCTCCTAGACTTCCCCCGCAACTTACCTCAATACGACCATGCCCTACCCTTGCAACCAACCCAATACCCCTGTCTTGTATGCTGGTAAACTACAGATCGGCGGTCCAACACGCTATTGAAATCTCAGAAACCATACTTAGCGAATCCATTGACATTGCCTTTCTTACTGAAACTTGGATGAAAGATCACTCCTCTTCCATTCTTGACATACTTTCCCCCCTGGCTACTCCATCCTCTGAAAAGATAGGCCTATTAAAACTGGTGGCGGGCTAGCTATAATCTATAAAAATTAAGTCCAACTCTCCCCTGTGCGCACCCTAGATCCTTCTACTTTTGAATATCTCGGAGCTGAACTTAAAATACATGGCTCCCCTCCAATTAGATTACATAACATCTATCATCCGCCCGGTGACCCTCTTCCTTTTGTGGAAGAATTATCTGACCTTCTCACACAATCCTCACTTTCCAACTCCAAAAACCTCTTCCTCGGGGATCTTAACCTCCATTGGAACAAAAAAGAACATCCTATGGTTAACCTCCTTACTGATCTACTTGACATCAATAACTTAAAACAACTGTGCCACTCCCCCACTCACTCTAAAGGAGCCACTCTCAACGCCATCATAACTAACAATGAGTTGGCCTCCCTTTCCTCCATAGTTCCCATTGACTGGTCTGACCACCACCTCATCCTTTTCAAGATCACGAACACTGTTCCTCCTCCCCCACCCAAATCCTTGAAACAGATGAAACTTACCAGAAATCTTCACCTTATTCCTCCGGGCGAACTGGAGGCCAAAGTCAAAGCTCAACTTCAACTCTCCCCTCCCTCTCAAAATGCCAATGGCCTCACCGTACACTTTAATTAATCGATTATTGAGGTCCTTGATCAAATTGCACCGACCAAACTAAAACGACTGAAAAGCTCCACCAATTCCTGGTTTAACCCAGATCTCAACAATGAGCATCGCAATCTCGGATCTACTGAACGCATCTGGAGGCAAAATCCCTCACCCTTTAACCTCTCTCTTCTCAGATCCGCCAGATCCAACTATAAAAAACACATCTTCAATGCTAAGACATCATTCTTCCGCTCACAACTTGATCGGGCCAAAAACAGACCGAAGGAACTCTTCACCATTGTGAAAAACCAAACCTGCTGTGCTCCCCAAAAGGTAATCGCCTCCACTAAGAGATGGAAGAAAATCGCCAACTACTTCCTAGAAGGAATCTCCAAAATAGATCAGCCCTTCTGCCTAACTCCCCTCCTTAACCCACCCCCCCATTAGACACTTCCTCTAACTCTCTTACACCCACTACGCCCCCTCTTGAACCCTTATCACTCCCTCTCATTGTCCCGATTCTTGAACACGGCCACATCACTCTGGATCTAAAAAACAACGCTTCTTGGCATGACTTTCACCCTGTCACAGAACTGGATGTCCATAACGTCATTTCTAAACTGAAACCATCTTCACACACTAATGACCCACTCCCTTTCAACCTCGTCCAAGACCTTAAATATATCATTACCCCCTACTGGACCTCCATCATCAACTCCTCCTTCACCTCTGGTTGTGTCTCTGCTTCCCTCCAATTAGGTCAAATCACTCCCATCCTCAAAAATCCCACGGGTGGTCCTAATGACCTAAATAACCTTCGTCCAATCTCTAGCCTGCCTATTCTCTCAAAAGCCCTGGAAAAGTGCGCCCAGTTACAACTAGATAGGCACATTGATTCATTCAATCTCTTAGACTCGTTCCAATCTGGCTTCAGAAAGGGCTGTAGTACAGAAACAGCAATGCTAAACATAATGGATGACATCCAACACGCCCTCGACAATGGTGATTCCTCCCTACTCATTCTCCTTGATCTCTCCGCTGCCTTCGATACTGTAAATCACTCTACCCTACTTAACACACTTAAAGATCGTTTTAGCTTAAACGGCTCTGTCCTTAAATGGTTCACCTCCTTCTTCCAACACAGAACCCAGCATATTAAAATCCTTAACTGCCTTTCTAAACCGCTGCCCATCTCCCTAGGGGTCGCCCAAGGTTCTATCCTCTCCCCCTCCCTATTTAACCTCTTCATGGAACCCCTCACCCTCATCCCTAAACAAGCAGGAATCAACTACCACATATACGCAGATGACACCCAACTTTACTATAAAATCCAATCCCGCTCTGATGTCCTTCACCTCAATGACACCTTGAGTAAAATACAATCCTGGTTCCACTGCAACCACCTCAAGCTCAACCCAAAAAAGACCGAAATCATTCTTTTCTCCCCTAAGAACAACTCTCTCCCCATTCTATCCTGGATCTCTGACCTCCCTGCACTCAACTGCTCCCTCACCATATCCAACTCGGTCAAATCACTTGGCTTTAACCTTGACCTGAAGCATTCTCTTATACCCCACATTAAAAACTCAGTCAAAAGCGCTCTCTACACACTCCAGCACTTAAAGAAAATAAAACCATTCATTCCTGCTGATGACTTTAAATTAGTCGTCCAATCTCTGGTTCTGTCAAAAATTGATTATGGGAATGCCATCCTCACTGGAACTCCTAAAATACACCTCGCCCCGATCAAATCGGCACTTAACCTAGCCACTAGGCTCATTAACGACCTTAAACGGTTTGACCATATCTCCCCCGCCTTTAAAGCCCTCAAGTGGCTGCCCATTGATGGAAGAACCGCATACAAGACCGCGTGCATCACGCACAAAGCTCTGCATCAAAGCTCCCCACAGTACCTCACAGATAAACTCCACATAGCCGGCAGCTCTAGATCACTGAGGAGCTCCAACACCCTCACTCTTATACCTCTGCTATTTAACAAGAAAGCCACACAATCTCGCTCCTTCTCCAGGAACGCTCCGTACATCTGGAACACCCTCCCCAAAGATCTTTGTTGCAACCCCTCTTATGCCAGCTTCAAAAAAGACATCAAAGTTCTCCTGCTGAACAAATACCGGGGTCCTTAAATCCGCCCCTTGGTGCTCATTCCCTCCCCAGCCTCCTATTGCTCTCCCTCCCCTCTCTCTTCTTCCCTCTCCCGACAAATGCTCCTTCCTGTCCTCCCTATAAGACTTGCCCCTTCCACCTGATTTGATGGAATACTCTCCCCCCCTTCAACATAGCCTCCACCCTACTCCTACCCCTCCCCCCCTCCATGCGTTCCCCCGAAGATATGCAAATAATCTCTGGACTAGCAGGCAACCCCTCTCTCAATTTTTGTACCTTTGCAACATGACGATGTGAATCACAATGCTGGTTTGACTTCCCTGTTTGGGTTTCTTTTTTATCCTACCTCTTTGTTAACCTGCTAATTTCAATTAATCCTGTCTATGTATAGCTATATGATGTTTGCCTTAAGTATCCCCCACCCTCCCCCTCCACTCCCACACCCTGCTCCCTCCTTTGCTTATTTTGACTGTGCAATATATTTATTAAGCTGTATACCGGTTAGATTGTGTTTTGAATACTACCTCATTGTTAGATTCAACATTTTGCAGTGTCTACTCCTGTAAAGTGCTCTGATACCCCTGGGTCCAGCTAGCGCTATATAAAACATTTTAAATAAATAAATAAAATAAAATAAAACTGCACTAGAACACTGGCTAACCTGTCTCCCTCTGTGTTCTGTCAACCCTCTCTAAAACTGGGAAGAGTCAACCACAATGGCAGCTCTTTGCTAGAGCTCTGCATCTGCACCGATTCATCCATGCTGCCCTGCCGATCCAAGTACTCGCCCAGGAGTCCCGATGGTGACAAAGGGGGTACATGTAATGGAATACCATGATGTCAGCTGATCAGAATGTTGGGATGGGGCAGTTGGTGAGCAGTCAGTCGGTGGCTGGGGTGCATAAACAATGACCTACTTACTCCGTGTTGGTGTGTCATCTTGTTTATAAGAATACACCACATTTGGACAAGGAGGATGGGGTCTATCATCTCAACACATGCGACCTACAGTTGCGTGTTGGGTCCTGAAGAGGAAAAGTGGACAGGTAGTGGTGAACCGCAGAGAGTGTTTTACTGTAGAGTACAAGTTTTTTTAAACAAAGTTAGATTTTCTTGCACAATTCCAGAGGCCTAGAAGGGCAAGATGAGAGGATGTTCCAGTGGCCTCTAAATACACAAGTAAGAGGAACTGGAGAACGGTCAGGCTGGCTAGGTGTTCAGAGTCCACGCATATGCTATTCTGAACATGTAACTGGGTTCAAACACGCTTACCTTCCTGAGTAAGTGGATTTTCATTGATGTGGAGTAGAGCCTCTCTAATTCAGTAGCTGGCTGTCCGAGACTGTTGTCCAAATGCCAGGGAACTGTTGGACCCACTCCCCGTATTTTAGCCAGTGTTTGGGTTTTAGCACACTGTCCATAGCGTGATTTGAACTTGGTTCCTCTGCAAATTGTTATAAAGGCATTTGGTCTCACACTCCACCGCGTGACTCGCTCTCTGCTCCCTACCACAGTGCGACTTGTTCTCCGCTCCCCTTCTATTTTTTCCCGCTCCCCACAGCAAAACTTGCTCTCTGCACCCGTTCCTTTTTAGATTGATCATTCGAGACCTCTTGTATATACTTTAGTATATACTTATATGTGTATGTACTTTGTGGGCTCTGGAGATCAGCCCTAGGACTTGTCTGCTATCGCTTAGGGACTTTTTTTCTGGTTCACTGGCTCTATTTAACTGTCTTTATAGACAATGACCAGTAGAGGTCAGTAAAATACCAGAATTGCTTTCTGCTGAGGGACTTTCTTTTTTTTTCTGGAAACTGCCTCTATTTAACTTTCTTGATAGACAGCAACCAGCAGAGGTCAGTAAAATATCAGAATCACTTTAGCATTCTCTAGATTCCAGTCCATAGAAATTGTCTTCCACAAGGACCCTTAGACAATAATATCAAATCTTGGGCCAGATGTAGGTAATTGCAATTTACCCACTCTTAAATACCGAATTTTACTGAATCAGTATTTATGAGTCGGTAAATGCTCTGTAGGTAAAAAAATCGGTATATTTTACCGATTCGGTAAAATTCGGAATCGGACAATTGGTATTTACCGAATCGGTATTTACCGAATCGGTATTTCCCATTCATTCCTATGGGCCTTTTGGCCCATAGGCATGAATGGGAAATACTGATTCGGTAAATACCAATTCGGTAAATACGGAATCGGAAAGCAAACAAAAGTGAAACTTAAGTAGGCAGCCAATCAGGTGCTACCACCCTCCCCCTCCCTACCAGGAAGTGGCTGCACAGGCAGCTGCAACTAATTAGAATCTTCTGGAGAGGCAGTTGGAGCAGAGAGTCCCTGAGCAGCAGAAAGAGTTTTGTGCACTTTTAAATCTGAAAAATGGCAAGCAGCAAAGACAAAGAGCAGCCAGAGAGGAAGAGGAAACTGAAATTCAGCAGCATGGAGCTGCTGGTCCTTGTTGAGGAGGAGTTGAAGGTGCACCAAAAACTGTTTGGCAGGTAGTCCCTCACTGTGGCAGAATCTGCCAAAAGGAAACTCTGGCTGGACATACTTAAAAAAGTAAATGCAGTTAGAGTGACTATCAGAGACATAGAGGACCTGAAAAAGAGGTACTACGACCTCAGGAGCCAAACAAAAAAAAATTGTCTGAACACCACAAGCAGGCAACCAAAACTGGTGGAGGGAAGAACCCAGCACCCCCCTCACTGACCTGGAGGAGATGGTGGCCTCATCCATAGAACCTGACAGCGTCTGCGGACTGGGAGAAGTAGACAGCTCAGCCAGAGCTGCAAGCAGAAAAGGTAAGACGCATGCACAGAAATCCCCCCCACACCATCATCCTTCCCTTTACCCTTTGTGGCTAAATGAACCCCAGTCCAGTACTGCCAGCACTATACAGGAGCAATGCATCATGGGACATGTAGTCAGGAAATGAAAGACCATGTCATACAGCATAGCAATCAGCAAGTTAGGGAAATGATTGCAGACAGAATGAAGTGAAAGTGAAAAAGATTTAATTGGAGTGTCTGTGAGACAGTAGCGCTTAGCTAATGTACGCTCATATGTCCACGGGTGACACATCTCGTAGGCGTTCCCAGGAGACTGAAGTCACGGCACCAGAGAGGGATGAGAGTCAGGAGCCAGGTCCAAGTGCACAGAATGTATCACAGGACACAGGTGCACCAAGTAGCCATCCTCCTTCACAAGACACAGAAATTGCTCCAGAGTTGCAGGCGTCCCCAGAACGTTCACAATCCCCTCTGTTGCTGTCATCCCCAGATATGCCAGCATCACTGCATGAGACAACACCTGTATCACAACCAAGCAGGAGGCATGTTGTGGCCCCACTATTGAAAATTGAGTCATCAGCAGGTGACATGGAGGGGGAAGACACACACACCTTGCCTGGGGATGTTAGCTCTACCACACTGCAGTCCAGTGCAGAGGTGGCCCGTACTGGCGCAAGACACCGCAGAGTCCAAGAAAGCAGTGTAGCTGCACGTGTGGAGGGTTCAAGTGTGTTCCGTGGCCTGGAGGGGAGCATGGTAAAAATCCAGAGGATGCAGGGAAAGGCCATCATGTCTTGCCAACGCCAAATGAGGAACCTGAACAACAACATGGAAGACATAGGAAAGGGCATAAGGGAACTAGTAGATGTCAACAAAGAGATGGCTGCAGGGATGAGTGAAATGTCACAATTGGTGCAGCTCCTGTGCACCGAAGTAGACAATGAAATTGCATCAAGGCGCAAGGAAAAGCAGCGTGCGCATCAACATCATAAAGCCATCAACCGCCTGGCCACAGCCACATCCCTGCTATGCAGGAGAAGCATAAACATGCAGGAGGGACTAACCCAAAACAGTAATGAGGTCACTAGGGGCATAGCCAGGAGGACCAGTGCTCTTGAGGTGCTGATAAATGCACAAACAGCTCAAACTGCTGCTCTAGATGTGCCAGAGGGTGAAGGGAGCACAAGTAGGAGCAGCATGGCAAGCCCCCTTGTCGTAGAGACAAGGAGGAGCAGCAGGCGCCATGCTGAGGCTACAGTCCAAATGCAAAGTGAGCACAGCGAGCACCAAACATCTGGCACTGGTAGGCGTGGACGCAAATGAGTATTATAGTTAATGGGGAAGTGACCCAGGTCTCACATCATCGAATGTAAATAATTTGTGTTGCACATTTGTGCTTTAGAAACCTACGTAGTGACACAATTAAACTACGTTGGGTGCATACTCCACCTGTCTGTGTCTCTTTATTTACTTAAAAAAAGTTGTGTGTGATCTCTTCCTGTCTGTGTCTGCCATCAATTGGTGTTGCAACTCCAGCTGTGTGTGTTTCAGGCACTGCTTGTTCATCACCATGGTCCTCATAATCAGATAAATCCACTTTGGTGCCCTTCTTAACCGCAAGGTTGTGCAACATTGCCAAGCTGCAATCATCTTGCAGCAGGTGACTGGTGTGTACTGGCGGGCCCCTCCACTTTTATGTAGGCAGCGGAACCTGCTCTTCCACAAACCAAAGGTGCGCTCCACAATGTTTCTGGTAGATCTGTGGGTCCTGTTGTATCTCCTCTGGCTGGGTGTTGATGGGTTGAGGTAGGGTGTAAGGATGAAGGACCGGAGGGCATATGCACTGACCCCTATTTGTAACAAGAAAAAAAAACATTACTCACATGCACACAAACACATCCATCTGCAATATGTATCAAGGGAGTTTCACACAGTGTGTTACCTAGCAAGTATCCTTTGCCAAATTCCCCCGCTGTCAGGCGTGCGTAGATCCCACTGTTTTGAAAGATGTAAGAGTCGTGGGTACTCCCGGGAAATTTGTCTACTATGTCCGTGATGATGTACTTTGAATCACAGATCACCTGTACATTTATGATGTGGGTGGACTTCCTGTTCTCTATATATGTACTCTGTGGCACCAGGTGAACATATTGGTATGTGGGTGCCATCAATACAGCCAATGATGTTGGGAAAATGCACCATCTGATAAAAGTCAGTCTTGGTCCTGAGCAGTTCTGCATGCGTTACAGGTAAGCTGATGTAATAATGCATTCTCTGCAACATGGCGTCAAGAAATTTCTTAAAGAAACGGGACAGGCAGCTCTGGGACACCCCACCTACTGCAGCAACCACACTCTGGTAACTCCCAGGTGCAAGCAGGTGTAGGCTGCACAGCACCTGCACATGGGGTGGGATGGCATGCGCCCTTGGGGTTGGGTGGTCCAACAGTGGGTGGAGGTCCCTGATAAGGTCCAGGATGGTTTGGGGGTCTAGCCTGTACCTTTGTAGGATCTCTGGCTCAGTTAGTTGGAATAGGGTGATCCTCTGCCTGTACACCTGCTCCTCCATTCTCCAGACCCTCTCTCCTTCTGCCTGTAGCCATAGCCGCCTCGCAATCACGTAGAATGCCGCCATTCTGGTGAAACTGTTGCATTTTGGGCACTTTTTTATAGCCTGCACCTGGTTACCACCTGATTTCAATCCATGGTAAATACCGACTCTTAAATACCGAATTTCCTGCAAATTCGGTATTTAAGAGGTTACCTACATCTCAATAGTCATTTTTACCATTTCTTAATTTCCGATTCGGAAATTTTACAGAATCGGTAAATCTACCGATTCCGAAACTTTACCGATTCTGTAAATTTACAGAATCGGTAAATTTACCGATTCGGACGTTTTTGTGTCCCCTACATCTCAAAAGCCAAATGCCGGTTGGTAAAGGCCGAAATTCTGTATTTTCGGCCTTTACCGACCGGTATTTGGTTACCTACATCTGGCCCCTTGTCTTTTCAGTGATATGACCACCGAAGGCCCTGATTTTAAATTAAAAACAGAGCTTTGGACTATACCATTTCCCGCTGAAAGGCAATATTTCTCTCCATGTGTTCCCATACCTGGCATGTCACGCAGTTTGGCGCCTAGTTTCTCTCCATGTTAAAGAACAGTAGATTTTTCAGCACCCAGGATAATGTGCTGCATAGCTAAATACATATAAGGCCTCAAAGGCGAGACCGATTGCATTGCAAATGCTTGTTTGTGGTGACAGCATGCAGTGGGAGGTGGTGTTAGACACTTAAGTAGCTGTGAGGGAAGGAGACATGCATCTCAGTGAGTGCTAATCAGCAGATCAGGGTAGAAGGAGGGTTACCTGGTGGCCACTTTGAAATTTAATATATTCTGCACAAGTGAACGCTTTTTGGTGGCCATCTTAAAGTATTGTTTTCTCCATAAATGATTTTGACAAAGAACAATCCTTGAAAAACTAAATATATACTAAATAGAGTAGCAATGGTACTGTTTTTATGTTATTTCTGACAGTTTCTTGGAGGATAATTTACCAGATTGGATATTGGAACTGTAAACTACAAATACTTCTTATTTGACCAAATTGGTTTTCGGGAACATATGGGAGTAGAACATACAGGATGGAATGATGTAAAATGTAACAGCTCCTCTATTTTTTCTACAGTCATCTGGAGAACATTTATTTACATTAAGTAAATGGGAAAAGGTTTTTTGAACTACTTCAGTATATATGGCACAAACTTGAGTGCAGAAAGGAGACATACGCTTCTGTTACATTGTCTTGGAGCACAAGAGGAAATGATTCTAGAAAATTTGCCAGATTTACCACCAAATGAGGCTAGACATTTGAATGAATATGAAATAGTGATAGCAAAATTGATTGCGCATTAAATACCTAGAGGAAGCACAATGTGAGAGAGGCATCACTTCAGACTTCAGGAGATGAGGAAAAGATGAGACAGTAAAAGAATTTGGAACAAGTCTTCGAAAGTTAGCAACCACAGGTACATTTGGGGGAATGTTTAAAAGAAAGAATTTTTGTTCAGTTTTTATTAAGGTGCAACAGTGACAACATTTGTGAAGAACTGTGGATGAAGAATAAAACACAATTGGAGGAGGTGCTTATTGTGGCAAAACAAGTAGAACATATTCTGAAGTGTGTTGAGGAGTTAAACAAGGGGAGGAAAGTGAACAGTGCTGAAGATGTTTCAAAATATGCAAAGAACACAACTACTGATGTTTGTGTAGTTAAAATCAAAAATAGAAGAAAGGTGTCACTGAACTTAAAGGGTCATGTTTTATATGTGGTCTAGAGGAACACAAAGCGAATGATAGAACATGCCTGCCATTGTTCCAAACGTATAATATGTGTGGGATAAAAGGGCATTTTAGTATCTTTTGTGGAAGTAAGAACAAGAAGTTTTCTAGATCTAAGGTCTCGGAAGTGTGCCAAGAAGTACTAGGAGAAGTCAAGAGTCTTTTTACAGAACGTCCAATGGGGATGGTAATGATTGATGGGGCAATGATCTCAATGATATTTGATTCATGCTCACAAATCACAATTATTATGAAGGAAACATTGAGGGAGAAATGTCAGTATGGGATAAACTGTGCAGCATGGATATAAAACTTGGAGGGTATGGCTGTTCAGAAATTAAAATATTCGGGTGTTTTGAATCCAATATTGAAATTGAAAACAAATTAACAAAAGGAAAACTTTACATCTTGTGTGATGGAGATGATCTGTTAGATTAGGCACCCCAAGGTGATCTGGGGATCCGTCTGAATCCCAAAAGGATTCTCCGAGTGCAGGTAGAAGAATTATCACAAAATAGCTATGTATTTGTAGAGGAATTTAGCAGTTTAACCCCATTGCCGCGGGGCTAATTCCCCGGCAGTGGGGGGAGGGGGGCCGCGCACGGCGCCGCGGTGCTAATGACGAGCTTGGCTCGTCATGCAGCACGGTGGCGCTGTGCTGATGACGAGCTGAGCTCAACATGGCCACGCCCGCTCAATGGAACACCCAGCACAGTGGGGGAATTATCCCCACGTGGGCGTTCCGCGGAGGTCATGATGAGCTCAGCTCGTCATCAGCACAGCGCCACCATGCTGCATGACGAGCTGAGCTCGTCATCAGCACGCAAGAGGTTAATGAGAACAGACTATGGAAACTAGTTGGATATACTCATAAAATCAGGGTCAGAGAGTCAAAAGTGCCAGCTGTAGCGAAAGTGAGATGTGTTCCATTATTTATGCAAGATGCAGTGGCTAAAGGGTTGCAAAAATTAGCAATAAATGAGTCAATGAATCTACGGAGGCAAATGAATGGCTTTCACTCATTGTAGTAGCATGCAATGGGAATGGAGATGTTCACCTTTGTGTTGATCTAAAAGCCTTAAATAAAGAAATAGTAGTAGACTGGTTTCCCTTACCTAATACAGAAGAAATGACTTCCACATTTGCAGATGCAAACATCTTTACAGCTCTAGATTTGGAATCAGCATGCTATTGAGTAGAATTGATGGAGTCATCTCATGAACTGACAAAATCTATGACTCCAATAAGGGAATACAAATTTAAAAGAAATCCATGTGGTCTCACCTTAGCTGCAGCTGTTTTTCAGCAGGCCATGCAAAACATTCTCAGTGGAATCGCAGGGATCAAATGCTGCAAGACAGCATTATAGTCTTTAGGTCATCCACAGAAGATCATATTATGAGGGTCCAGGGTGTTCTTATAAGGTTGCAGACAGAGGGGCTTACATTAAAAGCTGAAAAGTTTAAATTTACTCTGTCCAAGGTAGATTACCTTGGTTACAGATTGTCAGGAGAAGGTAATCCTCCCAAGGAAGTAGTTAATACTATCATGGCTTTGAAAGACGTTGTTAGCAAAGCAGATTTAGCATCCTAAATGGGAATGGCAGAATACTATACAACATTTGTGCAGAAATTTGCTAGTAAAACATTTCACAAGAGGGGTCTTCTCTAGAAGAAAGTTAAAGTGCAATGGAGTGAAGCGTGCATGGAGGAATTCAACGTGGAAAAAAGGAGTTAAGTCAAGCTCCTTTGCTGCAGTCATTTGACTAAGAAGGGAATACCAAATACATTTGTTATGCTAGTGCATAAGGTTTAGGAGCTTTACTGGTTCAAGAAAAGAATGGTGAGTAAAATTAGATTGCATGTGTTTCTTGAAGCTCTGAAAGATGCTGAAGATAATCATTCAGTACTTGAGAGGGAGTCATTAGCTGAGTTCCGGGCAATAAATCGATGTAAACATGTTTTGTGGGGATTGACGTTTTTAGTAGAGAGTGCTCACAAGCCTTTAGTAGAAGTCTTTTTAAAAAAAGGTTTGAGTATAATTTCTCAGTACAAAATAGACCAGAAGCCATTAACTATTCTCCTGTTTGCGTATCAAGATTGTGGAAGAGTAAAGTGAGATGGGAGTGGAGGAAAATGTTGATGAATTACTCAATTTATGGGAAGTTACTCAAGAATGTGTGAGTGTGGAGGAATGGTTCTTTTGAAAAATACAGGGGACCCCTACTCGTGATGCATTTGCTACACGTAGGGAATACTAAACATAAGTGGAAAAACTAAATGTAGCAAGCAAATCCATCCCTATATGCCAATGTCTACAAGGTGGGCTACATAACAATACACACAATTATAAAAAACCACATAGTGTCTGACATGTTTGTTATAAAAATATATATATTCAATTTATTTTTTCATATTTTTTCTCATTATATAAATGTATTTGATAACATTTTCAATATAAAGTGATCAAAAGTAAATGAAGAAAAACTATACAAACACAATTACAAAAAACCATATCAAATGACCAGTTGGTAATAGGGCTATTGACGTTGGCAGTGCGGTGAGATGGAACACTACGCGCGTTTCGGCCACAGCCTTCATCAGGAGACCGTCATTTTCCACCAAACAAAAAAGAAACAACTAAAAAAGAAATTTATAGATAAATACAATGTCAAAACAATATTTAAATTATGTACATTCTAATTATATATTATCCAATTCATAAGCCACCTGTAGATATGGTCAAATCTTCTAAACAACAGCATTGAAGATATAAATCTTTTTTTTATATACTGACAACAGCTAATTTTATCCCTGTCCCTTTTGAGAGTGATACTCATTATTAGGACTAGTCACTTGTTTTTAACATGATTATTTAATCTATAAAACGTACAAACTGATGATATTTCATATTTACATTTTTTAAGTTTCAAGATGAACGTTCTAATGATGTTCATGGACCAAAAAGCAAATATTAGAAAGCCTGCATTGTTTGAAACAACCGTATGGTAGGTATTGGGCAAAAGAGATTGTTTAGAAATTAAAAAAGATAGACAAAGGAGAAAGTGATAGGAAAGGGGAAAGAAAGGGAGAAAAATAATAATATTAGTGAATAAATCCCTCTTTGCTTCACTTATTTATTCTCTATATTTTTAGAGGCAAGATGTTTATATATGTAGAAAATATACATGTTTATACCAACAAAGTATGCCAATAGAACATATCCATATATCATGCAAAACCCTATTATTTGTATCAATGAATAATTTTGGCTGCACTAATTGACAGCACAACGACGCCCTACATAGTCGGTGTAAGATTATATATATACACTTACTTGTATTTTGCATCAAAGGTGAGCAGATTTAATGAAAGAATATGGAATACAATATTCAGAGTGCGGAGACCTCTTCTTCTATTCGCTTGCTTTGACTACGTGAATTACCATGAAAAAATATGTAATCCTAGTTAGCAATTAATTTTGCTAGTTTGTCAGTTTGCATATTTTCAAAAATGTATACGGTTTATTATGAGAAAAAAGAAATTTACCAGAGCGATATTTCTGTGCCCTTAGGTCGATATCATATTATTGGATCAGATGATAATGTGTCCAAACTTTATTTTAGCCCCTTAGCCCGACTTCTTGCTAGCAAGGTTGATTTCCTAGATTAAAATAACAAAAGGAACTGTCACACCAGATAATGTAAAAAAGTGTCTTTTGTCGAAAAATATAGAGACCAAAAGGTAAGATAAAAGGAATCCATAACTGGTTAATATCGGTATATACCTGAGGTATCTAAAGGATGTAGTCCAGAGTCATTAGTATTTTTTGCAGATAAGCATACAATGTTCAGTGTTCAAACGATATTTTTGATAGCCTATATGGATGATAAACAAGAAAAAAATGCCAAGGTAGGAATAAGCTGTTGTAAAATAGATGAAATTGAAACAAAATAAGCGACAAAGTCTATTTACCTGTCGTTAAAATTTAATCTGCTTAGTGACGAAGCTCCCTCTAGGGGTTGACTGAAGAAACGTCTTTATAAGATAAAGCCATCTTATATATAGCGAGGTTCTGCACAGGTTCTAAATGTCACAACGATAGAGAAAAGGAGCAACTAAGTAGTTTTAACAAAAACGTTGAGGCAACTAGGCTTAAGAGAAAGTTTGAAGCATAGATGAAGTTGAAATTATATACACGACGAAGACCATTTACCTGTCGTCAGAAATTATTCTGCTTTGTGATGAAGCTCCCTCTAGGGGTTGATTGGAGAAGCGTCTTTTTAGGATAAAATCATCTTGTGTGTAGCGAAGTGCTAAATGTCACAACGATAGAAAAAAGGGGAAGCAACTAAGTAATTTTAACAAAGGCGATGAGGCAGCTAGGCTTAAGAGAGAGTTGAAGATACTGCTCTTACCTATGGATAAAATATATATTTCGATGTAGTCGGGGTTCTGGATGAGGGACGTCAGCAAACGCTTGCGTGAAGATGATACGGGCAGCAAAGAGAAACCGCGCTGTTTATATATGTTCGTTAAAAAATGTCAATTGAATAATTGAGTTCAGTTGTTAGAACAAAATACAATTGGCCGCCTTTTTGTTACGTAGGAAAACGCGACCGGTATGTCTAAGGAATCGACACATAGAAAAGGAAGGAAGGACTAATGGTAGTTCTTCGTAGTTTTTCCATGTAAATATCCGTGTTTAACCAAAAGATAAAAATATTAACTTATCCAGACTACATATGTATGTCTATATTTTCATGCTATTAAGAGAAAGTATTATATCCCCAACCACATAACTCTTTAGTCGATCAGAGAGAGATAGTGGTTGTTATTGATATTAAGGACAGACTAAGGATTACAGACACCATATTGAATGAAAATGACAAAAGTCATATCAATATGATACAGACTATGTGCTAAAAAACAAAGGGGGAATATAGACAAGAATCTCAATCATCACGTTGTATTTTCTTTCCCCCTCTTTTTTAGGTATCGATCACCACCCTTGCATTAATTTTCTGAATCTAGAGCAGGGAAAAGAACACTGATATTAAATGACTGCCTGTTCCCATGGAATGTCAGAGTTTAATCCATTCTTTACTGTGTCCAAAATAAATATCCAATAAACTTCTTGTTTTTTATGGATTTTATCTGGGCAGAGTCCTTCTCTGGTTTGTATATTTTCTAAAACAAACCACTTTAGTTCTTCAGGTAGATGGCCATTTTCAATAAAATGAGATACGATAGGAGCATTTATTTTTTGAGTTCGTATAGCAGATTTATGTTCCCTGACCCTTTTTCCAATCGCACGTGACGTCTCTCCTACATATCCCTTGTTACAGGGACAAATAAGTATGTAAACTACGTTCTGTGTCTTACAATTAGTCATCGATGTACATCTAATTTTTACATTGTTGAACATCAGTTCACTCCCTTCTTTTGCTTGCGGACATGTTTTACACATGCCACATTTGTAATTTCCAAATACAGGATTAGTCCCTGTAATACTCCTCTGCAGAAAGTTTGTTTTAGGACCTGGCATTCTAGATCTTACCACCAAATCTTTGATGTTTTTATTCCTTCTATAAGCGAAGAGCGGCTTAGGAATACTTTCTTGGTCAGATTTATTTACATTAAGCAAATGCCAGTTTGAGTAAATAATCTGGCGTATTTTGTCATTCAACAATGAGTGTCTGGTTACAAAGACTAGATGGATATCTTTTTTAGATTGATTACCGTTAAGAAGATGTTGGCGATCAAAAAATCTAGCCAGTTTGAAAGATTCGCGAACAAGTCTGTGAGGATAGCCACGTTCCTCGAATTTCTCTTTCATAGATATAGCTCGCTCATCAAAGTCTTTAAGTTTTGTACAGTTACGTCGCAGTCTCAAAAATTGACTGACCGGAATACTGTTTTTCTGAATGGATGGATGAAAGCTGTGATAATGAAGTAACGTGTTACGGGAAGTTGGTTTCACGTATAGGTCTGTATAAAGATAGCCTTGGTCATGTTTAATGTTTATATCGAGAAATTCCATTTCTTCATTACTAATATGGGATGTGAATCTAAGATTGATATCACAAGCATTAAGCCAGGATATAAATTCGGTCAACATGTCTTCATTCTCATCCCACATAAAGATCACATCATCAATGTAACACGACCAATAAAAAATGGATTCAAAAAAAGGAGCTATCTCATTGAAAATATGAATATGTTCGAAATGGGCAACGTAAATATTAGCAATGGTGGGTGCACAAGACGCGCCCATACTAACCCCTTTGGTCTGCCTGTAGAGCGTCCCTCTGAACTCAAAGATGTTATCCTCTAGGACTATCCTAAGACAGTCTAGGATGAAGTTGACATTGCAGTCAATCTCAAAGGTGTCAATGAACCATTGAGTTGCAAGAATAGCACCGTCATAGGGAATGTTTGAATATAGGCTTTCGACATCTAGTGTCACTAGCCATTGTCTATTTTGTTGGAAAGGAGTCCCTTCAAGTTGATTTATAATATGTCCTGTGTCTTTTACATAACCCGGTATATCGGATATGTGTGGCCTTAAGATTGCATCCAAATACTTTGATACAGGCTCTGTTACACTGCCTATGGTGGTGACAATGGGACGAAAGGGAGGATCTACTTCATTTTTATGTGCTTTTGGGAGGCCATATAGGCTCGCCAATCTAGGGTTTTCAATATTCATATACTCAAATTCTTTATTACAGATATCTCCACCCCTTAGTGCTTTGGAGGTTAATTTGAATATTTTCTGTTTGATCTTATTCGTTGGGTCTTTAGTGATTTTAGAATAAAAAGTAGTATCACTTAACATTTCCTCAATCTTTTCTATATACACAGATGTGTCTAGAATGGCAATTCCTCCCCTTTAGCACAGCCTTTGATAGTGGTTGTAGTGGATTCTTTTAGTTCTTTTAAAGCTTCATACTCTTTGATTGTTATATTAAACGGAGTATTAGGTATATATTTAGTAGCTATTTCAAGTTTTTTAGTAACCACTTTTTCAAAGATGCGGATTTCCGGAGATACCTGATCCAGGGTGGGAGTGAAGACTGATTTTGGTGCAAGACCAGATTTGTTTATTTCTAGTATATTATTGTTGTCAATACTAGAAAAGAAATTTTTTAGACGTATCTTTCTGAAGAATGCCATCAAATCATTAAAGAGTTCGAATTTATTAAGACCTGAATGAGGTACATAAGTTAAACCTTTAGACAATAATGAATAAACCGCACTATTAGTCTCATGTTTACTGAGATTAAAGATTGATATAGTTTTCATTCCCTCCAATAACGGGCATTCCGTGTTTCCAGATATCTGTTCTGATTGGAAGGTTGATGTTCCTGGAATTGAGGTTGGTATTGGGGTTGGTATATGGTTGTCAGAACTAGAAATGGATTCAGAAGTAAAGAAAGTTATGGAGTTGGTGTAGAAAGCGATACAAAATTACAAAGAAACCAAGAAGTGTGGTGGGTGTTGGTTGGTGCTAAGACATTAATTATCAGTGGACAAGGCTTTCATATTGAGAGGCACACAATTAGTTCCACCACAAGGCCTGCGGAAACAAATAGTTACATTTGGCACTTGAAGACATTTGGGTGTAGTAAAGATTTAAGGGAGATTACTTAGGGACGTCTGTTGGCCTACACTGGATTATGAGGTTGAACGCATGGTTAGAGAGTGTGGTGAATGTGTAATGGTGTGTAGAGACCTTCCTTATCATCTTTGGGAAGAGGAAGGCTTAGACATTTTGGAACCCATAGGGGTTGAACATGCTACACCTCTACACCTTATTTAATTGTTTTATTGTATTTTATAGCATTGAATTATTATACTCAAGCTGGATTGAAATATCATGTGTGCATAATATACCTTCAACAGCAGTTATAAGATTTCTTGATAATATAGTCAGGAGAGAACGTTGTCCACATTATTTGCAATCTCAATCAATCAGGGGAATTTCAAGTGTACTACTCACCCGTGAGGGTCTCAAGGCGCAGGGGGGGGTCAGCAGTTCCATATCAGTCGAAAAACCAGGTCTTCAGAGCCTTCCTGAAGGTGTTCAGGGAAAGGGTGCATCTGATGTCGGCGGGGAGCTCATTCCAGGTGCCCACGATGTAGGAGAAAGATCTTCCTCCTCTTCTGGCTCTACGGATGCGCTGGGTCTCGTGAGGAGGAGGTTGGCGGAACGTAGGTTTCTTTTGGGTACGTGGAGGGTGATTCTGTCATTGAGGTACTGGGGTCTGGTGTTGTGTAGGCATTTGTAGGCGTGGATGAGTATCTTGAAGGTGATTCTTTTCTCGACGGGGAGCCAGTGGAGCTTGCGCAGGTATTGGCTGATGTGTTTGTGTTGAGGGATGCAGAGGATGAGTTTGGCGGCTGTGTTCTGTATCATCTGGAGCTTGCAGAGTAGAGACTTGTTGATGCTGGTGTAGAGGGTGTTTCTGTAATCCAGCCTGCTGGTGATGAGAGCATGGATGACCGTCTTCCTCGCCTCAGGGGGGATACATTTGAAGGTCTTGCGGAGGATGCAGAGGATGTTGAAGCAGGTGGAGGTGACGGCGTTGATTTGTCTGTTCTTGGATAGGAAGGAGTTGAGGATGATTCTGAGGTTTTGGCTGTGGTCCGTAGGGGTAGGGGGTGCCGAGAGCAGTGGGACACCAGGTGTCCTTTCATGCCGAGGGGGTGGTTCTGAGGATGAGGTCCTCTGTCTTCTTTGAGTTCAGTTTCAAGCAGATGTTGCTCATCCAGGCAGCGACATCATGCATTCCTTCCTGGAAGTTGAGGCTGGTGGTGGTGGGGTTCTTGTTGAGGGAGAGGATGAGCTGGGTGTCGGCATAGGAGACTATGTTGAGGCCGTGTTGTTGGACGATGGCAGTGAGGGAGGCCAAGTAGATGTTGAAGAGTGTGGGGCTGAGGGATGAACCCTGTGGGCAGTTGATTTACGATGTCTGGGAGAGGAAGGGTGGCAGTCTGATCCTTTGGCTTCTGCCAGCGAAGAAGGATCCGATCCAGTCGAGGGTGGTGCCATGTATGCCAGCGTCATGTAATTTGGCTGCAAGTGTGTGGTGGGAGACTGGGTCGAAGGCTGATAACAGATCAGTGCTGTGGTGTGGCCTTGGTCGAGGAGGGTGCGGATGTCATCGGTGGCTGCGAGTAGGGCGGTCTTGGTGCTGTTGTTGCTTTGGGAGGGGTCGAGGATGGCGTTGTCTTCTCTGAACCTTATCAGTTCGCCGTTGACGGTTATCTCGGTGACTTTTAGGGCAAAGGGGAGGAGTGAGATGGGTCGGTCATTTTTGAGGTCCATCTTGCCTGCTCTGGGCTTCTTGAACAGGGGCCTGACATCTGCACTTTTCCAGGCATCGGGGAAGGAGCCAGTCTTGAAGGTGGTGTTGATAGTGCATTCTAATATGGGTGCGATGGCGGTGGCAGCTTTGTGGTATATGTGAGGTGGGCAGGGGTCCTTGGAGGCCCTAAAGTGGATGCCTTTCATGGTCGTGATGGTCTCTTCGGTCGTGATCAGTGTCCAGGCAAAGATGGTGGGTTGGCTGGTGTCACTGGAGGGTGGGCTGAATGTGGGGTCGGGCGTGAGGTTGTTGAAATTGTTGTAGAGGTTTTTTATCTTCAGGTGGAAGTAGGATCTAAGTCTGTTGCATAGGTACTGGTAGGGGGTGATGTTTGTAACTTTGCTGCGGGTTCTGGTGAATTCCTGGATGGTGCTGAAGAGTTTCTTGGAGTTCCTTGGGGTTGCTGGAGTTAGCAAAGATTCTGTTGTGGATGAAAGTTCTTTTGGTGGTTCTGATGTGTTGATGGTACTCTATCATAGCGTTCTTGTAGGTGGTGTAATTTTCTGATCTCTTACTGTTTCTCCAGTTCTTCTCCAGTCGTCTGCAGGTGCATCTGGCCTCTTGGAGATTGGTGGTGAACCAGGTGCCTTTCCTGGGGCATTGTTTGCCAGGGTTACGTAGTGGGGCGAGTTTGTCTGCTCAGTTGGCGACACAAGTGTGGAATTCCATGGCCAAGAGGTTAGCGGTGTTTGCCGCTGTGGGAGTTATGCCATTGAGGGTGGAGTTGAGTTGTTCCTCTGTGACTCTGCTGCAGTTTCTTTGCGGAGGGTGTTAAGCGGGTTTGGGTGACTTGGGTTTGTTGTCGCGGACGTTTATGCAGTGGTGGTTGGTCCAAGGGGGGTGCATGGTGTGGCTGAAGTGAATGATGCCTAATCCAGCAAAGATGGAGTCAAGAGTGTGTCCTGCCTTGGTGGTCAGCATGGTGACAAATTGTTTCAGTCCGATGTTGGTGAGGTTGTCGCGGAGGGGGGTGGGGTTGGGGTCACTGGGGTTGGACCTGGAAGTACTGGTGTTCTGCGGTGGGGAAGTTGTCGCTGGAGGAGGTGAGGCAGAGAGATTTTTTGTGCATGATGGCGATGCCTCCTCCCAGGTGGTTGAGGCGGTCTTTCCTCTGGATCTTGAATGCATTGTGGGATGGCGGTGGCGATGTCAGGGGCCGGGAAAGCGTTGGTCCAGGTTTCCGTGAAGAAGGTGACATCGGGCGAGAGAGAGAGAGAGTCCAGGAGGTTCCAAATTTCCATGGCGTGTCGGTGCAAGGAGCGCACGTTGAGGGGGATGCATCTTAGAGCGTCAGCGGTGTTGGCGGTCTGGCCGGCAGTTGTGGCAGGAGAATTGGCCATTGGTCGTGTTTGGTGTAGCCTGCTAGCAATTGTTGTTCCGACTGGGGTTGAGTGCGAGGAGGTGTCGTAGTGGTGGATGGTTGGAGATCCAGGATCCCTGGCGCTGGTCGCTGTCGAGTTGTGGATGAGCGCCGACAGGCTTGCCTTTCGCACGCCTTCAGTGTGCCAGCGGTACACCCGCTGAGTGCATTCGCTATGTGACCCCGCAGCGACCGCCAATAAATGGGTAAGGGGGAGGGATGTGCAGCTTTGAGGCAGGAGCAGGGGCCATTAGTGGGGATCGGCCGCAGGGGCACTAGCAGCGGGAAAATGGGGCTAAGAACAGAGCAGGGCACAAGCACAGTAACAACAGATACGGCGAGATAAGCAGAAAACAGAAATTAAAAGACGGGCGAGGTACAGTCACAGATGGCACAACCACAAAAAACAGATAAGTAAAATAAGCAGGAAACAGAATTAAAAATGGGTGAGGTACAGCCACAGAAGAGAGAGTCAGAGAAGAGGCGCAATCATGGAAATGGAAAGACAAGCGGAGCAGGTCATAGAGTGGAGCGGCCTCGAAGACCTACCAGAGGAGGTCAGCGGCGGAGCAACGCACCGCGGAGCTGCTGGGGAGAGAGCAGGCCCTAGGCGGTAAACATCGTTTACAACGATGTTTTCACAACGCGGTACCTTTACACCGCGGCTGTGACAACGCAACACGACTTGCGCTGGAGGGCGCTCAAGGTCTAAAAATAGTTTATTTACTATCCTAACACCTTCCCTAGGGTCCACGGGGACTGGTGTTAGAATAGTAAATTAAACTATTCGAAATCCGCGCCCCCCCAACGCAAGTCGTGGTAACGACTTGCGTTGTCACGGCCGCGTTGTAAAGGTATGCGTTGTGACGGTACGCGTTGTACCGTCATATATCCGCCCTAGGCACGAGGTCAGAGGTCTTCCTCGCGCTCCCCCGAAGCGGCCGCCATTATATGGGGAAGGGGGAGGGATGAGCAGCTGGGAGGTGGGAGCGGGGGAAGTCAAGGGAGGAAGGGCTGCAGGGGCAGTAGCAGCGGGAAAATGGCACGAAAGACAGACCAGGAAAAACAGATAAGGCGAGATAAGAAGAAAACAGAAAATTGAAATTAAAAGATGGGCGAGGTACAGTCACTGAGGGCACAACCACAAAAAACAGATAGGCAAAATAAGCAAGAGACAGAAATAGAAACAGGGGAGCTACAGTCACAGAAGAGAGAGGCAGAGAAAAGGTGTAATCAGGGAAAGCGAATGACAGGCGGAGCCGGGCACAGAGTGGAGTGGCCTTGAACACCTACCAGAGGAGGTCAGTGGTGGTGCAATGCATCATGGAGCTGCTGGGTAGAGAGCAGGACCTAGACACGAGGTCAGAGGTCTTGCTCATCTGGTCTTGCTATCTGGTAATGGAGTACAACTTTGCTCTGCACAGATGCAAACATATTTGGGAGAATGTGGGATAACTAATAAAACATCATCATTATATCTCCCTCAAACCAATGGTGCAGTGAAGAGAGTGATCAAAACATTGAAAGAGGGAATACAGATAGCAAGAGTGAATGGTCTTGACTGGAAGGTGGAGTTATCCAGGCGAATAGCAGGGTATCATATTTTTCCACATTCAACAACTGGAAAGTCTCTATTTGAATTGTTCAGGGGAAGACCTCCCTCTACCAAGGTTTGTCTTCCATGTATGGGCTTGAATAATGGTTGTGTAAACAATGCATTAGGTGAATGGAGAGAAAGAGAGAGTGATCTACAGAATAAAAAGGAAAAATTAGAATGGTCTGAACAAAAAAATTAAGACTGTGGAAGTTAAACTATGAGACTATGTAAGAGTGAGAGTGCCCAAGAGATGTGTTGAATGGTCTAAGTTAACAAGAAACTGTTCAAAAACACTTTTAAGACACATGATAGCAGAATCTGGAACAAGAGTAGAATTATTGTTCTAAATTTACCTCAAGAGAGGAAGGTACATGGTGATGGTCGTCATGTGGATGACAATGAAGGGAGAGGTTAAGTTCCAAATATTGTGATCTCCAAAAAATGTTTCCCAGAGGAGGGTCTCAGAAGGCAAAGTCAAAGATTATGTGAGAGCCCTTCCTAATCACAGCATTTTATGGTTAATTAATATCAGACTTTGTGGTGTTATAGCAGACTTTCAAGTACTATACTGCATTGCCATAATTGAATGTATTCATATTTGAACATGCCAACTATAAGTGCCATAATTGTTGTATTCACATTTATAGTCTTATGTTCATATTAAGTTGTGTTCTTAGTTGTGGCCTAACTTTGAAGGCCCCTTTTCTTGCGCTAACTGCCACTTTCAGGCTACAAACATATGCCCAACTAGAGATTTGTCCACTAATGCAGGCTCTATAACTGTGACTAAACAGCCTACATGGATTCCCTTCCCAACTGTAGCTGAAAGTATAGACTATACTACTCATGCTGCCAGGATAGTATCCCCAGGTCTTAAATGCTTCTTATTGAACATACGTTCGCTACCCAAACACCATCATCAAGTGTGGGATCTTATTAACTCCGAACAGCCAGATATTTGTTTTCTCACTGAAACATGGCTCAAACCACATACCATTCCCACAATCATGTTAGCGATACCTGCCGGGTATAAGATTCTGCACTTAGATCGTCAGATCAAAACCGGAGGTGGGGTGGCTGTTGTCTATAAAGATAATTTAAAGGTCTCAACACTTGACCAGTGTAGCAACGACCAGATGGAAATAATGATTTTTAGGTTTTCCTCTTCTCTCAAGTCACAGTGGAAAGGGGCATTATTATATCGCCCTCCTGGCTCCTGTAAGGATTTCTCTTTAAACCTCATGGAATTATTAGCCCCATATTTTAGAGCCAATGAAGACTTTATTCTCCTCGGAGATTTTAATATTCATGTTGATGTCTCAAATAATCCCGATACTAGATCCCTACTTGATGATCTATCCAGTTTAGGACTAAAAATTCAAAACAATGGCTCAACACACATAGGAGGCCACACATTAGACCTAATCCTAACTAATTGTCCTAGAATAACTTGTAGCTTACCAACTTCAATCCACTGGTCAGACCATTACCTACTATCTTTCCAATTACTCGGCTCATACACACGGTCCCAAAACCCCCTTCCACCTACATGGAAAAGAAAATGGCACAAAATAACACCCGAAGCACAACAGCATATATGGAAAGAACCTAACTTTCTTGAAGAGGATAATATTGAAAGTGGATTGGCCAAATTTAATAAAACACTATTAGAGGCCATTGATCAAATTGCTCCACTAGAATTACATAAACAACGCATTAGGCCAAAGTCAGAAATATGGTACACAGAGGAACTAAGAGTCGAAAAACAGAAATGTAGGAGTTTGGAGAAAAAATGGAGAAAAACTCACACCTCTATGAGTAAAATTCTTTACCTAGAAGCTCACTCCAACTACCTCAAGAACATAAGAAAAGCTCGGAGGCACAAACTAGACTCCCAAATTACGGAGGCAGGAAATTCCACTAGGAAATTGTTTAGAGTCTTACAATCCTTTGTCAAACCTATCGCTTGTGAGAGTCCAGATGATTTTAACCAAAGTCTATGTGATGACATCTCGATGTTTTTTGAGAAAAAGATAGACTTAATCTATGACAAAATTACTAAAACCTCTTACAACAACAGAGATAACATAGACAGTCTCAGAGATGAATCCACCCATAAAGGAATATGTAGACTCACTCTGACTTCAATTCCAGAAATTAGTCATACTGAAGTAGAAGTGCTCCTTAATTCAATTAAATCTGGATCACCAACTGATCTATTACCAGCCTCGATGGCTGCGTCACTAGGAAGCCTTCTGGCTCCAAGCCTCAGAGCATTGATCAACATTTCCCTCAAGGAAGGTAGAATTCCCCATGATTGGAAAATGGCAGTTGTGAACCCCATTCGCAAAAATACCACGCTACCATGGTCAGACCTCAATAACCTACGTCCCATATCCCTCCTACCTTACATCAGCAAGATGACTGAGAGACACGTCAACACTTATCTCTCTAAATTCATCGAGGCAGCGGACGGTCTGGACCCTTCCCAATCTGGGTTCAGGCCAAATCATAGCACAGAATCAGCCCTCCTTTCCGTGACCAATACCATCCGAATGGCACAGGATAAAGGAGGCTCTATGATTCTGGTGCTATTAGATTTGTCCGCTGCCTTCGACACGGTGTCTCATGACACCTTGATTAGTCGTCTGGAGGGAGTAGGAGTGCAGGGAACTGCCTTATCATGGTTGAAAAGTTTCATCTGCAACCGATCCCAAAATGTTCGCCTGGGCTCTCATTATTCCACCTCCAGGGAGCTCACTAAGGGGGTTCCACAGGGCTCATGTCTAAGCCCCACATTATTTAATGTGTATGTGGCCCCCCTGGCGAAGGTCGCAAGGAAATTTGGGTTCATACCAATATCCTATGCAGACGACACCCAGCTATTGTTCCCTATCCAAAACATGACCTCAGCAGTAAGGAATTCCTTTGCAGCTGGAATGAGAGCCATAGCTGGATGGATGACCTCCAATTGCCTACAATGTAATGTGGGCAAGACGGAGGTCATGCTCTTTGGGAAGGCACCACTTCTTTGGACACCTGAGTGGTGGCCTCCAGAATTGGGTACAGCTCCTTGTCCTAAGGAAAGTGTGAAAAATCTGGGCGTCAAGTTAGATCAATCCTTGGTACTAAAAGATCATGCCACACAGGTTACGGGAACCTGCATGAGAGTCATTGGCCTACTCAGAAGGGTGTTCCCATATTTAGCTGACCATCATCGGAGAACACTAGTACAAACTTTAGTAATGAGTAGGCTTGACTACTGCAACGGATTGTATATATCCGCTAATGCAGAACAACTGAAGAAACTGCAGGTTGTTCAAAACACTGCTGCCAGATTGATCCTTAATGTTCCTGTGAGATCCCCCTCACATCCTTTACTGAGCAAGCTACACTGGCTCCCAATACGCCAGAGAGTGCAATTTAAGATTTGTTGCACTATCCACAAATGCTTGTACGGTATTGGCCCTAGGTATCTAATTGAAATCTTCCAACCCTATCAGCCAGGAAGATCTCTAAGATCTGAAAATCAAGCTCTGCTACAGATCCCTAGGATCAAAAGAGAAAGACAAGGAGGCCGAGCCCTGGTATTTAGAGGTCCGACTCTATGGAATTCACTACCCCCCTTCCTAAGACAAAATTCCAATCTTGTTACTTTCAGGAAATATCTGAAGACGTATCTGTTTCCCACCCAGTAACCCTAGATATGTCACACAAACTTTCAGTCCTCATTCATCTTCGGAACAACACAGCGCGGAGATATCTCCCTGGAGATTGAATTCCTGTGCTATACAAGAAACATAAATAAATAAATAAATAAACAGTCTGAGATTCATGTTAATTGAATCCAGTTATTTGGCAGAGAGAATATGTATAGTATAGTATAGTATATATATATATATATATATATATATATATATATATATATATATATATATCATTCATTCCCTTTTATAGTTGATTTCAGTTGTTTAGTGGAACATGTTATTGGAGAGAGATGTGCAGCATATAGATAGACATCACAGGGACATGTAATGGAATGCCATGAAGTCAGCTGATGAATGTGTCGGGATTAGTAGTTGGTGAGCGGTCAGTTGGTGACTGAGGTGCATAAATAAAGATCAACTTACTCCATGTTGGTGTGCATCTTGTTTATACGAATACACCACAGGCACCTTATCCCCTGGGCATTTAGAGATGTACGAGCCCTGATTTAAGACATGAACCTCCAACCTCGCCACCCAATTCGACAGCTGCTACTTGTATGATTAGAAGTGAGGGCAGGGTATTGTTCATCGTGATTCCTTTTTCACCAGGATATTGCACCTCTCATGTCCATGGCCTCTGCGGGGGGCTACAAATCTCTGCGGACCTATGAGAGGTGGGACCTTCCTTCCCAGCCCCTCCCCTTGAGCGATCACAGACAAACTATTAGAAGGCACACTGGGCCAATGACTTTTCCATATCCCTGGGCATTGGACTGTGTTGCAACATCCATACACAGCCGACATACTGGAATCCACTTTTGGCTGGCAAGAGGCATCCACCTTTCATAATGGATGGGGCGCCTTTCACACTCGACATTGACACTGATACACACACTACTTTAGGAAGATCGATGTGCACCCTGAATCTAATAAGCAGCACTGGTGCAACTGTCACAGGACAGCATGTGCCCACATAGATCCACAGACTGCCAACTCCTAAGAGGTGGTCAGTCATGTCAAACCATTGACTGCGTTGGCCACTCCAATGCTAGAATCGGACACCACTATGGATGTGCTCATTAAAGAAATCTCAGCCTTTGGTGCCACCCTTACCACAATGGACGCCGAAATGTCAGACCTCACAACCAAAGTGAAGTCCATGAGACAGGAGGTAGTCACTATCCTCACAGTTCTTGGTAAAGTGGACCACTGTTTGGATGCAGTGGAAACCCAGTATGACCACCTACTAGATATACAATAGGTTATAGAGTTTCTTAGGCATAAAGTTCCTTATCTGGAAGACAGGACACATAAGATTCTCCGAGGGGGAAAAACTAAATGATATGCTTGGCTATCTATTCACAATGCTCCTGAAGCTACTTAATCTCCAGCTGTAAGGTCCTTTAGAGTTGCAACAAGCTAAAAGGGTCTGGTTCTGCCGAGCTGCACATGCCTCATGTGATTGTAGTATGTGTACTCTGTCACAAGCTTTTACCCGCCCACAAAGAGGAGCAATTGCTTGGCGATTCTCTGCAGTTAAAGAGTGCAACAAGTTAGAGGAGGTGTAGAATAAAAAAAACTCTACCCTCGTGAACAAACAGACACGGGAGAGTGTACAAGAAAGTGAGTACGTAATTAAGGCATTTGAATACAGTAGCCACCTCGGCAGGATATTGAAGCGAACACTTGGGTTGGCCAAAAGGAAGTTAGAAAGTATAAGTAAATCGAGTGCACTAAGCAGAGTATCTGCATTAACTGAAGAGAAATCGAACAGAAAATACTTTTAATCAGTAGAAGAACTGAATGTACTTATAAAGTTTGACTCAAGAGGGCATGTAAACCAAGCTATACAATAAGGAATAAAGAGAGAAACAAACTAACTTTTGTCTTGATAAAGATGGAGTAATAATCAAACCAATCGAAACGCGTTGACGCATCATTGTACATAATTGGAAAATTTCGACCTGCAGATACGAAAATGAGTGTATCCAGGCCAGGTTTCTAAACTGTCCCATAGAATATGTTCCTTTGAAAGACAAAGTATACTATCTAACTATTGTTCTCTTTTTATGTCATGGAATATTGTGCAAACTGATTGCAATTGGGGATTTTACATTTATTGTTTTTATGAATTGTTTTACATAAGACTGTGATAGATAGGAAGTGTATTGAAATTTTAACATTGTAATCAGTTTTTTGACAATAAAAGATTTTTGTATAACTTCAGTGCTATTTAGCAATTGATTCAAATATTAGGTGGGATTTTCCTTGTGAATTGTATTATTGTGCGCCTTGTGAGGTACGACCTAATTGTGAGTTAAACCTTGTATCCTGTTCCTTTCATAACCCAAGGGAATATTTGTTTTACTTGTCAAGCGGACCCTACTCCCTTGGCTACAACAAGGGGTCTCTCTCTCTCTCTCCTTTATACACTCGCAACTGTCATAGGACAGCATGTCGCCTCATAGATCCAAAGAATGCCAACTCCTCAGAGGTGGTCAGTCGTGGCAAACCATTGAATGCATTGGCACTCGATTGCTAGAATCGGACACCACTATGGATGTGCTCATTAAAGATATCTAAGCCATTGGTGCCACCCTTACCACAATGGACACCAAAATATCAGACCTCACAACCAAAGTGAAGTCCATGAGACAGGATGTAGTCACTATTCTCACACATCTTGGTAAAGTGGACCACTGTTTTGATGCAGTGGAAACCCAGTATGGCCACCTACTACATAGATAATAGGCTATAGAGTTCCTTAGGCATAAAGTTCCTTATCTGGAAGACAGGACACAGAAGATTCCCAGAGGGGGAAAAACTAAATGATATGCTTGACTATCATTTCACAATGCTCCTGAAACTACTTAATCTCCAGCTGTAAGGTCCTTTAGTGTTGCAACAAGCCCAAACGGTCAGGTGCTGCCGAGCTACACATCTGCACATGCCTCATGTGATTGTAGTATGTGTACTCTGTCACAAACCTGTGCAGACCATCTAGATGGCTTTGAGAAAGGCGACAAAACCATTTCTCCTCGATGCTCACCGCATCTCTTTGTCAGCAGAGTATTCCGCATTCACCAACAACAAATGGAGAAGGTTCTTTGCTCTTTACACTAAGATGAAACATAAGAGTCTTAAATGTCGGCTCCTGGACCCTGCAATCATGTCGGTGACTGTGGATGGCAAGACAAAATACTTTTTTGATCCAGGGGATTCAGAGCTGTTTATTGACAACATCGACTCAGTGGCTTTTGGTGCTTTACCAAAAACACTTGCTCAGGATGACTTTCTCCTGCCATGGAAATTTGCCGGATATTAACCAAGACACCAGAGAATAGGTGTGCCCATGATTGGAGTCAGATTGTGCAGGCTTGCACCCGGTGGTGAAGGCACTTCAAAAGAAGAGGAGCAGGGACAAATCAAAATCAGATTTGGGGTTCATGAGTGGTAGGGACTGAGAACAATTCAAGCATATCTGTCGTTCCTTCGTGATGTTACCTCTGTGGCATGCAGTAGGTTCCGGACTCATGCTTTCTATTGAGGCTAGTGAAAACAAGTCACAACAAATATATCTTTAGTTGGCCAATTCCAACCATAGAAGACAAATGGTACAAATGAATCACTGATATAATATCGATTACACAAATATAGAACTACCAAAATATTGAGGAAAAAATATAGAATACAAAAATATCGAATTCCTATCTCCAAACAGGTAAGTACAAAAATATTGAATCAAAAATATCGTTGTAAAAAATATAGTCAAAATATCGAATTTTTTTATGTCTTAAAAGTATTTGAAAATTAATGAAATAATAAATATAATTAACTTAAACATAATTAAAATATTTAAATAACCTTAAAATGAATAAATAATTAATGTAAGTTAAAATAAAATACAATTTTATTTTTTAATACACATATATATATATATATATATATATATTTATATATATATTAACGCATGGGTACTCACAAACTTTCTCTCAGGGGCCAAATTTACAGTGTGGTTTGTGGCCGAGGGCGGCACGGTGGGGTCAGTGAGAGAGGGGGCGGGGCTTGAGCCAAAAAAAACTGTGACCATGAGGTTGAACACAGGCCCCTGCAGCGGACGTCTTCGTCCACTGAGCCACCAGATCCAGCATACACACATATCTCTCTCTCTCTCCCTCCCTTTCTCTCTCTCTTCCTCTCCCTCCGTCCCTATCTTTCTCTTCCTCCCTCTCTCCGTCTCCCGTCCTCTGTCTCCCTCCCTCTCTCTCTCTCCCTCCCTCTCTCAGTCTCCCTCCCTCTCTCTGTCTCCCTCCCTATCTCTCTCCCTCCCTATCTCTCTCCCTCCCTCTCTCTGTCTCCCCCCCCTCTCTCCTTCCCTCTCTCCCTCCCTCTCTGTCTCTCTCCCTCTCTGTCTCCCTCCCTCTCTGTCTCCCTCCCTCCCTGTCTCCCTCCCTCTCTGTCTCCCTCCCTCTCTGTCTCCCTCCCTCCCTGTCTCCCTCCCTCCATGCCTCCCTCCCTTTGTCTCCCTCGCTGTCTCCCTCCTGCTCTGTCTCCCTCCCTCCTGCTCTCTGTCTCCCTCCCTCCTGCTCTCTGTCTCCCTCCCTCCTGCTCTCTGTCTCCCTCCCTCTCTCTGTCTCCCTCCCTCTCTCTCTGTCTCCCTCCCTCTCTCTCGCTGTCTCCCTCACTCTCTCTTTCTGTCTCCCTCCATCTCTATTTCTGTCTCCTTCCATCTCTCCCTTGCTCCCTCCCTCTGTCTCCCTCCCTCTGTCTCCATCCCTACTTCTGTCTCCCTCCCCCTGTACTCTCCCTCTCTTTCCCTTCCCTGACTCTCCCTCTCTCCATCCCTCTCTCCCTCCCTCGCCCTCCCTCCCCCTCCCCTGACTCTCCCTCCCTCGCCCTCCCTCGCCCTACCCTGACTCTCCCTCTCTCTCACTCCCGTGACTCTCTCCCTTCCCTGACTCTCTCCCTCCCTTGACTCTCTCCCTCCCTCTCTCTCCCTCCTTTGCCCTCCCCTGACTCTCCCCCTCTCTCGCCCTCCCCTCAATCTCCATCCCTCCCTCGCCCTGCTCTGGCTCTCCCTCACTCTCCCTCCTGCCTTGCTCTCCCTCCCTCTGGCTCTCCGTCCCTCGCCCTCCCCTGACTCTCTTCCAACCTCGCCCTCCCCTGATTCTCCCTCTCTCCCCCTCCCTCACCCTCCCCTGACTCTCCCTCTCTCTCCCTCCATCGCACTCCCCTGACACTCCCTCTCTCTCCCTCCATCTCCCTCCCCTGACACTCCCTCTCTCTCCCTCCATTGCCCTCCCCTGACTTTCCCTCCCTCACCCTCCCCTGACCCTCCCGCTCTCTCTCTCCATCGCTCTCCCCTGACCCTCCCTCTTTCTCCCTCCCTCGCCCTCCCCTGACTTTCCCTCCCTCGCCCTCCTCTTTTCACACTGTTGTGAAGTACAGCCCTGCCATCAGCCAGGGGCAAGCAAGCTTATGTATGTGACCACCAGAAACCTGCGTGCCAGGTCAAAGCCCAGAAGGAAATATATGTGTCACATACAGGCGTGCAACACCCATTGAGTTTAAAATCGCCCCACCCCCTTGTCAGCCCGGGATGAGAAAGCTTGCCTAGCGCGCGCACAGCCGCGCCGGAGCATTTCACACGTCTTTAAAGACCATTAACTTTTTAATGAGGCTTTGTTCTGTTTCACCTCTTCTGAGGCCCCTGCAACTCCACTCTATGGCTGGAATCTCTCGGCCCCCAGATAGCAGAGCCTCTCCGAGTCCAGGCTGCTGCAACCGGTGGTGTTTAGTGACACTCAAGATTATTTTTTTTAAAAACTGGTACATGTCTGTAAGGTCCGCGGGCCGCCAAGGAAGGCTTGCCGGGCCGTGGGCGGCCCGCGGGCCTTTTTACATGAGTACCCCTGTATTAACGTAATATTATTAAAAAATATACAATATTTTTACCATACGATAGCGGGAGAGTAACATTTACTATTACAACTCTAGTGAGTGCAACAGTAGGGAAAGCGTTGGATAGCGTAGGGGTAACAATAACTATTCCCACTCCAGTGAGTGCAACAGTAGGGAAAGCGTTTGATAGCGGGAGCTTGTAAATTACTATTCCCACTCCAGTGAGTGCAACAGTAGGGAAAGCATTGGATAGCGTAGGGGTAAAAATTACTATTCCCACTCCAGAGAGTGCAACAAAAGAGAAAACGTTGGATAGCGTAGGGGTAAAAATTACTATTCCCACTCCAGAGAGTGCAACAGTGGGGAAAGCGTTGGACAGCGTAGGGGTAAAACATACTATTCCCACTCCAGAGAGTGCAACAGTAGGGAAAACGTTGGATAGCAGGAGGGTAAAAATTACTGTTCCCACTCCAGTGAGTGCAACAGTCAGGAAAGCGTTGGATTGGGGGAGGGTAAGAATTACTATTCCCACTACAAAGAGTGCAACATTAGAGAAAACATTGGATAGCGGAGAAGTAAAAATTACTATTCCCACTCCAGAGAGTGAAACAGTAGGGAAAGCGTTGGATAGCGTAGGGGTAAAAATTACTATTCCCACTCCACAGAGTGCAACAGTAGGGAAAGCGTTGGATAGCGGGAGGGTAAAAATTACTATTCCCACTCCAGTGAGTGCAATAGTAGGGAAAGCGTTGGATAGGGGGAGGGTAAGAATTACTATTCCCACTCCAGAGAGTGCAACAGTAGGGAAAACGTTGGATGGCGTAGGGGTAAAAATTACTATTCCCACTCCAATGAGTGCAACAGTAGGGAAAGCGTTGGATAGTGTGATGGTAAAAATTACTATTACCACTCCAGTGAATGCAACAGAAGGGAAAGCGTTGGATAGTGGGAGGGTAAAAATTGCAATTCCCACTCCAGTGAGTGCAAAAGTAGGGAAAGTGTTGGATAGCGTAGGGGTAACATTTACTATTTCCACTCCAGTGAGTGCAACAGTAGGGAAAGCGTTGGATAGCGGGAGGGTAAAAATTACTATTCCCACTCCTGAGAGTGCAACAGTAGGGAAAACATTAGACAGCGTAGGGGTAAAACTTACTGTTCCCACTCCAGTGAGTTAAACAGTAGGGAAAGTAATGATTTAATATATTAATACAAATAAATTTAATATCAATACCAATAAAATATTAATTAAAATTGATTACCAGTGTAATATTATGTAATAATTAATGAATTTGAAATACAAACACATATTAGTTATTAAAAATCGATCACCTATTCATAATTAATTAACTAATTAACTTCCAATAACAAAAACTAATTATTAATACAAAGTAATACAACTTAATAATTAATTAACAGTACATTAATTATCAATACACAAAAAGTATTTTTAATATGCAATTAATTACAATTACATTCCTTCCCACCCTATTCCCCTATAAACCCACAACTTGCTACAGAAAATAAATTAATAAAATTATCATAATTATCAAAGAATTAATTAATAAAATCGAATTAACAATTAATAAAAATTAATTACCAATTAAAAATGTATTAACAATACATTAAAAATCAATACCAATAAATAAATAAAAAATATTTACTTAATTACAATTAAATTACTTCCCACCGTATTCCCCTAAAACCCACAACACGCTACAGAAAACAAATTAATAAAATTAACATAATTATCAATTAATCAATTACTAAAAATTAATTACCAATTAACAAAAATTAATCAATTAAAAAAGTAATTAACAATAAATTCAAAATAAATACCAATAAATAAATACAAATATTCAATTAATTACAATTAAATTACTTCCCACCCTATTCCCCTATAAACCCACAACCTGCTACATAACTAAAAAGCAAAATTAAATTAAGAATAATTAATAATTGTTAAAAATGTATATTTAATATAATATATTTAAATTACTTCCCACCCTATTCCCCTATAAACCCACAACCCGCTACAGAATTAAATTACGCAAAAATGTAATAACATAAAATTCATTACTTAAAAAAAATAAACCTACATTACAAAAATAATATACACTTTTCACACATATACTAACATACAAAACACTTAAAAAAATGATATTATTAAAAATTATATATATTTTAATGTCTATAGAATATACTTCGATATTTTAAACTTCGATATTTTGAATTTCGATATTTTGACAATCATTATTACCTTCAATTCGATATTTTTAACAACTATATTATGTCCATTCGATATTTTGTCCATTCTATATTTTTACTTCGATATTATGTCTTAAAACCGGTACAAACCATGCTGCAACAATAAGAGTTAAAGCATGAAAAAAGTATATTACACAATCATTGCTCATGTAAATGATGGGTGAAACATAAGTTTTTCGGGGCCGGCGACAATTAGCACCATTTGAAGGCACCATGTGTTGATGATAAAGGACTCTGCGTCGGGCCTTTATAACATTTATAAGATACAAATAAGTTGGAATGTACTTTATTCAAGTCATGACAAAATCATAGGCACACATTTTACACTCTTTGTTCCCTTCGCAACCCGAGCTGATGAGTGTGAGAAAACATACACATGATAAAAGACAGATAACAACAGTAAAATGAATTAAAAATAAAACTTATTATAGACAAAAACGTTCATAAAATCTACAAAATGACAGTGCAAACAGATCTGTTCTAATTTTTTATAGCAGCCTGACTAAATCACACAATCGATACAGCAGTAAGTGGTGAGGAAAATGTTTGCAAGACAATCAAAGCTGAACATAAAAAAGCATAAATACATTGAGTAGTTTTGTGTATTAAGACAGAAAGAAGAAAATGTGAACATTTTCAAATTCATTACAATCCCATCCACGTCAACACACCAATATATATAAATTAGAATTTTCATTCATGGCTTAGGACAGTACAAGATATTTATAGTGCTAAGTGCTGTATTATCTGCATGGAGTAGTTTATAACATCTGTCCAACTACAGAAGCAATCACTAGCAACAACTTCGGAGAAACACGTGGAGTTGTCAAATAAGAAAGCAAGCATAGTGCCATAAATATGAATATTTAAACATGATCACTTAAAATGTAGAGTACGATGCTTAAGCTAAAACCAGGTTAAATACATCTTTTCTAGTCCATGAACCTAGATTATTCACATGTGCAAATAGCAATTATGGTTTCAACATCCTATCCCGAAATATTAATTATTGAACAGGCGATATTGAAAGTGCGAGGTGCTGTATTAATCGGCATGGCACAGATTTTAACATCAGAT
This sequence comes from Lissotriton helveticus, assembly GCF_964261635.1. Taxonomy (NCBI): domain Eukaryota; kingdom Metazoa; phylum Chordata; class Amphibia; order Caudata; family Salamandridae; genus Lissotriton; species Lissotriton helveticus. The sequence goes on from NC_136061.1 coordinate 1,788,081,210, forward strand.
CTACTGCAGAACACTATTACCACTGAAAGAGAAACATGTGCAACCGTCATAGTACGTAGCGAAATATTGCACGGAAAAAGCAGGTTTAAAAGTCTTTGCTCTGTTCCATGAACAAAACAATATTGAGTGTTTAGAAAGACATGTGCAAATAGCAATTAATGTGTAACATGCTTCTTCAAAATACCAATTACTCAACATATCATCTTGCACTAATTTTCCTTCAGTTTCTACCTTTTCTATCGTTAGTTCCTTTTTTTGTCCTCTTCTTCACTGCTCATCCCCTTCCCAGCACACTACTCAACTTGTTTTGAATTATCAATATAAAATGAATTGCTTCTAGATGATAAGTGCCTTATAAATAAAGCTAACCAGCTAAAAGTCAAATGTGTGATATTTGACGCGTGGAACTACGTAGCACTTTCACCTGAATCACAGTCATCTCTGAGATATTGCCAGATAACATTAAGGGGCATATTCACAAGCCCCTATCGCCACCATGACGTTGTGGTGGCGATAGGGGACTCGCCTTATTCACAAGGCAGCGTTAAGCCACTTAATGTGGCTTAACGCTGCCTTGTGAATAGGCCACCTTTCACGTTGTGTTTAGCGTGAAAGGGGTATGCAGTGGGTGTTGTGGTGGCCGTTCCACAGCAACACCCCTTTATAATTACGCTGCCCCCTATTCACAAGGGCAGCGTAAATAGGAGCTAACGCCAAACTTAAGACCAGTAAAAACCTGGTCTTAAATTGGCGATACGCGTAAAAATGCTTTATTTCTCCTCGTTTTTGTATTTTCCATGTGTGCTGCCTTGTGCAGCACACATGGAAAATGCAAAATGCCATGGTTTGTTTATGTACAGGAAGGTGTCCCTTCCTGTACAAAAACAAACCTTTTGTAAAAAAATTGCAGTTTTGTAACTTACATGACTGCTGCATGAAGCAGTACACATGCAAGTTACAAAATGGCATTTTAGGTTTGTTTATGTATAGGAAGGCCCACCTCCCTGTACATAAACAAACCTCCCTGCTTGCAGACACCCTTGCACTCTGGTGCAAGGGTGCCTGCGTTGGTGCTAAATTGTGAAACTTAGCACCATCACAGGGGGAAAAGCAAGGCTGCACAATGTTCTTGTGAATATGGTGCAGCCTTGTTTTTCCAAAGTGGCGGAGAGAGGCGTTAAGCAAAGAAGGCTAATGACTCTCTCCGCCTCTTCCTTGTGAATATCCCCCTAAATATTTTAAGTCCCCCCCACACGCTATGCATATGCTTCCTCAAATTTCATGGTGTGTCACATTTTCGCCCTCCAGCCCTGGATTATTGGGTCTTCCAGTACTGGAGGATAAAAGAACATGCCATCATGATAGATATTGAAAAAAAATATTGTTGACCTTTTGATAATTGACAACTTCTTTTTTGAGGTGCTAAAGGTAGCCTCTGCGACTATTGATATCTTAATAGCCTGACTGATTGCTTCAAACAACTCCTGCCAAAAATCAACAAGATGAGGGCACACAAAAAACCTCCTTCTCCTTGTTGTTTACAACGAAAACAGTCGTTCGAGACCACTGGATACATTTTATGCAGCTTTTCCGGTGTATAATGTGCCATCCTTCTAGACAGGAATGACATTCTTTTGAAATTTGCTGACTGGAGAGATTTATCAATTAAACAAATGGAGGAGTAACCACTAGGGGTACTAAATACCTGTATAGTTATTAAGGTATTTTGGGGTGCATGCCCTGCGACCCAGTCTGGGACAATCCTTTGTCCTTAGAAGACCCCTCACTCACCAACCTAGTTGGTGACATGCTTCATCATCGGGGTCCCACCCGGACGGCCGAATGCCATCCAGGTGTGCTGCGACACCTGATTACAGTGGAGCGGGTTATTCTTTTTTTATATGTGATAGTGGTAGAAAAATGTGTTTAAAAGTTGTCACAACACTACCCTCTCGAAGACTTTATTCTGGAGTGGTTGGACAACCAGTAAAAATATATATACAGTAGTATTTACATGGGGCACCTTTGCCTTATTAGGTAGGCTGCGGTGTCAAAAAGACATAAAGAGAATTAAAAGGGGGAGGTCGACATGTTTCAACCTACGTGTGATTATGGAGGTTTTCATCAGGACCAGTGTGTCTTAGGCTGGGTGGTCTACACACGCTAAGGTGTATCCTGCCCTCGCCTAATGGTGTGGGTGAAATCAAAAACAGGTGATTTCTAAAAAAGTGTTGTTCTCCGTGTTGTTTCGATTAAAAACCTGTGGAAAGAACGGGGAGAAGGGATGTAGTGAGGGCATGTTAATCCAGTGCAAACATACAGACAAAATGTGAATGGTGCACTATGTGGGAAAGTGCCCGTTCTCGGGCTAGAACAATCGTAACTTGAGCAGATTTACGTGCTGTTTGTGAAAAAAAACGCACGCGTTTACTGCCATCAGGGTGTTGCGTTACATACTGAACTGTGATGTATCGTCACAATATTAAGATACAATTGCCGCTGTACCAGTGAGTGCCAGAGAGAGGGCTCAGTCTGACTCAGGTGGGAGTAGCAGTGTCTAAGCTCCGGTGATAGAGCGTGCCGTGCTCGAATAATAATTGAATCAAGTGATGCGGCGAAAACAGGAGATCTACAGTGCTGGTAATAGTAGATCTCATTAAAAACTACACACACACATACAGGCAGCACAAGCAGTCATTCTCATACGCGCAGTTTCACAGAATATTCTTACTCGATGCACGCTGATTTAGGGCTTCATGAGCTCCCCGACCCTGCTTGTTCGTGCAACCACCATCTAAAAATGAAAAGTGGTGAGGGAGTGAGAGGACCGTAACGGTTCCGCCGAACCACGACCCATCGGGTTGGGCTATATCAGGACTTACTTGTGGCTTCTGGAAATCTGGCTGATTAGCCTAGCAGTGATTCCGTCTGGAGCTCCGTGGGAGTGAGGTACGGTCTCTGGCGTGCAGCTAGAAATGGACTTCCGTGTTTGCCGAGCGAGCGAGGCGGGGCATAGTCACGTGGGGCCCCGTTACCAGGGAGACAAGGCTAGAGTCTGACACTCAGTTGGCGCAGCCGCAGATAGTTGCGCTGCCAACAAGCGTCGGATAATCGTGATTATAAAAGGAATAAAAATGTGGAAGGGGACGCTCGTCAGCGTAGTGATGGATACAAATTAAAAATGGGAACTAGAGTTATCGGACAGGTGCGATCAATTGCCGGTCCAGGGGGCTGAACCTGGTAACAGAATAATTTACATGGACTTAAACGGTGGACAGATCAATAATATTTGCTAGTTAGTACTGAATTTCACGGAATATTGTCATTGAGCCCTGTATTTTGGGTGGACAATCTATATATCCAACGTTACTCTTTTTCATAGAGTCGTTGTGATAATTTGTCGCCCGGTGTTAGTTGTTCTATGACAGTCCATGTCATATCGTTGGACGTATGGTTCATGGAAAGGTAGTGCTCAGTCAGTTTGGTCATAGATTTCTTGCACCTGATGGTGCTTCTATGCTCGCCAATTCTTTGCTTGACCTTCCTGCTGGTCATGCCTACGTAGCGAAGGTTGCACGGGCAGATGATAAGATACACAACATTTGTGCTATTGCAGTTGGTGGGGGACCTGATGGTCCAGATTTTCCCTGGTTCCAATGAAAGAGTTTTTGTGTTTTCCGTCAGGTGGCACACACTACAGTTGCCGCACTTGTAGTGCCCGGTGACGTTAGGGAGACCCCACGCATTGAGGACTGTGGGAGATGGTGTTCTTAGATTTTTTGGTCTAGTATTAACGACCGCGTCCTTTATGTTCCTGGCCCGTTTGAAAGAAAAAAGGGGTTTCTCCCATTTTAGATTGCCCGTGTTGAGTATCTTCCAATGTTTCTGGATGGTCTTGGTCACATTGTTTGATGCCGGGCTATAAGTGGTCACGCAGGTCAGTGGATTTTGACTGTTGGTCTTTGTGACATCTTCCAGAAGTACCTCTCGCTGCTGGTTTCTGGCTCTTTTCTGGCTTCGGTTCAGAATCTTTTTTGGACAGCCTCTAGACTCTAATTTAGAGGTGAGGTCTCTTGCTTGGTCTCGATAATCATTCAGGTTGCTGCAGTTCCTACGTATTCTAAGGAATTGCCCATATGGCAAATTTTCTCTTAGTGGTCGCGGATGAAAACTCTCAAACCTAAGCAAGTTGTTCTTTGCTGTAGGTTTATAATGGGTTTTGGTGTGTAGCCGTCCGTTTTCCTTAGTTATGACCAGGTCAAGAAAGACCATGTTTGTGTGGTCTTTTGTGTAGGTAAACCTCAAATTATCGTTCCTGGAGTTGAGCCAATCAAAGAAAGAGTCCAGAGTTGTTTCTGGTCCCTGCCAGATGACAAAAATGTCATCTATATAACGTTTCCAGAACGCTATATTGTATCCAAATGGGTTGTTGTCATTTAGGATGAATTGTTTTTCAAAATTGTTCACGTATAGTCCGGCTACGCTTGGGGCAAAAGTACTGCCCATAGAGGTACCCCCTATTTGTAAGTACAGTTTCCCTTCATACTCGAAAAAGTTCTTTTTGAGAGCCAGTCTGTCGCACTCCAAAATGAAATTTTTGGGTGTCCTTTGTGTCCATTCTTTATTATTGAGCACTTTCTCCAGGACTTTTAGGGTGTCATCCTGGGGTATGCTCGTGTAGAGACTCTCGATATCGAAGCTTACGAGTAGGGAGTTCTCGTCCACTTCAATCTGATCAAGAAGTTGAAGAAGATTCTTCGTGTCCCGTAAGTATGTGGTGGTCTTTTGTACAATTGGTTTCAAGAATACGTCGCAGAAGCGGGACAGAGGTTCCAGTAGTGATCCTATACCGGATACTATGGGTCTTCCAGGCGGGGGGTGTTTGTTTTTGTGCATTTTGGGGAGGGTATAGAAATAAGGGGTTTTGCCCTCATTGTTACACAAAAAATCCCCCTCTTGTTTAGAAATGAAACCCATAGATAACCCATGTTCCACAAGGGATTTTATCTCTTGTTTCAGATCTTGTGTGGGGTCACTTGGTAGTCTCTGATAGTTCCGCTCGTCTGCTAGTAGACGTAGGCATTCATTCTGGAGAGATTTATCTCCTATCTCATCAATAGCATTCCAGTCTCTTCCTGTGGATAGCATTGTGTTCTCTCTCCTACCATGAAAAGAAAACCAGTTAAATCAAATGGTGGAGAGAGATCTATGAGCAATCTATACCAATGTTTTATTCTGAACAGGCTGCTCTTGACCAAAGCTCTGCAAATTGGATGGAGGTTGTGGCTATCACTTTTTATCGCAACTTGCACAAAATATGTAGGGGCAGATTTACAAGCCCCTTGCCCCTCTTTTATGCCGCCTTTGCGTCACTTTTGTGACGCAGCGGTGGCGCAAAGCCAGCGCCATGCTGTGGGGTATTTACAATGTGTAGCATCTGGGCAACATGTAGGCGTTCTGGCACAGGGTGGGGCGTTCTGGTGCAGGAACGCCGCCTAAATGTGGCTGTGTAAAATCTACAAGATTTCACTCAGTCACTTTTAGGGCCATGCTGCATCAAAACCCAGCGCCTGCTTGAAGCAGGCGAAAGGATTGACGCAGCATGTTACAGATAGGGCACCCCCAAGCCTTGGTGGAGCTGCATCGCACTTGTGACGCAACTCCAGCAATGCGCCAAATTTCCATCGGAGATGCGTCACGCATCTGCCCATCTGAGCGCCACTGTGCGCCGCATTGTAAATGCGGCACATCAGTAGTGGAGCACGGGTGGGCAGATGCGTCGCAACTCTCCTGGCGCATCCCTGCTGATTAGCAGAGATGTGCCAGAAGTAGTAAATCTGTACCCAAATCTGGTGAAAAAAAAATGTGGTATACATTGATGATCGTTCCTCGTTATTAATTCTTCCCAGGAAATATATTTGCCGAGAACGAAGAAGTCGGCATACGTCATAAAACCTAAAGAGTTCCAGAATCTCACCTCTAGATCCGGTAAGGAGCGCCCCAGATAGCTACACTCCTGCACCAACAATGACAAGCCATCAAAGGGTGTTTTGTGCAGTTTACTGACCCCATGCATCCGCCCTAAAAGATCTTGTAAAAATTTGAGTCTGCTTTTCTTCGGTACTTTGGCAGCTTTTATAAAAACCTGGTAGACTCATTTCTGATTCACGCACCAATTTATCAATAAAAAACGTATCTAATGCTTACCACCCACTAAAATTTCTAGTGAGAATATCCCACAAAACGGCCTGATAATACCTGTGCTTTTGGGCAGCGCCAGCCCTCCTTGTGACTTTGGAAGTTCTAGAACCCCCAGCTGCATCCTAGATGACTTATTGTTCCAAATAAATCTTCAAAAAACGACGTCTAATTCCAGAAGGAAGCTGTCTGGGATTTTTATTGGGATGTTAGCCAAGAGAAATATTAACAATGGTAGTACCGACATTTTGATCATTGCCACACGCCCTATAATGTCAAGGGAAGCAGTGACCACCTATCAAACATCCCATTTATTTTCAGCAACATTTTATCATAAGTGGAATAGACTTGAGAAATCATTAGTCACTAACACCCCCAAATATCTTATTGGGGGTGACTTTCTAGCTGAAGGTTGTAGTACAATAGGAAGGTCAGAGGCCGCAACATTAAAAAGCAATAATTCTGTTTAAGTTGGATTTATTTTATATCCTCCAATTCTAGTACATTCAGTATTCGACTGAATAGTGCCTTTAATAATCACCTGTTCAGGCTCACGATATAAAAATATCTTGTTTGCAAACAATTTTAGTCAATTTTAGTCTGGTCATCCTTTCCACACACTGGCCTTTATGGTGCTTTTGCACAGTTGTTCCGCTAGGGGCTCAATAAACAAAGTTCATAAAATGGGGGAAAGGGGAGCATCTTTGTCGCGTACTCCTCTTGATGAGTATTGAACCTGCCATCTTAGAGTTGACTATAACCTTAGCCTGAGCCCCTGTATATACATTCAAGAGCATTGTAATAAACTTCGATGGAAACCCGAAGTTGTGCAAGCTATAATACAGGGCATCCCAATTTACAAGATGGAATGCCTTTTTGGCATCAATCATAATAATTAGTGGTTTTATATTATTTGTAGTTGGAGTATTGGCAGACATCAATCGGCCCGCCAAAAAGTCATTTTGGGGCATATTATCAAGAATGGCGTTAAAATTATCGCCGGTTTAGCGACAGAAAACTGCCGCTAAAGCGGCGATAATGGGCTTGACAATATGCCCTGAAGAATTCCAATAGAAGCCCATGTTCAAACCAGAACATGGACTTCTATTGGCATTCTCAAGGGCATATTATCAAGCCCATTATCGCCACTTTAGCTGCAGTTTTCTGCCTCTAAACCGGCGATAATTGTACGCCGTTCTTGATAATATGCCCCTTTGTTCTTCATGAATTAGCTGTTGTGCTACTGGTATTATACGGGCTACCCTAATTTTCATCAGTAGTTTATGGTCCGCATTAGGTAGACTAAGTGCTCTGTACGAATGAACTTATCACGGGTTCTCATCTTTCTTTAAAAAAGACACAATTATAAATTCTTAAAGGGACCTCTCCTCCTTCTTGGATATAGTTAAAAAGGTCTTCTAAAAAGGCACATGTTCACAAGAGAAAGTCTGAGAAAACTCTGGGGCATATTATCAAGGGGGTTTATCTCCGCTTTTTTGGCTTTAAAAGCCAAGAAAGCGGAGATAAAATGATCTCCCTATTACCTAGCTGTCGCTAACACCAGTTAGCGACAGATAGTAGGAGATAGCGACCATCTTGGGCCCCGCTTTGCATGTCAGTGATATTTATCACTAATGACATGCAAAGTGGGCGTGCCAAGATGTTAGAAACAGTCGCTAACATCGCTATCTCCTATTACAAACTTTTGGAGATATTCGCGCTAAGCGCGAATATCTCCAAAAGCGAACACCTGCCCCTGAGCAGTTCTTAGCCATGTTATCCAATGAGAGGTGGATAACATGGCTAAGAGCATTAGCTCGGTAATGCATGAATATCGCGGACTTTTCAGCGATATTCATGCATTTCGGCCGATTTTTATCGCTTAGGAGATATACCTTGATAATAGCAAGGTTCCTAAGCGATAAAAATCGCCGCAGCTCGGCGATAAAAATATCGCCGCTAAACCAACATAGCGATAATTATCGCTAGTTGTTTGTAATATGCCCCTCTGTGGGCAGGCCATCATCTCCACCTGCTTTGGCATTTAGCATTATATATAACGCCCCTTGGATTTCAACGGACGTTTTAGGATTCAGAAGGGACTGTGACAGTGAATTAGATTGGCAGCTGAATAGTAGAATAGTACTGAGCAATGTTACTCATTGGAACACTATATTGTGTTTGATAAGTGTCTGTAATGCCGCAGAAACACGTTGGCAACCACTTCCTCATCTATTGCTAATTGCCGTGCAGCAGGATCCTTAATAGATTTATTCTAAATCTTCTCACTTTTGGTCCGGATGGATCACGCCTAAAACGTCCCTATGTGTTGGTATATTCATTTATGAAGGCACATCGAGTTACATTCCAGCAACACCCCAATGCCAAATATCAACATGTATTCCTCGTCAATTTTGGGAACTTTCGAATGAAGGAGTCAATTATTACAGCTGCCATCAAGTCAAGAGGCTTTCAGACATTGGAGAAATACAAGTTTTTGTTTTTTTAGATATGTCAGCTATGGTTGCAAGACAACAACAAGAGTTGAAGGCGCTGCTGGATCATTTCAAGAGCTATGGAATACAGGCTGCCTTAGTGCAGCAGTCAAAATTAAAATTCCTGGTTAAGGGGCAGTTCCATTTTTTTAATTCAATTCAGCAGGCAAAAAAGATTTTGCAACAGTCTGCCATTAGGGGGGTGACTGAGCAGCCACATAGTCAATGATTAAAATTATCACTAATGGGTGTGCTTACATTTCCAAGGGTTAGGGGTGTGGCGGCTTCCCATGGTGGCCAACACCGGAGGCGAGAACTCCAGTGCCATACCAAGGCACCAAAGGGGCACAAAAAAGGGAAAGAATAGTAGGCGGGCCTTCCCCTTCTTGTCGGGAGGTTTTCAAAGGGCACTGGGGGTTTTCAAGGTGGGCAATTGTAGTGGATGGGGGGCACCCATGCAAAAGGAAAAATGAGCAGAATCAGGTTGAACAGAATTTAGCAGTAAAATTCAAGACCAGATTTTCAGATGGATGGTTAGTGTCACACAACAAATTAATAAGCAAGTTCTGTTGATACATTGTGTGAAACAAAAGATACACATTTTATCATGTTATGTTAATGGGCTCACAAACTAAAGAAAATATCATATTATGTTAGGGTAGCTCACCTCTTTTTCATCAGAGATAATATTTCTACAAGAGATTCATCTTAAAAGTAACCTGCCAAAATCTTTAGTCCCTACTAGGTACCGCCATGCATTCAGCTCAGGCAGCAATTAGGGGTGTTGCAATACTATTAGTTAATGGCATTGATTGTGAAATCAGAGAGGTCATCAGGGATTCACAAGTAGATTGATCTGGGTCGTAGCTGCAATTAAAGGTATTTGCTTAAATGTCATTAAATATTATGGTCCAATTAGAGATTATGTTGAGTTTCTCAATCAGCTGTATGAAATGTCTTTGAGGGCAGTATGGACGTTGATATTTGGACACCATTTTAATCTGATTCAGGAGCTGGGCAAAGACACTATAATAAAAATAAAAAAACAATAAAACCAAAGATGAAAAAAATGATAGAACCCTTTAAATCTAATTATCAGCTGCTAGACCCTTGGAGAGAAGACCATCTAAATACCAAACAATATACATGATTTTCACAGAGATTTTAAACAGCCTCAAATATTGATTTTCTTGTAGTCTCATAGGTCTTGAAGAGAGGTCAATCGGATATTCGAGCCAACGCCTTTTTGACCATTCATTGGTTTCTGTTGCAGTTGAGCTCGATTTGAGGAAAATGGATAGACCAAGATGGCAGTTTGACAGACCCTTCTCTCCAGTCCTTTATAGGTTAAGGAAACAAAATGTAAATGTAAATGTAAATGTGTTGTATTTGTAAAGCGCACGGCTGCCCATTCGACGGGGCGTCCCGGCGCTGCACTCATACCGCTGTGGAACCCTTCCTGGCTTTTTTCATGTGAAATGTCCACTCCTGGGCATCCCCAAGGTGAAGCCAGGCATCCAAGCGCTGCTGGGGCCATTGTGGAGATTAAGCAAGCTAATGCCCAGATTCACAGAGTGGGACCCATGATTAGACTAGGCACCGAAGTGAGAATTATCAGGTCCGGGGTGATTGAGTCCAAGAGCCACCGAGGCGGGAATTGAACCCTGGTCCCGGGCCAGACTTCTGCATCAGGGTCTGCCGCTCTAACCATTGAGCCACGCTTCTCTTTTATTTTAGAGTTTTTTCTATCAATGATTAAACAGCCTCCCTGTAGAGTTTATGGTTAACTTTTAGGGCAACATTAAAAAAGAGAATCATTGCTTTTAAGGCTAACCTGAATACGGAACACCTACAAAGGATGGCAAATCTGCAGGCAGCACTAGTTAGTGCAACTGAAGCTAGGGTACGGCATTCTGGTATTGAGCCATCAGCAAAACGGAATCTAAGAGATTTCTATATGTTAGAGCAGATTAATTAATCTAATACCCATCAACAAACATACAAACACACTTTCTCAATTTGGCTGCCCGAAGAATTGGTAGCAAATATATCTTCCATGGGCATATGTAAAATTTGCAGAATTAAACAAAGTGCAACGTGCTTTGAGTTGAAACTTTATTGCAACAACATGAAATACCCACGTTGTCCCCACGGCAGCCCTGATGATCAAATACTCAAAGGTAGGACAAATTTAGTCTGAAACAGGTCAAATAAAATTTTTCTTGGGTTCTCATTACATACTGAATGTCGGGTTCAATAACATAAGGAGTCGAAATATCAGTGTGTGACAGGACTGCCGGCTTACTGGAATCTATAGTCCATCAAGTCGTCCATGCAAACCTCATTCTACTACTCTTTCCAATGCACCAACCTATTTTTCACCCTATACCTCTAGCAATATATCCTCTACCTCCACTCTCTCATTAATCTAAAAACCCATACCACTAATATGATCCCCAAAATAACCCTTTCTAGACTATTCCCTCCTCTGCCCCTCTTTGCGTCATCTCATACATCGTTTCCTATTCAGATCTCCCAAACAAGATTTGCTAATCCCTTTCCCTGATATTCCTTATGCCAAAAAGGAGGTCTTCCCTCACTGTGTGATCTCAAAAACCTCTCATCTTCCATAGTAGACAACCATAGGTCTTGTCCTAAAATTGCATCATAATTCCTCATTTGACGTTGAATAGATAACTTTTCTTTATTCCACAATTTGCTATTTTCAAGTTGGACCACTCTGTCCTAAACCGTTGTGATGCACCCAGGTTCATTAAACATAGATTTTCCTTTTGAAATCAAACCAGGAAGTCTACCCCTTACCTAATTGACCACTCTGAAATTGGCGTGATTTCTTCCTCTGGTCTTATCCCCACTCATTTATTTACGTTGAATTTTCTCACTTTGTAGTTGGACCTGATCACGTTTCTCATCAGACACTTTCAGATCACACATACATGGTCTGATGCACTTGGTGGAGGCCAATAAACCTTTTAATAATGCAAATGGTGACATCGTGGTGGTGGCACTGGGAGTGGTTCACAATGCCCAAAACAATTTTCCAAGTTCAGCATACCAATCCAATCCTCTGGCCACACTCATTTGAATATTATCCTTTATGATTCAGTTTCAGCATTCAACTAAGCCATTGATGCGAGGGTGATACAAAGATGCTGTGATATGTTTTATTCTCCAATCCCATAATAATTTCTGAAATTCTTTGGACACAAATTGCACCCCATTATCCATGACTAATTCTGCAGGGTCCCCTTCCCTCAAAAAAATAGATTGCAAAAATATTGATACTTCCTCAGTGTTAGTCACTCTTACAAATTCGACTTCCAACCATCTAGTTCCATAATAAGCCAGCACCATACCGCACTTGTACCTCTCACTCACCACCTGCATAGGTCCAATAATTTCCAAACCAAGTTTTGACAATGGTTTCTCAGGAATAGGACTAGCTTCCACTGGACTGGGAATTGTAACCTCTGATTCGTCGCTCACAGCACACGGCATACACTCCATCAAATAATGTTCCACAGATTTATCCATTCCCGGCCACCCAAAAAAATCTCTAATCCTTCTTTTCATTGCTCTCATGCCCAAATGCCCCTCATGGGCTAGAGACAATACTTTGTTCTGTATGGCACGTGGAACAATCAGTAACTCCATTCTTCTCATAACTCAATTTTGCATGCTTAATTCTTCAAATACATGGTTGAAAGCTTTCACCTCATCAGCAACACCCATATCAGCCCACCTGCTACTCAACATACCAGCCACTTTTTGCATTACTATATCCTTTTCCGCAACATTCTTCCATTCCACTTCCAAAATGCACTTATATCCTGCAATGCAACAATCACCGTCAAATCTTCATCCAAATTATCCTCAGTTCCATCATTCTCAAGAGTCAACCTGGACAAATATTCAGTGAAATTTGTTTTGCCACCAGCAATGTATTCCAATTGAAACTGAAACTCCAACAACCATGTAAAGCTCTAGAAGCAAACGCTTCTGCAGTAGAACAGCGCCCAACCCATGTAAATTGTCATCTGTCTCCACAATTGAGGAATCACAGATGTCAAACGGCTGCAAAGTTACAGCACTGAACAACACCTGCTTGATTCTGTCAAATTCCTGGGTTTGACTATCCATCCACACAAATTGCTGATTCTTTTTCATCAGGGACCACATGTGAAAAGTCTTGACAATGCAATTAGGAATAAACCGGGAATAAAACTATAACATGCCAAAGAAAGAACAAAGTTGATCCTTATTCTGTGGCACCAAAAAATTACTACTAGCTTTCGCCAAACTTCCTGTGTTCTATACCTTGAGCAGGTAATTTCTAACCCAAGTACTCCACAGAGGTCCGCTTGCACTTAGCAGCTTTCAAAGTGACACAATACTCTGTTAAGATGGTTAAAACCTTACCTAGAGTTACATTGGGATCCCCCATTTTGCTCCCATATACCAAAATATTGCCCAGGAAACATTTGACATTGATAAGCCCCTTCAACAAGGCTTCCACCGCTGTTTGAAAAACAGCAGATGCTAAAGCAAGGCGTAAAGGCATTCTTTTAAACCTATAAGCTCCCGCTGGAGTAACAAATTAAGTTAGGTGACAACTATCTTTATGCAAGGCTATCTGATGATAGGCAGAAGGCATATCTAAGGTGGCCAAGACCTTTGCACCCTTTAGGGAAGCCAAGATGTATGTGACTCTGGGTAAAAGATAGGCCCGTGTGGTGAACTATGCTCCGTTTGCGGAGTTTGCAGTCTTTTCTCCACTCCCCGCTTCGCAGAGTTTGCAGAGTGCAGAAAACTCATGAACAGTAAGTTCGCGAGCCCAAGCTGCAGCTCGGGTAGAATTACTACCTGAATGGCAGGAAGACAAGCATGCTATGAGAAACAGAGGGAGAAGGAGGATTAAAGAGACTAGGTTGTCCTCCTTAAGGGTTCAGTACAAGAGTGGGGATCCCACGTGTAGGATCCTTGGACCTAGCTCTAGTGTAGGTGTGTGACTCACTGAATCAGTGTAACCTTCAAGAAAGAAAATTTTCTTTCTAGTGTCCCCTCAATCACCGGGGTTGCCCCACGGTGACATGCTTCATCATTGGGGCCATCCCAGTTCTCTACGAAAAGGGGCGTGCTGCGACTCATGAACTACGCAGGAGCACTTAAGAGTGAAAGACTATGTGTGGTGCAAAGAAATATAGTGGTGGAGTGGGTGTGAGTGAGTTAAAAATACCATGATTAGTGGGCCTCTCCAATTTATTTAGCTCTTATGCAGGTATGTTAAAAGTGGGGTTAGTGTCACTGTGGATCAACCAATAATGTGGTTGATTCAGTGAGCGATTTTGGTCAACATGTTTCATGCTACCCCTAGCATTTCTTCAGGACCATGCCGGGACCAGCCCTGCATATGCCACTCCTATGTCCCTGGATATGGGAGCAGTGAATATACAACAATACAAATAATAATCTTAGCATGAATTCATATTAGAAATACATACGTTTGTCTTAAATAGATGGTGTTAGTAAAGTGTGAAATGACACTTCATGGTCTCGCTGGGGGGTCAATTTCACTTATGGGACTCACTGGTCCTGGCTGGTGAAATCGCTCGAATGTACCTACTCGGACACCTCCCCGGGACCGTATCTTGAAGACCAGCATGAACATCAGTTTGCACTGCACTCTGCCACTTGTGGAACTCCCCTGAGGTTTTTGATCACTTCGTGGAGTTCCGTGTAGCAAAGCTCCACTAACTATGCCTGGGCCTGGTAAAGGATGCGTATCCAACCATATCCTCTCATTGAGACCACGCAAGTCAATGCACATCCTAAGACTACAATTAGCCTTAAGACCAACTGCAGATAACCACTCAGAACTATCAATAGGCTCAATTATGCCCTGTTCCGATAGATTGTCCAAATCCACATCCAATTCCTGCCTCATGGCAACAGTACTCGTCTCGCTTTGTGCACTACTGGTTTTACTCCTTTGTTTAACACTATGAGATGTGACAACCCTATTATCCTACCCAGATTTTAATTGAAAACTTGAAGAAAATGTCTCTCCCAAGCTCGCTCCTATAATGTCCAAATCAATTTGAATTCTTCCTTGAGCAAAACTTGTTCAGGACTATTGGGACCTAAAATGATCCCCAATTTCTTCTGCTTCAAACCAGCCCAAAGACATCCACAATCCTTTGCCACATAAGCAGTTACTACTTTGTTGTGTCCTTTAAATGTCACTGTAGCTTCAAACTCACCAAGGACCTCAGCAGGCTTACCTCCACACTCCACACGCTACCGGTTTATCTTGAGATTTCTTCAATACAATATGGTCAGACTTCTGCCATTCATCAGGACCTATCAAGGTAAATAAAGATCCAGAATCTGCCATCATAGGTGCAGACCTTCCACTGATATCCACTTGACACATTGTTTATTTAAATGTGCATGAGTCAATCTTTAGAACCGTAAAACACTCTTCATCCACCATTATGGAATCAGAAATTATCAAAACACACTCCTCTTCACTGTCCGACATAGTTTCAAGCACACTGTTGACAGATGAGGATTTCACTGGTTTGATTTTAGAAAAATATTTTTTAGATTTGCAAACTTTTCCAAAATGTCCCTTCCTTTTACCCTTGGCACAAATTTTTACCACAGCCGGACACAAAATGCCATTTCCCAGATGATTCCTGCTACCACACCTATAACATTCATACAACTTTGGTTTGGAATCAACACATCTTTTTTTTGTCCCAAGTACAGCATCCACACTTGGCGATTGTACCTGGGATGTGATGCCTATTTGCTCCACGTACGTTTCCACCGCTTTGGCTAGCTCCAAAACCCCGTCTAATGCTACATTTTCAGTAGTTAAAACCTTTTCCTGAATTTTCTTACCGCTAGTTATTTTCACCAACTGATCTCCTAACATTTCATCCTCAAAAACCGTATACCCACATGTAGCAGCTAAGACTCTCAGATCACTCACAAAATTTTCTATCGATTCCCCTGGTGACTGTTTCCTCCATACTAACATTCAATTTTTTCTTATATCTCATATCCAAAGCTTTGATGGCGGAAGCATACTTATCGACTTCTTCATATTTATTGCACACAACCGCCACAGGTAAACACTTATAAACGTTCCTACTCACAGTGCCTAAATAATGTTATAATTGAGCTAACTTTTTCTTCTGAGGAAAAGTATCCCCATCAATTGCATCTAGATAGGCTTCAAAACCTTCTATCCATAGTTCCCGTTCCACAGCAGGAAGACGTGGAGAAGATAAAAAAGGGAGTGGATACACCTAAATTATTCAAAGCCACTGCAAAAATGCAATATTGCATTTAAGCTAACTACACAGAGTGGGGTGTACCCAAAAATATTTACCAAACAGTTCTTATAAAAAATGTTCCAAAACCACTAGGAAGTAACAAGCCAAAAAGGTGTGCCTATCACCCAGGGCCGTTTCTGCCATTAGGCAGGACTAGGCGGCCGCCTAGGGCGGCAAAATGTTGAGGGCGGCATTTTAGTCTGGACTCCGTGCACTGTGCAAGTGAAGCGCACGCACCTGACCTGGCCTGTGGCCTGCTGATGTTTGCAATTGAATTGCATTTGCTAATGCTTGTTGTTGCGTTCAAGTTACCGAGCGGTGCGCGTGAGTGCACACCCTAGATTATTATGGCATCACGTGTGTGTGTGTGTAGAAGAGCGGGGTGCGGGTCTGACTGCGGGACACACTACTGGGTCCCCAGGGCCGTCAATCTTGTAGCGCTGGGATAATGCTACCAATGACGGCCCTGGGGAACATTCTTGGCCAATCCACGAGCAGTGCTTCGGCCAGGGAGGGCAGGCCAGTGACGGTGACGCACGGCGCACCAGTGCCACCATCTCTCTCGGCGCGCGCGGGGGACGGTCTGTGTGTGTTGTGTCGGCTGGGCCTGGCCTGGCGCCCCTTTGCCCATAATTTAATTAGTAATACTACACTGGTCTGCAGCTGCCACCTCCCAGCCAGTGCCACCACACAGGGAGTCTTGTCCTGGGTCTCGACTCCGTCTCCCGCCGGCCGCCGGCCCTCTCCCGACCCCACCCCAGCACCACGACTCACACGAGCCAAAAAACAGCATAGCCGTGGTCAGGCCTGGCCGTGTGGTGGTCGTGTCGTACGACGGTACACAGCAGCAGGTCGTGAGTGACTTGAGCACTAGCAGTCAATTAGTGCACGCACCGCCGGTGAGTCAGTCAGTCAGAAGGCCGCTGGGCCTGGCTGCGAAAATAAATATAAAAATATATATTTCGGATCGGATTCGGATGCATTTGCATGCTGCAAATTCGAATATTTGTAAATGAATCATCATGTGTTAATTAATATGTGTAATAATGTTCATCACTGACACTGAGTCAGGCCTAATGTATGTTGTAAATGAGGCGGAGGCGGGCGGGTGGCGGCCGGTGAGGTGAATCATTCATAATTTATTTGTTATCTCCGCTGCGGCCTGACTCCGGACCGAGCCCGTCCTCACGGTCGGCTGGAGAGTGGCGCAAAAACACTGTCACTGTAGTCTGCCCTGCTGAATCTGGTCTACGGGCAATGGAATATATACTGCACTTCTGAGAGAGAGGGAGGCTTGTTTTACTACTGACAGGCACATCATCGATCTTTGCTCGTCCTATTGTGCAGTGATGTGCTTCCGTTTATTGTAAAATATGTTTGGATGTATATTATCACTGAAAGAAAGTACAAGGCTTTGTCTGTGTTCCACTTTGCCCTTTTTTCCAAATCTATAATTACTACTGGTTTCTAAAGTGATGGAAAAGCCTCAATGCTTGGAGGTGGAGATAATGATGTAGCCTTCTACCATGGTTGAGTCAATTACAGTGATTAAAAATTATTTCTGAATTGGGAGCTTCTTTCGCACTCTTTGTGAATGAAATGAATTCATGTGAGTGAGTGAGCAGGAGCTGGGTAGCAGGCCAGGCAGGGCAGCACTGTGAGGGGTGAGGTGACGCCCGGTGTGCTGTGTCCGAGACTCCGAGTGAGGACGGTTTGGATGGTGGTGGCGCGGGTGGTAGGGTCTGGAAGCACAAAGAGAGTGTGCTGTACTCCGCCGCTGGGATGGGTTTCTCCGTCTGCACCGGGTTTAAATACCAGGGCGAATATTAGGCCGTGCTTACGCTTACCCACCCAAACACATACGCCCCAAAATGGCCTTCCGTGGTGACGTGGTCCGTGAACCAACGGGGCGCGTTACCATAAAAAGGGCTTTATTTCATCACTTCGAGTGGCTGCAGGGAAGAGCCCAGAGGCCGGGGAGCGAGCAGGCCTCATACAATTCTGCACTTTTCCGTAAACAAAGCCGAAGCGCGACCTTATACGACGTAGGAGCAGAGGGGCCTCCAGCAACAGTGCCAAGGTGGGAAGAGGGGCTGTGGGAAGTTGAGGGGGGGGGGACATGCCATCAACTATACGATATTGTATGGGACTATACTATATTATCAGAATATACCATATAATATTGTATATTTCTTTCATGATCTAGATGTATGCATCATAAAATTGTGTGTACAGTGCAGAACTTAAGAGCAGAGGACCCCTTACCTTGTTATTTATGCGTTTTTATATAGGGCGGACTTTACCCGAAGGTGTCAGAGAGCTTCACAATAGGAACAGAACTGATACATGAGAACATTACAAGTGAACAAATTACAAAAGCAAACGTTACATTAAATGAGGCAAAAGTGACAATCGTGAGCCAACAAATTACAATAGGTAGCAAACAGTGCATTACAGGAGGAAAAAGTGATATGTGTGCAGGTTACAAACGCGTACAAAGTAAACATAGAGGTATAATACTGCAATATATGGAGGACACTCAAACACCAAACGTTACATAGGCAATGGTGGCACAACAAAATGCAGTTAAGGTAATTTGTTGTCCATATGTTCATACTGTTCAAACTTGTATTTATGGTTCCTTAATTGAAAGCCTTTATTTTTAGGGTGAGTGCTCTAAGTAAATGTTGTAAGCTCTGACTGCACTTCTGACAGTGGTTTCAGTATAAAAATGTGTACACATGTTTGCAAAGTTAATACAAGTTATTTTATATCTAATGCATTTATTCTTCTAGCCTGGATGACGGGGGAGAGAGTGATGGTAGAAAAAGGGAGGGGGGGACGGCATTTTTCAATTCTCGCCTAGGGCGGCACAACACCTAGAAACGGCCCTGCTGTCACCTCAATCACACTGAACAGCGTAACTGCAGCAAAAGCATGTGTCCTTAGCTACAGACTTTGATGAAATGCGCACATTAACAGCAACTTGTATGCAGATGACTTCCAATGCTGCCATTGAATATGCAGAAGTGGTGTGCCTGTCACCATGGGTGCAGGCTATCCCTTTAATTAAATGAAGGTTCAGCTGAACTCACAAATCGCAGTTAAACATTAAGAAGACATGCCTGCCACTGTAGGTGCAGGCATTTGCACGACAAAACTGTTGATATTTGTGCAGGTTTGCCATCACCGCGATTGAAGATGGAGGAGGAGGCTATGCCTTTAATCCACAAGATTTGTTGCTCGTTCCTAGGTAACACGGACAAGGTTGCTGATGCCAGAGGGTGCCCTCAGAGGAGCGCAGAGAAAACATAACACTGAAGGTGGAGACAGGCTGCCTAGCAGCACATCGGAAAGGACGTTGCCAGAGAGCACGTCACTGGAATTGTGTATAATTCCGGAGGCCAATATCTTAAAATCTGAATCAGCATCACCATGGAATCGGCTAACAAACATAACTAGGTGATCAACGTTGCACAAGCCAATAGCGTGCTGATATTACCTGAAAACCCCTGGAATACACGGTTGAATATCGGAGTAGTAGATGCAGAAAATTACCTGTCCTGCAGGTCGTGGGGTTCTTGAACACTCATCGCCAGTGAAAAGTTCTGGAGGCTGCAGAGACGGTTGGTAGCCTTTATTTTCCTGTCACAAGATAGAGCAATCTGAACACGAAAAGCTACAGCCATCAACTGACCAACCGTCACATTCCAAGTTCCACTTAAGTGAGATGTCAAAGTGGCATCCATCATTTCTAAAGCAGAACCCAACAGGGCTTAAGTGCCAATTACCCCAAACAGGGCCTAAGTGCCAACTACCCCAAATAGACAAAAAGCCGTGTGGCACTGGTGGGGAAGACTTGGCAGGGATAACGGACACTGCACTGTTTATATAATAAACCACTGTGTTAGAGGTACAGCTCTGATGTATTCATGTGCCTAGATGTTAGAAACTGTCTCTGAAAGGGCAGCACAGACACTATGATATATGCTTCTGTGTTCCTAGCCCTGAATGAATTACACAAATTAAGCAGCAGGAAAGGTTTTCTAAAAACAAGCAGCTTGTACAGCTTCTTTTCAGAAATAATATTGGGCAAGCAACATATCTAAAAAATAATTAAGTTAAAACAATGTCTGTTAAAACATGTAAAAGGTAAAACTCAAATAGAGAACCAAAGTGGGCCCAAGAAGCCTCTCGACAGTTTCCAAAAATGTGCAATTTTGCCAGGTTTCCATAGCTGCCAGCTGAGGTATGGCCTAAAATCCACAGCTACCCATAGCATAAAGGGTCAATTTTGAGTGGAAAAATGTGATGCACTCATGTTGCGTTTTGGGCTGTTTCCTGTCTTGGACAGTAGGTCTACGCACACAATGAGGGACCATGTTTATCAGGCGAGTTATGAAGAATACTAGGTGGAAGGAAGTTTGTGGGTCCCTGCAAATTCCAGAATTTTCCATCACCACAATGGGAGGAAAACTTTGGGTTTTTTTGTCAAAGTTTGAGGTTTGCAAAAGGTTTCTGGGTAAATAAACCTGGTTAAAGCCTTGCAAGTCTTTCTACCCTGGATTTCACCATGTGTCTAATTTTGATAAAATGGTCTACTTTGCTAGGTTTCTCTAGTTGACAGCTGAGCCAGGGCCTTATATCCACAGTTACCCACTTTGCAAAACAAGTCCATTTTCAGAGGAAAAATGTGATGCGTCCATATTGTGTTTTGGACTGTTTCCTGCTGTGGACACTAGTCCTACCCACACAAGTGAGGTACCATTTTTATAGGCTCACATGTTGGAGCATAGCATAATAGAACATTTGTTATTACCAAATGGATTTAGCTGCATATGTGCCTTCCAAATGTAAGCCAATGTGTAAGAAATAAGGCATTATGAAAAAGACCCTGTAAATCAAATTCAGAGATGTATGAATAACCACTGCTCCTAAAGTCTATACCTTGTACCCATTTCAAATATACATAGGTTTCCTTGATACCCATTTTTCACTCTACATACGTGTAGGAAAGTGCCCTTTTGACATGGTCACCCCCCAACATTTTGTGACGATGGCTATGACCCTGAAAGTGCTCTGGAGGCTCCTGCCCAGGCCCCTGTAGTGTAGTTCCCATATTCCCAGTAGGCTCTACGCATTGGAATAATATATCCTATAGATGTGACGTAGGACTTATGTCGACTAAGTCGGGGAACAGCGTTTACAACGCAACTTTTACAACGCAGTACCTTTACCACGCAACTTTTACAACGCAAGTCTTTACAACGACTTGCGCTGGGGGGGGCGCTCTAGGATAGGAAATATTTATTTACTATCCAAAACCTTCCCTACTATCCACGGGGACTGGAGTTGGAATAGTAAATTAAACTATTCACTATCCAGCACCCCCCAACGCAAGTCGTAACGACTTGCGTTGTGAAAGTTGCATAGTAAAGGCATGCGTTGTAAAAGCATGCGTGGTAATGACATACATCCACTAGGTCTCTATCGAAGTATATTAGACTTAATTGTGAGTGCCAGCTAGCTCAGAGGTCACTAGCAACTTTCTCGAGTTCACAAGAAGGGATTTAGTTTCTGACAACCGCATAAACATGACAACTTTGTTTCCCCAACATAAAACGGATCTTCAGAGTCGTGGAAAAAATAGATAAATATTTTACTCAATCAATCGTGCATGCTTCACTTCACCAGAGGTGCAGAGAAATAGATAGACGGGCATTTTCAATAAAAAGATTTATTGAACGGTCTTCTTTCTCGAGCATAAGAAATGAACTGCTACAATCGTAAAACTGGTTGCAAAATATAGTGCACACAGTAAAAAGAGAAGAATAAAATAATATTGTAAGAGCATTGTATGGTTCCTAGACCATAGATAAATACATACATAAATAACAGAGGCTAAAAAGTACTCAACTGGTGCTTCTACAATACGCCTACCCCGATGTACCTAACCTAAGCTTAGTACGAGGGAAGAAGTAAGTGACATGTAGCATAAATTGTGTATTCTTTGCCAAGAATCTATCCAAGATTTCTCATAGGGTCTAATCAGCTCAGTGCCTTGGGTTAGAATGAAGAAGATCAATCTCCGGACTCGATTTCCCAACAACCCTCAAGGGTACCTTGGAAACACTGGAGCTGGATGTCTTGGCAGGAGAAAAGACAGCGTCTCTCTCAGTGCGTCTACTGGAGGGTCGGCTTCCTTTGGCACTTGCTGTAGCAGGGTCCATCGGGGGATGTATGTCAGTACAACGCGATCTTTTTGATACAATGCGGTTTTCACAACGCAAGTCGTTACAACGACTTGCTTTGGAGAGCTCTGGATTGTGGATTAATTTAATTTTCGATTCCAACTCCAGCCCACGTAACAGTAGGGAAGGTGTTGGAATAGAAAATCAAACTATTCCTTAAGCAAGAGCACCATCCAGCGCAAGTCGTAGTAATGACTTGCCTTGTAATGGCTGCGTCGTAAAGGTCGCGCGGTGTAAAAACCGTGTTGTAAAGGATGATTCCCGCGTCGGGCAAGTAGACAGTCGAACTGCCGCAAACCACTGTGTGCTTCCTATGGCAAGTGTGGGAATATTTATACCTTGAAGGTACCTAGTTTGACGTAAAGGTGGACATAATAACGTCATCAAAGAGTCTCAGTTCTTTGAAAACTCCATGAGTTCTTGGACAAGCCAGTATTTAAGCAAGGGGAAGTCCCTAGTGCTGAAGCCGAGTTTTCCAAGAAATCGCTGTGGATTTTCAGAACTAGTGGAAGTAGCCCTGCCGTATTTGGACTGCATGAGCTATGTCCAAATATGGTTATGATTTCTATGCCTATATAAGGATATGGTGATTTATACATATATAAGGGCATGAATCGGGAAAATTACAATAGGGTCCTAAAATGTTATACAACACCCACTCCACGTTATCATGTTCAACTAAGTTTAAGCACTAAAATATATAAATCTAGAGCATGTGTTTACAATCCAACCCAAAAATACATATAAAATGCATTTGAAATGGTTGCACACGAAAAATGAGCATTAGTACTGAACGCATTTAAAAGCAATGATTTCATTGTAAGCCTATAATATGATATTGGAAATGCTAACTGAATGAATCATGAAATTACGTTTATGAAATGGCTCATAGTTACAGAAGAAAAGTCAAGATCATCCCATAGCAGAATATACAAACTGTTTTGGTTTTTGTATGTGGATTAGGTCACTATTGTTTCTAGGAAGTATTCAAAGAATTCTTGTTCTCTAAGAATAGTTCTACGTTAAACAGATTGCTTTGTGCCAAAGTTCATTGTGTTTTATAAAAAAAAAAGAAAAGTCAAATCAAAAAATAGGAAAATAGTGTTCCAAAGTTAAAAACTTCTGTTTTGAAAAAAGTGAAGGTCGAATTTCAAAGTTGAAAGAACGCTGTGTGCTAACTTCAAAAGTTATTCTCAGTGTCAGGAGAAAACATTAATTCGTCAAGGCTGGCAAAGAAATCGCCTACTACAGAAGATGAAAGTTGAACCACTTCATTAAGTAGATCAATCGTACACAGATGCGAAGCATCGCCGTCAGCGTCAATCGCATTAGCAATGTTCGTAGTAGATGGTACCTGTGTGCCTGTTGGTCCGCGTATCACACCTTCAGCTGGAATTACCAGTGAGATCTTAATGAATGACGTCATCAGGATTGGTAGCCGTTGGTGGCAACACAATACATGAGCCATTACCGGGCCCAGTAAAGCGTAGACATCCGTTGGCATAGCGGATGGAAGTGTTCGACAGATGTCTAACACGCATTCCTCTCCACAAACCAGGCATCGTAGAACAGGCAAGATGCAATCTTGCCAGATTGGTCTGTATGACAGGAACAATGTGGTATTCAGATCTCTCAAACGAGCCAAGCCAAGGAACTATGTTATGCGTTAACGATACTGCAATGCCAGAAGTGCATTCTCCATGGTAATTTGGGTATCGCTGGTGGCGGGACTTGCTATAACGGAGCAGGAGAAATTAAAATAGTATCCCTGCTACGAGTCCCAAGACGAGATGCAGGCCGCCGAACACAGAGTGCATGAAGTTAAGATAAATGTCCAGGACTGCTTCAAAGTGTGCTAACAGTCCCGAAAAAATCATCTTAAATACATGTACGATACCACTGGTATCAGACATGTTTAAGATACGAGCTAACATTCCTGCGAAATGTATGGGGCAGTTTGTTGATAATAATGCATGTATCCCTGCAGAGGACCTTGCAACTTTCAGATCATACATCTCTCTGGACGAGGTCAGTGGCACAGTTTTTTGTAAAAGAATGGCTTTCATTCTGCTTAAAGTATCAATTCGTATAGAAGAGATGTTCAGTGAAGGCCATAGTGGCGACTCCCCATCTGTCTTAGTTTTTGGAAACAATACTTGCATACAACAAGTGACCCTGGCTGACACACTAAAGAGATAGGCTGTCCCTGTAGCTTTCATTGGAAAGCTGCCTAAAAATTGGATCTATCACTGCTGCCGGGGAACCCTGCAGGTGTCATGATAAGTTGTTTGAAGAACCATCACAGGCTCCATGTAAATTAATGCCTTAACAAAGCAGTGTACAGCTCAATGTTGTTTTACAGTTTTTGCCACTAAGAAATACCTCCTTTACCCCACTCCAACATTTGTGTTTGTATGCTAAATACCTGGTCGACATAATGTACTCTTTACCCAACCTTTCATACAGGCCTGCTGGTATGTGTTTTAAGCAATACTGAAACTGGAAAAATCGACACTGGTATCTCGATGGTGCCATGTATTATCCATTCAACGGATGGTTCCTTAGAAACGGTCAATGGGAATCTTTCCAGTTTTTCAATGCTCAGCATTGTGTAGTCTGCTATCCTCTGTGCCAAAGAGATTTGTTTATCTGTAAGGTTAAATACAGTAAACAATTACGTAGTGTTGATTAGACGCCAAGGCACATAGCCAGAACGAAGGTTTTGTAACATCCATCCTAGCAGCATTATAGAACGTAATTGAGACTGGCCATGTTGTAACATTAGCAAGTCCTGTTCCATTATGTCTATGGCAGAGGATACAATGCTGTCCAAAGAATAAGTTCTGGACGACAGAGTTATTAACCCATTGTCAACGACAGAGAGAGCTTTCTCTAAATTAATACGATCAATTTCTCGTATTTGTTCTGCTATTTCCATTTGCGTGACTTTCCATGCTTCATTGTAAGCAGCGTAAATACTGGCGTATATGAAACGTTTATGACGTGGTTTGCGAGGTCCAAGTAAGAATTCTCACAAGTCAACGGCATCTTTAAGTAAAGTTAAGTGTTGTTTTATATCTGGGAGTATGGATTTTTGTAGCCATCCAAGGCACAGTTTTCCTATACTGTAATTTGTTGTTATCCCTGGATGTTGTCTCTGGACATATCTTGGATCTGGCTGAGTTACTGTAAACCCTTGTGTCTTGTTCAAGAATCTATCTTGACAGTTATTCCTGTCTGTGGGCCAGAGTAACCATTGTTTCCATTCAGGATTAGTTCTGTTTTGTTATAAAATATACTTTACGTCTACCTCCTGATCTGTAGTTCTATTACTATCAGGTGTGGTCTTAGGTATGGATGGTTTGTTTAAATCTTTTATCTTAGCCAGGCCAAGACAAGATGTCTGTTAAACAGTTCCATGTAAGAAAAGTATTAGTTCTGGGACGATGCAGGCTCTGAGCAATGCTACTAAACCTTGTACCTGCCAGTCTTCTGTGCCCCAAGCAGTTTTTGTCTCAATGTTGTCTTTCCAAAAGTCAAAGCCTAATGTGGACAAGTGAGCATAAATGGCCACAGAATAAATCTGTTTAGTATTTGTTAACATACTTTTCATGCCTGTCCTATTAATATTTTTAAAGTAAAAGCTTTCTGGATTTGTGACATTCAAACCTGTAAAGTATGGAAATTTTCTATAGAATGTTTTAGACCTACCTTTTGGAGGGTTTGGATAATGTTCCCATTAATTATAAGTTAACACATTTCTAGGGTTTGCAGATTTGTGCAAATAATGATGACCAAAATGATGAAAACAATACATTTCTTCATAATTTGATGAACCTTCTAAGTATTCATGTTTTGCAAATTTTGACGACATTTTTAAGTCTGCCATCATGTTATTAACAGTTTCAAAGTCCCAATCATCAGAAAATGTACTCGGTGAAACAAAATCACTCAAGGAAACCTTAAATTGGTGTGGAATCTTCAGCAGCTCGACAGGGCCATAAATGTCATAATCAGTTCTATCCCATGCTATACCACCAAGTAGAGGAACGGCTGTGATGTTTACTGATGACATGTCTCTTTTTTCAAGATGAGATGATTTGTGTGGTTTTAGGAGCAAGTTGATGTTCTTACTTGCTGTGTCCATTTTACTATATTTTCCATCTATCATCCTTCTCAAACTTAAAACCAAGAATGAGCCATAGTAGGAGAAAAAGTACACCTAACCCAATCCAAAATTCAACCCATGGTGAACACAGATATGTATATGTAAGCTGGTAACCAAGTTCTGTTAATTGTTTCTTGAAAGTTTTGTTTGTTGGTGTTGGTTCACTGGGATCCTCAGAAAAGGTATCAAAGTTGATGAAATAGCCAGAGGCAGTTCTGTCAATAGTTGGTATCGCATCCGGATTGTTTGAAATCGCTAGTGCTGCTTGTTCCCTTGACATGTTAGTATAGTCAGATGCTACATCATTGTAGACGGGAGTTTCTTGACGAACTGTTATTTGGGTTTCAAGAGGCACAAGTTCCATGGCTTTATTGCATAGTTCTTCTTTTCTCACTGCAAATAATTCAAAGGTGATGAGTCTTTCAGTTTGAACCTCTTGGATAGTAGCAAGATTTGTCCGTCTGCTACATCTTTGGAGTACATTGGGCCTACTACTTATTATCGGCCACATGATGTGGTTTTACCAGGTCAATTGATACGAACCGGTTCTCCTTTCTTCCAGCAAGGGGTGGCAGTAACGCTGTTCTTGATCCGTGGATTGCTAGTACAGGTACTGGTTTTCGGTAAGAAGGCCCAAATTCCTTCTTATCCGCTATTTTCTCTCTGACCAGATCCCCAATCTTTGCAATCCAGACAGGTCTTGCTGGGACAGGTGGTTTTTCTTCAGTGGGCGTTGGCTTTTGTATGGTGTTGCTTAGACTTCTTCTTGTTTCATTTAAGTCCTGTAAAACAGCCAAACGATCTTTGATATCAAATGGTTTTTGTTCCACCACTGAAGTATGATGATCGAGGACTTCAACCATCATTCTAGTACCAAAAAGGATTTCATATGGCGTGATTCCACCCAGAGAATTTCTTGGCAGGTTATTAAGACTACGTTGGACATTTATTAGATGTTTGACCCACCCGTCACCCAAACCTAATACCCTAGCTGTTATAGATTGCTTTATGTCATGTTTTTTTCTTTCCACAACCGAATTTCCCTCAGGATGGAATGGACTTGAGTACCGCAATGCAACGCCCAAGCTGGCCATGGCCTGCTTGTGAGCCCGAGAGCTAAAAGCAGAATGTAGTGTGCCGATTGCGTATGTGCCGATAAAGACTCGCAAATCTTTTATAACAGTTCGGGCGTCAGCCGAGTGCTGAGGCCACATCCAAATGAATCTTGTCCTAATTTTTGTGGGGCCGCTTTTGTCCATAGGGACGTCTGAGCGTGGATAGTCTAATTCTATCTAACAATGGTGTCTGTACCGGGCTGGCTACACTGTAGTCAGGAATCTGGTGGTGCTCCAAGCTGTGATCTCTGTAACAGTTATCGCAATTAATTCCAAATTCGTAAATGTGGGCATTCATCCCTGGCCCCCAGTACATCTCTTGTAATTCTATTAGAGATTTAGAGATACCTTGATGTATCAGACCATCTTCGATATGTGCTTCTAGAATCAAAGCACCTCTCTGATTCCTGTTTAGGATAACCCTATCCCCCACTCCAGGGATTCGAGCGAAAGGAACAGAGTTTGCATCAATTATGTATGTATACTCGAGTGGATAGTTTAGAGGTAACGCAGCTCCGCGCCTTTGCTTGTGGCATTGACAGCGATCATGGTCTCACTGTCTATTTTTGTTTTTGAACGAGTGATTGCAGCTACGGAAGCCGCTTGCACAGCTACCTTCGCGGCTTCATCACCCAAATAATTCCATTCAACGTGAACGCCATCACGCTGATGACTCAGTGTATGAATCACTTGAGTCTTTTGTAGTTCTTTCTGCAAAAGAACTACTTGTTCCCAAAGCATTTTATGCTTGATTGTGTCACCTTTTGCATCTTTAAAACCATTTTGAACCCAGTTCTGCAGATATTCATTATAAGACTGGAAGCAGTAATATGAATCGCACACTATGAGTGTGGGGAATAGGCGATCGGTATTTCCCAGCGCCTTCTTGAAAGCCTGCAGTTCAGCTCGCTGAGCTGTACAGTCTCCTAGTGATTGAGTTTGTGTGACCATAGGTCTGAATTTACCATCGCGCCAGCGACCTTTAAAAATCGCACACGTAGCACTACAAGCTTGTTTTCCCCCAATTGAGGGCTGTGCCGATCCTTCTGTATATATTATACATCCGTAATGTTCTAGAGGCAGAATTTCAGTGGGCAGTGGACATTCTTGTTCGTATTGGAGAAATTCTTGTGTCTTCAAGTAAAGGTCAAAAACGTATTCAACGTCTGTCGCAGCAAGAAAATTAACCCATTTTATCCATCTTGGATGTAAAGCCTTTGCATTTGGAATGCTTGCCTTTGTCACTGCCTCTAAGGCAGGTACAGGCGTAACGACTTTTATGCGTTTTCCCTGTGCGAGGGCTCTCTCTTTTGCTACTGCAGTTTGGACCGCTGTCAGGATTTCCTCCTGTTGAAGTGCATTTCATTTCAGCTTGTGTGTACAAGTGTGATTTGTAAGCTATTGGTACCTTTTCACCTTCATTAAAGGTTAGGTTTGTGAATCCGCATCTCCCTGGGATGATTCGGATTACAAGGTTGCATTCATTTATGCGTGTCTGTAAATGTGTTGTTGCTAACATGTCTGTTTGCACTGAACGCAAAATTTCTGTGTGTTTTTGAGTCCAATAAGTAGGTTTCAAATCAGGTTTGATTAGTTCGTAGAGAGGCTTAACCCTTCTGTGTAGTTTAGAATGTAAGTTCTTCTGAAATTCAGGAATCCTAGAACTGACTTAGTTTTTCAGTGTTTTTTGAGGTTGGAGCAGCACACATTTTTCTAAAAAGTTTGCTGCCCGGCTTTTGCCTTCACTTGAAAGTTCGTATCCTAAGAATAGGACGTTGAGGTGGGCAATTCTTGATTTCTTAAAATTGAATTTGTACCCTTCTGAGGCGAATCCAAGTATTATGGTGTTCACCATGGTCAAGTGACTGTCCAAGTCATCATCTGTAAGATAGATGTCATCGACATAAGATAATGCCTCATCATCATACGTTTGTAGTAACTCGGTTACTCTGGCTGAAAATAACCCCGGACTATTCTTAAATCCCCGGGGGAGATGACAAAAGTATCGTTGTGTCCCCATTATCGAGAAAGTGGTCAAATACCTGCTTTCAGGTGCAATGTTTTGACAGAAGAAACCGTTTGAAATATCTAATGTGGTTTTATATTTTTTGCGCACAATGTTATTCATCAGTGCTGCACTGTGTTCATTTTGTACTGCAAACATTTTGCAACAAGGGATTGTTCATGGACGAGGTGCATGTTTCAATCACCCCTTGGTATTCAAGTTGATCTAGGATCTCCCTAACCTGATTTTTTGATTCTTGTTTAACTGGATACTGCTTTTGGTTGATTTTTTAACTAGATCTTATGGCGAGGAGAATCCTTCTCCCATCCAACATGATTTTTATATAATGCTGGAGCCTGGGCCACAGCCCATTTTCTGGCATAGGTGTATTTTTAAAGTACCTTGCATGTTACATGGAAACTTGCTGACACTTTTTAAAATAAAGATCGATTTCTCCCGAGGTAATTCGCATACTATCGGCCCGCCCTGCTTCATCGAACACCA
The DNA here is from genome assembly GCF_964261635.1 of Lissotriton helveticus. Lineage (NCBI taxonomy): Eukaryota > Metazoa > Chordata > Amphibia > Caudata > Salamandridae > Lissotriton > Lissotriton helveticus. Next base: position 1,788,111,310 of record NC_136061.1, read on the forward strand.
CCAACTCACGATTCGCGATGGAGCCAGTAGATTACAATCGACAATCCTCACAACACAAGCTAAAATCTGAGCATGTACCCTTCCAGTATTAATTATTAACTGCACGATGTTTGACAGTAGGTTATAAAAATAGACTGCACGATGTTTGTTATATAAATTCTCTACACTAAAGTGCCAAATTAAACACCCCACCACTAACCACAGAGTCAGGCACCTGACAACTAACGTTCTACACGTGACCAGCCTGATTAGCCTTTAATTAGGTCCCTCCCCCCCTATCTCATAGATTGTTTCCGGTGGATGTACAAAGTACCTCTTCGCGCTTCACCTTTCCAGGCTAAGACAAATCCGGCCTTCAGGAGGGTGAGTAGTCCAGCCCCTCTGATATGGTGTTCTAAGCCCAGACACCTCCTCTTGACCTGGTGTTTCAAGTTTAATCACCTTCAGTCTCTCTAAAAACCGCATCGCTATTTGTTTCAAACTGTCATCAAACCAAAACCTCCTCCGCCCAACACCTACCTGTCTTAAGGAAGACCCGCCGTGACCACCAACCGCGGCACCTTAGAGTCGAAATGTCGACGATTGCGCTAGGTCCAGTACTACCAGGACTCTATATCACTGAAGATAAAAATTTCTGGAATGAAATCAACATCTGGCCTATTTCAAACCTGTATATAAAATTCAAACAAGCTTACACTGTACATATTGTTCACCACCTGAGCACCTTCCACTATTGTCACCCTTATGCACTTTATAATTATATTTATGTTCAAAAGTTAGAAACTTCTGTTTTGAAAAAAGTGAAGGTCGAATTTCAGAGTTGAAAGAACGCTGTGTGCTAACTTCAAAAGTTATTCTCGGTGTCAGGAGAAAACAATAATTTGTCAAGGCTGGCAAAGAAATCGCCTACCACAGGAGATGAAAGTTGAACCACTTCATTAAGTAGATCAATCGTACACAGATGCGAAGCATCGCCGTCAGCGTCAGTCGCATTAGCAATGTTCGTAGTAGATGGTACCTGTGGGCCTGTTGGTCCACGTATCACACCTTCAGCTGGAATTACCGGTGAGATCTTAATGAATGACGTCATCAGGATTGGTAGCCGTTGGTGGCAACACAATACATGAGCCATTACCGGGCCCAGTAAAGCATAGACATCCATTGGCATAGCCGATGGAAGTGTTAGACAGATGTCTAACACGCATTCCTCTCCACAAACCAGGCATCGTAGAACAGGCAAGATGCAATCTTGCCAGATTGGTCTGTATGAGAGGAACAATGTGGTATTCAGATCTCTCAAACAAGCCAAGCCAAGGATCTGTGTTATGTGTTAACGATACTGCAATGCCAGAAGAGCATTCTCCATGGTAATTTGGGTATCGCTGGTGGCCGGATTTGCCATAACGGAGCAGGAGAAATTAAAATAGTATCCCGGCTATGAGTCCCAAGACGAGAGGCAGGCCGCCGAACACAGAGTGCATGAAGTTAGGATAAATGTCCAGGACTGCTTCAAAGGTGCTAACAGTCCCGAAAAAATTGTCTTAAATACATGTACGATACCACTGGTATCAGACATGTTTAAGATACGACCTAACATTCCTGTGAAATGTATGGGGCAGTTTGTTGATAATAATGCATGTATCCCTGCAGAGGACCTTGCAACTTGCAGATCATACATCTCTCTGGATGAGGTCAGTGGCACCGTTTTTTGTAAAAGAATGGCTTTCATTCTGCATAAAGTATCAGTTCGTATAGAAGAGATGTTCAGTGAAGGCCATAGCGGCGACTCCCCGTCAGTCTTAGTTTTTGGAAACAATACTTGCATACAACAAGTGACCCTGGCTGACACACTAAGGAGATAGGCTGTCCCTGTACCTTTCATTGGAAAGCTGCCTAAAAATTGGATCTATCACTGCTGCCGGGGAACCCTGCAGGTGTCATGATAAGTTGTTTGAAGAACCATCATAGGCTCCATGTAACTTAATGCCTTAACAAAGCAGTGTACAGCTCAATGTTGTTTTACAGTTTTTGCCACTAAGAAATACCTCCTTTACCCCACTCCAACATTTGTGTGTGTATGCTAAATCCCTGCTCGACTTAATGTACTCTTTACCCAACCTTTCATACAGTCCTGCTGGTATGTGTTTTAAGCAATACTGAAACTGGAAAATCAACACTGGTATCTCGATGGTGCCATGTATTATCCATTCAACGGATGGTTCCTCAGAAATGGTCAATGGTAATCTTTCCAGTTTTTCAATGCTCAGCATTGTGTAGTCTCTCTCCTCTGTGCCAAAGAGATTTGTTTATCTGTAAGGTTAAATACAGTAAACCATTACGTAGTGTTGATTAGACGCCAAGGCACATAGCCAGAACAAAGGTTTTATAACATCCAGCCTAGCAGCATTATAGAACGTAATTGAGACTGGCCATGTTGTAACATTAGCAAGTCCTGTTCCATTATGTCTATGGCAGAGGATACAATGCTGTCCAAAGAATACATTCTGGACGACAGAGTTGTTAACCCACTGTCAACTACAGAGAGATCTTTCTCTAAATTAATACGATCAATTTCTCGTATTTGTTCTGCTATTTCCATTTGCGTGACTTTCCATGCGTCATTGTAAGCAGCGTAAATACCGGCGTATATGAAACGTTTATGACGTGGTTTGCGAGGTCCAAGTAAGAATTCTCACAAGTCAACGGCATCTTTAAGTAAAGTTAAGTGTTGTTTTATATCTGGGAGTATGGATTTTTGTAGCCATCCAAGGCACAGTTTTCCTACACTGTAATTTGTTGTTATCCCTGGATGTTGTCTCTGGACATATCTTGGATCTGGCTGAGTTACTGTAAACCCTTGTGTCTTGTTCAAGAATCTATCTTGACAGTTATTCCTGTCTGTGGGCCAGAGTAACCATTGTTTCCATTCAGGATTAGTTCTTTTTTGTTGTAAAATATAATTTACGTCTACCTCCTCATCTGTAGTTCTATTACTACCAGGTGTGGTTTTAGGCATGGATGGTTTGTTTAAATCTTTTATCTTAGCCAGGCCAAGACAAGATGTCTGTTGAACAGTTCCATTTAAGAACAGTATTAGTTCTGGGACGATGCAGGCTCTGAACAATGCTACTAATCCTTGTACATGCCAGTCTTTTGTGCCCCAAACAGTTTTTGTATCAATGTTGTCTTTCCAAAAGTCAAAGCCTAATGTGGACAATTGAGCATAAAAGGTCACAGAATAAATCTGTTTAGTATTTGTTAACATACTTTTCATGCCTGTCCTGTTAACATTTTTAAAGTAAAAGCTTTCTGGATTTGTGACATTCAAACCTGTAAAGTATGGAAATTTTCTGTAGAATGTTTTAGACCTACCTTTTGGAGGGTTTGGATAATGTTCCCATTGATTATAAGTTAAAACATTTCTAGGGTTTGCAGATGTGTGCAAATAATGATGACCAAAATGATTAAAACAATACATTTCTTCATAATTTGATGAACCTTCTAAGTATTCATGTTTTGCAAATTTTTACGACATTTCTAAGTCTACCACCATGTTATTAACAATTTCAAAGTCCCAATCATCAGAAAATGTACTTGGTGAAACAAAATCACTCAAGGAAACCTTAAATTGGTGTGGAATCTTCAGCAGCTCGACAGGGCCATAAATGTCATAATCAGTTCTATCCCATGCTATACCACCAAGTAGAGGAACGGCTGTAATGTTTACTGATGACAGGTCTCTTTTTTCACGATGAGATGATTTGTGTGGTTTTAGGCGCAAGTTGATGTTATTACTTGCTGTGTCCATTTTTGACTATATTTTCCATCTATCAGCCTTCTCAAACTTAAAAACAAGAATGAGCCATAGTAGGAGAAAAAGTACACCTAACCCAATCCAAAATTCAACCCATGGTGAAGACAGATATGTATTTGCAAGCTGGTGACCAAGTTCTGTTAATTGTTCCTTGAAAGTTTTGTTTGTTGGTGTTGGTTCACTGGGATCCTCAGAAAAGGTATCAAAGTTGATGAAATAGCCAGAGGCAGTTCTGTCAATAGTTGGTATCGCATCCGGATTGTTTGAAATCGCTAGTGCTGCTTGTTCCCTTGACATGTTTGTATAGTCAGATGCTACATCAGTGTAGACGGGAGTTTCTTGACGAACTGTTATTTGTGTTTCAAGATGCACAAGTTCCATGGCTTTATTGCATAGTTCTTCTTTTCTCACTGCAGATTATTCAGAGGTGATGAGTCTTTCAGTTTGAACCTCTTGGATAGTAGCAAGATTTGTCCGTCTGCTACATCTTTGGAGTACACTGGGCCTACTACTTATTATCGGCCACATGATGTGGTTTTACCAGGTCAATTGATACGAACCGGTTCTCCTTTCTTCCAGCAAGGGGCGGCAGTAACATTGTCCTTGATTCGTGGATTGCTATTACAGGTAATGGTTTTCGGTAAGAAAGCCCAAATTCCTTCTTATCCACTATTTTCTCTCTGACCAGATCCCCAATCTTTGGAATCCACACAGGTCTTGCTGGGACAGGTGGTTTTTCTTCAGTGGGCATTGGCTGTTGTATGGTGGTGCTTTGACTTCTTCTTGTTTCATTTAAGTCCTGTAAAACAGCCAAACTATCTTTGATATCAAATGGTTTTTGTTCCACCACTGAAGTATGACGATCGAGGACTTCAACCATCATTCTAGTACCAAAAAGGATTTCATATGGAGTGATTCCACTCAGAGAAATTCTTGGCAGGTTATTAAGACTACGTTGGGCATTTATTAGATGTTTGACCTACACGTCACCCGAACCTAATACCCTAGCTGTTATAGATTGCTTTAGGTCATCTTTTTTTCTTCCCACAACCGAATTTCCCTCCGGATGGAATGGACTTGAGTACCGCAATGCAACGCCCAAGCTGGCCATGGCCTCCTTGTGAGCCCGAGAGCTAAAAGCAGGACCCTGGTCAGAATGTAGCATGCCGATTGCATATGTGCCGATAAAGACTCACAAATATTTTATAACAGTTCGGGCGTCAGCCGAGTGCTGAGGCCACATTCAAATGAATCTTGTCCTAATTTTTGTGGGGTCTCTTTTGTCCATAGGGACGTCTGAGCGTGGATAGTCTAATGCTATCTAACAATGGTATCTGTACCGGGCTGGCTACACTGTAGTCAGGAATCGGGTGGTGCTCCAAGCTGTGATCTCTGTAACAGTTATCGCAATTAATTCCAAATTCTTAAATGTGGGCATTCATCCCTGGCCACCAGTGCATCTCTTGTAATTCTATTAGAGATTTAGAGATCCCTTGATGTATCAGACCCTCTTCCATATGTGCTTCTAGAATCAAAGCACCTCTCTGATTCCTGTTTGGGATTACCCTATCCCCCACTCCAGGGATTCGAGCGAAAGGAACAGAGTTTGCATCAATTATGTATGTATACTTGAGTGGATAGTTTAGAGGTAACGCAGCTCCGCGCCTTTGCTTGTGGCATTGACAGCGATCATGGTCTCACTGTCTATTTTTGTTTTTGAACGAGTGATTGCAGCTACGGAAGCCGCTTGCACAGCTACCTTCGTGGCTTCATCACCCAATTAATTCCATTCAACGTGAACGCCATCACGCTGATGACTCAGTGTATGGATCACTTGAGTCTTTTGTAGTTCTTTCTGCAAAAGGACTACTTGTTCCCAAAGCATTTTATGCTTGATTGTGCCACCTTTTGCATCTTTAAAACTATTTTGAACCTAGTTCTGCAGATATTCATTATAAGACTGGAAGCAGTAATATGAATCGCACACTATGAGTGTGGGGAATACGCGATCGGTATTTCCCAGCGCCATCTTGAAAGCCTGCAGTTCAGCTCGCTGAGCTGTACAGTCTCCTAGTGATTGAGTTTGTGTGACCATAGGTCTGAATTTACCATTGCGCCAACGACATTTAACAATCGCGCACGCAGCACTACAAGCTTGCTTTCCCCCAATTGAGGGCTGTGCTGATCCTTCTGTATATATTATACATCCATAATGTTCTAGAGGCAGAATTTCAGTGGGCAGAGGACATTCTTGTTCGTATTGGAGAAATTCTTGTGTCTTCAAGTAAAGGTCAAAAACGTATTCAACGTCTGTCGCAGCAAGACAATTAACTGATTTTATCCATCTTGGATGTAAAGCTTTTGCATTTGGAATGCTTGCCTTTGTCACTGCCTCTAAGGCAGGTACAGGCGTAACGACTTTTATGCGTTTTCCCTGTGCGAGGGCTCTCTCTTTTGCTACTGCAGTTTGGACCTCTGTCAGAATGTTCTCCTGTTGAAGGGCATTTAATTTCAGCATGTGTGTACAAGTGTGATTTGTAAGCTATTGGTACCTTTTCACCTTCATTAAAGGTTAGCTTTGTGAATCCGCATCTCCCTGGGATGATTCGGATTACAAGGTTGCATTCATTTATGCGTGTCTGTAAATGTGTTGTTGCTAACATGTCTGTTTGCACTGAACGCAAAATTTCTGTGTGTTTTTGAGTCCAATAAGTAGGTTTCAAATCAGGTTTGATTAGTTCGTAGAGAGGTTTAACCCTTTCTGTATAGTTTAGAATGTAAGTTCTTCTGAAATTCAGGAATCCTAGAACTGACTAAGTTTTTCAGTGTTTTTCAAGGTTGGAGCAGCACACATTTTTCTAAAAATTTTGCTGCCAGGCTTTTGCCTTCACTTGAAAGTTCGTATCCTAAAAATAGGACGTTGAGGTGGGCAATTCTTGATTTCTTAAAATTGAATTTGTACCCTTCTGAGGCGAATCCAAGTATTATGGTGTTCACCATGGTCAAGTGCCTGTCCAAGTCATCATCTGTAAGATAGATGTCATCGACATAAGATAATGCCTCATCATCATACGTTTGTAGTAACTCGGTTACTCTGGTGGAAAATAACCCCTGACTATTCTTAAATCCCCGGGGGAGACGACAAAAGTTGTGTCCCCATTATTGAGAAAGTGGTCAAATACCTGCTTTCAGGTGCAATGTTTTGACAGAAGAAACCGTTTGAAATATCTAATGTGGTTTTATATTTTTTGCGCACAATGTTATTCATCAGTGCTGCACTGTGTGCATTTTTTACTGCAAACGTTTTGCAGCAGGAATTTAAATGTCTGTAGTCCAAGACTAGACGATATGTATTGTCTGGTTTGGAGACAGGAAACAAAGGATTGTTCATAGATGAGGTGCATGTTTCAATCATTCCTTGGTATTCAAGTTGATCTAGGATCTCCCTAACCTGATTTTTTAATTCTTGTTTAACTGGATACTGCTTCTGGTTGATTTTTTAACTGGATCTTATGGTGAGGAGAATCCTTCTCCCATCCAACATGATTTTTATATAATGCTGGAGCCTGGGCCACAGCCCCTTTTCTGGCATAGGTGTATTTTTAAAGTACCTTGCTTGTTACATGGAAACTTGCCGACACTTTTTAAAATAAAGATTTATTTCTCCTGAAGTAATTTGCATACTATCGGCCCGCGCTGCTTCATCTAACACCACCAACTCACGATTCGGTGTGGAGCCAGTAGATTACAATCGACAATCCTCACCACACAAGCTAAAATCTGAGCATGTACCCTTCCAATATTAATTATTCACTGCACGATGTTTGACAGTAGGTTATAAATATTGACTGCATGATGTTTGTTATATAAATTCTCTATACAAAAGTGCCAAATTAAACACTCCACCACTAATCACGGAGTCAGGCACCTCACAACTAACGTTCTACACGTGACCAGCCTGATTAGCCTTTAACTAGGTCCCTCCCCCCCTATCTCATGGATTGTTTCCGGTGGACGTACAAAGTACCTCTTTGTGCTTCACCTTTCCAGGCTAAGACAAATCCGGCCTTCAGGAGGGTGAGTAGTCCAGCCCCTCTGATATGGTGTTCTAAGTCCAGACACCTTCACTTGACCTGGTGTTTCAAGTTTAATCACCTTCAGTCTCTCTAAAACACGCATCGCTATTTGTTTCAGACTGTCATCAAACTAAAACCTCCTCCGCCCAACACCTACCTGTCTTAAGGAAGACCCACCGTGACCACCAACCGGGGCACCTTAGAGTCGAAACGTCAACGAGTGCTTTTTTCCATTACCACAATGCTAAACATTTGCAGGTTCAATTTCCAGTGATTTATTATTGTTTCTAAAATCCATAACCATGGTTGTAATTATCTGATTTACTTCATTTTCTTGTCTACATGTATATGAAAATCTGCTTTATTTTTATAAATAGGTGTTTGATTTATTTTGAGTTGTGTCAATTTCTCATCGCTCATGTTGTTACTCTGAAATGCTTAGGTTATGCATTATTTCCTTACTACTGGGCAAGGTAGGTGATGTGTCGGTTCCTTAGTGGCAGGGGAGATGATGCATTGGTCTCCAGACACTCTGCCTCGGTTTCCTACTGGGGTGTATACGATGTATTGAAAATCCAGAAGTGCTACATCAATGTGACAGAAGGGAAGCAGGTACTGCATCAATTCCACAACTGCAAAGCAGATGCTGCATCGGAGTAGGAATGGGTGCCGCGGATATTGGTGACACAGTGCTCGAAACTCATGTTGTGATGGTTTTTCTGACATACTGCAATGGCAAGCAGGGGCCTTTGGTGAATGTTGTGGTCGCTGCTTCAAGCAGGAACCACACTTCTGGCAGGCAGCAGTGATGCATCAGTCTTTTGCAATGATAAAACAGGCACTGGGAGTTGATGCATGGATTTTATCCTTAAGATCACCAGATTGCACTTTCAAGAAATTGTGTTTGGGACTAGCTGGCAAGTCGGACTCTCAGAAGAAGAGCCCAAGTACTGGCATGTGAAGTCTTTGATGTCTGAGACTTCTTAACAGGAGGCACGCTCAACTCAAGCCATTGCAGAACCTCAGACGCATCATACAGAATGCAAAGTCCAGTCATTTCTCTCCCAGAACAGAACCAGCAAGCAGAAGGCAATCATAACAAAGCAACAGGCAGAGTGGCAATCTCTCTAACAGCATCCAGATTTTCTTCCTAGCAGAATGTCCTCAGTCCAGTAGTGTTTTGATTTTGGGGCACCAGAGGTCCTATACATAAACCCTTTTCTGCCTTTTTAAGTAGGAAAACTTCAAAGGAAAGTCTTTGTAATGCACAAGGCCCTGCCTTTCCCTGCCCTGGTTCCAGTTACATTACAGAGTGGTGAAGATAGCTTTGTGTGAGGACATGCTCAGCCCTATTCAGGTGTCAGTGACAACCCTCCCCACAAATCTAGCTCAGGAAGGCCCTTCAATCTGGTGATGGGCCATCAGGATATGCAGTTTATTTCACAAACAACAGTGGTCCCATGCATAGAATACTTAAGCAGAATAAATATAGCCACAGTCGGTTCCATATTCAATTTAACATGTGCAGCCGGACAGAGGTCTCAATCTTTACTTTTTGTAAAAAAAATGTACACAGAAAAATGATTCCTTCTGCAGTTCACCGTAGTGGGGCACAAGCCTGTACCCAAGCACAGTACAGTGAGCAAAGCAACGAACAAAACAGGGCTTTTTAGGCAAAAGCAGCAGTATTCTGTAATATAGCAATAACACAGAAATCTCGGAAAAACACTTTCACATATATACAATACATGACATTTTTATGTATAAAGTGTTTAAAAGGGTCGACGGCGTTTCGGTCCCACTTTTTGAATCATGGGGACCATCATCAGGACATTAATAACATGCCTAAAGATAGATAGCCTCTAATGCCGAGGAAGGATCCTCGAAGGCTTCAGATTGAGCCGAGTGTTTGCCTCGTTTAGGTCAAGTAATTAAAGCAGCCCACAATCGGGTGCAATTCTAGACCGCGAAGGATCGCGGATCGAGGCACATAGAGTAGGAAGTACCGGGTCAGTCGGTAGTGGCTTCCGGTGCCAATCATGGAAGTAGGTTGAGAGCACAAAACTTAAGAAGAATTTACTATTTCTTTGCAAAATGCCCTAACTCTGCATGTTCCTGAAAGTTGGGACGATGGTGACTTTACCACGACAACCGTTTGTTGATGCCATTTTGGCATGGATAGCTTATGTGGATGAAAGATTATGGATCCTAAACACAAACTACCCAAAATAGCCCCAAAAATGAATGGCTCAGCACTCAGGGGGCCAGCTCTTAAGGGGTTAGAACCACTAGACCCAAGGGCATTTTTGAAGGGGGACAACAAAGATGTTCAATATTGGATCAGGAGTCAGTTTCGAGTAAGAATTTAGACTCCCCTGAACATAAAATTGCAAACACCCTACAAAGTGCAGTACTGCTTTCAACTTTGAATGTGCCCATGAAATGGCTGTACCTGTTCCCAGAGAAAGTTTTAATTAAGTTGGATTTAGGCGCTACTTTAATCTTCATGGGCTTATCCTATTGTCAAATGTTAAATATTCCAGATGAATGTTGTGAATGTGCTCTGTCAAGCATTGAATGGCATCACAGTAAAAAACGCTATCAGCTTCTGACCAGCCACTCTTAATAGCTCAAGTGTGCTCAGCAGAAATGTATATGAAACAAAGGGGCGTATAATCCACAGCCAGCGATAATTATCGCTGGCCGTGCTTAGCGATAATTTTATTATCGCAGGCTATCTCTGGAATTTATCACCCTGGTAGCGCGTTATTAACCACGCGTTTCTCCATGGCAATAAAAATTCCATAGATAGCGAGATTATTGCCGTTTTGCAGGGAACATCGCATCCAGCGATGTTGCCTGCATAACGGCGATAACTCTTGCTGATACGACCCATTGGGTCGTATCAGCATAATCCACCCCAATGTTAGGGATAGGTAAGTTTGTATTTTAGCAGACGTTAGTTTCTGGAGAAAACAGCAGTTTGCTCCAAAAATTAACGTGTGCTAAAATGCTGGGGCAGCCTTGTAAATATTGCAATGTGAACATCAGCGATATTTGCAAGGTTGTCTATCCGGGTTTACGCCCAGTGACGCCCACTTTGCATCTCATTAGAGATGCAAAGGGAGGTGCTGGGAAAAAGAGTGCTAACATGCAATTATGCTTGTTAGCATCCTCTTGTAAATAGGGTAATAGTTTTATCTCCGCTTTTTAAGCCAAAAAAGAGATAAAGCCCTTGTAAATATGCCCCTAAATCTTAGAAGCTATACCATTTGGTGTAAATCACAGCAGGGGATGAGTGGACGATGGCTTTCCGAACTTGAAACAGTTTATTTGAAGATTGTGTTATGCAATATGGTCTGTTTAATGTTCTGGCTGCATTTGCATTTTTTTACGAATGATGTGCTGCGAGACTATTTGGACCAGTTTGTAACCATTTGAATAGATGACACACTGATTCATTCATCTTCAGAAGTCGCTCGTGTTTCTCAAGTCAGAACAGTATTTCTACCACATTACATCATGGGTTGTATTGTGAACTTCCCAAATGTGAATTTAACATTCAAGAAGTAGAGTTTTTAGGACTATTCTATCTAAAGGAGGAATTACAATGCCTGAAATAGCGGTACAAGCTATCCCCAATTTGTAAATAATTTTTCAACAAAAGTGGCACCACTGACTAAACCGAAAAAGCATTTGAATCACTACAACAAGCATTTATCACCGATCCAGGGTTATCGCACCTGGTAGCCCTTTCATAATTGATGTTAATGCTTCACATGAGCCATTATGTGCAGTGCTATCACAAAGACCAGGAGTATGCAAAATTCAAGTAATTTGTTTTGGCATATGCATACATTTGTGAAATAAAAAGCCACCATTTGGTGCTATATTTCAGCATGAAATTTGGAGGCATATTATCAAGGTCTGGCGAAAGCTAATGCTAATGCCAGTTAGCGGGAGTTTTGTTATCTCTGTCTATCACTGAAATGTATCGCCTTGTTAGCGACGTATTACCAACACTTCGGTAACATTCGATAGTTTCAGGGAACGGTGATGAAAACTCCAGCTAACTTCTGCACGATGGTAATAGTTATTTAGGCATTAGCGGGCGATACCTAGTGATCACCGCATTAGTGGCATGAAAAGTGCCGCTAATGCCTCAATAATGGGGCATATTACCAACAAGTAGCGATAATTATCGCTAAATAGGCTTAGCGACAATTTTTTTATCGCTGCCTATCGTTGGATATGTTAGCGGAGAAAACATGCAATTAGCAAAGTTTTTCTCCATTGTGCTAAAATATCTAGATATAGCGGCGAAATGCGTGAATATCGCTGAGAACACAGCAATATTCACGTATTAGCGATGAAATGCTCTTAGCCATGTTATCCACCTCCCATTGGATACCATGGCTAAGAACTGGTCTGAGCAGTCGTTAGTTTTTGGCGATAGCGGGAATGTTTCCATCGCTACAACTGCCTTGCTAATAGGCGATAGCGACGTTAGTGACTGCTTTCAGTCACTAACAGGTTGGGTACGCCCACTTTGCATGTCATTAGCGATAAATATCGCTGACATGCAAAGCGGGCCCCAAACCGCTCGCTATTGCCTAAAAGCTGTAGCTAACATCAGTTAGCGACAGCTTGCTAATAGGGCGTTAGAATTATCGCCGCTTAGCGGCTGAAAACGGCCGCTAAACCGGCGATAATTGCCTATCGCCACCCTTGGTATATGCCCCAATATTCCCCTAATTCTTAAAAAAAAATTCAAGAAAAATTAGCCCATGTCGGTCTGCTACTTGTGTATAAAAATGTATTCCTCTCATTTTTTTCCGGTACTTTTTTCAACCTTGAGAAGAACAACTTTGTTCTAGTGTTTGAATGCACTAAAAACTTTCCAAGCATAAGCTGCAGTTTTTAACACGTTTCTTCTAAAAAACAAATGAATATAAATGAAAATTTGGTATACCAACATCAATCATAAATACAACGACAAATCACAAATCATTAGAGCACCTTGCCAATTGAGTAAGCAATGTAAAAGCAACACATAGCATAGCAGTGTCACTCATCCGGTACAAAATTTGGCCTAACAACATTGGCACTACTAAAAAAAAATAACATACACACAATTAAAATACAGACAAAACAAACAAACAGAGCAATGTTTTATAAAGCTTTGTTATTTAGGATTCTGACAACTTCTGAGCACAAGCATGCGTTATAGTAGTGGGTAAGGATGTTAGGACAGTGGTTTTGGGGGTACGAGTAATCAGTGGTCCGCCTGGTACAAGCTGGTAAATGCGAGTCCTTGTTAAGAATTCTGAGTTTACATAAAAGGCACAGTGGGGCATTGGTTTGTGAGGCTAAGGTAGTATGTCACTGTCAGGTGGAGGCCTTTCTGAAAGTGACACAAACTTCCCTACCTGCAGCTTCTGTATCTTCAACGATCAGAGCCACATGACAAAGGCCAACCCAAGAGCTTTACACTTACAGTAATTAGAGGTCTCCTCTCGGGCAAGTTCTTGCTCAGGTCGTTTTCATGACGTTAGCACCTGAAGCAGCCAGGCCTTCAGCCAGGCCTTCAGTTCTTGCCCAAAATTTCCTTCTCCAAAATTTCCTTCTCCGTCAGGATACAACAATAGAAAGTATTTTCCAATAAGTTTCAAGTGCATCCATATTCAGGTACCATTCAGTTTCTTGGTAACCAACACCCCATAATTGTCTCACTGTCTCCTTGATGCGTGCTAAGGATTTGACGTACCCAAAAGATAGGTCCCATAAAGACAACCTGGGGGCTCATGGAGCAGAGAAAACAAACAGGGTCTCACTGGCCCATCTGTGACTATTATATGGGCATTGGACAATCAGGAGGCTGTGCCAGACATCACAGCAGAGTTAATATAGGTGGTTGTCTCAACTAGCTCTGAAAAGTCACTACAAAACACAACTGTGTATCTACACTTCTATATTGTCTGCTAACCTTCTGTATAACAATTGCAGGCATTTTTTTCAACAATTATAAGAGCATCATCAAAGGTGAAAAATGATTTTAAAAAACTAAACCCAAAGAAAGTACCTGATAATATCAAGCAGCCTAATGAAATTCTACAGTATTCCCTGCCATTCTGAGGTGATGTACCCAAACAGCAAATACTTCTCTCTTACTGTGCACAGCCCTTGCTTGCTCACTTCTGACGACCATCGGAGTGTGCCCTTAGTAATGCAGTTACAACAATTTAAAAAAAAACGTGATTAAACAGTTTGGAGTCTATTATCAAGGACTGGCGTTCACTATCGCTAACACAAGTTATCAGCAGTTTTCTTATCACCGTCTATCCCTGAAAGTTATCGCCTTGTTAGCAACATATTACCAACACATCGCTAACATGCAATAGCTTCAGGGATCAGGAGTGAAAGCTGCAGCTAACTTCAGCGCAATGGCGATAGGAAAACAGGCAATAGTGGGTGTAATCTAGTGATGAGTCATTGGCGATAACAAAACGCACGCTAGGCAGCAAGTGTGGACTTAGAAAAAATAGCCTATCAGTCCACCTCCGATAGAAAAGATGCCCAAAGAACTGGTCCAATGCAGATTTGAGCAGCAAGGGCCTAGTGCAGCACTCATCAACAACTCCCTCAAGCCACCCAACATCCAGGATGACTAGGATGAGAGCCTGGATGCCTCGCTAGATCTGCATCTGGTGCCTGGATGCCTTGCTGGACCTGCGTCTGGAGCCTTTATGACTCGCTGGACCTGCGTCTGGAGTCTGGAGTGGGATGTGGAGGAGCCGTGGAGTCGATGAGCCGCGGCGGGAGACATTGATGTGCGACAATTGCCCGTACCTGATGGTGAAGTCTGGCAGTTCGCATGGAGACACGTTGCTGACCCGTGTGAGAAGTCCGTCTTGTGCACCTCATGCTCACCAACGTAGTTAGGTCTGCATACCATACTACAATCCACCACTACACTGGGGTGTGTGGAGGGTATTACCAATGGTGGGTGCCGACTCCTTGCATCACAGGCTGGATGATGTTGGGCTGGCCATAAGCTGTGGAGGGTGAGGCCCCTGTGCTACGCCGAACTTGTGTGGTCTGAGCGCTGCAACTACACACCTAAGGGGGCCCTGCTGCATCAACTGAATTGGCAGGTCCACCAGCGGACTAAGGTGGTGACTGCTGTACTCAGGCGAGTGAAATCTCACCTGGCTGAGGCTTCTGCTGGCTGAGTCACAGATTTGGAGAGAGTGCAGTGGATTGTGCATGGTGTCAATGTCCAGGTAAAAAGAAGGTGGGACGCGTAGCGGAGAAAAGACCCGGGCGGTGAGTCGCTCTGGCCTCTCACACATAGATGACGCACCCCCAGTGGCGGCTCTTTCGCTATGGTGGAAGAGCGTTGCCCCACCACCTCAATCAGTGCAGAAGAGGAGCAATCATGACATGATGATAACTCAATCAATCAATCAATCAGTCAGGGGAATTGTAAGCACACTACTCACCTGTGAGGGTCTCATGGCACTGAGGGTGGGGGTCTGCAGGTCTGTTAGCCGAAGAGCCAGTTCTTGAGGGTCTTTCTAAAGGTGTTCAAATGGGGGGCACATATGATGTCTGCCGGTAGCTCCTTCCCAGTCTTGGATGCAATGTAAGAGAAGGATCTGCCAGTGTGAGGTTGGAAGATCGGAGGTTTCATTTGGGTACGTGGTAATTGATTCTGTCATTGAGGTGTTTGGGTCTGATGTTGTGTAGACATTTGTAGTCGTGAGTGAGGATTTTGAAAGTGACTCTTTTCTCCAAATGGAGCCAATGGAGTGTACGTAGGTGCTGGCTGTCGTGTTTGTGCTGGGGGATGCCAAGGACGAGTCTGGCAGCGGTGTTCTGCAATGCCAAGTAGCGGAGTAGGGCCTTGTAAATGCCGGCATAGAGTGAGTTTCCATAGTCCAGTCTGATGGTGATGAGTGCATGGATGACTGTCTTCTTTGACTCCGGGGGATCCATTTGAAGGTCTTGTGGAAGATGAGGAGGGTTTTGAAGCAGCTGGAGGTGACGGCTTAGACCTGTCGGTTCATGGTGAGGGATGAGTCGAGTACAATCCTGAGGTTTTTGGTGTGGTCTGAGGGGGTAGGTGTGCTTACGAGGGCAGCGGCCACCAGGTATTGTCCCATGCTGAAGGGGTGGTTTCAAGGACGAGGACTTTTGTCTTCTCGGCGTTGAGCTTCAGGCAGCTGTTGGTCATCCAGACTGCGATGTTTTGCATTCCTTTCTGGAAGTTGAGTCGGGTGGTGGTGGGGTCTTAGGGTGACAAAGAGGATGAGCTGGGTGTCATCAGCATAGGATAGCATGTTGAGGCCGTGATGTAGATGTAGAAGAGGGTCGTGCTCAGAGATGACCTATGTGGGACTCTGCAGGTGATTTACTTGGGATCGGAGAGGAAGGGTGGGAGTCTGATCCTTTGGCTTTTTATGGTGAGGAATGATCGGATCCATTCTAGGGTTGTTCCTTGTATCCCGGGGTCCTGTAGTCTGGCGACTTGTGTGCGGTGGGAGATGGTGTCAAAGGCTGGTTGAGTAGGATGAGGGCTGCGGAGAGGCTTTGGTCCAGGAGCGTGAGGATTGTCATCCGTAGCGGCTAGTATGGCGGCCTTGTTGCTGTGGTTGCTGCAGAATCTGGATTTGGACAGGTCAAGCATGGCGTTGTCTTCAATAAATCGTGTCAGTTCCCTGTTGAATGTTTTCTCTGCAACTTTGGACATGAAGAGCGAGATGGGCCGGTAGTTCTTGAGGTCGGTGCAGTCACCTGTGGTCTTTTTGAGCAGGGGCCAGACTTATGCGCAATTCTATTCATCTGGATAGGTGCCTGTTCTGAAGGGGGTGTTGATGGTGCATTGTAGTTTATGTGCATTGGTGGCAGCGGTTCTGTGGTAGATGTGAGGAGGGCAAGGGTCAGTGGGGGCCCGAGTCGATGCCTTCCATGGTCGAGGTGGTGTCTTCGGCTGTGACTGGCATCCAGCTGAAGATGGTGGGTTGGCTGGTGTGTCTGGGGGGCCGGCTGTGGCATCTGCTGGATATTTGGTGAAATTGTCATAGAGTTTTTTGATCTAACGGAGGAAGTAGGTTCCACTCTTATCACAGAGGTCTTGGGACAGGGTGATGTCTGTGGCTTCACTGCGTGGGTTGGTGAAGTCATGAATGACACTGAAGAGTTGCTTGGAGTTGGTGGAGTTATCAAAGATTTTGTTGTGGATGAAGTTCCTCTTGGTGGTCCTGATTTCATTGTAGTAGTCCATCATGGTGTCCTTGTAGGTGGTGTACATTTTGGGTGTCTTGGTGTTTCTCGAGTTCTTCTCCAGGCATCTGCAGAAGCGTCTTGCTTCTTGGAGATCGGTGGTGAACCAGGCGGCTTTCTCGGGGTGGTGTTTGTCAGGGTTGCATAGCAGGGCGAGCTTGAATGGGCAGGTGGAGATCCAAGTGTGGAGTTCTCTGGCTGCGACGTTGGTGCCGGGTGCCCATGTATGGTTGTCTCGGGTGAGGGTGGAGCTGAGTTGCTCGTTGATAACCTTGCTCCAGTTTCTCCGTGGTGTGAGTGGGGCTGGTTTGGGTGCCTAGGGTTTTTCAAGTGTACGCAGTGGTGGTCGGTCAATGGCGGTTGCATTGTGTGGCTGCAGTGAACGCTGTTTCCTGCCACAAAGATGGGGTCGAGGGTGTTGCCTGCTCTGTGGGTTGGTATGGTGATGAGTTTTTTAAGTCCGATGTTGGCAAGGTTGTCACAAAGGATGGTGGAGTTGGGAATGCTGGGGTTGTCGAGGTGGAAGTTCAGCTCTCCAACGAGTATGTTGTTCATTGAGGCGATGGCTTGGGGTGCGATGAAGTCGGTGATGTTGGTGGCGAAGGGTGTCCTGGGCCGTGGGGGTCTGTAGATGAGGTTTCCTCAGAATGTGGAGTTGGGGCTGGTCTGGATCTGGAAGTGCAGGTGTTCGTCAGAGGGGAAGTATTCGCTGGAGGTTGGGAGGCAAAGGGCGCTCTTGTGAGCAATGGCAATGGCGAGGCCTCCTCACAGGTGTTTAGGGCGGTCCGTCCTCCAGATCATGAATCCATCTGGGATGGCAGTGTTGATGTCCGGGGAGGAGGAGGTGTTGGTCCAGATCTCCATGAAGAAAGCATTGTTGGGTGAGAGAAAGTCGAGTAGGTTCCAGGTTTCCATGGCGTGTTTGTGCACGGAGCGCACGTTGAAGAGGAGGCATCTTAGGGTGTCACCGGTGCTGGCATCAGCTGTGTTGGAGTCCGGGATGGTGGTTAGGGACTGGTGGAAGTGGAGGCAGGAGAATTGGCCGTGGGTCATGTTTGGCGAGGCCTGTTGGCAGTCTCTGACTTTTCCGGGGATAGGTGCTGTGCTGTAGCAGTGGGTGGCCCGAGATCCAGGGTTCTGGGGCTGGTCGCGGTCGGGTCACGGACGGCCCCAGACGGCTTGGCTTAGGTGCACCTTCTGGGCACCAGTGGTGCATATCCTCTGCGTGACCGCGCAGCATCCGCCATTTAGTAGGAGAGGGGGAGGAACGATCAGATGGGAGGCATGAATGGGCGAGGATAGGGATGATAGCCACATGGCAGCAGCGGTGGGAAGCGGGAAGTGCAGGCTCCAAGAAGCCAAAAAAACCAGACTAAAAGTTAAAAACAAGGGATAACTAACTGAAGCTATTTATCCTCAGGGGGTGGGAGGGTGGGTAGTACTGCTTCAAACCTGGGGCGGGGCATGGGCAGACTGGCATGCTCACTCAAGTGCACTCAAGTGCACAATGACTGTTTGGTCAGGCCACTCAGGCCGCCCAAAGCAGTCATGCACACTTCCCTCTTCGCAATGCAGGCTGCATTACAGCCTGCATGGGGGCCATGACCACCCCTCCGGCCCCTGGCTGCATGACTTGTCCCGTTGCCAATTACCAATCCCACCTCTGCATCGCAGCATTGTGATTGACTCAGGGGAGTGAGCCTGGCTGCCTACTTCCTTTTCCTGGAAGTAGGCGCAGGAGAGCAGAAGCTACAAAGACACGGGACACAACTACGAGGTAAGACTTTCCTCAATAAATTTTTAATAACACCCGCTCACACACACATCCCCGCATCCATGCACCATCCAATGTTCTTTATGGTGTTTGCCACCTCACAGCTGTCCAGCCCCCCGCACGTCTCAAAGGTGGCCACTGTGTGCTCAAAATAAGTAAGTTACTCATTTTGGTATTCCCAGAAGG
Organism: Lissotriton helveticus; assembly: GCF_964261635.1. NCBI lineage: Eukaryota > Metazoa > Chordata > Amphibia > Caudata > Salamandridae > Lissotriton > Lissotriton helveticus. The sequence continues at coordinate 1,788,130,445 of NC_136061.1, forward strand.
CACTTACTCATTAATGAGTAAGTGCCTTCTGTGAACACCAGAATGAGTAAGTTACTAAAAATGAGTAAGTTACTCAAAATGAGTAAGCTACTTATTTTGGTATTCAATGAGCAAGGTACTCAAAATGAGTAAATGAGTAAGTGTCTTCTGTGAATACCAAAATGGTAGTAAGTTTTGGATTTTGTCTTAAGTTTGTTATGTGAATTGGGCCCCGACTTCATAGTATATTTACTGGTTGGTAGCCCACAATAGTCCTACTGGCTTCCCATCATTTGAGGAGGTGTCCCTCAATCATAAGTCTCCTACCAGCACAGTTCATTGCCGTACGTATACCTGTGAACATATGTGAGTCAATTTCAACCTGTTCTCAACCTCAGGTGATGTATACATTGTTCAATTCAATTCAATACAAACGGAGGTAAAACAGTCCCACTCATGTACACAAACTCTCTTTAGCGCAAGACGATAGACAAGTGCAACCTTACTGGGTTCTCATACCCTTAATCATGGTATTCCTTTTACAAAACGGAAACCCAAATCAAAGAATGACCATCCTCTTTAGCATAGATGCGGGCACTAGACTCCCGCTCCATGCTTTAGCTACATACCACTACTTGACCCATTCTCATGCCTTACGGGGTCATACTTCAAGGCTCTGTCACCGCGCAACACGGTGTCATGCACAACCTTACCACATTTACGCGTTTACTCCGCTGTGTCTCGTTCAAGCGTCTTACTGCTCTCCTCGCGCTCTACTTCAAGTGCGCTTCCCAGAAGAGTATTGCCATGAGATCATATCACGTGATCGCCCCGGTGTGTGTGCCATCTGTTAATGTTTCTTTTTTCAAGAAACAAATAAAGGCTGCAGCCATGAATCCTTTCATAACTCCAACTCGCCACAAAACCATTATTTAAGAACATTCTCATGCCTAAATGCCGTTCTTGCCTTTTCACGGCACCAATCTCCTATGCCCGCGCCCACAATGGCAAGCGCTTCTGGATATTTTCCCTACGTGACAGTGCCCGCGGCCACACTACACAGCCATGTTAGAGCCAGTGCCTTCTTTAAATAGATATTTCATCATTGCCAACATGATTCACTGTGCTAGAAAATGGACTAAACTCGCCACTGCAAACCATGCTCTCAAGTACATTGCAACACATTCACCCTGGGTATCTCCCACATCTCATTAAGCCCTCAACGCCAGGACTGCAATTGTCCAAGGGAGTCCTTGAGACTCATTTCCCAAGGGAATCTTGAATAAAGAATAGGCATATTTTTTATTGTTATTAGACCTGGAGGGAGTAGCAATATGACAAGATGCCCATAAAATAGTGGCTATAATACTGTTTATGGTGGATAGTTCTGTGTAAGCCTAATCATTCAAGTGTGTTCTCATCAGGTAAGAATCCCTGGTCAGACAATGACCCTCACTGACATCAATGCTGCAGCTACTATGTTTATTAAGGGAACATTGAGGCAAAGAATATAGCCAGTTTTGTTTCACCAGTTACTTATCTACTGATTTTGTTCCACTCAATACAATCATTAAGGCCCGATTGGTCAGCCATCTCAGAAAATATCCAGCTAGCCTCCTTTCTTGCAAGTGTCCTGTTTATACTGCATGACTTACCTAAAATTGTGCTGTTGTTCCTGAAAATGGTGAGCCAATTGTGTAGTTAGTTTTCTTGCTTTTATTGTACTGCGATGTTCCTGGAACCGTACTTTAATTTTTTGTGTAGTTAAACCAATGTAATATAACGCACATTCACATGTAAGTCTGTATATCACATTGGTAATATTACAGTTGATGAATTTATTGAGATACCAAGTCCTACCATTCAGTAACTGCAAGCTCCTGATTTTTTCAGTGAGGTCACACACCGAACAACTTCCACAATCGAAATCTCCAGGTTGGATAGTCGAATCTTTAATGCGTTGTTCGCCGCGCGTATGAACCAACTTGTCTTTCAAGTTGGACGCTCTTTTGAACGCAAATGTCCGTCGTGGCATGCTAAATTCAGTCTTGGTTAGCAGTGACCAGTGTTTTCTGATAGTTTGTCGTATTCTCGTTGACAATGGATCAGAAGTCGTGACTACAGGCAAACAATCACTATTCTGTCTGACATTTCTTTCTAGTAATGCATTGAGCTCTTTTTTCACCACCTTGGAAGGGTAAGCCCTTTGATTTGATTTAACAACCAGCTCCTCCGGCTGCTCCATGTACATGTCCGTGGAAGTGCAGTTACTGCAGTAACGCAGAAACTGTCCCATGGGGAGATTGTCCCGTAAAGAACTCGGGAGAAAAGATTGATAGTGGAGTAATGAATTTCTATCATTCTGCTTTTGATGGACAGTGGTACACAATTTATTGTCCACTACTGTGATCCAGATACACCGCCGCCTGCTTACTAGTTGTCCAAGTGAACTTCAGACAACTATCCTGTTCATTGAGCCACGTCAGAAATTCCATAAGTCTGACCTCGGGTCCAGTCCAAACACACAACACATCATCAATATACTTCTTCCAGAAGCAAGTATTCCTCTGGAAGGGGGTTGATGTGTGGTAGATGTAGTTCTCTTTAAATTGACCCACATAAATACAGGCCAGACGGCGCAAAAGTTTCCCCAATAGATCTTCCGGACACTTGTAAAAACTGTTGGTTCTTATAGCAAAAGTCGTTTCTGATCAAGGCCAACTCAACACACTGTAGTACAAAAGATTGAGGTGTATTATAGAACCAGTCTTGGACGCCAAGAGCACTCGCCACTACCATCAGCGTTGCATCTTGGGGTATGCTGATATAAAGAGATTCAATATCTATAGTCACCAAGATCTGTTGTGTGGGGTCAAACTCTACTTCATTAAGGATGTTTAAAATATTGATTTTCCCTTAATAAACATAGTAGCTGCAGTATTGATGTCAGTGAGTGTGGTTGTCTGACCAAGGATTCATACAGATGAGAACACACTTTAACGGTTAGGCTTACACACAGGGCCGGACTGGGAACTGAAAGCAGCCCTGGCAAATTGTGCAAGACAAGCCCCCATCCGGCGTGTAGCAAGCGAGCTCAGCGAGCGAGCCCAACCGCCAGTTGAGGGATGTGGGGGGTTCTCTCCGCAAGAACTTTTTGGAAACTGACAGACCAAAATGGTGAATTTTACAGCACATTTTTCATTACATATTCAATTGTATCAATTTTCAAAGCACTGTAAATAGTAGGTGATGACCTTAAAGACCACCAGGTTACCCACCCAGTCATATGTACCCATAGACATTCTTTCAGAGAGCACCAAAAATAGACACAAGTAGTGAATCAGAGAAAAGAAAGTAAAAGTGAGACCATCCCCCACATGGTGTGTAGTGAGCAAGCACAGTGAGCGACCACTACTAGGGGGAGTTTGGGGTTGAACTTGCCAATTCGGTGTAAGCCAATTTTACCATGTATGAAAGGAAAGAGTGCAAGCACTTTAGCACTGGTTTGTGGTGGTAAAGTGCACTGAGCCCAAAGAGCCAACAAAAATGGCCTTTTTGACATAATAAAGCAGATAAAACCGGATTTTAATTTGGAGGAATCTGAGGTCAACAAGGACATATCTAACCATGATTCAGCAGTCAGTGTGAACAATATCTATCTAAAAAACATTTTACATATGCTAATAGTGCTGGGACTTTTTCTGAGTTTGCTTCCTTCTATATCTCCGTGTGTACCTGAAGTAAGGGATGCAGTTTAGAATGCAGGCATTTATTATCAGTTTTCCAAGTTCAATCATGGGATTAATTACTTACACTGTTTTTCAGGGTCAGCCGGAGGTGGATGGGGAGGGAGTTCCATGTCTTGGCAGCCAGGTAAGAGAGGGCGTTCCCGTAGTCCAGTTGGCTGGTGACGAGTGCCTGGGTGACTGTCTTCCTGGTCTCGGTCGGGATCCAGCGGAAGATCTTGCGAAGCATGCGCAGGGTGTTGAAGCACGATGAGGAGACGGCGTTGACTTGTCTGGTCATCGAGAGGGAGGAGTCCAGGATGAAGCCCAGGTTGCGTGCGTGGTCGGTTGGCTTGGGTGTTTGTGCCTAGGGCTGGGGGCCACCAGGAGTCGTCCCAGGCGGAGGGCGAAGATCCCAGGATGAGGACTTCCGTCTTGTCCGAGTTCAGTTTCAGGCGGCTGTCCTTCATCCACTCGGCGACGTCTTTCATCCCTTCGTGTAGGCAGGTTCTGGGTGTCGTCGGCGTAGGAGATGATGTTGAGGTCGTGCTGGCGTGCGATGGCTGCGAGAGGTCCCATGTAGACGTTGAACAGGGTGGGGCTGAGTGAGGATCCTTGCGGGATGCCGCAGTTGACTTCGGTGGCCTCGGAGCGAAATGGGGGAGGCGGACTCTTTGAGTTCTTCCGGCGAGGAACGAGATGATCCACTCCAGTGCCTTCTCTTGGATACCGATATTGCTGAGGCGCTGGACTAGGGTGCGGTGGCAGACAGTGTCGAACGCAGCGGAGAGGTCCAGGAGGATGAGGGCCACTGTTTCCCCCTTGTCGAGCTGGGTCCGGATGTCGTTGGTGACTGCGATGAGGGCGGTCTCGGTGCTGTGGTTGGCTCTGAAGCCGGACTGCGAGGGGTCGAGGGATCCGTTCGTCTCGAGGAAGGCGGCCAGCTGTCTGTTGACGATCTTTACGATGACTTTAGCAGGAAAAGGGAGGAGCGAGATGGGGCGGAAGTTCTTGAGGTCGGTGGGGTCCGCTGTTGGTTTCTTCAGGAGGGCGCTGAGCTCGGCGTGCTTCCAGCTCTCCGGGAAGGTGGCGGTGTTGAAGGAGGCATTGATGATGTTCCGGAGTTGGGGTGCGATGGTGGAGTCGGCCTTGTTGAAGACGTGGTGGGGGCAGGGGTCGGTCGGAGATCCGGAGTGGATGGTGTTCATCATGCGGGCTGTGTCTTCGGTGGTCACCGTGGTCCAGGTGCGGAGGGTGGCGGTGGGGGGCGTTGGTTCTCTGGTTGGGTGCGTGGATGGTGCACCGAAGCTGTTGTGGATGTCGGCGATCTTGCGGTGGAAGAACGAGGCGAGGGAGTCGCAGAGGTCTTGTGACGGAGTGATGTCGTTGGTGCCGGTGCTGGGGTTGGAGAACTCCTTGACGATGCTGAAGAGTTCCTTGCTGTCGTGGGTATTGTTGTCCAGTCGTTCCTTCAGGGATTTCTTCTTGGTGGTGCGGATAAGCTGGTGGTGCTTGCGGGTAGCGTGTTTGAGGGTGGTCATGTTGTCGGTGGTCCGGTCGAGGAGCCAGGCTTTCTCGAGGGTGCGGCAGGTCTTCTTGGAGTCCTTGAGTTCGTCGGTGAACCAGGATGCCTTCTTGCTTCTGGGTCTGCTGGGAGGGTTCTTCAGTGGTGCGAGGTCGTCCGCGCAGGCGGTCAGCCAGTGTGTGAAGTTCCGAGCTGCTTCGTTGGGGTCCGTTGCGCTGGCGGGTGGGTTCTGGCTGAGAGAGGTGGTGAGCTGCTCAGTGGTGATCTTACTCCAGCTTCTATGGGCGATCTGAAGCGGGTGGTGGTGGGTCGTGGTTCTTCTGAAGCTGAAGTGGACGCAGCTGTGGTCGGTCCAGTGGAGTCCGGTGGAGTGGCCGAAGGTGATGTGCTTGCTGGATGAGAAGACTGGATCAAGCGTGTGGCCGACGTAGTGGGTGGGGGTGTTGACCAGTTGCTTGAGTCCGAGGTTGGCGAGGTTGTCCAGCAGGACGGCGGTGTTGTGGTCCTTGTTGTTCTCCAGGTGAAAGTTGAGGTCTCCAAGGAGGATGTAGTCAGCGGAGGGGAGGGCGTGCGGGCTGATGAAGTCCGTGATGTCTTCGCAGAATTGTGTGCGTGGTCCTGGAGGTCTGTAGACGAGGGTGCCTCTGAGGGTCGTCTTTGGGTCGGTGTGTATATGGAAGTGGAGGTGCTCGGCTGCGGCGAAGGTGTCGTTGGAGTCGGTCGTGATGCGGATGGTGTTCCTGTGGACGATGGCGATGCCCCCTCCCGTCTGGTTGACGCGGTCCCTCCTGATTATCTTGTACCCGTCCGGGATGGCGATGGCGATGTCGGGTGCAGAGGAGGCGTTCATCCAGGTTTCCGTGAGCAAGGCGATGTCCGGTGTTGTAGCGTCGAGGAGGTTCCAGAGTTCCACGGCGTGTCTGTGGACGGAGCGGGTGTTGATCAGGGTGCACTTGAGGTGGTTGCTGCTGGTGCTTGGCTTGGCGGGTGTGGGGCGTTTTCGGAGGCAGGTGAACTTGCAGGTACAGCAGGTGAAGGGTCCGTGGGTGCGTCTCGGGGTGGCTCGGTAGCATGCGTGGTTCCGGCCGGCATTGAGTGCGTTGAGAGTGGCGGCGTCGTAGGCCCGTCGTGTGGGCTGGCATCGTCGGGGGCCAGGGGTCCTGGCACTGGGCGCGGTCCAGGCGCGGACGGGCGCAGACGGGCTTGCCTTTGGCGCGCCTTCGGCGCACAATCGGCGCATCCGCTGCACGTGACCGCTGCGTGTGCGGGGAGGCATCATAAGAAGGGAGCGGGTTGTCCAATCGGCTGGCGGGGGGCGGGGCCGCAGGGAAGGCAGCGGCGGGAAAGCGGGGACGCGAGTGCGGGCGGCTCAGCGGCGGCTGGGTCCCCTGCAGCGGAAGAAATGCAGGAGGCAGCGCCTGAAGGCTTACAGGAGGCGGGAACGAGCAGCAGAAGGAGCGTGGGGGCGGCCTGGCCTAGGAAGGCACAATGGTCGCTCCCGAACATAAAGCAGGGTCCCCTTAAGAAGGGAGCTGGGAGGGAGGGTCCTTTGGGAGGCGGGAGCGGGTTGTCCAATCGGCTGGCGGGGGTGGGCCGCAGGGAAGGCAGCGGCGGGAAAGCGGGGACGCGAGTGCGGGCGGCTCAGCGGCGGCTGGGTCGCCTGCAGCGGAAGAAATGCAGGAGGCAGCGCCTGAAGGCTTACAGGAGGCGGGAACGAGCAGCAGAAGGAGCGTGGGGGCGGCCTGGCCTAGGAAGGCACAATGGTCGCTCATCATCAATGTCATCATCAATGTCCTCATGATGTGTGATCTCCACCTCTGTGCCTCCCTTGGTGGCAAGATTGTGCAGCATGGCACAGGTCACTATTATTTTGCAGCAGATGATTGGAGTGAACTGCCGTGCACCTCCGCTCTTGTGGAGGTAGCGACACCTGCTTTTCAGGAGTTCAAATGTGCGTTCTACAATGTTGCGAGTTGCTCTGTATGCTACATTGTAACGCCTCTCACTCCTGGTAGATGGATTGAGGTAGGGGGTAAGCACAAATGACCACAGGGCATAAGCGCTATCGCCTAGGTGTAAAATAGTGTGCCATTAGTTACATACTCATGATACATTCATCTGCTATAACTATCAGGGTGTGTCACAGTTATTTACCTAGCAGGTATCCGTCCCCAAAATCTCCCGCAACAAGACGTGTGTATATCCTACTGTTCTGGAATATGTACGAGTCATAGGTACTCCCAAGGAATTTGGCCACAATGTCTGTTATGATGTTGCCAGCGTTGCATATCACCTGCACATTGATTGAGTGCATTGACTTCCAGTTCCTGAAAATGTGTTCTGTGGCTGCAGGTGGGGAGAGTGGGATGTGGGTGCCATCTATGCAGCCTATAACGTGAGAGAAGTGTGCCAGTTGATATAAATCTGTTTTGGTCTTCGCAAGTTCTGCAGGTGTGCTCAGGGAAGCTAATACAATGATGCATTCTCTGCATCATGGCCTCAAGGAAAATCCTGAAGAAACGGGACAGGCAGCTCTAGGACATCCCACCTACTGCAGCAATCACACTCTGGTAACTCCCAGAGGCAAGCAGGTGTATGCTACACAGCACCTGCACATGGGGTGGGATGGCGTGAGCCCTTGGTGTTGGGTGCTACAGGAGTGGGTGCAGGTCCCTGATCAAGTCCAGGATGGTGTGGGGGTGAAGCCTGTACCTTTGCAGTATATCTGGCTCAGTCAGTTGGAAGAGTGTTATCCTCTGCCTGTAGACTTGCTCCTCCCTTCTCCATACCCTCTCTCCTCCTGCCTGTAGCCATAGCCGCCTTGCTATGACGTAGAATGCCGCCATTCTGGTAACACGGTTGTATTTTGGGGCCCTATTTTATAGCCTGCACCTGCTTTCAATCCACCGAAAATACCGACTCTTAAATACCGAATTTCATGAAATTCAGTATATTTTAGGTTTCCTACATCTCGATAGACATTTTTTACCATTTCTTATTTACCGATTCGGTAAATAAGAATTTGGTAAATAAGGATTTGGTAAATTCCGATTCGGTAGAATACCAACTCATATATACCGAATCGGTAGATTTTTGTCTCCTACGTCTCATTTTCCAAATACCGGTCGGTAACGGCCGAAATTACCGAATTTCGGCTGTTACCGACCGATATTGGGCTACCTACATGTGGCCCTAAGTCCATCAAACCATATGCCATGTTTTAAAAATCATATCCATGTGTCATTGTACTCCAGAACCACCCATCATTCTTAAATCACGGTGCCTTGTCACTGCAGCACAAGATGTTCCTCATCTGGCTCCCAATTGTTTTTCTTCTACGCTCTGTGTGCTACAATGCCTTAGTACCCAAAGGCTGTGTGAGAAAGGCTCTGACAATGTTAAAGGCTATGACAATGTTCACTTGCAATTCCACACCTTCCTGCCTTTATTTTAACAGAGAGCCTTAACTGTTGTTTATAATACATCTCCTTTCACACCTTCAATTGCATTTTTGTCAGATGAGCCAACCAAGTAACTTTATGAAATTCACATGCAGAATATATGCTTAAGGCTCAAGTCACTTAATTAAGATTTATGCCAATTACCTTTGTAAGCACAGTATTATTAAATCTTAAATCTGTTATGAGCTTGGTATTTTAGCACAATACACATGATTTGAATGGTGTCTTTGCTTGTTATATAGCAAATGCTGATCTCCACCATACGTTTTTAGGTGAATTAATATAAGTACATTATCTGAGAGATTCTGGCTGGTAATAATGAAACTCAGTTAGGGGTGACCACTGGCCAGGAGTTGTTGTATATGATTTTGGGACCCTAGTGTAATTTTCTAGATTCATGCCCATATATAGGTATAAATCACCCTATCCTTATATAGGCATAGAAATCATAAGCATATTTAGACTTAGCGTATGCAGTCCAAATACGGCATGGCTACTTCCACTAGTTCCGAAAATCGACAACGATTTCTTGGAAAAACCCACCTTCAGCAGACAGGGACTTCCCCTTGCTTGAATATTGATTTATCCAAGAACTCATATAGTTTTCAAAGAAATGAGTCTTTGATGACGTTATTATGTCCAACCTTATGTCAAACTAGGGACCTTCAAGCTATAAATATGCCCACACTTGCCCAGTCAAACACACAGTGGTTTGGAGCAGTTCGACTATCTACTTGCCCGACGCAGCTCACTACAGCAAGAGCTGAAGGAAGCCGACCCTCCAGCAGACGCACTGAGAGAGACGCTGTCTTTTCTCTTGCCGAGAAATCCAGCTCCAGTGTTTCCAGGTTACCCTTGCGGGTTGTTGGTAAATTGAGTCCTAAGAGAGAGATACCAGACCTCCTTCATTCTAAAACCAAGGTACGGAGCGGATTAGACCCTTAGAGATATCTTGGATAGGTTCTTGGCAAAAGAATACTGAAAGTAAGCTACACCTCACTTACTTCTTACCTTGTACTAGACCTAGGTTAGGTACACCTCGGTAGGCGTATTTAAGAAGCACCAGTTGAGTACTTTTAGTCTTTATTTATTAATGTACTAGCAGCCTGTCCCGACATTGTCCGGGTATGAAATAGAATGTGTGTATTCAGATACGGTCATTCGCGTGTTCCCCTGCTTGAGGCCCAGCTGCAGCCCTGGTTGATGTTAGCAGGCGCATTAATTAGTGTAGTGATCTGCCGCCTGAGCCCGGCTACAGCCCTGGTTGATGTTAGCAGGCGCGTGTAATTTGGTTTAATGTGATAGTTCAGTAACAGTGCGCATGAGAGGCTGCAGTATTTGTCCCCGCAGACACCCTCAGTCGCGTGTGCCCGTGCTTGAGGGCCAGCGGCGGCCGTCTAACAATTACAATTGTGTGAGTCTTGAATGAATGTTTCCCGCTGTTCTTATTTTGTTATGACCCACACCGACGCTCTTCGGCCCGAGTGCTTTTTAGACGCACCCAGGCCAAGCCACACACTGCATTCGGCACCCCCAGTATGTGTGAGACAACGGGCAGTCCTTCAAGGGAGTCTTGCGAATGGTTACTTACCACGCTTCGAGGTGAACGCCTTTGTGACGCCCCCAGCACACGGCTACAGCAGTCGATCTGATTAATGTACAACTCAGATGGCATGAAGTGAGGAACGTAGCACACGCCCCCAGTGTTTGTCACCCCCCAGCGTGCCCCTTGATGGGGCGCAATTGGGTAATTGGCGCTTCACATGGCATGAAGGGCGGACACACGCCCACAGCACGGACACACGCCCACAGCGTTTGTCACGGCCCCAGCGTGTCACGCCCTCAGCGTGCCCCTTGATGAGGCGCAATTACGACTCACATGGCATGAAGGGTGGAACGTACCACACGCCCCCAGTGTTTGCCACGCCCCCAGCACACGCCCACAGCAGGACGCAGACACGCCCAGAAGGGACTACTTTGCTGGCATGGTTCTTTTACCTTTTAAATGTATATGGTGGCCGTCTGCATAGCCTATGTCCTTCTGCTGCAACTGCCCTTTCCAACGCTGTATTGGGTGTTGTGATTGGTGCTGTGGTTTCTGAGATTACCCGCCTCAAAGGTTTGGGCTCTGTCTTTATGTACCAGGGGCCTTCGAGTGCTCATTGCGCCAACGTACGAGAATCCGGACCCAAAGATGCTGCAGGAATAGGCCGATAACCATCTTCAGGCCTCGAGGAATATGTTACATATCCTTATTAAGTATGCTCAATCAGACAGAGATGCGATTTTATTGGAAATCGACCGCATTAATGGGCCTTTGGATGCTTCTGGTGAAATGAATCTCATAACCAAAACCAAGAAAGAGATTGAGATTCGTTTGGTGAAATATGAACATTCTATAAAAGAACGGAAAATCTATAAATTTGCCAGGGATCAAAAGGACTATGCTACTGGCCACATTTTCACCTTCGCCAAAAATTACGACCATTATAAACGTCAAGCTGTCACAGGACATAAGACAACGGGCCCTGTTACCATAAATAGTGCAACAGCTGCTCTAGATAACACCGATTCAGATGTGGCCTCTCTAACATACGAACAGTGGTTCGGATGACAATAGATCTGGTACAGCTTTAAGCCCAAATTAGCCAATCAATTTCACTGTCGTTGATGAATTGAATTTTGTCAGCGAGGACCGGAGGTATTCCCTGCGCCCCCGCAATCATCCACAGCAGCAAGGCAGTGTTCCAACAGGAAACGGCACATCAGGAGGCGCAAATTCAAACAAAGGTACATCGCGAGGCAATGCGCGCAGTAATTGGAAAAGGTAACTGTAACAGCGGAAAATACAGTGATTAACCTGACTGACGTCATACTTTCTAAAGCGGAAGAGCAGCTCCTCTCTCTAGGACTTACATTTTGTCCTAGGAATAACTTTTCTTACAATCAGGCACGCATAGATGTGTTTAAATCTATACGTAAGATCAAACTTATTAAATATTTCCAACTACATCCTTTGTCTCAAGCCAAAGAGTCTGCCACTACTGCACCAGACAGCACCATTAATCCTCTGCAAGTCAGGAATCTAGGAGGACTTCAATCTCTCCTTGATCTGGCTCATGAAGACAGTTCACAAGGTGCTCCCACGGTCAGTCAAGCCATCATTGTAAATAAATCTACTCCCAGCCCATTCCGATCGAAATCGACATTTTTGCCACTCAAGCCCAAAGACGCGGTGGATGTCTTTAGCGACAGAGTCATCACGGAACTTAAGGAACTGAATAGAGCAACTTTGGGGGAAAATAAACAGGCCAACTATAATAATGACCAATACCATCTTTTGATCAAAAAATTACAGAGTAACCCGAATATCATCGTCAAAAACTCTGACAAAGGTGGCAACACTGTCCTATGGTCGAAGGTTGACTATTTAAAGGAGGCTGAAGAAAACTTTCGGATCCCGCTTGTTATCTCAAGACAACCAAATTTGCCATGGGCAAAAGTGAGTACCGTATACGTAAATTTATCCACCAGTGGCAGAGAAAAGGCTTGTTATCAAAGGAAAAGGCGAAATTCTTGAGTGTTGAGCACCCTATCACTCCAGTCTTTTATCTTCTTCCGAAGATACATACACTGGTTACTCCTTTTCCGGGCCACCCCATTATATCAGCTCAAGGGAGCATGAATGAGAATCTGTCGAAATATGTTGATTTCTTTCTCCAACCCCACATGACCAAACTGCCGTCCTATCTCAAGGACACTACCGATTTTCTGGTTAAAGTTAAGAATGTGAATTGGTGTTCTGATTATTGCTTTGTGGTAATGGACATTGAGTCACTGTACACCAGTATACATCATCGACAGGGTTTAGAGGCGACTAAGCACTTTCTTGATAATCGTGATGCTGTTCTAAGAGATCATAACTCAATGCTCCTTCATATGACTGAAATCTGTCTGAATAATAACTTTTTTCAATTTTAGAATGATATCTATCATCAACAACGTGGTGTGGCAATGGGTTCGTGCTTCTCCCCCAGCTTTTCATGCTTGCATGTTGGCTGGTGGGAGGAGCAAGAGCTGGCTATAACTCATCGTCAGTGGGGACCCTATATGGCTCTCTACTGGCGATACATCTATGATATTTGTATCATTTGGAGGGGGACACAGGAACAATCTCATGCTTTTGTGCGTGCAATTAACAACAATGACCGTAATTTAAGATTTACGGCCACGGTCACTAATGACTCGGCTGAGTTTTTAGACGTGCACCTTTACATTGAGGAAGGCAAACTACACACAAAACTTCATAGATAGTCCACGGCAGGCAATTCTATTCTTCACGCCCGGAGCGCCCACCCTGCTCACACCATCAATAGTATCCCTTACGGAGAATTTATACGTATTAGGCGTATATGCAGTGACACGATGGCCTCTAATCAATGCCTTGCTGAATCCTTTCAAAGGTTTCTCCTACGGGGCTACAAATCTAAACTACTCAATCAGGCACTCTCCAAAACCAAATCTAGATCAAGGGATGAGTTGCTAGAACCCACGGCTGCCACAATCACTGATTCTAATGCAATTGGTCCTATTCGCCTCATTACAACCTTCTGCACCCAAGAGAGGAGAATTAGGCGCATTATTTATTCTGAATGGCCAATTGTTCTTACAGACAACATTTTAGGCCCCACTTTGCCAATTCAGCCCGCTATTACTTTTAGAAAGCACCCTCAATGAGGGATGCACTTGACAGATCTATGCCTGAGAATGTACCCAAACGTACCTGGTTATCCAAAATGGGTTTTTTCAAATGCACTTCATGCCGTGCTTGCACGTTTGCGAAGAATGGCACACACTATCAATCTGCCTTTAGCGACAAACAGATAGCCATTCAAGAGTACTTAACCTGTCGGTCTGAATATGTAATCTATAAACTGAATTGTACTTGCAATTTGGAGTACATAGGCAGTACCAAACTTCCAGTGAACAAACGTATTTTGCAGCACGTGCGGGCAATTGTTAATTCGGATAGTAATTATCCAGTGGCTCGACATTTTAAAGCTGTGCACAATAACAAACTTAAAGATCTTGAATTCACTGTTTTGGGCTCACTCCCCATTCCCAGACGGGGAGGAAACCGCGAAAAACTTCTCAGGAAGAGGGAAACCAATTTCATTTTGCTATTGGATACCAAGGTTCCTAACGGGTTGAATATCAATGAAGAACTTCATAACTTTCTGTAAATCTGTGGTTCTACTTGAGATTGGCATGTATGATACTTTGGTCATGTTTCACACTGAATATGTTAGTTCATTTCCTATGTCATATTTGATATGATATCAATGCAAATAACGCTGTAGTCGCATTGCAATTCTATATGTTTTATTGTAGGTTTCTTACATGGAGCCTCGGCTCTACTGTTTATGTGTTTTTTATACATATTTCCTTATTAAATATTTTTCTTCACTTCACTTTTATGCACTCCAAACAACTCTTATGGGTTGACTTTGCAAGATTTGACATTATGTAATTTTGTCTCGTTAAACAATTCTCTAATTGTTTGGGAGGTTTCCAGGTTATGATTAGAAGCACTTTATCTTTGTGAATTTGTACTCCCAAAAGTATATTTATCATCACCGTCTTTGAATTTACTGCATTTGCATTTTATTCTCAGAATGAATTCATGTTTTCATGCTGCAGCTACTCGGAATGATTATTTTTTATGCAAATAATCGATGTGATTTCTAGGGGCACTTGCCATAATTTTGATCACTGATGAGTCACTGCTTTTTTACGAATTATGCATTGAGTATCTATTTCATGTCATTCTTTGTGCATTTCCTGTTTTTATATAACCTCTCTGTGCCATTATTAGTCGTTGTGCTTCACTATTGACATATTGTTGCCCCTCAGCCTTTTCTTTATGGTTGATTGGGCTTTTAATTTACTTTAAATTTGCACAGCTTGCCGAGGCGCATCATGTGATAAAGCTCCGTCCGCAGAGCGAAACACGTCATGGAGGACAGCCGTCCTAAGATAATGCAATAAACTCACTACTGCTCACACAATTGTGTGTGTTGGTGGCCCGTCATTGAACGAAAATTTCTGGGGGAAGAGGTCCGCACCTGCTTGGTTCCGCTGTGACATCGGCGGTCAGGATTTGTTTTCGATATATATATATATACATATATATCTATATATATATATATATATATATATATTCACTGAAAAAACCATAGGTTATAGACCATATATAGTTAGGAATTAGCATTTAAAAAACCTTATTTTACTCACACAAAACCATTGAAATTCCATATATAGTTAGTTGCACTAACTATATATCGCGCACCCGCAATCCACTGCTGATGATGTCACATATTACATCATTCATGACATGGTCAGTGACATCACTGATGACATCACTGATGACATCTCAAATGACATCACTGATGACATGACTGATAACAACATCCAGTGATTTTTTGTTTCTGTAAAGTTTAAATATGTCTTACATATTGAAGAATAAGTGGATGTGTAAGTGTCTGGACGAAGGATTTAGTAGGTGCATGACTGACTGTATGACTGAGTGATTAAATGTGTCTCACTGAGTGCATGGGTTAGTGACTAAACTGTCTTAATTTGTGCATCATTATGTCTGTTGTTCTGTAAACTGCTGCATGTGTTGATCAGTAGCTATATGAGTAACTATATGGGTTATTGATTGATTGTCCAAGTATTTGTATGGGAGACTGAGTGTGTGTGTGGCTGGCTGGGAGGTGTGTGACTCTGTGCAGATCAATGTGTACTTATATCAATGATTGTATAACAAGGTAAGTATGTGTTAGTATATGTTTGAAAATATAAGGTGCTCTATGTTTAACTATATAGACAAGAAAATGGAAGTGTGATTGATTCTTTACAGGACTGACTAGGTGTGTGAGTAACTCCATGGATGAGTGGCAGAGTGTGAGTGTCTGTATAGGTGTATGAGTGCATATGATAGTGTTGTAAAGATGAGTGATTGTATGTATGAATGATTGTATGGGTGAATGAGTGAATGTGTGTGTAGACGTAGGAATCAGTGAGTACATATGTAGTAACTAGTATTGGTGTGTCAATGGTTGAAAAAATTATACTCTGTATTTAACACTGGGTGAAACAGAGGTTATATTAAAATATGAGGAGATGCATTGTATTGTCACATGAATGATATCATCAGTGATGTGGTCATTGATGTCAAATGAGATGTCATCAGTGATGTCATCAGTGATGTCATTTGAGATGTCATCAGTGATGTCATCAGGGATGTCACTGACCATGTCATGAATGATGTAATATGTGACATCATCAGCAGTGGATTGCGGGTGCGCGATATATAGTTAGTGCAACTAACTATATATGGAATTTCAATGGTTTTGTGTGAGTAAAATAAGGTTTTTTAAATGCTAATTCCTAACTATATATGGTCTATAACCTATGGTTTTTTCAGTGAATTTTCAAGGTTTTGTAAATGCTAATTCCTAACTATATATGATCTATAACCTATGGTTTTTTCAGTGAATTTCAATGGTTTTTTAATAGCAAATATAAGCTGTCGAATGTCAAGTACGTGGTAAGTGAAAACATTTTCGTGTTTATGCACACTGATCTGCTTTGAATGGTGCCCCCCCCCCTCATTTCTATTAGGAGTACTCTCTCTTTGCACATAGTGAAGGGTAGTTAACGCAGGCCTTTGCCCCCGTTGTAATACGTCGTGCCTGCTTCTCTCTCCATTTGATTGATTGTTATCCAAGTATTTACTGTTTTAGAATTGGTTCTCTTTGGTTCATTCTCTATTTACAAACAAACACAGAGTCGCAATACTCTGTTTAGTCTTTGCAGATAACGAAAAATCGTGTAAAAAAAAAAAAGAAAAGGAATCGAGCAAAATCAGTAGGCCACTAACGGGATCTCTTTTTGACCTCGCTAAAATAGAAACATTAGGAACAACCCCTCATGACAAATACAAAACTAGTGAAATGAACTGAACTCCACACAATGATGGCTGCAAAACAGCTCGGCTCCGCCACCCACCCCGCCCAAAATAACGATAAAGAGCGGCTGCCATGATTGGTTGCGGAATGGCCACGACGGAGCTACGAAATGGTACTGCTCTCATGCTAACCCCAGCTTCAGTCTGAAACATCCAGAAACACTGTAGACTACCAATTCGATCAGTTCCGGTAGCGCCCCAATGTAACCCGGTAGAGAAGAACTAGCCCTCCCCTCTTTGACTGATGGTTCTTGTTGCCTGTCCCTTCTGTTGTCATTTAACAGAACTATTTAGCCTGCTGAAAGGGGTTGTGTTCCGACCGCTGGTTGGTGGAGACATTTTGACTATATTCTGGACCTGCGTTGTCGCGTAATGCGTCATATGACGTGCCGCGTTAGCGCATCCGGAAGTCATCCGGGGCGCGCAGCGCGTAACGTAAGCATAACAAGTCATGTGACTTGTTAATAAAACTTTTCATTGGTCCATTTTACTTTTCTTATTCTAATGATGAAAGGCTTGGTCATATGACCTAAAAATTACGCTTTTTATTACTTCCGAACATTATTTTTTCTTAAATATATGTTATAATGTTCCAGGCTAATGTACTTTCCCGGAAAATTTACAACTGTCCTGCAAGTAAAATATATTCTTTTTTCGAGAAAAAGAGCGTTTCTTCGTCCCATGACGGAGCCGTTGAGCAAAAGAGGGTCGACCTGCTGTCTTAGTCGCCGATACGCCTGAATATGAGATTCTTATCGATCACTTTATGTTGCAGGAATAGAAAACACAACAGCCCTTGACCATTTATCTTTACTGCGTTCCTTCGTATTATACCTTTTACCCTTCATGTAATTGGTCTGCTTTATTTCACTTGCCTTTTAATGATTCTAAAACAGTGACTATTATTAAAAACTTTACCAATGTATATACTACTACCATGTTTTCTTTTAAAAACCTTTATTGTGAAAATTTCATTATACAAATACGAGCCTATAACCACGTGGGCCTGCCACGGAGCAAACTGTAATCGTATATGATGAGTAGACATTTACACTGTAGAGGAACGTAACGGGCGGGCCATTAGGTTGCAAGAACTAAGGTGTCTAACAGTTACGGAATCGGTGGACGTACATTTTATAATTAAAATACGACAGGGCCAGTTACAATAAAATTATCTAGATATACATTTGCGGGCAAGTACCATGGGTGACGTTAATTCGAACTTTCAATAGTACAGTAATCAAAAACACATCAGAACTTAATATCAATAGGGATGTCGAAATATTCAATCAATTCTCGTCCCCGCCCGCCATGTGCTTCAAAACTGCATACGTATCTCGTGATTTCAAGGTTCTGCAACCAGTACACAACAAGGAGTTACGAGTCCCATTTATTCCGGCGCCATTTTGGGCGAGGACGGGCAGGTCCAGGATATAGTCAAAATGTCTCTACCAACCATCGACTATGATGATGTTCATATGCTGTATTTATTAGAGTAACACTCATCTGTCCACATGAAATTAATTTGCCACAATCTAAACATGTCATTTTAATCTTTCCAAAGTTCTTCTAAATATTTGGGACCGTTTCCCTTGCCTCTGATGCTGTCAGTGCCACTTCTTTGATGAATGTACTAGCAGGTCAGGGGTTCTCCTCCAAATCTCTCTTTTATGCAGCACTATAATTAATTGGTGCCACCTCTCCATATGACGATGCATGGTATAGTTACCATAACTATATTTTTTTTCGGTTCCTCTGGAGAGTTCATCGTGGCAGATGAAGCGTGTAACGTACCGGGCATTTACCTTTTTTTGCATGTACAGGAAAGGAAAAAAAAATCGAGCGTCCGAGTTCTAAGGTGTCCCAGGGCCATTTTAGTGGACCAGGCCCAAATCCAAAGAACAGGCCGCCATTTTGAGAGTCCTGTTGCAGCCGCCTGTCGCTGTAGCATCAAGAGCAGCCGAAACTCAGCTGAATGGCAACTGAAACGGTAAAGGGGCGCCCCACTACAGCAGACGAGCCTCCACCTAGGAAGGCCCGTTCACGCCGCCTCCCCCCCCCCCCTTCGGGCACCCCACGCCGTTATTCGGAGCAGTATTGTAGGATGGCCACACCAGTGCGGCAACTTGCTAGACATCACCTCGGTGCCATCCGGATCTCGGCGCCCCACTGCAGATGAAGTGCCTCTCAACTATGAAACCACCACGGTGACATCCGGATCTTGGCGCGTTGTGCTGCCTTCGGCCTATTCGCACATCGGTCCGCTACTGACGCCATCTCACAGGCTAATGGGGCGCCCCACGCCGAGTTTCAGCATTGTAGGATGACCACACCAGTACAGCAACTTGCTAGACATCACCTCGGTGCCATCCGGATCTCGGCGCCCCACTGCAGATGAAGTGCCTCTCAACTATGAAACCACCACGGTGACATCCGGATCTTGGCGCGTTGTGCTGCCTTCGGCCTATTCGCACATCGGTCCGCTACTGACGCCATCTCACAGACTAATGGCGCGCCCCACGCCGAGTTTCAGCATTGTAGGATGACCACACCAGTGCACCTTACTAGACACCACCTCGGTGCCAGCCGGATCTTGGCATCTCAGCGCCTTGTGGTGTCTTCTATTCAGAAAATATTCTTGCGCTACCTTTGCCCCATTCACACTTCAGTCCGCTACTGACGCCATCTCACAGGCTAATAGGGCGCCCCACGCCGAGTTTCAGCATTGTAGGATGACCACACCAGTGCACCTTACTAGACACCACCTCGGTGCCATCCGGATCTTGGCATCTCAACGCCTAGTGGTATCTTCCATACAGAAAATATTGTTGCGCTGCCTTTGGCCCCATTCGCACATCGGTCCGCAACTTAGACATCACCTCGGTGCCATCCGGATCTTGGCATCTCAGCGCCTTGTGGTGTCAGTCAGAAAATATTGTTGCGCTGCCTTTGGCCCCATTCGCACATCAGTCCGCTACTGACACCATCTCACAGGCCAACAGGGCGCCCCACGCCGACTTTTACCATTGTAGGATGGCCACACCAGTGCCACAACTTGCTAGACACCACCTCGGTGCCATCCGGATCTTGGCATCTCAGCGCCTTGTGGTGTCTTCTATTCCGAAAATATTGTTGCGCTGCCTTTGGCCCCATTCGCACATCGGTCCGCTACTGCTGCCATCTCACAGGCCAACGGGGCGCCCCACGCCGACTTTCAACATTGTAGGATGGCCACACCAGTGCGGCAACTTACTAGACACCACCTCGGTGCCATCCGGATCTTGGCGCGTTGTGCTGCCTTTTCGCACATCGGTCCGCTACTGACGCAAACTCACAGGCCAACGGGGCGCCCCACGCCGACTTTCAGCATTGTAGGATGGCCACACCAGTGCTGCAACTTGCTGGACACCACCTCGGTGCCATCCGGATCTTGGCGCGTTGTATTGCCTTCGGCCTATTCGCACATCGGTCCGCTACTGACGCCGCCTCACGTGCCAACGTATTTTCTCCGCATTTTATACCCTATGCCGCATAACAGGTCATGTGACTTGTTTATAAAACTTTTCATTGGTTCATTTTACTTTTGGTTTCCTAATGATGGAAGGCTTGATCATATGACCTAAAAACAACACTTTTCATTGGATGAAAACTTTTTTTTTTTTCCCAAACGATGAAAGCCCCACCTTGTTTCTGGATGTTTCAGACTGAAGCTGGCGTCAGCATGAGAGCACCACCATCTCGTAGCTCCGTCGTGGTCATTCCGCGAGCAATCATGGCAACCGCTCCCCACCAGAAGCCTACAGGAGTCGGGGGCCCCCAAAACTTTTGATGAATCCTCAAGGCGGAGGGGACGCTTTAGAGAATGGGGTCCAAGACCTAGCAGACAAGCGTCCGATTTCCAAGGTGTCCCAGGGCCATTTCAGTGGACCAGGCCCAAAAAGGAAAGAGCCTGCCGCCATTTTGAGAGTCCTGTGACAGCCGCCTATCGCTGCACCGCAAGAGTGGGCGCAACTCAGCTGAATTGCGGCTTTTGACACAGTGGACCAAAAACGGACGGAATGGCAACTGAAACGGTAAAGGGGCGCCCCACTACAACAGATGACACTCCACCTGGAGAGGCCCGTTCACGCCGCCTCCCCCGGGGCGCCCCACCGTTATTCGGAGCAGCATTGTAGGATACCAAAACCAGTGCGGCAACTTACTGGACATCACCTTGGTGCCATCGTTCTGCTGCCTTGGAACTATTCGCACAACAGTTTGCTACTGATGACCCACCCCCCGCGACGCCCCACGCCGGAAATCTGGACGTTGTGCTGCGTTGGGACTATTCGCACAGCCGACCGCTACTTCGTTGTTTTTCCCTAAAAATGTTTATATGTTATTACTATTTTTGTTTTCTTGTATATATTTATAAATTATTAAAGTTTTATAATCTTACTACTTTGTCGGAGTGCTATATATTTTTAATGTGACACATAATTGTAAAAACTTTGATGTACAAAGAGTCATCCCTGGAATCTTCCGCTTCAGGCTCGGTCCCCTCCCCAATCACAATACAGGATGGTTTTCAGATAATAGCAACGCTTCTGCTGTGACGGATCTCATCGAGTGTGGGCCTTGATCTACTATAACTCCTTTGAAGAGGGGTGATTATTTACAGCTGGGGCCAAAAACTACATCTGCAGGGCTAGCTGATACCCTAGGACCAGCCTGGACAATCGGACACAGAGGAAAAGGAGTGTCAGAGGGTGTGGTAGTGAATAGGGCGAAAGGGAGGTGTCGGGCGGGCACAGGGTGTGATTCTCAGGGAAGAGCAGCGCAGATGGGGGGAGGTTTATTACCCATGCATAAGACAGAGAGCGGGGGTGACCACTGCCTGGGGGAGATGCTTGCGAGGGTGGGGAGCCATGCTAAGGATCGACAGCGTGCACAGAGTGGGTCTGGTCAAGGCATCTAAAATGGCTGCCGTGCACGACAAAAGTGTGGCATTTGAAAAAAGACAAGATGGCGCAGACAATGTTTTTCAACACTTCCTGATTTCCTTCGAATCGAACGTTAACAGACGTCGGGGCATATTACCAAAGTTAAGCGATATTTATCCCTAACGATGCTTAGCAACGATTTTTTTACCGCTAAGCATCGTCAGAAATTATCGCAGATAAACCTTGCTATTATCAAGGTTTATCGCAAAAACGATAATAAACGACCGCAATGCATTAATATCGCTGAAAACTCAGCGATATTCATGCATTACCGAGCTAATGCTCTTAGCCATGTTATCCACCTCCCATTGGATAACATGGCTAAGAACTGCTCAGTTGTAGGAAGCACAGGAGGTAACCCATAAACCACGTTGGGATGGGTGTATTATGTAAACAAAAACAGGTCCCAACAGGTATTATTTGAAAGACTGTTTCAATAGGAGTATGCCACAGGCATTAATGAGAACAGAACACAAGGAGTCAGAGGTTTGAAAAAAGGGTGGTATTATTCACCAAGGGTAAGGGGTAATGCATTTACAGTTAAGACAGCACTGTAAAGATTAGATCTTGTGACAACCCAGTGGCACTTGGTGCAAGGTGCTATATACAGTTTTAAGTGAAGTGAGAAGTGCAAGTGCTTTTAAAAACAGCATAAGTGGCGCATACATGAAAATATGTACATCATTTTAAAGCTTCAATTACAGAACAAGTTACAATCACTTGGAAAATAGTTATTTTCTGGTAAGAGCTTTAAATGCGATATGCGTCATATGATTCAGGCTGTGTGGTCGACGGCGTTTCGATCCCCGTGAGTTGGGATCGTCATCAGGACGGGGTTGTCGATGGGTACATTGAAGGAGCCAGATGGTATGGCGAGGCTGGCGGCACTCGGCTGTTAATAGCGTCAATTGCTGGTCGCGGTGCGTCCTAGGACTGCTCACAAAGTTGGGCAGCGTCTGAAGACATGAATAGCACAGACGGCAAAAGCTCATCTGGCGTGGCTGGTCGGCAATGAATGCGGCATACTCCTATTGAAACAGTCTTTCAAATAATACCTGTTGGGACCTGTTTTTGTTTACATAAGAACTGCTCAGGGCAGGTGCTAGCTTTTGGAGATATTCGCGCTTATCTCGAATATTTCCAAAAGTTGATAATAGGAGATAGCGATGTTAGCGACTGTTTCCAGTCGCTAACATCTTGGCATGCCCACTTTGCATGTCATTAGTGATAAATATCACTCACATGCAAAGTGGGGCCCAAGATGGTCGCTATCTCCTACTAGCCGTCGCTAACTGGTGTTAGCAACAGCTAGGTAATACAGATATAATTTTATCTCCGCGAAGCGGAGCGCTGTTACAGATATATATCTTGTTTTTGAACGTTAATTTCTCAAAATCCACTGAAGCACATATATTGAGACCTAGCAAAGGCACATCGAGCTACCAGTCCCTACAATTTTGCCAAGTTTCGTGCAAATCCATTCAGCCGTTCGATTATTATTATTATTTTTTTTTTGCCCCGCGGGGCCCTTTTAAAACCTCCACATCAAACCTAAGAGGTCAAGGAGGATCTACTATGCCCCCTTATGGTCATTTGCCCCTTCGCTTTGGCCTCCTCTTGTCTCTCGATCCTACCGAGAGACAAGATGGCGGCCGCTACGGACTGTTTGGAATGTTCACAGACGCCGGAGAGCCAATCAGCTTCGCTACGCGAAGTTCCGTTACGCGTAAAGTCCGCGAACCGGAGCGCTGCCCGGTCCGCTGTTACAGATATATATCTTTTTTTGAACGTTAATTTCTCAAAATCCACTGGAGCACATATATTGAGACCTAGCAAAGGCACATCGGGCTACCAGTCCCTACAATTTTGCCAAGTTTCGTGCAAATCCATTCAGCCGTTCGGGCTAAAAGTGAGGCCAACCGCCCTATGGAAAACTCAATGTTAAAAACACGTTTTGGGACCCCCCTTTTTTCTCGGCCCCCCCTTGACGAACCCCCCCAAATTTTCAAGGGCTGCTCAGAAACAAAATGTGCCATTTTCCTGAAAATTTCAGCCAATTCCGTCCACAAACGCCAAAGTTATTAGACATAGAATTTTCAAAAATCCCATAGAGAAAAAATCCTAACTATATATACCTACTGGCGACCGCCAGTAGGTAATATATATATATATATATATATGTCAGAAGAGGTTCCCACGCATAACTCAGGAAACACAAAAGACTCGCACTCCAGGGTCCGTGTGAAAGTCGTTTATTGGCGACGCGTTTCGACCTAGCGGTCTTCTTATATATTGATACCCATCGGTTCCTTTTCGCCAGAATTTGCAGCGCTTTCTCGCTGGTTCGTAAATCCCCGCGACAGAACCACGCCGCATTTAAATCCACAACCAATTCCCCCAGCTGGGAGAAAAATGGGACGAACTCTTCACTTATGTGCATTTTTATTTAATCCTCACAGCATGGAGTTTCCCCAGCAGGCACAAACCTATGCGTTTCGGGAGAGCATATCCCTTGTTCACGATCAATTTGGCTGCAGGCTCTCAGTTTCAATATAGTGAGTCACATTATTATATCATTTCCTGTTTGATGTTATTTTGGCCCTCGGCCTTCTGGATGATGTAGTTTTTTGCAATATTTTTTTATACATTTTTTTATCTGTTTGCATAGCCTATGTCCTTCTGCTGCAACTGCCCTTTCCAACGCTGTATTGGGTGTTGTGATTGGTGCAGTGGTTACTGAGATTACCCGACTAATTAATGGAATAGCAGTGGGTCAGACAGGGTAGAACTATCTAAAAACTGTGTGATCCAAACAAGGATACAGTCACGAAATCCACAAGGAGTAATCCGTGTTAAAAAATAATTTTTCCCATCAGATACCCATCCTGTACCGCCCTACATCATTTGGGAACCTTCACCCGAAGGAAGTGGTAAACATCCACTGTAGATTAGGTAGACTGTAGCCTAATCTGGTGAAAGGAGACTAGGATGTAGTGGTGAATTGAGTGGCATCAGGGGGTAATCTGACTAGCAGTGCAAAATATACAAATTAATGGTGCTAAGTGCGAGCCAAGAGAGTAAGATTGGGTTGTGGAAGTGGAAGGGGACAATTTTAATAGAATCCTATCCACACCCAAGGTTAAAAACAGAGCAAAGTAGTGTTCTACAAATGACTACTAAGATGGATTGTAGGTCGACATGTTTCTGCAGTTAATATAGGGGAGGAGCTTGGTGGGCATCTGTGATGGCCGCGTGAGCACAGCGCTCTCCGGACCCCCGCCACTCCCGGCATGATATCCTGAACATATCCTGAATAATTACAAGGATTCTTGTAGAGGAACCTGGGCTGATCTTGATACTGTTTTTGGATTTCGAATTGGACCAGGGGCACTGAAGCTACGTCGACTCGAACTTTCGGGGCCCGCCCTGGTGGTGCGCCCGGGACTTGGTGAGGCTCTGTTGCAGTGTCTGAGTTGAACAACAGCGGCAGGGGGATTCGACTTGTGGGTCCCCCTCTTAACTTTCGGTTTCGATTTGACTCGGACAACGTTCTCCAGCGGAGGTGCCTGGCCGGTGTTGAGATCAGCGGCGCGAGGTCCCAGTTGCACCTTCTGTCTGCTCTGTGTCCTTTCGGGCCGCTTCACACCTCGGTGTGCCCTCGAGGCTGACTTTTGGCTCCGGCGCCTTATTTTCCTGCGGCCATTTTCACCAGGTCGCGTGGGTCCCTCGGGGACGGATTCTCCACTATGACTGGCAGAGGGGACCAAGAGAGGCGAAAGACCAAGACGCCCCTTCGCGGGGCCAGGTCCAGTCTAATATCATGGACCGGTACACTCAATCGAAGGGGTCCCCGGGAGCCGCCTTGCCGGGCCCGAGTGCTGTGGGGCACCCCTTGGAGGCTTCGGCGGAGCCGTCCCTGCAAGACATCATGGGCGCCATCTCTGGCATGAGAGGGACCATCGGCCAACAGTATGAGGCTCTGGCCCACAAGATCGATACTGTGGCTATTGACGTGAACTTGATCAGGGCCGACCTATCTAAAACTAATGAGAAAGTGAAATCGTTGGACCTTAAGTCATCTAGCCTCACGGCCGACGTCTCTGAAATACAGACGGAGATTGGTAACCTTAGAAAGGCGAATGATTTCATGACTCAGCGCTTGGAGGATTTTGAGAACAGAGCACAGCGCTGCACCGTGCGTGTGGTTGGTGTTCCGGAAAATCCTGACCCACGTATCGAACTCTACGTTGCAACAAACAAGCAACGAGACTCACTAACCACTTCATATCAGTCCACCATCTACCTACCGATTTACGCTGGACCGTGTTGGAGCAACCAGTGATCCCCACACATATCTCAGACATTAGTGCATTTCTATTCAGGAAAGAACAAAGATGGGTGCATAAATTGCAGACTGATAAAACAGGACTGAATGAAGATATCCCGTGGATGTCACTGTAATCCGGCCTAAAATCTAATATACAGCAATGATAAAACCCCGATAGTCCTGCTTTTACATCGCTGCCTGCGAAGTAAACACCATCAATGTTGATGTGATGACAATTGAGGTGTGTAACATGATGTGAGGTTACTGGGAAATCAGCTTATAGAGTGCCTGCTAGGTGATCTCTCTACACATAACAATTTTCACAATCCATTTAACACTTGGGTCACTTACACCCGATTTTGTTACTGAAACACTACTAAGGGGCTTCTACCCTTTTTCTTAAATCATATCTCTCACTATTACGTGAACACTGTCTCTGGTTAACTTAATGGCTCCCCAAGACGTACTTAGTAATTGGTAACATACCCAAGGCTGTTAGAAACGACTACCAGTAACATCGAGTCGTTTACACATGACTTGTTGCGAAGGTAACAGGCCTTGGAATTCGAAGCGGCATATAATCTGTTTGCATTGTATGTTCCGAGTAACTATGACGACAGTCCTCCCCTTGTTTCTGTTATCATGTCTGATGTAAGACTACATCTCCCATCTGACCCTGACGTTTTTTCGACGTGATTATGTGACTCCAGGGCTCGCATTAGTAGAACTCATATGGCATGCATTTTAAAAAAAATTCTCAAAGCGGCATAAATTCGGTGTGCACAACAAGTTCCGTGCCACTGTGACAACAGCTTTCTGTTCGGCTATTATTTACATATTACGTCTGACATCATTCAGACGTACTACATATCCCAGCAGACCCTGAGGCATTGCTTATGTGACCAGGTGACTCCAGGGCACGCAATGGTAGCGTTCTTATGGCGGCTTCCTGTCCGTCTAGGTACCTCCCACGAAGACAGCCCAGACGGATGTCCGGAGTACCGAGGGACAGGTAAGCTAGTCGGGGAACGCGCAGTAATGCATCACGTCTCTAATGGTGCCTTGCTCAATGCTATCGTACTCGCTTAAATAGACATGGCTTGAGGCGTCCTTCGATTTTGACGACCGAAGCACAGATCTTGAGTTAAAGTTGGCGTGCAGCACCCCATGTAACAGACGCTTGCTATGTTGATTTGATAGGTCCATATCTCGCGAGCAATAAGCAGGCGCATATATTAAATGTGATATTAACCACCAACACAAACGCCTCACACGAACCATCATCGGGTTTGCGTTTACTAACGCCCCGCTGTGTGTACAGGCTGCCTGTTGATACAAACAAGGCAACTAATATATATATACATGAATAAACATCGGCTAATTTGCTGCCATTGTATGATAAACTAGCATGCACTGGGTTCAATATAAAACTACCGGACAAAAAATCCTTCTTCTAAGATAATGTTACTAAAAACAGCTCGTTAGTCCTTCCTTTACCTTCCTTCTTCTTTTCTCCTTATAGAGCGGTGCTCCATTTATACCTGAGCTGTAGCCAGGTGAGGTGGAGAGTGAATTCCCCATAAATTGGGTGAGTGGATACAATTTTATCCGTTGTCCTAGATTTGAATATGAGGATAAATACAGGATTGTTTACTTAGTAGAAACTATTGACCTAAAAATCATTGGCAAATGCAATTCTTTACACCAATTGTTGTTTTCGTGAACTATGGCCATTGACTGTGTGTCCCTTTTTTTGTTTATCTGTCCACTGCTATTACTTGATCACCTGAATCATCTA
This sequence comes from Lissotriton helveticus, assembly GCF_964261635.1. NCBI lineage: Eukaryota > Metazoa > Chordata > Amphibia > Caudata > Salamandridae > Lissotriton > Lissotriton helveticus. The sequence goes on from NC_136061.1 coordinate 1,788,158,274, forward strand.
CATGGACGTACTCCAGGTGATATGAATTTCATTTATTTTCTTCACTTTTTGTACATTAAGCAGTAGCATTACGTTAAGGTCCTGATGAAGCAGGAAGAGATTGTTTGACTCTATATTAACTGCAGAAACATGTCGACCTACAATCCATCTTAGTAGTCATTTGTAGAACACTACTTTGCTCTGTTTTTAACCTTGGGTGTGGATAGGATTCCATTAAAATTGTCCCCTTCCACTTCCACAACCCAATCTTACTCTCTTGGCTCGCACTTAGCACCGTTAATTTGTATATTTTGCACTGCTAGTCAGATTACCCCCTGATGCCACTCAATTCACCACTACATCCCAGTCTCCTTTCACCAGATTAGGCTACAGTCTACCTAATCTACAGTGGATGTTTACCACTTCCTTCGGGTGAAGGTTCCCAAATGATGTAGGGCGGTACAGGATGGGTATCTGATGGGCAAAATTATTTTTTAACACGGATTACTCCTTGTGGATTTCGTGACTGTATCCTTGTTTGGATCACACAGTTTTTAGATAGTTCTACCCTGTCTGACCCATTGCTATTCCATTAATTAGTCTGCTATATGTTAGGGATGTTAGCAATGCATGGTCATTAAATATTCCCTTTTGACCCTTCTTATTGATATATATACTGAGATTACCCGCCTCAAAGGTTTGGGCTCTCTCTTTATAATATTAGTATGGATGTATTCTATGTATCTTATGGCTTAGAAACCATATCATGCTTTTACAGTATTTTTTTATAATACTCTTCATACTGTACGCATTGTACTTTGCAACCAGTATTACGATTGTAGCAGCTCATTTCCTCTGCATGAGAATGAAGACTGTTCAATAAATACTTTTATTGAAAATGCCCGTCTCTCTATTTCTCTGCACCTCTGGTGAAACGAAGCATGCACGATTGACTAAGTGAAATAACTATCTATTGTTTCCGCTACTCTGAAGATACGTTTTTATCTCGGGAAACAAAGTTGTCATGTTTTAAGCGGTTGTCAGAAACTAATCCCTTCTTGTTAATTCGAGAAAGTTTCTAGTGACCTCTGAGCTAGCTGGCACTCACAATTAAGTCTAATATATTCGATAGAGACCTTGTCGACCTCAGTCCTTTGAACCCCTCGAGTCGACGATTTCATAATTTTTTCAGATGGTAGGAACACCGCTGTCTGCTAGCCTACATCATTTACAATTGGGAGTGTTATAAATAACAGGTTAATTTTCAAGATTGGTCAGCTACAGCATACTCAGAGATTTGCTTTTTCAGCCCACAATTGAGACTATGAACTGACTCTCATCTATGGATTAAACATATACGCCCTGATGAAGGATCTTCTGAAATAACTTTGTGTTTCTGAAACGCGCGTTGGCGCCTTTTTCCCATTGCATGACGTTCTTTGATGTTGTGATTGATAGTGAATAACTGGTCTGTTTGAATGAGAGTGTGTGAATGACTGTTAGAATGAAAGAATGAAGTGTCATGTTTGTATTGTTCTATTTGTATTTGGGCTGCTGCTTATTTAAGCTTCCATCATTCAAAGAATGTTTGTACTCTAGAAGCTGACCTTTATTAAATAGGGTCTAAATAATTTTATTATAAATGATTGACTCAAAATAAATTTTTCAAAATATTTCAGCTTTTCTGTGGGTATTCTTGGTTGATTCTCATTGTTTAATTTCTTATACTTTGGGGAAGCTCCCTTTCATGTTTATTCAGTTATTCCTCCCTGGTGGGTGGCTCCCCTTGCCTATTGGACAGTAGGTTTACTGGGTCCCTCTTCTGTATTTTGGCCGACCTCAGTCCTACGTCTAATCTATAGTATATGTTATTCCAATGCGCAGAGCCTGTTGGGAATATATGAGCTACACTACATGGCACCCAGTCTTTGGTAAGGGCGATAATTTAATGCTAGATATTAGAGTAACTCAGTTGTGCTTTTCACACAGACCCCTTTTTCCCCATAAAATACTCCAATAGATGTCTGGAGTGGGTAAAAGGATAATATCCACCAAAACTGAGTAGGATAAAAATCTTATGTATTCGTTTTTGGTCTGTTCAACATTGAAGGATACAGTGTCCCAAAAATATTGTGCACCTTATCTTTGTTTCCTTGAAACTTGCTCTGCAAACTTTCGGTCAACAAATTGTCAGAGATTGACGACGAAAGGGAGAGAGCCGCAGCAGCAGCTCAGGCCGTTTTAGATGACACAAGTCTCCAACAAAATAACCCGGATGCTATACTCATCCTGGTAAATATAGTGAAAACAAACACTATAAAGCTTATACATGATGGAGTATCCTCGAGAGGTGGTAAAGTAATATTTGTTGTAGAGGCACATGAATATCGGCAGACAGAGGTATTCTATTCATGGATTCTGTTTCCTGCAGCAAATTCGGTAACACACGAGTTCCACTACTACAAAGTAGAGGAACCTCCAGTGGAATACGTTCCTTTCGAGGATGTTGAATTTCCACTAACTTACCAAGAGCATCAGCTCTGGTTTAAAGGCGCCCTACAACATCAAAATCACATTACCAGGCTCGGTCCACTAGGTAGACCAGGAGCAACATGGCCGGTATTAGCCAGCTATAGCCAGCTATACGCCACATCCTGCCATTGAACAAATGACAGGTCCAGAACTATTAGCTCAGCTAAAACAAATAATTAAAATACATAGACAGTTGGTTTAATATGTCATGCGGACTTTAACAGTTCAACCTGCTATAAGGATTCCACAGCACACCCCTCATCAGGGGAACACAAACAAAATTACACCACAGACTATACAATCAGTCATTGGTAAATTACCCACGAAATGGGAACAAATTCCGTTCTGGTTAGCTCAAAAAATTACTCATATAGAGGCAGTATTTCCCGATAGTACACCTCATGAGAAACACAGGATTGTGACAATCTGTTTACCAATGGGGATCGCACCACACGTGGAAGACTATGACACTTGGGGTACAGTCTTTGTTCCGTCTATGGCGGTAATACCAGATGTCCTAAGACAGATTCAAAATGAATACGGACCAGAACCTGCCTTAAATCTTAGTATGAAGTTACTAAAAGATTTCAAACAGGTCTCGGCTATACTATTAGCTAACATCAAAGGTGAAGCAGCATCCGTGGCAATCCGCCAAAAACTAAAAAGAAACTGATATAACAGAGCACCCATATAAACTTGCAAGAATTATTGAAAAATCCTATGAAGAACTAGGAAGAGATAGTTTCGGGGGGGAAACAGTAAAACCCGAACTAACAGAAAATCCTGAAAAGGTTTTTATTAAAAATAATCTCACTACTCCTAAAAAGAAGTGGGAAAATAGTAAAACAGACGCTTCCTAAAGAGAAACGCTCTCAGTCCAGAGGTACGTCTCCTCAAAAGGAGCCCTCTGAAAAGTGGTATAACCTCAGAAATAGGGATAATTTGAGAAAACCTGATAGATATCAGGATATTGATACACGTTCCTCTCGTACCTTTCAGACTTCCTCGCAGAAATCTGAAAAAAGAGGACGATCAGAACAAAAGGAAGAACGTGTGAAGTCCAAACACGAACAGCATGTTCCAAAAAATAAGAAAACTCAATTCACCAAGAAGAAGGTAGCAAATCTTAAGATCAGACATGCAGAGGATCTTGAGGACACAACTCAAGAACGGGGAGTGGTCCCGGACAATGCTAGACAGCACAGCAGAAGTCACCATAGCCCGCAAGATCCTGAAGGATCATCTGGAGACAGTGGACTTGAATGAATGTATTCAAGTTGAAACTGCTGACACCAGGGTTAGTGTACCCCATAAGTTATATGAAGTAACACTCCAGATGGAGGGGGACATAACTAGAAAAATAAAAGCACTCTTTTGGGAGAAACTATCTAAGGGTTATGACATTCTTCTAGATGAACAAGACTGGCCACCTGAATTTGTCAGGGAGTGCTCACATGGCGCAGAGATTATTATGCCAGCCTTCAATAATCACATTCCAATTCATAAAAAATACACCTAGGCCAGAAAATGGGATGTAGCCCAGGCTCCAGCATTATACAAGAATCACATAGGATGGGATGAGGATTCTCCACACCATAAAATCCAGTTAAAAACTCAACCAACAATGCAAAGGCAATATCCTGTTAAACAGGAGGCTAAAAAACAGGTCACGGAGATTTTACATCAACTTGAATACCAAGGGGTGATTGAAACATGCACCTTATCTATGAACAATCCTTTGTTTCCTGTCTCCAAGCCAGACAATACATATCGTCTGGTTTTGGACTACAGACACTTAAACTCTTGTTGCAAAACTTTTGCAGTACAAAATGCACACAGTGCACTGATGAATAACATTGTGTGGAAAAACATATAAAACCACATTAGATATTTCTAATGGTTTCTTCTGTCAAAACAGTGCACCAGAAAGCAGGAACTTGACCGCTTTCTCAATTATGGGGACACAGCAACAATTTTGCCGTCTCCCCCAGGGATTCAAGAATAGTCCAGGGTTATTTTCAGCCAGAGTAACAGAGTTACTACAAACGTACGATGATGAGGCATTATCTTATGTCGATGACATCTATCTTACAGACGATGATTTGGACGTGCACTTGAAAAGAGTGAATACCATAATACTTGGTTTCATCTCTGAAGGGAACAAATTCAATTTTAAGAAATCACGAATTGCCCACCTCAACGTCCTATTTTTAGAATATGAACTTTCAAGTGAATGCAAAAGCCTAGCAGCAAACTTTCTAGAGAAATGTGCTCTGCTCCAACCTCCAAAAACGCTGAAAAACTTACAGTCAATTCTAGGTTTTCTGAATTTTGGAAGAACTTATGTTCTAAATTACGCAGAAAGGGTTAAACCTCTCTACGAACTAATAAAACCTGATTTCAAACCAACTAATTGGACTCAAAAACACACAGAAATTTTTCGTTCAGTGCAAACAGACATGTTAGCAAAAACACAGTTATAGACAGGCGACAACGTGCTTAACCTTGTGATCCGAATCATCCCAGGGAGATCCGGATTCACATACCTAACCTTTAATGAAGGTGAAAAGGTACCAATAGCATACAAATAACACTTGTACACACAAGCTGAAATGAAATTCACTTCAACAGAAATTCTCTGGGTGTAATCACTCCATATGAATTACTGTTTTGTACTAGAATGATCATCCAGGGTCTTGATCATCACACTTCAGTGGTAGAACAAAAACCTTTTGATATCAAAGACCGTTTGACTGTTTTACAGGACTTAAATTAAATAAGAAGTCTGAGCAACACAACACAAAAGCCAACGACCACTAAAGAAAAACCACCTGTCCCAGCAAGACCTGTCTGGATTCCAAAGATTGGGGATCTAGTCAGGGAAGAGATCGCGGTGAAGAAGGAATTTGGGTCTTCTTACAGAAACCCAGTACCTGTCTTAGCAATCCACTGAACAAGATCAGTGTTACTACCTCCACTTGCTGGAAAAAGGGAGAACAGAGTTGTGTCCATCGACCTCGTCAAACCACATCATGTGGCCGATAATAAGTAGTAGGCCCAGTGGACTCCCAAGATGTAGCAGATGACCAAATCTTGCTACAATCCAAGAGGTTCAAACTGAAAGACTTATCCCCTTTGATAAACCTGCAGTGAGAAAAGAAGGACTATGCAACAAAGCCATGGAACTTGTACCTCTTGAGACCCAAATAACAGTTTGTCAAGGAACACCTGTCTACAATGATATAGCCTCTGACTATACTAATATGACAAAGGAAGAAACAGCTCCAGCGATTCCAAACAATCCTGATGCAATTCCAACAATGGACAGAACTGCCTCTGGCTAATTCATCTACTTTGATACATTTTCTGTGGATCCCAGTAAACCTGAAACCATGCCAGCTAAGAAAACTTTCAAAGAAAAAATAACAGATTTCTTTCATCAACTTGAAAAAACATATCTGGTTTCACCATGGGTTAAATTTTGAATTGTGGTAGGTGTACTTTTTCTCCTACTTTGGCTCATTCTTGTTTTAAGTTTGGGAAAGATCATAGATGGAAAATACAGTACAATGGACACAGCAAGTAAGAATATCAATTTGCTCCTAAAACCTCACAAATCATCTCATCGTGAGCGAAGAGAACTGTCATCAGTGAACATCACAGCCATTCCTATACCTTGTGGGACACAACTGATTATGACATTTATGGCCCGGTGGAATTGTTGATGATTCCACACCAATCTAAGGTTTCTTTGAGTGACTTTGTTACACCCAGCACATTTTCTGATGATTGGGACTTTGAGACTGTTAATAACATGATGACAGATTTAGAAATGTCAGCTAAATTCACAAAGCATGAATACTATGAACAAATGTATGGTTTTAATGATTATGGTCACCATTATTTGCACAAATCTGCAAACCCTAGAAATGTTTTTACTTATAATCAATGGGAACATTGTCCAACACCGCCAAAAGGCAGTTCAAAATTATTTTATGAAAAGTTTCCGTACATCTCAGGTTTTAATGTCACAAATCCAGAAACGTTTTATTTTGCAAAAATGTGAATAAGACAGGAATGAAAAACATGTTGACTAATAATAAATAAATTTATTCCGCGAACTTTTATGCTCAGCTGTCTACATTAGGTTTTAACTTTTGGAAAGACAACATTGAGACAAAAACTGTCTGGGGCACAAAAGACTGGCAGGTGCAAGGTTTAGAAGCCTTATTTAGAGCAAGCATTATCCCAGAACAAATAATGTTTTTAATGACACTATTCAACAAACATCTTGTCTTGGCTTGGCTAAGATAAAAGATTTAAACAAACCGTCCATACCTAAGCCCACACCTGACAGTAATACCACTGCAGATGACGAGGTAGACGTAAAACAGATTTTACAACAGAACAGAACTAATCCTGATTGGAAAAAATGGTTAATCTGGCCCACAGACACGAAGAACTGTCAAGATAGATTACTGAAAAAGACACAAAGGTTCACAGTAACTAGGCCAGAGCCAAGCTATACCCAGAGACAACATCCAGGGATAGTTACAACATACAGTGTAGGAAAGCTATGCTATGACTGGCTACAGAAATCCACACTTCCAGAAATTAAACAACACTTAACTTTACTTAAAGAAGGCGTTGATTTACGCGACTTCTTACTTGGAGCTCGCAAACCACGTCAAAAACTTTTCATATACGCCGGTATATACTCTGCTTACAATGAAGCATGGAAAGAATACGAGAAATAGATCGTATTAATTTAGAGAAAGCTCTCTCTGTAGTGGACAATGGGTTATCAACTCTGTCCTCCAGAATCTATTTTTTGGACAGCATTGTATTCTCTGCCATTGACATAATAGAGCAGGACTTGCTAATGTTACAACATGGTCCGTCTCAATTACGCTCTCTAATGCTGCTAGGCTGGACGTTACAAAATCTCTGTTCAGGCTATGTGCCATGGCGTCTAATCAACACCACGTCATTGTTTACTGTATTTAACCTTACAGATAAACAAATCTCTTTGGCACAAAGAGGAGCAGACTATACGATGCTGAGCATAGAAAAACTGGAAAGATTACCATTAACTGTTTCTGAGAAGCCAGTTGTGGAATGGATAATATATGGCACCATCACAATACCAGTGACGATTTTCCAGTTTCAGTATTGCACATACCAGCGGGCCTGTATGAAAGGTTGGTTAAAGAGTACATTAAGTGGACCTGGAATTTACCATACACACACAAATGTTGGAGTGGGGGCAAGGAGGTATTTCTCAGTGGAAAAAATTGTAAGAACTTGCTAAGCGGTACACTTTTATGTCAAGGTATTAATTTACAGGGAGCCTGTGAGGGTTCTTCAAATAACCTTTCTTGCCACCTGCACGGTTCTCCAGCAGCAGGGATAGACCCAGTTTTTAGGCAGCTATCCAATGGTAGCTACATAATGTTGAGTGATAACAGCTGTTGGGAAATGATGCCAGGTATAGCCTATCTAGTTAGTGTGTCAGCCAGGGTCACTTGTATGCAAGTATTGTTTCCTAAAAGCAAGACAGACGGGGAGTCGCCACTTTGGCCTTCACTGAATATCTCTTCTATACGAATTGATACTTTAAGCAGAATGAAAGCCATTTTTTTGCAAAAAACGGACCCACTGACCTCGTCCAGAGAAGCGTATGATCTGCAAGTCGCAAGAACTTTTGCGTAGATACATGCCCTATTATCAACAAACTGTCCAATACATTTTGCAGAAATGTTAGGTCGTATCTTAAACATGTCTGATACGAGTGGTATTGTACATGTATTTAAGACAGTTTTTTTCATGACTGTTAGCACCCTTTGTAGCAGTCCTAGGCATTTTTCCAAATTTCGTGCACTCTGTGTTCGGCGGCCTGCCTCTCATTTTGGGACTAGTAGCAGGAATTCTATTTTTGTTTCTTCTGCTCCGATATTGCAAGTCCAGTCACCAAAGATACACAGACTACCATGGAGAACGCTCTCCTAGCCATGCGGTACCATGACAGAATTACACAGATTCTTGGCTTGGCTCGTTTAAGAGATCTGAATTCCACATGGTTTCTTTCGTTCAGACCAATCTGGCAAGATTGAATCTTACCTGTTCTATGATGCCTGCTTTGCGGAGAGGAATGCATGTTGGACGTTTGTGTTACACTTCCATCAGCACTGCCAACAAATGTTGACACTTTGCTAGGTCCGGTAACGGCTCATGCATCGTGTTGCCCCCAACGGCTGCCAATCCTGATGACGGCATTCGTAGAGATCTCACTAGCAACTACAGCTAATGGTGAGGTACGTGGAACAACAGGCACACAGGTACCATCTACTGCGAACATTGCTAATGCGAATGACGCTGACGGCGATGCTTCTGATCTGTGGACAAATGATCTACTTAATGAAGTAGTTCCATTTTCACCTACTGTGGTAGACGATTTCTTTGCCAGCTTAGACGATTTGATGTTTTCTCCTGACACCGAGAATAACTTTTGAAATTAGCACACTCTGAATTCGGCCTTCACTTTTCATAACAATCCTTCTAAAAACTTTGGAACTCTATTTGTTCTACAATTCATTTTGACTTTTTCCAAATTTGATTTTTTTTGGCATAACGTAACCTGCTTAAAGTAGAACTATTCTTAGAGAACAAGAAATTATTTTTCAAACACTTCCTAGAGACAATATTTGACCTTATCCTCAAAACCAAAACGGTTCATATATTCTGCTATGACATGGTCTCGACCTTTTCTTCTGTAACTTAGAGCCATTTCTTAAATGTCATTACATGATTCATTCAGTTAGCTTTGCCAAACATCCTAATTCATGTTTTGAATGACGCTTATTGCTTTTAAATACTGTACAAATGCTCATTTTTCGTGTGCAACCTTTTCAAATGCATTTTGTGTATTTTGGGTGGGATTGTAAACACATGCTTTAGATATGTTCTAGTGCTTATAATTTAGTAATGTTAAACATAATAAAGTGGAGTGGGTATTGTATATGATTTTGTGACCCTAGTGTAATTTTCCCGATTCATGCCCATACATAGGTATAAATCACCCTATCCTTATATAGGCATAGAAATCATACCCATATTTAGACTTAGCCTATGCAGTCCAAATACGGCATGGCTACTTCCACTAGTTCCGAAAATCCCCAACGATTTCTTGGAAAAACCCGCCTTCAGCAGACAGGGACTTCCCTTTTTCTTGAATATTGATTTATCCAAGAACTCATGGAGTTTTCAAAGAACTGAGTCTTTGATGACGTTATTATGTCCAACCTTACATCAAACTAGGCACCTTCAAGGTATAAATATGCCCACACTTGCCCAGTCAAACACACAGTGGTTTGGAGCAGCTCGACTATCTACTTGCCCGACGCAGCTCGCTACAGCAAGTGCCGAAGGAAGCCGACCCTCCAGCAGACGCACTGAGAGAGACGCCGTCTTTTCTCTTGCAGAGAAATCCAGCTTCAGTGTTTCCAAGCTACCCTTGCGGGTTGTTCGTAAATCGAGTCCCGAGAGAGAGATACCAGACCTCCTTCATTCTAAAACCAAGGTACGGAGCTGATTAGACCCATAGAGAAATCTTGGATAGGTTCTTGGCAAAAGAATACTGAAACTAAGCTACACCTCACTTACTTCTTCCCTTGTACTAGACCTAGGTTAGGTGCACCGGGGTAGGCATATTTTAGAAGCACCAGTTGAGTACTTTTAGTCTTTATTTATTAATGTATGTATTCTATGTATTCTATGGCTTAGAAACCATATCATGCTTTTACAGTATTAATTTATAATACTCTTCGTACTGTACGCGTTGTACTTTGCAACCAGTATTACGATTGTAGCAATTCATTTCCTCTGCATGAGAAAGAAGACTGTTCAATAAATACTTTTATTGAAAACACCCGTCTCTCTGTTTCTCTGCACCTCTGGTGAAACGAAGCATGCACGATTGACTAAGTGAAATAACTATCTATTGTTTCCGCGACTCTGAAGATACGTTTTTATCTTGGGAAACAAAGTTGTCATGTTTTAAACGATTGTCAGAAACTAATCCCTTCTTGTTTATTCGAGCAAGTTTCTAGTTACCTCTAAGCTAGCTGGCACTCACAATTAAGTCTAATATATTCAATAGAGACCTAGTCAACCTCAGTACTACTTCTAGTCTATAGTATATGTTATTCCAATGTGCAGAGCCTATTGGGAATATAGGAACTACACTACAAGGGGTGACCACTGGCTAGGAGTAGCAGCTCCCACCCCTGGCTTGCCCTTGGGTACTCGTGGTGTGGCACTGCCCTTGTTGGTTTCTACCCCTGCACCAGGTGTAATGAAGGAGGCAGGAGCGAAAATAGAAACTAAGGAGGATTTTAAAGGGCCTATTAATGTGTGAAGTGCCCCATACCTGACGACTTTTAAAACTTTTTACTATAAGAGAGAGGAGGTGGAGGAGGAGGAGGAGGGGGAATAAACAAGGAGAGGAATGGCTAGCGAGTAGCCTGAGAGCCACACCTCTCTCTCTCCTAAAACTCTAGCAAAAGCTTCAGAGGCTACCACTAATTTCCTAGGGAGGTTGCTTGCATCCCCCTTTATGGACGTCAGCAATGCAGAGCCTCCACACACAAGCTGGAAGGCTGCACTGTGCAAGGGTTTCCAGCTCACCTTGTCTAGCACTATGATAAGAGCTCTTCCCCGGGTGACCATGTGAAGGGAACCAATAGTGTGACACACGCTCACACCGTGTGAGGTAGCAGTTCTAGCTTCCAGATCTTGCCCTTGCTGCCCCTGAACCTTAGGAGCAAGTAGAACTAGGAGGCTGTTGAAGGGCTTGGGCTGGGATCAGAGATCAACTCTGTGATGTCATCAGAGGATTGGTGATGTCATTTGCCTAACACTGCGCCTTCCGTGGAGAACTCTGTGCAGCTAATTTGTTACAGATTGGAATCAATGCAAGGCAGACCTAGCCTTTTCAGCTTTCTAAGGCCAAAAAACATGAATACTATTCAGCTGGATAATCTGTTCTTTAGACATTACAAACGAACACTCAAGAATTGGGTATTATGAAACAGCAAGTCTCTTTTAAAAACTTCTGTCAGATTGCACATTGGGTACTGCAGCTACCATACCGTCACTGTGGCCCGATTGCATCTTTTAGAAGTGAACCATTCGCTGAACACACAAGTGTGCACATTTTAACAGTGCAAACTCCTTTCTTGTAAAAAAATATATAAAGGTCACGAACCAACTGAGCCAGCATCAAGGGAACACACAAAGGGCTCCAAGAAATGTTCACGTTAGCCTAAGTGGCAAGTGCCAGTGGCAACAACACCAGTGGGAAAACAAAACAAAAGGACTCACTTGTGTAAAAAAAAAAAAACACTAGAAAGCCCTGTTGTCTGCTCAAAATATATTTTTCAGCACAAACCCCAAGTTGGGGCTTGTGCTGAAAATTTATTTTAAGCAGACTTGCTGACCCCAACCTTCGCCCCAGTTACAGTCCCCAAGAGTCAAGCAGCACAGCGCCACCAAAGGGAGCAGCACACGTATCCTGCCTGATGGCTCGGAACATTGCAGCTGGCCTGGCCCTGCCAGGAGATGGACACACACACAAACAACACCTGACAAAAAGAAAACCCATTTATACAGAATCTGACTTGAGATAATGTTTGAGGTCAGTGCTGCACTGCTGGGATCGCGGCCCGTGGACCATGGCAGGAGGAACCAAGGGGCTGCCAGTGCCATTGCCAGTCCAGCCCTGTTCCACACTCCGGAGGCCAGGGCGCTAGAAGTGCGCAGCTGCCTGTGCAGAACCGGGCCAGAGATTAAGCAAAAAGGGATAGGCCAAGGCCCTGGGCCGGGAATTCATATTTTTCCCTTTTATAGTTAAGTCACTCTTTTTAACACATGTACTTGATGTTAAAATAGATAACGTCTATCCCTGTCTTTTCTTACTGACATGCTGGGCCGGTTAACCCTAGAGCTATTTCCTCAAATCATCCTCATCACTGTAATAACAAATTTATTTGACGTTGTCATACCTTATTAGAAAGTCAAAGTACATGCGATGCAGTGGCCCCGTTTCATCTCAGTGCCTCTACTGCTCTTACTTGTCAGCTTCACTGGATGCCCAAAAATACCACACAGCACAGAATGGTGGTTCCGTTAATACGCACTTTCACACGTAGCACCGATGCACAGGCCGACTTTGCACAGGCACAAGAAGCATATTTTAGCTCATTTACAGGGCCTCGTCCGAGTCATCGGGGACAGCACTGCGGGGGGCCTATACCTTTTGTTTAATCCCGGCCTGGCCCTGCCCACAGTGCCATGATGAATCTGATTGCAAATGCAAATTACTTCAGTGACTCACCTGCAGGTGGCGGGCGGCAGCAGGGACAGGCAGGCAGGTGCTAGAAATAATTGAATTATGGGGTGCCCAGTACTGGGGGTGCCTCTCGTCAACTCGTCTCAGACAGTCTCTGACTTAGTTCTGGAATACTCCTCTCGACCTGTGCTCATGGGTCACGCAAACACACCTTTTATTGCGTGAGCCACTATGCGCATGTCACCACCAGCCGCCCACCCCTAAGGTGGGTGAACTGAAGAGGCCACGCAGACGCGGCAGCAGAGACATCTGTGCGCTGCGCGTGCAACCCACCCCCTATTAATGGTGCACAGTTCTCCAAAGCATTATTTATGGATTTTTGCAGGAGAGAAACCACTCCAGAGATGGATAATAGTTTAGCTTTTTTCTGCCCCCACACGTAGCCCGGAGCGAGGAAAGAAGCAGAGTAGTGAGTGACTACTGTGAGTGAACTTCTCTGATTTTTATTTCTAAGTTACGTTACGCCAGACCAAAAATCGGCCCCCAGCAAGAAAACCGTCCCCGGGATAAAAAAAAATGGCCCCCACCCCTGCCAGCCTACTGGGGGATTGCCCGGTCCCTGGCATTGCCAGTCCGGCCCTGCTTCCACAGAACTATCCACCATGAACAGTATCGTAGCCACTATTCTATGAGCATCTTGTCATATTACTACCCCCTCCAGGTCTAATAACAATAACAAATCTGCCTATTCTTTATTCAAGATTACCTTTGGAAATGTGTCTCAAGAACTCCCTTGGACAATTCAGTCCTGGCGTTGAGGGCATAATGAGATGTGGGAGATACCCAGGGTGAATGAGTTGTGATGTACTTGAGCGCATGGTTTGCAGTGGCGAGCTTTGTCCATTTGCTAACACTGTTAAACCATGGTGCCATTGATGACATATCTATTTAAAGAGGGTGCTGGCTCTAACGTGGCTGTATGGCATGGCCGCGTGCACTGTCACAAAGGGATAGTATCCAGAAGCGCTTGTGAATAGGGGTGCGGGCATAGGGGATTGGTGCTGTGAAAAGGTAAGATTGGCATATAGCATAAAAATTTTCTTAAATAATAGTTTTGTGGCAAGTTGGAGTTATGAAAGGATTCGTCGCGGCAACCTTTATTTGTTTTTTGAAAAAAGAACCATTAAAAGATGGCGCACACACCGGGGCGATCACGTGATATGATCACAAGCAGGGTCACATAGCAATACTCTTCTGGGACACGCACTTGAAGTAGAGCTCGAGGAGAGCAGTAAGACGCTGGGATGAGACAAAGTGGAGTACATGCGTTAATGCGTTAAGGGTATGCATGACACCGGGATGGTCGGTGAGAGATAGGGTGACCAGAATTTTAAAGCCAAAAACCGGGACATTTCACAAACATAGAAGAAGGACTACAATGTTACTTCAAGCGATGAGAGCGCTCCTCAGCAGAGAATTACAGAACAGGCAGTAAGAACATAAATAAAATGCAATTTTTAAGCCCAGTACCTTGCCTGTTAATTAAATTGCTTCCTTGAAACAACTGCTAAGTATCCCTGCTTTGTAATACATAAAAAACATCTCCCACCGTTTTCAGTCGACCCCCTCCAAAAACGGGGACATGAGCTAAATTTCTTGAAATTTGCTGGGACAGCTGGTTAAAAACTGGGACCGTCCTGGCAAAACGGGGACGCCTGGTCACCCTAGTGAGAGAGCATTGAGGAATGACCCCTTAAATGGATGAGAATGTGTTGAATGCTGGCATGTAGCTAAAGAATGGAGGGGGAGTCTAGTGCCCACATCTATGCTAAAGAGGATGGTCACTCTTTGATTTGGGTTTCCCTTTTGTAAAATGAATACCATTATTGAGGGGATGAGAACTCTGTAAGGTTGCACTTGTCTATCGTCTAACTCATAGAGAGAGTTTGTGCGCATGAGTGGGACTATTTTGCCTCTATTTGTATTGAATTGAATTGAACATTGTATACATCACCTGAGGTTGAGAACAAGTTGAAATTACTTGCATATATGTTCACAGGTATACGGACGGCAACAGACTGTGCCTGTAGGGGACTTATGATTAAGGACACACCCTCAAACAGCGGAAAGCCGGTAGGACTATTGTGGGCTACCACCCTGTAAATATACCATGAACACTGTGTCATATATATATTACCTCTGACAAAGTTGTCAGTAGATGTAGGATGTCCTGACTGCTTGGTAGTTTTAATTTGTTCTTTGTTTATCCGTCACCCGTGGTCTAAATTTGAAATCCAGTGATGTGAAGTTTGGCCCGAGCCCTGATGAAATTGTCGTAATGGAATATTGGTAATGAAAACATGTTGGCCCATTTTACAGTGGTCTGAAACATGCAGTTTGTTTTTAACCTTGAGTAGGCTCCCAGCATGGAATAAAACTTTGATCTTGTACATGTGAGTATTAACTCGATTTTAGTTGGAGAAAAGTGGTTATACTTTCTCACATTAAAGGGTCTTGTCTGACACTAATAAGCTTCTGTGTATATTCTTCGCTAATTGTTTTTCACCTCTTATGCTTTACAGTGGGCACTTTTTTCTTTTTTTGCTTTTCTTTTTACAGGTAAGAAAGTTACCATTTAGGAGAAACGTGGGCAAACTTGGTGAGTACCTACCAGCAGTTCCCCTGGGGATGCTTACGTTAGGTACTTTCTCAACTTCACACAATTATTTTGTTGTACACACCCTTCAAGAGGGGGTAGATATACACAGGGTGGACTGGTAAACATGTGTTAGAAAGCTTTTTGTGGGACTGGATACGACTGGCAATTGACTAAAGACAGCAGTTGGGTGGAGAAAGCAGTACCCCACCCCCTGCTCTGAAGAAATTGTAATATGTCTTAAACAGTCAGGTCTATTTTGTTTGTTGTCGCTTGTGAGTGGACGGCGACCTGACTGGTATTTTCCCTCTTGTGCTCCTTAATGTGGATGGCTTGTAAATGTGCCCTAAAAGCAAAGTGAACAATGGTAAATTTTTACGATGCATGTACATTCACTGTAAACATTTACTATGAGTGGTTCTTAATACACAGTGTGGTGTAACGTCATATTATCAGGAATTTAATGTAACAAGCGTAAGGTTCGATTGCAGCAATAATGCAAATTAATCTGGTGTAATTAAAATTCTGCCCAGTCCTATCAAAGACATGCTGAACCCAGACAAGCTGAATCTATGGCATATTTGTCCCAAAATATTCAGAAGCTGAATTAAAAAACATGGTCGCCAAAAAAAGAAAATGTTGGCAATAGGAATCGACTTGTTAAGAATGGCAGCATTATTTATTGCGTTCAAAATATTATATAACACAGATCACAGAAACTTGAAGTTTTTAAGTTGTGCCGGCACTACGCCCAAGCCAGTTATGGTGGAGTTGTCAGTGTAATTTGACTTCAATATTACACACAGACCAGAAATAAAAAATAAAAAATGCAGATACCTTACAGAATTGTAACTTTTTTCCTGAAAAATTCATCTGCATAGCCAGTTTCTTTAGTTTCAAACAATGATTTTCAACGTAAATTGCTGCGCAGTCCTTATTTTCATGCAGATGTCTTGAAGCGAACAATGTGAAATTGCTAAATGTTCTGAAAGATCTTTCAGAAGTCGAAAAAGATTTATACATCCTTGGTCTAGCGCACTCCTTGGCCATAGAAGTTAGTATGAGGATAGAAGTTAGTATGAGGATGGATGATTTTTGCCTGTTGTACCAACTCTTCCACCCAGGTGGCAGACTTTACCTAAAGATGAAATATCATTTGCATACTGTTTGACTCAGCACTGATTTTATTACATTTGAAATGCAAATATCACAAACAGAAAAATAGTTTTGCAGAGCGACAATAGCAACCCCTTGCTAACAAGTAATTAAAAAACGTACACAAAATGAATGCTAGCTCAAGTCATTAAGATGAGCTCGAAAACATAGTGGTCGCCCTGTCGCAGGCATGTGTAATATAAATGCTGGTTAAGAATCCAAGGAAGCCTGTCGTGACAATGCTATAAGTGGCATTAAAAAGGTGCATGGCCATAAAAATATAACTAGTAATCCTTTACATGAGATAAGGTCTGTGTGATAAAAATCCCGTATTATAACATGTGAACTGGAATCCGGTCTTTGTTCAAAGTTCCACGTTACCAGTAATTGGGTGCCTTTATGTCTTCTCTTAATGCATTCCAATGCATCAACTGAGAATGCACACATACATCTTAACAAGCAATATCTATTTAGTTTTACCAATGCTTCTTAGCTATGATTTTTATTTAATCGCAGATAAAAGAGTAACAATATTGATATTTCTGCAAACAATTAGAACTGAAAATATCACAGTTCTCTAAATATGAGACATAGGAATTTTATGAAACTTTGGGACATATCATCAAGGGCAAGCAATATTTTTATCGCTGCGTTTGCGTCAGATTTCGGACAAAATGCGACAATAAAAATATTGCTTTATTTACAAGAGCACGCTAACGTGTGTTCAATGGGATTAGCGCTGGCTTTAACATCGCATCGCCTTGCATCGCTAATGAGATGCAAGGGAGGCGTGTCCCGTGAAACAACATGGGATATCATCACTAACCCTGATTCTCTCTATTTTAAAGTGTATCGCTAACACGCATAGCGATATTAAAATCAGCGCTAACTTTGTTTTTCACCGGTTTGTGATGCCTGCTGTTTTCCTTACTAAGCCATATGTATAATGGGAGGTGGATTGTTTTCCAGAGTCCACGTCTCCCTACCTATAAGGTTTTTCCTAACATGGTTTTCTATCGCTCGAATTCCGACAATTTTGACTCTTTCCGCCGCTTTTGCCTGGGATTCTATCGCCTCGGCGATACATGTCGCTGAGAGTGCGCTCACCAGGCGATAGAATCGGCGAAATGCAGCGTTATTTTTTTGCATGCTACACGCAACCAGCGATAATTATCGTTGATGATATGCCCCTAAGAGATAATGTAGTAAAATTACAAAGGTCTATAGAATGAGGACTAGCTTGGTCACTGCCATTCTCCAACTATTACTGCGATCGTTCCCTCAATTTTATTCATTTACACTTTTTCTCTCCTCAAATCCCTGTTTCTGACATGCTTCCATCGGCATGTCCCAAACTTCATCCCCAATATAAGTGCCACAAATGTGACCATCGGTTTGTATACTCTTCAGAGAGGCCAAGGTTTGCATGAGCATTTAGTTTGAACATCTTTATGAACCAGTGCCAGAACTCACATTACTTTCAAAAACTCTCAGTTGTATACAGTATTGAACACCTGTACCTACCCTGAACTCATTCAGGCACTTAGATGCTACTCAATTTGCAATAAGCAGCAGACTAGCCGTATATGTTTCACAAAAAGCAAAGCTAGTGAAATACACCTGGGAAAATGGGACTGTATTTAGGTAAGCAGGATGCACAGAATATGCAACATGCAGTAAAACATTTAGGGGCTAATTTATGCAACCTTTGCATCACATTTGCATCATGCAAAGTCATACATGCATTGTGCAACCCTCTAAGTCAGATTTATGAAGCCATGCAAAGCCACTATTCGTGGCTTTGAATGGATTCACATATCTAGAGTAAGTCAATGCAGCATAACGTGCTACATTGCTTTACTCTGAATAAGGGGGCCTTCCTTGGGCACTGCAGTGAGTGCTCCCAGGCAACCACCATGGTTTTTGATGCATTCGCAGATTTAACTTTTTAGACTTGTAAACCTGGGAATATGCCAAAATCTTTTGCCTCCCCAGGTGAGAAAAAAGAGAAATATCTTTCTACATGTGCTGCATTCTGAATGCAACAGAGACCCTTTGCACTCTTTGCACTCCAGTCCAAGTGTGCCTGAGTTGGCATTAGGCTGCCAGAATGGAACCATCACAATGGGAAAGGACAGGAATGTGCTGCATTGCATTAATACGGTGCATTCCTGCCCTTTCCTAGTGACGCAGGGCAGCGCAGAAAAGTGATTTGCTGCGCAAACCTGTGCCACTAAACTCGTAAATATTCCCCTTATAATGTAAACAGACACAGTGCATCGCTGACTTGGAAAAAGTTAAAAACTCTTACACTCCTCGAGTGGGCCACAAGTACTGAGTGAGCCACCACTTAAGTAGCTATTTAAACATGTTTCGGGCCTGCAACGGCAGAGTCTGTGTGTGCACTTACACTACCATATCGACATGGCATTTAAAACCCCTTGTCAAGCCTTAATCTCCCCTTTAATTACTTATAATTTTACCCTATGGTAGGTCCAAGGTAGTCCATAATGTAGAGTCCTGTGTAATTAAAAGTAAAGGCATGTAATTTTAAGCTTTACATGTCCTGGTTGTGAAAACTCTTACAATTATTTTGCACTACTATGAGGCCCATCCCTCTCATCGATTAACATTGGGTATTCCTTCTTACAGCTAATAAGCTGTTATTCCCAATTGGAAGAAGGTAGAGTTGTTGTGTTAAGTACCTCTGGAATTGCAATGAGGAATCCTCTTTGATGGTAGTGTCAAATTTAACAATACAATTTTAAAAATGCTACTTTTAGATATGTCAAAGGAGGTTAGGCCATGGGACAGTGGCCAAGTGGGGCCTTTTTTGAATGAGTATAATAGGGTGAATTACCTGGCTACTTGTTTGTGAACCCGCTCTTTAATTTAACAGGCACAGCAAACAATCCAGCACTACATTATGCTTGGATCACGTTATTTATTTAACTTTTTTCTTTTTTGGAATTTTATTCTTAGAAAATCCAAAAATAAGGATAACGCTTATCATTAGTGCATTCAGAAAAAAAGAGAAAACATTCAACATACAAATTGATAATAGACTATAAACTCAAACATGTGAATATTTACATATACAATGATGCACTACTACACCAATTTCTTTACACACTGTACACACTTTACAATGAAACTCAGATTATTTTAGCTTCTGTAAATGCTGTACAAAAGTCAACCAATGGCCTGTCTATTTCTTTAACATAATAGACAGGCTATTGGTTGACTTATGTACAGTATTTAGAATTTGTATGTTGAATGTTTTTTTTTTTTTAATGTACTAATGAAAAGCGTTATCCTTATTTTTGGATTTTCTAAGAATCAAAATAATTTTTCAAATTCCAAAAAAGAAAAAAGTTAAATAAATAACGTGATCCAAGCATAATGTAGTGCTGGATTGTTTGCTGTGCCTGTTAAAGTGAAGAGCGGGTTCACAAACTAGTAGCCAGGTAATTCCCCCTATTTTACTCACTTTTAGAAAGATGGCATTTTTCTGCTCATAGCCCTGAGTGCCTGCAGCCTGTCTCCAATACACGTATGGGGTGGGTGACAGCTGGGCCTTGTGCATTTCCTATGGGCAGCCGCACACAAAGGGAGCTTGGGTGTATCTTGAGGGGCCATCCAGATGTGAGTGAGGATCTGGACACAGCCTCACTCTTACACCTGAAAAGGCTATTATCTGTCCCCACCGAAAGCACTGCTTAACCCACTATTGTGAGTCTCAAGCCAGGGCAGGAAGGCGGGACCTCTGCGCACTTCAAAGCCCTTCTTTGGAGTCTCCCCCACTTCAAAGGCACCAAAGGTTATCAGAACTGGACTTCTGACCTTACCAATTTAGTAAACTTATGAACCTGTAAATACTCTGCCAGGAAGAAAGACAGCTGTGTTGTTGAAGGACTGCCACTCTGCTGGAATGCTATTCTGGAAGAACTGCTTTCTGCTGTGCAGACCTACCTGCTGCCCTCCCTCCTTGCCTAGGTGAGAAGGACTGGGCCTACTTCCACTTGAATCCAGAGTGACTCTAAGGACTTGTCTGCTTGCTTTCTGTTTGAAATCTCTGGTACACAAAATACTTCCAGCTACTCAACAACAGCACCCGGATTCTACCACCGAAAGTCTTTCCCCGCCAAGTGATGCCAATGCAGTTCTGGGCCTTTGAAAGTGGGTATAAGGTGCTGCACCACACAAAGTTTATGCGTCATTGATGTTGCACTGGTCAGAACTGGATCATCTCCTTAGACAGCGATGCATCTTTGACTGTGTCCCAGTTAAATGCGACCAGATGGCCCCTTTGGCGCTTCATGCTTATCAGCATTAGATTTCAAGAAATCTTTTACAAATTCATAACTCTAGTTCTACTTGTTTTTTTTTGTCATTTTGGTCTTTTTATGTTCATTAAATTGAACTCAACTTACTTAACCAGGTGTGGTATCTTTTGTGTGGTGTTTTCACGGTTTTACTGTTTAAAGTGTTGCACAAATACATTATACAGTGCAACTTAAGTGAAGCTTGACTGCTTTGTGCCAAACGACCAGGGAGTGAACACAGGATAATTTAGGGTGTGTATCTGACTAGGATTGTGGTTCCTGATTGGACAGGGTACATACCTTGGCCAACCATGAACCTAATTTCTAAAAAGGTACACCCAGAGAGTGCTACTGTTTGCTGACAGTGGGCAATTGTGAGTTTGATTATTTTATTGATCAAATAGTTGGAGCTCAGTTCATTATTCAATGCTTCAATTAGAAGATTCAGGAAAAAACTAATCACTACCAAGAACTATTCATTAGAAAATGCAGTAGATGTTGCCAACTGCAATTAATATCCAATAACATTTCCAAATGAAAATAATAAAGCAGAGGGTGCAAATGTGCGTTTGACTACTAATGGGAAACTGTTTGTGAATTTCAAATCCAAACAAGATTTTATAGTTAGGTATACATAAATGTTGTGCAAAGTTAAGGAAAAGGTGAAAAAACGTGAGGAACCTGGTTATTTTGCCAGGGTATTCAAAACAGGATCAAGGAGGGTAAACATAATTATGGTATTGAATATAAATTATGCCAGAATAAGTCATAACATTGTGAGAAATTCACTTCACGATTGTTATGTGCAGTTCCAAAAATGACTCCATTACACCTCGTCACATGACTATGCGTTGCTAACAGTAGAAATTGACTGTGACTGCACAGGAACACTGTGAACAACCAGAACACGTGAAGCAGTTGCTCGCAGAACTTGTTGTTTTGTACTATTTGTTTTTATACAGTGAAATGCATCCTCATGTCAACAACTGATGCAAGCAAAAGACACACAATTGATGGACGGAATGCAGAGCAAATCAAAATATTCACCCCCAGTCAAGGGATCTGGGTTACAGTTGCTGAATTTATTGAGATATCTAGTCTTACCATTCAGCAACTGCACGCTCCTGATTTTTTCCCTGCGGTCACACATGAACAACTACCACAATCCTAATGTCCAGGCCGAATAGTGGAATCTTTAATGCGCTGTTCAGTGCGAGTATGAACCAACTTGTCTTTCAAGTTGGACGCTCTTTTGAATGCAAATCCCGATGGTGGCATGCTAAATTCAATCATGGTTAGCAGCGACCAGTGTTTTCTGATAGTTTGTCGTATTCTCGTCGACAATAGATCAAAAGTCGTGACTACTGGCAAACAATCACTATTCTGTCTGACATTTCTTTCTAGTAATGCATTGAGCTCTTTTTTCCCCTCACCTGGTAGGGTAAGTCCTTTGTTCTGATTTAACAACCAGCTTCTCAGACTGCTCCCTGTACATGTCCGTGGAAGCAAAGTTACTGCAGCAACGCAGAAACCGTCCCCGTAAAGTCCTTGGGTGAAAAGATTGGTTGTGGAGTAATTAATTTCTATCAGTTGGCTTTTGATGCACAGTGGTACACAATTTATTGTCCACTACTGTGATACACCGCCGCCTGCTTACTAGTTGTCCGAGTGAACTGCAGACAACTGTCCAGTTCATTGAGCCACGTCAGAAATTCCATAGGTCTGACCTCGGGCCCAGTCCAAATACACAATATATCATCAATATACCTCTTCCAGGGGCAAATATTCCTCTGGAAGGGGTTTTATGTGTCGTAGAAGTAGTTCTCTTCAAATTGACCCACATAAATACAGGCCAAACTTGGCACAAAAGTTTCCCCTGTAGATGTTCCGGACACTTGTAAAAACAGCTGGTTCTTATAGCCAAAGTAGTTTCTGGTCAAGGCCAACTCAACACACTGTAGTGCAAAAGATTGAGGTGTATCATAAAACCAGTCTTGGGCCTCAAGAGCACTTGTCGCTGCCACCAGCATTGCATCTTTGGGTATGCTGGTATAAAGACATTCAATATCTATAGTCACCAAGATCTGGTGTGCGGGGTCAAACTCTACTTCATTAAGGATATTTCAAATATCTGTGGTATCCTGGATGTATGAGGGTTGATTTACAACTGACCTCCTCAAAAAGAAGTCGGCGAACTGAGACAGTGGTTCTAGGACAGATTGAATCCCCAAAACTATCTGTCGACCTCGTGGCGGGCGTTGTGCCTTATGAATTTTCGGCACTATGTAAAATGCTGGTGTCCTGGGTTTGGGATTCATCAAGAGTTCGGCCTCCTTATAAGTAATCCATGTTTTTCCTTTCACCTGTTCTACCATGGTCTTACTTAGATCTTGAAGTTCACCAGAAGGATCCGTAGACATGGGTTGATAGTTTTCACGACCGCCCAGTAATCTCTGGACTTCAGTCTCATAATCATTGGTGTTCATCACAAAGACCGCCCCCCACTTTATCAGCGGATTTCATCGTGATTTCCTCTTTGTATTGTAAAGAATTGATTGCCTGTTAGTCGTCACAACTCATGTTACTGAATGTATGTTGGTTCTCAAATTGTCCTGGTGTGCTAATATCTTCGAGCACCCGCTGTTCAAAAACCAGAACTTCTGCTCCCACAGAGGAACTAGGTGGACAAAACTGTGAGAGGCGGTGTAAATTCATTGATAACAAATAGGGGGGTCAAGACTCTAATTTGCAAAGAATTATTTAAGTTTGATTTGTCTCATCACTTCCTAAAACTCCATCCTAAATTTGAAAGTGTTGTGTCGGGGTCATATAGTAAGAATTGAGCCAAAGATATTTTTGGAGGATAGACAGTTCCGGGTGGACTGGAGTTACATTGCCCGCAAGTGCACCCAAAACTGTTTTATCCCTATTAATAACACAGCTAGGAGACTCAGCGAGGAGTTATTAAAAAAAATCCTAGAGCTCAAAGAGACAATCAAAAGACACACCACCATCACTGACAACAAGGAGCAGTTGACACGTTTTCAATGTAATCTTGCGGATTACAAGAATTGTATGGTCAACAAGAAGATCAAGGGGTTCAAACATATGTTGGATCCGTTCTCCCACTAATGGGCATTTCTCTACGTGGAAGATCAATACTATCAATCGGGTAACAAACAAGTACAACAATCAAATTATGAAAGAGGCGGACGTCATCAGGCCAGGAGGACTCCTCAGAACTGGACCTTCGATAACACTAGCAGTGAGGAAGAAGAGACAGGTGCACAGTCCTCAAACCAGAACAGAGTAAGATTCAATCCTCAGAATACATCCAACGAAGATCTAGGAGCCTTATTGAGGTCTTTTTTAGGACAGAACCAGAGAGGCAACAGAGGGGGAGGACAGAGAGGAAGAGGCAGGGCAAGCCAAAACCAAGAAGAAACCTGGAAAGCCTACTCACCATGGATAACTCGCAGCCGGGGCACAACTCCCCTATAAGCAATATGGTGGTCATTATGTCTGACTACTTACTTACATCCAGTGAAATACAAGTCTTGAACAAAGGTTTGGGTTATGTACCCACACCCCGACACAACACTTTCAAATTCAGGATGGAGTTTCAGGAATTGATGAGAAATATCTAACTTTAAAAAAAAACATTTTTATTGGTATTTTGTAACTGTAGGTGATCAGTACATTACAAGAAAGTTTAATGATACATACACGGTGTTTCAAGAACTTATACATTAGTTGTTTACCTTCGATGTTATTCAACAATTTTCTCTCTTACACATTGACAACATAGCTACAGTGAGGTATATTATGCATCGCATTATCTTTGGCCTCAGTCCTTTATTCACTAACATCTGACATCGATTCCTCCTGTGGGGGTTCACAGATGTTGCCCCGAGAAGCATTCTATTTGCCCCACATCCGAGTCCATTTCTTGGGGCACTCCCTGTGGACATAGACTGATTTTCCTGTTATCATTTCGTAGTCCATGTCATGACACTATTGGCGATGGGTAGGAATCAGTCATGTTCCCCAGTGTTGTGCTATATTTCGCTTTGCTAACATCAATCCCAGCGTCGCCCAGTCTTGAGCCCTTTGATTGAGATCTGTAGGCTCCTAAACATTAAGCAAACATCTCTTCGGTTCCGGCGGAACCCTAGCTCCACTAACCTGTGAAATTGTACGGATTACCGCTTCCCAGTAAGGTACGATTTCGGGGCAGTCCCACAGTGTGTAATAAAATGTTCCTGGCACTCCACACTGTCTCAGGCAGAGTGGTGTGTCTGTCCGACCTAATCTATGCATAAGTATGTGCATGAAGTAGGTGCGATGGAGGATTTTACGTTGTACTAGTTTTAAGAGGATATCGCAACCTCTCTTGGGGACGCAGTTACCTCCTGCCAGTCTGTCTCATCCATTTCTCCCACATCTGCCTGCCAGCGTTCCTTAAGGGCAGTCGTGGGGTACGGCTGATAGTTTATTATTTTTCAGTAGGTCTGGGAAATGGCTTTTTTGCTTAGATGGTCCATTAGAAGTTTGCCCTACAGTGATGAGGCCTCTGGCAGTTGTGTTCCTGGTGGAATAACCCCCAAGAGTGCGTGTCTGATCTGCGTGTATCTGAAGGTTTCCGTCTGTGCCAGCCGGAAGTGTCTTGAAGTTGAGCAAACGCAATGACTTTGTCCTTATTCCACAGATCCCCAACTTTGAGATACCGATCAGGTCCCAGTGTTAGAAACCTTTAGTGTTACATAGTTTACCTAATCGTCGGGTTTCCCATAGTGGTGTGGCCTGCGTTATGACCCCTTCCCAGCCTAGCGCTCATTGTGCATCAAACCAGACTTGTACAGTGTGCGCTGTTGGACCAGTAAGACTATTCTCCCATGATTTATTGTATAATACCCCCATAACTCTCTCTGCTTGCAGGAGATGCCTATCCATGCGGAAAGCTGGTTGCTCTTAGGAGGCGGGAAGCCACTGATTGACTACAGTGAGCTGCGAGGCCCAATAGTACACTTTTATATTGGGAAGGGCAATGCCGCCGTCGTATTAGACCTTCACTAGTTTATGCATGGCTATACGGGCGGACCTCCCATCCCATAGGAGATTGGTCACTTCGGCATTTATGGCTACAAAGTATGCTGGGGAAATCGGAAATGGGTGTTATGTAGTGCATATAGGAATCTGGGGAGGGCCATCATCTTACAGAGGGCTGCTCTCCCCAGTAGTGTTAGGGGCAGTGATCGCAAGTACTTGTCATCACGGTGAAATCGTTAAAGAGGCTGCATGAGGTTTTCCTCAATAAACTGCGTGGGTTGATGAGTAATGTATAACCCGAGATATTTAAATCCCTTGTCAGCAATCTGTATTTTACAATCTCGTGGGAGCTGCAGAGGGGGACCATGAAGTACATAAAGGAGCGATTTTGCACAATTTATAATATAGCCTGAGACTCTCCAATATGCCACGCAAATGTCCAATAGGCAATTAATAGAGCGCACAAGGGATGACCGGTACAACAACACATCATCTTCGTATAGCGAAATATGATCCTTCCATCCTATAGCCCATTTTAATATTTGGATGACGGGGTCCTCTCGTATCAATGCTGCCAACGGCTCCAGCACCAGCTCAAACAGGAGCAGTGAAAGGGGGCAGCCCTGTCTTGTCCCCCTTCCAAGAGGGAAGTCTGCTGAGATGCGACCATTTACCACCACCTCCGCCAGGGGTTTTATGTACAATAGCTGTACTCGAAGAGAAATGGCCATTCAACAAGGTGGAACGCCATACATCCATCTAGGGAAAGAATGACAGCATCTTCCTTAACAGTGGGTATACGCATTATAACACCATGAAGTCGCCTCAGGTTGAGCGGCTTGTTACGGTTTGGCATGAAACCTGATTGGTCTGGGTGGATCAATGTTGTGAGGTAAAGTGGCAGCCTGACAGTCAATGCTTTAGTCAGTATCTTGGCTTCTGCATTTATTAAGGATGTTGGCATTTAAGACGTGCATTCCTGCGGCAGTGTGCCTAGCTTATGTATAGGCACTATTGTCGCTCGGCGCTGATCCCTGGGCAATTCTCCTTTATCCAAACTACCTTCGTACATATTAAGCAGATGTGGTATAAGTTGAGTTGCTGCTTTCTTATCGAAATCTACAGTATACCATTGGGTCCTAGGGCCTTTCCCATATGTAATACACCTATTGCCAGTGCGAGTTTGTCCGAAGTCGGTGCTCGAGTTGCACTGAAGGCTAGCGTGGGCATCTATATGTCCTTGAGGAAGGCAAAATTATCCTCTATTGTGGTTGTGGCTGTGGGCGTATATATGTTTCGTAGTGGGCCTCTAATGCATCAACTATTTGTTGTGGGTCTGTGGTAATAGTCCCATTCTCTAACCTGAGTTGCACCAACCATCGACTAGCCCTTTCCTATCTATTTAGCCAGGCTAGGAGCTTGCCTGCTTTATCACCTACTTCATTAATAGTTTGTGGTGTTTTGATAAGTTTAGTTTTTGCCTCCTCCCATTGCATAGGCCTTGTACTCCTGTTAGGCCAGGTTTAACTTATGTGCTGTAGTAACGTTGGTATCTATGGCATGTTCATCCTCTGCCTGGGATACCCTCTGTTCCAGAGTTTCAATCTGCTGTCTTTTCTACTTGTTTATGTCTTGTAATTGGTGAGATTGCATGTCCCCTTAATACAGTTTTATATGCCTCCCACAGAGTCGCCGGGGATGCAACTGATTGTTCATTCTCTGCAAAGTATTGCTTTGTGGCTGTAAGCAGACCTTTCCCAATCTTGTGGTTTCTAAGAAATTCGGGGCAGAGCGGAAAATTACACGGCGTCCCATGGGATGGGATGCAAATGTAAGTGTGAGTGGTGCAAAACCTCTAGTACTCTCTCTAAACCCGTTGCCAGTGTTAATATGTAGTCTATTCTCAAAAGGCTGTTATGGACACCTGAGTGGAAGGTGTTTTGTGGTTCCTGTAGGGTTTCTGGATCGCCAAACATCGCCTAGACCATTGGCGACAATTAACTCTACTAGTTTGAGGGTTACACTTCTGGGGTCTCTAGGGGGTTTTCTGTCTATGGTGGCATTAACCATAGCGTTAAAGTTGCCCTGCACAATTAGTTTGCCCGGCGGGAGTGTTAACAGGAATTTTCCCAGGGCAGGGAAGGTCGTCAGATGCAGTGTCGGTGGGATGTAAACCGATACAAAGTTGTAGGGATCGTCGCTCTGACTGGCATGCTACCGCTTCAAAACCGCCTTGATCATCCGTCCAGGTTC
Source organism: Lissotriton helveticus (assembly GCF_964261635.1). NCBI lineage: Eukaryota > Metazoa > Chordata > Amphibia > Caudata > Salamandridae > Lissotriton > Lissotriton helveticus. Next base: position 1,788,186,571 of record NC_136061.1, read on the forward strand.
TAGTTATTATCAGTGGGAAGTATTTATTGATCAGGATCCCTACCCCTCAAGAACCCGAGGTGAATTCAGAGTGTGCTACCATTTTAAAACCCCATCTATTCAGGGTCTTACAAGCCAACCCCACCAAATGTGATTCTTGTGCCAGTGCTACAGCCGGGCCTTTAAGTTTAATGTAGGACCGGATGTATGTCAGTACAATGCGATCTTTTTGATTGCGGTACTTTACAACGCGGTTTTCCCAACGCAAGTCGTTACAACGACTTGCGTTGGAGGGCGCTGGACTGTGGATTAATTTAATTTTCTATTCCAACTCCAGCCCACGTAACAGTAGGGAAGGTGTTGGAATAGAAAATCAAACTATTCCTTAAGCAAGAGCGCCATCAAGTCGTAGTAATGACTTGCGTTGTAATGGCTGCGTCGTAAAGGTTGCGCGGTGTAAACACCGCGTTGTAAAGGATGTTTCCCTGTAGGACCAGTCCCCTCTTTATCTTATCACCAAGACCATTTACATTCTGTGAAATCACAGTGAAAGGAGGGCTTAATGTGCATCGCAATAGAAGCGCTGTGTTGTCACAATGCATGTAGTCAATTACTTCACCATGTATCTGTAACAAAACAAACAAAAACCCATATAACTGGTACCCACCTCCCACCCCCTCCCTGCCTCCCTGCACGGCGGACCTAAAACTACCCACCACCCCAACTCAGCAGAGTGTTTGTTCCCCCTAACTTGTACTTGCATGAGGGGGAGAGTCATTCAGCGATCTCCTCGAGTCATACCCTTAAATTTGCATTCTATGGCGGCTAGCTATTCACACTAAAATGTCAAATTTGCAACAGCAAAGGCATCTGGCTATACTGTGCATTATGTCCATTTCGACACTTGGCAGTGGTCCTTTGAGAACAATCTAACTTAAACAATTCTTTGCAAATAAGAGTTTTGACCCCCCCCCACCTCTGTGTTTTCAACAAATGTACACCCCTTACAGGTTTGTCCACCTAGTTCCTCTGTGGGACCGGAAGTTATGGTTTTTTAACAGCGGGTGCTCCAAGATATTACCACACTAGGCAATCTGAGACCCAACATGCATTCAGTAACTTGAGTCATGACGATTGGCAGGCAATCAAATCTTTACAAAATCACTATAAAATCCACCGATAAAGGCGGGCGGTGGCTGTGATGAACACCAGGGATTACAAGACTGAAGTCCTGAGATTATTGGGGGCTCATAAAAACTATAAACCCTTGTCTAGGGATCCCTCTGGTGAACTTCAAGATCTAATTAAGATGTGAAAGGAAAAAAAGTGGATTACTTATAACGAGGCCAAATTCGTGATAATCCCAAACCCAGGACATCGGCATTTTACATACCGCCGAAAGTTCATAAGGCACAATGCCAGGATGCCCAATAGTTTCGGGGATTCAATCTGTCCTAGAACCACTGTCTCAGTTTGCTGACTTCTTTTTGAGGGAGTCAGTTGTAAATCCACCCTCTTACGTCCAGGGCACCACTGATATTTTAAAGATCCTCAATGAAGTAGAGTTTAACCCCGCACACCAGATCTTGGTGTCTATAGATATTGAATCTCTTTATACCAGCATACCCCAGGATGCCATGCTGGTGGTAGCAGCGCATGCTCTTGGGGCCCAAGACTGGGTCTATGATACAACTCAATATTTTGTACTACAGGGTATTGAGTTGGCATTGACCAGAAACTACTGTGGCTATAAGAACCAACTGTTTTTACAAGTGTCTGGAGCATCTATGGAAGCAACTTTTGCGCCAAATCTGGCCTGTATTTATGTGGGTCAATTTGAAGAGAAGTTCATCTACCACACATCAAACCCCTTCCAGAGGAATATTTGCCTCTGAAAGAGGTATATTGATGATGTGTTGTGTATATAGACTGGGCATGAGGCCAGACTTATGGAATTTCTGATGTGACTCAATGAACTGGACAGTTGTCTGAAGTCCATTTGGACAACTAGTGAGCAGGCGGCAGTGTATCTGGATTTGGATATCACAAGTGGACAATAACATAACATAACATGTGTATTTGTAAAGCACATGTTCACCTAAGGTCTCTTGGCGCTGGATAACAGATGTTTTATTGTTACCCAACTCAATGGTACTCATTTTATCGACGTCAGATGGATGAAAGGCTGAGAATTTGAACCTGCGACCATGAGGTCGAACACAGGCCCCTGTAGTGGATGCATTAGTCCACTGAGCCACCAGACCCAACAATAAATTGTGTACCACTGTCCATCAAAAGCCAACTGATATAAATTCATTGCTCTACTACCAATCTTTTCACCCGAGGGCTTTACGGGACAATCTCAATCAATCAATCAATCAGGTCATTTGTAGAGCGCACTACTCACCCGTAGGGTCTCAAGGCGCTGGGAGGGGGGGGGGTGCCGCTACTGCTCGAACAGCCAGGTCTTGAGCTTCCTCCTGAAGGAGAGGTGGTCTTGGGTCAGGCGCAGATTGGTCGGAAGTGAGTTCCAGGTCTTGGCGGCCAGGTAGGAAAAGGATCTTCCTCCTGTCGTCGCTCTTCGGATGCGGGGGACGGCGGCGAGGGCGTGGTTGGTTGATCTGAGGAGGCGCTTGGGAGTGTAGAAGTTGATCCGGTTGTTGAGGTAGCTCGGGCCTTGGTCGTGTAGGGCTTTGTGCGCGTGGGTGAGGAGCCGGAAGGTGATTCTCTTGTTGACCGGGAGCCAGTGCAGATCTCTCAGGTGTCCGGAGATGTGGCTGCGTCGGGGGATGTCGAGGATGAGTCTCGCCGAGGCGTTCTGGATCCGCTGGAGTCTCTTCTGGAGTTTGGCCGTGGTTCCGGCGTAGAGGGCGTTGCCGTAGTCCAGTCGGCTGGTGACGAGGGCTTGGGTGACCGTCTTCCTCGTCTCGGTGGGGATCCACCGGAAGATCTTACGTAGCATGCGCAGGATGTTGAAGCATGACGAGGAGACGGCGTTGACTTGTCTGGTCATGGAGAGGGAGGAGTCCAGGATGAAGCCCAGGTTGCGTGCGTGGTCCGTCGGTTTGGGTGCGGTGCCCAGGGCGGGGGGCCACCAGGAGTCGTCCCAGGCGGAGGGCGTGGAGCCCAGGATGAGGACCTCCGTCTTGTCTGAGTTCAGTTTCAGGCGGCTGGTCGTCATCCATTCGGCTACGTCTCTCATCCCTTCGTGCAGGTTGGCTCTGGCGGTGGCGGGGTCGTTGGTCAGGGAGAGGATCAGCTGGGTGTCGTCGGCGTAGGAGATGATGTTCAGGTTGTGTTGGCGTGCGATGGCCGCGAGGGGGCTCATGTAGACGTTGAAGAGGGTTGGGCTCAGCGAGGATCCTTGGGGTACGCCGCAGATGACTTTGGTGGCCTCTGACTTGTACGGTGGTAGGCGGACTCTTTGTGTTCTTCCGTCGAGGAAGGAGGTGATCCATTCCAGTGCCTTCTCCTGGATTCCGATGTTGCTGAGGCGCTGTACTAGGGTGCGGTGGCAGACAGTGTCGAAAGCCGCGGAGAGGTCCAGGAGGATGAGGGCCGCTGTTTCTCCGTTGTCCATCAGAGTTCGAAGGTCGTCGGTGGCGGCGATGAGGGCGGTCTCGGTGCTGTGGTTCGCTCGGAAGCCGGACTGTGAGGGGTCGAGGGATCCATTCGTCTCGAGGAAGGCGGCCAGCTGTTTGTTGACGGTCTTCTCGATGACTTTGGCCGGGAACGGGAGGAGCGAGATGGGACGGTAGTTCTTGAGGTCGGTGGGGTCTGCTGTGGGTTTCTTGAGGAGAGCGCTGAGTTCGGCGTGCTTCCAGCTCTCAGGGAAGGTGGCGGAGTCGAAGGAGGTGTTGATGATGTCCCGCAGGTGGGGTGCGAGGACAGCGTCGGCCTTGTTGAAGACGTGGTGAGGGCAGGGGTCAGTCGGAGATCCTGAATGGATGGAGTTCATGGTGCGGATGGTGTCTTCGGTGCTGATCGGAGTCCAGGTGCGGAGGGTGGTGGTGGGTGGCGTCGTTGCGGTTGTGGCTTGCGTTGGTTGGTTGTTGAAGCTGTTGTGTATGTCCGTGATCTTGTTGTGGAAGTAGGACGCGAGGGAGTTGCAGAGGTCTTGCGACGGTGTGATGTCGTTGTTTCCGGCGTTGGGGTTGGAGAGCTCTTTCACGATGTTGAAGAGTTCCTTGCAGTTGTGTGCGTTGTTGTCCAGCCGGTCCTTGTATTCATTTTTCTTGGTGGCGCGGATCAGTTGGTGGTGTTTCCGGGTGGCGAGCTTGAGGGTGGTCATGTTGTCCGTCGTTGGTTCCCTTCTCCAGGCTTTCTCGAGGGCTCGACAGTTCTTCTTGGAGCTCTTGAGTTCGTCGGTGAACCATGGTGTTTTTCTGCTGCAGGATCTGCTGGGCGGGGTCCTTAGAGGGGCGAGTTCGTCCGCGCATTTGCTGATCCACTTCGTGAGGTTGTCGGCGGCCTGGCTGGGGTTCGCTGAGTTGGCGGGAGGGTGCTGGCTCAGGGAGGCGGTGAGCTGGTCGGCTGTGATCTTGTTCCAGCTTCTTCGAGCCACCTGTTGCTGGCGGTGGTGGATCGTCGTTCTTCTGAAGGTGAAGTGGACGCAGCTGTGGTCCGTCCAGTGGAGTCCTGTTGCGTGGCTGAAGGTGACGTCTTTGCTGGATGAGAAGACGGCGTCGAGTGTGTGTCCGGCGAGGTGGGTGGGGGTGGTCACCAGTTGCTTGAGTCCGAGGTTGTCGAGGTTGTCGAGCAGGGTGATGGTGTTGCGGTCGTTGTTGTTCTCCAGGTGGAAGTTGAGGTCCCCCAGGAGGATGTAGTCGGCGGAGGGGAGAGCGTGCGGGCTGACGAAGTCGGCGATGTCCTCGCTGAATCGTGTGCGCGGTCCCGGGGGTCGGTAGATCAGGGTGCCTCTGAGGGTGGTCTTCGGGTTGGTGTGGATCTGGAAGTGCAGGTGTTCAGCGGTGGTGAGGGTGTCGTCGGTGTTGGTCGTGATGCGGATGGTGTCTCTGTGGATGATGGCGATGCCTCCTCCGGTCTGGTTGTCGCGGTCCCTCCGGGTGATCTTGTATCCCTCTGGGATGGCGATGGCGATGTCTGGGGCTGAGGAGGCGTTCATCCAGGTCTCGGTGATGAAGGCAACGTCGGGGGCGGTGGTGTCGAGCAGGTTCCAGAGTTCTACGGCATGTCTGTGGACGGAGCGGGTGTTGAGTAGGATGCACTTGAGGTGGGTGCTGCTGGAGTTCGGCTTGTCGGGTGCAGGGAAGGTCCGGATGCAGGTGAACTTGCAGGCGAGGCAGCTGAAGGGTCCGTGGGTGTGCTTCGGGGCGGCTCGGTGACATCCTGGGATGTGGCCGGTGTTGAGTGCGGTGAGGTCGGCGGCGCTGTAGGTTCGTCGGGTCGGCTTCCGTCGGTGGGGGCCAGGGGTCCTGGCGCTGGTCGCGTTCCGGTCGCGGACGGGCGCAGACGGGCTTACCTTTGGCGCGCCTTCGGCGCACAATCGGCGCGCCCGCTGCGCGTCAACGCTGCGCGTTCGCACGGTCGCCATTTAAGGCGAAGTGCGCGGGTGGGCGGAGCAGCTGGGAGGCGGGAGCGGGGAGGGTTACAGAAGGCAAAAAGGGGCGTGGCTAAGCGGCGGTGGCGGGAAGGGAGGGCGGGGGGCGTCGAGGAAGGCGGTAGGCGGACAACAAGGAAGGAGGGCAACACGGAGGAGAAAACAAGTAGAAAACAGGCACAAATGCACGAAAAAGCGGGGAAAAACAAGGGAAAACAAGTTACAAGACAAGCACAAATTACTGTCAAAAATAGTACAAGTGGGACAGTTTCTGCCTAACGGCCGGATCCGCACTTCCACCAACATGTACATGGAGCAGTCTGAGAAGCTGGTTGTTAAATTGGAAGAAAGGGCTAACTTTACCAGGGTGGTAAAAAAGAGCTTGTAGGAGAGCTTTAAGCACACCCCGCAATACATTATTAGAAAAATGTCAGACAGAATAGTGATTGTTTGCCGGTAGTCACGACTTTTGATCCATTGTCAACGAGAATATGACAAACTATCAGAAAACACTGCTAGCCATGACTGAATTTAGCATGCCACCACTGAGAGTTGCGTTCAAGAGAGTGTCCAACTTAAAAGATAAGGTGGTCCAACGCATTAAAGATTCGACTGTCCCGCCTGGACATTACCGTTGTGGTAGTTGTTTGGTGTGTGACCTAGCGGAAAAAAACAGGAGTGTGCAGTTGCTGAATGGTAGGACTTGGTATCTCAATAAATTCAGCAATGTGATACACAGACTTACCTGTGAATGTGGTTTGTATTACACTGGTTTAACTACACAACAAATTAAAGTACCAATCCAGGAACATCTCAGTACAATAAAAGCAGGAAAACTAACTACACAATTGGTTCACCATTTTCAGGTCCAACAACATAATTTTAGAGCAATAAAATGAATGGTGCTAGAGAGAGTAATAGGTGAGGCATGCAGTATAGAAGGGACACTTGCAATAAAGGAGGCTGGCTGGGTATTTTTTGAGATGGCTGGCCAATCGGGCCTTAATGATTGTATTGAGTGGATCAAAATCAGTAGATAAGCCACTGGTGAAACAAAACTGGCTATATTCTTTGCCTCAATGTTCCCTTAATAAACATAGTAGCTGCAGCCCTGAAGTCAGTGAGGGTGGTTGTCTGATCAAGGATTCATACCCGATGAGAACACACTTGAATGGTTAGGCTTCCACAGAACTATCCACCATGAACAGTATTGTAGCCACTATTCTATGGCCATCTTGTCATTTTGCTACTCCCTCCAGGTCTAATAACAATAAAATATCTGACTATTCTTTATTCAAGATTCCCTTTGGAAATGTGTCTCAAGGACTCCCTTGGACAATTGATGTCCTGTCGTTGAGAGCTTAATGAGATGTGGGAGATACCCAGGGTGAATGAGTTGTGATGTACTTGAGCGCAGGATTTGCAGTGCTGAGTTTAGTCCATTTGCTAGCACAGTGAATCCTGATGGCAATGATGAAATATCTATTTAAAGTGTTGGCTCTAACGTGGCTGTGTGGTGTGGCTGAGGGCACTGTCACGTTGTGATAGTATCCAGAAGCGCTTGCAATTGGGGGCACGGGCATAACGGATTGGTGTCGGGAAAAGTTAAGAATGGCATATAGGCATGAAAATGTTCTTAAATAATGGTTTTGTGGTAAGTTGGACTTATGAAAGAATTTGTGGCTGCAACCTTTATTTGTTTTTTGAAAAAAGAACAATTAAAAGATGGCGCGCACACCGGGGCGATCACATTATATGGTCACAAGCAGGGTCATACGGCAGTACGCTTCTGGGAGGCACACTTGAAGCAGAGCATGAGGAGAGCAGTAAGCACTGGGATGAGACAAAGCAGAGTACACGCGTAAATGCGGTAACGGTATGCATGACACAGTGATGGGCAGTGAGAGAGCCTCGAGTTATGACCCCGTAAGGGATGAGAATGGGTTGAGTGCTGGTATGTAGGTAAAGAATGGAGGGGGAAACTAGTGCCCACATCTATGCTAAAGAGGATGGTCACTATTTGATTTGGGTTTCCCTTTTGTAAAACGAATACCATTATTGAGGGGATGAGAACCCAGTAAGGTTGCAATTGTCTACCGTCTAGCTCATGAGTGGGAATTTTTTGCCTCCGTTTGTATTGAATTGAATTGAAAAGTTTATACATGGACCTGAGGTTGAGAAAAGGTTGAAATGTACTCGCATATGTTCACAGGTATACCGACGGCAACAAACTGTGCCGATGAGGGACTTATGATTGAAGGAAACCCCCTCAAACAGTGTTAAGCTGGTATGAGTATTGTGGGCTATCACCTAGTAAATATACTATGAACTCTGTGTCATATATATTACCTCTGACAAATTTGTCAGTAGATGTGATGTAGGATGTTCTGATTGGTTGGTAGTTTTAATTTGTTCTTTGTTTATCAGTCACCCGTGGTCTAAATTTCAAATCCAGTCAGGTGAAGTTTGGCCCAACCCTGATGAAATTGTCGTAGCGGAATATTGGCAATGAAACGTGTTGACCCATCTTAAAATGGTCTAAAACATGCAGTTTGTTGAGTAGGCTCTCAGCATGGAATAAAACTAGGATATTGTACATGTGAGTCATAACTCGATTTTAGTTGGAGAAAAGTGGTTATTCTTTCCCACATTACGGGGTCTTGTCTGACATGAATAAGCTTCTGTGCATATTTTCTTTAATTGTTTTTCACCTCTTAAGGTTTACACTGGACACTTTTTTCTTTTCTTTCTTTTCTTTTCATAGGTAAGAAAGTTAACATTGAGGAGAAACGTGGGCAAACTAGTGTGTACCTAACAGCAGCTCCCCTGGTGATGGTTACGTGAGGTACTTTCTCAACTTCACAAAATAATTTTATTGTACACACCTTTCAAGAGGGAGAAGATATACACAGGGTGGACTGGTAAACATGTGTCTGACAGATTTTTGTGGAACATTTGGGACTGGATACGACTGTCAATTGATTAAAGCCACCAGTTGGGTGGAGAAAGAAGTACCCCACCCCCGGCTCTGAAGAAATTGTAACTTGTCCTAAACAGTCAGGTCTATTTTGTTTGTTGTGGCTTGTGAGTGGAGGGCGACCTGACTGGTATTTTCCCTTTTGTGCTCCTTAATGTGGATGGCTTGTAAATATGTCCTAAAAGCAAAGTGAACAATGGTAATTTTTTATGATGAATGTACATTCACTGTTAAAATTTACTATGAGTGGTTCGTAATACACAGTGTGGTGTAATGTCATAATATTAGGAATTTAAAGTAACAAGCGTAAGGTTAGATTGCAGCAATGATGCAAATTACTGTAGTGTAATTAAAATTTTCCCAGTCCTATCAAAGACATGCTGAACCTGGACAAGCTGAATCTATGGCATATTTGTCCCAAAAATATTCAGAAGCTGAATTAAAAAACATATGGTCGCCAAAAAAAGAAAATGTTGGCCATAGTAAGCAGCTTTTTAGGAATGGCAGCACTATTTATTGAGTTTAAAATATATATAACTGTGCACACATATCACAGAAACTTGTATTTTTGAGTTGTGCCGGCACAACGCCCAAGCCAATTATGGTGGAGTTTTCAGTGTAATTTGACTTCAATAAAGCAGATACCTTACATAATTGTAACTTTTTTCCTGAAAAATTAATCTGCATAGCCAGTTTGTTTAGTTTCAGACAATGATTTTCAACATAAATTACTGTGCAGTCCCTATTTTCATGCACATGTCCTGAAGCAAATAATGTGAAACTGCTAAATGTTCAGAAAGACCTTCCAGAAGTCGAAAAAAGCTTTATACATCCTTGGTCTAGCTGGCCATAGAAGTTAGTATGAGGATGGATGATGTTTGCCTGTTGTACCAACTCTTCCTCCCAGGTGGCAGACTTTACCTAAAGATGAAATATCAATTGCACATTGTTTGACTCAGCAGCTGATTTTATTACATCTGAAATGCAAATATTACAAACAGAAAAATAGTTTTGCAGAGCGACAGTAGCAACCCCTTTCTAACAAGTAATTAAAAAACATACACAAAATTAATGCTAACTCAAGTCAGTCAGATGAGCTCGAAAAAATAGTGGTCTCCCTGTCGCAGGCATGTGTAATATAAATGCTGGTTAAGAATCCAAGGAAGCCTGTCCTGACAATGCTATACGTGGCATTAAAAAGGTGCAACATTCTTTAAAGGTGCATGGCCATAAAAATATAACTAGTAATCCTTAACATGAAATAAGGTCTGTGTGATAAAAATCCCCTTCTATAACATGTGAAATGGAATCCTGTTTTTGCTCAAAGTGCCACGTGCCCAGTAATTGGGTGCCTTTATGTGTCTTCTCTTAATGCATTCCAATGCATCACCTGAGAACGCACACATACACCTTAACAAGTAAAATCTATTTAGTTTTTACCAATGCTTCTTAGCTATGATTTTTATTCAATAGCAGACAAAAGAGTAACAATATTAATATTACTGCAAACAATTAGAACTAAAAGTATAGAAGTTTTGGAAATATGAGACATAGGAATTTTATGAAACTAAGGGCCTCATTTATGAAAAGTAACGCATCGCTGCGTGAAAACAGCGATAAGTCACTTTTCATTGCGCCCTCCTTCGGACACCAATGATGCGTCATATTTACAGTATGACGCATCATGTCGCAAGGAGTTACAGATACGTCAGTATTTCTGACGTATCTGTAGGCGCAAAAGTAACGCATTGCTGGAGTGTGTCACAAAAGTGATGCAACTCCAGCAATGTGTCCTTTCACATGGGGCAAGCCCCATGTGAAAGGGCCTGCGTCAGTCTTACGCCTGCTGTTAGGCAGGCGTAAGATTTTTACGCATTTGAGTCCTAGAAGTGGTAGAGTGAAATCTCATAGATTTCACTGCGTCACTTCCATGACCCTTTCTTGCGTCAATTCGCCCCCCTTGCATACATTATACCTGCCGCACGTATAATGTAAAGAAAAACGACACAGGGTCGTGGCTCTGAGCCAGCAAGGCTAAGCCAAATCAATCAAAAGAACAACACAAATGCCAGTACTGGACGTCACTTAAACTTATTATAGCCGACCTTTATGAGAAAAAGCATACCGGCCCGTTGATTTACTTACGTCACTAGTTTATTGATGAATTTTTTTCACTAGTGGAACATTATTTTTTCATCACCATATCAAACTTTTTCGTGTATGTACAAATATAAAACATTACAATACATGAAGATTTCAATACACAATACAATTTACAAATTTACAACACATCCAACTCACACACTGGCCAAATCATTCATCCTTCCCTAACATACAAAATATACACTTTGGTCCTAATGTCAATAGTGAATTCTCTGTCCATATAAATGATTTAACTTTTGTAAATATATTTTATTCTTTTTTAGAAATATCAAGTGGTTCTCCAGAAGAAGGAGTGAATACGCCGAAACGCGCGTAGAGACAAATCAATAACTCCACTTGTTTGACTTTTTTACTTGATTTTTTTAAATATATGTGTATAAATTGAAATGATTGTCATTTGTAATATTGTTATTTGTAACATCCAAGAGAAAGTGATTGTATGAATTTTTTAACTGTGTCAGTAATTTGACTGAATATTTTTTGTATTTTTAATAAATTAATCATGAATAACATTTTTTTCTATTGTTAATATATTTGTTCAATGTGCACTACATCAGGTGATTTATAGTTTGGCTACAAGAATTGACGTTCTATAGTACCTGTTATTCCCACAGGACCTATTAGTTGCCTAGGATAAGTTATTTATATAATATTTGTGCCCTGACCTAGAAACTATCCAGCAGTATCAGGGGGTCCCTTTCGTTACATATCAAATTTTTCTAACCATAGCCCGGTGTGCCTGCAGCCTGTCTCCAATACACATATGGGGTGGGTAACCGCTGGGCCTTGTGCATTTCCTATGGGCAGCCACACACAAAGGGAGCTTGGGTGTATCTTGAGGGGCCATGCAGATGTGAGGGAGGAGCTGGACACAGCCCCACTCTTACACCTGAATAGGCTATGCCCTGTTCCCACCGAAGGCACTGCTTAACCCACTGCTGTGAGTCTCAAACCAGGGCAGGAAGGGGGGACCTCTGCGCAGTTCAAAGCCCTTCTTTGGAGTCTCCCCCACTTCAAAGGCACCACTGGTTATCAGAACTGGACTTTGGACCTTACCACTTCAGGAAACATATGAATCTGTAAAAACTCTGTCAGGAAGAAAGACAGCTGTGTTGTTGAAGGACTGCCACTCTGCTGGAAGGCTACTCTGGAAGAACAACTTTTCTGCTGTGCAGACCTACCTGCTGCCCTCCTTGCCTAGGTGAGAAGGACTTGGCCTACTTCCACTTGAATCCAGAGTGACTCCAAGGACGCATCTGCTTGCTTTCTGTTTAAAATCTCTGGTACACAAAAGACTTCCAGCTAATCAACAACAGCACCCGGATTCTGCCACCTAAGAGTCTTTCCCTGCCAAGTGGTGCCAATGCAGTCTTGGGCCCTTGAAAGTGGGGATAAGGTGCTGCACCACACACATTTCATGCATCATCGATGTTGCACTGCTCAGAACTGGATCATCTCCTTAGACAGCGACGCATTGTAAGGATTCAGTTCATAATTTCACCGACTTTACTGCTGTTCCAGAAGCATCCTCAACTTGCACGGCTTGATGATGGCGCTTCAAACACAGCCATCTGCTTGACAACAATGCACCTCCTCTTTGCTTCTCGCATCACAGCGTCGTCGACCACACAAGGTATTTGCAGTGGATCAAAATTTGACCCTGTAGCTGGCCCGTGCTCCATTGCAGTCTGCCTGAACCTTTGACTTTGTCCCGGTTAAATGCGACCAGATGGCCCCTTTGGCACTTTATGGTATTAAGTATTATATTTCAAGATATTCTTTTAAAATTCATAACGCCGGTTCTATTTATTGGATTTTTGTCATTTTGGTCTTCTTTTGTTCATTAAATTGAACTCAACTTACTTATCCAGGTGTGGTATATTTTGTGTGGTGTTTTCATGTTGTACTGTTTAAAGTGTTGCACGAAATATGATACATTGCATCTTAAGTTAAGCCTGACTGCTTTGTGCCAAACGAGCAGGGAGCGAGCACATGATAATTTAGGGTGTGTATCTGACTAGGATTGTGGTTCTTGATTGTACAGGGTACATACCTTGGCCAACCATAAACCTAATTTCTAAAAAGGTATACCCAGAGAGTGCTGCTGCTTGCTGACAGAGGGCAATTGAGAGTTTGATTAATTTATTGATCAAATAGTTGGAGCTCAGTTCATTAGTCAATGTTTCAATCAGAAGATTCAGGAAAAACGAATCAGTAGTAAGAACTATTCATTAGACAATGCAGTAGAGGTTGCCAACTGCAATTAATATCCAAGAAAATTTGCAAATGAAATTAATAAAGTGGAGGGTGCAAATGTGTGTTTGACTACGAATAGGAAACAGTTTGTGAAGTTCAAATCCAAACAAGATTTTAAGTTAGTTGTACATAAATGTTGTGCAAAGTTAAGGAAAAGGTGAAAAAACGTGAGGAACCGGGTTATTTTGCCTGGGTATTCAAAACAGGATCAAGGAAGGCAAACATAATTATGGTATTGAATATAAATTATGCCAGAATAAATCGCATAATTTTGAGGAATTCACTTCACGATTGTTATGTGCAGTTCCCAAAATTACGCCATTACACTACGTCACAATGCTGGACTGTTCCCACAAGGAACAGGGTCAAGACTGATTTGCATATAGCTGAGTCCAAACTGGGGTGGTGTGGTGAGCAAAAGAATGACGGATTATACTCAGATCCTTGTAACTGGGGGTGAATGTTTGCATTGTCCTGCATTCTGTCCATCAATTGTTTCTTTTGCATTTGTCACCCTAAGTGGGAAGGGTATGCCCAGACGTGGGTCCCGTGCTCACTACACCACTGGTTTCAAGGTAGCCTGGCTGATGAAGGGCGATGCCCAGAAACCGGTCCCAGGATACATTTGTCCGGTCCAGGGAGGTCCTGGCTTGGCAGTTCGGACTGGACTGGTCCCAAAAGGAACAGGGTCAAGACTGATTTGCATATAGCTGGGCCCAAACTGGGGTGGTGTGGTGAGCAAAAGGATGATGGAATAAACCAAGATCCTTGTGACTGGGGGTGAATGTTTGCATTGTCCAGCATTCTGTCCGTCAATTGTTTCTTTAACAACTGATGCAAGAACACTTTCAAAGCAAAAATATATAGCACTAAATGATGTGATGTATTTTGCCTAATTGCTTGTAATTCGGTGTATTTTTCCTGAAATTTCCCAGAACTACTGAAAAGGAAATTAAGCAAATTTTGCACACATCTTGTATCAATGCATAATAATGTGATACAAATGTAAATTTTTATTTACATTTGTTTTTACAGGCACGTAGCTAGGGGAGGGTGAGGGGGGCGGTCCGCCCCAGGCGGCACAATTTTCGGGGCGGCGCGCGTCACTGATGGCCCATGGCGGCGGGCTTTATAATTTATTTGCGGACACTGACAGTGTCCCCAAATAAATTATGAAGGCCGCCACCATGGGCCATCAGTGCTGCGCAGCCGGCGGCGTGGAGGGTGACTCTGTGATAGTGCCCTGGGTGTCGTGTGAGAGACGCCTGCATATCTTTGGCACGTTTAAGTGGAGAGCCTCTGTTGGATTGTAGCTGCCTTTGGGGGGTCTGTGAAGCATTCTGTGCCCATGTGCGTCCCCGGCTGCACTCCTGGCTTCACAGAAGCCTATAACACATTCTCTCTGCCATTCTTATTTCAGTGGAGTATTTTAGTTGAGGTGCCTGTTTGGAAGGAGCGCACGTACCGCCACCTGCGCTGCAGTGACGACGTCACGTGCTCCACCACCGCGCGCTCGAGTCTAGAGAGTGCAGGGAGATTTGTACCAGCTTGCTGATCTTGTTTTAAAGAACACAACAAAAAGTTGTTAAAAGTGTGTTTTAAGAACATTGGAACCAGTGCGTTTTTTGTTCCTGCTGAACACCTATCATTTACTGGGATTTTCAGCGGTCTCATTATCCTGTTTAACTGGCTACATGACTGCATTACCTGATTACGATCTGGACTCTTAAGCTTCTGTGAGGGTATGTGATGGACCTATGATATTTCTATCTGCTTTATTGCTGTATGTCTGGCTTCATAGAATGGTGCTTTAACATTGTTCTATTCAAATCAACCCACCAATGTTAAGATAGGTAGAATATACGGTTATCATTCAAATATTTGGATCTTTGAGTAAACCCCTACAGCTGAGATGTTACTGTTTGAACCATAAAGGATGTACGTGTACGCTTCCTTTTTACTCGGATACCTAGGTAATTGATGCAACGTTCTGTTTTAAAGACACTGTATCCATTGCCTTATGTTTTGGGATTTATTTAGTGCACCAAGACACTCAGTAGGTCCATTAATTATGGGTATATAGCCTACTAACTTCGGGTGCCCTTTGTGCCCCTCTCTCAGCATCTCTTACAAAAATGTTTTCATTTTATTTCTGAATGTTTGTACCTTGCCAAATACAGTTTCTTTCCTTCTCATATGTACTCCTGTAACCTGTGTCCTTCGAGTTGTGTCTCAGAGTTTTACGTTCATTTCTCACATTCACCGTCCTCGTAGGTCCCCACCAAGAAGCTTTCCTAGTGTTATTCCATTTGTCACGTATCCATCAAAAGGTCTTTTTTTCATTTACTGCATGTCATATCGTGTTGAGTCTTCTTTGGGTTTGTTCCTAGAACCAGTTAAGGGGTGTGCTCTGTCCTTAACATTTTTTTTAAGTGACTTTCTGCAACTATTAGACTGCACAAACCCTATAATGCGCTTCCACCCGTGTCAGAGGAGGAAGGTTGCTTTGCCCTGACACGTCGATGGGTGGTCTGTGTGTGGTGTATGATAATCGAGGCTGGCTTGATGATGTCAGGGAGGTCATGGCGGCAGAGGGTGGAACGTGCATTCAAGCAACGTGGCACGGTTGACACCGAGTGAGTTCATTTACAATAAAATAAACGCTTTGTGGTGGTAATGAACATATCCCAAATGACGTGCAGCCGGTTTGATCCGGCTTTATTGAAAAACATTTGTGTTTGTTGCCACTCGCTCGGCCAGATTTGAATAATATCGATGATTTCCAGGTTGCCTTTTCTCAATTTGCCTAATGGCACGTATTGTATTGTAATTGCATTTATATAACGCTTACTTCCCCTGAAGAGGCGGCAACGCGCTTTTCGGTGAGTAGCTCTACTCTGGAACTTAAACACCATGATTAGTTGATTTGGTGTAATGAAATATGAAAGTAATTTGAGCGTGGACATGTTAGAATATTATTTGCACTGAAAAGGAAAAGTGGGGGATATGTGGAGTTGGACAAGAGGAAGTCATTGGCCTCTTTTCATATTTAAAACCTATGTTTTGTTTGAACTAATTTTTTTTTATTTCTACTGCAAACAGCGTGCCAATCGCAGACAGTTTAGCCTGCTTTGAGGTCACTTAACAATTGATTTAACGTCTTCCTCTGTTTAAGTGTCTTGATCTATAATGCCTGTCAGAGTAGTCTGTATGTGAGGGGGTTGGGAGGGCAGCGGCTGGAAAACGATTCCTTGCACTGTTGTAGATTTAGGTTTCTCTCGAGTTTTCCAGATCCAAATGTGAGGTGCTCACTCAGTGCATTTTTTTTTCCTTTCCATTCTGGAACTTGTAGTGTTGGGTTTATGATGAGATGAACAGGACTGGAAACCCCTGAGTACAATGAAAACATATTGATGGGATGAGCTACTCAAGCTTGTAAATGGAGAACCTGAGAGGTCTGTGGTTTATCAGAGGAGCACGTGCCACCAGAAACATCTCGTTCCAGTCCTGAGATTTCCTTTTAGAAATCTTTGCCATTTTGTACTGTAGTCCAGTAGGCTCAATTGAAGTGAATCACGACTGCGACTCCCAGCATTCAATAACTTGAGACATAAAAAGCAGAGTCCCGAACATGGTGTCCCATTGAGAGGATGTAGCGTTAGGGCCCGACTCCAACAACTATGAGTGATAGTTCCGCGTGAGCAAAATCAAGCAATGAAGATGAGGGAAACATATAAATATTATAAATTACACCCATTTGAACAACGAGAAACTATAAGAAGATCTTAAAATGGCTGGAAAGTTCCAGAAATGGATGGGCACGCACATATCTAGGGGGTCACAACCCAGGCTGGAAGGTACTGAATGTGGTGATGAGGAATAAGGTTAAAAATACATGATAATGGGATGGAATAATGTAGTATGTCTAACGTTATGATGTAAAGCATGCCAAGAATGTCAATACACAAAAGCAGTGTGCAATTTCTCTAAGTCACTAGGCCTTGTGTGAAATGAACTTCTATATATAAATAACAAACTAGAGGTTTTTGGCGCGACAAAGCCAAGCTACATGGTTGACTTCATTGGGGGCTCCAGAGCAAATAAGTCCTATTTTTCTGCAGCCCTCTCCCCTACCCCTTCCCCTCCCGCTATCAGCCAGGGTCGGCAATCTGAGGGATAGCCCCGGGCACTAGAAGCTCTAGCTACGCCAGTGAATAAAAATCATGCACTGGAATGGGAAAAGAGGGGAAAAGTTCCTCTTCTTTACAGATTCAATCGAGGTCAAAAATGATCTGCAATGATATTTCAGGATACCAAAGAAATCTCTGGAAAGTTAGTCCCACCAGATATAACTCCATATTTCATGGGATATTTAAGGGAAATTTTCAGAGATGTTTGAGGAAAGTGTAGATGAACTTACTGGTGTCGAGCATGTCATTAAAGTGAGACTAGGTGCTTTATCTTTCAAGCACCAGTTAAGAGGGTCCTTTATGCAATTGAAAGGAGCTCCGTCAACTTAGAGAGGCTCTGCAAACAAGGAATAATTGAGCCTCTGAAACCATACTTCTGGTTGTCTCAGATTAATGATAAACTAGGAATGCGTATTATTTTAAAAAAGCATTAATAAAATGATATGGTTACGTGGGCACCGATTACAAAAGAGTAAAAAAAATTGTTGGGATGTTACATGGTGCCAGGTTCTTATCAAAGTTTCACCTTGTCTCTACTTACCAGCTACATGTGCTGACCAAGCCATCTAGATACGTAACAACTTTTGTGATAGCAGATGGGCATTCCACATTTAGAAAATGCTTGTTGGTCCATTACTGCTTTAACGCTGTCTAAAAAGTGAAAGGTTAAATGTTCATATGTCTAAAGGGTGAAGAAAGAGGGCACCTGGAGCCATTTGTAATGCTGAATAGTGTTCCAATTTTTGTAGTAAGCCTGCGGATTTCGCGAGTTTAGATTCAGTGCTATTTAAGATTTAATTTAACTTGTATTTCTATGACATTTGATCTACAGCCACAAGAGGGAGCTCCGTTGTTATAAATAAAACGTTTTTTTTTATGTATTGTACATTTCTTCTTTCACATGAACATGATGCGGGTGGGAACATTTAAATTTGGAACCGATAGAATTAGTCTCATCAGCTAAAAATACCTTTCAATCCTGTGTCAAGTTAAGATTTCTACCTTAAGACTTAGGGTTCAAATTAGAGTTTGATATAGAGAAAAACACAATAAAGTACCCTGTCTGCCAAACCCCTTGGTCTGCCTGGCACATTAAGAGATGGGCCGCGCTTTCATTTTCCATCAACCAATGCTCCATTAATTCAATCGATTGAAAACGCCTTCTGCTGTGCCAATGGAGTAAGGCTGTCGCGGGAAGGACATTACACCACAAGCCCTATTTAAGGTGGATAGAATGTTTTTTTCCTGCCAATACTCTCCAGTAAAAACCTGTCGAAGCAAGTTCCTAGGGTGCAGAGGGGTTATTTTTATTTATTTATTTTTTATTCTTTTTTTTATTCTTTTTTTTGTTTTACTATAACACACTTCTGCTTTGGAAGTTTGTTTTATAAAAACTAAAACATTTGAAAAGATTGATACACATCCATCAAAACTAAAAACAGGATCCCTTTAACTTTTTTGTACATTGAAAGGAACTACCATTACAGCGGTCCCTTTCAATGTACAGAGATAACCACTGAGCCAGTAATCATCTCTTAATTTGGCAGGTGGTAGTCTGTCAGGGTGGTGGAGGTAATGCCCACACCACCATGATGAACTATACTCTATCTGCCAAACCCTTAATCAGGCCCTAAGTCTCTTTTTTTTTGGAGCTTAAAGTCCTCCAGAGGGGCACACCTGAAGCTGAATCTGATGATGTCCCCTCAAAATCGGATGGATGCCTTTGCACGGAATCTCAAGAGGTTTCCAAAAGTACAAACATTTTCTAAGCCACAAGTTTTCAGACTTTCTAGAGCTATTTCTCTTCGAAGGCTTTGAGGACCGCAAGGACAGCCCTTAGGGAACCGATCTCACTCTAGCAAAGACACCAGCATGGTCAAGCTCAAGTCCACTTGCTACCAGTCAGTTAGTCACTTCAGGAAAAGGGCCTCATGCAGCTTGTTGTCTCCCTGTGGGCACATAGGAGGTCTGCGAACTGACTCTGTGATACCACTTTTTAGCCTTGCTATATGTAACCAAACAGATGCAGCCCTTCAGATCTCCACACAGGTCACAGACAGCGGGTTCAGGCCCTTTCTGTGTTCCTTCACAAGTCTATAAAGTGTTCTGGTGAGCTGCAAATGAGGTGCCACTTTTATGGGAGTCCACTCAATAGCCAATGGGCAAAGTGATCCCAGGTCAACCCCTACTTCTTTTGCAGCACATTCTGTTTTCCAAACTGAAAAGTATTTCGCAGTGCATTATTCTTGAGAAATCCAACATGGGAAAACCCTTCTGCCTCAGAAGAGGCTGTTGGCCAAGTCAGCCAGGGGTGTGTCTCTTTTTCCCAGGTCAAGCTTTATAGTTAACTATAAATGACAAGCCCTTATCATGGTCCCTTTCAAGTTATTAAAGTTCTTGAGTCCTTCCGAGCTTCTGCTTTTGAGATATGACGATTACATTTTTCACATCCAGACAACCCTGCCCAAAAGATGAGGCCATTGTTTTTACTTAGGCAGCAGTTGTTATTCCAAAGGGAAACCATTGGCATGGGGCAGCTGCCCAGAGGTTAATGCTACTTAGCTTACTGAGGCTTCAGGCACAATTTAACTTTTTTACTAGTTTCTTTTCCTTTATATTTATCAAAAATCCAACTTCACAATTGAATTGGAATTTCAATAATTCCTAAAAACAGTGGTTGAATTATTTCTGTAGATTAAATCAAATCACAGTTAGCAAAAATAGTATTTTAATTTCACTTAAGACAGGATCAGCTACAACACTCTTACAGTGTTAGCTTTGGCGGTCTAGTCACAAAATGAATCATTATATATTCTACTTTTGGGCTATAGAACCTACTTAAAAGAAACGTGTTTAATACTTAAAAGTAGGCTTCCTTCCTTGTCAAAAAGGGTTATTTTGACAGGTGTGCCCGCAGCTTGGAAGGCATCAGCAGTCAAACTACACATATAGACCTGAAACCATGTTTTTCTTTCTCAACCTAGTGGATAGAAGAATAAGTGCTACACTCCATGGGTGACATGTAACTGTAAATGCATTTTATTTTTTTGTGCACCATGCATTATGGCCTTTGGAACGTTAAATAAGAAATTTGGTAATTAGCGAACGTTATCTTTTTGAGGTCAGAGCACATAAACTGGGAACATGCAGCAGTAACAGTAATACCCATCAGCAAAAATGGGCTGAAGCTACTAATTCAGAGTTTTTTCTCACAAATGTGTTAAATATTTTACTAATATTAAAAATAGTATGGAACAAAGATATTCACAACATTAGCAAAAGAACATAACATTGTGAAGCAAACAATGTCGATTCTTGGCTATATTAGTGTGTAACCACAATGATTTTCTGCTCTTACTAATAGTGGTCATTAGATGTGCCAATGTTCACAAGCGGTTAGACAAATATGCGCATTTTTTAAACTGGCTTCCTGTTAGCCCTGTAAGCTTGGGGTGGTCTTCCACTAAACATTATGCCTACTTACCTCCATTTTGTTTCTAATAATCCTTTTTGTTGGCCTTAGTACTCTGTGCACCTCACCACTGCTTACCAGTGTTAAAGTGCTTGTGTTTACTCCCCTATGAAGGGTTAGCATAATTCATTTGCTTGTAAACCACTTGTGAAGTGGTGTTCTGTTAGACTTGGCATCTTTGGCGTTGTTTCCCGACATTTTGCCCCTAGCTCATGTATTGATGCTGTGCTGGATTTCATTTTTACCAGATTAGATGTTTTCTTCACTTTGCCACTGCTGATCAGTGTCAAAGTGCAATTGCCCTTGTGTAAATTATGATTACAATTGGTACTCCTTTATTAGTGTATTTGATTTATTGGTAAGTCACTAGTAAAGTGCACTGAAGTGTGCCAGGGCCTATACATCAAATGCTACCAGTGGGCCTGCAGCACTGATTGTGCCACCCACATGTGTAGCCCTGAAAAGGTATCTCAGACCTGCCACTTCAGTGTCTGTGCGCATTTGTTAACTGCCATGTCAACTTGGCAAGTGCATCCACTTGCCAGGCCTTAACCTTCCATTTTCTTACATACCAGGCACCCCTGTGGAAGGCCCAAGATACTCCCGTGGGCAGGGTGCAGTGTATCTGAAAGTTAGGACATGTACTGGTGTATGTGACATGTCATGATGGTGAAATAATAACAATTTCATTTTTCACTATTGAAAGGCTATCTTGCAATATAGGATAGAATGGGAAATGCTTTGTAACATCTTACAAGTCTAACTTCCAATTGGGACAAAATAGTCGTGAAGCGAACGACGTACCCCCCGGCCTGCACCACAGACAGCTCCAATGCCCTTTGATGCTCACCAACACCGGCAGTTATCGTCTGTGGACAACGTTAGTGCTTGCACCGACTCCCTCATCGCCAGCACCTGCCTTCTATTATCGCAGCGCCGATAACTGCTGAGAGTGATTCCATGAACTTGCTGACTTCGCGTTGTCACCTGAACCGATGCCTCACTGCCTGTTCAAGCATCTTTATCCGTCCTGGTCTCGACACACCGCCTCCTCGTGAACACGACACCTCACCTTCCCCGTGGCAGCCAGGAGGCCGGCTTCAACCTCGGCACCGACGCCTTACCTCAACGACACTGTACATTGTCATAGACTTTGTTTCCAAGGTGCTGTTTGTTTGAGGATCAGTGTGAGTCTATGCCCGACCCCGCGCTCCTCACCGTCGTCGCTGTAATTTGAATTTATTGCTGTCACGAAATCGCACTAGCCCCAGGAGAAGCTATTTGTTTTCTACAAGCTTCATTTTTTTCAATAACTGTTCTAAAGTCATATCTTATTTCCTGTATGTTGGATTTTTGCTGTTTTGGTCTTGTTGACTTGAGATAAATATACTTTATTTTTCCTAAACTGGTGTGGTGTCCATATTTGGTGTTATCACTGTATTACAGTGTTACAGTGTGTTTCAAGTACAAATACTTTACAAATTGCCTTTGGGATAAGTCTGTCTGCCCATGCCAAGCTTCCCAGGGGGTGAGCAGGGTTTATCTAAAGTGTGTATTCCCCTTACCCTGACTAGAAGCAACGGTCCCTATTTGGACAAAGGTACCTACCTCTGTCAACTAGACACCCCCATTTCTAACATGTACCATATACCCAGGGACTGCAAATTAAATATTACTAGCGTACCTGCAGGACGTATAGTGCCACCCACTTAACTAGCACCTTCAAACATGTCCCAGGCCTGCCATTGCAGCCTGAATGCAGTTTTAAACTGTCAATTCAACCTGCCAATTTAACCCTCTTGCAGAGCTTTAAAATTATCTTTTATGGCATATAACTCACCCCTAACGTAGGTACTAGGTAGCCCATAGGGCAGGGTGCATTGTAATTAAACGTTTTGCCATATACCTATGAGTTTTAAATATCCTGGTCGTGAAAAACTCCTAGAAACTTTTTTCACTACTGTGAGGCTTATCTGTCCCTTAGCAAAACATTGTGTTGCCTTATAATATTAATAAGGGCTAACTTTTTATTGGGACCAGGTAGCCAGTAAATGATTGGTATGTATGAAAATGTAATGAAAATTCTTCTTTAATGGTATAGCCAAATTTGTATTTACAATTTAGAGAATGCTACTTTTAGGAAGTTAGCTTTTTCCTGGCCTTAGCCCTTTTGTGCCTGCAGCCTGTCTTGGGTCACATTCCTAGATGTAACTGACAGACTTTGTGAATTCCTCACAGACAGTCACACAAAAGAGGGATTAGGTGTACCTGAATGAGACATCTGCTGGCAAGAGTGGTGGATGAGCCAAGCACAACCCCACATTCAACAGAATAGGCTGTGCTCTTCCCCCACATGGTCACTGCAGCCATCTTGGAGCCAGGACAGGGGTGTCATGAAATTCCGTGCACTTCAAAGAAACTTTCTAGAAATATCTCCCATCTTCCACAGGAAGGGCATAAGGTATGAAAACGGGACCATTAGACACACTCTTCAGTTCACTCCTGGACCTGTGGAAGGACTCTCAGTGGACTGCCTTCTGCTGTGACCTGCTGTGCACTGCTATGTTGTACCTGGAAGGACTGCTGTGCTTCCTGGAGCCTGCCTTGAATGCTCAGAGGCTACCCCTGCTCTTGAGCCCTGCATCTTCACCTGACCCCAGGACTACCTGAGTGATTCTAAGGACAAGTTTGCTGGCCTCCTGTTCAAAGTCACAGAAACTCATAAGGCTTCTACTGTCTTAACCTCACACCTGAACCCAGCCAGTGTGAGTCCTAAGCTCCCAAGCTGTGTTCTGCCTGTCCGGGACCCCTGGTTGTAATCTGAAAATGTGTCCAGATGTGCAAAATCTAAAGCTGAGGACCTGAAAAATATTTGACCAAAAACTGCTCTGAGAACCGAAAGGAGACTGGGACCTGCCTACTCACCTATCCATCTAAATTGCATCTCTGGTCGGATTGACTTTGCGGCTGTGTTCTTTTCTGCAGCAGCAAATCCTGCTCAGTGGTCTTTTGCCAAAGGGGTATCTAAGTCCCTGGAACCATATTCTGCTACTGCCTCCTGGTTCATGCCACTGGACATTTTAGACTTCCAGAAAAGATACTCAGTCCGCACGAAGAATATTTCATAACGGTTTCAACCCAAGGTTCCTGATGATGCAGCCTCCTCGGGCACCGCCTGCCGCTATGGCCAACTGAACTTTACCTTGTCAGAATTTTTTTCTCAAAATCTCTTCTAAGCTCTGTTCAGGACTACTTTTTGTACCCGATCTGCCGTCTATTGCAGAAGGATTTTTGTTTTCAATTTGACTCAGTTTAATGCAACTAGATGTCTGTGGATGGCACTTTGATCTTTTAGACGGTTAGTTTTCACTAAAAACTTTTAAAATTCATAACTTTGGTGCTACAAATAGTTTTTTTGTTGTTTTGGTGTCAAATACATTTTTCAAATGTACTCTATTTTTCTAAATTGGTGTGGGATTTTTCTTGTGCTGTGTTTTTGCATTGTTACTGTTTGTGTGCTGCCTAAATACTTTACACATTGCCAATATGTTGCGGCTTTAGGGAAGTTTGTAGTTCACGCTGCAAAGGATTGTGGCTGTTGCTTGACCAGGGCTCACTTCCCAGCGAACCAACAATCTGATTTCTCACACTTGCTCAGTAAATGTGTTCATATTTCTGTTAATTGTAAAGGCTTTTATACTAGCTTTCATGAACGTAGCTAATGCTCTTGCTTGTACATTTGTTCAGAATTTTGACGTGCTCAATACGAGTAAATTCTGAACATTAAGTGAAGTTCGGAAGGGTTGGAAGTGTGAAGGAAGAATGTTGAAGCATTGTGAAATATTGTGGGGCTCGTTCACAAAGGTAAACTTGCACTTTTTCTACTGTTTTGGTATTCAAAAGTTGCAATTGTAATGTTATTGCTAGTGATTTTACAACTGTGAAGTATCTACCGCAAGTGTGGAGTCTCTGCAGTCTTAAAATTAATAGTGGTAAAATGTCAGTCATAGTTTGTGAATTCTAATACAGTACTAAACTTACTACAATGTGTAAGCCTCTTGGTGGGATAGGGGTTGAATAGCTTCTGCACATGGCTGACTAGTTCTACAGAAGTTCCCGGAAACTGTCTCTTGTTCTCTTAAAGGATAAAAACTAATTATTTTGCCTGCTTTTCTTAAGAGAGGGGCTGAATAGCCTAAACAGAATTTCCCTTGATTTTCTGTAACTTCCACTATAAGCCTTTACTTCTGGCACTGGATTTGAAACCCTATTTTGTTTTTCACTGCACTTATGGGAGTGAAAAACTAGGTTTGAACCAGCGCTTTAACTGGACTTCTATATCACCTCCAGTGGCTTTCCAATGATCAGAGGGTGGGGGTGGCAGAGCTGTTGGAGCACTGCCATCTCACATGTTCTTCTAACACTCTGTTGAAACTGAGCAGACCAGAAGGTATCATGGGAGTGAGTGTGAAACATTTGTTGCAACTGCTTCCCTGTCTAAACCCTGATGCTGGCAGAGGCTGTCACAGATCTGCTGTCAGCACTATGCAGACTTCCCAATCTCTCAATGAGAGTGGAGATCAAGGACTCATTTAAGAAGAGGGATTTTTACAGGGTGGTTGATAAGGCCGAAACTATGCCAAACATTTGTTTTTAATTATTGTGTAACGGTGGGGAAGAGAGCTACAGCAGATGCTGTGGGAGGATAGCAGCACTCAAGGTATTATTTTTTTCAGTTTTGACATGGTGGGAAGGATGTTGTCAGGAGTATTAGGGAAGTATGGCAGGACACAGGGTATTCATTATTTTACAATTTGTGCTGGAAGAGGTGAGTTTGGTGATAAAGAGCTCAAAGCGATAGGCAGAAATCCAGTTATATAACATAAAATTGTCAATGGGGTACAGTCAATCACCCTCATTATAAGTGATCTAGGGCCATATTATCAAGACAGGCGATAAAATGATCGCCATTTTAGCGGCAGAAAACTGCATCTAAAACGGCAATAAAGGGCTTGATAATATGCTCTATGGAATTCCAATTGAAGCCCATGTTAGATGTCCTTCACATCTAACATGAGCTTCATTTGGAATTCCATAGAGCATATTATCAAGCCCATTATTGCCGTTTTAGCGGCAGTATTCTGCCGCTAAAACAGCGATAATTTTAGCGCCTGTCTTTATAATATGCCAGTTAATGTCCTAGGTGATTATTTTCGCATAGGATAAAACCTGACACCAGATGTTCATAATTACCTGGGTGCAATAATTATCACCTATCAAGGTCTGCATATAAAATGGAGCACAATGTAGGTGCTTAACAGCAGCAAAATCAACATGTCCCTTTAGTTTTCAT
Organism: Lissotriton helveticus; assembly: GCF_964261635.1. NCBI lineage: Eukaryota > Metazoa > Chordata > Amphibia > Caudata > Salamandridae > Lissotriton > Lissotriton helveticus. Next base: position 1,788,212,521 of record NC_136061.1, read on the forward strand.
GGCATTTTCCCCTTGGAAAATTTAAAAAGGCTTCAACTGTTGAACTTTACACAGGGGGTACAGATGTTATGATAAAATAACCGCAATATGATATGTACGATAACAGGAGTAGGAGTTACAACTCTTATCAGGATTATAGAAGTAACAAAATTAGGGCCAATTTGTGAGGGGTCTCATTGCAGGATTCCAATGACAATGCAGACAACTCATGCTTTCCTCTCATCATCTATTTGATGAAGTTGGTTATCCCTTAGTTGGAAACAAGTCTGCCAACACAAGCTACCTGTTTATTAATCAATCAATCAAAGTAAGCTTTATTCGATTGTAAGAGGACAATCATAAAAGCACAATAAAATACAAACTACAGAAACAGTTCATATTTAAAACGAGTTCATAGCAGTTCATTTACTCAGAATTGATAACATTTCAATAAAATAAGACTTTGGTAAAACTGACAGAACCCCCTTTTTGCCAAAAAGCATACAAACTAAAACAGATTCTAATCAGTTGTAAAATACATTCAAAAAACGACTATGACTTTAAAAAGAATTAAACCCATTACACAAATCACCGGTCACCATCCACCCCCCTCTGCACCTTACTATCCCAACACAAAGTTTTCCTGATTCGGAGCACTCTTTTAATGTATAAAGCAATCCTTCAGGCAATATGTAAATTTTCCAGGGATTGCAAGCGAATTAGCGCTATGCAACACTGTCTTAGGCAATACACTTTTAAGACGGGTACAAGTAATGCTTTTCTTTATGTCACAGAAACTTTTCAGAAAAAAATCACGTGTAGTGTTGTCTGATTTGATTGGAAATTACACGGGCAGGCTGATAAATTATGCCACCAGTCATTCATTATAGGAAATGACAACAATCTGTAAATGGATCCTAATCTGAATCTAATTAGCAGCATTCTATCAAACCCACTAGATACAATCCATCCCTCCAGATGTGAGTGTTAACTGATGTTTCAACACACAGGATTTCGATAGCTCACCTAATGCTCTATCTTCAACTAAATACGCAAGGCCCCTAGATTTTAACTCCTTTCTAGAGATACCAATCATTGAGCTGGGGTTTAAATAAAACTCTGGGTTGCCTAATAATGATAAAAAGACTCAACATACTTCATCCAGGGGATCATACGGACCCTGTCAAGTCTCATTACTTCCGCCATAATAGTTCTATTCAGTACCATCTATTCCTTTGTCCATATTCTGTGCCAGAGGAGTATGGTTTCTAATTTAATAAGATCCAATATATAAGCAAGACCCAATTCCTCATGGCAGGCAAAGGCAGACATGCTTTGTGGTGCTGACAAAATAAAGCGCAGAAAGGTGTTTTCCACCAATTGTATCAGAAGTGAGTTTGTGAACCCCCAAACCCCTGCTCCATACATGGCCACTGAGAGACATTTTGCCTTATAAATTTGTATAATCTCTCCCGGTGGCTTACGCCCCAGTTTCCTTCAGAAAGTGGCAAGTGCGCTAGTGGTTCTCATAAATACAAGATTGTTTGCAGTCATTTATTTGTCCAGGTGTCATCATCATTAAATTGGATACCCAAATAAGAAAAACTTGTTGTTTGAGATACCTTATTGCCTTCCAAGAAAGTTTCCCTTCCCCGGCCTGTGTATTTCTTATTTCCATAGTTCACGATAAAAGTTTTAGAGACATTAATTGATAAACCCAGATCCTGCGTTAAAACATTAAAACTGCCTAAAACCCTTTGTAGGCCATTTTGCGTGAGTGCCATCAGAACTGCATCGTCCGTGTACAGTAAGGTAGGTATCGGACGGCCTCCTACTTGTGGGAAATCTTGACCGCTCTTAAGTAGCTCGTCTCCTAATGCATTTAAGTACAAGTTAAAAAGGAAGGGGGCCAGGACACAGCCCTGCCTGACCCCCCGCCTGACAGGAAAAGATCTAGTGCACTCGCCTCCCTTGCCATATCGATCCCTAGCAGCCGCCTCCCTATATAATTGTTGTAAAAAGGCAACTATACACACCCAGCGAGACCAGAATCTCCCATAATTTGCCGTGTCTCACCAAGTCGAACGTCGCCGATAAATCAACAAAAGCCATAAACAGGAGGCCCTTCTTTGCCCTTGTGTACTTCCACATTAACATAAACAGATTTAAACTTTGCTAGACAGTGCCTAACCCCTCTCTAAAGCCGTATTGTAAATCCAAGATAGTGCTGGCATCTTCTGCCCATGTTGTGAGCCATTCTAAAAGAATCCGACCTATGACCATCACCATAGAATCAAGAAGGGAGATGGGTCTATAGCACCCAGGATTAGATCTTTCCCTCTGAAAATTGGAATTATTGTGGATTCTGCCCAGGACCCTGGAAGTGTGGAACTTAAGCTTGTGTTGATTACCTGAGTAATTAGAGGACCCCACAATTGCACATAGTGTTTAAACAGGTCAACTGGGACGCCATCGGGTCCTGGAGTCTTGCCACCTTGGCTCTGTACCAGGGCCTTTTCCACTTTCTCCAGCGTTACCTGCATAGGAACCACAAGGTTTACAGCTTGAGAAGTAATGATATGGCTCCTCACAGGAACCGCTTGAAGAAGAAGTTAAACCAGTCCTCTTCTGAGATTGCAATCACAATTGTCGGACTCTGGTCCACAGTCAGGAAAGGTGCTCTAACTGCTTTCCAGAAGGCCACGTTATTTTTCTGCATAGCAGCGGAATGAAGAGGTTCCCAGACCTCATCCCTTAGGCCACTTTTCCTAGCCTTTAATGCTCTCTGGTATTCTATCCTTGCTTTTCTTACCTCAGGGATAGATCTTGGCTTCATACTTAACACCCTCTTTATATTCAAGTTGGCTAATGTACAGTTTTTATCGAATCAACCTTCCTTTTTAAGTCTCGGCCTCTGCAACGCCCATGCGAAAATACCTTTTCCGAGCGCTAAGGCTTTTCAGCCAAGCACGTGCACGCATTCCATTGCCTTCAATGGCAACGCGTGCATGTCAGGAGATTCACTCGTGGGAGCGCGCGCCACCATCTGGCAGCAATTAGCGCTCAAGCAAGTGAATTGCGCCTCCCCCCCAACGCGCCTGCTTCACATTAATACACATTAACACATGCGCATACAAACAACAATGGTGCTTGCGTTTTGCTGCCGTCATCCACATCCCGGGCGCTGAGCTTAATGCTTCAGCATGGCACACGCTTATACTTTAACAACACAAGTTGTTAACGGTGAAATATGGAAACCAGAGTTGTAATCCTAGGTTCCATCTCAAACATTGAGTTATCCTGGGCAAGCTACTGTATCCGCTTTTGCTCATCAGCCTTCTCCCCATCTCCAGTTCTTTGATGTACCTAACTATTTAAGATTTACTCACAAACATCCTGAGTTACAATAGCATGCTAAAACCATTTCCTAAGAATGGGTAGAACAGTCTACGAGTGGGTACATAACCACGTCTTACTGTGGTTTCAATGGTGTGGTCTGCTGTCTTGATTTGCTTTATTTGCCTTGTACCAAATACCTTGTTAATAGCTTTGGGACCATGCATTTCTAACCACTATACCTCTTTATAGGTGGAGCCTGTGCTGGATGCTTTGCAAAGGACTTCTTGGGTTAATTCTAAAAGCCTCCTTCAGAATGCATTCTGCCCATTACTTACAGTTGGCTTCATGTTTTGTAATTCACAGTTGATTGCTTTCTGTTTGCTGGCTTTATTTATTTTAGGCTGTCTAGCATCTATCATCTCTTTGTCCCACCCATAGCGCATAGCCTGTTTATAATGTGCTCCATAACCAAACACTTATAAGGTCCCAAAGGCGAGACCTATTGGCTATGCCAATACTTGTTCTTTTTTATTTGAGAATGAGCCCTTAAAAGATTTGTCACCTCTTTTGTAATCTCTATAAAGGATTGAACTATCTCTTCGCAAGGAGAGTGCTCATCTAAACAGATAACCATGTCACGTTTACAATTGGTGATCAGTTGTTCTGTCAACCCTACTGGGTCCACCTTTGGCCACCGCAACGAATACCCATTTATATGGTTTAGGGCTAGTTCACCTGATAAAGTATCACCTCTTTTGGGTTTGCAGTTATGGGGAATTATCAAGGACAGTGTAATCGCTAAACAAAGCGGGTAATGATTACTCAGCGCAATATCCTCTACCTTAAATTTGTTGACCCTTGATGCATGGATCTGGGAGACTAGCATACAATCAATAATTGATGCGAACCCTCAGCCATTAAAGGTATAGGACAAAGGTACAAGAGGAACTAAAAGGTCATTTACAATACTCAGATCAAACATATGCAAAAGTTCATTAAAACACTCCCAGTCCTCGAATGACAGAAATGCGAGCAGTGTTGTTCTTCCTTCTCGGCCAAACCACACAACCTAGGATCAGTATTACTACATGGAGCACAGTTTTAATTTCCCTGAACAATTAACATACATTCTTTTCTACCCTCTTTATAAATCGCATGCAATGCCCCACTCAGTGCTCTAACCACTGTGACAAGTTCACCCTCTGGGACATCATTATAAAAATTAACCACAATCACAAATTGGGTTGCACTACATACCATTTCCAAAAATGTGAAAGTTACAATCACCTTGATGAAATACTAGCTTATCCAAGATCACATAATTTGAGATAAAAGTGCAAAGTCCACCTTTTGGTCTTACCCCCTACTCTTTACAGCCAGCGTGTTCAATGTTTTATAACCATTAATATGTATTGCGTCTATACACCATGTTTCTTGTAGGGTTAAAATATCCTTGCCGTGTATAAACTCAATCCACTCTATATTATCTACCTTTGAACGCAACCCAGCTACGTTCCAAGAACCGATGTTCAATTTTGTAGTGGGAAGGGGAGGTATGACATTACTCACACAGGGGTTAGATGAGCAATTAAGTATTACACAATTATAGAGTGAGTGCACTCCATTTCATCCATGTAATCAATATCATCAGTATTGGCAGTAGAATGCGTGCATTCCAGAAAGGCGGTCCACCCTCCATCTGCGTGGAAAAGTAATTGACAATGGGTTAGGGAACGTAATTTCGCTCCCATACCGGAAGCACTGCTGAAAGGCTTTGTCGCACAAAAGATTCCAAAAATTGATCCAGTTTTGTAATTTTAATCCATTTATTCCAATTCTCAATTTGTAATTCCTTTTCGTCCGTCACATGAAAAACCGTTATGTATTTAATTCTGATGCGGTAAATATGCCCATTCGGGCCTTATTTTTACGGCAGGAAACATACATAGTTCATCCTCAATAGTATCATATTCCCAATGCATTTCGGTTGCTTTTATCAACCTTCATCAGGGGTACACTACAAATTCAAACAACAACATTTTAGACTTCATGTTATAAAACGCATATCATATCATTGCAATATCATTATTCGTTGTGTACTTTGTTAAAAAACTCAATCAGCGCTTTCCCTCTAGTGCCTCCCAACTCTAAAGTACTCTACATCAACTCTCCTCCATTGTAGTTATACTTTACAATCCCACGTTAGAAAACATCTACGAAACTGTCTCCCCACTAGCTTAGATGACAAAACAAGCCCATTGCCTCTCGTTCCACATTAAATAAAAATCCCTCTCGTACCTGTGAAGATTTTCGTAAACCCAGTTCTCATTCCTCGAGCCGGTTAACGGCTCTTTCACATTTGCCGCCATTTTAAGCTCATCACGTTTAGGGACCCTCCCCTTACTGTTTCCTGAATTTTACCAATTTACTACGGGACCCATAAACCACTGGTACGGCTCCTGTATGTTAAGATCACCTATATGTGAAACCTTAATCTGTCCCCTCCCTCGATTCAACAGTCCCTCAGCATTAACTAAATTACTCCGCCCACCCTTACGATGTATAAATCTGCGCCAATTAAAAAAGATTACATTCTGAGTTTTAGTAAATTAAAAAGTACACATATTAAACAGGACTTGCAAGGTTAAAATGCATCCACTGAATAACTGTATGATATAACGTCTCTCTCATGTTTATAACTTTAAATCGTCTTTCACGTTCATTGCTGTTTTGGAGCAGTTCAAACTTGCTCCCCATAGTGAGGAGTGTAGGTTTTCACATGTGACCTTGATTTTCACCCATCTCAACTTTTTAATCCGTGGGTGCTACTCCAGGTTAGGCTGTCAAAGTACATCACAATTATAGAGTGGAGTGCACTCCATTTCATCCATGTAATCAATATCATCAGTATTGGCAGTAGAATGCGTGCATTCCGGAAACGCGGTCCGCCCTCCCTCCGCGTGGAGAAGTAATTGACCTTATCAACCTTCGTCAGGGGTACACTACAAATTCAAACAACAACATTTTAGAATTTATGTTATAAAACGCATATCATATCATTGCAATATCATTATTCGTTGTGTACGTTGTTTGAATTTGTAGTGTACCCCTGACGAAGGTTGATAAAAGCAACCGAAATTCATTGGGAATATGATACTATTGAGGATGAACTATGTATGTTTCCTGCCGTAAAAATAAGGCCCGGATGGGCATATTTACCGCATCAGATTTAAATACATAAAGGTTTTTCATGTGACGGACGAAAAGGAATTAGAAATTGAGAACTGGAATAAATGGATTAAAATTACAAAATTGGATCAATTTTTGGAGTCTTTTGTGCCTTTCAGCAGTGCTTCCGGTATGGGAGCGAAATTACGTTCCCTAACCCATTGTCAATTAAGTATTACGCCACCTAAACCCCTAAAATTGGTGCTAGAGTCAAAAGTCTCCACCTGCACAGTTGTTGGGCTTAGAGAAACTGCATTTCCCATTGAGATCTATAGTAATCCTGGGGTAAAGGGGTTGTTGAGGCCGTCTCTAAATGACAAACTCCTTATAGTCGCCTGCCCTATAGGTTGACAGTCAGCCCCGACACTACACCCCCTGTAGACGGAGGGGATATATTGCACAGTCAATCTATCTCCTCCAGGTTACTCAGAGCCTCAAAATGGTTAAAAGTGGGTACAGAATAACTGTGAGAAGGTGCCCAATGAATGGTCCTTCTTCTCTGCGATTCCAAATCCATCTTGGTGGGTGATAGAAAAAGTCCAACTGGACCACACTTAGCCCCTTGTTGCTTACTGGCCAATTACCCATCCTCTCCATAATTGTTTGCACTACTTGTTGTGAGGAAAAAGATAACACAACACAGTATCCGAGCAGCCTTTTCTGCAAATTGCCCACCCATCCAATTCTCCTGGCCATTCTAAATTGCGAGAAAAGACTGTTTTTCATTCCTGTTCTCCCTGATAGAAAGTGCAAGGCTTTATTTCTGAAAGCCGACCAGTGTTCTGTTTCCCCAGGAGAGAGCAAAGGAACATTAACCAGCACCACCGTCTCTTGAGTTGTGTCTGGTGGGAGATGCAAAGACTTTGGGGCAACTGCAAAAGGATGTGAAGCCTTTGCCAAATTGGAAGGGGAATTGCTTTATCTTCCTGGTTCACTCTGGCTATTTTTCGACCTAGAGGACCTTGTCCAGGGGGCACTGACTGTGGATGGTCAGTACCCCCTCTCTGATTCTCTGTTGCCCTTTCTGTCCCTATTCCAGGTTGGGGTAATCATACTGATCTTGCATTTCCAGTTTGTGAATAGAGACCTGACGGTGAGCAATTTTGGTAGTACTTATCAGTAATATTACTCGAATGAGATATAGGGGTTTGCTCACCTGCGCACTGGGGAGGCTCAACGTTTACAAGGGTATTACTTTTAGTAGTCAGTGTAATGGTCTGGGTATTTAATCACTTCTCTATGCTAGACAGTCGACCCTCCATGTCACTCAACATATCTAGCACAGGTTTTAATGAATCTGTAAAGATCTCTCTAACTTTATTCCAGAATTCTCCTGTGTTGACATCTTTAATAGTATTAGCTACAGGGATTGACTCTGAAAAACCGGTGTTTAACTGACCCATGGTCACTTTTGAATGAAGAGTTTCATTTTTCGCCCCTTGCAGAAACCTGTCTGACTGCCCCCTGACCATTTCTTTTTTTGGCAGGGGGTTGAAGAGGTCTTGATTGATTAATTTTAGATTTTGTCCCTTGGACCTAGTAGTTATTGGATTATGCTCAATCGATTCCTGTTGTCCCTGGATACAATCTGGTAGATTTACCTCGGTGGGCTGTGAATCTAAAAGTACCAGGGTTGGAGCTAATTCCTTATTCTGGACATTAATGCCAGTTAGGTCATATACATGTGAATTCACATGTGATGACCTTACCACGGGTTGAAGGGAAAGTCGGCGTTCGGTTAATGCTATTTCATGCATTAGTGCCGATTCTGCTCTTGTCAGAAAGTTATCAAGCATTCCCACCACCCCCTTCCCAGTTAGTGCCTTACCCTTACTCATCACGCACTTTAAAAAGAAAAGAAAGAGTAGAAGCCACTACTCATGAATGTAGACAGAGCATGAATCAATGTTTTCCTTGCGCTGGGTATTAACGCGCTCCCCACGCTATTGATATCTCCACTCAAGTAGTAGTATGGCGTGGTGCTAGGTACAAAATGACAAACAATTTAAGGGAGACAGACTGGTAATATAGTCACTTAATACGGAATGGTATAAAGACAGTACCAAATTCCAAGTCAAATAGCCTGGGCTACACAAAGCAATAGGCAAACAGAAAATAATACTAAACTCCCACTCTGGCCGAAATAAGTGCTCCTTCCTGTGCTCCATCCAGAAACTGAGTACTGAGCACTAACAGCCTCCCTTCACAACACGTTGCAGTGTGGGGGTAATAGTCCTATACCCCACACTGTTGATGACTCCACTCCACTCCACTCAGACAGTAAAATGGGGTATTACTAAGTGCAAAAGGACTAGGCTGTACAAGGACGCAGGCGGCTTACAAGTCAATCAATCAATAAAGTGGCGTAGTGCTAAAAGCAGAAAGTCTGAGTTATGCAGCAAGGCAGGCAAGTTAACATATAAAACAGACTAGGCAAATACTGAGCGTAGTAAACTGTGGATTTCCACAAAGCAACAGTACCTTGGTGCTAACTTGAAATAAGGAACTCCACATTTGCGATGATAGGGGGCTGGCCCAGCCCGGCCTCTTCTGGGCTCTGATGGGTGCGGCCCTGACACACCCGCATACATCCCGTGGGAGTGTGTTGATGCTTTTGTTGCAACTACGGACCCACAGGAGGCTTAAGCACTGGGGGATTCTGGGTGCTGCAGTCCTCCTCTCTGCCCTTCCGATCACGGATGGGCCTCAGTGATGGCAGTGTTCCTGGAAGCCGTCTCTCTCACATCAGTGGCTGGAGCGATACAGACAGACGGCCGTTCCCCTCACGGCAATGGAAAAAGCTGTGAAAATGTGTCCTGCGGGAGTGAATCAATGCTTTTGTTGTGCACAACTGCGGCGTCACAGGTGGCGCGAGCACTGGGGGATTCTGGGTGCTGCAGTCCTCCTCTTGGCTATTCCCCTCACGGCTGGGCCTCAGTGATGGCAGTATTCCTGGAAGCCGTCTCTCTCACAGTAGTGGCAGGAGCGATGCAGACAGACGGCTGTTCCCCTCACGGCAATGGAAACAGCTGTGGAAATGCATCCTGTCTTAACCTGTCTAAAATTCTACATGTTGATGAATGGTTAGGAGATGGTGTTTAAACACCTTTGGCAGAACTTCATTCCCATGTGGATAGATAGGCTTAAGTTCAGTACAGAAATACAGGTTTTCTCATAATTTAGAGTTACAGTTACTTGAGATAACTATAAACATAACAGCTGGATTTATATTATTTTAATTGTGTGAAAACTGAACCTAACAATAACATCCCTGCTGCCTTTGTTTTTCTCAGTGAATATTATTACCTACTGGCAGTCACCAGTAGGTAATTATAGTTAGAACCTAGTTTCCATAGGAAAAGTATTTTTTGATATGCTAATAACTTTGACGTCATTGGAAAATCTTCCTGAAATTCTCCCCCAAAAAAGTCTATCCAGGTCAGCTCCCATCCTGATAATGTGGGGGTAATTTTTCAAGTGGGGCTTAGAAAAAAAAATGGGGGTCGTAAACGTTGTTTTCTCCATGTTAATTTCCATAGGAAATTTTGTGACGAGCTACAGCTCAAACTGCTGAAAGGAATACCACAAATTTGGAAAAAAGGTAGAGGTTGGTTAAGAAAGCAACATTTTTTTTAAATGTTGTAAATCCGTTCAGTAGTTTTTGAGAAATTAAAAATAAAGAGTAAAAAAAATCAATTTTCCATAGGAAACTTTGTGCAAGGTTACAGCCAAAACCAGAGAACGGAATTACCCCAAATTTGGCAAAAAAGTTAGAGCTTGGTTCAGAAAGCAACCTTGTTTTAAAATGGTGTAAATCTGTTCAGTAGTTGCTGAGAAAATAGAAAAATAAAAGTTTTGATATCTGGGCGGAGCCTTAGTCCCATGCACTAGCTTCACTGTGATTGGCTGGCAACACTCTAAACCCGGAAGTGTTGGCAGCCATCTTGTGACTCGGTAGAAGCGAGTCACCAGAAAACAGGGAAACAAAGGTATAAAACAAGAGAGGTGGTAGGGTAGAAGCATCCTGACCCCATAGGCATGATTAGGAAGTCTCAGAAGGACCCACAGGGCCAAAGAAAGCATTTATATAAAAAAGGGCACAATTTGCGCTGGGGTCTCAGTTTCCTGTGTATCTTATTGAGACTCCGGGGTGGGCTAGGTCTTGGGGGAATTAGAAAAAAAATAGCGGGGTCTTGCTAGGGCTGCGGGGGCCACTTATGTTGGGAGGGGTGTTGCGCGGCCACTCTCCTGGAGCCCTCCATGTGCTTTATAACTTTTCGCGGTTCCTGCGTTTTATTTTAATGAGACCCCGGGGTGGGCTAGGTCTCGGGGGAATATTTAAAAAAAAAATAGCTGGGGCTGCGGGGGCCCGCTGGGGTCCCCACAGTCTCAGGGATTTAATCATGTTCAGAGAGGTGTTGCGCGGCCCCTCCATGAGCCCTCGATGTGATTATAACTTTTCGTGGGTTTCTGTGTTTTATTTTAAAGAGACCCCGGGGTGGGCTAGGTCTCATGGATTTTTTTTTCAAAAAAATAGCACTCACTGGGGTTGCGGGGGCCCGCTTGGGTCCCTGCAGTCCTGGGGCTTTACTAATGTTGGGAGGGGTGTTACGCGGTTGCGCTCCTGGAGCCTTCCATGTGCTTATAGCTTATAAGCGTTGTTTGACAAATGTTTAAGAAATATTCCAAAAAGTTTCTCTTTTTTGATCAGCTCCTATCTTGAAAGTTTGGGGTGATTGGTCAAGGGGGGGTTGAGAATAAAGGGGGGTCCCAAAACATGTTTTCTCAATGCATTTTCCATACAAAACTTTAGACAAGGCTACAGGTGAAACTGCTGAACGGACTTACGCCAAATTTGGGAGGGAGAAAGGTCTTGGTCAAGAAAGCGCGCATTTGTAGAAATGGTGTAAGTCCGTTCGGTAGTATTTTGAGATATTAAAGGAAAAATATATATATATATATCTGGTTGGTGCCTAACTGCTGAGCACGAGCTTCCCTATGATTGGCTGCTAACACTTCAAACCAGGAAGTGTTAGCAGCCATCTTGTGCATCGCTTAGAGTGGAAATATAAAAGAAAGGTTCCGGGGGCAATTTATTATAGTGGAGCTCTGTATAATGATGATTTGAATGCAGTGAAGGTTTAATATTTATTAACAATAAAGGAGAAACAGGTGAGCGCCAGGCAGCGCGACTTCCACTCCAGGACCCCAGTAGGAAGATAACCCTTACATGCTGCCTGTGCTCAACATCACCACTTTGCAGCTATGCCTTTAGTAGCCAGTCCGTTGGCTCGCAGCTCTCTACCTTTGCGAGCTAGTATGCTGCTGTGCCTCAACCTCTGCGAGCTACTATGCTGCTGTTCCTTTGGGAGCGAACAGCTTGTAGTTCTGCCTCTGTGAGTCAAGCACACGAGCCACAATTGTCCCTCTGCGAGCCTGGGTGCGAACTGTTCATAATTCACACTATATGAGCATTTAAAAGCCATTTTGTGATTCAGTCCATCAGCAGGCCTATGTCCGAGGCATTTCTGAAAACATACCGGAAATCTTTCTGTGAGAGACATCCCTTTCACGCTGCCTCTCCCCACATTAGCTGGTAACACACCCTCTTCCCACATCACCAGCATACCCCCAACAACCTTCTTGGGCCCAGATGTGTCCCTTTGCGAACCATTATTAAGAAGATGCTTGTGAGGTTAGACAAATAAGAATGTTTAGTCATGTATTGATTTATATATAAAACATTTTATTAAAACAAAATAACAAATAAAACTATGTACAGCCGTGGCATGTCATCGCTTGTCCATTTGTAAATCACAGCCTGCAAAATAAAAAGAAAGATAAGATGGTGCGTCACGCGTCCAGCAAAGGAGATAGAGAGAGAGAAAAAGAGTGAGAGAGAGGAAGAGAGAGAGAGGAAGAGAGAGAGAGGAAGAGAGAAAGAGTGGGAGTGGGGAAGACGGAGAAAGAGAGAAAGAGTGAGAGAGAGAGGAAGACAGAGAAAGAGAGATAGAGTAAGAGAGAGTAAGAGAGAAAGAGTAGGATACAGGGAAGAGAGAAAGAGAGAAACAGCATGAGAGAGAGGAAGATAGAGAAAGAGTGAGAGAGAGGAAGAGAGAGAGAGAAAGAGTGAGAGAGAGGAAGAGAGAAATAGTGAGATACAAGGAAGAGAGAAACAGAGTGAGAGAGAGGAAGACAGAGAAAGAGAGAGAAAGAGTGGGATATGAGAAAGAGAGAAAGAGACCATCAGTGTGAGAGAGAGGAAGAGAGAGAGAAAGAGGGAGAGAGGAAGAAAGAAGGAGTGAGAGAGAGGAAAACAGACAAAGAGATAACGAGTGAGACAGAGAGGAAGACTACGAGAGAAAGAGTGTGAGAGAGAGGAAGAGAAGAGAGAGATAAAGGGAGAAACAGTGTGAGAGAGAGGAAGAGAGAGAGATAAAGAGTGAGAGAGAAGAAGAGAGCGATAAAGTGAGAGAGAGGGAGAGAGAGAAAGAGTGAGAGAGAGGAAGAGAGAGAGAAAGAATGAGAGAGAGAAGAAGAGATTGAGAAAGAGAAAAAGTGTGAGAGAGAGAAAGGAAGAGATGGAGAGGGAGTGAGAGGAAGACAGACAGAGAGAAAGAGTGAGACAGAGAGGAATAAAAAGAGAGAAAGAATGAGAGAGAAAGAGTAAGATACAAGGAAGATAGAAAGAGAGAAAGAGTGAGGAAGAGGAAGAGATAAAGAGTGAGAGAGAGGAAGAGAGAGAGAGAGAAAGAGTGAGAGAGAGAGAGAGAGTGAGAGAGAGGATGAGAGAAAGAAAGAATGAGAGAGAGTAAGAGACAGAGAAAGAGAGAAAGTGTGAGGGAGAGAAAGGAAGAGATAGAGAGGGAGTGTTGACACTGGAGAAAATCTTTGCAGCTCACCTTTGTGTCACCGGTAAGTCGCCAACCACGTACCAGGAGATAGTGCAGCCCTCAAGTTTAGTGATCTGAAGGATAGTTTAGAATTTGTAATTGCAGAGTACATACAACTGCACATGCGTAATTCTGTTTCACCAATGTGCAATGAGGCTGGTGCACTCCATCCACTCCCACTGCTCGGAGGAGTCCTTCTAACCCTGCACTGTTTGTGCCTGCTTGTTTTAGAATGTACCACACACAAAATAATTTTTGGGAGCATCCATGAGTGGTAAAGTGAACTGCCTGGTCTTTATTGCTTTATATTTTTTGTTCAATTTCAAGATTGGCATTTGTGCAATGTATTTCGTTTCAGATTTTGTGTTAGTAGATTAGTATTTATTTACAATTTGTTTGTGTTCTCTTTTTTGTATAAAAAAATCTAAATGTGATGGCGGTGTGTGTAGGATGGTGCTGGACTGGTGGTGTCCGTGGGCTGGCACTTGACTGGCAGTGTGCGTGGATTTGCAGTTGGCTGGCAGTGGGTGAGTAGTGACTTGCTGCTGCTCACTACACACACAGGTAGCCAAATGCCAGTCCACGCAATCCCTCAGTTGGTGTGGTTGCTGTGACAGGCATGTGGGCGTGTGCAAGTTATGGGACCTTAAATGGCGTTGTTGGCTGATGTGAGTGTTATAATGTAATGGGGCTGTGGCTGGCTGTGTGAATGGTTTTGTATGTGTCAAACATATGAAAAGTGTATGAATGGCCTGTAAAGAGGTTGGTGCCTTGTTGTGGCTGTACAGTTCACGAGCTATGAGTCAATGGTTGAGTTTCTCGTCCTTTCAATTATTAACAGAGCATTTCATTTTTTTGAATTCTCTTGTTAAAAAATTGTATATACTGAACCATCACTCGCCCTCATGCCAAGCCCAACCAGTTTTTGTGTGTGTTTGAGGTATAGATGGTTATGCAGTAATATTTGTCTTTTATGTCTCTCTGCCAAGGTGTACATTCCATCTAAGAAAAACCTCCCAAATCTAGATATTCTCATAAACTAAACATCCATGTGAGTACATGGTGATGTCTCTCTTGTGGATCGCAATAAGTTAGTCCTGCAAACCTCAAAATGTGACTGTCACATTTTTCTTGCATTATTGTGCCAAACTGTTCATGCTTCAGAAAGAAACAACAAATTTCCTACTACCCAGCATTTCCCTAAGTCCCGTGACAGGGAAGGGCCCAAAACGTATTGTGGAGACATCAAAAATACCTATTTTGAAAGGACCTGGTTTTACAAGGGGTGGGGGGGCACCTGGGTTTTTGGCCGTGGGCTTGGGGTCCATCTTGGGAAACCTACCAAACCCACACATTTCTGAAAACTAGACAACTTGGGGAGTCCAGCGAGGTTTGGTTTGCGTGGACCCCCAACTTTTCCTACCCAGAATCCCCTGCCAACCTCAAATTTAACCGTATCTCGCAGGACTCCCCCGGGTGTCTACTTTTTAGAAATCTGTGGGTTTGGTAGGTTTCACAAGATGGCCGCCAAGCCCGGGGCCAACATTACAGGTGACCCCTCTAGCAAATCCACGTGGTTTTGTGATAGGTAATTTTGATGTCTACTCAATATGTTTTGATCCCTTGCCTGTCAGGGGTACTTGACCCACCCACATGAGTGAGGTACCATTTTTATTGGGAGCCCTAGGGAAAAGCTGGGTGGTAGGAAACCTGTGGATCCACACAGATTCCAGAACTTCCCCACACAGAAATTTGAGAAAAATATGATTTTTTTCAGGTAAATTTTAGGTTAGCAGGGGATTCTGGGTAGGAAAACGTTGGGTGGGTCCATGCAAGCCATACCTTGCTTGACTCCCTGGGTGTCTAGTTTCCAAAAATGTGTGGGCTTGGTAAGTTTCTCAAGATGGCCGCTCAGCTCGTGCCAAAAACCCCAGTGACCCCCTTGCAAAACCAGGTTGTTGTGTGATTGGTCATTTAGATGACTCCTCAATATGTTTTGGGCCCTTGCCTGTCGTGGGTACTTGACCTACCCACGCGAGTGAGGTACCATTTTTATCGGAAGATTTTAAGGAATACGGGGTGGGTGGAATTTTGTGGACCCACGCAGATCCCAGAACTTTCCACCACAGAAATGTGAGAAAAATTGTTTTTTTGACTATGTTTGAGGTTTGCACAGGATTTTGGGAAACAGAACCTGGTGCGAGCCAGACAAGTCACCCCATCCTGGATTCCCCGTGGTGTATAGTTTACAAAAATGTATAGTTTTGCTAGGTTTCCCTAGGTGCAGGCAGAGCTAGCGTTCAAAATCTAAAGCTAGGCACTTTGCAAAAAAATGGTCAGTTTTCACAGTAAAAATATGGTGTGTCCAGGTTGCATTTTGAGCCGCTTCCTGTTGTGGGCACTAGGCCTATCCACACAAGTGAGGCACCACTTTTATTGGAAGACATTGGGGAATGAGGGGTGGGTGAAATTTTGTGGATCCATGCAGATTCCAGAACTTTCCACCTCAGAAATGTGAGGAAATTCTTTTGGGGGACAAAGTTTGGGTTTTGCAAGGTAACAAAACTTGGTGAGAGCCAGACATGTCACACCATCCTAGATTACCCTGGGTGTCTAGTTTTCACAAATGTATAGGTTTGCCGGGTTTCCCTAAGTGCCGGCAGAGCTAGGGTTAAAAATCTACAGCTAGGCACTTTGCAAAAAAAGGGTCAGTTTTCACTGTAAAAACGTGGTGTGTCCACATTGCGTTTTGAGCCGTTTCCTGTTGCAGGCACTAGGCCTACCCTTTGGGGAATGCGCGGTGGGTAGAATTTTGTGGATCCATGCAGATTCCAGAACTTTCCACCACAGAAATTTGAGGAAAACGTGTTTTTGTTTCAAGGTTTGAGGTTTACAAGGGATTCTCGGTAACAGAATCTGGTCAGAACCAGACAAGTTAGCCAATCCTGGATTCCCCTGCGTATCTAGTTTTGAAAAATGTATAGGTTTGCTAGGTTTCCCTAGGTGCCGGCAGAGTTAGGGTTCAAAATTCACAGCTAAGCACTTTAAAAAAAAAGGCTCAGTTTCAATGTAAAGATGTGGTGTGTCCACGTTGCGGTTTGAGCTGTTTCCTGTCGCGGGCACTAGGCCTACCCACACAAGTGAGGTATAAATTTTATTGGGATCTTTAGGGTAACACATATTTGTAGGGTAACAGTTATTACCTATTGCCTTTCGATGCATTTCTACCTTCCAAATGAAAGACTATTCGTAAAAAAGAAGTTACTTTGAAAAATGTCTTATAATTCTCATGCTAGTATGGGTACTCAAAATTTCGGAAATGTGAAAATAGCAACTGTTTCTAAACTCTATATTTTGTTCTAATTTCAGAAATACATCGGTGTCTTTCATCCTGATTTTTTACTGCATATATTTTTCCAAATGAATTGCTATGTACCCAGTACACAATAAAAAACCATTGCAAGACCCTGCTCAGGGATTGACTATGGGCTCGTAGGGTTCTTAGTGAACCTACAAGTCCTATATATTTCCACAACCAGAAAGGGCCAGCAGATGTAACAGTATATTGCTTAAAATCATTTGTCATACTTAGAAGAAGTTACAGGTGAAAACGTTGGCACACATAGCTGTTTTTTTAAACACATTTTAAATTATTCCTATTTTCAACTATAGGTCTCTATAAAGACACCTTAAAGGATCTACACAAATTACCCCATGCTGAATTCAGAATGTTGTCTACTTTTTAAAAACGTATAGCTGTATCCACCCGCTCAATCACCAATGTTAGAACCGGGGTCTCTAGTTGGCAGGGGTATGCACCCTAGTCCAAGTAGGGACCACCGCTTCCGCCCTGGTAGCTTGGCGCAGAGCAGCAAAGGCGTAACTTCAGAGGCAATGTGTAAAGTATTTGTGCAACACGCAGCAGCAGCAGGATGTCCCACTTTTTCCTCAGGCCCTCAGGCAGACTCCTGATCATGCCCTTTAGGGTCTTGTTAAATCTCTCCACGAGACCATTGGTCTGTGGGTGGTAAGGGGTGGAGAACTTATAAGTAACCCCACACTCCTTCCACATGGCTTGCATGTAGGCAGACATAAAATTGGTACCCTTGTCGGACACCACCTCTTTGGGGAAACCCACTCTGGTAAAAATCCCCATCAGGGCCCGGGCCACTGCAGGTGCAGTGATGGTTCTCAGAGGAATAGCCTCTGGGTACCGGGTGGCGTGGTCCACCAGAACCAGGATAAACCGGTGGCCAGAAGAAGTCGGTGGATCCATAGGCCCCACAATGTCGATGCCCACCCTCTCAAAGGGGGTGCTAACAACAGGTAGTGGTTCCAGGGGAGCCTTCAGCTTAGCCCCTGTTTTCCCACTGGCTTGGCAGGTCAGACAGGTCCTGCAGAAGTTATCTGAGGAGACCCTCATCTGCGGCCAATAAAAATGTGGGACAAGCCTAGCAAAGGTCTTGTCTTGGCCCAAGTGTTCTGCCAATGGGATCTCATGAGTCAATTCCAAAAGAAAGGCCCTGTAGCACTGGGGGACCACTAAGGCCCTTGATGACCCATGCACAGGAGCCTTGGGCTCACTGTAAAGGAGCCCATCCTCCCAGTAAATATGATACTTCGCGGAGGCATTGCCTGCTGCTTGGGCTTCGGCCTGTCGCCTCATGCCCTCAAGGGTAGGACACTCCTTCTGTGCCCGGCAAAACTCCTCCCTGGTGGGCCCTCCTTCCACCTGCCACTCTGCAGGGGTAGGTAAGTCCCCCAAGGAAGCAACGTCCCCCTCCGTGGACTCCGGTGCAACCTCCTCAGGTGCCCCATCCATCTCACGGGGTGACTGCCCCGGGACGGCCTTCCCACGCCCTCGGGCTCCTCCCTTCTTAGCAGCTGACTGGGCCATTTTTCCAGGCTTCAGCCCTGGTTGACTCCCTTTCCGGGCAGCCATAGACCGTGTGGCAGCACAAATCCACTCCGGCAACCCAAGCATCTCCACATGCGCTTTGAGCTCTACCTCCTTCCAGGCAGTATGCTCTAGGTCATTACCTAACAGACAGTCCACTGGCATGGCAGGGCTCACAGCAACTCTTAAAAGGCCTGAAAGCCCTCCCCACTCAAATAGAACCTGTGCTATGGGATAGTGACCCCCCCTGTTGTCAGCCATCACAACTGGATGGACTGCATCGGGAATTATTTGTTCTGGGGACACCAGCTGACTCCTTACCATAGTCATGCTGGCACCTGTGTCCCTCAGGGCCTCCACCCCCGACCATTGAGGGTGACCCACTGCCTATACTTGGTAGTATTTGAGGGCACATGGATCTTAGGAACCATTTCACTATCTCCCTGAGACTCTAGGACAAGCCCTGCCCCCTCATTCCCATCATCTAGGGACAGCTCCTCCCCAAGCGCTACACTAGCCACCCCGGGGTTTTTACCTCCAGCGGCCTGTGGTGCTCTCTTGCGACACTTGGGATCCCCCTTGTAGTGTCCAAGTTCACTACACTCATAGCACCGGACACTTCTGGGCTGCTGACCTTTGTCAGGATAAGTGGGCTTCTGGTGGCCAGATTGGGGCTGGGACCCAGACCCTTTCCCTTGTGAATTATTTTGGGGGCCTTTGGAGAACTCTTTCTTTTTGTCTCCCCCCTCTTTCTTCTGGTGGGAACCCTGACCACCCCTTTGGGAGTCCCCCCCAGAACCCTTGTTGGACACCCTGGTACTGACCCAGGTGTCCGCCTCCTCCGCAAGCTTCCTAGGATTGGTCAACTTGCGGTCAACCAGGTGTTGGCGCAGCTCTGGAAAACATTTCTCTAGAAGGTGCTCTCTTAAAAACAAGTCATACAACCCTTCATAGTCATGCACATTGCTGCCCCGCACCCAACCATCTAAAGCTTTACTAGCGTAGTCCAGGAAGTCTACCCAGTTCTGTGTGGGAAGTTTGTGGCTATTCCTAAAACTCTGCCTATACCTCTCAGGGGTAAGACCGAACCTCTTAAGCAATGCAGCTTTCATGACAGAATAGTTAGTCTGGTCTTCCTTCTCTAGGTAAAGGAGGGTGTCCCTAACACCTGGAGGTAGGAACTTATACAAACCACTCCCCCAATAACTCTCTGGGGCCCCATGGGCTCTTAAAGACACCTCATAGGTGGCTAACCACTTATCAATATTATCCCCCACCTTAAAACTGGCCATCACATCTTTAGGCATAAAGACCCTGGACTCACGTGAAGCTTCCATAGGTACGCTGCCACCATTCTTGTTGCTGTTGGCCCCTACTTCTAGGGCCCGGATTTCCAGTTCCTTCAGGCTGAGCTCATGGGCAAGTTCTTTTTCCCGCATAGCCAGTCGCTTGTTCTCGCGATCCTGCTCCATGGCCCACCTTTCTCTTTCCCGCTCTCTCTCCAGCTTGGCAAGCTCCAACTTGAGCTGTCTCTCCTCCCTCCTGTCCTCCAGGTCCTCTGAGGACAGGCTCTTCACTGACACACTACTGCCTGCCCTGGAAGGTACCCCTGTACCTGGTAACAAATTACCATTTCCCGCCAAGTGCAGTAGGTCAAGGTTTCCCGTGGCGTTGTGCTCTGGTCCTTGCCCGTCCCCATCTCCTTCTGGGTGGGCTGTTACCCATGCTCCCAAGGCTTTCTGAAGCTCTGCCTTCTTGGCGCTTCGCTTGAAGGGCACCCCTTTCTCCTCGCAGAATTCCTTGAGTTGTGCCACTGTGTAAACTTCCAGATTGGCCAGCTCGAATTCCATCTTGCTAGGTAGGGCCTCAGACGTTTGTAGAGAAAACCAAATGGGACTTAGGCGAAAGGACTTTTTTTTTTAAAAAGAGCAGCCAGTCAGGGAGAATTAAAAAAAAAAATTCAAAAATGCCAATTGGAGAGGGTAGACAAAAATTCAGTAGAATCAGGTGTAGGGTTGCGGTGTACACTGCGTCGCTGCGTGGTGTTACACAAGCACAAGTCCTATCCCACCGCTCGATCACCAATGTTAGAACCGGGGTCTCTAGTTGGCAGGGGTATGCACCCTAGTCCAAGTAGGGACCACCGCTTCCGCCCTGGTAGCTAGGCGCAGAGCAGCAAAGGCGTAACTTCAGAGGCAATGTGTAAAGTATTTGTGCAACACGCAGCAGCAGCGACCCAATAAGAAACACTCACAAAAGGACACCACACCAGTTGTTTATAAAAATATAAAGTAGCTTTATCTCAAATTTATGCAAGGTCCACCATTGGTAAGATCAATAAGCCAGTCAATCCAGTTCCCGGTAGGACCAAACTAAACCCAGTTCCTAGGCAAGTTCAATAGTAAAATAAATCCAGGTTTCAGGCAAGATCAGTAGTAAAATTAATCCAAATGGCACATTGCATGCTCTTCTCTGTACTGTCCCCAAGTGTTCTCTTATAGTACCCAATTCACTTCCGGAATGCTCTTATGGCAAAAAGTTCACTTTAGGTAGGCTCTGATGGCCAACATTCACTATAGGAACGTTCTTACGGCAGAGGTTCTCTGGTAGCCTTATATGTGCGCCTCGCAAAGAAATAACGCTCCCAGCAGAGGAAGTGCAGCTGGTAGGGCTAAAATGCCCCAATCGGATCGATAGTCTGCCCGGCCCGCAACTAAACAGAAATAACCCCTGTAGGAGATGGAGGCAGCCCGCTTCTTTACAGACACTGTCCCGGCTCCTCGAAGTGCCCCTAAACCCAGCAAGCACAATCCAAAGCCGGGCGAGTTCAAATGAGACAGACCCCAACCTGGGTAAATGAAGGCAGTCCCCGCGGTCCTCAATTGATTGAGGCAGTTCCGGTCAGCTCAGGCAGTCCCTGCCGCCTACACGGCCTCCAACCCACAGCCCGCGTCCCGCCCAGGTAGCTTGGCAGACAAAACCCTAGCGCTTCCGCTAGGTTGTTACCTGTGGCTTCGGGGGCAAGGCCGTCACCGTCGTGGAGCTCCTCTCTTCTCTGGGGCACTTGGACCGGGTTGCAGCTAATCCGAAGGGGAGCGAGGGAAGCCCTTTTCCTGTTTCCAAAGCGGCCTCGCTACCGGGACGAGCCCTTCGTTGCCGGGCAACGCCCCACGCCGGTAACCAATCCCAGCGCGGCCCCTCTCTGATGTCAGAGGGGCTGCGCAGAGGCTTCCTGAGACTCCCGGGCCGTGGCGGTGTTATCGGGGGGAAGTCTCCGAGGCAGTCCTGGTGTGCTTTTCTCCCGGGCTGATTTCAGGAGCGTTTCCAGCAGATTTACCCTTGCGCCTGCGGCGGTGATCCAAACGGTGATTCTGGTGCACTTTTCACCCAAATCTCAGTGTGGGAATTTCTACCCACAGCGCCTCCCCTTCACAGCGCTTGGGTCACGGCACACAGCGTGTTCACAGGCCCGGGCTCGCGGAGATGAGTTTGGACCCCGCAGCGCTTACCATTCACAGCATTTCGGAGACATTAAAGGTCCAAGGCACACAGCGCTCTTTGACAGCAGCGCTTGGAGTCCCAGCACAGCGCTCCCCCCCCCCGCAGTGCCTCGTGGCGCATTCAGGGTCCCCAGGCGGGGACGGTACTTACAGGGACATAGCACTTCAGTTCTCCCCACAGTGCTAGGCAGCGCAGTCAGAGTCCTCCACCAGCTGCGATGATGTAGGGGTGTAAGAAGTTGTCTCCCACACCCAGTGCTGCAGGGTGCAGAGGTTGTTCAGAAGTGCAGAGGGAGTCTTTCTGGATGTTGTGGAGACACTCCTGGGATGTTTCTTCAGTCTCCTCTTGGCAGGGCCAGATCAGCAGGCAGTAGGGCAGCTCAAGCACCACAGGGCAGCAGTTCCTAGGAACAGTCAGCTCCAGCAGAGTGGGCTTTTCCTCCTAGCGCAGCAGTCTTTACTCCAGCAGAGTTTCTTCTTAGTCCAGGGTGTAACAAGAATGTGAGGCCAGGACCCTCCCTTATATATCTTTTTAGTCTAGGGCTAGAAAGTGGTGGAAGTCTCGGGAAGGGTCTGGGGGCAGGGGCTTCTGGAAGAGTCCAGGGAGTTCTGGTATGTTCCCTGCCTTCCCTGACCTAGCTGTCACAGTGACAAGAGACAGGCCGTTAAGGCTACAGTGGGCAGCCCCTCACAGCTCATCTCAGGGAAGAAGGTGTGAATCACCACTCCCACCTCCCAACCCAGGCAGGCTATCAGTATGCAGAGGGGAGGGGGGAGTCTGCAGCCTAATCTAAGTGTAGGCAGGAAAAGGTCCCATTTATAAAAGTGGGATCCCTAGCGAAGGAATGCCCAAACCCTATATATCACTGGAAAGGGTTCCCCGCCCCGAGTCCAACAAGACCAAACATGATAGACTTATTAGGTCCCTGTCAGAAGTTATTCCACAAGGGGAAGTTCCCAATGTTAGCCTATGGAGGATTAAACCTTACTGCAGTAGCAGTGGCTTGTGGCAGATATGCCAGCCTCACAAGCTTTTAGGGAAGAGCACCTGCACCTCAGCACTGTTTAGCAGTGGTGAGGCGCCCAGAGTCCTAAGTCCAACGAAATGTAAGGTAAAAATGGGAGGCAAAAAGGGCAAAAATGTAGGGGAGACCACCCCAAGGCTGACCGGTCTAACACATTTCTACCTTTAACTGGAAGAAGGTTGAAAGCACAAAAAATAGCAAAAATAGGCTATGTCCCAGTAAAATGCCAAAACTGTGTAAAATGTTTGGGTTTTCTGACAAAAAGTCTGCCAGTCCCTGAAAGCTGGAATGATGGTGATTTCAGCATCATACACTATTTGTTGATACCATTTGCAGCGGAAAAAAACAAATGCTTTCATTTGCAGCACTTTTTTCCCATTCCCTTCCCCCCCAAAAAGTTGCTGTATTTTGCCAAATTTCTGGGTCCCCTCCAGAGGAATCCACAAAACCTGGGCACCTTTAGAATACCTGTGATGTTGGAAGAAAAGGCCGCAAATTTGGCATAGATACCTTATGTTGTCAAAATGTTACAGGGGCATAGGCGCGAACTACCCCATCTAGCCAATAAAAGGCTTAGCACGGGGAGGCCTAGCAGTGAAGTGGTTAAGAAGGCTGAAGCCCTTAAAAGAGTGTTTTCAGGCCCTGGGATTGCTATCCCCTAAAATTCCAAGAAATCTCTTTAGTAGTTTTTGAGATATTAAGGGTCAAAATAATACCTTATTTTGGCAGCTGGGCTTGCGAGAGACTCACGGGAGACCCGCCAGAGCACCAAATAAAAAATAGGCCTTGTAATTGACCATAAACCCTGTTTTTCATAAGACCCTTCATGCTCTTGCAGGAGGAAGAGGCTCCTGAGAGTCCCATAAGAGCAAGTGCTTTGATTGGCTAACTGTTGGAATTTTAGAAATGAAATGGCCACCATTACTGTATACTGTGAAAAATTGAAGGTGTTGCAGAAATGAAGTACAAATCTATAAAGGGGTAATGGAAAGGCATGCTTTCCCCCTGGATTTTGATAGTAAAAGGGAATAGATGAGTTCCCAGTACGCTTTATTTGTAGTAATATATTTTGCAGCCCTTGTTTTTGAGACCAAGAGTGTGTAAGAGATAAGTACTGCAATCATTAGAAGGTTGATTCCTTAAAAACAACTTTTACTATCTTGTGAGACTCCTGCAGGATCGTGAAAAGTAGGAAGGATAGGTGATGTTTGAATAAACTCTATTATGCACATCTTGTGACTGTAGGAAGGTGTCTTACTGGAGAAGGAATTTTTCAGAGGCTACTACATATTCCAATCAGCTTTGTAAGAGTTATGAGTAGAGATAAGGCTCTTCCCACACCCTACTATTCACACCTATCATCAAAGATAGGGGTGTTAATGGGGAGGACAGTCTCTGGGCACAGCATACTATGCACTCCAGTCATCCAAGAGAGAGGTCTCATCAGAGAGGCCAGGCTCACCACATATCTACAAACACACATCATCTGAGAGAGGTCTCAAATGAGAGAACAGTCCATCCACACACCATACTACACACTTATAATCTGAGAGAGAAGTTATGTTATGTTTTGTTAGGTGTGCTTGTATAGCGCATGGCTGCCCCAACAACGGGGCATCCCAGCGCTTGCAGACAACCAGACAGAAAGAGTGATAGGGTAAAGCAGAGCGGCCTAAGAAATGGACCCCAGAGTAGAAGCAAACAGCCAGGTTTTGATGCATTTACAGAAGTGCCAGTGGTTTTGAGTGGCGCGTGCCTCAATGGGGATAGAATTCCAGAGGGCCGGGGCTAGGGACCTGAAGGAGCGGCCATCGGCTCTGCTTTTGCGCATGGTGCGGGCAAGATGGAGGTCAGCAGAGCGAAGGGTTTGGGTGGGAACATAGGGTGTGCAGAGATCCTGTAGTATATGGGGTCCCTGGCCATGGAGAATTTTGTGGGTGAGGCAGAGGGTTTTAAATTCGATTCTCTGTTTCACCGGAAGCCAGTGAAGCCGGTGAAGAAGATGGGAAACATGACAGTGTTTAGGGAGGGCAAAAAGGGTTCGAGCTGCGGCGTTCTGAGCTCTCTGAAGTCTATTGACCACTGACTTATTGGCCTCCAGCAGGAGACCATTGCAGTAGTCAAGATGGGAAAGAACCAGGGACTGGATTATGACTTGGCGGGTGGGAGGCTTAAAAAAACCTAGGATAGGTTTAATACAGCGTAGGCGCCCGAAACAGGTACCTGCGACCTTCTTAGCATGAAGCTCGAAGGACAGAGACTTATCCATTAGGACGCCCAAGTTCTTAACGGCCTCCTTAGGGATTGGGGGGGGCCCAACGAAGGGGGCCACCACTGATGGTCCCAGTTCTGCAGGTCACCTCCCAGCCAAAGTAGCTCCGTTTTAGAGGAGTTGAGCTGGAGATAATTCTCCGCCATCCAGTTGGAAATGGCCAGGATGTCTTCCTGTAGTTTAGCCTGGTCAGGTGAAGTATCCTTGGGAAAAGTGAAAATGAGTTGCGTGTCGTCCGCGTAAGATATCATTTTGATATTTCGTTCCCAAGAAGTCTGACAGGAGAGATCTGTCACTCCCCATTAATGCTGCTATGCACAGTTGTCATCTGAGACAGAGATCTGAAAACATAGGCCAGTCCATCTACACACCCTACTACCGCACACCTGTCATCTGAGAGAGAATTCTGAAAGGAGAGGCCAGTCCATCGACATACCTTAGTACACAAACCTGCTATCTGAGAGAGAGGTCTGAAAGGAGAGGCAGTCCATGCCTACTACGCACACCCTTTATTCGGGAGACTGTTCTCATCAGAGAGGCTAGTCCCTCCCCACTCATACCCACCATCAGAGAGCGAGGTATCAAAGCAGAGGCTAGTCACTCGCTATACACCATACTATTCACACCCCTATTCTGAGAGACAGAGGCTTGAAAGGAAAAGCTAATCCATCCACATACCCTACTAGGAAAAGCTGTCATCTGAGAGAGAGGAGTGAAAGGAGAGTCCGTTCCATCTCCACTCAAATTCAAAATCTTCTTTATTCGATTTTCGTAGAATACCATAAAAGTACAGTAAAAACATCTTTTCATTATTATAAAAATTAATTTAAAAAAAAGAAGAGGGATTCATCAATTTTACACGAAGTTCGATAAATCACGGAAACAATATAACAGTCAATCACAGTTAAGATTGGGGCGGTGGTTAACACAGAATTGTAAAAAACAAACAATGGCTTTGGCATACAATTCATTTTCCAGCATTTGCAAGGATAAATAGACTGGGCGGCAGGTTCGAAGCCCCATTATTCTCAGTATTAGAATTATCCAACGTCTGCGTGGGATTACATAGGATTTACAAAACAGTACTACATGTATTGTGGATTGGTTGGCAGTGGAATCACAGGGGCAAGATGGCAAGGTCCTCGACCAGTCGTTCTGTATTGGGAACGAGATTAGCCGGTAAAAATTATCTCATCTGAGTCTAGTCAGTAGAAATTTTTCATATTGATTCAGATTATATTTTAAATATGGCTGTAGCGAGAAAGTAGTTTGAATAGCCAAAAGATGTACTGAACTTTTTCCCGCTTCTTGAACCATACGGATGTCTCCCAGATGGAGGAGACACAACTTTTTTAGCTCCCTTTTTGAATTTTTGGCAATTGTGGCTGGGTGGGTGTAAAAGCTCAGAAGACCCAGGTCTGTGAAAAAACATTTTACATACTCGAGCCATCTTATTTTATGGGTGTTATCTAATGCCATGCAGTCCTCAATGAGCTCGCGAGTTAGTAAACACTGCTCATTGGTCCAAATGTGTCTCCACATCATTATTGGTTGAGCCTTAAAGATGTCCGAAATATAATCCAGGCCTAGTTCTAAGTGACAGCCATATGTCGTGGTGGCTTTAGGGACAGAGAGGAGATAACGGAGAAAGGAATTCTCAACTTTCTGTAAATCATCCGTATTAGAATACCCCTATACACCCGAGCCATAACTGGCAACGCTGACTCATTTTGCTTGGAAGATCTTAAGCATTTCCTCAGAAGGTCTCTTTCCTAGTTTTTGCGCAAACGCCGTCAGTGCTGATGTGGCCCTAAGAAAAGGCATTTTTCTAGAGTGGATTGCTTTTAACCAATTTAGTTTGCTATCTACCATAATCCCTAAATAGGGATAGGATGTTGTGGTCTCTAGAATAGAGTTATTAACAAATATGTCCTTGTTTTTCCTTTTTTGTTTTGGGCCAACATGCATAGTAAAAGTATTTTTTATATTTACTTTTAAATTCAGGGAGGACATATAATTGCAATATCTGTTTACTGAGCACTGGAGTTGGACCGGAGTTCTTGCCAGGATGACAGCGTCATCGGCATACAGGAGTGCCGGTATTGGTCGATGGCGGATCGCTGGCAAGTCTTGGCTGTCTTTTACCATTTCTACTTCAAGCCCATTGGTTTAAAGAGTGAATAAGAAGGGGGCCAGAACACACCCCTGTCTGACCTCCGTCTCTATCTTAAAGGGCTTGGTGAGGTCCCCGTTGACACCATATCTCACCCTCGCTGAAGCATTTGAGTAGAGTTCTCGCAAAAAGTTTACCACTGAAGGTTCAACTCGCTCTATGTTTAAAATCTCCCTTACTAGGCGTGGTGATCTAAATGTAATAACTATACATTCTCCGTTCAGGTCCTTCTCCCTTACCCCTACCCATTGGACTCTTCTGACCATCTTAAATTCATCAAATAGTTGACTATGAAGCCCTGTCCTATTGCTGAGCCAGTGTAATGTCTTGTTTTTGAGAGCTGTCCAAGGTTCTTCTTGATGAGAATGGGTAGGTGGAACATTTCCAAGTATTACCACATAAGGGGTGGCCTCTGGTGGAAGATGTAAATGGGGGTCTACAGGTCTTTGTTCCACAGGAGTCAGGGCGGTTCTATGATCTTGACTATACTTCTGCGAGAGCGGTGGCGTTTGTGAGGGGAATCCCTGTGTAGGTGGTTTCAGATAATTGTTAGTATGTCTTGGTGGCATGTGTATTGGCGTTTTTCCAATTTGATTTATTTGGGTCGTGACTGTGTTAACTGGGGGAAAATTTTCAGGAATTATTGCTGCTGTTTTGTTTATCTCGTGCCTTACGTTTTTTAATGCATTCTGATTAAACGGCTGGGTGTTTGTAACCGTATTTGAACACGTATCGCTATTTGTCCCTAAGTTCGATACGTTGGGTTTAGTCAGTAGAAAAGTTTCTATACTGGTTACCCTGGTAGTTAATTGATCCAGCCTGACTCTTAAGAATGAGTCAAGTCTTTCGATTAATGCTGTTAGGTGCTGAATATCTGAACGTGGTTGACTAATTATGTTATCCTGCCTACTTGATTTTTGTTTAGTATATTGTTTGTGGATGCTGCGTGTTTCCTTTTGAGTGATGCATTAGGTTGAGTACTTAGCTCATCTGGGACCGGGTGAACTGTGATTAGATCAGAATCTTTTTGAGAGTTGTGAGCATCAAGGATTCTTAATCTAGGTTTGCGTTGCTTTTTCTGTGGGGGTTGGGCTGGCGAGTCACTACCTATTGACTGAATCTCGTCAACAGATGTTTGAATACATCCATTTACTGGGATGATATTCTCTTCCCCTAGGTTTGATTTTATGGAATCATCACTCAGGAGTGGTGGCTGATTTATCCCAGAGGTGGAACCCGCGATGGATTCTTCCACTGAGAGAATCTGTTTGTCCAGAACGTCCACCTCCCCGGTTAAATAGCTTAGTAGGGATTGCTGTTTTTCTACCGTTGGTCTGATTCCCTTAGGGCTAGGTAGTTTCCTTTTTCCCATTCTTCACGGTAGGAGGGTCTGGATGATCGTAACATCAGAGATCTTACCCTCTCCAGCAGTCATAATGGAATACAGACCAATTTTAGAAACCTACTTTCTATTATAAAGAGGGGACGAGACCAAGCGACTGGGCCCATCCCGGCCTCCTCTGACCACTGACGGGCAAGGACGGGCCCGCCCTTGGCCCGGGCTTTGCCCGGGCGAGCCCGCGCGCGTCCCACAATGCGTTGGCCCGGTCTGGATTTAAAGATCCCTGGGGGGCGGGGCTGCTGCCTAGTATCTCTCGCGAGACCGCGCTGCCTGCTGGATGTTGTGGTCAGGCAGCGCGCGGTCCGCGGGTGATTTGAGGCGCGTTTGGCAGCTGGTCACCCTAGACACTCAAACAGTCCCCCAACAATAGAGAGAACAACGGGCAGCAGTTCAGTCCACGGCGCAGCAAAATTCGTGACTCCACAGCCTCACGGGTATTTACAGCATCCCGTGACGCGTTGGCCCGGTCAGGATTTAAAGATCCCTGGGGGGCGGGGCTGCTGCCTAGCACCTATCACAAGACCGCGCTGCCTGCTGGATGTTGTGGTCAGGCAGCGCTCGGTCCGCGGGTGATTTAAGGCGCGTTTGGCAGCTAGTCACCCTAGACACTCAAACAGTCCCCCAACAATAGAGAGAAAAACGGGCAGTAGTTCAGTCCACGGCACAGCAAAATTCGTGACTCCACAGCCTCACAGGTATTTACAGCGACCCCTCTCCACTCACTATTACACACATCTGTCATCTGAAATGTCTCAAAGGAGAAGCCACTCCATCCACACACACAAATATGCACACCCGTCATCTGAGAGAGAGGTCTGTGCATCGAATTTTTGCTAATTTATGACCAAACTGCGTTATGCATCTAGTAATGTGTTGATATTTGCCTTTAGATGTTTTAAGCCTTTTTGGTCTGAACGTCGTGATTATCGTTTTCGACACCACCATAGAAGAAGTGCCCAGTCTTAGAGACATCGCTCTTTAGGTAAATTGAATTATTGTGCCATCATTTTGCGTGCCCTATTAATCTTGACACGACCTTAGTATATAGAATAAAATGGATCCTTTTTCAACCTTCTTACAGACTCATTCCTATTCGGGCTCTTAATATGAACCTCTACCAGACAACATACCCTATTTAGGATCGCAGGCTACGTGTATTTACATCAGGTACTTATATGTAATGTACATCATTTCTCTCTGTTCTTTTCTCCCCTAAACATGTGGAGAACCGATTAGCCATTTCATTTGTATGACGATCCTTGGCAATCGTATATGTGTGTTCGAAACCCGACTACTGTTCTTGTCTGCCTACATCAATGGCATCCCTTGTGCTCAAATTGATTCACTTTTATTCAAACTAATGGGAACATTGGAATGATGCTATGCATTTTTCTCTATCTAGATCCAATTTGGTACATCAAATTTACTTATGAGCATTGCCCGAGCTAATCCCTGATTTTTATGAAGTAAGTAGAGAATGTATCATCAGTGAAATTGGTTATATGACTGTACTTTTTATCAAATATGTGACATACAATACGTGATGTCAATAGTCTGCTTAATAGACAATGCGTGAGTTGTACTCTTTTTATTATTAGCCTACATGTGTCTATCAATGAACATAAAATAAACAAAGTTTGTTGATGACAGACCCATTGCTTCAAGGCCACTGTACTAGCTGTTATGATGTAATGGTCCTTAGATTAAACTTTTTTAGGAGAATCAAAACATGCGAATTTGGGTACTGATTCGTAGTCTTATTATTGTCACATTCAAAAATGTAAAGTGTATTGTATCTCATGTTATGTTTTGTATAATTTCAGATTACGTTGTGGCTCCTGAAGAAGGCGTTAATTCGCCGAAACGCGCGTCGAGTATTGCATTGTTAATTCGGTCGGACACCCCTTTGATTGGTGTTCCTGTCATAATTTTATCCTGTACCATGTTTTTTTTAAATGTATTTTTTGTTTGAAATTTTTATTATTGTGTTATTTAGTTTCAATTATTAGTGATTTACCGCAGGTATCTTTGTTTTTGTATTAATTATATGTTCATTTTTATTAAAATTTGATGATTTTAGATCAGTTTTTCCAGCTATTCAATTGTCCTTGACTTGGGTCTTTCACTTGTTTATTTTATTTGAAAGCCCTTGACTGCCTAGGAAATTTTGCACACAGACACCCTAGACACTCAAACAGTCCCCCAACAATAGAGAGAACAACGGGCAGCAGTTCAGTCCACGGCGCAGCAAAATTCGTGACTCCACAACCTCACAGATATTTACAGCGTCCCGCGACGCGTTGGCCCGGTCTGGATTGAAAGATCCATGGGGGGCGGGGCTGCTGCCTAGCACCTCTCGCGAGACCGTGCTGCCTGCTGGATGTTGTGGTCAGGCAGCATGCGGTCCGCAGGTGATTTGAGGCGCGTTTGGCAACTGGTCACCCTAGACACTCAAACAGTCCCCCAACAATAGAGAGAACAACGGGCAGCAGTTCAGTCCACGGCGCAGCAAAATTCGTGACTCCACAGCCTCACTGGTATTTACAGCATCCCGCGACGCGTTGGCCCGGTCAGGATTTAAAGATCCCTTGGCGGCGGGGTTGCTGCCAAGGCACCTTTCGGAAGACCGCCCGGCCTGCTGGATGTTGTGGTCAGGCAGCGCGCGGTCCGCGGGTGATTTAAGGCGCGTTTGGCAGCTGGTCACCCTAGATACTCAAACAGTCCCCCAACAATAGAGTAAACAACAGGCAGCAGTTCAGTCCACGGCGCAGCAAAATTCGTGACTCCACAGCCTCACTGGTATTTACAGCGTCCCGCGACGCATTGGCCCGGTCTCGATTTAAAGATCCCTGGGGGGCAGGGCTGCTGCCTAGCACCTCTCGCGAGACCGCCCTGCCTGCTGGATGTTGTGGTCAGGCAGCGCGCGGTCCGCGGGTGATTTGAGGCGCGTTTGGCAGCTGGTCACCCTAGACACTCAAACAGTCCCCCAACAATAGAGAGAACAACGGGCAGCAGTTCAGTCCATGGCGCAGCAAAATTCGTGACTCCACAGCCTCACAGGTATTTACAGCGTCCCGCGACGCGCTGGCCCGGTCTGGATTTAAAGATCCCTGGGGTGCGGGGCTGCTGCCTAGCACCTCTCGTGAGACCGCGCTGCCTGCTGGATGTTGTGGTCAGGCAGCGCGCGGTCCGCAGGTGATTTGAGGCGCGTTTGGCAACTGGTCACCCTAGACACTCAAACAGTCTTCCAACAATAGAGAGAACAATGGGCAGCAGTTCAGTCCACGGCGCAGCAAAATTCGTGACTCCACAGCCTCACGGGTATTTACAGCATCCCGCGACGCGTTGGCCCGGTCAGGATTTAAAGATCCCTGGGGGGCGGGGCTGCTGCCTAGCACCTATCACAAGACCGCGCTGCCTGCTGGATGTTGTGGTCAGGCAGCGCTCGGTCCGCGGGTGATTTAAGGCGCGTTTGGCAGCTAGTCACCCTAGACACTCAAACAGTCCCCCAACAATAGAGAGAAAAACGGGCAGTAGTTCAGTCCACGGCACAGCAAAATTCGTGACTCCACAGCCTCACAGGTATTTACAGCGACCCCTCTCCACTCACTATTACACACATCTGTCATCTGAAATGTCTCAAAGGAGAAGCCAGTCCATCCACACACACAAATATGCACACCCGTCATCTGAGAGAGAGGTCTGTAAGGGTGGCAATCCATGTAC
This sequence comes from Lissotriton helveticus, assembly GCF_964261635.1. NCBI lineage: Eukaryota > Metazoa > Chordata > Amphibia > Caudata > Salamandridae > Lissotriton > Lissotriton helveticus. Next base: position 1,788,244,955 of record NC_136061.1, read on the forward strand.
ACATCCAAATATACATACCCATACAGACCCAGAAAGGTCCAGAAGGAGAGGGCAGTCCATGTACACAGTATATTACACACACCTATCATCTGAGAGAGAGGTCTGACAGAAAAGACCAGTCCATGTGCACAACTTAATGAGTGCAATCAGTCTGGCATCAATATCCTGAGATTTGGTTTCTTTTCTGGTATTATAATGCCATTAAATGTCAGAGTATGAAGAATGGGTGATTTTTTAAAGTCACTGGGCAACTAGATAAATGTCTGTCCCCTTCTCCAAGTAGCTCAAGAGTATGTGAGCCTGCATTTTGTGTAAGAGAATTCCTCTGTGCAGGTTATTGTGACAATCTTTATGTTTCCCACCGAAGTCCATAGGCTATAGAAGGACTTCTGACAACTGGATATTGATGTTTGTGACTTTTGCTATTTCTTCAGTCACTAATTGAAGGGTAGTAATGAGTCTGTACATATTTAGTACATCAGTAGTACCACTGTTCCCACCATCTTCTTTTTTCTTCTTACCTTTTCCTCTTACGCTAGATGACTTTCCTGTCTAATTTTTTTGTCTTTTAGTATTACTGTGATGTTTCGTGCAATCTCAGTATTTCTTTACAGTTTTTATGATGAAAGAACCAGTATTTTCAATTAAAATAAATGCATATGTTAAAGGATGTTAAGGAAAATTTGATTTTTACTACAAATGAAGTGTATGAACCATTAGTAAACAGAATGAGCTTGGAACTCATTAACAATTGGGTGTCATCCATAATTGGATGTACTCTGAATGTTGAACAGGTCTTTCATGACAATGTTATTGCATCTGGCAAAGATATATATAGACTAAGTAGCTCTTCAATGATAATAAGTTTTCCCTCCCTGAGAGAAACCTTCCAGTTGAAAGTAGAAAGAGTTCTCTGAAAAGAAAATGCTCTATGACAATAAAGAGAGACTTAGGGCCTGGTAGCATGGTAAGCAAAAGAACGATAGATTTACCCCAGATCTCTTGACTGGAGGTGAATGTATGATTTGCTCTGCATTCCATCCATCATCTGTGTCTATTGCTTCTCGCCCTAAGTATGCAGGTTATGCTCAAACATGGATCCAGGGCTCACTGTGCCACTGGATTTAAGCTAACCTGGCTGATGAGGGGTGATGCACTGAAACTGGTCCCAGGATGCCTGTCTCTGGTCCAATGAGGACCTGGCTTGGCAGTTCGGGCTGGACTGTTCGCATGAGGCACAGGGTCAAGACTAATTTGTATAAGGCTGGGTCTAAACTGGGATGGCATGGGGAGCAAAAGAACAATGGATTTAACCCAGATCTCTCGACTAGGGGTGAATGTTTGATTTGCTCTGCATTCCAACCATCATCTGTGTGTCTTTTGCTTTCTCACCCTAAGCCCGCCAGGCATGCCCAGACGTGGGTCCCAGGTTCACTGTACCACTGGATTCAAGCTAGCCTGGCTTATGAGGGGTGATGCCCCAAAACCGGTCCCAGGATGCTTGTTTCCGGTTCAGTGAAGACCTGGCTTGGCAGTTCGGGCTGGACTGTTCCCATGAGGCACAGGATCAAGACTGATTTGTATATGGCTGGGTCTAAACTGGGATGGCATGGTGAGCAAAATAACTATGGATTTAACCCAGATCTCACGACTGGGGGTGAATATTTGATTTACTCTGTATTCAGTCCATCATCTGTGTGTCTTTTGCTTTCTCACCACATGTGTGCTGGTTATGCCTAGAAGTGGGTCCCTGGCTTACTGTGCCAATGGATTCAAGCTAGCCTGGCTGATGAGGGGTGATGCCCCAATACCAGCCACTGGATGCTTGTTTCTGTTCCAGTGAGGACTTGGCTTGGCAGTTCTAGCTGGCTATTCCGATGAGGCACAGGGTCAAGACTGATTTGCACATGGTCGGATCAAAACTATAATGGCACGGTGAGCAAAAGACAATGGATTTAACCCAGATCTCTTGACTGGGGGTGAATGTTTGATTTGCTCTGCATTCCGTCCACCATCTGTGTCTATTCTGATTTAGATCTTAGCAGACAGGTTACTCCGCCAAAAATTGACGGATATACTGTCCGCCAAAATAAAAATTCCATCGGATATAATGTGATTTATATTTCGGCAGACAGAATATCCATCACCATTGTGGCGGAGTAACCTATTCGCTGAGATCTAAATCAGGCCCTTATCCAAGCTTGCAGTGAACCTCCAATAGGAGAGCAGAAAGACCCAAACCCCACTTCTGGAGCAAGAAGTGGATTGTTAATGAACAGCATGAATGAATGAGAGGTTTTTGTAGGGCACCACTTCTAGTGGTGTCCCAGTGGTAAGGAGTGGCAGAACTAAAATCATCAACATTTCAAGCAGATGCAAAGAGCCCGGTTTTTAACTTCTTTCTAAAATACTATTCCAACCTAAGAAAACAAAGCTCATCTTGGAGCTGATTCTATACTTGTGTTTCTAGATAGGAAAAAAAGCAACCACCCTCTCTGACCTTCTTAGCTTTTGGAACCATCCTAAGCAGCGCCTTAGATTACCAAAGATCTCATAGAAGAGAGTAACGCTGTTATCTGGAAGAGAGATACTAGGGGCCATTAGAAAAAAGTCCATGTGTATCAGTAGTATGAAACAAAAGCAACTCTGTTCTTCACTGGCAGTCAATGCAAAGATCTAGGATGCGAGGACACAGGGAGATATAGAGGCAGCTTGAAGAACAGACGAGCTGCCGCATTCTGGATGACCAAAAGGGGGTGGTGATTACAGAGCATCCAAATCAATCAAACACTCAAACCCAGTCAAAAGATCTGGGTTTAATCCATCATCGTTCTTTAGCCCACTCTGCCACCCCAGTTCAGACATGGCTATATGCAAATCAGTCTGACCCTGTGCCTCATGGGAACGGTCCAGCCCGAACTGCCAAGCCATGCCTTCCCTGGACCGGAAACAAGCTTCCGAGGACCGGTTTCTGGCATTACAGCCGTCTTCAGCCCGGCTTGCTTGAATCCAGTGGCAAAGTGAGCAAGGGACTGAGCATACCCTGCCACACTTATGGCGGTCAAAAGCGGTACAGTCAAAAGTAAAATGTGCAGGTGGCAGCCAAAGTAAGGACCAGCATTTCCAAAATGTTGTTCCTGGGGGTGACTGAGACCTTAGGTAGCCCCTGAGCCAGCCCAGGTGGCCTAGGCAAATCCGAAAGGGAAGACTCCAGAACTAAAATTCTGTGTGGAACACAGAAGACTGAATGTTGTCACCAGGTTCCCCACATACCTTGTTCTCAGAGCTGATGAACTCATCAACCTGTTAGGAGCTGACAAGGATCTAAGCAAATTTAACTTGACTTCCAGCTACTGTCAGATTGGCCTGACTAAGGAAGCCAGGGAGAGATCAGCATTCTCAACTCTTGAGCGCCACTTCTACTTTAAAGTAATGCCCTTTGGGTTGAAGAATGTCCCTGTCACTTTTCAGAGGGAACTTTAGACAAGATTTTCTAGCTATCCATTATGAAAACTTCACAGTTTCTCAACCTCAATTAGGAGTGTGGAAGTGATGTGCTTTCAACAGCAGAGCCAACTCTTGCTCCACTGATGAAATTATCTTTTTTTATTTTAGTCCTCATACGCCTCAAGATATTCTCAGAGTACCAAGTCCATGCCATCCACTACGCAGCGGATAGGCCCCTCCTTAGATGATCATAGACTCTGAAGATCTTAATGGATGCACTTTCTGCAGATACCCACATAATACCAAAAGGTAGTCAGTTCAGTTCATCTATCTTTCCAGTCCCGGGAATTGATCGTAGGGTAGTTCACTCTGCAAAAAGGCATAATCATTGGACCATAACAGTTACATCCTATCCAGCCAATTGATGCAAGGAATCCAAAAATACTTTCTTCTTTTCCAGTCTGCCCTATCTAAATTCAGTGTATATTTAATAGCATTTATCCAATCTAGGACAGGTTAAAAACATGTGGAGATCATCAGCTTTTTCCTGCTTACACTTTGGGCAGGAAGGAATCGAAGCTTTAGAAAATGTAGCTAGCCTAGCAGGAGACCAATATATTCTGTGAAGAGAAAAAAGATGGTTGCGTTTTAAATTGGCGGGAGAGACTGTGGTATGTAGTAAGTTAAAGGATACTTGCCATAACTCCTCCAACTCCACGTCTGGAACATGCTCTCCCCATAGTTGAGCTGGGAGGATGAAATCACCATCACCAATTTCCAGAATGGTCCAATACAGCTTTAATGTCTTGATCTTCCTATTCTTCCCCCGCATAAGGAGTTCCTCCAGCTCAACCGTAGCTCCAATTTTTGAGCCTATCGCCTGGCTCCAGCTCTTAATTTGCAAATATTTAAACTTAGATAGCTTATCCTCAGTCAATATGCAGATCTCATCCCACCTTAACAACGTCCCTTCAGGGAAGAGCTGACCCCAGCATTTTAGATTAGTGTCCACCAGGGGTGTGACCAGAGAATCCTTGGTCCACTCTGGAGAGCCCGGCGATTCCCAGATAGTAGCCATAGCAGAGTAATATGGAATATTCAATGATCTCCTTATTTTAGCCCATATATAGGCCATATCTCTCAGCATCTTCAGACGCACTTTCTTAAAAAAATGCGGATCTCCAAAGTTCAATAAAAAGCCACGAGTTCCCCTTTGAATTCCTGATAGCATTGTCTCAAACATAATTCCTGTTTCCGTGCTGTCTGGCTTATCAAATAACGTTATCCCTGCTTTTAATAAGAGAGTCCAAGCATAGAATTTCAAATCTGGAGCACCCAGGCCTCCTTTACTTTTCTTTCTTCGCAGCTTTTTCCAAGCGATCCTTATACCTTTTGAGGCCCATATAAAAGAGTTCCATTTAGCTTGGATTTTACTTAACTTAGCTTCTTTAAAAGCTAACGGGATATTCTGGAACAAGAATATTAGTTTAGGAAGCAGCATCATCTTAATGATATTGACTCGCCCAATTAAAGTAAGGGGAAGAAGAGACCAGCTTTTCAGAAATTCAGCGTACTCTCTCTCTCAATTTTAGCCAAATTTCTGTCTGTTAATTGTTCTATGTCCTGCATAATTTGGACCCCCAAGTATCTTATCTCGTGTTTCAAGATCGAAGTTGAAATTGTTCAATTCCAGGCCATACACTCAGACTTAGATTGATTAATCTGATATCCTGATATTTTACCGAACTGGGCTGCAGCACTATAGATTACAGGTATTGCTTGTAATGGATCTGAGGTAAATACCATCATATCGTCTGCATAAAGAGACACTTTTTTCTCCCTGCTCTTATATTTAAAGGGTAGTATATTCTGATCCTGCCTGATTTTCTCGGCCAGCGACTCTATGTATAAATCAAAAAGTAAAGGTGAGAGGGGATACCCCTGTCTTGTGCCTCTATTAATTTTTATAGGTGTTGAGAGACCACCATTTATCAAAACTCTTTCCGTTGGACAGAGATAAAGAGAGGATATAGCTCTACAAAAATTCCTACCCAAATTAGCTCTTTTTAAAGCTCTGGCCAGATATACCCAGTTTACGCGATCAAATGCCTTAGTTGCATCGAGTGTTATAATCGCCATAGGAAGTTTATATAGAGTTGCAACATCAATTGCCCCCACTAGTGCTTGCGTCAAATCTTGCATAGACCTCCCCCTCACAAAACCTTTTTGATCAGAATGTAATAATCTACCTGCAACTCCATTTAATCTCTCTGATAATATTTTAGCAAAAGCCTTATAGTCCAAATTCAGCAATGAAATCGGCCTATAAGAGTCACACTGTGTTGCAGGTTTCAAGGGTTTATGAATATGGACCACTGTGGCCTCATTCCAAGAGGGTGGTATTTCCCCTCCATCTTCAAAAATAGATATAAAAAGCATCTGAAGAAAGGGGGAGATAACTGGAGCTAATACTTTATACAATTCGGCCGGTAGCCCATCCGGACCGGGGGCCTTACTCCTTTTTGCCGAATCTATTGCATCCACCACTTCTTTTAAACTAATACCTCTATTTAAATTATTAGATGCCTCATCGTCAATTTGGCGTATAGCATATTTTTCCAGCCATGATTGAATTAAGCTATCCTGTGGGGCTAAGTGCTCCCTATATACCTAATCAAAGTGATCAAAAAAGGCTTTCTCTATGTCTGAGATTTTTTCTGAAATCACCCCCGTATTACCCAATTGAACTCCTTTGATAGTGTTCCTACATTGATCTTTCTTAGTTTTCCAAGCTAAAAGTTTTCCACTAGCTTCCCCATATTCAAAATGAGCAAGGGAGCTAGCCTGCCATCGCTTCCTAATTCTAGAGTCAAGAATCTCTTCTAGTTGTAGTTTGCATGTTGAGAGTTCTTTCCGCATATTATCTTCTGCTTTCAAGATTGGGTCTAAGAGATCACACTCTAATTTGGTAATTTTGGTGTCGATCTCTGATACCATTGCCCTAAACTTCTTATGCCTAGCGGACTGAATAGATAAAATTATACCTCTCAAAAATGATTTATATGAGTCCCATACAATTGGAAGTGCGGCCGTCCCTAAATTTAGCTCAAAAAACCTTTCCGACTCATCCATCAGTTTCTCTACTACCTCTTCTTCTAACAGTATACTTCTATCCATTGTCCATCTCTTCATACTCTGTAGTCCCGAAAGTTTCATGACTAGAGAAACTGCAGAATGGTCTGAAATATGTGCTCCTATATGATTAATTTCGTGAACAGCAGGACATAGCTGATCTGAAATTAAAAAAAAGTCTAATCTAGACATATGTCCCAATTTTTTATTATTGAAAGTGAACTCCTTTTTTAACCCCGATTTTTTCCTCCAAATATCCTTCCAACCTAACTGGTGCATTGCATTAATTAATAGAGATCTGGTTTTAAGATTATGAGTTACCTTGAGTTTATATGTTTTATCGATTTGGGGATCCACAGTTAAATTAAAGTCTCCTGCTAAAATTAAGGGATCATCAAAGTGTAAGAGTTCACCCAAGAGTTCTCTGAGCGGAAGAGGATCGTCTAAATTCGGGCCATAGTATCCTGCTAATATGAATTTATAAGAATGATATTTTATTCTTACTATGGCCCAACGCCCTCTTTTATCTACTCTTGATTCTTCCACTGTAATAACTGGATTTGCTTTAATCAAAATTGCGACCCCTTTTATAGTAACCTGTTGAGATGTACATATAACGTGCTGAATCCACTTTTTGCTGCTGCATATCTCTCTTAACTCTTGTTCCGTGCAATGTGTCTCTTGCAAAATAAAAATATGTTCGGGCGCATCTTTCAAGTATTGAAATATCCTCTCTCTTCTATGTTTTACCCATAAGCCATTCAAATTCCATGTTAAAACCCTCATATATACCTGCGGGGCTACTTTATCCTGCGACATATTTTCCTAGATAGGCGTAGACTATTAAGACTATTAAGTGACCCAATTTGGCGATTTGGACAAATTTTTTTTTCCCCACATGCTCCCCACCCAGTGCCCTTCTTCCACCCTCCTTAACCCCTCCCTATCCTCAGCCACCCCCCAGTGCACCCCTGGAGAACCCCCCTTCTTCTTCTTGGCCCTTCTCAAGACCTTGAGGCTCCCTCCTCAGATGTCTGGATGAACTATTTACATCTATTATATTAGTAACCAGTGTAGCGAGAAGTACAGCTTTCAACGGAACATGGAGAGACAAATCAAAGTTCTATCAAGGGGAGAGAAGAGAGAGAAGAAAAGAAAGAAGAATGATTTAACCTCTCTCCCCCGGGTCGCCTCTCCTATCCTCTGTTACTAATTGGAGATAAGCTTCAGCCTCCTCCACCCTTTTAAAAGTACTCATTTTATTCGTGTACATTACTTTTAGGGATGCAGGGAATTTCAATTGGGCTGTGGCACCCATTTGCCTAAAAGGATCTAGTAGTTTACCGCGCTCCCACTGTCTAGATGCTGTGATAGATGACACATCCGACCTAATCTGAAAGGTAATCCCTTCAGCTGACAGGGAACTAGTTTTTAGAGCTTTATTCAGGATTTCATCCTTTAACGTGTAAGTCAAGAAATGGACTAATATCTTCCTGGGTCTTACTTAGTTCGGATTTAACCGAAACGGATCTCTATGAACCCTTTGAATGGCTGATCAGATCTTGCTCTGAGACTTCCACTGCAGTAGCCCCCTTAATGAGTTTCACAACAAACTCCTTAATATTAGATCCTTCTGCGCCTTCCGGGACTTTGAGAAGGTTCAAGTTGTTTATCCTTTGAAGCATTTTCTAAGGATTCAATTTTCTCCTGATATCCCTGTTCACGTTGCCTTAGGTCATCTATCTTCTTCGTATGTTGAAGAACCAGCATTTTTAGATCAGTAACAGTAGATTCCAATGCAGAGGTTCTAGCCGATAAAGAATCAAACTTCTCCTTTATCTCTTGCTGATTCTTCAGTGAAAGTGCAAACCCATTTTTCATCTCACGGTTTAAAGTCTGAAGGATAAGCAATACAGATTGATCGCTAGACATTGACTTAAAATCCTTATCTTCACTCTCGAAATCGATAGCGCTCCTTGAGGATGTAGCCCCTGGGATTTTAGCCGCATCTATAGTGACTGAAATATCCTCTACAGATTTAATATTGGCCGTGGCATTGGTTAATAAATCATCACTCTCAGATGTTGCTGTCTCAGCGATATATACTTTTTCATCCATTCCTGAGCTCTGCCTCCTTTGAATATATGCTTGATCTAAGTCTTGATCTTTAACTTGATCTAATTGCTCCAATATATGATATCTATGAGGAGGCCCTCTGTAAAGTCAGGAGTTATGGAGTCTCTTGGTATAGCAGCTGTCGTAGGTTTTAACTCCAGAACGGAGGGGATTGCTTTGAAATACGTTTTTAATGATGGTGGGGGTTTGGATTTGAGCTCTGCTTCCTTCTTAATCCAATCTTCTTGTTGTTTTTTTTTTTAGTCTTTGACTTAGCTGCCAAAGATGGCGAAATATCTGTCCGTCCACCTAGTTTTCCCCCTCTACTTCTTAAAGTATACCTCGAGCCTTGATCCGTCTGTGATTCAATACTAGGCACAGGCGAAAGATCACCTTCAACCGAGCTCAGGGGCTTGTGTTTAGTGGTATTTTGAACAGTTTCCCAAGTGCATTGTGGGGGAGGTAGTCCTGACTGTTTTAATCCACAGTTAGTTCACATATAAAATAATCTTGCTACTGCCCTCCGACCTCTCCTAATTTCACTAGCTGCTCTTGCCCACTGCGCTACCCCCCTTTCACCCCTGGTGTTATTCTCCCCCCTCACCTTCAGCCAGTTCGTGTGTGCAGCTGCGATTTTGGCGGCATCCGCCGCTCTTTCACTACACTCTCCCTCCAGGTCCACGGAGCCAGCCCAATCAGTGCAAGAAACAGGCCGTCCCCAGCCTGTCTCCAGCCTGCCTCTCCGTACCGCTCCTCGAAAAAGCAGAGAGAGACCCTTCGAAAGCCGGCAAGATTTCCCGGCACGTTTCTCTCCTCTAAAACATTAAAGATGGCGAGAACCGCAAGCTGCAGACCTCGGACGCCGCCAGCACTCCGAGAGATCACGGTAGTCTTTAAACAGCTGAAAAGTTTAAGCGAAATGCGTCTTTACTAATTAGCCGTCTTCCGTCTTCCTCGCATTATGATTCATTTCGAGATTATTCTTGCTGGCAAGCCATGATCGTCCAGATACCCGAGCCTCCTGGAGCCTCCCGACTAGCTGATGCTAGCCGCCATGTTCTCCGCTACCACTAATGAAATTATCTTGTGAGCTTCATAATCATATGCTAACATTGCATTGGAAAATCTGTCCTATTTAGGATGGGTTTCTCCTATAAGGTAAAGTTGAGGAAAGTAAAAATTAACAGTGCTTCCCCCACCTATGCAATGGGAGAAAACGCCAAGCACAACTTGGATACTGGCTTTTTAAAAAGAAAACCCCACTTTTGGGATTTGTCTATGAAAAACAAGAAAATGCAGGCCGGTCCATTATACCTCAATGTGATGGTGGACAAGTTGGCATTGTCACTTTTCATCAAAACTTCTCCTGTGATGACTGTGGAAACAGTTTAAGAAAAATAATCCTGCCAGGACCACTGCAAATGTTGGCTTCTGCAAGAGGGCTGGAAAAGAGTGAGCTGAGGTGGTAACTCAACCAACCACCTAAGCCGCTATGTGACCTGCCCATCTAACATTATAAGAGGCCCTTGGTACCTTAAGGGTTTGTCAGTCACACCTCTATGGGGTTGGCAGGGTTCTCCCCTTTCACATGCCCAGGTTAGCTTCAACCTGCTACAGGGCAGAGATTTTACTTTTTTCAGTAAGGCAATTCTCCAGATGATGTCCTGTTATATCTATGAAACCGGCTTTCAGGCGGACACCAGCTCTTGTTAGCAGCAGTTCTCTGAGTACTCTGTGGAGCGCTCCCTTCCTCCTCGGTTAAAGAGAAATTGGAACTGGAACATCAATAGGTCAGTGGCTTTCACTTTTATAAAGATTAGGCAGATAAATAATGTGGATTATCAGCTGATTACTGTTTTAAGAAGTATCTGAGTTGCACACTCTTTACGAGCTTCTTGACTACATGTTATATCTACTCTTGGAATGTCAAATGTACAAAAGGAGACACATGATTCTTCAGTTGGAGTTAGCTCGTTTTTTAGGCCCTGTGACACTAATGGCCCTGTGACACTAATGGTAAAATACAATAACTACAGAAATATTCCTCAAATCTGAAACAAACCTTGAAAAATTGAGAAAACGGTCCGCCATCCTAGGGCGCGGTGGGAGAGGGCTTGCCCTTCATCCCTCCCCAGTAAATTGCCCTATTGCAGAAGAAGAACAACAGATGATTAACTGACTTCCGTACACTCTTTGAGATGGCAGGAATATATATTTTTTTAATCTTTCTTTTACTCTTGGTGGTTGCAAACCAGGATTACCAGGCTTACTCAAATGAATAGGGATTGTGCCTAACTTGCAATATACGTCAATGAGAACCATATCAAATAGCCCTTGAAGTGACCCTCAGCCTGGGTTTGAAAGAGACTTGCTGGAAAAGAACTCAGTGCTAAGGTAAAGTCCTATACCTCTCCTCGACCTGCGGTGCCCTGTCTGCGTACCATTACCCAGTCTTTCTCGACATGACTCAGTCTAATGGCCTGATCTCTTTGTGGTGCAGCACCAGTGCAGTAAGTGCCCAATTAAGAGGGTGTTCCAAGATGCGTATCTTCTTAGTATCTTCATCACCTTGCAGTGGCGTAGCAAGGGGGTAGCGGCACGAATTTTAGGGGAGGTGGCCTTACCCCCACTCTTACCTGCAGCCACCACAGGAATCACCATTCAATCCCCCGCTCTTGCATACGACCGCTGGGACCACCACTGGCGCAAAATGTCTAGCTCCACCACTGCCCCCTTGTCTTTCATCCTTTCCTCATTATCTCGCAGGAAGCATTCTGAGTTGCACTACTTAAGCTTAAGTCTGACATTTATCCTACTGCTACTTTAAAGAATTTTCCTTCCATCTCTTAAACCTTTGGCATACCTCCAATTCTTCCCTTTCTAGTGGTCAGTAATAGATCATTCCAAATGTTCCTTCTTAAAAAGAACCGTTAATGCTGATCCTGTTGTTATTGGACTTTTAGTCTATTTCCCTTCTGCTCGTGGCTGCCTGGATGTTTGATGGTCACATAGCCAAACAGCTTTATAATTGCTGGGTGTCCTCTGGTCCTTTACACACCGCTCAAGGTGACCGACCTGACCCGGTCAGCCCCGGTTGCTCCACCCGCCGCGTGGCCCTCCTTGGTGTGCCTGGTAGCGGATATTGCTGCATCTTTGTGCCCCGATCTCGTCTGCATTGCCCCGATCTCGTCTGCATTCCAATGGAACTGGTATTGTATCTATATTGCATCTTGCATCTCTGTAACAACTGCTTGTGTGCCCCGATTTTGTCTGCATTGCCCCGATCTCGTCTGCATTCCAATAGAACTGGTATCGTATCTATATTGCATCTTGCATCTCTGTAATAACTGTTTGTGTGCCTGATCTCGCCCAGTATTGTTTTGGTGCCATCTTGTTGTGCCTCTTAGCCCGTCCCTGCCGCTGCTCCCCCGCGGCCCCACCACCGCTCCCCCCAGCCTCCCAGGACTGATTCCCTCCCCACTCGCCACCCCGCTCCCGCCTCCCAGCTGCTCCTCCCTCCCTCCGCCCCCTCCACTCTCCACTTATGGCAGAGACACATACGCGCAGCAGACGCGCCCCATGCGCGCCGAAGGCGCGCCAAAGGTAAGCCCGTCTATGCCCGTCCGCGCCTGGACCGCGCCTAGGGCCAGACCCCCTGGCCCCCGCAACTGCCATCCCTGCCGTCGAACCTACGACGCCTCAACCCTCATTGCACTCAACACCGGCCACCTCCAAGACTGTCACCAAGCCGCCCCAGGACGTACCCATGGACCCTTCACCTGCCAATCCTGCAAGTTCTCCTGCATCAAGACCCTCACTACACCCACAAACGCCAAACAGAGTTCCGACAATAACCACCTGAAGTGCATCCTGCTAAACACACACTCGGTCCACAGACACGCCATTGAACTATGGAACTTACTCGACACCACATCGCCGGACGTCGCCTTTCTTACGGAAACCTGGATGAACGCCTCTTCAGCGCCGGACATCCCCATAGCCATCCCAGACGGTTACAAGATCATCCGAAGAGACCGCATCAACCAAACAGGAGGAGGCATCGCCATCGTCCACAAGAACACCATTCGCATCTCGACCAGCTCCGAAGATACCCTCATAGCCACCGAACACCTCCACTTCCAGATACACACCGACCCCAAGACCACACTCAGAGGCACCCTCATTTACAGACCCCCAGGACCCCGCACACAATTCAGCGAAGACATCGCTGACTTCATCAGCCCACACGCCCTCCCCTCCGACGACTACATTCTCCTAGGGGACCTCAACTTCCACCTAGAGAATAACAACGACAACAACCCCACCACCCTGCTGGACAACCTCGCCAATCTCGGACTCAAACAACTGGTGAGTACCCCCACCCACTACGCCGGACGCACGCTCGACCCAATCTTCTCCTCCAGAAAGCACATCTCCTTCAATCACGCAAAGGGACTCCACTGGACAGACCACAGCTGCGTCCACTTCAGCTTCAGAAAGATCACGACCCACCACCACCCGCAACAAGTTCCCCGCAGAAACTGGAACAAAGTTACTACCGACCAGATCACCACATCTCTGAACCAAAACCCTCCCGCCATATCAACGGACCCAAATCAAGCAGCCATCAATCTCGCACAGTGGATCACCCACTGCGCTGACGAATTAGCACCCTTGAAAAACCATCACAACAAGCCAGGGAACAAAAAAGCCTCCTGGTTCAACGACGACCTCAAGAACTCCAAAAAGAACTGCCGCGCCCTCGAGAAAGCCTGCCGAAGAAACCCAACCACAGACAACATGACCGCCCTCAAGGATGCCACCCGCAAACACCACCAGCTGATCCGCTCCACCAAGAAATCAGCATTCAAGGATCGACTAGACAACAAGGCCCACAACAGCAAGGAACTCTTTAGCATTGTCAAAGAGCTCACCAATCCCAGCGCCGGCACCAATGACATCACTCCCTCTCAAGAACTCTGCGACTCTCTAGCCTCGTTCTTCCACAGCAAGATCGCGGACATACATAACCGCTTCGGTGACCAGTCCACTCCCCTCACCACCGAACTAAAGCCCCCCTCCACAACCCTTCGCGCCTGGACCCCGATTAGCACCGAAGACACCATCCGCTTGATGAACTCCATCCACTCCGGATCACCAACCGACCCATGCCCCCACCACATCTTCAACAAGGCCGACTCCATCATCGCACCCCAACTCCGGGACATCATCAACTGCTCCCTCAACACCGCTACCTTCCCGGAAAGCTGGAAACACGCCGAACTCAGTGCCCTCCTGAAGAAACCTACTGCAGACCCCACCGAACTTAAAAACTACCGCCCCATCTCGCTCCTCCCATTCCCCGCCAAAGTCATAGAGAAGACTGTCAACAGTCACCTCGCCGCCTTCCTCGAGTCTAACGGCTCCCTCGATCCCACACAGTCCGGCTTCCGAGCCAACCACAGCACCGAGACCACCCTCATCACAGCCACAGACGACATCCGGACACTACTCGACAACGGGGAAACAGCTGCCCTCATTCTCCTGGACCTCTCCGCAGCATTTGACACGGTCTGCCACCGCACCCTTGTACAGCGCCTTAGCAACGCCGGGTTACAAGAAAAAACATTGGATTGGATCATCTCGTTCCTCGCCGGAAGAACCCAAAGAGTCCGCCTCCCCCCTTTCAGATCAGAGGCCACCGAAGTCATCTGCGGCGTACCACAAGGATCATCGCTCAGCCCCACCCTCTTCAACGTCTACATGAGTCCCCTCGCATCCATCACACGCCAGCACAACCTCAACATCATTTCATACGATGACGACACACAGCTGATCCTCTCCCTCACCAAAGACCCAAACACCTCCAAAACCAACCTACACAAAGGAATGAAAGACGTAGCCGAGTGGATGAAGAACAACCGCCTAAAACTGAATTCAGATAAAACAGAAGTCCTCATCCTAGGATCATCCACCTCGGCATGGGACGACTCATGGTGGCCACTGGCCCTAGGAAGTGCACCCAAACCAACAGACCATGCTCGCAACCTGGGATTCATTATAGACTCCTCCCTCTCGATGACAAGACAAGTCAACGCCGTCTCATCGTCATGTTTTAACACCCTACGCATGCTCCGAAAAATCTTCAGATGGATCCCAACGGAAACAAGGAAGACGGTCACCCAAGCACTTGTCACAAGCCGACTGGACTACGGAAACACCCTCTACGCCGGAACCACAGCCAAATTGCAGAAAAGACTTCAACGCATTCAGAACGCTTCCGCTCGACTCATCCTAGACATACCCCGCCACAATCACATATCCGGCCACCTGAGAGACCTTCACTGGCTCCCGTCAACAAGAGAATTACGTTCCGTCTCCTCACTCACGCACACAAGGCCCTCCACGACCTAGGACCCAGATACCTCAACACTCGCCTGACCTTTTACACCCCCACCCGCCAACTATGATCGTCCAACCAAGCCCTCGCCGCGATTCCACGCATCCGAAGAACCCCCATGGGAGGAAGATCATTCTCCTACTTAGCGGCCAAAACCTGGAACTCCCTCCCCACCCACCTCCGTCTTACACAGAACCACCTCTCCTTCAGAAAACAACTCAAAACTTGGCTGTTTGATAACTAGCGAACCCCTCTCCCTCAAGCGCCTTGAGACCCTCTGGTTGAGTAGTGCGCTATACAAATTCTTGACTTGACTTGACTTGACTCAAGCTAGCTTGTATTGAAGTATTACCTTTAAGTCAATGCGTCTAGCAGTTTGGGACGATATTTGGAA
The DNA here is from genome assembly GCF_964261635.1 of Lissotriton helveticus. Taxonomy (NCBI): domain Eukaryota; kingdom Metazoa; phylum Chordata; class Amphibia; order Caudata; family Salamandridae; genus Lissotriton; species Lissotriton helveticus. The sequence continues at coordinate 1,788,260,443 of NC_136061.1, forward strand.
GAAAACTGATGTTGGAGATGTTAATTCTCTGATTCTTCTTGTTAGGCCAGAGAAATGGAAGACCAGCAATCATTCCATCCTGTCGGGCTGGCTGTGAGCTGCTGGAATCAGGACTTGGCACACTCCATCCCCACTCCTCAATTAGCAAAGTCGTCTCCTTCATCAATCTGAATAGTGAGGTCTCCCGTGGGGTCCACCGTATTATGTACGCAAGCAATTCCCTACTTATTTGTAGGATGTGGAGAGAACTGTGTTTGGTATTGTTTATTTTTTAACTATATATGAAATCGTTTTGGACATGGGTGGGCAGTCATTGGCTCATGTTTATCTTAGATAAGAATAGGATGATGGTTGTTGATTGAGCATGCCTCTGGCTGGACACCGGAGAGATGAGACCACATTCCTTTATGTTTCTAAAATGTGAGAAATCTTAATATTCGTTTTGAATCTACTTTTTTCCTGAGTCTTCAAGTCTAACTGTTGCCTTGAGTAATTCTTTTCTTTGTGTAGGCTTGCTGGTGATCCCCCTTAACCCGGTGAGAGCAGTGAAGGTCTAGTGGTGACAGTCATAATTGGCGCATTACTCTAATTCATTTGTCTTGGGTTCTTCAAGGACTCCAACTGCTTTAAAGCTAACTAGCAAACTTTGGGCATAGTTTAGGGTTTGACGGAGTTGGCCCTGACTGTTTTTAGAATCAGGGCAACCTCTGGGTTATCATCGGTGGAGCCTCCACTACTGACAATGTATGTTCACCACAGGGCATAGTGATAGTGATGCCAACCTATTGAGGGAGGGCGGAGCATAATTTATTTTCCCAACATGATAAGGGCAGGGATAATGCAGAATGGCCCCCTCACAGAGCGAGAAAAAGGGCACTGTTAATCTGGGTCATTTGATTTTCTTCTGAGAAAACACATACAAGCTTTATTTACTCTGAACAAAAAACTGCTGAGTGTGCTCTTTAAACGTGGACTGCACAGCAAACCTTCAGCACTGTAAAGAGAGAGACACATAGCAGGCAGGGATCTCTACTTTGACAGTCATCTTCCAACGGGGTGGAGGTCATGTCTTCCACCCCCTGGCTGACTGGAGGATCGTCCACCAGGGTCTAAAGAAGGCTGTTATGCTCTCATTGCAAGTGGCATCTTAATTTTGATGGGGTCAGTAACAGTGCGTATGGGCCTCATAGGAATTACGAGACCTACAGGAACACTGCACATCTCTTTCCTTTCACCTGAAAATTGTGACTGCTGAAAACAGGCAACATCTCTGTTGAGTAATACAGTAAACAGGAATTACCAGGGGAATCAGAACTTACAGATTTCTCTCTCTAATTCCTCATTTTTTAGTGAGACTTCAAGACCCAACTTGCAATGGAACAGATTGCCTCCTCATTTAGTCGTACCCCCATAATCGGTGATTGTGGGTTGGGAAACTTTTAGTCCACTTTCTGGTCCACTCTCAATTAGGGTCTTAGAGCTGGGGGCATGCAAGTTCAGCCATCATAGTCCGGTACTCGTCTTACATTGCCTTCTTATAAATATAAAAGACACCACTGCATTCAGACGGCTCTTTTCTCTTGCTTGAAAGGCATGCATGCCTACATTCCGAATTCACTGCTTGGAACAACTTATGCTTATTTATTGTCTATTGCTGAATTCGAATGCGAACTTAGACTTGCAGCTTGAATTTCATTCCATTGAACTTACAGACGATTCCTTCGCCCTTCTCCTTCTCCCTTTACAATCTATAAAGGCTTGATGACTTGATTCTTCTCTAAAGGAATGCACCCAGGAAGACCACTTACCTGGTCAGTGTGACTGCTCTCCCCCTCGCAGGTCTGTCACTAAGTGTTGAATCCTGAGCCCCCTGAGCTCCGTTGCAGGGTGTTCTGCCCCTCTTGCCTCTTTTTTCTCTTTTTCTCTTTTCCATTTTTTTGTTTCAATCTTCCTTCTCTTTCTGTTTCCTTTTCTTTCTGGTACTTTCTGTTTTGTCTCTTTTCTCTTTCTTATGCCATTTTTCCTCTATCTTTTCCCCTGCTGCTGTTGCCCGCACAGCTCCTCCCCCCCAGTTTGTCCTTCCCGCCTCCCAGCTGACCCGCCCTCCCCTATCACAACTTAATGGCTGCCGCTGGTGCGTCAAAGGTGTGCCAAAGGCAAGCCCGTCTGCGCCCGTCCGCGACCCAACTGAGACCAGGGCCCTGGAACCTAGTCCTCCAACTCACCTCCGCTACCCTCCAAGCTCTCAACCCCGACCACAGCAACAACTTCCAGTTTTCGATGTTGAGCAACACCCAAGGCCTGGTCTCATGTCTACAGTGCATCTTCACCCACCTCCAGACCCCAGCAGAATCCCACAGCCTACTTGACTTCACCACTTACAAACAACTCAACTGCATCCTCCTCAACATGCGCTCCATATATAATCACGCAATAGAAATCTGCTACCTCCTCAACACCTAAGCACCGAACGTCACCTTCCTCACAGAAACACTGGACCAACACCAACTCCACGCCTGACATCGCCCCCGCCATCTCCGACGGACACAAGAGCCTGCAGAAGCATCACCCCATTCACCCAGGAAGATGTACGCCAGCGTCCACAAAAGGACTTTCCGCATGACAACCACTGGTTTGGATGACACTACGACCCTCATTGAGCATCTCCACTATCAGATCTAGACCAACCCTCCAAGGACTCTCCGCAGAACCCTCATCACAGGCCGCCCGGCCCAGTGCTCCTTTCACCGACACCATCACTGACATCATCGCACCCCGCACCCCACACCCTCGTCTACACAGACTACATACTACTGGGAGGCCTAAACTTCCACCTGGTCGACCACGACAAACCCAACACCACCTCCCTTCTAGAGAACCTCGCCATCATAGGACTGAAGCAACTAGTCACCTTTTAGACCTGGTATCATTGGCGTGAGTCTCCCTTCCATTTTTCCTGATTGCCTCCTCTGTTTTTTATCTGTTCTGCTGGTTAGATGCTTTTGGCACTGTACCGCTGCTATTCAGTGCCACAGTGCAAGTTCTCCTATGATAAGTTTTTTTACTAATTAGTGATTCCATGATTGTGTTATTTGATTTACTTGTCCGACCCTAGTACAGTGCACCATGTGTGCCCAGGGCTTGTAAATCAAATGCTACTGGTGGGCTTGCAGCACTGGTTGTGCCCCCCACAGAAGCAGCTTGTAAAGTGTGTCCCAGGCCTGCCATTGCAGGGCCGGTGTGCAGTCTTGCCAGTCCCTAAACCTTCCTTTTTCTTCATATCAGACACCCCTATAGTAGGTCCAAGGGCAGGGTGCATTGTAAGGATAAAGTAGTACATGCCCTGGTGTGTGTGGCATGTCCTAATAGTGAATTACAGCCATTTTCCTTTTTCACTATTGCTAGGCTAGCTGTTCCCCATAGGCCAGAATGGGCAGTTTGATTATTACATCTTATAATCCTAACTGACTCAGGGAACATGGCATAAATTCGAATTTAGTATGCCTGAACTCAGAATGATAACATACATTGTTTTAGTGAAGTTGGTTTTAACATTCTGTGTTTGAAAATATCACTTTTAGATAGTAGATATTTTCTTGCCTAACTATCCAAGCCTACCTCTGCTAGGTTGTGTATTCCTTGCCTGCAGTTTGAGTGACAGGGGCTGGGGGATTCCAAGAGACAGGGTGAGTCAGCACAAGGCTGAATAGAGAGATCTGCATGCAGATGGGAGGGAGGAGTTGCACCTGGGACCTGAATAGGACTGTGCCTTCCCTCCACAATGCTGGCGCCACCTCCTTTGGTGTGTCTGATGTCCCTGGCCTACACTGTGAAACGAAAGAAGGAGTCTTTTCAACAAAGTGCGCCATGACTGACCAGAACTGGCTTGGTCTAGGCAGAGGCCTCTCTGCCTTCACAGAACAAAGTGAATTTGAGTATAAATATGGGGACCCAGACCCTAAGACTTTTGATCACTCCTGGGAACAAGACAAACCTTTTGCTAAGAAGAACAAAGGAAGCTGCAGCTGTTTGGACTGCCCCCTGCTAGTGTGCTGTGTTGCTTGGTTGGCCTGCAGTGGTGTCTTTATTGCCAAGGAAAGGAGAAGGAACTTTTACAAAACTTTCATCATCTTACAGAATATTACTCTAAGGGCTTGAACTTGTGCTTGCCTCCTGCTGAAGTCTCAGGCACAAAAGACTTCACTACCAGCTCCCTCTGAATTTCCTTGCTGGGAATTCTGTCTGCAGAAGCCTGCGTGTCGCTGGGAGCTGGAAGCGCGACGCATCGAGAAGCGTGTCGCAGTCGCAGCTGGTGCCATCCCATTGCCAGAGAAGCATGTCACTGCCGCAGAGGTTGCAGCTGCATCACCAGAGAAGCTTGCCTTTGTCAAAGCTGTTACCCAAAGCATCACCGGAGAAGCTTGTCTCTGCCGCAAGGTCACCTTCACATCACCGGAGAAGCGGTTCGCAGTGCCTGTCGCGGCACCAAAGCTACAGAGTTTGCCGCCGGGCTTGCACGCATCGTCTTCACGTCCTCGCGTCAAGGGGGCCATCTTATTGCACCACACCGGATGGTCGCATCGCAGTGAGGCATCATCTTGTTGCATCGCAACCGGAATGCATCACAAAAATCTATGCATCACCTCCTCTCCGGTAAGGACCAAGACGCATCCCCTACTTTGCGCAAGCATTGAGGCACGACGCATCATCTCCCCCAAAGCAAGGAACCGACGCATCTCCATCCCTGCAAACCTTTTGTTTGTCTTGCGTTACGCATTAAGGTACTTTTGTGAGAACTTTGTCGCATTCATCACCAACTTGAATTAAGTAACTTCTACCATCTTTTTTCCCCGACAGCCTCATTGGCCTTTGCCCGCATTGGAGAACCTGTTGAGATGCCCCATCTCCTCGTAAACTTATTACACGGGTATATACACACATGGTAAACACTACCCCGTTGGAGAAACCTAGAGCCCTGCATTGGTGGAATAACGATGTCCCTACTCCGTTGACTGAGGCCCAGTGGGATTTCTGTTGCGTGCAGCTTACTGAGCTTTCCCTAATTACAGGCTCTGATTGATTCACTTTAAATATCTGCACTGATTCTATAGGACACCTGTGTGTCTGTATTGTATGGGGCTCAGGGAAAATGACAGTTGTTGGCACTGTGGGAGCACTCCTGCCTCGTTTCTGCATGTGATGTGGGGCAGCCCAAGGATTGCTGAATTCTGGTCAATAATTTTCACCTCAGTGAACCAAATCTTGGAACGTCAGTTGTTCCATCCCCCACATTGGGCTTATTAGGCTATGTTAAAGAAACCCGCCTAAGCTGCGCAAACTACATGCACTTCTTCTGCTATTTGCTAAACGTAAGGCTGCAGTACATTGGAGTAGGATGAGGGTGCCCTCAAATGAGGGGTGGATTACAGATGTCACCTACTGCTACACACAGTTAAACACATTTTGGGAGCTCATGCCCCCTACTTCCAGACCATGGAACATTTGAGAAGCATTCCTGACCTGGGCTCGGGGACAGCACGATTCTACAGAGGAAACACACACAAGCGAAACTCAGACTGGGGTATTGATGTAATTTGCTATTGGTTTTCACCTGCTTTTGTCATGTTGCCTCTCTTCAACCCCCAGGAACCATGTTTTTAATCGAATGTGCAAGAAGAGTCCTAGACTCTTGGGCTCGGGGACAGCACGATTCTACAGAGGAAACACACACAAGCGAAACTCAGACTGGGGTATTGATGTAATTTGCTATTGGTTTTCACCTGCTTTTGTCATGTTGCCTCTCTTCAACCCCCAGGAACCATGTTTTAATCGAATGTGCAAGAAGAGTCCTAGACCCTCTATGTGATACTTTGTAATGTTTCTTATTATTAAAAAGGAACAATTGGATGTATAACGATTATGTTCCCATTAGAAGTGAACATGTGGGACGTAAGCTAATACAAACTTTTTGTGAAATTTACGGACTGTGACTATTTTGCATCCTGATATATTTTGCTAACATGCTGGCCTGTTATAAAATCGACCTTTTCTTTAAAAATGTCAATAAAAAAAGAAAAGAAAAAAAAAGTAACTTCTACCATCTTTAAGCCAATTTTGAGTACAGTGTTGTGGATTTTTGTCGTTTGTGGTCTTGTGTTAAGTCTAAATAAAGAATACTTATTTTTATAAAACCTGTGTGGTGTCCATCTGTAGTGTTTTCACTGTATTACTGTATGGTTTCACAAATGCTTAACACACTGCCTCTGAGATAAGCCTATCTGCACGTGCCAAGCTACCAAGGGAGTGAGCAGGGGTTATACAGTAGTGTAGACCCCTTTCCCTGGCTTAGACACAAGGGTCTCTATTTGGTCAAAGGTGTATACCATTGCCAACTAGAGACCCCCGGTTCTAACATCACCGCACCCACGCACACAGCGGACATACATTTAACTCTGTCTTTGTAGAAGGAAACAGTGTCTCCTACAGCCACAACACGGAACTCCTCTGGACAGACCACCACTGCATCCACTTGTCCTTTAAAAATCCCACAGTAGCCACGCACGCGTTACGCAAATCTCCGCGAAACGTTACAAAATCTCTGCGAACACACACAAATTCCGCGAACACGTGGGATTGCTTGTTTACTGTTTGCAATAGCTGTTTGCATGCTCTGGGGAAATTATCTCGCGAACACGCATTTGAGAACGCGAACAAGTAAAAAATTTCACGAAGTTGCGGAATGCAGAATTTTGGGCAATTTCGCGTTCTCCGCGGAATGTGAAATTTCCCAAATTCGCGAACGGAACAAAGTTTACTGCCCAGGCCTATAGAAAACCAGCTTACCTCCGTCCTCATCAGCACCCCACCACAGGGTGGGGTTGCTGCCATAATTAACAAAATTTTAAAATGTTCTATTATGACCTCTCTTATTCTCTCTGAGGTCGGGAATTTGGTCATAAAACTTGATACGGACACAGGTTCCCTGGTGCTAGTCCTCATCTATCGCCCCCCTCAAGTAATGTCTATCTTCCCTACCTCCTTGGGAGAACAAATGGCTTCCTTAGTGATAAACAATGAGAAGGTGCTTCTTATCGGGGATTTAAATTATTGGTTCAATGATTCCTCAGGGGGACCCCAGGCTGCTGAACTATCTGAACTTTTATCCAACCTAAACCTAGTTCAGCACTTACATAACCCTACTCATATCAAGGGTCATATTTTGGATCACATTTGGGCCCACAACATCTCGCTCTCAACACCATTGTTTACCCCATGCATTTGGTCAGATCACCATCTGATACAATTCACTATTATTTCCAGTGGCTATAAAAAACACTCCTCTTCGGCGGGTGGGACAACTAGGAAATGGAAATCCTTAAATAAATTGGACTTCGTTAACACCCTGGAAAATTCTATACCCACTTTCAGTCAGAATATCAACATCATGGAGGGAAAAGTCACTGAGTGGCTTTCTACGGCTAGTAACACTCACGCCCCAGTCGTGAAATTCTCTCGTACCCGCCACTCAGACGCCCATAAATGGTTTACCACCGACCTTAATAATCAGAAACTGGAGTTGCGTCAGTATGAGAGAAAATGGAGATCAAGATATTCCGCCGAAGACAGGGAAACATTTTTCAATGCTCGCGGAATGTACAAAAAAGCCAATCTGACCACCAAAGCGGCGTACTTTTCTACAAAACTACTCAGTGCCCAAAATAAATCCAAAGAAATTTTCAAAATTGTGAATGATCTATGTAATGATGTTAGAACGTCGCCTATCCAGACCCCCACCCAGGAATTCTGCAACTCCCTGAACTACTACATTCGGGAAAAAAACTCCACCATTAAAGCAAGTCTTCCCAATACTACTAATTGGGAACCATTGGATATCTCTAACAACCAATACACACTTGATACCCTCCAACCGATATGCTCTAATACTCTTTCAGAACTAATGACCCGTGTTACATCAGGGTCACCCAATGATTGCTGTCCTCTGCACATTCTGAAAGATGTCTTCTCCATCTTGCCTCAGAGCGTGCTCCCATTTCTAAATGAGTCTCTTGCCCAAGGGAAGGTTCCCACCACCTTCAAGCATGCAACAATAGTTCCCCTCGTAAAAAACCGGGGGCTGACCCCAAAAACCCTGTTACCTATCGTCCCATCTCTCTTTTACCTTTCCTGGCAAAAATACTAGAGGCCAACGTGACTAAGTGTGTGTCTAGTTTCATCAAACGCTCAGATTACCTAGAACCCAATCAAGCGGGTTTCCGTCCAGCGCATTCAATGGAGGCCATGATTCTTGCTGTCTTGGACACCCTTAGAGCAAAGGCAGATAAGGGAGACAACCAAGCTTTGGTACTTCTGGATTTGTCGGCCACGTTCGAGACGGTCGACCATAAGATTCCGTCGAACCGTGTCAAGCAGGCGGGCCTACGTGGCCCCGCACTCGGCTGGATAGAATCTTTCCTAGCAGATCGCAATCAAGCTGTGAGGCTCGGAACTTTCACTGCTCCCAAGCTCACCTCCACCTGCAGGGTCCCGCAGGGCTCCTCTTTATCCCCGTTGCTTTTCAACTTATATTTAAAGCCTTTGATCCATTCACTAAGAAATAAAAACATTACCATTTTTAATTACGCTGATGACCTACAGATCATTTTTCCACTTGGCTCCCCGGATGCTGTGCCTGAGTTTCATACAACAATGCTTCACAGCCATCTGAAGCTCAATCCGGGTAAGACGGAGCTGGTATTGCCTTGGAAGAGTGTGGACAGCTGGGGCTTGCATTTCTGGCTGGTGGAACTGGGGTCCCACCCCACCGCTTCCGCCTCGGTGAAAAGTCTAGGGGTCATCATTAATGCTGACCTCTCGCTCTGAGGACAAGTGGGAGCAGTGATCTCTGCCAGTTTCCACCAACTACGAAAAATCAAGAAAATTGCTCACCTACTGACTCACTCAGCACTAATACAGGTGGTCATAGCCCTCATACTCTCTTGGCTGTACTACTCAAACTCAATCTATCTCGGTTTACCTGTTGGTCTACAAAAAAGCCTTCAAATGGTCCAGAATGGTCTTGAAAGCGCTCCATTGGCTGCCAATAAGAGCGAGAGTGAAATTCAAAGCGCTCTGTACAGTGTTCAGAGTCCTCCAAGGCACAGGCCCTCCGATCCTCAGGGATCTGATCCGCCCTTACAAATCATCACGAACGCTCCGCTCTGGCGAGGAAAACCTGGTAGCCATCCCGAGAGCAAAAAGAGCAAGGACCAGAGGTCGCCGCTTTTCAATAAATGCGGGTCAGCTATGGAACTCCCTCCCAACATCAATGAGGAAAGAACCTAGCTTGACCAGATTCCGAAAATCCCTGAAAACGTTCCTTTTCCCCCAGAATGACTAACATCTCTGTATGCGGTTCAGAGGCGGTCTGTCTGTGTGTACATGTAGCGCTGGGACGCTCAAGGGCAGCCATGCGCTTTAGAAATTCTTTTTCATTTCATTTCATTCATTTCATTTCATTTCATTTCATTTCAGAATCAGTCAGCTAGACTGATTCATAAGCAGCCGAAATGGCTGTCAGCAAGACCTGGCCTGGAAACACTCCACTGGCTCCCGGTCGCCCAACGGGTAGCATTTAAGACCGGATGCTTGGCCTTTAAAGCCTTGCACGGCAACAGTCCTAGATTCCTTAGCAACATGATCTCAAGGTATACTCCATCGCGTAATCTCCACTCAGCTCACCTCTCCCTGTTAACCATCTCATCTTTCAGACGCAAATGACAAGGAGGATGCTGCTTTTCTCACTTGGCCCCCAAGTTTTGGAATTCTCTCCCCCTGACACTCAGAGACTGTGACAACCTTCTGAGTTTCAGGAAAGCTTTGAAAACATGGCTGTTTGAGCAAGCATTCTTCTAGTACTCCGGCCCCAACAGTCTTTTTCTAGCACCATGATACCCATGGGTGTCCGTGCGCTTTACAGATGGATATTAACATAACATAACATAACTGGGCCAGATGCTAACACTGCACCACGCAACCTTCACCACTGGATCAAGAACTGCTCTGACTGACACGCCCCCTCAAGAAAGCCACAGGATGACATATCAAAAAAGCAAGCTGGTTCACACATGCACTCCAAGAATTCAAATGCACCTGCCGACAACTCGAAAAGACATGGAAGAACAACAAAACCTCAGAAACACATGCCACCTACTGAGCAGCCACCTCACCATACCACCAACTCATCAAATCCAGAAAGAAGAAATCAATCCAAGACAGAATCTCACCAACTCTCATAACACCAAAGAATTCTTCTCGATCATCAAGGAATTTGCCAAACCTGCAGCAAAACAACAGACGTCCCAACCTCTCAAGACCTCTGCAACAGACTAAGCACCTTTCTTTACCTCAAGATTAAAATGATCTATGACAACTTTGATAACCAAGACCTCCGCACCGCTCCACGCCACCCAACAGACCCTGCTCAGTTGGACACAACTCACAACAGAAGACTTCTTAAAAACCATCAAGAGCATCCACTTCGGAGCACCCTCAGACCCCTGCCCACCCCACATCTTCCACAGAGCAGCCACGGCCATTGCAACTAACTTGCTCCCTTTGAGACCCGCACATTCCCTGATGACTGGAAACCCACCAAAAATCAACCCCCTTCTGAAGAAACCCTCTGTAGACCTGACGGACCTCAAAAAGTTCAGGCCCATCTCCCTGCTTCCATTTACAGCCAAGGTCAACTAAAAGGCCGTCAATACTCAACTAGCAAACTTCATCAAAGCTAACAACGTGCTGGACATCTCCCAATCCAGATTCCGCAGCAACCACAGCACAGAGACCGCCTTATTTACCACCACCGGCGACATCCGCTCCCTCCTCAACCAGGGCTAAATTTCTAGCCTTCATCCTTCTGGACCTCTCAGCTGCCTTCGACACTGTCTCCCACTGCACACTAGCCACCAGACTCCACAACACCAGCATCCATCCGTGGAAACGCCCTTGACTGGATATGCTCATTTCTTACAGGCAAAACTCAGCAAGTCAGACTACTGCCCTACCTCTCGGAACCAACAGAGACAAATTGTGGAGTGCCCCAGGGATCCTCCTTCAGCCACACCCTCTACCATATCTTCATGGCCCCCCTCGCAACAATTGTTAGAAACCACGGTCTCAACATTGTCTCCTACGCTGACAACACCCAGCTTATCATCTCTCTCACTATTGAACCCAACATCACCAGACACAACTTCAAGAAGGGATGAAAGCTATCGCCACTTGGATAAAGAAGAGCTGCCTGAAACTCAACTCTGAGAAAACAAAAGTCCTCATGGTTGGCTCAGCCTCCTTCTCATGGGACGACTCCTGGTGGCCACCACACTCAGAAACTCCTCCGCCCCGACAGACCACAAACGAAACCTCAGTATCATACTTGACTCATCACTCACAATGAACCACCAGATTAAAGCTGTATCCTCGGCCTGCTTGAACACCCTCCGCATACTCTGAACAATGTTCCGACAGATCCCATTTGAATCCAGAAAAACTGTCACACAGGCTCTCATCAGTAGCAGACTGGAATACGGCAATGCTCTCTACGCCGGAATCAACAAGAATCTACTTTGTAAACTCCAAACCTTCTAGAACATCGCATTGTTTCCCTATCATAAAAGGAATAACATTCAAACTCCTCACTCATGTATCAAGGCCCATCACAACCCCATATTAACATACCTGAACAATCGCCTCTCCTTCCACGTACTCAAAATACACCATCGATCAGCTAAACTCTCTCTTGCCACCGTTCCACGCATCTACATGACCAGATTGTGAGGAAAGTCCTTTTTCGACATTGCAGCCAAGGTCTGAGACGACCTCCCGCTCCACCTCCGGCAAGCTCCCACACTGCTCCAGTTTAGGAAGTACCTCAAGATCAAGCTCTATGGATGAACCCATTCCCCCTCCAACCCAGCGCCTTCAGACCCTCGCGAGTGAGTAGTTGCCCTTTACCAACCCCTGATTGTTTGTTACTATTATGCTTTGTCCACAGCACTAAGGGCCAGATGCATAAACAAACCATTTTGTGATTTCCTAATTGTGAATCCTTGCAATTCACAATTAAAAAATTGCTAAATGGAATGCATAAAAGTGGGTTTAACACTTTCTGTGATTCCTAGGGGATCGCAAATGTCCTACTTCATGAATATTCATGAGATAGGTTGCAATTTGTGACCCGTAGGAGTCCCAAAAATCACGGGGATGGTGGCCTGCTGGGGTCACCAGACCACCATGTCCATGATTGCTGTTAAATAAAGCAATCATTTTTTTTTGTAAAGCAGACCGTTTTCCATTAAGGAAAATGGGATGCGTCACAAAAGAGAAAATTAAAACTTTTCCTTTAATTTTCTAAGAGCAGACAGTGCTGTGGGACCACTGCCTGCTCTTAGAAAATGTATTTGCAGACATTCACAAAGGGGAAAGGATTCCTTGGGGATCCCTTCCCATTTGCAATTGGTTACCACCTATTTGAAGTAGGTGGTAAAAGGCAAATGTTTTGCTACGGCATTTCGGTCCCCAAAAATTCATGCGTACCGATGCGATTTGGTATTAGGAAGGGATGCCCGAAACGCACCCCTTCCTAAGAGTGAATCGCAAACCCATTTTGCGATTCGGTAACAGGTTACCATAACCGCAAAATAGGATTTGCTGCATCGGAAGCAGTGTTCCCTGGAAGCCGCGCGGCTGGGCGCCCGCGCACATCAGTGCCCCCGAGTGCGCACTGCTGTGTGTGTGGCGCGCACACACATCTCTGAAAGCATTCACGCCACTGAAGCAGCGCGAAAAACCGGCATTTCTAGAGGCATTTAGCAAGTGCTCGCTCCAGGAGCACTTGCTAAATTCCTTTTGTTTTCTAGAGTGTGGCTGTGGGGCTCATCGTGTGCTTTTGTTTAAAGCATTCGTGTTAATTGCAGAGCCCATCACGAGCAGCGATTAACATGAATGCTTTAAACAAAAGCTCACGATATGCCCTTCAGCCACACTCTGGAGAACAAAAGAAATGTGTTCATATGTTCACTTTGAATTCAACGGATGTGCCTCGGTTTTGGGAAGGCAATAATCATATTCAATATTTGTCCAGTCAGCAAGTTGCTTTACTCAAGGTATGCGGTGGGAATCTCCGAACGGATGACCATCAGATGAAATTGTGAGTTTTAGGTGATGCTTCCTGTACTCTTTGATGGTTCCAGTGATCTGCAAAACCCACATGCGCATGGCTCATTGGAAATGCCCAGGCCTCCTGTACCGCATCTTAAAGGTTTTTTTCCGTCAGGGAATACGAATCCGTCAATTTATCAAGGACTTAACTCTGTTGTTCTTACTGAGGCCTGTCTGTATTGGTATTCCGTCTCTTAATGATGTGCAAAGGGATAACTTCTAAATGACAGTCTCACGTGCACATTAGTGTTTGTTACTTAGTTCAGGAGCATCATCTGCCTATGATTACTTTTTAATCTAGTATTTTACCAGATGTGCGAAGTAAGAACGTGACCGTTTTTGTTCCCATGAAGTAAAAACGAGGCTGCTGTTTGACTCACAAGCATGTATTTGCATCCTTAGATAACTTTGTGATATGAATCATGTTTTAAAATGCATATTCGTTTAGTGCGCCTTGAGGGTTCACTTACCGCCTCAGAGTGAGCTTGCATTGCCTTTTTTTCGCATTTGAAGTACATTATAGAATATTTTCGCTAGCATTCATGCATATTGTTTAAAGTAGTAATCACGTAAAATTTTTACTTATTTGATTCGCTCGACCCTTGTTGTCTAATCTGTTAACATAAAATCAAATATAAACATTATAGTTAAGCCTTCTAAACACTTCCTTGCACCCTTTCTCATTTGGGACACGAAGGCAACTTTGTGTGGCTCCTGTGTAAAAAATATTCCAGCATACTACCGAAAATCCTATTTGAGGGGGTTCACCTTTTTATTAGTCTCTGGCAGCTTACAAAATACATAGGTGTGGCGTTTATGACTATGAGATCGTGTTAAACATCTGACCTTGAGACTTCTCCAACAAAATAGAAAATCTGCAGGGTCTTTATTAAATAATTTTAGTTTATAGACCCACCTCAGCCACCAGTGAATGCAGTAATCTTTCTGTAATGTTGACAACAGCTAGTAGTTCTGACACACTTAGTATTACTTGGAGACCTTAATATTAATTTAGATTCTTCATGCTCACCATGGGCTGATAAATTTAGGGATCTGTTGGTCCTTTTAAATTTCAGGCCTAGTCTCCCACTACCAACCTAAATGAAAGGCAACGCCTTTGATGTAATTTATTACTACTGATTGCCAAGCCTCTCAACCATATCCTTTAAAGGGGCCAGTCCGCTTTTGCTCACTTTTCTCCTGCTTTTTTAGCAAACAGTTAAAAAATGTGACTGCTTCCACACACTCAAAAGTACAGTAGTTAAAATCAAATTTCGAAGGAAGCACTAGTACAGCCGGTTCCAGCGCTAAAGTTGATGGAAGATGGACTCATACAATAATTTTGCTATAGCCAACTATGTGCATCTGTGGTCTATATAGCGAGTGGGTCTCCAGCCTTTTCTATAGTGCGAGCTGCTACTGCTCAAGAAAAATCCTTTAGCGTGAATAGCAAATTTAATGGCTGTAAAAGTAGCATCTTTTTACGTTACTCTAGCGATCAGTTTAAGGAGTATTATCAGCAGTAACCACTCAAGCTGTTCAGGTGACTAAGCGCTTCAAAGGTATTTAGCAAACACTACCTTTTGTTTTCGTCAGACTATTACCTCCACTAGTGCGTGGAATCACTTCCTTTACTGCTTTCAAAAAGGAACTCTCACTCAGATGAATTTAACTTTATTTACAGCGCCGCTCCTACCAGTGTAGGGTGGCAGAGCACTTTACATCACACTCCTTACACTGAGGCAATTACTCATATGTGTGTAAATCTTTGTATAGGAAATGTTACATACAACAAATGACTACAAGGTGTTTGAGTGACATGACATCCATACTAGTACGCAGTATAGTTTAATAGTGATTGGTTTGGAGAAACACACTGAAATTAGAATGTAATATCATGATTGGGGGTTCTCTTTAATAAACAGAATTGATTTCTATTCAAATGAACCCTTTTTGCAAACATAGGGTAATCAGTCTGGTGAAAACATGAACGTTAATAGCTCACTGTTCTATTTTAGGATTTTGACTTATAAACTGCAAGTATCAAAAGGATCTCACTGACAAAAGCAGTAACCCACTGACCCATTTACATTATGTGCACTTTGTGATCTGGATGGTACATGTTATTTGCAGCAGGCACATTAGCCATCTGTGCTACCTTTCCATGAGTCAAAACCTCCACTTGACAAAACTCCATCTATCTCTAGGAAGAACATTAATCACCGGAGTTATCATGACATTTCTATTGTTGCCTAAAACTGCTAGCGGCCAGGCCTGCTCAGCGCTGTTTATGAATATTCTATCTCTGAAGCTTAGCATTTTAAATTTGAAGGCGCAGTTGCATGCTCATATATGTTAGACAATTTTAGCGTACTGGTGCTGCCTCATTGGCAGTGTACCTCAATTGCAGTATTGTCAGAGGGGCGCTAGAATACAGGACAAATGCATTTTAATGCTGTGATGTGGACACTAGCATTAACATGCGTTAGTCGAAAGCCTGATGCGGCCCTACCCTAAACCAGCCCTGAAACTGCATTTGTTAAAGTGTTCATGTTAATTGCAGCGCCCATTGTGAGCTGAAATTAACATGAAAACTTGAACAAATGCACACAATCAACCCACAGCCCAGCTCTATTAAGAAAAGAAATGCAGCAACATAGCTGCCAAGGTTTCAAATTGACATGTGGGACGGTTTCAAACCTGCCTTAACAACATTCACTTGGATCTGTTGGTGAGAAAATGCACCGTCTTTTCACTTTTTTAAGCAAGTTTGGAGTGATATTTGGCGCTGCACCTACATGCGCGGTCTGGTTACTGGCGCACATAGCCTTGGTTGCAGCGCACATAGACCTTACACAGAGGAAAAATATTAGAGGGAACATTGATCAGAAGGGCATTTTTTGCATTCACAAACAGCCAATTCTGCGAATCAGCCGTTTACGAAAGCAAAAATGCTTGTTGCATTTGGCCCCAAAACACTTAACATAACTGCAGCGAGGTAAGCTAATTCACAAAGGCCAACCAACTATTTGTTTAATCAGTTGATTCATCAGTGACTGATGAATGTGTGCTAATCAATATGGGAACAGTGCTTACAACAAGCAATGGCTGATGGGAGTTGACCTTTATTTGTTTTCTCTGTAGACATCGTATGAACTCTGCAGACATATACGACTTACTCTAACTAAACCTAAAATTAAGCCAGGCTACTTCTCCAAGGAGTTAGATGGTACTGATTCTAATGTTTGCTTATTGGTGGACACTAGAGGAACAAGCATTTACAATGCAACAGTCTCGCCTTTGCAAAAGTTAGAGCTATTGGCATTGTAAATGACCATGCCATTTATTTATCTTTTTTCAAAACCAACACATAAATAAAAATGTTGTCAGTTACAATGCCAATAGCTCTAACTTTTACAAAAGGCGAACAGGCAGACAGGGGTGCAAGACAACAAATACAGTGTGATCTGTGTACCAACAACAAACTACTACGTGTGCAGGCTCCACTCTGGTGGATCACAACTACAAGGAGACAGTTTATTTGAAATACTCGGGGCACCCAGTCACCGGTTCATTATGACAGAGAAGATCATGAGTTAATTTAGTACCTTGCACACAGCGTTTTCTGTGCGTCTCATTACTAACTAGTCTCTACCCACAACTAGGTAAAGCAGGAACTCTAGCACGTGTGTATTCCAGCCAATGTGACACTGTCAAATGGACCAATATCAGCGTTTTGGATCATGCAAATGCATGCTTTGGTTTGTCATCGTTTGCATTAACACACAGCTCACGTGAGCATTCAGTGAGGCACTTCAAGCAGAGTGCACACACTGCTCTCTGCAGCCGAAATTAATACATGCGAGGGAACATCCGTTCTTCGGTTAAGCCCTATTAGGATGCTTAAGTAAGTCCAAGGCTCCCCTAGATGCAACTTAAAAGAGTTTACCACTAGCTACTGGGGAGTTTATTTATAAATGAACTAGGAGTATGAGAACCGGGCACAGCCTTTAATAATTCTTCTAGAAAAGGTAATGGTTTTGTAGGTGCTCTTAGGTGTCGCCCATCACTCCGGGCGAGTATTGATAAATCAAAGCAAGTGCAATCAATGAGTCATTGATGACATCCCTAAGGCACTCTGTCTGATATGTTTGTTCAAATATTCTTCAAGAAAAATGATTGCTGTTAATCAATTTATCTGTTTTATTTACTTTCCATGGTTGATATTGTTTGCATATCCACAGCGTAAAGGATTTTCAAACATTTTCATATTTCACAAATGCAAAACGTAAAGTCCGCTCCAATGCATTTCGGGCCACCGCCCTTCATCGGGGAGCATCTACAATGAAACGATATATTGATATACTCCTTATTCCTAGTACAAAACATATCACTGATAGGGTGACTAACAAAATTAATTAAAAGTGCGTGTTACCCTTACTGTCACCGATAATGTGTGTAATCAGGTTTTCTACGGGCTTGTGGTCTAAAAAGAAACCGGGTCAGTGCAAACAACATGTGGGTACTTTAAAAAAAGTTCTATGAAAGACATGCAGGGTTAAATGCGATTGAAAGTAAGGGGCGTCATATGGTTCGGGCTTTAGAAATAACGTAACCGTGCAAAGTTAATTAAAATAACTGCACGCATACAGCGGTGCTACAGATTCAGCATTACTTACTTCTGGTGAAACTTTCAATCGTTCCGGACGCCGGAGACGGCTTAGTAAACCGGATGGTTTATGGCGTGCTGAAATAGACGCCGGACTTTGTGTGTCATGTGACCTAGACTTAGAAAGGGGACTAGGTGTAGGATAATAGAGCTAGGTGACAGACTACGGATCTGGCCAAAGTAAACAAAGTGCGTTTAACCGCTATCTAAATAAGTGATAATTACTAACATTATGAGCAAGAGGAAACTAAAAAAATAAAATAATGCATGAATACATTAAAAAATGTGTTACACAGGAATACTTTCAACAGGAATAAGGTCTTGTGGACTACCCACTGGCTGGGATCAGGACAGAACAAGGTGGCATGATATTGCCATTATAATAATCTTATAGGTAACATGCAAACTCCACACGTTCATTTAAGCCCGCGGGCTTAATCGAATTCAGTTTATAGATCCAATAATTTTCCCGTTGTAGCAACATCTTGTTATTGTCTCTACCTTCTTTTTTTTGGATGATTTCCAAAGCCATAAATCTCAGTTGGGATATATTATGGTTCTTTTCCAAAAAGTGTGCTGCGACTGATGACTTTAGGTTGTTTGTACGAATATTCGATTTATGTTCGTTCACCCTAGTCTTCAGTTTACGTTCGGTCTTGCCGACATAAACTTTTCCGCAGGGACATTTAAGGAGGTATATAAGGTTGTTAGAATCACACGTTGCTGTCACTTGTAATCTGATATTGTATCCTCTCATGGGATGAGTTATCGTGTTTCCCGGAATGACATTGTGACAATTGTTACAATTGTTACATGGTTTAGTTCCTTTTGCTGTTAGTAAGGGTTCTGTTGTTTGTTTCAGAATCTCTCCCAAATTTTTACTCCTAGTATGAGCAAATATTGGTCTTTCTTTAAACATGTCTTTAAAGTCTGGTTCTAATACTAACATTGGCCAATGTTTAAGTATTATGTTTTTGTATTCAGTGCTTACATTGGAATATTTTGACACTATGACCATCCGGTCACTATTCTGTTTCTTTGTCATCTGGTGAAGTAGGTTTCGTCGGTCTAATTTATCTACTTCATTTGTGGCTTGTGTTAGTAGTTCCTCTGGGTATTTCCTATCTCTGAAACGTTCCCTCATTTCCTCCATTCTTATTTTTGTTAGATTCGGGTCTGAAGTGATGCGTTTGACTCTCATTAATTGTGATTTCGGAAGATGCTTCTTTAGTGAAGACTGATGAAAACTGTTGTAATGTAACATGTTGTTACGGTCTGTGGGTTTCCGGAAAATGTCCGTTGTTATTCGGTTGTTTTGTAGAGTAATTTGAACATCCAAAAATGTGATGGTTTTAGGATCTATTGACCATGTGAACTGAATTCTTGGGTTGGCTGCATTCAACATTACTAATGCTTGTTCCTAATCTAATCTGGATTTTCCGGAAACCCACAGACCGTAACAACATGTTACATTACAACAGTTTTCATCAGTCTTCACTAAAGAAGCATCTTCCGAAATCACAATTAATGAGAGTCAAACGCATCACTTCAGACCCGAATCTAACAAAAATAAGAATGGAGGAAATGAGGGAACGTTTCAGAGATAGGAAATACCCAGAGGAACTACTAACACAAGCCACAAATGAAGTAGATAAATTAGACCGACGAAACCTACTTCACCAGATGACAAAGAAACAGAATAGTGACCGGATGGTCATAGTGTCAAAATATTCCAATGTAAGCACTGAATACAAAAACATAATACTTAAACATTGGCCAATGTTAGTATTAGAACCAGACTTTAAAGACATGTTTAAAGAAAGACCAATATTTGCTCATACTAGGAGTAAAAATTTGGGAGAGATTCTGAAACAAACAACAGAACCCTTACTAACAGCAAAAGGAACTAAACCATGTAACAATTGTAACAATTGTCACAATGTCATTCCGGGAAACACGATAACTCATCCCATGAGAGGATACAATATCAGATTACAAGTGACAGCAACGTGTGATTCTAACAACCTTATATACCTCCTTAAATGTCCCTGCGGAAAAGTTTATGTCGGCAAGACCGAACGTAAACTGAAGACTAGGGTGAACGAACATAAATCGAATATTCGTACAAACAACCTAAAGTTATCCGTCGCAGCACACTTTTTGGAAAAGAACCATAATATATCCCAACTGAGATTTATGGCTTTGGAAATCATCCAAAAAAAAGAAGGTAGAGACAATAACAAGATGTTGCTACAACGGGAAAATTATTGGATCTATAAACTGAATTCGATTAAGCCCGCGGGCTTAAATGAACGTGTGGAGTTTGCATGTTACCTATAAGATTATTATAATGGCAATATCATGCCACCTTGTTCTGTCCTGATCCCAGCCAGTGGGTAGTCCACAAGACCTTATTCCTGTTGAAAGTATTCCTGTGTAACACATTTTTTAATGTATTCATGCATTATTTTATTTTTTTAGTTTCCTCTTGCTCATAATGTTAGTAATTATCACTTATTTAGATAGCGGTTAAACGCACTTTGTTTACTTTGGCCAGATCCGTAGTCTGTCATCTAGCTCTATTATCCTACACCTAGTCCCCTTTCTAGGTCTAGGTCACATGACACACACAGTCCGGCGTCTATTTCAGCACGCCATAAACCATCCGGTTTACTAAGCCGTCTCTGGCGTCCGGAACGATTGAAAGTTTCACCAGAAGTAAGTAATGCTGAATCTGTAGCACCGCTGTATGCGTGCAGTTATTTTAATTGATTGATTGATGCTTTATTTCGATATGCACATATCATAAAAGCAGTACAAAAAAATAAAAACAGCATGTCGAAATAAGTAGGACTGTACAAATAGAATGGTAATTAAAACACAATATGTCAGAATAAATTAGCTAAAAAAGAATTAAATTGATATGGACAGTCTTCTAAGTCTTATCAACCAAGCCCATTTTAAAAATTTTGCAACAGCACAGACAATAGGAGGGGCTGTGTTCGTTAAAAGAATCCGAAGGGCAACAGAGTGCTGACGAGTCCCCAATTCTCTGCAAATGGGGCCAAGCCAACGTGATCTGGGGCGACCATAGTCCGGGCATTCGAAAAGGAAGTGTGGCACCGTCTCTGGTTTGTCCGGACAAGAGGCACAAAAGCGTGATGTGTGCTGGGCTTTATTCCACCTTGAACAGAGATCCGCCAAGGGCAAGGTTCCTAGCCGAAATTTTATATACAAGGACCTATCCATGGCAACTGTTATAATATCCATATATGGCTCATACAAGACAACGTCTTTGAACAACAGGAAAGCTGCGGTGGTTTTACAATGCTGCTGGCTCCTAGAGCGCTTCACGTCAACCCACTCCCAGAAAAGTTTTTTTAGAATCTTCTTTGGTGGAGCGGAGTGACTATGCCAGCAGGAGGCCAGACCCAGTTCCCCTAAAAGATGTTTTATGTCCTTCAGCCATTTGATGCTACTCCAACCATCAGCATGCATCACTTCTGCCAGCCCATTGGCGTAAGATTGTAGCTCCGGGACCCTCCACAAGCGTGCCCAGAGCAGAAGGGGACGAAGCCGAGCCTGGTCCCTTATGGCTTTACAGCCAGTGTCCAAGAGCATTGGGATGGTCGGGCTGCTCGATGGGATAGCAAGAAGGTCCTTGATAAATTTATTTTCGGCCTTACTCAGTGAATCGACCTTGCCCAAGCCCCACAGTTCCGATCCATAGAGAGAAGCAGGGACTGCACGGGCTTTGTAAATCTCAAGTATGGGTGCAACACAATGTTTTGAGGAGTTATTGTACTCCTTAAGAAGGGCGCCCCCCACCCTTTTGTGAGCCAGAGTCATTTTATCAATGTGGGCAGTCCAGCTCATTGCATCATTCAGACGGATCCCCAGATAATCAAATTCCGCCACTCTTTCTAGGGGTATAGAGTTCAGAATTGGAGGGCGACCAAGTTTGCGGGGTGGGTGCATGACTAGGTACTTGGTCTTATCTATGTTTATGACGAGGCCTTTAATGGTACAGAAATCCTGGAAGCGGTTCAGTAAAGACTGTAGACCTTGGGGGGTTTTGGAGATGAGGAGGGTGTCGTCGGCGAACAACAGAGTTGGAATTTTTACTCCACCCAGGCTAGGAGCGTCTGATGGTTCGCCCAGTAGATGATCTACCACCCCGTTAATATAGAGGGAGAATAAGGTGGGGGCCAAAACACAGCCCTGTCTTACTCCCCTCTCGACCCTGATTTTATCGGTCTTTTCCCCATTCAACCCCCATCTAACCTGGGCATAGGTGTTGGTGTGCAGGTTAATGAGGAGGTTCAGTAGGTACGGGGGCATCCCTAAACCATCAAGCACCCTCCAAAGTTCCTCCCTAGGTACCAGGTCAAAGGCAGTCTTAAGGTCAATAAAGGCCAGATAGAGACTGCCTTTGCCCAGCACCACCACCTTCCAGTGTAACAACAAGAGCCTAAAGGCCTGTTCAATAGTTCCTGTACCCGAACGGAACCCAGCCTGCATGTCGGACAGAATGTGATTGTCGTCCACCCATTGAGTAATTCTCCCCAAGATGGTTTTCCCGGCCAATTTCTGGCTGGAGTCTATTAGGCTTATAGGCCTATAGTTCCCTGGTGAGTCCCGACTGCCCTTTTTGAAAATGGGCACCACCTCCGCACCTCTCCAGGAGTCAGGCACAAGCCCTCCCCCCATGATTGCATTGAGGAGTGCAGAGATTAGAGCCCCCCATTCTTCCGGATATTAGAGCCCCCCATTCTTCCGGATATTTTAATTAACTTTGCACGGTTACGTTATTTCTAAAGCCCGAACCCATATGACGCCCCTTACTTTCAATCGCATTTAACCCTGCATGTCTTTCATAGAACTTTTTTTAAAGTACCCACATGTTGTTTGCACTGACCCGGTTTCTTTTTAGACCACAAGCCCGTAGCAAACCTGATTACACACATTATCGGTGACAGTAAGGGTAACACGCACTTTTAATTAATTTTGTTAGTCACCCTATCAGTGATATGTTTTGTACTAGGAATAAGGAGTATATCAATATATCGTTTCATTGTAGATGCTCCCCGATGAAGGGCGGTGGCCCGAAATGCATTGGAGCGGACTTTACGTTTTGCATTTGTGAAATATGAAAATGTTTGAAAATCCTTTACGCTGTGGATATGCAATCAATATCAACCATGGAAAGTAAATAAAACAGATAAATTGATTAACAGCAATCATTTTTCTTGAAGAATATTTGAACAAACATATCAGACAGAGTGCCTTAGGGATGTCATCAATGACTCATTGATTGCACTTGCTTTGAGTTTATTTATAACCCAGTCGCTGCCCGAGTCTCCTCCTCCACTCCCACCCACTCGCTGCTGTTCTGCCTGTCGCTTTAAACACAGCACCAAAACCGCCCTCATTGCAGCGACAGACGACATCCGAACGCTTCTGGACAACGGAGAAACAGTTGCCCTCATCCTACTCGACCTCTCCGCCGCCTTTTACACAGTCTGTCATAGCACCCTCATACAACGCCTTAGCAACGTCGGAATACAAGGAAAAGCCTTGGACTGGATCATCTCGTTCCTCGCTGGGAGAACCCAGAGAGTCCGACTCCCCCCTTTCAAATCAGAGGCCACCGAAGTCATCTGCGGAGTACCACAAGGATCATCACTCAGTCCCACCCTCTTCAACGTTTACATGAGTCCCCTCGCTCCCATCGCGCGACATTACAACCTCAACATCATCTCCTACGCTGGAGACACACCTGATCCTTTCCCTCACCAAAGACCCCAACACCGCCAAAACCAATCTTCATGAAGGCATGAAAGAAGTAGCCGAATGGATGAAAAACAGCCGCCTAAAACTTAACTCAGACAAAATGGAAGTCCTCATCCTAGGGTCATCCCCCTCTTCCTGGGACGACTCATGGTGGCCATCGGGCCTGGGCACAGCACCCATTCCCACAGACCACGCTCGTAACCTAGGCTTCATCCTAGACTCCTCCCTCTCGATGACCAGACAAGTTAACGCCGTCTCATCCTCTTGCTTTAACGTACTTCGCATGCTCAAAAAAATCTTCCGTTGGATCCCCAGCGAAACAAGAAAGACTGTCACCCACGCACTCGTCACTAGCCGACTGGACTATGGAAACACCCTCTACGCCGGAACCACAACCAAATTACAGAAAAAACTCCAACGCATCCAAAATGCATCAGCCAGACTCATATTGGACATCCCTCGCCAAGCTCACATTACCGGCCACCTGAAAGACCTCCACTGGCTTCCCGTCAACAAGAGAATAACGTTCCGTCTCCTCACCCACGCACACAAGGCCCTCTACAAACTAGGACCCGAATGCCTCAACACACGACTGTCCTTCTACACACCCACCCGCCAACTTAGATCCTCCAATCAAGCTCTCGCCGCAGTTCCGCGCATCCACAGATCCACCATGGGAGGGAGATCCTTCTCCTACCTGGCGGCCAAGACCTGGAATTCTCTTCCCATTCACCTCCGCCTCACACAGAACCACATTTCCTTCAGAAAGGAACTTAAAACCTGGCTATTCGATAAATAATGCACCCCCTCCCACAAGGGCCTTGAGACCCTCTGGGTGAGCAGTGCGCTATACAAATTCCTGAACTTGAACTTGAACTTGAACTCTGGGACTTTACATGCAGGAGATGCTTGTCTGGCACCACACGCATCTCTCGGGAGTCTCTTCTTATTTGCTAAGGTATTCACAGTCATGCAAGGCAGCCGTGTACTCGGCTTTTCAAACATCAACAATTATTACAAGTTTTTAGAGCTTTCACCTCCAAACGCTTTAAACAGTACCACCTCGTGGTAACTGTGCAGCACTCCAATATCAGGTGCGTCAGCCGGCTTGTCCAGGGGAGCTAAGACTCGCACTTCCCTTCCCCACCCACTCTGGGTGAGGACACATGCTGCTATATTCACGTTTCTCGCTAAAAAGCCTTTTTTAGGTTTTGCGTGTTTCATTCAGTTTGCAGGCACACATCCCATTGTCTACAACCACCAGGCCGTAAAAGCCTGTTTTGGACTCTTAAGGCCGACTACAACCCTGGAAAAGTGACGTACGTGTATGAGGTGGGAGATGAGGGGCTGGTTCGTACTGTACATCACAGAGGTTGTTCCTTCGGATATTGAATGGGTGCGAGAGATGGCTTGTTCGTTATACTCTACATCCCCAAGGATGCCCCTTCAGATTTGAAGATTCTGCCCGGGATCCATGCTGCTGGAGGCGCAGGGCAGAGGCTAGGAGGTGTGGTGTGACTCTGTGAGGCCTAACACGTGGCCGGGAGGCGCAAGGACAAAGACACGGACACCACTGCTAAAGTACTGGCCGGAAGACCCCGAGCGATCTTCCACCTCCTTTATTTATACCCTCAGGGCGAGCCCGCCCGAGGGGTGTGTGGATGAGTGTAAACTGTTACAATGTCGGGGAGAGCCCGTGTGGCTCTCTACATCCCTCCTTCAATTTAGTCCACTTCTTTCTTTCAGTTCGTCGGGGCATCAGGGAGAAGTCAAGGCAAAGTCTCTCAGCCTCCTGCTCGGACCCGGATTTGGTCTCAGGCTGTACCGCTGGCTCCGGACAAACGAGGACGCCGCAACCCCAGCCAGAGTTGCACCTGTCTCACTCTGACTGACACTGGCGCCAGGACTCACCAATGCAAAAACAACAGTTGATGGACAGAATGCAGAACAATGTCATACATTCACCCCAGTGCAGAGATCTGGGCCTAAATCCATCGTTTTTTTGCACTCCACACCACCCCAGGTCAGACATGTCCATATGCAAATCAGCCTTGACCCTGTGCCTCATGGGAACAGTCCAGCCCGAACTGCCAAGCCATGTCTTTGAGAGAGCGCCCAACAGAAGCGAAATTTGTAGGGGTGCATCATATGTACAAGTAGTCAGCACCCGAATATTTAGAGGATTTACTAATTGTGTTCAAATGCCATGTAGGGTTGAGGACTGAAGTATTCGATGTTGGAACTACATGCAGAACTAATGTTAAGAGTTTTGAACATTAATGATGCCGTTTAATAGATTACCATTGTATGTTTAGGTCTGCTTTATTAAAATTTAAAGTTGCATCTTTTATACGTGATGAACTTGCTTGAAGTAGAGAAACTTGTTTGCTTTTAAGAAGGAGGCCTAAAGAACGAAAAATGGTTCCTGTTGGGAGGTTGGGCCTATAACCGTGCAGAGGCCTAGTTCATGAATTGGGGTAGGCCTGACTGGAAATGTTTTACTTAGCATTAAATCGTAGAAATGTTTTGTTGAAGCTGCTTTTAGTTAAAATAAACGGTAATATTAAGTAAATGTGAGCCGATTGCAGGCATTCCTTTGCAGGTGCAGGACCATTAGATAGTAGAGTAGAAGGGCCCATTGTGTATGAGAGTTAGGATGCTAGACTCAGACGAGTAGCCCAGGAATTCAAGAAGGCAACTTGAAGCGAAGACGAGTCTGGGACTCAAGGACGCATCAACGGACCAGGATGGAGAGATGCCATGATGGAAAATCCCGAAAACCAACACTTTCTAGAGGGGCGTACCTGAGGGCGTGTAGTTCATATTGTAATGTTTTGTATTAGGGACAGCACCCCGAGGGTGGAGGCAGAGCAGATGGTCTTGGAGGCGAGAGAGAGCGGTTGGTAGGCAGAGAGTTAGCTATGACTGAAGAGACTTTAGACTAAGAGAAAGAAAGTGGATGTACTTCTTTGGAAGACACCACTGCTGACACCTTTTGTTAGGTTGGGCTTGTTGTTGAGTAGGGATATCACGTAGTATAGAGTAGGGACAGATCAACCTGACTAATTTTCCTTCCTAATGCATACTAGAACCCAGATAATTGCAATTCTATTTAGCCTAATGATTCTTGAATTAATTCTGGTACTATTCATAAGCCGTCTAAGACTTTTCCGTAGGATTATGTCTGTATTAGTGCCTGTTTATCTTCTGAACCTCTTGCTGAGGTGTCTGTACCTGCAGTTGTTTTTGGTTATGTAATAAATCTTCAAATGTAGTCCTTAGTCAGTGGTTCTTTGGGGAATACAATTGGGAAACGAAGAAATTCATTGATTACTGGAGCATAGATTGCCAAACTTTTATTCCATGACAGATAAAAAGGTCTAGTCGAACTGTGACGGGATTCTGGAGAATGGTAAGCAGGTTCTAGATTGAAAATCCCGCCTTTTCAGTTGGTAGCAGAGTAGGATGGTTTATCTTCTGGAGTAAGGGTAATCTAGAGTAGGTTAAGATTTCCCCGCGGCCCATAGAGAACCCATGACGAGGGACCGGAGAGTCGTGGACGGAGGATGGCGTTCCATGGAAACTGACAGAGAGTGACGGTGCGGCAGAAAGCAGCAGGTCGTAAGAGAGTGAGTATGAAAAGGGTCATGCGTTGTTAGATTGCGGTGTTATGTTTGTATTGTGTGTTGTATTGTCTAGCGGAGTTGAGTGCCTGTAGCGTGAAAGAGGAACAGGTTGTGAGCGCGCGCAACCGGTGAAAATCTTAGGCTCAAGGGGAGTCTAAGTGGTTCGGGTGTATCGAACACCCATAGTAATTGTCGACCATTGTTAAGGGGGTCATGAGGTACCATTGATCGCCCGCAGGACCGAGATAGGGGGAACAAATGTGTGAGTGCATGGGTAACGGACGCTGGTCGGAAGTTGCCGTGTGTTTGTAAGTTTGTCAGTGAGGCGATTGTCCCGTCGTACGTGGACAGACATTTGCCAGTTCGGTGACAATTACAGTTAGACTGTGGACGTACAGTCAAGGAGCTGGTTGCTTGGTCGGAAGTGATCATTTCCAGGGTATGATTGGGACGCATGGGTGACCAAGAAATGAACGGAGAGAGGAGGGGAACTGCTGCGAAGTGGAGGCGAGTGACGTCAGAAAGAGCAGCGCTGGGATAGGTCGGTTAGTGTGGAACCGCGCTGTGATTGATAGATTGTCATCGAGAAGTAAAAGAGCGTCGTAAACGAAGAGACGTTGTGGGTTTCATCATGAAATGATTAAAAGTGTTGCAAGATTGTTTCAGGGGTGAAAAGAGAATAGAACCTCGGGGTGGGGAAGAGGCTCCACCCGAGGATATACCAGCCTATTACATGGCTACGAATGTTGGGTTGCATACCATATTGTGGTTGGAGAATTGGAGTAAGATGACGGATGGAAAGGAGGAACTGACTTTTCCCAGATATGGAACGTTTAGATTGGAGGTGTTGTATCAGTTAAAAGCAATTATGGCTGCCTTGCGGCCGCTGCCAAACCAACACAGTTTGAAGCGCTAAATGCGGGGATCAGGGCAGCCCATGAAAAGAACAGGGATAGAAGACAAGAAAGAGTGAAAAGGTCAGTTAGGGCGGTACAAGATGCGAGATGGGATGCACTGGCTAAGAGGTGGAGAGTGCAGACCATCGAAGGAGACAGGTTGTATCCCTTGTTGGAAAACACAGGGGATGCGCAGGGGAGAGGTACTGAGGACGAGGACAGTGAGACAGACGACAGCCTGATAGAGAGACTGTTGTCGGACAGACCACCTCCATATAATCCTGAGACGGAGGGAGGGTCAGCACCAACGATGAGCAGGGAAGCCTCTGTCACGGACGGTAGCGCCCCGAGGGAGAGTGGTTTAAGCTGCTTAGGGGACAAGTTCGACTCGATAGAGGGAGAAAAGGCACCTCAACATTCTCCGACTACGAGAGTAGTGGGAAGGTTTACAGTACAGAAGGTACGAGTAGAGGAGGGTGTTGAGTCTCGGAAACTGCCAGATGCTCTTACGGTACCTGTTACTATAGGTCCCATAGTATCGGTGTACAATCCAGAACAGACACAGAGCGAAGGCCTGCCACAAACAGAGAGAGAGAGAGGTGGTAGCGAAGACAGGAGTAATGCGGTAGCCGGATGGAGTCAATTACCAAGGCCCATAGAAAGGAGAACCCCTTTAGCAGCATCGGCAGACTCATCCGGAGGACAGGGGAGTCTGAGAGGACCGATGGACTTGAGAGGTCCACGGACAAGGTCAATTAGAGAATTAAGGCCTGATCTGAGAACTTGGGATACTATAGTGGATACACAGAGCAACAGGTCAAGGAATGATTTTGAGAACGGAAACCAGGAGAATAGAGGGGTGTCCCACTGTGCGCCTAACGAAAGCAGGCAAGAATGGAACTGCGGAAGTGTGGGAAGTAGGGGGGCGTCGCACCACACCTCTAGCGATCATAGACAGGAATGGGACCAGGAAGGTTGGGAAAACAGGAGGGTTCCCCCTAACACACCTGAATAAGACAGACGAGTGAGTCAGGATGGTGGCGGGAGGGACGCTAATGGAAATTCTAGCCAAGGTACATTGAGGGCGGCGATAAAAGCAAGAAGGATCGATGTGTTGAGACTCAAATCGGAAGTGGAGGAAATAGTGGAAGGCACCTTGCCACTAGAAAGAATAGAACTTTATGAACCAGATGAACTGTTGTTTGTGGCAAAGGATGTAACAGGAAGGGCTAGGACAGCTCATGAAAAATTGTCTGAATTAGCAAATAAGTATGCTGTAGATTTGACAAAGACTAAAGCATTACAGGGTGGCCATAGGTTGCAGTACTCTGACCAAGATCTGGAAGAGAAGAGGCTGATCGGATTAAAAACCCACATCAGAGAACTGGTTGTGGGAATCCGAACATGGACCCAATTGGACAAATGGGAGGAAAGGTGGTCAAAGAAAAAGAGTGTTAGGCGAAGTGCTATAGAGACATCCCCGGGAGGAGGGTTGATGAATGTGGAGGCGTACCCCTTGCAGGAAGTGGCCCACGGGGGATATGTACATGTACCCTGGAGTAGGGGAGATTTGGCTGCCTTTACGAACTCCTTTCCAAAGTTGCGAGAGAGTCCAGTGGAATGGTACAAACAGGTAGAGAGGTTCGTTAAGATCTCAAAGGTACTGTGGATAGATTTGAACACACTGTTTGACATTGTGGTCCCAGGAGACCCGTGGATAGCATGTAAGGTCAGTGTTGAATGCCCCACAGTGGAGCCAGAAAGAGATGCGGCCACAAATGGACCCTCACCCAGGGTGATGATAAAGTATGAGCAGGCAATCACGTGGTTGAAGGGAACGAGTACTATTACTTTGACCCAGTGACAGGATGGTGCCTGAGTGGGGAGGAGGACTGTACCCTTGGGGCAGTCCTAGAGGTGGACCAGAGGGGACCATTCGTGGAAGCTGATGTGGCTGGACATCCAACCACCTTCTTGGTGGATACTGGAGCTACCCGTTCTACTGTACGGTCAGCAGTAGTCCCTAATTTACCCCTTTCGGGACAGACCATTCAAGTTGTAGGCTTTGCAAACCGAAGAATGACAAACCCATTGACTTAGCCAGTCCCAGTGAAAATCGGAAGTTTCAGGGACAAACACCAATTTGTAGTGTGTGATTCCAGTCCTCTGTGTCTGTTAGGAAGAGACCTTCTGTGTAAACTCAATTGTACCATCTATTGTACGCCCCGGGGAGTGGAGTTACAGACAAATGATGATGATGCCGCCTTTAAGGTTGCAAATACACATGTGTGCATCGAGTTGTATCCTGCTTTAACTGTGGAGGAACTCCCTCTGGATTTGAGGGATACAGTCAGACAGGAAGTGTGGGATTTCACAGGCGAGGAGATTGGTCTGATGAGAGGAGTAGAGCCAGTTAAGATCCAAGTAAGACCAAACGTTGAGTTCCCAAGAACACCCCAATACAAGTTGACACCCGAAACTATTGAAGGAATAAAACCTGTGATTGAATCCATGATTAGACAGGGAATATTGAAGGAAATCATGGGCAGTCCATGCAATTCCCCGATCATGGGTTTACAGAAGCCTAGCGGGAAATTTAGGATAGTGCAGGATTTGCGGAAAGTAAACAATATAGTTGTTCCATGCTGTCCAGTGGTACCGAATCCATCAGTGATACTGTTTCAGATACCGTTCCATGCTGAATGGTTTTCTGTGATTGATCTGTGTCAGGCTTTCTTTTCGATTCCATTGCATGAGGAGAGCCAATTTCTTTTCGCTTTTAAGCTGGAGAGTCGCGTTCTAACATGGTGTTGTATCCCTCAAGGGTATACTGAGAGCCCATCGATCTTTAATCAGCTGCTGAAGAAGAATCTCAAGGGTCTGGTACTGCCGCAGAACTCCGTTCTCGTACAGTACATAGACGATCTCCTTGTAGCGTCAGAAAACAAAGATGCGTGTAGGATTGACACCATTGCTTTGTTGAACCACCTGGCAGAGAATGGACACAAGGTATCTCCCAACAAGTTACAGTACTGTTTGTCTGAAGTACAGTACCTGGGTCACAGAATAGAGAAGGGAAAGAGGAAGGTGTCGCCTGACAGGATTGAGGCAATCATGAAAATGATGGTGCCTTCGACCCAGAGAGAGGTTAGGATGTTCCTGGGGATGGTTGGCTACTGCCGCCAGTGGATTGCAAACTTTTCCCTGAAAGCGAAACCATTACAGAAACTGACGCACAAGGATGTAAGTGATCCGGTACCATGGGACAAGGATTGTATGATGGCTTTCCTTGAATTGCGAGAGGACTTGTGTAGTGCTCCGGCTCTGGGAATGCCTGATTACACCAAACCATTTTCACTGTTCTGTTGCGAGAGGGAAGGATGTGCTTTGGCAGTTCTAGCACAAGATCATGGAGGAGTCCGTAGACCAGTTGCTTACTTTTTGGCTACATTAGACCCAGTAGCCGCAGCGTTGCCCGGATGTCTCAAATCCGTTGCCGCAACAGGTGTCAGCATTGAAAGGTGTGAAAGCATTGTTATGGGTTATCCACTGATGGTACATGTTCCTCATTCAGTGGAATTGTTGATGACCAGGACCAAGACACAGCACTTGACCAACAGCAGGCTCACACGCTACGAGCAGGTTATACTTGCTGCGGAGAATGTGACCCTCAGGAGGTGCTCGGTCTTGAATCCTGCTACTTTGATGCCATTACCAACTGCTTTAGACGATGATTGGGAAGACCATGATTGCCTTGATGTGACTGAACTGTGCACCAAGCCCAGACCAGACATTGTTGATGAGCCACTGGTAGACCCAGATGAAATTTTCTTTGTTGATGGCTCATGTGTAAGGGACAATACTGGTCAGTTGAGAGCAGCCTTTGCTGTGTGTACTATTTCTGGAATAGTTGAAGCAGCTTGCCTGGAAGGAGTACACTGCGCTCAGGTAGCTGAGATAGTTGCATTGACGCGTGCCTGTTTGGCAGCCAACAAGACTCGGATCACCATTTATACAGACAGCCAATACGGGTTTGGTGTGGTTCATGACTTCGGTCAGTTGTGGTCTCAAAGGGGTTACATGACATCATCGGGTTCCCCTATCAGGAATGGAGAATTCATCAGATTACTGTTGGAGGCTTTGCAGGGACCGGCAGAGATAGCTGTTGTAAAGTGTACCGCACATAGCAAAAACAATGACTTTGTGTCCCTGGGTAATCGTTATGCTGATGAAGTCGCATGTTACTGTGCCGAGCAGGGATATTCGTTTACTGAACAAACTGTCGAAGGGGCACAGGAAAGAACTGAGTTCAACATGATGCTTGAAGTGGCAGATACTTGGGAGGAGTTGAAGAGGATGCAGGAGCAGGCGTCAGATTATGAGAAGAGGGTGTGGGAAACAGCTGGTTGTGTCAAAGGAGAGTTGGATATGTGGATTTCAGCTGATGGAAGAGCGGTGTTGCCGAATGAATTGGTGAGTCCGATGGCACGACTGATACATGGTCCTGTGCATCTAGGAAGAGATGCGATGATGCGTGTGTTCAGGCAAACTTGGTACAACCCAAAATTCAGAGCGGCTGCGGAAGCAGTATGTCAGAGATGTGTTACATGTCAACAATTGAATGTTGGGAAAAGAACACCAGTCACTTTGAGTCACATTGGAAGGTCCGGCGGACCTTTCTACAGGATGCAACTGGATTTCATCGAGATGCCGAGGTGTAATCGCCTCAGGTATGTCTTGGTGATCATGTGTGTGTTTTCCAGATAGGTTGAGGCATACCCAACTCGTAGGTGTGATACACTCACAGTACCAAAGATATTGTTGAGGGAACTGGTGCCACGTTTCGGGGTTCCAACCTCTTTGGAATCGGACAGAGGAACACATTTTAACAGCGAAATTGTGAAAATGCTCTGCTCTACACTGAACATTGATCAGAAACTGCATTGTAGTTACCACCCAGAGACTTCTGGCATAGTGGAACAGATAAATGGGACTCTCAAGGCCCGGATGGCGAAAGTGTGCTCATCTACGTCCCTGAAGTGGCCAGACGCACTGCCACTGGTGCTAATGAGCATGCGTAGTACGCCAGACAGGAGGACAGGACTCTCCCCTCACAAAGTTTTGATGGGGAGGGCTATGAGGCTACCGTCTATTCCTTCAACAGCCTTGATAAATATCACAGATGATCTGATTCTTGATTATTGCAAAGGACTGTCTGATGTCATCCGTTCTGTGTCCCTTCAGGTGCAGGCTGCTGAAATACCGGCTTCTAGAGACCTTTGTCACGACCTGTGCCCGGGTGACTGGGTCTTGGTGCGGAAACACGTGAGAAAAAGCTGCCTGGATGTGCACTGGAGAGGACCGTTTCAAGTTATCTTGGTGACGAACACTGCTGTGCAGTGCGGTGGATTGCCAAATTGGGTCCATGCTTCTCACACCCGACGAGTTCCAGCACCCCTGGAGGAAACAGCTCCCCTCATAGATGAAAATCCGGATGTGGAAGAAGGTCCACGTGAGGGGACAAGCCAAGCTGTGGGGGTGTCAGAAGAAGTAGGAAACTCATCTGATCTAGCTGAAGAAAATCACGATAACAGTGACACTGAGACTGCCTCCGAATGGGAAAGTTGCTGTGAAGGAGATTTCAGCGCAGAACAAGCTGACAGCAGTGATGAGCGGGGTGTGCAAAGGAGAAGCAGAAGAGTGAGAAGCGCAGAAGCTCATTGGCCTGAGAGACGGAGGCGATTGAATGTGAGGTTGACTTCCGAGAGGAACCTTGCCCCTGTATCCGAAGAATCAGATCAGGAAGAGGGAGAGCGAGAGACGGAGCAAAGAGGCCAGAGGAGGTCAAGGAGGGTGAGAGTTCCTTGTCGAAGATACGCCACTCCTGAGTGGATCTACCCTCTGACAAATGCCCGGTGTACTGAGATCAGGGAGGGTGAGGTCTGTGGCAGTGACCAGCACGATCCCTAATGTTAAGTTGGAAGTGATGCTGTTGGTAAATGGACTGGAGATCGAAGGCTTACTGACACTCACCATTCCTAATCCCCCTTATCTAAGCAACATACGTGATTTACTCCTGGATAGACTGATTTTTCCTACATTTGGTCCGGAAATACCATCTTATGACGCGGTTGTGCTCCGCATGGAACTTTTAGACTATGTGTTACAGGCAATCGGAGCAAGTGTGATCATTGATTATTAAAGACTTTGTAAATAGCTGTTGAAACTGACCTAGAGCCGAGTGGAAGAAGAACAAAGTTAGGGACTTTCCACAGAGGACGGAGAAGGGTTAGGGCTGTCTGATGCTGATGCCATTGAAGAACTAAACGGGATTTCTGCTTTCAGAGCTGTGGTTCAAGAAACTCAAATAACTAAGAAAGAGACTTTGGTCTGTTGTCAAGAACGAACCACATTGTCCTGAGACCATGGAGGCTGGAAACCTGACTCGTAGAGCTAAGTGCATTGTAGGCACCCTTTTAGGAGGAGTGATACTCCTTATTACTTTAGTAGTTTTACTTTCTTATTTTGTGCCACATGAGCAGGCAGCGAAGATAGAGGGAACACCGGCCCCTACCACTTCTAGCAAGCAAGGGGTCAAAGCAGGAGAAGAGAGAGCTTTGCTAGCAGAAGAAAGTCGTAGGTTACACACAGACCTGTCTAAAGGTAATTTTGGGCAAAACGCATATGCAAAATTGTTGTATGAATATATTGATTCGATGGATGCGAAAGACTGCTATGTGTGTATGCAATTGCCGGCTTCAGTGGATGAGGGTATTAGATACCATCACCTTCCATTGACCTATGGAATTTCCTGTAGTTTGCTGCTCAGCATATTTTATGGGCGAAACCATTTTGAGTATTTCTTTTCAAATTATGATGCCGTACTTCCAGAAGTCCCTGCTTATAAGCATTTAAACAAGTTTGATTATTATAAGCCAGAGGACAGACTTGGATATTTTCTCATTCCGAGAGAAAAGGTTCATAGAACAAGTGGAGGACAGGTACAAAAGGCAGAAACAGTTGCAAGAGTCAGGGCAAGGTAAAGTGGACTGGACAGATGAGGAGAAGCAGCACAAGTCCAGGGGGAGTTATGGTCCGATAGCTCTAGATGAAGTACAGAAAGGGAAGCTGTGCATTCACAGGCCACAAACGTATTATGAAAATGTGTATGTGGGTCATACTACATGTGAGCATACTTTCACACTGGAGTATTATACGAAAGATTTCTTGAAGAGTGTGGTGCAGATGATTCCCACTGTGTACTTTGTCTGCTGAAGGAATGCGTATGTGAAATTACCAGACAAGTGGTATGGGACGTGTTATCTAGTGATCATTTTCCCCAAGATTTATCATACTGAGGATTTTGCTCTCCTAGAGGGAGGACTTCAGAGAAGGGTGAAATGGGGAGAAAGCGCTGGAGCAATAGTTGGAGATGTGTTTGGAGCAGTGATACCCATGCTGGGCGTCATTTTAAACGACGTGAAGATACGGCGTTTGGCAACTGTAGGGGATGAACTGTCAATGAATACAGCAAAGTCATTAGTGTTGGTTGAGGGTGAGATGTTGTCGATAAGGACAATGGTTTTACAGAACCGTCTTGCTTTAGACGTCCTTCTAGCGAAAGAGGGAGGAGTCTGTAAACTTTTGAAGGTCCAAGAATGTTGCACATATATTCCAGATCATTCTAAGGATTTGGAGAAATATATAAGTAACATTACTGGAATCCATTATTAAATTGAAGATCTGACACAAGAGAACGTGTGGGAGAAAGTTGGCAAGGGATTTGGAAACGTTGGAAACTGGTTTGCAAATCTGGGAAGGAGTTTCCTTGGGTTTATACTGAAACCCCTCATCATAGTGGTGGCATGTGTGAGTGGATTGTGGGGTTTGGTAAGAATGTACAAGTGGTATAAGTCAAGGAGACTGGAAAGATCGATGAGAGTGCAAGAACAAAGAATGGAGAGACTGCAGGACAGTCAATATCGGAGCTTGAGGGCGTTGGAGATGCTCAAGCGAGGGAAAGGGGCCACAAGCTCTGTTTAATTCAGTTCCTATCCTCAAAAATAGTGTAATGGTGGTGATGACACAGGACATCAAAGGGGGGAACTGAGAGAGCGCCCAACAGAAGCGAAATTTGTTGGGGTGCATCATATGTACAAGTAGTCAGCACCCGCATATTTAGAGTATTTACTAATTGTGTTCAAATGCCATGTAGGGTTGAGGACTGAAGTATTCGATGTTGGAACTACATGCAGAACTAATGTTAAGAGTTTTGAACATTAATGATGCCGTTTAATAGATTACCATTGTATGTTTAGGTCTGCTTTATTAAAATTTAAAGTTGAATCTTTTATACGTGATGAACTTGCTTGAAGTAGAGAAACTTGTTTGCTTTTAAGAAGGAGGCCTAAAGAACGAAAAAATGGTTCCTGTTGGGATGTTGGGCCTATAACCGTGCAGAGGCCTAGTTCATGAATTGGGGTAGGCCTGACTGGAAATGTTTTACTTAGCATTAAATCGTAGAAATGTTTTGTTGAAGCTGCTTTTAGTTAAAATAAACGGTAACATTAAGTAAATGTGAGCCGATTGCATGCATTCCTTTGCAGGTGCAGGACCAGTAAATAGTAGAGTAGAAGGGCCCATTGTGTATGAGAGTTAGGATGCTAGACTCAGACATGGAGGAGCAGCCCAGGAATTCAAGAAGGCAACTTGAAGCGAAGACGAGTCTGGGACTCAAGGACGCCTCAACGGACCAGGATGGAGAGATGCCATGATGGAAAATCCCGAAAACCAACACCTTCTAGAGGGGCGTACCTGAGGGCGTGTCGTTCATATTGTAGAGTTTTGTATTAGGGACAGCACCCCGAGGGTGGAGGCAGAGCAGATGGTCTTGGAGGCGAGAGAGAGCGGTTGGTAGGCAGAGAGTTAGCTATGACTGAAGAGACTTTAGACTAAGAGAAAGAAAGTGGATGTACTTCTTTGGAAGACACCACTGCTGACACCTTTTGTTAGGTTGGGCTTGTTGTTGAGTAGGGATGTCACGTAGTATAGAGTAGGGACAGATTAACCTGACTAATTTTCCTTCTAATGCATACTAGAACCCAGATAATTGCAATTCTTTTTAGCCTAATGATTCTTGAATTAATTCTGGTACTATTCATAAGCCGTCTAAGACTTTTCCGTAGGATTATGTTTGTATTAGTGCCTGTTTATCTTCTGAACCTCTTGCTGAGGTGTCTGTACCTGCAGTTGTTTTTGGTTATGTAATAAATCTTCAAACTTAGTCCTTAGTCAGTGGTTCTTTGGGGAATACAATTGGGAAACGAAGAAATTCATTGAATACTGGAGCATAGATTGCCAAACTTTTATTCCATGACAGATAAAAAGGTCTAGTCGACCTGAGACGGGATTCTGGAGAATGGTAAGCAGGTTCTAGATTGAAAATCCCGCCTTCTCATCTTTCCTGGACCGGAATCAAGCATCCAAGGACCGGTTTCTGGCTATCAGCCGTCATCAGCCTGGTTAGCTTGACTCCAGTGGTGTGGAGAGCATGGGACTCACGTCTGAGCATACCCATCCCACTCGGGGTGACAAATGCAAAAACAACAGTTGATGGACAGAATGCAGAACAATGTCATACATTCACCCCAGTGCAGAGATCTGGGCCTAAATCCATCGTTTTTTGCACTCCACACCACCCTAGGTCAGACATGGCCATATGTAAATCAGCCTTGACCCTGTGCCTCATGGGAACAGTCCAGCCCGAACTGCCAAGCCATGTCTTTCCTGGACCGGAATCAAGCATCCATGGACCGGTTTCTGGCTATCAGCCGTCATCAGCCTGGATAGCTTGACTCCAGTGGTGTGGAGAGCATGGGACTCAGGTCTGAGCATACCCATCCCACTCAGGGTGACAAATGCAAAAACAACAGTTGATGGACAGAATGCAGAACAATGTCATACATTCACCCCAGTGCAGAGATCTGGGCCTACATCCATCGTTTTTTTGCACTCCACACCATCCCAGGTCAGACATGGCCATATGCAAATCAGCCTTGACCCTGTGCCTCATGGGAACAGTCCAGACTGAACTGCTAAGCCATGTCTTTCCTGGATCGGAAACAAGCATCCAAGGACCGGTTTCTGGCTATCAGCCGTCATCAGCCTGGATAGCTTGACTCCAGTGGTGTGGAGAGCATGGGACTCACATCTGAACATACCCATCCCACTCTGGGTGACAAATGCAAAAACAACAATTGATGGACAGAATGCAGAGCAATGTCATACATTCACCCCAGTGCAGAGATCTGGGCCTAAATCCATCGTTTTTTTTGCACTCCACACCACCGGAGGTCAGACATGGCCATATGCAAATCAGCCTTGACCCTGTGCCTCATGGGAACAGTCCAGCCCGAACTGCCAAGCCATGTCTTTCCTGGACCGGAATCAAGCATCCAAGGACCGGTTTCTGGCTGTCAGCCGTCATCAGCCTGGATAGCTTGACTCCAGTGGTGTGGAGAGCATGGGACTCACGTCTGAGCATACCCATCCCACTCGGGTGGCAAATGCAGAAACAGCGATTGATGGACAGAATGCACAGCAATGTCATCCATTCACCCCAGTGCAGAGATCTGGGCCTAAATCCATCGTTTTTTTGCACTCCACACCACCCGAGGTCAGACATGGCCATATGCAAATCAGCCTTGACCCTGTGCCTCATGGGAACAGTCCAGCCCGAACTGCCAAGCCATGTCTTTCCTGGACCGGAATCAAGCATCCAAGGACCGGTTTCTGGCTATCAGCCGTCATCAGCCTGGATAGCTTGACTCCAGTGGTGTGGAGAGCATGGGACTCACGTCTGAGCATACCCATCCCACTCGGGTGGCAAATGCAAAAACAACAGTTGATGGACAGAGTGCAGAACAATGTCATACATTCACCCCAGTGCAGAGATCTGGGCCTAAATCCATCGGTTTTTGCACTCCACACCACCCTAGGTCAGACATGGCCATATGCAAATCAGCCTTGACCCTGTGCCTCATGGGAACAGTCCAGCCCGAACTGCCAAGCCATGTCTTTCCTGGACCGGAATCAAGCATCCAAGGACCGGTTTCTTGCTATCAGCCGTCATCAGCCTGGATAGCTTGACTCCAGTGGTGTGGAGAGCATGGAACTCATGTCTGAGCATACCCATCCCACTCGGGGGGACAAATGCAAAAACAACAGTTGATGGACAGAATGCAGAACAATGTCATACATTCACCCCAGGGCAGAGATCTGGGCCTAAATCCATCTTTTTTTTGCACTCCACA
Source organism: Lissotriton helveticus (assembly GCF_964261635.1). NCBI lineage: Eukaryota > Metazoa > Chordata > Amphibia > Caudata > Salamandridae > Lissotriton > Lissotriton helveticus. Next base: position 1,788,299,960 of record NC_136061.1, read on the forward strand.
CCACCCCAGGTCAGACAGCCCCTCCTGTGTGAAGGTATATCCAAAGAAGTCGATAGATTCCTGGTAGAAGGAGCATTTTGAACGGTGCAGGGTCAGCCCACAGTCGACCAGTCTCTGCAACGTGGAGCGTAGGTGCGTATGGTGGTCCTCAAGGGTGGCTGAGTACACGAGTATATCGTCGCTAAGGTAGATGACTCCGCTTAGCCCCGACAGCACCTCGCGTATGGCATTTTGGAATACCTCGGCGGCCGATGACACGCCGAAGCTCAGCCGCCAATACCTGCGCAGCCCCACGTGGGTCGAGAAGGTGGGTATGTATCGACTCTCTGGTTCCAATTCAAGTTGATGGTATCCTGAGTTGAGATCTAATTTCGAAAACCATTTTGCGCCCTTCAAGTCGGCCACGATATCGTCCATGATGGGAGTGATGTGCCTCTCCCTTTTCACAGCTGCGTTGGGTAGCCTCATGTCCACGCACAGTCGGATCGCCCCTGGTTGTTTAGGCTTGGGGGCTACGACCAGCGGGGACACCCAGGGTGTTGGGCCGGACACCTTCACTATCACGCCAAGCTCTTCTAACTTTCTGAGTTCTTCCTCCACCTGCGGCCGCAGGTTAAATGGTACTCATCTGTGTCGGAGAGCCACATGTCGCACCGACGTGTCGATATGCAGTCGGAACTTCTTTCCTCTGAGTTTCCCTAGGCCCTGGAACAATGCTGGGAACAGGGTGTCTGCATGTGCCTGGTGTACTTGGTTGGCGAAGAACACCAGACCTAGGTCCTCCGCCGTATGGCAGCTCAAGAGCGTGCCCTTCTTTCCCTACGTTACGTGAAACTTTGTGTCTGTAGAGTAGTCTCCGTTTGTGACGGTAGTCTGGATAACACCTCGCAGCAGCAGCGGATCAGTTCTTCCGTATGTGTATATCCTTGCACTGGAGGGCACCAGAGGTGGCTTAGGTGACATCCGGTCGTATTGGTCTGAGTCCATCACGTTGACCGACGCCCCTGTGTCGATCAGAGCTCTTACTTCCGTGCCTTCTACTCTGATGGAGCCCATGGGCGGTGGCCGTCTCTTCGCGGACACTCTGCTGACGTATGAGATGACATACACCTCGTCATCTTCGTATCGTGGCCGTCTTTCCTGGGCTTGACTGTCCGGAGGTGGTGATTCTTGGCTCAGCGACATCTGATGAACTCGTTGCGGTAGGCTCCTGGGCTTGGGGCCAGTAGCTTTGTACTTTCCTCCTTGGCACACCTTCGCGAAGTGGTTTAACCGGCCGCACTTCGCGCACCTCCTTCCTCTAGCAGCACATGTCGCCGCCGCCGTCATCACCACAGTACCTACATGCATTCCCTTGTGTGGGTCTGGATTGTTGATGGTTCGTCCAGGGCCTCCTCTGGATTGCTTCGACATTCTCAACTTTGATCTGTGGTGCCCTCGTCGGTGCCGGCGTAGCCACTGGGGTGTGCAGGGCAGCTTCCATCTCCTCCGCTCTCACGTCGGACAGTTTGTGCGACCAAGCTAGAACCAGGATTTCATCCAGCGAGATCCCCGGTTGCCGGAGGATCAGCTTCCGCAGCCGCTTGGATTGACACCCCACGATGATCTGATCTCTGATTTCTCCCCTCGGGTCGGTGAACGGACAGGTGTTGGCCAGCCGTCGCAACCTTGTGTAGAACATGTCAACCGATTCCGTCTCTGTCTGCCACGCCCTTTTGAATTTGAATTTTTCGAAATCATGATTGAGTTGGGGGTCGAAATGAGTATTGAGCGCGGTGACTGCCGCTTCATAGTCGTTGTCAGGTCCCGTGTTGGGGAGCGTTTCGAATAGATCATATATCTCGGCGCCTCCGTACAGAATGAGGAGCGACCGTTTGACTGCTCCGTCGGTTTCTCGGGTGCCTCTAAAATAGTGGTTGAGTCTCCCGACCCATGTCTTCCATCGAGGCGCCGCCGTCGCAGGGTCTTCCATTTCGCTGAATGGGGGAAGTGGCGCTGCACCTGTATGTGCGTGGCTATGTTGTTGTGGCGCTGGAACCACAGGTTGAGCCTGATTACCCTGTGGCGCTGGAATGACAGGCTGTGCTTGGTTACCCCCTACTGGTACTGGTGCCGCCGGCGCCGGCGCGGTATTTGACATCGTCTCTTCCTTGTGTGAGCCCCTTCCTTGTTGGGAGTAAGGTTGTGGAACAACGGTAGACGGTCAGGGCCTGGTTCGGCTCTCCTCTGGGCACGCGGTTGCTGGCCCCTTTTTGATCGCGCACCCTCTGTTGCAGGGCGGCAGGAAGTGGGTGTCTGCGCCTGCGCTTCACGCTCTTGCTGTCTCCTCCTTTTTCTGTGGGTCTTTTTGGGTGTGCCAATGCTTGATGTCAGGGGCTTGCTGGGGCCTGGATAACGTGATGTGCCCTGAGTCTGCCTGTTGCCAATGCTTGTTGCGGTGCAATAGGGCGTGCACCCCTCCTCTTCCTCTGCTAGATAGCCTGTAGCGCTGAGAGGCTGTTGGATCAACCAGTGCTTGATGGTGGAGGGCGTGTAGCCCTTCTCTTCCCCAGCTAGGCCACACCATTCCCTGGCGTAAGTTCGCCCCTCCCCCGAGGCTTGACACGTGAGGGAGATCTTCCACTAGCCGCTCTCCCAGGCAGCAGGCCCCCTGCTATGCGCTCACTCAGCGCGGTGGGCCGCAGAACGTTGCGCTGGCGGGGGGGGGTGAAGCGAGCGAGGACTCACCCACCAGGTACTGCGCTCGGCGAGGCCCGCCAGCTGAAGGCGCTCCCGACGGGGAGGCGCGTGGGCGGGTCTCCAGCCTGAGCGCGGGCGGATCGGCACACGAGCAGGCACCTGAGCAAAGCGGGTGGGCTCCGCAGCTCCTCTCCCCCAGCGCCAGTGTCGTGCAGTGGATCTCCGAGCGGGAGACAGATCAGCACGCGGGGATGAACACCGGCCTCGTCGCCAATGTGGTGTTACTCTGTGAGGCCTAACACGTGGCCGGGAGGTGCAAGGACAAAGACACGGACACCACTGCTAAGGTCCTGGCCGGAGGACCCGAGCGATCTTCCGCCTCCTTTATTTATACCCTCAGGGCGAGCCCGCCCCGAGGGGTGTGTGGATGAGTGTAAACTGTTACAATGTCGGGGAGAGCCCGAGTGGCTCTCTACAGGAGGAGCCGAGGAGCAGGGCAGGCGCCAGAGGGGTCATTTGGAAGAGCTGGGTGCACACGGGTGAGAAAGGCACTCGAGGACTGCACGCTCAGAGTCTCCCTGGGATCTGGGCCGGGCCTGGCAGCATGGGCCACGGACACGGGCAGGACGCTGCCGGCCTCCCATCCAAGGCCAGCCCGCTCTCGATCCCGCAGCCCCTCCTCTCTCCAGCTGAACGTGTAAAGAGGGGGTCAGAGAACCTGTCCGACCACCAGGTCAGCTGCCCAACACGGAGGGAGAGGCCACTAAATTCTGGAGAACCACTGGACAAGAGGAAATGAGAAGGCATGTCAGCGATGAGGGGTAGGGGGTGGGAGAGATAGAGGGAGGATGTTGAAGGGCTGATAAGACCAGCAGGTGACCCCGTACAACATTACTAGCCTCAATGCCGGGAGCCATGAAATGTCGCATTCACAAACATTCAAATTCCGCGGTAGGTTTCCACCCAACCCTTTAAATCAATGCATATTTGTGACCCCGGAGGCAAATGAAAACTACTGGGACACTTTTACTCAGTTGCTTTGGGATGTATTAGTGTGTATACAGACCAGAACAATGAATAAGATGCCAACGCTCGTATCTTTACTAAGCAGTCGCAAAACTGTGTAATACAGGACAACAAGCGCTCGCCATTTGTGTCTAATCCCCGTCCTTTTCAGACTGGGCGCCCGGACTTCCTGCTGGCATAAAAGGTTCCTTATCTTCTTTATGGGGCCATCTGGACCCATAAAGAAGATAAGAAACCTTTTACTTCAGCAGTAAGTTAAGGAACCCTGGAGTTCTGGACTTTTTGGTTCCGTCCAGAGGTGTCAGGGACAACACCCGAAGACCCCGGAGTTCAACCTGTCTCGGTGCACAAACAAACAGAAACACGGGCTTCTCGATGGTGGCGTCAAAGACCAAAGGTTTATTACTGCAGGGACACAGAAGTCACAGAAACTGCACACGGGCAGTGTCTAGGAGCCTGTTCAATTTGTACAAAGAGGGTTGTTCTTTATATACCAAATATTCTGCTCGGGGCAAATTCTTTACATGTTACCACAGTTCTAAACATTCGTGTCTTAAACAATAAATATTTGGCGTTTGCACAGGAATCGTCAACAGTATCTGATGTCAAAACATTACGAATGAGGGGTTCCCACTAGTCCATCATAATCCCATGTCAATTCTTCATTCAAGACCCGGACCGCCTCATCGTAAATTTCGTTACCTCCCCCTAATAAAGGCCCAGAAGGAAAGGAGCAGAGCCAGGTGTGGAAGATAGAAAGACAGGATAAGAGATGTTTGTGGGTCGTAAATGGGCACGGTTACCAGCTTCGGCCGCCTAATCATGATCAGGCCAACGAACACAAGAACCAGTATAGCAGGACTGGCCTCAGGCTGGGGAGGCAGTTCTTGCCGAGTCATGCTGCTACAGCGTTGCTGGCCTAAGGTGCACGTGTCACTCGCAAGGTGAATCGCCGGCTAAAGCCTACGTGTCCTTAAATCAAAAAGAGGTCATTGCGTGTCCATTTGACTATGTGAGGGCAAGGAATACAAAATGTCTGCCGTAATCTAAGATGGATGCCATGGGTAGAACAGAAATGTGTTTGTAACTGGAGTGCTCTTGCTCGTAGCATAGCGAAAACATCAGGATATACTAAATGGATCATTTGCGGTTCACTGATACCGAAATTATGTATTTACGACAATGTTTACAAACACGAGTAAAATCGTCACGGAACCTCAGACCCTCCTTTTGCCCTTACATAGGCAATTACTCAGTCTATGTCAGAGTCAGAGTCTAATTCTATGCTCATTAGGTCAGTGACATGTTGTTGTATCATCATCCTGTCTCGTGCCTTTTCTCCTAATGCAGGTGGTTTTCTGAAACAGGTTGCATCACAGAGACTACACAGAGCGGGACCACATTGGATAATAAGACAGCACGAGAACAGAAATACTAAGATGACACCAATGACCATCAGAACCTTCCATCCCCACGCTGATACCAGAGTCCAAAACCACTCCATGAAGGACCAGTTTCCCTTATCTACGTGTATAGAGTCGGAAATCTTGTGTAGCTTAGAGATTGCTTCATAGACTGTTGGAGCATTATTTGGAATAAAGACACAGCAGCTCGATTGGATCATTCTGCATACCCCACCTCGATCTGCAAGTATTACGTCTAGAACCATACGGTTCTGCAACGTCATGAGACGATCCGCCTGAAGCTCAGCTGTTAAGTTACTAAGGGCACCAGCAGTTTCTGTAATAGTAGATTCAACTACCCGTGTTAGTTGACGTAGATTTCTACTATTGGCCATAGGCCCCCAAAACGGAAGGAAACCTTTGAAAAAGTCTCCAGCTTCTTGACCAGCGGTATCTTCCTTGCTGAAGACACCTCTTGCTACTCTGGTCTTGTGATAATCTGAAGAAGCAGTGTATGTCGGGGGTAACAATCGAGCAATATAACATGAACCTGAAAAGTCAGCAGGCAGCCATGTATATGCTCTGTCCTGACAGATGAAGTAGGTACCCCTAGCAGTCAGGAAGGCAGGGGAGGAGTTAGACGGAAATACGTAAGTCTCAACGCACTCACTCCTCCCTAGTTGAGCTCTCAGATTTCTCCCATTTCCTTGCAAACAGACCTGACCTCGGTGAGGCACGACCCAAACTGAAGTGGAGCTTTTACGCTTGCTTTCTCCCAAACTAAGGCGATACTCTGTAGAGTTCCAACTCAAATACACCCGTAATTCATCTCTAGGGTAAGATGGAGTATTATTGACGTCTTTAATCATGTCAATAATTCCCTGGACTAAAGCTTTGTTGGCTGAGTTGTATTTAGTGGACCGTGGTGGACGCGGAGGATAGGTCTCAAGGGCATATGAAAAAATGGTCTGAAAGGCCTGAAATGATCCATTGTAGCTAAAAGGCAAGACTAGATAGGGAATGCCTTTATCCATAGTGTGAGGTATCAAGCCACACACCCAGCAGTCTGTAGTATTAACTACCAGTTGGTGTTGATGCAAGAGCTGTACAAATGTATTGTTAATAAATTCTGAGCGTCGAGCTTGTTCGTGTTCAGGAAATGAGTGAAAAGAATGCATAGAAGAAACCGTAGAAGTAGTAGGATCAAGGGGAGGTACTGTAGTTACTGGCATAAAAATCAAATGTACACCAAAGACGATTCCACCCACCAACGTTATCAAAACAATTAAAAATGTAACTGCACATTGCATTAGAAAGCGTTTGCTGTGAAGTATTCTGTACAGTCTATTTCTACGAACATAAATTACATTTTCTCGTTGCAGCTCAGGAAGCTCCATCTTCTACGACCGTTCGCGACCACTGATGATGTGTACGTAGATGAAAATGCCTCTATCAGCCCTGGGAGCTCCCAGAACTAACAGAAAGATCGACCTTGTGTCTGACCCCCGCAGATTCAACTAGGCACACAGCCACGACCCTACGGCTACCCAGACGGCAAGGCAATTTTAAAACAAAAAGAAACAATACAAAGTATTTAGCAAACTTCCTGGCTGGAGGCAATGTATAGAAAATTCAAATCTGAAAATAGGCAGTTTCCTGCTTTATTTGTCCATATTGCGAGGTCGCAAGTTGTATCTCAGTTTTGCAGGAGCTGTCTGATCTGGAAACAATGTATTTTCAACTGACGTTGCAATGTTCACGTTCGCAGATGGCAAATGTTCAGCGTTCAAAAGAGCAGTTTCAGGAGGAGAGTCAGAATTTGGTGAATCCGTGATCAGTTCTGCATCGCTGAAAGGTATGAACCTGGGGACTTGTTCCGTTTCAGAGGCACCGATTCCTTTCTTTACCCAGTTGTCGTAAGGAAGTGGCAGAGGCACACGTTTGACATGTGTCGTATGGATCCAGTTTTTCCTTCCGGCCACACGAATAGCAGTTCTCGTTGCTAGTAGGACTTGGAAAGGGCCAATGAATCTGGGCTGAAGATTTTTCGTTCTTGCAAAATTTTTGATGACCACCTGATCACCCGGTTTCAGCTGATGGCCTGGACTCTCCGGTGGCTTTGGCAATGCATCGAAAACCTGTTGGTGAATAAGACTCAATTTAGCAGTCAAGTCGAAAAGGTAATCAATTAACATTGGGTATTCCAGCTGCTTGAATTCTTTTGGTCTAGGTACCCCCCAAACATTTGCAGGACGACCAAAAACTATTTCATAAGGACTAAGCCCTACTCTAGAATGTACGGTTGCTCTTGTTGATAGCAAAGCCAACGGCAATGCGTCTGGCCAGGACAAACCCGTGGATGCTTGTATCTTAGCAAGTTTCAGTTTAAGGGTGCCATTGTAACCCTCGACTAAACCCGCGGACTGGGGATGATTCGCACTATGAAACTTCTGTCTAATCCCTAGGCCGGCACACACACTCTGCATAACTTTCCCTACGAACTCACTTCCGTTATCTGACCATACAATCCGTGGCATTCCGTATCTGGGGAAGTATTCTTTAAGAAGAATTTTGGCAGTGGATAAGGCAGTATTGTCCTTTAGCGGGTATGCTTCGATCCATCTGGAGAAAGCACAAACTACCACTAGGACGTATTTCAGGTTATTACAACGATCCATGTGAATGAAGTCTAGCTGGATCACTTCAAAGGGGCAGGAAGGAGGAGCGAAGTGACCTGCAGGTGTGGGGATTCCCTTGCCAGGATTATGCATCAAGCATACCATACAATTTCTCACCACTCTCTCTGCACACTTACTAATCCCATCATTCTTCCAGACCGGAGCCAACATCTTACAAATCCCTTTTGAACTGATGTGCGCTGTTCCATGTGCCATCGTCACTACTGCAAGCACATACGCATCAGGCAACATCCAACACTGTTGTTCCGACAAGTCAATCCAACACCCACTCGAGTCCAATTTACCCGTGCTCTCTCTCCATGCAAGTTTTTCCTCCTCAGTCGCCTCTTTCTGAATTTCCTTCACGCTTTCCACTGTGTCTTCACACATTCCAGACTCAGAAATCCATCTTGCAGACGTTGCAACATACATTCTACTCATCATATTTCTAGCTGTCTGTTTTGCAGTCTCATCGGCAAAAGCATTCCCACGACCAACATCATCTGTGATTGCCTTATGAGCACTGCATTTCACAATCGCAACTTCAGTCGGCAAGGTTAGAGATTCCAACAAGTCATTAACTAGCTGACCATGTTGAATCTTAGTCCCATGGGACGTAATGAAACCTCTCTCTTTCCACAAACGGCCAAAACTATGGGCCACGCCGAACGCGTACTGACTATCTGTGAACACATTCACTCTCTTTCCCTTAGCTAAAACGCACGCTCTTGTTAGCGCGATCAATTCTGCAGCCTGGGCAGAATTCTGACTCACTCTCGCAGTCTCCACAATCGTACTCAAAGTCGTTACTGCATAAGCAGCAGTCACATCACCATTCTCCAATTTGAAGCAAGACCCATCAACATACAGCGTGCCATCTGGATCTGATAACGGAGTGTTTTTTAGATCAATACGTCCTTTGGTTTCTTCTTCAGTTTTGAAACAACAGTCGTGTGGTTCGGAATCACTCGACTCTTGGCTAGTCGGCAACAATGTTGCTGGATTCAATACATTGCATCTTTTGATCTGAATATGACTAGCTAACAGTGTCAGTTCATAACCTGATAATCTAGCACTGGTAAGGTGTTGCGTCTTGGTTCGGTTCATGAGTGTATCCACCGCATGAGGAACCATAACCACTAGCATATTGTTCATTACTAAACCAGCAGATTGTCGAATGGAAGCTGCAGCTGCGGCTGTAGCTCTCAAGCAACTAGGCAACGCTCTAGCTACTGGATCTAATGTTGATGAAAAATACGCACAAGGGCGTTGTTTATCACCAAATTTCTGCGTCAAAACACTCAATGCACAACCTTCTCTCTCGTGGACATAGAGCGTGAATGGCTTACTGTAGTCGGGTGTACCCAATACAGGTGCTGAACACAGTGCATTTCGTAATTCAGAAAAACTCTGCTGACATTCTGCAGACCATGGTACCGGACTCGGAACACCTTTCCCAGTCAAGGCTACCAATGGTTTTGCTAAAAAGAGAAAAATTTGGGATCCATTGCCTACAATATGAGGTAATACCTAAAAAGGCACGTACTTCTCTCTGCGTGCTAGGAACATTCATCTGTGTAATTGCTTTTATTCTCTCTGGGGTCAACTTCCTTCCCTCCTTTGACAAGAGATGACCTAGGTAGGTCACTTCTTGGCAGCAGTATTGCATTTTTGAAGGTGACACCTTGTGATTCAAATCTGACAAGTGATGCAATAAAGAAATCGTAGCTGTTTTGCAAGTTTCCTTGTCATCAGCAGCCACTAGAAGATCATCGACATATTGTATTAAAGCAGAACCAAGAGGAAGTACGAAGGAATCTAACTGGCTTTTTAATGCTTGACTGTAAATGGATGGGCTTTCACAATAGCCTTGTGGAGCGCGTTTAAACCTGAAGCTTCGTCCTCCTAGAGAGAAACCGAAGATATCTCTGCTTTCTTCGGCTATCGGAATGCTGAAAAAGGCATTTTTCAAGTCGACAACCGAAAACCATGCTGCTGTAGCAGGAATCAACGTTAACAATGCAGTAATGTCTGGAACCACAGGAAACTGTGGGATCACAATTTTATTAACCTCTCTGAGATCAATTACAAACCTATATACTGGAGGTTTTGTAGGGTCAGTTCGTTTCAAAATAGGCAGTACAGGACTATTACAGACATTACCTCTAGTTTCTTCTATAACGTCTTTCTCAATCAGATCATGCACTATCAGTAGGAGCGCACGCTCACCTTCACTAGAGATTCTGTATTGTGGAATTCGTGGAAGTTTGACATTTGCTTTCAAAGTTACTACATAGGGTGGAATTTCCAATAGACCTACATCATTAGGACCAGTCGCCCAAAGAGTATCAGGGAGTGAACGCAGCTCTGGTGGGAGCGCATCCATCGACAAGTACATCGGAGAGATTATTCTTTTACCCAACGTAAGCTGTACTCCTTCTGGAGAACAGTACAATGTCGCGTACAGGCGTTTTAACAAGTCTAAACCAAGCAGATTTTCATTACAACCTGTCGTCAAAATCAGGGGTGCTTTCAATTGACAGGGTCCAACTGAAATAGACAAAGGACCAGAAACAGGGTTATGAACAGGGGCGCCCGAAAAACCTACTGAAACGTTTGTTGAGCCAGACAAAGGTGTGCCAGGGAGTTTCGCATGTATGATAGAACTTTTTGCTGCACCAGTATCCAACAGAAACGGTTCGACTATACCTGATGTTGCTACTGCGACATAAGGCCCACTTTGATCTACTGGAACTGATACTACTCCCTCTCTTTGTCCATGGCTGTCCTAGTACTCACTTTGCTGACCTTCCTCACTAGCTTCATAATAGTCTTCAACATGATATTGTGGAGACCTATTCTGTTGGGCAGATTGTCCATTTCGCTGGTCGAAATAATTAGAAGGGCGATCACTCGTCTGCGGAGGCATAGCACCTCGTCCTCGACCTCTAGAGTTTTGCATAGAACTACCACGACCTCTCTGAGCTGCCGCAGCATTATTTTGTGCCCGAACTGGACACTCATTTTTGTAATGACCTTCCACTTTGCAATAAGCACATTGATTCCATTGGTATTGTGGTCTTTGAAAATTATATTCCGTTCTTTGATATGACCCTTGCTGCATATTAGTCTGATTCGTGCGAGGCGGATAAGCTTGCTGTAAAAGTACTTTAGTTTTTAAATCTTTCGTCTTTTTATCTGATTTTTCCTTCTCTTCTTTATCCCTATTTTCATAGTACTGGGCAGTCGCAAGTATTTGCGCAGTCGTAGAGACAGCCCACGCACTTTCAGAATTCTTTAATTTACCACTAAGTTCTGGCAACAGATTGTGCACAAATTTATCAACAAATAATCTCTGGCCTCCTTCTGTGCTCATATCCTGACCACTATGATCCACGAAAGTCTCCTCGAATCTTGTGAAAAAGTCTGAGACGCTTTCGTCTTTCTTCTGTTTGCACGCGGACAATTTGTCCCAGTTAACGCGCAATGCTGGCATCAAGGTTTTCATTAAATCGATTATTCTACCAGGCAAATTAGCAATTAGGGGTTCTGGTTTGGAACCACCTATTTGTTGACCATCCGCTGCAATTATAGCTGCCCAGTCACCACCTAGGGCAACTGGATGATTCTCTTTACGAATTTTAGCCCAAATTGGTTGTGGTACTACATTACCAAATAGCAGATCTATGTCAGCAAGATTCAATACACAAGCGTCAACCGTTTGAGCCAACTCTTTGTAGTACCCTGCAGGATTTTTACGTGGATCTGGCAAGGCTTGTTTCACTGCTAATACTTCAGCTCGCTTCCATGGAATATGTATCCATACTCTCTGGAATTGGGCCGGAGCGGCTGCAATACCAAGGTTTACATTAGCTTGCACAGCTTCACGCCAAATTGGTGGAACCTCTCTCATTGGGTATTGACGATTTTGTTTCCTACTGCGTTTCTCTAACTCTCTCGGTGAACGAAGGGATGAGTCGGTCCTATAACTTAGAACCAGTTCCATCGCTTCTTTTATATTTTGTCCAACTATCATACCTGCAGCAAACTCTTTCTGAACATTAATTAATTCTTCTAGATTTGATTCAGGGTCATCCTCTTCCAATTCCTCACGTAGAAGGAAACACATTTCATCGAACACATATCGTTGTGTCGGTTCATTCCATTGCATAAATGTATCTAATACATCTTGTACATTATATCTTCCAACTTTTGAAACCCATCTAAGAGCAGTGGAATCTAATATTCCTCGCTCTTCAGTACTGGGAAGCTGACTACGCCTCTGTACAGAGTCAGAGGTAGGAGTCTTAATCAGAGTTTTATAGAAGGGAGATAGAATATTGGAGACAGAATCAGTGATTCTCCGACGAACAGAAAGCGGAGTCATAATATTAGCAGAAGCAGTAAATAGAGTAGCAGTTGGAACAGATAGATTAGGAACAGTAGGAGTAGCAGGAAAAATAGCCTGTGAAGTAGCAGGTGTGAGCGACACAGGCATAGGTAAAGAAGCCGGCAACCCTAGAAGAGGGGTTGTCGAAGGAACATTAATATTGACCACAGGAGGTACAGGAACTTGATTCAGGGGAGCGGGAACAGGGACACCAGGTTGTCCAGCAACCGGTAATTGAACATTCGGTATAGGTGGAGCCGTAGCACCCTGTGCATACGGTGGGGGTGATCGTAACAAGTAAGACAACAGGGGATCCTTTTCAGGGTCCTCTACTATCTTAGCCGTACTCGATGGTAAAGCAGGATAGCACTTGTCTATCGCTAAATTACGCTCTCTATCGGCCACCTCCATCGCTTTCTCAGACTCGTTGAGTTGCAGCTGCCTAGCAGACTGTTCTAAAGTCAACTCTTGCTCTTTCTGTTCTTTCTTCAACTTTTTAATTTCTCTCTGTTTAGATTCTTTTCACCAATAACGGAAAGAATCAAACATTGCCGGCCGGGCTTTCTTCTTAAACAACCTTCTTTCTAGATTATCGAGAACTTCAGGTTCAAAACTACCATGTAGTGGCCAACTAAGGACACCATCTTTCTCTGTGAAGCGGATCCATACCTCGTTATAAGAGATAGGGCCCACACCAAATTTGCAATATAGATCATAAAGGGGAGTTCCAATCGGAGGAACCAAACACGAGTCTTCCAACTGGGAATCACTGTTGCAACTAAAACAAGACAACATACAATTTTTCCGACTTACCATTTTATAATCCGGAACACAAAACAAACAAGACACAAACAGAAAAGATGCGCACTCGAACCAAGAACTTAGGCCTACCAGAACTGACAAATGTATCGATACCTGAACTGAACAGAATGATTATCGTAACCAGAATAACCAGTGATAATCTTACAGAACTGAACTGAACTGAGAACTAAAAGGATTATTCAAACAGGAGCAATACTCACAAAATACTTAACTGAGGTACTGAAGACGTCACCAAGGAGAAACCCGTCACGTCTCGCCGTACTAAGGACTGCACCTCGGGTCCAAGACAGGGCGACGGTCAAGGCAACGGACCACTGCAGCCGTCTGAACGGGAACCCTCGCGGAAGAGAACGTCGGGGCCACTTTTGCGATATGCCGGGATCGATGAAGTGGGGCGCCTCCCTCTGAAATCTTCACACGAAGCTCCTCGAACTCTTCAGGCTTTTGGACCGGTACCGAATGACGTCGCCCCACGTTGGGCGCCAATTGGAGTTCTGGACTTTTTGGTTCCGTCCAGAGGTGTCAGGGACAACACCCGAAGACCCCGGAGTTCAACCTGTCTCGGTGCACAAACAAACAGAAACACGGGCTTCTCGATGGTGGCGTCAAAGACCAAAGGTTTATTACTGCAGGGACACAGAAGTCACAGAAACTGCACACGGGCAGTGTCTAGGAGCCTGTTCAATTTGTACAAAGAGGGTTGTTCTTTATATACCAAATATTCTGCTCGGGGCAAATTCTTTACATGTTACCACAGTTCTAAACATTCGTGTCTTAAACAATAAATATTTGGCGTTTGCACAGGAATCGTCAACAGTATCTGATGTCAAAACATTACGAATGAGGGGTTCCCACTAGTCCATCATAATCCCATGTCAATTCTTCATTCAAGACCCGGACCGCCTCATCGTAAATTTCGTTACCTCCCCCTAATAAAGGCCCAGAAGGAAAGGAGCAGAGCCAGGTGTGGAAGATAGAAAGACAGGATAAGAGATGTTTGTGGGTCGTAAATGGGCACGGTTACCAGCTTCGGCCGCCTAATCATGATCAGGCCAACGAACACAAGAACCAGTATAGCAGGACTGGCCTCAGGCTGGGGAGGCAGTTCTTGCCGAGTCATGCTGCTACAGCGTTGCTGGCCTAAGGTGCACGTGTCACTCGCAAGGTGAATCGCCGGCTAAAGCCTACGTGTCCTTAAATCAAAAAGAGGTCATTGCGTGTCCATTTGACTATGTGAGGGCAAGGAATACAAAATGTCTGCCGTAATCTAAGATGGATGCCATGGGTAGAACAGAAATGTGTTTGTAACTGGAGTGCTCTTGCTCGTAGCATAGCGAAAACATCAGGATATACTAAATGGATCATTTGCGGTTCACTGATACCGAAATTATGTATTTACGACAATGTTTACAAACACGAGTAAAATCGTCACGGAACCTCAACCCAATCTGAAAAGGACGGGGCTTAAAGAGAAAGAAAAACGTCACTAGGATCTCTTCTCTAATGGCTGGCCACCATTTAGGAGGCCAGCCAATGGAGAAGAGGGGCGGGGCTTAACCTCGCTAGTGATGTTCTCTCTATCTCATTAAATCTCGCCAGCGAGACTGTGCATGTCTGCGCAGCCATCGCAGGCTGAGACCCAAAAAGGATCATGACAAAATAGCTCAGTGACTTGCTGCTAACATCTTATTAAAGAAAAAATGCAGTATTACTCTGTATATCTTTTGCTGGGGATTACAAGGAGGATTCTTTGTTGATGGTCGTTAGCCGCTTAGTGTGTATATTCTATAAGCATTAAAATAGAAAATCTAAAATAATATCTTTTGATACCAAGAAAAACTTATGAGTACTTAGCACATAAATCAATGTATACAGAACATCATGCTGCTTTGTGTCCAACAGGAGTTTGGCATGTCATGTGATTCTTATAGTATATTTGCTTCATGAAGACTTTCTTTTTTTAATAGAGGTGAATGACAGAGTACTGAGTGCAAAAGGCAAAGGAGGGAATTCAATCACATAGCAAGCATTGATAACGCATCACGTTTGCCTATGTAATGAATATTAAGCTGTTTCTATCAATCACTTCTTGGGACGGAAGAAAGTGCTCCGTTTCAAGTATCACGAGAGTAGAGAGGATGCGATGCAGCTGACAGAGCTGGTGACTTGAGAGCTGTTGATCCCGGTTCACAAAGACCGATTTTTCCAAGATCTACTGATTGGTCAGATTAGTATTTGCGCCTCTAGAATTAGATTTTACTGAATAATAATAATTAAAAAATAAAATCTGATGGTTTTGCTAGGTTTCACCATAGACCAGAAGTTCAGAGCCAGTACCACTGAAACATGAGCATGATAGCAGATATTTTCCTTAAGTTAATATACACAAATGTTTAATCTCTATGGGCCATATGTATCAAGCTAATTAGCATTCGCAAAGGCCGAAATTCTGCGAATTTCGGCCTTTGCGAATGCTAATTAGACAAATGGTATGTATCAAACATGTTTGATGCAAAATAAGGAATAGCAAAATTTGCTATTCCTTATTTTGCGATTGCACTTAAGGAATTGCAAATTTTGCGATTCCTTAAATGCAATGTATCAAACAAAAAATATGCAAAAAATGCCATTAAGGATTAGCAAATTACCACCAATTTCTAGTTGGTGGTAATTTGCGAATTCTTTTCAAAAAGCTTTTTTCAAAAAAACAAAAGGTGCTATATGACGCCCATACATGCCCTTAGGGCATGTATGTGCGGCACATGCCCCCAAATGTCTTTTTCAGGGGTGCAGCAGGGTGTTCTTGAAACACCCCTGTACCCTTGGAAAATTTCCTAATTTGCGATTAGCTAATTGCTAATCCAAATTGCACCTTCATTCCTATGGGCCTCCTGGCCCATGGAAATGAATGGGTAATTTGCGATTAGCAATTTGCTAATCACAAATTAGGAATGGTAAAGAATCGCTATTTAATAGCGATTTTGTACATACATACCATTTTGCATTTCCTAAATAGCGATTCCTTAAAATTCGCTATTTAGGAAATGCAAAATTGTTTGATGATACATATGGCCCATAATCTCTATTCACACCTAGCACTCTTAGAATCAGACAAAGATTAAAACCACAACGCCATGTGGGGTAATGTGTCCCATCGGAGAAAAGGCATTTGTGATGTGAAAAATAAAATTCTAATATTTCCCACATCTTCAGCACGTAAACCAGTACCTACACGTTGGCTCATAGTATGCCCCAAAATAAATAAATATAACCTGCTTCAACATCACAATGAAAATGGTCTCCGGCCCCGGAGTGAGTAAAACTCGAAAACCCCGAACCGACCAACTCACCTTAAACACCTTCCTGTGTAATTTTTTCACAAACTAGTAACCATTGAAATCTGAAAAAATGGCTAATCACATACATCTAACCACACGATTACTCCCTGGGAAGTGTTAGACTGTTTAAGTCATGCTGAACTTGTTCTCTGCACTTTGAGCCCAATACTTAGCACGCAGTGAGAAACAAAACACTTTTATATGATGTAAAAAATCACTCCTCAAAGATGCCTAACATGAATATATGCATGCTGTATTCCAATCTTAAGGGTTTTCCCTTACTCCAGAAATTCAAGGCATAAATAGCCCTCCGTGGTGACTTACAACATTTTCCATGGCTTATATCTATGTGTTACCTCTACTTCCTCAAACTCTCTGGGGTGACAATGTATCGTTCATGGTATTCAACATAAAACGAAATATACAAAAATGACCCTATTTGACGATGGAACAGCTTTAGAACAAGGAGGTCGAAAGGAGTGAATAATATTGTATTCCCTAGATTGTTTGAGAGCTCGGTGGCTCACATTTTTAAATCCCATATCAACTGTTTAGAAACAGAATCGTATCATTTCATACAGATGTTGTACAGCAAGCAGGGCCGAATGCTCGGCTTGTCTACAGACTAAGCAAGACAAATGTTCACTTACCCTACAACCAACCAAGAAGGAGGGGATGATAGCTAATGCCTCTGACCAAGGTTACAAAATGCATTTCAGAGAAGGGAAACCAATCCCATGTAATGACCTGCGCTGACCTTGCTCCACAGTCAAACTTATATTTGAAATTCTTTACTTCCGCCACTTGCTCATACTAGCAGGAAAGTGAATGTTGGTTCCATGCAGCCATCTGCGGTGGGGAGCTTGTTTGCTGAGGAATCTGGATTTACACTTGGGTTCAGTTTGTTCTCTCGAGCTCAGCTCTTACGACCACCAGACATCCATCCCCTTACAAAGATATGTGAAGTGACACCAGCTCTCTTCCCCTAGTCCCACTCCTTTGCCTAATTAATCCATATCCTTGCGATATGTAAACACTGTTGCGTACTCTTTGTAACCACACAAAGGAAGGAGAAGCGGCCTAACAGCCTCAGCTGCAGGCTTAGGAACTGGGTAAGGGTTCAAGTCCCTGCCTTGGCTCACCATCATGTGATTCTGGGTAAACCACTAAACCTCCCGTGCCTTTAAAAAGTAATGAAACCTCCCTCACAAGTAAAGTGCCCTTGGTCCAAGTTCACTCTAATACAGATCTGCGAAAAATAATACAAGTCGCCCTTTTGTGGCTAGGTCTCCACTGCATATGAACGCCAAGTAAAGCTAAAATCTGCACAATACATTTTCTAAGCAGAAGCAATGCTTACTGCAGGATTCCTTACGTTTGTGCGTTTTTGACATTTGAAATGGTATGCATGTTTCCCAAGTACATATACTATAGAAAGAGCAGCAGTTAAGTGGTTAAATGTAAGAATTCAGAAGGTGGGGACTTAGGGATGTGATTGTAGCTCAACACTTGATCAAAACTGTGTGATGCCATAAAGATATTGTAATACTACTATAAACCTTTTTGTGAATATTTAGCAATTAAGAAGAGGCTGAACAGGGGGACGTGGCTAGCCACTGAAGATCATGGCCGCAGCCTAGAGGAGCTCCCGATACCCGACTGCCCGGACCCGCAAATCCTGCCATAATCCTGCTGCTTGGAAGAACCAGAGCGACGATGCAAATTCTGTGTGCCCTCCGCACTTGAAATATTGCAGTGGTGTGTCCCGGGGCATCACTGACGCCGAGTACGGTGATGGGGCAGAGCTGAGGCCTAACCTCCACAACTGCAGCCGGGACCCACAGTAGTCAGCGCAGCCGCACGTCGGGGCAAGCAAGGCGGCCCGACCACGAGACATTGCCTGGTCGGAGGTCCTGTGCTCCGGAGGTGAGAGTGGTGTGCCGGTGTTATGAAGGGGCGCGACGGGGCCCGGATAAGGAAACCACCACCCCCTTTTTTTTTTTCTTTCCCCCCCGCCTTGTTCGCAACAGAGATTGACGCGCAGTCAGGGGACCCCCAAATTGGTGGCAAAGAAGTAGAGAACAGAGGACTGAGCCATTGCAGTGGACAAGACGGCGGGGAGCCCCGAGGATAATCGGGGGGGCATTGCAGTGGTGGGCATCTGGTGATTGAGGCAGACACTAGCCAGGTGACCGGCTAACAGGCAGCGGCCTGCTCTGCACTGAGGAGAGAGGAGGGGCCCACGGATAGTCTAAGGTGCCAAGTGCCTGGAGAGGGGGAAGATGAGCGCCAGGGGGTGAGACAGACGCAGGTACAGACCAACCATATTGGAAGGGTCCCAGAGAGTTGCGGACTAGTTGTTTTGCAGGCTCCCGCCCTCCTCACGCCCTATAAATGTGTATTGCCCATCGGACGCGCAACGGGTGGGCGCAGCGGGCGCAACGATGGCGCGCCGAAGGTGCGCCTAAGGCAAGCCCGTCTGCGCCCGTCAGCGCCAGTCCATCCCCTCTCGCCAGAGACGCTGGCCTAAATCCGCCAGGGAACTTTGCCTACTCTAGAGAGGAGCTGCTTAGTCTGCGTCCACCTAACTCTCAGAGATGTCTGGCGTCGCTTGACCCTTTAAGTGGCCCAGTAACTTGCCCTTGTGCCCAACTCATTCTCCCGGCCCCGGTCATGTCAGAGGCTTATCTTAACTCTCCTCCGCAACAATGGTTAAAGGTGCTTCACCTGAATGTTAAATCCCTCCCAAAGCATCATGTGAAGCTGTTCGACCTTTTAGCTGATGAAACCCCGGATATTCTCTTCATGACAGAAACATGGATGAGAGATGATCTCACAACCATTGCCAATCTTGCGCTACCTCCGGGTTACTCCATTAAGTTGGTAAACAGAGCCTCCAGAGGCGGAGGCATTGCCGTGGTGGTAAGATCAAGCTATACCTGTCTATTTGAGGAAAGGGAGATGAATGGGGGGGGAATGTGCTTATTTTATTATCACCATCAAAACCCACTTCACCTTTACAGGGCTACTAATATACAGGCCCCCCCGGACCAATGCATGGCTTCAACACCTCCCTTTTGGAGCTGGTGGAGGCATACGCTGTAGGATCAGCAAATCTTAGTATTCTAGGGGACCTTAATCTCCATTTTGACTTAGAGCAGGATCTGAATGTCCGCACCCTGACCTCTGACTTAGCCGCCTTCCAGCTCCTTCAATTAATTAAATGCCCTACACATACAGGAACTCATGTCCTGGACCCCATATTTACTAATATAGAAGACTCCAGTACCACCACCCCTAAGCCAATTGCTTGGTCAGATCATTTTCTTGTGGAATTATCTGTCTGTATTCCTACCTCTACAGCCTGTAAAATCCAAAGAGCCATGCGTAAAAGACCCTGGCGCAAACTCCGGTTAGAGGAGTTTCATGCATTGCTGGACGCTGATCCACTTGGCCCTTTTTTGGATGTGGAGACAGGATATGAAGCATTTTGCACCTGGCTCACCAGGGCACTTGAAACTCTGATACCTGCTAGATGGGTCAAAGGACGCATGCGAGATGCTAATCCTTGGTACAACGAAACCCTAGCTAGTCTGAAGAAAAAGTGTAAAAAACACGAGCGTGTATGGAGGAAGGACTACTCCTCAGATCAGATATGTAAAGGAGCTTAAGATCTATCATAAAGCCATCTGTAGGGCACAAGCAGATTTTTATATCCCTGAAATAGAGGCCAGTGCTAACCCGACTAAAGTTATATTTAAGATCCTTAAGGAACTTAGCTCTAAAAAACCTGTCAGCACTGGCCCCACTTCAGCTGTTCAATGTGAAGAGCTGGCTTCCTTTTTCGTTGATAAAATCCAGGGTATCTATCAAGCCTTTAACCCAGGATCACAACTCAGCTACTCTTCGGTCTCTCGGCCCACCTCTATGTCTAAGATATCGGTCATTCCTGACATTTCTAGGGAGGAGTATGACAAGCTTACGAGGCAGATTAAGTCTAGTTCGCCGGCAGACCCTTTGAGGCCTGCCCAATTTAGAGAATCTTACCCTACTCTGCCTGACCCAGCTATATAGTCTTGTCAATGCCTCATCCTCTACAGCTGTCGTTCCAGCCAGTTGGAAGCAAGCATGGGTGTCACCCATACTTAAAAAACCCACTCTAGACCCTTCAAAGCCTGAAAACTTTAGGCCTATATCCTTGCTGCCCTGGGCGGCTAAAATTGCAGAGTCTCATGTGAATCTAGTTCTTACCAGCATTCTCAAATCCAACAACACTCTTGACGAATCCCAGCATGGGTTCCTTGCCGGCCACAGCACGGAGACGGCGCTTCTGACTATGACGGAGTATCTCCGTTCCACATTGGACCATGGTCAGACGGCGGCACTGATCCTTTTGGATATCAGTGCCGCTTTCGACACCGTCTCCCACCAGATTCTTTTACATCGACTGGAGGAGGCAGGGATCACCGATATGGCTCTCACTTGGTTTCGTTCCTTCCTGACTGATAGAACGATTCGTGTCTCCGCTCCTCCTTTCCTCTCTGGGTCCCGTTCCATTGAGCAGGGTGTTCCGCAGGGATCGGCTTTGAGTCCCACCCTGTTCAATCTTTACGTCCAACCACTGGCTGCGGTCGCTAAAGCGTGGGATCTTAACATCGTCTCCTATGCTGACGATACGCAGCTAGTGGTTGCCCTCACGGAAGGCTCTACCATCGACCATATTAGATTCAAGGCGGGTCTGAACGCTGTAGCAGCCTGGATGACAGATAACTGTCTTCAATTGAATGCTGCCAAGACGGAGTTACTTCTGGTGGGTAGAAATGCAGATCTATGGGGTGACCACTGGTGGCCATCTGCTTTGGGGGCAGTCCATACACCTAAAACTGAAGTGAAAAATCTGGGAGTCTGGCTGGACTCTGAGCTCAAGTTTGATGTCCAGACTAAAAAGATTGCCGCTACCTGCTTTGGAATCTTACGTAGCCTTAAACCATTCTTGAAATTTTTCGATCCAGTTACCAGGCAGTTAATTGTTCAGGCTACAGTACTGTCCAGACTGGATTATGCCAGATCCTTACTTCTAGGCGCTAACAAGATGGAAATTGCCCGCCTTCAACGTATTCAAAATGCGGCCGCGAGGGCCTTAATAGGCCTGCCACGCTTTAGTCCCACTTCTGCCTCCATCCGGAAACTTCATTGGCTTCCTGTAGCTCAAAGGATACAGTTGAAGACCCTATGTATCTCCTTTAAAATCCTTAGACTGTCTACCCCTAAAATGTTGGGATCACTGCTAAATCTGTATATGCCTTCGCATTCTTTGCTTTCGGCAGGACAGAATCTGGTGGTAGCTCCCCGGTTTAAGCGTAGCAGAGCAGGTGGCCGTTCCTTCAGTGTTTTAGCAGCTAAGTTATGGAACTCCCTTCCTGCCCAGATACGGGAGTTGAAGGACATGTTGCAATTCAGGAAAGTGGTCAAAAATTTTTTATTTCCTGGAAAATAATTTTCTCTATCGGTCTTCTGCCCTCAGTTCTGTTTTTCTCTTGGGACTAGCGCCGGGACGCCTCTTCGCTGGGGCAGCTGTGCGCTCTATAAACCATATAACATAACATAACATAAGTACACACTCATGAAGGGACAGCCAGCTGGACAACAGATGGGGACCCCGGACACGGGCGAAAAAACGGCTGGGTCCCAGAAAGAAGTAACGCTACAGGATGTTATGGCGACACTGCTCCAAATGCAGACGTCTATCGGCTCCATTTCCACAGAGGTATCGCTACTGAGGCGGATCTCTCCAACATGAGCTCCAGAGTCACACAGGTGGAGGCCACAACGGAAACCCTGGTCTCAGACATGACGACGCTTAAGAAGCAGGTGGCCCATCTGGAGCATATGAACTTGCAATTGGCAGCGAAACTGGATGATCAGGAAGGGCGCTCTCGGCGCAACAACGTGTGTCTGGTTGGCGTACCGGAGAGTATTCGGGGACCGGCGCTAGATCTCTTTGTAGAGGAACTGATACAGACACGGCTCTCACCACGAGGTCTCTCCAAATTCTTCTCGGTGGAAAGGGCTTATAGGGTCCCGGGCAGAAGGCCCAAGCCGGGGGCTCCCCCGAGGCCAATCCTCGCAAGACTTTTCAATTTCCGTGATAGGGACGTGATCCTACAAGCGGCCACAGTGGGTCCCCCTCTTAAAGTTGACAATAGTACAGTGCAATTATATCCTGACTATACGGTGGCAGTCACGGCCCAAAGGCTCAGCTTCACAGAGGTGAAAAAGGAACTCCGCAACTGAGAATTGAAGTATGCAATGCTGTTTCTGGCGAAATTACGTGTGGAGGCGGAGGGAAACACCTGGTTCTTTGAGTCGCCGTGTGAGGCGACTGACTGGCTTGAGGGCTGGAGGCCGGCGAACTGAAATCGAGGACAGAGGGGACGGAGATGGCGGCCCTCCCAACATGAGGAGGGTGAAGAACTTAAGGGCCTGAAGCAGGAGACAAATGGAGAACAGAGAGTAGACGACTTGGCAGAATGAACGGCCTGCGGCCTGAGAAGTGACCATGGACCTATCACTGGCACAAGGGGGTATGACATAAACTGCGGCTAGATACTCTCACCTGAAAGGAAACAGTGAAGCGGAGGCGCCTACCCAGGATGCCTGGCTCACATCAGACTGTAGTGTTGGTAACGCCGAATCAGGTACTACTGTGTGAGGCCGCCGGCACGGCGTGGGAACAGTTACGGACTATATGGAGACTCTGTTGTAGGCTTCAGATGAGTATGGATCGGGATGGGCGGGTGGGATGGGTGAGCTTTCTTACTCCCCAGGTTACAAATGTACAATGGTTTGGGATGGAAACACTCTGCTATGTTGGGGTGGCGGGTAGTTTGGAATCCACTTGGCAGGGAGGCAGGGTGGGGGGATGTTCAGGGAGGGGGTTTTGCAAGGGGAGGGGAAGCGATTGGGAGGACACTCCCACTGTTTTGGGGACTTTTGATGGAAAGTTTGATACATGAAACATCAGTTCGGATCACGACACTCCGCACGTTGATAAAAATCCCCAGAACACATGGCAGATACTCACCAGGGTGCTAGCGCCTTAGCCGCAGGGATGCAAGAGATGCAGAAGCGAGTACCACAGTTTACGGTGCTCTCGTGGAATGTCAATGGGCTGGGGGACATAATTAAGCGTGGGCTAGTGCTGCAATATTTAAGGAGGAAGAACCCAGCTGTTGCATTACCCCAGGAGACGCACCTGCTGGGCACAACTGTCAAAGTACTGAATAGATGGGGGTTCCAAATGGCCGCTCATGCGGAATTCTCTCCTGGGTCCAGAGGTGTAGGTGTCCTGGTGAATAAACGTTTCTCTAGGATGGTATTGAAAACTTTCAATTATGAGCAGGGTCGATTCGTGGCCCTGTCCTGGCAGTGGGATGGCAAGTGTTGGACCTGGCCTCGTGGCGTGGTTCCCCCCGTTCCTCAGCACCCTGTTAGCCTAGCCCTGAACCCAGAAGCCCCTGGTCGCCCTGCTCCCTGTACGCCCAAACTCCCTGCACGACCCCGCCAGCCAACGACCAGCCCCGCATGCCCTGGCCTCCTTCCTGGCTCTGAGCGCCCAGAACCTGCATCACCCCACAGGGCCCCCCGGCAGCCATTGACTCCCTGGGCCTAGCATGACCCTGGCCTCAGCGAAACTTAGACTCCAAGGCGCGCCAGTCCCGGCTGGGGGGGTAAAGCGCTCCCCAAGTGAGATAAGACAGGGAGTTTCGATTGCACCTACGGCCTCCCCCGAGAGACTGGTTTCTCTCACACCTCTGGCCTATCCCTGTGGGCCGGTTTTGATCGCACCTCTGGCCTCCCCAAGTGCTGGCTCCAGACCCTGCTGGGCGTCTGGGAATTCCCAGGCGCATCTTCAAGAGGATCAAAGAGCCAACCGCCGCACCTCTCCAACGACCAGCCCCCAAGGCCTGAGAACTCCGCCTGTGAGGGTCCGGACATCAAAGGGCCACTGGACTATATCAAGGCTCGCTCAACAACTAGCGGGCAGTTGTATCCTGCTGATCTGATCCTGCTGATCTGATCTGCTGATCTGATCGCGGCTGACCCTTGGGGAAAACTGAACCTTCAAACCCTTTGAGCCCTGCTGACGCTGTCGCGGCTCCTTCTCGTAACGACAGAAATAGAACATCAGAGCCCTGCTGACCTCGTCGCGGCTCGAGCTTGAACTCTAAAGAGACCCTCGTGAAACCTCCTGAGCCCTGCTGACACTGTTGCGGCTCCTCAAGAACACCTCCGGATCGAGCCCTGCTGACCTCGTCGCGGCTCGAGGAGTACTCTGGTCCGGCTGTACCATCGACGCTACCAACACGACGTGAGTCGACTCGAAGTGAGTGAAGCAGCTAGTACGACCATCATCTTTCGTATCCCCCGGCTCGAGGATTGAGTGCTGTGCGCAGGGTACGCTTCGTACAGGCCTAAAGACTGAGACTGTCCCGCTTCCCTCTTCCCGAATCCCTGAGACTTTACGATCTCTCGATCGCTTGTACATAAGTGTGCTGATTCCTTTTTACTGTTCATAAAGAACTTGTTACTGAAAACCTACGGTGTGGTGTCCGTTCGTAAGTGTGGTGTGGGCTCAGTGTGTATGATCCTAGACTCAAAGTCCTCCCCGGTGAGGACCTCACGTTAAGACTCGGCATTACTTGTGGGAGAGGTGGGTCCCAGGGCGGTCGGGTGAGCATAACCTGGCCCTCTGAGATCGCCCCTTCTAACAACAAGGCATACAATATTGTTTCCGTTTATATCCCAGCAATACTGCATAAGACAGCATTCACAGATCTGGGAAAGTTCCTCTTAGCCCTCCCTGAGGGGGAATTGATTATCGGAGGGGACTTTAATGCAGTCATGGACCCTGATCTTGATAGACAACCTGTCAGAGGTGCAGGGGGGGGACACGACACTTGCAGGACTTTGTGGAGGCGTTGGGACTTTTAGATCAATGGAGGATCAGGTATCCAACAGATAGGCAATTAACGTTCCACTCTGGGGCCCACAACAGTCTGCCTTGGCTTCCGGGATACTGGGCCTGGTAGACATACAACATCTCCCGCGAGGCATTTCTGACAACTCCCCAGTCAGTGTCACTTACCCATCCCCCAACCTACAGAACAGACGGCTCTTCCCCATTAGACTTGAGTACTTACAAGATAAGAAGGTTTGCAAAACATTGCTTCAGGTCACCAAACACTATTTTGAAGAAAATGAACGTTCGGTTTCCTCTCCATCAACACTCTGGGAGGCATACAAGACAGTTTTGAGAGGCCAGGCCATATCGGTAATAACGGGGAAAAGAGAGATCAGCAGAGACACATAGCTGACCTGGAGGACGCAGTGGGTAGGGCCGAGATGGAGCACACGCTTGACTTAACGGAGGACACGGCACATGCGCTGAATCTGGCGCAACAGGAATACAGGGCCTATATAAGAGAGGGGGTGAAGGATATACTTAAGGAGACCCAGCATACTATCTACGGACAGGGGGCAAGGCAGGGAAATTACTGGCGTGGTTGGGGAAGAAAGAAAGGGCGAGTAATTGGATAACTCAAATACGCACACGTGAAGGCGTGCTAGTACAGACCCCACAACAGATTGCAGATGAATTGGCATGACACTACGAACTAGTATACACACCGGTGGCTGAGGCAACAGTTGAGGACAATCTGGCGTTTTTGCATGACATACAGACACCTACTTTAGGGGAAGATGCTATCTCTGCAATGGAGGAAGATTTGACGCTGGAAGAGGTAACACAGACTGTTAGGGCACTGCACTCGGGGAAGGCGTTGGGGCCAAACGGAATCCCAATTGAATTCTATAAACTAGGATCTACTCAGGTGGCGCCACGCTTCCTAGCCATGTATAAAGAAAGCTTTGAAACCGGGGCTCTCCCTTGTGACCAGAGACTGGCGACGATAGTGGCAATACACAAGCCGGGTAAACCGGTGCAGGTGTGTGGGTCCTACAGGCCAATCTCCCTGCTTAATGCAGAGGCCAAAATATTGGCAAAAGCCCTGACCACGAGACTCCAGCCCCACCTAGCCGACATCATCCACCCGGACCAGTCAGGCTTCATGCCCCACCGTAATACGGCACTCAACTTGCGGCGGCTGTTCGGCGTGTTGGAGAGTAGGGGAATGATAGCTGAGGACGCGGCCATACTTTCCTTAGATGCCCGTATGGCATTTGACTTGGTGGAATGGCCCTTCCTCTTTGCGGCCCTTCAGCATCTGGGCTTTGGCCCCAAATTTTGTCAATAAGTACGCTTACTCTACGAATGACCAGTTGCCATGGTGGTGGTAAATGGCTGTCTTTCAAGGGAATTCCCACTAGGTAGAGGGACACAGCAGGGGTGCCCGCTGTCACCCCTGCTTTTTGCTATATTTTTGGAGCCGTTATCGACATGGATCAGGCAGGACCCCATGATACAGGGCATTAAATGGGCAACGTGCTGGGAAGACAGAATATCATTGTACGCAGACGACATCCTACTATACCTCACTTCCCCAGCGCGGTCTATCAATCGTCTGCTTGACATGTGTGCGGAGTACAGGAGAATGAATGGTTATATGATAAATTGGGACAAGTCTCTGCTATATGTCCTCACTGGCTCGCCACCGTGCTTACCAAGCGGATGCGCATTACAGACTGTCACGGACGTGTTTAAATACCTAGGGATTTTCATCACGGCCCACCAGGCGCAATTTATGGATCAAAATTTAATGCAGCCACTACAGCGGCTTAAGCGGGATGTTCAGAATTGGCGAACACTGCCCCTCACCCTCCTAGGGCGCGCAGCTCTCTTTAAAATGGTGGCGCTGCCGAAATTTCTATATGTACTGCAAAATACCCCGTATCGGGTCCCAGCTCAATATATTAGGGCAGTAGAGGCAGAAATCACTACTCTCCTATGGGAAGGGAGGGCTCCTCGCATTGCCATGAAGAAATTGACTAGAAACTGGTATGATGGGGGGATAGCTCTGCCAGATGTGCGGGCATATTACTGGGCGACACACCTAGTCCCGATCAATCAGTGGTTACATGTCCCTCAAAACGAGCGAGCATACAGGATAGACAGACATATATTGGAGGAGAAAGGTATCATGAGCACCCTTTTTTTTTTAAACTTTATTTGTCATTTTCAGAAGCATCATACACAAACCATCAGCAATTGAAACAATACACCCCATCTTGCAGCACAAAACACCCTGATTGACAGCCTTCGGCGTATGAACAAATGCAAAGGCCAAAGGGATTGGGGTCGTCCACAACAGTTTAGCACAGCGATTAAATAGCCCCGGATTCAATAACATTCCCACCCGGCACATGCGGACAGTGTTCAGTAGCAGCGCATAAGGTGTACCATCAGCACAAGCTAACCCACTCCTTCCGGGTACAGTTGATTGTCCAAATGCGCCTGGTGCTCAGCTGCGAGTTTAGCAATGTACGTGCGGTACGGCCCCCATATGTCTAAGGGTCTAGACGACGTAGGGATGGTGGAGGAGTACTCTACACAGTTGACATTGCAGGAGGCCAAGCTCTTTAACCAGTATTTCACCGTCGGGCTTCTTGCGGAGCACCAAAGTAAGGCCACCTCGCGCTTAGCTAACAAGCAGCCCAGCGTTGCAAGACTGCGAACTGCTGGTGGGAAGTTCGTCACAAAGCCTAACAAAGCAATTTCGGGGGTCGGAGTCAGGGGACGCCTAGTATTTTACCAAATGTGATGTGTACCTATAGCCAGTAGTCTTGCAGTCGGGGGCAGGTCCATGATAGATGAGCAAAATCAGCCTCTGCAGTTTTACACTTAGGGCAAATAGGGGAGCGGGAGGGGTCTATTCTGTGGGCCAGAGCAGGGGTGTGGTACAACCGCCTCAGGAATTTAAAATGAATGAGCTTGTGCCGGGTGTTCAATGACACTTTCTTGGTTACAGCGCAGCACCGAGCCCACTCTACATCTGAGATCTGTTTCCCCAGATCCTTTTCCCAAGCCAGGCGGACCTTCGCATCTGCTGCAGGAGTAGCCGCTAAGCTAAGTCTGTATATTTTAGTAACCATGTGTGCCCCTGATGGATGTTGAATGACTGTAGTCAGAGGTTGCGCCTCCTCTGGAGCCAGTGGAAAGGTGGGAAATGTGGCTCGCAGTAAGGATCGCAATCGGGACAGTACAAAGGAGTCCATAAAATTACGGTCCTGGAACCGGGGGTCCTCCGTCAGACTAAAGGCATGTCCATCCGGGAATAGGTCTCCCACCGTGTTTAAGCCGAACTTAGAGAGTGTAGTACGCACCACTGCCTCACCAGTGATCGGAAGCCAGTGTGCATTAGGGAGGGGAAGGAGTGGGGAGTATAGTATATCAAGTTTAAGTAACCTCCGGATTTTCTCCCATGCCCAGCATGTGAACGATACCGTTTGGATATCCTGGGGGAATGTCTGACATAATATCGACAGACAGAAAATCGACCTACAAAAATATCGAGACAAAAATATCGAAGTCAAAAATATCGAAATTATATCTACATAATGGTAAGTACAAAAATATCGAAAAAATTATATCGTAGTACAAAAATATCGAAATTTAAAAAATATTGTTTTTTTAAATGTATTAATAATAATGTAAAAATAATTTTAAAATACATATAATTTAACAAATATTAAATAAAAACATTAAAACATAATTAAAAAATTAAAAGTAATACATATACATTTAAAATAAATTAAAAACGTAATAATTTAATGTAATTTTATTTTTTTTAATTTCATTTAATTGATTTAAAATAAATTTAAATTTATGTTATTTTTACCCTGTACGCCTGTACCCCAAAAACCCAAAACTGACCCTGAACCCTAAAAATACCCCTGTACCCCAAAAACCCAAAACTGACCCTGAACCCTAAAAATACCCCTTTACCCAAAAACTGAAAACTGACCCTGAACCCTAAAAATACCCCTTTACCCAAGAACTGAAAACTGACCCTGAACCCTAAAAATACCCTTTTACCCAAGAACTGAAAACTGACCCTGAACCCTAAAAATACCCCTTTACCCAAGAACTGAAAACTGACCCTGAACCCAAAAAATACCCCTTTACCCAAGAACTGAAAACTGACCCTGAACCCTAAAAATACCCCTGTACCCCAAAAACCCAAAACTTACCCTGAACCCTAAAAATACCCCTTTACCCAAAAACTGAAAACTGACCCTGAACCCTAAAAATACCCCTTTACCCAAGAACTGAAAACTGACCCTGAACCCTAAAAATACCCTTTTACCCAAGAACTGAAAACTGACCCTGAACCCTAAAAATACCCCTTTACCCAAAAACTGAAAACTGACCCTGAACCCTAAAAATACTCCTTTACCCAAAATTAATTAACGGTATTTAATTACCAATTAATTATTAATTAACAATAACAATAAAGTAAATATATTAGCACATTAGCTATAATTAATTTAATTTACTAATTAATATTATTTTTTCCCAAATAATTAATTAACAATAAAAAAATATATATATATTAAAAAATTACTCTAATTAATGTAAATAACTAATTGATATTAATTAATTACCAATTAATTATTAATTAAAAATATGTACAAAATTATATTAATTAATTAACTAATTAATATTAATTAATTACCAATTAATTATTAATTAAAATATTTACAAACATATATTAATTAATTAATTATTATTAAATTACTTCCCACCCTATTCCCCTATAAACCCACAACCCGCTCTAATACTAAAACGCAAAATGTTAACAAAATTACTAATTTTCAAACATACATTTCTAAACATATTTAGCAAACATATAAACAACAAAATAAAATACATAACACTAAACAACAAAATTTCGATATTACTAACATACATACCTTAATCTCGATATTCTGTCTGTCGATATTATGGCACATCGATATACTATACCATCGATATTAAAACATCGATATTATTGCATATCGATATTTTAATTTCGATATTTTGTCTGCCTACCATCCTGGGGGTCGCGTGGGATCCCCCTCGGGAGCAGTGTAGCCAAGGAGTGGGGTAACACCAGGTCCGTCTCTGGTTTCAAGAATAGTATGCGCGCATCTGGGTGGAACCATGGGTATGCGAAGGAACCTTGTGCTGCCAAGAAATACCGATAAAAATCGGGTACTCCCAGGCCACCCCTCTCGTAGGGCAGGGTCAAAACATGCCACGCGACTCGAGGGGTTTTGTTGCCCCATATCAACCGTAGCAGTAATGTTCGCAGCTGCGTGAAAAAAAATTTAGTCAGAGGTATTGGAATATTATTAAATAAATACAAAAATCGGGGCAGTACCACCATTTTCACTATGGCAATGCATCCCACCATTGAAAGCGGTAGCCGAAGCCATTTGTCGATGTTATCCTCCAAAAAATCTAGTGCTCTGCCATAGTTGAGTCGAATAATGTCCACCGTGTTAAGATGGACGTGTATACCCAAGTATTTCACCGATTCATCACACCACTCCAATGGGTACTCGCATTCCCAGGGCGTAGTGGCGGCGGTCAGCAGGAAAATGAGGGATTTGCGCCAGTTCATGCGCAGCCCGGAGTATGTGCCAAACCGCGTGATTTCCGCTAATAGTGGTGCCAAGTTTTCGGCCGGAGCACGGACATAGAGTATTAGATCATCCGCATACAACGAAGCAAGCAGAGGACCCGTGCGAAATTGTAGGCCCCGGAAGCTGTGGTTGTCCTGGAAGTGAAGGACCAAGGGGTCCATCGCCAATATGAATAACAAGGGGGACAAGGGGCACCCTTGTCTCGTGCCTCTGGACAGGAAGAACGCCTCTGTGAGGGTGCCATTCAGGCGTATACAAGCCGTGGGCTTAGTATATAGCAGCGCCACTGTGGAGACAAAACACTCCGGCATGCCCATTCGTCTCATAATTGATAGAAAAAAGGGCCATTCTAGGGAGTCGAACGCCTTCTCAGCGTCTAAAAGCACTGCGGCTGCCGGAGTGTTGGGGTCTACCCGGTGAATCACTGAGAATAAGGTACGCAGATTCAGCGAGGTGGATCGGTGTGGCACGAACCCCGATTGAGCGGGGGATATGATGAACTCCATTAAAAGGGCCAGTCGCGTGGCCACTATTTTCGCCAAGATTTTATAGTCAGTATTCAATAGCGAAAGGGGCCTATAGGAGCCACAGAGGGTCGGGTCTTTTCCGGGTTTCGGGAGCAAGATGATGACCGCTTCCCTAAACGTGGGGGGCAAGACACCCGTCTCCAGAGCCTCAGCATAGACTTCTATTAACTCCGGCACCAGTTCCTCCTTGTAGGCCTTGTAAAAATCGGCCAAGAAGCCATCGAGACCTGGAGCCGCCGAGCCTCGTAGGGCGTCTATGGCCTCCACTACCGAGTCGGTTGTTATCGGGTGTGCAAGGAACTCTTGCATGTGTTTTTCCAGAAAGACCAGTGCAATTTCGTCAAGGTAAGAGCCCTGAGCACGTAGGTTTTTGGCAGTGGACGAGGAGTAGAGGGTAGTGTAATAGGTTAAGAAGGCGTGGGATATTTCGGGGGTGGTGTGTAGTAGCGTACCATCTGGGGTCGTTATTTCTGTTATGTACTGCGCCTGTCTTGGTGGGCGGAGTAGGTGCGCTAGCAGCCTCCCGGGTCTGTCTCCCTCCCCATACTGCCGTGCCGAGTGTTGTGTGGTCAGGAAATGTAGCTCTCTATCGGCTGTTTCCCGAAACTCCAGCAGCAGGGAAAGGCGGCGCGTTTCAAGTGTCTCAGAAGGGGCTCGGAGCTGGCCATCTTCCACAATTCGGATGTCGTTCTCAAGGCGTGTAAGTTGGGACCTAATAGAGCACAGAACTCCCACATGAGTGGCAATGCATACCCCCCTGACAGTGGCCTTAAACCCCTCCCACAAGGTTGCATGTGTTTCCACTGACCCCGTGTTTAGTTCAAAATAGTCAATGATAGCAGTTCGGATTGTTTTGGTGAACACCGTGTCAGCAAGGGCCTTACCGGGGAATCGCCATTGCCGTTCAAAGCCTCCAGGTCGTGGGATACCTAGTTGTAACGCCACTGGGGAGTGGTCCGACAATGTACGCGGCAGCGTAGTGTGCGACGTCACCCATTCAGCCACCCCGGGGGAGAGCAGCCAGTAATCTAGCCTTGTCCAAGTGTTATGGAAGCTGGAAGGGTGTGTATATTCTGGGGAATTCCCGTGTAGTCTAGCTTCGATGTCTACGAGGGAGTAGCCCTCACATATGTCAACCATGACTGGTCTGGAGTGTTTCCTAGTGTCCGCAGCAGCCGAAGTCCCATCACGTGTGGGGTTAAGGAGTAAATTAAAGTCCCCCCGATAAGTATGTGGCCAGTGGCTGTCGTGGTTAGTTTCATCTGTAAGTCTTGAAAGAAGGCAGGGGTGTCAGTATTGGGGCCATATACATTTACCAGGGTAACCGTCTGAT
This sequence comes from Lissotriton helveticus, assembly GCF_964261635.1. NCBI lineage: Eukaryota > Metazoa > Chordata > Amphibia > Caudata > Salamandridae > Lissotriton > Lissotriton helveticus. Next base: position 1,788,332,802 of record NC_136061.1, read on the forward strand.
GAAACAGTGAGCCTGTCACCAACAAGTAACGGCCCTCAGGGTCTCCTACCGTGGAGTGTAGTATGAAGGGTATTCGTTTATGTACCAAGATGGCCACCCCCCTGGAATATCTGCTAAAGTCGGAGAAAAAGCGGTGCGAACCCCAGCTCCTAGCCAGTAGCCGGGACCCTGTAGGACTCAGGTGTGTTTCCTGAAGAAACGCAATGTCGACTGTATGCCTGCCTAGATAGTTAAAGACCTGCCTGCATTTCCTCGTGTCATTTAGACCCCTGACATTCCATGACATCAGGGTAATCCGGGACAAGTCATCCCGCCTGGGCTGTCTGGTCATGAGATATTGTGTCTATATGTTCAATCCAGGGTGAGCCAGGGGCTACTGAGACGTGCGACGGAATGTGGTGTGTGCTTGCTATCTGAGTGCAGAATGGTTTCAAACTAACCAATAAACTTACCCCACCCCCTCCCCCCACCCAGCCTCCAAACAGCCCAGGGAGGCATAGCCCCACGAACCATGCAGCGAGCCAAACAAAACACAGGGTTGCACAGTACATTGAAAAACTATAGCTCAGCTGCATTAAGAAAAAGAGTAGTGAGACAACAGTGGCATCCGCCATGGGGAGCGGCAACGCCACGCCGGTCGGGGAGCAAACGATATTGGATTATCTTAGCATGCGTAACCAAACCAGTCTGTGCGCCCGAAAGGCAACAAGAGTAGAACTTCAGCCCAAAATGTCTAGATATAATGTTCAGCCATTGCCCGTCTCGGCAAATAAATCATCGCTTGTTTGGGAGGCAATTCTGAGCGGGGAAGCAGGCGGGTGCGACCCAGACCGAGATGGGCCCTCGTCTCGTCGCTTGTAATGGTGGCAAAATTCCTGGGGCTCCGTCGGTGTTTCAAAGATGCGGGGCCTGCCATCAATGTCCACTTTAAGTCTAGCTGGGTAGAGCATTCCGTAGCGCAGTCCAAGATTCCGTAGTGTGGCTTTAACTACATTGAACTTTTTGCGCGCTTCCTGGACCGTGAAGGTGAAATCAGGAAAGAAGGAAAGCGTGTTGCCCTGCCATGTCACCACACCACGATCTCGTGCCGCTCGGAGGACCGTGTCGCGGTCTCTGAAGTTCATGAGGCGAGCTATGATTGGGCGCGGCGGGAGACCTGTTCTGGGCCGGGGTCCTAGTGATCTGTGGGCACGTTCCACCACAAAACCCTGAGTGAAGGAGTCTCGGCCAAAGAGATCAATGAGCAACTGTTCGACAAACGTGTCCATCCGGCCAGTTTGCGTCGTCTCCGCCATGCCAGTGATGCGCACGTTGTTTCTTCGTCCCCGGGCCTCGAGATCCTCATTTTTGATGGCCACTTCTTTAAGGATCCTCTCCACCCTCTCCAGTCTCTTCAGGGATTTAGTCGCGCCATCTTCCACATCGGAAATCCTGGATTCAGCCAGGTCCAGTCGTCGGTCGTGTGCCTGGATCTTGGAGCCCATGTCTTCCATGCGGCGCTCCAGATTGTCAAATCGCCCGTCTAGCGCCTTGAAACCTGCCCTCATCTCCGTCATCATGGCTGTCATGAGGGAAGTGGTATCCTCCCGGTCTTCACCCCCAGTCGCCTCCATTCGGGCCTCTAGTGGGGGGTCAGCGATGGGTAGGGAGGCCCCAGCAAAGTTCAGTTTGCGCTGATTGAGGTCGCGTTTTCCCATTGTGGCCGTGCTGCAGGGCCACCCGGCCCAGGTCTCCGTGCGTTTACTCGTCCCCTTGTACTAGCGCTGTCCAAAATGGCCGTGTGGCTGTGCAGGGCAATGGATCGTGTACCCTCTATGGAGGCTGGTTAGGGCTCTGCCTGGCTCGAGTCTCTGGTAGCAGTGAGTGGCGTACCGTGTGTTGCGGGTCAGGCGAACAAGGAGCAGTTCTTCCAGGCGCCCTCGTGGTCCGTCAGGCTAGGCGGCGTGTCTTTTTAGTCCCCTCACTAACGGTACCGGGGGGGGTAGAGGGGGCCAGCCATGCCGCAGACACGAGGCCGGGCAACGCCGGCGCCAGCGGCACCCAGAGCGGCCCCACAGGCCAACCGCCAAGCAATCCGCCCCCCGCGCCGGGCCTACGTCCCCGCCGCGGGCCCAATGGAGCTCCCGGCTTAAGCCCGCCCCCAAGGCCGAAAAAGGCCCGAGAGCGGATTCGGCGCACAGCGCCGCCCAACGGGAGCCGGGTAGCAACAGGCCCGCCGCGGAGCCGAGCCCCCTGCCCTCAGAGCCGCACACCACCGCGGCTGGACCCCGCAGGCCACCCAGGCGCCCCCCGCGCAGCACGCCCTACCTCCGCTCCGCGCCGCCGCCGCTCCTCGCGCTCCGCCCGGCCGCTGGTCGGGTCGCCGTATCTTCGGATCCGCTGCAGCCACCGTTATCAAATTCGCATCCGTCGTGCAGTGGAGGATGTTGTGCAGGATCGCGGGTTTGGATGCACTTCAGGATCGGGGGTTACCGCATTTTTCGAGCGTTAACTCCCCGGACCGGCGGAGCTTCAGCAAGAGGCGGCCATCTTGGTCTCCTCCTCGGCCACGCACCCCAATCATGAGCACCCTTTACAATAGAAAACGGAAACAGACAGCTATTGCCAGAGCCAAAATACTGTCTATTGAACATCTGGGAACCAACGGACTTAAGTGTGGTAATGCAAGGGTGGGTAACACTGGGAGTTACGGTGGAGAAACGAAATATAGCGCAGCGATGGGGCTCTGGACTTGGCCCGGCGTTAACCCAGTGGTGTGCAGACATGGATCTTGCAATGGTGGCAGAAAGGTCAGTGTATATATCCAGAAAATGCCCCAAAAAGAGGGAAAAAGTGTGGGGTAGTTGGAATGTGTATAGAGGTGGAATCTGTGAACCGGTGCCCCCGGAAGATTCTGACTCAGACTCTGATGATGGCGCCTGACTGCTCCTTGTGCCCGAGAGTGGGTCCATTCTATGGGGAGGTGGTGGCGAGATGGTCGCAACTGCCTGGTGTAAAGATGCTGTTACTTGAAAGATGGTTTATGGGTAAATCTGCAATTGAGATTTGCACTGATGTCATGAACAATATACTGTATGATCATTATTCACTCTATCAAATAAAAATGTTTATTAAAAAAAAGAAGAGGCTGAACAGCAGTATTAAGCACAATTTAAACAAACATTGGTAATGCATCAGTTTCACCTATGGAATTAATAATAAGCTGATTCTATTAATCACCCTCTGGGATGAAGCTCCCTTACAGGTATCAGGAGAGTGGAGAAGATGTGGCACAGTGGCCAGAGCGGCTGACTCGAGAGCTGGGGATCCCGGTTCAAGTCTTGGCTGCATAATATCCTGTGATTCTGGGCAAATCATTTAATCTCTCCTGTCATAAATGGCGCTATATAAATCTATATAAATTTGCTGCAAGAGCAAAAAGCAGAAAGAGACAAAACAAATATTAAAAATATAAATATATCCAAGCGGATGTTAACAGTATTTTGACTACGGGAAACTGATATGAGAAGCAGACGAGGAACAAGGCTTGCTAAACGCTGGAAAATATGCTACAGCCAATAGAAATGAGAAAAAGTAAATAGCTTGCACAGGAGCCAATGAAAAGCTAGGAAAGAGAAGGAGTGGTGGTAAGCCCCTTTTAAATTTATATTAATACAATAGAATTCACAAACACGATGCAAGTGCTGGACAGGCGAAACCTAAAACCAAAAACAGAAAAGCATAATCAGGGATATGGCTTGGTGTTTCACAGAGAGAAGGAGATGGGTAGAGGTTATGCCAATGTAACATTTATTTCTTGTTTGTAATTCACATGATAGATATAACCCAAAGACCAAAGAAATAGACATAAGGAATCATAATAATAGTTGTGTTCCTAAGAACATTTTGAAGAACTTCACAATGATGAAAGCTAGGTAGCATGAGTCCTTATAGACACCTGTGCTCAACAGTTGCTTGCAATTGCTGAAGAGAAGGTTTTTTTAGCATGAATTTTTCTTCCAGATTACTTGATGGAGGACACTGAGAAACTAGGACCTACCATAGTGTATCTTGCCGTTGAGAAGTCTTGAGTCCCGTTGGTCAATACAGATGGTGAGACGCTGAGGTCAGAGTTTTGTAGATTGAAAAGCAAGGTACCGGAAAAATGTTGGTCAGGAGTTGATGAGATAGTCAGTAGATGTTCCTGTTGAGAAGGGGATGCAACTGTTGCTGAATATTGTTGGCAAGAGTGTGGTTTTCCTATTGGTCAGTTGCTTGATGAGTGGTATTTTGGTAGTTGTTGATGAGATGGCATGTTAATGATGATGGGATTATGAATGTCACCAAGAGGTAATTATTGGTGGGTATTATTTCTGAGAAGAAGAGATGGCAATATTTTGGTAGTGTAGATGAAAAGATAAAGTATCACTTTCTAAGCAATAATGGTGAAACTGTGCAGTGACTGCAGGCAGATATTGATATTGATATTGAGACAATGATGTTACAGTTGTGTGATTTGGTTGATGCGAATCCAGTATGCCTGTTGGTAGGTATTGTCTGTGAGAAGACAAAGGCTGTCAAACAGTTAACTCTTAAAAAATAATTTCAGCACAGTGTTGCTCAACAGCTCCTTAGATTGTATGTACTAATTTACACTGTGATATGTCCCAAAGAAATTCTACAACTACTGTTCTTTTTAATTTATAAATATGGAAATAGGGATGGTTTGAGAAAAACAACTCTGAGATTTGTTCTGGTGTTTTGGTGGCTCCTGAGTCAGAAAAGGGAATGAAAAGGCTACAATCTTGTTGCAAATTGGATACTAAAAGCTAGAACTGGTATTGTTTGCCAAAGCCTCTTTATCAAAAATGCATCTTCTTAATATTATAACCTTCTAATTACTATAAACTGTAAAGTTGGACATAGGGTTATAGCAGCGGCTGGATTATTGGTAGGGGTGGGTGGGATGTTCCATTCTACCCATAGACTTGGTGGAATTTTGTCCACTCCATGTTACTCTTTAACACGGAGTTCTGACAAAATTCCACTAGTCGCTGCATAGAGGAATCTTTCCCAGGCAAGGCTCAAGAATATGCAATCTGAGTAGCGTGAGTGAGCTTTAGCATCCCCTAGCATAATTTTCTAACACACTCGGTCACTGGCGTTTGTGAGTGGTTGTGGTCAGAGGCTGCTCAAGATTTGCGGCTGCTCAAGTAGATTTCCTACTCAAACAGCAGCAAAATCAAATCGAATGGCTATGTGCTCCACTGCAACGCATGGTGACATTTGCACTGATTTTCAATGCTACTAACACAATTGGTGCTAAATTGTAGTGCAAACAGTGTGAGCTGCATAATTTCAGCCCATTGGTGGAATTCTGTGGAATCTCACTGAGTTTTCTGTAACTCGGTTGAATTCCACAGAGTGAAACTCCAAGAGTTCTGCCCACACCTAATAATTGCAAGGCACAGATTTAGGATCAAGGAAGTATGAATCCAGGCAAACTAACAAAACCATCTCCTGAATGATCACTGTTCCCTGAACCTTCAAGACTAGCAATATACCCAGGTGTTGTGGTTGCATGTATTGTGACTTTATTTGTATCCTGATCACCAATAGCTTTGGGCCCAGATGTTGTGACTTGCTCTTCAGTTGTATCAGGCTCACCACTTCCTTCAGATTCAGATGTTGTGACTTGCTCTTCTGTCGTATCAGGCTCACCTGCAGCTTCGGATTTAGATGTTGTGACTTGCTCTTCTGTAGTATCAGGCTCACCACCACTACCTTCGGCTTCAGATGTTGTAATCTGCTCATCTGTTGTATCAGGCTTACCACTGTCTCCAGGTGCAGATATTGTAGCTTGCTCGTCTATTGTATCAGGCCCACCTGTGGCTTCAGATTTAGGTGTTGTGAATTCCTCTTCTGTTGTACCAGGCTCACCGCTACCTTCTGGTTCAGATGTTGTGTCTTGCTCTTCTGTTGTATCAGGCTCACCACTATCTTTGGGTTCAGATGTTGTGACATGCTCTTCTGTTGTATCAGGCTCCCCAGGAGCTTTGGATTCAGATGTTGTGACATGTTCTTCTGTTGTATCAGACTCACCTGAAGCTTTGGATTTAGATGCTGTGACTTGTCCTTCTATTGTATCAGGCTCACCACTACCTTCGGATTCAGATGTTGTGACTTGCTCCTCTGTTGTATCAGGCTCACCACTGTCTCTAGGTTCAGATGTTGTGACATGCTCTTCTGCTGTATCAGTCTTACCACTACCTTTGGGCTCAGTTGTTGTGACTTGCCCTTCTGTTGTATCAGGCTCACCACTATCTTCAGGTTCAGATGTATTCAGTTGCTCTTCTATTATATCAGGCTCACCTGTAGCTTCGGATTTAGATGTTGTGACTTGTTCTTCTGTTGTATCAGGCTTACCACTACCCTCAAGTTCAGATGTAGTGACTTGTGCTTCTGTTCTATCAGGCTCACCAGGCTCACCACTACCTTTGAGTTTGGATGTTGTGACATGCTCTTCTGTTATATCAGGCGAACTACTATCTTCAGGTTCAGATGTGACTTTCTTTTCTGTTGTATCAGGCTCACTACTATTTTTAGGTTCAGATGTTGTGACATGCTTTTGTGCTGTATCAGGCTCACCAATAGCTTTGGATTTAAATGTTGTGACTTGCTTTTCGGTTGTATCGGGCTCCCCAACATTTTTTGGTTCAGATGTTTTGACTTGCTCTTCAGTTGTATCAGGCTCACCACTACCTTCGGATTCAGATGTTGTGACTTGCCCTTCTGTTCTATCAGGCTCACCTGTAGCTTCAGATTTAGATGTTGTGACTTGCTCTTCTGTAGTATCAGGCTCACCACCACTACCTTCGGCTTCAGATGTTGTAACCTCCTCATCTGTTGTATCAGGTTTACCACTGTCTCCAGGTTCAGATGTTGTGGCTTGCTCTTCTATTGTATCAAGCCCACCTGTAGCTTCAGATTTAGATGTTGTGACTTGCTCTTCCGTTGTACCAGGCTCACCACTACCTTCTGGTTCAGATGTTGTGACTTGTTCTTCTTTTGTTTCAGGCTCACCTGTAGCTTTGGATTTAGATGGTGTGACTTGCTCTTCTGTAGTATCAGGCTCACCACCACCACCTTCGGCTTCAGATGTTGTAGCCTCTTTATCTGTTGTATCAGGCTTACCACTGTCTCCAGGTTCAGATGTTGTGGCTTGCTCTTCTTTTCTATCAAGCCCACCTGTAGCTTCAGATTTAGATGTTGTAACATGCTCTTCTGTAGTATCAGGCTCACCACTTTCTTCGGGTTCAGTTGTTGAGGCTTGCTCTTCTGTCTTATCAGGCTCACCTTTAGCTTCGGATTTAGATGGTGTGACTTGTTCTTCTGTTGTACCAGGCTTTCCCCTACCCTCAGGTTCAGATGTAGCGACTTGTGCTTCTGTTGTATCAGGGTCACCAGGCTCACCACTATCGTCGAGTTCAGGTGTTGTGACTTTCTCTTCTGTTGTATCAGGCTCACTACTATCTTCTGGTTCAGATGTGACTTTTTCTTCTGTTGTATCAGGCTTACCACTAACTTTCGGTTCAGATGCTGTGACTTGTTCTTCTGTTGTATCAGGTTCACTACTACCTTTGGAATTAGATGTTGTGACTTGCGCCTCTCGTGTCTCAGGTTCATCACTTCTTTTGGGTTCAGATATTATAGCGGCTGTGATTGTTAGCTCATGTAATTCTGGTACTGTTGTAGTCAGCACAGAGGATGGCTGTAATGGAGCTATTGTGGTTGGTTCAGCAGCTAGTGCTGATGTTGTAGTTGGCTTACCTGATGGGTTTGATATAGTAAATGGCTTGGGTGATGCTTGTTGAGTTGTTGGTGTCACAGTGGTATGTATGTTCAGTGGTGTTGTTGTAAGCTCAGGCAGTACTGATGATTTGGTGGATGGTACAGATGGTTGGATTGCTGTAGTTGTCATTGGTAGTGTTGTTGATGGTTTTGGTCCTGAAGGTGTTGTTGCGATTGCTTTGGGTGCCGTTTTGGTTGTTCCTGGGTATAAAATTGTAGCTGTTGTTGATACTGGGGTTGTTTTGATAGTAACTAACACTGATGTTGTTGTGGTCAGTGATTCAGTTTTTGGCACCAAAGTACCTGCAAGCCCTGGTGTCGATTTTACAATAGTTATTTGCTCAGGAAAAAGTGTTGCTGTTGTGGTTAGCTTAGGTTGGTCAGATTCTCTAATTGTTGACACAGGTGGAAGTGTTGTGGTTTTTATTGGTGTGGTTGTTATTGGCTTTATTGTTGTGGTTGTTGTTGCCATTGGTTTTGTTGTTGGTACTGGCTCTGTTGTTGTACTTGGTTCTGGCGGGGTTGTTGTTGGCATAGGTGTAGTAGGTACAGGAGTAAGTGGAGTACTGTTCGGATCTGAAAGGCAAACAGAAAGATAAAAATAAACAAAAGGAATATCTTTGTACCATTATCATAATAGCAATATATTCTTCATTTCCCCAGTGTTACAAAACTTGTCCATGAATATGACTGAAAAAAGGTCAACCAAAAATATGTTTATTTCAGATTCTGGCCAATGTGAAAGCAGAGCAAATGTGTACAATTGAAACACCAAATTTCAAAATGCAAGTAGCCCCATTTGCAATTCTAATTAGTATTGCTTGCAACAGAAAACAAAAATACAAACCTTGGGTTTTAAAACACTCGTAGTGGAAAATAATCTTTTCATTTCTGTGAATGATCTCTTCCACTTGCATTACAGGAAGCCATCTGCTCACTCTTTTGACAGGTTTACCATAGTGAGGCCTTGAATGTGGAAGTTGGAGCAGGGTAGCAGGTATAAAAAAGTTGAAGGTGCCCCCTTATGTGCATCGGAACTGTGCAGGTCACCAAAGAGTTTTTCTTTTTTATGAAAAATCGTGTAATAATGGAAGAGGTACATGGCTTACATGTTTAAGGCTCATTTAGCCTTTGGCAGACTGATGTTTTTCTACCTCAGAAGTGGTGCCTGCCTCCATGACTCCATTCACAGGACACACTTGTTGCCTTTCTGTTGGGCCCACTTGCACAGCCTTATTCTCCTACCACTGTCTGCAGTCTCGAATCGGCATTAAAAGAGTGATGTTGGCTTCTCCTGCCATCTGTTCCTCAAGAAATCCTTTGGTGCATAAGACAAATGTCTGTGCTCTATATCTATAAAGTATAGGTGGGTAGAGAGGCCAAAATTCAATTGCCTCATATGAAGCACATATTGACCTATATTAAGACTAGCAGTTCAAATAGCAACTATACCTGTTTATGCATTGTAAGAAATTGGGTTATTGGTTCAGAGGAGTGAGAGCCTAACTCAAGTTAATAAACATAATCCTTGCCAGGGTGAACCAAAAAAGTCACTGAATAAACCTATGCTTAACTCTGTGGTAGTTTGGCACAAAAGCAGTCAGGCTTAACTGAGTGGCAATGTGCAAAGTATGTATGCAGCACTTAAACGCAAGAAAGTGAAAACAAAACAAAAGATAATTCCTGAGGGGGTCTAGACCTCACGCCGATGGTGAAGACAGCAGAGGCTAAAGCTCCTGCCGGTGAACCCCCATCCAGCATCATCCTGCCTGAAAAATGCCAGAATTTAAACCCCAACTCCCCTGCTACTCGCAAGAAGGCGGTGTACCATTTGGAGAGATTTGATGGTGCAAGCAGTGGCAGAAACCACTGTGGTTGGATGACTTCAAAAGAGGAGTGAGAGGAACTGTTACTGGCGGCATCAGATCTGGGAGGTACCCTGGAAGTAGAGTGAAAAGACGTCCCGGTTCTCCCCCGGTGGTCCCGGTTTTTCATGAAGTGTCCCGACACTTTCCTCTAAACTGAATAATTTTTTTCTGTTTTTTGCATAGTGGCTTGGATGAGCACAGAAATTTCCAGTTTTTTGAGTAGTGGCTGAGTACGCACTGATGTTACAAAGATGTGCGCAAGCTCACTTCCCACTACTGGAGATGTTATGGCATGATGTCACTCCAGATTCGGTTGTTGTGAGAAGGGAAGTCCTTTAAAGAGAGATACTTTCTCTTGGGAGTCCATTCTCATTCTACAAAGCAGCAAGGACGTCATTATGCGGGTCATTGGGGCAACAGTGTGTCCGAACCACCAGCATAACCCTGCTCACTGGAGTATGAGGTCACTGCCTGCACCAAGATCGAGCAAGTCACCAGTGTACACTGTAGTCCTACTTCTATGTTTATGACCTGTTCTGGTTTTTAGGTCTCGCTTGAGCCAGCGCATGCGCTGCTCTGGCGAGACATTTAGTAAGTGTGTTTTCAAAATGCTTCCTTTCGCTTTTGCTGGACTCAAGCTTGCTGTTACGCGCCCAGGCAGGCTCGCAGCCGCCATCTGGCTTTCCTTCGGCATTGGTCATTAAGTGCATCGCTCCCGTCACTTTTACAGACGCGCGGCCAATGCTTGTTCAAGAGGGCGCTCATGCTCTCCTAATCCTGACAAATGTTCTATACTTCCCGGCTTCCTTACTACTTCTGGCTCGCTAGTATTTTTTCCTGTCACACATCAAACAGAGCCTTCATGCCTCTCCTCTGTTGCATCTATCGCTCTCTCTCTACCTCAAAGCCTCCCGCTGTCCACCGCTATTGACTTCGACGTTGCTTGCCATGCAGTTCTATAAATACTGGTACATCCATTTTACCTCCTAATAGAAGAAACATTTAATTATTGCACACTGCCCTTGACTACTGTTATTAGAACATCGATGTTGGCACTTGCCTTCTTTATAGAGCCCTCCTCCCTTGTCTCCAACTTCCCTCCTCAAACCACCCCATGTTCCCTCGCCCCCACCTCCCATGTCCCCTCGTCAACCTCTCCCGTGTCCCCTCATCCCCCGCCCCTCTTCAAGTCCCCTTGTCCCCTTTGTTCTACAGTGTTCTGCCGTAAGCACTGGGACAAAGGGATTGAAATCCCAGCCTGTCGGCAGGAGCGCCGGCTTCGACGCCAAGTGCTATTATATTATACATTTGATTTTTGCCTATAATCGGTACCACAAGTGGTTGCTTTTGACATTATTTGCCCGTTGGTCATATGGTGCTGACTACAGATGCACTGGTCTCTAATAAAACATAAATAAACCTCCTTATGTTTTTTAATCCTTCGTAAAATGCGGCGCCTGTGTATGAATGCAATTCTGGATTGCGCTTTTCGCTGTGCTTGCTGGCAGTGGCTGCCTGACTGTCGCGGACAGCAAGGTTGTGCCGAAGTGAATTCAGGCGCGCCTTCCTCGTGATGAAATTAGTATTGACTAACACAAATCAACATGACCTTTTTGCACTATTTACAGTTTGGAACATTGTTTCCGTGTTTGAAGCAATATATGTAAACAGTATTGCATTGCACTGGAGGGTGTTAGTAGGCTGTGCTGTTTTATTTCCAAGAGCGTATGCATGAACCTTTTTTTTTGTTTTAAGTATCCCCTTACACCCCAACCTTCAGTGTTCCAGAATATTTTCTGTTTGCTTTATCGAGCGCAAACTGACGTCCCATCAGTTACGCGGTGCTATCTTTCAGTCCTAATGAAGCCGCATACAAAAACTAGGACAACAATCGACATTATATAACATTACTAACTGTATTATATTAGTAAGTTAGCTAAGCTTCAGCCTAACCTCCATCGAAAGTTGGTTCTTCAAAATGCCATGGGTACAGGAAGTGACTTCATATGCCCTTTGATCCCAGACAGCCTCATAGGAAGTGATATTACCTGATCGCTAATCTTGTAGAGTCACAGCTGATGTGCAATCCGTTTTCAGACCAATGAGCTTTGGGGGGGAGGGGGGGTGATTGGTGTAATCAAGCTGGTTATTAGTTGCTAAGGATGTTTTTCACACGAAATTAGTCTGCATCGTTCCTTTGCTGGGAACCAGATGCCCCATTGTAGCATTTAACTCACTCAGGTCAGGTGACGCAGAGCAGCCCAAGAATTACTCAGGGCAGGTGGTGTGGGCTAATTTAGTACTTCCTTTCACTGGAATGTAACACCACTGAATAAATCCTCGTCCAGACAGTGCTATTACCTGTAAAAAGGAGTACTGTATTATTCAAAAGGCCTGCTTACTCGTTCTGTCAGGATGTCACCACATTAAACAACAAGCATTTGCAATGCAATAGTTTTCGCATTTACGCGAATTTAAGCTACTGGCATTGTAAATTACAATGCCTTTTATTTATGTGTTGCCATTTCCAGTGCACATAGTAACTAACTAACTCTCTCAATCTCACTGAATAACTCTCTCACTCTCTTACTGAATCTCACTCTCTCACTAACGCTCACTCTCTGACTAAATAACTGACTCTCATTCTTTCACTGACTCTCTAACTCTAACTAACTGACTAACTAACTCTCTCACTCTCTCACTGCACTGATTAACGCTTGAAAATCACTCTCACTAACTACCTAAATAACTGACTGAATAACCTTCACCCTCCTGTTATTTATGCCACCCCCATCGCCTTTGGGACCTTATATGTTTTTAGCCATACCACAGTTGATATTATTGCACCAAGGATATTGTGCTGCGTAACTAAATACTTGTAAGGTCCCAAAAGCGAGACCTATTGGCTATGCCAATGATTGTTTGTTGTGGGAATCTGGTCACCCTACCTTGAATACCTTTAGGAGATGAGGCGGTCAATCAGGGCTGCAATGCGGTGGGCCGCTTAGGGAGGAGAGAAGACAATAAAAGAGCTGTCAGGGGTGACAAGGAGGGTCCTGAGGCAGGCCCAGCAGCGCGCTCGGCTAATGACATCAGCCATCATCGAGAGACATGAGATGAGGAGTGGAGTGGTGGTGACTTCGGCACCCCTGTGGTGAGTGTGACTGTCGCGTGCCACTCCCGCCCTGGAGCTGTCTGATCGTACTCTGGGCGTCTGTCGGGCCATGGTTGAGGGAGGGGAGCCACTGTCCTGCTGCTGTGTATTTCGCTTTCCCCTCTCTGTTCCCGTCCGGAGACACTACGGGAGGCACAAGAGAAATGACATCCGACCACCATTTCACATGGGGGCATAGGTCAGGCTCCTGATGCGTGCTGCAGCTTTTGGCTCTGGTGTATCCTTGGGCCTGCAGCAGCATAGTACCATCATGGCGACACTCCCCACCCCCAAGCACATAGCATGCATGCAAATAAATACACACCACACAAATTTGTTATTGGGAAAAACTGCTGCAGGTTTATTACATACAACGTTACGTAATATGGTGGGTTATCTTATGGGCGATCCAAGGGCAGGCAGCATTCTCGCCACCTGCCCGTCTGATGAGCCAAACAGCACTGGGGTGAACCCCATCTGTGCTGCCCCTTCTGGTGATCCTCCTCCCAGATCACGTGACACGTATTACTCACGCCCCTTTCAGGGCGCAGCGTAGCAAAGCAAGCCCCCGGTTGTTTAGGGCCACAACCGCCAGAAGGACAAACGGGGCGCCGACACGGTTTCCAGGAACCTCCCTGAGGCTCCTGGGCTCTGGATCTGGCACCCTTGTGTGCCGTGCAGAGGTACCCTTCTGTACCCATTTGCTTCCAGATCGCCCTGTAACTCTGCCTGCAGCGAAAAAAGTTAAAGATTACAACATTCTCACCATGCTTCCTACCACTGACCATGTCGGGTAAGCGGTAGGGTTGGAGATGGCGTGTCCCGCGAGGTGGCGGCCGCACGTGTCCGGTGCGATGACAAAGAGGTCGTCAGCGTGGCGAGGGGGACATATTTACCCCTTAACCCTCACCGGACATGATGCGGCTCTGCCCGCGCCCAGGAGGGGACTCCCCTGGCGTCCCTGCCCCTTTAGGAGGAAAGGGGGGGTGGAATGCCCAATGGCACTAGAGGGCCGCCCTCTCGAGTGGCCTTCTGGGGTGGCCTCGGGCAGCCGCAAAGTGGAGAGCATGGTGAAGGGAACGCTGCAGGCTCACAGTGCTGCACGGTTTGGAATGCCCCCCCTCGGGGCTGCCTTGGGGCATATCACCTAAAGGACTGGAAAAGGCATTGCTGCATGTTATTGTCCAGTAATAATAACCTCCTGAACATTTGAGCAAGAACCCCGGCAATAAGAACCCTGGTCTGGAAGTGGTTCTTGAGAGAGTTGGCAGGGCTCTGGCAATGCAGTGTTGGCAGTGAGGTGGTGACATACCAAGGGAACATACTATACATTTAATGCACAACAGATCCTGCAAATATGGCTGCTTCACCAGGGCCCCCTGAGATGGTATCCTGCACTATATGGGGTGCCCTGTACTTCTGCATTGTGGTTGCTGCTCTTTAGCTGGCAGTCCTAAGACCTGAGAAGAGTGGTTGTGGCGCGGTGAGCCAGAAAGAGCACTAAACCCCCATTCCCAGAAGTGCTTCCCCTTTTTTCTTTGGTGGACTGCACCCCCTTGATACTAATCACACCCTTTATCAAGTGGCACACTGTGAATTCACGTACTCAGCAACAGAGGATGCACCCCACCTACCTGCTCGAGAGGTCAATCTACTTCTCGGAAGCATGGGGAATGTTGTTCATAAAAAGACCCAGGAGACCAAAGGCACGTCTTCCATGGGGGCTGGCGACAAACCACTGGAGGACGGAAGGAGAGCCTTGGGACCTGAACTCCTTAGGGGCACCACCCTTGAGGACATCCTACAGGCAATAACAACCTGTCGAGAGGTAATAGAGGCTAAAATCGATACTTTGGTGAATAACATGGGGATTCTGGGCAATGATTCCCACAGCCTGGCAGAACGAGTCTCCACAACGGAGAAAGAAATGTTCCCATTGCTGAACAAATGATTGAACGACTGTCCACTGTAGAGGCGAAGATTCAGACCCTGGAAGTGGGAGCGTAGGATGCTGAAAATAGATCTTGACGTAACAATATAAGGGTGGTGCGCACACGGAATGCATTGAGGGAACCAACATGGTGGACTATCTAAAACACTGGCTCCATGAAGCAGATGCGATAGAGGACCTTTCCTATTTCTCTGCTCTGGAGAGGGCGCACAGAGTTTTAGCATGCCCTCCACTCTCAGGGACAGCTCCACGTCCTGTGGTGTCCAGGTTGCTCTATTATAAGGACCAAGACCATATACAAGCACAGAAGAGGGGAGACCCCAAAATAGACAACAGTGCAATTAGGATCTTCCCAGATTTTTCACACAAAGAGCAGAAACAGCGTTTTATTTTTCATGATGATATAAAAAAGTTTCGACAGTTGAGAATTTCCTATGCATTGTTATTCCCAGCCAGGCTGAGGGAGGTGACACAGGAGGGCATATAGTTCTTCTAGGCCCTCAAGGAAGTTTGGAATTGGATCAACTTAAACCTGCAGTTTGGACCGGGTCAGCATTCCCAGGAGGACCATCCTCTTAGAGCTGGATCCCGATGACAGACTAAACACCATAGCAGGGCTACACCTTCAGAGGTGGAGGGGTAGCAAAAGTGACAAAGAGAGGACAGCAGAGGAGGTTGGCAGAGGACGGAGCCAGTCCGTGTTTTGCGAGGAGCCGAGGAGCCGTCGAGGAGCCGCCGAGGAGTTACTGAAGCCAGGAGTGAGGACCGTGGAGCGAGGCGTGGAGCGAGGCGCAAGGAAGGCAAGGAAGGCAGCGGAAAGCTCCAGCGACGCGTGTGCTGTGCGTGTGGTGCGCAGAGGGCAGCCGGAGCCGGAGCTGCTGGGGCTCGCACACATCGGCGCATTGGCGCCTCGGCATCCTCGAGAGCTTTGAAACCGCAGCTGTGCCTGCCGAACACCATCTGCTGTGTGAGGTGAGCGGGGAGGAGCAGGGGTGAGCACGGGGCTTGGGCTGCTTGTGCTCCGTTTGCTCTGTTGCTCCATTGCTCCATCCCCCCGTAGTTTCTGCGCACCTGGTCCTGTGTGGGCAGTGGTGGACGGCTGTGGACGACTGTGAGCACTCCTGGGATTAGTGCATGAGTGCGGGGTATACAGGATACACGAAAAGACGTGTGCGAGAGATGTTTCACTGAGATACTCTTGCTTCTCTCACTTCTGCCACTGTTCTGCCCCCCTGTTCTACCCCCGTCTCTTGCTCCCTAAACACCGGGGGGCCATGGTGGTGTAGTAAGCAGGGTACAAGCGCAAGCAGGCAAGTGGCAAGGTTCAACGATCACCGGACCTCTCACTGATTTCTTTGCTGGACTGCCCTTGTGTGTTTTACCTCACACCACAGGTACGGGCAGAGCCGTAGTGTGCGGGCAGGCGGGTGAGAGGAGAAGGTGCGAGCGCTTCTGAGCCGAGTCTAAGGCCAAGCGCTGAGATAACAGCACCCCTCCGCCTCCATTTGCATCTGTGACTGTGCCAGTGCCAGTGCGATTTTGCTCAACGGTAACGTATAACTTGGAGCATTGAGCACGCTGCCTGTAGCCTTGAATTTCTAAGAACTCCGGATTTATAAAGAGGGCCACTTAGAGCCTCATTAAACTGGCGCTTCCTGTTTGGCATTTCTTACGTTCAACTAAGTGCCGATAGAGAGGGCTGCAGGTCTACGCAGGTCTACGCAGGTCTACGCAGGTCTATGTAGTGTTACAATCGTACCGGAATTGTACCCATAAAGGAACAAAAGCAAATACATAATCAAATATATAATCAAAGCACATCCTAGACATGCGATCAGGTAAGGTAAGGACTGTTGGAACAGCAATTAAACGCACAAAAAAATGACAGCAATCAAATGTGGCAAAAAAATTAAAAATAAGCACTCCAGGTCAGAACCAATCCCTTATATCCCCGATTGCACGGATGTTCGAGAAATCTGCTAAAATACCAGACAAATTTCAATTTCTGAAGGATCCTGCGGGTGGTATGATGTCAATGACAATGGAAACAAATAAAGACAAAGACAAATTACAAACACCAATGAAACCCTTTAATACTAATACTAATACTGACGTCCTAAATCAGTCACAACACAGCAAAGAAATAAAAGACTATCTGGAACGAAAATGAATCTGTGGATCTAGGAACACAAACTGTAGCCCAACAGCTGGGGAAAATTCAAGAACAATCCTCAAAATATATGAGAAATTGCTATATGACGAAAGAAAACAACATAGCTGTAACATCTAACATGGTTGTCACTGCCGCAAACAAATTGCTGTCGCAATCTATGGGATCCAACCAACAAGTCTGCCACGTTATAACTGAGCAAGCTGGGCAGGCAGTACAAAGGGTCCCTTTTGAAGTCAATGTTGAGATAACAAAAAGGTCGGGCATAATCTCTGAGGTAACTGAAATACATTGAGACCATCAACAGGAAGCCCAAATGAGCATTCGTACTGACAATATATCCAAAGAAGTGGCTGACAACAGTGCTAACAAGGTTAAAATTCAGGCGCAAACATTAGACTCCGCGGGAGCCGAAGATTCCAAAAATGAAACTTTGGAAACTAGAGCAAAACACCAGGGTGTAGTCAAACCCTGGGATATTTTCTATCAAACATCAACCCTTACGCTGGAAGCCCTTCACTACCAATCGAATAAAATGGATATACAGATTGACCTCCTAAAAATGATGGCAAATAATGTGGCTGGGATTGACAACAAACTGGCCCAATTAAATGACCTGATAATCAGAGTACAAAGAGATAATGAAAAAACAACCTCTGACAGCATCTATGTGCCCATCATGGACAAGCTATCAGCCTTACCTGCGGTACTAACAAGCATAATAGATGATGCCAAAAGAACCATCCATCACAGTAAGGAAAATCCTAAAACAAACATCACAAGTATGATGGGAAGGAAAAAAATGACACCTGTGGATGGTACGGAAAACCCTATTCCCGTGGAACTACAACAATCAATAAGAGAATTTGATGATTCAGTTAACATACAAATGTTACAGGCAAAGGTCTATCTGGACAATGAAATCCCGTGTGAAGCCTCGTGTAAAGCCCCTAAAAACTACAAAAATTCGATTGATGTCGAGCTGGATGGATTCTCAACAATGTCAAAACGCCAACAGAAAAAACTCCGCAAAGCAAGGAAAAATGAGAAACAGAAGTTGAATACTACAGGTATTCCACCTAAGGACCTCAAATCACCTAATTCAGGACCTAATAACTACTTCCCTATCTTTGGAAAAAACCATTAAACGTTCATAGTTCGATAAAAACGAATGAATCACAAAATCACAAATGGGATGAAGATAGAGAAGTGGAAGTACGAGTAACAAACAGCATGCCAGAGAATCTACAAATGGAATCTAAACAGGATAAAAACCAAAAAAAGGAAGAAAGAGATCAAACTACTTATAACTCTGATACAATGAATGGAAGCATCGTTACTAAAGAGACAGAAACAATGAATCCTCACCTCAAAGCATGCATGAAGAAAAATATAAAAAAAGACATTGTCCTAACAGAGAGATGGGCAGAAAGTAGCCACGATATAACATCTGAACGAGACTACTTGCAGATTAAATGTGTGGATGGGAATAAAACAGTAACCTGTACAACGAAACATACTAAAAAAACGGAGGCCGCAAATCAACACACTACCGAAACTAATGAGAAACTCAAATTTACACCAGAATTCCGCTCAAGAGGTAGACACGATATTCTTAATCGAGGGAACTTACTGCGACTTTTCAAATCCATACCTTCACTTAACAACATTGTAACTAATGATATTATATCTGTTCAATTCGTGGAGGACGACTGGAATAGCCAGACCCCAACTTTAATCACACTATCTTCATTATCTATAGCTGATCAGATAATGAAGGAGCAAAAGATATTCAAAATGTGGGGCATAACACTTACTAAACAAATTCCAGAGGTTTATCCTAGTCCTTTTATAGGAGCTGACACTCCACTGAAACAAAAGAAGGTAGGGACGAAGACTCCATCAGTCCTAAGAAATGCACTCGGCAGATCTCCAGAAAAAAATGAATGTCCCACCTTGCAAAAAGAGGGAGAAACAAACACTGAAATAAATGTAAAATGGATCAACTTGGCACTGCATAGTAATCAGAGTCAATGAAGCAGAAGTCCACTACAAATTGGAGCTAAAAGCACAAACCAAGAAATAATAAGTCCATGTTGTAAAATTCTTACTTGGAACGTGGCAGGACTAAGCGCAAAAATTTCTGATCCTTTATGGCAGGGATTTGTTAAGCAGTATGATATTTTGGCCTTTCAAGAGACATGGGATACATCAGCCAGTTTTTCATTAGATGGCTTTCTTAGTTTCTCAACCTCAGCAGTACCGGGGCGGGGAGGAAGAGCTAAAGGGGGCTTGCTTACAATGTTCTCACTTAACTTGGTTGGGGTTTTAAAAAAAGTATATCCTACCCCTCAGAATTCATTGATAATTGAATGGACCATTCCGGACCAACAAAAACTTCTAATTATTAATTTTTATAATTCCAGGACGGGCTCTTCTGAGAATGAGCATTTGACTGCACTGGCAGATTTTCTGTCAGTCTACAAACATGATCGCATTTCTGTCCCAGCGATGGTTATCATGGGAGATTTTAATATTCACCCTTGTGAGGGGGATTGTTATAATGATGTACACGGAGGATCACCTCTGGAGGGGATCCCCCATTTTGAACATAGCAAGGAGGGTGATGCCCTTGAGAGTCTTCTTGCCAACTCAAACTTATTCGAATCAGGTTTAGGTAATGGAGAGACTAGAGCGCCTACATTTATTGGGAGGGACGCTAACACTGTTATCGACTATATCTTTGTCTCCCCTGGGGTGCTAGCCAAAACGCAGGAGTACAGTGTAGTGAACGCAATTTTTAGTGACCACAACCCCGTTTTATTGGCTATGGATCTTGATAGTTTCTTGCATGGGAGGAACTCAAGCGTGGTGGCACCAAGAGATCTGTCAACTGGAGGGCAGGGCAGGAGGGTAAAGTGGGAGAAAGTTATTCCAGAAACCTTTTTTAAAACACTTGCACAGGAAACCGAGGACAACATGGCTGTCTGCTTAGATGCCACCGCATCAGGGGCTGATGTTGTGGATGCCTATGTAGAAATATGCTCACGGATTTCCAAGAATTTGGAGTCTAGAAATGGCTCACATTAGAGAAGGTGTTTAAATGGTTTGACAAAAAGTGCTCACTCGCCCATAGTGCCCTACTTAAAGCGCTGAAATTTAGACCTAGGGATAGGCTAATTGTGGCGAACCTTCATAAGGAATACAAACTGGCACTTGCAAATCGCAAGAAGCAAATTAAGGAAGAAGCATGGGATCATCTACAATCTGCAGATGTGCTGAGAGACAGCAAAAAATTTGGAGCTATTATCAATCAGTCGTTTTTCACTGAGGAGGGTAAATCAGATATGGACTGCGTAATTGAAGACGAGAGTTGGCTTAATCACTTTAGAAACATCTATGACATTGAGCTAGGGGTCCCTACTCCCCCAGACTTAGTTGTACCTCGCAACAATATGCTCATTAAGTTTAACATTTCTGAAGTGGAAAAGGCGATCAAAGATACTAGTAAACATAAGGCCCCTGGCCCTGACGGGGTCCCTGCAGATCTTTACATCTTGTACCCACAATTTTGGTCCAAAATTCTAACAAATGTCTTCAATGCAACACTCACCGCAGGCTCCCCATCCTCTTGGTCAACCTCCATTATTGTTCCTATTTTCAAGAAAGGGAACAGGGGGGACCCCGCTTGCTACAGGCCAATCTCCCTGCTGGACTCTGCCGTAAAGATCTTAGGCAGAGTTATCTTACAGAGACTGGGAGATTGGCTTGAGGGGAGTGGGGTTCTTTCTGACCTCCAGTACGGTATTAGGGCACACAGGGGGACCATGGATCAATGTCTAAACCTTCACTTTATTATTAGCAAGTACACAGTGGTGAAGGAGGGGCTTCTATATTTGGGTTTTATGGATATTTCTTCCGCATTTGATTTGGTCAATCGTTCTAAATTATGGTGTATTTTGCGGGATATGGGTTTGGACACTACGTTGGTTAATTTTCTAAATGATCTTCACCAGAACTTGTCGGCTTCTGTTAGGGTAACAAGGGAAGGCAGATGTACCGAGCAATTTAGATCAAGAAGAGGGGTCAGACAGGGTTGCATTCTGGCCTCTCTCCTATTTACGCTCTATATTAATTCTTTGGGTAAATCACTAGATCTGGCCACCCTGGACGTCCCGCGTATGGGAGGGTCGGCTATACCGGTCCTCCTGTACGCGGACGACGCCGTCCTACTTGCTCGAACTGGTACTGGGTTACAAAGATTGTTAGATCATTTTGGCTCCTTTATGGAGGCCTTAGACTTAAAAATCAACACCTCAAAATCCCACATAATGGTGGCTGGTTTACGCAGGAAAACCATGAAGATAAAAACCTTTAGATGCAATGGATCGCCAATCTCAAGGGTACCCTTCCTTTGTTATTTAGGGGTTATATTTGATGAAAGAGGGAATTGGGGCCCCCAGTTGAAACTCAAGGGTAACGTGGTTGCAAGATCTACCACAGACCTTATGAATTTTTCAAAAAGATTGGGTGCAAGACCCATGGAGGCTATGGTCCGCATCTATATATCAAAGTGCATAGCAATCGCCTCATATGGGGCTGACATCTGGGGCTATGTTCCAACAACAGGGTTGCAAATTATAGAAAATAAGTTCATACGATCCCTTCTGTCACTCCCCCAATCATCCCCTAGATATTCTATCCACTGTGAAGTAGGTCTGGGGTATATTTCTGATTACTTAAAAATGGCCCCATTATTACGATGGGCTAAAACTTGGCTAAATGAGGAGATTGCGCTTAACCACCTAATACTCAAGGACTGTATGGGCCTGGATAGAGCGGATAGAATACCCTGGCTTGCGTATTTAGAGCGGCATGCGTGAGGCTGGGGCGTCCGAAAATGTATCTATCACCACAGGGTCTCAGGAATGAGGATGTAGGGTGGATGAAGCGCAACTTCCTCAATTCACTTGAGTCAGAAAGGGAGGAGATAGAGCTTAGGAAACCTACGGTGAGATCAATCTATCAACTTGTGATCTCCCCAGTGATGGAACCCTATCTGAAGTACGTGACCAACTCTTACCATTGTTTCCTTTTAGTTAGATTTAGGTTCAATCTCATCCACCTCACACTTGGTATCTATCTGAAATGGGGGACCCCTGAAGATACTCCACCCTGTACCTGTGATAGTTTTTCTACACAGGACACGCTTCACTTGGTGATGTTTTGCGAGCACTCTCTGGTGGCCCGCAAAATGTTTTTATACCCTGTTCTGAAGGAACTAAAATTCGTCCAGGTGAGGCCTGCCCTCCTACATTTACAAATGCTTGATTCTATGCAGGTTACTTATAGTGTAGCCAGTTTTTTGGTAGCGGCAGCGCGTATTAATAAAGTTAGACTCACTCAAATGAATTCACTATCAGGATGACACATAACTGAATGAGGATTGTCTGAAAATAGGGTTGGGCCTTTATATTTATGACACAGATTTTGTCTCTTTTCTCTTTGTATCAAAGATTTTAACTGTTTTAGACTGTTTTGATCTGCAATCATGTGTATATCTTATTTCTGTACAATTTTAATGTGTATATAACGCGTTTATAATGAATTTTTTGTATTGCATTGCTTTTATGGTTTTTATTAACCGAAATAAAGATGTATTGACTGACTGACTGACTGACAAAGAGAGATGGCTGTTGTGGAGTCAATGAGCAATAACATAACTATTCCCCGATCACTGCAAGAAGGAGAGGGAGCAGTCTTTGGGCTCGTACCACAGGTCTAGCTCTTCTGGTGACTCAACACTGAACTGCCCACGGTGACCCCTGGTACATCAGATTACATCATATAACCTAAGTATTCTGTCTGTACAGTACTCATGCTGGTGATGTATGCTTGAAGTAGGAGTTGTCGGGTGGGAGCATCAACGAAGTAACACTTGAGACACACAAATTATACTGATGTCTGCTTCTGGGTGGCGGGAACTTAGCCAGGACTGAGTTATAACCACAATCCCCACATTAGAGTTACACTTGGGTCCACCTGTGAATGCTTGTTGAATGATTGACTGTTTGGATGCGGGGTCATTGCCTGCTTGTCCTGGGGAATGGGAGTTGGGATGAATGTTCTTTTTGTTTGGCTGGGGGAATTTGAGTCTCTACCCATTCACTCTTAAATTCGTACAGAACACTGGAATTCACAAAAGTGGGCTATGACATGAGGACTCAAAACCCGGGTATTATCAATAAGATCTATGACTTCACTTAAGACCTATAAACTACTCACATGGAACATAAGATGGATGCACACCATGACAAAACGTTATTTGGCGTTTTCCTATTTGAACATACTGGGTATCCATGTGGCCATACTGCAGGAGGCACACCTCACAGCAAAGGAGATGGCCGCACTACAAAGGAGTTGGTGAGGTCAAGCTTACAATACTACAAATCAGGCTTATGACAGAGGCACACTAATCTGGTTCAGATCGGGGGGTCATGTTCCAACACAGGGAGACTTGAGAGGCCCAGAGTGTAGATATGTGGTGGTGACTGGTTGCCTAGAGGGACAAGACATAGCACCTGTTAACATATATGCTCATAATGTGGATCAAGGGTACTTCCTGGCAACTTTATTGGGTATATTGGCCCCCTACTTGGTACAAACAGTCATCATGGGTAGGGACTCTAATTGTATAGCCGATCCCCAGATCAACAATTATCATCCCCACTGAGGGACTCCCCAGTGTTTAAAACAACAAGGATTATAGCGGACTTGCAGACTAAATGGGTGCTGCTGGACACATGGCACTGAATGCATCCAAAGACGAGAGAGTACCCAACTTGCATGATTTACATATACATATTGATCAATTACTCTACACCCCTGACGTCCACAGCCTAATTCACAGAGTGGAATATCTAGCCTGCACAATCTCAGATCATAACCCAGTGTTGTTACAATTAAGATGCAAATGCCCCAAACAGAGTATTCCAACATGGCGCTTGAAGCCAGAATCAATAGAGAACACATTATTCCAAGAGGTGATTGGGGACCATATCAGACGCAGCCGCGGCTCGTAGAGGAAAGAGCAGTTAATTTTCCCTCACAGTCTTCTGTCGAATTCCCCCTCCGCCCAACTAATATTTGGAGGATAATTGGGGGACAGCTTCTTCTCACGCAGTGTAGTGGGATGCCTTTAAGGCCGTGATTAGAGGGTGGCACATTACAGAAACAATAGGCATAATTGGAACCATAAAGCAAGAGTTGGTGGAGGCAGAACTAGATTTGAGAGGGGTGGAGATGCAAAAGATAGGATGCCCTGAATTACAACAAACCCTACTAGATGCTAAGGAAAACATAGCAGGCCACATAAAAAGGCTTAGTTGGTTTGAATGCAGAATGCAACAGAACCATATCCCTACTGGCCTGGCTTGCTAACGCAGCGAAGAGCAGCTTGATTATTGTGGAACTTACTGTTGAGGGAGGCTCTCACTTATGCAAGCAGATGGAGATCAACAGCCACTTTTTACAGTATTACTTTGGGCTTTACACAAGCATCATGAACCATGATGCGAAGACTCTACACACCTTTCTACTGCTATTGCCTTTACCGGTCCTTAAACGAGAAGAAGCTGAGGGACTGGGTGGTGATTCCGGTGTCTAAGAGATCAGAGGGTGATAAAAGGCTTAGCTTGTGGGAAGACGCTAGAGATGTACGGTTTTCAAGTCGAGTTCTGTACAGTTAATGTTGATGAGCTAGCCGCTGCTGGATCTCTATAAAGAGGCTTGAACAGTGGGTCGCATTCTGGCCTCCACTAGAGAGGCGCTAGTGGTGCCCTTAATTAATCCAGGGAAACTAGCGGATGACTGTAGATCCTAAAGGAATCTGTTGATGCTAAATCTCGACTACAGGAGCTTCAGTCAGATCTTAGCCTCTGGGCATCTTCCTCTCATGCGCAGGCTGATACACCGCAACCATACTGGGTTTATACTTGGCTGGAACACGGCACCTAACATTCGACTTCTCCTGGCAGTGGACGATGAGAGCTGAACTCTATGATTGTGATGATGCAGCAATCTTTTCATTCAACATTGAAAAGGCCTTAAACAGCCTTTAATGGGGTTTCATCTATGACATTGTAAATCAGATGGGTTTGGGGCTGGGGTTTTTAGTTTGGACCTGTTTTCTAAATGCAGTTTGTTATATTCCAGTCCTCCCCCTGTGGGTCCCTAGGGCAATGTTTTGAGACCTGGATTCCTGATGACAAGATTCCTGTGGGGTTCTGGTCAGAGATTGTTGGCCCTCTCTAAACTGCAGTCCTCGCCAGGCAATAGTGGATTGGCAGTTCCGGAGATTGAGTCCTAACATCTAGTGGCTCAACTCCAATGGTACACACAGTGGTTGATGGACAGACAATCTCTGTACCGAGTAATGGAGTCATTTGTACCAGAGCTCCCTAGATTAGCAGGGGTACTACTGCAAATGGGTCGTTCTTCAGAGGAATTTAGTGTCATAAAGTGCTGCTGTATTCGTTGCTTACAAAAGACGGACACACAAACCTTGTGGTCCTCCAATCTGCCCATCATATTGCTAAAGGTCCTACCCCATGGCGAGAATTGGGAGAGAATTACTAAATGGTCGGTTGCAGGAGAAACAGAGGTGGGAGACTTGTTTCAAACTGAGGAGCTCCTTCCCTGTGAGGAATTCCGATCAGAATTTGACCTTCCAGATGGACATTTCTTACTGCATAGGGCTGGGACAACAGCCTTTCGTAGCCATTGGAAAACTGCATTGACAGAACCACACCGCCTCCCAGTTTACTGCATCATCAGCAGGTGCTGTTAAGGCGGTCACATGCCTTTGTAGGGCAATTAGGGGGACATGCTTAAGTCTCTGGAAAGTCTTAAAGCACAGTAGGAGAAAGATTTAGGGATCTGCCATTCCAGAATGGGTGCCAAAGTATCCAGAAATGCAAGATTTAAATGAATACGGGGCATATGTAGGTAGGTGTTTGCGATTCGCCAACGCCAGAATTCGCAGAATTCCGGCGTTTGCGAATCGCAAACGGTGCTTTGGTATGTAGGTGCACATTAGCAAAATAAGAAATTGCAAAAATTGCGATTCCTTATTTTGCTCAAGCATTTAAGGAATCGCAATTTTGCAATTCCTTAAATGCTATGTAGGAGTGAATTTTAAAATGTGATTTTGGACTTAAGGAATCACAAAATACCACCTACTCCAAGTAGATGGTATTTTGTGATTTCCTTTCAAAATGCATTTTAAAAAAAAATCAAAGTGCCATGTGGCGCACAGACATGCCCTTAGAGCATGTATGTGCGCCACATGTATTTAGAGGCACATTCCAGGGGTGCAACAGGTGTCCTTTGAACACCCTGGCACCCTTGGAATTGCGATTGTTAATTTGAGAATGTATCCCCATTCATTCCTACGTGCCTCTTAGCCCATAGGAATGAATGGGACACTCATTCTTTAATTGCAATTCGCAATTTTGCTAATCGCAATTAAGGAATGATAGAGATTCGCAAAAAAAAATGCAAATTTTTACTTACATTCCAGTTTGCTATTCTCAAATAGCAGTTCCTTAAAAATCGCTTGAGCTTTGAGCCGACGGGCTCCTGGACGACGCACCTGCGTGCCGGTTCTGGCATCGAAGCCTTTGACGGTTGTTTGGCGGCCTTCTCTTCCACCCCTAACTATTTTCTCTACTGATGAGGGAAGTTATCCCGAAACCCGAGCCATGTCTCGGGCGATACCCAAAAACCCGGGACATGTATCGGGTCTAGAGATCATCAGTTCTACAAGTACCGACTTGCACCCACTGGGGTGAGCCACTCAAGAACTCCATGTACCAGAGTCCCTAGGGGCGACCCGGAGGAGGGGCTAGCGGTGTGCGCTCCATTGCGATTGCTCCTTAAAAATCGCTATTTGGAAATCGCAAAATGGAAATTACCTACAGATGACCCTACATTACTACATTCGGCATAGGGCATACCTAACCCCAGGACCTATTAACAAATATTTCAATAGGGCAGATTCAACATTTCCGAGGTGCTTTGTGAAACAGGCTAAACTTAAGCACATACTATGGGACTGCCCCAAATTGATGGGTTACTAGGAGGAGGTCATGATAGCACTGGCTGAAGCCATCTCTAAGGAGGTTTTCATTTCGCTCGGTCAGTGCATACTACACTGGTTCCTGCATACCTCCAAAAAAAAGTAACAGCCAGGTTTCAAAACCTAGCCTTCATCTTATCTAAAATGGAAATCAGGAGCCATTAGAAGGCCCCAGGGGGAACCCGAATAGCCGTGTAGAACAAGGAGATTGAGAGGTGGGCCGGATCGAAGGGGAGGTCCTGCTTTGTGAGGCAAGGAGTGGATTTCGCGTGATAGAAGTAGCACAAGCCTGGGAGACATTAGTAGATGGCCTGAACGAGCCAGAGCAACTGCCTCCTTCACAAACATTAAGGTGG
The DNA here is from genome assembly GCF_964261635.1 of Lissotriton helveticus. Lineage (NCBI taxonomy): Eukaryota > Metazoa > Chordata > Amphibia > Caudata > Salamandridae > Lissotriton > Lissotriton helveticus. The sequence continues at coordinate 1,788,360,269 of NC_136061.1, forward strand.
GCCGTAGATAATATCTCCCATCCATTCTCAACCTGATCGCTGCAGACCACTTGTGAGAGAGCTTTGGGAAAACATACAGAGAAATGATTTTTCACCCAGTGCCACTTGAGGTTTTTCAAGGTTTTGAGGGTGCGACTCATGAGGGAAGGGGTGGGGCGGTGATAAGGGATGATGTGATTTTTGCAACAGATATTGTATTGTTTTGCAGTATTGCCATTCTATATCTGGGACTAAATTGCAATAGAAATGTAATGCAGAAAATAAACCTTTCAACAAAATCTGCTTTTAAAAAATAAAAGAAAATTCTTAAAACAATTTAGGAAAATAGATAATTTATTAAATAAAATTACACCAAAATGACTAACATCCAATCAGTAGAACCATAGTTATAAATGCTTACATTTTCAGGTGATAATAGCGCCAAAAATCACAAAGCGTTTCTCTCGATTATCCAGTTGTGCTGAACCAGATCAAAGAAAAAAGTTCGGGATAATCCAGATGGAATGTGGGTAAGATAAATGGACCAACTTCATCCAAGTGAAGAGGTTACCTTCCTTCACTCCAATTCCATGTGAGGAGCCTCAGCTGCTGCTTTGTGATGACAAGTGCCATGAGGAAATCATTGTCGACATGAGGATCAGGTTGGTGCTGGAGCTTCTAAGCTTAGACCAAAAGTCTAACTTTGGTAGTAGTAAAGGTAGACTTTTATACTCGTAAATGCCCTTTGTGAATACCAAAAGTCGTAAAGTTAGACTTTTGTCTCAGATTACCTCTGTGAATCGGGCCACCTATTTTTTAAGCATCCACTCAACAACGTCTTTATATTGGGAAAATAAAGTCTCAAAGCAGTTGTTTGCTTTCTCAATACAAAACATAGGTGGACAGACATGAAAGGCGTTTTTTCCCTTTATTTGGGGGCCATTCTAAATATTCATTGTCTGTATCCACTTTGGTGGGATGGCCATCATTTTGACTTGGCAATCCATTGGCAGATGGGCTACCAGGTCAGAGGTTTACACTACAAAGACGTCACTATGCAAACATGGCCCTTCTGCGTACTCTAAATAGAGTGGGAGAACAGGGGTGAGGCAGAAGCACAGCGGAGTTATGATGAGTTCCTGCTCTAGCAAACTGTAAAGGAGGTTCTTAGTTTCACCTCTGTCTTGTTTCAGGACCTTTAACCTGCCAGAATGCAATATATTATACTAAAGAAAACGACAGTGGTCTGATACACAGAAAAGCATAATTCATTAAAGAGTAAGACAGGCTGGATGTAGTTTAAGGATATCCAGCTGAGGTAAGGGTAAGGGAAACATGGCTGCATCCTCCACTTTTGTATGTAAAATATATAAAATGTTGCATTTAGCAACCCACAGAACTGTATTTATACACACAAACACACATGCACCATAGTTTGAAAGCGCCACATAAATGTCAACAACAATGGCTATTACAAAGGGGGAGCAGCCATTACAACACTTTTTTTTACCATGCGTTGCTATCACATTGCATGCGTTGCAATGCATGCAATGTTACAACGCGTGGTAAAAACCACGCATACCATTACATCGCATGCGCTTTTACAATGCCTGCGATGTAACGTGTATTGCCGGCGGCTATCCAAGTAATTGTGAGGAAACGTAGGCTGTTTCCTCACAACGACGTGCACCAAGCAGGAAGGAGGAAGCAGGAACCCGGAGCAGAGACGGCAACGCTGGAGAGGAAAGAGGTAAGGGGGTTTGAGTTTGGGGTGGGGGTTACTTTTGTGGGGTTTAGGGTAGCGTAAAAGGAGTGTTCTAACATTTGTCTGGTTTTTTAACGTTTTAGAGTTGTTGTTTTTTTGTAGTGTAGTGTAGTGTTGTAGTGTTTGTTTAGTGTAGTGTATTAGGGTTTAGGGCACTGTTGTAGTGATTTAGGTTTTAGGGTAGTGTAGTAGTGTTTGTGTAGTGTAGTGATTTAGATATTAGGGTTGTGTAGAAGTGTTTGTGTAGTGTAGTGTTTTAGGGTTTAGGGGAGTGTAGTGTTTTTCGGTTTAGGGGGGTAGTGTAGTAGTGTTTGTGTAGTGTAGATTTTTAGGGATTAGGGTAGTGTAGTGTTTTAGGTTTTAGGATAGCGTAGTAGTGTTTGTGTAGTGTAGTGTTTTAGGGTTTAGGGTAGTGTAGTGTTTTAGGGTTTAGGGTAATGTAGTGTTTTAGGGGCCGATTCACAGAACTAATTTAAGACAAAATCCTAAACTCACTACTTTTGGGATTCACATAAGTTAGGATTTTGTCTTAAGTTTGTCTTAAGGCAAACCTAAGACAGACTTAACACCTTGGTTGCTGAAGATATTCCTCTGCTGTGCTGGGCCATAATGTAAATGGGTGTGGTTATGACGAGCTCAGCTCGTCATGAGCACCCTAGAGGTACACCTCATGACGAGCTGAGCTTGTCATGAGCATCGAAGAGGTTAAGACAGACTTAAGACAAAATCCTAACTTAAGTATGTCTTAAGTTTGTCCTAAGACAAACCTAAGACAAAATCCTAACTGCTGTGAATACCAAAAGTAGCAAGTTTAGGATTTTGTCTTAAGTTAGTTCTGTGAATTGAGCCCTTAGGGTTTAGCGTAGTATAGTAGTGTTTGTGTAGTGTTTAAGGGTAGTGTAGTAGTGTTTGTGTAGTGTTTTAGGGTTTAGGGTAGTGTAGTAGTGTTTGTGTAGTGTAGTGTTTTAGGGTTTAGGGTAGTGTAGTGTTTTAGGATTTAGTGTAGTATAGTAGTATTTGTGTAGTGTATTGTTTTAGTGTTTAGTGTAGTGTTGTAGTGTTTTAGGGTGTAGGGTAGTGTAGGGGTGGGAATAGTGTTGTAGTGTAGTAGTGTTTTAGGGTTTAGGGTAGTGTATGGGTGGGAGTAGTGTGGGTAGTGCAATAGTGTTTTTTAGGGTTTAGGGTAGTGTAGGGGTGGGAGTAGTGTGGGTACTGTTGTAGTGTAGTAGTGCTTTAGGGTTTAGGGTAGTGTAGGGGTGGGAGTAGTGTGGGTAGTGTTGTAGAGTAGTAGTGTTTTAGGGTATAGGGTAGTGTATGAGTGGGATTAGTGTGGGTAGTGTTGTAGTGTCATAGTGTTTTAGGGTTTAAGGTAGTGTAGGGGTAGGAGTAGTGTGAGTAGTGTTGTAGCGTAGTAGTGTTTTAGGGTTTAAGGTGGGGTGGGAGTAGTGTGGGTAGTGTTGTAGTGTTGTAGTGTTTTTGGGTTAGGGGTAGTGTAGGGGTGGGAGTAGTGTGTTGTGTAGATGTAGGGGTAGGGTTGTCACTTACCTTGCAAACTTTAACTACGAGTATAGCTTTACCACACATGCCTTTGCATGGTAAAGGCATACTCGTGGTAAAAGAATGCGATGTAATGGCATGTCGTTGTCATTTACATTGCGTAGTAATACCCGCGTTGTAATGGCACGTGTGGTATTACTAAGCGATGTAATGACATACATCCATTACAAAGTGTCTATACTGCTGTTAAGACCTCTTTAATTTCAGACTCTATTTTGCAGGCCTGAGAAAAATCAAACTTTAAGGCTTGGTATTCACAGAAAGCATTTAGGAGTCCTAAAGTTAGGACTCCTAACATCTGTGAATACCGAAATGAGTAAGTGCCTTCTGTGAATACCAAAATGAGTAAGTGCCTTCTGTGAATACCAAAACGGTAGTAAGTTTAGGATTTTGTCTTAAGTTATTTCTGTGAATCGGGCCAGGAGAGTATGTAAAAGTACAAAATCACCTGGAGGCATCTCCCATTTGGACCTATCCCATCAATATGATGGCTAGCTCATCAAAAGTCCCCCCAGCATGGTTTTGCCGTTATCAGTGATGTGTTCTTGATGTTAAAGAATATAAAGACATCTCCACCAAGCAAAGAAACACTTTACTTATTATAGCTAAGATGAAGGACTCTTTTTAGATGGAGATTTACCTCTTTGTAATCTCCTTATCATCTCTATAGGAGGATTCAAGTTATCACGGGTTACTGTATGAGAACACAGTGGAACAATAAGATTGCTGAAATACACCCAAGGTCATTGGAGACATTTTCTCATGCTCCATTATGCAGTTGTAGTGTAGAACATGCAGGAGACGTTTACCTAATGTGGTAGCACTTGCTAATTAACCAGTAGAAAGTTGGGTACACATTTTGTACAAAACTGTGGGCTCTTTCTGGATAAAGTGACAGCTAAGGTTCCATTCAGGCCCAGTCACTCAACCAGCTGCTAATATACCCAAAAGACACTCAGATACCCACTCACATACCCATTGAGCCATTCACATCCACTCACATACCCACACAGCCACTCACATTACTCAAATACCCATACAGTCACTCACATACCTACAAAATAAATCACACACCTAATCAGAGACCCATACAACTACTCACACACTCCCTTAACCACTCACACAGCCACTCAAATACCCATACAGCCACTCACATATAAACTCACAAAACTCCTCATATACCCACTTACACACTCATACAGCCACTCACACATCCACTTACAGACCCATAAAGCCACTCACACCCACTCAAACACACATACAGAAAATCGTACACCTACCCACAGACCCATACAGCCACTCACAAACCCACTCACCTATACAGCTACTCATGCACCCACTCACAGATCCATACATGATTTTGCGCACCCACTCACTGGCTCACAAAACCACTCACAAACTCACTCACACACTCTCAAAACTGCTCACACATTCACCCATATAGCTACTCTCATGCCTACTCACACACCCACAAAGCTATTCACACACCCACAAAGACAGTCCCACCCTCTCTGAGACCTATACAGCCACATATACTACCACTCACCAATCTTTGACCTATACAGCCACTCACACACCCACTCATACACAAATTATCAAAAGTTATGGTCAACACAAAAAATTAGACATTTTGAAATTCACAATAAACGGTTACAGGAACGTTCTAATTAAGAAATGACATTAAAAAATGGTAACAATTAATTGAAAGCCCCAAAGATTACAGAGTAATTATGGTCAGAAAATAGAATTTTAAAAAACCCATAGAAAAGCCAAAGTTACAGGGACATCATAGTTAGGATTAGATTTCATGTGTACAAACCCACAGAAACTCAGGAGTTATAGTTACTGAGCTAATTATAAATTACACCAAAGCAATGCACTGCTTATGACCTCTCATATCACATAATTCATGACATGATCAGTGACATCACTGAAGACATCAATGATGACATCTCAGATGACTTCACTGATAACATAATCCAGTGACTATTTTTAAAAATGTTATGAGTGTTAAATATATATTCCAAGGTGTATTGATGAATCAGTGGTGTATGAGTACCTGTACTGATGATCCATTGGATGCATAACTGACTGTATAAGTGAATGATTAGGTGCTTCAGCGAATGTATAGGTGAGTGACTAGGTTAAAAATGTAAATGTAAATTGTAAGCATGGGCGTAAAATCCGTTCCGCTCGCGGATTTAGCGGATTTTCGGCAAATTCGCAATCCGCGAACTCTCGCGAATTTGCCGAAAATTCGCAAATCCGTGCGATGCAGATTTTTTTGCTTGGTCTCACTTGCCAAATAGAACACTATACAATTTTGTGGCGCGCAGCGTTCACTTACCGTCATTCAGCATTTGAAGAGTTGTTTTTCTCCATGTTTGCGTGTGCTGTGCCATTTTGGATCTTGCTGCGGGATCCCCCGGGAGTTTGTCGACCGTGATTACGTCATCGCGGCTTGCCACCTTGCACAGCGAGAGTTTGGCAACGCGAGTACGTCATAAAGTCCCGTGATCACGCAATTTCGCACAAGAAATCCACCAGCAGGCAGCATAAACCTTGAAAATGATGATTTTTATCAGAATAACTCCTCAGGTTGACATTTGCCTGCACTTTTTTGGGGGGGGTGGGAGGAAGGAAGTGCCCCACAGTCTCCAACTTCCTGTTCCTGTCCAGCAGGCTCCTCCCAGTGCTTTCTTCATGTGCTGGTCACTTTGATTTGGATCTTGACCTGGAACGATTACTTTTTGTGGATGCTGCTGGATATTTTGATTTGAGGCCTTTTTGACTTTCTTTGGATCACTTTTGGATTAGAAATTTCACAAGTAAGTTGATGTTGTTTGTTCGGGGCATTACAGTTGCTGCAACTACAATTTTGGAACTTTTTCAGAACATTAAATAAAATATATTGTGGGTAGCCACAGTATCCAGTAGGACCAGGGTTAGTTATGGGTGCATGATGCAACTGTTTTGTTGAATTTCAACATCATTTAGGGCATGGATGGCATTGGATTGTGGTGATTTTTGTGTGTTTTTCGATTTTTAGGGGTGTTGTTGGGGCCTTTTGCCCAGGGGTACTCACTCAGTACATGGAATGCCCCAGAACTCGTCAGTGACGCGCCGCGTCACATTGTATCTCTAAACTCCTTGAAAAAGGGCACCGCCCGAAATGCATCGGAGTTATCAACTTTGATCGTTCCTCATTTGGAAATATATATAAACTCTTTGATATGAATGCAATATCAAACCCGTTTTTGATGAATAACTTGATTCCATCAATAAAACACATTGGATTAAGAATTTGAAACACTGTTTCGCCTGGAGTGCCGTCTGTGGGGATGTATTAGCATGGTTTATGCATACACCACTTAGGATCATGTTTACTTGTGTTTTGGACGGAAACACAACCCACAAGTGCACCCAAAAACTTTTCAACTCAATCTACACTTGTTGAATAACATCGCTGTGCATCACCTATTACCACATTGATTGTCTCTTTAATGTAGACATCATGCAGGGCATGGATGGCATTGGATTGTGGTGATTTTTGTGTGTTTTTCAATTTTTTTGGCTGTTGGGGCCTTTAGCCCAGGGGTACTCACTCAGTGGTGCATGGGCCTAGTCTTTCTGTGGGGTGTCTTGAATGTAAACATCATGGAGGGCATGGATGTCATTGGATTGTGGTGATTTGTGTGTGTTTTTCGATTTTTTTGGCTGTTGGGGCCTTTTCCCCAGGGGTACTCACTCAGTGGTGCATGGGCCTAGTCTTTCTGTGGGGTGTCTTGAATGTAAACATCATGGAGGGCATGGATGGCATTGGATTGTGGTGATTTATGTGTGTTTTTCGATTTTTCGGGGTGTTGATGGAGCATGGCAATGTGGGTGGGGGCCATTTTGAGGCCTGGTCCAGGCAGGGCCTGGCCATGTGGGTGGGGGTCTAGGGGCAATTTTGAAGCCAGGCAGTGTGCTTTGTTGTGTCATAGGCCTGCACCCAGTCTGCCATGCTTTCATCCATTATGCCCCGGGGTACTCTGTCAATGGTGCATTTTATTGGCCTTTCCATTTTGGGGGGTGGGTATAATAAAAATGCTTACTTGCAAACTATTAATTGAAGCGCTACATATGCAACATTTATTTAACTGATGTTCCTCTGGCTATATTTGCTTTTAGGTGCAGAAAGACGAATCATCATCCTCATCGTTCCTCATCAGTGCCAGGAAGAAGTCCTGCTGCGGTTTGTGCAGCACAACGTCACGTGTGGCCACAGACAACTCTGCAACTTGTGCAACTGCGGCCTGCTGTTCTGACATCTGAAGATGGCCCCAAAAAAAGTTGCCCGTAGCTCCTCTAGCAAGAAAGTTGCCAGTAAGGTTCAGAAGAAACAAGTGGCGCCACTTACCAAGGAGACCGGTGTGACGACCGCCACATTTTTTTGGGGAAAAAAAGTACGCCTGCAGCAGCAGCGGGGTCTGCTGGGGACCAAGCTGGGAGCAGCACCTCCGCTCCATTGGGCTCAGTGCCACCAACACCACGCCAACTTAGGTCCAAGCCCTTGAGTGCTGCAAAGGCAGCCAGTATAGTTGTTCAACACCATCGACCAGTGATATTGGCTCATCGCAAGAAAGTAGCAGCATCCCTCAATCAACACAGGTTGTTGTAACTCATCTGACGAGTGTTCAACAACCACAGCCGCAACAACAACCACATGTGCAAGTAGTACAAGCCCAAGTACATGCGGAAGGAGAGGCGACGCAAGGAGAGGAGCAAGCAGAGGTGCATGGAGCGGCACAAGTGCCCACAATAGTTGTTCCTCCCGAAGTAAGGGCACATCAGGAAAACGACATTCAAGCCGAGGTATCACATGAGGAAGCCACTCCTCCTGATGATTTATTGTCTTCCAGATCCCCAGCAAGGAAAAGATCAAGGATGGTGTCTACTTCTTCAAGCCCCCTTCCTTCTGATGATATGGATGAAACTTGGGAACCACCACAGCCGTCTGAGAGTGAGGCACACCATGATCTGACAAAGGTAACTAAGCGTTAAAGGAAGGTCCCCGAAAGTCTCAGAGTTATGGAGTGTGATGATGATGCTGCACAAGAAGTGGCGTATACTCCTGCTGATGAAGACTCTCACGACGACAACGCAGTCATCATACACGTCACTCCAGCCTCAGCAGGCATGCAGCAAACAGACATTTTAACCCTAGCCCGAAATGCTGCTGAGCGTGATGATGATGATGGTGACGTGGGAATGGGACGACCACAAATGCAGTTAACTAGTACACCACCACCTACAGCTTTCATATTTTCTCGCCAGAAGGGACCTCCATCCACCTCGACCTCCATTTCCTCAATTAGTGGTGCTGTAAGTGCACAACCTACTAAATTTCGGCAACACACATCCTCCAGTTCATCTGGCATTAGCAGCATTCCCAGTATCGCCTCCTCCGCCCCCCACAGACATTTGAAGTCCGCAGTTTGGGACTTCTTTAGTGTTAGCCCAACAAGGGAAAACATAGCCATTTGTACCATTTGTAAGGTTCAAATTAGTCATGGTAAGCTTGGTATCAACTATGGTACCGGAGGCTAGAGAGGTCATCTTGAGATCCAGCACACTGTCAAATGGCTGGCGCACCTAAGGGAGATCAAGGATGACCGAATTGCAAGTCAACAAATTGTATCCGTTCATGTTTCATCTGCTGATGACGAGGAGGAAGAAGCGTCAAACATTTCTTCAGTTACACCCAGTACCCCTGTCAGCAGCACACCCCCTGCAAGATATATGAGCCACACTAAGAGTGTGGGAGAGAGTGAGACACCAATGCGAAAAAGTTCATCATCACTGAGCGTAACTGGGTTGCAGAAGTCATCATCATCCCGTAAAATGGTCCAGCCCACCATTAGAAGCATGTTGTTTTCAGAAGCGCCATATGAACGCAACCACCCAATGGCGCGTCTGTATAACAGTAAGCTGGCTAAAATGCTAGCGCTAGACCTTCTCCCTTTTTCTTTTGTGGAAGGGGTGAATTTTCTTGAAATGGTGGCAACGCTCTGCCCTAACTGGAAGGTTCCTAGCCGGTTCTATTTTGCCAGAGTTGCGGTTCCAGCACTACATGAAGATGTGCTGGAGGTGATTGGGGCAGCTTTGCAGAAGAGTGCTGTTCACACTATACATCTGACAAAAGACATGTGGACCAGTTGGGCAGCCACTGATTACATGTGCATCACTGCACACTGGGTCTCTTTTTCAGGGGTTAAAGCAAAGATAAACGCAGGTGTTGACGAGGACAAAGTTTATAAAGCTGCTCGGAAACATGCAACAATAGCCATGTTTGGCATGGAGAAAAGTCATACAGGAGAAAACATTTTGCATGAGTTTAACACAAAGGTCTTTGAATGGCTGTCCCCAAGAAAACGCATGATTGGTTTTGTTTCCACGGATAATGGCGCCAATGTAGTTAAGGCCATGGATATGGGTAGCTATTTCAGAGTGCCGTGTCTGGCGCACTGTATAAACCTAGTTGTTAAAAAATTATTGAGTGAAGAAAGTCCAGTCTCCGAGTTACTGACCACCTGCCGAAGAACGTGCACACATTTCAACCATTCTTTTAAGGCCCGGAAGCAGCTGAGGTGCCAGCAACATGAACGTAAATTGCCAGTGAAAGCACTCATCCAGGAGGTGGCAACACGTTGGAACTCAACCTTCTACATGCTTGAGCGTCTGTATGAGCAGTATGCGGTAGTCGATCAGTATTTCTTTAAACTGGGTACACCTATGATAGACATGAGGATACAGGTGGAGCAATGGGACCTAGTTAAAAGCTTGACAGACATGCTTCGTCCTTTTGAGGTCTTCACGCGTGCAGTTAGCAGAGAGGACTGTAATTTGGGAAAAGCTATCCCATTGTTGAGCATGCTAGAGCACCGACTGTAGGCGGTGTGTTCTAAGTTTCAAAAAGATGGAAAGGAAGAAGCATGTGAGTTGGCGGAGAAGTTATTACACCGCCTACTTGGCGATAATCGTCTTGAAATGATCAACACAGAACAGATTACATTTGTGCTACTATTATGGATCCACGGTACAAAAAGGCTGAGCAGGCAGAGTATTCTTTCCTTTTGATGACACAGATGTTACAAAGTAGAAACATTGGCTAGCTGTGTCAGCCATTCGGTTTGAAAGATAACGGCAGGAAATTGAAGGAAAAGGCAGTACATCAGCATCAGCAGGCCGTCCTCAGTCAAAAAAATCCACTTCTGCATTAGTGGCTGTGGCAGAGGTGAGTGATTTTCCCTCTCAGCCGTTAACGACACCAGCAACCGTATCATCTGCACAAGACACAACAGTAATATTGTGTGAAAAAGAGGATTGGCTAACTCAGCTTGGGTTTTCTTCTGAAATGGTCCCAGAAAAAAGTAAGCAAAGTGGAGGAACCCTGGAGAACCTTGAGTCGATGGTGCAGGCCTATCTGAATGACTCAACAGAGGTCCATTTTTCTCATGACCCATTGGCGTATTGGCATGGGAAAACAGATGTGTGGCCAGAGATCACCAACCTGGCTATAAATTACTTGTCTTGCCCACTCGCAAGCATGTCTTCTGAACGTGTTTTCAGTGCTGCTGGTGGCATTGTAACTGCCGAAAGGACCCGCCTCTCGCCCAAAAATGTGGAGAGGTTAACAATGATCAAGATGAATCAGCACCTCATACCACCAGATTACAAAATACGAGAATGAATGCAGGAAGAAGACGAGGAGGACACCAACTTAGATGAGGGAAGTTCTTCTCTGTTAAGTGACCTACTCCCGTCTGAATTCGCAGAGTTTGAGGACGAGCTCTTCTTCCCTGACACCGAGCCCTGAAAATGAGTCAATGAATCACTAACTTTCTTTTTCGTCCTTATTCACTTTTATTCCTGTGTTTCTGTCTTTCTTTGTTTTGCAAAATCTATACAAAAAAAACTTTAATCACCTAATCACAAAAACAAGCCCATCAGCAGAACTGTCTTCACTTATTTGCTTATTGATTTGAAGGTGCCGCAGTCTCCATTCCTCAGGTTCACAAGTTCACAAGAACATGCTCCTCTATCCTCCTCCACCTCCAGACTCCTATTTCCCTCAAAGCAGATGGCTAGATTATGCCCAATGAAGAAAGACTCTGCAATTGTGGGGGTGTTGTACTTCTTTGCGGGTGAGTTGACGGGTCTGGGGCCATTGCTGGGAAGGTCTAATACAAAATCGGAGGTGAAATTTGTTTTGCGTTTTTGCTGACTTGCTTGTCTTTGAGGTGATGTTTGGGGGGTTCCGGGTGTTTGTGGGTGGGCTTTGGGATCTGGGAGCACTGCTGGCACAGTTTAATGTTGATTGCATTTGTTTTTCAGGAAATCCATGGTGGAAAAGGGGAGTTAGGGCCTAGCTGCAGAGCGCATTTGGACTGAATTCCAGGTAGTAGGCCCATTTTTGCCTCTTTGGGGGTGTTCTGCTTTTTTGCGGGTGGCTGCAGGGGTCTGGGGCCATTGCTGGGAATGTCTATACCGGATAAAAATGGATTGGACAAAATCGGAGGTGAAATTTATTTTGCGTTTTTGCTGACTTGCTTGTATTTGAGGTGCTGTTAGGGGGGGTTCCTGGTGTTTGTGGGTGGGGTTTGGGGTCTGGGAGCACTGCTGGGTATGGATAGTTTTGATTGCAAGAGGTTTGAAGCAAATCCATGGTGGCAAAGGGGAGTTAGGGCCTAGCTGCAGACCGCGCGTGGAATGATTTTGGAAATTTGCCTGAAAATGTCTGTCCCCATTTTTGTAGTTTTGCTTTTTGGCTGTTTGGGGGTCTTCTACTTCTTTCCGCCTGGGGTGACGGATCTGGGGCCATTGCTGTGAAGGTCTAATACCGGATAAAAATGGTTTGGACAAAATCGGAGGTGACATTTTTTTTGCGATTTTGCTGACTTGCTTGTCTTTGAGGTGCTGTTTGGGGGGGTTCCGGGTGTTTGTGGGTGGGTTTTGGGGTCTGGAAGCACTGCTGGCACAGTCTAATGTTGATTGTATTTGTTTTTCAGGAAATCCATGGTGGAAAAGGGGAGTTAGGGCCTAGCTGCAGAGTGCATTTGGACTGAATTCCAGGTAGTAGGCCCATTTTTGCTTTTTGCCTGTTTGGGGGTGTTCTCCTTTTTTGCGGGTGGCTGCAGGGGTCTGGGGCCATTGCTGGGAATGTCTAATACCGGATAAAAATGGATTGGACAAAATCGGAGGTGAAATTTTGTTTGCGTTTTTGCTGACTTGCTTGTCTTTGAGGTGCTGTTTGGGGGGGTTCCGGTGTTTGTGGGTGGGGTTTGGGGTCTGGGAGCACTGCTGGGTATGGATAGTTTTGATTGCAAGAGGTTTGAAGCAAATCCATGGTGGCAAAGGGGAGTTAGGGCCTAGCTGCAGACCGCGCGTGAAGTGATTTTGGAAATTTGCCTGAAAATTTCTGTCCCCATTTTTGTAATTTTGCTTTTTGGCTGTTTGGGGGTCTTCTACTTCTTTCCGCCTGGGGTGATGGGTCTGGGGCCATTGCTGGGAAGGTCTAATACCGGATAAAAGTGGTTTGGACAAAATCGGAGGTGACATTTTTTTGGCGATTTTGCTGACTTGCTTGTCTTTGAGGTGCTGTTTGGGGGGGGTTCCGGGTGTTTGTGGGTGGGTTTTGGGGTCTGGGAGCACTGCTGGCACAGTCTAATGTTGATTGCATTTGTTTTTCAGGAAATCCATGGTGGAAAAGGCGAGTTAGGGCTTAGCTGCAGAGCGCATTTGGACTGAATTCCAGGTAGTAGGCCCATTTTTGCTTTTTGCCTGTTTGGGAGTGTTCTGCTTTTTTGCGGGTGGCTGCAGGGGTCTGGGGCCATTGCTGGGAATGTCTAATACCGGATAAAAATGGATTGGACAAAATCGGAGGTGAAATTTGTTTTGCGTTTTTGCTGACTTGCTTGTTTTTGAGGTGCTGTTTGGGGGGGTTCCGGGTGTTTGTGGGTGGGGTTTGGGGTCTGGGAGCACTGCTGGGTATGGATAGTTTTGATTGCAAGAGGTTTGAAGCAAATCCATGGTGGCAAAGGTGAGTTAGGGCCTAGCTGCAGACCGCGCAAGGAGTGATTTTGGAAATTTGCCTGAAAATTTCTGTCCCCATTTTTGTAGTTTTGCTTTTTGGCTGTTTGGGGGTCTTCTACTTCTTTCCGCCTGGGTTGACGGGTCTGGGGCCATTGCTGGGAAGGTCTAATACCGCATAAAAGTGGTTTGGACAAAATCGGAGGTGAAATTTCTTTTTGCGATTTTGCTGACTTGCTTGTCTTTGAGGTGCTGTTTGGGGGGGTTCCGGGTGTTTGTGGGTGGGTTTTGGGGTCTGGGAGCACTGCTGACACAGTCTAATGTTGATTGCATTTGTTTTTCAGGAAATTTATGGTGGAAAAGGGGAGTTAGGGCCTATCTGCAGAGCGCATTTGGACTGAATTCCAGGGGGGCTGTTTGTGGGGGTTCCTGGTGTTTGTTGGGGGGTTTGCGAGTCTTGGAGCAATTCTGGGTATGGATACTTTTGCTTGCTTGCAAGTGGTTTGAATACAATCCATGGTGGGTAAGGGGGGATTTGGGCCTACTTTACTTTCCAAGTACGTTTTGTCACCATTTTCTACTAGGCCTCGTTTTTGGAGATCTGATTGGGGGTCTTAGACATTTTTGCGACTGGGTTAAGTAAGGGTCTGGGAGCACTGATGGGAAGGTCTAATTTTGCTCTAAAACAAAGTTTACAGTACACCTAGCTTGACCATACTTATTTATCCTTCAAAAGGAGACTCAGACAGAGTAGGCACTTTCAAAAATATTGTACTGTCTATTAGGAAACTCAAAGTGTGACTTTTTGCACTACACAGCGTACATGCCTTATATTTATTTGTCAGTGATGTTCTAATATCACTTCCTGTTTTTCCATCAATAATTACAGGCCGGGGTTCAGCCTGTGCAATGGGAAAAAAAGGATGAAGTCAGGCTTCACATTAGGGAGCCACAATTCAGCATCCGCCAGGCAGGCAGTGGACAGGGTGTCTTCTGGTCACCAACATTGATGGACGGAGCGTCAGATGGAATGGAGGAGTCCCACTAATAAGAGGAATGGTTGGATGCATGCAACTTAGCTAATTCAACAGGACAACTACAAAAACATACAGATACAGTATCCGTTCTTTTCTAATTATCTTTTAAGTAATGTTATTGCTGTGAACTTCTATGAGTGTGACTCTGCATTCTTTGATCTCTGCTTCTAAATTCATCCCTACAGCCATTCTATAGGTTTTACTCCTGCTATTTTTTAAACCTAATTTAATGTAAGCAGTGTTTCTCTGAGTGCAGAGATAAGCAAGTGAAAAAGCATAAATATTACTGCAGCCCTGTACTGTCGCATTCTTTCATTCACGGTTGTCGAAAGTACTACTTACTTTTCAGAAACCATGCATGCAGTAGTGCATGCACTTCCTTTATGTCACTTACAAGATTTATGGATAGCTTTGTACCCAAACATTTGTTTATCTTCAATTATTGTTTGTCCATGATGTGCTTTTTTTTTCTTCTCTCAACAAAACTTTCCCAAAAACCCCCATTCCCATCCATTTTCCAAACCCTAACCCTCTTCCCCCGGGCTGTGTGGTTTAGATTGATGTGTGACTAAATAACAGCAATAATTCCACACACTTGCTGGGGAGAATAAGGTCATAGCAACAGGCTGGTGAAGGAATCCGAGGTTATATTCTTACTCAGCTTGACACTGAGTCACTATTGGCAAATGAAAGCAGATTTTCATGTGCGCCATCAACTTGATTGGTCATCAAGAACATCCTCCTCCTAGACGTGGCAAATTAATATTACGCTGCTGTGTCCTTCACCTTCAGTACTCTTTCTTGTAGTAGTAGCCAATGTCAAAGAAATTCAACACAAGTACTTTCAATACTTTACCATTTGTTCGGCTACATTGTGGCACTGTTCTAGTGTACTTCACCTGCTATATTCTCTATCGTACCGTTCTAATGCTACGGTAAGGACAAACAAGGTTTCATTTTCTTTTTTTCCAGATGCTGCAACTGCCACTGTGTAACACCACAGTACCACCGCAATGATGACATTTCATCCACCCAGGATTGCCAACCTTAATCGCCATTTCCCGTGCAGCCTGCCCTGTGCCTAGCCCTATTTCCAAACACAAATTACAGGTAAGGTAAGCGTTTGGGGGGAGGTAGTATAATGGAGTATTAGGAGAGACAATAGACTGAAGGTCCTAGGACTATTGAATTCACTTACTCTGTGACAGGCATTTAGTTTTGAAAACATTTGGGCAATTACTAGTACTTACACAACTTGAATCAAGATGCCACTTAAGTTTCAGGAAAACAAACTTACTGTTAAACCCCGACCCAGCAGCCTCAAAAGCAGTAAAAAACACGTATGCTAAGATAAAGTTTAAAAGTATATTTATATATCCCTAACATAAATAATCTCCCGCAAGACCCAACCCACCCCCTCCCAAACCCCAACGAATGTCCGTGAAAACGAAGTCCAAAAAAATAGAAAGCCCAACTCCCAATTCCCACCCCCCAGAAGTCTTTAAAAAAGGGGCAAGGCACAGTCTCCTCCTACTGCTGGCTGCTGCTGTTGACTTTTCGGGCCATGTCTGCATGCTCCTTGCGGAGGGTCTCGAGCAGGGTTTTGGTGTCGAGGAGCTCCTGCTCGAGGTAGGACACCCTCAGTGAAAGGCGGTGCGCGCGTGCCTTGCACCTGCTGTGGGGGGTAGCTGATTTCTTTGCTGCTTGGCGGTGGCGGGTGGCTGCAGTACCCCAGCTCCGTACCGCTGGAGACCTGCTGCGCTGACTAGCTGACTCAGGGAGCGTGGAGGAGGATGCACGTGTCGTCGTGGATGTTGTCGACGTACTGTGCGTGTCGTCCTCCTCCTTGGCCACCAGCCGCCGATATTCGGTGACAGTGGCCTCCAGCCTCCGTTGCCGGGCCCTTTTAGCCAGCTCCTTCCGTGTTGGTTTGGAAGGAGCATCTATATGATGAGAGAAAGACATAGTCTGTAACCAATGCTCTTTAAGATTAACACAAAATGATTCAGCAGAAAGTTGTGTCACAGTAGAACTAGCAACTTGCAAGCGCAGTACATAACTATTGTGGCCAGTATCTAGCTAACCTCCCACTTCTTCATCCTTGCTCTAACATTAGTGGGAGTTTAAGGAATCAATTCTACGAGCACTATGGACTCACTCCATTAGAGTCGACTATGACAGTACACCAGTCTTATTCTTCTTCTTCTCTCTTGTTTAGCAAAATTGGTATGTTAACTTCTGCAAGCCGGCATAATGCCAGCGCAGTGAACTTGCACCCGAGAAAAACAGACTCCCGCCATGATGAGTGAGAAAGACTTGCGTTACTGTACCAGCCCAGTACATGCAGGTGGTGATGCTCTTACTTTTCTATTACGGTGGCACTGAGAATACTCTGTTACAAGGACTAGTGCTTAATTAATTTAACTTTCACCCTACAGTGCCAATGAATACTAGAAAAGGAAAATGAAGAAGATAAATAATCTGATTATCTATCACTGCACATGGTATGTATTTGCTTACATATGGGATGACGTTAGGTGCTTTGCTTTTTATTAAGTGAACAGTGATACATCCACACATGAATGACCGAGTTCTACTAAACTTATTAACAGAGGTAGTGAGTGGCCATCGTAATAGCCGGATATATGCTGTGCTTGCAATACAAACTACTGCTACTATTCATGGTAGTATTCAGACAAAATTACAACTTCTTTTCCTTGCCTTTCCTACACTGGGACGGACGTGCGGGTGCGGTGTTACATGCTCTTCAAAGTAACACTTAGTTCATCCAGTGACCGTCTACTCTCTCTAGATTCACATATGTTATCTAAGAGTCAGATAGTACCATGATCCAGGCATCCATCCATTCAAACTATATGTCAATCATTCTTCTTCATGTCTCTCATCTGGACAAACCTTACGTTTTCTCACGGGAAAACAACCTTTTCATTTTATTTGGGAAACCGCAAGCCATACATCCGTGCTTGACTTGCATTTGAATTTCAACCAAAGCCTATATTGCGCACACATACAGTTTCTGTTTCTCCCACCCAGGCTGTTCTCCTTCCACCCATCCTTGCTTCATCCTTCACCCAGCCATGCATCATATTCCTTCCCAGCCACCTCGGGCACCAATCAAACACATATCATTCTTCTTTGTCAGTCATCATTACTTTTAACTTGCTCGTCCTTCCACACTTACTTACACCCTTCTTTCGCTTTTCGTTCATCCCATCCATCAAGTTAATCTCAGATCTGATTTGAATTCTCGAAAAAAAAATTCACTGCTGAGTTGAAGTAAATTTAGAGGAGGCTACTACCTTGTTGATAAAAAAACTTTGTTCTAAATTTGAAAGTCTGCTTAACAGTATAGTAACTTAACTGTAGAACATATATACTACACCCGTGCAGAGAGCACACTATGCAGTCTGCAATCTCAATAAGTAAGGAATATAAGAGCTTACCACTGCCTGCCACTACCGTGGCAACCCGCACAGCAGTTTCGTCCGGCACTTGCACCGCCTCCTCACCAGAACTGTCCTCCACCTCCGCGCTGGGCCCAGCACCAGATGTTCCACCTACAAAGTACATTTAAGAATGTTAGATGTCATAGACATACACCACTCACTAGTATTTTGTCTAGGAATGAAGAAATGTGAATACAGAAACCACTTTCATAATTTGTGACTGTGTACTCTAAAGTAAAAATGTCCCTTTTTCCAGGGAAGGGTGTTGTCTTGCTGCACTTTTTGGCACAACTGATGAATGTTTGCTTTTTAACACGCACCATTTTTCTCATAACAGACAGAAGCTTCACTTCTAAGAACAAATCATCATCACTAGGACGGAGTGACCAACGATTCAGCACCAAAAAGAAAAATTAAAGTTCAAACCAGGTGAGGGCTCGGCTCGCCCACAATAGATGTGTGAAATAATTCACTAAGCACTTTTCCATTTTTAATCAACCGTTTATGTTTTATGACAAGCTTGATTTCAATAAATATTTGTACTTTTAATAAAGCTTTAAAACTTAAATAGACTCTGTGGATTTTGGTCAAGAGTGACTGAGCAAAAGGTTTTGCAATTTCCAAGCATGAGTCCGTGCCTCTGACACTTCTGGACTCTGACTCCGTACTTTTGCCCTGCGTTGGATAATCATCATTGGGGATCAATCATCGATGAATTTGGGAGCTAAATGACTCTGCCACACTATCTAGCCAGTAAGGAGACTGGGGAATCTTCAAAGTCTGATATCACTGAGGTATGTGGAAAGTCTACCTGCGCCTATTATAATTGATAAACAATGCACTATTTAGTGTCCATAGTTCTGTTTGTGCAGATTTGACCCTGCAACAGTAGTAGTATGGATTGTTCTCCTATCCAAACCAAAAGTAAAGTAGTATCTTATTCTTTCTTGGTGGTCATTCACCTTTTTATTGTTGGTAATTGTCAAAGCATAAACATTTAGAAGACTTGAAAAGACATTATGGACAATCCCAGAGGACTGCACTCAGTGCATAGAGCTATTGCTGACTAGAATGGGAGTTTCGTTTAACACCTTTTGCCAACTGTGCAATCTTAGTTAGCTACACAGACAGACTAAGAAGAATAATCTAGTAATACCACAGGGAGTCATAGTAGAGGCAGGATAAGAATTTAGATACAGTCTACAAGAAGATCAAAGACGATTTCGAAAAAATCGTATGAGGAATGCTAGGAAAAAATAGGTACTCTATATTAAAATTAAAACTTACCGGGGCCAGCAAAGGAGCCCTCGCCTGACTGATCCTGGCCTTGAACAGCAGCAGCAGCCGATAACCCCTCCTCCTCTGTCCTCTTGCCCCTGGAGGGAGCTGATGTACAACATGAAAGAAAGACCCGAAAACACGGATGATTGTTGTCAACCTAATCAAACATTTCAAAAGATTAATAACAAAATATTTTGGCGAAATAGCAAATAGACAACTATTCCACGGGATATATTGACCTATCTCATGTGGTCTACTATGATATTAGTATTGCTTGATTTGCGGACCGTCGACTTGGAAAGTTATGTAACTCATTAAACAAACTACTAAAAAGGTTCGCCTAGGACTGGCAGGCAGCAGTCCGCAGCACGCGAAGTGACAGACAAACTCCATCGTGATTGCAGATCAGCGACAACACTAAAAAGTTTCCTACTACATTAACCAGTCATTAAAATACTCAAACTATCAATCCACCACTATTTCTTCTTATTGCCAGGTGTACAAAGGAAAGACTGGACTTGAGTCTGTAGGGGCAGATTTACAAGCCCCTTGCGGCTCTTTTGCTCCATTGTTGCGTGACTTTTGTGACGCAGCGGCAGACCAAAAGAGGCGCCATGGTGCGGCGTATATTAAAAACGTGACGCATATGGGAGATGCATCACGTTGTAAAGCCCTGCGTCATCAGGGGGAGTTCCGCCGCAAGGGAGGGCATTCCTGCGCAGGAACGCATCCTAAAAGTGGCTGAGGGAAATCTACAAGATTTCAATCAGTCACTTTTAGGACAATGATGCGTGACTCAAACCCTGCGCCTGCTTGAAGCAGACATACGGCTTCACGCAGCATTGGGGAGATAGGGCACCCCAGAGCATTGCTGGAGCTGCGCCATCGTTGCGACGCAACTCCAGCAATGCGCCGCCTTTACGGCACAGATGTGTAACGCTTCGGTGACGTTTTGGGCCCATGGTGCGCCGCATTGTAAATACGGTGCACCATGGGTGGTGGTGGCGTGGCGCACAATTACTGGCGCATTCCTGCTACTTTGCAGGGATGCGCCGGTAATTGAAAATCTGACCCTTAGTGTGTAGCATTACGCAGTTCTTTACACTACACTCATACATAATTTCTCAGGCCAATGAAATGAACACAAAATAGAAAACAAATAAGCATAGTAGCAATGCTACTGAGAAGGAGAGCAGTGCACCTGAAATGCACAGAAGATTTTGAAATACCTACAATGTAATCGGCAACATTATTGCTCTTGGTAAAAAAACAAAATTTGCAATATAATAACACACAGAGCGGGAGAAAACAGAGTAGTGATGAAATAGCTAGAAATAGCTACTACTACTCACCAAACCCGGGGATCTCGATGCCGAGCACGTCCAGCAAGTCGCGTTCCCGGTCCAGGAGATCTGTCCAGCGGTGGGTGGCCTGGTTGTAGGTGCGCCGGACCCCAGAGTGTTGAAACATTGCCCGGCACACCTTCTCCCACCGCTTCCGGAGCTCCCGGAGCCCGTAGCCGCTAGCGATCTTGCCGCCTTCCATGATGGTCCTGGGGAGGCAGCGCTGGACATAAAAGACTAGTGCGGCCACCTCCTCCGCACTAAAAATCTCCTGAGCTATAACTTGCTCCCCTCTCAAACGGCCGCATGGAAGCCGGGCATGGGGTGCGGGACCCTTCCCCTTCTCGGGCTGCTTCCCGGCTCCCTTTACCATGGTCTGGGCAGAAAGGAAGGTAAATAATAAAAAAGAAATAGAATAGGGAAGAAGAAAAGAAAAGAGTTAAAAAAAAGTAGTTTAAAATTGACCAAAAGTAGCAGAAAACACAAAAATATAGAGCTAGAAAAATAGAGGGAAAGATAATAAGTAAAATAGATTAAAAAAAACTTCAAACAAGCAAAGGATGGCAGAGATTGACAGAGGATACAGAAAGCATGCCCAGAACCATAGCAAAGAATGAAAAACAAGATGGCCGCGCCCGTTTACGACAGCGTGTGTAAGTTCGCGCGAGATTTCCCCCGCGATCACACGCGAACATGTACTAGAGAGCCGCACACTTTGCGAGATTACACATAGCGCCCGGAAACAGAATTACGTCACGCAAACAAGATGGCCGCGCCCATGTACGACCGCTAGGGTAACTTCGCAAACGTTGCGCTACAAGCGGCTTGTAAAAACGCAAAATATCACGCGAACTAACACGCCGTAAAAAAAAACAAATCGTGTATTCGCACGAATTCGCGGCTTCCGAAATCGATCTCGCCCGAATTCGCGCCCCGCGAATTGCGCGAAATTGCAGAAAAATGATTTTTGCAAAACTGAAAGCACTCAGCAGGTGCAAAAGTTCAATCTTATCATTAGTAACCATTCCCTCTAGTGCTTCCTGAGGGGCCCCTCCAGAGTTCAGTTGCCTACTTGCAACTATTCTATGACCCTGCTCTGACCCTCACAGCAGGCTCAGAGAATAGCTACAAGTATGCCACAAAGGTCCTGCTAAAAAAAATTAGACTGCAACAGAAAGCAATTACAGATAAGGAAGCAGGTGCCAGACTGGAAGTTCAAATTCAGTGACACATTAATCAATCAGCCCCTAATTCATTCATGTCAGTTGAGGCAGGGCAGGTGTGCTTTTCCCCCCATAATCTACAGTGATGAAACAGAGGGTGGCATGGGTGATAGCAGTTAATCAAAAAGAGGGATAAGGGATCAGAAATCTCCGTTTCATTCCCCAGGACGAGTAATAAAGTAATCAATAGAGAAACGGACACTAGTTACACCTTATGACCATTGGTACAAAGGGTAAATCAGAGTATCCTCAAAAAACTCTATGTATTTGTTGGATAGAAGGTGCGGTATATCTGGTTCATCCGCCCCACATTAGAGTTGTGGCAGTTATCATTGGATACTCCAAAGTAGTGATTTTGCCAGCCTCAACCCGAGGCGCCTCTGGTCTAGGGTGCAGCGTCCAGAGAAAGTGAATGAAAAAAGTGTGAAAGTAAATTGTGCAAAAAAAGGAAAAAATTGTTAAAAATTGGTAAGCAACCCAATATATTTTAATGTAGGTTGGTTAACCATAGGTATTTAAAAGTAGATAATACTCCTTTTTAGACCAAGTTACTGGATCTAGCAGTATAATTGAGAAAATGCGTCGACATGTTTCAGCTCCTTTGGGCCTGGAGGGGTCTATGGAGCTTTCGTCAGGACTAACAAACATAAAAATAGAAATCCATACTTACACTATTTGTGTAGTATTTGTTTTTGATATGGTCGTTTTTTTTGGTTTATTAAAGTTGAGAACTAACTCCTTCACAATCTGAAATGAGATGGAAAGATATACAAAACAACTACAGACTTTTTATTAAATGCATTGCATTACTAATAATGATTGGTAGAACAACATTTTTATCTCCAAAACAATCTGACCAGGGGAGGTAATGGCTGAATGAGGATTAAAAGATGCTAATATTTAGATTGTACTAATGATAGGCAGCTACTGTATAGTGCAACATTAGGGTATAAGGGGCGGGCACTGTTTGCTTTATGCCATGTTTGTACTAGCAAAGCTACAATAATAGCCAGCTGATTCAAAGCTAGAGATAGTCGCTTAAGCGTTGTAGAAATTCAGCGTGTGGGAAAATGTACGAATTCAGCGCGTGGGAAAATGTACGGATATGCGCGATAAGTAACTGAGCCATTCCGCTACTTTGCATTGATCGTTTTTCAAAACACTCAGTGGAAACATCAAAGCCGGTAGGATTAATCACTACGCTGCTGGAACTATACTGTTGAATGTAGAGAAAGGGAGAGAAAGGTGGTTTTTCCTACCTTATGCCAAGGATTACTCTACTTCATCAGGGTCCCGCTTTTATGTTTCAAAGCCCAGAGCTGCTGGGAAAACGATTCCATTAGTCTAAACTCGCTCGTGCATCTTACCCGTTTGTCGAGATTCAGAAACGCCGGCACCATTACCCGCGTGCATGTGAGGTTCCTGCTATTCAATGACCCTGCTCTGACCCTCTAAGCAGGCTCAGAGAATAGCTACAAGTATGCCACAAAGGTCCTGCTAAAAAAAATTAGACTGCAACAGAAAGCAATTACAGATAAGGAAGCAGGTGCCAGACTGGAAGTTCAAATTCAGTGACACATTAATCAATCAGCCCCTAATTCATTCATGTCAGTTGAGGCAGGGCAGGTGTGCTTTGCCCCCCATAATCTACAGTGATGAAACAGAGGGTGGCATGGGTGAGCCAGAGGGTGGCAGTGGTGAAACAGAGGGTGGTAGTGGTGAAAAAGAGGGTGCTGTGATGAACCAGACGTAGAAACAACATGGTCGCGACCGTTGCTACCCGACAAGTAAGTTCGCGTTTGTGAACTGGTAAAAAACCCTCGCAAAACGGCAGAAACACTTGAGAACCCCAAAAAAATAATTCGCGGATTGCCAATTCGCTAAATCCGCCCATGCTTAGTAAATTGATACTTGTATAGCGCACTACTCACCCGCAAGGGTCTCAAGGCGCTTGTACGAATACCGCTGTGGAACCCATCCTGGCTTTCCCTGTGAGGTGTCCACTCCTGGGCACCCGCAAGGTGGAGGCCAGGCATCCTTAGCGTTGAGGGGGCTGTTGTGGAGATTAAGCAAGCTATTGGCCAGAGTAGCAGAGTGGGACTCCATGATTGGAATAGGCACCGAGGCGAGAATTATCAGGTCCGTGTAATTTTTAGCCCAAGAGCCGCCGAGGCGGGGAATCGAACCCTGGTCCCGGGCTAGAAATCTGCATCAGGGTCTGCCGCTCTAACCATTGAGCCACACTTCTCCACTTGTGTGAATGTCTGTATCAGTCTCTCAGAAGGTATCTAAGTGAATGTATGGCTTAGTGAGGGGGTATGTGAGTAGCTGTATTGTTGTCATAGTACCAGTATGGGTATGTAAGTGTTTGTGTAGATGGGTGAGGGGTCTTGTGACTGCCTGTATGGATGAGTTAGTGGGTGAGTCAGTGGCTGTGTAGATTAGTAAGTACATCTTTGAGGCGCTGTATGGGTGAATTAGTGTGTGTATGGCTGTGTCGGTGAGGGAATGGATGTGTCAATGGTATACTGGATACTAACTGCATATATGAAAGGCAGTATAGGTGAGTGTTTTAGTATATGAATGACTGTATGTATGAGTGAGTGATAGTGAGAGTGCCTGTATTGGTGAGTGTGTGCTTCTATCAGTGACTCTATAGGTGAGTGAGTATGTGTTAGTATCTATGTGACTAAGTAAGTGGGTGTGTGTATAATTGTATAAGTGAGTAGGTGGCAGTGTGATTGGCTCTATGTGTGAGTGGGTAGGTGTGTGAGTAGCTCTATGGGTGACTGACAGTGTGTCAGTGGCTGTATGGGTGTATGAGTTGATATATCAGTGGCTGTATTAGTGAGTGAGCTGGTGTATGGGTGGCTGTAAGGGTAACTAAGTGGAAGTGTGTGTAGACCTATGAATCAGTGAGTGGGTGTGTAAGTACTGGAACGGGAGTATCAATGGTTTTGAGCATGGTGGTGTGGTAGTTGGAGTGGGTGTATGAAATGTTATATTGTGGTATGAGTGGCTGCATCAGAGATTCAGTGATATAATTTTAGATGTCATCAGTGATGTCACTGACCATGTCGAGTGATGTAACATGTGAGGTCATACACAGTGTATTGCGGGGGCATGAGTAAGAGTTAGCTCAGTTAACAATAACTTCTGAATTCTCTGGTTTTGTTCTTGTCCTTGTGGGCAAACAACCCCTCCTGTTCCCTCCATTAAGTCCCGCACAGCAGGATTGCTGAGACCTGGTAGGAGGCTGAGTACCCTTTTTCCACCACTCTGTAAATGTACCTCTAATAGGGGAATGAAGTCCCCTTGGCTTTTGAGGGTCCTTGGGGGCCAACTACCCCTTCTGTTACTTCCAGCAAGTCCCACACAGTAGGTTTGCTGAGAGGTTTTTGGTAGACATGCCCCCTTTCTCCACCGCTCTGCGAACATGCCTTCTAGTGCACTACTAGTTGGTGTATTAAGTCCCCTTGGCTTTTGAAGGTCTTTGGGGGCCAACTATCTCTCCTGTTACCTTCAGTAAGACCCACACAGCTGGATTTTGCTGAGAGGTCATCAGAGGCCATGCTCCCTTTCCCTACCACTCTGCAAATTCACCTCCTGGTGCACTACTGCTTAGGGAAGAAGTCCACTTTAGTGCTGAGGCCCTCAGGAGGCAAGGGGAGCTCATCTTCCCACCAACAGTACACCGAAAGGTGCTTTTGTAGAGTGGTAGAAAAAGGGGGCATGCCATCCGACTACCTCTCAGTAAATCCTCCAGCAATTTGTGAACTGCAAGTCCCAGAATACATTTACAATCCAGGTAGGTAGTGCAGGGGTGATTATCATACCCTGTGGTTATGCGGGCTTGTGCAGGACAGTCCGTGATGCTGAAAACACCAATCTCCTGTGTTTATAATTGAAATCTTGTGCCTCCTCAGGTCCCCAACACCGCATCAACCCCCAAGTTCGGAAGTCCTTTTGGCGGGGGCAAAGATGGCAATCCGTCTCGCCCAGCATGAGGTTAATAACCTCAACACCGTCCCATCTCCTCCCGAATACAGAGGTGGGCTCTGGTCCCTCCAATCCCTCGGAGAACACAAAGAAGTTGCCGTAGGAAAAGCCAGTGAAGACCAGGCCATCTTGTGATGCGGGGGCCTCTGAAACGCGTCCCTGGCTGACGCATGCAATATCGACAGAAACTCCTCCAAAGAAAGAGCAGAGGCCGCACTGGGGGACAAACCAAGGAGGCACATTTATTCAAGCTTTACATCGGCGAATGCATTTCAGCCCAGTCGGCCTTCGTCAGCGCCAAACGTGTTCAGGAGGCATTGAAAAAAACACGCTATGTAAGTCCCGCTCAATGCTAATTGGTCAAGGCCCGCTCCACCCCTGATGTATAGGTTCACCAATAGCAGGTCAAGAGGTATTTGTGAACTGCAAGTCCCAGAATACATTTTCAATCCAGATAGGTAGTGCGGGGGTGATTACCATACCCTGTGGTTATGCGGGCTTGTGCAGGACAGTCCATGATGGTGAAAACACCAATCTCCTGTGTTTATAATTGAAATCTTGTTTCTCCTCAGGTCCCCAACACCGCATCAACCCCCAAATTCGGAAGACCTTTCGGCAGGGGCAGAGAGGTCAATCCGTCTCGCCCATCGTGAGGTTAATAACCTCAACACCGCCCCATCTCCTCCCGAATACAGAGGTGGGCTCTGGTCCCTCCAATCCCTCGGAGAACACAAAGAAGTTGCCATAGCAAAAGCCAGTGAAGACAAGGCCATCTTGTGATGTGGGGGCCTCTGAAACGCGTCCCTGGCTGACGCGTGCAATACCGACAGATACTCCTCCAAAGAAAGAGCGGAGGCCGCACTGGGGGACAAACTAAGGAGGCACATTTATTCAAGCTTTACAGCGGCGAATGCATTTCGGCCCAGTCGGCCTTCATCAGCGCCAAATGTGTTCAGGAGGCATTGAAAACAACACGCTATGTAAGTCCCGCTCAATGCTAATTGGTCAAGGCCTGCTCCACCCCTGATGTATAGGTTCACCAATAGCAGGTCACGATGTATTTGTGAACGGCAAGTCCCAGAATACATTTACAACCCAGGTAGGTAGTGCGGGAGTGATTACCATACCCTGTGGTTAGGCGGGCTTGTGCAGGACAGTCCGTGATGCAGTTCACAAATACCTCGTGACCTGCTATTGGTGAGCCTATACATCAGGGGTGAAGCGGGCCTTGACCAATTAGCATTGAGCGAGACTTGCATAGCGTATTGTTTTCAATGCCTCCTGAACACATTTGGCGCTGACGAAGGCCGACTGGGCCGAAATGCATTCGCCGCTGTAAAGCTTGAATAAATGTGCGTCCTTGTTTGTCCCCCAGTGCGGCATATATATATATATATATATCTATATTGTTTGGGTTGAGGGTGGTTTGGTGTAATAAATTCTTGAAACGGATACCAGAGTGCCAGCTGTTTTCTTTCCCAAACAACGGATGAGAGGAGGAACGTGCAGTGATATCTATATCTATATATATATCTATATTCGCTGCAAAAACCATAGGTTTCAGGCACGTTATAGTTAGAAATTAGCATTTAAAAAACCTTGGAAATTCACTGAAAAAACCACAGGCTTCAGAAACGTTATAGTAAGTTGGACATTTCACTCGTACAAAACCATAGAAATTCCGGCGTTATAGTTAGTTCAACTTTTTAAATTATTTTACGGAAGTTGCACACCTGTAGTGCACCCTACACGAAGGGTGCGCCTGTAGCCATTTTAGAAGTCGCGCAGGGGTAGCGACTTCGGCATCATTTGTAAAGTAGGAAATATCTTTAAATTAATTATGAATAAAAGTTTAGCATTAAGTGTTTGTCTAAAATAGTTTACCAATGTATTTTTAAACTATTATTTTCAATATATTCTGGTTGAAAGTAATTTTACTATATGCACGATGTATGCGCATAATGTGTGCGACCCCTCCCCGCACGTATTTCCGGGATCGCATGACGATCATGCCGTGATTGCGCCGTGGTAGCGACTTCGGCCTATTTTTAAACTTCAAAAAATGACTATTGAAACTTTGAATATGATATTAGAGTGAATAGTTTTTCTAATATACTTTTTAAAAGTTTATAGAAATTTCTATACATAGTGTATAATCATGTATTCGATATTTCGAGGGTGCGCAAAGGGTGCGTAACCGGTGCAAGCACCCTACGCGACTTCATATCAGCAGAAGAAAAAAAGAATCTGATTGGTTTAAATCAATTACATTGCGTAAAAGGGAGGATCCATCCTCTTGATGTACCCCTTATTTCTTGTCTTTCATACAGACAAGCCCTGTTTTCCCAGTTCTCTTTAGAACTTTAACTTTTTTGTGTGTTTGTTTGAAACAAATATGGCATCCAGTTTTGTTCAGATTGATACTTTGGCCATGGAGGAGGAAGAACAGATGCAGCAGCAGAACAAGAAGAAGAAAGAAAGCATTGTGTGGGCTTTTTTCAGAAGTTCCTCAGTGCGAAAAAAAGTGAACGCCCGAAAAGTAACGTGTATAATCTGTCAGAAAGTGTTGTCAAAAGGCTCTGACTAAAAATATTAGAGTAGTACCAGCAGCATGAAAAAGCATTTGGAGAATATGGGCCCAATTCACAAAACTAACTTAAGACAAAATCCTAAACTACTACCATTTACTCATTTTGGTATTCACAGAAGGCACTTACTCATTTTGGTATTCACAGAAGGCACTTACTCATTGATGAGCAAGTGCCTTCCGTGAATACCAGAATGAGTAAGTGCACTTACTCATTTTGGTATTCACAGAATGCACTTACTCACCATTGAGTAAGTGCCTTCTGTGAATACCAAAATGAGTAAGTCCCTACTGTGAATACCAGAACGGTAGTAAGTTTAGGATTTTGTCATAAGTTAGTTCTGTGAATCGGGCCCTATACATCCAGTGCACCTCGCAAGAGAGGAGAGCAGAAGACAGTTGAATTCTGCTGTCGAAAGAGAGAAAAAAGCTCCATCTACATCAAGAGAGGTTCCATCTGCTTCAAGGCCCCACATTCTGCCTGAATTTTTAAATGCAGCAGTTAGTCGCGTAAATGGCGACACCAAACTCTGTATTGGAGAGCAGTGTGTGGACGTTATCTCCGCTGCTCTAAAAGCACATAAATGTTAATTTTTCTTTTTATAATGTGCATATCCTGATTTTCATTTTTGTCTGTTATTCTTAAAATAAAAAACACTCAAAAAAGTTAAAAAAGTAATAGAAAAAAAATTAAAATCGTTCCCCAAAAACGGTTCTCACGGAACCATCT
Organism: Lissotriton helveticus; assembly: GCF_964261635.1. Classification (NCBI taxonomy): domain Eukaryota; kingdom Metazoa; phylum Chordata; class Amphibia; order Caudata; family Salamandridae; genus Lissotriton; species Lissotriton helveticus. The sequence continues at coordinate 1,788,389,311 of NC_136061.1, forward strand.
CTACTGGTTAAAAAAGAAAAATTACCTGAGTGATTATAAGAGAGTATGGAAACTGTGTGGGAGATTGCTGAACTACAAGGCTACTGCATGGTTGTCTTATGAATGTTTCGGTAGTGGAACGTGATTGAATGAGTTCATGGATAATAGCTGGGTGATCGGAGGAGTGCACGAGGAGTGACAGAGTGAATGCTGGATTGAATAGGTACTACCTGGGTAATTGGAGGAGTGAATCAGTAGTGTGTACATGGTTAGAGGTCTGCATGGGTAGTGCATGGAGGATTGTAGCAGTGCGCAAGTTAGCGCCTTGGTCATTCCATGAGTACTGTTACTAAAGTGCATGGTGAATTTGTCAGTGCTTAGGTACTGGTGGAGTGATTGAATAAGTACATGGTATTGGCTGGGGGATTGGAGGCGTACATGGGGAGTGACAGTGTGATTGCTGGATTGCATGGGTACTACCTGGGTAATTGGAGGAGTGAATCAGTAGTGTGTAGGTGGTTAGTGGACTGCAGAGATAGTGCACATGTTATTGTAGCACTGCATGTATTAGTGCCTGGGTCATTGCATGAGTACATGGATAGTGACTGGATACTTAGAGTGCTGCAAGGAGAGTGCTTGGTAAATTTGTAGTGCTTGGGTTTTGGCAGAGTGATTGGATAAAGACATGAGATTGGCTGGGTAATTGGAAGAGGTGGTTGGCAGAGTCCATGGGGAGTGCTGGTGGGATTGCTGGACTGCATGTGTACTACCTGGGTAATTGAAGGAGTGAATCAGTAGAGTGTAGGTGGTTAGAGGACTACATGAATAGTATACATGTGAGTGTAGTACTACATGCGTTAGTGCCTTGGTCATTGCATGACCACATGGATAGTGACCGGATACATAGAGTGCTGCAAGGAGAGTGCAAGGTGAATTTATAAGTGCTTGGGTTATGACAGAGTGATTGCATAAGGACATGGGGCTGGCTGGATAATTATAGGAGTCCATAGGTAGTAACAGGGAGATTTCTAAACTGTAAAAGTAGCACTCAAAGGATTTAAGAAGTGCATGAGTTAGTGCCTGGGTAATTGCATGAGTACATTGGTACAGACTGGATGATTATAGAACTGCAAGGAGAGTGTGTGGTGAATGTATTAGTGTTTGTGTATTAGAGGAGTGATTGGATTAGTACATGGTGATGGATTAAACCCAGATCAGTTGACTGGGGGTGAGTGTTTGTATTGTCAACGCTCCGTCCATCACCACCTTTGGTTTTTCTTTGTTCGCCCTAAGTTGGCAGGGTATGCTCATATGTGAGTCCCTTGCTCACTTTGCCACTGGAGTCAAGCAAGCCCGGGTGAATACGGCTGTAATGCCAGAAACCGGTCCTGGGAAGCTTGATTCCGGTCCAGGGAAGACATGGCTTGGCAGTTCGGGCTGGACTGTTCCCATGAGGCACATGGTCAGACTGATTTGCATATGGCCATGTCTGAACGGGGGTGGCGGAGTGAGCTAAAGAACGGTGATGGATTAAACCTAGATCAGTTGACTGGGGGCGAGTATTTGTATTGTCAACGCTCCGTTCATCACCACCTTTGGTTTTTCTTAGTACATGGTACTGACTGGGTGATTAGAGGAGTGCACGGGGAGTGACAGTGTGATTGCTGGACTGCATGGGTACTACCTCGGTAATTGGCGGAGTGAGTCAGTAGTGTGTAGGTGGTTAGACAAGTGCATGGAAAGTGCACATGTAATTGTAGCACTGCATATGTTAGTGTTTGGCTCATTGCATGAGTACATGGATAGTGACTGCATACATAGAGTGCTGCAAGGAGAGTGCATGGTGAATTTACAAGTGCTTTTGTTTTGGCAGAGGGATTGGATAAGGGCATGGGACTGGCTGGGTGATTGGAGGAGCGCATAGGTAGGAACAGGGAGATTACTAAACTATATGTAGCACTCAAAGGATTGTAAAAGTGCATGCGTTAGTGCCTGAGTAATTGCATGAATACATGAGTACTGGCTTGATGATTAGAGTACTGCAAGGTGACTGCATGGTGAATTTATAAGTGCTTGGGTTTTGGCAAAATAATTAGATAATGAGATGGGATTGTCTGGGTGATTGGAGGAGTGCACAGGGAGTGGCAGTGTGATTGCTGGACTGCATGGGTCCTACCTGGGTAATTGGAGGAATGAATCAGTAGTCTGTAGTTGCTTAGAGAACTGCATAGATAGTGCACATGTGATTGTAGCACTGCATGTGTTAGTGTCTGGGTCATTGCATGAGTACATGGATAGTGACTGGATACTTGGAGTGCTGCAAGGAGAGTGCATGGTGAATTTATGAGTGCTGGGGTTGTGGCAGAGTGATTGGATAAGGACATGGGACTGGCTTGTTAATTTGAGGGTTGCATAGGTAGTAACAGGGAAATTACTAAACTGTATAGGTAGCACTCAAAGGATTGTAGAACTGCATGAGTTAGTGCCTGGGTAATTGCGTGAGTACATATGTACTCTCTAGATGATTAGAGCACTGCAAGGAGAGTGCATGGTGAATTTATAAGTGCTTAGGTATTGGCAGAGTGATTGGATTAGTACATGGTACTGGCTGGGTGATTGGAGAAGTGTACATTGAGTGACAGTGTGATTGCTGGACTGCATGTGTACTACCTGGGTAATTGGAGGAATGAATTAGAGGTGTGTAGGGGGTTAGAAGACTGCATGAATAGATAGTGCACATGTGATTGTAGCACTGCATGTGTTATTGCCTGGGTCATTGCATGAGTACATGGATTGTGACTGGATACGTAGAGTGCTGTAAGGAGAATACATAGTGAATTTATAAGTCCTTGGGTTTTGGCAGAGTGATTGGATAAGGACATGGGGCTGGCTGGGTAATTAGAGGAGTCCATAGGTAGTAACAGGGAGATTACTAAACTGTAAAAGTAGCACTCAAAGGATTGTAGAAGTGCATGAGTTAGTGTCTGGGTAATTGCATGAGTACATGGGTACTGACTGGATGATTAGAGTACTGCAAGGAGAGTGCATGGTGAATTTATAGGTGCTTGGGTATTGGCAGTGTGATTGGATTAGTACATGGTACTGACTGGGTGTTTGGAGAAGTGTACGGGGAGTGACAGTGTGATTGCTGGACTGCATGGGTATTACCTGGGTAATTGGAGGAATGAATCAGTAGTGTGTAGGTGGTTAGAGGACTTCTTGGATAGTGCACATGTGATTGTAGCACTGCATGAGGATCTTGCACATTCGGTGTGTCATCCGGGGTTGAGTACGTGGAGGGTGGTTGAGTTATAGCGGTGAGGTCTATGAGAACCAAGGTTCCTGCCGCTGGTCGGGATTGGATCGTGGATGGGCGCAGATAGACTTGCCTTCGGCACGCCAGCTGCGCTCAGTCGCCATTTAGTAGGGGAGGGAGCGGGAGCAGAGGTGGAGATGTGGAAGAGGGGCTGAATCGGAGGGGGGGCAGGCAGCAGGAGCAGCAGCAGCGGGAAATATCAGAGTCAGAGCCAAAGGGTATCTACCCAGTTAACGCTCTATACTGAGCTCTGGCCTTAGTGCCCCACCTCCCCCTGCGCATTACCTTCAAAGTTTAATGCGGGCTTCATCTCCATCCCACGGGGCCATGCCTCGGGTGCTTTTGGAGGCCAAGAATCCCCGGTACTGCCAGTGGCTAGAGCGGGGCAGCGCTGCGAGCCATACACGTCAGGCGGGGCTGGGGTCTTTCTGCACTCACCTCCCGCTCTGCTTCCCGCACTCACTCACTTTTGGTCTATGGCAAGCCTCGTGGGACACACCACAGCCAAGATTCAAATTACCTACTGCCCTGTCTAGCCAGCTTCAAGTGTAGAATACCAGCTACTTTGAGATCTGCAGAATGTAACACTCTACTTGGGCGGTAAAGATTAAACAACAGAGACAAGCTAGGCATGGCATTTTATCGAAAATTAGGTGGGCCACACGTGGCACCTTAAATCGAATGTGCTTCTTCACTGGGAGCCAATGTAAAGTGCAGATTTGCTGAGACAAAGGACAAGTTATCGGTATCTGGTAGAGTAGCCTGGCTGCTCCATTCTGGATGATCTCTTTTTCATGTAGACAGTAGTGCCCAGATACAACATTTTGTAATAATACAGTTGTGAGATGATCAATGCCTGAATGATCATCTTTAAACTAATTAGCTAAAGACACCCAATGTCTTTCTCAAGATTTTTAATAAGCCAAAGCAGCAGGATTTGAGGGCTTATTTTGTGGTTTAAAAGGGAGCTTGTTATGCACCCAAACTCCCAGGCTTTTATCTATAAATTTAGTCTCAGCATATTAGGCCACCAATGTATGCCCCATTCTCAGAGTGTTTAACCAGAAACAGAATTTCCAATTTATTGATTTGAAACAGTTTGAATGCATCTATTTCACCACTGGAGACATGCAGTTCCTGAAATTATCGGTTTGTTTCTCTTCCTCAGCAGACAGATAGTATAAGATGGGTACATTGAGCATCAGATACTTGTGAAAACTTGAAAGAGCTCACAGTTTCTGCCAGTGGCATGACATAGATATTATAAAGGGTAGGACTAAAAGCAGAGCCTTGAGAATCCCGAAACTCCTACTGCTGCTTAGAGGAGGTGAAAGGTAGAGATATCACCTGAAAGGAGCTATCCTTTAGGAAGGAGAAGTAGACCACACCAAAGCCTTACCCCATATCCCAATACAAGGTAGTATGTTCAAGAGCACCCCCACCTCCACCTTGTGTAGGGGGCCATAGATAAGTGGTGCTGTAGTCTGGTGGTGCTGCAGATGGGGCAAGCTGCAGTTTTTGAAGGTGCAGCAGGTTTGGAGGTTCATGTGGTGCCACCATACTGTGCCACCCAATGCTTTGCTTTGCCCTGAGGTCCTGGAGCCCAAAAAGTGACTAGCAACCAGCAATGGGCTGAAGTGCAGCACACATATTGGGCAAACAAAGGCAAGGAGAAAATCAAGGAACCCACTTCAGGTAGTTGTCATGGGAGAGTTGGTTGCTGGTTGGACTCACAGCACGTTGAAAGGTGTCACCATAATTATATTTCACTTCTAGACATCCTCCCCTGTGGGTGGAACTACAGAACATTATTCTGCTTGTGAACAAGGTAAGCCTAGGAAGAGCTAGCCCAGAAGAACTTAGGGCCTCATTTAGATCTTGGAAGACAGGTTACTCCACCACAAAGGTTGATGGATATCCTGTCTGCCAAATGCCAAAATATAAATCTCATAGCATATAATGAGATTTATGTTTTGGAAGATGGGATATCCATCACTGTTGTGACGGAGTAAACAATCCTCCAAGATCTAAATCAGGCCTCAAGTTTTCTATTTTAGTTGCTTGCTTAGGTGGCCGGTTTAGGCGCAGGAGTACCTTGCAGGTGTCCGGCTCCTTCCCTTCAAGAATCTTGTTGCCTCAACACTCAGTTAGGCTCGATTAGTCCCTTCAGCGACTGTGGTATCTGAGCCAATTCTCCCACATTCTCTTATGGCATAAGCTCTTGTGGACAAGCTCACTTATGTGGTTGTGGAGGAGGAGCCCAAGCAAAGTTCAACCTGAGCAAAGAGGCACCCAGGTTAGATCTTGGGGCGGTCTTTTTCTTCTGAGTGCTATCTTTGGTTCGTAATTCCTGAATTAACTATGTATCTGTATCGCACATTCTATTCATAAACACTATGACAGCACAAAGTTACAATCTGGTAGAATAATCTCCCCAAGGTGTTGTCAAAAGACTAAATGAAAGCCACTATAAAATAAAGCAACACATTTGGGTATCTTAAAAGAGAAGTCAACTATTCTGGCATACTTTATGATATCTGGTGAAGAACACCCAGAAGTGACGGCTGACCTGGTATCTCAATAGACTAAATTAAAATAAAATCACCATTGAATTGTCCTCTGGAGAATACTGAGGTAACTCTTAACAACCCCATTAGTGGCAGAACAGCCTTAGATATATATCTGCTTTCCTCTGATAGTGTTGGGTCAGCTAATGCTGAGCGGTCAGTACAATGCTTCTCTGGCACAGATTCTATGGGGTATACACCTGACAAAAGCCCAAAAATAAATTCAACTGGCTGTCAAGTCTAGAGATACCTCTTTATTGGTGGAATATACCATACTGGAGATATCACAGTTTAAAGTGGCTTCATCAGTGTCGAGTAGGAGTGTCCCATAGAGTGTGGTGCCATTGTCCCAGAGAAAATCAATTGAGCTTTTTGTAGTATGTCAAGTGTCAATGCATTGTCTGGGCCAGATCTATCTGTGTTTTGAAAACTATCACTTAATCCATTAGTGAATCTTCCTGGTTTCTCAAAAACACTCCAATGACTCGAAAGAATTTTGTCTTACATTATGAATTTCCTAGAAAAATCTACAGATAGCTCTGATCATATTCTGGACATTCTGGAGCATATTACCAACGATTAGCGATATTTATCGCTAACTAGCCTTAGCAACAAATTTTTTATTGCTAAGCATCGCAAGATAACGTGCTATTAGCAACGTTTATCTCCAAAGCGATACATTTTCCAGCGATAGCGTGAATATCGCTGAGAATAAAGCGATATTCACGCTAAAGCGACAAAATGCTCTTAACCATGTTATTCACCTCCCATTGGATAACATGGCTAAGAATTGGTCAGAGCAGGCGTTCGTTTTTGGCGATAGCGGGAATATTTCCATCGATACGCCTACCTTGCTAATAGGCGATAGCGACGTTAGCGACTGCTTTCAGTCGCTAACAGGTTGGGTACGCCCACTTTGCATGTCATTAGCGATAAATATCGCTGACATGCAAAGCGGGACCCAAACCGCTTGCTATCGCCAAAAGCTGTCGCTAACTGCTGTTAGCGACAGCTTGCTAATAGAGCGATAGCGAGCGGCGATATTTGCCTATCGCCCTGCTTGGTAATATGCCCCTCTGTCTGTAATTTTGAAAGAACTCCCAAAGAAATCTCAGGGGTTTTATGTGCCGGACTCTACGCAGGCTGGTGTCCGACACAGTCTCATTCAAAAGAGAGATACTCTGTACAAGTTGCCTTCCCATCTAACCGACATGCACACAAAAGTTAGTACCAGAGATAGATTTATCCTCCCTGGAGCTCCTTTTTATGGGAAAGGAGCCTCTTTTCAAGGAACCCTTAAAGTCAGATCTGGGTAAATATTTCTCAGCTACTCAATACTCCATGGAAACTGATGTTTTTTAAAATCTTTTAACCAAAAGAAAAAAAGGAATTGACAGGGAAAAAACCACTGGCCTCTAAAGAAGATGAATGATCCAATTGTCCACTGAAATTCTTTATACAGAGGACATAGTAGACCATTGGGAAAGCGTGTAGTCAACTGTTGTTATGGAGAAACTCTGTGAGTTAAGTATGTTGAAATCAACAGAGGAGTTGGTAACTTTGAATAAAAAGGTACTGTTTAGATAAGCAGGATGATAGGACGATTATTGGCTTCAAAGAATATCGTCCCAAATGTTCATCCACTCAGGGACCCCAAAAAGAGATTATTAGCCTCATTTTCTGGTTTGAATCTGATCTCATCTGCGTTTGTTCCTCGTTGATTGCCAGATGCTCTGCAAAATGGCTCCCAAAAGTAGAAGCGATAAAGGAGGAAACTACAACTTTGGACTTAATTATCTTTTTTAGGATGTCTCTTTTTATTGAATCATTCCTCTCTTTTGAATCTTTTGGCACAGGTATACTAAATTAAGCTGGTAAGGAGTAGTGATCTGGAATTGGTGGACACATAAGTAGAGAAGAAATCAAGGGCTACATTTAGATCACTGGATATTCTGAACTTAATATTAAACAATTGTAAGTTCTTTATGTCTTGAGGAATTTATATTGTACCCTCTCCCCATCAGAAGTAGGCTCGGTTTTAGGGTGGAAATAAATATTTGCAAACCCTGTGCCTCCTAGAAGAATGTACTGCCTCACAGGAGAAAATAACCTTTGATGTAAAATTGGTTCTAGTCTATTGGAAGGCTGGCTGTAGGGTGGTATCATATAATGATTATATTCTTGGCTAAGAACCAAAAAACGATGATGTGTCTCAATGGACCTGGCTCGCAGTTTTGTTACATAGGGAAAAAGTGCCTGTCTTTAATCTGATAAATCAGTTTCTTCAGGGGTTCCAACCATTCCATTAAAATTGTGTTATGGAATATACCTGGCTGCTGGAATACCCTGGGGAAAATCCAGAATCTGAGTACATTAAATCCCGTGATTATCTGTGTACAAGAAACCAGGGCACCTGCTGTTCTTGGGGTTGAAAATCATTATGGGATTAGTTGCCCTCCTATTAAGTCAAAGAGAGGCCATGCCAATGGTGGACTAGCCACACTACTGTCAGCAAATGTTACTTGGACATATCAGGTGTACTGTCACTGATCAAATGTAATACATATTATTGCACTCCCGGAGCAGAATCTGGGCCACTGTTCTGTCTTTCCTTTTATTTTGGTCAGCCTATATATATTACCCGGTCAAGAAAAGAATCACTTGTTTAGTCAGTTTTTCCAATTTATAAATGTGATCATGAGGAAAGCGGGTCTATAAAAGGTCTTAATGTGGGATCTTAATGCTATATCTCTCATTATGCATTAGCACTATATGTGGGTAAAAACGGGAAGTGGAGGTTATATTATGGTCTTCTCTGCCGCCTCCAGGATAAATAATAAAAGTTACATTACTCCTGGAGGCATGCAGGGAACATGATTTGATTAGCCTCAACGGGAGATTACTGAATGGCATCCTGACTCATCCTGCACATGTCACAGGTACATCGACTATGATAATTGACTAATTTATTGGTTCATATATGGCCTGTCTCTCTGGAGTGATCCTAATATCTCACTTTCCTATGACCAATGGAAACCACATGCCCTACATTCATGGCAGATCTCTGATAACAATGATGTTTTACTTAGTGTTGCGAATGGAAGGATATTATTAAGTAAGAAAGATAAGCAGTTGCTATCAGTTGAATTAAGAAAAATCACTGTAGCTCATCCCTGATTAGGATGGATAGCGATTGACACATTTGATGAGCATTTGAAAATATTTGTGAGGATATGTCCGAATACAGTAGGTAGGCAATGCATAAAGGTTGTAAGTCAGTCTAATAATTTTAATACATTCTTTATTTTGAATAATGAAGTTAATCATTAACATAGAAGGAAATAGACTTGCTACTCCAAATTACGGAATAGGTAGACCTTGTGACTGAAAAGAAGGATAATTAGGTGAAAAATAATTTAAAAAGATATCACTCAGATAATATTTGGGTAAAAATAACAGTAGCAGTGAAATGTAAATACAAAAAAGCCTTCCAGAAAATTATAGTGGAAAACTGGCTCGTTCTCTGAACCCAAGATAAATATTAATACTAACGCTGAATAGCGGAAATATATAACTTCCCTTTATGCTTTGAATAACCCAGTAAATAACAATAGGGATATGGACTCCCTTGGCAGGATCTTAGATAAGAAATGTCCTTCTACTCCCCACCCATCTAGGCAGAAGGTGTTGCATTTTCTTAAGATTGGTAGGAACGGTGCAAGAGGTGCAGATAAATTTTATTTTTATTTATTTATAAAGCGCGTCAATCATCTGGATGGATATCACAGCGCTGACGGACAGCCCTTATCAGGTGGGAAATGCAGGAGTGAGGGAGTTCTGTAACTCATCTTGCTTTGGGGAATAGCTTTGTTTTCAGCTTTTTCCTGAATATCAGGTGGCAATCGATAAGTCAAAGTTCAGATAGAAGTTGGTTCCAAGATTTTGCCGCCAAATATGAAAAAGAGCGGCCCCCTAGTCTAGACTTTTTAATACGCTTAGTGGTTGCCCTGGCATGATCGCAAATTCCGATTGGGAAGATAGAACTTGACTCTGCCTTGGAGAATTTTAGGTCCGGCATGATGCAGGACTTTATGTGCATGACATAGTAATTTAAACATGGCCCTCTGTCTCATAGGGAGCCAGTGTAGGGTAATTCATGCATTCCGAGGCTGAGCTATACTTCTTGACATTGCATACTGCCTTACCAGCCGCATGCTGGACTAACTGGAGTCGGGAAAACAGGTAGTCTGCCATGCCGTCAAAAAGAGCATTCCCATAATCCAGCCGGCTAATAAGCAGTGCATGGACCAGGGTCTTTCTGCACTCCAGAGGAATCCACTGGAATGTTCTATTCAGCATTTTTAGGATAGCGAAACTTTGGGGTTCAGTGATGCACCCTGTGGTCACCATATTTAATGGTAGATGGAGTGAAAGAGAAAGTACCCAGCTGAATGATTTGCGTTCAATTGGTCCGAAATGAATGGGGCCATTGTAGAGATTTGGAATGTATGCCCTTGGTAAATAGCGTTTTCAGAAAAAGATTGTGTGCGACAGTATTGAACGCTGCGGACAGGTCCAATAGGATCAGTGCAACAGCTTTGCCCTGATCTGTCACACATCTGATGTTGTCCAATACTGCTAGGAGTGTCGTCTCAGTACTATTAATAGTTCTGAAGCCCGTCTGAGAAATATCCAGAAGTTCATTGGCTTCAAGATACTGCGTCAACTGTCTATTCACTAATTTCTCCATTACTTTAGACAGATAAGGCAGTTGAGATATGGGATGGTAGTTGACTTGATTGTGGATGTCGGTGCCAGCCTTTTTTAACAAGGGAACTACTGTAGCATTCTTCCAGATCTCTAGAAATACAGCAGTACACAATGATTGATTAGGGACTTGGGTTACATGGGGGCAAATGATTGGGGCAATCCGAGAAAAAATATAATGGGGGCAGTGGTCTAATGGGGATCCTGATTTAACTTCCATCATGTTTTTTTCCACCTCTTGCTCGGTAAATGGACCGAAACTATCAAGGTGGACCGGTGTGTTCGGTTTGGAATAAAAAAAATCCTGTTTTAAATCATCAGGTGGCTGCTTAAAAGAGGTATAAATCCCCTTGATCTTTCCAACAAAGAATCTACTAATTGCCTCGCAGCCCTCGTGCGACGGAGTCAGGGTTTGCACATACTGGCTGGATTAAAAAGGTCTTTCACAATTTTATATAGTTCTTTGGACGAGCAGCTATTCATGGCCACGCAATTGGAGAAGTAGGTCTTTTTTGCATTCTTTATTGCAATGTTGTAACTTTTCATTCCACCCTTATATGTCTGTCTATCTATGTCTGTTTTAAACATCCTCCATTTATGCTCAAGAATTTTACATTTTCTTTTCAGTATCTTGAGATCCATGGAGTACCATTTTTCTGATTTGATTCTGGCCTGATGCTTATTTCTTATTTGGGGGTACAGAAGTCAAAGGTGTTTAAAATGTTATCATGGAGATTATCTGCACTCAACCCTCCTACTATTGGTTCAGGGTCATCACAGTCCCTGGAGTTAAAATGCCGCTCAAAATTCTCCGGAGTAACCTGCCTCCAAGCCCTCTTTACTCCTGCTACCGGAATTTGAGAACGGGAAGACTTCTTTGGAATACTCAAAGAGAAGGTAATCAGAGAGTGGTCTGTCCAAAGTAAAGGTCTAATTTCATTTAGCGGCCCCAACAGCGCTGGGATTCCTGGCTTCACCTTGGGGGTGCCCTGGAGGGGGCATCTCACAGGGAACGCCATGATGGGTTCCACAGCGGTATACAGCGCCAGGATGCCCCGAGATGGGGCGGCAGTGCGCTTTACAAGTATACACACATTTACATTTACATTTACATTTATAGTAATCGACTCTATGTTGGAAAAGACCAGGTCCAGGGTGTGTCCAGCAATATGGGTGGGTTCACCTACCCACCCTACCCACCTACCCATTGTTTTTACTGCAGAATCTCCATATCACTAATAAGGTGCTTAGTAGAACAATCATTTGTATCCTCATAATACACGTTTATTACTAGGTCGCTCTTATATTTCAGACATGCGGAAAACAGCTGGGTAAGAAGCTGGGTGCTAACGTCTGCCTTGTAACCAGGAGGATTATAGATGATCGCTCCACCAAATAGGGTGTAAGAGTCCTTCTGAATTTCAAACGCTCATGTTTCCCTAGCCAGATCACAGGCTCATGAACGCAGGTATGGCCCTCCTCTCCTGGCCACTCTATCCTGTTTCAAGATCTTATAATCCATAGGCAGGGCAGTGGCATACTTCGGATCCAGCCACGTTTCTGTAATAAATACAAAGTCGGGCTGTGTTTCCTTTAATAGATCACAAATTTCTATTGAATGTTTTGCATTGATCTGGCATTAAAGTAGATGCATTTTATATGGAGCTCATTGTCAATGGGGGTTTCAAGTGCCAAACTACGAGATGTGTTGCTACACCAATTACAGTTTAGACATGAGAAAGGGCCCTGGATAATGTCTGGCGAGGCTTGAACACGTTGCGTTGAAATGCGTGGGAGACAATCAGCAATATTCAATAGTTTCTCTATAGAGTACCTGTGCTTGTCGTGTGAACGAATAGTGAGAGATACAGGGTGTATGGCCCCTGGCCCTGGTCAGACGTGGACGGGCGCAGACGGGCTAGCCTTAGGCGCTCCTTTCCATGTGGGTTTAAGTAGCGTGGTGGCAGAATAGTTAGACCGCTCACCACCGGAAATGGATGCTCCTTTTGGCTCAACGCACCGGAAACTGCCTAGTGATCACCCTGCCCTCCACGCAATCAGCACACAACTGCGGCGGACCGGGGCATGATCAAGTGCAGAATGGTATGTGCAAACACAACGTTAGAAAATCTGTCCCCAAGTGTACAGCCTAAAATATTTAAAAGAGTCAATACAGCAAGGCATTAAAATGAAACAGAATTTAAAAGCTATTATGTGAAAGCAGCGCCGTTTTAAAGATGCCAGAAGGCTTACTCAGTCCTATCAGCATCATAAAATGTTATCAAGACCTATGAGTGTCTTATTCAGTGGCACGCTTCCATTATTGCTATCATACAGAAGAGATTACTAGCTCTTGGAAGGGTAGCACCATGCTACCATTAAATAAAAAAAAAAACCTTAGAACATTTCAAGTAACTATAGGCAGTTCGCCTTGTTGGATGCCACTGAATTTTCTTTAGCAAAATGAGCCTCATCTAACCTACTTAAATGGGTAGTGAAAGACAATGTAAACCCCTTGGAGCTAGCAGGGTGTAGCGCAAGACACTCGACCTCAGATAATATAACTGTGATTCATTTGATCCAGGAGAAATATGTGAAAAGAAGGAAGATGCCTGTCTTTGCAGCTTATGTTGACTTTTTAACTGCTTTTGACCACTAAGGCAACCAGACCATTTGGATGTCACTGGAATCCCAGGATCTTTTGAAACTTATAATTGTCTTTCATACCACTACTTGGTATCACAATATGTTAGGAGTTAGGTGAGGTATGGCCCCGAAAATCACCATTAGAAATGGACTGAACAGGAAGGTCTGCTGCCCCCCTTCTTTTCTCATTATATATCAGGGATCTCCCTAAAGTGATGAGTTGGACAGCCGGTGATGCTTCAAAGCTAGGTTCTTACCCTTTAGGTACACCTTAATATGCGGAAGATATTGTCCTATTAGACCTGGCACCAAAAGGTCTCCAGAGACTTCTCGATTCTTTATCAACCTACTCAGAAACTCATTTCCTGAAGGTAAATATAAATGAAAGTACGGTTATGAGGTTTCGACCAAAGTGATACCAGAAAAATACAAAATAAAAGTGGTTTCTTAAGTAAATCATCCATAGAAGTAGTACAATCTTTTCCTTAATGCAGAAGAATTATTTCAGCAAATCTGGCTGATAGTGGAAATATTTTCGATATATCAACCAAGATGTTTTCCCAGGGAAATGCACTAAGGCCAATTTATGGAGCTGCTGGACATAGGCACTTTAGTCACCTTTTATTGGTGCACAAGGTGGAGGGGAAGATTCTTCGCACTATTTGCACTTTAAATACCATGATAGGTATTAGGGTTGGTGAGCACTTATATAAGAGGATTGGCAGCTATATTATGAAAGAATATACTTTGAGAAGACTTATGGCATTGGAATGCTCTGCTCCAACTATTTAAGGCTGGAACATTTTGACTAATATTTTAACTGCACAACAGCACTTTTTTCTAACTAAAACAGATATTCGAAATATGAGTTATGGTCATCTTAACAACTATTCAAAATATACAATGAAAAATTGCTCCATAAAAAGTGATGTAGAGATGTATAGAGCAAAACATTGTTTCTGGTATATCAAACAATTCTGTCAGGCAGCCATTCCTCAAATATATTTGAATTGGAATTTGGAACATAGGGTGCAAATATCCATATTGCTATGTATATTGAAATGTTTACCATTGAAAACTGTGGTGGATGTATGCTAGAATGTAATATGGGAAGAGAGACAATGCACCTTATGTAAAAGTGATGTAAAGACCATTGAACATGTTGTATTTGCTTGCCCTGCCTTAAAAATGTACCAACAGGGATTTTTAAAACCACTTTAAAAAATATGGTATTACAATTGGCAATAGCTGCAATGGAGATGATAAACCGTCCAGTTAATGAACTAATATGTTGTAAAAATTTAGAATTTATTGCCCATTTTTTTCAGTTGTATTATTGGATGTCATTTTGATTATTGTATTGTGGATCTCATTGGTAGATCTAAATCTCTAATAAATACTTGAACTTCAATTTGAAATTTTACCAGGAGAAACTCCAGTGAGATTGTTATAGGTACAAAAAGTCAGAAAGGCAAAACAAGCATAATTCAGGTGCCTAGCTTTTTACACCATGTGATATTCTAATTTCTAACCTTCCCAACACTCAGTATTATGGAAATGCATCACTGGGAAAATACAGGACCACGCTGTGCCTGTAATTTCCAGAGTGGTGTTACTGCGTCATTTTGAGCTTTCGCTTAGCGACCTATTGTACATGGTTTGGAGAGTTAAACTTGCCATTGCTTTTAATTTGTCTAAGTTAGTGCCCTTAAAACATCCTTGCTTGCTAGTGGTCTGTCCTTCCTCTTGGTCTCTCCTTCTTCTTTATCCATTCCTCCGATGGACCACGGACTGAGTACTGTATCTTTACGCTATGGTTCTTTATGAGTTTGTTGGGGAACTATTTTTTCATGGTTTTCTGCTCTGTTTTTGTTTGCCTGTGTTCAGCTACGGCGCCAAAGCTACTTACATGTGAATATGGTATTCTCCCTCCAGACATGGGTGTCCGCAGGGGGTGCAAGGAGGGGCGCTTGCCCCCCCCCCCCCCCCCCCGAGCAACCCTCCTTGCCCCCCCTGCGGACGCCCGTGAAAACCGTGACTTCAAGACGGGGTTCTCACTCTCTTTCCTCTCCTTTCTTTTATTTGCTTCCCTGTGAAATGGATCCAAAAAAGAAAGACGCTTTTGCTGGAAATGTCGGATTTTTCTGACATTTTAATTCCAAAGTGCAGCATTGGGAATAAAAGGCTAAAATATGAAAAATAGATAAATAACTAAATAAAGTAAGACAGAGTGGTAGCAAACTGGCCAAACTGATTTTATTCACACTGAAACACATTAGCGCCACTTACAGAGTTTACCAGTGAAGCGCTACTTTTGCTTTCTTGTCTTTCTTTGAACAGCATTGTTTCCTCTGGGCAGGGAACTAGTGCACCAATCCTGGAGGTACTGCAATGTGTGGATTGGAAAACAAAATGTGTGCTGCGGCTCTGCGTCCAAGGATGTGGTCTTTTTACCATACTACTTACGTTTTGTAAGGATATAAGCAATGGCCATTGAAATGGGTCCATTCAGGGCCCTGTAGTCGTGTCCTTAACTTTTCAGGCAAAAGCACTCACTGATTTCTGAATAGTGAGTGTAAAAGCATTAAGGTAACCATGTTGTTCCTGCTTACATTTCCCATGGTTTGCTAAATTTTACATTCCTATAAGTGTTTGCTTTTCCAGGATGTTGTTACTTTTTTTTTTGTAGGCCGCATATTGCTCTTGTCTAGTGCGAAATTTAAAGTGCGCATTCAGGTGTTTATAGCGGGCAACAATTGGGTTGTACTTGAAATCAGTGGGAGTTTTTCTCAGTGGGGCAGTACGGTGTTCAGTGGGGGGAGATGGTCAGAGCTGCTGAATTTGGAACTGGGAACCAGGTTCAGCCTTAATAACCAGCCCATCAAACCACTCTCCTGCGAGAGCACAATCACATGCTAGACACAGGGGCGTTTTAAGGATTTTGGGGGCCCTGGGCCAAATGTATTTTGGGGGCCCCTGTTCGGAGCAACTTTGATTTTATGTTCCGGTTTCACCTCTTTCATGTCCTCTTTGGTCAAATTCTAAATGTGTGTACATCTAATATTCAGAGATAGTAATGTGTGTTTTCAGTATCTTAACACAGCAGCAGTTCACTAACATTACTGCAAATTTCTGTCACACCCTCCCATTTCTCCTATATAATGATTTAAAAGAAACTTTTTAGGATTTATTATTTTAACACATTACATCACATTACGAGCCGCCTACATCCACAGGCCGGAGGCGATGGAACTTCTAGCATACAGTGAATGTCATTTAATAACAATAAAAGAACTAAAGGAGTGAAAGGTCAGGCACAAGACGGGAGGAGGGGAGGCAATCACTGGAATGGAGTCTACATTATGGCTTCTCTTTGACTCTGGTGCGCCATGTATCCACCTCTGGTGTCTGTGTCGTTAAGCATAGGATTTTCAAATATTGAGCATAGGGCAATTCTCGGAATTCATCCAACATATATTGTATGCAGGGGTGCCACATTTTAACGAAGCGAGGCAATTGCTTTGTGTCTATAACCAACAGCTTTTCCATGCCCAGTGTGTCCCAGACCTTATGTAACCAATCCAGGTGTGTTGATACCGTGTCCTTTCCCCATTTCGCAAACAGGAGTTGTTCACTGCACAAAACAGCAAGGTGATCACTCTACCTCTGTGCGAGCGCAGCGTGTGTAAGGGGATTGGGAGGCCTAAGAGTATGTAGGTTGGGAATTTGGGAATGTCAGTTTGGAATATACTGTTGACCGAGTCCAAGACCTTGAACCAGAAGGGTTCCAACTTGGGACAGTACCAGAGTATGTGCATGAGTGTGCCCTGATGTTCACAATGGAGCTAACATCTCCCATCACCGGACTGGTTCCACGCCGCCACTCTGTCAGGCATGTGATACCAGTAGTAGGCGATCTTGAGGAGCATCTCTTTACTAGTGGTGTTCACTGCTGAGGAGCGCGCTCTGTGGAGCATGTCAATCCAATCCTTATCTGTAAAAGTACGCTCGCATTCTCTCTCCCAGCAGGTGCAGGCCTGCTAGGCTAAGGTGTGGATTGGTTTTACTAAGAAGGCGTACATGTCTGAGAGTAGCTTGGCATCCGAGGTTCTAGTGAGGATCCTCTTCGAAAATGCCGTCAGTGGTCTACTACAACAAAAGAGAACCTGGATTCCCACTTCTTATTATTCAAAAACCACACTATATTCCTTTGGTGGTTAGGTTTTTTGTTAAACCATTTATTTTATTAGAATTTATTTTTTATTTTAAAATGGACCTTCTTCCATTCCCAGAGTCACATACATTTCACACAATACAAAACATCACTATACAAATACACAAACGTAATAACCAAAATTAAATTGTCAAAAAATCACAATGCTATACTTAACAATTGATCAGTTTGTAAATTGCAATGCCTATTTCTCAAAAAACCAAAGGTTCCCAAACGAATTACTTCTGATTCACAATCAAAATACTTCTTGTGAGCTAGGTGAGAGCTAGGTGAATATGTGTGTAAATTTTATGAACACAATTTTATTTCAAGTCATAAATGACAAAACTATGTATCAATGCCGACGCGTTTCCAGCCACGCCTATATTCTTCACGGGGCTTTCATCAGGGCTTTTTACTATAGGCAATTGTTGAATGATCTACAAAATAAAAAATAATAAAAAACTAATCAGCACCAGTAAGTCAAACCTTTAACCTACTTCTTATGGTCCATTAAGGATACTTATCATAACTTCTTTGCAGTTCCAAAGTCAAGAATAATGCTAAGATTTCAAAGTGTGGTTAACAGTCAGCGGCCATCATTCTGCAAGAGACAAAGTTCCTGTTCATGCCGATGTCATTTTTCTACTCTGTTTTAAGCATTTATTCGGGGGCAACATCATGTATCCTACCTTCAGCTGACTTAAATCATAGCGTCTTTCCACGCATTATTTCTGCCAAGCGGCGCTGGGGATCAATAGTTAGGAGTCACGGGCCGGAACCAGTTCTAATTAAAAGAAAACGTGCCACTATTGTTTTCCTTTTCTTTATCAAATTGAAAAAAAGACGGGTTCAAAAAGATTCACATTGAGCTCTTCCTACCTGTGTGTCAGTCAGTTAATGTCTTGGACTCGACTCTTTTCTCAATTTCCTTGTCGGTCCTATTCACAAAAAGTTACAAACTACCCATTAGTGTGTGTACTTCTTTTCCGGTATGATATTACCCTGTAGTCCCCTGTCAGGCTCCTCACCTCTCTCTTTAATGGTAACAGCAGTAGCCGGTCCCCGTTTCCAATGTCTTAATTTCAGCCGTTTTTTTTGTCGTTCTCCTTTTTAAGTGAGTTACTCTCTGTGGATTTAGCGGAACAAAGGATTAGCTACCATTTCCCCTAATGATTCCCGCATACTCGCATTTTTCGGCGTTTGCTCATACCTGTAACCGGTTCTGTCGAGCAGAAGCTACGGCGTCTCTTCTTCCCGCAGTGTCTAAGCTGTTGGCCCCGAAGCAGAAGTTTGTATCTGTCTCGGAGGCCCGGGTTGCTGGGATATGTAGTTTTTAGGCAGCTATTTACTGTGACTGCATGTAGATTGCCACCGCTTAGACAGAAACTGGCATTATTTTCGACCGGTTTTCACTATACTATGGCTAAGATCATGAATGGTTGCCACTGCTGTAGTTGCCACACTTAGCGTTTTATGAGGAAAAATCGATCTATTTAAAAGCCATTGCTCTAATCCGAACAATTGTACTTTTTGAGCTAGTTTGTGTAACCTTCAGATTAAGCAAAACGGAACTTGGTAGTAGGACCTAAATCACTCTAGACAACTCGGACATTTCGTTAAGGCCCGTCAGAGTACTGTTAAACTTCATAATTAAATATGCTTCCTTTGACAATAATATGGAGTCGATGTCTGAAGTAATTTTGGATGTGTTCACTACCATGAGCACTGTCCATTTAAAGTCATGTTCTGAATGTTTTTCTGCCACAAAATGATCAACCATTGGTGCATTAAGCACCTTCTTTTTAATCCTTGAATGGTGTTGCGCAATTCTATGGTTAATTTGCTGATTGGTTTTGCCAATATAAATTTTTTGGCATGGGCAAATTATCACATAGATAACATTTTTTGTCTTACAGTTAGAGAATGTGACATGTTTCCATTTCACATTCCCATGGGTGAATTCTGTTCCTTCCACTGTACTAGCACATGCCACGCAGTTACCACATTTGTGGTGTCCCTCCGTCGGTTTAAGACCCCATTGTGCAAGTAGGTCTTTCTTCTTTTCTGGTGTACTAATGTCTGCCCTTACTAGTTCTTGTGCAATACTCTTACTCTTGCGCATTGCAAACAGGGGACGTGAGAGTTTAGTCTCCATGCTTTCCAGCAAGTGCCAACTACGCAATATTATTTGCTTGAATTTATTAGTCTGTGAACCAAATGTGGTTACACAGACCAGTCTGTCCATTGTTGGCTTTTCTCTTTTTTCAAGCAGGGTCTCCCTAGGAGTATTCCATGCTCGTTTCCTCGCATGTTTTAGTAATTTCTTAGGATACCCTCTCATGCACATCTGCTCACAGAACACTTCAGTGTGATGATCAAAGTCTTGCCTAGACGAACAATTTCTCCGGATGCGGAGTAGCTGGCCATAGGGGAGGTTCTCTTTTAAACTTTTCGGATGTGAGCTTTCAAAGTGCAGAATGGTATTTTTGTCGGTGGGCTTCCGATGTAGTGACACTGTGAGGTGCCCATCTCTCGGAACAACATCCACATCCAAAAATGTCAATTTTGCTCGTTTTTTTGTGCAACTGAACTTGATGTCTCCATGTCTATCATTTAGCCAGCCGAAAAACTGGTCCAATTGATCACTTGTCCCGCTCCATAGACACCAGACATCGTCAATATATCGTAGCCATTGTACGATGTTATGTGAAAAAGGATTATTATCAAAGATGAATTTCTCCTCAAATTCTGCCATATAGAGAACCGCCATTTCTGGGGCAAAGGGACATCCCATGGCGGTCCCTTTGGTCTGTAAATAGAACACATTATTGAACTTAAAATAGTTCTTCCTCAGGGCAACAGTCGCTAACTTTAGGATAAATTCTGTTGGTACTCGGTGTGGCCTTTCCCTCTTCTCCAAGTATAGTTCAATGACCTCAAGGGCCTCATCTTGAGGTATCTGAGTATACAATGAGGTGACATCAAAAGTCACCATCCATTGTTCCTGATCGTTGAATTCCACATTTTCAATTTTCTGTATAAAATCAGTGGTATCTCTTAGGTATGAGCGTACCCCTGCGAGAAAA
Source organism: Lissotriton helveticus (assembly GCF_964261635.1). NCBI lineage: Eukaryota > Metazoa > Chordata > Amphibia > Caudata > Salamandridae > Lissotriton > Lissotriton helveticus. The sequence continues at coordinate 1,788,409,888 of NC_136061.1, forward strand.
GGCTTCAAGAAGACATCCACATATTTAGCAAGTGGTTCTAACACTGAATCACACCCTGAGACGATTGGACGTCCAAGGGGATCTTCGAGCCTCTTGTGTAGCTTTGGGAGAAAATATAACACTGGTGTCCTAGGGAACTTTTTAACCAAATAGTCAGACTCTTTGGGACCCAACCAATTTTCTTCACGGCCATATTTAATCATCTCCGAGATTTGTCCTTGTAATTCCCGGGTAGGATCATTTGCTATTTGTCTATAGCATTCTGAATTATTAACATGGGACAATCCTTCTTTGATGTACATTTCTTTAGGCCAAAGGACAAGGGCTCCCCCTTTGTCCACCTGTTTTATCACGACTGACTTATCGTTCTTCAGATCAACTAGTGCTTTCCGCTGGCTCGCTGTTATATTAGGTTTCAGATATTTAGACCGTGTCTCTAATTGTGACAATGAAGACATTACCGCTTGTTCAAAAGCCCCGACTGCCTTTGCGACACTCGAGGGAGGTGGAATGAACTTGGATTTATTGGCTAATCCTGATGTTTCTAGATTTTGTTTGTACTCTTTGTCTGCAAAAAAGGCTTTTAGGTGAATCTTGCGACAAAACTCTAACGTTTCCAATTTCAATTTGGTAAAATCCATTGCGCGGTTTGGAACAAACTTTAAACCTAATTCCAACACTGAAAGCTCACTTTGTGTCAATATTTTTGATGAAAGGTTTACAATTGCGCTACTTTCTAAGACTTGTAGAACTGTCTCCTTGTTCGCATCTCCCACGGGATTTGCTTGAACCTTACTTTGTCTTTTTGTTGGCCTTTCTCTAAAAAAGGCGATCCACCTTGTTTCTTTTGGTACTGTTGTCCTGCTCTAGAATCTGAGTCTGTTGAAGAGTCAGACGAGGTGGTTTCAGAAAAGGTCTTAAATCTATTCCTTGAGCGACCCTGATAGTTTACTAGTGCTCTCCGTGATTCTCCAGATGTGTAATAATCCTCCTTCAGGTAAGGGTAAGCCTGTTCTAGGCTAAACGCCTTACTATCTTTTTCGAACTTAAAGGTTTTATAGCTGATCGTATTGTCCTTAAAGATCTCCTTCTCAATTTTGTCTAACAGGGCCTGAGCTTCAATGTCCGAGTGATTTTTTCTAAGTTCCTCAGTTAATTTATCCAATTCCTCAAGTTCCTTTTTGCACAATCTGGCGGCTGTCTCGATAGTATGGACCATTAGGTCCCTGCTACATTTTATGCTGATTCCACTAAATCCTTTTTTGTAGTCAGGGTCATCCACAAATATCACCGGGTATTTTTAACCTGTAACCCCCAGGGAATTGTGCCTGCTTTAAGATGTTGCAGCAGGAAATGTCCATGCAGTTCTGTTCTTACATGTTTTTTGCTTAATCGGACTATGCTCTCTGCTTTATTCTGTTGCTTGGCTTCAGTGCTTAATGTAATTGCTGAGAAAGGTGACGGTGCTGCACACAAATTTTGTATATGTTCCTCTGAGAAGGAAAGAGTGTCCCTTTCTGCCATATCAATTGAGGTGGAACACCACCTCGACGTAAGAAAGCGTCTAACTATTTCCTTATATGCCTTTCAACGTCACAACCCTCGCGAGTAAAGTGGTCTACTGGCATGCGGGCGGACCCAGGGCTGAGAAACTCAGTGCGCCAACAGGAGATATTGCCACTGTGTCAATTGTGGTAGATTGTAGTGGGTTTGCAAAGTGCGGAAATCCATAAGGCCATCAGCGTCAAACATGTCGCCTGTACACTTACAGTTGGCTTCCTGCCGGGTCTTAAACCATGCCCCTGTGAGTGCCAGTGGAAAGTCTGGGTTGCCAATCACAGGAGTTTGTGGCGATATTGGAGGGGAGAGCCCATGTTGATGATGCACCTTATCCCACAACCCAACTGTGATCCGCGTGACTGGGGAGACATACACGCCCAAGGGTCTGTGTGCTGTCGGCAACCAGAGTATCTTCCAAATATGGGTGGCTGGGATGGCCTGGTCGATGAAGCACCAATGCTTTTCAGTGAGTGGATGGGACCATTCCACCATGTAGCGGAGCTGCGCCACCAGATAATAACACTGCAGGTCCGGAAAGCCCAAGCCGCCAGCAGCCATAGGGAGATAGGCGCAGGGCTTTGATATACGTGCTCACTTGCCTTCCCAAATAAAGTCCCACAGGAGGGACTGTATCCTATCCAAGACCCTTGGAGGGGCCTGGAGGGGCAGTGTTTGCATGGTGTAAAGGAGCTCAGGCAGGAGTGTCATCTTAATTGCTGTAAGGCGGCCCATCCATGAAAGCTTATACGTCTTCCATTTGGCGAGCTCGTGCCTCGCAAGTGCTAGGAGGCCCCATTAATTATAAGCAGCAGTGTCTGTAGTTGTGGAGTGCACCCATAGACCGAGGTACTGCATGCTGCCGTCTGCCCATTGGTATGGGTATTTGCCCTGCAGCCGAGAGAGTTCTATGTCAGGGACGGTTAGGCCTAGGAGCAGGGACTTCTGAGGGTTGATCTTAAAACTGGAGGCCAATCGGAACTCATTCATCTAAACGGAAACCGCATCTAGCGAGGTGTCGGGGTCTGTGAGCATGAGAAGCACGTCGTCAGCAGATAACATTATCTCATGTTCCCTGCCTCCCATCCCGACCCCAGATATGAGTCAATTAAGCCTTATTCCTTTGGCAAATGGCTCCATGCAGAGCTCAAATAGTAGTGGCGACCAAGGGGAGGCCTGTCTGGTCCCTCTCTTAATGGGGAAGGCAGATGATTTAATACCGTTGACTTGTACATTTGCTTAGGGAGCAGAGTGGCAGGAGTGGATCCAGCCACGAAGCCTGGGCTCAAATCCAAATCCCTCCAACACTCGGTGTAGGTACGGCCAGTGCAAGCGGTTGAATGCTTTCTCAGCACCTATGTTCAACGCTAGGGCTGGGGCCTGTGTACGTTGAATTTTGTCCAGTAGATGGCACAGTCTTTTAGTGTTGCTGCTACATCCTCTTTCCTAGACAAAACTGGCCTGGTCAGAGTCCACCAATCCGTGCAAATAGGGGGCCAGCCTGTGCGCCAGGATGCTGGTGAAGATTTTTGCATCAACGTTCAATAGTGAAATTGGGCGATAAGAAGCACAGTCCCTCGGATCTTTTCCTGGTTTCAGGATCACTCTGATAGTGGCTTGGAGCATTGATTCCGGCAGCGTCTCCCCCTCTTTCAATGAATTGTACACCCATGCCAATACAAGAGCTATCTGTACCCCAAAGAGTTTATAGAACTCTGCCCCATACCCATTGGACGGGAGGCCTTGTTAGACTTTAGTTTCTGAATTGCTAGGAGGACCTCCTGTGTACTTATGTCTTATTCCAGCGCTTCAAAGGTGGACCCACTCGCCACTGGTGGAGGCACCGGGGCAAGGTACGCTGCAATGTCTATGTTGTGGAGCTGTTCGGCCTGATAAAGCTTCTAATAAAAAATCGGAAGGTATTAGCCACCTCTAAGTCCGAAGAACAAAGGGAGCCATCCGTAGTCCGCACCTCGGGGACCCGCCGATCCGATGCCTGCGCTCGAAGGTGGTGATCTAACATGACCCCTGCCTTGTTTCTCCCTGCATAATATGTCTGACGTAGTCTGAGAAGGTCATACTCAACACGTCCCATATCTAGTGCCTACAGTTGTTTTCTTGTTGTTTTCAACTGGCGACTGATTGCCACTGATCCTGACCTGACATGCGCCGACTCCATGTCTTTGATCTGTGCTCCCAGGCTTCTCTCTTCTCCCTTTGTTCTCTATTGAAACCTCCCGATATACCTAGAAAGTGCCCTCGCAATGCCACCTTCAGAGTTTCCCAACTGATATGTATTGGCGTCTCAGGGAGACTATTAGTTTCCAAGAAGGATTGGAGTACAGTTTGTGTATCAGCTCTTATTTTGTCATAAGTCAAATGTTTAGTGTTTAGTCGCCAACGGAGGGGGGCGGGCGTCTGGCCCCCATATTTAAATTGCAGAGTTAAAGGAGAGTGATCCGAGAGTGTGTCTGCCCCAATATCTACCAATAGTGTGACCTGAGTGATCCGTGATGTAGTGAGAAAGTAATCTATGAGCGCATACGTATGATGCAGAAAAGAAGGTGCAATCTATTGCCCTGGGATGCATGTGTCTCCAGATATCTGTGAAGCTGGCCTCACCCAACCACCGTTGGGTTCCCTTTGTCAGTCCGTCATTCTGTCCTGTTCTAGGGGAAGATCTATCCAGGTGGGAGTTGATTGCTATGTTGAAGTCCCCCCCACAACTATTTCCCTATCGGAGAGTTAAGCAGCAGGCCCACTGTCTCCCTAAAAAAGTACTTCCTGCTACTCATTTGGGGGATACGTGTTAGCAACCATGAGCCTGGCCCCCTGAATAGTGACCTGCAATGCCAACATCCTACCTGGGATCTCCATGAGCACCCGCTCCACCCTTCCCGCAAAGTGGGTCGCAAGAAAGATAGCCACCCCGTTCCCTTCTTGGTGGACCCTGAGGAGAAATATTGCCGGTCAAACCAGAGTGAACGTAGTTTCCGCCAGTCTTCCTGGAGGAGGTCGGTCGCCTGTAACAGGCAAATATCGCATTTCGGAGCTCAAAGCAGAGCCAGGACAGCTAGCGGCTTGGCCCGGGCTTTAAGGCCTCGAACACTGAGGCTAATCAAGGACACCACTACGAGGAAATCTACAAGGAAGCTTGTGTTCCTTCTGCAGCAACCCACATACGTCGAACCATGCCCCTACAAAGATTAAGGCTAAGGAAAAACCTCCTCTGACGAAGAAGATGGGGTAAGGAAAGCGAGGTATAGAGAAGAAACAACAATATCAACACAATGAACTTCCCCCACCGGGTGGCACTTGAAGAGTCATAATGAGATGGGTCCATGTCAAAGGTGAACCCTGTCACCAGCGAACATCCGGCAGGTTGAAGCTCCGCTGGACACAACGCTCCTTGCCCGGCAAGGGAGGTCTACATACCAGACAAACAGGAGCCTCAGCCGCTGAATCCCTGGAGAGAAACACATCACCTTTCTTTCTGCTGAAGATGGTGGAGTAACCTCGAGCGTTCCTCTCTGCTGTCTGCTTCCGTAGGTTTACCCACGATCTTCTTCACATGTCTAGTTGAGCGATGGGAGCCCAGCTTTCCCCTCTCCAAAACTCGCACCGGGCGATCCAGATGGTCCTTTGTCGCCCAGCTTCAGAATGTCCGGCATGTTGCAGGGTGCTGGCCTCGTCCAGAGTCCGGATCACTCGTACTTCTCTCACCAGGCAAAGTGGAGGCGGGAAGGGTGATCTCATTTGTATATGAAGCTGCAGAATGTCTGTGAAGGGTTAGAGGGATCTGTGTCTCTGGAGTGTAATTGGGGAAAGATCCTGAAACAGCCAAATCCGGAGGCCCTCGCATTCAATATTTTTCAAATCTTGTGCTTCCATCAATATGGCCTTCTTCTGTCGGTAATAGTGGAGGCAAGTGTGTATGTCTTGTGGCTGGTCCGGTCCAGAAGCCGGTTTTCCCGTGTGATGAGTGCGGTCAAGGATGATATCCTGGCCCTGCAGCGATGGAGCGATGTGCTTGAAGAGGCGGACCGCAAAGTCCTCTAGGTTACCCGTGACTGCTTGTTGAGGAACTCCCTTAATACGAATATTGGGGCGCCGAGATCTGTTCTCCAAGTCTTCCAGCTGGATCTTTTTGTAGAGGTCTTGGTGAACATATACCGACATATCCTTCATAGTGTTCCGATGGGTCGACATGGCCGCTCACCGGTCAAAAGTATAATCTCTCATGGCTGTCGGTCACTACAGCACTGGTCCCTTCCACTGCTGCCGTATAGTGCAGCCATGCACTGCACCTCCTCTTTAGAAACCATGCTATCACCTCAAGATTGATGGGCGATCCCAAAGGCCACACCCAGAGCCTGGGACAGCAAACAAGACTCTCAGGACGGGACAGTTCTCTTCTGCCAGACCGCAGAAGGCTGCTGTCGCAAGCCCTCATCCCCTACGAGGCACTCCGCCTGCAGCAGCCGTAGCTCAGCACCCCAGCAATCACTTCCGGAGCCACTGCCGTTAACGCAGGGACCTCCACTGGCTCATCAACAGAGCCAGAGAACAACAGGGTGGCAATCCGGGCTTCCGAAATTGAGGGGGGGGCGCCCCTCCAGTTATCCAGTGATAGACCTGGCATTTGCCCGCATTCTCCACAACTCCTGCAGGACAACCCAGTCAGTGGTAGGGTCCACGTGTAGCTTCACAGGGACGGGACGGCCCGCTCCCTTCGTACAGCAGAAGGCTCGCAGTAGCGTGCCTTTGTCCCCTGCAGGACTCATCCTTAGCGATGGGAGACTCTAGGAGTCCCGGTTTTGGTCTCCGGTCGCCCCAGCATTCATGGGGGCTCCCTCCCGGCCTGACCACCAGATTCAGGGGCTGGTGCTGCGGCGCCACATGTGGCCACCTGGCAGGCAGCCCACCAGGTCTCCAGACAGCCTGGGCATCCACGACTCCAACCAATTGCAGAGGCGGCTAAACTTATTGTGGGGCGGAGGGTGCCCCGCTCCGGTCACTGTACAGATTGCCCAGCCCCAGGACTGGGCCGCAGACCGCCTGCTTACTCCGTTACAGGTCTGGGGGAACCAGTGCCTGCTCCAGCCCAGAGTCCAGCACGGCAATCCCAGGCCCACAGTCCTCGCTCTTCCCTCCCAGGGTTACAGATTCACTCAGTTTGGTATATCAAAAAACAGTGGTTCCAGTGGAGCAATGAATGTATGATCAATAGTCAATACAAAACATAATGTCTAATAACAATATGAAGGTTGCTGAGGATGTAGGAGGGAAAGAACATAACTCATAACACCAATTTTATACCATCATTTGTATTTTTGCGAGAAAGAATGCTTCATTATTTACATTTTGCATTTTACATGTAGTATTTTTGAAAAGTGTGAAAGGTGAAGTGTACAGTGTGAACCGAGGGAGTGGTTAAACATACAGTTGAGTGACAACAAGTGACAGTTATATACACGGTTTCAGCAAGGGATATTTTACAAGGGAAAGGGAAAATGACCATTCAAGCGATAATCAATAATGTTCACGATGACTATTCCAAAAATCATAGACACTGATTGTTAGGTTCATTCCCAATTAGCGTTGACGGCGTTTTGACCCGTTAGTGGATGGAGGGTCTGACCCTCCATCCACTAACGGGTCGAAACGCCGTTATGTTCTTTCCCTCCTACATCCTCAGCAACCTTCATATTGTTATTAGACATTATGTTTTGTATTGACTATTGATCATACATTCATTGCTCCACTGGAACCACTGTTTTTTTAATATAAAATACGCACCCTGGTTCCTTAGTGAGTAGGGTTCCCTTGTTCTCCTTGTCACTCAGTTTGGTGCCGGGGAGAGGGCCGATCACTGCTCACCCCTGGTTTCAGACCCTCCTAACGGCCGCAGCTGCCCACGATACCCAGCCCTGTGGCTCCACAGTGCTCGGCACACACGGCTCAGGGTCAACGGCCGTCGCTTTCAAGTCTGCCGCGGTCTGAGGCCACAGGACACCTTGGACCTTCAGGCAGACGTGCCTCTGACGCCGCCCTGGCTTTTTGGCCTGCACAAAGGGCGGAGCTCCGATGGCTGTGATCAACTCCACCGCCGTGCTGTACACTCCCCAAAAGAAACTTTTTATATGGATCTTGCATGAAACAAACACATTTTGTCTGCAAAATTTCTTCAATGGACTCTCACACATTAAATGATAGAATAACGCAATTTACAACAATCTGTTTCAAAATTATTCAAGGTTATCAGGGCAAGACTCTATGCAGAACAAAGCTGTCTCTATCAGGGGGCCCCCTGAAAAGCTGGGGCCCTGCGCCAGAGCCCACTTTGCCCATGCCTTAAAACGTCTCTGGCTAGACCTTAGAAGGCTTCGCAACACCTTAGAAGACCTGGTGGCTTCGCACCAGCAGGTGGACCCTAGCATGACCAGTATAGGTTAACCTTCAAGGCTTGTCCACCACTATCCATAGTGAAGTTCACCTCCAGTCTTGCAGGCAGGCCTATGAAGCAGCACACCCTAGAACAACAGTCACTGAGGTCACAGGACCCTTGAGAAGGGCCAGCTCTAGGGCGGTGCAACCAGTGTGACCGCACCGGGTGCTGACTTTAGGTGAAGTTTTTGTAAATTTCACAGGAGTGTTACCCATATACCAATACAGGACTGGGTAGGTAAGGTGCAATAAAGAAACAATGTCCTGAGAGGTAAAGATCTATAGACAGTTAAAGCATGCATGCACATAGCATTACTAGCAAAGAAAGAAGGAGAAAATATGTTTGTATGCCAAAAGATAGTTAATCATCTTTATATGTTACATTAATTTCATGGTCAGATTTTATACAGTTAAGAAACAGCACTGTAAAAATTCAATTGGTGACAACCATAAAAAACTTGGTGCAAAAAAGTGTACAAAGTGCAGGTGGCGACGCAAGTGAAGGTGAACAGAGTGGACGGCGCACTGTGAATAAAGTGCAAATAATTTACAGTAAGTGGCTCAAAAGTAGATGTGACAAGGTGATATCACAATGGTACAAGTTCTTTCAATTAAATGTAGAGCCACAATTGAGGAGTGCGCCTGTTATTCAGACTGTTAGGTCGACGGCGTTTCGATCCTTGTAGTTTCGGATCGTCATCAGGACTGGGTTGTCTGACTTGGGGCGTGCTGTAGTCTGGTCCAGATAGCAAGAATCAGCTATCTAGTAGTTAATCCTCGGAAGGAAAGAGCTGTCTGTGGCAACTTGTGCTGACCGAATCATAGTTGGTAGGAGGATTGCAGGTGTGCACTTGTTAGATCAGTGCTTTAATCGGCTGTCTGTATCAAGCCATGTGGAAGCACAAACGCTTGTTAGATCAGTGCTTTGATCTGCTGTCTGTATCGAGCCGTGTTGAAGCACGAATGCTGCTGAGTGAATCGGCGTGTCGGCGTTTGTGCTTCCACATGGCTTGATACAGACAGCCGATTAAAGCACTGATCTAACAAGTGCACACCTGCAATCCTCCTACCAACTATGATTCGGTCAGCACAAGTTGCCACAGACTGCTCTTTCCTTCCGAGGATTAACTACTAGATAGCTGATTTTTGCTATCTGGACCAGACTACAGCACGCCCAAAGTCAGACAACCCAGTCCTGATGACGATCCGAAACTACAAGGATCGAAACGCCATCGACCTAACAGTCTGAATAACAGGCGCACTCCTCAATTGTGGCTCTACATTTAATTGAAAGAACTTGTCCGGCGGACACGCCGATTCACTCAGCAGCATTCGTGCTTCAACACGGCTCGATACAGACAGCCGATCAAAGCACTGATCTAACAAGCGTTCGTGCTTCCACATGGCTTGATACAGACAGCCGATTAAAGCACTGATCTAACAAGTGCACACCTGCAATCCTCCTACCAACTATGATTCGGTCAGCACAAGTTGCCACAGACTGCTCTTTCCTTCCGAGGATTAACAACTAGATAGCTGATTCTTGCTATCTGGACCAGACTACAGCACCCCCAAGTCAGACAACCAAGTCCTGATGACGATCGGAAACTACAAGGATCGAAACGCCGTCGACCTAACAGTCTGAATAACAGGCGCACTCCTCAATTGTGGCTCTACATTTAATTGAAAGAACTTGTACCATTGTGATATCACGTTGTCACATCTACTTTTGAGCCACTTACTGTAAATTATTTGCACTTTATTTACAGTGCGCCGTCCACGCTGTTCACCTTCACTTGCGTCGCCACCTGCACTTTGTACACTTTTTTGCACCAAGTTTTTTATGGTTGTCACCAATTGAATTTTTACAGTGCTGTTTCTTAACTGTATAACATCTGACCATGAAATTAATGTAACATATAAAGATGATTAACTATCTTTTGGCATACAAACATATTTTCTCCTTCTTTCTTTGCTAGTAATGCTATGTGCATGCATGCTTTAACTGTCTATAGATCTTTACCTCTCAGGACATTGTTTCTTTATTGTGACTTTAGGTGAAGGCATCATGTTTGCAAGTATATTATGGTTTTAAAAACGCTTGCTGCCTCCTTCCTGGCCTCCAGCATTTTTCAGCAACAATAAAAATGTCATGATGACTCTGGTTATTAATGTTCTTCCTAGAGGGAGATCAGAATGTTGTCTAGTGGAAGTTTTGAATCATGGAAAGGTGGCTCAGAGGGTTAATGTACCGGTTGCAAAGAACATGCGCCATGCAGATCACAAAGTGCACATAATGTAAATAGGTCAGTGGGCTACTGCTTTTGTCATAGAGCTCCTTTTGTTACTTGCAGTTGATAAGTTAAAATCCTAACTTAGAACAGTGAGGTATTAACTGTTATCTAAGAGCTGCATACAAACTGCAAGGTATAAATTAGAGCGTTATGTTCTCCCCCCTCCCCCCGTCCCCCAGTCTTTGATTATGCTAATGTCCCAAAAAGTGTTCTTTTGGACAGAAATCAATTCTGATTATTAAGGAGAACCCCCAACCATGGTATTACGTTTTAAATTCCGGGTATTGTGTTTCTCCAGATCAATCACTATAAAACTATATGGGTTACTAGTATGGTTGTCATGTGACTCCTACAACTTGTAGTCCTTAGTCTTATGTAACATTTTCTATACAGTGATTTACACACATATTGATTGTCTAATGTGTGTGATGTAAAGTGCTCTGACACCCTACAATGGTATGAGTGGTGCTGTAAATCAAATTAAATGCATCTGAGAGAGAGTGGTTATGAAGACTTGGGGGGCACCGTTAAAGGGTGGTAGTGAGGGAATCCATGGCAGAGGTGGTCATTGGGGGCACTAACAAACATTAATGCACAGGACAACACCAGTGCTATGGCTGGCCCTGCCCTTGAGGCAGCATGCCTCACCCTAAGGTACCTCCATTGGCCTTGTTTCAGCAGCAGTGGCTGCAACTCACCAGGGATTGGCAATGCAGGATTTGCACACACGCCAAAATAAGTTCGCAAACTTCACAGTCTCCCTGCTTCATTCAGAAGGACTTTTAACATGTGCTGCCTGCTGTGGGGCCACTGGAATTAATTATGCAGCAAAGGATGACAACATTATACCGTAGTGTTGACTAAAAAAAGGCTGCAGCGTAATGCAGTATATTTTCAGATATTTTATTATTTTGACGTGAGTACACATGCTAACAGTCTCTGGAAAGATTTTGCCTTATAAGTACCAGTGTAACATACAAACGCAGCAGTGAGAAAGGTGACCAGTCAACCTTTACAATAGTGTATAGATCAAAGGGAGAGAGAGGACTAGATAAGCTAGGCCCGATCCCCTGTTTTATATGTACATATATCAAAAAGGACTAGCTAGTTAAGTAAAAATAGAGAGAGAGACTCTGTTAGGTACGTCGTGGAGCAACATAAAGTGGGGAAAAGGCATTGCTTTCCTCGTAAAGCCCTCACCCACCGACCTAGTCGGTGGCATGCTTCATCATCGGGCCCACCACAGTGGCACCGAATGTGCCCCGGGTGTGCTTCAACGCCAGGAGACTGCGGAGCTGGTATGTTGCTGAGTGTGCGGTGAAAAGGGGTGAGAAGGTGTAGATTAAAAGCTATGCAGGAGGTCCCAGCACCCGAGGGTTTGTTTATCTTTAATGAACTGGGCCTCTGCTAGCAGATAAAAAGGCAAGGAGACGTAATGGAGTGCTGATTATGACCTCTAGCGTCTTGTGCGGTCTACATGTTTCAGCCAGTGCCTTGTTGAATTTAAGCTGGCTTTCCTCAGGACCATTTACTATGTGAAAGGTGCAAAATAAACTTAATTTAAGTGAAAGTGGTGTTTTGGCTATGTGTGGCGCTCGCTAAGGCGCTGTAACTTTTAGAGGGGATTCCCTCAAGCTTGACTACATTTAACACATAGGACAAAGACAAGACGTACGAGGTAGAGTCATATCAGTATGGTGAACTTTACTACAAAATGCCGACTTATAAGGTGGTGTACGTCCTATAAACGGCTATTGTGGGCTCATGGCACGTGCATGAGCCAGGTGATGATTTTATCAAGAAACCGGTGGTGTGGTGGGCTAAAAGAGCGTATTTTACAAGGTGAGGTACAGGTAAGTATAGTACTGGGTCCTCACTCTGTTATTCCTTGTAAAAAGCTTCATGGTCGCTTGGCAGAGAAAGAGACCCTGTTGGCAGAAAGGTAAGTTCAACACGTATCCGACCTGTAGGGGAAGAAATAGGTGGCTTACCCTGTTTGTAGCTGTAGCGGTTCTATTGTACTCACGAAAATATCGGTCTGGTTCCTCCTTGGACCTATTCTTCCTTCCGCGGCGCCCGTTATGGGGGAATGGAGCTTGCAGCCTCTTATTAATACTGTTCGGTGGAGTAGTTTCACCTGTGTATAGTAGAAATAGAGGGAGGGGGGACGCGCTAACAGCCATGTCATGGTGGGCTGGGCGCGCAGGTGCTGAGGAGTAGTGCGCGATCTGGCGCATGCGCTTTGGCAGCTTCGTGTTGCGCATGCGCGGGTTGTAGCGCATGCGTTTAGAGTTGGTAGCGAAGTTTCTTGCATACGCGGGACATTGCGCATGCGCATTGTGGGGGGAGAGAGAGCCAGAGTGTGGCGCGCCCAATGAAGTCCAAGAGTGGGCTTGCGAATGGGCAGTTATTACGTGATAGCAAGGAGATTGCCAGTTGCATGGACATTTGTAATCGTCCTGCATATGTAAATAAAAACAGAGGTTTAAAAACAGGTGAAGGATTGTTTTGGCACCGAAGGTGCAGGGGGGGGAGCCCATCAGGGAGAGGAGGAGCATGGGTGGACACGCTCATGCAGGGTATGTGCTGGCAGAGATGTTTACTGGTTTGGCGGACTCTTATGTATACCATGTGAAAATTAAACAGCTAGGGAGTTCCACGGTATGGCATCGTTAAGGCCCTGGGTATGTGTGGACAAGCGATATATCCATCGTTGTTCTTTTTGAAGGAGGATTCTTTCATTGATGGAGTTATCAAATTTTTCAATGACAGTCCAAGAGAAATCATTGGGGGTGTGATTGTGGGTAAGGAAGTGGTCTGTGAGCTTGCTGATATTTTTGCCACATCTTATCGTGCTCCTGTGTTCAGTCATCCGTGTCCTTACTTTTCTGGTTGTCATGCCAATGTATCTGAGGCCGCACCGGCAGACTATAAGGTACACCAAGTTGGTTGAGTTGCAGTTAGTGAACTGTCTTTGTGTCCAGACGTTGCCAGGTTCTAGGTCCAGAGTTTTTGAGGGGGACGTAAGATGGCACACACTGCAGTTGTTGCAGGGATGGTGGCCTGTGACTTTTGGTAGTCCCCATATGTTGACTAGGGTGTTGTCGTTGGTGTTTTCCTTGGGCTGGGGTCTGGTTTTGACCAGTTGGTCTTTTAGGTTGGTGGCTCTTCTGTATGCGAAGCGCGGTTTTTCCCATTTCCTGGTGCCAGAGTTGATGATCTTCCAGTTGCGTTTTATGATGTTGGCTACCTGGTTGGACGCTGTGTTGTAGGTTGTCACACACGTCAGGGTAGGTTCTTCCTGTTGTTTTTCATAGGTTTCTAAGAGTGCTTCCCTGTTCTGGTTTCTAGCTCTTTTGCAGGTCTTGTTTATTATCCTTGACGGATAGCCACGTTCTCTTAGTTTGTCTGTTAGGTCGTTGGCCTGTGACTTGTAATCCTGGATGCTGCTGCAATTGCGTCTGATGCGTAGAAATTGCCCATAGGGTAAGTTTTCCCTTAGGTGTCTGGGATGGAAGCTATCGAATCTGAGTAGGGAGTTCCTTGCCGTGGGTTTGTAGAAGGTGCTCATCACGAGGCCTCCATTCTGCGGTTTAATGTTTAGGTCAAGGAACGCTAGTTCAGTGGCACTGCTGGTGCTTGTGAAACGTAAGAAGGGATCTTGGGTGTTAATCCAGAGCATGAAGGTATCCAGTAGTGCTTGGTTGCCTTCCCATATCAGTAGCACGTCGTCGATGTAGCGGCGCCACATTTTGATATTGGTCAGGAAAGGATTCGAGTGATGTTGTATGTAGATGTTCTCAAAGTGTGCCACATACAATCCTGCCACGCTGGGAGCGAAGACACTGCCCATGGAAGTACCATTTGTTTGAAGGTAGTAGGTACCTTCGTATTCAAAATAGTTCTCTTTGAGAGCCAAAGTGGCGCAGTCCATAATGAAACTGCGGGGGGTGTTGTATTCCCAGGGGCTTGCCATGAGGACATCATGTAGTACCTTTAATGTAGCGTCCTGAGGCAAGCTGGTATAAAGGCTCTCGATGTCTAGTCCTACTAGTAGTTCAGTACTGGGGTTGAAGGTAACGTTTTGAATTACATTTAGGAGGTGTTTTGTGTCCTTGATGTAGGAAGGAGCTTTTTGGACCAAAGGGTTAAGGAAGAAATCACAGTAGCGTGAAAGAGGTTCCAGTAATGATTTGATGCCAGACACGATGGGTCTGCCAGGTGGTGGGGTGATGCCCTTGTGTATTTTTGGGACTATGTAGAAATAAGGGGTTTTGGTATTTCTAGGGCATAGGTAATCAGCCTCTTGTTTTGAGATAAGTTCATTGTCTTTGGCATTAGTGACCAGGAGATTGATGGTGTTCTGTAGTGGTTCAGTTGGGGCCTTGTTGAGGCGTTTGTAGTTCCTGGTATCGCCAAGGAGTCTCCTACACTCCAGGTCATAGTCGCTTTTGTTCATTAGAACTATCCCACCACCCTTGTCAGCGGGTTTTATGACAAGGGTAGGTTCATTCTGTAAGCGTTGAATAGTGCTCCTGTCTTTGTTAGAGAGGTTGTTGTAGGTATCTTTGTGCTGTAGTTGTTCCACTTCCGTGTATACTGCCTGTTCACTGCCTGACGTGTGTGATGACCTACAACACAGCGTCCAACCAGGTAGCCAACATCATAAAACGCAACTGGAAGATCATCAACTCTGGCACCAGGAAATGGGAAAAACCGCGCTTCGCATACAGAAGAGCCACCAACCTAAAAGACCAACTGGTCAAAACCAGACCCCAGCCCAAGGAAAACACCAACGACAACACCCTAGTCAACATATGGGGACTACCAAAAGTCACAGGCCACCATCCCTGCAACAACTGCAGTGTGTGCCACCTTACGTCCCCCTCAAAAACTCTGGACCTAGAACCTGGCAAAGTCTGGACACAAAGACAGTTCACTAACTGCAACTCAACCAACTTGGTGTACCTTATAGTCTGCCGGTGCGGCCTCAGATACATTGGCATGACAACCAGAAAAGTAAGGACACGGATGACTGAACACAGGAGCACGATAAGATGTGGCAAAAATATCAGCAAGCTCACAGACCACTTCCTTACCCACAATCACACCCCCAATGATTTCTCTTGGACTGTCATTGAAAAATTTGATACCTCCATCAATGAAAGAATCCTCCTTCAAAAAGAACAACGATGGATATATCGCTTGTCCACACATACCCAGGGCCTTAACGATGCCATACCGTGGAACTCCCTAGCTGTTTAATTTTCACATGGTATACATAAGAGTCCGCCAAACCAGTAAACATCTCTGCCAGCACATACCCTGCATGAGCGTGTCCACCCATGCTCCTCCTCTCCCTGATGGGCTCCCCCCCCTGCACCTTCGGTGCCAAAACAATCCTTCACCTGTTTTTAAACCTCTGTTTTTATTTACATATGCAGGACGATTACAAATGTCCATGCAACTGGCAATCTCCTTGCTATCACGTAATAACTGCCCATTCGCAAGCCCACTCTTGGACTTCATTGGGCGCGCCACACTCTGGCTCTCTCTCCCCCCACAATGCGCATGCGCAATGTCCCGCGTATGCAAGAAACTTCGCTACCAACTCTAAACGCATGCGCTACAACCCACGCATGCGCAACACGAAGCTGCCAAAGCGCATGCGCCAGATCGCGCACTACTCCTCAGCACCTGCGCGCCCAGCCCACCATGACATGGCTGTTAGCGCGTCCCCCGTCCCTCTATTTCTACTATGCACAGGTGAAACTACTCCACCGAACAGTATTAAAAAGAGGCGGCAAGCTCCATTCCCCCATAACGGGCGCCGCGGAAGGACGAATAGGTCCAAGGAGGAACCAGACCGATATTTTCGTGAGTACAATAGAACCGCTACAGCTACAAACAGGGTAAGCCACCTATTTCTTCCCCTACAGGTCGGATACGTGTTGAACTTACCTTTCTGCCAACAGGGTCTCTTTCTCTGCCAAGCGACCCATGAAGCTTTTTACAAGGAATAACAGAGTGAGGACCCAGTACTATACTTACCTGTACCTCACCTTGTAAAATACGCTCTTTTAGCCCACCACACCACCGGTTTCTTGATAAAATCATCACCTGGCTCATGCACGTGCCATGAGCCCACAATAGCCGTTTATAGGACGTACACCACCTTATAAGTCGGCATTTTGTAGTAAAGTTCACCATACTGATATGCCTCTACCTCGTACGTCTTGTCTTTGTCCTATGTGTTAAATGTAGTCAAGCTTGAGGGAATCCCCTCTAACAGTTACAGCGCCTTAGCGAGCGCCACACATAGCCAAAACACCACTTTCACTTAAATTAAGTTTATTTTGCACCTTTCACATAGTAAATGGTCCTGAGGAAAGCCAGCTTAAATTCAACAAGGCACTGGCTGAAACATGTAGACCGCACAAGACGCTGGAGGTCATAATCAGCACTCCATTACGTCTCCTTGCCTTTTTATCTGCTAGTAGAGGCCCAGTTCATTAAAGATAAACAAACCCTCGGGTGCTGGGACCTCCTGCATAGCTTTTAATCTACACCTTCTCACCCCTTTTCACCGCACACTCGGCAACATACCAGCTCCGCAGTCTCCTGGCGTTGAAGCACACCCGGGGCACATTCGATGCCACTGTGGTGGGCCCGATGATGAAGCATGCCACCGACTAGGTCGGTGGGTGAGGGCTTTACGAGGAAAGCAATGCCTTTTCCCCACTTTATGTTGCTCCACAACGTACCTAACAGAGTCTCTCTCTCTATTTTTACTTAACTAGCCAGTCCTTTTTGATATATGAACCTTTACAATAGGCCATCCACTCCGCAGCAACACAAGTCACATTTTATATTAACTTTTGATATGTTTGACCTACAAACAATTTATTAGTTTAAAGGGTCAGATCATGCAGCAGATCTTGCATTATGAGGCAAATATGGCAGAGACATAATTTTAGAGAAACATGTGCAAACTAGGATATTTTGCCATTCATGTTTGAACTGCTGTTGTTGAAAAAGGGTGAAGTGCTGATGACAGAAACTCCATGGCTCAGAGACAAATGGCTTGTGTTTCCACATGTTATCGTATTTGGTACATTCTGTGATTAGAAGCATATCCCACTTTGTGAATATATTTTAATGTCAATAGCTCATTATAACCTTAAATAATCATGTGTATCTATTGGTTGATTAAACTGGGCAGTGAAATGCCAAACAAATACTAAAAATTGGGATGTCTGCGCATTCTAGCCACACCTCTGGCTCCACCCACAGATCCAATCCTTGGGTTATTCCCGCCCTCTGATTCTCCGCCCACTGTTCCCCTACTTTTTTTCCCCCACTTCGACCACGGTGTAAGACTCAGCATCCCTGGACCTGTGATGTGGCGCAGCTGCGGGCGCCGCATGTGCCACACATTTACGGTGCCGGGCTTCCGCATAAGGGAGCTGGCCATTATTGTATCCCTAAACGTGCGCACGATGTCAGTTTGACATTGACTACACATAGAGGGACTCCAAGTTTCTTTTCAAAAATATAGCTAACATTTGGACCTATACATTTTGTTTTGTATAAATTAATTGAATGTGTGTAAAATTTAGCAATGCCCAGGGAATTCTAGTAAAGGGTGCACCCACTGGCAAATCAATAGTGGGTGTGATTGCTGCATTATTTATTACTAACTTTGACATTGTGCTTTAACTTTAGATAAAAGTTGTCATGAATGCTAGCACCAAGAAGCCAATATTGGTAAATATGTGTGCTACAAATAATCCCTAACATATACTGTGTATACAGTATATTTAATATGGTGCTTTAATCATAGGCTGTTTTAAAGTATTCTGATAAAAATCGAATCATGCTGAAGACAGCCTTGATTGGTGTTGGATCGAGGACCCAGAAGTCTGCACACCTAGCAGACAGAGATAAAGCACCTTGTCAGAAAGTTTAGCGTTTTCCCTACAGGTGGTGTCTGTTGGCCTGTGGCACGGTCAGTCACATATCCTGGATTCCTGGCATTTAATTGAGTCTATCCTAGTTCTGCGCCCCAGTGTTTCTTGTGCCCCACCTGGCACACATCATGTCGGAGGATGGTGATGACATTAACATTTTGCCCCCCCCGCCCCTGGAAAAATGTCTGCGGACGCCAAGAGTCCTGCTTCCTCTTAATGCCATATTAGTTAGTGCTGCCTCCTGCTCCGTTCGCTGTTTTTTTTTGTGCCTTTTAGCCTTTTTTTACTCTTTTTGCAATTTTCAATGTTGATCGGCAATTGGGCATTTTTGTATAGGATAGTGGTTTGGTTTTGGGCTTCCTTTTAAGGGAGATTGGGCTGGCTGCAGTGTTGTCTTTAGGCATGAATGAGACAATCCTAAAATGGAGGCCATGATGCAGCGGGACATTTTCACTAACAACTTTGATAACATTGTGTATTATCTCAACACATTAGCATTTAAACGCTACTTCGCCTAATGTGTTTCTTTATGTAAATTGTCAAGTACACGGGCACAGGGCTACATGGTTCAGCACCCGCTTTTATATTTTTCATGATACAGTTGCTGTTCCCTGTAGCATGCATGCTTGCTATGTGCATATTGTCCTCCCTTAGTGCGTACTCACTCTCACAATGTGCATACGTCACTGATACCCTTTATCAGTCACTGCTGTACTGTTTTTGCAATTTTTGATAAGTTGTTTTTTTTAGCAGGATTTTGTTTGGTTTTGGATTTCTTTTCAAGGGGGATTCAGCTTGTTGTTTTACATTTTTGCAATATCTTCAAGTCTTGCCGCGTTTGTCACATTGTAAGACCATTGTGGTACGCACTTGGGGGCCAGGGGAAGGGCAGCCTGCCATTAGTCATGAATCCTTTATTTTGTGACCTGCATCCAAAAAGAGGATAATTTCATCTTATTATAGCATCTTAAAATGGCTCAGCAGGGAAGGGTGGACTGTTGCAGATGTGATGGGGGCTGAAGCTTTGACCCCCACCTTTACCCCACACACATTTTTAAAAACACTGGGAAATATATATTTTTGTTTTCCATCTAAAATACCCTTCCATGTGGCTTTTCAATGACATATATATGGCACGAGTAGCCCTGTTTGCCAGGAGTCCTGAACAGCTAATGTTGTAGGCCTACCCATGCATACAAGCACAAGCAAAGTTGATTTTGTCAAGTCGAGGGGGCATGCAAGCATGTATGATGTAGACCTTCAATCAAAGACAGGCAACCAGGGGCTTGTCGCAGTACAAAGGTCTTGCTCACCTCAGAGGTGGTAGGCTTACAAATCCACCTGTTGATTTAATGAGCCTACTTGGGCGTCCACTTGTTTAGGATAGCTAGCAATCAATGTGGCACTTCAGTATTGTGATAATAATCTGTTCTGATTGCTGCACAAGGGTTGTATTAGCAAGGTATTTGGGCATATTATTCACATTTGACGTTTACCTTATGTTATTTTTTCTCTTTTTTATTTTCACATACACACTTCTTTCTATTTATTCTAGAAGCCTCTTAATTTGATCCCTCCCTTTCCTCTTGCCCCTTTATTCTGCCCCCCCCCCCACTATTTCAACTAATGTAGTTATTTTTACTCCTGTGTTATCCCCTTTTCCTTTACACCTCTTTTTTTTCCTCATACTCTTATTCTGCTCCTCCCATTGCCTACGCTAAGGGAAAATTAGGTTGTGAGTCTAGAAGCCTTGATAGAACAGCTAATGTTGGTTACAACAACTGATGGAGGAAGTTTCCCTGGCCACTGTGCTCTGGTGGGCTGAGGTCTGCATTGATTGGCACCTAGCTGTGAGCATATGCTGATAATTGGTTATTCAGGTGTGGACATCAGTGGCGGCTAGTTACATTTGAAAGTGGTGAGACTTAAAACAATGATAGTACTGCACTGGGGCGAGTGAGCCCGAACCACCTCCGCCAGAGAACATTTTCATTTTCAAGCAAATTTGAGAAAGCAGGAAGGTTAATAAAGCAATTGTGAATCTGTTCTAACAAAGACAATGACTGGCAAAACTGTTGGTCTAATCGGATGCATATCAGACGCCGGCCTACCACGTGCTCTGTCCTTCTGTGCCACTGTGCGCTATTCTTTAACAAGTCTAATGTGCCCTGGTTACCAATTGACAGGAGAGGATCCCGGCGCTTCCCCCTGACACACAAAAGTAAACATTATGGATAAATTGTTTGTTTCTGCTGGGGGTAGCCCCAGATGCATGTCTCACGCCTCCCATCGACAAGCCTGTCCTTCGGCTGATAGCAATATTGCAGAGAAGGGGTTACGAAGCGAAATGGAAGATAAGATTAGACATGTAGAGTGAAGCAGAGGAGCAGAAAAAAAGAGAGGGGTCGCAGGAGAAAGGGAGCACGATGAGAATGGGATGCTAAGAAAGACATGAACGATTGGGGAGAGAATTGGGAACACAGGGGCAAGCAGATAGAGAGAGAGAAAGACAGAGAAAGGACAGGGCAAGGAGACAGACAGGGTGAGGGACCGATAAAGAGATAGAAAGGCAGAGAGTGAAGGAGAGAGACAGCAGAAAAGAAGAGAGAAGCAGAGAGAGGAAGAGAAAGGACGGGGCGAGCACACAGTCAGATTGAGACATCTACTTAGAGACCGGCAGCGAGAAAGAAAGAGATAGAAAGGGAGGGGGAGTAACAGAAGGAGTGAGACAAGAAAGACAGAAAGGAAAAGGGAAGCAGGGAGTTGGCATGAGAAGAAACATGCAGCCAGACTTGCCGAAGAGCGCACCCCACACCCAACTTGTCTGCCGACTGGGAGATCTCAAGACTCACCTGTACCCCCAAATAACCGGAAACGGCTCAGACTTTTGGTTACCCAGCAGGGCCTTAACCAATCAGAGCACATAATATAACACAATGTAAACCATGGAACATTCCTTAAATTAAGTGGCGTTAGCTGACATGTACATTCTAACATATCACATAACCCAAACAATTATTAGTAAGTTTACTAAAATGAATGTCTCTTTTTGGCCACATTTGGCATTTATGTGTTTTTAATTTTTTTAATCAAGTTATGGTGCACATATATTGCTTTTTATATCAACAAAATGATTGAAACGAAACAAAGTGAAATTCTATAAATCCAAACATATAACAAAACAGCACAATTAAAAGCTGATATCGCGCTACAAGCCATGAAATACAAAAAACTGAAACCTACCACATAAGAACTCATATGTTGTAACATATAAACTAGAATCACGGATATATCTCATGACATAACATATAAAAAGTTTTTTTATACAGCGTTTCCTGATATTGGCTTTGGCTTTATGACCCTTTATGATGTTTCTGTCACCCGGTTCTTTTGTGTGTACTGTAACGACCTTATAAGGATGAAATGTTGGGTTTACATGGCTAACCTTCAGCTTACATCCAGACATCTCCAAAAGACCCGATAATCCCCTGACCAATTCTATCACGAACATGTGACCTACAGGTGACACCCGCATGTCTGCAGTAGGCACAGTAGCCTTCCGAGCTGTGTCACTGGGACTGGAACGTGTGGTTTATTGTTTTATCGCTAATGGAACCTATGGCGTGAAGGTTAGACAAAAATCCTCGCCCTACGGAAATTATCTTACTAAACTATTTTACTGCAACTTGTGGCCACTAAGTCACAAATGCCTGTATACTGGTTGCAGGCACATTAGCACACTGAGCTACCGACTGAATCTAAGTTTTACATTCATAGTGGCTTTCTGGACAACGTATTAGTGCTATACAACAGAACATATATCATAAATATGTTGAACATAATATAACATGCTTAGATGCGACAGGAAGAAGAACAGACCTACAGGACTTCTTAAGAAAGGTTGCCGCTGGCCGAACACCCAGGCGATAGCTTTGGACGCCCGCTCATGGCAGGGCGCTCTCTCTGTCTTTGAAGCACACGTGAAACAGGGGCAAACATGTCTGTTTCACGTGTGTTTAATTCTGAGTGCAGTATACATTTCTGAGCGCAGTATACATTTCTGAGAGAGAGCAATGCACCACTTAAACTGAGTTCAGCATATTCCCACATTATAAAGATCGTTTAGCCCCGGGTGCGTGTCAGGGGGCATGCATCATTTTTCCAGAAACTAAATCTGAGATTTGACAGATGTAACAAATAGTGGTGGGAAAGCAGGGAGGATGTGACCTTCACACGATTTCCTGTTTGCGTCGTATTTAATTTACCACAGAAGTTCTGACGAGCCTGTGTTATTCCAGGCACATAATTTATATTTTGGATGGACAAACAAAAAGGATTTCTATAAATGTGTCTTGTTAGCCTGGAGTCACAATAGTTGAAGGCAGCGCTGTTGCTGACCAGCGAGGCTCAGGTGTTTTCACTGAAGTACTCACATTTCCTTTTGCTTTCGATGCAAAATTGTGTGTATTTAAAATAAAAGAATGCTGAAAAGGAGTAGCAGACAAGATATAATTCTATTTTGATGTCAGCGGTTTAGAGTACATTGTATTCAGTGACTAACTTGTAAAATAAAATAAAACATATGTGCAGGGTCCAAAGCTGTTCTTAGAAGCTGGCTGTAGCAGTCGTGGCCAGCAAGACGGGCGGGTGAGGGGGGGGGGGGGGAGCGGGACAGTATTAAAATACAAAAACGTACCTTCCTCCGCATCATGTCCCACTGCCTCAGCTCCTGCTGCTCCTGGCACGTTTCAGGCAGCCTCCCTCACCTCCCCTAAGCCAATCACAACGCTGCAATGGCAGAGTTGTGATTGGTGCGGTGCAGCTGATAGCGCCCAAGTCGGGCCCTGTACGGAGGCCATTTTCTCTATGTAGGCTGAATGCACTGCACTCCCCCATTCTAAGTCCTCTAGGCAGGGCTGCAACTGTGTTTCTGTTCCCAGTGGTAATTCCACATTCCCAGTCCCCTAGACAGTGCTGCCGCTGCTTCTTTGGTCCTGTTGGTAACTCCTCTAACCTAAATCCTCTAGGCAGTGCTGCAGCTGTGTCTCTGTTCCCAGTGGTGATTCCCCATTCTTAGTCCTCTAGACAGTGCTGCAGCTGTGTCTCTCTGCTTATACATCCACTACACTCCAAACCAAAACACATAGGTAAAAGACATTGTCATTTACAACGCCAATAGCTCCAACTCTCACAAACGCAAGACCTATTGCATTGCAAATGCTTGTTTAACTTGGGACTCCTAGTGAGCAACATAAATCAGAAGACAAGACAGTCGTGGTACATTGCTGCAAGAAACCTGACTTGCATTCCGTAATGACTGTGCAAATAAGGTATTACTCGCAATATAGGGACCATCTATTGGCTCTCAAAAAATATTTTAAACTATTTTAGATGTTGGTGCATATTGCACATACAATGATTGGATTCATTCACTCAAGTAAAGATCCTGGCTTTTTTTTAACACATGGAATTTATGTTCAGCAGTTCACAGGGATGATTAGAATGATTAGCTATTTTGAGGGTAGGGTGATCTCTCATTTGCTAAGAATGTGACTTTGTAAGGCAACATTGAGATGACCTTGTATTGTTCACAATAAGATGTGGCTGAGGACCTCATGCACCTAATATTCAATGTTTGAGCCTGATTCACTAAAAAATTAGTACAACTACACTGTGATTTTTAAATCTAATTTTACCTGCAGTCATGAATTTGTATTAAACTCTGCTTGCAAAGCTATGCCTGTGACATGTTTCCCTGAGCATTCCTTGGAGAATCCTATGATTTATAACTTTGGAATCCGTCCCCATTGTAGGGAACTTTCTATGGAAGAGAATTCCCCACAGGGAAAATGAATCATCCAAAGCAAATGCAAGTTTTTCTTTTATTCTCTTCAGGAAAAACATTTTTCTCTCTGGAGAAACCGCTCCCCCAACATCACATCAAGTTTGGGGCAAATTAATTCCCCAACCTGCTTAGGAAGGGATTTACAACAGCACTTGACCGTGGTAAAACTAGAACCATTTCCAGAATGAAAAGGGTAATGATAGGAATGCGGAAATGCCTACAAACATACTACTAGATTGCAGGAATTTAACAACTTGCCAGGCAAACCACATTTAGGCGCTGAATTAGAATTTGGTGGCTGGGTTACTCTGTCACAAACGTAATAGAAACCCTTGTCACTTCTGGCAAACTCTAAATCAGGCCATAGTAATACTTAGAAATTACATAAATCCCAACTTTGAGTGTGATTTATGGGTGAAGAGAACTCGTCTTTCGTGGCCATGATAACAGCATCCGTATGAATGCTCCTGCCTGCCATGAATCATAGAATTCTCTTAGGGCCATATGTATGAACACATTTTCCCATAAACACAGAGGGGCAGATTTACAAGGCCCTTGCGACACATTTACGTCGCTGTTGCGTCACTTCTGTGATGCAGTGGTGGCGCAAACCATGTGCCACGTTGCGACTTATTTACAACGTGACGCATGTAGGGAGATGCGTCACATTGTAAAGCCCAGCGCCACATTAAACCTGCGTCAGGTTTAATGTATACAGGGTGGGCGTTCGGAAAAAGTCTCGTAAAACTGATGCAGGGAAATCTACAAGATTTCACTGTCACTTTTCAGAGGTAGCTGCCATGAAACCTTGGAGTGGCGCAGCACGTTAGGTATGGGCAGTCCCTGAACATTGCTGGAGTTGCGTTGTGCTTGTGACATGACTCCAGAAATGTGCCGCTCTTACGCCATCAGATGCAACACACTTCTGTCTATCCCTGCGCCAGGGTGCACCGTATTGTAAATGCGGCGCATCCCTGGTGGCTCAAGGGTAGAATTATGTGTTGCATCGGTACTGGCGCCTCCCTGCTAATATATGCAGGGATGCGCCAGTCCTTGAAAATCTGCCCCCAGAATGGGTAAATCTCTTTGATACATCTGGCACTTAGTAAATTCCTGGAAGACATCAATGAGGTTAATTTGTTCGCAAACTTACATTTAAGATCAAATTTACCTTTGTGAATAGGCTCCATCGTCCATAACCGTTAATACAAATGTCATAATTATTATTATTTTCTTGATTTTTTTTTGCCTTTCCTTATGATTTTTTAAGACACTTCGGAGACCTAATACAGAGGAAGCACTAGACCGCTGTAAAAACTTGGCTGAATATTTCCATCAAATAATTTGATTGCTATGTCTGCCTTTCCCCCTCACAGACTGAGTCTGCAGCTCTCAGTACCCGTAGTTTACACTCTGAACTACAGTGCTCTTTAGGAGTCTTTCCTCTGTTAGACGCTGATTCACTGGAGTTACTTATCTCCAGGATAACCTCGGGCTCGGCCATGGACCCCGCTCCCCCCCCAGCATCTCTCACTAGTCATAAATGCCATTTGCCCGGTAATTTTGGATATTTTAAACTCCTCCATCACATCCGGCATGATGCCCACGGCCTGGAAGTATGCTCAGGTCAGAGCCATTCTGAAAAAACCCAATTTCGATCACTCCAATATGGCCAACTATCGACTCATTTCCCTCCTTCCCTGGCCGAGCAAGTCAATTGGGAGACACATAAACACCACTGTTGTGCAGTCCTTTAAATCCAACAACTTGCTCCATTTCTCTCAAACAGGATTTCGCCCTCAGTTCAGGAAGGAGACAGCCCTTCTAGCAGTAACAGAAGAGGCAAGGAGACTTCTGGACCAGGGCGGCTCAGCAGCTATCATTCTTTTAGATCTCAGTGCCGCCTTTGACACTGTTGTTCATAACATCCTGCTTGAGCCACTAAAACATCTTGGAGTGAAAGATATGGCACTTACCTGGTTCCAGTCCTTTATAAGGGACTAGTTCTTTCAAGTCTTCGAGGGAACTGCCACATCAAATCGGTGGCCTCTTAGTTGTGGGGTTCCCCAGGGTTCCTCCTTGAGCCCACGCTTTTTACCACCTATATGGCTCCCTTGGCAGAGATAGTCCTTCCATTCGGCATAAAGATCATTACCTATGCAGATAATACCCAACTGGTTGTGGCATTAAACCACCCAGAGGGATCATCTTGCACTCAAGGTACCTGCTTAGAGACGGTAGCTGAATGGATGGAACTATCTCACCTTAAGCTAAATGGGGAGAAGACCGAACTGATCTTTTCGGGCAAACCTCCATCCCCGTCTTCGGCGTTGATATGGCCGACCTGTCACGGCCCTACTTCAGTTCCAAAATAGTAGATCAAGAGTCTGGGAATGTGGCTTGACAACTCCCTCTGTTGTAATCATCAAGCCACTAAGCTCTCTGCTACGTGTTTTGGCCTATTGAGAATGCTACAAAAGATCCTCCCCCCATGCTCCCTTTCCAGGCAAGAAGAATTATGGTGCAATCCCTCATACTGTCCCGCCTGGACTATGGAAATGGACTGTATCTGGGAGCCCCTCGTTCCACAAATCAGAAACCACAAGTGATCCAAAATTGTGCGGCTCGCCTACTTCTCAAGATTCCTCCGAGAAAATCAGCAAAACTGGCTTTGAGGAATCTGCACTGGCTCCCAATCCGGACTAGGACACAGCTTAAGGCCATGTGCTTGGCTCACAGAGCCATCTGGAAATCTGGCCCAGCCTTTATTCAGTCCCTTGTCACCCCAAACAAACCCCCTACGAATCTTCGGTCGAGCTCCACCTTCCTTGCTACCCTAAAGGAGAGTACGAAGCTCCAGATGGCGTGGACGCTCTTTCTACCTGAATGCTTCAAATCTTTTGAACTCCCTGGGGAACCAAACTTACTGGCCTTCCGCAAACTTCTCAAAACCCATCTTTTCAGTACTACTCATTAACATGATGTGCCTTCTGTTTGTCCAGTCCATAAGCACTAGGAGGCCTCAGGGAACCTACGCGCTATAGAAATCCAATTTCATTCATTCATTCATTGAGTTATACTTTAGGGGAACCATTCAATTATGACAGTTTCTGGTATAAATATTTAGGTTCCCAGGACTGTTCGGTGTTTTGTTTCACTAAACCATCCTCTTCAAATGAACACAGTATTGTTCAGGTAAGAGAAATATAAAAGAGTAATGTTCCCTAATATGTAAGGTCAGCCCACTAATTAAAAGATATTGTGTGTTTAAAATAAATATTTATATGTCTTCTGTTTGTAAGAATAATCACACAATTATTAGGGAGCTTCAGTAATGTCAATTACTGTGATGGCTTCAGAGTGAAGGTCATGTGACATCACCTTCAAGGAAGATGCAGGTCCAGGGTCATGCGATGTCACTCCATTTGATGCCATTGGGTCAAAGGTTGTATGGTCTCACCTGGATCACCTCAGACATTTTGATGAATTGATATGCAGGGCTAATAATATTTGGGTTTACTGTTTGTATACAAAGTGCCACACATACCTCCTTAACAGTCCTATTTTAAGGTCCCAGAAAAAACCAGCGTGAGCTCTGAATTTATAAAATTGCAGACTCGGATGATACTTGGACATGTGACCAAAGGTCTTAATGAACGTCCAGGACTGAGTAAATTGAAGCAGATTCCAACTAATCTCACATATTCAAACTTACTCTGACTTTTAGTAAATAGTCCTATGACTGCCCAAGAAGAAGGCACTGCAGAGAGCAGAAGGAGGAAAAGGGTCTATTCTGACGACCCCTTTGGGGATGGACACATCTATAAACTGCATTAACGCAGTTCTACAAAACTATGTCATGCCCTCTAAAGGGATGAGAGTTAAAACAGGCAATTAATTTCACAGGCCATTCAAATTACATCTGTTCCGGCAACTGCAACATCAAGAAATGAAAAATGGGAGTCTAGCTCCTTCAGAGGGAGCTTGAACTCTCCACTACAGGACCCCTTAGGCTAGGCCTAATTAATATGCAGATGTCTCAACTAAGCTGTGTAATTTTACACATCAGAGTCTACCCCAAAAAAATCCCACCCAAAATGTAAAGTCTCTTCTGGTGATTTTGGGTACATGTAGATGCAGATTTAGGTATCTTTTTCCGTTTGGCCGACATGTTTTTCTGACTCTATCTACATGGCAGTAACTTTTTCAGAGAAGCCGACTGCTCTGTTTTGCCTTAGACTTCCTGAGACAAACTTCTGAGGCCCTTTTGCTAGTGATCAGTAGGTTGGGAGGGAGCTCTCTCACCTGTGCAGTAAACGTCAAAGGCGACCAACCCGCTGAACTTGTAGATGTAGAATCCGTTGTGGCTGGACTTGGACGAAGGCGCTGCACAGGCTTTGACCTTGATCAACCCGCTTCTTGTACAGTCTGTTGAATTTGACCCCACTGTGTTCTTGAGTAGCTGCACAGAGCGAATCCCCTCTCCCACAGCTGGGTGGCTTCCAACTTTCAGGGTAAAGGGCTCTGCCGAGCCACATCTTAGACCTCCGGCCACGCAGCCTTCCTGCATTCTCACCCCCTCGCCACCGATGTACCGGAACCAGCCAAAAAGGTATCGGTCACTGGAGAACTGGCCTTTGGACTTAGTTGAGGAAAGTCGACTAGGGCCGAATAGCTCTTGGTAGTCCATGCAGGGATCAACGCACTGAGGGAGCTCGTTAACAAGGAGGCAATCCTGGTCAGGGTCACAGATGGTGGAGCCGCATTGTGCTGGGTGAGTCTGCTGGCACAGGTGGTTGCCCCTGATGTCTACGCAAGTGTTTCTGGGGGCGCAGTTGTTTATGGTGACATCATTGCACTCTTGAACATCCATGCAGGCCTTACTCTTCCTATCCCATGTGTACCCTGAGGCGCAGCAGTCGTCATTCCTGCAACTAGACTTAGCGGTGCATTTAAAGCCGTTGCCAATAAATCCAGTTTTGCACGAACATGTCACGTAGCCCTTATTTTCGGAAATAACAGCGAGGACTGGGTGGCAATCACTGGCTCTCAGTGCATCTACAAGGGAAAGAAAAAGAGAGCATGTGTTGGTAATGCCTATCAGTCTGACCTTTCACTTTGCTACAATTACCTTGACAAAATACTAGATGTCCTTTTCACGTCAGACAACACAGCCTGAACTTTCTAACAAGAATGCAGCCCCCTACTTTACTAGATGTCACTTTCAAGTCATTCGCAACTGCATAAAAAGTCTTTAAAAAAACTGCATTAAATCACATTGTTACTAGGTGTCTTTCTTGAATTGCTTGAACATCAGAGCAATATCAGATGCAAAAGAACCCACACTAAGATGTGCACCCATTACACCATGGTCGGACATTCACCAGATGACCATAGCTGGACCAAACTTGCGGCTCACACACAGATAAGACAGGTAACACTCTTTAGGTAGGAGCAAAAGTGGAGTTGCAGATTGACCACAGATAGAGTTGGGCTGAATGATGATATACCCTGGGGGAGCTTAGCCAATGAATGCACCCTTCCAACCTGTCTTCTGTATGACAAAATATGCCCCCATCCTTTACTCCATTCCGGAGAACAGGGCCTGCTCTATATCTGGGATTTGGTCAACTAACCCTCTCTTACACAGGAACCTCAGTGATAGTTACCTTCTTTTTGTGTATATTCCAAAACCAACCCCTTTTCACTAACGCTTCACTATAAATCATTAGGGTTGGGCAGAAAACTCACCTCCTCTCCATGGAGTGGAAAGAGCCAACCACCCCCGCTCCCCGGCCCGGTACCTGCTTCTGAAAGCAGTCAGGCAGGGAAGAGCCTCCCCAGGCCCCGGTGGACCACCATCCCCAGCGCCCGAACGCTTAGCTGGCTGGTAGGACGGGGGGCTCCTGCACCCCGGGGACCGCCGGAAGGAGCTCGAGCCCCGGCCCCAGCTTCCGAATCCCATCCAGGCCAGGGAGAGCCTCCACGGGACCCGGTGAACCCCTGTCCCCAGCACCCAGGCCCTCAGCTGGTTTGCAGGATGGGGGCTCCCACGCCCTGGGACACTGGGACAGAGCACAAGCCCCGGGCCCAGCTTCTGAACCATAGCCAGGCCGGGAAGAACCTCCCCAGGACCCGGTGGACCCCCGTCCCCAGCGCCTGGACCCTCGGCTGTCTTGCAGGACAGGGGCTCCCACAACCTGGGACACTGGGATGGAGCACGAGCCCCAGGCCCGGTCCCAGCTTCTGAACTCTAGCCAGGCAGAGCATCCCGGGCCCCCGGTGGACCCCTGTTCCCAGCGCCCGGACCCTCGGCTGGCTTGCAGAACAGGGGGCTCCCGCACCCTGGGACCCTGGGACGAAGCACAAGCCCAAGGCCTGGGCCAGCTTCCGAACCCTAGCCAGGCCAGAGAGAGCCTCACTCGGACCCGATGGACCCCCGCCCCCAGCGCCCGGACCCTCGGCTGGCTTGCAGGATGGGGGGCTCCCACACCCTGAGATACTGGGACAGGGCACAATCTCCGGGCCCGGGCCCAGCTTCCAAACCCTAGCCAGGCCGGGGAGAGCCTCCCCTGGACCTGGTGGACCCCCGTCCCCAGCACCCGGACCCTCGGCTGGCTTGGATGGGACACTGGGATGGAGTACAAGCCCCGGGTTTCGGGCCCAGCTTCCAAACCCTAGCCAGGCTGGGGAGAGCCTCCCTGGTGGACCCCAATGCCCTGGCCTTCGGCTGGAACCAAAGAGGGTTAAGCCAAGGCTACGTCCTTTCCCTGACGGCCTGCCCGGGGAGCCCATTTTTCTCGACTATTAAGCCCCCATATAGTGGGGTCTTACAAAACTTTGGGGAAGGACAAAAGTTGGAGTTAGCCCAGCCATCTGGTCACCCAGCGCGCGGGCCATCTGTTCACCCGGCCCGCAGGGCCATCTGTTCACCCGGCCCGCAGGGCCATCTGGTCACCCGGCCCGCAGGGCCATCTGGTCTCTCATCTCGTCTCTGGTCTCTCATCTGGTCAACCGACCAGATGGCCTGGGATGACCCAGCGGCGCACCCAGATGGCCTGGGAAGGTGCCGTATCCAGTCGCCCTTGCAGTCTGGTGAGGGGTGACCAGGCACACTGAGGCAGCCAATCAGGAGGCTCCTTCTCCGGGGCTGCTGCTCACCTCCCTGCCCGACTGAGATGGGTGCAGCGTGAAGGAGAGGCCTGGCTGGCCAGGGCATCTGGTCACCCAGCCAACCCGCAAGGGATGGTGGCCCGAGTCCCGCACCACTGTGGGGCAGGGACGGGAGAGGGAGGCCATCGTGCTGGAGGCAGCCTTCTGCGAACCCACGTTACCCCCTCTGCGTCCCTTCCACTGGCCCAGTGGCAGAGGGACCCACCCCTGGATATGGTGGAGGAGGGCGTCCGTGGGCACCCACGCACGAAGAGACAAAAGCTTGGCTCAAAGGATGACTTTCAATAGATCGCAGCGAGGTAGCTGCTCAGCTACTTACAAAACCCTGACCCGGAATCAGGTTGTCTACGAATGATTTAGCACTGAGTGCCCCACGAACATGCAGTGCACTAAGGGCGATGGAGGCGGCCCCCTTCCGTCCGCGCTCCGGGCCCCAAGCGAGCGGCTCTACGCACCAGCACCCCGAGAGAGGCCGGCTATCTCAGGCCAACCGAGGCTGCACAGCACTGCGGAATCGTTATGGTTTGGGGGGGTTCTGACTTAGAGGCATTCAGTCATAATCCCATAGATGGTAGCTGCGCCCCATTGGCTCCTCAGCCAAGCACATACACCAAATGTCTGAACCTGTGGTTCCGCTCGTACTGAGCAGGATTACTATTGCAACAACACATCATCAGAAGGGTAAAACTAACCTGTCTCACGACGATCTAAACCCAGCTCACGTTCCCTATTAGTGGATGAACAATCCAATGCTTGGTGAATTCTGCTTTACAATGATAGGAAGATCTGACATGAAGGTTCAAAAAGCGACGTCGCTATGAACGTTTGACTGCCACAAGCCAGTTATCCCTGTGGTAACTTTTCTGACACCTCCTGCTTGAAACCCAAAAAGTCAGAGGGATCGTGAGGCCCCGCTTTCATGGTCTGTATTCATACTGAAAATCAAGATCAAGCGAGCATTTGCCCTTGTGCTCGGTGGGAGGTTTCTGTCCTCCCTGAGCCCGCCTTAGGACACCTGCGTTATCGTTTGACAGGTGTACCGCCCCAGTCAAACTCCCAACCTGCCACAGTCCCCAGAGCGGGTCGCGCTCGGCGGGCGCCGGGCGCTTGGAGCTAGAAGCGAGAGCCCCATGAGGCTTGCCCCCCTGCCTCACCGGGTAAGTGAAAAAATAATAAGAGTAGTGATATTTCCCCAGCGGCCCGAGTGCCTCCCACTTATCCTACACCTCTCATGTCTCTTCACAGTGCCAGACTAGAGTCAAGCACAACATGGTATTTCTTTCCCAGCTGATTCTGCCAAGCCTGTTCTCTTGGCTGTGGTTTCGCTAGATAGTAGGGTAGGACAGTGGGAATCTCGTTCATTTATTGGCTGCGCGTCACTAATTAGATGACGAGGCATTTGGCTATTTCTGTACCACCTCGCGGTGGCTCATTCTGGGTTATTATGCTGCCCATCAGCGTCAATTCGGTTTTGCTTCCAACAATACAACATTCTTTCGCTCCAGAGTACAGCCACACTTAACGCTGTCCTCACTGGAACTGGGATCACGTATAGGCCAGAGATAGTACACCCTGCAGTACTATTCCAACAATTTAAAATTGTCTACGAACAGTCCTGAGAAATTATAATATGATTAGCTGGACATCAATAATCAATGTGTGATAATTATGTGTAAGCGATTATTTGAGACCTATTCATCAGTCGAGACGTTTCAATAAGTATGGTGTACACAACTATATCTAAATTGTTATAAGCGCACATTTATAAAAAATACACATCTACAAATTACACATCTAACTAGAAAAAGCACATCTAAAAAATTCACATCTATAAAATTCACATCTATACTAAATCTTGTGTCAATTATAAACCTATATGTTAAAACAATATGCTTTATAAGGGTGACATGTGTGCTGTAAGAAAGTGTACATCTCAGTATAAGCTTGATACTCAATTGTCCAATATTAAGAGTGTCCATTAAAGTAGTCTGGCAAACATTTTTCTTGAATGGGAATGACATTTGCAGACCTAAATCAGCCAGAACAACATCATCACATTGAGGCCAAATACCACGACATCCAACGATAAAGCCATGAAATTTTACAGTGTTTCATTTTGTGAGATCTTTGATTTGCTGTGACAGATCCTGATAGTATTTCACTTTACTCTCAAACGCTAATTCAAGGGAATTCTGAGAGTTTTCATAACGAATTGAAACATCAATCACTACAGCTGTACCGTTTTTGGTAAACACTACATCTGGTTTTCGTAGTTCTCCTTGATTATTCTTAACATGAGGTTCCCTATATGCCATCCAACCACACCTTTTTGTTCTATCAATGAGCAATTCCAGAATTTTGTTATGTCTTTTTATCCTAATGTCCTTAATTTTAGGACATGCGCCTGAAATATGAGAAATTGTTTCGCAAACATTATTACATTTCAATATTTTCTTTTTCAAACTGCCATGGTTTACAGTTTACAGGATTTTATCTTTATGGTGACATATAAAATCCATGTGTCTTTTTCACATTAAGTTTTAATCCTATTGTTTTAATGAACTTTTCAATGATTTTCAGATTTGTACTCATTCCTTCCCAGGTGCTGCTGAGTACTACAATGTCATTGGCAAAGGCGAGAGCGGTGATTTGCTCAATAAGACCATCTGATCCAAATGTGAAGCCCTTAATGTTTTTCTGAAGATCACAGATCAGAGGATCCATGGCAATGTTAAATAGTAGTGGGGATAAAGAGTCACCTTGTTTAACCCCAGATTTCATTGTTATTTCAGGAGTTGCTTTGTTGTTCTTTCCCTTGAAAAATGTTGTTGAGTCAGGGTACAAGTCTTTTATTATGTCTCTGATGTATGATGGAACTCTGTGCCTTGCTAGACTCTGTATAATGTGACCATGGCTGACAGAGTCGAAGGTTTTTCAGATATCTATGAACACTACTGCTAATAAGTGACTGTTTTTTCGTGCCCCTTTTATGATATTTTGTAGGAGAGTCAGATTCTCGAGACAACCTCTCACCTTCATGAAGCCTTTTTGTCTCGTATTTAGTTCAACAAAAAATGAGAGACTTTTAGTTAGTATTTTTGTGAATAACTTCATGAATGCAGTACCAATGGTAATTGGACGCCAGTTACTGATTTTTTTAAGTTCACTAATCGGGACATTCTTGGGTATTAAAATTGATCCGTTCTTTTTGATACTATCTGGTACTCTTCTCATCAACAACCAAGACAATACATTTCTGGGCAGCAGTCTTGGATGCCTGCTGTGCACTTTATACAAGTCCTTCAGACCAATCTTTTCAGGCCACACTGCTTTCTTCAAATCGGAGTCCTCGAAGACATAAGTCATTTCGAGCAGTTATTTCTTTACATAAATTTCTAATTTCGTAATCCTTTGGTATCCAATCAATCAGCATGAATTTGGGGGGTTTCTTGTTTTCTTTCTCAATTATGTTTTTGTAGTATTAAAAAATGTCATCAGCACTGATTTGGCAAGTGGCATCTTCTGCCCCATCAGTGATAATCCTGGCAATTTTCTTTTTGTCTTTTTTAAACATTGCCTGGTATTCTTTATAGCTGTTAGTCAGACAAAATGCCCCCTTTGAGGAAACGCGTTGATGCCCTATCGAGAAAACTACATAAAATGTGTGGGGACAACTGTTATGGATAAGAAACATCTGAATGACTAGTCACAGTTGTCTATTTCTGTTTTCTTCTTAAAGTGTGGTTTTCTCTGCTAAAAAGGAAATAATTTTTTCTTCTTGTTTTGTTCCCAACATTCTGATTTAATGAACTTATTTTTCTGTGCACAAATGTGTGTTTTTAATGGAAATTAGTTTTTATCTGCATGTTTTTTAATTATTACAGTGTTTTTTAATAATTACAGTGTCTTTTAAACATCATATTGCATTATATAGGTTTAGGACTGTTTATTGAATTCTGTTATGTACCATGATGCATATGATATTGTTTATGTATGAATAAACTTTTTATATATATTTTTTAGATTTGCCTAATTTGATTACATCCTCCAAGCCCACTATCATCTTATTGGTATAAGGCTGTGTGTGTGTTAATGGTGTGGTAAGTCTCCATTTTCTCAAAGGGGGCATTTTGTCTGACTAACGTCTTTTCTGGTACCCCTCCCCTTTGATTGGTGGGTCCCTCTCTCTTGTTTTGAGATTCTTTATAGCTGCCCTTTGCTTTGGCATAATTTTTCTTATGCGTCCGATTAAGCCTTCCGTTTTTCTTGTCTTGTTTTGTTATCTTGTTCCCTACTGAGGCATTCTGGTGCTCATCTTGAGCAGAGTTCAGAGGCTCATTATTGAGTTCACTTGCTGGTTCATTTGTTGGTACACTTGCTGGTGTAGGACTTATATCAGTGGTGTTTTCTGCGGTATAAGTCACTACCTCATCCATCAGATCGATAGCAGCATTGTGTTGCTCTACGTTTTGGGTGTACTTCTCGAATTTTGTGATTCTATCTTCCGGCTCCTCAAAGTTCTTGATTTTTTGCGCATGTTTGCGATTGATAAAGTCTCTGCAACTTTCTGTTGCAGTGGCAGTTTCATTGGTGGTGTTGCCCCACTTAATTATTTGTGCACATTTCGAGCGAGCCGCTTTAAATTATTAATACAATTTCAACTTTCAAAGTTGAAATTGTATTAATAATTTAAAGTGGCGCACGCGTGGCATCACAGCGGCTGCGGCATCATGTCACATGAACGAGTCACAAGGACTCGGACTCAGTGTCAGCCGGCAGCAGTGATTTAATTTCAATAATGATGAGTGTGCGGCGCGTGCACTGTCCCTGGTACATTGAGTGTCGTGCGCATGTTGGGTTTGGCCGGCTGCCTTTCTGCAGCCATGAAACCAGCATTCGCATAGTGGCTTTGCTAAAGCAAGCATCAGGTGACTGGGGTGTTGTTCAAAACCACAGTAGTCAGTAGTCGAGAGTGGAGAGTCGAGACTAGTAGTGACTGAGTGTTACGCAGTATGGATTCGTGAATCACGCCTTGGAGATTGGTGCTGAGAAATTATGGTCCTGAGGTGTTGGAAGATATCAAGTAAGTTCACCCGCTGAGTGTGATGTTCTTTTAGGTTAGTTAACTGGAGGTCGTTTTGTGCGTAGGTGTGGACTCCTTTTTGGACGTGTATTTTTCATGCACAAACCTAAAAAATAAAGTGCAAAAAGGCACAAACGAAGCTATCCTCCACCCCAATCGTCATTTCCCTGCTTGATAGGCCCCAGCTGTCCTCGCT
Organism: Lissotriton helveticus; assembly: GCF_964261635.1. NCBI lineage: Eukaryota > Metazoa > Chordata > Amphibia > Caudata > Salamandridae > Lissotriton > Lissotriton helveticus. The sequence goes on from NC_136061.1 coordinate 1,788,446,453, forward strand.
TAGCACATTCGCCAATGGCCATACTAAACATGCACATTGCTCACTTGGGTAGGTACTCGATATGCCCCTATTCAGGGAAGCAAGCAGATGCACAACACTGACAATCACTTCAACACCTTGGCTGGGGTACTAAGCGCTATATAAATTAATACAATGTAATTTAATTTCACTATAAATGGAATGGCAATTCTAAGTGTGTCAGTGCAGCAACAATCATTTTACGCTCACCACTTCCAAATGTTACCAGCCGCCACTGTTCTGTTGTTACTTCCACTGTAACATCTGGTTAATCGCAAGAGTCGTTTTTTAGAAACATTTGATGCTTGCAGTACATCTTTTGCCAATTTTTTGCTTTTATCTCTTCTATCTCTTCTCTTTTCTGCAATTTGTTTTCTGCTTTTATTGTCAAAATGTGGAACCATCAGCGCATTAATATTCCTCTTGTTTTCATATACTCTTTCCAATTCTTCTAGTAGCAGTATTTCTTCCTTTGACCATAATTTTGATGGTTTGCTGCTTGCTAGAGCTGCTTGTCTAGCCTCAGTTTGAGCTCCTGGATGCGCATGCCGAGCATGTTAAGAAACACCAATCTTTGTTCCAAATCTGAGGTCACAGAAGCTGCACAGGAATGGCAGCTCTCCTTTTTGAGGTCTTCCTTTACATTTGGCATAATGGCATGCAATATTGTGGTATTCGGATTCCTTGGCAAATTTTGAGCAGTACGTTTTAAGATAGAAGTCTTTGTGCTTATTGGAGACATGTTTTCTCAGTTCTTTAAAAGTTCCCATTATATCTCCACATAAGTCAAATTTATATTTTTCGTTTGGGTGTTTCCAATAAGTGACTTTTTTTGTGTAGTCACTTTTCTTTGTTATTACATCTTTGCTGACCTCGTACACATCGGGAAGTTTGTTGTACCAATGTCATTCTTGGCTGAAGAGGCCACAAACTCAATGGATTCGCTGAGGTCTTCTGCTACGGAGGGTGAACCAAGGCCTATATTGTGATCTGAATCGTTGTTGCTTGTCGCATTGTTTGAAGCGGGTGCTGATTTGTCAAATTCAGGGAGGAGGTTAATGATTTCTGGGAAAGGTAGCACCTCCTTACCACATCTTAATGGGGTTTTTATTCTCCAGGAACTACCCCATCTGGAATTGGGTGTGTTTGCTTCACCATTTCTCACTATCACGCTCGCTGCCATGATATAATCTTCTTTGGCCTGTCTCTATAGACTTCTCTACGCAGAGTCTAGCACTACAGAGGCAGTTACAGGCGGGACCACTGGGAGGTAAAGGCCACTACAACTGAGAAAAGGTTAAGAGAGTCAGAGTTACTCCCGCCATTTGCCCGCGCATTATTGAATTTCTTCACTTTCACATTCAGAGCACTGGGCAGAAATCACATTGCGTCAACACAAGCCTCGGGCCTTCGCGATGCTTTGTTTCAATTGAACAGTCAGATTTCCCTGGTCCGCACCAGTTCTAAGTCAGCTGCTAGGCGCCGGCTGAGGCAGAACGCCGTACCCATGCCCCCAGGGAGGGGACACGGGGAGAGGTGACCACCGCAGCTGGGGTGATCCATAGGAAGGGCTCGGCTCACGTCCACAGTTGCCGCCGCCCCAGAGGGAGGCACCTCGTCCAGCCGCGGCACGCACCCAGCCCCACTTCGTGCCCCAGCCCGACCGACCCAGCCCTTGGAGCCAATCCTTATCCCGAAGTTACGGATCTGACTTGCCGACTTCCCCTACTTACATTGTTCCAACAGGTCAGAGGCTGTTCACCTTGGAGACCTGCTGCAGATATGGGTACAGCTCGGAGCGAGATTTACACAATCTTCCCCGGATTTTCAAGGACCAGTGAGAGCTCACCGGACGCCGCTAGAAACGCAACACTTTCCAAGGCTCCGGACCCTCTCTCTGGGCGAACCCATTCCAGGGAGCCCTGCCCTTCACAAAGAAAAGAGAACTCTCCCCGGGGCTCCCGCCGGTTTCTCCGGGATCATTTGCGTTACCGCACTGGACGCGGCGAGGGCACCCACCTCCGTCACTCTGGGTTCGGGGATCTGTACCTGACTCCCTTTCGAATCGCCGAGGGCAACGGAGGCCATCGCCCATCCCATCCGAACGGCGCTCGCCCATCTCTTAGGAACGACTGACCCATGTTCAACTTCTGTTCACATGGAACCCTTCTTCACTTCGGCCTTCAAAGTTTTCATTTGAATATTTGCTACTACCACCAAGATCTGCACCTGCGGCGGCTCTACCTGGACCCTTGCCCCGGGCTTCCGTGCGTACCACAGCAGCCCTCCTAAACATCGCGGCTTAGCTCCCGCAGCTCTCAACGCCGGCGACGGCCGGGTATGGGCCCGACGCTCCTGCGCCATCCATTTTCAGGGCCAGTTGATTTGGCAGGTGAGTTGTTACACACTCCTTAGCAGATTCCGACTTCCATGGCCACCATCCTACTGTCTATATCAACCAACACCCTTTCTGGGGTCTAATGAGCGTCGGCATCGGGCTCCTTAACCCGGCGTTTGGTTCATCCCGCAGCACCAGTTCTGCTTACCAAAAGGGGCCCACTAGGCACTCGCATTCCATGCCCGGCTCCACGCCAGCGAGCCAGGCTTCTTACCCATTTAAAGTTTGAGAATAGGTTGAGATCGTTTTGGCCCCAAGACCTCTAATCATTCGCTTTACCAGATAAAACTGTGGGCTCCGAGCACCAGCTATCCTGCGGGAATCTTCAGAGGGAACCAGCTACTAGATGGTTCGATGAGTCTCTCGTACCTATACCCAGGTCGGATGACCGATTTTCACAAGTTTCCTCTGGCTTCGCCCTGCCAAGGCATAGTTCACCATCTTTCAGGTCCTTTCACGCACACTCATGCTCCACCTCCCCGACGGAGCGGGCGAGACGGGCCGGTGGTGTGCTCGCCGCTGGAAGCACGACGGGATCCTACCTGAGCCGAAGTGCGCCGGCCCTCTCATTCATTATGCCACAGGGTTTTGGTCAGCCCTCTGACTCGTGCATGTGTTAGACTCCTTGGTCCGTGTTTCAAGACAGGTTGGGTGGGTAACCGACATCGCCACAGACCCCTGGAGCCACAGCATGGGACTCCCCACTCGGTGGCACGACGCGGTCAAGGTTTACTGAGAACAGTCGCCCCAGTCGACAGTCGTGCCGGGAGCAGAGGGCCCTGTCTCCCATTCAACCGCCCTGGCGAGCCCCAAGGGGCTGCCGGGAACGGGTGCCCAGGGGGGCGTGGAGGCGTTCGAATCTGCCTTGGCCAGCAGACACGGCAAAGTCTACCAGAATGGAGGGCCACCTGCCACCCCAAAGTCTTCCCAGGTGACCTGGAGCTGGTCGCAGTGCACCGCTGTGAAGGAAATGCACCCTGCAGAGGCCAGTTAGGGCCGGGGGGGCGGTCCTTCAGAGGGAATCCGGAACTCCTTGGCCACCGACCTTCCTGCTGTGTTGAATCCTCTGAGAGGATTGCACTGACCCCACCAGTTTACCTCTCAACAGTTTTACACCCTCTTGAACTCTCTCTTTATAGTTCTTATCAACTTTCCCTTACGGTACTTGTTGGCTATCGGTCTTGTGCCCGTATTTAGCCTTAGATGGAGTTTACCATCCACTTTGGGTTGCATTCCCAAGCAACCTGACTCTGAGAAGAACAGATCTCAGAGGCCCCCTCAGCGACACCGGGGAGTCGGTCTTCTGTACGCCACATTTCCCGCTCCCACCACCGGGTGGGGATTCAGCGCTGGGCTCTTCCCTCTTCCCTCTTCACTCGCCGTTACTAAGGGAATCCTGGTTAGTTTATTTTCCTCCACTATGCTTAAATTCAGCAGGTTGCCACGTCTGATTAGTCAGAAGAAAACGCCAGAGCGTTAAGGGGGCCCGGGTGCTGCCTTCCCTGTCTCTTCACCGCTGGTGCTCACGGAGGTCTGACAGAGCAAACTCAGAGAAAAAGGACCATCAGGAAGGGGCTGAGAGGCAGATGCGTACCCGGGCCCCTGGGGGCCCCATTAAGCAGGCTCGTGTGCTGCCTTCCCCTGTTTCAGAATCACCGGACCTCACGGAGGTCTGACTGACCCTTTCCCTAGTAATCTGGAGGAAAATTACCCCCTTTCTTGTAATCTGTACACACGAGGTGACAGAGGGGACCTGTGCGCACCGCAAGACTGAGGGGACCCTAGGGGCGGACGCACCAGAACTCCTGGAGCCCTGGCTTAGATCGGGGAGGCAAATGAGCCCTCATCTGGACTTCCAGTGCGGCCCTGCCATCTGGTTGTCCCATTGGAAAGCATTGCGTGCGACCAGATGGCTGAGGGGAAAGGTGCGACCAGATGGCCGGGACCGAAAGGACTCCCATCTGCCTGCCCCGAGCCGAGCCTTCCCGGTAGGGCTCCCGCTTGCCTTTCAGTTCTCGAGGGCTCAGCTTCCTAGGGTGCTCCGAGATCCCGGCTGGGCCTCAGACACGGGGAGGCCCACAGGAGCTCTCAGGCCCGCACGCCTGGTGGAGGACTGTCCGGGTCCCAGGGAGCCAGTCCCGGGTACTTTGCCACGCCACAGGCCACCGGAAGGGGATACCCATATACCTTGGAGGTGTTGCCCTGGCATAGCCTATCTGGTCCCCGGCAGAAAACTGCCAGCCCGGGAGGGGTGTTCCGGCATCCCCTGCCCTTATTAATCCGGAGGAAGGCTACCCCTCTTTCTGGGAACCTGTGCGCACCAAGAGACTCAGGGGACCCGAGACCCGAATGCGCCCGACCTCTTGGAGCCCTTGGTGGGATCAGGGAGGTGAATGAGCCCCCATCTGGACTTCCAGGGCCGCCCGGCCATCTGGTCGCCCTTTGGAAAGCATTGGGTGTGACCAGATGGCCGAGGGGAAAGGTGCACGCAACCTGGGCTTCATCCTGGACTGATCCCTCCCCATGACCAGACAAGTCAACGCCGTCTCCTCGTCGTGCTTCAACATCCTACGCATGCTACGCAAGATCTTCCGGTGGATCCCCACCGAGACCAGGAAGACGGTCACCCAGGCCCTCGTCACCAGCCGAATGGACTACGGCAACTCCCTCTACGCCGGAATCACCGCCAAACTCCAGAAGAGACTCCAGCGGATCCAGAACGCCTCAGCAAGACTCATCCTGGACATCCCCCGTCGCAACCACATCTCTGGTCACTTACGAGACCTGCACTCGCTCCCGGTCAACAAGAGAATCACCTTCCGTCTCCTCACCCACGCACACAAAGCCCTTCACAACCAAGGACCAGGATACCTCAACTGCCGCCTCAATTTCTACGCTCCCAAACGCCAGCTTCGATCGACCGGCCACGCCCTCGCCGCCGTCCCCCGCATCCGAAGAGCTACCACAGGGGGAAGGTCCTTCTCCTACCTCGCCGCCAAGACCTGGAACTCCTGGAACTCCCTCCCGACCCACCTCCGCCTGACCCAGGACCACCTCGCCTTCAGGAAGCAGCTCAAGACCTGGCTGTTCGAGCAGTAGCGGACCCCCCCCCCAAGCGCCTTGAGACCCTCCGGGTGAGTAGCGCGCTATACAAATGCTCTGATTGATTGATTGAAAGGACTCCCATCTGCCTGCCCCGAGTCTTCGCGGTAGGGCTCCTGCCTGCCCATGCAGGGTTCGGGGCCTCCATGTCCGGGGGGCTCGGGGACCCCGGCTGGGCCTTAGGCACGGGGAGGACCACCGGAGCTTTCGGGCCCGGACGCCTGGGGGAGGACTGCCCATGACCCATGAAGCCCATCCTGGGCACTTTGCCACGCCACGGGCCGGTCTGATGGAGCCCCACAGGGTGGGAAGGTGTCATCCAGGCCCAGCCCATCTGGTCCCCTGCTGAGAACCACCAGCCCGGGAGGAGTGTCCCGGCATACCCTCCTCCTAGTAATCCGGAGGAAGGCTACCCCTCTTTCTGGGAACCCGTGTGCACAAATAGACTCAGGGGACCCTAGGCCCAACCTCCAGGAGCCCTGGCTGGGATCGGGGCGGCACATGAGCCCTCATCGATACTTCCAAGGCGGCCCAGCCATCTGGTCGCCCCATTGGAAAGCATTGCGTGCGACCAGATGGCTGAGGGGAAAGGTGCGACCAGATGGCCGGGACCGAAAGGACTCCCATCTGCCTGCCCCGAGCCGAGCCTTCCCGGTAGGGCTCCCGCCTGCCCTTCAGTTCTTGGGGGCTCAGCTTCCTAGGGTGCTCCGAGATCCCGGCTGGGCCTCAGATACGGGGAGGCCCACAGGAGCTCTGGGCCTCAGATACGGGGAGGCCACCGGAGGGGGATACCCATATACCTGGGAGGTTTTGCCCTGGCATAGCCTATCTGGTCCCCGGCAGAAAACCACCAGCCCGGGAGGAGTGTCCCGGCATACCCTGCCCCTAGTAATCCGGATGAAGGCTACCCCTCTTTCTGGGAACCCGTGCGCACAAATAGACTCAGGGGACCCTAGGCCCAGATGCGCCCAACCTCCAGGAGCCCTGGCTGGGATCGGGGCGGCAAATGAGCCCCCATCGGTACTTCCAAGGCGGCCTGGCCATCTGGTCGCCCCATTGGAAAGCATTGCGTGCGACCAGATGGCTGAGGGGAAAGGTGCGACCAGATGGCCGGGACCGAAAGAAATCCCATCTTCCCATCCCGAGTCATTGCGGTAGGGCTCCCGCCTGCCCATGCAGCGCTCAGGGGCTCCGTGTCCAGGGGTGGCTTGGGGACCCCGGCTGGGCCTCAGGCATGTGGAGGACCATCGGAGCTCTCGGGCCCACACGCCCAGGGGAGGATTGCCCGGAAACATGGAGCCCATTCTGGGCACCTTGCCATGCCGTGGGCCGGAGGACAGAGGTGAGGTGTTGTCCGGGCATAGACCATCTGGTCCCCGGCAAAGAACCGCCAGCCCGGGGGTGATGTACCGGCATACCCTTCCCCTACTAATCTGGAGGAAAGCCACCCATTGAAAATCCTTGCGCACCGAGAGACTCAGGGGAGCGTAGGCCTGGATGTGCCCGCCCTCCGGAGCCTTGGCTTGGATCAGGGAGGAGAATGAGCCCTCATCGGGACGTCCAGGGCGACCCGGCCATTGGTCACCCCATTGGAAAGCATTGCGTGCAACCAGATGGGTCGAAGTGAAAGGTGCGACCAGATGGCCATGACCGAAAGGACTCCCATCTGCCTGTCCCGACCCTTCTCGGTAGGGCTCCTGCCTGCCCATGAAGGGCTCGAGGGCTCCGCTTCACGGGGGCTCGGAGACCCCGGCTGGGGCTGAGGCATGGGGAGGACCACTGGAGGTCTCTGGCCCGGACGCTCGGGGGAGTACTGCCTGGGACCCATGAGCCCATCCCTGGCACTTTGCAATGCCGTGGGCCTGAAGAGGGAGCTCCCCCTGGACTGAGGGGAGGTGTTGTCCAGCCATAGCCCATCTGGTTCCCAGGCAAAGGACCGCCAGCCCGGGAGGGGTGTTCCATCACACCCTGCCCCTAGTAATCTGGAGGAAGGCTACACCTCTTTCTGGGAACCAGTGTAAACTGAGAGACTCAGGGGACCCTAGGTCTGGACATGCCCGACCTCCTGAAGCCCTGGCTGGGATCAGGGAGGTGAATGAGCCCCCATCAGGACTTCCAGGGCAGCACGGCCACCTGGTCGCCCCATTGGAAAGCATTGCGTGCGAACAGATGGCCGAGAGGAAAAGTGCGACCAGATGGCCGGGACCGAAAGGACTACCAACTGCCTGCCCTGAGCCAAGCCTTCCCGGTAGGGCTCCTGCCTGCCCTTGCAGGGCTCAGGAGCTCAGCTTCTTGGGGGCTCGGAGACCCCGGCTGGGCCTTAGGCACCGGGAGGCCCGCAGGAGCTCTCGGGGCCCGCACGCCCAGTGGAGGACTGCTTGGGACCCATGGAGCCTGTCCCAGGTACTTTGCCACACCACGTGCCGCCGGAGGATGGATATCCAGATACCTGGGAGGTGTTGCCCGGGCATAGCCCATCTGGTCCCCGGCAGAAAACTGCCAGCACGGGAGGGGTGTTCCAACATACCCTGCCCTTATTAATCCAGAGGAAGGATACCCCTCTTTCTGGGCCCCCGTGCGCACCAAGAGACTCAGGGGACCCTAGGCCCGGACACGCCCATCCTCTTGGAGCCCTGGCTGGGATCAGGGAGGTGAATGAGCCCCCATCGGGACTTCCAGGGCTACCTGGCCATCTGGTCAACCCGTTGGAAAGCATTGCGTGTGACCAGATGGCCGAGGGGAAAGGTGCAACCAGATGGCCGGGACCGAAAGGACTCCCATCTGCCTGCCCGAGCCTTCGTGGTAGGGCTCCCGCCTGCCCACGCAAGGCTCGGGGCCTCCGTGTCCAGGGGGGCTCAGGGTTCCTGGCTATGCCTCAGGCACGAGGAGGATCACCGGAGCTCTCGGGCCCAGATGCCCGGGGGTGGACTGCCCAGGACCCATGGAGCCCAACCCGGGCACTTTGCCACACCGCAGGCCGGTTAGAGGGAGCCCCGGAGGGTGGGGAGGTGTCATCCGGGCCCAGCACAATTGGTCCCCCACTGAGAACCACCAGCCCGGGAGGGGTATCCCGGCCTACCCTGCCCTTAGTAATCCAGAGGAAGGCTACCCCTCTTTCTGGGAACCTGTGTGCACCAATAGACTTAGGGGACCCTAGGCCCAGGTGCGCCCGGCCTCCTGGAGCCCTGGCTGGGATCGGGGAAGCAAATAAGCCCCCATCAGGACTTCCAAGGCGGCCCGGCCATCTGGTCACCCCATTGGAAAGCATTGCATGCGACCAGATGGCCCAGGGGAAAGGTGCGACCAGATGGCCGGGACCAAAAGGACTCCCATCTGCCCATCCCGAACCATCGCAGTAGGGCTCCCGTCCGCCCGCGCAGGGCTCACCGGCTCCACGTCCAGGGGGGCTCAGGGACCCCGGCTGGGCCTCAGACACGTGGAGGACCATTGGTGCTCTTGGGCCCACACGCCAGGGGGAGGACAGCCTGGGACCCATGGAGCCCATCCCAGGCACTTTGCCACACCGTGGGCCTGAGGAGGGAGCCCCCGGGCGGAGGGGAGGCGTTGTCCGGGCATAGACCATCTGGCCCCCGGCAAAGAACCGCCAGCCCGGGGATTTGTGTTCCAGCATACCCTTCCCCTACTAATCTGGAGGAAAGCCACCCCTCTTTCTGGGAACCCGTGTGCACCGAGAGACTCAGGGGACCCTAGGCCCGGATGCGTCCGACCTCCGTAGCCCTGGCTTGGATCAGGGAGGCGAATGAGCCCTCATCGGGACTTCCAGGGCAGTCCAGCAATCTGGTCGCCCCTTTGTAAAGCATTGCGTGTGGCCAGATGTCCGAGGGGAAAGGTGCGACCAGATGGCCGGGACCGGAATGACTCTCATCTGCCTGCCCCGAGGCTAGCTATAGCCGTAGGGCTCCCGCCTGCCCTTGCAAGGCTCAGGGGCTCTGCACCAGGGACCCTTGTCCCAGGCAGATGGACACTGTGCAGGCCGCAGTACGGGTGCTCCCACACTCCAGGCCCTGACTGAAACTCAGGCCCCGGGGCCAGTCCCTGCATCTCAACCCAGCCAGGCCGGGAGATCTGGGAGCCTGCCCAGGCATGAGGGACCCCTGTCCCGTGCAAACAGACCCTCAGGATGTGCGTGCGTTTTCCACACATTTATTCCATAATTCCGCCTAGTGGTGTAACAATATTTCCACCCAGCCCAACAAATCATCTCAAATGTATGAGTCACATCACAGCTCTTAGAAACCCAAAAGAGCATGATAGATGAGTAGGGTCTGGACTGCTTCCAAAACCGTTGTCACACTGTGTAGTATTACAAGTTTGACCACAGTACACTCACATTTTTTTGATTTCATTGGAAGTAGAGAAAATAATAAAAACATGACCATATTCCGATGGGTTGGTTAAATATGATGTTTACACAAGGGCTAATCATATCCAAGATGAAGTAGTCAAAAATTATCTATATACCCACCTGCTCTCCCTAAAATGGCCACAACAGGACATGCACTAGTCTTATAATCACCAATAGAAAGCCATAGCTGCCAAGGTTTCAGATTTCCATGTGTGACATTTTTTTTATAATTTCAGTGAAATTATGAGTGACATCTCAACGACTATGAGTGCACTTTTTCACGAGAAATTACAGCCATTTGAGCAACAAGAAACTCCAGGAACTTCTTGAAACTGCTGCAGAGCACCAGAAATGGAAGGGCACTAACCCAGTAGTGCTCCCTCCTGTAACCTGTACTGTAAACAAATGCGTAACCATGTATATTAAACAAGTCTTTCAATAGCAGTACTTTAGTAAAGTTCTGTGAACATATACTGATACATGCACAGTTAAATACAAAAATACTTTACTGGATCCAACAGATTGTCATTTGCATAAAATAAATAATATTCTTTTAAAGTCCATATGTACATAATATCTACACCAAGCACAACACCTGCCCAACTTATTTGTTCTAGGAAATAGAGCTAGGGCATTCCGCACATAGATGAAAGTACCTTACTGGAGTTTACCTCCTTCAGATTGTCTTAATTGTTAAGGTAAGGGCTTCCAAAGTAACTCTAGGACCACCCGTTGCGGGAATTCATGTTTGTCTGAAGACAAACTCTCTCAGTTTAGTTTGTACTGGTGCCCAATCATGACCTCTAAAGGATGTCTCACAGAGCAGCCCTGTCGCTCGGCCTGCAGATTAAGATTAAATAAATGCAGATCTTGTCATCTTGCAGATAAACCACAGTCAGATAGAATGAAGAGTCGGGCAGCCCTGCCTGCAGATTTTACTGTCGGAAATTGAGATGTCATGATCTGCAGCGTTTGTGCGCTCGGCTCGTGCTAAAAGTACACAGTGACAGTCTGAGTCTGAGACTACTAGTTACTAGTGGCTGCAGCAGCGCCTGCCCACTGGCGGAAACTAAGTAAGTACGAAATTTAAACTTACTAAGACAGTAAAAACTTACCTTTCAGTTAAGCCTGACTGTCTCACACCGACACGGTATAGTCCCGGTCCGGCGGCTGTGAGCCGCACGGGGTCATTGTGGTGGGGTCATGGCGCACTGGCACAGCACATGATGACCGACTGCAGCAGAGCACCACCAGTCACTCTGCTGACTGCAGACGCCCCGCAGCGCCCGAGATTCTTGCTCCGTCTGTAACAGTGCGAGACGAATGCGCGCTGCCTGCCGTCGTCCAGCGGTTGGCTCCCTTGTGGTATTATTATTTATGCACTGCAGCAACAGCTGAGTCAGAGGACTGGTGCAGCAGCGCTAGCGCACTTACCTCCACTGACACACTCTGTATCCCCCTCGCTGCTTCTCTCTGGTGACCTCACCTCCTGCAGTGCAGGACCGGTCCGCGTGAGGTCACATCCGAACTTAATGGGCTGGCCCCACCCCTGGTGTTTAATCGGCAAAGTGTGGGCTGTGTCAGTCACTCAGTGACTCAGACAGCCTACTGCCTGGCACCACAGGTGGCCAGGGAATAATTAATTATGCCGGCGGCTGAGTGAAGCCGCAATTGTAACATTTTAATACTGCAGCAGTGACTCAGCCAGAGCTGAGGAGTAGCAGAATTACATCCTTAACTGTTTATGAGCTAGAATCTGCTGGCGGCAAGTCTGCTGCGAACCACAGGGCCGGCACGCTAGCACCACCGCGTAGCCAGTTTCAGTGGCATTAAAAGCATGTGACAAAGCATTTCAGTCTGGTGATGCAGAACACCACACTGAAATCCGTTAGTGTCACACCTGATTCGTGATACAAGGCAGGACTGGGAAGCGGTACCCGGCAGAAGATAACCAAGATTAACCTGTCGGCTCGCCCACCCTCCTTAAGATGGCAACCACGGTTCACGCATTAGTCTTTGTAAACCACTAACAGGAAGTGAAACAAACTTTATTTAACTGCCTGGAATGGACAGCGCTGTCACGGTGTCCAGAGCCGGGGTGGGTGCAGAGGGTCACAGTACTCCACCATTGAGTCAGTTTCAAGCTGCAGCAAGACAGTGTGCAAGACCGGAGGTAAGATGTACAAACTCTGTTAATCTGTGCCGTGCATCTCCTAACCATGGGTCGCTAATGAGCAGTTTCCTCTGGTTATCTCCGATTGGCCCGATACAGACCAAAGACGGGTAGGTGAATTTTCAAGTGGCATGGCTGTGTGCGCACAGGTATGGTACCGTCTAACAACGACATGTAGCCTCCATTGACAAGCATGAATTTATTTACACTGGGGCATTTAGTCTTGAAACCAGTTAGCTCACAAGCATCTCCATACTAAAGACGCTTGGTGAATGCATCGAGACAACAAAAAAGTACAGAGACCATACGATTACTGTGATCTTTAACATCACATTGAGTCTACCACTGCAGTCCAATGTAGAGTGTATGCTGGTACATGAGAGGTGTGTGTTTCCTTTTCTCTTTCCCCTCCTTCCCTCACTACTCCCCTGACAAATTGTCACCACAAACCACACATTGGGGCTCAGAACTGACCTAGCAGTCAAGTATAAAATGCAATTTGCAACGCTGCATTGAGCCCTACTTTGGCCACAACCGAAATAAGTTTGTATAAACTGCATGTATTGTTTGTAATGTTTTGTCTTTCAGATCAGGGCGATGAGCAAGTTAAAATCATGCTTTGTGTTTTATGTTGTGACTGATTATTAGGATTACCACAATACACCTTGAACTAGTCACGCAGTAGTGTAGGTTAGCTTTCTCTGGTCTTTATGAATTGCCGACAGACCCATCTAAGCTATAAAAGCAAGAAACATGTTGACCACACATTTCATAAATTAATCATGACTGCTCGTAGGACCATTGTATCTCATACGAGCACTAACATTTTTTAGTTAGGGCAATGAGCTTCACTAGTAACATGTACTCAAACCAAGAACCACTCGTCGTATTTTAAGTCACTTTCACCACACTACACACACCTTACACCCCACATATCCTCTCTTCATCAAAAAGCAGTATCAAAAGATCTATGGCAAAGAGCCACTTTGTGGGTTCCCGTTGGGCATTGCAGAACGGGTCCGACGAGGAGCATGCCCACATGATGAAGCATGACACCTTTCAGGTTGTGTGAAGGCACTTGCTCCTATTGGAGCATATTCCACTAACTTGACACACTAGTAATACTTTGTTTGTGTCAAAGGAACTGCACACTTCTATATATCTAGCTCAATTACTTTGTATACATCACACCACAAGAGTCCATTGACCCAACAGATTTTATTATCTGCCACCACATCACCAAGGATGTGGTGGGAACAATCTTAGGTCTAAGACGTAATACTAGGAAAAAGGAAAAACAAAGTCATGAAGGAACAGGGGAGGATTACGCTGACCACCTAGGCCTGGGGCCAAAAACACTTTTTCAAAATGTTGCTGCAAATTTATATATGATCTATAAAAGTGTAGCAAAACTTTATAAAAAAGTGCAATCTATCAATGAGCCCCCCCCCCTCCTCTTCCTGGATGGGCCCTTCTGCCTGTTAAGGTCCAAGGGACCCTATTCCTGGAGGATGAACCAATTACCTTGTCCTGGGGAGCCCACTCCTGGGAAACAGAAGTTTCTCTGCCCACATTAGTGCTGGCTGGGAAATACAAGTCTGCTCTCATCTGGCAGTAGCATGTTAAGGCACCAGCAGGGCGGGAGCAAGCATGCAATCCCTGCCTGCAGGAGCGCAGGCAGGAAAGGCATATCAGTGGAAGATTTAAAAAATATTCTCACCAGGTGGGAGGAAACTTCTGCGTCCCTGTCCATGCTCCTGCAGGCAGGAAAACACACATAGGTCCTGCATGGCGAGAGCACACAAAATAACTGCTCCTACTGAGCAGAAGCAACGACGGCTTCCGCAAATTGTGTGAGTCGGATGGGGCTCTGAGGACCCTGGGGCTCTCCCCCACTGCCCCTACGCATTGTTTGGTGAGAGCCCTCCTGCACCTCCATTTACAGTGTAGTGAACTTGGTAGTCACATTACACTAACTATAACTCACCACAGTAGCATGGACTGTGTTCTAACAAATATTTTGATTTGTGATGTCATAGGTGTTGTTATGAATTTTATAGTTTCAGTAGGTATAAGTGAATTAATATGAAAGTGTATAAGTAGATCATGGAGAAGGCACAAGATATAGTTAATGTAGTGTAGCCTTCGAGTTGACTACACTGTGTATGGAGCTGAACCAGTTGTAATATTTTGAAGATGGAGCGTAAATTAGAAAATTAAGGTATAACTATAACTTTTACAATTTCTAATGTTTATGTAGTTTACGTTTGGTTTGTATCGAAAGAATAAATAAAAGTATAGTAATTCAAACTTGGAGCGTAAATTATACATTTACGGTATAACTATAATTTTAGACTTTCTAATCTTGGGGACTTTAAGTTTGGTTTGTATAGAAAGAATAAATAAAGTTGTTCTAACTGTCACAGAGGTTTGACTTTTGGTTTATTCATTAAATTACATTTTTTTTAACACACGTGTTTCAAATCGTAGAGCCCAGTGTTGTTGAGTGGAGTGTGCTTATGTGGAGTATAGTACAGTAAAGTGGAAGAGAGTGTTGTATATCATAGTGTTATAGAGTGTAGTGGCGTAGGCCGTGGTGGAGTAAACTGTCATAGAGTGAAGTGGCATATTCTACAGTAGAGTTGTGCAGAGTGCAGTAAAGTGGAGAGGCGTAGCGTACAGTAGAGTAATCTGCTATTAACTGGAGTGGTGTATTATACAGTACAGTGGAGTGGTGTATTGTAGAGTGTTGGAAGGTGCTGTAAAGTGAAGTAGAATGTTGTACAGTGGAGTGTAGGTGATAGAGTGGAGTAGAGTGTTGAAAGGCAGTGTAGGGATATAGAGTGAAGTAGAGTGTGGTATAGTGGTGCAGAGTATTGCAGAGTCTTGTAGAGTGCAGTTACATGGAGAGGAGTAGTGTGTGGTAAAGTGGAGTGGTGTTGAGTGGGGTGTTGTACAGTGGCATAGAGGGAGGAAACATGTTGTGAAGTAGAATAGAGTGGAGTAGAGTTCAGTAGAGTGGCATAGCATAGAGTAAATTAGTGTGTTTTAGAGCAGATTGGTGTGGAGTAGATTGGAATGGCGCGGCATATGGTGGAGTAAAGTGCTGTAGATTGGGGTCGTGTGTCACACAGTGGAGTGAACTGGCATGTTGTAGAGTGTTGTAAGGTGGAGTAGAGAGGAGTGCCACAGATTGGATTACAGTGTTGTACAGTGGAGTGGTGTGGAGTAGAGTAGACTGCAGTACAATGTGGTAGAGTAGAGTGGCATAAACTGTCGTAGATTTGAGTGCATAAAGTAGCAAACATTGGAAAGGGGTACAGTGCAATAGTGGAGTACAGTGGAGTAGAGAGAATTAGTGTCCTACAGAGTAGAGTATAGTAAAGTGGGGTGGAGTAACTTAGAGTGAGTTGCGTAGAGTGTGGTACACTGGAATATAGTGGTGTACAGTGGCATAAAGTAAAGTAGAGTGCTGTACACTCACTTTGACAGGAGTACACTATTGTAAAATGGAGTGTTATAGAGTGGAGAATAGTGTGGTAGAGTGGAGTACAGAATGGTTGAGTGGAGTGGAGTTGGGTAGTGTGGAGTGCCATACATTGGAATAAGCATAGAGTGTAGTGGTGTAGAGTGGCATGCTGTATAGTGGAATAGCGTACAGTGGAATGGCAAAGAGAGGAGTGGTATAGGGTGGAGCATCATAGAGTGGCATAGCTTAGAGTGGAATTACAAACAGTGGAATAGGGTAGAGTCGAGTGGCATAGAGTGGAGTACCATGGATTAGCATTGGCTCGAGTGATGTAAAGTGGAGTGGTGTACTGTGAAAGAGCACACAGTGGAGTGGGGTAGAGTGAAAGGTGGTAAAGTAGAGTATGTACAGTGGAATAGCATACAGTGAAGTTGTGAACAAGGGAGACGTATTATGTGGATTGGCACACACTGGAATAGCATGCTGTAGAGTGGCATATAGTGAAATAGCGTAAAGTAGGAAAGTGTAGAGTGGAATGGTATATAGTGCAGTGGTGCAAAATGAAATAGTATACAGTGGGCGGGTGTAGTGGGGAGAGAGGAATGGTGTTGAGTGGAGTTGCATATAGAGGAATAGTGAATAGTGTATAGTTGAGTGGCATAGAGGGGAGTGGTATATAGTGGAGTGGCATAGAGTGTAGTTGTGTACAGTGGAGTGGCGTGGGGTGGTGCACACTGGAGTGTATACAATGAAGTGGCCCAGACTGGAATATAGTACAAAGTAATACAAAGTAATAGTGTAATTGGAGGAACATAGAGTGGTGTGCAGTGGAGTGGTGTGCAGTGGAGTAGCATACAGTAGAGTGGCATTGAGGTGAGTGAAGAACAATGGAATGGCGTAAAGTGGAATGTCATAGACTGGAGTGGCTTAAAGTGGAATAACATACAGTGGAGTGGTGTAGAGTGGAGTCGGGTAGAGTGGATAGCGTACAGTAGAGTGGAGTAAAGTGAAGCTGCACCCAGTGGAGTGGCATAGAGTGTAGCGGGGCAGAGTGTTGTGGTGTACAGTGGAGTAGGTTTCTGTGGAATAGTGTACAGTAGAGTGGCGTAGAGTGGAGTGTTGCACAGTGGAGTGGAGCAAAGTGGAGTGGGGTACAGTGTATTGGCGAACAGTGGAACAGCATAGAGTGAAGTGACAAAGTGTGGAGGGAATAGAGCCAAATGGCATAGAGTATAGTGTCATACGGGGACGTTACATACAGTGGGATATGGTACATTGGAGTCCCAAAGCATGTAGTGGTGTAAAGTGGAGTGGCTTTAAGTGATATAGTGTACATTAGAGTGGCGTAGAGAGGAGTGGCATAGAGTGGAGTGTAGCACAGTGGAGTGGAGTGGCAAAGAGTGGAATGGCATGGACTGGAGTGGCATAGAATGGCTTAACATACTGTGGGTGTTGTAGAGTGGAGTCATGTAGAGTGGAATAGCGTACCGTAGCAGTAGAATGGTGTGGAGGGAGTGGCACACAGTGGAGTGACATAGAGTGGAGTGGAATGCAGTGTAGTAGTTGCGTACAGTGGAATAGCCTAGAGCGGAGTGGCATAGAGTGAAGTGGCATATAGTTGAATAGTGTATATTGGAGTGTTGGACTGTGGAATTGCATATAGAGGAATAGCCTACAGTGGAGTGCCATAGAGTATATTGGTGTAAATTGCAATGGCAAAGACTTGAGTAGTATACAGTGGAATGTCCTAGAGTGGAATAGCATACGGTAGAGTTGTATTGAGTGCCATGGAGTAGAGTGGAGTGTGGTATAGTGGAGGGGCGTACAGTGGAATAGCATAGGCGTAAACTGAAGTGGTGTAGAATGAAGCGGCGTAGAGTGGGAAAGCATACAGTGGAATGGTGTAGAGTTGAGTGGTGTTGAGTCAAGTGTTGGTGACTGGAGTAGCGTAGAGCAGAATAGCGTACAGTGGAGTGGCGTAGAGTAGATTGGAATAAAATGGAGTGGCATAGAGTGAAATAGCACAGAGTAGAGTGACAAAGAAGTGTAAGTTACAGTTTAGTGATGTACAGTAGAGTGGCATAGGGAGTGTGGTATAGTGTAATGGCATACAGTGGAATAGTGTAGAGAGGAGTGGTTAAAGGAGAGTGCCATTAAGTGCAATAGCATACAGTGGGGTGGCATACAGTGGTGTGAGTGAAGTGGCATACAGTGGAATATTGTAGAGTGAAGCATTGTAGAGTGGGTAGAGTGGCGTGCGGTAGAGGATAGTGGCATACAATATAATAGTGTAGAGTGTTGTTGCGTAGAGTGGGGTGGTGTAGATAGGAGTGACATAGAATGGAGTGCAGTGGTGTAGAGTGAAATAGCATTGAGTGTAGTGGAGTACAGTGGAGTGATATACAGCAGAGTGGCAAATAGTGGAATATAATAGAGTAGAATGGTGTAGAGTGCAGTACCATTCAGTGGAATAGCATAGAGAGGTTTTGGAGTATTGTGTACTAGAGTGACATAGAGTGGAGGGGCATAGATTAGAGTGTTAAATATAGCATGCAGATGAGTGTCATAGACTGGAGTGACCTATAGTGGAGTTAAGTAGAGTGGCATAGAGTGGAGTGGAATACAGTGGAATAGCGTACAGTGAAGTGTCATAGACTGCCGTGGCATAGAGTGGAGGTGCATAGAGTGGAATAGTGTAGAGTGGAATAAAGTAGAGTGGAGTGACAAAGACCGAAGTTTTGTGCAATAGAGTGGAGTTGGAGTGTAATATTGTACAGTGGAGTAGTGTAAAGTCGAGTTGACGATACCTGAACGATGTAGAGTAGAGCAGTGTAGAGTGGAATAGCATAAAGTGGAATGGTGTAGAGTGGAGTGGTGTAAAGCGGTCTGGCATAAAGTGGAGTCTGGTACTGTAAACAGACATAGTGTCAAAGTAGGTGGTCAGATGCAGATTAAATGTGAGAAGATTATAGACCATGGGGTGTAAATGGTAATTTTTGGAAGTAGCTGTAAATAGTTTAAGAAGTGTTAAAGTTATAAGTGTCAAAATAGTTATAGCTACAGCATAGCATGGTAACTTTGTAGTATTTCATGGTACATGCTGATGATAAGGTAGTACATATTTGGATAATGGCAAGGTTTACAAAATATAGAAGGTAGCCATGTAGTTTTTCAGTACACTTTTGCAGCTGTCTGGGGAAGAGCGTTAGATATAGATAAATCATAGGTTTTATTGTGGTGCCTCACTTATTCCCACTTTATTCAAGTGGTAGTATGTAGTGAAATGTATTTCTATTTTTGCACATATTTTTAAAACAGTTTGCAGAGAACTGCAATAGTACCTTCAAAGTACTGTATAGTTAATGAAATAATCAAAAACATATAGGAAATATTGCAAATACACTGTAGTACACTGTATTGGTGAAATATAGTGTAGTGCAGTGTATTGATAAGTTTTTAACAAATTTATTTTTAAAAAACATTAAGTAGTGTGGTAATGTGTAGGTATTACAGCAGTACTTTTTTGTATGGAATTAAATCTGTAAATTATTGCTAAGGTGCTTCCTATGAAATCCTGCAGTACTCCATACATATTATTTTTAACTATCTTAAACCTTTAAACAATTTTCCCTAACTATTGGTAATAAATAGGGAAAAAATATAAAACATCATACTTACCTATATGTATGGCCCTAACCCGGGACACAGGCAAAGTGTACCTAAAACAACATGGCTGCTTTTAACTTTTGTAAAGGCAGTCAGCAGCAAATCATATAATTCCTTCTCATCGGCATGTATCAGGGTCCTTTCGTAAATTTCACTAAGCCACAGTGGCCACAGATATCACTCAGCTAAAATGCCTTACAGCTTTAAAAATACTCATCCTAGTTACCTGTCCTACTAAAAAGGATCCTCTGCCCACCATAATTTCTAATCCTGACAAATTTCATGAACCTGATTTGGTGGCTCGGTCGCTGTGCTTGAGTACAAATTCCTCGATTTTTTCTTTGGTGGTTAGTTTCATTATTTCAGAAAAAACCTTGTCTATTTCTTCCAAAAGTCTTGTTCTATCTTTGAGGGTGTATTTTATTAAAATCCACATCATTGTGATTGAGCAGTCTTTTGAGTTGCCGGACCACTCCTCCAGCATCTCTGGGTCCGGATTTTCATAGGTTGGAATAGTATAGATTCTTAAGCCTCTGGGGACTCTGCCCACATCTATGTACTTCTGCAACGATTCCGCCTCCCACCATTTAGACATTTCTTTGCGGTAAAGTTTTTCAAGTTTATCAAATAGTTGTTGTGCTTGTACCTCGCTGTTCAATAGGGAGTGTTCTATTGGATTTAAACCGTCATTTCCGTTCCCTCCTGGTGTTGTTTCTGTAAAGAACAATTTGTTTGATACTTCTTTTCTTTTAGCTTCAATTTGAGCTGCCATTCCTCTGCCTTGGATTGCGATGTTATCGGCACACAATCCTGTGTGCGAGCACCCAGACGCGTCGTAAGAGCAGTGATATTGCCGCTCTACTCGGCTCCGCCACCGCAAAATAATAATCGGGAACTTCTTTATCGTGCCCTTCCTTGACTCTGCGATAACAGCGTCGGCTGTCCCGGTGATCCAGGACCACCCCGCCTTCCAGAAAAAATGAAATTGCGTTAGGAATTTATTGTACATATTTTGTATGTTTATAAATAGTATTTAGAGTGTTTTTCATGAACGGAAAAATGCTTTTTCCTTGTTTGATTTATCAAAATTACACAAAGTTTGCTTTAACCAGCTTAAGATGTCTGCCATTGGAATGCAGGATTATCCAGGCAGAAGTCCTATTTTCATGTCTATGAAACTGTATGTATATAAAACGTCCACGTTTGTAGCTTCACCGTGACCAAGCCGTAGCTGGCGAAACGCGTCGGTTGGCAGCTCACATTTTTTTGCCTTAAATAAATCAACTTAAGCATCCAGAGGTGTCCTGCACTGTTATTTCCTTGAAGAAGGATCAAACGCTGTTCGAAATATATATATATATATATATATATATATATAACAAAACTGCCCTGCCAGAACTGCGGTTTGCAATGAAAACCTACTGAGGTATTTTAAACTATGTAATGTGGAATCAACAGCCGTATCACACAAAGACTCTTCTTTTACAGGAACTCTACTTACCAGAATGCAATGTGCGGACACGCCCACTGGGCGGGACTACAAAGAGTAGAGAGACGGTATCCTGTTTTTCCACATTTGCCAAACACCTGTGATCAAGGGCGCATGGCGCTCGAAACGCGTAAGGAATGAAAATATTGGCAGCTGAATTTCAGTGCATTTCTTGGTTTGAAGCAGAGCTGCCTTGCAGGAATAAAAGCAACGAACAAGGTGTGTGGCTCTCCAAGTCTGGTGCTTTTGTTGTTGAATCTAATTGCGGCCTTCCAGGGTCGCGGAGAGCTCCCCTGCACAAGAAGCAGTGTCCAGCGAGTTACTTAACAAAGCGATATGGAGCCTTGGTGCTTTCTGCACGTAAGGAACAAAACAACCCTGCCAGAACTGCGGTTTGCAATGAAAACCTACTGAGGTATTTTAAACTATGTAATGTGGAATCAACAGCCGTATCACACAAAGACTCTTCTTTTACAGGAACTCTACTTACCAGAATGCAATGTGCGGACACGCCAACTGGGCGGGACTACAAAGAGTAGAGAGACGGTATCCTGTTTTCCCACATTTGCCGAACACCTGTGATCAAGGGCGCATGGCGCTCGAAACGCGTAAGGACTGAAAATATTGGCAGATGAATTTCAGTGCATTTCTTGGTTTGAAGCAGAGCTGCCTTGCAGGAATAAAAGCAACGAACAAGGTGTGTGGCTCTCCAAGTCTGGTGCTTTTGTTGTTGAATCTAATTGCGGCCTTTCAGGGTCGCGGAGAGCTCCCCTGCACAAGAAGCAGTGTCCAGCAAGTTACTTAACAAAGCGATATGGAGCCTTGGTGCTTTCTGCACGTAAGGAACAAAACAGCCCTGCCAGAACTGCGGTTTGCAATGAAAACCTTCTGAGGTATTTTAAACTATGTAATGTGGAATCAACAGCCGTATCACACAAAGACTCTTCTTTTACATGAACTCTACTTACCAGAATGCAATGTGCGGACAAGCCCACTGGGCGGGACTACAAAGAGTAGAGAGACGGTATCTTGTTTTTCCAGATTTGCCAAACACCTGTGATCAAGGGCGCATGGCGCTCGAAACGCGTAAGGACTGAAAATATTGGCAGATGAATTTCAGTGCATTTCTTGGTTTGAAGCAGAGCTGCCTTGCAGGAATAAAAGCAACAAACACGGTGTATGGCTCTCCAAGTCTGGTGCTTTTGTTGTTGAATCTAATTGCGGCCTTCCAGGGTCGCGGAGAGCTCACCTGCACAAGAAGCAGTGTCCAGCGAGTTGCTTAACAAAGCGATATGGAGCCTTGGTGCTTTCTGCACGTAAGGAACAAAACAGCCCTGCCAGAACTGCGGTTTGCAATGAAAACCTACTGAGGTATTTTAAACTATGTAATGTGGAACCAACAGCCGTTTCACACAAAGACTCTTCTTTTACAGGAACTCTACTTACCAGAATGCAATGTGCGGACACGCCCACTGGGCGGGACTACAAAGAGTAGCATGGCGCTCGAAACGCGTAAGGACTGAAAATATTGGCAGATGAATTTCAGTGCATTTCTTGGTTTGCAGCAGAGCTGCCTTGCAGGAATAAAAGCAACCAACAAGGTGTGTGGCTCTCCAAGTCTAGTCCTTTTGTTGTTGAATATATATATATATATACATATTTTCTCCGAATAACCTCTCACATCAAGAAGTAAACCTGGACACTCAGCGTTTGTAGTTAATCCTTTATTCTTGACAGGAAAAAAGTCAACGCGTTTCACCTTTACGGCTTGTTCACGCTCCTATATATATATATATATATGTATATATATATATACAGGCTCGTGGGGTGACCAAAATTGAAGAAGCACTCGGAGGCGGACCGCTTTTCCCCGTAAAAGCATTTATTGGTTAAACGGCTTAATTTACCAGTCCTTTAGAAGCATGAGACCACTTGCCTGACCGGTTTCGTGAACATCACTTCTTCAGAGGCTTCCTCGTTCAAATGGAGCATTGCGTGCCACACCTCCCTTTATTCCCATATCGTACGCCGTTAGATCAGCTGTTCTGAATGAACAGTACGTGAGGGTTTGTGGGAAATGTAGTACTCCTCTCTTTGCCACAAATGGATGCTCCTTTTAAATGTATGCAGTATTTATAGCTCCACATGAGCCCCAGGAAAATAAAGTCATTCTTGATCCAAGGTCCGCATTCCCCGGAAAAGAGCTCCACAGGATTGTAACTCCCGGCCTCCTTTAGTGGTGTGGTGCTTCCTCGACGGCAGGACAGCCGCCAAAACATACAGGCTCATGGGGAGATCAAAATTGAAAAAGCACTCGGAGGCGTACCGCTTTTCCCCGTAAAAGCATTTATTGGTTAAACGGCTTCATTTCCCAGTCCTTTAAAAGCATGAGACCGGTTGCCTGACATGTTTGGTGAACATCACTTCTTCAGAGGCTTCCGCGGTTAAAAGGAGGATTGCGTGCCACACCTCCCTTTATTCCCATACCGTACGCCGTTAGATCAGCTGTTCTGAATGAACAGTACGTGAGGGTTTGTGGGAAATGTAGTACTCCTCTCTTTGCCACAAATGGATGCTCCTTTTAAATGCATGCAGTATTTATAGCTCAACATGAGCCCCAGGAAAATAAAGTCATTCTTGATCCAAGGTCCGCATTCCCCGGAAAAGAGCTCCACAGGATTGTAACTCCCGGCCTCCTTTAGTGGTGTGGTTCTTCCTCGACGGGAGGACAGCCGCCAAAACATACAGGCTCGTGGGGTGACCAAAATTGAAGAAGCACTCGGAGGCGGACCGCTTTTCCCCGTAAAAGCATTTATTGGTTAAACAGCTTCATTCCCAGTCCTTTAAAAGCATGAGACCGCTTGCCTGACGCGTTTCGTGAACATCACTTCTTCAGAGGCTTCCGCGGTCAAAAGGAGCATTGCGTGCCACACCTTCCTTTATTCCCATATCGTACGCCGTTAGATCAGCTGTTCTGAATGAACAGTACGTGAGGGTTTGTGGGAAATGTAGTACTCCTCTCTTTGCCACAAATGGATGCTCCTTTTAAATGTATGCAGTATTTATAGCTCCACATGAGCCCCAGGAAAATAAAGTCATTCTTAATCCAAGGTCCGCATTCCCCGGAAAAGAGATCCACAGGATTGGAACTCCCGGCCTCCTTTAGTGGTGTGGTGCTTCCTCGACGGCAGGACAGCCGCCAAAACATACAGGCTCGTAGGGTGACCAAAATTGAAGAAACACTCGGAGGCGGACCGCTTTTCCCCGTAAAAGCATTTATTGGTTAAACGGGTTCATTTCCCAGTCCTTTAAAAGCATGAGACTGCTTGCCTGACGGGTTTCGTGAACATCACTTCTTCAGAGGCTTCCGCAATCAAAAGGAACATTGCGTGCCACACCTCCCTTTATTCCCATATCGTACGCCGTTAGATCAGCTGTTCTGAAAGAACAGTACGTGAGGGTTTGTGGGAAATGTAGTACTCCTCTCTTTGCCACAAATGAATGCTCCTTTTAAATGTATGCAGTATTTATAACTCCACATGAGCCCCAGGAAAATAAAGTCATTCTTGATCCAAGGTCCGCATTCCCCGGAAAAGAGCTCCACAGGATTGGAACTCCCGGCCTCCTTTAGTGGTGTGGTGCTTCCTCGATGGCAGGACAGCCGCCAAAACATACAGGCTCGTGGGGTGACCAAAATTGAAGAAGCACTC
The DNA here is from genome assembly GCF_964261635.1 of Lissotriton helveticus. NCBI lineage: Eukaryota > Metazoa > Chordata > Amphibia > Caudata > Salamandridae > Lissotriton > Lissotriton helveticus. The sequence continues at coordinate 1,788,470,844 of NC_136061.1, forward strand.
GGAGGCGGACCGCTTTTCCCCGTAAAAGCATTTATTGGTTAAACAGCCTCATTCCCAGTCCTTTAAAAGCATGAGACCGCTTGCCTGACGCGTTTCGTGAACATCACTTCTTCAGAGGCTTCCGCGGTCAAAAGGAGCATTGCGTGCCACACCTCCCTTTATTCCCATATCGTACGCCGTTAGATCAGCTGTTCTGAATGAACAGTACGTGAGGGTTTGTGGGAAATGTAGTACTCCTCTCTTTGCCACAAATGGATGCTCCTTTTAAATGTATGCAGTATTTATAGCTCCACATGAGCCCCAGGACAATAAAGTCATTCTTAATCCAAGGTCCGCATTCCCCGGAAAAGAGATCCACAGGATTGGAACTCCCGGCCTCCTTTAGTGGTGTGGTGCTTCCTCGACGGCAGGACAGCCGCCAAAACATACAGGCTCGTGGGGTGACCAAAATTGAAGAAACACTCGGAGGCGGACCGCTTTTCCCCGTAAAAGCATTTATTGGTTAAACGGGTTCATTTCCCAGTCCTTTAAAAGCATGAGACCGCTTGCCTGACGGGTTTCGTGAACATCACTTCTTCAGAGGCTTCCGCAATCAAAAGGAACATTGCGTGCCACACCTCCCTTTATTCCCATATCGTACGCCGTTAGATCAGCTGTTCTGAATGAACAGTACGTGAGGGTTTGTGGGAAATGTAGTACTCCTCTCTTTGCCACAAATGGATGCTCCTTTTAAATGTATGCAGTATTTATTGCTCCACATGAGCCCCAGGAAAATAAATTCATTCTTAATCCAAGGTCCGCATTCCCCGGAAAAGAGCTCCACAGGATTGGAACTCCCGGCCTCCTTTAGTGGTGTGGTGCTTCCTCGACGGCAGGACAGCCGCCAAAACATACAGGCTCGTGGGGTGACCAAAATTGAAGAAGCACTCGGAGGCGGACCGCTTTTCCCCGTAAAAGCATTTATTGGTTAAACTGCTTCATTTCCCAGTCCTTTAAAAGCATGAGACCGCTTGCCTGACGCGTTTCGTGAACATCACTTCTTCAGAGGCTTCCGCGGTCAAAAGGAGCATTGCGTGCCACACCCCCCTTTATTCCCATATCGTACGCCGTTAGATCAGCTGTTCTGAATGAACAGTACGTGAGGGTTTGTGGGAAATGTAGTACTCCTCTCTTTGCGACAAATGGATACTCCTTTTAAATGTATGCAGTATTTATAGCTACACATGAGCCCCAGGAAAATAAAGTCATTCTTGATCCAAGGTACGCATTCCCCGGAAAAGTGCTCCACAGGATTGGAACTCCCGGCCTCCTTTAGTGGTGTGGTGCTTCCTCGATGGCAGGACAGCCGCCAAAACATACAGGCTCGTGGGGTGACCAAAATTGAAGAAGCACTTGGAGGCGGACCGCTTTTCCCCGTAAAAGCATTTATTGGTTAAACGGCTTCATTTCCCAGTCCTTTAAAAGCATGAGACCGGTTGCCTGACACGTTTTGTGAACATCACTTCTTCAGAGGCTTCCGCGGTCATAAGGAGCATTGCGTGCCACACCTCCCTTTATTCCCATATCGTACGCCGTTAGATCAGCTGTTTGAAAGAACAGTACGTGAGGGTTTGTGGGAAATGTAGTACTCCTCTCTTTGCCACAAATGGATGCTCCTTTTAAATGTATGCAGTATTTATAGCTCCACATGAGCACCATGAAAATAAAGTCATTCTTGATCCAAGGTCCGCATTCCCCGGAAAAGAGCTCCACAGGATTGGAACTCCCGGCCTCCTTTAGTGGTGCGGTGCTTCCTCGACGGCAGGACAGCCGCTAAAACATACAATCTCGCGGGGTGACCAAATTTGAAGAAGCACTCGGAGGCGGACCGCTTTTCCCCGTAAAAGCATCTATTGGTTAAACGGCTTCATTTCCCAGTCCTTTAAAAGCATGAGACCGGTTGCCTGACACGTTTCGTGAACATCACTTCTTCAGAGGCTTCCGCGGTCAAAAGGAGCATTGCGTGCCACACCTCCCTTTATTCCCATATCATACGCTGTTAGATCAGCTGTTCTGAATGAACAGTACGTGAGGGTTTGTGGGAAATGTAGTACTCCTCTCTTTGCCACAAATGGATGCTCCTTTTAAATGTATGCAGTATTTATAGCTCCACATGAGCCCCAGGAAAATAAAGTCATTCTTGATCCAAGGTCCGCATTCCCCGGAAAAGAGCTCCACAGGATTGTAACTCCAGGCCTCCTTTAGTGGTGTGGTGCTTCCTCGACGGCAGGACAGCCGCCAAAACATACAGGCTCGTGGGGTGACCAAAATTGAAGAAGCACTCGGAGGAGGACCGCTTTTCCCCGTAAAAGCATTTATTGGTTAAACGGCTTCATTTCCCAGTCCTTTAAAAGCATGAGACCGGTTGCCTGACACCTTTCGTGAACATCACTTATTCAGAGGCTTCCGCGGTCAAAAGGAGCATTGCGTGCCACACCTCCCTTTATTCCCATATCGTACGCCGTTAGATCAGCTGTTCTGAATGAACAGTACGTGAGGGTTTGTGGGAAATGTAGTACTCCTCTCTTTGCCACAAATGGATGCTCCTTTTAAATGTATGCAGTATTTATAGCTCCACATGAGCCCCAGGAAAATAAAGTCCTTCTTGATCCAAGGTCCGCATTCCCCGGAAAAGAGCTCCACAGGATTGCAACTCCCGGCCTCCTTTAGTGGTGTGGTGCTTCCTCGACGGCAGGACAGCCGCCAAAACATACAATCTTGCGGGGTGACCAAAATTGAAGAAGCATTCCCCGGAAAAGAGCTCCACAGGATTGGAACTCCTGGCCTCCTTTAGTGGTGTGGTGCTCCCTCGACGGCAGGACAGCCGCCAAATATATATGTATGTATGTATGTATGTATGTATATATATGCGGAAGCAAGATTGTTGGTTTAAAAATGAGTTGAGCGCCTCGGCTCTTTGCATAACTTGACGAAGCCCTCTGGCGAAACGCGTCGTATGCTGTGAGGTTCCCCATTAAAATCTTTTGAGGAACTACCCCCTGCGTGTGCTGCTTTCTATACAAACTGATCGTTTGTGGATGTTTGGAGCTGTGATATATATATATATATATATATATATATATATATATATATATATATATATATATATATATATATATATATATATATATATATATATATATATATTATCAAGCAAATGTCCCAAGTGGGGGGAGCTCTGTGAAGCCGGTGCTGGCGGCGAGAGTAGGGACACACTCGCAATATTTGCAAAAACAAGATTTCTTGTATAAGAAACACGCCACACACCACTCTTTAAATTCCGCTGTTTTTTTCTTGTAGGTCTTCCACCTACGTGTTTCGGACTGCAAGAGTCCCTGTTCACGTATACTCTTGAACCAAATGTAAAAGCATTGGAACCCTTTTATGAAGCTGCAATTCACCTAGTGGTTACTAGGTATCCATTTCAAGTCAAATGTAAAATATTTCATACTCTTTCATGAAGGTGCAGTTTCACAAGTCATTACTAGTTGTCCCTCACAAGTCAAATGCAAAAGCATAATTACTAGGTGTTCCTTAAAAGTCAAATGCAAATACATTGATATTGTTTCATGAAGGTGTAGTTCTACATGTCATCATTGGGTGTCCCTCAAAAGTCGAATGCAAAAGCATTGAAATTCTTCCACAATGATGCAATTCCACAAACCATTATTAGGTTTCCCTTTCTAGTCAAAAGCAAAAACCTTGATATTCTTACATGAACTCAAAGTCCCACTAGTCATTGATAGGTGTCCCTAATGAGTCAGATACAAAAGCATTGCAATTCTTGTATGAAGCTGCAAACGTCCAGCTCAAGTCAGAATCACCTGCTTCAAATGACCTGTACCAAGCTGAAAGGGTGTGGGTTTATTATATAAATTTGCATATACACTTTTGCTATTTTATTCATTTCTGCTTTTTTTTTTTCATAGGATTGATTATTTAACAAAACTGTTTCCAAACGATGAGTCAAAATGATAGTTTTCCTTGCATTTCTTGTTTTGCTTTTTTAGCTTTTGATCATACCCTACTATTCATAGGAACTATAATTCACTCCAAATAAAAGTACAATTACATGGCTTATTCTGGCTGTTTATGTTTCATTAGGTGTAACCTTTGTCTTTGATTTGAGAGGAGTGTTTACTGCATGCTGACAGTGATTATACAATACTCCAATAGGGGAGATGCATTTTCACAAGTAGTTACTAGGGGTTTCTTACAAGTTAGATACAAGTATTTGAAATCTCAATCACAATTCTGTGAAGGTCTGTGACTTCAACCTCAGACTCTGCATATGCACTCTACCTAATCCACTGAATTGCAGCAATTTTCAGTGGGAAAAAATAAATATACCAAAACTGGGTTATAGTCAGGAATGATCATTGTATTGTACAATAAATGTCTTGCGAGTTGTTAAAATAGTTGATGTAATGTAACCCTACTATACATAGGTAATTAAATGTATCCGTCATTGGGAAGTGGAAGTGTCTAACAATTTCTATTTTTGTGGAACTATTTTTTAGGTGTGCGTGTACACGAATAGGGACAACATGCAATTACTCAAAGTGAAAGCATCCCGTGCCTGAAATTGGCTGCTCTGCTGATCTATACTTTCTGCTAGGGAGTCTATTTTGAGTGACTTGTCCACAGACCAATGATGAAAGAGTGTTGATTGGCAAACCCGATACATGTATGTATTTTTTTGTTTGCGGTTTTTTGGAAAACATAGAGCTGGCAAAACAGCAAAATCTTTCTTTAGGTCAGACCTAAAACTATTTGCGTCATACGATGCCAGCTTCTTTCCTATCAGGTATCTAGTTCAGTGCTTGGGAAACGTTTTCATCTAATTTAATTTGGAAAATATTAGAGTTTGAACTTTGGGAATTGTTTTTAAAGGAAAATAGTATTTTATTTTCCCCTGCATAATCATCTTTCAGTATTAGCATTCAAACCGGGAAGTGAGCTCAAATGCTGTCTAAGGTCCTTATCAATTTGTTTCACTCTTTATTAACTTTCAGATAAAGCTAATGTGAATTTTTAGTCACAGGGCTAAACGTATAGAGATATCAGGAGGATTCTTGTCAGGACTGCTGGAAGGCCAATAGGGAACATGTGCCAGTCAAAGTACCATAGTTCATAATTTTAAAGTTGATGAACTGAGTACCTTGGTGTTGGATGGCAGTAAAATACTAAATTTGCTCACCGGACAGAATTGAAAAGTGGCTGGTTGGGAATGATAGGACAGAACCAGTTGGGTTGCACTGGAGTCATTCTCATATCAAGAGTGCATAGGACAGCATTAGAAACACCATTATAGGAAGAGCAATGCCAAAAGGGCAGAAATGCAGGGGTGCAGTAAAAAGGTGTTAGACACACCACTGATTAATGAGTAGCTTTAATTAAATTAAGATATGTAAGGTCCTTTTTCGAAAGGTCAGTACGAGCTGAGACAGAGTGAGTTACCACTGACATTGTTAAGACTGCGCCGAATTCAAACTAGATGGTGACATGGTTCACTAAATGTTCACACACACTTGTCCTTTGGCTTGAATGGCCTTTGAAATTAAATGTCAGACTGGTACACATCTTGAAACCTGGCAAGCTTTTGCGGTCTGTAGTGCCTTGCAGAGACTGGGCCTCCTAAGCAAAAGCCATGGCTTCACCTGTCGTCCACTGGGATTACAGGAGCTGTAAAGTCTGCAGTGGTCCCAGACATCTCATAAGTCCTCATTGCTGTGGTTAGTGAGTGTTGCCCTTCCCTTGTGCCCTGGCCTTTGGGGATTAGGCCTTCCAGACAAAAGCCATGCTTTGCCTGCTTCTCATGTTGGATTTCAGGAGCTATCAGCCCGCAGGAGCCCCAGGCTCCCCTTGGCATGATTCCGCCCTGCCACAGATAACAAAGAGAACCTGCTAAGTGCCCGGAGCCTTGGCCTGTGGAGAACGGCCCTTCTAGGTGAAAGCCATGACTTCACCTGCCATCCATTGGTGATTACTGGAACTGGGCAGCTTGTATGAATCCCAAACTCCTCTTCGGTACAATCCCATTCTGCCACAGGATATGCCATGGGATATGCACAGAGGTCCTGTTTCTGCTCTAAACCATGGAAGAACATAAGTGTCCTCCCCGGGCTTCAGCCACTATGCCCTGGGTAGGGACTGTCACCTCAGTTCATAGAGTAGGTGTTACCCAGGTAGGTGCCTTCCACCTTCCCAGTGCCTGAGCCTGGTGAGCTATGAAGGGTTAAGCCCCCACCTACCCTCCTGTCCTGTTGGGCCTGACTGAGAGAAAAAAATTCTTGACTATTAACCTGGTGCGAGGCACAAGTCAGAGTAAGCTTTGCTTGCTGGCTCTCTAGTTATCTGGTTTGCCAACCTCCGACCGACACATGATGTGACTGGAGCGCACTGAGCACAGTTGCCCCAATTGACAGTCGCACTAGGAGCAGAGGGCCTTCTCCTTCTCACTGTGAGAGGGGCAGGGAATTGCCGGGAAGGGTTGGAGATGTTGAATCTGCTGCACTCCCAAGCAATACGACTCCATGAAGAACTGAGCATTCTCATGCTGGGGATCGCTACTGACCTAAAACTGTACATGCGCTGAGCATCAATCAGAAGGGGTTGGGACCCCTGAGCGATACCAGAGAGTCAATGTTCTGTATGCCACATTTCCCAAGCCTATCACCGGATAAGGATTTGGCTCCACACTCTTCCCTTTTTGCTGGCTGTTACTGAATGAATTTTGGCTGGATTCTTTACTTCCACTTAGTAATATGCCTAAACTCAGCAGGGAACCACATCTGATCTGAAATTGGTTGCCAAAGGGTGGGGAAGCCAGACCGACTTAATGGGCTGAAAAAGGGAGACCCTTTTTGCACAGGGATAACCACTGCAGTGCACCCTTTCCCAGATTGGAGACCAAAGCCCACAGTAGCCAGCATGGATACCAGCATCTGTGGACAGGTGGGGGCTATCTCAGTCACAGACGTAAAAGTGGGCACCAATGCAGTCAGTGCGGGCATCCATGAGACACACCAGTAAGCAACATATAGCATGAAGCCAGGCACTCCTGGTTTTTCATGCCTGGGGAAGATCGGTTGCCCACCCACCTTGCCACGGTGAGAAAGGTCAGGTGCACCTAAGGTGTACCTAAACTGTAGGACCAGGGGACTGGTGATGGGTGATTTGGGGTCTGACCATGGAGGACACCTCAGTCAAGAGAATCAAGAGGATGCAGAGAGACCACGGGTGGGACAGGCAGTAGCTTACCTTGCAGCATATTGCCAGCTTAATTCCAGCAGCAGCTTTATTATACAATATTGAAGCTGAAAGTATTATACCTGCTAGCAGTAGATTTGACCTTCAATGGCTCAATACTAAAGAATTTAGGGTGTACTCATTCCAATTGCAGGGTCTTGAAGAAGCCCTATATTGTTATGTTTTTGTCACTACCCCCATGAGACAGAAGTGGTTAATTTGCGTGCCTGCTGCCTTCATTGTATATGGCAGCTGCTTCGTATGCTCTCGCATCTGGAATCGAACCCTGATTCACTTTTACTTGTAGTCACCATGTTAGGCATAGAAAGTAACATTGAAAATTGAGAAGGCAGGCATCTGAATATATTATTGCAATCAAGCAGATGTGCGATTGGTCCGAGGTTATCTAGAGTCACGGTAGCAGCTGGACGAGCCCGGATTGGTATTGGTGTAATGCAGGCCTCCTGGGTAATGCAGGCATCCTGGGAGGTCAGGCTCATCAGCATGTATGAGCTCTAGAAATACCACAATTATCCAAGTAACAGATGGAGCAATCACAGGAACCATAACTGCTTTAAGGAGTCATTCGCAGTTTCACTGTACCAGCTGTGTTTACTTACTTGTACATGGCTTAATATTTGAGCCAAGCATATGTTACTGGCATGATCAACCAGCAGCACTTGCTGGACAGGACATCAAAAAATGTGTCAGACCTCCTGAAGCCCTGGCTAGGCTTGAAGAATCAAATGAGCCCTCATCTGGACTTCCAGGGCAGACTAGCTATTTGGGCATCATTCATTCCTTTGGCATATGTGACCAGAAGGCCAGGCAAAGAGCGACCAGATGGCTGAGCTTGCAGGAAGATGTCTTATGAAGCAGTTTATGATCGCCCAAAGAGTGGCAATGAGCTGGCATAGTTCTCAGGGCCTTGGCTGTGCCTCATGCATAGGGCTGTCGGTGGCCTCACAGAGCTGTTGACATGGGGTTCGGACAGATTATTTTCTTCCAGCCATGCAGAGGAGCACTCCTCGGATCTGAGGGACCTCGTCCCAAGGTCTAAGTGACACAGGGGGCTGGAACATGGAGCCCGAGCTGGAGGCTTACATGCCAGGGCTCACCAGAGCTCTAACCCCAGGCCCAATAAGAACATCTGAACCTGGGCAGGCAGCGGAGGCCTTCCGGGGCCAGGAGTACAACATCCCAGTCACTTTTAGACATGGCAGGCCAGAGACCAGGGCTGGGGGCTTCCACCCCTGACCTTGACATAGGTCCAAGGAGCTACTTAACAAGGACAGGCCTTCCTGGCCACTGGGACCTAGTCCTGGGCATTTTGCAACACGATTGGCTAGTCAACGGAGTCAAGGTATGGAGGCTACCAGCCCCAGGCCAGCCAGAGCCCTGACATGGTGCTTGCTTCTTGACCCATGGCAGGCAGAGGAGGTTTTCCTGTTCCAAGGGACCCCACCCTGGGCTCTTCGGGACACAGTAGGCTGGGAAATGGGGCCCAGGATCATGGGCTTTCACCCTGCCCCTGCCTGAGCTCTTACCTAGAGCATTTTAACATGAGCAGGCAGGGGTGGCCTTCTCGGGCCTGTGGAACCCCATCCCCGATACTTTGCGACACGACGGCCCAGGAATGGACCCAAGGGATGGAAGCTTCATGCCACAGGCCAGTCAGAGCTCTAAACCCGGGCCTGGTCAGGGCTTCTTCACCCTGCCAAGCAGAGAAGCCCTCCATTGGCCTGCAGTGATCCATTCTGAGCCCATTATGACAAGGTGCATCAGTGCACAGACCCGAGGTTCCTCACCCTTCCCCTCCCCAGAGCCCTACTCTTTCTTGTAATGTCTATACCTCAAGTGATAGAGGGAGACATTCAAGAGAATATATCCAGCCTCCTGAAGACCTGACTGGGCTTGAAGCTTCAAATGAACTCTCATTGGGATTTTCAGGGCTGCTCCGAATTCTGAACATGCAGCCACATGAAGAAAGGGATGTGGTTTGTTTATTTATTGTTAGTACAATATGCCACTAGTGACATTGGCATGGCACATTATGCACCACCCATGGAGGCATGGCAACTGACCTCTAATTTTATTTCACATAGCCCTGCCTCAAGGTTAGCAGGAGTAAGACAGATCAGTGAAGTCAGGTGCATCTCTGAACGGTGAGCAGGGCTGGAGCAGCATCAGTCAGTTTCCAGATATGGTTATGAAATGGCAGTAGTGCTAGGGCAGTTAGTAACATATCACACTTCTAGAAGTCTAACAGGCAGTGTGGTAAATTAGGCACTTGTCAGGCAACCTTGTGACGTGGCCACTTGTAAGACAGGCACATGGACCCACCCTGCATGTTAATTTGTATGTATTTATGAGGTACATGATATATCAGGTACTGCATACCTCTCACAGTTCACGTCAGACAAGAAATCCATACATTGTCCAGACTCATGGCATCCCAAAGTCACAACTGGTCAGGATAAATTAATGAGCTTGGCACTTACTGTCTGGATATGACTCTCCAAAGCAGGCGAATAGCAGTGCAAGGACTAGCAGCATCTTCATATCCACCTCAGGCTCACACCTGAAACAAACATATAACATCTTCAGTGGTAATCTACCAGTGCAGAGAGGCCGCAGAGGAGTGGGTTGGGACAAAGAGAATGACCCTTGTTAATACTGGGGGTCAGAGGCAGAGATTCAATATACATCAGAACGATTAATGCAACTTTGAGAGGTGAAGTAATAGAGAGGGATCGTACATCAAACCTTTTACCCCTACCAGGAAATATTTGAGATAGAGAGTGACTATCCATGGTACCCATAGGAGCTTCTATTAAGTGAGGGGGGATCAAGAGAATGGCCATACTTTGGAACCTGCTATGACACCCCAAGGGATGAGGAATCGATAGCACATGCCACTAGGAGCTCTTGGAGCCACTATGAGTAGCTGGGACAAGGAGTGATCATACCTCGTACTCACTGAAAACACCATGAGGGTGTAGTGTGATACAAAGTAACCATTTGAGGGGAAAGAATAGTGATGCATTAGGAGCTAGTGTAAAGAAATTGTCCAAGTAGGTAACATTTAGTGTTACCAAGATACCTGAGAGTAACCTGGGAACATCTGGTGGTATTATGAGGCATTCAGAAAGAAAGTATCTCCAAGAAGCTTTGGAGCCTTTACCGATAGAATGAGTCTACACAGTAACTTTTGGTCCAACACACTTCTTGTAGAAATAACAGGTGGTTATTGGGGCACGGAAACTGGTCCTGCTCAGGAACATTTGGTGACAAAATGAGGAGTGGATACATAAATTGACTGTACATGGTAAGCATTAGAGCAACCACAAGGGCTTTGGAATAGAGACCAGCTTGAAACTGACCCCTATGAACTGCCACAAGGCAGTGAATAAATGAGATGAAATTCCCTACCAAAAGAGCTGAGAGACCTAGAATCGGAAAAGTATTTCATCTTTGCACTGAAAACATATCTGTTTAGGGAACTCTAAAAAAAGGCCAAATTATATCAGTCTACTGGATTATTGCTGGGGAACTTCTTTGGAAGCAGCTGCACCCTTTACGAGTGTTATTCATACATTCAATAGAGAGTGACCATACCTGAGACTGTCTGGAACCACCAGAAGGGGCAAGTTGTTAGAGACTGGTCATAAACTAGAGCCTTTGCCATTGCCATATTGGGTGGACCATAGAAATTGACCATAACAAGGAATGTCTGAAGCCAATATAAAGGTGGAAGATGGAGAGTGGCAACACCCCTAAACATTTGGGACTAGCATGAAATGCTTCCTTTAAAAAAATGTATATTTTATGACAGTTTGTAAGGTTCCACAAATTCAAGAAATAACAAACAAAGGGTGTTGGACCATTACTGCAGAGCTAACAATCGTAAACATCTTATACTTGTCACATCCACCACCATCTACACATGGAATCTTTTATGGGTTTCTCTCATCAGGTGGGTACACCAAGTTTCTGGCTAAGGCCTTATACTGCCATACTTCTAAGTAATCCTGCATTTTTTTTTATCTCATCTGACTAGCTTCATGCACATTTCTTCAACCAAGGACCACTCTGAGACATTGGGGGCATATTTACATGCCCCAATTGCCACCAAAGTATCACTTTTTTCGACACTCTAGTGGCGTAGCATCTTTTCCCATTTTACAAGGTGTCTCTAAGCCACTTAATGTGGCTTAACACCACCTTGTAGATATGCTCCTTTGTAGATATGCTCCTTTCCTTAACGCCGCCTTGTAGACATGCTCCTTTCCGCCTCAGTCCTCTGCGGCAAAGGTGCATGCAATAGGTGTTGCTGTGTGTGTTCCATCGCAACACCCAGTGCTTTTTGACACTGCCCCAGATATACAAGGCTGAGGCGGCACCAAAACAGCAACATTCAAACGCCTTGGATTAGTCAATCATTAGAAGGGTGATAGGAGAAAAAGTATTAATTTCTCCTTGTTTTTTGCTCTTTCCACATGTGCTGCATTATGCAGCACACTTCGAAAGAGCAAATCGATAACATGTGAACCTCGGCACTCTAAAATATCTATAATATCAATTCATATGGGTGTATGTCTAATTCAAAATATCTGCAAGGCCGTAATTCTGTTCTGGCTTCAGCAATTTTATGTAAACATATCACAAGGGTTTCACAAAGTACTTTAAAATACAATAGCAAAATGATTGGGAATAGACAATTCGATGTTATAATTCATCCTTTTTGAGCGCTGGACCAGCAGCCGACACCTTGTTTCGTTTCATTGAAACTTTTTCAAGGCTTTATCCATGATGAAAACACCGTCAATTTACAGAAAAATTAACGTCTCAGGTAAATGAGTCGTCTTATTCATAAAAATTCTGTCTATAGGTCGTATTCTACTTAAAGATGGGGGAGGCCGCGTCACGCGTCCTTTAAACACACTGATTGTTCTCTATGTATCGTAATCCTGTGTGGAAGCGGGAAACCGCATCACGTATTCTTTAAAATGACGAATTTGTAATTTTCCTCATTGCAAAGAGTCCCGGGCTATGATATGCCCCTATTTATTAGTCAATGTCTCGCGGCGGCTACTCTACCCCTTACCGTCCCGTGAATGTTTATGTGTAATAAGGTGTCCTGCACATGAACAATCACAATAGCAACATGGCAGCAGGGTGCCTGTGCTGGTGCTAGGCAACTTTTTAGGCCCCAATGCGAGGGAAAAAACAGGGGGATGCCGTATTCTTGTGAATACTGCGCATCCCTGTGTTCTAAAAATGTCAGAAGGCGGCGCTGCTGATTTTGGCACAGCTCCGCGCTCTGACATTTGTTTTGTAAATATGTCCCCTTTTATGCAATTCTCAACTGTCAATCAATTTAGCTATTAATAAAATGAGTGGAATAAGTCTAGGCTTGGTTTTGTTTTTCAAACGCAATGGGCCAATGCCTGGCAGGCATGTCTTTGAGACCGTCGGGATAGTGAGCTGCTAATGATTGGTACTCACTCTACTACTTGCTTTCAATATATATTTATTTATGCCTATACAATCCCATAACAGATGATAATATGTAACCAATTGATCTTTGCATTTGGAGCAGCAATGTGGCTTGCTGGGGTCTATCTTTAATTCTATGAAGCATTGCCGGGGTCATATAGTTTCTATGTCTCAAGTTGAAATGCAGAAGGCAGCACCTAGTGTTGCTAGAAGCTTCTTGTATTACTGCAAGTTCACTCTGACATTGTTTGTCTAAACTCTGTATTTCATAGTCCAGCTCCTGTTTCCCTCTGTCAGCTCCTATTTGGGTGTATACTCCCTAAGGGCCATGGAAAATCATGTTATATATACTTGACCCTGGCCCGCTCCCACCAGAAAATCAGAGCATGCAAAAGTCATGTGGAATGATCTAAGTGTGTGTTCCTATATCTGTCACACTGTCTTAGAAAAGACATGAAGAGTAAGTAATTGACTCTTATCTAGGCTGATGCTTCTATTGCGCTCTCAAGCAAATTGAGTGGACCCAATAAAAATAACTCACTTGTTTTCATGCAACCTTTCATTTGGCCAAATCCATTTCTACATCTAATTGTGCAAAGCAATGGATTTGCCATAGTGGTAAGTCTTGTGTTTATTGGTGTGTTTTACACCAACAGGTATGGAATAGTTTCTACACTGGTATCATGTCCAGCACCCATCGTTGTACCAATAGTTCTAGCTTGTAGCCGCAGCCCATGCAGGTAAGAGTGGGGGGCAGGTAGGGGGGAGGATTTCGACTGACGACAACAAGGTAAAATTAATCATTTACTTAATTTTTCCTCACCGTCATCTGTCGAAATCCCCCCAACTTGGTCCCATAGCTCATCACTCTCACTTGCAGTGGTCACGGCTGCCTGCTTGGCTCCTAAAAACAGGTATTGTGCAAGAGCATCAGAGCATCAGTTGTGAGCCATTTTCCGTGGAGCTCCCTATTAATGCTCCAATTTGGGTTGAAGCAACCGGCCGCAAACTGCAGTTGAGCCTCTACATAAAATGATGTTAGATCCGGTAATCTAAGTTCTCATTTTTTGTAGTTACATGTTAATCTGTTGATTTTAATTCTGCTACTTTTCCTGCCCAAAATCAATGTAATCAGTATTGATTGCAGTTGTCCAATGGTGGTCTGGGGGATCCAATGCAAACTGCGTTAGAATAAATATAAGCACCTGGGCAAACCGCCATCTTTGAGATGGCTATTCAGCCTGCCATCGACAGAAGCATGGGACCCATTTATCCAGTGATCTTTGCAAATCTACAATCAGTTTCTTTTTGTGTTCAGTTCATTCCATTTCTGCTGTATGTAAGTCATAACTCTTAGGTACCTGGACATGGGTGATTCCTATTGTATTTATAGCCTTGGGATTGCTTGCAAAGATACACCTACCAGGCTACCTAGTTGTAACATAAGTGTTTTATACTTGTTGATTCTTAGGGCAGGTTGCCTGCTTAACCTCTCCAGTATGCCCATTAGTCGTGCTACGGATTCAGTTAGGTTCATAATATACAGCAGTAAATCATAAGCATATAGTGAGACCACATACTTACAGACATGGATCTCAATTACCCAGTGTAAAAGTTCTAATTTGTCATGCCAGTGGTTCCATGGACAAGGCAAACAATAACCGAGACAGGGGGTTCCCCTGTCTCCTTCCCCTTCCAAGTTCCCACTTTTCTGAGATCATTCCATTTGTTTCTACTAAATGTGGGTGGTTAACTCCTCTCCACCATTGTAGTTTGCAGAGATTTAGAGCTCCGGACTCCATTTGGGGTGCGAAGTGGCTGGCTGCCAGTACCTAGCCACCACTGCCTTCCTGCCCCTGGGCTAGCTGCATTAATAACTCCGCATAGAAGTTAGAAGAAGTAGCCTGAGCCTCCGCTGCTCCAGCTCAGAGGAAATTCATTTAAGGCAGGAGCCTCAGCCACCTTAGTGCAGCAGCTAAGCTAAACCATTCCCAACTCAGCCAGCAAGAACTGCAGTGCGCATGGCGTTTTGCTATGCCATGCACACTGCAGTTTTTGCTGTCTGAGTTGAGGATGGCTTAGTTTCGCTGCTATACTAAGGTGGGTGAGGCTCCTACCTTAATTGAATTTTGTCTGAGCCAGAGCAGCAAATGCTCCGGCTTCTTCTAACTTCTAAGCAGAGTCACTATTGCAGCCAGCCCGGCAGCAGGAGCAGGGAGGAAGTAGCGACAAGTAGCCGATGCCATACACCACTCACCAAGGACTCAAGGAGGAGGCTTAGGTAAGGTGAAGGTCAGGTTTTAATATGTGGGGGTGGGGAGGTAGGGCGTGTTGGTGGGTGAGTTTGGGCAGGGGTGTCAGTGATGGTGCAAGTAGGTACCCCACCAGGGCACAGAACTCCACACAATTTCACAGAGTTTGCCAGTACCTTCTTGAAATTCTGCGAAGTACAACTCTGCAAGCTCCAACCAGGCCTAGTTTTACCCTCGCCAAGGGTTATGTATATAATTGCTGAGGCCATTTTAATCAATTTCAGGGCCAACGTTCAAGGCCCTCAACACAGCAAACAGGTAATTCAATGACACTGTGTCAAAGACTTTTTCAGTGTCTAACAACACAACCGTCCAGGGTTCCTGC
Organism: Lissotriton helveticus; assembly: GCF_964261635.1. Taxonomy (NCBI): domain Eukaryota; kingdom Metazoa; phylum Chordata; class Amphibia; order Caudata; family Salamandridae; genus Lissotriton; species Lissotriton helveticus. The sequence goes on from NC_136061.1 coordinate 1,788,486,270, forward strand.
CTACATTTCACCTACCTAATAACATGCCTCAATCTTCTAATGTTGAGTGCTGTGCAGCTGCCAGGAATAAACTCACATCGATCTGTATGCACAAGCTGTGTTGCCATCCCTGTAGCCTGGATGCCGGCACAATGCTTAAAATGTTATTGTCCACATTTAGCATGGACAGCAGTGAGCGTTATGCTCTGAAATCCACCAGTTCCCTCCCTGGCTTCAGTGGGACCACTATCAAGGCTTCCCACGTAGACCAGGGAAGGATTCCCTCATACAGCATCTCCCGATAGACTTCAAGTAGCTTATCCGTTGAGTATCCTGTTTTCACTGCTTATTTTTTGTGAAGTCCACTGGGTATTTAATTTTTTTTTGCTAACTTCTGAAAATCTGTGGTTATTAGTGACACATTTGCTTAAGTCTGTATTTTATAGTGTTTACAAAATCCATTTTTAAGTAGCATTTTTCTTGTAGCAGGACATCTCTAAAATAGGTGTCACTTGTTCATTTTTTTTTCAATGTACTTGTACTCAAATCCATAGATAGACATATTTCCTTTTTTTTTTTTTTATACATTTTTTATTTTGGCAAGCAAGTCAATACAGAAAACATTATATCAAAAACAAATTCCAGAGTGATTTTAGGGGAATATCAAATATACTAATTAACACAATATATTCTGACACATAATACCACGTCGGCCTGACAAAAAAAAACTAAATATAAGAAATCAAAAGTAGACAGAAAACATTCAATCTTCAAAGTTCCGAGTTCCGTAACAGTTCATCTTATAACATATAGGACGTATACAAAATTAACCCATATCCTTTCCATTTTTTCTACTGCCTTTCGGCTACTATTCTTAGCAAGAGCCTTTTCCATAGAGTATATTTCATGTACTAAGGTCAACCATTCTGCCCTACATGGTGGATTCGGTGAAATCCATGCTCTAGCTACCACCAGTCTGGCACAAGATAGTGCTATATTTAGCCAGCCGGTATTATTATTGCTTCTTGTATTTAAGGCAAGTAAGACCATAGGTGCAGTAAGTGGAAAGCAAATCAATTGTTTTTGGAATAGGGTATTTTCTATCTCTTGCCAGAATGTAGCCAAAATAGGGCACGAATATATCATATGAATGAGATCTGCTGCCACCAGATCGCATTTAGGACATTTAGTACGATCGCTATTTTTTTACCATTTAGAAATTTTCAGCGGAGTATGATAGAGTTGGCTGACCGTCCTATATAGTTGAAGCTTTAAGCTCGAAGAGTGAACTATTTTGTTAATATTAACAAACGCACTAGATATGTTCTGTGGTGTCACATTTATTCCCAGTTCTATAGTCCATTTTTGTGACAATCTCAGGCAATCATCCACATTATGTTGGCTTAAAAGTTTGTATCCGGAGCTAATTAAAGATTTCTTTTTTGTACTATGCAGGAAACCCCACATATCCGAGCTTGTAATTTTATTCAGTTTCAATTTTCATATTAATTAGTCCCTAACTTGCATATATTTAAGTAGCATTTCCCCTGGTAACTCATAAAGCAATTGTAAGGACGAGAACTGAAGAAAACCTTCAGAGCAATAAAGGTCTCCCAGTGTCTTAATCCCATAGATGGCCCAATCCCTCCCAGCTTTATCATTAAAGATACCCGGTAATCCTGGATTGTCCCATAATGGTAAGTCTGTATGAAAAAAAGTAATATCACAGAATTTCATGATCTGGTTAAAAATCGCTACCGAGTCTCTTGCTATCTTGAATTTTACTCGTTTGAAAAAATTAGGGTCTTGTACTCTTGCTAAAAATTGAGATGAATTAGTGCCTAACATAAATTGATAAAAAAAGAAATGGGTTTCGTTTTTATTTAGTAAGCTCCTAAGCCGTCCTAGAAAGGATGCATAGAAGTAAGACTTAAAGTCCGGAAATTCCAATCCGCCTTTTTCTAGGGATAGTTTTAGTATCGTCATAGATCTCCTGGGGGTTTTGTAACTCCAGACAAAGCTGCTGCATATTCCCTCCAGTTTCCTAAAAAATATACTATTAACTCGAAGGGGAATGGAACGAAAAATATATAAAAATTTGGGCAAAATGTTCATTTTAATCAGATTAATTCGGCCCAGGATATTCAATGGAATCTTGTGCAATTTTTTCAGAACCATAGAAGTGTGTTTAAGTAGAGGGTCATAATTCAATTTATTGATTTCACTGGTTTTAGAAGACATTTTCACCCCTAAGTACATTGCTGAATTACATAACCCCATCACTGGTTGGTTGATTTGATAGTTCATTAAAGTTTGAGTTTTGTCGAAGTTTAATTTGTAGCCTGAGATAGCCCCAAATTTTTTCGCTTCTTCTGAAATTCCAATTAATGCTTCTATTACATCTGTAGTGTATATGGCTAAATCGTCTGCATATGCAGTGATTTTAAGTATTTTATGTTCATGATCTAGTGGTTTTATCTTTTCTTGATTCTGCAGGGCATTAATAAAAGGTTCCATGGAGAGAGCAAACAGCAGGGGTCAAAGTGGGCACCCCTGCCGAGTCCCCCTTGATATTGCAAAAGTTGGTTATAATAGCCCCGCATAACTAATTTTAGCGTTGGGTTCCCTATAGATAGCCTGTATGCCTCTAAGAAAGCGATCTTTAAAGCCAAACTGAGTTAGCACTTCCCATGAAAAATCCCACCCCACCCGGTCAAACGCTTTTTCTGTGTCCAGAAGTATCATACCGAGTGGGGTGCGATTAGTAGCAGCTATGTCAAATGCCGTGATTGCCATATTGACATGCGCTGTGGTGTCCCTACCGGCCACAAAGCCATGTTGTTGTTCGTTGACTAGGTGAGGCATAAGAGGTGCCAGTCATAATGCTAGCAGCTTAGAATAAGCCTTAGCATCAGTATTTATTAAGGAAATTGGCCTGTATGACCCGCATTGTGTCGGAGGTTTCTTTTTTTTCAAGAAAAACATAATTTTTGCGGTTCTCCAGGATTCCGGAGCCTTACCTGTTGTGCCTATTGTATTCACAACTAGGCAGAAGAGGGGGAGTAATTCTTCAGCGCAGATTTTATACACTTCAATAGGAAGCGTATCTTCCCCTGCCGCTTTATTGGGTGGGAGAGAAAATACTGCTAATCGTAGTTCTTCAATTGTGTATTCCGCTTCCAAGTTGTCTAGTGTAAGCTGATCCAAATATTGTTTTACGGGGAGTTTATCATTTAAGTAACATTGAATCTGAGTTAAACTAATCTTGGTCTCCGGAGTGTATAATTCCTCATAATAAGAGGCAAATTGGTCCATAATATGTATGGGTTGTGTATGCAAGATATCGTTGGGGCCTTTTATAGACTTAATCAATGTTGATGCCCGATCTTCGGCCACTTTATACGCCAGGAGCTTTCCTACTCGATCCCCGCATTCATATTGCGAGATTTTATATTTAAGTATCTTGCAGCTGTGTTTTTCCCTAAGAGAACTTTTGATGTCTGAGCGTAGACCCAGTAATTTATTTTCCAGAAATAATATATCAGGACTGTTCCCACCCCCCTCTCTTAGGCAGTCGGCTAGGCGTTTCTCTATATGTAAGATATTATTAGTCGTTAATTTTGCTTCTTTTTTCTTTATTGCATTTTGTTTAAAAACATATTGTTGTGCTATTCCTCTGATAGAGGCCTTGCAGGCATCCCAGACTGTAAGAACACTGGCCGTGTCCATGTTATGTGTTATAAACTCCTTAATATGTTTTTTAAGAAGAGTCACAAAAGCCTCATCCGATAACAATTATCTTGGAAAAGTGAAAGGGCGCCTCTCTTTTGCCCTTGAAGTTATACCATATGTGAACATTATGGGATTGTGGTCAGAAGAAATTTTTGGCATGACCTGCATAGATCCCTTGCTTATTAGCTCGTCTGAAGCCCAAGCCAAATCTATCCTAGAGCAGAGTTTGTGGGGAAATGAGTAATAGGTATAACCAGGTATACCTGGGTAGAGACTGCGCCATATATCTTTTATGTTGTGTATTTTTGCAAACTCCAATATAGCTGCTCTAGTTCTAGGCATACGTATCCCTGTCCCTTTTTTTGTTGCATCTTGAGAATAGTTTAATACACAATTAAAATTACCCATTAATATGAGGTCTCCTTCCCACGATAATAATTCCATATTCAACCAGTCGAATAACTGTGGTTCATCTTTGTTGGAACCATACAAGGCACAGAAAACATACAAACTATTTTCTAGCCAAGTTTGCATTATTGCCCATCGTCCAGCTTTATCTGCTGCAGTTTTAATAACTTCCCCTTGCCAATGTCTTTTCTTTAAAATTGCCACCCCTCTTATAGGCAAATTTAAAGTAGTACAAACCACTAAATCATACCCCAGCTGTTTAAAAAAAATCTTATCTTTATAACAAACATGCGTTTCTGTTAACATGACCAGCTGTGCATCATACATTTTCAGTTCTTGAAAAACTAGATTTCTCTTAAGTTTATTGTTCAGGCCCGATACGTTCCAAGCTAGACAGCTGCTGTACGTCATTTTATGTAAGACCAATCAAAAAACTCTCTCCCTTTCTTATCACTCTCCATGTTACCTTCATTGCTAAAAAAAAAGTTTAAGTTCATTTTGATTTGCCAAGACATTTTTAATTTTCTCCCTCCCCTCCCTCCCACCCTCGCTGATAGACATGTTTCCTATTGCTTTTTATGTAAGATAGCTTGCTATGCTAATCCTTTAAAGCATTTCACCTACTACTGTCTATGTTGTCTGCTACGTGCAGGATTTGATACAGCACAGGAAGTTGTAGATGAAATATCATAGTGTGTTTTGTCCTTGTTACCAGTTCTTTTTATACTCTTGTTAATCACCATTTCTGACAACACTGCAGATATAGGGGCACATCTTTCCCTGAGCAACTGCCTTGTGAGCAAATCAGCTCTTAGATAAACAAGATTCATGCATTGGCTATGGTTCAGCCATCCTGAGGGGTTGATCTGCTGGAGTTTGCTTTGGGGGCAGGGCCGGCTTTAGCGCTGGCGGCGCCAGGTGCAACCAACATTTTTGGCGCCCCCCACCCCATGACTTCTTCCTTGGATTCTCTCACTACCAACGGGTAAAAGTGCCCCTCTTCTCTCTGATCATAAGTTATAGCTAAAGACAGCGCACACCCTGAAGTTAGCGCCCCCTCCAAAGAACAGCGCCCAGTGCAGCCGCACCAGTTGCACTGCCCTAAAGCTGGCCCTGCTTGGCAGACTGGGTTAGGCACTCACAAAGACATTGTTATTCCCCTATCTTGCCTGGTTTGGTTCATCAGGGCATTTTCTTCTTGCTTTAGCCCTCTGAAGACTCAGCTTTTCCCTATTCTGATTATCATTGCTGGAAGGGTGTATGACAACACAATTATTTTAATTTTGTATTTGTTGATCTCAGCTGAGGTCTGGATCAAATAAAAAAATGTTACTGTTTTTTTTACAACTGACGCCATTACAGCGCAATGCCATTACAACGATGTTGTAACAATGCAAGTGCTGTTACAATCCGTTATCATTACAGCACAAACATTCACGATGCATATGCCTTTACAAAGCATCCCTTCCCAATGAACTTCGTTGTAATAGCATGATTGGTAAAGGCATCTGCGTGATGAAATGTAAGTTTGAAAATGTAAGCATTTTACAGGCAAGTATAAACGCTATATATAAATATATATATATATGTATATGTATATTTATGAAAATATACATATATATATATATGTATATATATATATGTATATTTTCATAAACAAACATATATTTTCATACACAAACAATTCAGTGCACACTTTGCACAGCAGGTGCCAGGTGTCGAGGTCAGACTTAACCTTGTAATACATTTTTCCACAAAGATTCACCATACTCCTCAGGTCTCAGTTCATAGTTTCAATTTAATCAGCACATTAACCACCATCACCACTACCAATGTTTAAATTAAGAAATGGTCTTGTTCACGGTTTACGTGACTCCAACCTCTATTACCATTATTTATAGTTCTGCCATATTAGCCCATTATGAGGCATCATGGGACTTGTAGTACTCAGTTACCAAAGTTATCTAATGGGGATGTTGTTGCATGTTACTTAAACAGGGTATTTATATGTTGGATAAACATATATTAAGAAACATGCAAAGAAAAAATACCATCTTATTTCTCTTAGTGAGTTTTACATTATATTAATCTGTTTCTTTTTTTCTCTGTATTTTTCACAATTCTGGAAAAGAAGGCCTCCTCAGTGAGGAAGAAGCATTATTCTTAAATAATGAGAGTCCTCTAATGCCCACGATGTACTTTCTGCCAAATGTACACAACACATTAATCAAACCTCCAGGCAGGCCGATCATCTCCAGTTGTAAGTCTTTGTACGAAAACACGACTGTCTATGTCGATCATTTATTGTCACCCATGGTCACCAACTTGAGCTCCTACATTAAGGATACTGGAGACTTTTTGAGAACACTTACCAACACTGGATGGCAAAATGGTTTTTACCTAGTAACCATCAACATAGTGTCATTATACACTTCGAGATATATATATATATATAGTGAACAAGGCGGACTTGTCCGCCGAAACGCATCGGTCGTTTATTGGAATGAAAAATCTTTGATTTTCATACACGGAGTCGGTGCCTGTTCTTTCTAAAGCCAAACCAGGATTGGATCCATATATATATATGTTTGACAGTGTTTTTAAAAAAAAAATTGATTGGTTAACTGGCTTATTAAGTGTATCTTAGTGAATACATATATTAGCGAGTAATGTTTAAATATTTAAATATATGCATGAGTGATGTAATATGTGACGTCATCAGCCGTGCATTGCAGACGTGCAAGTTATAGTGAGTCCAACTAACTATAACGTGGGAATTTCAATGGTTTTATGCGAGTAAAGTTTCCAGCTAACTATAACTGGTGTGAAACCTATGTTTTTTTCAGTGAATTTCAAAGGTTTTTTAAATGCTAATTCCTAACTATAACTGGTGTGTAACCTATGGTTTTTTCAGTGAATATATATATATATAAAATGTATATGGCAAAATGAAACCCCTCATTTTGTTCCTTTTCAAATTAAATGTATTAAGTGTTACCACTTTATTCCAATCAAGATGACTTCAGGTGTGCCATACTTTTGTCATAAGTAAGACTGTTAGCGTTCTAGTTGTTCTTTAGAACACTCTGGGACATTCTGTCATTGGGCTATAGTTGGGCTACATCTGGCTGATATTTGGGCTACATTTGGGCTCTTTTGTCTCTGGTGGCCATCTTGGGAGACTGCATATCAGAATTTTTTTAATGAAATATAAGAGGATTTGAGAAGTCACTCAAAATGTGCCCTAATTTTTCTTTCTTCAGCACTAATCATAATTTCTATGGCAAATGAACCCCCTCATTTTGTTCCTTTGCAAATTAAATGTTTTAAGAGTTACCACTTTATTCCAATCAAGATGACTTCAGGTGTGCCATACTTTTGTCATAAGTAAGACTGTTAGCGCTCTAGTTGTTCTTTAGAACACTCTGGGACATTCTGTCATTGGGCTATAGTTGGGCTACATCTGGCTGATATTTGGGCTACATTTGTTTTTTTTTGTCTCTGGTGGCCATCTTTGGGCTACATTGGGCTACATTGGGCTACATTGGGCTACATTTGGGCTCTAACATATATATAGCCCAATGTAGCCCAATATATATTTTTTCAAAGTTATTTTTCGTAAAAACCACTGGAGCATATATCTTGAGACATAGCAAAGGCACAGCGGGGTACCAGTTCCTACAATTTTGCCAAGTTTAGTGGAAATCCATTCAGCCGTTCGGGCTAAAAGTGAGTCCAACCGCCCTATGGAAATTAACATGGGGAAAACACATTTTGGGACCCCCCTTTTATCTCGGCCCCCGCTTGACGGATCCCCCCGAAACTTTCAGGGAAGGAGCGGAGCGCAGCGAGACAAAGTTAAGGAAAATTACAGGCAGATCCCTCATTCGCGCCAAAGTTATTCCCAATAGAATGTTGCGGATTTCCTATGGAAAACGATCCTAACTATAACTACCTACTGGCGACCGCTAGTAGGTAATATATATATATATATATATATATATATCTTCTCCTGTTGTCCTGTGCTTAGAAGACGTTACTCCACAAGGATTAGTTCACCTGAACCTTTATTTTAGCAGACAGCGTTGCAGACAGACGATTTTTCAAAGACGCCCTGACGTGTTTCGAGGCATCATGCCTCTTAATCATAAGGTAATGGAGTTAGTGCGCGACTACGCATTTCCAGCTCTTTTTGATCCCTCTCTGCATGCCGTCCTCACATGAGTATTCTCATAGCATGCTGGGCGTTGTAGTGCTATTTAAATACCTTTGGTGGCCCATCGAGCACTAACCATTTAAAGTCATTATTCCAGTCTATTCAAGCCCTCCAGTGGGCCTCAGTTTGAAACGTTGTCCGTCAATAAACCAACAATCCTTGCGCCTCTCCCTGTTAAGTCCTACCTTTAAAGCATCCCATACCACTGAACATGACTTTGAGTTGTGGTTGATATCAAGAAATTGAACAATTCAGTGTCTAATATGACTAATAAACAAGGTGCCCTGTAAAAGTTTCCTGTCGAACAAAAAGGATCTCGGAAGGTCGACAGATAACTACGGCAAGAATAACTAACAGAAGTGGACCGTGATCCGCAGTGATTCTAAGGCAAACCTGAATTTGGGCCCCTGAGATTAGCGTCCCAGAGATCAAAAAATTATCTAACCCAACAAACTTTTTGTGTGGATGTGAACAAAACGTGAAGCCCAGGTCAGGATACCTCAGTATAGACCAAACATCTACTAGTCCATGACCGGGCAGCAACTGCTTTATGCCTTGAAAACTTTGGACTTGCTACCCCTTTAGTTGGCAACATCTAGCTGTGTTTCTTCACAGCTCATGTGAATATTAAAATTGCCACACAATATCAAAGGTGTAGGTCATGATGCTACGTTTATATTAAGATCTTCGAGTACCTGTGTCTCATCTTGATTCGACCAATAAACTGAGCATACAACAAGCGTAGCAGCCCAAACTATACACTCTGTAATAACCCAATGGCCCTGCTTATCAGCTAATATTCCACTCGTGCCCTGTGTACCCTATTTTGCCATGATCACCATCACTTAATTTGTCATATTCTGTTGTGAGCATGCAATTAGCGTATAGCCAAGCTCGGTTAAAATCTTGTGTTTACCCCACGGAATGTGGGTTTCGTGTATGCAAACCACATCAGGTTTCATCTCCCGCAATTTGGCCCCTACTTGCTGCCTTTTCCGCTTATTATTCAGACCTCAAACATTAACAAGCCCTAAATGTGCCAACCTATCCCCATCCAAACTATCCCCCATTAAGTCAAGCAGCACCATCCCCATAAGAGACTCACTTAAAAATTTCAATTTGTATGCACCCATCAGGCTTCCACACGTTATGGATTAATTTTCTATGCCAACCCCCAACCAACCCCACCGTGCACCCCACCCCAAGCACATGTGCACCCTCCCCACATTTATCTTCGGGGGATCCACCCCATCCCAAAAACAAGGCAGTAGAACCCATGGTCCTGTGACATGAAAAGCTCCAACCTAACCGGATCAGCCCCGTAACAATATCTATCTAACTCAGCTCACCCTGTCACTGAACCCTAGAGCAGAAAAGAGAGTGGATAGATAGGCTAAGACCCTTGTGCCCCAACTAAACTGACTGTAAAAATTCTTTAGCTTGAACCTCTGCGAAACAAAACAGGTTCTTTCGTTATGGATTATCTTCAGCTTTGCCGGATTGAGAAGAAACACCCGTGCACCCTTACCCTGAAATAGGGAGATAAGCTGCCGAAGCTGCCAGCATTTTTCTACTGCCTGGTGGCAAAAATCAGGCCTGACAAAAAACTCACTCCCCTTGCCTACCATGTTTCTATCTGGTCACGTCAATTCATACACCGCCTGGCGAGCCAGGAAATTATTTAAAATATCAAAATTGCCCTGGGTATAGGAGTGGTTTGTCCAGCTCTAGGTTACTGTTGTGAGAAAGGGAATCAATGCCCCTTCTGTATTTCTAGATTCCAATTCCAAAACGACATTTCAGGGAAAGCTTCAGAATAGTGTTCAACAATGAACATTTGAAAATCCTGTCCCTCCATGCCCTCTGGAATACTCAAGACTCTAAGGTTTTTCTATCACATGCGATTTTCTATATCAGTTAGTTTCCATTTTGTGTCATCTTTTTGTAAGCGTATTGCCTCATTTATAGATTTATGAGATGCAAGCTCATCCTCTGTTGAAATGCGGGCCTCTGCTTTGTTCGTCCATTCTGCAAACTCTGGACAAGATTTGGCAATACGCCTTTACAGAGTTTTGGAGTTTTCGACATACTCCTTACATTCTTTGACTCTCTGTACGTATCTCCTCTCTGTCATTATACTTTGGTAGATCACAGCCAAAGCTATCTCCGTACGTTTTTTCACCAGTGCTTTCTCCATTTGATTAGATGCGGACCCCCCATCAGCCCCAAGTCCCACTGAGAATGAGTAATCCCACTGAAGTGTCCCTACATTAGCAGACTGTGCGACATCCTCAAGCAGCTCATGCCTCTTGCGTACTGTGAGAGAGCCAGGTTCCAGCTTGACAATACCTTTTTCCTCAACATGCATGCTACTTGCTTCACTCCAGCAACTATCAGGTGACTCTCCTCCAGAACATGGCCTGAGGATAGACAAGGTCTCATCTTCTGATGAGTCAGAGGAATCCGACAAAGAAAAGAAGTTGTCACCAGAATCAATATCTTTTACACAGTCTTGATTGCCACTAATGCCTCTCACCCCCTGTCCATCAGGCACCGGAATGTTGTCCGCCTTTAGTTTCCTCGTGGCAGATTTGCGTTGAGTAGCACCATTTACCCGTCAAGATTCATTTTGCCCATGGGGGATTAGGGTTGAGAGAGGTATAGAGGAATGCCCATTGTTACCCCTAACCGCTCCATCATTTCATTAGTGAGGCCAACCTCAGCTTTACAGACGTATCTTATTTGCCTGGCAACTTGTTGAGCTGATGAGCGGCATCAGCCCTCAAGTGAGGCTGACCAACCCCTAAAGACAAGTGTGGCTGCCCACCTGGCTCACCTTCGTAGATTATTGCAGTTTTGCCGGGAAAGTGAAGGTATATTTTTCTAACCCACAGGCTTGCCTACATCAGTTTTGTCCTGTTTCTCCACCGCACTGCGCTGTGATCCAAAACCATCCTTCACAGTCCCAGAAGCACCAGCAGATGCACAAGGCTTTCTGCCCCAGCGACCTTTGGAGGCATAGCTGCTGATATCATGGCTGGAGCAACACTGCTGTCAAGAGCAGCGTTGTGGCTGAGAAGCAAATCCAGAGGCAGGCAACAGGAGAAGCGTAAGGCTGAGGGGGAGTGTAGCAGAAGAACACAGCAAGTAATGAAAATTAGTCCTATCTTCACAGCCACTTAAAGTATATGACAAAGAATTGAAGCCGGGTCAGCATAACCAGATCTTTTTACATTTGCAAAAGTGGGGGTCTGGGAGCAGCAGCTTATGCGCATGACACAGCGAGCGCCATCTTGCTTCCCAGAAAGACCAATAGCATAGATGTTACAAACATTATCAAATGTCGATGCAATTTAGTATAGGTTGACCAGACTAAGCACAAAATTACAGAATTTTACAGCATTGTAGTAGAATCCATTGCAAGATACAAGAGGGGACCTTTGGTTGACTATTTTACCCAGGCTGACAATTCCGCTGATAGTATAAAATGTCTGGTTAGGCACCAGCTTGTCTGTGATGTCTGGCCTGCTTTTGAACCAGACTTAACACCACCAGTGATAATCTCCTTGCTCCCAGCGACCTTCTTCTACTCAAACAGGACTCTTGGAACAAAACTTGGGAAGGTAAACCTTCAGCAGCACTAATCTGTGACTGTATCCAACCTGCACTCCATCATGGCCGACTTGAGCTTTTGTATGTGACCCAATCTAGCATGACCAAATATCCCCTGTTTGCGAGTTATGCTTCTAGATGTTATTACGCAGTTTATTCTTAAAAAATGAATAACTCAGATTTTACTTTTTGGATGTTTGCCATTTTAGTTTTGTTTCATTTATTAAATTAAGCTCCATTTGTCTTTCTTTTATTATTCTCTTTATTGAAAAGACTACACAACTCAGGGCACAAATAAAAAAGAAAGCCTTCTACCACAGTACCATATCTTGAAGTCTTACAGTGATGAACACCAAACAGTTAATTGAAAAAAAGCAGCTAGGGGTACATTTACATGAAAATGATGCAGCATGGTCAGTATTAACAAGATTACAGTGCATCCCTGTGCTCACCCCTGCGGACGATAATAAAATAACTGCCTAGCGCCAATGCAGGGTGCCTGCTTTGTAGGGATGATTGTCTGTGTGCGAGAAGGGGACACCTTCCTGCACAAAAAGAAGCATTAATGGTGTTTTTCTCCTTCTATATGTGCTGCAGAATACAGCACACATATAAAGAGCAGACAACAAAGAGAAATAAAAGTATTACTGCTCGTTGTGCCACATTAATGCCTTCTTTTGAAACCTAATAGTTTTTAGTTTTGCCTTAGATTTACGGATCCTTGTAAATCTGGAGCAGTGTCAAAAAGAAATGGGTGTTGCTAGTAAAACCCAGAGCAACATCCATTGCACACCCCTTTGAAGCAGAAAACTGCGTTGCAGAGGGCCTTATTTACAAGGTTGTGTTAAGCCACTAAAAGTGGCTTACCGCAGCCTTGTAAATATGGGCTTGCATAGAGTGTAACCGGAGCATCAAAAAAAATGTATGCTCTGGTGGCAATAGATGTTTGTAAATATGCCTCCAGTCCCTTGTAGTGATGGATCACTCAACGAGGAGGGTTTGTAGGGTGTGGCTGCATGATACATACTCACAGTAGAATAGAAGAAATAACTCAAGTGAACAATTAAATATTGTGAGGAGCAAACCATAAAGATGCCTGGAGGACATGCGCTTGGAGGAATATTAAGGGAGAGGAAAAAAGGTGTAACAGGGCCAGGGATCCATCATCACTCTGTTTGCTTGACTGTACCAAGGGGAATTCTAATCGAAAAGTTGGAGTGCTTTTAGTCAGGAAAGTGGAATTCTGCGTTGCATTGTTCAGACTTCCTGCTGGTCATGCCCTCGAACAAGTCAAGCAAGGTGTGGCAATCCCCTGCCTCCCAGCTGGCAAAGGAATAGGCCTCAAGGGTCGACTTTGAGTCCAGTTTATGAGCAAGTGAAGTGTTTGTAGAGGGGAATGTGGTGAAGCTCCTCTGAAGAGCAATGCTATCACAAAGGATGGTGCTAGAAAGCCTGGGTTGTTTACCTACCCAGAGAAAGTACAACTGTTCCATTAGAAGTGTACTATGTCCTTGTGTGGAATTGGGGTGAGTAGTGTCTGGAAGAAGTAAAGAATCTTTGGGAGAATAGTTTCTAAAACTGTGCTAATCCTTCCAACCATGACGGATGTGGTGGTTTTCACTGGCAGAATGCTTCCAGGATGGATTTGCCTTACCTTTGGCCTGTTAGCCTGAGTCTAGGTCTTCAAGGAGGGGGTCAGCTTAAGACCAAAATAGTATATGGTTTTGGGGGCCTATTGAAAAGATGCTAGGGACTGCAGAATCAGGAGATCCAGGCTAGGTATTGTAAGGTTTAAAGTGTTTGGCTTAGTCATGCTGACCTTAAACCCTGAGATCTTTTTGAAAGCTGTCAGGGCTTGGACCACTGCAGGGAGAGAAGTGAGAGTTAACAAGAGGTTATCTGCAAAGATACTAAGTTTATGGAAACGTCCAACAAAGGAAAGGCACCCTATGGACGGATGGCGCTTCTAGCAAGATAGATCAGGCTTGTGTATAGACCAACAATCTGAATGGTAGCTGTTGGGGTGACATAGGAGGCCATAACTCTAGTAACTGATGGAGCGAGATAGAAAACAAAATTTTGTTTAAACTCGCAAAGTCACATTTCCATAACCTGAATAATAATATTAATGATTTGTGATGTAATTTACTAATTCAATTTAGATTAAACTTTACACATGGGGGAACTAACATATGTGCTCATAAACGTGCATAAGTGTTGCATCTTTTGTTCGTGTAAAATAAAAAAATAAAATAATTTGTTGTTTTCGTTTTTGTCATTATTAACTGCTGCAAACTAAAAGAGGCATGTGCTTAATTTGCTTTTCCTTGTCTATGTGATGTCATTTCTACTATTCTAGGTGCACATAAGTTTCATGGATTCGTGAAGACTGGTAGATATAAACGCTGCTTTATATGTTTGCATTTGCTAGGTAACATTAGACTAATTGGGAGGGTTAATTAATTAGTAAACCTAGGGTGGATACAGAATCAACATTATTTCTTACATTAATACTTTTCTTGTGTTTGTTTATTACTAGAAAGCATAAGTTGCCTGCTTTTGGGCCTAGTTTGCTCGAGTTTGCTAAAGCTGAATTTTACTTCTGCACAAGTCACGAGATGCCCATTCTGAAAAAGTGTTCGTCAAAGCTACATTCACTAAGCAAATCTGACATGCTGTCACCATTTTGTCGGACGTGGCCAAGGTCGGAAATACAATTTTGTCAGCTCTAACTTGGCACCCGCGGAAGTGAAATGAACACTGTGAGAACATTATTTTACAATTGTTGCAAACCAAGGAAGCTCCTGGTTGCTTTCGGAAAAGACAATGGTCTTTAAGAAATGTGACCTAATGGAAGTTTTGAAATGTGGGTGACATGTCACTTGTCACTCTCAACCAATGGGACTTCGTGGATTTATGAAAACTTTCCTTCGCTTAGTTTAGCTAGCATAGAAAGGTATACAAAGTCATGCCCTTAGGGATGGGCTGGCTGCTGCTTTCTGACTTTCCGAAGAGGGTGAAGTGCTGTTGGACTTTGCGTGGAGCACGTAAGAATCCTCAAAGAACTTTACTTTATTTTCCATTTATTTAGCTTAGCTAGGGACTTAGGCTTTAGAAATGTTAAACTTTTAAAATCTTACTTAAACTTTGAATTTCTTACTTAAACTGTATTTTTCTCATGAAGCTTTTCAACTATGCTTACTTTAATGCTAATAAAATTACAATAATAAAATTTCATTTTGAAATACCATAATTTAGTAAATAAAATCTTACTTTTGACAAACAAGCTGGTCTTGATTATTCAGAAGTGCAGGTTACTATTAGCTAGATTCCATCGCCAAATGGTGGTCGTTTAAATGGTTAGGATTTATTCTAATGACAATATTCTTTCCGCAGATGTATATAATTGTATATATTTTGTAAATAAGGTGTACATAGGTTTAATTTGACCACCTGATTCAGTAGGCCCAAATATGTCATGTTTATAAATGGGTCCATAAGTTAGTGTAGAATTTTGTTTATAGGTTATGAAGTTGGGTAGCGTTGTTTATGATATATTTTCTATAGGCCGCTGGATCAATTCTCTGGTAGCAGAAATTGATGGTTGCTAAGGGTAACCAAGGTAATATGTTGGTTGCTAAGGGTTACTAAAGTGTTATGGTATGGAAATAGGATCGATGTTTTAACACATGTTGAGTTTGTTTTTCGTGCTATCTGTAAGCTATACCGGTATAGATTGTGTGGCGAGAAATTAGTCACGCAAGTCATCTGTTCTGTTTGCAGTGATATCGCCGAGTATCACAAGTGGTATCGCCGTGTACCATAGTGTTGTCGCCGTGCAGCACAGTGTTAGGACTAGGTGTGAATCTTGTAAAGTGAGGGTTTTCTAAGAAATTAGAGCAGCATGAGAATAGGGACAAAGCGCCTTCCATAAAACTCACTGTGATAAGAGTATTAGTTATATCCGAGCTTGAATGAAGGGCAGAGTAGCGTCGGTGCATGATTACCTATAAACAGGTTAGAGTCCTGTAAGGGTACATGTTTTATATCTATAAACAGGTTAGAGTCCTGTACGGATAACGTCGTTATTTTGCTAACGGTGCATGATTTCTATAAACAGGTGAGAGTCCTGTACGGATTTCATGTGTGTTTGAATTTAGGGAATTTTCCGTGTGAAAGTGCGAGTTTGATTTGTAATTTATGTTCAAGTGGAACTCTTAGAACTGTCACTTCGCGGTGCGTTCAGAGGAAAACGAGTTCATAATTTTACGTGTTAGAAGGGTGGGGTAAGAGTTACTCTACTAACAATTGAAAATTATCCTTAGTGTGAATAGCGCCGACTATTCCGAAGTGTGGATACTTGAATGTATGTAAACTATCCTAAATAGTGAAACAAACAGATGAGTCCTTATTGTCATTGTTTAAGAATTAATTTACACTGAAAAGTGTCCTTAAAATGGCGCTGTGAAAAGATTTTGTGAAGGAGGGGTAAGCGCTAGGAGTGAGAAGCGAGAAACCGCAGCTGCTGTGTACGTCACAGAGCCGCGCTGGGATTGGGTGACCTACGTCACAAGCTATACTCTGATTGGCTCTTGAGTCTCTGACGACCTGTAAGCTGATTGGTCCTTCAGAAAAACTCAATTTTTATCCGTTGAGCAGGAAAGTGACGTAGCTCAACTGTCATTGGCTTGTTGGTGTGTTTCGCGCACGGATTGGTTGCTTTGCGGAACATCCCGGAAATATTTTACGAACGAATTTACGAACTAAATTTAACTTTTAAAAATGAGTTATCATTTTAAACATGTTGAGAAAAAGCCAACATTATTTCAGAAACTTAAAAATTTATTTTCACCTGACAAGAAAATCGAAACGCGAGGTGGTAAATTACTTCATAAGTATAAAACACCTGCAGCTTATATGGAAGGTGAATATGGATATCATACTGTTTTATGGTTTGATAGCTGGAAACGCTATACAAAGAACGACGGTGTTTTAACTTGGCCTGATGATGGTTCATTTAATGTGAAAGTCTTGAGAAATTTACGAGAGAAAATGAATGCTCTTATTCCAAAACCGAGACCAACTCAATTTGAAGCTTTAGTTGAGTGGGAAGATGAGATGTATCAGTTACAAAGAGAAGCTAGTGGAATTAAAAGACCTTCTAAAACTCCAGCTTGGAGAAGAGATACTCATGAAGACAGGTTGCGAATGTGGAGGCAGGGAAACATGAGTGAAGGATTGTATTTAATTCAGGAAATGGTTATGGGTACTCCTGCTGGGAAATCTATAGAAAGTGAATCTGAAGATGCAGTTATGGAAGAAATATACACTACAGCTAGAAAGAATCAACCTTTGAGACCTCCTAGATCATGGTCTACTCCGGTGGTTTCTACTGAAACTTCACCGAGTGCACCTCCAATTAATGAAACTCCAAAACTTTATCCAAATAATTGTGAAATTATTGAAACTCCAAGAAGACCAGAATTTGATAATGCTCGAAATGAAGGTAGACATTTTACAATGACTCCAAGAGCAAGAGAAGCTCCAAAAGACTATGCAAGGGAAACAAGAAATATTGAGACAGCTGATTCTGCTGAATATTTAAAATCTAAGGAAGAATTAATTAGACGAATGACAAAAAGCATGGAAGCTGTGACAGTTCCAGTAACGATTGGTCCTGTTCAGCCTGTATTTGACCAAAGAGAATCAAACAAAACAGGGTTAACTATTCCTTTAAATGCAGAAATTCAAAAGGTTGCTGAAAAATTTTACTCAGACATATCTGAAATAAACTCTTCGAGATCGAGAATGCCAGATTTAACTTTTAATGAGGATTTATCTCCAAAAACACCAATGGGTGCTATTTCAGATGTAGGGAGTCCTGAAGTTAGGGTGACTACTGCGAAACTTGATGTGGCTAAATTAAAAGCAAATATTGAAGAATTAATAATTGGAACAATTGGTCCAGATAGTTTGAATTATTATCGAGATGATGAACTACTGTTCATTTGTAAAAGTATACAGTGGAAAACTAAAAATAAATATGATCAGTTAGAGGAACTAGCAGCGGAACTTGAAATTGATGTGAGTAAACAAAAGAATTTTGCAAAGCATTACAGACTAGACTTTTCAGAAAGTGACATTGAGAGTTTGAACTCAATGGGAAGAATACTGCATATAAAAGATTTGATTGTTTACATCAAAAAGCTGGGAGAACTCAATAAATGGAGAGTAAAATGGACGAAAAAGAAGGAAGATGAAAGATTGGAAAAATTGTCAAAACAATTTCCAATGAGAGAGATTGCAGGTGGAGGATATGTTCATGTCCCTTGGTCAAGACAGGACATACTGCTATTCACAAATGACTTTCCAAAATTGAGGGAGAAACCAGTAGAGTGGTATAGACAAGTGGATAGGTTTATCAAAGTGTCAAAAGTTCTGTGGATTGATTTAGATGGATTTTTCGACATTGTCGTTCCATCAGATCTTTGGACAGAATGTAAAATATCAATAAGTTGGCCAAAAACAGAACCTGAGCGTATTAAAGAAACAGGTGCTCCAAATCCTCTTGTAATGGATTTTTATGAAAAAGTGATCGTTTGGATGAAAAACAAAATTCCACCCAAAGAAGTTGATTGGGTTAAAATAGAAAGGACAAATCAGGAAACAAAAGAATCTGTTCATTCTTTTTATGAGAGGTTACTGTTAATTTTTAAACAATACAGTGGCTATGAAAAATTGGATGAAAAGGATATGAGTCATTTTATCTATAGATTCGTTTATGGACTAAAACCTGAAATTGCAGATATGATCAGGAATAGCATTGTAGGATGGCAATCACTTTCTGTGGATGATATTCTGAGAAAAGCTAAGTATTGCAGTGATGAGTTAGAGGTAAGACAAAAGAAGCTCAAAGAGAAAGCCATGTGGGCTCAGGTAAAGGTGGCTGAGCAACAAATTGCCAGCATGGGTAATAAGAACACAAATTTTGTTCAAACTGGAAATACGAACCAGATACAAGGAAAACTTAAAGGTAATATTTTTCCAAGAAAATTTAGCCCAAAGATTGAGGAAATGAAACAAAGATTACCTTGTTTTAATTGTGGCGAATACGGACATTGGAGAGACGAGTGTCCTAAACCTCCTAAAAACTTAAAGAATCCCTTATTAAATCCACAGATGCAGAATGGTGTTGACCTGCAGCAACAGCTACAGATGCAACAGGGGTTAAACGAGTTAAACATTCAGCGACAGCAACAGCAACAGGTGAATAACTGTCAGGATCAATTGCCGCAACCACCATTTCCGAATTGTGGGGGAGTTCAAAAATATAATCCAAATGTAGGATTTCAGGGAAATGAACAGGTAATAAAACCACAAAAACAGCAAAAGCAACAAAGGGTGCAAATGCAAAATGCTTCACAACAATTTTTATTAACAGAAAGCCAAGACAGTGATTCAGATGATTATTGCTGACGGTGCCCGAGAGAGGAGGAAGAGTGTGTTGTTGGAGCCACTCTTGAGGTTGACCAGTCCGGTCCATTTGTAAACGGGAAAGTTAACGATGTAGACATCACTTTTCTAGTGGACACTGGTGCTACCCGTTCTACTGTTAGATCAGTGGAAATTGAAAACCTACCTCTCTCTGGGGATACCATCCAAGTTGCTGGAGTAAGTAATCAACAAATTAAAACTGATTTAACTGATCCAGTTCCAGTTGAAATTGGAAATTATAGAGACAAACACAGATTTGTGGTTTGTAATAGTAGTCCAGTAAATTTACTAGGCAGAGACATTCTGTGTAAAATGAATTGCAGAATATATTGTTCTCCTGATGGAGTTGAGTTACAAACAATGGAGGAAGATGGTTTATACAGAATGACAATGATGATGATGGAAGCAGAAGAAACAAAATTGTTTCCTGCATTTGAAAAGAAAGATTTGCCTGAAGAGCTCAAGGAAACAGTGAAACCTGATATATGGGATTTTACTGGGAATGAGATGGGTCTAATGAAAAACGTAGATCCAGTAAAAATTACATTGAAACAGGGAATAGAATTTCCTAATATTCCACAGTATAAAATGAAAGCAGAAACAATTGAAGGTATTACGCCTATAATTGAAAAATTAATCAAACAAGGTGTATTAAAAGAAATGGAGAGTAGTCCTTGTAATTCACCAATTATGGGAGTTAAAAAGTCAAATGGAGCATTTAGGATCGTACAAGATTTGAGAAAGGTTAATCAAATAGTTGTTCCATGTTGTCCTGTGGTTCCAAATCCAGCAGTAATTCTGTACCAGATTCCACATGATGCTGAATGGTACACTGTCATTGATCTTTGCAATGCATTCTTTACTGTTCCTTTACATCCAGACAGTTATGAAATCTTTGCTTTCAGATTCCAAGGTAAGACCCTCGGATGGTCTAGAATCCCTCAGGGCTATACAGAAAGTCCTTCAATCTTTAATGAGTTGTTAAAAAGATCTTTGGACTTACCAGGTAGGTCTACGTTGGTGCAGTATATTGACGATTTGTTAATAGCTGCAAAGACAGGAGAAAATTGTGTGACAGACACAATAATACTGTTAAATCACCTTGCAGAAGAAGGACATAAAGTGTCTCCAGGAAAATTACAGTTTTGCAAGCAAGAAGTAAAATATCTTGGTCACAGAATTGCAAAGGGAAAAAGGCAAGTGACAGTTGAGAGAATTAAAATGATTCAAGCAATGCAACCTCCAAGGACACAAAGGCAAGTCAGAATGTTCTTAGGAATGGTTGGTTACTGTCGACAATGGATAAGTGGATTTTCAGTAATTGCAAAACCACTACAGAGACTGACAAAGTCTGATGTAAAAGATCCAATTATTCTCAATGAAATTGAGATGGAATCTTTTGAGAATTTGAAAAAGAGCTTATGCCAAGCTCCTGCTTTAGGTATGCCGAATTATGAGAAGGATTTTGAACTGTACTGTAGTGAGAGAGAAGGATGTGCATTGTCTGTATTGATTCAGAGACATGGGAATTTAAAGAAACCTATTGCATACTTCTCTGCAGTTCTTGATCCCATTGCAAAAGCATTACCAGGTTGCTTGAAAGCAGTTGCAGCTACAAGTGTTAGTCTTGAACAGAGTGAAGGAATCATTATGGGATTTCCTGTGAAAGTTTTTGTGCCTCATTCAGTTGAAATATTGTTGACAAGAGGTAAAACTCAGCATTTGACAAGCAGCAGATTGACAAAGTATGAGAAAATCATACTAGGAGCAGATAATGTTTCGATT
The DNA here is from genome assembly GCF_964261635.1 of Lissotriton helveticus. Lineage (NCBI taxonomy): Eukaryota > Metazoa > Chordata > Amphibia > Caudata > Salamandridae > Lissotriton > Lissotriton helveticus. The sequence continues at coordinate 1,788,507,496 of NC_136061.1, forward strand.
TTAAGATGTTTGAATCTAAATCCTTCTACATTACTGCCTGACTCTGAGATCATTGATAACATCGAAACAGAACATGAATGTTTAGATGTTATGGAATTCTGCACGAAACCAAGACATGATATCAAAGATAGACCTTTATCTGAATCAGATTTTGTCTACTTTGTAGATGGCTCATGTTTGAGATCTGAAGGAGGTGTCTTGAAAGCCTCATATTCAGTCTGCACAGTTGCAGAAGTAGAAGAAGCATCATGTCTTGAAGGAGTTCGATCAGCACAAGTAGCTGAATTAATTGCTTTGATTCGTGCTTGTGAAATATCAAAGGATATAAGAGTTACCATCATTACTGATAGTCAGTACGGATATGGAGTTGTACATGATTATGGACAACTCTGGTCTCAGAGAGGCTATATGACATCAGCAGGGTCTCCGATTAAAAATGCAGTTTTCATAAGGAGATTAATTGAAGCAATACAATTGCCGAAAGAAATCGCAATTGTCAAATGTGCAGCGCACACTAAAGGAGTTGATTATATCTCAAAAGGCAATGCATTTGCAGATGAAACAGCAAAATTCTGTGCAAGAAAAGGTTATTCATACAATCGGGAAAGGAGTAAAGAAACTGATTCTAATTCATTAATGCTAACAACAGTTGTAGAAACATGGAATGAGATTAGAGACTTACAAAATGAAGCAGATGATGAGGAAAAAGATCTGTGGTTAAGATCAGATTGTAGACCACGTGATGAAGATGGAGTGTGGGTTTACAAAGATGGCAGAGTAGTCTTACCAAATTGCTTGATTGCTGATATGGCCAGATTATATCATGGTCCGGCGCATCTTGGAAGAGATTCTATGATCAGACTTTTCCTGAGAGACTTGGTTCAATACTAAATTCAGAACAATTGCAGAATCTTTTTGTCAAAGGTGTTTATCATGCCAACAAATGAATCCAAACAGAAAATCATTGGTAGGGACAGGAATAATTGGTCGAGAGGGTGGTCCTTTTACCAGGTTACAGATGGATTTCATTGAAATGCCCTTACACAATTGCTTAAAATATGTTCTTGTGATTGTTTGTTTATTTTCAAGATGGGTAGAAGCATTTCCTACACGACATTGTGATTCAATTACAGTAGCAAAACTACTGCTCAGAGAAATTATCCCAAGGTACGGTTTTCCAGTCACTATTGAGAGTGATGGAGGAAGCCATTTCGATAACAAACTAATGAAGTTAATTTGTGAAGCTTTGAGCATTGAGCAGAAAATACACTGTGCATACAGACCAGAGGCATCTGGGGTAGTTGAACAGATTAATGGAACAATTAAAAACAGAATTGGAAAAATGTGTCTTGAAACAGGTGTAAAGTGGACAGATGCTCTTCCACTTGTTTTAATGTCATTAAGAAGTACACCAGATAAAAAGACAGGTTTGAGTCCTCATGAAATTTTAATGGGAAGAGTTATGAGGCAAGCTTTTGTACCTGTAGGTAAATTGTTGAGCATAAATGACAGTGCTATTTTGGATTACTGTAAAAGGTTATCTGATATAGTGACTTCTGTATCTAATCAGGTGGGAACTGAAGCACAATCAAATGAAAAAGTTTTGACACATGACCTGAGGCCTGGTGATTGGGTCAGAACGAAAGTACATCGGAGAAGAAATTGTCTGGCTCCTAGATGGCAGAAGCCTAGACAAATAATTTTGATCACTACTAATGCTGTAAAATGCAAAGGATTGAAACGTTGGATTCATCCTAGTCATACTATTCCAGTACCAACTCCTGAGAGTTCTGATGTTGAAAGTGATACTACAGATGATTCTGATTCTGAAGCAGAAGGTGAAATAAATCCAGATTCTGAAGATCGACAAGAAGGTCGACATCTAGAACCTATACCTGTGAATGACAATTCAACAAGAAAAGACTTGGAAATTATTGAAATAGATTCTGAAGGTGAAGAGAATCTGTTAAAAGGAAAGATAACTGAGGATTCAGTTGTTTCTATTAAAGACAGAGAAGCGAAACAAAAAGAAGTTTCAGACCTGGAGAGTATCGAAAAGCAGAAAACAAGCTCTGGAGTAAGGAACAGAAATCCAAAGTCTGGGAAGTTGGAGGTAATTGAAGAAGAAGAAGAAGACGAATTACCAATACCAGTATTGGAAAACAGAGAAGTGTTCCTGAAGGAGTAAAACTGCCGAATAGAGAAGTTCCTGAGTCAATTGAAATTTCAGACTACGAAACTGAAGAAAGTGACGTGGATGGTGAAAGTGAAAACAGAAAGAAAAGGGCTTGGAAGTCAGAATCAAATGCTTCTGAACCAAAGAAGAAATACGTGAGAAAAGCAGACTACTGGCCTGGTGGAAGATTAAGAGTCAGGTTGATCAAGAAACCTAAAGAGCAAGTTGAAGAAATTAGTAGTCAAAAGAGTCCTGGAAAGGAAGTGGGAGTTGGAAGGAAAATTGAAGTGGTGTCGAGAAAAGGAAAAAGAATAGTGAGACCAAACCAGAAATACAAGTCTCCTGAGTGGACTTATTTAGTAATTCCACCTGTTATTGACATTTATGGTAGTAGTGAAGAAGAAAACGAAATAGAGGAAATTAGTGACAATGATTGAAGTACAGAAAATTTAATTTGGCAAAAGGCTGAAGAAATTTTGTTAGCTGACATAAGGTCGAAGAAAAACTGTTTAGTTGAAGAAATCTTATGTATGACATAAGGTCGAAGAAATCTTGTTTAGGGTTTTAAAAATAAAATTATTTTGAAAGGGGGGTATAAATAGTTTATTTCTTAGAAATTTTAAAATAAATTTTGTTTTTAATTTTGAGGCAAAACTAACCAAAAATGCCTTATGTTAAGGAGAGCACTTCAAAGTGTTCTGTTTTTAAGAGATGCTGTAAGATGACTCTGGTATGTCTGCTCATTTTAATTCTGCTCTGGTTAGTTTTAGCTGTGATCATCCCATTAGAGATGAATAGAGAATTACACAAAGTTAACATGACAAGCAAAGCTTTGATTAGTCAAACTAAACATAGTGCATCTGCTAAAGTTATTGATCATCAACCTAACATTCATCAAGATAAATCTATTAGTGATTTTTCAAGTAATACATTCACAAAGCTTTTGAGTGAATATGTCAAGATAATGGATGCAAAAGACTGCTATGTCTGCGTCAAGTTACCTGCTTCTGTTTCTGAGGGAGTGACATACAATATGCTTCCTCTTACATATGGTGTAACATGTAGTGTGTTAACTAGCTTATTTTATCAAACTGGACGCTTAGAATATTACTATTCAGATTTTGACGAGATTTTTGCGAATATAAAGATTGAGAGTGCTTTAAATAAGCACAAGAAAGCCAAACAAATGAGAGAATTTTTCCTTGTTACTAATGAACTCACTTACGAGTATGCTTACAAGAAAAATCTAACCTGCAAATTGAGTGCTGAGGGAAAGAAATTTTTGAATATGGTTGAGGAGAGAAGAGCAATTTACAAAAGAAATGAATTAGTCAAGCAGACTAAGTCAAAATTCTGGCAGAAAGAGGATGAGAAGTTAAATGGCAAAATGCTTGAAAATGTTGCAATTCACATAGACAAACCAGTTAGTGGAAAGCTTTGCATTAGAAGAGATAATACACTTTTTGATAATTATTTTGTAGGTGCAAGTAACTGTGAAGATACTTATCAGATTTTGGGAGGTTGGGGATTCAAAGGTGGAAAAGATCCAATCTTCCCTGGGATTTATTTTGTTTGTGGTGACAAAGCCTACTACAACCTTCCAGACCATTGGTATGGAACTTGTTATGTGGGAATTGTTTTTCCTAAAGTGTTTCATGTTGATAGAGATTCAGAAGGATTGTTCAAAATTCATAATTATATAAATAGAGTCAAAAGAGAAACTTTTACAGAGGTTCTGGGAGATATTTTTCAAGCAGTAATACCTTTTGTTGGTATAACCCTAAATGCAGGGAGAATTAGAAAATTGTCTACAATTGTTGACAGATTGTCAACAGACACAGCTGATGGATTCCAATTAGTGAATATTGAAGTAATTGCAATCAGATCTATGGTGATTCAAGATCGCCTTGCTTTAGACATACTCCTAGCAAAGGAGGGAGGAGTCTGTGGCATTTTACATGTACAACATTGTTGCACATATATACCTGATGAAAGTAAGAATATAGAGATGTACATTAAAAACATTACACAAATGCATTCAGAAATAATTCCTTTAGAAGAAGATGATTTTACAGGGAAACTTTCAAAAAGATTCCAAGCAATTAAAAATTGTTTTCATGATATTGGTAGTTCAATTCTTGGCAAGATTTTGGCACCTTTGATTATAATAGTATTCATTTTTATTTTGACAAAAATAGGTTGTTTGTTGCATAAGAGAAAGAAACAATTGAAAGAAAAGAAAAGAATCTATAAACTTAGAAAAGAAGAAGAAAGGGAGATTGAATTACAGGAGTTACATAGAGAGTGTTATGATAATTCCAAAGATTATGCAGAAACAGATTTTTAGGATTACTGATACAAATGAATTTGAATCAATTTCTCGGAAATTTAAATTACCAAAATTTTGGGTGTTGGTGTGGTGATTTGTTAATCACCAGATGAGGGAGTTGATGGAGCGAGATAGAAAACAAAATTTTGTTTAAACTCGCAAAGTCACATTTCCATAACATGAATAATAATATTAATGATTTGTGATGTAATTTACTAATTCAATTTAGATTAAACTTTACACATGGGGGAACTAACATATGTGCTCATAAACGTGCATAAGTGTTGCATCTTTTGTTCGTGTAAAATAAAAAATAAAAATAATTTGTTGTTTTCGTTTTTGTCATTATTAACTGCTGCAAACTAAAAGAGGCATGTGCTTATTTTGCTTTTCCTTGTCTATGTGATGTCATTTCTACTATTCTAGGTGCACATAAGTTTCATGGATTCGTGAAGACTGGTAGATATAAACGCTGCTTTATATGTTTGCATTTGCTAGGTAACATTAGACTAATTGGGAGGATTAATTAATTAGTAAACCTAGGGTGGATACAGAATCAACATTATTTCTTACATTAATACTTTTCTTGTGTTTGTTTATTACTAGAAAGCATAAGTTGCCTGCTTTTGGGCCTAGTTTGCTCGAGTTTGCTAAAGCTGAATTTTACTTCTGCACAAGTCACGAGATGCCCATTCTGAAAAAGTGTTCGTCAAAGCTACATTCACTAAGCAAATCTGACATGCTGTCACCATTTTGTCGGACGTGGCCAAGGTCGGAAATACAATTTTGTCAGCTCTAACTTGGCACCCGCGGAAGTGAAATGAACACTGTGAGAACATTATTTTACAATTGTTGCAAACCAAGGAAGCTCCTGGTTGCTTTCGGAAAAGACAATGGTCTTTAAGAAATGTGACCTAATGGAAGTTTTGAAATGTGGGTGACATGTCACTTGTCACTCTCAACCAATGGGACTTCGTGGATTTATGAAAACTTTCCTTCGCTTAGTTTAGCTAGCATAGAAAGGTATAAAAAGTCATGCCCTTAGGGATGGGCTGGCTGCTGCTTTCTGACTTTCCGAAGAGGGTGAAGTGCTGTTGGACTTTGCGTGGAGCACGTAAGAATCCTCAAAGAACTTTACTTTATTTTCCATTTATTTAGCTTAGCTAGGGACTTAGGCTTTAGAAATGTTAAACTTTTAAAATCTTACTTAAACTTTGAATTTCTTACTTAAACTGTATTTTTCTCATGAAGCTTTTCAACTATGCTTACTTTAATGCTAATAAAATTACAATAATAAAATTTCATTTTGAAATACCATAATTTAGTAAATAAAATCTTACTTTTGACAAACAAGCTGGTCTTGATTATTCAGAAGTGCAGGTTACTATTAGCTAGATTCCATCGCCAAATGGTGGTCGTTTAAATGGTTAGGATTTATTCTAATGACAATATTCTTTCCGCAGATGTATATAATTGTATATATTTTGTAAATAAGGTGTACATAGGTTTAATTTGACCACCTGATTCAGTAGGCCCAAATATGTCATGTTTATAAATGGGTCCATAAGTTAGTGTAGAATTTTGTTTATAGGTTATGAAGTTGGGTAGCGTTGTTTATGATATATTTTCTATAGGCCGCTGGATCATAACCATGGCCGAGCCTAGGCCAGTTTTTGAGGACCACCCTTAGGAATGGCCAGCAAACCCTGTCAAAGCCCTTCATCACACAAGTGAGAGAAGACAGGAGAGAATCTTATGGAGGTGAGACTTTTCCATGTGATAGGCAATTCAACGTATATTGTCTACCACCAAAAAAGCCCCCCCTGATTAGGGTCAAGTATGCCAGGAAGGAATTGCTTCAACTTGTTCACCAGAATCTTGGTGAAGATCTTAGCATCGGTGTTCAAGATAGCGATTGGGTGGAAAAAATCACAGAGAGTGGGGTCTTTACCAGGTTAACAAATTAGGGCAATCTCTGCTTCTGCTGTCATAGGAGTGAGTCCTGTGTCGGATGTGAGTGCGTTGGATAATGTCAGTATGCGGTCTTGTAGAAGGGGGAGGATTGTTCCGTAGAAAGTGAATAGGAGCCCATCTGGGCTGGGCATCTTTCTAATGGGGAGCTCTTTTAGAGCTTGGTAGATTCATCAAAGGTGATAGGGCCCTCCAACAGCTCAGTTTGTTGTGGGTCGAGGTGTTTCCAGTTGCAGGAGTCAAGGTAGAAGTCTATAAGTTCCTGGGGAGTATCCTTTAAGGAAGAGAGTGCTTGGTAGAAGCTATGGAATGCATGTGGTTTGTTTCACTTGTCTGGTAGTAGTCCAGCCTGTGTCCCCAACCCTGATCTTGACTATGTGGGTTTGAGCTTGCTGCTGCTGTGGTTTATGAGCGAGAATTGCAACACCAACCTTGTTTGCCCCTTTGTAGAACTATTGTTTCCTTTACTAGGAAAGACCTCTCAGCTCTGTTTGTCCAGGGGGTTCCCAGTTGTCCTCACAACAGGGGTAACTGTTACTTGTTGCATCAGGAGGGGGGTGGACTAATCAAGGCATTGCAGGGTCTTTATCTCGACAGTCAAACCTGTCTCCACTAATTGAGATTCCTTTGCATGTGTGATAGCAATAGGGGACATGACGTCCGTGATGGTGGCCTTGGAGACGTCCCCAAGAAAATGCATTGAGTTCCCCTGTGTATCATTGAACTCAAAGTAATCTGTGAACCCATTTTTGCACCTCCCCATCATCAACTGGGTCCTTAAGCAGGTGCTGGGGAAGTGCCCATCCAAAGCTCAGTTCTGAGTCAATACTAGTTCTATATGTGTTTGGTCCAAGATAGAGATATCCGAGATGGTGACGGTCTCCAGGTCTAGAAGCAGGTAGTGGGTGAGAAAAAGATAATCTATACAGGAGTAAGAGGAATGGACATGTGAGGAGAAGATGTAGTCATGTGTGTCAGGGTGTCTGTAGTGGCGTGCGTCTACTAATCCCAGATCGGTGAGATCCAGCTTGGGTATTGCTGACATTGCTCCAGAACCCTGGAAAAAGATAGTGCTTCGATTTAGCTCAGGGTCCCATCACAGATTGAGGTCACTTCATACTATAAGATTACCCTTCTCATGTGCCAGAAGTTCCCGCAGGAGGACTCTAAGATAAGTATCTTAGGCCTGGTTGATTGCATAGTCATTGAGGAGGGTGAGCAGTTGCGCACACCGTTGAACTGTTAGCTTCGGTTGTATGAGTAAACAACTACCTCGTAAATTATGAGTGCCCAAACCACAAAGGCTAAACAACCAACAATGCCAAACCACTAATTAATGAACCACGACTTACTGAACAACGAAAAATATTTATTTTAGGTAGAATCCGAATCTACCACTACTTTCAAATCAACTCATCTAACCCACATTGTATTACCAGTGCAGGAGTTTTTTAGCTAAAGTATAAAATGCACAATGCAGTCATGGGTTAAATAGAGAAGAACATAGTAAGTGTCACACGTTTATTTTGAATGCGAATGTACATGTTGTTTATTTTTCCTTTAACTGCGCAGTGTTTGCAAGATAATAGACAAACCCGTTTCAGGGCAGTCACTCTACCAAGGCCCGTAACACTTGTTGAACTTGAGTGATAATTAAACAGGATGGCACGGTCTGATGCCTGAGGAATGGCGCTCAATTACTCTCAAATTACTATCTCCCCAATAACTAAAGCCTTTATCCCACAAATGCCATCTCTTGGAACAAAGCCTGTCAAAGATCAGACTAACAAGTCCATGTGGCATCTTGCGGAAACGTTTCTTTTCTGTGCGAAATGAAAGTCTGTCTTTACTGCTGCGGTATCGCTCTCTCCAAGTTGCTCCTTTTTAATGTAGTTTATTTTTTCAAACATTATGAAGCATGAGAACACAAATGGCTCAAATTTCTGTAACTCATTCTGAGCTTCATCAATGTCATGGAGACCGGTGTTCACAGAAGCAGCGATTAAACATTTACGTGGGCTGGTTAATATTCCTTGTAATTCTGTGCCATATTTTTTACATTCGCGGCTTTGGCTCAGTTAACTAGATTCTCTAACTTTAAAAATAATTTCTTTAAAACAAAAAAGAATAATAATATGTTAATTAAACTTACCTTTGGCTCGTTCTAAATGAAGTAGTGGTTAAGGAAGTCGTGGGTAAAAAAGTCGTGGTTCAGGTCCAGGTCGTTGTTTATGAGTCGTTTTCAGGCCACTCGTTCTAAAAAATTCGTTGTAAAGGTCTTTTCCCGTTAGCTTCACATAATGGTCATTTATGTCCGGGACCGTCTTTAGTATCTTGGTAAAAAAAAACTGCCTTGCACATGATAGCCATCCCTGCCATCTTCGTAGTAGTGTGTGCCCACTGGCGGGTAGAGCATTTCAGATGTGACATGCAGTGAGAATTCTCCCACAGGAGGTGGGTCTCATGACGGAAGATGATAGCACCAGAACTGCCATCATTTGTTGGGTGAGTTCAAGCCCTAGGCATTAAGAGAGAGTAGTTTAGTGTACTATGTAGTAGTCATAGCCTGGTGGCATGAGCTGTGTTGCTAATTGAGCATATGAAGGTGTGTTTTGTCGCAGCCTCCAGGCAACATCGCTGGGAAGCATCTCCACACGCTGCAGGGTTGTTGGCTGTGAAGAGAGTGAGACAGGGTGTGCATAGGAGGACGGACAGGTTGGGAGGTCTGGGCTTAGCTCGTTGGCGGTAAGTAGCAGGTAGTATGATGGATCCACTGGAAGGTGATAAGGGGGTCCCCCTCAAGGAAACTTCTAACCTAAACGAAGAAAGTAAAAAGGGGATACCCAAAATTTAGAAGGCCAACAGAGGCTAATAGCTCCATTAAAGTCTGAGATGACTGGTATTCTGGTGCACAAGATTAATCCGAGGAGTCACTCCCCGGAGGAATGAATCAAGGGAGGTTGTCCATTGGGAGTCTGCATCATATTTCCAGGCAAGGGCATGCCTCCCAGGAGGTTATGCATGTCTGCATGTTGCCAAGATCATGCAAGAGTCCTGGACCCCTAAGGCCAGTAAAGGTCGAAGCCAGGACCTATGTGGGAGTAGTGCAACATCAAGCATGCGTCCAAATTTCTGTGCATACGGGGAGCAGTTGATAAGCCTGCATGCTGGTTGGAAAATGACAAGGCGCACCCGGACATAATCTGTATTTTAGTTCTGGGGCACGAGGCAGTGTCTTGGTTTCCCTTCAGGGGGGTGCAACCTTATCAGGCCCAATGTCGAGCAAAGAGTCTATGAGTTACATCATTCACTAGGGCAACACAGGCTGCTCCATGGGGTAAGCTGAGGTGTAGAAGGGGAGCAAAGTTTTGAAGAGCCGCCAGCAGAGGCAGTTGGGCAGATACCCCTTTCCATATTTCAAAGATTCTGTATGATGTCTCTTTTAGTTTCTTGAGAGGCATGTTCTTTGCAGCATTAGTGCAAACTACGAGGGCGCACTGTGGTCCGAATGGGGTGCAGTGTCTCACAAAATCAGTCATCTTCCTTCCATCAGGGATCAAAAAGTAGGCACCCGCCCTCCCACATGTACATGATGGTGAATGAACGTCCCCACTGGAAGTGAATGTTGAGTTCTAATAGCCTGTCAGTAACTGGCTGAAAATCCCGGCTATGTCGCATGGTGATGGGACAGAGATCTTGGAAAAGTTGAATTGTGGCCCCTGAACACCAGGCCAGCTTTGCATTATTCTATGCTGTCCTTAGAATGGATTCTTTGTCCATAAAGAGGTGGACTTGGACAAAGCTCGGTGAGCTCTATCAAGAACAGGAGGGGGAGCTTCATCGTCTCTGCAAATCGTCTGCAGGAGCTCAGCGGTGAGGGCCATGATGGCACGAACCCGGATTTTGTTCCAATGGCTATTGTTCTCTAAATCCTCCCTCTTCGTTGTAGATCGATTTGCTATTCTTCCAGTGATATCACCTTTGCTCCAGGGCATTCCCTGATCCTCTGATTGGACAACTATGTCCAGGTCATCCACGAGCCCCCTATCTTGTTGACGTTGCGCTCATTATCCTGGATGCAGGACTTAAAGTCATTTTCGAAGGAGCTTATTCAGCGGCAGATTTCCTGCAGGAAATGGTCTGTATAGGCCTGAGATATGGGCAAGGTTCACTGTGCTGCCATCAGCGCTGGGGGAAGCAGTGACTTCATTTCCACAGGGGGTGCTTTTTTCCAAATAAAGTGACTTGATTGTGTTTAGTAAATCCAATTGGTGCAACTGTATACATGAAGATATATAGCAAAGCATGTCAATTATCTTTGGAGGCTGTAGGGGCAATCTAGGGTCTCCTCCAGATTGCGCCCGCAATGTACTCCCCACTACAGCCTAATGTACGGGGAGGGGTGCCTAATGGCTAATGGAGTAGAGTCTTCCATAGGCCAGGGAGCCCTGCGCGGACTAGCCACTAATATCCCCAGCTTTGGAATAGTAGATGTATGATCAAAAGCTTGCAGTGATTTCCTTCAGGTGATGGGCAAAATCCTCTTGGTAAGGGAAGGGGAGGTAGCAAAAGACTTCAATAGTGCCCAGGCACTTTTACTGGTTTTCCAGCCCCCCTCAGGCATCAAACGTCAGCGGTCCCCATGCTGATGTTTCCACACCAGATACAATTGATGCATGAGCTAAAAGCCTCCAGTGTAGCCTCAGAACCGGCCAGGGGGTCAGAAACTCTGCTCACTGCTCCAGTGAGCCAAAGCGGCAGGGAGTGTAATTAAGACAAAGTGAAGACAGGGGCAGGAAGACCAATATATATCCCCGGTCTCAAGGTTTATGTGGGGTGCAAGGATCCGTAACCCAGGCATTGCCTCCCTTCGTCAGCCCAGTGGAGCAGGTGTGATAGTCAATGCAACACTTGGCCCTTAGGTATGATGCAGACCTGGGCAGGTAGAGACAACTCTTCCACTGCTCCAGGGAGAGAGAAATAGAGGAGGCCAAGGCCTATCACCACTCTACTGTTCACCCTCTCTCCAGCACAGGGCCCAGTCATGCTCAGACCCACAGAACATCCTCAGTAGATCAGAAGGGAGGGAGGTTGGACACCCTGTCTCAGCAGTTTTACAGCAGGTCAGGCCATGTGCACCAGTCCTTTCAGACCCTGGTTCTTGGCTTTTTCTGACTCACAGCAGCAGCAAGAGTGTGTGGCCTTTTGGATAGAGGGGCTACCAACCTTCCCAAAGAAGATGCAGGAGGGGGAACAGAAGTCTGCTGCCAATTTGCAGCCCATTTTGCTACTCAGACTTTGAGGTCCAGTCGTGCTAACAGTCATTGAAGAAGTCAGTGTGAATGCTGGCGTGCAAAAGTCTGACTTAAGATGGCGACCAAGATGGTGGTTCCTCGGCCATTAGCCGTGTCCCAGGAGTTGTAAGCTGCTGGATGGGTCCTGCGGCGCCGCGGGTGGGGCCAGGGTGTCAGTGTTGGCCTGCCGCCATTGAGGGCTCTGCTACGCAGGATAGGTAGGTGATCAGGCGGGCTGCTTCAAGTTGTTGGTGCCGGCCCAGCCTGTTGCGGTCTCCAAGGCACAAGATGGCGGTGAGTGAGTATCACGCCAGGTCGCACGCCAGAGTCCATGACACATTCACCAGGACCACCCTCAGGGGACATTGATATTCCTCCAAGATATTGGGGGGAGATCAATCGCCTTTCTTGCATGTACGCCGTGCCTCGGATTGCACTGGAAGGACGGCGGGTGCCTGGAGCCAAGACTAAGTGCGTCCTACTCCATCCTCCACTAGGCCACGCCCCAGATCTATTTTTCATCTTTTTGTATTGTATTTTCACAGCTTTACGGTTCAAAATGTTGCAAAAATACTTAGCTTGTACAAGGTAAATGGGCATAATTAGATTTTTGAAAACGGAAAGGGGAGGTTTCACATTTTACTTTTTATTGTTTAGTATAAGCAATGTGTAAGTCAATTTAAAATGGGTGTGATATTATTTTTAAAGAGTTCTATTCCTCGAGCGGCTGCCTAAAGCTGTTGTTTTTTAATCTTTCACAGTGACCCCTGACGAAGAACCTACAGGTTCGAAATGCATTGGGTTTTTAACAAGCGTTTGCTATGAAATGTGGATCACTGCACGTGCCAATGTAAAAGCCTGGATTGGCGACAAAAGGCATTTGAAAATGCGAAAATAAAATATTCTGGTCCAAATTGATGTCTCCGGAGTGTTTCAATAAATAAATGAAGAATATGGTTAAAAGTGACATTTACAAAATGAGGAACTTTAGATAACTTGGTTAACTTTGGATAAATTGGTCTACAATGGAACAATTCCTACTTTCAGCAGTGCAACAGCATGGAACGCAAACCGCGGTACCTTTTTGAGCAAAAATACTTAACACATTGCCTTCAAGTTAAGCCCGACTGCTCTGTGCCAAGCTACCAGTGGATGAGCACAGGTTAATTTGGGTTTGCTAGTGACTTATCCGGGCTAGGATTGGGGTTGCACCTTGATCAGGGCTCACACCCCAGTCAAGCAGAAGCCCAATTTCTTGCACAAAACTGTTCCCGAAAATATTCCTGCAGGATGCAGAAAAACTGAAGCCTAGAAAAAACATTTGTGCCAACCAGGTTAAGCAACAGGGAGACACGCACAGAAATGGGGCCCAGAAAGCCAAGGTAGCCTGCAATGATTCAGAAACAATTGCAACCCAAATGAAGTACCCAATGGTACTCTTTGTATAGGGAAAAAAGTTGAAGTGACTTTTCTGAAAAATGGGTTCAGCAATCTTGGATTGGGAAAAGAGACATAACTCTTAAAATGATTATCGACATGAAAAATATTTTGTAATATAACTCACAAAAAGTATTCTTCAAGAAGGGCAAATAATTTCGCCCCATATTCAGACTGCACCCCATAATTCTGTTTTTGGTTGGAAACATGAAATGCGCAAGTGAAACACTAGATGGCACTGGGCAAGGATGGCTTCAGGCCCCCACCAAAGGGGGACGTTTTATACAGGCCTGGAATGCAGAAAAAACCTACCACAGCACAGCCGGTTAGTGAGAGACAGATAAAGAGAACATCCTTACATTCTGCCTCCTCTTAGGCACTCCAGATTGATGAGAATGTTTTAAGTAGAATTGTCTGACCAATCAAGGAGCATGAACCTGATCTACAGATTCCTATAAATGGTAACACAGATTATATCCATTTCAGTTGATTATGCATTGTAGTGGCTTTCGATATACATAAGGAATACTAAATCTCTTGAACTCCCATCAATGAGTACAGGAAAAGCTCTCCTTTTAGCAGAATGACCTCTACAACTCAAGTAAGATTTTAAGTGGGAAACATGAAAAGGAGGATAAAAACTCAAAGAGGAAGGACGTTTTTGGATGTTGTAACCATACTGTAAAAGTATTTATTATCTTAGAGATTTCAAAGGGACTGTTATGCCTAGGATTTCTTTTTTTTACCAACAGAAAGACCGTGACAGATTTATTTAGGACAACCAAAATGTTATCACCTACCTTTTAGAGAGGAGCTGGTTGTTTATGCCAGGTAGCTTTACGTTTCTGATTGTCTTTAACAGTTTGCAAACTATGAAGTAGTTTTTCTTGGATGTTTTAAAAAAAATTCTAAAGATTCTTGGACTACAGAAACAGAATGTATAATCTCTGAGAAAATTGGAATGGTCTGCGCATAGAAGCCAGTTAGGGCAAAAAAAGGGTGGAAATCCATTAGAGGAATGGTTCGAAATATTTTAATCATATTTGGTTGTTTGAAAAAGGACTTTCCAATTGTCTTGAGTGGAAAAAAATATACAACACATTAACAGCTCTCTAAGGCTTTTATTCAATCTCTCAATTTGGCCATTGGATTGGGGATTGAACCTAGAATTTAAAGCCATATAGATGCCTAATTTTTTTACACAAAGACTTCCAAATCCAGGAGACATGTTGAGGCCCCCAGTCAGAATCTTTTTGTAAGAGCAGTTCATGACGTCGGAACATGTTAGAATAGAATATTTCAGCCAACTCAGATGCCGTTGTTAATTTAAGAAGAGCAGAAACATTGGCAATTTTAGTAAAGGAAGAGATGAATGACTGAATAATTTTATTGTTCAGTTAATTAAAACTTACAATTAAAACACTTAAACGCACATCCTTTGTTAAAATCACACTAGAATCCAGCTGTCCTTATATGTTTGAAGTTCTCTGACCCAAAGGCCCTGCCTCCATCTACGGCAGGTTCAATAAGTTGTTTCATGTTGCTGATATATTGAGAGCTAGATGTATGGGAAGGCAGAAGGTCACCAGAAGCAATACAATGACCATTGGATGCAAGCTCTTGTAAACACAAAACACTAAGATGCTCAAAACTAAAGGAAAATGGGCAAGGTACACAACAAAGCATTGTCAATTTCCATTATGGAAATAAACACACCACACAATAAGTCCGTCCTTGATTTTCGACTCTCAGTCCCAGAGGCCCTGTCTCCATCTAGGGCAGATTCCATAAGTTATTTCATGTCGTTGATGCATCAAAAGATAGATGTGAGATGTATTGGGAAGCAGAAGATTGTAGAAAGAAATAATGCAAATATGGTGTCAATGACCGCTGTGACCAAGATCTCACAGACACACTACTATGTAGTGCTTAATGCACTAGCTGAAGAGCTACAGTACAAGGGTGAAATAAAGGTGCAATACCGAAGCATAGTCAAAGACTGATATAATTAAGATCTTAAAGACACACCACAGAAAAGTGTATGGTGCATTCGTCAGCATGTTATTGTGCTAGGCTTAATTGAGCAAGGAGCGCTCATTGGCATTGTCAATACCAATAACAACCATGCTCTTAAAGACTTACTACGTGTTGGTGCTCTGTGCTTCGGCAGATTTGTGATAAAGAAAAATAGGCTAATAAAAAAGAAATGCAGGGTCGCTGAAGATGACAGTTGTAGCCATGATCATAGTGACTCGCTAACTTAAAGTGCTTAGGCCCACATGCATCAAAGAAAAAAACGGTCGCAAATGGGCAGATTCTCAGAATCTGCCCCCTTTCAACCGGTATTTTTGCATTTGGGATGCATCGTCCCAAATGGAAAAAATCGCAATTTCAGAAATCGCAAAATTGCGATTACTTATATTGCGATTGCATTTCAGAAATCACTATTTGCGATTCCTTAAATGCAATCGCAATTTAAGTAATCGCAATTTTGCGATTTCTTAAATTGCGATTCACTGTCTCTCACTCTATCCTGTCGACATATAGCACACCACATCCTGGGTTTGAACATGAGAATAGCAAAGTTCCCACCACAAGAACGTCAGAAACAGGGTGATGGATGTGGCAACCAGGATATTGCTATATATTTTATTCCTTGCATTACATATTTTCAGCTTGGCCTATGCAATTTACGACGAGTAATTGACCTCAGAATTTAACCTTTCACCTAGTCTATGTTCCGCATTTAGTAGGATAGACACGACGCTTCTGATAAATGTGCAAACCGTGGTGTAAATGACGTAGGTAGGACTGGCGTGAGATGACGATGATGTAGGTACTTCTAACTGTATTAAAAACTGTAAAAGGACACCTCACAGACTTCTCGTCAGACTACTCCACCCGTCTGTGGTAGATGGCAGGCGGGTGTGGGTGCTCCTCAAGAGCTCTTGTTTTTTGTTTTTAACATACAATTTAACTTGCCAATATATCTGCTGTATATGCTTTGTATGCTATTTTTCTCCAAATTGGTGTTTTCGTATTGTGAATGTAATGCTTACACTACACTTGCAAGGCTGATTTCTCTTAGGTTTAAATGTGAGTTTTCTCAGCATTTTAGATCAAATGTGTTTTGCATTCTGAGAACAATTTCCTTGGTTTCAATTATGTTTTCCATAGTGCATTTATAAATGCGTCCTCGGGGTTTTTAATCTGCACATGTGATATTGCATTGCATTGTCTGAAGCGTCTCTTTCTTTAATGGTTTCAATGCTTCCATTTAAAAGTGCCTTGTGATCTGAGTGACTCTCTGTGAATGCGAGGTCATTATATTTTATATTTTATATTTTATATTTAAATGCCTTTCTCTTGAAGCTGTGCCTTCTAAATAAATCTGTTAAACCTTTTGGCTTAGTTTCCATGACTCACATATCTGTTTCCTTCATTTTAATGTGAAAATCGGGCCGATTCACAGAACTAACTTAAGACAAAATCCTAAACTTACTACATTTGGTATTCATAAAGGCATTTAGTAGTAGTAAAGTTAGGATTTTGTCTCAAGTTTGACTTAAGACAAACTTAACACAGACTTCAGACAGACTTAAGACAGACTTAAGACAGGCTTAAGACAAACTTAAGACAAACTTAAGACAGACTTAAGACAGACTTAAGACAAAATCCTAACTTCAGTCTGTCTTAAGTCTGTCTTAAGTCTGTATTAAGTTTGTCTTAAGTCTGTCTTAAGTCTGTCTTAAGTCTGTCTTAAGTTTGTCTTCACTCAAACTTAGGGCAAAATCCTAACTTTACTACTACTAAATGCCTTCTGTGAATACCAACAGTAGTAAGTTTAGGAATTTGTCTTAAGTTAGTTCTGTGAATCGCGCCCCCCACTTCAAGTTAAGGTGCCCCCTTGTCCCCTAAACTGCTCCCTCGAACATTTGGCAAAGGGGCCCCCCTGGCTCCCAAAAAGTTCCCTACAACACAGCTACCAAAATAGCCAAAGGGTGCTTCTTTCCGTTTGTCTCTGGATCGAATTCTAAACAAGTGATATGCACCTCTGAGGTTTTGTTTGACCATTGGATCGCTTCTAGGATATCTGATATTAAAGGCAAAGGGTATTGAACCTTTATGGTACCCATATTTAACCCTCTGTAATCTGCACATGGCATAAGTTCTGATGTTCCTTTTCTGCGGCACAAAAAACAAAGACACTCAAGCAGGGAACATAGAAGGAGTGATTAGAAAGTTCACTAAATTTGCAACTAGATAGTCTTTTACAGCTTGTCATTTTAGAGCTGACATGGAGAAAATGCACCTGTAAAGAACAGTTTCATTAGGCAAAATCTATATGGTGCAGTCAAATGGGAGATGAAATGGGAAGTCCTTCGTATTTGATTCTTTTAAAACATCTTTGAAAAACAATATATTTTAGGAACCTTGGAGTGTAGAGCGAAGAACTGAGTGCAAATATCAGATGGAAGTTTAGGAATGTAAAGAGAACATTGGCCGGCAGTATATTGGGAAACTTAGGGGCCCATTACGATGTCGGGCGGATTGCCTCCGCCAGGCTGGCGGTAGCCACTGCCGGCCTGGCAGAGGCAATCCGCCCGACATCCATTCCCGAATTCCCCCCCGCCATATTAGTTTGGCGAGGGGACCGCGGCGGATGGAAAGACCGTCCGCCACCATATTGGACCAAAGGTCCAATATGGTGGCGGTGTCTATCAGACACCGCCAGCCATATTAGGATGGGCTGCGGGGTATCCCTTTCCGTGGTGGCAAAGCCGCCATGGAAAGGCATACGGTCTTTGCTTTGCGGGCCTGTTGCGGGCCCCCAGGGTGAAGGGGGGTGGGGTGCACATGGGGGGAACCTATGGTACCCCCCAGCATTTCAATGTACAACATGACAGGCACCGCACGGTGCCTGTCATGTTGTGCATTTAAATGTACAACGTGCATTTTTCGCATTGCGGCGGCCGGTGCTTCAAGCGCGGTCCGCCGCAATGTTAAAAATACGGGATGCACCCACCACTGTGGCACGTGCATCCTAATTGGGGACACGGTTCCTCCGCCCTTGTGGCAGACGGTGCCTGCCCCCGACAGGATGGCGGACGGACAAAGTCTGTCCGCCATCCTAATGGACCCCATAATGTTTTAGCAGACTAGTTTATGTGCAGTTTATGTCTTGCCCACTGGGGATAGGAAATTCAATCGAATGTTATAGTTTCATACTGGGTGACTATTCTAAGGGGTAAGGGTTGAGATTCCTCTCCTACAAAGCCTGATGGCACCAGAGTCCTATTCACAACTTTAACAGCTACCAGTACCTCTTTCGGGTAACTGGAACATGATAGTGTGAGGCCCACTGGATGTCCAAATGTACATTAGAATCTCCATAGTCTATGAAGATGGGAACCACAAGAGGTGTGAGCTGAAGTAAAAACTCTCTATGTAAAAGGACAACATTGATGCCTTCAGAGGTGATGGTAGGGGTATTTGATTGCTACTTGCCTCTATTTCCTGCAATAGAGACAAGCTTCTTAGTTTCTAAATTTATGAGAGAGACACACTGATGGAACAGGGCATGAGCTCAAAAGGTGACCCCCATGACAGCAATACAGCCCAACTTTTATCTTTGTATTCTCTTCCATTCAGTGAGAGAATGCTTAGTATATCCCATATGCCCGGGTTCATCCTCAGGCTCAGAAGACTTGGAAGCACTCTTGAAAACATCCGTTAATAAGTGGATTTCAATGAAGATTGCTTCCTACATTCCAAACTTCTTTCCTTGAGAAGACTGTCAATCTGGAGGGCCAGTTGGATTAGTTCCTGAAGGGAAGTCAGTCTGGCAACCCTTGTGAGTTCATCCTTTATTTTCATCCTTTAGAATCTCATAAAAAGGGTGAAAAGATTATCATCAGTTCAATACATTTCTCTGGCCAAGCCCTTGAACATAGGGATATAAAAATGGATGTTTGATGAACCTTTAAAAAGTTCCATGATTTCTTCTGGAGAACAGAAGCTATGATCTTGGTGATAAGGCACTTTTTAAAATCCACCAAGGAAAGCCAAAAAGGTGTTTAGAAGAGGACTAGCATCTGAAACTAAGGGCATCGCAGAGGCCAGGCCAATCCAATCAATGATTTTACTCACAATAAACCCTACCGGTACCTGTCAGAATTATAACTGTGGGGTTGAAAATTGAAGTGGACCTACAGATACCCTGAAAGGCCTTTAGTTTTCTTAGAGGTCTATTGATTTTCAATTCCACCAGGCAAGCCAGGGGAGGATTAAATGAGCCTTGGTGGAACATTTCTAATGGCTGGCAAAGTGAAGCATTCTCTGAGGTTAGATTCTGAATTGATAGCATGGCATTATTTACCACTGCTAGTAACTCTTGCAACTGTGGTGTTTCAATAGCTTGGTCCATATGTTGAGTATATAGGCTTTGCAAACTGTGAAGAGCTAGTCTTCCTCGAGACACATTCAGGGGCTTTTTCAATCAGGTTGTTGACTTCTAGAGGTAGTATTGGACACCAGAGTGAAAAAGCATTTCAAAATATCTCCAGAAAATAGCCAAGCAAGAAGGAGAACTGGAGACCAGAAAAAAACTATCAGCTGCAGAGAATCAAGCGGCAATGTAGCAGCAGGAACTTAAGAGAAACAGAGTCTAAAGTGTCTAGGAAGTGAGCAACTGAACTACCCAATGGAACTCTTTGCATAGAAAAAAAACAGGAAGTGACCCTTCTAAAAAAAATGGGTTCATCTATCTTCAATTGGGAAAAGAATCATATCTATTAAAATATTTATAGATATGAAAAATATTCGGTAATACAGTATATATAAATATACTGCAAGAAGTGCAAACAATTATGCCTCAAATCCATCCTTGCAATTTTTCCTACATGCTGCGTATGCCAGAAGTCAATATACAGGAAGTCGCTCCATAATTCAGTGCATGGTCGGGAAACAGAACATGCACAATGGAAACGTGAGATGGGGCTTCCATTGTGTCAGCCCATGAGCAGGAAAAAGGAAAAGAGAAATTCCTCACATATGCAGCCAGACAGATTGTGGACGTTGCTATGAACCCCAGATGCAGGGCAAGGGTAGGCTGACCCATCATTGCGTCAGCATGTCAACCATCTGGATAAAGCCAAGCAGTACACACCTCAATTGCCGAGCACACATCACATTCTTTGAACTTCATTCTTACACATTTTGGAAGGAAATAGCTGGGTAAAAACATGATTTTCCAGCTGCTTTGTGTTGAACCTCTTTTTTGTGAAATCTCATGCCATGTTGGTTGGGCCTTCCCACTATCTAATGCTTCTGAAAAGGGGGGGCCCTCGGCCCCCCCGCACGCATGGCGGCGCGGCGACCGTCGCCCCCCCTTTTCCCTCGTGGTCATTCGACGGTGGGGGCGTGTCCTGGGGGTGCGGCCCACCGCCGATTGGCCGGCGGCCCTCCTGACCCGGATTCAATGTAGTGGTTCCGGGTCAGGGGGGGCGGGCGATAGGAGGGGCCATCCGGCCCCTCAGGAATAAGAGGTAGGGAGCGCCCAGGAGACCCCCTTGTCCCTGGACGCTCCCTCGCTGAACGTTGTGCCCCGCGTTCGGGGCTTCTTTGTTTTGTAATTCTTTCCCTTTTTATTTTCAGGTTCGAGGGAATCCCGCTCGAGCAGCGCTGAAGTAACGAGCACCAGCCGTTTCGAGGACAGGGAGCGTTCGTCACGGAGATCGAGTGTGGAGTGTGGGCTTCGACTGCTTTCAGGCCGCGGAGAGAGACACGGAGCGTCGCCTCGCCGTTTGCGGTCAGCCGAGAGTCGGGGCTTTGAATCCGGTTGAGGGCGTCACGCCGCAGGTGCCGGCGCCGGTAGAGGAAGCGTGGGACGATCAGGTATCGGGTGGGGGCGGCGGTGACTTGCTGGCCAGGACGGAGAGGGATTTGGATGAGTGCCTGCAGAGGGGCGGCCAGACAAGGGAGAATAAAGCGCCGCTATTGTTTTGGGCAGGGAATCTTGGCGCGAACTGGGAGGAACGGTTGAATCAGACTACTAGCGCGCGCATTTAATAGGGGAGCGAAGCAGGGTCGACCAGGGCAGCACCTGGAGGGGAGACCTTGCAAAGTTTACTTAATCATTGCGCTGGATGTAACACACAGTGTACAATTTTCAGAAAACGAGGTGACATGTCTGAAATGTTTGTACATTAAGGTTTTGTTTAATTATTAAGTGATTATTTGTGCATAGCCTGACACAAAGTAAATTAAGGTCTATGGATCTTTTGAATGCTGCTTGAGGTGTGTGATTGTCACGGCTTTAATTGCAAGCCTCCACTGTTTTAAAAAATCGAGGGGTCTGTTTTTTCCTACAATCTGCCCACTTATTATTACAGGCTGGTGATAAGTACATTTAACGACATTAATGGTGCAATAGGTCGTTTATAGGAGGGATATTGTGGTGATTTGGGGTGATTGTACTGATATAAATTTTTGTGGTACACAGCAACAGTGAGGTGAACTGGGGGGTTCAATTGTCTCCCTGTACTCACACTGGGTTTCCCTAAATCTGTACCCTTGTTTCTTTATACGGTGCTAATACATATCTCACTTTCAGGCAATTTAACGTGATTTTGGGGTGCGATTCACTAGCGGACAGGACCTAGGGCCATCCAGCACTCAACGTGGTGTGGACGGGGACCACTGACCGACCGCCAACGAGGACCGACGGACTGATCGGTAAGAGGGGTACGGGGGGCTAGCACTCATCGCTCCTGGTGGCCGCCGGGTGGGTCTACATTAGGTTTACTCACCCCTTACATAAGCGGACAAGCCGCTAGTGTTGCGGTCGCCGTTGCATGGTGCTGAAAGCCCCCTGGTGACCCTCCATCTGAAAGGTACACAGAGTTGGCCTGTTGGGATATTGAGAGAGTAGGCTGCTGTTGTCGGGGGTAGCATCATGCCGGGTCCACGGGGTGGAAAGAGGGGGTCCAACATGGAGGCTATGATGCGGGCCATGATGCGTGACATGAAAGATATGAAACAGCAGCTAGGGAAAGTAAATGAGCTGGAAGCACGGTTTAATGAGAAGCATGGTGACGCCCCAGGTCCATCGGGTAGGCCTATTCGCAAGAGGGTTGCACCAGTGCCAAGGGGGGATTTTATCACCTCACCTACGAAGTCTAAGTCCAAGAGACCCAGGGATGACACCCCCACCCCAGGGCCAGTAGAGCCGGTACATTCTGTGCCGTCGGCGGTCATGCCACCCCCGCATATACCTATGCCTACACCCCTTGCCCCCGTGGTGCCGGTACCTGTAGGTCAACCAGTAGACGCTGGGCCTGCTTCCCCACCGGTGCCCACAATCCCGGGTACAGGTGTGCCACACCCGGCACCCGCCCTGCCAGCTGTGTCAGTACCACAGGGCATAACCCCTGTGGTACCTGTTGTCCCTGTGGGTAATTGCGAGTCAACGCCCCCTGAATTGGTATCCCAGATAACGGCCTTGATGCCATGGCTCCAAAAAGGGGGAGCTTTTCCGAATTCTGCAGACCATGCAGCAGAAGCGGCGAAGTTTGTGGAAAAAATCAGATTGGCGGCGGTCGCCAACAGTGTTGTCTTGCCAGTATCTTCTCCCCTTGCAGGTCCAAGTGTTCCCCAGCTGGACGGATTGAATGGGCAGCCGCCCCCGGTGCCCACACTTGGTAAGGAAGTGGCATTGCCACTCTTGGGGGACGGTGTTGTACCTTCCAGGAGCGAGAATCTGGCTCAGCATGTGTCATTAGCTGTGAAAGAGATGATTTGGGCGGATAAATACGTTTACATTTATTCTTTGTTGTTAGATAATAGGGAAATGGAGCAGGCAAAAGCACTGAAGGAGTGGATGCTCCCAAGTGAATGGAGGGCGCAGTGTACTAGATTTAGGGTTGAGGAAAATCTCAACAACTGGATGCAAGCATGGGCTGTATTCACTGCAGTTAAAGCGGAGCGTCCTCCAGATTTACAGGCAGCATTGGCATGCTACTCGAGCAGGATTGTGGGGTGGAGTCAACAGTATTCTGGGGAAGCATGGAAGGGTTATGATGTCAATTTCAGGAAGGCATTGGAATTCAACAGATCATTGCCATGGGACACGGTAGATTCCATGGCGTGGCACAAACAGTTCTCCGATACTGCACCTCCCCCTCAGTTCGGTGCGGGCAAGATGTTCACTAGACCGCAGCAGCCCTTTCGGCCCCCCAAACGAGTGAGGTACCTGGGAAGTTTAGGGCAGGTGGGCCAGAGAAAAAAGGGGTGTGCTGGGATTTTAATAGGCGCACCTGCACAAGGGCCGCGTGTAAGTTTAGACATGCATGTTCCTCCTGTGGGCACCCCTCCCATCCAGAAACTACCTGTAGGTCCAAGCAAGGTAACACAGGTCAGAGGGGTAGGGGAAGGCCAGTATAATTCAAACAGGTCAGGCCCCCCCACACCAGTGGATGTGGCGGCAATGATTCCATGGTTGAACAGATACCCAGACCACACATCGGCCACACTACTTCAAGAAGGTTTTTCTAAGGGTTTTAGGATCCCGGCCGGGGGATACACAGGCAGTGCGCACTGTAGAAATCAATTATCAGTCAAACACAATCCGGCTGTTGTGGCCGCCAAAATTGACAAGGAGCTTTCATTAGGCAGGATAGCTGGCCCTTTTTCTGAAGTGCCAGTACCCAATTTTGTGTATTCCCCACTGGGAGTTGTCCCCAAGAAAGAGAAGGGGCAATTCAGATTGATTCATAACCTGTCAGCACCGAGGGGGACGTCACTGAATGATGCCATTGACGAGGGTATCTGTAGTGTTAAGTACGCCTCTTTTGATCAGGCTGTTAACTTATTGCAGGCCACGGGACCCGGGGCGCTGATGGCGAAATCAGACATAGAATCAGCCTTCCGCCTCCTCCCAGTCCACCCGGCGGACCAACATCTTTTAGGTTTCACCTTTGGGGATAGGTTCTACATGGACAAATGCATGCCTATGGGTTGTTCTATTTCTTGCGCCTACTTTGAGATGTTTAGTTCATTTCTTGAATGGGCCATGAGACAAGTGACGGGCCATCAAGGGGTCATGCATTACTTAGATGATTTCCTCTTCCTCGGTACAGCGGGATCTCAGGAGTGCGCACTGGCATTGCAGGAATTTTGCGTGCTCATGCGGGCTTTTGGGGTCCCGCTTGCGCCCGGGAAGACGGTGGGCCCGACCACCTGCTTAGAATTCCTTGGCATCGAGATTGACTCAATGGAGAGATGTTGTAGATTACCTAAGGACAAGGTGTGCAAATTCAAGACATCGCTACAGTTATGCCTCCGGAAGGAGAAGGTCACTTTGCAGCAATTACAGGAGGTGGTAGGGCAATTGAATTTCGCACTGAGAATCATCCCAATGGCTCGCCCCTTCTCTCGCTCCATCGCCCACGCGATGAGGGGGCTGAGGGAAAAGCACCACCGCACGCGCCTATCGTCTGAAATTCGCCAGGATATGCTTATTTGGATGGCATTCCTGGAGGATTTTAACGGTAGGGTGGTCTGGCCCGGCCCGCTCACAACATCGGCGGAGTTGGGACTATGGACTGATGCGGCCGGTAGTGTGGGCTTTGGCGCCATCCTAGGGAACAGGTGGGTCGCTCAACAATGGCCAGAAGAATGGAAGACATGGGGTCTGATCAGCAACATTGGCTTCCTTGAACTCTTCCCAATATGGGTGGCACTGATGGTATGGCCCGAACACCTATGTAACCAATCAGTGGTGTTTTGGTCAGATAACATGACAGTGGTGGAATGTATCAACCAGCAGGGGGCGCGGTGTCCTTTCATACTTCGTCTGATCAAAGAAATTGTTCTGCGGTGCCTTAAACTGAATGCTAATTTTAGAGCCAAACATGTCCCTGGTGTTTTAAACAATGCGGCTGACTCCCTTTCTCGCTTCAAAATGCAGGTTTTCAGGGAACATCTTCCCACAGCAGACCCCTCGCCAGCACACTTCCCAGCAGTACTTTGGCAGATTGGTGCCCCAGATTACAGGACCTCGTGGTCGCTAGCCTAGCCCCCAGGACCAAGACGGCTTACGAAGGGGCGTTTCTGTCTTATTGTTCTTTCTTGGGGCCACAGTGGGAAGTGCTTTGGGCGAAGGAGGATGGGTTTGCAGCCTATTTAGAATGGATGCACAAGGAGGGGCGCTCGGTGGCAGCGGCGACCAGACATAGGGCAGCAGTATCATTCTTCGCTCAAGCTAGGGGCTTCCGGGATCCCACTAATACCTTTATGATACGTAAGGCTTTAAGGGGATGGCGCCGTATTCAGGGACACCAGAAGGATAAGAGGAAGCCCATTGGGTTGGCCCGGCTAACAGCCTTACTGGGCACGCTGGAGACTGTTTGTAACTCGGAGTGGGAGGTGCTTCTTTCTAAGGCGGCATTCTCCCTGGCATTCTATGGGGCGCTGAGAATTAGCGAACTTGTGACAGGTTCCAAGTCAGACCTACTAGGCGGCCTGCAAAAGGCTGGGGTGACGATAAGGGGTGACACCATGTGGGTGACTATCCAGAAATCAAAAACCGACCAAGAAGCTAGGGGTCACACCATAGTTCTGCAACGGGCCCCCGCCAACCCGTGCTGCCCGGTGAGGCACGTAGAATCACTCCTCGGACTATTGGTAGGTTCAGCGGGCAGGGCATTGCTCTGTCACGCCGACGGGAGCCCCTTGACCAGGTATCAATTCAGGAGAGTGTTCGAAATGGGGGTTAGGAAAGCAGGTCTTGACCCTAGAGATTTTGGCTCTCATTCCTTCAGGATTGGGGCAGCAACTGAGGCGGTGGCGGGGGGCCTCCCGGTGGAAAGAGTGAAGACAATTGGGAGATGGTCTTCAGAATGCTATAAACGTTATGTTCGGATTGACATGCTATGATTACTTGTCACTCACGCCTGGTCTCTTTCCGCTCTCTTACAGTTTCTCAGACCTGTTACGCAGGGGAGGAATTTGTCGTCGGGCACCGCCAATATTCATCGGCACGGAGCGGCGAACAGGAAACAATGAAGAACAATGTCTGGATTGTTGGTCATTCATATGTGAAGCGAGCAGAATGTGTCTTCCTGTCAGGTGACAAGAGGAAAAGGGCGGCACAACTAGGGTTGGACATCACATTCTTTGGCAGAGGGGGGTTATGTCTTCACGAGTTTAGGGGATTCTTCCAAGGGCTGTTAGCACGCCAGCAGTCTCCACCGTCAGTGGTGATACTTCACCTTGGGGAGAATGATTTGGCAACACTGGGCAGGCGCATCTTGATTGAGGAGATTATCTCAACGGCGGGTTGGATAGCTAGGACCTGCCCCGGGTGCACACTAGTATGGTCACAACTCATACCTCGACTTCAGTGGCGGGGGGGTCATTCGGTCAGGGCGTTGAATCACTCGGTAAAGAGGATCAACACACGGTTGGATAGGTTGTTTCGAACCCCCTTGTTACAGTCAATACCTCATGGGTGCATCTGGGGTCACAAGTATTACTTGAAGGACGGGGTTCATTTGACAGAGGAGGGTAATGTCCTATGGTCTGACAATATCTGGGCTTGGCTAGAGGGCTTTGAGAGGAGGAGGGTGTCCTTAGGCAGGGGCTAGAGGGGGAGGCCAGATCGTCGGTTAACAATGCTGGCCTGTGGCGGTAAGGTCATTATCGGTGAGCACATATTTGAGGTCTGAGGGGGCGGGCATCATCCTATGGAGGTTCCCGCCCGGGGGGAGGGGCCTGCGGGCCACTCCCAGTACTCCAGGGGCAAGGTAATATGCAAAGGAGCGCGGGTAGGAGTAGTTCACGCTTTCCTTAGGCTGGTAGCCACCCCGCGCGCGTGGACTCATGACGCCACCGGCGCAGAGTAAGGGCCCTCCTTTAGTGGGTAAATGGAGTTTAGGGCGTAGACCGGGCAACTCCCGGGGTAACACTGCGCATGCGCACTTCTAGGGGGAGGCGCAGCTTGTAGGACCTGACACCGGTAGTGACCCTGCCATATGGCCAGAAATGTACAAAAATCAAGTGTAGGATGTTTAGTTTAAGCTAGGAACAACATGTATTGGAGTTTTGTTAAGGTCAGGCTCTCAAACTTGTTGATAACAATTGTATAACTGAATGTCCTGCTGATTTTTGTATTCAGTGTTGATTATGCAATTAAAACCTTTTTTAATTTCATACTTTAATAAATACGGCCGGGCGACTAGCGCCCGCCTTCCAAAAAGTAAAACACGTCTCGTGTCCACGTTCCTGGGTGTTGGGTGCCGGATTGGGGGGGAGGCGGCAGCTAGTCGCTGACCATGTGAAAAGGGGGGGCCCTCGGCCCCCCCGCACGCATGGCGGCGCGGCGACCGTCGCCCCCCCTTTTCCCTCGTGGTCATTCGACGGTGGGGGCGTGCCCTGGGGGTGCGGCCCACCGCCGATTGGCCGGCGGCCCTCCTGACCCGGATTCAATGTAGTGGTTCCGGGTCAGGGGGGGCGGGCGATAGGAGGGGCCATCCGGCCCCTCGGGAATAAGAGGTAGGGAGCGCCCAGGAGACCCCCTTGTCCCTGGACGCTCCCTCGCTGAACGTTGTGCCCCGCGTTCGGGGCTTCTTTGTTTTCCCACCCACCATCCCTTGGTACAAAGTTTTAAGCAGTGTTATGTCCGGTTTAATGATAAGTTTCGAAGGTACGGACCACGGGAGAGAGTGGGCTGTTGGTGTATTTTGTGATCTGTTGTTTAGGAATTTTTTCCCCTTTGTAGCAAAAAGATGTGAAGTGAACTGTATCTGAAGCTATGTGTCTTTAGGCCTTTTTTCCCTTTGTAGCTATACGTTGATATTGTTATTTTGAGAAACATGAGTGAACCGAATTGTAATTTAATGCCATGTGTCGTTAGGCCTTTTTCCCTTTTAGTTATACGTTGATACTGTTATTTATTAGCCAGTGTAGCTGTCCTTTAGAATTTTTCCATAGGTCGTCGTATTTATTAGGTATGGGGCATGCGGTAAGGTCATTATCGGTGAGCACATATTTGAGGTCTGAGGGGGCGGGCATCATCCTATGGAGGTTCCCGCCCGGGGGGAGGGGCCTGCGGGCCACTCCCAGTACTCCAGGGGCAAGGTAATATGCAAAGGAGCGCGGGTAGGAGTAGTTCACGCTTTCCTTAGGCTGGTAGCCACCCCGCGCGTGTGGACTCATGACGCCACCGGCGCAGAGTAAGGGCCCTCCTTTAATGGGTAAATGGAGTTTAGGGCGTAGACCGGGCAACTCCCGGGGTAACACTGCGCATGCGCACTTCTAGGGGGGAGGCGCAGCTTGTAGGACCTGACACCGGTAGTGACCCTGCCATATGGCCAGAAATGTACAAAAATCAAGTGTAGGATGTTTAGTTTAAGCTAGGAACAACATGTATTAGAGTTTTGTTAAGGTCAGGCTCTCAAACTTGTTGATAACAATTGTATAACTGAATGTCCTGCTGATTTTTGTATTCAGTGTTGATTATGCAATTAAAACCTTTTTTAATTTCATACTTTAATAAATACGGCCGGGCGACTAGCGCCCGCCTTCCAAAAAGTAAAACACGTCTCGTGTCCACGTTCCTGGGTGTTGGGTGCCGGATTGGGGGGGAGGCGGCAGCTAGTCGCTGACCATGTTTGTAAGTAGCACCATCTCCAGTGACACTTCCCTGTGGTTGTTTACAGATGTATTCATGGGGCACATTTCTATCCTCTCCACAATTTCAATGCTAAAGAGATGGCTAAAAAATAAAATCAATTTTATTTATCCATTTTATTCCAGTTGTTTTTTGTGATTGGCTATTGTGGCCTGATAGGATTTATGGGTTTTAGTTGACACTTCTTTCCCTTATACATTTTATATGTAGCCAAGCCTCCAAACGAAAGTACAATCTACTCCTGGATCCAGTAAAATCACTAGCTTAGCCCTGTTGTGGGATCAAAGTAATCACTGTTAGTCATTCATTGTTATTGTGTCTCAGCATCAGTAGTGGCCTGATATTATAGGGCCTGATTTACATCGTGGCGAAAGGGTTACTCCGTCACAATGGTGACAGATATCCCATCGGTCGAAATAAAAATCTCATTATATCCTATGGGATTTATATTTCAGCAGACAGGATAACCGTCACTGTTGTAACAGAGTAATCTATCTGCCAAAATCCAAATCAGGGTTACAAAACAATGGGAGGACCAAAAAATCAACTGGACCATGGTATGGTACAGGATCGAAAGGAAAGTGGTCAAAGTGAAAACGACTTCAACATGAGATTCAACATTACCTTTGAGTAATTCATAATCAACATTTATTAATGTTTAACACATAAGATTCATTTTCCATAACAGCACAATTGTCTGCATTAATGTGAAAAGGTGCTCCAAAGGGGGAGGAGGGAATGTGCAACAATGTGCAAGAGTGAAGGTTAGTGAGAGAGGAAGGTCAATGTGCAATATATACATCAAAATAATAAATGTCCTATCCAGCCACTTTCAAGGCGAAACGTATGTAAAAACATGATATTCTGGTGATACAGTGAATCTACACTGTTATCAATATATGGAAAACAGGTAAAGATTGTATCAATAGTAATATTAGAAGATAATAAGGACTTATTATACTATTCCCATTCATTAGCTAGGAATGTGCAATTTGCATGCCTACAGGCTTCAGAATGGGCATGTAATTATTGATGCAACTTTAGTACAAAGAGGTTGCATACCAAACTGTGCATTTGCAGGGGGTTGTTAAATGACCTACCCAATAAATATGAATTAGGCAGGTTACAATTTGCCATCACCTGTGATTCGATGTAAGCAAGACTGTAGAAATGCAAGAGACAACAAACCTTTGTTGTAACATTTGCTTTCTCAAAATTAAAGGGCCTGATCACGACATTTGTGCAGTTGTGCCTGCCCTTCACCGACATGGCTGTGCCAAAGACCCCCCAACTGATTACAAGTTCTTCTCGTGCAGGCGGACTGTCTTGCTGTTCCCATGGCGATGCAAAAAAAACAGGCATCACAATGGGAATGTCAAAAATGTTCCAGCACTGCATGGAAGGTGATGTCTATGCTGCCCTGGAACTGAGGGTGCAAGCAGACAGGGGGGCACATGCTGTGCCCTCTCGAAGGCATCCCCATGGTGGGGGTTTGTGGGGGCCATATAGGGCCCCCTTTGTTCCCTGCCACTAGCATTTTCATGGCTGAGCGCCTGCCATGAAGTGGCTGGCAGTGGAGGAACTTGTAATATGCTCAGCAGGACTGCGCCAGCCCTGCTCAGCATTTTACATTGGGCCTCTGCTACCCCACTGGCACAGAATTTTGGTTCCCTGGTGCAGGGGGCAGTCCACCACCAGTACCACTATACATGTTTAAGGAGCTTGTGGTCATTAAAGGGACAGGTGCTTCTGTAAAAAAAAATCCTGTCTGGGAAAACATTAGAAGGAGAAAGCAGTCACGGCTCACAGTGGGAACGCTGCGGGGCGGTGGGGTGGGGGTGGGGCAGGGTGGAGGGTAGTAAACTCTGGCATATTGGTGACCGGAGTTAAGTACATAAATAAATAAAATGAATGACATTGCGCGGGCTGCAACGCAAATGGCGTTGCAGCCTGTGCAATGTAATTCGTTTTATTTATTTATGCACTTAACTCCGGCCGGCCATATGCCAGCGTTTACTACCCCCACCCTGCCCTTCCCCGCCCCACCCCACAGCACTGCCACTAGGAGCCGCCACTCGTTAACAGTGATCTTCTGGGCCACTGCCTTATCCCCCTGAGGCTGACTGATAAGATCCCAAAGTGGCAACTGTCCCCCTTCTGAATCATTTACTATCCCATCTTTAGGGTAGGTGTGATAAAGTTCATTATTAGTTGGGGTGGTGGTAGCCCACCACACGTAATATTGTCACTATTATTATTAGACCTAGTAAAGGTTTCAGTATTTTAAACCTGGGCTCAATCCCTGGTAGCTATGGCACAGACAGGCTTTACTTAACCCCTTAGCTGTTGAGCCTTTCCCCCCCAGTACTGATGCCTTTTTTTGGCTATTTGGGGTAGTTTGCACTTAGGGCTCCATATCTTCTTTTTCCACATAAGGTATCCCAGACAAATTTGTGTACTATTTTTCCAACAGCCAGGGGATTCTAAAAGTACCAAGAGTTTGTGGATTTCCCTGGAGCGGACGGATAACATAAGCAAAATATAGATAACTGTTGAGTTGTTTCGGGAAAAAGTGCAGTGGATAACAGTGTCTTGTTTTTTTTTCTAAAAATGGCATCAATGAACGGTTTGCTGTTTTAAAGTCACCATCTTCTGATGTTTCAGGAACATGCAGAGCTGAATTTAAAAAAAAAACTTTTTTACCATGGTTTTGGCATTTTTTTAAGATGTAGCCCATTTTGCCCATGTTTTGAACTCTCAAGCTTCTTTCAGTTTGTGGTAGAAATCAGTGTGAAACCCATAGTTGAGCCAGCAAAGCTTTAGATTTCTAAAACGTAGAAGAAAATCAGGTTTCAGCAAGAGTCATATGTGTAGATCCCTCAAGGTTTTCCTGTTGAAATGAAGAAATACTGAAAATGAGTAGGAAAAAACAGCCATCTGTGACAACATCTTAATTTATAACTTTTATCAGAATGGCCAATTTGCTAAAGAAATATACAATTAGTCCACTAGGCCCTTCTGGTTGCTGGGACATATAGGGTTTGTAGGTTCTCCAATGACCCAAGGTAACCAGGGCCAACAACTGAGCTGCCAAGTTCAATGGTTTTTCATTGGTGCTGAGTATAGACCAATTCTTATGATGAAATATGCAGCGTGAACAATGGGCATCAAGGACACCTATGTATGTCTAAAGTCAGCACAAGATATGGAGTTTAGGAGCAGTGGTTAGTTGTACATCCCTGAAATTGTGGGTACTCAAACTAGCGTATGACTTAGAGAGTGGTTTTCACAAGGTATTCTTTCTTACATACTGGCTTACATTTGTCAGGCACAAATGCAGAAAAATCTAATTGGTAATAACAAATATCATACTATTCAATGCTCCCACATATCGTATGATTCAAATGGTGCCTTGTTTGTGTGGGTAGGCCTTGTGCCTGTGACAGGACATGGCCTAAAATGCTACATGAATACATCACGTTTCCACTCAAAACTGAACCATTTGTTGCAAAGTAGGGAGCTGTGGATTTTGGGCCCTAACTCAGAGGGCACCTAGGAAAACCTAGCAATCCTGTACATTTTTTAAAAATAGACATGTGGGAGAATTCAAGGTGGGGTGATTTGTGTGACTCTCATCAGGTTGTTTTACCCAGAATCCCTTGCAAACCTCAAACTTTGATTTAAAAAAAAACATTTTCTTCACATTTTTGTGAAGGAAAGTTCTGGAATCCACAAACTTCCTTTCATTCAGCAGTACCCTAAGTCTTCTGATACAAATGGTACTTCACTTCCGTGGGTAGGCCTAGTGCCTGTGACAGGAAATAGCCCAATATGCATCATGGATACATCAAATTTTTCCACCCAAAGCTACCCCTTTTTTTTGCAAAGTGCTCCCCTTTACAACTATACCTCTCCCACCCCAATCACTGCTCATGGGGTTGAGATATGCCCCCGTGAGCACTGATGCAGTGAAAGTAATATGACCCCTACAACTTGTTTTACTTTCACTTTAGTTTATTGAGGTTAGCGTTATTAGGCAGAATAAGGCAAGTTGTGCTGCTCGCACAGATTTTTAGTGTCAGGAGCTTGGTCCTTGCTGAAAAATCAGTGCGATTGGATCCTCACGGCCTGCCAGGGGGCGCCGCTTCTTGGGATGATTTTGCTTCGCTCAAGTACTTTTGCTGCTTGAGATGCAGCTTTCTGACAGCAAAGAGTCCCCACCACCTGTGACCACCCGTGTTGGAGATATCCCACCAGGTGCCCCCTTGGTGACCAAAAATCGCAGTAGGGGACGCCTAATGTCCGTCATGGTTACCAACCTACTGTAAGGGAGCCACACATGAGAAATAACAATGCCAAGCGGTAAATAGGTAAATTTGATCCGAACTGAGGTACATGCATAATGTCGAGTGGCTCAAACTCCGCCAACTTTGCCGGCAGCGCAAAATGTATCACCCATCCATAGTGAAAATCTCTGCCTTCAGACTTAGTCACTTTCTGGAGCTCGGATTCCTCCAGTAAGGCAAGGCTGAAAGCTATAGCTGAACAGGGCTCCATGAAGGGAATAACCTCTCTGCAATGTCCTGCTGAAATGGATATGCTGCTGTGAATTAGCTATGATCAGAAACATCCTGAATCTTTAGCACCGCAGCAGTACACTTTTGCTGCGTTGATTAGGCAAGTGCAAGAGCTCAAAAATGTACTTTGGAAACTATAGTGGTATTGCCAAATGCTGTGTTTGCTGAACACCAAGGTTACATAGACTTGTGTTTTACCTCATACCTCTTACTACCCCCCTATACTCAATATTTCACTCTGGTACATTTATCAATATGTGGATGATTGATTGCACCAGGCTGGTTCAAGCGAGAAAGTTCTCAAGAATTTGACCGCAATTTGAAAATGTCTACAGGAATAAGGTCTGCTTGTAAACCTTTAGAAGTAACAGGTTATTCCCGCACAAGACAGAACTTTCTTAGGAACCCAGTTCAGAACCTGCCTGGGCTGGTTTTCTGCTTCAGGAAAGAGTAGAAAAATGTAAATTGGCAGCACTGCAGCTACTGAACAGCAGCTATGCCCTAGCAAGATTCTGGCCTGCATACAGGGAATCCAATGAGCTCGGATGCCTGAGAAGCCAGTGGTAAGACTGCTACTCAAATGTTGGAAGACAACATAGATGCATCTGAAGAAGGAAATGTCTGTCACATTTCGGATCAAATCAGCTCTGCTCTGGTAGCTACTTCCAGCTTCTCTGAAATGGGGTTCCATCAGCATCAGGACCCTTCAGGGATATTAACCCCTTCTACGCTCATGACGAGGTCAGCTCGTCATGGGCGTAACCTGCGCTATGCGGATGACGAGCTGACCTTGTCACGTAACGCGGGATTTTCAAAATCGCAGCGCGCAGCGGGAAAACCGCTAGCGCGCATGCGGTTAACTATAAAAGCCAGCCAGCAAGTCTTTGCAGTGACTTGCAAGGTTGATATATTTCAGAGGAGATGGCCCATCAACGAGCAGAATAAATCCTCAAATTAGAGATAACTGCTTAAAATCTTCAGTGCTCTGTTGTGGTTTCAACATTTGACTTTTTAGCTAAACATGCTAATAAGGACGGTCTTATGTGAACAGACAGGTTGATTCAAAATCTGCATCCCTCAATCTAGTGGCAATTAAGAGTCTGGGAAGAGAACCATACTGAGGGAAGGACAGTTCAAAACCAGATCTCTTGAGCAGGATGTTTATGTCTTCTAATAATCTGTCTCAGTCAACGGTTAAATTTGCAGATGTTTTTAAATTCCTCTAATGGATTTATTTGCCTCTCCTTTAAAAATAAACAGCCTGATTCATGTACGGGCCGTTTTGCGTGGCCCTAATAGCGAATCATAGCGACTCGCTATTGAGGACACGCAAAACGGTATTCATGTAGGAATTGCTAAATAAATAGCGATTCCTACATGTTCTCTATTTGCGAGTAGAAAATTGCTACTCGCAAAAAAAGGAATAACTCCCCATTCATTCCTATGGGCCAAAAGGCCCATAGGAATGAATGGGGAGTATCCCTTAATTGCGAGTAGCAATTTACTACTCGCAAATAAGATAGCGATTTTAAGGGTGCCAGGGGTGTCCAAAGGACACCCTGTAGCACCCCTAAAATGCACATTTGAACAGGTGTTGCGCACACACATGTCCAAAGGACATGTGTGTGTGCAACATGCAACTTAGAAAAATGCTTTTAAAAGCATTTTTCTAAGTTTTTGCTATTTACCGAGAGGTCTGACCTCTCGGTAAATAGCGGCCCAAATTTGCAAAATCGCAATTTTTGAAAGTGTCATGAATAGCATTTAAGGAATCTCTAATAGAGATTCCTTAAATGCTAATTCTCGCATATTAGCTAATTCTTCATTAGCGATTTTTGCATTTGGGATTGTGAATCCCAACTGCCAAAATTGCACTCGCAAAAGGCAAGATTCTGAGAATCTTGCCCTTTGCGAGTGCAATTTAGCTTCATGAATCAGGCTGAAAGTTCCCAAATTCTTTTTTCGAATTCTGTCTACAGGGTATTTGGGAATGGGGGCACTCTCTGTTTCATGGCCTCATTAACATCATGTGTATGCCTTCCCACCAATTCTGATCATTCAATGCTTACTCGTGATAGTGATACTACCATTCAGGTAATGCAGGGCCTGGTCCTTATTTAAAGATTCCTCTTTCTCCTCGTTTGCTTCAACTCCAGGGTTGCCTTCCTTTGTCTCTCTCAGATTGGAAAATTGAGAGGAAATGCTTTCAGAGTAGAGCGATTTCTAAACACTTGGCAAAGTCGCCCAGATGTCTTGTCACCCGTCTACACTACAGGGTTCACAAAACACTAGAAGAAATTGAACTCTGGTGTGCTTCAAACTCTGTTTTCGCTCTGGAATGTGATATTCCTGCAATCTTGCTATTCTTTCAAGATGGCTTTGAAACAAGCTTGACAGTTGATACACTCAGAGCGCAAAGGGCAGACCTTAGGGCTTTCAGAACTGCTGATGGAGTAGTTCTTTAAATTGAAGGGGTGATGGTAAGAATTTTGAGTCATTTTCAATTTCTACGCCCATGGTAAAACTGGTTCTACCTGCTTGGGATCCCTAACTGGTTTAAAAAGCCTTACAGGGTGTCCTGTTTTAACTCCTAACCTCTGTAGATTTGTATCGGGAAACAACCTTTACAACGCAACTTTTACAACGCACTACCATTACAACAAAACTTTTACAACGCATGCATTTACAACGCAACAATTACAACGCATGACACTACAACGCACACCACTACAACGCATGTCATTACAACGCTGTCTTTACAACGCATACCATTACAACGCATAGCATTACAACACATAGTACCCCTACACTACCCAACACTTACCCTACTGTTGCACCCCCTGAAGTTAGAATAGTAATTTTGACCCCTACACTATCCAACACTTACCCTACTGTTGCACCCCCTGGAGTTAGAATAGTAATTTTTACCCCTACACTATCCAACACTTACCCTACCTTTGAACCCCCTGGAGTTAGAATAGTAATTATTACCCCTACACTATCCA
Organism: Lissotriton helveticus; assembly: GCF_964261635.1. Classification (NCBI taxonomy): domain Eukaryota; kingdom Metazoa; phylum Chordata; class Amphibia; order Caudata; family Salamandridae; genus Lissotriton; species Lissotriton helveticus. The sequence goes on from NC_136061.1 coordinate 1,788,543,976, forward strand.
ATACTTACCTTACATGCAAAGTAATATTATGCATTGTAATGGTATGTGTTGTAAAGGTAGTATGCGATGTAAGGGAATGCGTTGTAAAGGTAGTTTTTAAAAGTTCGTTGTAAATGCATGCGTTGTAATGGAATGCGTTGTAAAGGAGGTTGCGTTGTAAACAATGCATTGTAAAGGTAGGCATTGTAAAAGTATGCGTTGTAACGTCATACATCCATTTGTATCCAACGATGAAGGTGGTATTTCTTGTAGTGATAACCTCGGCTACACGGATTGGGGAGTTAGCAGTCTTACTTTGCAAACCTCCTTGTCTAAGAGTAATGCAAGATGGGATTATTTTAAACACTAATACTGGCTTTTTACCAAAGGTACCTTCTTAATTTCACGTCCATTAGGAGGTTGTTGGGACAGAAAAGTCCTCAGCATGTCGAGAGACATGCACCCCTGCCTTGAGTGCCCAACTGTATTGTTGTCCCAATCCCTAATGCTGACTGTTTGCCATAGGTGAACACAGTTCATGAGTGTGTGCCATGGCATGGGCCTGTCCCATGGATTGCAGTTTTGTTGGACCTGGAGGGGCACCCATAGCACTACCCTCATTGTAGTGTGAGGCTAGTGCCTGCACCAGGAGTTAAATGTGCAAACGCTTTGGGTACAGCATACCCTGTAGTGATCAGTAGTAGTGAACAGGTCCATTTTACCCTCTGTCACAGGAGTGAAGCCTTCAGACTCATGCATGCATGACACACTCTGCAGGAATTTGTCACGGCGGCGGGTTGTATTTTAGGCTCTCCTATGAGTCATAATAAGGCCCTTAGTCTACAACAGACAGAATATGCACAAATAGTAAAATGTTAGCTTTGATTAACTGGGTGCTGCAGCACCAAAGAAATGCAACTGACAGAAGTGAGCAAATCTACCTTCCTTGGAATTCTTAGGCAAATAAATGAAAACCATCAACTCACATAAGGAATATGCCATTCAATTAACAAATATTGTATACCTGGAAGGACTGACATCAAGACAGCAGAATGCATTGATGAATATTGCCCTTCACGTTTTTCTGTGCAAGGGAAGAGATATTGGGGATAAAAGTGAGCAATATTTTAAATAAAACAATTGAAGTCTGATGTAGTCTCTGATTATTGGCATTCACAGGATTCCCAATTTCCCTTCATCCATGCCTAAGTGTAGTTTTTCTCTCATTAGTGAAAGTGCTGAAACTAATGTACCAATTTTATGTGTGACTATTAAATCACCTTACTCCATCACTTTCCAAGGGTTTTGTACCTAAGAGCCTCATTCGCTTAGCTTTTCATTCTATGTGATTCAATGCACCTGAAGAACAGGTACGTCAGACTATACTCACAGACAAAATATTGGGTTATATAAAACATTAAGCAATTGAGAAAATCGAAATTTTCAAGCAAAAGCTCAACTCGCATAGAACTTCAAGAAATTCACACACGTGTGTATACATTGAGAGAAATTCACAAAGATAGGAAGAACAAGACTGCAACTGTGCATACCTCCTTGGAGCACATATTGGGCTCACTAAGAAAAATGTTGTGAAAAGTTGTGAAAGACCTATAAGACAAAATTTGAAAAGACTTCCAGTCCTTGAGTGCATTCAAAATCTTACAGGAGTAATGTTGAAGAGTTGGGTGTCCATCAACTGTTGTTTTTGCATTTGTCACCCCGAGTGGGACGGGTATGCTCAGACGTGAGTCCCGTACTCTCCATGCCACTGGAATCAAGCTATCCTGCCTGATGAGGGCTGAAAGCCCGAAACCGGTCCTAGGATGCCTGTTTCCAGTCCAGGGAGGATCTGGCTTGGCAGTTTGGGCTGAACAGTTCCCATGGGGCACAGGGTCAAGACTGATTTGCATATGGCTGGGTAAGCACTGCAGCGGCATTTTGAGAAGTTATTGGTGCGAGGTTAGCTAAAAGTGGGTGTAGGGCACGTTTTAAAGAAGATAGAACTGCTTTGTGATTGTTGCCCTCTAGACCTGGATAGGATTCCAAGAGAAATATCTTTGAAATTAGAGAAAGTAAAATAGATGTGAGCACATGAGCACCATGGGCTGTATCTTCAGGCTGTTTAGCTATCGAGATTATAAGTTGAGAATCATCTGCGTATGACACCAGGGCGAAACCATGCTTCCTATCAAGTCTGGACAGGGGCATAACATAGATGTTGAACATTGTTGGTGACAATGCTGAACCCTGTGGGACCCCACAGGGGAGATGAAAACTATCAGACTGCATACCCTCCCAATGTAAGCACTGCTCCCTCCCCTCCAAAAATGACGATAGGAGGGACAGAGCAGAGCCCTCAATCCCTACCTCCTGCTGCAGCGGAATTAAAACCATGTGGTTCACGGTGTCAAACGCTGCTGACAGGTCTAATAATACGAGGACTGCCTTGCCCCCTCCGTCCACTATTCCTCGGATCTCCTCAGCCACTACAATCAAGGCAGATTCTGTGGAATGGTGTGATCGAAAACCATGTTGAGTTGAGTCCAACAGATTGTTGGTATCCAGATAGTTAGTTAGTGCCTTATTCAGCGACTTCTCCAGGATTTTGGCTGCTATAGGCAGACCAGCTATCGGACGGTAGTTCTTGGGATCAGTGGGATCTAGGTTGGGGTTTTTCAGGATAGGCCTGATCGTAGTATTCTTCCAGCAAGTTGGATAGCTATCAGACTCCAGCACTTGATTTATTATTGGGGTCAGTTCATCTCCGATTCTACTAGCGACCATATGCATGATCACGGCCGGACAAGGGTCTTTGGGTGAACCCGATTTTATGGAAAGGAGGTGTTTGCAGACTTCCTCTTTCGCAATTCCTGGTAAATTCTCTAACCTAGCATCTATTTTATCTGCCTCCGCCTGTGATAGATATAGCTTATCTGGGCACGTTCTTGCATTCAGAAGGTCTTCATAAATTACTTGGACCTTATTCTGGAAAATGTTTGCCAGTTTGTTGCACATGTTTTGATCTGGTTGGAAGGAACTTGCCTGCTGAGATTTGGAAAGCAGAGTAACCATTTTAAAGAGTTCCTTAGAAGAATTCTTTCAGCTCAGGGCTGTACCAGGGTGATGAAGGCTTTAATCTCCTAACTGTTGACCATATTTCAGGTGCCACATAATTGGCTGCTGTCAGGACCCATTCATTAAACCTGGATGCTGCCTCATTATTATCTTTAGCCAGTGACAGGGAGACTTGACCCAGAGCTGTATCTAGATCGTCAGATTGAACTTTATTCCAGCGCCTGGTCTTTATTTTCACTGGTTTTGTTTGCCTTTGGTGAGTTGGCGATGTGACCCTGATTTTAAAATAAATCGCATTATGGTCTGACCATGGGAGGGCTACTACTCTAAACAGACTAGTCTCTGAATTGTTAGAGAAAATGCCACCTAAAGTGTGGCCTGCCTGATGAGTGGGTTCCAGAACTAGCTGGCTGAAGCCGAAGCTGCCAGATTATCTAATAGTCTGCCTGTGTATGGATTATTAGTTAATTCCAGGTGATAATTAAAGTCACCGAGAATGATAAAAGGGTGAGAATATATATAAGATTCCAAATGTGTCATTAATGCCTGCAAAAACGAGGCTTTAGGCCTAGGTGGACAATAGATTAGGAGACCCTGAAGATTTAAAAAGTTGTTTAAATTGATGGTAAAGAACAGTGCTTCTGCCGGTAAATCTGCGAGAGCTTTTACTCGCAGTTTTAGATGTTCCCGGTAAATTATCGCTATGCCCCCTCCTCTACCTACCTCCCTATCCTGTGAGGTGACTGTATAGCCCATTGGTAGCACTATGTTCCAGTCTGGACCCGAGGCATTATCTGTCCAGGTCTCAGTCAGGAAAATAATATCGGGCAATGTACTTTAAATCAGCTCTTCAATCTGGTATTTATGTCTCCCTAAAGACCGTACATTCATCAGAACACATTGCATGTGCTGTTCGCGATCTAGCTAAGGCTTCTATGCTGATCTTGGCTGGGACAGTTGCTAAGTGTGACCCCGCATCTCTGTCCTTCAGAACATCGGACATCTCAACATTCGGAAAGCTCCCCCTCCTCTCAGCTTGGTTAGGGCTGGTGGAAAATCCTTGACTCTGCCGAAAAGAACATTTTGGGTAAACAGGATCAGCTAAGTTCTAATCTTGCAGGGCCATATCACGCGGTTTACATGAATCTAAATCTGGATCCATCAACTGCTGTCTGCTGTAAGAACCCAAATTTCCACAACCAGGGGTTTTGGCGCTGGTCACGCTCCATGTGCCGACGGGCACAGATGGGCTTGCCTTTGGCGTGCCTTGGGCGTGCCAGCGGCGTGCCCGCTGCGCGCGCCAGCTGCGCGGATGCACCAGTGTGCCTGAGGTAGATACTACAGAGCAGACAACTAGTGCGTCAACCCCTGTGCAATGCGGACCCGCCTAATTTCCGGGTACCGCCAGGGCCGAGCAGGAAGTGCAGGAGATGAAAGACACGGAGTGGGAGCGACCAGGTAAGAACATTAAAAAATATCGTCTGAGCAGTTTTAAAATGTTATCGAAAATTGTACCAGAGCAACTAATAATACAGCAATGTGTGCAAAGTGCAGAAGTATCTAGCAGCAGCATGCAAATGATATAATAAAACACAGGTAGCAGCCACAAACACTTACACCGCTGCGCGGACGCCCCAGTGTGCCTTAAGTAGATTCTACAGAGAAGACAACTAGTGCGTCAACCCCTGTGCAATGCGGACCGGCCTAACTTCCGGGTACCGCCAGGGCCGAGCAGGAAGTGCAGGAGATGAAAAACACGAAGTGGGAGCGACCAGGTAAGAACATTAAAAAATATCGTCTGAGCAGTTTTAAAATGTTATCAAAAATTGGACCAGAGCAACTAATAAAACAGCAATGTGTGCAAAGTGCAGTAGTATCTAGCAGCAGGACGCAAATGATATAATAAAACGCAGGTAGCAGCCACAAAAACTTACACATGAGGAGATATGAGCATATTTCTCCTTTTTTACGCTTTTAATGGGTGTTGCGTTGAAAAACCCACTGCAACACCGATGGACCACTTCTCGGGCACAGAGTTATAATTTCTGCCATGTCGCTTACTCATGATTTTTTCGATCACTCAAAGCCACACAGGGTGGATTTGCATAGCTTCATAAATCTTTATGAGAGCCTTGTATCATGCATGTACCACTCTGAATGGTGCAAAAGTGACACAGGGCTTTCATAAATAAACTTACATCATGCTCACAGAGTTCTCAAATAATTCAAATCTCTGCTAACACATCATCCCTTGGCTGCTCTTCCAAACTGATAGGCAGGGGATAAGAGAGGTTAAAAATATGCTACATCCAGTTGTGACAGGTCGGGGGGAGATGGGTGGTTGTTCTCTGCAGATTTACTTGAGAAATTATCAGTGCCTGAGGTAAGCTGTGGATGTAATAAATGACAGTGCATTTTTTTAATTTATCATGGTAATAGCCATGTGGTCAATGTGATTGCTAGACTGAAGTATGTTTAATCTTTAACTCCCAGTTGTGGTGTGTTATAAACATCCTTAAAATGTGTCACAAGTATTGTTTGCCCAAATATCTCCAGATCCAGGGGCATAGCTATCATTGGCGGAGCAGGTCCAGTGACAACGGGTCCCAGAGCCCTGAAGGGCAATTGAACCCTGATAATTGTGGTATTTTACTATCCAAACAGCAGTCATAGGGATGATTTCCCTTGTAATTATGACACTTGCTATTCTACTATCAAAAACCTCGCATCCACGATCTCTAGCCCGGAACACCTGCTCACCAACTGGGACCTCCATACCACACAAGACACTATATCCATCATGGACTGCATGTACTAAGGAGCACCCATAGACCCCTGCCTCACCACGTCTTCAACCTCAGAAGTAATACAATCAGCAACAAACGCAGGAAAGTCATGAACACCTCCATCACCTCAGTCCCCTTCCCTGGGAGCTGGAAACACGCTGAAGTGAGACCCCTCCTGAAAAAAACATCTGCCGGCCAGCCGAACCGAGAAAGTACTGGCCCATCTCCCGGCTCTCCTATCAAGCAAAGGTCCTAGAGAAAGAGATCAACCAGCAACTCACCCAACACCTAGCAACCCACAAGCTCCTGGACCCCTTCCAATCTGGATTGTGAGCTACCCACAACATGGAAATAGCCCTAGTCGTAGCCACCGACGACATAAGGGCTCTTGTGGACCATGGAAAAGCAGCAGTCCTTATCCTCTTGGACCTGTTAACCACATTTGACACTGTCTCCCATCACATTCTGCTTAACAGACTCCACTGCATCAGGATCCAAAGAGACTCCCTCAAATAGATTACCTGACCGGTAGAACCCAGAGTACCTGTCTCGCACCGTTCAACGCAGAGCCCAAGAAGATCATCTCCGGAGTGCCCCAAGGAACATCCATCAGTCCCAACCTCTTCATTCCTTGCATGACCACCCTGGTGGACACTGTCAGCTCGCACAGAATCAACATCATCTCCTATGCCGAAGACACCCAACTCATCCTCTGACTGTCCGAAGACCCCTCCACCACCAAAGCCAACTTCAACAGATGATGATGAACATCACTGACTGGAACGACCCACATAACACCCAACCCCAATAAACTTCACTGGCTCCCGATCCAGAAGAGATGCCACTTCAAAATGCTGACCCACACTTATAAGGCCCTGCACAATGAAGGACCAGCATACATCAACAAACGTGACTGACTATAGAGGGCGGAAGTGGGATATCAGAGTGACTATTCTTCACTCCAAGTTAAGCAACATTGGTGAGCACTTTGGGTTGTAGGATGGAGTGGGTTCAGAATTACTATTCCTAATCCAAATTTGGCAACACTAGGGAATGCACTGGACTCTATGAATTTCTATTGTCACTCTAACCTAAGCAATTTTGCAGAAAGTGTTGGACTCCGGGGCAAGGGGGTTCTGATTTACTATTCATACTCCAAACTAAGCAACACTGAGGAACGCATTGGACACAAGGAGGGAAGATTTACAATTCCAAGGCCAAATGATTATTATTTTATATAAATAGTAGAAGGTAAAGAATAAATAATTTACTATGAGTGAAAATCATTAAAAAAAGAATCTTAAAAATAGAAACTCACATGTTAAATAACATTTTGTTACCCCCACTCAAAATATCCATTAAACGCCCCAAAGTTTTTTTCACATTTAAAAATATATCTATTTTTTACAAACAGTAGTATAGTAACCACACAAAACACTTACAAACTCCAAACACCTGAAATAAAATGTATATCAAAATATTCAATTCATAATTATTTTAATGTACAACTCAAAGTATACATTTAAAAAAATTATAAGCAAATAATTTAAAATACTACCCACCCTAAACCCATACAAATGCCAAAGACTCGAAATTAAATCTATGTTTCAAATTTTAAAATTACCAGTGTTTCTAATTTGGAATACAATAAATGAGTTAAAAATAATAAAACAGTAAAAACTGAAGAACCTAAAAAAATAACTTAAACAATGTTGTTCACTACTTGAAAAATATTGACACATATTTAAAAAGTTTTAAAATAAAATGCTAACTACCCACCCAGAAGCCTTATAAATGCTAAGAACCAAAAATAAAATATAATTTCAAAATAAAACATATATATATTTATTATAATTTAAAATGTCATTAACAACATCAAAATATATCTTTTTAAATCATTATCCATCCAGAACCCTATAAAACCCAACAACCCAACAACTTTAGAATAACAAGTTTTATTTGCCACAAAATATTTATAAAAAATTGACAAAAAACACATACATATAAGACAACTCAAAGTACATTTTAAAAAAACTGTAGTTAAATTTTTTTAACATAAAACACACCAAAATTCATGCTAAACACAATGATGTTAAAGTAAACGATATTTAACACATGCATATATTGTTGCAAAAGAAAATGATACACTTACTAACAACAGTCAATTCTTCTATATACTGGTGCTACCCATGATATTCTGGGTTCACTATTTGGTACCGTCGATATAGTACTTTCACACTTTTGCACTGTCCTCTATGATTCTGCTTCTGCCTTGGAACCCTGTAAATCACAGTTAATTTGGGAACCTTTCAGATTCTTGATCATTTCTTATTCGTATTTAACTACATCTGAATTTAAAGGTATTCTAACTACTTATAAAGAGTAATTGTGTTCATTCATTGTTTAAGGACAATGAAACACTGATAACGATACACGGTCCTCCTGTAGGACCGCCAGAACTGCACCAACGGGAGGACCTAACCACCTAATACCCTTCCGCACCAATAAACCCTAAAAACACACTTGCCACCCAAAACGTTTACCCACCACTAAACCATAAAAATACCATTACCACCCAAATGCTCCTACCCACCCCTAAACCCTAAAACACCCTTACCATACAATATCTTTACCCACCCCTAAACTTTCAAAAACCCTTGCTAGCCAATATCACTATCCACCCCTAAATCCTAAAAGCATGCCTACCACCCAATACCTTGCTCACCCCAAACCCTGAAGACACCCTTACCAGCCAATGCCTCTACCTACCACTAAACCTTAGAAACTACCCTTACCACCCAACATCCCTACCAACCCCTAAACCCTAAAAACACCCTTTCCACCCTATACTTTCACCCACCCTGAACCCTACATACATTTTCCGAGCCCAATACCCTACCCACCCCTAAACCCTTAAAACACCCTTACTACCCAATACTCTTACCTACCTGTAAAACCTATAAACATCCTTTTCACCCAGTACCTTTACCCACTCCTAAGCCCTAAAAACACCGTCCCCACTCAATACCCCAACCCACTCTGAATGCCAAAACCACTCCTACTAACCTATATCCTATTATCCTTACTCGCCCCTGAACCTTAAAAACACCCTTACTACCCAATACCGTTATCTACCCATAAACCCTAAAAACGTCCTTATCCCCCAAAATTCTTAACTACCATTAAACAGTAACCACATCCTTATCATCCAGTTCCCCTACCCAACCCTAAACTGTAAATACACCCTTACTAGCCAAATCTCTTATATCCCCCATGACCCTAAAAACACTGTTACTGGCCAGTGCTTCTACCCTCCCCAACATCCTAAATGCACCCTCAACACCCAATACCCCTACCCATACATACCCACCCCTAATCCCTCAAACAACCTTTACCACTCATTGCCCTTACCCACCCCATAATCCTAAAAAAAACCTTACCACAAAATACCTTACTCACCCCTAAACCCTAAAAACATCCTTGCCTCGCAATACTCTACCTATCACTAAACCTTAAAAAATACCATTACCACCCAACAGCCATACCAACCACTAAATCCTAACAACACCCTTACCACCCTATATTTTCACCCACCCCTAAATCCTTAAAACACCCTTAGCACCCAATACTCCTACCCACCCCTATACCCTATAGACATCTGCCCCACCCAATACCCTTATCCACCACCGAACCCTGAAAGCACCCTTACTACCCAATATCCTTACTCACCCCTGAACCCTAAAAAACACCCCTACTACCCAATACCCTTACCCACCTCTAAACTCTAAAAATCCCCTTACCACCCAATAACCTTTACCCACCCCTAAAGCAACACTCTCAAAATACACTTTGCAGCACAATACCCCGACCCATAAAAAAGCCATATAAATACCCTCCCCACAATATACCCCTACCCACCACCAACCCCTAAAAACACCCTTACCACCAAATACCCTTACTCTTCCCTAAACCCTAAAAACACCCATACCACCCAATAGCCTCAATCACCACTAAACCCTAAAAACACTCTTGAACCCAATCCCCTACCAACTCCAAAACCCTACATACCCCTTCACCACCCAGAATAATCTAGGACAATGAAGGGAGAGAGTCTGGAAGCCTGCAGAGTGCGCGATTAGCGCTTCTCTAAGAAGCAAGAGGTATTGTGACGAAAAGAAGCTCCGGGGAACACACAGAACAACCTTGTCACTGGAGGGGACATATTCAAAACATTGTCGGACATTCTTGGCAGGCAAGGCCCTTGCCTATGCGAGATGCACCAGTGTCTGGACGGCATTGTCCCATTCTTCCCCAACTTTCCATCATTAGATCATCCCACGAGCTGGGCCTGAGCACCCTGTGGTATTCTGCTCTTCTTAATGTTTAGTTCTTCCTTTGTATTCTGTGCCCATCTCCTCAGCCATTGTGTAAGTAAAGTCATGGACATTGTTCTTTGATTCAACAGTGTGCTTGCTGCCTGCGTGCATTTTGAAACAAGACAGCTACACCAAACTTGATGAAAAGGCGGAGACCATTGACCCGCTGGCAAGTGGGCGCTTGTCTGGAGAAGTTTACTTTATCTCTATCAAAGTACACTGCTCAAGCCTGCAGTCACCTCATGTAAGAAGGGCATTTTGTACCTGTCTTTTGTGTCTGCCTAAATTTCAACTGCATGTTGGCTCTGTGAATACTGGGCCCACAGTGTGGCGGTGTCAAAGCAGACAGCGGCACTTTGTTGATCTTTACATGTTCTGGCTCCTTTCGTTTGTTTGTTCTAGCAACATGAAGAGTGACATGTAAGAAATGTATGATGCTGTTTAATAAGCTACTGGTGAGCCCTGGTGACAGTCTGTAAGTAATTCGTGCCCTTTACACTGTATGTTTAAATTTGAAAACAGCATTTTAAAACTACCTTTGAAATTGAAGGCACCATGGGCCTCATTTACGAGAAGTGGCGCATCCCTGCGTGAAAGCAGCGCTGCGCCACTTCTCAGTGCGCCCTCCTTGCCACACCAATGATGCCTCATATTTACATAATGACGCATCATGTCGCAAGGAAGGGCAGATAGGTCAGTATTTCTGACGTATCTGTCAGTGCAAAAAGTGGCGCATTGCTTGAGTTGTGTCAGAAGCCTGACACAACTCCAGCAAGGTGGGTAATTTGACTTTCTGCTACCTCTATTTGTACTCTATGCCGTTCAGTTCTCTTGATCCACTCAAACTGACAACGAACCCTAACAGAAACGTTGCTCGCTGTAGAATTATTTTGGGTTGGGTCCCCCATGTTTCTGTCACACATTTTTTTTGGGTTGATGTAGTGATGTTGTATATTATTGATGTGATATTGTCTCCCTGTCCTATTATGTTTTGCTCTATCAGTTTGGTGTCTGTGCTTCAAAATGTGATATTTGAAATTATCTGGTCCTCAGCCGCGTCCTGCAATTACATGACAACGCAATGTTTGTTTCAATGTACATTCCTGGGGCCTCATTTATGAGGCCTTGCGTCAGTTTTGCGCTGCTGATGCGTCACTTTTTGTGACGCATCAGCGGCGTAAAACATGCGACTTGTTGCGCCATATTTAAAAAGTGACGCATCTATGTAGATGAGTCACTTTTTAAACCCCTGCGCCACATTATACCTGCGTCAGGTATAATGTATGCAGAGGGGGCGTTCCCCCGCAAAAAGCCTTGTAATAGTGACGCCGTGAAATCTATGAGATTTCACTGCGTCACTTTTAGGACGCTGTTGCGTCAAAATCTTGCGCCTGCCTCACAGCAGGCATAAGACTGATGCAAGCCCTTTCACATGGGGCTTTCCCCATGTGAAAGACGCATTGCTGGAGTTGCGTCACTTTTGTGACACACTCCAGCAATGCGTCACTTTTGCGCTTACAGATACGTCAGAAATACTGACGTATCTGTAACTCCTTGCGACATGATGCGTCATATTATAAATATGATGCATCAATAATGTACGGGGAGAGTGTAGTGAAAAGTGACGCATCGCTGTTTTCACGCAGGGATGCGTCACTTTTCATAAATGAGGCCCCTGGTGCATACCTTTGCGCTTCTCTCTAAGTGTTCTTTGCTCAAGCTGCAAGAACTACAAGAGTTTGTAGTGACATAGTTGGAATGCAGGCGAGTCAGCTGTGTGTGAGGCACAGAGGGGCATATTATCAAGACAGGGGATAACATTTTCGCTGTTTTAGCAGCAGAAAACTGCAGCTAAAACGGCGATAATGGGCTTGATAATATGCTCTATGGAATTCCAATTGAAGCCCATGTTAGATGTCCTTCACATTTAACATGGGCTTCAATTGGAATTCCATAGAGCATATTATCAAGCCAATTATCGCCGTTTTAGCGGCCGTTTTCTGCCACTAAAACGGCGATAATTTTATCGCCTGTCTTGATAATATGTTATGTTATGTTATGTTACATAGTCTTGTAAAGCGCACAGCTGCCCCAGCAAAGGGGCGTCCCGGCGCTATTTCCAGAGTCAAGATGGACGTTAGGGGATCGGCAAGGCAGGCTACAGAGAGGTTAGTTAAGGGGGAAAATATAGGTTTTAATTGCTTTCCTGAAGTCTAACAGACCTAACATGCCCCAGAGTTCTTGCTGTGCCTTCTAGATTATGTGTGCACACATCAATGGTAGTCTGTGAACCTTGAGTTTCTCTTGACAACACTTCTTACCAGGATCTACGGAATGTTGCTGTGCACTTTATTTGCTCTCACAACTACAGACACCTCTTCAAGCAGTAATAAGTTAGCCTTCTGAAGGACATTGTTGAAAAATAAGAATATCTTCTTAGAGGGACGTGTACTCCGCATGCAGAACCCTCATGCACACAGCTTTGATATCAACATTTAAAAAGTAAACTGGTACTCTGGCTTACTTTAAATGTCATTTGAAATCATAACCTGTATTTTGCTTTTACAGATGATAAGCACATTTCGTAGAGTAGTTATCTTAACTCAGACTCTTGAGAAGTATTTTGAGTGCTTTTTTAATTTTCTACCTAGGTGTGTGTGCCCTGCAGAGTTTTCCCTGCATGTGTTTGAATGCCTTTGTTAACTTTGCTTTTCTTGCCATTTCTGACATGGTGACATGCTGCACAAATTGACATGCCTGCGCATACTTTTGCATTACCTGCATGTTATACCTGGATTCTACTTACTTCCCCAATTAATGATTTTCAACATGTTTTTTTTTACCGATGATGCTTTTGTCTTGTCACTTGAACTTTACGCACTTTTATTAGTGCTGGGATTTCGATATTGCATCTCAAACTATTCATACTGTTGCCGGTTCTGGGGCAGTGTTCTTGTTATTGAATATTTATTTACTTTGTATGATTTACTCATGGAGTTGGAAGATATTGATTCCTATTTAATTGTAATTTATGGTGGTGAGCATAATTTTGAACTCAAACCGTTTTTGGATGGGGTATATTGTGATCCCCAACTCTTTCTTGAATTTAGTTGATGAGCAGATTGTTGCGCTGAAACTATGCTTGAATTGACTGGTGGTGAGAGTGATATTGAGCTCAAACTTTTTATGATGGGGCACATTGCACCCCTAACGTTGCGTGTATTTACATGTGGTGGGCATTTTTCTGTTGTGCTCAAACCTTTTCTGATTGGTGGTGGGCTTTACTTTACTTGAATGCTCAAGTCATATTAAGGGGGCATTTTGACACCCGAAAGTTAGTGAGTTTTTTTGCTGACATGCAGTTTGTTGTTCAATTCTTACTTGGTCATGGGTCATGTTTTTGGGCTTAAACCTTTTGCGGGGTTATGTTTCTACCTCATTGCATTTACTTGTTATGGGCTTTTCCACCCATTGGTGGTGGGATTTACTTTACTTTACTTGTATGTTCAAACCATATTGAGGCGGTACTTTGGTTCCCCAATTGCATTTTGTGATGTGCAGCTTGTTGCACAGTTTTTGCTAGGGCTACTTTTGTGGGCTCAAACCTATATTCTGGGTTATGTTCCTACTTCTTTGCATGTACTTGTGATGGGCATTTATGCCCCAAATTTATTATTCATTTACTTTATAATAAGTGCATTTTTGGCACTCTAGTTCTGCACCACTCTTTACATGGGCATATGTGTTGCCTTATTTTGGGGCACATTTATTTATTTGTATTAAAAGGAGTGTGTGTGTGTGTTGTTCTGTGTTCTTTCTTGTAGCTTTCTTTCCCAGAACATTATGTTGCATCTTTTGGGGCAAATTTATTTCCATTTTATGAAGGGGAGAGTGTGTTTTTTGATGGTGTGTTATTTTGCTCTGTATTTCCCCTCCTTTTACTTTTTTGTTTTTATTTCCATCCTATATGCTCTATTGTTTGTTATTGTCTCCTTAAAGTAGGAAAGTGTGTGGTATCCTGCTCTTCTTAATGTTTAGTCATTCCTTTGTATTCTGTGCCCTGCTGCTCAGCCATTGTGTGAGTGATGTCATTGAATGATCCTGTGTGTCTGGTGGAGTGAAATGTCTGTTGGTGTATGTGGGCTGAGCAGCTGGGATGCGGCTCCCAGTGGGGCTACTGCTACAACTATCTCATACGCTAAAATGTCCTGTAACTATATACTCCAGAATGAACTGAAGAAGAAACTTCTTTTTGGATTAACCATCAACTCTGCCTACCCTCCTTCTTACTTTATTACACAACACTTTCCCTCTTTGTCCCCAGCATCTCAGGAGATGTCTAGAAATGCTCAAGAGGAATTCTAGCCCTTTGTGTGGCTTGTCCCAGGATAGTTCAGGTCCTCTCCTGACATTTCCAGAAGTGGAGCATGAGTACTTTTCATCCAGCAATGCATGTTAGAATCTTCTGCTGTCCAGGTAGTGGAGATGTGGCAACCAAATATTTGTGGAACTTGGAGAGTTACTCTTTGTACCAGAGCTGTTTATTCATTTTTCATGACATTAGTAGGAAAATGATGATGCATGAACTTCAAAGTAGGAGCACTCGGTTTAGAGCCAGGAATCACAAGCGGTCTTTCACACTTTATGAACTTTGATGAGTCACTTTATTAACAGTGGAGTGCTTTGTAGCCCAAGCATTGGACTAAGTATCCAAAGTCATGGCTCATTGACTGTGCACTATGCCATGAAATATATATCACGGCTAGTACATAATGTAGAAGCAGTTACTTAGACAAAAAATGTTCTCCCTGAGCACTCTAAATATTACATTTATAGTGTCCTCATAACACCGGCTGCCATGGATGAGAGAGGACGTGGTTATGTGGAATCGCATGGATATTGGACCCCGTACTCAGTGAGATTTTGGAACACTGTTTGGACTAATGGGGAGATGAGGACATTTACACTTAATACTTGAAGCTATGGGTGTCCGATTTCAATTGTGATTTCATGATATACCGGCAATGTTCGAATAACGGACTAAGTGATATTGGGAGAATATGAATGTACGGTGGTGGATTTCTTTTATTCGGTAGTTGACTTTTGAAGAGATAAGCGGAGGAACAGACGATCTTGTGTTGAAAATTAACTGATAGAACAGCCCTGACGAAGTCATTGTGCTTTATTCAGCACGACAAAACAGGTATTGGCTGTGTTTTTGGATGTGAATTTGGAACAATAAAGATAATTTGGAATACAAGGAACTTGCAAATTGGATGTATACAAGAACAGAAATATGAATTGATCACCTGGAGTGTGCCAACCAGATGAATGCTTCTTTTTGATGATATAAGTTATGGGGACATTATAAATGTAGGGGCAGATTTATGATGACTGGCGCATCCCCAGGGATGCGCCAGTCATCCTGCGCCGCTGTACCACCACCCATGGTGCGCCGCATTTATAATGCGGCGCACCATGGGGCAAAAACGGCACAGATGCGTGACGTATCTGTGCCGTAAAGGTGGCGCATTGCTGGAGCTGCGTCGCAAGCGCGACGCAGCTCCAGCAAGGCTCGGGGGTGCCCCATCTCCACAATGCTGCATCAAGACCTACGCCTGCTTCAAGCAGGCGCAGGGTTTTGACGCAGCATTATCCTGAAAGTGACTGAGTGAAATCTCATAGATTTCACTCAGCCACTTTTAGGAGGCGTTCCTGCGCAGGAACGCCCCCCCCTGCGCAGGAACGCCTCCTTATGGCACAGGGCTTTACAACGTGACGCATCTCCTAGATGCGTCACATTGTAAATAGGGCGCATTGTTTGCGCCGCCGTTGCGTCAAATAAAGTGACGCACCAGCGGCGCAAGGCCTTCATAAATCTGCCCCGTAATATTTAGAGTGCTCAGGGAGAACATTTTTTGTCTAAGTATTGTCTACTTCTGTGGATTGAGGTGAGTTTGTATGGTAACCAAACCTTTCTCCGTTGGTAGCACCGTGAGCAACTTTTGATCAGTATACTTTCCCAAATATTTGCTGAGCGCCCTTTAGGTAACTGGTTAGACTAGTAGTAGAAGAGGTTACTTACTTTATGGCATACAGTACTGTGCCTCCCCCTCCTCTCTCTTAGCACTCGACCCACCCGCTCCCCCACCTTACCTCATTAGTAATAGTAGCTCGCAGGGGGATTTTGATGGAGCCCCGGACGAGATATGGCTGTGGCTCGCAGATTGACGCCTGGACTGAGGTGCTGGTCGTTTCTCATTTCGGATCCGCGCTGCTCTGCAGCATGGAGTCTAAGGTTGGCTGGCAAAAAAACACCCAGACAACTGCTTGGAATTACCTCTGGGGAAACCCACACCCAAACAGAAGGTGCCACCTGTGAGCTTGTCATTTTTGTTTGGTGCTTGTCATGGAGGAGCTGCCCTTTGTGCAAAACTAGGCGCCTTTTAGAAGGTTTGCATGCATGTCTCATCAGGGGGATATTAATTCCGCCGGCAGACTGGAGCAGTGGAAATATTTTTAGCAATTCGGTGTTACAAGAGTAATGCAGAATTACTCAATTCTGCTCGCAGAACTAAAAATTCACCTGCCCCTTAAAATACCCCTTACCACTCAATGCCCTTACCCTCCCCTCAACCCTAAAAATACTGTTAACTCCCAATGCCCCTAACCACCCCTAAACCATTAAACACACTTACCATTCAATATTCCTACCAACCCAAAACCCTAAAAATACCCTTACCAGCCAATACCTTCGCCCACCCCTAATCCTGAAAAACTCCCCTACCACACAATATGCCTACCGATTCCTAAACACTCAAAAAAAACTTTCCACTCAGTGCCTCTACCAACCAGTAAATCCTAAAACCACCCTCACCACCCTTCACCTCTGACCACCCCTAAACCCTAAAAACACCCTTGCCACCCAATACCTTCACCT
Organism: Lissotriton helveticus; assembly: GCF_964261635.1. Classification (NCBI taxonomy): domain Eukaryota; kingdom Metazoa; phylum Chordata; class Amphibia; order Caudata; family Salamandridae; genus Lissotriton; species Lissotriton helveticus. The sequence continues at coordinate 1,788,561,132 of NC_136061.1, forward strand.
GTCCCTACGCTAAAACACCTTTGACACCCAAAATACCTACCCACCCCAAACCCTAAGAAAACACTTCCACCCTATAACCTTACTCACTCCTATGCCCTTAGAACACCCTTATTACCCAACACCCTTACACACCCCCAAACACTAAGAACATTGTAACCACCAAATACCCCTTCCGTCCACTAAACCTTAAACACACCTGTACCACTTGTTAACACTACCCACCCATAAACCCTAATAGACCTTTACAACCCAATACTTTTAACAATCCCTAAACCCTTAAAACACTTTTACCACCTATTTGCCTTACCCACCCTGAAATTTAAAAACCCTTACATTCCAATGCCCCTACCCACTCCTACACCCTAAAAACACCCTTACCATTCAATACCCCTACCCACACTTGCGAACCCCCTTAACACCATATACCCTCACCCAGCTCAAACCCTAAAAAAAACCTTACCACTCAACACCCTTACCCACCCTAAACTCTAAAAAGCTTACCATCCAATAACTTTGCCCACTCCTAGACTTTAAAAACACCCTCACCATCCATTACCCCTACGCACACCTAAAACCTAAAAAATAAAAAAGGCATGCATTGTAAAGGCATATTCATGGTAAAGGTAATGCGGGACAAGGCATTGAGTATTGTGTGGTAATGGATGTGTGGTAAAGGCATTTCATTGTAATGACAACATTGTAAAGGCTATTTCCCTCCCCCATAGTGTTTGCCACCTTTATCTCTTGAATTTCCCACCTCTCCTCCTTGAATTCTTTGTCACTTCTATTTTCCAGAGTGCGTACATTGTCCTTCAATTCTAAGTGACCTCTATCTTTTAGGAGTATCCATCTCTTCTCACTCAATGCTATGCCTCCTTGGTCATAATATGCGGCCAAGGCTTCATTCAGGGATATTGTTTGTTTCCTATATCTCCTGTGCCACCCAACACTTTTCTTTGCATTACTTGTATGCTTGCTATTTTGATGTGTCTTCCTCATGTGCTCCTTATGTCCACTTTTGCTTGGGGTATTCACCTGCACCCTTGAAGTTTATATTCCTCTGTACATCTTGGACTATTTACCTCTTTCCTACCTCTGCTATCTCTTAGAGTTGCCACCCCTTTATCTGATTTTCCGGACTCCTCTTTCTATTAGGATACACCCCAGGTTCATTGTCTCTACCATGTCTTGGGGTATCCATCTCTTTCCCTGCTGACATTCACCTTTTCTGTCCCACTAGATTACCTCTCTTCTATGAATTTTCTGCTCACCTGTATCTCTCCAGCATTCACCTTTACATCCTGTGTTCACCTTCTCTCCTCTACCCCATAGGAATCTTCTACGCCCTGATTTGTGTCCCTGTTCTAACTTCTGCCATATTATTACACCATATCCTGATGTCTCTTTTCTCGTGTATCCGCCAATAATGGTCCAGCGTCTATCCTCACCGATATTCCCAGGGTGCCCACCTCTTCCTCTCCTGGCCATCTCTCTCATCAATTCTAAATGTGTTTCTCTTTACTATACTTGCCCCCACTTCTCTCCTCTCTTCCTGGATATACACTGCTTATCCATGTGGACTACATTTTCTCCTACATCTTGTGTTGCCCTCTCTTCTCATCCACCTTCTGAAGACCAACGTCTTTTGCATGGCTGCACTACTCTCCATCATGTGGGAATCATTCGCTATGCACATGGGTTGACTTCTCTCCTGTACCTCCTGGGTATCCTCCTCTAAATGCATGGCTCCACATTCCTTCCTAATCCCCAAGACATCCTCCATGCTCAAGAATCACCTTTTAGCTTCTTTTTCTTTAGTTTTCCTCCTCCATGCACATGCACCTCCCCTTCTCTCCTCTTCCCCCAGGTGTCCTCCATGCACATTAATTCACTTCTCGCCTCTTTCCACTGTGGTATCCTCCTCTCCTCACTCAGGTTCACTTCTCTCCTCTGTTCCTCGGATATCCTTCTATAGGTATGTAAATTCAGATCCCACATCTAGCCCCAGCAATATTCTCTATGCACCTGAGTTCACTTCTTTTCTTTGTCCCATGAAATATCCTCATCTATGCACACAGGTTCACTTTTTGACTCTATCCCCTGGGGTATCCTTCTTTATGCACTTGGGTTGACTTCCCCCATTTGTCTCCCTCCTCCACACATGCATGCTCTTGTTACCTCTATCCCAAATGGTATCCTCCACTATGTAAGTGCAGTCACTTCTCCTATCCACTGTGATATTCTTCTTTTTGTAGATGGGCTTCCTGCTCATCTGTGTTCCCTGTGTTATCACCACTACACACATGGGTTCTCTTCTCACCACTGTCCTGTGTTATCATTTCTACATGAATAGGTTCTCTTCTCATCTCTCTCCTCTGTGGTTGACTTCTCCATGCTCATGGATTCACTTCCATCCTATATCCCCTGGGTGTACACTTCTACCCACATTGGTTCACTTCTCTCTTCTTTTCTTCGTGGGACTACCATCCATGTATATAAGTTGACTTATCTCTATCACTGTGGTATGTTCTTTCATGCATGTGTCTATTTCTCACCTCTCTCCTCTATGGTACACCATTCTGCACACAGGGGAGTCTCTTCTCTTTTCTGTCCCCTTTGGAATTTTCCTACCTGAACATGGGTTTACTCCTTACCCCATTCCCTAATGTTTTCCTCCTCTACACACCTGAATCCACCTACAGCATTCAGCCCCATCAGGAGGGGGTTTGAGTTGGCCAAAATGAGAATGAATTTGTCAGTGTAGACCAGGGCATGGTCACTGTGGATTGAAAGAATTGATACAAACATTCATTGGTTGTTGTAGGGATGAGTTGTCAGAGTAGGGATATGTTGGATAGGTCAGTCTAATGATACAATGTTGAAGTAAGGGAGGGTTTGTCACGGTAGGTGTTGATTTGCAGACTAAGGATGAATTGGTCAGTTTAAACATGGACTAGTTAATGCATTGATGCTCAGTGTAGAGAAGGACAAAACAGTGAAAAGAAGATGAATTTAGTATGCGTAGTGGAGAGCCAGTGATCAGAGTTGGAACAGACTGGTCATGTAACACCATGAGCTCCAATATAGTTCATTGGGATGGTTGTTGCATGTCTTGGAGGATGTGGAGTGGATGCACTGCAGATGAACATGTGATACCTTGAGTGAAATTTTGATGTAATTGGACATCTGATGAAGCTTGAACCCAGCCCTGGCTATTTACTCATACCAAGGGCATGGGCATATGATATGGGTTATGGAAGATATCCTATAAGTAAGAATATTTGACTGATAATTTCTATCCATGATGTATGCACATGACTAGAACCCTGCAAAATAGCAATGGCTAGAAGGTTGATTATTCTAGTCACTTAGAACAAAGACCACTAACAGGTGGTCATAGAGGTTGGCCATTGGTGATGTTGTCAGAAGGAGTTGTGGTATTGATAGATGGCAGATTTGATTTCAGGCTAGGTATCCTTTGGACTCTGGTACTTCCCCCCACCCCAGCACCTTGAGACCCTCACAGGTGAGTAGCGTGCTTAAAAATTCCCTGATTGATGGATTAGTCAGAAGCAAATCGGTCCAGGTAGGAGATTCCCCAGTTAATATTTTCCAGCCAAACAATAGCTATGCCTAATTGTTAACAAAAGCAAAAAAGAGCATGGTGATGAAAAGAATGCTTTATTTAGTCTCAGCAAATGGCAATTATTTGGCCACATTCCAGTCCATCGTTTTTCACCCACAAAAGCTAATCTAGACATAGACCTGTCTTATGCAAATCAATTTCAGCCCTATAGGAACAGTCCATCTATAAATGCTCGGCCAGGTCCCCTCCAGATAGGAACACAGGCAACCCAGAACGATGTCAGCCTACTTAGGCCTCATCAGTGAGGTGTAGTTTGAGTCCTGCACCACGCTGAGCATGAGATCTAAATCTTGATGCACCTGGCACACTGAGGGCTTCTACGAAAGGTCAGGACAATACAGGTTTTGCTTAAATACTGGCCAGCTCTATCCCCTGTTCAATCCTCTTCTGCATGCAGAGGTTCTCTTCCATCCTCTTTCCCCTCTAAAATCATGTTCTTTGAATATGGGTTTACATCTTGCCTCATTCTCCAATGGTATTCTCCTCTACACACCTGAATCCACCTACTGCCTTTATCCCCTGTGATATTCTACTCGCCTCTGCCCTTCATGATAAGCCCTGTGCATGTATATTTAAGCACACTCATTGTCTTATCTGCTGTCTTCCTTTTCTACTTTTCATCTGCTTATCTTCTCTCCAGTACCACTGTGATCTCCACTTCTCCCCTGGCTCCCCTCCTCTCACCAGTGAAGGATCCTACTATTCACCTAGGCCGTCTTCTTTGTATTACCTGGGATGTCCACTTCTCCTCAACAGCTCGTGTTCTCTCCTCTGTCCCTAGGGTTAATCCCTACTGCAATGTCAGCCTATTCTTTAATTTGCTGGGGTCTCCACATTGTTTTTACATTACTAGTCACTCTCCCCAGTTTTCCTCTTTCCTCTCTCTGCCCTACCTCACCTCTTCCCTGTTGCTACAAAGAGGCTTTGCGACGTATCACCTTGGGGTCCGACTCAAGGTGCCCAGCACAGGGAGAGATGCCAGCTCCACTGATGAATGTTTGCAGCTGGATAACCCTGTGTGGAGGAAAATGTCTGGAGACGTGTTTACTTGAAATCCACTTTTTAAGATAACTAGAAACAACGGCCCCATTCATTCTTCACTCAGAAAATGCTGCAGCTTTGGTGACAAAAGCGCCGTGCGGCCCATCTTACCGATAACCAAACAGCTGCTAGAATTTTTAACTATAAATGTAATATTAGTTTAATATCGAGTTTTAAAACATTATAAACACAGCAGCATCTTCGCAAAATCTGTAATTCTCACCGTAGCATATTACATCGGATATTAAAACGTAACAAACCTTACAAATGTAAGTGTATGTTTTTTTCCCCTTAAACAGGAATTTTGACAGCCGATCTAAAATTCATCTGAAACGTACAGATTGACATAATCTATTCTGCAATGGGCATCTTGGGTAAAAGATAGGATGTTGTGTAGTAAAACTACATTGATTGTATTTGTTTTTCCAAGGACACCGCTCTTGATGAGTTAAAATTTGAATGAATCCCGAGCCAGGCACTTGTTACAGTTTGTGTGACCTGCAGCTGACTGAGTCTTGCATTAGTTCCAGGTAAACAAAGATGCACCATTAAATCGGATAGTGGGAGCACGTCTAATGTGTCGGCGCTGAATCACAGCGTCACTGCCAGATGGTGGTCCTTACCTGTGGATGCGGCTGAGTGCACTGCAGGGCAGACCCTAGGTTAAAAGCGGGACACGCCAGGCAGGGAGGCCTCCCACCGTCTCTCCTGTCTGCTCCTGGAGGTCTGAGCTCCCAGTCTGTATGTACACCCTCGACTGACACCGGTCACAGGCCCAGGAGGGAGGGACGCAGGGTGCGGCCACTGTACGGTCTGTACGGGCAGAACAGGTTCATGCACCTGCAGGCGAAAAGATTAAGTCAGAAATGCAACCGAACAGCACAAGGCGTGTTTCATGCCGAAAGGTCTGGGTAACAGAGCACTCCCCAGGGATGCCCAGAGTAAACCAACGTATAGAGTGAGGTAACGTATGGAAGGATGCCGCAAGTGAGCAGGGTCGTGTCTTTAGTGTATAGCACTGTAGTGTCAGTGTGCGAGGTGATAGTCGGTCATACGAGGTGGTCATAGGAAGAGGTGGGCAGAGTCTGCGACGGTAAATAGTGCATAAGGAGGGAGAGTGAGTGCGTAGGGCAGTGTAATCAGGGCCTGGGGTTGGGTAGTCTTCACGAGATGGGCCTCTGAAGGCTAGCTCTTGCATACGGCACTGTGTGAGATGGTAAATGTGTAGTGCAGGGTGATCAGTGCAGAGGGTGCGTAGTCAACACAGCATGTAATAGATAGTGCATAGGGTGGATTAGTCAAGGGAAATGGTGGGGGTCTTCATTTCATAGGGTGTGGTAGCCAGTAGACAAGTTGGGGAGCTATATGGGTCAAAGGCCGGTGGTGTAGGTGGCCTGTCACTAGGAATAAATAACCAAAATTCGGGTAGGTTATTAGTTCACAGGTTGTATTAGTTAATGCATAGGAGAGAGTATTCTGTGAATAAGGATGATTCTTGAGTTCTTAAGGTGGGATATGGTTAACTAGGTTACGCTAGTCAACACAAAGGGTAAAGTCGTTTTTGAATAAAGCTGAATAGTCAATATGAAGGGTGGGTAATTAGTACACAGGATATGGTTGTGAGTTAATGCATCGAAAATGGCAGTGAGTCAGTTCATATGATGGATGACCTAGTGCATACGGTGGGGTAGTCAATTTAAAGAGTTCACAGGCTCGGGACTGGATACAGCTTAGCCAGTCGAAATCATGAGTAGTTATTGTTTACGGAAATCTGCTCCTAGACAACATCCCGTTAGAGAGAGTGAGATCCTTCGATTACTTGGCAATTAAATTGTCTGAGGGTATGGCCTGGAAATACCATCTTAACAAGGCCTTATTCACATTTTCCCAGTTAACCGGGGCTCTGTGTCATGAACATTGTCTATCCTACACTAAGCCAATTGCACCAGCGCTATACAGTAACTATATAGTTTCAAGGCTGTGAGCAGTGCCCTTTATGGGGCCAAGTTGTTGGGTATGCCAAGAGCAAGTGACTTGACAACCATGGAGAACAAGTTCCTCAAAAACCTGGCTTATTTTCCGCAAAGCACTCCCCTCTGCCCACTGAAGCTTCACATGGGCATTAAACCCATCAGTGATCTAGAGAAACTCTGCCCCCTGTTGTTTTGGCATCAGATGGTTTCTACCCCGGAACTGAAACCCTATGCCGCCGCCTTTGAGGCGGTCTGTGCCCTAGACATTGCAAACCAAATAGGCTGGATTAATTACGTCAATAGTCTTATGTCCAGCATTGGTCTTTCAGAACGTAATATTTTTTGTCCACCAATCCACACCAAAAGACAAGTTAAACTATTTTACTGGGAACGGGTTGAGCAAAACGCATATCCTGATAAAAGCCATAGCAGACTAACTGAAGAATTCCCTTACCGAAGTCGAATACTACATTTAGTGGTTAACCTATCTTTTTATAGCGTTCGTAGACTAATTTATGCCAATTTTAGTATTCAATAGTGTTCTTTTTGGGAAGGCTAGTGCATGAAGACTACTGATATGTGAGTGGTACTTCTCGAATACTAACAGAATACTAAGCACATACTTATTTGTAATCGCATAGTCTTCATTTACAATGCAAAACATTTAGTGAATACAAACAATTTGAATACTACTGGACTTTACCCAGACTACTATTAACATTCTATTCAATCTGCATGCTGAATGGTAGATTAGTGCTGTTTTTATGTATTATACTATTGTGGTGTTTGTGTAGTGTAGGGTAGTGTTTTAGGTTTTAGGGTAGTGCTTGGGGGTCGTGCAGGGTAGCGTTTGAGTGTGGTGACCGGACTGGAAGTCTGGGGAGGGTTGTGCTGGGGTAGTGTTTTAGGGTTTAGGGTAGTGTTGTTTTTGTAGTGTAGGGTAGTGTTTTAGAGTTTAGGGTAGTGCTGGGGGGGGTCGTGCAGGGTAGTGTTTGCTTGTAGGGACCGGACTGGGGGGTCGTGCTGGGGGTAGTGTTTTAGGGTTTAGGGTAGTGTTGTGGTGGTTGTGTAGTGTAGGTTAGTGTTTTAGGGTTTAGGGTAGTACTGGGGGGTCGTGCAGGGTAGAGTTTGAGTGTAGGGACTGGACTAGGGGTCGAGGGCGTCGTGCTGAGGGTAGTGTTTTAGGGTGTAGGATAGTGGTGTGGTGTTTGTGTAGTGTAGGGTAGTGTTTTAGGGTTTATGGTAGTGCTGGGGGTCATGCAGGGTAGTGTTTGCGTGTGGGGACCAGACTGGGGGTCAGGTTAGGGTCGTGCTGGGGGTAGTGTTTTAGGGTTTAGGGTAGTGTTGTGGTGTTTGTGTAGTGCAGGGTAGTGTTTTAGGGTTTAGGGTAGTGCTGGGGGAGCGTGGAGGGTAGTGTTTGGGTGTAGGGACCGGACTGGGGGTCTGGGGAGAGTCGTGCTGGGGGTAGTTTGTTAGGGTTTAAGGTAGTGTTGTGGTGTTTGTGTAGTGTAGGGTAGTGTTTTAGGGTTTAGGGTAGTGCTGGGGGGTCGTGCAGGGTAGTGTTTGAATGTGGGGACCGTACTGGGGGTCGGGGGAGAGTCGTGCTGGGGGTAGTGTTTTAGGGTTTAGGGTAGTGTTGTGGTGTTTGTGTAGCGTAGGGTAGTGTTTTAGGGCTTAGGGTAGTGCTGGGGGGTCGTGCAGGGTAGTGTTTGAGTGTGGGACCGGACTGGGGGTCGGATGAGGGTCATGCTGGCGGTAATGTTTTAGGGTTCAGGGTAGTGTTGTGGTGTTTGTGTAGTGTAGGGTAGTGTTTTAGGGTTTAGGGTAGTGCTGGGGGATCGTGCAGGGTAGTGTTTGAGTGTGGGGAGCGGACTGGGGGTTGGGGGAGGGTCGTGCTGGGGGTAGTGTTTTAGGGTTTAGGATAGTGTGGTGTTTGTTTAGTGTAGGGTGGTGTTTTAGAGTTTAGGGTAGTGCAGGGTAGTGTTTGAGTGTAGGGACCAGACTGGGGGTTGGGGGGGTCGTGCTGGGGGTAGTGTTTTAGGGTTTAGGTGAGTGTTGTGGTGTTTGTGTAGTATTAGAACAATACCTTTTTTGTCTGACCACTAATTGAATTTTGCGCAATTGCTCATTTTGGGTAACCTGAAAATAAACAGTGGTGATCCTGTCTTGTCATGGACCAAGTGGGAATTCAGTCAGGTTCTCGACAATTCAACCGGCTCTCTACTTGCACAAGGAGGGGTCTCCTGGTACAATCCTGTGTATGTCTGGGTTGGCTACTTTGCTTTGTGCTTCTCCTACGATCGCTTGCTCTGGTCCTCTCACATACCACAATTATAAAATGCTTACTAAATGCATGACTAATGAGTTTGTAATGGGCGTATTAGAATCATTGACTCCCAAGATATGTAACACATAAAATTTAGTCCAAAAGCCATCATTAAAAGAAGCCTTGTGCAAGCAACCAAATGAATAACATTGCTATAAATTAATCAGAATTAATGCGACTTGTGTTCAATTAACATTCAATTTGAATTATGCTATAGTCTTACTTAACTCTTGACAGTCATTGCCATAAGTCTTCAGATATTGCTCCCAAAGATAGCACTAATTTCAATTAGCGGTCACGATAAATGAGACTAGCCTTAATTTTGCTCTTAAACTAGCACAATAGTGTTCAATTAAAATTCTCTTTAATTTCTGCTAGTCTTACTTGAGTCTTCATAATCATTACCGTTAGTATTCAGATATTGCTCACAAAGAATACCACTAGTCTTCAAAGAGTGGTCCGTTAGTATTCAGATATTGCTCACAAAGAATACCACTAGTCTTGAAATGGTGGTCTGTTAGTATTCAGATATTGCTCACAAAGAATACCAGTAGTCTTCAAATAGTGGTCACAATCAATGAGACTAGCCTTCATTTTGCTCTTGAAATAGTACAAGAGCTGCAAATAAACACTAACAGAATACTACTGAGCTTCAAATACTATTCTTCTAGAATACTACTAGTCTTCTTTTAGCAATCAATTGAAGTGTTCATCATGTATTTGAAGGGTAGTTGAGTAGAACTAGTATTCCCTCATTTGCATATTTCGGCTTGTGGGCATACTACTTAGTCTTCATGCGTACTAAATGAATACTACGTTTTAATGGTAAATGAATACCACCGTAAACACTGAAATCACACTAAATGAAGAGCTTCCATTTTGGTGAGGGGTTAGTTGCTCCCTAGAAAGCTAAGTTGACATAATCAAGGTGCCGCCTGACAGGAAGCTCCACATTGAATTCAGGTATGGTAGCCTGCCAATCAATGCATTCACAAACTAATGGTCGACCAATCGAGCACAGCGAAAGGGTTGACCCTGTTGTCCCTGCCCGCAAGTATCTATTGGCCATTTTTTCTTTGCCCGCACAGCGTATGCAAAACCCAGGAACCAATGGCTGACCCCAGTTTGTAGACAATTTGGAACTAAAGATTTTAGAGTGGCCCTGCTCATATTGAAATCAAATGCAAGACCCTTGTTTGTGTGCGCAGCTGCGAAATTTCCGGGCCACTCATGGGTGATCAGAAGGAGGTCACAGATAGACCCCTCGACTCACTCCCAAGAGTTGCCGATATGATCACCTGCCTTATAAGATTATATGTTATGACGGTCACTAGTTACAGAATGCGAATAGTCATCTTTTTCAACTGCTGCACATAAGAAAACTTAACTGTTCTTTTTAGTTGCTTATATTGTAAATATTGGTCCTTTTAAATATTTATTTTAATCCAGCTGTGTGTTTTTTAATGAATGTAACTGTATGACCTGTTGACAGCTCAAATATTAACTATTCAATTCAATTCAATTTGTCTTTATTCGGTTAAAAGATTCATAACCATAAAAGTACATAAAAAGCAGTTCATAATAATACAGTACCAAATAAAACATGAATTAAATTTAAGTACAAATTGATTTACATAATCTAAAAACATTGCTAAAAAATTCCTAGATGCAGGCAACATTAAAAATAACATCTAGTTTCTGGAGTTCCAGAAAGGCAACCCTACAGCGTCTCACCCCCATTTCCCTTAAAATTGGTATAATCAATCTTTTCCTGGGTAGAGTATAATATTTGCAGAAAAATGTCATATGGATATCAGACTGTTCCGATAGGTCATCACATGGGCATTTAGACAAATTACAGGACCAGCAATTCATTGCAGGGAAACTTAAGGCCCTAAAAAGGATACCTAACCTGAATCGGGTCAAAATATGCCGCGAAAATTCAGTCAAAGAAAGGGTTAAGTATGGTTGAATTTTCCCTTGAGTTGATACAGGTAGGTGGGCTAAGACAATTTTCTTCTTAAGTTCCACTGTCATTCTACATTCTTCCAGGTGTTTCATACATTTTGTTTTTAGTGCCTTTCTCGTGATGTTGCACATGGACAAAGGATTGTCATAATAGTCCATATCTCCAAAAAAGTCCCTAATGTATATAAACCACCTTATCCTCCTAACATAATCCAAACTTAGTCCATCCCTTAGGATAGCACGGTTCAGTACACATCCATCACTAGTCCAAGCCCTATGCTCCAGCAGTATTGGTTGAATTCTAATTGTGTCTTCAATATAACATTGGCCCTGTTCCATATGACAAATATAACTTGAGGTACTCTCAGGTACAGCCAAGATGTATCTCAAAAATTTGTTTTGAACAACTTGTATAGATTTAACATTGTCATACCCCCAAAGTCCCGCGCCATAAACCGCAATAGAGACACAAGTGGCATTATAAATTTTCAAAAGTTCTAAAGTTGGTTTTTTCCCCATCTTTTTTGCAAAATTTTTAAGGGCAGTGATAGATTTGCAGAGCAGGGCTTTCCTTGCTTTTATCGCATCTGTCCAGTTCCCTGCTTCATGGAATAGAATGCCAAGATAGGAAAAGGTGGCGGTGTAATCTATAGGGCCGGCTTTAATGAACACCCGCCTCTTTCTTCTACTAGAACCAGGGCCACAGTTCATGGTGAATGTCTTAGAGCAGTTGATTTGCAAATCCAGTTTAGACATAAATGTATTAAAAGATGTTACAAGGCGTTGTAGAGACACCGGCGTGCGAGCCATTAGGACCGCATCATCTGCGTATAATAACGCAGGGATCGGTCTTTTTGCTACCCTGGGCATATCAGAAGATGTTTCCACTAGGGCATAGGAATGGTGCTAAAACGCAGCCCTGGCGTACCCCACGCCCTATATCAAAAGGTCTAGTACATTCACCTTTTTTACCATAACGCACCCGAATACAAGTCCTAAAGGAAGGAGATTATATTTCCCTCAACACCAAGAGATTCCATGATAACCCATAATTTGCTGTGTGAAACACAGTCAAACGCTGACGAAGGTGAAATAAATGGGTTCACGTCGTGCCTTGATATATTTCTGCTGGAGGATAAATAAGTTCAAGCCCTGATCTATTGTCCCCTGCCCCTTTTGGAACCCATATTGAAGATCACTGATTATAGAGTTATCTTCCGACTATTTTTGTAGCCTGCCTAGGATTACTCTTCCTAATATCTTTACAGTGCTGTCCAATAGGGAGATGGGGCGATAGCAGATAGGGTTTTGCCTATCCCCTTTTTTAAAAATTGGGACAATAACAGACATAAACCATGATGGAAGTAGGCTCGTCTTTAGGGATGCATTAAATAATTGCGCTAAAAATGGGCCCCATAAATCGATATTATTTTTAAACAGGTCAGGAGGTATGCCATCTGGACCCGGGGCTTTACCACCCCGTGTTGCTTTGAGGCTCTCATTTATTTCTTTTAGGGTAATTTTTAATTCCGTGCCATTCACTCTCACTTCCCCCTGGTGAGGCATTGGTAATTGCAACGATGGAATCTGCTCGTCAATTGGGGTACTGTACAGGCTAGAATAATGATCCACCCAAGAGTCCTCAGTAATGGCAACTTCAATGCGTGCTTTTTCTGCGTTAAAGAAGGGGGCATTTACTGCTTTCCAGAAAGCGCAAACATTCTTGCTCAATGAAGCCTCACAGAGCGTCTCCCAGGCCTCAATTTTAATTGCCAGCTTCCTTTTTTTCAGTGCATTCTGGTAAGATTTCCGCGCGTCCCTGACCCTTAAAGGATTACGGGGGATAGCATGTAAAGCTCTCTTGAGCTCAGAATAAGCCTTTGTACATGTGGAATCAAACCATTTTACCTTCTTTTCCTTACTTGATTTAGAAACCACCCAGAGGTTGCCCTTAATTTGAGAAGCAATGACCTCAAACTGCGCAAGAATCTCCTGGCTAGCCACGCTTTCATCCAAAATGGTCAAGAAGCTAGGCAAACATTCGGTTACTAAATCACATAAGAATTCACTTGGAACCACCCTATCCCATTTTAGTGCGTAACCATTTTGTTTTGCCATACTCATATCAGAGACATTCTGCACAGATCTCCCTTCTATGGCCAGTGCCTGAAAGGGATTTATAATCTCCATAATTGTTGGGTAGTGGTCACTAAGTGGGATATCGAGGGTCCAACACCTTTTAACCATATGCCTATGTGTAACAGAAGTTATTATAAAGTCTATTGTAGTCAATACGCCCCTGCCATTAAACATAGGGGCAAAGGGGAGCTCTACTTGACCAATTTCAGTTGCATACCCTAAATCTTCGGAGTGAAGAATCTCATTTAATAGGTCACCACAAATGGGATGCTTAAAGTGTGTTAAGTCAGTATCAGGGTCCAACATGAACCCACATGCTCCTTTCTGGCTTTTCTTGCATATGGTACAGTTAAAATCTCCCCCCAAACAACCCAAACATCCTTAACATTTTTATCTGTTTCTTTACCTAAGTCATTACCTAACATCTTAAGGGTCAATTCCAGAACTGCAGGAGGAATATTGTTATAGAAATTTATAATTAAAAGACACAATTCCTTACTTACATCTATCCGCACTAGCTGGTAATAAGGGTTATGGGAAAATAATTGAATCGTCTGGCAGTTTAGGGAATTAGAGATAAATGTGATCAATCCCCCTTTAGGCCTACCATTGTGAACCTTAACTGCTGATGTAAACAAGGTTTTGTAGCCTGGAAGATGGAGGGGTTCTAAGGTCCAAGTTTCCTGTAGACATAGGATTACCATCTCTTCTATTGTTTCTAACCAGATGGGATTCAGTATTTTGGACCTAAGCCCTGCCACGTTCCAGAACATTACACAGACAGTTTCCCTGCTTGATGAGTCAACTACTGAACATTGGTCATATCTGGAACTGGATTATTATTGGTGGTTCCTATTCCCTGAAAGGGTGAGTACGCCGGTGCAATAGTAGAAGGCGTTACAGAGGTGGGAATGAGAGAAGAACTGGTGCCAGAAGTTACAACAGAATCATTGCCAGGAATGAATGGGATTGGTTCTAAATCTAAAGACAGTCAATCAACCCCATCCAGTCCGTTAAGACAAATAAATCGGTTGTAATCATGGAAAGGTGTGTCCGGGGTCGGAAAACTGGTCGTGCAACATACCCCCGATATCTGCCCCTCCGTTCAACCCTCGTCCAATTACCTTGAAATAAATCATGGTTGATATGGTGCATATGGGTAGGGGGGAAGAAAAAGGACACTGGCAAAGTCTGAATGGTGGAGTCGAGAGATCTATTGGACCCAGCACATATATGTGAAACGGTCCTAGGATCTCGAAAACTCACCATAATACAGTCCCCATTTATAGATTTTCTGGTTTTCCCCAACCAGGGTACCCTTCTCACCATGATGATTTCATTGTTAAAAATGGCCGGGAGGGGTCTGTTCCAATTCAGCCATTTGATCATTTTATTTTTAAGTGAGTGGAAGTTCTCACCTTCACCCACTTCAAGGGGGGGAGCACCGGCCATAACTACCATAAAGTTATTAGCCTCAGGGGGCAGGTCAGGTCTCCATGGTCTGGAGGCAGGTTTATCAGGGGGTGGGGGAACAATACAGTCATTAGGTATAGCCCCATCAGAGGTTGTCACAGGAGGGACTGGGCCTACTAGTTTTAAAGAAGGAATATTGGGTTTGTTAAGTTGTGTCGGGGCTAAGTTTGCCATAAGAGGTTGCGGAATGGGGGCAGCAGTAGTCACCAAGGGTACTCCCGAATTAACTGAAGGGATTTTAGTGTTAGGGGAGGGATTTGAAAGAGGATTAGAATCAGAAGGTCTACCCTGGATAATAGCCAAGGTTTTCATACTGCTTATAGTTGCCTCCAAGATAGTGAGTCTGATCTCTACTCTCTTTAGGCTCTCACTGATGGGCAGGAGTAGTGACCTAAGTAAAAATTCCAAATTCCCTATAGAGGTAACGGGCGGTGATGTGTTGGATGAATTATCCCCAGAAGCATTAACAAGATCAGTGATGTTGGTACCCTTGACAGGAGGAGCTTTATATACATCTACTGTTATCCTATCAGGGGCAGAAGGGAGCTTAGGGGCTTTCCCGAAATCGGAGTGGGGGATTTTGGTTTTACCCTGCCCTCCCCTCAACTTCCTTCTACGCTTGTTTGGAGGTGGGCCGTGCATCTCTGCCACAACGACTTGCTTCGGCTTTGTTTTCCTTGATTTAACTACTGGGGGGGTCTGAGTAATTAAATCAACAGCCATACTACTAGGACTGGGGGGGGTTGACACTAGAAACCTGGTCCGTGGATACACAAAGGTTAGAAATAGGATCCCGCAATAAAAAAGGGACGCCTTCCTGGGATAATAACTCACGACTAGTGTTAAGACTAGTGTTGGGAGATAAAATGAGGAATAATATCACTAGGAGGCCTATTTTGCATGTTCTCAATAGAGCGGCGACGCTCCGCCCTACGTTCCACCAGAGACGTTTCCTTATCCCCATCACCCGGTGCCCGAGAAAAATAATTGTCCAGGGTCCCAATTCTAACTCCCCCCGCCTTTGCTGGTATTCCCTCCATAGCCGGTAATGACATGTCCGATACCTGTGTCAAGGTCCACGAAAAACCAGTACAATATAAGCGAAAGAAAGTAAGAACGTAGGCCCGGCCCGGCCTTCCTCGGCCCCTGACGGCCACAGACGGTCCCGCCCTTGTCCCGGGCTTCTCCCGGGACGCTCCCGCGAGCTCCCGCGCAGCGGAACCAGACCGTTGTATATGTACTATCAGGGTGAGAGGGGAGGAGCCTGCAGGGAGAGCGTCCAGGTGGTGTCAATGGAAGCGGGCGGGCGCTCCTGGGACTTGTAGTCCTGCGCCCACCCTCACTCGCAGCCCTGCTCCGGCAGACGCCCCAGAAGGTCAGTTCCAGCACACGAAGTGATTCCTAGGCCAAGCGTCGCAGTCAGTCAGGTAACAAAAGCCCCACAGCGAAGCGGGACCCGCGCAGCGGGTTCCGCGAGAAGTGAAGTAAAGAATGAAGCTGCTCGCTGTCCCAGAGCGTAGGAGCCAAGGATAGTGTCCCCAAATATTAACTAACACACTTGCACTTTACACAAGGTACTTCGCAATTTTGCACAGTAATTTCTGATTGGAACCCGGGATGGAAATTATGAATTGTATGATATCTGTTGTTTTTACACGTTTTATTGCCCGTTGTTTTATCTCCGACATGGACTGTCACTTTTTAATTTTATCGTTTAAATAATCATATGCAGTGTCTTGTCGTCAACTGGTATGTAAGAGGTTCACTCCGAATGTTTGTCTCTTGTTTGGTATTTTACCGAAATAAATAGTTTGACTGACTATTGTTTAGGGTGGAACAGAAAGTGTATAGATAGCTTGGTCAATGTATCAATACACTGATTAGTTATATGACAAATTGGTCCGTTTATGAGTGGATTGATAGATTTATGGGCGGGTCAGTCAGTGCTGGAAGTAAATTGTCATTGCAAGAGGATGAGTTGGTCAGTATAGGGATGCACAAGTCAGCATGTATAAGGGTGAGTTAGTTCAAAGATGGACTCTGTGGGACTAGGCAAGGGTTTGTTAGTGTACATATGGGATGATTTGGTGCAGGTAAAATGGTCATCATACAGAAGGGTACTCAGTATAGGGGATGGATTGGTGTATGTAAAAAATGATTTTTCAGTGCAAGGATTTGTAGGAACTGAGTTGGCGAATGCGGGAATTAATTTGCCAGTGTAGGCCATGGCTTGGTCACTGTTGAGATTGGATGAATCGATGCCGAAGTTCACTGGCTATTGTATGGATTTGTTTGTAAGGGTAGGGATATGTTCGACAGCTTAGAGATGGATAGGTTAATTTTAAGTGTAGATTGGTCAATTAAGGCATGTGTTAGGTCAGGTACGGGTAAATTAGTTGTCTATGGATGAAGTGGTCATTTTAATGGTGGACTACTTAATTCAGTGATGCTCGGTGTGAAGAAGGAGAATTTAGTATGTGTCGCGGAGAGGAGACGATCAGAGTTGGGACTGATTAGTTATTTAATACCATGTAGTTTATTCGGATTATTGTTGCAAGTCTGACTAAGAGGATAAGGAGTAGATGCATTGCAGATGACCATGTGGCACATTGAGGGACATTGTTGAGTGATTAAAGCTATGGTTATGCTGTTTTCACATAACATGGATATGTGCATATGGCTGGGTGATGAAAGTGGTCCTTTAAATGAGTGTGTTTGGCTGACGATTCATGCCCATGAGATATGCGCATGATTATAACTCTGGATGATAAATGACTAGAATAGTGAATAAATACTAAACAGTGGTCTTAGAGACTGGCTAGCTCTCTAGTCAGGCGGAGTTGTTGTACAGATGGTAGGTTTGACTCCAGGCTAGGTGTCCTTTGGGAACTGTTGGCCTGGAGCCAATCGATCCAGACAGGAGAAGTCACCGTTATTATTTTCCAACTATGACTAATTGTTAACAAAAGTAACAAACACAGCACACTGATGAGAAGAATGCATGAATTCATCTCAACCAATTGGCAATTAATTTTCCACAATTCAGTCCATTGTTATACACCCACAATGCCACTCTAGACAAAGACCTGCAATATGCACATCAGTCACAATCCTACTTCAATAGGAGAAGTCCATTCTTAGATACCAGGCAAGGCCCCTTTGAGACAGGAAAGCAAGCATCCCAGACTGATGAAGTATAGCTTCAGTCCTGTGTCACATTGGGTATGAGACCCATGTCTAGGTGTACACACTTGGGGCTTCTAAAGAAGGTCAGGACAATGTGAGTTTTGCTTACTTGCTTAAATATGGGTTAATTCATGCATGCTTTAGAAGGCTTTGAGTATTTAGAGAGGCTGCTGCTACTGTGTACCAACTGACAGGTATACTGATAAGACTGAGTGCCTGAATTGACTGAAAGAAAATATAACGCCTGAGTATTGGCAGGTTGTGGTGAAGAGATTCTTCATTGCCTAAGTTAAGTCAAAAATCAAGTTACTCACAACATCACCCTTACTTGCAAAGCTCTGGTATCTTTATAAAGGATCTGGGCTGTTTCAGCCGACCATCATTGTAGTGGGAAACCAGTCCCACTGCCACAAGAGGATGCCGAATGACTCCTGCCACTCAGCACCAATTCTCAATCAGAGTCCCCCGACCCTTTCCTTAGCCACTCTGGTCATGGCCCTTCTACAAATTCTCTTTCCCATTTTCACTTTCACACTGTCCCAAGACTCTCAATCACCCCATGACCAACCGCAGTCACCAGTCCCATTCAAACTTTTTCAAGAGATGCATGTTAAATTTAACCCACATGTATAGAAAAATATATTTTCCTTGAACCCTTCCTGTTCAATATATATTCATATATCGTTAAACCCAAAAGAAACCAAGGGGCCTATCTACAAGAAGGTATCACCACCACAATGTCAATTTTTGACTCTGTACAGTCTTTTGTATGGGCACCGTATTTCCACGGTGACGATCAAGGCCTTTAAGTGTCACTTTTTCACCTCCAGCGCCTATTTGTTCTAGTGCCAGATCCAGTTGCGGCAGTTATCATTAATGATATTCAAAACAGGTATTCCCCCTGAAAAAGCCTCACGAAACTGATACAGCGGTATTTACAACAATTTTAGGAAAATTACGTTACTTTGGAAAAACAGGCACAGAGTCCTGATAGCAGCAGATTTTTACTGCTACAGAAAAGCAAGAGTAAACATGACGCATGGCCACTAGTATAAAAGCAGAACATACCCAAATCACTCTGGCAAGCTCTTTTACACCATGGACCTATTCCTACTGAAGCTCAGAACACCAAGAAGACCACCACCACCATCACCACCTCCATCCTCACCATCACCACAGAGGCAGCACAGGAGTAGGGAGCACACATACCACCTGAGGATTACCCTCTTTGACCTCAGGGAGGAGGACGTCATTGACCATTACAGGTTCAGGAGGGAGTCCATTGTCTGACTCCTGCAATAGACTGCACCAAGGTTGCACCAACATCCCACCTCAGGTCAAGCTACTGGCTGTACTACACATGCTCGTGTCTGGACCTTTACAACCCACCGCAGCCAGAATGGCAGTAGTATCCCAGCCATCCTTCTCAGCATTCCCCCACTCCGTCCTGGATACCTTCAAACTCCTCACCCACGCACACAAAGCACTCCACAACACCGGACCAGCCTACCTGAACGACCGACTCAACTTCTACACCCCCGCCCGCCAGCTCCGTTCCGTCCCGCGCATCCAACAAACGACCGCCGGGAGCAGATCCTTCTCCTTCCTCGCCACCAAGACCTGGAACACCCTCCCCACCCATCTATGGCAGACCCAGGACCTGCTCACCTTCAGAAGGCTCCTCTAGACCTGGCTCTTCGAGCATTAGCAGCACCCCCCCCCTCCCAACCCCCATTCAGCGCATTGAGACTCTCACGGGTAAGTAGCGCGCTTTACAAATTCACTGATTGTTTGATTGATCATAAGACTCACACCCCAGTACCTCTTCTTCCCCAACACAATGCAGCAACAACAGGAAAACAAGCAAGGCTATTATGCTTGTTCTCTGAGAATCACATGACTCCCTGGTAAACCAAAGGGCTTCTATAAATGTGCACAATGCAATGTATGCCCATTTGCATGGAACAGACTCACAGAATTCCAGTATAACACTGCCACTACACACTCAATACAGCAATTCATTAATTGCAATTCCAGATTTGTTGTATATTGCATTAGGTGCCAATGTGGACTTATATACATTGGGAGCACAATACGTCCCACACGAGGAACATACATAATAACAGCACAGAGTATCCTCTTTTGGTCCACTTTAACACAGTACACCCTTCCATGACAATGACCAATATCCAGTTTCATGGGATAATGCAAACACCTTGACACCCAAAGGGTGGGGACAGGACACTAGCGCTTAGACTAGCAGAACCACAGTGGATTTTGAAGTTAAGGGCTGTGGATGTGGGCCTGAACATTGACAGGGAACTACATGTGTTTCTAACAGAATAACATTTCTACCCCAACGCATAGGTAGCCCTGCTGACAGAATGTTACTTCTTAATGTGTATTATAATGTACATTTATAACATTGAACTGTTTCTGCATGACTGATTAGGTTGGGAATGCGGGGACTTGATGTATACGGGAAACAACCTTTACAATGCGGATTTTACACCGGCATACAATCACAACGCGGTTGTTACGATCTCTGGCGCTGCGCTGAAGTGGATCCAGTCTTTTTTGACTGACAGAGGCTTTCAGGTCAGGCAGGGAGACCACTATTCGAGAGTGGTTAATCTGGGTCGGGGCGTGCCCCAGGGATCGTCCCTGAGCCCGACTCTTTTTAACCTGTATGTTTCCCCAGTGGGTACCTTAGTGGAGAGCCATGGGCTCCGCATAGTGTCGTATGCCGATGACACGGAGCTGGCCATCTCCCTATCACGCGCGCCCGGTCTTGCTGCAGAGAACTTTAGAGTTTGCATGCAGGAGTTGGCTGCCTGGATGTCTGCCAACTGCCTCAAATTAAACGGCAGCAAGACGGAGGTGCTCGTGGTGGGAGGAGGCTCTTCAGTGTGGTCGTCGGCATGGTGGCCACCTTGCCTGGGGATGACACCTACCCCGTGTCAAGAAGCCAGAAATCTTGGGGTTTGGCTTGATGCTGACCTCACATTCGGACCCCAGATCAGCCGAGTTGTGGGTGTATGCTTCGGTGTCCTAAAGAGCCTGCGGAATATCTTGGACTTGCTGCCGGTGGAGGCCAGCAGGACGCTGGTGCATGCCCTGGTAACGTCGCGACTGGACTACGGCAATCTGCTATATCTGGGGGCGACGGGAAAGAACATCAGTCGCCTCCAGGTGCTGCAGAATGCCGCGGCCCGTCTGGTCTTGAGATTACCTCGAAGGTCAGCATCGGGGAGAGCGCTTCGGGCACTCCATTGGCTCCCTGTGAGAAGCAGGATTGAGTATAAGGCATTATGTACTTGCCACTGCATTTTGCATGGCAAAGCGCCTACGCCACTGCGGGACCTGATTTCTCGCTATGAGCCATCCCGTGCCCTGCGCTCTACTGGTGCAGGGCTAGTGAAAGTCCTCAAAGTAAGAAAGGCTCGGATGGGGGGCAGGTCCTTCCGATATTTGGCAGCCAGAGGCTGGAATGACCTGCCGCTGGAGCTGCGCCAGGAACCTTCCGAATCCAGATTTAGGGGGAAACTTAAAACCCATCTCTTTCTCCGCTAGACTTGCGCTGCATCCGAACACCTGACTCTGTCACTTCCACTTGTTACAGCGCGGGGACACGCCGGTGCGCGTAACCAGGCGCTCTACAAATCTCCCTATTATTATTATTATTATTATTATTATTACAACGACTGTGTTGTTACAACGCAATGCCATTACAACGCAAGATATTACAATGACTAGCACTAGGTGGTGCTCTAGACTAAGGAATAGTATGATTTACTATTCCAACACCTACCCTACTAATGCACACACTCGAGTTGGAATAGTAAATCATACTATTCCTACGTCCAGTGCGCCAACTAGCACAAGTCGTAATGACTTGCATTGTAATGTCACTGCATTGTAATAACGCGGTCGTTGTAACAACTGTGTTGTGATTGTATTACAGTGTAAAATCTGCTTTAAGTCCTATATTTGATGTATGCTGACTATCACTTTACTATTACTGTTTTCTGTTCTAAGAATGGATAACTCTGTTATTTGCGATAGACAATCAATATGGACACGTTACCCACACCAATGTGTCAACCTACTACAGTATACCTCTTACAAAAGGGCTTGGGGAAACACTTGTCATCTGTCACATCTATCCTATTCCACATCTATATTTACAGACGCATAGCTCGCACTAAATAACGAACTGGGAGACTACTTGTCTATGACCATTGCTATTGGACCTATTGGACCTATTGATACACTTGGTGCCTTATACTTTTTGATACGTCTATAACTATGGACTTTTGACCTTTGAACTTGGATCTTACCACTCTGGCAGTGTTCTAATATCGCATTTCCCTTCACTTATAAATTCCTTGTTATATCCACTGTGATCGGGTACCTACTCTAAATGGCCCCCATGCACTCGATACAAGCGCAGGAGTCCTTCTTTTACTACTTTTCATGCTTCCTGGTGTCACCTTTATTTCCTTGAGTCTCATACGTCTAAATAACTGAACGAATAATGGATATAGATTTCTCTGGCAGCTTTATACTTATATCCCTCCTTACAGGTATGCTTAAGTTCCCCTATAGTAACTACTGGGCATGGGACCCACTCCAAAATGGCCACCATACATCCATGGACTTACTAGTCTCTTTTCTATTTCTGAAATTGAAGCTTGTATGCCATTTTTACTCCAAAATAACTGAAGGAATAATTGATATAGATCTCTCAGGCAGTTTAACACTAATATCCCTCTAAGTGTCATGTAGCGCATTTGCTGCAGGAGCGCTTTGCGAACCGTCCTGGAATCGTTTTTAAAAGCCTGTTTCGTATTTACTTTGATTTACTTTGTTATACCCTGATTTTAGTCCCCTTACCTGCATCTTAATTGTATTTCACTGCCGCTTGGCGGGTCCGGGATCTGTGGGTGGAATCTGGTGCCGCCATCTTAGAGCGGGGTGGGTGTTTGTGCTGGAGACACTCCCTACGCGCGCTTCAGTGCGCAGGTGCCGGCGAGGGACGCCTATTTCAAGCTCCTCAATTTGCGCAGCGGGTTCGCGCAGCGGGCGTGTCCTCGCGTGGCCGGAGTCGTGCCAGAGTCCTGCCCGTCTGCGCCCGTCCGCGCTGAGGACGGGCTGCAGGACGGGCTGCCCTCTGCCAACATGCTCTCAGGTATGTTAACTCGGGATGACCACGTACATTACACCTCCATGGCACTACATGCATTGCGACCTTCCATCCCTACTACCTGCACTTTATGTACTCTGCCTTCTCATTACTTTACATGTGCTGGCTGTGGTTATTCCACTGGTAAAATGCAGCTCTCTAAGACGCAATTAAATATAAAACATCACCGGGGGAAAAGGAAGCCTTCTAAGGGCTGTACCTCATCCTTAGTTCCTCTCCATTTCTGGAGCTTAAACTGTAGATTGCTTCCTAAGAATAAATTGAACATCTATGATTTCATAAGTGATGAATCTCCTGACGCATTATTCCTGACCGAGACCTGGCTACATGCTAGCTCGGGTCCGGATATTGCTACAGCTATCCCTCCCAACTATGTTGCGTTGCATCAGGATAGACCCTCCGGTAAAGGTGGTGGAGGAATCGCAATAATTTTTAAATCTATATATCAATGTAAACTGGAACATGTACATCTTCCAGGTAGTGAGGCAGCATTATTTAAACTAAGGATTAACCCCTGATTGATGCTTTCCGGTCTGCTAATTTATCGGCCGCCCGGGACTGCAGCTTCGTGGATTCCCTCACTTGTTGATTGCCTTTCAGCAACACTATTGAAATCCAACAACTTCACTATTCTCGGTGATTTAAACATCCACCTAGAAGATGCTAATAACCCCCTAAATAAATCTCTTTTATCTGATCTTGAGGTTTTTAATCTCAAACTTTGTAATTCAGGGGCTACCCACATCGCAGGCCACCTCTTGGACCCTATTATTTCCACTCATTCGTTTGATTGTACTCAATCGGCGCGTCCGCTACATTGGTCTGATCACTATGCGGTACACTTCATGCTACCTCCTGGTCTCTTTTCGGCCAGTGTTCATGTGGAGGAAATTAAATCGTCCTACCAATGGGATAGGCTCGACATGGCTGCTTTCAACTTGTGTTTAACTGAGTCAATTCCGGCTTTTGTTAAGACAGACCAGGATTTAAACATTCCCATTTCTTGCTGGCTGACAGATGCCGTAACTGCTCTTGCCCCCCGCTCTAGTAGCAAGTATAGATCCCTACGCCCCCCTGCACCCTGGTTTTCTGATGAGTTGAAAATTCAACGTGCTAAATGCAAAGCCCTGGAGAGGAAGTGGAGGATTTCTTATTCCGCCCTTTGCAAGGTGACTTATAAAGATGAGTTGAAAGTCTACCATGCAAATTGCAAACGTGCTAAGGCCACTTACATCGCTTTTACCATTATTCAAGCGCAAAATTGTCCTCTGACTCTATTCGCCACGGTAAAGAAACTCACAGGAGCAGACACTATTCCCTCCTTGCCGGCTCTGAATGGCACACAATGTAATGCCATTGCGGATTTTTTCATATCCAAGGTTGAGGGTATCCATCAATCTCTGGCCTCCTTTTCACGGCCAATTGAGTCCCCCCAACCTGACTCTCCCTGCAGTGTTTTTTTCTCTCCCACTGTATTTATTCATAACTGGTTACCATTTGATGACTCCTCTTTCCTTTCCTGTCTAAATAGTATCAGGTCTGGCTCCCCTCGGGACCCAGTTCCTATGAAGATACTAAAACAACTAGACCTTGAACCACAGAGATTCTTAATGAGGCTATTAAACATCTCTCTTATTGAATCTCGAGTGGCACAGGACTGGAAACATGCCATGGTTGTTCCTCTGCTCAAAAAATCTGGTGCCGACATCACAAACCTTGCCAACTTCAGGCCTATATCCCTGCTGCCATCTTGTTCCAAAATATTGGAACGCCACGTCAACACCCAGCTTAATGAGTTTGTTGAAAACGTGGGATATCTCCATCCATCCCAATCAGGCTTTCGCGCTAACTATTCCACCGAATCCCCACTCCTTGGGGTGACTGAGAGACTCCGACACGGTATCGATTGCGGTGAGACCTTTGCGCTTATTCTTCTTGATTTAAGCGCTGCATTCGATACCGTGTCCCATTCCATTCTTTTGGAGTCCCTCCGCTCCCTTGGTGTTGATGGATCTGCGCTTGCCTGGGTGGCCTCATTTCTTAATGAGCGCACCTTTCAGGTTTTCTCAAACAAGGCTGAATCTGCGATTCATTCTTCAGCTTACGGCGTCCCTCAAGGGTCTATATTAAGCCCATTGTTGTTTAATATTTACATCCGACCTCTTGCCTCCATCGTAGAGGACGCCGGTCTGTCCATATATTCATATGCAGACGACACGCAGATCGTGTTCTCTCTTTCTAGCAGCAGGGTTCAGGAAGTCTCTGCCCTTAAAGTTGGCCTATCTCGCGTTGCAGCTTGGATGCAAGACCATCTGCTGAAGCTAAACGGCGAGAAGACGGAGGTTATCATATTAGGCAAGCACAAAGATCTATGGGGCTCTAGACACTGGCCATGTGACATGGGTCCTCTGCCTACCCCTGTGCCTGTCGCTCGTAACCTCGGAGTCTTGCTTGATGACAAACTTTCGATGGGGCAGCAGGTGACCAAGGTCGCTGCAGTCTGTTTTAACACCTTACGATGGCTGCAGAAGATCCTATGGATGCTGCCCGAGTCCACCCGAAGAACTGTCGTACAGGCCCTTGTGATGTCTCGCATCGACTATGGCAACGTGCTTTATCTTGGAGCGGATAAAGCAACAATCTATAAACTCCAAGTGGTACAGAATTCAGCTGCTCGCCTCCTGCGTAATGTTCCACGAAGAACGTCCGCAATGCAAGCCTTACGTGACCTACACTGGTTGAGAATTTCAGATCGTGTGACCTTCAAAACTCTGTGTTTTTTGTTCAAGATCCGTCAGGGTTCTGCCCCTATCTACCTGCATAACCTTGCCCAGCCTTATTTGCCTGGCCGTTCTTTAAGGTCATCTAATAATGGCAATTTCATGATTCCAAGAATCCGACTGACAAAAATGGGAGGCGGTTCATTCGCATATCTTGGGCCAAAGATGTGGAATGCTCTCCCGCTGGCGTTAAAAACAGAAACTAATCTTCTGGCCTTTCGTAAAAAGTTGAAGACTTTTCTGTTTTGATCTCCTTCCTTTCATGATCTTTTTGCGCCTGCCTGATTTCTTTCTTCAGTCTGTCCCTGGCGCCGGGAAACCCATTGCGAGTAGCTGTGCGCAATATAAATTCAATAAAATAAAAATAAATAAATAAGTGTTACGTTTAAGTTCCTCAAAGTAACTATAGGCACGGGGACCCACTTCAAAATGGCCACCATGCACCCAACATGAACTCACTAGTCTCTTCTCTATTTTTAAGACCAATGTCTGCCTGCCATTTTTCACTTCCTGGGTCGGATGACCCTCCACACTTGCTGGGTACCTTTAAATATGAATGGTTCACTTGCACCCGGTTCCTTACTTGGACCAGTATGCCACGAGACAGCGGACTCATCTGAATAGTTACAGTTAAGTGGATGTGCTGCCATTAGGGGAAACACTTTCCCCTGAAATGTTTATGTAACTTTAGTTCAAACAGTTCGACTTTGGGGACGTTTTGGAACTATATTCAGGTATTTCATCCTTATTTCCAGGGGCATACTTCAGTCGAGAGTTGACAATAGACTTATAAGTAAGTTTTATTTCAGACCTTTTACCTTCTTCTCTTCTACCTCTTAAATGGGTTGGCCTCCCTCTAGGACTCAGCTTAATATAGTATGATCGACTTTATCTTACTTTGCAAACTCTTCTAATGTTCACTATAGATACTTCGGCACTTCATATTTTGGTACAGGCTTTCAAACCGTATTAAAGAGATAACGACTGTACCATATTTGGTGAATTCTCTTAAATGTCACTACAGATACTGGGGCATTTATACTTTGGTACTGGCATTTGTTATTCTGCATTAAATAGATAATGAAGTAACATATCTAAAATTTCCGCGTCTAACTTACGGAATTTCCTTACATCTAGAAGGACATATCACTGTCCTTCAGTTGCACATTGCGTGTACCTCTACTTTTTTATTGACAGAACTTACAGGCATACAACGTATTTTGACGTAAGTGTAACAATATCACTAATGTTTTTTCCAACACCAAGCCCAAACTTTGATAAATAATTCTGCACATATGTCTTATATTTCGATTACCAGGACAAACTTGCACAGATTAGGAATGGAGGACTACCTATTTGAAGAATCGACTCATGAATGGTGATGAGCTTATGCTCATATTCTACGTTCTCTCTAAAAAGCACTTTAATGCATGAGTGGCTTTTCATAGTTATTTAAATTGGACCATACTAAATAGAAGAATGCCTGAAGCTTATTGTCTTCTTTTTTTACTCCCCGTTTTATTTAACGTATGTGTTTGTAATCTCTAGACCACATGAACTGCTGAAATAATTTCTCCCTGTGGCTCTTCCACAATGTTTGAAAGACATCAACAGATTTCAAACAGCAAATATAAGGTGCTTATTTATACCTTCTCTTCTCTTAACTAGTCATTAACGACATACCGGCTACATATAACTATTTACCTTTATGTCATAGGACTTTTTTCTTGGCTGCTCTTTCCCATTATAAAGACATCACGGCATTAATGGATTCTTTATGAACACTTGAGGATAGCCCCCCTTACATAGCTAAGGTTAGAACCCTGCTTACCTTATGATATTGGGCTTGGGTTCCAGCACACTCTATTAAAAAAAGTGTGTTTTACCATGAATAGTACTCACTTTTGGGTGTTGCTTGCTCCGCATGCTGCCTTTTGAGTTTTTCTACCTTTCCTTACCAGGTTTTACTACGCTTAAGTCCTATTTTCCCACCTGTCCTACTATCCCTATTGAGAATTATAGATTGGCCCATCCATTGATATGCACACGTCACTAATGCTATCACTTTTTTGTACTCATTCACATCACTCTGAGATTTTCTTTACTTGGCCTTCACCTTTACTTTCTTTGTATAAAACGGTACTGTGTTGATTCATATGTATTTACTAAATGTCCCCTAAATCAATTATTCATGAATGCTATTACTATTGTTGCACTCTTTAAGAAGTTACGTATGTAACAATCCACGTGTCATGTTTCTATTTCACCGTCCTATTCTTTTCTTCCAGCAACAAGAACTGATTACTACATTTGAGAGAACGCTAGTACAAATACAAATATTGTCATATCCTGTGATTTGAGCAATCAATAGACTACATAGATCTTGTGTTTCAAGTTAAAAAAATCAAAGTTTTAGTAATATTGTTGAGTGCCTTGGTAGAACTGCCTGTCTAAAGTTTACCACTGCAATCTTTTTGGAGAACCTTGCATCAACACCTAAGGTTGTGAGGTGTTTCTGTTACCCTGATTGGCACCTAAACTAATTATTTTTCATACTTGGAATCTGCCAACACGCTGCCCACCTTTACACTTCTTTGTTCTTCTGGTGTGCGACTGTCTGTTCCACCTCTAACCTCTGTCTATTTTATATTCTTGTGCCATACTACATGGCGTATCCGCAACACAATCCTACAAGTCACACATGTTGAGACTGCCTACACCACTGTGGGCAACATGTACAAGTGACCTACGCTGACGGAGTATCACTGGTCTCCAACTCATATCAGTGAGGCAATGCAAAGTCTCTCTGCATGCCATTGCATGGCCTCATAGGTATGCAGTAAGGCAAGCCACAGCGAAGGGCAGCATTCATTCACCCTATGTTAAGAATGTGTACCATGGGCCTAGCGGTGGCCTTTTCCATGCAACACCAATGTAGATCTCACACATTTCTGCACATCCAATGTTCAGTGACCCTGGCACTGTGTGCAAATAGTATGCCTCCCAAGGGGAGGTGAAATGAGGATACAATATTACATGTCTCTTTGTCATGTCCAATTACTATGGGCCCGATTCACAAAGGTAATCTGATACGAAAGTCTAACTTTACGACTTTTGGTATTTACAAAGGGCATTTACGTGTAGTAAAGTAAGACATTTGTCTCGTTTAACTTAATTTTTAGTCTTAAGTTTAACTGAGACCAAAAGTCTAGTCTCAGTTATAATTAAGACCAAAACCTAAGTTAACCGTAGACAAAAGTCTAACTTTACTACTCGTAAAGGCCCTTTGTGAATACTGAAAGTGGGTAAATTAGACTTTTATCTCAGTTTACCTTTCTGAATCGGACCCTATGCGTTCTGCATTCTGCAGGCCACATAAAAAGAGTAAATTGCATAGATTGTTTGTGTTTGGTGCAGGAATGAGTCCCTTAAAGCATTACATTATTTGAGGACACTAAGCTGATACATGTGCCCCATGGTACAAGGGGGGGGGGGGGGGTGTTGGCACTAGTCACTACCATGTGATGGTGCATATGTACAGAAACCATGGATGTGCTATATGTTAGGAATATGGCACCGTCCACCCCTTCACTTTAGATGCAGGTCCGAGCAGCCAGGTAACATCCAGTCCAGCCCAATGGCAGCAATTGATAAATGAGGTCCTGTGTGTGCATTCAATAGTGTCAAGAAGCCTGACTAATGCAACACATGTTAGATGCTGCGTACAAACACCATGTTAAAGGAAGGGATTCCTGATATAGTCTGTGTGTCCACATGTAAAGCCCATGTTCATGATGCATGTGTTGTATCCCAAACCTGTGAAACTGAGAAATATTGTCATATATCAACCTCGCAAAATCATTTATGCCATGCTACATTACATCACTCATCATATACACACATCACATCCTATGTGCACACGGTTTTGTGGTGCACAAACCACTCTATCAGTCCTCCAAGGCTCCAGACTGTGCAGCAGTGTGCAGCTTCATGCACAAACTGCATCTTTCATGACAGCCAACAACACAGTCATCTTGGCAATAATGTTTCAGTTTGAAGTAATGTTGCACAGTTTATGCAATGAAAACAGACCACAGGAGGTTACCATAGTCCCAGTTGGGACCTGGGTAATTAGTGTGTATATCAAATACCAACGCCTCAATAGGTAATAGAAAAAAACTGTTTCATAAAGCAGGCACAATAGTTGCAAAAAGGAGGAGACAGGGAGGCATTAATCATTTTTGCAGCGAATGTGAATTGTAAACAAAGTGGAAAAAGACAATGGTGGCACTATATTACAATAAATGTGCATGTAACATATACAAACATGTGCATTTGTGTGCTCATGAAGAACAAGGTGAACAGTGCAAGAGACAAGTGAAACAGCAGAAAAAAGCGCAAAGGAAACAATATTATCATACACAAAACATTTTAGTGGTTCAAGTTCATTTTCAAGAATTTTGCAGGACATAGGTAATTTGCTGAACCACAGCAATTGCGCCAACATTTTTGCTAGGTGGTCGTCTGCGTTTCAACCTGTAATCAGTTCAGAGCATCTTCAGAACCAGGTTACAAATTTGTAATTGCTGTGTGATTGTAGTACGGCAATTGCTATAGAGCGAACAATAGTGGCACCCTGGTAATAGTGTGTGGGGGGAGTAGGCGAGCACACGCCAAAGTTGATGCAGCACCCAGAGGATCTCGCCTTCTCTGACTGACCTCCCCAAACATTCCCATATACCAGTGCAACAGTTTTCGCCACTAGACGTCTTCCCATTGACACCGGTCCAAAAATCACTGCGGTCTCCTCACATATACTATTTTGAATGATCCCTACCAGTTCCCTCAGGGGCGCCTACACAATTAATTAACTGTGAGCATTCATTCAAGCAGGAAGCAAACCACTGAAGGATAGTTCCATTGATAACTGCACCTTGCGATAAGGTGTTTAGGAGGATGCCATGGTTGACAGTATGAAAGGCAGCGGAGAGGTCCAGGATCACAAGGAGGGAGGCCTAGCCTTCATCCAAAGATCTCTGTAGATTGTCTGTAATGTTCGGTATAGCAGTCTCCATGCTGCAGTATTTCCTGAACCCTGATTGGAGAGCCTCATGGAGGTTTAATTTTTCAATGTGGTTGTTGGGTTGTACCAGCACACATTTTTCAATGGCTTTGGCCAGAAGGGGGAGGTTTGTAATAGGTCTGTAGATATTAAGGTCGTTCTGGTCAGCATCTGGTTTTTTGATGAGCGGTTGGTGACTTGGCTGAGTTTAAGGCAGGCAGGCAAGAAGCAGCTCAATAAGAAGGAGTTGATGATTTTGGTCTATGTAGGAGAGATGAGAGGATTGAGATTTTGTATGAGTACAGCAGGGAGGGGGTCAAAGATGTGCAATGTCGGCTTCATGCAAGCGACTAGTTTGAGGATTTTTTCTTCATGGATGTGGTCAAATTTGGTCCAAGTTGCATAGTTTTTCAGCCGCATGAGTTTGAGTTTGGTGTTCTGAATTGTTATGAGAGGCATATGGGGGGACTGCCATTGGTAGGGGGTAGGGCTTTGGGTAATCCCTCCTTGTAGGGGGGTATCCAAAATGTGGGTTAGGGAGGTGGGTTAGACAAGAGAGAGTTCAATGTTGGTTATTTTTTCGGAGAAGAATGTAGGCACTATTCTCGGTGCTTAATGGAGTTGCTGATTGAGTGTTGCGGGAATGGAGACGTTGGCTGCTTGGTGATGTTGAAAATGTCTTTAGGTCCGATCCTAGAATGGTCAAGTTGGGCTTAGAAGAAGGAAGATTTTTTTTTGTATTTAAGGCGTTCGGCTCCGAGGATCGAGAACTTGGTGAGTGAAGGTTGTTGTCTCTTTTCTTCTTCCAATCAGAGTTGTCTCCTCTCATTGTTAAGGTCTGTATTAAACCAGGGTCTGGAAGGCATACTCCATGATTTCTAGAGTTTTAGAGGGGCAACTGTGTCAAGGAGTTCTGCCATTTTTGTGTTGCTGCGGATACGCTGTGTGTGGCTGTGGTGTCACCCCTCAATTCACCTGCTTTCTCCCCGTGGCCGGGCTTGGCTCTGCCCCCCTGTTGCTCCTCTGTTACTCTGCTCACCGGGGCTGCTTTTGGGACACTGACCGGCCGGGCTACGCTCCGCCGGTCAAGCTGCTGACTACAAGCCCCAGGATCCTTTGGGCCACGAGGCAACATCAGTGCGCGCCAGGAGGCGCATAAAGACCTGGTCCCTCGTCCCGCGAGGACGCGCGCGGGATGCGCCTGGGAGAAGCCCGGGACAAGGGCGGGACCGTCTGCGGCCGGCACAGGCCTGAGGAGGCCAGGCTGGGCCACCCCCCTTACATCTGCTGTACCGAGACTTGGACTTTACAGATGAACGGGACCATCATTATAGCTTGATTCTTCCTGCTTGTTACAGGGTTAGTTTCACTCGACCTGTATAATATTTCTATCATTAATAATGTCTCAACCACCAGGGAAAGGGAGGAAGATAGCACAAAGTACAACAGGGAGTAGTGTGACAGGGACATTAGACAACTTCATTACTAGAGCAGCAGCAGTGTTGGAGCGCGAAATAGCTCTCACAGAAAAACGGTTATACCTTGAACTTCTGGGCACAAAACGGTCCTCTCTGGGCAATATTAAAAACGCCATAACACCAGAAAGATCTAGCCCACCGAAATCAAGCGGGACTAGCTCGAGGAATATAAGCCCAGGTTCAGATGGGTGTAACCTTGGTAACTCTGCGAACATATCAGTGGATAGTATTTCATCTGCTGAAGAACATCGACCCATTGTATTAACCACCAAGACAGCACCTGTTGTTGTCGATACTGTGAGATCTATGGCCCCATGCCCCTTGCCCTACTCACACTGGGAAGAGGAAAAGGGGCGGTGGCTGTCAAACGGGTAGAAGATCAAAGGTCCCTAAAACGTCAAAAACACCAGTAAAATCACTTCTCCCCAAGGAAAAATTCTTTACTAATAGACCAACTACACCAGTGATAGTATTGCCAAACACAACATCAAATGCCATTTCACACATTCCTGCAGATGTTACATCTGGTCTCAGCGATGCAGTAGGATTAATACCCCAAATAGAACAATTGCTTAAATCCTTTATGCTCCCACTCATAGAGAGACTAAAGATAATTAACCAGAATTTAGGGAAGTTGCAACAGGCAACCTCGGAAAATACACAAAAACTGGAAAGTCTTTCTGCCAGTTTTCAAAAGGGGGGAATACAGTCCTCAAACACACCATTTCCATCATGCCTGGCCCCTAACTCTCTTGAGGCTGAGCAAAGGACCACACTTGTTAAGGAACATGGGTTAAAAGAAGGAAGAGTCAATACATCAGGGGTTTCTGGTAACACATACACGGTAGGAGTGGCCACTAAGCATCACTCAGACAACATCCCAGCAGCCATCCCATCCAGAAGTATAGGCAACCCCAATGAAGTATCTAGAAATGTGGTTAAACCTCCGGTCATTGATTTACCCCCGGAATCCACACCGCTAGTGCTGGTCTAGGGAAATGTCCACCCCTTCCCGAAGGCACCAAAGAGGATTTTTATCAACTTAAAATCAAGGTTACCCATTGGTTGCACTATAACACCGGGGAGGGGCATCTGACCATGCAAGACATCATTATGGTTCGCCGTGCGTCTTGGATAGGCAGCTCACGTAAATCTAGAAACGGCGATTGCTTAGTGGTAAACTTTAACAATCCAATTACAGCGGAAAGGATCCTTAGAGACGTGGCGAGAGAGGGGGTAACCAGGGGCAGGGGATGGAGATACTGCCCCTAGGCATTTTTTATAGGGCAATTATACATCTTCAACCCGACATCAGGTCTGGGGGCTATCATGATAGGATTCCACATTTCAGGGGGCAACAGAGAACGGGGCTACCAATGTTAACACCATCAAAGGGTGCCCTCTTGGGGTGGTCATGGGCTCCCCTCGCTATTCGAGGCTCCAAATCGCTTTGCAGCCCTTTCAGGTCTCAATTAATGCGATTGACTGAGGGGAGACCACATAACCGACAAACCTCATATTAAAAACACCGCATTTATATGCAGCTGCCCATTAACCAACACAGCGCCTGAGCTTGCACCTCCAGTGGATATAACGGATGACCCTGTTCATATTCCATCTGATGGGGCTCAGGAAGTTAATCGTTCCGTTATACCCTCGCCCGACTTACTAGGAGAAGGCGTGCAGGTGAGACCCACCAGGATCACAACTTCCTTAGTTGGAACATAGCGGGGTTAGCAGGGAAAGTCATAGATCCCCTATGGGTTCAGTTTGTCAGCAAATTCGCGTTAATTTGCTTACAAGAAACGTGGCTGGTGAATTGTGATGTCTCACTGGTAGGGTACAGAGCTTTCTTTGTCCCAGCGACTAGAGCTACCAGTGGCAGAGCCAAGGGAGGCCTCGCAATCTTTGTATCATTGGCTCTACGCTGTAGTATTAAGACCATCTCCACGGCCAATAGAAACATTCAGGCTATCTCCCATGGTCAAAAGGACAGATCCCTCCTGGTGATAAACTTTTAAAATGCCATTAACAAGGAAGAAGGTTGTGGGCTAGCAAAACTGAATAATTTTATCAAACAAGAATGTGGCCTTCATAGGAAGAATTTGATTATTGTAGGAGATTTTAACATTCATCCATGTGGCGAACCAAAGTTGAATGCCCAGGTGAAACTGGGTTGTCCATTGATATCGGGTCTCCACTTTGAGCACACCACACAGGGTAGTGTTCTAAATTTCATGCTCGATGAATATGATTTATTCTCTGCAATGAGCTTTGTTGCCCCATTTAGTAACTTTAAGGAGCCCACGTTTAAGGGTCGAGGCTGCGGGACTTTCATAGATCACATATTAGTATCCAGACCCATTTTACCCCTCCTTCAGGGTTTTTCCATCATTCCAAGTTCACACAGTGACCATAACCCTGTCTGTGTGACCATAGGAGGGTGTATGAAGAAGACCAAAGAGAAAGTATGCAGCAGTAATAATTTACAACCCACAGAGGGAGAGCGTCACATTAAATGGAGCCAGATAATCCCGTCCACCTTCCAGGACTCTCTTAAGGCCGCTTGCGAGGCAGAATTTATTTGTTGCCTCAATTATGAATCTTCACCACCAGGCATTTTAAAATCATTTGAAGGTATCGCGTCCAAAGCAAGAGGCATGTTACTTGCCTATGGCAAGACAGGTATGCCCCGCGGACCAAAATGGTTCTGTCGCCTCTGTTCCAAAGCAGCGAGTGACCCTAAGGCTGGGCTGAAAAAAACACCCAGAGACAGAGCTCTGATCTGTACCCTTAGGAAAAACTATAAAATAGCCCTGGCTAATCGCAAGGCGGTAGTCAAAGAGGAATTATGGAGGGAGCTCTTAGATCCCGTAACCCTATCTAGTAGTTCCAGATTTTGGAGCACCATTAACCGATCACCTTTTTTAGTGGAAGGGGTCAGAGAAGTGGGCTCCAACATAACTGAGAATGAATGGGTGTCTTACTTTGTAGGAATATTTAAAAACACATCGGGCCAGCTAGATCCTTTTGACAGGCTCACGGACAAGGATATACTGACGTTCTCCGTGAATGAAATTGAGGAGGGTTTTGCTAACCTGACCAATAATAAAGCACCAGGCCCGGATGGCATCCCCCGGACCTTTTTAAATCAAAACCCTCGTTTTGGGCCGAGATCCTGACTGCTGTGGGTAATGCTGCAGCCAAAGGAGGATGCCCTGCCTCCTTGGGTGTCTCGACGATCGTCCCTGTATACAAAAAAGGGGATCGAAACAGCACGCTGAATTACAGTCCAATCTCTTTGATTGACTCTGTTGTTAAGGTCATTGGGGGGGGCAATCCTAAAAAGATTGTGTACCTGGGCGGAGGATAACAACATCATCTCTGATATCCAGTATTGGTTCCGCCCAGGACACTCTACTATGGCCCAGTGTTTAAACCTCTATTCCATCATAGGGAAGTACACCATGGCTCGCTCTGGTTCGTCTACATGGCCTTCATGGACCTCTCATCCGCCTTCGATAGCGTTAATCGGGGAAGGCTGTGGAGGACCATGGAGGCCATGGGGGTGGAGCGCGCCCTGGTCGACTTCTTGAGGGACCTCCACAGAGACACTAAGGCCAACATTAGATATTCCAACGACCTGAAGGTATCTAGGAACTTTGATATCGAAAGGGGGGTCAGGCAGGGGTGCATATTAGCCCCCTTCCTTTTTAATCTATACATTAATGATCTGGAAGGTTCCTTGCTAGAAACCGGGGCCGATTTTCCGTATGTGGGAAAGCGAGGACTGCCCGTCTTGCTTTATGCGGACGACGCAGTCCTCTTGGCACGAACCCCCAAAGGGCTCCAAACCCTACTCAATGCTTTTCTCGGTTTTATGGACAAGCCTGACCTGTCCATAAATAGCACTAAATCTTAAGTGATGCACGTAGGGCCGCGTCCTAAAAGAGAGCACTCCTTTGTGGTGAACGGAGTGAGGGTGCCAAACTGCACAACATTCTCCTATCTGGGTGTCCTGCTAGATCATCGGCTTAACCGGGCTGCACTTTTAAACAAAAAAAAAGGGTCAGGTAACCAGGGCAAATGCGGCACTTTTTGGCTTTGCTGCCAAATTGGGTAACCGACCAGTGGCAGCGATGCTAAAAATTTACCGGGCAAAGTGTATATCCATAGCTAGCTACGGTAACGATCTATGGGGATATTGTGGCCTCAAGGGTCTTCAGGTGACAGAAAACAACTTTTTAAAACAACTATTGAGCGTCCCAAAGGGGCCCTCGAATCTGTCTGTCCATGAAGAAACCGGCATGGCCTACTTAAGTGATATCCTGGCTTTACGTCCGCTCACTTTTTGGTTGCAATGCTGGCTCAACAAGCACTTAAACCTTACCCAGAATATCCTTAGAGAGGCCTTGAGTCTTGACCATATGATAAATATTCCCTGGTTCAAATATCTAAAAACCCGTTTTCATGAGTTGGGACGCCTGGACTTGTTTTTAAATCCCGAAGGGATTAACAGATTGGACGTCGCGCTCGTAAAGCATTCCTACACACAAATCAGGAAAATGGAAAGAGAAGAGAAGAGAAAGAACTGTTGAAACCTAGTGTGAGGACACATTTGATACTCAAAACCACCCTAGATATAGAGCCGTATCTATTGTGGCCGTTGCCTGCATATGAGCGATTTCTATTAATTAGGTTCAGATTTAACCTCTTTCACGTCTTATTGGCAGTTCCAAGGGGCAGTCATAAAGGGAGTGTGTTGGCATCCTGTGGCTGCGACTCTAAGTCTCCACAGGATTTGCTTCACTTCATGTTTCTCTGTAAATATTACGAAATGCCCAGGACTATCTATCTGAAATCTCTTTTAAAAAAGTTAAATTTTGTGCAAGTACGTCCCGCCCTGTTTTATTTGCATCTGCTTAAACCTGACTGTATTCCGTTTTTGGCCGGTTTCCTTAAATGTGCAATGAACTACAGAAAATATTTGGACTTTGAAAATTATTGTGTTTTAACGGTTTTTATTAATGGTCATATTAGCTTCCTCCCCTTTTTGTATTTATGCCGCCTCTAAATTGCTTTTACCACTGTTAAACATTGTATTTAATCCATTGTTTTTAAGTAATTGAATGTGCTGTATTTTAAAGTGTTACTTTTATGGTTTCTATGAAAGAATGCCGAATAAAGTATTGAACGTGTTGTAGTGGGCAGTGAGGTCATCAACAGATGCGAGGACTGGTGGAGGTAAAATTTGTGAGCTGACTCGTGCTTCTAACTAAACCTGAGGGATTTGATATATGTTCCTTGTCCAGCATTTTAGACAGATAGTTTGGAAGAGGTTCTTGGGTTGTATGGCATTGAGATCGAAAAGAATTAGTGATGGTCAGTCCAATCGGATTGTAGGATAGAGCTGAGGGATATGGTGTTATTTTTAAGGATGATTGCGTCAAGGGTAGATCCCTTGTCGTGAGTTTGTTTATTGCAGCGTTAAATGAGATCATTCATTTTGAGAAGGGTGGATTAGGGTCTGTACTAGTTCAGGTGCAGGTTTACATTTCCTAGTATAATGTTTGTGCTACCTTTTAGGGAGTTTTGCAATATGAGAATTGTTAAGCCTACAAGTAATTGTGAGTTTTTCCCCAGAGTGTGATAGATGACAGTGGGGTTGGAGCCTTAAGAGTAACCCTTCGTGGAGTATGCAGACTGGTGCTCTGCTTAGTTCCACTGAGTTTAAAAAAAACTCTGTAGAACTGCGCAGAGCTCAGTTCTGCCCCAGGCCCACGTAGTGTTACCTTCTTTGTGGGCTGCCCTCCTTCCTGCTATGGTGTCTCCTT
This sequence comes from Lissotriton helveticus, assembly GCF_964261635.1. Lineage (NCBI taxonomy): Eukaryota > Metazoa > Chordata > Amphibia > Caudata > Salamandridae > Lissotriton > Lissotriton helveticus. The sequence goes on from NC_136061.1 coordinate 1,788,599,244, forward strand.
CTTTCAGTCGTCCTCCTCCTCACATCCCTGTACGTATTACGTCTTGTGTGAACTGCGCAGTTCACGCCTGAGGTAATACCTACGGCAACACGAGGAGGAGGACGACGGCAAGAAGGAGACATCTCAGCGAGGAGAAGGGCCACCCACAGAGAAGTTAAGTTATATCTAAAAAAATGTAAAGGTGCTGGCTTCGGCTGAGGGGCATACTCTGCTCCGCCACAGAGTTGAGTTTTGCCTCAACTTTGCATTCCCAGCGGAGCGCGGAGTCGGTAAAACTCTGCAAACTCCGCTGGCGAGGAGGAATACTCGGCCCGGGGTTACTTAAGAGGAGAGCTGGGCTCCCAAATATTCAAAAGTAGAGTATTTGGTAATGCAGATGGGAGTTAAGCAGAGATCATTTTCGTGTATGGTGGGTAACCCCTACTGTGATCCTTCTGGTTGCAGCAAATGATTGAGAAGCCCAAAGGGGAGTGGAGGTTAATGAGAGTGGATGAGTGGTCATTCAGCCAGGTTTCAGTTAGAAAGCATGTCAATTTTGTGCCTTACAATAGTTTCAGCTATATCTGTGGCGTGCTTAAATTCTGAAGAGCAGTTTAGTAACATGCAGCTAAGGGAAGGTGGTAATTTTGAAACAGGCTGACTGGACTCAATGGTAGTTCATTGGGCCCGAGGTCTGGAGAAGCGAGTGGTTTTCTGTGTCCTAGTCATGCCACGAATGACTGAGATCCTATGGTGGGAGGGTTGAGTAGGAGCATTGTCATATGTGAAGCTCAGCACTTCAGCTTCTCCCTATGACAGTCCAGTCCCAGTGCGTTTCGTAATGAGGTGGTAATGAATATTGGGGCTTGTTTGTCTTGGGGTGACGGATGGGGTGGTCAGAGTGTGTTTGAGGCAGGATCCGTGTTCACTGTGGATGTGTGACGTTCGGACAGGATGTACTTAGTCTTTGCTTCCTTGTGCAGTTACAAACTTTCATCCAGAATAGTATTGATTTTGTGTTATATGTTCGGTCATTGGACCAAGGCTTTAGGGAGTCTGGTTGTGTGCGAGGCTGTGGGGGATGTGGAGGTGAAGACATTGCGAAGGGTTTCAGGAGTAGAAGGTTCAGCAGGTAGAGGAGTGGGTGTATGGATGAGCTCTCCAGGATGAGGTGGAGGAGCGGTGGTGGTAGCGGATGGCATGGACTCGAAGAGGGGAAGGAACTGTGGATCAAAAATGGATAGGTTTTGTTCACAGGTTTGGATTGGGATGAACCCATTTTTGTTAATGGGTATGGATACTATCCTGTTGAAGTTCTGCGATGTGGAGATAGTTAGCTTAGATCCATGAGGGATGTACTAACATTCGTTATGCAAAGGTGTTGAAGGAAATTCTCTCTCCATTTGGAGGGCCTCTTAGTTTGGAAGATGAAGTCTGATTGCAGGCCTCCGTGCATTGGACTGTGGAAGATGTCTGTTATTAGTATTCCTGGATGTTTTTTGAGGATGTTGTGTTTGAAGTTTTCAGATGCACTTTTAGAGAGGTTTTGAGGGAATTTGATACAAAATGAGTTGGGGTTGTATCTTTCCATGACCGTGTTGCGGTGGGACATTTACCCAGAAGTAGGCTCCCCATTCTAGCTATCAAGTATTGAGTTAGCTTCTGGTGCCCCTGCTGAGGTAGGTCATGAGTGCCTCTCTGAGGATTCAGTTGACAGATGTGTGGTGCTCTTTCAGCTACAGTGTGTAGGAGTAATGCATGCAGTTGCGCTTAGTTTGGTGGCCCCCAAATCCGGAGGTGGGCAAGGGGGGTTGGACATCATGTGTACGGAATCCCAGGTTCCGGGACACAACAGAGACTCAGTGCAAGTGTCCTTCAAATATTTCTTTGCTAAGTGTGTTTTCTCCCATTGACTTCAGTGGTGAACAATTGTCGTTTTTATTGCATTAGTGTCCAGATGCCTTAAAATTCACAAGTACAGTTGCTTTCAAGATACAAAGTTTATTTTGGTGTCTAAATTTCTGTTTGAAAATTGGAGTCCGTATTTCCTCTGAGCCTTGTCATTTATTTATTGCCAATGTTGGTACTGTGCAATGCTCAACACAGGTTACTGTGAGTGTGTCTGAATGCTCTGTGCCACACTGCCAGGACTTTGTTGGGAGGGTGAGAGATAAGTGGTTCATGATTTATCCACAAAGGAGGGGCTTTGGACTGTAGAATAGGGATCACTGACATAATATCGACGACACAAATATCGAGATACACAAATATCGAGTCAAAAATATCGATTGACAAAATATCGACTCCCTATCTTCAAACAGGTAAGTACCAAAATATGGACTCCAAAATATCGACTTACAAAAATATAGACTGTCAAAATATCGATTTTTTTAAATGTCTTAAAAGTAAGTTAAAACTAATATAGTAATAAATATATTTAATATAAACTTAGAAATAATTATTAAAAAAATATAATTTTAATAAATAATTTATATAATTAAAAAAATGATATCACCAAAAATTACACACACACATATATATATATATATATATATATATATATATATATATATATGTATATATATATATATATATATATATATATATATATATTTAAACATATTATTAAATAAACATATATAACATTTTAGAAAATGTTTAAAATTTATTGTTACAACTATAGTGAGTTCAACATTAGCAAAAGTGTTGGATAGCGTAGAGGTAAAATTTACTACTCCCACTCCAGTGGGTGCAACAGTAGGGAAAGCGCTGGATAGCGTAGAGGTTAAAATTACTATTCCCACTCCAGGGATGTATGACGTTACAACGCATACTTTTACAACGCCTACCATTACAACAAAACTTTTACAACGCAAAAACTTTTACAACGCATACATTTACAACGCAAGATTTTACAACGCATATACCTTTACAACGCATACCATTACAACATAAGTATTGGTAAGTATATAATAATTTTTTGAATATAAAATAATAAAAAATATTATAATATAATTTAATATAATTTAATTTTATTAAATAAATGTAATTTAAATGTAATTTTACTTTATTTTTACAAAGTACCCCTGTACCCCAAAAACCCAAAACTGACCCTGAACCCTAAAAATACCCCTTTACCCATAAACTGAAAACTGACCCTGAACCCTAAAAATACCCCTTTACCCGAAAACTGAAAACTGACCCTGAACCCTAAAAATACCCCTTTACCCAAAAACTGAAAACTGACCCTGAACCCTAAAAATACCCCTTTACCTACAAACTGAAAACTGACCCTGAACCCTAAAAATACCCCTTTACCCCAAAAACTGAAAACTGACCCTGAACCCTAAAAATACCCCTTTACCCAAAAACTGAAAACTGACCCTGAACCCTAAAAATACCCCTTTACCTACAAACTGAAAACTGACCCTGAACCCTAAAAATACCCCTTTACCCCAAAAACTGAAAACTGACCCTGAACCCTAAAAATACCCCTTTACCCAAAAACTGAAAACTGACCCTGAACCCTAAAAATACCCCTTTACCCAAAAACTGAAAACTGACCCTGAACCCTAAAAATACCCCTTTACCTACAAACTGAAAACTGACCCTGAACCCTAAAAATACCCCTTTACCCCAAAAACTGAAAACTGACCCTGAACCCTAAAAATACCCCTTTACCCAAAAACTGAAAACTGACCCTGAACCCTAAAAATACCCCTTTACCCAAAAACTGAAAACTGACCCTGAACCCTAAAATTAAAATATTTATCAATTAATCAATTATAATTAATTACCAATTATATTTTAATTAATTACCAATTAATAATTAATTAACAAATAATTTTTAAAAAATATCAATAAATAAATTAACATATTTAATTAATTATAATTAAATTACTTCCCACCCTATTCCCCTATAAACCCACAACCCGCTACAGAAAATAAATTACTAAAATTAAAATATTTATCAATTAATCAATTATAATTAATTACCAATTATATTTTAATTAATTACCAATTAATAATTAATTAACAATTAATTCTAAATTATTATCAATAAATAAATTAACATATTTAATTAATTATAATTAAATTACTTCCCACCCTATTCCCCTATAAACCCACAACCCGCTACAGAAAATAAATTACTAAAATTAAAATATTTATCAATTAATCAATTATAATTAATTACCAATTATATTTTAATTAATTACCAATTAATAATTAATTAACAATTAATTCTAAATATATATCAATAAATAAATTAACATATTTAATTAATTAGAATTAAATTACTTCCCACCCTATTCCCCTATAAACCCACAACCCGCTACAGACTTATATTACACAAAAAATAAAAATTATTATTAACTTACCTTAAATTCGATATTTTTGTTGTCTATATTATGTCTAGTCGATATTATGTCCATTCTATATTTTTGATTCGATATTATGTCCATTCTATTCGATATTAATTTTCTCTAGTCGATATTTTTGTTGTCTATATTATGTCTAGTCGATATTATGTCCATTCTATATTTTTTACTCGATATTCTGTCCAGTCGAAATAATTGACTCGATATTATGACTGTACACCGTAGAATAGGTCGGAGGCTTCTTTTTTAAAATGATCTCAGTTAGCAGTTTACAGATTGGCCAGTAGATTCGGCACAAGGTCTGTGGTTAGAAGATGGACTTCTCTTTATATTCCTGGGATTAGGGCAGCACTGGAGCCGAGGTCCTTTTGTTGTCTTTAGGATTGGAGGTTGTACTTAGTATGAAGGAGGATAAAAATGGAATTGGATGGAAGATGGCTGCCGTGGTGTGGAAGAGGACTGTGGTGGTAAGCTGTTCGGCAGACAGCCAGGGCAGCAATTAGCAAGATTTATTAGGCGGGTGAGCTGGAATGGTTTTGTCCTTGCAGTTTCAAAAATATGTGACACAGAACAGTTCACTGGAGGAGTACGGGGCACAATCGTCCATATTGCCATCCCATTTTCCACCTGGATGGTGCCTTACCACAGATCTCTCACGCTCCCATGATTGACCCACCAATGTTGGTTGAGAAGTGCTTTCCTAACTCAGTAGGTTAGACATCAGAAGACAGCAATTAGGGCCCTAAGCCCTCTCAATCCACTATGTCGGGAGCCAACTCAGACACCACAGGAGCTTTTAGGAGTGGGCGGAAAATTCCGTTCCGCTCGCGGAACTTGCGAAATTTCGGCATTTTCGCGTTCCGTGCGGAACGCGAAAATGTCAAAACGTCTGCGGAACGGAATGGTATTGCACTAAACGGTGGCATCTTTGGTAATAAATATGAAGGGCAGGATTCTTTCTGGCATTGTGCTCCTATCACAAAAATTAAACCTCAACAGGAAGCACTTACAGACATAAATAAAGCAGGTGCCCGAGTTGAAGGTCAAATTCAGTAACATATAATCTGCCCAAAAAATTAGTGAGCATGGTCGAGGCTAGGCAGGTGTGCTTTCTCCCCATATCTAACGTCTACAATTAGCTGTAACCCTTGATGGATGCCTTTGCATCGTCTAGTTTCTCGAGCGTAATCCCCGTCTAGTTCCTGTGACCAGAAGGCTGCTTTCTCCTCATCTGCTGCTCTGATTGGTCTCTGACCATAAATAAAAGGCATGTGAACTCACATAGAAGCCCCGCACGTCTGGCCCGCCCCACACACAGTAACGGTGTGCAACATCTTCACGCCTTTTCCCACACATTGATGGACAGCTCACTCAAGGGACCATGGCGCCTTTTGGTGAGGTGGCAAAGTTACAGAGTGACACACGTGCCATGGTCACTGAAAAAACTCTTCTGGCCCTTATGCTGCAATCCCTGTGTAGTACCTGTGACCAGGAGGCTGCTTTCCCCTCATCTGCTGCTCTGATCGGTCTCTGACCCTATCAAGACTCTTGATAGGGCCAGAGACCGATCAGAGCAGCAGAAGAGGGGAAAGCAGCCTCCTGGTCACAGGAACTACACAGGGATTGCTGCAAGAGGCATGTGAACACGCAAAGAAGCCCCATCCCCGAAATATCTGCGAGCACGTGAAATTCCGCGTGTTCACAGAGATTTTTTGCCATTTTGCATAATTTGGCGAAAGGCAATTTTGCAAGTTCCGCCCACCTTGGTGGAAGCGCCCGGATGGCCGAAGAACAGGTAATGTGCCCAAGTTATTAGAAGCCTACTAAGTTGTTGTTGTTGTGATGGTTGTGATGATAATGGAACTCGGATGGCAGGCTGAAGACAGGGATTTACACCAAAAAGGTGAGCTTAAGCCTGGAGCCCCTTAGAGTCTAGTCCATCCAGCATCCATCTTGGACAGCTTCCTGTGGCTGGTTACCCATTAGCTGTCAAACATTGTAGCCAGTGTGGGTTGTGTGATCCAGGGCCACCCTGTGAAGGCGTGGAAGCAATGGTGAGAGAGTGTATGCCAAAGGATGCTAGATTGTTTGGAGTGGACTGAAACATTCATCAGCTCAAACAATGTTGGGTGGATGTGACAGAGAGTCTGACCTCCTCAGCGACATTGGCAACCAAGCTGATGGATCACTTGGTTAGCACAGATGATCTGTGTGCTTTCCTATGTGTCTCATGCACCCATTGATGATTTGATGTAACATTAAGTATAGCTCACATGACTTTTGGCTCAAAATAACCATGCCCCCATGCAAATGAGGGCAATACCATGGCAATAGCATTGGCACAATCTGTGCACCAGTGCTATGTGTGGCACTGAGCGAGCCACACAAGTGTCACACACAGTGCTTTAGACCGTACCTTCGCTGAGTGTTCACTGTTTCATGTTACGGTAAGCGTTTTCACCCGCTTGCCGCTCTCTTTCCTTGTCATTAGAGAATGGGCTTTGACAGACCATAGACCGCTATCTATAGCAGTTTGTTCACGCATTTAATGTTATGCACCGAGGACACGCCATTTAGAACTTTCATGCACCATAACGGTAATTCAATCAAACGGCACTTCCACCTTTTGTGTTCCATCATTGTACCCGCATGTTCTCGTGTCCATTTATACGTGTTGACTCTACGATTTTACTTAGTTCGTTTGTGTACCTGTTCATTTTCTTGACACGTTTTCTTTTTTCTTTTTTTAACCGAGCACACTTTTGTTTGCACCTTCTTTTCACCCCACACTGATTATGATTCAGCCAGTAGGCAGACACCTCATTCACCTGCATGTTTATGGCAGGAACTCATCCACCCACATTAATCTAGATGCATTCCCCCCAGTGCTTTTGTTACATACATTTGTATTCTGTTTTCTTTGTAGACATATCCCACCTGAAGAAGAGCTGCGGCTCGAAATGCATTGGGGACTTTTTCGAATATTTTGAAGTTTGAATGAAGGACTATTCAATACTACTTTCAACATTGCTCCTACATTGTTCTTACATGATTAATATATAATAAGGGATACTGTATCATATGACGTAACATGATGAATATCATCGGTTAAATTAAACCGCATAACAATTGGATTACTATGGTTGTTACTTTTACTTTATTGATATACAGCAATTGATTTTGTTTCAAAGAGAGCTCGAGTTACTTACCTTACACGTCGTAAGGTCCCTCGGATTTACATAAATTGCACCTCACGGGTCAGGAGGTGATCACCTTGAGCACCCTCACTCGACGAATTTTGCATCATCGTCATTACATTTGAATATACTTGGAGTGCAGCCGTTTCTATATTTTGTTAAAACAAAATTAACCATGCTATAACGCTACTGAAGCAGGCAGTGGGAAGACCCAAGCCACGGTAGCCACAGGAAGCCTTTCTGCCCTTCCCCCATACATAGTTTTAATGTTGGTCATAATGCTTTTATAGCTTAGTTTAGGTTAGTTAGTGTAGTGATAGTGTAGGGGTAGTGGTTTAAGGGGCTTTGTAGGGGATGGTTACAATTTTAGTGGTTAGGAGTACTTTGTGTTTTTTGGGGTGGGGGTTGATGTGTTTCATTTGTGTAGAATAACTGAAAAATACAAAATATACAAAAAAATATGATTTTTTTAGGATTCTATATGTAGTTAGTTGATATTTAGCTGTAGTTTATGTTTTCCTTGTGTGAAGACGTGTCTTAAGTAACCCAGGGTGGAGTTCGTGGAGTTCTGAGTGCACAAAAAACTCTGCTGCGCTACACAGAGCTACGCGAGCGGTGGAGTTTCTTTAGATAAGTGCAGTTTACGGTGATTGTCAGTGCCAGGTGCTTGTCCGCACTGTTCAATCATCGCAAATGTCATCATGCACAGCGAAAGCGGGTGCTGCTTCTTTTCTGCCGATCGAGTAGACTTTTACTTGAGCAGCAGTTTCCTCAACACAAGCGATCGTTTTCTCAATGCCAGCGGTCGTGAGCATATGTGACCACTCGCAATGAGAAATATGACCTCCTGCGTTGAGAAATCTCGCCGGAAGGTTGATTTTCCATGCTAGCGCTTGCCAACTTAATGTTGACGATTGCAAACAAGGAAAAATCTCGTCGGGAAGTGGATTTTCCTTGCTCTCGCTCACCAACTTGTCATTGATGAACGCGAGAAAGGAAAACGTTTTTCAGAACTCCACGTAGCATGGAGTGCAAAAACTCTGCAAACACCGTGAGCAGAGTTCACTGCCCAGATTTAGTCTTAAGGGGGTGGGGGTTTGATGTTCAGAATGTTGTCCTAAATGTGTACCGTGAACTAGGTTAAGTTACGGTGGTTTTTGATAGTATGAAGGATAATATAGTTTAGATTAGGTTAGATTAATTAGTTAGTGTAGGGTATGTAATTTTAGTAATTAAAATTTTTCTATTGTCATTCAATGTCATTGTTTGCTACATACAGGTCTACATCAATATTTATTGTGTGGGAGTTAGACTGTGTGCTCAGGTAATGTTATGTACATGCATTTTCTTTGTTAGAAGTATTAGGCAACATATGTGAGTTGGTGTCTTGCCTATAAACAGGGATCTGTCAAGTTGGCTTTGGCTTTAAATTATCTATCTACAGACAATGTTAGGCAGTGCACGTGGAAATCATGATGGGAATGGTACACAGTGCAAACCGTATTCACATCCAATTTCTTTGTGTGGGTATGTCATGCGTCATACTTTGGAGTGATGTTGTGTTCAAAATATTTGACCAAATTGTAGGTTTTTGGCTCACACACTGTTGGCTGCCTCATACCCACTCACACTTGCAGCATTTTCTTATCAGCCCAATGTTGTTTCCTTGTTAGTATCCATGGGGAGATCTGGCACTTGAGGTATGACTTAATTGACCGTTAACATTGACTATATGAAACCAGTTGAACTTCATGCTTGCAACTGTGATTATAAACGTGCTAGTTAACATACACATATAGTTCACCAAATATGTTACACTGCCACTGCCTAGCATTGTCCCTGTCTCCACAAAACGAATGTCCCTTTGGCAAGTAGTTGGTGTATTTGCCTCTCAGAACGCCCAATGGTCAACTTGGTCCTGACTCCAACAGACAGACAACACAAAGGTAGTACTAAGTGCATTTATTTACATGTACAAATGATGATGTGGCTCACAGGTACCACTCATTGAACAACAACCCCAAAAGATGTTTTGAGCCAGTTGTTGTCCAGACAGAGTCCATGAGGGTAACATGTCATGGGACATGTGAAAGAAAAGAGTGCTTCAGTGAGGAGGATGACAACAGTACCAATTGGGAGGATAGGGCACATTGACACTCCAAAATTGTCAAGGAGAACAGGGCAAAATCAAAATGAGCACAGTGGCAGTTGATGTTGCCTGGCATGTTTATTCATACAGGGCAAAGGAGAAAGTGGGTATGTGGTACAATAAATGATACTGTATACTTTTTAGTTGGAAAGCGGTGAAGTCCACATCTTCCTCTGTCTCATGTGTGCAATGTCTCCGGTAAGGGGGTTGTTGCAGGTACAGCAGCTGAGGTAGGCACACACAAGGGGAGGAAGATGTGTGATCCCATGCTTGCAGCAGCATTCATCTGCAGCAAAGGAGCGAGGGTGATCTGCTGATGTTGCAACACAGCAATAGCATTGCATTGGTAGGCACTCTTGGCAGCAAGGTGGGAGGCCTGCTTCCGCTACATGGACTCCAAGATGGTTCTCAGTGCCTCCATCGTGTTGGCCACTCGCTGGTGCCACTTTGGCAGGGCATTTGTTCATGCCTTTGCCTCATGACACCAGCGATATCATCCAGGTACTGCTGGAGGCCACGTAGTGGAGAGTGGGTGCCCCTGATAACATCAGTGTTGTCCCCATTGGGACCGAGGCACCCATGGACTCCTTCTAGGGCAGTGGTTCCCAAAGTGTGCACTGCGGCACCACGGTGTGCCTTGATGAGAAGCCAGGGGTGCCGCGCCGCCGCACAGCATGTGGGTCGTGGAAATTGCAGCCGCAGCGCAACATGCGGAGGGTTTGAAATGCCACCTTCAAAATGGTTTGGCCCAAGAGCACACTGCCGCCATACGCATACGTGCATATGTACGCACACGTCGTACGTGCTTTAAGATGCGTAGTCTCAGCATTACTGGCATACGCAGCTCGGAGTATTTGAGGAGCGTTGTGGCTGACCTCCGTGTTGTGCCGTGCCTCGTGGGACCCTCTTCACCAGGAAATCGGTAAGTAAGGGCTTGTAGTGCCGCACCCTCGATGCACACTTTTTTGTAAATGTGGGATTTTTTATCATGGGCATTCAGTGGGTGGAATCTCCCTGAGAAATGTTCCATCCCTTCCCCTGTGAAGTGTGGGGTACGGTGCACCCGGAGTGTCTTTGGGTGACCAGCCACATTTCCAGCATACGTTTACCAGATAAGTGGAGGTAGCATAATCAATTTTCACCAAATAACAGCATAGATTTGCTTGAAAAAATATTGATAGAATTGAAAATGTTAAGATGTATTTTTGCTCGGTTTTGTAACTAGCTATTTCCAACAATAAATATGTGTTTACTGTCGGCAGAGGAAATGCAGTTTTCTTCCACACGAATATTCGGGCAATAAAAGGGGTTTACACTAGTGAGGGTGGGCGTAATTTGCGAAATTGACTTTCGCAAACTATTGCGAAAATGTCGAAAATCTACGCAAACACGCGGAAATATTTTGAAGACGTGGAAGATTTTTTCCGCCTGTTCGCAATATTTTTCACGTATTCGCGTTGGAAATACCTCGCCAACTTGCCCATGCGGTCGCCTATGGGCGCGGCCATCTTGTTTTCACTTGTCTCGCCTGCTCGCGATGCTTATTTCCTGTTCCGGGTCGCGCAATGCATGCTCGCGCCCGTTCGTGAAACATATTTTCTGTTTGGGAATGCTTTTACATGTTCGCGACACTTTTTGCGTGCTCGGGGGGGGGGGTAATATCACGTGAACTCGCCCACGCGGTCGCAATGGGCACGCCCATCTTGTTTTTCACTCTATTGCTATGGTTCTGGGGCCTGCTTTTGAATCCTCCCTCTATCTTTTGAATCCTTTGTTTCCAGACACTTTTTTTGATCTTTTTCATTTATTATCTCTCTGACTATTTTCCTGCTTCTATATTTTTGGTTTTTGTCTACTATTTGTGAGTTTTTAACCATTTTTTCACTCTTTTTCTAGTGCTCTTTTCATTTCTTTAACTTACTTTAAAAAAATGTTTACCTTTTCTTTCCCGCCTTGTCTACCCCAGAACCATGTTGAAAGGGCAAAGGGCTCGACGCAGTAGCCAGAGCTGCGACAGCCTTCTTTGCGGAAGGCGGCACCAACAAGGGGTGCAAGCACAGGCCTTATTTGGGGAGGTGGAGTTGGCTGCACTGGTTTTCTTTGTGCAGCGCCACCTCCCCTTTATCCTGGCAGCAGGTGACAGGCCTGGGTCCTGGTACGGGCTCCAGGAGCGTCGGCAGCAGTGGGGGAAGGTGCGCCAGGCAGTGTTTTGCTTCTCTGGGGTCCAGCGCACCCAGAACCAACTGATGCACCGGTGGTCCGATATCCTGGACCGGGAGCAGGACCTGCTAGGAGTGGTCCCGGGTCTTGGTGAGTAACTATTTAATTATTACAACTTTGTGTCTGTTCTTCTGCTCTGTGTTGTATATTGTGAATATCTTTTTTTTCCAACCAGCTAGAATGCTGGTGCTTACATTACAGGTAAATCACGTTTAAAAGTCTTTTGTGATTGTTATGACACAGGTGCTCTTCTGCGCGACTAATCTTACTTGTTTGCAACTTTGCGTGTGCGCTCGCTTAGCGTGATTATGTAAGAGTTTATTTTAGAGAAATTACGTAAGGCTATTTTGACTCTAGTCCTTACTTTGTCCTGTCACTAAGAGATAGGGGCGGATTGATACTTAGGTTTAGTTACTTGTTTGCAATTTTCTAGTGGTATGCGTGATGCCCCCTCTGTTACGTCACGTGCTGCTAGTACCCCAGTCTTTAGTAGAACCTTTTCTAGTTTGTTTAATGAGTGGTAATAGGCTTAGCAGTAGCAGAACATCAGCATCAATTAATCAACCAAAAATTTGGTGTATCCAAAAATGTAGTCATGTGTCCTCCATTTGACCATTTATGTATTGTTGAGGACTAAAAGAAGTGGAAATGCATACTAAATGTACAATTGGCATGCCTGGAATAAGTGGGCTAGGTCAGGTGGTGCGTACTACTTAGGCTTAGTTAGTATTCTGGAATCAGAATGGAAGACTGGATAAGTGTTGATAAATAGTAAGTAGTTGATCAGCAAATCCCCCGATACTACTTGTTGACCAGATCAGATCGGTCAATTTATTTATTGCGATTGTTGTTTACATAAATGTTTTTGTGACCGTCCTTTAAAAATATTTTATTTGTTTCACACCAATCATCAATGTTTGTCTCTTTCTTATATCTTTCATGATCAGCACCCAGGGGCAAGAAGACAGGGTCTTAGTCGGCCGGAGCACAAGAACACCACCAGGGACAGGAGGACCATGACAAGGGCTCTTTTGCTGGCCCTAGTAAGTCTTCTTGCTTTTAATATTAATAATTCTTATTCCCTAACTTTTACTGCACCATATTTTTTCCGAACTATTGTTTCCGTTTCCTAATGCTATTTTTTACCAACAATTATCCTTCGATCTGGACTATCTGTTTCGAAATTCTTGTTATCCCTGCCTCTAACTGCCTCTGCTATGATGACTCTCTGTACTACTACTATTAGTCTGTCTGTAGTAGCTATGCTTGCCCAGTTGGCCACTCTTTATTTAAAAGGTTTTAAATGAAACTCAGATTCACCAGTAGCTCTAGCCATTGAGTCCACTCCTTTGGGTTGTCCTCTTGTACTACTTCTAGTCTAATTGATCTTGAGTCTTTGTTACTCTTGAGGCTTTTTGACAATTCCTACCAACAAATGCCCAACCAGATTAATTACTATTTTGATAGGATAGGACACACTACTACTGTTGTAGGGAATTTGCACATACAGAACTTTACACAAGAAAATAGGGAGGTTGGACCTTTCTCATACCTCAATCAGAAGTTCAGAACCCACCACAATACCCTGCCCGACTAGTTATAGTAGTGTCTCATCATAACTATTAGCTCTCCGAACTCTCCCCCCAAGATACCCAACACGTACACAACCCAGAACATAACACACCCGACCTCTCAGTCGTGGAAGCAATGCAAATGCACACCCATCCTTTCGCTCGCTCACTCGTGTAAGTCCACACCAAATACCACTGAGTCTATGTATGTTCAAAAGTTTTATTTTGAATTGACAAGCTCTGTACGTTGTTCCATAATGCAGCACCCACAGGAAAATGCATAACATTAAAACAATAAACATTGTTACTCTTACTTACAGTTACAACAACTAAAAGTCCATAGAAAAAAATGGGAAATCATGATAACTGAACAGTGATGGAAGCACCACCATCCCCTTGGTAGGAATATAGTTTATATAAAATTATAAATGAAGATCTTTGAGTGAATTATGGGGACCCCTCACCTTAGAAGAACCTAGTACTGGTAGTTGTTACATCATAAGCTCTGCAAAGCTCTGGTTCGTAGAAGGGAATCTTCCGTCTGTAATGAGAAAAATGGTGCGCGTAAGTATATTGCAATGATTTCTGTGCCGTGCCAAAAAGTGTAGCATTTTTATGGATAAGCAATATGGACTAACACCAGAACTTCATAAAAAAGTGGCTTGTTAATGTTTTGGTTGACCTTGTAAGCAGGCCTTAGACAGTAGCAGTATGAAGTCATGTGGGCTCAATGGTGTCTTATACAAAGAAGCTGTGAGGTAACGTCACCTGTGCAAAAATAAAGACACAAAGGTAAAATGGTTGCATGGCTCGGGCTAACTAAGCAAAGACTAGAATGACCCTAGGGACCACATAACTGCTAGTTTCTACTCTACTACTACCTGATTTGTACTAGTGATGTATGTTGTATATGTATGTATTACTATTAACTCATTTTTCAATCTTGCTACTGACCAATAGGGGAGGTGTATATGACACTTATAAAATGTGTAATGTTTTTTCAAGGCGCACTACCGACCACCAGTGCCGGGGTCAGCGGCGAAGGCGACGCGGCTGGCGAGGATACGGCAGTTGTGGATGGAGCTGCAGGGGGTGAGCCAGCACCAGTAGCGGGCGGTGGTAAGTTAGATTCATAATCCTTAACTATTGACATTACACTCACTGCAAGGGTGTACTGTATGTATACTGTACTGTTGAGACTTAGTAAGTAAGAAGTTGTTGTGAACGTTTGAAGAGTGAAGACACCATTTAATTGGCATTAGTAAAGGCATTAGGGGTGGGAGTTTTGAGTAACCAATGACCTCTTCGATCTGATTTCAACTCCCCTTTGAAAGTTTTATGGAGAAGACTAAAAGTCTCAATGCCTGCTCTACCACAGATGGACTAATACTGCAGTACATTTGAAGTACATTTCTGGATCCTTGGAGTCCATGGCTCTGGGTTGGGTGACAGGTGGTGTCTGTTGATTGGAAGGCAAGGGATGCAGTGCACCCCTGTATTTTCCCTTGCGCACGCACTAAAAAAAGCTGCCGAGCACCAACACAGTCACCCTTGTGCCATGGTGCAAGGGTGTCTGTGTTGCACAGATGATTGTTTATGTGCAGGAAGGTGTTCCTTCCTGCACATAAACAATCATTAAAGGCAATTTTCTCCTTCCACGTGTGCTGCAAAATGCAGCATACATAGAAAGAGCAAAAACAAGGAGAAATAAAAGTATTGCTCCTTGTTCTGCCTGTCTAACTCCTGCTTTTTTGTGGTGTTAGATTTTGGCACAACCTTACATTTACAGATCCTTCTAAATCTGGCGCAGTGTCAAAAAGCAATGGGTGTTGAAGTGGAACACCCAAAGCAAAACCCATTGCACTCCACTTTCATGCAGATTCCTGCGTGAAAGGGTACAATATTTACAAAGTGGCATTAAGCAACGCAAAGTGACTTAAGGCCACTCAGTAAATATGGAGCAGGGCATTGCACCACCGGAGCCTTCTAAAAAGTGAACTCCGGTGGTGCAATGCCCTTGTAAATATGCCCTCAGTTTTCAAAGACTACTGGGTCTATCCACCTCATTATCTCACCGGACACATGTGCTTTGTGGTGACTACTTAGTTCTTCCTATCCCTTGAGAGTTACCTGTATGACATCCTTAGACTTGTACATGTGGCACAGTGATTCATTTTTGTATCAGATTCCCTTCTGGAACATACCAGATCTTCACCACGGTCCACATGACATGTAGAATGTAGTACCATAATGGGCTGATGTCTGTCATCTCTAACCAGCTACTACACAAGTATGACCTAATCAGACTCAGCATTGCAGATTTATTTGTGACGGTTCCTTGCAGTACACATGTCCATTCTCACCTCAGGCAAAGCAAAGTCTCCCCAGTCGGACACACCTTAAGAAGGTTTTTTCCCCTGCTCCCAAGAGCGGCCAAAGAGACGTAGCCCGTGCCTTCATTCTCTCCCGCCTCGACTATGCCAATGCTTTGTTCATTGGCATTCCTGGGTATTTGTTGAAAAAACTGTAAATTATACAGAATGCCGTAGCCAGACTCCTGTTCAACATCTCTAGGAGATCTAGTGTTCGGCAGCATTTGCGGAATCTGTACTGACTGCCTGTGGCCCAGCAGGTGCAATTCAAAGCCCTTACCCTTTTGCACAGGCCCCTCCATGGCTAAGGTGCTGTGTATCTCAGGAGGCGCTTTACTTTGTATGTGCTCAATCGATCCTTGCGGTCTGCCTCTCTACGTCGGATGACTATTCCACGATTTCGTAGATCACGTTTGGGGGACCAGTCTCTTTTGGTAAAAGCAGCAGTTGTCTGGAATGCTCTCCCCTCTGATCTACAGCACATTCAAGACTTCCGACTTTTAAAAAACGCTTAAAGACGCATCTGTTCAGTCAGCTCTTCTAAATGGCTTTGGCTTGCTCCACCCCTGTTCACTCCCGCGCCAGGACACTCTAGAGTATTAGTGCGCTATACAAGCTCTTTATAACATAACATAACATAACATAACATAACATGTGCACAACACGCACCTATGATGCACTGCAATAGCAGGAGCCAACCAGGGCCACATACCATCATTTGTTTTGACACATATGGGGGCATACTTTCCGGGGCATTGTGCCACCAGAGCGTCACTTCTCACAAAGCTCCTTTCGTGCAATGCCCTGCTCCATGTTTACAAGGTGGTGCTAAGCCACTTTACATGTCTTAATGCCACTTTCAAAATATCATCCCCTTTGACACAGATTTTTACTTCAAAGTGGTGTGCAATATGTGTTGCTGTAGGTGTTCCTAAGGAATACCACTTGCTGATTGGCACTGCCCCAGATTAACAAGTAAACGTAAATCTGAGGCAGCACCAAACATTAACACCTTTCAAAATCAGACTTTAGAGTGGGTTAATGAGGATAAATACTGTTTGCATTCTGCAGCACACATAGAAGGAGCAAAACACCAATATTGATTGTTTGCATGCAGAAAGGGATTTAAAAAAATATGTTTTTACTGGCATTTAAAATTGTATACAGAATGCATCATGACCTTTAATCGAAATATATAGCATTGAAGGCATGTCGTAATCTAGCTTGGAGAAAGTAAGGTTCCGTGTCCATTTAAATTCAACCGTCTGTATCCTATAACATTGTATAATATCCCATTGTATCATGCCAACATGTCATATAACAGTCTGGAGAAATAAGGAAAAAAACATTAAACATGGACCTCCCCCTTCCCTCCCCTTCCTTCAAGGGGATTCAGCTCGGTGCAGCAGATTTGTTTGTGTCGACGTGCTGTGTCATTTCACTATAAATACACCTGTGGCCCTCTGGTGTACAACACTTGTATTCACCCCCACAACCAGTCATATTTAGTACATGAGAGGAGTTCATGTGGTCCCTATCATGGCAGCTGACACCTACGTGCTCTGACCCTGCATGCCAGGACAGCTGCGTGAAATGTAGTTTAAGGGGTGCATTTCATAGACATATGGTGCAGTGCAGTACAGTGCCACAAACCATCCTGCTGCGCCAAGCTGTGTGTTTAGGAAAGTGTAGGGTTGCACTGTGGATTTAACAATACAACGCATCCCTCTGCTTTCCTCTATGCTTGTGCACAATTGGCTGGCTAGCGCCAACACAGGTACCCTTGCACCTGCTTTGGTGGATGTCTGCTGATTGTGCGCAGGCGCTAGCAGAAAGAACAGGAATGTGTCAAATCTTGTAGATAAGGCACATTCCTGTCCTTTTCTTTTGACATAGGGTAGCACAGCTAGAAAGCTTGCAGCACTGCCCTACAATAAAATATTGTCAAAATGCCCAGGACCCTTCCATTGATGTCATGTTTAACCATAGATAAGCCATCATCCTACCATTTTGCCTGCAGACAGTGCCACAGAGTGATGTGACATAGCTACCTGCACTGCACGACATGACCTAGTTAACCACATTGCCCCTTGTTGCAACTTAGACTATTGCTGTTGTAGTTCGTCATAGCCTGCACAGTCCTGTCCCTCAACTCCAACCACCAACTCCTCGGAGATGACAGTGGACACCTGCACCTCCAAGGGATCCAACACCTCCTGGGACACTGACTACCACCTCCATTCTGCATGGCTACCTTGAAATTGGTAGCCAGTTTCTCCTTTGTTCTGCGCTTTCAATCATAGCAGCACTTTTTACAGTCACTAACTGTCCTCTTGAGTTCAGCAATGCTGTTCACCTTGTCCACTATGGTCTACCATGTGGCCTTTTTCTCCCTCCATCACCTCCGGGATCAAGATCTCATTCTCCTCCTGAGTGAACGTGCACTGGGACCCTGGCTGGTCATACTGGCTGGTACAGGCGTTAAAGTGGTTGTAGTTCTGGGCGGTGCTCACCCCTGGCTGCTCCGTTGTTGCTTTCAGGAAATTGTAACTTTTTTCCCTATGTAGCTGCGTTTTTGTATTTTTTTATACTAATGGGTCGAATTTCACTTTTGTAGCATTAGCATCAAATTTGTTAATGACACAGAGCACACAAAAGTGTCAGTTTTTACGACGATGGCCTCTTCCAAATACCATGGAACAAACGATAGTGTTGTAAATACAACACTGCAAAAACAACAATTGATGGACAGAATGCAGAACAATGTCATACATTCACCCCAGTACAGAGATCTGGGTCTAAATCCATCGTTTTTTTGCACTCCACACCACCCCAGGTCAGACACGGCCATATGCAAATCAGCCTTGACCCTGTGCCTCATGGGAACAGTCCAACCCGAACTGCCAAGCCATGTCTTTCCTGGACCGGAATCAAGCATCCAAGGACCGGTTTCTGGCTTTCAGCCATCATCAGCCTGGAAAGCTTGACTCCAGTGGTGTGGAGAGCATGGGACTCACGTCTGAGCATACCCATCCCACTCGGGGTGACAAATGCAAAAACAACAATTGATGGACAGAATGCAGAACAATGTCATACATTCACCCCAGTACAGAGATCTGGGCCTAAATCCATCGTTCCCTATGTAGCTGCGTTTTTGTATTTTTTTATACTAATTGGTCGAATTTCACTTTTGTAGCGTTAGCATCAAATTTGTTAATGACACAGAGCACAGAAAAGTGTCAGTTTTTACGACGATGGCCTCTTCCAAATACCATGGAACAAACGATAGTGTTGTAAATACAACACTTACATGGAGTTTGGATCTGTCATACTGTAGCTGTAATTGTTTGGGAACACCACTACAGCAACGCGCCAGTTCTTCTAAGTATATCCATAAGTGGTTTGGAATTGGAGTTCAAATTCAAGATTAAACTAGTTGGGTTTTAGAACCTGTTTTTGGAAGAGCATGTGCTTGGTGAACTTTAATAGTTCTGGGTGCACACTCCACAGAGATCTGTGAAAGGGCAAACTACTCTCACCTGTTGTATTTTTGGTGGTCTATCAAGCAACTTTCCGCTCAACATAAATGGCCCCAGAAGCATTTTGGAACTCAACCAAGTCAGTATGACACTGTATATGTTGCCCTCCTGAATCTTCCTATTAGTAAATGGTAATAAAAAACAGAATATGAGGCCAGCTATGGAGGACAAAAGGATTCGATAAATGGGACCTTATAGGGATTTCCACGGTTGGGTATGTGTGGGGCAAAGGTAAAATCAAAGCATTTGAAGAACTGCAGGCGGCATATGACTTGACGGTTTCTGAATACTTCCGTTATGTGCAAATCCGACATTCGCTCCGGACTGCACTGCCTGGAGATTCAGACCCCCCCGGAGGCTTCGCATCTTGAGGATAGAATTCAAGGTGGCCACCTCCCCAAAAAAATGATCTCCCTACTATACAAGAAATTGATTAATCATAGGGTTGATCCCCTTGCAGAGCTGAGAACCAAGTGGATCTAAGACGGGATCGAATTAGATGATGAGGACTGGCAGTCGGCTCTGTCCTCCCCAAAGGAGGTGGCTATCTCAGCTAGGCTGAGGCTGGTCCAACTTAAAGTATTACACAGGGTTTACATCACGGGCCCCCGGCTGGTGCGCATGGGGCTGTCGACCTCGGGACTATGCAGACGGCAATGTGGCCAAACTGGCACGTTCTTGCACATTATCTGGGAATGTGAATATATTACAACATACTGGCACAAAATACATGACATCATACACAGGATATTGGGAGTTGCCTTGATGCCGGAGGCAAGGAGGTGCCTCCTCAACATATGGGAACCCACAGACTTAAACATAGCACAGTGGGCTACACTGGGTTTCATGCTAGCTAGCGAAAAGGAATATTGCCCAGTTATGGGGCGCTCAGTTGCCACCCACGTTGGAAGCATGGGAACACAACTTAGACTGGTGCATGTTAAGGGAAAAACTGTGTACCTTGCTAGGGGGTGCCCTCGTAAATGGTCATTGGTATGGGGACCCTGGAATCAGTACAGAGGAGGGATTTGTGTACCACGCGGGCCTGCTGTTCTTGAAGAACCCCCTTCCCTGTGAATTTCTTTATCATATTCACACTTGGACTTACTGTGCCCCCTTTGTTTAATGTATGCTATGACAATACCTCTGTAATGTGATTTCTGCTGATGCTTATTCAATAAAAATAATTGTAAAAAAAAAAACAGAATATGTGCATTTGACAAAATTGCAAGTTATGTTTGGCACACAAGTGAGTGTCAGGTCCATATTGTAGTAAATCTAGCATGGTATAACTTGGCATCAAATATACTAAACAATTTTGCAATTAAAAGCCATGCATTTTGCAAAATCAGAGGGATTGCAAACTGATTATTACTGTTAGAAAATAATGTTAGAAAATAATAATAGTAATAAAAAACAATAAGCATACTTGACAATATTGCACGTTATGTTTGGTACAAAAGTGAGTATCAGATCCATGCAGTCACAGTATTCTTGTCATTTGTGGAGCCTGCCACATCTTACTGAAACTTTGGGAATATCCCTGGTCTAAACTGAAGGTACAGAGGGGCATATTCAAAAGAGCATTGCCCCACTGGAGGGTCACTTTAACCTATGCTCTGGTGGCACAATGCCCTGCTCCATATTACTTTGCGTGACTTACCACCACTTTGTAAATATCATACACTTTCACACAGGTATCTACAGGAAAGGGGCACGCAGCAGGCGTTGCATTGGGTGTTCCACCGCAACAACCATTGCTTTTTTACGTTGCCCCCAGATTTACAAGGATCTGTAAATCTGAGCAGTGCCAAAATCTAACGTCACTGAAAAGCAGGTGTTAGAGGGGTGCAACGAGAAATAATCATTTTATTTCTCCACGTTTGTTGCTGTTTCTGTGTGTGCTGCATATGGCAGCAATACACATAGTGAGTGAAGAACCTTTAATGATTGTTTATGTGCAATTAGATATCCCTTCTTACACATAAGCAATCATCCCTACAACGCATGGTGCAAGGGTGTCTGAATTGTTGCTAGGCAGCTTTTTAGTGCCGGCACAAGGGAAAACACTGGGGTCCTGCATATTCTTGTGAATATGAAGCATCCCTGCATTTTTTAAATGACGCAGCACTGTTCAGCTAAATTGCTTGCTGCGTCGCGCTGCTTCATTTCTTTGTGAATGTGCCCCAGAGTGCATTTCAGGCACAGTAAATTTGCTAATTTTCGAAATGCCTTTTTTGTCTTGAAATCTAGCTAACCTCCCTGCACACTACCTGAATATAACTTTGAGTTAATTGTTTCCAATTTAAAATACTAACAGCTAGATGCATCAAACAAAAATCCGCTCGCAAAGGGGCAGATTCTCAGAATCTGCCCCTTTGCGACCGGTATTTTTGCATTTGGGATGCATCATCCCAAAATGCAAAAATTGCAAATTGAGAAATCGCTAAATTGCGATTATTTGCATTTAAGAAATCTCAAATTGAGATTCCTTAAATGCAATGCATGAAAGTTTTAAAAATAGCGAATTCGCTAATAGGGCACGCAAATTACCATGAAGTACAACTTCATGGTAATTTGCAAAAACTTTGAAAAATGCACTAAAGTGCATTTTTCAAAGTTTCATGTTGCGCACACACATACCCTAAGGGCATGTGTGTGTGCAACATATGTGCACAAATCAACTTCAGAGGTGCAACAGGGTGTCCTTTGGACACCCCTGCACCCATGAAATCGCAATCTCAATTTGCGATTCGCTAATTGCGATTCGCAAATTGAGATTGTCTTCCCATTCATTCCTATGGGCCTCTAAGCCCAAAGGAATGAATGGGGAGGTATTCCTTAATTGCAACTCGCAATTTGCGAGTCGCAATTAAGGAATTCTAAGAAATCGCTATTTTTTTAGTGATTTCTTGATGCATTCCATTTTGCTATTCCTTAATAGCGAATCGGTATTTTTCGCTATTAAGGAATCGCAACATGGGCTGTTGATGCATCTGGGGGTAATATCTTTCTGTGATCCTCAGTTGAACTGGGATCTCTCCAGAGTTTCCCCAGCTACACCTAATAATTTTTGACTTGTGACAGCCAGGTAGCCAGGCCTGGCTTTAGTGCAGATGCACCTAGGGCTGACCTTGAGAGGCCACCCTGTTTAGAAATGACATGGGCTTAAAAGCACCTGTTGCAGAATTCCCTTCTATGTCCAGCAGTTCTCAGGCAACAATAAACATGTCACGATAACACTGGTGATTACTGTTCCGGCTGTAGAGAGATCGGAATGTTGTCTAGCTACAGTTTTGACTCATCATAAAGTAGGGCAGAGGGTTAATATGTCTGCTGCAAAGAACATGTACCATTCAGATCACAAAAATGTATCTTATTCGGATATCTCAGTGAGTTACTGATTTTGACACAGAAATCCCTTTGTTACTTGCAATTCATAAATTACAATCCCAGTATAACACAGAGCCCTTCGAACTGTTATCAAAGAGCTGCCTGCAAATTACATGGAATAGGTTAGAACGTTCTGTTTCCCCAGTCTTTCATTGTCCTAATGTTGCTAAAAAAGGGTTAGTTTAGATAGCAATATCCAACTACTGGGGTTCGTTTTAAATCCTGAGTTTCGGCTTTCCCAGACCAAACATCTTAAATTATGCTGACATTTGAACCACATGCGACTTCTATTCCTTGTAATTTGAAGTGCCTTATGTCACATTTCGAATAGACTGATTTACACACGAATGATTCATTATATCTGTATCATGTATGAGTGAGGTGAAGTACTCTGATACCCTAAACTCGAATGAGTAATGCTATAAAAACAAATTAAATACATGTGTAAGTGTGGTTATGTAGATGACGGGCACTGTTGGAGGGTGGTATTGAGCAAATCTGTGAAGAAGGTCGTCATGGGAGGGCGATAAATGATTGTCGCATGGGGTGCCATCAGTACTAAAGCCAGACCTGCAGCTAGCTCTGCCTGTACCTCCACAATTCTTCATTTCAGGTATGGATTTTAAATATACTACAACATTTGAATTTCTCTGCAATTTTAACCAGTGCTGCAATTTTAACCATTGCAGCACTGGCCTCAATGCAGCCAAATCTGTAATGGTAATAATACCTAACTCCAATAAAAATGGCACTGGTGTAGTCACAACACACATCCTCAAACCAACACAGTTTCTGCTGTAAGATATGCCATGCCAACACTTGTGGCACCCAGACTCAGTCCCTTTAACAAGGAAATTAAACCCCCATTCTACCAATACACTTTCTGAATTGTCTACCAGTTCTGTTTACACCTACTATTTATCTGACACCACTGTTTTCTACTCTAAAGGGATTCACTCATTATTTCAACCCAACTTCCACTGGGAACCTACATCTCCCTGCTCAGCAGCCTTTGAGGAATTGTCGCGTCTTTTTCATTATGGTTAAAATTTAAAATGGTATCAATGGAAATATAATTATGCATACGAACATTCTTCTATCTTAAGAACTCAAATAGTACCACTCAATAGTTCTAGGTAACTACATCAGCTATTTCTTACCTTCCATTTTGTATGTAAACGTTGCACTAACTCAGGACAACTCGAGTTCTCACGCCTCCTATGATTCATAGTCTTTTAAATGTTCTTGTGTATAAGGTGCTCACACTGCTTAAGATATGACAGTGATCTATGCTCATAACAATATATTCTGATATGCAGTGCTCTGTAAATCCATAAAAGCAATAAAATATGTTTTTAAAAAAGGGCGTCCCTGGACCTAACCTTCATAAGGACCTCGAGAAACAGTTTTCTATCATTTATAATTCTCTTAGGGTGCCAGGGCCCCATAGTTCAGCAGCCAGTACTTTCTACTTGTAGATTTCGAGTTTTATGCTTATGGACTGACAACCTGCTTTATGTTTAAAGCCAAGCAGTATCCTAGAAATGTGTAATTGGGTGACACTTGCTTTACTTAACTTTTCTTACCATTTGCATTGTCTACTGAAATGTAAACCTAAGTAATTGAAGTAAGAAGCACGCTCTATTTCTTCACCATGAACCTCAGGTTTTCTCTTTGAGGAAAGAGAGAACTTCATTATGATAATCTTTGTTTCTTAATATTAATGGATAAATATTTTGCGCTAGAGTATCCTACAAGTCTATCCGGTAATTTGTACATTGCACGGTTTGTCCTAGATTGCAAAACAGCATCATCTGCAACGAGGAGGACTGGGACCTCATTGCTAGTAATAATTGGGACATCAAGGGGAGTCACCAACAAAAATGTCACTGCATCATTTATAAATAGACTGAAAAGGAGTGAGGATAATATATAGTCCTGCCTAACTCCCTTTTCAATCCGAAATGGTTCACTACTCTTTCCATGGGTGCTGTAAATTCATTGTTTCCCACATATTTGCATTGTCAATTCTTGGTGTTTGGAGAGAAGGCCAGAGTTTTTTATGTTTGATGAGATCAAATGCTGCCTTTAGTTCATTGAAAGTAATACACAATGAGGATTTCTTTACTACTGTGTACTCAAAAATCATGGACAGACAAACAGTTTAGTCAACAGTTCCAATTCATGACTTAAAGACAGCTTGGAGGTCAGTAAAAACCTTTCTTACATCCACTCATCCCTGAAGTCTGTTGAGCAAAACCTTCCCAAATATCTTCCTGACACTTCCAATAATGACATTTGCAGGTAGTTCTGTGGTTTACGACAACGCCCTGTCTTATGTAAAGCTAATTGTAGTGTTGTGTGAGTATGTAATGAAGGAACCTTTGTGGCTCCTGATGGATTCGTAGAACTGTGAGGTAATCGTTAGAGCATAGGGATTTGAATGCATGCTTAGAATGTTTGGAGCACGGTTACATGCAGAATAATGAGGACTTTTTATATTAAACTCTGTGTGTGGCGTAGCCATTGGCGAGTACCCGAGCTGGGTAGGATGCTACAACTGGTGACGAGAAATGGGATAAGTAACCCAAAGATCGACAGTGCTCTCCCAAAGAGGTTGCAGTAGTCCAGCAAATTGCTTATATGTCTTCCATGTGCCTCCGTCGAAGTGCGGAATCGACATTTGGCATATCTGGAGTCAAAGTGCAGCCCCTGTTTCGTGTAAAGCATTTGAAGTCTACATATCAGTGACTGAGAACCAGCTGGGAAGTGCACACAAAGAGGGAGTGCACTACTATGCAACTGAAAGTCATACATTCATAACGAGTGACAAAGCTGTAGGTGGAAGCAAACAGGTTTAGAAAGAGCAGCAAAGTTCAGAATACCACTGCAAACAGAAGTGCTGTGAGGCAGAGATCAACCAGGTATCGGACAACTCATAGAGATGCTTAAAGGCAAAGTGATACAAGAAACAGTCATCTACTTACCAGTCCTCAGTAATATGAGGAAACATGCCAGAGCACTGGAGGGAGTGACCCCAGAGAAAGCACCTGGAGTTGTGCTTGCACAGCCATCCATATCCAAAGCATCAACACAACAAAGCTGGAATTGTGACCATTTGCTTCTCAAATAAAGACCAAAAGGAGGGGGTCAAGGTTCCACAGGCTGTTCAAACTGACCCAGAGGCCAGCACAACACAGGGCCTTGGTGATGGTTTCGCTGAGGCAAGTCCTAGCAGACAGCAGACAATGTTAGGGGGAACTCCACCCTCAGTGTCAGCCAATTTTGTAAATGTTTACAATGCTGTTGCCTCCTTGAAACCACCACCGCCATTCGATACCACCAAAAAGTTTTAATATTGGAGACAGATGGACTCCCTAGATAGAGACATTTGATGATTTCATTGGTGCGATTGAAGAAGCAGATAATAAGAAAATTATCAAGTACTGTAAGAATCTTGCTTGTGAAGGTGCAAAAGTAGTCATAAACAAAATGTAGCTAGCTGACAAAATTAAATACAGGTACATCAAAACAGCCTTGATTTTCAAGTTAAATACAATGCCATATGTATATTAAGAAAAATACTTCTTCAGTCAAGAAAAACAGAAAACTGGTGAGACAATCAATACAGTGTTGAGACTGGATACACTCATAAAACATTGTATGTTCAATTAACTTAATGAAGAGAAAGCTATAAGCCTCAGAGTGATTGATGGATGCTTGTCAGATTCGTTCAGATGACTCAACTCAGCCTGGAGTGAGTTCTCATGGCTGCCAGATCTGAAGAGCATGATGATAGACAAGCTCCTGACATGGAGGTTGGAGGTTCCCAGAGTGAGTCAGTCATGAATGTGATTTGAATACTTTGTTTGATATATTGGTCCGGAGTGATTTGTAGACTGCATCAAAAATAACCATAGAGTGACCTGAGAAAGGGCAGACAAGAGATCCTGTAACTAATGAACTAATGGTCCTTCAGCCATAGTGATGAGAAAGTATGCTCAGGATATGGCGTGGTTAAAGTCTAAAGAGCCACCCCAAGATATTGACTGGGGCAAGATTGTCTAGATGACCGAGGAGCCAAAAGACATGATGCATGTATACTATGAAAGGTTGTTACAGGCATTCCAAAAGTATAGTAGGATGGAAACACTGGAGCCTAAAGAAATGCGACATTTTGTATCCAGGTATGTGACAGGGTTGAGGCCTGAGATTAGTATGATGACTCAAAAGCATTTTATTTTATGGCAGAATGTCGGTTGACGAGACTTTGGGATATCCAAAACATTGCAACAATGAGATTGAAATTCGGCAGAAAAAGTTAAAGGAAAAACTGAAGGTGGTACAAATGAAGGCTACTCAGAGAAAAACTCAAAATCCATCATTTTTAGGGAATGCCTCTCCAATGCAGGGAGTGTATCAACAGGGAGCTCTAGCGATGCAGGGCGGAGCTGGATTTCAGCCAAAGGTAGGTGTCCCTATTGATCAGAGTACTGGAATTGATGTGGCTTAATTGAAGAAGTGTAATCCATGCCACTACTGTAACAGGTTGAGGCATTGGAAGGAAGAATGTCTTCTTAATCCTGCAAATCAAGGTCAAAAAATGAGTACCGCCTCAGAATAGTAATTCAAAGCAGCAGCAGTATCTACCCAGACCTAGATGTCAAGTTTTAATGCATCACAAGCCCCAGTGATTAATGTTCCTCAACCTTCTATGCCACAGCAAGCAGCTAATGTTCTCAGGTTTTTTTCAAACCAGGGCCCGCATTTGAATCAGAATGCATTTCAGAATAATAATCCTTATAAAAAATTTCTCATTTTTGAGACAAGTGACAATGTTGGCAATGATTAGTCTTCCTGATGGTGCCTGAGGGGGGAGGAAGTTTGTGTGCTTGGTGCAGATTTGGAGGTAGAACAGAGTGGCCCATTTATAGATGCAGAGGTAAATAACTATGATGTATCATTCTTGGTAGATAGTGGTGCTGCCTATTCTACTGTGAGAAGAGTGGAAGTTCCAAAGCTACCCCTCTCGGGAAGAACCATCCAAGTTATTGGAGTTGCCAATCCACAAATGATAAACCCTATTTCCGAGGATGCCCCGTAAAAATAGGGAGCTTTGAGGATAATCATCAGTTTGTGATTTGTGATTTGAGTCCTGTGAGTTTGTTAGGACGCGGTTTGTTATGCAAAATGAATTGCACTATATATGGTACTTCGAAAGGAATAGAGCTAAAAACTCATTATGAGGACCTTGCTTTCAAGTTGTCGAATCAGAATCCAATCGTTGGGATTTATCTGATGATGACAACAGAAGACCTGCCTTTAGATCTTAGGGATTCAGTGAGGCTGGGATTTTTAGGCAAAGGACATTGGACTCAATAAAGAAGATAAGCATGTCCAAATGTAGATACAGCTGAATGTGGAATTTCCCAGAACGCTGCAATATAATTTGACCCCAGAATTTATTGCTGGAATAACTCCAGTGTTTAAAACAAATCATAAGCAGTCATTGTAACTCAGCCAATATGGGGGTGATGAAGCCGAGTGGTAAGTACTGCAAGGTGCAGGAACCGTCGCAAAATAAACATTATTCTAATTACTTATTATCCCATGGTTTCAAATCCTGCTGCAATACAGTTTCGAATTCCATGTAAGGCTGAGTTGTTTACTGTTATTGATTTGTGTCAGGTATTCTTTTCCATACCCCTGCAGGAGAACTGTCAGTACTTTTTTGCATGTAGGCTCTGCAACCATGTTTAGGGCCAGTGCAGAGCCTCACAAGGGTATACAGAGACCCCTTCTATTTTCAATCCGATACTTAAGAAGAAGTTGGAGACCCTGGTTATGCCGTGTAACTCTGTTCTAGTCCAGTATATTGATGACCTACTGATTGCATCAAATAATTGAGAAGCATTCAAATGTGACACTATTGCATTGCTAAACGACTTAGCTGAGAATAGACATATGGTATCCCCTAATGAGTTGCGGTACTGTTTGAGAGAAGTTCTATATCTTGGTCATCATATCAAGAAAGGTGCAAGAAGGGAGTTATGACAGAGAATTTTTGTGATCATGCAAATTAACCCACCAACAACACATAAAGATGTCAGGATGTCTTGGGGAATAGTGGGCTAATGTAGCCAGTGGATATTCACCTTTTCCCTTGTGGCCAAGCCTTTACAAAGGTTGACACACAAGTATGTGTCGGATCTGGTGCCTTGGGACAATGATTGTTTGATTACATTCCTAGATTTGAGAGAAAGCTTCTGTTGCACCCCGAACTAGGAATGCCTGATTGCAATAAAGCTTTAGCTTTTTTGCAGTGAACTAGAGTGCTGCCGTCTTTCAGTGTTAGCACAGAACCATGAAAGAGCCCATAGACAAGTTGCATATTTCTCTGCAACGTTAGATCCAGAGGCCCCAGATCTGCCTATCTGCCTTAAAGCTGTGACCGTGACAGGTATCAGCATCGAGATATGTGAGAATATAGTAATAGGTAATCCTTTAACTGTTTACGTTCCGCATTATGTTGAACCTTTGTTAACTAGAAAGAGGACACAACACCTTGCAAACAGCCGACTGACCCAGTATAAGCAAATCATACTGGTGGCCGAGAATGTGACTCTGAAGAGGTGTTCTGTTTTAAATCCTGCCACTTTGCTATCCCTTCCTGAGAATGACAATGATGATGGTGAAGTGGAGCATGACCGTCTTGATGTCACTGAACTGTACACCAAGCCAAGACCAGATATCCAAGATGAACCACCACCTGAATCTGACTACATATTGTTTGTGGATGGCTTGTGTTAACAAGACTATAAAGGAAAGTGTAGAGCTGCTTAAGCAGTCTTTACCATTTCCGGAGTAGTGGAAGCTGTTTGGCTTCAAGGAGTAGTCTACACACAAGTGGCTGAATTGATTACTCCTAGCCGAGCATGTGATGTTTCAAATTGATTGAAGGTGACTAGATTTACAGATACATCAACAAACAAGAGAGGGGACCAAGGAGCAAATTAAGGTCCAGTGTCCATGCTCCTTTATACAATGTATCACAACAAATAAAAGGACAAACACGGGGTGCAAAATGTCACCAAGGCCTAAAACGAGAAAAAGAAGAAAGTGTAGTAAAATCCTAGTTTTGAAAAAAGCCCACTGGTTAAGGGAAAGACAATATCTTGTCTCCTGTTGCCCTCACACACCTGGAAGGATGTCATGCTTCATCATAGATGTAGCAAAGGGGAAGGCCAGGACCTGTTTTATTTTGGCGTCTTTTAATTAACGCTGGAACAAACTATTTATTTTCGTTTGAACTGGTACTTTATTTATACCTTTTCTTCAACTTTTTTTGGGATCTTTGTTGTATACTTAAAACAGAAAGAGACAATAAAGTCTTTATACTGAAAGTGCTTATGTACATGTGGTTCACAAAACATTAAACAACCACATTGTGTTCTGAATATACAGTCTGGACAAACATAAGTGAGAAAAATCATGAATAAAACATCCTATTATCTTATTGGTCTTGTGTTACCTTTAGTATCAAAATCTAAATATTGTTTCATATCTAAATATTATTTCATAGACATTCTGAAGATGTTATGTGCATCAACGTTTCAATTAAGAAAGAATAAAGGAGCAAAGAGAAAACATTGGTGTCTAATACATGGGACTCTTCCTTTGTATATAGACAAGAAATAAATTCATAATTCCTCTGTGTTCATATCATATGTCATGATTAAGCCAACGCGTTTCAAGTCTCTAATATTGAATATACAGACTCTCATCAGGGCTCTTGATTTTTTGCAGCACTGCTGGTCTCTGAAATCAGGATGTATAAAGGAAAAATATTTTTAAAAAACTAATAGCTTAACTCCCTTTTTAAATATTTACTTTCTCTTTAGCGCTGTACACTAATAAGTTTACCTGAACAGCAGTGTGTTTTTTGTTTCCTCAGTTTGTCTCTATTTGTATCATCAAAGAGAACACATTTTAGGATTGTATTTATAAACTTGTACTGGTGGTTGAATGCAAACTGCACCAAACGGCTTTGAAAAGCCGACGTTTTTCTCCATCTGGTGTTGTTTCACTACGAGCTTCTCTGCCTATTTATAGTTTTAGTAAGCGAATCTGTTTGGAGAATGACAGGCCATTAATTAAGTGAAGACTTCGAGCTTTCCCTAATGGATGTAATTAAAAGGCTTTTATCATACCTGAAAGCCGTGTTCACATTTCTATGCGGTGAACTCTTGTTTGCGGTAATTATCTCTCGGGAGCTTTTAATGTGCTGTAAACAAATATTACACTTGGTTAACTAAAGTGTTCTGTTGTTCATAAAGCGATTTCTGGTAGCATTTTCTGTTAGTTTAAACTACAGGCGAACCTCTGAATACACAACTCCAGCTGGAGAAAAAGGTAGGCTTTTCAAAGCCGTTTGGTGTAGTTTGCATTCAACCACCAGTACAAGTTTATAAATACAATCCTAAAATGGGCTATTTTTTTTTAACAGATAGAGACAACTGAGGAAACAAAAAACACAATGCTGTTCAGGTAAACATATTAGTGTACAGCGCTAAAGAGAAAGTAAATATTTAAAACGGGATTTCAGAAACCAGCAGTACTGCCAAAAATCAAGAGCCCTGATGAGAGTCCGTATGTTCAATATTAGAGACTTGAAACGCGTTGGCTTAATCATGACATATGATATGAACACGGAGGAATTATGAATTTATTTCTTGTCTATATACAAAGGAAGAGTCCCATGTATTAGACACCAATGTTTTCCCTTTGCTCCTTTATTCTTTCTTAATTGAAACGTTGATGCACATAACATCTTCAGAATGTCTATGAAATAATATTTAGATATGAAAAAATATTAAGATTTTGATGCTAAAGGTAACACAAGACCATCAAGATAATAGGATGTTTTATTCATGATTTTTCTCACTTATGTTTGTCCAGACTGTATGCAGAACACAATGTTGTTGTTTAATGTTTTGTGAACCACATGTACATAAGCACTTTCTGTATATAGACGTTATTGTCTCTTTCTGTTTTGAGTATACAACAAAGATCCCAAAAAAGTTGAAGAAAAGGTATAAAGTACCAGTTCAAATGAAAATAAATAGTTTGTTCTAGCATTAATTAAAAGACGCCAAAATAAAACAGGTCCTGGCCTTCCCTTTTGCTACATATATACATGCGGCCCAGTCAGAACCTGCTCTTTTGGGCCTAACTCCCATTGTTACCATGCTTCATCATAGGAAATTTTACTCCTCGTAGGGCCGGTGCTGCAATTCCCTACGGGTCCCCTAAAGGGTCACTTTTCAGAGATCTTTTTATGTAATGCCAGATTATGAGGACAGACGGCGGTGCCCGCAGCTTGCCGGGGTAAACAAAGAAGCATCATAACCCCGCTTGCATCATCCGGCATTATATAAAAAGATCTCCGACGAAGTGAAACTTCGAGGGACCTGTAGGAAATTGCAGCATGACATCCTTCGGGTGTGTTGTTGTATGGCGTTTTAGATTCCAAATGGATTTTCCGGATACATGCCCTTATATAGGTAAAATTCACATTGCTCTTATAAAGGCATACAAATTAAGCCCTTATTTAGGCATATCTCATGCAACCCAAATACAGTCATGGCTACTTCCATCCGTTCCGCCAAACGTCTCAACGATTTCTTGGAAAACCAGCTTAAGCCGTTAGGGACTTCCCCTAGCTTGAATATTGATTTCTCCAAGAACTCAATTAGTTTTACAATGAACATCTATTCTTAAGGGGTCATTCATGACGTTCATATGCCCGACTTTACGTCAATTATGGCATTCCTAAACACCTTCAAGGTATAAATATACCTTCACTTGCTATGGCAAAGCATGGTGGTTCAGAGCAGTTCAACGACTTACTTGCCTGACGCAGCTCGCTACAGCAAGTGTCGAAGGAAGCTGACTCTCCAGCTGACGCACTGATCAGGAAGCTGCCATCGCCTGCTGAGACTCCAGCTCCAGTGTTTCTGACTCTCCTTCCGGGGTGTTGGGAAATCGAGTCCCGAGACAGAAATACCAGACCTCCTTCATTCTAAGGTATGGAGCTGATAAGAACCTAGAGAAACCTTTGGCAATTCTTGGCAGAACTAAAACTTATACTAAACAATACTTACTTCTTCCCTCATACTAGACCTAGGTTAGGTACATTGGGGTAGGCATATTTTAGAAGCACCAGTTGTGTATTTTAGTCTGTTATTTATGTATGTATTTTTATATGGCTTAGAAACCATACAATGCTATTACAGAATTATTTCATACTACTATTCTCGCTGTACGCATTATACTTTGCATTCCGTTGAATGATTGTAGCAGTTCACCTCTCTTGCATGAGAAAGAAGACTGTTCAATAAACCTTTTATTGAAAACGCTCGTCTCTCTATTTCTCTGCAGCTCTGTAAAAACGAAGCATGCACGATTGACTGAGTGAAATACTTATCTATTGTTTCCACGACTCTGAAATTATTTTCCAGTCCTAGGGAAACAAACTTGTCATTTTTAAACGGTTGTCAGAAACTAATTCCTTCTTGTGTATTCGAGAAAGTTTCTCGTGACCTCTGAGCTAGCTGGCACACACAATTAAGTTTAGTATATTCGATAGAGACCTAATGACATAAGTCCTACGTCAAATCTATAGGATATATTATTCCAATGCGTAGAGCCGATTGGGAATATAGGAACTACACTACATGGTGCCCAATGTTTGGTAAGACACTAATTTAACGCTAGATACTAAAGTAACTCAGTCATACTTTTCTCAGAGACTCCTTTTACGTAAATACTCCAAAATACATCTAGAGTGGCTAAAGGGATAATATCCGCCATATCTGAGCAGGAAGAAAATCCTATGTATTAGCTTTTTGGTTTGTTCAACGTTGAAGGATACAGTGTTCCAAAATATTGTGCACCTTATCTTTGTTTCCTTGAAACTTGCTTTGCAAACTTTCAGTCAACAAAAATGTCGAGTAACGGCAACAATACCGAGAACGGTGGAGCTGTGGCTGAACCAGCCGATGGAGCTCTTAACATTTCAGGTTTTCGGGAAACCGACAAGGATGCTATAAGCATACCTCTAAATTTAAGGAAAACCATCACTTTAAAACTTATAAAAAAAGGCCTGTCAGCAAAAGGTGGTAGGGCAGTTTTTGTGACAGAGGCACATGAATATCATCAGACAGAGGTATTGTATTAATGGATAATGTTCCCTGAAGCAGATCCAACACGTGTTTCACTTCTATAAAGAAGAAGAACAACCAACGGAATACATTCCTTTTGAAGATATTTAAATTCCACTAACTTACCAGGAGCATGCGCTCTGGTTTAAAGGCTCCCTAAAACATATAAATCACATTACCAGGCTTGGTCCACTAGGTAGACCAGGAGCAACATGGCCGGTTCTAGCCAGCTATACTCCACATCCTGAAATTAATGAAATGACAGATGTGGAACTACAAGCTCAACTCAAAGAACTAATCAAAATCTATAGACAATTGGTTCAATATGTCATACGGACTCTTACAGTCCAACCAGCAATAATGATTTCACAGCCTCCCCTCCCACCAGGGAAACACATATAAAATTACACCACAGACTCTACATTCAGTCGTTGGTAAATTGCCCGCAAAACGGGAACAAATTCCATACTGGATAGCTCAAAAAATTACTCAAATCGAGGCAGTATTTCCTAATACTAGCCCTCATGAGAAACACAGAATGTTAATAATCTGTGGACTGCGACACTTGGGGTAAAGTCTATGCGCAATTTACACTAAAACACACAGTGTTCCATCTATGGCGGTAATACCAGATGTCCTGAAACAGATTCAAAATGAATATGGGGCAGAGCCTGCTTTAAATCAAAGTATGAAATTACTGAAAGATTTCAGACAGGTCTCAAGAATAATATTACCTAATATTAAAGGTGAAGCAGCATCTGTGGCGATCCGCCAACAGTTCAGGGAATTTGATGTAACTGAGCAACCACAAGAACTGGCTAGAATAATTGAAAAATCCTATGAAGAATTAGGCAGAGACAGTCTGGGCGGGAAACCAGTTAACCCCTACCTGTCAGAAAAACCTGAAAAGGTCTTTACTAAAACACTCTTACTCCTATTAAGAAGTGGGAAAACACTAAACAAACTTCTAAAGAGAAGCGTTCTCAATCCCGAGGTAGCTCTCCTCAAAGGGAGCCTTCTCAAAGGAGGTACAACCTCAGGAATAGGGATAATTTGAAAAAACCTGATAGATATCAAGAGACTGATACATGTTCCTCTCGTACCTTTCAGACTTCGTCACAGAAATCCAAAAGAAGAGGACGGTCAGAAAACAAGGAAGAATGCATGAAGCCCAAAGACGATCAGCACGTACAGAAAAACAAGAAACCTCAATTCACCAAAAAGAAGGTAGCAAGTCTAAAAATCAGACATGCCGAGGATCTTGAGGACACAACTCAAGAATGGGGAATGGGCTCAGACAATGTTGGACAGCGCAGCAGAAGTCACCACAGCTCGCAAAAACTTGAAGGATCATCTGGAGACAGTGGACTCGAATGAATTCATTCAAGTTGAAACTGCAGATTCCAAGGTTAGTTGTCCACATAAGTTATATGAAATAACACTTCGGATGGAGGGGGACATACCAAGAAAAGTGAGAGGACTCTTTTGGGAGCGGTTTTGTAAGGGTTATGACATTCTTATTGCTGAACAAGACTGGCCACCACAATTTGTCAGGGAGTGCCCGCATAGTGAAGACATCATTATGCCAGCCTTCTCCAACCACATTCCAATTCATTTAAAATATACTTATGCCTGGAAATGGGCAGTAGCCCAAGTTCCTGCATTATACAAAAATCATGTAGGATGGGATGAGGACTCTCCTCATCATAAAACCCAGTTAAAAAATCAACCAACTGCACAAAGGAAGTACCCAGTTAAGCAAGAAGCTAAAAAACAGGTCAGGGAGATATTAGAATAACTTGAATTCCAAGGGGTGATTGAAACATGCACCTTGTCAATGAACAATCCTTTGTTTCCTGTTTCCAAACCGGACAATACATATCGTCTAGTATTGGATTACAGACATTTAAACTCTTTTTTTTATTTTTTATTTTTATTAGGAGATATGAAATATGCAGAAATCATACACAAGGAGAAAAAACACAAAAATAATAAACCTAACAAGCAGACATGCCATAGGTCCTATTATTTCAGATTTATCCCCCCCCCCAATCCCCCACCCACCCTAGACGGATCACTACAGGGCAAAAAGGACAATTATAGAAAAATAAAGTTAATCATTCAAAGAAGAAAACAAAGTTATGCATACATAGTTCAATCTTATCCGGCTACATTAAACCTTGATGCTCAGAATTCAACCAATTTATTAAAGATCCCCAAATTTGTTCGCCCTTCATCTGAGCCCTAATTCCTCTTCTCTTAAATACAGAAATTTCCCATTTATATACATTAAGGAATTTACTGAACCGGATGTATGACGTTACAACGCATACTTTTACAACGCCTACCTTTACAACGCAATTTTTACAACGCAGGATCCATTACAACGAATACCATTACAACGCATGTTTTTACAATGCAGATACCTTTACAACGCATACCATTACAACGTAAATATTGGTAAGTATATAATATTTTTTTAAATGTAAATTAATTTAATTTAATTTAATTTAATTTAATTTAATTTAAATTTTATTTTATTTTATTATTACCCTGTACCCCTGTACCCCAAAACCCAAACCTAGCCCTGAACCCTAAAAATACCCCTGTACCCCAAAACCCAAACCTAGCCCTGAACCCTAAAAATACCCCTGTACCCCAAAACCCAAACCTAGCCCTGAACCCTAAAAATACCCCTGTACCCCAAAACCCAAACCTAGCCCTGAACCCTAAAAATACCCCTGTACCCCAAAACCCAAACCTAGCCCTGAACCCTAAAAATACCCCTGTACCCAAAAACCCAAACCTAGCCCTGAACCCTAAAAATACCCCTGTACCCAAAAACCCAAACTTAGCCCTGAACCCTAAAAATACCCCTGTACCCAAAAACCCAAACCTAGCCCTGAACCCTAAAAATACCCCTGTACCCCAAAACTCAAACCTAGCCCTGAACCCTAAAAATACCCCTGTACCCCAAAACCCAAACCTAGCCCTGAACCCTAAAAATACCCCTGTACCCAAAAACCCAAACCTAGCCCTGAAACCTAAAAATACCCCTGTACCCAAAAACCCAAACCTAGCCCTGAACCCTAAAAATACCCCTTTACCCAAAAACCCAAACCTAGCCCTGAACCCTAAAAATACCCCTGTACCCAAAAACCCAAACCTAGCCCTGAACCCTAAAAATACCCCTTTACCCAAAAACCCAATCCTATAACATTTTTACTATAATTATATACTTACCTATACTTACGTTGTAATGGTATGCGTTGTAAAGGTATTTGCGTTGTAAAAAAATGCGTTGTAATGGTATTCGTTGTAATGGATCCTGCGTTGTAAAAGTTGCGTTGTAAAAGTAGTCCGTTGTAAAAGTTGCGTTGTAACGGTTACATACCTACTGAACCATTCATGTGAGGTCGGGGGGACCGGATCAAGCCAAACTGTAGCTAGACATAGTCTTAACACGGCCATTGCTACAAAAAGTAACTTTCGGTCTGGTTCGGCCATGCCCAACATATTAACCTGAGGTGTCAATAATACAGTATAACATAGAACTTGTCCCAGGCACTGTTCTATTTTGTGTAGCAATGGAACCAAAGAGGGGCAAGTGGCAAACATATGAAAACTGTCAGCCGCAAGTTCCCCACATCGGGAGCAGTTTATCCCCACCGCCCGACCCCATTTATAAATACGAGAAGGAGTTATATACAAATTTAACCAAGTCTTGAAGCATTGAACTTGAAGGTTAGCAGACATAGTAGCAGATTGGCTATAAACTAAAAAATCCTCGCAGACACCTTGTTCCGCATGTAGCCCCAACTGCCAGCGATTAAAATGCTTAGTTAGATCATCGCTTCTCTTAGCATTTACTAATTTATATATAGTGGATATAGTCGATTGGTTTCCATTGATCAATTCAACTAACGGGATACGAGCCCAGGTAACGGTTCTTTTGCAGAGAAAATCTCTGATCTGTAAGAATTAAAAAAATTGCCTATTGCCTATCGCAAATTTCTGCTTTATGGTTTCAAAGGTCATAAGCCCAGACTCAGAAATAATATCCTCTATAACACTGAAAATTGAAGTGGCTGAACGATCCACACCTCCTATGTCCAATAAATCAGCAATCTGTCTCAACGTTATAGACCACTAATATACCTGGATATTGGGTACTGTCCATCCCCCCCTCTCTCTGAGCAGAGTCATAAATTTCAGAGCCCTTCTTGGGCGTTTAGCGGCCCATAAAACCAAGAAACAGTCCGATCTAGCTTTTTAAACCAAATTTGATCGATCAACAAAGGGATATATAAAACCTCTGTAAAAAATCATTTTTATAACGTTACATTTGCCCATCAACGTCAACTGTAGGTTAATAATTCGGCGAGCATCAGCCTCTAGTTTACGTATCAGGGGATTTAAGTTGA
The DNA here is from genome assembly GCF_964261635.1 of Lissotriton helveticus. Classification (NCBI taxonomy): domain Eukaryota; kingdom Metazoa; phylum Chordata; class Amphibia; order Caudata; family Salamandridae; genus Lissotriton; species Lissotriton helveticus. The sequence continues at coordinate 1,788,637,689 of NC_136061.1, forward strand.
TCTCTACTACCTCCTCAGGTTTAGCACTAATCTCTATCCCCAGATATTTGACCTTACTAACTACACGCGGGTCGGTCAGATTGATTTTATCATTACATATTATTTGAGTTTTTCCATCATTTCATTTATATGATAACCAGATATCACACCAAACTGTAATGTAATTATTTGGATTTCTTGTAACGCTGCCTGCGGGAGTCAGTCAAAATGGCTAAATCATCAGCATAGCCAAGGATTTTGGTGTCCCCGCCCTTGGCCCGCACAGGACGGTTTTTAATGATTAGTACATCATTAAAAATGTTCTTAATTAAGGGAGCGATATAAATCGTGAACAATAAAGGGGAGCAGGGACACCTCTGCCTTGTTCCTCTGAGTATATTTACTGTTGCCAATTGAATGCCCATAACCGAAATTTGAGCTGTTGGTTGAATATACATGCTCTGGATAGCTCGTATAAATCTTCCCCCAAGACCGTAATGCCTCAATGTAGCCCATAAAAAAGGCCAGGAGACCCTATCGAAAGCTTTCTCCGCATCTAGCAGAATTAAAGCCATAGGGTCTCCTGTAACCTTAGTATAGTCGAACAACGCGATTGTACGGCGTATATGTTCGATAGTTTCACGGCTGTGTTGTTGGGGAGAAACCAACTTTTTAATCACCCCTGCCAGCCAATTTGCAATAATTTTCGAATAGATTTTAATATCGCTGTTCATTAATGTGATTGGTCTATAGGACCCAGTATCCGATGGTATCTTGCCTTTCTTTAGAAATGTAACAATCCTAGCCCTCCGCCAAGATTCAGGAGGCTTATCGCCATTTTGGACTAGTCGGAACATCTCAAGCATAGCGGGAGTAAGCTGGGGTCGAAAGATCTTATAAAATTCTCCTGGTAAGTAATCTGGCCCTACAGCCTTACCACTAGGAAGAGAATCTATAACTAACCATAACTTGTCAACCTTAATTTCAGCATCAAGCATATCCAACTCTTCTGATGATAAGACCCCTACCTCAATTTCCTTAAGATATCCTTGAATTTCTGCCTGAACCACATCATTATCACGAATATCTTCATTGTATAATTTTTGATAGAATTTCTGGAAAGCTAACACTATATCCCCTTGTTCAGTGACTAGCCCAACTTCTGGATCCAAAATACTTTCAATACGGGTGGCAAACTCTTTTTCTCTAGTTCTAGCAGCTAGCATATGACCAGCTCTTTCGTTGTTCTCGTAAAGTTTAGAGCGCGAAGCGAAAAATTTACTTGCAGCTTTAGCCTGTGAAATTTCAGTTATGGCTGACTTAGCAATTATTATCTGGATTGTGCCAAATCACCTTCCCCACCCCCAACTGGACCCTGTCCAGATTAATTTCCACCTCTTCAAGGTCTCTATATAACTCCTGCAGCTTAGCTTTTTCCCTTTTCCGGCATTCCCATCCAAATCTAGTAGTCTCTCCCCTTATACCTGCTTTAAGTGTATCCCATACATTCTGTATGTTAGTACTGCCTATATTTTCATTCAGAAATCTTGTGATCCATATAGCCATATCTTCAATATACTCACTATTTCTTAACAAGCCCCGATTAAAGGTCCATGCGTCAATTCTTTTTATCCTGGGCTGTATATTAACCTCGAGTACAAGCGGATTATTGCCCAACATTATTCTCGGATATCTGGTTACATTAGAGCCTTGTATCAAACTTGGGGAAATAAAAAAATAATCTAACCTAGAATGGGTTTATGTGGTGCTGAGAAAAAAGTAAACCCAGGGTCATTTCTCCTGAAAAGAGCCCACGTATCAATCAGACCATGTAAATCTTGCATTTGCCTCAGAGACCTATAGACTTTAGGTTTCCGACCAAAATACCCTAAGTCTGGGCGATTGGCGAGCTCACAGTCTATATTAATATTAAAATCGCCACAGAGTATAAACGAAGCAGGCCAACCGACCAGCTCAAGATTCAACCAATTATACAGTTCTGGATCGTCCAGTACCGGACCGTAGACAGAACAGAGTGGGAAAGCTTTAGGCAGGCGGCCGCGCATGCGCATTGGTATCGAAGACGGCGGCGCGAACGAGAAGAGGGAGCCCCGGGATGCAGCGGACAAGGTAAGTGCCCTTTATTTACTTTTCTTTTATTGTTTACAAAAATTAGGTATGTAGGGGAGGGGGGCAGGCGGCACGTAGTGGGGCTACGCGAAGTGCGTGGGTGGGCGTAGTTTCACACCCACTTTGCGTAGCTTCGTGTAGCCCCACTACGCATACTACGCCCACCCTTAGTTCCAGCAATTTCAACGAACCCTGATGCAAAACAACAACTGAAAGAACTGCCTCTGGCTATTTCATTAACTTTGAGACGTTTTCGGAGGATCCCAGCGAACCTGAAAAGATGCCAGTAAAATGAACTTTGAAAGAACAAGCAACAGACCTTTTTTATCACTTGGAAAAGACTTATCTGGTTTTACTATGGATTGAACTTTGGATTGTGTTGGGTGTGCTTTTTTTCTACTTTGGGTGACTCTGGTAATAACTTTGGTAATGCTGATAAATGGAAGATATGCTAAAAAGGACACAGCAAGTAAGAACATCAACTTAATACTCAAGCCACACAAATCATCTCATCGTAAACAAAGAGACTTGTCATCAGTGAACATCACAGCCGTTCCTATACCAGGGGGTATAGCTTGATACAGAACTAATGATGACATTTTTGGCCCTAGGTAGCTATTGAAAATTCCACACCAGTTCAAGATTTCCTTGAATGAATTTGTTTCACCCAGTACCTTTTCTGATGATTGGGACTTCGAGAGTGTTAATAATATGATGTCAGTGGGTTCAAATTCACTAGGCCAGATCCAAGATGTGTTCAGAGACACCATTCAGGAATAACAGATCAAACTGGCACAGAGAGGAGCAGACTATACAGTGCTGAGCATTGCAAAACTGGAAAGATTGCCATTAACTGTTGCTAAAAAGCCAGTCACAAAATGGATTATACAAGGAACAATCACTCTGCCTGCTACAATTTTCCATTTTCAATATTGCCTAAATCATATGCCAGCAGGTACATATGAAAGGTTGGGTAAAGAATACATCAAGACATCCTGGGAATTACCATACACACACAGATGTTGGAGTGGGGGAAGGAAAGTGTTTCTTAGTGGTGAAAATTGTGAAAACGCACCAAGCGGTTCTCTCCTTTGTCAGGGTATTAATTTACACGGGGCCTGCGATGGTTCCTCTAACAACTTATCCCACCACCTGCAAGGTTCACCAGCTGCAGTGATTTATCCAAGTTTTGGACAGCTTTCTAATGGAAGTTATCTCATGTTGAACTATCACAGCTGCTCTGGCATGTTGCCAGGTTTACCCTAGCTAGTAACTCTGTCAGCCAGGATCAGTTGCTGTATGTAAGTATTGTTTCCAAAAACCAAGACAGACCGGGAGTCCCGGTTATGGCCTTCACTGAACATCTCTTCTATACGAATTGATACTTTAAGCAGAATGATGCTATTCCTTTACAGAAAACTGTGCCACTGACCTTGGCCAAAGAGACCTATGATCTGCAAGTCGCAAGGACTTCTGCAGAGATACATGCCCTCTTAACTACAAATTGCCCTATACATTTCTCAGAAATGTTAAGTCGTATCTTAAACATGTCTGATGCGAGTGGTATTGCACATGTATTTAATACAGTATTTTCTGGACTGTTAGCACCTTTTGAAGCAGTCCTAGGAATATTTCCAAACTTCGTGCACTCTGTGTTTGGCGGATTGCCTCTCATTTTGGGACTCGCTGCAGGGATACTATTTTTTCTCCAACTGCTGGGATATGGCAAGTCAATCCACAAGCGACACCCAGTTCACCATGGAGACAACTCTACTGGCGATGAAGTGTTGTGAGCGCATCGTTCAAATTTTGGGACTACCTCATCTAAGAGAATTAAATACCACATGGTTTCAGTCATTCAGACCAATTTGGCAGAATTGCATCTTACCTGTTCTACGCTGCCTGCTATGCGGAGAAGAATGCGTGCTAGACACATGTCTGACACTCCCATCAGTCATGCCAACGGATGTTGATACTTTGCTTTAACCAGTAACGGCCCATGCACTGTGTTGTTCCCAGCGGCTACCAATTCTGATGACGGGATTCACTGAGATCTCACAGACGCAAATTGCTGACGGTAAGGTACGAGAGGAAACAGGCACACAGGTACCATCCATTACGAACATTGTAATGCGACCAATGCTGACAGCGATGCTTCACATCTATGTGTGGTTGATCTTCTTAACGAGGTAATCCAACTTTCACCTACAATGGTAGACAAATTCTTCACAGACTTAGAAGATAAGTGGGCAGATGTATCATTGTTCAATTTTGCGATTTCTCATTTGCGATATTTTGCGTTTCGCAAATAAGGAATCGCAAAAGGCGATGTATCTACTTTTTTGCGTATATTCTGCGATTTCTTAAGAATCGCAGAGTATTCTGCGATTTTTTTGCGATTTCTTAATTAGCGAAGTTCGCAAATTAAGAAATCGCAAAAAAACGTGAATCTGCTGATGCTGGAACCAGCTGATGACATCACAGTGAGAAAGTCTTGCTGATTACCCGCACCTGCTTGCCTGAGCCACACCCATTGGCAGTTGGATGCTTTTTTGGCAGCTGTGAAGACCTGCTTAGCTGCAGCATGGAGGCAGAAAATGTTCAAGGAGGTTCCTCTGGAGAAAAAAGAAAAAGAAAACAAACATTTTCAGACAAGGAACAGGAAACACTTATTGAATTGATGGCTAGCAACCATGAGTTGCTTTTTGGAAAGGCAGCCCTTAAAGTTCCTGAGGCAAGGAAAAGAAAAATCTGGTTGGAAATCCAGGAGAAAGTGAATTCAGTGGGAGTTGTGCCACGTACCATTGATGAATTAAAGAAAAGGTGGTATGATATGCGCCTCCGGTCAAAAGAAAAGCCTGCAGCCAGGATAAAGGACTCAAACAAGACAGGCGGGGGAAGTTCCACAGTGGAGCAGCCCACACCTCATGAGGAACTTGTGGAGTCAACTATCTTGCCAGAGAGTGTCAGTGGTGTGGCTCAAATTGACAGCTCAGACCATGGACGAGGAGCAGAAGGTAAGAAGAATGTTTTTATATTAGTGCAGTTGTGGGTCATGCATGTTGAAAAATGTAGTTGCTGTGCACCTAGTAATTCCAAACAAGAGAGTAACCCTGAGTCTCAGTAAATGGGGATTATTGTCAGTAGTTTCTTGTGCACCTCATCTTGGTTCCAAAGCCCAATTTAAATGTTTGACAAATTGACAATAAATGATATTGATTAGAGAGGCAGACCACCAATAATTTCAAATGTTTTTAAATTGTAAAATGTATTGAAACCAAACAGTACTGCACAACACAAACTCATATGTCTCAATCTACATTCACAGCACATGCAGGTGATTCCCAGGAGGATAATGATGCACAGTTGCCACTTGTTTCACCAGCAGAAGACAGTGCCTCTGAGGAAGTTGAATCCATTGTCCGGGAAAAAAGAAGACGTGTGGCCCCTCGGCCTTTATTTGATGAAGATGATGTAGAGCCTGAAGGTTCTAGAGATAGTACACTGGATGAATACCTTAGACCATCACATACTGGGCAAACACAGGCACAGAGAAGAAGAGCATACACATTGGAAAGAGCAGGGGCAGCAGGGATGGAGTTCTTGAAAATACAACTATGTTTGCTGGTTTGGAGCAGGACATGCTAAGCGTGCAGCTCCTGCAGCACAAGTCCCTAAGGTCCATTAACAGTCAGCTGGTTAAAATGAATAAAAACAACGCAGGCATGGCTGAAGGTAAATAGCTGCATCTGTTGATAGACTTAGTGTGGCCATAGGGCGCTCTGAGGATGCACGAAACCGGGCTGGATGCCACATGCATGCAAGGATGATTGTGTACTGTAAGGCCATTAACAGGCTGTGTGGTGTTACTACAAATTTGAACAGGCGAAGTGTAACAATGCAGCGCAAGATCTCTGAATGCACAAGAAATTTAGCAAAAGGACTGGACAAAGTCACAAGTGCAGTTGAATTACAGCAAACTGCAAATTCTGGAGCGAGGGCATTTTTTGAAACTGCTACTGAACCAGATGACTTGACAAGTAGAAGTAGCAGTAATCCAACGCCTACTTCAGACAGTAGTCAGCGCAGAAGTGAAAGCATGCAGGCCATACTGCTGCTAGCACTAGCAGGGAATCAGCAAAGCACTCTAAACGCAGGCAGTGCAGAAAGTAATGCTTTGTGTCACATATGATGGAAAAATTCAAATTCTCTGTTGCATTATTTATGTTGCTTAAGTACAATGACCGGTGAAGTAACAGGTCATGTCTTACATTTTCATTATGCCTTTTGTTATAATGAATAAACAAATAATATTTTGAAATGCATTATTGTTTGTGCTTGTTAGTTCTTACCTAAAAGTAATTATATGTTATGTCAGTACGTCTTTGCCGTCCAGCTGCAGCTCCCACACCAGCAGCAACTCTTCTTGGGGGGGGTATTTCTTCTTCATCTGATGTTTCAGAATCACTCAAATCCAAAGTAGTTCCTTTTCTCATTGCCATGTTATGTAACATGGCACAGCAGGTCACAATTTTGCAGCACATTGCAGGATTATATTGTAATGCACCTCCACTCTTGTGAATCCTTCTAAACCGGCTTTTTAAAATTCCAAAAGTCCTTTCTATTACCCCACGTATTGAACGGTGTGCCTTGTTATATCTTCTTTCAGGTACATTTGATGGATTAAGGTATGGAGTCATGATGAAATCACGAACAGCATAGGCACTGTCACCTGCATAATGACAATTATTAAAGGCCTGCTTAGAACATTGGAATAGTGAATTATATGCTAATAATGGTTTAAAATAAAATATATTTACCTAGTAGGAAACCCTCACCAAATTCACCAGCACTCAAGCGTCTGTGAAGTCCACTGTGCCTAAATATATATGAGTCATGTGTGCTTCCTGGGTACTGAGCCTCTATATCAGTAATTAAATACTTAGCACTGCACACCATTTGAATGTTGATGGAATGGTAGCATTTTCTGTTTCTAAACACATATTCTGTGGCAGCAGGTGGAATGATGGCAACATGGGTACCATCAATGCAGCCTATAACATGTGGAAAATGTGCAATTTGATAGAATTCCAATTTTGAATCTTGAATATCTTGCTGATTGCTGGAGAGGTAGATATGATGTTGAAGCCTACTCATCATTGCTTCCAGGAAAACCTTAAAAAAGCGTGAAAGGGCACTCTGAGAGACACCTCCAACCTCAGCAATGACCCTTTGAAAAGAACCAGAGGCCAAAAGGTGCAGGCAGCACAATACCTGTACATGTGCTGGAATTGATTGTGTCCTGGCTGTTGCATGTTCCAAATATGTCTTCAATTCCTCAATTAGGTCTAATATTGTGTGTGGATGCAGTCTGTATTTCTCATAAATTTCCTCTTCAGTTTGTTGAAACAGCGTAATACGCCGTCCGAAGATTCTCTCCTGCCTCTGTCTCCTCTGTGCAAGAGCTTGAATGCGCAGCCTCCGGGCAATCAGGTACAGTCCAGCCATTGTGACAGTTGAAACAGCATTGTGGAGTTCTTTATATACTTTAAACTTGGTTACCACCTGGTTGTTGTTAGTGTTAATTGCGATTTCTTAAATTGCGATTTCCATGTTTTCGCAATTTGCGATTTTTTCATACATCTATTAACGAATTCTAATTTTGCGATTTCGAAATATGCGAAAATCGCAAAATAAGAAGCATGCAAAAGTAGAAATCGCAAAATAATTCGCAGAATGAAGGAAATCGCAAATAAGTAATCGCAAACATTGCGATTTCTTATTTTGCGATGCGAAAAATTGAATACATCAGAAACTTCTATTTTTTGGTCGCAAACGCTGCATTTTTGCGATTCGCAGCTTTTGCGAAAAAAATAGCTTGATACATCTGCCCCTTGATGTTTTCTCCAAACAATAACACTGACTTCTGATTTGCCACACAGTGTTCTGAGAGACTCTGAATTCGACCTTCATTTTTTCAAAACAAAGTTCTAACTTTGTGACTCATTTTGTTCTATATTTAACTTCTTCTTTTTCTAAATTTGTATTTTTCGTTTTTTGGCACGAAGTAATCTGCTTAAAGTAGAACTATGCTTAGAGAACTAGAATTCTTTGAAAAAAAACTTCCAGAGACAATATTTGACCTTGTCCACATAACAAACAGGTTTTTGTATTCTGGCATGAAATGGTTTCGGCCATTTTTCTTCTGTATTGATGAGCCATTTCATAAATGTATATTTTCATGATTCATTCAGACAGCATTTACAAATGTCAACTATGTGCTTAGAATGAAACATTGCTTTTAATGCGTGCAGCACCAATGCACTTTTGTGTACAACCAGTACCATTCAATTTTTATGTGTTTTGCGTGCGATTTTAACACATCATGTTTAGATATGTTTAACGTATTTAGAACTAGTAATGTCATACATAGGAAAGTGGAGTGGGTGTTGTATGGTGTTTTAGATTCCAAATGGATTTTTCTGATTCATGCCCTTAGATAGGTACAATTCACGTTGCCCTTATATAGGCATAGAAATCAAGCCCCTATTTAGGCATAGCCCATGCAACCCAAATACAGGCATGGCTACTTCCATCCGTTCACCAAACGTCACAACTATTTCTTGGAAAACCAGCTAAAGCCGTTAGGGACTTCCCCTTGCTTGAATATTGATTTCTCCAAGAACTGTTAGTTTTACAATGAACATCTATTCTTTAGGGGTTTTTTCATGACATTCATATGCCCAACTTTACATCAAAATGGGATTCCTAAACACCTTCAAGGTATAAATATACCTTCACTTGCTATGGCAAAGCACGTTGGTTCGGAGCAGTTCAACAACCTACTTGCTCAACGCAGCTCGCTACAGCAAGTGCCGAAGGAAGCCGATGCTCCAGCTGATGCACTGATCAGGATTCTGCCCTCTCCTGCCAAGACTCCAGCGTTTCTGACTACCCTTGCGTGGTGTTGGGAAATCGAGTACCGAAACAGAGATATCAGACCTCCTTCATTCTAAGGTGTGGAGCTGATAAAAACCTAGAGAAATCTTTGGCAATTCTTGGCAGAACTAACATGTATGCTAAACAATATTTACTTCTTCCCTCGTACTAGACATAGGTTAGGTACATTGGGGTAGGCGTATTTTAGAAGCACCAGTTGAGTATTTTAGTCTATGTTATTTATGTATGTATTTTTATATGGCTTAGAAACCATACAATGCTATTACAGTATTATTTCATAATACTATTCTCGCTGTACGCATTATACTTTGCATTCTGTCTAACGATTGTAGCAGTTCACCTCTCTTGAATCAGAAAGAGGACTGTTCAAAAAACCTTTTATTGAAAACGCCCATCTCTCTATTACTCTGCAACTCTGTAGAAACGAAGCATGCACGATTGACTGAGTGAAATACTTATCTATTGTTTCCACGACTCTGAAGATATTTTCCAGTCCTAGGGAAACAAAGTTGCCATGTTTATACGGTTGTCAGGAACTAATCCCTTCTTGTGTATTCGAGAAAGTTTCTAGTTACCTCTGAGCTAGCTGGCACACACAATTAAGTTCAGTATATTCGATAGATACCTACTGACATAAGTCCTACGTCAAATCTATAGGATATATTATTCCAATGCGCAGAGTCGATTGGGAATATAGGAACTACATTACAGTGTGAGGGCACCAGGAGACAAGACATTGTCTTTCATTGTCTTTCCCTTTACCAGTGGGCTTTTTTCAGACCTAGGATTCTACTACACTTTCTTCTTTTTCATGTTTTAGGCGTTGGGTGACATTTTTCACCCCGCCTTTGTAACAGTGTCCTTTTATTTGTTGTGATATATTTACAGATAGTCACTACGGCTTTGGTGTGGTGCACGACTGGAAAATTATGGTTCCAGAGGGGATTTATGACATATTCAGAATCCCCAATGCATAATGCATAATGGTGAGCAGGTAAGGAAACTGTTTTTGCAATTGCCACTGCAAGTTGTAGTTGTGAAATGTTCCACACACTGCTTGTACATTTAATGGAGAGTATTTAAACTAGGGAATAGATGAGACCAGTTACAACATTTTCTCAGTTAGTTGATACTTGGGATGAAGTTAAGAGAAAACAGTAGGAAATGTCAGAAGCAGAATAGCAGAGTTGAGTAAATGAAGGTTGTGTTAAAAGAGATGAGGATGAAATATGGGTCTCAGGAGATAGTAGACCTGTATTGCCAAACAGTTTGTTGACATCTAGACATTACCATGGTCTGACTCATGTAGGGACGGATTCCATGGTCAGATATTTTGCCAAACATGGTTTAATACCAGGTTCAGATTGATTGTGGAAGGGTTGTGTCATAGATGTGCGGTGTGCCAACAGAACAATGTATGGAAAAGAACTGCAGCGAAATTGAGTCATATAGGGAGATCAGGTGGTCCTTCTAACAGAATACAGATGGACTTCATTGAGATGCTTTTGTGCAATAAGCCAAGGTATCTGTTGGTGATTCCGTGCATCTTTTCAAGATGGGTTGATGCATACCCTACAGGAAGCAAAGATAGTCTCACAATACAAAAGTTTTTGTTGAGGGAGTTAATACCAAGGTTTGGCTTTGCAATATTTTTAGAATTGGACTGAGGTACGCACTTCAATAACAAAGTGCTAAAGATGTTGTGTGCTGCCTTGCAGGTTGAACAGAGACTGCATTGTAGGTATCAGACTGAGGCTTCGGGTCTGGAGCAAAAAGTTAATTGGAATCTAAAATCCAGGCTTGTCAAAGTGTGTGCTTCTATGTCTTTGAAATGGCCAGAAGCTCTGCTGCACGTTTTGATGAGTTTGTGCAGTAAATCCGATCATAGGACAGGACTATCTCCCCATAAAATCATCATCGGAAGGTAAATACGATTGCCAGCTGTTCCCCCAAATGCCCTAGTAAATATCACTGATGATCTTATATTAGATGACTGCAAAGGATTGGATGACATAGTGCAGAAGCTGCTACAGCCCCATCACATCAGGGGCAGTGCCACAACTTAAATCCGGGATACTGGGTGGTGGTGAAGAAGCATGTCTGGAAGTTGTGCTTGGAACCTCGTTGGCATGGTCTGTATCTGGTCATACTCGTTACTACAATTGCTGTGAAGTGCGGAGGCCTTCCCAATTGGATCAATGCTTAGATCCATGCTGACCACACTCTTAGGGGTCCATGTCCTCTAGATGAGATAACAGCATCTCTCCCACAAGAGCTAGTTATGGTCGAAAGACCACGGGAGATGGTTAGTCAAGACATAGAGGCACAGTAAGAAACTGAAATAGCACTTGAACGGCCAGAGGAGAGATCTGCTGAATTTGATGTCGAAACTGGTAAAAGATAGAAGCCAATCCAGTTGTTGTAACAGAGATAGACTCAGACCCTGACAAAGGGCCTAGTGCTAGAGAAGTGGGAGGGGCAGCAGAAGAATGTTGGCCGAGAAGGCAGGAAAGGGGAGACTGGTTCAGCAAGCAGAACATGATCTCCTAGATATCCCAGAGGATATAGAGGATTCAGATGAGTGAAGGAATAGAAGAGACAACACTCAGAAGGTGAAAGTGTGCGAGAGCGCCCTGAGGGCATTAGTCATCTCCTGAATGGGCATATTTTCTTGCAAATCATAGGGAGAAACAGTTCTGTGAATTTCGGGATCATTGATTGAAGCTTCAGGAACTTGATCTCTCTTTTAATCTTACCTTTGAACTGCCTTTTCTAAAAAGACTGAGTGCCTTGAGACATCTTATCTTAGATGTGGATGAATTTCTGAATGCAAATGAGTTTCCTAATCCTTGAGGTTAATCCTAGAACTAGAACCCATCATAATTAAAGACATCGCATCGAAGAAAGACTTACAAAGATTTCTGTATATATTTTTTGCATATCGTTGAAATTTGGTTTTGCTGTTTACACAGGTCTAAATTGACAGAGAATTCTCTGCAGCTGCTATATAGTTTACCAAAGGATTAGATTCTAACGAGGTGAGGGAACCCAATCCTAATATTAGTAGGCATGGATACCTCAGAGAAGGCACACTAATGGCTTTAATTTTAGTGGTTTACGTAGTGCTGCTAGGGTTATATATTCAAGTACAGATAGCTCAGTGGAATCTAAGCTACTGATGCCCCTTCCACCTCACATTCTTCTGATAGTAACATCCAGTTGTAGAGTGTTAAGAAATTGCACACAGACATATCAAGAGATTTTACTTCCAATGTTTATTTTAAATTGCTTTATGAATAAATAGACAATAGGAATGCTAGGAACTGCTATTTCTGCTTTCAGTTACCTGCTTCTGCTTCAAAGGGGATCACATATTTTCAGCTCCCTTTGACACATGTCATTTCTTGAAGTCTTCTGCTACATCTATTTCATGGAGAGTGTAGTTTTTAATATTATATTATGAACTATGAGGTAGTTCTCCTACAAGTTCCACTTATCAAACATTTAAATGAGAATCCTTATTTTAAAGGTGCTGAAATTGCATGCAAATGATTTGCATCCCTTAAGCCATTAGGCACTGCGAATGAACACAGACATAATTTAACTTGTACGATGTCAGATGCCGAAAATAAATTTCTGAATTTGGTGGAGGATAAATGGAGAGATTTAGAGGCACAAACTGAAACTGATAAGAATATTACAAATCACCAGTGGAGCAGTGAAGAAAGTGAACATCAGGAAAAATAAAATTTACCAGCTTTAATTATAGACTAGAAACACAAGGGAAGTTGCATATACATTTTGCCCAGAATTACATAGATCTGTTATTTCTAGGGGAGAGGAAATGTGAACATGCTTCTTTAGCAAGAGGAGAGAATTCTCGTTACATGGACTGACAAGATCCTGTGATACCTGGAGTCTACTGTATTGGACGACAGAATGCATATTTGATATTGCCCCATGGATGGCATAGCACATGTTATCTTGCCATTGATTTTTTGCCAAAATGTATCTATATGTCAATAATCCTGTATGGAATAGGAAATCAGAACTAAGCAAGGTATTAGTGCAGCAGAAGTAGTAGGGGATATCTTTGGTGCCATAATACCATTCGTTGGTGTGATCCTGAGTGATCTGAAGATTAGAAAGCTGTCTTCAATAGTGGATAAATTAGCCACTAGTACCGCAAAATAATTAATGCTTGTTAATACTGAGATGGTTGCAATAAGATCTATGGTCTTGCAAAAGCGTCTTGAGTTAGACATTTTGTCTCGCAACAGAGAGTGTTGTCTGTCGAATGTTAAAGGTTCAGCAATGCTGCACTTATATCCCAAACTAAGGTGAGGATCTGGAGAAGTATATTAAGAATATTACTGGGCTGATGAAGGATTTGAAGAAGTTAGAAGTGACAGCTGCTTAGGAAGTTATTGGAATGCCTTTGGCTCAATAGGCTGATGGTTTGGAAGATTAGGAAGTGGAATTTTGGATGCCATTTTGAAACCTCTTTTGATAATCGCCCTTTTTGTGATAGTCCTATATTTGATAATTAAGGCATATCAATATGCAAAAGCTAGAAAGTGATTGCAGGGAGTGAAGAGAAAGGGGCAGATGTTGAGTTGGTGGAAGGTCAGAGCAAATATTATGAAGATATGAAACGTCTGGAGGAGTCTGGACAAAAGATAATCAAGAACCATAGTTTTTGGTTGGTCAAATTTGATAATATCTGATTGTAATCTGTGATGGCTTGATCACCATGATGGGGGAGTGAATTACCATAATTTTGGCTCCATCCTTCTATGTTTGGTTAGGCTACATGTATATTTACATCTTACCTTATGTACTTGTGTGATGCAAAATTATTAATCAGATATGGTGCACCAACTATATGGCAACTAAGTGCCTTTATTGTGTGTCTTTGGTATATATGTGTGTGTGCATATTAACATTTTCTTTTTCAATATTGTTTTCAATTGGTTTAGATTGTGAGGTGGTGCACTAAAATGCATTTAAAGCAGTGCATTCAGCAGAGATGAGTTAAAATGACTTATACGTGTGTTCAATGCTTACTTTATGTGTTATGACCAATGGTCATATTTGTTTCATAATACATGTATCAGTTATTGTGCAGCAAATAGGAGTACAGTATAAAATGGTTTGATTTTATGTTAAAGACTTCATTTATTGGGACATATGTAGGCTGTAAAACTAATGTATATGCACAAGAGTATAAGATAGCTGTTAAAGATAGCATGATTGAGGATCCTAATATTACAGTTGAGACATTTATATTAACTTGAAAGTTTTTTTGTGTTTTTTTTCTCTGCAAGCGCAGACGAAAAGGCATTCATTAGTTAGTGAAAAGCACATTGTTCTTCTGAGATACTGAGGTGAAGAAGAACTGGCAAGGTTGAACAATTTTAATGAAGAACAAAGGGAGTGGTACTGTTACAGGTTGGTTCTACCGGACGAAGGGAGGAACTCAAGGAGGCTTTGGAAGCGGAGACTGGAATATGGCAGTAGTGTTCAAGGAACCAAGTTCTTTATTGGGAAATGAAAGATACTAAGATGTGTATAAGGTCATGTTTTCTCACATGTTCTTTCTGCATTATAATTAGTGAACCCACTTTGGTGTTATTAGGAAATGTGCTTCAGGGAACCCCGAGGCCCAGATGGTGTGCCAACAGATATTTTCAAAACTAATCTGGACCTGTGGGCATCTCTTTTAACAAATGTTTTTAGGTGTGCAGTGAAGGGAGAAATTCCCAATCCTTGGGAGACCGCTATTATCCTTCTGATTTATAAAAAAAAGGGGACCGACACTCACCATTGTGTTACTGACCCAGATAGATTCCAGTATGAAGATACTTGGTAGAGTGTTATTGGAGCAAGTGGAAGCATGGGCGACTAAAAATAATGTCCCATCAAATGTGCCATGTGGTTTCAGGCCCAGTGTACGGACAATAGATCAGTACCTTAATTCTACATTATAGCTGGGAAATACGTAATGGCCTAAAAGGGTGCACTTTATGTGGCATTCATTGATCCATCAGGTGCATTTGATTTGGTAAAGTGTTCAAAACTGTGGGCACTGATGGAGCCAATGGGGGTGAAAACAGATATGCTTATTCTAATTTAACATCTCCATCATGAACTAACAGTAAAGGTCCGCTTTGGGTTTCTGCGTGAAACCACCCCCCTCATAAAATCTACCTGTGGGATGCAACAGGGTTGTATATGTGCTCCTTTCCTATTTCTGTTGTATATCAATGGGATTTCTAAACATCTTGCCGAGGTAGGAAAGGATACTCCCAGAATAAGAAGGCAATTTATCCCGGTTTTATTATATGTAGATGATGCCATGTTAACAGCTCACACGACAAATAATTTACAATCCTTATTGGACTCCTTTTTTGCATACCAGAGTAACTTCGATCTCAAGGTCAATATTTATTAAGACGTGCGCAGTATAACATGAAGTCAAAATTCTTCTTCATGGGAAATTTACCTCTGGAAAGGTAACCTCTTTCAATTACCTTGGAATCCTTTTTAGTTCCTCTTTTACTTGGAATGAACTCCTGACTGCTAGAGCACAGTACCTTGAAAGAAATATAGAGGCATTTTTTTCTTTCAGTTTCCCACAGGCTAGGTCAGACACCCATTAAAGAAATGCTTAATTTGTATAAAACTAAAAGTGTATCTAAAGGGTCATATGAGGCAAGCCTATGGGGGCATGTCCATCTGTCACTTCTTCACTGGGTTGATAATCGCTTCCTACGAAAGGTTGCTCATTTTTCCTTCGGCAACAGCTACCCTGATTTTTTAGGAGGAGTTAAGCCTCACGTACTTGGAAGATGGATTGGGACTAGTACCACTTCTATTGTGGTTCGAGTTGTGGATAAATCCGGAAGCATCTTTGGGTAGATCCTGTATTTCTGACTGTCCATCCCTAAGTGCAGTGTCTCAGAACCCTTGGTGTAAGTATTTAAAGTAAAACTTTGGGAAAAATAGGCATGAAAGATCTGTTCTATAATCCACATTCTATCACCCGAAGAAGTAAAGAGAAAGTAAAATCATGTTTTTAAAATTACCAATCAGATCAAAGTTTGCAGAAGGCCCAGTTTATGGCATCACTTATAAAATACTTCCAGATTAGTACTACTTTGACCAGAAATTGGACTGAGGTACGCACTTCCATCCCATCCCATACATCTCTGCTACCTTTCTCTCTTCTGATTTTCTGTGATCAATTTTAGGACGGCTTTCCCGCTACAGTGTGCATTGTCTCATGACTTACCTGCTTGTCAGTGTGACCATGTAACAAAACAAAGCACCTGTCACTTTACCCTGTTGTCCCTTTTAATGCCTATTTTAGGGTAATCTAAATTGAGAACACATGGAGAAGTTTTGATGTTCTACATGACTTTTCTGTCATCAAAATATGCTTCACACTACTTCATTTCATTAGAAGGGCATTAGTAATCAGGAATTAGAATGACAACTTTCATCTGTAAATAAGGTTTCTGCCCTTGTCTGTTGTAATAGATTTTATACTCACATGGTTGATTTTAACTGATAAGGCACTGTCCTTTCAAATTGCACTGTAGAGTTCTTCTGGGATGCAATGATTCCCAACTACTTTTAGTTTCTGCAAAAAGCAAAACTGTAAATACAAATTTGCACTAATTTTATTTCTGGATTATTGTGTTTTTATGCTAAAAGGATATATTTAACTTTTTTGTGATATATTGTATTTTCACTGACTTTTACGGCGCAAGCCAAATAAAGTTTTCTTAGTCGTAGTCGTAGTGAACCCACCTTGGGGTTACTCGGATTCCCTTTAGACTTGGTGAAGTAGAGAACTCGCTTGAGTTTCCAGATTGTGTGGCTTCATGCTATAAAAGATTCCTTTTATTGAAAGTTTTGCAGCAAGACATAGTGCATCGCAAAATACCAATGGCAAGTGCACTAGAAAAAAGCAATTTCTGACATCAGCTCGGCAAAGCAACTCAGAATGAAATTGATAAACCATAGTAATCACACCAGTGCCCCCAAATGCGGCCGAGCTTCCCAGGACAACCCTGGGCTGTGAAGATTGTTTTCTCCTGGTGCGAGCACCAGTCTACACCCTTGCGCCAGCACCTGACAGTCGGTGATGCCCTCTGTTTCCAGGCACAGGCCACATCCCTCTTGGTGACCAAACACGCCAGCCCCAAAAAGGTCCGCTCCGCCCTTGGTCCCCCGAATTCCTCCACACGACCCAGCAGCACAGTAATCACAGTAAGCACAGGGTCAAGACAGGGCCAAGACTGATTTGCATAGGGCCATGTCTGAACTGGGGTGCAGTAGTGAGCAAAATACCGATGGATTAAACCCAGATCTGTGACTGGGGGTGAATGTTTTGCCAATGAGCAACATTCCGTCCATCACCTGGTGTGTTTTGCTGTTTGCCCAATGTCGCAAGGGTATGCCTAGACGTGGGTCCCGTGCTCACTACACCACTGGAGTCAAGCTATCCTGGCTGATGATGGCTGATAGACAGAAACCGGTCCTAGGATGCTTGATTCCGGTCCAGGGAAGACATGGCTTGGCAGTTCGGGCTGGACTGTTCCCATGAAGCAAAGGGTCAAGACTGATTTGCATATGGCCATGTCTGAACTGGGGTGGTGTGGTGAGCAAAATAACAATGGATTAAACCCAGATCTGTGACTGGGGGTGAATGTTTTGCCAATGTGCAACATTCCGTCCATCACCTTGTGTGTTTTGCTGTTCACCCTATGTGGGAAGGGTATGCCCAGACGTGGGTCCCGTGCTCACTACGCTACTGGAGTCAAGCTATCCTGGCTGATGATGGCTGATAGCCAGAAACCGGTCCTAGGATGCTTGATTTCGGCCCAGAGAAGACATGGCTTGGCAGTTCTGGCTGGACTGTTCCCATGAGGCACAGGGTCAAGACTGATTTGCATAAGGCCATGTCTGAACTGGGTTGGTGTGGTGAGCAAAATAACGATGGATTAAACCCAGATCTGTGACTGGGGGTGAATGTTTTGCCATTGTGCAACATTCCGTCCATCACCTTGCATGATTTGATGAAAAATGTAAGCACACATTCATGCACTGGTTGGCTGAGTAAAAGGGTTTCAACATCTGCAATAGTGTTAAAAATATTTCTGTTGAGAGGGTCCTAAGGTGGGCTCGTCTTGTAAGGACTTGGAATGGGACTACATGGTAATCGAGTTTAGATGTTCTATTTTCAGTACGTTGTGAGTGAAGTCTCCCAGGGAGCGCCACAAGTGAACAGGGGCAGGGGAGCAAGTGCTCAGTCAGGGACGGCGCCAAGCGAGATTCGAACAGGGAACAGCCGCTTACAGTAGTGGGAGTACCTGCCGGGCGGTGACGTGGGGAGGGGCAGGGTGGGGGGCAGAAATGTATGGATTAAGGACCTTAGCAGGTAAGTAAACATATAAATAAATAAAACAAATTTCGTTGTGTGCACTGCATCACCAAATGCGATGTAGTGTGCGCAACGAAATTCATTTTATTTATTTGTTTACTTACCTGTTAAGGTCCTTAATCCATACATTACTATCCCCCACCCTGCCCCTCCCCCTCCCCACGTCACTGCCCGGCAGGTACTCCCACTACCGGCCGTGGCTGACAGGGAAAGCGTCCCACCGGAGGAAGAACAGCGTCTGCCATGAGCACCTATGAATGAGCGCCAGCGAAAAGGGTTTCCTGGTACCCTTGAGGGCTACTTCAGTGTTTCTATAAAACTTTTCGCTTTCAGGCTCCGTACTTTAAAGTTAAAAAGGCACTAGTAGTTGCAAGTGAGCTAACTTAAAAACATACATAAACACCACACCCCAGGTCTTGTCTTTGTCCATCGGGCTCTGACCTTTACTCTTTGCCCTTTTCTCTCTTGGCTTCTACTCTGAAGATTGGCTTGAGGCTGAAGGCCCAGTCAGGCTCTGGTTAGATGTAAGTAGCTGTCTACAGGGTGCCTGACCCCTTGATCTCTGAGAATAGAAAAAAAACATGCGGTCCTCTCTGAGTGCAAGGTCAAGAGAAACACTGCAGATACCTGTCCGGCAGCAAAGCTGGCCCAGCGGAACAGGTTTTGAAAGCCATGGGTTAAATGCAATGCTGCTTTTATGCCGGGAGGTGTTTTTCTCACTCTGGGACTTCTAAGAGTATTGCCTTCATTATTTCGAATGCAATGCAGTGTTTTTTAAATTTTCGTTCCATGTTGCAGTGTGGAAAGTGACGGGGTAGCTACCAGAGATATAGGTAGAGGGAGCCAAGTAAAGAGAGATGGGTGCAGGAGAAGAGGTGAGGTGAAGCAGGTAGAACGACAAGAGGTGATGAAAGAGGTTGTCAGAGCGTGGGGGCGATAGTCATGAGGTAAAGGGAACTGAGGTGATTTAGTGACTGGTGGGGTTGGAAGCGGTGAGGTTTGGTATAGAGCAGTGGGTGGCAATCAAATTAAAAATAAATATTACTTTATGCGCAGTGTTATTACAGTGGGACATCTTACTGTCCGAATTACTTGGAAGGTGTTAGTCCTGGCCAATCTTTGTGCATGGTTTAAACAGTTCTGCTGCGACAGGGAGGTAAACTAAAGAGGGCTAAAAGATCCTTCTCTACTTTATGTAGTATCCACTCTGTCCATCCTTCAGCCTCTATGCATATAGGAGGCTGTCAAAGCATAAGGTGGGGACAAGTGGCCAATGCTGTAATATCAATGGATCTGAACAGTGTGTAATATCCCTTCCAGGAGAGAAATAACTTGTGAGAACAGCAATTTATGGACCTTAGATTTTATAAGAATCATATTCTGGTCCAGCCCAAATGAAGGGGCTTTCAAGAAACACGTGCCAATTTAGCAAGTAAATGTGCACAGTATTGACATGTATCACGCAAATCCTCTGACTGTATGTATTATTTTGTGTTGTGTTGTAGCATTTCAGTTATACTTTTCTACCTGTTTTCTGAGGCTCCAATAGCTTTCCGGTAGGAAGCGGTACCTAGCAATTCTGGGGCATATTTACAAACCCCTATCACCACCACAATGCAACTTTCAGTGATGTTGTGATGACGATAGGGGCCTCGCCTTATTTACAAGGCAGTGTGAAGCTACTTGACGTGGCTTAACACCGCCTTGTAAATAACGCCCCCTTTCACACTATAATTAGTGTGAAAGGGGTGGGCAATGGGTGTTGCGATGGGCGTTCCACCGCAACACCTATTGATTTTGACGATGCCTCCTATTTACAAGGGCAGCGTAAATAGGAGGCAGAGCCAAAATTAAGACTAGGGAATACCTGGTCTTAAACAGACGAAACAAAGAGAAATTCTTTTTTTCACCTCTTTTTTGCTGTTTCTATGTGTGCTGCAATAGCAAATTGCCTATGATTGTTTATGTGCAGGAAGGTTGCCCTTCATGCACATAAACAATCATTTATAAAACATGCAGGTTAGCAACTTCTATCTGCGCTGCATTGAGCAGCACACATAGAAGTTACAAAACAGCATTTAAAGATTGTTTATGTGCAGGAAGGGGGACCTTCCTGCTCATAAACAATCTTCGCCCAACGTATACACTCTTTCACTATGGTGCGAGGGTGCCTACGCTAGGCTGCTGAACTCAGTGCCAGTGCTATGGGAAACGCAGGGGTGTTCTTGTAAATAGGGCACATCTCTGTGTTTTCAGAATGGAGAAGCGTGGAGTTACCAATGTTTGCTGAACGCCATGCTTCTCCGTTCTTCTGTAAATATGCCCCTCTGTTTGAAGTATTTGTCTGGCAAAGGTGACTAGTTGAAATGTCATCTCTGAGTGGAGTACGAAATAGATAGATAGCATGGGGAAAATTCCCATCTTCCAATTACCGCCTGTTTCCACTGGGTACAGATGAAGTGGGTGGTTTCAGACATGGAATAAACTGCTATTCAGAAAACCCGATTTGATTTAATTTGTAAAGTCAAAGTAGTTATTGACTGTAGAAGAGGCATTTCACTTCCTTTGGTATTTTTCTTGAACATGAAGCTTTCCCTTGGTTTTTCGATCGGGCATTCATAGCTCAATGTAGAAAAACCCACAGGCGACAAGTGCATCATAAAATGGTAGAATTGTGCAATAGCAAGTATTAAATAAGAAAGAAGTTGGAGTGAAAACAGTAGTCACATCTATTTTTTAAAGTTGGTAATTTTGATAGAAAGGGGACTATAAGAATGAGCAGCGCCGTCCAAGGGTTTCCTCAGAAGGCCTCTGTCACTGATGCTGAGTGTCCATGTGCCGAATACCGCTGCTTCATGGTCTTGATTTCACCTCGTGCCTACTACTACCAAACTATCCCGGCACTTTGTTCTCACCCATCACTGTTTTCCTTCCTTTTGCCTCTATTTTCGGATTTTGCTTCCTTCACCTTTCTCACTTGGCTACCTTTCTCACTCTTGCCCTGGATCAAAGGCTGATGATGCAAAATAAGTCTTCGTTCCTAAAAAAAGAGTGTCGTTGGGCTCTGTCTGCAACCACCGGCTCAAAATAAATGCTGACAAAGGGCTCCCGTAACTGTGGGTCAGCTGCACTGAGACAATGCTCCGTGTTACAAGTGAGCTGTTCCCAAGGTATACATGAATCCGCAACTACACCGGTAGCAGCACTTTGGTGGAATGGTGGTTTGAAGCTGCCAGTCCGGTTTTCGCTGGATGGTTTTAGAGGGGACCAGATCACTCACTGCACTGGTCTGCTGGAGAAAGCTGGACCCAGTGTCTCCTTCAGATAGGGCACTCCTGGAGGCAGTGCGCACATTCTCACCACCTCTGTGTTGCACCCAGTTAGTGTGCACCCTGACAACCTTTTCGCTTTTGTGCACAAGTCTATTTGCCAAATGCGCAGGCAAATGATTCACTCATTTGTATGGGGCGATACAAATGGGAGCATGCCCTTTTGGGATAGTTCCATCACACATTTAGCTCTGGCAGTAGGGGTGTGCAGGCATCTGCGACCCCCCTCATCTGTCATACTTTAGTGCCTGTGGATCCAAAACTGGGCACAAATGCTCATTGCTTACCAACACATTTTATGCAGTATTGCCCCATATGTCATCTATGAAGACTAACTTCAACCATAACTAGGTACACTTCTTCTTAATACTTCATTTATTTCATATTTGCTACAATAGTAGAGAAGTAAAGGAAACCAATATTATTCTAACACTGATTTTATTTTGGGTTGAGTCAAGATTTCTGTCATTTAGCTCACTTAAAAAGTGGTGGCAATTGAACAAAAACAAATCAGATGTTCATGCATGCATAATGTTATTATGGCACGACTTGTATGTATGTATGCAGTATTTCTGTAGTGCTTACTAGCTAAAAGACAGCGGAGCACTGTATAGGGTCGAAGACAAACATAAAGTCAATGAGAGATAGGAGAGATAGCTAGGTTGGTGAACAAACGTAATATGGAGTTTTTAATTTCGAACTACAGAAATATTGAATTGGAAATATCGAAGGGACAGAATATCGACATTAAGAATATCGGTGACCAGAATATTGAGAAGAAGGTAAGAAATATAGTTTTTGTTAATATTGAAGTCAGTAATATCGTTTGCCAAAATATAATTGTTAATAAGATCAATGTTTATATTAGTGTTAAGTATTTTAGTGTGTATTTTATATGTATGTGTTCTACATTTTTTGTTATGTATTGTATTTTTTTTTAAATATGTGTATTAAATTTTTAGAAGTTAGACATTTAAAAAAAAGTAAATTTGGGTTTTAGTACCATAGTGGGTTGTGGGTTTATAGGGAAATATGGTGGGAAGTAAATTAAATATAGTATATTAAATAAGAATTTTTGGAAAATATTAATTATTTTTAATTACATTTAGCATTTTAGTTCAGTAGCCGGTTGTGGGTTTATAGGCAAATAGGGTGGGAAGTAATTTAATTATAATAAAGTAATTATACATTTTTATTTTTTAGTATTGATCATTAATTTACTGTTAATTAATTAGTAATTGGTAAATAATTTGTATTAATATTTGATTATATAAAGTGTGTTAATTTAGTTTAGGAGCAGGTTGTTGGTTTATAGGGGAATAGGCTGGGAAGTAATTTATCATGAGTAAGTAATTATTAATCTTTATTTATTGGTATTAATGATTAATTTATGTTTAATACATTTTTAATTGGTAATTAATTTTCATTAATTGATTAACCACTTGGATTCTAATGACAAGGTGAACTCGTCATGAAGCACACTGGAGCTGTGCTCATGACAAGGTCAACTCGTCATGTATAATGGGAATCAAGAAGCTTCAGCGCAGGACGGCAACACCCCTTTGCAGCCAAGGTGTTAATTGATAAATATAATAATTGTGTTAATTTATTTTCTGAGAGGGTTGTGGGTTTATAGGGGAATAGGATGGGAAGTAAATTAATTATAATAAAGTAGTTATTCATTTTTATGTATTGGTAGTGCTAATTAATTAATTGTTAATTAAATAATAATTGGTAATTTAATTTTATTAATTGATTAATTGTTTATTAAATTAATTGTGTTAATTTTTTTTAGGAGTGCGTTATAAGTTTATAGTGGAATAGGGTGGGAAGTAATACAATTTTATTAAAGTAATTATTTTAATTTATTGGTATTCATAATTAATGTATTGTTAATTATTAATTGGTTATTTAATTAAAAATATTATTTAATTGATAAGCATGTACATTTTAACCCTCTGCTATCCAAAACTTTCCCTACAGTTACACTCTCTGGAGTGGGAATAGTAATATTTACCCCTACTGTATCCAACACTTTCCCTACTGTTGTACTCTCTGGAGCAGGAATAGTAAGTTTTACCCCAACGCTGTCCAACAATGTCCCTACTGGTGCACTCTCTGGAGTGGGAATGGTCATTTTTACCCCTACGGTATCCTACATTTTCCCTACTAGTGCACTCTCTGGAGTGTGAATAGTAATTGTAACTCTTTCGCTAACACTTTCCCTACTGTTGCACTTTCTGAGTGGGAATAGTAATTTTAACCCCCAGGCTATCCAACATTTTCCCTACTAATGCACTCACTGGAGTGGGAATAGTAATTTTTACCCCTTCTCTATCCAACAATTTCCCTACTGTTAAACTCTCTGGAGTGGGAATAGTCATATTTACCCCTACGCTATCCAACATTTTCCCTACTGTTGCACCCTCTGAAGTGGGAAAAGTAAATTTTTACCCCTACGCTATCCAACACTTCCCCTGCTGTTGCACTCACTGGAGTGGGAATAGTAATTTTACCCCTACGCTATCCAACACGTTCCCTATAGTTGCAGTCTCTTGAGTTGGAATAGCAAGTTTTACCCCTACGCTATTCAACACTTTCCCTACTGTTGCACTCTATGGAGTGGGATTATTGTATTTTTAACCCCTACATATTTAGCACTTTCCCTACTTTTGCCCTCTCTGGAGTGGGAATAGTAAGTTTAACCACTTCGCTATCCAACACTTTCCGTACTGTTGCACTCACTGGAGTGGGAATAGTAATTTTTACCCCTACGCTATCCAACACTTTCCCTAATCTTGCACTCTCTGGAATGGGAATTATAATTTTAACCCCAACGCTATCCAACACTTTCCCTACTGTTGCACTCACTGGAGTGGGAATAGTAATTTTTACCCCTTCTCTATCCAACATTTTCCCTACTGTTGCACTCTTTGGAGTGGGAAAATTAATTTTGACCCCTAAGCTATCCAACACTTTCACTACTGTTGCACTTACTGGAGTGGGAAAAGTAATTTTACCCCTAAGCTATCCAACAGTTTCCCTACTGTTGCACTCTCTGGAGTTGTAATATTAAGTTTTACCCCTAAGCTATTCAACACTTTCCCTACTGTTTCACTCTCTGGAGTGGGAATAGTAATTTTTACTCCTACGCTATCCAACACTTTCCCTACTTTAGCCCTCTCTGGAGTGGGAATACTTATTTTAATACCTTTGCTATCCAACACTTTCCCTACTGCTGCACTCTCTGGAGTGGGAATAGTAATGTTTACCCCTACGCCATCCAACATTTTCCCTACTGTTGCACTCACTGGAGTGGGAATAGTAGTTTTGACCCCTACACTATCCAACACTTTCCCTACTTTTGCACTCTCTGGAATGGGAATAATAATGTTAACCCCTATGCTATCGAACACTTTCCCTACTGTTGCACTCACTGGAGTTGGAATAGTACTTTTTACCCCTTCGCTATCCAACATATTCCCTACTGTTGCACTCTCTGGAGTGGGAATAGTAATTTCTAACCCTACGCTATCCAACGCTTTCCCTACTATTGCACTCTCCAGAGTGGGAAAAGTAATGTTTACCCATACGCTATCCAACATTTTCCCTACTGTTGCACTCCCTGGAGTGGGAATAGTAGTTTTTCCCCCTATGCTATCCAACACTTTCCCTACTGTTGCACTCTCTGGAATGGGAATAATAATGTTAACCCCTATGCTATTCAACACTTTCCCTACTGTTGCACTCACTGGAGTTGAAATAGTTATTTTTACCCCTTCGCTATCCAACACTTTCCCTACTGTTGCACTCAGTGAGGTGGGAATAGTAATTTTTACCCCTATGGTATCCAACATTTTCCCTAGTGTTGCACTTACTGTAGTGGGAATAGTAATTTTACCCCTAAGCTATCCCACACTTTCCCTACTGTTGCACTCTCTGGAGTTCGAATAGTAAGTTTTACCCCTAAGCTATCCAACACTTTTCCTACTGTTGCACTCTCTAGAGTGGGAATAGTAATTTTTACCCCTATGCTATCCAACACTTTCCCTTCTTTTGCCCTCTCTGGAGTGGGAATAGTAACTTTAACACCTTTGCTATCCAACACTTTCCCTACTGTTTCACTCTCTGGAGTGGGAATAGTAATGTTTACCCTACGCTATCCAACACTTTCCCTACTGTTGCACTCACTGGAGTCGGAAAAGTAATTTTGACCCCTTCTCTATCCAACACTTTCACTACTGTTACTCTCTCTGTAGTGGGATTGGCAATTTATACCCCTACGCTATCCAACATTCTACCTATTGTTGCACTCTCTGGAGTGGGAAATGAATTGTTTACCGCTATGTTATCTAACACTTTCCCTACTGTTACACTCTCGGGAGTGGAAATAGTAATTTTACCCCTAGGCTATCCAACACTTTCTCTACTCTTGCACTCTCTGGAATGGGAATAATTTTAACCACTATGTTGCACTCACTAGAGTGGGAATAGTAATTTTACCCCTACGCTATCCAACACTTTCCCTATAGTTGCACTCTCTGGAGTTGAAATAGCAAGTTGTACCCCTACGCTATTCAACACTTACCCTACTGTTTAACTCTCTGGAGTGGGAATAGTAATTTTTACCCCTACGCTATTCCACACTTTCCCTACATGTGCACTCCCTGGAGTGGGAATTGTAAGTTTAACCCCATCGCTATCCAACACTTTCCATACTTTTGCACTTTCTGGAGTGGGAATAGTAAAGTTTACCCCTACGCTAACCAACACTTTCCCTACTGTTGCACTCACTGGAGTGGGAATTGTTGTTTTTACCCCTACGCTATCCAAAACTTTCCCTACTGTTGCACTCTCAGGAATGGGAAAAATAATTGTAACTCCTATGCTATCCAACACTTTCCCTACTGTTGCACTCACTGGAGTTGGAATAGTAGTTTTTGCCCCTTCGCTATCCAAAACTATCCCTACTGTTGCACTCAGTGGAGTGGGAATAGTAATTTGTACCACTATGGAATCCAACATTTTTCCCTACTATGGCAATCTCTGGAATGGGAATTGTCATTTTTACCCCTACGCTATCCAACACTTTCCCTACTGTTGTACTCTCTGGAGTCGGAATAGTAATTTTAACCCTTTCGCTAACACTTTCCCTACTGTTGCACTCTCTGGGGTGGGAATAGTAATTTTAACCCCTAAGCTAATTTAACACTTTCCCTACTGTTGCACTCACTGAAGTCGGAATAGTAATTTTTACCCCTTCTCTATCCAACACTTTCACTACTGTTACACTCTCTGGAGTGGGAATGGCAATTTATACCCCTACGCTATCCAACATTCTACCTATTGCTGCACTCTCTGGAGTGGGAAATGAAATTTTTACCGCTATGTTATCTAACACTTTCCCTACTGTTACACTCTCTGGAGTGGAAATAGTAATTTTACCCCTAAGCTATCCAACACTTCCTCTACTCTTGCACTCTCTGGAATGGGAATAATTTTAACCCCTATGCTGTCCAACACTTTCCATACTGTTGCACTCAATAGAGTAGGAATAGTAATTTTACCCCTACGCTATCCAACACTTTCCCTATGGTTGCACTCTCTGGAGTTGAAATAGCAAGTTGTACCCCTACGCTATTCAACACTTTCCCTACTGTTGTACTCTCTGGAGTCGGAATAGTAATTTAACCCTTTCGCTAACACTTTCCCTACTCTTTGCACTCTCTGTAGTGGGAATAGTAATTTTAACCCGTACGCTATCCAACACTTTCCCAATGGTTGCACTCTCTGGAGTTGAAATAGCAAGTTGTACCCCTACGCTAGTCAACACTTTCCCTACTGTTGTACTCTCTGGAGTCGGAATAGTAATTTTAACCCTTTCACTAACACTTTCCCCACTCTTTGCACTCTCTGTAGTGGGAATAGTAATTTTAACCCCTACGCTATCCAACACTTTCCCTACTGTTGCACTCACTGGAATGGGAATAGTTATTTTTACCCCTTCTCTATCCAACACTTTCCCTACTGTTACACTCTCTGGAGTGGGAATAGTAATTTATACCCCTACGTTATCCACACTTTCCCTACTGTTTCACTCACTGGAGTGAGAATAGTTGTTTTTGCCCCTATGCTATCCAACACTTTCCCTACTGTTTCACTCTCTATCATGGGAATAATAATTTTAACACCTATGCTATCCAACACGTTCCATACTGTTGCACTCACTGCAGTTGGCATAATAATTTTTACCCCTTCGCTATCCAACACTTTCCCTACTGTTGTATTCAGTGGAGTGGGAATAATAATTTTCACCCCTATGGTATCCAACATTTTGCCTACTGTTGCACTCTTTGTAGTGGGAAAAGTAACTTTTTAGCCTCACGCTATCCAACACTTTCCCTACTATTGCACTCTCTGGAGTTGGAATAGTAATTTTAACCCTTTCGCTAACACTTTCCCTACTTTTGCACGCTCTGTAGTAGGAATAGTAATTTTTACCCCTACGCTATCCAACATTTTTCCTACTGTTGCACTCTCTGGAGTGGCAATAGTCATTTTAACCCCTACGCTATCCAACACTTTCCCTACTGTTGCACTCACTGGAGTGGGAATAGTAGTTTTTAGCCCTACGCTATCCAACACTACTGTTGCTCTCTCTGGAGTTGGAATAGTAAGTTTTACCCCTACGTTATCCAACACTTTCCGTACTGTTGCACTCACTGGAGTGGGAATAGTAATTTTTACCTCTTCGCTATCCAACACTTTCCCTACTGCTGCACTCTCTGGAGTGGGAATAGTAATTTTAACCCCTACGCTATCCAATATTTTCCCTACTGTTGCACTTACTGGAGTGGGAATAGTAATTTTACCCCTACACTATGCAACACTTTCCCTACTGTTGGAATAGTAAGTTTTACCCCTACGCTATCCAACACTTTTCGTACTTCTGCCCGCTCTGGTGTGGGAATAGTAATTTTAACCCTTTCGCTATCCAACACTTTCCCTACTGTTTCACTATCTGGAGTGGGAATAGTAGTTTTTACCCCTACACTATCCAACACTTTCCCTACTGTTGCACTCACTGGAGTCGGAATTGTAATTTTTACACCTTCTCTTTCGAACACTTTCCTTACTGTTACACTCTCTGGAGTGGGAATGATAATTTACACCCCTACGCTATCTAACATTTTCCCTATTGTTGCACTCTCTGGATTG
The DNA here is from genome assembly GCF_964261635.1 of Lissotriton helveticus. Taxonomy (NCBI): domain Eukaryota; kingdom Metazoa; phylum Chordata; class Amphibia; order Caudata; family Salamandridae; genus Lissotriton; species Lissotriton helveticus. Next base: position 1,788,666,756 of record NC_136061.1, read on the forward strand.
GGAAATTTAATTTTTACCCTTATGTTATCCAACACTTTCCCTACTGTTACATTCTCTGGAGTGGGAATAGTAATTTTACCCCTACGCTATCGAACAATTTCTCTACTGTTGCACTCTCTGAAATGGGAATAATTTTTACCCCTATGCTATTCAACACTTTCCCTACTTTTGCACTCACTGGAGTGGGAATAGTAATTTTACCCCTACGCTATCCAACACTTTCTCTATAGTTACACTCTCTGGAGTTGGAATAGCAAGTCTTACCCCTACGCTATTCAACACTTTTCTTACTGTTTCACTTTCTTGAGTGGGAATAGTAATTTTTAGCCCTACGCTATTCAACACTTTCCCTACTTTTGCAGTCTCTTGAGTGGGAATAGTAAGTTTAACCCCTTCACTATCCAACACTTACCCTACTGTTGCACTCTCTGGAGTGGGAATAGTAATGTTTACCCCTACGCTATCCAACACTTTCCCTACTGTTGCACTCAGTGGAGTGGGAATAGTAATTTTTACCCCAATGGAATCCTACATTTTCCCTCATATTGCACTCTCTGGAGTTGGAATAGTAGTTTTTAACCCTACACTATCCAACACTTTCCCTACTGTTGCACTCTCTGGAGTCAGAATAGTAATTTTAACCCTTTTGCTAACACTTTCCCTACTGTTGCACTCTCTGTAGTGGGAATACTAATTTTTACCCCTACCCTATCAAACACTTTCCCTACGGTTGCAATCTCTGGAGTGGGAATAGTAACTTTAACCCAACGCTATCCAACACTTTCCCTACTGTTGCACTCACTGGACTGGGAATAGTAATTTTTACCCCTTCTCTATCCAACACTTTCCCTAATGTTACACTCCATGGAGCAGGAATAGTAATTTAAACCCCTACATTATCCAACATTTTCCCTACTGTTGCACTCTCTGGAGTGGGAATAGTTATTTTTACCCCAACACTATCTAACACTTTCCCTACTGTTGCACTCTCTGGAGTTGGAATAGTAATTTTAACCCCAACGCTCTTCAACACTTTCACTACTGTTGCACTCAATGGAGTGGGAATAGTAATTTTTACTCCTTCTCTATCCTACATTTTCCACACTGTTGCACTCTCTGTAGTGGGAAAAGCAATTTCTTCCCCTAACCTGTCCAACACTTTTTTTATTTTTATTTAAACAAGTCTTTATTGAAGTATTTTTCCCTGTTTTACATACAGTCCCTCAAGAAATACCCTAACCCCCAACCCCCTCCCTCCCCAGGAGTGATGCTACTAATACTTTGTGCATAGTCAGATATATGACAGGTTGTTGAAACACTTTAACACAGGCTTTATACAAATTATACATATTATTCAGACATTAACAAAATTACATTCATGGGACAATACTTTGTATCCAAAGTGCAAGGGAGTCCCAGATTTCCGGCCCCAATTTCTTTTTTTTCCTATTTCTAGGTTATATGTGGCCAGGAGTCTCGCCCGCCATTGTTGGAAAACCGGAGGGTTAGGCTCTAGCCAGGCAGCAGCCAAGCATACTCTAAAGACTGCCTCTGGCAGGATATCCAACACTTTCACTACTGTTGCACTTACTGGAGTCGGAATAGTAATTTTACCCCCAAGCTATCCAACACTTTCCCTACTCTTGCACTCTCTGGAGTTGGAATAGTAAGTTTTACCCATAAGCTAGCCAACACTTTCCCTACTGTTGCACTCTCTGGAGAGGGAATAGTACTTTTTACCCCAACGCTATCTAACACTTTCCCTACTTTTTCCCTCTCTGGAGTGGGAATAGTAATTTTAACGCTTTCGCTATCCAACACTTTCCCTACTGTTTCACTCTCTGGAGTGGGAATAGTACTTTTTACCCCTACACTATCCAACACTGTCCCTACTGTTGCACTTTCTTGAGTGGGAATAAAAATGTTAACCCCTATGCTATCCAACACTTTCCCTACTGTTGCACTCACTGGAGTGGGAATAGTAATTTTTACCACTTCACTATCCAACATTTTCCCTATGGTTGCACTCTCTGGGGTGGGAATAGTAATTTTAACCCCTATGCTAATTCAACACTTTCCCTACTATTGCACTCACTGGAGTCGGAATAGTAATCTTTGCAGCTTCTCTATCCAACACTTTCCTTACTGTTACACTCTCTGGAGTGGGAATAGTAATTTACACCCCTACGCTATCCAACATTTTTCCTAGTGTTGCACTCTCTGGAGTGGGAAATGTAATATTTTTACCCTTATGGTATCCATTACTTTCCCTACTGTTACACTCTCTGGAGTGGGAATAGTAATTTTACCCCTATGCTATCCAACACTTTCTCTACTGTTGCGCTCTCTGGAATGGGAATAACTTTAACCCCTATGCTATCCAACACTTTCCCTACTGTTGCACTCACAGGAGTTTGAATAGTAATTTTTACCTATTTGCTATCCAACACTTTCCCTACTGTTGCATTCAGTTGAGTGGGAATAGTAATTTTTACCTGTATGGTATCCAACATTTTGCCTACTGTTGGTCTCTCTTGAGTGGGAATAGTAATTTTTACCACTATGCTATCCAACACTTTCCCTACTATTGCCCCTCTGGAGTTGGAATAGTAATTTTAACGCTTTCCCTAACACTTTCCCTACTGTTGCACTCTCTGTAGTGGGAATAGTAATTTTCACCCCTACGCTATCCAACACTTTCCCTACGGTTGCACTCTGTGGAGTGGGAATAGTAAATTTAACCCCTACGCTATCCAACACTTTCCCTACTGTTGCACTCACTGGAGTGGGAATAGTAATGTTTACCCCTTCTCTATCCAGCAATTTCCCTACTGTTACACTCTCTGGAATGGGAATAGAAATGTATACCCCTATGGTATCCAACATGTTCCCTACTGTTGCACTCTCTGGAGTGGGAAGCAAAATGTTAACCCCTATGATATCCACAACTTTCCATACTGTTGCACTCACTGGAGTGGGAATAGTAATTTTTACCCCTTCGCTATCCAACGCTTTCCCTACTGTTTCACTCTCTGGAGTGGGAATAGTAATTTTAACCCCTACGCTATCCAACATCTCTACTGTTGCACTTACTGGAGTGGGAATAGTAATTTTACCCCTACACTATCCAACACTTTACCTACTGTTGCAATCTCTGGAGTTGGAATCGTAAGTTTTACCCCGATGCTATCCAACACTTTCCATACTTTTGCCCGCTCGGGTGTGGGAATAGTAATTTTAAACCCTTCGCTATCCAACACTTTCCCTACTGTTTCACTCTCTGGAGTGGGAATAGTAGTTTTTACCCCTACACTGTCCAACACTGTCCCTACTGTTGCACTCACTAGAAGAGGAATAGTAATTTTTACACGTTCTCTATCCAACACTTTCCTTACTGTTACACTCTCTGGAGTGGGAATGGTAATTTACACCCCAACGCTATCCAACATTTTCCCTATTGTTGCACTCTCTGGAGTGGGAAATGTAATTTTTACCCTTATGTTACCCAACACTTTCCCTACTGTTACACTCTCTGGAGTGGGAATAGTAATTTTACCCCTACGCTAAACAACACGTTCTCTACTGTTGCACTCTCTGAAATGGGAATAATTTTAACCCCTATGCTATCCAACACTTTCCCTACTTTTGCACTCACTGGAGTGGAAATAGTAATTTTACCCCTAAGCTATCCAACACTTTCTCTATAGTTGCACTCTTTGGAGTTGGAATAGCAAGTTTTACCCCTACGCTATTCAACACTTTCCCTACTGTTTCACTCTCTGCAGTGGGAATAGTAATTTTTACCCCTACGCTATTCAACACTTTCCCTAATTTTGTACTCTCTTGAGTGGGAATAGTAAGTTTAACCCCTTCACTATCCAACACTTTCCCTACTGTTGCATGCTCTGGAGTGGGAATAGTAATATTTACCCCTACAGTATCCAACACTTTCCCTACTGTTGTATTCTCTGGAGCAGGAATAGTAAGTTTTACCCCAACGCTGTCCAACAATTTGCCTACTGGTGCACTCTCTGGAGTGGGAATGGTCATTTTTACCCCTACGGTATCCTACATTTTCCCTACTAGTGCACTCTCTGGAGTGTGAATAGTAATTGTAACCCTTTCGCTAACACTTTCCCTACTGTTGCACTTTCTGAGTGGGAATAGTAATTTTGACCCCCAGGCTATCCAACATTTTCCCTACTAATGCACTCACTGGAGTGGGAATAGTAATGTTTACCCCTTCTCTATCCAACAATTTCCCTACTGTTAAACTCTCTGGAGTGGGAATAGTCATATTTACCCCTACGCTATCCAACATTTTCCCTACTGTTGCACCCTCTGAAGTGGGAAAAGTAAATTTTTACCCCTACGCTATCCAACACTTCCCCTGCTGTTGCACTCACTGGAGTGGGAATAGTAATTTTACCCCTACGCTATCCAACACGTTCCCTATAGTTGCAGTCTCTTGAGTTGGAATAGCAAGTTTTACCCCTACGCTATTCAACACTTTCCCTACTGTTGCACTCTATGGAGTGGGATTATTGTATTTTTAACCCCTACACTATTTAGCACTTTCCCTACTTTTGCCCTCTCTGGAGTGGGAATAGTAAGTTTAACCCCTTCGCTATCCAACACTTTCCGTACTGTTGCACTCACTGGAGTGGGAATAGTAATTTTTACCCCTACGCTATCCAACACTTTCCCTACTCTTGCACTCTCTGGAATGGGAATTATAATTTTAACCCCAACGCTATCCAACACTTTCCCTACTGTTGCACTCACTGGAGTGGGAATAGTAATTTTTACCCCTTCTCTATCCAACATTTTCCCTACTGTTGCACTCTTTGGAGTGGGAAAATTAATTTTTACCCCTACGCTATCCAACACTTTCCCTACTCTTGCACTCTCTGGAATGGGAATTATAATTTTAACCCCAACGCTATCCAACACTTTCCCTACTGTTGCACTCACTGGAGTGGAAATAGTAATTTTACCCCTAAGCTATCCAACACTTTCTCTACTCTTGCACTCTCTGGAATGGGAATAATTTTAACCCCTATGTTGCACTCACTAGAGTGGGAATAGTAATTTTACCCCTACGCTATCCAACACTTTCCCTATAGTTGCACTCTCTGGAGTTGAAATAGCAAGTTGTACCCCTACGCTATTCAACACTTACCCTACTGTTTTACTCTCTGGAGTGGGAATAGTAATTTTTACCCCTATGCTATTCCACACTTTCCCTACTTGTGCACTCCCTGGAGTGGGAATTGTAAGTTTAACCCCATCGCTATCCAACACTTTCCATACTTTTGCAATTTCTGGAGTGGGAATAGTAAAGTTTACCCCTACGCTAACCAACACTTTCCCTACTGTTGCACTCACTGGAGTGGGAATTGTTGTTTTTACCCCTACGCTATCCAAAACTTTCTCTACTGTTGCACTCTCAGGAATGGGAAAAATAATTGTAACTCCTATGCTATCCAACACTTTCCCTACTGTTGCACTCACTGGAGTTGGAATAGTAGTTTTTGCCCCTTCGCTATCCAAAACTATCCCTACTGTTGCACTCAGTGGAGTGGGAATAGTAATTTGTACCACTATGGAATCCAACATTTTCCCTACTATGGCAATCTCTGGAATGGGAATTGTCATTTTTACCCCTACGCTATCCAACGCTTTCCCTACTGTTGTACTCTCTGGAGTCGGAATAGTAATTTTAACCCTTTCGCTAACACTTTCCCTACTGTTGCACTCTCTGGGGTGGGAATAGTAATTTTAACCCCTAAGCTAATTCAACACTTTCCCTACTGTTGCACTCACTGGATTCGGAATAGTAATTTTTACCCCTTCTCTATCCAACACTTTCACTACTGTTACACTCTCTGGAGTGGGAATGGCAATTTATACCCCTACGCTATCCAACATTCTACCTATTGTTGCACTCTCTGGAGTGGGAAATGAAATTTTTACCGCTATGTTATCTAACACTTTCCCTACTGTTACACTCTCTGGAGTGGAAATAGTAATTTTACCCCTAAGCTATCCAACACTTTCTCTACTCTTGCACTCTCTGGAATGGGAATAATTTTAACCCCTATGCTGTCCAACACTTTCCATACTGTTGCACTCAATAGAGTAGGAATAGTAATTTTACCCCTACGCTATCCAACACTTTCCCTATGGTTGCACTCTCTGGAGTTGAAATAGCAAGTTGTACCCCTACGCTATTCAATACTTTCCCTACTGTTGTACTCTCTGGAGTCGGAATAGTAATTTTAACCCTTTTGCTAACGCTTTCCCTACTCTTTGCTTTCTCTGTAGTGGGAATAGTAATTTTAACCCGTACGCTATCCAACACTTTCCCAATGGTTGCACTCTCTGGAGTTGAAATAGCAAGTTGTACCCCTACGCTATTCAACACTTTCCCTACTGTTGTACTCTCTGGAGTCGGAATAGTAATTTTAACCCTTTCACTAACACTTTCCCCACTCTTTGCACTCTCTGTAGTGGGAATAGTAATTTTAACCCCTACGCTATCCAACACTTTCCCTACTGTTGCACTCACTGGAGTGGGAATAGTTATTTTTACCCCTTCTCTATCCAACACTTTCCCTACTGTTACACTCTCTGGAGTGGGAATAGTAATTTATTCCCCTACATTATCCACACTTTCCCTACTGTTTCACTCACTGGAGTGAGAATAGTTGTATTTGCCCCTATGCTATCCAACACTTTCCCTACTGTTGCGCTCTCTATCATGGGAATAATAATTTTAACACCTATGCTATCCAACACGTTCCTTACTGTTGCACTCACTGCAGTTGGCATAATAATTTTTACCCCTTCGCTATCCAACACTTTCCCTACTGTTGTATTCAGTGGAGTGGGAATAATAATTTTCACCCCTATGGTATCCAACATTTTGCCTACTGTTGCACTCTTTGGAGTGGGAAAAGTAACTTTTTAGACTCACGCTATCCAACACTTTCCCTGCTATTGCACTCTCTGGCGTTGGAATAGTAATTTTAACCCTTTCGCTAACACTTTCCCTACTTTTGCACTATCCGTAGTAGGAATAGTAATTTTTAGCCCTACGCTATTCAACACTTTCCCTACTTTTGCAGTCTCTTGAGTGGGAATAGTAAGTTTAACCCCTTCACTATCCAACACTTACCCTACTGTTGCACTCTCTGGAGTGGGAATAGTAATGTTTACCCCTACGCTATCCAACACTTTCCCTACTGTTGCACTCAGTGGAGTGGGAATAGTAATTTTTACCCCAATGGAATCCTACATTTTCCCTCATATTGCACTCTCTGGAGTTGGAATAGTAGTTTTTAACCCTACACTATCCAACACTTTCCCTACTGTTGCACTCTCTGGAGTCAGAATAGTAATTTTAACCCTTTTGCTAACACTTTCCCTACTGTTGCACTCTCTGTAGTGGGAATACTAATTTTTACCCCTACCCTATCAAACACTTTCCCTACGGTTGCAATCTCTGGAGTGGGAATAGTAACTTTAACCCAACGCTATCCAACACTTTCCCTACTGTTGCACTCACTGGACTGGGAATAGTAATTTTTACCCCTTCTCTATCCAACACTTTCCCTAATGTTACACTCCATGGAGCAGGAATAGTAATTTAAACCCCTACATTATCCAACATTTTCCCTACTGTTGCACTCTCTGGAGTGGGAATAGTTATTTTTACCCCAACACTATCTAACACTTTCCCTACTGTTGCACTCTCTGGAGTTGGAATAGTAATTTTAACCCCAATGCTCTCCAACACTTTCACTACTGTTGCACTCAATGGAGTGGGAATAGTAATTTTTACTCCTTCTCTATCCTACATTTTCCACACTGTTGCACTCTCTGTAGTGGGAAAAGCAATTTCTTCCCCTAACCTGTCCAACACTTTTTTTATTTTTATTTAAACAAGTCTTTATTGAAGTATTTTTCCCTGTTTTACATACAGTCCCTCAAGAAATACCCTAACCCCCAACCCCCTCCCTCCCCAGGAGTGATGCTACTAATACTTTGTGCATAGTCAGATATATGACAGGTTGTTGAAACACTTTAACACAGGCTTTATACAAATTATACATATTATTCAGACATTAACAAAATTACATTCATGGGACAATACTTTGTATCCAAAGTGCAAGGGGGTCCCAGATTTCCGGCCCCAATTTCTTTTTTTTCCTATTTCTAGGTTATATGTGGCCAGGAGTCTCGCCCGCCATTGTTGGAAAACCGGAGGGTTAGGCTCTAGCCAGGCAGCAGCCAAGCATACTCTAAAGACTGCCTCTGGCAGGATATCCAACACTTTCACTACTGTTGCACTTACTGGAGTCGGAATAGTAATTTTACCCCCAAGCTATCCAACACTTTCCCTACTCTTGCACTCTCTGGAGTTGGAATAGTAAGTTTTACCCATAAGCTAGCCAACACTTTCCCTACTGTTGCACTCTCTGGAGAGGGAATAGTACTTTTTACCCCAACGCTATCTAACACTTTCCCTACTTTTTCCCTCTCTGGAGTGGGAATAGTAATTTTAACGCTTTCGCTATCCAACACTTTCCCTACTGTTTCACTCTCTGGAGTGGGAATAGTACTTTTTACCCCTACACTATCCAACACTGTCCCTACTGTTGCACTTTCTTGAGTGGGAATAAAAATGTTAACCCCTATGCTATCCAACACTTTCCCTACTGTTGCACTCACTGGAGTGGGAATAGTAATTTTTACCACTTCACTATCCAACATTTTCCCTATGGTGCACTCTCTGGGGTGGGAATAGTAATTTTAACCCCTATGCTAATTCAACACTTTCCCTACTATTGCACTCACTGGAGTCGGAATAGTAATCTTTGCAGCTTCTCTATCCAACACTTTCCTTACTGTTACACTCTCTGGAGTGGGAATAGTAATTTACACCCCTACGCTATCCAACATTTTTCCTATTGTTGCACTCTCTGGAGTGGGAAATTTAATATTTTTACCCTTATGGTATCCATTACTTTCCCTACTGTTACACTCTGTGGAGTGGGAATAGTAATTTTACCCCTATGCTATCCAACACTTTCTCTACTGTTGCGCTCTCTGGAATGGGAATAACTTTAACCCCTATGCTATCCAACACTTTCCCTACTGTTGCACTCACAGGAGTTTGAATAGTAATTTTTACCTATTTGCTATCCGAAACTTTCCCTACTGTTGCATTCAGTTGAGTGGGAATAGTAATTTTTACCTGTATGGTATCCAACATTTTGCCTACTGTTGGTCTCTCTTGAGTGGGAATAGTAATTTTTACCACTATGCTATCCAACACTTTCCCTACTATTGCCCCTCTGGAATTGGAATAGTAATTTTAACGCTTTCCCTAACACTTTCCCTACTGTTGCACTCTCTGTAGTGGGAATAGTAATTTTTACCCCTACGCTATCCAACACTTTCCCTACGGTTGCACTCTGTGGAGTGGGAATAGTAAATTTAACCCCTACGCTATCCAACACTTTCCCTACTGTTGCACTCACTGGAGTGGGAATAGTAATGTTTACCCCTTCTCTATCCAGCAATTTCCCTACTGTTACACTCTCTGGAATGGGAATAGAAATGTATACCCCTATGGTATCCAACATGTTCCCTACTGTTGCACTCTCTGGAGTGGGAAGCAAAATGTTAACCCCTATGATATCCACAACTTTCCATACTGTTGCTCTTACTGGAGTGGGAATAGTAATTTTTACCCCTTCGCTATCCAACGCTTTCCCTACTGTTTCACTCTCTGGAGTGGGAATAGTAATTTTAACCCCTACGCTATCCAACATCTCTACTGTTGCACTTACTGGAGTGGGAATATTAATTTTACCCCTACACTATCCAACACTTTACCTACTGTTGCAATCTCTGGAGTTGGAATCGTAAGTTTTACCCCAATGCTATCCAACACTTTCCATACTTTTGCCCGCTCGGGTGTGGGAATAGTAATTTTAAACCCTTCGCTATCCAACACTTTCCCTACTGTTTCACTCTCTGGAGTGGGAATAGTAGTTTTTACCCCTACACTGTCCAACACTGTCCCTACTGTTGCACTCACTAGAATCGGAATAGTAATTTTTACACGTTCTCTATCCAACACTTTCCTTACTGTTACACTCTCTGAAGTGGGAATGGTAATTTACACCCCAACGCTATCCAACATTTTCCCTATTGTTGCACTCTCTGGAGTGGGAAATGTAATTTTTACCCTTATGTTACCCAACACTGTCCCTACTGTTACACTCTCTGGAGTGCGAATAGTAATTTTACCCCTACGCTAAACAACACGTTCTCTACTGTTGCACTCTCTGAAATGGGAATAATTTTAACCCCTATGCTATCCAACACTTTCCCTACTTTTGCACTCACTGGAGTGGAAATAATAATTTTACCCCTAAGCTATCCAACACTTTCTCTATAGTTGCACTCTTTGGAGTTGGAATAGCAAGTTTTACCCCTACGCTATTCAACACTTTCCCTACTGTTTCACTCTCTGCAGTGGGAATAGTAATTTTTACCCCTACGCTATTCAACACTTTCCCTAATTTTGTACTCTCTTGAGTGGGAATAGTAAGTTTAACCCCTTCACTATCCAACACTTTCCCTACTGTTGCACGCTCTGGAGTGGGAATAGTAATATTTACCCCTACAGTATCCAACACTTTCCCTACTGTTGTATTCTCTGGAGCAGGAATAGTAAGTTTTACCCCAACGCTGTCCAACAATTTGCCTACTGGTGCACTCTCTGGAGTGGGAATGGTCATTTTTACCCCTACGGTATCCTACATTTTCCCTACTAGTGCACTCTCTGGAGTGTGAATAGTAATTGTAACCCTTTCGCTAACACTTTCCCTACTGTTGCACTTTCTGAGTGGGAATAGTAATTTTGACCCCCAGGCTATCCAACATTTTCCCTACTAATGCACTCACTGGAGTGGGAATAGTAATGTTTACCCCTTCTCTATCCAACAATTTCCCTACTGTTAAACTCTCTGGAGTGGGAATAGTCATATTTACCCCTACGCTATCCAACATTTTCCCTACTGTTGCACCCTCTGAAGTGGGAAAAGTAAATTTTTACCCCTACGCTATCCAACACTTCCCCTGCTGTTGCACTCACTGGAGTGGGAATAGTAATGTTACCCCTACGCTATCCAACACGTTCCCTATAGTTGCAGTCTCTTGAGTTGGAATAGCAAGTTTTACCCCTACGCTATTCAACACTTTCCCTACTGTTGCACTCTATGGAGTGGGATTATTGTATTTTTAACCCCTACACTATTTAGCACTTTCCCTACTTTTGCCCTCTCTGGAGTGGGAATAGTAAGTTTAACCCCTTCGCTATCCAACACTTTCCGTACTGTTGCACTCACTGGAGTGGGAATAGTAATTTTTACCCCTACGCTATCCAACACTTTCCCTACTCTTGCACTCTCTGGAATGGGAATTATAATTTTAACCCCAACGCTATCCAACACTTTCCCTACTGTTGCACTCACTGGAGTGGGAATAGTAATTTTTACCCCTTCTCTATCCAACATTTTCCCTACTGTTGCACTCTTTGGAGTGGGAAAATTAATTTTTACCCCTACGCTATCCAACACTTTCCCTACTCTTGCACTCTCTGGAATGGGAATTATAATTTTAACCCCAACGCTATCCAACACTTTCCCTACTGTTGCACTCACTGGAGTGGAAATAGTAATTTTACCCCTAAGCTATCCAACACTTTCTCTACTCTTGCACTCTCTGGAATGGGAATAATTTTAACCCCTATGTTGCACTCACTAGAGTGGGAATAGTAATTTTACCCCTACGCTATCCAACACTTTCCCTATAGTTGCACTCTCTGGAGTTGAAATAGCAAGTTGTACCCCTACGCTATTCAACACTTACCCTACTGTTTTACTCTCTGGAGTGGGAATAGTAATTTTTACCCCTATGCTATTCCACACTTTCCCTACTTGTGCACTCCCTGGAGTGGGAATTGTAAGTTTAACCCCATCGCTATCCAACACTTTCCATACTTTTGCAATTTCTGGAGTGGGAATAGTAAAGTTTACCCCTACGCTAACCAACACTTTCCCTACTGTTGCACTCACTGGAGTGGGAATTGTTGTTTTTACCCCTACGCTATCCAAAACTTTCCCTACTGTTGCACTCTCAGGAATGGGAAAAATAATTGTAACTCCTATGCTATCCAACACTTTCCCTACTGTTGCACTCACTGGAGTTGGAATAGTAGTTTTTGCCCCTTCGCTATCCAAAACTATCCCTACTGTTGCACTCAGTGGAGTGGGAATAGTAATTTGTACCACTATGGAATCCAACATTTTCCCTACTATGGCAATCTCTGGAATGGGAATTGTCATTTTTACCCCTACGCTATCCAACACTTTCCCTACTGTTGTACTCTCTGGAGTCGGAATAGTAATTTTAACCCTTTCGCTAACACTTTCCCTACTGTTGCACTCTCTGGGGTGGGAATAGTAATTTTAACCCCTAAGCTAATTCAACACTTTCCCTACTGTTGCACTCACTGGATTCGGAATAGTAATTTTTACCCCTTCTCTATCCAACACTTTCACTACTGTTACACTCTCTGGAGTGGGAATGGCAATTTATACCCCTACGCTATCCAACATTCTACCTATTGTTGCACTCTCTGGAGTGGGAAATGAAATTTTTACCGCTATGTTATCTAACACTTTCCCTACTGTTACACTCTCTGGAGTGGAAATAGTAATTTTACCCCTAAGCTATCCAACACTTTCTCTACTCTTGCACTCTCTGGAATGGGAATAATTTTAACCCCTATGCTGTCCAACACTTCCCATACTGTTGCACTCAATAGAGTAGGAATAGTAATTTTACCCTACGCTATCCAACACTTTCCCTATGGTTGCACTCTCTGGAGTTGAAATAGCAAGTTGTACCCCTACGCTATTCAATACTTTCCCTACTGTTGTACTCTCTGGAGTCGGAATAGTAATTTTAACCCTTTTGCTAACGCTTTCCCTACTCTTTGCACTCTCTGTAGTGGGAATAGTAATTTTAACCCGTACGCTATCCAACACTTTCCCAATGGTTGCACTCTCTGGAGTTGAAATAGCAAGTTGTACCCCTACGCTATTCAACACTTTCCCTACTGTTGTACTCTCTGGAGTCGGAATAGTAATTTTAACCCTTTCACTAACACTTTCCCCACTCTTTGCACTCTCTGTAGTGGGAATAGTAATTTTAACCCCTACGCTATCCAACACTTTCCCTACTGTTGCACTCACTGGAGTGGGAATAGTTATTTTTACCCCTTCTCTATCCAACACTTTCCCTACTGTTACACTCTCTGGAGTGGGAATAGTAATTTATTCCCCTACATTATCCACACTTTCCCTACTGTTTCACTCACTGGAATGAGAATAGTTGTATTTGCCCCTATGCTATCCAACACTTTCCCTACTGTTGCACTCTCTAACATGGGAATAATAATTTTAACACCTATGCTATCCAACACGTTCCTTACTGTTGCACTCACTGCAGTTGGCATAATAATTTTTACCCCTTCGCTATCCAACACTTTCCCTACTGTTGTATTCAGTGGAGTGGGAATAATAATTTTCACCCCTATGGTATCCAACATTTTGCCTACTGTTGCACTCTTTGGAGTGGGAAAAGTAACTTTTAAGACTCACGCTATCCAACACTTTCCCTGCTATTGCACTCCTTGGCGTTGGAATAGTAATTTTAACCCTTTCGCTAACACTTTCCCTACTTTTGCACTATCCGTAGTAGGAATAGTAATTTTTACCCCTACGCTATCCAACATTTTTCCTACGGTTGCACTCTCTGGAGTGGCAATAGTAATTTTAACCCCTACGCTATCGAACACTTTCCCTACTGTTGCACTCACTGCAGTGGGAATAGTCGTTTTAGCCCTACGCTATCCAACACTTTCCCTACTGTTGCTCTCTCTGGAGTTGGAATAGTAAGTTTTACCCCTACGTTATCCAACACTTTCCGTACTGTTGCACTCACTGGAGTGGGAATAGTAATTTTTACCCCTTCGCTATCCAACACTTTCCCTACTGCTGCACTCTCTGGAGTGGGAATAGTAATTTTACCCCTACACTATCCAACACTTTCCCTACTGTTGTAATAGTAAGTTTTACCCCTACGCTATCCAACACTTTTCGTACTTCTGCCCGCTCTGGTGTGGGAATAGTAATTTTAACCCTTTCGCTATCCAACACTTTCCCTACTGTTTCACTATCTGGAGTGGGAATAGTAGTTTTTACCCCTACACTATTCCACACTGTCCCTACTGTTGCACTCACTGGAGTCGGAATAGTAATTTTTACACCTTCTCTTTCGAACACTTTCCTTACTGTTACACTCTCTGGAGTGGGAATGATAATTTACACTCATACGCTATCTAACATTTTCCCTATTGTTGCACTCTCTGGATTGGGAAATGTAATTTTTACCCTTATGTTATCCAACACTTTCCCTACTGTTACATTGTCTGGAGTGGGAATAGTAATTTTACCCCTACGCTATCCAACAATTTCTCTACTGTTGCACTCTCTGAAATGGGAATAATTTTTACCCCTATGCTATTCAACAATTTCCCTAATTTTGCACTCACTGGAGTGGGAATAGTAATTTTACCCCTACGCTATCCAACACTTTCTCTATAGTTACACTCTCTGGAGTTGGAATAGCAAGTCTTACCCCTACGCTATTTAACACTTTTCTTACTGTTTCACTCTCTTGAGTGGGAATAGTAATTTTTAGCCCTACGCTATTCAACACTTTCCCTACTTTTGCAGTCTCTTGAGTGGGAATACTAAGTTTAACCCCTTCACTATCCAACACTTACCCTACTGTTGCACTCTCTGGAGTGGGAATAGTAATGTTTACCCCTACGCTATCCAACACTTTCCCTACTGTTGCACTCAGTGGAGTGGGAATAGTAATTTTTACCCCAATGGAATCCTACATTTTCCCTCATATTGCACTCTCTGGAGTTGGAATATTCGTTTTTAACCCTACACTATCCAACACTTTCCCTACTGTTGCACTCTCTGGAGTCAGAATAGTAATTTTAACCCTTTTGCTAACACTTTCCCTACTGTTGCACTCTCTGTAGTGGGAATAGTAATTTTTACCCCTACCCTATCAAACACTTTCCCTACGGTTGCACTCTCTGGAGCGGGAATAGTAATTTTAACCCAACGCTATCCAACACTTTCCCTACTGTTGCACTCACTGGACTGGGAATAGTAATTTTTACCCCTTCTCTATCCAACACTTTCCCTACTGTAACACTCTCTGGAGCGGGAATAGTAATTTAAACCCCTACGTTATCCAACATTTTCCCTACTGTTGCACTCTCTGGAGTGGGAATAGTTATTTTTACCCCAACGCTATCTAACACTTTCCCTACTGTTGCACTCTCTGGAGTGGGAATAGTAATTTTAACCCCAACGCTCTCCAACACTTTCACTACTGTTGCACTCAATGGAGTGGGAAAAGTAATTTTTACTCCTTCTCTATCCTACATTTTCCACACTGTTGCACTCTCTGTAGTGGGAAAAGCAATTTCTTCCCCTAACCTGTCCAACACTTTTTTTATTCTTATTTAAACAAGTCTTTATTGAAGTATTTTTCCCTGTTTTACATACAGTCCCTCAAGAAATACCCTAACCCCCAACCCCCTCCCTCCCCAGGCGTGATGCTACTAATACTTTGTGCATAGTCAGATATATGACAGGTTGTTGAAACACTTTAACACAGGCTTTATACAAATTATACATATTATTCAGACATTAACAAAATTACATTTATGGGACAATACTTTGTATCCAAAGTGCAAGTGGGTCCCAGATTTCCAGCCCCAAGTTCTTTTTTTTTCCTACCCTTCCTACTATAGATAGCAATTTCTAGGTTATATGTGGCCAGGAGTCTCGCCCGCCATTGTTGGAAAACCGGAGGGTTAGGCTCTAGCCAGGCAGCGGCCAAGCATACTCTAAAGACTGCCTCTGGCAGGCTATCCAACACTTTCACTACCTTTGAACTTACTGGAGTCGGAATAGTAATTTTACCCCTAAGCTATCCAACACTTTCCCTACTCTTGCACTCTCTGGAGTTGGAATAGTAAGTTTTACCCCTAAGCTATCCAACACTTTCCCTACTGTTGCACTCTCTGGAGAGGGAATAGTACTTTTTACCCCAACGCTATCTAACACTTTCCCTACTTTTTCCCTCTCTGGAGTGGGAATAGTAATTTTAACGCCTTCGCTATCCAACACTTTCCCTACTGTTTCACTCTCTGGAGTGGGAATAGTAGTTTTTACCCCTACACTATCCAACACTGTCCCTACTGTTGCACTTTCTTGAGTGGGAATAAAAATGTTAACCCCTATGCTATCCAACACTTTCCCTACTGTTGCACTCACTGGAGTGGGAATAGTAATTTTTACCACTTCACTATCCAACATTTTCCCTATGGTTGCACTCTCTGGGGTGGGAATAGTAATTTTAACCCCTATGCTAATTCAACACTTTCCCTACTATTGCACTCACTGGAGTCGGAATAGTAATTTTTGCAGCTTCTCTATCCAACACTTTCCTTACTGTTACACTCTCTGGAGTGGGAATAGTAATTTACACCCCTACGCTATCCAACATTTTTCCTATTGTTGCACTCTCTGGAGTGGGAAATGTAATTTTTTTACCCTTATGGTATCCATTACTTTCCCTACTGTTACACTCTCTGGAGTGGGAATAGTAATTTTACCCCTATGCTATCCAACACTTTCTCTACTGTTGCGCTCTCTGGAATGGGAATAACTTTAACCCCTATACTATCCAACACTTTCCCTACTGTTGCACTCACAGGAGTTTGAATAGTAATTTTTACCTATTTGCTATCCAACACTTTACCTACTGTTGCATTCAGTTGAGTGGGAATAGTAATTTTTACCTGTATGGTATCCAACATTTTGCCTACTGTTGGTCTCTCTTGAGTGGGAATAGTAATTTTTACCACTACGCTATCCAACACTTTCCCTACTATTGCCCCTCTGGAGTTGGAATAGTAATTTTAACGCTTTCCCTAACACTTTCCCTACTGTTGCACTCTCTGTAGTGGGAATAGTAATTTTTACCCCTACGCTATCCAACACTTTCCCTACGGTTGCACTCTGTGGAGTGGGAATAGTAATTTTAACCCCTACGCTATCCAACACTTTCCCTACTGTTGCACTCACTGGAGTGGGAATAGTAATGTTTACCCCTTCTCTATCCAGCAATTTCCCTACTGTTCACTCTCTGGAATGGGAATAGAAATGAATACCCCTATGGTATCCAACATGTTCCCTACTATTGCACTCTCTGGAGTGGGAATCAAAATGTTAACCCCTATGCTATCCAACACTTTCCATACTGTTGCACTCACTGGAGTGGGAATAGTAATTTTTACCCCTTCGCTATCCAACGCTTTCCCTACTCTTACACTCTCTGGAGTGGGAATAGTAATTTTAACCCCTACGCTATCCAACATCTCTACTGTTGCACTTACTGGAGTGGGAATAGTAATTTTACCCCTACACTATCCAACACTTTACCTACTGTTGCAATCTCTGGAGTTGGAATCGTAAGTTTTACCCCGATGCTATCCAACACTTTCCATACTTTTGCCCGCTCGGGTGTAGGAATAGTAATTTTAAACCCTTCGCTATCCAACACTTTCCCTACTGTTTAACTCTCTGGAGTGGGAATAGTAGTTTTGACCCCTACACTGTCCAACACTGTCCCTACTGTTGCACTCACTAGAGTCGGAATAGTAATTTTTACACCTTCTCTATCCAACACTTTCCTTACTGTTACACTCTCTGGAGTGGGAATGGTAATTTACACCCCAACGCTATCCAACATTTTCCCTATTGTTGCACTCTCTGGAGTGGGAAATGTAATTTTTACCCTTATGTTACCCAACACTTTCCCTACTGTTACACTCTCTGGAGTTGGAATAGTAATTTTACCCCTACGCTAAACAACATGTTCTCTACTGTTGCACTCTCTGAAATGGGAATAATTTTAACCCCTATGCTATCCAACACTTTCCCTACTTTTGCACTCACTGGAGTGGGAATAGTAATTTTACCCCTACCCTATCCAACACTTTCTCTATAGTTGCACTCTTTGGAGTTGGAATAGCAAGTTTTACCCCTATGCTATTCAACACTTTCCCTACTGTTTCACTCTCTGCAGTGGGAATAGTAAATTTTACCCCTACGCTATTCAACACTTTCCCTAATTTTGTACTCTCTTGAGTGGGAATAGTAAGTTTAACCCCTTCACTATCCAACACTTTCCCTACAGTTGCACGCTCTGGAGTGGGAATAGTAATGTTTACCCCTACGCCATCCAACACTTTCCCTACTGTTGCACTCAGTGGAGTCGGAATAGTAATTTTTACCCTGATGCAATCCAACATTTTCCCTCATATTGCACTCTCTGGAGTTGGAATAGTAGTTTTTAACCCTACGCTATCCAACACTTTCCCTACTGTTGCACTCTCTGGAGTCGGAATAGTAATTTTAACCCTTTCGCTAACACTTTCCCTACTTTTGCACTCTCTGTAGTGGGAATAGTAATTTTTACCCCTACCCTATCAAACACTTTCCCTACGGTTGCACTCTCTGGAGTGGAAATAGTAATTTAAACCCCTACGTTATCCAACATTTTCCTTACTGTTGCACTCTCTGGAGTGGGAACAGTTATTTTTACCCCAACGCTAACCAACACTTTCCCTACTATTGCACTCTCTGGAGTGGGAATTGTGATTTTAACCCCAATGCTCTTCAACACTTTCCCTACTGTTGCACTCAATGGAGTGGGAATAGTAATGTTTACCCCTTCTCTATCCAACATTTTCCCTACTGTTGCACTCTCTGTAGTGGGAAAAGTAATTTATTCCCTTAACCTGTCCAACACTTTTTTTATTTTTATTTAAACAAGTCTTTATTGAAGTATTTTTCCCTGTTTTACATACAGTCCCTCAAGCATTTCCCTAACCCCCAACCCCCTCCCTCCCCAGGTGTGATGCTACTAATACTTTGTGCATAGTCACATATATGACAGGTTGTTGAAACACTTTAACACAGGCTTTATACAAATTAAACATATTATTCAGACATTAACAAAATTACATTCATGGGACAATACTTTGTATCCAAAGTGCAAGGGGGTCCCATATTTCCAGCCCCAACTTCTTTTTTTTCCTACCCTTCCTACTATAGATAGCAATTTCTAGGTTATATGTGGCCAGGAGTCTCGGCCGCCATTGTTGGAAAACCTGAGGATTAGGCTCTAGCCAGGCAGCGGCCAAGCATACTCTAAAGACTGCCTCTGGCAGGCTATCCAACACTTTCCCTACTGTTGCACTCACTGGACTGGGAATAGTAGTTTTTACCCCTTCTCTATCCAACACTTTCCCTACTGTTACACTCTCTGGAGTGGGAATAGTAATTTAAACCCCTACGTTATCCAACATTTTCCCTACTGTTGCACTCTCTGGAGTGGGAGTAGGTATTTTTACCACAAAGCTCTCCAACACTTTCCCTACTGTTGCACTCAATGAAGTGGGAGTAGTCATTTTTACCCCTACTCTATCCAACATTTTCCCTACTGTTGCACTTACTGGAGTGGGAATAGTAATTTTACCCCTACAATATCCTACACTTTACCTACTGTTGCAATCTCTGAAGTGGGAATAGAAGTTTTTACCCCTACACTATCCAACACTGTCCCTACTGTTGCACTCAGTGGAGTCGGAATAGTGATTTTTACACCTTCTGGAGTGGGAATGGTAATTTACACCCCTATGCTATCTAACATTTTCCCTATTGTTGCACTCTCTGAAATGGGAATAATTTTAACCCCTATGCTATCCAACACTTTCCCTACTTTTGCACTCACTGGAGTGGGAATAGTAATTTTACCCCTACGCTATCCAACACTTTCTCTATAGTTGCACTCTCTGGAGTTGGAATAGCAAGTTTTACCCCTACGCTATTCAACACTTTCCCTACTTTTGCACTCTCTTGAGTGGGACTAGTAAGTTTAACCCCTTCACTATCCAACACTTTCCCTACTGTTGCACTCTCTGGAGTGGGAATAGTAATTTTACCCCTACGCTATCCAACACTTTCCCTACTGTTGCCTTTACTGGAGTGGGAATAGTAATTTTACCCCTACGCTGTCCAACACTTTCTCTATAGTTGCACTCTCTGGAGTTAGAATAGCAAGTTTTACCTCTACGTTATTCTACCCCTATGCTATTCCACACTTTCCCTACTGTTGCTCTCAGTGGAGTGGGAATAGTAATTTTTACCCCTATGGAATCCAACATTGTCCCTCCTATTGCACTCTCTAGAGTGGGAATAGTAGTTTTTACCCCTACGCTGTCCAACACTTTCCCTACTATTGCACTCTTTGGAGTCGGAATAATAATTTTTACCCTTTCGCTAACACTTTCCCTACTGTTGCACTCTCTGTTGTGGGAATAGTAATTTTTACCCCTACGCTATCAAACACTTTCCCTTACGGTTGCACTCTCTGAAGTGGGAATAATAATTGTAACCCTTTCGCTAACACTTTCCCTACTGTTGCATTCTCTGGAGTGGGAATAGTTATTTTTACCCCTACGCTATCCAACACTCTCCCTACAAATTCACTCACTGGAGTGGGAATAGTTGTTTTTACCCCTATGTTATCCAGCATTTTCCCTACTGTTGCACTCTCTGGAATGGGAATAATAATTTTAACCCCTATGCTATCCAACACTGTACCTACTGTTGCACTCACAGGAGTTGGAATAGTAATGTTTACCCCTTCGCTATCCAACACTTTTCCTACTGTTGCATTCAGTTGAGTGGGAATAGTAATTTTTACCATCATGGTATCCAACATTTTGCCTACTGTTGGACTCTCTGGAGTGGGAATAGTTATTTTTACCCCTACGTTATCCAACACTTTCCCTACGGTTGCACTCTCTGAAGTAGAAATATTAATTTTAACCCCTACGCTATCCAACACTTTCCCTACTGTTGCACTCACTGGAGTGGGAATAGTAATGTTTACCCCTTCTCTATCCAACAATTTCCCTACTGTTACACTCTCTGGAGTGTGAATAGTAATTTATGCCCTTGTGGTATCCAACATTTTCCCTACTGTTGCACTCTCTGGAGTGGAAATAGTAATTATAACCCTTTCATTAACACTTTCCCTTCTATTGCACTTTCTGGAGTGGGAATAGAAATTTTTACCCCTACGCTATCCAACACTTTCCCTCTGTTGAACTCTCTGGAGTGGGAATAAAAATGTTAACCCCTATGCTAAACCAACCCTTTCCCTACTGTTGCACTCACTGGAGTCGGAATAGTAATTTTTATCCCTTCTCTATCCAAAACTTTCCCTATTGTTGCACTCTCTGGAATCGGAATAATAATTGTAACCCCTATGCTATTCAACACTTTCCCTACTGTTGCACTCACTTGAGTTGGAATAGTAATTTTTACCCCTCAGCTATCCAACACTTTCCCTACTGTTGCATTCAGTGGAGTGGGAATAGTAATTTTTACCCCTATGGTATCCAACATTTTGCCTACTGTTGCACTCTTTGGAATGGGAATAGTAATTTTTAGCCCCACGCTATCCAACACTTTCCCTACTATTGCACTCTCTGGAGTTGGAATAGTAATTTTAACCCTTTTGCTAACACTTTCCCTACTGTTGCACTCTCTGTAGTGGGAATAGTAATTTTTTCCCCTACGCTATCAAACATTTTTCCTACGGTTGCACTCTCTGGAGTGGCAATAATAATTTTAACCCCTATGCTATCCAACACTTTCCCTACTGTTGCACTCACTGGAGTGGGAAAAGTAATTTGTACCCCTTCGCTATCCAACACTTTCCCTAGTGTTGCACTCTCTGGAGTGGGAATAGTAATTTTTAGCCGTACGCTATCCAACACTTTTCCTACTGTTGCACTCTCTGGAGTGGGAATAAAAATGTTAACCCCCATGCTATCCAACACTTTCCATACTGTTGCACCCACTGGAGTGGGGAAAGTAATTTGTACCCCTTCGCTATCCAACACTTTCCCTAGTGTTGCACTCTCTGGAGTGGGAATAGTAATTTTAACCCCTACGCTGTCCAACATTTTCCCTACTGTTGCACTTACTGAAGTGGCAATAGTAATTTTACACCTACACTATCCAACACTTTCCCTACTGTTGCACTCTCTGGAGTTGGAATAGTACGTTTTACCCCTACACTATCCAACACTTTCCGTACTTTTGCCAGCTCTGGTGTGGGAATAGTAATTTAAACCCATTCGCTATCCAACACTTTCCCTACTGTTTCACTCTCAGGAGTGGGAATAGTACATTTTACCCCTACACTATCCAACACTGTCCCTACTGTTGAACTCTCTTGAGTGGGAATAAAAATGTTAACCCCTATTCTATCCAACTCTTTCCCTACTGTTGCACTCACTGCAGTCGGAATAGTAATTTTTACCCCTTCTCTATCCAACACTTTCCCTACTGTTACACTCTCTGGAGTGGGAATGGTAATTTATACGCCTACACTATCCAACATTTTCCCTACTGTTTCACTTTCTGGAGTGGGAATAGTAGTTTTTACCCCTACACTATCCAACACTGTCCCTACTGTTTCACTCTCTGGAATGGGAATAGTAATTTTACCCCTTCGCTATCCAACACTTTCCCTATGGTTGCCCCCTCTGGAATGGGAATAGTAATTTTTACCTCTTCGCTATCCAACACGTTCCCTACGGTTGCGCCCTCTGGAGTGGGAATAGTAACTTTAACAGCTCCACTAATCCAACACTTTCCCTACTGTTGCACAATGGAGTGGGAATAGTAATTTTGACCCCTTCTCTATCCAACATTTTCCCTACTGTTGCACTCTCTGAAGTGGGAAAAGTAAATGTTACCCCTAAGCTATCCAACACTTTTTTTATTTTTTTATTTAAACAAGTCTTAATTGAAGTATTGTTTCCCTGTTTTACATACAGTCCCCTAAACAATACCCTATCCCCCGTCCCTCCTCCCTCCCTAGGCGTGATGCTTCTAATACTTTGTACATAGTCAGGGATATGACAGGTTGTTGAAATACTTTAACACAGGCTTTACACAAATTATACATATTATTCAGACATTAACAAAATTACATTTATGGGACAAGACTTTGTATCCAAAGTGCAAGGGGTCCCAAATTTCCAGCCCCAAATTCTTCTTCCTACCCTTCCTACTAGACATAGCAATTTCTAGGTTATATGTCGCCAGGAGCCTCGCCCGCCATTGTTGGGAAACTGGAGGGTTAGGCTCTAGCCAGGCCGCGACCAAGCATATTCTAAAGACTGCCTCTGGCAGGCTATCCAACACGTTCACTACTGTTGCACTTACTGGAGTGGGAATAGTAATTTTACCCCTAAGCTATCCAACACTTTCCCGACTGTTAAGCTTTCTGGAGTTGGAATAGTAAGTTTTACCCCTAAGCTATCCAACACTTTCCCTACTGTTGCACTCTCTGGAGTAGGAATAGTAAGTTTTTACCCCTACACTATCCAACACTTTCCCTACTTTTGCCCTCTCTGGAGTGGGAATAGTATTTTTAACACCTTTGCTATCCAACACTTTCCCTACTGTTGCACTTTCTGGAGTGGGAATAGTAATGTTTATCTCTACGAATACCAACACTTTACCTACTGTTGCACTCACTGGAGTGGGAATAGTAGTTTATACCCCTACGTTATCCAGCACTATCCCTACTGTTGCACTCACTGGAGTTGGAATAGTAATGTTTACCCCTTCGCTATCCAACATTATACCTACTGTTGCACTCAGAGGAGTGGGAGTATTAATTTTTGCCCCTATGGTATCCAACATTTTCTCTACTGTTGCACTCCCAGGAGTGGAAACAGTAATTTATACCCCTACGGTATCCAACATTTTCCCTACTATTGCACTCTCTGGAGTGGGAATAGTAATTATAACCCTTTCATTAAAACTTTCCCTACTGTTGCACTTTATGGAGTGGAAATAGTAATTTTTACCCCTACGCTATTCAACATTTTCCCTACTGTTGAACTCACTGGAGTGGAAATAGTAATGTTTACCCATTCTCTATCCAACACTTTCCCTACTGTTACACTCTCTGGAGTGAGAATAGAACATTTTTTTTTTCATTTTTTTTTTAATCCTCATTTGCATTCATAGCTCCAATCTATCAAAACAAAAACTGCCACAGAGCAGAAGATCAGGCAATGCCTCAATACTGTCTCAGCGTTAGCTGGCAGGGATAACATAGGAAGGATGGCGACCAAATCCCAACAGTAAATGCTGGCAAGCCACGGATCACTGGCGTAAGGGCTATTTTTGTTGGTCAATAGTGCCCGAGATACCAAGGCCCTAAAAGAACCGCAGCGTACTGCCACGGAACCAGAAGGTGAGCTATGTCAGCATTAATCATTGGACCTGGGGAAAAAAAACAGGCTCCACAACTAGCACACCAGTAGGTTCCAAAAGGCTCTCTTTCTCTGATTCCCTCCCCTTGCCAGATCGAGTTTTGAAATCTGAAGGATTGAAGAACGCCATTCATAGAAAGTAGGTGGCAAGGCGTCTTTCCAATGTCTGCAAATTTCCCTACGCGCCGCCAGTATGGAATAAAACACTAAGTTGGAGGCAGCGTTGCTGGACTTCCCGCTCAGACCAAAAATGATTAGGCCTAAGTCTATCGAGATGCGAGAATCCAGTATTGAAGATAGTTTACTGCTTATGGCATCCCAAAAGGGGGTATTTAGCGGACATTCAAAGAACATATGAATGTCAGACGCCGCCCGCAATCCGCATCTTGGGCAGGAGACCGGGCCTGTCAGGGAAAATTTTGACAGCCTCTGCGGGGAATAGTAAGCCCTATGAATTGTAAATAAGTGGTTCCTTCGGAGCCAAGCTGGTTTGACCAAGTCCCACAACATCCTACATGAAGTTGTCCAGAGGCGATATGTAGCATTTGGCAAGATGGCGTCTGAGTGAGAGGTCGTTGCAGCAGCTCCCTCCCTGATGGTCCTGCCTTGTGCTGCTAAGCGAGAGAAGGTGGTAGTGCTACTGGGATTATGGCTATACTGAAGAAGCTATACTGGATACCAGAGCCTTGATTCATTCTTAAAGCAGTTGGATTGTGCCTCCTGCGCTAAACTGCGCTAAATCTGTCAGTTTGTTAAAATCATCCAACTCCATGTACTCCATGTACCCCTTTGAGGCTTTTCTTCGTGGCTGCTGAATAGGTGCGGTTTTGCTGCCATGCACGGAGGATTTTGAGTTTGAGGCTAGAGGCATTATCGTGTCACTGGAGAAATTGGGCAGCTGCATCCATTACTGCTACTGTTGTTGCCGGTCTTCACGTGCCCTGTGCCCCTGTGCCCTGTGCCCCTGTGCCCCTGTGCCCA
The DNA here is from genome assembly GCF_964261635.1 of Lissotriton helveticus. NCBI lineage: Eukaryota > Metazoa > Chordata > Amphibia > Caudata > Salamandridae > Lissotriton > Lissotriton helveticus. The sequence continues at coordinate 1,788,692,350 of NC_136061.1, forward strand.
GGCGCCCGGCATCTGCTTCCTGGCATTCAGTGGCATTCAGTGTGCGGTGTGTCTTTTCAAGGACCTCAGAGATATCCAGACCTCAAGGGCATCTGACATCAGACTGTATTTTTTAGCTCTGATTAATTACTATTACCTTGGCTGCCTCGGCCTGCACGTGCCCGGGGGAAAAGCCTTGTGAGTGGGAGTCTTGAGAGTGGATTCGAAAATCGTGGAAAATAGTGGACATGGCCAGGAAGAATGGAAAACAAAAAGAGGCTGGCATGAGTTCTTTTAATTACTAATGACTCAGACTCTGACTGATCCCTGTGGTGCAATGTGATTCCTATTTTTTGATTTCATTATTGACCCTTTTGATCCTTGTTGTGTGGCTGCATCGTTAAAAGTATTAAAACACTTCATCTCATTTTGTCTCAGCTCTCAGCTCTGCTTATCTTAAACAGCCAGTATAATCAGCTATCACCATTGCTATTATCTAACCAAAACTGAGCCTGGGTCTGGAAAAAGGAAAGAAAAGCCCTTCGCCTGTTTAGGTTTTTAAAAGCTGACCTACTTCCGCCTTTACCCTCAGCACACAGTCCAAAGTTCCCGGCCTCTGCCACTTTGCACGGATTCTCTACACCAATCCTCACCGACCTCTGATCTTGAATTTTCAAGGTAGCTCCCAGGCAACAGATTAGACATACTGCGCACCGGTTCTATTCATCATCCACCGGCCTGTCTGCACGTCTGCCTGTCTGCGTGTCGGGACGTCAGCTGCTGACACGAAGCAGACAGCTAATCATCACACATCAGGAGTGAGCGAGCCTCGTGATTGGTGCAGACTTCTGGTGACTGCTGGTGACGAATGTTACACGTGGGTGGTGTTTGGCAGAGGCGGAGTCAGTGGCAGAAACTAAGGAACAGCAAGGGAGATTGTGCAGCTCAGGGCAAGAGATTAGGAAAACTGAAGCAGAGGAAAACAAAAACCTAAATTTAAATTCAAGTATAAAGAGATCAATAAGAACAATAAGAACAAGGCGCAAAAAGAGTACAAGGCACAGAGTAAACCTTGGGGGAATTCTGAAACACTCATATTCCTAATTTTTTGCACTATCTATGAGGCAAAAAATTCTAAAGCCAATACAGACTGGACTCTCTGCCTGCAAAATATTCAGGAAATAAAGGGTGCTAGAGCAGTAGCAGTTGGTAACATAAAACCAACCTCAAATACAGCAGTAATTACAGCAGCGGCCACAAAAAAAGTGGCTATAGATAAAACGAAAATAAAAAAAAGAATCAATCAGATCTTTGATCGACTATCAGAGTCAGAGCCAACGTTCGGAGACCCAACTGGGCGTATTGAACACACAAAAACAATTGTACAGTCCCAACTTCAGAGCATGGCCGGTAGTGATGGGAGTCCTGGAAACCCTGGAGCAGAAGAACAAATGGGGTTAAGGAAGGATGAACCCCCTGGAACATGCACCCTAGGAATTGAGAAAGGGAATGAAGACGGCCTTATAGGTACATCTGTGCCCAGTACTCTAAGGCTCGACCATCCAGCGAATGGGGAAACCCCAAAAATTAAAGTCAAAAGCTCCCAGGCATCACAGGCAATCAAGGAAACTCGCATATTCAGATCGCACCTGCCTCTCCAAAAAAGAGAAACAGGAATCGACACATTGGACAGGGGCCCGGGCCTGGACCGGAAACCAGAGGAGCCAAAGCTAAAGAAAACACTGTTGAGTGTAACATTGAAAGAAACTCAGGGCAGGAAATGCTTGAAGGCCCAGAGCGAGCTAAAAAAAACTCACAAAAAGAAAAGGATAAAGGCAGAACCAAACAGAAAGAAAGCACAGAAGATAAGAGCAGAGATTCTGCGGATACTTCAGAAATAGACTTGCTAGTCAAAAAAGCGCAACGTCTACAGGCTATAAAAAATGTGAAAGCTTCATCAAAAACCACTGGCGTGCCATCAATCTCTCAGCCTAGTATTTCTGAAATTTTTAGCCCATTACCAAAAGAAAGTCAGAACAAATCAACAACGAATATAAAGACATATGATAAACGTGACATAAGTGATGCAAAAAAACTAATCAAAGACATCAATTCGGATTTTGTTGAAGGTGAAGAAGCGAATAATTCTACTTCGGAGTCCAATTTTAGAAAGGAAGATACCGTGTCAGCAACAATGGTTAAAAAAAAACATAACAAATGAGCTACCCGGTGAGGTCAAATCATCTTCACCAGGGGTAGCGCACAACATAGAGACTATTGTGACACCAGAAATACCAGAAGTACAAGATCATGCATTATTGTCAGAGAATCGCAAGTCACCACTAAATAATTTAGCTATTGAGAAGGAATCGGACTCAGACATCTATGAGACTGGGATGTCCGTTTCTAGTGAACCAAGTGAATTGACGGAGAGCTCGGAGAGCAATGAAGATTTACCGGACGAAGAAACACATGATGGGCAAGATTCCTACGATTCTCGTAAATCCGGTAAAACCAGACTAAGCACAAATTCAAAGAAATATCTGGCGAAAAGGAGGATCAAACGTCAAGGAAATTATACAGCGGAAGATACTACCGACCCAGGTATTAATACCGATCATACTAAAAAAACAAGAACAGCACACTCACGGAAAAGTCCATCCGAGAGAAATACGGGAAAATCGATAGAAGAACCTCACAATATGAAGGAAATTGAGGAAAGAAATCGGAAGTCGAAGGGAATCCCTTGTATCTTACCAGAACCATCGTTGGGTGAAGTCTTAAATTCTATCAAGAACTTTCACGCTGATGTGAAAAAAGACAGTCAGAGAAACCATGTGGCCATAGAAAAACTACAGGGCGCAATTAAGAAGGTTGGCAACACATGTATAGAAATCTCAGAAAGAATGGCTTCGGTAGAATCGCGTACCGAATACCTGGAAACAGATGTTACCGAACTTCTAAAGAAAGAAAAAGAACATGACGGAATCATAAGGGATCTCATGCTAAAAGTTGAGGACCAGGAAAATAGGTCCAGAAGGAATAACCTGAGATTTCTCGGAATTCCGGAAGGTTTTGAGGCAAATGATGCAAGAGGATCTATGATTGGCCTCCTAAAAATTGCATTTCCAGAACTTGAGGCTTGGGATATGGACAAGGAGGTACAACGGGCCCATCGAATTCCCTTAACGCTACCCAAATACTCTCAGAAGTCACCACAATATCCGAGAGCTATGTTAATCAATTTTGGAAACTATCTTCTGAGAGAAGCCATATATGATTTTGCAAGACCAACTAGTCAGCGGGAATACAAAGGGTTTAAATTTTTTGTTAGACCGGATTTTGCACATCCGACTGTTGAAAGAAGATGGAAAATGCGCCAACTGTTCAAGCCCTTTGAAAAACTTGGAGCCACTGTCTATCTTCAGAACCCCGCGAGACTGAAAATCATATATAAAGGAACAACGAGAAGCTTCACTAGCGAGATTCAAGCCCAAGATTACCTGAGAGAAACAACAGAGCCTGGGGCTAGGAAGTCTGGAAAAATCAGCAAGAGTACAAATATAGACTGATAATGCACCACTAGCATTGTGAACTGGTGACTCTAACTAAAATATATTTTGAGGGGAAATTTGTGCAGGGGGGCTGATAAATATAAGAATTGTTGAATGTATTCAATACATAACCACCTAAAGTTTAACTATCACATTTTAGATACAGAGGGTTAGGATAGGGAGGGTGCTAACGCGGGTGGATCACATGGACACCCACACCCGGGTACCATGGCACCTGGGGTGCCTTAACGGATGGAAAGGGGGGCGGGGGGTGGGGGGGTCTAGGGTGGGAAGGGGGGTCATACAAGCAGGGACAGCTAGGTAGGGGGGGCAGAACAGGTTAGAAAATACTTACACTGGAGATACAGATCATACTAACCTTAGCAAAATAGAAAGAAATAAAAAAGCAAACTATTTTTTTTTCAGAGTACATGAGAAAAACTCCAATGGCTAAGATTAGTATATTGTCAATGAACATATGCGGCCTCAATGATATAAAGAAAAGACAGAAAGTTGCAGAGGGTCTAAGAACATCTGGGCCGAATATCGTGTGTCTCCAAGAGACACATATTGAAGGTTCGCAGCAATATCTGTTGAAATCCCTAGGATATCGACTTATAGCAGCTACATCACAGGGGACACGCACTAGGGGGGTCGCAATTTTAGCAAAGGGTGGGGGGCTACAATTTTCACGGTCCAAAGCGGATACTTTAGGTAGATTTGCAATTACAGAATGCCATCTTAATAATGGTGAAGGTAAATTCACACTATGTACAATATATGGGGATATTATTGACGATCCGGAGGTATTGATTAAGGTGTCCAACGAGTTAATTCACTGGCCTCTCCCATTGATTCTCTGTGGAGATCGTAATATTCATTTACCCTATAATTGGTCCACAGATCCTGGGTTTATTTATCAAGGCAGGAAACCGAAGGTCTATGTCGCTCTTAAAGACTTATGTTTACAACACGGCCTTTTAGATGGCTGGGCCATGAGTCACCCGGGTGACCCTGGTTACACTTATTACTCATTTCCACATTCAAAACATGTAAGATTAGATTATATGCTTCTTTCGAATAGCTTACGCTCTACATGTCAAATCAGTAAACTACCAAGAATTCTGTCGGATCACAACCCGCTTAAGCTTAATCTAATGAAGGGTCCCGAAAAACCTAATATAAATATATGGACATTCGAAAGAGCTTTGCTATACAATAACGCATATAATTCCCATATGAAAACATGGATTCCAGCTTTTCTATCAGATAATATCGGGTCTACCTCCATCGACATAGTCTGGGACACTTTGAAAGCAGGGGTTAGGGGCGAAACAATGAAATTCTCCTTTCACCACAACAAAACAGAAAAACTAAAAATGGCTTCACTGGAAGAAGATTTGCGTAAAGCAGAAGAAGGACTTATTAAAACAATACAAGAAGGTAACCCAATTGCTAATGCAGAGCGCAAAGTGGCTATCGCAAAAAATAACATCTTGGCAATATTAACTGATAGAGCAGCTAGTAAGGCTAACGTCAACAAAGCTAAAATATATGAGCTTGGGGAAAAAATGGGCCACCAATTAGCTGTTAGAACCCGCGAAGAGATATCTTCTGCTCTAATTAAAGAAATTAGGGACCCGGATTTGGGTCTAAGGGCAGATCCATCTGAAATAAGAACATCCTTTCAGAGATTTTATAAAAACCTCTATCACGAGGATAATGCAGAATGCGGTGATCCCAATATTTATTTGGAATCATTTACCCCATCACACTTGGAAATTGCTGATCAGGAGATATTAGATAGTAAAATTAGCTTTGATGAAATACTTCTAGCAATCAAGGGCCTGGCTAATGGAAAGGCTGCGGGCATGGACGGGATTCCTACTGAATTCTACCTTAAATTTGCCCCTCAACTCGAGAATATCATAACCCTCCTTTTTCAAACTATCTTCTCCGGAGGGAACCCGCCTAGGTCATGGTCCATTGCCAAGATAATAGTATTTCCTAAAAAAAACAAAGATGAGAAAGAATTGGGCTCATATCGACCGATCACATTGATTAACGGGGATTCTAAAATATTTTTAAAAATACTGGCAGATCGATTGGCTCCCGTAATTCATAATATTGTCTCAGAACGACAACATGGCTTTGTTCCCGGAAGGTCTACGATTGATCATATACAAAGGGTTATTTCCCTCTTTGATTATACGGGGGTGACAGGAGACCCTATGGCCCTTATATTGCTCGACGCAGAGAAAGCGTTTGATAGGGTCTCCTGGAAATTCCTATGGGCGGCCCTATCAAACAGTGGGATAGGCGGAAATTATTTAACAGCAGTCCAACAACTTTATTTAAACCCCAGCGCCCACGTATTAATCAATGGGGCTCTATCAGAAAGCTTTGCCATCACGCGGGGTACAAGACAGGGCTGCCCCTGCTCGCCCCTCCTATTTGCTATTTATATTGATGTATTTATACACAACTTGGAAAATAATAATTTAATTCCCCCAATTCAAGCTCGCAACGTAGAAACTAAATGTCTGGCATATGCCGACGATATAGCTATTATCACAAGTGACCCCAATAACGCTATTAAGTGGATAGAACAAGAAGCCCACGCCTTTGGCAAAGTCTCGGGGTATAAATTAAATCGTAGTAAAACTCAGATCATCATAAATAATAAAATTACGATGCAAGATCCACGTATAATTATTAAAGCAATTTATTTAGGCGTGAGTATTAACGCTGATATCGAAAAAATGGTTGACGATAATCTTAACCCTCTCATTAGTCGCACTAAGAAGGAACTACTACGCCTACACAATTTACAAATCACTATTGGGGGGAGAGTTAATGTAGTCAAAATGTTATTTTTTCCGAAGTTTCTCTATTTTTTTCGCACAATAAACCTAGAATTCTCCCAAATAGTTTTTAAAAACATAGACGATATGTTTTCACGTTTTATATGGGGATATCATAAGCCACGAAGAGCACTCAAATGGATCACTTTACCTAGAGATCGGGGGGGATGGGCACTGCCAAACTTTAAACTGTATTATTGGGCAACAGTGTTGAGATTTAGTGTATACCTTTTGAAAGAAGACACCGATGTCCATAATATTCCCACTCCGCAAGAACTTATTTTGGGAGATGGTTGTGCAGGCTGCTTATGGCGTCACTCTAACGATGACTATTTCAAAAAGGTGAAATTCAAGACTATCTCTAGTGTTGTTAAAGTGTGGCGGAATGTTAAAAAACTAGTTGGTCTAGGTCGATATTCCTTTTATACACCTGCAATACAGAATTTGGATCTCCCGGAAATATTTCGAGACTCAAAATCAAATAGATGGGCAGAATTAGGGATAAAACAACTAGGGTGCTTTTTTTCTGAGAATGGCTTCAAGTCTTTCGAAGAACTGAAAACCGAGTTCAAACTATCTAACAGAGATTTCTTCAAATGCCTCCAAGTGCGGGATTTTATTTTAAAGAAAGGGGGAGGTCGCATCAAATTTCATTCGTGGCAAACGATGGACAAATTATTAGCTATAAAAACCCCTAGAATTGGCGAGATATATGAAGGACTTAATTTACTTTTGCCAGACGACATGGAGAAACATACGGAGGCATGGCAAAGCAGACTTGGCATCTCTCCACGAACCTCTTTGGAAGCCTTGGAGATGTCAATATCAACCCTAATGTCCATGAAACTCCAAGTACAATTTTATAAAACATTTTTTTCACTTTATTACACCCCAGAAAAAATGGTAAAATGGGGGACCGGAAATTTAACACACTGCCCTAGGTGTTCACTTTCATCAGCAGATCTAACCCACATGTTTGCTACATGTCCTATATTAGGGAATATCATATCGACAATCTCGGACTTTCTTTCCAACCTCGCAAATTGCCGTATTAATATATCAACCGAAGAAATTCTATTAGGTATGTCTAACATACCACGACCACATTCTATGCATGGGCTTATCTTCGTGGCTATGGCTGTTCTAAGATTGTGCATTGCGTCAGCCTGGATAGATCCATTAGCACCTTCTTTTGTAGAATGGAGAAACAGGCTGTTTGCAACTTGCAACTTGGAAGTGGCGATTTATAGAAACAAAGGGAGGACTAAGCGGAATAAGGGCATGATGATATGGGCACCTCTGCTAGACTGGATGCAAGAGGAATGAAATGTTTGAATTACTTAGGTTCTATATTTACTGTTCCTCTTCTCCCCCCTTTTTTTTTGTTGTTGTTTTTTTTCTTTATTAGCTCAGTTTCATGCTCACTGAACAAATGTATATACCTTTCCTCATATCTTCTATAATCAATAAAATGTAAGATTTTGCTACCTGTTCTGTGGGGGTTAGGGGTGGGGGGTGGGGGGTAATGCTGTTTATAAATCTCAAATGCAAATAAAAAAAAAAATTAAAAAAAATGAAGTTGTCCAGAGTTCTTCCACATCTTTTCCTGGGAATGACTCAGCCCACAGTAACGTTGGGAGACAAAATTTGCCATCTACTTCCTCCAGAATCATATTGTACCAAAGCGAGATCTCCTTCTTTGCAGGGGGTTTATCTATTAGACACGCCTCTAACTCGCTTCCTCCCCCTAAAGGTAAGCTACTGTTCCGCGAAGACTGTTTACGGGATGCCTGAGCCCAACTAGCGATTTGTAGATATATACATTTTGAGAGTCTAAGCCCAACTTTATTAACCAAGTAGTTCCATGGTAGTAGAGATCCATCCATAAACAAGTTGCCCCAGGATTCAATTCCGGCCTCTTTCAAAGGTAGTGCTAATATGGGGCGGGTAGATCCCATAGAGGAGCTCTGCTTGAGTGATAGCCTAGTTTGATCGACTGCCTCACTTTATACCATGTGTTGGCCATCCCCTGTAACACCTTCAGCTTTACTTTTTAAAAAACTTTTGGGGTCTCCAAATTTAAACAAAAAACTGCCCTGACCAACTCCCTCACAGTTCAGCAAGGTGGAAAACATAAGGCCCACGCCAGTCTCTGTTGGAATTTTTAAAAGCATGCGTGTATGTGATAGCTGAAATGCCCATGCATAAACCTGGAGATCGGGCCCTGCCAACCCGCCCTTCTCCCTGCGATGCCTTATTTTTTTCCAAGCAATTCTTGGATTCTTATTATTCCAGATGAAAGAAGATATCTCACTCTGTAGCTTTGAAATTAATTTAGGGTAAAAAAAAAGCGGAATTGAATTAAATAAGAAAGAAACCTTTGGCAAAATAGACATTTTTACAAGATTCACCTTCCCCAAGATGGTAAGAGGGAGGTGTGCCCATGTTCTCATCAATTTACGGCACTGCGCTGCTACTTTAGCAAAGTTTGAGGAGGCTATCAAATTTATATCTTTGACTATATTGATCCCCAGGTACCGCAAGTTAGCTCTTGATGTTTCTTTATGACTATTTAAGTTGACATTCCATGACATTGACTCGGTTTTAGAGGCATTCACCTCATAACCAGAAACACTTCCATATTCCAGGGCTAAGTCTATAACCTTTGGGAATGCAGTATTGATGTCTGGTGAAAAAATCATGATATCGTCTGCGTAGAGTGCCACTTTTTTGACCCAATCGCAAAACACAAAAGGTTTTATTAGTGTGTTTTCTCTCAGTTTTTGTGCGAATGGCTCAATATATAGGTCGAATAATAGGGGAGACAGGGGGCAGCCCTGTCTCGTGCCCCTCGTTACCCTGAATGGCCCCCATTGATCAAGATTGAAGCTGATGGTCTTCCGTAAAGCAGATTTATTACTCTACGAAATTTGTTCCCCACGTTAAATTTTCGCAAGGCCTCCGACAGGTACAACCAATTTACCCTGTCGAAGGCCTTGGTGGCGTCCAACGTGAGAACCGAGAGGGGCAATGCTTCCTTAGTAGCCACATCTATAGCGCCCACAAGATCATAAATGAGCTCATATAGCTGCCTCCCCTATATAAAACCTTTTTGGTTGGGATGCAAAATTTCCGGGGCTACCTGACTGAGCCTTTTGGCCAATATAGTCGCCAGAATCTTGTAGTCGGCGTTTAAAATTGATATCGGTCGATATGAACCACAGTCAGATGGGGGCTTTCCTGGCTTCAAGATGAGTGTTATTGAGGCACTGTCCCAGGAAACTGGAGGGGCCTCTCCTTCCCTCAATATCTGATTAAACAAGGTCACCAGGACGGGAGACACCTCTGATATCAAGTTTTTATACATTTCAGACGGTAAACTGTCCATTCCTGCGGCCTTGCCTCCCTTAGCTCCCCTTATGGCCTGCTCCACCTCAGTCTGAGTTATTTCATTTTCTAAGAAGTTGCTCTGTGCAGCCGACAGAGATGGTAGTGAAATGTCCTCTAGCCAGCTGGTAATGTTTTCAGGTGTGACACTGAGGTCTTCCTGATATATTGCCTGGAAGAAATCCTTAAAAGTTTCCCTAATGTCTACATCTTTTGTGAAAGTACCTCTATCTGTTGTAACCGAGTCAATGTGATTTCGTACCCGGTCGGATTTTATTTTCCATGCTAACAACCTGCTAGCCCCTTCCCCGTATTGAAAATGAGATAGTTTGCTCGCCTCCCATCTCTGCAAAATACGCTTATCTAAAACAGTTGACAGCTCATTTTTCAATTCTGCCAATTTTGTAAGTTTCGGGGTTAAATCATGACTATCGTCTACTCTACAATTATCGATGTCTATCTGAATTGCTGTCATACTCGCTTCGATAGAGGACACCTCATTCATATACTGCCTTCTTCTGTATACGGTCCTATTCTTTATTATCCCTCTTAATGAACACCTAAAGGCATCCCAGACTACCCCAAGTGGAGCTGAACCAATGTTGATTGCAAAAAACTCCTGTGCTTCTGATTGAGTAAACTCTAAATCCTCCAATGAGGTAAAGAGGGATCTATAGAAAGACCACGACCGAGTAGGGGGCTTATCCCCCCACTCGAGTTCCAGCTTCATAGCAGAGTGGTCAGAGAGGTGTGAAGGGATATAATCTACGCTCTTTACTGAATCGACCATGGCCCGGCTGATTAGGATGAAATCTATCCTCGACCGATGTCGATACTTAAGGTTCCTAAATGAAAACCCTTTCTTCTGCCCTACTCTAACCCTCCATATATCAACGTAGCCGTATTGGTTCATACACCCAAGTAAGCAATTCCTGGATTTTGAAAGAGTCTGCTGTCTACTTGCTGGTGACTTGTCTAATGAAGGATTCAACACGATGTTAAAGTCCCCAGTAATTATAACTGGTTCTGGAAACTGTAAGAGGTGAAAAAATAAAGACTCTAATGCCGTAGGATCATCACGATTCGGCCCATAGTAGCCGACCAATGTAAAGGATGCGCCTCCTATCTCAACCACTGCGATGGCCCATCTCCCTCCAGTGTCCGCCTTTTGCTGTACAATTTTCATGTTCTGAGATTTTTTTAACAGTATAGACACGCCCCTTATGTTCAGCGATTGAGAGGTGGAGACTGATGTATCTAGCCACCTATTCTTCTTGACTAACTCCAACATTTCACTCTCAATTAAGTTTGTCTCCTGGAGTACAATGATTCCCGCATCAACATCTCGCAAGTACTGCAAAATTTTATTTGCTCGGGGTTTGGTGCGGAGACCATTGACATTCCAAGAGAAAATCCTAAGCTTACTCATGACTCTTGGAGTAGATATTAGTGGAAAATGCTGCCTGATTATATAATGTACTGTTTATCTGCCAAAAAATAAAAATCAATTCCATGATATACATTGATTGGAGCTTAATCAAGGATACATTTTTTCTTCCCTTTTTGTCCCATCCCTTCACCCCCCAGTGACCTCCCAAACCACCCCCCTCCCATGAGAAACCCTTGTACTCACTATCCGGAGATCCGGAAGTAAGTGCCCCAGCTCTTCCCAAGCCCCCCCATAAGTGCCTCTAATTTTGTGTTGTTGTGTACTTGTTCGCCCCTCTTTCTCTTTTTTATTTTATTTTTTTTTAATTTTTTTATTTTATTAGTTTATTTATTTATTTAATTATTTATGTATTTATTTATTTTTTATTTATTTTTTACTTTTTTGCTTTGCTTTTGCATCCTAGAACATTTGGTATGGTTTCTTGAATTATTTCCATTCCAAACCTAAACTAAAGGTTTACCCATTTTCGTTATATTGTTTTTTTTTTTTTAATTTATTAACTTGTTATTTTTTCCATAGCCACGTAGGCCTAAGCCTTTTGAAATTGGAGATACTAGAAAGAGGACTTATTGATCCTATTGGGACGAATCTTCCTATTGCCCTAGTCAGCTGGCCCTTTCTCCTTCCTATTACCTAAAGACAGTAATAGCTCGTCTGCAGCCTGAACTGATCGTATATTATGCATTTTGTTGTCATGCAATATTTTAAGGGATGCTGGAAAACCCATCTGCACTGTAGCACCCAACCTTCGAAAAGCTTCCATTCTTCTGCCCAGCTCCCACTGTTTATCGAGGGTAAATCTAGACAAGTCCGAGCGAACCTGAAAGTTGAATCCTTTGCCTACTAAGGATTTTTGTTTTAAGGCAAGGTTCAAGATTTGTTCTTTCAGAGTATACGTGTGGAAGTTCACAAGGATTTTTCTCGGCTTGGTTCTCTGCGGATTTCGCCTGAATGGATCCCTGTGGATGCGTTGTATATCCATTGCAAGATCTTCGCTGGAATGTTGTAGGTTGAGTGACTCTTTTAACAACAATATTATAAAACCCTTAATATCTGTTCCTTCGCTGCCTTCCGGGACATTTAAGATACGAATATTGCATCGTCTGGCGTTGTTCTCCACCACCTCCATGCTCTCTGATAAGGCCAAATCTTCTCTTTTCAGTTTCAATATATCGTCCTGGATGCTCTCTGCACGCATAGAGATTTGCCCCACAGACTCTTCTAAGGCTTGAGTTCTTGTCGAGAGACCAACAATTTTTTCATCCAGGGACTCGCAAAAACTTCTTATATCTCTTTGATTGGAGGCAGACTCCTCAAAGCCTCGCTTTATCTCGGCTGATAATGCTGCAAACATCTGCTGCAATGAGGCTACAGAAATGGACGTAGAGCTAGGATCCAAGCCCCCACTTTCCTCAGAACTAAGACAGTCACCACCAACGGCAGAACTAGAGGCCGAAAGGGACTCCGAGAGGGGTAACACGTTAGTTTCCACACTGTACTCGATATTGCCCATATTTGTTGCTGTTAGATGGCCTTTACTCCTGTTATCAACTAGGGAGAGTGAGGGAGTCTGGGCATCAACGTGGGTTGATTTAGCCGCTAGTGTATCATCCTCATGAACTGGTCCTGGGGCATCCTCTTGACTGCTAAATATGTCTGAGACAGTTGGAGTTAGTAGACCTTCTCCCTCACCGAGGCGCAGTAGAGCATCGGAATCTGTAACTAGTGACTGACCCATAGATCCGCTGGGGAGATCTGGCTCTAGATTTTGCACCAGTGATGCCATTTCACCGTGATCGGTAATTGGCACAATTGAATTATTGTCCTTCGACAGGCGGTCTTGACCTATTTCCAGTACCTGTGGAAGCGCTTTAAAGTAAGAGCGCAGCGAGGGAGTAATTTTTGTGGTTGACGCAGTGGGAGTTTTGACCGCCTTGCTACACTTTCTACCCCTCTTGGCCTTCACCTCTACTGAGAGATACGAAGATGTTTTTCCTAAATTTAAGTCAGAGGATAATTGAGTGGGGACTTGGAAGGGCACCCCAGCCCCGGTACCAGCTGGGGCTACTAAGGATTCTGACTCTTCCCTTACTGATTCCCTAACAGATCTCTCTGCTGAGGACAACACCCCACCTTTGCCCCTCCTTTTGCGGGGGCTCTTTGCTTTCCCCAGACCTTTAGCCGAACCCTTGCTCTGGCTCTGGATTGCTTTCCTGTTCTCAGCCGCTTTCATATGCCAAGGGGTAGATTCCGAAGCTTTCGCCTTACTCCCATCTTCCTTCCCCTTTACCTCAGATACGCTGTCCGCCTCGACCTCTGCCTGCAGTCCACTTGCTGGTTGTCTTGTGTCTGTCCCCGTTTTAAAGAGACTAGCGCGGATGTCAGCACAAGCACTAGAAGCTAATGCTCTCCCGCAAGTTTTGACTTGTGTGGGAGTCTCTGCGGAGACTCCGTAAATGCCTGGTCCTCCGGAGCTCCAGGGCGGCCTGACTCCAATGCAGCAGCTCTAGCGCTCGCTGCTTTCTCGCTGGGCGTTCCCTGCAATCAGCCTCGGAGTTCGCCGCCTCTCCACCGGGGTACACACACATCAAGGCGGGGCCGGAGCAGGACGATTAAGGAGCGAGAAGCGAGAAGCGAGAAGCCTCGTCGACCGAGTGTGCAGGTGACGGGTAAAACGTTGTTTTTAGCCCTTTAGTCCTTTATCCAAAAGTTGCAATTCATTTCTTCTTTAGTGCAGCTTTATGAAATGCGTAGGAAGCAAACAAGCGCGGAGAGCGATCTGTGGCACTCATAGCGGGTCAGAGCGGAGCACTACGGCAGTCAGCCTGCTGCCGCCATGTTTCTCTCACCACGATTCTTTCTTGTCCGGGAATAGAACATTTTTATCCCTACGCTAAACAACATTTTCCCTACTGTTGCACCTACTGGACTGGGAATAGTAATTTTACCCCTATGCTATCCAACACTTTCCCTAATGTTGCACTCTCTGGAGTTGGAATAGTAAGTTTTACCCATACGCTATCCAACACTTTCTCTACTGTTGCTCTCTTTGGATTGGGAATAGTAATTTTTACTAGGCCTGGGCAGTACATTTCGTTCCGCTCATAAAATGTGTGGAATTTAGGTAATTTCGCGTTCTGCAGAGAATGCGAAATTGCCCTAAATTCTGGTTTCCGCGACTTCGCGAAGTTTATTGCTTGTTCGCGTCCTCAAAATGCGTGTTCGTGATATATTTCCCCCCGAGCATGCAAACAGCAATTGCAAACAGGAAAAAAGCATCGCGAACAAGCAATTCCGTGTGTTTGCGGAATTTCTGCATGTTTGCGGATATTTTTTTACCGTTTCATGGAGATTTGCGTAACGCGATTATGCAAATTCCACTCACCCCTAAGTTTTACCGCTACGCTATCCAACACTTTCCCTACTTTTGCCCTCTCTAGAGTGGGAATAGTAATTTTAACCCCTTCGCAATCCAACACTTTCCTTGCTGTTTCACTCTCTGGTGTGGGGAAAAGTAATTTTTACCGCTACACTATCCAACACTTTCCCTACTGTTTCACTCACTGCAGTGGGAATAGTAGTTTTTACCCCTACACTATCGAACACTTTCCCTACTGTTGCACTCTCTGGATTCGGAATAATAATTTTAACCCTTTCGCTTTCACTTTCCCTACTGTTGCACTCTCTGTAGTGGGAATAGTAATTTTTACCCCTACGCTATCAAACACTTTCCCTACGGTTGCACTCTCTGAAGTGAGAATAGTAATTTTAACCCCTATGCTATCCAACACTTCCCCTACTGTTGCACTCTCTAAAGTGGGAATAGTAATTTTAACCCTTTCGCTAACACTTTCACTACTGTTGCATTCTCTGGAGTGGGAATAGTTATATTTACCCCTACGCTATCCAACACTTTCCCTACCGTTTCACTCAATGGAGTGGAAATAGTTGTTTTTACCCCTATGCTATCCAGCATTTTCCCTACTGTTGCACTCTCTGGAATGGGAATAATAATTTTAACCCCTATGCCATCCAACACTGTACCTACTGTTGCACTCACAGGAGTTGGAATAGTAATGTTTACCCCTTCGCTATCCAACACTTTTCCTACTGTTGCATTCAGTTGAGTGGGAATAGTAATTTTTACCACCATGGTATCCAACACTTTCCCTACGGTTGTACTCTCTGAAGTGGGAATAGTAATTGTAACCCCTACGCTATCCAACACTTTCCCTACTGTTGCACTCACTGGAGTGGGAATAGTAATGTTTACCCCTTCTCTATCCAACAATTTCCCTACTGTTACACTCTCTGGAGTGTGAATAGTAATTTATGCCCCTGTGGTATCCAACATTTTCCCTACTGTTGCACTCTCTGGATTGGAAATAGTAATTATAACCCTTTCATTAACACGTTCCTTTCTGTTGCACTTTCTGGAGTGGGAATAGAAATTAATACCCCTACGCTATCCAACACTTTCCCTCTGTTGAACTCTCTGGAGTGGGAATAAAAATGTTAACCCCTATGCTAAACCAACCCTTTAACCTACTGTTGCACTCACTGGAGTCGGAATAGTAATTTTTATCCCTTCTCTATCCAAAACTTTCCCTATTGTTGCACTCTCTGGAATGGGAATAATAAGTGTAACCCCTATGCTATCCAACACTTTCCCTACTGTTGCACTCACTTGAGTTGGAATAGTAATTTTTACCCCTTCGCTATCCAAAACTTTCCCTACTGTTGCATTCAGTGGAGTGGGAATAGTAATTTTTACCCCTATTGTATCCAACATTTTGCCTACTGTTGCACTCTTTGGAGTGGGAATAGTAATTTTTAGCCCCACGCTATCCAACACTTTCCCTACTATTGCACTCACTGGAGTTGGAATAGTAATTTTAACCCTTTCGCTAACACTTTCCCTACTGTTGCACTCTCTGTATTGGGAAAAGTAATTTTTTCCCCTACGCTATCGAACATTTTTCCTACGGTTGCACTCTCTGGAGTGCCAATAGTAATTTTAACCCCTACGCTATCCAACACTTTCCCTACTGTTGCACTCACTGGAGTGGGAATATTCATTTTTAGCCGTACGCTATCCAACACTTTCCCTACTGTTGCATTCAGTGGAGTGGGAATAGTAATTTTTACCCCTATGGTATCCAACATTTTGCCTACTGTTGCACTCTTTGGAGAGGGAATAGTAATTTTTAGCCCCACGCTATCCAACAATTTCCCTACTGTTGCACTCACTGGAGTGGGAATAGTCATTTTTAGCCGTGCGCTATCCAACACTTTCCCTACTGTTGCACTCTCTGGAGTGGGAATAAAAATGTTTACCCCCATGATATCCAACACTTTCAATACTGTTGCACTCACTGGAGTGGGAATAGTAATTTTTACCCCTTCGCTATCCAACACTTTCCCTAGTGTTGCACTCTCTGTAGTGGGAATAGTAATTTTAACCCCTACGCTATCCAACATTTTCCCTACTGTTGCACTTACTGGAGTGGGAATAGTAATTTTACCCCTACACTATCCAACACTTTCCCTACTGTTGCACTCTCTGGAGTTGGAGTAGTAAGTTTTACCCCTACGCTATCCAACACTTTCCGTACTTTTGCCCGCTCTGGTGTGGGAATAGTAATTTTAACCCCTTCGCTATCCAACACGTTCCATACTGTTGCACTCACTGGAGTCGGAATAGTAATTTTTACCCCTTCTCTATCCAACACTTTCCCTACTGTTACGCTCTCTGGAGTGGGAATGGTAATTTATACCCCTACGCTATCCAACATTTTCCCTACTGTTTCACTCTCTGGAGTGGGAATAGTAATTTTACCCCTTCGCTATCCAACACTTTCCCTATGGTTGCCCCCTCTGGAATGGGAATAGTAATTTTTACCTCTTCGCTATCCAACACTTTCCCTACGGTTGCGCCCTCTGGAGTGGGAATAGTAACTTTAACCGCTACACTAATATAACACTTTCCCTACTGTTGCACTCACTGGAGTCGGAATAGTAATTTTTACCCATTCTCTATCCAACACTTTCCCTATTGTTGCACTCTCTGGAATGGGAATAGTAATTTTAACTCTATGGTATCCAACATTTTGCCTACTGTTGCACTCTTTGGAGTGGGAATAGTAATTTTTAGCCCCACGCTATCCAACACGTTCCCTACTATTGCACTCCCTTGAGTTCGTTTACACTTTCCCTACCGTTGCACTCTCTGTAGTGGGAATAGTAATTTTTACCCCTATGCTATCCAACATGTTTCCTACGGTTGCACTCTCTCGAGTGGGAATAGTAATTTTAACCCCTATGCTATTCAACACTTTCCCTACTGTTGCACTCACTGGAGTGGGAATAGTCGTTTTTAGCCCTATGCTATCCAACACTTTCCCTACTGTTGCACTCTCTGGAGTGGGAATACAAATGTTAACCCCTATGCTATCCAACACTTTCCATACTGTTGCACTCACTGGAGTGGGAATCGTAATTTTTACCCCTTTGCTAACCACACTTTCCCTACTGTTGCACTCTCTGGAGTGCGAATAGTAATTTTAACCCCTACGCTATCCAACATTTTCCCTACTGTTGCACTTATTGGAGTGGGAATAGTTGTTTTTTCCCCTATGCTATCCAACACTTTCCCTACTGTTGCACTCTCTGGAATGGGAATAATAATTTTAACCCCTATGCTATCCAACAATTTCCCTACTGCTGCACTCACAGGAGTTGGAGTAGTAATTTTTACCCCTTCGCAATCCAACACTTTCCCTACTGTTGCATTCAGTTAAGTGGGAATAGTAATTTTTACCACTATGGTATCCAACATTTTGCCTACTGTTTAACTGTCTGGAATGGGAATAGTAATTTTAACCCCTACGCTAATTCAACACTTTCAATACTGTTGCACTCACTGGAGTCGGAATAGTAATTTTGACCCCTTCTCTATCCAACACTTTGCCTACTGTTACACTCTCTGGAGGGGGAATGGTAATTTATACCCCTACGCTATCCAACATTTTCCCTATTGTTGCACTCTCTGGAGTGGGAATAGCAATTTATACCCCTATGGTATCCAACATTTTCCCTACTGTTGCACTCTCTGGAGGGTGAATAGTAATTTTAACCGTTTCGCTAACACTTTACCTACTGTTGCACTCTCTGAAGTGGGAAAAGTAATGTTTACCCCTTCTCTATCCAACACTTTCCCTACTGTAACACTCTCTGGAGTGGGAATAGTAATTTATTCCCCTATGGTATCCAACATTTTCCCTACTGTTGCACTCTCTGGAGTGAAAATAGTAATTTTAACCCTTTCGCTAACACTTTACCTACTGTTGCACTCTCTGAAGTGGGAATAGTAACTTTTACCCCTACGCTATCCAACACTTTCCCTACTGTTGCACTCTCTGGAGTGGAAATAGTAATTTTAACACCAACGCTCTCCAACACTTTCCCTACTGTTGCTCAATGGAGTGGGAATAGTAATTTTTACCCATTCTCTATCCAAAATTTTCCCTACTGTTGCACTCTCTGGAGTGGAAAAAGTAATTTTTACCCCTAAGCTATCCAACTCTTTTTTTTTATTTAAACAAGTCTTTATTGAAGTATTTTTTCCCTGTTTTACATACAGTCCCTCAAACAATACCCTTACTCCCTCCCCAGGCGTGATACTACTAACACTTTGTACGTAGTCAGATACATGACAGATTGTTGAAACACATTTACACAGGCTTTATACAAATTATACATATTATTCAAACATTAACAAAATTACATTCATGGGACAAGACTTTGTATCCAAAGTGCAAGGGGGTCCCAGATTTCTAGCCCCAGCTTCTTTTTTTTCCTACCCTTCCTACTATAGATAGCAATTTCTAGGTTATATATGGCCATGAGTCTCGCCCGCCATTGTTGGAAAACCAGAGGGTTAGGGTCTAGCCAGGCGGCAGCCAAGAATATTCTAAAGACTGCCTCTGGCAGGCTAACCAACACTTTCACTACTGTTGCACTTACTGGAGTGGGAATAATAATTTTACCCCTAAGCTATCCAACACTTTACCTACTGTTGCACTCTCTGGAGTTGGAATAGTAAGTTTTACCCATAAGCTATCCAACACTTTCCCTACTATTGCACTCTCTGGAGTGGGAATGGTAATATTTACCCCTACGCTATCCAACACTTTCCCTACTTTTGCCCTCTCTGGAGCGGGAATAGTAATTTTAACACCCTTTTGCTATCCAACACTTTCCCTACTGTTGCACTCTCTGGAGTGGGAATGGTAATATTTACCCCTACGCTATCCAACACTTTCCCTACTTTTGCCCTCTCTGGAGCGGGAATAGTAATTTTAACACCCTTTTGCTATCCAACACTTTCCCTACTGTTGCACTCTCTGGAGTGGGAATAGTAATGTTTGCCCCAACTCTATTCAACACTTTCCCTACTGTTGCACTCACTGGAGTGGGAATAGTAGTTTTTACCCCTACGCTATTCAACATTATACCTACTGTTACACTCAGTGGAGTGGGAATAGTAATTTTTACCCCTATGGTATCCAACATTTTCCCTACTGTTGCACTCTCTGGAGTGGGAATAGTAATTTCTACCCCTACGCTATCCAACACTTTCCCTACTGTTGCACTCTCTGAAATGGGAATAATAATGTTAACCCCTATGCTATCCAACACTTTCCCTACTGTTGCACTCACTGGAGTTGGAATAGTAATTTTTACCCCTTTGCTATCCAACATTATACCTACTGTTACACTCAGTGGAGTGGGAATAGTAATTTTTACCCCTATGGTATCCAACATTTTCCCTACTGTTGCACTCTCTGGAGTGGGAATAGTAATTTCTACCCCTACGCTATCCAACACTTTCCCTACTGTTGCACTCTCTGGTGTCGGAATAGTAATTTTAACCCTTTCGCTAACACTTTTCCTACTGTTGCACTCTCTAATGTGGGAATAATAATTGTTACCCCTACGCTATCTAACACTTTCCCTACAGTGCACTCTCTGGAGTGGGAATAGTAATTTTAACCCCTACCCTATTCAATACTTTCTCTACTGTTGCACTCACTGGAGTGGGATTAGTAATTTTTACCCCTTCTCGATCCAACATTTTCCCTAATGTTGCACTCTCTGGAGTGGGAATAGTAATGTTTACCCCTTCTCTATCCAACACTTTCCCTACTGTTACACTCTCTGAAGTAGGAATAGGAATTTTTATCCCTACGCTATCCAACATTTTCCCTACTGTTGCACTCTCTGGAGTGAGAATAGTATTTTTAACCCCTAGGCTATCCAACACTTTCCCTACTGTTGCACTCACTGGAGTTGGAATAGTAAGTTTTACCCCTACGCTATCCAACACTTTCTCTACTGTTGCTCTCTCTGGATTAGTAATAGTAATTTTTACTAGGCCTGGGCAGTAAATTTCGTTCCGTTCGCGAAATTTGCGGAGTTTAGATAATTTGACGTTCCGCGGAGAATGTGAAATTGCCCTAAAGTCTGCGTTCTGCGACTTTGCGATATTTTTTGCTTGTTTGCGTCCTCAAAATGTGTGTTTGTGAGATATTTCCTCCCGAGCATGCAAACAGCAATAGCGAACAGGAAAAAAGCATCGCGAATAAGCAATTCTGCTTATAGGCGATATTTCTGCGTGTTTGCAGATTTTTTTTACCGTTTCACTGAGATTTGCGTAACGCGATTATGCAGATTCCACCCACTAACACTTTCCCTACGGTTGCGCCCTATGGAGTTGGAAAAGTAATTTTTACCCCTACACTATCCAACACATTCCCTACTGTTGCACTCACTGGAGTGGGAATAGTAATTTTACCAATTCTCTGTCCAACACTTTCTCTACTGTTACTCTCTCTCTGGAGTGGGAATAGGAATATTTATCTCTAAGCTATCCAACATTTTCCCTACTGTTGCACTCTCTGTAGTGGGAAAAGTAATTTTTACCCATACGCTTTCAACACTTTCACTACTGTTGCACTTACTGGAGTGGCAATCGTAATTTTACCCTTATGCTATCCAACACTTTCCCTACTGTTGCATTCTCTGGAGTAGGAATAGTGAATTTTACCCCTATGCTATCCAACACTTTCCCTACTGTTGCATTCTCTGGAGTAGGAATAGTAAATTTTACCACTACGCTATCCAACACTTTCTCTACTGTTGCACTCTCTGGACTGGGAATAGTAATTTCTACCCCTACGCTATCCAACACTTTCCCTACTTTTGCCCTCTATGGAGAGGGAATAGTAATTTTAACTCCTTCGCTATCCAACATGTTCCCTACTGTTGCACTCACTGGAGAGGGAATAGTAATTTTATTCCCTCTACTATCCAATATTTTCTCTACTGTTTTTGTTAATATAGTATATAATTCATTTTTAAAAAGATTACAAATATTGTAAATATTTTAATTTGTTATATATATTTTTCATATTTTTATTCATACTATTTATATGTATATATGTATTTATAATTTACAAAATGTTTTAACAATTTATTAATTATTTTTTAATATTATTAATTATATATATTATATTTTATATGTATATGTTTAATTTATTTTTACATTGTATGCATTAGTTATAATTTTTAAACATTTAAAAATATTGTTTCTTTTAATTATAAGTATTATTTACTTTATTTTAAAAAACAATTAACATTAAAAAAACAATATATTTAACAACATTTTATTTGACAACAATATTTTTTCAATATATTTGTACTTACCATACTGTAGATCGGACTTTGATATTCTGCACATCAATATCCTTGCGTCGATATTTCGGTAGCTCGATATTCTGACTGTCGATACTCTGTCAGTGATCCAGCTGGGTTATGGGCAGTTCATAAATTGTGATATAGTCTTCTTTAAAGAAGTGAGTCTTCATCTCTTTCTTAAAATGGAGCAGAGTTGGGGTAGTCATTGATGTCAATTCCCCAAAATGCTATGGGTAGCGGAAGTGACGTCACATGCCCTTTTACCCACACACAATGATATTAAAGGAATTGATGTTATATAGCCTTTTACTCTGATGACGTCCCAAAAGTAACATTACTGAAAAAAAAATAATAATAAATAAGTGCAAACTTTAATGATAAGTTAAATGTTATTAGCATAATAAGAAATGCCAAAATAAGTATGCATTTTTCAATCACCAAGCATGTACTAATTAGGTTGCTGCCAAGATATGTCAGAGATGCATCGATCACAGATACAAGGGCATTCAACCATGTGCCAGTCATGCTAAACCCAATAACAGTATCAAATGCCAGCCACATTCCCAAGCCCAAATACAATTGGAAGAGTCCCCCAGGTATGCGGTATCAGTGTACACCTTTCAAAGTCCCAAATAGAGCATAGCAACGGCAGCAGCAATGAAGCTTCCCTCATCGCAACAAAACTCGAACTTATCAACACCTATGCTTTTGAACAGGACTGTTTTGGTGCCCACTTGCAGGATAAAATACTTCATTCCCTATGTTCCTGCTATCAACCCATAGGTCTAAAAACATCAGCAGCAAAGTGCTTCAAACTTTCTCGAATTACAAAAAAGCATGCACGCTTTTTAACCATGTTGCTGTTGCCAATCTGCATAGCTGGAAGATGAAAGCTGTGTCTTGCTCACATAGTTGCATAGTAAGCCACAATAAATGATTACTTTGATTGCAGGGTCTCTTGAAATGTACTTGGGTAGGACTTATAAATAAATCAGCTCACATATGCAACGATATTTTGGTAGCTCGATATTCTGACTGTCGATACTCTGTCAGTGATCCAGCTGGGTTATGGGCAGTTCATAAATTGTGATATAGTCTTCTTTAAAGAAGTGAGTCTTCATCTCTTTCTTAAAATGGAGCAGAGTTGGGGTAGTCATTGATGTCAATTCCCCAAAATGCTATGGGTAGCGGAAGTGACGTCACATGCCCTTTTACCCACACACAATGATATTAAAGGAATTGATGTTATATAGCCTTTTACTCTGATGACGTCCCAAAAGTAACATCACTGAAAAAAAATAATAATAAATAAGTGCAAACTTTAATGATAAGTTAAATGTTATTAGCATAATAAGAAATGCCAAAATAAGTATGCATTTTTCAATCACCAAGCATGTACTAATTAGGTTGCTGCCAAGATATGTCAGAGATGCATCGATCACAGATACAAGGGCATTCAACCATGTGCCAGTCATGCTAAACCCAATAACAGTATCAAATGCCAGCCACATTCCCAAGCCCAAATACAATTGGAAGAGTCCCCCAGGTATGCGGTATCAGTGTACACCTTTCAAAGTCCCAAATAGAGCATAGCAACGGCAGCAGCAATGAAGCTTCCCTCATCGCAACAAAACTCGAACTTATCAACACCTATGCTTTTGAACAGGACAGTTTTGGTGCCCACTTGCAGGATAAAATACTTCATTCCCTATGTTCCTGCTATCAACCCATAGGTCTAAAAACATCAGCAGCAAAGTGCTTCAAACTTTCTCGAATTACAAAAAAGCATGCAAGCTTTTTAACCATGTTGCTGTTGCCAATCTGCATAGCTGGAAGATGAAAGCTGTGTCTTGCTCACATAGTTGCATAGTAAGCCACAATAAATGATTACTTTGATTGCAGGGTCTCTTGAAATGTACTTGGGTAGGACTTATAAATAAATCAGCTCACATATGCAACATTGTTCCACAGACCCCATGCAGGTTGACGCTCTGCCCATGGAATATTCAGTTGTGGTGCACATGCTATAAAGAAAACCCCGTCAGGATGCCCTTACCAAGGCGAATAAAGAGTGGTAGGGAGCCTTCTCAAGCAGAACTTGCAGCACCATTGTGTTTTATCCACACAGAATACACATATGATCCGTGGTTTGCCATTCAGACAATTTTGTGGTGTGCTTAGCTAAACAAAGTATCCGGATTTCACATCCTTTGCTGTGCTGGAACTCTGGTGAATGCTGAAAGAATTCTCCTGGCCTGCCATTCTACAGGTCGCAGGACAAGGTACCGCGTTAGTCGTGCAAATTCACAAGCCACATGATGACTGACTAATCGACTTGGGAACGCCAGAATTGTTTGGAGCACTCAGAAGGCCCCCTTTGGTAAAGTGATAGTGTTTTTATTTTTTATTTATTTTATTTTTATTTATTTTGTGTTTTATAGAGCGCAAACTTGACCCGTGTGGGTATCAGAGCGCTTTTCGCGGTATACAGTGGTGGACAAACAAAACGTTTAACATGCAAAGATATACAATCAAAAGGATGGTGAGGGGCCGGTGTGCTGAGAACATAGGGAAAACTGCAGGGCACAGGGCATTTATCTTCGGCTGCCCCGCCGTCGTGACAACCTTGAGTTATATATGTTCCTCCCATACAGAATCCCCAAAAGTACTTACCTATAGATGCATGCCCTGTTTCAATGGCAATTCGCTGCACATCTGGTTCCCATTTAATAATGGCATGCGCAGGGGGCTGTAGACATGAAGCATGTGTCATTTGTTTCTCCCTCTGGATCTGATAATGTACAAATGGAGCAAACACAAACATACTCTCGGTCAGTCCCCTAGACCGTCAGTAACCAATAGGGAGCTTCTGAAGGCCTACATGACGGGTAACAGACACGAAGATTCCACCCACCCATCCGTATTCCCTCAAGTGGCTCTCTAAGTTGCTACTAAAGGCCTGAGGGAGGAGGAATGTGTGTTAACCACAGAAATAAACGTTGGCTCTTGGGGAGCACGTGTTGGAACTTGCCCTTCTTGCAGGGTCATCCTCAAACTTTTTGCTTCTTCCTCCCTTATTTTTCCTGACCCATGGCTGTTGGCAGTAGGACTCTGCGCACTTTACCACTGCTGATCAGTGCTAAAGTGCATATGCTCTCTGTGTAAATTGTTATCATGATTGGATATACATGATTGGCATATTTGTATCACCATGAAGTCCCCAGTAAAGTGCACTGGGTGTGCCAGGGCTGGTGATGACAGATGCTACTAGTGGGCTTGCAGCACTGATTGTGCCACCCACATGAGTAGCCCTAAAATGGTATCTCAGGCCTGCCACCGCAGTGCCTGCATGCAGTCTGTGAACTGCCATGTCCTCCTGGTCAGTGTCCCCACTGATCAGGCCTAACCCTTCCCTTTTTGTATGTATGTATGTATATGTATGTATAAATGGTTTTGTAACGCGCACTGTTACTGGGGAGTATCCTGGCGCGGCGGGAGAGGCAAAGACAGATAAGCTGAGATCAGTTTTAGGAACTGGAACTGAATAGGTGGGTTTTTAGGTTCTTTTTGAATTGGGCTACTGTTTGACTAGAGCGCAGATGAAAGGGGAGGGCATTCCAGGCGCGGGCAGCAACCACGGTGATGGACTGACCCCCTAATCTTGTTCGCTTAAATCTGGGAAGGGTCATTCTGAGAAGAAAAGATGACCGTAGAGCTCTAGTGGGGACATACAAAGTGAATCTTTTCATTAGATAGGATGGTCCTTGGTCATGAATCGCTCTAAACGCAAGTACCAGAGTTTTAAACAGGATCCGTTGTGGGACTGGAAGCCAGTGGAGGTCAGACATATGGGATCGGACACTCTTCCATCTGGGGACACCACAGAGAAGGTGGACAGCAGCATTCTGAATGACCAATAGGCGTTTAGTCAAATATGCAGGAATGCCGCTGAACAGGGAGTTCGCGTAATCCAGTCTTGCCAAAATGAGTGCTCGGGCAACTGTCTCCCTCGCCTCTCTAGGAAGCAGCGGAAAGAATTTCCCGAGCATTCTCAAGGTGGCAAAACACGTTCCAGTCAATTTTTTTATATGGTCCTCAAATTTTAAATCCTCTCCGAACCATATCCCCAGATTTTTCGCGGGGCCACCCATTTCCTTGGGACATGGGATATTTGGGGGCCACATTAGTCACCCCTATGGAAGGCCCAAGGTACCCCCCTGGGCAGGGTGCAGTGTATGTGAAAGGTAGAGCATGTACTGGTGCAGGTAACATGCTCTGGTAGTGAAGGGCAGCCATTTTCGTTTTTCACTACTGTAAGGCTATCTTGCTCCATAGATTAACATGGGGGATGCTGGCTACAGTGGCTACCAGCATTTCTTCTCATAGGAACAAGATAGGACATAAGAGTCTAGTATCCCTGAACTCAGAATTTAATAACACATCTTTTAGGAAAGGTTGTTTTTAAATCCTGTGTTTGAGAATAGCACTTTTAGAAAGTTGCTGTTCTCTTGTCTGACCATTCTGTGTGCCTTGGCCTGTTTGTGTATTGACTGTCTGGTTTGAGAGTGACAGGGGCTGGGGATTCCCCAGGAGGCTGGCTGAGTCAGCCCTAGGCAGAATGACTGCATTTGCAACTGGAGTGGTGGGAGGAGTTAGCACCTGGCCTGAATAGGGCTGTGCCTGCCTTCCACAATGCTGGCTCCACGTCCTGCTGGGCGGCTGACGACCCTGCCCCTCACTCTGAAAGGAAAGAAGAAGCCAGGCAAATAAAGTGCTCAAGCAGCACCCAGAACTGGTTCAGACCGGGCTCAGGGCCCACTTGCACAAAGATAACAAAGACTTTTAGGGGTATAAGTACAGGGCCCCTGACAACAGAAAATTAGATCATCCTGGAATCAAGAAGGAACCTCTGCCAAGGAGAAAGCTGCGTCTGAAGAAGGAAGACTGTCCTGCTGTTGCTCTGCTGGACTGACCTTTTGATTTGCTACCAAGGAGAGGGGAAGGACTTTGCTGTTGTGCTGTGTCCCCTGTCTTGAAGGAATCTCCAAGGGCCTGAGAGGATCTGGCTCCCTGTTCTGAAGTCCCAGGAACAAAAGGACTTCACCCCCAGCTTCCCTGAACTCTGCTGAGAGAGTTCTGTCCTTCCTAGAGTGCTTGATCCAGTTGTGGGGCCTCTGGAAGTTGTACCTTTGCTGGGAAGCTTCAAACTAAGCTTGAGAGACTTTTGCAATTGAAAAGTTATCACATCGCTCGCTGCGGAGCGCACCCCCGACAGTGCGAGGAAATTCCCGCCGCTACGAAGGCCGAGATTGTCGCAGCGCCTGTTGCCGCTTCGTTTGCGGGACGCACCAGACCGGTGCGAGAAAGTCTAACGTCGCTGCGAGTGTCGGCGCAGAGCCTGTCGTCGTTGGGTGAGATCGCGCTCCGCTTGCTTGCGGACCGCATCACGTCTCTGCGAGTGTCGTCGCAGAAACCATTGCGTCAAGGAGCTGCGAGAGAGAAGATCACCACTGGTCTGCGCATCCTCACCCCGGAGATCGTCGCAACTCCAAAGATCGTTGCATCGTGCCTTTGCGAGAAAAAACTTCCTACGGAACCTCCGCACCGGAATCCATACCAGTGGCCTTCCTCCCCATACAGACCGGATTCGTCGCAACAAGCACGCTGCTGCAGTGGGGCTGTCGCAAACGCCTCCCCAGGGTCTCAGGAGCAACGCATCGCTTGTTTTCCACTGCACCAGCTTCTGCTTTTGGAACTTTGTAGCAACTAAAAGGTACTGTGAGCTAACGTGACGCAACTGTGAACTTTTCACGCACCTGTGGATTATTTTATCGCAACCTACAGAATTTTATCGCAACCTTAAGAACTCTTTTGAAACCATTTTCTTGAACTGTGTATGTTGTTTTTTTGTCGTTTTGGTCTTGTGTAGTTTAGATTAAATACCTTTATATTTCTAAACTGTTGTGGAGTCAGTTTGTGGTGTTTTCACTGTGTTACTGTGAGTGTTGGTACAAATACTTTACACATTGCCTCTGGTTAGCCTAGACTGCTCGTGCCAAGCTACCTAGAGGGTGAGCAGGGGTTATCTCAGAGGGTTCCCTCCTTACCCTGACTAGAAGCAAGGGTCCCTTTTTGGACAGTGGTACCTACCCCTGCCAACTAGAGACCCCGTTCTAACAGCACGATTGCATTAAAAAAAATGTTATGGCAAGTTTGAAATTTAGTCACCGGTGTACCAGCCAGTGATCACAAAGACAGTGCCAGGGGTCGCAAAGAGCAACCAAGGGGTTGCAACTGCAACCACTGGCGACTCCCCATTGGCGTCCATGGGGGCAGTCCTGATGGATACGGGGATGTTTTCCAGATCCTGGGTGCATAGATGAAAAATGTCTTCGGCCTTGTGTTTTCTTTTTTATACTTCTTATTCTGGAGACTGGGGCAATGTGACCACATTTATCCAGTCACACAAAAGTTAAACTATCATCTATATCAGTGAGCCTATACACCTAAACTGTAGCCAAGCCCATGAATGAAAACCCAAAGGAAACCACTAGGTGTTCTTATTCAGACACCTGCTCCGGTAGCAGCGCGCTTCATCTCACCGGGTCTCTTCTTTGTTCCAGGCTGAGCTCAACCATATTCCAGGGAGCACTTTAGATAGTTACCTGCCCTATTGTTGGAACAAAACTACCCTTGGACCTCCCAAGTATTACTTTAATAATGGGAGTCAGAGGTATAAATAAAAAAAGATATAGGGTGCTTATGGAAATTAGTGACTCTCCACTCTGATTATAGAGTCAACTTGTTTCAAACTTTTTGATTGTCCACGTAGGGTCCCAGGCTTTCCTCAGGGCTATAACTTCTTCCCAGGACATTACTATTATTAGTCAGTCTCCATTCTTTTCCATATTATGTCAGGACATATCATTTTAGCTTTGAAGCATGCGTGGGGTTTACTTTCCCTCTAATGCTTGAGCGTGTCCCTTATTCATGCAATAAAAATTAAATCAATCTAATAGATTCAAAAAGATATCAGAGGTCAGCATCAATTAGTCTGCAAACATACATTCATTGATCATTTACACAGGCATAGCACAGCATATGTGCATGCATATTGGTGCAATGTTCTAACTAGTAAGGATTGTGCATGCCTCGTCATGAGACAGAACTAACATAAAGTGACAGAACGCTATGTTGGTTCACTGCAAATGGCACAGCTCTATTGTGGATCATGTTAGGTGGCAGTCAAACACTGAGAAAAATAAGCATATACTTAGCACAATGCGTCATAGGTAAAGTCGAGGAGGAAAAAGAACAAATAGGTAAACTTAAAATAAAGGTGAAATACAATTATTTGTTTCCGCCTCATCAAAGATTTCTACTCACATCATCAAAGTTACCATGCCCCTACCTTCCTTACTGCGGCTCTTGCTTCACTTCCCACTCCCTTCCCCGATAGTTTTTCCCATGTTTAGTGTTCGAATAAAAATGTTTGACTCTATACACAGATTTGTGTGATATGTCGGGGTGAAGCCATACGAAATGTGATTGTCATTTGTTGCATGTTGCATAGACACAGTTACAATTTACCATAACGCGATCATACAGCTTTTTATTATCAACGGAGATAGGAGATGCTATGGCTGACGGGATACGCTAAAGGTTATTACCGATTTTGTTTATGCTCATTAATAATCATGCCGCTACGTTGTTGATTTACTATCTGAATTTATGACTACCTATTGGCTCTGTATGGTAATTTTACTGATGATGTGCTGCTCTGTATTCATGAATCAAAACGAAAAATGAATTAAACAGATGCAACAAAAAAATCAAGGTTACCATGTCACCTTTTGTGCCTATTTCCCATACTGTTCTTTTCTTGTATCTGTCTGTGCCATTTTCTAATTGCTCTGTTTAAATACACAACCTGGATTGTTTCCTGGTTGTTGGGCCATGAGAGTGGCATGTGTGTCATAACATACTACATATCACCTGTAAAAAAGCAGCGTAACACATAGGAGTTGTAGTCCATACCCCACCGCCCCACTGCCCCGCTGCGTTTACCTGTGCCCAGGGCCGGACTGGCTACCGGGCAGTTAGGAATGCTGCTGAGCTGAGGGGTGATTTCGTTAATGGGAACCTGCGTGAGCTAAACAAAATTCGTTTTGCATTCAGTATTTCGCAGCGCACGCAGGTCTCCATGGACGAAATCAGCCTCCACTGAAGTAAAATCAGGTAGCAGCTCGGCAGCATTCCTAACTGCCCGGTAGCCAGTCCGGCCTTGCCTGTGCCAGCCATTGTTGTGAAGGATACAATACAAAGAAGATTCTGGGTATCATTTTGGGAGGCCGAGTGCTAGATGGAGAAACATGAGGAGAGGAGAGGAGAGGGGAGGGGAGGGGAGGGAAGGGGAGCAGAGTAATACACCCACACAGATTTGTGTATTGCTGCATTCCTGTAATATGAGTGATACACACTGAAGAAAGGTAGAGCCAGGATCTTCAGTACACTTCACAGGGTGTTCTTTGATGCAGAGAGAGGTCACAAGGAAGAGGACTGGGCATATCTCAAATAAGCATGGGCCAAAAATCCTTTACGCTCGCGAAATTTGCGGATTTTCGGCAATTTCGCGATCCGCAAATCTTGCGAAACTGTCGAAAATTCGCGAGCGTGCGGATATAAAAAAAAAATGTATGGCCAGCTCACTCAAGGGACTCCTGCGCCCTTTAGCGCGATGGCATAGTAACACACACATGGTCACTGGAGACAACTCTTCTGGCACTTTACGCAGCTGTAGTGTAGGAAAAGCACTATACATTTACCCAACGAGGTAGCACTTACTGATTAGCCAGTAGAAAGTACTCCAAGTGAGTAGAGGTATCACACAAAATGGTGGCGTCTTCTTGGATAAATATGATGGGCAGGGTTCATTCTGGCACGATGCTCCTGTCACAAAAATTAAACCTCAACAGGAAGCACTTACAGCAGGTGCCCGAGTTGAAGCTCAAGTTCAGTAACGCATTCATTAGCCCAAAACAATTGTGAGCTTTGTCGAGGCTGGGCAGGTGAGCTTTCTCCCCATATCTACCGTCAAAAATTAGCTGTGCTGCTGGATGGAGGGGGAGGCCTTTGCATCCTTCACTTTCACAAGCTCAATCCCAGTGCAGTTTCTGTGACCAGGGGCTTCTTTCTCCTCATCTGCTGCTCTGATCGGTCTCTGTCACCACACACAAGAGGCATGTGAACTCGCATAAAAGCCTGCCTGTTTGGCCCCGCCCCACACACTAGCAGTGTGCACCGTCTTCCAGCTATTTACCCACTATATTGGACAGCTCACTAAAGGGCACAATGGCATATTAGTAACACACACATGGTCACTGGAGACAACTCTTCTGGCACTTTACGCAGCTGTAGTGTAAGAAAAGCACTATACACTTAAAACTCCGCAAGTTCGTGGATTTTTCTGCAAACTCGCAGATTTTTTTGCCGATTTTGCGTGAATTTGCGGATCGCAGATCCGCAAAATTTGCCCATGCTTAATCTCAAATGGAGATGGAGCTGATAAGTTAATCATAAGGAGTAGGGTTGAGACCTATCATACCACTGTGAGTGAAATCCAGGTGTGAACATCTAGTCACTCCCCTGGTCTGTGTTGTGGCGCTATCAGATTCGGAGTCACTCCTGCTGGAACAGACTGCTTTCTGGATGGAGCGAGTACAGAGAAGTGGACACTTCAAAAGGAAGCAGACCACCAGCATAAACTTCAAGAACAAAACTGGTAATCACATTTAGTGTCTGGAATGGATTATAATAAGAGGGGGTTGAGACCCCAAACATTGTCAACTATCAAGCAGCCAGCTGGGCTGTGGGAAGAAGAGAGGCTCTGATTTCGGTAAAGACAGCCCTGGGGAATTTGCTTCGTAGATAGCACTGCAGTGCTAGAACACTTTTGACTTTAATATGTGGTAAGAATGTGACTCCTGAGATTTTGAGTACTAGTAGGGCCTAACCTGAATTTTGTCAGTAGTGAATGAAGAATAACCACCACCGCTAGCTTGAGGGGAGTGGGAGTCAGGAACCTACCGATGAAACCTTAGACCCTTGACCTCAGGGAATTTTGTGTATTGTTTGTGAATGTTGTATTTCACTCTGTGGTTATATATAAATATTCCTTTTTCATTAAGCAAGTATTTAACTGGACATTCATGTATTGCTGCTGCTGGATGTACTTTGAATTGTGAGCCTGTGTTCACACCCCTGTGTCAACCCCCTCCCCCAAGAAAGCCTTTACCGCTCAACCTGCCCTACCACTGAGAGTCAAGTGCTAGTTGGGCCAGTTCCTCAGTACCCATAGTAAGTTGGGCTCAAGTCCTTAACCCCTATATTTGGGCCCAGGTGCCCCATCATGCCCTGTGGCCCTCTAAATGAGTATTTTGGCAGGTTGAGTTCAAACCAACTGGTAAAACTTGAAATATGTAATGTCTATACTCAACAGCAAATCAGAAGACATGATGGTGAGATGCTCTCATAGAAACAGGAAATTATGCATCCTAAAGGTCTAATGATGTCATGAAGTCACCTGGAATAACTCGAGGACCCCTGTAATAACAGACTGAATAGTGTCCGTCATGAACAGAATTATTTAAATAAGCATGTTTACTTTCTTTAGGTCATGAACAAGTTAGAAATTTCAAGAAGGTTTTGGAAAAAGAAATAGTATATAGAATACACCTAGTCCTTCTTCCAATGCCAGGGCAGTGGATATTGCACCCTTCTCAAGAAGGATGTGCATACCACAATGAAGAGCCTACGGTTTAATTTCATTCTTTGGCCAAGGAGCAGGTCCAAACTTTGGTGGAGGATGTCTTTCAGCAAACTATATGGAATTAACTTGATTAATGTTGTCTGTGACCCATTGGGCTAATAATCTCTCTAGGAGCTAAGAAAATACTTCAGTCATCCTTGTATCAAATATCAATTATGAGGAAGTAAGATGTGGAAGCCCCCCTTATTAGACAGGAACTTTGATTCTCAGCAAGAGAAGGGCTGCAGCTTTTGGAATCAGAGCCAGACTCCTAAAACCATCCCTGAAGAACTTGCTTCTGGAAACCATTGGGTATATGGAAGGGTAGTAAGGTGTAGAACAGCACTATAAAGAGGTGGATGGGGATGAGATTTAAATGTCAATTTTTGATCCTTTGCAACTTTTCCCTTCAATTCCTCAAGAAGAGATCCAAAGAGACACTTTCCTAATGAGCAAGTGCACCTTCTGCACTAAATTCCCTTTCTAAGCTAGGGCGGCGCCACAAATGTATTCAGGCAACAGATCATAATGTTGTGGCTTTACATTTCTAAGGCAATATCAATAACAAATTGAATATGACTCTCGATGATGATGTCAAGTATCCGGATGTATGACAAAACAACGCATTCCATTGTAAGGCATGCCATTTGAACACAGCTGTTAAAGCACGAATGCCATTACCACGCATAACCTTTACCATGCATATTTTTACAATGATGATGCCTTTATCACGCCTGCCTAACAACGAATTCTGTTGTACATGAATGTTAAAGGTTTTCCCACATCCCAGCCCTGAGACCTAAAACCGCCCTGAAGCGTAACTCCCCCTGGCCCTCAGCTCTTAAAAATAACAGCCCCACTCCTGAGCCCTAAAACTATACACTGGCACAACCCTCCCTGCCCCAGCCCTTAAAAAATACATTGCTCCAGCCCTGAGCCCTTAAACTGTACCCCTGGCACAACTGCCCTGGAATCCAGCTCTTTAAAAAAAGACAGGCCCCAGCCTAACAGGCAAATGCATTTGGCTGTGCTCCATCAAAGGTAGAAGAAATAGAAGGATAAGGAAAACCTATATTTAGCCAGAGCTAATTAACAATGTCCTTCAGCATTTCTCTCCTAATAAAACATCCTTTGGACACATTAGAGCCAATCTCTATTGGCTGTTCACAGAGTAGTATCAAATGTAGCTCACCATCTCTAAGACCTACTGACCTTTCAGTAGTATGACTGGTTGAGGTTTCTCAATAGGCGTGTCTGGCTTTGAACACATCTAAGAGCATCTTGAAGAACTCACAGGGCATTTTAATGAAATAAATGTAGCCAAAGCATACTGTTTTGGCTACAAATAAAGTGCTCACAGTGTTCCAAAAATTTCAGTTGCCATGGTATTCTCAAATTCTCCATAATGCTGCAGTAGTCAGATCATTTGCGCTTGTTTCCAGAGTCACTTATGTCACTGTTTCAGAAACAAAAGAAAAAAGAGGTCTTGCTCTTATTCTGTCTCGATAAAATGTGCATGGTAGAACTTTAGCTCTGCGATGAGGGAGTAAATTTGTGCACAATGAGACGTATTAATTAATAGTTCCTGATTTCATATCACTTATTTCCGAAATAGCTGTGACACTACCACTTGGAGTGGTCAACCGCAACCACCCACTTGAAAAACTCATAAATAATGTGAACCAAGGAGTGTCCAAGTAAACAAACGAATTTTAGCACACTTTCTGCTATTCAAATGTAGACAAAGAATTCTCAGCAGGCTTGCTTGATGATTTCATCCAACAGTCTTTGTTTATTTTTGATTACTTCATAACATCCACTTGCATTGGCGAATCAATTTTCAGTCATTCATAGAAATTGTTCAAAGGCAACAATTATTTTCCAACTGCTACAGCATACGCGTTGCGTCCCCTCAGGGACATCATCAGGGCTTAGAACAATATTGTGGTGTTCCCAAAATCGAGTTTTGACCTAGTAGGTCATATGATCCTCAACCAATCCTTATGTGTCACCAATCCGCTAACTAAAACTTCCCCTATATCCCTCTTGGGCGTTTCTCACTTCAATTCAGTGACATTTATTTTGGGCTCGAATTTCAGTTCAAATTCATCAATCCCACATCTACCTCTCCTAATGCTTAAGACATGAACCTTGTCCCTCGCTGTTTCACCAAAAATCCGTTTCATACAACCTTCTTACATCGTCCAAAAATTATTCCTTTGTAATAGTATTCTGCTCCCAACGTCCTCTTCTTATGGCGACCGGTACGATAAATCCGTCGTTCACATTATTTAAAAATGTGCATTGTAATTACACATACTAAACCGAAAGGCGAGTTATAGCTGATGAGGTGTTTATAGTACCTTTAGCACAAAACCTAAATAGATTTGAAATCTACAAATCTACATATTAAGGTAGTACCTCCACCTTAACACCCATCAACCGCCATCACGTCTAAAGTAGACATATGTACGAAATATGTATTTAAGAGACAGACTGAGACTGGGATTGTCCAAAAGGGTTTGTATGGTTGTGTAAGTCTTCCAGAGCATAAGTCCAGCAGAGTGGAGGTCTCTGCACAGCAGTTCTTCTTCTTGGCAAGTTGGTTTCAGGTCCAGAAGTGTACTGAGTTGGAAGGGTCAGAGGTCCAATACTTATACCCAGTCGTGCCTTTGAAGTGGGGGTGACTTCAAAGAAGGGTCTCTGAAGTGCAGAGAGGTTGTTTCATTCTGCCCGTGCTCTAGACTCACTATAGGAGGGTATACAGCACTTTGCGTGTATACAGGGTCCAACCTATTCAGGTTCCAGGAAGATGCATGAAGTTCAACCTATCCATCCTAGAGGGAATACACAAAAAGAACTGTTACCCAGCCCAAGTGATCAGAGGCTGTCAGAAGACACCTAAGCTAGGAGCAGGAAAATGCCTAACTTTAAAAAAGTGGAATTTTTAGAATAGTAACAACTTCACAGTTAAAGAGGAGTTATCATTACCATTCAATGGGTACTAAACATGACAGCTCTACTGTCTCTCAATAAGGAATTACAGCTTAATAAATGTAATAAGGAAGCCCCGATATTAACCTATGAGAGGGGTAGGTGTTTCAATACCATGACATGACAAACTTAAAAGCACTTGTCCTACCTTTTGATTACACAGCGCCCTGCCCTTTGGTCTACCTAGGACCTACCTTAGGGTGATGTATATGTAATATGTAATAAAAGGGGAGTGTATGGCTTGACAAGGGGTGATGGAGGAGGGTGGCTTTCACCATTGTTACATTGTTAAAGGGCA
Organism: Lissotriton helveticus; assembly: GCF_964261635.1. Classification (NCBI taxonomy): domain Eukaryota; kingdom Metazoa; phylum Chordata; class Amphibia; order Caudata; family Salamandridae; genus Lissotriton; species Lissotriton helveticus. Next base: position 1,788,728,441 of record NC_136061.1, read on the forward strand.
GGAAGGGTGAGTGTTCCAAAAGACTGTGTCCCCCAAATACTGTTGCTTAATTTGGCCAATCTTTGCTCTTGCATACTGTACAGCTTCCACAGTAGTCAAAGAACTTTTTTGGAATAGTTTGCACAAAGATGCAAATTCACAGAGAATGTCATTAAGTACTGAAAGGGAAATATGGTAGTTGAAGTCTGATAGCTTTTTATAACAATATTTAGCAATTGGATCATTCTCCTCAACTTTCTCATGCTCAAAGTACTTAAGAATAGTCTTGTAATTACGAATTAGTGCACCAACAGCAAAATGCCTTGAAAGCCACTGGACTTAATTCAGTTGTCGAAAAGAGACAACTTCACATTCAGTGACCGATGCAATTTCATCCAGTTTGGACTTCCTTGCAGGAGATCTGGAGAACACAGTGTAGACAGTCCTCAATAATGTCTCCATCTCTTTAATCATTGGAACCATCTTCCAGGCATCATCAACTCCCAAATCTTCTCGATGGGTGACACAATGCTGCTCAACTATATGAGGAATGGATTGTTTAAGGCGAGTAGCAACACCATTATTCTTACCCAGCATCACAGACGCACCATCGGATGTGAACATGACCATTTTCATGAGGTCCAGTTCATTGGCAGTGTAGAATTCTTTCACAGCAGTAGTGATAGCCTTAGCATTACAACTAGTCAGCTTCACTATGCCCCAAAAACTGCGTCTTGTGCTCTGTTGATGTTACAGGTCGGGAACTTGAAGAACAGGATGAGCTTTTTTGTAACAGAAATATCTGTGCTCTCATCAATTATCAAGGTGTGATACAAAGCTTGCCGAAGTTCTGCCATAGCTTCAGAGTGTATCACGCTATTGATGGCCTCAAGGAACTCAAAGGCATAGTTCTTGCTCCTCCAGCTGTCTGGTATCTTCACATACAAAGCTAGGTGGTCATGGATGTCTTCTACAGTTAACATTGAAGCATTCATCTTCACTGCCAGCAACACGTTGTTGATGAAAATCTTTATCTCCTCAGGCATAGATCTTTGGCATTCAACTACTTCCATTCTATTTGCTTTGTCAGTGGCAGTTTCTGTCAGCATTGCCCACACTCCAAAACCAAACCTGGCAGCAGCACTTCTGTTTCTCAATATCACCATGGCAGACTCGTGTACTTTGCTAAGTAGATGGCGTTTCATGTAGTCTAGTTTCCAGCCATCACTCCATTTCTTTCCTGTGGAAATGTCCCCAACAATCTTGGCTTCGGCACATGCTTTGCAAATCAAGCCCACGTCTGGACTGTATTGAAATAGTTCCCCGAGTTGCATGCAAACCTTGCTTCGTGACTTCTGTGTCTCAGCTTCCACAATTTCCTTCATCCACTCTTCCTTGAACACAAGGCAATATTTCTTCCTTTGTGGTGAAGCACTGCACTCTCCCAAAGTTACAGCTTTGCGCTTGAACATTTCCGTACCTGCCGGTATCAACCTGCTGTGCCACAAAGCCTGCAAAATAAGGGAACATGGCTTACGTTGACGCCTAGCTCATGAATGCAATCTGTTACACTATAATGTTCAAGATGCACCACAGTTTAACTCAACCAAACAATTACCTCTTCTGCTTGAACTCACATACGCCTGTTTCAATGTATGGGGTTCTGGGTGCGAAACCTGCCCCAGAAGAAAACCTAAGTAAGTATATATGATACTACAATGTTCAAGATGCACCACAGTTTAACGCAACTAAACAATGACCTCTTCTGCTTAAACTCACGTACGCCTGTTTAACCCCTTCAGTGCTGCGCGAATTTCGCTGCAGTGCTGAAGGGTTTAAAACTGCATTGACTCATGACGGAAATGTTCCGTCATCAGCACCGGAGCACCGACGCTGATGACGGAACCGTTCCATCATGAGCATGCAAGGGGTTAAATGTATGGGGTTCTGGGTGCGAAACCTACAACAGAAGAATAACATGGGTAAGTATAATATACTACAATGTTCAAGATGCACCACAGTTTAACTCAACCAAACAATTACCTCTTCCGCTTGAACTCACGTACGCCTGTTTAAATGTATGGGGTTCTGGTTGCGAAACCTGCGACAGAAGAAAACCTGGGTAAGTGTATATGATACTACAATGTTCAAGATGCACCACAGTTTAATGCAACCAAATAATTACCTCTTCAGCTTGAACTCACATACGCCTGTTTAAATGTATGGAGTTCTGGGTGCAAAACCTGCAACAGAAGAAAACAGGGTAAGTATATTATACTACAATGTTCAAGATGCACCACAGTTTAACTCAACCAAACAATTACCTCTTCTGCATGTACTTACATACGCCTGCTTAAATGTGTGGGGTACTGTCTGCGAAACCTGCAACAGAAGATGCACTAGTTTAACTCTACCACACAATTACCTGCTCGTTCTGCCTGTACTCACGTCTGCCTGTGTAATTGTATTCTTAGTATGGTCTCACGAACCTGTAAAAGAAAAAGGGGTGCAGATTGCAAATCTATTTACCCGGCAACTCCCAACCCAACGAGGAACTTAAACAGAATTACCTTGTCTTTGTGGGTACTCGCACCTGACCACTCAAATCCAAATATCTTACAGACTGGAAACAAGTAATTCATCAAATGCTCGAAGAATTACAAGCTATACATAGGACCGGTCTAGAGGCCCCAATAGGAAAAATGGCCAAATAATTACCTGGGGTTCCAGCCTAGGACAAACAGGGGTCTGCCCATGTGTTCCATTATTAGCATTCCATTATCTTAAGCTGGTCTATAAATGTGAATCCCAGGGAAAAGCGGCATTAAAGAAGGTGTAACAAAGTACAAACTGTGCAAATGGTTGAGGTGGGTGAACAAGGTAATCCACAGGAAGACTGAGATGTACACAATCCATCAAAAGATCCCACCGAAGATGATGCAGTGGCGAACAAGAAATATGATAACTACGTTCAAGCAATTTTCAGGCAACCATAAATATGTCAAGATAACTGAAGAATGATGGACCTGCTGCAGAGAGATCTAAGTTTTGTCTACTGGAAGTTGACTCATTAAGTAGCCGAGGAGGTTACAATGCCTGATGAAAAGCTGGTGAACCATGCAGATCACAAATTACATGCAATGTAAATAGGTCAGTACATTACTGCTTCTGTCAGAAAGCTCATTTTGTTACTTGCAATTTATAACTTTAAATCCTAATATAGAACAGTGACCTATTAACTTCCAAACAGCTGCATTTCCATTCTTTGCAATGGCAGAAAACCTGCGACAGACCACTCGAGCGGAAGAGTAACAGCTTTTGATTGTAATAACTTAAGGGTATTTTTGAACAGCAAATACATTTTTTTTTTAAACGCAGCCTTAAATTTAAAATCTGCATCAAGAGGAATAACCTGTCTTGTTTTACTTGCAGAGATTTTTACATATTTCCCACATCTTCATTGCTTTGATTTTGTTCTCAAGAAAATGTCACCCTTAGCCATCGAATGCTAGTCATCATAAGTTCATTGAAATTATGAAAATGTCACATAAGCAATCTGAAACCTTGTTCCAGCCTGAGGCGCATGCTTGTGCAATTAGGAGTTCTGTGACATTTGTGTTGACAACCAATAATAGATTATCTGGGGTGTCAGGAGAATAATGAGTCAGCTGGAGTCTGGATGCTACATCATGTGCCAATATTTCCGAAACTTTGCTATGTGCACTCCATCCATAAAACTTATAGTGTAGGTTTAAAGGTTTAGAACCAGCACAACAAACAGACGCTTTTGTTTGTAAAGCGCGGGGCAGACTGTGGCCTTTTGTTTAAGTATTGATGTTTATCAGAGCCCGTGAAAGGGCTCTGATTAACAGCAATACTTAAACATAAGGCCACAATCTGCCTGCGCTCCCACATAGCTACATCACCACAAGCCCCACCAGCCCCAGCCCCCCCAGGCCACCTTACCTGCATTCGTCACGACCGCTCCGGCACCACCGCATTCAAAAGTGCCTGATGTTTGCGCCGCTCGCTTCTTTAAAGCGGCAGGTGGCGCAACTCTCTCGTGTGACTTCCTGGCTGTGTGAGCGCTCCACACGAGGCAGTGCATACTGACGTCAGGAGAGGTGCGGCTAGAGGGAATGGTGGTCATGAGTAATGTAATTTGGGAGGTCATAAGCAGTGCATGGAGAAGGTGCAAGGTTTTTTAATGTGAAGTAACAGTATACAGACATGTCAAATTAAGTAAGGCAGACATACTGGCTTTGTGAAAGGGTCAGAATATTAAAATATAACATTCAGACCCATTGGCTTATTCAGGGGGTCCATAACATCAGTATATATAAAGGAGATGTATTGGCTTTTTCAAAACGTAACTGCACTACAATTACCATAATCCAATGTATTCTTTCGAAAGACACACAACAATGCCTATTATTAATGATTTTCCCAAAAGTATTTAAGGTAATGCATTTATACTCCAAACAACCAGCAATATGTGTTGGAGTCTTTCTTTAACACTCTTCAGACCAAAAAACATAGGACCAAACACAAGAGACTCCAGCACTCCAGCTAAGCAGCATACAGATACATCCATGAGTACTTTAAAAAATATGGTGAGCACTCCTGGGGGTCATGTATTCAATGACACAGGAGAATAAATTCAACTTTCTAAATCATCCTACAGGGGCTTCTGTACTTCCTGCAGCCCCCAAAAACATTTGAAAAAATGCATTGTGGTGTCCATGTCCCTTTTTGGGGCACCACAAGGATGACATAGTACCTACGAACAACCCCCAGAGGACATTGTTAGGGGCTCCAATACAGGGGAAGAGAATATAAAATTAGTGCCGTCTCTGCCTATTTCTTATTTGTGGCAAGTTATTTTTTTATTTTTATTTTTTCGATGACCCAGTCTAGTAGTGGCAGACATTGGGTGATGCGCGGGGGAGCCCAAGAGACGGTCATACTTCAGTTTTATTGTGGGTGCCTTGGTCCCACCTAGGGCAGGCACCAAACGACTGTAAAACATTGGCAGACACAGGGGGAGAACAATGGTCCCAGCAGCCCCTTGGCTCCCACGTCAGCACTCTCCAGGGAGCTGGCAGGAGCCAGCAATCTTTGTTTTTCATGGGTAACCTGGCCCCACACAGGGTATCCACAATATTGAGAACCCTGGGGCCACTGGGGGATGCTTGATACATCACCCAAAGGTTTTCCACGAAGGAGTTAAGGTGGGTGGCCTCTTTTTTTTAAAAGAAAGTTGAGTCAAGATTTGTTAGACTGAGCCAAAGTTATTAGCAAACCATAAGCTTCATCTCCTATGGAAACCTGCTCCTAACTAATACTAAAATAACATGGAGCTACTATAAACTTATCTGCCAACCCTGACTGCCTTGTTGCTGGATATAGGAAACATACATGCACATGCATCAAAGGATTTTGCGATCGCAAATGGTGTGAATCGCAAAAATCGTCCGTTTGCGATCACAAAATCTGCTTTTGGAAGGCATGAAGGGTGAAGGCCCTTGCAATATAAGAATTCGCAAATATTTGCAAATTCTCAAATTGCGATTGCATTTAAGGAATCACATTTTGCGATTCCTTAAATGCAATGCCTGACACTTTAAAAAAATGTGATTTCGCAATTAGGGTGAGCAAATTACCATGAGGTTGAACCTCATGGTAATTTGCGAAAACTTTGAAAAATGCACTTTTGTGCATTTTTCAAAATTTCATGCTGTGCACACACATGCCCTTAGGGCATGTGTTTGCACAACATATGTGCACAGATTGATTTCAGAGGTGCAACAGGGTGTCCTTTGGACACCCCTGCACCCTTGAAATCGCATTCTCAATTTGCGATTCGCAAATTGCTAATCGCAAATTGAGAATGTCTTCCCATTTATTCCATGGGCCTCTAGGCCCATAGGAATGAATGGGGAGGTATTCCTTAATTGCGACTCACAATTTGCGAGTCGCAATTAAGGAATATTAAGAAATCACAATTTTTTTGCGATTTCTTGATGCATTGCATTTTGCGATTAATTAATTGCGATTCCTTATTTTTCGCAATTAAGGAATCGCAAAAAGCAATATTGATACTGATAGCCTTTGCCTTGTTAAGTATTGAGAGCATAAACAGCTTCCACAATGTTATTTTCCATTCTGTAGGTTAGTCATAAACCCATACAATATTTCTCATTCTATAAATTGTGTGTTTCACTAGACTGTTAAATGTCGCTTATAGTTTAAATTTGAACTGTGCAATTCCATTATGAGCATAACTCAGTTATGGAGATAGTGAATAACAGAAAAAAAAGCTAGAAAGAAATCACTTTCCCTCAGAAAGGGAGAGATCTGAGGGGATCAGCTGGACTGCTGCTCCCTGTACTGCTGCTGCTTCTACGACTGCCACATCAAAGTTGCAGAAGAGACCAAGCCACAGTTGTTGAGGAAAGAGATGGGCATTGTTATTCTCTGGTGGCTGTTGCGGGCTGTGGTGGCCACAGGCTGAGTGGAGTCTGCGGAGCCTGCAGCAGTGAGCAATAAGGTGGATGGTTGCACAGTGGACTAAGCTCTGACAGTGCAGGAAAGCATGCAGGACAGCATGATGGAGTGACCATAGTTTGTCTCTCCCTATTGACATTTTACTGTTTTACCCTAGACCCCCACTGCTTTTCTCTCTTCTCTTCCTCCTCCCCTTGGCTGCAACAACAAGGTATGTAAGTAAGGAGTTGGCCACATACTGGAGTAGTTAGTATGATAGTAGATCCTGGTGGTAAAAGCAGAGGTGACGTTATAGTGTCATTTCTGGTGGTCGAGGCCCGGAGTCCTAGAGGTGGCTGAGCTACGTGTCAGTGTGCCTGCCTGGTAAGCTTCCCTGCTCTCCAACCCTCTGCACGTACTTGCAAGGGCCATTTAAGGTTAGCTGCACCCAATCACCCGGGCAAACCTGAGGAGGCCCTGGATCTATAACTATCTGCTTGATCAAAATCTGTTGAAGCAAAGAAACCAACAAAATAGGACCAAGAAACCAAAGGAGTTAAGGGTTTAGGACTCGTAGGGCCTGATTCACAAAGAGCCTCCGCACTTGTGTCAGTAACTCCACACTCATTTCGAGATCTCCACAACCATGGTGGGATCGCCACACCGCAGTTAAACATTGTGGAGACCCTGCCACAAGTAAGGAGATCCTGTCATTACTACGGAGCCTCCGCCACCAGTGTGGAGGCTGTTTATAAATCGGGCCTACAGCACTGAGGTTATTCATGCAAAAGGCTCTCTCGCTTTTTCTAGAAATGTGCATAAATAAAGCGCATATGCGAGGATAAACAGAAAGGAAAGCACTCACCCTTTCAACTTTTTACCTTTTTACAAGATAAATCTTACTGAAAATAGTGGTCACTGAAGTATCTGAACAATCATAGGTATTTTAGAAACTTTTAAAAGTCACACTTAATTCGCTTTGGTGCTCTTTCAAACGGAAGATCCCAGAATCAGCTCAAAACACCCTAAAACTCTCCTAGTAACCTAGATATGAAAAAATGCAATTCCCACCTTCCCCAGGGGGCAAGCTGGTCAACCAGGCTGGCCCAAAGTTCATTGAAGTGGAAAAATATGCCCTCAACTTTTCAGGAATGGCCCTGAAATAGCAAACAGGATTTTTGAGTGAATATAGATCACCCCTAAACCACTAATGGTGAAATGGGCTGGGTCCAAAATAATCATAGCAGGAAACCTCACCATACCTCCCAAAAAGAGGAAAGTCATCAGGCAGACTGAAATAAGCCAGGACACCAAGAGGAGTAGTAGGGGCAAGAAGCAATCCTGAGAGGAATGCCTTTATACCCTTGTCCAAGGCAATACTATCCAAGTAATATCCATGAACCTCTCAATAAGCCAAGTTGCTCTACCTTTAGGGAAGGCCTCAGTTATCCAGCAAAAGGGCAGTGTTGAAATGTAAGCAACCAAATGGGAGACGATAAGGAAGGTCAGGAGATTGAGGTCCTCCATGATGAAATTGAAGGGTGGTGCCCTACTACCCCACGGTCCATCCTATCTCCAAAGATTATAAACATTACTAAATCCCCAGACACAAGGAAGCAGTATCCCAAAAAGCATCAAATGGAATAGAGAGAAATCTCCTGAATGAATGCAGTTTTGAGGATCAGCGTCCTGAATACCCATAGGTACCGACAGTTCACAGCTCAGCAAAGAATGAATCAATCAATCAATCAATCAGAGTACTTGTAAAGCGCACTACTTACCCGTGAGGGTCTCAAGGCGCTGAGGGGAGGAGGTGCCGCTACTGCTCAAAGAGCCAGGTCTTACGGTGTCTTCTGAATGCGAGTAGGTCTTGAGTCTGCCGTAGGTGGGTAGGGAGGATGTTCCAGGTCTTGGCGGTGAGGTAGGAGAAGGATCTGCCACCTAAAGTTGTTTGTTGGATGCGGGCGAGGCTGGCGGAGCGGAACTGGCGGGTGGGGGTGTAGGAGCTGAGTCTGCTGTTCAGGTAGGCTGGTCCGGCATTGTGGAGTGCTTTGTGTGCATGGGTGAGGAGCTTGCAAGTGATCCTCTTGTCGACGGGGAGCTCAGGTGGGAGTTGATGTGCCTGCCGCAGGGGGCGTTGATGATCAGTAGGGCAGAGGCGTTTTGGATGCATTTTAGTCGTCGTAGGTGTTTGGCTGGGATTCCTGTGTAGAGTGTGTTGCCATAGTCCAGTCTGCTGCAGACGAGGGCCTGTGTCACCGATCTTCTTGTTTCGGTCGGGATCCACTTGTAGATCCTGCGGAGCATGCGGAGGGTGTTGTAGCAGGAGAAGGAGACGGAGTTGACCTGTTTAGACATGGAGAGGGAGGAGTCGAGGATGAATCCTAGATTGCGTGCATGGTCGGTGGGTGTCTGTGCTGTTCCCAGTGTGGTCGGCCACCAGGAGTCGTCCCAGGCTGAGGGGGTGGGTCCGAGGATGAGTACCTCCCTCTTGTCTGAGTTCAGCTTCAGACGGCTGTTCCTCATCCAGTCGGCGACAGCCTTCGTTCCCTCGTGGAGGTTGGTTTTGGCGGTGTGCGGGTCCTTGGTGAGGGAGAGGATGAGCTGGGTGTCGTCAGCGTAGGAGATGATATTGAGGTTGTGTTGGCGGGCCACTTTTGCGAGGGGGGACATGTAGACGTTGAATTGCGTCGGGCTGAGGGATGATCCCTGGGGGATGCCGTAGATGATGTCGGTGGCCTCGGATCGGAAGGGCGGGAGGCGGACGCTCTGGGTTCTGCCGGAGAGGAAGGACGTGGTCCAGTCAAGGGCCTTCTCTTGGATTCCGGCTTCTAGGAGGCGTGTCTTTAGAGTGCGATGGCAGACCGCGTTCAAGGCGGCTGACAGGTCCAGGAGGAGGAGGGCTGATGTTTCGCCGTTGTCTAGTTGCCGCCTGATGTCGTCTGTGGCGGCGATGAGGCCTGTCTCAGTGCTGTGGTTTCGTGTGAACCCGGACAGGGACGGGTCCAAGATGTTGTTGTCTTCCAGGTGGTGGAAGGAGGTGAAGCATTGTGAAACCCTATTGGCCATCACCAATGCCAGTAGTCTGCATGCACATAAAGTCTATATACAAATGAATGTTCTGCTACAAACTTTAGCCACATTCACAATGGTCATTGACACTAAACTGGAGTGACTAAGCCAGCTAATAAGGCAGGCTCAAGAATTTGCCATGGACATATTGGTGTTCAACGGGGTGATCCAATAGTGGACCCGCTAGTTAGCCTACAGGAAGTCAGGTCGGCATTACTGAAGGACTTAAAGGCTGAAGTCACAGTTGACACCTTAAGTGTAAGAGGGAGAACTGAATGGGAAAAAGGAGGGACAATGAGAAATCATCACAATCACTCAGCTTCTGAAACACATGTGGGAAAGGGCAGCTATAACAGGAAATCTCCATGCAATGAAACCCAGGATGCTAAAACAAGAGAGCCCAATGTGTGCAGCACAATCACAGTAGAAGAAAAGAAACCCAATGACGATTGCAAATAAATGGACAAAGCCAAATACCCTCACGGTATAACCCAAAAATGAACACAGGCAACAAATTGTGCGGCCTATCAAAGAAAAAGCGCTTAACAAAAGTTTTTTTTTAAATAGAAGGTTATGGACAATTTCTACATCTGGGAGATATTACACCTTACCCTGTGCAAGTGAGAGGAACTACTGTATGCACTCAATGTCCAGATGACAGCAGTAAATTATTGGCCAACCAACAAAGTGAAACCAAAACTGAACAAAAGGAATGTGCCAACTCAATAGCCGAGCAGCTCCGGGTGAAGCTGTAAATTTGCGAAGCGTTAAACGTAAAAAAATGGCAGTAGCAATTATAAAACATCATTTGGGTACTCAAGCTGTGGTATGGGTAAATCCTTCAATTTAATTCAAGCAGTAGAAGCTAGCAAGGGCAGGTAGGTGAGGGCAGATCAGCAAAAGTCGAAAGCAACATTGAATCATTTGGCAATAGGCCCTGAACTCTGAAGTGATCAAGGAAACCAGGGGGGGACTGCAATCTATGGCCTTGAATGACCATCAATAAAGGTGGTGTTGGAAAGGGATCACTGACATAATATCGACAGTCAAAATATCGACTTACCAAAATATTGAGGTAAAAATATAGCATGACAGAATATCGACTTCCTATCTACAAACAGGTAAGTACAGAAATATCGACACCAAAATATCGAAAGGAAAAAATATAGACAGTCAAAATATCGATTTTTTTAAATGTCTTAAAAGTAATTTTAAAGTACTATAATAATTAATATAATTAATTTAAACATACTTAAAATACTTAAATAAACTTAAAATTAATAAATAATTATTGTAACAACAAAAATATATAAAATATATATATATATATGTATATATATATATATATACATATTATTAAGAAAACATATACAATATTTTTTCCGTAGAATAGCGAGAGATTTAAATTTACTATTCCCATTACAGTGAGTGCAACAGTAGGGAAAGCGATGGATAGCGTGGGGGTTAAAAATAACTATTCCTACTCCAGAGAGTGCAACAGTTGGGAAAGCGTTGGATAGCGTAGGGATAAAAATTACTATTCCCACTCCAGAGAGTGCAACAGTAGGGAAAGCTTTGGATAGCGTAGGGGTAAAAATTACTATTCCCACTTAAACAGAATTACCTTGTCTTTGTGGGTACTCGCACCTGACCACTCAAATCCAAATATCTTACAGACTGGAAACAAGTAATTCATCAAATGCTCGAAGAATTACAAGCTATACATAGGACCGGTCTAGAGGCCCCAATAGGAAAAATGGCCAAATAATTACCTGGGGTTCCAGCCTAGGACAAACAGGGGTCTGCCCATGTGTTCCATTATTAGCATTCCATTATCTTAAGCTGGTCTATAAATGTGAATCCCAGGGAAAAGCGGCATTAAAGAAGGTGTAACAAAGTACAAACTGTGCAAATGGTTGAGGTGGGTGAACAAGGTAATCCACAGGAAGACTGAGATGTACACAATCCATCAAAAGATCCCACCGAAGATGATGCAGTGGCGAACAAGAAATATGATAACTACGTTCAAGCAATTTTCAGGCAACCATAAATATGTCAAGATAACTGAAGAATGATGGACCTGCTGCAGAGAGATCTAAGTTTTGTCTACTGGAAGTTGACTCATTAAGTAGCCGAGGAGGTTACAATGCCTGATGAAAAGCTGGTGAACCATGCAGATCACAAATTACATGCAATGTAAATAGGTCAGTACATTACTGCTTCTGTCAGAAAGCTCATTTTGTTACTTGCAATTTATAACTTTAAATCCTAATATAGAACAGTGACCTATTAACTTCCAAACAGCTGCATTTCCATTCTTTGCAATGGCAGAAAACCTGCGACAGACCACTCGAGCGGAAGAGTAACAGCTTTTGATTGTAATAACTTAAGGGTATTTTTGAACAGCAAATACATTTTTTTTTTAAACGCAGCCTTAAATTTAAAATCTGCATCAAGAGGAATAACCTGTCTTGTTTTACTTGCAGAGATTTTTACATATTTCCCACATCTTCATTGCTTTGATTTTGTTCTCAAGAAAATGTCACCCTTAGCCATCGAATGCTAGTCATCATAAGTTCATTGAAATTATGAAAATGTCACATAAGCAATCTGAAACCTTGTTCCAGCCTGAGGCGCATGCTTGTGCAATTAGGAGTTCTGTGACATTTGTGTTGACAACCAATAATAGATTATCTGGGGTGTCAGGAGAATAATGAGTCAGCTGGAGTCTGGATGCTACATCATGTGCCAATATTTCCGAAACTTTGCTATGTGCACTCCCTCCATAAAACTTATAGTGTAGGTTTAAAGGTTTAGAACCAGCACAACAAACAGACGCTTTTGTTTGTAAAGCGCGGGGCAGACTGTGGCCTTTTGTTTAAGTATTGATGTTTATCAGAGCCCGTGAAAGGGCTCTGATTAACAGCAATACTTAAACATAAGGCCACAATCTGCCTGCGCTCCCACATAGCTACATCACCACAAGCCCCACCAGCCCCAGCCCCCCCAGGCCACCTTACCTGCATTCGTCACGACCGCTCCGGCACCACCGCATTCAAAAGTGCCTGATGTTTGCGCCGCTCGCTTCTTTAAAGCGGCAGGTGGCGCAACTCTCTCGTGTGACTTCCTGGCTGTGTGAGCGCTCCACACGAGGCAGTGCATACTGACGTCAGGAGAGGTGCGGCTAGAGGGAATGGTGGTCATGAGTAATGTAATTTGGGAGGTCATAAGCAGTGCATGGAGAAGGTGCAAGGTTTTCTAATGTGAAGTAACAGTATACAGACATGTCAAATTAAGTAAGGCAGACATACTGGCTTTGTGAAAGGGTCAGAATATTAAAATATAACATTCAGACCCATTGGCTTATTCAGGGGGTCCATAACATCAGTATATATAAAGGAGATGTATTGGCTTTTTCAAAACGTAACTGCACTACAATTACCATAATCCAATGTATTCTTTCGAAAGACACACAACAATGCCTATTATTAATGATTTTCCCAAAAGTATTTAAGGTAATGCATTTTCACTCCAAACAACCAGCAATATGTGTTGGAGTCTTTCTTTAACACTCTTCAGACCAAAAAACATAGGACCAAACACAAGAGACTCCAGCACTCCAGCTAAGCAGCATACAGATACATCCATGAGTACTTTAAAAAATATGGTGAGCACTCCTGGGGGTCATGTATTCAATGACACAGGAGAATAAATTCAACTTTCTAAATCATCCTACAGGGGCTTCTGTACTTCCTGCAGCCCCCAAAAACATTTGAAAAAATGCATTGTGGTGTCCATGTCCCTTTTTGGGGCACCTCAAGGATGACATTGTACCTACGAACAACCCCCAGAGGACAATGTTAGGGGCTCCAATACAGGGGAAGAGAATATAAAATTAGTGCCGTCTCTGCCTATTTCTTATTTGTGGCAAGTTATTTTTTTATTTTTATTTTTTCGATGACCCAGTCTAGTAGTGGCAGACATTGGGAGATGCGCGGGGGAGCCCAAGAGACGGTCATACTTCAGTTTTATTGTGGGTGCCTTGGTCCCACCTAGGGCAGGCACCAAACGACTGTAAAACATTGGCAGACACAGGGGGAGAACAATGGTCCCAGCAGCCCCTTGGCTCCCACGTCAGCACTCTCCAGGGAGCTGGCAGGAGCCAGCAATCTTTGTTTTTCATGGGTAACCTGGCCCCACACAGGGTATCCACAATATTGAGAACCCTGGGGCCACTGGGGGATGCTTGATACATCACCCAAAGGTTTTCCACGAAGGAGTTAAGGTGGGTGGCCTCTTTTTTTTAAAAGAAAGTTGAGTCAAGATTTGTTAGACTGAGCCAAAGTTATTAGCAAACCATAAGCTCCATCTCCTATGGAAACCTGCTCCTAACTAATACTAAAATAACATGGAGCTACTATAAACTTATCTGCCAACCCTGACTGCCTTGTTGCTGGATATAGGAAACATACATGCACATGCATCAAAGGATTTTGCGATCGCAAATGGTGTGAATCGCAAAAATCGTCCGTTTGCGATCACAAAATCTGCTTTTGGAAGGCATGAAGGGTGAAGGCCCTTGCAATATAAGAATTCGCAAATATTTGCAAATTCTCAAATTGCGATTGCATTTAAGGAATCACATTTTGCGATTCCTTAAATGCAATGCCTGACACTTTAAAAAATTGTGATTTCGCAATTAGGGTGAGCAAATTACCATGAGGTTGAACCTCATGGTAATTTGCGAAAACTTTGAAAAATGCACTTTTGTGCATTTTTCAAAATTTCATGCTGTGCACACACATGCCCTTAGGGCATGTGTTTGCACAACATATGTGCACAGATTGATTTCAGAGGTGCAACAGGGTGTCCTTTGGACACCCCTGCACCCTTGAAATCGCATTCTCAATTTGCGATTCGCAAATTGCTAATCGCAAATTGAGAATGTCTTCCATTTATTCCATGGGCCTCTAGGCCCATAGGAATGAATGGGGTGGTATTCCTTAATTGCGACTCACAATTTGCGAGTCGCAATTAAGGAATATTAAGAAATCGCAATTTTTTTGCGATTTCTTGATGCATTGCATTTTGCGATTAATTAATTGCGATTCCTTATTTTTCGCAATTAAGGAATCGCAAAAAGCAATATTGATACTGATAGCCTTTGCCTTGTTAAGTATTGAGAGCATAAACAGCTTCCACAATGTTATTTTCCATTCTGTAGGTTAGTCATAAACCCATACAATATTTCTCATTCTATAAATTGTGTGTTTCACTAGACTGTTAAATGTCGCTTATAGTTTAAATTTGAACTGTGCAATTCCATTATGAGCATAACTCAGTTATGGAGATAGTGAATAACAGAAAAAAAAGCTAGAAAGAAATCACTTTCCCTCAGAAAGGGAGAGATCTGAGGGGATCAGCTGGACTGCTGCTCCCTGTACTGCTGCTGCTTCTACGACTGCCACATCAAAGTTGCAGAAGAGACCAAGCCACAGTTGCTGAGGAAAGAGATGGGCATTGTTATTCTCTGGTGGCTGTTGCGGGCTGTGGTGGCCACAGGCTGAGTGGAGTCTGCGGAGCCTGCAGCAGTGAGCAATAAGGTGGATGGTTGCACAGTGGACTAAGCTCTGACAGTGCAGGAAAGCATGCAGGACAGCATGATGGAGTGACCATAGTTTGTCTCTCCCTATTGACATTTTACTGTTTTACCCTAGACCCCCACTGCTTTTCTCTCTTCTCTTCCTCCTCCCCTTTGCTGCAACAACAAGGTATGTAAGTAAGGAGTTGGCCACATACTGGAGTAGTTAGTATGATAGTAGATCCTGGTGGTAAAAGCAGAGGTGACGTTAGAGTGTCATTTCTGGTGGTCGAGGCCCGGAGTCCTAGAGGTGGCTGAGCTACGTGTCAGTGTGCCTGCCTGGTAAGCTTCCCTGCTCTCCAACCCTCTGCACGTACTTGCAAGGGCCATTTAAGGTTAGCTGCACCCAATAACCCGGGCAAACCTGAGGAGGCCCTGGATCTATAACTATCTGCTTGATCAAAATCTGTTGAAGCAAAGAAACCAACAAAATAGGACCAAGAAACCAAAGGAGTTAAGGGTTTAGGACTCGTAGGGCCTGATTCACAAAGAGCCTCCGCACTTGTGTCAGTAACTCCACACTCATTTCGAGATCTCCACAACCATGGTGGGATCGCCACACCGTAGTTAAACATTGTGGAGACCCTGCCACAAGTAAGGAGATCCTGTCATTACTACGGAGCCTCCGCCACCAGTGTGGAGGCTGTTTATAAATCGGGCCTACAGCACTGAGGTTATTCATGCAAAAGGCTCTCTCGCTTTTTCTAGAAATGTGCATAAATAAAGCGCATATGCGAGGATAAACAGAAAGGAAAGCACTCACCCTTTCAACTTTTTACCTTTTTACAAGATAAATCTTACTGAAAATAGTGGTCACTGAAGTATCTAAACAATCATAGGTATTTTAGAAACTTTTAAAAGTCACACTTAATTCGCTTTGGTGCTCTTTCAAACGGAAGATCCCAGAATCAGCTCAAAACACCCTAAAACTCTCCTAGTAACCTAGATATGAAAAAATGCAATTCCCACCTTCCCCAGGGGGCAAGCTGGTCAACCAGGCTGGCCCAAAGTTCATTGAAGTGGAAAAATATGCCCTCAACTTTTCAGGAATGGCCCTGAAATAGCAAACAGGATTTTTGAGTGAATATAGATCACCCCTAAACCACTAATGGTGAAATGGGCTGGGTCCAAAATAATCATAGCAGGAAACCTCACCATACCTCCCAAAAAGAGGAAAGTCGTCAGGCAGACTGAAATAAGCCAGGACACCAAGAGGAGTAGGAGGGGCAAGAAGCAATCCTGAGAGGAATGCCTTTATACCCTTGTCCAAGGCAAGACTATCCAAGTAATATCCATGAACCTCTCAATAAGCCAAGTTGCTCTACCTTTAGGGAAGGCCTCAGTTATCCAGCAAAAGGGCAGTGTTGAAATGTAAGCAACCAAATGGGAGACGATAAGGAAGGTCAGGAGATTGAGGTCCTCCATGATGAAATTGAAGGGTGGTGCCCTACTACCCCACGGTCCATCCTATCTCCAAAGATTATAAACATTACTAAATCCCCAGACACAAGGAAGCAGTATCCCAAAAAGCATCAAATGGAATAGAGAGAAATCTCCTGAATGAATGCAGTTTTGAGGATCAGCGTCCTGAATACCCATAGGTACCGACAGTTCACAGCTCAGCAAAGAATGAATCAATCAATCAATCAATCAGAGTACTTGTAAAGCGCACTACTTACCCGTGAGGGTCTCAAGGCGCTGAGGGGAGGGGGTGCCGCTACTGCTCAAAGAGCCAGGTCTTACGGTGTCTTCTGAATGCGAGTAGGTCTTGAGTCTGCCGTAGGTGGGTAGGGAGGATGTTCCAGGTCTTGGCGGTGAGGTAGGAGAAGGATCTGCCACCTAAAGTTGTTTGTTGGATGCGGGCGAGGCTGGCGGAGCGGAACTGGCGAGTGGGTGTGTAGGAGCTGAGTCTGCTGTTCAGGTAGGCTGGTCCGGCATTGTGGAGTGCTTTGTGTGCATGGGTGAGGAGCTTGCAAGTGATCCTCTTGTCGACGGGGAGCTCAGGTGGGAGTTGATGTGCCTGCTGCAGGGGGCGTTGATGATCAGTAGGGCAGAGGCGTTTTGGATGCATTTTAGTCGTCGTAGGTGTTTGGCTGGGATTCCTGTGTAGAGTGTGTTGCCATAGTCCAGTCTGCTGCAGACGAGGGCCTGTGTCACCGATCTTCTTGTTTCGGTCGGGATCCACTTGTAGATCCTGCGGAGCATGCGGAGGGTGTTGTAGCAGGAGAAGGAGACGGAGTTGACCTGTTTAGACATGGAGAGGGAGGAGTCGAGGATGAATCCTAGATTGCGTGCATGGTCGGTGGGTGTCTGTGCTGTTCCCAGTGTGGTCGGCCACCAGGAGTCGTCCCAGGCTGAGGGGGTGGGTCCGAGGATGAGTACCTCCCTCTTGTCTGAGTTCAGCTTCAGACGGCTGTTCCTCATCCAGTCGGCGACAGCCTTCGTTCCCTCGTGGAGGTTGGTTTTGGCGGTGTGCGGGTCCTTGGTGAGGGAGAGGATGAGCTGGGTGTCGTCAGCGTAGGAGATGATATTGAGGTTGTGTTGGCGGGCCACTTTTGCGAGGGGGGACATGTAGACGTTGAATTGCGTCGGGCTGAGGGATGATCCCTGGGGGATGCCGTAGATGATGTCGGTGGCCTCGGATCGGAAGGGCGGGAGGCGGACGCTCTGGGTTCTGCCGGAGAGGAAGGACGTGGTCCAGTCAAGGGCCTTCTCTTGGATTCCGGCTTCTAGGAGGCGTGTCTTTAGAGTGCGATGGCAGACCGCGTTCAAGGCGGCTGACAGGTCCAGGAGGAGGAGGGCTGATGTTTCGCCGTTGTCTAGTTGCCGCCTGATGTCGTCTGTGGCGGCGATGAGGCCTGTCTCAGTGCTGTGGTTTCGTGTGAACCCGGACAGGGACGGGTCCAAGATGTTGTTGTCTTCCAGGTGGTGGAAGGAGGTGAAGCATTGTGAAACCCTATTGGCCATCACCAATGCCAGTAGTCTGCATGCACATAAAGTCTATATACAAATGAATGTTCTGCTACAAACTTTAGCCACATTCACAATGGTCATTGACACTAAACTGGAGTGACTAAGCCAGCTAATAAGGCAGGCTCAAGAATTTGCCATGGACATATTGGTGTTCAACGGGGTGATCCAATAGTGGACCCGCTAGTTAGCCTACAGGAAGTCAGGTCGGCATTACTGAAGGACTTAAAGGCTGAAGTCACAGTTGACACCTTAAGTGTAAGAGGGAGAACTGAATGGGAAAAAGGAGGGACAATGAGAAATCATCACAATCACTCAGCTTCTGAAACACATGTGGGAAAGGGCAGCTATAACAGGGAATCTCCATGCAATGAAACCCAGGATGCTAAAACAAGAGAGACCAATGTGTGCAGCACAATCACAGTAGAAGAAAAGAAACCCAATGACGATTGCAAATAAATGGACAAAGCCAAATACCATCACGGTATAACCCAAAAATGAACACAGGCAACAAATTGTGCGGCCTATCAAAGAAAAAGCGCTTAAC
The DNA here is from genome assembly GCF_964261635.1 of Lissotriton helveticus. NCBI lineage: Eukaryota > Metazoa > Chordata > Amphibia > Caudata > Salamandridae > Lissotriton > Lissotriton helveticus. The sequence goes on from NC_136061.1 coordinate 1,788,747,136, forward strand.
AAAAGTTTTTTTTTAAATAGAAGGTTATGGACAATTTCTACATCTGGGAGATATTACACCTTACCCTGTGCAAGTGAGAGGAACTACTGTATGCACTCAATGTCCAGATGACAGCAGTAAATTATTGGCCAACCAACAAAGTGAAACCAAAACTGAACAAAAGGAATGTGCCAACTCAATAGCCGAGCAGCTCCGGGTGAAGCTGTAAATTTGCGAAGCGTTAAACGTAAAAAAATAGCAGTAGCAATTATAAAACATCATTTGGGTACTCAAGCTGTGGTATGGGTAAATCCTTCAATTTAATTCAAGCAGTAGAAGCTAGCAAGGGCAGGTAGGTGAGGGCAGATCAGCAAAAGTCGAAAGCAACATTGAATCATTTGGCAATAGGCCCTGAACTCTGAAGTGATCAAGGAAACCAGGGGGGGACTGCAAGCTATGGCCTTGAATGACCATCAATAAAGGTGGTGTTGGAAAGGGATCACTGACATAATATCGACAGTCAAAATATCGACTTACCAAAATATTGAGGTAAAAATATAGCATGACAGAATATCGACTTCCTATCTACAAACAGGTAAGTACAGAAATATCGACACCAAAATATCGAAAGGAAAAAATATAGACAGTCAAAATATCGATTTTTTTAAATGTCTTAAAAGTAATTTTAAAGTACTATAATAATTAATATAATTAATTTAAACATACTTAAAATACTTAAATAAACTTAAAATTAATAAATAATTATTGTAACAACAAAAATATATAAAATATATATATATATATGTATATATATATATACATATTATTAAGAAAACATATACAATATTTTTTCCGTAGAATAGCGAGAGATTTAAATTTACTATTCCCATTACAGTGAGTGCAACAGTAGGGAAAGCGATGGATAGCGTGGGGGTTAAAAATAACTATTCCTACTCCAGAGAGTGCAACAGTTGGGAAAGCGTTGGATAGCGTAGGGATAAAAATTACTATTCCCACTCCAGAGAGTGCAACAGTAGGGAAAGCTTTGGATAGCGTAGGGGTAAAAATTACTATTCCCACTCCAGAGAGTGCAACAGTAGGGAATGCGTTGGATAGCGTAGGGGTAAAAATTACTATTCCCACTCCAGAGAGTGCAACAGTAGGGAAAGCTTTGGATAGCGTAGGGGTAAAAATTACTATTCCCTCTCCAGAGAGAGACAAAGTAGGGAATGCGTTGGATAGCGTAGGGGTAAAAATTACTATTCCCAATCCAGCACATGCAATAGTAGGGAAAGCGTTGGATAGCGTAGGGGTAAAAATTACTATTCCCACTCCAAAGAGTGCAACAGTAGGGAAAGCGTTGGATAGCGTATGGGTAAAAATTACTATTCCCACTCCAAAGAGTGCAACAGTAGGGAAAGTGTTGGATACCGTAGGGGTAAAAATTACTATTCCAACTCCAGCGAGTGCAACAGTAGGAAACACGTTGGACAGCGTAGGGGTAAAAATTCCTATTCCCACTCCAGCGAGTGCAACAGTAGGGAAAGCGTTGGATCCCGTAGGGGTAAAAATTACTATTCCAACTCCAGCAAGTGCAACAGTAGGGAAAGTGTTGGATAGAGTAGGGGTAAAAATTACTATTCCCACTCCAAAGAGTGCAACAGTAGGGAAATCGTTGGATAGCGTAGGGGTAAAAATTACTATTCCCACTCCAGCGAGTGCAACAGTAGGGAAAGAGTTGGATCCTGTAGGGGTAAAAATTACTATTCCAATTTCAGCAAGTGCAACAGTAGGGAAAGTGTTGGATAGCGTAGGGGTAGAAATTACTATTCCCACTCCAAAGAGTGCTACAGTAGGGAAAGCGTTGGATAGCGTAGGGGTAAAAATTACAATTCCAACTCCAACAAGTGCAACAGTAGGGAAAGCGTTGGATAGCGTAGGGGTCAAAATTACTATTCCCACTCCAGCGAGTGCAACAGTAGGGAAGGTGTTGGATAGCGTAGGGGTAAAAATTGCTATTCCCACTCCAGTAAGTGCAATAGTAGGGAAAGCGTTGGATAGCGTACGGGTAAAAATTACTATTACCACTCCAGGAAGTGCAACAGTAGGGAAAGCGTTGGATAGCGTAGGGATAAAAATTACTATTCCAACTCCAGGGAGTGCAACAGTAGGGAAAGCGTTGGATAGCGTAGGGGTAAAAATTACTATTCCCACTCCAGCGCGTGCAATAGTAGGAAAAGCGTTGGATAGCGTAGGGGTAAAAATTACTTTTCCCACTCCAAAGAGTGCAACAGTAGGGGAAGCGTTGGATAGCGTAGGGGTAAAAATTACTATTCCCACTCCAGCGAATGCAACAGTAGGAAAAGCATTGGACAGCGTAAGGGTAAAAATTACTATTCTCACTCCAGCGATTGCAACAGTAGGGAAAGTGTTGGATAGCGTAGGGGTAAAAATTACTATTCCCCCTCCAGAGAGTGCAACGGTAGGGAAAGCGTTGGATAGCATGGGGGTAAATTTTAATATCCCCACTCTAGTGAAAATAAATTAATATAAATCACATAATTATAAATTAATCAATTAATACATTTTAATTACCAATTAGTAATTAATTAATTACCAATTAAAAATTAATTAACAATGTTTAATTCATTATATTAAATTACTTCCCACTCTATTCCCCTATAAACCCCTACTAAAAATAAAATAATATTATTCACATAATTATCAATTAATCAATTAATAAAAAATAATTATCAATTAACAATTTATTCAAAATAAATACCAATCAATTAATTAATTTACATATTTAAATAATTATAATTAGATTACTTCCCACCCTATTCCCCTATAAACCCAGAACCCGCTACAGAAAATAAATTATTATTCACATAATTGTCAATTAAACAATTAATTAAAATTAATTATCAATTTAAAATTAATTAATTATCAATTAAAAATTAATTACCAATTAATTCAAAATATATACCAATTAATTAATTAACATATTTAATTAATTATAAATAAATTACTTCCCATCCTATTCCCCTATAAATCCACAACCCGCTACAGAAAATAAATTACTAAAATTAAAATATTTATCAATGAATCAATTAAAATTAATTACCAATTACATATTATTAAATTACCAATTAATAATTAATTAACAATTATTTCTAAATAAATAACAATAAATAAAATAACATATTTAATCAATTATAACTAAATTACTTCCCACCCTATTCCCCTATAAACCCACAACCCGCTACAGAATTATATTACACAAAAAATTAAAATTAATATTAACTTACCTAAAATTATATATTTTTGTTGTCTATATTATGTCTAGTCGATATTATGTCCATTCTATATTTTTGATTCGATATTATGTCCATTCTATTCGATATTAAAATTTTCTAGTCGATATTTTGGTAGTCTATATTATGTCTAGTCGATATTATGTCTATTCTATATTTTTGACTCGATATTATGTCTAGTCGATAAAAAGAACTCGATATTTTGTCTCTACACCGTTGGAAAGTGGATTACTAGTAGTGATAAGTAGTTACTTAAAATTAGAAATAAGGCCACAAACACAATAAAAAGGTCAGTCAAGGTCTCAATAAACTATTCCCTTGCACAGCGAGCAGTCAGGGGTAACTTAGGAGACAGATGTGTAAGGCATTTGAAAACACCAATACATTAAATAAGTCACACACAACAGACAATAAAAATCCACCATCAATTTACAAAAATAGGTTATATTGTATGAACAAATAGACACAAAAACAACAAACACCCAATGTAGGGAACTGGAGATATTAATTTGTAAAGCATAAATACTTTCTAGTGCTAAAATATATAACACCCAATTTGGACATCTGGTCGCGCTTGACAGGGACAAAGTCAAAGTTTGAGGCCAACCACAATGGAGTCCTGGTTGGATGCACTAAGCGGGAGGCCTTGGTCACAATGTTACCTTTGCATGTAGTTTTCTCTTAATTTCGAGCAAAGCTCCTCTTTGGGCAGATTCACATTGACATCCTGAGCTTGGCTTTCTGTGAGACCCTAGTCAAATCCTGGAAGTCTGGGGCTTTCAGCGGGACCAACCTGAAATCCATGCCTGGTTGCGGTGAAAGGTCGCACCATTCTTCCAAAATCCAAAATGGAGAAATTCTCTCCTTGGAGGTTAGATCAGGCTAAGCAAATCACTGGAGTGGCTAAGATTTCACAACACTTCCCTTCCATCCCTTTCCCTAGTATAATTACAGAGGCACTTGTGTGGCTGAGGTTCCAGGATGTGGAAGTGAGCCTGTGCTTTTCCAAAATGTCATTCTTCCTTTGAAAACCAGTTTGGCCACTCCTCCCCACTTCCAGCCTGTAGTTTCTGCTGCTGCAGTCCTCCTCCCACAGAAAATCTATTGTCTCTATAGCAGGCTATTTCACACTTCATTAAGACAGCTTAGTTCAGCCTGGCAGAGGCTAGCCAATCAGGAGAGGGCAACTGGAAGGCCGGATTTTGGCTTACCTAAAAGAAAGTTTAATAATGTATTTTTGTCTGAAAGTTATTATAAATCTAACAATGGCAAGTTGCTGAATTTATCACAACTAACATCCGGTACCCTGAATGATATTTTATATCGCTCCTGTCAATTTATATGCCTATTAAAATGTTCTAATATTAGCCTATGTAGCTATTTGCTACAATGGGAAAAAACAAAATTGGCAATTTTTCCCTCACAAGGGCTTAGAAAATATCTTTTATAATGTCCCTGCATATAGATAAAAGGAACTCTAGCCCTGCGGCACTTAAGGGAGACCTTAGGGCTGACTTATATGTAAAAATAAGGTAGTTTGAAACTTCGAAAGTATCTTTAAATCCAAAGTCGAATTTGCAAATAATTTAATTTTAAAGACTGTCTGCAAAGCAGGGCTGCCTTTAAAATGACAGCAGGCAACACAGCAGTGCACGCTCCAGTGAAGGAAATCTACTGGGCCTCTAAATCTTCCTGCTCTCTTATATACTGGGGATGTATAGGTAGATTTAATCCACCTTGCCTTTTTATATACTAGGACTTACAGGGGTCTGTCATTGCCAATTGCAATTATACCTAACCACCTTATACATTTAAAGCAGTCTGGTAAGCAGAGCCCATGGCACAATCAGAATCAGTTGCCACCAGTACAACCCAAAACATGGGGGTGATCAGGGCCAAAAGGATGACTTTCTCACAGGTGGTAAAAGAAGAAATGATAAGCACAGTTATTGAAACAGTTGCTCTTTCGAGGGCTGCACCATTTGGCCTTGAAAAAGGTACATCATAGATAAAGATGATCAAGGCACAACCCAAAAACAGCCATTGGGACTAGTGAAAGGACGACATAGTGTAACATTATATCCGAAGATAATATTCTGTGGAGGATTGAATATATTAAACTGACAGAACATAATTAGATTGGCATCAAAACTCCCAGGACTGAAAAAATGACATTAAATATGTTTCTTTTAAGACTTGGGCCATGGTGAAATTAATCAACATATGGAGATAGGCCTTAAGGAGGAAATCATAGCCCAGAGATTCATAGAAAATTAAACACAATTGTTAGCGTGGAGCTTCAGTTTGATCAGAGCAGGGCCCCAGAAAAGGGTCTCTGGATGCGAAATTCTTATCCATGCTGAGTAATGCCAAAGGGGCACAAGAAGACAACATAAACGTGGGATAATAAGGCCACAAAATGATGCAGTATATTCAATTCATGTGTAGATGGGGGAAACGAGAATGGCAGTGCCACACCAAGGTGCCTATGGAAAGTCACGACACTTCATGGTCTGCGTAACCCCAAACACACATGGAAAGATGAAATAGAGCTTCTAGGAACACAAAGTGGTGAACAACAAAAATATAAACCGGTAGCTGTGAAAATATTGTTGCCCAAAGGACCTAGTTGCAAAAGGGCAGTGCAAAGCAAGGATTCAGAAAAGACATGCAAACTGGGAGTGGCTTGCAAGACTTTCAAATCATGATGGGAAGAATGCACCCCAATTCCAAAGGCAATGGTAACAGAGATTAAGATTTGCAAGTAGAAGGAAAGAAGGGGCTTAGGGTGTAATGATAAAGAATTTAGATAAATTAGCTGTGAATTATATTAATTGTCTGCAGGAGACCTGGCAATTGGATTTTGTGCCTCTTCCCGATTACGTAGAATTTGCCGCTGCAGAAGTACCCTCTCTGTGTGGAGGTCACCCAAGTGGCGGGGATTCCACTCAAGGGTAAAAACTTCCCAGCAGTTAATGCATGAAAAATTTGGCCAGGAAATGGGGATGCCATCTTTCTAAAACTGAATCAGCCAACCAAAAGCTAATAATTGGAAATATCTACTTGCTCCCATCTGCAACAAGGAAAGGTGAGTCCGCAGGGATTTTGGTGGAGTTCCTAGAAGGTTTGAAAGTGGAATAACGACATGCCTTGCTGCTGATCAGATGCAATGTTAACACACATCTTTTGTGGGCCAGCAACCTCGAAGAGTGGAAAGATGTAGAGAAAGGATATTAGAACATTCCCTCAGTGGCGTTGCTAGCTCAAAAAAGGAGGTGTTTGGAGACCAACTGGCAAACTCATTAGAGACTGTGTTTGCGAAGTCTAAATGCCAGGGTAAAGACCAATAGCCCAGCGACTAATACACATATCTCGCCATTCAGAGTGACCATGCTTGACTACATATGGACCTCGACAGAGCATTTCCACAACATAAAAGATTTTCTCATAAAACTGAAAATTTCAAGTGAGCATGCAGCATTTTCATGTAAAATCAACATAAATCTACAGAGATGTTCCAAAATTACACCCATGGCCAAAAAAAGCGACATGGACCCTGTTAAACGATTTGGATGGAAGTTGTAGACTACCCCACAGGTAAACTCATGAATATGAATTGAGTAAGTTGGGGAAAGAACTCAGGCATAATAACGGCGCAATCGAGGAGTGGCACAATTAACATATTAACAGGCACAAATATGGTGACAATCACATAGAGATGCTGCAACATGCAGAGCTGCAACAGAGCCCTACAAAGTAGAATAGAAGAAGATTACAGTAGAAAAATCATAAAAATACCTACAGAAAAGAAAATTCAATCCAGTGGAGACAGGAAGCGTGGAGATTAAGACAAGAATTAAACAAAGCCCTGTTCAGCTAAAGTAATAAGAACTAATCGACAAAGAGTTTGAAAGAAAAATTCAAACTTTTAAGGCAAGCGAGTAGAAAGCGGATCAAAGAGAAGATGAATTGGGTAAAACTCCATGCCGTACTCAAGTCAAAAGATCCCAGGACGTTCTGGGGCCTGGTGAATATGCTAACACAAATCAAAAAAATCCATTGGTTGTAACATGTCTACAAAGCAGTGGTCCGAATTTATAATGCAATTATATCAGGTGCATCCAGCATCAGCTCCAACAACATCTGTAAGCATGAGGCCAAATAAGCCCCCTGAAGCACCAATTGAGCTGCAGAGCCAATAGGCTGATATCATCGAAAGCCAATCAAAGGATGCGTGGGACCCCTGCTCGGAGGACTCTCTCGTCACATCAGAAAGGTCCATAGTAAATTGTAAATTGAATGAATCATCAGGAGATAGCCTATAGCCAAATGAAAAGCAAGTTGGCAAGGCTTTTTGCAGGGCCTCCAGGTCCAAATGGCTTACTGGCACCACTATCAAAATAAAACCCCACTTCTAGACTTCTATTCTTACATCAGTCTTTTCAGATTGCTTCCTAATTTGCACAGTACCATATAGCTGGAGAGGGTAAATATTCATAGGAAGTCGGGTAGACAGTCCCCTGCAGATTACTGAATGATAGTGTTGCTGGATATTGAGGGGAAGTGTTGAGCCTGTTACTTAACGATAAGCTGGAATCTTGGGCAAAGGCAAGAAGGTGATCCAATGGCTTCAAACAGGCTTCCAGAAGGAGCTGCAACATTGAAGTCAATTTGCTTTTGACCTGTTCAATTGATGAAGACAGACTACCAAAAGCTAGGCCTGTTAATATTGTTTTTATTGATTTTACAAATGCATTTAATAACAAGCTAAGGGGCCACTTTTGGGCAAAGTTCAGTAGGTGTGGAAATCCCCCCCCCCCCCCCCTCCTTAAAAGCCATTGATTCATTGTACAGCTAGACATTGGTAAAGATTAAGGGGCATATTATCAAGAACGGCGTTCAAATGTTCCCAGGTTCACACCAGAACCTGGGCTTCTATGGGAATTCGCAACTGCATATTATCAAGCCCCTTATCGCCGCTTTAGCTGCAGTTTCCTGCCGCTGATGCGGCGATAATTTGAATGCCATTCTTGATAATATCCCCCTAAAATAGCTTCAAACTGGGCCACCTCGGAAAAGATATCTACAAACAAAGGATTAACACAGGGTTGCATCATTGCTCCCCTTCTTTTTAATCTATACATGGCAGAAATGGAAAGCAATTTGGCGATCACCAGGATCTGTGCCCCCCGTTTGGCCAGGAGCAAAATAAATATTTTACAATGTGCAAATGGCATGGTCCTACTCCTATAAGACTGCACTCCAGTGATTCCCCAGAAGTCTCTCGATGCTCGTTCCTGCTCAGAATAATACTATTATCATTAACCTAGCCAAAACAAAAACAATTATTTTTCGAAGAAACTGATCCAAAAAGGTGCACGGTTTGTTGGGGACTCGAGCCTAGAAAGAGTAGTATGCTTTACATGCTTAGGTGTGTTCAAGGATGAAAGTGGTGGTAAAAGTGTGCAATTCGGCCTTTAAAGGCAACAGTTAAGCATTTGCTGTGGACGATGTGACCACTAAAAAGAATCTGTATTGTCAAAATACCAGAGTTGTGCTGATGGTAGCTGCATGTAAATGGATGCCCGCAATCTCTCATGGAGCAATTGTGCTCAAAGATCAACCATTCGAATGGCTAGATGAACAACAATGTACTCACTACCGCCACTTATTTTCAAATTCAAATTCAAATTCAAAAAATCTTTATTTCGATCGTGGAAGATCATAAAAGATATATACAAGCAATTTAATCATAAAAATGCATGTGATACGCATTAAAAGCATTAGACAAATATACTATTTTAGAGTACAATTCTGTGAAGAAAAAAAAAATAAATGTGCCGAATGCTATGTATAGTACAGTTTTAAAAAAGACAAATATGCCAAAGCAAGGGAGGTGGAAGAGGTATTTCACGAGGTTGTAGTGTCCTTAATTATTCGTGCACGCGCACGCCACATTGCAGTCAGAAATGTTGCCATAGCAAACGCTGTTGGCGCAGATAGATCCGTCTTTAGGACTCTATAAGCCGGAGCGTATGTTCTGAAGCCCAAGTTTTTTAAATGAGGGACCAGCCTGTGTCTCCTAATTCTGGTGTAGGCTCCACAAAACAGAACCATATGCAAATCCGTCTCCAGTTTATACCCACAAGCCGGGCACGCCCCTGTCTCTGATCCACCACCCCAAGCCTTTGTAAAGGACCTTAAAGGGAGGGACCCGTACCTCCATTGCAAAAAGATCTTCCGTGTGAACGCCGGGGTCATGCCATCTAGAACACATTCATGGCTATATGAGTCTTTGATTTTGATAAAAAGGTCGGTTAGGGACCCTTCCCGAGTGGTATCCAATGTTTTTTGCAGCATAACGTTGTAGAACAGAGTGGACAATGCTTTTCTGGAGATCCTTGCGGACACACTTTCCGGATCTAACCATAGATCAGGCACTCCCAGAGACTCACACATTCTCCTTATATAATTTAGCCAAGGAATTTTAGTGGCGTTAGGTAACTTAAGAAATTCCTGAAGCTCCTCTCTATAATTAACAAGATCCTGGCTACTCCACAGGCGACGCCAGTAGGTAAGGGGTTTGAGGCCCAGTTCTTCCGTAATGGGTCTCAGGGCCAGGTCTAATCTTAGTGGGAGAAGTGGAGTACTTATTTTCCCTTCCGGACTGCACCAACTAACCCCAAACCACAGGACTTATAATGTATGTCTAGTACTGTCAAAAATTGAAAACTGCGCAACCAGCACAATTAAACAACTACTTTGAGAGAAGATTCAACAGGCAAGTTCGGTGTGGGAATCTCTAGTAGGAAACTCTATCAGTGATCTGAAGGTGGAGGAGATAAGAAGAAGTAACCTCCCTAGAAAACTCACAGCAAAATCTTTAATGAAAAATGCAAAGTTACCATCAGAAGAACATGATATATGGGACTTAAAGTCTAAAACACATGGTAGTTGGGCCATAGACCTCTACTCCTTAGGGGCTCTCTCAGAGTATTTGAGTCAGCCGGTCACAAATCAGGCCAAATATAATCTCTTCGGACTGTGCGTTGGCCTGATCCCATTAGGAGGTGACCGGTACAGTCCAAAGAAGGATGAAAACAACAAACAATGCAGATTATGTCATCAAGCAGAGAAGGTATTGGTTTGAGTGAAAGACTTCGGGCCACATTTGGCTGTTGGTGAATGCAGAAAATTGCCTCACCGAATGAATCTAATGCATTCGCAGTCCACTTTTAGGTAACAGCAAAAATAGCGATTCCTAAAAATTGTGACATCAAAATGTGATTTGCAATCAGGTAATCGCAAATGACAATTTACGAATGGTCAACAAAATGCAATTTTGCATGTGAAGAATACCACCAAATCAAAACAGGTGGTAACCAGGTGCAATCTATTTAAACAGGGTCAGAATTCCTTAGCATGTTCGAGAATGGCTGTGCTCCACATCATTGCAAGGAGGATGAGGAACTAGGTTGATGTGCAGAGAAGGAGATAAAAGCACATTTTCAGAACACGCATTACATAGTTTGGCCAGACAGAGGAGGAACTCTATGACAAGCATAGCCTAAATTCTGCCATTATATTAGACCTAATAGCTGACCTGCAACCACAAATGCAGCGTCACACTCCCAGGACCAATCCAATTCCCACCCGTTTAAAAGTCCAATGTTCCTTGCACCTCCTAGCCTTATGGAGCTACCAGGGGGTAATAGCAGCAGCAGGAGGCATCTCCCAAAGTGCACCGTTGAGCTTTTTCAAAGCATTCCTGGATGAATTGTGGATAAACATCCATCAATACATGCAATTCCCCAAGACATTCCAGGACTTGCAGCTAACTAAATTGCAATTCTACCAGATAGCACAATTTCCGCACATTATTGGCTGTATTGATGGGACACATGTAGCAGAATGTCCCCCCTCTGTCAATGAGTACATATTCAGGAATACGAAATGCTACCATTCACTAAAGATGCAAGTGATAAGCAATGCCGCACATATCATCACAGATATAGTGGTCAGATTCGCAGGTAGTACACATTTTCCACCATTGTGGAATCTACACATGTCTACTTGGTGGTGGATTTGGAGAAGGATACCTACTTGATAAACACATGTAACACATTATAGCACTCAGTATGGATGCATTAACACATGACAGTGATTAACTTCTTGCCTTTTCCTCTGTAGATGACAGTGCATATGCTGTGCGCTCATTCATCCTCACCCGATATCTCAGTCCATCTACTCCAAGTGAGCTCTGTTACAATGCCATGCATAAAAGCACAGGCCAAGTAATTGCGAGGACCTTTGGATTGCTCAAGAGTCACTTTTGCTGTCTCCATAAAAGTGGTGGGGCATGACAGTATAGTCCTGAAAGTAGCTGCAAAATGGTGGTTACATGTGCAAAGTTGCACAGCATTGCTACGATAAGAGGCATACACTTAAACCTGTCTGATCCTCAACCAAATGAAGATGATGAGCTATGTGATTGTTGTAATGCCATGTGATGTACAGACCTCTCTGGGTGGGTGGCTTGTCAGCTTGTGTGGCGGGCAAGTCAGTTTGGCATACAGCTGCATCTGACTCAAAATCTGGTAGGGGTGCCACTGTGTGTCGGCATCTTGTTGGTGCAGGTGTTGTGGGTGGTGGAGCCACTATGTTTTCATCCCATGAGTATGCCTGGGTCTCCTTTAGGTCCAATGGGTTATGTGTCACCAAACTGTGGTGCAGGTGTATCTGTGACAAAAACAAAACTAGTTTAGTGCAATGTTTTTACATGTATGACGCAATTCACATTGATTCGACTAATAAAGTTCATTTGCATCACAAGATGTATCTACATGTCACATGCTGTGTATTCTGCAATGCTCCTATGCAGCTGAAATATTTTAACATGTTTTAACTCTTGTATTCCTGACTACTACTCTCATAATGCATTGGTAGGTGGCAAGAAAAATGTGAACTGGAGGATTTAAAAAAATTTAAACTGTGCTTTCCTAAGTGGTCATTGTGTCACATGTAATTGCCTTAAGATCGCCTGTGAGACGGGGACCAAAGGTCCACTCGGGGCATGCAGCTGCTGTGGTCTGCAACTGCCTTCTATCCTTGACCAACCTGTCCTCTGTCTGCAGGATAAATCCTTCAATGTTCCAAGTAATTTCATCAGACCTTTGCTTAATATCTCGCTCTTTAATGCAAGGTCCCTAGTCAAACATAGTTCTGAATGTGCATTTTTTCTAGAAGAACACAGTATCAAAATTGCTTTCATTACGGAATCTTGGAAGGACCAAGCATCCAGTCCAGACCTAACAACGGCCACTCCCCAAGGTTTCTCCTGCTTTTCTTTGGATCGTTCTCTGAGGAAAGGGGGGGCTTAGCAGTGATCTATCATAACTCACTAACTCCAGTGTTTCACCGGCATCGAACTTATTCTTTGAAGCCCTTTCAATAAAGTTCTGTTTTGAACATGGCAGCATTTTTAAAGGGATACTCCTCTATAGACCTCTGGGGCCGCGACTGGGGTTTTTGGAAACAATAGGTATTCTACTCGGAGAAGGTCTGTGCCTAGATTCCTTTGCGGTTCTGGGTGATTTTAACTTCTATCTCGAGGACATTAATGATCCTGATACCAGCATCCGGAACAAAATAATGGAAGCTGGGGACCTAAAACAACTGGTACTCGGTCCTACACATTTGAAGGGTCACACCTTAGACGGGATATTTTCAAACAACATCAATATATCCTGTCTAGAGGTCCTCCCCCTTGTTTGGTCCGACCATAGGGCCATCATATTCGGGTTGAAGGCACCTATGGCTCCGAAATCAGAGAGGGCGCCACTTAAGGTGGTGGAAAAAATTATGTGGAAAAACTTAGACAAGGCACAATTCAAGGAGGAACTTATGAATACATTACCTCCCCCCTCGGGTGATATTGACAAAGGCACATATGATTATACTGATTGGCTCAATAAAGCATGCAATAAACTGGTACCTATAAAAAAATTGACTCCCAAGAGAGATAATCCTTCGGCCCCCTGGTATTCGGCCCAGCTTAAATGCCAGAAATTGGCCTGTAAAAAACTTGAACGGGCCTGGAGGAGAGGTTACGGCACTGTTGAGAAAGGTAATTACAAAGTCAGCCTAAAACAGTACAAAGATTTACTGCCGGAAACTAAGAATAACTTTTTCTCCAGCAAAATCCTCCTAGTCAAGTCTAACCCCAAAGAACTTTTCAAAACAGTGAAAAGGTTAACTTCTCCACTCAGCACAAAAAATATTAGCAGTCCTGAATTATGTGACAATCTGCCCATCTTTTTTCAACAAAAGGTTTAGGCCATATTGTCTACTTCTACTCCTCAGCTGGAAGGGCCTGTTTTTCACTCAGTGAATCCTAATCAGACGGATCCAGCAGTGGGACCAGTCTTTTAACATGTTACCCCTCTTGGGGCCTGGAAAAAGGCCTCAATACTCCCCCTCTTAAAGAAGCCTTCTCTGGATCCCATAGACCCAGGGAAGCATCGGCCTATTTTGCGACTCCCTCTGCCTGTAAAATCACTGAAAAGTCCATGAATGTCCAGCTCAGTAGATTTTTCCAATGCAATAATGTACTTGATTCCACCCAATACGGCTTCAGAGCCGACCATAGTACAGAATCGGCCCTTATCAAATCCTGTGAGGAAGTAAGGGAGAGCTTGGACGGTGGTGAAAAGGCTATACTTGTTAGATCTTTCAGCAGCCTTCGACACGGTCCATCATAAAGTCTTGATGGACCGGTTGTAGGGGGGTGGGTGACGTGGGGTTGCTTGGAATCTCATATGTTCCTTTCTATCAGAGAGAATTCAAACGGTCGATTTGGACGATAACAAATCCCAGCCCTTTAGTCTTCCATGCGGGGTGCCACAGGGTTCGTCACTGAGCCCGACGCTCTTTAATATCTATGTGACATCGCTGGCAGCCCTGATTAGATCCCTTGGTTTCCAGTTGACTTCTTCAGACACTCAGATTGTTCTTTCCTTCAATGACAGTCAGATAAAAGAAACAGGCGCACGTTTCCACGAGAGCATGAAAGCGATCGCATGCTGGATGTCGGCAAACTGCTTGAAACTGAACTCCAATAAAACGGAGGTGATTGTATTTGGAAATAACCCGCATGTTTGGACCCCACATTGGTGGCCAAGGGACATGGGGAATCATCCTACCCCAGTTCGCAAAGTGAAAAATGTAGGAATAATAATGGACAACAAACTGACCTTTGGCAACCACATCAGTTCAGTTCTTAGGAAAATAAAACCGTATCTCTTGGACGGTAACTTTAGGACGGTAGTCACCGTCGTGGTAATGGCACACTTAGACTATTGCAACAGCATTTACCTGAACACCCACAAACAACAGCTTAATAGGCTTCAGTTAGTTCAAAATGATGTGGCTGGTCTACTGTCTGGTGTACCTAAATTTGTTTCAGTCCGAGGAGAACTTACGCGGCTGCACTGGCTCCCGGTGAAACAAAGGGTTCATTTTAAGGCCCTATGTACAGCTTTTAAAGCCCTTAATGTTATCAGCCTGGACCATCTGAGGCAAAGGATTAAATGGTATACCCCTAGCAGGATGTTACGATCTTTGGGGGCAAAACATGTCCAAACGCCTACTTTTAAAAAAGATGGTTGGGGAGGGAGGAGTTTCATCACCTGCACGTCGAAGTCGTGGAACGAGTTGCCGTTCCACCTGAGGAATGCTGACAATCTGCTCACCTTCAGAAGGGGCCTGAAGACTTGGCTGTTCTCTCTGTGATCGCTTCGACTAACGGTTTAGGCTAGCTCAGCGCCGAGGACACTTCAGGGTATTTGCGCGCTTCTTATAAATTTCAATAACATAACATAACATGTAGCTTACCTTGTCCGGCACTGGACATCGCTGAGGTGTCAATCGCAGTCACTTCAACAATGGCTTCAGTCTGCAGGGTAAACTCCACCATTTTCTTCATGCGTGTAGATGCTGGGTGGGTGGTCCTCTGCTTGTCTTTCTTGCCTCTGAAACCATGCTTGCAACCTTTTCTGGCCCTTGTTCACAGGTCGTACCAGCGCTTATTGATCGTGTTGATGGAGTGCTGTGTCACCACCACTGCGCTGATTTTGGAATGGATCTCCATCTTGCACTATTTGTACTCCGGGACATGAAGTGAGTTTTTATCAAACAGCTTGTCATGGCTCTTCACCACTTCCTCAGTGAGCACCTCCAATTCCTGCTCACTGAATATGAGTTTCCTTTTGCGCCCTCCAGCCAACTTTGCAATTCTCCTCTGACACCATGCTGTGCTTTTGTGACAGATAGATAGATAGAAAGATAGATAGATAGATAGATAGATAGATAGATAGATAGATAGATAGATAGATAGATAGATAGATAGATAGATAGATAGATAGATATGAATCTCCACAAACCTTTGCAGACCTAATCCGTTTTCTACATTGCCTGATAATACAAAGTTTCTTGTGATTTGTTATGGAGGTGCATAGAAAAAAGTGGGGGGACACATTTTCCCAGCAGTGCATTTCCCATACCCTTTTAAAATAGACATATAGTCACAATGGATGAATGGATTTTCATTAACCCCTTGGCCGCGGCGGTAATTCCGCCGCTGCGCTAGGGGGTGGCGGGCCGCGCGGCGCGACCATGCATGTGACTGAACCACTCCGTCATGAGCCGCGGTGGCGCTGTGCTTGTGACGGAATGGTTCCGTCACGGCCCTGCCTGCTCAATAGAACGTGCCGCGCAGGCGCGAAATCAGCGCCGGGGCCGTGACGGAACCATTCCGTCACCAGCACAGCCCCACCGTGGCTTGTGACGGAATTGTTCCATCACGAGCGCTCAAGGGGTTAAATTTGGCAGGAATATAGAATATGATGTGGAAATGGTCCTTTTTGTGATGAGATCTAAATTGGTTCAGTCATTTTTAAGTAATAAGTAACAACATCTCAGTGATATATTGGGCCATGGTATACTGCGGTAATTTCACGGTATACATCAGTACGTGGCAATGATGAAACACAATATGATTGGTTAATGAAAACCATGTTAGAAATGAGGGTTCTGTTTGGTTAGGGTATGCACCTAAGCCAGGTAGAACCCACCCTCTACTGAATAGAAAAACAAGAAACCCTGCCAGGGCAAATTGGGAGGTCCCGCGAGGGGATCCTTTTATAAGAATAACAAGTGACTAGGAAACCTGTCTGAGCGGTATGTGTAAGAATTTAGGATTCAGGCCACTTTCTAGAGAAATATATATATTTTATTTACCGTACAAAAAATTTTCATTCAATAGAGGCATGAGATCATGACATTTCCTAGATACAGAGGTTTACATAAAAAAACATGGTAGTGGGTCCCACATACTCCCTCAGTCACCCAAAGCAATCATTCACTTTCACCACTTCAGGCATTCAGCTCAGTCATACTCCAATCTTACATAGACACATGGCAGTCTAGGGAAATGTGATCTTAAACAATGACCACTGGAGACTGCAATACAGGTATGGAGGCAAACAGTAGTTGATGGTATTGGAACTTGTGCTGCATAGGTGCCATCCAAATAGGTTATGCCGACACGCGTTTCGATGCTGGGCCTAATGAGGCTGCATCTTCATCAGGGCGAGGGAGACCAGGAGGGACAAGGGCTGAGCAGTGATGGATGCACTGAAAGGGGGCATGGGCTGACAGGTGACTTCCTTTTTCACTAGTTAACTTCAGTATGCTCGGACCAATCGAATAAGGTCCTGGACGGTCCTGATAAACAAAGGGGCGCACTCCGCTGCGTAGTTTTCAATATATAAAAATGGGGGGGGGGGGTTCTAAATAATCGGGTGGCCCAGAGGAATCCTGAAACGGGGGATATAGGCGCCAACCACCAGATGGAGTCTTCTCTAAGGTCACGGAGTTTCAGAGGATCCTGGTGGGAGGGGCGACAGAAGGTGCCACGGGGCGGAATCTCTGCGGCGACCAAAACTGGCGTGATAGGTCAAAGATATGGGGATTAGGCGCGGATCCTGAGGATCCTGAACAGAGCAGGGAATTCTTAGACTGACGCGGGGGTTCGAGGGGTCACGGATGGAATCCTCCAACGATGGCAGACATCGCGGACCGCGGTGCGGCGTCTTCTGGGAGTCCCGGGATGACAGGGCTAGAACCCACCCTCTAGTCAGGGTAAGGGACTGACCCACCCAAGATAATCCCTGCTCATCCCCTTGGTTGCTTGGCAAAGCAATCAGGGTTATCCCAGAGGCAATGTGCAAAGCATTTGTTCAGCACACACACACCAGTGAAACACTTCATACACCACAAAAGAGACACCAAACCAGTATATATAAAAATATCACTTTGTATTATATGCAAAACACATTAGACCACAATCACATAAATCACCTAGATCACACTGGCTATTAGACCTCACAGGTGCTGAGTTAACGCGACACACCGGCGGGAACACGGTTTTACAGACTGACGTGGCAGTTTACGTGAGAACCAGTGAGACAGTGACTTGGCACAGACTCACATACGGGTACAGGTATGCCCGGAATGGGCTTCATCCCAGAACACTAATTCAAAAGCTAATTGGTGCAGGGTGGAGTGACAGAACCCACGCCCTGATGAAATTGCTGTGAGTTTTTCCTGGGGCAATGAAACATGTCAGCTTTTAAGAGGGAAGACACACAGCACTGAATAAAAGTCCAATAGCCAGTGTGATCTAGATCAGTTTTAATATAGTGGGGTTGATTCTGCGGTACATTGGATCTTTTACTGATGTACAGGCAGTGTTCGACATCCTAGCACCAGTGTTCACCCTTTGTTTCCTTTTCACATTTACAATTTATGTTTAGGTTGGTAGTTGCTGATGATGAGCTGAGGTAGTAGGCGAGTACCTTCCTGCTTACCCCCACGGTGATACTTCCGTGAGGAACCAACAGCCCTTTCACACATTTTTTCTTTATGCATCTCCTTTTCACTTATTAGAAGTATTTTTCCTCACATTAGGGGAGGGAGAGTGTGTGGGGGTCACACTAGTTGGAAGCGACACACATTTTTTAATTGTAGATTGTGTTTTAAAGTGGTGACCCAGATCCAGTAAACACAGACGGTAGAATCTTTACCGCTGTCCCTATTGATATCATTGAATCTAGGTGAGGATTTGAGGAGGAGACTCACTGTGTGAACAGGTCCATTGTTGTGTATGAAAGTGGGTGCACTTGCCAGGCCAACATGGCAATTTAAAACTGCAAATGCAGACTCTGCAGTGGCAGGTCTCAGATGCATTTACAGGGCTACTCATGTGGGTGGCACAACCAGTGCTGCAGGCCCACTAGTGGCATTTGTTTTACATACCTTGGCGCACTCAGTGCACTTTACTAGGTACTTACCAGAAAATCAAATATGGAAATCGTGGACAACCAATAATTTTCACTTTTTACACAGAGCGAGTATGCACTTTAGCACTGATCAGCAGTGGTAAAGTGCCCAGAATCCTATAGCAAAAACAGAGTCAGAAATATAGGAGGCAAAAGGCAAAATGTTTGGGGATAAAACTGCAAAAAGGGCCAGGTTTAACAAAAATTCTTGCAACATAAAGGATTGTCCTCTAGACTTAGTAAATGGGTTCACTTATTTAGGAGTGAACTTTCTAGCAAGTATGAAGTGGGATCGTCAAATTGATTTAGCATCGCTCAAACTTAGACAGATCTCGGGGGCTCTCAGTCAGGTGCATAATCTCTCTTATTTTAAACCCATTAGCCCAGCCCTTGAAATTTATAATTTGAAAGCTGTTAGTTCAGCACAATATGGATCAGAAGTTTGGAGATTCGAGAACCTCCTAGCTCTTACTATTTCTGAAAATAGGTTTCTAAGAAACATTACTAGACTTCCCCAGAGTACCCCCATGCGCCCACTGTTATTTGATCTAGGTAAGAAACCTACTGCAGCAATAGCCAAATTGGGTCCCCTTCTGTACTGGAGGAGACTATGGTCTACACCTGAGCTTGCAGGCTATGCACAGGGCTTCTTAGAAATCATTAGGAGTGATACATTACATCGTATCAAATGGTTGTGGGCAGTTTGTAACCTATTAGGAGAGCTGGGGTTGATTTCACTGTGTATTGATCCTGTAAACTCTAACTTTCCATCGAAAGCTGTGCTAACGAATAAATACTGGGAATGGTTTCAGGAAAGAAAGGCAAGAAAACAAGCGTCGACTTCCCTTCCCAGCCTCTTCTTGGACCATAAAGCTGCCCCGTGGATGGAACCCTACTGGGATGCGATTACTAAACCCATGGACCGTAAACTGTACTTCCATTTCAGGGTGGAAACGCTCGTGGTGAGACTGTTGACCATTAAATGGTCAGCCCAATCACCTACTAGGTGCCCGGGGTGTAGATCTTTTAACGAGTCTACGGCTCATATTCTTTTTGTTTGCGTTTCCTATATAGTTCCGCGCCGGGCCTGGCTGATGCCAATTTGTGGGTCCCTGGGCTCAAGGGTGGCTGAGGAAGCCGAACGCATCATGCGTACTGATACTTCATTACCTATTGCACTAGCTATGGCAACATTTTTAGGCTGGCCATGGATTCCGAGGGATCGCCTCATTGCTCAGAGTATTTGAACAAAAACATTGATCTTTTATAATGTTGTAATATGCACACATTTAAATGTTTTATCTTTTTAACTTGATGTTTTTTAAGCATTTTTATCACTTGTACTTTCTGATGGGGATGCAACATAGTCTTTTGAATGATTTACTGGCTTTTATACCTGTGATTTTTATAATTAATTGTATTTGCTGATATGCACATTGCTTTTATGGCTGTAAAAGTCAAATAAAGCGTTTTGAAATTGAAATTGAAATTGAAATGTCCTGATCTTGGCAGAGTTTTTGCAAGTGTTCATTACCTAATTTTGTGCGATGCCCACCACATTCCAAGATGCTAATTTGAGTGACTCTTTATTTACTCCCTTCAGCATGTCAGTGGATTTGGGACGCGCTTGGGTGTCGGGATACAGAATATACGATCTGACAAGACCCTCGCCAGGGTTAATATATCTGGGAGTAGTCAATCGCATGCTTCCGGGTCAGAGAGGGGGGCGAATCTATTCTTAAGAGTCAGACCAATGCAGCAGTATTTCCTGGTAAGTTGGGCCATGTTGAGCCTCCCCTTGATTGACCTCTGCGTTCTTTAGCTAGTAAGGAAACAGGCCTATACAAGTATTCCAGTGGTAATGCTGTGAGCCCTTAGGTGGGACTCTATCTAACTGGGCTAGAACAGATCTAGCTACAAGTTCATTATTCAAATTTATCACCACACAGTCACCCTGTATTATTTAATTGGACAAACTCAGCCACCGTATCTTTCTGGCCATGATAATTTGATTAGACAGAGGGCTACCCCTCCCCCCACATCAAATAAATGGCATGACAACCAGTAGAGAGATTTGTCCATTACTTGGTTTGTCGTTTCTAGCTGATCCTCCCTCAAAGTTGGTACATTTGCCAAAATCAGTACGAGTGGGGAAGCAGCCGGTGGAAGGTGCAGTGACTGGTATGAGGTAACAAGCTTTCCCACTTTGGGTCTTCCGGCCTCCCCCATCCCCGAGCCATTATGCCATCAATCTGTTTGGAATACTGTTTGGAATACCACTAGTGTGTGGCTTTGGTGTAATATCTTCCACTGGCTTCTCAGAGTGCTCATTGCTGTCAAGATCTGCAGGACAGAGGGTGCGGTGATCCGGCCAAAGCGTTCCTGAATCATCGGAAGAACAAAGACTACAAATCCCAGCAGGCTGAGGGACACGTCACGTATGTGACGCACGATGCGCGCGCAGCGGAGGAAACAAAGGGACTCCTGGGGAATCAGGCGGTGCCGATAATTCCTTCCAGTTCCTTGGTGACGGTTGGTTTACATGGATATGCGGTAAGAAAGCGGATCTTACCCGCGGAACCCTGATACTTTCTTTAGTATCATTTGGACCGGTACGAGCCACGTTTTCGGCGTGCCATTCTGTTCAGCTTGTTGTTTTCCTCTCGGCTGAGGGGGAACTTGGTTAGCTGCATGATTAGCGGGCAAGGAGGTTTTGTGAGTACAAAGCAAGTTGCATTTCAGAGTGCAATTAACTTTGAAGTTTCCAGGGAACCGCCGCGTTTGCTCTCTCCTTGTAGCAGCCCACGGTGACAAGCCTGGATACGCATTGACGGTGTTGAAGGTCAGGGGTGTGTGCTTAACACCCATAACAAAGACCCGTCAGTACAAAACAGACTGAGCTGAGAGTCATTAAACCTGTCTTTTGTCATATCCTTTGATTTCCCTTCCACAACATTGTTTATTATTTACCCAACTCAGGAGACGCAGGAGGGGTACCATTTCAGAAGGATTGTTTTCACCCATTGATGTGTGTTTATTTCATGTTCTAGGTAGGTGTGTAGTCCTCCTTAAGCATAGCGCAGCCCTCTTCAGGTTTAGGGTTTTCATGAGATGCTTCTCTGTTTGTTTCTCTACAGCTGGGTAGAGTCTCTGGTACCGCCTCACTCCGTGTCTTCTAAAGAAACAGTCAGTTCTATTTTTCTTTACAGGTACGAGTGTGGCTCTTGTGAGGCATTTTTGATTTAAGGGGACCTAGAGAAGTGGGTGGGTTAGAATCTCATACACGGGACGGTTTTCTAAAACACTTGTCCTTTGTCATTTCAGGTCTCCCTCCCTGCTGTCCCCTTCCTTTCCCTCCCCGGTTGGACTCGCTTAGCAGTCTGTGTTTTAAACTTCAGACTCTGAGGTCGTTCATAGGGGAGGTTATAGGCATTTTCAGCACAGGCCCGAAGAGGCCAGAAAGCAGAGCCTGACAATTGCATTGTGAAATGAGCATTTCAGGGTGAAGGGGGGCTAGTTTTGGGGTTGTCATTTGGGTATGTGGCCAGGCCCAAATTACTATGTGAGTGATATGGTTGATGTTGCTCAGTTTTAGCTTCCAATAGCTGCCCCCCCGTGAGTGTGATACAAAACCAGGGCCCATCCCGTGACATAAAGGTTTAGTAGGATGTAAGCTATTAATGCCCTGGTCCTCAATATGAGATAGCCTCTCTTCAATCTGTGTTAGTTTAAGTAGGAGGGGGCTCAACAGGGAGGTGACCATAGTTTCCAATTTCTTCTACATGTCATCATCATTTATCCGTAGGGGCGAGGTAGGAGGATTGGTAATACTCAAGCCAGTTTCATTAACCCTTTCCCTGTACTGTAGTGCATTGATTTTCCAATGGGAAGACAGGAGGATGTTTATCTGCATAATTGTTTTTATATAGTACCTCATGTGACATACATCATTCATAGTAACTATTAATCTACCTTGTAGTCAGGGGGAAATTAAGGCATTTAACAGAGTATGGCCATGATAGGAATGAGATAACTGTCTAATACAGCTGCCCCACCTGCAGATAGTAGCAAAGTAAAGCAGGGTATGTCTAGGGCACCGGCTGAGGTAGCAAACCTACCTTAATTTAGCCCATCAAGAGAGAGAAATATACTTGTATACTCCACAGTGTATAATGCCTGAAACTCTAAACACATCAAAATTGAATGGCCCGAGGATACCAGCAAATGTATTTCTACTGTGCCACTATATCATTGTATGTGTATTGATAAAATCATTGTTTGCAATTTGTCTTTTTTCTTTCTGGGTATAGCTACTCCTGCTGATCCAACATATCCTAACAGGAAGGAAATAGCAGCCCGGACCCGGCAGAGGAAACTTGAGGCCATCAGGGCAGAATACCAGCAGATGGTGGCCTTGGAGGAGGAGGCAGCAGCGTCTGCAGCAGTTGCAGATGCCCGAGCCCCAGCCAGGCCCCAGTGCCTCCAGTGCACTGTCACCATGGTCCAAAGGCAGATGTCGCCACCATTCTGCCACAGCAACTCCCCCCTATTTCCGTGCACTTCAGCGTGGCATTATGCAAAGTCTGGCACTCCTGGAAGCCAGGCAGGTGGAATGGATGGAGACAATGGAGAGGCTCTTCCTCTCTCCCTCAGTGAACAGATGGCGAATCTTACTATGAACCATGCCAGAGTCCTACTTATTGGGGACCTGAAATATTGGTTTAACGATGTGGGTGGGGGGCCTCAGTCGGCTGAGCTCTCTGAACTACTCTCTAGCATCAACCTGGTTCAACAACTCACTGCCCCACCGACATCAAGGGCCACATCCTTGACCAAATTTGGTCTTATAACATGGAATTCTAGCCACCTATCATCTCTCCCTGTTTATGGTCCGATCACCATCTGATCGAATTCACAGCCACCTTTAGTCGCAGTAATCCACAAAAATTTGCCCCCTCTCCAATTATTTTACATTGGGGACCAAATACACTCTTATTTTAATTCGGTCCAGTATATTTATTTATACCTTTTAATTATATTCTTTTGTACAAACACAGTTTCGAATGGCAGAAAAAGAATACACCAAACAAACAATTACTGACAAAACTCATTAAATAAACAGTTAGCACCAAAACATATTTACAAAATCAACAAACAATGAATAGACACAATACATCCAACATTCAATATACATTGCAGTGCAAGTTTTTGCAATATACGAAATCAAATCAATGGTCAAACTTCATGACATTAGCAGAAGTTACTACATTTAAATCAGGAATAAAGAAATATATCACAATTCTCCTGAAACACTATAGTTGTTTACAATTCGCTCTTGCTGTAATAGCCGACGCGTTTCAAGTTTAGACCATCAATGTCCAAACCATCTTCAGGGCTTTGTATTATTCTGTGTGAAGCTATGTAGATTAACTTCTCTCACTAGGCACGACTCTTTTCCTCAACTGACAAGCAGTGCTCTATATTCAGCGTGCAACAGTCTTGGACTGCGCTATCTTGCGTATCACCGGGGGGCGGGGAAATATCTGGTTCGTTCTTCTTAAAGTCCTTGTAATCATGTACTGGTGGCAGTCAAGGGCCTTTGTTTTCTTTCTTTATTTTTCTTTAAGTCCTCCACGTCTACCTGAATCTTCGGTAGCGCAAGGCGTCGCCCCTCGCCTTCTGTCTACGGCCCCGTCCGGGGCTGTAGGAAAAACGACCTCGCCTCCTGATTAATGCTTGGCGGGTTGCACTTCAGATAACAAATATCCCTTTTCTGCATACGCAGTGCGCTCTTTCTCTGTTGTGCTCCTCGGTTGCTACTAGTAAAATAATTGGAGAGGGGGCAAATTTTTGTGGATTACAAGTATATAGGACCCAGCCCTCCTTCATCCCCACTAAGGGTCTACCTCCTTTTTTGTGTTCTTACCTTTAGTCGCAGGGCAAAGACCCCTAAGGTAGAGGGAGGCCTGACTAAAAAGTGGAGAGCACTTGATACCCAGGAGTCCATTAACACACTAGCTAGCTCCCTCCCCACCGTCAATTCCAACTTTAATGTCGACTCCATGGAGAAAGACATCACGGATTGGCTATTGGCGGCAAGCGATATCCATGCTCCGCTCACCAAATTATCTCGGGCCAGACATTATGAAGCTCATAAATGGTTCACCAGTGAACTGAAAACTCAAAAATTATTGCTTCGTCAGCTAGAAAGGAAATGGAGGCATGATTATGCCAGCAAGGATATACAGCTTTATCTGTCAGCCCGTGGGGACTAGAAGAAAGTTATATTGGCTGCCAAGGCCTCGTATTTCTCCACCAGGATTCTCGCTGCCCCTAATAAATCCAGATACATTTTTAGGATCGTAAACGAACTCAGCAGTGATGACAGAACTTCTCCCTGTCAGGTCCCCACGCAAAAGCAGTGTAACTCACTGAACAACTTTTGTGTGGAAAAAATTTAAACTATCAGCCCCTCGACAATGAATCATTATACAGTTCTATGTCCTGACACCTTACTGGAGTTAATGTCCCGTGTCAAGTCGGGCTCTCCTAAGGACTGCTGTCCTCCTTCTGTCTTAAAGGATACCTTTGTGGCTCTACCTCACAGTATTCTTCCTCTCCTCAATGAATCTCTAAAGAAGGGAGAAGTACCTAGAGCCTTCAAAAACACCACATTTGTTCCTCTCCTTAAGAAACCCAGAGGAGACCCCTCAAACTTATCAAACTATCGCCCTATCTCCCTCCTCCCATTTTTTGCTAAAATTTTAGAGGCCCACGTGGCTAGGTGCCTCTCTAATTTTATTGAAGAAACGGACTATTTGGAGCCTAACCAAGCCAGTTTTCGGCTGGCTCATTCTACAGAGTCAGTTATCCTGGTGGTGTTGGATACTTTAAGGGCCAACGCTGAATTAGGGACCCCGCAAGCACTTGTGCTTCTGGATCTGTCGGCAGCGTTCGACACGGTCGACCATATCACCTTGTTGAACCGTGTCGGACAAGCTGGTATACGGGGCGCTGCCTTTAAGTGGATAAAGTCCTTTCTCACGGACAGAACTCAAGCAGTACGTCTTGGGAAGTATACTGCCCCTAACCTATCCACGTCCTGTGGGGTTCCACAGGGCTCCTCCCTCTCCCCATTATTGTTCAACCTCTACATCAGGCCTCTGATTCACCCACTTAAAGCCAGGGTAATCACTGTCTTCAATTATGCTGATGACCTTCAGCTTGTTTTCTCGCTGGTGTCTCCCAATGCAGCGGCTGAATTTCAATCCACAATGCGTCACATCCAGCTCTGGATGGATATGAATCAATTGAAGCTTAACCCTGGCAAGACAGAACTGGTGCTGCCTGGGAAGAGCTCCACGTGTTGGGGATCTAATTTTTTGCCAGGCGAATTAGGCCCACCCCAGTCCCCTCTCTATCAGTAAAGAGTCTTGGGGTGACAATAGACTCCGACCTCACTCTGAGAGGACAGGTGGGTGTCGTGGTTTCTTCCAGCCTTTTCCAACTGTGCAAAATAAGGAAAATATCACACTTTCTATCCCATCATGCCCTGTTTCAAGTGATTATTGCTCTGGTACTTTCACGCCTGGACTTCTCTAACTCCCTGTATACTGGCCTCCCTCAGGGCCTGCTTAACGGCCTCCAAATGGTCCAGAATCAGGCGGCGAGACTGATTTATAAACAGCCGAAATGGCAATCGGCCAGGCCTTTACTGGCTAAACTTCACTGGCTGCCTATAGTACATCGTGCCGCCTTTAAGACCAGCTGCATAGTTTTCAAAACACTGCACTGTATGAGCCCAAAATTTCTTAATAGTCTGATCACCAAACATGCCCCATACATAACCTCCTATCTGCCCACCTCCATCTCCTTACCACCCCTACCATCAAATTAAAATGGCAGGGTGGATGCAGGTTCTCTTACTTGGCACCCAGGCTCTGGAACTCACTTCCACTCCCAGTCAGGAACTGCAACAACTTACTGGGATTCAGAAAGGCTTTGAAGACATGGCTTTTCGTGCAACCCTATTAACTTGGTCTCCCGCATCAACATTCATCCCTGAAACCTTCGGTGACCGTGCGCTTTATAAATTGTTCTTAACATAACATAACAATACATAACATCAAGAAACTCCTAGACTGCCATTAGTTCCCTCTTCTGCCCCTTTTTTAATCCTTGTTTTGGTGGGTGGACCTTGTTGTGGAGAGAGGGTAGGAATGCGGGAGTTGGGGAATTATGGGGATCTTATTTATGGACAATTTCATTTTTGAACTTGGACACTACTTGGGAAATTGGTTGGGGTTAGGGAGAGGGGTGGGCCACTTGTGGGTTTACTAGTTTATATTTGACAGGGGAATACACTTTTGATAGTTTTGCATTATGGCTTGTATCTTATTTGGAGGCTTACTGCTTTACCTTGCACTACTGCTGTTGCCGCAGCTAGTTTTTAAAATCTGCTGACTGTGTAACAACAAAATAGTTATGTGGTACCCTCCCTTGTCCTACTGCTCTCTCCTCCTAGTCTCTGCAGTCTGCAACTATATTAACCCCTAAGGACTCTGAGGGGGTGGGTGGGTGAATTTCCATTGTATATAGAATGATTACATTTCAATAATGAATCAACCAAAGTTCTCTTACCTGATTGGCTGAAGCAAGAGCTGCATGGGTGGAGAGGAGTCCAGCCGGTGGCAGTGGGTGACTCTATCCGCTGACGCTTGTGTACACAGCATGCACTGTGAGCGCTGAATCACTAGCGTTTTTTAAAACTTAGCGACCACTGCTAATTTTATTTAATCAGTGTATTGTTGTGTTAATTTTGAAACTGCGCCTTACCTGTTGGCTGACATCATTTGTTTGGGTACTTTTGACTGTCTACTCCCGCCCCGGTCCGCCGCGCCCATCTTGGGCGTTTGTTGCGGAGGGTGGAGGAGGAGCCCAACACTTCCGGGCTCAGGGCTGTAACATCCGCGCTCTAGTCGCGCTGTACTCTAATTTTATAAATACCCTGCCTGAGTGCACTCGCGCTGTGGAGAGGAGTCCAGCCGGTGGCAGTGGCTGACTCTATCCGCTGACGCTTGTGTACACAGCATGCACTGTGAGCGCTGAATCACTAGCGTTTTTTAAAACTTAGCGACCACTGCTAATTTTATTTAATCAGTGTATTGTTGTGTTAATTTTGAAACTGCGCCTTACCTGTTGGCTGACATCATTTGTTTGGGTACTTTTGACTGTCTACTCCCGCCCCGGTCCGCCGCGCCCATCTTGGGCGTTTGTTGCGGAGGGTGGAGGAGGAGCCCAACACTTCCGGGCTCAGGGCTGTAACATCCGCGCTCTAGTCGCGCTGTACTCTAATTTTATAAATACCCTGCCTGAGTGCACTCGCGCTGTGGAGAGGAGTCCAGCCGGTGGCAGTGGCTGACTCTATCCGCTGACGCTTGTGTACACAGCATGCACTGTGAGCGCTGAATCACTAGCGTTTTTTAAAACTTAGCGACCACTGCTAATTTTATTTAATCAGTGTATTGTTGTGTTAATTTTGAAACTGCGCCTTACCTGTTGGCTGACATCATTTGTTTGGGTACTTTTGACTGTCTACTCCCGCCCAGGTCCGCCGCGCCCATCTTGGGCGTTTGTTGCGGAGGGTGGAGGAGGAGCCCAACACTTCCGGGCTCAGGGCTGTAACATCCGCGCTCTAGTCGCGCTGTACTCTAATTTTATAAATACCCTGCCTGAGTGCACTCGCGCTGTGGAGAGGAGTCCAGCCGGTGGCAGTGGCTGACTCTATCCGCTGACGCTTGTGTACACAGAATGCACTGTGAGCGCTGAATCACTAGCGTTTTTTAAAACTTAGCGACCACTGCTAATTTTATTTAATCAGTGTATTGTTGTGTTAATTTTGAAACTGCGCCTTACCTGTTGGCTGACATAATTTGTTTGGGTACTTTTGACTGTCTACTCCCGCCCCGGTCCGCCGCGCCCATCTTGGGCGTTTGTTGCGGAGGGTGGAGGAGGAGCCCAACACTTCCGGGCTCAGGGCTGTAACATCCGCGCTCTAGTCGCGCTGTACTCTAATTTTATAAATACCCTGCCTGAGTGCACTCGCGCTGTGGAGAGGAGTCCAGCCGGTGGCAGTGGCTGACTCTATCCGCTGACGCTTGTGTACACAGCATGTACTGTGAGCGCTGAATCACTAGCGTTTTTTAAAACTTAGCGACCACTGCTAATTTTATTTAATCAGTGTATTGTTGTGTTAATTTTGAAACTGCGCCTTACCTGTTGGCTGACATCATTTGTTTGGGTACTTTTGACTGTCTACTCACGCCCCGGTCCGCCGCGCCCATCTTGGGCGTTTGTTGCGGAGGGTGGAGGAGGAGCCCAACACTTCCGGGCTCAGGGCTGTAACATACGCGCTCTAGTCGCCCCTACCCCTCCTATAAATGTGTGGTGGACCGCGGCCGCGCAGCGGACGCGTGCAGCGGGCGCGCTGGAAGCGCGCCGAAGTCGAGCCAAAGTCCAGCCCGTCTGCGCCCGTCCGCGACAGGACGGGGCGCGGGGCTAAGGCCTCTGGGCCCTTGCCTCCCTCCATGATACGCTATGATAGAGAGGAGCTGCTCGCTCTCCGTCCTGAGGCCTCCCTAAACTGTAATCATTCCATGGAGGCGCTACTATTACATGCCTGTCCTCTGTGCTCTTTTAAGCCCCTTAATCCATCTAAGATGGCTCCCGCAAATAGGCAGATTAAGGCAGGACTGATTAACTGCCGCTCTCTCGGTAAACACAGTACTCAAATCTACCACCTTCTTGAGGACGAGGAATTGGATATTATGTTTTTTACCGAGACGTGGTTGGGAGAATTCTCTGACCCTGACGTCATAGAAGCCATGCCCCCTGGCTTCGCCCTTGCTAGACTGGATAGGAAAGATGGCAGGGGCGGGGGAATTGCTATTGCTACGAGAACTCCTATGCAATGTTCCCTACTGCCGGCGAATATTGATCACTGTGAAGCTGGTGTCTTCACCATTAGCATGGGACCGCAAGCCTCCCTCTCAGGCATTCTTGTGTACAGACCACCTGGCAAGATGCATGATTTTATTGCTAGCCTGCTGGAGGTCACCGCTCACCATGCGATTAGAAAACAGAGTTTTCTTGTGCTTGGCGATATGAATGCTCACTTCGATGACCCCTTGGATAGGGAAGCGAGCGACATCAGGTCTGAACTCTACTCCTTACAGCTTGACCTCATAAATCAGGACCCCACTCACAGACTTGGGCACCTCCTAGATCCCATCTTTGGAAATCACTTAAGAGTACAATCCTCCACCCCGATTCCGGTCCCCTGGTCCGATCACTCCATTATTCAGTTTTTCATTCAGTCATCAGAGGATGATTCTAAAAAAGTTTCTGAGCAGCGGTACCTGCGGCGGAAATGGAAATCCTTTTCTCAGGCTACCTTCAATGAACTTCTCACAAAAGGAGGTCCGATAGGAGGCTCGGACTGTGAAACTGCGTACAGTCATCTGCAGACTCGCATTCTAGGAGCCCTTGATAAAACCGCTCCCATTCGTAATGGGAGTAACCATAAGAACACGAGGAAAACCACTGCGTGGTATACTCCTGAACTTCAAACATCTAAATCTGCCTGTAAAAAGCTGGAACGTGAATGGCGTGTTAACTTTTGCCCAATAATTAAAGCACAATATAAAAAAATGCAAAGGGAGTATTATAAAGAAGTTCGCATCTCCAAAGCCGCCCATTATAAAAATCGTATTGATGAGGCAGAGAACTCTTCTAAGGAGCTCTTTAAAATCTTTAAAGAGATCTCTGTACTCTCAAATGACAATAGGTCCTCCAATGATTCAGTGGAAACCTGCAATAGTATTGCGAAGTATTTTTCCGGGAAAATTACGGACATCTATGCCAACTTCTCGGGAAACCTGACCACAAGCCATGCTCTCAGGGTAGACAGAGAGGCTAGTTCCACAGAGCCTGGTCTACATAGTTTCCAGGTTCCTCCATCTGATATATTGGTAAACGTATGTAAAAGTGTCAAATCTGGGTCCCCTCGAGATCCGGCCCCTCCGAAAGTACTGACTGCTAGTTTAGGAGTACTGGAGCCCTATTTTAGACACATTATCCAACTATCGTTTTCTTCGGCCTCTCTTCCGGGAGACTGGAAGAAGGCAATAGTGTTACCAATAAAAAAGAAACCCAATGTAAGCCAGGACATTCTGGAGAATCTACGACCGATCTCCCTCCTACCATACCTTGCGAAAGTGACCGAAAAATTAGCCAACACACAACTCATGGATCACTTAGAATCTAAGAAAGCATTGCACAGCTCCCAATCTGGTTTCCGGAAGAATTATTCGACCGAGACGGCCCTTCTGAGAGCGACTGAAACTCTGCGGATTGGAGCGGATGAAGGTCACACAATGGCTCTTATTATGCTGGACCTCAGCGCTGCGTTCGACACTGTGGCTCATTCCATCTTGCTACAGTGTCTGAGCAGTGCTGGGGTCACCAAGGCGGCATTGGGCTGGCTTAAAGCCTTCTTCTCGGACCGCAGTTTTCAGGTTCAGAGAGGCATGTTTCTTTCTGACAGCGTAGCCTTAGAGCAGGGGGTGCCTCAGGGCTCTGCCCTGAGCCCCACCCTGTTCAACCTATATATGGCTCCGTTGGCAGACGTGGTCCAATCATACGGCATAGAATTAGTATCCTATGCCGATGATACTCAACTGTTCATCTCCCTCTCACAGACACCCGCTTTAGCAGCTGCTAACTTTAAAGCCTGCATGCAGGAGCTTGCAGGATGGATGAACCAACACTGCCTGAAGCTCAACGGCTCAAAAACCGAGGTTCTAGTGATAGGGGGAAATGATGCCAGCTGGACTCAGGAATGGTGGCCCCCTTGCCTTGGCCCTACTCCTATCCCCTGCAAAGAGGCAAAAAACCTGGGGGTCTGTGTGTGTCCGAAACTCTCTTTTGAGAGCCACGTTAACAAAATAGTGGGGAAATGCTTTGGGGTAATGAAGACCTTGAACCGGACGCTGGACCTTCTGCCTTTGGAGGCCAGACGCACCATGACCCAGGCACTAGTCACATCCCGCATAGACTATGCTAATGTATTGCTACTAGGGACAACTGGAAAAAATATAAGACGGCTTCAGGTGCTACAAAACACGGCAGCACGGCTAGTTCTCAGACTCCCCAAAAGAACGGCTTCTAAACCCACCCTGGCTGCCCTCCATTGGCTTCCTATAAAAAGTAGGATCCTATTTAAAGCACTTTTACTTTGCTATAGGATCACTGCTTTGAAAGCCCCAGATTATCTGAAGGATCTAGCCATCCCTTACCAGCCCAAAAGAGCACTTCGCTCCATGGGCATGGGTCTTCTTAAAGTACCTCGTATAAAGAAGGCCAGAATGGGTGGCCGCTCCTTCTGAGTGTTAGCAGCCAACCAATGGAACCTCCTTCCTACTGAAATTAGGCTAGCCAAAACTGAAACTATTTTCAGGAAACTTCTAAAAACACATCTGTTCACCCTTTAGGCATGTCACTACTACTCTCTGCTCTCTCTCCACAGCGCGGGGATACGCCGGAATGGCGTCACCAGGCGCTTTACAAGCCCCTTTATTATTATGGTTTCCCAAGGTGCCATGGTGGTGGTGGTACTAGCAGCATGCTAGCGCACTAACAGTGAAGGCATCAGAAGCGAGGTCCTATTCCATCCTAGGCGAACTCGAACTTTAGGATAAGGACTATTCATAGCAGGGAACAAAACAAATTGAAATAAAAACTGAATTGATGCTGTTATTATATGCAAAATTTAAAAAAAGAAATGAGACAGTGACCAGAGACTAGACTACTAGTACACAAGAAAAGAGACAATAGTGAAAATATGATAAGCAATGCTAAATTGAATTAATCAGAACAATGGTGAGCTAGCAAAAGTTACAAAATGAAGTCGACTCGAGCTACGAAGTGGAGAAGCGTAACCTTTGATGCAATACAATGATGATGTTGGCAAGGATATTCC
Source organism: Lissotriton helveticus (assembly GCF_964261635.1). NCBI lineage: Eukaryota > Metazoa > Chordata > Amphibia > Caudata > Salamandridae > Lissotriton > Lissotriton helveticus. The sequence continues at coordinate 1,788,779,865 of NC_136061.1, forward strand.
TCTGAAAAAAATATTGAACACTGTGCATGGGTGGATAATATTGCCAATGTGGGTTATACTTAGAGCTGAAGATCCTCGCCCGGCACTAAGTTGGTGTTGCTTTCACCACATTTGCCTCACCAAGTACGTGATCAATTCAATGTGTCAATTATTTGTTCACACCTCAATAAATCACACAGCCAGTGGGGGAAGAGGATTCAGGGTTCAATGAATGGATGGCAAAGGGGTTTTGGGAAAAGTTTGACAAAGACAAACACTACACAAGGACAGCATTATTCTTGGCAATGAGCAGCCGAACATCATAAATCTGTTATGGGAGCAAAAGGAAACAAAGGAATGATGATGAGTACAGGTAAACCAAGACAAATTTTCTGTCTGCCCCCAAAGAGACCCAAGTTACATTATATATCTAAATGTTCTGTGGTACTGAGCTTTGAAAGATAGCAACTACATTACAAATGAAATTATCTGTTGGGGTCAAGTAAACAACACACACAGCTCTACTGATTGCTAAAAGAAAAAATGGTATTGTATTGCCAAATTGGGAGTTGCATCTGCATTGCTCTTGGATTGTCCATCAATCTTGGGTGCCTGGCGGATGCGGTTTTGTAAGGTAAACGTGTGTGTTATGTTGGTTTTCCAGAATGGTGCAGGGTAAGAGGGCCTATAGACTGAAAAACGAAAATAATATTGAAGAATCAAGGAGAAAGAAGGTAAACTGCATAAGGAGTGTACTGAGAAGACTCAGAGGCAGCACAAAAGAGAATAGAACAATTGTCCTTTTTGCACTCATTCATTTTATGCCTGATGTGTGACCAATTAGGTGAGGGCAATTTTACAACCACTACAAATCACACAAAAAGTGGCTGCATGTAACTATCGGTATCGGGCTGATCAAACTTGCATCTATCATGATCATCAATTCTTCATAATGAATGATTACAATAATATGCAGCCTAACAGCACGTGCATAATGTGATTATCATTCTTGATTAAATGTCTGTCTCCAGCTACCTTCAACAACAGGCCGCCTACCCAACCACCACTTAGCTTTAAATTTGAGCCAGACAGCATTACACACACACACTGACCAAACTGCATGTTCCCAATCAAGTAAAAACAACGCTCCTTTGTCAAAACTCACCACCACTACACTGAGTTGTGTAGGTCTGTTGTTTAACTTTAAGCCATTTAAAAGTTATCACCTTATCGGTTGGTTTCAGTGAAGTTGAAAACTTTCTTCTTCTGGTGGCAGTTCTCAAAGCAGTCACGCCCACGCCCTGAGGCATTCCATCATCTCTGATCCTCCTGACTCCAACTCTGTACCACCGTGTCCTGACTCAAATGCAATAGATAGACCTGTAGGACAATTTTGTTGCTGCACAGCAAGAGAAACATTGAGTCATTTTTTGTATAGACTTGATATATGTTTGTTTTATCTATTCTAAAGGGACTGGTCTTGTCTCACTCTTTGAGGAGTATAAACCATAAAACAATTAAACAAAGCAGTGTGGAGTGGAACCACTGAAGAAATCTTGCTATCTCTCAAAGTGGAAGGAAAACAAAAATCACATTCAGGGAAAAAAGGAAGATCAGCTGTCGGTTGGCCACTAACATTGTAAATGATCATAAACACATTCAAGCCTTAAAGATAACTAAACACCAGTTTCACACTGCCTGCCCACCACATGAATCATCTCAACACATATCACAAGTTCACAAAAAACAACAATCACTCAGCGTGCAATGGATGCTATTTACCTGTTCGGGCACAGTCAATGTGATCGGGGTACATTGAAGAATGCCGATCCATTGCTCATGAAGCAGATATTTTCCAGTGTAAATCAAATAATGTGGGGCAGTCTGGCTAGTGTAAGAAACAAGGAAAGGATAGATAGTCACAACCCAGGGTTGGAGGCAGGCACACATTTGTTTAATTCCATCCAAACCACTTGAGGGAAATGGGTGTGGGGGAATTCTTCACTGCTCACTGTTGCAACTCTAATCCAGCAATAAAATGTGTCTGTGGGTAAAAGAGTGAGGATAAATTAGTCAACCGTACACAAACAAATGAAAATTAAATAATATTCGCCAATGTTTTGGCATCAACGTAAGAAAGCAGATCAGAGATGGAGAATGTGAAAGAAATTTCAATGATTTTTTGCCCCAGGCCAAGTAGTCAGGGAAGTAGAGCTCATCCTCAAAGTCACTCAGAAATAGGTCATCTAATACACTACTTCCATGACCTGAGTCTCCCTCATCTTCCTTCTGTCGTACTTCAGGTATGGAGTAACCCAGTGGTATAAAGTGCTTATTCATTTTGATCATGGTTAATCTCGCCATGTTTTGGGGTGAGAGACTAGTCCTTCTCAGTCTGACAATGGTACCAGCAGCACTAAAAACACTCTCATTGGAGATACTGCCTACCGGTAAGCCACATATTTTATTGCCAGCCTGCTGAGTGCTGGCCATTGGCACCTCTTCCCATACCATACACCAATGTTGGATCATCAAGATAGGCCTGGACCATCTGCTCATTGGCCATTGATGCTCCTCCTTTCTCTACCTCTTTTTCCTTTGCCTCTGCACTAGACATACGCCCTGCCAGTAGAAACCACTCAGTTGCGAACTTTGGGACTGATTGTCCTGTTCTTGTTGTTGATGGTGATAATGTTTTGGTTTTGCTGCTGCGAGCCAAAAGCACTGCCCTCAGGCTATGGACATGAAAGCTGCCCCACAGCACTTGTGCTCCTGAAGTGTGGGCCTCTAATTCCTGCCATTCCTTTTCCAGCTCACTTGCTTGGTCATCTATCCATGTTTTGCATTTTACATCATCTACGTCAGAATAAAAATGAAAGTGGGCAGAAATCGTTTTCTACAGTGGATAAAGAGTCGTGGCACAGATGTAATGTTTGGATGACACACTGTCTCTTTGCACCCTTATGTATTAACAGATAAGTGAAGAATTAAGCTCTCCACTAAGTTATACACATGTTTTATTTCCTCCACACCTGCGTACATTGCAGATACCGCATTTAGCTGTTCCTGTAGCATGTGCAACAACGGGATAGATTGGCCCATGGTACTGTCCTCCTTGCTGACTTTCTGTGTGAACCCCTTAAAAGAAGGCAGCATCTCTGGCAAGTATTTGAATAGGCCCCATTGGTCCATCGCAATGATCATGCCTTTTACAGTTGCATCCCCTCTTTGCATGATATATTCATTGGTCGGTCTGTACTGTTCAAACAGGTATTCAAGAATGTAATAAGTCAAGTTCCAGCATTTTGGCACCTCCTGTATGATTGCTTTAACTCACATTCTATTATCACACTGAATGACCTTCAGCTGGTTACGGGCTTTATATGAATGGCTGAAATGAGTGTAGATGCTTCTACGGGTGGACAGTAAATTGCTTACTTGGTCTTCTTTTTGAGAAAGCTATGTACAATTATATAGATGCAGTGCACCAAATGCAGGACCCTGAAATAGCCACCATCGGCCATGGCTTTAACTATATTACTGCTATTGTCCGTGGCAACAAATCCAATGTTAAGCCCTCTTGGTCACAGCATTTCAAAGACCTTGTTGTTAAAGTCTTCCAAAATGTTTGCAGCAGTATGGGATTTATCCATGCTGAGTATAACTACTGTTGCATGCTTTTGAGCAGCATTCAAAATCTCACCTGCAGATATCTTTGCTCTAGCCCCGCAAAAGAGATCTAGTGTGAAGTGATGCACATGTAATCAGTGACTTGGCAAATGGTTCAGATGTCTGTTGTCAGCCAAGCAATTCCAGCACATCATGATGTAGCGTTGGAACAGCAACTCTGATGAAATAGGACCGGGTGAGAACCTTCCATTTCAGGCATATGGCTGTCACAATTTCAAGAAAACCTATCCCTTTCACAAAACAAAAAGGGAGGAGGCCCAGCGCTAACATTTTAGCCCGCTTCGTGTTGTAAAAAAATCCAGGCTACTATCCCGGGCATGTTTTTATGTCTTTGTTTGGTCACGTGCACGTGTTTTGTTTAAATGTCCGTGGAAGTAAGTTATGAGTTTACCCGTGAGCAAGGCGGTAATGCCGAAACGTGTAGGGTGCACTTTTGTTTGGCTCATATGCAGTAAAGAAAACGTCTTTGAGGCAGACTATTGGACTTTGGCGTCATTTTGCTGAGAGGAGTGCACGCATGCCCTGTTGCGCGGTGAGTGGTATATATATATATATATATATATATATATATATATATATATATATATATATATTACCTACTGGCGGTCTCCAGTAGGTATATATAGTTAGGATTTTTTCTCTATGGGATTTTTGAAAATTCTATGTCTAATAACTTTGGCGTTCGTAGACGGAATTGGCTGAAATTTTCAGGAAAATGGCACATTTTGTTTCTGAGCAGCCCTTGAAAATTTGGGGGGGGTTCGTCAAGGGGGGGCCGAGAAAAAAGGGGGGTCCCAAAACGTGTTTTTAACATTGAGTTTTCCATAGGGCGGTTGGCCTCACTTTTAGCCCGAACGGCTGAATGGATTTGCACGAAACTTGGCAAAATTGTAGGGACTGGTAGCCCGATGTGCCTTTGCTAGGTCTCAATATATGTGCTCCAGTGGATTTTGAGAAATTAACGTTCAAAAAAAGATATATATCCGTAACAGCGGACCGGGCAGCGCTCCGGTTCGCGGACTTTTCGCGGTACGGAGCTTTGTGAAGCGAAGCTGATTGGTTCTCCGGCGTCTGTGAACATTCCAAACAGTCCGTAGCGGCCGCCATCTTGTCTCTCGGTAGGATCGAGAGACAAGAGGAGGCCAAAGCGAAGGGGCAAATGACCATAAGGGGGCATAGTAGATCCTCGCTGACCCCCTAGGTTTGATGTGGAGGTTTTAAAAGGGCCCCGCTGGGCAAAAAAAAAAAATAATAATAATAATCGAACGGCTGAATGGATTTGCACGAAACTTGGTAAAATATTAGGGACTGGTAGCCCGATGTGCCTTTGCTAGGTCTCAATATATGTGCTCCAGTGGATTTTGAGAAATTAACGTTCAAAAAAAGATATATATCTGTAACAGCGCTCCGCTTCGCGTAACGGAGGTTTGCGAAGCTGATTGGTTCTCCGGCGTCTGTAAACATTGCAAACAGTCCGTAGCGGCCGCCATCTTGTCTCTCGGTAGGATCGAGAGACAAGAGGAGGCCAAAGCGAAGGGGCAAATGACCATAAGGGGGCATAGTAGATCCTCCTTGACCTCTTAGGTTTGATGTGGAGGTTTTAAAAGGGCCCCGCGGGGCAAAAAAAATAATAATAATAATAATCGAACGGCTGAATGGATTTGCACGAAACTTGGCAAAATTGTAGGGACTGGTAGCTCGATTTGCCTTTGCTAGGTCTCAATATATGTGCTTCAGTGGATTTTGAGAAATTAACGTTCAAAAACAAGATATATATCTGTAACAGCGCTCCGCTTCGCGGAGATAAAATTATATCTGTATTACCTAGCTGTTGCTAACACCAGTTAGCGACGGCTAGTAGGAGATAGCGACCATCTTGGGCCCCACTTTGCATGTGAGTGATATTTATCACTAATGACATGCAAAGTGGGCATGCCAAGATGTTAGCGACTGGAAACAGTCGCTAACATCGCTATCTCCTATTATCAACTTTTGGAAATGTTCGCGATAAGCGCGAATATCTCCAAAAGCTAGCACCTGCCCTGAGCAGTTCTTAGCCATGTTATCCAATGGGAGGTGGATAACATGGCTAAGAGCATTAGCTCGGTAATGCATGAATATCGCTGAGTTTTCAGCGATATTAATGCATTGCGGTCGTTTTTTATCGTATTTGCGATAAACCTTGATAATAGCAAGGTTTATCTGCGATAATTTCTGACGATGCTTAGCGGTAAAAAAATCGTTGCTAAGCATCGTTAGGGATAAATATCGCTTAACTTTGGTAATATGCCCCAACGTCTGTTAACGTTCGATTCGAAGGAAATCAGGAAGTGTTGAAAAACATTGTCTGCGCCATCTTGTCTTTTTTCAAATGCCACACTTTTGTCGTGCACGGCAGTCATTTTAGATGCCTTGACCAGACCCACTCTGTGCACGCTGTCGATCCTTAGCATGGCTCCCCACCCTCGCAAGCATCTCCCCCAGGCAGTGGTCACCCCGCTCTCTGTCTTATGCATGGGTAATAAATCTCCCCCCATCTGCGCTGCTCTTCCCTGAGAATCACACCCTGTGCCCGCCCGACACCTCCCTTTCGCCCTATTCACTACCGCACCCTCTGACACTCCTTTTCCTCTGTGTCCGATTGTCCAGGCCGGTCCTAGGGTATCAGCTAGCCCTGCAGATGTAGTTTATGGCCCCAGCTGTAAAGAATCACCCCTCTTCAAAGGAGTTATAGTAGATCAAGGCCCACACTCGATGAGATCCGTCACAGCAGACGCGTTCCTATTATCTGAAAACCATCCTGTATTGTGATTGGGGAGGGGACCGAGCCTGAAGCGGAAGATTCCAGGGATGACTCTTTGTACATCAAAGTTTTTACAATTATGTGTCACATTAAAAATATATAGCACTCCGACAAAGTAGTAAGATTATAAAACTTTAATAACTTATAAATATATACAAGAAAACAAAAACAGTAATAACATATAAACATTTTTAGGGAAAAACAACGAAGTAGCGGTCGGTTGTGCGAATAGTCCCAACGCAGCACAACGTCCAGATTTCTGGCGTGGGGCGTCGCGGGGGGTGGGTCATCAGTAGCAAACTGTTGTGCGAATAGTTCCAAGGCAGCAGAATGATGGCACCAAGGTGATGTCCAGTAAGTTGCCGCACTGGTTTTGGTATCCTACAATGCTGCTCCGAATAACGGCGTGGGGCGCCCCGGGGGAGGCGGCGTGAACTGGCCTCTCCAGGTGGAGTCTCATCTGTTGTAGTGGGGCGCCCCTTTACCGTTTCAGTTGCCATTCCGTCCGTTTTTGGTCCACTGTGTCAAAAGCCGCAATTCAGCTGAGTTGCGCCCACTCTTGCGGTGCAGCGATAGGCGGCTGTCACAGGACTCTCAAAATGGCGGCAGGCTGTTTCCTTTTTGGGCCTGGTCCACTGAAATGGCCCTGGGACACCTTGGAAATCGGACGCTTGTCTGCTAGGTCTTGGACCCCATTCTCGAAAGCGTCCCCTCCGCCTTGAGGATTCATCAAAAGTTTTGGGGGCCCCCGACTCCTGTAGGCTTCTGGTGGGGAGCGGCTGCCATGATTGCTCACGGAATGACCACGACGGAGCTACGAGATGGTGGTGCTCTCATGCTGACGCCAGCTTCAGTCTGAAACATCCAGAAACAAGGTGGGGCTTTCATCGTTTGGGAAAAAAAAAAGTTTTCATCCAATGAAAAGTGTTGTTTTTAGGTCATATGATCAAGCCTTCCATCATTAGGAAACCAAAAGTAAAATGAACCAATGAAAAGTTTTATAAACAAGTCACATGACCTGTTATGCGGCATAGGGTATAAAATGCGGAGAAAATACGTTGGCACGTGAGGCGGCGTCAGTAGCTGACCGATGTGCGAATAGGCCGAAGGCAACACAATGCGCCAAGATCCGGATGGCACCGAGGTGGTGTCCAGCAAGTTGCAGCACTGGTGTGGCCATCCTACAATGCTGAAAGTCGGCGTGGGGCGCCCCGTTGGCCTGTGAGTTTGCGTCAGTAGCGGACCGATGTGCGAATAGGCCGAAGGCAGCACAACGCGCCAAGATCCGGATGGCACCGAGGTGGTGTCTAGTAAGTTGCCGCACTGGTGTGGCCATCCTACAATGTTGAAAGTCGGCGTGGGGCGCCCCGTTGGCCTGTGAGATGGCGTCAGTAGCGGACCGATGTGCGAATGGGGCCAAAGGCAGCGCAACAATATTTTCGGAATAGAAGACACCACAAGGCGCTGAGATGCCAAGATCCGGATGGCACCGAGGTGGTGTCTAGCAAGTTGTGGCACTGGTGTGGCCATCCTACAATGGTAAAAGTCGGCATGGGGCGCCCTGTTGGCCTGTGAGATGGTGTCAGTAGCGGACTGATGTGCGAATGGGGCCAAAGGCAGCGCAACAATATTTTCTGACTGACACCACAAGGCGCTGAGATGCCAAGATCCGGATGGCACCGAGGTGATGTCTAGCAAGTTGCTGTACTGGTGTGGCCATCCTACAATGGTAAAAGTCGGCGTGGGGCGCCCTGTTGGCCTGTGAGATGGTGTCAGTTGCGGACAGATGTGCGAATGGGGCCAAAGGCAGCGCAACAATATTTTCTGTATGGAAGATACCACTAGGTGTTGAGATGCCAAGATCCGGATGGCACCGAGGTGATGTCTAGCAAGTTGCTGTACTGGTGTGGTCATCCTACAATGCTGAAACTCGGCGTGGGGCGCCCCATTAGCCTGTGAGATGGCGTCAGTAGCGGACCGATGTGTGAATAGGCCGGAACCAGCACAAGGCGCCAAGATCCGGATGTCACCGTGGTGGTTTCATAGTTGAGAGGCACTTCATCTGCAGTGGGGCGCCGAGATCCGGATGGCACCGAGGTGATGTCTAGCAAGTTGCTGTACTGGTGTGGTCATCCTACAATGCTGAAACTCGGCGTGGGGCGCCCCATTAGCCTGTGAGATGGCGTCAGTAGCGGACCGATGTGCGAATAGGCCGAAGGCAGCACAACGCGCCAAGATCCGGATGTCACCGTGGTGGTTTCATAGTTGAGAGGCATTTCATCTGCAGTGGGGCGCCGAGATCCGGATGGCACCGAGGTGATGTCTAGCAAGTTGCTGTACTGGTGTGGTCATCCTACAATGCTGAAACTCGGCGTGGGGCGCCCCATTAGCCTGTGAGATGGCGTCAGTAGCGGACCGATGTGCGAATAGGCCGAAGGCAGCACAACGCGCCAAGATCCGGATGTCACCGTGGTGGTTTCATAGTTGAGAGGCACTTCATCTGCAGTGGGGCGCCGAGATCCGGATGGCACCGAGGTGATGTCTAGCAAGTTGCTGTACTGGTGTGGTCATCCTACAATGCTGAAACTCGGCGTGGGGCGCCCCATTAGCCTGTGAGATGGCGTCAGTAGCGGACCGATGTGCGAATAGGCCGAAGGCAGCACAACGCGCCAAGATCCGGATGGCACCGAGGTGGTGTCTAGTAAGGTGCACTGGTGTGGCCATCCTACAATGTTGAAAGTCGGCGTGGGGCGCCCCGTTGGCCTGTGAGATGGCGTCAGTAGCGGACCGATGTGCGAATGGGGCCAAAGGCAGCGCAACAATGTTTTCTGAATAAAAGACACCACAAGGCGCTGAGATGCCAAGATCCGGATGGCACCGAGGTGGTGTCTAGCAAGTTGTGGCACTGGTGTGGCCATCCTACAATGGTAAAAGTCGGCGTGGGGCGCCCTGTTGGCCTGTGAGATGGTGTCAGTAGCGGACCGATGTGCGAATGGGGCCAAAGGCAGCGCAACAATATTTTCCGAATAGAAGACACCACTAGGCGTTGAGATGCCAAAATCCGGATGGCACCGAGGTGGTGTCTAGCAAGTTGCTGTACTGGTGTGGTCATCCTACAATGCTGAAACTCGGCGTGGGGCGCCCAATTAGCCTGTGAGATGGCGTCAGTAGCGGACCGATGTGCGAATGGGGCCAAAGGCAGCGCAACAATATTTTCTGAAGAGAAGACACCAAAAGGGGCTGAGATTCGGTTACCACCGAGGTGATGTCTAGCAAGTTGCCGCACTGGTGTGGCCATCCTACAATACTGCTCCGAATAACGGCGTGGGGTGCCCGAAGGGGGGGGGGCGGCGTGAACGGGCCTTCCTAGGTGGAGGCTCGTCTGCTGTAGTGGGGCGCCCCTTTACCGTTTCAGTTGCCATTCAGCTGAGTTTCGGCTGCTCTTGATGCTACAGCGACAGGCGGCTGCAACAGGACTCTCAAAATGGCGGCCTGTTCTTTGGATTTGGGCCTGGTCCACTAAAATGGCCCTGGGACACCTTAGAACTTGGACGCTCGTTTTTTTTTTCCTTTCCTGTACATGCAAAAAAAGGTAAATGCCCGGTACGTTACACGCTTCATCTGCCACGATGAACTCTCCAGAGGAACCGAAAAAAAATATAGTTATGGTAACTATACCATGCATCGTCATATGGAGAGGTGGCACCAATTAATTATAGTGCTGCATAAAAGAGAGATTTGGAGGAGAACCCCTGACCTGCTAGTACATTCATCAAAGAAGTGGCACTGACAGCATCAGAGGCAAGGGAAACGGTCCCAAATATTTAGAAGAACTTTGGAAAGATTAAAATGACATGTTTAGATTGTGGCAAATTAATTTCATGTGGACAGATGAGTGTTACTCTAATAAATACAGCATATGAACATCATCATAGTCGATGGTTGGTAGAGACATTTTGACTATATCCTGGACCTGCCCGTCCTCGCCCAAAATGGCGCCGGAATAAATGGGACTCGTAACTCCTTGTTGTGTACTGGTTGCAGAACCTTGAAATCACGAGATACGTATGCAGTTTTGAAGCACATGGCGGGCGGGGACGAGAATTGATTGAATATTTCGACATCCCTATTGATATTAAGTTCTGATGTGTTATTGATTACTGTACTATTGAAAGTTCGAATTAACGTCACCCATGGTACTTGCCCGCAAATGTATATCTAGATAATTTTATTGTAACTGGCCCTGTCGTATTTTAATTATAAAATGTACGTCCACCGATTCCGTAACTGTTAGACACCTTAGTTCTTGCAACCTTATGGCCCGCCCGTTACGTTCCTCTACAGTGTAAATGTCTACTCATCATATACGATTAAAGTTTGCTCCGTGGCCGGCCCACGTGGTTATAGGCTCGTATTTGTATAATGAAATTTTCACAATAAAGGTTTTTAAAAGAAAACATGGTAGTAGTATATACATTGGTAAAGTTTTTAATAATAGTCACTGTTTTAGAATCATTAAAAGGCAAGTGAAATAAAGCAGACCAATTACATGAAGAGTAAAAGGTATAATACGAAGGAACGCAGTAAAGATAAATGGTCAAGGGCTGTTGTGTTTTCTATTCCTGCAACATAAAGTGATCGATAAGAATCTCATATTCAGGCGTATCGGCGACTAAGACAGCAGGTCGACCCTCTTTTGCTCAACGGCTCCGTCATGGGACGAAGAAACGCTCTTTTTCTCGAAAAAAGAATATATTTTACTTGCAGGACAGTTGTAAATTTTCCGGGAAAGTACATTAGCCTGGTACATTATAACATATATTTAAGAAAAAATAATGTTCGGAAGTAATAAAAAGCGTAATTTTTAGGTCATATGACCAAGCCTTTCATCATTAGAATAAGAAAAGTAAAATGAACCAATGAAAAGTTTTATTAACAAGTCACATGACTTGTTATGCTTACGTTACGCGCTGCGCGCCCCGGATGACTTCCGGATGCGCTAACGCGGCGCGTCATATGACGCATTACGCGACAACGCAGGTCCAGAATATAGTCAAAATGTCTCCACCAACCAGCGGTCGGAACACAACCCCTTTCAGCAGGCTAAATAGTTCTGTTAAATGACAACAGAAGGGACAGGCAACAAGAACCATTAGTCAAAGAGGGGAGGGCTAGTTCTTCTCTACTGGGTTACATTGGGGCGCTACCGGAACTGATCGAATTGGTAGTCTACAGTGTTTCTGGATGTTTCAGACTGAAGCTGGGGTTAGCATGAGAGCAGCACCATTTCGTAGCTCCGTCGTGGCCATTCCGCAACCAATCATGGCAGCCGCTCTTTATCGTTATTTTGGGCGGGGTGGGTGGCGGAGCCGAGCTGTTTTGCAGCCATCATTGTGTGGAGTTCAGTTCATTTCACTAGTTTTGTATTTGTCATGAGGGGTTGTTCCTAATGTTTCTATTTTAGCGAGGTCAAAAAGAGATCCCATTAGTGGCCTACTGATTTTGCTCGATTCCTTTTCTTTTTTTTTTACACGATTTTTCGTTATCTGCAAAGACTAAACAGAGTATTGCGACTCTGTGTTTGTTTGTAAATAGAGAATGAACCAAAGAGAACCAATTCTAAAACAGTAAATACTTGGATAACAATCAATCAAATGGAGAGAGAAGCAGGCACGACGTATTACAACGGGGGCAAAGGCCTGCGTTAACTACCCTTCACTATGTGCAAAGAGAGAGTACTCCTAATAGAAATGAGGGGGGGGGCACCATTCAAAGCAGATCAGTGTGCATAAACACGAAAATGTTTTCACTTACCACGTACTTGACATTCGACAGCTTATGATATTTGCTATTAAAAAAACATTGAAATTCACTGAAAAAACCATAGGTTATAGACCATATATAGTTAGGAATTAGCATTTACAAAACCTTGAAAATTCACTGAAAAAACCATAGGTTATAGACCATATATAGTTAGGAATTAGCATTTACAAAACATTGAAAATTCACTGAAAAAACCATAGGTTAGAGACCATATATAGTTAGCTGGACATTTTATTGACATAAAACCAATGAAATTCCATATATAGTTAGTTGCACTAACTATATATCGCGCACCCGCAATCCACTGCTGATGATGTCACATATTACATCATTCATGACATGGTCAGTGACATCACTGATGACATCACTGATGACATCTCAAATGACATCACTGATGACATCACTGGTGACATCTCATTTGACATCAATGACCACATCACTGATGATATCATTCATGTGACAATACAATGCATCTCCTCACATTTTAATATAACCTCTGTTTCACCCAGTGTTAAATACAGAGTATAATTTTTGAAACCATTGACACACCAATACTAGTTACTACGTACGCACTCACTGATTGCTACGTCTACACACACCTTCACTCATTCACCCATACAATCATTCATACATACAATCACTCATCTTTACAACACTATCATATGCACTCATACACCTATACAGACACTCACAGTCTGCCACTCATCCATGGAGTTACTCACACACCTAGTCAGTCCTGTAAAGAATCAATGACACTTCCATTTTCTTGTCTATACAGTTAAACATAGAGCACCTTACATTTTCAAACATATACTAACACATACTTACCTTCTTATACAATCATTGATACAAGTACACATTGATCTGCACAGAGTCACACACCTCTCAGCTAGCCACACACACACTTAGTCTCCCATACAAATACTTGGGCAATCAATCAATAACCCATATAGTTACTCATATAGCTACTGATCAACACATGCAGCAGTTTACAGAACAACAGACATAATGATGCACAAATTAAGACAGTTTAGTCACTAACCCATGCACTCAGTGAGACACATTTAATCACTCACTCATACAGTCAGTCATGCACCTACTAAATCCTTCGTCCAGACACTTACACATCCACTCATTCTTCAATATGTAAGACATATTTAAACTTTACAGAAACAAAAAATCACTGGATGTTGTTATCAGTGATGTCATCAGTGATGTCATTTGAGATGTCATCAGTGATGTCATCAGTGATGTCACTGACCATGTCATGAATGATGTAATATGTGACATCATCAGCAGTGGATTGCGGGTGCACGATATATAGTTAGTGCAACTAACTATATATGGAATTTCATTGGTTTTATGTCAATAAAATGTCCAGCTAACTATATATGGTCTCTAACCTATGGTTTTTTCAGTGAATTTTCAATGTTTTGTAAATGCTAATTCCTAACTATATATGGTCTATAACCTATGGTTTTTTCAGTGAATATATATATATATATATATATATATATATATATATATATATATTCACTGAAAAAACCATAGGTTATAGACCATATATAGTTAGGAATTAGCATTTAAAAAACCTTATTTTACTCACACAAAACCATTGAAATTCCATATATAGTTAGTTGCACTAACTATATATTGCGCACCCGCAATCCACTGCTGATCATGTCACATATTACATCATTCATGACATGGTCAGTGACATCACTGATGACATCACTGATGACATCTCAAATGACATCACTGATGACATCACTGATGACAACATCCAGTGACTGTATGTTTCTGTAAAGTTAAAATATGTCTTACATATTGAAGAATGAGTGGATGTATAAGTGTCTGGATGAAGGATTTAGTAGGTGCGTGACTGACTGTATGAGTGAGTGATTAAATGTGTCTCACTGAATGCATGGGTTAGTAACTAAACTGTCCTAATTTGTGCATCATTATGTCTGTTGTTCTGTAAACTGCTGCATGTGTTGATCATTAGCTATACGAGAGGCTATATGTGTTATTAATTGGTTGCCCAAGTATTTCTATGGGAGATTGAGTTTGTGTGGGGGTGGCTGGAAGGTGTGTGACTCTATGCATAGATGTGTGAGCAGTTTATTCACTAGGTGTATGAGTTCAAGAGTGCATGTGGAAACAGCTACATGGGCAGTTGACTGTGTGCATGAGTGTATTGATGAGTGAATGGATATCTCAATGCTACATGTCATAGTAAGTACATATGTAAAACACAGTACATGTGAGAGTTGGCATATATAAATAACTGTGCATGAGAGCCACTGAATGAGTGAGTGGTTGTATCGATCATTGTGAACTTGTATCAGGGATTGTATAAGAGAGTAAATATGTGTTAGTATATGTTTCAATAAGTAAGGTGTGTTTAACTGTATAGTTGAAGAAATGGAGGTGAGATTGTTTCTTTGCATGACTCACTGGGTGTGTGAGTAACTCCATGGATGAGTGGCAGTGTGTGAGTGTCTGTATACACTGAGTGTATCTAAGGTTATATTAGAGTCTGAAGAGGTTTATCGTATTAGCACAAGAATGATGTCAAATGAGATGTCATCAGTGATGTCATCAGTGATGTCATTTGAGATGTCATCAGTGATGTCATCAGTGATGTCACTGACCATGTCATGAATGATGTAATATGTGACATGATCAGCAGTGGATTGCGGGTGCGCAATATATAGTTAGTGCAACTAACTATATATGGAATTTCAATGGTTTTGTGTGAGTAAAATAAGGTTTTTTAAATGCTAATTCCTAACTATATATGGTCTATAACCTATGGTTTTTTCAGTGAATTTTCAAGGTTTTGTAAATGCTAATTCCTAACTATATATGGTCTATAACCTATGGTTTTTTCAGTGAATTTCAATGGTTTTTTAATAGCAAATATCATAAGCTGTCGAATGTCAAGTACGTGGTAAGTGAAAACATTTTCGTGTTTATGCACACTGATCTGCTTTGAATGGTGCCCCCCCCCTCATTTCTATTAGGAGTACTCTCTCTTTGCAGATAGTGAAAGGTAGTTAACGCAGGCCTTTGCCCCCGTTGTAATCCGTCGTGCCTGCTTCTCTCTCCATTTGATTGATTGTTATCCAAGTATTTACTGTTTTAGAATTAGTTCTCTTTGGTTCATTCTCTATTTACAAACAAACACAGAGTCGCAATACTCTGTTTAGTCTTTGCAGATAACGAAAAATCGTGTAAAAAAAAAGAAAAGGAATCGAGCAAAATCAGTAGGCCACTAATGGGATCTCTTTTTGACCTCGCTAAAATAGAAACATTAGGAACAACCCCTCATGACAAATACAAAACTAGTGAGATGAACTGAACTCCACACAATGATGGCTGCAAAACAGCTCGGGTCCGCCACCCACCCCGCCCAAAATAACGATAAAGAACGGCTGCCATGATTGTTGAGGAATGACCACGACGGAGCTACGAAATGGTGCTGCTCTCATGCTAACCCCAGCTTCAGTCTGAAACATCCAGAAACACTGTAGACTACCAATTCGATCAGTTCCGGTAGCGCCCCAATGTAACCCGGTAGAGAAGAACTAGCCCTCCCCTCTTTGACTGATGGTTCTTGTTGCCTGTCCCTTCTGTTGTCATTTAACAGAACTATTTAGCCTGCTGAAAGGGGTTGTGTTCCGACCGCTGGTTGGTGGAGACATTTTGACTATATTCTGGACCTGCGTTGTCGCGTAATGCGTCATATGACGCGCCGCGTTAGCGCATCCGGAAGTCATCCGGGGCGCGCAGCGCGTAACGTAAGCATAACAAGTCATGTGACTTGTTAATAAAACTTTTCATTGGTTCATTTTACTTTTCTTATTGTAATGATGAAAGGCTTGGTCATATGACCTAAAAATTACGCGTTTCATTACTTCCGAACATTATTTTTTCTTAAATATATGTTATAATGTTCCAGGCTAATGTACTTTCCCGGAAATTTTACAACTGTCCTGCAAGTAAAATATATTCTTTTTTCGAGAAAAAGAGCGTTTCTTCGTCCCATGACGGAGCCGTTGAGCAAAAGAGGGTCGACCTGCTGTCTTAGTCGCCGATACGCCTGAATATGAGATTCTTATCGATCACTTTATGTTGCAGGAATAGAAAACACAACAGCCCTTGACCATTTATCTTTACTGCGTTCCTTCGTATTATACCTTTTACCCTTCATGTAATTGGTCTGCTTTATTTCACTTGCCTTTTAATGATTCTAAAACAGTCACTATTATTAAAAACTTTACCAATGTATATACTACTACCATGTTTTCTTTTAAAAACCTTTATTGTGAAAATTTCATTATACAAATACGAGCCTATAACCACATGGGCCTGCCACAGAGCAAACTGTAATCGTATATGATGAATAGACATTTACACTGTAGAGGAACGTAACGGGCGGGCCATTAGGTTGCAAGAACTAAGGTGTCTAACAGTTACGGAATCGGTGGACGTACATTTTATAATTAAAATACGACAGGGCCAGTTACAATAAAATTATCTAGATATACATTTGCGGGCAAGTCCCATGGGTGACGTTAATTCGAACTTTCAACAGTACAGTAATCAATAACACATCAGAACTTAATATCAATAGGGATGTCGAAATAGTCAATCAATTCTCGTCCCCGCCCGCCATGTGCT
This sequence comes from Lissotriton helveticus, assembly GCF_964261635.1. NCBI lineage: Eukaryota > Metazoa > Chordata > Amphibia > Caudata > Salamandridae > Lissotriton > Lissotriton helveticus. Next base: position 1,788,796,846 of record NC_136061.1, read on the forward strand.
TCAAAACTGCATACGTATCTCGTGATTTCAAGGTTCTGCAACCAGTACACAACAAGGAGTTACGAGTCCCATTTATTCCGGCGCCATTTTGGGCGAGGACGGGCAGGTCCAGGATATAGTCAAAATGTCTCTACCAACCATCGACTATGATGATGTTTATATGCTGTATTTATTAGAGTAACACTCATCTGTCCACATGAAATTAATTTGCCACAATCTAAACATGTCATTTTAATCTTTCCAAAGTTCTTCTAAATATTTGGGACCGTTTCCCTTGCCTCTGAAGCTCTCAGTGCCACTTCTTTGATGAATGTACTAGCAGGTCAGGGGTTCTCCTCCAAATCTCTCTGTTATGCAGCACTATAATTAATTGGTGCCACCTCTCCATATGACGATGCATGGTATAGTTACCACAACTATATTTTTTTTCGGTTCCTCTGGAGAGTTCATCGTGGCAGATGAAGCGTGTAACGTACCAAGCATTTACCTTTTTTTGCATGTACAGGAAAGGAAAAAAAAATCGAGCGTCCGAGTTCTAAGGTGTCCCAGGGCCATTTTAGTGGACCAGGCCCAAATCCAAAGAACAGGCCGCCATTTTGAGAGTCCTCTTGCAGCCGCCTGTCGCTGTAGCATCAAGAGCAGCCGAAACTCAGCTGAATGGCAACTGAAACGGTAAAGGGGCCCCCTACTACAGCAGACGAGCCTCCACCTAGGAAGGCCCATTCACGCCGGCTCCCCCCCCCTTCGGGCACCCCACGCCGTTATTCGGAGCAGTATTGTAGGATGGCCACACCAGTGCGGCAACTTGCTAGACATCACCTCGGTGGTAACCGAATCTCAACGCCTTGTGGTGTCTTCTATTCAAAAAACATTGTTATGCTGCCTTCGACCTATTCGCCGCAAGTGCGCACACAACTCAACTGCATAGCTTGCTAGACACCACCTCGGTGCCATCCGGATCTTGGAATCTCAGCACCTTTTGGTGTCTTCTCTTCAGAAAATATTGTTGCGCTGCCTTTGGCCCCATTCGCACATCAGTCCGCTACTGACGCCATCTCACAGGCTAATGGGGCGCCCCACGCCGACTTTCAGCATTGTAGAATGACCACACCAGTACAGCAACTTGCTAGACATCACCTCGGTGCCATCCGGATCTCGGCGCCCCACTGCAGATGAAGTGCCTCTAAACTATGAAACCACCACGGTGACATCCGGATCTTGGCGCGTTGTGCTGCCTTCGGCCTATTCGCACATCGGTCCGCTACTGACGCCATCTCACAGGCTAATGGGGCGACCCACGCCGAGTTTCAGCATTGTAGGATGACCACACCAGTACAGCAACTTGCTAGACATCACCTCGGTGCCATCCGAATCTTGGCATCTCAACGCCTAGTGGTATCTTCCATGCAAAAAATATTGTTACGCTGCCTTTGGCCCCATTCGCACATCAGTCCGCAACTTAGACATCACCTCGGTGCCATCCGGATCTTGGCATCTCAGCGCCTTGTGGTGTCAGTCAGAAAATATTGTTGCGCTGCCTTTGGCCCCATTCGCACATCGGTCCGCTACTGACGCCATCTCACAGGCCAACGGGGCGCCCCACGCCAACTTTCAACATTGTAGGATGGCCACAGAAGTGCGACAACTTACTAGACACCACCTCGGTGCCATCCGGATCTTGGCGCGTTGTGCTGCCTTCGGCCTATTCGCACATCGGTCCGCTACTGACGCCATCTCACAGGCCAACGGGGCGCCCCACGCCGACTTTCAGCATTGTTGGATGGCCACACCAGTGCGGCAACTTACTAGACACCACCTCGGTGCCATCCGGATCTTGGCGCGTTGTGCTGCCTTCGGCCTATTCGCACATCGGTCCGCTACTGACGCAAACTCACAGGCCAACGGGGCGCCCCACGCCGACTTTCAGCATTGTAGGATGGCCACACCAGTGCTGCAACTTGCTGGACACCACCTCGGTGCCATCCGGATCTTGGCGCGTTGTATTGCCTTCGGCCTATTCGCACATCGGTCCGCTACTGACGCCGCCTCACGTGCCAACGTATTTTCTCCGCATTTTATACCCTATGCCGCATAACAGGTCATGTGACTTGTTTATAAAACTTTTCATTGGTTCATTTTACTTTTGGTTTCCTAATGATGGAAGGCTTGATCATATGACCTAAAAACAACACTTTTCATTGGATGAAAACTTTTTTTTTTTTCCCAAACGATGAAAGCCCCACCTTGTTTCTGGATGTTTCAGACTAAACTGGCGTCAGCATGAGAGCACCACCATCTTGTAGCTCCGTCGTGGTCATTCCGCGAGCAATCATGGCAGCCGCTCCCCACCAGAAGCCTGCAGGAGTCGGGGCCCCCAAAACTTTTGATGAATTCTCAAGGCGGAGGGGACGCTTTCGAGAATGGGGTCCAAGACCTAGCAGACAAGCGTCCGATTTCCAAGGTGTCCCAGGGCCATTTCAGTGGACCAGGCCCAAAAAGGAAAGAGCCTGCCGCCATTTTGAGAGTCCTGTGACAGCCGCCTATCGCTGCACCGCAAGAGTGGGCGCAACTCAGCTGAATTGCGGCTTTTGACACAGTGGACCAAAAACGGACGGAATGGCAACTGAAACGGTAAAGGGGCGCCCCACTACAACAGATGACACTCCACCTGGAGAGGCCCGTTCACGCCGCCTCCCCCGGGGCGCCCCACGCCGTTATTCGGAGCAGCATTGTAGGATACCAAAACCAGTGCGGCAACTTACTGGACATCACCTTGGTGCCATCGTTCTGCTGCCTTGGAACTATTCGCACAACAGTTTGCTACTGATGACCCACCCCCCGCGACGCCCCACGCCGTTATTTGCTGGGTGGCAACTTACTAGACATCACTTTCGTGTCATCTAGATTTCGGCGCGTTCTGCTGCCTTGGAACTATTCGCACAACAGTTTGCTACTGATGACCCACCCCCCGCGACGCCCCACGCCGGAAATCTGGACGTTGTGCTGCATTGGGACTATTCGCACAGCCGACCGCTACTTCGTTGTTTTTCCCTTAAAATGTTTATATGTTATTACTATTTTTGTTTTCTTGTATATATTTATAAATTATTAAAGTTTTATAATCTTACTACTTTGTCGGAGTGCTATATATTTTTAATGTGACACATAATTGTAAAAACTTTGATGTACAAAGAGTCATCCCTGGAATCTTCCGCTTCACGCTCGGTCCCCTCCCCAATCACAATACAGGATGGTTTTCAGATAATAGCAACGCTTCTGCTGTGACGGATCTCATTGAGTGTGGGCCTTGATCTACTATAACTCCTTTGAAGAGGGGTGATTCTTTACAGCTGTGGCCATAAACTACATCTGCAGGGCTAGCTGATAGCCTAGGACCGGCCTGGACAATCGGACACAGAGGAAAAGGAGTGTCAGAGGGTGCGGTAGTGAATAGGGCGAAAGGGAGGTGTCGGGCGGGCACAGGGTGTGATTCTCAGGGAAGAGCAGCGCAGATGGGGGGAGGTTTATTACCCATGCATAAGACAGAGAGCGGGGATGACCACTGCCTGGGTGAGATGCTTGCGAGGGTGGGGAGCCATGCTAAGGATCGACAGCGTGCACAGAGTGGGTCTGGTCAAGGCATCTAAAATGGCTGCCGTGCACGACAAAAGTGTGGCATTTGAAAAAAGACAAGATGGCGCAGACAATGTTTTTCAACACTTCCTGATTTCCTTCGAATCGAACGTTAACAGACGTTGGGGCATATTACCAAAGTTAAGCGATATTTATCCCTAACGATGCATTGCAAAGATTTTTTTACCGTCAGAAATTATCGCAGATAAACCTTGCTATTATCAAGGTTTATCGCAAATACGATAAAAAACGACCGCAATGCATTAATATCGCTGAAAACTCAGCGATATTCATGCATTACCGAGCTAATGCTCTTAGCCATGTTATCCACCTCCCATTGCATAACATGGCTAAGAACTGCTCAGGGCAGCTGTTACTTTTTGGAGATATTCGCGCTTATCTCGAATATTTCCAAAAGTTGATAATAGGAGATAGCGATGTTAGCGACTGTTTCCAGTCGCTAACATCTTGGCATGCCCACTTTGCATGTCATTAGTGATAAATATCACTCACATGCAAAGTGGGGCCCAAGATGGTCGCTATCTCCTACTAGCCGTCGCTAACTGGTGTTAGCAACAGCTAGGTAATACAGATATAATTTTATCTCCGCGAAGCGGAGCGCTGTTACAGATATATATCTTGTTTTTGAACGTTAATTTCTCAAAATGCACTGAAGCACATATATTGAGACCTAGCAAAGGCACATCGGGCTACCAGTCCCTAATATTTTACCAAGTTTCGTGCAAATCCATTCAGCCGTTCGATTATTATTATTATTTTTTTTTTTTGCCCCGCGGGGCCCTTTTTAAACCTCCACATCAAACCTAGGCGGTCAGCGAGGATCTACTATGCCCCCTTATGGTCATTTGCCCCTTCGCTTTGGCCTCCTCTTGTCTCTCGATCCTACCGAGAGACAAGATGGCGGCCGCTACGTACTGTTTGGAATGTTTACAGACACCGGAGAGCCAATCAGCTTCGCTTCGCAAAGCTCCGTAACGCGAAAAGTACGCGAAGCGGTGCGCTGTTACAGATATATATCTTTTTTTGAACGTTAATTTCTCAAAATCCACTGAAGCACATATATTGAGACCTAGCAAAGGCACATCGGGCTACCAGTCCCTACAATTTTGCCAAGTTTCGTGCAAATCCATTCAGCCGTTCGATTATTATTATTATTATTTTTTTTTGCCCCGCGGGGCCCTTTTAAAACCTCCACATCAAACCTAGGGGGTCAGCGAGGATCTACTATTCCCCCTTATGGTCATTTGCCCCTTCGCTTTGGCCTCCTCTTGTCTCTCGATCCTACCGAGAGACAAGATGGCGGCCGCTACGGACTGTTTGGAATGTTGACAGACGCCGGAGAACCAATCAGCTTCGCTTCACAAAGCTCCGTTGCGCGAAAAGTACGCGTCCTGAAGCGCTGCCCGGTCCGCTGTTACAGATATATATCTTTTTTTAAACGTTAATTTCTCCAAATCCACTGTAGCACATATATTGAGACCTACAAAAGGCACATCGGGCTACCAGTCCCTACAATTTTGCCAAGTTTCGTGCAAATCCATTCAGCCGTTCGGGCTAAAAGTGAGGCCAACCGCCCTATGGAAAACTCAATGTTAAAAACACGTTTTGGGACCCCCCTTTTTTCTCGACCAGGGGCTGCTCAGAAACAAAATGTGCCATTTTCCTGAAAATTTCAGCCAATTCCGTCCACAAACGCCAAAGTTATTAGACATAGAATTTTCAAAAAACCCATAGAGAAAAAATCCTAACTATATATACCTACTGGCGACCGCCAGTAGGTAATATATATATATATATATATATATATATATATATATATATATATATATATATATATATATATATATTATATATATATATATATATTCACTGGAAAAAACATAAGTTTCAGGGGTGTTATAGTTAGTCACATATTACATCATTCATGACATGGTCAGTGACATCACTGATAACATCTCTAAAGACATCATTCACCTATGGTTTTTTCAGTGAATTTCTAAAGTTTTTTAAATGATAATTCCTAATTAAAACCTGCCTGAAACTTATTGTTTTTTAAGTGAATTTCAAAGGTTTTTTAAAAGATAATTCCTTTGTATAACATAATAATTGTATGTGTATTTACCAATATATATTTCGAGTTTTGTTAAAAAATGAATCTGAAATTAGGATATTTCCACATTTATTTTACTGATAAATATGCACTCATGGCTGAAAGGCTGACCATTTTCACTCATGTAAACACTCTTAGATGATAAACTATACACAACCTTCATATTAAACTGTGCAAGTTTTCTTATACGAGGATATATATTGCTCTTTAAGGCTGTTTACTAAAAGTCTTTTATTGTTTTGTCCTTTTACTTTTAGAATTACAGACCTATTTTCCTACTACTCATCATTGACAGCATTTACAAACGCTCAAAAAATAACCCAATTTCAGTATTTCTCCACACTTTAAAATAAATACAGAGAGGAAAATACGTTTCTGTCTGTATTTATCTTTAAAAATCAATAAAAGCATAAATCAAGGAGCCCTACTTATAATTTAAGAATATTTTCAACTTAATTAGCAGTAATTAACATATAAATGTGGTAAAAGTATGACGCAGCACCTATAATACCTGACTTTCAAGAACATCGTTCACAGTTCGATTCCAAAGTCCATCTGCATCTTAGCCCACCACGATCTCAATGTAGGTAACACCTTGCTTAATCTTCCAAACGTCCCAAACGCCGGCACACCTTTCCGGGGGTAGCTTTACACTTTACAAATGCCAGCATTTTTTTAAATAAAAAGCATAGTGATAACACATATTATTACGTTCTTTTTTTTCTACTATTGTAAACGATATATTGTTTTTTATATCTTCTATTTAGATGTTTTTAATCATGAGAATGCAAAGGACACAGTTTACCGGGTAACTTTTTTAACTCTCCATTGTATGTAGATAATAAGGACCTTCTACGTGTTACTATGGAAATCGAAACCTTTACAGCTTCACAGTTTGTAACTTTTCCTAACACGTGCACAAGTAAAATCCACAGGGAGAGTTCTAAGTATAAAGGGAACAATTGCGCTCTGCAGGATAGACGGCTGTCAAGTCAACATAACACTAAGTAAAATGGTGCTGACAGGAAAGGGGAAACACTACTAACCCCTAATCTAGTGTTTCGAACTCCAAACCACATACAATATTAGCCAAGGACCTGTGCACACATAGGATCAAAAACAGAGTACGTTCATATTAAATACAAATGGAAAGAAAAAGATCGCCACAACTTTTCTTGTGTCTTTTAATGCTTGTTTGCATAGAAACCAGCCAGCCGACACGTGTTTCGTCAGGGAACAGTCAACTCTGACTCTTCAGGGCTGGAATTGGAACAGAGGAAGCTCACTTAGTAAACCACAAATACAGAATCATCATGCCTTTACATAACATAATATCAAAACTGTCAACTTAATCCGGCATCAGTGGAAAGATCAAAAAGTAGTTTCTCAACTGGTACACTACTAAGACATTACTTGAAAACACTGTGTCAAAAGAGTGGAATGGTGCGACGTCAGTACTCAAACGGGTGACAGAAATTTATGAGTGAATCATGCACAAAGGTCACACATGAAATCCAAAATTTTAAAACCCAATAAGAATTCAAGTGGGTATTACTGAAATCTAAAAACCATCTAGAAAGACCAGTGGGTAAAAGAGGCTGCCAATGATATACATTTTTCAATTTATTATAACACCCTCACACACAAGTGCTCCCTTATTGAAGAAAAAAGAGACAAATGAGATCTATATTGAAATAAAAGGCATGCAAGGCACATACCCAAGTTGTAATAGATAGAATGAAAATTCTATAAATAAGAAGTCAAAATAACCAATAGAGATTAATTAATACTACAACTCTTCTAGAAAAGGAGCAAAGAGACAGGGCTGGGTTATTAACGCTCCGAGAACTTACCCCAAAACCGGTGATAATTCCAACCCAGTCGGGGTCTGGGATAGCCTATAAATATTGTGAATAAGATGAAATTGTGATGTTTAACTGTGGAGAGGAGGAAGGGGAGACGATTAGAAATATAGTCCAATAATAGAGAGTAGTGGAGCATACCAAAGTTAATAATAGGACATACCTGATATAAACACTGTTGATTACTAATTCTGTAGCAAAAAACGTAAAGATGACTGAATTTGTCAATCTCTATTCAAGCGTGGAAATATTCCACTGTGTGGGGAAAAACAGTGAGTCAGAAAGAGAGATGCCGTAAGGGCTGATTGCGACAAATAATAAAAAAGGGGAAGAGAGAATATTTCTCCCACACCTCTGGTACCCACCTTAATGGTAATCAGTGATCAAAAATCAAGCCGATATGGGGTCTAAGAGGGACGGGGACGTCAAGCTAGTTATCTGACTAGAAAAAACAGCACCCTATCAGATTCAAGATCAATGGCTGTTGATATTCAAACACTCAAAGTGAAGGAAAGCGAAGATAAAGACCACTCACGGTCGCGTTACTATTGATGTGGTCAAGAACTCATCACAACACGGATCAGTGTCAAGATTCTGTAATTCAAGAAGTGAAAATCAATTAGTGATCAATTCCTGCGACAGAGCGCCTATAAGCTAAATTACAAATATAGTAATCAGAACGGAAGATCCGTTCCAATAATGTTAAGTATTACTTACATGATAACGAAGGAGATCCCGCGTCTCGGTGGTACTCCTATCTACTCGGAAGCTGTGAATTGGGCGTATAAAAAGGAAAAGTAGACTGCGTCACGTAGTTCCGGAATGAACATCCGGGAACACGGAAGTAAAAGGCTTTGTTAGTCTTAAATTGAAGATGCGTAAGGAAGTAATTTTTAGTGTCCAAAATAAGGCAGTGACCCCAGAGAAGAGAAGTCTGTCTACGTGTTCTATTACGTGGTATGAAGACGGGGTCCCGAATGGTCATGTGATGCATAGTGCATCATAAAGCATATGTAAATACAATCTCTAAATAAACCAATTTACTCACTACCTTGTAAATTGGCGCAATTGTTGCATACCAAACAAGCTCCTGGGAGATATAAGTAGATGGAAATAAGATCATGATCCAAAAGTACAAATTTAAAGGCCGAATCACCGCACGACAATATTGAGTAGTATGCTCCCTAATGAGAGTATATCAATAGATTGAATGAATTTGTAGAAAAACTTAAGTGCAATATAACAGGAAAGCAAAGATAAGCAGCAAGGGGAGAAGACTGACAAATGAATCAATCTATATTAAAAGATGTGTCTCAGTTCACATGGAAATTGATAACAGTACAAATGAAGAAAAATAATTTAATGAAAAGGGAGTCCAGATTCCACAACAAATTATGGCAAAGTATAATACGGCACACATACCAGTGCACCACTATATTCGAACCAAAAGTGTGCTAACCAAGGTATCCACAAATGTGATAACTTATCATAGTAGTTACCAAAGGGTGGCACCAGAGTGTTGATATAAGAGTGGGTTTGTGACATAATAGGTCAATTACGTACTGAGATCATATTTAAATTAATTGTAAATCACATATGAGAGAATTGGGCAATGCATAATTATGCACACAAGTAAAACTCATAACGTCGATATTATGAAATTGGTCAGCGGTTGCTGCAATGGCGAGAACTCAACAATACAGTGGTAGCATTCACATTTTTTGGTAACCAAGCAAAATTCATTATCATCCATATTGATGCCACAAAATCAAGCGCCTAAAAGGTTTACATTTGTTGGTAAACAAAACGCATGTCACAAAATCATATGCTGCTGTGAAATACATTTGTTGGTAAACAGAACTCATATGACTATTAGTAAATAAAACAGTTACCAACTAATTAGATGTCACTACATTATGTTCTCTACGAGGTCAGAATAATTCGTATACTGATTCTGAAATAACAGCTAAGGAAGTGGTGAAGTTAGTCTCCCAAGAAGTATTGCATTTCTGAATAGCAATTTAACACATGTTGAACCGACTGCAAACGTATGATCCACATTGCTTCAGTTCTGCGCAAGTGAAGTTCTCTGTTGCCCCCTCTTTGGTGTTGGTCAATTCTCTCAATACCAAAGAAGGTGAACTCTTTATATGTATTTTGTGAGAGACACAGAGCTGCGTGTGTTTCGCGACTGGGTATCTGGCATTACCTTGTTTAATTGGCCTCACATCTTCTGCAATTCTATCTTTCAGTGGCCTAATCATACTGCCTACGTACCTTTTTCCACATTTGCACACAATTACATAGACAACATATCTAGTGGTGCAGTTGATATTCTTCCTGATTACAAATACCTCGTTGTTGGGGCTAGTGAAAGTTTTAACCTTATGTTGAGCCCAATTGCACAGCCCACAGAACCCGCATTTATGGAAACCTATAGAATGTGGATTAAACCAAGTATCCGGATACTTCGATTTAGGTAAAGTCAGGATTAATCTAGTACGGAGTGTCCGGCCCGTCTGAATGTAATTAGTGGGCAATCAAGAATATGTTGGGCTAAAACACTGTTGCCACAAAGTATACCCCATGTTTGCTCATATTTTTTCTTAGTACATAGTTTAGACCATTGAATTCTGTGATCATACGTACAGTAGTGTCACACTCTGATGTTTTGGGCTTAGTTTTCAGAGTGTCTTCTCTTATGATTCTAGTGATTTTCTTAGCTGCTTTTGTTAAGACAGTTTTGCAGTAGCCTCTATTGCGAAATTTTTGTTCCATGTCCTTCACACATTCATGAAATTCTAGGTCTTCACTGCAATTCCGTCTGGCCCTCAGGTATTCCCCATACGGAATGGATCTAATCCGCTGAACAGGATGACTGCCACTTGGATGAAGAACAGAATTGCAGGAAGCGCCCTTCCGGTATAGACGGCTGTTTAGTTTGTCATCCTTAATGTAAAGCTCAATGTCCAAGAAACTGACATTAGTGGAACTGAACTCCATAGTAAACTGCATACCATAATCATTGGTATTGAGATGGTCACTGAATTGTTGTAGTTCACTTTCAGTGTCAGACCGCACCAACAGACAGTCATCTATATACCTGCCCCAGTAGATGATATGGTTAATCCAAGCTGCACCCTCCTTGCCCCAGATCTAGTCCATTTCAAGGCAACCCATGAACAGATTTGCAAAGAAGGGTGAAAACTTGGATCCCATCGCAACACCTTTGCCTATACCACTTGTCATAAAAATGAAGAAGTTGTTCTCTAGTATGAGTTTAATCATGCCAATCAGCATTTAATTATGAAGCCACTGGGAGGCTGGTCTGTTATTGAGCAAACATGTAATGGGCCTCAGTCCCTTATCTGGTTGTATGTTGGTGTATAGAGCCACCACATCAACGGTTGCCAACTGCAAGTCAGGTTGCCATTGTAAGTCTGAAAGTATCCCTAGGATGTGTTTTGAATCCTGGTTGTGGCTGGCCAACATCCGTACCAGGGGACCAATGAAAAGATCTACATATTCAGATAATCTTTCTATTGGCCCGCCGATTCCCGACACAATTGGCCTTCCTAGTGGAAAAAGCAGATGTGTATGCACCTTTGGTTGAGTATAGAGGATAGGGTAAGTTTGTCGGAAGACTTTTCAAATAGGCCAACTCGTCTTCATCAAGCAAACCCTGTGTGTGCCAAGTGAGTAGCTGCTTGTTAATCAAAGTACATAGGGGACCCATTGGGTTGTGGGTGATTTCCTCATAACAAGTAGTATCACTCAATTGGGACATGATTTCTTGGTTATAATCCACCCTGTCCATGACAACCACATTCCCCCTTTTATCCGCTTCTCTGATCAAAATAATGTGGTTATCGCCTAGTTCTTTCAACACTCGTATTTTCTCCAGAGTCTAAGTTGTTATGCTGGAATCTATGTCTTTATCTTCTTACGTTCATTTTCAACTAGATCCTTTAGGACCCGTTTATAAAAATTCTCAATGGCATTACCACCTGGTAAAGTGGGCGTCCACGTGGATTTGTTTCTCAGGCCACTAGACAGGGAGAGATCTGTATCTATGTCCAGTTCCAACAAAAGTTGTGTCATGGTATAAGGGGATTCCTCAACCTCTGTGATGGATAAAAGTAATTTAGTGGCTTGAATATCCTGAATGGAAGGAACATCACACACATAACCCATAGTAGTGTTGCAACTCCTTTTATTAGAAGTGGGATTACAAACAAAATCTTTCTTCTTTTTCAATGTCCGAATAAACTTATACGAGTCCACTTTAAGTTTATACAAATCACCAGTCTCGCTTGGATTAAAGCTGAGACCCCTGCTTGATAACGAAATCATATCAGTAGTTAGAGTCTTAGAAGAAAGATTAACTACCTGTACATCACTAGCTTGGGTCTCTACTTGTTCCCTCCTTCGCGCGACCTGAGTTTCGTTTTGGATTTTATGTGTGACCTTTGTGCATGATTTACTCATAAACTTCTGTCACCCGTTTGAGTACTGACGTTATGTAAAGGCATGATGATTCTGTATGGTTTACTAAGTGAGCTTCCTCTGTTTCAATTCCAGCCCTGAAGAGTCAGAGTTGACTTTTCTCTGACAAAACACATGTCGGCTGGCTGGTTTATATGCAAACAAGCATTAAAAGACACAAGAAAAGTTGTGGCGATATTTTTCTTTCCATTTGTATTTAATAAGAACGTACTCTGTTTTTGATCCTATGTGTGCACAGGTCCTTGGCTAACGTGCACAAGTAAAACAGTTAAAATGTGAGCATGTGTAAACTGTAAAATGTGACAACTAAGTAGGCGGAGTCGAATCTTCCTTCCATAGACTATTAAATAACCAAAAACTATATAAACCACACCTATTAAGGGATTAGTTTCTTTTTCGCGAGTTATTTCTGCGTCGCCAATCTGTGATGCAGGTTCCCTTTTCTAGCATTGGATTCTTGTTCTTGCGTCAACAAACATATTCCGGAGTTGTAAGTTGTTTCATTATGGCATAGTAGATAGTTATAATTTGTGGCTATTTGTCAATATTTAAACATTTATATGTAGAAAAAAGTGTTATTGAATGTTTTTCCCTTTTTCTCTGTAACGTCAGCAGCTTGTTTTCAGAAACAGATAGATTACAACAAACATTGCTCCTTTTCTGGCTCCTTTCAGCTTATATTTTGTGACTTTCTATATTATAATATTGACACTGTAATTCACTTCAGAAGTGTTGGTGACCGGTCGGCGCAAACCCTAAACATTTACAATCAATGTCACCACCTTCCAGTTGTTAGTAAGTTTTCCCAAAGGGATCATATACCGTGAATATATATATTATAATTTTCCCAGTCATGATCTCAGAGGAGTTTATGACCCGTCGCCAGGAAGATCAAACTTTTTGACCTCCCGGAGAAAAGAAGCTCAGAAAATATTTACAGCTCGAAAGTATTTCGTTATGGATGTTCTGTTAAATAGATAACTTTATTTTCCTTTTCTTTTTACTGTAACAATGGTATCAATTGTTATATTGTAATAGATTGTCCTATTGTTACAGAAGAGGAATAGGAGATTTTTCGGTGCCATCTGTAATACGAATCTATGACATAATATAGACAGACAGAATATAGACATACAATAATATCGACACAAAAATATCAACATCAAAAATATTGGAGTTCTATCTACATAAAGGTAAGTACAAAAATATCAAGAAAAAAAATATCGTAGTACAAAAATATCGAAGTTAAAAATATTGTTTTTTTAAATGTATTAATAATAATGTCAAAATAATTTAAAAATACATATAATTTAACAAATTATAAATATAAACATTAAAACATATTTAAAAAATAATAACTAATACATATACATTTAAAATAAATTAAAAACTCTACATATAAATTAATATATATACTTACTCCACATATTGCAACAGTAGGAAAAGTCTTGGATAGCGTAGGGGTAAAAATTACTATTCCCACTCCAGAGGGTGCAACTATAGGGAAAGCTTTGGATAGCGTAGGGGTAAAAATTAATATTCCTACTCCAGAGAGTGCAACAGTAGGGAAAGCGTTGGATAGCTTAGGGGTAAAATTACTATTCCCACTCCAGAGAGTGCAACAGTAGGGAAAGCGTTGGATAGCGTAGGGGTAAATATTACTATTCCCACTCCAAAGGGTGCAACAGTAGGGAAAGCGTTTGATAGCGTAGGGGTAAAAATTGCTATTCCCACTCCAAAGGGTGCAACAGTAGGGAAAGCGTTGGATAGCGTAGTGCTAAAAATTGCTATTCCCACTCCAGATGGTGCAACAGTAGGGAAAGCGTTGGATAGCGTAGGAGTAAAAATTACTATTCCCACTCCAAAGGGTGCAACAGTAGGGAAAGCGTTGGATAGTGTAGGGGTAAAAATTACTATTCCCACTCCAGAGGGTGCAACAGTAGGGAAAGCGTTGGATAGCATGGGGGTGAAAATTACTTCCCACACTACTCCCCCTTTAACACACAACACACTACACATACAAAAAAACACAATTAATATAAATATCGATTAATAAATTAATAACAATTAATATTATTAAATGTATGTAATTATAAATTAACTAATTAACACATATTAATTACCAATTAATAATTAATTAACAAGATATTTAAAAGAATAAACAATATTTTATTAATAAATTATTTATAATTAATATTATGAGATAATTTTAAAAAACTAATTATCAATTAATTAATTAACAATAAATACCAATAAATAAATACAATCTCTTAAATTAATTTAATTTAATTATGTCACACCCTATTCCCCTATAAACACACAACCCACTACACATAATTAAATCACATAAAAAATGTAATTGTCATTTAATCACTTAATAATAATTAATTACCAATTAATTATTAAATTACAATAACAACAAATTTAATATATTACTACATTAACTCTAATTAATGTAATCAACTAATTAATAATAATTAATTACCAATAAATTATTAATTAACAATAACAAAAAATAATAAATATTACTACATTACCTCTAATTAATTTAATTATCTAATTAATAATAATTAATTACCAATTAATTATTAATTAATAATTATTTATTAATCAATTTAATTTTTTTTATTAATTAATTATAATTAAATTACTTCCCACCCTATTCCCCTATAAACCCACAACCCGCTCTCATACTAAACACAAAATGTAAACAAAATTACTAATTCCTAAACATACATTAAAAAACATGTTGAACAAACATATAAACAACATAATGAAATACATAACTCTAAACAAAATTTCGATATTAGTAACATACATACCTTAATATCGATATTCTGTCTATCGATATTATTGCACATCAATATTCTATGTTATGAAAATGTTATGAAAATGTATTCAGCGCACAGCTGCTCCAGCGAAGGAGCGTCCTGGCGCTTGACAAGGTAACCAACACAACACAACTAAAAAGACAGTAGACCAGGGGGAAGCAGGCTCAAGGAAAAAATAAAAAAGTCTTGATGGCCCTACGAAATAAAAAGAGATTATCAGATGCACGTATCTTTAAAGGAAGAGAGTTCCACAGGGTCGCAGCCCGAACTCGGAATGAGCGGCCTCCAGCTCGGCTAAATTTAAACCGAGGGACCACTGCTAGATCCTGACCTAAAGATCTCAAGGAGCGGGCAGGGACATAAGGCGTCAAGAGATTCGTGAGAATCGGGGCATAGGAGCCCTTAAGAATTTTGTAGGACAGGCAAAGTACTTTAAATTGAATCCTCTGCTTGACTGGAAGCCAGTGGAGAGAACGTAGAGTGTTGGCAGCGGATCAAAACCTGGGCAGACCCACCACGGCTCTGGCTGTGGCGTTTTGGACATGCTGCAAACGTGCAATTTCGGCTTGGTTCACCCCTACCAAGAGAGAGCTGGCGTAGTCAAGCCGAGAGATCACCGTCGCCTGCAGCACCAGCTGCCTGGTTGAGTCGTCAAAAAATTTCAATGCTGGTCTTAGTCCTCGCAGAATGCCAAAACAACTGGCGGCTGTTCTCTTGGTATGGGAGACAAAACTAAGGACGGGATCTAGCCACACTCCAAGATTTTGAGTCTCCATTACCGGAGTAGGGGGAGGCCCCAGTTCCGGAGGCCACCATCTGTCTCCCCAAAGTTCCGATTTCTTGCCGATGATCAATATCTCAGTCTTTTTTGCGTTCCGCTGGAGATAGTTGGAATTCATCCAGCTGGCAAGCGTCCTCAGCCCATTCTGGAACCTAGGGGCATCCAAATCAGAGTCCCCGCTGAGCGTGACCGCCAGCTGAGTATCGTCAGCGTATGAGACCATGGTCAAGCCCCACTGCTTGACGACATCAGCCAGCGGCCTCACGTACAGATTAAATAACGTGGGACTCAACGAGGATCCCTGGGGGACCCCCTGGTCCAGCGGATGGAATTTGGACTGATGGGGTGGAATAGCTACGCAAAAAGATCGATCAGCCAGGAAAGAACGGAACCACTGGAGGGCAGTCCCTGAAATCCCAGCTTCTTCCAAGCGCTGGAGAAGGATTTTGTGGGAGACGGTGTCAAAGGCGGCGCTAAGATCTAATAAAACAAGTGCCGCCGTTTGACCCGAATCTAACACCATGCGCAGATGTTCCACCATGAAAAGAAGGGCTGTCTCCGTGCTGTGATCAGCACGGAAACCATTCTGCGTGGAGTCTAAAATATTTGCCCGCAAAAGGTGGTCAGAAAGGACTCTATTCACGAGTGCCTCCGCTACTTTTGTCGGCCACGGGAGAAGCGATATCGGACGGTGGTTCTCTAGTTTAAGAGGATCTAAACCAGGCTTCTTCAGAATGGGCGTAACCACCGCCTGCTTCCAATTGGCAGGAACCATACCAGTAGAAAGCAAGAGGTTAATCAGAGAGGGCACCGGTAGAAAGTCAAAAGACGACGGGTCCCTGAAAAGAGCCGGTCTCAATGGATCAGCCGGAGAGCCGGACTTAGTATGTTGGGCCAATTGATTACAACCCTCAGGCGATAAACAAGGGAAGGTATGCAGTACCGTGTGTTCCTCGGGCCTAAGAGACGGTCCGGTATCCAGTGTGGAAATAGGAAAGGAACGACGGATGACTTGGACCTTCTCAAGAAAGAAGTTCGCCAATGCCTCACAATGTGAAATCGAACCCGTGTCGTTGATAGGGGCCTTTTTTGGCATCAGATCTTTAAGAGCCTTAAAAATAGATTTGGAGGGGTTAGAGCTGTTGCGGAACTCGAGAGAATAAAATGCCGCACGCGCTCTGCAGACCGCGCAATGGTAAGATTTAATAGTGGCAAGATATGACACTTTTTTACTAGTGTCGTAAGCTTTCCGCCATTCTCTTTCAGCGCGTCTGCACACACTCTTTAATGTACGTAAGGAGCCATCGTACCAGGGTCCCTAGCGCTACATTTGCTCAGGGTCACCGGGATGATGGAATCCAAGGCACGGGTGATCCACTCGCAAAAAAGGTTGTAGCCCATTTCCACATTGTCAAACGGGCCAAGTGGGTCCTCAGACAAGGTATGGTACAAGTCCTCTAATCTAAGTTTGTTCCAGTGTCGTCTAGGGACGACTCTGGCCATGGGTTTAGAGGGGGGCTCATACAGTGGGCACTGGATCCTCACCAAAAAATGGTCAGTCCAGGCAAGAGGGGTAGAAGTTAAAACCCTGGCCTCTGTGAGGTTAGTGAAAAAAGGGTCCAAAGTATGCCCTCCCACGTGAGTGGGATAGGTTACCCGTTGGGACAATTGATAGGCTTCCAGATCAGCCAAAGTACTGCTGACAGCAGGGGTGGTCAGACTCTCAAAATGGAGATTCAGATCCCCTAGGATGGAGAAATTAGCACATCCTACGGCCAGCATACCTATAGCATCTGGGAGAGCCTCCCTGAACGCCACGTTACTACCCGGAGGACGGTAAATTAACATGCCGGAGAAGGAAAACTGGGGGCTGATAGAAATCTGGAAAGAAGCACTTTCACAGCCCGCAATTTTTAAACCTCTCCAGTCACAGGGATAGCATGATCTGACAGCAAGCGCTATTCCCCCACCTCTAGTAGGGCGATTAAGCGTGTACAACGAATATTCCGGCGGAAAAGCCAGGTTAAGGATAGCTGTATCAGCCTCCTGCAGCCACGTCTCGGTGATACAAAAGATATCAGGAGACTCATCCTTAATCAGGTCATGAATAGCCTGGTAGTGATTCACCAGCGACCTAACATTCAGGTTCCAAATACTAAGCTTGCGTGGGAGGCATTTGCTCCTGGGTGCTGAGGGTTTACCCATAGAGCAAGGAAGAGCGGGAGTACAAAGCGCCAACCTACCGCATACACACTTGTAGGGGCCACGCAGTGGGCTCACAGGAACCACGTCACAACTGGCGACCTGCTGTCTAATGGATAGTAAATCATCTCTAGAATAGCATATAGACGCACTCACCGCAAAACTGGCAGGACGGAGCTCAGACATGGCCGGCACACCCGCACGTCCAGACGCGGACGGGCGCAGACGGGCAGGACTCTGGCACGACTCAGGCTAAGCAAAGGCGCGCCCGCTGCGCTTGGCAGGGAGCATTAAGTAGGCGTCCCTCACGAGATCCTGCGCACTAGAGCGCTCGAAGATGCTGGCGTCCGGGCAAACAACACCACTCCAAGATAGCCGCTACGAAAATGACCCCACCCCGGGAACCGGACCCGCTCAAACAGCTGTGCGATCCAATTAAAGTGCAAGTGAGGGGGGCGAAGAGTCCCTGGAATAAAACCGGGTAAAATAACTAAAAATTAAAGCAAATAGAAAACGGGTGAGTTAAAAACAGCAATTCACAAAGAAAGCGCGAAGCGCTAAAACAGCGGTTTGCTACCTTGTCAGGGCAACTCTGAGACAGCTCGCCTTAAGTAGGCGTCCCTCACGAGATCCTGCGCACTAGAGCGCTCGAAGATGCTGGCGTCCGGGCAAACAACACCACTCCAAGATAGCCGCTACGAAAATGACCCCACCCCGGGAACCGGACCCGCTCAAACAGCGGTGCGATCCAATTAAAGTGCAAGTGAGGGGGGCGAAGAGTCCCTGAAATAAAACCGGGTAAAATAACCAAAAATTAAAGCAAATAGAAAACGGGTGAGTTAAAAACAGCAATTCACAAAGAAAGCGCGAAGCGCTAAAACAGCGGTTTGCTACCTTGTCAGGGCAACTCTGAGACAGCTCGCCTTAAGTAGGCATCCCTCACGAGATCCTGCGCACTAGAGCGCTCGAAGATGCTGGCGTCCGGGCAAACAACACCACTCCAAGATAGCCGCTACGAAAATGACCCCACCCCGGGAACCGGACCCGCTCAAACAGCGGTGCGATCCAATTAAAGTGCAAGTGAGGGGGGCGAAGAGTCCCTGGAATAAAACCGGGTAAAATAACCAAAAATTAAAGCAAATAGAAAATGGGTGAGTTAAAAACAGCAATTCACAAAGAAAGCGTGAAGCGCTAAAACAGCGGTTCGCTTCCTTGTCAGGGCAACACTGAGACAGCTCGCCTTAAGTAGGCGTCCCTCACGAGATCCTGCGCACTAGAGCGCTCGAAGATGCTGGCGTCCGGGCAAACAACACCACTCCAAGATGGCCGCTACGAAAATGACCCCACCCCGGGAACCGGACCCGCTCAAACAGCGGTGCGATCCAATTAAAGTGCAAGTGAGGGGGGCGAAGAGTCCCTGGAATAAAACCGGGTAAAATAACCAAAAATTCAAGCAAATAGAAAACCGGTGAGTTAAAAACAGCAATTCACAAAGAAAGCGTGAAGCGCTAAAACAGAGGTTTGCTACCTTGACGAAATTAAAACATCGATATTATTGTATATCAATATTTTAATTTCGATATTTTTTATCTCTACCCTGTAATACAGATTAGGAAACATTAGAACGTACTTGATCAAATATTTTTTTCAGGGAGCATATTTTACAAAATTGCAGAATAAAAAATATAGATTTCATACATACTTTCTTACTTTAACTATTTGATAAACCCTACATTTCTATTCTTCTCATTTGCGGTTCCTATTCACCTTCTCTCTAAAGAATATATAGGACCAGTTCTATATATTATAATAGTACTATCCTATATATTCTTAAGTGAGTATGTGATTGATTAGCGGAACAGTGTGCAACCTCTAAGCACTACGACAGAACATTCCTGAATGCTACAGAATACAAATTTGAAAACTAATAATGCATACATTTCTATGTAATATGACTTGTATTTAACTGTTTACTTGTTCTCCTGACCTCAGATAATGTAGTATGTGAATGTTTGTTGTAGCACTTCTATTCTACTTTATCTAAAAGTAACTGATGCCCTCTTACATTATCCAGAATATGGGGCAACACTTTTACAAACTATATCAGAAAAAGGAGGGTATGGCCATGCTTAACTGATATTTTCTGAAATTGTATTTTTAATTGTAACCCCTTTCATATATATACAGCGTCAGTTTCTGAAGAAAGTTTATTTGTATTCGCTAAATAAAAACTGTTTCAAAACGTAGACTGAAATTTTTGCTGCGCAACCACACCTCCCCATCAGAAAAGTAAATACCACATTATAAGTAAATAGTGCTCCTGGGAAATATCCCACCCGCAAACTTGATAAAAGAAACACCGCAAGACACTGTCATTTTTCCGCCGTGATTTGTACACCACACGGCAATTATATCAATGGCCCTTTAAACATATGAAAACAATTTTACCTTCATAATCCCTGTCCACCACCTTGTGACCACTGTACAAAGTTAATAGTGTCCCTAACCTCCCCTCTACTACTTTCTTTTCCCATACTCCTTTGGAAGTGCGTCACAAAATCACTGACAACAGTGAACCTTTCCCACCTTATAAAGAGCAAACTTGTGCTCAAAACACTTTAGCCAATAAAATGTCCATGTTGTTCCGCAGAGGAGGAAGAATGACTGCCAAAACTTCAATTTTTAGTGCTTCATAGCCAATGAACATTAAGCTTCGTAAGGCCCCGCTTAGAACACGCTACCCAATGAAATGTCCCTAATACTCCGCGAAGAGGGAAGAAATCGCTGACAACACTTCAACTTTCAACAGTTTACAGCCAATCAACATTACGCTTCGGAAAGTCAACCTTGGAGCACGTCAGCAAATCAGATGTCCCTCCTACTCCGCAGAGCGGAAGTGAATGGCTGGCAACACTTCTACGTTCAATAGTTCGCAAGAAACCAACATAAAGCACAGGAAAGTCCTCCTTACAACATGTAAGCCAATTAGATGTCCTTGCTACTCTCCGGAGCAGAAGTGAATTGCAGAAAACACTTCTACTTTCAATAGTTTGCCTCCATTGAAAATTAAGCTTGATGTTGGAACACCTTAGCCAATTAAACGTTAAATTTGTTCCACGCACACATACAGAACACGCCGTCCTACATATTAATAAATTTCCTGTAACAAAGTGACTCTATCCATAACAAAAGTGAACACTGCCTAATAAATAAACATTATTCCACATTATATTAAAGAAAAGCCGCAATAAGCTGCATTGTTGTTTTCCTGATATAATATACTCAGCCTACTGCACCCTCCTCCGAACATGAGTGAAGCACCAGGACTGTGTGGGCCCCAGCGAACCCCCGCTATTATTGTAATTATATTTTCCACTGACTTCTTCTACGACTAACGGTTCCCATGGAAATCTTTTAAAACTCCAGCAAAGTAACTGTTTCGATTAGCAACATAGTGTGGTGAACTTCTAACCTCTGTGCTCACTTAAGTGTTCCCTGAACTGTTACTATGGTAACAGGCAGTAAGCAGTTTGGGGGTAGGGTTGAAAGGTACTGGCTGTACAGAAACCGTTATATTTACCCAGGATCCTCTACATGACAGAAAGGAAATCAGAACACTGTGTATCAGATTTACAAACCCCTTGAGCCACTTTCGCGTCACTTTTCCCATCCTAAAAATGAGGCAACAGTAACGCAATGAACTTGTAAATCTGCCCCTATGCACATTACGAGCAAAAGAACTACACAACTCATTCAATTCTTTATCGATCACAGGTCACAATTAGACAGTGTTGGTTCACGATTCACAATGCACTTCAATAAATAATTCATGCCTATTTAAATGGGAGACGAGGTTGTTGACATTACAAAACTTAGTGGCATATTTACAAAGACGGAGTTAAGATTGTCGCCATTTTAACGGCTACAACCTACAAAAAAACGCCAAAAATGGACTTCAAAATCCTTTGTTATCTTATCCGAAGATTTTGTCTACATTGCTGTTTGCCATGCAACAGTGAGAGCCACCCCCCAGAGCTATAAAATAAATGATTGGAGTGGGCTCCAAGGCCCCCCCTGCAAAATTAGAAGTGGAAGGGCCTCAATGACCCCCCTCAAGCCCCGGGAACCACCACCCCCCGGGGCTTTGTGTATTGTGGGAGGGAAGCTGCGTGTCCCTCCACCTGGAGCCCTCGAGGGTCCTGGGGACCTCCACCCCCCAGGGCCGGCTCCTGCAGTGTCCAGGGGTGCCTACCCCTGGGACACTGCTGTTTGTTATGAGAGGGTGGGAGTCTCGCGGCTCCTGCCCTCCCATAGCAAACTTGGTTTGCATTTTGAAAGACAGAGCAGTGAAATCTGTTCTCACTTTCAAAATCCAAACCAGATTGCTTTTCCACATGCAAGTTAGCATCTCCCCATGTGCCCATGTGGAAAAGCAATGCTGTCTCCTGAAGGATGCGGTGAGCCGGCAGGACCGTGAGCGCATTTTGGCTCCCCCCACGGTCCCCAACATTTTATATAAGCCATAGGGGATGGGGTCCAAGTGGATATTCGAAATTACTGATAGGGGCTATTTTTTTACAGTATAATTAGAAGTCACGCACCCAGCGTGGCGCTCAGTGCTGCCCCCTGGTGTGCATGTACTGGATGCACAACTCACAATCTGTACGGTGCACAACTCCAGCGCCTTTGGTGCACAACTTCTACGCATTTGAGAGCTGGCATTGCTTTTCCACATGGGGAGCTACAACCATGCAGCTCCCCATGTGAAAAAGCAATCTTATTTAGATTTTGAAAGAGAGAACAGATTTCCTTGCTATGGCCTCAATACATAAAGCCCCAGGGACTGGTGGTCCGCACGCTTTGGAGACCTTGCAGCCCGCTAACCATTATTTTTCGTATCCCCGGGGGGTGATGGGGCCCTCGAGTGGTCCAGGAGGTAGGCCACGCAGTCCCCCTCCCACAATACATAAAGCCCTGGAGGTGGTGGTCCCCATGGCATTGGGGACCTTGGACCCTCCCCCCACCATTTTTTTTAGCCCTGGGGGGGTGACAATCCCCGGCGCTGGGGGGCCCCTCTGGGCCCCCCATGAAATTTTTATAATTTTGTCCCCAGTATTTAGCCCCCCCGGGGGCTAATTACAAAAAAGGTCCATTTTATTTTATTTTTTTTACGGCAGAGTCCGTGCACCCTACATGCACCTGCTGGGTCTTTTTCTAAAAATTAATTGTGGGCCCTGGGGGTCCTTCTGGTACCCCCTAAGCAGGTCCAGAGGGTAAAATTATTTCTACCATGCCCCCTTTCTACGTTTTGCACATATATTCCATTGACTTCCTCAGCCTCGCTTCTACCGAGGCACAAAATGGCTGCCAACAGTTCTCTGTTTCAAATATTGACAACCACTTGACAGCCAATTAGCATTCAGCGCGTGATCGGAAGGGTAAGCTTATGGTACGATGACAATGCGTGCAGACTCCGCGGATCCACCGTGCCCATAGATATATATATGATTTTAACTGTAATTTTCTAAGGAACTACTGAACAGATTGACACCATTTAAGCAAAAGGCACAAGTCTGAACCGAGGGCTACCTCTTTGCCAAATTTGGTGTCATTCTATTAAGCAGTTCAAGCTGTAGCTGTGGCTAAAGGTCCTAAGGGAAATTGCATGGGGAAAACACGTTTTGGAACCCCACTTTTTTCTCGGCCCCCACTTGACAAATCACTTGGAAACTTTCAGGATAGGAGCGGACCACAGCTGGCCAAAAGTTTGGAACATTTCGCAAAGATTCATCAATCGGCGCCAAAGTTATTGGGAATAGAATATTGTGGTTTTCCTATGGATAAGAGGTCCTAACTATAACTACCTACTGGAGACCGCCAGTAAGTAATATATATATATATATATATATATATATATATATATATATATATATATATATATATATATATATATATATATATATATATTAGCCTAAATGCATTCGCCGCCACCTACCTGTACAGTTTTTTAATAAAGTGCCTCTAAAGATTTCCCCTCTGGCCTCCGCTCTTTTCTGTCCAGGGAAGTGGTTATGTGATATTTTCTGCGTGATGCCAGGAGCGCAGTACGGATGGCCCTGTAACTTAAGAAGACCCAGACAGAACTGGTACCACATTGCTCTGCAGTGTTTCCCCTATCTTGAGAAATCAAGAGTTCCGGTGTCCGCCGTCAGGATTGCGAGATGCATGCGGTGTGAGGTATTTTACCTCCGTTAGGGTGCTGTGCGCTGCAAGGCTGCCCCCGCATCATTGGTCTCTCAACCTCATGGCCGTTACAGCCTGAGGAGGTACTTTGGATCTGAGCTGCAAGGGAAGGAGTCGAGCCATCTATGCCTGCAACAGTCGCTGGAGCCGGTACCATTTTGGTTTGCCTCCCACACCACCGACTCAGATGCATGAACATGATGCATTCTAGGAGTTGGAGTTTGTTTAATGGTTTATGAGCACCAACAGGTGAGCCGAGTATCCTTGGGGAGGAGCCCAGTGACATCAGCATTACATCAGGTGGAGCAGAGCTGATGGACTATTAGCAAGACTCTGGTGGGTGCAGGGCACTGAGGAAGGCAACATTAGCCGAAATGTATTCGCCGCCACCTACCTGCACAGTTTTTGAATAAAGTGCCTCTAAAGATTTCCCCTCTGGCCTCCGCTCTTTTCTGTCCAGGGAAGTGGTTCTGTGATATTTTTTGCGTGATGCCAGGAGCGCAGTACGGATGGCCCTGTAACTTAAGAAGACCCGGACAGAACTGGTACCACATTGCTCTGCAGTGTTTCACTTCCTTTAGGAATCAAGAGTTCCGGTGTCCGCCGTCAGGAGTGCGAGATGCATGCGGTGTCGCATCATTGGTCTCTCAACCTCACGGCCGTTACAGCCCGAGGGGACCGAAGGAGGTACTTTGGACCTGAGCTGCGAGGAAGGAGTCGAGCCATCTATGCCTGCAACAGTCGCTGGAGCCGGTACCATTTTGGTTTGCCCCCCACACCACCGAACCAGATGCATGAACATGATGCATTCTGGGAGTTGGAGTTTGTTTAATGGTTTAAGAGCACCAACAGGTGAGCCGAGTATCCTTGGGGGGGAGCCCAGTGACATCAGCATTACATCAGGCGGAGCAGAGCTAATGGACTATTAGCAAGACTCTGATGGGTGCAGGGCGCTGAGGAAGGCAACATTAGCCAAAATGCATTCGCCGCCACCTACCTGCACAGTTTTTGAATAAAGTGCCTCTAAAGATTTCCCCTCTGGCCTCCGCTCTTTTCTGTCCAGGGAAGTGGTTATGTGATATATATATACATATATATATATATATATTACCTACTGGCGGTCGCCAGTAGGTATATATAGTTAGGATTTTTTCTCTATGGGTTTTTTGAAAATTCTATGTCTAATAACTTTGGCGTTTGTGGACGGAATTGGCTGAAATTTTCAGGAAAATGGCACATTTTGTTTCTGAGCAGCCGCTGAAAATTTTGGGGGGGTTCGTCAAGGGGGGGCCGAGAAAAAAGGGGGGTCCCAAAACGCGTTTTTCCCATGTTAATTTCCATAGGGCGGTTGGCCTCACTTTTAGCCCGAACGGCTGAATGGATTTGCACGAAACTTGGCAAAATTGTAGGGACTGGTAGCCCGATGTGCCTTTTGTAGGTCTCAATATATGTGCTGCAGTGGATTTTGAGAAATTAACGTTTAAAAAAAGATATATATCTGTAACAGCGGACTGGGCAGCGGCCCAGGACGCGGACTTTTCGCGCAACGGAGCTTTGTGAAGCGAAGCTGATTGGTTCTCCGGCGTCTGTCAACATTCCAAACAGTCCGTAGCGGCCGCCATCTTGTCTCTCGGTAGGATCGAGAGACAAGAGGAGGTCAAAACAAAGGGGGAAATAACTATAAGGGGGCATAGTAGATCCTCGCTGACCCCCTAGGTTTGATGTGGAGGTTTTAAAAGGGCCCCGCGGGGCAAAAAAAAATAATAATAATAATAATCGAACGGCTGAATGGATTTGCACGAAACTTGGCAAAATATTAGGGACTGGTAGCCCGATGTGCCTTTGCTAGGTCTCAATATATGTGCTCCAGTGGATTTTGAGAAATTAACGTTCAAAAAAAGATATATATCTGTAACAGCGCTCCGCTTCGCGTAACGGAGGTTTGCGAAGCTGATTGGTCATTCTGTCACTGGGCTATAGTTGGGCTACATCTGGCTGATATTTGGGCTACATTTGTTTTTTTGTGTGTCTGGCGGCCATCTTTGGGCTACATTGGGCTACATTGGGCTTCATTGGGCTACATTCGGCTAATTAGCAAATAGCTCATCGCAAACTAGGAATGGTAAAGAATCGCTATTTATTCCTTAAAGTTCGCTATTTAGGAAATGCAAAAAACTTTGATGATACATATGGCGGTTCATCTCTAACAAGATAAGAAGCATAGGGATACATTTATGATGACTGGCGCATCACCAGGGATGTGTTAGTCATTCTGTGCCGCTGTTCCATCACCTATGGTGTGCTGCATTTACAATGCGGCGCATCATGGGGCAAAAACAGCACAGATGCGTGATGTATCTGTGCCGTAAAGGTGGCGCATTGCTGGAGTTGTATCGCAAGTGTGATGAAGCTCCAGCAAGGGTCGGGGGTGCCCCTGTCGCAGGGTTTCTGTTCTCACACAGAACTGTGGGCAGAGGATTGGAACCTCGGCGAATGCATTGCTGGAGTTGTATCGCAAGTGTGATGAAGCTCCAGCAAGGGTCGGGGGTGCCCCTGTCGCAGGGTTTCTGTTCTCACACAGAACTGTGGACAGAGGATTGGAACCTCGGCGAATTAGGGTGTCCCAAAACTCACGTTAGTAATCAAAAACTCCTTAGCAAGCTAGGTACAGTGTCACATTGGATATAACAAACTCTCAATGTTTAGACAATCCAGAATATGAACTTATAGTACCTCAGAATACGTGGAACTCATGAACAGTCGGTCGTTATAGATTTCTTAGAAACCAGAACATGGAGTTAAGAAGAACAGATGTGTATTTGAAATGTTTATTTACTAATGCCGTCTTCTCAGGCGTAGTACCTTAGATAATAAAAGTACACATATTATCAGTAGCAAAATTACCAGCATAGTTACTAGTACATAAAAAGTGAATGGTGATAGTATGTTAACATGCTGTAAATGAATAAGAGTTAGCAACACTTATAAGCAGCCGCGGGCCGTGGAGGGAGTTACGGTGAGGCAGGGAGGCGGGGAGGGGGAGAAGCAGGGTGGAGAATACAAGTACACATATTATCAGTAGCAAAATTACCAGCATAGTTACTAGTACATAAAAAGCGAATGGTGACAGTATGTTAACATGCTGTAAATGAATAAGAGTTAGCAACACTTATAAGCAGCCGCGGGCCGTGGAGGGAGTTACGGTGGGGCAGGGAGGCGGGGAGGGGGAGGGGCAAGGTAGAGAGGGCTCCACCCTGCTTCTCCCCCTCCCCGCCTCCCTGCCCCATCGTAACTCCCTCCACGGCCCGCGGCTGCTTATATCTCACCCTCCCTAATACACATATTATATTATTTGCTAAGAAGGTCTCTTTGTGTTGGTTTAGGGCGTGCCCATACTTTAGTGTCTTAGATTTGAAGGAATCACATCAGCATACACCAGCTCTCTCTTCATGTGAACCGCATCAACTGTTGTGTATGTGTGTTCGGCAAAGCAATATAAAACCCGCCTCATGCCCAGAATTGGCAGAAGTTGCACTTATGTTATGAGTATGAAGTCGTGGAGATCAGACCTCATAACAATTCTGTATCGTGTTGTTCTTGAAACTTTAGCACTCGCTGTACAGATATAGTTTAACAAGTAAAGCAGATAGTAGACCAATAACATATTATTCTCATGTAAACCACGATGAACTACTAGGTGGAAAGCTAAAGCAACAACTAAGTGTCTTGTGCAGAAGTTGCAAAAAAGGAAAAATGGCGTTTAAACCGGTAATGAGCCCATGCTAACTTAACACGGTGTAAAGATATCCAGGACCTAGATGACACCTCCCCATGATCCGGAAACGAACTGAATAAGATAATAGAAGTGCCATCTCATGAGAGCAGATTGCAAGTTTATATGTGGACGGTCCGCAAGGTAAAGCATTAAAAACTAGGAAAATTTAATGCTAAAGAAAAATAAAACAGCCAAGTACTTTATCGAGTCTTAAGCCAATAGGCAAGGTAAATAATAAAAACTTGACAAATAAGTCAATGAATTGTCAATGAAATGCTAGTACTCAGCATATCAAACATGAAAAAGGTCTATGACATAACTGTGTATGCAAAATAAGCTGCAACAGCCTCCAATAGGAAGTCACCGTCTTCATCCGAAAACAGTTCAGCCATCCAATTTAAAAGCGGAAAAGAACATACGTGCTCTCCCAGCACCGGATCCTCTATCACCATCAGAGGACAGCTCGGTGGGTTTTCAAGAAAGCTCTGTTCCAAGAAAGACTGTGCTGCCGCCAGTAAATTCCAGGGACCAAGTAGTCCATGCATCAATGCCACAGCCATAATCCTTTCGCCAGGACAAACCAACTCGTGAGTAATGATAGGAGTCATCAGCTGATTAAAGTCGACGTCAGGAGAAACCGGTCCGCAGAGACACAAATCAATGGCCCAATCGAAATCACAGGTCAGGCAGTGAAATACAGGCTGGACACAGGTGAAGTAGGAGAATCGAAAAGATAATCCATATGCCGTGCTTAATATCGCCAACGGCATTGTGCCATAATATTCTAGCATGCGATTGCGGAACAGTGTCAGCAGCTGCAGGGTGTGAGGTTGCATAGGAGGGACATCCATATTTAAAAATGTAAAAAAGCACAAGAGCGTCCGCTGGTAATGCAAGTAAAAATGCCAATCCACGAACCAGAGTGGAGAAAATGGAATGAAAGGAAGCAGGGATGACTCCAAAGATTTTCTCAAATGAAGTCACGAGACCACTGGTAACAACTTTAAAAAAGTGCGCCAGGGACTTTGTGGAGGATGCGTTAAAGATAGTCGGAAACATGTTGCTGAAATTGAAAGGCAAATCTTAATTGAAAAGGGTGTGCACCTCTGTACGGGTGTTCGCTATGTGAAGTACGAAAGTTTCACGGGCCGAACTCAAGGCCACCTCTCTCTGAGACAAAAGAGCTCTTATTCTTGCCATGCCGTTGAAACGTGTCCCAAGGTTGGTATTTGTGGCCAGATTGAAAACTCCCTATGTTCATGTGTGGGAGGAAATAGAACATTTCTGCAGCAAATAACCCGTTCACTTACTGTTACGATAAAAGGAATACTTTTAATTAACTCAGAACAATCTTCATTATTGAGCATCAAATAACTACCATTTTCCAACAACTTGACGTGGGG
This sequence comes from Lissotriton helveticus, assembly GCF_964261635.1. Lineage (NCBI taxonomy): Eukaryota > Metazoa > Chordata > Amphibia > Caudata > Salamandridae > Lissotriton > Lissotriton helveticus. The sequence continues at coordinate 1,788,826,213 of NC_136061.1, forward strand.
ATGATAGCAGGAACTGGCGTGCCTTGCAACACGCAAGCCATATTTGGTCGGTGTTTGTTGCATGAACCGTGTAACTGTATGTGCCTACACATTAGTGAATGATCTGGCGTCTCAGTGCATTCCTCTCCATTCAGATAAACTTCTTGATCATCTTTGAAACATCTGTATGTGTATGGAAGCGACCAGACCTCATGAAGAAAAGCACTACCTAAAGGTTCATAACGACCTATTGGTATATATTTCATACAATTTGAAAACTTATATAAAGCAAAAGGCAGCGTTATTAAACCGTGGATAAGGCATGTTGCCAAAAAACCCGCAATCCTCTGCTGATGATGTCACTGAGCATGTCATGAATGATGTAATATGTGACATCATCAGCAGTGGATTACGGGTAATAGTATCTCTAGTTTACTCCCCTATAGCTGTCTTTCTTTTAACATAAGTGTCTGTTTCCTTCCCTTATACTTACTGTTTTTGGTTCGCTTCCGGTTCGCGTACCGGCGAGCGAACTGGGAAGCGAACTAAGAGAAATAGAGGTTGGCACAGTTCCAAATATTGTACCAATTTTTTAATAACGGGGAGGTAGTTCTGAAAAGAACTTTTTTTTTATTTTTCTGAACATTTTTTTACTGTTTTTGAATTTTTCGGAACAGTTTTATATTTTTTTGGGTTTTTCTTGGAGGGGGCAATGAAAACGATTCATTGTAAAGGGCTCAACAGGAGCAACAAAACAAAAAAAAGAAGTATTTATTATTTTGGGCGTTTCGGACAAACATGAGCATGATTGTCAATAGCTCTGTTGATCAGCGTGATGCTTTTTTCTCCGTAGGAAATGAATCCATCGCAAAATACGCAGATGTGTTTTACATCACCAAATCTCATTTGTATATTTGGCACCATCTCCCTGCCCTCTGGTCCCGTTACTTCCGGTACAACAGATCTTCTGGCCATAATAGGGAGATTATCTAGGTCGTTCCGAAACTGTGCAGCACTGTAGTTGTTAGGATGCCACCTAGTCATATGGCGATGCATTGTGTAGTTTCCGAAACTGTATTTCTTGTCGGTCCCTCTGGACAGTCTATCTTGACATATAAGGCAAGTTACGTATCTTGCATTTACTTTTTTCTGACCTTTGGGAATTTAAAAAAATTGCCAAATGAAGTTTTCTTTCCGGTGAGACGTCCTGGGCTGCTCAGGCAAAAACTGCCTCTCTTCGTGCTCGTCCTCCTGTTCCTCTTCTTCTTCTTCTTGTTGAATTATAACTTGAGCAGGTGGTCCACTCTTCCTTGGATGTGGTGGAGGTGGTGGGGAGCACCAGCTGAAGCTACTAAAGAAGCCATTGCTCAGTGATCACAAAGGGTCTTTCTCTCACAATGATGAAAGTCAGAGTGAGGAAAGAAGGAGGGATTTTCATCATTTGGGAAAAACAAGAGTTCTCAACCAATCAAAAGTGTTCATTTTAGATTATATGACCTAGTCTTACATCATTAGGAAACCAAAAGTGAAATGAACCAATGAAAAGTGTTATTACCAAGTCACATGACTTGCTGTGTTTACGTTAAGCGCTTTGCAGGGCCTCCCGGTTTGCTTCCAGAAACCTGCGCTTTGCGACTCGCTTCGCGTACCAGTTCGCTAACGTAGTACGTCATATGACGTATCACGCGACAACGTGAAACGTCATGCGGACGGGAGGCGTCACGATGTTGTTTTGTAACGCGGCACTTGCGGTAAAGAAACGTTTACCGGCTCGCGGTCTATTTCGCGGCATCAAGGTCAGCTAACGGGAAGCTTCCCGATTTGCGAAGCGGGAACGCAGAAAAAAAAATATTTAAAAAAAAAATATTCATAAACATATAAAATATATTTTTGGATTTAAAGAAGAATACATTTTACAGCTACAGATATTAGCTGTTAAAAAACCAATGAAATTCACAGAAAAAACCATAGGTTATGGACCATATATAGTTAGGAATTATCATTTACAAAACCTTGAAAATTCACTGAAAAAACCATAGGTTATAGACCATATATAGTTAGGAATTAGCATTTACAAAACCTTGAAAATTCACTGAAAAAACCATAGGTTATAGACCATATATAGTTAGGAATTAGCATTTAAAAAACCTTATTTTACTCACACAAAACCATTGAAATTCCATATATAGTTAGTTGCACTAACTATATATCGCGCACCCGCAATCCACTGCTGATCATGTCACATATTACATCATTCATGACATGGTCAGTGACATCACTGATGACATCACTGATGACATCTCAAATGACATCACTGATGACGTCATCCAGTGACTGTATAATTCTGTAAAGTTAAAATATGTCTTACATATTGAAGAATGAATGGATGTATAAGTGTCTTGATGAAGGATTTAGTAGGGGCATGGCTGACTGTATGAGTGACTGATTAAATGTGTCTCACTGAGTGCATGGGTTAGTGACTAAACTGTCTTAATTTGTGCATCATTATGTCTGTTGTTCTGTAAACTGCTGCATGTGTTGATCATTAGCTATATGATTAACTGTATGGGTTATTGATTGGTTGCCCAAGCATTTGTATGGGAGACTGAGTGTGTGTCTGGGTGGCTGGGAGGTGTATGACTCTCTGCATAGATGTGTGAGCAGTTGATTGACTGGATGTATGGGTTCAAAAGTGCATGTGGAAACAGCTGTATGGGCGGTTGACTGTGTGCATGAGTGTATTGGTGAGTGAATGGATATCTCAGTGCTACATGTCAAAGTAAGTACATATGTAAAACACAGTACATGTGAGAGTTACCATATATAAATAACTGTGCATAAGAGCCAGTGAATGTGTGAGTGGCTGTATGGATCATTGTGAACTTGTTTCCAGGATTGTATAAGTGAGTAAATATGTTTTAGTATATGTTTGAATAAGTAAGGTGTGTATAACTGTATAGTTGAGGAAATGGAGGTGTGATTGATTCTTTGCATGACTGACTAAGTGTCTGAGTAACTCCATGGATGAGTGACAGTCTATGAGTGTCTGTTTACACTGAGTGTATCTAAGGTTATATTAGAGTCTGAAGAGGTTTATCGTATTATCACATGAATGATGTCATCAGTGATGTGATCAGTAATGTCAAATGAGATGTCATCAGTGATGTCATCAGTGATGTCATTTGAGATGTCATCAGTGATGTCATTAGTGATGTCACTGACCATGTCATGAATGATGTAATATGTGACATGATCAGCAGTGGATTGCGGGTGCGCGATATATAGTTAGTGCAACTAACTATATATGGAATTTCAATGGTATTGTGTGAGTAAAATAAGGTTTTTTAAATGCTAATTCCTAACTATATATGGTCTATAACCTATGGTTTTTTCAGTGAATATATATATATATATATATATATATATATATATATATATATATATATATATATATATATATATATATATATTCACTGAACAAACCATAGGTTTCAAGTCATATATAGTTAGGAATTAGCATTTAAAAACCATTGAAATTGCTCCTATATAGTTAGTAGTACTAACTATATTTCACGCACCCGCAATCCACTGCTGATGATGTCACATATTACATCATTCATGACATGGTCAGTGATATCACTGATGACATCACTGATGACATCTCAAATGACATCACTGATGACATCCCTGATGACATCTCAATTGACATCACTGATCCGGAGGCGCTTTAACTGGGAGGCCAGACCCCGCGTCGCGGGATCGCGCGCGGGACGCGCCGGGAGAAGCCCGGGACAAGGGCGGGGCCTTCTGCGGCCATCAGAGGCCAGAGGAGGACGGGCCGGGCCACCCCCCTTGGCCGTGCACCGAAAGGAGGTAAAAGAACTTGTTTTTGAAACATCCCATGTACCATGACATGCAAGGGGGGCCGAAAAAATTCAACACAGACAAGGGACCTGGCTAAGGGGACGCTGGTCCACTACTTCACCAAAACAACACCACTTACAGTCCAACAAACAGTAAGAACAGAAGGAAGACGACTGCCTATAGACTGTCCCATAAGTGACTCCTCCCCCCCACAGTCAGCTCCCCCTCCACAAAGCCTATCACTGTTAGAGGAACTTAATAGTTTATGCAAAACCAAGTATGCTGCTGTCAAGACCACCCCTGAGCAAACTAGTGCTTCTACCCGTCCTATAGTCATTACAAGTCCCCAATCCTGCATATTATCCCCACCATATGAAAATCTCCTGGGTACGCTAATTTCTTCACCTGCTATAGATAACACTAACCCCACAATGTTCCTCCCGGACCTTTCTGGTACAAAGCAGCAAAAATTGACTTTGAACTCACCATTGCTTATTACCCTTTCCCCGGAAACATGTAAGGATCCCGCGAAACTGTTAGTCCCTGCACCCCTTATCTCACCAACCCTGTTGGCTCAGATGCAAACCATGATCAACTCTTTGATACATCCCCTGATAGAAAGAATGAACAATCTTGGGGATAGGATCGTGGCAATTGAGGAAATGACTAAGACAAACTCACTACTTCTAAAAAGTATGGTCGGCTCTAATCACTCACAGTCTCTTACCAATACTGCAGTGTCTTTAATAACTCCTCAAAGTAACATCAACCAACTCCGACCAGTAGCCTCACGTTCGTTAATTCCAACTATCCAGAATGTGCACGCAAAACGTATAACACCACATAGTTGTTCATTTGAAACTGGGCTGAACAAAGTAATTATTCCACCCAAAAGGTCACTCCCCAATCCAGTGAATATTCCACAAAAAACTAACCACATACAACTACCACCGGAGGCTGCCCCGTTTGTGTGCGTCCTTTCTGGAGTCCCAGTACTTACTAATGGAAAAATAGAAAGTCACCAAGAACTAACAAACAAGACACTGTTTTGGTTAACAAAGAATAGACCGCTGCCTCCTGATATCGACGGCAGAATACTAAGTGTTAGAAGGGTGGGTTGGCTGGGCCCGCTTCGAAAAGAGAGACCTGGCGATCTGGTGTTAATAAAGTTTAGAAACAGTAATGTTGTCCCATATCTCCAGACCTGGCAACCACAGATAGGAGATGGTCCTATACACACCTGGGGACTATCTGACTTTTATCCCAGAGAATCATTTCTCCCTTATACAAGTTTAAAGAAGAGAGAAACTTTTGGTTGGGCCGAAATGGCGCCAGGGTGAGGGGCACTAACATTCAGACTTGACCTAATATACTCCGCAATGATCTATTTGGTACCTGATTTCTTTTTAAGATTTTATGCTATAATATTACATGTTGTAAAATGAGATGAAATGAAATGTAATGGTGATTATATATTGCAATGTGCTTTTATGATTTTATACTTCAAAATCGAATAAAGCTAATGAAACTGAAACTGACATCACTGATCAGATCACTGATGATATCATTCATGTGATAATACGATGCACTTCTTCACACTCTAATATAACCTTTGATACACCCAGTGTTAAACACAGACTACCATTCTTGAAAGCATTGACACACCAATACCAGTTACTACATAAGCACACACTGATTGCTAGGTCTATACACACATCCAATCATTTACCCATACAATCACTCATACATACAGTCACTCATCAATACAACTCTATCATCTGCACTCAAACACCTATACAGACACTCACACTCTGCCACTCATCCATGGAGTTACTCAAACATCTAGTCAGTCATGCAAAGAATCAATCACACTTTCATTTCCTCAACTGTACAATTATACACACAACACTTTACTTATTCAAACATATACTAACACATACTTACTTTGTTATACAATTACTGATACAAGTACACAATGATCCATACAGCCACTCGCACAATCATTGGCTCTTATGTATAGTCATTTATATATGCCAGCTACCCAAACACACTCAGTCTCCCATACAAATACTCGGGCAACCAATCAATAACACATATAGCCACTCATATAGCTACTGATCAACACATGCAGTTGCTTACACAACAACAAACATACTGATGCACACATTCAGACAGTTTAGTCACTAACCCATGCATTCAGTAAGACACATTTAATCACTCACTCATACATTCCGTCATGTACCTACTAAATCTTTCATCCAGACACTTATACATCCAGTCAATCTTCAATATGTAAAACATATTTAAACTTTACAGAAACACACAATCACTGGATGATGTCATCAGTGATGTCATTTGAGATTCAACCCTTCGAATATTACTCACCCTAGGGGTTCCGACTGGTGGCCCCTTGACCACGTAGCCAAATTTATTAAGCTTTGGATCAGGAAACCCCTTGAAAGGGACTCACGAAACCTAATGAAATCGGAATGTCCTAGACCATTCCTCGACAACAAAGCGGGTTTGACACCTATGCTAGATCCTGAGTTACTTACCTTTCTATTTAAGACCGGAAGAGACCCTCGTAAGGGTGTCGAACGTTGTCTTAAACAATGTCAGGATAAATTGCTAGACACCTTAGGCCCTCTGGCGAGAATCCTAGACCTTGCAGAGGAATCCTCTATTAATGGCACTCCGGTTGACACCGAACTCTTGAGGGGTTGGAGCCAACGTGCCTTATGCCTCCTAGGAAATGCCAACGCTAGCCTCACGTCCGAAAGACGTAGAGGAATCCTGATTAGGATGAACCCCAAATTGGGGGACCTAGCCAATAAGGACGTAGAGGGAGACCCTAATGGACTCCTCTTCGGAGAGTCCTTTATCAAAGTTCTTGGTAAATACGTATCTACCTTCTCTGCTTTTAGCAGAGCTCAGAGTAACATGAGAAGGATGTTTGGGGGCAGGCACATTTTTGGAAGGGCTGACAGAGGAGGGCCAGCTGTCAGCCGAGGCTTCAACAGGTCCTTCTACAACCAGAACCAGCGTGGAAGATACTTTAGAGGGAACAATTCCTTCTTCCCTTAGAGAGGACGCAACTATCGCAATCGTGGAGGTGGAAACAACGGGCAAAGTTCCAAGGACAAGGAAATCAAGGTAAGAACCCCTCCTTCGGGTCCTTCCCTTCCAAAGGTAGGGGGGAGACTTGCTACTTTCAGCCAGAACTGGCTATCAATAACAAACGATGCATGGGTTCTAGAAACAGTGAAAGGTTTCAAAATAGATTTCGTCTCCTTCCCTCTCCAGACCTCACCCCCCAGGGAACTAATTCTAAGCCGAGATCAGTCACCCCTAGTGGACGAGGAGATTCGCCAGATGTTGGAAAAAGGGGCAATTTTCATTGTATCCAGCCCCGGCTTTGTAAGCACAATTTTCCTTGTGAAGAAAAAAGACAAAGGTTGGCGCCCCGTAATAAATCTCAGACACTTGAATTCCTTCCTCGTGTACAGGCATTTCAAGATGGAAGGTATCCATCTTTTGAGAGATATTCTTCAAAAGAAAGATTGGCTCATCAAGCTAGACCTGAAAGATGCTTACTTTACTGTCCCTATGGATACCGACTCCCAAAAATATCTCAGGTTTTTATGGAAAGGCATAACCTACCAGTTTCGATGCCTTCCTTTCGGCCTTTCTTCGGCTCCTTGTTGTTTCACCAAGATTCTAAGACCGGTCGTTGCATCTCTAAGGAGAAGAGGAGTTCGTTTGATTATATATCTGGACGATATTCTATTGATGTCCCAGAGTCAAGAGGAACTTCTTCTCCACATGAGGTAGACTGTAGACCTCCTGGAGTCCTTAGGCTTCATTATCAATGTAGAAAAATCCGTCATGACTCCTTCTCAAGATCTAGAATTTCTAGGTTTTCAAGTGAACACGTCCTTAGCCCAACTCCAACTTCCCTCGAAGAAACTGACAAAAATAAAGAAGGAAGTCTCTTATGTTTTATCGAAAGATTTGGTCAGCTTGAGGGAACTAGCAAGAATAGTGGGTCTCTTATCATCATCTATCCAAGCGATCTCTCCAGGACCGCTTCACTACAGAGCCCTTCAGAGGTTGAAATCCGCGGGCCTGAAGAAAGGCCTATGGTATTCAGACCACATTCCCTTATCTCCAGAAGCTCGGTCCGACCTCCTTTGGTGGCGGAACAACCTAGACAGTTGAAACGGGAAAGCCATATTCGGGAATACGCCGGACCATATTTTGGAATCCGATGCGAGCAATTTCGGCTGGGGTGCCAGATTGGGAGATTTGGAAACTGGTGGGAAGTGGTCCCAAGAGGAACTATTTCTACACATAAACTGTTTAGAGATGATTGCGAGTCTGAATGCTCTTATGAGTTTCAAATCAATTTTGATGAACAGCGTAGTCTTGATCAAATTAGACAACTTCACAGCCGTCTCCTACATCAATCGTTTAGGAGGAGCGAAGTCTGTTCTTCTAGCAGATCTGGCCTAGAAAATTTGGTATTTCTGCTGGGACCAGAAAATTACACTGAGAGCAGAATTCCTTCCGGGCCACCTAAATACCAGGGCGGATTGGAACTCAAGGTTCCTCAGAGACGCAAGCGATTGGAAGTTGAATCCTCTGATTTTCAAGAAAATTCAAGACCTATGGGGTCCTTTCGAAGTAGACCTATTTGCCAGCAGACGCTCCTTCCAAATAGATCGCTACTTCAGCTGGAGACCAGACCCATTTGCCTCGGCAGTGGACGCTCTTCTCCAACCGTGGAGCAATCTCAGTTGTTATGCCTTCCCTCCTTTCGCTCTAATCCAGAGAGTCCTACTGAAGGTTCGTTCAGAACAGTCCCGAATTGTCCTAGTTACTCCCTTTTGGAACTCCCAGGTCTGGTTTCCGAGTGTGATGGAATTGACCATGGAAATTCCCCGTTTTATCCCAGGGAACTTGGATCTCCTTCTGGGTCTAGAAGGAGACTTTCATCCTCTTCTCTTAGAAGGAAACATGAACCTTCTTGTTTGGAAGATTTCAGGGGTTCTACAAGATACTCAGGCCTTTCAGGGCAAGCTAAGAACCTTTTGGATGAATCATGGTCTCCCGGAACGAGGAGAAGATATACCAGTGCTTGGAAAAGATGGTGTGGTTGGTGCATGGAACGGAATTTGGATCCCGTGGAAGCACCTGTAGTGGATGTTGCTAATTTTTTAGCGGACCTTTTTAACTCAAACCTTTGTTATAGAACAGTTAACTGCTATAGGTCGGCAATTTCTGCAGGTCACTCCTTACTGAACGACTTTTCTATTGGTACCGATCCTTTGATTCGTAGAGTAATGAAAGGTATAAGACTTAAACATCCTCCTAGGCCCAAATATAGTTCCTTGTGGAACGTTAATGTTATTTTTGACCTTTTTTCATCTTGGCCGGACAATTGTTTCCTTACAAGAAAACAATTGTCAATTAAACTAGCTACCTTACTTTGTTTAATCTCCTTCAGGAGAGTATCTGATGTTAAGGCTTTAGAAATTTGTAACAGGTTTTACTCTCCTGATGGAGTATTATTCGAGATTTGGAAAAGAACCAAGACCATGTCTGAAAACATATTTTACCCTTATTTTTTAGATTCTCCAAAACTGTGTGTTGTAAATTGCATGAAAGCGTATGATCAGAAAATGAGTATTTTTAGACCTTGTAATGAAAATCAATTGTTGATTTCTTTTATCAAACCTTATAAGGCGGTCTCTTCCGCGACAATTGCCAGGTGGGTAAGAACTGTCATGTTTGAAGCTGGAGTAGATTTATCGAAATTCGGCGCACACTCCTCTCGTGGCGCTATGGCAAGCAAGGTATTATGGGGTGGGGGATCCCTTTCTGATATCCTGAAAGCAGCAGATTGGTCTAATGCATCAACTTTTGTTAAATTTTACCTTAAACCTGTCGAACATGTGAGTAATGTTGCTTTAAGAAGCTTTGAACTTGCATAATGTAGCCTCCGGTCTTGTAATGAAATGTCGATTCTCCAATTAGCATGCAGAGAGAATCTTGATTTCATTAAAGACAACGGAGGCTGACATTATCCCTCCCACCACTCCCTGGTGGATGTTTTACTTACTGTATTCTTAAAATTTGTTTAATATGTCTTTGCATTTGATCTTTCTTCCTTCCGGAACAAGTGTTACTCCTTGTGTCTTTTCCTTTTCAGATTCGGCTTCTTTATAAACCTTTTAATTGGACGTTGAAAGATTTTGAGTCTCAAGTCCTTTCCTTCGCAGCTCTAAGAGGATGTTTGCTGGTTGCTAGGACACTTGTCTATGTTCTGTAGAATGTTTTATTTATGATGTAATGGTTACACTTTAAAGGGCTGCATATCTTGAGCAGCAATAAAAGTTATTGCATAATGTCAGCCTCCGTTGTCTTTAATGAAATCAAGATTCTCTCTGCATGCTAATTGGAGAATCGACATTCCTAACTATATATGACCTGAAACCTATGGTTTTTTCAGTGAATTGGCACGTTTTTTAAATGCTAATACCTAACTATATATGACCTGAAACCTATGGTTTTTTCAGTGAATTTGCAAGGTTTTTTAAATGCTAATTCCTAACTATATATGACCTGAAACCTATGTTTTTTTAAGTGAATTTGCAAGGCTTTTTAAATGCTAATACCTAACTATATAGGACCTGAAACCTATGTTTTTTTCAGTGAATTTGCAAGGTTTTTTATTTGCTAATACCTAACTATGTAAGGCTTGAAACCTATGTTTTTTTCAGTGAATATATATATTTAATATAATATATACATCATTTTTGTTTTCAAATTTTTTTTATATGATTACAGGGTCCGCGCTCCGTGAGCGCTCCGTAAGCACACCAAAAACGCTCCGAGCTCTTACCCCGACAAATTTTATAAATTTCTAAAACATAATATCTACCTTTTTAACGTACATTTTAAAGGTAGACAATATCTGCTTTAATGTAAAAAATGTTTTTTTTACACTTTTAACAACAGTATATTCTTTTTTGAAGTAGTAATAAATCTCGCGAGGGTACGTAGCACGTGCACGCAACGTAAGAGCTCCGTCCACGCAACGTAAAAGCTTCGAGCTCTTAGCCCCGAAAGTTTTATAAACTTTAAATCGTTATATCTACGTATTCATTGCACAATGTAAAAGTACACATCATCTGGGATAATAAAGAACATCTTAAATTAAACTTTTGCAGACCATATATAACTTTATTAAAGCAATTATAAATCTTGCGAGGGTGCGTACTACGTAAGCGCATTGTAAGAAGACGTAAGTGCTCCGTAAATAATACGTAAACGCAGCGTAAGCTCACGTAAGCGTTCCGTAAACACTTCGTAAGCTTACGTCCAACCATGTGACCTCAGAACAAAAGATTCTATTGGTTTATAATATTTCCTACTCCAATTCTTGAAAGACCCCTCCCATCTTCATCATTCGTCTTTGGCTTTCGAGGAAGAAACACCTTTTTTCATCAGCACTTTGCTCCTGAAAAATCTATTGAAATGTTTGAACAGCAGCAACCTGAGCATTCAGAACATGAGGAACCTGAGCATTCTGAACACCAGGAACTTGAGAATTCTTCTAGTTCATCTTCAGAAGAGTTTGTTCCTGAAACCCCTAGATCACCGAAAGAGTCCATAGTTTGGAATTTTTTTTAATTCCCAGATGGACAGAAAAAGGTAAATACGCCTTTTGTCACATGTAAAATCTGTGACACGGTACTTTCCAGAGGGGATCCACAGAAGAAGTACAGCTTTGGAACTTTTAGCATGGAACGCCATGTCAAGAATATACACCCAAACAATTGGTGTAAAGCTGTAATGAAAAGATCATCAGAGGAGCAGGGCTCTGCTCCCAGCACTTCTTCTCAATCAACAACACCACCAATGCAAGCATCAACGATTGCAATTATCCAACCAGAACTTAAGAATTTGATGATGCAATGCATTCGTTGCCAGAAACTAATAGCCTTTGGACAAGAGTCCATTCAAGTTATCCTGCAAAAAAACAGGAAGCACAGGTGCATCCCATAATTTTTTTCTTTATTTTTCATAGTTTGTTCCGGTTGAACAATTATCTGCCTTAAAACGTTTATTTTTTTTAATCGTTTTTCAAGCAAAAAAAAAAAAAAAATTCTTTTTAGAACTACCTCTACTGGTTAAAGAAAGAACTACATTTCTATGTTTGTATGTAAAACTTTGTCATAGTGAATGTCAAAGTGCAAAACTATAAGAATGTGGTACAGCATAAACCTATAAGGTGTTTACCTATAGTATACTGTACTACTTCCAAAGCACTGAAATGTAACATATGTATATAAATATGTTACAACTCAATGGGCCAGATGTACGTAATCTCGATTTACCTACTCATAAATACCGAGGGCCCGATGTAGGTAATCCCAGATTACCACTTCTTAAATACCGAATCATACCGATTCGGTATTTAAGAACTGGCAATGGAAATGTAGGTATTTTTACCGAATTAATTACCGATTCGGTAAAATTCGGTAATTGCCGATTCGATAATTACCAAATCTGTATTTGCCGTTGATTCCTATGGGCCTTGAAGCCCATAGGAATCAATGGCAAATTCTGATTCGGTAATTACCGAATCAGTAAATACCGAATCCTGCCAGGGGGAACAGGGTGTCACTTTGACACCCTGTAGCACCCCTGTTTTTGTCTTGTGTGCAATGTGACACACATACATGCCCTTAGGGAATGTATGTGTGCCACATGGCACAGGTGTACATGCACAGAGGTGCATGTACACAGGAATTCCTTATTTACCACCCAATTGTATTGAGTGGTAAATAACGAACTCTTAGATGCCTCTAGCACTATCAACAGTGCTACCTACATTAGAATTGACAGATTTGGTATTTTTACCGAGTCTGTATTTACCGATTCGGTAATTTTACCGATTCGGTAAATACAGAATCGGTAAAAATACCAAATCTGTAAATAAATGCCTCCTACATAGGAAAAGGCATTTACCGGTCGGTAACGGCCAAATTCAGCTGTTACCGACCGGTAAATGCCTACCTACATCGCGTCCCAAATCATACCACTTCAATATTTAAGAGTAGGTAAATGGGATGTATGTAATTTGTCTTTTGTAATTACCGAATCTGTATAATTCAGTCATTTTACCGAATCAGTATTTACCGATTCGGTAATTGCCATTGATTCCTATGGGCCTTAAGGCCGTATAGTATTCGGTGGTAACTAACGAATATTTAAGGGCCTTTGGCACTGTTTTCAAAACAAAGAAGTGTGAACAAAAGTGAACACAAAAGGGAAGAGGTATGAGAAACAGAGAGAAGGAAGTGCACTGGAGGAAGTGCAGTGCCAATAATTGAAGGTTTACTAACAGGTAAGAAATGGATAACAGAGTGAAGGAAGGAGAATAAGATTAAACCTAACAAAATAAAGAAAGAGGGAAACTGACTGAGGTAAAGAGGAGGAGTGGTAGAAAGAGAGAGCAAAGAAGATTAACTGTAAGGGAGACACATGTAGAGAGAGAGGGAGCAAGGGACTGAGAAAGAGTGAGGCAGTTATTCTGTCACAATAAGAGAGTGATAACAAACTTATTTTTGATTCTCATACTTACCTTATAAATAGTGAAAACGTAGACACTGATGCAAAAAAAGTTTTTTATTTCTTATACTTACCTTCTAAGATATAAAAAAACTTAAAGAAATTATTTTTTTAAAATATAATATCTGTAAAACACAAGAAACAAATAAATTATAATCCATACAATGTATATTTCACAATACAAGAGAGAAGGAAGGAGATTAAGAGTCAAGAAAGATAGATGGCACATGCAGAGGGACACTTGCCACAGGTAGAGAGTAAGATGGTGCAGGCAGAGAGTGAGATAGAACAAGTAGAGGGTGAGATGGTGCAAGCAAAGGGTAAGATGACACACGCACATGCATATATTGTGCAGACAGAGGGTAAGATGGCACACACACGGAGAAACATGGAACAAGCAAAGGAAGACATAGCACAGTCAAAAGAGAGATGGCGAATGAGCGTGAGACAAGGGGAGTGAGGACACAGAGGGAGTGAAGGAAAGAGTGAGAGAAGGGGACTGAGTGAGGGAGCAAAGAAAGACAAGTGATGGAGTGTGGGTGAGTTAAAGAGAGTGGGTGTAAGGGAAGGGCAGTGACACAGTGAAGGGAAGAGGAAGTAAGGCTAACAGAGAGACAGTGAAGAAAGAGAAGTGAGGATGTCAGAGTTCAAAGGGAGTGACAAAAGGAGTAAGTAAAGTGGAGTAAGGTGAGTAAGGGAAGGTTAATGAGTAAGGGAGCAAAAGAAGGAAAGAGAGGTCAAGGGGAGTAAATCAGATGAACTGAGAAAAGGTAAGTGAGGGAAACAAGAAAGAAGAAGGGGAGTGAAGGATAGGAACAAAGGGTACTGACAGAAGCAGCCTAACAAAACAAGGGTGAGGTGAGTGAGAGAAGGACAGTGAAGTTGAAGAAAGACAAATGATAGAGGGTGGATAAAGTTGAGTGAGCGTGAGACAATGGGACTGAGTGATTGACTACACACAGGGAGTGAAGGAAGGATTGATAGAAGGAGACTCAGTGAGGGATCAAAGAACGGAAAATGAGGTCGTGTAGGTGAGGGAAAAGGAGTGACAGAATGAGGTGATGAAGAGAGTCACGCTAAGAGACAAGGAGCGATGGAAGGATAGACGAAAAGAGAAATAAAAAAAAATAATTGGGCAGTCGTACTTACCTTATAAATGAAATATCTGTGGAAACGAAAAAACAAATCAGTTATATTACATTATTCACAATACAAGAGACAAAACAGAAGAAAAAGGAAAGAGGAGTTAGGGAAGGAAAATGAGGGAGAGGGAAGGGGGAATTAGTGAAGGTGCATTAACAACAGTGAGTCTAAGAGAGAGGGAGTGATAGAAGTGTACAGAGAAAGTAAGAGGACACAGGGAGTTTTATGAAGGTGTGTTTGAAGTGCAGTTAGGTGAGTGACAGAAGGGGAATTAGTGAGTGAGCAAAGGAAGGAAAGAGAGGTGAAGGGGAGTGAAACAGAGGGACTGACTTAACATGAGTGGGTGAGAAGACTAAGAAGAAGGGGAGTGAAGTATAGGGAATGAGGATAAGTAAGGGAAGCAAAATAAAGGGACAGGGGTGACGTAGGGTAAAGAAATAACAGTAAGTTTGACGAAACAGAGGTGATAGAGATGAGTAAAGGTGAGTGAGCATGAGACAAGAAGAGTAAAAGAGTGAGGAAATAGAGGGAGTGAAGGAAAGAGTGAGAGAAGGGGACTGAGAGAAGGAGCAAAAAAAAGTCAGTTTCAAAATGTGGATGAGTTAAAGGGAGTGAACATAAGAGAAAGGGAGTGAGAAACTGAAGGGATGAAAGCAGTGAGGTTAAGAGAGAGGCAGTAAGGGAAGGATAGAGAGAAACAGAAATAAAAAAGTAATGAAAATGTATTTTTTATTAGTCGTACTTACCTCATAAATGTAATATCTGTAGAAGAGAGTAACGAAATCAGTTATAATATATATTTCACAATACAAAATGCAAATTAACTTGTACAACATGTTATATGGTTTATTTTTGCTGTTCTCAGAATATATTGATTTTCACTAAAAACAGTGAGTTCAATACTATTCATCATATCACAGCGGGCAAAAAAAACACAATCAAAATGATTGTGTTTAAAAAACTCATAAAACTTAGAAAAAACATATCTTAAATGTTTTCTTCCAAACAGCAATTTCTAAGATACAGTATCTCATTATTATACTCTCAAACTAAAGTGATATAGAAACATATATTAACCACATTTACCCGAAATACGTATTCTTCATTTACATACCTTTCCACAAGGCCAAATGGTATACAGAAAGTCCTCTTTTTGGAAATTACTTAATTGTAGTTTTAAACTTCCATTTACCTGACTTTCGAAATGAAAAGTCCAACATCTATTTCATCATCTAACAATAATTATATTTACACCTCTGACTTACCCTTGATAAACCATTCCTATAATACTGATCCCACTCACTATGTGATACACTTATACTACCTCTGTGACAACTACCAGTTTACGAATTATCTTGATCACTTTCACTCACAAACTAATTTTGAACAACACACTTACTTTATGGCCGGGATGCCCGCCACCCCCTCCCAACACATATCCCCAAGGATGGGAAGTCGGACAATAATTGAACTTTTGGAAGGCGGGAGGGAGTCACCCTCCCGGCCGTATTTATTAAAATATGAAACAAAATTTAAAACATTAAATAAAAGTTTCATCATTATGCATTATGTACAATTTGTCATTTATTACATTTCGATGCAGTCATGTACTTTTGGCTAACATCCTGAAAATGCATACACTCTAACTCAAATTGTACATCCTAGCATTAAGGGCCAACGGCAAGGTCTTAACCGGTGTCAGATCCCTACTACCAGACTCCCGCCCTCACTGTGTGAGCGGCGCATGCGCAGAGGGCTCTACCCTCATTGCCAACTGTAACTTCCCTTGTCGTGGTGGGGGCCCCCTTACTACTCGACACCATCTTAAGGGTCGTCCGAGTTCCCGTATGAGGTCTCTGTAGGAAGGACAGCGTGGACTCTCCCCCCATCCCCACACTCTCTATCCGCCGTCGCGGATATCCGGCCCCCAGGAAATTAGTAGGAGGGGCATCTAACTGCCTCCCCCCCTGGGAGGGGCCCATGGCCATCTCCCCATAGGCACCCCATCCTTAGTGGGTGCCGCCTCCCCGTGGAAGGGGCCAATGGCCGTCTTCCCCCGGGCGCTCCCATCCATTGTGGGTGGCGCCCCACTCTAGGGACCTTGAAATAACTGCTCACCGATCATGACCTTACCGCCCGACAAATAAATACGACAGTTGTTTACCTACTAGAAAAGAAAATTTCACATCATCTTACTGTTATCACTGATCTTTCCTGCAAGAAGACATTTCTCCAATGCAAACCATTCGTTATTCTCAAAAGTTCCTTTATTCACTGTACCAAGGAAAAAAGGCCTATACTTTCATCACTCAGAAAAACTTTATTTTCCTCCAAACATTTGCTATCAGGGGCTGGTGGGTGGGTCAAAATTGCTGCTTGTTCCGTCGAGGGCTCACGAGCAACGAGTGGGTGCAGCCTTCCGATCCGAGGTTTAAGAGGACGATCTTCAGGATTCCCGCTCCTTTATTCTTCTGCGGGAGGGCGTGTACCCGTCCCCGATACGCCTACGGGGCGTGGTCTTCCGTCGAGGTGTCTAGGACAACCCCTCTCGGGCGGGGGAAGGCGTGCCCCGGCTATGCCACTTCGGGCATACCAGCCGGGCTACGCCCACCCCGCCCAAAATGGTTTCCCGGGAGGTTCGGGGCACCCATCCATACGTTCGGAGGGACCGAGCGGTCGCCCCTTTTCCATATTGCCGGAATGCCCGCCACCCCCTCCCAACACATATCCCCAAGGATGGGAAGTCGGACAATAATTGAACTTTTGGAAGGTGGGAGGGAGTCACCCTCCCGGCCGTATTTATTAAAATATGAAACAAAATTTAAAACATTGAATAAAAGTTTCATCATTATGCATTATGTACAATTTGTCATTTATTACATTTCGATGCAGTCATGTACTTTTGGCTAACATCCTGAAAATGCATACACTCTAACTCAAATTGTACATCCTAGCATTAAGGGCCAACGGCAAGGTCTTAACCGGTGTCCGATCCCTACTACCAGACTCCCGCCCTCACTGTGTGAGCGGCGCATGCGCAGAGGGCTCTACCCTCATTGCCAACTGTAACTTCCCTTGTCGTGGTGGGGGCCCCCTTACTACTCGACGCCATCTTAAGGGTCGTCCGAGTTCCCGTATGAGGTCTCTGTAGGAAGAACAGCGTGGACTCTCCCCCATCCCCACACTCTCTATCCGCCGTCGCGGATATCCGGCCCCCAGGAAATTAGTAGGAGGGGCATCTAACTGCCTCCCCCCCTGGGAGGGGCCCATGGCCATCTCCCCATAGGCGCCCCATCCTTAGTGGGTGCCGCCTCCCCGTGGAAGGGGCCAATGGCCGTCTTCCCCCGGGCGCTCCCATCCATTGTGGGTGGCACCCCACTCTAGGGACCTTGAAATAACTGCTCACCGATCATGACCTTACCGCCACAGACCGGATAGTTGACCGACTATCCGGTCCCCCCAACTCCTCCTAAAGGTCATGCTTCCTTAAACCCCTTAGCCATGAAATGAAGTCTCCTATGAGTAAGTCATTCCCCTCCCTGGACAGGTGAACCCCATCATTCAGATACATATGATCACCACGAATACACCCATGAGGAATGTTATGTCAAATTAAACAAACTAAAATAAACTATTTTACCAACAAAATAGATACATCTCAGAATAACCAAAAAGAGATCGTTCATGTGGTAAAGAGCTTTCGAGACCCAGGGTTTTTGTCACAGGAAATACCTCCATCACAGAGCCTCTGCAACGAAATCGCAGACTATTTTGAACAAAAAATAGTTAACATCACAAAACACTTTCCTGAAGTGATTGACAACACTGATAATCTAGCCGTAGAAGCCAGCCCAGATAAGATTAGATGGAATTCTTTTACTACAATTGATCTACATGAGATATCCCATACTATGTCAAAAATCAAATCAGGATCACCACTTGATCCCTGCCCTCCTGCTTTAGTCCATGAAATCAAAAATGAGGTCAACCCCATGATCAATACCATCGTAAACGCCTCACTCCAGTCGGGGGAAATACCCAGCACATGGAAGACGGCAATAGTAAAACCCTTACAAAAAAAGACATTACACGATCCATCCGTTTTAACCAATCTGAGACCCATTTCACAACTTCCCGCCCTATGTAAATGTGCCGAAACACTGGTAAATAAACAACTCTCATCATTTCTGGAAACAAACAATATACTTCACCCAAACCAGGCTGGTTTCAGAGCCAATCACTCGACAGAAACAGCACTCCTGTCAACAACAGAAACCATTAGAGCGGCTCTTGATCAAGGGAAGAAGGCAGTCCTGATTCTCTTGGATTTATCCGCAGCATTCGACACGGTGTCCCACACCATATTATTACATCGCCTAGCTGAGGCAGGCATTGGGGGCACCGTGTTGAAATGGTTCACAAATGTTCTGCTCCACAGAAAACAAATAACCAAACTGGGACACTTCTACTCAGAGGAGAAGGAGGTTAGGTCAGGGGTGCCACAGGGCTCTAGTTTGAGCCCTACCTTGTTCAATATATATATGGCACCCCTGATCAACCTAATTGCCACGCATAATGTAACCACGGTTGCATATGCAGACGATACCCAATTGGTCCTGGTCTTGGATGAAGATACAGGAAAGGCCGAACAGATACTGAAAGACTGCCTAACTGCGACTTTTGGATGGATGCACAATAACCACCTTAAGTGCAACTCTGCGAAAACAGAGATACTGCCCTTTGGGAAAAATAACATCTTTTCTCCTCGCACATGCTGGCCATCAGACGCAGAAGCCCCCCCAATACCATCAGGGCTACACGCAACCTGGGTATAAAATGTGACGATATGCTGTCTTTTAAACAGCAATCCAAAGAAGTGGCCGGTGTCTGCTTCAACTTAATCAAGGGCCTCAGAAAATTCTTTGATTACCTCCCACTGGCCGCTCGCCGTACAGTTACAATCGCTCTCATAACATCGAGAATCGATTACTGCAACAGTTTGTACGCAGGAGCTGCTAAATCTACCCTGCACAAACTGCAAATGATTCAAAATGCGGCGGCCCGGCTTGTTTTAAGATGGCCTAGGAGATCTTCCGCATCAGCTGCTCTGAATGCGTTGCACTGGCTTCCCATCCAGAAACGGATACTATTCAAAGTCCTTCTGATCACATATAGAGGCTTTCATAAGTGCGGACCCAAATATCTGTCAACCAAATTTCACAGATATCTCCCAAATAGGGAACTTAGATCAGCTACGGCTAACCTAATGACCATACCCAAGTTCCGACTGACCACCAAGGGTGGCAAATCCCTAGCAGTCCTAGGCGCCAAGGCCTGGAACGCTCTGCCAGTTAAACTTAGAGCATCACCATCTGAAAAAATCTACAAAAAACTCCTAAAAACATGGATTTACGGATTATCTGATGCAAAATGTAAGACTCTAGTCTAAGGACATCCAAAGCTCAGCTACTACCCCAAGACATTTCATCCTTGCAGTGAAATCAGAAGCGCTAAGATGCTCCATGGAGTGTATGTGCGCTATACAAAAACCAAAAAACATCAAACATCAAACAACATTATGCAACTGTCCAGAACGGAACAATCTACCAATTTTATTATTGACCCGTTTAACTGAATGGTTCAGTGCTGACACCGAAAGGCCCCCCTGCCACCTCCTTCTAGGAATCATGTGGGACCAGGCAATCGTGCACCCCGGGACTCTTTTAGCCAACCAGCTAACAGCCGCCAAAACTCGTTCAAGTAACACTCGTCTACCCAGTGTCACCAAGTCGTTGCCTCCCAGGTGTACTATGACTACAGATGGCGGTGACCTATGCCGCCCTAGAAGTTCCTCGAAAAATGGCTCAAAGTTGTCAAAATTGAGCCCACCCTTCCCATGGAAGGCCACTCTGAACCCGTATTCCCCAGGTGCGTGAATCGCGTCACCTTCCTTGAATACGTCGCCGGCGTGCCTCACGTATGAGTGGCCCACGACCCATACCATCCTCTCTCCAGTCGGTGGCCTCTGACCGCTGGTCTCCTGATGCTGGGTCGACCTCAAATTCCGCCCCGCGTGGCAGGCTCGCGAAACTGTAAAGTAAACAAAGACAGAAAACAGTGAGTGCATGTCAATTGATCACTCACAACATGTGCAATCGCACATACCTCTTGAAGCAATTCGAGGACCAACGGCCCAATTGTTTCACTTCCTCAGCACTCTGACCCCTGGCTGTAGCCTCTGTAGCAGCCCCTATCCTAAAGGAGTGGGTCCCAAAATCGCACGGGTCCATGCCCGCGTCAGCGATTGCCAGTGCTAGTACCCTCTGAAACTGAAATCTCGTCAGTGGGGTGCCATCCATATGTCGGAGCAAACTCCCCCCCCATGCGGCCGCTCTTAGCGCCAAATAGTCTTCCACGCACTTCAACGGGCAGATGGGGGACCCACGTTTGCGCTGTACGACAACACTATTTCCCATAGCCCCCTGGTCAGTCTTGGACCTGGCTATCACGATTACCATCGAATCACCCCTTATTTGGATGTGATCCCTGCACAAGCCTCCCTCCATATCTTTCTTGTTCCTAGCGACAAGTTCGCTCACCCTCATAGCCCCATGGAATGCCAATGTGAACGCTGCCCGGAACAGAACTGCTTCAAAATGGGAGGAACACGTCTCATCCAGCTTTGCCAAAAGCAGAGACAATCTGTCTAAGCCAATCGGGTGCCTCGTATCTTGCTTGCAGCCCTCAAGGCGCTTCCAGCCGCGAAGGGCTTTCTTCACCAAAAAGGAACCCGTAGGGTCCCTTATTCCGTGTACCTGGGCCATGAAGGAAATGGCCGCCCTATGCCTACTGGCCGTTGCCACTGATCGGCCCTCTCTGTGTAGTGCAATCAGGTACCCCAGGAAGGATTCCTCCTGACCCCAGTTCCGACTCTCTGTGGGACCCAAATATGTGCAATAGGAACGAAACGCTCCTTCGTATGCTTTCCTCGTCCTGGGGGCTAGACTCGCTGCCACGAGGTCTTGTAATCCGGGGCACCGATTAGCCACATTGCTTCGGGGAATGGTGCTGCCTCTAGGTCCGCAGTGGGCAGATAACCCCTGAATGCCTGCATATGTGAACGAGAGAGTGCATCAGCCGCATGATTCAGTACACCTGACACATGTTTCGCCCTGAACTGTACATTCCATCTCATTCAAAGCAGCACAATTTCTTTCAACAACCTCAGGATCAATTTGCAGCGTGCTGCCTGTTGGTTAATACACTCGACAACAGTCATGTTATCAGACCAAAACACCACCGAGCGGTCCCTGAAGTCGTCAGTCCATGTCATCAGAGCAACCCAGATGGGGAATAACTCCAGGAACCCAATGTTACCTGTGAGACCGCTGGAGTGCCACCATGTTGGCCACGTTCGTGCCGACCATCGATTACCCAAGATGGCGCCAAAACCCACGCTCCCAGCCGAGTCGGACCATAGACCTAGTTCCTCCGAAGACTCTGGCGGGGAGTTCCACACGACTCGACCGTTGAAGTCCGCCAGAAATGCCAACCAAATCCGCATATCCTGGCGAACCTCCCCCGACAGTCTCGTACGGTGGTGACCCTCTTTGAGACCTACCATTGCTTGCGCGATAGAGCGCGAAAAAGGGGCGGGCCATAGGCATCACCCTCAAGGCAAAATTAAGCTGACCCACCGTTTGTTGTAACTGGTGCAGGGTCACTTTCTCCCCATCCAGGCATTGCATCAAGGAAGCCCGGAACTTGACCATCTTTTCCATTGGTAATCGGAAACACCCCTCCACAGAATCGAGTTCAATTCCCAGAAACTCCAGTGAAGTAGATGGTCCAACCGTCTTACCTGGTGCCAATGGGACCCCAAATTCACACATGAGGATGCAGAAATCATGCAGCGCCTGTGCGCAGTTCGTATCACCAGCTGCCCCCAAGAACAGGAAGTCATCCAGATAATGCATAACATGTCTATGCCCTGTGGCCTCGGTGAAGGCCCATTCCAAAAAACAGCTAAACATTTGAAAATAAGCACAAGAAATGGAGCAACCCATGGGCATGCATTTATCCATGTAATAACTTCCCTGGAATGCAAAACCTAGCAGGCGCTGATCCTGCGGGTGCACCGGAAGCAACCGGAACGCTGATTCGATATCACATTTCGCCATCAGCGCCCCAGGGCCTAGGTGGTTCAACATGGCCACGGCATCGTCGAACGATGCATATCGTACTGAACAAACTTCTGGGTCAATGGCATCATTCACCGAGGAACCCTTAGGAGCAGAAAGGTTATGTATGAGTCTAAACTCCCCGGGATCTTTCTTCGGGACAACCCCTAACGGGGAACAGATGAACTCGGCCACCGGCGGGCAGGAAAAGGGGCCAGCCACTCGTCCTAAACTGACCTCTTTTGCTATTTTCTTTTCTGCCACGCCAGGGTTGTGCTGTACCGATAACTGGTTTCTACAAAAGGAGTTCCCCCGAAAATCCCCCACTGGGATGTGGAAGCCATGTAAGAATCCCTTCCTCAACACCCCAGCGGATACATGATCAGGGTATTTGTTTAACCACGGAATCATAACCATGAGATCAATGGGTGTGGGCAATCGGTCACTAAGGTCTACCTCACTCCTGCTTAGACCCACCTTTTCCCCCCGTCCCGCCATTTTTTGATCTACATGCACTTTCCGGGTGTGAGGAATTCCCACAGCCGGCACACACATGCTTAAACTTGCATGTCCCCTGTGGTCTGTTACAGTTGCCTCGATTGAAGCCCCAACAGACCCCCCCTTTTCCGCCATTCCCGCCAACTCTAGGCTGGTAGCCCCCACCTGTGCCTGCTCGAAAGGGCACCCCGGCCTTCTGGCGGACCACTCCGGACCCGCTCCCGCCCGGCGAGGACGTACCTGTCGCCCCTGGCAGGAGTTGCTTGTGCCATGACACCGAGTCCAAACAATCCCAAGACAAAGAAGCATCATATTCTTTTGCCTTACGGAACTTCATGTCATAGCCTTTCCATTCTTCTCCCTCATACATTGAATAAAAATCCATAATGCGATTCTGATAGCAAACCAACTCAGTCATAACCTCAGGTTTACGTTCCCCCATGACTGCGGTAAATATAGAGAAGGCCTTAACCCAGTTCGTCACTGTCCCGTCCACCCTGAACTCGGCCATCTTGGCGCGCCAGACACTCGGGTGCCACAAATCTTTCTGCGTTTTAGCATACTCCATCTCGCGATGGTCGGTTAACAATGAAAACATGTTGACATACTTGTCTCCCCATATTAACTCTTTCGTGGCCATGGGAATGTGCTGTGCAACCTTTTCCCGCCTTGAGGGTATTGAGCCCTCCCCCACCATTGGCAATGCGAGCTTACCCGGATCGGCCGTTGCTGCCGCCGTCTTTTCTTGACCAGCTGCTGGTACTCCAGGTGCCACCTGGGGGGGAACAAGAGGAACACTCGCCTTTGCGACATCTCTCGATTGCCGTAACTGCTTTATTAGTACCCTGGCTTCTTCGGCCGGATCTCCCGGGCTCACTGTGCCCCCCCCCCCTTCAACTTAAGCCATGCCGTCAACTGTGCGGCCAATTCTGGGGGCATCTCATCATCTTCGGCCGGGGTTATCACCACCGGGATCGGCTGGCCTGGGTTCTCAGCCGGTACGAGGGGGGTGATAGGGGGTACCTCTGAGACTGGGACCCCCCCCGAAACAGCCCTCTCCTTTACCCACTTCCCTCTAACCCCGGGGACAACTCCCGGCAAGGCCGGGCCTATTACCTTTTTCGGCTGACTTGGGTCATTCAATGCGGCCAATTGCTTCTTCACCTCCGCCAAACCTCTACCGAGTGATTGGACCTGACCGAGCTTTCGGTCCATACAAGCCATCCGGTTCGACAACAGGCGTAACACCCTTTCCGTCTCGAAACCCTTTCCTGCTTTCTTGCTAGGCATGGTTTCGAGTCCCCCGCCCTTGGTCGATCCACAAGGTCCTTCGAAACTGAAAGAGAAAAAACAGGATTACCACGTTCAAAATTGCTGCTTGTTCCGTCGAGGGCTCACGAGCAACGAGTGGGTGCAGCCTTCCGATCCGAGGAACAAGAGGACGATCTTCAGGATTCCCGCTCCTTTATTCTTCTGCGGGAGGGCGTGTACCCGTCCCCGATACGCCTACGGGGCGTGGTCTTCCGTCGAGGTGTCTAGGACAACCCCTCTCGGGCGGGGGAAGGCGCGCCCCGGCTACGCCACTTCGGGCATACCAGCCGGGCTACGCCCACCCCGCCCAAAATGGTTTCCCGGGAGGTTCGGGGCACCCATCCATACGTTCGGGGGGACCGAGCGGTCGCCCCTTTTCCATTATTAACTGCTCCAATCTTCATTGTCCAATTACTTTCACTAAAATGTGGGTTCTAAAAACACTAGGTAAGAATTTGTTAAGTCAAAAGGCAAACGTTGTTTGAAAATCAATTGAGTATCATTACAATCTTATGTAAAAACATATATTATCAACATTTACCCGAGAAACTCATTTTTCATTGATGTACTTTCCCACATGGCCAAATAGTACGTAAAAATTCCTTGTTTTGGAAAATACTTAATAATACTCTTGACCTTCCATTTCCCGACCTTCTGCATGAAAAGCTCCAACGTCTTTCGTAACACCTAACAATATTTATATCTCCACCCAAGGATGTGTATCATGTCCATAAAACCTTAAACAACCAGTAAACTATCAAAATCTGAACATCATATAGTATCCTGATGACTAACTTTTATTAATTGCTCAAATCTCTCTAGGCCAATTACTTTTCCTAAAATTTAGGTTGTAAAAACACTAGGTAAGAATTTTTTAAGTCAAAAGGCAAACGTTTCTTGAAAGTCAAAACAGTATCATTACAATAAGTCCAACCGTTTTGACATTTTAAATACGCTGTATAATGTCCAGATGTTGTTGAAGGACCATCATGGAAAATAATTGATACTGTTACAAAGGTTCTTCCTGAAATTGATAATTGAGAAGCCACAACATTTTTAATTAAAGTTGTTAATTTAGTGCCATCAGATCTACATCGTTGGAACATTAAAATTACGTACTGTCCATAACTTTGTATAAATAATGTTGATAGCATTGCACAGTTACATTGGGTACAAACCATGTTTTGATCAGCTGCTCTAACTAGATTATTAAAAGACACTGATTTGCAGTCTTGTAAAGTCAAAAATATAAATCTTTCGGTATCTACTGTTGTACTACTTGAAAAGGAACAATTATCACAGACATGTTGCCATTCATAAGAAAGGCCAAAAAGATTTTCAACATCTATACCTTCCTCTTGCAATACAACAAGCATGTACATTAGAAATTCCTGACAATCTTGCTGAATATCCTGAGAAAATTGAGTTATACCAGAACATATGTCTAAATCATTTCGAATATCAGAAACACTTTCTATATTTGTTCTCTCACTGCTACATTTCTCAAACACAGTATTCAACAAACAACAAAAACTTTGATCCCGATTTTCAACAATCTGTTCTTGCAAACTTTGGAGAAAAAAAACAACATTAACCACTACATTAGCATAGCAGTTGACACCAGAACTGTTCTTAAACTGAAATCCAACAATATCTTCAACAGAATCCTCTTTGTTTCTGCTTACAATTACTGGTTTATCTAGTTTTTTTTTTTTGCTACAGCCTTGCTACAATTTTTCTCCTTTCTTCTTTTTCGGCCTACTACACGCTTTTCAAATAGAGGATTTTGAGGTAAATTTGGAGCATACTCTCTTCTTAACCTATTATATTCCTTTACACAATTTAGATCTGCACTAATATTTGTCTCATCAAAATCAATCGAGTACATACAGATAAAGTTCTGACTAGAGATAAAGCAACATATGCCATACCCTCATTGAAGACAGAACTTCCAATATTCATCAAAACACTATCTACACTTAAACCTTGAGATTTATGAATAGTTACTGCATATGACAAAGAAACAGGAAACTGTTTTCGGTGGACATATAAATCTTTCACAAGCAAAAATCGAACAGAACAACGACTAAACTGTTGTACTTCTTCAATTCCATCAAATTTAATTTTCAAAAATTCAATTCCATCTCTATTTCGGTAATTCACAAAATCAACAACATGACCCATTGCTCCATTTACTAAACCTATTTCAACATTTAAATTCCGTCGTAAAATTATACGACAAATTAAACATACATATAGAGTCTTTTCAAAACCAGCAGTTTTAGAAATTGTCTTCTCTAAAGAATCCAACTTTGATTTCAACTTTTCTGACAAAACAATAGTAACTCCTTCGTGCTCTATTTTATCAATAGCTTCCAGTTTCACAATCTCTTGATGTTCTAACTCTAACATTTTGTTGTTGAAGACTGAACATTCTCGAAGAGTTGGCATCAAGCATATTACAGTTTTGTTTTCAGCAACTTTCTGATAAATAATCTCTGGGAGAATATTTTCCTTTGGAAACAAATTTGAAATTAATCGTGACTGTAAAGCTTCTTTGCCATGTTCAGTTACTTTTCCAATTCTTACATCTTGTAGAATATTTTTATAATCTTCATCCTTTGCCTGTCAATCAATCAATCAATCACGAAATTTGTATAGCGCGCTACTCACCCGGAGGGTCTCAAGGCGCTTGGGGGGGGGGTCCGCTACTGCTCGAACAACCAGGTCTTGAGTTGCTTCCTGAAGGAGAGGTGGTCTTGGGTCAGGCGGAGGTGGATGGGGAGGGAGTTCCAGGTCTTGGCTGCCAGGTAGGAGAAGGATCTTCCTCCCATGGTGGCTCTTCGGATGCGAGGAACGGCGGCGAGGGCGTGGCTGGTCGATTATAGCTGGCGGGTGGGGATGTAGAAGGTCAGGCGGTTGTTGAGGTACCTGGGGCCCAGGTTGTGGAGGGCCTTGTGAGCGTGGGTGAGGAGTCAGAACATGATTCTCTTGTTGACGGGGAGCCAGTGCAGGTCTCTCAGGTGTCCGGAGATGTGGTTGTGTCGGGGGATGTCCAGGATGAGTCGTGCGGAGGCGTTCAGGATGCGTTGGAGTCTTTTCTGTAGTTTGGCTGTGGTTCCGGTGTAGAGGGTGTTTCCGTAGTCCAGTCGGCTGGTGACGAGTGCTTGGGTGACCGTCCTCCTGGTTTCAGTGGGGATCCAACGGAAGATCCTTCGGAGCATGCGTAGGATGTTGAAACATGATGATGAGACGGCGTTGACTTGTCTGGTCATCGAGAGGGAGGAGTCCAGGATGAAGCCCAAGTTGCGTGCGTGGTCCGTAGGTTTGGGTGCGCTGCCCAGGGCAGGGGGCCACCAGGAGTCGTCCCAGGCTGAGAGTGATGATCCAAGGATGAGGACTTCCATCTCCCCTGAGTTCAGTTTCAGGAGGCTGTTCGACATCCACTCGGCTACATCTTTCATCCCTTCATGTAAGTTGGTTCTGGCGGTGGCTGGGTCGTTGGTGAGGGAGAGGATCAGCTGGGTGTCGTCGGCATAGGAGATGATGTTGAGGTTGTGTTGGCGTGCGATGGCTGTGAGGGAGCTCATGTAGATGTTGTAGAGGGTGGGGCTGAGTAATGATCCTTGTGGTACGCCGCAGATGACTTCGGTGGCCTCGGAGCTGAACGGGGGGAGGCGGACTCTCTGGGTTCTTCCGGCGAGGAACGAGATGATCCACTCTAGTGCCTTCTCTTGGATTCCGATGTTGCTGAGACACTGCACTAGGGTGCGGTGGCAGACAGTGTCGAACGCTGCGGAGAGGTCCAAGAGGATGAGGGCCGCTGTTTCCCTGTTGTCGAGCAGGGGGCGGATGTCGTCATTGGCTGCGATGAGGGCGGTCTCGGTGCTGTGGTTGGCCCGGAAGCCGGACTGCGAGTGGTCGAGGGATCCGTTTGTCTCGAGGAAGGCGGCAAGCTGTCTGTTGACGGTCTTCTCTATGACTTTGGCCGGAAAAGGGAGGAGCGAGATGGGGCGGTAGTTCTTGAGGTCAGTGGGTTCTGCTGATGGTTTCTTCAGGAGGGCGCTGAGTTCGGCATGCTTCCAGCTCTCCGGGAAGGTTGCGGTGTCGAAGGAGCAGTTGATGATGTCCTGGAGTTGGGGTGCGATGACGGAGTCGGCCTTGTTGAAGACGTGGTGGGGGAATGGGTCGGTTGGAGATCCGGAGTGGATGGTGTTCATCATGTGGATGGTGTCTTCGGTGCTGATCGGGGTCCTGGCGCGGAGGGTGGAGGTGGGGGGCATCGGTTCGGTGGTTGGGTGCATGGTCTGGGCGCCGAAGCTGTTGTGTATGTCGGCGATCTTGCTGTGGAGGAACGAGGTGAGTGAGTCGCAGAGGTCTTGTGAGGGAGTGATGTCGTTGTTTGCGACGCTGGGGTTGGAGAGCTCTTTGACGATGCTGAAGAGTTCCTTGCTGTTGTGTGCATTGTTGTCTAGTCGCTCCTTGAATGCAGTCTTCCTGGTGGTGCGGATCAGCTGGTGTTGTTTGCGGGAGGCGTGCTTGTAGGTGGTCATGTTGTCTGTAGTCGGGTCTTTGCGACAGTCTTTCTCGAGGATGCGGCAGTTCTTCTTGGAAGTCTTGAGGTTGTCGTTGAACCAGGAGGCTTTGTTGCTGCCGGGCCTGCTGGGATGGTTTTTCAGAGGTGCGAGGTTGCCGGCGCAGTTGGTGATCCACTGTGTCAGGTTGTTGGCTGCTTGGTTGGGGTCCGTTGAGCAGGCGGGAGGGTTCTGGCTCAGGGATGTGGTGAGCTGTTCGGTGGTGATCTTGTTCCAGCTCCTGCGGGGAACCTATTGCGGCTGGCGGGGAGTCGTGTTCCTTCTGAAGCTGAAGTGGACGCAGCTGTGGTCTGTCCAGTGGAGTCCGGTGGAGTGGCTGAAGGAGATGTACTTGCTGGAGGAGAAGACTGGATCCAGCGTGTGTCCAGCTTAGTGGGTGGGGGTGTTCACTAGTTGCATGAGTCCTAGGTTGGCAAGGTTGTCCAGCAGGGCGGCGGTTTTGTTGTCGTTCTTGTTCTCCACGTGGAAGTTGAGGTCCCCAGGAGGATGTAGTCAGCGGAGGCGAGGGTGTGTGGGCTGATGAGGTCTGCAATGTCATCCCTGAATTGTGTGCGAGGTCCTGGGGGTCTGTAGATGAGGGTGCCTCTGAGTGTGGTCGCATGTTTTGAAGCAGTTCTGCATATTTAAAATATAACCAGATATTCACATTTCCAATGCTTCCTAGGCACTTTTTTGTATCTTCATGCGTAAGCATCTTAAACACTGGTTGTCCTTTCACTGGAGTTAGCTGCAGTAGATCTCCAAAGACAATGATGTGTTTGCCTCCAAATAACACATAATATTGTGTTTTAAGAATGTGTTGCATTCTTAAATGCACAAAAGCAAGCATCACATTTGAAACCATGCTTACCTCATCAATGATAAGAAGTTTCCATTTTCTTCAGGACTCTACCAACTTCACAACAAGCTTCTCCAGATAGCTTGTGGTATTGTAATTTATTATCATGCTCTACTGGCAGCATCAATAAACGATGTAAAGTAATCCCTTTAATGTTATGTGCTGCCAACCCAGTTGAAGCAGTAACAACACAAGACAGTGATGACTGTTCTTTTCTGCAGATAAGTTGCAATTGATTTAATCAGAAAACTTTTCCCAGTTCCGGCTTCTCCACTCACATACAGTCGGAAAGGTTCAAATTACATACACGAGCACTCTTTTTTATCATGACGTAAACCATGCTCAATCTGTTCTGTGACTTCATCATATATTTTGTTCTGCTCCACGTTTAGTTGATTTTCCAAATCTTCTAAATTAACTACATCCTCCTGAGCTTGTTCCATGGCTCTTTCCACCTCTTCCATGGCAGTGGCAGCTTCATTTTGGATAATTGGTCCTCCTAGTGGATCCTGACTCAACGAAGCAGAACTCTGACTGTCTTGAGAACTGTCTCTAGCAATCTCTGCTGCAATGATAGCTTCTTGCTGTATTTTATCGTTCAACATTTGCAGATAATTTGAAAAAACAGAACATTCTATGGTATCCTTAGTTGCATTGAAAGAATCTTCAAAACTGAGAAAATCTCCAAGTAGTTCCTCTTCTGAACGCCATGGCTTAAAGAGTTGCAAAAGAGCTAAATAGTAAAATTCCCTTTTATCAGGAGATTCGCAACTCAATTTACGATGATTAATCAAATGTCCTTTTCTTTGTTTCACCAGACATCCTTCACATCCAATTAAAGCATATACTCCTTTATTGATATCTTCTGTCATATTCCTCTTAAAAGTATAGCTTTGCAGTACTTCATAGAGACAAACGTTCTCAAGATGACTACTTCTATTTGGATAATATGTATCCAACATGTTTGTCTTCAAAATATCTGTACTGTTTGGTTGAAACTCCGCCAAATACTCAATTTCTTGTGCAGACTTCAAAACTCGGTTTCGTGTTGCAGCAAGACCTAAACTTACCCAAATGATGGATCTCGATTTGGCATACAAACTTGCTGATGATAACCGATCTGAACATTCATATGCTCCAATTTCTCGATGCGACAGCATCTTCAGACTGTAACTGTATAATTTCTTACTTAGGCTCTTTTCATGCGAAATATCCTCCCACATTTCCTTCAGTTCCGTCTTTTCTGATTTTGTGATGTAAGACGTTACATATCGAGCCACAGCAATAGAGTTGTCAGCAACATATTGAATATCCATGTTAGCATTCCACATGGACAAAATGACTGGGTTGTAGTCATTTATGTATTTGGACTCTTCATTTCTTTTCAAGTTGTACGTATTTTTCTGTGATTTTCTTGTCACAGTATGTCGCAGTGAAGACATAAAATTGTTCACTCTTCCTTTACATATTACTGGTCGTGGAAATCCAAAACGACATTTTGTGTAGAACTTCTCCTTGGATTTGAACTTTCGACGACAGTACTTTCCACAGCGATGGGTTTGAAAGCGTAAGACTTGATGTCGTAAATTGTCTTCTTCTGTACTTTTCGGAACAACACATGTGGAATATTGTTCAATGAAACTCATCACTGTGTCATCCGAATCTGTTCCAAATTTGGGAGCATCTTTGATCCATAGCAGCATATGTATGTGAGGAGCACCTCTTGCTTGATACTCCTTTCTCCAAAAGAAATCCAAAACCTCTCCAAGTGGAGGATGTTTTTTGTTTGTGATGAAAAACATCATAGCTTCAAATCGATGATTAAAATACCTACAAACATTAACTGGATCCAAAGAGCACAGTTCTCCAGGTGTCTTGAATTCTATATTTTCTATGTTTCCATTTGCCTCTCGAAGAAATTCAAGTAAGTCTTCCCAGGCATACTCAGCACAGCTAAGAGTGAGGAACCATGTAGGAGTTCCTAAGTTTCTTAGCATACATTTCAATTCCCCATGACGACGGTACCAATACTCATTCGAACCACGCTGACATGCCATGAGATTGATTAGGTGAGATTCCAAAATACTGTCTTCCACTTGGACTTTATCCATAAAGTCCCTTGCCGAAAATTTTTGAAGATGTACTCCAGATTTCAGTATATGGTTCACAGCATAAGATAGTCCAGAGTAGTCACTCTCAAACAGAAGATGAAACAAATATGGAATGCATTGACGAAATCTTGGATCTTCTGCATATAATCTTAAAGTCCTGTATTCCGACGCAGGAATTTGAACAGGTCGGCCATCATATCTTCCACCTTGACCTGTTGGAAACAATTGAGGAAAACAACGAGTTTCCAAGCATTCTTCCCATACACCTATGGGACTTCCTTTGGCTTCTTTAATTTGGAACAACTCAATAGCATTCCCCATTACTTCTTTGGAATGCAGAGGATGAATACTATAATGCTCATAAATCTGTTCACTTCTAGACACAGCTACTTTTTCAATCTGTCCAGCTGATGAATCACTGTCCTCTTCTACAGTTGTTTCCTCATCTCCTACATATACATTTTTGTAGTACTGATTGTTTTTTAATAAATACAACGTTGCCTTTTTGACTTTCCTAACATCCACTAATTCTTGCCAGATTTTCTTACTCTTTGTAGAAACGCCATTAACTAGAATACCACTTTTTCTACGCCAATGGTGTCAATATTTTTCTTTATATCTAAAGGCAAATAAACAACTCTTCCCTTTAATCCTCTCTGTAAATCTGAAGGAGGCAATTTCCCTGTCTTAGGCTCCAAGCGAACAATAGCCTGAAAAGGATGCACACATTGAATCAGAATACACTCATAGGTATTTAAACCCATCAATTCAGACGGAATCTTTACCAACTCAAGATTATTATGTACAGCTCTAGCAGGCATTCTGTTTTCATTTAATGTATTATAACAATATTTACAAATACGCAGATCAGAACCCAAATCAAAACAATTCTCAACCAACAAATAATTTGCAAAATCCTTCCATTCATTAATATTTTCCATTTCACTTTTAACATATAAATCAACTAACCGAGTCTGATTCTTATAATGAGTTCGTTGACAACACACACAAGAAAAATTTGGCCTTTCACTTGAAATGACCTTAAACTTTGTAATTTCATGATCAAAATTTTGAGTACTTACAACCTGTACATTCTCTTCCACATTACTTTCTATTACTGTATCATTTTCGGCGGTGTCCTCTTTTTCACCAAAGTAACAAAACTCTATTTCTTAACAAATCTTCTTCACATCTAATTGAGATCCATGCAAAAGAGCACTGTTTAACTGTTTTAGCCTAAGTGCTGGACTTTTTGCACAATACAACCTTCTCACTAGTTTCCTCACTTTATTTTGATGCACTCCTAACATCCTAAAATGAAGAAAAGTACTCTGACATACTTTTCTAGAAAGACAAGCCAGTGAATGACCATGCAAACCTGTTTTTTCCCTCACTCTGCAAGGATCTAAGTCTTGTAACATCTTAAACTTTTGTTTTAGACTTTTCTTACTATATGTACGTAGGAAATTGCAAAACAAATTAATAGAATCCTGTCGCACACTACAAATACTACTACAATTCCAAGTATACATCGGAGCCTTAGCACGTCTCCCTGAAACTTCATCAGCTAACACCTCATTTGCATTTCTAGGCACAATTTTTTCTTTTTCAACTGGACAACCGTCCTTCACCTCATATGCACGACCACTGGTGTCAACTGCATGCACCAAAACATTACCTTGAAAGTAACTATCTTCATTAAAAAATGGCTCACTACTTGAACTATGCTTCCATTCTCCCGAAAAAACATCACAAAAATTAGTTCGATTGATTACTCTTTTCCACTTACATTTTGATTTCAAATCATTGATTGCCTTATCTAGTGTACAAACTCTATTGATTACTAAAATATACAGCTTTCTCTTCACTTCAAAAGCCTGATCAACAAACTTTTCTATTCTTTTCTTTTTCTTGTAAAAAGTTGTTTTCCTATTATATTTCTTAAGATTTTTTAATAAATTCAAAACTACTCTGTTACGAAACATTCGTCTACGAATGTCAATAAACTGATTTGTCCTACGATTACCAGACACACTATAATCTCCTTGTACCATTATACAATTTTTTGGTGACCTCTGCTTTTTCTTTCTAGTTACAGTTTGGTTTTTATTCGTAGAAACACTTTCTTGACTTTTTCTGCATTTTAACGATTTCCTTAAAAAATCCTTGGTTTGCTTACCAGGAGCAATTTTTTCTTTTCTCTGAAGATTGTCCTTTGTATGAATCTTCTAATTGAGCCCTCTTGGTCGATAAAGCTTTCTTATAAAGTCTTTTTTGGCGGTCTTTCGTAGGCATAATCTATTATGACTCTGTAGATATTTACAATCTGTTGGAAAGAAAAATGTGACATATTATAGACCACTACTAACATAGCACATAGTAATTACATTAACTAAACATTATAAACACTAGTTCACATCTCTCTTTGTGTGTCTCATACCACTCTCTGCCTGCACTATCTCCCTCTTTGCATGCCTCATCTCACTCTCTCCTTCCAGCATCTCTCTGTTTGTATGTGTGTGTCATCTCAATCTCTGCCTACACCATCTGTCTGTTTGTGTGTATGTGTCATCTCACTCTCTGTGCCTAAAACGATTTACCATGCTAAATGTTTTTTGCTGAAATGACTGGCTTTAAGATTTTTGACAAGCATCACACTGAGTGTGTATGTGAATTAAGGAATAATATTTTCATCTTTTTCCTTACTGTTAGCTTACAGTTTGTATCTTTTACCTTATACGGTAGACTTATTTTTAAAGTGTTTCTCATGCTTGCATTCAATGCTGGTATAGAGATAGTGCTAATGGTTTCATTGGGCTTGTAAATATGCTCCTTTTTTACAAGCGCTTTGCGCTACTTTTAACATGGATGCAAGCAGTAAATGTATGCAGAGGGATTGGAATAGCAGATAGAAAACAATATGAAATGCCGTGAGAGATGCATAAAGGATTTTACTAATGGCATGAATTGAGATAGAATATACAAAAAGAGGGGCATATTTAGAAGCCCCTTGCACAATGTTTAACATGGATGCAAGCAGAAAATGCATACAGAGTAATAAAATTGGCATTACACTATATCTATACCAGCATTAATGTTAAACATTGCGCAAGGGGCTTGTAAATATGCCAATAAACCATTACACTATCTCTATACCAGCATTAATGTTAAACATTGCGCAAGGGGCTTGTAGATATGCCTCTCTTTTTTTTAATATTCTATCTCAATTTATGCCATTAGTAAAATCCTTTACGCATCTCTCACGGCATTTCATATTCTTGTCTGTGTGCCAATTTTATTACTCTGCATGCATTTTCTGCTTGCACCCATGTCAAACATTGCGCAAGGGGCTTGTAAATATGCCTCTCTTTTTTGTATATAATATCTCAGTTTATGCCATTAGTACAATCCTTTACGGATCTCTCAAAGCATTTCATATTCTTGTCTGTGTGCCAATTGTATTACTCTGCATGCATTTTCTGCTTGCACCCATGTCAAACATTGCGCAAGGGGCTTGTAAATATGACTCTCTTTTTTGTATATTCCATCGTAATTTATGCCATTAGTAAAATCCATTACGGATCTCTCAAAGCATTTCATATTCTTGTCTGTGTGCCAATTTTATTACTCTGCATGCATTTTCTGCTGGCACCCATGTCAAACATTGCGCAAGGGGCTTGTAAATATGCCAATGAAACCATTACACTATCTCTATACCAGCATTAATGTCAAACATTGTGCAAGGGGCTTGTAAATATGCCAATGAAACCAATACACTATCTCTATACCAGCATTAATGTCAAACATTGCGCAAGGGGCTTGTAAATATGCCAATGAAACTATTACACTATCTCTATACCAGCATTAATGTCAAACATTGCGCAAGGGGCTTGTAAATATGCCAATGAAACCTTTACACTATCTCTATACCAGCATTAATGTCAAACATTGCGCAAGGGGCTTGTAAATATGCCAATGAAACCATTACACTATCTCTATACCAGCATTAATATCAAACATTGCGCAAGGGACTTGTAAATATGCCAATGAAACCATTACACTATCTATATACCAGCATTAATGTCAAACATTGCCCAAGGGGCTTGTAAATATGCAAATGAAACCATTACACTATCTCTATACCAGCATTAATGTCAAACATTGTGCAAGGGGCTTGTAAATATGCCAATGAAACCATTACACTAGCTCTATACCAGCATTAATGTCAAACATTGCGCAAGCGACTTGTAAATATGCCAATGAAACCATTACACTATCTCCATACCAGCATTAATGTCAAACATTGCGCAAGCAGCTTGTAAATATGCCAATGAAACCATTACACTATCTCTATACCAGCATTAATGTCAAACATTGCGCAAGGGTGAGGAACCATGTAGGAGTTCCTAAGTTTCTTAGCATACATTTCAATTCCCCATGACGACGGTATCAATACTCATTCGTACCATGCTGACATGCCATGAGATTGATTAGGTGAGATTCCAAAATACTGTCTTCCACTTGGACTTTATCCATAAAGTCCCTTGCCGAAACATTTTGAAGATGTACTCCAGATTTCAGTATATGGTTCACAGCATAAGATAGTCCAGAGAAGTCACTCTCAAAAAGAAGATGAAACAAATATGGAATGCATTGACCTAATTTTGGATCTTCTGCATATAATCTTAAAGCCAGGTATTCCGACGCAGGAATTTGAACAGGTCGGTCATCATATCTTCCACCTTGACCTGTTGGAAACAATTGAGGAAAACAACGAGCTTCCAAGCTTTCTTCCCATACACTTATGGGACTTCCTTTGGCTTCTTTCATTTGGAACAACTCAATAGCATTCCCCATTACTTCTTTGGAATGCAGAGGATGAACACTATAATGCTCATAAATCTGTTCACTTCTAGACACAGCTACTTTTTCAATCTGTCCAGCTGATGAATCACTGTCCTCTTCTACAGTTGTTTCCTCTTCTCCTACATATACATTTTTGTAGTACTGATTGTTTTTTACTAAATACAACGTTGCCTTTTTGACTTTCCTAACATCCAATATTTCCTGCCAGATTTTCTTACTCTTTGTAGAAACGCCATCAACTAGAATAACTAGAGGTTCCTCTTCCACTTTTTCTACTCCAATGGTGTCAATATTTTTCTTTAAATCTAAAGGCAAATAAACAACTCTTCCCTTTAATCCTCTCTGTAAATCTGAAGGAGGTAATTTCCTTGTCTTAGGCTCCAAGCGAATAATAGCCTGAAAAGGATGCACACATTGAATCAGAATACACTCATAGGTATTTAAACCCATCAATTCAGACAGAATCTTTACCAACTCAAGATTATTATGTACAGCTCTAGCAGGCATTCTGTTTTCATTTAATTTATTATAACAATATTTACAAATACGCAGATCAGAACCCAAATCAAAACAATTCTCAACCAACAAATAAGTTGCAAAATCCTTCCATTCATTATTATTTTCCATTTCACTTTTAACATATAAATCAACTAACCGAGTCTGATTCTTATAATGAGTTTGTCGACAACGCACACAAGAAAAATTTGGCCTTTCACTTGAAATGACCTTAAACTTTGTAATTTCATGATCAAAATTTTGAGTACTTACAATCTGTTCATTCTCTTCCACATTACTTTCTATTACTGTATCATTTTCGGCAGTGTCCTCTTTTTCACCAAAGTAACAACACTCTATTTCTTCACAAATCTTCTTCACATCTAATTCAGATCCATGCAAAAGAGCACTGTTTAACTGTTTTAGCCTAAGTGCTGGACTTTTTGCATAATACAACCTTCTCATTATTTTCCTCACTTTAGTTTGATGCACTCCTAACATCCTAAAATGGTGAAAAGTACTCTGACATATTTTTCTAGAAAGACAAGCCAGTGAATGACCATGCAAACCTGTTTTGTTCCCTCACTCTGCAAGGATCTAAGTCTTGTAACATCTTAAACTTTTGTTTTAGACTTTTCTTACTATATGTACGTAAGAAATTGCAAAACAAATTAATATAATCCTGTCGCACACTACAAATACTACTACAATTCCAAGTATACATCGGAGCCTTAGCACGTCTCCCTAAAACTTCATCAGCTAACTCCTCATCTGCATTTCTAGGCACAATTTTTTCTTTTTCAACTGGACAACCGTCCTTTACCTCATACGCTCGACCACTGGTGTCAACTGCATGCACCAAAACATTACCTTGAAAGTAACTCTCTTCATTAAAAAATGGCTCACTACTTGAACTATGCTTCCATTCTCCCGAAAAAACATCACAAAAATTAGTTCGATTGATTACTCTTTTCCACTTACATTTTGATTTCAAATCATTGATTGCTTTATCTAGTGTACGAACTCTATTGATTACTAAAATATACAGCTTTCACTTCACTTCAAAAGCCTGATCAACAAACGTTTCTATTCTTTTCTTTTTCTTGTAAAAAGTTGTTTTCCTATTATATTTCTTAAGATTTTTTAATAAATTCAAAACTACTCTGTTAAGAAACATTCGTCTACGAATGTCAATAAATTGATTTGTCCTAAGATTACCAGACACACTATGATCTCCTTGTACAATGGTACCATTTTTTGGCACCCTCTGCTTTTTCTTTCTAGTTACATTTTGTTGTTTTTTCGTAGAAACACTTTCTTGACTTTTTCTGCATTTTAACAATTTCCTTAAAAAATCCTTGGTTTGCTTACCAGGAGCAATTTTTTCTTTTCTCTGAAGATTGTCCTTTGCATTAATCTTCTAATTGAGTCCTTTGGTCGATAAAGCTTTCTTATAAAGTCTTTTTGGCGGTCTTTCATAGGCATAATCTATTATGACTCTGTAGATATTTACAATCTGTTGAAAAGAAAAATTTGACATATTATAGACCACTACTAACATAGCACATAGCAATTACATTAACTAAACATTATAAACACTAGTTCACATCTCTCTTTGTGTGTCTCATATCACTCTCTGCCTGCACTATCGCACTCTTTGCATGCCTCATCTCACTCTCTCCTTCCAGCATCTCTCTGTTTGTATGTGTGTGTCATCTCAATCTCTGCCTACACCATCTGTCTGTTTGTGTGTATGTGTCGTCTCACTCTCTGTGCCTAAAACGATTTACCATGCTAAATGTTTTTTGCTGAAATGACTGACTTTAAGATTTTTGACAAGCATTACACTGAGTGTGTATGTAAATTAAGGAATTATATTTTCATATTTTTCCTTAATGTTAGCTTACAGTTTGTATCTTTTACCTTATATGGTAGATTTCTTTTTAAAGTGTTTCTCATGCTTGAATTCAATGCTGCTATAGAGATAGTGCTAATGTTTTCATTGAGCTTGTAAATATGCTCCTTTTTTACAAGCGCTTTGCGCTACCTTTAACATGGATGCAAGCAGTAAATGTATGCAGAGGGATTGGAATAGCAGATAGAAAACAATATGAAATGCCGTGAGAGATGCATAAAGGATTTTACTAATGGCATCAATTGAGATAGAATATACAAAAAGAGGGGCATATTTAGAAGCCCCTTGCACAATGTTTAACATGGATGCAAGCAAAAAATGCATACAGAGTAATAAAATTGGCATTACACTATATCTATATCAGCATTAATGTTAAACATTGCGCAAGGGGCTTGTAAATATGCCTCTCTTTTTTGTATATTCTATCTCAATTTATGCCATTAGTAAAACCCTTTACGCATCTCTCACGGCATTTCATATTCTTGTCTGTGTGCCAATTTTATTACTCTGCATGCACTTTCTGCTTGCACCCATGT
Organism: Lissotriton helveticus; assembly: GCF_964261635.1. Taxonomy (NCBI): domain Eukaryota; kingdom Metazoa; phylum Chordata; class Amphibia; order Caudata; family Salamandridae; genus Lissotriton; species Lissotriton helveticus. Next base: position 1,788,866,183 of record NC_136061.1, read on the forward strand.
CAAACATTGCGCAAGGGGCTTGTAAATATGCCTCTCTTTTTTGTATATTCTATCTCAATTTATGCCATTAGTAAAACCCTTTACGCATCTCTCACGGCATTTCATATTCTTGTCTCTGTGCCAATTATATTACTCTGCATGCATTTTCTGCTTGCACCCATGTCAAACATTGCGCAAGGGGCTTGTAAATATGCCTCTCTTTTTTGTATATTCTATCTCAATTTATGCCATTAGTAAGATCCTTTACGGATCTCTCAAAGCATTTCATATTCTTGTCTGTGTGCCAATTTTATTACTCTACATGCATTTTCTGCTGGCACACATGTCAAACATTGCGCAAGGGGCTTGTAAATATGCCAATGAAACCATTACACTATCTCTATACCAGCATTAATGTCAAACATTGCCCAAGGGGCTTGTAAATATGCCAATGAAACCATTACACTATCTCTATACCAGCATTAATGTCAAACATTGCGCAAGGGGCTTGTAAATATGCCAATTAAACCATTACACCATCTCTAAACCAGCATTAATGTCAAATATTGCGCAAGGGGCTTGTAAATACGCCGATGAAACCATTACACTATCTCTATACCAGCATTAATGTCAAACATTGCGCAAGGGGCTTGTAAATATGCCAATGAAACCATTACACTATCTCTATACCAGCATTAATGTCAAACATTGCGGAAGGGCCTTGTAAATATGCCAATGAAACCATTACACTATCTCTATACCAGCATTAATGTCAGACATTGCGCAAGGGCCTTGTAAATATGCCAATGAAACCATTACACTATCTCTATACCAGCTTTAATGTCAAACATTGCGCAAGGGGCATGTAAATATGCCTCTCTTTTTTGTATATTCTATCTCAATTTATGCCATTAGAAAAACCCTTTAAGCATCTCTCACATCATTTCATATACTTGTCTGTGTGCCAATTTTATTACTCTGCATGCATTTTCTGCTTGCACCCATGTCAAACATTGCGCAAGGGGCTTGTAAATATGCCCCTCTTTATCTTTATCTTATATTCCATCTCAATTGATGCCATTAGTAAAATCCTTTATGCATCTCCCACACCATTTCATATGGTTTTCTATCTGCTATTCCTATCCCTCTCCATACATTCGCTGCTTCCACCCATGATAAACGTTGCACAAGGCGCTTCTAAAAAAGGAGCATATTTACAAGTCCAATGAAACCATTACACTATCTCTATACCAGCATTGAATCCAAGCATAAAAAACAATTTAAAACCTTACCTTATAAACTAAAAAATATAAACTGTAAGCACACACAGCTAACAGTATGGAAAAAGGTACAAATATAATTCCTTAATTCACACAGACACTCACTGTGATCCTTGTCAAAAATCTTTAAGCCACACATGTTATCGAAAAACATTTAGCATGGTAAATCATTTTACACACAGAGCACAACCCATTTAAATGAACACTACACCACAATGCAGAAACCTGACTCATTTTCAAAATACAACAGGAATGAAGCCCACTATGCTTGTTATGCTTCCCAATACTGCAAACAGCACTCTCTCTATATTACTCACCTTTAAAATCGCTTTTGAAAATATAGAACAGTGTCAAACACACAACAGATTTTTTTAAGCAGAATCTCTGAAATGCCCCTCAGACACTGAAACCAGAAATGGCACACTTTCCCACTCATTCTTCACACATATTTCAGGTCTCAACCAATGAAATCTCTTCCCACACTATTTCAAAAGTAAACTAACATTTCAATTGGTTCTACATTCCCACACTTTCAAACTCACATAATATTCACCCATCCCCCTAGTGCTCATTCAACCTGTCACCATGGTAACTCCCACCCGAGGAAGAACAGAGTTTAAAAGTTCATTATACTATGTTGCAAATGAATCCAGCAAGGTTGTTAGAGCTTTCAAAATAACAGCTAATCATGTGCAATGTTCCTTTCAATGACCTTTTCTGAACCAATAGAATTGCTTCTTTTAAAAAACAAAACTATGCACCCTAATATGCTCTTTTCCATTTTCAGAAAGCACCAATCATTTCTTAAGCTTCAAGTGCAGTGAATGTCCTCCTCTTTTTTTCTAAGCTGCAAGCTTTCCAACTGCCATTTCATATACAGCCCTCATCTGAGTACAACCAGACCTGCCTTGAAGATGCCTTCAGTATGGTTTGTAGGACACAGTTTTGTATTCTGGTCTAAAAGGTATGCAACAAACAGAGGAATTTTAAACCTTGATTTGCCAAATGTGGATATTTTATGGATTGGCCAGAGAGGATTGAGATGTCACCAATTGATACCATTGGTGAAATCCTTCATGCATCTCCCACATCCTGACCTCATAATTGTGCACTGTGGTGAAAATGACGTATGCACATTGACTGGGGTTGGTCTGGAAATGCTATTGAAGGACATCTTTGGACAATTGATGTCACTTTTTCCTCAAACTGCCTTTTCTATTCCAATATATGCCAAAGGCAAAAATGGAATTGGTCCAATCAATTTTGTCCACAGATTGAGAAAGCAAGGAAACATATAAACAAATCTGTTTCTGCATTCATGAGAGACTATGGAATGGGTTGTATATACCACAACAACTTGCGTTACAACATGCAAGGCATCTATAGGACAGATGGTGTACATTTCACTGACGAAGGGAACAAAGTCTTTCTCTGTAACATCAGACTCTGCATTTGTACTTACTTGTAGGTACCAAAAAAAACACAATGAACACAACGGCTCTTTTTAGAGCCAACTAACATGTAAACACTCAAATATGATTTGTATCTTAATTTTTTTAATTAATTTTTACCGAGGTCCGCGCACCGAGCACTCACAGAGCACTCTGCGTGCGCGGATGTATCATGTTTTCTGGCATTTATTTTTAAAATAAACATTATTTTTAACCTTAGGAGTCCTTGAAGAACCCCTGAGAAGGTCTAAGGGGCCAGGGACACTCTACCCTACCCCTTCCCACGTTTTTAAGTTATATTTTTCACTCTCTTCTGAAACCACAAAATGGCGGCGATAGGGTTCGCGCACTGTGCATTTACCGAGCACTCACGGTCCGCGGACCTATTGGAATTTTTTTTTTTTTTAAATAAAACTAAATTGAAATGGACATCGTCTCCTCTGTAGATACCTTGTATGTTGTAATGCAAGTTATTGTGGTATATTGAATCCATACTGTAGTCTTTCAGGAAAGCAGAAACAGATTTGTTCACATGATTCCTTCCTTTCTCAATGTGTGGTCAGAATTGGCGTATGGGGTCATGAGTTCCTACTCTGGTGAAACACACTTGCTGTTATGTATACTTACTTATGTTGTAAACTAGTGCATCAGAGACAGTCAGTGACAGAAAGGATACAGGACATGAAGAACACAAAATTGGATCACTTTGCTACTACCTCATAAATTACATTTAAATAAGTATAATTTTCAAAACAATTTTTCTTCACTAAATTAAAATTTATTTATCAGAATTTTCAAAATCTAAGAGAACTTGTAGCATTTGTTCATCAGAAATTTCATCCATCAAAGTGTCTGAAAATGATTTGTCAAACTCAACAACGTCTACACATTCCATTAATTCCATATCTAGTTTTTCATCAAAAAAATCTGCCATGGTATCTCCTTCATGTTCTTCATGATTTGTTTCATCTATCGGATCAATATACACCACAGAATAAGTTGCCTCAATAAACGTTGCTGTTATTTCAAAGAAGATGTTGGTAGGCTCCTCATTTTCATTCATCATTTTATGTTAGTGTACTATTAAGAGAAAGAGAAACAGCGCTTACTGCATGATTTCCTGCTCTGGTGAGACACACTTGCTGTTCGTTAAACTTACTTATGTTGCAATCTTCTGCATCAGAGACAGACAGTGAGAGAAAGGATGCAGGACATGAAGAAGAGATGTCAAATACACATTTAAGAAAATTTTGGGGGAGAAGGGAAGTATTTATGACTAAACTTACTATGTAACACAAAAAAATTATCAGTTTGCTACTACCTCATAAATTACATTTAGTTAAGTATAAATTCTCTTACAATATTTATTTACTAAATTTTAATTTATTGTTGGGAATTTCCAAAATTTAAATGATCGTCTAAGATTGCATCATCAGCAATGTCAATATTGAAAATCTCCCAAAAAGAATCCTCAAACTCAATGAACTCCAAAGCTTCCATTAAATCTGAATCCAAGGATTCATCATAGAAATCGTCAATGCCATCTCCTCCATCATAAAGCTCTCCTTCAGGATTACTCTCATCAACAGGAACATCCTCAATAACAGTCACAAAAATGTCTATAACGATGTCAAATGACTCTTCATTTTCAACCAATATTAATGTTAGAGTACTACTAAAAGAAAGAGAAAGACAGTGAGATGTTGCAGGGTAAGAGTGAGATAGGGCAGAGAAAAACTATTAAATTCTATAAGAAGAGTTACTACTGTGTAAATCTCACACCAGAAATTGAACACCAAAATTTCGACACAAAAGTACCTCAGACACTATAGTCACAAAATGGCTGTGTTTCCCTGGTTAGTGTATAGTATCAAGCAAGAATTAGAAAGCACTGCATCTGATGTTGCCCTAACAGAAAACATTTTTCCTATTAACTTAAAGTGAACAACAGAGTTCTCCTTACAAATTAACAACTCACCTTCTAGAAAACTGTTGTACAGTAAATTCTGTCTCAATCTCACACCTCAGAAGTATACCTCAAAAACTAAAATCTCAAAATGGCTGTGTTTCCCTCTAATTTTTCATACATATTCAAATACCCAGCCAATCAAATTTCATCACACATAAAATCAAAACCAAAGTAACATTTTAATTGGTTCAAATTATCAACACATTCAAACTCACATAATCTTCAACCTACCCCCAATGCTCTCTACCAATTACCATACTAACTCTCCACAAAACACCTACCTAAACCCAAAGGTGAAAGAGGCATCACTCAATGTTGCACTCAACCAACATCTAAACACTGAAACTTGTTATTTTATTGTATTTCTTTTTTGTCTTTTTGAGCCGCGGTCAGCGCACGGTGCGCAGACCCGCGATTTAAAAAAAATATATTTTTATTTTTTTCAACCTTCGGGGTCCTTTACAGACACCATGACAAAACCTAGGGGGCTCAGGAATCTCTACCCTGCCTCCTTGTCAACTATTACACTTCTGTTTACAACCACTATCATCTGCCACAAAAACAAGATTGCGGACAACACTTCCTCATTTTGACTGACTGGAATGTTGACAGACGTCCAACAGCCAATCAGAATTCCGCGCGCACACGCTAAGGTCCGCGCACGTGCAAGGACAGTGCAAGGAAGGTGCAAGCCCGTGAGCGCACCGTGTCCCGCCTATAGATATATAATTTGAAAAAAGTCAATTTTCTCAACAATTACTGAAGGGATTTTCACCAAATATGCAAAAGGCACTTGTGCATACCAGGCTCTACCATTTTGCCAAGTTTGCAGTAATTCCATTCAGCCTTTCGGGCTGTAGCTGTGTCTAAAGGTCCTATGGAAAATTGCATTGGACTCAATTTCACATTCAATTTTCTCAAAAACTACTGGGGGGATTTACACCAAACATACAAAAGGCACTGCTGCATACCAGTCCCTACCATTTTGCCAAATCTGGTGTAATTCTGTTCAGCCGTTCGAGCTGTAGCGTTGTCAGAATGTCCCTATAGAAATTAACATGGGGAAAACACGTTTTGGGACGCCCCTTTTTTCTCGGCTCCCGCTTGATGAATCCCCCGGAAACTTTCAGGGAAGGAGCGGAGCGCATCGAGGCCAATTTAAGGAAAATTACAGGCAGATCCCTCAATCGGCGCCAAAGTTATTTCCAATAGAATGTTCGGAATTTACTATGGAAACTAGGTCCTAACTATATATACCTACTGGCGATCGCCAGTAGGTAATATATATATATTACCTACTGGCGGTCGCCAGTAGGTAGTTATAGTTAGGATTGTTTTCCATATGAAATCCGCAACATTCTATTGGGAATAACTTTGGCACCGAATGAGGGATCTGCCTGTAATTTTTCTTAACTTTGCCTCGCTGCGCTCCGCTCCTTCCCTGAAAGTTTCGGGGGGATCCGTCAAGCGGGGGCCGAGATAAAAGGGGGGTCCCAAAACGTGTTTTCCCCATGTTAATTTCCATAGGGCGGTTGGACTCACTTTTAGCCCGAACGGCTGAATGGATTTCCACCAAACTTGGCAAAATTGTAGGGACTGGTACCCCGATGTGCCTTTGCTATGTCTCAAGATATATGCTCCAGTGGTTTTTACGAAAATTAACTTTGAAAAAATATATATTGGGCTACATTGGGCTATATATATGTTAGAGCCCAAATGTAGCCCAATGTAGCCCAATGTAGCCCAAGATGGCCACCAGAGACAAAAAAAAACAAATGTAGCCCAAATATCAGCCAGATGTAGCCCAACTATAGCCCAATGACAGAATGTCCCAGAGTGTTCTAAAGAACAACTAGAGCGCTAACAGTCTTACTTATGACAAAAGTATGGCACACCTGAAGTCATCTTGATTGGAATAAAGTGTTAACACTTAAAACATTTAATTTGCAAAGGAACAAAATGAGGGGGTTCATTTTGCCATAGAAATTATGATTAGTGCTGAAGAAAGAAAAATTAGGGCACATTTTGAGTGACTTCTCAAATCCTCTTATATTTCATTAAAAAAATTCTGATATGCAGTCTCCCAAGATGGCCACCAGAGACAAAAGAGCCCAAATGTAGCCCAAATATCAGCCAGATGTAGCCCAACTATAGCCCAATGACAAAATGTCCCAGAGTGTTCTAAAGAACAACTAGAACGCTAACAGTCTTACTTATGACAAAAGTATGGCACACCTGAAGTCATCTTGATTGGAATAAAGTGGTAACACTTAATACATTTAATTTGAAAAGGAACAAAATGAGGGGTTTCATTTTGCCATAGAAATTTTGTATATATATATATATATTCACTGAAAAAACCATAGGTTACACACCAGTTATAGTTAGGAATTAGCATTTAAAAACCTTTGAAATTCACTAAAAAACCATAGGTTTCACACCAGTTATAGTTAGCTGGAAATTTTACTCGCATCAAACCATTGAAATTCCCACGTTATAGTTAGTTGGACTCACTGTAACTTGCGCGTGCAATGCACTGCTGATGACGTCACATATTACATCACTCATGACATGGTCAGTGACATCAGTCATGACATCACTGATGACATCTCAAATGACATCACTGATGACATCATCCAGTGAATGTGTATCTTTCTGAAAAATAAATATTTTTTATATATGTATATCTAAAGGTTGATGGAAGAATAAATGGGTAAATAAATGTCTAAATGGATGTTTTTTTTGTGTAAAATTGATTGGTTAACTGACTTATTAAATGTATCTTAGTGAATACATATATTAGCGAGTAATGTTTAAATATTTAAATATCTGTATCTGTGTCTCACTTTGTTTATAAGTGGCTGCATGGGTTTGTGAGTAGCTACATGAGTGTGTATATGGGTTATTAGTTGTTTTTTTGAGTATCAGTATCAGTGTCTGTATGGTTCGGTGGGGGATATTACTTAGAGCACAGATGCATGAATGAGTGACTCACTATTTGTATGTATTTTGAAGACAGCATGTGTGCAAGACTGTATGGGTGGATGATTGTGTGTATGGGTGGGTTAGTGAGTATGTGTTTTTATAATTGATTGTTTAAGAGAGTAAATATGTTTCCGTTTCTGTAGAAGTATGTGTAGTGGTGTGTATATAGCAGTATAATCAAGTAAATGGTTTTTTGATATTTTATTTGCATGTGTGAATTTGTGTGTGAGTAATTATATGGATGAGTATTAGTGTGTAACAGGATGTATAGGTGTATGAGTACATATGACGAGTAAGTACATGCATGAGTGACTATATAGAACTGTTGGTGAATGAGTGGATGTGTATGTAGATGTTGGAATTACCTAATAAGTTGTTGTAATTGGTATTGGTTTCTCCTTTTTTAAGAAAATGTTAGTTTCTATTTTTGAATGTGTGTGTCAAAGGTTATTTTATGCTGGTAGGAGGTCTGCCACTTTGTCACAAGGATGTTGTCATCAGTGATGTCATTTGAGATGTCATCAGTGATGTCATGAGTGATGTCACTGACCATGTCATGAGTGATGTAATATGTGACGTCATCAGCAGTGCATTGCACGCGCAAGTTATAGTGAGTCCAACTAACTATAACGTGGGAATTTCAATGGTTTTATGCGAGTAAAATTTCCACCTAACTATAACTGGTGTGAAACCTATGGTTTTTTCAGTGAATATATATATATATAAATAAATACCATTTCATTTCCTAGTTAAGAGCAAAGTCACAAAAAAGAAGACACTTTGTCTTAACCCAATTCCAAGTTTTAAGAAGTGCCACAAATGTAGGGCCTGTGTAAATGGTATGAATATCAGTGAACTGAAGGCACCTTTAAGCAAAACCATAAAAATCAAGAAAACATTGAATTGTAAAACTGAATTTGCTGTGTATGCTTTGTTTTTTCCTTGCCCCAAAGTGTACATTGGTAGCACAATACTGCTGATACACAAACAAATAGTCCATCACCTAAGGTCTATCAAGAATATCGTTTTCAATTATCAGCAATACAATGCTTATGACCTCACATATTATATCCCTCATGACGTGGTCAGTGACATCACTTATGACATCTGAAATGACATCACTGATGACATGACGTAATCTGGTGACTGTGAGTGTTTTTTAAAGGTTCGAGTGTTAAATTTTATACCAAGGTGTATTGGTGATTCAGTGGGCACTACTAACCATATAAGTGAGTGATTAGGTGTCTCCTTGAATGTATGGGTGAGTGTCGAGTTGTGTGAAATGTCTGTATCTGTCTGTCAGTTGGTGTCTAATGACTGTATGGGTGTGTGAGTGAGTATGTGAGGTTCTTTATGGGTGAGTGATTGGTTGTCTGGGTACCTCTATGCGTGTCTGATTGTCTGCGTGGGTGGGCAATGAGTGAGTGGGTGAGTCAGTGGCTATATGGGTTACTGAGTATGTGTGTGGGGCTGTATGGGTGAGTGGGTGTGTGTATGACTTTTTCAGGGAGTGAGTGCATGTGTCAGTGTTCTATGGGTGAGTAACTGGGTATGTGAAAGACAGTATAGGTGAGTGATGGGGTATATGAGTGGCTGTGTTGGTGAGTAAGTGAATGTGAGAGTGGATGTATGGGTGATTGTGTGCTTGTATCAGTTACTGTAGAGGTGAGTGAATATGAATTATTATCTGTATGGGTGTGAGTAAGTGGCTGTCTGATTTACTCTCTTGGTGAGCGAGTGAGTACATAAATAGCTCCAACGGTGACTGACTCAGTGTGTGAGTGGCTGTATGGATGTATGAGTGTATATGTCTTTGGCAGTATTAATGAGCAAGTGGGTATTTGAGTGGATGTGTGTGTTGACCTATGAATCAGTGAGTGGCTCTGTAAGTACTGGTATGTGTCCGTGAATGGGTTTAAGAATGGTAGTGTGATAGTTGGAGTGGGTGTATGAAAGTTTATATGGGGTATGATTGGGTGTGTCAGAGATTCTGAGGATGATATCATCAGTGATATCAATTTAGATGTCATGAGTGATGTCACTGACCATGTCATGAGTGATATAATATGTGTGGTCATAAGCAGTGAATTACGGGGTGCAAGTTCCATCTCAATTTCTTTGGTTTTGTACAAGTGACACCTGAGCCTAAAAATAACGTGCCTGTAACCTCTGTTTTTTCAGTGAATTTCTAAGGTTTTATAAATGCTAATTCCTAACTATAACATCCCTGTAAACTTTGTTTTTTTTTTAAGTTAATTTAGATTTTTTTTAACTAGCCGTCACGTTTTGCAGAGTGGTGGAAAAAGGGGGCTGGGCCTCCATGGTATACACCCGTTACAACGCAACTTTTACAACGCATGACTTTTACAACGAAATTTTTACAACGCATGATCCATTACAACGAATACCATTACAACGCATTTTTTTACAACGCATATACTTTTACAACGCATACCATTACAACGTAAGTATAGGTAAGTAGGGTTTTTGGGTAAAGGGGTATTTTTAGGGTTCAGGGATAGGTTTGGGTTTTTGGGTAAAGGGGTATTTTTAGGGTTCAGGGCTAGGTTTGGGTTTTTGGGTAAAGGGGTATTTTTAGGGTTCAAGGCTAGGTTTGGGTTTTTTGGGTAAAGGGGTATTTTTAGGGTTCAGGGCTAGGTATGGGTTTTTGGGAAAAGGGGTATTTTTAGGGTTCAGGGCTAGGTTTAGGTTTTTGGGTAAAGGGGTATTTTTAGGGTTCAGGGCTAGGTATGGGTTTTTGGGTAAAGGGGTATTTTTAGGGTTCAGGGCTAGGTTTGGGTTTTTGGGTAAAGGGGTATTTTTAGGGTTCAGGGCTAGGTTTGGGTTTTTGGGTAAAGGGGTATTTTTAGGGTTCAGGGCTAGGTATGGGTTTTTGGGTAAAGGGGTATTTTTAGGGTTCAGGGCTAGGTTTGGGTTTTTGGGTAAAGGGGTATTTTTAGGGTTCAGGGCTAGGTATGGGTTTTTAGGTAAAGGGTTATTTTTAGGGTTCAGGGCTAGGTTTGGGTTTTTGGGTAAAGGGGTATTTTTAGGGTTCAGGGCTAGGTTTGGGTTTTTGGGTAAAGGGGTATTTTTAGGGTTCAGGGCTATGTATGGGTTTTTGGGTAAAGGGGTATTTTTAAAAATTAAATTAAATTAAAAAAAATTAAATTACATTAAAATTTAATAAAATTAAATGATATTAAATTTAGTAACTTACATATTTAAAAAAAATTATATACTTACCTATACTTACGTTGTAATGGTATGCATTGTAAAGGTATATGCGTTGTAAAAAAATGCTTTGTAATGGTATTCGTTGTAATGGATCCTGCGTTGTAAAAGTTGCGTTGTAAAAGCATGCGTTGTAATAGTATGCGTTATAACGTCATACTTCTGGCCTCCATGCAGTTCTCAGGAATCCTGCTGTGTAGGACTTACAGGTGGTACCAGGAGGACTTCTAGGGCCCCAAGGTCCCTTAGTAGTAAAATGGACTTCCTCTCCCGACCAGTAGTTCACCTTGAGACACATTTGCAGAGTAGTGGGGAAAGGGAAAATGGCCTCTGAAGACCTCCTAGCCATACCGCTGTGTGGGACTTATTGGAGATAAAAGGAGGGGTAGTTGGCCCCCAAAGATGTCCTTGGGGGCAAACTACCCACCCTGTTATATCCAGTAGGCCCCACTCAGTGGGATTGCTGAGAGCTTGTAGGAGGCAATGCCCCTTTTCATCCCCTCTCTGCAAACGTGCCTCCTGGTAAACTACTAGTTGGGGGATGAAGTCAATTAGCCCTCTTCTTACATCCAGTAGGACCCACACAGGTGGATTGCTGAGAGATAGCCAGAGGTGATGCCCCCTTTCTTGATCAATCTGCAAACACAGTTCCTAGTGCACTGCTGCTTGGGGGATGAAGTCCACTTTAGTCCTTCAGGAACCAAGGGGACCACCTGTCAGCAATCTCACTGTGTGGAGTATACTGGAGGTATAGGAGGTCTTGTTGGCCCCTAAGGGCTCTCAGCAGCCAAGGGGACTTCATCCCCCAACCAGCATCAAGCCAAAAGGTGCGTTTGCAGAGTGGTGGAGAAAGGAGGTGAGGCCTCCATCAAGCTGCTGACTTTTTGATTTTTTAAATGTTCTTGTTTTTTAGGAAGGGGGACCTCGTGGCCCCTCTTCCATGGACTGTTTTGGGCTCTGGGAAACCCATCTCTCAGGGCCTTCCCCTTTTTTTAATACTTTTCTTTTAAAGGGAGGGGGGCTACAGCCCCCGTCCGGCTGATTTCGGCCCTGGGGATCCCATCCCCTGGCACCAGGACTCTCCATTGGGGACAGATGGCATGCAGCTCCCTGGATCCCAAAGCAATGTGTTTCTTTGAACACTTCCCAGGGCATTGCAGGAGCTGGCCCTGGGGTGTGTTGGTCCCCAGGGACATGTAGGGCTCCACAAGGGGGGAAACGATGGCCCCCTACCAATTTAATGAAGCCCCAGGGAGGTGGTTGCCCCCAGGGCTGTCGGGGCGGCGCGGCAACAGATTTAATTTTAAAAACATCCTCGGGGAGGTGGCCATTACTGTGCTCTGCGCGGAGGTTGGAGCACCACCATGCATTCATAATTTGTTATAGCCCAGGGTAGGTGGCAGTCCCTGGGGCTGAATGGCTCTCTGCATTGGTCACATTTAACCCTGGGGAGCTGGTCCCAGTATTTGGCCCTCACAGGGGCTTTAAATAAAGACTCACTGCACTTCTTTTCAAAAACAAATTGCTGCGGATTCAGGGGTCCACCTACAAGTCAGCACCAAAAGTAAAAAGAAAATGTTTTTAAAACTCAGTGGGGTCCCTATTAGACCCCCCCACCAAATCCGGGCGGTCAGGGTATTCCTACTGTGCCACCTTTTATGGGAGATGGCTGCCAACACTTTGTGGTTAAAGTGTTGGCAGCCAATCAAATTTTAGTAGGATCAGCAAATCGCATCCGCATCCCCAGATATCCATATTTTTTTTCAACTTTAGATTCTCTGAAACTGCTGAACAGATTGACGCCAATTCACAAAAAGCACACTTTCTGGGCCAAAATCAATTTTTTGGGATACATTTGGTGTAATACCATTCAGGAGTTAAAAAATAAAATATCTCCATAGTCTTGAAATGGGGGAAACACGTTTTGGGACCCCTTTTTACTCTGCCCTCACTTAACGGATCACCCCAAAACTTTCACCACAGCAACTTAACCAAAAAGGGGAAGTTTTGTGAAAATGTCTTGGAGAAGCGTCAGGTGGTGCCAAATATTGGCGAAACAAAAAACGCATTTCCTAGGGAAACTTTAGTCTTAACTATAACTACCTACTGGTGACCACCAGTAAAATATCTATAAATATATATATATATATATATATATATATATATATATATATATATATATATATATATATATATATATTCACTGAAAAAACCATAGGTTATACACCATATATATAGTTAGGAATTAGCATTTACAAAACCTTATGTTACTCACACAAAACCATTGAAATTCGCATATATAGTTAGTTGGACTAACTATATATCGCGCACCCGCAATCCACTGCTGATCATGTCACATATTACATCATTCATGACATGGTCAGTGACATCACTGATGACATCACTGATGACATCTCAAATGACATCACTGATGACATCACTGATGACAACATCCAGTGACTGTATGTTTCTGTAAAGTTAAAATATGTCTTACATATTGAAGAATGAGTGGATTTATAAGTGTCTGGATGAAGGATTTAAAAGGTGCATGACTGACTGTATGAGTGAGTGATTAAATGTGTCTCACTGAGTGCATGGGTTAATGACTAAACTGTCTTAATTTGTGCATCATTATGTCTGTTGTTCTGTAAACTGCTGCATGTGTTAATCATTAGCTATATGATTAACTATATGGGTTATTGATTGGTTGCCCAAGTATTTGTATGGGAGACTGAGAGTGTGTATGGGTGGCTGGGAGGTGTATGACTCTGTGCATAGATGTGTGAGCAGTTGATTCACTAGATGTATGGGTTCAAAAGTGCATGTGGAAACATCTGTATGGGCGGTTGACTGTGTGCATGAGTGTATTGGTGAGTGAATGGATATCTCAGTGCTACATGTCAAAATAAGTACATATGTAAAACACAGTACATGTAAGAGTTGACATATATAAATAAATGTGCATAACAGCCAGTGAATGTGTGAGTGGCTGTATGGATCATTGTGAACTTGTATCCAGGATTGTATAAGAGAGTAAATATGTGTTAGTATATGTTTGAATAAGTAAGGTGTGTATAATTGTATAGTTGAGAAAATGGAGGTGTGATTGATTCTTTGCATGACTGACTAGGTGTGTGTGTAACTTCATGGATGAGTGACAGTCTGTGAGTGTCTGTTTACACTGAGTGTATCTAAGCTTATATTAGAGTCTGAAGAGGTTCATTGCATTACCACATGAATGATGTCATCAGTGATGTGATCAGTAATCTCAAATGAGATGTCATCAGTGATGTCATTTGAGATGTCATCAGTGATGTCATTTGAGATGTCATCAGTGATGTCATCAGTGATGTCACTGACCATGTCATGAATGATGTAATATGTGACATGATCAGCAGTGGATTGCGGGTGCGCGATATATAGTTAGTCCAACTAACTATATATGCGAATTTCAATGGTTTTGAGTGAGTAAAATAAGGTTTTGTAAATGCTAATTCCTAACTATATATGGTGTATAACCTATGGTTTTTTCAGTGAATTTTCAAGGTTTTGTAAATGCTAATTCCTAACTATATATGGTCTATAACCTATGTTTTTTTCAGTGAATTTCAATGGTTTTTTAATAGCAAATATTAAAAGCTGTTAAATGTATTCTTTTTTTAAAGGATAAATATATTTTATATGTATTTAATATAATTTTTTTATGTATATATATATATTTTTTTGTTTCGCTACCGCTCCGCGCACCGGGTAGCTTCCCGTTAGCTCAATTTGGTGCCGCGACCCGGTCCGCAAACCGGTAAACGTTCCGTTAGCGCAACTACCGCGTTAGAAAACAACATCGTGACGCGTCGCGTAAGCGCGCCGTATCGCGTTGCCGCGTAATGCGTCTTATGACGCGCCGCATTAGCGCACCCGGAAGTGCTCCGGAGCACGAACCGAGGCGCGAAGCGCAGCTCCCCGGAAGTGATTCGGGGCGCGTCGCGTAAGCGCGACGTATCGCGTTGCCGCGTAATGCGTCTTATGACGTGCCGCATTCGCGCACTCGGAAGTGCTCCGGTGTGCGAACGAGGCGCGAAGCGCAGCTTACCGGAAGTGCTCCGGGCGCGGAGCGGGACGCGTAACGTAAGCGTAACAGGTCATGTGACCTGTAAATAACACTTTTTATTGGTTTAGAACTTTTTTTTCCCCAAATGATGAAAACCCCTCACTCTGACTTTCATCTTTGTGAGAGGAAGACCTGTTTTTTGCTTATTAAAATAATGGCATCTGTAGTAGCTGCAGCTGGTGGACCCCCACCACCACCACAACCACCTAGGAAGGAAGGACCACCTCCACAGTTCCTTCCCAACCCAGAGGAGGAAGAGGAAGAAGAAGAGGAAGAGGAAGTAGAGCCGAAGCAGTTTTTACGTGAAGAGCCCCGGAAATCCCACCACAAAGATAGTTTTATTTGGCAGTTTTTTTCTTTTCCTCGAGGCCAAAAAAAAGTGAATGCCCGACATGTAACATGCCTCATCTGTAAAGATGTTTTATCTAGAGGTACAGATAAAAAGTATAGTTATGGCAACTATACTATGCACCGTCATATGCAGAGGTGGCATCCACTGAATTGCAGCGTTGCAGAGATGCGTCACCTCCAAGACAACCCACCAACTCCTGTGGCCAGTACATCGGCACAGGTAACTCTGTCGGGACCAGAGGCGAGGGAAACGGTCCCAAACATTCAACAGAATTTTGTGCACATGAAGATAGTGTGCCTTTATTGTGGTGACCTACTCTCATGTGCAAATATAAGTATCAATTTGATAAACAGAGCATTTGAAAACCACAAGTGCTCAAAACGCCCCAAAAAATATATATATTTTTTTGCTCCTGTTGAGCCCTTTCTAATGCCTGTTTTTCGTTGTTCCCCCTCAAAAAAAACAAAAAAAATATAAAACCGTTCAAAAAATACCCAAAAAGTAAAAAAATGTTCAGAAAATTAATAAAAAAAAATATAAAACAACAAAAACAATAAAAAAAAGTTATTTTCAGAACTACCTCCCATTTATAAAAAATTGCTAGAATGTTTAGCACTCTGTCAACCTCTATTTCTTTTGATTCGCTTCCCGGTTCGCGCGCCGGTACGCGAACCGGAAGCGAAACAGAAAAAAAAAATTAAAAAAAAGGAAGAGTGAGTATAAGAGAAGGAAACAGAGAGTAATGTTAAAAGAAAAACAGCTAGAGGGAGTAACACAGAGATACTGTTTAATAGATCTATTTACCAAAGAAAAGAAGTAAGAGGGTATAATTGAGAAAAACAAAATAGATAAGGAAGTGAAAGAAAAAAAGGAGAGTAGAAGAATAATAAACAAGAGTTTCTTGGAGAATGTGAGTGAATGTTCAAATTAAGAAGAAAAACAGTAAAGGATGTGGAATGAGAGGTAGGGATAGAACCGGACTAAAAGAACATAATAATGAACAAGTAGTGAAAGAGTGATGAGTCAGAGACAGTGAGAGTAATAGAGACAGAGTGAGTGAACAGGAGTGAGGAACTATGAGAACAGAGGGACTGAGAAAAGGAGTGGAAGGAGTAGAGTAAGTAAGTAAGTAAGTAATAGAAAAAGGAATGAGGGAAGTAGCAAAGGCAGGAAACTGAGGGTTAAAGAAATGAAGCAGTGGAACTAATAGAAGTTAAATGTGATAGAGATGTAACGAAAAGAGTACAAAACACTTACCTTATAATTGTCGTTAACTTAGTCACTTTTTATTTTTATACTTTCAATCTGTGAAAGAAAGAACAAAAATTTGAAAAATATTAAAACATGTATTTAAAAATTAGAAAAGACAAGGGAAAAGATTGAAAATCATCCAATTTTACAAAGAAATAAAGTTAGAGATACACATGCAGAAAAAAAAGAGAAAGAGACGGTGATAGACAGACAGAGACAAAAAGAAATTGTAATAGAGTACATTACTAAGAGAAAAAAAAGGAAGATACTTTCAGTGACAGAAAAGAAGGATAGAAGAGAAAACTAAATTGAAGTTGTGTAAGCTACTAAAAGAAAGTGAGTAAGGTAAACTATATAAGGAAAGGGTGAATAAGGAAAAGAGAGTGAGGGAGAGAGGAAACAGAGAAAGTGAAGGAAAGAGTGTCAGATACAGACTGAGTGAGGCAACAAAGAAAGATAAATGAGTGAGGGTGAGTTATACTAACTGATTGCACCAAAAAAGGAGAACCCAAAAATATTTAATTTAGAAAACAAAGGGAGGAAAGATAGAAAAGACAAGCGAAGCAGAGGGTCTAAAAAATGGTGCAAGGGAGAAAAGAAAAAAGCAGAGTTGGAATAGGGAAACAAAGGTTGAAAGATAAGTGGAGTTAGAGAACAAGGGTGAAAGAGAATAAAACAAAAGGCAATGTGAGTATGTAAAGAGGATTGATAGAAGGTAGTAAAAGATGAGTGAGCATGAGACAAGACGAATACAAATAAAAATTCACTATACAAAGTACAGAATTAATTATACATGTTAAATGGTTTATTTTTGCTGTTCTCAGAATATATCAAATTTCACTAAAAACAGTGAGTTGAAGGTATTCATCATATAACAGCGGGGAAAAAAAACCACAATCAAAAGGATTGTGTTTAAAAAACCCATATAACATAACCAATCAGAAATCAGAACTCCTCAAAAGTAACTTACTTTCCATGACATTGAAGGATGTCCTATGAACAGCTTATACTCTGTTGTGCTGTTATTATTTTCTGCCCGCCACTTTCTGAAAGAAAAGCTCCATCGTTTTGACAAATATGTTACATACAATAAATGACTTCTCGCTCTCTACCGCACTTCTCCTCAAGGCCAAATAGTGTAAGAGCCATTTATAACTCTTAGAATTCTTCTAAGCAAATCCCGTCATTTTCTTTTTCCACAACTTTCAGAAAGAAAACGTCCAAGATCACTTTCACAATCCTGTACTAGTAATATCTCACCCTTCTTGCTCACTCATGTTCCACATTAACTTTTCACTATGTACTACACTTATCCTCAAGGCCAAATAGTGTAGGAGCCATTAGAACCTCTTGAAATTCCTCAGAGCAAATCCCGAGATTCCTTCCCTAAAATTTTGGTTGTAAAAACACCAGGTAAGAATTTTTAAGGTCAAAAGGCAATCTTTTTTTCAAAGTTAAAACAGAATCATTGCAGAATGACCAGCCATTTCCAGACTTCAAATAAGCTGTGTAATGTCCTGATGTTGTTGAAGGACCGTCATGATATATAATTGCTGCAGTTACAAAAGTCCTTCCTGATATTGACAACTGCGAAGCCACAAAATTTTTAATTAAAGTTGTCAATTTTGTTCCATCAGGCCTACATCGTTGGAACATTAAAATGACATACTGGCCATAACTTCTTATAAATAGTGTGGACAGCATTGCAGACTTACATTGGCTACACTCCATGTTTTGATCGGCTGCTTTTACTAGCTTATTAAAGGACACTGATTTACTGTCTGGCAAAGTTAAATATATAAATCTTTCTGAGTCTACACTAGTAGTACTTGATACCCTACAGTTCTCGCAGTCATGCTGCCATTGATAAGAAAGACCAAACAGATGATCTACATCTACACCTTCATCTTGCAATACATCAAGCATATACATTAAAAACTCCTGACAATCTTGCTGAATATTTTGAGAGAATTGCATTTGACCTGAACATTTGTCTAACAGATTTCGAATTTCAGACACACTTTCTATTTTTGTTCTATCAGTACTACATTTCTCTAACACAGAATTCAACAAACAGCAAAAACTTTGATCCGAATTGATCACAATCTGTTCTTTTAAAGTTTCTAGTGAAAAGACAACATTAACCACTACATTAGCATAGCAGTTGACACCAGAACTATTTTCAAATTGAAAACCAACAACATCTTCAACAGAATCCATTTTCTTTCTGCTTATAATTTCGGGTTCATCGACTTTTCGTCTTTTTGCTACAACCTCCCTACTATTGGTCACACTTCTTCGTTTCCGGCCTACCACACGTTTCTCAAACAAAGGATATTGAGGCAAATGTGGCGCATACTCTCTTCTTAACCTATTGTATTCCTTAACACAATCTAGATCCGCAAAAATGTTTGTGACATCACACTCAATCAAGTACAATCCCGATAAAGTTCTGACTCGTGACAATGCCACATATGCCATACCCTCCTTGAACACAGAACTGCCAATATTCACCAATGCACTGTCTACACTTAAACTTTGCGATTTATGGATTGTCACCGCATATGCCAAGCAAACAGGAAACTGCTTACGGCGAACATATAAGTCTTTTACAAGCAAAAACCTAGCAGAGCAACGACCAATTAGCTGTACTTCCTCAATGCCATCAAATTTAATTTTTAAAAATTCAATTCCATCTCTATTTCTGTATTTCTCAAAATCAACAACATTACCCATTGATCCATTTACCAGACCTCTTTCAACATGTAAATTCCTTCTCAAAATGATACGGCAATTTAAGCACACATTCAGAGTCTTTTCGAAACCAGCAGTTTTAGATATAGTCTTCTCTAATGAATCCAATTTAGATTTCAAATTCTCAGTCAAAATAATTGTTGCTCCCATATGCTCTATTCTGTCAATAGCTTCCAGTTTCACAATCTCTTGGTTTTCTAAATTCAACATTTTGTTGTTGAAGATGGCACATTCTGCAAGAGTTGGCATCAAACATATTCCAGATTTCTTCTCAGTAATTTTCCGAAAAATATTCTCTGGCAGAATGTCTTCTTCTGGATACAAATTTGACAGTAATCGTGCATGTAAAGCTTCTTTCCCATGCTCGGTCACTTTCCCGATTCTAACATCTTGTAGAATATTCTTGTAATCTTCATCCTTCGCCTGACGCATATTTTCACGCAGCTCAGCATAATTGAAGTTTAACCATATGTTAACGTTGCCAATGCTCCCTAGGCACTTCCTGGTATCTTCATGCGTAAGCAGTTTAAACACTGGTTGTCCTTTCACTGGTGTCAGCTGCAGAAGATCACCGAAAACAATGATGTGTTTGCCACCAAATAACACATCATACTCTGTTTTAAGTACTTCCTGCATTCTCAAATGCACAAAGGCAAGCATGACATTAGAAACCATGCTTACTTCGTCAATGATAAGAAGTTTCATCTTCTTCAGGATTCTTGAAACTTCACAACAAGCATCTCCAGATAACTTGTGGTATTGTAATTTATTATCATGCTCCACTGGCAGCATCAGTAGACGATGTAAAGTAATCCCTTTAATGTTATGTGCAGCCAGCCCAGTTGGAGCGGTGACAACACAAGACAGCGATGACTCGGTCCTTTTCTGCAGATAACATGAAATTGCTTTAATGAGGAAACTTTTTCCAGTTCCTGCTTCTCCACTCACGTACAGTCGGACAGGCTTCAACGACGTACATGAGCACTCTTTCTTCTCATGACTTAATCCATGATCAATTTGGTTGGTAACTTCGTCATATATTTTCCTCTGCTCAACGTTGAGTTGTCTTTCCAAATCTTCTAAGTTAACCGCATCCTCCTGAGCATGTGCCATGGCTCTTTCCACTTCAATCATGGCAGTGGCAGCTTCATTTTCGATAACTGGTCCTCCTAGTGGATCCTGACTCAATGAAACAGAACTCTGACTGTCCTGAGAACTGTCTCTAGCAATCTCGGCTGCAATTGTTGCTTCCTGCTCGATTTCCGCATTCAACATTTCTAGATATTTTGGAAAAATAGGACATTCTATGGTCTCCTTGGCTGCATTGAAAGAATCTTCGTAACAGAGGAAATCTCCAAGCAGTTCCTCTTCTGCACGCCAAGGCTTGAAAAGTTGCAAAAGAGCTAAATAGAAAAACTCTTTTCTTTCAGGAGATTCGCCACTCAATTTTCGATGATTTACCAATTGGCATTTTCTTTGCTTGACCAGACATCCCTCACTTCCAATTACAGCATACACTCCTTTATCAATATCTTCTTTGATGTTCCTCTTGAATATGTAATTTTGTAGAACCTCATATAGACAAACATTCTCGAGGTGACTGCTTCTATTTGGATAAGATGTATCCAACATGTTGGTCTTCAAAATATCTGTACTGTTTGGCTCCTTCTCCGCCAAATACTCAATTTCCCGTACAGGTTTCAGAACTCGATTACGCGTTGCAGCAAGACCAAGACTCGCCCAAATGATACTCCTAGATTTGGCATAGAGACTTGCTGAAGATAACCGGTCAGAACATTCGTAAGCTCCGATTTCTCGATGCGACAACATCTTCAGACTGAAACTGTACAACCTCTTACTGAGGCTCTTTTCATGGGAAATGTCCTCCCACATATCCTTCAATTCTGTCTTTTCTTTTTTTGTGATGTAAGATGTCACATACCGAGCCACAGCCATACAGTTATCAGCCACAAACTGTATATCCATGTTAGCATTCCACATGGACAAAATCACTGGGTTGTAGTCGTTGATGTACTTGGACTCTTCGTTTCTTTTCAAATTGTATGTATTTTTGGGTGATTTCCTCGTCACATTATGTCGCAGCGAAGACATCAAACTGTTCACTCTTCCTTTAGAAATCACCGGTCGTGGAAAGCCGAAACAACATTTTGTGTAGAACTTGTCCTTGTTTCTGAATTTACGACGACAGTACTTTCCACAACGATGGCTTTGAAAGCGTAAAACTTGTTCTCTTAGGCTTTTGTCTTCCTTTGTCTTTGGAACAGCACATGTAGAATACTGTTCTACTAAACTCATCACTAAGTCATCCGGATCTGTTCCAAATTTGGGTGCATCTTTGATCCATAGCAGCATATGTATATGAGGAGCACCTCTTGCTTGATACTCCTTTCTCCAGAAGAAATCCAACACCTCTCCAAGAGGTGGATTTTTCTTGTTCATGATGAAAGACATCATAGCTTCAAATCTATGATTGAAGTACCTGCATACATTCACTGGATCCAAAGAGCACAGTTCTCCGGGTGTCTTGAATTCGATATTTTCAATGTTTCCATTTGCCTCTCGTAGAAATTCAAGTAAGTCTTCCCAGCCATACTCGGCACAGCTGAGAGTGGGGAACCATGTGGGAGTTCCTACGTTCCTCAGCATACATTTTAAATCACCATGACGACGGTACCAGTACTCATTAGTACCACGCTGACATGCCATGAGATTAATCAGGTGAGAATCCAAAATACTGTCTTGCACATTGACTTTATCCATAAAGTCCCTTGCCGAGATATTTTGCATCTGTACACCACTTTTCAAGATGTGGTTCACTGCATATGACAGTCCAGACAGATCACTTTCAAACAGTAGATGAAACAAATAGGGAATGCATTGACGAAACCTAGGATCTTCTGCATACAATCGTAAAGTCCGGTATTCAGAAGCAGGAATTTGATCAGGTCGCTCATCATATCTTCCTCCTTGACCTGTTGGAAATAGCTGTGGGAAACACCGAGCTTCCAAACATTCCTCCCAAACACTAATGGGACTCCCTTTGGCTTGTTTCATTTGAAACAACTCAATAGCATTCCCCATGACTTCCTTGGAATGCAAAGGATGAACACTATAATGTTCATATATTTCTTCATTTTTAGAGGCTTCTACTTTCTCAATTTGTCCAGCACACAAATCGCTGTCCTCTTCTTCACTTACTTCCTCTTCTGCAACACATACATTCTTGTAATACTTATTGTTTTTCATCAAATACAATGTTGCCTTTTTGACTTTCCTAACATCCACTAAATCTTGCCAGATTTTCTTACTCTTTGTCGGAACCCCATTAACTAAGATAACCAGAGGTTCCTCTTCCACTTTCTCTACTCCAATTGTATTAATGTTTTTCTTCAAATCTAGAGGCAAATAAACAACTCTTCCCTTTAATCCTCTCTGTAAATCTGATGGAGGCAATTTCCCTGTCTTTGGCTCCATTCGTACAATAGCCTGAAAGGGATGGACACTTTGAATCACAATAGATTCATAAGTATTTAAATCCTTCAATTCAGAAGGAATGTCAACCAATTCCAGATTATTATGAACCGCTCTAGCAGGCATCCGGTTTTGATTTAATTTGTTACAACAATAAGTACACACACGTTGATCCGATCCCAAATCAAAACAATTTTCTACCATCAAGTATGTTGCGAAATCCTTCCATTCACTATTATTTTCCCTTTCACTTTTTGCATATAAATCCACTAACTTAGTCTGATTCTTATAATAAGTGCGTCGACAACACACACAAGTGAAATTAGGCCTCTCACTTGATTTCACCTGAAACGTGGCAATTTCCTTCTGAAAATTATCTGTACTGGAAATCTGTACACTCTCTTCCACATTACCTTCTTCTTCTGGGTTAATTTCAACATTCTCCTTTTTACTTGCAAAGAAAACAAAACTCAATTTCTTCACAAATATTCTTCACATCTACTTCAGAACCATGCAAAACAGCACTGCTTAATTGTTTAAGCTTAATTGCTGGACTCTTAGCAAAATACAACATTCTCACTAATTCCCTCACTTTATTATGATGGACTGCTAGCATCCTGAAATGATGAAAAACACTCTGGCATACTCTCCTGGAAAGACAAGCCAGTGAATGACCATGTAAACCTGTCACTTCTCTCACTCTGCATGGATCTAACTCCTGCAACAACTTCATTTTCTGTTTTAAACTTTTCTTATTAAATGTCCGTACAAAATCACAAAGCAAATTGATGGAATCCTGTCGCACACTGCAAATACTACTACACTTCCAGGTGTACACTGGACCCTTAGGACGTCTCCCTAAAACTTCATCACCTAACACCTCTTCTGCCTCTGTTGACACAAGTTTTTCTTTTTCAACTGGACAACCGTCTTTCACCTCATATGCTCGACCACTGGTGTAAACTGCATGCACCAAATCATTGTCCTGGAAGTAACTCTCCTCATTGAAAAATGCCTCACAACTTGAACTATGCATCCATTCTCCTGAAAATACTTCACAAAAATTTGTACAATTAACTATTCTCTTCCATCTACTATTTGTTTTGAATTCATAAATTGCATTGTTTAGTTTCCTAATTCTATTGATTACCAAAATAAATAACTTTCGCTTCATTTCCAAAGCCTGATCAATAATTTTCTCAACATTTTTCTTTTTCTTATAAAAAGCCCGTTTCTGTTGACCTTTCTTTACATTTTTCATCAAATTTACAATTATCCTGTTGCGGAACATTCGTGTACGAATGTCCCTAAATTGATTGTGCCTTCTACCGGCACTCACAGAGTTTTCTCCTGCTCTACCACTAACTTTATTAAGGGGCCTTTCCTTCCTGTTTAAATTGACTCTCTTCTTCTGGACTAAAACATGTTCTGCAGTGATACTTTTTTTTCTGAAAATGTTTCTTAGGAAAGATTTTGTTGTCTTACCCGGAGCTTTTTTGGTAACTTGACGAGTTTTTATTGTAGAGGACTGCTGCAAGAATGTAGTAAGCTGCTGTGTTTGACGTTTTGTAGCCTTTCTCCTTCTTTGCCGTGAAGGCATTTTTTAATTTTGAAATGATCTGCAGTTGAATCTGTGGTAAAATATAATAAAAAATGTTATTAACCACTATTACCAAACAGTAAATAAATAACAGTCGTCAAAAAATTAACACACTAGTTGTCAATTCTACATACAATAATTTTTAGTGCATTGACAAATTTAAAACTCACAAATAGTAGCAAAGAAATGGAATGCTTCTACATTTGACCTGTGCTCTTTTATATGTGAATCTGAACTAATTGTATTAGCATATTTCAATATTTTATTAAAGACACTTCACACAAGCTGTTTTTGAAGTTGTATTTAATTTTAAATAAAACGGTTAACATGGTTACTTTTCATTTCCAGTAACTTAAATTTATTTTTAAAAGTCTTTATAGTTCAATAGGCTCGAGCAGATCAGCTGCCCAACCTTTGTCATACAATTCTGACAAATCGGCATCCTCATCATATTCTTCATCATCCACAGGATATAAATCATCTAAGGGATCTACTTCCACTGACGTTTCAATGACAAGTTCAATGATAAGATCGAGATCAACAGATTGCTCATTATCACTCATGCTTGATGTTGTCGTTATCTTTAAAGAAAGAGAACAACAATGAGATATTGCAGAGTAAGAGACAAGTCTCAGAGACTATAATAGTAAAATTGTTTAACAAGAGTAACATTTTGCAGATATTATTTAGCCATGTCCAGCGATGCTGAGGAGGTGAGGCCTATGTCCAAGTTTTCAGTGAACAGGACTCATCTATTCTTAACCTTGGATAAGCCTCACCGACTCTGTGTCCCCTGCTCATACTTAAATGTAAAGGGGCAGATTTATGTTAACTGGCGCATCCCCAGGGATGCACCAGTTAACGTGCGCCGCTGCTCTGCCACCCATGGTGTGCCGCATTTACAATGCGGAGCACCATGGGGCAAAAACAGCACAGATGCGTCACGCATCTGTGCCGCAAAAGCGGCGCATTGCAGGAATCACGTCGCAAGCGCGACATGACTTCTGCAATGCACAGGGGCAAGCCACACATTGCATGGTGCGTCACTACTTATGCCTGTTTCAAACAGGCGTAAGGATTTGATTCAGCAATGCCATAAAGCTGACTCAGTGAAATCTTGTAAATTTCACTGTGTTAGTTTTACAGGGCTTTCATGCAAGTGAACGCCCACCCTGCAACAAAACGCCCACATGAAACCTGATGCAGGTTTCATGTGGCGCAGGACTTTACAGCGTGACACATCTGCCTAGATGCATCAAGTTGTAAATATGTCGCAACATGGCGCATCTTTTGCGCCGCCGCTGCGTCACAAAAGTGACGCAACGGCGGCACAAAGGAGGCGCACGGCCATCATAAATCTGTCCCTAACATTTTAAATGATTGGTTCAGGATGCCGATAAGGTGTGGCCTATCCAGAGGTTTGTTTGAGGTGAGGCCTACTCAGGGTTGCAGATGAAATTTAGGCTTGTTGAAGAGTACAGAGGACATAATACATGTGCAGGCCTACCAATGAAGTGAGTCATGTCCACTGCACTCTTGAACAAAGGCCAGACCTCCTCTGTCTCCCTGGACAGGCCTAAACCTCATCTGCACAATGTGATTCGTAATGTTAGGAAACACAGGTGATGTAATTGAAAAACTTGCAAATATTTTTGCTCATTTCACAATCACATCACCTGTGTTTCCTTTGCTTAGGTATCTCATTGTGCAGATGTAGTCTAGCATATCCAAGAGTACGCAGAAGGTGAGCACTGTATGCAACAACTTTGACACTTACAGAAGCCTCAGCTTCTCCATGCCCCCTACACAGTCCTAAATGTATACAGTTTAAACTGACGATATCTTGTTGCAGATGAAGTGAGGCCTATCTTGCAACATGGTGCATCTTTTGCACCGCTGCTGCGTCACAAAAGTGACGCAACGGCGGCGCAAAGGAGGTGCATGGCCATCATAAATCTGCCCCTAACATTTTAAATGATTGGTTCAGGATGCCGATAAGGTGTGGCCTATCCAGAGGTTTGTTTGAGGTGAGGCCTACTCAGGGTTGCAGATGAAATTTAGGCTTGTTGAAGAGTACAGAGGAGATAATACATGTGCAGGCCTACCAACGAAGTGAGTCATGTCCATTGCACTCTTGAACAAAGGCCAGACCTCCTCTGTCTCCCTGGACAGGCCTAAACCTCATCTGCACAATGTGAATCGTAATGCTAGGAAACACAGGTGATATAATTGAAAAACGTGCAAATATTTTTGCTCATTTCACAATCACATCACCTGTATTTCCTCAGCTTAGGTATCTCATTGTGCAGATGTAGTCTAGCATATCCAAGAGTACGCAGAAGATGAGGACTGTATGCAACAGAGCAATGTACATTACTCACCTCCCTTGACACTTACAGAAGCCTCAGTTTCTCCATGCCTCCTACACAGTTCTAAATGTATATCATTATCATCATAGTGACTATGAAACTCTAGCAGTACATATTGTGAAACCTAAATGTCTTAAAGTAACGATTTTTTAACCGACAAACAAGCAAATTATTCTCCCAGATTGATGGTGAGAAGTGATATATTTATTTAAAGAAGCAGACACTTTTTTGTCATTGTCATAAATGTAAAAAGCATTCCTTTTCTTTATGAACTATTTTCATGTCATAATTTGAAAACACAGCACAACTCCTATGTACAAGTACACCCTGTCAGTACTTAAATTTGCCAAGCACACATGCGGGCGTATTTACAAGAGCCTTGCACCACGGAGAAATGACTTAAATTTACCAAGCACTCATGAGGGCATATTTACAAGGACCTTGCACCACCTTTAAAGTCACTTTTAACATGGGGAAAATGATGTGAATGTATCTCATAAGCTTTGTAAATTTGCCCCCATGTTGACTATGAAACTCTTGCAGAAGATATTGTGAAACGTTAATGATTTCAAGAAACGTTCTTAAACACATCAAGTAAGCAAATTATTCACCCAGATTCATGGTGAAGTGACTTAAAATGCCCTAACACACAACATGGTGCATCTTTTGCACCGCTGCTGCGTCACAAAAGTGACGCAACGGCGGCGCAAAGGAGGCGCACGGCCATCATAAATCTGCCCCTAACATTTTAAATGATTGGTTCAGGATGCCGATAAGGTGTGGCCTATCCAGAGGTTTGTTTGAGCTGAGGCCTACTCAGGGTTGCAGATGAAATTTAGGCTTGTTGAAGAGTACAGAGGAGATAATACATGTGCAGGCCTACCAACGAAGTGAGTCATGTCCACTGCACTCTTGAACAAAGGCCAGACCTCCTCTGTCTCCCTGGACAGGCTTAAACCTCATCTGCACAATGTGATTCGTAATGTTAGGAAACACAGGTGATATAATTGAAAAACATGCAAATATTTTTGCTCATTTCACAATCACATCACCTGTATTTCCTCAGCTTAGGTATCTCATTGTGCAGATGTAGTCTAGCATATCCAAGAGTACGCAGAAGATGAGGACTGTATGCAACAGAGCAGTGTACATTACTCACCTCCCTTGACACTTACAGAAGCCTCAGTTTCTCCATGCCTCCTACACAGTTCTAAATGTATATCATTATCATCATAGTGACTATGAAACTCTAGCAGTACATATTGTGAAACCTAAATGATTTCAAGAAACGTTCTTAAACACATCAAGTAAGCAAATTATTCACCCAGATTCATGGTGAAGTGACTTAAAATGCCCTAACACACATGAGGGCATATTTTACAAGGCCCTTGCACCACTTTTGCGTCACTTTTAACATAGGGAAAATGACGTGAAAGTGACTCAAAGGCCTTGTAAATATGCCCCAAGCAGGCTATGAAACTCTAGCAGTATATATCAAGAAACCTAAATGATTTCAAGAAACGTTCTTAAACACATCAAGTAAGCAAATTATTCACCCAGATTCATAGTGAAGTGACTTAAAATGCCCTAACACACATGAGGGCATATTTTACAAGACCCTTGCACCACTTTTGCGTCACTTTTAACATAGGGAAAATAACATGAAAGTGGCTCAAACATGAGAGTGTATTTACAAGGCCCTTGCACCACTTGTACGTCACTTTTAATATGGGGAAAATAACGTGAAAGTGGCTCAAAGTCCTTCTAAATATGCCCCATGCTGGCTATGAAACTCTAGCAGTACATATCAAGAAACCTAAATGTCTTCAAGAAACGTTTTTAAACACATCAAGTAAGCAAATTATTCTCCCTAAATCATGGGGCAAGTGAAATATTTGTTTAAAGAAGCAGACACCATTATTTCCTTGTCATAAATTTTAAAAGCATTCCTTTTCCTCAAAAACGATTTTCAAGTCATAATTTGAAAACACAGCACAGCTCATATGTACAAGCACACCCTGTCAGTACTAATACTTCACATTATCTCCAATTACAATTTCTCAAAGAAACAAAATCTATTTCTAAAACACTCGACACAAAGCAACATTTTAAATACACAACTTTCTTCCTAATTTTTTTCCTTAAGCATACTAATCTCTATCTAAATTAAATGAATCTTTTCTCACCTTAGCAAATACTTTTTGAGTTTCAAAACAGTCTCAGACACACACCAATTTTTCTTTAGCAGAGCAAAGGGTATGCACTCCAGAGGCTGCAACCAACAAAGGCACAGAAATGCTGTAATTCATCACACATTTCTCTCATGTCACCCAATCAAAACTCTTCCCTCACTTTTTTCAAATCAACACCCTCCCCCCCTCTACCCTTTCTGCCTTTTTTCCATAGCAACTACCTCCTGAAAGACCTCTCATGTTTACAAGTTCACACAACAATGTTTCAATTGAACTCTGAAATCTCAGTACACCTGCGTATCCAGTGCATTGTTTCTTAAAATGATTTTTTCTTAACCATTCAAATTTCATCTTTCAAAGAACTCATCCATGCACCCTAACTTTCTGTTTTCAGCAATCAAAATCCACCAATCACTGCTACTGAATCATTAGCACTGAAACTCCACAGTTTTTTTCATTACAAACTCCTACTGTTTTAACTGCCATTTCATTCCCACACTTCATCTGACTGCAGCAGAACCTCCTCTCACCATGTTTTCTGTCTGGATTATTGGACATAGTTACATCCACTGGGCTCAAAGGTATGCTGATAACAGAAATTTACACAACCTCAATTTACAAAATGTGGAAATCAACTGGATTGGCCACAGAGGATTGAGATGTCACCAATTGATACCATTGGTGAAAACCTTTTTGCATTTGCCAAACCCTGACCTGTTAATTGTGCACTGTGGAGGAAATGATTTGGGCACTTTGACTGGGGTAGGTCTGGAAATACTTTTAAAGGACACCTTTGAACAATTGATGGCACTTTTTCCTCAAACTGCCTTGGTATATTCAAATATATGCCAAAGACAGAAATGGAGGTGGTCCAAGCAATTTTGTCCACAAATTGAGAAATCGAGGAAGCATGTAAATAAGTCTGTTTCAGCTTACATGAGAGACCATGGAATGGGCTCCATCTACAACAATAACTTGCGTTACTACATGCAAGATATCTACAGAGGAGATGGAGTTCACTTCTCAGATGAGGGGAACAGAATTTTCATCCTGAATTTAAGACTATGTATTGGTACCTACTTATGAGTACCTAAATCTACCATAGACCCAAAAGCTCTTCTCAGAGCTACCCTAACTATGATCACTCTAAACAAATTTTAAATGATACTTTTTTTAAAATAATTTTCATGATTTACGCTTTCCGGAGCGCTACCCGGTTCGCGCACCGGATGCTAACCGCGCGAAAATTTGAAAAAAAATGTGGGTTTTTTTCGCATATATGGGCCTCCTCAGCCACCCTCAGAAAACCTAGGGGGTCAGGATACGTCTCCCGTGCCCCCTTATACCCATTTCCCACATTGTTTTTCCTCCATCTTGTGATTAAATTCGACCGAAACACAAGATGGCGGACTCCCGTTACGCTACCGGTTAGCTAACCGGTTCGCGTACCGGGTAGCGCCTCTATCGCGAAAAAACTGAATTTTTTTTTTTTTTTTGTTTTTTGCCCCGCGGGACCCTTTAATAGCCCCCTCATCAATCCTAGGGGGTCAGGAGGGGTCTACCTTGCCCCCTTTCATTAATTTCCCCCTTTGTTTTTCTTCACCTCTTGTCTCTCGATCCTACCGAGAGACAAGAAGGCGGCCGCTCCGGACTGTTTAGAATGTTGACAGACACCGGAGAGCCAATCAGCTTCGCTTAGCGAAGTTCCGTTACGCGTCAGGTACGCGAACCGGGGCGCTAACCGGAGCGCTGTTACAGATATATATATTTTTTTGAACGTTAATTTATCAAAATCCACTGGAGCACATATATTGAGACCTAGCAAAGGCACATCGGGCAAACAATATCTACAATTTTGCCAAGTTTCATGGAAATCCATTCAGCCGTTCGAGCTAAAAGTGAGTCCAACTGCCCTATGGAAAATTGCATGGGAAAAACGTGTTTTGGGACCCCCCTTTTTTCTCGGCCCCCCCTTGACAAAACCCCCCCAACTTTCCAGGGGCTGCTCAGAAACAAAATGTTCAATTTTCCTGAAAATTTCAGCCAATTCCGTCCTCAAACGCAAAAGTTATTCGACATAGAATTTTCAAAAATCCCAAAGGAAAAAAATCCTAACTATATATACCTACTGGCGACCGCCAGTAGGTAATATATCCAGTTTCACGTACTCGACAGTACCACGCACTCCGCACAGGCAATAACGATTAGTACTCTGTCTGTGTGATCATATTCAGGGTTTATTCATAAAAACCATAAGCCATCAAAGAAGGGTTTCTTTGATGGCTTATAGTTTTTATGAATAAACCCTGAATATGATCACACAGACGGAGTACTAATCGTTATTGCCTGTGCGGAGTGCGTGGTACTGTCGAGTACGTGAAACTGGATAATTATCGGGAACCTCCAGCCCGAGTCGCACCGCCGGCGAAGTGTCCCGGTCTGCTTGGAGGAAGAGGAA
Organism: Lissotriton helveticus; assembly: GCF_964261635.1. NCBI lineage: Eukaryota > Metazoa > Chordata > Amphibia > Caudata > Salamandridae > Lissotriton > Lissotriton helveticus. Next base: position 1,788,897,654 of record NC_136061.1, read on the forward strand.
TCAGCATATATATATATATATATATATTACCTACTGGCAGTCGCCAGTAGGTATATATAGTTGGGATTTTTTTGAATAGGGATTTCTGAAAATTCTATGTTGAATAACTTTGGCGTTGATGGACAGAATTGGCTGAAATTTTCAGGAAAATGGCACATTTTGTTTCTGAGCGTCACCTGAAAGTTTGGAGGGGTTTTGTCAAGCAGGGGCTGAGAAAAAAGGGGGGTCCCAAAACGTGATTTTAACATTGAGTTTTCCATAGGGCGGTTGGACTCACTTTTAGCTCGAACGGCTGAATGGATTTCCACAAAACTTGGCAAAATTGTAGGGACTGGTAGCCCGATGTGCCTTTGCTATGTCTCAAGATATATGCTCCAGTGGTTTTTACGAAAATTAACTTTGAAAAATATATATTGGGCTACATTGGGCTATATATATGTTAGAGCCCAAATGAAGCCCAATGTAGCCCAATGTAGCCCAAAGAATGCCACCAGAGACAAAAAAAACAAATGTAGCCCAAATATCAGCCAGATGTAGCCCAACTATAGCCCAGTGACACAATGTCCCAGAGTGTTCTAAAGAACAACTAGAGCGCTAACAGTCTTACTTATGACAAAAGTATGGCACACCTGAAGTCATCTTGATTGGAATAAAGTGTTAACACTTAAAACATTTAATTTGCAAAGGAACAAAATGAGGGGTTTCATTTTGCCATAGAAATGTTATATATATATATATATATATATATATATATATATATATATATATATATATATATATATATATATATATATATTACCTACTGGCGGTCGCCAGTAGGTATATATAGTTAGGATTTTTTTGAATAGGGATTTCTGAAAATTCTATGTTGAATAACTTTGGCGTTGATGGACGAAATTGGCTGAAATTTTCAGGAAAATGGCACATTTTGCTTCTGAGCGTCCCCTGAAAGTTTGGGGGGGTTTTGTCAAGCGGGGGCTGAGAAAAAAGGGGGTCCCAAAACGTGTTTTTAACATTGAGTTTTCCATAGGGCGGTTGGACTTACTTTTAGCTCGAACGGCTGAATGGATTTCTATGAAACTTGGCAAAATTGTAGAGACTGTTTGCCCGATGTGCCTTTGCTAGGTCTCAAGATATGTGCTCCAGTGGATTTTGAGAAATTAACGTTCAAAAAAATATATATATCTGTGACAGCGTCCCGGTTAGCGCCCCGGTTCGCGTACCAGACGCGTAACGGAACTTCACGAGGAGAAGCGGGTTGGCTCTCCGGTGACTCTGAACATTCTAAACAGTCCGGAGCGGCCGCCATCTTGTCTCTCGGTAGGATCGCGAGACAAGAGATGGAAATAAACGAAGGAGGAAATGAATGAAAGGGGCAAGGTAGATCCCTCCTGACCCCCTAGGATTAATGTGGGGGCTATTAAAGGGCCCCGCAGGGCAAAAAAATAAAATAATTTTTTTTTCGATTTTTCGCGGTGGAAGCGCTACCCGGTACGCAAACTGGGTAGCTCACCGGTAGAGTAACGGGAGTCCGCCATCTTGTGTTTCGGATGAATTTAGTCACAAGATGGAGGATAAACAATGTTGGGAATGGGTATAAGGGGGCACGGGAGATATATCCTGACCCCCTAGGTTTTCTGAGGGTGGCTGAGGAGGCCCATATATGTAAAACAAATTTGCACGGTTAGCGCCCGGTCCGCGCACCGGGTAGCGTTCCGGAAAGCATAACAAGGGGAAAACCAAGGGAAATAGTAAAATAATATTTTAGAGTGCTTTGAGGTAGGGTAGCTCTGAATAGAACTGTTGTGTTGTGTGGGTGATGTAAGTACCAACATGTAGGTACCAATGAAGAGTCTAAAAATCAATGTACACCGTCTCCTCTGTAGATATTTTGTATGTTCTAATATGGGTTATTTAAATGTAAATGTGTGGAAAAGCACTTCATGCTTTAAAGCAATTGTATTTTTGAACTGATTGTTCTTTCCTCTTAGTCCTCCTCTTTGTTTTTTTTTTCCCCACACTCTTCTTCAGCATGATAGTTGATAAATTCGTTCCCTCAAAAAATTTATATACATAAAAAAATTATATTAAATACATATAAAATATATTTTTCCTTTAAAAGAAGAATACATTTTACAGCTTTTGATATTTGCTATAAAAAAACCATTGAAATTCACTGAAAAAACCATAGGTTATAGACCATATATAGTTAGGAATTAGCATTTACAAAACCTTGAAAATTCACTGAAAAAACCATAGGTTATAGACCATATATAGTTAGGAATTAGCATTTACAAAACCTTATTTTACTCACACAAAACCATTGAAATTCGCATATATAGTTAGTTGCACTAACTATATATCGCGCACCCGCAATCCACCGCTGATCATGTCACATATTACATCATTCATGACATGGTCAGTGACATCACTGATGACATCACTGATGACATCTCAAATGACATCACTGATGACATCACTGATGACAACATCCAGTGACTGTATGTTTCTGTAAAGTTAAAATATGTCTTACATATTGAAGAATGAGTGGATGTATAAGTGTCTGGATGAAAGATTTAGTAGGTGCATGACTGACTGTATGAGTGAGTGATTAAATGTGTCTCACTGAGTGCATGGGTTAGTGACTAAACTGTCTTAATTTGTGCATCATTATGTCTGTTGTTCTGTAAACTGCTGCATGTGTTGATCAGTAGCTATATGAGTAACTATATGGGTTATTGATTGGTTGCCCAAGTATTTGTATGGGAGACTGAGTGAGTGTGTGGCTGGCTGGGAGGTGTGTGACTCTGTGCAGATCAATGTGTACTTGTATCAGTGATTGTATAAGAGAGTAAGTATGTTTTAGTATATCTTTGAATAAGTAAGGTGTTGTGTGTATAACTATATAGATGAGGAAATGGAAGTGTGATTGATTCTTTACATGACTGACTAGGTGTGTGAGTAACTCCATGGATGAGTGGCAGTGTGTGAGTGTCTGCATAGGTGTATGAGTGCATATGATAGTGTTGCATTGATGAGTGACTGTATGTATGAGTGATTGTATGGGTGAATGAGTGGATGTGTGTGTAGACCTAGGAATCAGTGAGTGCCTATGTAGTAACTGGTATTGGTGTGTCAATGGTTTCAAGAATGGTAGTCTGTATTTAACACTGGGTGTATCAAAGGTTATATTAGAGTGTGAGGAGGTGCATCGTATTATCACATGAATGATGTAATCAGTGATGTCATCAGTGATGTCAAATGAGATGTCATCAGTGATGTCATCAGTGATGTCATTTGAGATGTCATCAGTGATGTCATCAGTGATGTCACTGACCATGTCATGAATGATGTAATATGTGACATCATCAGCAGTGGATTGCGGGTGCGCCAAATATAGTTAGTCCAACTAACTATATAGGAGCAATTTCATTGGTTTTGTATGAGTAAAATGTCCAGCTAACTATAACACCACTAAAACTTATAGTTTTTTGAGTGAATTTCAAAGGTTTTTAAAAACGAATTCCTAACTATATAACTCCTGAAACTTATGGTTTTTTCAGTGAATTTCAAAGTTTTTTTAAATGCTGATTCCTAACTATATAAGGCCTGAAACCTATGGTTTTTTCAGTGAATTTTCAAGGTTTTTTAAATGCTAATTCCTAACTATATAAGGCCTAAAACCTATGGTTTTTTCAGTGAATTTTAAAGGTTTTTTAAATGCTAATTCCTAACTATATAAGGCCTGAAACCTATGTTTTTTTCAGTGAATTTGCAAAGTTTTTTAAATGCTAATTCCTAACTAAATAAGGCCTGAAACCTATGGTTTTTTCAGTGAATTTGCAAGGTTTTTAAAATGCTAATTCTATTAGCGGATAACGTTTAAATATGTTAATATCCTTGTGGGACCAAACAAATTGAGAAAAATCACGGCAGACGTGTTTCAGCAGAACACCCTTTGACTGGGCCTACATACAATTAATGGTGGCTTATTTTCCATATGTATAGGTTAAAACTCCATCCTTCATTTCCATGACTCCCAGCTACTAGAACGCCAGCACAATCATTATCCTGGGAGCCATTTTGCAACCATCATCCGGCAATACATCTGAGTGCATGATTACTCCGTGAGTTCACACTGGATCAACAAAGGATTTCAATACCCCACATTATCATGAACTCAAGTCCAGTTTTCATTGAAATGTACTATTTTGTGAGTCCCACAATAATTCCCAAACTACAAAATTCATGTTTAACCATGCTAATCTACACAGACCTAATTGGTATATTTCATTACGCCCTGTGCATATTATTTATATTAGTCACACAGAAGCAGTTACTGCATTCCATTCCATTAATTCTTTTCAAAAGTGCACCTTAAATATCAACAATACAATTCAAGATAGGGTAGTCACTGTGTGAGGAAGAACTTTAACTATCATGTGTAGACTCATATTCAGTAAAGAATGGTATCTGAGAACGTTTTAGCAATGGGTTATCTGGCTCCTGCTGGTACACCTTAAGTGAAGACCAGAGAAGAGCTGTTCTGACAGCACAGTTTGGCCTTTCAACAAGCACCTGCCCAGATCCCCTCAATGTCTCATTTCTTTCAGTTCAAGGGACCACTCATTCACCATTCAATTATGTGCCATCTACTTTCTGCGACTCTGCAAAATGTCGACAGAAGCCTGCTGAGATGTGCTCGCGCGCTCATTGGAAGTCGTGCTCCCTTGGTGAGAGGGGAGTTTCTTTGTCTGGCATGCATATTATTAGCAGAGAAACACATTGTAAAGGGAAGTCCGTGTTGTGGCTAGCTCTTCAAAAGTCGGGTTTGCCCACAGTGTGAAATTATGTAAAAAATACAACAATCAGGGCAACGCACGCCCAAGTAACGACACTGTAAGGACATGTCAGAAAAAAACTGAAATAAACTGCACAACGACATGATCCAAAAGGAACTTAAAGATAACTGAATGATGAAAACAGAGGGGATGGTTGGTGCGGCATATTCCAAAGCAGCTAGCCTTGGAACTGCGTCATCCCATTCCCTAGAGAGACAGAAATAGGGCAGAGAGAAAGTAAACAGGTCTGAAAACCTGTGTAATAGGGCAGGTTCGCGGAATCCCTCAACCAGCTCTTGAAGATGGAGCAAGGTTCTTAATCCCACCCGCTGCTCAGTCAGGGGCGGCTGTCAGTGTTGTTATTAATGGCGGAATCCCATGGTGCCTTTGTTTTTTACGAGTAATTTTAATGAGCGGCCAACTGTCGTTTTAGCTTCATATTCAGCTATCCCAAAATGACGGACCCAGCCAACGCCATGGTGGGTGCATAACGCGCCACTGGTATTTTAGTCCCCCCCCCTCTACCCCACCAGTGGGATCATCCGCAAGTCAATGCAGGATATTTTGTAAAAGAGCCTCGGGCATGTTCAGCAGCGGCCAGCTCAGCACAGCCGGTTCCCGTCCAGCCTTCTTCACAGTACTGGAGTGATAATGAGAATCACGGGTGCGTCATGCAAGGTTAAGTGCGTGACCTGCACTATCCACGTGCTCAGCGTCAAACAACACACATTTTTCAAACTCAGGCGCGCAAGCTGCAGATACTGACCTAAGATCACAACAGCTGTCAGTAAGAAATAATTTTTGGTACTCATAAACTGCTACCTATAAACATAGGCAAACTGATCTGACGCTTTTTTGGTATATAGAAAAATCACAGACTATACCACGCACGCAGGAGTCCGTTTCATTTCCAAAAAGGTGTGCATGGCTCCTCTACTCATCATACGTCTGCACCTGGCCTCAGTAACCACCTGTTGGCACGGACATTTAACTCAGGGCTGCTACCAATGCATCTAAAAATGTGCATTTTCCCTGTGTACCATTAGCTACTGAGGCTTTGACAGAGAACTAATTCGCGAAGGCCTATTCGGGTGTACGGAACAGTGCTATGTGACTAAAAGCAAATTAAGTAAACCCAAAATTAACTCAGTCCCCCTCTCCAGAGCCCCCTTCCCCCTTCATGGTTGTTTACCTGAGGTCTACTATTTCTTAAGACTTGACTTAAGCAGAGAGAGTGGTTACACGGGTTATACGAGTGACTCAACTCTTGTGCTCATTTAACTGAAGTTACCATGGAGCAATTCAGCCAGCCAGCAAAAGTTTGCAATAATTTAGTGCGGGAGCTGCTCCCCCTCGGCACGGGAGACCGGCGGGCACATCGAAGGCTTCCCCCAGGCAGGGGGAAGCGGACGGTGTCTCCTCTTTTCCCGGGGCTCCCTCAGCACACGGGAGCCCCGCACCAGCCGGCAGCATTACCCGGTCTCCCCCTCGGCACGGGAGACCGGGCGGGCACATCGAAGGCTTCCCCCAGGTAGGGGGAAGCGAAAACCACGTCCTCCCGGCCACGCCCACAACCAGGCGGCGGCCATCTTGAGGCGGCGCGGGCCGCGGCGGTGATCTCGGGGGTAAAACAAGGGGTGGGCACCCTCAAAATTAAAATAAACAGATTAAAATAAAATAGAAAAGCCCCCCAAGCCCCCCCCCCAATTTTTTTTTACGAAAAATCGCGGGGTGCGCGCACGGTGCGCGCTTACAGATATATAATTTATTTCTCTTTTAATTTTCTCAGGAACCACTGGAGGGATTTACACTATTCAACCAAAAGCGTGATCTGCGTACCAGACTCTACCATTTTGACAAGTTTGGTGTAAATCCGTTCAGCGGTTCAAGCTGTAGCCGTGTCTAAAGGTCCTATGGAAATTAACATGGGGAAAACACGTTTTGGAACCCCCCTTTTTTCTCAGCCCCCACTTGACTAATCCCCCCCAAACTTTCAGGGAAGGAGAGGAGCGGAGCGGGCCATCTTCTTTGAGAAATTTGCGAAGATTCATCAACCAGCCCCAAAGTTATTCCCAATAGAATGTTGCGGATTTCCTATGGAAACTAGGTCCTAACTATATATACCTACTGGCGCCTGCCAGTAGGTAATAATATATATATATATATATATATATATATATATATATATATATATATATATATATATATATATATATATATATATATATTCACTGAAAAAACCATAGGTTATAGACCATATATAGTTAGGAATTAGCATTTACAAAACCTTGAAAATTCACTGAAAAAACCATAGGTTATAGACCATATATAGTTAGGAATTAGCATTTACAAAACCTTGAAAATTCACTGAAAAAACCATAGGTTATAGACCATATATAGTTAGGAATTAGCATTTAAAAAACCTTATTTTACTCACACAAAACCATTGAAATTCCATATATAGTTAGTTGCACTAACTATATATCGCGCACCCGCAATCCACTGCTGATGATGTCACATATTACATCATTCATGACATGGTCAGTGACATCACTGATGACATCACTGATGACATCTCAAATGACATCACTGATGACATCACTGATGACATCATCCAGTGACTGTGTGTTTCTGTAAAGTTTAAATATGTTTTACATATTGAAGAATGAGTAGATGTAGAAGTGTCTGGATGAAGGATTTAGTAGGTGCGTGACTGACTGTATGAGTGAGTGATTAAATGTGTCTCACTGAGTGCATGGGTTAGTGACTAAACTGTCTTAATTTGTGCATCATTATGTCTGTTGTTCTGTAAACTGCTGCATGTGTTGATCAGTAGCTATATGAGTAACTATATGGGTTATTGATTGATTGCCCAAATATTTGTATGGGAGACTGAGTGTGTGTGTGGCTGGCTGGGAGGTGTGTGACTCTGTGCAGATCAATGTGTACTTGTATCAATGATTGTATAAGAGAGTAATTATGTGTTAGTATATGTTTCAAAATGTAAGGTGCTCTATGTTTAACTGTATAGATTAGAAAATGGAAGTGTGATTGATTCTTTACAGGACTGACTAGGTGTGTGAGTAACTCCATGGATGAGTGACAGAGTGTGAGAGTCTGTATAGGTGTATGAGTGCATATGATAGTGTTGTAAAGATGAGTGATTGTATGTATGAATGATTGTATGGGTAAATGAGTGAATGTGTGTGTAAACATAGGAATCACTGAGTGTGTATGTAGTAACTAGTATTGGTGTGTCAATGGTTTCAAAAATTATACTCTGTATTTAACACTGGGTGTAACAGAGGTTATATTAAAGTGTGAAGAGATGCATTGTATTGTCACATGAATGATATCATCAGTGATGTGGTCATTGATGTCAAATGAGATGTCATCAGTGATGTCATCAGTGATGTCATTTGAGATGTCATCAGTGATGTCATCAGTGATGTCACTGACCATGTCATGAATGATGTAATATGTGACATCATCAGCAGTGGATTGCGGGTGCGCGATATATAGTTAGTGCAACTAACTATATATGGAATTTCAATGGTTTTGTGTGAGTAAAATAAGGTTTTTTAAATGCTAATTCCTAACTATATATGGTCTATAACCTATGGTTTTTTCAGTGAATTTTCAAGGTTTTGTAAATGCTAATTCCTAACTATATATGGTCTATAACCTATGGTTTTTTCAGTGAATTTTCAAGGTTTTGTAAATGCTAATTCCTAACTATATATGGTCTATAACCTATGGTTTTTTCAGTGAATTTCAATGGTTTTTTAATAGCAAATATCATAAGCTGTCGAATGTCAAGTACGTGGTAAGAATTTTTTTTTTCGTGTTTATGCACACTGATCTGCTTTGATTGCTGCCCCCCACCCCTCATTTCTATTAGGAGTACTCTCTCTTTGCAGATAGTGAAGGGTAGTTAACGCAGCCCTTTCCCCCTTTGTAATCCGTCGTGCCTGCTTCTCTCTCCATTTGATTGATTGTTCTCTTTGGTTCATTCTCTATTTACAAACAAGCACAGAGTCGCAATACTCTGTTTAGTCTTTGCAGATAGCGAAAAATCGTGTAAAAAAACAAAAGGAATCGAGCAAAATCAGTAGGCCACTAATGGGATCTCTTTTGACCTCGCTAAAATAGAAACATTAGGAACAACCTGTTGAAAATAGCAATGCGTATGTATATAAGCGGCGTTCATTTGTGTTCACAGTACCCCTTGTTGATTGTTTCAATCGAGCATTGAATTGTTCGAAGTTAATTCTCTTAACGATCTTCTCTACCTGCAAACGAGGAAGAATAGGAATATTCTATCTCCCTTTGCAGATAGTGAAGGGTAGGTAACGCAAGCCTTTAACACGTCGTACCTATTTCATTCCTCATTGATTGATTGATTGTCCGAACATTGACTGTTTGGGAATTAGTTCTTTTTGGAGGTATTCCCTGTTTGCAAATAAACGTAGGAAAATCTTTGCAAGTAGTGAAAGGGTACGTAATGCGGACCGTTCTCCCCCGTTGTAATCTGTCATGCCTATCTACTCCCCACTGATTGATGCACCTTTTTCACCCGGACCATTTACTAGAGATACGTCATCTGGCCCGACCAGAGAGCACCCCTAGTGAAAAGGACATATGCAATAATAACGAAGTGATCACTGTATCCTGTTAACAGAAACTTTACCATGAAACAACCTGGAAAGAAAAAAATAGGAAAACGAAAATCAGTAGGCCACTGATGAACATGAACTTTTATTAAACAACGAACAAAGAAACGATAACATAACGTAATGATAAAACCTATTAATGTCCTAGAAACAAGAAAACGTTAAAATATGCCAGTGGTGAGAGACCAGAAAAACAGTAAGAGAAACCAAATCACCCCTCGCTGTCCCACCGCCTGCCACGCCAAAAAAATCGATAGACTAGGGAAAATGCAAGTCAGTAGAACATCCACCCCCACTCTGGAAACTTCCAAGGTGGGGCAGGGTTCCGGCTACGCCCAGCCGGGAGCAGCCCATATAAGGCAGGTCCTGCTGCCACGCCTCGGCCAGGAGATCCTAACGTAGGGTGTAGCCGGAGGAGAGGCCGAGACCAGCGGGACCCGGCCAGGGGATTGCCTTTACAACGCTGAACAGTTGCAGGGGGGGGGAATGTCTCCTCGACCCTCCCCTCTCTCTCCCAGTCCGGCCGCGGTGGCCCTTGAGAGTTGCAGGTAGTCCCGCCACATGCTCTTCCGGTCCGACCACCAACGGTCGGGGGGCCGAGGCCGACGGGATCCGGCTGCAGCCGATAAACCAAGAAACCCGTTCATGGGGCCAGAGCCAGGGGCGTCCGGCCGACATCCACCGGAAGCCCGGCCCGAAGACGGACGGGACACTTCTTTCTTTTATAATGGCTGCGACAACACTGGGGGGGGATGTCTTGCACATGCCTCCGACCCCCCCCTCGTCCTCATCGCCTGGTCCGGCCATAACAAATCTCAAGCGAGACGCCGTGGGGTGCACTGGGAGGGAGAGACGGTGCGAACAGGCCTCTCCCGCCTCCCCAGGTGGAGACTTCCCAGCTGCACCCTCAGCGCTCCAGGCGGTGGCATCCTAACAACTACAGTGCTGCACAGTTTCGGAACGACCTAGATAACGGTTCTTCCACTGTGGCCATGCTGCAACGTCTCGCCCGGCAGGGTGGAGCCCGTCCGCTCATGTGACCCCGCGATCGCCGGTAGCTACCGAACTCTCAAAATGGCGGTCGACCTGGCAAGAGCGGGCCCAACATAAAGAAATGGCCCGGTCACTGGTTGACTCCACCACCGTAGTCCTCCACGACCTTGAAGATTCTAGAGGAGCCGCGGGAGTCTCCGACCCCCGATGGGGAATGACTGCCATGATCGCCCGTGGAGTGACGAAACTGTATCCGCGGGACGTCGGCGCTCCCATGCTGGCGCCAGCCTCACTTTGAATTACTACAATCCTGCAGACCTCACTTCCGGTGAAAGCACAGTGTGACCTGGTAGGAAAAATTATTGCACCCCCTCCCCTTTTTGACTGATAGTTCAAACCACCGATCCTTTCCTTTGCCCTTTTAACGGAACTTTGGACTGCCTCCCCCTCTTTTACATTTTCTAGAGAAAACAAAACATTAACCACTACATTAGCATAGCAGTTGACACCAGAACTGTTTTCAAATTGAAAACCAACAACATCTTCAACAGAATCCTTTTTGTTTCTGCTGTGACCCTGCTACAGCACAGGCATTGTCCCCAGCAGTAATTCTGCAATGCCGGTAAGAATAGCTGTGGTGCCTACTGGACTCACTCACCCCCGCGGCGCCCCACGCCGTTTTTTGCTGGGCGGCAACTTACTAGACATCACTTTCGTGCCATCTAGATTTCAGCGCGTTCTGCTGCCTTGGAACTATTCGCACAACAGACCGCTACTGACAAGAATATTTCATTATTGGTGCTGTCAATTTCAATAAATCTATTGGATAATTAAAAAGAAATTGCCACGGTCTCTTCGTTGTTTAAATGTTTTTACTGTTTTTGTTTTGTTGTATATATTTATATGTTATTAAAGTTTTATATTCCTACTACTTTGTTGGAGTGCTATATATTTTTAATGTGACACATAATTGTAAAAACTTTGATGTACAAAGAGTCATTCCTGGAATCTTCCGCTTCAGGCTCGGTCCCCTCCCCAATCACAATACAGGATGGTTTTCAGATAGTAGGAACACGTGTGGTGTGACGGATCTCATCGAGTGTGGGCCTTGATCTACTATAACTCCTTTGAAGAGGGGTGATTCTTTACAGCTGGGGCCATAAACTACATCTGCAGGGCTAGCTGATAGCCTGGACAATCGGACACAGAGAAAGAGGAGTGTCAGAGGGTGCGGTAGTGAATAGGGCGAAAGGGAGGTGTCGGGCGGGCACAGAGTGTGATTCTCAGGGAAGAGCAGCGCAGATGGGGGGAGGTTTATTGCCCATGCATAAGACAGAGAGCGGTGGTGACCAGTGCCTGGGGGAGATGCTTACGAGGGTGAGGAGCCATGCTACGAATCGACAGCGTGCAGAGAGTGGGTCTGGTCAAGACATCTAAAATGGCTGCCGTGCACGACAAAAGTGTGGCATTTCAAAAAAGGCAAGATGGCGCAGACAATGTTTTTCAACACTTCCTCATTTCCTTCGAATCGAACGTTAACAGACGTTGGGGCATATTACCAAAGTTAAGCGATATTTATCGCTAACGATGCTTACCAACCAATTTTTTACCACTAAGCATCGTCAGAAATTATCGAAGATAAACCTTACTATTATCAAGGTTTATCGCAAATGCGATAATAAACGGCCGCAATGCATGAATATCGCTAAAAACTCAGCGATATTCATGCATTACCGAGCTAATACTCTTAGCCATGTTATCCACCTCCCATTGGATAACATGGCTAAGAACTGCTCAGGGCAGGTGTTACTTTTTGGAGATATTCGCGCTTAGCGCGAATATCTCCAAAAGTTGGTAATAGGAGATAGATATCTTGCATGTTGTAATGCAAGTTATTGTGGTATATGGAACTCATACCATAATCTCTCAGGAAAGCAGAAACTGATCCTTTTGGGACCGCCTAAAAAGGCCTAGGGGGTGAGGAGTACTCTACTTTGCCCCCTTTTCACGTTCCGAACTATTTTATTTTACTCTCTTCTGTAATTACACAAAATAGCAGCGATAAGATGCATCGGAGACACACAGTGAGAGAAAGGAGGCCGGAGATGAAGAAGACATGTCAAATACACATTGGAGATAATATAGTGGCAGAAGGGAAGTAAATATGAGTAAACTTACCATGTAACATAAAAATGTTGCACTCTATACTATAAGTCTCATTTTATACTACAATCACTTCGCTACAACCTCATAAATTAAAAATAAAAATGAATAATGTCTCAAACAATTTTTGATTTCTAAATATAAATTTATTCTTCAGAATTTTCTAAATTTGAAAGAACTAGTAACATGTCCTCATCAGCAATGTCCTCATTAAAAGTCTCCAATGATGATTCTTGTAACTCTATGGTCTCCAAACACTCGATAAATTCGCCATCAAGAGATTGATCAAAAAAATCATTCAAGTCATCTCCTCCTTCTGACAATATTTCATTATTGGTGCTGTCAATTTCAATCAATGTAGTGGAATCATTCAAGTCATCTCCTCGTGACAATATTTCATTATTGATGCTCTCAATTTCAATCAATGTAGTGGAATCATTCAAGTCATCTCCTCCTTGTGACAATATTTCATTATTGGTGCTGTCCATTTCAATCAATCTAATGGAATCATACAAGCCATCTCCTCCTTGTGACAATATTTCATTATTGGTGCTCTCAATTTCAATCAATGTAGTGGAATCATTCAAGTCATCTCCTGGTGACAATATTTCATTCTTGGTGCTGTCCATTTCAATCAATCTAATGGAATCATACAAGTCATGTCCTCCTTGTGACAATATTTCATTATTGGTGCTCTCAATTTCAATCAATGTGTTGGACAATTCAAAAGAAATTGCCACGGTCTCTTCATTGTGAGCCATTTTATTTTGAAATTGCTTGCTGTAAATTGCAGAAAAAAATAATCACTTTCATTTATCGTCTTTAGTAATACATAATATAAAACTAACTTTATCAAGTATTTAGTATAACAGAAGGACTGCAAATAAATAACAGAAAACATTTTTCAAATTATCTTCAAGTGTACAACATAGTTCCCCATACAAATTAACAACTCACCTTTTTAAAAGTAGCAGAAGTGTTAGTACTGTGTAAATCAAACACCAGAAATTCACCACCAAAAATTCCTCACAAATGTACCTCAGACAGTAGTATCACAAAATGGCTGTGGTTTCCTCTCATTTGACATATATACATAACCAATTAACTTTCATCACACACAAATACAAAACCAAAGTAACATTTTAATTGGTTCTAAATTTCAACACTTTCAAATGTGTTTTCCCCATGCAATTTTCCATAGGACATTTACATACGTCTACAGCCTGAATGGCTGAACGGAATTACACCAAACTTGGCAAAATGGTACATCAAACCTAAGAGGTCAGGAAGGATCTACTATGCCCCCTTATGGTCATTTCCCCCTTCGCTTTGGCCTCCTCTTGTCTCTCAATCCTACCGAGGGACAAGATGGCGGCCGCTACGGACTGTTTGGAATGTTGACAGACGCCGGAGAACCAATAAGCTTCGCAAAGCTCCGTAACGCGAAAAGTACGCGAAGCGGAGCGCTGTTACAGATATATATCTTTTTTTCAACGTTAATTTCTCAAAATCCACTGGAGCACATATATTGAGACCTAGCAAAGGCACATCGGGCTACCAGTCCCTAATATTTTGCCAAGTTTCGTGCAAATCCATTCAGCCGTTCGATTATTATTATTTTGTTTTTTTTTTGCCCCGCGGGGCCCTTTTAAAACCTCCACATCAAACCTAGGGGGTCAGCGAGGATCTACTATGCCCCCTTATAGTTATTTCCCCCTTTGTTTTGACCTCCTCTTGTCTCTCGATCCTACCGAGAGACAAGATGGCGGCCGCTACGGACTGTTTGGAATGTTGACAGACGCCGGAGAACCAATCAGCTTCGCTTCACAAAGCTCCGTTGCGCGAAAAGTCCGCGAACCAGAGCGCTGCCCGGTCCGCTGTTACAGATATATATCTTTTTTTAAACGTTAATTTCTCAAAATCCACTGGAGCACATATATTGAGACCTACAAAAGGCACATCGGGCTACCAGTCCCTACAATTTTGCCAAGTTTCGTGCAAATCCATTCAGCCGTTCGGGCTAAAAGTGAGGCCAACCACCCTATGGAAAACTCAATGTTAAAAACACGTTTTGGGACCCCCCTTTTTTCTCGGCCCCCCCTTGACTAACCCCCCCCAAATTTTCGAGGGCTGCTCAGAAACAAAATGTGCCATTTTCCTGAAAATTTCAGCCAATTCCGTCCACAAACGCCAAAGTTATTAGACATAGAATTTTCAAAAAACCCATAGAGAAAAAATCCTAACTATATATACCTACTGGCGACCGCCAGTAGGTAATATGAAATTCACTGAAAAAAATCATAGGTTTCAGGAGTTATATAGTTAGGAATTAGTTTTTAAAAAACCTTTAAAATTCACTCAAAATAATTCAGTATATAGTATTACACGATATACATTTTATTGGTTTGTAACATCTCTTTTTACATGCTGAGCCACTGAGTATTTGTACACAGCATATCCACAGTGATATAAACAAAATGTTAGAAAATGACATGCATTATGCATAAATATATTTTTTCTGTCATGTTTCTTATGCACCGATAGTTCATAGGTGTCACCTCAGCATGTTTTTACTTGATCAGTTGTATGTATAAATTGGTTCATGTATATACCTTAAGGGCTTTATAGATATATTGTGTAATCTAACATGAAAATGCATTCATAGGAACGTCATTTTATCAAATTACTCGAGTAATATGGTACAAGTTTGAACAATCCAACAAACAACTGTAGGACGCAATATGCTGTAAATTATAACATGAGCTACATGAACTCAAATAGTTTATTTGTTAAAGGCATTTGTATTTCAAACACACATGGTGGATGCATACAGCCATTAATTCAAACATGGGAATTTAATGCCTTACACCGCTCCAATATGGCGGATCCGCTCTTGATTACTTTTGTGATCTGTAATGGTATGAGTCCTTCGACTATGTTTATGACTATGATGGAGAGTTGGCGTGCAATCTGCTGTACTAACGTGTATTTAAAATTGTGGAACTTTCTTAGCAAATTTTCAGTGAGCAAGGGCACAGCCGGTGCCCGAAACGCGTATGACGAGGCTTTGCACCCTGCATGCACCAATAAAAGATTATCACCTTTAAAATCTAGACTGGCTGTGGCGTTATTTGGAGTCCCCGTTACGTGTCTGCACGGAAAGTGCGTTCAGGGACAGGTTGGAGTACATATATATATATATATATATATATATATATATATATATATATATTCACTGAAAAAACCATAGGTTATAGACCATATATAGTTAGGAATTAGCATTTACAAAACCTTGAAAATTCACTGAAAAAACCATAGGTTATAGACCATATATAGTTAGGGATTAGCATTTACAAAACCTTATTTTACTCACACAAAACCATTGAAATTCCATATATAGTTAGTTGTACTAACTATATATCGCGCACCCGCAATCCACTGCTGATCATGTCACATATTACATCATTCATGACATGGTCAGTGACATCACTGATGACATCACTGATGACATCTCAAATGACATCACTGATGACATCACTGATGACATCTCAATGACATGACTGATGACATCACTGATGACATCTCAAATGACATCACTGATGACATCTCAAATGTCTTACATATTGAAGAATGAGTGGATGTATAAGTGTCTGGATGAAGGATTTAGTAGGTGTGTGACTGACTGTGACTGACTGTATGAGTGAGTGATTAAATGTGTGTCACTGAGTGCATGGGTTAGTCAGTAAACTGTCTTAATTTGTGCATCATTATGTCTGTTGTTCTGTAAACTGCTGCATGTGTTGATCAGTAGCTATATGAGTAAGTATATGGGTTATTGATTGGTTGCCCAAGTATTTGTATGGGAGACTGAGTGTGTGTGTGGGTGGCTGGGAGGTGTATGACTCTGTGCATAGATGTGTAAGCAGTTGATTCACTAGATATATGGATTCAAAAGTGCATGTGGAAACAGGTGTATGGGCGGTTGACTGAGTGCATTGGTGAGTGAATGGATATCTGAGTGCTACATGTCAAAGTAAGAACATATGTAAAACACAGTACATGTGAGAGTTGACATATATAAATAACTGTGCATAAGAGTCCGTGAATGTGTGAGTGGCTGTATTGATCATTGTGAACTTGTATCAGGGATTGTAAAAGAGAGTAAATATGTGTTAGTATATGTTTGAATAAGTAAGGTATGTATAACTGTATAGTTGAGGAAATGGAGGTGTAATTGATTCTTTGCATGACTGAGTAGGTGTGTGAGTAACTCCATGGATGAGTGACAGTCTGTGAGTGTCTGTTTACACTGAGTGTATCTAAGGTTATTTTAGAGTCTGAAGAAGTTCATCGTATTATCACATGAATGATGTCATCAGTGATGTCATCAGTAATGTCAAATGAGATGTCATCAGTGATGTCATCAGTGATGTCATTTGAGATGTCATCAGAGATGTCATCAGTGATGTCATCAGTGATGTCATTTGAGATGTCATCAGTGATGTCATCAGTGATGTCACTGACCATGTCATGAATGATGTAATATGTGACATGATCAGCAGTGGATTGCGGGTGCGCGATATATAGTTAGTACAACTAACTATATATGGAATTTCAATGGTTTTGTGTGAGTAAAATAAGGTTTTGTAAATGCTAATCCCTAACTATATATGGTCTATAACCTATGGTTTTTTCAGTGAATTTTCAAGGTTTTGTAAATGCTAATTCCTAACTATATATGGTCTATAACCTATGGTTTTTTCAGTGAATTTCAATGGTTTTTTAATAGCAAATATCAAAACCTTTACAATGTATTCTTCTTTAAATCGAAAAATATTTTTTACATGTTTTTAATACAATTTTTTTAAATTATTTTTATTGTTTCGCTCCCGGTACGCGAACCGGTTAGCTTCCCGTTAGCTCAATTCGGAGCCGGGACCCGGTCCGCGAACCGGTAAACGTTCCGTTTGCGCACCTCTCGCGTTAGAAAACAACATCGTGACGCGTCGCGTCAGCATGACGTTTCGCGTTCTCGCGTGATACGTCATATGACGTGCTACGTTAGCGTACCCGGAAGCGCAGCGGTACGCGAACCGGAAGCGATCCGCGGCGCGGCGCCGACCGCGTAACGTAAACACAGCAGGTCATGTGACTCGGTAATAACACTTTTCATTGGTTCATTTCACTTTTGGTTTCCTAATGATGTAATACTAGGTCATGTGATCAAAATGAACACTTTTCATTGGTTTAGAACTTTTGCTTTTCCCAAATGATGAAAACCCCTCCTTCTTTCCTCACTCTGACTTTCATCTTGGTGAGAGAAAGACCCTTTATTTACACTTTGACATGGCTTCATTAGTAGCTTCAGCTGGTTCTAACCCACCACCTCCACCAAATCCAAAGAAGAGAGGACCACCTGCTGAAGTAATTTTGCAAGAAGAGGAAGAACAGGAAGAGGAGGAAGAGGAGGAAGAGCCAAGGTTTTTGCCAGAGGAGCCCAGGAGGTACAATCGAAAAGAGAATTACATTTGGCAATTCTATAGATTTCCTGAGGGGCAAAAAAAAGTGAATGCACGCTACGTGTTTTGCCGTATATGCGGTGATAGATTGTCAAGGGGAACTGAAAAAAAATACAGTTACGGCAATCACACTATGCATCGGCATATGAGTAGGTGGCACCCAAATAATTATAGTGCTGCCCAGCTACGTGATGAGCAACAAAATCCCCTCCCAATGGCAAGAAGATCGGTTGTTCCAGAGGTGTCGAGACCAGAGGCGAGGGAGATGATCCCAAACATTCAAATGTTGTTTGGGCACGTGAAGCAAGTGTGCGTGCACTGCGGCGATTTCATCTGCTACAGGGAAAGTAGCATCATTTTGATTATGAGAGCTATTCAGAATCATGTTAATGTTTGTCCGAGACGCCCCAAAAAATAAATTCTTTTTTTTTTGTTGCTCATGTTGAGCCCTTTACAATGGATCGTTTTTGTTTCCCCCCCCCAAAAAAACCAAAAAAAATATAAAAACGTTCAGAAAATACAAAAAAAGTAAAAAAATGTTCAAAAAATACTAAAAAAAATATAAAACAACAAAAACATTAAAAAAAAGTTCTTTTCAGAACTACCTCCCCGTTATAAAAAAATTGGTAGAATATTTGGAACTCTGCCAACCTCTATTTCTCTTAGTTCGCTCCCCGGAGCGCTACCCGGTACGCGTACCGGAAGCTAACCAAAAAAAAATATTTTTTAAAAAAAAGAACAGTAAGTATAAGGTAAGCAAACAGACAGTTATGTGAAAAGAAAGACAGCTCTAGGGAGTAAACAAGAGATACTGTTACCTACAATCCACTGCTGATGATGTCACATATTACATCATTCATGACATGGTCAGTAACATCATCAGCAGTGGATTGCGGGTAACAGTATCCTTAGTTTACTCCCTATAGCTGTCTTTCTTTTAACATAACTGTCTGTTTCCTTCCCTTATAGTTACTGTTCTTTTTTTTAAAATCATTTTTTGATCAGTCAGAAACAGTGACATTAATAGAAACAGAGAGAGTGAACAAGAGTGAAGAACTATGGTCCTCCTCAGCCACCCTCAGAAAACCAAGGGGGTCAAGATACATCTACCGTGCCCCCTTCTACCCATTCTGAACATTATTTGCCCTCCATCTTGTATCTTGATTCGACCGAAACACAAAATGGTGGACTCCCGTAACGCTGCTGGTTTGCGAACCGGGCCACTTCCCGGGAAGCGGTCCAAAAAAAAAGGTGGGAAAGTAATTCACAGACACTAAGAGTAATAGAGACGGAGTGAGTGAACAAGACTGAGGAACTATGAGAACAGAGGGACTGAGAAAAAGAGTGGAAGGAGTTGAGTAAGTAGGTAATAGAGAAAGGAATGAGGAAAGTAGCAAAGGCAGGAAACTGAGGGTTAAAGAAGTGAAGCAGTGGATCTAATAGTAGGTGAATGTGATAGAAATGTAACGAAAAGAGTACAACTATTTACCTTATAATTGCCGTTAAATTACTCACTTTTTATTTTTATACTTTCAATCTGTGAAAGAGAGAACCAACATTTGAAAAATATTAAAACATGTATTTAAAAATTACAAAAGACAAGGGAAAAGATTGAAGGACAAATAGTTTTTCAACAACTTTGACACTGACAGAAGCTTCTGCTTCTCCAGGTCCCCTACACAGTCCTAAAGATATACATTTTAAACTAACAGTATCTTGATACAGATGAAGTGAGGCCTATCTTAAAACATGGTGCATCTTTTGCATTGCTCTTGTTTCAGAAAAGTGTTGCTTCAGGATGCCAATAACATGTCTCCTATCCAGAGGTTTGTTTGAGGTGAGGCCTACTCAGAGTTCAAGATGAGATTTACACTTGTTGAAGTGTACAGAGGAGATAATATCTGTGAAAGTCTACCAATGAAGTGAGTCATGTCCACTGCACTCTTCAACAAAGTAGAAACCTCCTATGTTTCCCTGGACAGACCTAAACTTGATCTGCACAATGTGATTCGTAATGATAGGAAACACAGGTGATGTAATTGAAATACCTGCAATTTATTTTGCTCATTTCTCAATCAAATCACTTGCGTTTCCTTTGCTTAGGTATCTCATTGTGCAGATGTAGTCTAGCATATGAAAGAATACGCAGAAGTGCAGCACTGCATGCAACAACTTTGACACTTACAGAAGCCTCACCTTCTCCATGCCTCCTACTCAGTTCTACATATACATCATAAATGCAAACAGTACAGAATTAATTATACATGTTAAATGGTTTATTTTTGCTGTTCTCAGAATGTATCAAAATTCACTAAAAACAGTGACTTGAAGGTATTCATCATGTAACAGCGGGGAAAAAAAAACACAATCAAAATGATTGTGTTTAAAAAACCCATACAACATCAGAAATCAAAATTCAGAACTCCTTAAAGTTAACTTACTTTCCATGACGTTCAAGGATGTCCTATGAACAGCTTACACTCTTTTGTGCTGTTATTACTTTCAGCCCGCCACTTTCTGAAAGAAAATCTCCATCGTTTTTAAAAACACGTTACATGCAATAAATGACTTCTTGCTCTCTACCACAATTTTCCACAAGGCCAAATCTTGTCAGAGCCATTGATAACTCTTGGATTTCTTGTAAGCCAATCCCGTCATTTGGCATTTCCGCAACTTTCAGAATTAAAATGTTGAAGATCATTTTCACAATCCTGGAATAGTAATATCTTCCCCTTCTTGCTCAGTCATGTTCTACTTTTCCTATGACACTGATACAAGCAGACTTACACTACCCCTATGACTACTACAATTATTTAATTCTCTACATCACTTTTAATCACAAAGCAATGTAAAACAGTAGACAGCATTGCAGACTTACATTCCCTCTACTCCATGTTTTGATTGGCTGCTTCAATTAGTTTATAAAAAGAAACAGTTTTTCTGAACTCATTCAAAGTGCACGTATTTCTCCATAATGTCCAGTCCTATGGTTAGAAGTTATGTCTCTGAACTACACTTATCCTCAAGGCCAAATTGTGTAGGAGCCATTAGAACTTCTTGAAATTCCACAGAGCACATCCCGAGATTCTTTTCCTAAAATTTTGGTTTTAAAAACACCAGGTAAGAGTTTTTAAGTTCATACAGCAATTTTTTTTTGAAAATTAAAACAGAATCATTGCAGAATGACCAGCCATTTCTAGACTTTAAATAAGCTGTGTAATGTCCTGATGTTATTGAAGGGCCGTCATGATATATAATTGCTGCAGTTACAAAAGTCCTTCCTGATATTGACAACTGCGAAGCTACAAATTTTTTTATTAAAGTTGTCAATTTTATTCCATCAGGCCTACATCGTTGGAACATTAAAATGACATACTGGCCATATGTTCGTATAAATAATGTGGACATCATTTCAGATTTACATTGGCTACACTCCATGTTGTGATCAGCTGCTTTTACTAGCTTATTAAAGGAGACTGATTTACTGTCTGGCAAAGTTAAATATATAAATCTTTCTGAGTCTACACTAGTAGTACTTGATACCATACAGTTCTCGCAGTCATGCTGCCATTGATAAGAAAGCCCAAACAGCTGATCTACATCTACACCTTCAGCATGTAATACATCAAGCATATACATTAAAAACTCCTGACAATCTTGCTGAATATTTTGAGAGAATTGTGTTTGGCCTGAACATCTGTCTAACAGATTTCGAATTTCAGACACACTTTCTATGTTTCTTCTATCAGTGGTACATTTCTCTAACACAGAATTTAACAAACTGCAAAATCTTTGATCAGAATTGACCACAATCTCTTCTTTTACATTTTTTAGAGAAAATAAAACATTAACCACTACATTAGCATAGCAGTTGACACCAGAACTGTTTTCAAACTGAAAACCAACAACATCTTCAACAGAATCCTTTTTGTTTATGCTTGTAATTTTAGGTTCATTGACTTTTTGTCTTTTTGCTACAACCTCCCCAGTATTGTTCTCATTTCTTCGTTTCCGGCCTACCACACGTTTCTCAAACAAAGGATACTGAGGCAAATGTGGCGCATACTCTCTTCTTAACCTATTGTATTCCTTAACACAATCTAGATCCGCACAAATGTTTGTGACATCACACTCAATCAAGTACAATCCCGATAAAGTTCTAACTCGTGACAATGCCACATATGCCATACCCTCCTTGAACACAGAACTGCCAATATTCACCAATGCACTGTCTACGCTTAAACCTTGCGATTTATGAATTGTCACCGCATATGCCAAGCAAACAGGAAACTGCTTACGGCGAACATGTAAGTCTTTTACAAGCAAAAATCTAGCAGAACAACGAGCAATTAGCTGTACTTCCTCAATGCCATCAAATTTAATTTTTAAAAATTCAATTCCATCTCTATTTCTGTATTTCACAAAATCAACAACATTACCCATTGATCCATTTACCAGACCTCTTTCAACATGTAAATTCCTTCTTAAAATTATACGGCAGTTCAAGCACACATTCAGAGTCTTTTCAAAACCTGCAGTTTTAGATATACTCTTCTCTAATGAATCCAATTTTGTTTTCAGATTCTCAGACAAAATAATTGTTGATCCCATATGCTCTACTCTATCAATAGCTTCCAGTTTCACAATCTCTTGCTTTTCTAAATGCAACATTTTGTTGTTAAATTTGGCACATTCTGCAAGAGTTGGCATCAAACATATTCCAGATTTCTTCTCAGTAATTTTCTGAAAAATATTCTCAGGCACAACATCTTGTTCTGGATATAAATTTGACAGTAATCGTGCATGTAAAGCTTCTTTCCCATGCTCGGTCACTTTTCCAATTCTAACATCTTGTAGAATAGTCTTGTAAACTTCATCCTTCGCCTGACGCATATTTTCATGCAGTTCAGCATAATTGAAGTTTAACCATATATTGACGTTGCCAATGCTGCCTAGGCACTTCCTGGTATCTTCATGCGTGAGCATTTTGAACACAGGTTGCCCTTTCACTGGTGTCAGCTGCAAAAGATCTCCGAAAACAATGATGTGTTTGCCACCAAATAACACATCATACTCTGTTTTGAGAACTTCTTGCATCCTCAAATGCACAAAAGCAAGCATGACATTGGAAACCATGCTTACTTCGTCAATGATAAGAAGTTTCATTTTCCTCAAGATTCTTGAAACTTCAAAACAAGCATCTCCAGATAGCTTGTGATATTGTAATTTGTTGTCATGCTCCACTGGCAGCATCAGTAAACGATGTAAAGTAATCCCTTTAATATTATGTGCTGCCAGTCCAGTTGGAGCAGTGACAACACAAGACAGCGATGACTCTGTCCTTTCCTGCAAATAGCATGAAATTGCTTTAATGAGGAAACTTTTTCCAGTTCCCGCTTCTCCACTCACGTACAGTCGGACAGGCTTCAACGACGTACATGAGCACTCTTTCTTATCATGACTTAATCCATGATCAATTTGCATGGTAACTTCGTCATATATTTTCCTCTGCTCAACGTTAAGTTGTCTTTCCAACTCTTCTAAGTTAACCGCATCCTCCTGAGCATGTGCCATGGCTCTTTCCACTTCATTCATAGCAGTGGCAGCTTCATTTTCAATAACAGGTCCTCCTAGTGGATCCTGACTCAATGAAGCAGAACTCTGACTGTCCTGAGAACTGTCTCTGGCAATCTCGGCTGCAATCGTTGCTTCCTGCTCAATTTCCGCATTCAACATTTCTACATATTTGGGAAAAGCAGGACATTCTATGGTCTCCTTGGCGGCATTGAAAGAGTCTTCGTAACAGAGGAAATCTCCAAGCAGTTCCTCTTCTGCACGCCAAGGCTTGAAAAGTTGCAAAAGTGCTAAATAGAAAAACTCCTTTTTTTCAGGAGATTCGCCACTCAATTTTCGATGGTTTACCAAGTGGCATTTTCTTTGCTTGACCAGACATCCCTCACTTCCTATTACAGCATACACTCCTTTCTCAGTATCTTCTTTGATGTTCCTCTTGAATATGTAATTTTGCAGAACCTCATACAGACAAACATTCTCGAGGTGACTGCTTCGATTTGGATAATATGTATCCAACATGTTTGTCTTCAAAATGTCGGTACTGTTTGGCTCCTTTTCCGCCAAATACTCAATTTCCCGCACAGGTTTGAGAACTCGATTACGCGTTGCAGCAAGACCAAGACTCGCCCAAACGATACTCCTGGACTTGGCATAGAGACTTGCTGAAGACAACCGGTCAGAACATTCGTACGCTCCGATTTCTCGATGCGACAACATCTTCAGACTGAAACTGTACAACTTCTTGCTGAGGCTCTTTTCATGGGAAATGTCCTCCCACATATCCTTCAATTCTGTCTTCTCTTTTTTGGTGATGTAAGACGTCACATACCGAGCCACAGCCATACAGTTATCAGCCACAAACTGTATATCCATGTTAGCATTCCACATGGACAAAATCACCGGGTTGTAGTCGTTGATGTACTTGGACTCTTCGTTCCTCTTCAAATTGTAAGTGTTTTTAGGTGATTTCTTCATGACATTGTGTCGCAGCGAAGACATCAAACTGTTTACTCTTCCTTTATAAATCACCGGTCGTGGAAAGCCGAAACGACATTTAGTGTAGAACTTGTCCTTGTTTCGGAATTTACGACGGCAGTACTTTCCACATCGATGGCTTTGGAAACGCAGAACTTTTTCTCTTAGGCTTTTCTTCTCCTTTGCGTTTGGAACAGCACACGTAGAATACTGTTGGATGAAACTCATCACTGAGTCTCCTGGATCCGTTCCAAATTTAGGTGCATCCTTGATCCACAGCAACATATGTATATGAGGAGCACCTCTTGCTTGGTACTCTTTTCTCCAGAACAAATCCAACACCTCTCCAAGAGGTGGATTCTTCTTATTCATGATGAAAGACATCATAGCTTCAAATCTATGATTGAAGTACCTACATACATTGATTGGATCCAAAGAGCACAGTTCTCCGGGTGTCTTGAATTCGATGTTATCTACGTTAGCATTTGCCTCTCGTAGAAATTCAAGTAAGTCTTCCCAGCCATACTCGGCACAGCTCAGAGTGAGGAACCATGTGGGAGTACCTAAGTTCCTCAGCATACATTTTAAATCACCATGACGACGGTACCAGTACTCATTAGTACCACGCTGACACGCCATGAGATTAATCAGGTGAGAATCCAAAATACTGTCTTGGACATTGACTTTATCCATAAAGTCACTTGCCGAGATGTTTTGCATGTGTATACCACTTTTCAAGATGTGGTTCACTGCATATGACAGTCCAGACAGATCGCTTTCAAACAGGAGATGAAACAAATAAGGAATGCATTGTCGAAACCTAGCATCTCCTGCATACAATCGCAAAGTCCGGTATTCAGAAGCAGGAATTTGATGAGGTCGCTCATCATATCTTCCTCCCTGACCTGTTGGAAAAAGCTGTGGGAAACACCGAGCTTCCAAACTTTCCTCCCAAACACTAATGGGACTCCCTTTGGCTTGTTTCATTTGAAACAACTCAATAGCATTCCCCATGACTTCCTTGGAATGCAAAGGATGAACACTATAATGTTCATATATTTCTTCACTAGTAGAGGGTTCTACTTTCTCAATTTGACCAGCACACAAATCGCTATCCTCTTCCTCACTTACTTCCTCTTCTGCAACATATACATTCTTATAGTATTTATTATTTTTTTTCAAATACAATGTTGCCTTTTTAACTTTCCTAACATCTACTAAATCTTGCCATATTTTCTTATTCTTTGTCGGAACCCCATTAACTAAGATAACCAGAGGTTCCTCTTCCACTTTTTCTACTCCAATTGTGTTAATGTTTTTCTTCAAATCTAGAGGCAAATAAACAACTCTTCCCTTTAATCCTCTCTGTAAATCTGATGGAGGCAATTTCCCTGTCTTTGGCTCCATTCTTACAATAGCCTGAAAGGGATGGATACTTTGAATCAAAATAGATTCATAAGTATTTAAATCCTTCAATTCAGAAGGAATCTCAACCAATTCCAGATTATTATGAACTGCTCTAGCAGGCATCTGGTTTTGATTTAATTAGCAAGAACAATAAGTACACACACGTTGATCCAATCCCAAATCAAAACAATTTTCTACCATCAAGTATGTTGCAAAATCCTTCCATTCACTATTATTTTCCCTTTCACTTTTTGCATATAAATCCACTAACTTAGTCTGATTCTTATAATAAGTGCGTCGACAACACACACAAGTGAAATTCGGCCTCTCACTTGATTTCACCTCAAACGTCGCAATTTCCCTCTGGAAATTATCTGTACTGGAAACCTGTACACTATCTTCCACAAGACCCTCTTCTTCTTGCTCAATTTCAACATTCTCCTCTTTACTTCCAAAGTAACAAAACTCAATTTCTTCACATATATTCTTCACATCTATTTCAGAACCATGCAAAAGAGCAGCGCATAATTGTTTAAGCATAATTGCTGGACTCTTAGCATAATACAACATTCTAACTAATTTCCTCACTTTGTTATGATGCACTGCTAGCATCCTGAAATGATGAAAA
Source organism: Lissotriton helveticus (assembly GCF_964261635.1). Lineage (NCBI taxonomy): Eukaryota > Metazoa > Chordata > Amphibia > Caudata > Salamandridae > Lissotriton > Lissotriton helveticus. Next base: position 1,788,924,427 of record NC_136061.1, read on the forward strand.
ACACTCTGGCATACTCTCCTGGAAAGACAAGCCAGTGAATGTCCATGCAAACCTGTCACTTCTCTTACTCTGCAAGGATCTAATTCTTGCAACAACATCATTTTCTGCTTCAAACTTTTCTTATTAAATGACCGTACAAAATCACAAAGCAAATTGATGGAATCCTGTCGCACACTGCAAATACTACTACACTTCCAGGTGTACACAGGACCCTTAGCACGTCTTCCTAAAACCTCATTACCTAACACCTCTTCTGCCTCTGTTGTCACAAGTTTTTCTTTTTCAACTGGACAACCATCTTTCACTTCATAAGCACGACCACTGGTGTCAACTGCATGCACCAAATCATTATCCTGGAAATAACTCTCCTCATTAAAAAATGCCTCACAGCTTGAACTATGCATCCATTCTCCAGAAAAAACTTCACAAAAATTACTACGATTAACTATTCTCTTCCATCTACTATTTCTTTTGAAATCAAAAATTGCCTTGTTTAGCTTCCTAATTCTATTGATTATCAAAATAAATAACTTACGTTTAATTTCAAATGCCTGATCAATAACTTTCTCAACTTTTTTTTTTGTCTTATAAAAAACTAGTTTATGTTGACCTTTCTTAATATTTTTTAACAAATTGCCAATTATCCTGTTCCGGAACATTCGTTTACGAATCTCCCTAAACTGTTGTTTCCTTCTACTATCATGCACAGAGTTATCTCTTGCTCTAGCAGTAACATTTTTCATTGGCCTTTCTTTTCCATTTGATTTCCTTCTCGTTTTATGGACTGAAACATTTTCTGTAGTAATATTTTTTTTATTACACATATTTCTTATAAAGTGTTTTGTGCTCTTACCCGGTGCTTTCTTCGTGACTTGACAAATCTTTTTGTTAGAGGACTGCTGCGTATTATTTTTCACCTGCTGTCTTTGACGTTTTGCAGCCTTTCTCTGTCTTTCTATTGTAGGCATGGTGAAATCTTGAAATGATCTGCAGTTGAATCTGTGGAAAAATATAATAAATAATGTTATTAACCATTATTACCAAACAGTAAATCAGTAACAGTGATAAAAAACTTAACACACTACTTGACATTTTAATTAGAAGATTTTTTAGTCGTTGGCAAATTTACAATACAGAAATACCAGAAAAGAAATGACATTTATATTTATGTTACCTATGCTATTTTATATGTGAATCTGATCTAATTTTATGAGCATATTTTAATATTTTATTGAAGACACTACACATAACCTGCTTTTGAAGGTGTCTTTATTTTTAAATTAAACGGTTTGCTTTTTACTTTTTATTAATTATAAATTTTAAAAATAAATGTTTATATTTCCAAAGGCTCAAGCAGGTCAGCTTCCCATCCTATATCATATAATTCGGACAAATCTGCATCCTCATCACGCTCTTCTTCATCCTCAGGATTTAAATCATCCAATGGATCAACATCCACTGATGTTTCAATTACAAGTTCAATGATGAGGTCAAAATCAACTGATTGCAGATTGTCGCTCATGTTGAGGTTGTCTTTATCTTTAAAGAAAGATAACAACAATGAGATGTTGCAGAGTAAGAGACAAATCTCACAGATTATAATAGTAAAATTGTTTAACAAGAGTAACATTTTGCAGCTATTATTTAGCCATGTCCAGCAATGCTGAGCAGGTGAAGCCTATGTCTAATTTTTCACTGAACAGGACTCATCTGTTCTTAACCTTGGATAAGCCTCACCGACTCTGTGTCCCCTGCACATACTTAAATGTAAAGGGGCAGATTTATGTTAAATGGCACATCCCCAGGCATGCACCAGTTAACGTGCACCACTGCTCTGCCACCCATGGTGTGCCGCATTTACAATCAGATAGGAGAAACCTGTGTCAAAACCCTGCACCTGCTTGAAGCAGGCATAGGTCTTGACGCAACATTGTGGAGATGGTGCACCCCTGAGCCTTGCTGGAGCTCCATTTCCATGGGCTAGGAGGCTCATATAAATGAAGGTGCAATTTGCGATTAACAATGTGCTCATCACAAATTAGGAATTTTTCCAAAGCTGCAGGGGTGTCTCAATAACACCCTGCTGCACCCCTGAAAAATAAATTTGGGGGCATATGGCGCACATAAATTTTAACAACATTCCTTTACCTCAAAAACGATTTTCAAATCATAATTTCAAAACACTACACATGGGAAAATTACTTAAAATGTCCTTAAGACACATAAAAGCGTTTTTTGATTGCCTTTCCTGCATGGTTGGGTCACTTTTAACATGGCTATGTAACACAAACATTCAAAATCTAAATTTTCCATGCACATGTGTGAGCATGTTTACAAGCAATTTGCGCCACAGAGAAAGGTCTTACACTAAAATGAGAAAAATAACATCAGGGACAGTCAATTGCCTTATAAAGAAGCATACACCATTATGTCCTTGTCATGAATTTAAAAACAATTCCTTTACCCCAAAAACGATTTTCAAATCATAATTTCAAAACACTGCACATGGGAAAATGACTTAAAATGTCATTAAGACACATGAAAGCGTTTTTTGATTGCCTTTCCAGCATGGTTGGGTCACTTTTAACATGGCTATGTAACACAAACATTTAAAATTTAAAATTACCATGCACAGGTGGGAGCATATTTACAAGCAATTTGCGCCACAGAGAAAAGTCTTACATTAAAATGGGAAAAATAACATCAGGGACAGTCAATTGCCTTATAAAGAAGCATACACCATTATGTCCTTGTCATAAATTTAAAAACAATTCCTTTACCTCAAAAACGATTTTCAATTCATAATTTCAAAACACTGCACATGGGAAAATTACTTAAAATGTCCTTAAGACACATAAAAGCGTTTTTTGATTGCCTTTCCTGCATGGTTGGGTCACTTTTAACATGGCTATGTAACACAAACATTCAAAATCTAAATTTTCCATGCACAGGTGGGAGCATATTTACAATCAATTTGCGCCACATAATTCATAATTTTCTCCTTAAAGCACACTATTCTCTATCTAAATTAAAGAAATATTTTCTCACCTTAGCAAATACTTTGAGTTTGAAAACAGTCTCAGAAACACACCAATTTGTCTTCAGCAGAGCAAAAGGTATGCACTCCAGAGTCTGCAGCTATCAAAAGCACAGAAATGCTGTAATTCTTCACACATATTTCTCATGTCACCCAATCAAAACTCTTCCCTCACTTTTTTTCAAATGAAAACCCTTCCCCCCTCTGCCCTTTCTGTCTTTTCTGCATGGCAACCACCTCTTGGAAGACTTCTGGTGTTTGCAAGTTCACACAACTTTGTTGCAATTGAACTCTGAACTCTCAGTGCACCTGCATATCCAGTGCATTCTTTCATTTAATGATTTTTTATTGACCATTCAAAATACATCTTTCAAAGAACACATCCGTGCACCCTAACTTTCTGTTTTCAGCAATCAAAATCCACCAATCACTGTTACTGCTTCATGAACACAGACACTCCACAGTTTTTTTCATTTTAAACTCTCATTTTTTCAACTGCCATTTCATTGCCACACTTCATCTGACTGCAGGAGAACCTTCTCTCACCATGTTTTCTGTCTGGATTGTTGGACATAGTTATATTCACTGGGCTCAAAGGTACGTTGAAAACAGGAAATTACCTAACCTCAATTTACAAGATGTGGAAATTAAGTGGTTTGGCCACAGAGGATTAAAATGTCACCAATTGATACCATTGGTGAAAACCTTTATGCATTTGCCCAAACCTGACCTGTTAATTGTGCACTGTGGAGGTAATGACTTGGGCACTTTGACTGGTGTAGGTCTGGAAATGCTTTTAAAGGACACCTTTGAGCAATTAATGGCACTTTTTCCTCAGACTGCCTTGGTCTATTCAAATATATGCCAAAGACAGAAATGGAGGTGGTCAAACCAATTTTGTCCACAAATTGAGAAGTCGAGGAAGCATGTAAACAAATCTGTTTCAGCTTACATGAGAGACCATGGAATGGGCTCCCTGTACAACAATAACTTGCGTTACTACATGCAAGATATCTACAGAGGAGATGGAGTTCACTTCTCAGATGAGGGCAACAGAGTTTTCACTCTGAATTTAAGAATGTGCATTGGTACCTACTTATAAGTACCTAAATGTACCATAAACCCAAAAGCTCTTCTCAGAGCTACCCTACATCTAATCACTCACAATTATTATTTTACTCTAACATTTTTCACTAATTTTCAACAAAGTACGCTCCCCGGGGCGCTACCCGGTACGCGAACCGGAAGCTAACCTCGCGAAATTTTTAAAAAAAATGTGTTTTTTTTCGCACATATGGGCCTCCTCAGCCACCCTCACAAAACCTAGGGGGTCAAGATAAGTCTACCGTGCCCCCTTCTAACCATTCTGAACATTATTTGCCCTCCATCTTGTATCTAAATTCGACCGAAACACAAAATGGTGGACTTCCGGAACGCTTAAGGTTCGTGAACCGGGGCGCTCAACGGTTCGCGTACCGGGTCGCTCCCTGGGAAGCGCACCATCAAAAAAGGTGGGAAAGTAGTTCACAGAAAAGCCACTGGAGACAATTTCACCAAATATAGATTAGCTCATACTACATACCAATCCCTACCATTTTCACAAATTTGATTGGAATTCCATTTAGTCATTTAGCCTGTAGACCTCTCTAAATACCCTGAGGTAAATTACTTCACAAAACACATCTGAAGTGTTGGAATTGACAACCAATGAAAATGTTACTTTCATTTTCTATTTTTTTTACCTGACATTTAATTGGTTATATACCTGAATATATATAAAGGAAGAGAAGAAAACACAGCCATTTTGACTACTACTTCTTGCTGTACATTTCAATAGTATTTTCACTAATTCCTTCAACTTCTTTCTAAAGGTAAGTTTTTATTTTTAAAACTGAAGTATATTGTGCACTATAAGTTAATATGGTAAACTTTTTCTGATAGATATATACTATCCCTCTGTAGTAGTTATAGATTTAGAGAGACTTCTCTGTTATAGTTAATGATGGAGTTAGGCTTCTCTTGTATAATTATGAATTTACTTACGTTAAATCACATACACATTTTTATATTCCTACTTCCACTCTGATACTATACACTGCCCAAAGATAAATTCACTGATAAAAAATGCCTATCTAAAATTATTCCCAACATTGCCCTATCTCTACTAATATATATTTTTTTAATTCAAATTTCAGGCAAAATGGAAGGCGAAAACCAAGTTTCTTTTGAAATGGACCTGCAAGACAGCAGCCAAGAATTGATTGATACAATTGATCAAATTGACATTGAATTTTTCGATGAAACTTGGGACAATGAACTACTGCAATGTGTACAAGCAGTAGATAACCTCCTTGCAAATGAGGACATTTTACACCCTCAGAGACTACAATGTATATTCCATGATAATTATGAAATTTCTGACAATGAAATGTTAGAAAGTTTAATAAATTATGAAACACAATCACATTAAAAAAAATGCTTAAAAAATAAAGAAAATAAAAAATAATCAACAAAAACAACAATCAATTAACATACAGCATTTGAAAAGTCTATAATTCATTTTTCATTGCAGTACGCTGCCCAGAACGCTTCCCGGTTCGCGGATCGGGCGCTCCCCATGCAAAAAAAATTTTTTTTTTGTTTTTTTTGCCCCGCGGGGCCCTTTTAAAACCTCCACATTAAACCTAGGGGGTCAGGGAGGTTCTAGTATGCCCCCTTATGGTCATTTTCGCCTTTGTTTTGGCCTCCTCTTGTCTCTCAATCCTACCGAGAGACAAGATGGTGGCCGCTCCGGACTGTTTGGAATGTTGACAGACACCGGAGAGCCAATCAGCTTAGCTACGCAAAGTTTTGGTACGCTTAAGGTCCGCGGACCGGAGCGCTGCCCGGAGCGCGCTTACAGATATATATCTTTTTTTAAACGTTAATTTCTCAAAATCCACTGGAGCACATATATTGAGACCTAGAAAAGGCACATCGGGCTACCAGTCCCTACAATTTTGCCAAGTTTCGTGCAAATCCATTCAGCCGTTCGGGCTAAAAGTGAGGCCAACCGCCCTATGGAAAACTCAATGTTAAAAACACGTTTTGGGACCCCCCTTTTTTCTCGGCCCCCCCTGGACGAACCCCCCCCAAATTTTCAGGGGCTGCTCAAAAACAAAATGTTCCATTTTCCAGAAAATTTCAGCCAATTCCATCCACAAACGCCAAAGTTATTCAACATAGAATTTTCAAAAATCCCATAGGGAAAAAATCCTAACTATATATACCTACTGGCGACCGCCAGTAGGTAATATATATATATATATATATATATATATATATATATATATATATATATGAAATTCACTGAAAAAAACCATAGGTTTCAGGAGTTATATAGTTAGGAATTAGTTTTTAAAAAACCTTTAAAATTCACTCAAAAAACTATAAGTTTTAGTGGTGTTATAGTTAGCTGGACATTTTACTCATACAAAACCAATGAAATTGCTCCTATATAGTTAGTTGTACTAACTATATTTCGCGCACCCGCAATCCACTGCTGATGATGTCACATATTAGATCATTCATGACATGGTCAGTGACATCACTGATGACATCACTGATGACATCATCCACGTGGCAATTACATACACCTTTTCATACACTATTACAATTTTTCATCACTGTTTGTAAAATACAGAGTATCATATTTAAATCCATTGTCACAGCAATATAAGTATCTATAAATCCACTCAGTGATTCATAGATGTATACACACATCTAATCACTTACCTATGGATTCACTCATACATGCTGTCAATGAACAATAGAACACTATCAAAAATACTTATACATCTGTATCGACATTAAACAACAGCACACATCCTATTCACATATGAAGTCATCCTACTCACTTATGCAAACAATGTATCATACTTACATATTTACTTAGCAAAACACTTATACAAACACCACTTCTTCAATTCATTAAGATAGTAAGTCATACTTAGTGAATTATTAAATCATTATTACAAGTATACAGTTATCCATACAGTCACTCACACAATCATTGTGTCTTATGTATACTTATTTATATACAACAACTGACACATACACTGCCTTTTATTTTTCTAGTTTGTTGGACCTGTACCTTTGAGAAATATATTTGCTCATCACCACACCCATAAAGAGATTCCCTAACCCAAACTGTTAGAACATGTAGTTTTAACTTCATATATCTACTGAATCAACTATTCACACATCTTTGGACAGTCACACACCCCCCACCGAACCACACACACTTTCACACTCCCATACAAATACTCAGTTAACTAATCAATAACTAATATAGACTTTCACATAGCTAGTAACCAACTGTAGAATCAGTTACACAACAACTGACAAAGTGATACAGATATTCACACAGTTTAGTCACTATCCACTATATTTAGTGAGACATTATAAATTGGTCAAGTAAACAGTCAATTACACTGCTACTAAATCCTCCATCCAAATATTTATTTATATATATCCACTCATTCTTCAATGTAAATTGCTATATATATAATGCATATTTAAATAACGAAGCAAACCACATTCACTGGATGATGTCATCAGTGATGTCATCAGTGATGTCATTTGAGATGTCATCAGTGATGTCACTGACCATGCCATGAATGATCTAATATGTGACATCATCAGCAGTGGATTGCGGGTGCGCGAAATATAGTTAGTACAACTAACTATATAGGAGCAATTTCATTGGTTTTGTATGAGTAAAATGTCCAGCTAACTATAACACCACTAAAACTTATAGTTTTTTGAGTGAATTTCAAAGGTTTTTTAAAAACGAATTCCTAACTATATAACTCCTGAAACCTATGGTTTTTTCAGTGAATATATATATATATACTCACTCACTCACTCCGCCGCCACCGAGAATTTGCAGTTCGACAAAGCTACGGTGACAACTGGTCGCTGTAAGGAAGCACCGAGACGTAGTCAGAATGAAGGTGGATGCCAGTATCGCACTGGCGTGACAGCTGCCTCGGTGAGAGCCTTGCATTGCGGCGTCCTCAGAGTGAATTTGGGTAATTGGCGGCAAGTGAGTGGAGCTCTGACAATACATGTCGATATTGCAAGACGACATTTAGGGAAATTACCGTTTCCAGGAGGAGAGATGTTTAAGTGATGCTGAAAGACAAGAAGCAGCAGATTCCGTATTTCAAGGCGCACCGTTCACACAGGAAGTAGACGGAGGCGCAAGTGAAAGAAAAGGACTTGACAATCTAAAGGGATGGTTTACCAAATTGGAGTGCACCTATGAGAAAGAAGTGAGGACGTGGTGGGTGGCCACTTCCCTACAGATGTACTTGGATGTGGGACGCATACCCAGGGGGCTCAAAATCTACACTATCCCCTCGTATGAGTATCTGGACCCGAATTTATTGAAAGACTGGCCAGACCATACAGTGGCATCATCTAAGGGTATGGTACAGATTTTGATCATGATGCAAAGAGCGATAGAGTGAATTTATTGAGTGAAATCAAAGATATTGAAGGACAAATTGCTACAGTTGAAGCTAGTCTCAGGCGGATAACCTCAGAGTGAAAATGAAGGCCTGACTCATTTCATATGAAAATGATATCAAAAGGCAATAGATCAGCAAGATTATGAGTCAGGCAGAGTGTTAACCTTTGCCAAGAAATATAATGCACCACGGAAAGCATTGCAGACAACAGCAGCATCGAAGGCAAAGCAACAAAATCCAAGAGATGCTTCTGAGTCAGAAGGAGAAACGGATCTGTCAGAGGCTGAGAATCCAGGAAGAGAGGCAGGAACAAGCACTAGCCACAAACCAGATTTTCCAAAAGAATTCAAGCAAAGGAAGGAATCGTGGAGAAGATATCTTCAAAGGACACAGTGTACAGAAATCCTCGAAGTGTTTTCTAAGTGTGGAAATGGCACCTCCCAATTATACGCTATTGTTTGTAAGAGCTACTTGTGCAGTGCTGAGGTGAGAGAAACTAACACCCAAACCCTCAATTGGGGACCCAAGACGAGGTCCGCTACAGACAGAAATATGATCCTGTGCACACGCTATTTGTTTAGCAAGGTATGGCGTGATTCTGCCACCTTAATAACACAACACACATATGTTTAAAGCACAGTAATCAAAAGACGTCTTAGAGTGTTCTTTCGTTCTTCATCATTAAGTTAGATTGCCCAGCCAACACGTGTTTCATTGTGGGAGATTACCCACTCGAATTCTTCAGGGCTGTTTGGTAGGTGGATGTGAAATTCTATACCTCTGCCGGTTTTACTTCTGTCCCGGCTGTATTTTAGGTTGACCCCCGGTACCAAGCTTTCGAAGAAATCAAAGGTTGCTTCATTCCCGATCCAAATGTGTCTTCATCGTATTATCGATGAGGAATGCTTCGTGAGAAATGAACCCAGTTTTATCTTGGGGTAGGCGATCTTGAAGCGAGTATGCTTAGCGTTGCAATCGACTCCGTGTGTGTTTGAATGAACCGGAAGTTCTGGTTCATTCAAACACATAAAGAGAACAATAAAGAACGAAGCAACACTCTACAAAGTCTTTTGATTACAAGAATCTGTGGTTTAAACATATGTGTGTTGTGTTATTAAGGTAGCAGAATCACGCCATACCTTGTTAAACAAATAGCATGTGCACAAGATCATATTTCTATCCTCAAAGGACACGCCCACCAGAGAAACACACCGAAAATTCAGAAGAGGGGGGCAAAGCAGGAAAAGGTGGCTTCACCCCTCAAGTGACAAGAATTAAAAGGGATGGCAACAAAAAGTAAATCAGCTAGCAATTATCAATCTGTCTTCCAAAACGCTGTCTGAAGCAGAAATTCAAGTCTTAGAAATGGGGCTCACATTCTGTCCAACAATGGATTGGGATTATGTACAGACACGGGTTGAACTTTATCATTTTATACGCAAACTTAAATTGAAAAAGACGTTTAGGCATAGTGTTAGGCATAAAGATGGTGCAGGGGAAACTGCGGGGCTTGAAGTAAAGTCTTTCTTTGAAATCCATTTAATGGGGTGTCTAAAGCTATCAGGATGCACTAGAGAAGATTTGAAGGCAGCAGGCATTTAAGTGGACTGAGTTTCTCGAGTCTCAGACTAGTAGTAGTATTTAAAAATGGACATGTATGCGTTTTTACATAGCGCGAACTTTGCGCGAAGGTGCCCGAGCGCTTTACAATAGAACCAGTTACATTACATAAGGAATTCAGAGTAGGTGAATTTCATAAAATATACAAACAGATAAAAGCAGTGTCGGATTGGGATGAAAAATCGGCCCGGGAACCTAAAAAACAAGCATTGGCATAGGCAATAGGGCGCGCCTTTGGGACCTTATAAGTGTATAGCCAAAGATATTGACTTTGCCTATGTCTTTAAGCTGTTTAGTGCAGTGGTCTGCAGCAAAACACACAAGGTGATGGATGGAATGTTGCACATTGACAAAACATTCAGCCCCAGTCACAGATCTGGGTTTAATCCATCGTTATTTTGCTCAACATGCCATCCCAGTTCAGACATGACCATATGCAAATCAGTCTTGACCTTGTGCCTCATGGGAACAGTCCAGCCAAAACTGCCAAGTCATGTCTTCCCTGGACCGGAATCATGCATCCTAGGGTTGCAAGGATTTCTGCTCATACACAGAACTGTGCACAGAGACCTAGGATATTAGTGAATTATGGTGTACCAGAAACTCACCTCAGTACCTAGAAACCCCAACCAGCTAGCAATCAGTGTCACATTAGCTCTTCGTCCTATAGCAAAGTAACCAACGATTAGACAACCTAGAAAATGTGACTTAGGACAATCTTAGGAATGGTGGGAAGTGAGAGCACTCTTTTGTTACACTCTCATACCAGTCCACAACAGGAGTAAATGAGACACAGTAAGGTTAAAATATTTATTTTAACAACGTGATCTCATGCGCAGTATTTTGGTCAACATAACAGGCATATGATTAAAAATAATATGGTCAGCATGGTTACAAATGCAAAAGTAGGAATCATATTACAATGACAGTGCAAACAGGGGATATAGTGCCTAGTTTAAAAACCCTCCCTATATAGGAACTATGTATTATAAACTATAGAAGGTCTCTTGAGCTTGTTTTGGGGGACCCCATAACCTTTCCGCTCAGTAAGTGTAAAAATATCTGGATCAGCAAGTCTCTCTGCATCCCTGGAATCTTCCAAGTGTGTGAAATTATGGCAAGTGTGCTATGATAAAGGCGCCAGAATCTTGCTCGGCTCGCAGCTGCCAAAATGTTGTGTCTAGAATGTGTTACACGGGCATGCCAATAAACAGGCTCACATGTTATGATAACCTTGGCGGATCAGCACTCCCTGTACAGACTGGGGGCATGATGTATGTCTAGATATGTCGGAAAACAAACCTTTTCTCATGTATAGGCCTTCGTGAAAGATAACTTGCATAAACAGCTAAGCAGTGTCGTGTGCAAAAAACAGTTAAATGCAAAATGGCGTTTAAACTTCTAATAAGCCATGCTAACATAACATGCATGCAAAAAGAGGCCCTAAACCATACTACACCCTCCCTTGTTCGGGGAACGCACAATAACTAGGGCAAGCTTCATAGAACACAGAGTTCAAGTTCGAATGAGATAGAACCAAGTTCAGGAATTTTGCCAAACTTGAGAATTGGGAGTAAAAATCCGAATTAAAATAACCAAGTCAGTGAACCCAATCACTGGCGGCCTGGTGTGAAAAAAGACCTCAAACGTGTAAGGAATAATGAAGACATAAAAAGAAAAAATAACCTCGAGTTCAGTATGTGTTTATGAAGCAGAAAAAAAATCCGTACTTCAATCGAACAGCATATAAGCACCATACGTTGCAACTGCCTCCAATAGGAAGTCGTTGTTATCATCCATGAACATTTCAGCCATCCAATTGAGTAACGGGAAAGAACATAAATGTTCTTCAATTGCCGAAGCCTCTAGTACCACCAGAGGACAACTCAGACTTACTACAAGATAACTGCGAACCAGAAAGTCATTGGCCGCAGTCCAAATGTTCCAATTGCCTAGAACCCCATGAGCCGCTGCGCAGGCCATAATCACGGCACTAGAACAATCTAGTTTATGAGCAACTAAGGGACTCATTAGTAGATTAAAATCATGTTCAGGAGACACCGTGTTGCAGAGACACAAATACAGGGCCCATTGAAATCCACAATCCAGGCAATGGAAAACAGGCTGCACGCAAGTGAAGAATGAGAACCAGAAAGATAAACCATACGCCACACTCAGAGTCACCAGAGGCAGCGATTCATATTATTCTAGCATCGGGTTACAAAGGTGGACAGATCATCGTGGGGCACAAACTGTGCATCGATTTTGCAGTAAACAAATAAATAGCAGTATGCCCACACCTAAAGCTAGGAGCAAAGGGAAACAGCCAAAGACACTCGAAAAAATCTAATGAAAAAATGCAGGGATCACACCAAATATAGTTTGAAATGAACATAATACTTTAAAAAAATGTGCCAGGCCAGTGGTCCTCGAGACATTTAAGATTGTGTGAATCAAAGCACCGAAATGCAGGGGCAGGTCTATGTTTAACAAGGCATTTACCTCAGTACGAGTATTTGCAACGTGAAGGACGAATGTCTCACAAGCAGATGTAAGGGGGACTTCCTTCTGGGACAAAAGAGCTCTTATTCAACTCATCTCGTTGAACTTTGCTTTCAAGGTCGGAATAGAGCGCCAGATGGAAACATCGAGCCTGCCATGCGGAGGAGGGAACAACACGTTCTTACAGCAAAGTACCCGCTGGGAAACCATAACGATATAAGGAAGTCCAGCATGCATCCCACAACAATCTTCATCATTTAATAAAAAATAACTACCGTTTTCAAGCAATGTGAATGTTGGTGTAATGGCTGGGACTGGAGAGCCCTTTAAAACACAGGCACGGTTCGGTGCAAGTATATTACAAGAACCGTGCAATTGAAGATTTCTGCACACTAATGAATGATCTGGTGTTTTGGAGCAATCTTCGCCATTCAAATAAACCTCTTTACCCTCCCTCAAACACCTGTATGTGAACGGGAGATTCCAGACTTCATGAAGATAAGCACCAACCAGGGGCTCAAACCTGCCTATTGCATGGGATTTCATACAGGACTCAAATTTGAAAAGGGGAAAAGGTAGAGTTATTATTCCATGGATGAGCCAACCTGCTGAATTGGATTCTGCTACCGTAAAAGGTAAAGGTTCTAACTTTTCAATATGTAACAGTGAAAATGTGGCATCCTTCTTTGACATAAATTGCTGTTTAACAGTCAAATTAAAAGGCATAAATAATAAACTTGTGTTCATGTAATCCCATGGAACTCGACCATTTTTTAAAGTTTGTAGGGTCCATGCATACTGCATAACAGAACGCAATTTTTCCCATGATACAGTACGGCAACGTCTTCCTGCACAATATCAACCACAGATGACGCAATATTATCTATAGTGTAAATTCGGGAAGAAAGGGTTTTAATGCTATTATCTACAATGGCAAGCACATTTTCGAAATTGGCCTGATCAATAGCTCTAAGCCTAGAAGCAGCTTCAATTTGTGACAGTTTCCAAACCTCATTGTAAGCAGAATATATCAATCTTTTTGATCTGCCTGCTGTAGGAAAAAATCATTTAAATCGACAGTGTCAGTGAGCTTGGATAAATTAAGCTTAAGAGACGCCTGAATGTCCGAGCCAACTCTGGCACAATTTGCCTAAAGAAGAGGTGGAGACTGAATGCTGAGTTTGAAAGCGGGGATCAACTCCAACCTCTTTATAGCCAGGGGTCAGACCCAGAAAACGGTGCTGGCAGGAATCTGTACTTTTTTTCCATAGCAACCAGCCTTCAGAATTAACGCTGGAAACATTAAAAGAGGAATTTCTAAACAGGGCTTGTAAGTCACTAAGGGAAGTAATGGTATAATTATTCCAATGGGGAAATTCACCCAAATCAGGAAACGAAGGAGCATTTATTTTTTAGAAGTAGCCAATCCAAAGCATGTGGTTTGTGAAATAGTGTCATTCAGAAACAACATGTGGTTTGGGATGAGACATGCACGATGCAAAACCTCAGTGCCTTGCACTTGCCATCTTTTAGAATCCCAAACAGATTTAAGATCAATAATATCTTTCCATGGATCATAGCCCCCAACAGCCAACTGGTCAATAAAGGACTTTGAATACAGTAATTTGGTGTGGGTACGTCTAACCTTGGAAGAGGACTTTTCAGTCAACTTAAAATAAAATGCATTAGGGTTTGATTGATCAAAATCAGTAAAATAGGAAAGCTTTTTCAAAAATGTTTTCGAGCTGTGTTCTATTGGTGCAGACAGTGCTCCCACTGTGTGTAGTTAACCACATTTCTAAAAGAAATTGTCTTATGCAGAAAGTGATTGCCGAAATGCTGGTAACAGTACAAATCACCATAATTCGCGGATTCCAAATATAAATCTTCAGCATCGAAAGCAGCATAATATTCCAAATCTGAAAACAAAGCTTCTACAGCTTTAACATCCCAATCATCAGAGCAAATATTCTGTTTAACCACATCCCCAATAGAAACACGGAGTACATGAGGAATATTAATAACCTCTGTGGGACCATGGATCTGGAACTTTACAGCATCCCATACAATCGCATCTGAAACGGGCCAAGCAGTTATATTCACAAGTCTGGTCCCTCTCCATCATATGCAAAGAGGAGTGGGGAGCCAAAGTTCCATCAATCATTCTAATTAAAGTTATTTCCTGAACGTAGTGTCCATTGATAAAACATAAAAAATACACTACAAATCCTATGGACATGAACAAAAAAATTGCAATAAGCACCAGCCAAATGTAAGTCCAAGGAGGAATCAAAACATATTTTTTAAACCAGGTAGCAAAAATCGAAACTTTTGAAGGGGACTTAGATATGGAAGAGCCGGTGTCAAATGAAACATGAGATTGATTATCCACACGGGTCTCCAAATCAGGCATAGACAAGTCAGAGGGGTAAGTATTTTCAGTGTCATTAAGAGGATCACCAGCAGGTTGATTCAATAAGGGATTCGTAAGTGGACTCATTTCAATGGCAACATCAGGCCCGATGACAGGATCCGGGGCAAAAACAGAGTGTTGCACCATTGCTGGACATGAAACCGCAGGCGTCATACTATAGAGAATCGCCCACCCTGTGTGGTTTGACATTGTCAATTGAAATGTACCTGTTCCCCTTTCATCCAGGAGGAGGAGGTAAAATGACTAGTCTTGTACCCCGCACACCAAGCACGGCAACTGGAGAGCGATAGGAAGGACCAAATTCTTTCTTGTTGTCGATCTTCTCTCGTACCAGTTCTCCAACTTGGGGTAGCCAGCCGACTACCGGATACTGCAACGCAGCTTCAGACGTGGAAGGCAAGTGTTCCTTTGCAAGACTGTCCCTGGTCTTTTGTAGGTTCTGCAAAACATTAGAATGTTCATCTACGTCAAAGGATGAGGCTCCTGCCGCCGTGTCTAGACTATCAAGGTCTGGAACAAATATCTTGATGCCAAAGAGCATTTTGTGTGGGGTCTGCCCACCCACAGACCTTCTAGGGAGATTATTTAGTGCACGTTGAACGCTATTGAGACGGGATAGCCAGTCTCTGCCAGCACCTAAAACTTTCGCTGCCAATGATTGCTCTAAGTCACAGTTCATCCGCTCCACAACACTATTACCCTCAGGCCGGTATGGAGAGGAAACATTTTCCTGGACCCCCAATGAAGCCATGGCATCCTTGTATGCCTTAGAGGCGAACGCTGGACCCTGGTCCGAATGGAAGGTACCACACGCAACAATTCCCACAAAGACACGCAAATCCCTTACGACAGTTCTAGAATCAGCACTCTTTTGAGGTCACACCCAGACAAAGCGCGTGCAAGAGTCAACTGCTACTAAGATGTACTTATACGTAGTATCAGAGGAGAAAGGACCGCAGTGATCTAAATAAACACACGCAAGTGGTTTATTAGATATGTACAACTGTGTTTGGGGCTGGCATGCAGCAGAGGAAGGCTTATTTTGCTGACAAATACCACATTGAAGGACAAAATCACGTGTCTGTTTGTACAAACCCCGCCACCAATATCGTTGCTGGAGAAGAGATACAGTAGCTGACACACCGGCATGTGCCGAAGCCATCCCGGCGTGGACTGCTGTAATCAAAGCCTGTCTGCAGTCCTCGTTGGGAATCAACCTGTCACCAACGTCATAAATTCTCACATAAGAACTTTATCAGGACTTAAATGATAAGACTACTTAGAAGGGAAACCTCTAGGGTAATTGCCTCCCTTCTCTGTTGCAGCAATAGCTGCCAAGATGTCATCATCAATCTTACTTCTGGAACGTGTAACCGCTGCCACTGCAGATGTTGCTACTGCTGTCTTTGCAGCTTCGCCCGCGAGACAGTTGCCAACAGCGTGAACTCCAACACGCTGATGACCGAGAGTATGAATTACAAAAATGAGTGGGAGTCATTCTTTGAGCTCAGTCACTTGAACCCAGATCATTTTATGTTTTATTGTGTGACCCTTGGAGTCATGATAATAATTTTGAGTCCAAAATGACATATTGTCATTGTATGACTGAACACAGTAGTAAGAGTCACTCACAATAAGAGTAGTCACACTGGAATCGGCATACTCCAATGCAAGCATTAGAGCACAATGTTCTTCCAACTGGGCGGTAAAGTCCCTTAATGTCTGTGTATACATGACATCGGACTTGAATTTACCATCCACCATAGTACCAACCACAATTGCGCAGGCCGAAGAATTTGCGTTCTTTGACCCCGTAGCTGCTTGTGCACTGACATCAGTGTAGATGATACAGCGGAAATCCTCAAGTGGGCGCATAGTCAGAGGAGCAGGAAGAACAAATTCATACTGACAGTACTCTTGAGTCTGCAGGGAGAAATCAAAAATGGACGTGACATCCGGGGATGTCAAGGATGTAGCCCACTGTATCCACCGAGGGTGCAAAGCTTTCGAATTTGGTACACTAGCTTTCATCACTGCCTCTGAGGCAGGATACGGAGGCACAACCAAAATGCTTTTTCCCTGCGACAGTGCACGTTCCTTAAGAATCGCCATTTGCACTGCTGTCAAAACTTTTTCCACGGTGGAAAATCGCAACTCAGCCGAAGTGTACAAGTGTGACTTGTAAGCGATAGGGACTGTGTTACTCTCATTAAAAGTGAGGTACTTGATACCCATTGCCCCTGGCACGATCCTTATCAGCAGGTTGGTGTGGTTATCACAAGTTGACAATAATTTAGATTCAAGAAGATCAGCCTGCAAAGATTGCAAGATGGCTGAATGTTCTGGCAGCCAGCACGATTTGGAAAAAGTAGGTTGTATCAAAGCATAAAGCGGCTTGATACGCTGGGCACTTTCCTGAATGTAAGTACGACCGAAATTCAAAAAGCCCAGTAAAGATTGTAGCTTTTTCAGTGTTGTGGGAGCTTGCAAAAGTGCTAATTTCTCCAGGAAGTGAGGAGCCAAAGCTCAACCTTCATTGTTGAGCTTGTAGCCCAGGAACAACACTGTGTACTCTGCAATATGCGATTTAGCAAAGTTAAATATATATCCTATGTCCACAAAATGGCAAATTATGCGATCAACACGGCACTGATGCAGCCATAACTCGTCGTCTGTGAAATAAATGTCATCCACATATGAACATGCATCTGCGTCGATCCTCTCCAGGAGAGAGACAATGCGGGCGGCAAACACGCCTGGACTATTCTTGTAGCCCATAGCCAGACAAAGGAATTGGCGCTGCTTGCCACCGCTTGTACAAGCCGTCCAGTGACTACTAAGAGGCGACAGATTGTGGGCAAAAAAAACATTGGATATGTCAAGTGTGGTTTTAAACCTTTTACACACAAGACTATCACAAGAGCAGAACTGTGAGTATTCAGCACCGCGCATGTACAACAATGAGAGTTGAGGTGGCGGTAATCCAATACCAAACGGTACGAGCCATCTGGCTTGGTCACAGTAAAAAGTGGGTTATTCATCGGAGACACAGATCTTTCAATCACACCTTGATATTCCAATTCTTCAATGATTTCTGCAACGGAGGCTTTCGCCTCACGTCGCATGGGGTATTGGGGCTGAGGCTGTGGCATTGACCGCAAGGGAATCTCATGTCGAAGGGAAAATTAGTCCCATCCACAATGAGTACGGTACAATGCCAGAGCAAGTGCCTTAGCCCAATCTTCTGCAAACTGCAGAGCCTGCTCCTTGGGCACGGTGTGCGGGAAAGCAGGGAGGATTACCTCCTTCCCTTGCGGAGCAGCTAAGACAAAGGGTGGGGGCCAGTCGACCTCCGCCAACAAAATATCATAGGTAGTTGTTAGATTTTCCCCCAAAAAACCTTTTATGTTACTTTCTATGTCACCTTCAATTACAAGGACAATTTCATAAAGTCTGTCAGGGGGAGCCACTCTAGTGTCAGCTGTCTCAACTACAACGAAGGTGTCAGTCACTGTCACCTTCAGTAGTGGATGCAGCACCTCTCGAATGATGGTAATCTCCACGGCGCTGTCCAATACTGTCAGCGCCCATGTCAGATTCTGAAGCTGCGATCTCACTATCTGTGGCATATCTCGCTGTTAACGCAGCAACTTTCTTCTTTTGAAACTGGGGTCTTTGACGCAGATCTTCGTCCTGCTTGCCTTTTCGGTCAGTCTTACGAGGCTGCTCAGGGCTCTGTTGGGCACCTTGACCTTTGCGGCCACCTCCTCCACCGGTGGCTGTGACCGATGTTTCCTGCAAAGTGCGAGGAGAACGATGTTCAGGAACCTGAAATCTATCAGGTGACTTAGTAGTACTGCGGTCGCGCAACTCATATGTACGCTCAACAGGGGCATGTGTAGGTGAAGTGGGACTGGACCCCTGTTTCTGTTGCTTCCCCTGTTTTTTGTTTTTACTCCAATTTTGTTTCTAAACCATTGGGCGGTCACCTTTATCAGATGACGCTTGTTGAGTTTGCTTCTGTTTTTCTTTCTAAGCGAAAGGTTTAACACCCAAGCTAATACGGCCAACGG
Organism: Lissotriton helveticus; assembly: GCF_964261635.1. Taxonomy (NCBI): domain Eukaryota; kingdom Metazoa; phylum Chordata; class Amphibia; order Caudata; family Salamandridae; genus Lissotriton; species Lissotriton helveticus. The sequence goes on from NC_136061.1 coordinate 1,788,943,606, forward strand.
TCTTATAAGCCTCTGTAATAATTTTCGGTAACTGACGGGGTGTGTCTGCGTCGGGGACATTGCGCAAAGCATTAGAGACCTGGAAACTTACCGCATTCCCCTTGACATTAGCAAGGACTAAATCGCCTACCATGTCAAATGCTCCCACGAGTCGCATTCCCAACTCCACAGCCGCCTCTGGTCCGTATTCATCCTGAACACGTTTGATCACAGAGGTTAGGACAGTCATTAACGGGGTGCCAAAGCACCTAGTATAGACTGTCGCAAAACTCACACCCCAAGTTGTACACTCATTTATATCTGGCACTAAGTCTTTCTGCAAACTAATTGTGAAGATCCTGTGTTTCTTCACAGGACTAGTGTTTGGGAATACTGCTTCCAGTTGGTCGAATTTCTCGGCAAGCCAAAAAGGCATCTCCTCTTTATCCTGGAGACGCTTGCCCATGACCGCATTAAACATGATGGGACTAAGCTTCAGTCCACCACCCCCAACTGGATGCGCCGCCCCACCCAGGGCCCCACCCGGGAGTTTGCGGGTAATGTAATGAACCAGACCCCTAATAACTGATACCGGAGAGGCATATAGGGGTCTCAGTTGCTGAGCTGTTAACTGCCCCGCCTGAGGATGCGGGTGTAAGCAGCTAAAACTGGCCATGTAGTGTCTTGAATCGACAACGGCCCTTGTCTGACCGCTGTTATAATGTGTGGGAGGGCGCCATTAAACCAAACGGCATGCTGCCAAGCAGAAATCGGAATTTCTACTGTCCGATGTGGAGCATACGCAGCAGGAGCATCAGCAGGGGTACAAGTGTGAAACCCGCCAGTACCAGCATCTACCACGGGAAATGTAACCCATAAGTAATGCAACTCAAATGGGTACGTCATCGTCAGCTGAAACAACAAAAACCACTGCCTGTCCCTCTAAAGAAACGAGGTATTCCTGCCAGTGATTCTGTACAGCCACACGACTGTGAGCTGGTATATCAACCGCAGCTATATCGAAACAGTAATAGAGAAGTACAATGCAATACAAAAAGGCACAACTGGGTAGTAATTCAAACAGAAATCTGTTTAAAATGTATCAAGCTTGAACAAACCTATGTAACTATAGGTAGATTTTATCCGTCACTACTGTCAACCGGATACAACAGTGAGGGGGTAGTAGACTGATATAAGCACTGCTCAAGTGTCTCACAATAAGACCACACTCGTTGGCAACGCCATGTTGCAAGGATTTCTGCTCATACACAGAACTGTGCACAGAGACCTAGAATATTAGTGAATTATGGTGTACCAGAAACTCACCTCAGTACCAAGAAACCCCAACCAGTGAGCAATCAGTGTCACATTAGCTCTTCGTCCTCTAGCAAAGTAACCAATGATTAGACAACCAAGAACATGCGACTTAGGACCATCTCAGGAATGGTGGGAAGTGAGAACACTCTTTTGTTATACTCTCATACCAGTCCACAACAGGACTACAAATGATACACAGTAAGGTTAAAATATTTATTTTAACGACGTGATCTCATGCGCAGTATTTTAGTCAACAGAATTAGACATATGATTAAAAATAATATGGTCAGCATGGTTACAATTCAATGAAATACAAAAGGAGTAATCATATTACAATGATAGTGCAAACAGGTGATATAGCGTCTAGTTTGAACACCCTCTCTTTATAGGAACTATGTATTATAAACTATAGAAGGTCTCTTGAGCTTGTTTTGGGGGACTCCATTACCTTTCCGCTCAGTAAGTGTAAATTACATCTGGATCAGCAAGTCTCTCTGCATCCCTGGAATCTTCCAAGTGTGTGAAATTATGGCAATTGTGCTATGATAAAGGTGCCAGAATCTTGCTCGGGTCACAGCTGCTAAAATGTTGTGTCTAGAATGTGTTACACGGACCTGTAGATAAGCAGGCTCACATGTTATGATAACCTTGGCAGCTCAGCACTCACTGTACAGACTGGGGGCACGATTTATGTCTAGAGATGTTGGAAAACAAACCTTTTCTCATGTATAGAGCTTCGTGAACACTAACTTGCAAAAACAGCTAAGCAGTGTCATGTGCAAAAAGCAGCAAAAGGTAAAATGGCATTTAAACTTCAAATAAGCCATGCTAACATAACATGCACGCAAAAAGAGGCCCTAACCATACTACTCTAGGACCGGTTTCTGGCTATCAGCCATCATCAGGCAGGATAGCTTGACTCCAGTTGCATACTGAGCATGGGACCCACATCTGGGCATACCCTTCCCATATAGGGCGAACAGCAAAACACACAAGGTGATGGACGGAATGTTGCACATTGGCAAAACATTCACCCCCAGTCACAGATCTGGGCTTAATCCATCGATTTTTTGCTCACCACACCACCCCAGTTCAGACATGGCCGGCCATATGCAAATTAGTCTTGACCCTGTGCCTCATGGGAACAGTCCAGCCTGAACTGCCAAGCCATGTCTTCCCTGGACCGGAATCATGCATCCTAGGACTGGTTTCTGGCTAACAGTCGTCATCAGTCAGGATAGCTTCACCCCAGTCAAAGATCTGGGTTTAATCCATCGTTATTTTGCTCACCATGCCACCCCAGTTCAGACATGGCCATATGCAAATCAGTCTTGACCCTGTCCCTCATGGGAACAGTTCAGCCCGAACTGCCATGCCATGTCTTCCCTGGACAGGAATCATGCATCCTAGTGTTGCAAGGACTTCTGCTCATACACAGAACTGTGCACAGAGACCTAGGACATTAGTGGATTATGGTGTATCAGAAACTCACCTCAGTACCTAGAAACCCCAACCAGCTAGCAATCAGTGTCACATTAGCTCTTCATCCTATCCCAGAGTAACAAATGATTATACAACCTAGAACATGTGACTTAGTATCATCTCAGGAATGGTGGGAAGTGAGAACACTGTTTTGTTATACTCTCATACCATTCCACAACAGGAGCAAAAAATAGACACGGTAAGGTTAAAATATTCATTTTAACGACGTGATCTCATGCACGGTATTTTAGTCAACATAAGCAGACATATGATTAAAAATATTATGCTCAGCATGGTTACAACTCCATAAAACACAAAAGGAGGAATCATATTACAGTGATAGTTCAAACTGGTGATATAGCGCCTAGTTTAAACAACCTCCCTATATAGGAACTATGTATTATAAACTATAGAAGGTCCTTGAGCTTGTTTTGGGGGACCCAATTACCTTTCTGCTCAGTAAGTGTAAATTACATCAGGATCAGCAAGTCTCGCTGCATCCATGGAATCTTCCAAGTGTGTGAAATTATGGCAAGTGTGTTCTGATAAAGGCGCCAGAATCTTGCTATGCTCGCAGCTGCCAAAATGTTGTATCTAGAATGGCGATAAACAGGCTCACATGTTATGATAACCTTGGCGGCTCAGCACTCACTCAGCACTCACCTTACAGACTGGGGGCACGATGTATGTCTAGAGATGTTGAAAAACAAACTTTTTCTCATGTATAGACGTTCGTGAAAGCTAACTTGCAAAAACAGCTAAGCAGTGTCATGTGCAAAAGGCAGTAAAAGGTAAAATGGCATTTAAACTTCTAATAAGCCATGCTATCATAACATGCACGCAAAAAGAGGCCCTAAACCATACTATACTATGACCGGTTTCTGGCTATCAACCATCATTAGGCAGGATAGCTTGAGCATGGGACCCACATCTGGGCATAAGCTTACCACATAGGGCCAACAGCAAAACACACAAGGTGATGGGCCCTGGCAGTGTTGGTTGGACTGGGGAGGAAGATGGCGGCAGGTTGACGCCGGCCGTGTGAGTCCTGTCCCCCGACCGGGAGATTTCTGGCTTTATCTGCGTTCTTACACCTAGACTAATCTTCATTATGCGGTAAGCTTACGAGGGCTACCTTTCCCCCGATTCCAGGCATATTATTAAAATCTCCTTTACCTTCGATTTTTTTGTATTCATCCGTGAGAGTGGGCTAGGTCGGGCTGAGCTGGGCTGGAGCCGGTGTGCATTGGGACCCAGAGACGCAGAAGCTCGATGGGCGTAGACCCCACGTCTGACGGCGGCGGCGAACGAGAAGGAGACCGAGTCAAGCGAGGTGTGCGAAGCGGGATCGTCCCTGAGGCGGAGAGGCGGGAGGAAAAACTTTAGACATTTTCTATGTGCTCTACCCCGATAGGCAGGGGAGCTGTGTCAGAGTACAAACTGGAGTGCCAGCTTTCAAATACGTGCATATAGGTCGCGAGGGGATGGACGCTGATGCCGATGCTGAGATAAGCTCCAAGTCTGTTCAGGCCCCTCAAGTACCCCCGAAAGAGCTTTCATTACAGCAGGAGTGTCGTAAGAAAGCTAATAGCAACCCTAATAGTAATCTTGGGGTAGAGGAGACACCACACACATCAGATAGCTCTGTAGCTCCCCCAGCCATTAAGAATAGATATCTCCTTCGCTCTTTACCAGTAAGAGAACTCTCGCATCTTTCCTCCTTAAATCAATCTCGTCGGCCCATTCCAGTCCCTCAAACTCCACGACAAAAAAAAAGATAAGAGGGTGAGAAATAAAAATGAGGAGGTAAAAAAACTGAAAAAAACATCCATAGTATTCAAACCTGCTCCATCTCTAATATCGTATTTCAAAATAATGGAGAAAACTGTATCTAGTTTGGATACTGCTACTAAGCAGACTGAGGCACAGGAGACTGCCCAAGTATCTATTACCGCTACTATGCCGAATTCCGGCTCTAGTCCCAGCCTTGACTCTAACCCTAGCTCCGGCCCTGGCCCGGTTGGGATTTTTCACAACAGATATGCCCCTTTGCTTCTAGAGCCAGAGACAGATCTGGGAGATGACATCTCCAGTACTGCCCTACAGGGTGATAACTGGGCAAACTCTAGCCCTCACATAACCATTGTGCCTATATTAGATATCACCTCACAAGCAGCTCAAACAGCAGCTAGTATAGCTGGTAACTCCCCCGCAGAGACAGACACCCCATTAGCGGAGAGTGGCCAAAGAGTGGAACAGCAACAGAAAGTTGGAGGTGAGAACATTGAGAGCTTATTTAGATCTCCACGCGAAGATCTTTTGGCGAAACTACTACCTAAATTTGAGATATCTGAAGGTAACCAGAAAGAGATCACACAGAAGTGTACTATCCTTGAAAACAAATTGAATGACATCTGCACAAGAACAGAAGCTTTAGAAGGAGAGGTAGCTGTACTTACGAGGGTCTCGCAAGCACATTCGAAAACAATAACTGAATTAAAAGCCCAGAATCAGACCTTGCAGCAGGATATGGAACGTATGGAGATTCATGCGAGACGTAACAATTTGAAATTTCTGAAAGTCCCTGAGGGAGCTGAAAACAGAGACGTAAAGACTCTGACCTTTAAGCTTTTGAGAGAAGGAGTCCTGAAGGGCAGACCGGACATCAATCTTGAGAGTGAAATACATCGGGCTCACAGAGATCCATTTCGACGCCATCCTGATAGGAATGCCCCACGTAAAATCTTGGTGAATTTCCTATCATACTCAGTTAAGGAGTTAATATTAAGTAGGGCCCTCATTGATTCCACACTTCAGATTGACTCATCTAAGTATTTAATCCGGTCAGATGTTGGCAGAGCAACAGCACAGAGACAGTGGGAGCTGGGGACCCGGATGCAGGAATTGAGGGGGTTGGGTGCACAGGTTATGATGAAGTTCCCAGCCTCACTAAGGGTGGTATAGAATAATAAGACGCACAATTTCACGTCTCCTCAGGAAGTTGATAGCTTCCTTATTAGTCTGAAAGAAGCTCAGAGATAGCTATACAATAAAACTTAGTCTCAAGAGATGAGCGGGCATCACAGAATACTGATGACAAAATCATATTAGAGATTAATTGAATGGGCTATAAGGCCTATAAGACATATAGATGTATGGAGCATAGAGCATACAGTATATGGGTTCAAAATAAATGAGAGGGGCAGAAGGGGGAAAGGGAAAAAAGAAAAAAAAAAAAAACAGGGAACCACGGGTGAAAAAGAAGGGGAAAGGGAAAAAAGAACAAATATATATATATATATATACATATATATATATATATATATATATATATATATATATGTATATATATATATATATATTACCTACTGGCGGTCGCCAGTAGGTATATATAGTTAGGATTTTTTCTCTATGGGTTTTTTGAAAATTCTATGTCTAATAACTTTGGCGTTTGTGGACGGAATTGGCTGAAATTTTCAGGAAAATGGCACATTTTGTTTCTGAGCAGCCCTTGAAAATTTGGGGGGGGGTTCGTCCAGTGGGGGCCGAGAAAAAAGGGGGGTCCCAAAACGTGTTTTTAACATTGAGTTTTCCATAGGGCGGTTGGCCTCACTTTTAGCCCGAACGGCTGAATGGATTTGCACGAAACTTAGCAAAATTGTAGGGACTGGTAGCCCGATGTGCCTTTTGTAGGTCTCAATATATGTGCTCCAGTGGATTTTGAGAAATTAACGTTTAAAAAAAGATATATATCTGTAACAGCGGACCGGTTAGCGCTCTGGTTCGCGGACTTTTCGCGCAACGGAGCTTTGTGAAGCGAAGCTGATTGGTTCTCCGGCGTCTGTCAACATTCCAAACAGTCCGTAGCGGCCGCCATCTTGTCTCTCGGTAGGATCGAGAGACAAGAGGAGGTCAAAACAAAGGGGGAAATAACTATAAGGGGGCATAGTAGATCCCCGCGGGGCAAAAAAAAATAATAAAAATAATAATTGAACGGCTGAATGGATTTGCACGAAACTTGGCAAAATATTAGGGACTGGTAGCCCGATGTGCCTTTGCTAGGTCTCAATATATGTGCTCCAGTGGATTTTGAGAAATTAACGTTCAAAAAAAGATATATATCTGTAACAGCGCTCCGCTTCGCGTAACGGAGGTTTGCGAAGCTGATTGGTCATTCTGTCACTGGGCTATAGTTGGGCTACATCTGGCTGATATTTGGGCTACATTTGTTTTTTTGTGTGTCTGGCGGCCATCTTTGGGCTACATTGGGCTACATTGGGCTTCATTGGGCTACATTCGGCTAATTAGCAAATAGCTCATCGCAAACTAGGAATGGTAAAGAATCGCTATTTATTCCTTAAAGTTCGCTATTTAGGAAATGCAAATAACTTTGATGATACATATGGCGGTTCATCTCTAACAAGATAAGAAGCATAGGGATAGATTTATGATGACTGGCGCATCACCAGGGATGTGTTAGTCATTCTGTGCCGCTGTTCCGTCACCTATGGTGTGCTGCATTTACAATGCGGCGCATCATGGGGCAAAAACAGCACAGATGCGTGATGTATCTGTGCCGTAAAGGTGGCGCATTGCTGGAGTTGTATCGCAAGTGTGATGAAGCTCCAGCAAGGGTCGGGGGTGCCCCTGTCGCAGGGTTTCTGTTCTCACACAGAACTGTGGACAGAGGATTGGAACCTCGGCGAATTAGGGTGTCCCAAAACTCACGTTAGTAATCAAAAACTATTTAGCAAGCTAGGTACAGTGTCACATTGGATATAACAAACTCTCAATGTTTAGACAATCCAGAATATGAACTTATAGTACCTCAGGATACGTGGAACTCATGAACAGTCGGTCGTTATAGATTTCTTAGAAACCAGAACATGGAGTTAAGAAGAACAGATGTGTATTTGAAATGTTTATTTACTAATGCCGTCTTCTCAGGCGTAGTACCTTAGATAATAAAAGTACACATATTATCAGTAGCAAAATTACCAGCATAGTTACTAGTACATAAAAAGTGAATGGTGATAGTATGTTAACATGCTGTAAATGAATAAGAGTTAGCAACACTTATAAGCAGCCGCGGGCCGTGGAGGGAGTTACGGTGGGGCAGGGAGGCGGGGAGGGGGAGGGGCAAGGTAGAGAGGGCTCCACCCTGCTTCTCCCCCTCCCCGCCTCCCTGCCCCATCGTAACTCCCTCCACGGCCCGCGGCTGCTTATATCTCACCCTCCCTAATACACATATTATATTATTTGCTAAGAAGGTCTCTTTGTGTTGGTTTAGGGCGTGCCCATACTTTAGTGTCTTAGATTTGAAGGAATCACATCAGCATACACCAGCTCTCTCTTCATGTGAACCGCATCAACTGTTGTGTATGTGTGTTCGGCAAAGCAATATAAAACCCGCCTCATGCCCAGAATTGGCAGAAGTTGCACTTATGTTATGAGTATGAAGTCGTGGAGATCAGACCTCATAAAAATTCTGTATCGTGTTGTTCTTGAAACTTTAGCACTCGCTGTACAGATATAGTTTAACAAGTAAAGCAGATAGTAGACCAATAACATATTATTCTCATGTAAACCACGATGAACTACTAGGTGGAAAGCTAAAGCAACAACTAAGTGTCGTGTGCAGAAGTTGCAAAAAAGGAAAAATGGCGTTTAAACCGGTAATGAGCCCATGCTAACTTAACACGGTGTAAAGATATCCAGGACCTAGATGACACCTCCTCATGATCCGGAAACGAACTGAATAAGATAATAGAAGTGCCATCTCATGAGAGCAGATTGCAAGTTTATATGTGGACGGTCCGCAAGGTAAAGCATTAAAAACTAGGAAAATTCAATGCTAAAGAAAAATAAAACAGCCAAGTACTTTATCGAGTCTTAAGCCAATAGGCAAGGTAAATAATAAAAACTTGACAAATAAGTCAATGAATTGTCAATGAAATGCTAGTACTCAGCATATCAAACATGAAAAAGGTCTATGACATAACTGTGTATGCAAAATAAGCTGCAACAGCCTCCAATAGGAAGTCACCGTCTTCATCCGAAAACAGTTCAGCCATCCAATTTAAAAGCGGAAAAGAACATACGTGCTCTCCCAGCACCGGATCCTCTATCACCATCAGAGGACAGCTCGGTGGGTTTTCAAGAAAGCTGTGTTCCAAGAAAGACTGTGCTGCCGCCAGTAAATTCCAGGGACCAAGTAGTCCATGCATCAATGCCACAGCCATAATCCTTTCGCCAGGACAAATCAACTCGTGAGTAATGATAGGAGTCATCAGCTGATTAAAGTCGACGTCAGGAGAAACCGGTCCGCAGAGACACAAATCAATGGCCCAATCGAAATCACAGGTCAGGCAGTGAAATACAGGCTGGACATAGGTGAAGTAGGAGAACCGAAAAGATAATCCATATGCCGTGCTTAATATCGCCAACGGCATTGTGCCATAATATTCTAGCATGAGATTGCGGAACAGTGTCAGCAGCTGCAGGGTCGGAGGTTGCATAGGAGGGACATCCATATTTAAAAATGTAAAAAAGCACAAGAGCGTCCGCTGGTAATGCAAGTAAAAATGCCAATCCACGAACCAGAGTGCAGAAAATACAATGAAAGGGAGCAGGGATGACTCCAAAGATTTTCTCAAATGAAGTCACGAGACCACTGGTAACAACTTTAAAAAACTGTGCCAGGGATTTTGTGGAGGATGCGTTAAAGATAGTCGGAAACATGTTGCTGAAATTGAAAGGCAAACCTGTGTACGGGTGTTCGCTATGTGAAGTACGAAAGTTTCACGGGCCGAACTCAAGGCCACCTCTCTCTGAGACAAAAGAGCTCTTATTCTTGTCATGCCGTTGAAACGTGTCCCAAGGTTGGTATTTGTGGCCAGATTGAAAACTCCCTATGTTCATGTGTGGGAGGAAATAGAACATTTCTGCAGCAAATAACCCGTTCACTTACTGTTACGATAAAAGGAATACTTTTAATTAACTCAGAACAATCTTCATTATTGAGCATCAAATAACTACCATTTTCCAACAACTTGAACGTGGGGATGATAGCAGGAACTGGCGTGCCTTGCAACACGCAAGCCATATTTGGTCGGTGTTTGTTGCATGAATCGTGTAACTGTATGTGCCTACACATTAGTGAATGATCTGGCGTCTCAGTGCATTCCTCTCCATTCAGATAAACTTCTTGATCATCTTTGAAGCATCTGTATGTGTATGGAAGCGACCAGACCTCATGAACAAAAGCACTACCTAAAGGTTCATAAAGACCTATTGGTATATATTTCATACAATTTGAAAACTTATATAAAGCAAAAGGCAGCGTTATTAAACCGTGGATAAGGCATGTTGCCAAAAAACCCGCAATCCTCTGCTGATGATGTCACTGAGCATGTCATGAATGATGTAATATGTGACATCATCAGTAGTGGATTATGGGTAATAGTATCTCTAGTTTACTCCCCTATAGCTGTCTTTCTTTTAACATAAGTGTGTGTTTCCTTCCCTTATACTTACTGTTTTTGGTTCGCTTCCAGTTCGCGTACCAGCGAGCGAACTAGGAAGCAAACTAAGAGAAATAGAGGTTGGCACAGTTCCAAATATTGTACCAATTTTTTAATAACGGGGAGGTAGTTCTGAAAAGAACTTTTTTTTTATTTTTCTGAACATTTTTTTACTGTTTTTGAATTTTTCGGAACAGTTTTATATTTTTTGGGGTTTTTCTTGGAGGGGGCAATGAAAACGATTCATTGTAAAGGGCTCAACAGGAGCAACAAAACAAAAAAAAGAAGTATTTATTATTTTGGGCGTTTCGGACAAACTTGCATATGATAGTCAATAGCTCTGTTGATCAGAGTGATGCTTCTTTCTCCGTAGGAAATGAATCCATCGCAAAATACGCAGGTGTGTTTTACTTCACCAAATCTCATTTGTATATTTGGCACCATCTCCCTGCCCTCTGGTCCCGTTACTTCCGGTACAACAGATCTTCTGGCCGTAATAGGGAGATTATCTAGGTCGTTCCGAAACTGTGCAGCACTGTAGTTGTTAGGATGCCACCTAGTCATATGGCGATGCATTGTGTAGTTTCCGAAACTGTATTTTTTGTCGGTCCCTCTGGACAGTCTATCTTGACATATAAGGCAAGTTACGTATCTTGCATTTACTTTTTTCTGACCTTTGGGAATTTTAAAAAATTGCCAAATGAAGTTTTCTTTCCGGTGAGACGTCTTGGGCTGCTCAGGCAAAAACTGCCTCTGTTCGTGCTCGTCCTCCTGTTCCTCTTCTTCTTCTTCTTGTTGAATTACAACTTGAGCAGGTGGTCCACTCTTCCTTGGATGTGGTGGAGGTGGTGGGGAAGCACCAGCTGAAGCTACTAAAGAAGCCATTGCTCAGTGATCACAAAGGGTCTTTCTCTCACAATGATGAAAGTCAGAGTGAGGAAAGAAGGAGGGATTTTCATCATTTGGGAAAAACAAGAGTTCTCAACCAATCAAAAGTGTTCATTTTAGATTATATGACCTAGTCTTACATCATTAGGAAACCAAAAGTGAAATGAACCAATGAAAAGTGTTATTACCAAGTCACATGACTTGCTGTGTTTACGTTAAGCGCTTTGCAGGGCCTCCCGGTTTGCTTCCAGAAACCTGCGCTTTGGCACTCGCTTCGCGTACCAGTTCGCTAACGTAGCACGTCATATGACGTATCACGCGACAACGTGGAACGTCATGCGGACGGGAGGCGTCACGATGTTGTTTTCTAACGCGGCACTTGCGGTAAAGAAACGTTTACCGGCTCGCGGTCTATTTCGCGGCATCAAGGTCAGCTAACGGGAAGCTTCCCGATTCGCGAAGCGGGAACGAAGAAAAAAAAATATTTTAAAAAAAAATTATTCATAAACATATAAAATATATTTTTGGATTTAAAGAAGAATACATTTTACAGCTACAGATATTAGCTGTTAAAAAACCAATGAAATTCACAGAAAAAACCATAGATTATAGACCATATATAGTTAGGAATTAGCATTTACAAAACCTTGAAAATTCACTGAAAAAACCATAGGTTATAGACCATATATAGTTAGGAATTAGCATTTAGAAAACCTTATTTTACTCACACAAAACCATTGAAATTCCATATATAGTTAGTTGCACTAACTATATATCGCGCAGCCGCAATCCACTGCTGATGATGTCACATATTACATCATTCATGACATGGTCAGTGACATCACTGATGACATCACTGATGACATCTCAAATGACATCACTGATGACATCACTGATGACAACATCCAGTGACTGTATGCTTCTGTAAAGTTAAAATATGTCTTACATATTGAAGAATGAGTGGATGTATAAGTGTCTGGATGAAGGATTTAGTAGGTGCATGACTGACTGTATAAGTGAGTGATTAAATGTGTCTCACTGAGTGCATGGGTTAGTGACTAAACTGTTTTAAATTGTGCATCATTGTGTCTGTTGTTTTGTAAACTGATGCATGTGTTGATCATTAGCTATATGACTAACTATATGGGTTATTGATTAGTTGCCCAAGTATTTGTATGGGAGACTGAGTGTGTGTGTGGGTGTCTGGGAGGTGTATGACTCTGTGCATAGATGTGTGAGCAGTTGATTCACTAGATGTATGGGTTCAAAAGTGCATGTGGAAACATCTGTATGGGCGGTTGACTGTGTGCATGAGTGTATTGGTGAGTGAATGGATATCTCAGTGCTACATGTCAAAGTAAGTACATATGTAAAACACAGTACATGTGATAGTTGACATATATAAATAACTGTGCATAAGAGCCAGTGAATGTGTGAGTGGCTGTATGGATTATTGTGAACTTGTATCAGGGATTGTATAACAGAGTAAATATGTGTTATTATATGTTCCAATAAGTAAGGTGTGTATAACTATATAGTTGAGGAAATCGAGGTGTGATTGATTCTTTGCAAGACTGACTAGGTGTGTGAGTAACTCCATGGATGAGTGACAGTCTGTGAGTGTCTGTTTACACTGAGTGTATCTAAGGTTATATTAGAGTCTGAAGAGGTTCATTGTATCATCACATGAATGATGTCATCAGTGATGTGATCAGTAATGTCAAATGAGATGTCATCAGTGATGTCATCAGTGATGTCATTTGAGATGTCATCAGTGATGTCATCAGTGATGTCACTGACCATGTCATGAATGATGTAATATGTGACATCATCAGCAGTGGATTGCGGCTGCGCGATATATAGTTAGTGCAACTAACTATATATGGAATTTCAATGGTTTTGTGTGAGTAAAATAAGGTTTTCTAAATGCTAATTCCTAACTATATATGGTCTATAACCTATGTTTTTTTCAGTGAATTTTCAAGGTTTTGTAAATGCTAATTCCTAACTATATATGGTCTATAACCTATGGTTTTTTCTGTGAATATATATATATATATATATATATATATATATATACATACACGTGAGTAAAGAAAATATGGAAAATAATAATTAATTTCCACATAACTTGCACAATAAAAAAAGAGAAGAGAAAAAAAAACATTTTTTTTTATAGATAGGCGTTACTTCACTCTATAAAGGTGTCACAACTGGGACCAGAATCCGGTTCAGGGGGATGGGCCCCAAATGGCGATACAATCGCCAAAGGTAATAAGGGGGGGTTCCTCATGGGAGGAGGAGGGTGGGAGGAGGGGGAGGGGATGAAAAAAGAAAAAAAAATTCCTCATATATCTAGAAAAGATGAGACAGGCATGGCTCAATTTCTTATTATAGGGATACTGGAGCTAACTCTACAACCGGGTACCCTCTTAACAGTGAAAATCTTGGAAAATGGAGAATAAAATAAAAGTAATAAATTGGAATGTTAACGGATTGAGGGAGAGTAGGAAACTTGGCAGAATCTGCAAATTCTTAAATAAATCTGGTGCCCATATTCTTCTCTTAGAAGAAACACACCTTGAACTGCAGGAATGTAAAGTAGCTTTTAAAGATCAAAAGTGGATACAGGACCTCCTCTGCTCTTATCAGAGCGGTAACACCAGAAGGGTGGCGATAATTATCAGAATCAACAGTGGGATAAGAGTAGAGAAGTACGAAACTGATCATACAGGTAGATGGCTGACTGCATCTTTAGCTATAGGTAATGCTAAGCTGACATGCGCAATATATTATGGACCAAATCAGGATTCTCCGGAGGCTCTGATTAGCTTAAAAACTAGCTTTCTTGAATTAAATGCCCCCATCATCCTAGGAGGTGTTTTTAACCTTGTACTTGACCCGAGTTTGGATCGTACTTCTAAAGCTGCCTCGCCCTCCCTATGTGCCCTCCCTATGTAGATCTAAAAGAGAGCTTAGAAATATGATGAGGGATTTCAATTTATTAGACGTCTGGAGGGTCAAGAATCAGAACATCAGAGACTATCCATTTCATAGCCACAGACACAAACACCATTCACGGATCGACTTCTTCCTCATGGACCAAAGTCTTCTTCCTGAGATTGTGTCTACCTCTTATATCCCAGCAATTCTATCTGATCATTCCCTGGTAGAAATAACAGTTACATTTTCACAAAGCCCTCAAATTAGGTGGTGGACCCTAGATAGATCCCTATTATTACAGGAAGAGTTAAAGCAGGATCTACTGAAACAGATGGCAGAGTATTTTGAGCTAAATAAAGCCACTGCATCAGAGCAAATATTATGGGAAGCATTCAAGTGTTTCCTAAGGGGGACACTTACATCCATAATGATACGGAGAAATAAAATCAGGAAAAAGGCTGAAGATGAATCTTTATTTAAAATAAAGCAAAAAGAACAAGAGTTACAGATAGCCTCCCTTGAACATCAGATTAAGTTGATCCCTATACAGAAGGAGCTGGAGAGCTTAAAAATTAAATATCAGGCTAATCTGGATAAAATGATCAAAGAAAAGTGGGATGCAAGTAGACTGCAGAACTTTTCTTATGGGGAGAAATGTGGTCGAATATTGGCTTGGAAGGCTGGATACGATCGTACTAGGAACCAGATAAGTAAATTAAGGATACAGAGATCTGGAGACATCTCATTTGACAATGACGAGATTTTGGGAGAAATTAAAACGGTCATGCAAGATCTATATATGGGGAATAACGACCAAAACTTAACTGAAGGTGCAGTCCATTGGTTAGAGGGGGTACGTCCTTCCACATCTGACTGAGACATATAGCCTGTTTTTGAGTTCTTTGATCAAGGAGGGGGAAGTTCACGATCAATTAAAAAGAATGGCCAGGGGAAAAGCAGCGGGCCCAGATGGGCTCCCGGTAGAAGTATACCAAATGGGGTCTGATATATTGGTTCCTATTCTTACGTCTTTATTTAACAAAATACATCTAGCAGGAGAGCCCATTCCCCCGTCCTGGTTAGAGGCTACTGTTGCGTTAGTTTTGAAAGCAAATAAGGACCCTACTAATGCCGAGTCTTATAGGCCAATCTCGCTGCTAAATATAGATTACAAAATCTTTGCTGGCGTGTTGGCAGGGAGATTGGCCAAAGTAATTAAGTCTGTGGTCCATGAGGATCAGAGGGGGTTCATGCCTGGTAGACAGCTGAACGAGCTGACCTTCCAGGCAATTGCTGCCATCGATTATGCCACAGAGGAAAAATCTCCATTAACTATCGTAGCAATTGATGCCGCCAAGGCCTTTGACCAGGTTAGTTGGTTGTACTTGTGGGAAGTTCTGTCAAAGCTTGGTATTCCAGCCAACTTTATAGCATCTGTTAAATCATTATATCTACACCCCAGGGCCAAATTTCTTGTAAACAACTCACTTACAGACTGGGTTCAAATAACTCGCGGCACCAGACAGGGATGCCCCCTCTCTCCCTTATTGTTCAATCTATATTTAGAGCCCCTGGCTATCCAGTTAAGATCGGATACTCTAATCAAGCCTTTCCGTATGAATGAACTAGATTTAAAACTTGCTTTATACGCGGACGATCTTTTATTGTTTACATGCAATCCCGAAATATCAATTCCGCGACTATTTCATCATGCGGAAGCTTTTGGTGAGGCTTCAGGGTATAGAATCAATAAAGAGAAAACCGAGGTCATGCAATGGAATCAGGTCGTTCAATTCCCTGGAACAAAGCCTCGGATGAGATATCTAGGGGTACATTTGCTACAGAACATCTCCGAGATTTCCAAAGTCAACTTGGACAGAGTTTACAAAGATATAAGTGTACTTCTACATCGATGGTCGGGACTTGCCATTAAACATTTTCGGGAGGGTAAACCTAATTAAAATGGTTATTTTGCCAAAGATCTCATTCCTTTTTAACCCGATACCTCTGTCATTTAATTCCAAGGATATTGCCAAATTGCAGGGACGAATAGGATCTTTCACCTGGAACTCTAAATCGCCCAGAATTTCCATGAAAAAATTGAGAAGAAAGCTGAAGACAGGTGGACTTGCTATGCCTGACATCCTGCATTATTGCCATGCTTTTCACTTTAAAATGTTTAGAATAATGGCCGACAAAGCTGATACATCTTGCTTGGGTCGGCTATTTCAGGCGCTATTACATAGCATCCCCCTAGGGCATGAATCCTTCTTATTTGAGTTTGGAGATCCAAAATTCTACAAGAAGGTCAGACTAAAGATATTGGGCACGGCCCTGAGAAATTGGGTGTTTCTGAGAAAAAAACTAGATATCCCTTATTATACACCTCTGGCCCCTATATGGGACTCTCCGGGAACACCCGAATGTCTCAAGGATCAATTATCACTCCCCTTCAGAACAGCTGGTATCATGCAGTGGAAGGATCTCCTCGAAGACTCAGAGTTACTGGGGTGGGATTCACTCTCCAGTCTGACAAACGGAACTCTTACCAGGTTCAAATTGTATCAGTTATCTAGCTGGTGGAGTACTATAGCTTGGGGTCTAACAGCTAATCCTAAGTTTGATCTGGTAAAGAAAAAAGGGAGCTGGAAAAAGGAGATCTCCTTCTGGTACGAGGCTTAAAATGAGAAGGATGAGGTCACAGAACTTGAACTTAATAAACTATGGGGAGAAGCAACAGCTTTGCAGGGCGATAAATTACCAGCTCTATGGGGAGATTCTTTTAAATTACTACATACAGTCGTGAAATCAGCCCCCTTAAAACAAAATCATCTGTTCACCCTGTACAAAGCGTATATATCCCCTAAGATACTGGTTAAGTTTACGAACCTTGAACATTGCTGCCCACGCTGTAAGGCTTCTACTGCGGACGATATGCATATGTTTGTTGAGTGCCCAAGACTATCGCTTTTCTGGACTAAAATCGAAGAATTTATAACAGAAGTTTTGGGTACTCATATAGTCATTACACCCATGATTATCCTTTTTGGTCTAGGGGAAGAGTACCAGCTTAATGAGATGAGGACCAAATTCTTATTTTATATAATGGTATTGGCTAGACGGGAAATATGTAAGTCCTGGAAATCAGAGAAGGCTCCCACCCTTGCTGATTGTCTAAGTTATATTATATATGTCAGTGAATCTGATATTGCTTATGATGGCTCAAGCCTTGTTAAGATCTGGGCGGCCTTGGTGGCTTGGCGGAACAGATGAGAGGATTCCCATGATTTTACCCGGGTACTGTCGGTGCTTTGTCTCCTACCCAACCAAGGGTCTTCCAGATTAAAGGGTATGGAGTGGACATAGCAAACAGTCCAGCCTGGAGGAGGATTCTCTTTTCTCTCCTATTTTTGAATTGAATTCTTTGAATTTAATCCTGGTGGCCGGTACATCGTAATGGCGAGAGGAGGAGATACCCTATCCAGAATACCCATCATTGGTGTATGAGGAATAACAAAAAAAAACAAAAAAAAAAACACACAAGGTGTTGGACGGAATGTTGCACATTGACAGAAGTCTGCAGACACACTTCCACAATAAACACACTTCTCTCTGGACAATAAATGAGGTCCTCATGCAGCCCTCTTCTCCTGTGCTCTCTGTCTGTTACTTCCCAGCCACTGTAGAGCTCTTGTGCAGTGGTGGCAGGCGGTGGGGAGCGCAAGAGGAAGCAAGGGTGGTGGACGATGTACAAATTGTCGTATTCCTCTCAGTGGCAAAACAAAATTTGAGCGGGCCCCCTGCAAGGTGCATAGAGGGCTCCCCTCTCTCAATATATTGACAACTGTGTATGTCCGCCACACACATTTGCACTGAATCACAATTGCGACTGAAACAGATGGCCATTGCTCTGTGCGCTCTGCAGAAAAGCCAAGGATTGGATGTCTATACATACTTCTAGGAGAGGGAGACCAGCCAGGCAGAAAGATGTTATTGCGACTGAGCGTCTTGTGAGCACCATCACTGTACCAAGTGAAGACCACCGGAAGAGAGTCCCAGTGCTCCTTCTTCAACGGGTCTCAAACTTGCAATTGCAACCCTACGGCTCTGATTGGTAGCCGGCAGCTGCCAAAACAGACATCAAATCAAACAGCTCCTTTTCGTCTCTGTTTCTCGCTTCAATGCGAAGTGGACGCATTTGGTACCTTTTCATTGGGGTTGAGTGGACCCATCTACTTTCTAATTTGTTGATGAATTGTACGCAGTGTCTGTTTCAGTCACTGCGAAGACCCGTCCACCATCGCCACCTGAGGAAGCGGGCCCCAGGCGGTAGGTGGAGCAGGCGCAGGGGGCAGGCGGCGGGGGAGGAGAGGCCCGTGAATGACTAGCATAGGCCGTAAGGAAGACTCAACCGGAGGCGGAGAGCACTAGAGAGCCCGGTCTGGCTCCTGGAAGCAGGCCCATTCACAGCACCAGTGGACAGCCGCCAGCAACTGGGGTGTGTGTTAATTGACTGTGGGGGAAGGCCCGGACATTGCGTAAGGGACTCCATTGATTCTTGAACAACGTGCCATGGTGTTTCCTGCGAAATCCACCCCTGGAGCAAAAGAGGACAGAGGGGCCCGTAGTAGGAGGTATCCCGAGTGAGTAGCCCGACAGAGGGGAACTGCTTTCACTGGGGTGGCCTACGCGCTGGGGGAGATGAGAAGCTCCAGGCCCTGTGCCTGACTTTAAGATGGTGTTCCTTCCCACCTTTGGTGGCCATCTTGAAGTGTGTTCTTCCTATACATTGCACTCATGGCCTGCTTTGTTACCCCATTTCCGTATTGTTGATGGTGAATATTTCCAATATGGCCTTGTTTGAAATAGCCTGCCTGAACTGACTACTATCTGAATTGTTTTGTATGAATCGGCCTGCCTGAACTGCTCCCTCTGAGGACTTATAGTCACAGATTGCCTCCCTGGAGTTTGTTCTTCTGCATTTATCGCACACATGGGACTGCTTAGTTTGCCCTGTCACCGCATAGTTGGAGATGCCTCAGAGTGACGGTCCAGTGATGTGTCTGGGAACTGACGGCGCAAAATGGCGGATCACGAACGGAACCACCATTTTGTTGTTATTGTCCTCTTCCTCGGTCCATTGGACCTCATCATGCCAACCCTCAGACATTGCTCCTTGGATGGACGGCATTATCTCTCTCTCCCCCACTAGGCCCCCATCTCTCCTGTCACCTATCTCCTTTCCCTCCCCTCCCTCTCTCTACCCCCTTGAATGTCTTATTTCTCCTTTCACTCTGTTAAAAAGTAATATACAATAATTTTTAGCCTAATCCCCTCTTCCCTTAAATTCTCCCCTTGCCTGCTATGCCGCCTAGCCCCCTGTCCCTTGTGCCCTTTAACTAAGCACTTCTTCGCCCCTTGTTGGGGAAAGATCCAATTACTTATACTCTGGAGTCTCAGCGATCCCTCTGAAAGAGTCTACAGCACCAAGGGAGCCACTTACAGTTGAGGTATGGTATGGAACCCCTTGCCAAAGCACTCCCTCTCCCCTTTTTGGAGAAGGACCCAGTAGGTAGGTCTTGGAGTCTCAGAGACCCCTCTGAGAGAGTCAACTGCATAAAGGGGGCCTCACGAAGTAGAGATGTGGGAATGATACCCTTTCCCCTGGAATCACAGCTTACCGGACCTTGGGCGAGGTTTTTACCCGTTTACCGGTTTGTGCCCCCTTAACCCTCCCCCCCTTTCGTGCTCTCTCACCCTCCCCTACTACTTTCCCTCTTTCGTTCTTTGTCTACTTCCTCTGCCCTATCCCCTCTCCCCTTAATCTTACCCCTTGCCTGCTATGCCGCCTAGCCCCTTGTCCCCTGTGCCCTTTAACTAAGCACTCCTTCTCCCTGTGTTGGGAAAAGATCCAATAACTTATACTCAGCGATCCCTCTGAGAGAGTCCACAGCGCCAAGGGAGCCACTCACAATTGAAGTATGGTATGGCACCGCTTGCCAAACTACTCCTCCCATTTTTGTCCAGTAGGTAGGCCTTGGAGTCAAAGAGACCCCTCTGAGAGAGTCCACTGCATAAAGGGAAACTCTCGCAACGGAGTTGGGTGAATAATACCACTTCCCCCGGCATCACAGCTTACGGACTTTGGACACAGCTTTACTCGTCTACCGGTTTGTGCCCCCGTCACCCTACCCCTCTTCATTCATGCTGTTCTCTCACCTTCTCCCTCCTCTTTCCCTCCTTCATTCACTGTCTACTTCCCCGGCTCTTACCCCTTCTCCAATTAATCTCTCCCCTTGCCTGCTTTTTCCCTTACGCATATTGTGCTTATTGCTTGTCTCGACCTAACATGTAACTATGTAGCAATGCTCTAATAACTGTGTAACCTTTGTAACAATGTACCCTGTAACTATGGTCTGATACTCATGTAAAACGCTCTGATACCTGTGGGTCTAGCCAGTGCTATATAAAACCTTTCAAATAAATAAATCCTACATTCAAGATTACTCCTAGGGCAATACAGGAAACCAACAGACAATCTCACAGGACATGCTCTAGAAATGTTGCAAACTCTAGATATGTTACGAATGGACACCAAACAAAATGAACAGAATGAGGAGAATAATGTAAATATTAACATTGGAAGCTTGGGAGTTGAGCAAACCAGTGGCAAAAGCAAGTTTAAAGCCAAATCTAAGTTCATCCCCAAAATGCCCTTATATGCTATTGACTGTTTTCATGAAACAATGATCAAGGACTTAAATAATCTGTGAGTTGGCAACACTCAGCTAAAAAGTAAACAGAAATTCAATCTTTCCAATGCACAATGGTCAGCGGTCCAAGCATTGAAAGATGACATATACATCACAATAAAGCAGTCTGATAAAGGCAGTATTGTGGTGGTCATGTCCAAAACATCATACAAGGAGGAAGCACTAGACCTTTTGGGAGACAGAACAAGCTATGTACAATGAAAAGAGACAGGTACAACACCAGTCTTCTATCATTTTATGACTTACTTGACAAATGGAGAACAAGGGCATGTTAGATTTGGGGGTCTCTAGTTGGCACAGGTAGGTACTTGGGACAAATAGGGACCCTTGCCTCTAGTCAGGGTAAGGAGGTATACTCCTAAAATAACCCCTGCTCACCCCCTTAGTAGCTTGGAATGAGCTGAAAGGCTTATCTTAGAGGCAGTGTGTAAAGCTTTTGTGAACACATACAGTAATCAAATGACAACACTACGGATGGACACCACACAGGTTTTATATCAAAACTAAGTATTCTTTATATAGACTTATCACAAGACCACAAACAACAAAAATCCACAATACTGTCCTTAAAATGGTAGTTTTAGCTTAGTTCTGTTTAGTTCTTAAAATGCGACACTTTGAGTCAATGTACCTTACGATGCGTCATACTTCTACAACAAAAGTGTTGCTGGGATGAAGATGCGGCAAAGATCCGGTGCAAAGAAATAAAGATGGAGCTTTCACCTTGATGCAACATGCTTCCCTGTGATGCAGCGGCGTCTGCTGCGATTTCAACCTCTTCTCTGGCGATGAGAGATGCTTTACACAATGCGAGCCGCCACAGACCCTGCGACACGCTTCCCAGTGATGCAACGGCGTCTGCTGCGATGTCGATCCTATCTCCTGGTGATGCGAGTTGCTTCCACAACGATGTGAGCCGTGACTGGGCCTGCGACACTCTTCCCGATGATGCGGCGGCATCTGCTGCGACGTCGATCCTCTTCTCAGTCGATGAGCCGCGACAGGCCCTGCGACACGCTTCACAGAGATGCGGCAGAAACTGGTGCGATGTCGATCCTCTTCTGTTGCAAAACGCATCAGGGTGATGCGGCGGCGTTTGTGTGCGACGTTGTTCTTCTTCTCCGGGTATGTGAGGTGCTTCGTGTTGTGAAGTGGCAGTGGCAGTTTGGCGATACGCTTCTTGTTTTTGATTCGGGCTTCCAGCTCCTTGCGACACGCAAGTCCTCAAAAAGTCCAGCACAACCGCAGGCACTTCAGGAAGACTCTTGGGGAGCTGGTGGGTGAAGTCTGTTGTCCCTGAGACTTCAGCAGGAGGCAAGATCTGTTCCAAGCCCTTGGAGATCCTTCACAAGTTAAATATTAAGTACACAAAGTTCCTTTCTCCTTCCTTTGGCAGTCAGGCAACCACGACAGGCCAATTCCTCAGGCAGCACTTCAGCTTTGGGATAGTCTCTCCTCAGTCTCTCTGGTTTCACTCCTCAGCAAAGGTTTCTTCTTGTTTGACCAAAAGTGTTCTAAATTCTTGGGTTCAGGGTCCCAATATTTATACCCCAAAATCCTTTGTCATCTGAGGGCTGAGGGCCCTTTGCCTAGTCCAAACCAGTTCTGGAGCACTCTGTTTCCATGACTCTTTCTTTCCTTTCACAGTGCAGGGCAGAAACATCAGACGCCCCACAGAATGTGTAGCCAGCATTGTGGAGGAAAGGCACAGCCCTTGAGCACTCTGTTGACATGACTCCTTCTCTCCTTTCCCAGTGCTGGGAAGAGACATCAGATTAACCACAGGAGGTGGAGCCAGCATTGTGGAGGGAAGGCACAGCCCTGTAGCGCTTTGTTGACATGATTCCTTCTCTCCTTTCATAGTGCAGGGCAGGAACATCAGACGCACCACAGGGGGTGGAGCCAGCACTCTGGTGGGCATGCACAGTTCCATTCAGGTCCCAGGTGCAACTCCTCCCTCCCATCTTGGTGCAGATCTCTCTATTCACCACAGGGCAAACTCATCCTGTTTCCTGGAATCCCCCAGCCCTGTCTCTCAAACTCCAGACAAGGAATACACAACCTAGCAGAGGCAGGCTTGGGTAGTTAGACAAGAAAATACCTACTTTCTAAAAGTAGTATTTTCAATCACAGAATGTTAAAACCAACTTCACTAAAATATGTAATTCATCATTTTGGGTTCAGGCACACTAAAGTTGAATTTCTACCATGTTCCCTGCGTCAGTTAGGATTATAAAATGTAATAATCTAACTGCCCATTCTGGCCTATCGAGAACAGGTAACCTTGCAATAGTGAAAAACGAAAATGGCTGTTATTCAGTATTAGGACATGCCACACACACCAGGGCATGTCCTACCTTATACGTACTATGCACCCTGCCCTTGGGACTACCGTGGGGGTGTCTGATATGAAGAATAGGGAAGGTTTAGGGACTTGCAAGTGGGTGCACTTGCCCAGTCAGCAAGGCAGTACCAGACTGGCCACAGGCTCTGCAATGGCAGGCCTTAGACACTCTTTTACTGGCTGCTTCTGTGGGTGGACAACCAGTGCTACGAGCCCATTAGCAGAATTTGGATTACCAGCCCTGGGCACTCCTGGTGCACGGTACTAGTGTCTAACAAGTAAACCAAACAAGCCAATCATGGAATCACTAATCCATACATCAATGTACAATAGGGAGAGCATATGCACTTTAGCACTGATTAGCAGTGGTAAACTGCCCAAAGTCATAAAACAGCCAACAACAGGTCAGACTAAATAGAGGAGGAAGGCAAAAAGTTCAGGGATGACCCTGCAAAAAAGGCCAAGTCCAACAGGGGTATTTTGGAGGAGGACACGTTTTAGTTTATGAAAGTGGACTGTCCTGTGTTGCCCAAATTCTACCACCTGCCCAAAGTACACAAGGACGCTCTCAAACCACTAGGGCATCCTATAGTTTCAAAACAGGAAAGCTTTCTTGAAAAGGCCTATGTGGAGCATTTTTTGTTTCCTCTGGTTAAAGATCTTAGCTCTTTCATTCAGGATACAACAAATTTATCAGGTGTATCCAAGATTTTCAATAGGAACCGGACTTTCTCCTAATTACCATGAATATTGCCAGTTAGGACACTTGCATAGCACATGGCGGAGGCCTTATGTCTCTCAAATACTTCCTTAAAACTAGACTTCTGAAATTTCAGATGCACCTTATGATGATACTTGAGATCACTGAATTCTGTTTATGTAACAATATTTTTATTTTTGTGGGCCAACTCTATTTACAAACACAGGGGACTGTGATGGGCATGTGCTTTGCCACCAGCTACGCAAATCTTTTTGGGCTGGTGGGAGAAGCATGTGGCCTGGGTGGAAGACAATGAGAGGTGGGTCGAAAAAAATTTCTTTTAGGTGCGATATATTGATGACATGTTCATTGCCTGGAAAGGCACCCAAGAGGAGGCAGAGGAATATATCAGAGTTCTTAACAATAACACACTCAACCTCAAGTTCACAAGTTATATGAGTAAAACCGAAGTACCTTTTTTCAGATCTTGCAGTGTTTGTCACCAATGATAACATATGCACGAAACTCCACAGAAAGCCTACTAAAGGCAATACAGTTCTGCATTTTAAGAGCCAGAATCCCCTTAGCTTGATCCATAGCATTCCCTAAGGAGAGTTGTTGCAATTATAAAGGAACTGCACACTCCCTACAGATTACACGTAAGCTGCCAGTGAGTCATTGAGCCGGTTTTAGACAGAGGGGATATCATAACCATCTGTTACATGAGACAGCGATGAGGGTTCAAGCAAACGATAGACAAACACTTCTAAGGTACAAAGGGGCAGAGGAGTCTCAAGCAGTGGATGCAGAAACTGTGATACTGATATTAGGCTTCTCTTCTGAGTCAGGAACAATCAGGAATTTGGTTGAGAGAAAATGGAAAGTGGTGCAGACATACAGCATTATTGGCAATTTGATACAAAGTAGGCCCAATAATACCTATCGGAAAAGTAAATCTTGAAAGACCTGCTAGTACACAGCCATTTTGTGGAGATGACACAGAAAATTCCTGTGGCAGGATTCTTTCAATGTGCCTCCTGTAAGGCTTGTAAAAGCAGTGTCAAAGTTAAGGAATACTCAATTACGGGGAGGAAGCTGAAATGTAACATTGAGAAATTGGTGAATTGCAACACAAGCTTTGTGGTATATTGTTTGGTGTGCCCGTGTGGGCTCTGGTATGTCGGGAGCACCATTCATCCAGCAAAGAAAAGAGTGCTTGAGCACACACGGACAATCACTAATCGCGAAAGTGTCTATCCAGTGGCTAGACTCCTCGCTGAATTACATGATTCACGCAGGCACAGGTTGGAATATTTTTGTCTAGATCATGTACCAGTGACAGAGAGGGGAGGAGACAGGGTGAAGCTGTTGCGTGAGCTGGAAGCCAGATATATCATAGAGCTGCAAACATGCAGACCCTGGAGATTGTAGTGAAGAGGAATTGTGGTCTTTCATAGGATAAAGCAAGTTGGCAATTAAACTTGTCTTGGAAGTACCAGCTTGATATGATATTAAAAATTCCCTACCTTCTTAGTCTCTCTTGATTAGTTTTAGGTTGCTGTTTCCTTTTCTATATTCTAATTTTCATTCTTTTCCTTCTCTTTTCTTTTATTTCAGCCCCCCCCCCACTCCTTGTTTTTTCCTGCATAAATATTGCATAATACTCTGGCAGGATCAAATGATTTTAGAGGAGGGGTACAGATTAACTAAACAAGCATGTTTAGAGTTATTGTGGTTAGGCAATTGTAAGCCCTGTCAAAATTGCAATCCCATTGAAGGGCTCAATTCTGAAACCTTCACTCCATATTTTCTGAAAGGAAAGCGTATGAATTAATGATGAAGGGGTCATTGATTAATTTAAAAATGCACTGTCCATTGTAAATGGCACAACTAAAATGAATGCATTTCTATGCCATAAAACATCGATTTACATTAGGACGGTGGCTAAACAGACAATTCATTTGTATAATTTTTTTTATGAGGGGCTATATCAAAACTAATCTTTTTGAACTGTGATAAAATAGAGAATATAGCTGTATAATGTTCATTGCGATTTGCCACTATAAGATGGCTACCACGACAATTTGAATCAGAAGCTTGTATTTTTAAAGTCCTTTGTTTGTTTTTGTGGAAATTACTTTCTGACGAATGAAGCAACTTGTTATTTAACGGTTACATTTATCAAGGCAAATAACACTGACAATGGCCAGGGTGCTGGAACACGTGTGTTAGTAATTTTTCTGTCCTACTGCACCTGGAATAAAGGAATTGATGCAATCGAGCTCGAGTGCGCAGCCCTGTTTCTGGTAGGGAGACTGTGTGATGTGAAGTATTTCCATGTGGCCACCTGCACGATCTGCTGCACCCGCACCGCCGAGAGCAAGGTGAGTTGGGATGTTTCCTTCTATATATATATATATATATATATATATATATATATATATATATATATATATATATATATATATTACCTACTGGCGGTCGCCAGTAGGTATATATAGTTAGGATTTTTTCTCTATGGGTTTTTTGAAAATTCTATGTCTAATAACTTTGGCGTTTGTGGACGGAATTGGCTGAAATTTTCAGGAAAATGGCACATTTTGTTTCTGAGCAGCCCCTGAAAATTGGGGAGGGGGGTTCGTCCAGGGGGGGTCGAGAAAAAAGGGGGGTCCCAAAACGTGTTTTTAACATTGAGTTTTCCATAGGGCGGTTGGCCTCACTTTTAGCCCGAACGGCTGAATGGATTTGCACGAAACTTGGCAAAATTGTAGAGACTGGTAGCCCGATGTGCCTTTTGTAGGTCTCAATATATGTGCTCCAGTGGATTTTGAGAAATTAACGTTTAAAAAAAGATATATATCTGTAACAGTGGACCGGGCAGCGCTCCAGTTCGCGTACTTTTCGCGCAACGGAGCTCTGTGAAGCGAAGCTGATTGGTTCTCCGGCGTCTGTAAACATTCCAAACAGTCCGTAGCGGCCGCCATCTTGTCTCTCGGTAGGATCGAGAGACAAGCGGAGGCCAAACCGAAGGGGCAAATGACCATAAGGGGGCATAGTAGATCCTCCCTGACCGTTTAGGTTTGATGTGGAGGTTTTAAAAGGGCCCCGCGGGGCAAAAAAAAAAAATAATAATAATAATCGAACAGCTGAATGGATTTGCACGAAACTTGGCAAAATTGTAGGGACTGGTAGCCCGATGTGCCTTTGCTAGATCTCAATATATGTGCTCCAGTGGATTTTGAGAAATTAACGTTCAAAAAAAGATATATATCTGTAACAGCGCACCGCTTCGCGTACTTTTCGCGTTACGGAGCTTTGCGAAGCGAAGCTGATTGGCTCTCCGGTGTCTGTAAACATTCCAAACAGTCCGTAGCGGCCGCCATCTTGTCTCTCGGTAGGATCGAGAGACAAGAGGAGGCCAAAGCGAAGGGGCAAATGACCATAAGGGGGCATAGTAGATCCTCGCTGACCCCCTAGGTTTGATGTGGAGGTTTTAAAAGGGCCCCGCGGGGCAAAAAAATAAATAATAATAATAATCGAACGGCTGAATGGATTTGCACGAAACTTGGTAAAATATTAGGGACTGGTAGCCCGATGTGCCTTTGCTAGGTCTCAATATATGTGCTTCAGTGCATTTTGAGAAATTAACATTCAAAAACAAGATATATATCTGTAACAGCGCTCCGCTTCGCGGAGATAAAATTATATCTGTATTACCTAGCTGTTGCTAACACCAGTTAGCGACGGCTAGTAGGAGATAGCGACCATCTTGGGCCCCACTTTGCATGTGAGTGATATTTATCACTAATGACATGCAAAGTGGGCATGCCAAGATGTTAGCGACTGGAAACAGTCGCTAACATCGCTATCTCCTATTATCAACTTTTGGAAATATTCGAGATAAGCGCGAATATCTCCAAAAGCTAGCACCTGCCCTGAGCAGTTCTTAGCCATGTTATCCAATGGGAGGTGGATAACATGGCTAAGAGCATTAGCTCGGTAATGCATGAATATCGCTGAATTTTCAGCGATATTAATGCATTGCGGTTGTTTTTTATTGTATTTGCGATAAACCGTGATAATAGCAACGTTTATCTGCGATAATTTCTGACGGTAAAAAAATCGTTGCTAAGCATCGTTAGGGATAAATATCGCTTAACTTTGGTAATATGCCCCAACGTCTGTTAACGTTCGATTCGAAGGAAATCAGGAAGTGTTGAAAAACATTGTCTGCGCCATCTTGTCTTTTTTCAAATGCCACACTTTTGTCGTGCACGGCAGCCATTTTAGATGCCTTGACCAGACCCACTCTGTGCACGCTGTTGATCCTTAGCATGGCTCCCCACCCTCGCAAGCATCTCCCCCAGGCAGTGGTCACCCCCGCTCTCTGTCTTATGCATGGGTAATACACCCTCCCCCCATCTGCGCTGCTCTTCCCTGAGAATCACACCCTGTGCCCGCCCGACACCTCCCTTTCGCCCTATTCACTACCGCACCCTCTGACACTCCTTTTCCTCTGTGTCCGATTGTCCAGGCTGGTCCTAGGGTATCAGCTAGCCCTGCAGATGTAGTTTATGGCCACAGCTGTAAAGAATCACCCCTCTTCAAAGGAGTTATAGTAGATCAAGGCCCACACTCGATGAGATCCGTCACAGCAGAAGCGTTGCTATTATCTGAAAACCATCCTGTATTGTGATTGGGGAGGGGACCGAGCCTGAAGCGGAAGATTCCAGGGATGACTCTTTGTACATCAAAGTTTTTACAATTATGTGTCACATTAAAAATATATAGCACTCCGACAAAGTAGTAAGATTATAAAACTTTAATAATTTATAAATATATACAAGAAAACAAAAATAGTAATAACATATAAACATTTTTAGGGAAAAACAACGAAGTAGCGGTCGGCTGTGCGAATAGTCCCAACGCAGCACAACGTCCAGATTTCCGGCGTGGGGCGTCGCGGGGGGTGGGTCATCAGTAGCAAACTGTTGTGCGAATAGTTCCAAGGCAGCAGAACGCGCTGAAATCTAGATGACACGAAAGTGATGTCTAGTAAGTTGCCACCCAGCAAATAACGGCGTGGGGCGTCGCGGGGGGTGGGTCATCAGTAGCAAACTGTTGTGCGAATAGTTCCAAGGCAGCAGAACGATGGCACCAAGGTGATGTCCAGTAAGTTGCCGCACTGGTTTTGGTATCCTACAATGCTGCTCCGAATAACGGCGTGGGGCGCCCCGGGGGAGGCGGCGTGAACGGGCCTCTCCAGGTGGAGTGTCATCTGTTGTAGTGGGGCGCCCCTTTACCGTTTTAGTTGCCATTCCGTCCGTTTTTGGTCCACTGTGTCAAAAGCCGCAATTCAGCTGAGTTGCGCCCACTCTTGCGGTGCAGCGATAGGCGGCTGTCACAGGACTCTCAAAATGGCGGCAGGCTCTTTCCTTTTTGGGCCTGGTCCACTGAAATGGCCCTGGGACACCTTGGAAATCGGACGCTTGTCTGCTAGGTCTTGGACCCCATTCTCGAAAGCGTCCCCTCCGCCTTGAGAATTCATCAAAAGTTTTGGGGGCCTCGACTCCTGCAGGCTTCTGGTGGGGAGCGGCTGCCATAGTTGCTCGCGGAATGACCACGACGGAGCTACGAGATGGTGGTGCTCTCATGCTGACGCCAGCTTCAGTCTGAAACATCCAGAAACAAGGTGGGGCTTTCATCGTTTGGGAAAAAAAAAAAGTTTTCATCCAATGAAAAGTGTTGTTTTTAGGTCATATGACCAAGCCTTCCATCATTAGGAAACCAAAAGTAAAATGAACCAATGAAAAGTTTTATAAACAAGTCACATGACCTGTTATGCGGCATAGGGTATAAAATGCGGAGAAAATACGTTGGCACATGAGGCGGCGTCAGTAGCGGACCGATGTGCGAATAGGCCGAAGGCAATACAACGCGCCAAGATCCGGATGGCACCGAGGTGGTGTCCAGCAAGTTGCAGCACTGGTGTGGCCATCCTACAATGCTGAAAGTCGGCGTGGGGCGCCCCGTTGGCCTGTGAGTTTGCGTCAGTAGCGGACCGATGTGCGAATAGGCCGAAGGCAGCACAACGCGCCAAGATCCGGATGGCACCGAGGTGGTGTCTAGTAAGTTGCCGCACTGGTGTGGCCATCCAACAATGCTGAAAGTCGGCGTGGGGCGCCCCGTTGGCCTGTGAGTTTGCGTCAGTAGCGGACCGATGTGCGAATAGGCCGAAGGCAGCACAACGCGCCAAGATCCGGATGGCACCGAGGTGGTGTCTAGTAAGTTGCCGCACTGGTGTGGCCATCCTACAATGCTGAAAGTCGGCGTGGGGCGCCCCGTTGGCCTGTGAGATGGCGTCAGTAGCGGACCGATGTGTGAATGGGGCCGAAGGCAGCGCAACAATATTTTCGGAATAGAAGACACCACTAGGCGCTGAGATGCCAAGATCCGGATGGCACCGAGGTGGTGTGTAGCAAGTTGCCGCACTGGTGTGGCCATCCTACAATGCTGAAAGTCGGCGTGGGGCGCCCCGTTGGCCTGTGAGTTTGCGTCAGTAGCGGACCGATGTGCGAATAGGCCGAAGGCAGCACAACGCGCCAAGATCCGGATGGCACCGAGGTGGTGTCTAGTAAGTTGTCGCACTTCTGTGGCCATCCTACAATGTTGAAAGTCGGCGTGGGGCGCCCCGTTGGCCTGTGAGATGGCGTCAGTAGCGGACCGATGTGCGAATGGGGCCAAAGGCAGCGCAACAATATTTTCTGATTTGAAGACACCACAAGGCGCTGAGATGCCAAGATCCGGATGGCACCGAGGTGGTGTCTAGCAAGTTGTGGCACTGGTGTGGCCATCGTACAATGGTAAAAGTCGGCGTGGGGCGCCCTGTTGGCCTGTGAGATGGTGTCAGTAGCGGACTGATGTGCGAATGGGGCCAAAGGCAGCGCAACAATATTTTCTGACTGACACCACAAGGCGCTGAGATGCCAAGATCCGGATGGCACCGAGGTGATGTCTAAGTTGCGGACTGATGTGCGAATGGGGCCAAAGGCAGCGTAACAATATTTTTTGTATGGAAGATACCACTAGGCGTTGAGATGCCAAGATTCGGATGGCACCGAGGTGATGTCTAGCAAGTTGCTGTACTGGTGTGGTCATCCTACAATGCTGAAACTCGGCGTGGGTCGCCCCATTAGCCTGTGAGATGGCGTCAGTAGCGGACCGATGTGCGAATAGGCCGAAGGCAGCACAACGCGCCAAGATCCGGATGTCACCGTGGTGGTTTCATAGTTGAGAGGCACTTCATCTGCAGTGGGGCGCCGAGATCCGGATGGCACCGAGGTGATGTCTAGCAAGTTGCTGTACTGGTGTGGTCATCCTACAATGCTGAAAGTCGGCGTGGGGCGCCCCATTAGCCTGTGAGATGGCGTCAGTAGCGGACTGATGTGCGAATGGGGCCAAAGGCAGCGCAACAATATTTTCTGAAGAGAAGACACCAAAAGGCGCTGACATTCCAAGATCCGGATGGCACCGAGGTGGTGTCTAGCAAGCTATGCAGTTGAGTTGTGTGCGCACTTGCGGCGAATAGGTCGAAGGCAGCATAACAATGTTTTCTGAATAGAAGACACCACAAGGCGTTGAGATTCGGTTACCACCGAGGTGATGTCTAGCAAGTTGCCGCACTGGTGTGGCCATCCTACAATACTGCTCCGAATAACGGCGTGGGGTGCCCGAAGGGGGGGGGGGGAGGCGGCGTGAATGGGCCTTCCTAGGTGGAGGCTCTTCTGCTGTAGTGGGGCGCCCCTTTACCGTTTCAGTTGCCATTCAGCTGAGTTTCGGCTGCTCTTGATGCTACAGCGACAGGCGGCTGCAAGAGGACTCTCAAAATGGCGGCCTGTTCTTTGGATTTGGGCCTGGTCCACTAAAATGGCCCTGGGACACCTTAGAACTCGGACGCTCGATTTTTTTTTCCTTTCCTGTACATGCAAAAAAAGGTAAATGCCCGGTACGTTACACGCTTCATCTGCCACGATGAACTCTCCAGAGGTGCCGAAAAAAAATATAGTTGTGGTAACTATACCATGCATCGTCATATGGAGAGGTGGCACCAATTAATTATAGTGCTGCATAAAAGAGAGATTTGGAGGAGAACCCCTGACCTGCTAGTACATTCATCAAAGAAGTGGCACTGAGAGCTTCAGAGGCAAGGGAAACGGTCCCAAATATTTAGAAGAACTTTGGAAAGATTAAAATGACATGTTTAGATTGTGGCAAATTAATTTCATGTGGACAGATGAGTGTTACTCTAATAAATACAGCATATGAACATCATCATAGTCGATGGTTGGTAGAGACATTTTGACTATATCCTGGACCTGCCCGTCCTCGCCCAAAATGGCGCCGGAATAAATGGGACTCGTAACTCCTTGTTGTGTACTGGTTGCAGAACCTTGAAATCACGGGATACGTATGCAGTTTTGAAGCACATGGCGGGCGGGGACGAGAATTGATTGAATATTTCGACATCCCTATTGATATTAAGTTCTGATGTGTTATTGATTACTGTACTGTTGAAAGTTCGAATTAACGTCACCCATGGTACTTGCCCGCAAATGTATATCTAGATAATTTTATCGTAACTGGCCCTGTCGTATTTTAATTATAAAATGTACGTCCACCGATTCCGTAACTGTTAGACACCTTAGTTATTGCAACCTAATGGCCCGCCCGTTACGTTCCTCTACAGTGTAAATGTCTATTCATCATATACGATTACAGTTTGCTCCGTGGCAGGCCCACGTGGTTATAGGCTCGTATTTGTATAATGAAATTTTCACAATACAGGTTTTTAAAAGAAAACATGGTAGTAGTATATACATTGGTAAAGTTTTTAATAATAGTCACTGTTTTAGAATCATTAAAAGGCAAGTGAAATAAAGCAGACCAATTACATGAAGGGTAAAAGGTATAATACGAAGGAACGCAGTAAAGATAAATGGTCAAGGGCTGTTGTGTTTTCTATTCCTGCAACATAATGTGATCGATAAGAATCTCATATTCAGGCGTATCGGCGACTAAGACAGCAGGTCGACCCTCTTTTGCTCAACGGCTCCGTCATGGGACGAAGAAACGCTCTTTTTCTCGAAAAAAGAATATATTTTTTACTTGCAGGACAGTTGTAAAATTTCCGGGAAAGTACATTAGCCTGGAACATTATAACATATATTTAAGAAAAAATAATGTTCGGAAGTAATGAAAAGCGTAATTTTTAGGTCATATGACCAAGCCTTTCATCATTACAATAAGAAAAGTAAAATGAACCAATGAAAAGTTTTATTAACAAGTCACATGACTTGTTATGCTTACGTTACGCGCTGCGCGCCCCGGATGACTTCCGGATGCGCTAACGCGGCGCGTCATATGACGCATTACGCGACAACGCAGGTCCAGAATATAGTCAAAATGTCTCCACCAACCAGCGGTCGGAACACAACCCCTTTCAGCAGGCTAAATAGTTCTGTTAAATGACAACAGAAGGGACAGGCAACAAGAACCATCAGTCAAAGAGGGGAGGGCTAGTTCTTCTCTACCGGGTTACATTGGGGCGCTACCGGAACTGATCGAATTGGTAGTCTACAGTGTTTCTGGATGTTTCAGACTGAAGCTGGGGTTAGCATGAGAGCAGCACCATTTCGTAGCTCCGTCGTGGCCATTCCGCAACCAATCATGGCAGCCGCTCTTTATCGTTATTTTGGGCGGGGTGGGTGGCGGAGCCGAGCTGTTTTGCAGCCATCATTGTGTGGAGTTCAGTTCATCTCACTAGTTTTGTATTTGTCATGAGGGGTTGTTCCTAATGTTTCTATTTTAGCGAGGTCAAAAAGAGATCCCATTAGTGGCCTACTGATTTTGCTCGATTCCTTTTCTTTTTTTTTACACGATTTTTCGTTATCTGCAAAGACTAAACAGAGTATTGCGACTCTGTGTTTGTTTGTAAATAGAGAATAAACCAAAGAGAACTAATTCTAAAACAGTAAATACTTGGATAACAATCAATCAAATGGAGAGAGAAGCAGGCACGACGGATTACAACGGGGGCAAAGGCCTGCGTTAACTACCTTTCACTATCTGCAAAGAGAGAGTACTCCTAATAGAAATGAGGGGGGGGGCACCATTCAAAGCAGATCAGTGTGCATAAACACGAAAATGTTTTCACTTACCACGTACTTGACATTCGACAGCTTATGATATTTGCTATTAAAAAACCATTGAAATTCACTGAAAAAACCATAGGTTATAGACCATATATAGTTAGGAATTAGCATTTACAAAACCTTGAAAATTCACTGAAAAAACCATAGGTTATAGACCATATATAGTTAGGAATTAGCATTTAAAAAACCTTATTTTACTCACACAAAACCATTGAAATTCCATATATAGTTAGTTGCACTAACTATATATCGCGCACCCGCAATCCACTGCTGATCATGTCACATATTACATCATTCATGACATGGTCAGTGACATCACTGATGACATCACTGATGACATCTCAAATGACATCACTGATGACATCACTGATGACATCTCAAATGACATCACTGATGACATCACTGATGACATCTCAAATGACATCACTGATGACATCACTGATGACATCTCATTTGACATTACTGATCACATCACTGATGACATCATTCATGTGATAATACGATGAACCTCTTCAGACTCTAATATAACCTTAGATACACTCAGTGTAAACAGACACTCATAGACTGTCACTCATCCATGGAGTTACTCAGACACTTAGTCAGTCATGCAAAGAATCAATCACACCTCCATTTCCTCAACTATACAGTTATACACACCTTACTTATTCAAACATATACTAAAACATATTTACTCACTTATACAATCCTGGATACAAGTTCACAATGATCCATACAGCCACTCACACATTCACTGGCTCTTATGCACAGTTATTTATATATGTCAACTCTCACATGTACTGTGTTTTACATATGTACTTACTTTGACATGTAGCACTGAGATATCCATTCACTCACCAATACACTCATGCACACAGTCAACCGCCCATACAGCTGTTTCCACATGCACTTTTGAACCCATACATCTAGTCAATCAACTGCTCACACATCTATGCAGAGAGTCATACACCTCCCAGCCACCCACACACACACTCAGTCTCCCATACAAATGCTTGGGCAACCAATCAATAACCCATACAGTTAATCATATAGCTAATGATCAACACATGCAGCAGTTTACAGAACAACAGACATAATGATGCACAAATTAAGACAGTTTAGTCACTAACCCATGCACTCAGTGAGACACATTTAATCAGTCACTCATACAGTCAGCCATGCCCCTACTAAATCCTTCATCAAGACACTTATACATCCACTCATTCTTCAATATGTAAGACATATTTTAACTTTACAGAATTATACAGTCACTGGATGTAGTCATCAGTGATGTCATTTGAGATGTCATCAGTGATGTCATCAGTGATGTCATTTGAGATGTCATCAGTGATGTCATCAGTGATGTCATTTGAGATGTCATCAGTGATGTCATCAGTGATGTCACTGACCATGTCATGAATGATGTAATATGTGACATGATCAGCAGTGGATTGCGGGTGCGCGATATATAGTTAGTGCAACTAACTATATATGGAATTTCAATGGTTTTGTGTGAGTAAAATAAGGTTTTTTAAATGCTAATTCCTAACTATGTATGGTCTATAACCTATGGTTTTTTCAGTGAATTTTCAAGGTTTTGTAAATGCTAATTCCTAACTATATATGGTCTATAACCTATGGTTTTTTCAGTGAATATATATATATATATATATATATATATATATATATATATATATATATATATAACATATATATATATATATATATATAGATAGATAGATAATATATATATATATATATATATATATATATATATATATATATATATATATATATATATTACCTAATGGCGTACACCAGTAGGTAGTTATAGTTAGGACCTAGTTTCCATAGGAAATCCACAATCTTCGTGAATTTCTCCAAGAATATGGCCTGCTTGGTTCTGCTACTTCCCTGAAAGTTTGGGGGTGATTCGTCAAGTGGGGGCCGAGAAAAAAGGGGGGTCCCAAAACATGTTCTCCCCATGCCATTTTCCATAGGGACCTTTAGCCAGGGCTACAGCCCGAACGGCTGAATGGAATTACACGAAATTTGGCAGAGAGGTAGAGTTCTGTTCGCAAATTGTGCTTTTAGTTAAATGGTGTAAATCCGTTCAGTAGTTTCTGAGAAAATTGCAAGTAAAATCATAGAGCTATCTGGAGACGGAGTTCAGCACGCGTACGGAAATCTGTTCAATTACGAGCGCAAGCTGCATGCTGATTGGCTGTGAACTGTCTGTCAACACTCGAAACCAGAAAGTGTTGGCGGCCATCTTGTGCCTCGCTAGAGCCGAGTCACAAGAAAACAGTAAAACAAAGTTGAGAAATAAGGAAAGGGGGCAGGGTAGAAACATTCTGACCCTACAGTCTTAGTCAGGGGGTGGTACATGGATCTTTAGGCTCAATTTTAATTTTTTCAAAAATAAAAAATGGCAGGGTACTCATGCAGTACTTGTACGCAGTGGAGAAGGTGAGAAAAAAACTAGAAGTCAGTTTTATTCATTAGGTCCCAGGGCGGCAAATTACGGGGGCAATGTTTCTGCATAATGGGGGCTTGTAAGGTGCCCCGAGCACTGGGGAACGGCACTCCTCTGGTTTTCTTTTAAAGTATGCGGGGGGGGGTTACGGTCCTACTCCCCACAGTCTCGGTGAGCGGCACCCCTCGGGTCTTTTTTAAAAAAAACTATGTTTCGAGCTCTCTCTATCTCTCTCTCTCCCCGTACACGTCGCGGGGAACGCCACCTTTCTGGGACAGTGATATGTAAAATGGCCTTCCAGCTCCGGGTACCTGCATTGTCTGGAGTTTTTTTTATTAATGTTGGGAGGGTGGGCTTGATAATACGTCCTTGTAAATTCCCATAGAAGCCTATGTTCTGGTGTTAACATTGGCTTCTATGGGAAATAACAAGGCCGTATTATCAAGCTCATTATCGGCGTTTTATCGGTAGTTTCCTGCCAATAAAACGGCAATAATTTTAACACCGTTCCTTGATAATATGCACCTAAGTTTACTGGTTAAAAAAAGAGCAATGGGCCATATTATCAACAAAAGTCGATACATTATCGCCGTTTTTATCGGCGGCAGGAAACTGCCGATAAAGCGGCGATAATAGGCTTGATAATATATCCTTGTGAATCGCCATAGAAGCCCAGGTTAACACTAGAACCTGGGCTTCTATGGGAATATACAGGGGCCTATTATCAAGCCCATTATCGCCGCTTTAGCGGCAGTTTCCTGCCGATAAAAGCGGCGATAATGTATCGCCCTTTACTGATAATATGGCACTGACGGGCATATTATCAAGGACCGGTGTTAAAACTATCGACGTTTTATGGGCAGGAATTTGACGATAAAACGGCGAAAATTAGCTTGATAATACACCCTTGTTAATTCCCATAGAAGCCCATGTTCTGGTGTTAACATGGGCTTCTATGGGAATTAACAAGGGCGTATTATCAAGCCCAGATGCGGCCCCTGGAGGAAGTTGCGGTGGGACAGGCGGGGTGGGGGAGGGGCAGGGTAGGGGGTGATAAACAAAGGAATCTGGGTGATTGTAGGTAAGTAAACAATTAAATTAATAAAACGAATTTCGGGCCATATTATCAACAACATAAGACGATACATTATTGCCGCTTTTATCGGCAGGAAACTGCTGATAAAGCGGGAGAGGCGCTAGAGGGCGCACTGCAGCATGGCCGCACTGCCGTGAGGCTCTTGCATCCCGGAGCTTTCATCCGGTCATTTATCCTTTTGACCATCACCGTCCCCTAATCTAACCCTGGACTTTCCTTGGTGGGCTGTGAACTGCACTCGGTCCAACTCCCGAGCCGATCGGGGGTTCCTGGCCGGAGTTAGGAGGTCCGGAAGATTCACCGGCGGGCGCTCTGGAGGTCAGGCGCTCCGCGGCCCGGTGACTCGGCTCACTGTGGCCCGCTGCCTCACACGTGGGGTGGAGGCCTGATCCCCTCCCCCCTCAGGGACTCTGCGAGATTGCTCGCTTGGACGCGACTGGCTGCTGTGCAGGGGGCTCGTGATCGGTGGCGAAGGGTGTGCGGCGTCGACACAGGTGCCACCCTGTACTGCGGTGGCGAAGCTGCGGTGGGGGCGCCGATTCACCCCCGGATTTGAGATACGGCCGATACACAGGAGGGAGTGGCGGGGCATGACTGCCTGCTCGTGCCCCTGTCTGTGGTGATTTCCTGGACGCTTGGGCTCTGCGAGGTGCGAACGGAGGCGGACTGTGGCTGGTGATACGGTCTAGAGAAGGACTTTTTGGTCGCGTTACTGGGGGCCCGCTTTTTCCTCCTTTTGGCATCATTATCGGCGCAGCAGCTGCTGTGTGGCGGAGCCTGCCGTGCTGAAGCTTGTGGCGGAGCGCTGTACTGGCTGCCCTGGTGCCAGTCCCATCTGCCTGCGCTATCTACTGGTGCCCCCTACAGTGCTTTTCTGGGCCATACGGTCTTGGATTGGACTGTTCTGCTCTTTGGTGACCGGCATAGGAGCTGGGGCCTGCGCATTGATCCTATCGCACTCGGTAAGCGGCGCTACATTCACTTGTCTGTGTTGTGCTGTGGTGGACCGCTGCTGTCTCCTTTCAGCCTCCCCTCGCTTGCTGTCGTTGTAACTGGCCCCTGCCCTCCTGGAGGCAGCAACGTGGTGTGACTATTGGAAGATTCTGGCGATACTGCGTGGCTGCGCGACTACTGCGCCCCACTCTTGGATTTTGCTCTGCTGCCTGTTCTATAACATTGGTTGGTGTACGAGGGCTTGTACCCGGTGACCCCCCCGCCTCCTCTTACTGTGGAACTGCGACAGGCTTTGTGTGCATGACCATGGGGAACAATAAGCAGCCTAAGCTCTCATTTGACTCTTCGGCCTCTAGGAGAGGCGCCCGCTTGGTGCAGGAGGCTGGGAGCTCCCGCTCCCCCCCCCACCTATCGCTGATGCCAGTCCGCAGTCCACTGCCCCGGATTTCCAGCAGATGATGCAAGAGATGCGGCAAGGGTTCGCTACCATTGTGGACAAAGTGGACAAACTATCCTCGCGCATGGACGCAGTGGTGCAAAAACTCGATGTCCACGAGGAGCGCCTGACCACGGCGGAGCGGCGCATCTCGGATCACGACGACACTGCGGCCACTCATACCACTCAATTGGCAAGGATGGACAATATACTGAGGGTAATAGCCGCCAAGAATGAGGAGTTGGAGGGGAGAAGTCGGCGTAACAACATACGCGTTGTAGGTGTGCCGGAGACGACAAACGTGGGGAAAATGGAGACGTATGTGGAAAGGCTATTGGTTGGTGCGGTCGGAGCGGAGGCGTTTTCCACGCAGTTTATTGTGGAGCGGGCACACAGATCCCTTGGGCCACGTCCGGCCACAGGTGCGGCACCGCGCCCTATCATTGCG
Organism: Lissotriton helveticus; assembly: GCF_964261635.1. NCBI lineage: Eukaryota > Metazoa > Chordata > Amphibia > Caudata > Salamandridae > Lissotriton > Lissotriton helveticus. The sequence continues at coordinate 1,788,983,173 of NC_136061.1, forward strand.
CGCCTCCTGAACTATCGGGACCGTGGTGCGGCTCTTCGTGCGGCTCGCACCACCCGCTCACTTTCCTTTGAGGGGGTCGACTTCACCATCTATCCGGACTTCACCCCGATGGTGCAGGAGCAGCGACGCAAATTCCTGGCGGTCAAAAAAAAGCTTAGGGACCTACAGGTAGACTACGCCTTGCTATACCCTGCGAAGCTGAGGGTGACTCATCAAGCGAAGCAGACCTTTTCACGAATCCGCAGCAGGCGGAAGACTTTGTAAAGCGTCTCAAGAGGGAGCGTGCTGCTACTGGCCGGCAGGACGAGGCGGGACAGGATGGCCACCGCTCGGCGGGAGAGGAGGAGGACGCCTGACCAGGTTTCTAGCGGCACACAGGCTGAGCTACTTACTTTGCACTGACGCTTCTATGGCTGCCCTTGGAGTCTGGGGCTTCGCAGGCATAACTGTTAGGAGCGGATGTGTGGATCGCCGGTTTACTCCGGGATTCCGCTTGTTGAGACTGTTGTTGAGGTGATGGTTGATGATGATACTTTGCTCTGGGCACCCTCTCCCACACTGTGCCTGAGTCGTATCTTCGCCTTGCGGCTGAGGGATCGGCGTAGTGTGAGAGAGTAGTAATGTGCACCTCTGGTGGGCACTCCAATGGGAATACCCCACCATTGTTAAGTTTTCTTGTGCTACTGAATTTCTGTATGGTTGGGTGGATGAATGGAATGTGGGGAGGGGGGGTGGCAGGGGGTCCTGACAGGTTGGGGTTGGTCAGGTGGGTGGAGGGGGGGGGGGAATGCCCTGGTAGGTTCTCTTTCACTTGGCGGACGTACTTGGTGCACGTTGTTCTTTGAATGTGATGCGTGCTTGTTGCACGGTTGTTCTTCTCTGTGTTGGGGAGGGGGGGTTTGTTGCTGAGGATGGAAGATGGCATGGATGAATGTGGTATGCGGTGCGCGGGGTGTACAATGTATGCAGCAATGGAGTATCGCTACATGGAGTTGGGGACTGTGCCTGGTGCAGTGTTTCAGCGATTACTGTCGTACATTCCTTGGGTGTGATGCCAGTCGTGATGTTAGATAAGATATCGATTTTGTCCTGGAATGTGCGTGGACTTAATGATGCCAGGAAATGTCGTAATGTACTGCAATATCTTGATCGGCATGCCATACAGGTAGCATTGCTGCAGGAAACGCATTTGCGCCAAGCACCTGCACATGCGTTCGGTGGGAGGTGGGCCTCAGTGCGGAAGTTTTCATCGTACTCCTCTTACGCACGTGGGGTTGTTATACTGATCAGGAAATCACTTACATTCCAGGAGCTGGGATCACGAATAGACGCAGACGGGAGATATGTACTGTTGTGGGGGAGGATTGGGCAGATTACTGTGCTTTTTGTAAATTGTTATGCCCCGAATGTTGATACACCTGCTTTTTTTCTTACACTATGGGGCTATATTCTTGAGGTAGATGCCTCGCATATTGTGTGGGGGGGGGGGATTTCAATTTAGCACTGCGGGCTATCGAGGACAGGTCAGAGGGGAGCTCTCAGTACAATATCCAGGCCAGGGATGTCTTGCGGGGCATTGTTGAGGAGGCAGGCTTGCTTGATAGTTGGCGGTATATACACCCCACGGGGAGGGAAGGCACACATTTCACAGCGCAGGCCCGTACCTGGGCGAGATTGGACTATATCTTCCTATCCAGGGGACTTGTGGCGGGACTACAGGGTGCGGCGCACCTCCCCAGGACGTACTCGGACCACTGTCCAGTTAGGGTTGTGTTATCGGTGCCTGGACTGCACAGGCCGCGACCACCTTGGAGACTCTTTCCATCTGCCCTGTTGGATCCCGTCTTTAAGGCGGAGCTCGGCGAGGAAGTGGAAGCCTTTTTCCCGAGGAATAGGGGATCTGTAGACAGTGTGGAAGTGATATGGGAGGCATTTAAAGTTACAATCCGTGGGGTCACGATATCCAAGAGCTGTGGGGTACTCAGGATTATTGTTCGTACGCTTGCGAGCTTAGAGGCTGATTTACGACAATTAGAGCGTGGGATGCTGGATGGCCCTGATCCTGACCTCATGCATCAGTTTCGGGGTAAACTCTCAGAGTACGAGGAGGAGGCAGCACGGGAGGCGAAACATAGGGGGAAATACTGGACGGCGAGGAGGTACTGTGAAGGCGAGAGGCCAGGGAAGGTGCTTGCCGCGCTTACGAGGCATCAAAGGCACAGTTCAGATGTGTTGGAATTGGTCTTACCTGATGGTACCCGCTGTAGAGACACGAAAGACATTCAAGACACGTTTATACATCATTACACACACTTATACACCACGCAGCAATCAGGAGATGTGAGGTATGGGGGGTTTCTGGATGATTTGGCGCTCTGTTGGCTATCCGACGATCATAGGGCGTTTCTGGGTAGGCCCCTTGAGGTGGATGAAATCAGAAGTGCCATTATGTCCCTTAATAATGGAAAGGCTACAGGACTGGATGGGCTACCCGCCGAATTTTATAAATGTTACGTGGATATTATGGCTCCGGTGCTTCGGGAGGTGTTCGAGGACTCCCTTGAGATGGGGAGACTGCCGGGGTCTATGAGGGAAGTTGCTATCACTTCGTTGCTTAAACCTGGGAAGGATCCCCTGGATGTGGGGTCCTATAGGCCTCTTTCATTGCTCAACTGCGATGTCAAAATACTGGCCAAAGTGTTGGCGACTCTGCTCTCTGAGCTTATGCCCGTTATAGTTTTACCTGACCAGTCGGGTTTTGTGCCTGGCCGGGCAACGTCTCATAATCTTCGTACGTTATTCTCCTTGATTCCGACAATAGCGCCTGAGCTCCCGGTAGCTGCTATCTTTTTGGATGCTACGAAGGTGTTTGACTCATTTGAGTGGGGTTACTTGGTAGATGTTCTGTGCAGAATGGGCTTTCCTCGGATTTTTATCTCCTGGGTCAAGTTGCTGTATACCGATCCGGTGGCAAGGGTGGTTGTGAATGGTGTACTGTCCTCCCCTTTTCCTATCACGAGGGGGACCCGACAGGGATATCCCCTTTCTCCCCTCCTGTTTGCCATCGCGATAGAGCCTCTTGCATGTAGGGTTCGCCAATTACACCAACAGAGTGCGTTTAATTGTTTCCAGCGGCAAATTGGGATATCTTTGTATGCGGATGATGTTACCCTTTATGTAAAAGATCCGCAGTTGAACCTTAACGCGATACTGAGTGAGTTTGTCGCCTTTGCCGGTATCTCTGGAGTGCATATCAACTGGCAGAAATCCCAATTCTTTCCGCTCACTGCAGCGGTTCACCGCTTCCCACTTGACTACCCCCTGGAATGGTGTGATTCGGAGCTACGATATCTTGGTATTGTTGTGGCTTTGCACAAGGAAGAGACGATCAGGCTGAATTATGGCGTCGCTATAACTAAATTAGCAGATAACATTACTAGATGGATGTCGTTGCCTCTTTCCATGGCGGGTAGAGCGTCTCTGATAAAAATGGTTGTGTTACCCCGCTTCCTTTACTTGTTTCAAAACATTCCATATCACCCTGGGCCGTATTTTTTCACGCGTCTCCGTTCGGAGCTGATTCGGTTGTTCTGGGGGGGCAAACAGGCGCGAGTGGCATGGTCTACATTGACGCTTCCGTATGTCGATGGGGGCTTTGACGTCCCAGATTTTGAACTTTATTATGTTAGCGCCCAGGCGCACTATGCGTATCACTGGATGCGCCCCACGCCGTTTATGCCTCAGCTAGCTGCTGAACAGTGGGTTGCTCATCCTCTCCCACTGGAGGGCATGGTGCTGGGGCATGTTAAGGAAATAGACACTCACCAGACGACGGTGACGTGTACGGTTGATGCCTGGAAGCGAGTTGCGAGGACGTTGGATCTTGCATTTCTCTACTCACCTGCACTGCCCCTGGTGCATCACCCTGCCTTGTCCTTGTTACAGGAGACGGGATTCCAACGCCTATGCAAACGTCTTGCGATACTTACCTGGGGGGACCTTTTTCGTGGGGGCACCTTCCGTACCCTTGAGCAATTTTTTGGGGGTGGAGAATACTCCCCGCTGGAAATGTTCTATTATGTCCGACTACGGCAAGGCCTGAGGTCGCTGCTGCCTGAGTTCCCCAGGGAGCCGGGCGTGGCATTACCACTCCATGTGATGTTACTCTCCGATGGGCGTCATTTGGTGGCTAAGTTGTACGGGGCCATCAGGAAACAAAAGGTTGCGTCGCCTAGTCGGGTACGTGAGCAGTGGAATGTTGAGCTCGGAATTGCTATTTCTGATGAACAATGGGCATACTGTTGTGGTGTGACTGCCAATATTTCCTCTAGCTGCCGTTTGAAAATCATACACTATAAATTCATACAACGATTCTATTACACTCCAGCTAGGAAATTCAGGTTCCGGCTAGCGGAAGACGATAGATGTGCTCGTTGTCATGCGGCGGGTGCTGACTTCCTGCACTTGGCATGGGAGTGTGGGCCCATTTCAGAGTACTGGGTGCAAGTTCATGACGCCCTTCGGGTCATGACTGAGGATGGGGTGCTATTCGACCCTATGGTCCTATTGCTAGGTTATACCAAAGAGGTGCCGGCACCCTATCGTAGGTTTGTGGATGTGGCTTTACTGTTAGCGAAACGGCGAGTGGCCTGTTGTTGGGGGCGGGGGCAGGATACCGCGGTTCGGGGACTGGTTGAAGGATATTATCTATTGTCAAGACCAATTTAATGTATACGCAGAAATGATGCCGGTGCGCTGTAGGCCCAGGGACTTCTGGAGCCCACTACAGGTGTACCTACTTACCAGGGCTGAGCAAGATTCTGATTCGGACAGTGAGGATCGGGTTGGGGTGGGTTGACGGGGTCTCGCTTGATAGGATCACGCCTCTGTTTACATCGCTCCATATGACACAGTGTCCGGGAAGGTCTCCCTATACTACTGCTTCTTTACGTGTATGGCTTACACTGTATAATCATTGTGCGGGGGAGAGGCCGCATTGCCTGCTCCTCTTTGGTGATGCTTGTAATACCTCGACTCATGGACTGATGAACTCTGGATGTGCACCCACTCTACTGGTGCTGTTCTTCCTGTAGAGATGTACGGTTGATACCCACATTATTGGTGCACTTATATGTTCTGTACTGCTATGTTCCACCTCGTGTATTGCTGATATCGTGCTCCCGCTCCTGCCTGCCATGTTCCCCATCTGGACTTGGTGCCTGGACTTCCCATGTACGCTGCTGCATTGCACTGTTCTCTGACTCTTATTATGCTTTGTGTATGCTGCACTACTGTCTTTTGCTTGTCTTCCAATAAAAAGGTTTAAAAAAATAAAATAAAAAAAACTGCTGATAAAGCGGCGATAATGGCCTTGATAATATGCCCTTGTGAATTCCCAAAGCAGCCCAGGTTAACACCAGAACCTGGGCTGCTATGGGAATTTACAAGGGCCTATTATCAAGTCCATTATTGCCGCTTAATCGGCAATTTCCTGCCGATAAAAGCGGCGATGATGTATCGCCTTATGTTGTTGATAATATGCCGCTTCGCTCCGTGCCCTGCATCGCATTTTGCGATGCAGGGCGCGCTACGAAATTCGGGGCATATTATCAACGACCGGTGTTAAAATTATCGCCGTTTTATGGTATTCGTAGTGTATGCTGAGAATGATTAGCAGTAGAAATTATGGTGCGATCACTCTCTCACTGTCTAATGAGAGCACAGGGCGCGCTATTAGAATAGTTAGAAGTGGTCACTTATTGGAGATCCGATTCAGCTGTGTGGCTTATTGTGCCATGTTAGCAGGCAATGCTTACATGATTACGGTAACTGAGTGTGTGGTTTGCTATCAAAAAGTTGTGTTTACTCCTCTGTATGGGAAGCTGGATGTTTCCATCTGGCTGTCGATTCCGACCTTGAAAGAAGAGTCAACCAAATGAGCCGTATAGGAGCGCTATTGTCTCAAAAAGAGGTCGCTCTTATGTCTGCTAGAGAAACATTTGTCCTTCATGTGGCAAACACCCGCACAGAAGTGTATGCTTTGTTAAATACAGACGTGCCGTGGAATTTTAGAGAGTTAATTTAGACTATCTTTAATGCGTCCTCCAGTAGGGAGTTAGCTTACTTTTTTAAAGTTATAAGAATTGGCCTTGTGACCTCTGTAGAAACTATATTTGGTGTCTTGTCGGTGTTTTTTCATTCGATTTTTTCCAGCATCGTTGGTGAATTGTGCTTAATGCTCACATTAGTTGCCAGTATGCTTGTATTAATTAGTTTACTTAAATATGGATGCACATCTTGCAGCAGACAACAATATTTTTCAGTTGTTGCTGGTCCGCAACCGAATGCTTAGTTACTATGGAGCGCTGCCTCTTGCAACGTTGAGTGCAGCTTATGGATTATCGTTTTGATTCTCCTTTTTCACATACGTTCAGCCTGTCTTCCACTGCCTGAGCTGTGATTTTGACTGGGCCCTGGGTTTGTGTCTCTGCAGTACGGTATCTCCCAACACGGATTATGGCCAGCTGATGAGTCCTTTAGTGGTTCATGACGTGCTCTGTTCTGGCGGCAGGATTATGGCCTTAGCAGAGACACATGGAATAATGGGACGTTGGAATGTTTTTGCAGCGGCGCTTGAGATCTTGGCACGCAGTTACATTGAAGATGACCCGAGTTTTCCTCCGATTGTGATAGAGGCTCCGGTCATTGAGGAACATGTATGTTCATTCTCACTATTGAATTGGATGGCTGAAATGTTTTCAGATGAGAACAATGACTTCCTCTTGGAGGCTGTTGCTGTATACTGTGCTTGCACGATGTTGGATTAAGACTCTTTGATTTTTCTGTGTATTCTTTATTATTTAGCTACTGCTTTCTATAAATGAGCGAATAACTTTTTTTTGGGAAATGTGAACTTGACTCTGCTTTTTAGGCTTGGACTCCGCGTTCCTAATTCGCCCACGTTTATATCACGTGCTTTGATCAAGAAAGGGTGCCGTGGGGCTGAGCCTTGCACTCACACCCTGTTAAGTTAGCATGGATTTATAAGAAGCTTACATGCTATTTTTGCTTTCCTGCTCTGCTTTGCACGTGACACATACTTGTGATATTGTTTAGAGAAGGCTGAGTATTTTGCTTTATATGAGAATAATTTGGTATGCTAGATTTGCAAAGTGCCTCACTAGTTTTGTGTGTATAGTGAGAGCATGGAACATCAAGGTTATCTTGAATAGTGTGTCTGTTATTCAGAATGATCCTCGGACGTTCAAGCCATAATACATATGCAGCTGTGTCCACCTTTGATACTTGCGCGTTTCATAATGCATTGTGGAGGCAAAGTTACACACAGTTGGAGAACATTCGTATCTTGACAGTTTGTGGAGCACTGAATGTGATCTACTACTGCTGAGTACCAGAGGTATGGGTCTGCCAATGTAATCCTATGAGACTTTCTGTAGTTATAAACTAATCTGCTAGGTAGGGAGGTTGAAATGTAGGTATATTTTAACTTTGTTTACCTTCAGCATTATAGGATGCTTTTTCCGTTTGTATCTTATAGAATTGTAACAATGCTGACAACCTTGTTTCTGATAATATGTTTGGTTGTATTATCTAAGGTACTGTGCATGAGATTTTGGCGTTAGAAATAAACATTTCAAAGTTGCACGTGTCTTTATTTACATCTTGTATTGGACTGGTGTAAGACTATGAAAGAGTGCTCTTGTTATCCACGTTACTTCATGTAATCTAAGTCGCATGTTCTGGGTTGACTAGTCATTGGTGTTTCTGATCTAGGGGAAGAACCAATGAGTCACTGATTGCTAGTCTGCTAGGCGGTTTGTGTAGTAAGGTGGGTTTTGGTACACCGTAATTCACTGAGGGCCTAAGTCTTTATGCACAGTTCTGTGTATGAGCAGAATTCCTGGAACAGAGTTACAACAGAAAAGCTCGATAAAGGGCTTGCACTTTGAATATGAATATAAAATGGAAGAATAGTTGATAATCACAGCTAAGGAATGCAGCAATTAGATGTGTGTATGTGTGGATGATGTGTAGATTGAGTGGAAGATGAAAAACGTGAAAAATAATAAAGGCTGGAGGGACGCAAGCTACCCACTGCATTGTCAGTGAAGTAGATATTTGGATTTCCAGGTCATTACACAGATAGGGTGTTGGATTTCGCAGTGGGAGCAAGAGAAACTAGTACCATATCTAAGGAAGAAAGCTAGTGCATAAAGTACACACAGTTGGGCAGATTTACAAGGTCGTGGGAAAATGAAGCAAAAGGGGCGCAAGGGGTTTGTAAACCTGCTGGAGTGTGTGGTAGAAAAGACGCAAGAAAGGACTGAAGTGTGCAAATTACCCACTGCTATTCACAGGTAGTAGTTACCAAGAAGGCTGAATAAAGGGCCTACACTTTGAATTTGAATTAAAGACGATGAATTGATACGCTCAGGCAAGAATGGTAGCAAGTAGGTGTGTGTATTTGTGGTTGTTGTGTTGATTGTGTAGAAGATGACTAAGGTGAAAAATTAGAGAGGTTGTAGAGATGAAAAATTTCCATTTCTTTGTAAAGGAAGTGGGTGTTTAGTTTTCAAGTGCATATATATATATATTCACTGAAAAAAACATAGGTTTCAGGCATGTTATAGTTAGGAATTCGCATTTAAAAAACCTTAGAAATTCACTGAAAAAACCATAGGTTTCAGCCACCTTATAGTTAGGAATAAGCATTTAAAAAACCTTAGAAATTCACTAAAAAACATAGGTTTCACCCATGTTATAGTTAGCTGGACATATCTCTCATACAAAACCATTGAAATTCCCCCGTTATAGTTAGTTCAGCTAACTTCAACTCGCATGCCCGCAATGCACTGCTGATGACGTCACATATAACATCACTCATGACATCACTCATGACATCACTGATGACACCTCAAATGACATCACTGATGACATCACTGATTATATCATCCTTGTGAAAGAGTGGCAGACCTCCTCTTGGTGTAATATAACCTTTGATACACACCTTCAGAAATAGAGAGTAAAAATTCAAAAACAAATGGAGATACCAATACCACTTACCAACAACCTATTCAGTAATTCCGCCACCTACATACACATCCACTCATTCACCAACAGTTCTATATAGTCACTTATACATGTACTCACTCATCATATGTACTCATACACTTATACATACTGTTACACACCGACACAAATCCATACAGTTACTCACACACATACTCACACATGCAAATAAACTATCAAACATCCATTTGTTTGCATATACAGCTATACACACACCACTACACTTACTTTTACAGAAACGTACACATTTTTACTCTCTTAAACAATCAGTGATTGAAACACATACTTATTTATACAGGAAATTTTTGAACTTGTCACTGTCATATATCCTTACTTATGTACATCGATACTCACACATGTTTAAAACATATGTACTTAGTCATAAAGACACTATTGAGGCAGTCATTCACTCACTAGCACACCCATACACACATTCATCCACCCGTGCAGTCCTGCACACATGCTGTCTTTAAAACACATACAAACAGTGAGTCAGTCATTCTGTGTGCCCTAAGTAATACCCACCACCAAACCATACAGACACTCATTCTGATACTCAAAAAACCAACTAATAACCCATATAGACACTTGTGTAGCTACTCACCAACCCATGCAGCCACTTCTACACAAAGTGAGACACTGATATAGATATATACATATTTAAACATTACTCGCTAATACATGTATTCACTAAGATACACTTAATAAGTCAGTTGTACAATGAAATTTACAAAAAAAATACATCAATTTAGACACTTATTTACCCATTTATTCTTCCATCGACCTTAAGATATACATATATAAAAATATCTATTTTTCAGAAAGACACACATTCAGTGGATGATGTCATCAGTGATGTAATCAGTGATGTCATTTGAGATGTCATCAGTGATGTCATGAGTGATGTCACTGACCATGTCATGAGTGATGTTATATGTGACATCATCAGCAGTGCATTGCGGGCACGCGAGTTATAGTTAGCTGAACTAACTATAACGGGGCAATTTCAATGGTTTTGTATGAGAGAAATGTCCAGCTAACTATAACATGGGTGAAACCTATGGTTTTTCAGTGAATTTCTAAGGTTTTTTAAATGCTTATTCCTAACTATAACGTGGCTGAAACCTATGTTTTTTTCAGTGAAAACAAAAATAAAAAATAAAAATATATATATATTACCTACTGGCGGTCGCCAGTAGGTATATATAGTTAGGATTTTTTCCCTATGGGATTTTTGAAAATTCTATGTCTAATAACTTTGGCGTTTGTGGACGGAATTGGCTGAAATTTTCAGGAAAATGGCACATTTTGTTTCTGAGCAGCCCCTGAAAATTGGGCAGGGGTTCGTCCAGGGGGGGTCGAGAAAAAAGGGGGTCCCAAAACGTGTTTTTAACATTGAGTTTTCCATAGGGCGGTTGGCCTCACTTTTAGCCCGAACGGCTGAATGGATTTGCACGAAACTTGGCAAAATTGTAGGGACTGGTAGCCCGATGTGCCTTTTGTAGGTCTCAATATATGTGCTCCAGTGGATTTTGAGAAATTAACGTTTAAAAAAAGATATATATCTGTAACAGCGGACCGGGCAGCGCCCCGGTTCGCGGACCTTACGCGTAACGGAACTTCGCGTAGCAAAGCTGATTGGCTCTCCGGTGTCTGTCAACATTCTAAACAGTCCGGAGCGGCCGCCATCTTGTCTCTCGGTAGGATTGAGAGACAAGAGGAGGCCAAAACAAAGGGGGAAATAACCATAAGGGGGCATAGTAGATCCTCCCTGACCCCCTAGGTTTAAAGTGGAGGCTTTAAAAGGGCCCCGCGGGGCAAAAAAAAAATATTTTTGTTTTTTGTTTTTTTGCGTGGGTAGCGCCCGGTCCGCGAACCGGGAAGAGTTCTGGGCAGCGTACTGCAATGAAAAATGAATGATAGACTTTTCAAATACTGTATGTTAATTGATTGTTGGTTTTGTTGATTATTTTTTTATTTTAATTTTTTCTGTAAACTACTTTCCCACCTTTTTTGATGGTGCGCTTCCCAGGGAGCGCCCCGGTTCGCGAACCTTAAGCGAACCAAAAGAAATAGAGCTTGCAAGAGTGCTAAACATTCTAGCAATTTTTTTTTAAAGGGAAGGTAGTTCTGAAAAGAACTTTTTTTTAAAAATATTTTTGTTGTTTTATATTTTTTTTTATTTTTTGAACATTTTTTGTTTTTTTTGTATTTTTTGAATGATTTTATATTTTTTTTGTTTTTTTTTGGGGGGGGAAACAACAAAAAACAGGCATTGAAAAGGGCTCAACAGGAGCAAAAAAAAAATTACTGGGGGCGGTAAGGGCAATTATGATGTTCATAAGCCAGGTTGATAGCATTTATACTCATATTGCCACATGCTATCAACGCACCACAGTGCATACAAGTGTGTTTCATGTGGGCAAAATTCTCTTGTATGTTTGGCACAGTTTCCCGTGCCTCTGCTGGTGTCAATGAAATTGTTGATCTTGATCTGGCCACAGGAGTTGATGTTGGATTTTCCTGCAAATCCCGTATTTCCGCCCGGCTGTAATTGAGTGGATGCTTCCTGGTCATATGCCTATGCATAGTATAGTTCCCATAACTATATTTCTTATCCGTCCCTCTGGATAATTTTTCTTTACAGATGAGGCAGGTGACATACCTCGCATTCACTTTTTTTTGGCCAGGAGGGATTGAATAAAACTGCCAGATGAAACTGGCTTTCTTATGGGAAACCCGGGGCACCTCTTCCAAGAACTGTGGTTCTTCTCCCTCCTCTTCCTCCATTTCTTCCTCTTCCTCCTCTGTGTTGGTCATGACCTGGGGAGGTGGTCCTCTCTTCCCATGAGGAGGTGGAGGTGGTGGTGGGGGTGCACCAGCTGAAGCAACTACTGAAGCCATTTCTGAAGTAGTAGTAATAAAGGTCTTCCTCTCACAATGATGAAAGTCAGAGTGAGGAAAGAAGGAGGGGTTTTCTTCATTTGGGAAAAACAATAGTTCACAACCAATGAAAAGTGTTATTTTTAGGTCACCTGACCTAGCCTTACATCATTATGAAACCAAAAGTGAAATGAACCAATGAAAAGTTTTATTAACAAGTCACATGACCTCTCACGCTCATGTTACGTGCTGCGGAACGCGCCCCGGTTAGCTTCCGGGTCGCTGCGCTTCGCGCCTTGGTCCGCGCCCCGGGGCACTTCCGGGTGCGCTAACGCGGTACGTCACAAGACGCATTACGCGGTAACGCGATACGTCGCGCTTTCGCGACGCGTCGCGGATCGCTTCCGGGGAACTTTGTTTCGCGCCTCGGTCCGCGCCCCGGAGCACTTCCGGGTGCGCTAACGCGGTATGTCATAAGACGCATTACGCGGCAACGCGATACCGTCACGATGTTGATTTCTTACCGGTTCGCGGACCGGGTCGCGGCATCAATTTGAGCTAACGGAAAGCTTTCCGGTTCGCGGACCGGGAGCGAAACAAAAAAAATATTTAAAAAAAATTATTAATAAACAAATACAATATATTTTTGGATTTAAAGAAGAATACATTTTACAGCTATAGATATTAGCTTTTAAAAAACCAATGAAATTCACTGAAAAAACCATAGGTTATAGACCATATATAGTTAGGAATTAGCATTTACAAAACCTTGAAAATTCACTGAAAAAACCATAGGTTATACACCATATATAGTTAGGAATTAGCATTTAAAAAACCTTATTTTACTCACACAAAACCAATGAAATTCCATATATAGTTAGTTGTACTAACTATATATCGCGCACCCGCAATCCACTGCTGATCATGTCACATATTACATCATTCATGACATGGTCAGTGACATCACTGATGACATCACTGATGACATCTCAAATGACATCACTGATGACATCACTGATGACATCTCAAATGACATCACTGATGACATCACTGATGACAACATCCAGTGACTGTATTTTTCTGTAAAGTTAAAATATGTCTTACATATTTAAGAATGAGTGGATGTATAAGTGTCTGGATGAAGAATTTAGTAGGTGCATGACTGACTTTATGAGTGAGTGGTTAAATGTGTCTCACTGAGTGCATGGGTTAGTGACTAAACTGTCTTAATTTGTGCATCATTATGTCTGTTCTTCTGTAAACTGCTGCATGTGTTGATCAGTAGCTATATGAGTAACTATATGGGTTATTGATTGGTTGCCCAAGCATTTGTATGGGACACTGAGTGTGTGTGTGGGTGGCTGGGAGGTGTATGACTCTGTGCATAGATGTATGGGTTCAAAAGTGCATGTGGAAACAGCTGTATGGGCGGTTGACTGTGTGCATGACTGTATTGGTGAGTGAATAGATATCTCAGTGCTACATGTCAAAGTAAGTACATATGTAAAATACAGTACATGTGAGAGTTGACATATATAAATAACTGTGCATAAGAGCCAGTGAATGTGTGAGTGGCTGTATGGATCATTGTGAACTTGTATCCAGGATTGTATAAGTGAGTAAATATGTTTTAGTATATGTTTGAATAAGTAAGGTGTATATAACTGTATAGTTGTGAAAATGGAGGTGTGATTGATTCTTTGCATGACTGACTAGGTGTGTAAGTAACTCCATGGATGAGTGACAGTCTGTGAGTGTCTGTTTACACTGAGTGTATCTAAGGTTATATTAGAGTCTGAAGAGGTTCATCGTATTATCACATGAATGATGTCATCAGTGATGTGATCAGTAATGTCAAATGAGATATATATATATATATTACCTACTGGCGGTCGCCAGTAGGTATATATAGTTAGGATTTTTTCTCTATGGGATTTTTGAAAATTCTATGTCTAATAACTTTGGCGTTTGTGGATGGAATTGGCTGAAATTTTCAGGAAAATGGCACATTTTGTTTCTGAGCAGCCCTTGAAAATTTGGGGGGGGGTTCGTCAAGGGGGGGCCGAGAAAAAAGGGGGGTCCCAAAATGTGTTTTTAACATTGAGTTTTCCATAGGGCGGTTGGCCTCACTTTTAGCCCGAACGGCTGAATGGATTTGCACGAAACTTGGCAAAATTGTAGGGACTGGTAGCCCGATGTGCCTTTTGTAGGTCTCAATATATGTGCTCCAGTGGATTTTGAGAAATTAACGTTTAAAAAAAGATATATATCTGTAACAGCGGACCTGGCAGCGTCCCAGGACGCGTACTTTACGCGCAACAGAGCTTTGTGAAGCGAAGCTGATTGGTTCTCCGGCGTCTGTCAACATTCCAAAAAGTCCGTAGCGGCCGCCATCTTGTCTCTCGGTAGGATCGAGAGACAAGAGGAGGTCAAAACAAAGGGGGAAATAACTATAAGGGGGCATAGTAGATCCTCGCTGACCCCCTAGGTTTGATGTGGAGGTTTTAAAAGGGCCCCGCGGGGCAAAAAAAAAACAAAATAATAATAATCGAACGGTTGAATGGATTTGCACGAAACTTGGCAAAATATTAGGGACTGGTAGCCCGATGTGCCTTTGCTAGGTCTCAATATATGTGCTCCAGTGGATTTTGAGAAATTAACGTTCAAAAAAAGATATATATCTGTAACAGCGCTCCGCTTCGCGTACTTTTCGCGTTACGGAGCTTTGCGAAGCTGATTGGTTCTCCGGCGTCTGTCAACATTCCAAACAGTCTGTAGCGGCCGCCATCTTGTCTCTCGGTAGGATTGAGAGACAAGAGGAGGCCAAAGCGAAGGGGGAAATGACCATAAGGGGGCATAGTAGATCCTTCCTGACCTCTTAGGTTTGATGTACCATTTTGCCAAGTTTGGTGTAATTCCGTTCAGCCATTCAGGCTGTAGACGTATGTAAATGTCCTATGGAAAATTGCATGGGGAAAACACATTTGAAAGTGTTGAAATTTAGAACCAATTAAAATGTTACTTTGGTTTTGTATTTGTGTGTGATGAAAGTTAATTGGTTATGTATATATGTCAAATGAGAGGAAACCACAGCCATTTTGTGATACTACTGTCTGAGGTACGTTTGTGAGGAATTTTTGGTGGTGAATTTCTGGTGTTTGATTTACACAGTACTAACACTTCTGCTACTTTTAAAAAGGTGAGTTGTTAATTTGTAAGGGGAACTATGTTGTACACTTGAAGATAATTTAAAAATTGTTTTCTGTTATTTATTTGCAGTCCTTCTGTTATACTAAATACTTGATAAAGTTAGTTTTATATTATGTATTACTAAAAACGATAAATGAAAGTGATTATTTTTTTCTGCAATTTACAGCAAGCAATTTCAAAATAAAATGGCTCACAATGAAGAGACCGTGGCAATTTCTTTTGAATTGTCCAACACATTGATTGAAATTGAGAGCACCAATAATGAAATATTGTCACAAGGAGGACATGACTTGTATGATTCCATTAGATTGATTGAAATGGACAGCACCAAGAATGAAATATTGTCACAAGGAGATGACTTGAATGATTCCACTACATTGATTGAAATTGAGAGCACCAATAATGAAATATTGTCACAAGGAGGAGATGACTTGTATGATTCCATTAGATTGATTGAAATGGACAGCACCAATAATGAACTATTGTCACAAGGAGGAGATGACTTGAATGATTCCACTACATTGATTGAAATTGAGAGCACCAATAATGAAATATTGTCACGAGGAGATGACTTGAATGATTCCACTACATTGATTGAAATTGACAGCACCAATAATGAAATATTGTCACAAGGAGGAGATGACTTGAATGATTTTTTTGATCAATCTCTTGATGGCGAATTTATCGAGTGTTTGGAGACCATAGAGTTACAAGAATCATCATTGGAGACTTTTAATGAGGACATTGCTGATGAGGACATGTTACTAGTTCTTTCAAATTTAGAAAATTCTGAAGAATAAATTTATATTTAGAAATCAAAAATTGTTTGAGACATTATTCATTTTTATTTTTAATTTATGAGGTTGTAGAGAAGTGATTGTAGTATAAAATGAGACTTATAGTATAGAGTGCAACATTTTTATGTTACATGGTAAGTTTACTCATATTTACTTCCCTTCTGCCACTATATTATCTCCAATGTGTATTTGACATCTCTTCTTCATCTCCGGCCTCCTTTCTCTCACTGTGTGTCTCCGATGCATCTTATCGCTGCTATTTTGTGTAATTACAGAAGAGAGTAAGATAAAATAGTTCGGAACGTGAAAAGGGGGCAAAGTAGAGTACTCCTCACCCCCTAGGCCTTTTTAGGCGGTCCCAAAAGGATCAGTTTCTGCTTTCCTGAGAGATTATGGTATGAGTTCCATATACCACAATAACTTGCATTACAACATGCAAGATATCTATCTCCTATTACCAACTTTTGGAGATATTCGCGCTAAGCGCGAATATCTCCAAAAAGTAACACCTGCCCTGAGCAGTTCTTAGCCATGTTATCCAATGGGAGGTGGATAACATGGCTAAGAGCATTAGCTCGGTAATGCATGAATATCGCTGAGTTTTTAGCGATATTCATGCATTGCGGCCGTTTATTATCGCATTTGCGATAAACCTTGATAATAGCAAGGTTTATCTTCGATAATTTCTGACGATGCTTAGTGGTAAAAAATTGGTTGGTAAGCATCGTTAGCGATAAATATCGCTTAACTTTGGTAATATGCCCCAACGTCTGTTAACGTTCGATTCGAAGGAAATGAGGAAGTGTTGAAAAACATTGTCTGCGCCATCTTGCCTATTTTGAAATGCCACACTTTTGTCGTGCACGGCAGCCATTTTAGATGTGTTGACCAGACCCACTCTCTGCACGCTGTCGATTCGTAGCATGGCTCCTCACCCACGCAAGCATCTTCCCTAGGCACTGGTCACCACCGCTCTCTGTCTTATGCATGGGCAATAAACCTCCCCCCATCTGCGCTGCTCTTCCCTGAGAATCACACTCTGTGCCCGCCCGACACCTCCCTTTCGCCCTATTCACTACCGCACCCTCTGACACTCCTCTTTCTCTGTGTCCGATTGTCCAGGCTATCAGCTAGCCCTGCAGATGTAGTTTATGGCCCCAGCTGTAAAGAATCACCCCTCTTCAAAGGAGTTATAGTAGATCAAGGCCCACACCCAATGAGATCCGTCACACCACACGTGTTCCTACTATCTGAAAACCATCCTGTATTGTGATTGGGGAGGGGACCGAGCCTGAAGCGGAAGATTCCAGGAATGACTCTTTGTACATCAAAGTTTTTACAATTATGTGTCACATTAAAAATATATAGCACTCCAACAAAGTAGTAGGAATATAAAACTTTAATAACATATAAATATATACAAGAAAACAAAAACAGTAAAAACATTTAAACAACGAAGAGACCGTGGCAATTTCTTTTGAATTATCCAATAGATTTATTGAAATTGACAGCACCAATAATGAAATATTCTTGTCAGTAGCGGTCTGTTGTGCGAATAGTTCCAAGGCAGCAGAACGCGCTGAAATCTAGATGGCACGAAAGTGATGTCTAGTAAGTTGCCGCCCAGCAAAAAACGGCGTGGGGCGCCGCGGGGGTGAGTGAGTCCAGTAGGCACCACAGCTATTCTTACCGGCATTGCAGAATTACTGCTGGGGACAATGCCTGTGCTGTAGCAGGGTCACAGCAGAAACAAAAAGGATTCTGTTGAAGATGTTGTTGGTTTTCAATTTGAAAACAGTTCCGGTGTCAACTGCTATGCTAATGTAGTGGTTAATGTTTTGTTTTCTCTAGAAAATGTAAAAGAGGGGGAGGCAGTCCAAAGTTCCGTTAAAAGTGCAATAATTTTTCCTACCGGGTCACACTGTGCTTTCACCGAAAGTGAGGTCTGCAGGATTCTAGTAATTCAAAGTGAGGCTGGCGCCAGCATGGGAGCGCCGACGTCCCGCGGATACAGTTTTGTCACTCCACGGGCGATCATGGCAGTCATTCCCCATCGGGGGTCGGAGACTCCCGCGGCTCCTCTAGAATCTTCAAGGTCGTGGAGGACTACGGTGGTGGAGTCAACCAGTGACCGGGCCATTTCTTTATGCTGGGCCCGCTCTTGCCAGGTCGACCGCCATTTTGAGAGTTCGGCAGCTACCGGCGATCGCGGGGTCACATGAGCGGACGGGCTCCACCCTGCCGGGCGAGACGTTGCAGCATGGCCACAGTGGAAGAACCCTTTTCCGGGCGCCTGGAGCGCTGAGGGTGCAGCTGGGAAGCCTCCACCTGGGGAGGCGGGAGAGGCCTGTTCGCACCGTCTCTCCCTCCCAGTGCACCCCACGGCGTCTCGCTTGAGATTTGTTATGGCCGGACCAGGCGATGAGGACGAGGGGGGGGGGGGGGTCGGAGGCATGTGCAAGACTTCCCCCCCCAGTGTTGTCGCAGCCATTATAAAAGAAAGAAGTGTCCCGTCCGTCTTCGGGCCGGGCTTCCGGTGGATGTCGGCCGGACGCCCCTGGCTCTGGCCCCATGAATGGGTTTCTTGGTTTATCGGCTGCAGTCGGATCCCGTCGGCCTCGGCTCCCCGACCGTTGGTGGTCGGACCGGAAGAGCATGTGGCGGGACTACCTGCAACTCTCAAGGGCCACCGCGGCCGGACTGGGAGAGAGAGGGGAGGGTCGAGGAGACATTCCCCCCCCCTGCAACTGTTCAGCGTTGTAAAGGCAATCCCCTGGCCGGGTCCCGCTGGCCTCGGCCTCTCCTCCGGCTACACCCTACGTTAGGATCTCCTGGGCGTGGCAGCAGGACCTGCCTTATATGGGCTGCTCCCGGCTGGGCGTAGCCGGAACCCTGCCCCACCTTGGAAGTTTCCAGAGTGGGGGTGGATGTTCTACTGTCTTGCATTTTCCCTAGTCTATCGATTTTTTTGGCGTGGCAGGCGGTGGGACAGCGAGGGGTGATTTGGTTTCTCTTACTGTTTTTCTGGTCTCTCACCACTGGCATATTTTAACGTTTTCTTGTTTCTAGGACATTAATAGGTTTTATCATTACGTTATGTTATCGTTTCTTTGTTCGTTGTTTAATAAAAGTTCATGTTCATCAGTGGCCTACTCATTTTCGTTTTCCTATTTTTTTCTTTCCAGGTTGTTTCATGGTAAAGTTTCTGTTAACAGGATACAGTGATCACTTCGTTATTATTGCATATGTCCTTTTCACTAGGGGTGCTCTCTGGTCGGGCCAGATGACGTATCTCTAGTAAATGGTCCGGGTGAAAAAGGTGCATCAATCAGTGGGGAGTAGATAGGCATGACAGATTACAACGGGGGAGAACGGTCCGCATTACGTACCCTTTCACTACTTGCAAAGATTTTCCTACGTTTATTTGCAAACAGGGAATACCTCCAAAAAGAACTAATTCCCAAACAGTCAATGTTCGGACAATCAATCAATCAATGAGGAATGAAATAGGTACGACGTGTTAAAGGCTTGCGTTACCTACCCTTCACTATCTGCAAAGGGAGAGAGAATATTCCTATTCTTCCTCGTTTGCAGGTAGAGAAGATCCTTAAGAGAATTAACTTCGAACAATTCAATGCTCGATTGAAACAATCAACAAGGGGTACTGTGAACACAAATGAACGCCGCTTATATACATACGCATTGCTATTTTCAACAGGTTGTTCCTAATGTTTCTATTTTAGCGAGGTCAAAAAGAGATCCCATTAGTGGCCTACTGATTTTGCTCGATTCCTTTTGTTTTTTTACACGATTTTTCGCTATCTGCAAAGACTAAACAGAGTATTGCGACTCTGTGCTTGTTTGTAAATAGAGAATGAACCAAAGAGAACAATCAATCAAATGGAGAGAGAAGCAGGCACGACGGACTACAAAGGGGGCAAAGGGCTGCGTTAACTACCCTTCACTATCTGCAAAGAGAGAGTACTCCTAATAGAAATGAGGGGTGGGGGGCAGCATTCAAAGCAGATCAGTGTGCATAAACACGAAAATGTTTTTACTTACCACGTACTTGACATTCGACAGCTTATGATATTTTCTATTAAAAAACCATTGAAATTCACTGAAAAAACCATAGGTTATAGACCATATATAGTTAGGAATTAGCATTTACAAAACCTTGAAAATTCACTGAAAAAACCATAGGTTATAGACCATATATAGTTAGGAATTAGCATTTACAAAACCTTGAAAATTCACTGAAAAAACCATAGGTTATAGACCATATATAGTTAGGAATTAGCATTTAAAAAACCTTATTTTACTCACACAAAACCATTGAAATTCCATATATAGTTAGTTGCACTAACTATATATCGCGCACCTGCAATCCACTGCTGATGATGTCACATATTACATCATTCATGACATGGTCAGTGACATCACTGATGACATCACTGATGACATCTCAAATGACATCACTGATGACATCACTGATGACATCTCATTTGACATCAATGACCACATCACTGATGATATCATTCATGTGACAATACAATGCATCTCCTCACACTTTAATATAACCTCTGTTACACCCAGTGTTAAATACAGAGTATAATTTTTGAAACCATTGACACACCAATACTAGTTACTACATACGCACTCAGTGATTCCTATGTTTACACACACATTCACTCATTTACCCATACAATCATTCATACATACAATCACTCATCTTTACAACACTATCATATGCACTCATACACCTATACAGACTCTCACACTCTGTCACTCATCCATGGAGTTACTCACACACCTAGTCAGTCCTGTAAAGAATCAATCACACTTCCATTTTCTAATCTATACAGTTAAACATAGAGCACCTTACATTTTGAAACATATACTAACACATAATTACTCTCTTATACAATCATTGATACAAGTACACATTGATCTGCACAGAGTCACACACCTCCCAGCCAGCCACACACACACTCAGTCTCCCATACAAATACTTGGGCAATCAATCAATAACCCATATAGTTACTCATATAGCTACTGATCAACACATGCAGCAGTTTACAGAACAACAGACATAATGATGCACAAATTAAGACAGTTTAGTCACTAACCCATGCACTCAGTGAGACACATTTAATCACTCACTCATACAGTCAGTCACGCACCTACTAAATCCTTCATCCAGACACTTCTACATCTACTCATTCTTCAATATGTAAAACATATTTAAACTTTACAGAAACACACAGTCACTGGATGATGTCATCAGTGATGTCATTTGAGATGTCATCAGTGAACTAACTATATATGGAATTTCAATGGTTTTGTGTGAGTAAAACAAGGTTTTTTAAATGCTAATTCCTAACTATATATGGTCTATAACCTATGGTTTTTTCAGTGAATATATATATATATATATATATATATATATATATATATATATATATATATATATAAAACCATAGTTATAGTTAGGACCTATTATGCATAGGAAATCAGCAACATTCTATTCCCAATAACTTTGGTGCCGATTGATGAATCTTTGCGAAATTTTCCAAACTTTTGGCCAGCTCTGGTCCGCTCCTATCCTGAAAGTTTCGGGGTGATTCGTCAAGTGGGGGCCGAGAAAAATGGGGGGTCCCAAAACATGTTTTCCCAATGCAATTTCCAATAAGACCTTTAGCCACAGCTACAGCCCGAACGGCTGAACGGAATTACACCAAATTTGGCAAAGAGGTAGTCCTCAGTTCAGACTTGTGCCTTTTGCCTAAATGGTGTCAATCTGTTCAGTAGTTCCTGAGAAAATTACAGTTAAAGTCATTTATATATCTATGGGCACTGTGGATCCGCGGAGTGTATGAGGATCGTCATCGTACCATAAGCGCACCCTTCCGATCACGTGCTGAATGCTAATTGGCTGTCAAGTAGTTGTCAACATACAAAACCAGGAACTGTTGGCAGCCATTTTGTGCCTGAGTAGAAGCAAGGTTGGGGAAGTCAGTGGAATATGTGTGCAAAACGTAGTAAGGGGCAGGGTAGAAATAATGTTACCCTCTGGACCTGCTATGGGGGTCTCTGCCAATAAATAAATAAAATAAAACAGTGTTTTTTTATAATTAGCCCCGGGGGGGGGTAAATACCGGGAACAAAATTATTACATTTTATGGGGGCCCACAGGGGCCCCCAGCCCCGGGGATCATCACCCCCCGGGGCTAAAAAGAAAAAAATGGTGGGGGGGTCCAATGTACCCAAAGTCGCGGGGACCACCACTCCCCAGGGCTTTATGTATTGTGGGAGGGGGACTGCGTGGCCCCCTTCCTGGAGCACTCGAGGCCTCCGTTACCCCCCGGGGCTACAAAAAAATGGTTGGGGGTGGGCTGCAAGGTCTCCAAAGCCCCGGGGACCGCCACTCTCCGGGGCTTTATGTATTGTGGGAGGGCCGGCTCCTGTAGTGTCCCGGGGTGTCCATCCCACCCTCCGATAGCAAGGAAATCTGTTCTCTCTTTCAAAATCTAAATGAGACTGCTTTTCCACTTGGGGAGCTGCATGTTAGTAGCTCCCCATGTGGAAAAGCAATGCCGGCTCCCAAACGCATAGAAGTTGTGCACCAAAGGCGCTGGAGTCGGGCACCCTACAGATTATGATTCGTGCATCCAGCACGTGCACACCAGGGGCCCGAACTGAGAGCCATGCTGGGTGCGCGACTTCTAATTTTACCATAAAAAATAGCCCCTATCAGTAATTTCTAATATCCCCGGGGACCCCATCCCCCGGGTCTTATAAAATAATGCCCCCACGGTCCCGCCGGCTCCCTGCCTCCTTTGGGAGCCGGAATTACTTTTCCGCGTGGGGAGATGCTAACTTGCATGTGGAAAAGCAATCTGTTTTGGATTTTGAAAGTGAGAACAGATTTCACTGCTCTGTCTTTCAAAATGCAAACCAAGTTTGCTATAGGAGGGCGAGTGCCGTGAGACTCCCACCCTCCCCCTGACACTGCAAACAGCAGTGTCCAGGGGATAATCACCCCAGGACACTGCAGGAGCTGGCCCTGGGGTGTGGCGTTCCCCAGGGCCCTTGAGTGCTCCAGGCAGAGGGCCACGCAGCCTCCCTCCCATAATACAAAAAGCCCCGGGGGTGGTGGTTCCTGGGGCTTGAGGGGGTTTTTGAGGCCCTTCCACTTCTAATTTTGCAGGGAGGGGGCCTTGGAGCCCACTCCAACCATTTATTTTATAGCTCTGGGGGGTCGCTCTCACTGTTGCATAGCAAACAGCAATGTTGAAAAAATCTTTCCGTAGGATAACAAAGGATTTTGAAGTCCATTTTCTGCGTTTTTGTTGTAGGTTGCAGCCGTTAAAGCGGCGACAATTTTAACTCCGTCTTTGTAAATATGCCACTAAGTTTTGTAATGTCGACAATCTCATCTCCCATTTAAATAGGCACAAAGTATTTATTGAAGTGCATTGTGAATCGCGAAGCAACACTGTCTAATTGTGATTGATACAAATTGAATGACTGGTGTGCTTCTTTTGCTCGTAATGTGCATAGGGGCAGATTTACAAGTTCATTGCGTTACTGTTGCATCATTTTTAAGATGGGAAAAGTGACGCAAAAGTGGCTCAATGGGCTTGTAAATCTGCTATACAGTGTTCTGTCTTATTTTGCTTTCCTTTCTGTCATGTAGAGGATTCTGGGTAAATATAACAGTTTCTGTACAGCTAGTACCTTTCAACCTTACCCCCAAACGGATGTATGACGTTACAACGCATACTTTTACCACGCATACCTTTACAACGCGGTTTTTACATCGCAAACCTTTACAGCGCATAGCGCTTAGAGGTGCTGGATAGTGGTAAGTATAATTTTCTATTCCAACTCCAGTCCCCGTGGACACTAGGGAAGGTGTTGGATAGAAAATGTAACTTATTCCCTATCCTAGAGCGCCCCCCAGCGCAATGCGTTATAATGGTTTGCGTTGTAATGCCTGCGTTGTAATGGTAGTGCGTGGTAAAAGATTCGTTGTAAACGTTGTATACCCCCCAAACTGCTTACTGCCTGTTACCATAGTAACATTCATGGAACACTTAAGTGAGCACAGAGGTTAGAAGTTCACCACACTATGTTGCTAATCGAAACAGTTACTGTGCTGGAGTTTTAAAAGTTTTCCATAGGAACCGTTAGTCGTAGAAGAAGTCAGTGGAAAATATAATAAAAATAATAGCGGTGGTTCGCTGGGGCCCCCACACTCTTGGGTCTTCACTCATGTTGGGAGGGGGGTGCAGTAGGCTGTGTAAATTATATCAGGAAAATAGCAATGCGACTTATTGAAGCTTTCCTTTAATATAATGTGGAATAATGTTTATTTATTAGGCAGTGTTCACTTTTGTTATGGATAGAGTCACTTTGTTACAGGAAATTTAGTAATATGTAGGATGGCGTGTTCTGTATGTGTGCGTGTAACAAATTTGACATTTAATTGGCTAACGTGTTCCAACAACAAGCTTGATGTTCATTGGGTGCGAACTATTGAAAGTAGAAGTGTTTTCTGCAATTGACTTTTGCTCCGGAGAGTAGCAAGGACATCTAACTGGCTTACATATTGTAAGGAGCACTTTCCTGAGCTTTATGTTGGTTGGTTGCGAACTATTGAAAGTAGAAGTGTTGCCAGCCATTCACTTCCGCTCTGCGGAATAGGAGGGACATCTGATTTGCTGACGTGCTCCAAGGAGAACTTTCCCAAGCCTAATGTTGATTGGGTGTAAACTGTTGAAAGTAGAAGTGTTGTCAGCGATTCCTTCCCTCATCGCGGAGTATTAGGGACATTTAATTGGGTAACGTGTTCCAAGCTGGACCTTATGAAGCTTAATGTTCATTGGCTATGAAACATAAAAAGTAGAAGTTTTGGCAGTCATTCCTTTCTCCTCTGCAGAACAACAAAGACATTTTATTGGCTAAAGTGTTTCGAGGACAAGTTTGCTCCTTATTGGGCAACTCACTGTTGTTAGTGAATTTGTGACGTACTTGCAAAGGAGTATGGGAAAAGAAAGTAGTAGAGGGGAGATTAGGGACACTATTAACTCTGTACAGTGGTCACAAGGTGGTGGACAGGGATTATGAAGGTAAAAATTGTTTGTATATGTTTTAAGGGCCATTTACAATATATCTGTGTGGTGTACAAATCACAGCGGAAAAATGACAATGTCTTGCGGTGTTTTTTTTATCAAGTTTGCGGGTGGGATGCTTCCTAGGAGCACTATTTAATTATAATATGGTGTTTACTTTTCTGATTGGGAGGTGTGGTTGCGCAGCAAAAATGTCAGTCTAGGTTTGAAACAGTTTTCATTTAGCAAATACAAATAAACTTTCTTCAGAAACTGATGCTGTATATATGTAAGGGTTTTTTAAGACACAAGGGAGACCCAACAGATAGCTAAGTACCATGGGTATAACAACGTTATAGTGAACAAAACGGTCCTTAGCTTATTTCAGAATCAACAGCACAATACTGTATAGAAACACAATGGAAAACTATACGTGTTATAAAATTTCCAAACCCAGCCGGGAGAGGAGTTTATTTTATAAAGAAGCAATGTTCAATCCAATAATACAAATGTAATCACAAGACACAAGCCTGTGTCGTACATGAAAAGAAGGAAACAGAAAGATAGCATAAGGGTGAAAGGGGTGTCTATCAGGCATAGAGCGAGAGCAAAGACAGGGCACTGTTAATAGGTAAAAAATCAATCACAGTATCGCCTGGAGTGGAATATAAACAATCTTATTGGTCAATATTGTAAATATGAACCCACTCATGGGTGTCGACGTTTCGATCCCTATTGCTCAAATAGATACATGGGATCATCATCAGGACATTTGTAATGAACAAGGCATGCCTGATTGTAAAAGAAGCCTGTTTAGGAGAAACGAAGAGAAAAAGATATTTCAAACAACT
This sequence comes from Lissotriton helveticus, assembly GCF_964261635.1. NCBI lineage: Eukaryota > Metazoa > Chordata > Amphibia > Caudata > Salamandridae > Lissotriton > Lissotriton helveticus. The sequence goes on from NC_136061.1 coordinate 1,789,009,120, forward strand.
TAAGAGTAGTTTGCAGACACATGCCAACTATGTATCGAAATCGCAGTGTGTGGCCAGGTGCACGGTGTTTGTGACTTAATCAAGCATCAAGTAACAGCAATTTCATACTCCTCGGAATCGCAGTGGCGTGCGTGAAGGGCTGCGAGAATCAGGGTGACGTGACGTGATGGTGAACCATTCAATTAATGGTCTACTGGGTATAAGGATTGTTAATGGGGAGTGTCAGTGATAATCAAAGTATCGTGAATGAGGGCGAGGATGGCCTGTGGATTATAATATATAATGCACGTAAGGTCGAAGGTGTGCTACCCTTTAATGATTTAGTCCCGAGACATAATGCTAGGGAGGGAGTCAGGTTGGAATACCCTGATTTTCAAAGTAACACAAACCAAAGTTTCTTAATTAATAAAGCTGAACCGGAAAACGTACCACGCAGTAAACTGACATGGAGGTCTCTTCGGGGGTCCGGACGAAATTGGTAATGAAGGATAATTACACAGTGTTAATCGTTTTCAACCGCGAGGGATGGCGCTGAAAACAGAGAGGCGCATTTAATATCAGGCTACCGGGGAAGGCTCTGTAAATAAGGGCGGCGCTAGGCGGGAGGGTCTTGCTTACCTTGATGTGCTCAAATGGCAAGCAATACGGAGTTTAAAAGTATCCGTGTAGGTAACAAGGACCATACACGTGGGATCCCAACAATGTGGATTTTGACGCTGTAAGGCAAGGAGTAGGGAATGAAACAGTGCAAGCCAACGGGCGGGTCATGGCCGAACATATTGGAAGCTCCGCATTTACTTACTCAGTCCCGATGAGGACTCGTCTTCCCGTGGCTTCTCGGTCGATGCCGAATGCAAGTCAGTGGACTGCGAGAGCGCGCCGAATAGTAAACAGCCGCGCAGATCACATGACCTTCACTACGAGTGCCATGCCTGAGAGGCGGGATGTCTACTGTGGGGGCCATCTTGTAATGGATAGATACGGGGGATGGAGTGCAGGTGCAAACAAGGTGATGGTGCCAAGGTGACTTTAGAAACGGTGAATAATAATTAATAAAAACACATTAATTAACCAGTTGGTAATTCACTTCCAGGAGGTCACATTTACGGTCTTCCATTTAGACATGGAGTATTCATTGCGCAGCACTAAACCAGAAGGTTAGTCCATTACTGTCTTATCTTATAGAGTCATTGTTCAATGTTCAATCAGAGCAACGTAGTCCAGTCCTCACTTCGATTGAGCCCGGTCCGAATGGTATTGAATTGAATGATGGATTTCAATTCCTCACGATTTAGCAACTGCTGTAGGTTACCACCCCTCTGTGGTAGTTTGACGGATTTCAGGACTGTCCATTGGAGGTCATCCGCTGTATGCTTCATGCTGGCATAATGTTCAACCAGGGGTGCATTTGGAGTGCCACACCTAATGCGGCTTCGATGTTGACTTATTCTGGTCCTTATTTTTTGAGTAGTTTGGCCCACATACATCTGCGGGCAAGGACATAGAATAGCATAAATCAAATTGTGACTATTACAGTTTGTGAAGTCTCTTAATTCAATTGTGATGTTATTGTGACTAAACGTGCGCCCCTCAAGTGTCAAATCACAAACAATGCAATGTCCACATTTCACATGACCTCTAACTGGGGGCAGGCCCCAACTAGACTCAATCGTACCTGTCGGGGGTTGCGAAGGTAAGGCAGCTCGTACCAAATGGTCTTTTATATTTCTGCTTTTCTTGAAAGCAAACAGAGGTTTATCAAAGGCCAGCTGCCCTGCATTTAGGGTTGGCCAGTGACGTAGAATTGTTTTACGAATTTTATCAGAGATTGGGGAAAAGGTTGTGACACAGGCAATCCTGCCTGCACTGGGCCTAGTTTTGGGTTGGAGGAGAACCTCTCTGGGACAATACCATGCACGTTTCGAGGCATTCCGCACTATCCTGTTCGGATAACCTCTTGATTTGAGTTTTGAGCACAGGATCGCAGCCTCTTTAAAGTAATCAACTTTAGCAGAGCAATTCCTTCTAATCCGAAGGAACTGTGAATAGGGAAGTGAGTCTTTCAGGGCTTTAGGGTGATTACTATTGTACCTGAGTAATGTATTTCGCTCGGTCCGTTTCCTATAGAGTCGAGTGAGTAACTCCCCTGCCTCATGATAAATCAAGAGATCCAAGAATGGTATCTCTGTTTTATGACTTGAGAGAGTAAACTGCAAATTGTCACAATTGTTGTTCAACCAGTGCAAGAATGAATTTAGACCTTCTCTCTCTGAATTCCAAATCAGAAAAATATCGTCTATGTACCGGCGCCAAATACCAATGCTGGTTCTAAATGGATTTGTGTCGGCTAGGATTGTACTTGTCTCAAGCGCATCCATGTAAAGAATGGCCAGATGGGGAGCAAAAATCGCTCCCATTGAGCATCCCTTTATCTGTTGGTAGAACGTCCCGTCAAAGATAAAGAAGTTTTTGGTAAGACAGAGTTCTAGCAATTGCAAGACAAACAATGTCGGTACATAGGGTACCGACATTGTTTGTCTTGCAATTGCTAGAACTCTGTCTTACCAAAAACTTCTTTATCTTTGACGGGACGTTCTACCAACAGATAAAGGGATGCTCAATGGGAGCGATTTTTGCTCCCCATCTGGCCATTCTTTACATGGATGCGCTTGAGACAAGTACAATCCTAGCCGACACAAATCCATTTAGAACCAGCATTGGTATTTGGCGCCGGTACATAGACGATATTTTTCTGATTTGGAATTCAGAGAGAGAAGGTCTAAATTCATTCTTGCACTGGTTGAACAACAATTGTGACAATTTGCAGTTTACTCTCTCAAGTCATAAAACAGAGATACCATTCTTGGATCTCTTGATTTATCATGAGGCAGGGGAGTTACTCACTCGACTCTATAGGAAACCGACCGAGCGAAATACATTACTCAGGTACAATAGTAATCACCCTAAAGCCCTGAAAGACTCACTTCCCTATTCACAGTTCCTTCGGATTAGAAGGAATTGCTCTGCTAAAGTTGATTACTTTAAAGAGGCTGCGATCCTGTGCTCAAAACTCAAATCAAGAGGTTATCCGAACAGGATAGTGCGGAATGCCTCGAAACGTGCATGGTATTGTCCCAGAGAGGTTCTCCTCCAACCCAAAACTAGGCCCAGTGCAGGCAGGATTGCCTGTGTCACAACCTTTTCCCCAATCTCTGATAAAATTCGTAAAACAATTCTACGTCACTGGCCAACCCTAAATGCAGGGCAGCTGGCCTTTGATAAACCTCTGTTTGCTTTCAAGAAAAGCAGAAATATAAAAGACCATTTGGTACGAGCTGCCTTACCTTCGCAACCCCCGACAGGTACGATTGAGTCTAGTTGGGGCCTGCCCCCAGTTAGAGGTCATGTGAAATGTGGACATTGCATTGTTTGTGATTTGACACTTGAGGGGCGCACGTTTAGTCACAATAACATCACAATTGAATTAAGAGACTTCACAAACTGTAATAGTCACAATTTGATTTATGCTATTCTATGTCCTTGCCCGCAGATGTATGTGGGCCAAACTACTCAAAAAATAAGGACCAGAATAAGTCAACATCGAAGCCGCATTAGGTGTGGCACTCCAAATGCACCCCTGGTTGAACATTATGCCAGCATGAAGCATACAGCGGATGACCTCCAATGGACAGTCCTGAAATCCGTCAAACTACCACAGAGGGGTGGTAACCTACAGCAGTTGCTAAATCGTGAGGAATTGAAATCCATCATTCAATTCAATACCATTCGGACCGGGCTCAATCGAAGTGAGGACTGGACTACGTTGCTCTGATTGAACATTGAACAATGACTCTATAAGATAAGACAGTAATGGACTAACCTTCTGGTTTAGTGCTGCGCAATGAATACTCCATGTCTAAATGGAAGACCGTAAATGTGACCTCCTGGAAGTGAATTACCAACTGGTTAATTAATGTGTTTTTATTAATTATTATTCACCGTTTCTAAAGTCACCTTGGCACCATCACCTTGTTTGCACCTGCACTCCATCCCCCGTATCTATCCATTACAAGATGGCCCCCACAGTAGACATCCCGCCTCTCAGGCATGGCACTCGTAGTGAAGGTCATGTGATCTGCGCGGCTGTTTACTATTCGGCGCGCTCTCGCAGTCCACTGACTTGCATTCGGCATCGACCGAGAAGCCACGGGAAGACGAGTCCTCATCGGGACTGAGTAAGTAAATGCGGAGCTTCCAATATGTTCGGCCATGACCCGCCCGGTAGCCTGATATTAAATGCGCCTCTCTGTTTTCAGCGCCATCCCTCGCGGTTGAAAACGATTAACACTGTGTAATTATCCTTCATTACCAATTTCGTCCGGACCCCCGAAGAGACCTCCATGTCAGTTTACTGCGTGGTACGTTTTCCGGTTCAGCTTTATTAATTAAGAAACTTTGGTTTGTGTTACTTTGAAAATCAGGGTATTCCAACCTGACTCCCTCCCTAGCATTATGTCTCGGGACTAAATCATTAAAGGGTAGCACACCTTCGACCTTACGTGCATTATATATTATAATCCACAGGCCATCCTCGCCCTCATTCACGATACTTTGATTATCACTGACACTCCCCATTAACAATCCTTATACCCAGTAGACCATTAATTGAATGGTTCACCATCACGTCACGTCACCCTGATTCTCGCAGCCCTTCACGCACGCCACTGCGATTCCGAGGAGTATGAAATTGCTGTTACTTGATGCTTGATTAAGTCACAAACACCGTGCACCTGGCCACACACTGCGATTTCGATACATAGTTGGCATGTGTCTGCAAACTACTCTTAAGTTGTTTGAAATATCTTTTTCTCTTCGTTTCTCCTAAACAGGCTTCTTTTACAATCAGGCATGCCTTGTTCATTACAAATGTCCTGATGATGATCCCATGTATCTATTTGAGCAATAGGGATCGAAACGTCGACACCCATGAGTGGGTTCATATTTACAATATTGACCAATAAGATTGTTTATATTCCACTCCAGGCGATACTGTGATTGATTTTTTACCTATTAACAGTGCCCTGTCTTTGCTCTCGCTCTATGCCTGATAGACACCCCTTTCACCCTTATGCTATCTTTCTGTTTCCTTCTTTTCATGTACGACACAGGCTTGTGTCTTGTGATTACATTTGTATTATTGGATTGAACATTGCTTCTTTATAAAATAAACTCCTCTCCCGGCTGGGTTTGGAAATTTTATAACACGTATAGTTTTCCATTGTGTTTCTATACAGTATTGTGCTGTTGATTCTGAAATAAGCTAAGGACCGTTTTGTTCACTATAACGTATATATGTAAGGGATTACAATTAAAAATGCAATTTCATAAAATATCAGTTAAGCGTGGTCATACTCTCCTTTTTTCTGCTATAGTTTGTAAAAGTGTTGCCCCATTTTCTTGATAATGTAAGAGGGTGTCAGTTACTTTTAGATAAAGTAGAATAGAAGTGCTACAACAAACCCTCCCGCACTACATTATCTGAGGTGAGGAGCACAAGTAAAAAACAGTTAAATACAAGTGACTTCATATTACATAGAAATGTATGCATTATTATTTTTCAAATTTGTATTCTGTAACGTTCTGTCGTAGTGCTTAGAGGTCGCACACTGTTCCGCTAACAAATCATATACTCACTTAAGAATATATAGGATGGTACTATTCTAATATACAGAACTGGTCCTATATATTCTTTAGGGAGAAGGTGAATAGGAACCGCAAATGAGAAGAATAGAAATTAGAAAATAACATTCAGAAATGTAGGGGTTATCAAATATTTAAAGTAACAAAGTATGTATGCAAGCTATATTTTTTATTCTGCAATTTCGTAAAATATGCTCACTGAAAAGAATATCTGATCAAGTAGGTTGTAATGCTTTCTAAGCTGTATTACAGATGGCGCTGAAAAATCTCATATTCCTCTTCTGTAAGAATAGGACAATCTATTACAATATAACGATTGATACCATTGTTACAGTAAAAAGAAAATGATAATAAAGTTATCTATTTAACAGAACATACATAATAAAATACTTTCGCGTTGTTATTATTTTTTTAACTTCTTTTCTCCGGGAGGTCAAAAAGTTTGATCTTCATGGCGACGGGTCATAAACTCCTCTGAGATCATGACTGTGAAAATTATAACATATATATATTCACAGTATATGATCAAAAGGGGGGCACAGACTAAAAACCAGAAGCTGGTGACGTTCCTTATATATCTTTACTCTTTGTGACGACGGGTCATAAAGTCCACTGAGATTAGCATAACTGTTAATTTTAGAATGTACATATTAATAGTATATAATCCCTAGGGAAAAACACACTAACAGCTGCAAGGTGGTGACGTTAATTGAAAATGTTTGGGGTTTGCGCCGATGGGTCACCAACACCTCTGAAGCGAAGTACAGTGTCAATAATATAATATCGAAATTCACAATATATAAGCTGAAAGGAGGCAGAAAAGGAGCAATGTTTGTTGTAATCTATCTGTTTCTGAAAACAAGCTGCTGACGTTACAGAGAAAAAGGGAAAAACATGCAATAACACTTTTTTCTAGATATAAATGTTTAAATATTGAGAAATAGCCACTAATTATAACTATCTACTATGCCATAATGAAACAACTTACAACTCCGGAATATGTTTGCTGACGCAAAGCAAGAATCCAATGCTAGAAAAGGGAACCTGCATCACAGATTGGCGACGCAGAAATAACTCGCGAAAACGAAACTAATCGCACAATAGGTGTGGTTTATATAGGTTTTGCTTGTTTAGTAGTCTATGGAAGGAAGATTTGGCTCTGCCTATGTAGATGTCAGGTTTTACAGTTTAACCATGCTCACGTTTTAACTGTTTTACTTTTGCACGTGTTGGGAAAGGTTACAAACTGTGAAGCTGTAAAGGTTTCGATTTCCATAGTAACACGTATAAGGTCCTTATTATCTACATACGTTGGAGAGTTTAAAACGTGTTACCTGGTAAACTGTGTCCTTTGCATTCTCATGATTAAAAACATCTAAATAGAAGATATAAATAAAATTGTTTACAATAGAAGAAAAAAGAATGTATTAATATTTGTTATCACTATGCTTTTTAATAAAAAAATGCCAGCATTTGTAAAGCGTAGAGCTACTCCCGGAAAGGTGTGCCGGCGTTTGAGGCGTTGGGAAGATTAAGCAAGGTGTTACCTACAGTGAGATAGTGGTGGGCTAAGATGTTGATGGAGTTTAGAATCGAACTGTGAACACTGTTCTTGAAAGTGAGGTATTATAGGTGCTGCGTCATACTTTTACCACACTTATATGTTAATTACTGCTAATTAAGTTGAAAATACTCCTAAATTATAAGTAGGGCTCCTTGATTTATGTTTTTATTGATTTTTATAGATAAATACAGACAGAAAAGTTGTTTCCTCTCTGTATTTATTTATAGTGTGGATAAATACGGAAATTTGATTATTTTTTGAGCGTGTGTAAATGCAGTTCATCATGAGTACTAGGACAATAGGTCTGTCGTTCTAAAAGCAAAAGGGTAAAAACAATAAAAGACTTTTAGTAAAGAGCCTTAAAGAGCAATATATATATCCTTGTGTAAGAAAACGTTCACATTTTAATATGAAGGTTGTGTATTGGTTATCATCTAAGAGTGTTTACATGATTCATTTTTTACAAAACTCGAAATATATATTGGTAAATACACATACAATTATTAAGTTATACTAAGGAATTATCTTTTAAAAACCTTTGAAATTCACTGAAAAAAACATAAGTTTCAGGCAGGTTATAGTTGGATTTATCATTAAAAAAAACTTAGAAATTCACTGAAAAAAACATAGGTTTCACTGGTGTTATAGTCAGCTGGACATTTCACTCTACAAAACCATTGAAATTCCTCTGTTATAGTTAGTTGTACTGAGTATAACTTGCGCACCTGCAATCCACTGCTGATGATGTCACATATTACATCATTCATGACATGGTCAGTGACATCACTGATGACATCACTGATGACATCTCAAATGAGATCACTGATTACATTTATATGACGAATTGACTTTTGCAGTTGAATATTTGTTGAATTCTCCATGTGCCCTTGTTTGTCATTGTTATTTCCTTTGTGTTTTGGGCAATATGGATGGAAAAGACCTGGGCATGGAATCATGAGAATGACCAATTTGTTAGTAAAACCATAGCCTGGCTAAGATACATTGATGACTTGCTGCTGATATGCGACGGAATGAAAGGGGAATTCGCAGAGTACTTCAAAGTATTAAATGATTCCAACTTCAAACTCAAATTCACATATGACATCAGGGAAGAGAGGGCGGTATTTTTAGATACTGAAATCTTCATCCAGAACAATGAAGTCCATATAACTCTGCACCGCAAGAGCACTGCCACCAATGCGGTTTTACATGCTCAAAGTTTTCAGAAACCCAGCTTGATTAAAAATGTCCCATATGGCAAATTCCTCAGAATAAAAAGAATCTGTTCGAGAGAAGAAGAATGGATCAAACACCAAAGACAAGCCACAACTAGATTTGAAAAAAGAGAGTACAATCCTGGAACCATCAAAGCTGCTCTAAACCAAACACTGTCAGTAAATAGCACACTGAAAGAAAAACAAGTGGAAGAAAATAATGACAAGAAAATACGATTAATCACCACATACTCCACGGCTAACAACAACTGATGAAAATCTTAAGAAAGAATTGGCATATACTTCCTATGGCCACTACAACATCAGAAATCGTGTGAAACCATCCTGATATAACTTATCACAGGGCCAGGAACTTAAGAGATCAGTTGGTCCATAGCCATTTTCAACCACAGAAGAAACCGGAAACATGGTTGAAACCAAAAGGGTTCTACAAATGCACAAGCTGCAAGGTGTGTTGCATTGCCCAAAACACCAAGGAAATAACAATGGCAAACAAGGGCATGTGAAGAATTCAACAACTAATCAACTGCAAAAGTCAATTTGCCATATATATCATTGAATCTCCGTGCTCCTTGAAATATGTAGGGAGCACGAAATGTGAGTTGAAAAAACTTATTTTGGAGCATGTCCGAGCAACTATTAATATTACTGACAGGAGCAACGCCGTTGCCAAACACATGGAGAGAGATCATGGGGGCAACTGGAAGGAACTCAAGTTCTATGCTGTGGAAAGTGTGGGAATACACCCGAGAGGAGGGGATCATGAAAAAACGGTGCATCAAAAAGAATCGAAACACATCCTGAACTTCCGTACTTTAAGCCCGCATGGATTAAATCAGGATGAGGAATTACATTACCACCTCTGATAACTGTCATGTTTGGTAGCTCCCTGAGAGATGGGTTAGAACTAGGAGCTGAACAGACTAACTTTCCTCTTTAAGTAACTTTCAACTTCACATTACATTTTAATCTCACACATCACACATCTTAGGTTCCATAATTTTGACACATCACAGGGTGTTAGTGTGGCTCACTGGTTAGAGGCGGCAGACCCGAGAGCAGAGGACGGCCCGGGACCAGGGTTCGATTCCCGGCGCGGTAGGTTTCTGGACCAGGGTCAGCGGACTCGATAATTCTCTCGCCTCGGTGCCCACTCTGATCAGCGTTCACACTCGGCAACTCTGGGCATTAGCTTGCCTCATCTTCACTAACGGCCCCACCAGACCGCCGGGGATGCCTGGTCTCACCCTGGAGATACCCATTAAGGGACCATCTCTCAGGGAAGCCAGGAAGGGTTTCGCAGCGGTCGAAGCGCCTTGGGACCCTACGGGTAAGTAGTGCGCTATATAAATGCCTATACATTTACATACACACATTTAGTAGAGTCCGAAGCAAGGGGTGACCCAATGTAAGATTAACTGTATCAACAGTGATAGACCAAGGGGAAAAGCAATAAATTGAGTACCCACTAGAGGGTTGAATGGTCATAACAATTTGAATTACATGTAACACTTAAGCCCACTGGAGGGCCAAGTTGTGGCAAGCAAAAATTGCACTATGGAGATAGGCATACAAGAATGAATCCTGCCGTTCCTAGACATGATGTATTTCACACGATAAATTGTAGATAGTCCCATTATTAGGAATTGTCTTATATTGCACTACATATCCCACAATGCCCTAAGATAGGAACAGGATAAGACACCACCATGAATTTTTGCACTTTAGATTAAATGACAGAAATAACTGCATGTCCCAAAATGCCCTGTGTCAGGAACAGGAAATGATGTCACTTTGTATTTTGTATTTTTCTGGGTAGACATTTGAGGTGAGCAGATTTAGAATATTATGCAGCCACCCTCCCAATGCCTATTTTGGCCCCGGGCACCCCATCCCCCGGGGCACAGCAATTTCTTTTTTAGATTAAAAAAGCGATGGGGCCATAGCACCCCCTCCCGACCCATTTGTGGCCCTGGGGACCCCAACCCACGGGGCAAGGCCATCATCACCTTGGGGATTGCAGGGGGTGCCTGAAGGCCCCTGTGGTCCCAGCCAGCTCCTACCTCCTGTGGTAGCTGGCATTGATATTTACTTGCTAAGATGCAGCTCCCTGGGGGTAAAAAGCAAAGTGTGCTCACTTTGACCAAGCGAGAGCCCAGTATTCTTTGTCTGCACTCTTTCCGATATCCTTGTGCCCGTGCCCGAGTAGCCACTACCACCACCGAAGGATCAGTTCGTGGGAGTGAAACCATAACACCCAAGCTGCAATGCGAGGCACCCAGGAGGTGCATCACCAGGTCGTCACCGCCAGCGCCGGAGGTGCTTTAAATCCCGGGCAGGGCTCACACAGCGTGGGAGCCCAGTATTCTCTGTCTTCATTCTTGCCGATTTCCTTGTGCCCGTGCCCGAGTAGCCACTACCACCACCGAAGGATCAGTTTGGTGGAGCGAAACCGATACCCCCAAGTTGCAACGCGAGGCGCCCAGGAGGCACGTCACCAGCTCGTCACCACCAGCGCCGGAGGCGCTTTAAATCCTGGGGAGGGTTCACGCAGCACGGGATGCGTGCCAGTCCGTGACAGGACGTGGCAGGGCAGGGCCAGTCTCTGTGCCTGTGCAATCGAACACAACGGTAAGGAGCCTTCTGTTTGTTTGACCACTGCTACCACCATCAAACATGGGCAAAAAGAAGCTACCTACGTTAGGAGGACAATTACCCCCTAAAACTGCCCCGATAACAAATTACCTAAAAAGTGCATTGGGCATCATTGACAGTGAAATCGTACAAGTTGAGGAACAACTGGTGGCTACCAAATTTGCACTTAATGCCATGATAAGGGACAATGTATTAGAGGGCGAGATTATACCACGAATATGTGTGCATGAGAAGGGTGAAAAGGTCAAGGAGAAAGGACGTAGTAGAAGTATTGATCCTGCTTCTGAACACTCTTATGGACAATCAAATGGACATCTCAACCCCTATGAGTTTACCTCGCAATTAGAGATTTCATTGTTGACTAACATTACATCACCAATATCCCTTCCAGCCAAAAAGAAAAATAATCAATCGACAATTGTCAATATTTCTCTGATGGAAGAGCAGGCTGATGGGCAGGCAAATAAGCCTACTCCCACTCCTACGATAAAATCTAAATCTGAGAATAAAATGGTGGGTATCAAATCTGCTTTTCAAAGGGATCATCATAAAAAGGATAGCCAGGTGGAACATGATCATGAAAAGTTCTTTAAAAAACTCCACAGTAAATTAGAACTCATTGAACACGTCTTATGACTGAAATTACATCACTACAGAAAGATGTGTCTTTTTTAACAGAGTTGGTTCTTAATAATCAATCACCAAATACTAAAAATAAAACATCTGGTACTATAGGATTAGATCGACATGTACTCAGTAGAGACATAGAGGAAAGGGATTATGTAACCACAATAGATTAGGCTGTACATAGAGAGTTACACAAGACAAATATGCCAACTTTGTACAAAGAAACTATATCACGACCTGTCTTAGGTCAGAGATCAGATAAAGAAGTTAAATCCCATGATAACCCACATTCTGCAAGGGAACTTAATACTCCGCCCCTATCTAGTAGAGCACCACCTGGTGAGGATGACCCTAATCGTAAAGTACTGTTTAATCTTCCGCCCCAGGCTACACCACATGTTAGTGTTTTAAAAAATGTTCCAAAGCTAATTACAAACAAGAAAGAAATGTATGATACTTTAAAAATTCAAGTAGTTCACTGGTTTACCATAAATAGTGTTGTCGGGCGCATATTCTCTATCAAGACATAATCATGCTACGGAGAGTCGATTGGGTGGGCGATTCTAGAAAATCATGCGATGGAGAGTGTGTAGTGGTTAACTTCCAAAATCGTAAATTAGTGGGCAAATTGTTAATTCATTTTGCGGATAATTACAATGGATTTTGTCTAGCTATAAATGACCGTATTATGGCAGTCCCACTTGGTTTCTTTTGCAAACCTATTCCAAATAAACACCACATAAAATAGAGATACCAACCAATGTTAAATTTCCCTCTGTACAACAGATTCTCTCCACTCCGCAGATGTAGCGAAGTAGACTGACTTAGATGGATAAGGGGTGACCATTGGAATCTGAACTTGGGTGACAATGCTTATTCCTGGTCTCCCGATATGTATATACCTACAAAACCAGAATTGGTGGGTGCAGTGGATCATATGTTTATCAGCGAAGACATCCCTAATGTAATAAATTTGACCATTAATAACAAACAAGAAAGCCAAGTGGCCTTAGGTCCACAAGAGGATATGGTTAAATTACATACCCATGTTATTAGACATCCACTAAAGGGTGAACACGAGAGCAGTGGGCTTTTGTTACCCATTGATGAAACATTTAAATGTATGACCTGGAATATAGCGGGCGTTAAAAGTAAACATAAAGACGAGGATTGTCTAAAAATGTTAGATGAATATACGATCATCTTAATCCAAGAGACATGGTGTACTGAGCCATTCTTTATAGATGGCTTTCAAACAATCAGCACCAATGCTAGACCGTCAAGAATGGGAAGAGCAAAAGGTGGCTTCGCTATTCTGATTGCGCCTACTTCACCTCTATCCTTAAGTAAAACCTTTGACTCCTCCGAATATTACCAATTTTTGAATCTTCGCTCGCTAGAAAGTCAGGCATTGGTCATAATACATTTTTATAATAACAGTTTTGACAAAACAAAGTGTAAAGTAATTACATCATTTGAAAATGAGCTGGTTAATTTTTTGAAGGGTGTCAAAGGGGATTATAATCTTATTTGGGCTGGCGAGTTTAACTGTGTTAAGTGTGCTCATGATGTGGGTGAACCCTACGGGTATTATGATGTTTTAGGGGACAGGATTCCACACTTTATACACGATGGGTATGGTGAGACAATTAACTATATGATGCACAAGTATGATCTATCTGTCTTAGAACCAACAGGCCCTGATGGAAAATACTTGCCACCCTCGTTTGTAGGAAGCAGGTGTAACCAGGTGATTTCTTCTTATATTGAAAACAGCCTCTTTAGTGACCATAATCCATTCACTATCACAATCAGACTAGATTTCTTCTCTAGAAAAAGAGGCAAACAACTGGATGAAGAAATTATTACCTATGGCAATGGAGTCTCTATTAAATGAACAGGAGTGAATCCAGTAACTTTTATGGAACAGTTTATAGGGAAATCACAAGGTGATATTGAGATTTGCCTCGAAGCCTCTTCCACTGTCCTGGCAATTGTAAATGCCTTCTGTAATAACACCACCTCTATTGCCAGGGATCTTACAACTAAAAGGAAAAAGCAAATGTGCAATATTAACCCTAGATGGTTTTCCACCTATCCTCAAAATTAAATAGAGACCTGAAACTGGTGTTAAAACAAAAGCCAAGAAATAATACTAGGATTCGTATGGTGAGGTAAGATTATCATCATGCCCTAATAGAAAGGAAAATAGAGATACGTGAGGGGGGGTGGGAAAAATTAATCCAAGCAGCAGCTACAAATGATCGAGTGCTATTCTGGAAAATTGTAAATCATCCTTTTTTCAATGAGAATAGTTTAGCAAAAATTAATACTGTTATTGCTCCGGAAGCTTGGGTATCACACTTTGAGCATCTTTTTATTCAAGGCGCTATAAAAAGTATTAACACAATTGTTGATACATTTATAACCATAGAACTGGTCGGAATGGCTCCAATAACTCCAGACGAAATAAAAACTGCACTGGAAAAAAGTGCAAATGGGAAAGCGTCTGGCGCAGATGGTGAGCCAATTGACATATTTAAGTTTAACACGGCCCTCTGGATGCCCATATTATTGAATGTCTTTAATGCAACATTGAAAGGCGCTGTACCTGCAACCTGGGTAGAGAGCATTATCGTACCCATTTTTTAAAAATGGGACAGGTGAATGGATAATTGCTGCTGTCCAATATCACTTCTTGATTCCTCCTTTAAAGTGATGGGCTGTATTTTGTTAGACAGGCTTGAAAAGTGGGCAACTGAAGGTAACATCCTATCAGATGCCCAGTACGGATTCAGAAGAGGTATTAGAATGGTGGAACAATGCCTGAATTTAGATTTACTAATAGGGAAATATACCCTAGTAAAGGAAGGGGGGTTACATTTATGCTTTGTAGACCTAACTAGTGCTTTTGACCTAGTTAACCATCAAACACTATGGCAAACACTAAAGGGGCAAGGCGCACCCTTAGAAACTATTAACTACCAGTCCCAGATTTACAATGTTTAACTTCTAGGGTATCTTTTGGAAAAAGAGAAGAATGCACTTCAGCCTTTAGAGTTACATGTGGCATAAGACAGGTTTGCGTATTAGCACCCTTTTTATTCTCTCTTTATATTAATAGTGTAGACTCTTTCCTACAATCACTACCAGTAGATGCCCCAAAAGTTGGTCCGCGCACTACGCCAGTCCTCTTATATGCGGACGACGCTGTCCTCATTTCTAGGACAGCAAATGGGCTGCAACACTTATTTGAAAATTCTGTGTCATTTATGACCGACAAAAGTCTACAGCTCCATTTTAAAAAAATCATTTGTGATGACATGTGGGAAAAATAGACATAAGATCAGACAACACCATGCTGGAGGGGTTGTTATAATTAGAGTCTCTACTTTCTCATATTTAGGAGTGCTTTTTAGCAAAACAGGCCAATGGAATATGCACATTGAACTGAACAGCATGACATTTTTAAGAGTGACGGAAAGTATTTTTTGATTTGCCACAAAATTTGGAAATATGCCCATACAAGAGATTTTAGCCCTGTATCGGATCGAGTGTATCACTTGGGTTTGCTTTGGGGCTGCGATTTCAGGGAAAGCACCTATTGCTACTTTATAAACACAAGAAAATAAATTCTTTAATAGACTATTAGCGGTCCCTCAAGCCACAGCAAATTGCATAGTACATAAGGAACTAATGGCCCATACCTAACCGACACAATAAATTTAGCCGGCTTGCTCCTGTGGCGAGGGTTATGGTCCAAGGATGAAACTAAATTCTCAAAAGTAATAATATGGACTGTCTGACACTTGATTTTAACAGGAAAATTCCGTGGTTGGAACAAATCTCAAAATTATTAACCTATTGTAAAATTGACTTTGATGAAAAGAATTCTTCAACCATTCAAGAGATTAGCAAAAGAGACCTGAGGGCCAGATATTACAAACCTGTGGAAATGGATAGAGATAGAGTTGCTAACTTAAAAGAAAGTGTTCTCTCCTACCATGAACGGGTAGCCATGGTTGGCTTATCCTCATACCTTTTAATGGTGAGAAATATCCAGCATAGATTTTACCTAACAAGGTTGAGGATGGATACATTACATCTTTTAGTAGCCTTCCCAAAAATAAAAAAATGGAACCACAAACTATCTAACTTCTCATGTGATGGAAGATCTGCACAATTAACTATGCACTTTATCCTATTTTGTAATTTTTATATAGATGTACGGAAATTGTTTTTAAAGTCTCTATTTTTATCTAATAGCCTTTTTAATTACAAACATGCTTTCAGCCTTATTTGTAATCTGGGAAATGCGAAAATTATTAATTCCGTTATCAGATATGTTCAATGTGCAATTAGAAAAAGAAAAGACTATACTTATCTGGAAGCCTTATCATATCAGAATGTGGACGATTGTGGCGCTTCGGGTTCGCAACTACTGGCTGGCGCTGGTGTAGGCGAGGTTACATCCCCCTCGAATAGACTTACTGACACAGGTAGTTTGGGTAACGCAGGTTTTATTAACTTAAAGGTCCTTTTTCGGTGTATGGTTTTCCTGTAGTATGGCAGGGGGCTTTCTGAATCCTCAGAGAGTCTTTGCTGGCGTTTCTCTGACGCTTTCCGCCTTTCGTCCCGGTGTCTTCTGGGACTGGTGGTCCGGACCTCTTCCTCCACGATGTCGTGGCGTCTCGTCAGTGCAGGGAAGAAAGACAGTGGCATATTAGATGTCTGTCCTGCCTACCAGAACAGGGGAGGGGGGTGAGGGAACACACGTGCACAGCTAGTCAACTGAGGTCCAGGGTGCCGGAGTAGTGAGGGAGGGGTAGTGCACGGGATGGGAACAAGTAGCTGTTAAGGGTGTTTAACCCACTTAAAGCCCGCCCAGCCCGAAAGCCTTGATCGTACCTCTGGTAGCCACACTTCCCTTGAAGCGTGGCTGGGCGAAGCGCCTTCCGGTTGGCCTCCTGGCTTGCTGGGTTCTGCTCCTTTGGACCTTCCGATTTCCGCGCTCCTCTCTGCCTCCGTCCTCCGATGTTCTCTCTCCTCCGGTCTCCTCTCTGCCTCCGTCCTCCGATGTTCTCTCTCCTCTGGTCTCCTCTCCGCCTCCGTCCTCCGATGTTCTCTCTCCTCTGGTCTCCTCTCCGCCTCCTGACTCTGCTCCGCTCCGCCTTCGTCTCCACTCCTCGGCTCCCGCCTCTCCTCGGCTTTCGTCTCCAACCTCCACTCGACTCCGCTCTCTTCCTCCTCTTCACCTCGCCTTCCGTCTCTCTCACCTCCGTCGCCTCCGGGTGTAATACACACCTGTGTGCTTTCCTGTGCGGCCTTTACCTGGGATGAGGGGGTGTGCCAAGTGACGTTGTCCTGTTCCAACTCCGCCCAGTTAAAGAAACAGGGCTCACCACTCTCTTCCGGTTCTGTGTCGCCGAGTGCATCAGTGTCTCTCCAGGCCCCTGTGTGCTGATTAAAAAGAGGGGAGACAGGTAAGCCAGGCGGATCCGGGTCCTCCCCGTTACACCCCTCCCCCCTTGGATTCTCCCGATCGGGGAGAGGATAACGGGAGAGGTAGTCAGCGCTAGCGTTGTCCTTCCCTTTTCTGTGCAGAATTTGGAAGGAGAAAGGTTGCAATGAAAGGAACCACCGCATCACTCTTGGGTTGTTGGATGCATTGCGACTCATCCATTGGAGTGGGGCATGATCGGTATACAGTTTAAATGGGTGTCCCTCCAGGTAATACCGTAGTTTGTCTATCGCCCATTTGATAGCCAGGCATTCTTTTTCAATCGTGGGGTACCTCACCTCTCTGGGAAACAGTTTTCGGCTTATAAACAGTATTGGGTGCTCTATCCCCTCTTTGGTCACCTGAGATAACACTGCCCCTATCCCGAAGTCTGAGGCGTCTGTGTGAAGAATGAAGGGTTTGGTGAAATCGGGGGAGGAGAGCACCGGGCTGGTGGTGATTACTTCTTTAAGGGTCTGGAAGGCCCTTCTCATCTCAGGGGTTGGTTTCTGAAACCCGGATTTCGGGGTCTGTTTTTTAAGGGTATCGGTGAGTGGGGCAGCTATATCCGAGAAGGAGGGTATGAACCTACGATAGTACCCCACCAACCCCAAGAAGGCCCGCATGTCCCTGAGGTTAGTGGGAAACGGGGTGTCAGCAATGGCTCGGACCTTTTCGATTTGGGGTTCGATGACTCCATGCCCCTATACGTACCCCAGATACTTCACTTTTTGGAAGCCGATCCTCGATTTCTTGGCATTGATGTGTAGACCCGCTTTAACTAACTGTTGCAGGATAGTTTCTAAGTGTCTGAGGTGGGACTCCCAGTCAGGGCTGAAGATGATAATATCGTCCAAGTAGGTCGAACTGTATCTCTGGTGTTCCCGGAGTACCTCATTCATCAATCTTTGGAACGTCGCGGGGGCTCCGTGTAATCCGAAGGGGAGGACTGTGAATTCATATAGCCCGTCAGGGGTGGCAAATGCGGTCTTCTTGCGGTCTTCTTCTCGCAGAGGCACCTGCCAGTACCCTTTTTGAGGTCGAGGGTGCTGATGTATCTGGCTTCTCCTAACTTCTCGATCAATTCGTCGATTCTTGGGATGGGATATGCATCGAACGACGAGACCGCATTCAGGGCCCTGAAGTCCATACAGAACCTACTGCTCCCGTCAGGTTTGGGCACCATCACGATCAGCGAGCACCATTCGCTTCTAGAAGGGCGTATCACTCCTAGGTTGAGCATTTCCCTCACCTCTCGGCTTATGGCTTCTCTTTTTGCGGCAGGTATTCTGTATGGTCGCTGGTTCACGATGGTCCCGTTAGGTGTCTCGATTCGATGTTCTGCGAGGTTCGTTGACCCTGGTAGGTCGGAAAAGATGGACGCGCAACGACGAAGGACTCCCTGTAGCCCTTCTTGTTGCCCCTGGTACAGTTCATCGTTGATGACAAGATGGTCAATCGTGGTCTCCCGGTTGTGTTCTTTGGCAGGGGTGGTATAGGCAGAAAGAGGAGGGGCTCCCAGCCACTTCTTGAGTACATTAATGTGGAAGATCTGGGTTTTCCTTCCGGTTAATCGTAGCCGGTATGTTGTTTTTCCGATGGTTTTTAGGACCTGATAAGGGACTTGCCATTCAGTATGAAACCTCTTGGTGGTTGATGGTAACAACACTAGGGCCCAGTCGTTCACCTCGAGTCTTCTCCACTTTTTCCCCTTGTCATAATGTGTTCTTTGTTTCACTTGGCTCCTTTCTAGCTGGGAGTAGGCCAGTTCCTGTATTTTTCCCAACTGGTTTTTGAGATTCTGGCTATACTCAAGCAACGTTTTCGTATCTCGGGATGGTTCGGCCTCCCAGTATTCTTTTGTCATCTCTAGGAGACTTCGGGGCTGTCTTCCGTACAGCATTTCAAAGCAAGAGCAGCCAAGACTACTTTGGGTTTGGCCTCTAATGACATATTGGGCCAGGGGTAGCAACATGTCCCAGTCTGCTCTGTTGGCTGTGAGCATTTTCTTTAAAATGCTCTTTAGTGTACCGTTATAGCGTTCCACGAGGCCATCCGTCTGTGGGTGATAAATTGATGTCCTGATCTGATGGAGGTCCAGGAGGAGGCACACTTCTTTCATCACTCGGGACATAAAGGGAGTGCCTTGGTCGGTAAGGACCTCCTTCGGGAACCCTACCCGTGAGAAGAGTTCCAGGAATTTCTCCGCGATATTCTTGGATGTGGGGGATTTCAAGGGAAACGCCTCGGGGAATCTGGTGGCGTAATCCACGATGACTAGGGCATATTGGTTTCCCCTCCGTGTCTTAGGGAGGGGGCCAATAAGGTCCATTGCCACCCTCTCAAATGGGGTCCCAATGATAGGTAACGGTTGTAAGGGTACAGCCGGGGGTCTATGTACGTTTTTGCGTTGACACACGTCACAGGTCTGGCAGTGGGTCTTGATGTCCTGATAGACACCCGGCCAAAAGAAGTTCCCTAGAATATTCTGGGTGGTTTTTTCGCTGCCTGTGTGTCCTGCGAGGAGGTGGGTGTGGGCATAGAACATCACTTGGTCCCTGAAGCATACGGGAACAAGGAGTTGCTTGGGTTCGTCTTGCTTCCCTTGTCTGTAGAGGAGTTTGTCTTGTATCAGAAAACGCGGGTACCTGGGGCTTGAGTTATCCTGGTCGGCATGGGCCTGCTCCCAGGCGTTAAATAACGTGGAGTCATTGGCTTGAGCGAACTGAAAACTACGGTCACCCTCCCATGGATCAGGGGCTGTGAGCACTTTCTTTGGGCCTGTACGCCCGTTTTTAAGGGTTTCGGAAAAGAGGTCCAGGAAGTGGGGATTATCGGTCCCGATAATGAGCTCTTCGGGGAGGTTGTCTAATATCCCCACTTTAACCACTATGGATCGCCCCCCTTCTAACTCCAAGGGGACGTAAGCGACCTGATAGCTCTTTATGTCCCCATGAACACATTTAATATAAACGAATGTCTCTGGCATTACCTGGGGGATACACACAAACCGTCCCTGAATCACCGATTGTTTGCACCCTGAGTCTAGCAGAGCCTTGACCGTCTTCCCGTTCACCTGGACACTCACGTGGTATGCCCCTCCAAGCTCTGCTGAGTACATAACGGCTCGTGGTAGGTATCCGACCTCCATGGGCTCTTCCTGATTCCTCTTCCGTGGGCAGAACCTAGCTATGTGGCCCCAGATTCCGCAGTCGAAGCATTAAGGGCCTTTGAACGGTGCATCATCGGGGTTCGGAAGTCTGGGACCGGGAAGACCGGGGGGGGGTCGTGTTTTGCGTTCTATCCGAACGGGGGCTCTGGTGTTTCTCTCGGGCTCCGTAGGGTGTAGTCTGGGTTGTGCCCGGCCATTTCCATTGCTTGAGCCGTGGTTAGGTTGGAGTGCTGCCTTAACCACCTCTGTGTCCCGAATGGCAACGCCTCGAGATACTGTTCTAGATAGATCTTATCCATTATATCCTCCTTCGTACTCTGTGAGGGAGTTAGCCATTTGTCGGCCGCTGATTTCAGGCGGAAGGACAAGGTCTTCGGGTTTTCACCGGGGGTCCCTCTCTCCTTGCGGAAACGGACGCGGTACGCTTCTGCGTCCAAACCTAAATGATCGAGGATTATGTTCTTTATCTCTCCGTACGGGGTCTGCCCATTGCCGTTGGCCACCTGGTAGGCAGCCTGGGCTTCCCCGGTTAGCAGCGGGGCAAGAAAGAATGGCCATTTCTCTAGGGGCCATCCACAAGCAAGAGCCACCCTCTCGAAATTGACGAGGAAGGCGTCCGGATCTTCCCCCGCGATATACTTCTGTAGTGAAATACTGGAAGGGGTGGGTAGGTGCTGTCTCACCTCTCGTACTGGGTTGCCTGCCGGATCGATTGTTATCGGTTGTAGTTCTCCCAGCCGTTTCACCACGGTGTCTCTGAAGTTCTCCCGGTCTGCTTGAGCAGTGGCTATCTGTTGTTCCACCGCCCAACCCAACTGCTCCTGCCCCTTGACCAGTCTTTGAAGTAGTTCCTCCATCTTTGTGTCCCGGATGGTTACCGAGCTGCCCGCATTCTCCACCACTTGTGGCGCTTCGGGTTCGCAACTACTGGCTGGCACTGGTGTAGGCGAGGTTACATCCCCCTCGAATAGACTTACTGACACAGGTAGTTTGGGTAACGCAGGTTTTATTAACTTAAAGGTCCTTTTTCGGTGTATGGTTTTCCTGTAGTATGGCAGGGGGCTTTCTGAATCCTCAGAGAGTCTTTGCTGGCGTTTCTCTGACGCTTTCCGCCTTTCGTCCCGGTGTCTTCTGGGACTGGTGGTCCGGACCTCTTCCTCCACGATGTCGTGGCGTCTCGTCAGTGCAGGGAAGAAAGACAGTGGCGTATTAGATGTCTGTCCTGCCTACCAGAACAGGGGAGGGGGGGTGAGGGAACACACGTGCACAGCTAGTCAACTGAGGTCCAGGGTGCCGGAGTAGTGAGGGAGGGGTAGTGCATGGGATGCGAACAAGTAGCTGTTAAGGGTGTTTAACCCACTTAAAGCCCGCCCAGCCCGAAAGCCTTGATCGTACCTCTGGTAGCCACACTTCCCTTGAAGCGTGGCTGGGCGAAGCGCCTTCCGGTTGGCCTCCTGGCTTGCTGGGTTCTGCTCCTTTGGACCTTCCGATTTCCGCGCTCCTCTCTGCCTCCATCCTCCGATGTTCTCTCTCCTCCGGTCTCCTCTCCGCCTCCGTCCTCCGATGTTCTCTCTCCTCTGGTCTCCTCTCCGCCTCCGTCCTCCGATGTTCTCTCTCCTCTGGTCTCCTCTCCGCCTCCTGACTCTGCTCCGCTCCGCCTTCGTCTCCACTCCTCGGCTCCCGCCTCTCCTCTGCTTTCGTCTCCAACCTCCACTCGACTTCGCTCTCTTCCTCCTCTTCACCTCGCCTTCCGTCTCTCTCACCTCCGTCGCCTCCGGGTGTAATACACACCTGTGTGCTTTCCTGTGCGGCCTTTACCTGGGATGAGGGGTGTGCCAAGTGACGTTGTCCTGTTCCAACTCCGCCCAGTTAAAGAAACAGGGCTCACCACTCTCTTCCGGTTCTGTGTCGCCGAGTGCATCAGTGTCTCTCCCGGCCTCTGTGTGCTGATTAAAAAGAGCGGAGACAGGTAAGCCAGGCGGATCCGGGTCCTCCCCGTTACACCGATATAACTTGGTTGTGTAAATATAAACTTTTATAACTGAAAGATCAACATGTAGTGAGAATTGCAAGCCCCTAAATATTATATGTATCCCATTTTATAAACAAGGTATTTGCATCCTATGATAGAAAATTATTAATGAAATATTGTTTTATTATTCTCATATTGTATGAACTGTGATTTTTATTAATTTATATTGATGTCGTATGAATTTTGTGCTTTTATGGTGACCATTGTATGCACCGAATAAAGCTGAATTGAATTGAATTGACCAACGAGAGCAAAGTGTGCTCAATTTCACCAATTCACACATTATTGTAAACATAGCCCGGGAGGGGGCGGCCCCTAGTGCATATCGATCATCTCCTTGGGGGTGTGTGAAGGCAGCTGTGGTCCCGGCCAGCTCACTCCTCCTGTAGGAGCCTGCTTAGCTTTTTACCCTCAGGAAGCTGCTAAGATTCAGCTCCCTGGGGCTAAAAAGCAAAGTGTGCTTGCTTTGACCACACAAGAGCATGGTGCTCTTGCTTGGTCAACGCAAGCACGCTTGTTTGCACTGCTCCCACTATCCTATACCAAACTGCAATGTCCCGGGTGTGGGTACATTGCTGGAGCTGGCCCTGGGGGGTGGTGGTCCCCAGGGCCATTTATGGCCCCAGGAGGGGGGCAGTGTAAATAACCCTGGGTAGGTGGTGATCCCCGGGGCTGCGTAGGGGGGGCTACAGGCCTCCACATTTTAAAGAACTAGCCCAGGGGAGGTGGTTGTCCCCGGGGCTCTACCCCCCTACACATTCTAATTAGAAATAGGCCCAGGGAGGTGGCGGTCCTCGGGGATGCATCACTTCAAAGTATTAGCCCGGGGAGGTGGCTGTCTCTGGGGCTGCAGGGTCCCGTCCAGGCCCCGCATCTTTACTTGTTCTTAGCCCCGGGGCCTAGAGTGTTTATACCAAGTCCCCTTTTTTTTTTATAAAGTTGTTTCTTCTAACTCGGTTCAATCAATTCACAAGATGGCTGCCAACACTTCCTTGGTTTGAAGTGTTGGCAGTGATGGAGCAATGTTTCGCACGCAAAATGCCTTGCTTGGACTCAACCCTCTCAAAATAATAAGTAATGTGTTAACCAACATGTTTCGTCTTATTAACAATGCAAAACACAACATTTCTAGTAAGCAGGGGAAGCTTGCATATGTGCTTTTACTAACCGTAACTCGATTAACCCAAAATGGCCACCGCAACGTGGGAACTTTTCTGTGCATACGTCTGTCATACTCACGTGACATGACGTACTTACAGCTTGGTGGGAAAACTTTGCTTCTGCGCACTAGAACTAAAGATGGTTGCTCTATGTTCTCATGTGCTAAAAGTTCGCATTGCTGCTTTTACTAAGTTGTTCATTCTGCATAATGACTAATGCCATAGTTAAAATAAAATAATAGGAATAGAGTAGAGATAAGTGGTATACAATGCATTAATTTATTCCTTGTTCTAAAACTGTTTCTTTTTGACTTTGCTAGTAGCTCATATTTGGGCCTGACATGAACTGATGCACTCCATTTTGAAAGTCTTGAGTCTGAGCACAAGAGTCCAAGAATCCTTGAGTCATGGCATTGAACTAGTGCCAACGACAGACTGGCCTGCAATGCGCCATGGGAAGATGAACCTATGACCCGCAGAGAGGAAGAAAATTTAAACATTGTATTTGTTATTGATACATTCACTGCATGGTGGAATAAAAAGTGCATGGGAAAATGAAATATTGGGCGGGAACATGATTGAATAATGAATCAAGTGACCTCATAACTGGTATGGTGTGATGACCTCTCATCGTCTTTTGACCAATCAAATAGAGGGAATATACACATTTGCAACATTGGGGGGTGGTACACTGCCTGGAAAATGGTATAACTAAGGTAGGCTTAGCTAGTTAGATTGTCCGACTTGTCCGAATAGCTAACCTGTCACTGACCCAACGCACTCAATAGGCGATCGAGAGCAGAGGTGCTGGCGGAGCACTCTGTCAGAAGATTCGCTAACCCAATCGGGGTTCTGGGAAGGAGATTGATACCCCAATCGGGGTTCCTGAGGGAGAAGTTTTGCTAACCCAATCGGGGTCCGACTGATAGCTGCAGAGAGGGGTGTGACGATGGCGTTGCACTTTAGCTGTGGATGCCGGTCCTGACCTGCGGTGGTCCTGTCCTGATCCAATTTGGTCCGTACTTATCCTGATTCTGGTCTGCACCAGTTCTATCCTGTTGGCACCTGCACTATCGGGGCCAAGGTTGGTCTTCACACTGTTCTAGGTAAATATAAAGCTGAGCGGGATATGCCATTGTATTGTTTCCCTCTTCTTACCTTTCATATGTTTCAATGCTTAAATCCCATTTCATGATCATTTCACATCATCTTGCTTTGATTTTATTCTTTCTAATTGATCAAGCTCTGATTAATCTAGTATGGACATTGACAGTTAAAGAAATGATTTAGATAAAGCGTTTAAACCTTCCCCGAGTCTTTGGTTATTTTATGAGTGCAAATGTTTATTTACTACCTATTTTCTTGCTAACTCCCTTGATCCCTTAGGACTCTAGGTACCGGTGACAAGGTTTGGTAAGTCAAGGAATAGGTCCTAAACGGTTCAAATAAATCACTGGTATAGAGTACGGTTTGCCTGTTTAAAGAGTTTATGTTTTTATGGGCCCAGGTGAGTATGGTAAAATCTTAGGCAGGTGAACCCGCGCTCAATCAGCAGCCAATTAGATCTCAGGCACGAGATCGGGAGGGTTCTCAGATCCATCTCGGCGACAGTTGTATTTCTGAGAAATCTTAAAATTCCTCAGAAACTACTGAATGGAGTTGAATCGTTTAACAAAAAGAGAGCTACCTTTGTGTAATTCCCTTGAGCGGTTTGGGCTGTAGCTGAGTCAACAGGTTCCTATTGAAATTAACATGGAGAAAAAGTGTTTTGGGACTCCCCGTTTTTCCAGGACCCGCCCCCTTGACGGATCACTCCGAAATTTTCAATAAAGCAGCTGACGTGACCGCCCCATTAGTTTTGAAAATTTCACGAAGATTAATCAAATGGCACTAAAGTTATTAGCAAAACTAAAAAAAGCTTTTCCTATGGAAACTAGGTCCTAACTATAACTACCTACTAGCGACTGCCATTCAGTAACATATATCAAATTTAAGTATACAAATATGTATTGAAGCTGAGTGAATAAGAGTGAGTGAGTAATTAAATTAGACATGGTGAAAATCTATGCATATATTTAAGTTTTTATCTTTTTATTTATATATGTAATATTTATGTACTAAGTTTGTTAACAAAAAGATGAGGATTGCAACTGATGAACATTACTTAGTATCCACTGAACATTGGGCTACTAATGCATTAAAGTGCCAGGCCGATTTAGAAGGTTAAGAGAGTAAAGGAGTGATATAACTCTATTCCGTACTGCCATCTAGTGTCTATTTTGAAATTTGCGATTGAAAAACTCAATTTTCATGTCTCAACTTTGGATCATGTAACATAAACAACAGTGTCTCGACCAGTAATTGTTAAAAAGACTGTTACAATAAGTGCATCAATCACAAAAGGAGGGGAACAGGAAATCAAGGTAAGGTATGAAGGTTGTTATTTTAGAAAGTAGTTATATCAGCACTACATTACAACTGGATTAAAGTAACCATAATAACCAAAGGTGTACTGAGCGTGCTAGTGTAAGTGACAAGTCCAGTGACACAAGTGGTAAAGGAACAGCGTGAGACGGCAAAGGACAATAAAAACAAACAATAATTCAGGGTCAAAATATAACTTGAATGAATACAAAAGTAATTTGTTTTGATTGACTTCAGAATGACCCCATAGTAGCCATAAATGACGCTGCAAATTCGACGGCGTTTCAACCTTATCAAATTAAGGTCATCATCAGGAGGACACATTTCTCAAGATAGTGCTATGTAAGAAGAAGGGGAAAGATAAATGAGATAAGAACAAGAAAGTCCAAATCACCTAAAGGCACAAGGAGTGACTATCACGGTGTGGTGATAGAAGCAAGGGGTATCGATCAAGATTGGAGTATGCTGCAAAGAGCTAGATAAATAGCTGGGGAAGGAAGAAAATACATGTTACCATCCAGAGGTCCTGCGATCTTAAATGGGAAAGGCGGGCTGGTCTAGAAAGTACCTGTAACGTATGGTGAAGAGTCCACGGTACCTCAATGGATGGGTTGGGTACAGAGTCTAAGGGAGGAAAGGAAGGGAACAAAAACAAGGACGGGTCGATGCAGGGATAACCAGGTGTACTGGAATCAATTGTAGGGTTTGAAAGTTAGAGGAGAAGGGGGTAAGGAGGGCAGAGGTCCTTACCTGGGCGCTGTGAAATTGCTGTCTGGAGTGGATTAAATCTCAGTCAGCCGCTGTGGCCGGAACGTCGCGTTGGGGGATAGTACGTACGTTACCCAGAGAGTTCACAAGATGAATAGGAGGAATACATCCGGGGGATGAGTAAAGCGTCCACGATCACTGCACGGTGGGAAGGGATTAAAAGCCAGAGCCACGGGCTTCCTGATCACGTGATAGGAGAAACACTAGCGTGTACCATCACAGAGGGCTGGTGCCTCAAGAACAGTGGCGGATCCTCCATGGGGGCGTTTGGGTGCTGCCCCACTGCTTTCTCGCCGTGCGAGAAGGCAGAAACAAATAGTAGAGAACTACCATTTGTTTCTGCCTTTCCGCACGGCGAGAAAGCAGAAGTTCCTCGTTGAGAGAGTGGGCGGCCTTACTCGAGGGCAGGAGGAGTGGCTTTCCCACTGTTGTTAATACTGTCTGTTTGGGCAGCCTGAGAGGCTGTCCAAACAGATAGTATTAAACTGTATTAGGAACAGTGGGCAAGCCGCTCCCCCCTGCCCTCGAGTAACCCCTCCCACTCTCCCTGCTCTCTGTATGCTACTGCATACAGAGAGAAATGACGTGGTTGGGGCAGCCAGCTGAACCAATCACAGCGCTGTGCTGTGGTGAAGGGGAGGGAGGCTGCCTGCAGCCTTCCTGCATGACGACGGCGGGAAGCGGGAGTCGGGAGTCTGGTGGTCGGTGGAGTCTCGGAGTTGGAACTTGAAGGCGGGAAGAAGAAGGTAAGTTTGACTTTTATTTTATTTATTTTATTTATCCCGCTTCCCCCCCACCCGTAATGCTCTTTTTATTCTTGGGCGCCATAAATTATAGGGTAAGGTGAGTCACTGAATGATGTTTACAAGTCAGGCATCGTTTGAGTTACACAGTATTTTCACTCACACTTAGGGGCCGATTATGATCGCGGACGGACTTGAGTCCGTCCGCGATCACCGAGGATGAGGGAACGTCCGCATGGGCTGCGGCGTTCCCTCCTGTGCTATTAGGATGTGACCGCCACCCTGGCGGTCACATCCTCTATTTTTAACATTGCGGCGGGTGCAGCTTCAAGCTGCACCCGCAGCAATGTTAAAAATGCACGCATTGCATTTGTATGTAGAAAGTGGCAGGCACCGCGCGGTGCCTGTCGCTTTCTGCATACAAATGCAGGGGGGTACCATAGGTACCCCCCATGTGCACCCCCCACCCCCCTTCACCTAGGGGGCCCGCAACGGGCCCCTGCAGTGAAGATCCGTATGCTTTCCGTATGCATATCCGTATTCCGTATGCATATCTTGGCAGCAATCCTAATATGGCGGACGGTGTCTGAGAGACACCGCCACCATATTAGAGCTTTTCCGCCGCGGTTGTAAGCCAACCACGGCGGAAAAGCGGCGGACGCAAACCAGGACCCACCAGCCATCCTAATGTGGCGGTGGGTCTTTGGTGGGTCCGCTGCGGTTTTTCCGCATCCTCCGGGCCGGCGGTGGCTTCCGCCGGCCCGGAGGATGCGGAAATTCCGCAATCATATTAGGCCCCTAAGTGCCAATGTCCACAAACAGTGAAAACATTTAGTGCTTCAAAGCTGCCTCCTATGATGCTTCAGAAAGATGTTGAGGGATTGTTTAAGAAATCAAGCACATCGAAGAGAAAGAATAGCAGTGGTCGGTGGATTGGTAATTGAAGAAAGGTTAGTGAGCAGCATAGAGGTAGATTACATTGAGAAAGGATTGAGTGGAGACAGGAGCAGAGAATAGGGAAGACGGCAAAGAGGAAGGTCAGAACACCTAAGTCTGAGGATAGCAATAGAAACAGCATAAATAACGAATAACATAGGAGAGACAGATAGCATAGAGGAATGATAACAGAGACAAAACAGTGAAACACTGCAGTGTGGGGGGACCAGTAGCAGAGGAAAGACGAGAAAGAAATGAAGGTTCTGCAGAAAAGAGGAATAGCAGAGTTAAGATTGAGAGATAGGCAAAAGAGAAAGTTTAACAGAAAGACAAACTGCTGAGAGGAAAGATTCAATAGGTAGACCGAGAAAGCATAGACTAGACAGACATCAGAAAAGATTATAGTGAAGAGATACAGACAAACTACAGAGAAGAAGAATGAGGAAGAAATGTAGAGAGAGGCAGACTGCAAATAGCAACGCAACACTCTTTTGATTGTAAATGTGTAGTTTATAAGCCTCTTTTATTATTTCTGTAAATAGGTGAAAATTATACTACGAAAAACACCATTTCTTCAACGAAATTTTTCCCCAGTGGCGTCAGACTTGTTTTATTCACTTACCCACACGATCTATGTTACACTAAGTTATTTACGCCCTACCACTTTCATAGTTCACCAGCCGACACTGCTCAAGAACGATGCTTGAAAGTAGCGGTAAAAGGCAATGATCAACATAATGATTGCCAACCAGAGTATACGGTTAAATGTATGTACGTGCAAAACATGTTTGGACCTAGATCAGGAATGTGAATTCGCAGGACGTATTGGTACATGAAAGCATTGAAGACATTAAATTAAACAAATTAAATAAAATAACGGTTAGAGCGCCTGGCCACGTAATGAATCATAGTAACAAGGAAGCATATTGGACATTTAACATGAATGGGGTTAATGCTTATAAAACTGAAATAAAAGGTGTAACTTGGTGGAGTGTGCCAGGTATGTACATTCAAAGGATGTATTTAATACACGGAAGCACTGCAGACATAAAATAAATAACGGATAGATAGCATGGCCACGTGATACATCTTAATTATACGTAAGCATATGGGACAAATGACATGAATGCAGAGCGATACGACGTAGTCATAAAGTTAACACAGGCGTGGTTTACGCAGATAAAAGACTGAAATGCAAGGCAGTGACTTTGTGGAGTGACCACAGTGAGCAAGCTTACAGACAGACCTAAGCATATTCGTTAAAAGCAGATTCATAATCATCTCTCCCTAAAGCATAGTGCTAAAAATTGCAGTGCATCCATGCTAGGATGTAGTAATGACTGTATTCCATTCATCAAGAGAATTAAGTCCGTGGGCAATAGAGTTGCAACGTTTCGATCCAACGACATTCACATTTGTTCCATAAGAGTTGCAAATTACCCCCCCCCCAATAGGTAGTTGGGGGCGGTCAATTACCTGCCAAGTCAGGTCGATTATAGAGTGGGTGTGATCTTTGAATTGTGTCACTAGTGGTGCAGTCTCCACGTTACATCTTATGCGGCTCTTGTGCTGAGCAATGCGTTGTTTTACCATTTGTGTGGTCTGGCCAATGTAAACCATGTTGCAAGGACAGCGTATCACAGAAATGGCGTTGGTGGTCCTGCAATTTGAAAATTGCTACAAATGGTAAGTGTGATCATTGGTGACAAAGACTTTGGTGTTAATCGTCAAGTCACAAACTCTGCATGTCTGGCATTTAAAGTGGCCGACGATGGGGGGCAAGCCCCACATGGACGTGACAGACAAATTGGTTTTGTCTTTCTGGGGCCATGTAATGGCATGGACCAGTTGTCCGAGAGGTTGTTGCCTCTTTTGTAAGAGAACAAAGGTGGTTCTCTAACGGATCCTCTAAAGGATCCGAAGGTATGGAGCACTGTCCAATTCTTTTTGATTATGTCTTAACCTTGCTACTGGAGGGACAGTGCATGGATACGAAAGGAATGCGTTGGTTAATGGGTTTGGTGGATGATGTCAAGAGTATTTCCTTGTGGCTGTACCATGCTCGTTTGGAGGCACTTCTGACTTTTTGGGGTAGCCTCTGTTGGTCAATTCTTTTGATAGAATGGCTGTTTCACGAAAATAGTCTTTTCGCCATTTACAGTTCCTCCTGATACAGAGGAACTGCCCATAAGATAGGCCATCTCGTAAACTGCGGGGATGGTAACTGGAGTACAATAGCAAGGTATTGTGCTCGGTGGGTTTGCGGTAGAGTGTGGAACCAATGGTACCATCTTCTGCGTGAAGTGTGAGGTCTAGGAATGGTAAATCATTTTTCCTTATGTCTGAAGTCAAGGTAAGGTGACCTTGACAGCTGTTAAACCAGGAGATAAACAAGATCATATCATCTTGTTGGCCAAGCCAGAGGAGAAAAATATTGTCAATATAACAACGCCATAATGAGATGTTATTCAAAAAGGGATTCTGGATGGATAAGATGTGTGTAGTCTCAAGATGGTTGACATATAGGACAGCAAAATTAGGGGCAAAGCAAGCTCCCAATGAGACTCCTTTCATCTGGAGATAAAAAGTATATTTGTAAAGGAAGTAGTTGTTGGTGAGAGCACTGTGGAGTAGGTCTAGGATAAATTCGCTGGGAATGTGAAAATGTCTGGGTCTGGTGTCTAATAGATGTTTGATGACAGAAAGACCATCATTGTGGAGACTGTTGGTGTACAATGATTCAATGTTGAGACCAATCATGAGGTCAGTCTCGGCATTGAATGAGTGGTCCTCTGTGATATTATTAATCGAGTTGGTGCTGTCCCGGGCAAAGGTGTTTGGTGAGTGGGACAAATACTTTTAAAATAGAGTCAATGTATTTGCCTAGAGGCTTCAAGATAGAGCCACATCCGGATACTATTGGGTGGCCTGGTGGCTGAGTGGGATTTTTGTGGATTTTGGGAAGTATATAGATTACTGGTGGTTTAGGGTGAGGGTTATTGAGAAATTAATATTCTGTTTTAGAGATAATGAAAGAATGAAGGGCCGGATTCGTTGCTGTCAATATTTTCTCCCACTCTTCCTCTTCAACTTTGGATCATGCATTATACATAGATAAAGCAGCAATGCAAACGTTTAGGTTCTTTTAAATTCAATTTAACAGTAACACCATGCTTTGTATGTTTTGTTGCACTTTTGAGATAGTACTTTTGGAATTAAACACCTATTGGCTATTTTTTCTTATGGTGTAAATGTAAGCGCAATGCTATATAAGAGAAATTGAGCAATTGTTTCTGAATTTCCCTTTATTGGAGACACTGTCAGCTTTAATTATATATTTGGAGCAACTTAGCTTGTTGCTGAACACTGAGGTCTAATGTGGTCTTCTTGCTATAATTTGGATTTTGCTTTAAGCAATCAGTGTCCATCCAAAAGAAGAGGAGCCTGGGAGGCTATCCGGACCATAAACCGACTGCGGCTAATGTGTCCCAAAGGCTCCAGGTCACATGGGCATCGATTAGGAGAAGTAAGGGGATTGTGGGGCATGGAACCAGAGAGCGTATGCATCCCACCCCTACCCCATTGACTTCCTCAGGTAGCCATACCTCGGCAAGATAAAACCCGTGCTCAAGATTAGCCAAGGTCCTTTAAAGTAAATAATACCAGAAGGGAGGGGGATGTGACCCCCTCCTGAAGTCTGAAGACTGAGATTGGTAGTCAACGGTCAGTTCAATTGCTGATCTCGAACGTTGTAATATTGACTGCTATAATGTTGTGGGCTTTAGGTCCACATACTAAGTAAACGGTGTACACCGACTCACACGTTTGTGGGTTACTCAGCTGGTCTCGAGCACGTGTGCGCTCTGGCTCTTTTATTGACAGTCACCTGACTGGTGATGCCTGTGTTAGATGCGTGTGTGGTGGTAGTAAAAGCCAGACCTTCTGGGAGTGGCTGGTAAACTGCTGCCTGCTGAGATACTAGAACATGTTCAAGAGGGGACTACTACCACAAAGGTGCCATAGGGAATGCTGGCAGGAGTTGGTGTTTAGGGTGAGTGAGGTCAGGATTGGGGAGATAGCATTGTCTGGGGCCTCTGATTTCTGGATGTTGTGGGTAAGTCTCTTACTTTTACCTTTGCCCTGTGTTATTGCTCGCTGTACCACTTGTTTCAGCAGTTAGGGGCTGCTATCTGTGTCTGCTGACTTGAGCATATATATTCATGCAGCACGTCAGAGTCAAGGACTCTTGTGGTTACAAAGGGTGGCACTACTCGTCCTCGGGTTTTTGCCTCGGAGTAGGAGTGAGGATGTGAGTGACCCCTGACTTATTCAGGACAACTGTGCACGCCAGTTGCCTTTGTCCCTGGTAGGAAAATTCATGGAAAAGAGGATGCGGAGTACGTGTAGAATTGTTTGGGCATGGCATTGGTGTTGGTTGGACAATATCTAGTGGAGTATGGAGGATGTAACAACTCTGACAAATTGACTTTGAGGGCTCATACTTGAATGGGTGGCTAATTTTTAGTGAACTTTCCGGGCTCTCCATATCAATGTCGAGCTATAGAGGGCAGTACAGCCAGCCTGCATGCTATAGTCAGCACCGTTTGTATGGCTCACACCACACAAGCAGGATAGCTGGAAACACTGTTGCGAGTAACTCCAGTTACGGCGCAATGATGTGGTCAAAGGGTATTTTGCAGTGCAATTAATGGTGAACACAGTGGGCACTTAGGGCCATATGTAGGTAGCCAAATACCGGTCGGTAATGGAGAAATTCGGTAAATATCACCGTTACCGACCGGTACATAGGCATGCGCGATGTAGGGAACGATTTGGGAAAAAAGAATCGGTAAATACCGATTCCTCATCATCGAATCGGGATATACTGATTCATAAATACCAAATCGGATAATACCGATTCGGAAAATATCGATTCGGAAAATAAGAAACGCTAAAAATGATAAAAGAGATGTGGGAAAAACCGTTAATTAAGAAATCCATGAAATTTGGTATTTAAGTCGGTAATTACCATGGATTGAAAGCAGGTGGTAACCAGATGCAGGCCATAAAACAGGCCCCAAAATGCAACAGTGTGATCAGAATGGCGGCTTTCTATGTGATAGCAAGACGGCTATGGCTACAGGCAGCAGGAGTGAGGATCTGGAGATGGGAGGAGCAAGTCTACAGATAGCGGATCACATTCTTCCAACGTACTGAGGCAGAGATCCATGAAAGGTACAGGCTACACCCCCACACCATCCTGGACTTGATAAGGGACCTGCACCTACTCCTGGAGCACCCAACACCAAGGGCGCACGCTATACCACCACATGTGCAGGTGCTCTCTAGCCTTCACCTACTTGCATCTGGCAGTCACCAGGGGGTGATAGCTGCGGTAGGTGGGGTGTCCCAGAGCTTCAGGAAGTTGAAATGCATCATTACATCAGCTTCCCTGACACACATGCGGAACTGCTGAAGACCAAGACTGACTTTTACCAAATGGCACAGTTCCCACATGTCATTGGCTGTATTGATGGCACACACATCCCAATCTGCCCACCTGCATCCAGTGAGTACATCTACATCCATAAATGTGCAGGTAATTTGTGATGCTGCCAACATAATCACAGACATAATGGCCAAATTCCCTGGAAGCACCCACGACTCCTACATCTTCCAGAACAGTGGGATCTACACACGCCTGGCAGCGGGGGAATTCAGAGAAGGATAGCTGCTAGGTGAAACACTGTGACACACCCTGATAGATACTGCAGATGTAGGTGTTGTTGTGCATGTGATTAATGGCTCTCTTTTTTCCACATATGTGATAGCGCACACGCAACGTTGTGGAGCGCACCTTTGGGCTGTTAAAAAGCAGGTTCTGCTGCCTCCACAAAAGCGGAGATGCACGTCAGTACTCACCCCTCATCTGTAGTAAAATCATTGCAACTTGCCCAATGCTGCACAACCTTGCCACCAGGAAAGGAACAGCAGTAGAATTAACAGATATTGAAGATGATGATGATGACACAGCAGGAGTGGCGCCAGCAACAGATGGGAGACAAAGACAGGCAGAGATCACACGCAACTATTTCTAAGTAAGTAGGGAGACACAGCCAGTTGTTGTTTGAACACGTCGTAGTTTTAATATCTTGGCACTACGCCAGAACACAAAGGCCAGAATGTTCCAGTCCCATTGTTGCCATCCATTAGGGAAGTCCTGGGTTACTTCACCCATTCCAGTTCGGGCAATGTGGGCAGCATCAGTGTCTGCGGGCACGCCCACATGTGCTGGATGCCATTGGCTGGCTGTCCTCACTGGCTGTTTAGGCAGTGGCAGCCCCATGCCGCCTGCTGCTCCGTCGGGTGTCAGTAACAGGGGGGGGTGTTACTGCTCCTACTGGTGGTCTCCTTGCTCTCCCCCACATCCAGAGCACCAGTATTTGCCAACTAAGCAGTCAGCAGCACCTCAACTTCACTTGTCACCCTCACAAGGCCCCTGGAGCCTTCACTGCTGCAGTGTGCCAGTCCCTCATGCATGTTGACGCAGCGCCTGCAGAGCAGGGAAGTGGCAGTGGCTAAGCGGTTCACTGCCCTTTTGTGTTCTTCAGAACTCTGCCTCTCCCTGAGCCTTGTTGCCCTGTCCTCATCCAGCTTGCTGCACAGCAGCAGCACTGACTGGGACATGTCCCGCATGCCCGCAGCCATTTTTCTCATTCCCTCCGCCATTGAGCTGATGCCCTTATCAATGTTTTTTACATCTTTATTTAGGTGCCTCGTCTGTCATTGGACTGACTGGATGGCCTTCCCCTGAATGCGCTGCACCTTTACCATACTTTCCTCCAGGCCACAGAAGACACCAGTACCCTTGCCATGTTGGTTTGGACTGCTGTCCCTGGCCTTGCGGCGTCTGGCACCTGTGTGGGCCCACTCGGCGGTGGACTGCTGATGAGCATTGCTGTCCTCAACTGCCATGGTTGATGTGTCACCCCCGACCATGTCTTCTGCGGAAGACTCCATTTCCCGGAGTGTGCCCACAACATGCCTCCTGGTTCCTTGCACTGCAGGTGTTGTTGTGGCCGGTGACGCTGCCAGTTGAGGTGAGGACAGGAGTAGTGGTGAGGCCAGCAGATGTGGGGAGGCCAGCAGCTGTGGTGAAGCTGGCAGGTGTGGGGAGGCCAGCAGCTGTGGTGATGCTGGCAGGTGTGGCGAGGCTTGCAGTGTTGGTGATGCCACTGTTGCTTGTGTGGTGTGCCCTGCACTGGTAATCACCTCCTGTGTGCCTTCTCTCTGGGGTGCACTACCTTCCTTGTCCTTGGGGCGCCTGTGAGATGTCTCGCCTGTGGACAAAAAATCGTACATTAGCTCTGTGGTCCAGCAGCCCTGCTTATACAATGAAATTCTCATCTCTGAAACACTGTCGCTATTGCCTCAGCTTGCTCATCACTGATGTGTGTCGCATGCCTTGTCGTTTGGTGTGTTGTCTGACATGGTAGGTGTTTCACTGACTACATCTCCCATAATGCATTGCGGGTGTATACTAAAACCTGTACTGGAGTGGGATTCACACTACCACATTGGGGAAGGGGAAAGGGAAGGGGAAGGGGTGGGGGTAATTGCTGTGCATGCTTCTTACCTTTTTTGGTGGCAGCTCGGGCTGAGCTGTCTGCATCCCCAATCCCATAGACACTGTCTGGCTCTATGGTGGACTCCACCAGCTCCTCAAGCTCAGTCAGGGCAGGTGCCCAAGTTCCTCCCTCCTCCTGTGTGCCTTGCTTCTTTCTGGAGCTCAGCCATTTTTCTCTTTGTCACGCTCCGGAGGTCATACCACCTCTTCTTGAGGTCGTTGATGTCCCGTGGGGTCACTCCAATGGCATTCACCTTGGTTTGTATAGCCAGCCAAATCTTCCTTTTGGCAGATTCTGCCACCTACAGGGTCTGCTTGCCAAACAACTTGTGGTGTTCCTTCACTACCTCCTAGACAAGGAACTGCAGCTCAATGGTGCTGAATTTCACCTTCCTCTTTCTCTCTGCTCCTTCCCTTTCAGTGTCCTTGCTTGACATTGTGCTCTTTTCCTGGAGTAAGTATCCCAGTGTCTCAAGGGCTCTGCTCTGCTCTCCCAGCCTCTCCAGCAGCTTCAGATTGAGTGCACCTCGACAGGTGTGGCCACTTCTGGGTTGGGAGGTGGGGTGGATGCACCTGATTGGCTGATTCCTTAATTGTTTCTTTTTTTGAATTGCCAATTCGGTATTTACCGAATCGGTATTTACTGAATCGGATTTTACAGATTCGGATTTTACCGATTAGGGGGTCCATTAGGATGGCGGATGGATCGCCACCGCCATGAAGGTGGTGGCGATCCGTCCGCCATCCCTGCCCGTCCGTCACCTTTCTTCCCCCACCATATTACGATGGCGGGGGGGGGGCCTTGGCAGAGGGGAACACCGTCCACCACTTTTCCGCCGCGGTCGGCTTGCGACCGCGGCAGAAAAGGCCTGATATGGTGGCGGTGTCTATCAGACACCGCCAGCCATATTAGGATGGCCGGTGAGGAATGCCTGCCGCCACGGAAAGGCATACGGTCTTTGCTTTGGGGGCCCGTTGCGGGCCCCCAGGGTGAAGGGGGTGTGGGGGGTGTACATGGGGGTACCTATGGTACCCCCAGCATTTCAATGTACACCATGACAGGCACCGCGCGGTGCCTGTCATGTTGTGCATTGAAATGTACAATGTGCATTTTTTGCATTGCGACGGCCGGTGCTTCAAGCACTGTCCGCCGCAATGTAAAAAATGCGGGATGCACCCGCCACTGTGGCGGATGCATCCTAATTGGGGGCACGGTTCCTCCGCCCTTGTGGCGGACGGTACCGGTCCCCGACAGGATGGCGGACGGACTTTGTCCGTCCGCCATCCTTATGGACCTCTAGGTTTTTACCGATCGGTGTTGGGGATTCGGTATTTCTTTACCAAATTTTACGGATTCGGTAAATATTACCGAATTTTTACCTACATCCCAAATACCGAATTCTTATTACTGATTCGGTAAAATTCGGTAATAATCGGTATTTAAGATTCGGTATTTGATTTACCTACACATGGCCCCAAATACTTTAAGGGTGGAGAGGTAGCTACCAAATGGGACTAAGGCCGGCAAACCTAACTCTTTGCGGGAAAGCTGGGATTAGTTGATTCTCAGCAATTGTGCATTGTAAGCATGAGCAGGAAGAACTGGAGTTTTTATTCCAGGTCCGATGGGAATGGTCTGTGAATAGCACATCAAGGGGCATGACGGGAATCTTGTAGCCATCACGCTATAATTATTAAGGGGTGACCTTATGAATTAGTTAAAAAGTATCACACAGGCCTTTTTAATCAAGTGTTTAGAATATACATACAATGTGCAGAGGTCTTAATTATTTTATTATAGTGTCAGTCTGAAACTTATCCCAATGCCTCCCCACCCCATCTCAATGTCAGCAAGTGAGTGCGTTAGTTGGCCATGACCTAAATGTATACGATTGACTTTGCCGCTTGTGCATCAGTTACTACCTCTGGCACAGTGGTCTTCACACTTGTTAATGCCACGCCCGCCTTATAAAAAAAAAACAGTCCCCCCCAATCAAACATTTTTACAAATAATCTATTAAACTGGGAATCTTTAAATCTGTCTAGACTTATTTAAACATTACTGTTAAGTTCTGTTACCATTTTAAAACTGCAAACAAAATACATGATTGTCAAACATAATATCATGGTCAGACAGGCCTCACTAAAGTGTGGTAAAAGTATCCACAGTGTGATTATTAGAAGTGGAGTAGGGGCTTTGAAGAATGTTTGGAGTCCCTTACCTTCTGACACCTGATCGCAGTCAGCATATAAATGACAAAATATGTTAGTGATGGCCCATAGCAGAGCGACTTCCTGCTGCTCATTGCTTTCCACTAAACCTATGACTGTTTTCAGCAGAATGCTTCTTTTGGTCAGACCCTGCCCTGTATCACTTGTGGCCCCCCTTAGTGATCCCGCCTGCCCAGGTTGAAGACCTCTGTTCTAGCAGGACGCAGCAACTATATAGGCTATAGTGGAATCGTTTTTAAATGCTTCAGGGCAAAGAACACAGCTTTGTGTGCAGTGGCAAGTATGTTTGTCTCTGCTTCTCACTGTTTAGTAATTAATTCTTGATTTTACTTGTAGTTGGGTTGATGTAGCATGAATTGCAGATAACTGTGGAAAATCTGCAGAGTTAGCAGTGAGTACTGGCTATACCCTACTCAAACTTCAGGCCTTCCAGTGTTGACGAATTGAAAAACTGAAAGCTGAAGTTAGCATGTACTAGAAAGGTGGGGCGGAGTCAGAAAAGGTTTATTGTGGCAATTTTCCCACATAGATCATATAAATACGCAGCAAATGTTTTTATAGGTTATCCTCTGATGCATCACCAAAGTAACAGCCTGCCTAGTCATAACAGGGGCAGATCGAGCATTGCTTCCCTCTCCATGATGACCGTTGCTGCGATGACCACATAGGCGCATGCCGCAACCCATGTAGATATCTCAAAGTAGATTTGAATGTCTTATCTCTATTGTAAATTGTAGATTTAAGCATGAGTATAGGAAGTGTGGGGGGCATGGGAATATATCCCCCCTATATTTTATAGTGGAGGGGACACTGGGGAAAAGGTGGTGTAAACAGGGGGTCAAAAGAATTTCTCCAATCTCTTCTGTCAGTCGCTGGGCCATTGGGACGTCAAAGTACGACATACAATGGCAGTGCACTTGACCTGTGACCTTCCCTTTGGTTGTGCTACACACCTCCAGGATTTCTATTTCACCTCGCACTCGCTGCCAGGCTGCCTGCAGTCTGCACTTCCAGGACAAAGGGAGAGAGGTAGTTTATTGATTGCTGTCTGCATCCTTCCCCTCCTCAGTCCGACCCTACCTTATTTGACTGTTCCACAGTGTGCAATTCAGCCACTCAAAGGATATTGTTTTGGTGAAATGTTTATTTTGAGCAGTTGAACCTCACCATGGAACATATGCACAGTTAGTATCAGGCATAGTCTACTCAACTTAGATCAATTAAGCACACATCTTGCGTTACGTTGTGTGTCAGATGTGTTGGTCTGTCCTAGTATTCACACAAATAACAAAATTCAATACCACTATTTTGTCTTATTCCTTTTATAGCGCTACTCAAGCCAATCCAGGGTGTTGGAGCACTTCACATCACACATACATATACATTGACAATAAATCATATGTGTGTAAATCAATTTGCAGGATGTGTCAAATAAGGTAGTGAGGGTTACAAGGTGTAGGCGTCATCTGTCCTTTCCTTCATAGTTCTCTGTACTATTTTAGAAGGATTGCAATGTCTGAACTCCAAGTAACTAAAGGATTGCTTCTTTAAAAGCAATAACCCACTTACCCATCTATAAAAAAATAAAAATCTGTTCTGTGTGTCACATGATGTGCTTTGGGGGAAACATACTAACCCTCTATGGTACTTTGATTCAAAACTGGGACTAGACAAAACACCTGTCTCTCCAGAAAGAGTATTAAACTCCAGAGTTATCTTATCATTTCTAATATTTCTTGAGATATACTGGGTACATAAAAATCTATGCAGCAGGCGTCTTGATCAAATAAGACATTTTAAATGCAAATTTTGCAACCAATTAAGCAGAACAGATGTACTGCCATGTTTCTCCTTGTTGCTAATTTCTTTCTGGCAATGGTTTATTAAATAAATGTAAAAGTGGAGGCCTAGATCTTGCGCTGGGGTTGCATCACTTTTTTGTCACAACACCAATGCAAAATCTAATTTGTTGAATATTGTAATGCCCTCAAATGTACTCATGATAGACCTGCTTAACATATGTATGGTTTTAGAATTTGATGTCTTTTTTGTGATAACACTTCCAGTGAGGTCATGTGTTGTGATGTCACGTGCGATGTCACGAGCTGTGATGTCACTTTCATACTGCCTATCTTGGTTAGTGCCCTACTTCAGTTTTTATGACTTGTGCCTTGGTGGGAGAAGTATAGTGGACAACTGGTGTGGATGGTTTTGAAAGCTAGGCATCAACTTTAAATGTTATCTTGGCCTTATAAAGAGGCCATTATAACTAGACGGGAATTAGAGTAATGTGCTTGAATTTCAACGATAAAGACATGCATCTAGTTTGACATGTAGGACAGTTTTCAGTGGTTAGAGGCAGACTTGTGAGACGGCTACAAGAATGGCATGGCCAAAGTGCAGTAATGCCAGTGGCAAAAATTGATTCATCTTTTCAGGACCCAGAGGTGATAGTTTGCCACTTTATAGATTGTGTTTATACTATGGAGTCAAACGTGATGATGAGCGATGAAACAGCAAGTGAGATTGATGGGAAGTCAACACTGTCTATGAGTCAATGGGATTTTGCATTTCATAGTACGCCAATAAAATCCTGGCTGGCCAGCTAATCTAGTGCCCCCTGTGCATGCAAGGTGATTCTGACTTTTGAAATACATTTTGAAATACTTGAATTTCGCAGTTCTAGACCTTAATATACATGTGGACGAATCTTCTGACGTGTAAGGCCAACTTCTTTTGGAACATATGTAATCTTGGGATATGTCACAGTTTTTGACTCAGCACACTCACATTGTGGGTCACACCTTAGACACCATTTTTTCTAAAGCTCAAGTTCCGGTACTCGACATTAGTACCCAAACTTGGTCCAACCATGCTCTCATTCACTTCCATTGGTAACTGGCCCTTTACCCTCATGGATGTGAGTTTTTCTGTTCTCTACAGCAATGTAATAGTTAAAATACTCCATTATTCATATTTTACCCCCAGAAAAACACCCCATTTGTAATATTTTTCCACCAAAAAAGTGAATTTTCAAACTTTACCCCAAAAGCAATACATACATGAGAAACTTTAATTTACCTCATTACTGACCTGACAATGTGTTGTGATCAAATTCATTGTTAAGGTGCCCGCATTGTCGGAGTTGCGTTCTTAATGATGAAATGCCTGTGTTGTAATGGTTGTCTCCCATGTCAAAGGCAACCCATTGGCTATGCTGATTGTGTCCCTCTGGACCACGCTCAGCACCAAGGAGCATTCCTCTTGAACTCTTCACCGCTACAACGCCATTATCCTCCTTGCCATCAACCCTGGACGCCACCTCACCTGCCAAGACCAACCTCTGCTCCATGCCAGACATCGCCTTCACCAACACTGACGGTTGCAGTAGCACCCGCAAGGAGCACCCCAACCTTCAAGAAGAAGGTATTGCCATCACCTACAGTAGCACACTCTGACTGACAACGCACTCTAATGTGCCAAGGGTGACTATGGACCATGTCAACTCCCAGATCCAGACCAAGCCTAAGAACATCTTCTGTGGCACCCTGATGTGCAGGCCCCCATTCTCCAATGCTATTGTAGACCTCATTGCACCCCAGGGTCTCCCATCCACCAACGACTTTCCAATCGGTGTACTCAAGCTCCACCTGGACAACCCCAGTGACCAGAGCACCACCCCCTCCTGGGGAGGGTCACGAACATCAGACGCAAACAGCAAGTCACCTCAACAGGCCACATAGGAGGACACACGGTTGAACACGTCACCTCCGTCGGAGGGTACTTCAACTACAGCTACAACATCGGACTCTCCTGGACCGACCATCATTGGTAACATCACGTCTTCACCTTGCCCACTGGACACCACCGCCATCATCGCACCCCCTCGCAGCTGGATCAAGGCCTGCAAAGAACATCTTGTCAACTGCTTCCGCACCAACACTCAACCAATGCTTCCAAACGATGACACCTCAGTGCACAACCACTACCGATGGATCTCCAAGAGCACCGACATTAGGGCAACCCGCCTGAATAGCACTGCGTCAGTACCTTCTGCCTGCCTAATTGCAGGCGTGAGGGTGAGGCAGTGCCACAGGGATAGGCTGGCCCCATGCATTGCTGGAGTTGCTTCATGGTTGTGACACGACTGCAGCAATGCTTGACTTTAGTGCCAGCAGATACGTCAGGATTCCTGATGTATCTGTCATTACTTGCGCCATGGATCGCTGTCCAGTGATTACAGTGCATCCATGCTGTCGCAAAAAGGGCATTATGAGAAGTGTTGCAATGCTGTCTTGTCGCAGCGCAGCAACACTTTTCATGACTGGGACACTGGTTATTGATTGTGCGCATTCCTGCACAGTACTTGTGTCGCAAGGCAGCGCCAGCCAGCGCCAAAACCTGCAGATATATGGGCCCAAGTTTTATCACCATTTTTAAGAACAGCTATTTTCTGGTCTTAAGTAACTGGCTCTAACTGCTGTTAGAGCCAGTTTTTTGGCTCGTCAGAATTTCAAGGAGCTCCTTGATAATATGGAGTAGTTGTGTTTGAGTGCCTTTTTGCACAGGAATGCCTTCTTTGCATGTAATTAGCGATAAATATCGCTAACATGCATGGAGACAAAAAAAACGCCGGCTATCGCCCAAAAACTCACGCTAAGGCCCATTTGCTGCAGCTTGCTAATAGTGAGATAAAAGTATTGCCGCATTAGCGGCAAAAAAGTGCCGCTAAAGCAGCGATAGACCCTTGACAATATGCCCCAAAGTATCTAGACCTCAAAACCCTACCCATAGTAAGTGACCTATTATACCCCTAACCATTACACTTGATGAGGGTAAAATAGGACCGAATGGATGCAGTGGAGGGAAAGATACGGGCCCAGATGGGGTTTCAATAGATATTTATAAAGCAGCTATATATCTATGGGAGCCAGTCCTTACCAGAGGCTTTAATTCAGCAGTGACAGAGAGTCCACCACCTACATGGGGTCAAACTGTGATTATTCTCATTTAAAAAAAAGGGAATAAATCAGAAGCTAAAAATGATTGCCCTATTTCACTTTTGGATACTTCAGTCAAAGTGATGAGCAAAGTACTATTGATAAGACTAGAAGAATAGGTGGCAGAAATTGAGATTTTATCATCAGCTCAATATGGTTTTTAGAGAGGTTGGGAACAATAGAAAAATGTATTAATTTAGAGCTTTCAAT
The DNA here is from genome assembly GCF_964261635.1 of Lissotriton helveticus. Lineage (NCBI taxonomy): Eukaryota > Metazoa > Chordata > Amphibia > Caudata > Salamandridae > Lissotriton > Lissotriton helveticus. Next base: position 1,789,052,705 of record NC_136061.1, read on the forward strand.
AGGCAAATTCACCGGTGCAAAGCAGGGGAGTCTATGATCATGATGTTCTGTCGCCACCTTTGCTTAACCTTGGAGCTCCTGAACCTATTATATTTTTCCTCGCAGGGTATACGACAGTTTATCATGCAAAGTTTGGTATGGGCAACATGGTGAGTGCACCCCAGACTTTGAGGTTAAACACGACATCCGCCAAGGCTGTGTTTTAGCACCACTGCTATTGACATTTTATAAATGAAGTTGATAAAGCCCTTCAGTCGATGCAGACGGATGCAACCCAAATAGCAGGCAGGCCCATACCGGTCCTGCTTTATGCAGACAACGCTGTTCTTAAGTAACTTTTATCTGTATTTGTTTTTTGTCCTCATCTCACCAATAAGCTTCTGCAGATCTTAAAAAGCCGCCTTTCTCCAGCTGGGCGCCCTCTGGCTTACTGCACTTGCATAGGACGACCCGACTGGCCACATTTGATGAAGGCGTGGTGTAAACATAGGACCCTGGGGAATGCCAACTTGAAATATTATATTCTCAAGTCTCGGCCTCAACTCATAAGGGGCTGCCAGATGTTTATCTAGCTTTCCCCAGTTCCATCCTGATCTAAAAGAGCAATGGGAAATGTGGCTTTAAGCCAATCCTTGCTCTTCGGGGGCTGTGGTCTTTCCACTTCATACAGATCTCTCTCCGGGCAAGTAACATCAACCATAGCAGCAACCCACTAAGAATCTGTGATGAATTCAGACTAAACTAACCATTATCGCCAAAAAACACTAATGATAGATTAACCTCAATGTTGACTTTAAAAATGCCGCAGAGGATGTCTCCCACCCCCTTCCAGAAAGTTCTTAATTCGGGGCATTCGTAGAAGATATGAATATCGTTGGCATTGAGAGTCATACACCTGGGACATTTTGGGATGGGCAGCAGGGCAAACTTGTCTATCCTGGCTGGTGTGTAATAGAGTCTGTTGATGACAAAAAAAGAGATTCTTCTTTAGGCCGGCTGATTTAATGAATTTGTAAAGTAATTTCAGAGAGGGCTCAAACAGGTCTGTAATATTAGGCTCAAAGGGGGATTGATTCTAAACCGAAGATTGTGGTGGAAGTTCCATGTCTTCTGCATCGAGAAACTTCTTATACCAAATAGAAATTCTTTCCTTTTTTGGTTGCACTGATTGAGGAAAAAGCTCCATTTCCCAATCTCCTCTTTTATCCCCCTTTCCTGCTTCAAACCAAGATATAAGTTGTAAATAATGAAACCTGGAAAAACCAGTACCTATCTTAGCCCTTAATAGTTCCCAACGATGAATTCCTTCGGCATCTAACAAGTCAGACCAAATGATGATGCCCACACTCTTAATTGGTAGAGCCAGTCTATCTTTAAGACATAGTGGTGTCCCAGGGGAGTCCCATGTAGGTGCGAAATCTAAGAATTATACAATTCCCTATCTACATCTCACTTTGTACCAAGTTTCCAGGGCAGCCTTAAGGACCTTCAGGCATACTCCTTTGAAATATCTCGGGCCCCAAACTTATATAGAAAGCCTTCTCCGCCTCCGCCCCCCTCCGTTATAGCCATTTCTCCCACGAGCCTTACCCACGATGTCTCCTCTGGTTTTGAAAGTAGCATCCGAATGCCTTTAATTTGAAAAGTCACAGAATACGAACCATTGTCTGGGAGAGCCAACCCCCCCTTTGATAAGCATATGCCTCAGCTTCTTCCAAGACAGCACTACTTCCTAGTCTTCCCAGATAAAGCTCACAATCTTACTTTGAATCTTGCGAAAACTCTTACTGGGAAAAACCAAAGGGACTGCATTAAACAGATAGGTCAGATTCACCAGGTTAACCTTCCCGTAGATTGTCAGGAGAAGGTTCCTCCATCTAGCAAAGATGCGATCTATTTCCTTGATGGTTTTATTCAAATTGATCTGGAGAATTTTATACAGTTCTTTAACAATATAAATACCCAAATATTTTAGCTCTTTACTAGTAGTACCCTTCCATTGATGGATGTTTCAACACATCACCTCTGTTTTCAGAGGTATTAGCTAAGTAGCCCGAAATAGAGCTGAATTCTTCTAGAAGGGCTTCAACCCATGGAATAGCCACCCCCGGGTTACTAGTATATAGCATTAAGTCATCTGCATACAGGGCTAACTTACATTGATAAAGGTGGGATTTGAAAGTATAGATTGAATCATCCAGTCTAATGGCCTGCGCTAATGGCTCTATATAAATATTGAACAATAGAGGGAAAATAGGACAGCCCTGTCTTATTCCCCTCTGGGTGTTAAAACTGGAAGTCAGCATACCATTCAACAAGATCCTTGCAGCGGCCCCCTGGTAATATTTTCTCAGGGTATGAATAAAAATGCGGCCGAAGCCCATTGCCCCAAGTACTTCCCAGAGGTACATCCAACAGACCCTGTCAAATGCCTTGGCCACATTCAAGGCCACAACAGCTAAGGGATCTGATCTGAGCATGGCCCAGTCGATTTTGCCTATCAGCAATTGTGTCTGCTCCTAGCTATCAGAGCGCTTCACATTACATGAGGTAGGTTAGAGATACATCTTGTATAATAGAAAGTTTCACAATGATGTGAGGTAGGTAAGTATACAGCCATAATTGTTACCATAAGTATATACAGACATATGAGGTAAGTTTAGGATACAGCTTGGTATCAAGGAGTACTGGGACTTACAGTACCAAATAGTTCTGGAATGTATTTTCCCTATGCGAGCTCCCTTCCTGAGTCAGAAGTGGTATAGTACTGTCAGTGGTTCTCCCCAGTATAGCTGTTGATTTTCTCTTTACTTATATTGCTGTTCTGTTTGGTAACATCTATGTCACAGTGCTAGTGATGAACTGTCTTGTCTATGGTAGGAACTTACTCATTAGGAAGATCTTAACTTCCCTCTTAAATGTTGCCATGTTTGGAATTTTCCTAATATTTGGAGGGAGTAAGTTCCAGATTCTGGGGGCTGCTCCTGAGAAAGCTCTATCATACGATTTCTTCTACCGGAAGATGGGTGGCCTCAGCAACAGCTCCTTGGCACTCCTGGCAGGTCTGCTTCCTCCTGATAACTCAATTTTCTGGGCCAGGTATCTTGGTGTATTGTAGTGGAGCACTCTTCATAAGGTAGCCAGTTTAACGCTTTCAGCTGTGTCGAGATATGGTCGAATTTCCTCGATCCGGAGATGAGTCTTGCAGCTGCATTGAGGCATGCTTTTAGTGGTGCTGTGGAATTTTTTGGTAGACCTGCTAAGGTTGTACATCCATATTCAATCCTCGAGATAACCAAGGATTGGGCTGCCAGTGTGAGATCCACCGTAGAAATGAATGGTTTCACCTTTCTAATGCAGTTCAAATGAAAACGGGCACTTTTTGCCATTGTTTTGATGTGGGCTTTCATGTCTAGGTTCTCATCCAGCGTGATTCCTAGTGATTTTGCTGAGTCCACTAGAGTAGGGGTGCAATACAATGCTGTGATCACTTTGGTCCATTCCTTCACTTCTGTTCGATTCTTTGGTGGTGAGATTAATAGGAATTCCGTTTTTTGTGCATTTAGCTTCAGATGATTGCTAGTTAACCATTGTAAATACACTTTTAATGCCTCATTCATTAATTTGATGTCTTCCAGAGACGTGATCCTGATGTATATCTGCGTGTCGTCTGCGTACATGTGATAGGAAATCTTCGAGTTTCGGAGAATTTCTGTAAAAGTTTCGACATACAAGTTCAATAGTGATGGAGATAGTGTAGATCCTTGGGGGACTCCAATTGAGTTAGGGCATTGACGGTGATAGTGTCTGGTTGACCAGGAAGCTTTGCATTCTATTCTGAAGGAAGGATTCAAACCATTTCAGCACATTTCCAGACATTTCCATCCTGTCATGAAGCCTGGTTAGTAGTTTTTCATGATTTACCGTGTCAAATGCAGAAGACAGGTCAAGAAGGACTAGTAGACCCATTTGATTATGGTCTAGGGCCTGTAGTGCGTCATCGACAATATGTAGGATCGCTGTTTCTGTGCTGTGTCCTCTTCTGAATCTTAACTGGCAATCGTCCAGTAGCGTGATATTGGCGATGTGATGGCTCAGTTGATTTTGCACGCACTTCTCAATTAATTTGGCAAGTAATGAAATATTGGTCACTGGGTGAAAGTTATTAGGATCTGCCGGGACCGCTGTAGGTTTTTTGATGATGGGACGGCTTGCCCTGTTTTTAGGCAATCTGGAAGGAACCCTTGGGATAGAGAGGCATTTATTATTGTTGTCCATATTGGAATGACAATATGGCTGATTTCTTTCATGCATTGTGAGGGGAGTTGGTCATTATAGTGGTTATTAGGTATGATATCCAAGAGAGTTTTGGCGATGGTATTTTGGTCATATAGTTTGAAGGTATCCTACTGAGCCTTGTTTTTTGCCTTATTATGGTCGATATTTAAGGTGTTATTGATCAGTGAGAGTGGTTGGTTGGGAAGGTTGTCCACTGCTCTCCTGAGCTCTATTTCTAGCGTGTTGGCCTTGTCAGTGAAGAATGTTAAGAATTCCTCACAACTCAGTCGCGTTCTTGTAGCTTCTTGGGCAGATTTGGCCAACTTATTGGATTGTTGTCTTAAGATCTCGAATAGTTTCCGTGGGCTGTTTTTGGTGTTATCCAGTTCTGATCTACTAACATCCTCTTTGGAATTGAGGATCTTTTTGTTGCATTTGTTTCAGATTTTTCTGAGGGATTTCAGTTCGGGGATGATGGGTGTTGTCTCCATTTTCTTTCACCAAGTCTTAGCATGGTTGCATTGACTATATTTGTTACTGATGTAGTGTAGTGATCTGTTAGAATATTCACATTCTGCAGGTTGTTAGGTGGATTTAGGTCCTTTTTACAGCTTTCCTACTAGTAGTTCAATGTTCGAGTTTTTAATGTCCAGGGTCCACTCTTTGAGTTTGATAGGTTGCAAGGTCTTATTCTTTTTCAGGGTGGGTATCAGGAAGGTTTTGGCATGGTGATCCGACCAGTCGCACAGAACAATTGAGTGGATATAAGTCTCCTTATTTCTTGATATTATCCAGTCTAACGTATCTCGTTTTGAGTGTGTTGGCTGTGTGAGGCTTGGGTGAGGTTTAGTTCTGATAAAAAGTCTTTGAGAGCGTTGACCTGTTTGTCATTATTGTCGTCCCAGTGTAAATTAAAATCACCTAGGAATATTTTATTAGCTTGAGTGTTAGAGTTAGCTGTTATGATCTCCATTAATTGGTCTATGAAAGTAGCATTGTTTCCTGGTGGGTGGTAGAGTGCATGCTGGTTGCACCTTTGAGTGTCTGTTGATCTTATATTAAGACCTAGATATTCACAGGATTCAAGTGGATCAGATTGTATTTGGCTGACCTCTATGTCCGATCGGTGGATGCAGGCTATACCACTTCCTGTCGTTTTTAGACTATCTAATCTCACAATGTTGTAATGAGGGGGCACTAGAAGATCCATAAATGGGGACGAGGATTCCGAAAGCCATGTTTCTGTTAGGATTGTCAGGTCATTTTCCTGGCTAATGATGAGTGCAGTGATGTCTGATGCATGTTTTGCTGCGGACCGACAGTTAATCAGTAGGCATTTCAGAGGTTTCCCTGACCTTCTAGGGTTCGGCTTTTGCGGGTCGGTGGTTAGCTGGACCTGATGTAAGTTTTTAAGGTTGGGTTTCCTTTCATTATGTCTGGATGTTCTATTAGCATCAATTGGTACTGTTCTTATTTCCTCCCCTCTACTGCAATCCGTAGGCTCATACGCCCGGAGTAAGGCTAGGGTTTCCTCTTTCGACAAGATATTACGATTCCTGTCTGCTCTCTTATGCCTATTTGATTATGGCATGGCCATCTCACTGCTCTTTCTTTGTGAGTTATCTACTAGTTCTTGGATGTGCTCGACTTTGGAGTGAGTGCTTACCTTGATTTCAAGTATCTTTTCCATCGCTTGTAGTGCGCTTCATATGTCCTGTGACATATAGCCTATTTATGTTTGTAGCTCTTTGATTTCTCTCAGCATCTGGGGTGACGTATTAGGAGTGTAAATCCACTCCTTTTGTGATTCACTGTTTGCGTTCCAGTGTTTTAGATCTGTTTTCCTTCCCGCAATCATTTTCTACTTGTCACTGGTTCGGTTGACTGCTCCACCTCTATTTCATATGTGGGCTGCGTTATCTATGTCTTGCTATCTTAATACCACGTTTGGGGAATTACGTTTTGGACAGTTCTAGGTGTCATTTGTGCTGTAGTGGAGGGGGGGTATGGAAGGCGTGATATCTTCCACAACAGATATTTCCAGCTTCTCATTGAGTGGCCTACTCGTAGTAGATGTCCCATCATGGGGGAGCGGCATAGATTCTTCCCTCTGAAACAGCTCTGGGTCAGTATTCGCATATTGTGTAGACATTTCTGTTCTCTATGTATCCTTCCCATTCAATGTGCCTTCTGTTCCAGTTGTGTCTCCTAATCGTGTTGGATGTTGTGATTCTTGAGGGTCTCTAGTGGTGGTATTGTTGGCAATGTATAGGGCGTCTACTTGTGGAGTCCGGTGTTGTTAAGATCTTGATTTCTCTACACATTCTTTTAAGGTTGAGAACATGTTGTCAATTTTTTCTAATTTGCTGTTGGCTGCTTGTAGTGGCACTATTCCATTCTTGTGAATAGATATGCATAGATCCGCTCTGAATCTTGGTGATGATATGATCATAGGTTTTGTGCCATGTGGGATATTGCTTATAGTTTTTATGTTGAACATTTTTTAAATGGCATCGCACCATTTAGCCGTTCTTCTGGTGAAGCAGGCAGGCTTGTATGCCCTCTACGCCACTTGACTTTTACCCATTGTTATTTACTGTCAGTTCATTAATATTATTTTTTGAACGGCCACATCTAGCTTTCCAGGCCAATAAGCACTGGCCTTCTCCCCATATTCATAGTTTTGCATGCTCTTAATCAGCCATTGTGCCCTGCACTTCGGGTCTAATTTACCTATGTACTCCTGCCTAGCACCTTCCAGGTCGCCCTGGACTTGTGCCAACCTTCCTGGACTCCCATGACTGAGTCGATTCCTCTCAGCCTCTAATTGCAGAATTCTCGCCTCGATGGCATATAGCTCCCGGGCCTCAGCCCTATTCTTGCAACATATAAGACCATGCAGCCTGCCCCTCAAGTTGGCCTTAAAAGTGGCCCGACAAAATCCATGGTCGTAGAATCAATGTTTAATAGAAAATATTCTAGGGAGAATAATTTAATGGCCCGGATAATCTAACAGCATAGCTCTATTAAGAGTCCATCTAGGTTGTAACATATACCTCTTCCTAAGATATGAAAATGACACTGGAGCGTGATCAGAAAGGTGACTTGGTAATACTGAGATCCCCGTCAAGCCATCCAGTTTAGACCTATCAGTTAGAATGTAGTAACTCCTGGATGAGTGATGATATTATTTACTGTAAAATATGAAACCCTGAAGGTCTCCCCTCTTTGCCCTCCAGACGTCCACCAGATCCAGGTCGTGCAACAGATTTTTCATAGCTTGACGGACTCGGGCCCTATATAGTGACTCTGGTTAGACCTATCTTTTAATGGATCAAGGAGGACATTAAAATCTCCACCTATGATCAGAGGGGGTTCCCACCGTTAATTTAGTTTGTAGCTTGCAGATATAAGTTGGATCATCAACATTAGGTTGGTAAAAAGGAGCACAAACTAGCTCTGAACCTCCTAAATCAAACTGAGTCACTATCCAACTCCCTCTCTGGTCATGATGCACAGATTTAATAGAACAAGAGGCCCCTTGCTTAATCAAAATTGCAACACCTCTACTATTGATCATTTGTTGTGAGGAGCAATAACATTTTATCCAGGGGATTCTAAAGAATATTAAGCGACTCTCTGCAAAACTTAAATACGTCTCTTGTAAGAGACAGACCCGAGCGGGAGAAAGTTCTAAATATTTCATATCAGCCTTGTTCTGCGGGGGCATCTTAACCCATTTATGATCCAGGAAATAAAGTTGACCATGCTATCCCTTATAGGAGTGCCTGCCACGGGATTACAGACCTTTGGTGCTAGCTAGACGAGCATTTCCTAAAATTGAGATGAGATGAGATATTTTTCATTTTATCCACTGATCCCCACCCAGTACACCCCACCCTTCTGCCCTCCCCCCACCCGGTGACCCCTTTCCCCATGAGGAACCCTCCCTTCCATTAGGCTAAGCCTATTCGATCTCCACTCCCTCGGGCATTATAAGAATGCAGATGAATCTAGGGACTTGCTGCCTGAGTACCCCCTTAACTTCAACGCTCTCCATGTCTACATATAAGGGCATCCACCTCTTCAGTCGTGGGGAACTGGTACATATGATTGTCCCACATTACGCGTAATAGCACAGGGAACCTCGACTGAGCCTTGGTTCCCAAGCTATTTAAATCCTCGAGCCTCTTCCCCAACTGCCACGGTCTTGTTGCAGTGATATGAGAAATATCAGATCTTATAGAAAAGGAGAAGGGGTTTTGACCAGTGGATGTTATGATGCCTTCCTTGAGAGCAGAGGATAAAATTAACTCCTTGACAGAGTATGACAAAAAGTTGACCAAAATCTTCCTGGGTTTTTGCTTAGCAAGATTCCTCTTGAAAGGATTGCGGTGCACCCTTTGAATCTCGTGCAAAAGGTCTATGCTGGGCGAGAACTTTAATACTGTTCCCTTTAATAAGGAAAGCACAAACCCCTTTATGTCCGACCCCTCAAGGGCTTCAGTAATATTAAGGAGCCTCAAGTTATTCTTTCTAGAATGGTTTTCCAGACGTTCAAGATCACATTTTAGTTCTTTATTCTGGGCCGCTAACTTTGGCAAATCAGCTGAAGTGAAATGCATAGCTTCCTTAAGTTTGGGAATCTCCAACTCTATTGCATCTGTTCTTATGGTGACCTCTTCCAATTTCCGAGCCAACACTTAACAGGATGCTTGAATGGCAGCCTGGTGCTCCTCTGAAGTGGAGAACCTACTGGCCATCTCGGCCTGGTTTGTCGCTGGCACAGTGAACCTACTTGACATCTCGTCCTTCAAGGCAAGTAATATATCTGCCAGCGAGCATGTCGCAGAATCCGATGCAACACAATCATTTGTGACTGTGTCATTTGTGACTTTAGTCATATTCTGATGAGCTTCCTGAGTGTCTTGTATTGCCAGGACAGAATATCTGTTAGAGAGGCTCACTGCAGGGTGGATAGCAGATGGAGCTGCTAATGAACCATTAAGACTCTCAACTGGAACCTTCAGAGGGACCGGTAGATTTGGCCCCTTCAAATTGCTCTGTGAGGTGGTGTGAGTAGCTTCTGATGCTGCACCTATTCCATCTGGAGGCTTACTTATGCCGACAGCTGGACTCTGTAGATTATGCACCCCCCTCAAGGGGCTATCCTGGAAAGCATACTTTATGGACTCACAAGCAGTTGAAGCTGAAGTAGACATGACTTTATAATATGTTTTCAATGAAGGGGTTATTTTCACTTTTAGGCATGATGGCTTCTTGCCCCTACTTCTTCCCTTGCCCTAACCAGCCTCTCTCCCCTTAATGATGGTTATAGGAGGGGAGACTCAGGGGGACAGAATAGGCTGAGTAATATCAATGTTGAGGAAGAGTGGGCCACTCTAGCTCGCAGACCATATCCGCTGATTTTTGGTGGTGAGGTACCCACTTTCATTGCGTCGCTTGTCTCCATAGAGTAAGATAGTACCTCTCCCCCCACAGGTGGCCTGGTGATTACAAAAACCTCTTAATGTGAGACAAAAGAACGCTGCCAGTAGAGCTGCCTGAGAATAATATATGACCCCTCTTACCTATGCTGGGGTCTCTCTTACCTTAACAGTGCTGAGGTCAAACTCCCTACCTGAGGGCCAGACTGGGGGCCGGACTCTGCTGTGCATTCAACTTTGGTCCCAGAGGTCGCGTAGACGCCATCACATGTGCTGACCCTACCTCGAGTGATGCGGAGTTGGAAGCGGGTGATGTTGTGGTGCGCCTCTTTCTCCTACCGCCAGTCTCCTGGCACGGTCGGTTCACTAAGAGGATCCGGGGCCATATGCCCGCCGAAGCCAGAAAATGAAAACTCGCTGCGCATAACAACCCCTAAGGAAGGAGTGGAGGATGGGGGAATATTAACTTAGGCAAGGGGATATCGGGGCTCCAGCACCAAGCCCCATTGAAGAACGCGAGGGAGCGGGACCGCAGCCGTTTAGCTAGCGCCCGCCATGTTCCCGCTTTTATCTGTATTTTAGACTTTTTTATTTGAAGCCACTGTCTCTCATTCAATACTCCTGCAGCACCTCAAAGCCAAAGGGGTCTGCAGTTTTGCTTTGTCATGGCTTTATTTCTTTTTGACAAACAAGTATCAGCTTCCTTACGGGCAGAACCGTTTAGGTCTTTTCGTCTCTTGCGAATTCTAAATTTTTAAAATCCCCCTATGGTGTACCACAGGGCTCGAACTTGAGCCCTATGTTGTTCAATCTTTATGTAAGCCCTTTGGCCACCATTGCAGAAGAAGCTGGGTTGTCTATCTTTTCATATGTGGATGACACCTAGCTTCTCTTCTCTCTATCTGCTAATGATGCTTCTAAACCATCATCCTTACAGACTGGATTGAATAAAATAGCCAGTTGGATGCATACCGACTGGCTACAATGAAATGGTGAAAAAACAGAGGTTTTAATCTTGGGTAAACATAAAAATCTCTGGGGCCTACTTTATTGGCCTCGAGAAATGGGTACACTTCCCCAGCCAGTCCAATCAGATCGAAACTTGGGGATAGTGATCGATGATCAACTGCTCATGTAACTAAGACAGCTTCGATCTGCTTTATCATTCTGCGGTGGCTCCGGAAGATACTATAGATGTTGCCAGGTCCTACTCAAAGAACTGTAACCCAGGTCCTGATCATATCTAGATTGGATTACGGCAACATCCTGTATCTCAGAGGTAACAAGGATGTGATACGCAGACTACAAGTAGTGCAGAATTCAGCTCCAAGATTGTTATGTCACGTACCCAAAACATCTTCTATTTCAGGATTTTTGCGGGACTTACACTGGCTAAGAATCGAGAACCGGACTAAATTTAAGGCCTTATTCTACATGCATAAAATTAAATCAGGTACTGCTCCCCGTTACTTATGTTCTTTGGTCCAGACATATCATCCAACTCGTTTGCTTAGATCCTCTTCCCAAGCCAAATTTTCAGTCCGAAGATTTAAATTAGCACGCACAGGAGGACGCTCTTTTTCTTATCTGGCCCCAGTGCTATGGAATTCACTTCCATGTCCACTTCGGCATGAAACCAACCACAAAAGCTTTCGTAAAAACCGTTAGACCTGGTTGTTTAATCAGTAAATCTTGTCTTTCTGTTGCATTTGCCCTTGGCGCTGGGAAACCTCCGGGTAGCTGCGCGCCCTATACATTTAATTTAATAATAATAATAATAATAAACAGTCAGTCTGGATGGTCCCATTTGCCTCTGATCCTAAACCATTGGATTATGGGATCCCAAAGGGGTCTGCACTAAACAGTACATTTTTTTCAATGTATATATGACCCCCTTTGGCACCCCTACTCGAATCCTTTGGAGTACAGACAATATCTTATGCAGATGATATGCAACTGCTCCTCACCCGTAACAGAAATTGACCTAATGCACAGCGTAACTTCCTGACCTGCTTGTCATCTGTGTTTTAGTGGATGCGCAATAGTAGCCTCCAATGTAGTAGTAACAAGACAGAAATTCTGCTCTTTGGGTCCCCCTGCACAGCTGGGACAGATGTCCACCTGCTATATCCCCCCTACCATGCTATAGCGCAATCTTGGAGTAAAATTAGAAACTACTGCTTCTTTTCCACCCCCCAGGTAGGTGGGGGGGGGGGTGTGCACCTAGTTTTGTTTGCTAAAAACATTAAAGTTCCTCTAACACCCCCCCTCCCACTCAGCAGAAAACCATGATCAAGGCCTTGATAACCTCAAGGCTGGATTATGTCTGTACTGGGACCTACTTGCCTATCTCCTGAAGAGATTAAAGCTGGTGCAGAATGTTGCTGTCAGCCTTCTGCTACGCCTTCCCAAGGGAGCCAACATTTAGTCAGTCCTAAAGGAACTGCACTCGTTGACTATAAAAAAAGTGTGAGGTTCAAAGGTTTCGTTCTGGCACACAGAGCTTTTCACCACAAAGTCCCTTAGTATTTGTAAACAGATTAACACCTTACCAACAAGGTGTGTCTCTTCGGTCATGCAACTGCTAACTGGTAGTAATTCCTCATTTTAGATTAAAAAAGAGGAGCAGCAGCTCCTTCTACTATCTGGCCACCAGAGCCAGGAAGTAAAATGCCCTCCCAGTTCAGCTCCCTGCATCCTGGGACATTCTGACCTTTGAGAGACTTCTTAAGACCTGGCTCTTTGGGTTTGCCTTTTACTACCTCTGTTATTGAGGGATCAGACTTGACACTTAGTGCTGGTAGGCTCTATTGAGTAGCAGTTGCACTTCACAAATCTTTAAATAATAATGAGCAATTGCTTCAGCATAAGGTTAGGATTGAAAAAACATTTTGTCCTTGGAGAAGAACAGGATGAATTATTATCTTTGTGGATTTAGAATGAAGAAGTTCTTTAAATGTTGTAAATGTTTACAAGTGCATAACAAGTATGTCCAGTGGTAAAGATATGTTATGGTAGATTAGGGTGTCATCTAGGTATTGTTGGACGGAGACATCTCTTTCTACCAGTTACATAACACAACCATGGGCCCTAAAGCAAACATGTAAAATGAGACCCCACTCCACCAGATACCTTACCCAAATCCCCAGTGCACTTTGCTACTCTTTAAATAATCTCTCCTCAGAATTTTCCATACAAGTCTGTCACAGGAGGTAACAGCAGTGACATACCTTTACTTAAGATTAAATAGTAGAGATGTCACTGCTATCATATCACAATGTCTTTGCAATTGGTGTTCCTGATGGCTCATGTTAGCACAAAACTCAAATAAATACAATCCCCATTATTAAAACATCATTTTACATTCTGAACACAGTCAGAACAGAGTTTCCATTGACACTTCTGGGAGTTTCCCTTTCTCGTTGCTGTTTGAGTCTGAAAATGCTCTGTTTAATGAAAGGAAAATACAAGGATTTCACTACAGTCCGTGTGAGGGTGAAACTTGTTATTCTAATTCTGGTTTCCCTTCCACCTCCACTCAAATTAATGTGATCCTTGAAACATTGTTTAATCTAATTTAGCTTCAGGCACTGCTAAACTATTAGAAAGTGGCTACTAAAATGTACATGTAAAGTATCTTTTAGCCCTACCTTACTTACTGTTGGATGGTGTCATTGTCACCTTTTTTTCTTCCTTTTTAGTGATGAGCGCATCTCTACGCATGCCTACTTCACTATATCTCCATGTTTTTGTTTTCTTTCCTGCAGCATGGCGCAAGTACTGTTTCTCAATGACTTCTTATACCTGCTTCACCTACCAACAATTTTCTTCTACTTCAAAGCTGATCAAAAGGCAAATACAATTATTTTGCTTCCTATGCTGGATCTCCCTCTTCACACTTCCCAAAAGCTCCAGGTTTATATATATATATATATATATATATGTGATATTTACTTATCGTAAACTTGATGTACATTATTTGTAGCACAAGACACAATCATCCGCTTAAGTGCAGAACACACAATTCTACAAAGGGGTGTTTAAATACCATGCCTGGGTGGAGCTCGTGGAGTTCTGCTATGCAGAACTCTGCAAAGTGCAAAAAAAAACTCTGCTGTGCTAAGCGGACCTCTGCAAGCGGCGGAGTGCTTTGGATAAATGCTGTTAGCGGTGATTTTCAGTGCCAGGTGCTTCTCTGCAACATGCAATCATCGCGAACGGCACCATGCACAGCGCAAGCGGGTGTAGCTTCCTTTCTGTCTCTCGAGTAGGTGTTTACTTGAGCGGCAGCTTTCTCAACGCGAGCGATGGCAAGCAACTTGCAATGAGAAATCTGACCAGTAAGCATTGAGGAATCTTGCCGGGAGATTGATTTTCCACACTCGCCAACTTTATGTTGATGATCGGGAACAAGGAAAAATCTTGCCAGGAGGTGGATTTTCCTCACTTGCGCTCGCAAACTTGATGTTGACCAACACGAGAAAGGAAAAAGCTCGGCGCGCTCCGTGTAATGAGGAGTTTGGAAATCTCCACGATCGGAGCGTAGTTCACCCTCCTATACTTATTAAATACATGAAGCCCTAAAGTACTGCAAGCCACAAATGACAAGTTATTCAGTTATTGTATCTATAATGCACTTTTCCATAAAATATGGGTAATAGTGTTTCACAATAACATAGTGAATCAGTAACCCCTCCATGGCTCAATATTTTCCCTTCTACCAGATCAAGGGCACCTTCACTCAAGCTTCTCCCGGCAATGAAGACATGCATCTCTAAATTCTGTAACCTTTGGACAAATATTATCCTCAAGGAGACCAGTCACCAATAATCCCCCCGTCACATCTCAACATTGCCAATGTTATCACACAAAGGGTGTGTTTTTCCTCTGAGATTCTTAACATAAAAGCATATATACCAATCAAGCATATGCTTTGAGAAAATTATGTCCGTATCAGAGCTACCAAACCCGGGCACTCCTTTTCTTGGTAACAATAACTTTTCCCCAAAGATTACCTCACTGGTAATAAGCAACTCTCCAAATCTCACTTTAAAATAAATCATCATAGTCTTAAGCAAGACCTCCATGAATTCAATCATTGTTTCAATTAAATGCTCAATATGTTGGCTTCAATAATCCTAGCACAAGACATATTTGCTAGTTTTGAATATTTTACAGTTTTTGTGAGCCCATATACCAATGTTTTTGTGGTTTAGTGCATCCAGGTGTTACTGAGTTATTACATTCCACCCACTGTATTAATTTCCAAGCTTCACAAATAAACACCATGTTACTGGTGTTCATCACCAACACCTCGTATCTGAGCTTTGCCCACAGACCTCATTCTACATATCTCAATATACCTATCTTCTGTGAGCATCTCATATTTCTCGCTCAACGGGCTATTTTTACATTGAGAAGTATCGCTCTTCCACACAAACACTATACATTTAATTTTTGTCAGCATCCTGCACAATGCTAAATCTTATTGCAAATTGATCTTATAGGGCTTTTATATTTTTGTGCAAGATAATGTTACTTTGAGTACACTCTCACTACTATCATCCATTTGGAATAATGATTCTCATAAATTAGACAACAATAGTTTCTGTATTGTGTTAATTTGTGATGCATTAGTGTTTCTCCACCCTCCAGCCAACCGAATGCAGACAATAGACTTCCAGTGTTTGAGAAACTATTCTCACACTCCTTCTTGTGCCCTGGTAAACCAGGTGCTTCCAAAAGGGATCTGACTGACTTCAATACTCCAACAACACACACAGAATCCTCTACCATACTGTTAGACCGCCAGCCTTCGGGTCGTCTTCCACCAAACTTTTTGCCTACTTACCCCCTCTTTTTACTGATTCTTTTTGTTGGCCTTAGTGCTCTGAGTATTTTCCCAGTGCCGAACAGTGCTAAAGTACATGTGCTTCTCCCCAAAACATGATAACATTGATGTATACACAATTTAAATATCTAGTTTACTTGTAACTTCAATGTACAGTGGTATAGCATATTAAATGTTACTACTGTGCCTGCAGCACTGATTATGCTACTCACACAAGTTGCCCATTAAACATATCTCAGGCCTGTCCCTGCAGAGCCTGCGTGTGCAATTTTACTGAAATGCCAACTTGGCATTAAAAACCCCTTGCCAAGCCTTAAATTTCCCTTTTATTACAAATAACTAGCCCCTAAAGTAGGCACTAGGTAGCCCGTAGGACACGGTGCTATGTAATTAAAAGGTAAACCATGTACTTTTAAGTTTAGCATGTCCTCATATTGAAAAATACCCACATTATTTTTCACTACTTTCAGGCTTGCTCCTCTCATAGATTAACTAGATTAACATTAGGAATTCCTTAATACGGGCAATTAGGTCAGAAGGACCTATGTCTGACCGACGATGCCAACAGGATGTCCCACCCTCCCTCCCCCTGATAATCGTATACCATAAATTTCTCGCATGGTGCTCCCCCCTATGATGCTAATGGACCTCATCACGTCTACCCCCAGTGTCACCTAAACCAGTCAGCACACCCCAATACACACCAGTTAATACCAATACCAATGCACTCCAATATACACCAATACCCCAATATATACCCACCCCTATCCCTAGTCCATCAGTAAAGAAAAAGGGAAATACATCAAGATTTTAGCTTGCAAGGCAAAAAAGAAAAAAAAAGTAAATGTTTCAGAATAAATAAACAAGTAACCAAACGATGAACACTGCTGTTGCCTAGTGTAATATTGTCTCTTCCCTTTCTACTTCTTCCGAGGAGTGTCTCTGATAGCCACCACTTGGGGATCATGCTCTACAGGCTCTTTACCCTGTGCCTTATGTTTGCTTCTAGTCTCGCGCAAGAAGCTTAGGTACTCTTGCGCCATAATTTCAGAGTGAAAGACCCTAAAATTTCCATTTAATCCAACCTTCAATCGTGCTGGAAACAGAAGGTAAGCCTCGCAACCAATGTTCTGAAAGGGAGTAATCATTTGCCTCATCCGCCATCGCCTTTCCACTGTGGTGTGGCAAAAATCAGGGCGGGCAAAAAAAACAACATCCTTATAGGTACGCTTAGCCTGTGGTTTTGCCTTAGCGATAATCTCTTCATGCAATAGAAAGTTCCCTACATAGATCAATATTGCGCGAGGCTTGCCCTGTGACTCTTTCCGCGTCATCGGGAACCGGTGTGCCCGTTGTACCTCATGTTCCCAGTCCCATGAGGCCATCTCCGGAAAGGCACCCTTTAGTAACTCGACCACAAATCCTCGTACGTCCCCCCCCTCCTTTCCTTCCTGTACACCAAGTAACCTGACATTATTACGCCTCTGTCTGTTTTCAGATTCCTCCAATTTCCAAAGTATATCAGTAGTGGTCTTGTCCTGGTCTCTCTTAATGTCCTGTAGTTTCACCACATCGTCCTCCAATTTGCCCGTTCTGACCTCCACCTCGGATACTCTCCCGACCACTTCATCGTACATTTTATTTATCTTATGGAGTGAGGATTGAATTTTTTTATTAGCATGTCTGGCTCTTCTACTTGCCCTTTGGCTCTCAACTCGAGCCTCATCCTGTATTTGTTTTAGGGTAGATAACAGAACTTCAAAGTTAGAGGCATTTCCCTCAGGGCCCTGAGGATTAACATCTTTCGTACCCCTATTCATGTTGACGGGCTCCGCCGTAGATGGTGTGTGGCTTTCCAGTGTATTGTACTCAAGTTTCTTTGCGACTGATTTCTCCGGAATCCCATGAGTTGCTCTGACCGGGTGCTTTTGCCTAGAGATATTTCTTTTAGTTTTACTCCTGCGCTTGGTTCTGCTCTTCAGTACTGGTCTAATCGTCTCCCTGAGAGCGGATTTTTGAGTCACCTTAGGACCCTTTTGAACCTAATTGCCCGTAGGGGGGTGGGTATCTGTGGGAGGGCAGTCATGGGTGGGGGAGGGGGGGAAAAGGGGCAGGGCACATGAGTATTGGAGAAGAAGAACTTGATATAGACTGGATTTATGAGTATATGTCTTGGATTGAAAGGCACAAGAGTGTCAAGATAGCTTCTGAAATTGAAGTAGGGAAGAACAAATTTGTTAAGTTAGCTACTAGTAGTGGGCAGTCATCTGATAGCTTTTTTAAATCTAGATATGTCACTTAGATTTGTAACATGGAATGTTTGTGGGTTAAATGACGTCCAAAAAAGACAGAAGATAGCAGTTCGATTGCGTCAGATGAATGTAGACTATATATTCTAACAAGAAACCCACGTAATGAGCACCCAGGAGTTCTGTCTTAATCAGCTGGGGTTTCATTTAATAGCAAGATCTAAGCTGGGGGCGAAAAATAGAGGGGTAGCTATTCTCTCAAGAAGTAAAAATGTGGTAATTGGAAAAAAACTAGAGGATCAATGGGGTAGATGGGCAATGGTCAAGGTTTTAATAGATGGTGTATGGACAACTTTGGTTGCAGTATATGGCTCGACCCAGGATGACCCAGAAATTCTGCAGTTTCTGGATGCAGAGTTAGCAGGATGGCCATCTCAGGTTATTATAGGAGGGGATTTAAACATCAATGGGGCAGACGGGTTGGGGGTAGGGTCGACTAGAACCTATAAAGGTAGAAAGAAAAGAGTATATAAGGCACTGGTCAAACTTTTAGAGAACAATATCCTGCAAGACGTCTGGGACAGCATTAGATCGGACCAAACAGGATTTACATATTACTCTGCACCACATCATATTTGTGTTCGACTAGATTACTTCTTGATATCTAATGATCTATTGACTAGAGTAGAAATCGATAGGCTCCCACGAATTTTTAGCGATCATAATCCTTTAGTTTTAACAATGAAGTTAGAAGGGAGAACTAGATTAAGTAGGACCTGGACTTTTGAAAGAGGGCTCCTTTTGGACAATAATTATATACAACATATGTCCAAATGGATCAGTGAGTTCTTTGAGAACAATAGAGGGAGTGCTCCAGTCGGAGTTGTATGGGACGCCTTCAAGGCTGGTGCCCGTGGAGAGACATGTAGTTTTAGCGCATACAAACGGAAAGTAGCACAACTTAGGGACAGTAATCTAGAGAGGGCCGTATTCGAGGTGGAGGAGCAGCTCCATAAATGCGTAATAAGGGGTGAACCGATTGAACAAGCAATTGTAGAATTGATGAAGGTAAAAAGCGAAGCTGAGGAGGATTTGGCGAATAAGGCAGCACAGTACTATACTATTAAAAGGGAGAGATGCTACGAGTATAGCGAAAAAGTTGGACATGTACTCGCCATGCGGACTAGACAGATAGCAGCAACTGGGACCGTTAGGGAGATTAGGGATGAATATGGAAGGTTACATTCAGATTCAGAGGAAATAAGGGAAGTTTTCAGGAAATTCTATCAGAAATTATATGATCAACAATATTCCAGCAATGCGGAAGAGATAAGGGAATATCTTCAGAATATCCTGGTTGAAAGGGTTTCTATTGAAGATGCAGAAGGGCTGGAGAAACTGTTGGACCAAACTGAAGTTCAAGAAGCCATGGGCAATCTCCCCTCTGGAAAGGCTGCCGGCCCGGATCAACTGCCTCTAGAGTTCTATAAAACTTTTTGGGGGAGTTTAGGGCAGGATCTAATTAGAACGATCCAAACTGCACAAACCGGGGAGTCTATCCCCAAATCTTGGGGTGGCGCAGATATCGTTTTAATATTAAAAAAGGGGAAAATGGCGACTGAGCCAGGGTCTTATAGACCAATCACGTTGATAAACAACGATACTAAAATATATTCGAAAGCACTCGAAACGAGATTTGCAGGAATAATTGGTGCCTTGGTTAGCAGTAACCAGCATGGTTTCATTCCCGGTAGAGGGACGACACCCAACACCCGGAAAGTTATAACCATGTTTGATGCCGCCGAGGTCACAGGAGACCCGATGGCTGTAATGTTGTTAGACGCTGAGAAGGCGTTCGATTGGGTCTCCTGGGATTATCTGTGGCACATCCTAATAAGAGCTGGCATAAAGGGGGGTTTTGTGAAAGCCCTACAGACCTTGTATAGGGAACCGGTTGCAGCTTTAAGAGTCAACGGGGGGATTACGGGTCAATTTCAGATCAAGAGAGGCACACGGCAGGGGTGCCCTTGCTCGCCGCTTTTATTTGCCATGTATATGGACCCACTAATCCGCAGGATAGAGCTATGCCCAGATATCACCCCACTAAATACACTACTGGGTCCCTGTAAGATATTCGCTTACGCTGATGACGTGGCGGTGATAACACCAAACCCCACGGAGGCGATAGGTCTGTTAGAGGCAGAGGCTCTTAAATTTGGGTATGTTTCGGGCTATGCCCTGAAGACCTCAAAGACACAGATTATCAAAAATTCCATAACTATCTGTGATGATAACCGAGTGGTTCAGGAAGGGTTTTATTTAGGTATTAATATTTCAGCTGACCTTGATAATCTGGTGGAAAAAAACATCGCTCCAATAATAGATAAAGTAAAGAAAGATCTTGACCGATATGAGAATCTCCATTTATCTTTAGTAGGACGAGTCAACATTATTAAAATGCTGGTTTTGCCAAAATTTTTGTACGTCTTTAGAGCAATTCCACTGTCAGTCGACAATAAGTGGTTTAAAATTTGTGAACAAATGGTCAATCGTTTTGTTTGGGCAAAAGGCAAGACGCGGAGGACATTGAGATTTATGTCGCTGCTGCGGGAAAGAGGAGGTTCGTCACTGCCAGATTTAAAGCTTTACTATTGGGCAGCAGCATTGCAATATATGGTAGGTTTGATTGGAGGTGCCGAAGTGGAGGGTTGGGATAAGTTTGGGTCGCTCGCTATTTATGGCCTGGTTCTTGGCATGAACGCTGAAAATGTATTCTTAAGATTTACGGAGGGTAGCTACTTCAAAAGAACACGTTTTAAGACAGTAATGGCTGCATATAATATATGGAAAGGGATCTCAAAGAAGGTGGGAATTGGGAAGTTTAATTTATACACCAGATTAAAAGATAACCCTTCCTTACCTAGCGAGGTTTTCTCTGGAACTGTTTTTAAAGAGTGGGATAGTCGGGGGATAAGAAAAGTTGGAGATATGATGGGCCTTCACGGTATGCTACAATTCACGGAATTGCAAAACAGCTTCACTTTGGATACAAAACACTTTTTTAAATATCTCCAAATAAGAAGCTGTCTCTCGAAAAAACAAGGGGGTGCACTGGGCTTTGAAAGAAGTATATTGTTGGACCTTATAGAAAGTGGTTCCGATTGTACCATTAAAAGGTTTTATTTAGAAATGACAAATCTAAAGAAAGATGATCTAGAGAAATGGGTAGATAGATGGTCTTCAGATCTAGAAATGGGTAGGGACATCTTCACTGACTCATTGGAAATGGGGAGAAAAATGTTGTGTTCGTCGTCCTTTCAGGCCCAACATTATAAGATATTATACCATCTATACTATACGCCTGCGAAGATTTCTCAGTGGGGCGGTACATCAGGCACTACCTGTTTTAGATGCGGAAGCACAGATGCTGGCCTGATACACATTTTTGCAATTTGTCCCCACCTAGATAAACTGAAACAGGATATTGTGAACTTCTTTCAGGTTGCAATGTCAACAATATTAGAGTTAACACCAGCCATCATGTTATTGGGGATAAGCGCTGGTGAGCAGTCGAACTGTAAAAAATTTATATTTGTGGCAATGGCGATTTTGAGATTGTTAGTGGCCTCTACTTGGTTAGACCCTAACACCCCATCATATCACCAATGGTTAGGAAAAGTAATGTCAATACAAAAATTGGAAACAGCCATATATGCTAGAAAGGGAAAAAAGGGTAAGCAGTTGGGTATGCAAATCTGGGAACCTTTCATCCAATGGAAGTCTGGAATAGATCCTTAAAAGACCAAAAACTTGTCTAGATTTTTGTTTGAATTTGTATGTATAATTAAATGTCTCAATGTATTGTAATCATTGTGCCCTGCTCATGTTATAAAGAAAATGGGGGAAAAATTTTCATTAAAAAAAAAAAAAGGAATTCCTTAATACACTCTTTTAGGCTGCAATTCCTGGTTAGACAGAAGTTTCTGATTCATGTTTTATATCTTTGGAATGGTAATAATAAATCATCTTTACTGGTTAGGTTTGAATTCACAATCCTATCTTACATATGCCACTTTTAGAAAGTGGACATTTCTCTGCTCTTTCTGCGTGTCTGCAGCCAGTCTCCAATACACTCCAATATTAGTTCATTCGCATTTTGGGGTTTACGCATGTCCCGATTAGCATTCAGTTTATTCTTCCTTTTTTTAGTCCCACCTTTGTTTGCTTGGTGCATGAAGATGTAAGATTAAAAAACATGTTTTTTCACATTTGGTCTAATTACTTTGTGAATGTAAAGAAGAATTAAAGTATACTTGCAACCTGTGACTACATGCCTGCCTTTATCAATGTTTCACTACAAAACTATGTGATGGTATTAGTTTAACGGAGCGAACACCTCTCCGACAGTGGGCGATTTGTATAGGGGCAGTGGAAAATCCAAAAGGTTGTCCTTGTCCCCATCAGAAATTAAGTGTCTCCTATGCCCCTGGATTTAAGGGCAGTGTGTCTGAATTCACAACTGCCTGGTACTCTGTAATAAGCTTTGCCTCCCAACGGTGATTTGCATCCCCTTGCTTTCACATTCGAAATATGTCAGCTGAATAGAAAATGAATGGATCCAAAAAAGTACAAGGTAGCAACAAAGCTAAGCCACAACTTTGTTATTTCAGATTTAAGTGTGAGGAGTGGGATAGGAATTAGTTCTTCTCTTAGACATAGTTGATTGTGTTACCCATGCCCTAACAATTGTTGATGTTAGGGTCTCATGAATTGCAGTAAACGTCCGCTTCTCTGCTCTTTGTCCTTAAAATAAAGAGCTATGTTTGTGTCCTGGTTCTGGGCTATCTGGCAGTGCCACAGATTATGATGGATGAGCACCAAGTGGGTGGCAGTAATAGAATTGAGGAATACCGAAAGTCTTAAAATTAGGATTTTTCTCAGTTTAGTAGCAGTAAAGTTAGGACTCCTAACTTTAGGACTCCTAAATGCCTTCTGTGCATAAGGATTGTCTTAAAATTAGGATTTTTCTAAATTTAGTAGTAGTAAAGTTAGGACTCCTAACTTTAGGACTTCTAAATGCCTTCTGTGAATACCGAAAGTCTTAAAATTAGGATTTTTCTCAGTTTAGTAGTAGTAAAGTTAGGACTCCTAACTTTAGGACTCCTAAATGCCTTCTGTGAATACGGATTGTCTTAAAATTAGGATTTTTCTCAATTTAGTAGTAGTAAAGTTAGGACTCCTAACTTTAGGACTTCTAAAGGCCTTCTGTGAATACCGAAAGTCTTAAAATTAGGATTTTTCTCAGTTTAGTAGTAGTAAAGTTGAGAAAAATCCTAATTTTAAGACTTTCGGTATTCACAGAAGGCATTTAGGAGCCCTAAAGTTAGGAGTCCTAACTTTACTACTACTAAATTGAGAAAAATCCTAATTTTAAGACTTTCGGTATTCACAGAAGGCATTTAGGAGTCCTAAAGTTAGGAGTCCTAACTTCTGTGGATACCGAAATGAGTAAGTGCCTTCTGTGAATACCAAAATGGTAGTAAGTTTAGGATTTTGTCTTAAGTTAGTTCTGTGAATCGGGCCCACTGTGTTGTACTCACTGCTAACCAAGCAGGTATCTGTGCTGGTTAACCCCTTCCATGCTGATGACGAGCTCAGCTCGTCATCAGCGTTACCTACCGTGTGCTGAAGACGAGCTGAGCTCGTCATGTAACGCGGTAAATTTAAAAATGCCGCATACCGCGGGAAAAACGGCCGCACGCATGCGGTTAAGAGCAGTGTTCATTGAAAGAATAGTGCGTAGGTTCCAGTAGGGAAATAAGATGTGATGCTGCTGTTCACAATTGAGGTGCATTAAAATAGCTCAATGTGGGTCCTGACATTTAGAATAGTAGAAGATGCAAGCAGCAAAGAAGAGCGTGAGGTTGCAAAGGATGTGGTTTATTGGCAAAACTTTTGTGTTTTCCCTCATGCCAGGGGCTGCTGTAGGTTAGGTTTGGGTTCCTTGGACAAGCTGCTTATGGGTCCCAGCGATGGATCTGCAGAAATGATGCAGGTTGTTTCAAGTACATTGGGGAAACTAAATACATTGCTGGGTGTTGTCCCTAGGTCCCATAATGATTTGTGTGGGGTGCCATGTATTAGTTTTATGGGGCTTCCATGTAGTATTACGTGGGTCTTTGTGCTTAATTTGTAAAAACATAAGAGGCGCCACTTCATGCCTCTTTCTTCTACCACCCTATATTTCTTCTCTCTAAATCTCACTCTTGCAGGGGTTTGGGTCTATAATATTGCAAGCACAAATGTAATCTGACAATTGAAAAATGAGAGTCCTAAATGGTGTTTACAAACCTAGTCCCCCATTAAAGTTAATATGTAGGACACCCTGTTTCTGTCTGATGATATTCTGGCATGCACCTCTTGCATTTTCTTTTTAATCTTTCTCTTTTGGTTGCTATTTTCTTATCTTTCAGAGCCGCCTTCTTTTTCCCTTTTGTGCCTTTCGCTCTCTTCTTTTGAGTAAAAGTCTGATCATGAAAATTAAGTCCTGATCCCTAACAAATCAATGCAGGTGACTACCACCTGCAACTGCTGGCACCAGCTGACACCAATTAAGTGCTGATTACCGGGAAGCATGGTGTGTTTCAAGGCAACTTTTGGGAGCAATGGCTGAAGGGTACAATGCTTTCAATATAGGCACATGATGAGGTTCTACAGTCACTTGTAGAGCTGTGTGTTGTTTTCTCTGTGGAAAAAATCTGTCAAGAACAAGGGAGGGGGAGATGTATGGCATGTTGGAATAGTACTGAATTTAAAACACATTGTCTCTTAAGAAATAGCTGCAGGCCGAGATTGAAGAAACTTCAAAAAAGACATTGTATAATTAAATGATTTTAAAACCAGACAGATAGATGAAGAAATGCCTTAGGGGTTAAAAGCAGGCATGGAGTAAGTGAGACGTGTGAATGTATCACTCACAAAGATGGTGAACTGAGCTTGATAATTGAAATGAAGTTGGAAGCACAATGATGGTGAATGGACTCTATGTAGGCCATCTTCAATTATAATGTCTTTCACTAACTGTTCTGGAGCGTGTTAATGCACAGCTACAAGACCAAGAAATCCAGAGTGTAGTTGGCTAGAACTAGCTGTAGAGGACCATCTTGATGCATGGATAAGCTGAAATTATGCGCATCTGAGATGAGGCTTGGGGTATAGCTGATTATGCCTCCTGCTATAGTCTGGGTATGTGTCTAGGGTCCTTAAAGGGATAGGTGGACAAGAGAAGGCCATCTTTTAAGTGAAGCAAGGGGAAGATGCATGGAGGAGGGTTGTAGGTGCCACGAGATCCTGTCTTTTGTGGCTCCTTCCACCACGCCTGCCTTTTTCTCCCTCAGCACTCTGTATGCTGGGATTTAGAATCCAAGACCCATGCTGAAGAAAGGGAAACCACAAGTCCTAGAATGTAATGAACAGGTATCAGTCTTTCCACCAAAAACACTTGCTTTGAGAAATCTCACAGACATATACGTGCAGCATGTGTCGACTGATTCATGTGTATGAGTTAACGAAGAATACAATCATTTGTTCACCCTTTCAAAGGAAGAACATTGATTTTGATTGTATATTAGGACTATTTAGGCCTTGAATTTCACAGTGTGATTTTTAGCACATGGTTCTGCAATCTAAATACATTAGCAATGCCAGGAGTGACAGAAAAACTTCTAATCTACATCACTATCACGACACCACCGATGTCCTATGGAACTGGCGACAGCTGTGCTACAAAAATAGCCAACTTTACATTCACATATGATGTTATGTGTTATGTTTGACTATCTTTGCATCTGCACATAACACCATGAAAGGTACATTAAAACAAACAGTTTCGAAATGCATCTTCTTTTATACCAATTGTATTAGATATATTGGACATCGCTAATTCATAACATTAATTGTAAGAGGAAAGCAGAAAAAGTTACGTATACCATCTTCCAATAATTATAATCTTACACCACTCCCAGGGCTTTCAATCACAAATGCACCTCAGAAATAAGTACTATGAGCTGTTTATTGACGGCCTAGAAAGAGACCGCAGCCCTTTACGTATGAAGCAGTCAAGAAAGAGACCGCAGCCCTTCATGTATGATAGGGCAAGAAAGAGACAGCAGCCTTTCATGTATGATGCGACCTAGAAAGAGACCGCAGCCTTTCATGTATGATGCGGCCTAGAGAGAGACCGCAGTCCTTCATGTATGATGCGGCCTAGAAAGAGACCACATCCCTTCATGTATGATGCGGCCTAGAAAGAGACCACATCCCTTCATGTATGATGCGACCTAGAAAGAGACCGCAGCCCTTCATGTATGACACAGCCAAGAAAGAGACAGCAGCCTTTCATGTATGATGCGACCTAGAAAGAGACCGCAGCCTTTCATGTATGATGCGGCCTAGAGAGAGACCGCAGTCCTTCATGTATGATGCAGCCTAGAAAGAGACCACATCCCTTTATGTATGATGCGGCCTAGAAAGAGACCACATCCCTTCATGTATGATGCGACCTAGAAAGAGACCGCAGCCCTTCATGTATGACACAGCCAAGAAAGAGACAGCAGCCTTTCATGTATGATGCGACCTAGAAAGAGACCGCAGCATTTCATGTATGACACAGCCAAGAAAGAGACAGCAGCCTTTCATGTATGATGCGACCTAGAAAGAGACCGCAGCCCTTCATGTATGATGCGGCCTAGAAAGAGACCACATCCCTTCATGTATGATGCGACCTAGAAAGAGACCGCAGCCCTTCATGTATGACACAGCCAAGAAACAGACAGCAGCCTTTCATGTATGATGCGACCTAGAAAGAGACCGCAGCCCTTCATGTATGACACAGCCAAGAAAGAGACCGCAGCCCTTCATGTATGATGCGACCTAGAAAGAGACCGCAGCCCTTCATGTATGATGCGGCCTAGAGAGAGACCGCAGTCGTTCATGTATGATGCGGCCAAGAAAGAGACAGCAACCTTTAGATGCGGCCTAGAAAGAGACCACATCCCTTCATGCATGATGCGGCCTAGAAAGAGACCACATCCCTTCATGTATGACACAGCCAAGAAAGAGACAGCAGCCTTTCATGTATGATGCGACCTAGAAAGAGACCGCAGCCCTTCATGTATGATGCGGCCTAGAAAGAGACCACATCCCTTCATGTATGATGCGACCTAGAAAGAGACCGCAGCCCTTCATGTATGACACAGCCAAGAAAGAGACAGCAGCCTTTCATGTATGATGCAACCTAGAAAGAGACCGCAGCCCTTCATGTATGATGCGGCCAAGAAAGAGACCGCAGCCCTTGATGTATGATGCGACCTAGAAAGAGACCGCAGCCCTTCATGTATGATGCGGCCTAGAGAGAGACTGCAGTCGTTCATGTATGATGCGGCTAAGAAAGAGACAGCAACCTTTAGATGCGGCCTAGAAAGAGACCACATCCCTTCATGTATGATGCGGCCTAGAAAGAGACCACATCCCTTCATGTATGACACAGCCAAGAAAGAGACAGCAGCCTTTCATGTATGATGCGACCTAGAAAGAGACCGCAGCCCTTCATGTATGACACAGCCAAGAAAGAGACCGCAGCCCTTCATGTATGATGCGACCTAGAAAGAGACCGCAGCCTTTCATGTATGATGCGGCCTAGAGAGAGACCGCAGTCGTTTATGTATGATGCGGCCAAGAAAGAGACAGCAACCTTTAGATGCTGCCTAGAAAGAGACCACATCCCGTCATGTATGATGCGGCCTAGAAAGAGACCGCAGCCCTTCATGTATGACACAGCCAAGAAAGAGACAGCAGCCTTTCATGTATGATGCGACCTAGAAAGAGACCGCAGCCTTTCATATATGATGCGGCCTAGAGAGAGACCGCAGTCGTTCATGTATGATGCGGCCAAGAAAGAGACAGCAACCTTTAGATGCGGCCTAGAAAGAGACCGCAGCCCTTCATGTATGATAGGGCAAGAAAGAGACCTCAGCCCTTCATGTATGATGCGGCCTAGTAAGAGACCGCAGCCCTTCATGTATGTTGCGGCCTAGAAAGAGACCGCAGCCCTTCATGTATGACACAGCCAAGAAAGAGACCACAGCCCTTCATGTATGATGCAGCCAAGAAAGAGACCGTAGCCCTTCATGTATGACACAGCCAAGAAAGAGACCACATCCCTTCATGTATGATGCGACCTAGAAAGAGACCGCAGCCCTTCATGTATGACACAGCCAAGAAAGAGACCGCAGCCCTTCATGTATGATGCGACCTAGAAAGAGACCGCAGCCCTTCATGTATGACACAGCCAAGAAAGAGACCGCAGCCCTTCATGTATGACACAGCCAAGAAAGAGACCACATCCCTTCATGTATGATGCGACCTAGAAAGAGACCACATCCCTTCATGTATGATGCGACCTAGAAAGAGACCGCAGCCCTTCATGTATGACACAGCCAAGAAAGAGACCGCAGCCCTTCATGTATGATGCGACCTAGAAAGAGACCGCAGCCTTTCATGTATGATGCGGCCTAGAGAGAGACCGCAGTCGTTCATGTATGATGCGGCCAAGAAAGAGACAGCAACCTTTAGATGCGGCCTAGAAAGAGACCACATCCCTTCATGTATGATGCGGCCTAGAAAGAGACCACATCCCTTCATGTATGATGCGGCCTAGAAAGAGACCGCAGCCCTTCATGTATGACACAGCCAAGAAAGAGACAGCAGCCTTTCATGTATGATGCGACCTAGAAAGAGACCGCAGCCTTTCATGTATGATGCGGCCTAGAGAGAGACCGCAGTCGTTCATGTATGATGCGGCCAAGAAAGAGACAGCAACCTTTAGATGCGGCCTAGAAAGAGGCCGCAGCCCTTCATGTATGATAGGGCAAGAAAGAGACCTCAGCCCATCATGTATGATGCGGCCTAGTAAGAGACCGCAGCCCTTCATGTATGTTGCGGCCTAGAAAGAGACCGCAGCCCTTCATGTATGATGCGACCTAGAAAGAGACCGCAGCCCTTCATGTATGACACAGCCAAGAAAGAGACAGCAGCCTTTCATGTATGACACAGCCAAGAAAGAGACCACATCCCTTCATGCATGACACAGCCAAGAAAGAGACAGCAGCCTTTCATGTATGACACAGCCAAGAAAGAGACCACATCCCTTCATGTATGATGCGAGCCCATCAGAATGCAACAGATCTCGAATGTCCCAGAGATGAAGTGGTGGAAGATTCCAGACAGTGTTCCAGCCATGTTTAGGTCCAAGAGGGGAGTCCCGCGTGCCTTCCTGTGTCGCAGTCGGGGTCTTCCCAGCAGCTCTCCGGGTGGCTCTGCAGAGGTGAATGTTCAGTCTGCTCTCAGGTGTCACCGACAATGCACATTTCATGTGTCTATCCTTGAGCCTCGTGCAGTGGACATTTCCGGTGACTGTACGTGTCTCCGACTGTGACGCTGCAGGTGTCTCGAGCAATGAGTGTTTAATGTGACTTGAAGTGTCTAAGACAGTAAGTATTTCATGTGAATCTACAGGTGTCTCAAAAAAGGGACACTTCATTTTTTTCTCTCCAGGAGCCTTATGCAGCGATCATTTCACGTGATTCAGACAGTGGCAATGTCATGTGTGTCTGCAAGTGTCTCACTCAAACAAAGGGCATGTTATGTGACTCTCACATCTAGCTCAGATGATGAGGGATCATTTTCGGCAGAGATGGTGGGGGGTTTAAATAGAAATATGGATTGGAAGTTTCGCGGGAATACGGTTTTGTTGAAGGAAAGTATTCATTGATCAGGATTTTGAGTGAATTTCTAGTGAGAAGATGTTCCCTGAGACAGTGTTTTCTAGTCGAAGCCATTTGTTTTTTGCTGGCTGAGATTTTAGCAGTGCGGGTAAAAAAATGTTTATTAACATGGATTGTCTAGGTAGTTTTTTTGTTTTCAAAAGATATCTTTGGCAGATATTTCAGGAGTATATTGTTAAAGGATGATGACTTTTTGTGAGTATTACAGTATCAGATCTATTTGTTAAAAGGGCTCGTGGATTTTCTGGCAGAAAAAAAAAATTGAATTGTTTGAAAGACGTTTTTTGATAGGGTCTGTACTGGGGGTGCTTCTTAATGGAAGATGTTTTTGAACTGGATTATTTGGTATATTTTTGCTGAAGGAACAACATTGCTGGTGGTTGTTGTGGTTCTATTGTTTTTGATGATGGAAGTAACTTTGTGGCAGGCACTATCGTGGTGTTTCTTCTTGATGGAACGTGTTTGTTGCAAGGGAACGTGCAGGACGAGGGGGTTTCATGCAGCAGAATTACTTTTTACTTGGAACGTACTTTAACAGGTTTGTTTTCAGGGGCGGCTCCTCCACTAAGAAGGAGGAGCGTCCCCCCACTGCTTTAAAGCAGTACAAAGTAAAAAAAAAAAGATAATTAAAGAACGTCTGTTATTATATTATTTTTACTGTTAGAGTTGCACTATATTGGGTTGACGAGTTAATTCTAATGTCTGTTTTTAATCAATGTCGAGATTTTCAGAAAAATGTGTATGATTTAATTAACTAAACAATAAAGATCATTATCATTAGCACCGCAGTGCAGCCCCATTGATAGGGCGTGGCCCCATTGACGTCAATGCCAGAGGAGGAGTGGTGGCTGCGCCTATAGTGTGCATTACTCTTTGGCCGGCCAGCTGGGGTCAGCCAAACCATCATGCGCTCTTTGCATATCCTCCACTGGCTGTATTATACAGCCTCAGTGGGGAATAGGCCTAGCCTCCAAGCCCCTGTCTGAGTGCCAAACCACTGCGCTTAGACCAATCACAACGCTGCTTAAGGTAGCATTGTGATTGGTCAGGGGAGGCTGGGTGCTTTCGGCTGGAGGAGAAGCGGCGGCTCAACAGCAAGGGCAACCTCCAGTTAAGTTTGCTCTTTTTTTTTACTACCCCCTCACCTTCCCCTGCTTACCCACCACTGTTCCCCACCACCCACCACTGTTTGTTTTTTATGGAATCAGTTTCTCACTGGGTTTTGCAGAGAGTCAGAGACGTATTAAGGCATGGGCAAAGTGGGCTCTGGCCCAGAGCCCCAGCCTTTCAGCGGGCAGCCTAAAAGAGCTGGCTCTGTTCTACTGAGAGACTTGCCTTGTTGACAGATTGGTTTAACCCCTTCACTGCAGGGGCTGTTTCCCCCGCTGTGCTGGGGGGTAAGGGGGGGCGCACAACGCCACCGGTGCTCATGACGAGCACAGCTCATCATGAGTCACCACGCTCCGGTGCTCATGACGAGCTGAGCTCGTCATGGCCACACCCGTTCCCATGGAACATTCAGCACAGCAGGGGAATCAGCCCAGCGTGCGAGCGTTCCATTTAACGGGCGCGGTCATGAGCACCGGAGCGCCGTGGCTCATGACGAGCTGAGCTCGTCATGAGCACAGGAGGGGTTAAATACCGTTTTCCTTTAATTTGTTTTAATTTGGATGATGTGTGAGCCTATTCCAGACATTTTGCAGAGAAATATATATGTTTCATACAACACTCATAAAAAGTTTTTTTAATGACAGTAGGACTTCACATATGAAAAAATTGGCGGTGTCACAGAGATTATTTGCAGTAACATTAGTGAGCTGCTGCTGTGTTACAATATTGTGAACACGTCACTATCCCTGATTGTTAGATGGTAATACATTCAGAATTTGAATTAGTGTGCCTGTACACTGTTAGTGGGCTGGCCAAAGAGTGCATGAAAGAGCTGAAATTGAATTATTAATATAAAACTGTTCCGAAAAGGGTCCCCCCAAAATACATTTGGTCCAGGGCCCCCAACATCTTTAAGATATCCCTGCAGAGGGGGGTTTATTGGCCCTTTCTTGTTAATGGGATGCATGGGTGGTGGCTACTATGAGGGGACGCTTGTCACAGGAATGTTGGATATGTGTTTATCTTAAGTTTACTTCCTGTGTATTAGGTATAGATAGTCTGACTTCGTAAATAGTGATTGATATTGTAAATATGGGTCAAGGGGCCATGGGCATTAACATAGGCCTTCCAAACCTATAAATATTGAATTCAAATGTATTTTTCACATATATTTCACACATTCTTTGCTCTCCCCTGTGTTCCTAGGTTTCAAGTTATATGGCTACCTTTGATTACTGGCTGGTATTGGCAATAATGAGTACAAACATATTTCCAGTGGGCACAAGCATGATCCCTAACGTGGTTTATGGAATTATCAGACATGAAGGTGCTTTGTGAATTATCAATATACTTGATGTAACATAAAATGGTACAAAACGTCTTGCAGTACAGCGGTACTTGATTCAGCAGTCATACGACTGAATTTGGTTGAGGTGTCTTAAGTGTCAGGCCAGAGGGCATTACTTCATCATGGGCCAGATGTAGGTAAATGTCATTTATCGAATCGTAAATACCGAATTTTACCGATTCGGTATTTAAAAATCGGTAAATGCTATGTAGGTATATTTACCGAATTTTTTACCGAATCTGTAACATTCGGTAATTACCGAATCGGTATTTACCAATTCGGTAATTGCCATTGATTCCTATGGGCCTTGAGGCCCATAGGAATCAATGGCAATTACCGAATTGGTAAATACCGATTCGGTAAAATTACCGAATTTGTAAGGGGGACAGGGTGTCACTTTGACACCCTGTTGCACCCCTGATTCTGGCTTGTGTGCCATGTGGCACACACACATGCCCTTAGGGAATAACGAATTCGTAAGGGCCTGTGGCACTGTTTCCAGTGCCACCTACATATAGATTTACCGATTCGGTAAATTTAGAGAATCGGTATTTTACAGAATCGGTAAATTTACCGATTCTGTAAAATAAATGCCCCCTATATCTCAATCACCAAATACCGGTCGGTAACGGCCGAAATCGTCCGTTACCGACCGGTATTTGGTGACCGACATCTGGCCCCATATGTTTTATTGCAAGGGGGCCAAGTGCACATCAGCTGGCTGGAGTGGCTATCGCTTGTGTATTTTGTTTTGGCTCTTTAGGAACGGGGTAAAAGCTTGGATTGCCTGATGTAGTGTTACACATTGTTCTAGCAAATGGAAGTAAATGTATGCTCACAATTTAACTGAAAAATCACTCCACTGGATAGGGGTCTGTTGTTGTGGACTCGGCGTTGAGAGACTCCACTAGAGCTGTCAATTGTTTAGTGACTGTGGTATCCTCTCCTGGAGCTGTGGTGTTCTCTGTAGGTGTAATTTATCAGATTAGCTCTTGGATAAATGGGAAAGGAAGCACGCCCCATTCCTCAATGTTATCATTTAGTGTGTCGTGCGATGACTGTGCGTGCTCTGATGAATTTTGGGTGTCCACAGTCACAGATGTGCCTATCTTTATGATTGTGGTGAAACATGACCTGGAGCTGATAGTCGCTGTTTTTGTGACCTGCCTGGTCTTTATTGTTACCGTGGTGGTATTTTAGTGGTCTCCTGCGTGGTGATTATAGTGATCAACTTCCCTCTACCATTTTTGGTTTCAGTAGTTGTTATGCCTTTAGTTTCGGTTTCAGTTTGGAGTTTTATAACAGTGGGTCCTGGTATCGTTATGATACTTGCGTCTGTGCCTAGTGTTGTTGATTCAAATGTGTGTGTGTTTGTTCGGTGATATAGATTGTAGAAGCTCAAAAGTACTTTGCACAAGATTTGGAGGCTCAAGTGTTTGAGGATTGGATGTGGGAGGCTCGGGTGTGGGAAGTGTGTGTGTGGAAGGCATGGGATGTGGGAGGCTCGGGTGTTGGTGGCTCAGGAGGTGAAGGCTTGGAGTGGGAGTCTCAGGAGTGGAAGGCTCTGGTGTTGGTGGTACTGGTGTGGAGGGCTTGGGTGTTTGAGACTCAGGAGTGGAAGGCTCAGGTGTGGGAGGTGCAGGCTTGGGAAGCGTGGGGGTAGAAGGCTCAGGTGTTGGAGCCTCAGGTGTAGAGGGCTTGGTTATTAGAAGCTCAGGAGTGGAAGGCTCAGGATTGGGAGGCTCAGGTGTGGGAGTCTCAGCTGTGAGAGGCTTAGCTTAGGGAGGCTAGGGTGTGGGAGGCTGGTGTGTGGGAGGCTGGGTGTGGGAGGCTCAGTTGTGTGAGGCTTGATTGTGTGGGAGGTGCAGGTGTGGGAGGCGTGTGTGTGGGACAGGTGGCTGTGGGAGGTACAGGTGTGAGAGGCATGTGTTTTGGAGACACAGGGATTGGAGGCATAGGGGTTGGCTGCTTGGTTGTTGAAAGCTCTGGAGAGAGAGTCTCAGGAGTAGGAGGCTAACGAGTGGGAGGCTCAGGATTGGAAAACTCACAGTGTTTGAGGGTCAGGAGTCATAGGCTCAAGTGTGGGATTTGCTAGTGTGGGAGTATCGGGTGTTAGAGTCTTAAGTGTAGGAGTCTAGGGTGTTAGAGTCTCAGATGTGGGAGTCTCAGGTGTGGGAGTCTCAGGTGTGGTAGTGTCAGGCGTGGGAGTCTCAGGTGTAGGAGTCTCAGGAGTAGGAGTCCCGGGTGTTGGTGGAGTCTCAGGTGTAGAAGTCTCAGGTGTGGTAGTCTCTGGAGTGGGAGTTTTGTCTGTTGGAGTCTCAGGTGTAGGACTCTCAGGTGTGGTCATTGTTGTTGATGTTGTTGGTGTGGTAGTTGTTGGAGTAAATATTGGAGTTTGTGGAGTTATATCTGGATCTAAAAGGAAAACAGAAAATGAATCAAAAACTAATCATCACTGTCAAGCATTTCATATAATAAACAAAGTTCATTTCTCTGCATTACTCATCCAAATATGTCTCACAATCAATCTCAAATTTTGCAATTTTTTCATATATCAACAACACTTTGTCATATGTCCCATGCAGGTCCATTGTCGATTTTACTATGTTAGCATGAGCATGCTGCAGTTTTTACTCTGCTTCGCACACGTTACTATGCATGCATATTTTGCTTTGTGCCATGCTGTACTTTCACACAGAATCTACTGTTGTTTTTGCATTCTGTTCTTTCCTGGGATTTAGTCTGAACACTGTAACGGTAAAAAACCAATGCTCCTTGTTATTCTGTTTTGGTCAGGCTATAGCACCTACATAAAACACATAAATGCAGCTATTGTTTGAAAACACATAATCTTTGTCATATAGATATGCAGAGACATGCAACTACATTCTTGGAGAGAGATTTTACACAGACGAAATCGTGACTGCACCTGGGATGAAGAACTTTCATCTGTGCATGCCAAGGTATGCGGTCCACTAAAAACACACAAAGAACTTTTGTTATATAATCATTGTGCTTCTTTAGAAGGGGAGGGGGTTAATTTACCCTGTCTTATACCATGACAGCTCTTTTTTTGATTTATGGATTACTTACTATGCTGACTACGCTTGTGTTAGGCATCTTTCTACTTCTTGTGGTGTGCATACTGCATACTACAGCACAATAGTTAAAATATATATTAAAAATTTTCCTTGCATCTCTGTCAGATCTTATTGTAGACAAGTGTGAGAGCGAAAGGGTGGGTTCTGTCATCTGGGGTATCCGATCACTTGCTCCTCTGTGAGTGAATAGGAGCACAAGTGAGACAGTATAGCTAGCTGGTCGGTCCCGGGCTCATGGGTACTAAGGTGGTACGATGACTCAGTCCCTGTCTACTAAGGGTCTATGGTCCCTAACATAGTTCTGTGATTTCACAGAATCCCAGAAATATGGCGCTGCCAACATTTGGTCTGGTACTTATTTGCGGTCCCTCTTTGTGCTTGTAAACAATACCCTTGCACCATTTCCCAGAGATGTCCATGGTTTGGGGGCTTTACCTCCTCAGTCTGTAGGGACTTCCTCTTGCTGTAGGTTTTTCAAGCTTGAATTTATAAAGGTTTATACCAACTTTTGTGCTACTGTTCGAACCCCTTACATCTACATATGGCTCAACTAGTTGCGCTTCCGGCTCATTACTCAACACTACTTACAGCATGGAATACCCAATACTAGGTCTCCCATTATTTTTGTGTTCGAAGCAGATCCTGCACACCGCTTTGAAGTTTTTTACTCCTGGGTTATGTTCCTCACTGTTGATGCGAATGATAAAACTTTTCATTCTGAAATTGTAGCTAATGTTCATGCGGTTTATCACCCTCATGCTGTCATTGAGCTTCCTCTTATGGCCTGGGAGCACCAAATTTGGTTTAATGGTGCCCTTCCCCATCCTCTTGCTTCTGTTTGCGCTGTATTCTAAATAATTGACGGGGCCACGTGACCTGTCTTGGCCAGTTTTACTCTATATCCACATTATCCCACCACTACTGTGGCGGATGTACGTTAGTTGCACGCACAAGTAGACATCTATATAGACGCTTGATTACGTTTGTTGCCCAGGGTGAGATTGATATGCATACGGCCATTTCTAAACTGGGGTGGCGGAGTGAGCTAAAGAATGATGATGGATTAAACCCAGATCAGGTGACTGGGGGTGAGTGCTTGCAATGTTCAACACTCCGTCCATCATCCCCCTTGGTTTTGCTTTGTTCGCCCTAAGTTGGAATGGTATGCCCCGACGTGGGTCCCTTGCTCACTTTGCCACTGGATTCAGCCTGGCTGATGACGGCTGTTTAGCCAGAAACCGGTTCCAGGATGCTTGCTCTGGTCCAGAGAAGACATGACTTGGCAGTTCAGGCTGGACTGTTCCCATGAGGCACAGGGTCAGACTGATTTGCATATGGCCATGTTGGAACTGGGGTGACGGAGTGAGCTAAAGAATGATGATGGATTAAACCCAGATCAGTTGACTGGGGGTGAGCGCTTGCAATGTTCAACACTCCATCCATCATCCCCTTTAGTTTTGCTTTGTTTGCCCCTGCATTTCTGGCAGCTTTACCTAGGGCTGCGCCTCCAGTGCAGGTTCAGCAAGATGGAGGGCTTCACATTAGCCCTGTCATTATTAACTCTGTTATGGGCAAACGTCCCCTTAACCCTGATCAGCTTGATGCTGTTTTCCCCTTACTGGTCATTTGGAAAAGAATATTATCCTTACTATGTTTTTACCTTGTGGCCTGGTCCTCCCCTTGGCCGACTGCAACACCTGGGGGAAGGTGTTTGTTACAGTTTATACTTTTTGTTATGGCATCTCCTTGATGAGCGTTTTTCCGAACATTCTCAAACATGTGGAGAATGAACATGGGGCAGGTCCTGCCCTAGATTTGGAGATGAAACTAGGGAGTAATTTTCTCATAGTCTTCAAATGATTCTTTCTAATGCTAAAGGTGAAGCAGAGTCCTTTATTATACGGCTGTGACTTTCTGCAGTAGCAGCTGTCGACTGCATGCGCGAGTTGCCAATTATTTCTGATGATTACAGATCTTTGGGTCATATTACTTTGGGGACCAGACCATCTGCACAAGCTCTAGGCAAACCTCCTCCTAAAAAGAATAGTCGTCCAGTTTTTTCTAAGAAATCTTGGGATGAATCTAGGCAACAACAACAGAAGCACAGGTCTTGTGGTGAGTCACCGCCACCGGACGCTTCTGAGTAAAGATTTGATTTACGTGATCTCAAAAAAAATTGAGATTCTTGAGAGTTTTCAGGTTCCTGATTCTCGTTCTCTTTCAGGAATCATCTGACCAACAGTATGACAGAGGCGGGCATCAAGATCACAGACAAGGCGAGTTCATGCAGCCCAAGCAGGATACAAAATGCTCTTTTTGCGCAGAGGTCAAGAGGGAGGAATCTCCTACGTATAGAGCTCCCTTCTAAAATAAGAACATTGCAGCTATAACAGTACAATATTCCCCAGATAGTAAGACCCTGCTCCAGGACAGGAGTTAGGCAGTGACCCTCCTCAAAAGTGTGGATGAAGTCACCGTAGAGCGCCAGACACTCCGCTAGTTTCTCGTGGCAAGAGCAACTGAAGCAGTTGTTATGGTTGAGACTGCGGACACCCACGTTGCATCCCCTGATTTGCCTTCTTCTCTCCAATCAGATGCAATTGTTCGGATTCCTGTGACAGGGTGGCTTCCTAAAGTTGGTGATCTGGTTTGTGAAAAGGTGGCGATCAAGAAGACATTTAGTCCCTCCTACCGTACTCCTGTTCCAGTGCTTGGTCATTGGGGTACCCAGACAGTAATGTTGCTTCACTTTCTGGATACAAAGAAAACCGCTTAATTTCGATTGAACATCTCAAGCTAAACCATATGACCAATTCTAAATAGTATACCTCAAGGTGTCCCTACTCAAAATTTTGCTTTACAGCCCTGGAGCACCATCCCAGCTGATTCTCCCTGGCTGCAGGAGGGGGATGTTGAGACTTCAGTTGACCTGGTACCTGTTACTAGTGGTGGGCGTAGCTCACGGAGTTTTATTATGCTGAATTCCGCGGAGTTAACTAAAAACTCCGCAAGATTCCACGGAGTTCCGCACACCATATGCTTCCACGCACACTTGTAAGGTACATGCTTTACAAAAGGGCAGAGCCTCGTGTCAAGCGGACCCAGTGTGAATAAATGGAGTCCTGGAATGTTGTGAACTGATGCCTGTAGTTTGCAATCTAGAAATATGACATGCAATCAGCCCTGCAATCCAAGGGCTTTAAATGCCTGTGATTTGGTGGCTCTAAAGTAACTTGCAACCTCCGCAGAGAGCGCCCCTGTGATGGATGAGCCTAGGCCTCCCCGCTACTCTCCTCTGCTTGTGACGAGGTGAGAAGGTGCGAAGGAAGGAGAATGTATGAGCTTCTGCCGCATCTTGTTGTTGAGCACGTCACTGGAGCCCGCCTGAGAAGTGGCAGCACATGCTAAGCATAGGTGTTTGTTTTGTTGTCCTAGTTAACACTAACAGAGGCAAGGAGGCGCTGGCATACAGAGATCTCTGGAACTTATCTGACAGACTAGTGCTTCGGTAAAAAACAGATAGAAATGGGGAGGTAGGTTGGAAAAATATGTGTTGTCGATCCAACATTTCGTTACTATAAAAAAAGTCTACTTTATTCCAATTCAATGTATTTGTGCTTTTTGGAATTGGTGACAATCATATTTACATCTATTAACATATTACAGGCCATGCCATTGGGTGGCAGCAGCTTGCCATTTTTCTCATAGTTTTAATGCACAGTGCAACAGAC
This sequence comes from Lissotriton helveticus, assembly GCF_964261635.1. Lineage (NCBI taxonomy): Eukaryota > Metazoa > Chordata > Amphibia > Caudata > Salamandridae > Lissotriton > Lissotriton helveticus. Next base: position 1,789,091,663 of record NC_136061.1, read on the forward strand.
GGCTTAGGAAAGAAGTTCTGAACAGTTACATTAAAAAAAATATATATTTTTGATAGAAGTGGCTCTCAGTCCAGAATGGGAGGAGCCCTTTTTGCCATTATTATATTTAATAAATTAAACTTGAGTGAGCAACACCGTATGTTCTGAGCACACAAAGCACCCAACAATGCATGAGTGCAACACAAAATGCTTTATGCAAGATGTATTCAATAAATTAATAAGAACTGTCCCTCCCCCCTCACTAAATATGCCACACACATTTAGTGTGTACAGTAATTAGAGCTCTAATGCGTTGAAGGCAGATGCCTCTGTCTGTAATGTTAACACTTACTAAACATGCTAAAATAAGTGGTGATTGATTGAACAAAGAAAAAAGGCAAAGAGCTTAAAGTGATTCCTAAGCAAACGGCTAGTGTCTGGCTTCCCTGGATTCTTCTGCCACTGCGCAGTTATGGGAAATTAGGGATTTTAAGTGTCTTGTTCAAAAAGGCAATGCAACAAAATGTGCGAGAACAATTCTAACTCTCCTTGCTCCTTGGCATGCACGCTCTCTTGCTCACCTGAAGCCTCATTAAGTTCATAATTACCAAAAAGACACTCACTTTCTAGATTGTCTTTCCGGAACTAAGCAGCTGCTTGCACCAAAACATCAACCACTTGGTGATCACGTAGTACGTTCCCACAGGTCCTTCGGCTGTGCTTCTCCTGGTGTGGCTTGGATTTATTATTGTTTGCCTGAGCAGCAGCACATGGGTGAGAGAGTAGATCTGTCCGGCTCTCCTCAGCACATGGGAGGGGCAGTTCTCCTTCACCTCTTGACGAATCTCGATGGAATCAATTCTCCTTGGGGTATCATTGGGAAGGCAATCTGGCCAATCTCTACCACTCTAGTCTAGTCTTCTTTTCTTTTGCTGGCGCTTTCTAGTGAAAGTGGCAGCTCCTAATTTAACGCCAGTGGGAGAGCTTCAAGACTGCTACTGGCAGCCAGGCTGGGCCCGGTGCAACTACCCGCCTTTTAGCGCTTCACAAAATTAGACAACTAAGGCCCCTTGAGGCCGTGTGGGTGGTAAAACTCCATTACGCAGCGGAAGGTGGAGTTTCTGCCTAACTCCGCACTCTGAGCGAAGTGCGGTGAAGCAAAAACTCCGCCGGCGGAGCGGAGTTTGCTGCCCACTCTTACCTGTTACACCTTCTACACATTCAGTAATGAACATTGTTTTTTCTGATCCTCCAGTTGATCCTAATTCTGCGGCACAAGAACCAAGTATCCAGCCAGAATCACAGCCATCTCTATTCAAGTGAGTTATTCTGGTTACTATATCAATTAAGATAACTCTTCTTTGGCCAGTTGTTTGTTGTCTTCTGTTTTGCCTTCTTCACCAGTGCAGATTTGTGTTTTCATATCCTGGTTAAGACGCACTTGTCTGATTCCATCGTGGATATATATCTGGATTGTGTTATCTTTGCTATTTTTGTTCATGTGGATTGGATTTGTGACTGTTTTTTTTCCTTTTGTTCAACGGCCATTACCTCCCAGAATGTTCTGCTGCAGAACTGGTCAATGGGCTATTGGCCCCACATTCTTCATCACTTAAAATGAAAAGATACCAGTCCCTTGTTAATATTTCAAGAGTCCCAGTCACTGAAAGAATTGAATGGGATAAAGTACCACTCGATGTATACGGTCCTACAGAGAACCTGCCAATACCATATGTGTTCCGTGTTTGCATGGTTGATGTCATAAAACCTGGGATGCATTCAGATGATTGGGATGTTGATACTGAATTCGATGTTTTCTGAACTGCAATATTATTCTGTCCTAAACTATGAGGATTTGTATTTTAATTCTGCTAACTATGCCGGGTTACTCTGTTTTCAACATTATGAATATAACTTTTTGCATAGAATTTGTTGCCAGCATTCCCAATATAATTATACTAAATGGGAGCATTGCCCAATTACATATCAGGGTAGCTCAAGAGTACAAAACATTTTATTCACCTATTTTATTGGTTATAATGGGAGACCAGAAATCATACTTTTTAAAATGTGTTCCTGCTCTCCACAGAAATCTAAGCTTACTCTAACCAAGCTAAACTATACCCAATCCTTCATTGATGAACTAACCCTTTAGGGCTATTATTATTGGAAGGACAATATAGACTTGAAGTTAGTTTGGGGATCTAAGTCCTGGCAAACCTAAGGTATAGAATCTCTCTTTCATGCATTTCTCATACCTATTTTTTTTAAGTAACACAATCCAACTAACTACTTGTCTGGGACCAGCTAAAAATCAATGAATTGAATACTCCAACCATTCAATTCCTTTCCCCTTTTGATAGTTGGCAAACTTATACAAATTTTACTGAAGATCACTTGAATAGTATGATAAAAAATGGTACATTTAATTCTTCAGTTATGGCTCAGAGTGGGTGAATACTATGGTCAACAGACATCAATGTTTGTCATACTCATTTTTTATATTCGACATCCGGGTTCAAACTTAATAGACCTGATCCCCAATTTTCACATCCGGCCACCATAACACTGTTACTACTTACTACGTAAATTAAGCCAACAATGGTTGGAACATTCAACGTTGTCTGCAGTGAAACAACATCTTTCTATCCTGTCAGATATAAATCTGTCTGACTTCCTTTGGGGTCAAAAATTCTACCCGTTCAATACGCTGCTTATAATTACATTTGGGAATTGTCGCACATGCAAGCTGCAGTGCAAATTGATCAGGATAATTTCGATAAAGTGCTGGCTGTAGTAGATAACAGTATTAATACATTGTCATCTTGCATTTAAAGCCTAGATAATATTGTATCATCTGTCACTGATATTGTGCACAAATTATATGACTACATAATATCAGAATCAACTCAGAATCAACTCAGAACATGCATGCAATTTAGATGGAATCTCCAAACACTTAAGAATGGGCGCGTTCCTTGGCATTATCTAAATTCCACCCCTTCGTTCTTAGCATTTAATTTAACAAAAAAACAGCAATCAATGGCAATGAAAGATGGTAGTTATACCATGTTAGACACAGAGAAACTTGAACAGCTTCTCTTCACTGTAGAAGAAACACCATCTGCAGTCCGGTTAATACATGGGGTTATCTCATTACCTATCACTACATTTCAGTTCACTGCTTGCATGAAACACTTCCCGGTAGGTAGATACGAACCTCTTGGGAGTATTTATATACACGAGTTGTAGTCCTTGCCATGTACGTATCGCTATCAACAGGCTGAGAGAAAGGTTTTTCCGATAGGAGAAGAATGTGATTCCACTGTCATTTCCATGTTTGTCAACACGTAAAGATTCCCTGCGCTAGTAATGTGTCTGCCCCTAATTTGGCTTGTTTTTTCAGCAGAAACTCCTGTTCCTGCAATTATTCCCACTCTTACATTACTTTCAAATGGAAGCTATCTTGTCCTTAATAATCAGGACTGTTGCGGTCTGCAGGCAGGAATCCTGTATGTGGTGTTCATTTCTCAGTTAGTCACTTGCTGCAACAACGTCCTGTTTCCCCCTCCACACGGGAGTATTGATAGTTGATTGTGGCCTTCCATTTCAATTTTGAAAACAGATTTCAATAAGCTGAGCAGGCTCAAAGCTATATTGTTTCAACAAGAAGTGGCTCTCACTTCAGCTCGCAAAATCTTTGAATTGCAGGTGGCAAGACCTTCCACTTAAATACAGCAATTGTTAAACACAAATCTGATACATCAAATATCGAATGCATCTCATACCACGGCCTGGCCCACTTTTTGAAACATGTGGGCTCCGGCCTCACATCATTTCAAACTAATTTTGGAGTAATACCAGCTTTTATCCATTCTATTTTTTCTGGCTTGTGTTCTGGATTTACACTGCTGCTTGTCTTGATTTTGAAATTTCTAGTGTTGTTCCTGCTGTTCCGCAATGAATGCTCCATTTGTAGTACTCCCAGGGCAGGCATCGCTGCATCTATACCGTAAAGGCATGCTATTGCTCTTTGGAGTCGTGGCCCTGGACACTCTGGATGCTGAGTTTTCCTTAACCTTCCGCAATGCTTATTTCACCTTTGTGCAACCTGTGTTTCATTGCATCCACTGCCCTTTTCAGTTGGCTCTTGACATCTGCCTGGATATGCCATCACAAGCTGCCCTCGATTTCGAACAGTTGATGAGTCTCTTAGTGGCCTATTACCAGGACTATTCCTTGGGTATGCGACTCGTTCATAACCCAGCGTTATGGCCAGTGGCCGGAAATGGTTTCTGGGCAATGGCACAGCTTCTTCTGGATCCCAGTTTCATTGAAATGAACACAGGTTTATGTATATGTTTATAGGATTTGTAGAGCGCATGAATACCCTTGGGCATCTCAGCGCTATTGAGGCAGTTAGCGGGAGTGGGTACTGCAAAATGGTTGCCCCATTATGGTCTTATCAACATCTGGCAGTAAGGAGCATGTTTGGTCCTTTAACCTACTCAATTGGATTGCTGATATTTGAATCTCGGAAGGATTTCATAATGGAATCATTGACCTCTCAGTTGGCACGTACGTTTTGGGTCCCAACGACATGCTTTAATATATTACAATGCTACAACAATTTTTTCTTTTTTTGGGCATTTGAATTGCTTGACCATTTAGTCTGTGATACAGTGACTGCACTGACATTTCAATGCTTTGGGACTGCTTATCACCTAAATGTTGTCAACTCTATTGGTGCTTTCATCCTGACCAAGGGGAGGGTGTCATACATCCCAAGCAGGCCCATTGTTGTTTTCCCTATGTTAGCATGAGCATGATACAGTCTTTACTCTGCTTTACACACGTTACTATGAACATGTATTTTTGGTGCCATGCTGTACTTTTGTTTTTGCGTTCTGTTCTTTCCCAGGATTTAGTCTGAACACCGTAGACAAGGTAAAAAAACATGCCCCTTGTTATTCTGTTTTGGGCAGGCTCTAGCACCTAGACAAAACAAACAAATGCATCTGTTGTTTGAGAACACATATCCTTTGTCAAATTGGTATGCCCCGACATGCAAATACACTCTTGGAGAGAGATTTTTCACAGACGAGGTCGCAACTGCACCTGAGATGTAGAACTTTCATCTGTGCATGCTAAGCTATGGGGTCCGCTACAAACACCCAGCGATCTTTTTTATGTAATCATTTTGCTTCTGCAGAAAGGGAGGGCCGTTAGTTTACTGTCTTGTGCCATGACAGCTTGTTTTATGATTTGTGGATTACTTACTATGCTGACCGTGTTTGTTTATTATCCGAATAAAACAAGACCAAAGCAAGAGAAATCGAACATACAGAAGTCAAAATATCACTTTTAAAAATGTAAGCAAGTTCAGTCCATAGAAATCAATGGATATGGCATTTTTAGCACAAAGTACCTGAGATGCATACAAAAACCAAAGACGAAAACAGGAGCAGTGGAGGTGGGGTGCCAGAAAACACACAGTGTGGCAATTTGTTATTGACAGGGGAGGTAGGGCGTCGGCTCCTTGCTGCTGTGCAGAGGAGGTGATTCGTCAGTTTCTTACTGGCAATTGAGGTGATGTGTTGAATTCCAGACATGCAGCCTCGGTTCCTTACCACGGTGCAGTGTCGAGGAAGATCTGGCACCAAAGAACGGCGTGTCAGAAATCCAGGTGCACTTTGTCGATTTGGCAGCAGCGAACTAGACACTGCATCGATTCCACAGCAGCTAGAAAGGCACTGTGTCGAATTTCCAGCCGCAAAGCAGGCGCTGCATTGGAGTCGGAGCAGGGCATCACAGACGTCAGTAGCACAGAGCTCAAACTCCTGCTGTGGCAATTCTTCTGACATGACGTGATGTGATAGCATGCTGTGGCCTGCGGTGAAAGCCATGGTCGATGCATTCAGCTGGTACCATGCTTCTGTGCAGGCAGCGGCTTTGCGTCAGTATTTTGCAATGGAGCCTCGAATAAACAGCGGCTGGAAGTCGATGCAAGGATCTTCTTCCTTAAGTTAACCAGCTCATACTTCCAGAGGCCCAGATACTCAATTGGGCTCCACTTGGCAAGTCAGGACTCTCAGCAGGAAAGCCCAGGCACTGGTAGATGAAGTCTTTGATGGCCCTAAAACTTATTAACAGGAGACAAGCTTGCATAAGTCCTTTGAGAACCTTGGAAGCAGGACATAGAAAGCAGAATCCAGTCCATTCACTCCCAGGACAGAATCAGCAAGCATCAGGCCACTGCACCAAAGCAACAGGCAGAGTGCCAGTCCCTCCTACAGAATCTAGCTCTTCTTCCTGAGAGATTGTCCGCAGTCCAGAAGTGTACAGATTTTGGGGTGTCAGAGGCCCAATACTTATACCCCTACAGCCTTTGAAGTAGGCAAACTTCAGAGGAAAGCCTTTGTAGTGCACAAGGCCCTGCCTCTCCAGATACACTGCAGGGAGATTGAGAGAGCTTTGTGTGACTTTAGACACAGCCCTATTCAGGTGTCAGTGACAGGTACTCTCACCACTCTAGCTCAGGAAGACCCATCAGCCGGGTGATGGACCATCAGGATATGTAGGGCACACTTCAGCTCCCTTTGTGTGAATGTCTAGAGTGAATGGACAAGAGCCCAACTGCCAGCCCACCTAGACTTGCATTCCACAGGCAGGTAGAGGCACAGAATTGCTAAGCAAGAAAATGCCCATTTTCTACAAGTGACCTTTTTAAACACGCAATTTAAAAACCAACTTCACCAAAAGATGTATTTTTAAATTGTGAGTTCAGAGACAACAAACTCCAAATTTCTAACTGTTCCCAATGGGAAATTACACTTAAAAATATTTTAGGGCAATCCCCATGTTACCCTATGGGAGAGACAGTGCTTGAAATAGTGAAAACATAAATTGGCAGTATTTCACAATAGGACATGTACTATACACCAGCACATGCCCTACCTTTTATATACATTGCACCCTGTCCCTGGGGTTACCTCCAACATACCCTAGGCGTGCCTTACATGTAGTAAAGGGAATGTTTGGGCCAGGCAAGTGGGTGCACTTACCAGGCTGACATGGCAGTTCAAAACTGCAGAAGACACTGCAAAGGTAGGTCTGAGACATGTTAAGAGGGCTACTCATATGGGATCACAATCATCAACCTTGGTTCACTAGTATGAATTAAAGAGAAAAAAAGAACCCCTCATACCATGGATACTTCAATATATTTTAGTAAGTTACATTATAGTTTTGAACTTTTCAAAACCAAAATTTGGTAAGAAAATATTACTTTATATTTTACTTATGCAAAAAAGCTTCCAGTATTGTACCTCACTTTATTTCTAGGAATTCTTCATTCTCTGTAAGTTACTGCATCATCAAACATTGTATTTATACATACATTCATAATAGGACTTTACCTGCAATATAAATAATAAAAACTCAGGAACAACAACAAAAATAAAAAAAATACATTACATTACCCCAAGTGGCCTAACTCATAAACAATTGAAGTTTGTTTTTTCAATACACAACAGTTACATAATATGTACAACATCTATAAGTGTCCAACATACATGTTACACTCTTAGCTGATTTGTGTGTTGCTCTGTTGTCTTAAGACAAAGATAGCACAAAGGTAAAAATACAAGGTATCCCATATAAAAAAGTACATTGGCTTCCTAGTTTAATGCGAAACTTCTATTTTATTTATATTTTTCAACCACACTTCTGTGTTCCTGCCTTTGCTAGTGAGCCCTCTCGGATTTGAGGCATACACCATTTGTATAAGGAACCCTGGAGTCAATGACCGATCTAGCTATTCTTAAGAATCATGTTTTACATGTGTTCCTTATGAACAAATCATTTGTGCCCTCAAAATCGCAAATATATGCCGACACGTTTCGAACTTCTGGATGGGCCTGTCACTTCTATGAAGGTTTTCAATAGGGCTTGAAGTAGAAAGGGATACTTTCAAAGGAAGTGGATACTGTGAGTGTAGAATGAAGAAAAGAAGAAAGGGGAAGATAAATTTAAAGTGACCAGAGTATATGTCATAATTATTCAGGATTCATGTTGTCCACGTATGAGCCCATACCTTCACCTTTCTTGCATAATACAATACTTCCGGAGTATTCACATTTATAGAGCCGTGCTAAACTCAGCATTTGATTACAATTTAAAACAGAGAGAAAAAGAATATTTTAGTGTTCCATATTAGCTTATTTCTACAGCTACCTATTTACTTTTTATATTTTTATAGTGAACAAGGCTACCTGATGTTTTTCATCCACTTCTGTCCTCCTTAAAGGGCATCCCAAGGTTGATGTTGCCTACCGTGGTTCATTGGTTATCTCTCTACAAATGAGAGATAAAGCAATCTATTAAACCCTGAGCTTGTTGTATATTTTCATGCCGACAGTATGTTTTTGTAATTTAAAAAAATCATAGAGTCAAGGTGCAAATAGTCTTATCTTGCATACTGTTTTTGTTTTTGTGGTTGCTGTTTTCAGGCAAAGTGTTAATCTCATTTCGAAGAGTACATCAGTCTCAAAGGAATCCCGGGACAACATTCTAAAATGCAGGGACAAAATGTTCAGATTGACCGAGGTTAGTTAAGGGAAGAAAAATTGTGGCCGCTTGTCCTTACAACTCGAATACAGCTTTGCTCTGACCTGTATTATGGATTGTGCCTGGACTGCATCTTTTTAGGAGCGTGTTTAGGAGGGAAGAGGTGTGGCGCCGCGGCCAGGGCGACTGACGCTGGAATCTGGGGACCACGGTTCGATCCCCGGCTCCGGCGGCAGGTTAGCCCAGCACCATGTGACTCTGGGCAATAGCTCGCTTAATCTTTCCGACGGCCCCCCAGCGCCTAGAGACCCTTACGGGTGATTGTGCGCTTTACAAATGTGGACTTTACTTTGTCTGCTTCTCTTGTCAGCCCGTTTCCACACCCACTGGTCTATTTCTTCCACTGCTGCTGGAAGTCTTAACAAGGGCATCATGGGACTTATGGTTCCCGAATATGCTTGCAGAGTTTCTCATTCTCCTATCAACCCATTTCTGCATTCCCTGGTCTTTGTCATCTAATGCGCTACCGGAAGACTTGACAAGTGCATCATGGGGATTGTGGTTCCTGGGCTCTTTTCAACGATCAAATAGCAAACTTTATAGTGCATATTATTGTGTTCGAACCCCGCAATCCTTTACTCAACCTATTGGTATCACATGTTTGTGTTGACCCAACAGCTGTCGGGTATTTACATTTATTATGCAAAAACATTCCCTATTTCAGAAGGTTAATTTAAACCATTTTCTGTTGTGTGTAATTTAAGTATCATTTGGGCCTCCAATTTGAGTAGGATGAATTCTGAAATTGTAGCTTTAATTTGTATCAACATTGTCTATTTTAAATCAGACCAGGTATGATTCTTCTGGACACAATGTTGTACCATGTGAGCATTTGGGGTTTTGCATTTGATGCAAGATTTATGTTGGATTAAATGTTTACGGATTTCTTGGTTACTTTTCCCTATATATGCTTTCTCACATGGACGAAATATACAATATACTACATTCTTGGAGTTGCAATTCGTAAATTCCATGTGTTTAACCGTAATTTGTCTATTTGTCTATATGTGAACTCCTCTCCCTCAATGGTATTCTTACAGTTAAAACAATTACCGCATTCGTGGTGTCCCTTTATTGGGGGTAAATTCAACATAGTGGTCAATAAAGGTGTCTTGGTTAATATTGTAGTATTTGCACTGATAACACTATCCCTAATGTTTTTATTTCTTTTAAGTTCAAACATGGACAGTTCCTTAAAATTGGTTTATTTCTTTCACAATTCTCCAGTTTTTCATAATTATGGCTTTCAGCTAGTTTGTAACCCCAGAGAAAGTACTGACACAATCCAATGTATTGCCAGTGGATCTGTTTCCTGGTTGGAGTAAACGATCCCTTGGTGTGTACCAAGCTCTCTTCGTGACTCACTTCAACATTTTCTTTGAATAGCCTCACTGTATTAATTTAGAGAGTAAATTCCCAGCATTCTAAAAATTGACATTTTTTTTAGCAGTACTTTCTTATCCCCATGAACTGGCTGTAGGGAATACTGTCCCTCAAGTTTCTCTGATGAAAATATGAGTAGTGTAGGAAGGTGTTCCTATCTCTCTCTTTTGTTTAAAGTGTGGTATAGATTTGATTATTCTCATGTTTCAGCGTTATGTGGAGGAAATTGATCACTTTTTTGCTAGTGGCCATGAAGAACTGGATATCTTTGCTTCTGGAGTTTAGCCAGTTCATAAACTCTATGATTTTTTCATCGGGACCTCTCCATACCATCAATACATCATCTATACATCTTTTCCATATGCATACATAATCTTTAAACGGGTTATTATTATGGATCCATTTCTCCTCGTATAAGGCCAGGAACATAATGGATACCTCTAAGGAAAAGGGTAATCCCGTCGCAGTCTCTTTTGTGTGGATATAGAATTGCTTATTGAATTTGAGGCAAATTGGGTTAATTCCAAAATGTATTCTGTGGGGACGTTATGAGGATGTTCTCTTTTTTTGAGAAAATGTCCCATGGCTTCAAAACCTCCTTCTTGAGGTATATTCGTGTATAAACTTATGACACCAGGGTTACCGAGGTGTCTGATGTGTCAAAGAATTCCTGATTTCCCAAGATATTTATTAAATCCATGGTATCCCACAAAAAACTTGGTATATACGAAATCATAGGTTTCAAACAAGTATCAACAGATTGAGTTGATGCCTGATATATCAGTGGATCTTATGGACCTTCGAAAGAATGAATATTAATGGTACTCTATGATACTTATTGTATAGCTACTTCTCTTCTTTTTTGGAAATCCTCTTTCAGAAGCACCTCGATTTTACTCATGATCATGGATGTTGGATATTCTTGGATGTTTTGTAGTGGGCCTCATTTTCCAGTTGCCTCATTATTTCATGTTCATATTAGATTTGGTCCATGATGACTATTGCACCTCCCTTACCTGCCACTTTTATTATTATCTCTTGACTTGTTTTTAACTGCAAACGGGCTGTATTTTCCTCTTTAGTCATATCGAATTTCATAAATTTATTTCTGTTTTCCATGTAATCAATTTCCTTCAGAACTGTTCTCTCAAACGTTGATGTTGCCTACCATGGTTTATTGGTTCTCGCTCTACAAATGAGAGGTAAAGCAATCTATTAAAACCTTGGCTCATTGTATATTTTCATGCTAACAGTATGTTTTTGTAATTTAAAAAATCATACAGTGAAGGTGCAAATAGTCTTATCTTTCGTACCGTATTTGTTTTTGTGGACGATGTTTTCGGGCTCGTGTTAAGCTCATTTCAAAGAGTACATCAGTCCCAAAGGAATCCCGGGCCAGTCATTTCTAAAATGTAGGGATGAAATGTTTAGATTGACTGAGCTTGTTTGAGGGAAGAGTTAACATGTCCACTTTTCCTTACAACTCTTGTACGGCTTTGCTCTGAACTGTATTTTGGATTGTGTTTCGACTGCGTCTTCGCTAGTGTCTGCTTCTCTTGTCAGCCCATTTCCACACCCACTGGTCTATTTAGTGAGCTAAGCTGCTGGATTTCTTAACAAGGGAATCATGGGGATTGTAATTTCTGACTTCACTTGCTGCTTTTCTGATTCTCCTATCAGTCCATTTCCGCATTCTCTGCATTACCTGCACCACTTTGCACAAAGGTGGTGTCTGGAGGGCTGCCTGAAGACACTTAAAAGAAGCCAACCCAAAACCTGTTCTGACGCTTCAGAGAGCAGATCCACATACCCAATCTAGAAAATGTCCATAAAAGTGGGATCCAAATAACCCTATTTGGTTTGAGTTCCCTTTTGTCATGACCACAGAAGGGAGTGCTCCACAAAGTACTAGAGGAATGCTGAGTAACCAGGGCTGGTGTCTACCCAGCAGCTAATCTTCCAAATGTGAGGTGACATCACCTGAAGTTTGCACTTTCTGCTGCAGGAGCAGAGAGTCTGCCTAGTGCTTGGAAGCTGCCTGCCATTTGAAAGTAGAAAAGAATATGCCTGACTTACAGGAGTAACATTTTGTAGTAGAGGTCAATCATGTTTTTGGCCTGAGGAACGCCCAGAGAAAGCAGACTGCCCAAAAGAGTGAAAGCTGCAGTGAACCATGCTACAGAGGGGCTTCCAGTCTCTCTCTGCAATTCCTGATGAAATTGGTTTAAGGTAGGCTGCATCTGCCTTGCCATGTGTATTGGCGCAGATGTGGGTTGCAATTACCATGTGTATTTGCTCGGGGTGGACCTCAACTCTTTGGCATGCATCAGCATTGGTGGGGCAACAAATGCGTTACCATATGTCTGTGTGAGCCTGCAAGTAGGCTATGACTGCCGAGGACACCCGCTTGTCGTGTAGTTCCTATGTATCCTATACAGGATCTACGCGTTTGGATAACATAAACTGCGGGACTGGTGGCAGACTGATTCTATGCACCCCCACCGAATACCTTAGCATGTCTGTATCAGCTAGCTCACAGTGCCACTAGAATCTCCTCTTATCGGGGAGAGAATCGTTTTTCGCAACCTCAGAACATGACAACCCTGATCCCCCAGGATCGTGTAAACCATATACTACTTTTTGCTTAGTCACTCATGCTCACTTAGTTTGTCTCAGAGATACACAGAATGAACATACTTGGCATTTGTCAATAAGGATTTATTGAACAGTTGTTATTCTAGTGTAGAATAGATGAGCTGCAATAACCATTAGACAGTAGCAGAGATATATGGTTAGCAATACTATAAAAGTTAAGGGATGGTATAGTTCTACCATCTTGCAGAAATCATGAATATATACATGTACATAAAACACATGTTAGAAAAGGGCATACTCCTACGATAACTCCCTAACTAGATGTACCTAAATGTACCTAGCATAGGTGTTATGCCACGGATTCCTCTAGGATCTAGTCAACCCCATCACCTGAGAATGTGAGAGTATGGGATCCTGTCCTGGTCTCCAGTTGGACACCCCGCGAGGGATGTTAGACCACTGCTAGCTGGATCGTCTACATGCAGGAACCTCAGCATCTCTGGTTAATGTGTCGGCCGTGAAGTCACCGTCTCCTCTGTCTTTCTAAGCAAAACATGCTGTATATATACCCATAGGTCTCCTCAGGCGTCCAACCTTGCTGTGTTACCGTGTCGGCCTAAAGGATGACGCCGGGCTTGAACTTTATAAAGAGATATTATACAGGAGATGTCAGTCCTGCTGTGCTTACAAGAAGCCGTATGCATAATGTATGAGATTCAAACTAGGGAAAACCCACTTTCTTAATGCAGTTTCGTATCTAGTCCCTATGAATCGTTATGTATGTAATATAGGGAAGGATATAGGTGAGAGGTTGTGATGTTACCTGTGCCTGCATATGGTACCTATATGGAATATAACACACTCAGGAGTACCAGAGGGCTCCGAGCAACATCGGACAGTCCAGTATTACTGCACTGGGTGAAGAAGCAAGCAAGCTGTATGTGATTACAGAAGGCTCCCGCCTACGGTCAAGTTGAGTCACTTAAAATGCGCTTTAGTGAGCATCAGGTCAAAAGACAGTTTTTCTGCCCAGCATGGGAGCAGTCAATCAATCAATCAATCAGGAGTTTGTTAAAGCGCGACTACTCACCCGTAAGGGTCTCAAGGCGCTAGGGGTGGGGGGGGGGGGTGCAGGTTCCATTCCATCAAGGAGGGGGTCTGTCGAAGAGCCAGGTTTTGAGGTTTCTTGCGAAGATGGGGAGCGATGTTGTCTGTCTGAGGTGGAGCGGAAGGGCGTTCCATGCTTTGGCCGCGAGGAAGGAGAAGGAGCGGCCTCCCGATCTGGTCTTTCTGGTGCGGGGGACCACAGCGTAGGAAAGCTGGGCTAATCGTAGGGTCCTTTGGGGTGCGTGGAATTTGAGTCGGCTGTTCAGGTATGCTGGTCCGGTGCCGTGGAGGGCCTTGTGTGCGTGGATGAGCATCTTAAAGGTGATTCTCGCCTCGACGGGGAGCCAGTGGAGTGTGCGCAGGTGCTGGGAGATGTGGCAGTGTTTTGGCAGGTTGAGGACCAGTCTTGCGGCGGTGTTCTGGATGTTCTGTAGCTTGCGGATGAGGTTTTTGTTTATTCCGGCATAGAGTGCGTTGCCGTAGTCGAGTCTGCTGGTGACCAGGGCGTGAGTGACTGTCTTTCGGTGTTCGAGGGGGATCCATTTGAAGGTCTTACGAAGGAGGCGGAGGGTGTGGAAGCAGGAAGATGAGACAGAGTTGATCTGGCGGTCCATTTTGAGCTCGGAGTCCAGGATGATTCCCAGGTTGCGTGCGTGGTCTGTGGGGGTTGGCGGGTTTCCGAGGGCGGTGGGCCACCAGGTGTCACTCCAAGCATCGGGGTTTGGGCCCATGATGAGTACTTCTGTCTTGTTGGTGTTTAGTTGTAGGCAGCTGTTTTTCATCCATTTGGCGACAGCTTCCATGCCTTCTCGAAAGTTGCGTCTGGCGGTGTTGGGCTCGTTGGATAGGGAGAGGATGAGCTGGGTGTCATCTGCATATGACACAATGTTGAGTCCGTAGGTTCTGACGATGGGGGCAAGTGGAGCCATGTAGACGTTGAAGAGCGTCGGGCTGAGGGAGGAGCCCTGGGGGACTCCGCAGGTGATAGGTGTGGGGTCCGAGAGGAAAGGGGGGAGTCTGACCCGCTGCGTCCTGCTGGAGAGGAAGGAGCAGATCCAGTCGAGGGCCTTGTCCTGGATTCCTGCGTCGTAGAGTCTGCGTATTAGGGTGCGGTGGGAGACTGTGTCGAACGCCGCTGATAGGTCGAGGAGGATGAGGGCTACTGTTTCTCCTTTGTCCAGTAAGGTGCGGATGTCGTCTGTTGCGGCGAGGAGGGCAGTTTCCGTACTGTGGTTTTTTCTGAAGCCGGATTGGGAGGAGTCGAGGATGTTGTGTTCTTCAATGAATGTGGCGAGTTGGCTGTTGATGGCTTTCTCAATGACTTTCGCTGGGAACGGGAGCAGGGAGATGGGTCTGTAGTTTTTGAGGTCAGTGGGGTCCGCTGAGGGTTTCTTTAGGAGGGGGTTGACCTCGGCGTGTTTCCAGTCGTCGGGGAATGAGGCGGTCGCCAGGGAGCGGTTGATGGTTTGGCGGAGCATGGGTGCGATGGTGTTGGCGGCTCTGTTGAAGATGTGGTGGGGGCAGGGGTCCGTGGGGGCCCCTGAGTGGATTGACTTCATTGTCTTCAGTGTGTCTTTGGTGGTGAGGGCTGTCCAGTCATCAATCGTTGGTTTCCGGGTGTCGGGGGTGGTTGGTGAGGGTTCAGTGTGTTGGTTGTCTTCGTCGAAGTTGTCGTAGATGCTCTTGATTTTGTGGTGGAAAAAGATGCTGAGTTTGTCGCAGAGGTCTTGTGAGGGAGGGATGTCTGTAGACTCGCTGGTGGGTTGGGCGAACTCCTTGATGATGCTGAAGAGTTCCTTGCTGTTGTGTGCGTGGGTGGAGATTCTGTCTTCAATCGCTTTTTTCCTCGTTTCTCTGATGAGTTGATGGTGGGCGTTGGTGGCGGCTCTGAAGTTGTTGTGGGCTTCTGTGGATTTGGTGTTTCTCCAGGCCTTTTCGAGGCGGCGGCATGTGCGCCTGGACTCTCGAAGTTCAGTGGAAAACCATCTGGCTTTCTTGGCACGGGTATTGTTGTTTTTCTTGAGGGGGGCTATGGTGTTGGTGCTGTCCGAGATCCATCTATGCAGGGTTCGGGCTGCGGTGTTGGGGTCGTCGTTTTCCGCGATGGTTGGGGTGGAGTTGTTGAGTGAGGAGGTGAGCTGGTCATCGGTGATTTTGGTCCAGTTTCTTTGTGGAAGCAGGTGCTGGTGTCTGTGGATGGTGGGTGTTCTGAAGGTGAAGTGGACGCAACGATGGTCGGTCCATGGGAGTTCGGTGGTGTGGCTGAAGGTGATGGAGTTTCCTGTAGTGATTGGGGATCGAGGGTGTGTCCTGCTGAGTGCGTGGGCTCAGTCACGATCTGGCGGAGTCCAATGTTGTGGAGGTTGTCCAGGAGGGATGTGGTGTTGGGGTCCAGTTGATTGTCGAGGTGGAAGTTGAGGTCTCCCAGCAGGGTGTAGTTGGTGGATGCGATGGCCTGCAGGGAGATAATGTCCGTGATGGAGTTGGCGAAGGGTCCGCGGGGTCCGGGGGGTCGGTAGATGAGGATTCCTCGGAGGGCGGCGGTGGGGCTGGCCAGTATCTTGAAGTGAAGGTGTTCCATCAGTTCTGTGGACTCGTCAGGGAGTGTGCTCAGGCGGAGGCTGGATTTGTGGACAATGGCGATTCCTCCTCCTGGGTGGATGGGGCGGTCCTTCCTGGAGATCTTGTATCCTTGGGGGATGGCGATGGCGATGTCCGGTCCCGAGGTGGTGTTGGTCCAGGTCTCGGTGAAGAATGCTACATCTGGGGTTGTGCTGTCGAGGAGGTCCCAGATTTCTGTGGCGTGTTTGTGGAGGGATCCGACATTGAGGAGGATGCATTGCAGGGTCTTCGGTTCGGTTGTGTTCTTGTGGGCGGGTTGTGCTGGATCCGTGTTCTTGGCGGTGCTGCAGGTGTGCCGGCAGCGGTGACAGCTGAAGGGTCCATGGGTGTCGGCTGGTGATGCTAGCTTGCAGTTGTTGTTGCAGCCTGGGTTGAGTGCGTGGAGTGCTGCTGGGTCGTAGCGTTGGCGGGCGGAGGTCCAGGGTTCTTGGTGCTGGTCGCGGACGGGTCGCAGACGGGCGCAGACGTGCTTGCCTTTGACGCGCCTTCGGTGCACCAGCGGCGCGCCCGCAGCCCGCGGCCGCGCAGCGGCCGCGCAGTGGCCGCCATTAAGTAGGGGTCGGGGAGGGCTGGACAGCTGGGAGGCGGGAGCGGGGAGGGGAGCTGGATTGGGCCGGTCGTGCTGGGGGGGGAGGGGCTGCGGGGGCAGCAGCGGCGGGGAAAGGTAAAGGGAGGAAAGAAGGGATAAAGAAAAAAGGGAAAATAAGCAGAAATAAGGCACAAAAGAGCAGAGATGCAGAAAAGAGCAGAAATGTGAAAGATAGAAAGGGGAAAAAAAACGAGTGAAAACGAGTGAAGGAGCAGAGGGAGAGAAAGGGAAATGGGCAGAAATAAGGCGCAAAAGAGCAGAGGTGCAGAAAGGTGAAAGATAGAGAGGGGAAAAAAAACGAGTGAAAACGAGTGAAGGAGCAGAGGGAGAGAAAGGGAAATGGGCAGAAATACGGCGCAAAAGAGCAGAGGTGTAGAAAGGTGAAAGATAGAAAGGGGAGAAAAACGAGTGAAGGAGCAGAAAGAAAGAAAGGAGACAGAGGTCCACTGGACCACCAGGGATGAGGCGCAGGGAAACCTGCGGGTGGAGGAGGGCCTCGATCACCAACACTCAAGAGTGCAGGGGCAGGGGCACCTCACTTAATGACGGAGCTGCGAGGGTGGGAGAGCAATTTCACTGACAATGAGTCAGTGGTCTTGCTCGCCTGTCCCCGCAGTGGCCGCCATTAAGTAGGGGTCGGGGAGGGCTGGACAGCTGGGAGGCGGGAGCGGGGAGGGGTGATTAGCACAAGAATAAACAGTAAAATGACTGCACATTTGACTTGTGGAGTGCCTGAGTCTTATTTATTCATTTCAAGGGGACAATCTTTAACAGGGTCACCTGGATGGCATAATAGAAGGGAACGTGTTTTCTTTTGTCCTCATTTACCTAAGGTTTCTCTATTTGAGATCTCTTCCCTGTGTGCCCTTTTCTCCGATATCAAAGGGGTAGAGACTCCCCACCCGGGTAGTATCTTGCTGACTCTTTGGTACACCACACCCTCTTTGGCCCCGTATTGTAGTGTTGAAACAGAAAAAGGGTGTACTAATACCACAGAAAGACATTAACTCCAGTGCTCCTGGATTCTTATCCTTCCGGCCACCCTTCCTTTCTAATCATTTAACCAATGGGAGCCAAAACGTATATCTTCTATTCTCCAGAACTACTGATTCCATTTGTAAGTTATACATGTGTTGAGATTGATAAATACGATAGCAATGTATACACTGATGTATGTGCACAAAGCAACAGCGGTACCAATAAATACAATATCGGTGTACGCTGTAATCTATGCATGCCCAGTGATGTGAATAAAAGTAAATGCAGTGCCAATGTACGCTGCAACCTATGCATGCACAGTGATGTCAAAACCAGTAAATCCAAGTTCAATGTACACTGTAACTTATGCCTGCATAATAAAGTCAATCTCAGTGAATCCAATGTCGATGTATGATATAACAACTGTACGAGTAATGATAAGAACATCTGTAAAAATAATATCAATGACTGCCATGTATATGCTCACACTCACAAGCTTGTATCATTGCTGTCGGATTTATCTGAGATGACCTCTACATCAACCCCAAGTCAAACAGGCCCTGCGACCCAAACACAAGCATACAAATTGACAAGTCACAGAAGGGGCCACATGGACAGTGATGTCACTGACCATGTCATGAATGATGTAATATGTGACATCATCAGCAGTGGATTGCGGGCGCGCGAGTTATACTTAGTACAACTAACTATAATGGAGGAATTTCAATGGTTTTGTACGAGTGAAATGTCCAGCTAACTATAACACCCCTAAAACCTATGTTTTTTTCAGTGAATTTCTAAGGTTTTTTAAATGCTAATTCCTAACTATAACACGTCTGAAACCTATGTTTTTTTCAGTGAATTTAAAAGGATTTGTAAATGACAATTTTTAAATGTATTGTTATATTTATTTATTTTTTATACTGATTTACTACATTTTTTACACTATTTATTTTTAGATATTTTATTTTTTAAATTACATTATAATTACATTATACATTACAAAATATACTTTCTCAGAATGAATTACTTTAGTTTAAACACTTTGCAAATAGGCAATAGACTTTTAAGTGTAGTAGTTAGAGTTGTTGCAATGGGCAACACAATTTCAAACACAATGCAACATTGAGCTGAATGGGATTTGTTTGTTAAATGCAATTAGTTACTTTATGGATTACTTTTCTAACCACAGGACTGGATCCTGGATTCAGTCCTGGAACATGTCCTGTAAACAGTTGAGTAAAAGCGTTTGGTTACAGTAGTGATTTTTAATTAATATTATTGTATTTTAAAAGTTTACACTTAGAAACTTTTTCACATAGAATCACCAATGTTATCCTATAGGAGGAAATTCACTTAGCAAGTAAGTACTGTTATTGTTACTTTTTCTTACTCAGTGGTGGATCTTGGATCCAGCACTGGTGCATCTCCTGTAAACAGTTGAAAGAATGCGTTTAAGTCATACAGGCCATTTTTAAGGAATATTTGTAGTTTGTGAAAATGGACACTTAGAAACTTTTCTGGTGAAAACCAGACAATGGATTCCTATGGAAGAAAATACACATTACTTGTAATTATGGTTAGAATTACTTTTCAGGGTCAGTGCTGGGCTAAAAGATGCAGCATTGGGTTCTCTCCTGATAACAGGTGAGTAAATCGGAATTTGTTGTTCGGATGATTTTAGGTGAATATTTTAAAGTTCCAAAACTCCACACTTAGAAGAATTTCCAAGTGAAACCAGTCAATGTTAGCCTATGGAAGGAAATTCAAGTTACTGGTAACTATCATTAGAATTACTTTTCAGGATCAGTTCTGGGCTCAAAGATGCAGCACTGATGTCTCTCTTGATAACAGGTGAGTAAATTGGAATTCGTAGTTCGGCTGATTTTAGAGGAATATTTGTTCGTTTCAAAAATCAAAACTTTTTTTCCTACACCATCCCCTCCCTTCACCACTGACAAAACACGCCTGTGTCCGTTTTAATTTGGGAGATTAGGTCCCCTTGAATCTTGACGTCCCTAGGGTCCAACTAGCCCACCAGTAAACCTCCAGTATGCGCCAGGGGGCTGCGTTGCAGAGAGGTGTTCTGAGGTCACGCCCCTTTTTACACCTCTCTGCAACGCAGCTCCGTGGCGCTTACTGGAGGTATCTGGTGGGCTAGTTGGCCCCCAGGGGACCTCAAGATTGAAGAGGAATTAATTCCTCAACTTAAAACGCATCACAGGGCAAGTTCGCACAATGGTAAAGGAAGGGAGCGTGGCCTGAGGTGACATGTGTGCAAACACGCCCTGTGGCGCGTTTTAAAATAGGGAATTAATTCCTCTTCAATCCTGAGGTCCCCTGGGGGCCAACTATCCCAGCAGGTACCTCCAGTATGCGCCAGGTAGCTGCGTTGCAGACAGGTGTTCAGAGGCCACGCCTTTTTATACCTCTCTGCTACGCACCTCAGGCCCCGCCCCCTACCTTCACCACTATGCAAACGCGCCCCGTGGCGCGTTTTAAGTTGGGGGATTAAGTCCCTTTGAATACTGAGGGTCCCTGAGGTCCAACTAGCGCACCAGGTACCTCCAGTACGCGCCACAAGGCTGCATTGCAGAGAAGTGTAAAAAGGGGCGTGGCCTGGAGCACCTCTCTGCAACGCAGCCCTGTGGCACTTACTGGAGGTACCTGGTGGTCTAGTTGGCCCCCAGTGAAGAAATCAAGAAAGGTTCCTAGTGGTCCCACTGATACTTGGTCCTTTTAAACCAACAAAGAAAAAATTGGCACAGAAGCTGAAATATAAAAGTTACATCTTTATTAACCTCAAATGAGTCAGACTACGTCACACAGAAGCCTTAACAACTGAATGAGGCAGTCTAAGGAGTACATAAAACTGGGGCCTTATATATGCTCAGGGTTACATAGTCATCATCAGACCAAGGGGCAGTCCTGGCTCATGTAAGCATGCAAAAATGACTAAGATGGGCATACAAGATCTGCTTGCTCAACATAGTGGGAGGAGAGTTACTTCTCCATACAGCAGCAAAAATAGCCTGACAGTTATACTAGAGAAGCAGGTGCATTCTACTATCTAGGCCCTTCTGGGCATGTGCGAAGGTGGAAGATGCTAAATTTAGTTAGTTTCCAGGCAGATTACAAGAGTAGTCAACACTGAGGGAGGACAGAACACATGACGAGCATGTGACAGCACATGGCAAACTAAAAAAACTGAAATACAAAATGGCTTTCAACAAACGGATAAGATAACTTCTAAATACAGGATGGTTTCTGCTCATGCTAACCCATTGCTGTCAATTTACAACACAGGGACCCCCAGTATTGAAGGGGAATTAGTTTCCCAATTTAAAACGTGCCACAGGTCGCGTTTGCAGAGTGTGTTTGCGAGTGGGCGGGGCCTAGGGTTGTGTGGCCCCCCTTCCTTTCACTTTTTTGGGGCCCTGGGGACCCCATCTCCCAGGGCCTGACCCCAAAATATAAATGTTCATTTTTTTTTACGGGAAGGGCGCTGCGTGGCCCCCCTCCCATGGCCAATTCCGGAGCCCGGGGACCCCATCCCCCAGGGCATGGTCAATTAATTTAATATTTAAACAAGCCACTTCAAGGCCCCGGGGACACCATCCCCGGCGCCGGCCATTGTTTGTTTTTTTTGTTAATAGGGGAGGGGGGAAACGCGGCCTGAGAGCCCCCCCACCCAATTCAAAGAAGCCCCAGGGGGTGGCAGGCCCTCGGGGCTGCGGGGTCTCATGAGTCCTCCCGCCTATAATATGTTGAAGCCCCGGTGGTGGTGGTCCCCAGGGCCGGGGGGGCCTCAGAGACCCCCAAACCTTATTTTAAGTAGCCCCGGGGTGTGGAGGTCCCGGGGGCTGGAGGGGCTGAGTGTCCCCCCACCCAATTCAAAGAGGTCCCAGGGGGTGGCAGTCCCCAGGGCTGTGGGGGCTGTGAGTCCCCCGCCTTTATTATGTTGAAGCCCCGGGGGGTGGCGGTCCTCGGGGCAGTGTGGGGGGGGATTCGGACCCCTCCATACTTTTTCATGATGATGCCCCTAGGATTTGGCCCCCCCGCGGGGCAAGTTAGTATATTTAGCGTTGTAGAGCGCGCTTCAATTTTTTTTATCGCAGGATGCGCGCATCCCGAGCGCATCCTCCTGTTGAAAAAACAAATACTTTTTGGGGCCTTTGGGGTCCCTGTGGGACCCCCTGAGCAGGCCTAGGGGGTCAGGGTGTTTCTACCCTGCCCCCTTTTTGCGATGTTTTTTTAATAGGTTTCTTGTGCCTCGGTTCTACCGAGGCACCAGATGGCTGCCAACACTTCCTGATTTGGAGTGTTGACAGTCAATTAAAATACAGCTCGTGCACGGCAGGGTGCGCTTAGGCTGTGCTTAGGGTACGCGGACCCTCCGAGAAAAAAGGGGGGTCCCAAAATGTGTTTTCCCCATGCAATTTTCCATAGGAACCAGACTTGTGCCTTTTGCCTAAATGGTGTAAATCCGTTCAGTAGTTCCTGAGAAAATCACAAAACATATATATCTATGGCCGCATCCTGAGCGCACCCTAAGCGCACCGACCCGATCACGCGCTGAATACTAATTGGCTGTCAAGTGATTGTCAACATTCGAAACCAGGAAGTGTTGGCAGCCATTTTGTACCTTGGTAGTAGCAAGGATCTGGAAATTAGTGGAACAAGTGTCAAAACGTCTAAAGGGGGTAGGTTAGAAATATCTTGACCCTCTAGACCTGCTTAGGGGGTCCCACAAGGACACCTAGGGACCCACAAAATGTTTTTTTTTCTTAACAGAGAAATGTGCGCTCGGTGCATGGATCCGCCGTAAAAAAATTAAAAACGAAGAGCGGGCTCTAGTGCTTGTTTAAAAATTAGCTACCTGGGAGTGCTAAATCTCTGGATCTAAAATATTACATTTGATGGGGGTTCAGAGGGGCCCTGTAGCCCGATGACCGGCATTCCTCGGTGCTACAAAATAAATGGGTGAGGGAGCTCAAAGGTCCATCTAAGCCCCGGGGATTACCACCCTCCGGGTTTTTTTATATTTTGGGAGGGGGGCTGCGTGATCCCTATTCTGGAGCAGTCGAAAGCCTTTGGGAACACCACCCCCAAGGATCGATTCCTGTTGTGTCTTGGGGTGCCTACCCCGGGACACTGCTGTTTGCTATGGCAGGGCGGGAGTCGAGGTTCCCGCTCTGTCATAGCAAACTTGAGGGCATATTAACAAGTGCCATTTCGCAGCAACTTTTTTAAAATAGCCAAAAATGTGGTGAAAATGATATCGCCCTATTTACTAGGCGACAGCTAAGATGTATTAATGCATGTTAGCAGCCGGTTTACCAAGGGCTTGCCTCGTATTTCCAATGAGTTGCAATGTAGGCGTTCCCAGAGGCAAGGTAGGTGTTCCTATGACAATATAACATGGAAGAGGGAGGTATGACAACAGCGTTGTATTTACAAGGCGGCCCTGGATTTGAGGACCGATAGCAAAACTCTTGCTATTTGCGGTTTATGTCGGATCCTAACATCTGTTCTGAAGTAGACTTAAGCATGTTTAATATGCGAGGTGGATTGATATGTTAAGTCCACAGTCTTATATTAACAAGCTTTTCACTTGCGAACATGAATTATCGATGAATTTCTTGCGATATTGGGGGTATATTTACAAGGACATCGTTAAAATTATCGTCGCTTTAGGGTTAGGAAAGTGCCTTTAAAGCGGCCATAATGGGCTTAATAATAGGCTTTTGAGAATTCGTGAGAATTCCAATAGAAGCCCAGGTTTACACCAGAACATTTTAACGCTGTCCTTGTAAATATGCCCATTACAGACTCCTAACTTTAACGTAAAAAAAAATATCACCTACTACTAATTTTTATTCTTCCTCGGGATCCCATCCCATGGGCGTATATACAACGTTGGGGAATGTGGGTGGAGGCCCGATGTCCCTACAGTCCCAGTCAGCTCCCTGCCTCCTTCGGAAGCCACCATTACTTTTCCACACAGAGACCTGCTATCATGCAGCTTCCCGTGGGGAAAAGCATTCTGCGTTGCATTTTAGAAGAGAGAGAAGGTTGTCATGTTCTCTCTTTCAAAATGCAAACCAAGTTTGCTATGACAGGGCGGGAGCCTCGGCTTTCACACTGCCGTAGCAAACAGCAGTGTAGAAAAAATCTTCCGGTAAGACAACAAAGGATTTTGAAGTCCATTATCGACGTTTTAGCTGCAGTGTGCTGCCGCTAAAGCTGTGATAGTTTTAACGCCGTCGTTGTAAATATGCCTCTAAGTTTTGGAATGTCGTCAATCCCATCTCCAATTTAAATAGGCATGAAGTATTTAGTGAAGTGCACACTGTGAATCATGAAGCAGCAGTGTCTGATTGTGATCCATAAAGAATTGCCCATTGTTGAGTACAGAGGAGGCAAATTATACATAGCGTTTTGTAACGTCAGTGGCTATTCCTCGAGCCCTCTCTTGAGGTTAATTCAAAGAGTTGTGTACTTCTTCTGCTCCTAATGTACATAGTGTTCTGTCGTCTCAGTTTGCTTTCCCCTCTGTCATGTAGAGGATCCTGGGTAAATATAACGGCTTCTGTACAGCCAGTACCTTTCAATCCTACCCCCAAACTGCTTACTGCCTGTTACCATAGTAACAGTTCATGGAACACTTAACTGAGCACACAGGTCACAAGTTCACCACACAATGTTGCAAATCCAAACAGCAAGTGTGCTGGACTTTACATTTGTTTCCATATGAACTGTCAATCACAGCTACAGACTCTTGTAAAGAGCTGTTAAGAGTTAGCCTCCGGATTATACTTCTAGTTATAAACATCATTTCTACTTTTGATTTTAAAATCTTTTCTAAGCAGATGGTTATCACACTAAATAATAGTGAAATGTTGTCAGAAAAAGAAGACGTTCATACTCAGTTTTTTTTAAAAACTTTTATTAAAACAGAAATAAATAAATAGAAACGTAACTTTAACATAACAGTATGATAAATACAATGTGAGATGGACTCCAGTAGTAGCAGTGTAGGTATCCTGCAAAACAAAAATGAAACATAAGTCCTTAAAATTAGATTGATGTGATTGAATGAGGCGAGAGATTACATCATTACGAAAGCCAAAATCATTTTTACTCGCATGCACACTCAGGGTAGTGCACCCCACCCATCCCACAGAATCACCCTCAACAGGAGTCTGTAGGGCAGCGCTGCTTGTAGGCTTAGGCCTATCTTATGGTATAGCTGCCCTACAGTTAACTCAGTTAGTAATTAATCCAACCCACCTAAAAGGTCACCTCCTCGACCCTATCTTTAGTAATTGCCCGGAACTAGTTGTCCATACCCCCTCCCCAGTCCCATGGTCGGATCATTATCTGATCCCCTTCACTTGGACGGTCTCTAAATCTCCTCCATCCATACAAGCCCATTCCTCCAAGCGTAGGAATTGGACTAAACTGCCGTTGGATGACTGGCGGTCGACCCTGGTGAACACCAGACCTCCTGACAACTTAGACCCTACCTCAGCTAATGAGGATTTCAACCACTGGATCTCCAACTCCTTAGACTTGGTACTTCCCCTGAGTGCTGTGGTTCCTAAGCGGAGTGCCAAGACGGCCCCCTGGTATTCCCTCGCACTACGGGAACTAAAAACCAAGTGCAAACGTCTTGAAAGGAAATGGAGATTAGACTTCTCCCTTGTTAGCAAAAGCAATTATAGACTCATGCTTAGAGCATATAAAAAGGAGATTAAAACGGCCCAATCATTTTTTTTCGCAGAAAATCTACAGGATTGCAAAAACCCTGCTAAAGCGCCCAGAGCAGCCTTTAGACCTGGGCAATGCACAAGTCTGCTGTAATGATTTAGCAGAGTTCTTTTCGGAAATAATTCAAATCATCTATTCTGCGTTCCCCACCCCCACCGTTCGATCCCCAACTACCTTGACCTCTGACACTTACCATACGGTCACTTTACAAGTTTTCCCGCTACTCAACCCCAGCCTATTAAACTCCATATTACCTCAGGTCAAATCAGGCTCTCCTAATGACCCAGCTACCCCACGCTCACTGTACATGGTCAAAGACATCATTCTCCCCACAGTGCTCAACCTACTGAATTCCTCTTTAGGCTCAGGTGTGGTTCCATCACCCTGGAAACGTGCGATGGTTAGGGCCCTTTTAAAAAAAACAAATCTCGACTTACAGGCCCATTTCTTTGCTCCCTTGGATGAGCAAAGTACTGGAAAATGCCACTTTGTTAGATTTCATCGAATCCAACCATCTACTCGATGTTTTCCAAACTGGCTTCCGTCCCAGGCATGGAACAGAAACTGCGCTATTGGCAGTGACGGAGGAGGCACAAAAGATCCTGGACCAGGGAGGATCAGCGGCCATAATCCTCCTGGACCTCAGTGCCGCTTTCGACACTGTCAATCATAGCACACTTCTTTCACGGCTTTCTGACATCGGGATTTCGGGCACGGCCATCTTTAGGCTTGAATCGTTCCTCACTGACCGTACCTTTCAGATGTTCGAGGGTTCTTCCATCTCTCCAAGCAAATCTCTTCCTTGCGGTGTCCCTCAGGGCTCATCCTTGAGCCCCACATTGTTTAATGTCTACATGGGTCCACTAGCTGAGGTAGTTCGCCCATTTGGTATTAAAATCATAACATACGCGGACGATACCCAGCTGGTGGTCTCCCTCAACCAACTTGACATAAACCCGGACAATCTTAGGACCTGCTTGGAAGAGGTTTCAAACTGGATGACCCAATCATACCTGAAATTTGTGGAAAAGTGAATTTTGCCCTGTCATGTGTCCCTACGTGTTCCCCATTATATGTTATATGTGCATGATCGATATGCATATATTTACCCCCTTGACCGAATAAAGACACCATTTACAGTTGTGTCCAACGTTAGTAGGTCAAGTTATCCAGTCCCCCTGAAAGCAACAAGTATTAGGCCTATGTTGCCAACGTCTTTACATTGTACACATTAATTTGTCGAGTTGTCCCCGTTTCTAGGCCTCAAAGGGCCCGGACACCAGATTCAAGCCTCAAGTTTCCTGAACTGCTCTGAGGAGCGATGCAGCCCCTCCCGCATCCCTGACCCTTCGCTTACTTTCTGCCAAGCAGCGCGGTGCCCGGCCTGGCCTGCCTGCCTGTCTGCCTGTCTGCCAAGAATATGTTAGGCCTCTAGTTATCAGTTCAGCTCCCCGTCTTCACATTCCTAGCTAACGAACTGCATAAACATCTTTATCTATAGTCTAGCCTTTCTGTCTCCATGCAAGAGAATTACTGAATTAATATCCATAGAAGATTCATAGCACACGCAATACATTAAGAAATATATGCATGCACCAGCCTTAGTGACAAGTAGCCTTTACCCTGATGACTTTTAGATTCTATCAACATGTTCTCCAAACACGAGATATCAGATATGCTATAGGTACATGTCGTCCTGACATCCCAGACTTTAGTCTCCTCTTCTAGTGCAAGAGTCAGAGCCCCAGCTCTCCCCGGTTACACGTCATGGCCCGTTTTCGCGCACCACTAGGTTAAAGGTTCCAGCTGCCCAGGTAGCCCCCTCCATGTATCCACCCACTTATGACACTCCTGTGACGTCTACATCACATGTCTCCGTGCACGCCCTGTGCACGCCTTCTTTTCACGCCCATATGTTCTTATCTTTCGTTTGTCATTTGTTACGCCTACTGTATTCAATGCAATTGTACTGTTTTACTATATATACTATGTAATGTTGATGAGACGTAGCAGCTGCCATTCCATTCCAGTCCATGTCATCCTTTTCCTGAGGCTCGAGCCATCTGATTAAAGCCCGTTTGACTCAGACACCTCGGATTCTGCCTCTTATTTATTGAGCTATCCTTTTTATTTAATGCATAGAAAAATAGTACCGGTAATTATTTATTTATTTACCACATAAATGGCGCCCGTATAGGGACTTACCTCTTCCCCACGCGCCGGCGATGTAACGCAGGCCCCCTGACCCTTCTACAGCCATGAGGGACCCCTACCGTGCACGTGCAGATATTTCTGCTTCAAGTCTCCCTCAGGCCCACGGAGGAGACGGAGACTGCGGTCCGGCATCCAGACGAGGCGGTGAGGAAGGCGGTTCGTCCCGACCAGAGCCCAAGCCGAGAGTGCAAGGTCCGAGGTATCCGGAGGCCCACCTGTAACCGAAGCCCGAAGCCCGAAGCGCATGCGTAGTATGTAGCAGTAACCAGACGTCGTAGCAGTCCAGTCCAGTCCGAGGCCTTCAGTTTGCTTCCCGGTGAGTACCGTTGCTGGGGGAGTATCTAGACGGGGTCATTAGTTTGTCTCCGGTCCGATGGGTTTGGGTACGCAGATCCAGTCCGACGTGTCCATCTAGGTGGATACGGTATGACGTGTCTCTTTGGGAGACCGGTATGTTCTGTACTGTATTAGCAGTGCATCCAGTTTCTGTACTGTTTTAGCAGTGCATCCAGTATTTCTAGTAAGTCTGTTCTCGAGAAGTTCAAGTATTATGTTTTCAATGTCTGTTTCGAACTGTTATCGTGGTATGAGTGATTGTTTTGCTATTCATTACTGTGTTTATTGTGTATTTTGTTCAAGTTCAAGTACGGTTTAAATATGCCGCTGTTTTCTAAGTTACGTCAGATCAAAACCAGAAAAGGGTTACTCGAAGAATCAGTTCCTGTCCCTCCCAGGGACAGTCCTGGACATTTCATGTATCATAAGCATGGCTTAGATGCCATACTGTATTTAGATTTATGGGTGGATTACACCAAACATCTCGAAGAGAAATATAGATGGCCTGTTTCAGGAACTTGGGATGCCGAATGCATCATGAGAGTAGAAGAAGCATTATGGAAAAAGAAAGCCAGACAATCCCAGAAAGATGCCATAGAATTGTGGCGTAAAGAATCCCATAAGAGAACTGAAAAGGAATTCAGAAAAGCAGAATTAGGTAGGGAATCCGCAGAAAAAGCCCAAGAAAGGGAATTACTAGAAGAAGGTGAACGAGTTAGAGCAGAACAATCAGACAGACAGAGAAATGCCCTTATTAAAGGTATGTATCCTATTCTCGCCGAGGGATTGCCTAAAGCGACCCCGGAAGCACCCTGTAATTTACCGCCACCGTTGGTCCCGATTAAGCTACGTCATAACCGCAGCTGAAATTTTCCTTTCTTCCTATTTGGATGACACAGTCCCAGAATATGCAAACCCGACTCCAGCCGTGGGTCCCGGGAATCCTGTCCATGTGCCAGTACCCCCGGACCAACCCACATTACGTACTCCTACTCTACCAGTCACGTTACCAGCAGCCGCACATTCAGTATTAACTGACGCTTCCAGTCCCGGAGGAGCAGGGGGAGGAGGTACTCCTATCACCCCGCCTCAAACAAAGCGCCTGACACTGAGAGACGCAGCATTACAGCGTACGCCAAAAGTGGCCTCATACGAAGCCCTCAAGAAGTACCTCACTGATTGTAGATATGATCCAGTGCCAGGCGAAGATTACATGATATTGCATTCCGTGCGTTTACGACGAGTTGCAGATTTCTTGACTACCATGTCAGATATGAAAGAACACTTAGACAGAATATATCATTTTATCCGTACAGGGGAGAAACCAGAAAGTATTCACGAAGCCATGGCACATAGGAAAGTCGAGACTCAAGGCATGATTTTGCAATTTCTGATAAATTGTTTAATAAGAGAACAGGATCGTCCTGATAAAAATCCAGAAGAGATGAAAGTCCTGACAAGATGGAGTGACAATATAGCAGATGGAAAACACAAGACGCAGAATAGTATAGAAACGATGTACAGAAAGATTCGTAAAGAAATTATAAGCATACACGAGAGGGAGAAAGCAAGAAGAGTAGCAGAGAAAGAGAATGAATCTTCAGACGAAGAGACAGATAACGAGAATCCAAGCAGAATAGCGTATGTAGGTAAGACAAGGTTTTCTGACAGACACACACGCCTAGATTACAAGAAAGCTTTTCCTCCTCCCGTGCCAGAACAGTGTTCTCTGGACCAAATATTCCAGGCTACAGATAAAGTTCTGAAACTACGAATAGGTTACAGTGAACTTAGTACCATGCATGAACAGGAACTAGCCCGATCAGCAGTCCGATGGACTAGTGATTCCGCCACATTTCCAGACGAAATGGTGGCTCAAATGTTTCTGAAGCTGCCCCCAGCCGAGCAGCGACTGGTGGGTATGTACATGATCCAGCACCTTATTACACAGTACGAGAGTCAGCATTCTGATCCAGGTCCGTTATATAATGTATTGAACGAGTTACTCCTAAACCGATGGAAAGGTCTAGGTACTGATTTAATTAGTATCATTTTAGAACAGCGCCACAAATACAGAACGTTCCTAACTCCGCATTTTGTTCCTGTTTCATCCCCATTCTACATAGACAGACAGAATCCGTTACGAGAAGTGCATCCTGTTAAGGGAGCGGGGGGTGACCTCGAACGAGTATTTGTTTACACCCCTATCACGAAAATAGAACTACTAGAAATGAAAAAGTTAGTACCCTGTCACGATAAAGATCCAGCAGGGTTCCACCGAGAATTAAAAGACATGCTCCGTATGGGAGAATACACGTATCCTGATATCATTAAAATGTTAAAGGTCCTGTTGCCTGCGGGCATATATGAAAAACTCAAAGAAAAAGAATGGGAGGTGGGAGAGAAAAAGATTGATTGGACCGCGTTAGAGAACGAAGATAACACACGAGTCCCAGGTACTGGTCTTGGGGCTAAAGCCAAAGAATTGCCCGAACTGTTAATACAAGTCTTGCCAAGATTACTAGCCACGAAAAAGGAAGACTGGGATGCCATCTCAGCCTGTAAACAGAAACAAGACGAAGACACTAGTGATTTTTATTCCAGATTTGAGAAATGTTTCATTATAAATAGTGGTCTGAAAACAAGTAGTGAGTCGTATCCGCATCTTTTTGTTACTAAACTAGTTGAGAATTCTTTACCGCAAGTTAAAAATCGAGTATTGAAAGTCGAGAGTACATGGCAAGCAAATACCCCATCCCAAATGCTCCAGATGCTACAATATCACCAGAACCGAATCAGGGAAGAGCAAGAACACGAAAGGAGACGTATGAAAGACACGAAAATGAAAGTACTAGTTGCACAATCTGTTCCAGCAGATAGTCAGAAGAGGGGTACGAATCAAACTAGTCATTCTGCAGCTCCTGTCAAAGGGACATGCAATTACTGTAAACAGCCAGGTCATTATATAAACGAATGTGCAGTTCTGAAACAC
Source organism: Lissotriton helveticus (assembly GCF_964261635.1). NCBI lineage: Eukaryota > Metazoa > Chordata > Amphibia > Caudata > Salamandridae > Lissotriton > Lissotriton helveticus. Next base: position 1,789,122,859 of record NC_136061.1, read on the forward strand.
AACATAGCCACAGGTAAGACGAAAGAGAGACCGCGTGCTCCAAGGCAAGAACATGTTCCGCAGAATTCCCAACCACCGCAGAACACACAACAGACAGTTACAGTACCGCAGCCTATAGCTGCCACACAACACGTTACACAGCAAATGTACCAGTACGCACAGTCAGATTATCCAGAATATCAGCAATATTCATGAAACAGCCTAGAGAGGGAGGTTGGCTTGCCTCTCATCGAGGTTCCTGTAGATCAAGAGGGTCCCTATGTACACAGTCAAGTATTAGGGAAAGACAGAAAGTTTCTGATTGATACAGGGGCAAGTAGGACTACCATCAGTCATGACGAGGTTCCAGGGGCTCCGCTCTCAGGCTCAAGAAATGTTTCCCTGGGATTTTCAGGAAAGCCTATTGTTAATGAAATATCGAAACCAGTTTCCCTAGAAGTTGGTCCATTGTCCCGAACTACAGACTTGTTACTCACGAAATCATGTCCAGAAAATTTATTAGGTATTAGAACACTGAAAGAATTAGGAGCAGTTATATGCTGCTCTCCGGAAGGAGTGAGATTGTTTTTACGTGATTTTAAAGGACACTATGTGTTACGTGATTTTGATCCAAGATTATTGAATGTACCACAGCATTTATGGGCGCAAGGTCCAACTGATGTAGGTTGTATGCACATTACACCATATCGTGTCACTCTGAAACCAGGTGTTGTTTTGCCACGAATCCGACAATATAAATTGCCACCTGAGGCTGTAGCAGCCTTATCGAAAATTATTGACGAGCTTATTGTTCAAGGAGTGGTTGTAGAAACTGACTCCAATGTATGTAATTCTCCTATCATTCCGATTCTTAAACGTACTGACCCAAATGCACCTCCAGTTTATCGATTAGTGATTGACCTTCGAGAACTTAATAAATGTATCATACCCCAGTACCCAGTGGTTCCAGATATCTCTTCCCTATTGACTGCCATTGATTCCGAAGCAGAGTTCTTTACTGTTATCGATCTCAAGAACGCATTTTTCAGTGTCCCCATTCATCCAGACAGCCAGTTCCTTTTCGGATTCTGTTTAAATGGAAGAAGCTATAAATTCACACGAGCTCCTCAAGGTTTCACAGAAAGTCCCAGTATTTACAGTCAAGCACTTAAGAGACAACTAGACAGTATTCACATGCCAACTGACACTGCCCTGATCCAGTATGTCGATGATCTATTGATCACAGCCCGTACTGAACGTGACTGCGAACGTGCGTCACTGACAGTCTTGTATTTCCTGGCAGAAATGGGGCACAAGGTGTCCCCTTCCAAACTGCAATTTTGTGTCCAGCAAGTGGTATACCTTGGACACTTACTGTCCAAGAGGGGTAGGCAGTTGACACCTGACCGTATCCAGTTAATAGTACATCTCCCACAGCCCAAGACACAGAAGGAGGTACGAGCTTTTATCGGCCTCACTTCTTACTGCAGACAATGGATCCCTCAGTACGCATATCTAGCCAAACCACTGATACAGTTAACAACACAGGAGGCAGCGTCATTGACTGTCCTCCCTTGGACCCAGGAACATACACTTGTTTTTAATGAATTAAAGAAAGCTTTATGTCAAGCTCCGGTGCTAGCGACACCAAACTATAGTAAGCCTTTTACACTTTTTGTTACTGAACGTGATGGTACAGCATTATCTGTTCTCACACAAGATCAAGCAGGACAACACAAGCCTTGTGCTTATTTTTCTAGCACATTAGATCCAGTAGCCCAGGCTCTGCCTGCGTGCCTCAAGTCAGTTGCAGCCACAGCTCTAGCTATCAGACAAAGTGATTCCATTGTGTTAGGACATTCCCTGACAGTACAAGTCCCACACTCCGTGGAAGTTCTTTTAAACCGAACACAGACTCAACACTTGACAATTGCACGTTTAACAGGATATGAACTGACACTGTTTTAGCCACCCATAGAAATCAGACGCTGCAACATTTTAAACCCTGCTACACTGTTACCCTCGACTACTTCAAACCATGCCACACATGATTGTGTGGAAGTTATTAATACCATGACAAAGCCAAGACAAGACTTGACGGATATTGCATTACCTGATCCAGACCTGACACTTTACGTGGATGGTTCATGTATGAGAACAAGTACAGGAGAGTTAGTAGCCGCATATGCAGTGACTACTGAAACTGAAGTTATAGAAACACATCGTATTGACACCCTGTCTGCTCAAGCAGCAGAGCTCATCGCTCTGACCCAAGCCTGCATACGAGCCAAGAACCTGAAAGTAAACATATATACAGATTCACGTTATGCATTCGGAGTCGTACACGACTTCGGAGTACTCTGGCAAGAAAGAGGTTTCATGACCTCTCATGGAGCCAAGATTCAGCATGGCCCCCTCATTCAAGCTCTGTTAGAAGCAATACATTTACCAAAAGCCATTGCCATTATGAAGTGCAAAGCGCATACGAAAGCCACTGACGTCGTTTCCCAAGGTAATGATCTAGCAGATCGAACAGCCAAGCTTACAGCTCAGACCCCAGACATTCCAGTTAACATGACAAAGACAGACGTTCCAGTCCCGACAACTTGTATGACAGTTAAGGACCCTACACAAGACGTACTAGACATCCAGTCACATGCTACCCCAGACGAAATCAAGAAATGGTCTGAACAAGGAGGGGTCCAGACAGATCAAGGATGGTTGACGAAGGGAAAAGCCACATGGTTTCTCCCCGACTCTATGGTTCAAGTCATTATTAATACAGCACATAGTCCAGCACATTTAGGAGAAAAAGCCATGTTAGACAGTATCCAGAACCTTTGGTTTAACAAGCATTTACGAGCAGCAGCCAAGCAGAAAGTGCGTACCTGCATGATCTGTTGTCAGTTTAATCCAGGTAAAGGTGTTCCGGTGGAACAAGGTGGATTCCATCCTCCTGACCACCCTTTTGAAGTCCTCCAGATGGATTATATCCAGATGGAGCGATGCCGAGGTTTCAAGTATGTCCTCGTAGTTGTATGCGCTTTGTCCAGATGGACAGAAGCATATCCAGTCCCAGATTACACTGCCGCGACCACTGCCAGGCAGTTGGTTCGTGAGTATTTCCCCCGCTATGGTTTGCCCAGGGTCGTTTATTCAGATAACGGCCAGCCATTCTCATCCGAACTCATGAAACAAGTATCCCTTCTGTTAGGGTACCAGTGGAAGTTCCACTGCGTACGACACCCCGAGGCAGCTGGCCTCGTCGAGAGACATAATCAGACTCTGAAAATCCGCATTGCCAAAGTTTGTGCCGAGAAAGGCGTAGATTGGTTGGTAGCTCTGCCAGTCGCCCTTTTTTACATGAGAATGGTCGCTCACTCCCGTTCAGGTCTGTCACCTTTCAAAGTCATTTTCGGTCGTCCCCCAAACATGTGGGGTACACCTATGCCCCGTAAGATTACAGATGTTGACAGTAATATGCTGACAGATTACCTAGCTTCCTTGATGTCTGCACTACTCTCTTGTCGTTCACAGGTCGCGGCTGCCTTTCCAGACAACACCCAGGTGAAACCGCACGAAGTAGTTCCCGGCAACCTGGTGTTGATAAGAAATTTTGATCGTTCAAGTCCGCTGGAGCCCCGCTGGAAGGAGCCAAAGCTTGTTCTGATGACCACGAAGACCGCCGTTAAAGTGGAGGGCCGCAAGGGATGGCTCCACTCCAGTCACGTTAAGCGTTTTCATGGACTTCGTCCAAAGACTTTTTTCAAAGACTGCCCAGTTCTCAAGGACTGCCCCGATACTGACTCTAAACTCCCCCTGTTAGAGAACACTCCGCAGCAGGAGTATAAATCAAAGCTAAGGTCTAGTAAGTCAGACAGTTTAATTGTTTAAGTCCCTCTCGGGTGAAGCGGTTAGACAGGTTCCTGACATGTATAAGATAGACCCACATAGTGAGAGAGATAGAATCTCCAAGAGAATCCGTTATTGTAAAGATATGCGAAGCCGATGTGTTATTACTCTATTGTTTATGCTATTTCTGAGTCTTACGATCACATGCATAAGTTATGTTTTACATGTATTCCTTCCTCCTCTTGATTCACATGTACATTTCTCCTCTAATGATACAGTAGAGCACACATTTAGTGATCTACCCCCTCACGAGTTATCCTACCGACTTGCCATGCGCAACAATTCTTTCATCCGTATGTTACACTATTCACACCAGACCAGCAATGCCACTAATTGTTGGGTGTGTGGTCGACTCCCCCCTTTCCAGACACCGAAGGGAGTTCTGCCACTCTTTCCCTATCCGTTTTCACACAATGGTTCGTGTGGAGCATGGTTTACGTTAACATCATCCTCAAACGATAAGTCCCTTTTGAATAGAACATGTTTCCCAGACAAGGAGGGTCTTTCCCATAGGACAGGGTTAGATCTCGAAAATGAAGTATATGATCTAGGTAATGTTTCCTCCAGTTTCATGGTTTTGAATGTTCAGTCCGAGACTACTCCAGATTTGCCTGCTATTACAGTTCTACCAGTGAAAGGTGAATTATGTGTCAGAAAGAATGGTTCAGTACACCTAGGACACAGTGATTGTACTACTATGGTCGAGTATAGTGACAGTGGGAAATCTAATTTCAAAGCCTCACGTCATTCATATTTTGTATGTGGTCAGACCGCATATGTACGTCTTCCCCTAGATTGGGATGGAACATGTTATATTGCCTTCCTACTGCCACCAGTTTTCCTAGCCCCATCCGATTATCATAGGAATTCACATCTAGTACACGTCAGACATAGAAGGGAGATCGAGTCCCCGATTGTCGATCAGACTGAAACTGCTCTAGAACAGTACACAGATTTCAATAAAGGTTTCTTCTTTTTCATAGGTCCTGTCCAGAATAGTAAGTTAATACGTAGGTTAACCAGAACCCTTGAAGCAGTAGTGAATGAGACTACTTCCGCTCTAGGTAACTTAACCGAAGAGCAATCTGCTATTAGATTTGTCGTGCTTCAGAACCGCCTTGTCCTTGACGTCATACTGGCCGATAGGGGCGGAGCTTGTAGAGTCATCGGATCTAGTTGTTGCATTTTCATTCCTAATAACGCACCGTCTGTGTATTCAGCTATAACCAGACTCCATAAAATAGCCCATCAGTTACACCAGAATCCAGGCACCTGGACATGGTCCGGCTGGCTCTGGAGTATAATATCTGCCTGGGGATGGAAAGTACTGTCATTCCTAGGAATAGTAGTAATGATCATATTCAGTTGTTGTCTCTGTTTACAATGTGGCCCAGCGATTTGCGGCTTGTGCGATACCTCTTGTATTCCTAGTCCGAAGTCCCGTCCCCAGAAGATAAGAGACGAGCAAATGATGCTATATGAACAGATAGATGGTATCATGAATATTGATGTTTCCTGAAGGAAACGTAGGGCACTAGGAGGGAATGTGGAAAAGTGAATTTTGCCCTGTCATGTGTCCCTACGTGTTCCCCATTATATGTTATATGTGCATGATCGATATGCATATATTTACCCCCTTGACCGAATAAAGACACCATTTACAGTTGTGTCCAACGTTAGTAGGTCAAGTTATCCAGTCCCCCTGAAAGCAACAAGTATTAGGCCTATGTTGCCAACGTCTTTACATTGTACACGTTAATTTGTCGAGTTGTCCCCGTTTCTAGGCCTCAAAGGGCCCGGACACCAGATTCAAGCCTCAAGTTTCCTGAACTGCTCTGAGGAGCGATGCAGCCCCTCCCGCATCCCTGACCCTTCGCTTACTTTCTGCCAAGCAGCGTGGTGCCCGGCCTGGCCTGCCTGCCTGTCTGCCAAGAATATGTTAGGCCTCTAGTTATCAGTTCAGCTCCCCGTCTTCACATTCCTAGCTAACGAACTGCATAAACATCTTCATCTATAGTCTAGCCTTTCTGTCTCCATGCAAGAGAATTACTGAATTAATATCCATAGAAGATTCATAGCACACGCAATACATTAAGAAATATATGCATGCACCAGCCTTAGTGATAAGTAGCCTTTACCCTGATGACTTTTAGATTCTATCAACATGTTCTCCAAACACGAGATATCAGATATGCTATAGGTACATGTCGTCCTGACATCCCAGACTTTAGTCTCCTCTTCTAGTGCAAGAGTCAGAGCCCCAGCTCTCCCCGGTTACACGTCATGGCCCGTTTTCGCGCACCACTAGGTTAAAGGTTCCAGCTGCCCAGGTAGCCCCCTCCATGTATCCACCCACTTATGACACTCCTGTGACGTCTACATCACATGTCTCCGTGCACGCCCTGTGCACGCCTTCTTTTCACGCCCATATGTTCTTATCTTTCGTTTGTCATTTGTTACGCCTACTGTATTCAATGCAATTGTACTGTTTTACTATATATACTATGTAATGTTGATGAGACGTAGCAGCTGCCATTCCATTCCAGTCCATGTCATCCTTTTCCTGAGGCTCGAGCCATCTGATTAAAGCCCGTTTGACTCAGACACCTCGGATTCTGCCTCTTATTTATTGAGCTATCCTTTTTATTTAATGCATAGAAAAATAGTACCGGTAATTATTTATTTATTTACCACAAATTGAACGGTGACAAACCGAGCTAATGTTTTTAGGCAATCCCTCTCCATTAGCTCTCAAATCACTCTGGCCCCCCTCTAAGGGTGCGCCTTCCTTACCCAGTGAAAAAATTAAGAGTCTGGGTATATGGCTCGATAAAACCCTCAGCTTTAATGCCCAAGCCACCAAACTCTCGGCAACCTGTTTTGGCCTTCTCAGGCTAATTCGGAAGATCCTTCCCTTGTTACCTTTCGAAGCAAGGAAAATAATGGTTCAGGGTCTAATTCTGTCCAGATTGGATTTTGGAAATGTTCTGTACCTAGGTGCCCCCCAACTCACTCTTAACATTCTTCAGGTGGTGCAGAACGCTGCGGCCCGGACTCTCCTTCAAATCCCCCGGCATCTCTCAATAAAGGCCGGTCTGAGGACCCTACACTGGCTACCAGTAAGGCGTAGAATTGAGTTTAAGACCCTCTGCATCTCCCACCAAACCTACTGGAAAACTGGTCCTCTCATAAATCATCCTCTGATTACCCCTCACAACCCTGTAAGACATCTCAGATCATCTTCTTCTTCACTGGTCACAGTCCCCAGGATCAAAAAATCCAGAAGTGGAGGCCGTTCTTTTTCTTACAATGCCTCCAAACTCTGGAATTCCCTCCCCCTCAATTTACGTTCAGAATCCAATCTACTCTGTTTACGCAAACAGTTACAATCTTTACTGTTCTCTCACCCTGATTAATCTTCTCTTTCCATCAGCTTGCATTTGTCTGTAGCGCTGGGACGCCTCAGGGTAACCACCGCGCTTTATACATTTTCTTTTCATTTCATTTCATTTCAGATGGTATTTAAAATAAGACAGAGATGCGACTGAATGAGGTCAAGGATCACAAATTTACATAACACTTGGCAATATTGCTTATTCGCACCTGTGCAGTGTGCCTGATACATCCCGCCCCTCTCACAGGCCTGCGCTGAAGAGGTGTCTGTAGGGAAGTGCCTGCTGGCTCAGATCTACAGTATGGTCTAGCAGGTCTTTAAAATGATTCAGAGATGAGACAGAAATAGGTGAGAGACCACATCATTATGCAGGACAATATTGTTTATTTGCAGCGCGTTTAACCCCTTCACTGCGGCGGCTATTCCGCCGCAGTGCTAATGGGGCGGGGCGGCCGCGCGGCACCCGCATGCTGGTGACGGAACCGCTCCGTCACCAGCAACGGTTGAGCTGGGCTCATGACGGAGCGGTTCCGTCACGGCCCGCCCCGCTCAATAGAACCCTCAGCGCAGGCGTGGAATTCGCGCCACGCATGAGCATTCTATCGAGCGGGGCGGGCCATGACGGAACCGCTCCGTCATCAGCACAGCGCACCCGCAGCTGATGACGGAGCGGTTCCGTCATCAGCATGCAAGGGGTTAATTGGAGGCATTGTGTATCTAGGTCGCTCTGCTTACCTTTTGCAAACACTGCTTTTAGCAGAGCTCACAACTTGAATTCTGCTTTGGTTCTATACTGCAGACAGTATTAAATTCAGCCTTGATTTATTTATCTGCAGAGTGGACAGCAGCGTTCATAACTTGAAAAGAGAAAGAGAAACAGTGTGAGAGAGAGGGAGAGAAAGAAAGAGAGAAAAAAAGACATTGAAAGTGTGTGAGACAGAAAGTAATAGATGGAGCAGGAGAGGTAGTGTTGATACTGGAGAAAATCTTCGCAGGCTCACCTTTTTGCCTCCGGTGTGTGTCCAACTATGTGATGGTTCATACTGCACCCTCAAGTTTAATGATCTGAAAGATAGTATAGAATTAGTAATTGCAGAGTATATACAACTGCACTCATATATTTCTGTTTTATGCCTTTGCACACTCAGGGTACTATTTTACAGCAACTCACATTACAAAGAGGTGCTGTGTGCTCTTTTTCACCCGGAGTACTATACCCAACACTCATACTGCATAGCGGTGAGTTTTCATTACTGCGTCCCCAGACTGTCGCACCCCATTGACTCCCAGTGTCCGAGGTGAGTGCCCTTTCCTGCGCACCCAGACTGTTGCAACCTATCCACTCCCACTGCCCGGAGGTGATTGTACATTTGTATGCAGTCAAGTCGCTGCACACTATCCACTCTGTATGCCCAAAGGTGACTTCGCGTTGCTTCAGAAACAAGCTTCTTTGCTCACCTTGTGCCATTAGCGTGATTCAAAGAGGGTCCACCACGTGTCGAAGCAATCTCCTTACGTATTGTTACGATGGCCACGCATCATCGCAGAATACTGAAACGTTGAGCTTTGGAGGTGTTGGGGGGACGCCAATTTGTGAAACACAACCTGTTAGATAAAAAGGAAGATAAGATTGTGCGTCATTTGTTTATTAAAGAGGAGAAGAAGTGAGAGAGTGACTGAAAAGAATATTCGCAGCTCACCTTTCTGTCACCGGTGTGTTTTCCACCACATGCCGGGACATAGTGCACCCTGAAGCTCCACATCTACAAGATAGTAAAACTAAGATGTTACGATTGGTAATTGCCACTATGTTAATGTGGAGTAGAATAACATTGCCCTTTCACACACCTTCCCTCCCGCATTAAAAATACATTTATTTGTACAGTTCCATCTTGTTTAATGGGCTTCGATTTATGAAGAATTAGTAGAGTAGTAATGTTTTCCATCCGGTTATAGAAAAGAAGTGGTACGCAGTGATACACGTGGTTTCAATCATAACGAGCGACGGACATTTGACCGACTATAAAAACTTACCTGCTATTGGAAAAAAATACAAATGTAATAAGATAAAGTATAAAGGACTGCGTATGCCTAAATCGATGCGTCGCCTTTTTGTATCCAGTCTGCTGCACCCCATCTACTCCCTATGCTGCGCACCCTGGCCTCTCTGCTCACCTTTTCGCGATCAGGATACGTTCTACATCATGCAGTCCCGCTCTGCCACCAAGAAGTCTCCCATTTGGTGCTGAGTCTTGATATTGCTATGGTAAAGGACATACTTGTGTACCTATAATCATCGCAGGTTCCTCACCCGCTCAGTCATTCCGGTACCACTAACTCAGTGACCAAAGAGGTCACACACGTAGTAGTGGGCCCACCTGTTTGGTAGTTCGGGCCTACATGAGGCGTCCGAACCACCAGGACAGGCCATCACAGCGCTTGCGATAGGAGCAACTCTAAAATGGCTTAGAGCATGTGCGCACTGTCTTTTTTATTGGTAGGGTCACGTGTGTTGTGACGCCTGTACTGGATGGGTGTGGTGTGGGTGTATACCAGCCATGAGGGAGTGTGTGTGTGTGCTGTTCTGACAACTAGACCTGGAACTAAGAAATTACTCCAATGGAAATCTGGGCCATGTAGCGTTGTTGTATTTTCCTGGAAGCGTAAGCGGAGTGGGCTGGACTGACATATGGCAGTGCTGCGCAAGGCTGTGAACGATGACTCCGGAGCTATGGGTGTTGTTCCGCTGTGAGCTATATGAGAAATCAACTGATTCGGGTGTCTGTGTTGTAGTGCTGCCATCAACCAGGTCTTAAACGTAAATGGTTCATTATGTCTGTAAAATCCCACAACATGACCAACATGGAAGGTACGGGGTATCATTGACCCTATATTCCTCCATAGTTGCACACATAAAAGATGGTGGACATAATGCATTTCTGCGAATTTGAATATTTGTTGTACATTCAGTGGAGTGTTTTGGCTGTAGTAATACAGGGCTATGAAAGCTTTAGGCTACAGTTTTTTGGCAGATGAAGGGCAGCTAATATATATATATATATGTATGTGGTCATTCGGGTATACTGTCGAACTTGGTGCTGGAAATCAGTGTTCAAGCCTTGGAGTCACATCCACATCCTGTTATTGTAGAGAAATGACTTAATCTACGCGTGCCTGAAAATGTACTGTAAATACAGTGCTCATGTAAATTGCTGATATAGTTTTGGGTCGACTTTGCGCTATATAAATATGCTAAATAAAAATTGAAAAAATCGAGCAATAGCACATTCTTATAAATGTACTATACACTTTGCTTGCAGTATTGTAATGATCCAGTTTGTACGTTCGAATTTGTAGAATGAGCGGGAGAAAGTTATATAATCGAAGTTTTTGTTACTGGTAGAGGTAAGATGGCTGCATACGCTGTTTACAAAACAATATAATGTGGTAGGGCGTAGGAGCAGCATTTTACAAACATAATAAATACACAGGCACAGATAGATAGTTGAAGTGGGTACGGGCATATGCGCTCGACTCCAATTAATTACGTTGCCGTTGGTAACAAGTACAATAGTAATCATGATATCATACACAGATATTCCATCATAAACTTCTGCTGTACAAAGGTAGGAGCTCTACATGTGAAATAATATACAGAAGATTCTATCATAAAGGATTCATGAGTTGTGGTGCACTGAGGTAGGGTCGGTTTGCGTGGAGCCTGCGATGATGCGTGGTCCAGACAGACCGCACTGGTAAGAATGTCTTTTGACTACTGAATTTTGCCTTAATAAGGCCATGTGGAGATTATTTATGCTGTACTAAGTTAGTGGTACGTCTGGTGCTCAGCGTGTGTTCACCCTGCGATGGAGCGTGGTTCGAACGGATTGCACTGGAAGTATTGTCTGCTGCCTACTGGACTGCATCATCTGTAATCATGATTCAAATAAAAGATGAAACATGTATGGAATACATTGTCGTATAATGTAGGTTTCAGGGACATTATAGTTCAAATTGTGAGCTGTGCTGTCCGCAGTGTCGACTGCCATTCAGTGTTTGTTTGTACTTGGAGGATGAATTTAGTTATTGTACTAAACTTATAACTACTATAAAAGAAGTTCTTGAACGAAGGATACTAAAGGGATATTATGTAATTTTGAGGGATGTTATACTTAGTTTTGTGCTGCACTCTGCAAATAATGAATGAAGAGTTAATTTAATTGTGAGTTGTGATAACGGTAGTGTAGGCAGGAGGCAGCGGTTAGCTAGGGCCCAAGGCCACGTGGCTTTGGGTAGAGCTGCACAGTATTGGTAATTTAGTGTGTGTGTAGCCAGCGATCATAACTGGTGCACTGAGTAAGTGGCACCTGAAGCAACAATGTTAATAAAATCAAGTTTTCTTTTAAATACTGGTTGTCCATTTACGGGAGTAAGTTGCAGTAGATCTCCAAAAACTATGTTTTATTTTTCTTCAAATAAGACATGTGAGTGAATACGGTCATTCGGCGATGACTTATGGTGCACTGAGTTAGTAGTATCTTTGGCACTGAGCGTGTACGTAACCTGCGATGATGCGTGGTACAGGCAGACCGCACTGGAAAGAATGTCTTTTGACTACTGTATTCTGCCTTAATAAGGCTAAGTGACGATGTTTTATGGTGCCCTGAGTTAGTAGTACTTTTGACGCTTAGCGTGTACTTATCCTGCGATGATGCATGGTCAGGGGAAGGCACAGTATTTGGAGTAATGTATTTTTTCTATTGAATTCTGCCTGAATACGGTCATGTGGCGATGACTTATGATGCACTGACTTAGTAGTACCTTTGACACTGAGCGTGTACGTAACCTGCGATGATGCGTGGTCGAGGGGGCCGCACTGGTAGCAATGTTTTTTGCCTAGTGAACGCTGCCTAATAAGGCCATGTGAAGATGACTTGTGGTGCAGTGAGTTAGTGGTACCTCAAGAACTCAGCGTGTGCGCACCATGCGATGATTCGTGGTTTGGGCGGGTCTCACTGGTACAATGTCTCTTTCTTACTGGAATGCGTCATGTGCAATCGCCATTCCACCTGAATAGTGAGCCCTCACAATGTAGATCAAAGGCAGTATCAGTACAGACATTGAGAAATGTTTTTTGTCGCATCCTTAAACAAAATCCGAGGGCATAGAGTACAATTGTCTCTGCCTTAAATAAATCAAGGCTAAATTCAATGCTGACCGTAGTGTAGATACAAAGCTGAATTCAAGTTATCTGTCCGCAGGGTAGATCGAAGACAGTAGTCAGGATAGACATCGAGGAATGTTTTTTGTCATCCTTTAACAAAATCTTAAGACATACAGTACAATTGTCTCTGCCTTAAATAAATCAAGGCTGAATTTCATGCTGTCCGTAGTGTAGATTCAAAGATGAATTCAAGTTGTGAACCCTGCTGTCCGCACTGTAGATGGAAGTCAGTAGTTAGCACAGATATCGACAAATGATTTTTGTCACTTATTTTAACAAAATCTGAACACATACAGTACAATTGTCTCTGCATTAAATAAATCAAAGCTAAATTCAATGCTGACAGTAGTGTAGATACAAAGCTGAATTCAAGTTATCTGTCCGCAGGGTAGATCAAAGACAGTAGTCAGGATAGACATCGAGGAATGTTTTTTGTCATCCTTTAACAAAATCTTAAGACATACAGTACAATTGTCTCTGCCTTAAATAAATCAAGGCTGAATTTCATGCTGTCCGTAGTGTAGATTCAAAGATGAATTCAAGTTGTGAACCCTGCTGTCCGCACTGTAGATGGAAGTCAGTAGTCAGCACAGATATCGACGAATGATTTTTGTCACTTATTTGAACAAAATCTGAACACATACAGTACAATTGTCTCTGCATTAAATAAATCAAGGCTAATTTCCCTACTGTCTGTAGTGTAGATGCAAAGTTGAATTCAAGTTGTGAACCCTTCTTTCCGCAGTGTAGATCGAAGGCAGTAGTCAGGACAGACATCGAGGAATGATTTTTGTGACATGCTTTAACAAAATCTGAGTACCATTGGCTCTGCCTTAAATAAATCAAGGCTGAATTCAATGCTGACAGTAGTGTAGATTCAAAGCTGAATTCACGTTGTGAACCCTGCTGTCTGCAGTGAAGATCGAAGGCACTAGTCGATACAAACATAAATCTGTGGTGTTGTGCCGCTGAGTTCCCAATGAGCCTGTATCGAAGAGGCACGTGGTCATGGCAGCAGCCATGTGGCAGGGTGAGGACCTTCGCTGTGGCAGAGTCTTTTGTCTTTGCACAAGTGAACCACGCCCAAGGCGTAGCCTAATTATTTATAGTCTTACGCTGGAGTTGCGTATGTTGGACCAGCCCACTCTGCGTCTGCTTCAAGGGGAGGACAACACAGCTAAATGACAGAGATATTCCCCAGTGTCTGAGATAATATGGTTGCGTCCACTATGCAGTACACTACACGTATCAATAGTATATCTACACATGGAAACGTTTTTGGTTTGTATACTGAGTTGTGTATAGCATATCACTGGTAGTCTTGGCATTGTGTAAATTATTGTTGATGTGCGACTTCCCTCACTTATACATAGTTGGTTTCCACATCTCTGAACATTCAACTAGTGTGCTGTTGAAGGGATATATTATTTTGGGAAGGTCTGTTGTCCTGTTTTGCACTGCCTCTTAGGTAGTAGAGGGGGAGGTGTTAGGAGGGATGGTTGCAGTAGTGGTGGCACTGGGTGTTGTGATTTCGTTGGGTGTCAGAAGTGAATAATTAGTACCTCTATCACATATTCAGCTTTAAATAGGGGTGTGAGTTACATGTCATTCACGCAGTACATAGTCGACGTCCTTACTCTAGTTAAATGTTGATCTTAATCTGTTAGTGGTAAGTGGAACTATTGCCTGTTTTTTTAGGTAGCATTGCAGATTTGGCTTCTTGTTGAAAATATGGGGAAGTAGTGTTTTTTTGTTTTTTTTCTACTGGAACGCCTAGTTTGTATATTATTAACATTAGTTGTGGTTCTGGTTTGAGGCGATTTTGTTGGAGGAAGGAATCAATTGAAGAGTGGTAATATTTGCAGTTTTCACTAGGTTGTAAATGGGATGATAATTAAAAAAAAAAGGAAAAAAATGTATGAGTGAATATTATAATTAGGAATTATCATTTAAAAAACCTTAGAAATTAACTGCAAAAACCATAGGTTTCAGGGGTTTTATAGTTAGCTGGACATTTCACTCATACAAAACCATTGAAATTCCTCCGTTATAGTTAGTTGTACTAACTGTAACTCACGCGCTCGCAATCCACTACTGACGATGTCACATATTACATCATTCATGACATGGTCACTGACATCACTGATGACATCACTGATGACATCTCAAATGACATCACTGATGACATCATCCTCATGACAATCAGATACACCTCATCATACACTAGTATAACCTTTCATCACTCACTGTAAAATACAGATTACCATATTTTAATCAATTGACACACCAATACAAGTTTCTAAAAACCCACTGAGTGATTAATAGATCTACACACACATCTAATCACTTACCTATAGATTCACTCATACATGCTGACAATGATCATTAGAATACTATCAAATATAATAATACAGCTATATCGACATTACACACCAGCACACATCCTATTCACTTATGCAGTCATCCTACTCACTTATGCAAACAATGGATCATACTTACATTTACTCAGCTACATACTTATACAAATACCACTTCATTTATTCCTATAGATAGTAACTCATACTTAGTGTGTTATAAAATCACTATTACAAGTATACAGTTTTTGATACTGTCACTCATACAATCACTGAGTCTTATGTATACTTACTTATTTACAACAACTGTCACATACACTGCCTTTTATATTTCTACTTTGTTGGACATGTATCATTGAGAAATATATTTACTCATCACTACACCAATAAAGACATTCACTCACCCAAACAACTGTTTCCACATACAGTCTTAACCTCATATACCTACTAAATTAACTACTTACACATCTTTGAACAGTCACACACCTTCCGCCCAAACACACACACATTCACTCTCCCATACAAATACTCACTTAACTAATCAACAACTTATGTAGACGTTCACATAGCTACTAACCAACTTATACAGTAGTTTATACAACAAGAGACAGAGTGATACAGATAATCACAGTTTAATCACTATCCCATATCTTTAGTGACACACTTTATATTATTCACTTAAACAGTCAATCACACTGCTCGTAAATCCTTCAACCAGACACTTATACTTCCACTCATTCCTCTATGCAGATTGCTATATATATAATTCATATTTAAATATCGTACCAAACCATATTCACTGGATGATGTGATCAGTGATGTCATCAGTGATGTCATTTGAGATGTCATCAGTGATGTCATCAGTGATATCACTGACCATGTCATGTATGATGTAATATGTGACATCATCAGCAGTGCATTGCGGGCGCGTGAGTTACAGTTAGTACAACTAACTATAACTGAAGAATTTCAATGGTTTTGTATGAGTGAAATGTCCAGCTAACTGTAACACCCCTGAAACCTATGGTTTTTTCAGTGAATATATATATTACCTACTGGCGGTCGCCAGTAGGTATATATAGTTAGGATTTTTTCTCTATGGGATTTTTGAAAATTCTATGTCTAATAACTTTGGCGTTTGTGGACGGAATTGGCTGAAATTTTCAGGAAAATGGCACATTTTGTTTCTGAGCAGCCCTTGAAAATTTGGGGGGGGTTCGTCAAGGGGGGGCCGAGAAAAAAGGGGGGTCCCAAAACGTGTTTTTAACATTGAGTTTTCCATAGGGCGGTTGGCCTCACTTTTAGCCCGAACGGCTGAATGGATTTGCACGAAACTTGGCAAAATTGTAGGGACTGGTAGCCCGATGTGCCTTTTGTAGGTCTCAATATATGTGCTACAGTGGATTTTGAGAAATTAACGTTTAAAAAAAGATATATATCTGTAAGCGCGCTCTGGGCAGCGCTCCAGGACGCGTACTTTTCGCGCAACGGAGCTTTGTGAAGCGAAGCTGATTGGTTCTCCGGCGTCTGTCAACATTCCAAACAGTCCGTAGCGGCCGCCATCTTGTCTCTTGGTAGGATCGAGAGACAAGAGAAGGCGAAAGCGAAGGGGCAAATGACCATAAGGGGGAATAGTAGATCCTCGCTGACCCCCTAGGTTTGATGTGGAGGTTTTAAAAGGGCCCCGCGGGGCAAAAAAAAAAAATAATAATAATAATCGAACGGCTGAATGGATTTGCACGAAACTTGGCAAAATTGTAGGGACTGGTAGCCCGATGTGCCTTTGCTAGGTCTCAATATATGTGCTCCAGTGGATTTTGAGAAATTAACGTTCAAAAAAAGATATATATCTGTAACAGCGCTCCGCTTCGCGTACTTTTCGCGTTACGGAGCTTTGCGAAGCTGATTGGTTCTCCGGCGTCTGTCAACATTCCAAACAGTCCGTAGCGGCCACCATCTTGTCTCTCGGTAGGATTGAGAGACAAGAGGAGGCCAAAGCGAAGGGGGAAATGACCATAAGGGGGTATAGTAGATTCTTCCTGACCTCTTAGGTTTGATGTACCATTTTGCCAAGTTTGGTGTAATTCCATTCAGCCATTCAGGTTGTAGACGTATGTAAATGTCCTATGGAAAATTGCATGGGGAAAACACATTCGAAAGTGTTGAAATTTAGAACCAATTAAAATGTTACTTTGGTTTTGTATTTGTGTGTGATGAAAGTTAATTGGTTATGTATATATGTCAAATGAGAGGAAACCACAGCCATTTTGTGATACTACTGTCTGAGGTACATTTGTGAGGAATTGTTGGTGGTGAATTTCTGGTGTTTGATTTACACAGTACTAACACTTCTCGTACTTTTAAAAAGGTGAGTTGTTAATTTGTAAGGGGAACTATGTTGTACACTTGAAGATAATTTGAAAAATGTTTTCTGTTATTTATTTGCAGTCCTTCTGTTATACTAAATACTTGATAAAGTTAGTTTTATATTATGTATTACTAAAAACGATAAATGAAAGTGATTATTTTTTTCTGCAATTTACAGCAAGCAATTTCAAAATAAAATGGCTCACAATGAAGAGACCGTGGCAATTTCTTTTGAATTGTCGACTACAATGATTGAAATTGAGAGCACCAATAATGAAATATTGTCACAAGGAGGAGATGACTTGTATGATTCCATTAGATTGATTGAAATGGACAGCACCAATAATGAAATATTGTCACAAGGAGATGACTTGAATGATTCCACTACATTGATTGAAATGGAGAGCACCAATAATGAAATATTGTCACAAGGAGGAGATGACTTGAATGATTCCACTACATTGATTGAAATTGACAGCACCAATAATGAAATATTGTCACAAGGAGGAGATGACTTGAATGATTTTTTTGATCAATCTGTTGATGGCGAATTTATCGAATGTTTGGAGGCCATAGAGTTAGAAGAATTATCATTGCAGACTTTTCATGAGGAAATTGCTGATGAGGACATGGTACTAGTTCTTTCAAATTTAGAAAATTCTGAAGAATAAATGTATATTTAGAAATCAAAAATTGTTTGAGACATTATTCATTTTTATTTTTAATTTATGAGGTTGTAGCGAAGTGATTGTAGTATAAAATGAGACTTATAGTATAGAGTGCAACATTTTTATGTTACATGGTAAGTTTACTCATATTTACTTCCCTTCTGCCACTATATTATCTCCAATGTGTATTTGACATCTCTTCTTCATCTCCGGCCTCCTTTCTCTCACTGTGTGTCTCCGATGCATCTTATTGCTGCGATTTTGTGTAATTACAGAAGAGAGTAAAATAAAATAGTTCGGAACGTGAAAAGGGAGCAAAGTAGAGTACCCCTCACCCCCTAGGTCTTTTTAGGCGGTCCCAAAAGGATCAGTTTCTGCTTTCCTGAGAGATTATGGTATGAGTTCCATATACCACAATAATTTGCATTACAACATGCAAGATATCTATCTCCTATTACCAACTTTTGGAGATATTCGCGCTAAGCGCGAATATCTCCAAAAAGTAACACCTGCCCTGAGCAGTTCTTAGCCATGTTATCCAATGGGAGGTGGATAACATGGCTAAGAGCATTAGCTCGGTAATGCATGAATATCGCTGACTTTTTAGCGATATTCATGCATTGCGGCCGTTTATTATCGCATTTGCGATAAACCTTGGTAATAGCAAGGTTTATCTTCGATAATTTCAGACGATGCTTAGCGGTAAAAAAATTCGTTGGTAAGCATCGTTAGCGATAAATATCGCTTAACTTTGGTAATATGCACCAACGTCTGTTAACGTTCGATTGGAAGGAAATGAGGAAGTGTTGAAAAACAATGTCTGCGCCATCTTGCCTTTTTTGAAATGCCACACTTTTGTCGTGCATGGCAGCCATTTTAGATGCCTTGAGCAGACCCACTCTCTGCACGCTGTCGATTCGGAGCATGGCTCCCCACCCTCGCAAGCATCTTCCCCAGGCACTGGTCACCCCCGCTCTCTGTCTTATGCATCGGCAATAAACCTCCCCCCATCTGCTCTGCTCTTCCCTGAAAATCACACTCTGTGTCCACCCGACACCTCCCTTTCGCCCTATTCACTACCGCACCCTCTGACACTCCTCTTCCTCTGTGTCCGATTGTCCAGACTATCAGCTAGCCCTGCAGATGTAGTTTATGGCTCCAGCTGTAAAGAATCACCCCTCTTCAAAGGAGTTATAGTAGATCAAGGCCCACACCCGATGAGATCCGTCACACCACACGTGTTCCTACTATCTGAAAACCATCCTGTATTGTGATTGGGGAGGGGACCGAGCCTGAAGCGGAAGATTCTAGGAATGACTCTTTGTACATCAAAGTTTTTACAATTATGTGTCACATTAAAAATATATAGCACTCCAACAAAGTAGTAGGAATATAAAACTTTAATAACATATAAATATATACAACAAAACAAAAACAGTAAAAACATTTAAACAACGAAGAGACCGTGGCAATTTCTTTTGAATTATCCACTACATTTATTGCAATTGACAGCACCAACAATGAAATATTCTCACAAGGAGGAGATGACTTGAATGATTTTTTTGATCAATCTCTTGATGGCGAATTTATCGAATGTTTGGAGACCATAGAGTTACAAGAATCATCATTGCAGAGTTTTCATGAGGAAATTCCTGATGAGATGATTGAAGAGGAAATTCCTGATGAGGACCTGTTATTAGTTCTTTCAAATTGTGAAAATTCAGAAGATGTTGCCTGGGGGTGGGTCGTCAGTAGCAGTCTGTTGTGCGAATAGTTCCAAGGCAGCAGAACGCGCTGAAATCTAGATGGCACGAAAGTGATGTCTAGTAAGTTGCCGCCCAGCAAATAACGGCGTGGGGCGCCGCGGGGGTGAGTGAGTCCAGTAGGCACCACAGCTATTCTTACCGGCATTGCAGAATTACTGCTGGGGACAATGCCTGTGCTGTAGCAGGGTCACAGCAGAAACAAAAAGGATTCTGTTGAAGATGTTGTTGGTTTTCAATTTGAAAACAGTTCTGGTGTCAACTGCTATGCTAATGTAGTGGTTAATGTTTTGTTTTCTCTAGAAAATGTAAAAGAGGGGGAGGCAGTCCAAAGTTCCGTTAAAAGGGCAAAGGAAAGGATCGGTGGTTTGAACTATCAGTCAAAAAGGGGAGGGGGTGCAACAATTTTTCCTACCGGGTCACACTGTGCTTTTACCGGAACTGAGGTCTGCAGGATTCTAGTAATTCAAAGTGAGGCTGGCGCCAGCATGGGAGCGCCGACATCCCGCGGATACAGTTTCGTAACTCCACGGCCGATCATGGCAGTCATTCCCCATCGGGGGTCGGAGACTCCCGCGGCTCCTCTAGAATCTTCAAGGTCGTGGAGGACTACGGTGGTGGAGTCAACCAGTGACCGGGCCATTTCTTTATGCTGGGCCCGCTCTTGCCAGGTCGACCGCCATTTTGAGAGTTCGGTAGCTACTGGCGATCGCGGGGTCAAATGAGCGGACGGGCTCCACCCTGCCGGGCGAGACGTTGCAGCATGGCTACAGTGGAAGAACCCTTTTCCGGGCGCCTGGAGCGCTGAGGGTGCAGGTGGGAAGCCTCCACCTGGGGAGGCGGGAGAGGCCTGTTCGCACCGTCTCTCCCTCCCAGTGCACCCCACGGCGTCTCGCTTGACATTTGTTATGGCCGGACCAGGCGATGAGGACGAGGGGGGGGGGGGGTCGGAGGCATGTGCAAGACATCCCCCCCCCAGTGTTGTCGCAGCCATTATTCAAGAAAGAAGAAGTGTCCCGTCCGTCTTCGGGCCGGGCTTCCGGTAGATGTCGGCCGGACGCCCCTGGCTCTGGCCCCATGAACGGGTTTCTTGGTTTATCGGCTGCAGCCGGATCCCGTCGGCCTCGGCCCCCCGACCGTTGGTGGCCGGACCGGAAGAGCATGTGGCGGGACTACCTGAAACTGTCAAGGGCCACCGCGGCCGGACTGGGAGAGAGAGGGGAGGGTCGAGGAGACATTCCCCCCCCCTGCAACTGTTCAGCGTTGTAAAGGCAATCCCCTGGCCGGGTCCCGCTGGCCTCGGCCTCGGCCTCTCCTCCGGCTACACCCTACGTTAGGATCTCCTGGCCGAGGCGTGGCAACAGGATCCGCCTTATATGGGCTGCTCCCGGCTGGGCGTAGCCGCAACCCTGCCCCACCTTGGTAGTTTCCAGAGTGGGGGCGGATGTTCTACTGACTTGCATTTTCCCTAGTCTATCGATTTTTTTGGCGTGGCAGGCGGTGGGACAGCGAGGGGTGATTTGGTTTCTCTTACTGTTTTTCTGGTCTCTCACCACTGGCATATTTTAACGTTTTCTTGTTTCTAGGACATTAATAGGTTTTATCATTACGTTATGTTATCGTTTCTTTGTTCGTTGTTTAATAAAAGTTCATGTTCATCAGTGGCCTACTGATTTTCGTTTTCCTATTCTTTTCTTTCCAGGTTGTTTCATGCTAAAGTTTCTGTTAACAGGATACAGTGATCACTTCGTTATTTTTGCATATGTCCTTTTCACTAGGGGTGCTCTCTGGTCGGGCCAGATGACCTATCTCTAGTAAATGGTCCGGGTGAAACAGGTGCATCAATCAGTGGGGAGTAGATAGGCATGACAGATTACAACGGGGGAGAAAGGTCTGCATTACATACCCTTTCACTACTTGCAAAGATTTTCCTACGTTTATTTGCAAACCGGGAATACTTCCAAAAAGAACTAATTCCCAAACAGTCAATGTTCGGACAATCAATCAATCAATGAGGAATGAAATAGGTACGACGTGTTAAAGGCTTGCGTTACCTACCCTTCACTATCTGCAAAGGGAGAGAGAATATTCCTATTCTTCCTCGTTTGCAGGCAGAGAAGATCCTTAAGAGAACCAACTTCGAACAATTCAATGCTCGATTCAAACAATCAACAAGGGGTACTGTGAACACAAATGAACGCCGCTTATGTACATACACATTGCTATTTTCAACAGGTTGTTCCTAATGTTTCTATTTTAGCGAGGTCAAAAAGAGATCCCATTAGTGGCCTACTGATTTTGCTCGATTCCTTTTGTTTTTTTACACGATTTTTCGCTATCTGCAAAGACTAAACAGAGTATTGCGACTCTGTGCTTGTTTGTAAATAGAGAATGAACCAAAGAGAACAATCAATCAAATGGAGAGAGAAGCAGGCACGACGGATTACAACGGGGGCAAAGGCCTGCGTTAACTACCCTTCACTATCTGCAAAGAGAGAGTACTCCTAATAGAAATGAGGGGTGGGGAGCAGCATTCAAAGCAGATCAGTGTGCATAAACACGAAAATGTTTTTTCTTACCACGTACTTGACATTCGACAGTTTATGATATTTGCTATTAAAAAACCATTGAAATTCACTGAAAAAACCATAGGTTATAGACCATATATAGTTAGGAATTAGCATTTACAAAACCTTGAAAATTCACTGAAAAAACCATAGGTTATAGACCATATATAGTTAGGAATTAGCATTTAAAAAACCTTATTTTACTCACAAAAAACCATTGAAATTCCATATATAGTTAGTTGCACTAACTATATATCGCGCACCCGCAATCCACTGCTGATCATGTCACATATTACATCATTCATGACATGGTCAGTGACATCACTGATGACATCACTGATGACATCTCAAATGACATCACTGATGACATCACTGATGGCAACATCCAGTGACTGTATGTTTCTGTAAAGTTAAAATATGTCTTACATATTGAAGAATGAGTGGATGTATAAGTGTCTGGATGAAGGATTTAGTAGGTGCGTGACTGACTGTATGAGTGAGTGATTAAATGTGTCTCACTGAATGCATGGGTTAGTGACTAAACTGTCTTAATTTGTGCATTATTATGTCTGTTGTGATAAAAACTGCTGCATGTGTTGATCATTAGCTATACGAGAGGCTATATGTGTTATTGATTGGTTGCCCAAGTATTTGTATGGGAGATTGAGTTTGTGTAGGGGTGGCTGGGAGGTGTGTGACTCTGTGCATAGATGTGTGAGCAGTTGATTCACTAGGTGTATGAGTTGAAGAGTGCATGTGGAAACAGCTACATGGGCAGTTGACTGTGTGCATGAGTGTATTGGTGAGTGAATGGATATCTCAGTGCTACATGTCAAAGTAAGTACATATGTAAAACACAGTACATGTGAGAGTTGACATATATAAATAACTGTGCATAAGAGCCAGTGAATGTGTGAGTGGCTGTATGGATCATTGTGAACTTGTATCCGGGATTGTATAAGAGAGTAAATATGTGTTAGTATGTGTTTGAATAAGTAAGGTGTGTATAACTGTATAGTTGAGAAAATGGAGGTGTGATTGATTCTTAGCATGACTGACTAGGTGTGTGTGTAACTTCATGGATGAGTGACAGTCTGTGAGTGTCTGTTTACACTGAGTGTATCTAAGGTTATATTAGAGTCTGAAGAGGTTCATCGTATTATCACATGAATGATGTCATCAGTGATGTGATCAGTAATGTCAAATGAGATGTCATCAGTGATGTCATTTGAGATGCCATCAGTGATGTCATCAGTGATGTCATTTGAGATGTCATCAGTGATGTCATCAGTGATGTCACTGACCATGTCATAATTGATGTAATATGTGACATGATCAGCAGTGGATTGCGGGTGCGCGATATATAGTTAGTGCAACTAACTATATATGGAATTTCAATGTTTTTTTGTGAGTAAAATAAGGTTTTTTAAATGCTAATTCCTAACTATATATGGTCTATAACCTATGGTTTTTTCAGTGAATATATATATATATATATATATATATATATATATATATATATATATATATATATATATATATATATACATACACACATATACACTGTTTCATCTTGTGTCTGTCTGACCCTGCCCATTAGCTGGGAACGCAGGGAAGCCCCGGGTTACCTTCCCACACACAGAAATGTTTATGTTTTTTACTTCACCGAACAAGAGAGATAAGCTGCCAGAATAGACACGTATGGGCTGCGTACAATGCCCAAATCAATGCTTGAAATCCCCAATTTAAGGATGAGAAAGTGATGAATTCTTCCTCAGCCCTCATAGGAGCCTGACCAGCTCCAACAGCTGTCAACAGTTTCCCCAGTCATGCTGATAGGATGATGGAAGACAGACAACTGGTGAAGTATTCCAATTTTTATTTACTCATTCTTGTATACATGCAGTTATCTTTCTGTGCATTTATTCTTGTGTATATACATTCATTATATGCATTTATTTTACACATGCATTATTGCTATTTGATATATGGGAACTTGCTGCAATAAATGTTTCCCTTTACTTGGTAAATGAGTGTTGAGCTCTGTTTATGTTGTATTTTGGTATTCTAAAGGGTGTAGAGTGCTATTTTGAAGAGTATTCACGTTGTGTCCTGGTGATTTGAAGTCTTGCTCAGGTGTTCTGAAGAGATAGCAAGACAGTGGTGTGTGGCAAACTAGGACAAGCGTGTAGATCACTTTTACTTTTTCACTTGACAGCATGCTAGATAAGGCACAGGTAGCTACAGTTTTTGGATCACTGTGCATAACACAGGGTACGCTTGTCTCTGGGCATCAGTTAGGGACCGCCTGGACCAGTGGGCATGATACAGAGGTGTGTTTGTCTCTGGGTGTTAACTTGGGACCACTTGGACTACTGGCATGGCACAGAATAGAACGCATAGGCTTTGGGTGTGATATAGGGCCAGCATCTCAATGTGTTTTTTTGGTCTCAAAGAGTTTTTCTTAGTGCTATCAGTTCCTAAACACTGGTAGTATCTGAAACAAGTGAGAGGCTTTTCTTTTTGTGCTTGGACCGCTGGATATTAGGCAGTCAGTACGCACTAACCCTGGGTGTGACACAGAGTGTAATGCAGACATTAGGGAAAGATTTGGAACTTGGTGAATAAGGTATCGCTTGTGTCTGGCCACAGAGGGCCAATAGTTCTCATCTGTCCTTTTTTCTCTACACAAATCATTGCTATTTTTGTCCGTTGAGTTGATATTGTGTGGAGAAGTGTGGCTCAATGGTTAGAGCGGCAGACCCTGATGCAGAGGTCTAGTCCGGGACCAGGGTTCAATTCCCCGCCTCGGCGGGTCTTGGGCTCAAAATTCCACGGACCTGATAATTCTCGCCTCGGTGCCTATACCAATCATGGAGTCCCACTCTGCAACTCTGGGCAATAGCTTGCTTAATCTCCACAACGGCCCCCACAACGCTAAGGATGCCTGGCCTCCACCTTGGGGGTGCCCAGGAGTGGACGCCTCACAGGGAAAGCCAGGATGGGTTCCACAGCGGTATTCGTACAAGCGCCTTGAGACCCTTGCGGGTGAGTAGTGCGCTATACAAGTATCAATTTACATTTACATTACATATTGACAGACCATTGAGATCCCTTGTCTCAGTGTGTTACAAACAGCATACCTCGACTCGGGCTGGAGGCACTAGGAGGGGTCAAAGGTTTTTCCGACAAAATTATTATTTTTTTCTGTCAAATCGTTTGTCTTCTAATCTCTTTTAGATTTTGGCATTTTACGGATTATTTATGTTGTGGTGCTGTTGAAATTTTGCAAAGTGTATTGCATGTTGATTGATGTGTCATTTTAGTAAGTTTATGTATTTTATGGAGTAAGAGCAATTTTCTTTTCATAAACCAGAATTCCATATTTGCTCTTTTACTGATAAATGTCAACTCTCATTTTCCTGAACTAGCCATTATACTTTGCTGCAGGTGGTCATTATTTCATTGCCTTTGTCATTGTCAAATTGTTAAACGTCTATTGATGCATCAGATTCTAAAAGCTTGTAACCAGTAGATTGTTTTTGGTACAACCCAGTGTACTAATATTTCCCCACACTTATAGTAGAATTTATAGTCATTTAAAATCTAGAGAAGATCAAAATGTTGTACATTTTTTAAAACAAGTTCTCGGATCCATCATAGAGACTCCACTCGACCATATGCGATTTAGGTTCCCCACACAGGACCAGAAATGCAGCAAGTGGAATGTCCATACCAAAACATATGCATTCCCTGGCATAAAGGGGGAACATTCAATACCAACATTATAGGGTACACAAAGATGCACATACAGACCAGATATACAGGTCAGAAGAGAGCTA
Organism: Lissotriton helveticus; assembly: GCF_964261635.1. Classification (NCBI taxonomy): domain Eukaryota; kingdom Metazoa; phylum Chordata; class Amphibia; order Caudata; family Salamandridae; genus Lissotriton; species Lissotriton helveticus. Next base: position 1,789,148,929 of record NC_136061.1, read on the forward strand.
TATGAGAAGCTCTACTGAACTATGGGACAATGGCAGGGCGACCCCAACTTACAACCCAAACATCTCTAGAGCTGGTGACATCTGGAAAACAGGCTCTAGATCCCTGGGGTCTGATAGCGAGGGTGAAAGTGCCAAATGGGACTCGCCAACCCAGGGGGAAACAAGAGGACATATGCCAGACACCATCCAGGTAGTCAAACCTGCGCTCACCCAATTATCAGCCCCAGGTTGCCCAGAAGAGGCCCCTGTAGTCACGAAGTTAATAGGCAAAACACTGTACCATTTTCTAGTGGATAGAGGGGTCGCAAGGATATGTATTCAGGAAGAAGTCGGCCCCATCTGAAAGACTACTGCCAAAATATGGGGAATCTGGGGTTTCCAAGGTCGAGGTCCCCCTCACACAGCACTCGAGTTGTGAATAGAGGAACATAAGTTGCAGAAACAACTGCTTTAATATCCTTCCCCCTAGTCAATATACTTCGACAGGAACTATTGTTTAAGCTAAGAATGTACATTCAGTTCACTGAGAATGAGACTATAGCCTGCTCCTCCCCTGGGAACACTCCCTTTGTGCGCAAGCTAACAGACAGCTCCCACATTACTCAAACATCAGCCAGGGTGAACCCAGTCTGTCGAGGCCTTATCAAGTGGTCAGTCATGGGTTATATGGTAAGCCTCCTAGAGCTATATTAGTTAGATTGGCAGTGGGAAGGCCTTTTATACCACTTCATGGTAGGAGCCACCAACAGGCTAGCATGCGGGTGCACAAGGAGCAGGAGACTCAGAACCACAACACATGCATTCCCACTGAGTTCTACGAGGTTGTTGGGGATCTGGCCCAAGGTGCATAAGGACATTTGCAGGAGCAGAAAGACCGTACACAATTCCAGGGTTGCCTAGTTCAGTCTCTGGCACCACCTCGTCACTTACCAGAGTAGGGAAATGGTACAGACAATGTGGCCAGTGCCGAATGATGCATTCCCCGCATTAGAAGCCCCCTGCCTGCTAGTTAATGTGGTATCCAGGCAAATGACCCCTGGAAGAAATCCAGCAAATCGGACCAGCAAGGCAAAACCCCAAGGAGATATCCTCACCTGCCACAAGGGTAAAACTCCAAAGCCCAAAGCAGGCTGGCTACAAAGTCCACTCCTCACGCATTGGTCCTCTTGGGGTGACTAAGTAGCAGGTGAGGTCATCCTCCAAAAGATCACGATGACCACAAGTTTGCAAATGGCATCTGGCTGTGAGAGGGCTCAGCCACATAACCCCAGAGGGATCCAACAGAGGGTATGCACCAGTGGTCAGCAAGGCCGGCAGAACCTAGGTCACAAAAAATGTTAATATTGCTACCTGAAAAACAACAGGGCCGACCATTGTCATCTGAAAGCATACCACAAACAGAAAGGCATAATCCCAAGACAAGCTACACAGAATACCCATCCACAAAATCAAGTCCAGAGCAACGAAATTGTAGCTTCCAATCAGCCCCAGGGAAATCAAGCAACTGGTGCCCCAGCACAGCAGGGACAGTATGATTAGCCCAACAAAGAGTGTGAGACAGCAATTACATTGTCAACAAAAACGAATCTTGTTACGAAAATTTCATATATATGACTAGTATATATATAGTATATTCACTGAAAAAACCATAGGTTATAGACCATATATAGTTAGGAATTAGCATTTACAAAACCTTGAAAATTCACTGAAAAAACCATAGGTTATAGAAAATATATAGTTAGGAATTAGCATTTACAAAACCTTGAAAATTCACTGAAAAAACCATAGGTTATAGACCATATATCGTTAGGAATTAGCATTTAAAAAACCTTATTTTACTCACACAAAACCATTGAAATTCCATATATAGTTAGTTGCACTAACTATATATCGCGCACCCGCAATCCACTGCTGATGATGTCACATATTACATCATTCATGACATGGTCAGTGACATCACTGATGACATCACTGATGACATCTCAAATGACATCACTGATGACATTTGAGAGGACGCTTTCGAGAATGGGGTCCAAGACCTAGCAAGACCTAGCAGACAAGCGTCCGATTTCCAAGATGTCCCAGGGCCATTTCAGTGGACCAGGCCCAAAAAGGAAAGAGCCTGCCGCCATTTTGAGAGTCCTGTGACAGCCGCCTATCGCTGCACCGCAAGAGTGGGCGCAACTCAGCTGAATTGCGGCTTTTGACACAGTGGACCAAAAGCGGACGGAATGGCAACTGAAACGGTAAAGGGGCGCCCCACTACAGCAGACGAGACTCCACCTGGAGAGGCCCGTTCACGCCGCCTCTCCCCCCCCCCGGGGCGCCCCACGCCGTTATTCGGAGGGCGGCAACTTACTGGACATCACCTTGGTGCCATCGTTCTGCTGCCTTGGAACTATTCGCACAACAGACCGCTACTGATGACCCACCCCCACGACGCCCGACGCCGGATACCGAAATCAGTGCGGCACCCAGGCAACATCACCTGGGTGCCGTCCAGAAATCTGGACGTTGTGCTGCGTTGGGACTATTCGCACAACCGACCGCTACTTCCTTCTTTTTCCCTAAAAATGTTTAAATGTTTTTACTGTTTTTGTTTTGTTGTATATATTTATAAGTTATTAAAGTTTTATAATCCTACTACTTTGTTGGAGTGCTATATATTTTTAATGTGACACATAATTGTAAACACTTTGATGTACAAAGAGTCATCCCTGGAATCTTCCGCTTCAGGCTCGGTCCCCTCCCCAATCACAATACAGGATGGTTTTCAGATAGTAGGAACGCGTGTGCTGTGACGGATCTCATCGAGTGTGGGCCTTGATCTACTATAACTCCTTTGAAGAGGGGTGATTCTTTACAGCTGGGGCCATAAACTACATCTGCAGGGCTAGCTGATAGCCTAGGACCGGCCTGGACAATCGGACACAGAGGAAAAGGAGTGTCAGAGGGTGCGGTAGTGAATAGCGCGAAAGGGAGGTGTCGGGCGGGCAGAGGGTGTGATTCTCAGGGAAGAGCAGCGCAGATGGGGGGAGGTTTATTACCCATGCATAAGACAGAGAGCGGGGGTGACCAGTGCCTGGGGGAGATGCTTGCGAGGGTGAGGAGCCATGCTAAGGATCGACAGCGTGCAGAGAGTGGGTCTGGTCAAGGCATCTAAAATGACTGCCGTGCACGACAAAAGTGTAGCATTTGAAAAAAGGCAAGATGGCTCAGACAATGTTTTTCAACACTTCCTGATTTCCTTCGAATCGAACGTTAACAGACGTTGGGGCATATTACCAAAGTTAAGCGATATTTATCCCTAACGATGCTTAGCAACGAATTTTTTACCACTAAGCATCGTCAGAAATTATCGCAGATAAACCTTGCTATTATCAACGTTTATCGCAAATGCGATAAAAAACGACCGCAATGCATTAATATCGCTGAAAAGTCAGCGATATTCATGCATTACCGAGCTAATGCTCTTAGCCATGTTATCCACCTCCCATTGGATAACATGGCTAAGAACTGCTCAGGGCAGGTGTTACTTTTTGGAGATATTCGCGCTTAGCACGAATATCTCCAAAAGTTGGTAATAGGAGATAGCGATGTTAGCGACTGTTTCCAGTCGCTAACATCTTGGCATGCCCACTTTGCATGTCATTAGTGATAAATATCACTGACATGCAAAGTGGAGCCCAAGATGGTCGCTATCTCCTACTAGCGTTTGCTAACTGGTGTTAGCAACAGCTAGGTAATACAGAGATAATTTTATCTCCGCGAAGCGGAGCGCTGTTACAGATATATATCTTTTTTTGAACGTTAATTTCTCAAAATCCACTGAAGCACATATATTGAGACCTAGCAAAGGCACATCGGGCTACCAGTCCCTACAATTTTGCCAAGTTTCGTGCAAATCCATTCAGCCGTTCGATTATTATTATTATTTTTTTTTTTGCCCCGCGGGGCCCTTTTAAAACCTCCACATCAAACCTAAGAGGTCAAGGAGGATCTACTATGCCCCCTTATGGTCATTTGCCCCTTCGCTTTGGCCTCCTCTTGTCTCTCGATCCTACCGAGAGACAAGATGGCGGCTGCTACGGACTGTTTGCAATGTTTACAGACGCCGGAGAACCAATCAGCTTCGCAAAGCTCCGTAACGCGAAAAGTACGCGAAGCGGAGCGCTGTTACAGATATATATCTTTTTTTGAACGTTAATTTCTCAAAATCCACTGGAGCACATATATTGAGACCTAGCAAAGGCACATCGGGCTACCAGTCCCTACAATTTTGCCAAGTTTCGTGCAAATCCATTCAGCCGTTCGGGCTAAAAATGAGGCCAACCGCCCTATGGAAAACTCAATGTTAAAAACACGTTTTGGGACCCCCCTTTTTTCTCGGCCCCCCCTTGACGAACCCCCCCCAAATGTTTAGGGGCTGCTCAGAAACAAAATGTTGCATTTTCCTGAAAATTTCAGCCAATTCCGTCCACAAACGCCGAAGTTATTAGACATAGAATTTTCAAAAATCCCATAGAGAAAAAATCCTAACTATATATACCTACTGGCGACCGCCAGTAGGTAATATAGGCGTTATTAGGGTCGAAACATTGACGGTATACCATGGCTCAGTCTTAACAAATCTCTTGGTGAATACTATTGAGCAGCCTTGCCATAACCAGAGATATTGTCCTCTCTGTTATTCTGGCCACTCTGCAACTTGTACATATTGGTATATAGCTTCACTCTTGTATATATGTACTGCACTACCATCACCGAGCAACCACTGTCACTTTGAAACACTTGTCACTATAGAAATGTGGCTCACTTTGACAGCCCTTGAAAAATGTATTTTTAAGAAATATTGAAAAATCAAAAATAACAAATAATAATTATTTTTGCAAGCATTTTGGAGTTTCTTGTTGTACTATTGTGTTCCAATATACCAATAATCTTGTGTTGTGTGCTGCGATTCTGCCCATTTTCCACCTTCTAGCATATTGGTTAAGCTGTTAGCAATATATACTAGTCATATATATGAAATTTTTGTAACACGATTTGTTTTTGTTGACAATTTAATTGCTGTCTCCCCGACAGAATCATTGTAGCTTTACTTATACTTACCCAGGTTTTGAGGAACACAGGGTTCCTCCATTGTATCTATACAACAAGCGCTGTGGCCACAGCTCCTGTGGGGAGGGGTAACTGTCTGGGGAGGTAATACCTTTATGCAATCTCATAATCGTGAATGTAAACCCCAAAAACTGACACATCCAGTTCATACCCACTTCAGAAACTTCACTACAACAATAAAGACCAGTGACACAGTATGGGAAAGAACTCAAGCCTTTACTTGTGTTCAGGAAAACTGAGGGCTTCCATATGCTCTGTCAATAGGGAATCCACACTAAATCAATCCTATTTTTGGTGCCTACAGGGGCCTAGGCCCCACTCTGCTGCTTGTCTCCCCGGGCTGGGTTGGCTGGTCACACCCCGGGGAGGGCAGTCTGACCAGGGGGCAGGGTGGCCCTGACTAGTCCATAAAGGCAGACACCCAGGTCCCTTTGCACAAGTCACTAGGGCACACCTCAGATCGAGAGGACCCCATTTTTCAAAATTTTAGACTACTAGCAAATGGAGGACCCCTCTTCAGTTCCAAATGTTATGTTATGTTATGTTACATAATCTTGTAAAGCGCTCAGCTGCCCCAGCAAAGGGGCGTCCCGGCGCTATTTCCAGAGTCAAGATGGACATTAGGAGATCAGCAAGGCAGGCTTACAGAGAGGTTAGTTAAGGGGAAAAAGATAGGTTTTAATTGCTTTCCTGAAGTTTAACAGACCTTCCATTTCACGAATTTGGGCTGGTAGGGTGTTCCATAGTTTTGCTGCTAGGAAGCGGAAAGAACGTCCGCCCGCTCGGCTGCGTTTAATCCAAGGTACTTTGACCAGGTTTTGACCAGCCGAGCGTAATGCACGAGTAGGAATATACATGTTCAGCAGAGTACCAAGCATTTTGGGGGTAGCAAGTCTTAGAATTTTGAACGAAATACATAGGGTCTTAAACTGTATCTGCTGAACTACCGGGGACCAATGGAGCCTCCGGATGGTAGCAGAAATGGAACTAAATCGGGGAAGGCCAACTAAGGCTCTGGCCGCCGGATTTTGGATGCGTTGCATTCGGGCAATTTCTGCTTGGTTCGCACCTAACAGCAGAGAGCAGGCATAGTCCAGTCTAGACAAGACCGTGGACTGGACGATTAGCTGCCTCGTGGCTGGGTCAAAGAATTTTAGGATTGGTTTCAAGCTACGCAATATGCCAAAACATGTGGCAGCAACTTTTTTTGTGTGAGTACAGAAGCTGAGAGAAGAGTCTAGCCAGACTCCCAAGTTTTTAACTTCGGTCTTAGGTACAGGGGCTTACCGAAGGTTGTGGGCCACCAATGGTCTCCCCATAAGTGAGTGTTCTTTCCGACCAGTAACACCTCTGTCTTAGTAGCATTCAATTGTAGACAGTTAGCTGTCAACCAATCTGCCACGGCAGCCAGGCCAGCTTTCAATCTAGCAGGATCAGGGGTAGTACCTTCCGTAAGGGCAACCACCAGCTGCGTGTCGTCAGCATATGAGACGATGGTAAGGTCCCATTTTTGGGCGACCGCAGCTAGTGGCTGGACGTAAAGGTTGAATAGAGTGGGGCTCAGTGCCGAGTCCTGAGGAACACCCTGCTCAATAGCATGTGGGAGGGGTAGAGACACGGAATGATCTCTCGGTCAAAAAGGATCTGAACCAAGCAAGAGCCATATCCGTGATCCCTGCCTCTTCAAGCCGGTGGAGCAGGATCTGATGGGAAACAGTGTCAAAGGTGGCACTCAGGTCCAGTAGGATCTGTGCCGCCATTTGACCGTGGTCAAGAGTGGAACGAAGGTGCTCCGTCATAGCCAGGAGAGCCGTCTCTGTACTATGACCTGCGCGGAACCCATGTTGTGTTTCGTCCAGAATGTTATTGGCGTTCAATACCTTGGTGAGGATAGAATTAACATGGGACTCAGCAATCTTTGCAGCCCAGGGTAGAAGGGAAATAGGCCTGAAGCTTTCAGGCTTCAGGGGGTCTAAAGTAGGTTTTTTTAATATAGGAGAGACACATGCCTGCTTCCATTTAGCTGGAACAGTAGCTGATAAAAAGGAGGCATTAATAAGATTATATAGCGGGGCCAGGCAACATATAGAAGAATCTCTAAACTGAGCAGGCTTGAGAGGATCTGCCGGAGAACCTGACTTGATATGCATGGTTAATTTGTTAAAATACTCCCAAGAGATTTCAGGAACGGCCGACAGTTGGGAGGCAGGGCTGAGCCTTATAGAGGGAATGGAGCTAGATATGTTCAGGGGGGCGAAAGATTGATATATAACACAAATTTTGTCCACAAAAAAGGAGGCCAATTCCTCACATTGGGCTGCAGACGTAGGAATGAGTTCAAGAGATTTTTTGGTACTAAGCTCTTTCAGAATTTTAAAAAATGACTTTAGCGGGGTTGGGGCTTAGTTTATTCTCGGAGGCATAGTACTCCGCCTGAGTCCTGCATATAGCTTTATGATATGCTTTGAGCTCCATTAAATAGTGAGCTTTTTTCAAAGAGGAATAATCTTTCCTCCATTCACGCTCGTGCCTTTACAGGTCTTTTTCAAGGCCGCCAGGGTGTCAATATACCATGGATTGGCGTCCTGAGTGCGCCCTTTAACCCAGGTAGCTGGTATAAGTATATCCAGTGCCCGGGTAAGCCATGCACAAAAGGAATCATATCCTGTCTCAACGTTATTAACACCTTCAGTGCGGCACAAATTTTCGCACTGTGATGAAGGTTCTAAAAAACGGGCGGGCCGTGACGGAAGGGTTCCGTCATAAGCACAGCCCAACCGGCGCTCATGATGGAACCGTTCCGTCACAAGCATCAAAGGGGTTAAATAGACCTAAAGGGTCGGATCCTAGCAGTGTGTGGAAATCTTCTAAACGAAGCTTTCGCCATGGTCTTTTAAGTACAGAACGTTGGATTTTGCAAGAAGTAGATGTAGGAATAGAAAAGGTCATATCGACTACAAAATTATCAGACCAAGCTATAGGAGTGGGAGTAGTAGTGTTGGGCATCTCAATGTTAGTAAAGATCAGATCTAGCAGATGACCTCCTATATATGTGGGGTTCTTGACTATTTGAAGGAGCTGAAAAGCAGCTAAATCGTCAGTCAAGGTGCGAATGGTTGGATCATGCTCCAACTCAAAGTGGAGATTAAGGTCACCGAGGACGCTAAAGTTGGCTGACCCCACAGCGAGCTCTCCTACTATTTCTGAGAGGGTATTGTTAAAACCAGAAGCAGGTCCGGGGGGACTATATGTTAAAAGCCTTGAAAAGGTGAAATGAGTGTTTATGACGATACTAAAGTGTGCACATTCCCCGCCTTCCATATTGACCTTCTCAAAGAGGCAGGAGTAGGCAGATCTCGTAATCACGGCAATACCCCCTCCTCTGGTAGCTCTATTTACCAGGGAAATTGAATAGTCAGGGGGGAGCGCCAAGTTCGGTATAGCCGTCATGTCATCACTCATCCATGTCTCTGTTAAGAAAAAAATATCAGGTGATTCATCAGTTATAAGGTCGCGTATCTCCGCATGATGCTTGGCTAAAGACCTTACATTCAGCTGAAATACCTTTAACTGTTGTTGCAGAGGCTTAGCAAGTTAGAGGACCACTCAAGGGATGCTGAGGGGGCATACAGCCGTGAGGCTTAGACGGGCGCAGATTGACCAAATCCTCTCTAGAATAAAATCCACCATCCGGCAGATTTTGGCCAGCAAGTCTGGCGAGAGGCGACGAACTGGCGCGGACGGGCGCAGACGGGCTTGCCTTTGGCGCACCTTTGGTGCGCCGTCGGCGCTACCGCTGCACCCGCCCGCTGCGCAGACGGATGCTTGTGGCTATTTATGAGGCAGGAAGAGGGTGGGAGAATCCCAACAACTGGTCCGCAACCCTCACAATCCCCCCAAGATGGCGGCTTACCCCCTAGTTAGTCCTGTGGCAGCGCCTAATTGGCTGCGAGGGAATCAGGGGTGGAGATGCGGCAGAGATGCAGTAAGTAGGCACCCAAGACGTAGTGCAAATTACAAATTTAAAAACACACAGTTCTTCGCAGTTTTAAGAAAATTTTGCCTCAGAGCCTAACTTTCCCGGCTTCCGCCTCAGGAAAGTGTCATCAAGTCTAGATAACGCGTGATGCTCCAAGCGCAGTTTAAATCCCATAGAGGGCGGGAGAATCCCAACAACTGGTCCGCAACCCTCACAATCCCCCCAAGATGGCGGCTTACCGCCTAGTTAGTCCCGCGGCAGCGCCTAATCGGCTGCGAGGGAATCAGGGGTGGAGATGCGGCGGAGATGCGGTAAGTAGGCACCCAAGACGTAGTGCAAATGAGGAAACACTCTGGTCCCAGAAACCAGGTTTCCCGCACAATCAAGGTGTTGAGATGATCAACAGAACACTGTAGCCATGCACAAGTTTGGCACTAAGTAAATAGGGAAGTTCATCCGGGCAATCAGCTGGTAAAGGTTGTTAAAGTACGACAAGTCCCAGCCTTGCACCTGACATCACAAGCAGGGCATTCTGCCTCCTCGTCTCATCTAATGCATCCAAACACATCCAAAGACTGCTCAACGTATCAGGCCCCTCCAAAGTCATGGGAGTAGCATTTCACTTGGTAGAAATTCCCTGATTGCCACCAAAGGTGCTAGACCCAAAGCATCTTGGATCTGAGGGATAGGGGGTAAATGAAGGGAGCCGGGTTCCTCAACATGTGTAGGGGAAAGATGTCCTCAAAATTCCAAAGAAACACAATCACACAACCCTAGTCTGTAGTAGAAAATTCTTTGAGTCCATTAAAACCTCCCGCATGTGGCCTAGCACAACGAGTCTCAGCGGCACACCTGACCCTCATTAGAAACCACAGCAAACAACCCAGATCCCAGTCATTTTCCTGCAGAGGCCTAGAAGAGTCCACAAACAACTCTTCAACCACCTCCTGTATTCCTTGTTATCAGTAGCAATGCACAGATCACAGGTCGATGCTCTCAGGGACTGGCAGATGGCAGTCTAAACACAAGTCCATGATTCTCAATCCTTCCAGAAAGGTGTAACCCAATACCCCAACTACCATTTAGGGAATACCTCATTGCATGCCACTTGCAGAGGCCGTTGGGAACTTAGGGGTCTGGTTTCCCACTCCCCCTGCTTCTTTTCTTTCCGGCAGGCAGCTGGGCCACTCTTTCAGCCTCTTGAATGCCCTTATTGGCTGCCATAGACTGAGTGGTCACACACACCCACTCAGGCAGACCCAGCATCTCTAAATGTACCTAGCAGACAGTCAACAGACATGGCTGGCCTCACAGATACTTTCAAGATACCCGAGACCCCCCTCTCCCCTCAAAGGGAACATGTGCCACTTTGCAGAGGCACCTTGAGTTGTCAGCAGCATCTACTGGGTAGAATGTGTTGGGGACCACCTGCTCTTCTGACACCAGCCGACAAACGACAGCTGTCACACTGGCTTCAGTGTCTCTCAGAGCCTCCACACTATGGTCATTGATGGTCACCCACTGCAAGTACTTCTTAGTGTTATCAGGCAGATGAGCTCTTGGGACCATCTCACCGTCTCCTAAAGGGACCAGGGACATTTCTGCAGACCCTACCCCTCTTGGGCACCCATTTCCTTCCCCAAGGCAACACTGGCCATTTCCACTGGCAGTGCACCAGTGGGTGCAGTGGTAACCTTCTTTGGACACCTCAGAAACCCCTGGAAGTGACCCACCTGACCACAACCAAAACATGCCTAGGAACCCTTATGAACAGGCTTACCTGTCGGGACCCATGGCTTCTCCTCAGTGGGATGCTGGGAACCATTTCCTTGGTTCCCTTGGGGATTACTTTAGGGCCCTTTTTGGAACTTCTTATATTTACCCTAGTCCCCCCACTCTTCTCCCGGGGACCCTGTCCACCTTTGTTAGATTCTCCCACACAGCCTTTTTGGACCCTGGTACTGACCCAGCGGTCTGCCTCCACAGCAAGATTCCTGGGGTCAGTCAGCATACTGTCAATCAAGTGCTGGCATAGCTCTGGAAAACAATTATCTGACACGTGCACCCATGCAACCAAATCACAGAGCCCCAGTAAATCATTCACCTTGCTACCCTTCACCCAATCATCCAATGCTCTGCAAAAGTAGGACACATACTCCACTCAAGTACTTGACTTCAGCTTCTTGCAGGTTCTAAATTTCTACCTGTACAGTTCTAGGGTCAATCTATTCCTTGCTACTAAGTCTTTCTTCATGGGGGCATAGGACATCTGATCTTCGATGGGCAATGCTAGCAATGTCTCCCTTCCTTCCCTGACAAAGCAGCCCACAACCCGCTCCCCAATCTCTCTCAGGGACTCTGTGGCACCTCATCGCTACCTCATAGGCCTTAAACCACTGACCAATGTCCTTATGCTTCATGAAATCCTTAATGACATCCTTGTGGATGTAAACCTTCCCCCATCATTGGGAGTGATCTCTAGACTTTTGGCCTTCACACTCAACTCAGTCAACCCTTTTTCATGCTCTAAGAGCATCTTTTTCTGTTCCATGGCTAATTTCTTACTCCGCAACTCCAATGTCTTACTCTCCATGTCACACTCCTTCCCCAGCCTGAGCTTTCCAAGCTCCATCTCATGCACTCTGCTTCTCTCCCTGTCCTACAACTCCTCTGGAGACAGACCCTTTGAAGACACACTTCTGCTCCCCTGGAAGGTAACTTTCCTCCAGTCAGGCCCAATAGCCCCTCCTGCTGCTCATCTAAATTCTCTCCCTCCAACATAGGCTCCTCGGTATGCTCACTGGCATTCATTGATCCCAACAAGGCCCTCCGCGCCGTTTGGTATTCCTGTTTTCCATTGAGATCTCTCACAGAGATTTAACATTTGCTGCAAACAGCTTTAACAGCTTTAAGTTGTGGCACAGTGTAGGTATCAACCATTTCTTCTTCAAATTCAATATCCACAGATGCAATTGATGATGGTTTACTCTGGTGAAAATTGCCAGTTCTCAAGATGCAAAAAAATCCTAGGAAAAATACTCTATCAAATATATGTGGTTGCTTACTGGTCTGCACTATACTAGTAGTGTACACCAATCACTGTATGTAAGTCACAAATGCAAGTCCAAATCCTCACCGCTGACCACCAATGTTAGAAATGGGGGTCTCTAGTTGCCAGAGGTAGGTACCTTTGTCCAAATAGGGACCTTTGCTTCTAGTCAGGGTAAGGGGGATACACTTTTAAAATACTCCCTGCCCACCCCCTTGGTAGCTTAGCACGAGCAGACAGGCTTGTCTCAGAAGCAGTGTGTAAAGCATTTGTCAACACATACAGTAATACAGCGAAAACATTACAAATGGACACAAAACCTGTGTAGAAATTATAGGTAATCTTCATCTACACCAAAACAAAAACAAACAACAAAAATCCAAAATACAGTAACAAAAAATTACTTTCAGATGGTAGAAATAGTTCAGGTCAAAGCAAATTGCAAATGCAACACTTTTCACACAGAGTACCTTGGATGCGTCATGCAAACAAACAAAATGGGCCCCAGGGAAGGTGATGCATTGGTTCCTCACACTCAGGGAATGTGATGCGTCAGTTCCTTGCTCCGGGGAGGTGATGCATCAGTTCCTTACTGGAGAGGAGGTGATGCGTCAGTTTCTTACTGCATGGGGAGGTGATGTGTCAGTTTCTTACTGCTTCCCTCAATGATGCGACAGACTTGGAGCCTCGGTGTGATGCGACAATCAGGGCTGATGCAGGGATTCCAGCAGCCACACAGCAGGCCTTATGTTGAAATCGGTGTGGTGATCTCTTATTTCGGAGATCAATACACTCGATGTGGCGTGCGGTGCGGCGCGCGGAAGGCGCTGCGACGGTTTCTTCGGCGATGTGTTGGAAACCAGTACGGATGCGCCACGCTTCTCAGTGTTGAGTTGATTTTCCAGCTCCCAGCGGAAAACAGCCTCTAAAGGTCCAAAACAATAGCAGGCATCACTTTGCAGGTCAGATCTCCCAGCAAGGCAGTTCAGAGGAGCTGGTGGTGAAGTCTTTGTATCCCTGAGACTTCGGAATAGAAGGCAAGCTCAGTTTCAAGCCCTCGGGATCTTCTACAAGCAGGGGACACAGCAAACAGCAAAGTCCTTTTCTCCTTTACCTGGCAGCAAGAAGCCACTGCAGGCCAACGCCAGACAGCAAACAACACAGGGGCAGTATTCCTCGTCAGCTTCTCCTACTCTTCTCCTTGGCAAAGGTTCCTCTTGATTCCCAGAAAGGATCTAAAGTTCTGGGGTCTGGCCCCAGTATTTATATAAAAGAAACCTTTGTTCTCTGGTAGCAGAGAAGCCCTGTGCTCAGTCAAAACCGGTTCTGTCCTGTCTGGTGCAGCTTCCAGGCAGGAGGAGGAGACAGCATTGTCTTTGGCAGACCAGGCACATTCATGTGAAAGGAAATCTCCTCCCCCTACTCCAATTGCAACCCAGGTCTATTTAGCCCAGCCCTGACTCATCAGGCTCTCTGGAGCCACTGTACCTCCCCAGCTCCTGTCATCCAAAAGCTAGACATGCAATACACCAACCTAGCAGAGGCACACTGGATGGCTAAGCAAGAAAATATCTACTTTTTAAAAGTGATATTTTCAAACACAGAATGTAAAAATCACCCTCACTAAAAGGGGCATTTTAACATTCTGAGTTCGGGCAAACTGAACTTTATTTTCCTACCTTGTTCCCAGGGTAGTTATGTTTATAAGATGTTATAAACAAACTCCACATTCTATCCTCTGGGAACAGGTAGCCTTGCAATAGTGAAAAACGAAATTGGCAGTAATTCACTATCAGGACATGCACTCACACCAGGGCATGTCCTACCTTTCACATACACCGCATCCTGCTGATAGGGGGACCTTGGGCCTACCTTAGGGGTGACTAAAATGTAAGAAAAGGGAAGGTTAGGGCCTGGAAATTGGGTGCACTTGCCAAGTTGACATGGCAATACCAGACTGCACACAGGCTCTGCAATGGCAGGCCCGAGTTACATTTACAGGCTGCTTATGTGGGTGGCACAATCAGTGCTGCAAGCTCACTAGCAGCATTTGATTGACAGGCTCTGGGTACAAATGGTGCATTGTACTATGGACTGACTAGTAAATCAAATAGCTAATCATGGAAACACCAACCCACAACAGCAATTGACAAATGGAGCACTTGCACTTTGGCACTGAACAGCAGTGGCAAAGTGCCCAAAGCATCTCGACCAGCAAAACGGAGTCTAACATACAGTACAAACACAGGAGGCAATGGCAAGAAATGCAGGGGAGTCCCACACTAATGGTGCCAGGTCTAACCGAGTTGTTAACCGAATAACCTGCAACGTGCTCAAATTCCATGGTCAGCATCTCTAAGTAAACCACAAGGAAGGTTTGACTTGTAAACCATGAAGTCATCTGCATGAAGGGCAACTTTCTTTTGCCAACCCTGACAGCTGAAAGGGGAAATTGAATTCTCCTTTCTGATTTTACAGGGTAGTGGTTCAATATAAAAATGTAACAGTAGCAGAGATAATAGACACCCGTGCCTTGTTTACCTGTTTATCTTGAAGGGCGAAGTCAGCATTCCATTGACTAAAATCCTAGCATTGGGGTTCTGATAAATCATTTGTAGCCTTCTACGAAAATTCACCCCCATGTTAAAGAGCTTAAGCATGGTTTGCACATAAGTCCAATTCGCTCTATCAAATGCTTTTGTGGCATTCAACATTACCACAGTCAAATGTGCCTCATAGGTCATAGTCAGATCTATTGAACAGATCAAGCCATGGCTAATCTCTTGCAAAGCTCTCCACTTAAGAAAACCTTTCTGCTCATCATGCAAGAGACGACAAATCACACCACCCCATCTTTCAGCTAAAACCTTTGCAAATAATTTATAATCAGAGTTTTGAAGCGGCATTAGTTTGTGCGAGTCACTTCCCTGGCTGCAAGATTAATGTGATTATAGACTCATTCCAGGATGAGGGTAACTGGATCCCTGCCTCAAAAATCTCCTGGAATAACCTCGTCATAATTGGAAGTACGCTAACCCCCTCTGCCTTGCATAGTTCAAAAGAAAGACCGTCTGGGCTTGCCTGGTTTTCTAATCTTAATGGCCCTATCCACTTCAGGGTGTCAATATAGTTATTAACAGAAATGTTTTGAGTCATCACTTAATATACTTAAATCTTCATCGTAGACCCAACTGCTCACCCTCTCCTCCATAACCTTTAGGTCTTCCACCTGGAGATCCTCTAAGACCTCATGAAAGGCCTTTTCATCATTCCAACTTCTCCTTGAAGTCTTGTTACATTCTAGTTAACAAATAGATTCCTAACCAGTTTTGATTTTTTCTTCCAGGCTAACAATATTCCACTGTTTTCCCTGTACTCAAAATGTGCTATATTGCTGTCTTCTCATCTTTTCCTGACTCTACCTTCCACAGCTTCCCCCAGTCTATCTGTTATGGCTTGCAGTGACTCCTATAGTAATTCTGTCTCACTAGGATCCAGGTTATGTTTTGTCAATTTCCCCTACACCTCCCAAACTTTGGACTCCAATTTCTTCATCTCCATATTATGTCTTTGTCTTAAAGGAAAGTAACCTGGTAATTCTTCCCCTGAAAATGCCATAAAGGAGTTCGATACCATCTCCAAAGATGTTGAACCTAAATTTATATGAAAAAACTCCTCTATTTCCAAATGAAGCATTTTTACGGCTTCATCATTCAGCTGGTGCACGATGTCTAATTTCCACCTCTACTATCTGACCATAGCATCTAATTGGAAGTCAAGACAAATTGCAGAATGATCTGACAAATGAGCCCATATATGATGAATATCTTGGACCTGCTTCCTTAATTTCTTATTGACTAAAAAATAATCAGTTTTCAACTGGTGACCATACTTTTTGTTACTATAGATATACCCTTGTGTTTGTCGCATCATCATTCTTCATACTTTGCATAACGGCAACTAATTCATCATGGTCTTTATCAGTCAAAAAAAATCACGTTTAGCCTTTTTTTTACTTTCTGCTGACCTACATAAAGCATTGTTCAAAACGACATTAAAATACCTTGGAAAAATGATAGGGTTAGAGAAAAGCGATAAACTAAAAAAAAATTCCTTCAGGGGATCCGCGTCATCAATGTTGGGACCATAATAGTCTTCTAGTGTATATGTTTGATTACTCATCTCCCTGCCTTATCTGTTGAGTCCCAACTTCAGATGCTTCTACATCAGAATAACTAGACCTTTTGTTTCAACATCATGACTAGCACAAACCAACTGTTATACTCTGATACAGTCAAGTGCATCTCCTGCAAGATGATGATGTGGGCTTGAGAGACCCTTGAATATTGAAGCAATCTATTCCATTTACTCCTTAGTCGTAATCCATGTATATTGCAATATAGGATTTAATAGGTTGAGCCATACCATTGATTTCATGCTCCCCCACCATATGAATATTACTCTTGCAGTCTTGACATAAAACCCAGTATTAAATCTCTAAGGAATCTGAGGTAAGTAAGAACATGTTTTCAAATGTTTTCCCACTTGCTCCCTATCCAGCTCCCTCATCTCTACCCAAACCCCCACCTACAGCCCCCATTGGAGAACCCTCGCCGTCTTCCTCATGGCCTAATGCCTTTGGAAACAACTCTAAGTGTGCATAGGGAGAGTGAAAAAAGAATACAACCAAGTGTGAAAAGGTAAGAAATTTTGGTGATGCTTAAAAATTGTTATAGAAAAAGTACTTTAGGTATGTGAAGCTCTAGAAAGACTAAGGGGGAACTTAACTAGTTTCACCTTCACAATACTTTGATTCGCTTTTGATTTGCCCTTTTAATTTCTTCAATTAAATCATCCACCTCCTTAGTTTCTTTACGATTATGCATCCTATTATTGTACATGACTCTGACAGTGCTGAGGAATTTCAGCTGGACCATGGCCCCCAATTTTCTTAATTAATCTATCCTCTTCCCCAACTTCCACTGCTTGTTGAGGGTGATTCTGGACACATCTGATCTTATCTTAAAGACTCCGCCTTCTACACTGAACATTCTTTGTATCAGTGCACTCAACAGAATGTGTTCCTTAATAGTGTAAGTGAAGAAGTTCACTAAAATCTTCCTTAGTTTACATTTGGCAGGGATCTTTCCGATGCTGCTGCAACAAATAATGGACAGAATGCTGAATGAATCAAACATTCACCCCCAGTCAAGAAATCCGGGTTAAACCCAGCGTTCTTTTGCTGACTATGCCACCCCAGTTTGGACCTAGCCATGTGCAAATCAGTCTTGACCCTGCTCTTCATGGGAACGGTCCAACCTGAACTGCCAAGCCAAGTCCTCCCCAGGCAAGAAAAAAACATCCTGAGACCGGTTTCAAGGTATCACCCCTCATCAGCCAGGCTAGCTTGAATCCAGTGGCACAGCAAGCACTCGAACCACGTATCGGCATAACCTTGCCTCATAGGGCTGATTTTTCCGAAGCTGTACGGATGGACTCTCTGAATATCCTTTGAGATAACCCGCTTCAACTCATCTATCCAAACCCCCACCATGATCAACCTTGTTAAATATTGGACGGATTTGTTAGCATGAGCTGAAAGCCATTTTGTATTTCTGGAAGCCATCTTGTTTGCCATGTGCTCTGTCCTCCCTCAGTGTTGACTGCTCTTGTAATCTGCCTAGAAACAAACTATATTCAGCATCTTCCACCTTCGCACATGCTCAGTTGAGCTTGCAACTGTCCTTGCAACTGTTTCTAGTCTGTAAATGTCAGGATGTGTTTGCCAAAAACAGCCACTGTTAGCTCCTCCCACTTTGTTGAGCAAGCAGATCTTGTATGCCCATATTAGTCATTGTGCATGCTTACATGTGCCAGGACCTCCCCTTGGTCTTATGCTGACTATGTAACCCGAAGCATATATAAGGTCCCAGTTTTCTGTATTCCTTAGACTACCTCATTCATTTGCTAAGGCTTCTGTGTGACGTAGTCTCCCTCATCTGAGGTTTAATAATTATGTATTTTATATTACAGCTTCTGTGCCAATTTCTTCTTTGGTGGTTTAAAAGGACCAAGTATCAGTGAGACCCCTGAGAAGATTTTCTATTTTCTTCAACCTCAACACAAATATTTCCAGGTTATCACCCTCTAAGCCTTCTGGAATGTTTAGAATCCTTAAATTATTCCTCCTTTGCAGTTTTTAATTCAAAGACCATCCCCTCTAAAGTAGATGTCCTATCTGCCAAGTCATCCAATTTCTTACTCATGTCTTCAGACAGCCCTCGAATCTCCTTTTGATGCAATTCAGAGGTTTCAAAACTGTCCGTGATTTCGATTGACAGAGTATGGGTCATGGCTTCTGTAGATGTATTTACTTGTTCATGAGCCTCCTTTTGTACCATAAGACTTGTCCCACTCTCATACCCCTTCGCCATCAATCCCTCCATTTTCAAAGGGGTTCAATAGGGGCACTCTCACACAAAGGTGCAGGTTTCCGTGCTGTGGCCAAGCTTTTGCTGCATGTCCATGCTTTCCTCTTCCCGGTCTTTATTTCCAAGAACTTGAAATTCGCTGTGGCTGGCTAAACACTAGAAATCTCTGGAGGCCATATTATCTACAGTCAAATGCTGACCTTGTACCACCTAGTATGTCCTAACTTCAAACTCCCTCGTTTAAAAAAAGTATCTTGAGGAACACCTTAAAGTAGGTCCACAGTAAAGGGATCATTTTGACTCTTTTAGCTGTTTCTCTAGACTTCCTCCCTCTCTTTAGATAGGAATTTTCACTGAAACCCAGCTTTTTAATCATAATTGAGCTCTTATGTTCTTCTAGTACATTTACTTTCCCCTCTAAGCTCTCTGTCACTCCTTCTTTGCCTCGTGGTAATGATGGCTCAAATGCTTGAGGATAGACCTCTATTGTAGCTTTATCAGCGCTTCTCAGCGCTTATCTGCCCCACCGCCATGCCCAGTCACTAGCCCAGATTCAGCTACGCTTTTCTTTGAAACCTTAGAAGTGACCTTTTCACCGCTGGTACCTGTAACCCCTTTAGCACTTCCTCTCCTTAACAGTGTACTTGCGTCCCTCTCCCTTGCAGGAGCTGTTGCAGCTTAAGGCACCTTGACTTCTGTTTGATTTGTGCCCCAGGAATTGCCTGCCTGTGTCACTTATTTATTCCTGCACTTTCCATAGCTCCCAATACTGTCACTGCCTCTGCTCCCCAGCAGGAGATCCTTGTGGCCGCTCTCCGCCCTCTATGGAGCCTGAGCGTGGCTCTCAACTAACGCTCAGACCCACTTTCTCTCACAACTGAATCCACCGTGGCTGCCGCGCATAGCAGCACAACAAAAGCTGCGCTAAGCTGTTACGATTACCCAAAAAAAGGTGGGTGAGTAAAAAAGAAGCCTTTCACTTAATCTATGGGCTTTTGCTTCTGCATACCGCTACGTCTTCAATATGCACAACTAGTGCTGAGTGTTCACGGGGCTGGCCACTAGGTTCTATCAATATTCCTACTGTAATCTAAACAAGAGTAGGGAAAGTGCTTCACTTCAAACACATTAAATATATAGAAGTAACACCAAAAATGTAGAAATAAACTTAAACTACTAATACAAAAATTATTAATTACGATGAAATATATATTATATAAATGTATATATATATATATATTACCTACTGGCAATAGCCAGTAGGTATATATAGTTAGGATTGTTTTCCATAGGGAAATCGCAACATTCTATTGGGAATAACTTTGGCACCGGTTGAGGAATCTTCCTGAATTTTTTTTTAACTTTGCCTCGCGGCGCTCCGCTCTTTCCCTGAAAGTTTCGGGGGGATCCGTCAAGCGGGGGCCGAGATAAAAGGGGTCCGAAAACGTGTTTTCCCCATGTTAATTTCCATTGGGCGGTTGGACTCACTTTTAGCCCGAACGGCTGAATGGATTTCCACCAAACTTGGCAAAATTGTAGGGACTGGTACCCCGATGTGCCTTTGCTATGTCTCAAGATATATGCTTCAGTGGTTTTTACGAAAAGTAACTTTGAAAAAATATATATTGGGCTACATTGGGCTATATATATGTTAGAGCCCAAATGTAGCCCAATGTAGCCCAATGTAGCCCAATGTAGCCCAAAGATGGCCACCAGAGACAAAAAAAACAAATGTAGCCCAAATATCAGCCAGATGTAGCCCAACTATAGCCCAATGACAGAATGTCCCAGAGTGTTCTAAAGAACAACTAGAACGCTAACAGTCTTACTTATGACAAAAGTATGGCACACCTGAAGTCATCTTGATTGGAATAAAGTGTTAACACTTAAAACATTTAATTTGAAAAGGAACAAAATGAGGGGTTTCATTTTGCCATAGAAATTGTATATATATATATATTCACTGAAAAAACCATAGGTTACACACCAGTTATAGTTAGGAATTAGCATTTAAAAAACCTTTGAAATTCACTGAAAAAACCATAGGTTTCAGGCCTTATATAGTTAGGAATTAGCATTTAAAAAAACCTTGCAAATTCACTGAAAAAACCATAGGTTTCAGGCCTTATATAGTTAGGAATTAGGATTTAAAAAACCTTGCAAATTCACTGAAAAAACCATAGGTTTCAGGCCTTATGTAGTTAGGAATTAGCATTTAAAAAACCTTGCAAATTCACTGAAAAAAACATAGGTTTCAGGCCTTATATAGTTAGGAATTAGGCACAAGAAAGCAGAAAAACAAACGTGTAGAACACAAAAAGGGGGCAGGGTAGAAACACCCTGACCCCTTAGGGCTGCTCAGGTGGTCCCCTAGGATATTAATATATTTAAACGCTATCTGCTAATAGAATTAGCATTTAAAAAAACTTTGAAATTCACTGAAAAAACCATAGGTTTCAGGCCTTATATAGTTAGGAATTAGCATTTAAAAACCTTTGAAATTCACTGAAAAAACCATAGGTTTCAGGCCTTATATAGTTAGGAATTAGCATTTAAAAAACCTTGCGAATTCACTGAAAAAACCATAGGTTTCAGGCCTTATATAGTTAGGAATTTGCATTTAAAAAACCTTTGAAATTCACTGAAAAAAACATAGGTTTCAGGCCTTATATAGTTAGGAATTAGCATTTAAAAAAACCTTGCAAATTCACTGAAAAAACCATAGGTTTCAGGCATTATATAGTTAGGAATTAGCATTTAAAAAACCTTGCAAATTCACTGAAAAAACCATAGGTTTCAGGCCTTATATAGTTAGGAATTAGCATTTAAAAAACCTTGCAAATTCACTGAAAAAAACATAGGTTTCAGGCCTTATATAGTTAGGAATTAGGCACAAGAAAGCAGAAAAACAAACGTGTAGAACACAAAAAGGGGGCAGGGTAGAAACACCCTGACCCCTTAGGGCTGCTCAGGTGGTCCCACTAGGATATTAATATATTTAAACGTTATCCGCTAATAGAATTAGCATTTAAAAAACCTTTGAAATTCACTGAAAAAACCATAGGTTTCAGGAGTTATATAGTTAGGAATTAGCTTTTAAAAAACCTTTGAAATTCACTCAAAAAACTATGTTTTAGTGCTGTTATAGTTAGCTGGACATTTTACTCATACAAAACCATTGAAATTGCTCCTATATAGTTAGTTGTACTAACTATATTTCGCGCACCCGCAATCCACTGCTGATGATGTCACATATTAGATCATTCATGACATGGTCAGTGACATCACTGATGACATCTCAAATGACATCACTGATATAATACGGAGGTATAATACGCAGGAACGCAGTAAAGATAAATGGTCAAGGGCTGTTGTGTTTTCTACTCCTGCAACATAAAGTGATCGATAAGAATCTGATATTCAGGTGTATCGGCGACTAAGACAGCAGGCCGAGCCTCTTTTGCTCAACGGCTCCGTCATGGGACGAAGAAACGCCCTTTTTCTCGAAAAAGGAATATATTTTACTTGCAGGACAGTTGTAAATTTTCTGGGAAAGTATATTAGCCTGGAACATTATAACATATATGTTTAAGAAAAAATAATGTTCGAAAGTAATAAAAAGTGTAATTTTTAGGTCATATGACCAAGCCTTTCATCATTAGAATAAGAAAAGTAAAATGAACCAATGAAAAGTTTTATTAACAAGTCACATGACCTGTTATGCTTACGTTGCGCGCTGCGCGCCGCGCCCCGGATCGCTTCCGGGAAGCTGCGCTTCGCGCACCGGAGCACTTCCGGATGCGCTAACGCGGCGCGTCATATGACGCATCACGCGACAACGCAGGTCCAGAATATAGTCAAAATGTCTCCATCAACCAGCGGTCGGAACACAACCCCTTTCAGCAGGCTAAATAGTTCTGTTAAATGACAACAGAAGGGACAGGCAACAAGAATTATTAGTCAATGAGGGGAGGGCAAGTTCTTCTCTACCGGGTCACGTTGGGGCGCTACCGGAACTGATCGAATTGGTAGTCTACAGTGTTTCTGGATGTTTCAGACTGAAGCTGGCGTCAGCATGAAAGCACCACCATCTCGTGGCTCCGTCGTGGTCATTCCGCGAGCAATCATGGCAGCCGCTCCCCACCGGAAGCCTGCAGGAGTCGGGGGCCCCCAAGACTTTTGTAGAATGTAAAGATGGAAGAAGCAGGTGATGATAGGAGGTTCTTTATTATAGAATAACGATAATAGAACAGGTGATGCCAGGAAGCACAGCTGCACAGCGAAGTGGTCAGGCTACAACTGACCCTTCCTACATAGAATCTCAATGATGTAATAATCACTTCCAATGGCACGCTCAAGCATGAGCCTTAAAGAAACATGCAACATAACACATCCCCCCCCTTACACCGAATTAAAAGAACAACTTAGATTACAAAAATAAAAACTAAGGAATAACCAGGAAATTAAAATAGCAATAAAATATAACTATAAACAGGATTTTTATCTAACATAATCCTTAAGCAAGCCAGGCGAAATTCTCTTTCTTTTAGAGTCTTCCTTCCTCTCCTTACTTTCTACATTACTTTGACTTGGAAAGGACTCTGCTTCTGCTTGAGAGTCCCTGCCAGAATTGCTAGCTAAACCTTCTCCTTCCCTTAACAGAGAAGATAAACCACCAGGAGCTAATTGGGATTGTAACTCACTATTATCAAAATAGTCTTCTACCCAATCAAAATCACTAAGCTTCTTACTCACTGCCTGCTCTTCATTATGATTTTGACAAATGTCAAGAGCTACATTTTTAAGGTTCCAAACCTTACCATCACTTAGCCTAACCGAATTCCTTAAGACCTCAATCACTCTTTTCGGTGAATCAAATTTATTATCACCTTTCATAACTTTGTAAGGCTTCCTGATCCTAACCCAATCTCCTGCTTTCACTACAAAGTCTTTGGCACCATGCCGTTTATCATAGTACTCCTTGCTTTTGAAATGGACCAACTCCAAATTCTTCTTTACTTCCACTGGTGACCAATTCTGTACACTCTCTTCAAACCACCAGCCTGGATTAAACTTACATCTAGGTAATCTACCTCTCATCATTACAAAAGGGGACACCCCAGTACATTTGTTTAAAGTTACTTTATAGGACCAAATTGCCTTCTGTATCTCCACCTTCCAATCTAATTCCTTGTTGTTAGCCGCCTGTAAAACACCTTTAATCACCCTGTTAAAGCGTTCTACTGTTCCATTTCCGCTAGGATTATACAAAGAGGTCGTTTTATGTTTGATACCACATCTTCCAAAGTACTCCTTAGCAGCATTAGATAAAAACTGCACACCATTATCAGTCAAAATATTTACAGGTAATCCTTCCACAAGAAAAATCTTATCTAAGAACTTTAAAATCGCTTGAGTGTCCGCTTTCTCCACAAACTTGACCACAGGCCACTTGGTAAAAAGATCAATAGCAACTAAACCATACTCTTTAGTGTCACCAATTGGACCAAAGATATCCACTGCAATGGTCTCCCAAGGAAAATTCGGAATGAGTCCCTCACTCATAGTAGGCCTCAGAGTTTTCAAAGATTTATCAGCCGAATTACAAACAGGACAACTTTTTACAAAAGTCTCTATTTCCTTGTCTATTTTTGGCCACCAAAATAAACCCTTGACAGCCAACTTAGTTCTCACTATTCCAAAATGTCCCTCATGACACATCTCTAAAATCCTTTCCCTCAACCCTGCTGGTGGGACAATCCTGTCACCCCTCTTTAAAACTTCTTTTTCAAAAGATAACTCTGAACGTACTTCCCAAAATGGTTTCAATTTGTCTCCCATGAATTTTTCTTTGGGCCATCCTTGATGAATAAACTTGGAAACCTCACCTAACTCTTTGTCCAAATCGTGTTCTTTCGCCCATACATCTCTACTGATTGCAGGAATCCCAGAATCTTGAACATAAGCTACTGCAAAATTTCCCCAGGGGTCATCAACACACTCTTCTAGTGGTGCAGGTAGTCTAGATAAACAATCTGCTACTACATTATCCTTCCCCGGTACATAGCTAATACAATATATATATTCTTTCATACGCATAGAAATCCTTGCCAACCTTGCAGACGCTGTTGCAGTGCCATCTGTAGACAATATGTGGACTAGTGGTCTATGATCTGTTCTGATATTGACCATTTTGCCCCACACAAAAGCACGAAAGTGTTCCAGCGCCCAAGCGCAAGCTAGGGCTTCTCTTTCTATTATAGGATATCTGCTTTCTGCTGGTGACAAGGCTCTAGAAGCAAACAGAATAATCCTCTCATGTCCATTTTCCCCCATCTGTGACAATACAGCGCCTAAACCTTTATCGCTTGCATCAGTTGTTAAAAAACAGTCTGAATTGGGGTCAAAGCTAGATAATGCATTTACTTTTTGTAATTCTCTCTTTACTTCTGTAAATTCTTTCTCACACTCCTTTGTCCATACAAACTTCACATTTTTCTTTAACAAAGTTCTGATGTTATATACTTTTGAAGCAAAATTCTTTATGAATTTAGCGCAGTACTCTGCCATTCCTAAGAAGGATTTAATCTCTTCTTTAGATTCTGGTGCAGGCGATGAGACTATGCTTTCTACCAGTGATGCTTTTGGCTTAACTCCCTCTTCACTTATAATGTGGCCTAAATACGATACACTTCTCTCACCAAACTTACATTTGGATAATTCCACCGTTAACCCTGCTGAGTTAAGTGTATCAAAGACTTTCCACAGTTTGGTGTCATGATCCTCTTTACTGGTACCTGCAATTAAAACATCATCCTGGAAGAAACTAATACCTTTCATATCACCAAATAATTTATGCATCAATCGCTGGAAAACCGCAGCGGCCGATGCAAGCCCGAAAGGCATCCTTCTAAACTGGAAACAGCCAAACGGCGTGATAAAAGCCGTTAAATGCCTTGACTCAGGCTCCAGAACTACCTGGTGATAGGCAGCTGAAAGGTCTATCGTGGAGAACCAAGTTGCTCCTCTTAACGAAGAGACCATCTCATTAATCTTGGGTAGCGGGAATCTTTCAATCACTATATTTTTGTTTAGATGGCGTAAATCAATACATAACCGAATTTTACCATTGGATTTCCTCGCTACCACAACTGGACTAATCCACTCTGAAGTGTCTATCTCTTCAATTATACCTTTGGCTAAAAGACCTTGAATCTCTTTTTTTACCTCATCTCTTATCAACAAGGGAATGGGTCTGACCTTATGTACTTTGGGTTGTGTATCATTTTTTAGCATAATCTTATGCTCAAAGCCTTTCAATTTGCCCAGCTTCCCTTCTACCACATTAGTGAAATTACTCTTCAACACTTCTCCTATCTTACTGCATTCATCCAGGATCAAAACCTTTTCTTCGCTATTGGGATCCAAAATAATGTGGAGGTTTTTCTGGTCATGCCACCCTAAGACAGACGGTCCCGTTTTGGCTATGTACAACTTCCCTCTTGTTAATCTACCCTTGAAAAGGAAGGTGAGCCATCTGAAACCTAAAAGACCTATCCTTTCTCCTGTGAAACTCACAGGATTAACATCAGAGACATTCAGTTTATCTCCTATTTTATCTGTAAATCTCTTTTTCCACAACTCTTCACTAATGATAGTGTATGGAGATCCAGAATCCGCATACACTTTTACCTTAACACCACCTAATGACACTTCACAAATAGGTTTGCCCTCCATAGCTTCATCAGTGATGTTCAACATATAGTTCCCTCTTATATTTTTTACACAACCGCCCTCGTCTTCACCACTTTCATCCGTACTTAATTCCTGGTCCCAGATACATTTCACATTACTACGTCTGCGACACATTTTGATAAAATGTCCTGTCAATCCACACACACTACATTTCTTTCTCAAAGCAGGACATGACTTGCTATAAGCCATGTGTTCTTTGCTACCGCAACGGTAACATCTTCTCTCATCAGTGTTCCTTTCTTTTCCTTGACTCTTGAATGGTTGGTTAAAGTTTTTCTTCTGAAATTGATTGGTCTGAGTCTTAGCTGCTCCTTGTATTTTAAAAACAGCAGATGATACTTTGTCTGCGTCTTTTACTGTGTCCTTGACAATAACAGCACACCTTCCTGACATTTCTGACTTTCTCATTATGGCAAGTACATCGTCTAAAGGTGCATCGCCATTTACCCAAAGACGGTCTTGAATCGGCGAGTTATCATTATGCATGACTAATTGGTCTCGAATGAGATCGTCATGTAAATTCTCAAACTTACAGTCAATTGCCAGTTTTTTTAAGTCATCCAACCATTCATCAACTAGTTCCTCTTTCTTCTGTTTCCTTTGAAAGAATTTGTGTCGCACTACACCTATGCACACTTTAGGAGCAAAATATCTGTCCATATCTGTCATGGCATTTTCAAATTCATTTAAATCAGCATTAACCGTTTTTTGCATTCGTGAATAAGTTTTTAGCCCTTTTGGACCTAAGGAATGCAGAAGTAATCTCTTTTTTTGCTCTGGTTTCATTTTTGTATTTTCATCAATAGCACAGATGTAGTTTGTGAAATATTCTTTCCATTCTACCCATTTCATATCAGGTTGGGAACCTGTAGCCCAGAAGGGTTGTGGAGGGCTGATCATAAAACTTTGTTGGGCCATTTCTTGTGTACTCTGAGGTTGATTTTCAGGTTGATCACCAGTTTCCATATACAATGGATAATAATTTTTTTTTTTTTTTGTTAGTAATATAATAAAATGAATTAATAGTGCCCCGACAGTCTCACCTGTTCTTCTTGTGGATTATAATATAATCGCTATTAGATCGTTAATCGATTTAGTAGAAAACCAGTTGCTTCCCTCCTGCCGTGTTATTTTGCGAGTGAAGAGTGAAGTATTTCCGACGATATGCTGAAACTCAAAATGGCCGCTACGCAGGGTCACGTTGCGTGACCTTGCGCGTTTCCGTCATGCCGTGAGCAGTGTCTCGTGAGGAAGGGAGGAGGCGTTCTACAATGGATTGCGGAGGTCGCGCATTCAGGGATCGCGCATGGAACACCGCTTAAGATTGAATTAATGCAGGTAAGCGCCGCCTAGCCAACGGTAACTGTAGTTCTCCGCCTACCTTAAAGGCCTGGTAAAAGCTGGTTGACTCACGAGTGATCTGCTCAACTGGTGTTTCTTGGTTACTTCGTCGTCCACTCTCTCTCTTCTTTGTTTGTCGTCCGCTCTCTTTGGTTTCTTCTTTCTTTTTTTTTTTTCTGGAGTTTAAAAAAAATTTAAAATTCCGCTCCAAGTCTAAATTTGATTCGTATCCCTCATCGTCGCCACTTGTAAAGATGGAAGAAGCAGGTGATGATAGGAGGTTCTTTATTGTAGAATAACGATAATAGAACAGGTGATGCCAGGAAGCACAGCTGCACAGCGAAGTGGTCAGGCTACAACTGACCCTTCCTACATAGAATCTCAATGATGTAATAATCACTTCCAATGGCACGCTCAAGCATGAGCCTTAAAGAAACATGCAACATAACATAGAATCTTCAAGGCTGAGGGGACGCTTTCGAGAATGGGGTCCAAGACCTAGCAGACAAGCGTCCGAGTTCCAAGGTGTCGCAGGGCCATTTCAGTGGACCAGGCCCAAAAAGGAAAGAGCCTGCCGCCATTTTGAGAGTCCTGTGGCAGCCGCCTATCGCTGCACCGCAAGAGTGGGCGCAACTCAGCTGAATGGCGTATTTTGGCACAGTGTACCAAAAGCGGGCGGAATGGCAACTGAAACGGTAAAGGGGCGCCCCACTACAGCAGACGAGCCTCCACCTGGGGAGGCCCGTTCACGCCGCCTCACCCCCCCGCCAGGGGCGCCCCACGCCGTTATTCGGAGCAGCATTGTAGGATACCAAAACCAGTGCGGCAACTTACTGGACATCACCTGGGTGCCATCCACATCTCAGCGCGTTCTGCTGCCTTGGGACTATTCGCACAACAGACCACTACTGACGAGGCCTCCCCCCGCACCCCCCGGGACGCCCCACGCCGTTTTTCGGAGCTGCATTGTAGGATACCAAAAACCAGTGCGGCACCCAGGTAACATCACCTGGGTGCCGTCCAGAACTCAGCACGTTGTGCTGCCTTGGGACTATTCGCACAAAACACAGCTACTGACCATTGTTGCTTCTTTTTTCAAAAAAATGTTTATATGTATTTACTGTTTTTGTTGCGTTGTATATATTTATAAGTTATTAAAGTTTTATAATCCTACTACTTTGTTGGAGTGCTATATATTTTTAATGTGACACATAATTGTAAAAACTTTGATGTACAAAGAGGCATCCCTGGAATCTTCCGCTTCAGGCTCGGTCCCCTCCCCAATCACAATACAGGATGGTTTTCAGATAGTAGGAACGCGTGTGGTATGACGGATCTCATCGGGTGGGGGCCTTGATCTACTGTAACTCCTTTAAAGAGGGGTGATTCATTACAGCTGGGGCCATAAACTACATCTGCAGGGCTAGGTGATAGCCTGGGACCGGCCTGGACAATCGGACACAGAGGAAGAGGAGTGTCAGAGGGTGCGGTAGTGAATAGGGCGAAAGGGAGGTGTCGGGCGGGCACAGAGTGTGATTCTCAAGGAAGAGCAGCGCAGATGGGGGGAGGTTTATTGCCCATGCATAAGACAGAGAGCGGGGGTGACCAGTGCCTGGGGGAGATGCTTGCGAGGGTGGGGAGCCATGCTAAGGATCGACAGCGTGCAGAGAGTGGGTCTGGTCAAGGCATCTAAAATGGCTGCCGTGCACGACAAAAGTGTGGCATTTGAAAAAAG
The DNA here is from genome assembly GCF_964261635.1 of Lissotriton helveticus. Lineage (NCBI taxonomy): Eukaryota > Metazoa > Chordata > Amphibia > Caudata > Salamandridae > Lissotriton > Lissotriton helveticus. The sequence continues at coordinate 1,789,178,340 of NC_136061.1, forward strand.
GCAAGATTGCGCAGACAATGTTTATCAACACTTCCTGATTTCCTTCGAATCGAACGTTAACAGACGTTATCTCTCACCCACACTACCGGTCCCCCTGGGCTTAAACGCCGAGATGGTAGGGACTGCATCCCGTGGAGATAGGCCGAGACGTCACTCAGCAGAAAAAAACAAACAAACAAAAAAAGTCTATAAACATACAATAAGTTAAAAGTCAATCATTCTTGTTTCCTAGTAGTATGCTCCCCAGTCCGCTTTCCGTTACGCGTACCGGGCGCACCCCACGAAAAAAAACGTTTTTTTTTTTTTTTTGCCCCGCGGGGCCCTTTTAAAGCCTCCACATCAAACCTAGGGGGTCAGGGAGGATCTACTATGCCCCCTTATGGTCATTTGCCCCTTCGCTTTGGCCTCCTCTTGTCTCTCGATCCTACCGAGAGACAAGATGGCGGCCGCTACGGACTGTTTGGAATGTTTACAGACACCGGAGAGCCAATCAGCTTCGCTTCGCGAAGTTCCGTTGCGCGTCAAGTACGCGAACCGGAGCGCTACCCGGAGCGCTGTTACAGATATATATCTTTTTTTGAACGTTAATTTCTCAAAATCCACTGGAGCACATATATTGAGACCTAGCAAAGGCACATCGGGCTAACAGTCCCTACAATTTTGCCAAGTTTCGTGCAAATCCATTCAGCCGTTCGGGCTAAAAGTGAGGCCAACCGCCCTATGGAAATTAACATGGGAAAAACGCGTTTTGGGACCCCCCTTTTTTCTCGGCCCCCCCTTGACGAACCCCCCCAAATTTTCAGTGGCTGCTCAGGAAAAAAAAGGTTTCATTTTCCTGAAAATTTCAGCCAATTCCGTCCACAAACGCCAAAGTTATTAGACATAGAATTTTCAAAAATCCCATAGAGAAAAAATCCTAACTATATATACCTACTGGCGACCGCCAGTAGGTAATATAGGAAACTTCAGCCAACTAATTTCACCCAAGAACGTGATTAATTAAATAAAAATGATTAAATTTTGAGCAGCAGCAAATGACACTACCCACTGGAGGGATTTAAATGTGACACAGCCCTTGGTACTACAGGCTCCAGAATGCAGTTCACGACAGGAAGTGATCCTGATATTAAAGCACCATCAGAGGAAATGAACTTAAATACCACATTGAACTGCAGTATCCAAACGGCGTGTCTTGGTGTAATGGCTAACCTTTGAAAAAGTTCTAGGAGAACGAAACGCGTCAGGAAATGCCACATGCTGTTCTAATCACCAAATAAAATCGGCAGAAAAGAAGCTTCGTGTGCGACTCAAGTACTTTCCAGGGGGAGAGTTGGCTTGCTCGGCCGAAGAGGAACGCACCACCAGAAGAGCGCCATCATCCTCCGACCCTGAGCCTTCGTGGTGAGTCGTGGTAACGAATGAGGGGGATGCGGTGCCGCCAAGGACCTGCCATGGTATTGGACCCGAGTCAACTTTAAAAGTGAGCTGACACGGGGAAACTTCAGCCAACTAATTTCACCCAAGAACGTGATTAATTAAATAAAAATGATTAAATTTTGAGCAGCAGCAAATGACACTACCCACTGGAGGGATTTAAATGTGACACAGCCCTTGGTACTACAGGCTCCAGAATGCAGTTCACGACAGGAAGTGATCCTGATATTAAAGCAGCATCAGAGGAAATGAACTTAAATACCACATCGAACTGCAGTATCCAAACGGCGTGTCTTGGTGTAATGGCTCACCTTTGAAAAAGTTCTAGGAGAACGAAACGCGTCAGGAAATGCCACATGCTGTTCTAATCACCAAATAAAATCGGCAGAAAAGAAGCTTCGTGTGCGACTCAAGTACTTTCCAGGGGGAGAGTGGTTTTTGAATATATATATATATATATATATATATATATATATATATATATATATATATATATATATATATATATATATATATTATATATATATATATATATATAATATATATTTTAAAAAACAATTGCCCAATTTACATAATTAGTATTCAATAACATAATTATCAATTAACAAATAATTATTATTCAATAATTAACTTCCCACTTCATAGCCCTACAAACCTTGCAGTCCAATCCTAAAATATACATTAAAAAGTATTTCACAATTTATTGTTAATTATTACCTAATTATCTTCCCAGCCTAGACTCCTACAAACCTAGCACCCTGCAACTGCAACATAATTAAAATAAATAAGTATTCCCTAATTTACACACTTAAAATTCCATTAAATAGTAATATCACAAAAAATAATTAATAGTAAAAATTAATTATTACCTAATTAACTTCCTTTTACTGCTACAAATCTAACATCTTGCTACTAAAATATAAGTAAAATGAATAGGCATTCCATAAAATACAATTAATTAATTAACAACTAATAATGAATTGTTCATTAATTAATACTTAATGAACTTCCCATCTTATACCCCTTAAAAGCCCACAGCTAGCAAATAACATAACTAAAATAAACCCGTATTACATAATTTACATAATAAATATAAATTTTATAATTAAATAGAATGTTTTTAATAATTCATAGTTAAATATCACCTAACTTCCCACCCTATTTCCCTATAAACCCAACAACCCACTACAACACTATAAATTACTATTAAAAAGTTACATAAAAAAATCGAAATCACCTAAAATGACAAGGTATATTTACAAAAAATAATAACATTTACATAAATAATAGTAAAACATAACATTCATTTATCAACTGAAACATATTCAAATAATTGCAAAACAATATTTTAACCACTATATTATTGAAAACAGTAATTAAAAACATCACTATTGTTTAAAAAAACATTACTTACCTCAAAAAAGCAATATTCTTGTCAGTGATATTTGTGCAACATGATGTGTGTGTCATGATATTTAATTTCCGATATTTCATTTTCCCAATATTTTTAACTCAATATTTTTCCAAACACCCAGAAAACTCTCAGACTCATGTCTGAGCACACCTGTCCTTCAATTCAGAGCCTTATTAGGTGATGTCCGGAATTTGGAAAAGACGCTGGTAAAAGGATGGACTCACTGAGTTAGGATAGATTTACTGAGCTGATCAAAGCAGTAACAATTGGTAGCGGGTGGTGACAGAACGGTGTCAACAAGCAGAACAACCCCCACTGTAGTGGGTGGAGTATTACAGTCTGCCCTATGGTGATTCTAGGAGTCGGTTGTGACAATGCTAGCCTTTTCCAGCAGTCCCTCGCCTAAATTCACACATGGTTTCACCATTGGCAGAAACTCACCTGGTAAAGGCCAGGTGTTAGTGCACCCAGGGTAACCAGGTACGGGAACACCGGCATCTTAGAATGTCCTTGAATTGCATCTCCCGGAATACCCTCTCCAGGGGCCATATTACAGACAATGGGCTAAGCACCCACTTTGTGTGCCCCTGGTGCACTTTGGTATTACAGAAGGGGACTCAGACGCGGGTGCGTCCCCTACTGTAGTACTGATAGCGCTGGCACACATAGAGCATCAATGCTTCCTCATGAGGGCTTTCCCTCAATTGCATGGGGACGTGCCTCATGAAAATGAGGGAATCCCTTTGCCTCTGCGCTGTATTACAGACGCGGGCTCAGAGGCTAAGAAGCTCTCAGGAGGCGCACTGACAGTGCCCAAATTAAAAGGTGGCACACTGTCAGTGCGCCCCCTGAGAGCAGCCATCTGCATGGGTTATGCGGGTCGCATGGAACACCCGGACATCCCCTTGCAGGCGGGTGCAGTCACTGACTGCACCCACCTGCAAGGGGAATCTAATCCTCTTTCAAAGTGCAGGCTGTTTGCCGTCTGCACTGTGAAAACATGGAGTGGCTTTAAAGCAGCTGCTCCATTTTCCACCTGAATACGCTTCACCCAGGGCAGCGCGAGTTTGCAGCGGCCTTGGGCACAGCGCATTCATAGTAATAGGGAGCATTTTCATTGTTTAGGACGTGCACTCCTTTTAAAGGGTGTGGCCAGTGCAAACAATACAAAGGCAATTTTACTGTAATTACGACCACATGTGATTAATACAGGTAAAGGGGTCTTCACGCCGGCCGAGCTTTCCCTGCTCCGCTGAGGCGTTTCAACAGTCTCCTGCTCCTGTGTGGCGGCCGGGCTTTGCTCCGCCGAGCAACTTGCACTGCACTTCCTGACTGGCCGGGCTTGGCTCCGCCAGTCAGGACTACACCTCTCAGCAGCCTTGACTTCAGGACGCCGCCCCCCTCATCATCCAGCGCCAGGAGGCATATAAAGCACCGCCCGCTCCCTCGTCCCGCGAGGACGCGCGCGGGACGCGCCGGGCGAAGCCCGGGCAAAGGGCGGGCCGTCTGTGGCCGTCGGGGGCAGGAGGAGGCAGGGCTGGGCCACTACTCTTGGCTTCATCAATTGGGATGTTTTGCATCAGGTAAACTGTGCCGGAAATAACTCTAAATTAAATTCAGTGATTAACATTATACGTATACTAATGGCGCCAAAGTCCAAAAAGGGCCCAAATACCCCTATGTCAATACGCTCGACGTCAAGGAAAAAAGAACTTGGTACCACTCCACTACCGGGCCTAACGGCAATAGATAAAATGTTGCAAAAAACTATTGGGGTCGTTGTAACAGCAATAGAAAGAACTGAGAGACGTATGTCATTACCACCAAGCTTGTGTCTATCAAATTTACCAACTCAAAATAGGAACTCTTGTACAAACACATCTGCAATTACAATGTTTTCCCAGGATTCCATTCTCATGGAATCCTATGCAGATTTTCCGGTGAAAGATCATAACTGTGCTAGCATACCGCAACAATTACCTCCCATTGACTTCCCATGTCGAGAAAACAGATTGTAAGTAACTCCCAACTTGTTAATAGATGAGGAGCTCCCTATTTTAATTAACGTATCTGATGATCTGGAGAAGTCTAATGAATGTAGCAATGTTAATACTAATCCAACAGATAAGACAGACAATGTGATTATTTCCCAAAATACAGGTAGTAGAAGCTCCAAAGGTAAACCAGCATCCAGTAGGAAATTGCTGATTTCACATAAATTTCGGGGGAAACCAAAGGGCAGACAGAAGAAATTAGTACCCCTTTTCTTGTAACAAAAGGGTGATAGGAGCAAGATACAAAGAAGTCCTGAGTTGCAGCCGAATGTAGATAGGTGTAACATCCAACAGGAAACCCTATCCCCAATTGTAACAGATCTTATGACCCAAATTGAGAAGTTAGTAAAGTCACTTACTTTACCGATAGTGGAAAGATTAAAGGACCTAGTTGACAAGGTAGGAAATTTAGAACATCTAGGCATAGCTCATTCAGATATGCTTGAAAACATGAATGTACCTATTAAGCCAGTTAAGGCAATCGCCCCAAAGGAAAAATCCCCGATTAAGTCGGTCAACGGTGGTCAGAGAGTAAACACTCGTATTACACCAACTGGTCCAGTTAATACCCCGCAAAATGCTGCACCTAATAGTCATACTGTGAACACAGGGCAAATAGCTATTGCAGATAAACCGAAGAAAGCTAACATAGAGCCCACTAATTTAAGCAAGGCAGTCCCAATGCAAAAAACATATAATATAATTCCTGTGGTTATAAACCTACCCCCTGAATGCAGTGCTTATACAGCAATACTTGCCAATGTCCCAAAATTAAAACCCACCCAATTTGAAAACCAAGTAATGCTAAAAAATAAGACATTGCAGTGGCTTTCTACAAATTGTGGTTTCCCTATGTATGGGGCGAATCAGATAATAATGGCCCAGGGAGTAGGGTGGTTGGGTCCCAGCAAAAAAGAAATTGATGGTGATTGTATCGTTATCAATTTCAGAACACCAGAATGGGCAAAGGACTCAATTATGAATGCGCCATTACCTTCCAACTCTGAATATAATACCACTCTACTACCGCTAGATTACTTCTAAAGGAATCAGTCAGGCAAGCAATACAAAGCCCGAATGTCAGATCATCCCATAGTTAATTACCACAATACAGTCCATAAATCTGCTACCATGCCCAAGTTCAGAGATAACTTCCTAATTCCCACGTTCAATAGATTCCAGGTATTCAATCCAATAGATGAGATAGATTGACTTAGCGATCAATCTGTATTTCTACAAATAGATACCGTAAAAACTGTTGGCATTGGAAAGGTCCCCCAGGGACATATAGCCCCCCTAAGGAGACTTTGTGTAGACCTGAAGTTGATCTTGAGGTGGTTGGATTAAATAGAGAGGATGTGGTTTCTGAGGAAGGAGTAGTGAGAGGTGGCAGGCATACATTTGCAATGAGTGGCAGATGTTAGCTCAATAGATAGTCTAGCAATAGTCCACCCCCATATTATCCCATGTATTATTAACGATGAAGGTCTTAACATCACTTCATGGAATATTGCGGGAATTTCTGGAAAATTAGCTACCCCTTTCTGGAAGAGTTTTACTAAGCAAGGGTATGATATAATTTGTCTCCAGGAGACATGGACCAGAGAACAAATTTATGTGGAGGGATATACATCATATTGTGTGGCTGCAGTAACATCTATAGCTGGCATGGCAAAGGGTGGGCTGTTAACTTTGGTATCAACCAAGCTTACTGAGTTTAAACTTGGGCATTGCTATGAGGTTGCCCCGTACGCACAGATATTACGCTTAGAACATGGAAAGGGTAGGGACCTGGTAATAAGAAAGTTTTATAATAACATTCCGGGAGCTAACCAGGCATCGCTAATGCAAGATATAGGGAGGGACATAGAAAGATCCCGATTACAATCCAGAGACCCACCAGTTATCATCTGGGCAGACGATTTTAACATACAAGCTTGTAAATATTTACAAAGGGGGATTTGTGGTCATCTGGGTGAGCAGGACAGTAGAGACGGCACTCCTTATAATCATTTTCCGCATACCGTTTTTGGAAACGCATTAAACAGCTTAGTTGCGAAATGTTATGTTATGTTATGTTATGGTATTGGTTTTTATTGTGCGCACAGCTACTCCAGCTAAGGAGCGTCCTGGCGCATTTGACAAGAGAGTACATAAAAAACATAACACAGCTAAAAAAGAGAACCAGGGAGGAACACTCTAAGTGCATAACACAGACTGGGGGTTAAAGACTAAAACAGGAATGTTTTCAAGGCTTTCCTAAAAGCCATAAGATCCTCTAACAGGCGCAATTCCACCGGGAGAGAGTTCCAGGCTGATGCCGCCTTTACACCAAAAGAGCGGCCGCCCATGCGGCAAAGCCTGTATCTGGGGACCACAACCAGGGCCTGGCCCTGGGAGCGAAGAGTGCGAGTAGGGACATAAAGGGAAAGAGAGCCAGACAAAATTTCAGGGCCTATGCCTCTCAAGATCTTAAAAGCCAGGCAGAGTACCTTGAAAAGAATACGCTTCCTTATTGGGAGCCAGTGTAGGGAGCGAAGAACATTCGCCACCGAGCAGAATTTAGGGAGGCCGACAATCGCCCTGGCTGCGGCGTTTTGTACCCGTTGTAATCGAGTAAGCTCAGCCTGATTGGCCCCGGCGAGAAGAGAACTCGCATAATCGAGGCGAGAGATGACAGTGGCCTGGATTACTAACTGTCTGGTTGGGGCGTCAAAGTACTTAAGAACAGGTCTTAAGCCTCTCAACAGACCAAAGCAGCAAGCCGCTGTTCTTTTAGTATGTCCTACGAACGTCAGACCCGAGTCTATCCACACTCCCAGATTTTTCAGCTCCAGAACCGGCGCCGGGGATGGTCCCAGCTCAGATGGCCACCATTGGTCACCCCAGAGTTCCGCTCCCCTACCGACAACCATAACCTCTGTTTTAGTGGCATTCAGCTGGAGACAGTTCCCTGTCAACCAGCTAGCCACCGCCTTCAAACCATCCTGAAACCTGGGGGCATCCACTTCCGCATCCCCGCTGAGAGTAACCGCCAGCTGTGTGTCGTCGGCATATGAGACCAAGGTTAGGCCCCACTGCCTAGCGACATCAGCTAGCGGTCTCACGTAGAGATTAAACAACGTGGGACTCAGCGAGGATCCCTGTGGAACCCCCATGGCCAGTGGTTGGAAGTTGGACTTGAAGGGAGAGATGGAAACACAGAAGGAGCGATTGCCAAGATAGGAGCGGAACCACTGCAGAGCCTGTCCGCCGACACCTATCTCCTCAAGCCGATGCAGGAGGATGCTGTGAGAGACTGTGTCGAAGGCGGCGCTGAGATCTAACAGTATCAGCGCCGCCGTCTGTCCAGCATCCAACACCGCACGGAGATGTTCCACCATCACAAGGAGGGCGGTCTCCGTGCTGTGCCCAGCACGGAAGCCGTTTTGTGTGGGGTCGAGGACATTGGTTCGTGCGAGGTACTCAGACAGGGCCAAGTTGACATGGGCCTCTGTTATCTTCGCCGGCCAAGGCAGCAGCGAGATGGGACGATAGTTTTCGGGCTTAGATGGATCCAAGGAAGGCTTTTTGAGGATGGGAGACACCACCGCCTGCTTCCACTTAGTTGGAACCACCCCTGTCTCCAAAGATAGGTTGACAAGGGAACACACAGCAGTGCGCCCCATAAAGGCCCGCTCTCTAAACAGAGCGGGTCTAACTGGATCGGATGGAGAGCCAGATTTAACTCGCAAAGCGAGTTTGTCAAACCCATCTAAGGGAAGAGGGGGAAAGGAGAGCAGGGTGATAGAGTGTGGCGTCGCATTAGAACTTCCCAAGTCGATCCCTGTGTTAGGGAATGCCCGATAGATTGTTTGGACTTTCCCCAGAAAATACGCAGCCAGGGATTCACAGTGGGAGGTGGAACTCACCACTACAGAGGAAGTTCGCTTCGCTACTAGATCCTTCACGGCCTTAAAGATGGTCTTCAACGGGTTTGGGCTAGAGCGAAATTCTGCAGCGCAGTAAGCTGCCCGAGCTCGACAGATGGCCCGATGGTAAATCTTGGTGGATACAGCATATGCAGCTTTTAAATCAGCTCCATATGTCTTTCGCCAAGCTCTTTCTGCCCGTCTACAGGCTCTCTTCAAGGCACGCAGGGAACTGTCGTACCAGGGGCTCGACTCTCTAGTACTGATTTTACTCGATATGATGGGAATCAGAGTGTCGAGAGCCCTCGTAGTCCAAGAGCAGAAGCGGTCATATCCCTCCTCCACATCTTCCAGTGGACCCAACGGATCTTCCGCTAGAAGGTGGTGGAAGTCCTCTAGCCTAAGTTTATTCCACAATCTCCTTGGAACACATCTCACCGACTGGATGGAAGGGGCCGTCGGAATGGGACACAGAATGGTCACCAGAAAATGGTCGGTCCATGTTAACGGAGAGATAGATGTAATTTTAGTCCCCGGCAAGTTGGTAAAAAAGGGGTCAAGAATATGACCCCCTATGTGGGTAGGCTGCGTAACCAGCTGAACAAGCTGAAAGGCCTCTAAGTCAGCGGCGATGCTACGAACCGCCAAGTTGGAGGGTGTGTCGAAATGTAAGTTCAGGTCGCCCAAGATAGAGTAATTGGCACACCCTGTGACCAGTGCGCCAAGGGCATCCGGAAACGAACTTCGAAACACCACATCACTACCCGGCGGATGGTACACCACCATCCCAGAGAGTGTAAATTCAGGGCTGACAGTGATTTTAAAAGAGGCGCTTTCACAGCCGGCGATGTTAAGGCCATTCCACACGCATGCAAAGCAGGACCTGACTATAAGCGCTATACCGCCACCTCTGGACGGTCTGTTCAGAGTGAACATAGAATAGCCAGGAGGACAAACCAGATTTGGAATAGCTACATCCGTGTCCTGAAGCCAGGTTTCCGTGATGGCTAGGACATCTGGGGCACCATCCTCAACTAAATCATAGATATTCTGGTAGTGGCTCAGAGCTGATCTAACATTTAGGTTGGAAACCCGCAGAGAGGGCAAAGAGAATTTGGATTTGGAGTTGCTGGATTGCACAAAAAATAGCGATATTAGAGAATGCCCATCATTTAAAGGAAGGGATGCCCATTCCAACATTGATCATGTCCTTGTGTCCTGTGGCTCGGTCTACTCTAATTTATGGGTGATTGAGCAAGTTGTGAGTGACTATAATAGCATTTCACTCACACTACACGGTTGGGGGTGTAAAACCTCTACCGACGGGAAACATATACAAGGGATCTCAGCCGAAAGACCAAATGGCATGAGAATTAAATGGGCTAACACCAACCCTGACCAACTCATGATGGATGTTCATTTTAAATGTGCTGTAGAAATAAGCTACTATCTAGGTACTGAGGTGATTCCTGCCAGACTCCTCGCTAACTTCGAAAAAATAAATGTGGCAATCGAAGGCCTATTAACTGCTAGGAGCCGGAGGCCGAGAAAAACCAAGGAGGTCTGGTTTGATAAAAACTGTGCTATGGCACTAACTAAACTTAAAACCGCTCTAGATACCAATCCCAGAGATACAGTAAAAGTCAGGGAAGAGCGCCTAAACTATAAGACCTCGTTAACTAGGCGGAAGAAGGAGTTACAAGACGAGGCATGGGCCAATTTGGACATGGCAGCTTTCACTAAAAATCATAAGTTATTTTGGGAAACAATTAATTGTCCTTTTTTTTAAAAAAAAAATGAAAATATTCCCGAAATAACCTCTCATGTGAGTTGTAGTGCCTGGGTAGTTCCTTTTTCTAAGATTTTTAGTTCAGATGGGTTAATTTTAAATTTAATTAAAGAAAACAAATCGAATTGGCAGACTATGCAGTTAAATATTAGCCTGATTGAGGTACACGAGGGACTTGGAAAAAGTAAGGGCCGTAAAGCCCCTGGCCCCGATGGGGTACCAGTGGACCTCTATAAACATGAAATGGGTCTATGGGCACCTATACTGATGCGTTTGTTCAATGCTGCGGCTGAAAATGGGTTACCACAGACATGGGGTCCGTCGATTATTGTCCTCCTGTTCAAGAAAGGCTCGAAGTCAGAGGCATGCAACTATCGTCCCATCTCCCTTCTGGATTCGTCAATCAAGGTTCTCAGTAGAGTCCTCTTGGAGAGATTAGAAATCTGGGCTGATGAAAATGATATCTTATCCCCAGTGCAGTACGGATTCAGGAGGGGGTTGGGAACGATGGAGCAGTACGTAAACCTCGAGCTCCTTGTTAGCAAATATACTAAAGCTAAAGAAGGAAACCTATTTTTATGTTTCGCAGATATGAGTTTTGCTTTTGATTTAGTTGAACCTTCTCTTTTATGGCCAGTTTTATTAGAAATGGGGGCGCGACCTGAGATGATTCATTTTCTGGCGAGACTTTATGAAAATTTGTCTAGTAAGTCAGATTTGGTCCAGCTGGTAAATGTACCCCTTATTTTGAGATTAATAGAGGCATTCGGCAAGGTTGTGTTTTGGCACCCCTTTTATTTTCTTTATTTATAAATCAAATTGACCAAACAAAGACTAATTACAGCCGATGCACCTATTGTTAATGGTAATCCCTTCCCAATATTGTTGTACGCGGATGACGCGGTCCTCCTGTCCCGCACCCAAAATGGCCTACAATGTCTAATCAATAAATTTCAGACTTTTATAAATAGTAGGAAGTTAATAATAAATAAAGGCAAAACGTTTGTAATGTCATGCGGGAAGAAAACTAGGAAAAACAGGACTTTTTATTTAGATAGGGATAAGTTAGAAACATTAAAAAAGTTCTGTTATCTCGAAATTACATTTTCCGGGGATGGTAGGTGGACCAGCGAACAAGAATGGTTAGGAATACCAGTAGTGTTTTTAGATTTGCTGCTAAGTTAGGGGGTCGGAGGATAAAGGAGATGGTGTCGATCTATAACTCAAGGTCTCTGTCATCGGCCCTATATGGGGCTGGAGTCTGGGGCTACAACACACAAAGTGGCAAGCTAATCCAGAATGAGGAGAACTCATTCTTGAAACGCTTGCTCTGTGCCCCGGCCTCAACTTCCACTGTGATAATTCATAAGGAAGTGGGCTTAAGACATGTCAAGGACCTATCAGCTCTGCGCCCACTGGCCCTATGGCGCTCAATTTGGTCTAAGACTGAAACAAAATTCACTCAGGACGTACTAACTGACTGTTTAAGGCTCGATTATAGTTCACGCATACCATGGCTTGCCCATATTAAATATTGGTTTAAAACTCTGTATGAAATCGATGCCTTTCATGAACCTGAGCTGGTGGCCTGTGTATCCAAAAAAGAGCTTGCAGTATCTTTTGTAAAACACATGGAAAATATTAGATCTACTGAATGCGTAAAACAAAACACTTTTAACCTTTATCAGGAGTATAGCATTAGCGGAGGCTTTCAACCATATTTAACATCAGTTACAAAAAGCACACACCGTTTTGTATTAACTCGCTTTCGCTTGGGCATAGCACACCATCTAGTGGCTATCCCCCTGATTAACCTGCACAGCACCTCTCCCTGTCCTTGCGACGGAGTATCTATACAGAGTAGCTGTCATTTTATGCTGTTTTGCAAATGTTATACTCCTATGAGGAAATTTTATCTAAAACCCATCTTTTTAACTAACAAATTACGATGCACTAAGACAGCTATGCAGGTATTGTTTAATCTACAGAGTCCAGTCATATGTTTCTGCACAGCAACATATATCTTAAAATGTATATCTGTGCGGAAGTCGATGATTTTATAAATGAACTGAACTAAATGTTTATACTACCACAATAGAGAGAGACAGTAACCCCCTTTGCCACATTATGTGTTTAGTGTATCAATGATATTATGAATTCCAGATGTGTTTTAAGTTTACTTAACCCGGGTGTATTATTGGTATAGTGATTCTGAGTTTTTAACCATTTCTTACCTGTGTCCCAATCCCTATGAATGTTATTTCTGCAAGTTTTTGCACATAGCTGAAAAGACTGCCCTTTTTGAATGCTAACTTTGCACGTATTCTCATTTTTAGCACGTGTCACTTTATGGCAAATTTTGCACACGTACTTGCATTAATGGCACTTTGAAAGTCAAATTTGTGCTTCAAGTATATTTTTTTATTTTAGGCACATTATTGCAAGTAGGATTATTGCATTTTAAATTTCAATTTTTTTTTTTAATCTGTGTCCCAATTCCTTAAAAAGATGATTACTGCATTTTGTGAATGTTAAATTTGCACATATTGTTCTAATTGATAGCATGTGTCACTTTATTGCAAACTTTGCACATGTTTTATATCGATTTAACTATAGAGATAAAATTGTATTATGCACTTACATTCAGAAATTGCTGCTGATATTCATATTCATGTGCTGAATATATTTTGTATATGTACTTTTCTTTTCTATGTTTGTTGCTATATGGTCATATACTTATATATACCGAATAAAGCATTTTGAATCTGAATCTGAATCTGACTAATACAAAAGGCCTTAGAGTTATTCAGTGATTAAAATTAAAAATGGTGATTGGAATAGACAATATAATCCTCAGCCACTGGTAAATGCCCCGGACATATTCTAATATATTGTTTTTTTGTTCACTGTGAAACTTAAGTAGCAATCAGAATCTTGGATTGCAGCTGAGGAGGAGAGTGCAGCCTAGTAGTGTTTGTTGGGCTGGCAAGAGCAACAAGAACAAATAGGGATGGATGTAAAAAATGTGGTCAAAAAAGCTCAACTGGCAATAAAATAGATGAAATGAAATCAGAAACTTATTTCCAATTGGTATCTTGGACTTTGATTCCTTTTGGCTGATTCAAAAGTATTAAATACATTGAAAAATAATGAACCATCTAACATTCCAACAAACCTCACGTGCAATCAGTAATTTGTTAAATCAAATATACCTGCTGGTGAGACACCTGAGACCGCCCAGCATCATGCCCTAACCCTCAGTTGTGTGTACTAATACTCATGAGCAGCCGCGGTCGGCAGTAGGAGTTCCTGCAGGGCGGTGACGTGGGGAGGGGGAGGGGCAGGGTGCGGGGTAGTAATGTATGGATTATGGAGTTTAACAGGTAAGTAAACATATAAATAAATAAAACACATTTCGTTGCGCGCACTGCTTCGCATTTGGTGATGCAGTGCACGCAACAAAATTCGCCCTGCTCATGAGCCTCCACCAAGGCTTTGACATTGTGTTACCAATTTGGCAGGCAGCCTCATGGTCAACTGAGCCTGTGCGCTATTCATTTTTACTTGGCCCTGTATGGCCGCCTAATAAATACCCACATCTGGCACTTCTAGGCTAATCCAAAGCCAGAGAACCCGCTTTCATTTGCAGATCCGGAACAATACCAATATCAGACACTGCAGCTGTAAGAGCTGTATGGCCTAGATCCCTCCCTTTCCATCCTAAAGCCTAGCATATATTGTTTTCAACTCCACAGTTTAGGACAAGATCGGTTTCATATGTCAGAACTGACCTCTATACATGCTATGTTTACCCTCCTTCGTTCATTCTCCGCTAACTAACCCCCTTCTTCACTTTCTCCAACTTTCCCTTCCTTCCTCTTCCCTATTTCCGCAGCTCATCCCCACCCCATCATCTCCATTCCCACATTCTTCCTCTCCGTCTATAACACCTCCCTTACACTGATGATTGTTCACCTCTCCCTTATGTACATGCCGCCATTATCCCCATCCACTTACCTATGTATACCATATCTTCCCCCCTCTTTCTCCTCCTGCATCCTGTTTAAAAACTTCAGGTCACTAGAAGACCTTGAGTCGCACCATCGTTAACATGTAAAGCGTATCTATACCATTGGTAACCATGCGCTATATAAATCAGTGAAATAAATACATTTAAACCCTGGCGAATAGTCTACATGCCCAGGCGGCATGGAACTCTGTGCTATGAATGGAGCTACAGCTGTGGCTGTTGCCTTCAAAGCGCTGAAGGTTTGCTGATCGCATGCCAGGTTTAAAAACACTCTAAGCAAATTTTTTTAGTCGAGGTTTCACTGGTCCTGACTAGGCCAGGTTGAAATTTTAATTATGCCAGAGTAATCGGAGCAATTTCAGGTTACTTCAGTGTCACAAAATTATTGAAAATTACACGATTACGGTCATTTGCATCTTTTTGAGTATTTTGGGCAAAAATTCCTAACCAAGAGCACAGGAACAGAGTGAGTGGCTGCTGCTGTTCCTGTTCTATTGCATTTAATGTTATATTTTAGCACAAAATACATCCTGAGGGCCAATTTTGAAAGCAAGGGTGAATTTTGCACTATGAAAATAAATTTTAACGCAGGTTTGCGCTCGTAGCATAATTCCGCGTAGTCTCACATAATTTTGCTGCCATTTCATGTAATAAAGCTACAGCAAGTTACGCGAGTGACGCCCACCCCTGGTACTGACTCAGTTGCACCATGTTATGTTCTCACTTTCTCTTTACTTTGACACGCATTACACGCATTACAAGATCTGAGCCTCAGTAACAGAGGTGCCACCTTTTTCACAGATTATTTCCAGACATAGGTTCATGTTTTAAATTAAAGGAATTCTGCAAGGAGCAGGAGCTGGTTCTAGATTTTTTGAAAAATCTTCTTTATTATGGCATTTCACCCTCTGTATTCTATAATTAAAAAAATAAGTATGTTTAGAAAGCTCTAAAATGTTATTCGGTTTCTTATTGTATTTAGTGTTTCACGTGTATATTTCAGAACGGTATAAATATCAGCATTTGGAGAGATTTCCATCTATTTCCTGGCGTTAACATAACATTACCGGCTGGTACTACCCGTGAGGAAACCAGTCTCACTCCACACTCGCACTGGGCGTGTTTGTACCTCATTAGTCCTCGCTCCTCTCCACCACGCAGGTTAAGTGACTTTCTTTGTCCTCGAGATACATCATACAGATGCTGGAACACACTTTGGCCTTAGTCAGATGCACCAAGAAGGGTTTGCTACCTAGATTGTTGTTTTACTACACATAGTTCCACAGTCTGATACTGACTCTGTAAATGTGAACACCTGTCAAAACCCTCATGGCGCTCTCTCGCGAGACAGTATAAGTGACTTGCGGGTGTTGTTGATCATGAAGTAAATTCCTAATCTACTCATTCATTCATCGATTCAGTTGTTCACCAAGGGAAACATTCGTCCGTCCATTCTGCAGCCCTCTTACCCGTGCAGTAAACCTCAAAGGACAGGAATCGCAAGAACTTGTAGACATAGAACCCGTTGCTCGAGCTCGTATCCCCGGCTGGCTTCGGGCAGGCCTTGATCAGGATGGAGCTGGCCTCTTTGCATGTCTTATCGATTTGGTTTGACAGGAGCTTTGCGGTTGTGATCCCAGATCCCAGGAGCGGGTGGCTTCCTTCTTGGAGGGTGAAGGGCTGTCCTGAGCCACACTTCACTGGTCCAGTGTGTAGAGTTGAGGTGGTGGGCCCTAGGCCCGCATGTTAGGCGCAGTAAAAGACCTGACACAGACACCAGATGAGGGTAGTGGGAATGGCCTCAAGCACGTGCGCTCGGCCCCTTTTATTGCCAGCGTCATGTGACACCATGACGTCTGTGGTGGGTGGGTGTAAAGTGTAATACAGACACTTGAACACTAGAACGTGTCCATGCTAGGACACTACATCCCTCCCATTTTTTAATTGCAAAGACCCACATTCAGAAATCAACCTGTGGGGAAAACAACATGTATCAGGATGCAGTAAAGCGTTCAGCTTCCGCAGTGTCTTTCAATCCGCCGCTGCTTGGAATCACAGATGGTGTTCAACCTGTTGCGGATAACATCAGTTCACAGTGGCACCAGTTTGTGGTGCTCGATGGAAACAGCCTGTTGATGACTCTGCGACCAAATTGTCCTCTCAGTCCTTCTTTTGCTCACTTCCATGGCGACGGGTGCAGTTAGAGTTCTTGTGGTTCGCCGGGGAATGATGCACGATTTCCGGCCTTGGCCTTGGCTTTATTTGTAGTCTATGTCCTACTTGGCAAAAGGCAGATCCATTGCAAGGCATCCCTCTCACTAGGATGACCCCTCTCGTCGGTGTTCCCCTGCCACGGGATATCCTTGAGGTCCTCTTCTCGGATTCGCGCTGGGCTGGATGTGTCCACATCAGTTGTTCCTGCGCCGCCGTCAGTGGGGGTATGGAAGAGACGATGTGTCTCACCTCAGATTCCGCAGCCTCGTCCCAAGGTAGCTGTTGGTTTCTGTCTTTGCTTGCGACGTCTTCGCCCTCCCCGGACCTTACGGATGGGCGTCGGAGGACCGTCTCTCGTCGCGGGGACTGCGTCCCGGAGGCCTCTGCCCCTGGGTCACCACGGCTGGCATGTGTCCAGTGTCCGTGTGACCCCAAAGGTGGATGTCACTAACGGTCTCGCTTGCTCCTCTCCGCAGACCCAGGGTGTGCGGAAACATCGTCTGTCAGCTGGTCTTCTTTGCCACTGGTGTTCTTCCGGCCTCGTGTTCCTCTCACCGTTGTCCTGGCACTGGTCACCTTACTTCTCTTCGGGAGTGAGCGGTCTTCGTCTTCCTGCACTCCTCTCTGTCTTTCCTTAGTTGTTTCTCTGTGAGGACGTTGCTTCGCACTGACTTCTCCTTCTACTCTTAACTGTGGCAACAGGCCACATGGATATGCTTCCTTCTTTTCCACGGTGGCAAACGTGCCACTCAGATCTCTCCTTTTCTTCCTTCCTTTTCACGGTGGCAAACGTGCCACTCAGATCTCTCCTTTTCTTCCTTCCTTTTCGCGGTGGCAAACGTGCCACTCAGATCTCTCCTTTTCTTCCTTCCTTTTCGCAGTGGCAAACGTGCCACTCAGATCTCTCCTTTTCTTCCTTCTGCATCGCGACATCACTTGGACCAAACTTGTGTATTCTCTTCTGACCTGGGTCCTCCATGCAGTGCGCGCACCCTGCATGTGTACCCCTGGTCTTGTCCTCGTCGGGGACACTTTCTCCTTCTTCCTCAGCAGCCAGAGTTGGTGTCGCGAACCTTCTTTTCTTGATGCGGTCTTTTCTTGATGGTTGTTGGTGACGTTCGGGGGTCCATGTTTGGAGACCTGTTCATGGTTGAACGTCCTGGACCGGTTGGTGGTCCACTTCTGCCGATGCCTGGCAGGTTGCTTTCGGTCGTCCTGTCGGACTTTGCGCTACAACAGTTCCTGGGGGACCCGTTGTGGGTCAGCACTTGATGGGCGATCATTCTGGGGATCGGCTCCTGGGAGGCGCCATGGATCTGTCGCGGGTCGGCACTTGATGGGCGATCGTTCGCGAAGATTGTTCTGCGCGATGGCGCTGCCTGCATTCTTCTTTCTGCTTGCGGTGGCTGTGCGTCGCCACGTGGCGCGTTGTTTGCGCACTTAAAGTTCAGGGTTCTGGGACGCCTGTGGCGTGACGTTGGGTACTTGCTGCTTTGGCTGTCGTCGGGTACTTGATGCTTTGGACCGTTGGCGGGAGTAGTTGATGCTGCGGTGAGCGCCTGTGGCCACAAGGCGTCGCTGCTCTCTCCGTCCTTTGATCGCGGCCGTCGTTTCCCTGGACGTTCTTCTAGTGCTTGGCAGTCGTTTCCTCCAGACGTCAGTGCTTGGATGCTTTGTGAGGCAATGGTGCCTTTTCCCACGTCGCGTTGGAAGTGGCAGTCGCCGGCTCCTTGCTGGTGTGTGTGGGTGTCGCTGGCGCTGTTGCGCAGTTACTTGCTGAGTGAGAGGTTGGATGCTTTCTTGCTGCGGGAGTTTAGACGCTTTTCGCTGTCACTTGCGCTGTGGAGAACTTACTTGCTGCGTGAGTTTTCTTGCGTTGTGCAATGCTTGTTTTAGTCTTTGTGGAGGCAGGTGCACTTTTGCATTTGGCCACTGGGTGGCAGTGTTGCTGGATTTGTTAGCAGTCTGTCGTGTCTTCCCCTGATGTGCACTCTATGGTCACAGTGCACAGGGGGCTGGAGCTGCTGCTGCTGGGAGCTGGTGAGTCTCTTGTGTTTTTTCACTTTTGGGGGCAGAAAGGCACAGGCGCATTGTTTGGGCACATGCTGAGTGAGGCACAGTTATCAGGGGTCAATGCTCACATGTTTGTTGTGTGTGCCGGTACTTCCATGTGTGGTTCCTGGTATGCAGGAGAGTATGGGCGTGAGTGGTGAGGTACTGTTCCGTGGCTGTGCACAGGGTACCAGACTTTAACGTTTTCCTCTCTGCGTGGCACAGTGTATGGTTGGCGGCGCTGGCCGCTCACAGGCACTTCATTTGTTCTAGGGAGCCCACGAGGTGGAGGCTCATCAGACCGGCGGCGGCGCTGGCCGCGTGCATGCACCTCCTTCTTTCCCCTCCCCGCCCGCTGCAGCCTCGGCAGTCCTCGCGGGGGGGGGGGGGGGGGTGATTCTTCCTCAGGCTGGGGGTCGTAAGGCTGGGGAGCGCGTCGCTCCGGTCACTCTTCCTTGGGCGGGGGTGCTCGAGGCAGGCCGCGGGTAGGCTCCGCCGGCTCTGCCTGTTTAACGGTTCAATAGTTCTCCGGCACGGCAGGCTTCACTTTTCCCCGGTCTCCCGCCGCAGCAGCTTCACCTTGCTCACGCTGCGCGGCGGAGACCAGCCATGTACCTCGCAGGCCGCGGGTAGGCTCCGCTGGCTCTGCAGTGTGCTTCGTCACTGGGGGTGCCACCGGCAGGCCGCGGGTGGGCTCCGCTGGCGCTGCAGAGTCTCTCCTTTGTTGTGGGTGCCGCGGGTGGGCTCCGCCGGCGCCGCGGAGTCTTCCTTCGGGGTGGGCACTACCGGCGGGCCACGGGTGGGCTCCGCTGGCCCGGATGACGTTGCGAGGGGGGTCGGGAGGCGGTTAGCTACTCCGCTCCCTCCCCCTCGTAGTCGTTCGGTGATTGCGGGTCCGGCCGCACTTATTTTCACGCGGTCTTCAGTCTCTGTGCCCCTGCCGCTTCCAAGCTCACACGCGGCGGGGGCGGGGGACGACTCGGGCAGGCCGCGGGTAGGCTCCGCTGGCGCTGCTTATTGCTGGGCACAGTTCATGGCGGGCACTTCGCCCGTGGGGCTCACCTTCGGCCGGCGGGCCAGATGCTCCGTCGCGGTCGCGGCGGGTGGGCTCCGCCCGGCCCGGGTACCTCTCCGGTGGGGGTCGTAAGCCTCGCGGCCGTCGCAGGTGGGCTCTGGGCGGTCCGCAGCTGCTTGGTGCACTCGGTGGTGGCGGTCGACGCGGGTGGGCTCCGGTCGGCTTGCTGAGGGGCTCCCGGTCACTGCGGGGCTCCGACGTGCCCACCGGTCTTCTCGGCGCGTCGCGCCTCGCCACAGGGGATGCCCTCTAGATGGGCAGCTCTCTTCCCCTTTTCCTTTTGGATTAGCCGAGGGTAGTGGCACACATGGGCTGCACTACCGGCCTCGTCGCCATTGTAGAGTTGAGGTGGTGGGCCCTAGGCCCGCATGTTAGGCGCAGTAAAAGACCTGACACAGACACCAGATGAGGGTAGTGGGAATGGCCTCAAGCACGTGCGCTCGGCCCCTTTTATTGCCAGCGTCATGTGACACCATGACGTCTGTGGTGGGTGGGTGTAAAGTGTAATACAGACACTTGAACACTAGAACGTGTCCATGCTAGGACACTACACAGTGCAGCCCTCCTGCAGCCTGACTCCGGCATTTCCGATGTACCGGAACCAGCCGGATAAATACCGGTCGGTTGGGAACATACCTTTGGAGTCCGCATTGGAGAGCCGAGCGACTCCAGACAAAGTCAGGTAGTTCTGGCAGGGGTCGGCGCACTTGATTTCTGCACCGATCTTCATGCAGTCGGTGTCGTCGTCGCAGGGAGCTGTAGGGCACTGGAGCTCACGGTTCAGGGAGCACAAGTAGTTGGTGGGGACATTCGTGCAGGATTGAGGAGCGCAAGTGTTCAGGGCGAAATCAGCGCATTCGTTGACGTCGACGCATCTCTTTAGTGAGGGGTTCCAGGTGGTGCTTCCGGGGACACAGCAACTTGCCGTGGTGCACCTTACCACAGCAGAACAGTGGGTGCCGGCTCCGCGGTATCCAGCCTTGCACATGCAGCTCACGTATGCGGGCCCAGGCGCACTGCCTTTCGTGATCACTGTGGCTGTTGGATGGCAGTGAAAACTTATCCGTGCATCTGGTGGGTAAAGAAAAGGAGATAGATGATCATCGTGTCACACGGAGCAGTTCTGATCAGAAGGTGGTGAATCAGATTAATTACATTTTTGGGGGTGTGAGGGGACAGCATTAGACAATTATTTTTTAAGTATGCCTGTTTTATTTGACTTATTCTTGCCCTGTCCGAGCACGTACCTACTGTGAGGGAACATATTATCATAGAGTGGAGTGGAGTAGTCTGTCATAGAATAAAGTGGAGTGAAGTGACAGAGTGTTATAGAGAAGTTGTGTAAAACATCGTAGTTGTGTAGTGTCATAGAATGGCATAGAGTGGAGTAGACTGTTATAGAGTGGAGTGGCATAGAATGGAGTAGAGTGTCAGTGGAGCAGAGTTTAATGGAATAGAGCATCATAGAGTGGCTCAAAGTGCAGTGGCGTAATGTGCAGTGGTGCAGAGTAGATTGGCATAGAGTGCCGTGTCGTGGAGTGCATTGGTTTTGAGAAAAGAAGTGTAGAATGTATTGGTGTGGAGTATAGTGACGCAGAGTAGCATATAATATAGTGGCTTAGAGTAGAGTAGTGCAGAGTAGGTCCAGGGGTTGTAGATTGCAATGGAGGAGAGTGGAGTGGGGCAGAGTGGAGTGGCGTAGAGTGAAGTGGCATAGAGTGGAGGGGTGCAGGGTAGAGTGCAGTGGCGTAGAGCACAGTGGCATAGAGTGCAGTGATGCAAAGTGCAGAGTTGTAGAGTTAAGTGGTGTAGAGCGTAGTGGTATACTGTGCAGTAGAGTGGGGTAGAGCGGTGCAGAGTAGAGTGCAGTGGCATAGAGTACAGTGGCATAGAGTACAGTGTCATAGAGTGTAATCATGCAGAGTGGAGTGTCCTAGAGTGCAATGGCATAGAGTAGAGCGGTGCAGATTAGAATGCAGTGGCATAGATTGCAATGGAGGGAAGTGGAGTGGCACAGAGTGGAGTAGAGTGGTGCAGAGTTGAGTAGAGTAAAATGCCAAAGAGTGGAGGGATGCAGGGTAGAGTGCAGAGGCGTAGTGTGCAGTGGTATACAGTGCAAAAGGGGTGGAGTGCAGAGGCGTAGAGTTTAGAGGTGTACAGTGCAGTGGTGTACAGTGCAGTAGTGTGGCATGGAGTTTGGTGGTGGAGAGTAGAGTGCAGTGGCATAGAGTACAATGGCATAGAGTGCAGTCATGCAGATTAGAATATCAAAGTGTAGGGTCATAGAATGGCGCAAAGTAGAATGCTGCAGAGGAGAGTTGTGCAGATAGCAGTGACATAGAGAACAGTGGTGAAGAGTAGACTAGAGTGGCATAGAGTGCAGTGACTAGAGCGCAATCGTTATGAGTGATGTAGCGTTCAGTGGTGTAGAGTGCAGTGCTGTAGAGTGCAGGGTCATAGAGGAGAATTTGTAGAGTATAGTGGTGTAAAGTGCAGTGGTGCAAAGCTTTTGACATAGTTACAGTGGCATAGTGTGCACTGGTTTGGAGTAAAGTGGTGTACAATGAATTGGTGTAGAGTGCAGTGATTTAGAGTAGATTGGCGTAACGTAGAGTACAATGGCATAGAGTGGCGCAGTGTAGCATGTAGTAGCATAGAGTTAAGTGGTGCAGAGTGGCGTTGAGTGCACTGGCATAACGTGAAGTGGCATAGAGTAGATTGTTTCTGAGTGAAGTGGAGTGGAATGGTGCAGTGTAGAGCAGAGGTCTTCATTCTGTCGGGCGCGACCCCCAAGGGGGCCCTGGAGTCCTGGTAAGAGGGTCCCATATTCCCCAGCT
Source organism: Lissotriton helveticus (assembly GCF_964261635.1). NCBI lineage: Eukaryota > Metazoa > Chordata > Amphibia > Caudata > Salamandridae > Lissotriton > Lissotriton helveticus. Next base: position 1,789,201,150 of record NC_136061.1, read on the forward strand.
TCACTTGTGCCTGCAATTCAAAATGTTTCCTTTCCTTTTGGAAAAAGGCAGCGGTCTCATGATTAGTTAATCTGCAAGTGTAAAGGGTATTTGGGAGCTAGTTGTGATTTTAATTGATGCAATCACTCCAAGCTTTGAGAGGACACAGATTTGGGTTTTTGGAGTGGTAATGCAAAGCATTAATGACAGGGCTATGATGTGCATGCTTTTAATTGTTTCTGCATTTACTCAGCCCTTAGTACCCCAAAGTAGGTGTTGAAGGCACAGTTATGTAAAAAACAAATTGCATTATATATGCACTAAATTCTACCTTTTGGAAGCACCATTTTATCGTAAAACCTTTTGCGCATTTTGTAGTAGGCTATCTTACACTGTGTGTAACGTAAGTATAACATAATGACTTACATATTCACTGTGCTTTCTGTCACATACTGTGACCTCGTAGTCACTATTCTTTTCTGCACAAATCAAGATTTAATTCTGTGGCTCTCTGGTTGCACACAGACCTCTGCAGTGCCTTAACTAATAGAGGTTTCATAATGTACTACAGTGCATTTTCCAGTAACAACTTTAAAAAAAGTATTTTTCATTTACGCTGCCCATTATTTTTTATGTAGATATCTGATGCTGTAGGACCTAAAAAATGTGCAGAATATTTTGGGGCCTATTTATGAGAGCCTTGTATCATTCTTGTGGGCCTATTTATGAGAGCCTTGTATTAGGCTCTTGTGGTGCAAGCGTCTCAACCATACCTGTGAGGCAGTGCAAAGCCACCTGCATGGCTTTGCATAGCCTCATAGATATAAGACATAGCAGCGCAAGTCACTGTACTGCCTTACTGTGCACCAAGGAGGGGTTGCATGGGATTTGCATAGGGTTCCCACACAACACCCATGGATTTTGATGCTGCCCATATTTACAAAATCACGTAAACCTGGGGCAGCTTCAAAAACGAACGCCTCCCAAGCAGAGGCACAACAAGGAGAAATGTTTTTAGTTCTCCTCATTGTTTTCTCTTTCCATGTGAGCTACATTCTGCACCTCACATAGAAAGAGGAAAACGCCTCCCAGGATTGTTTTTGTGAAGGAAGGTGCCCCTTCCTGTTAAAAAACAAACCTGCCTATGTTGGTACTAGGCAGCAAGTTGTGCGCCAACACAAGGGAAAAGGACAGGAATGCATCGTATTTTAAAAATACAGTGCATTCCTGTCCTTTCACATTGGCGTAGGGCATAGGGCAGCACAGCAAGAAGACATGCGGCGCTGCCCTACGCCAATTCCTCATAAATGAGGCCCTTGTTTTTAGCTACATGGTCACTGACCCTTGGTTTGCTACACACTGTTTAATATTATTTCCCTACTGTAAAAGGTATTTGCTGTGGTAATTAGGGGTGTTTATGGTTGTCGATAGTTGTCGATGATGAGGAGTACCAGGTTCGCAAAATTTTTGTCAGAAGGGGGTCCTTAAGCCTAAACAATTTTGACAAGGGGGTCTCCGGATCAATAAGTTTAAATACCTCTGGTATAGAGTATAGTGGTGCAGGGTAGTGTGCAGTGGCATAGAGTAGTGGTGTAGAGCGCATTGGCGTAGATTAGAGTGGCATCAAGTAGAGTGGTGCATTGTTAATTGCAGGGATGTAGGATGGAGTGGTGCAGAGTGGAGTAGTGTGGCGTAAAGTGCAGTGGCATAGAGTGCAATGGTGTTGAGTAGATTGTTTTAGAGTAAAAAGAATAAGCATAGAGGAGTGGTGTAGTGTGGAGTGGAGTGGAGTGCTGTAGAGTAGTGGCATAGAGTGAAATGGCATAGATTGCTGTGCTGCAGAATGGGGTGGCTTGGAGCGTGGTACAGTGCAGTAGTGCATAGTAGAGTGGGTTAGTGTGCACTGGCAGAGTAGCATGGTGCAGAGTAAAGAGGTGTAGAGTGGAGTAGTGTAGAGTGCAGTATCAGAGTTCAGTGTTGCACAGCAGATTAGTGTGGCATAGAGTGCAGTGGTGTAGAGTGCAGAAGAATGGCAAAGAGTGCTGCAGGGTAGGGTGCAGTGGCATATAGTAAAGTGGCTCAGAGTAGATTTTCACAGATTAGGGTGGCGCAGAGTAAAGTGGCACAGAGTAGAGTAGAGTGGCATGGCATAGAATTCAGTGGCTGAGAGTTAAGTGGCAGAGAGTGCAGTGCTATTTAGCAGGCCTTGGCTTAGTTCACTGAGTTTTGCTACGTGGAACACCGCGAAGTGACGAAAAAACTCAGCGGAGTTCTGCAAGTGGCGGAGTGCAGTTCGCACTGGTCTTCCTGATGCGTTATAAATTCTACCTGAGCAACAGCTCACGCTTGCGAACTTACCGTTCGGGAGCATGGGAAAAACTCTGCTACACTATGTGGAGCAGAGTTTTCTGCACTCCGCATGCTCTGCGTAGTATGGAGTATGGAGTTCAGAAAATTCCGCAAACTCTGCAAACGGAGTGAAGCTCACCACCCAGGACTACTATAGAGTAGAGTGCTGTGCTGTACAATAGAGTGGAAGAGAGTGCATTGATGTAGAGTGCAGTGGCATACAGTGGTGCCAAGTAGTGATGTAGAGTGCAAGGATTCAGAGTGGCTTAGAGTGCAATGGCATATAATAGAGTATATTGGCATACAGTGCATTGGTACGGACAAGATTGGTGTAGAGTGCAATGGCGTAGAGTGTATTGGTTTTGAGTAACATAGTTTAAAGTGCAGTGGCATAAAGTGGCGTGGTGTGGCAAGGCATATTGTGGAGTAACGCAGAATGCAATAGAGTGGCATAGACTGCAGTGCCAGAGTAAATTGTTTTGGATTTGAGGGAAGTGGTGTAGAGTGTAGTGCAAGAGTGCAGTGGTGCACAATAGATTAGGGTGGCATAGAATGCCTTGGTGTAGAGTGCAGAAGAGTGGCATCAAGTGGTGCAGATTAAAGTGCAGTGGCATAAAGTGGAGTGGCACAAATTAGAGCAGCGCAGAGTAGAGTGGTGCAGAGTAGAGTGGCACAGATTAGAGTGGCATAGAGTTCAGTGACACAGAGTTCAGTATCAGAGAATGCAGTGCTGTAGAATGGAGTGTCATAAAGTGCAGTAGTGGAGAGTAGAGAGGCATACAGTGCATTGGTGTAGAGGGCAGTAGTGTACAGTGGTGCACAGTAAAGTAACGTAGAGTGCAATGGTGTGGTGTAGAGTAGCACAGAGTGCAGTGACAGAGTAGAGTGTAGTGGTGTTCAGTGCAGAGAAGATTGGCATAGAGTGTATTGATTTTGAGTGAAATTGTGGCGTAGAGTGCAGTGGCGTAGAGTGCGGTGGTGTGCAGTGGTGTGGTATGGAGTGACATGGTGTGACGTTGTGCAGAGTTCAATAGAGTAGTATAGACTGTAGTGACAGAGTAGATCGTTTTAGAGTAGAGTGAAGTGACGTAGAGTGCAGCAGTATAGAGTAAAGAGTTGTAGAGTTCAGTGGTACAGGGTAGATTAGAGTGGACTCTGTTTCTGCCCGAGCACTCGCTGAGCCTCCCTCTTCCCAGCACGTCCGGCGTCTACTCCAACTTCCGACTTCCGGATTGACGGTCTGACGAGACCCCGGCCAGGATTGCATTTTCTGACCGCGTTGATTGCCGCCGCCGCCGCTTTACAAAGAGCGGATCACAGAGCTCGAAGTACGGACCTTGGGCAGGAGCGGCTGGTGTAAGAGCAGTGATGAGCGACGACCGGTGCCTGCGGGGGTTTGAGAGGGCGTGGTGCCCGCACCCTCGCGGCTGGTTTAGGGCCGGTGAAGCCCCTGCGCAAGAAGCACGAGAGGCACGGGAAAGAGCCTCATCTCACTGCTGGAGATATGGAACGTGGGGCGTGTGCACCATAAAGTTCTGTGGCAGCTAGACATCAAACCAGACAACAAGCCAAGTATAAATACCTCGATAAGCGGCAGGTGGCAGGATCAATACAACAGGAGGATAAAGCACTTTATGTATGTATGGATTCGTGGAGGGGAGTGTACAGCCACCAGAGTTTGCAGCAGTTAATTATCATATAAGTGGCTGTGCACACAACCTGGAAAATTGAGTGGAGAGGCGGAGGAAAGAGTGCGGGCCTATAGAAACAGAGGTAAGTGAAAGAGACAATTTTACCCCTTTTCAATAATACAATAATTAGGGGAAGTATATAGGGAGTGGGGGTAAATGCGTATCTTTTCAGAGGTGGATGCCAATAAAGTGAAGAAAAAAAACCCTACCGCAATTTTCGTACACCGGAAAGAAGAATTCAAGAAAAGAAAAAGCAAAGGCAATGGCCTTAGGAAAATCTAAACCACGTAAGGTCCAGAAAATCTCTAAAAAATCAGGAAATAAATCTGTGACGGTGGAAGTGACTGATTTATCGAAAGGTCCGGATGACGTAATACAAGACTTGGCATCTCCAACCGGCAGCAGAGTAATAGCCAATGGAGCAACCACCCCTCCAAACTTAACCCCACAGCTAGCGCTGACAACCTCTAAGTCAGCAGGCACAAAAGGGGGGTCGGCGGTATCAAAGTCCATTAAGGATTTTATTGGTAAACATTTTAACGGGAAAGAGACAGTAGATAAGGAGTTAAGTGCATTAGAGTCCCCGCAAACCATCGAGGACTCAGCAGCTACAAGCATAGAAGCCTTGAACCAATCTGACTTCAACATTGCTGGGATACCAATGGAACCTCGCTTGTCCTCCTCACCAAGGATGTTTCAGTCGATATACACCCAGGACATAGGAGTAGAGATGGTGAATGAAGAAGGAATAAACTGTAGCAATTCCTTGGGTAAAGGAAACATTGCTGGGAGGGAATCCAGCTTAAATGGACATGAAGGACAAGAAAATTCAAATGCTGTTGGATTTGATGTATCAGAAGGGCTTCTACGTAGCCTTGAGGTGACAGGCTCCTCCAGCCTATCCATGCTTGAGGTTATGCTAATGCTCCAGAAAACCTTGCAGGGCATTTTAGAGGTTTCAGTCCTAAATAATAACATTCTGAAAAGACAAGGCGACCAATTTAAAGATATAATCGGGGAGTTGGCACAGATTAAAAACTTGATGCCCTCACTAGTAAGGCCAGTAGAAGCCGAGGAGGATAACAAACTGGTCAGGGGGGAAGTTGTGGGAAGGGCGAGTAGTCCCCCAGAGGACGTACCAACAGAATATATATCCTACTGCCCAATGATTATAAAAAGGTATGGGGAAAAGAGGTTTAGAAAGCAAAATACAACACGGCGAAGGAAAGGGAAAAAGGCCCCAGCTAATTGCCATACGACGAAGCAACAGGAGTATGGGGGGAGGGAGGTAACCCCTGCACACAAGATAATGGGTAAGGTAGTAAGGCAAGATAATAAAAAGCTTAACCACGTAGATATAGGAGCAAGTAGCAGTAGACCTGAGGAACAACCAAGGCGGAAAACAAAGAACAATATGGGAAAAAATGAAAAGGTTACCATAAGGAACCAACCAGGGGTAAAGGAGAGTGCAACAGCTGCATGGGGGATGGATATGTCCCCAGGTGCGGGGCCCTCTAATTTAACCCACGGAAAGGGTGCCAGAATAAGAGGTAGTGAAGAAGTAAGCATGCATATAAGGGAAGAAATGCCAGATGGAAATTCCCAACAAAGGCACCTAGAATTGTCTGCAGACACTTGGATATTTGTAGAGCCAACAGGTCAGGAAAAGGGGGGGAAAAGAAATAAAAAATGAAACCCCTTGAATCGTTCCCAGCTCCTCTCCTTATTTGCAAAGTGTCCCAGTCTAAGATATGTTAGTACCACTGATCTAAAAGAAGTTGGGTTTACGGTAAATAGTAAGGGAGAGGAAATAACTAAGGTCCTACTTCACTCAGCCCTAATAAAAGATGCAATAGAAAAGGTGGAGACTGAGATGCTTTGGGAAGGAATTAGAATATTAAAAAGGGAGGAAGTGTTGTTGGACAAAATAGGGAAATCATTCCTCAGGAACCATGCGGCACTAGGTGAAAGACAAATAAAACTGATTAGCCTGAGTAGAGGAAAGAAAGACGCCCTTGAAATCACAATAATACCAAAAGACCTGAGGTGGGATGCTGAGGATGTCCTTGCAGAGAATAGATATTGAGAGTTGGCATACATGAACAGTGAGGAAGATGGTTACATGAGTAATATTGATTAGGAAGTAGGGTCGTCACACAGCCTATCTATCCTCTCCTGGAATGTAAATGGATACAAAAGAATATTGTTACAAGAAGACTTTAAAAATCTCCTGAAGAAAAACGATATTGTATGTCTTCAGGAAACTTGGCTGTGCGACGAAACCCCTGCAACTGAAGGCTTCACTCACCATGTAAAACCAGCAAAAAAGAATACAGTGGGTAGACCATCTGGCGGTCAGATGACGTTGGTCTCCACAAGGATTGCAAAAGACATTGAACCCCTCGAACTCAAGTGTAACTGGGCATTGGGTAGTAGAGTGAGAACCCTGAATAATATGCTAGGGGGAGAGACTCCATGTATTATAAACGTATATATACAGAAAGGGAAAACAAATGAGTATAATGCTGATCTGGAACGCTTAAAAACGGACTTGGAGGATTTATGTGACTGTTATCCAAGAGATGTGCCTATGGTACTGGGGGATTTTAATCATAGACTAAATCCCAAAAAAACGGACTCCTGTATGAGGGATCTGTTAGGAGTATACAAAATAGAATCTGCACATTTCCCCAGTTGCGACATCTCATCTCAAGATGATGAGTTAGGGCAACTGTTGGGGGCCATGGGCCTGGTCTGCGCGAATGGAAGAAAGGAAGCGGACCAGCCCGCAAATCGTACATTTAAAGTAGGGCAACAAATGTGCCCCATAGATTACGCATTCATACAGGCCTGGAACTTCCATTTACTTAAGCAGTTTGAAATACTCAGGGTGGAGGGTAGCGATCACTATCCATTGCAGGTTGAATTCCAGGTAAGTAACCCCCCGTATAGACAAAACGTGTTACGAGTAGAGGTGGAATACCCCAAGTGCCTTACTACACGAATTACTGAGGAATATATAAAGAAACTGAGCGCCCACCAGCTGACAATGAATCTAGATAACCTAGCACCAGGAGAGGGTATATCCTGGTACGAGGAAATAATAAGGCAACTGGTGGAATGTCTCAGGATAAAATTAAAGCATGGAAAATATAAGTCATTAAATAATGTCAAATCACATTCTAATAATACTAAACATTGGTTTGATGATGAATGCCGGAAAATAAAAGCCAGTATTAGGAAACTGGAGAGACGTCTCAGAGGTAACTATAGTGACAAAGCGGTATTAGAACTAAGGAAAATAAAGATAAAATATAAGTCTATTATCAGAGACAAAAAAAGGCTCCTTAAGGATAAATGTTGGGGGAACCTATTAGAGGTAATTGAAGAAAAAAATGTGAAAGGCTTTTGGAAATTAATACAGGAATGTACGGGGAAAGTCCAAGGGACCCTGCAGTCCTCTGTGCCAGAGGACAAGTGGGTGATATACCTAGAGGAAATTTACGGTAAATGGCCAAGGAGGAAGGAAACAATAGCTAACGCCTGGATTGGAACAAGGGAAGAGATAAAAGAACTCTTTTCCCCTGACCAAATTAGAGGTATAATAACTACGTTAAATTTAACACGGGCTGCGGGCCCCGATAATTTACCAGCTGTTATTATAAAAACAAACATAGAATGGTGGGCGGAGTTCTTTTCCAACATGTTCCAAGGTATTTTAAATACTGGCATTTTCCCGGATAGCTGGAAAGGGGCTATTGTTAGACCAATACATAAAAAAGGCGATGTAAACTCCCCTAAAAATTATCGCCTAATAAACCTCCTAGACATAGGTGAAAAGGTTTTCTCCAAAGTAGTTCTAAGGTTACTTAAAGAGTGGGTGGACGATAATCAGATAGTACGCCCAGAGCAGGGGGGTTTTAAAGAAGGTCACTCAACAGTTGACCACAGTTTTGCTCTTTGGTCCATTGCACGGAAGTCGATCGATCAGAGGGGTAATTTATTCTGCTGTTTCGTGGACTTCCGTGCAGCTTTCGATCTGGTGGACAGGGAGCAGTTGTGGTCAACATTGGTAGGGCTTGAAATACAGAGCGATTTGCTAGCCCTAATCCAAGCACTGCATACAGATAATTGGGCGCAGATAATTTTGGATGAGGAGGGAGGTTTGTCTGAGAGAATCCCAATTGGAAATGGTTTAAGGCAGGGATGTGTACTTGCCCCCCTATTGTTCTCCCTGTTTTTAGGTGACCTACCCCAAAAACTAAGAGAGGTTAGAGGGGCAAACCCGAAATTGGGAGGAAACCAGATATCGTGCCTTCTATATGCCGATGATTTGGTGATTATGGATCAGACGGAGATAGGCCTTCAGAGAAAATTAAATAGGTTTAAAGAATATTGTTCAACCAAAAAATTAATGGTAAACATGGAGAAGACAAAACTTGTATGTTTTGGAAAGAGAAAAACAAGGTTCTCATGGTATCTTGGCACAGTTTTGCTTGAGAGAGTATCTGATTATAGATATCTGGGAATGTGGTTTACTGGTACCCTGAAATGGTATACACACCTGCAAGCTTTAAAAATGAGAGCACTGGCTTCTGTGAAAGGCCTAAAAAGATTTAATAGTACCTATGGAGAGCTGTCGGATAGGCCGGTCATAAAAGCCTACCAAGCAATGGTGCCCCCGCAATTCTTGTATGGAGCCGAGGTTCTTTACCTAAGTGGTAAGACCTCCTGGGATAAAGAGGAGGGAAATGTACTAAAAAGCTTATTCCTGCTGCCTAAATCATCCATGGTACAGGCAGCAAGACTTGAGCTGGGAATTACCTCCTGGCCGATATCTGCTTGTATGGCCCTCATACGTTTTTGGCAGCGATTGAGAGCAGGGGAGTTTCTTAAAATCTCCCAATGGGCCAAAGAGGAAATTTCCACCAGTGAGTTAGCCTGGGCAAAAGAGACCAGAGCATCAATAAGGGATGCATATGGGGTGCTCGATTTGACGGCAGGTTCGCCGCAAGATCACAGGACAATAGGTAAGAAAGAATTAAGGTTCTTAGGGGCCCATACGTCCCATTTATATGACCGGGAGTACCTTTTACAAAAGACCTCGGTGGCCCACATGACATTGTCTTGGGAGATTGACCAACATTTCCCTTATGTGGACCAGCTACCTAGTTACAGTTTAAGGCGGGAAGTTTTAAAAATGCGAATTGGGATAAACCCATGTTATACGAACAAAGGGGTTCGAAATCTTATGATAGGTTGCAATGGTAAATGCACTTGTACATTAGGTACCGCTTGTGATATTTTACATATTTTATTAGATTGTATGTGGTTTTTAGATATTCTAAAGGAGTATTTATGTCCGATTTTTAAAAATTATAAAATTGTGAATAGGATGCATGCAGTTAACCTTTTGGCGGAAATGAGGAATTTAGATTTAGCCTGTGCTCTGGGGAAATATATGAATAAAGTTAAAGTGTTCCTCAAGTGCGCAGAGTAAGCACTAAAAATGCTTCTCTCTAGTACCACACAAAAGTGGAACCATCAAGGGATTACAGTACTACTTGCTATAGGTAAAAGATCTGATGTATATGTATGTATTAAGTGATTTTAATAATTTAGAATGCTATAATACTCCGATTTTAAAAAGGAAGTTAAACTATTTGTATATTGATGTGCAATACTTTAAAAAAAAAATTGATAATACGCTGCGTTATGTTTCTTATGTTTTATCAGGATACGAGGTAACTTGTACTTTTATGGTTGTAACAAGCCAAATAAAGTTGTGTGTGACTGACTGACTGACAGATTGGATTGGCATAGAGTTCAGAGGCATTGAGTTCAGTGGTGTAGAGTGGCATAAAGTAGAGTGGCAGAGAGTGCAGTGTTGTGGAGTATACTGTCATAGAGTGAAGTGGTGCGGACTAGAATGGGGTAGAGTACTGTGTTACAGAGTAGGATAGAGTGGTGTAGAGTGCAGTGGCATAGGGTATAGTGGCATAGAGTGATTGGGTGCAGAGTAGATTGGCGTAGAGTGCATTGGTTTTGGGTAAAGTGTTGTAGAGTGCATTGATGCAGAGTGCAGTGTTGCAGAGTAGGGTGGCATAAAGTGGAGTGGTGCTATGTCTGTATAGAGCAGTAGCAAAGAGTACAGGGGTACATAGTAGATTAGTGTGAGGTACAGTGAATTGGTATAAAGTAAAGTTGAGTGGTGTTGAGAAGAGAGGCATAAGTGCAGTGGTGCAGTGTGGAATGGAGTGGCATAGTTTGGAGTGGTGCAGAGTAGAGTGCAGTGCCAAGGAGTGGTGCAGAGTAGAGTAGTGGAGTGGGGGTAACATGGAGTATGCATTATAAGGTAGCATACTGTCATTACAGACAACACATCTTTATTTGAAATGACCATCACATTTGCACTCACATGCAGTTTTACTGATGAAAGTATACAGCGCACCAACAATGTGTGGACATATCATCACCCAATTTATTGATTTGATCATCCTCACAGTTCATTATTAGACATTAACATTTTGTTGTGCACTACAAAAGAAAATAACATCTGTACAGCTTTTCTCAAGCAGACCCCCCCCATTAGCCAGCATGATTGTCACATAAATACAATTTCTTTGGAGTCAGAGAAAGAAAAATAAACACCAAGCTCCCTGGAAGACACAGCCAGACATTTGACCTCTTTCTTTAAATGCACAGCAAATGTGACAAGATAAGAGCATTATTTAAAGGCCTGTTCATAGAAAGCGAGTTTGTTGAAGAATGCAGTAAACAAGGTTTAGGCAACAGGAGGGATACACTCAAGCTGGACAGCCTAAAGCAAATAAAGCCAGCAAATAGAAAGCCAGAAAATATGATTCACATACCCCAAAGCCAATAGTAAGGAATGGGTGGAATACATTTCTGGGTTATTTTTCTAAATGTCTCCAAGATGTCTTTAGCAAACCAGACAGCTGGGCTGTCCGGTTGGCTGTGACCTCAATAGAGAAGTGGGGGACTAACTAAGTTAAACAGTATGCAAGTGACATCACAGCCTGTGAAATCAATGCACACAACATTGCATGCCCATCACAGGAAGAGGCATCTGTAAAATAGTTCAATAAAAAAAATTGGCCTTTCGAATGGCTATTTGTGAGGATTGAATAAAGTCAAAAGTTTGCTTCCAATCTCTAGTTTCTCTTAAATGCTTTTGAAGTGATAACAAATTGTGTGCCTTTCATTCCTCTCTACCACTCTGGCACATAGGTGTGAGGCTGAAGATTGTCTCAGACAAGACTGTAATGCACAAAAGAAGAGCTGATGGCCTTTAAATCAGAACCTTGTCTTGGCCCAGCTGGAGGAGAAAATGAAAAAAAGCACCTGCACGTTGTTGCTCGGCGGAAAGCAGAAAAGGTGCAAGCACTGCTGAATGTGTCCTGGCGTTGGAAAATTATGCTGGGATAAGTTCAGCTTAATGTACTGGAGCCCAGCTTCTTGGCAGGGGGGGAGTCCACCCGACAAATAGTGGGTAGACACCGTGTACCTGTGTTTATCCTCGACTTGTGCCCTGACTCAGATGATGTTATATGTCCACACCTGCCTGAATATGGACGCAACGTGCATCACTGAAGGGCATCAGACAGTGTCATTTTAGGCTTTCCTCCTGCCAGCTGTGTACCATTTGTTTCTTTTCTTATTGTTGTGTGCTGACTGAGAGAAGCCTGGATTATGGGCTATTTTGTTTTTATTACACTGAAGATCCATAATTCTGTTCACAGCTTGCTGCTTAGGCAGTATAGCCTCTGTTATGAATGTTGGGCAAAGATACACATTTATTTACTTAAACTTAGTATGTTTTTTCAAATCATTGCTAAAATCGCTAAAGTTGCTTATGTAAAACTGCAACAATATACACACAATTATGTTTCATAGGATACAATCCCAGAAAAAAACACTTTCTGGTGGTGATTCATATATTTGCAACACATTTTGCCCAGAATTGACATTTATCATAGTTTATATAACTTTGCAATGTTTGCCAAATTGGAATTCTATTAATTTAGCAAAACAATGCAAGTTAAATAAAAATATAAGAAAAGAGATGTAAAAAAACAGATGTGTGAGAAAAGGTACATCTGGGGGCAGGGTTAGGCTTCGGGCCATTAGCAGTAGGATATGATATGGAATTGCACACTGATTGTGTGTTGGTGGGCAGCTTTGAAGTGGGGAAGGATGCTCTCTTCCTTTATGTTTTTGTGGTATATGCCATTGAGTTTCCAAAAATGTCTTTTCGTATCATGGAATTTACTGTCTTAAGCGAAGGACTGTTAATAAACCACATTGTGTGTTTTGATCAATTATCAATATTAGATATTTACAAGTAAATATGATCACACCTTCATACCCATCAGATAAGACTGTTATGATCCGTTGCCCCACCTAATAGAAACTCCACCAGACATATTTATGTGGAAAGCATGGACTGCCAGATATTAAGTTCAATGCATTTTTTAATTACTCTTTAGCTGTTAAACCTATTTGGTGTTTGGGTTTATCCTTTCTTACCCGTAATTATCGATCACTACTTTACTTCTGTCTCTGTCGAGTCTGGATGTATTTACTGTTTTCCCGATCATTTTTACAGAAAAAACATACGTTAATTCACTGCCTTTCTGTGGAAAATATTATCCTGTGTTACTCCTGATGCCCTTCTCTGAAACCTCCCCCCTTGTGGAGAAGTGTGGCTCGATGTTTAGAGCAGGCAGACCTTGATGCAGAGCTCTGGCCAGGGACCAGGGTTTGATTCCTGCCTCGGTGGGTCTCGGGCTCATAAATTCCTCTGACCGGATATTCTTGCCTCAGTGCCTATTCTGATCATGGGTCCCACGCTGCAACTATGGGCAATAGCTTGATTAGTCTCCACAACGGCCCCCACAACGTGAGGGATGCCTGGTTTCACCATGGGGGTGCCCAGGAGTGGACACTTCACAAGGAAAAAACAGGAAGGGTTCCCTTGCGGTATTCGTACAAGCGCCGGGAAACCCATTCAGGGTAGCTGCGCGCTATACAAGTACAAAAACATTTACATTTAAAATCTCATAAAGTGACAAATAGTTCCAGAGGTACCCCATTTTTACCAAACTGGATGCCTCTATTCCTTCTCTCTCCACCATGTCCTGGAAAGGCCGAGCAACGTCTGGGCACTTGTGGAAGCTTTAAATGCTGTACCATTCATACCACTGTCTATTATATTGCTTATTGCTTGCATGCAACAACTCTGTTAAGTACAGCTGTAAGGAATTAGGGTAGTGGTTGAGGGGGGTGAAAATCCACTTCACATTAATAATCACATTCCTTGGCAGAGTGAACCACTGAAGTCAATACGTGAATCTGTGCTTTACACACAGGAGCCAGGTTTAACTTAGAGGCAATGTGTAATGTATGTATGCAGCACTCAAACAGTAATAAAGTGAAAAGACAACACAACAAAATTAATGACCCAATTTAGAAAAAGAAAGAGTATTTTAATAAATAAACGTACATCAAAATGACAAAAATTCAATAAAAGGAACTGGAGATCTGAATTTCTAAGTTTGAATTGAAAATAGTACCAAAAAGCACAATGCACCAACTGCGGTTATCTGATCGTGCTAGACCATGACAAAGTCTTAACTCCTTCCGTGTTTGCGTCCGCCAACGGCCATTGCGAGCACTACCTCACTAGTGCTGAGCACGTCCGTTGGCCGACGCAGCCCCGCCCACTCATTAGAACTCCCACACCACGGCGGAATTTGCGCCGCGGTTAAGGAGTTAAGTTAGGGTCGGCCACCATTAAGCACTGGTTGGCTGCAGGAGCCAATTTTGTTCGGATGGAAAGTTTACATTGAACTTTTATGGAGAAAAAGTGGGGGCAAGGTTGATCTGAAGCAGGGTTTGACGATGGTAGATTTGTTGAGAGCAGGTCATCAACGAAGCTGTGAAAGCTCCCTCATTTAATACAAGTGTCTTAGGTAATACCTTGAATTAAGTCCGCAATGAGATGCTGATTTTGACTCTTTTCAAGATTTTCTAAACTTCTTCTCTCTCTTTCTCTCTCTCTCTCTCTCTCTCTCTCTATCTATCTCTCTCTCGCTCTCTCTCTTTCAAGCTTTCTTCCATAAATGTATAGTACACTATGGAACAAATGGAAAAAAAGGATCCTCATCTACGATGGGCAGTAAATGGTCATTTGATTTTAAGAAGATTCAGTATATTGAGCAGTGTCTGTTTCAGAGAAAGAGTTGACCAGATATGTTTGATTGTGTATATACAATTGGTTTGGTTTGAGTACAGTCTGTGGGCTGCCTCTTGTTTTTTTCGTATTGTTGATTTGTGGGTTGTTTGTGTGTTTGAGTGTCTATGAGGGTTATGGACTGACATCGGTGGTAATGCTTGTGAAGTTCTTGTTTGAGTGAGTGGCGACTGTGCTCTTTGTGTATGGATGGCTTGCCTTTGCAAACTGTGTTGTGTGTTATGAGTGTGTGGCCCCTTCTTGAAAATGTCTGGAATTAGCTCAATTTGGTTTGTTGTCATCATTGTGTTCTGCAGATGCCATTGGAAGAATTCCACTTTAAATTTCAAAGAATTAATTATATCAAATATGTTAAGTAGCTGCACGCTACTATAGAAAGTAAAAGCAGTAAAACTTGAAGCAGAATTACATAGCATTCCATATAAAATGAGAAAATGTTATCTCACAACAAATAAAGTGCTTTGAGACCTTTGGGTGTAGCAGGAGCTATATAATGTTAAAACTAACTTTACCTAGAAAAAAAATGCACTCAATAGGGAAAAGGAGCCCTCACAGAGAAAACAGATTTGTGTTTTTTATACAACTAGGACTTAACAAAATTAAATATAGATGCCCAATATTTTGTTAGTACTGCCTATCAGCTGTGCAAAATGTTACAGCACTATCCTTAGATACATCATATTAAATATTAAAAGGCATTCACATTATAAAAGTAATTGGTTGCTACTAAACTAAAAGTGTCTTCCTTTTACCACACTGGCATGATAGATTTTGACTGGCTTGGAATGCCTGGTTTTTAGAATGTACTGAGCCTCATTCCCAGCACCGGAAAGATAGCTTTTAACAGCTGCTCAAGCTGTCTGTCCAAAGGAAGCTGTCTGTCAGAGCAGATGGAGGTAATGAGTGGTTTATTAACTTTTTGGGGTTTCTGTGAGGACATTAGAATACAGAACATTGCTGTCATATTGGAAACATATGGCATTATAAGGGGCCCAGTGCTATTAAATGTCAGACAGGACTTATCAGTCCTAGAGCACAAGGCCTTATCTCCTGAAAATGTGTAGAAGCCTGCCGTTCATAAAACACAGCAAAGTAAATAACACAGGCTTTACCCAGGCACAAGCTACACATAAGCGCTGTGGCAACTAGGTTTTAAGTTAGTACAAAATAGCATAAAAACACATGCATTAAAGACTACTAATTTTGAAAGTTAGAAATACAGCTTCATTGTTGTGGATAAAAGAGAAAGGATAAAAGTAAGGACTTTCTTTCTTGTTGCTTTCCTAAGAAGCACATCTGTGGATCTGATGGTAAATAATTACAGCTTTTTAAAAAGCGAAACAAACTTTCCATGTTTCAGTAAAGCTTCTGTGCTTAGCTTCAAAAGAAGTTTTGTAAGTGTTATGAATAAATGCATTTAAAGACAAAAGGAAAGGAATGAGGCTTGCTTTTCGTATCTAGAAACAACAAAAGTGTTAGTGATCATTATTCAGAAATATCTACATGAAAAAAATTATTGAAAGTCATTACACTAAAATGGTTTTTGCATTATCACAATATTTATAATGTCTAATAACATCACTGTTAAAATGTAATATTATTTACCAATGGAGAAAATTATCCTGTGTAAATTGTGCATTAAGATTTAAATGTTTAAATGGTTAAATATATTGTGCATTCAAATTAAAAAGGTGAGTATTAGTTTTTCTAATAATGACAGTGTTATTGTATCTTAGGGCCAGATGTAGGTAATAGTAATTTACCGATTCGAAAATACCGAATTTTACCGATTCCGTATTTTCGAATCGGTAAATGCAATGTAAATAAAAAGTCGGTAAAAAATACAGAATCATTAAGATTCGGTATTTACAGAATCATTCCTATGGGCCTGGAGGCCCATAGGAATGAATGTCAATTACCGAATCGGTAAATATCGATTCGGTAAAATAAGGATTGAGTCAGGGGTGGCAGGTTGTCACTTTGACACCCTGTTGCACCCCTGAATAGTGCTGGTGTGCACATGTGGCATACATACATGTCTGTCACTTGGCACAGGTGTAAATGCACAGATTTGCATTTATAGAGGAATTCCTCATTTACCACCAACTAATAGTTGGTGGTAAATAACTAATCCTTAAATTACAAAAGCACTCTTTAAAGTGCTTCCTACATCTCATTTACCGATTCGGTAAATACCGAATCGGTAAACGATGATTCGGTAAATACCGAATCAGTAAACGATGATTCGGTAAATACCGAATCAGTAAATACCGATTCGTTATTTACCGAATCGGTAAATATACCACCTACATCTGAAAAGGCCATTACTGGTTGGTAACCGTCGATTTCGGCCTTTACCGACTGGTAATAGCCTTCCTACATCTGGCCCTTAGTGACAAACTTAAAATATGATTTCTAGTATGGCCTAATGGCTGCAGTCTCAAATACAATTAAAAGTTATAAAAAATAAGTAGCTCTAGAGACATGTGAATTACATCGCATGCCTTAATGCATAATAGTTCTAAGCCCATTTTGGCGTTCTGAAAACTAAAATTTTGAGCCACTAGTCTTTAGGTGCTAGAACGCACAGTGCACAAGAATACAAAACAAATGGAGAGTAAATGGTACATCCTATCTTTGAAATATCAGCACGCAGGCAAGGAGCAGGGATGCCTTTAGTCATGCTTCTGGAAGAGTTACTTTGAATTGTAATGGCTACATGGGAATGGCTTTGCTCAGACGAGGGACAACAGGTTTAAGGGTCAGAGGCCAAGTTCTGTATTTAGCAGACTAGCACGGCTGAAAGCAAAATACCCACATAGGAGGATTTCTTTCTGATAGGCTTGGTCTGGCACTTTGACCTTGGAACACATTCGGAAGGAGGCGGTGAGAGCATAGAGAGAGAGTGGAAGCTTTGCTTATTATTTTTGGCAAAATACCAGGCAGGTATTTTGAAGCCACAAGAGAAAAGGGTGGCAGGAGCGTCTGTGGGCCATGTGTAGAGAACACCTCTGCCATGCATACAGAAATAATGGTTTTAACTAAAGATTACTGTGTCAGGGGTAAGATAAGGAGGCAATGAAATTAAGTTTGCATTTATGTGTCATCATGTTAGACAGTACAATAGCTAAAGGATTTGGTAGTTGGTTATTGGATTAATGTTTTTTAGTTAGCTCAATGTGCTTGTACACCAACATTTACAAAGTGGTACAGTCCAATAGTATTGGATATGGCCTCCTTGATATGGATTCCTCTAACTATTTACCTCCTACAAGTCTGTTTGTGCTCAGCTGCCAAAGGGGGTAAACATTGTCGACAGGAGGTCACCTGCTTAGGTTACCTACTGTTGAAGGGGGTAGCTACTGGGCAAATGAAGGGTAAGCACAATTAGGTAACACACTGTATTTTGTTTGTTTTTTGTTTGTGTGTTGTGTTCTCTCTCGTTCTCTCTCTCTCTCTCTCTCTCTCACTCACCAGTGCATGTCTAATTGGTTATTAAGTAATACAGTTTGAACAAATTGTTAGAATTAACAAAATGAAAAATAAATAAATCCATGTTATTGCACATCCTCTCTGTAAACTGATAAAACTGGAATCAGATAAGGATGAAAGGATGGGTAGAATAGACTGATGTTCCCTTATTTGACCTTTAAGGGGAACTATATGTTGGGGATTTTTGTTCCAGATTCCCAGCTGGCAACACCATTATTGTTGATGTTATTACAGTACTACATAAGTCACAGAAGCATCACAAGTCCGTCATTAATTAGTCCATATAATCGAGCTGACAGCCCTTGCTAGAGAAGGTGAATAGGTTTCTCCCCTGACTATGATATTACATGGCCCAGATCATGAAAAGTATGATGCATATGGTTCACAATGCTAGGAAAGATACTCATATGTCCTCAGCACACCTTTTTAAGAACAAAATGTTATTTTGCTTGTTTTCTTATCTGCCACAAACAAGTTCTGCTGGAAAATGTATGTACCTACTAGGTTATATTTAATTTATCAGTTATTCATGTAAAATGGTTTTTTGTTACATTCATAGTTTTAGAGTTTCCCGCTACACCTATAATATGAGAGCATGGTCATAAAGGGCAAAACATGGTTGTTCTTATGCAAGGAAAATTATTCTAGAGGTGTCTGCAGTTTTGCAGAATAGTGAAGGTTCACAAAGTAGAAGCTGTATTATGATTTCTATGACTTATACAAGTTTGTTAAAAGGAATAGTTGTTTTGAAATTCCTTTTTATTTAGGTTCTTTAGAAAAATAATACAGAGGCATTTTTGAAAAATAATATTATCTTTTGATTGATTAATAGTGTGTTGTGTCTAAAGATTTCTGTTCTGCTCACTAACAAACACCTGCTGCCCTACAACCGTTTCCAGAGGGGTCAGGACATCAGATCCATCCAGGGAACCAAGTGAATCTTATTTGAAGCCAAGAGGAAGGTGGAAGACCAGAAGAAGCGTGTACCCCTACCACTGTCGGATAAATCTTGGGTGAAAGACGGGGTCACAAATCAGGACAGAGAGTTGATCCTTCGCTTTTATCCAGTTTTTTGATGCCCAGCTGAGAGATTCACAGACCGGTAACAAGAGCAAGGAGGTTTTGCCTGAGGTGACACCCTCTGAAACAAGGGTTGCTTTGAATACACTGGATTCTGTGCATCAGTCCTCTGAGTTCCGGTTCCCAAGTGAAAGCAAGTCTGCACCTTTGTTTGTTGTTAAGGAGGTGCCTGGGCACACTAGGTACAATCCGCGGTCCGACAAAAGATCAATGCGCCAGCGGGGCAACACAGGAGTTAGGGAAGGACTTGAGTTCAGGGTATAGGTGCTGTGCCTCTGGTGCCTGTTAGATTAGAGTAAAGAATACTGGTGCACTCCCTGAGACACTGGACTGGATCCCTTAGCCTGGGCTGTGATTGTTTTTCTGGGTTGCAAGTTGTGGAGCTCCACCGTGGAAGAGTGAACACTTGATGAATGATAAGAGCCTGCCTATGAGGATCAGATGGACAGAGGGAGAAGCCTCCCCTCTGGCTGGTTGTACAGTGGCTTCAATTTCCCAAGTACTTTTTTTGTTAGCAATGTACCCCTTTGGTCATCCCGTTTTTGAGGAGGAGCAGCCCTTTGCGGCTCCTCGTCCTAATTCCCATGGCCCTGTTTGGTCCTCCTGGTCCACCAAAATAAAGATTGTTTTTGTAACAATTCTTATATTTCCTTTAATATTTGTATTTGGAATACTGTTTTTCCTGCAACAAAAATATCTTGTGCACTCTTTGATAAATACTACTGCGACCCCCATTAACATATCATTGGTACTCTAGCCCTCATAAAGAAGAACACTAGAAGGTCTATCAAGATAGTGTTAAACAAAATGTTCAGAATGTAAATGACCAAGTAGTAACTGACCAAGAAATTAGTCAATTAATGTTGTTAGAATATCCATGATAACTTTCACGCTCCTTCTACTGCATAGCAATGTCTTCAGCTAATGCTAAAAGGGCTATCTGTGGAAATCGCTGAAATTGCCATTAGCATAAGCTGAAGCCCTTTTAGTTGTGGCATCCATTTTGTTAAGCCATGTGATTCTGCCATCTTCACTGTTGCCTGCCTTTCTATTCTGCTCGAGTCATCAGCTTTAGTTAACTCCTTCTATCCTAAGCCAGAGCACTGCATGAGCTCAGAAAGGCCTGTAGCTGCTAGAATGTACCTATTTTAGTAAGTAACTGTAAGGGTTTTTCAACTGATGCAAGAAGTTCTATCTCCCCTCCCACTCTGCTGACAAAGTGGTTTCTACCTGTCCATGTTAGTCAGTATCTATTCCTGTGTAGGCCTGTACCTTCTATCTGAGTCTCCATGCTTACTGTGCAACAGACAGGGTATAAAAGACCCTTGGTTTCTGTATTCCTTATACTATCCCATACAGTGCCCGAGGGTGTTGTATTGATGTAGTCCCACTCATGAGTGATTAATAAACTTTTATTTGATATTCCAGCTTCAGTGCCAATCTCTATTTTGTTGTTTTAAGGACCAGTGGACAGATAAGGGTGAACGCCTGCACCAGTGAGCCCTTAAAAAGGATTATTTCCACAATCCTACAGAGCTACTTAGATGATTGAGCATAATTATTCCTCACAGCAGGAGACAGATGCTCTGTAGATGAAGATGTGCCTGTCAGTGAAGAGAGGTACCCAACAGAGCTAATTAGATGATTGAGCGTAAATATTCCTCACAGCAGGAGACAAAACGCTCAGTAGATGAAGCGGTGCCTGTCAGCGAAGAGAGGCACCCCACAAAGCTAATTAGATGATCAAGCGTAAATATACCTCACATTAGGCGACAGACACTCTGTAGATAAAGCTGTGCCAATCTGTGAAGAGAGGCACCCCACCTAGCTAATTCAGGTCTGCAGTAGACGCAAGTGGATTCAAACAAGCGCTGCTTGGATTACCTCGGGGAAAACACGGTGGATGCATGCTGATGTTCACAATGGAAAATAAGAAAAGCTGTGCTCATCAGTGCTGAAAGAAAACTGGACGGTAAGTCCCTTCTGAAGCAGGAAAAATGTAGTGCATCACAGAGCGCACAGAATGCTTACAATTTTGTGCCTGTAAACTATTTAGGTCACAAAGTGGAAATAAGCTGTGTCTGTCAGGGCAGATGACAGCTGGCAGGCAGCTCTGTGAACAATACAAAGAAAAGCGGAGCTGGAGCTTTGGTAGATAAACAAGGAGTGCTTGTGACAGGAAACAGCTGACAGGCAGCTCAGTGAGCAACACAAGGAGGAGCGGAGCAGGAACTTTCGCATATAAACATGTTGAGCTCATGAAAGGAACAGCAGACAACACTCCGATTCCAGTCGGATTACTCAGTCTCACGGAAATTACTTCAAAGTACGTGGAGTGTGGGCAAAAAGAAACAGCTGCTGATAGAGGCACTTCAAGAAAATTCACAAGCGTTGAGGAAAGAAATCACAATTTCCCAATAGCGAAACAGCAATTTACTGATCGTGGGATCAGGCGTAAGCCTAATAGGTTACAGAGGTGGAAACACCAGATGTCCCCTGCACAGCACTGGAATTCGTCACCAAATTGATGAGGTGTGCATTCAAAGAAATCCAGGAAGCATAAAAGGTAACAAGATTTATTGTACATCAAAAAGTGTTCCCAACAAAAAAACATATACAGTCTCAACAGTGTCTCAGCTCAACTCCTCATGAACATTCTAATGTGCACTCCCAGGGGTTCCGAGAGTTCTATGGGACAAGAAACTTTGAAATAGAAGGAGTGGCAGCTGGGGAGATACCAACTACATGAAATGTAGCTATAACTAAGAAAGGAGGTCATACATATATATATATATATATATATATATATATATATATATATATATATATATATATATATATATATATATATATATATATATATATATATATGTATATATATATATACATATATATATATATATATATATATATACAAAAAGGAAACAGCAACACATTTTATTCTACAAGAAGTAGAAAAGAACAAGAAAAATTCTAGTGAGAATATCAGAGAAGCAAAAAGCATAACAATATACATACATACATGTTACCTACTGGCAGCCACCAGTAGGTAGTTATAGTAAGGACCATGTTTCCATGAGAAAAGTGTTTTATGACTTGCCTATATCTTGGGCGCCTGACGACAAATCTTCACAGAATTTCCCAGAGAAAGTGGCTCAGGGTTTCCTGTTGTGTATAGATAGTTTTGAGGCAATCCATCAAGTAGGAGCGGAGAAAAAGGGGGAGTCAAAAAACCTTCATTTCACATGTTAATTCCCCATAGGAACTTTAGACATTGCTACAGCCGGAATTGCTTAACGGATTTACACCAAAGTTGTCAGAAATTGGTCCAGGGAAGTGCCTTTTAATGGCTTGGTGTAAACCTGTTCAGTGTTTGCGGAGTTATTAAAAGAAATTTAAATTGTATATATAGGGACACGACTCCTCCAAGGATCCGACAGTCCCCATGCTCAAATCTGAGTGTCTGTCAACACTTTAAACCAAGAAGTGTTGGCAGCGATCTTGGGACTAGTCTTCCACAAAAAATGTAAAAAAACAGAGAAGGAGGCAGGTGAGAAATACCCTGATCTCCTAGGAATCTTGAGGGGTTCCAGAGGGACCTGCCCGTGGTAAATAAACTATTTTAAAAAATGATTTCAGCAGAAGTCACGCTAGAGCCATGGCGCACACACAAAAATACAAAAAAGAGAAGTGTGGGCTCCAGTGCATTTCTATTATTTAGCCCCTGGGCGGACAAGGTCCTGGGGGCATGTGGCCATAAAAATAAACAATGTGGGGATCTCAAAGATATCTTCATTCCCGGGGACCGCCACCTCCACAGGGCTATGGCAAAATGAATCAGGGGGGCCTCGCAGAGCCCCCTGAGCCCCAGTGACTGCTATCACTCCAGTGCTCTTGTAAAATGAAGTGGGGGGGCTCATGGACCCTCCTACTACCCAGGGACATCACTCCCCTGGGTCTATTTTTTTTGTTTGTGGGGGGCTTCACAGAATCATCAGGCCACAGGGACTGCCACTTCCCCAGGGCAGGCCCAAAAACAACAAAGGAGGTGGTCCCCCTCCTTGAACTATGCATGGGGACCGCCTCTCTCCTTGGCCTACTCCTGCTATGACCCAAGTTGCCCACCCCAGGACACTGCTGTTTGCTGTGGCATGGTGGGAGCTTTAACGCTCCCGCCAAGTCACAGCAAACATTCTGCTTCCAGCAAGCGAGAGCAGAGAAATAGTCTCGCTTGCTGGAACAGGAGCTTTCGCCTGTTTTTCTTCCCACTCTCAAGTGAGCAGGGAAACAGACACATTGATTTCACACACAGAGGGCTGCATTTCCAGTGGCTCCGTGTTTGTAAAAACAATTGCAGCTCCTGCAGGAGGCAGGGATCTGTCAGGGACTGCAGGGCCTTGAGTTACCTGAGCTAACTGTAATTTATGACATGGTCAGCGACATCATCGATGACATCACTGACAACATCATCCACAGAAGCATTTAATTTCACACACCCACTCACACCTCCATGGAACCTCTCATACATCCACCCACACAACCACTTATATTTTCAGACCCATACAAGTCCTCACACAACCACTGACCTGTACATAGAACACCTCAGACACACACTCATTACTCATACAGACACTCACACAACCACTAACTCAACCATAAAGTATTTATACAACCAGTCACTTACCCATATAGCAACTCACAGTCACACACTCACCTAAACAGCTACCCACACAGCCACTTATTCAACTGTACATCCACTCACATACCCACTCACTCACCCATACACTCTCTAAACACGGCCACTCACTCACCCATACAAGCACTCACACACCCACACAAACACTTACGGAGCCATTCACACATCCATATAAGCATGCACACATCTGCTCACTCCCCCATACATCCATTTATACAGACACTTACTTTACAATACAGCCACTCACTCACCCACCCATACAGCCAATGACACACCCTCTCATTCACCAATACAGCCACTAAGTCGCCCACACATCTACTCAGACACCCAGTTATACACTTATACAACCAATCACACACCCACTCACGCCTGTACAGTCATTCAGACACCTACTCATACACAGATACACACAGTCACACAATGACTCACATAAACTATGTTGAAAAAAGGAAAAAATATATTCACTGAAAAAAGCAAAGTAGTTATGGCGTTTGCAGAGTGGTGGAGAAAGGGGCTGCGGATCTCTCAAGAATCCGGATATGTAGGACTTGCAGAAAGTATCAGGAGGGCTTCTTGGCCCCCAAGGTTCCTCGGCATCCAGGTGAACTTCATTTTTCAACAAGTAGTACACCAGGAGATGTGTTTGCAGAGTGGTGCAGAAAGGGAGCCTGGCCTCCGAAGACCTCTTAGAAATCCTGCTGTGTGGAACTTACTGGAGAGAACAGGAGGGGTTGTTCATTCCCCATGGACCCTCAGTAGCCAAGGAGATTTCATCCGCAACTAGTAGTGCGCCAGGAGGCGTGTTTGCAGAGTGGAAGATAAAGGGGCTGGGGCCACGAAACCTCTCAGCAATTCCACACTGTGAGCCTTATTGAAGGCAATAGGAGGGATAGTTGGCCCACAAGGATGTCTTTGCGGGCCAATTCCTTGTGTTACCTCCAGTGAGTCGCACACACTGCGATTGCTTAGAAGTCTTCGGAGGTCACCCCCCCTTTCTCCACTACTCTGCAAACGCACCTCCTGGGGTGCTACTGGTTGGGGGATGAACTCCCTTTAGCTGCTGAGTATCATTGGGAGCCAAGAACCCCTATTGCTGCCACAAGACCCTGTTAAGTTCCAAATGAAGACAGAAATGTCGTATGGATGTAACAATGCTTATTCTGCCACCAAACCCCACACAGCGGCATCGCATTACCAACTGCCTTCCCAACCAATTATTCCTCCTCTAAACCACCACCCCACATTCCATCCGATGACATCCAAGAAGCCCAAAGCCCCCCACTCATCATGACATAGTCAAAGTTCTATCATAAAACTGGAAGTAGAAAAGTTAGAACATAGCACATCTTCCACTCTTATAAATCGTAAGGAACAATAAAAATAACAAAAGAAAAAAAAACGTACAAGAAAAAAAAAGAATCACCACAAGGCACAAACACATATGAATAATAAAGCAAATAAGTGAGCATAAGATCTTAAAGTAACATTACAAAATCTCTATACCAAAGGGGCTTGAACTGAAGTCTTTTTTTACTAATTTGATGATCATTAGAGCCCACACAAGAAAGATTTTAAACTTTCTGCCTTGAACAGTAGTGTTTCCAACCTTCATCGGCTTCGAAAAACCCCACCCCTCACCAGAGTCCAAAACCACCACATTATTTTTTATCTCTCTTATCACAAAAGGTTCCATGAATTTGGATAACCCTTTCTTCACCATCCCAGATCTCTTCACAAGCACTTTGCCACCTTTTTTCAAATTACCCATACAATTCTTATCATCAAAATACTTCTTATATTTATCTTGGTGGTCCTTCTTGCGAGACCTCATTTCACTCCCAAACCACCTCTTCTCAACCCTGGTGTTTAATCCCATCAATGCTGGACTGAGCTTACAATGAGGCTTCCTGCCTTTCAGTGCAGCATACAGGGAAAAGCCAGACACCTCATTAGGTGTAAACCGGGGAGCCCACCATGTATCTCTCAAAGCATCCCTTAATGAGGACTTTTCCAAGAGAGCACGTTGAGCACAACATTTCACTAACCTATTCATGCTTTCTGTTAAACCATTCACTTGCTTGAGGTGAGTAGAGGGCTGTCCTGAGGTGTACAATTGAGAGCTCCTCCAAAAGGTCACACATTTCCTGGGAGAAAGATTGCACACCATTATCAGTAACTAACATTTTCAGTATGCCTTCTCTGGAGAATTCTTCCTTGAGGAACTCAATAACTGTCCTAGTATTCACCATGGGAACACACTTCATAACCACCCATTTGCGCGTGTAGTCCACCAACAGCATCCCACACCACTCTCTCAAGTTAAACATTTCAAAAGAACAAGCAATGTCCAACACTAACTTGCTCTGTTGTTCTTCTGGAACCTCAACTGGCGGCAGTGGAGCAGTGCAAGGTTTCCTACTTTTGTCGTTGTTAGCACATTGGCAACAGTCTTTATCCATAGCACCAATCTCAACATCCATTCTTATTTCTTCCCAGTCTCCTGCATGAACTAGATTAATCAATTTCTCCCTTAAAGCACAGGGAGGTATGACTTGTCCTCCTCTAAATACCTTCCCTTCCACAATGCATATCTAGGTCTAACTCAGCCTCCTCTCACTCACTTCTTCAAAGCCCGCTCACACCGCCCAAATCACCAAATCAGTTTCAGAATTGCCTGAGCCTTCCACCGCCGGCAATCTGGATAGACAGTCAGCCGCACAGTTCTTAATTCCAGGAATATACTCCACAGTAAAATTGTAACTGGACAACCCTTCTATCCATCTCTAGACTCTAGGAGAAAGATTCTTTAAATCTCAGCAAGTAAAGATCTTACTAAGGGGTCTGTGGTCCGACCTGACCTTGAAAGGTAACCCCCACATAGAAAACTTGAAATATATTATGCCCAATAGATAGCCAGTGCCTCACGTTTAATGACAGAAAAGCGTTCCTCCACTCCCTTCAAAGAACACGAGGAAAATGCCATCACTTTCAATTCACCATTGTAAACCTGAGCCATGACATCACCCAGTCTATTGACACTGGCATCAGTGGATCAAACTAAGCCTGGCTGGATTTTATTGAGTTCCGCTACGCAGAGCTCCGTGAAGTGCAAAAGAAATTCTGCAAGCGGTGGAGTGCATTAGATAGATACCGTTTGTGATGATTTTCAGTTTCAGGTGTATGTCCACACTGTGCAATCATCTTGAATGGCACCATGCACAATGCAAGCAGCGGTGCTTCATTTCTGCCCGCTCAAGTAGATTTTTTACTTGAGTGTCAGCTTTCTCAACAGAAACAGACTGTTTCTTAACACGAGCAGTTGTGAGCATACGCGACCACTCGCACTTAGAAATCTGACCGCCCACATTGAGATATCTTGACGGGAGATTGATTTTCCACTCTCTCGCTCACCAACTTGCAGTTGATGATTGCAAGCGAGGAGAAATCTAGCCAGGAAGTGTATTTTCCTGCCTCGTCAACTTGAAGATGACAAGAGCGAGCAATGAAAAAAACTCGGCTCCGCGGAGCGAAGTCTTTCGGAACTCCGCGAGCGCCGCATAACACAGAGTGCAGAAAACTCCACAAACTCTGCAAACAGTGTTCACCGCCCAGGCTTAGATAAAACAGTCATTTTGCTGGAATCAAAATGGCACAAAGTTGGCAACACTGCAATACTTCACTTAATCTCTTCAAATGCCTTTACACACTCATCCATCCAATCAAAATGACAACCCTTCTTCAATAGGTTCCTCAAGGGTAGTGAAAAGCTGACAAAATTCTGGATTAATTTTGAACAGCCAACCCAGGGAAAGTGTGCACCTGATCCTTATTGGCAGGTCTGGGAGATCGCACAATATTACTTGCTGAATCCAATTTAAGACTAAGTTCCTCCCCCAAGATAGTAGGACCCAAATATGTGACAAAAGGTACCCTGAATTTGTACTTTTCCTTTTTGACAACCAAGTGAGCATCCTGGAGTCGCTGTAACACTTTCCAGAGAACATAGACATAGAGTATAATTGTCTTTGCCTTACATAAATCAAGGCCCACTTCAATGCTGTCCGTAGTGTTGATGCAAAGCTGAATTCAAGTTGTGAACCCTGCTGTCCGCACTGTAGATCGAAGGCAGTAATAAGCACAGATATCGACGAAGAATTGTTATCACTTATTTTAACAAAGTCTGAGGACAGAGTACAATTGTCTCTGCCTTACATACATCAAGGCTAAATTCAATGCTGTCTGTAGTGTAGATCCAAAACTGAATCCAAAGTTGTGAACCCTGCTGTTCGCAGTGTAGATCGAAGGCAGTAATCGATACACACATAAGTCTGCGGTGCTGTTTTGCTGAGTTCGCAATGAGCCTGTATCGAGGAGGCACGTGGTCATGGTGGCAGCCACATAGCAGGGTGCGGACCTTCGCTGTGTCGGAGTCTCTTTTCTTTGCAGAAGTGAACCACGCCCAAGGGGTAGGCTAATTATTTATAGTCTTACGCTGACGTTGCATACGTTGGACCAGCCCACTCCGCTTCTGCTTCAAGGGGGGGAGACAACACAGGTACATGACCGAGATATTCTCCAGACTCTGAGATAATATGGTTACGTCCACTGTGCAGTACACTACGGGGCAGATTTACAAGCCACTTGCGCCACTTTTGCGTCACTTTTCCCATGTTAAAAGTGACGCAAAAGTGGCGCAAGGGGCTTGTAAATCTGCCCCTACATGTATTAATAGTATATCTACACATGGAAAAGTTTTTGGTTTCTATAGTGAGTTGTGTATAGCATTTCACCGGTAGTCTTGGCATTGTGTACATTATTGTTGATCTGTGAGTTCTTTCCCTTATTCATAGTTGGTTGACACATCTCTGAACATTTAGCTAGTGTGCTGTTGAGGGGATATATTATTTTGGGAAGGTCTGTTGTCCTGTTTTGCTCTGCCTCTGAGGTAGTAGAGGGGGAGGGGTCAGGAGGGGTGCTTGTAGTGGTGGTGGTGTTGGGTATTGTGATTTTGTTGGTGTCGAAAGTTTAAAATTAGTACCTCTATCACATATTCCTCTTTAAATATGGGTATAAGTTGGATGTATTGTACGCAGTACATAGTCGACGTCCTTACACTAGTTCAATGTTAATGTTAATTTGTTAGTGGTAAGTGGAACTATTGCCAATTCTTTTTAGGTAGCATTACAGATTTGGCTTATTGTTGAAAATATGGGCAAGTGATGAACATTATAATTAGTAATTGTCATTTAAAAAACCTTTGAAATTCACTGAAAAAACCATAGGTTTCAGACAGGTTATAGTTAGGAATTAGCATCTAAAAAACCTTTCAAATTCACTGAAAAAAACATAGGTTTCAGACATGTTATAGTTAGGAATTATCATTTAAAAAACCTTAGAAATTCACTGAAAAAACCATAGGTTTCAGGGGTGTTACAGTTAGCTGGACATTTCACTCATACAAAACCATTGAATTTACTCCGTTAAAGTTAGTTTTGTATGAGTGAAATATCCAACTAACTATAACACCCCTGAAACCTATGTTTTTTTCGTTGAATTTCTAAGGTTTTTTAAATGATAATTCCTAACTATAACATGTCTGAAAACTATAGTTATTTCAGTGAATATATATATTACCTACTTGCGGTCGCCAGTAGGTATATATAGTTAGGATTTTTTCTCTATGGGTTTTTTGAAAATTCTATGTCTAATAACTTTGGCGTTTGTGGACGGAATAGGCTGAAATTTTCAGGAAAATGGCACATTTTGTTTCTGAGCAGCCCCTGGAAATTTGGGGGGGGGTTCGTCAAGGGGGGGCCGAGAAAAAAGGGGGGTCCCAAAACGCGTTTTTCCAATGTTAATTTCCATAGGGCGGTTGGCCTCACTTTTAGCCCGAACGGCTGAATGGATTTGCACGAAACTTGGCAAAATTGTAGGGACTGGTAGCCCGATGTGCCTTTGCTAGGTCTCAATATATATGCTCCAGTGGATTTTGAGAAATTAACGTTCAAAAAAAGATATATATCTGTAACAGCGCACCGGGCAGCGCTCCGCTTCGCGTACTTTTCGCGTTACGGAGCTTTGTGAAGCGAAGCTGATTGGTTCTCCGGCATCTGTAAACATTCCAAACAGTCCGGAGCGGCCGCCATCTTGTCTCTCGGTAGGATCGAGAGACAAGAGGAGGCCAAAGCGAAGGGGCAAATGACCATAAGGGGGCATAGTAGATCCTCCCTGACCCCCTAGGTTTGATGTGGAGGTTTTAAAAGGGCCCCGCGGGGCAAAAAAAAAAAAATAATAATAATCGAACGGCTGAATGGATTTGCACGAAACTTGGCAAAATTGTAGGGACTGGTAGCCCGATGTGCCTTTGCTAGGTCTCAATATATGTGCTCCAGTGGATTTTGAGAAATTAACGTTCAAAAAAAGATATATATCTGTAACAGCGCTCCGGGTAGCGCTCCCCTTCGCGTACTTTTCGCGTTACGGAGCTTTGTGAAGCGAAGCTGATTGGTTCTCCGGCGTCTGTAAACATTCCAAACAGTCCGTAGCGGCCGCCATCTTGTCTCTCGGTAGGATCGAGAGACAAGAGGAGGCCAAAGCGAAGGGGCAAATGACCATAAGGGGGCATAGTAGATCCTCCCTGACCCCATAGGTTTGATGTGGAGGCTTTAAAAGGGCTCCGCGGGGCAAAAAAAAACAAAATCGTTTTTTTTGGTGGGGTGCGCCCGGTTAGCGTAACGGGAAGCGGACTGGGGAGCGTACTACAAGGAAACAAGAATGATTGACTTTTAACTTATTGTATGTTTATAGACTATTTTTTCTTTTTTTTCTGCTGAGTGACGTCTCGGCCTATCTCCACGGGATGCAGTCCCTACCATCTCGGCGTTTAAGCCCAGGGGGACCGGTAGTGTGGGAGAGATAACGTCTGTTAACGTTCGATTCGAAGGAAATCAGGAAGTGTTGAAAAACAT
The DNA here is from genome assembly GCF_964261635.1 of Lissotriton helveticus. Classification (NCBI taxonomy): domain Eukaryota; kingdom Metazoa; phylum Chordata; class Amphibia; order Caudata; family Salamandridae; genus Lissotriton; species Lissotriton helveticus. The sequence continues at coordinate 1,789,231,681 of NC_136061.1, forward strand.
TGTCTGCGCCATCTTGCCTTTTTTCAAATGCCACACTTTTGTCGTGCACGGCAGCCATTTTAGATGCCTTGACCAGACCTACTCTCTGCACGCTGTCGATCCTTAGCATGGCTCCCCACCCTCGCAAGCATCTCCCCCAGGCACTGGTCACCCCCGCTCTCTGTCTTATGCATGGGCAATAAACCTCCCCCCATCTGCGCTGCTCTTCCCTGAGAATCACACCCTGTGCCCGCCTGACACCTCCCTTTCGCCCTATTCACTACCGCACCCTCTGACACTCCTCTTCCTCTGTGTCCGATTGTCCAGGCCGGTCCAAGGCTATCAGCTAGCCCTGCAGATGTAGTTTATGGCCCCAGCTGTAAAGAATCACCCCTCTTCAAAGGAGTTATAGTAGATCAAGGCCCACACCCGATGAGATCCGTCACACCACACGCGTTCCTACTATCTGAAAACCATCCTGTATTGTGATTGGGGAGGGGACCGAGCCTGAAGCGGAAGATTCCAGGGATGACTCTTTGTACATCAAAGTTTTTACAATTATGTGTCACATTAAAAATATATAGCACTCCAACAAAGTAGTAGAATTATAAAACTTTAATAACTTATAAATATATACAACAAAACAAAAACAGTAAAAACATTTAAACATTTTTAGGGAAAAAGAAGGAACAATGGTCAGTAGCGGTCGGTTGTGCGAATAGTCCCAAGGCAGCACAACGTCCAGATTTCTGGACGGCACCCAGGTGATGTTGCCTGGGTGCCGCACTGATTTGGGTATCCGGCGTGTGACGTCCCGGGGGGTGGGTCGTCAGTAGCGGTCTGTTGTGCGAATAGTTCCAAGGCAGCAGAACGCGCTGAAATGTGGATGGCACCAAGGTGATGTCCAGTAAGTTGCCGCCCTCCGAATAACGGCGTGGGGCGCCCCGGGGGGGGGGGGGAGGCGGCGTGAACGGGCCTCCCCAGGTGGAGTCTCGTCTGCTGTAGTGGGGCGCCCCTTTACCGTTTCAGTTGCCATTCCGTCCGCTTTTGGTCCACTGTGTCAAAATCCGCCATTCAGCTGAGTTGCGCCCACTGTTGCGGTGCAGCGATAGGCGGCTGCCACAGGACTCTCAAAATGGCGGCAGGCTCTTTACTTTTTGGGCCTGGTCCACTGAAATGGCCCTGGGACACCTTGAAAATCGGACGCTTGTCTGCTAGGTCTTGGACCCCATTCTCGAAAGCGTCCCCTCAGCCTTGAGGATTCTACAAAAGTCTTGGGGGCCCCCGACTCCTGCAGGCTTCCGGTGGGGAGCGGCTGCCATGATTGCTCGTGGAATGACCACGACGGAGCCACGAGATGGCGGTGCTTTCATGCTAACGCCAGCTTCAGTCTGAAACATCCAGAAACAAGGTGGGGCTTTCATCGTTTGGGAAAAAAAAAAAGTTTTCATCCAATGAAAAGTGTTATTTTTAGGTCATATGATCAAGCCTTCCATCATTAGGAAACCAAAAGTAAAATGAACCAATCAAAAGTTTTATAAACAAGTCACATGACCTGTTATGCGGCATAGGGGATAAAAAGCATAGAAAATCCGTTGGCACGTGAGGCGGCGTCAGTAGCGGACCGATGTGCGAATAGGCCGAAGGCAGCACAACGCGCCAAAATCCGGATGGCACCGAGGTGGTGTCTAGCAAGTTGCCGCACTGGTGTGGCCATCCTACAATGCTGAAAGTCGGCGTGGGGCGCCCCGTTGGCCTGTGAGTTCGCGTCAGTAGCGGACCGATGTGCGAATAGGCCGAAGGCAGCACAACGCGCCAAGATCCGGATGGCACCGAGGTGGTGTCTAGCAAGTTGCCGCACTGGTGTGGTCATCCTACAATGCTGAAAGTCGGCGTGGGGCGCCCCGTTGGCCTGTGAGGTGGCGTCAGTAGCGGACCGATGTGCGAATAGGGCCAAAGGCAGCGCAACAATATTTTCTGAATAGAAGACACCACAAGGCGCTGAGATTCGGTTTGCACCGAGGTGGTGTCTAGCAAGTTGCCGCACTGGTGTGGCCATCCTACAATCCTGCTCCGAATAACGGCGTGGGGTGCCCAAAGGGGGGGGGGAGGCGGCGTGAACGGGCCTTCCCAGGTGGAGGCTCGTCTGCTGTAGTGGGGCGCCCCTTTACCGTTTCAGTTGCCATTCAGCTGAGTTTCGGCCGCTCTTGATGCTACAGCGACAGGCGGCTGCAACAGGACTCTCAAAATGGCGGCCTGTTCTTTGGATTTGGGCCTGGTCCACTAAAATGGCCCTGGGACACCTTAGAACTCGGACGCTCGAATTTTTTTTCCTTTCCTCTACATGCAAAAAAAGGTAAATGCCCGGTACGTTACACGCTTCATCTGCCACGATGTACTCTCCAGAGGAACCGAAAAAAAATATAGTTATGGTAACTATACCATGCATCGTCATATGGAGAGGTGGCACCGATTAATTATAGTGCTGCATAAAAGAGAGATTTGGAGGAGAACCCCCGACCTGCCAGTACATTCATCAAAGAAGTGGCACTGACAGCATCAGAGGCAAGGGAAACGGTCCCAAATATTTAGAAGAACTTTGGAAAGATTAAAATGACATGTGTACATTGTGGCAAATTAATTTCATGTGGACAGATGAGTGTTACTCTAATAAATACAGCATATGAACATCATCATAGTCGATGGTTGGTAGAGACATTTTGACTATATCCTGGACCTGCCCGTCCTCGCCCAAAATGGCGCCGAAATAAATGGGACTCGTAACTCCTTGTTGTGTACTGGTTGCACAACCTTGATATCACGAGATACGTATGCAGTTTTGAAGCACATGGCGGGCGGGGACGAGAATAGATTGAATATTTCGACATCCCTATTGATATTAAGTTCTGATGTGTTATTGATTACTGTACTATTGAAAGTTCGAATTAACGTCACCCATGGTACTTGCCCGCAAATGTATATCTAGATAATTTTATTGTAACTGGCCCTGTCGTATTTTAATTATAAAATGTACGTCCACCGATTACGCAACTGTTAGACACCTTAGTTCTTGCAACCTAATGGCCCGCCCGTTACGTTCCTCTACAGTGTAAATGTCTACTCATCATATACGATTACAGTTTGCTCCGTGGCCGGCCCACGTGGTTATAGGCCCGTATTTGTATACTGACATTTTCACAATAAAGGTTTTTAAAAGAAAACATGGTAGTAGTATTTACATTGGTAAAGTTTTTAATAATAGTCACTGTTTTAGAATCAGTAAAAGGCAAGTGAAATAAAGCAGTCCAATTACATCAAGGGTAAAAGGTATAATACGCAGGAACGCAGTAAAGATAAATGGTCAAGGGCTGTTGTGTTTTCTACTCCTGCAACATAAAGTGATTGATAAGAATCTCATATTCAGGCGTATCGGCGACTAAGACAGCAGGCAGACCCTCTTTTGCTCAACGGCTCCGTCATGGGACGAAGAAACGCCCTTTTTCTCGAAAAAGGAATATATTTTACTTGCAGGACAGTTGTAAATTTTCCGGGAAAGTAAATTAGCCTGGAACATTATAACATATGTTTAAGAAAAAATAATGTTCGAAAGTAATAAAAAGCGTAATTTTTAGGTCATATGACCAAGCCTTAAATCATTAGAATAAGAAAAGTAAAATGAACCAATGAAAAGTTTTATTAACAAGTCACATGACCTGTTATGCTTACGTTACGCGCTGCGCGCCGCGCCCCGGATCGCGCCACGGATCACTTCCGGATGCGCTAACGCGGCGCGTCATATGACGCATTACGCGACAACGCAGGTCCAGAATATAGTCAAAATGTCTCCACCAACCAGCGGTCGGAACACAACCCCTTTCAGCAGGCTAAATAGTTCTGTTAAATGACAACAGAAGGGACAGGCAACAAGAACCATCAGTCAAAGAGGGGAGGGCAAGTTCTTCTCTACCGGGTCACGTTGGGGCGCTACCGGAACTGATCGAATTGGTAGTCTACAGTGTTTCTGGATGTTTCAGACTGAAGCTGGCGTTAGCATGAGAGCACCACCATTTCGTAGCTCCGTCGTGGCCATTCCACGAGCAATCATGCTAGCCGCTCCCCACCAGAAGCCTGCGGGAGTCTGGGGCCCCCAAGACTTTTGTAGAATCTTCAAGGCTGAGGGGACGCTTTCGAGAATGGAGCCCAAGCTCTAGCAGACAAGCGTCCGAGTTCCAAGGTGTCGCAGGCCCATTTCAGTGGTCCACGCCCAAATCTGAAGAGCCGGCCGCCATTTTGAGAGTCCTGTGGCAGCCGCCTATCGCTGCACCGCAAGAGCGGGAGCAACTCAACTACATGGTGAGCGAGACGCTGTAGTCGAAAGAGCGGGCGGTAAACAGCTGAATAGCGGAAGAGGCACAGTGTAGCAAAAGCGGGCGGAATGGCAACTGAAATGGTAAAGGGGCGCCCCACTACAGCGTGTCTTTAGGTGAAACGGATTGTGGGACAAGGTCAAGAATGGAAGAGTTACCAAAAGGCAAAAAGTTCCGCTTGATCCCGGGAGCCGGCCACCTATGTCGGGGGCGATCTCAGGCCACACCAGGAGAACACGACTTGGGGAGGGGGCCGGAGCCAAGCGCCCCCTCCGAGTCCGCGCCATCACACCGTCCCTCGGGGGCCTCCGTCAAGCGGTTCAGGGTGGCACCGCATCACATTGTTTACAAATGCAGTCACGTCCTCAAACAGCCCCCACTTACTTTGAGAATAGTGAAGCTGAAGCAAGTGCAAATAGGCTTCAGACAGTGTTACAAGCACTCCTCAAAACTTTGAACCATCAGAGTGCATGAGTTTCATGCTCGATCGATTGAGCTAGCCGGATCGGGCAACAAAAAGTATAAAATAGTTATGTAAATAGTTGTTTAATAAAATGTTTTACCCTGTTACTTTGCTGGTGTGTTGTATATATTTGTAATATTTGCATAGAGTTTATCGTTATTTTGGGCGGGGTGGGTGGCGGAGCCGAGCTGTATTGCAGCCATCATGGTGTGGAGTTCAGTTCATCTCACTAGTTTCGTATTTGTCATGAGGGGTTGTTCCTAATGTTTCTATTTTAGCGAGGTCAAAAAGAGATCCCATTAGTGGCCTACTGATTTTGCTCGATTCCTTTTGTTTTTTTACACGATTTTTCGCTATCTGCAAAGACTAAACAGAGTATTGCGACTCTGTGCTTGTTTGTAAATAGAGAATGAACCAAAGAGAACCAATTCTAAAACAGTAAATGCTTGGATAACAATCAATCAAATGGAGAGAGAAGCAGGCACAACGGATTACAACGGGGGCAAAGGCCTGCGTTAACTACCCTTCACTATCTGCAAAGAGAGAGTACTCCTAATAGAAATGAGGGGGGGGCAGCATTCAAAGCAGATCAGTGTGCATAAACACGAAAATGTTTTTTCTTACCACGTACTTGACATTCGACAGCTTATGATATTTGCTATTAAAAAACCATTGAAATTCACTGAAAAAACCATAGGTTATAGACCATATATAGTTAGGAATTAGCATTTACAAAACCTTGAAAATTCACTGAAAAAACCATAGGTTATAGACCATATATAGTTAGGAATTAGCATTTACAAAACCTTGAAAATTCACTGAAAAAACCATAGGTTATAGACCATATATAGTTAGGAATTAGCATTTAAAAAACCTTTTTTTACTCACACAAAACCATTGAAATTCCATATATAGTTAGTAGTACTAACTATATATCGCGCACCCGCAATCCACTGCTGATCATGTCACATATTACATCATCCATGACATGGTCAGTGACATCACTGATGACATCACTGATGACATCTCAAATGACATCACTGATGACATCACTGATGACATCTCAAATGACATCACTGATGACATCACTGATGACATCTCAAATGACATCACTGATGACATCTCATTTGACATTACTGATCACATCACTGATGACATCATTCATGTGATAATACGATGAACCTCTTCAGACGCTAATATAACCTTAGATACACTCAGTGTAAACAGACACTCACAGACTGTCACTCATCCATGGAGTTACTTACACACCTAGTCAGTCATACAAAGAATCAATTACACCTCCATTTCCTCAACTATACAGTTATACACACCTTACTTATTCAAACATATACTAACACATATTTACTCTCTTTTACAATCCCTGATACAAGTTCACAATCATCCATACAGTCACTCACACATTCACTGGCTCTTATGCACAGTTATTTATATATGCCAACTCTCACATGTACTATGTTTTACATATGTACTTACTTTGACATGTAGCACTGAGATATCCATTCACTCACCAATGCACTGATGCACACAGTCAACCACCCATACAGCTGTTTCCACATGCACTTTTGAACCCATACATCTAGTGAATCAACTGCTCACACATCTATGCACAGTCATACACCTCCCAGCCACCCACATACACACTCAGTCTCCCATACAAATACTTGAGCAACCAATCAATAACCCATATACTTACTCATATAGCTACTGATCAACACATGCAGCAGTTTACAGAACAACAAACATAATGATGCACAAATTAACACAGTTCAGTCACTAACCCATGCACTCAGTGAGACACATTTAACCACTCACTCATACAGTCAGTCATGCACCTACTAAATCCTTCATCCAGACATTTCTACATCCACTCATTCTTCAATATGTAAGACATATTTTAACTTTACAGAAATACACAGTCACTGGTTGTTGTCATCAGTGATGTCATCAGTGATGTCATTTGAGATGTCATCAGTGATGTCATCAGTGATGTCATTTGAGATGTCATCAGTGATGTCATCAGTGATGTCACTGACCATGTCATGAATGATGTAATATGTGACATGATCAGCAGTGGATTGCGGGTGCGCGATATATAGTTAGTACTACTAACTATATATGGAATTTCAATGGTTTTGTGTGAGTAAAAAAAGGTTTTTTAAATGCTAATTCCTAACTATATATGGTCTATAACCTATGGTTTTTTCAGTGAATATATATATATATATATATGTATATATATATATATATATATTACCTACTGGCGGTCGCCAGTAGGTATATATAGTTAGGATTTTTTCTCTATGGGATTTTTGAAAATTCTATGTCTAATAACTTTGGCGTTTGTGGACGGAATTGGCTGAAATTTTCAGGAAAATGGCACATGTTGTTTCTGAGCAGCCCTTGAAAATTTGGGGTGGGGGGTTCGTCAAGGGGGGGCCGAGAAAAAAGGGGGGTCCCAAAACGTGTTTTTAACATTGAGTTTTTCATAGGGCGGTTGGCCTCACTTTTAGCCCGAACGGCTGAATGGATTTGCACGAAACTTGGCAAAATTGTAGGGACTGGTAGCTCGATGTGCCTTTGCTAGGTCTCAATATATGTGCTCCAGTGGATTTTGAGAAATTAACGTTCAAAAAAAGATATATATCTGTAACAGCGGACCGGGCAGCGCTCCGGTTCGCGGACTTTTCGCGGTACGGAGCTTTGTAAGGCGAAGCTGATTGGTTCTCCGGCGTCTGTGAACATTCCAAACAGTCCATAGCGGCCGCCATCTTGTCTCTCGGTAGGATCGAGAGACAAGAGGAGGCCAAAGCGAAGGGGCAAATGACCATAAGGGGGCATAGTAGATCCTCGCTGACCCCCTAGGTTTGATGTGGAGGTTTTAAAAGGGCCCCGCGGGGCAAAAAAAAAAAATAATAATAATAATCGAACGGCTGAATGGATTTGCACGAAACTTGGTAAAATATTAGGGACTGGTAGCCCGATGTGCCTTTGCTAGGTCTCAATATATGTGCTCCAGTGGATTTTGAGAAATTAACGTTCAAAAAAAGATATATATCTGTAACAGCGCTCCGCTTCGCGTAACGGAGGTTTGCGAAGCTGATTGGTTCTCCGGCGTCTGTAAACATTGCAAACAGTCCGTAGCGGCCGCCATCTTGTCTCTCGGTAGGATCGAGAGACAAGAGGAGGCCAAAGCGAAGGGGCAAATGACCATAAGGGGGCATAGTAGATCCTCCTTGACCTCTTAGGTTTGATGTGGAGGTTTTAAAAGGGCCCCGCGGGGCAAAAAAAAAAATTATAATAATAATCGAACGGCTGAATGGATTTGCACGAAACTTGGCAAAATTGTAGGGACTGGTAGCTCGATGTGCCTTTGCTAGGTCTCAATATATGTGCTTCAGTGGATTTTGAGAAATTAACGTTCAAAAACAAGATATATATCTGTAACAGCGCTCCGCGGAGATAAAATTATATCTGTATTACCTAGCTGTTGCTAACACCAGTTAGCGACGGCTAGTAGGAGATAGCGACCATCTTGGGCTCCACTTTGCATGTGAGTGATATTTATCACTAATGACATGCAAAGTGGGCATGCCAAGATGTTAGCGACTGGAAACAGTTGCTAACATCGCTATCTCCTATTATCAACTTTTGGAAATATTCGCGATAAGCGCGAATATCTCCAAAAACTAACACCTGCCCTGAGCAGTTCTTAGCCATGTTATCCAATGGGAGGTGGATAACATGGCTAAGAGCATTAGCTCGGTAATGCATGAATATCGCTGAGTTTTCAGCGATATTAATGCATTGCGGTCATTTTTTATCGTATTTGCGATAAACCTTGATAATAGCAAGGTTTATCTGCGATAATTTCTGACGATGCTTAGCGGTAAAAAAATCGTTGCTAAGCATCGTTAGGGATAAATATTGCTTAACTTTGGTAATATGCCCCAACGTCTGTTAACGTTCGATTTGAAGGAAATCAGGAAGTGTTGAAAAACTTTGTCTGCGCCATCTTGCCTTTTTTTAAATGCCACACTTTTGTCATGCACGGCAGTCATTTTAGATGCCTTGACCAGACCCACTCTGTGCACGCTGTCGATCCTTAGCATGGCTCCCCACCCTCGCAAGCATCTCCCCCAGGCAGTGGTCACCCCCGCTCTCTGTCTTATGCATGGGTAATAAACCATCCCCCATCTGCGCTGCTCTTCCCTGAGAATCACACCCTGTGCCCGCCCGACACCTCCCTTTCGCCCTATTCACTACCGCACCCTCTGACACTCCTTTTCCTCTGTGTCCGATTGTCCAGGCCGGTCCTAGGGTATCAGCTAGCCCTGCAGATGTAGTTTATGGCCCCAGCTGTAAAGAATCACACCTCTTCAAAGGAGTTATAGTAGATCAAAGCCCACACTCGATGAGATCCGTCACAGCAGACGCGTTCCTATTATCTGAAAACCATCCTGTATTGTGATTGGGGAGGGGACCGAGCCTGAAGCGGAAGATTCCAGGGATGACTCTTTGTACATCAAAGTTTTTACAATTATGTGTCACATTAAAAATATATAGCACTCCAACAAAGTAGTAAGATTATAAAACTTTAATAACTTATAAATATATACAAGAAAACAAAAACAGTAATAACATATAAACATTTTTAGGGAAAAACAACGAAGTAGCGGTCGGCTGTGCGAATAGTCCCAACGCAGCACAACGTCCAGATTTCTGGCGTGGGGCGTCGCGGGGGGTGGGTCATCAGTAGCAAACTGTTGTGCGAATAGTTCCAAGGCAGCAGAACGATTGCACCAAGGTGATGTCCAGTAAGTTGCCGCACTGGTTTTGGTATCCTACAATGCTGCTCCGAATAACGGCGTGGGGCGCCCCGGGGGAGGCGGCGTGAACGGGCCTCTCCAGGTGGAGTCTCGTCTGTTGTAGTGGGGCGCCCCTTTACCGTTTCAGTTGCCATTCCGTCCGCTTTTGGTCCACTGTGTCAAAAGCCGCAATTCAGCTGAGTTGCGCCCACTCTTGCGGTGCAGCGATAGGCGGCTGTCACAGGACTCTCAAAATGGCGGCAGGCTGTTTCCTTTTTGGGCCTGGTCCACTGAAATGGCCCTGGGACACCTTGGAAATCGGACGCTTGTCTGCTAGGTCTTGGACCCCATTCTCGAAAGCGTCCCCTCCGCCTTGAGGATTCATCAAAAGTTTTGGGGGCCCCCGACTCCTGTAGGCTTCTGGTGGGGAGCGGCTGCCATGATTGCTCGCGGAATGACCACAACGGAGCTATGAGATGGTGGTGCTCTCATGCTGACGCCAGCTTCAGTCTGAAACATCCAGAAACAAGGTGGGGCTTTCATCGTTTGGGAAAAAAAAAAAGTTTTCATCCAATGAAAAGTGTTGTTTTTAGGTCATATGATCAAGCCTTCCATCATTAGGAAACCAAAAGTAAAATGAACCAATGAAAAGTTTTATAAACAAGTCACATGACCTGTTATGCGGCATAGGGTATAAAATGCGGAGAAAATACGTTGGTACGTGAGGCGGCGTCAGTAGCGGACCGATGTGCGAATAGGCCGAAGGCAACACAACGCGCCAAGATCCGGATGGCACCGAGGTGGTGTCCAGCAAGTTGCAGCACTGGTGTGGCCATCCTACAATGCTGAAAGTCGGCATGGGGCGCCCCGTTGGCCTGTGAGTTTGCGTCAGTAGCGGACCGATGTGCGAATAGGCCGAAGGCAGCACAACGTGCCAAGATCCGGATGGCACCGAGGTGGTGTCTAGTAAGTTGCCGCACTGGTGTGGCCATCCTACAATGTTGAAAGTCGGCGTGGGGCGCCCCGTTGGCCTGTGAGATGGCGTCAGTAGCGGACCGATGTGCGAATGGGGCCAAAGGCAGCGCAACAATATTTTCTGACTAGAAGACACCACAAGGCGCTGAGATGCCAAGATTCGGATGGCACCGAGGTGGTGTCTAGCAAGTTGTGGTACTGGTGTGGCCATCCTACAATGGTAAAAGTCAGTGTGGGGCGCCCTGTTGGCCTGTGAGATGGTGTCAGTTGCGGACCGATGTGCGAATGGGGCCAAAGGCAGCGCAACAATATTTTCTGTATGGAAGATACCACTAGGCGTTGAGATGCCAAGATCCGGATGGCACCGAGGTGATGTCTAGCAAGTTGCTGTACTGGTGTGGTCATCCTACAATGCTGAAACTCGGCGTGGGGCGCTCCATTAGCCTGTGAGATGGCGTCAGTAGCGGACCGATGTGTGAATAGGCCGGAACCAGCACAAGGCGCCAAGATCCGGATGTCACCGTGGTGGTTTCATAGTTGAGAGGCACTTCATCTGCAGTGGGGCGCCGAGATCCGGATGGCACCGAGGTGATGTCTAGCAAGTTGCTGTACTGGTGTGGTCATCCTACAATGCTGAAACTCGGCGTGGGGCGCCCCATTAGCCTGTGAGATGGCGTCAGTAGCGGACCGATGTGTGAATGGGGCAAAGGTAGCGCAAGAATATTTTTGGAATAGAAGACACCACAAGGCGCTGAGATTCGGTTAGCACCGAGGTGGTGTCTAGCAAGCTATGCAGCTGAGTTGCGTGCGCACTTGCGGCGAATAGGTCGAAGGCAGCACAACAATGTTTTCTGAATAGAAGACACCACAAGGCGCTGAGATTCGGTTACCACCGAGGTGGTGTCTAGCAAGTTGCTGCACTGGTGTGGCCTTCCTACAATACTGCTCCGAATAACGGCGTGGGGTGCCCGAAGGGGGGGGGGGAGGCGGCGTGAACGGGCCTTCCTAGGTGGAGGCTCGTCTGCTGTAGTGGGGCGCCCCTTTACCGTTTCAGTTGCCATTCAGCTGAGTTTCGGCTGCTCTTGATGCTACAGCGACAGGCGGCTGCAACAGGACTCTCAAAATGGCGGCCTGTTCTTTGGATTTGGGCCTGGTCCACTAAAATGGCCCTGGGACACCTTAGAACTCGGACGCTCGATTTTTTTTTCCTTTCCTGTACATGCAAAAAAAGGTAAATGCCCGGTACGTTACACGCTTCATCTGCCACGATGAACTCTCCAGAGGAACCGAAAAAAAATATAGTTATGGTAACTATACCATGCATCGTCATATGGAGAGGTGGCACCAATTAATTATAGTGCTGCATAAAAGAGAGATTTGGAGGAGAACCCCTGACCTGGTAGTACATTCATCAAAGAAGTGGCACTGACAGCATCAGAGGCAAGGGAAATGGTCCCAAATATTTAGAAGAACTTTGGAAAGATTAAAATGACATGTTTAGATTGTGGCAAATTAATTTCATGTGGACAGATGAGTGTTACTCTAATAAATACAGCATATGAACATCATCATAGTCGATGGTTGGTAGAGACATTTTGACTATATCCTGGACCTGCCCGTCCTCGCCCAAAATGGCGCCGGAATAAATGGGACTCGTAACTCCTTGTTGTGTACTGGTTGCAGAACCTTGAAATCACGAGATACGTATGCAGTTTTGAAGCACATGGCGGGCGGGGACGAGAATTGATTGAATATTTCGACATCCCTATTGATATTAAGTTCTGATGTGTTATTGATTACTGTACTATTGAAAGTTCGAATTAACGTCACCCATGGTACTTGCCCGCAAATGTATATCTAGATAATTTTATTGTAACTGGCCCTGTCGTATTTTAATTATAAAATGTACGTCCACCAATTCCGTAACTGTTAGACACCTTAGTTCTTGCAACCTAATGGCCCGCCCGTTACGTTCCTCTACAGTGTAAATGTCTACTCATTATATACGATTACAGTTTCCTCCGTGGCCGGCCCACGTGGTTATAGGCTCGTATTTGTATAATGAAATTTTCACAATAAAGGTTTTTAAAAGAAAACATGGTAGTAGTATATACATTGGTAACGTTTTTAATAATAGTCACTGTTTTAGAATCATTAAAAGGCAAGTGAAATAAAGCAGACCAATTACATGAAGGGTAAAAGGTATAATACGAAGGAACGCAGTAAAGATAAATGGTCAAGGGCTGTTGTGTTTTCTACTCCTGCAACATAAAGTGATCGATAAGAATCTCATATTCAGGCGTATCGGCGACTAAGACAGCAGGTCGACCCTCTTTTGCTCAACGGCTCCGTCATGGGACCAAGAAACGCTCTTTTTCTCGAAAAAAGAATATATTTTACTTGCAGTACAGTTGTAAATTTTCCGGGAAAGTACATTAGCCTGGAACATTATAACATATATTTAAGAAAAAATAATGTTCGGAAGTAATAAAAAGCGTAATTTTTAGGTCATATGACCAAGCCTTTCATCATTAGAATAAGAAAAGTAAAATGAACCAATGAAAAGTTTTATTAACAAGTCACATGACTTGTTATGCTTACGTTATGCGCTGCGCGCCCCGGATGACTTCCGGATGCGCTAACGCGGCGCGTCATATGACGCATTACGCGACAACGCAGGTCCAGAATATAGTCAAAATGTCTCCACCAACCAGCGGTCGGAACACAACCCCTTTCAGCAGGCTAAATAGTTCTGTTAAATGACAACAGAAGGGACAGGCAACAAGAACCATCAGTCAAAGAGGGGAGGGCTAGTTCTTCTCTACCGGGTTACATTGGGGCGCTACCGGAACTGATCGAATTGGTAGTCTACAGTGTTTCTGGATGTTTCAGACTGAAGCTGGGGTTAGCATGAGAGCAGCACCATTTCGTAGCTCCGTCGTGGCCATTCCGCAACCAATCATGGCAGCCGCTCTTTATCGTTATTTTGGGCGGAGTGGGTGGTGGAGCCGAGCTGTTTTGCAGCCATCATTGTGTGGAGTTCAGTTCATCTCACTAGTTTTGTATTTGTCATGAGGGGTTGTTCCTAATGTTTCTATTTTAGCGAGGTCAAAAAGAGATCCCATTAGTGGCCTACTGATTTTGCCCGATTCCTTTTCTTTTTTTTTTACACGATTTTTCGTTATCTGCAAAGACTAAACAGAGTATTGCGACTCTGCGTTTGTTTGTAAATAGAGAATGAACCAAAGAGAACCAATTCTAAAACAGTAAATACTTGGATAACAATCAATCAAATGGAGAGAGAAGCAGGCACGACGTATTACAACGGGGCAAAGGCCTGCGTTAACTACCCTTCACTATGTGCAAAGAGAGAGTACTCCTAATAGAAATGAGGGGGGGGGGCACCATTCAAAGCAGATCAGTGTGCATAAACACGAAAATGTTTTCACTTACCACGTACTTGACATTCGACAGCTTATGATATTTGCTATTAAAAAACCATTGAAATTCACTGAAAAAACCATAGGTTATAGACCATATATAGTTAGGAATTAGCATTTACAAAACCTTGAAAATTCACTGAAAAAACCATAGGTTATAGACCATATATAGTTAGGAATTAGCATTTAAAAAACCTTATTTTACTCACACAAAACCATTGAAATTCCATATATAGTTAGTTGCACTAACTATATATCGCGCACCCGCAATCCACTGCTGATGATGTCACATATTACATTATTCATGACATGGTCAGTGACATCACTGATGACATCACTGATGACATCTCAAATGACATCACTGATGACATCACTGATGACATCTCATTTGACGTCAATGACCACATCACTGATGATATCATTCATGTGACAATACAATGCATCTCCTCACATTTTAATATAACCTCTGTTTCACCCAGTGTTAAATACAGAGTATAATTTTTGAAACCATTGACACACCAATACTAGTTACTACATACGTACTCACTGATTCCTACGTCTACACACACATTCACTCATTCACCCATACAATCATTCATACATACAATCACTCATCTTTACAACACTATCATATGCACTCATACACCTATACAGACACTCACACTCTGCCACTCATCCATGGAGTTACTCACACACCTAGTCAGTCCTGTAAAGAATCAATCACACTTCCATTTTCTTGTCTATACAGTTAAACATAGAGCACCTTACATTTTCAAACATATACTAACACATACTTACTTTCTTATACAATCATTGATACAAGTACACATTGATCTGCACAGAGTCACACACCTCCCAGCCAGCCACACACACACTCAGTCTCCCATACAAATACTTGGACAATCAATCAATAACCCATATAGTTAATCATATAGATACTGATCAACACATGCAGCAGTTTACAGAACAACAGACATAATGATGCACAAATTAAGACAGTTTAGTCACTAACCCATGCACTCAGTGAGACACATTTAATCACTCACTCATACATTCAGTCATGCACCTACTAAATCCTTCGTCCAGACACTTATACATCTACTCATTCTTCAATATGTAAAACATATTTAAACTTTACAGAAACACACAGTCACTGGATGATGTCATCAGTGATGTCATCAGCAGTGGATTGCGGGTGCGCGATATATAGTTAGTGCAACTAACTATATATGGAATTTCAATGGTTTTGTGTGAGTAAAATAAGGTTTTTTAAATGCTAATTCCTAACTATATATGGTCTATAACCTATGGTTTTTTCAGTGAATATATATATATATATATATATATATATATATATATATATATATATATATATATATATATATATATATATATATATATATATATATATATATATATTTACAAGCTCCTGCCTTCAAAAGAAAACATGCAGCACTCGTGGGGCACCAGTTCTTTATTTAGCGAGGACGTGTTTCGGCATTCTGCCTTCTTCTGCTCGCTTTAATACAAAATCAACAGCACGTCGGTACTTTTCAACTGGTAGATCGATTCCCATTGGGTGCAGTCACTGAAAGGAGGAAAAGGATTGGTCTATCTTGTGCCAATAGTACGGCAGATGCCGCTGTTCTACACAGTACCCTGACATGTGCACTTCTATGGCATTGCACAATTCCTCCCTTAAATGCTGCAAAATCCATGTAAAAATACCCTGGGCAGCTGCCAAAAAGATGGTTATTTGGGGAACCCCTCGTCAGCCACATGGTTCCGTAGTAGATAGCATAGGGGTCGATAGATATCTGTGACCCCATCAGTCTGTATGACTGTTGACCATGTCGACGTTACCTTCACAGTTCCTCATGGCAGTACATAGCGCCTTCCAATACAATACTCCAAGGTCCACTTCGGCGCTTAATGTACTCTTGTATATATATATATATATATATATATATATATATATATATATATATATATATATATATATATATTCACTGAAAAAACCATAGGTTATAGACCATATATAGTTAGGAATTAGCATTTACAAAACCTTGAAAATTCACTGAAAAAACCATAGGTTATAGACCATATATAGTTAGGAATTAGCATTTAAAAAACCTTATTTTACTCACACAAAACCATTGAAATTCCATATATAGTTAGTTGCACTAACTATATATCGCGCACCTGCAATCCACTGCTGATGATGTCACATATTACATCATTCATGACATGGTCAGTGACATCACTGATGACATCACTGATGACATCTCAAATGACATCACTGATGACATCACTGATGACATCTCATTTGACATCAATGACCACATCACTGATGATATCATTCATGTGACAATACAATGCATCTCCTCACATTTTAATATAACCTCTGTTTCACCCAGTGTTAAATACAGAATATAATTTTTGAAACCATTGACACACCAATACTAGTTACTACATACGCACTCACTGATTCCTACGTCTACACACACCTTCACTCATTCACCCATACTATCATTCATACATACAATCACTCATCTTTACAACACTATCATATGCACTCATACACCTATACAGACACTCACAGTCTGTCACTCATCCATGGAGTTACTCACACACCTAGTCAGTCCTGTAAAGAATCAATGACACTTCCATTTTCTTGTCTATACAGTTAAACATAGAGCACCTTACATTTTCAAACATATACTAACACATACTTACCTTGTTATACAATCATTGATACAAGTACACATTGATCTGCACAGAGTCACACACCTCCCAGCCAGCCACACACACACTCAGTCTCCCATACAAATACTTGGACAATCAATCAGTAACCCATATAGTTAATCATATAGCTACTGATCAAAACATGCAGCAGTTTACAGAACAACAGACATAATGATGCACAAATTAAGACACTTTAGTCACTAACCCATGCACTCAGTGAGACACATTTAATCACTCACTCATGCATTCAGTCATGCACCTACTAAATCCTTTGTCCAGACACTTATACTTCCACTCATTCTTCAATATGTAAGACACATTTTAACTTTACAGAAACATACAGTCACTGGATGTTGTCATCAGTGATGTCATCAGTGATGTCATTTGAGATGTCATCAGTGATGTCATCAGTGATGTCACTGACCATGTCATGAATGATGTAATATGTGACATCATCAGCAGTGGATTGCAGGTGCGCGATATATAGTTAGTGCAACTAACTATATATGGAATTTCAATGGTTTTGTGTGAGTAAAATAAGGTTTTTTAAATGCTAATTCCTAACTATATATGGTCTATAACCTATGGTTTTTTCAGTGAATTTTCAAGGTTTTGTAAATGCTAATTCCTAACTATATATGGTCTATAACCTATGGTTTTTTCAGTGAATTTCAATGGTTTTTTAATAGCAAATATCATAAGCTGTCGAATGTCAAGTACGTGGTAAGTGAAAACATTTTCGTGTTTATGCACACTGATCTGCTTTGAATGGTGCCCCCCCCCCTCATTTCTATTAGGAGTACTCTCTCTTTGCAGATAGTGAAAGGTAGTTAACGCAGGTCTTTGCCCCCATTGTAATCCGTCGTGCCTGCTTCTATCTCCATTTGATTCATTGTTATCCAAGTATTTACTGTTTTAGAATTAGTTCTCTTTGGTTCATTCTCTATTTACAAACAAACACAGAGTCGCAATACTCTGTTTAGTCTTTGCAGATAACGAAAAATCGTGTAAAAAAAAAGAAAAGGAATCGAGCAAAATCAGTAGGCCACTAATGGGATCTCTTTTTGACCTCGCTAAAATAGAAACATTAGGAACAACCCCTCATGACAAATACAAAACTAGTGAGATGAACTGAACTCCACACAATGATGGCTGCAAAACAGCTCTGCTCCGCCACCCACCCCGCCCAAAATAACGATAAAGAACGGCTGCCATGATTGGTTGCGGAATGACCACGACGGAGCTACGAAATGGTGCTGCTCTCATGCTAACCCCAGCTTCAGTCTGAAACATCCAGAAACACTGTAGACTACCAATTCGATCAGTTCCGGTAGCGCCCCAATGTAACCCGGTAGAGAAGAACTAGCCCTCCCCTCTTTGACTGATGGTTCTTGTTGCCTGTCCCTTCTGTTGTCATTTAACAGAACTATTTAGCCTGCTGAAAGGGGTTGTGTTCCGACCGCTGGTTGGTGGAGACATTTTGACTATATTCTGTACCTGCGTTGTCGCGTAATGCGTCATATGACGCGCCGCGTTAGCGCATCCGGAAGTCATCCGGGGCGCGCAGCGCGTAACGTAAGCATAACAAGTCATGTGACTTGTTAATAAAACTTTTCATTGGTTCATTTTACTTTTCTTATTGTAATGATGAAAGGCTTGATCATATGACCTAAAAATTACGCTTTTCATTACTTCCGAACATTATTTTTTCTTAAATATATGTTATAATGTTCCAGGCTAATGTACTTTCCCGGAAATTTTACAACTGTCCTGCAAGTAAAATATATTCTTTTT
This sequence comes from Lissotriton helveticus, assembly GCF_964261635.1. Taxonomy (NCBI): domain Eukaryota; kingdom Metazoa; phylum Chordata; class Amphibia; order Caudata; family Salamandridae; genus Lissotriton; species Lissotriton helveticus. The sequence goes on from NC_136061.1 coordinate 1,789,250,270, forward strand.
TCGAGAAAAAGAGCGTTTCTTCGTCCCATGACGGAGCCGTTGAGCAAAAGAGGGTCGACCTGCTGTCTTAGTCGCCGATACGCCTGAATATGAGATTCTTATCGATCACTTTATGTTGCAGGAATAGAAAACACAACAGCCCTTGACCATTTATCTTTACTGCGTTCCTTCGTATTATACCTTTTACCCTTCATGTAATTGGTCTGCTTTATTTCACTTGCCTTTTAATGATTCTAAAACAGTGACTATTATTAAAAACTTTACCAATGTATATACTACTACCATGTTTTCTTTTAAAAACCTTTATTGTGAAAATTTCATTATACAAATACGAGCCTATAACCACGTGGGCCGGCCACGGAGCAAACTGTAATCGTATATGATAAATAGACATTTACACTGTAGAGGAACGTAACGGGCGGGCCATTAGGTTGCAAGAACTAAGGTGTCTAACAGTTACGGAATCGGTGGACGTACATTTTATAATTAAAATACGACAGGGCCAGTTACAATAAAATTATCTAGATATACATTTGCGGGCAAGTACCATGGGTGACGTTAATTCGAACTTTCAACAGTACAGTAATCAATAACACATCAGAACTTAATATCAATAGGGATGTCGAAATATTCAATCAATTCTCGTCCCCGCCCGCCATGTGCTTCAAAACTGCATACGTATCTCGTGATTTCAAGGTTCTGCAACCAGTACACAACAAGGAGTTACGAGTCCCATTTATTCTGGCGCCATTTTGGGCGAGGACGGGCAGGTCCAGGATATAGTCAAAATGTCTCTACCAACCATCGACTATGATGATGTTCATATGCTGTATTTATTAGAGTAACACTCAGATGTCCACATGAAATAAATTTGCCACAATCTAAACATGTCATTTTAATCTTTCCAAATTTCTTCTAAATATTTGGGACCGTTTCCCTTGCCTCTGAAGCTCTCAGTGCCACTTCTTTGATGAATGTACTAGCAGGTCAGGGGTTCTCCTCCAAATCTCTCTTTTATGCAGCACTATAATTAATTGTTGCCACCTCTCCATATGACGATGCATGGTATAGTTACCACAACTATATTTTTTTTCGGTTCCTCTAGAGAGTTCATCGTGGCAGATGAAGCGTGTAACGTACCGGGCATTTACCTTTTTTTGCATGTACAGGAAAGGAAAAAAAAATCGAGCGTCCGAGTTCTAAGGTGTCCCAGGGCCATTTTAGTGGACCAGGCCCAAATCCAAAGAACAGGCCGCCATTTTGAGAGTCCTGTTGCAGCCGCATGTCGCTGTAGCATCAAGAGCAGCCGAAACTCAGCTGAATGGCAACTGAAACGGTAAAGGGGCGCCCCACTACAGCAGACGAGCCAGGCCCAAATCCAAAGAACTGCTGTCTCACAGGCTAATGGGGCGACCCACGCCGAGTTTCAGCATTGTAGGATGACCACACAAGTACAGCAACTTGCTAGACATCACCTCGGTGCCATCCGGATCTCGGCGCCCCACTGCAGATGAAGTGCCTCTCAACTATGAAACCACCACGGTGACATCCGGATCTTGGCGCGTTGTGCTGCCTTCGGCCTATTCGCACATCGGTCCGCTACTGACGCCATCTCACAGGCTAATGGGGCGACCCACGCCGAGTTTCAGCATTGTAGGATGACCACACCAGTACAGCAACTTGCTAGACATCACCTCGGTGCCATCCGGATCTCGGCGCCCCACTGCAGATGAAGTGCCTCTCAACTATGAAACCACCACGGTGACATCCGGATCTTGGCGCGTTGTGCTGCCTTCGGCCTATTCGCACATCGGTCCGCTACTGACGCCATCTCACAGGCTAATGGGGCGACCCACGCCGAGTTTCAGCATTGTAGGATGACCACACCAGTACAGCAACTTGCTAGACATCACCTCGGTGCCATCCGGATCTCGGCGCCCCACTGCAGATGAAGTGCCTCTCAACTATGAAACCACCACGGTGACATCCGGATCTTGGCGCGTTGTGCTGCCTTCGGCCTATTCGCACATCGGTCCGCTACTGACGCCATCTCACAGGCTAATGGGGTGACCCACGCCGAGTTTCAGCATTGTAGGATGACCACACCAACTTGCTAGACATCACCTCAGTGCCATCCGAATCTTGGCATCTCAACGCCTAGTGGTATCTTCCATACAAAAAATATTGTTACGCTGCCTTTGGCCCCATTCGCACATCAGTCCGCAACTTAGACATCACCTCGGTGCCATCCGGATCTTGGCATCTCAGCGCCTTGTGGTGTCAGTCAGAAAATATTGTTGTGCTGCCTTCGGCCTATTCGCACATCGGTCCGCTACTGACGCCATCTCACAGGCCAACGGGGCGCCCCACGCCGACTTTCAGCATTGTAGGATGGCCACACCAGTACCACAACTTGCAAGACACCACCTCGGTGCCATCCGGATCTTGGCATCTCAGCGCCTTGTGGTCTCTTCTACACCGGAAATATAGTAGAAAATATTGTTGCGCTGCCTTTGGCCCCATTCACACATCAGTCCGCTACTGACACCATCTCACAGGCCAACGGGGCGCCCCACGCCGACTTTCAACATTGTAGGATGGCCACAGAAGTGCGACAACTTACTAGACACCACCTCGGTGCCATCCGGATCTTGGCGCGTTGTGCTGCCTTCGGCCTATTCGCACATCGGTCCGCTACTGACGCAAACTCACAGGCCAACGGGGCGCCCCACGCCGACTTTCAGCATTGTAGGATGGCCACACCAGTGCGGCAACTTCCTACACACCACCTCGGTGCCATCCGGATCTTGGCGCGTAGTGAAGCTGCAGCAGCTGCAAATAAGCTTCAGACAGTGTTACAACCGCTGCTCAGAACTCTCAACTATGACACCACCTCGATGCCATCCGGATCTTGGCGCGTTGTATTGCCTTCGGCCTATTCGCACATCGGTCCGCTACTGACGCCGCCTCACGTGCCAACGTATTTTCTCCGCATTTTATACCCTATGCCGCATAACAGGTCATGTGACTTGTTTATAAAACTTTTCATTGGTTCATTTTACTTTTGGTTTCCTAATGATGGAAGGCTTGATCATATGACCTAAAAACAACACTTTTCATTGGATGAAAACTTTTTTTTTCCCCCAAACGATGAAAGCCCCACCTTGTTTCTGGATGTTTCAGACTGAAGCTGGCGTCACCATGAGAGCACCACCATCTCGTAGCTCCGTCGTGGTCATTCCGCGAGCAATCATGGCAGCCGCTCCCCACCAGAAGCCTGCAGGAGTCGGGGCCCCCAAAACTTTTGATGAATTCTCAAGGCGGAGGGGACGCTTTCGAGAATGGGGTCCAAGACCTAGCAGACAAGCGTCCGATTTCCAAGGTGTCCCAGGGCCATTTCAGTGGACCAGGCCCAAAAAGGAAACAGCCTGCCGCCATTTTGAGAGTCCTGTGACAGCCGCCTATCGCTGCACCGCAAGAGTGGGCGCAACTCAGCTGAATGGCGGATTTTGACACAGTGGACCAAAAGCGGACGGAATGGCAACTGAAACGGTAAAGGGGCGCCCCACTACAACAGACGAGACTCCACCTGGAGAGGCCCGTTCACGCCGCCTCCCCCGGGGCGCTCCACGCCGTTATTCGGAGCAGCATTGTAGGATACCAAAACCAGTGCGGCAACTTACTGGACATCACCTTGGTGCCATCGTTCTGCTGCCTTGGAACTATTCGCACAACAGTTTGCTACTGATGACCCACCCCCCCGCGACGCCCCACGCCGTTATTTGCTGGGTGGCAACTTACTAGACATCACTTTTGTGTCATCTAGATTTCGGCGCGTTCTGCTGCCTTGGAACTATTCGCACAACAGTTTGCTACTGATCACCCACCCCCCGCGACGCCCCACGCCGGAAATCTGGACGTTGTGCTGCGTTGGGACTATTCGCACAGCCGACCGCTACTTCGTTGTTTTTCTCTAAAAATGTTTATATGTTATTACTATTTTTGTTTTCTTGTATATATTTATAAATTATTAAAGTTTTATAATCTTACTACTTTGTCGGAGTGCTATATATTTTTAATGTGACACATAATTGTAAAAACTTTGATGTACAAAGAGTCATCCCTGGAATCTTCCGCTTCACGCTCGGTCCCCTCCCCAATCACAATACAGAATGGTTTTCAGATAATAGCAACGCTTCTGCTGTGACGGATCTCATCGAGTGTGGGCCTTGATCTACTATAACTCCTTTGAAGACGGGTGATTCTTTACAGCTGTGGCCATAAACTACATCTGCAGGGCTAGCTGATAGCCTAGGACCGGCCTGGACAATCGGACACAGAGGAAGAGGAGTGTCAGAGGGTGCGGTAGTGAATAGGGCGAAAGGGAGGTGTCGGGCGGGCACAGGGTGTGATTCTCAGGGAAGAACAGCGCAGATGGGGGGAGGTTTATTACCCATGCATAAAACAGAGAGCGGGGGTGACCACTGCCTGGGGGAGATGCTTGCGAGGGTGGGGAGCCATGCTAAGGATCGACAGCGTTCACAGAGTGGATCTGGTCAAGGCATCTAAAATGGCTGCCGTGCACGACAAAAGTGTGGCATTTGAAAAAAGACAAGATGGCGCACACAATGTTTTTCAACAATTCCTGATTTCCTTCGAATCGAACGTTAACAGACGTTGGGGCATATTACCAAAGTTAAGCGATATTTATCCCTAACGATGCATTGCAAAGATTTTTTTACCGTCAGAAATTATCGCAGATAAACCTTGCTATTATCAAGGTTAATCGCAAATACGATAAAAAACGAGCGCAATGCATTAATGTCGCTGAAAACTCCGCGATATTCATGCATTACCGAGCTAATGCTCTTAGCCATGTTATCCACCTCCCATTGGATAACATGGCTAAGAACTGCTCAGGGCAGCTGTTACTTTTTGGAGATATTCGCGCTTATCTCGAATATTTCCAAAAGTTGATAATAGGAGATAGCGATGTTAGCGACTGTTTCCAGTCGCTAACATCTTGGCATGCCCACTTTGCATGTCATTAGTGATAAATATCACTCACATGCAAAGTGGGACCCAAGATGGTCGCTATCTCCTACTAGCCGTCGCTAACTGGTGTTAGCAACAGCTAGGTAATACACATATAATTTTATCTCCGCGAAGCGGAGCGCTGTTACAGATATATATCTTGTTTTTGAACGTTAATTTCTCAAAATGCACTGAAGCACATATATTGAGACATAGCAAAGGCACATCGGGCTACCAGTCCCTAATATTTTACCAAGTTTCGTGCAAATCCATTCAGCCGTTCGATTATTATTATTATTATTTTTTTTTTTTGCCCCGCGGGGCCCTTTTAAAACCTCCACATCAAACCTAGGGGGTCAGCGAGGATCTACTATGCCCCCTTATGGTCATCAGCCGTTCGATTATTATTATTATTTTTTTTTTTGCCCCGCGGGGCCCTTTTAAAACCTCCACATCAAACCTAGGGGGTCAGCGAGGATCTACTATGCCCCCTTATGGTCATTTGCCCCTTCGCTTTGGCCTCCTCTTGTCTCTCGATCCTACCGAGAGACAAGATGGCGGCCGCTACGTACTGTTTGGAATGTTTACAGACACCGGAGAGCCAATCAGCTTCGCTTCGCAAAGCTCCGTAACGCGAAAAGTACGCGAAGCGGTGCGCTGTTACAGATATATATCTTTTTTTGAACGTTAATTTCTCAAAATCCACTGAAGCACATATATTGAGACCTAGCAAAGGCACATCGGGCTACCAGTCCCTACAATTTTGCCACGTTTCGTGCAAATCCATTCAGCCGTTCGATTATTATTATTATTATTTTTTTTTGCCCCGCGGGGCCCTTTTAAAACCTCCACATCAAACCTAGGGGGTCAGCGAGGATCTACTATGCCCCCTTATAGTTATTTCCCCCTTTGTTTTGACCTCCTCTTGTCTCTCGATCCTACCGAGAGACAAGATGGCGGCCGCTACGGACTGTTTGGAATGTTGACAGACGCCGGAGAACCAATCAGCTTCGCTTCACAAAGCTCCGTTGCGCGAAAAGTCCGCGAACCAGAGCGCTAACCGGTCCGCTGTTACAGATATATATCTTTTTTTAAACGTTAATTTCTCAAAATCCACTGGAGCACATATATTGAGACCTACAAAAGGCACATCGGGCTACCAGTCCCTACAATTTTGCCAAGTTTCGTGCAAATCCATTCAGCCGTTCGGGCTAAAAGTGAGGCCAACCGCCCTATGGAAAACTCAATGTTAAAAACACGTTTTGGGACCCCCCTTTTTTCTCGGCCCCCACTGGACGAACCCCCCCCAAATTTTCAAGGGCTGCTCAGAAACAAAATGTGCCATTTTCCTGAAAATTTCAGCCGATTCCGTCCACAAACGCCAAAGTTATTAGACATAGAATTTTCAAAAAACCCATAGAGAAAAAATCCTAACTATATATACCTACTGGCGACCGCCAGTAGGTAATATATATATATATATATATATGTATATCAGAACTCCTCCTACTACAAACGGACAGAGAGCAAGCACACGAAGCTGCAAAGTAAAAAGCTTCTTTTTTTTAATCCGACCTTGCTCAGCCCGGGAAGCAAGGAGGGATGCATTTCGGCTGACACAGCAGCCTTTATCAATCTATTTTAGCACCATTTTTAAAAGTACCTTATATATTGTCACAATCATAGACATAGAAACAATATACGTTATAAACATAAAAGAAATACAGCTTTAGTTGAAAAACAGCTTGTGTGACAATACACACAAAGTATACAAATGGAATACAGATATAGTAAAAGTTGCGAGTCACAGCAATAATGGTAATGGACTACCTGCACTACACCTTAATAGTGCTTGCATGCGTAATGCACCGAATAATCAATTTAAATAATGTCCGGTTAGCCCAAAATATATAATTATTGCGCGCATAATTGTAAACCATATATAGCATATTTAAAACCATATAGTAGCTAGGTTCTTTAAAAAACAGCCTAAGTCATCTTATAATGCTAGCGCTTTCATGGTGCCATGTATAATGTGATTTAATGGAAAGCTGCTACATAAAAAAACACGTTAACTGCTTGACATTTGACATTCGAAATTCAAAATGCACATTGCATATTCAATTTTACGGCCTAAAGTATCACCTCATACGACTCACAAATGGGTTGGATCATGTTTCCATATGAAAATCTTTTTATAACGTGCCTATATCTTTGGCACCGGTTGATGAATCTTCACAAAATATTCCCAAAAAGTCATTATAGTAAGTCATGTTGTCCATGGCACGTTTTGGGGTGAGCTATGAAGCAGGGACACAGGGGCCAAGGAAAAGAGGGCTAAAAAAGTTTGTTTCCCCATGTTAATTCCCAAAGGACTCGTAGTCGAACCTACAGCCTGAACCGTTGAATGGATTTACACCAAATTTGTCAGAAAGATAGATGTTGTTATGCAGATTGTGCTTTTTGCTATTTGGTGAAAATCTATTCAGTCGACCTTGAGAAAGTTAAGAAGAAAATTATTGTGATATCTGTGTTCCACGTTACTGTGCAAATGCGTGCGCCAACAGGAATGCTGTGATTGGCTGTCCGTAACCTAAACAGAAAATTGCGTCCGCCATTTTAACAATTGGTGGATGGTTCCTGGGGCTGAAAATTTCTGTTACACTGATGTAAGGGGTCAGGGTGGTGGTACTCTGAACCCATGTTTGAGAAATGGGGGTGTTAGTGAGACAAGTTATGTGTCCAAAATAGATGCTTTTAAATCTGTTCGGTATTCGCGAAGACACCGCGACCATCAGCAAAGCCCCATATTACGTCGCAACTTCAGCAACGTCTTCACGAATATTGCTGTAAATTGAAAAAATTTATATATTCAGACACCCACCCTCAATTTTGCCAATTCACACACACTCATGTACCCAGTGACACACTCAATCAGAAACTCATACACCCACTAACAGTAACACTCTGACACACCCTCCTACAGATGTAGCCAGAGTCACACACACACTCACAGCCACAATTAAAGAGTTATGCACTCAACCACTGATGCACACACTCACTTACAAATCCAATGAGACAATGATGCAGCCACTTAGAGACCCAGTCAGTTACTCAGACACTTACTCATAGACTGACTCAAACACTGTTGCACCTACTCAGAGACCAACTTAGACACTGACACACCGAGTCACAGACCCACTTAGACACTCATGCATCCACTCACAGTCCCACTTAGACAGTCTGGCATCCTCTGAGAGAACAACACACAGACAAATACACCCATTCACAGACCCAGTCAGACCCTCATACACCCCACTCACAGACCCAGTCAGACCCTCATACACCCCACTCACAGACCCAGTCAGACCCTCATGCACCCACTCACAGACCCTCTCAGACACTGATACACTCCCTCACAGACCCACTAAGAGAGCTATACACCCACTCAGTCACTCAGTTAAGTGCTCATGCACCTACTCGCAGATGTAGTCAGACACTTTATTACCAAGTCTCGTATCTACTCAGAGGATCATGTACTCACTCACAAATGCAATCAAAGATTCATGCACCCACTGTCACACTCACTGAGACACTCATGTACCCAATCAGTCACCCAATTACGTTTAAGACTTTTAAAACAGAAAATATGCATTTTACAAGGATTAGATCCAAGCAATGTAAGAAAGCATACTAATTTACAAAGACACTCACTAGCTTGTCTATCAAAGAAAGTCTGTCACAACAGCTTTCATCATTTCAGAATGTTGGCTGTACACCACTCAAAAATGTAAACTTTAGTTAGGAGACTTTACTATGTGAAAACTCCTGATATATGTGTATGAGAAATAAATAGGCGTTTTGCATTGTAAAGTGGCAGAGGTAGGAACGGTTTGTGATGATGTGCAGTTTTGTTTCTGTGGTCCATAACATGATTTTGAAGAAATTGAAGAGGTGGTAAGAACAGGTGATGAAGGTATGTTGTCGACACACTCACTACAAAAGTCAAACTCACAATGTTGATTTGTATATTAAAAATGAAAAAGAGAATAATCAGGGGCGGCTCCTCCATCAAGGCAGAGGAGCATCGCCCCACTGCCTTTCAGCACTGCAAAAAAGGAAAAATAAAATGATAAAAATGCGAGGTTATCATTATTTTGTTATTCCATGCTGAGGCAGTTTTGTGGGGCAGCGCTGGGCAGAGCAGTGGGAGGAGTTGTAGCACACTCTAAGTGGCCATAACTGTTTGGCCAGCCATCTTTGGGCGGCCAAACATTCATGTGCACTTTGGATGTTCTCCACTCAGGCTGTATTACAGCCTGGGTGGAGAACATGCCCAGGCTTCCATTCCCTGTCCAATAGCCGAACCACAGTGCTCAGACCAATCACAATGCTGCATTGCAGCGTTGTGATTGGCTTAAGGAGCCTGGGCGCTTACTGCTTCCTGTTCGAAGAGAAGCCAGGAAGAGGACCGAGAGGATAGAAGTTGTCAGCCAGCCGGCTGGCCGGCATGTGTGTAATCTTATTTTTTACACCCCTTCCCCGCCCCACTACCGATTCGCGGGAGAAACTGCCACTGAGAATAATGATAAGTGGCGTGAATTCACTGTTTTCTTATTTGTAGAGGAAAAGTTTGCCTTGCCCACCTAAAATGTTTTATGTAAGTGCTGCTATAATAATTCAGAAGAAAACAAAATGCCTACTAGAGAAGTACACAACAACTTAGAAATTGAATGTATTCCAGAAGTACTTAAAGATTTGAATGTTTATGAATCCATAATAATCCAATGTATAAATCTATTTTGAGCTATAGTTTATATGGAACCATAGACAGGGAAATGACCTCTAAATGAGCTCCAGAAAAGTCTTAAAAGTAGAGTTTTATACTTGACATTAGATTGTAAGCAAAATATTGAAACTATAGGGGTGCAGAGAAATTTGGAAGAGGGACTTGTAATTCTAGTGAATGGTGACCCTACCAAGAGAGAAAAGATATGGCAAGAGATAGTAGATGTTGCTAAAAGTAAATAATGCATCTTCATATATGGTTTAAAATATTATATATTATAAAAATATAGGTAGTCTTCAAGAGTGGTTAAATCCAGAGTACAAGAAACTTATAAACATTATAGCCTCCATCCCCTACATTCTAAAGAAATTATTGGCGATGCTATTGATCTGTATCAATTGAAAGAAGCACAACAAAGTCCCTTAAGTGTATGGTAAAAAAGTTTAGAAGCTTTGTGTTCCAGATCTCTTAATCTACTGGACTAGATGTTAAATACGATGACCGGACTGTACAAATACCAGTTGGCGAGAAAAGATCTGCTAGAGTTTACTTAGAGGGACCTGGATTTTGGCAAAACATCCCTTACATGTTTTATCTAATGTTTGAAAGTGGATTGTCTGGGATATATTAAGCCATAAATCACATTATAAAAACAGGTGTGAATCTGAAAAATCGAACAGCAAAGCAATTTGTTGAGAAAGTTCACAGAAAGATGAACAACTGGAATCCAACTTGATTAATCTAATGGCATGTCATCGTGGGACAAAGAATGTTGGTGCCATTGTAATGGTGAGCTGAAATGTATGTTTAGAAATTTAGGAGCACCAACATGGTTTCTATCACTCAGTTGTGCTGAGTATGCATTGAATGACCTCTTTGAATTCTTGTGGTAGGCAAATTCAAATATAAAAAACATCAATCTGAAGACATCATGAGAACTCTGCTGATTGGATCCTGCAAATGTTTGCAGATATTTTAACCAGAGATTTCAAGCCATGATGGCTTTTATCTACAACAAAAATCATTCTCCTCTAGGTGAAGTCACTAATTTATTTTGGTGCAAAGAGTACCAAGCTAGAGGAGCTCCACATATTCACATGCTGCTATGGGTAAAAATGCCCCAAAGTTTGAAACAGATACTGATGTATCGGTCTTGTCTTTCATAGAGCAGTGTGTGACTTGTACAGTCCCAAAGGACAGTGTTGACAAGATATTTAGACATTAAGTTCTATGATTCCAAAATCATAGGTGTGGAAAATACTCTTGAAGAAAATATAGAGGCAAAGTACATTTTTACACAAGATGTCATCGCCGGAAGAATCGTACCCTTAGGGACGTGGGCGAACAACGCGTGCCTCACCTGTATGTATCGAAAATATTCGTTCTGGTGCAGTTTATACTGGGCCACCAAGGACTCAAACATGTGGACCGTACCCTTCCCCCACACGTCCGCAATCTTCACAATGCCAATTAAGTCCAGTTATCAAAGCCCTTAGACTTCCACATACAGCCCAACTTCTCCGAATTCAATAAAGGGGTGGCCCATGTAAGTCTACCCTCCCACCCCAAACATTTGTTAGCAGCATGCCAGACGCGCACCACATGGGCAGTGGGACCAGTCAGCGGAAACCTACCCGGCCTGGAGTACAGAACCCTCTCCAGCGAACCACCAGGCGCCTGACCCCGATCCATTGCATAACCCGGGTATCCAGGGATCCCGTATACTATGTTGTTCACTGCAGCCAGCTGGGAGGCCCAATAATATTTACGAATGTTCGGGAGCCCGATACCCCCATCGTACCAAGGAAGAGTCAACTTGCTGTAGGCAATCCGAGCACTACCCCCCCAGAGAAGCCGTCTCTGGAGAGCCTCTATCTCCTTGAAGTAAGCCACCGGCACAAGGTCCATCGAGTTTTGCAATGCGTACAAAAACCGAGGGAGCACCATCATTTTAAACAAGACCGCCCTCCCAAGCAGAGAGAGTGGGAGGGACCTCCAACGCTCCATATCTGCCCTGCACCTAGTCAACGGAGCGACCAAGTTCCGTTCGTTCCGCAGCTGCAGATCTAGCGTTATATACATACCTAGATACCGAAACCCAACTTTTTCTATCCGCACCGGACATGACCGCGGAACCACCGGAGGATCCCCTGCCACCACAAACATCATCGACTTGTCCCAATTAATGATCAGTCCAGAATACCTACTGAAAATGGCTAACACATCTAGGAATACTCCGAATGACTCCTTACGTCTAGTGAGGTAAAGCAAGACATCATCTGCGTAAAGTAAAATCTTGTCCTCCCACTCCGGCGTCCAACGCAGACCCCGAATCGATCTGACCCAACGCACCCACGCGGCGAGCGGCTCCACCGCAAGCGCAAATAGCAGGGGCGACAGCGGGCATCCTTGTCTCGTCCCCCTCCCGAGCTGAAAATCGCGGGATTTGCAGTTATTGACTATTATTCTAGCTAAAGGCTTAGAGTACAATTAGCGAACCCATCCTACAAATTTACTGCCAAACCCCAACTTCCCCAAGACTGCAAACAAATACCTCCACTCCACCCGGTCAAAAGCCATCGACGCATCCAAAGAGACCAACACCGTCTGTTCGTGTATTTTCGAAGCACCCTCGAGGATCGCCTGCAGCCGTCGCAAATTCAACGCCGTATTCCGGTGCGGCATAAACCCCGACTGATCCGGGTGAATCAGGGTCATAATTACCTTAACTAGTCTGGTTGCCAGGAGCTTCGCAAGAATCTTAGGCTCCGCATTCAGCGGCGATATAGGCCTATACGAAGAGCACTGCGTCTTAAGTTTGCACTCCTTGTAAAGACCACTACGTTAGCTATACGCTGATCGTACGGGAGCTCTCCCACCTCTCTACTCTCCAAAAACATAGCACGCACGTACGGAGCCAACTTGCTAGCATTTAACTTATACAATTCAATAGGAATCCCATTTGGACCAGTCGCTTTGCCCGATTTAACCTGCCTAATCGCTTGGGCCACTTTGTCATCCGTGAACGCGGAGTCAAGATAATCCCTATGTTCCTCTGACAGACGGGGCATGACAATATCCTTAATCAATTCACCATTTTCCACCTCCTTGTAGGCACTCCCCGCTGTATACACCGCCTGATAATAATCTGCGAACTCATCAGCTATCTCCTGCGGGTCCGTTAACAGGTGCGACGCCTTACCTTCTAACTCCGGCACCAACATCGAGGTTCGATCCCCTCTCTCGAGCCATGCTATCAATTTACCGGCCTTGTCCCCATGTTCATATATTTTACTCTGTACGGCCGCCTGACTAGCCACTGCCTTATTGCGATATTCCTCCTCACGAAGGCGCAACTGATGCAGGTCAACTGGAGCCCTCGACTCATTAAACTTCTCCTCTAAACTCAGAATTTCTGCCTCTATCCGGATCATATCAGCCAGCGCCCTCTTCTTCTTCCCAAGCACATGATTTGTTCAAGTTTGCTCCACTCGTTGCAAGGATTTTCCCTTACATCCTGGTAGTTTGTCCTTGAATGATCTAGAATGGGACATGTTCCTGTCAGTGGTGTACTGCAGTGCCAGTGCCTGGTTCAGATTTTATTGTTTTTAACATTTTTACATCAGCTAGCATAAGGAATGTTACCAATCTGCAATTTAGTTGTATATTTTCTATATTTAAACAGGCTAGCATCGCGTGTCTCCTGGTGCTAATGCCTTTCTGTTTTAGGGGTTCTTTGAGAAACTGTTGTCGAGCTTGTTGCAGTTCCTTGCATAAACAAATCAGATGTAATATGTCACTTTGTTTGGCTTTGCATAGCCTGCACAGCTCTTGAGCTAGTGTCCTTAGCCATGGTGGAAAGTGCTGGGTTCCCATTCTATGCCTGAAAGAAAATCATTTTTATAGATTTTGGGTAGCCCTGGCTAAAAAATGGTTGTGGAGCCAGTGATTTATAGGAGTTGAGAGTCATCCAGGTGTGTGATCTGTTTGAAAAGCTTGCTTGGTCCTCCACCAGAGAGATTTGTTTTAAGGTTTTCCAGACCAGTTTTTTAAAATTGTGATAGCCAATTTGCGCATCACCGAGTTCTGTGAGTTTAGTAGACTTTAGTGCTAGCTGAAGATAGCTTCTGGCTTGGGAATGCTCCCTATGCTGTATATCCCCCCACAACAGATTGTTTAGCGTGTTTTTGGGGACATTTCTGGCCCGGTGCAAACAGATGATATAAGCACCATACCTAGTTAGATCTTGCCGTAAGAGGCCAAACTCCAACCTTATTTGAGCAGGTGATGTGTAGGACGGAAGGCTGAACATAAGTCTATTGGCTTTGACCTGCATAATGTCCAACTGATTGGCATCCCATCCCTGCATTGCTTCACTGCCATAAGCAATTGAGGGGATTAGTTTAGCCTGGACTACTCTTAAAAGCGGAGTCAGGGTCGGCCTCATCAGTTTGTTTGCGAGATTTTTCATTTTTAGGGCAATCAGCAGACCTTTTCTTCTCACTTCCTCCTTCTGGCGTCGAAACGACCCTTTCTTGTCAAATATAACTCCGAGGTACTTGTATTTCTGAGCTGGGTCGAGTTTTATGCCGCCAAAGAACTAATTTCCAAAGATGCTCTTTTTGTTGTTTATTGTCATTGTCCGTGTCTTGCTCAAGTTTATTTTTAGGTTGTTTGCTGTGGCGTAGTTCTGCATTTCCATCAGTAGGTGCTGGAGACGAACGTAGGTATGACTGAGCAGAACTACATCATCCGCGTACATAAGATTGGACAATGTTTTCCCTCCTAACCTTGGCAAATGTGAGTTACAGGCCTCTAGCGCCTTTGGAAGGTCAGCCATATATAAATTAAACAGGGTTGGTGCAAGCACGCAACCCTGTTGCTAGGAGATGTGGGTTCCGCCACCTAGTTTCACCTGTACCCAAGTATCTGTGTGCAGAAGTTTCAGCATGTTTAGAGTAGACTACAGTAAACCCCATTGTGCCTAAAACCCCCAAAGTCTTTCCCTCTCCACGTTATCGGATGCAGCGCTAAAGTCAATGTAACATACATATAAAGGTAATTTTGATGCTTTAGCTGCATCAATTATTTGCGAAATTGTGATGATATTTGTAGATGTGCTCGCCATTTTGCGGAAAACGGTCTGGTTCAGCGGTATTATCGAGTTCGACTCTGCCCAGTTTGTCAGCTCCTCTAGAATAGTGCCCGCAAAATATTTTGCGGCATTGTCTATTAGAGCTACTAGGCCGTAATTGTTAGGCTCCAATTTGTCACCTTTTTTATGAATTGGCACTATTGTTGGGCCCTTCCATGACTCCGGTACTCTGCTTAGCCGCCTGACTTCCAGAAATAGCAGTTGTAGGAGTTCGTCCCAGTCTTCAGTCTTGGCTTTGAACATGGCAGGTGGAATTCCGTTTAGTCCCGGAGCCCCTTCCTTCCTCCCCTTGGCAATCTGCTTTTTAATTAAGAGAGGCATAAGGCAATTATCTGTGCCTGATAGGCTATTTTCTTTGTTGTCAGCTTCCACTCCCTCATCTCCTTTTTATTAGCTCCAGCTAATTCTTCAAATTTCCTGCTGTTGACCCTTTGAAATACAGCACTGTCTGTTTGGTTATTAAAATGTATAAAATGGTATTTTACCCGATTTGCTTCCGCGATATTTCACCCAATACCCTTATGGCGTGGGTGGATAATCCCATTCACCGTCATCCAGAAGTGGGCACTGTTATTGTTTTTTGTGTCGTATAGCAGTTTTGCCCAAAGACCCATCTCACGCTCATTGTTGATGTTCCATTTTAGACTTTTTAATTTAGCCCTTTGTTCGTTCAAGGAGGCTCATGCAGTGGCGTTCTCTGGGAATCTTCTCAGCTTGCGCAGATTTACCTTTATTGATTTTTTTGGATGTTTCAGCTGTAAACTTTGTTCCTTTGAATTTTTTTTAATTTCCCAAGCTTTCTTGGAGCTATTTTTTGTAGAAGAAATTTCTGCATAACGATCTAGTAGCTTGGCAGTGAAGTGTTCCCAACGATCTAGTTGGTCTTCTGAACTGAAAACTGGTGAACTAAAAAGTTTGATTGCTGCTTCAGCCTTAGAACTAATATTGTTTGTTGTGCATTTAATCCTTTTTAAATTGGAGGTAAAGATAGACCCCACAGTTGCGTCCATGCTGATTTGTTTTGATGCAATTGCTTTTATTTGGAATTGTTGTGGGCGATGAACATTCTCGCACTTATCCCCCAATCTATACCCAGATATATATGGGAAGAGAGTGAGACTTACAAAGGTGTGGTCCAATATGGAACTTGTTGTAGTGGAGTAATAAGAGGCAACTGGTGGAGTGTCGTCCGGAAATCTTCCGTTTAAAGCTCGGAGGTTTAGGTCTTCTAAATCTGCAAGTAGGCAGCTATTGCAGTGCATCTTCTTTCTATGTGGTGGAAGACTTTGTATGGGAATATTATGAATTCCATTTTGTATAGCTACCTCCTCTCCTTGTGATGAGCCTATAAGATTTTGATTTAGGTCCCATGTCAGAATGAAAGTCGGGTTTTCAATCACTGTAGCATACTTTGCTGCCTGTTCAACAAGTGCTGCTGAATCTTTCACTTTGAGTTTAGGATGGACGTACAAATTGATTAGACACACCTCCATTTCTTCGTCATCTTTGCTGACTGTAATTGTGGCTGCTATTGCTGCATTTGACAGCCAAATCATACAGGTTATTAAAGGTATGCTTGTGGTGGAGACATAGATTGCCATCCCCCCACAGCAGTGACCAAATCTGCCCATCCTTATAGCTGGAGTAGCGAAGCAGGTATACCCTTCAATGTGCTGAGGAGCCAGGAGTGAGGTCTCATGTAGAAGAATTATATCAAAAGTTGTTAAATACTGCAGGAAGTCAGGGTCGTATATTTTAGTTGCCAAGCTGTTTATATTCCACGAGCAGAATCTGAGAAGAGGCTCCTTCATTCTGCTGTGGCTACTGTCTTGCCTATTGTGTCAATGCTCCTCTGTTTGTGAGATGATGGTGCTCGATTATGCTTCCTTTTTTGAACCTTGGTTTACTCTGGCAGCTGCCCACTGAACTTTTCCGTGTTGGTCCCTATTGCTGCTGTCACTCTGCTGGCGAGATCTTCCCCGTGCTCCTCTGAGTACACAATTCAGGTGTACTTGATGTGTTTTTGGTACTGGGTTTGGCTTGCTTAGTAGTGGCGAAGGATAGGCTGGTTTTTGGAAGGGGGCGATGTCTATGCCCCAGCTGTGAAATGTACCCAGTTCAGCTAGAATTGCCTTTGCAGTTTTTCTTGTGGTCCACGTTGATTTTGTGGCTTCTGGACATTGAGGGTTGGTGGTTTGTATGAACTCTATAGAGAGTAAATCTGTTGTCCTTATACCAGCAAGATTAGGTATTGAGGCCGTTAATCTTAGGCTGTTACCTCGGTTTAGCGTGTCCTGATAACCCTTGGAGGTATATAAAGGGTAAAAAAAAAGAACCACATCTTCCTGCTGGCTGATTTGTTTAGCTGGCGGCTGTATATTTGCTGTGGCCAACGGTTCAGGTTGGGGTATATTGCTAGTTGGATATTTGGACTGTGTTTCTACTTTGATGCTTAGTGCTTCAGCCATGGAGTTTCTAGCAGTGGGCTTCTGTTTTCTCAATGTGGGGGTGGTTTGATTAGGTTCTTGCCCCCCATGCTGTGCCCATTCACCCTGGAACCTCCAGCTGGAGCTGCCGTTAGCCAAAGAGAAAGGCCCTTGGATTCTTTTAACAAGAGCTCCTTGTTTGGCCCGACTGGCCTGTCTATCGTTCTGCAAGCTTTATGTCTGGGCCCGTTTTTTGGGCTCATGGTGATGTTTTTATGGTTACTGTTAATTAGCTTTTGGGCCTCAGTATTCAATGCTTCTACCCTTCGTTCTTGTGGGTGTGCAGATTTATTAGATGGAAACCTTATCTCTCCCCGAATTTCCTGGCGTTGAGATTGATGAGTGTTATGCCCACTATCGAAGTTTGTTGCTGGAAGATTGGTAGTGCGAACTAGTTTTGTTTCTTCTTTAGATTCGATAATGGCCCTAGATGCAGCTCTTTGACCGTTGTCCTCCCCCATATCCCCTTCTGCCCCAATTGCAGAAATCTGATTTAGGGCCTCCTCTTGATCCGGGGAATGATTGTAGATGATTAGAGACACTGGGTTGTTATCGCAATTGTTGGCTGGGTCTGAGAAGATGGGAAAGTAATCTGTTGCTTTTGTATGGGGCTTTTGGTTGCGCCCCTTCCTTTTCAATTGACGGCGTTGCTTGGCATTGAGTTTTGGTGATACTCCGTTTCTGGGACTGCCCTTTTCCTCAGTGGCCGCTTTGACGTTTCCTCTGTACAGATTGCTGGTTATTTGATTGTTAGTTGTACCCACTGAGCTGTTAAAATTGTCCTGGCTCTTTGTTGTTTTTCCTGCTGTATTGCTTTTAATATCCGTTACCAGGCTGCTTAAAATTGAGGGCGGGGTGGATAGTTTGTCAATGACCTTGTCGCAGTTACATCTAAGATGGGAGCTACATTGTGCTCTTGTTATTAGACCATTCAAATTACCCAATTTTTTGTCAATATCGGCAGTAAAACTGCCAGTGTATTCAATAAAGTTAGTTGGATCTCCATCTTGTCAGATTGAAATTGCAATGTGTTAACGGCCAGTTGAATTGTATTTAATAGGGAAGCCCAAACGCCTGCATTTTGTTCAGTTGTTTGCGGGGTCTTTTCTGCTCCCTTTTGGTCTGTGGGAAGTGCATTCACAGAAAGTTCAATGATAGAATCCCCCCTTCGTTCCTGTTCCAGTTCGTTGTTAGGTGAATAGGTTGCTTGCATATCCTCCCATTCCTGTGTGTTCAGGTAAGACATAAATGCCCTCCCATCTTCTTTCTGGTTTGGTTCTGATGTCCATACTCCTGCTCCTGTTCTTCCCTTTTGTGTAAGATGACACCCTGGGACAGGGAGCGGTGTGTTTATGGGTGATTTAATGTTTGGTAAATCCAACCTTTTAGTGGAGGAGCTGTAGCTTCTGGACAGGGTGTTAATTCTGAGACTGGAGTTGGTTACGCTTATTTGCTCAGCGTCGGTTGTCCTTGATACTTCGTTAATGTCATTCTCTGCCTTTGTTTTTTTGGTGTCCCAGTCCTCGGCCCTGGCATCTAATTGAAGTAGTGGTGTAGAGGTTTCTTGTAGCCTGTAGTCTGCAGTGGAAAACTCCTGAGGACTACATCATTGTCTGATTTTTGTTGGGGAAAATCCTAATCTCCCGGGAAGTGCCCACAAGAAGTGTAGTTTCTGGCAATTGCTCCCTTGGCTGTTGTAGCATGGTCTGTCGATGCTGATTCGGTTTGTCTAATGCCCTGCTTTCGTCGTTGGATTCTTTAGGCTCTGCACTTGGAATAAGTGCTTGTGTCTGCATTGGCAACAATGGAGATTGCAGACCTTTTAAAGTTTCAGTACATGAAAAAATGGCTGCCCCTGGGTCCCTAAGGAAGTTGAATTTCTTATAGATCTTTGGTTGACTGGAGCGTGTACCCCGCTGAACCCCATCCGTGCTGTAGTCTCACTCAATTGCTGATCTATTGTTGCTAATTTTGGTTCAGCACTTTTCTGACTTTTCTTCTTGCCTTTTCTCCCCCCTGACTTGGGTGGCAAAGCCTCTCTGGTTCTGCCGGACCTCATTCAGCCTGTATGCAGCAGGACTGCTGTCCCGCAACCACTTTAGCTTGACCTGCTGGTTGTCGTACCCCCGGCACCCTGACTGAACTTAAATTTAATCGTATGGTATAAATAATACGATGGGATGGGATGGGATTGCCGTGTCTTCCTTGTAATAACCACAGACTACTTCTTCATTTATCTAAGAGCTTTATTCAACAGGTGCTCTCAGGTCCCCGTCCCTACTCTAACTAACTTGCCCATCCCCTGGATCCTCCTCTTCCCCCAGCCCACTAACTCTGCCCACCCAGCTACTAGAACGTCTACAATAACACATCTCCCCCTTTCTTGACAAAAACAGAATAAAAAGTTAATTCACAGTTCCTCAATTAGTCGTTTAGGCCAATGAACAGCTCGTCGGGGCCGTTGGGAGCCTCCTCCACTGGCAATCTCACTCTCAGACTGAGAGTCCGTATGAATAGGGTCAATGTTCAGAACAAAACTCTCACTGCATTCACCAATGGATGGCTCAACTATTGTAGCGAGTGCGTCACTCAGGACTGGGGCACTCTCGAGTGCATGCGACATGCTGTTGGGGATTCTCTGACCAGCTGATGCTGTGGTCACTAGGGTGCCCTTCTGACATGTGATAGTCAAAGGATTGTCCCAGAATCGACAGTCTGCCTCCGCTGATTGCTCTTGCTTTATCACCACAGGGTAATCCGTTTCTGGTTGTTGTTCTTGCTTTATAACCACAGTGTTGTCTGCCGGCAGGGAGAAGTGTCTCATCTTCCGGCGGTGATCGACGCGCAGTTTCATTTCTTCAGACTTGGCCTTCTGAGCAGTGTTGACTTCGGAAACACAGCCAGTCGTGGACACATGTCTCAGTGCGCCTTCCCTTGTGGACATTCTTGTCGGGAGGGGTCGACTCAACATCAATGTTGCTGGGCACTTGCCTGTGGTGACATGGGGGGTGTTTTGGTAGACTCTCACCACCTCATCAAGGGTCACTCGAAAGTCCTTCTGGTTCAGAGCGGTTTGTTGAAACGTTTCCCGAAGGATAGCCATGAACCGATCACCCGTGCCATTACCTGGTGTCCACAGCGAGGTGATCTTTTGATGGTGAATGTTGAGCCGCTTTGTAAAATCCTCGAACTCTGGACTAGTGAATGGGGAACCATTGTCTGTTTTCAGCCCTTTGAGAGCACCCCATGCATCAAAGACTTCGTCAAGCATCGCTATAATGTTGAGAACACTCGGGCGGAAACAAGTTGAGCAACTGGGAATCTGGAAAGTTCATCCATCACTACGAGGACGTACTGGCCCGAAGATAACGGGCCATGAAAGTCGATGACCAGTTCTTGCCACACCTCTTGAGGTTGTCCAGTCTTTGGCAGAGGCTGATGTGGACCTCCAGCGTTGACTACTCTGCACTGATGGCAATCCTGCAGCGCTAGTTCGACCATGTGATCGAGCGAGGGAAACCAGACCCATTCTCTCCCAATTCTCTTGGTGGCCCCCACACCACGATGACTGGTGTGCGCTAAATTGATGATTCTCTGACGTAATTTACTGGGAATGGCAATCCTTTGGTTCCTTAATAGAAGCCCGTCAGGGGTGACAGACAATTCCCTCCGAATGTTTTGGAACACTTGCAGTTCCTGCCGAAGTTGTGGATCATTCTCCCCTTCTTTGTTAATGTCTCTCCACCGGTTGTTCCGTAGACAGTATAAGATTATTTTGAAAACAGCATCCTCTCTGGTGGCTTGCCGAACATCCTCCAGGGGAACTGCCGGTGACTTGACTTGATCTGTCACACAATGATAGCAATCTACCGCTGCTACTAAATCAGCTGCAGAAGATGAAAACAGAGAGCGTGGCACATGACCACCAGTGTCGGCTGACTCCCAGGGTTGAAGGGTAGTTGCATGAAAGTCATCGGTCATAACCACCTTGTCACTGGCACCCTTTGCTGTAGCCTCCAACAGAATGTGCCCCGAGAACTTGAGGGTGGAACAATGAAACACTTTTTCTCTTTGTTTAGCATAAAGTTGGCTTCCGTCAGAGCGTGACATACTCTATCCAGTGCCTTGTCATGTTCTCATGTGCAGGACCCATATACTAGTATGCTATCTTTGTGGTTCAGAGTATTGGGTATATGCTGAATGACTTTGCCAATCGCTTCCTGCAGTATTTCTGCTGCTGCAGGGATGTCTTCACTCAATCGTTTCTAACGGAATAGTCCCATGTGTGTGACAAAAGTCGTGATGTATCGCGACCTGTCGTGCAGTGTTAGCTGGGAATACCCACGGTTGAGGTCAAGTCTGGAAAACACTTTAGCCTTATTTAGTGTCCACCTCATTTCACTCAGATGGGGCCCTACGGGGCACTCTTCGCCAAGGGCCATGCCGGGCGCTCTCATATCCACACGCACGTGTACTCTTGTGGGCGTCCCTTGCCTGGGGACGATAAGAACTGGTGACACCCGGGGGACAGGACCACGCGCTCGCTCAATAATGTCATCTTTCAATAATTCTTGTATCTCCTTTTCGACAGCTTGTTGGAGATGCCCGGGCACCCTTCGGGGTTGTTGAGCCACAGGGCGGATTTTTTCATCTATGCGAAGTTTAATCTGAAACTGGTTCATCCTTCCCAGACCCGAGAATAGTTTCGGGAATTGGTGTACTATGCCTGGGTCGTCACCACCCCTATACAGAATTTCTACCAGCCGAAGGTGCTCGGCAGTAGGCAGGCTGAGGAGACAGTCCGCCTCTGGACCCTCGATAACATGAATGACAGCTGTTATTGACATTGCTTTGTATTGTAGTGTCGTGGAAAACTTTCCAAGACAGGTAAGCGGCTCTTTGGCCATCCACGTGTACACCCGGACGTAAGCGGGGCTTAACCACGGTGATGCTTTCATTTTTTTGTATTCATTCACTGATATATAGTTCAATGACGCTCCGCTATCTAGCACAAATTTGGCAGCATGACTCCCTACCCAGATGTCAAGGCGGGGATACTTCTTTAACTGATCTCGGTCGGTCACCATGCTCACGTATTCATCCGTGTATTCAGGTGCTCTGGATCCTGACCGGGACTCTTGTGACGATGATCTGCGGGTCCACTGAGATTGTCTCGACTCCCTGCTGGAGTTTGATGATCCGGACACGGATTTGGTGCGATCTTGCACTGCTCGCACATGATGATGCCGAACACCCAGCCGGGACGCTCGTGCAGCGCCAACTTCCTGTTCCCGTCGGTGATCTCCACACATAACTTCAAAATGATTCTGGCGCCCACACTTCCGACACTGCTGGCCCGTTGCCGGGCAGGCGTCTGTATGTGGAAAGGCATTGCCACATCGATGGCATTTCTTGGTCCGATCCACCCTTTGGTCGTGCTGACCGATTTCATGACGCCAGCGTCTGGCTGGTTGGCGCCACGAGGATTGCCTGGTTCTTCTGGGACTGTCGCTGGAACGCCGGCGGGATAGGACGTTCCGAACCCGGTTGGCCTGTTCTCTTTTTCCTACACACCCTGACTCCATTTTCTTGGCGTGCTCCTCGGCCTGATCGTGCACTCTTGTCATCTCTTCGATTTCGTCAAGATTGTGACTTTTCTTTAGCAGCTTCCATCTAAGTGCTTCAGACTGACACCCATCAATGATCCGAAGCCGTATGTCATCTTCAGTGGAAAATGTGTCAAAGTCGCAGTATCGGGATAACCCACGAAGTCGTGTTATGTACGTGCTCATCAGCTCTTCTGGGTCCTGACGAGCCTGGTGAAACATGTATCTCTCGTAATCAACATTACGCTTGTGCAGGAACTTTTTGTTTAAGGCCTCACGAACTTTGGCATATGTCCCGGTTTCAGTCGGGGGCAGTTCTTTTATCACTTTGCTAATGTCTTTTCCAACTAAATTACGCAATGCAATCAACTGATCTTCATCCACCGTCACCTTGGACCCTTTGATGTAGTCCTCGAAATCTTCAACCCACTCCAGCCACCGTGGACCCATACTTTCACCAGCTATCAAAGTCAGTGGCTCTGGGGGCCTCAGGTGGGTCATGCCCACCAGGATTGGCTTGGCTTCTCTTTGTGGTGAGTTGTGCGTTGACATAATGAATGGTTTATCTAATGTTCCTGTTTCCTGTGACACTTGATCTCTCTTGACCACGTGTGGTTATTTGGATCGGCTTGTACAAGGACTCTGTCGCTGTCCCTGGGCAGTCATGTGATTCACTGTTCACAGTTTCAAGTGATGCCCTTATTCACACTGAGCAATCATCTTATGTTATTCATGTGTTCATCAGTTCATTGCCGTGTGGCTTGGAATGTCGCAGGTCTGTCTTCATGCAACAGGGTCACCTCATTCATGTAACTCGTCGGTACACTGTATTCGTGATACTTTATGTCTGCAATTCCGTGCAACACTACCAACGCTCGTGTCCTTTTCTTTCTTGCCTCTTGGGGTGATGCGCTCCTGGTGCAGTCTGTTATTCGATCATTATTGTGCTCGAATTTCTTTAACTGAATGGCGCGCACTGATGCCTGACTCCAAGATGGCCGCTTCAGTATTGACCAGGGAAGTCCTTCCCGTCTTGCCTGACTTCAAAATGGCCGCTTAGCTGGCAGCTTTCACTATGCGATGTCCGACGACATGCACTCTTCACTCGCACGATGCGTTGCAACAGGGACTCACCAGCCGCCACCACACTGCTGGCACAAAGACCTCTCCAATCGTCTGCTTGTCTCTCGCCGGCCTCTCCCCTTCACCAGGTACGCTTGGGCCTCAATTCAACCTTCGGCTTTTTCGCGCGCATGCCACTTCGCACGCTTTTGGGTTGAGGTTCTCTCGTGGCGGGCAATCTCATCTGTGCACTACTTTTCCACGCATTCATCCTGATCTCACACTTCTTACGATTTCGTAGCACGGTGGTACTGGGTGACTTCAGAGTTTGTCAGTAGGCCTCACACCATGCCGGGCCTCCTAGCTTCTCACCGCTTCAGACGCGAACCGGCGCCAAATTCAAAACTTCACCAATGCTCGACTGCGCTTCTTCGCCTGGGCTCTACTCGATCTCCCGATCACGGAACCAATACAAACTGCTGGCCTCTCTTCTCTGGGCGGCAATTCTTCTTGGGGCACTTGCGTCGCAACAGCGACTTCCTTCCCAATTTCTAGGGACGGGACCGAATGTCATTTGCGGGTTCAGGGACAGCAAGCTGTGCATCTCACCCTCGTCGCCAGTTGTCGTGTCTTCCTTGTAATAACGACAGACTACTTCTTCATTTATCTAAGAGCTTTATTCAACAGGTGCTCTCAGGTCCCCTTCCCTACTCTAACTAACTTGCCCATCCCCTGGATCCTCCTCTTCCCCCAGCCCACTAACTCCGCCCACCCAGCTTCTAGAACGTCTCCAATACCACAGGGATGTGCTGAAAGGGTAATCAGTATCAGTTAATCAGTATCCAGTGCACAAAGTCCGACACCCAATGTCGAGGCTCCCGCTTTCCAAGCAGTATACAGTGACGAATCTATGGTCTTAGGCCAGGAAGGGGGGGGATGGGTTAGGGTCGATTGATGGGACGGGTAGAGCTCAGTCAGCCCACCAGCCCTTCTCTTTTCCCACACTCACCACTTGTACTGGGATTGCTACCTGGGTCTGCCTGGGTTTGACTGGTCTGATGTGTTTACAGCAGTGTTCCCCCTGCTGTGCCTCAGGTCGTTTTTCCTGTGCTTCTCGCTGGCCTGATGCTGCTCGCACTACTCAGCGCAGTCTTCGGCAAATAGCAATTAGTGGCGTGTGCTCCATGTCGCTTCCCCGCTCATGACCACTCCGTTGCATGCTCACCACTCTCACTGATTGCCAGCACCAGCAAAACCGGCAAAAACCAGGACTGGAATCCTCAATGACGCCGATGCTGCAGCTGCAGACAACGATGGGAGCTACTGTG
Organism: Lissotriton helveticus; assembly: GCF_964261635.1. NCBI lineage: Eukaryota > Metazoa > Chordata > Amphibia > Caudata > Salamandridae > Lissotriton > Lissotriton helveticus. The sequence goes on from NC_136061.1 coordinate 1,789,275,730, forward strand.
GCTGCGGGTGTCTCACACAGTTCCTTCTGCCTCTAATGAGACTCTTATGAGGCTGTCGAGGCTGACGAGCCTCATAACCCCTGTGCGGGTGCACTAGGGGTGTCTCATGCGGCACCTGCTCCTGCTTCTGTCATTGAGGAGGCTTTAAGAGGCTTAAGATGCTTAAAAAAGCGCTGGGGGCCGCTGAGGAGACTCGTGGCAGGAGACTCGCGGAACTTGATCCCCGCGTCTCCCGCTGCAATTACCTCACTTGGCTTGGCTCACAATGCGGCTTGCAGGGGACGCCACACGCAGGGGACCACACGCAGGGTTCTTGCCAGCGGCGACGCCACTCCCCCACACACGGTGCGGCACGGTGCGGCACACGGCAGCCAAACAACCAGGGAGCCATGCCGCCCCACTCTGCTCTGCACGGCAGCCTCTAGCACCAGCCTCGCGGTTTCGAGCAAACAGCGGACCGGAATCCAGGAAAACCTTATTAGGAATTAATACATTATCCAGTTTGATTCCGATGACTTTGATTTTTTTTTTTTTTTTAAACAAACTGTATTGAGCTTTACATAAGCTTCCATCTGTAATCGTTTAACTACTATTAACATCTAATCAGGAGTTTTGTCCAACATTCTTCTTGTATTCACTGAGTCCATTAGCAATATGTTATCGTTGGACCAATCCCAACCCTCCTTCTCCTGCTATTAAATACTACAATAAACATCTTGGCCCCTAAAATTAGTTTCAAGTGGTCCATGTAATCATTATTCTATATGCCCCTTCCCCATCCGCCCCTCACACTTCCCACCCCCAGGCGTGTCATTTGCAATCAGCCTTGTTTCCTGCCGTATCCAGGTTGCGCCAATCGGCGATCATTAAGTCGCCATACCAATTCGCCATTGTCAAGTTATCAGTGGGGGAGATCTGCATCAATTTGTTTATCCTAATATGCAACACCTGTCTTGTTTTGGGGTATATCAATTAACCTTCTCCTTCTGTGGCCTCCTCTACCTGATCCTCGTTCCTCCCACCATCCGGGTTCTGCAGCAGTTCAACTAGTGCTTCCCATGCCCTGGATATCTCTAATTCTCTCTCGCTCCTCGTTCTTTTTGCTGTTTGCGTTCTGATTGTCCTCTCAGTTTCTGGCCATTTAACAAATTCTTTTCGCATCTGGCTATACTCGGGCCCCCTTTCGCATTCCAGTGCATAGTAATGTCTCTTTTAGCTAAGATCAATCCCAAATCTATAAACTTGCTTGTGACCTTATTCTTGTTTGTGTGGGGGAACCAACGCAATAGGCAATATCCCGGTGATGTCTCTATCTCCCTATCTGTCACCTCGGCCAATAATGTAATTACCCCCTCCCAAAAGTTTCCCATCATCGAACAATCCCAAAAAATATGTCGGAAGTCTGCTCCTTCCTCATTACTGTTTGGGTAGCAAAATATTTATTTATTTTTGCCGGGGCAAGGCATGCTCTGTGCAAGACATAGAAATGCGCTCTCTTTCCTGGAGATCATTGAATGGAATCAAGGCACCCTCCTCATACAAATCTCCTATTGTGGATAATCCTAGCTCTCTCCCGACCTCCAGTCCTCGCCAGTTACCGCCAGGAGGTAATGCCTCGTATATAACCAATGGAATTTCTGGCACATACAGGCTTTTAATCCGCCCTCTATTCAGTCTCCTATTCCAGCATTTGCGTGATGTTTTTAGCTCAGAGGGGATAGTCTGGTCTCCTATGGGGAGTCTCAGTAGTATTTGAGATAATAGTCATAGGTTTGGGGAGTCATCTTCCCGCTCCCCTGCCCCCCTAAGTCGGCCCGCCACCCCCTTTGTGAGCCATTGTAATTGTGCCACCAGATAATAGGCCTTAAAGTCAGTTTTTGATGATTTTGATGAGAAAGAAATTAGTGCTGATGCTAGCTGCCTATTGGAGTACAAGCGGTGAAGGAGTGTATTCGTTCCTTATTTTGCTCAGTACCCAGTGTTTGAGAAACAAGTAATAATCCCCAAAGTACGAAGAAGAGGAAACTATTAAACAAAGAAGACATTGTAGGTTACCAATTCGGCAACACTACAGGTGTGAACTGTATGCAAATGTTGTTGTAAATGTACTATTCCATTTGTCAGATGTTGTCACTGAAATTGAACAAAAAGAGATAAGAGAATTTCTAATGCAGGCCACGGTTTCCTGCAGCGTTCGCTGACTAAAATAACTAGAATACAGTCTCTTTCAAAGGAAAATGATATCTCATAGATATGTGTACTGTAACAGTATTATTTTCTCTCAATATTTACCAAGATGCACAAGAATTTGCAATGCTGATGCATGCTAGGAGCATTGCCAGAAGAAGAAATAAATATTAATGACTCATTTAGATTAAATTACAAATGAGAGTATAAGTGTGGAGATTGTCAATTCACATCCACTACTGTAATACTTTCAGAACGATTCCTGTGCGTGATATTACTAGATTGTAAATCTGAACCTCTTCAGCAAGTGACCAAAATGCCAACCAAATATGACCTGCTCAAACTGTAGATCAGAGCTAATCTGTACATTGTTTCTTGAAGTAACCGGAAAATACATTATAATAATGTTTCAATGATGCTGACCAGACGGCTCAAAATTAAATACCGAAATAAGACACTGTGTAGCTGGACAAATATTGATTTCAGGAAGGACTTTTACTACTTTGGCTATTATCTTTCATGAAGGAATAGATATATCTTGTGGACATTTCACTGTGCTTTTAAGATGCCAATCTGAGAGGACAGGATACAGTTAATCTAATCTAAAATTAAAACCTAGACAGCCAGAGAAATTACCAAACTCATATCTCTTGATTTGTTAACCAAAGTTCTGAGGAATATTTGTAGATGAAGACTGGTGTATAGTGCTTTTTGCTATGGCATTTAATTTATTAGACATCATTCGGCCTATTGGGGGTAATTAATTCAGAATATTGTTGGAAATGTAACAGTCATTTTACGCTCAACAAAGGAGATTATACAACATCTAAACAATTCAATTCAATAATCTTTATTTCATTGCAGTTGCATCATAAAAGATATACAAAATACATAATATACATGACCACATTATTATCGACAGATGTACAAAAAAAATATACAGTCAAGAAAAGTGCTGGTGCATAACCAAATAATTACCGTAACCCTACACAGATAAATCGTGGGTTGGGGCTTGAAACACACTTCAATAAATATAGTTAAAAAGATTATTAAAATATTTACAATGTTAAAAAAAGCATTAAATTGAATTATAACAGCCAGTTAACAATTCTCGCTAAATACGCTTAAAATGGCAGAGACAATTTTTGACTAATGAATTTTACAGCCAAGAGAAATCTACTAATGCCAAACACAATTACTTGACTAGTGTCCGTAATCAATATTCTACCAGCTTCCTTATGCGAAGTTGATCCGATATTACGGCACAATGGCACTATCCATTTCCTTCTTGTTTCTACATAGCTTGAACAAAAAAATAGAATGTGAAAAATGTCTTCTCTTACATTATTTGTGCATAAAGTGCATTTATCGTTACTAATTTTCACCCATTTTGTCTCGGTTTCTCGAGTTCTTAGTATGCCATACCTATATTTTAGATACAAGGTTTTCGCCAATGGTGGCTGAATCTCATCAAGAAACATTTCAAACTGGGCCACATTTTTTACCATTAAAACATTTTCAGTTATGGGGCCATGCGCTCCAACGTATACTGCGTCATGGCTCACAAGGGCCCAAAAAGAAAGTTTGACTATTTTCTTTGAGGACACAGTCAAAGATTCTGGCTGGCTCCAAAAACGGGATAAACCCAATTTTGTTAACGATGTTTTGACATGTTTAAACCAAGAAATCTTATTGCCAGTATCTAATTTCAAAACTTCAACCAGTCCATTTTTATATTCAATTAACTCAGGGGTAATCCACAACCTGACCCATAGCAATAGCGGTCTTAATATTGCATGTAGATCGGTGCGTCGTATGTTCATATCGAGGAGTAGGGGTAGTAATGGAGTGTTATTAGGAACCTTTAGTAATCCCCTTATAAACTTGTTCTCCAAGATTTCAAAGGTCTTTCTACACACTGGTCCCCAGAGTTCTGCCCCGTACAAAACTGCTGACTGGACCTTGCATCTAAAGAGCTCTAATGCTGGGGTAACTGCCTTATTTGCACATTTATTATGTCTTTTCAGTATCGGAAGACAGTTTTGTTTGAACACAATTTTTGATTTTTCTAATTGGGGTCTTCAATTTAATGATGAATCTAATAGTACCCCCAAATAAGTAAAACTTTGTTCATAATCAAGCTTTTCTCCATTCAGCGTTAGGTTTTTTTTGAAACTTTTATGAGGATTAAGAGCCATATATTTAGTCTTTTTTACATAAATTTCTAACCCTTTTGTGATACAATACTGTTGGAACCTATCTAATAGGATCTGTAGGCCCTAAATTGTCTTATTTAAGTTGCTATACTGCAATAACAAGCCGGGCCGAAGACGGCTGTAATGCCAGAAACCGGTCCCCGGAAGCTTGTTTCCTTTCCAGTAAAGAATTGGCTTGGTAGTTTGGTCTGCCCTGTTCCCATGATGCACTGGGCCAGGGACAGACTAATTTGCATGTAGCCAGGTTCTGAACTGGGATGGTGCAGTGAGCTAAAAAACGGTGATGGATCAAGCCCTGATCTCTTGACTGGGTATGAGTGTTCTGATTAACTCAGATGCTCTGTCCATCACCACCCCCTTTTCTGAATCATACTGCAATAACAGCAGCCTTAACTTGCCACTTAAAACTTTCTAATCTTCTACAAACTACTGTTTGCTATTTTATGTACATGGATCAGCACCATTTTTCATATTATCTTTTTACTTTAGAAGCTTTATTGAATCAACAAGATATAAAAACAACAAATTGACATCAGGAGGAACAATATGGGTAATAACATTCAACTATTGATGTCACCAAGATAAACCAAGCATTTTCTAATTTCGAGGGGGGGGAGGAAAGAAGGGAAGGAGAGAAGGGGAATAGAAAAACTATGTTAAAACAACAATCATATATATAAGTAAGTATAAAATAAACAATTATCGGCATAGATAAGCAAAAGCGAATGCACAATAATGAAAAACATAAGGACGGTTATAACATATGTGAAAGACCTAAACTGTGAAGTGTAAGGACCGAAACTGCGGACATAAGTACATATGTTCAAGGGGGCTTAAAGTTGTCAGAGGAGAGTGGAGTATACCGTTTGTTGACAGAGCGATCCAAATACAAAGTAAGGGGTAACCAATAAAGCTCTACATTGCGAGGAGGTTTGCAAGAGGCAGCAAAAGCAACATCAAGTCTGTGGGAATTACAGAGAAGATTCCACCAACCACGAATTGAGATATTGGTAAGGGACTTCCAATTGGAGGCAATGTATTGAAAAGCGTGGGTAAGCATGAGATCAAGGAGACCCAATGAGTGCGGAGAAATATCCAAAGAGTCTGAAGGACTTCCTAAAAATATAAGGGAATTGGAAAAGGGAACAGAGGGTGTAAAGATGCGTGAGATGCGGGACCAAATTTGTTTCCAGAAGACTTGAACAGAGGGACAAAGGAAGAAAAGATGAAAGAGATCAGCTTCAGGGGCATTACATGTCCAACAGTTAGAAGTAGAAGAAGGAAGAAAACGAGATAGGGAAAGAGGAGAAAGATAGAGTCTATTATATAAGAAAAAGATGGACTGAGTAAGGGAAGCAGAACGAGAGATCTTCAAAGTTTTAGCCCACAGCCTATCCCAGAGCGAAATAGGCCAAGAACAAGCCAACTCTTTTTCCTAGGATAATTCTGTCTTAGATTTGGGGCGGTCAGGATTAGGAGCAGAAAAGAAACGATAGATAAGAGAAGCCTTAGGGATAGTGGAAAGTATGGAGAGAAGAGGGGAAGAGGGGAAGAGGGGGGAGTGACTGCGGAAGAGGGAAGAGAGTAAAAGCGATCCAGGACAATTTCCATAAGTGTATAATATTTCTGTGCGAATGAACGAGGGCAATGAAACTGCATCTGAAATTGAGGGAAGGAGCAAGGTAAAGAGCCATCAAAGAGATGATGAACCCAAATAATACCTTTTGATCTCCAAGAGGACCAGGAGATGGGTCGATTATGAAAATGGATAAGCGAGTTGTACCAAATAGGTAAAAGTAGAAAGGATTCACGAGAGATGATTAGTGGGGAAAGTAAGGGTTTCAGAAGAGAGGAAGTATATTTGAATAGAGGGGGGATAGTATAAGGAGAATTAGAAGTAAAGCAAGGAACCTCTTGAAAGGAAAAAGGCAATAATAAAGAGCGTTCAACATGAAGCCAAAGAGGGGAAAAAGAGGATAATTCTGAGGAGAGCCAACGGGAAGCTTGACGAAGAGAGAAGGATGTGTGATAAAGTTGAAAGTTTGGAAAATTAATTCCTCCATTTGATTTGGGCTTGCGAAGATTCGCTAAAGATATACGAGGTTTTTTCTGTTTCCATAGAAATTTGGAAATAATAGAATCAATGCGACGAAAGTAAGTGGCTGGGATGTGAACAGGAAGCATAGAAAGTAAATAAATCAAAATAGGTGCAATCATCATCTTGACAGAGTCAAGACGACCCCACCAGGAAAGGAAGAGGGGATTCCAAGAAGAGAGTAAGCGTTCAATTCTGGAGAAGACTGCATTCATATTAAGTTTGACAGAAGAAGAAATAGAGTTAGTAAAGAGAACCCCAAGATAATTTATCTTATGACTATTCCAAGCGAAGCCTGTGGAGGTAAAGAAGTGTGGGAGACAATATTTATTGAAGGGAAGAATTTCGGTCTTGTCAGAGTTGATTTTATATCCTGAGACAAGAGAGAACTTCTCAAACTCAGCCAATAAAGCGGGGACGGAAGAAATTGGATCGGAAATAAATAAAAGAATATCATCTGCATAAGCAGATAACTTGAGTTGATGTTCTCCATATGGAAAACCAGAAATCGAGGGATTGTTACGAATAGAGATAAGAAAGGGTTCAAGAGCTAAAATAAAAAGAAGGGGGGAAAGAGGACATCCTTGACGGACTCCACGTTGCAGTGTGAAAGATGAAGTGAGCTGACCATTTACTAAAACTGAAGCCTTGGGAGTAGAGTAAATTAAAGAAATAAATGAGATGAACTTGGGAACAAAACAATGCCATTTTAGGGAGGCAAGTAGGAAAGACCAATCAACTCTATCGAATGCTTTTTCAGCGTCCACAGAGATGGTGGCCAGGGAGATAGAAAGAGAAGAAGCTTTATTTAAAACATTAAGAAACAATCTGGAATTATCCGATGTGAGGCGAGCATTAACAATCCACATTGTTCTTTCCCAATAAGGGATGTCATAAAGGGATCAAGACGGAGGGCTAACAATTTAGCATATAATTTGTAATCAACATTAACCAAAGATATAGGGCGGTAATTTTTACAGAACTTCGGATCGCGACCTTCCTTAGGGATAAGACAAATAGTAGCATCTTGAAAGGAACCTTGGGCAAGACCAGTAGAGCAGAAGGACTGAAAGAGAGAGAGAAGGCGGGGCAAAAGAAGGTCAGAGAAGTGTAAATAAAACTCAACCGGAAAACCATCGGGACCTGGAGTTTTCCCTTTGGTGAGGGAAGATAATGCAGAGGAAAGTTCCTGTAAAGTAAAATCTGTTTCTATGTCTACGAAATGAAGTTGGGACGTATCAGGTTTAGGTAAATTATCAAGGTAGGATTGAAGAAGAGTAGGTGAAGGGGGATTTTCAGGAGTATACAATGATTCATAAAAAGACTGAAATTGGCTCAAAATATCCTTATCTGTGTGCATGAGGACATTAGAAGGGGAATAGATGGAATCAATGAAAGTACGTTCTTTCCGTGACTTGAGGTAATTAGCAAGTAATTTACCAGATTTATTACGGCCCCCATATTAGCGAGCGCTGCTACGGAGAAGAAAGGAAGAAGCCGAATCAGTGGTGAGTTTGTTGAAGGCAATTTTAGCTTGAAGGAGTTCCGGAGACATATGCTTGGTGGAGGAAGTATAAAACCGATGTTCTAAGGATTTAATGTGTGCGAGGGCAACAGTACGTTTCTGGATACATTTCTTCTTTTTCTTTGAAACAAAGTCAATGATGAAACCCCGGGCTGTAGCTTTGAAAGAATCCCATAAAATGTGTGGAGGAAGGAGAGGGTCAGAGTTGAGTTGAAAGAATTCAGTAGTGAAAGAGCGGAAGGAGGTGGAGAAATTAGGGTCAGTCAGTAAGGAAGAATTAAAACGTCAACGAGATGATTTAGGAAGGGGGGAGGAGATCAAAGTCTGTAATAATAGGGGAATGATGAGAGATGACAATCGGTTCAATAGAGGAAGATAAAAGATTTTGAGATAAAGAAGAGGAGAGAAAAATATAGTCTAGGCGAGAGAAGGAAGCATGTGGGGGGGAGAAGAAAGAGAAATCTATGGTGTCAGGATGAGTGAGTCTCCAGGAATCTATAAGGTGGGCCTGTGTAATAGTATCCAAGAACTGTTTATGGGGTTTATGTGGGGTGAAGCATACAGAGGATTTACGTTCTAAGAAGGGATCTACTATTTGATTACAATCACCACCAAGAAGGAAGCAATCATCTTTGTATTGAATGCATTTGGAAGTGACTGTGGGCCAAAAGGAGGAATCAGAGAGTGTGGGGCCATAAACATTAAACAGGGTAATAGGGATAGCATTGATAAGTAATTTAGCCAATACCCAACGACCTGCATCATCTTTTTCTTCTAGTACAACCTTGCATTTAAGACGTTTGTGGATCAAAATGGCAACTCCATTCTTTTTATGTGTAGCTGGGGAAAATAACACATTACCCACCCATTGTCGTTTTAACTTTAAGGATTCAACATCGGAGAGGTGGGCTTCTTGGAGAAGAGCAATGTCTGGGTTATAAGAGGAGAGGTGAGATAATACTTTCTGCCGCTTAATAGGATTGTTAAAACCCTTCACATTCCATGAAACAACTTTAAAGATTAAAACAGAGTAAACAGGTCAAATGCAAAATGTGCAAATTCATATTAATAATGGAAAGACCAAATACAAGAAAGCCGGAAATGAGAAAGTATGAAAAAGGAATACGGGAAAGAGAGAAAGGAAAGGAAGAAAGACCAGAACGAGAAAAGGAAGAAAGAAAAAAGAGAAGACAGTACAAATCCATAAGGATGACTGCAAAAAACATACCTAAAGAAGAATACAAAAAGGAGATATGGGGAAGTGGTGACGCGTAACAAGACGAATCAGACCAGAAGCAGAAAACAAGACCGCACAGAGACATCACAGAAACTAGGAAGGGATGACATGTGATGAAGGGGATGTTCAGTAAGGTACAAGTCTGCAATGCAAGGAAACAAAAACAATTAATAAGAAAGTCGAATTGAACACAAGGGAATAAAATATAAGATATAAAGTTTATAAAAGAACAGAGAGTATAAAGAAATGAGATGACAGTATAATAAGAAATAGAAGACAAGACTACAGTAAACCAGAGTAAATAAGTAAAAAGAGAAATAACAAGAAAGATGACATGTATGAAATATATAAGAACATGAAATAGCAGATCAATTAGAAAGTAGAAGCAATAGAATATCAAAGCATTTAGCCATAATGCGAAGGGGAGGACTCCATTCCTTCACCACTCTGCAGGAGGAGAAAATTGCGAAGGTCACCAGGCTCTTGAAAGGTCCAAGTCTTATTTTGATGAGTGACTCTGAAGGTACAGGGATGAAACAGACCATATCTTGCTCCCATGGATCGCAAAGAGGGGCGAAGTGAAAGAAATTCCTTGCGTCTAGCGGCAGTTGCATTAGATACATCTTGGGTTAGAAAAACACGTTGGCCTTGCCAGGATATTTGTCGTTTGACTCTAGCAGCAGAAAGAATGGAGAGGAGATCCGTAAATTTCAAAAACAGGATGATGACACCTCGAGGTTTTGTAGATGTAGTTGTACGTGATCCGAGTCTATGGGCCCTTTGGATACTGATATTTGTAGAGGGTGGCATGTCCAAAAGTTTTGGGAGGAAGGAGGTGAAAAAAGTGACTGGGTCTTCCCCCTCAAGAGATTCCAGCAGGCCATAAACACGAAGGTTATTCCGTCTATTTCGATTTTCCAAATCTTCCGTGTGGTGTTGAAGAGAGAGCACCGTTTTTTCCAAGGAAGCGATGCGCTGAGTGTTAGATTGGACCTCAGGGAGTTGTTGTTCAATGGAGGAAATGCGAGCATCCATGGTCTCCCATTTATCTTTTAAAAGTTGCATGTCTTTACTGGTTTCCTCCACAAATGGTCGTAACGCCCGGATTTCTTCTAAAATCAAATCCATGGAGGATGAGGAGGAAGATTTGTCCGGCGAAGACGGATCTTGTTTTAGTCGTTTGGAAGAAGTTGCTGGAGGTGAGGATTTATTTGAAGAGGACTGCACTTGTGAAGCCCGCTGAGAGGCAGAAGTCGCCATTTTGAGATTCTGTGAGGGGGCGAGCAAATTATTGGGAGAGCTCAGCGGAGTCTTCACAGAGGAAGGAAAAATAAATTTAGGCTTGTGTAACTTGACCATACGAAAAAGTACAGTAATAGGAATAATACAAAAAGACGGCGTTTAGAGAACATGTCATCTAATAAAAATCAGTCAAGTGACGTGACCAAAACCACGAATAGGAACTGAACTGAGAACTCACAGAAAATGTGCTCGTGGACTTACGAAAAATCACTGAGAGACACAACATTCCTGCGAAACATGGTAAAGTTCAGAGCATCCATGACATGAAACCTGGAACAAGCATTGGCATAGCCAATAGGTCTCGCCTTTGGGACCTTATAAGTGTTTAGCCATGCAACAGTTGATGTTGTTGCACAAAGGATATTGTGCTGAAAACTAAACATTTATAAGGTCCCAAAGGCGAGACCTAGTGGCTATGCCAAATCTTGTATTATTATGCCAACGAGGGCTTCTAAAATAATTGCTTTTAATCTAAAAAAAAAACAGGGCCACTTGAGAGAAACTATAAAATCTAAAAATCACTACAACTGGTCACCGGCTCCCACAATTCGAGCTGCTTGGCACATTAGGAGATCGATAAAAACAGTGCTTTGCAGCGTGTTCATCCTCTGTTTATGGCCATGCTTTGCTTTTACCTTAATTGTGTTTTCGCTTTACATATTTCTGCCAGGTCACATGGAAAGAAGTTATTAACATTCCAGTACAGCACTGTGCTTACATATTTCTGAAAAAAGCTCTAATGGTGCTTCAGCAAGATGTTCACTGTTGATTGGAACTGTTAACCGAGGGCGGGGGCAGAGAGGGACGAAGCCGGCAAGAGTTCACTGTTGATTGGAGCTGTAAACCAAGGTTGGGGGTGGGGAGGTACAGAGCCGGCAAGAATTCACTGTAAAGAACGGGGGCGGCAGGACAGCAATGAAAGCAGTCCACATCTATGTGATTTTTTTAAGAGAAGGAAACACGCAAGCGAAGAAAGAAAGGGAGACAACGAGGAGGAAATAAGGTGGACGCATTAACCTGAATTTAATATTCAGGTTAATAGCATCCTTTGTTAGAGAACTGGAGATCGACAACAAAGCATCACATTTTCACCCAGAAAAAGGCGTTACTTGGGCTTTCTTCTCTTGATGGTGTAATCTAAAAATCACTACAACTGGTCACCAGCTTCCGGAATTCAAACTGCCTGGCATATTAGGAGATCAATAAAAACAGTGCTTTGCAACGAGTTCAGCCTCTGTTCAAATACAAGTTTATGGCCATGCTTTGCTTTTACGTTAATTGTGTTTTCGCTTTACATATTTCTACCAGCTCATATGAGAAGAAGTTATTAACATTCCAGTACAGCACTGTGCTTACATATTTCTGAAAATGCTCTAATGGTGCTTCAGCAAGCTGTTCAATGTTGATTGGAACTGTTAACTGAGGGCGGGGGCAGAGAGGGACGAAGCCGGCAAGAATTCACTGTAAAGAACGGGGCGGCAGGACAGCAATGAAAGCAATCCATATCTATGTGACTTTCTTAAGAGAAGGAAACACGCAAGTGAAGAAAGAAAGGGAGACAACGAGGAGGAAATAAGGTGGACGTATTAACCTGAATCTAATATTCAGGTTAATAGCATCCTTTGTTAGAGAACTGTTGAAATCCAGTATTGAGAAAGACATAAGTAAATAACAAGGAGAAACACGAGGAGAAATGCGACACGGCGGGCAGGGGAGGGGGCGGAGCGGGGAGAGCGGCATGAGGGTGTGAAGCAGCAGGGGCCTGAGACGAGGCCGCCTTGCCTTTGATGTGGTAATGCGAGGCAAGCGGCTGGTGGCATTGTGCACGCGCTTTCACGTGCACTGGAAGAAATCGCCTGGGAATCGCCTGATCTCGGTAAGCTCTGTTTAAGCTGCAATAGATCGAGCTCCCGCTCTCAATGCGCATGCGCATTGAGATAGGTCGCTCGACCTAAAAAGGCGCAAATAGGGTGGTGTCATAGAAGACAATGTGGAATGACCAGTGGTCTAACCCAGTGCAAATAATGGGAAGTTTGTAATAGACAGGTATACTGTAAAAGGCTTAGAGGTACCAAAATAGAGAAGCTGTCATATCCAAAGGAAAGTCCATCAGAAGGAAAGTTCAAGCAGAGAAGGACAAGTCATATACTGTGGAATAAACATTCCGTAGGTCAGGAAGAAAAACGTTGTTGAAAAAGGTGCAGCGCGAACAAACGCGCTCAAAATGGCGGCTTCCTGACAGGAGACAAGCGCATTTTAAGTCAAAAATGGAAATTAGGACATAGTATAGGCAGCAGGAATCTCTTCAGCGCTTACAGCGAAGACCGCAAAGATAATGAAGAAGCAGGCGAAGCGTCAACGTTGAGGCGGTTATGTAGACACAGAAAACTGTCGGAGCTGCGGTAGCGTGAAATGGCGGCTTCCCAAAGCGCGCACTTCCCAGTACGCAACAGGCGCGTTGCGAATTACACTGGAAAAACGGCGTGTAAGGGGTCGCAAAAGAGATGTAGATGCTCACCACCGGTTCCGATGCTAGATGGTGTATGCTGCTGCGAAAACAGGTCCCTTCACATCGGGAAAACGGTTCAGAGAGTCCTTGATGCGGCGGAGCTCCACAACTAGCCGGCCATCTTGCACGGCGTCCAAGCCACGCCCCTCTTTTCATATTATTTTAACTAGTGAAACTATGTTTTCAACAGCATCTGCTTATATCTGCTTCACAATTACATGTCATATTGTTCTAGATATAACAATATAAGAAATAGTTAAAACCAACCTTTTGCAAGATTATTGTAGTAACTTTAGAAAAAAAAAATAATGAGTAAATTATAGTGAGTGCTATGTATAGTATTATTGATTTGAAAGGATGGTTTTTTTTACAATCTATTGATTGTCTTTTTTCCCACTGTCCGTTGATGATGCTTCATAAAGAGCACTGTTTGTGGTGAACAAGTTTAAAACAGTAAAAAGGAGAAAACATTGATTTTGCTATGTTGTATTGAAATATAACAGTATAAGTAATGTATGTTGGCATAATTTTGTAATCTTCAAGAGGAAATACTAACATATTTTTTCTTTGTTTTTCTTTTTCTAGAGTGGATGGAGTTCAGCAAGATTGTATGTGTCAAAACACCTTTCTATCCCTGACAGTTTCATTAGTCATAAGTATACTAATGCACTATAATAACAATACTAATGCACCAATTCACTTCCACATACAACCCTCATATACCCATTTATCCACTCATGCTCAAATGCATTCACCTGTTGACTCTCTTAAACAGTTAGTCACACATCAAATGACTGACCCATACAGGCACTCATCCACTGTTTCACTCACCCAAATACAAACTAAACCATTCATTCACTCACCCAAATAGACATGGATGCATATATTCACTAACCCATACATTCACTGATACACCCATTCCTTACTCATACATGCACTAGTACACCCATACATTCACTCATGCACCAATTCACTTACCTATACTAACACTAATATACCCATTCGCTTAGCTATATATGCACTTTTACCCCTATTTTCTCCCTAACTGAATCATCCATGTTGCACTCATTCAAACCTATGCAGTACCTATGCACTCCCTCTACTATCCATGCCCCTTTCATACACTTATTCTAACATCCATTCACTACTCATGCGCTCATGCAATCATCAATGCGAACTCATGTGCTCAATGCTTCATCCATACACCACACATTAATTTATTTAATCATACATCCTCACTCATTCACTCATTCTTATATCCATGCACCAGTTATGTAGTCATTCGATCACCCACGTACCACTCATGCACTGATTCAACCATCCATACACAACTCATACACTCATTCAATGATCCATGCACAACTCATGTGCTCATTCAATCTTCCATGCCTCACTCATTCAATTATCCATGTATGACTCATGCACTCATTCAGTCATCCATACACTACTCATGCATTAATTCAATCACATATGCACCACCGATACACTCATTGAATCATGCATGCACAACTCAAGCACTCTCTCAATTATCCATCCACCATCTATACACTCATTCAGTCAAGAGAACAGCACTCATACATTCATTGACTCACCCATGCACCACTTAAACACCTGTAGAAGCACTCATGCAGTAATCATGCACTCATTCACTCACTCATACAATCATTCAGGCATCGATATACCACTCACACTGTCATTTAATCATCCTACACCACTTATGGGTACCACTAATACACTCATTAAATCACCCATACACCATTCATATACTCATTCAGCCATCAATACACGAGTAATGCACTCATTCAATTATCTGAATACCATTCATACACTCATTGACACACCCCTGCACCACTCAAGCACCAATAGACGCACTCATACACCACGCATGCATTCATTCAATCATCCATACACCCTTCATGCACGCATTGTCATTCATAGAGCACTCATGCACTCATTCAATCATCAATGCACCACAAACACACTCATTCAATCACCCATGCACCACTGCTGCACTCAACTGATCACCCATATAGCACTCAAGCACTCATTCAACGATACATTTACAAGTCACACACTGATTCAATCATTCATGCACCACTCATGCAGTCATTCTAACATGTCTGCTCCACTCACACACTCATTATAACATGCATGCACCACTCTTACACCCATCCATACACCACTCATTGAATCATCCAACCACTACTCATGCATTCATTCTACCATTCATCCCCACTCATTCCTACATCCATGTAGCAGTTATGCAGTGATTCACTCACCCATTAACCACCCATACACTCATTCAATTGTCCATACACCACTCATGCTCTCATTCAGCCATCCATACACAACTCATGAACTCATTCTATCATCCATACACCACTCATACTCACTTTCATGCACCACTCATACCCTCATTCAGCCATTCATACAAAACTCATGAACTGATTCAGTGATCCATGCCCAAGTTATGCATTCATTTAATCACACATGGAACAGTGATGTACTCATTCAGTAATCCATGTACCACTCATGCATTCATTCAATCACCCATGCACCACTGATACACTCATTGAATCATGCATGCCCCACTCATGCACTCATTCACTCACCAATTCACCACTTACACACATTCAATCAAGAGAGCAGCACTCATACACTGATTGATTCAAACCTGCACCACTCTTAACCCCATTGAAGCACTCAATTAATCACACATATACCACTCATTCAATCATGCATATACTACTGATTCAATCATGCATATACCACTTAGGCCTTCATTCAATCATCCTACACCACTTCTGCCTTCATTGAAAGATACATGACCCAGTCATGCACTCATTCAATCTTGCATCGCCCACTCATTGAATCATCAATGCACCACTCATGCATTCATTGATTCGTTCATATCCCTCTCATCCACTCATTCTTACATCGATGCACCACCAATGCACTCATTCGATCACCCATGTACCACTCATGCATGCATTCAATAATCCATACGCAGCTTATGCACTCATTCAACCATCAATGTATGACACATGCACTCATTCAATCATCTGTACACTACTTATACCTTCATTGACTCACCCATGCACCACTCAAGCACCCATAGAAGCACTCATACACCACTTCTGCGGTCAGTCAACCATGCTTACACTACTCATGCGTTCATTCATGTGCACTCACTATCCCATGCAGGATTTCATGCACCCACTCATTCACCCATGTATGCGAACATACATTTATGCTGCATACTTGATCTCTTTTTAATTGTAAGAGGTGGTCCCAACAAGAGTCTTTTTTAAACTTTTTTGTGATATTTAATTTTTTTCATTTTTGTTCATTTTTTATGCAACAAAAAGGGCAGCTGCAAGAGGAGAAATTTGAAAAATATACACTCAGAAATGTGCAAAAACTATGAAGGGGAAAGAATTAGCATTTATGGTTTTTCGTAGCATTGCCAACAGCGGCAACAGACTGCTCACCGGCAGTCAACAAAACCCCACAACCCATGCAATATGTGGCCATTTGTGAGAACCCTAGAGCCATATTTGTACCACCGCTCTGCACCTGTGAAGGAACTCTGGCCTGGAATTTTTGCTGCTGCCAGTGATGTACAGGGTCCTCTGGCCTCTCGCTGCTCCTTTGCCATTTTCAGACAATTGGGTCCGTAAATGGTAGAGCATGGACTTTTATTTATTTATTTGAGGTTTATAGAGCGCGAACATGACCCGTTAGGGTATCAGAGCGCTTTACAGAGATAAACATGTTACGTACAGCATTAGACATAGGCAAAAAATAACGAATGTGGTTATGGAATTGAACAACAATGGGCCAAAAGCCAGAGTTATATACAATATATACGTCATTTACAGTGCCAGGTGACTCCGTTAGGAGTGACAGATGCGCTATACAAGCAACACCTTTCATTTAATTTCAATAATCAATGCAGAGCCAAAATCAGCGAGTGACATGTAAGCGATAAAAAGGGAAGAACAGCAATTATATACGAATGGACAGAAGATAGCAAAAGGCAAAGGGAACCGGCAGAACATTTGAAGGCGTGAGAGTTGGTACACAGAGAGTGACAAGCAGTATAGGAGATTATGCACAGAAACAAAAGTCATGATAAAAGGCGGAATGTGCAATCAAGGATAGTTATTGGAGGAATTTGCTCATTAGGAAGGTTTTAGCTTCCTTTTTGACGATTGACAGAGAAGGTATTCTTCTGATGGAGGATGGTAGTGAGTTCAATATTCTTGGAGCAGCCCCAGAGAATGCTCAGTTATAAGTTTTTTCCTTGCGGAAGCTGGGTGGCTGGAGCACAAGGTCTCTGGCGGACCGGGAGTTTCTGAGTTACCCCGATACCACAATTTTCTGGGGCGAGGTATGCCGGGGAGTTCGTGTACAGAGATTTGTGAGTGATGCAGGCCAACTTGAGCTGGATTCTGACCTTGAGAGGAAGCCAGTTCAAGGCCTTCAGATGTGGTGAAATGTGGTCAAATTTTCATGAGCCTGATAAGAGTCTAGCTGCTGCATTGAGGCAAGCTTTTAGAGGGGCTGTGGAAGTCTTTTGTAGGGCAGATAGGGTAGAGCAACCGTATTCAATTCTGGATATAACTAAAGCCTGAACTGCAGTTTTTAGGTCGGCAGTTTCAAGGAAGGGTTTTAGTTTTCTCAAGTAGCTCAGATGGAACCTGGCCATTTTGGCCATCGAGTTGATGTGTTCGTGCATATTCAGGTTGCTGTCCCAGGTTATACCGAGAGATTGTTGTCCCACATGAATATTTCTTGCTTGTACCTCTAGACAGGGTCTTGTCACAGGGAGGGCATTTGAAATTTTTTTCACTGTCTTGGATTCTCCTGATGGAATTCTGAAGAAATCCCAAGCCACACTTGCTCTCTTCTGGGGAGGCCCCTCATCATCAGTATCTCCACTGTTGACCTTCTCCACATCCTTGTCCTGTGCTTGGACTAGCTGCCACATGCTCAGAATAAAGTTCTATAAAAGAAAATTCAAACAGGAGAAGTAGGTGTGTACTTCCTATTGATTTAGTTGAATGGTATGTTATCCAGTGATATTTCGTTTTTTCCCGGTCACGTGATCTTCACGATGAGAGGCATATTGATGATTCCCGCATGGTCGTTGAAAATGAAAATAGAATTTAAAAGTACTTTTCTTTGAAAGTGATCACACATCAAGAACTTTGAGGACTATGATTGTGAACAGATGTAGTGGAACTTGTTCAAAATATATGTATATATGTGTTTCAAAGTTTCTGAAAAACATGCATTCTTCACGATTAGCGACATCACCGCAACTTCCTTTGTCACGGCGAACAAAGGAAACACCAAATAAAAGTGGTTTTAATGATAAATCAATCTCAGAGAACGTATTTTAAAGATCATATGACTAAACAACTAGTGTCAAACATTGATTAAAATATCTCTATATGTTTGTTTCAGAGTGTCTGAAAAACACGCGCGCTTCACGATTAGAGACATCACTACGATTTACGGTGTGACCGCAAACACAGGAAACACTAAGTAAAAGTGTTTTTCTTGCAAAATCATTATAGGCTGACAACTTTAAAGAGGAGATTACTAAGCAACTTGTGTCAAACATCGATTAAAATATGTCTATATATGTGTCCAGAGTTTCTGAAAAAAAGGCACTCTTCGTGGCGCAGGGATCACAAAGACGTTGCGACAATAAAAAAAAAACAAAGAAACATAGTTATTAATCAACTGAAAGAAATAATAATTGATACCTTTCTAAAAGACTCTAAACCAGACAATCTTGCACTTCTGCAAATCAGAAAAAGTGTGTTTTCACTGCAGTATCATCTTGTACAGCTATCGGTTAAAGATGCTCAAGGAACAATTACAACAGCACACTTTCAGACACACAAGGCCATTGGACACATTTAGTTAGTGTTCGCCACACTATTGTACTGTAGAAGATACACTATACATTAAGTGAACTGGGTAGCACTTAAAAGCCAGCCATTAAAAATTAGTTCAGTTGGATAGTAGTGTAGTACAGAACAGTCAATATTCTGTGTAATTCCCGCTAATCCTTAAAACCTGCATGTTTGTGTACAATATAAACTTTGGGTGAGGTACCTAGAATGATTCCAAGCACCCCCATAGTATATGTTGGCCTAGTGATAAACTAGTTCATAGAGCCACCGTAGCCCCCCCTAACCCAACCAGGGAGTGAATGGTTTCTGGCAACCACTGAACATGACAACCCTGATCCGTCAGGGATCCTGGTAACAGGTCTAGAACCCTTTCGCTTAGACACTCATGCTCTTTTGTTCTTAGAGAAATATACAGAGAACACACAATAAGATGTTTTCAATATAGTTATTGAACCAATGTTATTCCTATATAGATTACATGTGCTGCAATAATTAGTAGACAGAAGCAGATGAAAATGATCGCATGCACCAAAAGATTAAATAGTATATACAGTTCCACCATGATGCTAATATAGTATATATATATGCAGGCATATATAACAAAGTAGTAATAAGGTGTACTCCTACTATGCAGTCCCTACTCTGTGTATGTCTAGAGTATATGTAGGTATAAAACCAAGAATCCCTCACTGGATGATCCAACCCCATATCCTGGTGTGAGAGAATGTACGACATGTCTTGGTCATGAATTGGTCACCCCTTACGTAGATGTCAGATAGTTGTTCTGTGAAGCCAGAGCATACAGGGACCCTCAGTGGCAGCTGAAGTGCCTCCTCTGATAACGGCCAGAAATGTTTCTTAATTTATAATAAAAACAACCTTGCACTGTACACAGAAAATAGCATTGTTGTGGATATGTAGATAGCCCTGTCACCACGTGGATGTAGATATAACGACATTTGTTCATCATTAATAAAGGCTTTGTACTCTATGTTAGAGGCATTGTGACAATGTTGTGCAAAGCCAGAAGGTCACACAAAAGGTCACAGCAAATAATGTTATTGTGCAGAAACGAGGATATTGTAAAACAAACGCACCGCATTGCTACATGGGCCTAACTTGGACACATAGCAAGTTGTTCCTAAATGAATTCAGAAGAAGGATTCATTCAGATACAATACTAATTTTGTAGAAATTGCATTTTAACATGTTACACTTCGAATAAAGATTAATGAAATTGTTGAAATTTGCTCCAAAAATAAGAATTAAAGGATTGTTATAGTTAGGAAAATATTTTTAAAAACCTTTGAAATTCACTGAAAACATCAAATGTTAAAGGGACGTTATAGTTAGGGAATAGAATTAAATAAAACTCAATAAAAATACCTAAGTTTACATGGACGTTATATTTAGGCTGACATTTCGCTCGAGCAAAACCAGAGAAATTCAGCAGTCATAGTTAACTGAGCTAACTATCAATGAATCAATCAATCAATCATAGTATTTATAAAGCGCACTACATACTCGTTAGGGTTTCAAGGCGCTAGGGGTGGGGAAGCTGCTACTGTTCGAAGAGCCAGGTCTCCTGAAGGTTAGAAGGTCTTCGGTCCGCCGCAGGCGGATAGGGAGGGTAGTCCATGTCCTGGCGGTGAGGTGGAAGAAGGATCTGCCACTGGTGGTCACTCTTCGGATGTGCGGGGACGGTGGCGAGGGTGCAGTCTGTGGAGTGGAGCTGGCAGGTGGGGGTGTAGAGGCTGATTCGGCTGTTGAGGTTTGCTGGTCCGGTGTTGTGGAGTGCCTTGTGTGCGTGGGTGAGGAGTTTGAAGGTTATCCTCTTGTTGATAGGGAGCCAGTGCATGTCTTTCAGGTGGGGTGTGATGTGGCTGCGGCGAGGGATGTTGAGGAATAAGCGTGCGGAGGCGTTCTGGATGCGTTGAAGCCATTTCAGGAGTTAGGCCAGGGCTCCTGCGTAGAGTGTGTTTCCGTAGTCCAGACGAGGGCCTGGGTGACCATCCTTCTTGTTTCTGTGGGATCCACTTGAAGATCCTGCGAAGCATGTGGAGGTTGTTGAAGCAGGAGGAGGAGGAGGCGTTGACCTGCTTTGTCATGGAGAGGGTGAAGTCGAGGATGACCCCTAGGTTGCGTGCGTGGTCGGTGGGTGTTGGGGGTGCTCCTAGAGCAGTCGGCCACCATGAATCATCCCAGGCTGAGGGGGTGGATCCGAGGATGAGGACCTCCCTCTTGTCTGAGTTCAGCTTCAGTTGGCTGTTTCTCATCCAGTTGGCGACGGCGTTCATCCTTTCGTGGAGGTTGGTTTTGGCGGTGTGGGGGTACTTGGTGAGTGAGAAGATCAGCTGGGTGTCGCTGGCGTAGGAGATGATGTTGAGGTCATGCCGACGTGCGACATGGGCGAGTGGTGCCATGTAGACATTGAACAACGTAGGGCTGAGGGATGAGCCTAGGGGTACACTGCAGATGATCCCGGTGCCTTCAGGCGGAAGGGGGGAGGTGGACGCTCTGTGTTCTGCCAGACAGGAAGGAGGTGGTCCAGTCCAGGGCCTTCTCTTGGATTCCGGCGTCGTAGAGGCTTGTTCGTAGTGTGTAATGGCAGACCCTGTCGAAGGTGGCTGACAGGTCCATGAGGATGAGGGCCACGGTTTCTCCGTTGTCAAGCAGGGTTCTGATGTCATCAGTTGCAGCGATGATGGCAATTTTGGTGATGTGGTTGCTGCGGAACCCGGACTGGGACGGGTCCAGGATGCTGTTCTCCTCGTGGAAGCCGGTTAGTTGTTTGTTGGCAGCCTTTTCGATGACCTTTGCCAGGAACGGGAGCAGGGAGATGGGTCGGAAGTTCTTGAGGTCCTTGGGGTCTAACTTGGGTTTCTTGAGTAAGGCGTTGATCTCTGCGTGCTTCCAGCTCTCCAGGAAGGTCGCTGTCTCGAAGGAGATGTTGATGGTTTTCCGGAGATGGGGTGCGATGGTGCTGCTGGCTTTGCTGAAGATGTGGTTTGGGCAGGGGTCTTCCGGGGATCCGGAGAGGATGGTGTTCGTGATTTTGATGGTGTTGTCGTCGTTGATGTTGGTCCAGGAGAGCAGGCGGTTGGTGCAGGTGGTGGTCGCGGGAGCGGTGGTTTTAGGGGTTGCCGAGGTGGTGATGGCGTCGAAGCTGTCGTGGATGTCTGCGATCTTGCGATGGAAGAAGGTGGCGAGCGAGTCGCACAGGTCTTATGAAGGTGGGATATCGTTGGTGTTAGAGCGGGGGTTGGAGAGTTCCTTCACGATGTTGAAGAGCTCTTTGCTGTTGTGTGCATTGTTCTCTAGGCGATCTTTGAAGGAGTTCCTTTTGGCGGCTCTGATGAGGTGGTGTTGGCTGCGGGTGGCGTTCTCGTGGGCTGTGTAGCTTTCTGGTGTTTGTTCACGGATCCAGATATTTTTCGAGTTTTCGGCAGGTTCTCTTAGAGGCCTGGAGGTCTTCGGTGAACCAGCTGGCTTTCTTGTTGGAGGGCTTCTTGAGCAGGGCGAGGGTGTTGGCGCAATTGTTGATCCACTGTCTGAGGTTACAGGCTGCGGCGTCGGGGTCGGTCGGGTCTACGGGTGGGCTCTGGGCGAGGCTGGTGGTTCGCTGGTCTTCAGTGACTTTGCTCCAGAGGCGGCGAGGCATCTGCTGGGTGTGGTGGTGCATGGTAGGTTTCCAGAAGGTGAAGTGGATGCAGTGGTGGTCGGTCCAGTGGAGTTCGGTGGTGCGGTTGAAGATGTGGGAGCTTGCTGAGAAGATGGGGTCAAGCGCGTGGCAGATAGAGTGGGTGGGTGTTGTAACGAGTTGTCTGAGTCCAAGGTTGGTGAGGTTGTTGATCAAGGTAGAAGAGTTGTAGTCGTTGTTGTTCTCGAGGTGGAAGTTCTGGTTCCCGAAGAGGATGTAGTCCGTGGAGGCGAGGGTGTGTGCGCTGATGAAGTCGGCGACGGAGTCGCTGAACTGCAGTCGGGGTCTGGGGGGTCTGTAGATGAGGGTACCTCTGAGGGTGGTGTCGGGGTCGGTGTGGGTCTGAAAGTGCAGGTATTCGGCATAGCTGAGGGTGTCGTCGGTGTATGTCGAGATTTTGTGAGTGTTTCTGTTGACGATGGCAATTCCTCCTTCTTCCCCGTTGGTGCGGTCCTTGTGGGTGATCTTGTAGTCTTCTGGGGTGGCTATGGTGATGTCGGGTGCCAAGGAGGGGTTTAGCCAGGTCTTCGTTAGGAAGGCAACATCTGGGGCATTGGTGTCGAGTAGGTCCCAGAGTTCGACGGCGTGTTTGCGGGCGGAGCGGGTGTTGAGCAGGATGCATCTGAGGAAGTTCGGTTCTTGAGTATGTGGATTGGCGGGCCTGATGCTGGTGGTGCAGACGGGCTTGCCTTCAGTGCTCCAGCGGCACGCCCACTGCCCGCTGCCTCCCTATGAGGGTACGAGGAAGGAGCAGCTGGGAGGCGGGAGCGGGCGGCGAATGGGAGATCAGGGGGCGAGGCCACAGGGGACACAGCGGCGGAAGAAAACAAAGGGGGGAGCGGGCGGGGAATACAGAAGGGAAAGTAGAGGGCACAGACGGGAAAATACAATAATGCTAACACAGTAATAATAAGACAGCTCAGAGACAGAGTAAAATCCAACAGTCAGGAAAACGGGCACAAAGACAGCTCTGAGACAGGGTAAAATCCAACCGTCAGGAGAAACGGGCACAAACCAATACGAGCGGTGGCAGTGGGCTCACGGCACAGAGGAGGGGCTGTGTGGTGGTGAGGGGAGCGACCTGCCTGGTGACGGGGTCAAGGGTCGCTCTCTTCACCACCGCGTGGCCTCCATGTGTGGGGATGAGGGAGGGAGGTGCAGCTGGGAGGTGGGAGCGGGGCGGGGAATGGGAGATCAGGGGGGTGGGCCGCAGGGGAAGCAGTGGCAGGAGAAAACGGAGGGGGGAGCGGGCGGAGGATACAGAAGGAAAAGTGGAGGGCACAGAGGGAAAATACAATAATGCTAATACAGTATTATTAAGACAGCTTGGAGACAGAGTAAAATCCAACAGTCAGGTAAACGGGCACAAAGACAGCTCAGAGACAGAGTAAAATCCAACAGTCAGGAGAAACAGGCACAAATCAATGCGAGCGGTGGCAGCGGGCTCATGGCACACAGGAGGGGCTGTGTGGTGGCGAGGGGAGCAACCTGAACAATAAACAAGAGATATAAGGTCAGAGAAGATGTGTGCTGTTCCGAAACTAAGAACTGAAAGGGATCATGAAACACCAAAAAATTACATGAGGCTGAAAACTCCCATCAGACCACCATTGTGGCGGAGTATCATCACGTGGGATACGGATGGTAGATCCAAATCTCGCCCAGCCCATCAAGTGATGGTGCGGAGATGGATTTCCGAGGTAGACCTCTAGCCACAGTGTATTTCAAGTAGGTGCTGATGGTGTGCAGTGCTGTGTGAAAAGTGAGTGATGAAGATAAAAATAACTACTAGAACAGAAAATTTGTTTAATAGGCTCTGTTCTAGTGTCAAGATTAAAATAACGCCAAATAGTCTGAAAATATGACTATATAAAGGCGCACTGCAGAGTGGTCGACATGTTTCAGCTATATGGATTGATGTTATCCAGCTTTCTTCAGGACCGTGGTCTAATAGCAACTGCAGAGTAAGTGATAAAGTGAGAGTGAAGCAAGGCAATATCAAATCAAAATATTCCTACCAGGAACTTGGGTCCCCAATGTAGACTGGTGGAAAACTGAGTTAATCGTCCTTTCCTACAAATAGGAGAAATAGTGCACAAAATATGTGGTATCAAGAAATGTTGTTTACATTGATCCTTAAGTCACAAAGAAAACAGTACAGACAACACATATTTAAACAAGAGCAGAAAGTCTCATTGTTTAGCAGAAGGCAATTGTCCTACTGGTTTGTATGACAATGATCACAATAGTATTGTAGAATTATTATACTCACCCAGCATTATGTGGGAAGTCACCTCACCTCACCCGGCACCCGCTCGGGAAAAATGAGGCCCCGCTCTGTTAAAAATGGAAGAGATGATAAAATCTGAAACACCGCAAAAATGAAATAATTGCGGTGTATTGCTAAGCTTTTTCTAACTTCCAAACAAAATTTTAACTATAGCCTGTTGCTCTCAAGATCGACACCTACCTGTCAGACTGCATGTCCAGAGAAATGCTTGTCCAGAAAAGGTGAATCAGGCAAGAACCCAGTTAAAGGAGGAGTTCAACATATAGGATGTAGAGACCCACCGTAAGTTACTACCGAACTATGAAAACAAAGGAAGGAACATAGTTTACGAATGTTCCAGCTAGGCAGTAGGTATTAGAGAAATCTGCATGAGCCTACCTGTCCGTCGGTACCTCTACCCGGCTTCCGAGTGGGAGTGGAGGTACCGAACAGACAACAAGCGTGCCTTTTTATGCCAGAGTTAATTGAATAATTGATTTCACCGTTTCGTTGTTTGCGGCGTTAAAGTGTCAGTGCCAATCTCAAAAGGGGAGCGCCATTGGTTAAGCCACTCTGCGCCGCGGCGCCTGCGCTCATGATGTTGATAGAGACACTAACACTCGCGCATGCGCGGTAACGCTAGTTACACACGCATCCGCACTAGCGCGATCGGGACCGCGACTGGCGGAACACTACAGGTTTAGATAGTGTCCCTAAGCAAAGGATGGTGTTAAAAATAGAGAAAGATCGGTCCTAGATTTCCAGGCTCATTATTAGGAGGAAATACATGTCTCCGTGTAGGACCAGGTCTGTAACGAACACACAACACAGTCCATAGTCTAGGGGTATGTGTGCATAACCATAAACATATATATAGTTCACAGGATCAGTATTAAATAGGGGCACAGTTTGTAAAATAATCAGTTTTCAAACTATATTTATTAAGGTTTAGATGTATATGACAATCAATGTTTTTGTCTCTCAGAGTCCAACAGGTTGCAGCCACTAAATACTTGGATGGTGTGATCCTATACACAAGTTGTGCTCACACATTGTAAAGCCCTATGAAAAACACGTGATCTGCCAAATGCTACCACGTAGTGAACCATTATTCTTCATAAGTGGGCAAGAGATGTAATGAACATAAAGGAGAATACAAACACAACTACAGTGATGTCCATGCTATATCATCATTAAGTCCCTTACTGTCACTTTTAAGGGAAAAAATCCATCTTTGGTCTTTGATGAATAAGAATCTGGAAACATCACTGATGTGGGGTGGGATAAACGGCTGTTCTAAAATCAACCACCTTATGTCTTCTGCAGTGTGTTTGTGGGTCAAAAAGTGATCGGTCAATCATGTCGATTGTTTATGACAACGAATCGTGCTCTTGTGCTCACCGATCCTCAATTTGATTTTTCGAGTGGTGTATCCGATATACCTTAACGAACATGGGCAAGGTATCATGTAAATGACTCTTTCAGTGTTACAATTTGTATGTTTCTTGAGGAGCCATATTTTGCCTGTTCCTAGATCAACTTTGTCAGTTTTGATGGTCTGAGGGCAGACACTACATGAGCCACACGGGTAGTGGCCCTGTACTGGGGGAAGATCCCAGAGTGGTGTTGGTCTGTCTCTCTCTTGTACTCTAGGTCTAGTGTGAACCAGACTGTCACGCAGACTAGGTGCTCTTTTAAAAGAGAACAGAGGTAAAGGGATGTTTGTGTCAGTGATATTGAGAATACTCCTATGTTTGCGTATTGTTTTCTGAATTTTGTTGGAATAAACACTGAATGTGCTTACAAATGTGAGTCTCTCTAGTGGTGGTTTCACTGGTCTCCTTTCCAGGAGTGCCTCCCGATTGTTATTGGAGGCACATTTCCAGGCTCTTTTGACTAGATGTTTAGGGTAATGTCGTTCCCGAAGTTGGTGGGACAGTTTGGTTGCATGTTTGTCAAACAATTCCATAGATGAACAATTTCTTCTAACTCGAAGAAACTGGCCTACTGGTAAATTGGCCCGTAGTGAGCGTGGATGATGACTGCTGTACACGAGAAGGGAATTTCTAGCCATAGGTTTGGTGTAGAGCTCGCATTGTAGCCTCCCTGCTTCTGGAAAGATGGACACATCCAAGAAGGGTAGTTTTTCATGGCTAAATTCGAGCGTGAATTTTAAATATTGATTTTGAGCATTAAGCCATTGATGGAATGATCGAATCTCTGTTGCGGAGCCTCGCCAAACCATCAGGATATCGTCAATATATCTCTTCCATAACAACACTTGATGTAAATATGGGTTGCTATGGTTGAGAACATGATCCTGCTCAAATTGGTGGACATAAAGGTTGGCGAGGCTCGGGGCAAAAATACTCCCCATAGAAGTTCCAGAGATTTGTAGGAAGAACTGATCTTCAAATTTGAATAAGTTCTCCATCATGGCTATTTTGGCGCATTCCAGAATGAAACTGACAGGGGTGATACTGTCCAGGTCTCGCAAGGATAGTAGTTGTCTGACGGTCTCTAGGGTTTCTTCCTGTGGTATACAGGTATAAAGCGACTCTACGTCGAAACTAACCAACAGGTCTGTCTCGACGTTGAACTCAATTTCTGGTAACAGTCTCAGAACATCAGCTGTGTCCTGTAAGTATGTGGGCATTTCTTTCACCAGAGGTCTGAGAAAGAAATCCGCAAAAGTGGAGAGGGGCTCCAAGAGTGATCCGATCCCTGAAATAATGGGACATCCTGGTGGTGGTCTAGTGGCTTTATGTATTTTCGGGAGGCAGTAGAAACCAGGTGTGACCGGATTGTGTGTCACCAGGAATCCAGCCTCTTGAGGTGTTATCCATCCTTCTGTACTACCCTCGTCTACTAGGGTCTTGATTACTGTGAGTAGTCGTGACGTCGGATCTTCAGACAGTCGACGGTAGAATTGGGTGTTGTTCAGTTGTCTCAGACGTTCTTGTCGATACTGGACCATGTCAAGTACGACTGTGGCCCCTCCCTTGTCCGCTGGTTTAATTATTATGGACGGATCTCTGGACAAACTCGTGAGGGCATTCTTTTCCCTCTTAGGAAGGTTGTGAAAACTGTGGGGAGCTCCATCATGTAACCCCATAATGTCATGTGTGACTGGTTGTTCAAAGGTGGTCACCTGTGATGGAACTTGGTGAGCCAGGGGGGTAAATGTCGATTAAGGGCGTAGCCCTGTATTGATAAGTTTGTCATCCATAGTTTTGTCGGGATCAGTTTTGTCTTTGAAGAAAAAATGAAGGTGTACCTTCCTTAAGTATTTCTCGAGTTCTATTCGCATCTGGAATGGATCACCTCTATTCGTCGGGACAAAGCCAAGTCCTTTCTCCAGGACAGCTTGCTCAATAGGTGTTAAGGTTCGAGAGCTTAGATTAACGGATAGGTTCCGCTCGCTTCCGTGCTGGTGCTCTGTAATGCAGCCCTCCTGCTCCGTGTGTTGGGGAACGAGGGGTCCGCCTCCCACTGGACGGTTTGTTGCCCTCTTCTCTTGGAGGCCACCACGGGGCGGGGTTTTGATATTTGCCCGAGAAATTACCTTGCATACCACCTCTCTGTCTGCTCCCTCTCTTAAAGAAACGCTGTGGTTGTCCACCTCCCCGGGGTTGGCCTCCGGTGGAGTTGGTAGAGTCTGAATCACTAGAATCTGACCCTGAGGTAGAATAGTTGGACCCGTAGCGTCTACCTTTGCCATTGAATCCAGGTGCCACGTATTTATCACTGGTATAAGGGTAGATCTTAACCAGTGAGAAACGGGCTAGGTCTTTTTTGAATTTATCAATTTTGCTGGAAAGTATATTATCCTTGTAATCTTTATTGGTCTTATTAGTCTCATCCAGGCGTTTCTTGAAAAGTGTGTTGCAAGTAGTCTTAATTTGGCCTTCTAGTGTTTGTATCTCGATTAAAATAGTGTCTGCTATTCTTTTAGCAGAACTAATAATCAAGATCAACCAATCTCGCGTGCATCACCAGGCTATCAGGGACCAATCTCGCAGGAAGTCTTTATCAGTCAGGAAGAGTCTGGGTGCATTTGTAACAATTAGGCCTGTTGGAGCACATTTACCCCGTAGGTATTCTGCCATTATAAGTCCATGGACAGTGATGCGTGAGTGTGTTTTCTTTAAATTGAGCAAAGTTAACCAATCATCTTTAGATGCACTAGTGGTCTTAGGTAAAGAGTCCAAAATACAGGGATTGTCAGCTAAAATTAAGTTCAAGACTTCAACATCGAATGCTAAACCTGCAAAGTCAGCCATGGTCTATCAGGAGAGGTGTCTTTACAAAAGTCAACTGGGAGAGCTTTAGAAAAACAGGGGATCAAACCCTGATACTACAGAAAAAAGAGACCCGCAACCGAAGTTGCTCTAAATGCTAGAAAAAAGGAAGAGGTGGGGGGGGGTCTATGTGGGTTCGTTTAACGACCTCAATATCTCATAACTCAAACCATAACGAGAACAATAAACAAGAGATATAAGGTCGGAGAAGATGTGTGCTGTTCTGAAACTAAGAACTGAAAGGGATCATGAAACACCAAGAAATTACATGAGGCTGAAAACTCCCATCAGACCACCATTGTGGCGGAGTATCATCACGTGGGATACGGATGGTAGATCCAAATCTAGCCCAGCCCATCAAGTGATGGTGCAGAGATGGATTTCCGAGGTAGACCTCTAGCCACAGTGTATTTCAAGTAGGTGCTGATGGTGTGCAGTGCTGTGTGAAAAGTGAGTGATGAAGATAAAAATAACTACTAGAACAGAAAATTTGTTTATTAGGCTCTGTTCTAGTGTCAAGATTAAAATAACGCCAAATAGTCTGAAAATAGGACTATATAAAGGTGCAGTGTAGAGTGGTCGACATGTTTCAGCTTTATGGATTGATGTTATCCAGCTTTCTTCAGGACCGTGACCTAATTGCAACTGCAGAGTAAGTGATAAAGTCTACTATCCTTGCGAGACCTGGACAGTATCACCCCTGTCAGTTTCATTCTGGAATGCGCCAAAATAGCCATGATGGAGAACTTCTTCAAATTTGAAGATCAGTTCTTCCTACAAATCTCTGGAACTTCTATGGGGAGTATGTTTGCCCCAAGCCTCGCCAACCTTTATGTCCACCAATTTGAGCAGGATCATGTTCTCAACCATAGCAACCCATATTTACATCAAGTGTTGCTATGGAAGAGATATATTGACGATATCCTGGTGGTTTGGCGAGGCTCCGCAACAGAGATTCGATCATCCCATCAATGGCTTAATGCTCAAAATCAATATTTTAAATTCACGCTCGAATTTAGCCATGAAAAACTACCCTTCTTGGATGTTTCCATCTTTCCAGAAGCAGGGAGGCTACAATGCGAGCTCTACACCAAACCTATGGCTAGAAATTCCTTTCTCGTGTACAGCAGTCATCATCCACGCTCACTACGGGCCAATATACCAGTAGTCCAGTTTCTTCGAGTTAGAAGAAATTGTTCATCTATGGAATTGTTTGACAAACAGGCAACCAAACTGTCCCACCAACTTCAGAAACGACATTACCCTAAACATCTAGTCAAAAGAGCCTGGAAACGTGCCTCCAATAACAATCGGGAGGCACTCCTGGAAAGGAGACCAGTGAAACCACCACTTGAGAGACTCACATTTGTAAGCACATTGAGTGTTTATTTCAACAAAATTCAGAAAACAATACGCAAACATTGGAGTATTCTCAATATCACTGACACAAACATCCCTTTACCTCTGTTCTCTTTTAAAAGAGCACCCAGTCTGCATGACAGTCTGGTTCACACTAGACCTAGAGTGCAAGAGAGAGACAGACCAACAACACTCTGGGATCTTCCCCCAGTACAGGGCCACTACCCGTGTGGCTCATATAGTGTCTGCCCTCAGACCATCAAAACTGACAAAGTTGATCTAGGAACAGGCAAAATATGGCTCCTCAAGAAACATACAAATTGTAACACTGAAAGAGTCATTTACATGATAACTTGCCCATGTTCCTTAAGGTATATCGGATACACCACCCGAAAAATCAAATTGAGGATCGCTGAGCACAAGAGCACGATTCGTTGTCATAAACAATCGACACGATTGACCGATCACTTTTTGACCCACAAACACACTGCAGAAGACATAAGGTGGTTGATTTTAGAACAGCCGTTTATCCCACCCCACATCAGTGATGCTTCCAGATTCTTATTCATCAAAGAACAAATTTGGATTTTTTTCCCTTAAAAGTGACAGTAAGGGACTTAATGATGATATAGCATGGACATCACTGTAGTTGTGTTTGTATTCTCCTTTATGTTCATTACATCTCTTGCCCACTTATGAAGAATAATGGTTCACTACGTGGTAGCATTTGGCAGATCACGTTTTTTTCATAGGGCTTTACAATGTGTGAGCACAACTTGTGTATATGATCACTCCATCCAAGTATTTAGTGGCTGCAACCTGTTGGACTCTGATAGCCGAAAACATTGATTGTCATATACATCTAAACCTTAATAAATATAGTCTGAAAACTGATTATTTTACAAACTGTGCCCCTATTTAATACTGATCCTGTGAACTATACATATGTTTATGGTTATACACACATACCCCTAGACTATGGACTGTGTTGTGTGTTCGTTACAGACCTGGTCCTACACGGAGACATGTATTTCCTCCTAATAGTGAGCCTGGAAATCTAGGACCGATCTTTCTCTATTTTTAACACCATCCTTCGCTTAGGGACACCATCTAAACCTGTAGAATCCGCCAGTCGCGGTCCCGATCGCGCTAGTGCGGATGCGTGTGTAACTAGCGTTACCGCGCATGCGCGAGTGTTAGCGTCTCTATCAACATCATGAGCGCAGGCGCCGCGGCGCAGAGTGGCTTAACCTATGGCGCTCCCCTTCTGAGATTGGAACTGACACTTTAACGCCGCAAACAACGAAACGGTGTGTTAATTATTCAATTAACTCTGGCATAAAAAGGCGCGCTTGCCATCCGTTCGGTACCTCCACTCCCACTCAGAAGCCGGCGAGAGGTACCGACGGACAGGTAGGCTCATGCAGATTTCTCTAATACCTACTGCCTAGCTGGAACATTTGTAAACTATGTTCCTTCTTTTGTTTTCATAGTTTGGTAGTAACTTACGGTGGGTCTCTACATCCTATATGTTGAACTCCTCCTTTAACTGGGTTCTTGCCTGATTCACCTTTTCTGGACAAGCATTTGTCTGGACAAGCAGTCTGACATGGAGGTGTCGATCTTGAGAGCAACCGGTTATAGTTAACATTTTCTTTGGAAGTTAGCAAAAGCTTAGCAATACTCCGCAATTAATTCATTTTTGCTGTGTTTCAGATTTTATCATCTCTTCCATTTTTAACAGAGCGGGGCCTCATTTTTCCCGAGCGGGTGCCGGGTGAGGTGAGGTGACTTCCCACATAATGCTGGGTGAGTATAATAATTCTACAATACTATTGTGATCATTGTCATACAAACCAGTAGGACAGTTGCCTTCTGCTAAACAATGAGACTTTCTGCTCTTGTTTAAATATGTGTTGTCTGTACTGTTTTCTTTGTGACTTAAGGCTCAATGTAAACACATTTCTTGATACCACATATTTTGTGCACTATTTCTCCTATTTGTAGGAAAGGACGATTAACTCAGTTTTCCACCAGTCTACATTGGGGACCCAAGTTCCTGGTAGGAATATTTTGATTTGATATTGCCTTGCTTCACTCTCACTTTATCACTTGTTCTGCAGTTGCTATTAGACCACGGTCCTGAAGAAAGCTGGATAACATCAATCCATATAGCTGAAACATGTTGACCACTCTGCACTGCGCCTTTATATAGTCATATTTTCAGACTATTTGGCGTTATTTTAATCTTGACACTAGAACAGAGCCTATTAAACAAATTATCTGTTCTAGTAGTTATTTTTATCTTCATCACTCACTTTTCACACAGCACTGCACACCATCAGCACCTACTTGAAATACACTGTGGCTAGAGGTCTACCCCGGAAATCCATCTCTGCACCATCACTTGATGGGCTGGGCGAGATTTGGATCTACCATCCGTATCCCACGTGATGATACTCCGCCACAATGGTGGTCTGATGGGAGTTTTCAGCCTCATGTAATTTCTTGGTGTTTCATGATCCCTTTCAGTTCTTAGTTTCAGAACAGCACACATCTTCTCTGACCTTATATATCTTGATTATTGTTCTCATTATGGTTTTGGTTATGAGATATTGAGGTTGTTAAACTAACCCACATAGACCCCCCACCTCTTCCTTTTTTCGAGGGGAGCAACCTGCCTGGTGACAGGGTCAAGGGTCACTCTCTTCACCACCGCGCGGTCTCCATAAGAGGGTATGAGGGAGGGAGGAGCAGCTGGAAGGCGGGAGCGGGTGGCGAATGGGAGATCAGGGGGCGGGGCGGTAGGGGACGTAGCGGCAGGAGAAAATGAAGGGGGGAGCGGGCGGGGGATACAGAAGGAAAAGTGGAGGGCACAGAGGGGACAACACAATAATGCTAACACAGTATTAATAAGACAGCTCAGAGACAGAGTAAAATCCGACAGTCACGAAAATGGGCACAAAGACAGCTCAGAGACAGAGTAAAATCCAACAGTCAGGAGAAACGGGCACAAACCAATGGAAGCGGTGGCAGCGGGCTCAGGGCACACAGGATGGGCTGTGTGGTGGCGAGGGGAGCGACCTGCCTGGTGACATAGGTTTGCTTGAAAGCCTCTACTAGCACCCCTTTGGCATCGCGCCGGGAAACTCATGAGTATCCGAGCGCGTTATAAATGGATATAACATAACATATAACATAGGCCCCCGCAATGCACTGCTTATTACCTCACATATTACATCACTCATGACATGGTCAGTAGCAATACTCATGACATCCCTGATGACATTTGAAATGACATCAATGAAGACATCATCCAGTAATTCTGAGTATTTTCTAAAAGAAACTGAGTATTAAAAATATACACTAGGGTAAGTGGCTGTGTTTGTTCTTGTATGGATGAGGGAGAAGGTGTGTAAGTAGTGTATTGAAGACGGTGGGTATGTAAGAGATTGTATACATGAGAAGGTAGCTGTGTGGGTTTTGTAAGGACGAGTCAGTGGGTGTGTCAGTGGCTTTAAATGTGAATGAGAGGGTGTATGAGAAGCTGAATGGGTGACTGAGTGGTGTTTAAGTTGCTGTACTGGTGAGTGCGGAGGTGTGTGAGTGACTTTATGGGATAATGAATGAGTGAGTGGGTGGGTCAATAAGTGTGAGAGATGCTGTATGGGAGTGTATGTGCTTGCATCATTTACTCTATGGGTGAGTGAAAATGTGTTAGTATTTGTATGAGTAACTGTGTAGATGTGTGAGTAACTGAATGGGTCTGTGAGTGTATGTGTGAGTGAGTACGTATCTGAGTATCTGCATGAGTGACTGATTTAGTATGAGAGTGGCTGTATGAGTGAGTGTGTTAGTGTCTGATGTCTGTATGAGTAGATGTGCAAGTAGTTGTATTTCTCAGTGAGAAGGTGCATGAGGGACTGTTTATGTCATTTAGTGGTTACATCAGTGGCTATACTGGTGAGTTGATGTGATAGTGTCTCTATGCATCAATGAGTAGGTGTTTCACTGTATGGGTGTACAAATGGGTATGTCAGTTGTGTGGGAGTGGGTGTAACATACAATGTATATGGGTGTAAACAGGTGTGTGGATCAATGTCATCAGTGATGTTATTTGAGATCTCATCAGTGATGTCGTCTCAAATGTCATCAGTATTGCCACTCACCATGTCATGAGTAATGTAATATGTGAGGTCATAAGCAGTGCATTACAAGGACGCAAGTTTGTAGTTAGCTCAGCTAACTATAAATACTGAATTTCTCTGGTTTTCTACAACTGAAATGTCAGCCTAACCATGACATCCCTGTAACCTTTGTTTTTTTCAGTGAATATATATATATATATATATATATATATATATATATATATATATATATATATATATATATATATATATATATATATATATATATATATATTATATTTTTTTTTTTTTTTTTTTTTTAAGAATAAGAAAAGTGACTTGCCTGTAGTTTATAACAACACTATAAACACGTGGTGTATGTAAATAGATTGGTGATGGATACTCGTTACATAGAAATGTCAACAATATGTGACGATTGTTATAAAGAGTTATATGAAATTTTTGCACCATGTGGCGCACTTTACAATTAACTCTTGAGTCTTTCTTATGCAAGAATGTGATTTTTCCAAAATGGGTGAGGAAAAACAACACGTGTAAATATATGAATCGCACGTTCTGTTATATATATAACCTTTTCTCTCCACGCAAGTCGAGTATCCAACAATCAATTCTTTGGAAGTTTCTTTCTACACTGTTTTTAATGCACGAGCACTTTATTAATCGCCATTGTTCTCTATGCATTGACGTGAAGAATAGCATTTTGCACATTACAAGATGTCTGCCACTATTATAATCAACTGTTGGCTTAGTCCTCTTTTGATGTCACTGAAGAGGGGGAGATATAATGGCGTACAAACTTTATCACTGTTGACACTGAGGAAGCCGTTTCTCGGCGAAACGCGTTTGTCTTTCCATGGGGTAGGGGGTCTGCCATTAAATCTATCAAAACATCAACAGTTGGAGTGCCGTCTGCTTTCTTCGATAATCAGTGAGCGTGTGTTGATATTACGCGGCTCACTACCGCGAGACGTGAGCACCCGGGACGTGGTGGAGCAACGGCGGTGACCGTTCGGTGCTGAAAGTTAATTTGGCCGTTAGCCCCGAGCTAACAGAGGGATCCATCGTGACATCCGTATTGCGGATTCTGGAATTATTAAGCTGTGGAGGAACCTGGTACGACGCCTGCCCAACCCGTGAGACCGCGGAACGCCTTGGCTCCTGCGGACGTCCGGAGACGGGTAAGCGCTGTTACACCGGTATCCGGAAATAGACTGTATTATTCTCTTACCTCTGTCCCGTTAGAAAACTGACTCAGCAGACCCCCCTACAACTTTTTGTTACCCTGTTTAAGGAAACGCTGTCATAGTTACAGCGTGCAACGCTAGTGCCAAGGTCCTCTCTGCTATCATGTCCCTAAATGCAGAAAGGGAGAGAGATGCAGACGAAGTGTTTAAAAGCCTAAATGCTGTGACAACGAAAAGACCAGAGCCTTCGGGTTTGCCACAAACATCAATGAACAGCGTGCAAACCCTTTTCCATCAATTAGAAAAAATGCAAGAGCGTGAGATACGCAAATGGTGGGAGGCAACATCACTCCAAAGATATGCGGACTGTAACAGAGTCCCTAGAGGTCTGCGGATCTTCACCGTCCCATCGTATGAAAACCCGGACCCTCAACTATTAAAAAACTGGGCAGCATATATAGCGAACTCTTGCAAAGGCATGCTTCTAATGTTAGTACAGTATGCATGGAGTGACCGGGACAAAGCTCTTGCTGAGATCCAAAGACTTGAAGATCTGATTGCAAAAGAAAAAGATACAAGAACTATTGAAGATCTACGTGCCAACATGCAAAAACGACTCAAAGAGTATGAAAATGTTATCAAGAAAAGGAAACAAACAAAGTTCCAACGGGACGAGCAAGATTATTTAACGGGCAGAATTCTCACCTTCGCGAAGAAATTCGACGCCACAAGAAAAAGGCTCGCCCAGGGAGCACAACGGGCTAATGCGAAGGTCACCTCAGAGTCAGAAGTTTCAATATCTGAGGATGAATCGACAAAATCAAGCGGAAGACCAACAGTGGGAGCGAATGCCAGGGAGCCTTTTTTAGACGAATTCGAGGTGATGAAAGAAACGCGACAACGCCCCCAACCCCAGATGAGGAAAAAAGCTACAAAAAAAGGAGGAAAACCAGACGCGGCAGAAGGGGCCGCACAAGATACAACATCTGTAGTGACCCGGAGCAAGGGCAGGGGGGGAAACGATGAAACAAGAGAACACTATCATCAACCTCTCTCAGAGAAAACTCACAATTCATGAGGAAAAAGTACTGAGAAGAGGTATGACTTTCTGCCCAACAGCCAATTTTGACCCTGTAGAAACAAGGATTGACATCTTCAAGTTCATAAGGAAATTGAAATTGGATAAGATCTTTGCAAACCACCGACCATTGGAACAAACAACCAACATCGGTACAACTGATGAAATGACTAGTGATCTCGTTGATGATGACTTACCTCTCCTTCAAACCACACATATACTAGCAGGCATTGAGGATGTGCCAAGCTCGGGAGAAGTTTTGAGGAGAGAAGATATCACACAGAGAAGAGATCCTAGTAATTTAAAGAAAAAATCTAAATTCCTACCACATGTGACACATGATGCCATCGATGTCTTCAATGATGCAATCCTTCAAGACTTGGACAAACTAACCACTAAGAGAACGGAAATCACAAGAAAAAATTCCAATATCTCCAGCATGGAATGGCAAGCCATAAAATCACTTAAGGAAGATAACTCAATAGAAATAAAACCCTCGGACAAGGGCGGCAACATGGTTATTTTCGATAAGGACCAATACAAACTGGAAGCCTTAAGACAACTGGAAGATAAAGAATGCTATGAGGTGATTACCAGGAATGAGTTTGACAAATGCATCTTGGAATATCACGGACTCCTCAAAATGTGGAAGGATGATGGTATGTTGAGCAAAAACGAATATGAATATCTACACTGTGCACACCCAATCATCCCCACTTTTTACCACCTGCCAAAGGTGCACAAGAACATCAAGCACCCACCAGGGAGACCGATTGTCTCTTCCATAGGGAGTCTCCTAGAAGCAACTTCAAGATTTATCGACAACTACCTATCCCCCTTTGTCAAGGATCTTCCATCATTTGTTAGAGACACTCAGGACTTCCTTAGGATTATTGACGACATACAATGGGAGGATGATATGCTTCTCATTACCTTAGATGTCGCCAATTTGTACACATGCATTGGGCATCAAGATGGACTTCAAGCTATTGAATGGTTTCTGAAAAAGAAAAGCATGCATTTCCATCAACATAATCGCATGCTTTTAAAGATGATTGAATTTTGTCTTTTTAATAACATCTTTCTTTTTTCAGGTACTATGTATCGCCAGGTCAGGGGGACCGCCATGGGCACGTGCTTCGCCCCCAGCTACGCGAATTTATTCGTGGGCTGGTGGGAGAAGCACGTGGCCTGGGGGGGACCAACGAACACTGGCTGGACAACATTATGGTTTGGACCAGATACATAGAGGATCTGTTTGTCGTCTGGCAGGGAGACAGACCCTCGGCTGAGAGGTTTGTGTCAACGCTAGGCGAAAACAATCTCAATTTGAAATTCACCAGTGAAATCAGTGATAAAACAGTCCACTACCTTGATCTTGAGGTTTTTGCGGAAGGTGGCAGGATCCAAACTAAGCTCTACCGCAAGCCGACGGCGGGCAACGCCGTCCTGCACGCTGCAAGTCACCATCCTAGATCAATGGTAAAAAACATCCCGTATGGTGAATTTTTGCGCCTGAAACGGAATTGCTCTGAGCACAGCGATTTCCTTTTGGCACAAAAAACAGCAACCTCCAGATTTCTAGAACGAGGCTATTCACGGAAATCACTCTTAGAGGCCTCTAAAAAAGTGGAATTGATAAATAGAAAAGAACTACTGGTGAACAAAAACCTGAAGGAAACAGAAGAAACAAAACCCATAACCAGAATGATAACGACCTATAACATGAGATCCAAAGAGGTGGTCCAGATTTTTAATAACAACTGGCATATTCTGAAAACAGACATTGTTCTGAAGGATAGAATATCACCGAGACCAACGATTACATATAGACGTTGTCAATCCTTGGGCGATCATCTAACCAGGAGCCACTACAGGGACCCCCCAAAACCAGTGAGATCCAAACCAATCCAGGGTTTCTACCCTTGCATGCACTGTAAGGCGTGCAAATACAGCCACAAGAAAACGAAATACGAGGGTAGACCCAATGACCCCCGACCCACCAGAACCATCAAGAAATTCTTGAATTGTAATTCAGAATTTGTGGTTTATTGTCTTGTTTGCCCGTGCTCAAAGAGGTATGTTGGGAGTACGATCAACCCAGCAAAGAAACGCATCTTAGAGCACATGCGTGCAATTACCAATAAGGACAAGAACTACCCGGTGGCACGCCACTTTGAAACCCACAATAACAGCAATAGAGACTTACTATCTTTCTATTTGATAGATCAGCTGGAAAAACAAGAAAGAGGTGGGGAC
Organism: Lissotriton helveticus; assembly: GCF_964261635.1. Classification (NCBI taxonomy): domain Eukaryota; kingdom Metazoa; phylum Chordata; class Amphibia; order Caudata; family Salamandridae; genus Lissotriton; species Lissotriton helveticus. Next base: position 1,789,315,029 of record NC_136061.1, read on the forward strand.
AAAGTCAGGAGTTTGAGGGCCATGGAGTCGAGATACATCATCGACCTCCAGACCATGAAGCCGGTGGGTCTCAATAATGACGAAGAACTTTGGGTACATCTGGAATAAGGACACAATGGGGGCAACTTGTACAGAAATAATTGGGTCACATCTGAAGGAAAATCAGAACACCAATCTTCTGCTAAACTCTCCTTTAAGCCTTTATCTGCATAATTAATCAGGATAACAACATAATTTATTAGGGAGGCCCATGTCCATACAGGGTCAGATATTGTAAAAGAACAAGAAAACATGCCCATTCAGGGCCCAATAAGAAAAGTGACTTGCCTGTAGTTTATAACAACACAGAGATAGACACTATAAACACGTGGTGTATGTAAATAGATTGGTGATGGATACTCGTTACATAGAAATGTCAACAATATGTGAGGATTGTTATAAAGAGTTATATGAAATTTTTGCACCATGTGGCGCACTTTACAATTAACTCTTGAGTCTTTCTTATGCAAGAATGTGATTTTTCCAAAATGGGTGAGGAAAAACAACACGTGTAAATATATGAATCGCACGTTCTGTTATATATATAACCTTTTCTCTCCACGCAAGTCGAGTATCCAACAATCAATTCTTTGGAAGTTTCTTTCTACACTGTTTTTAATGCACGAGCACTTTATTAATCGCCATTGTTCTCTATGCATTGACGTGAAGAATAGCATTTTGCACATTACAAGATGTCTGCCACTATTATAATCAACTGTTGGCTTAGTCCTCTTTTGATGTCACTGAAGAGGGGGAGATATAATGGCGTACAAACTTTATCACTGTTGACACTGAGGAAGCCGTTTCTCGGCGAAACGCGTTTGTCTTTCCATGGGGTAGGGGGTCTGCCATTAAATCTATCAAAACATCAACAGTTGGAGTGCCGTCTGCTTTCTTCGATAATCAGTGAGCGTGTGTTGATATATATATATATATATATATATATATATATATATATATATATATATATATACATATATATATATATACATATATATATATATATATATATATATTACCTACTGGCGGTCGCCAGTAGGTATATATAGTTAGGATTTTTTCTCTATGGGATTTTTGAAAATTCTATGTCTAATAACTTTGGCGTTTGTGGACGGAATTGGCTGAAATTTTCAGGAAAATGGCACATTTTGTTTCTGAGCAGCCCCTGAAAATTGGGGGGGGGTTCGTCCAGGGGGGGTCGAGAAAAAAGGGGGGTCCCAAAACATGTTTTTAACATTGAGTTTTCCATAGGGCGGTTGGCCTCACTTTTAGCCCGAACGGCTGAATGGATTTGCACGAAACTTGGCAAAATTGTAGGGACTGGTAGCCCGATGTGCCTTTTGTAGGTCTCAATATATGTGCTTCAGTGGATTTTGAGAAATTAACGTTCAAAAAAAGATATATATCTGTAACAGCGGACCGGGAAGCGCTCCGGTTCGCGGACTTTTCGTGCAACGGAGCTTTGTGAAGCGAAGCTGATTGGTTCTCCGGCGTCTGTAAACATTCCAAACAGTCCGTAGCGGCCACCATCTTGTATCTCGGTAGGATCGAGAGACAAGAGGAGGCCAAAGCAAAGGGGCAAATGACCATAAGGGGGCATAGTAGATCCTCGCTGACCCCCTAGGTTTGATGTGGAGGTTTTAAAAGGGCCCGCGGGGCAAAAAATAATAATAATAATAATAATCGAACGGCTGAATGGATTTGCACGAAACTTGGCAAAATATTAGGGACTGGTAGCCCGATGTGCCTTTGCTAGGTCTCAATATATGTGCTCCAGTGGATTTTGAGAAATTAACGTTCAAAAAAAGATATATATCTGTAACAGCGCTCCGCTTCGAGTACTTTTCGTGTTACGGAGCTTTGCGAAGCTGATTGGTTCTCCGGCGTCTGTCAACATTCCAAACAGTCCGTAGCGGCCGCCATCTTGTCTCTCGGTAGGATTGAGAGACAAGAGGAGGCCAAAGCGAAGGGGGAAATGACCATAAGGGGGCATAGTAGATTCTTCCTGACCTCTTAGGTTTGATGTACCATTTTGCCAAGTTTGGTGTAATTCCGTTCAGCCATTCAGGCTGTAGACGTATGTAAATGTCCTATGGAAAATTGCATGGGGAAAACACATTTGAAAGTGTTGAAATTTAGAACCAATTAAAATGTTACTTTGGTTTTGTATTTGTGTGTGATGAAAGTTAATTGGTTATGTATATATGTCAAATGAGAGGAAACCACAGCCATTTTGTGATACTACTGTCTGAGGTACATTTGTGAGGAATTGTTGGTGGTGAATTTCTGGTGTTTGATTTACACAGTACTAACACTTTTTCTACTTTTAAAAAGGTGAGTTGTTAATTTGTAAGGGGAACTATGTTGTACACTTGAAGATAATTTGAAAAATGTTTTCTGTTATTTATTTGCAGTCCTTCTGTTATACTAAATACTTGATAAAGTTAGTTTTATATTATGTATTACTAAAAACGATAAATGAAAGTGATTATTTTTTTCTGCAATTTACAGCAAGCAATTTCAAAATAAATGGCTCACAATGAAGAGACCGTGGCAATTTCTTTGTAAGGGGAACTATGTTGTACACTTGAAGATAATTTGAAAAATGTTTTCTGTTATTTATTTGCAGTCCTTCTGTTATACTAAATACTTGATAAAGTTAGTTTTATATTATGTATTACTAAAAACGATAAATGAAAGTGATTATTTTTTTCTGCAATTTACAGCAAGCAATTTCAAAATAAAATGGCTCACAATGAAGAGACCGTGGCAATTTCTTTTGAATTGTCCACTACATTGATTGAAATTGAGAGCACCAATAATGAAATATTGTCACAAGGAGGAGATGACTTGTATGATTCCATTAGATTGATTGAAATGGACAGCACCAATAATGAAATATTGTCACAAGGAGATGACTTGAATGATTCCACTACATTGATTGAAATTGAGAGCACCAATAATGAAATATTGTCACAAGGAGGAGATGACTTGTATGATTCCATTAGATTGATTGAAATGGACAGCACCAATAATGAAATATTGTCACAAGGAGGAGATGACTTGAATGATTCCACTACATTGATTGAAATTGAGAGCACCAATAATGAAATATTGTCACGAGGAGATGACTTGAATGATTTCACTACATTGATTGAAATTGACAGCACCAATAATGAAATATTGTCACAAGGAGGAGATGACTTGAATGATTTTTTTGATCAATCTGTTGATGGCGAATTTATCGAATGTTTGGAGGCCATAGAGTTAGAAGAATTATCATTGCAGACTTTTCATGAGGAAATTGCTGATGAGGACATGGTACTAGTTCTTTCAAATTTAGAAAATTCTGAAGAATAAATTTATATTTAGAAATCAAAAATTGTTTGAGACATTATTCATTTTTATTTTTAATTTATGAGGTTGTAGCGAAGTGATTGTAGTATAAAATGAGACTTATAGTATAGAGTGCAACATTTTTATGTTACATGGTAAGTTTACTCATATTTACTTCCCTTCTGCCACTATATTATCTCCAATGTGTATTTGACATCTCTTCTTCATCTCCGGTCTCCTTTCTCTCACTGTGTGTCTCCGATGCATCTTATCGCTGCTATTTTGTGTAATTACAGAAGAGAGTAAAATAAAATAGTTCGGAACGTGAAAAGGGGGCAAAGTAGAGTACCCCTCACCCCCTAGGCCTTTTTAGGCGGTCCCAAAAGGATCAGTTTCTGCTTTCCTGAGAGATTATGGTATGAGTTCCATATACCACAATAATTTGCATTACAACATGCAAGATATCTATCTCCTATTACCAACTTTTGGAGATATTCGCGCTAAGCGCGAATATCTCCAAAAAGTAACACCTGCCCTGAGCAGTTCTTAGCCATGTTATCCAATGGGAGGTGGATAACATGGCTAAGAGCATTAGCTCGGTAATGCATGAATATCGCTGACTTTTTAGCGATATTCATGCATTGCGGCCGTTTATTATCGCATTTGCGATAAACCTTGATAATAGCAAGGTTTATCTTCGATAATTTCAGACGATGCTTAGCGGTAAAAAAATTTGTTGGTAAGCATCGTTAGCGATAAATATCGCTTAACTTTGGTAATATGCACCAACGTCTGTTAACGTTCGATTGGAAGGAAATGAGGAAGTGTTGAAAAACATTGTCTGCGCCATCTTGCCTTTTTTGAAATGCCACACTTTTGTCGTGCACGGCAGCCATTTTAGATGCCTTGAGCAGACCCACTCTCTGCACGCTGTCGATTCGGAGCATGGCTCCCCACCCTCGCAAGCATCTTCCCCAGGCACTGGTCACCCCCGCTCTCTGTCTTATGCATCGGCAATAAACCTCCCCCCATCTGCGCTGCTCTTCCCTGAAAATCACACTCTGTGCCCGCCCGACACCTCCCTTTCGCCCTATTCACTACCGCACCCTCTGACACTCCTCTTCCTCTGTGTCCGATTGTCCAGACTATCAGCTAGCCCTGCAGATGTAGTTTATGGCTCCAGCTGTAAAGAATCACCCCTCTTCAAAGGAGTTATAGTAGATCAAGGCCCACACCCGATGAGATCCGTCACACCACACGTGTTCCTACTATCTGAAAACCATCCTGTATTGTGATTGGGGAGGGGACCGAGCCTGAAGCGGAAGATTCTAGGAATGACTCTTTGTACATCAAAGTTTTTACAATTATGTGTCACATTAAAAATATATAGCACTCCAACAAAGTAGTAGGAATATAAAACTTTAATAACATATAAATATATACAACAAAACAAAAACAGTAAAAACATTTAAACAACGAAGAGACCGTGGCAATTTCTTTTGAATTATCCACTACATTTATTGAAATTGACAGCACCAAAAATGAAATATTCTCACAAGGAGGAGATGACTTGAATGATTTTTTTGATCAATCTCTTGATGGCGAATTTATCGAATGTTTGGAGACCATAGAGTTACAAGAATCATCATTGCAGACTTTTCATGAGGAAATTCCTGATGAGATGATTGAAGAGGAAATTCCTGATGAGGACCTGTTATTAGTTCTTTCAAATTATGAAAATTCAGAAGATGTTGCCTGGGGGTGGGTCGTCAGTAGCAGTCTGTTGTGCGAATAGTTCCAAGGCAGCAGAACGCGCTGAAATCTAGATGGCACGAAAGTGATGTCTAGTAAGTTGCCGCCCAGCAAATAACGGCGTGGGGCGCCGCGGGGGTGAGTGAGTCCAGTAGGCACCACAGCTATTCTTACCGGCATTGCAGAATTACTGCTGGGGACAATGCCTGTGCTGTAGCAGGGTCAAAGCAGAAACAAAAAGGATTCTGTTGAAGATGTTGTTGGTTTTCAATTTGAAAACAGTTCTGGTGTCAACTGCTATGCTAATGTAGTGGTTAATGTTTTGTTTTCTCTAGAAAATTTAAAAGAGGGGGAGGCAGTCCAAAGTTCCTTTAAAAGGGCAAAGGAAAGGATCGGTGGTTTGAACTATCAGTCAAAAAGGGGAGGGGGTGCAACAATTTTTCCTACCGGGTCACACTGTGCTTTCACCGGAACTGAGGTCTGCAGGATTCTAGTAATTCAAAGTGAGGCTGGCGCCAGCATGGGAGCGCCGACGTCCCGCGGATACAGTTTCGTCACTCCACGGGCGATCATGGCAGTCATTCCCCATCGGGGGTCGGAGACTCCCGCGGCTCCTCTAGAATCTTCAAGGTCGTGGAGGACTACGGTGGTGGAGTCAACCAGTGACCGGGCCATTTCTTTATGCTGGGCCCGCTCTTGCCAGGTCGACCGCCATTTTGAGAGTTCGGTAGCTACTGGCGATCGCGGGGTCAAATGAGCGGACGGGCTCCACCCTGCCGGGCGAGACGTTGCAGCATGGCTACAGTGGAAGAACCCTTTTCCGGGCGCTTGGAGCGCTGAGGGTGCAGGTGGGAAGCCTCCACCTGGGGAGGCGGGAGAGGCCTGTTCGCACCGTCTCTCCCTCCCAGTGCACCCCACGGCGTCTCGCTTGACATTTGTTATGGCCGGACCAGGCGATGAGGACGAGGGGGGGGGGGTCGGAGGCATGTGCAAGACATCCCCCCCCCAGTGTTGTCGCAGCCATTATTCAAGAAAGAAGAAGTGTCCCGTCCGTCTTCGGGCCGGGCTTCCGGTAGATGTCGGCCGGACGCCCCTGGCTCTGGCCCCATGAACGGGTTTCTTGGTTTATCGGCTGCAGCCGGATCCCGTCGGCCTCGGCCCCCCGACCGTTGGTGGCCAGACCGGAAGAGCATGTGGCGGGACTACCTGAAACTGTCAAGGGCCACCGCGGCCGGACTGGGAGAGAGAGGGGAGGGTCGAGGAGACATTCCCCCCCCCTGCAACTGTTCAGCGTTGTAAAGGCAATCCCCTGGCCGGGTCCCGCTGGCCTCGGCCTCTCCTCCGGCTACACCCTACGTTAGGATCTCCTGGCCGAGGCGTGGCAGCAGGACCCGCCTTATATGGGCTGCTCCCGGCTGGGCGCAGCCGCAACCCTGCCCCACCTTGGTAGTTTCCAGAGTGGGGGCGGATGTTCTACTGACTTGCATTTTCCCTAGTCTATCGATTTTTTTGGCGTGGCAGGCGGTGGGACAGCGAGGGGTGATTTGGTTTCTCTTACTGTTTTTCTGGTCTCTCACCACTGGCATATTTTAACGTTTTCTTGTTTCTAGGACATTAATAGGTTTTATCATTACGTTATGTTATCGTTTCTTTGTTCGTTGTTTAATAAAAGTTCATGTTCATCAGTGGCCTACTGATTTTCGTTTTCCTATTCTTTTCTTTCCAGGTTGTTTCATGCTAAAGTTTCTGTTAACAGGATACAGTGATCACTTCGTTATTTTTGCATATGTCCTTTTCACTAGGGGTGCTCTCTGGTCGGGCCAGATGACCTATCTCTAGTAAATGGTCCGGGTGAAACAGGTGCATCAATCAGTGGGGAGTAGATAGGCATGACAGATTACAACGGGGGAGAAAGGTCCGCATTACGTACCCTTTCACTACTTGCAAAGATTTTCCTACGTTTATTTGCAAACCGGGAATACCTCCAAAAAGAACTAATTCCCAAACAGTCAATGTTCGGACAATCAATCAATCAATGAGGAATGAAATAGGTACGACGTGTTAAAGGCTTGCGTTACCTACCCTTCACTATCTGCAAAGGGAGAGAGAATATTCCTATTCTTCCTCGTTTGCAGGCAGAGAAGATCCTTAAGAGAACCAACTTCGAACAATTCAATGCTCGATTCAAACAATCAACAAGGGGTACTGTGAACACAAATGAACGCCGCTTATGTACATACACATTGCTATTTTCAACAGGTTGTTCCTAATGTTTCTATTTTAGCGAGGTCAAAAAGAGATCCCATTAGTGGCCTACTGATTTTGCTCGATTCCTTTTGTTTTTTTACACGATTCTTCGCTATCTGCAAAGACTAAACAGAGTATTGCGACTCTGTGCTTGTTTGTAAATAGAGAATGAACCAAAGAGAACAATCAATCAAATGGAGAGAGAAGCAGGCACGACGGATTACAACGGGGGCAAAGGCCTGCGTTAACTACCCTTCACTATCTGCAAAGAGAGAGTACTCCTAATAGAAATGAGGGGTGGGGAGCAGCATTCAAAGCAGATCAGTGTGCATAAACACGAAAATGTTTTTACTTACCACGTACTTGACATTCGACAGTTTATGATATTTGCTATTAAAAAACCATTGAAATTCACTGAAAAAACCATAGGTTATAGACCATATATAGTTAGGAATTAGCATTTACAAAACCTTGAAAATTCACTGAAAAAACCATAGGTTATAGACCATATATAGTTAGGAATTAGCATTTAAAAAACCTTATTTTACTCACACAAAACCATTGAAATTCCATATATAGTTAGTTGCACTAACTATATATCGCGCACCCGCAATCCACTGCTGATCATGTCACATATTACATCATTCATGACATGGTCAGTGACATCACTGATGACATCACTGATGACATCTCAAATGACATCACTGATGACATCAATGATGACATCTCATTTGACATCATTCTTGTGCTAATACGATAAACCTCTTAGATACACTCAGTGTATACAGACACTCACACACTGTCACTCATCCATGGAGTTACTCACACACCTAGTCAGTCATGCATAGAAACAATCTCACCTCCATTTCTTCAACTATACAGTTATACACACCTTACTTATTCAAACATATACTAACACATATTTACTCTCTTATACAATCCCTGATACAAGTTCACAATGATCCATACAACCACTCACATATTCAGTGGCTCTCATGCACAGTTATTTATATATGCCAACTCTCACATGTACTGTGTTTTACATATGTACTTACTATGACATGTAGCATTGAGATATCCATTCACTCATCAATACACTCATGCACACAGTCAACTGCCCATGTAGCTGTTTCCACATGCACTCTTGAACTCATACACCTAGTGAATCAACTGCTCACACATCTATGCACAGAGTCACACACCTCCCAGCCACCCCTACACAAACTCAATCTCCCATACAAATACTTGGGCAACCAATCAATAACACATATAGCCTCTCGTATAGCTAATGATCAACACATGCAGCAGTTTATATCACAACAGACATAATAATGCACAAATTAAGACAGTTTAGTCACTAACTCATGCATTCAGTGAGTCACATTTAATCACTCACTCATACAGTCAGTCACGCACCTACTAAATCCTTCATCCAGACACTTATACATCCACTCATTCTTCAATATGTAAGACATATTTTAACTTTACAGAAACATACAGTCACTGGATGTTGTCATCAGTGATGTCATCAGTGATGTCATTTGAGATGTCATCAGTGATGTCATCAGTGATGTCACTGACCATGTCATGAATGATGTAATATGTGACATGATCAGCAGTGGATTGCGGGTGCGCGATATATAGTTAGTGCAACTAACTATATATGGAATTTCAATGGTTTTGTGTGAGTAAAATAAGGTTTTTTAAATGCTAATTCCTAACTATATATGGTCTATAACCTATGGTTTTTCAGTGAATTTTCAAGGTTTTGTAAATGCTAATTCCTAACTATATATGGTCTATAACCTATGGTTTTTTCAGTGAATATATATATATATATATATATATATATATATATATATATATATATATATATATATATATATGTCGGAGAAGATGCCTGGTTCTGTTGCCCTGCACGAAATAAATTGCTAAAGGCAAGTTTCTGTGCGACTCATTTGTCTCTCGAGGGAGATGGTTGATTTAATATATATATATATATATATATATATATATATATATATATATATATATATATATATATATATATATATGTTTGAAAAATCCTGGGAGCTTCCTCCCACCAAGACAAAAAGACTCGCACACCTGGGTACGTGTAAATAAAGTGTTATTAGTGACGCGTTTCGACCAGAGTGGTTTTCTTCACAAGCCAATTTTACCCAAACAAATCCACCATTTTAAAGTGTGTTTACATGTATGAGTAATGAGGAAGTCTTTCTTTCACTGTACCGTGCTCTGAATGTCTTCAATTTCTATGGGTGGAGCAACGAGCATTGGTCCTTTGTTTATGTCATGTAAACACTCTTTAAAATGGTGGATTTGTTTGTGTCAAATTGGCTTGTGAAGAAGACCATTCCGGTCGAAACGCGTCGCCAATAACACTTTATTTACACGGACCCTGGTGTGTGAGTCTTTTTGTCTTGGTGGGAGGAAGCTTTGCAATTGTTGGGAGTGGGACCACGCGGCCCCCTCCTGGAGCCCTTAATGGCCCTGGGGACCACCACCCCCCAGGGCCGGCTCCTGCAGTGTCGTGGGGTGCCCATCCCCGGGATACTGCTGTTTGCAATGACAGGGCGGGAGGCAAACTGCTTTGCTTCATTGAAGCAAGAGCAGGGAAACCTGCTCTTGCTTTTATGAAGCAAAGCACAATTGCTTTTCCACAAGGGGAGCTGCATGTCAGCAGCAATGCCGGCTTCCGCAGGAGGAGGGGAGCCGGGGGGACAGTGGGGGAATTGGGGTTCTCCATGGTCCCCAACGGATAGGGCCCGGGAGGAGGTCCACGCAGCCCCCATCCCCTACAAAAGTAAAAAAAGGCTGGCCAGCCCAGGGCTATAATTGGCCTGAGGGCCCCTGGGGGCCAACAAGCCCAACATGTATCTCCAGTAAGCGCCACAGGCCTGTGTTGCAGAGAGGTGGTCCAGGCCACGCCCCTTTTTACACCTCTCTGCAACGCAGATTTGTGGCACTTGCTGGAGGTACCTCATGGGCTAGTTGGACCCTAAATGACCCTTAGGATTCAAGGGGAATTTATCCCCCAACTTAAAAAATGCCGTGGGGTGGGAGAGGGGCCTGAGGTGACATGTGTGGAAACACGCCCTGTGGCGCATTTTATGTTGGGGAATTCATTCCCCTTCAGTCCTGAGGGCCCCTGGGGGCCAACTAGGCCACCAAGTACCTCCAGTAAGCGCCACAGCCCTGCGTTGCAGAGAGGTTGTCCAGGCCACGCCCCTTTTTACAGCTCTCTGCAACATAGCCCAAAGGACGTCTAGAATGACAAGAAATGTATCTCAACCAAACATTAGATTAAGAGCACAAAGTTTGGAAAGCGCATCCAACAATGCTAATAAAAGTGAATCAGTCATCCGAACGAACATCAAAAAGAAAAGGAACCTGATGAAGAGAACAGAACAAAAAACAGGAAATCAATGTGAATCCAGAAAAAAAATAGAGGAACACACCCAAAACATCTCCCCAGACCATGAGAGCATTCAAAGAGCTTCAATGAAAAATATGGACAGCTTGGCGCTAGACATGATAAGCTCTATACAAGCGATGGAAAAGTTATGTGAAGCTATAGAAGGCACCCACGAGAAAGTTGAGCACATCATATATCTAATATGCAACCCTCAAAAAAAGAATAAGGAGATTGCGATGCCACTATCAAACAGGAATAATCGACCTGACAGGAAGCATAAAGACTTAACAGAAGAAGAAACCCTATCCATACTCCAGGAGTATGAGGTGACGGAACATTGGCGAGGGGAGGAAATCAGAACAGTCCGGATCAATAATAACAGAACAAGGCAGAATGAAAGGACACCCAACCATAATAACTTACAAAAAGTCCAGATAATCACCGAACCACATAATATGGACCCTAACAATGCTGGGAAGACACTGAAATGCCTTCCGATCAACTGTAGGTCCGCAGCTAAACATGCTTCAGACATAGCTGACCTCATCATTAACAAAGAAATTGATATGACAATCCTAACAGAAACATTGCTGTCGGAGTCATCATCTCCAGTCATGGACCTACTAATGCCCCCCTCTATAGCATTGTGAGACTGGATAGACAAAAAAAGTCAGGGGGTGGTGTAGCCTCCATACACCGATCGGACATAGAAGTAAGCCAAATACAATCAGAACCACTCAAATCCTGCGAATACCTGGGTCTCAATAAAAGATCGGCGCACAACCAAAGCTGCAACCTGCATGCAATCTATCACCAACCAGGTAACAATATATCCTTAATTAACCAACTCATGGAGATCATTACGGCAAATGCTAACTCCGACGCAAGTAATATATCCCTAGGGGATTTTAATCTACACTGGAACGACAATAATGACAAACAGGTCAACACCATTAAAGACTTCCTAGCCGAGCTAAACCTCTCCCAAGTATGCACACAGCCAACCCATACGAAAGGAGCTACATTGGATTGGATAATATAAAAAAGAGAACACTTCAGTCCTATCAATGGAGAAATGCGGGTGGTCTTATCACCATGCCATAACCTTTCTGATTCCCACATGGAAAAAGAACAAGCATGCGCAACCGGATAAAGTAAAAAAATGAATGCAGGACACTAAAGAACCGAACATTGAACGACTAATAGAAGGCTGCGAGAAGGAACTATATCCACCTGACAATTTGAAGAGCGTGAATGATCTAACGGACCACTACATTACATCAATAACGGATATAGTTAACACCACTATGCCTCTGAAACTGAAAAGAGTTACAGAGAAGGATAAAAATCCATGGTTTAACGGATCACTGAATGAGGAAAGAAGGAAACTGAGATTAGCAGAGAGAAAATGGAGACAACACCCCTCATCTCCTGAACTGAAATCCCTCAGAAAATCTGGAAATGAATACAATAAGAAGATCCTCAATTCCAAAAAGGAATATATTAGATCAGAACTGGATCTCGCCAAAAATAGACTCCGGAAACTATTCGAAATATCAAAACAACAATCCAACAAGCTGGCCGGCCCATGAAACCACAAAAATACAACGAAGCTGTGAAGAACTCTCAACATTCTTCACCAACAAACCCAACACATTGGAAAGTGAGCTCAGGAGTGCAGCGGATAACCTAGACAGCCAAAGACCCACAACAAGCAAAATCAACTCTACCAACTCAATAATTAAGGAGGATGGGGCAAAAAATAAGGCACATTGGGATACGTTCAAGTTGCTGATGCAGAATAACATCACCAAAATGTTACTAGATATCAAACCTAATAACCACTATAACAACCCTCTCCCGGCTAAATCACTTGGAATCACACTCTACGAGAACCTTGATATGAAAGCCCACATCAAAGTAATGGCTAAAAGTGCCAGTTTTCATTTGAACTACATTAGAAAAGTGAAATCCTTCATCTCTCAAGCGGATCTCAAACTAGCAGAACAATCATTGGTCATCTCGAGGATTGAATATGGTTGCTCTACTTTGGCAGGTCTTCCTAAAATATCCACAGCACCTTTAAAAGCATGCCTCAACGCAGCTGCAAGAATTATCACCGGCTCAAGAAAATTCGACCATATCTCTCCACATCTGAAAGTACTAAACTGGCTACTGTATGAAGCCAGAATTCAACTAAAAATGGCATGCATCACACACAAAGTGCTTCACCACAATACACCAAGATACCTTACCCAGAAAATTGAAATATCGGGAGGAAATAGCCCAGCTAGGAGTGCCAAGGAGCTGGTTCTGAGACCACCTTTTTTCGAAAATAAAAGAACCTATGACAGAGCTTTCTCAGGAGCAGCACCCAGAATCTGGAACTCTCTTCCACCAAACATTAGAAAAATAACAAACATAGAGACTTTTAAGAGGGAAGCGAAAATATTTCTAATGAGCAAGTTCCTCCCATAGACAAGATGGCTCAGCTGTAGCCCCTTGTCATTGTCCTGTCTAAACCTTCTACTCTAGGGAAGTGAAAAGAAAGTCGACGGCTGAGTTGGACATACGTGAGGGCAATACGACAGGTTTCAAGACCAAGAGTGGAGAAGATGGTTTATAAAGAAGTAATCAACTAAAAGTCATTTGCGCGAAGACGTTTCCCGAACATACCACTGGCCACTGTATGTATTTATACTAACCTGTTACTTATAGGCCATAACTCCTTGGGAGATAGCCGCTCAAACAATACTATGCAAATTCCTGGACACAGATCTAGTGGAATATGGAATGCTTAGGAAAGTTCATTTAAAAGGTATTGGGAGGAGGAAGTCGAATCTTCCAACATAATGAGTCATTTTGCATATCTCCCTCTTGCACTGCATAATTGTGTTAACCTTGTAATTTGATTGATCGTGTTGTTTGTATCCTTAGTACTACATTTAACTGGGTATAGTGCACTATATTAAACCTGTATCTATTCTACCTCATACAATGTAAAGCTCTCTGATACCCAAGGGTTTTGTTCGTGCTATACAAAACTCTTTAAATAAATAAATAAATAGCTCTGTGGCACTTACTGGAGGTACCTAGTGGGCTACTTAGACCCCAGGGACCCTCAGTGTGGGGAACATCCTTTTCAACGCGGATGTTACCCCGCAGTGCTTTTACGACGCGTCCTTTACAAAGCAAGTCATAACCACGAATTATGCTGGAGGGCGCTAAAGGATAAAGAATAGTATATTTACTATTCCAACACCTTCCATTCTATCCACGGGGACTGGTGTTAGAATAGTAAATTATACTATTCACTATCCGCGCCCAACAACGCAAGTCGTTGTAACGACTTGCGTTGTTAAAGACGCGGTGTAAAGGCACGCGTTGAAACGGTACGCGTTGTACCATCATACATCCCTCAGTATTCAAGGGGACTTAATCTACCAACTTAAAACACGCCACGTGGCGCGTTTGCACAGTGTTGAAGGGAGGGGGCAGCTCCTGAGGTGACATGTGTGAAAACATGCCCTGAGGTGCGTTTAAAGTTGGGGAATTAATTCCCTTTCAATCCTGAGGGCCCCTGGGGGCCAACTGGCCCACCAAGTACTTCAAGTAAGCAACACAGTGCTGCGTTGCAGAGAGGTGGTCTAGGCCATGCCCCTTTTTACACCACTCTGCAACACAGCTCTGTGGCGCTTACTAGAGATACCTGGTGGGTTAGTTGGATCCCAGGAACCCTCAGGATTCAAGGGGACTTAATCCCCCAACGTAAAACGCAGCACAGGCGCATTTGCACAGTGGTGAAGGGAGGGGGCGGGTCCTGAGGGGACATGTGTGCAAACACACCCTGTGGCGTGTTTCAAGTTGGGGAATTAATTCTTCTTCAATCCTGAGGTTCCCTGGGGGCCAACAACCCCACCAGGTACCTCCAGTAAGCACCACTGCGCTGCGTTGCAGAGAGGTGGGCCAGGCCACGCTCCTTTTTACACCTCTCTGCAATGTAGCTCTGTGGCGCTTACTGGAGGTACCTGGTGGGCTGGATGGACCCCAGGGACCCTCAGGATTCAAGGGGACTTAATCCCTCAACTTACAACACCAGTGGTGGAGAAAGGGGGCATGGCCTTTGTCTACCTCTCACCAATCCCACTGTGTGGGGCTTACTGGAGGTAAAAGGTAGGCTAGTTGACCACTAAAGGACCCCTAGCAGTAAAGGGGACTTCAATCCCCATCCAAGAGCGTGCCAGGGACCACGTTTGTAGAGTGGTGGACAACATGGGTGTGGCCTGGTACGAGTACTTATCAGTGCTCTGTGTGGAACTGACTGGAGGTAAAAGTTTGGGAAGTTGGCCCACAAGGATGTCCTTGGGGACCAACTACCCCTCTTGTTACCTCCAGTAAGTCCCACACAGTGGGATTGCTAAGACGTCTTCAGATGCCATGGCCCCCTTTCTCTACCACTCTGTAAACGTGCCTCGTGGCAGACTACGGGACGGGGGATGAAGTCCAATTTAGTTCTGAGGGAGTTTGGGGGCCAAGAATCCCTCCTGTTACCTCCTGTAAGTTGTACGCAGTGGAAATACTGAGCATTGGTTGGATGCCCAGCACCCTTTCTCCACCACTCTGCAAACACAACTACAAGTTAAAGTAGCATATTTTTGCACCTCTGACTTAGAGGTAGTTTTAATCCCCCTACCCTATTATGTACTAGGGTCTTACAACGGAGGTCATGCTAATCACAGGGGTACCACAACCTATAGTGTTCCCTAGTGTATGTAGGTGTTTCACTGTATTCTAAGTGTCTTTTAACATAGCACGCTCTAGGCCTAGTTAGTGAGAGTCAGTTACCACTAGTACCCGTCTGAAAAAGTTGTGGGCACAGGATGATTTTGCAACAAGGCTTCTTTCTGCTCCTCTGTTGGTTCTTTCTGCACATGTCTTGCTTCTTCCTTCACTTTTCTTCGTCTTTGTGGACTTCTGTTGCTGCTTTCTGCCTTTCTTCTGCTTCTTTCTGTGCGGTTTTTCTTCTTTCTTCACATGTCCTACCTCTGTAGGCATAGTTAGAAACTAGCATTTAAAAAACCTTTGAAATTCACTGAACAAACATAGGCTTCAGGCAATTATAGTTAGAAATTAGCATTAAAAAACAACCTTACAAATTCACTGAAAAAAACATAGGTTTCAGGGACGTTATTGTTAGTTGGACATTTCACTCGTACAAAACCATGGAAATTCCCCCGTTATAGTTGGTTCAGCTAACTATAACTCGCGCCCCCGCAATGCACTGATGATGATGTCATATATTACATCATTCATGACATGGTCAGTGAAGTCACGGATGACATCACTAATGACATTATCCACGTAATAATACAATGCAAAAGACTACAGATTTTCTTAAATGTATATATGATAAACGTTGGAATGAAACAACTATGATACTGGTGATGCTTGACATTTCCACTTTATACACCAGTATAAGACACATTGATGGTTTAAAAGCGACAGAATATTTTTTGAATAGGAGACCGATGAGATTCCTAAAGCACAATCAAATTATTTTAGAGCTAATGGAGTGGTGCTTGACAAAGAATATGTTTTTATTTAGTGAGGAACTTTTTGAACAGTAACAAGGAACAGCGATGGACACCTGCTTCGCCCCTAGTTATGCTAATTGACATCTCGGCTGGTGGGAGGAGCAGGTGCTCAGTGGACCACCCCTAGAACAGTGGTCAGAACAGATTTCATTGTGGGTTAGGTTCATATATGACGTTTTTGTGCTGTGGCAGGGCACGGAAACGGACATAGAAGTATTCATCAGGGACCTCAACCAGAATACTCTTAATCTCAAGGTTGTGGGGCAGTATAGTAAAACCACTATAGACTTTTTAGATATCAGGATAAAATCAGTGGGAGAGAAACTAGAGACCACTGTTTTTAGAAACGCCACAGCAGCCAATACTATTCTCCAAGTGGGCAGTGCCCACCCTGCACCTCTGATTAGAAGCATTCCTTTTGGAGAGTTCTACAGGACACGGAGAGCGTGTAGTAGTCACGAAGAGTATTGCAGAATAGAACAGGAAATGACAGACAGATTCATTCAGAGAGGTTACTCACCAGAGGCTATAAACAGAGCAGCCACTAAAGCTGGGAATCTAGAGAGACATAAGGTGTTATTTGAACCATCTAGAACCCAACAGAGGAGAAATGATAGAAAACAGCAGAAGGGACTGGAGAATCATAGATTTATAACAACATTCAACATCAAGAATAAAGAAATTAGGTCCATTTTGAATAGACATTGGCATCTGATAAGGGATGATCCAATATTGGGCCCAAAAGTAAATCAACATCCAGATATAACCTATAAGAATTCTAAATCATTGAAAGATCTGATTGTGAAGACCGAATATCAAGAGAGGAAAGGAGGAACCCCTACTTGGCTCCAACAGAAACCTGGTTTTAAAAACATGTTTTAAATGCAAGGCGTGCCAACATGGCATGAATCACACTGATTTTAGGATTTTTTTAGTAAAACCATTACCATCAAGAGTTTTTTATCAACCGTACCTGTGTATAAGAGAATTTTGCAAAACCGCAGAGCAATCATAAACCAGGATAGAACTTATCCGATTGCAAGACATTTTGAAATTCATCATCAAAGTAATCCCTCTAGCTTGCAGTCTAGCTGTATAGCAGAAATCCCTAGAACAAGAAGAGGTTGAGATAGGGAAAAGGTACTCAGAAAATTAGAAAAATATTTTATACTGGAGTTCAATAGCTCGAACCTCATGGACTGAATGTAGATGAAGACTTATACACCTGGTTACATTGAAAGGACGATGGAAATAACAGAATGAGGATGAGCCTACACATAGTAAAACCATTTGTTATTTTTTTTATTTTATTTTTGTAAGAATGTAACATTATGGACTTGGCCATAAGCAATTGATGTAACCATTTTTTGACGTAGTTATTTTATGTTAAGTATGATACAGTACAATTTTTGGGAGGTTAAATTGGAAAGAAATATACGGAAGTAGAGACTTCTTAAACTAAGACATCAAGTGGTATTTTAAAATATCTTTTTAAGTGTTTTTACCAAGTATATGAAGTATGTTTTCTATTAAAAAAAAAGCACTGGCACTTTAATCAGAGTATAAAGCCATAGGAGATACCGTTTTGTTATAGGAATAGTCTTCTTCCTTTATATGCACTTTAAAGTATATGAAGTTTATATTTTCTTGTATTGTTGAAATATAATATAATTATAAGCATTTGCACTTTAAACGTCTAGCACTGAAGAAGAGTATATAGATCTCACTTGATTTGTACTCAAGCACAAGCACTTTATTATCAAAATTGTAGTGTACATAATATGCACTTGCACCTCGGTATAATAATAGTCAAAAAGATCTTGCACATGCACCTTCATGGATAAATCAACTGTCTAAAAATGAATATGTGAACGGGCATTGAATTAAAAGAAAGGGCAATGATGCAATTATAAGTCGATCACCTAAAATAGTGGGATGAGAACGCAAGGAATTAATTTTTCTGCGAAACTTATGAATCCAGATTTGTTGATAATTTTTATTAACAGTGTCCTATTGTTGTAATTACGAGTGAATATCCGTTTCTTTAAAAAGTGCAATGAAGGACATGTAATAAGTAAAATTGTTCTTATAATCACTATTCATTCATACAGACATGTTTAAAGATGGCAGCCGCTTTGCAAGTAAAAGAGGGCTGCGTGATGGTGATTGTAAATTGAGTCCCTCGTTAATGTTCACTATTGAAATTA
Source organism: Lissotriton helveticus (assembly GCF_964261635.1). Classification (NCBI taxonomy): domain Eukaryota; kingdom Metazoa; phylum Chordata; class Amphibia; order Caudata; family Salamandridae; genus Lissotriton; species Lissotriton helveticus. Next base: position 1,789,333,640 of record NC_136061.1, read on the forward strand.
AGTTTTGAATGAGAACGAAATGGCGCTCTGGCATTGTGAGTAAGGCAGCGTGAGACTGTCAAAATGTGCAGATGTAATAGTCATGAAATGAACTACAGAGTGACCAATACCTCTTGAAGTGCTTGATGATTGTTTTTGACTTACGATTATCTTATGCAAATATATATACATATGTATATATATATATATATATTCTCAGAAAAAATATAGGTTTCACATAAGTTGTAGCTAGGAATTATCATTTAAAAAACCTTTGAAATTCACTGAAAAAACCATCGGTTTCTGACATGTTATAATTAGGAATTAGCATTTTAAAAACCTTAGAAATTCACTGAAAAAAACCATAGGTTTCAGGGGTGTTATAGTTAGCTGGACATTTCACTCGTACAAAACCATTGAAATTCCTCCGTTATAGTTAGTTGTACTAACTGTAAATCGTGCACCCGCAATCCACTGCTGATGATGTCACATAATATATCATTCATGACATGGTCAGTGACATCACTGATGACATCACTGATGACATCTCAAATGACATCACTGATGACATCATCCATTGAATGTGGTTTGGTTTGATATTTAAATATGTCATATATATAGCAATCTGCATTGAAGAATGATTGGATATATAAATATCTGGATGGAGGGTTTAGTATAAGTATGGGCGAAATTTGCGAATTCGCGTTCCGCGAATTCGTGCGAAAACGAATTTGCAATGCGCAAAATCTGCGAATTTGCGGATTTTTGTTTTATTGCGTGTTCGCGTTTTTTTTGCGTGTTCGCTGTGTTTTTTGCGTGTTCGCGGGGCTTTTTGCCTGTTCGCGGGCCGCTTGCATGGCGAAGTTACCCATGCGGTCATATATGGGCACAGCACCCTCTGGTTCACCACTGCCACCCTCTGGTTCATCACTGCCACCCTCTGGTTCACCACTGCCACCCTCTGGTTTACCCCTGCCACCCTCTGGTTCACCCCTGCCACCCTCTGGTTCACCACTTCCACCCTCTGGTTCAGCACTGCCACTCTCTGGTTCACCCCTGCCACCCTCTGGTTCAGCACTGTCACCCTCTGGTTCACCACTGCCACCCTCTGGTTCACGACTGCCAGCCTCTGGTTAACCACTGTCACCCTCTGGTTCAGCACTGCCACCCTCTGGCTCACCACTGCCACCCTTTGGTTCACCCCTGCCACCCTCTGGTTCACCACGGCCACCCTCTGGTTCATCACAGCACCCTCTGGTTCACCCCTTCCACCCTCTGGTTCAGCACTGTCACCCTCTGGTTCACCACTGCCACCCTCTGGTTCACGACTGACACCCTCTGGTTCATCACAGCACCTCTGGTTCACCACTGCCACCCTCTGGTTAACCACTGTCACCCTCTGGTTCAGCACTGCCACCCTCTGGTTCACCACTGCCACTCTCTGGTTCACCACTGCCACCCTCTGGTTTACCCATGCCACCCTCTGGTTCACCATTGCCACCCTCTGGTTCACCCCTGCCACCATCTGGTTCATCACTGCCACCCTCTGGTTCAACCCTGCCACCCTCTGGTTCACCCCTGCCACCCTCTGGTTCAGCACTGCCACCCTCTGGTTCACCCCTGCCACCCTCTGGTTCACCCCTGCCACCCTCTGGTTCACCACTTCCACCCTCTGGTTCAGCACTGCCACTCTCTGGTTCACCCCTGCCACACTCTGGTTCAGCACTGTCACCCTCTGGTTCACCACTGCCACCCTCTGGCTCACGACTGCCAGCCTCTGGTTAACCACTGTCACCCTCTGGTTCAGCACTGCCACCCTCTGGTTCACCACTTCCACCCTTTGGTTCACCCCTGCCACCCTCTGGTTCACCACTGCCACCCTCTGGTTCATCACAGCACCCTCTGGTTCACCCCTTCCACCCTCTGGTTCAGCACTGTTACCCTCTGGTTCACCACTGCCACCCTCTGGTTCACGACTGAAACCCTCTGGTTCATCACAGCACCTCTGGTTCACCACTGCCACCCTCTGGTTAACCACTGTCACCCTCTGGTTCACCACTGCCACCCTCTGGTTCACGACTGCCAGCCTCTGGTTAACCACTGTCACCCTCTGGTTAAGCACTGCCACCCTCTGGCTCACCACTGCCACCCTTTGGTTCACCCCTGCCACCCTCTGGTTCACCACGGCCACCCTCTGGTTCATCACAGCACCCTCTGGTTCACCCCTTCCACCATCTGGTTCAGCACTGTCACCCTCTGGTTCACCACTGCCACCCTCTGGTTCACGACTGACACCCTCTGGTTCATCACAGCACCTCTGGTTCACCACTGCCACCCTCTGGTTAACCACTGTCACCCTCTGGTTCAGCACTGCCACCCTCTGGTTCACCACTGCCACTCTCTGGTTCACCACTGCCACCCTCTGGTTTACCCATGCCACCCTCTGGTTCACCATTGCCACCCTCTGGTTCACCCCTGCCACCATCTGGTTCATCACTGCCACCCTCTGGTTCAACCCTGCCACCCTCTGGTTCACCCCTGCCACCCTCTGGTTCAGCACTGCCACCCTCTGGTTCACCCCTGCCACCCTCTGGTTCACCTCTGGTTCACCACTTCCACCCTCTGGTTCAGCACTGCCACTCTCTGGTTCACCCCTGCCACACTCTGGTTCAGCACTGTCACCCTCTGGTTCACCACTGCCACCCTCTGGCTCACGACTGCCAGCCTCTGGTTAACCACTGTCACCCTCTGGTTCAGCACTGCCACCCTCTGGTTCACCACTGCCACCCTTTGGTTCACCCCTGCCACCCTCTGGTTCACCACTGCCACCCTCTGGTTCATCACAGCACCCTCTGGTTCACCCCTTCCACCCTCTGGTTCAGCACTGTTACCCTCTGGTTCACCACTGCCACCCTCTGGTTCACGACTGAAACCCTCTGGTTCATCACAGCACCTCTGGTTCACCACTGCCACCCTCTGGTTAACCACTGTCACCCTCTGGTTCACCACTGCCACCCTCTGGTTCACGACTGCCAGCCTCTGGTTAACCACTGTCACCCTCTGGTTAAGCACTGCCACCCTCTGGCTCACCACTGCCACCCTTTGGTTCACCCCTGCCACCCTCTGGTTCACCACGGCCACCCTCTGGTTCATCACAGCAGCCTCTGGTTCACCCCTTCCACCCTCTGGTTCAGCACTGTCACCCTCTGGTTCACCACTGCCACCCTCTGGTTCACGACTGACACCCTCTGGTTCATCACAGCACCTCTGGTTCACCACTGCCACCCTCTGGTTAACCCCTGTCACCCTCTGGTTCAGCACTGCCACCCTCTGGTTCACCACTGCCACTCTCTGGTTCACCACTGCCACCCTCTGGTTTACCCATGCCACCCTCTGGTTCACCATTGCCACCCTCTGGTTCACCCCTGCCAGCATCTGGTTCATCACTGCCACCCTCTGGTTCAACCCTGCCACCCTCTGGTTCACCCCTGCCACCCTCTGGTTCAGCACTGCCACCCTCTGGTTCACCCCTGACACCCTCTGGTTCACCCCTGCCACCCTCTGGTTCACCACTTCCACCCTCTGGTTCAGCACTGCCACTCTCTGGTTCACCCCTGCCACACTCTGGTTCAGCACTGTCACCCTCTGGTTCACCACTGCCACCCTCTGGCTCACGACTGCCAGCTTCTGGTTAACCACTGTCACCCTCTGGTTCAGCACTGCCACCCTCTGGTTCACCACTGCCACCCTTTGGTTCACCCCTGCCACCCTCTGGTTCACCACTGCCACCCTCTGGTTCATCACAGCACCCTCTGGTTCACCCCTTCCACCCTCTGGTTCAGCACTGTCACCCTCTGGTTCACCACTGCCACCCTCTGGTTCACGACTGACACCCTCTGGTTCATCACAGCACCTCTGGTTCACCACTGCCACCCTCTGCTTAACCACTGTCACCCTCTGGTTCAGCACTGCCACCCTCTGGTTCACCACTGCCACTCTCTGGTTCACCATTGCCACCCTCTGGTTCACCCCTGCCACCATCTGGTTCATCACTGCCACCCTCTGGTTCACCCCTGCCACCCTCTGGTTCACCCCTGCCACCCTCTGGTTCAGCACTGCCACCCTCTGGTTCAGCACTGTCACCCTCTGGTTCATCCCTTCCACCCTCTGGATCATCACTGTCACCCTCTGGTTCATCACTGCCACCCTCTGGTTCACCACTGCCACCCTCTACCGAGACCTTTTGTGACGCAGCGGCAGCACAAAAGATGCGCCATGGTGCTGGGTATTAACAACGTGACGCATCTGAGAGATGCGTCACGTTGTAAAGCCCTGCGCCATCAGGAGGCGTTCCGGCGCAGGGGAGGGCGTTCCTGTGCAGGAACGCCTCCTAAAAGTGGCTGAGTGAAATATACAAGATTTCACTCAGTCACTTTTAGGCCAATGCTGCGTCAAAACCCTGCGCCTGCTTGAAGCAGGCGCAAGGCTTGATGCAGCATTGGGGAGATAGGGCCCCCAGAGCATTGCTGGAGCTGCGTCGCAAGCGCGACGCACCTCCAGCAATGCGCTGCTTTTACGGCACAGATGCGTGACGCATCTGTGCCGTTTTTGCCACATGGTGCGCCGCATTGTAAATGCGGCGCACCATGGGTGGCGGAGCTGCGGCGCACAATAACTGGCTCATCCCTGGGGATGCGCCAGTTATTGTGAATCTAACCCTATACATTTAGCCAACGAGGGAGCACTTACTGATTAGACAGTAGAAAGTACTCCAGTTGAGTAGAGGTATTGCAAAAAAGGTGGCATCTTCGTGGACAAACACGCAGGCCGGGTTTCATTCTGCCCCCTGTTAGACTCGTTTTTTGTGCCCTTCTGCCCTCTGTTAGACTCGTTTTTCCCTTGTTTTTCTGCCCTTCTGCCCTCTGTTAGACTCGTTTTTCCCTTGTTTTTTTGCCCTTCTGCCCCCTGTTAGACTCGTTTTTGTGCCCTTGTGCCCTCTGTTAGACTCATTTTTCCCTTTTTTTATGCCCTTCTGCCCTCTGTTAGACTCGTTTTTTGTGCCCTTCTGCCCTCTGTTATTCCCTTATTTTTGTGCCCTTCTGCCCTCTGTTAGACTCGTTTTTTGTGCCCTTCTGCCCTCTGTTAGACTCGTTTTTGTGCCTTTCTGCCCCGTTAGACTCGTTTTTGTGCCCTTCTGCCCTCTGTTACACTCGCTTTTCCCTTTTTTTTCTGCCCTTCTGCCCTCTGTTAGACTCATTTTTCCCTTGTTTTTCTGCCCTTCTGCCCTTTGTTAGACTGCTTTTTGTGCCTTTCTGCCCTCTGCATCACCACATCATCACTCAGCGCTACCACAGCATCACTCAGCACCACCACATTATCACTCAGCACCACCACATTATCACTCAGTACCACCACAGCACCACTCAGCACCACCACAGCATCACTCAGCACCACCACAACATCACTCAGCACCACCACAGCACCACTCAGCACCACCACAGCACCACTCAGTGCCACCACAGCATCACTCAGCACCACCACAGCATCACCCAGCACCACCACATTATCACTCAGCACTACCACAGCACCACTCAGCACCACCACAGCATCACTCAGCCAGCACCACCACAGCATCACTCAGCACCACCACAGCACCACTCAGCACCACCACAGCATCACTCAGCACCACCACAGCACCACTCAGCACCACTCAGCGCCACCACTGCATCACTCAGCACCACCACAGCATCACTCAGCGCCACCACATTATCACTCAGCACCACCACAGCACCACTCAGCACCACCACAGCATCACTCAGCACCACCACAGCACCACTCAGTGCCACCACAGCATCACTCAGTGCCACCACAGCATCACTCAGCACCACCACAGCATCACTCAGCCAGCACCACCACAGCATCACTCAGCACCACCACAGCACCACTCAGCACCACCACAGCATCACTCAGCACCACCACAGCACCACTCAGCACCACTCAGCGCCACCACTGCATCACTCAGCACCACCACAGCATCACTCAGCGCCACCACATTATCACTCAGCACCACCACAGCACCACTCAGCACCACCACAGCATCACTCAGCACCACCACAGCACCACTCAGTGCCACCACAGCATCACTCAGTGCCACCACAGCATCACTCAGCACCACCACAGCACCACTCAGCACCACTCAGCGCCACCACTGCATCACTCAGCACCACCACAGCATCACTCAGCGCCACCACATTATCACTCAGCACCACCACAGCACCACTCAGCACCACCACAGCATCACTCAGCACCACCACAGCACCACTCAGTGCCACCACAGCATCACTCAGTGCCACCACAGCATCACTCAGCACCACCACAGCACCACTCAGCACCACCATTTCGCGAGATTCGTGGATCGCGAGATCGCCGAAAATCCGCAAATTGCGCGAGCAGAACGAATTTTCGGCCCATGCTTACTTATTTGATTCAATAAAGATTTCTAAACTCAAAAAAAAAAGAGTGGACGTTTGTCCATTTAGCAGTCGTTGGGGCAAATTATATCCTCCGCCCGTGCAGCTCCACTGACAGAGCCCCTGCCGCTGATGCCACTTCCACATTCGGGAATCAGGTAGTGGTTGGAGACTGCTGTCCCTGTTTCCTTTTTAAACTATGCACCCGCAGCGTATTATGCTTCTTGATGGCGAAATATATACGAGTGTGCTGTTAGTGGTGGTGGGCGAAGTATGAGAACATTCGAAAGGTCAAGGAACGCGAGGTGCGGTGGCTAGAAAGTTTCCGTTAGCACTTGTTGTGTTAATTCTAATATTGCAGGAGCAAACCATCATAAAATATTAGGGATGCTTGTTTTATTAGATTGAATATTTTATATTATGTCAACATAAAACCTGCAGAGTTAGCCCTAGAATTTCTATTCGCACCTCCCCGGTTGTATTACGGAGCCGTTCTTTGACTAAGGAAGTTGCATGTACAATTTTACAAACTGTGGGCATTGCATGTGGCATTGTTGCACGTGTATAGGACGGATCAGGAGAGGACTAGCTTTTGGGTTACAATTTCATCTTCGGGGGGGGAGGGGGCAATCCTGCACCGGCAGGGATGTGTCTTCGCTTCAGTAGTCACTCATCTGCCCAACTTGAAAATAGACAGGGAGAGAAATGGGCAGGCTGATATGTATAGTCGATATGTATAGTCTTATTAGTATCCTTGTCACCAGCTACCCTTGAGAAGGGCCTCCTGCAGGAATTATAGATGGCAGAGGGTCAGTAAATACACCACAACCCACGCCCGATGGCCTCATGGCCAGGCTGGAGGGGATTTAGTATGGAGGCACAGTTCTATGCCTTTCATCTCTGTTAAGCACAAGGTAGAAAATAAAATGGACACTGCCCAGTACAGAACCTACTCAGGCTTCACTCTGACCATCAGATCAGAGTCCTATTACATGTATTTAATGAAGTTAAACCCCTTTTCTACAGCTTTCCAGGGGGCCCAGGCTCTCTAAATGTAGAACACGCACATTGGACTGATTTCAGCCTACCACAGTTATTAAGAATAAGAAGTGATTACATCACATGCTGGTTACTGCCCATACCGAGCAAATGTAGATTTAACTTTAGAAATGAAATAGGTCAATCGCTTTTCAAAACTATAAACGTGGCTGTTAAGTGAAATGCATGCATTGCCCAAGTGTATTTCTCATCTTCGTTTACTGCAATGAGTAATTTGTCACCAGTTCATTGACCCTTATAATGTAGGCTGCTAAGGCTGCGACAATAACACGTTATCATGTCTTAAATGCATCTGTGCTTGCTTGTAATTTCCATATACTACAAACACTGTCCAAATTTGCAATGGTTAAATACACCATAGCATCTAGGGTTCTAGTTAATTAGCATGTATTCTCAGAGGACAGACACTCGTGCCCCAGGAACCATGTCATTTCTGGGACAACATGCATTATGATGACACCCAAAAAAACCTGACAGGAGTCTAATTCCGTATGACAAGCAATTCAAATTATAGGGTCATGCAGATCATTTGCCTCGGTTTCTGACGTAGCGAAGAATATGAACAAAGTACTAAAGTCAACCCTTTAGTCTAAAAACATTCTTCTTATTTAATATGTGATGGTTCCTTGCCAAACTCCAGGTAGTAGTGGTAGTAGACACATGGGAAATACAGGGTCAATTCTTTTGATCGAGAGCACTGTCTCGCAGACCACCGCACCCCATCTTCTCACGAAGCAACACAAATGCTTTTTTCATAGGTTTAAGTTTCCTGACTGCTTCTACATATCATAATCAAAACCAGCAACGACGTTTAGATGTGGTTGTATAAAAAGGGTGCATATAAAGTTTACAGTCTGTTTTTCAAGATCAGTGAATGCCTGTGTGTCCAAGGCTTTCAATAGTTGGGAAGCCTTCCTTTTGCTCAGTTACATTAGTGTAATGGCACTTTTAGCGGTATTAGGACAGGAACAGAGACCAAAGTGACAGAAGTAACCCACAGTTGTGTCCAGGTTCCATTTAGTGGTGCCAGAGGCTTGTTGAGAAGTGATGCACGTAGGCTGCTGTTCTAGGCCAGGAGTGCCTTTTTGAGAGCCTCATTATGTGATGCATTGACTATCAGATGTAGTAGATAATTTCTGTAACCCCGTTCAAAGTAAATAGACCTCACCAATTTAACGCCAATTTACTAGAACAGGTGAGCCTTTATTGTTGACTGTCTCTGGCCCTTTGTTCTTTTCATCAAACATCAAGGCTTAGAAAGAAGCATTTATTAGTAAAGCTGTTGGGGCTGGACATTTTCCTTCCACAGGAGGAGTGAACAAAACAGCAGCAAAAAAATGCTGTCTTGTTTTTCCTTCTTACACTTTTTAGTGTGCAGTCTGGTGTTCTGACTGCAGGTGTGCTATCTGCAAGCTGAGCGGGCATGCAAATGGTTGCAAATGGGGATTCTCGGCACCAGAATCTTACCCGGCAAGATGGCTGTTATAATTAAATGGCGATAATGCTTGCAAACTAAGGTTCCTATGAGTGGAAGGCCATGTCGTTGCCAAGTTGTCCAACCGTGACTTTAATAAGGGTATGTTTCCTGGTCAAAGACTAGGGTAGAAGGTAGCGGTCAGAACACACACGGTACGAGTCGGTGCAGATCTTGGTGTTCTGGCCTCCACTATGTAGCGGTACATGACTAAGCTACTCAAAGACTTCCCATCAAAAACTCTGATGTCAAATGTGCTGCAGGTAATGCGACAAGTACGACGCTAAGCGCTCTCATTTTGCGGTGCAATGACAGTGTTCCTCACATAATAAACTGGTAATATGATTAGTGCGCTCAAAGTCTCGCTGAAATCAGGTCAATGTTCTTCAGGTAATGCAACAGGATATGCTAGGCGCTCTTCATTGTCTGATGTCAGTGTTCCTCAGTATTGAGTTTGCCCTGGGAGTATAGGGCAGTAATGTGTGGGTCTTCCTAGGATCATCAACAATGCCAAACAACTTCCAGAAAGAGTCAACTGTAAACAGAGGGAGTATTTTTTCACAAGTCTCAATGCAGGAATACTTAAACTCTACAGAAAGCAACTGAATTAACAATTTCAATGTTCCTCAGGTAGAAGCGACGGGTGCAATGCTAGGCGCGTCTAATTGGTAATATGAATATCTATGTTCGACAATTAATGGGATTGGCGCTAGGCGCTTTCAGGGGAAGTCACATACAATGTTCTTTATGTAATGGAACCAAGGCGATACTAAAGCGGTCAGACTTGAAAGTCTAAGACCAACGTCCCGCTGGTGAAGGCAACTGGGGCTATGCTAGGCGTTTCTCATTTTGAAGTCACATGCAATGTGGTAACTGCAATTGGCGCTATGATAGGCGCTCTTATTGGTTATGATTTCCAATGTTCCTCACCCATTATGGGTTTTTTCGCTGTTTTTTCAGCAGTCAGGGGTTTTGCGCCATCCAAGGCGCTGGTTTGCATCAGTACACCGTTGCATAGCATCGCGTGCAGTAGCGTAAGTTTGCAATTTTCTTTGCCCTGTGAATTATTTGCGTCAGTACACTGTTACATAGTATCATGTGCAATAGCGCAAGGGTTAGCTCCTTTCTTAAGGCTAAGAGCGCTAATCATCTGTGTGTTCGGTTCCTTTAATGTATGGTGAATCCATAAAGATGACACCTGTGAATTGACCCATACCACACTGTCAACAAATTGTCAGGGCCACTTCTGGTACATGGCGAGGTGTTACACTTCACTGTCTTGCAGTCCAAGAGTCAGGGGTTTGCGCCATCCAAGACTCTGGTTTGCATCAGTACACTGTTACATGGTATCGCCTGCAGTAGCGTAAGTCTGCGATTTCCTTTGCCCTATGACTCAGGGAGAAATCTTTTGCGTCAGTACACTGTTACATAGTATCATGTGCAGTAGCGTAGGTGTTACCTCTTATCTTAAGGCTAGGAGCGCTAATCACCCAAGACCCTGCTTTGGATCAGTACACTGTTAGATAGTATCTCGTGCAGTAGCGTAAGTTTGCGATTTTCTTTGCCCTGTGACTCAGGGAGAAATCTTTTGCATCAGTACACCGTTGCATAGTATCAAGTGCAGTAGTGTAAGTCTTAGCCTGTCAATAGGGCAATACATTGATGGACGTTCTAATTTTATTGTCCCTGCAGTGTCAGGGCAGGAGGCACGTGGTGCCATACAGGGTCCACCTCCAATCCGGGTCTTGCGCCTAGGGGGTAATGGCCCAGATCGCCTAAGACGAAGGGTCACTTGATTTCAGAAGGGGCAAGTTGCAGGGCATGACCATCCTAGTGGGCTGAGGGGGAGGACAGATAGTCGGGCAACTATGCTGTCCTGTGGCGGTAAGGTCATGATTGGTAAGCATTGTCTCGGTCCTTAGCGGTCAGAACCATGTAACTCCAGGGGCAGTGACAGCTGGTAGGCTGTCGGGGTGCGGGGGCCGGGGGAGAGACACTCTTCCCAGGGGGCCTGTGGCCACCCTCGCACGCGCATGCGCATCAAGGCGCAAGTATGCCAAATTTGTCAGCCCCTGTTTATGGAGTGTAAGGCACAAGGCGTTGAAGGGGGCCCGGGGGAGAATATCCGTCCGATAAGTTGTACCCCCTGCGCAAGCCTACTCCGGCGAAGTAATTTGTAGTTTACTGGGATCTAAAGGCTGCCAGTCATTGACCTTGCCATAGGCTCTAGAGGGGACACGCAGAAAGTGAATATATGCATTGTTAGATTTACGGTAGGAGTGTCATGTGTATTAGAGTTTAAGGATAGCCACTTTACATCATCTGTCTAACAATGTATCCGAACTTTCTGCGTAATTGTACATAATATGAATAAACAATGTTTAATTTTGTAATAAAATACGGCCGGGGGGTAACTCCCCCTATTCCAAAGAGTAAAAAATTGGTGTGGTCTGATTGATTGCCTGGAAGAAGGGAGGGTGACCCCATCCGTACAAGGGCTGCAGTTACAAAAGACAAATAGGGGACTCGGCAAGTACCAGACCATATGGGCAAGGCGAGAGATAGAATAGCGGGTGCCGCCATTATGGCGGTCACGCCGATCCCCGGGTACGAGGTGGTGGGGGTGGGACTACTCCCACCTCTCATGAGGGGCGCATAGGCGGGGTAAAGGAGGAGGTGAACCGGAAGCACTTTAATGCTTCCGGTTCACGAGGGCGCCTAAAAAGAGGGTGTGGGGAGCAAAACAGTCTCTTGTTCTTTTGCTCCCCGCAGGCGCAGCACCCGGGCCACCAGCGGTCCGTAATTTGTTTTCCCCACCCACCATCCCCTAAGGCAAGCATTTTAAGGGTGTTCTCAGTAATCTTTTTACTTTGTTTCTCTAAACTTGAGTTTCAAATGTGTTCTGAGTAATGTTTTGCTTTGTTCTCTTAACTTGCGTTTTAAATGTGTTCGCAGGAAGGATTTGCTTTGCTCTCTTAACTTTTCATTGCAGGTATCTCTGGAGAGAAGATGGAATGTAAATATGATGATTTGATAAAATTGTAATAAAAGTGTCTATTTGTATTTGTGGCGGTACAAGAATTTTAATGCAGAGTAGGTAGTTGAAATGTGTAACATTTATTAAAATATCAGTACATGAAATTTTGGTTTCAGGCAGTAATGTTGTATTTAGTAGTGTGTCTCCGGTCAGGCGGTAAGGTCATGATTGGTAAGCATCGTCTCGGTCCTTAGTGGTCAGAACCATGTAACACCAGGGGCAGTGACAGCCGGTAGGTAGGCTGTCAGGGTGCGGGGGCCGGGGGAGAGACACTTTTCCCAGTGGGCCTGTGGCCATCCTCGCATGCGCATCAAGGCGCAAGTATGCCGAATTTGGCAGCCCCCGTTTATGGAGTGTAAGGTACAGGGCGTCGGGGGGGCCCGGGGGAGAATATCCGTCCGATAAGCTGTACCCCCTGCGCAAGCCTACTCCGGCGGAGTAATTTGTAGTTTACTGGGATCTAGAGGCTGTCAGTCATTGACCTTGCCGTAGGCTCTGGAGGGGACACGCAGAAAGTGAATATATGCATTGTTAGATTTACGGTAGGAGTGTCATGTGTATTAGAGTTTAAGGTTAGCCACTTTACATCATCTGTCTAACAATGTATCCGGACTTTCTGCGTAATTGGACATAATATGAATAAAAAAAGTTTAATTTTGTAATAAAATACGGCCGGGGGGTAACTCCCCCTATTCCAAAGAGTAAAAAATTGGTGTGGTCTGATTGATTTCCTTGAAGGAGGGAGGGTGACCCCATCCGTACAAGGGATGCAGTTACAAAAGACAAATAGGGGACTCGGCAAGTACCAGGCCATATTGGTTCATTGATGTACTTATGATGATACAAAGGCACCATGGCTGGTAACCGCATTTAATGTATATATGGAATATTACGTGTCATGCCGCACAAAATACGTGAGACTGTAATATAATACTGTACTGTAAACATCACTGCCACAACTGTTTGAACCCAGGTGCTAATACTGTCTATCAAGAGACATTCCTGCGAGGAAGGAGTTTATTGTCACAAGCTATTAATCACATGCCTGGTCGTTTGCTATGATAATGGAATGGAATGACTACATAGTGGTAAAAAACGAATAAAAACAGTTTAAAAAAAAAATGGTGACCAGAAATGTATCATGGGTCAAGAAAGTGGCGCCGATCCGGAGATGGAAGCTGACTCATTTAAAGATCATGCACCACCCTTTGCAGTTGCCAGAGAGCACCGTGGACTCGCCAGAACCGATGGGGTGGCCTCAGATGCCGATCCAGTGCACCAGAGCATTCCAAGCATGCCCATGGCATGCAGCCCAGCTGGGGGGAGGCCCACTTGCAACTCTCAGAGCCAGACATATGACCTCTGGCCACATCCTTCCCCCAGCCTGCGGCTTAGAGACTTTGTATGTGTCGTACATCCACAGTAATGCTCACAACAATGTTGCACGTGCATCACTCAGGCCCGGACTGGTCACTCCGGGCACCGGGCAATCCCCCGGTCGGCTGGACCGGTTGGGGGCCGGTTTTTAGACCGGGGGCCGGTTCTGTTGTTGGGGCCGATTTGGACCGACCGTGAGTCACGGTCAGTCCAAATCGGCCCCAACAATAGAACACAGTGACCACCATGCTCCGAAGCATGTCTGCTGATTTTCATTTCAGGCAGGCTCTTTGATCAGGTGGCAGGCCGCCGCCCTTCTCATTTTAATGTATTAAACAACACCACCTGACCATGATGAGATCACCATAGATGTCATGTAGACGACGTGCGTCACGTGCGCAGCGCGCAGATTTCACTGCCCTCCGTGTGTGCGCGCCCGATGATCAGGGGGCAGGGCTCCTGTGCATTGGGAAAAAGTTTGTGACGCTTGTGACGCTGAGGCAGGATGAGGCATCTTAGAGGCCAGAGGGAGACTGGAAAGAGAGCGGCTCAGCGGCACCCCATAATTTAATTCCCCCTGTCTTCCAGTGCCACCCGCAGGTGAGTGCTATTTGTTCCTTCCTGGCAAAATCTGAGGATTTACGGGTGGCATTGTGGCACTGTAGTGTCTGGGGCAGTGGGCCTGCATATTAAACACTGGGAGCCTCCCTTGTTTCGACAGTTAGTCAAAAGTTAAGAAATCAATCCCAGAAGGGGACAGGCAGTAGGATCAGGCCGAAATAGGGCACAGAAGACTAAGGGTACAGAAGGGGACATACGGTTCGGCCCACACAAGGCGGGAGCAGCTTTGGCCCAGATTGGTCCTGAAGGTGGGCATCACACTAAGGCCCACAAAAGCCCGGAAGGGGCATCATGTTCAGGCTCTGATAAGGGCCTCGAAAAGGATGGGCAAATGCTCCAGCTCATACAGGGCCCGAGAAAGCACAGGCTGTAGGTTCTGACTCACACAAGGCTCAAGGAAGGGCAGGGTATATATGCTCTCGGGCGCACAGGGTGGTTCTAAGGATGCAGGAGGTGCTGCAGTACTCCCAGAATAACCTTGAATCCTGCTGTGCTTAATTTATGCCTGTGTTTGCCAGTACTCTGACCAGCATTTAATTCTAAACACCAGCACTTTACTTATGACAGGCCCCCACATGGAGCCACTGTCTGCCTATTTTCAGCAGAACATGTCAATTTAGAAATTCAATATAGACTAAAAAATTCTGTGTGTCTAGGCCGTTGGTACTGGCACTTTACACCACTTGCGGGGGCAGAGGGCGGGGCAAGCTGTAGCTACATCCTAAGCAATGTCTTGGGTCCTGGCACATAACTTTCTAAATTAAGCACGCTTGCAGGAGTTCAAAAGTAGAATGTTCACCTAGGGTGAGAGGTATGGCGCAGCAGCCAGAGAGGCTGACTCCGGAGCACAGGGAGCATGGTTCGATAGCGGGCGGCAGATCAGCATCATGTGAGACTGGGTAATAGCTCACTTAATTACCCCAAGGGCCCCCAGGACCATGAACACCTAAAGGGTGGCATGTTCGCGCTTTACACATATGGATTAATAGTATTACTATCAATGATGAGGCCTTTCAATTTTGCTATTATCTTGTAGTGTTTGAAGACAGAGGTGAAATGCTAGGCTTTGTCTTCTGACAAATTATTCCTTAACGTTTTTTAATAAGGAAATTGGCATTTACTTTGCCCTTCTCATACTGCAAAGTAAGTGAATTTTGCAATAAAGAGACAATCTTTGTGGGGTACAGAGAGTTTGAAAAGAGAAGTCTACATTATGTCAAAAGTTTTCCAACACACAACAAAATTGAAGTACTTGTAAATTAACTTTACAGTAATTCAAAATATATCTAATTCTGAATTGTGATGGTTACAAATAGTTTAATAAATCAAAACAAACACTTTACTTGTGCGATAAATATGTTCAGAAAACAAATTTCAACATGTTGTTGTTTGTGTGACATATACGTATAGCAGTAAAACTGCATGCCCGATGCAAATGTAATAGCCATTTCAAGGGGACTTTTCCATGTAAAATGTGCTCTCTGTATTTAGCATTACCGTGCTACTTCATGCTTTACTCCTATATTTGGGACAATGTGTTTCAAAATGCACTCTGGACACATACTACAACGCTACCATACTCCTGCTGAATCTACGTGGCTCATTTGCTACACTTGTCCTTTATGTAGCGCTTTGTGTTTTCACAAAATCTCTAATTTCAGTGGCATAACATTAACAGCAGCATCCCCTACTCAAAAAAATTGTCCTAGCACTACTACCTCTAGGCACCATATGTTTTTGCTGGAGGTGAGGTCATGTATATAGGGCATGGTAAGTACCTGTTTCAACGTCCCTTTTTAGGTCGAGCCAGGGCAGCTCATGCGCTGCTGCGAGACATGCAGTAGTGGAGTATGGCTTTAAAGCCCCAACCAGTCTCCGGACATATTTTTAATTGCCGTGTGTCATTGTCCTTCCTAAACGCTGGCTTCTGAGTTGTTATTAGGCTTGTTAGTTCGCCCTTGATACCGCCTTGTCTGCATTTGTTAACTCCCATAACAACTTTACCTTTTACTGGTGTTGATACATGGTCTGCTTTATAAGTTGGTGAGCACTATTTTCTTTAATGCTCTTCCCCTATTCCACCCAATACATCACAGCACCCGCCCCTTTTTATTTTAAAGTAATGTAATTATTCAAATTACAGTGTGGTCCGCTTTAACTATAGCGGCTGCTCTTATGTAATATATCCCATGGTCCTCTTTCACATTAGCGGCTGCGCTTACTTAATTAATTAATATACCGCGCAGTCCATTTTCGTTTTAGTGGCTGCGCTTATTTAATTATTTAATTACCAGCAGGCCGCTTTCACTGTAGCTGCCACGCTACAGAAACTTTTGAAAATATTTTTTTGTCACTTTGGGTGAAAGCACCATAGTTGTTTTCACTTTGTTGGCCGCACTCCTTTGTTTATATGCTGCTCATTGTAACCTGAATATGCGAACAGCGTCTAAAAAAAGGGGCGCGGAAACCATTACAGTGCTCTCTCATTTGCGAGAGTTTGAGCTCTTGGCATTAAAAATAATGCCTTTTATATATGTGTTGCTTTTAAAAAAAACAAATAAAAGGCATTGGCATTTACAATGCAAATAGCTTAAACGCTGGCAAATGCGAGACCTATTGCATTGAAAATTCTTGTTTATTACTATGTGTGGTGAGCATTGGCAGGATCCACCACATGTAAACTCCTAGCCTTGTGTCCTTCAGTTCAGTCTGTATGTATCTGTTGTTTTGGCACGCTCATATTTTATTATGAGACAAGTTACATGTACCTTTGGGTTTTTCTTGTCAAGCACTCTAATGCCCTATGACCATGACAGTGCCTGTGCTATACAAAACTACTAAAATGTACAGGTCTTTGTTGGTCTGCCAAGAGCAATACTGCTGCAAAGCAAAGTATCTCCATGTGGCGAATGGCCTGCGTGATGTGTTGATGGCATCAGGTTGTAAATCGTCTACTTCCTGGTTGTTAAGAGCACTTTCAACAATAGGTAGGGGCGTAACACAGGCCCTTGCAGCGCTGGGAGCTTCCAACGTTCCAAGGGGCCACATCCCTTCAAGTGGGTCCCATTAAGCCCAATGTTTAGGAATATCTGGGAGTTATGAGGGACGTAGAGGCCTTCATCATATTCTGCAGGTGGGTCCCATCATTTTCCGCACCTGCTGACAATAGGAAACATTTATGATTTCTTAGCAGATATTCTACAGGCAAAATAAAGTTGGTCAATACTTTGTAAAAGTAAATTACTCCCTGGAAGCCCGTCCTACAACTTAAGGAGTATGCTGTTCTACAGCATCAGAGCATTCCATCTCTTTCAGTAAAAATGGACCCCCTACCTGCAGGCGGCCTCCAACTCTTCAGTGCTGGATGAAATGTTGATGCTGCATATCTGTAATTTAAGACTCCCTCTTGGCAATTCCCAACGTCCTGTAGAAGGAAGGGTGCTAGATGAAACCAGATGAACTTGAACCTCAAGCAGACAGATCCAAGACTATAGTTCCCCTTCTTTCTCTACAATTATTCAATTTTCCAAATAGTAGTAGCAAATTGTACAGCAATTGTTTGTGATTGGAATAGTATTCTGCAAACCGACCTATGTACATATAGGTCAGCTCACAAAATGCTCAATCACAGTGGGATCACAGAACAAACTGCCTAGTTAATATTCATTAGGGCACTCACAATGTACACCACCATGCGATTGGGTACAATTACAGGGATGGTGGCCTGCAAGGGTAAGCAAACTACCATGTCTGTGATTATGTTTAAATAAAGATTTTTTTTTAAGTGCAGCCCGTTTAAACAAAATCCTTTCTTCTCATAAAAAGTTT
Source organism: Lissotriton helveticus (assembly GCF_964261635.1). Taxonomy (NCBI): domain Eukaryota; kingdom Metazoa; phylum Chordata; class Amphibia; order Caudata; family Salamandridae; genus Lissotriton; species Lissotriton helveticus. Next base: position 1,789,351,485 of record NC_136061.1, read on the forward strand.
CACTGAGAGTTGGCAGTGGTCCCATGGACCACTACCTATTCTCCCTGAAACTATTCTGAATTCACAAAGAGGAAGGGAATAAAAGGGGGGGGGTTCCTCCTTGTGAATCAGTTACAACCCAACTTGGGAGCAGGTAACCTTTCAATGGATTAGGGCTGTGAAATATTGATACATCAGGGTTACAATCTACTTGGAAGGGACGCCAAAAACATGTCTCTGCCATATAGCAATTACAAAACTATTAACGGTCGGGCTCGCTCGCTGCACTCGCTCGCAACGCGCCGGACGGGGGCTGGTCTGGCAAAATTTGCCAGGGCTGCTTTCAGTTCCCAGTCCGGCCCTGGCATCACTTCTCAGGTTCGGCTCGCCCAGAGGAGATAAATAAATAGGCGAAAGGCTGCTCGAGGTCTTTGCCCACACCCAGTCAACCGAGTGTGTTGTGTACCTTTGTGGGGTACTGGGTAGGCCTCATAAGCACGCGGGCTGATCGCTGCAGAAGAGAGCGTCATATGAGTTTAAAGTTTAGGATTAAACTATATAAGGCCTGTTGCTATTTAAAGGCCGTTAGGAGGAGCTGTTGGGTAAATAATGTGAGCTCTGTAATAAAAATGCACATGCTGCACTGATTTCATGTGGAGCACATAGGTAAACTCCACTATGCTGGCAGTTGGCAGAGTGTATGCTGAACTCCGCTTTTCTAGCAATCCACCGGCGGAGCAGAGTTTACCGCCCACCCCGACCTATAAGTCTTTTGTTCAGAAACAAAAAACGTGTTGCATTAGTCCTTCATCAATATCGGTGACAAAATAAGACCTACTTGTGATCAAGGATTGGAAAGAAACACTATTAGCGTCCAGCAGCCGCTGCATTCAGGTCTGGTGAGTATGCCTTCCCCCTTGTCTCTGTATTTATATGAAGAGCGCATGAGGCTATAATAGTGTGTGTGTGGTGGAGGCTCGTCTTTCTGTGCCTGAATAGAAACTGCGCACTGCTCTTGCACCGGTCTCTGACAGCTGCCGGCATGCCTAACCTAACCCGCTGCCCATCTGGAAAATCATGCCAGCTTCTTGAATGAATGTATGAATGAGTGGAAAAGGCACTTTTAAATCGCTCTACTACCCAGAGGTGTTCAGGCGCTGAGCTCCACTGAAGAGAGAAAAGATAAATGAAGATTAGTGCTGAAAGTGCCAGGTCTTTAGTTCTTTCCTGAATTGTATTACGTCGGGCAATTTTTTCAGTTCGGGAGGAAGAGATTTCCATAGCTGCAAGGTAGTGGTAATAAAACTCCTTCCACCCCAGTGTGCTTTTTTGAATTTGGCCTTCACCAGATTGTGTACAGAGTTAGAACAAAGAGTTCTGGAAGGGGTCTACCTCTGAAACTGTAGCTTGAAGAATTCAGGACCGCTTCAATGCAATGCCCTAAAAGCTGTGCATAGAGGGTTGAATTAAATTTGCTTTTAGACAGGGAGCCAGTGCAGTTGTATCAGTGCGGTGGAGACCGATTGGCGTTTTGGAATGCCTAGGAGCAGCCGGGCTGCCAAACTTTGTAAAATCTGAATTTAATATATAGTTTTTTTCTTCAGATTACTGAAGAGGGCTGCAGTAATCAATTCTCAATAGAACTACCGAAGAGGTCACTGATTTCTGCAGATCATTGGGAATGAAAGGAAAGATTTTCCTTAGAAGTTTTAAAATGTGAAAGGATGCGTAAGTGATTGAGTTTATATGGCCCTCAAATGAGTGCTTATTATCAAAAAATACACCAAGATTCTTTGCTTAGTGATTAGGGGTCAGGGGAGTACCTAGCTCCGATGGCCACAAGGCTGGGGATCACATGGTGGTCTTCTTTCTGAAAAGCAGCAACTCCGTTTTATCGGAGATCAGTTAAACTCAATTTTGAGTCATCCATTCGCTGACCTGACTCATGCAATTGTAAACTCAAGAGCCATTTCAATAGGATCGCTGGACACCGAGACCACGATTTGAGTATCTTTGGCATAGGAGAGGGCAGAAAAATCAAAAGATCTGATGAGTTTAGCCAAGGGAGCAATGTAAATATTAAATCATGTGGGACTCAGGGCAGAGCTGATGAGTTTAGCCAAGGGAGCAATGTAAATATTAAATCATGCGGGACTCAGGGCAGATCCCTGAGGAACCCTACATTGAAGAGAGCCGCAAACTGTTTCCTTTCTGAAAGGAATGATTTCACGAAGGATAGGGCTAGATCTTTGATGCCAATGGATGCCAGGTGTTCAAGCAGAATATCATGATCAACAGTGTCAAATGCTGCGGACAGATCAAATGGGATCAGGGTAGCATTTCATCCCATGTCAACTGTTCATTGAATTTGCTCGATAGCTGTAATCCGGGCAAGTTGGGTGCTGTGGAGACTTCTAAAGCTGAACTGAAAGGAGTCCAGATAATGATGCTTGTCAATGACAGTAGTGAGCTGGGAATTGATCTCCATCTCGATAATTTTTGCTGGAAAAGGGAGAAGAGATATGAGGCGGTAATTGTATGGATTGGATTCATCTAACTTAGGTTGTTTGAACAGGGGAAGGATTGATGCTAGTTTCCAATCAAGCGAAAAGTAGCCACAGATAAGAATCTGATTAAAGAGTTTGCAAGATGAGCTAAGATGATATCCAAAACTAGTCTTACTAGTTTGGGTGGACAAGGATCCAAAGGAGAGCATGATTTTATTTGAGAGATATGGGATGACACTTGTGATGGAAAAAAGAGAGAAAAGGAGGACAGTGATATGTAGTCAAAATTGTTGTTCAGTAGTAACTCTTTGGGAGCGATCATGACATGGTTGATGTGTAGGGGGTTCTGTGGGAACACCTGAGGCTACTGCACCAGAATCGGTGGGCTGAATTATTCTTGAAACCAAGGAGGGAGTCTGCTTAGTAGAAACATGGTTGAACTCTGTGTTGACTTTATCTGAAAAGGTGGTCGCTAGAGAATTATAGAATTCCTGGCTAATGGGGTTGTTTTTATTGCCGGGGTTTGGATAACTTTGTAATTGTCAGAAAAAGTTCTTTAGAAGAGTTCTTTACGACATTAGTCATATTGGTGCAATATTTAGTTTTATCCTTAATAATCTATTCTTTGTAAAAGGCAAGTGCGGGATTATAAAGTTCCTTGTCTGAAGGATCATAATTGACCCTCCATTTCCTTTCAGGCATGTGACAAGACTGTTTCTGACAGCGAAGGTTTTCAGAGAACCAGGTGTTCAAAGGGGAGGATCTACTGCTATTGGTGCTCTTAAGTGCAGCTTTAAGGTCCTATGATGTAGTAATCCAGGTGTGATAGGTTCCAGTAGCGCTATGAATGTCAGCTGAGACTGAGTAAGGTGGAAGGAGGGTGGCTAAGGTCAGAATAGGTTACCGAATCAATTCCAACCGACTCGGGTTATGCTAGTCCGATCGACCGATTATGATGCTTCCCAACCTCGGTCGGTTGGACTGGCATTGAGGTTGGGGAAAACCATGCACCCTGTGACGGGTTCCCCATGGTGCCTGCCATACTGTGCATGTTTGGTAAGAGGGGTACCTTGGGTAGCTCCATGGGCCACAAACGGAGGCCTATGGGTGAAGGGGGCCTGCTACGGGCCCCTGAAGTGAGATTCCATCAGCTGTTCCATGTCGGGCAGACCCAATTGGAATGGCTGTCTGAATCGGTCACCGTAATAGCTCGTTCGGAAACTGTATCTATAGAGCTGTATGAATCTGCTCCGAACGACTCGGGCTTTCCGAATGCCATTCGGAACCAATTAGGACAGCCAGAACGGTTTCCTTGTATCGTAATCGGTCTTCCGGAAAGGTGTCCGATTTGGTTGGAAACATAGGTTCCGGATTGGATTCACCAAATCCAAATCCTATTCGGAGCCTTTCCGGACAGCATCGTAATTGACCCCTTAGTTGTTCAGGGTCAATGCTCTGCCAGGAGGGCGAGGGCCTAGTTGGCGATTGCTGAGTGACAGTGGGGGTATTGTCGGGCAAATCGCATCAAGTTGGTGGCTGGCAATATGTGTGGGTCCCTGCACTCAAGACCCATGCTAGTCAAAACATCAATAAAGTGGGAGTTGTCACTGTTAGAGAGATTGTCAAAGTGGAGATTAACATCTCTGAGTAAGGTAAAATCTGCAGGGTCAATTTTTGTATCCACTAGCTGCCTGAGAGAGCTTGAAAACAGAAGCTTCCTTGGAGCCCGGGGAATGATAGAGCTCCCCAAGCACTAGTCTTTTAATGGTATCTTGCTCTATTTTTAAAAACAGAGCTTCCAGTTCATGGTTGTTTTTGAGTTCAATAAATGAGGATCTGAGTGAGCTGCGATAGATAATGGCTAGCCTCTCTCCTTTGTTTTCCTCTCTTTTATTTAGTTATTTATTTATTTGAGTTTTATATAGAGCTGACTAGACCCGGAGGTATCAGAGCACTTTACATAAGGAAGTAAAATAGCGAGTTACAAGGTACAATAATTTAAACATTTGTTGCACAGTCATTACAAAGTAAGTGAAAAAATCATAGGGGGGGAGAGAAGGTAGAGGGGGAAAAGAATAGTGTTCTGAGAGAAGAAGAGGGGAGAGGAGGGAACCAGAGCGGGGATGGAGTTAAGGCAGACCAGAAAGAAGGAGAAAAACTTTGAGGATTGTCAAGAGGAGACCGCAGGGAAGGGGGAACGGACAGAGGTCAAACAAGGTGGCAGGCCGGGGTCATGGTTATCGACGTAGACCAACAACAAAATGGAGGGATGCACAAAAGTCAAAAACCCAGAACGAAGAACCAGAGAGCAGGGTTTAAGTGAGAAGAGTCGGGGGGGATGCAGCCACAAAACCAATGGCAGGTGGAATGCTGTAGAAGGCGTGCAGAGGCTCAGGACCTCGGGGCATCGATGTTGACAATCCGCAGAGCCCGCACCCCCATACCTAGAAAGGACTCATGGGTCCCGGAAGTCAGAACTGAGGCGAAGCACACCCAAACAGACGGCCAGTATGGGGGAGGCAGCTAGGCAGCAGCAGGGACTCGGAAAGCCCCTAGATTGGAAGATTGCAAGCGGGAATTCGGGTCCACCGGACCAACAGCACTGTAGTAGTCGCCCTCAATACAGCTCATCGCTGCAGGTGATCAAGCGTCAGGGCAGTCTGCTACTCCCGACCCAGAGGGCAAGGGGATGTCCGGAAGAGTGGAATCTCGCCCCCGATCAATCATCCGCCATCTGGAGTTTTCCAATAATGCCAGAGCTGCGCCAAGGCTGGTTCAATTGTCAGCAATCAGCGGCGATTCATTCCGAGGGAGGCAGTAGAGGGAAAAACAGCAGCAGAGGGACGAGGAATGCAATGCCCCAATGTCCAGCTGGGTAGGTGACGGCCGCGGGAGGAACCCGGGTCATACTCCTCTATAACCCAACCAAGCGGCTCCACTGGGTATCGGCCATGTCGTCCCGATGTCAGCAGTGAGGATATGGGAAAAATTACGGGGAATAAGGGGGATTTAAGCCAAAATGACAATCCCTGTCCAGGAGCTCCTGGCCGGAGCTCCTCGCCAGACGGCTACGTTGAGTCCTATTGCTTCTGAAAGAGTAGTAGCCAGTAGGTAAAGCAATAATGAACTCAGGCCCAGAACCGGTGTCAGCCCAGGTCTCAGTTATTAAAGGGATATCTATCGCTTGAGACTCCATGAAATCTGAGGATTCTAGTGCGTTTAATGAGGGAGCGTTAATAAGGGCACAGCAGTAAGTGAGACTCAAAGAAAGGAAGCTGGGATTGGCATTTACAGTAGGTTTGAGATCTGTTATGGATAGATCAGACAGTGATAGCATGCATTTGGGACAGGTGTGACCTTCAGGTAAGAATAAGGGAGAGAGACTCGGACCTGTGCAGTGCTTACCTTTTCTATTAAGGCATCAATAGCTGGTCTCTTGTATAAAACTGGGTGGCTGTAGGCTGGGAGTCTGCCCTGGCATAGTGGTTGGTTCTGAGCGCGGTCTGAGCACAGAAGGGTGCAGACGGCGTGCTTTTGGTTTGCCGGCTTCGCGCAGACTCTCTCTCACCGAATTTAGGTTGTCCTTCATCAAAGCGGGGTGGAGGGGGGGTGTGACTAGATGCCAGCGCCTGAGCACAGTGAGGGGCAGATTTATGTTAACTGGCGCATCCCCAGGGATGCGCCAGTTAACGTGCGCCACAGTGCGCCACTGCTCCGCCACCCATGGTGCGCCGCATTTATGATGCGGCGCACCATGGTGCAAGCCAGTGAAGATGCGTGACGCATCTCTCGGCGTATGGGCGGCGCATTGCTGGAGTCATGTCGCAAGTGCGACATGACTCCTGCAATGCACAGGGGCCACCTCTGCAATGTATGGTGCGTCACCCTTATGCCTGCTTCAAGCAGGCGTAAGGAATTGACGTAGAAAGTGACTGAGTGAAATCTCATAGTTTTCACTCAGGCACTTTTAGGAGGCGTTCCTGCGCAGGAACGCCCCCCCCCCCCCTGCGCAGGAACGCCTCCTTATGGCGCAGGGGTTTCCAAAGTGACGCATCCCCTAGATGCGTCACGTTGTAAATAGGGCGCATTGTTTGCGCCGCCATTGCGTCACATTACGTGACGCAATTGCGGCGCAAGGAGGCGCAAGAGCCTCATAAATCTGCCCCTGAATGTTTAGCAAGAAACGGAGGGGAAAAGAAAAGGGGTTTGCAAACTGGAGTACAGCAACCCCAGCAGTTCCCAAAGACTGACCTGTGGGAGCCTGCTTACTGGTAAGGTAAATCGTACCAACAGAAACATGTGAAATTAAAATGCATGAAAGTATTAAGAACAGGAGATAGACTCCTTCCAATATAGTGCCCGCTTTGTAAATGGGGCCAGGCACTTCCACTAGCATGAAATGCTTACAATGAAAAGAAAGACGCGGGCTCTGTGCCCAGGGGGAGCGGCGCGGATGCGCTCTCACCAGGTTTAAGCAGTCCTTCATCCAAGTGAGGCGTGTCTAGATGCCAGCATCAGAGCGCAGTGAAGGTTTAGCAAGAAACGTGTGAGTAAAAGACAATTGTCTGACAAACTGGGGTACAGCAACCCCAGCAGGTCCCACAGGCTTCAGCAGCGCCACCTCCTGTAGTCCCTGTTGCTTCTCTGCAGAAGGGTAGGTGAGAGAGGGGAATGGAGTGGGACATCTGTTCCTGGCGAAGGCATATGCCACCATTGACTCTCTAGCAATTATCCAGAAAAAGTACATGCTCCTTTTACTGTCTGCATAACCTCTCATGGTCAGCGACTAGCTGCCGCCTCCCCCCCAATCCGGCACCCAATACCCAGGAACGAGGACACGAGACGTCTTTACTTTTTGGAAGGCGGGCGCTAGTCGCCCGGCCGTATTTATTAAAGTATGAAATTAAAAAAGGTTTTAATTGCATAATCAACAATTTATACAAAAATTCAGCAGGACATTTAGGTACATACTCTTAGCAACAAGTTTGAGAGCCTGACTTTAACAAAACTCTATACATGTTGTTCCTAACTTATACTAAACATCCTCATCTAGAATTTTTGTACATTTCTGGCCATATGGCAGGGTCACTACCGGTGTCAGGTCCTACAAGCTGCGCCTCCCCTCTGGATGTGCGCATGCGCAGTGTTACCCCGGGAATTGCCCGGTCTACGCCCTGAACTCCATTTACCCACTAAAGGAGGGCCCTTACTCTGCGCCGGTGGCGTCATGAGTCCACGCGCGGGGTGGCTACCAGCCTAAGGAAAGCGTGAACTACTCCTACCCGCGCTCCTTTGCTTTGCAGCATCTATTACCTTGCCCCTGGAGTTGTGGGAGTGGCCCGCAGGCTCCTCCCCCTGGGCGGGAACCTCCATAGGATGATGCCCGCCCCCTCAGACCTCCAAATATGTGCTCACCGATAATGACCTTACCGCATGCCCCATACCTAATAAATACGACGACCTATGGGAAAAATTCTAAAGGACAGCTACACTGGCTAATCAAACAGTATCAACGTATAGCTACAAAGGGAAAAAAGGCCTAAAGACATATAGCATTAAATACAGTACACTTCAAACAGTATCAACGTATAGCTACAAAGGGAAAAAAGGCCTAAAGACACATAGCATTAAATACAGTTCACTTCAAACAGTATCAACGTATAACTACAAAGGGAAAAAAGGCCTAAAGACACATAGCATTAAATACAGTTCACTTCACACATGACTTGCTAAAAGGGGGGAAAATTCCTAGACAAAAGCATCAACAAAATACACCAACCGTTCATCTCTATTACCCTGTGAGACCCGTGGACCGTACATCCAGAACTTACCCTTCAACCAGAGATAAGAACTGCTACCAAACTTTTTGTTCCAAGGGATGGTGGGTGGGAAAACAAAGCAGCCCCGAGCGCGGGGCACACCGTTTCGGCGAGGGAGCGTCCAGGGACAAGGGGGTCTCCTGGGCGCTCCCTATCTCTTTATTCCTGAGGGGCCAGGTGGCCCCTCCTCTAGCCCGCCCCCCCTGACCCGGACCCACTTCCCAGGATCCGGGTCAAGGGGGCCGCCAGCCAATCGGCGGTGGGCCGCGCCCCCCAGGGCACGCCCCCACCGCCGAGTGGCAACAAAGGAGACAGTGGGGGCGACGGTCGCCGCGCCGCCATGCGTGCGGGGGGGCCGAGGGCCCCCCCTTTTCACATGGTCAGCGACTAGCTGCCGCCTCCCCCCCAATCCGGCACCCAATACCCAGGAACGAGGACACGAGACGTCTTTACTTTTTGGAAGGCGGGCGCTAGTCGCCCGGCCGTATTTATTAAAGTATGAAATTAAAAAAGGTTTTAATTGCATAATCAACAATTTATACAAAAATTCAGCAGGACATTTAGGTACATACTCTTAGCAACAAGTTTGAGAGCCTGACTTTAACAAAACTCTATACATGTTGTTCCTAACTTATACTAAACATCCTCATCTAGAATTTTTGTACATTTCTGGCCATATGGCAGGGTCACTACCGGTGTCAGGTCCTACAAGCTGCGCCTCCCCTCTGGATGTGCGCATGCGCAGTGTTACCCCGGGAATTGCCCGGTCTACGCCCTGAACTCCATTTACCCACTAAAGGAGGGCCCTTACTCTGCGCCGGTGGCGTCATGAGTCCACGCGCGCGGGGTGGCTACCAGCCTAAGGAAAGCGTGAACTACTCCTACCCGCGCTCCTTTGCTTTGCAGCATCTATTACCTTGCCCCTGGAGTTGTGGGAGTGGCCCGCAGGCTCCTCCCCCTGGGCGGGAACCTCCATAGGATGATGCCCGCCCCCTCAGACCTCCAAATATGTGCTCACCGATAATGACCTTACCGCCACAGGCCAGCATTGTTAACCGACGATCTGGCCTCCCCCTGCCTAGGTCTACCCTACTAAGTTCTCCCTTTAGTAACCCCTTCCAGCCAGGCCCCGACATCATCAGACCACAGGACCCTCCCTTCCTCCGTCACATGGACTCCCGTTACCAGGCAGAGCCAATACACCCATTACCAGGTAGAACCAATACACCCATGTTGGATCATCTGCAGGCCGAGTGGGGGCTTGAAATAATTTGTCCCACCGTGTGTTGATCCCCTTTATCGAGTGATTCAACACCCTGACCGAGTCCCTGCCACCCCGGGATAAGTTGAGACCCTACCACCGTGCCACCCAAGTCCTGAAGACCCACCCACAGTGGAGAAGAACCCATCAATGAGTATTCGCCTCCTTAGTTTGGCCAATTCAGCCCCCCCTAGGTGAAGTATCACCGCTGACAGGAGGTCGGGCTGCTGAGCTATAAGTCCCTGAAAGAAGCTCCTGAACTGACCATGGCACAGACCCTCCAACCAACTCTTCCCTGTCCTGCGTCCAGCTTGTTGTTTGTGCTGGCCCATTGTAGCTCCACCACCTCTGGTGATGAGTCCCTCCCCTGCGTGACAGGTTTGAGAAAACTGCAGCAACCAGGAAAAGACCAAGAAAACATGTGACAAATTCCCACTTCCACCGTAAGGAATGGGTAGCACTTACACCTGCCAGGAATACCTGGGCCCTTGGTGTCCTCTTTCTCGATGTTTGCTTCCCATTTTTGTCCACCAGCTGTTGATGTTGCGGTGTGGAGCACTCCTCCGATATCCGCCCTGGACCCAGCCGTGACTGACGTAAGCATCCCTTGGGCTGTCCACCTGTTGCAGCCATTGTAATGTGGGGCACTCCAGGTATTCACCATGGACCCGGGCATACATAAATTGGAAAGATAGACACACACCATTAGTGTTCCGGCAATAACTGCTGTACACGCATTAACTTACATTACCATCAGTCGCTAGTTTTAGATAATCTTAGTGCCAGGTCACCACACATTAACACGTCGATGGAAACTGTTAACCCTGGTAAGCTGTAAAATTGGCCTCCAATTTTCACAATCATTGTTCCACGAGAGAGTTGTGCTGCGGGCGAGGACATCGCCTCTTAATCCTGGTTTTCTACCCACGTCTTTATGCATAGGATCTTATGTGTAAAACAAGACAGCCTACTTAACAGTGCAGCATCCCAATCTTTAGCTAAAAGAATTAGCACAGCCCCATCTCCGCCAGGCCATACGCTGGCCCCAGGACCGTTTCCGCTCGCCACTTTGGCTTCTGGGAGATATCATCCCAGCCAACCGGACATGATCACATGGATCCCCAGAACTACCTGATGATGCCGCAACCAGGCTCTTGGGCCCCTTTTAGGTGCGACACCAGGGAGCGTATCGCTATCAGGACCCCAAGTAGTCTGTCCAAAGGCTCTATGCCCCGTCTCTATGCCATTCGTGGTTCCCCCACCATGTTATTAATACGTGGCTTTGGTACCCCCCTAGAGCTCAACGTATATGGTGCTAAATTACAGTGTGCTAAATAAGTTTCCACACTGTAATTATTCGCCTCAATTCTCATCATAGGCTCAACGTATCTTGTGCCAATTTACTTGTGTGTGAAATAAGTTTACTGACTGAACTAAAAGGGGTGTGTTTAGTACAAATACTTCTATTTGTTGGCATACCCCTGTTCTTTTCCCCTTATTCATCCATGATTTTAAAGACTGGTAAAACAAGCTGCTCTATATTCCCTCATGATGTTGACTCCAACCTATCATCCATGAATGGTCGTTTGGACAGGTGCAGTGATTAGACTGGTGCAATGTCCCCCCTAGGATAATGAACAGCACCACCCATGGTAATCACCCCCAACAATGTTTGGCTTTCCGCTTTGGCTTGCACAGGGAACTGGGACCCGGGAAACTGGCTCTCTGCCTCGTCAAGCCTTACCTTTAGATGTCGTTAATCCCCAAGTTGACCCCAAGAGAGGATGGTATCCCTATTCGTGAATGGTTCCATGACTGTTCTAACTATCACCTAGCAGACACCAATGATAGTCGTTCTATAGTGTCAAAATTTGACTTATGTCAATAGCTGTTCCTTGCGTAAGAGAAATCAGCAGCAACCATGGCTTGGATAAAGTATTGCAAGTGCCTAGAGGACATCAACGAAGCAGGCCAGGACTGTCAACATCCCTCTGATTCTCCAGGTGAAATTTAATGTCACCCATGTAGCCTGAGCTCTAATTTAAGCAACGAATGGTCCCAAACTGAAATCATCAACTGAATGACCTGACGTCTTGAGCGCCGACAAAGCACCTTTTGGATAACCCACGATGGGGCCCGTCCCATCAGGGAGCTGCGTCTGCCTTGTGAATTCTACCAAAGCACAACCCGAGCCTTTTAAAAAGCCCAAGCTCCATACTGATGACTCCCCCCCCAGCATGTGGATGCGATCCAGTTGAATACAGTGAATACTGCCAGTGTTAATTTAAGATAGAGTAAGTGCCCCAGTTTTGAGCTGACTGGACTCTTAAATGCGTGAAAAGCTGGGTAAGTGCTATTTTACCACATTTGTGTTAAAATGGTTACCGGTGAAAGGAACTTTTAAGGTACAAGTCTAATTTCGGCTAGAAAGGTAGCAGCGTGCCCCCTAATATCCTTAATGTAAACAATAGAACACAATAACATACACAAAGTAATATAACAAGAAAATTAAATTTAACAGGGCACATCATCACGAAATAGTCAAACTGAATCCAACCCAACAGCTATAGGCCAGCGCAGTAGTTTGCAATAATGAAGTACAAACTCCGCAACACAAAAATTAGCAGAACACATCACCCTCACCTTAAAAGTCACACGCTTTGGTAACAACAAACCCCGCCTTAATTTACAAAGGACATAACCATGTTCTGTGATCTGGGACATTCTGGTGTGTGTTTAAAATTACTTCACGCTGTCTCACAGATTTATCTTAAACGAAGGGCATTTACATGTGCTTCAGCCTCCCCCCCTCTCGCAGTGCGTATGTCTTCTCTTCCCGCGCATTTAACAATGGGAGTTTTGACCTTGAGCAGACGTTTGGATTTCAGAATTCCCTGCTTTACGCTCCATGTTTCGCTCAGAGGGTCTTTAAAATTGTTTCAATGTGGATCCGGGCCATCTGAAAACGAAAAGGGGGCTGCGGTGCCTCGATGTAAAACATTGTATTAAGAAAACGCTCTAAAGACTTAAACAGCACCTGGCACTCAATAAAATATTTTACCGCTGGAAAACGTAGCCCGCAAACCCCCCCCAGTGCTGTACTTGTGCTCTCGCACCCCGCCCACACAACCATTTTTCCAACTATCAAAACATGTGGGAAGAAACAACAAGTCCATGTGTTAAGGTCCGGTACATCTATAGCAAGCTGTTCGCAGAACCCCTTATCATAACGAGACACCCACCCCCGAGGGTTTAGCTCGTCCTCGCTGGGAAAGCGGGATACTTCAGTTCGAGTTGTAATCCATCTACTTGTATCTGCATTGATGGAATGGATTTTTTGCATCCAAATAATTAAGGGAAACGATGTCGCCGGAACGTACTATCCCTGCTACAGTGTCTTTTAAAAGACGTAGCTGGTTTATGTATTAATAGGTCATGAGCGTGTTAGTGCCGGCAAATTGCGCACAGAGGCGAGAATGAAAGGAATAACACTTCCACACAGGTCGTGTGAGGCTCGGGCGTCGTAAGTCAGCCTGTAAGAACTCATCATTTTACCCGGTGGCTCACACAGGCTTCAGGGAGCAGGCCACCCGTTGTATATGCAAACTGTGCCCGCAAGGGAGGGAACTTTGCAGAAGCAGACAGCAACGTTCATGCAAACGGTGCCCCGAAGAGCGTTGAAGAACCCAAGCGGAATTCACACAACCGGAATTCACACAAACCCGCTTCAAAGAGCGGTATAGGATCAAAGAGCATTTACCTGACCGGCCGTAAAGAGCGCTGTAGTAACTGACCGCAATGCTCATACAAACTGACCAGCCGAACTTTTACACAAACAGACTGAAATGCCCGACCACTTTAAAGTGCACATCAGAAAGTCGTGGCAATTGGAACACACTACTGGATTGTTTCATTTGTAAATTTCATGCGCACCGACCGGCTCGGATGTTCCCCTCCGAGTCACTTACTTCGCGTGCTCCCACCTTAATAAATTGTGTTCATTCTGCAACAGTCTTATCCTTCGTATTTTACCATACTCCTCAAGTTACATTCACAGATCTCCCTGAATTGTTTTCACTGTTATTCCCAAAAGTTTGTCTGCCCAGAGTTATATAGGGTTGCATCATTTGAATGTAAATAACCCACAATTTGAACACCAGTTCCCAACTACAAGGAGGCTGAAAAAAGCACTTACCAAAACACACGTGCTCAAGGAGGGTTCGAACACCTGTCTCCTTGCAGGCACGGCATACGCTCTACCCCTGCACTAAACTATGCTGCCGAGTAAATTAAATGTTCTTGTATTCAGAGGTCGGAATCATCTAGGTAAGTGTTGTTTCATTTCGATGTAAATAAACCTTTCAATTTGAACTTGTATTCAGAGTTCGGAATAATCAAGGTAAGGGTTGTGTCATTTTGATGTAAGTAACCCACAACCCACCATTTGAACATCAATCCACAACTCTAAGGAGGCTTGCAAGGCCGTTACTAAACACACGTGGCTCAAGGAGAGTTTGAACACCAGTCTACCTGCACTAAACCATGCTTGCGGGGTAAATTAAATGTTCTTGTATTCCGAGGTCGGACAACTCTAAGGAGACTTGCAAGGCCGTTTCTAAACACACGTGGCTCAAGGAGGGTTTGAACACCCGTCTCCCCGCACTAAACCATGCTGCAGAGTAAATTAAATGTTCTTGTATTCCGAGGTCGGAATAATCGAGCTGAGGGTTGTATCATTTAGATGTAATTAAACCCTCAATTTGAGCAACGGTCCACAACTATCAGGGCTTGCACGGCCGTTCCTAAAACACTCATGGCTCAAGGCGGGGTCGAACACCCTTCTCCTTGCTAGCACGGCATTCGCTCTACCCCTGCACTAAACCACGCTGCCGATTGAAATATATGTTCTTGTTATTCAGACGTCGGCTCGGTAGAGAGCTGTCTTTAACAGTGGCCGCCGGAAGTTGCAAAGCGCAGCGCAGAACCGCACTACACGTCCACGCCGCCGTAATGGGGGGCACCTTTCCCCCTTTATTCCGCCTACATGAGCACCACATAGGCGCCTAGCATGCGCAGGCCCACAGCAAGCTCACCTTTGTTTCGCCCCCAGACCGAGTCGTGCCCCTGCTGGAGCCCTATTCTGGGTTGCCGTGTTGTTCTTGTTCGCCACGGCACTCCATGGACGCCTCCACACCCGCCGCCTCTTAAAGACGATCATTTCCCGGCGGCTGCCCAACGACGCTGGTCTTCCCGGCGACACTGCTGGGCGGCTGCTCCTAGCTCCACGCTGCCGACTCACGTCCCTGAAAAACAAAGGGAAAAGATTAACAAAACAAAGCAGCCCCGAGCGCGGGGCACACCGTTTCGGCGAGGGAGCGTCCAGGGACAAGGGGGTCTCCTGGGCGCTCCCTATCTCTTTATTCCTGAGGGGCCAGGTGGCCCCTCCTCTAGCCCGCCCCCCCTGACCCGGACCCACTTCCCAGGATCCGGGTCAAGGGGGCCGCCAGCCAATCGGCGGTGGGCCGCGCCCCCCAGGGCACGCCCCCACCGCCGAGTGGCAACAAAGGAGACAGTGGGGGCGACGGTCGCCGCGCCGCCATGCGTGCGGGGGGGCCGAGGGCCCCCCTTTTCATTACATCTGTAGCAGGCTAACGATTGTATATCTCGCCTTGAACTTTTTGTACTTCTCTTATAATCGCAGTCTGCCTAAACCCATGCTTAGTGTGTGCGTAACTAATCAGAAATAGTTTTGACTACTGTTGGTGTTACAGACATATATCACAAGCTCACCTTTCGTTTCCCATAAATACTAATGGATTGCTAACACCTCTAGCTTCATTAATCACAATCCAGCCAGCACCAATTGCAGTAATGTCTAGATCAGTCATATATGCATACACCAATAACGCTGCAAGCATACCTTTAACTTTAAAACGATTTTTAAAAAGCATGCTTAAAAAGAGCGAACCAAGAGCAAAACCCCTAAAACACGTCATGAAACATGTTCCCAGTGTATACGACTTAATTGCTAGCTGACGCTGCAGTACAAACTTTCACAACAGATTGCTCTATTCTATCTTTATAACATTCTCGCAATGTATGCATGAGATAGACAACCCTCCTTTCTTCCAATTTGTACTTTTGTTTGTACCTCACGCCTTGTTCTTCATCTGATCTGAATTGAAAGCTTCGATTGTTCTGATATTGAAGGTAATTTGGGTCACCAGTGCATCAGAAATGTAGACAAATAATTGCAAAACTGGATTTATTTCCCTTCATGAATTGTTCTACCTTTTTGTTTATTTAGTTCGTACGAGTTTTAAGGCATTCTTGGCCCAAAATCTGAAAGTTGGGATGTAGAGCCTGCAAGTGGTTTGCAGGCAGGGCATACACATAGAGCGAGCTCTGAGCTTCCGGGAGCAAGCGCCAGGCAGAGAACGCAAGCTCACTAAAACAGCGGAAGCGTGTGCTGTAATTGCTGTTGCCGACGGACAGCAGGTGCCCTTTAGCAGGTATTACAGACAAGTCATCATAACATGGACGCCTATTAGGGACTTTAATTCTTATATGCGATTACCACCAATATTATTTTGGCTTTTAGTGGTACGATGCAAAACAAAACCATTGAAACATAAATTATATTGAGCTGATTAATTCGGCCTGCGGAGTGAAGTGGCAACATTTATTATTACAACAGTTACAACAGTAATGCAGAATTACTAAATTCCTCCAATTCCGCCCCAAATTCCACCCGCCCCTAAAGAAAATGCAAACTATCTGCAACGGGATTTTTCAGAATTGCATTTTAAAACCCTACTGTATCATAAATTAGGATTATTAAATTGTGAATATAGAGATATCAGACTTGAAGGGTTCATATCTTCCCAATTGGAAATTACATTTATAAAAAGCCATAAGGTAAATCCAATGTTATCCTATGGGAGAAGTTGTGAATGCTGATTTGAGAGTTTTTCACTACCAGGACATGCAAAACTTAAAAGTACATGTCCTGACTTTTAAATACACCGTACCCTAGTCTCTTGGTTGTCTAAAGCCTAACCTTCGGGTTTATATCTGTATAAAAAGGGAAGGTTTGAGCCTGGCAACATGTTTCTTTTGTAAGGTCGACATTGCAATTTAAAACTGCATACAAAGGCTCTGCATTGAGAAACCTGAGACATGGTTTGAGGGCTAATTTGGTAGGTGGCACAATCAGTGCTGTGGGTCCACTAGTAGCATGTAATTTTAAGGCCCTGGGTACAGGTAGTACCATTTTACTAGGAACTTATATGTACATTAATTATGCAAATTGGAGATGAGTCAGTATTACCATGTTTAGAGGAGGGAGAGAGCATAAGCACTTTTGCACTAGGCAGTCGAAAAGTGCACAAAGTCCTAATAGCAGCAAAAACAAGGTCAGACAAATTGAGGAGGAGGGCAAACTTTGGGGGGAACCACCCTAAGGCTGTCAGGTCTCACAGTAAGACAATGTAAGTTAGCATAACTCCAGGATATTTACTCTCTGGATATTCCTTGATATTAAGCACCCCTGGCATTCAATAGGACATTTGAGCAAAACTTTGAGCCCCAGCATGTATTCTCTTACAAATCAAGCACTAATGCAAAGATATGTAAAAGCAGCAAACCGACTGGCTCGAAATAGCCTACACCTTTATACTTTAATCACAGGCCACAGGACATTTACTTATGCACTAGCTGAATTGTCGGTCCAACACTGCTACACTGAGAATGCTATTTTTAAGGCCAATTCAACTACAGTTTTGAGGTGCTCTAAAGGCGAATCTGTGGACTTCTAGATTGACTACTGTGGTGTGTGGCTACCTGCATGGCCCTTGGGTGTTGTGAATAAAAGGACATGCACCTGGAATGCAATGGTTCTTGGAGATTGAAACGTGGTTGCAGTGGCTTGCCTGCCAGGTGTTACAATTTCAGTGCTGCTGGATGTTGAAATGTGAACTAAAGACTCTTAAGGACTTCACTGCTTTAAAATATGTGCCGAAAAGAGATCTAAACAACATTGTCCACAAATATCAAAAAGTAAACCCGATGCTCTCCTTTCGGTGTTTAAATGTAATTGTAACTGCACGACTACTGCAGAGTGTAATGTGAATCTATTGAGAACTGCAAAGCTCCAGGGCTTCAGAATGTGAAACTTACGACAATGAGCAGTTGAGTCCCACTGAAGTCTGATGATCTACAGATGAGGAACAACAAAGGAGACACACGGCCGCATTGCGCATAATAGAAGTACAGTGGATCATAAAGCACTGTCTCACATACCGTAGAATGCAAGAGGGAACCAGTACTATAAACTGCAAAGAAAAAATAGATTACACATTTGAATTCTCCAAATATCATGGGCCTCATATATGAAAAGTGACGCATCGCTGCGTGAAAATAGCAATGCGTCACTTTTCACTGCGCCCTCCTTGAGACACCAATGATGCGTCATATTTACAGTATGACCCATCTTGGCGCAAGGAGTTACAGATACGTCAGTATTTCTGATGTTTCTCTATGGCACAAAACTGACGCATTGCTGGAGTGTGTCACAAAAGTGACGCAACTCCAGCAATGTGTCCTTTCACCTGGGGCAAGCCCCAGGTGAAAGGGCCTGCGTCATAAAAGTGACGCACACTACGTCACTTCTATGACCCTTTCTTGTGTCACAACGCCCCCCCTTCATACATTATACCTGGCGTAGGTATAATGTAGCGCAGGGGTTTACAAAGTGACGCATCTACCTAGATGCGTCACTTTGTAAATAAGGTGCAACAAGGCACATTTTTTACGCTGCTGGTGCGTCACAAAAAGTGATGCACCGGCGGCGTAAAAGTGACGCACAGCCTCATAAATGAGGCCCCTTGTGTTTATATCTTTATCTTATTTTTGTTACTACTGCTATTTATGTCACTCTGATTTCTTTCCACTGTTCACCTAAGCAAAAAAGTCACTGGGCCCGAGAAGGTACAGAAACATACAGTAGATACTTCAACCATCCACACACACAAAATATGCATCAGACGTGAAAAAATATCACTCGTCCCTAATGGAAAGGCTTTCTAAATAGAAGCTGGTTGTATGCAGCTTGCTGCTTGCAGGCAGAATCAGAGTTTAGCTGGCTGTTCGAATGTCTTTTTTTATGTGAAGAATGTCTTTGTATGAAAATGTCACACAAGGGTCTAGCAACCTACATTCACACTTACACCATAATTTTGTAATGTCTGCGAAATTGTTAGAAATTTTGCATAGAAAAAATCATGCACGTTTTTACACCTCTAGTTATCATGCAGGAAATACATGGGGAGCAAGGGGTTTGTAGTTCAGCTGTATTTCCACTCTTGTCAGCATACTTATATGGCAGGTCACGTTTTAAAGTGGTTGTAGGGGCTGTAGCGTGTGGGTATCGGCGTTGGTTGAATTCTGTGTGAGTTAAGGGCCTCATTTATGGGATTTTGGCATAGGGCAGTGCAGCAAGGCACCTCAATGTGGACGCAAATGTAAAGTGTTAAAATGCCATCACTCACACTGCTTTATGTTGGGAATCATCACATTCAACCACCTGAAAACATAAACCTTGTGTAGCTCAAACACTTGTACAGTTAGTGCTGCAGAAAATCAAAATTTTACTAGCAAATATTCACGAACGTAATAAACTTCTCCCCTGCATAGAGATGCAAAATGTGACACGTGGTGGCAAACATTTTATGAGGTAGAATTTTGCGCAAAACACATTTGTTGCAAAAACATTCTCAACCAGAATGATTGTAAAACATATTTTGGGATGTTGTACCTTTTAAAACCTATATATATATATATTTTCATAAAACCTTCACAATCTTCATGAACACAACAAAGCTTACAAAGATTGAAAAATCTTCTAGAGGTTTTCAGAGGGAAACCTTTGCAACTTTACATAGTGTTTGTTAAAGAGCTGGGTACTTACCGCCAGAATATGTCCTACCAATGCAGGTGAGCAGTAGTGCAATTCCTAGGAGTGCCTTCATTACTTTTAGCAGACTGTCTTTCAATTCACACCTGTGAACAATCACATTACACCTTCAATCCCCATGGCTGACAGTAAGACACATTTTGTAGCAGCTGTATTAATAAAAATTAGTATTCATTTTCCTGTGTTTAACTTAAAACAGCAAGGACGCCAAACTCATGTACTGGGCCTATGGCCTGTTTGCGCTGATAGATGAAAATACATCGTGGCTTCTAAAAATTGCACTGCGGCCATGATTTCTCTCTGTGTTTTTCTTTTTCAGAAAATTGTCAAAATACAATCTTTTTGGTGGTGCATTTCATTTGCACTGTATCAATTTATGCGCTTCATGGGAAGCCAGCTGGAGATGTTCTGTATGTTTAAAAAATCAAGGCTGGTGCTTGTTGCTGTCACAACTGTACTGTCAACTCATTTTGAAATGGTTTACTGTTCAGGCATGCAATGCTTTTTCCCTTTGTATATTCGGTAAAGTGTATACTAATTATTCATAATTTGGGTGATCCCTAGAGTAGTCTGATTTATGTAACACAATTTCTGTGGTTTGTTTGTACGTGTAACTTTATAAGTTCAGCCCTGTGTTACCACCTCACTCTATGTAGAGACCATCATTTTTTATTCTTCAGCACATATATAAAGTTCCTGATTTAGGATGCGTGCTAGGACTTTTGTCCACTTTCATCAAGGCACTGGACTGTTATTTTGACTCCATACTTAGAATATTTCTGGGGGTCAACTTTATGCTATCCTCTTGCTTATTAGGAATTATTAAGTTGCCTGACTATCTTTATTTGCTTTCTTGAAGGATCCTTGAATTTTAATCATGGTTTTAGCTAAATATATTGTCCTACAAAGTTTCCTTTATTTGCACTTGGGATATGTCAATAAGACCTCTGTCGCAATGTGACATTTGATTTTGCTTGATTAAACTAATAGGTGCATTTGAACTAACATGCGTAATTAAAGGTGTGCCACCTTTTTAGTTTTGAAAATAAATCACACACACCCACACACACACACACACAAACACACACATCCCCACACACACACACACAGACACATGCTCACACACATGCACACACCTACACACACGCACACACACATTATAGTTAGGAAAAACTGCGTTATTTTTTCTAGACAAACCAAGCATAAACTACACAAACATTAGAAATGTAAAGTTTAAGGGTGACTGCCACTAGGAAATATTGATATATATATTTCACCATCACACATGCAGCTGGTGGAATTGAGCTTTATGTGAAATTTGGAGCTGCTAGACCACCCCGAAGGACTGCTCCATATACAAATTCATGGACTTCAGTAATCTGACTCCTGCACCATAATATTTTGAACATCCAGTGGCAGGCGAGGAGTCCTGGTATGCACAGCCGGAAGGGAGTCCGAGGTTGGCTGTAATTGATGACGATAACAGAGCAGCAAAGCAGTGACGTTTCATGAATACTTACCTATTGGGGTGAGTTTATTGAAGGAACCTAAGTCTTAAGAACATTGTGATGAATGCTTCATTTGTTTTATACCACTGAGGCAGCTGTGATGTTGATAAAATTAGTGGTCTTTCTTTTATCAAAGATGTTTTTATTAGTTTTTCAAAATAGACTCAAGGCACAATTCGCCCATTTTCCCACGCAGGGGAGAGTTAGCTTGATATCAAAAACAACGATACATAGAAAGAAGAAAACTATTATGCCTGACATTGTACCCATTCTCATCTCGTAGCTCAATTTAAGGACACAGATTCTGAAAACGTAGGGGTACAAGATGCAACCAGTTCGAACGGGAGCGTCAGTAACAGCCCGCTGCAGCTCCGTCTCCATCTCCGCCGGAAAAGATGTTCTTCACGAATCCAACTGCAAGGAAAAGTCCCAGTGGATGTAAAGGAGCGGGACTCTCCCCCAGTGCACAGTTTGACATTAAACTAATAATCATGTCAAGAGGCAAACAACTAAACAATAAACCTGATGTGCCGGGGAAAATTCGAGCTAGTTTTAATGGATATAAGTACCAGTCCATCATTGTCTTGAGGTGGGCTTCTCGGAGGTCCGTATATTGATTAAGTTTAAAAATGTCAGACCACAAGTGAGCCCATTCTTCATCAGGTATGTCCCGTTGGGCTAGCCCCTCCCACATTGACATGTATCTTGGCCGGGGGGATAGTGTGGTGGACAACAGGAGTTTGTATAGCCATGATATGGCCCCCTTCATGGAGGAAGACTTAACAAGTAGGGTCCCAAATTTAGTAAGGGGACGGGTAGCCCCTTCTCGGATCTGGGGACCTAAAGCCCAATGCATCAACTGAGTATAGAGATAGCGCTCAGAGACTCCTATCCCATAATCTCTCTTACAGTTCTCAAATGTGAGGGGGTCGTAGTTGTGGAACAGGTGGGTCAGCGCCAGGCATCCCCCCTCCCGCCAAGCGTCAAAGGGTCCCTCTTGACGCGCCGGTGGGAACGCCGCATGAAAGTGTAGTGGTGTAAAGGGTGAGGGAAATGTAGTCCAGCTTTCATCTTTCGACACAGAGTCCCATACTCGTAAGGTGGTACGCGTGGGGGTGCTAAGATAGGCGTTTCTGGGCCTGTCTGGTTTTGCTTGCCAGAATAGATCCCATATTGTCCTGCCCGCCACACTGCGGTCCATATGGATCCAGTGCTTCTCCGATTCTTTCTGCGACCATTCAACCAGGATCCTGAGTTGCGCAGCTTTATAGTAGAGGTGAATATCAGGAAGGCCTACCCCTCCCTGCCGTTGTGCACGGCGCAGCAGAAAGAATAAGAAGCGGGCTCGCCCCCCTTGCCAGATGAAGCGTAGGGTCAACGCTTTTACCCGTCGAAAGAAGTCCCCTTCTAGTTCTATTGGAAGCGCCTGGAATAGGTACAATAGCTTGGGGAGAAGGGTAATTTTTATCGCGTGGACTCGCCCCAGCCAAGATAGAAAGAGAGGCTTCCATCTCGTCAGCTGCACTTGAATACGAGTGATAATGGGAGGAAAGTTGGCTGCGTATTGTTTCTCTACAGTTGACGTCAGTTAGACCCCCAGATATTGGATAGAAGAAGCAGCCCACAGCAAGGGTGTGAGGGATCGAAGTTGGTGGACCTCCTTTTGTGAGAGGGTGAGATTGAGTATTAAGATTTATCTAAATTGATTTTGAAGCCCGCTGCTTTCTCAAAGCGATCAAGTTCCTGCTGCAGGTGTGGAAGGGAAACCGTCAGATTTGCAAGTGACAGGAGGACGTCGTCAGCAAAGACAGAGATCTTTTGCGATTCCCCTGTGAAGGGGAGACCTTCTATTCCAGTATTGTCCCTAACAGCGATAGCTAGCCACTCTATAATAAGGGCGAATAACAGAGGGGATAAAGGGCACCCCTGTCCGGTCCCTCTGGAGTGCGTAAAGGGGGAGGACCACACGCTGTTCATCGCGACTGTAGACCTTGGGCTTCGATAATTAGCCCGGATCATGTTTATAAATTGTGGGGAGAAGCCGAACACCAAAAGCGTGGAGAATAAGAATTTCCAGTCGACGCGATTGAATGCTTTTTCGCCGTCCAATCCGACCAGGACTGCCGGGATCTTGAATTTGTGAGCCTTTTCTATTAAGTGGTTCGGGTATTGTCATGGGTTTGGCGACCCACAATAAATCCAGATTGGTCCGGGTGAATAAGTAGCAGCATGAGGGCATTCAGTCTCTTAGCCAAAATAGAGGAGTACAGTTTAGCGTCTATGTTCAAGAGGGCGATAGGCCTGTAGGAGGCGCAACGCGAGGGGTCCTTCCCTGGTTTGGGGATTACCGATATCACAGCCTCAGACATGGAGCCAGTTATGTCACCATCCGTAGCCATTCTATTAAAAAGCCTAACTAGGTGGGGGCCGATGTCAGGAGAGAACGTCTTATAGAAAGTCGCTGTGTATCCGTCAGTGCCCGGTGCTTTAAGGGATTTCAATGCTTTGATAGCTGAGGTAACCTCATCGAGAGTGATCAGAGCAATAAGCTCCTCATTCCAAGCGGCGGGGACCTGAGGGATAGTCAGCTTTTCAAGAAATGCTTGCTGGTTGTCAGCTGCCAGAGCATCTGCAGAGTATAAGGACCTGTAGAATTCCCCAAACAGCTCCGCCTTGTCATCGTCTCTATGGACCATGTCCCCCGTGGGATCTTGAATACCCCCTATATACTCCCTCTCTCGTTTATCTTTGAGTTGCCGAGCTAGCTGTTTCCCTACTTTATTGCCTTGTGTGTAAGAAAGATTACGCAGCTTAAGCAAGGTAAATTCCGCCCTATTATTGTAGATGGCCCGAGCTTGCCTCTGATTGCCGTGAGTTTGCACAGCGTCTGCCAAGTGGTCGAGAGTTCATGTGATTGCTCAATGGTCGATAGTTCCGCCTCAAGCAGTTCCCTTTCAGCGGCTCGTTGCTTATTCAGGGCTTAGTTGAGTGCAATGCATTTGCCCCACAATCATGGCCTTAAAGGAGTCCCACGTGTAGTATTCTAACGTGTCCTATGGCCGGTTAAGGGTGAAGAATTCTTTCATGGTTTCACAATGCTGGGTGCATGCTTCCTTGTCCCTTGCTAATGACGCTGGGAAATACCACCGAGGGGGAGGGGGGGCATTACCCAACCAAGAGAGACATATAGCGTATAAACTATGATCCGAGACTGACATAGGGAATAACTTTGCCTACTTGAGATTGCCCTGTAGGGACTGGCTGGTGAAGATATAGTCCAGTCGGGAGTAGGAATGATGGACGTGGGAGAAGAAAGTGTAGTCTTTGGTTTGGGGATAAAGGGCACGCCAGGTGTCCAGCAGGCCTAGGGCTTGTATCTGTTCTTGTGTGTCAGTAGGAAAGGAGCCCATTTCAGATCGGCGAGTATGAGTACTATCAAGCTCTGGATGCCAAACCAGGTTAACATCCCCCATAAGGACTAGGGGCCCCTCGTCAAAATCCGTCACCTTACCCAGTAGAGTGTGCAGAAAGCACCTTTGCCCAGTATTAGGGGCATAGAGTGCCACAAAGGTGCACATCTTCCCTTTCAATCGTCCCTTGTCCATAAGCCAACGCCCATCCCTGTCACTCTGCACTCCCATGGGCTAGAATTGAGTAGTCATCCAAAATAAGAGTGCCACTCCCCTATGTTTGGTAGAAGCTGAGGACTTATAAATAAGTGGGTACAGTTTGTGTTTTAGTCTAAAATCCTCAGTTTTAAGCAGGTGCATTTCTTGTAAGGCTACTACGTCTAGGTGATGATCTATTATATATTTTCATACTTTCTGATGTTTCTGAGGGGAGTTAAGCCCCTTGATGTTCCAGGTACCTACAGTAATTGGCATAGCAATGCTTGACCCACGTACCTCCTCTTAGACATTCCAACCCTCATGCCCCACTCGGCCAACATGTTAGTTCTCCAATCCCTCGCCCACTTCCGCAAGAAGAAGCCTAGATATCGCAATGGGCCCAACGCCTCGCAAGGGTCATCAAAGCGTAGGCCGCTCCCATATCTCTCCCTTCCTCCCTTCCCCTCTCCCAACCATGGTAAAGACCTGCCAGGAATGAGCATACCAGAGTAGTCACCAATCCACCCACCCACCCCTCCCATCAAAGCCCACAGAACTCAACAAAACATAAAACAGAAACAATAAACCAGTATCATCGTTTTGTCGTAGCGCAGGGTTGAACAGCCCCCGCATGGACTTGTGGGGACAACAGGTCCTGAGACCCAGTCCACACATCGCTGTGGCGAAATTTCAATAAGGGAATCAGCGAACCAGAAGGGACCCATTGTTTGCCCCAAACATTTCAGCCCCCGATCACTGTCCAGTGTGCTGTCCAGTTTTTAATTCTAAGTACACCACGGCACTAACAAATCCGGGGTTAAGGCACTCCAATGAATCCCCCTAAAGAGAGGGTAAGGCTCACCTCGGTGTCATTTATACCCTTTGTGGTAGACGTCCCAGTGACAGAAAGGAAGTTACCTGGTGGACCCCTCCAGGCCAGAGCTGGACCACCTCAGTAGGGTGTGCTCAAGAGCACCCGAAAGACATGTCGTCCTCTACCTCGGGAACCCAAAAGTCGCTCAGTCTCTCCCCTCTAAGGGCGACATTGCATGACCAGTCTTTAGCCCCTGAGGCTAGTCAAACAGTCTGCGGCGGAGCGGCCTTCCGTCGTCTTCAGCGTCTTCCCCGTCTCGTCTTCTGCGTCCAGGCCGCATTAGAGGCCACCCCTCCCAGGGGGACGCCAGAAGATCCAGCTGTGGAGCCTCCCTCCTCTGACAGGAGGCCCAGGATGTGCAAGCCTTCTTTCAGATCGGTGACATGGCGCCTCTAGTTGTGGAATTCAAAGCTGAGACCAAAAGGATAAGTCCACCGATATTTTATCCCATCTTCCTGGAGTTTGGTAGTTATAGGTCGCACCGTCTGTCTGCGCGCCAATGTAGAGGGAGCCACGTCCTGGAAGATGGTGCAGGATTAATTCTGAAAAGAAATTAAGTCCTTTGCTCTAGCTGCCTGTAACACTGCCTCTTTGGTTTTGTAAGAGTGGAATTTCGCCAGTATGTCGCGAGGACTCCGCTTATCATCCCCCTGAGGGGAGGGCACTCTATGGACTCTGTCTAGCTTGATTGTGAGTGCCTTGGGGCTTAGTATTTCGGCAAAGAGACCCTCCATAAAGGCCTCCAAGTCAGGCCCTTCTGCTCCCTCCTCCAGGTCCTTGACGCGGATGTTCTCCCGCCGAGCGCGGTTTTCCAGGTCCTCTGCCTTAAGCTGCGTTTGCTGGAGTTGCTCCTTGATGGATTTGATGTCTTCTTGGCATTCACCTGGTGATTGCTTGTGCTCTTGGTGCTGCGTCTCCAGGTCAAGAACTCTGGTGCCCATGGAGTTTACATCTCTTTGAAGAGAGGTCATGCGTTCCGAGAGGTCCAAGCATAGTTGGTCTATAGAAGATTTGATGTCCTGACCAAGCTCGTTGCGCAGCTCAGATTTGAAGTCTTTAAACATGGTCAATAGGTTGGCTTTAGAAAGGGCTTCTAGAGAGTACCGTGGTACCAGAAAAGTATTTTTTTTAAAAGAGGCCAGATATTTTCACATTTACTAATAGACAATGCAGCTAGCTCTTAAAAGAGCATTTGATTGCAAGTGTTTAGTTTGGATTTATATATGATTTTGCAGCAATTATTGGATGTAAATATAAAAAAAACCTTATTGCCATGTAAGGTAAAACGCAAAAAGAGCATAGGAGCACAGTGCCTCACAACCCAGCACTCACTTCAACCCAATGCATCATGGTAAATGCAGTGTATGATAACACTTACTTCGGTGGCCGTATCAGGGGTCGTATTACAATGGTTCGCTTCCTTCCTCCAAAACAGATCCCTAAGAGTCAAAATGAATCAATCTCTGTCTCAGTCCCATGCGATCACGCTTGACATTCCTCAAGGTTCTGCTCTTTCACCCATTCTATTTAACCTATTTCTTGAACCACTGGCTTACTTCCTAAAATCTTCTAATATCCAATACCATAGGTACGCTGATGACACTCAGCGGTATCTCAAAATAGCCTCCCCAGAGGACATTATATCCCTCAATTCTATCCTACAAAACACACACCTCTGGCTCACGGTTAACCATCTCAAACTCAATGCTGCCTAAACCGAATTTCTTCTCATGTCTCCACTGAGGTACAACCCCAAGATTGATCTTTGGTTGAAACATCTTACAGCCCTCAAATGCTCTCCCCACATCATAGACTCAGCTAGATCATTCAGTATCACATTAGACAACACCAAAATATACAGGATCACCTCAGCACAGCCACCAAAGGAGCGAATTCCCAACTAAGTGCCCGATGTAGGTAAATCTTATTTACCGACTCTAGAATACCGAATTTTACCGACTCGGTATTCTAGATTCAGTAAATGAGATGTAGGAAATAATTCGGTAATTTTTACCGAATCGGTATGATTCGGTAATTACCGAATCGGTATTTACCGATTCGGTAATTGCCATTGATTCCTATGGGCCTTGAGGCCCATAGGAACAAATGTAAATTACCGAATCGGCAAATACCGATTCGGTAAAATGACTGAATTGTCAAGGGGGACAGTGTGTCACTTTGACACCCTGTTGCACCCCTGATTCTGGCTTGTGGGCCCGAAGGGCATGTATGTGTGTCACATGGCACAGGTGTACATGCACAAATGTGCATGTACACAGGAATTCGTTATTTACCACAAAATAGTATTTGGTGGTAAATAACGAATTCTTAAGGGCCTGTGGCACTGTTTTCAGTGCCACCTACATCTGGATTTACCGATTTGGTAAATATACCGATTCGGTATTTTACCGAATCGGTAAATTTACCGACTCCGTAAATTTACCGATTCTGTAAATTTTAGGCCCCCTACATATCAAAAACCAAATACCGGTCGGTAACTACCGAAATCGTCGGCCGTTACCGACCGGTATTTGGTGTCCTACATTGGGCCCTAAGCATTTTACAGAAACTTAAACCCTTTCTACCACAAGAACACCTTAAACAACCGGTTCAAGCCCTAGTATTACTCAGACTGGATTATGGTAGTGCCACACTATGTGGCTTACCTCAATACAAATTGCCCCCTCTAAGAGCATCCCTAAACATGGCAGCCAGACTTGTCCTTGGAACAAAAGGAAACGCACACATCTCACCAGATCTAAAATCAAACTGGCTACCGTATGAGGTAAGAATCCAGCTGAAAATTGCCTGCATGACGCAAAATGATTCAAAAAGGGGGTGGTGATGGACAGAGTATCTGAGTTAATCAGAACACACCTACCCAGTCAACAGATCAGGGCTTGATCCATCACCGTTTTTTAGCTCACTGCACCATCCCAGTTCAGAACCAGGCTATATGCAAATTAGTCTGACCCTGGCCCAGTGCATCATGGGAACAGGGCAGACCAAACTACCAAGCCAATTCTTTACTGGAAAGGAAACAAGCTTCCGGGGACCGGTTTCTGGCATTACAGCCGTCTTCGGCCGGGCTTGCTTGAATCCTGATGGTGCAGTGAGCAAGGGACTCACATCTGAGCATACCCTTCCACGCTTATGGTGGCCAAAACGATTCAAAAAGGGGGTGGTGATACACAGAGTATCTGAGTTAATCAGAACACACCTACCCAGTCAACAGATCAGGGCTTGATCCATCACCGTTTTTTAGCTCACTGCAACATCCCAGTTCAGAACCTGGCTATTTGCAAATTAGTCTGACCCTGGCCCAGTGCATCATGAGAACAGGGCAGACCAAACTACCAAGCCAATTCTTTACTGGAAAGGAAACAAGCTTCCCGGCTTGCTTAAATCCTGATGGTGCAGTGAGCAAGGGACTCACATCTGAGCATACCCTTCCACGCTTATGGTGGCCAAAACGATTTTTGAAATATTTTGGCCACCACAAGTGTGGAAGGGTATGCTCAGACATGAGTCCCTTGCTCACTGCACCATCAGGATTCAAGCAAGCCGGGCCGAAGACGGCTGTAATGCCAGAAACCGGTCCCCGGAAGCTTGTTTCCTTTCCAGTGAAGAATTGGCTTGGTAGTTTGGTCTGCCTTGTTCCTATGATGCACTGGGCCAGGGACAGACTAATTTGCATATAGCCAGGTTCTGAACTGGGATGGTGCAGTGAGCTAAAAAACGGTGATGGATCAAGCCCTGATCTGTTGACTGGGTGGAGTGTTCTGATTAACTCGGATACTCTGTCCATCACCACCCCCTTTTTGAAATATGCATGACGCAAAAGGCGTTACATCTGAATACCCCCAGTTACCTGGCTCAAAAGCTCGAAAAATCATGGGGCAGCAGATCCTCACTAAGTGCACTCACCTTGCTTCTGAAACCCCAACCAACTCACATAAAGATAATGGGTGCCAGAGAATTCTCGGCTATTGTACCCAAGATATGGAATTCTCTACCACCGGATGTTCACCTAATCTCCTCTACCTCCTCCTTCAAAAAAGAAGCCAAATCTTTTCTACTGACAACATTTTTTACCCTGGGACAATATAACGGCCACATTGAAAATGTATAGCCAACTAACTTCTATGGGAATTATCCCTCCTATTACTGTCTTTTTCAAGACCAATCCTTGTTATTCTGTTATCCTTTATGATTTGTTTGGTTCTCATGCATGTATTTCCTGTTTTTTTACTTTTCCAGACCAAATGTTACACTATTCCCTGTCATGTTACTGCTCTGATAACCACTAGGGTCATGTTCCTGCTATACAAAATGTTATAAATAAATAAATACAAATAAATAAGTGGCACTCTTTAGTTTTTCACCCTTGTTGGTTTACACATTGCTGTGTAACTCTAGACATGTGTTTCTGGATTCACTCCTTCATCAGCAGAGAGCAACTCAAGTCATTTTGGGGCTGCCCAAAGTCTCTTCCAAGATCTCTGCACTCATTGGGAGTAGGTGCATCAACACAAGCTTGTCAACTCAGAAGCTCATGGAGCCTTTTCAAACAGAAGAATAGGGGAAACATACTGCTTCACATCCAATTACAGTTGAACTGTTGTACAAACCAACTTCAACTAAAACTTGGATATTGAGATACTTATTGAGTAATTGTATGTTATAAGGAAATAAATACGAGCATATACTAATATTTAAGGTAAATACATCTAAAACGGTCCTATTTTAAAACAACCGAGCCTCTTATTGCTACAGTTAATGTCTGATTTATAGTCTACTTTAAGTATCACTGATATTACTGTTACTTTATTTTATATATTTATATACAGATATACCTACATTTATCACACTGCCTTCAGAATATTACCAGAAAAAAATGAAAATGTACTCCAAACTAATTAGAGAAAACCTCCCCACACCTACAAAAGGAGAAAGTTGACATTTTAAAATTAAAATTGATACGGTTACTAGTACATGCTTGCAAACTGAGGGACTCGTTTTTTCTGATAATATGGTTATGCATCTGGAAAAGCTTTCTACAAATGCTAATATGTGTGAAAAGAAACACATTTTGAAACACAAACAGGACAATTATTTTCCATTGAACAATCATACAAGAAGGGAGAGAATTATAAATATAATATGTAAACAGTTTAAAAATAAAGCACTTGCGAATTTGCTCCAAAATAATTCCAGTGCAAGAAATAATACTGCTAAAATGAAACATAAACAATAAATTCAACATATTGTGGAAAAAGCGTTAGCTCTAAAACGTAAATTATTTATGTTTACCATGAATAACATGAAAGCACTCATTCATTTAATTTTAACATCTATATTGCATAAGTTTGAAAAAATAAATTGAATCGTTTAAACTTTGAAATATATTTGGAGGCTGTTGGAGACATACATCCAGTACCGAAGCTTATCATACATAGACTAGTTAGGTCCTATCTATAAATAATGAAGGACATTGCTATGACGTTTTTCATGGCTCTGTGGTATGGTTAGAAAAAAGTGAAAAATATAACAGACCATTCAAAATAGGATTTTGAGGAGAATGCTACTAAGCATCCTATTTACTAATTGAAATGCACTTCTATATGCAAGAATTAGACAAAATCTGTCAAGAAGCAGTACCTCACTAGTTTTAAAAGAACCCATTTGCAAAACAAAATAAAGATTTTGCAAACATTGGGAAAATGCCGATTTACAAATATTACACAGCTATAAGGCCTTTCTCCAACCTTCAAAATTAGATGTGTACTTCAACTTTCGATGACATAAAAATGCTTTCCACTCATAATTATAGAAAAGTTTTTTTTATTGAGCGTAGAAAACAGTCATATTACAGACCAATTTGCAGACTCTCAAATCACATATAATAAATAGACACTAAAGGGTCGATCAGGATGGCGGACGGAAGAGCCACCGCGGCCCGTGAGTAGGCGGAAAAAGCCTTTTCCGTGTCCGCCTGCCGCGGATACTCCGTCCGAGATATCAGGATAGGAAAACGTGTCAAATTTCCGTCCGCGACGGAAAAGCACGCTCCGCCGGCCAACTACACACGACCACGCGGCGGACGGAACACATCCGGACGCTCCGCCGTACGCACTGACGTCTAAGACCGTCCCCCAAATCAAGATGGCGGAAAACACACATAAAACCGCAGCGGAAAAACAACCTGTCTTAACACGGCGGAATCCTCACAGCGAACATAGGTGACACAGCCGAGATACCCACCGCAAGCTGACCACCACCATGGACCCGGCGCTACACGCTTTCCCGATGCTCTTCGCGATCCACCACGTCCTAGTCATGGCCTACTATGGACGACGACGCAGGTAAGGTACAAACCATTGGCTGTCTGGAGGGGAATACCAGCAAGGGACGTGACGTAGGGAGGGGGAGTGTCATGTTACCGAAACCACTGATGAGAAGCATATACGAATACACATTTGCAGTACGCAAGCAGGAATGGCAACGACAGACCACGAGACTTGATAGACTACCTTTATTGTCCAAAATAGGGGTCAAATCACAGTGTATGCGTGAGCATGGGCAAAGTGGGCACCAGAGCAGGTACAACATAGCAGGCAACGAGAGGGCAGCATGCAGTATCAGAGCATCAACAGGGCATTGTGCAGTACAGAGCAGGTACATCACAGCAGGTAACGAGAGGGCAGCATGCAGTATCAGAGCATCAACAGGGCATTGTGCAGTACAGAGCAGGTACATCACAGCAGGTAACGAGAGGGCAGCATGCAGTATCAGAGCATCAACAGGGCATTGTGCAGTACAGAGCAGGTACATCACAGCAGGTAACGAGAGGGCAGCATGCAGTATCAGAGCATCAACAGGGCATTGTGCAGTACAGAGCAGGTACATCAGAGGCAGCACGTGAGAGGGGCAAAGTGCATCAACAGTCCATTGCACAGAACAGGCCCATCAGAGGCAGCACGTGAGAGGGCCAAAGTGCATCAACAGTCCATTGCACAGAACAGGTCCATCAGAGGCAGCACGTGAGAGGGCCAAAGTGCATCAACAGTCCATTGCACAGAACAGGCCCATCAGAGGCAGCACGTGAGAGGGGCAAAGTGCATCAACAGTCCAATGCACAGAACAGGTCCATCAGAGGCAGCACGTGAGAGGGCCAAAGTGCATCAACAGTCCATTGCACAGAACAGGCCCATCAGAGGCAGCACGTGAGAGGGGCAAAGTGCATCAACAGTCCATTGCACAGAACAGGCCCATCATAGTGTGTGGTGCTCAGTGTGTGAGTTGAGTGAGTTGGGAGGTGCAGGTGTGTGGTGTGTGATGTGTAGGATTTGTGTGGTGGGTGTTTGTGTGGTGGGTGTGGTAGGGTGGTGGGTGGGTGTCTTCTATGTGATTTTATGTGAGTTAGCAGTGTCTCGAATGGCCCTCTTGCTGGCAGCAATGCTGTGGTGCAAGGGATTGTGGTTGTGTGGGGGTGTCTTTTTGTAGTCGTGTCTCAATGGTTGTTGCGAGTCAGGTGGTAGGTGGGCGTGTTGACTTGTGTGCATTATTGGATAATTGGGACGTGTCATGGTGGCTTGTGCTTGGGGGGGGGGGGGGGCCTTGTCAATGTTCGTATGTTTGCTTAGGACTTGCGGTGCACTTTCATACATTAGTTAGGCGCTAGGGATGTTGTGCGTGTTGGCCTTCCGCACTGATGCTGTGGTTCTCGTAGCATTGTTTCCGCCGCGGTCGTGGATGGCTGTGAGTTCCGTGGTACGGGCGGATTTATCCTAATTGCGGCCACGGAGTATTCTCAGGTATGGCGGTACATGTTTTATTTTCCGCGGTCATTTCCGTCCGCGGCAGTGGTTGTTCATTGGACTCCGTCCGCCGCGGACGGACTTGGTTGTGTTCCGTCCACCGCGGACGGTGTTGGTTGTGATCCGTCCGCCGCGGTCGGAGTTTCGTGACATGAATATCCTAATCCCAACCGCGGTTTCTCCGCGGCGCAGCCGGGAGTAAAATTTCCCCCACCATGGCGGACAGTACCCATTTCCGTCCGCCATCCTAATCGGCCCCTATGTTTAACAAATTTCATAATCCATTAATACATTATAAATATGATGTACAAAATATACTAAGAGGCAAAGAAGATAAAGCCTATTGCATATTGAGTCTCACACTTAAAATGTACAGTAAAGAAGACATAAATTCATGTCCCATTTTACATGATGTACAATACCAACATTCTAAACATCAAATCTGTGATAGCATATGACCCCTAGCTTGATAACCTGTATGATTACAATCTTCGCCTGGAAATTCCCCATAGATTAGTCAGAGCATCATTTATGTGTGTGATTGTAACATAGCCCTTCCATGTCATCCCAAATCTCTGCACCGCCCCTATCCTCTTCGCGTAGGCCTCCTCAAATTTGTAAGTCCTCTCCAACTTGTGTAGCCACTGGGCCATTGTAGGTATTTTCTGAGATCTCCAATTCTCTGGAATTAAAGATCTGGCTACTGCTATGGTTAGGGAAACGAAAAATTGCTCGTATAATGAGAGCAGATCAATTACATAAGAGAAGCCAAATAGCGCCAACGATGCACATAGAAGGATATCTAATAAAATACATTTACTAATAAACCTAAAAAACCTCCTCCCAAAAGTGTTGTAATCTCGGAAAGTGAAAAATATATATTGCATCTGAAACAATCATTCAGTAGCATGGGGAACCATTTATGGATCCTGGAGGAAGTGTAATAGGCCACCCATAGAGAAAGGAAAGACATTCTTTGAAAATGGGGCCGCTCTCAATGCCCTGTGGCCAAGCTCACAGACTTGTAGCCATTCCTGTCTACTAAACCTACAATTAGCTTCCTGAGCAATTTTTGAGAGCATTAATTCAATGAGGTTCTTGTTCTTCTCATTGCGTAATACCTTATACCAGTTGCCAATGCCTGATAAGCTTGAGTCAAAGGCAGCATTTAAAATTACTCTAGCAATCTCACTGATCCCTCTGAAGTTAGTCTGGAGAAAGCATGACATCTGCCTAAAACTTAGCCAGAGGTCACAGCTCTGCTTTTCAAATTGTGTTACAAAAGCCTCCCACGTCAATTGATTATTACCATTATAAAATTCGCCCAATTTACAAAAAAACAACAGAATGTAAGGCTGTACCCGCTTTTGTGGGAGTTGGAGGTCCCATACCTCACAGTCATAAAGAGAGGAATATGCATATCAGGATGGAATATTATAGTTTTTGTTGAATCGCTGAATACGACTTAATATTATACTCACAACCTTATATCTTGTTCTTTTTGGTAACTTTGCATTGGGCAAGAATGCTGGTAACTTAATAGCACTCTCCCTTAGCATACCATTAAACACAAAATTATCAAACTTCGAAGAAGGGGACAAAAGCTGAGTTGTGAAGCTAAGTAATCCAGCTTGGAAATAAGTAGCTAAATGAGGTACTGCAAGCCCTCCCTGTTCTATATCCAATTGTAAAATAGATAGATTTTGTCTTAGGCCAGTTAAACTCCCGAAACACCTTGTTGACTTCATTAAAGTACGAGATTGGAATCTTTAAAGGAAGATTTAAAAATAAAAATAACAACAAAGGAAGAATCAACATTTTTATCAGAGAGACTCAACCTATTATTGACAAGGGCAATAATGCCCACCTTTTTAACAGACTTTTTTTTGTCAAGTGTTCTACCATAATCCAGGTGAAAAAGTTGGAGGAAGTCCACTGTCACATACAGGCCCAGATATGTAATGGGTTTAAGAGGTAAAAATTCCAGCCCTTCCGGCAGATCTATTCCTGGTGCATTAAATAGAAAAAGCTGCGTTTTAGATTGATTAACCCTGTAACCCCCAATTCTGTAAATGCCTGGAATTCTCCCAATGCTCTCAGAATTTTTGATTGCTCTGGATTCAGGTACAGGATCAGATAATCAACAAACAGCTTTATTTTGGCCATTTCTAATAGGGGTGCTTGGATTAGTATGTTAAACAGATTTTTATCACTAATGGCTCAATAAAGTGTGAGAACAGAAGGGGGAGAGGGGGTATCCCAGTCTAGTACCCCGCCTTATTACTACATCTCCCACCTCCTCAGAGTTTTAAATAATTTGTACGATGGCTTCCTTATAGATTCTCTCCAGCATCTCGATCAGATGGAGTGGAAAGTCAAACTCTCCCAAAATAAAGAAGAGGGCCTGCCAATCCACCAGGTCGAATGCTTTTTCTGCGTCCATCATTAAAATGGCCGCAGCCTCCTTAGTAGCAGAATAATAGTCAATGGCTTGAATCAGATTAAAAGTATTTGCATCCATAGATCTCCAAGCAAAAACCCTGTTTAATCTGCATTTACCAAGTACTGCGCCCAACCCGCAATTCTATTTGTCCAGATTTTCATGAGAAGCTTATAGTCTACATTTAGAAGACTTATTGGGCGATAAGAATTTGTCTCTTTAGGGTCCTTATCCTTCTTTAAAATTGAGATCATCACTGATTCCTTAAATCTGTCTGACACTACCATTCCAGCCAAATCTTGGTTGAAAATGATACCAAGAAAGGGGTGAGTTAATTTAAAAAACAGCTTATATACTTCAATAGGGATCCTATCATTTCCACTCTCCTTCCCATTTGCCATTTGTTTGACGATTTCACTTAGTTCTGTGATTGTAATTGGTTCATTCAAAAGCATACAGTCTTCCTGGCTGACTTTTGGCAGGTAAACTGTCGTAAAATAATCCGCAAGAGCTTGAGGGTCAACAGTCTGGATTTTCGCATATATCTTGCTGAAATGTGATATAAACATTTCGGCAATTCTGTCTTTATCATTCACCAGGCACCTAGTACTCGGATTTCTAATTTGTGGAATGGACTGTTTGCTCTGTTGCGTTTTTGTGCACAAAGCTAAAAATGTCCAGATATGCTGGCTTTCCTCGTACACCTTTTGACAAGCAGCTTTACTTCCAGCAATTTCCTCAAGCAGAAAAAAACATTTCAGCTCCTCCTTAGCCATTAATTGTTCCTGCTGAAGTACATCTTCCTCCAGTTTCCCTGTTAACCTCCCTGAAATTTCTCTACTAGCTTGTTCCACTGCATCCTGTAGTCCAGCAATTTGTAAATTTCCTTAATTTATAAAGATTAGCTCTGTATGCCACCACTCGTCCCCTAAACGTGGCCTTAAAAGCCTCCCACACCATAAAACCTAGCGCCGTATACACATTTTCCTTGAAGAACCACCCTATAAAATTGCGGGTTTCATTGATCCCTTTTTGATCTGACCACAGTGCTTTATCAAAATGCCACCTATTACTCTTTCTCCTGGGGCGGGCATGTGTAATATTAAGGATACTAAATAGTGATCCGAAAAAGGATTAGAGAGAATCCTTGTGAACAGATTACTTATCAAGTAGAAATCCAAACGGGATGCTGTTTTAAATGTCGCTCAGTAACATGTAAACTAAAAGTAGGCACCTGGATGGTCTACCCTCCATGGTTCTAATAAGGCGAGATCCTCTTTTATAATTTTTAAGAATGTATCTGTTTTAGGTTTTAATTGCTTTTTTACCTTGTTGGAGGTATCAAAACGTAGATCTTGCATTAAGTTAAAATCTCCCCCCATAATTATAAACCTCTGCGCACCCACCAGCAGGTCATATACAAGTCTCAGGGCCGCACAGTCATCGCCAATTGGGCCATAATAATTAAGCAGGATGACAGCTATTCCATTAATTAAGACTTCTATCCACAACCACCTAGTTCCCTCGTCCCGAATCACCTTACCCACTTCCCAATCCAACTCAGAAGATAAAAGAATACCCACTCCTCGCACTGTCGCCTGGGCCGAGGCAAAGTATTCTTGGGCATATTTCTTGGGGAGAGTAAAGTTGAGGGAGTTAGATTTCAGATGTGTTTCCTGCAAGAAAATCACCTGAGGGGAGAAAGATTCTAGCCTTTCTAACATTGCTCCTCTTTTGTGCGTTCAAGTAGCCATTCACATTTCATGAAATTACCTTCAACAATTGTGTCATCCCTTAGACCAAACATAGCATTTTACAAAAATTCTATTATATTCTCTCTTCCAACTATCTTCCATTTGTGCCAGTTCTCTCAATAAAATCAAGTAGAGCCCTTTGGTAACAGAGACACTGCCAATTTCAACTTGGCCTCCAAGTTTAATCGTGCTGCCCAAGAGCCCAAAATTCCTTATGTGCCTGCTACCTATACGATCATTGTTTTAATGCTACACCCCTCTTCCCCCTCCCCTCTTTCCACCCCAAGGGGGCGTTCCAGAGAAAAATAATAGGAGAAATGTTGTTCAGCGACATTTCTCCTGTTATAAAGGATATCGCTAACCCTGTTCGTGATAAAAAAAGCAGCGCTAACCGCGGAGAGCGCTGCTTTTTTTACACCTGGTATTTTCCTGACATAGCCATGATATCCTATGGAAGGTGGATATCATGGCTAAGTTTGTGAGCCCCTATCATCAAGCTAACGCCAAACTTCGAGAGATTATCGTTGGTTTTCCAGCGATAATCTCTCATTTGGCAGTTAGCGCGAGGATTTTTATCACTTCTCAGATAAGCGTTGCTAATAGCACGCTATCTCAGTGATAAAAGTCCACGGTACCCAGCGATAATTATCCTAGCGCTAAGTGCGATTAGCGATAATTATCGCTGGGGCTTGATAATATGCCCCCAAGAGTGTACAGCTGGTGAATGGAAAAACATGGCATCTGAATAACATCACCAATTGTAACACGGCAAATGGGATTTACCGTCTGACATGTCCATGTGGCTTATATTACATTGGCCTAACAACAAGAAAGGTAAAAATCCGCATACAGGAACACCTGAGCACGATTAAAGCAAGTAGATTGATGACAAGACTGGTTGAGCATTACAAAGAATTTAAACATCAACCAAGAGAAATCCGGTGGGTAGTCCTAGAGAAAATCCGTGGAGATCCAACCAACATTGAGACCAGGTTGATAACCAAGGAAGCCCGTAGGATCTACCAGGAACAGGCAGATAAGAGAGGCCTGAACGATGTGATTGAATGGAACAAGGTAATCACACGGTAATGATGCCATAACAGGGAGGGCTCTCCCTAATAGATTGTATTGACAAGCTGTCGGTCTTGGTGGTTCCCCCTCATTATTATATGCAGTACATATGCCTAGTACATTCCTACTGTAACTTCCAATTAGAGACTAGAATGGATGAGGGACATGTATAGATGTCTAATGGATATTAGAGGGTGCTGGAAATAATAAAAACTGCCCTAGACTGAACAACTATGAAATACAAATATTTGCCTATGCCTCCGAGCTAATTAGGGTACTCACAGATTCATGTACGAGTAAACAATAGTTTATTAGTTTACCCAAACAACACTTTATGTTTTTCAATTAGTAATCAGTTCGTAAAAAGATATTCAAAAAAGCAGAACAAACACTGCTATCAACTTCATTTCATAGCCATACACACTTTAGGAGAAAAAAAATTTGGTGCATATATACAGTGAAACAACAAATAAATGACGTTTTAACATAAAATGACAAAAAACATATACCGTGAATACATTTCACCACGAAAACAGTTGAATAACATTGGTGATTTAACCATACATGGCAGAAAAACTTTTACAAAAACAAGAGGGAGACAAGAATGATATTCCAAACAAATTACACTCCCAGGTCCTGAATCTTATGTTTTCAAATCAATGTCAGGAATGCCTTCTTTCCCCTTTGTTTCACTGGCCAGTTGGCCATTGTGTATTGATGCTAAAATGAGCAATGTTCCTGACATTGATTTGAAAACATAAGATTCAGGACCTGGGAGTGTAATTTGTTTGGAATATCATTCTTGTCTCCCTCTTGTTTTTGTAAAAGTTTTTCTGCCATGTATGGTTAAATCACCAATGTTATTCAACTGTTTTCGTGGTGAAATGTATTCACGGTATATGTTTTTTGTCATTTTATGTTAAAACGTCATTTATTTGTTGTTTCACTGTATATATGCACAAAAAATGTTTTCTCCTAAAGTGTGTATGGCTATGAAATGAAGTTGATAGCAGTGTTTGTTCTGCTTTTTTGAATATCTTTTTACGAACTGATTACTAATTGAAAAACATAAAGTGTTGTTTGGGTAAACTAATAAACTATTGTTTACTCGTACATGAATCTGTGAGTACCCTAATTAGCTCGGAGGCATAGGCAAATATTTGTATTTCATATTTGTGAGGCCCTGCCTACCCTCCTTCCCGCTGGGTCCAGCTACCCCTGTTTCTCTAGACTGAACAACAGCGGGAACCATCTTGCTGTATTACTCTCAGCTAGACAGAATACTGTAATGAATATTCTGTATATCATGCATAAAATTATTATCATATTTACCATGGTATTCAAGAGGACATGATAAGCATATATATTGGGAATAGCGATTGACATTTCACTCGGCCCTTGATCAGGATGTTAGTACAAACAACATGCGACAGATGCTCTAACATATTCACGCATGGGGGGTGTGCGTCATTGCCAATTACATGGGTGGCCTCCAATAGGGTGTTTGTCGGGGCGTGAGCTAAAACTATAAATCAGTGACATATTCGCAGTGTTTTTAAGAGAAACTAGGAAGTATAATTGAGGCAATAATGATAAGCGTGATGTGTTTACTATTCACAGATGGCCGCCAGCAGGAATAGTAACATGTGACACACAGATGCACGCTATGACGTGTAACATCGAGGCGTCCACTGTCCTCTTAAGCATTAACACTGGGAGCGCAGCCTAATGGAGCGGGAACGGGAGCCCGATAGAAGTAGCAATCGACCGTAGGTGACGGTAAGAGGTCACGAATGAGCGGATGCCGCGCGCAAACAAGGCACAAGTGTGTTTGGTAAAATCATGGGCTTGTGGGTAGGCACGTGCTACCGGGAGAGCGGGAGCTATAAGAAAGAGAGAAAGTGTGCGGGAGGCAAATACGAGATGCCACAGTAAAACACCATGGTTGCAATGGCACTCGCTGAATGGGTTATACATAGGAACTGCCAGCAGCGCACAGTTGAGGCTTGATAGTGACGTGAGACACGCATTTACTATCAGGAGTGGTGGGGTGACCATAAAATTTATACAAATGCATGGAATACTGATATAATGTCCACCACGTTTTAGGTTGACATACAGCGACCGCATTGAGCTAAAGAGGACCTATATTCAAGTCTGGTACATGAGTGGCCACAGGTATGCCAACAGGTGACCACGACAAGGTAAACCAAGAACGTCCAGGACACAGTTGGTAATTAATATAACCAGTTGGAATATGGGCATGTTAATGATCAGTGTCACTCTATGTTTTTATTCTCGTTGTTGTGTGTCTGTATCTTTGCAGATTTGAGGGCTGGATATTTCCTGAAATGTGTGGCAAGACAAACCCCCAGCCCTGAAGGAGTTGCCGACCAAGTAAGGCAACAAAACATGTTGGCTTCTTATAGATTAAAACGAAGCTCAACTGTAGAGTAAAGGTTTTAATAGGAGTAGATACCCAGCAAAGAATAAAGAGTATTACGCAGCTAGGGATATCCAACCCATTTTTAGACAGGGTAGAGCACTGAATAGCAGTTCTCTTACCCTTGGGGGCAAGTGAACATAGATGTAAATAGGTAGAACCACTTTTGAGTTTTTTTCCACTATCATTTACCCTTTTACACTATTTCTTTTGTGTCTTTTTCTTTTATGGTTGGAAGGAGCCAATGATGATAAGAGGAACAAACTGACGAGTACCAGTCAGCAGTTCCCTGGTGGTTGCTCCTGTCAGATTCCTTCCTTCCTCACACACATTTTTTCACAGACATGTAATAGATTGTCTGGATGATAGCCACGCAGGCATTTATAGACACACACTGGTTTTATTAGTAAGATGACAAGAAGGTACACCCTGTCTAGAGAAATAATGTGGGTGATAGATTTAAGGAGATCCACACACAGCAATAGACAGGTGATGTAAGAATAATTACCTATGAGGATCAGGACCAGGTTTTGTTGTTGAGGACAGTAATGCAGGGCCTGTACCCCTACTCCATACTCACAGACCTGGCTCACAGTCCTCTTAGCTCCTCAAGCTCTTTAAGAACTCAGCAATTCTCGCCAGAGCGTTTGGCTGAAATCCAGCTCCGTTGGTCCCCGCCTTGAGAGACCTCTGATGGCTCCTGTTCCGCGGCCCCTCATTGGTCCTGCGACCCTCGCCACCGATACCTTGTGGCTGTAGTCAGAACTGGCAGAGCACTGCTGGGGGCAGCAGGCATCCTATGCTTTCCCCGCTACCTCGAAGCCGTTACACACGCTGATGACGCCAATGTCACAGTGCACGCCTCACAACAGCTTCGCTGCGAGATGCTGCAGTCAAAAAATCCCAGAAGATGAAGAAAGAGGAAGATGGAGGGGTAACGTGCTCTGCACCAGCAGGACATTTTGCTCACCTGCCGGCTCCTCATAATTCAAGTAACTTGTGTGGACTTTATACTGTGATAAAGGACCAGCAAACCAATTGGAGCGAATTAACTATGCTGTATTACACTGTAAGCCACAAAAGCTCCTCTCAATTACAGACTACAAAAAATCACAATAATTTGGTGGGGAATCAGAAATGTTGGTGTGTCCAAACATTGTATACTCATAAACTACTGTGGAAAATCCAATTATGGGCTTTAACCCCTTCAGTGCTAATGACAAGGGTAACTCGTCATGTAGTTCCCATTGATTTCAATGGAAAGTCAATGGACCTACATGCATACCCCTTAGCAGCCAAGTGGTTAAACAGTAGAAGGGTCCATATTTTACAATTTAACAATACCATTTCCGAAATTCCAAATAAAGTATGCACTTGCTGTAGATGGACACATTATGCCAAACAAACTAAATATATAATGATTTACTACAAAAAACAAAAATGAAAAAAGAATAGCTTGGCAGAAACTAGCTATTTATCTGATTGCCGAAAACAGATATGATGCCTGTTCTGATCAAATTGTATAATAGTATTGCCTTGAAAAACTGAACCATTACTTTATGCCTTCATGTAAAAATCATAATAATTTGGAGATTTACAGAATTTGAATGTTTATGAAGGTATATTAATTCAAACTCTACCTCCATGTTAAACTGTTATTGGAATGCAACCCAAATCTGGCAAATTTCCACATGAAGTAGTCCGTGAACTAAAAGAGAAGGTTGTTTTTCTGCCATTAGATTTATTTTTAAACATTGTAATTGTGGGATTCCAGCACAAATTAGAGAACCTTAGTTATAAGAACCTTAGTTATAATAGTTAATGCAGTGCCAACAAAAGGTAAACAAATTTGACAAGAATTAATAAGCATTTCTAAAATACAAGATGCTATTTCGTACTTGTTATAACATAATACTTACTAAATGAGTTCAGAAATTAATTACTTCACAGATACCACTGAACTGGTGATTACAGATGAAAGTAACATTGGCCAGTTTGAGAAAATTACTAAAGAACACTCCCAAGAAATATATGAGCATTAGGGTGTACGCCCATTGCATTCTAAAGATGTAATAGGTGATGTTTTATAAGTAGATCAAATGAGAAAGTCTGCAGGAGATCCAGTTAGCAGCTGGGAAATTTTGTAGTGCTAAATGTTATGCACATTTATTTTCAACAGGAAAAAGAGAGCGATATACTGATCATCCTATTCAAACTTCAGCATCGGAATATCATTTACTATGTTCAGTGGACCCA
This sequence comes from Lissotriton helveticus, assembly GCF_964261635.1. Taxonomy (NCBI): domain Eukaryota; kingdom Metazoa; phylum Chordata; class Amphibia; order Caudata; family Salamandridae; genus Lissotriton; species Lissotriton helveticus. The sequence goes on from NC_136061.1 coordinate 1,789,394,798, forward strand.
TCTTTTAGACAAAATATACCTTAGATTTATGCTTTATTATAGGAATGTGACTTATCCATAATCTCTTATGCTGTTGCACATGTGATGCGAACTAGAACAAGATATAGAACAGCTAAGCATTTAATACACAAGGTGAAAAACAATGACGAAAACCTGAAATATAACTTAATAAATATTAATAAATATTATGGCATGTCAGCGAGGTACAAATGAATATTGGTTCCAAAGACATGGAGAACTAGGATGTATGTTGAAGAATTCTGCACCACCTACTTGATTTCACACTTTGACTTGTGCATAATACCTATGGGATGATTTATACACTTTGCTACTTAAAGCTAACAATAATCTAACAGATGGCGCATTTAAGACACCGGAGGAATTAGGTTATTTAGATCTAGCAAATGTTTTCAGGTCATTTAAACACAGATTCCAAAGTATGCTTCAGTTCTTAACAAATAAACAAAAAGTCCTAGGAGAGGTTTTTGATTTCTTTTGAGGGAAAGAACAAAGAAATAGTATCATATTATAGTGATATGCTGTTATGGATATCAAATGCTCAAAAATGTGGCTATGACTCAGATGACTCTATTCTTACAATTATAGAACACAAAATAGAATCTGAAATATTATGCAATACTACAAGTAGCAATGAGATTTCAAATGTCACATCTGCAGACCCGTGTGGACAACCAAATAATGGTAAAGAAGGTACTGTTGGTATGGGTGAGGTAGAACTTGGTTAGAATGGTGAGAATTTTGAATACCTTATATCACAATTAAATACTCAACAACGTGAAATATTTGAAGAGATTCAAACAACTGCTGATCATGACTTTAAATGTGAACATTGTTTATCTTTATGTTTAGATTTTCAGCCTATAATAACCCCTTGGTTGCTAGGGCGTAACAGGTTCATCCTCAGCCGCAGTGCTCCTTTGCTGAGGATGTAACCGTTGCATTCTGACACCCACCCATGCTGGAGGCCCTGCTGCTCTTTCCATGTTCCCCCTATCTGTCATCCCCCACTGGGTGTAGCAGCATTAGCGCTTTGACTGCCACCCAAACCCCCCCCTCCTGATGATGTCAGCGCACCCAAGGGGAGCCAACATCATCATATGCTGCCGGAGATGCGCTGGAAAACTTTGCTTCCAGTGCGACCCGAGAGAGGACATGATCAAGATAAGTCCTTCTCCAGGTGAGGTTGGTGGGAGGAAAAACAGTTCAAGGGGGAAAGGCAAGAGTTTTTCCTTTTGGCCTGTGCCTTTTTTAAATGGATTCCTGCTCCACCGTTGCGGGTGAGGCCTAATTTTTATTCAATTCTGCCCCCAAGGGCTGATCTGCCGTTTTTTAGGCCAACCTGGTATCAAGGAGGGAGTCAGAAGTCCACTAGACAACAGGGTTTGTATGTTAGGGAGTGGTCCCTTGGGCAAAGGTCACTCCCCTTTCCTGGGGAAATGTTTTGGCCATTCTCTGCCCCCCCATGGGGAGCAGAAAGCCACTAGATACCAGGGTTTTTACTTATTTATATGATGGGGAGCGACCGCTTTGGCCAAGGTTACTGCCTTTGGGGATTCATAGTTTGACGGTTTCTGTCCCCCTTGGGGCAGATAGACCTTATGTTTTAGGCCTATCTGCTACAAGGGGGGAAGAATTCCCTAGACCACCAGGGATAATTTTCATGTGGCAAATAATGTTTTGGGGAGCTGCCCCTTGGGCAATTGTCAATCCCATTGTGGGGGATAGTATTTTGGCGGTTTCTGCCCATCTGCCCCCAAGAGGGACAGAAGCCACCAGGCGACCAGGGATTTTATTGCAGATGGCATAAAATGTTTTGGGGGGCAGTCATTTGAGCAAGGTTCGCTCCACTTCTGGGGGTTGAATATTTTGGCTGTTCTGCTCCTCTTAGGGGCAGGTTGGCCATATATTTTTGAGGGGGCAGAAGCCACTAGACACCAGGGAAAGTTTGTGTGTGAAATGTAATTCAGATGATTGTCTGTGTGTTCTGGAATTTGGCTGGCGCTTGACTGGTGGTGTGTGTGGCTTGCATTTGGATGTTAATGGGTAGACTTACTAGTGTTTGATAATGTTAACTATTTTATTTCTCATCATCATATATATTTGTGATTTTATTTTTTTATTTCTCCAATTTATTTCAGAGCGAAGCTTTTGTGATTTCCTCACTGGTTGATCAGCAGTTTGCGTATTTGTATCTGTTTGGTAAGCACCCCCAAATAGGATCTACTCTTCGTGCTATCAGACAGAGGGTACCTATCACCCTTCTCTCTAATTGTGCTGCTCCTAGTCACTTATCTTAGCTGCTGGGCATTGGAATTAAAACGGTGGCCTCTTTATTCCGGCGTCAGACGCAGGGTGAGCGGAAGCCAGACTTGTGCACTCTAACGAGACCGACCAGCAGGCGGTACACGGGACCCAGTAATGATATAGGGGTGCCCTACAGTCCCAGATTCTTCTACGGGGGCCGGTAGGCCGGAATAAAGAGGCCACCTGGTACAATAAAGGGAGAATCCAGAGGTGCAAGATTCACGCTGACCCGAACTAAACCCTGAAGAAATCACCGGTAAAGTATATGTTGGTGATGAAACATGTCGGTTTGTGGTTTTTAATGGAGCGAGCAAACAGCACAGAATAAAGGTGTAGTGGCCAGTTTAGCTCAGCTCTTTTTAAAGTGGGTCTTACAACACGGGTAACACATTTGGTTTTTTGGTTTCATTGCACACCGTTCTTCCCCTTTACTTTCATGGTTGACAGATGCTGATGATGAGAAGTGGAGATTCAGGCGAGTACCAGCCTGTCATATCCTCCCCTGGGTGTTGCTCCCGTGAGGCTCTGTCAACCTTCCCCTCCCCTTTTTCACAGTAGAAGGGAGTAGTGAGGAGAAAGTATCAGCCGTAGGATACATACACGCACACACATACGTTTTAATTCTAATGCCCAGCAGCTAAGATAAGTGACTAGGAGCAGCACAATTAGAGAGAAGGGTGATAGGTACCCTCTGTCTGATAGTACGAAGAGTAGATCCTAATTGGGGGTGTTTACCCCACAGTACTCAAGGGAAGGCCATTTGTTGTAGGTAATGAAATGAGTGGGGGGCGGCCTGTCTCTTTCGCAATTTTCCCTCTGAGGCTCCTGTTTTGATTGAATCTGTTTGGTAAGAACACGTTTTTTGTACTGTTTACTCCAAATTAGTATTATTGCCCTGCTTGACAGCGTTGTTTTGGTAATGTTGTAATAGCAGCTTATTTAACTTTGGTTTTATTGTGTGTGAAAATCTCATTGCATTTGTGCACAATGTGTATTGTGTTGTCTTGTGTCTACTTTGTTTTGTTTTTTCTTTCTAGTGGGATATTGTTGGTGCTTGTTGTGTCTGTGCAGAGTAGATGTTGGGGAGACTAGCGATCTCTGGAAAGTGAGTGGTATTGTTTTTTCGAGATATAGGTCTTTGTGTGGTTTGTATTGGTTGACTTTTCCTTTCAGGCTACCAGTTGTTTTACTTTATGGTTGATAAAGACACATTTTGTTGATTACCTATTTTACACAGTGTTGGGTATTGTTGGCTAATTTGTCAAGTTACTTATCTTAGAAAGGATTATGGCTGGCTGCAGGTTTACCGCTCTGCAATTTGTTTATGTGTTTTTCGAGTCTTCCTCTGACTATGAGTATGAGACTGACACTGGATCTGAGGCAGAGGAGGAAGTCCAAGATTCTGGCAGTGAATTTTCTGTCCGGGAGGAATCATCTGATGATGAAGTCACTCTTAGTGTGGATCAAGTGTAATTTTTATATGAGGACATTGATGTGCCAATAGTGCAGCAAGAGGCATATGGATTGCAGTCTAGGGCCAAAAAGCTTCCCAATGGAAGTGCTAGATTCTGGATTGCCCCAAACATGGTACAGCCGGTGTTGCCTGCCTTCAGTGGTGATGCAGGGTGTACAGTGGATATTGAAAACATTTTGCCTATAATTCTTTTCTTTATTTGTTTATGGACGATGGTTGTTGAGCACACTAATTTGTATGCTGAACACTATTTGAGGGACAACAGTGCCAGACTGAAGCCCACCTCTAGAGCCACCTGGTGGATTCCCACAAATCCAGGTGAGTTGAAGAAGTTCTTAGATTTAACTTTTTTGATGGGCTTGATAAGGAAATGTTGAAACCTTCATATTGGTCTACTAGTCCCTGGATGGCAACAGCTATATTTCCCGCAACTATGAGTCGTGACCGGTATTTGCTTCTTCTTCGGATGCTGTATTTTGTCGATAATGCTTCAACTGTGCCACAAAATCACCCTGATTGTGAACGTCTTTTTAAGATTCGGCCTGTTCTTGTTCACTTTGTGGATCAATTTTTCAGGGATCTATGTACCAGGAAGAGGAATAGCTGTGGATGAGTCTTTGGTCCAGTTCAAGGGCTGTTTGGTCTTTAGGCAGTATATTCCTAGCAAGAGGGTATGTTATGGAATTAAGATGTATATGGTGTCTGAGAGTAGCACTTGATATGTCTATGATTTCGGGGTCTAAATCAGTATGGATTTCAGTATAGACCCCCCTGGTTATCCATCCACTTTTGAAGTTACAGAGAAAATTGTGTGGGCACTTGGTAGAGGACTGTTTTAAAAATGTCACCATTCATATGTAGATAAGTTCTACACGGGTATGCAATTATTCAGGTAATTGTTCAAAGTGGACACTGTTGCTTATGGAACACTCCGTTCTAACATAAAAAGTTTGCAAAAAACTTGAGAAGGGACAGTGCAATGCCTTACGTAGTGATGAACTTCTGACTGTGAAATCTTCTGATAGGAGAGATGTCTACATGCTGATTAACATTCTTGATCAAAGTATTTCACCTGTTAGTGTTTGACTGATTATTGTTATATTTTTCGCTCAGATTTCACATTTGGGATTCGTGTGATGTATTTAGCTAGAGCTGTTATGTGTAATTATTGTTTTGTACCAACTTCAAATATGTTTGTTTTCTTTTTTGTATTAAAAAATGTGATGGTGGGGTGTGTGGACTAGTGCTTGGCTGCCAGTGTCCGTGGACTGGCTCTTGGATGGCAGTGTGCATTGACTGGTGTTTGTTTGGTGGTGTGATTGGACTGGTGCTTGCCTGGCGGTGTGTATGGAGTGGCGTTTGCCTGGTGGTGTGCCTGAAGTGGCACTTTGCTGAGGTATGTCTGGAGTGGTGTTTGGCTGCTGGTGTATGTGGAGTGGCGTTTGGCTGGCGGTGTGCATGGACGTTCGCTTGGCTGGTAGTGTGTGTGGACTGGCCCTTGGCTGGCGGTATGAGTGGACTGGCATTTGCACACACACTGCTAGCCAAACGCCACTGCACACAACGCCAGGAGGTGTGATAGCTGTGTCAGTCATGGGGGCATATGAATGTGATGGGCACTTGAATGGCGATGTCTGTTGATGTGAATGTTGTAATATGCAGTGCCCACTTCTGGCAGTGTGAATGGTCTTGTGAGTGCCATGTATGAAAGGTGTGTGAGTGACCTGTAAAGAGGTTAGTGGCTTGTCGGGGCTTTACAGCTCACAAGCTGTGAGTGATTGGTTCAGGTTTTTAACCTTTTAATTATTAACAGTGCATTTACTTTTTGTGAAATCTCTTGTTAGTAAGATTTTACGCTCTGAACCTTTACTCACCCTCATGCCAATTTGTTGTATTTAGTAGACATAGGTGCCCCTTTCATATTGGAGGGAGACTTTAATGTCTGTCTGGATCCAGTACAAGACACAAACTTGAAGAGGGCAGCGATATCAACCCCTAATATGAGGGAAGCCTTGAAACAACTGATAGCTGACACAGGTCCTATAGATATTTGGAGGACTATGAGTTATAGGGATGGGACAGAAGGAGGAAGTGTCACCTTCCATAATAAAAAACATGGCCATAGTTCCAGGATAGATTATTTCCTAGTAGACTCAACTATCAATAAAAATATTAGGAAAATCTTGCATGTTCCTGAACATTTATCAGACCACTCTGCGGTCTCTCTTGAGATCATGAGAGAAAAGTCCTGCTGCTATGATGGACACTTAATCCTACATTGCTTTTAGATCCTCTGGTTGTGGACAACATCAGAGTTGCCACAAAGGAGTTTTTTCTTTTTAACCTCGATTCAGCCCCTTCAAATATTGTTTGGGATACATATAAGAAATTCCTTATAGACATCTTATCCACCTTAAGAAAGAAAGTCAGGAACGAAATTAATACTCTTGAAGCCTCCCTAAAAACTTTCCAAAGTGACCTGGCACAGGCCCTTACCCCTTCAAGTATATATCAAATCGGGCAGGAACTACAACTAGCAAAATCCTAGCTAGCTGAATTTCGGGAGGCTATAGTAAGGCAGAAATGGAAGGCCAGTAGGAAATCCCTAGATCAAAGCTGACCAGTCCAAATTTTATAAAAGACTTAAAATGCCAGAGTTCATGTAAAAAAAATTCGTAAGCTTGTAAAATTGAAAACGCCTTTGTACATTTTTCTCAAGACCTATATTCGGAAGACACGATACCAAGCAGGGAACAAATTGAAGCTTTTTTTTAAGATCTAGCCCTCCCATATCTTCAGGGGGCAGTAAGGGAAAAATTGAATAGCTCTATTTGTATAGAAGAGGTTTTTAAAACTATTAATAGCTGTGTCCTCATGTAACGGAACTGGTGCTATGTAAAGCACTCAGATACCCGATAGCTGCGGGTCAAGTTTGTGCGGCATAAAAAATCTGTAAAATAAAAAAATATAAAATAAAAAAGTGGAAAGCTGCAGGCCCAAACGCTCTTCCAAATTAGATAGATACAATACTAAAAGAAGAGTTAGCTCCTATTTTGCTGCAACTTTGTAATTCTATCTTTGTCTCTGACCATGAGCTTCCATCTTAGTGGGACTCTACCACCATTAACATCCTTCGTAAATGAAACAAAATCCTACGGCATGCGAGTCATATAGACCTATTTTACTGCTCAATAGTGATTATATGATCTACTTCTAGATACTAACTAAGGGGCATATTAGGATGGCGGGCAGACTTTTTCCGCCCGCCATCCTGATGCAAAAAGGGACGGCTCGCCATAAGGGCGGGGGTCCTGTGGGGGCCATTAGGATGCGCCCGCCACATTGGCGGGCACATCCTGCATTTTTAACATTGCAGCAGGCGGTGCTGAGATCACCGCCCGCCGCAATGCTAAAAATGCACGTCATGCAGTTCAATGCACAATGTGACAGGTACCGCTCGATGCCTGCCACCTTCTATATTGAAATGCGGGGGGTACCATAGGTACCCCCCATATGCACCCCCCAGAATCGCTGGCGGCCCACAATGGGTCCCCGCAAGTCACTGCTGCATGCCTTTCCGTGGCGGCGTTGGCATGTGTCCGCCCCATCATAATATGGTTGGCAGTGTCTAGCAGACACCGCCACCATATTAAACTCTTTTCCGCCCGGTCGACTTGTCCCCGGATGATCTCATGATCTTTACAGGTCGCTTAGCTCTGTCACTTCCAGCAACCCTGGAAACACTTGAGAGTTTTGGGAAGGTATCGATTTATGCAACAAATCAACAAAAAACTGAGATAATGCAGTGGGACACGCAATTTCCAACTGATTTCACTGGACGAAACATGAGATATTTAGGAATTCAAATAGTGCAAAACTTAGAGAATATAGCAAAAGTGAATTTTGGTAATCTAGCGTCCAGTGTGCGGAAACAACTACAGGCCTGGAGCACTCTTCCTTTATTGTTCGTAGGTAGATCTAATTTGATAAAGATGTTCGTTCATCCCAAATTCACTTTCTTGTTTAACACCATCCCACTGGAATTTAAGAATGAGTGACTTAAGAAGGTTCAGGGAGATTTTACTAGTTTTCTTTGGGGAAATAAAAGGCCCAGAATCGCTTGGAGGAAACTTAGAGTGAAGAAGGCAGTGGGTGGTATAGCCAGTCCAGATCTCCTTCAGTATTATCAGGCTTTTTATTTGAAGATCTTTAGACAGTTGTTGAGAAACACCTCATAGATGTCACCATTTTTCCGTGCTCTCATAGCTGGACCCACAGGCCTTAATGTTTTTTTTCTTTTTAAATTTGGTCATCCTAAGTGTTTTTTTAAAGTCAGGCTGAAGGTCCTTTTGAGTGCATACAAGGTTTGGCACCAAATAAGACGGTCTCTAAACATACCCTACTTTAGTCACAACGCACCTATTTGGAACTCACCGGGTACACCAGCTTGCCTTCGAGACTCTTCAGCAATTCCCTTAAAGGAGTGTGGCATCCTCAGATGGGTCTAACTTCTAGATGAGACTCATTTAATTTCTTCGCAGCGTATGCAGGAAATATTGGAAGGGCCGAGTTAACGAGTTGAACAAAAAACATTGGGCAAAGACGGAATAGGGAATCAGTTTTGGAAGTCCAAGATAGTTTCCTGTCCCCTTTTACAAAAAGAGGTATCAGAGTGGTACTGTATAATAATTCAGGTATCTGAGGAGTTGCAAGCTCCACCGGTGGTGATCTCGAGGATGGAACTGCCGGTTCTAGACCTCGATCAGATATGACAAGTATCTATGTCTTACTTATGGCTATATGCAAAGTCTGCTACACTCAGTAAGAATCATCTCTTTACAGTTAATAAGGCCTATTGGACATCCAGGAGACTTTCAAAATTGGGAACCCAGGTGGAGAAGAGGTGTCCGAAGTGCGGTGAGGTCAACGCAAATGAAGTCCACATGTTCTGGCAGTGTCCCTCTATCCAGATCTTTTGGCAGAAAGTGGGTATGACACTATCAGGAATTTTGGGCCAAAAAGTTCAGGTGAGCTTTGTTTTTGTTATTTTTGGGGGGATGTTAGAGGGAAACAGGGCATTTACAAAAGCACATAGAGCTCTTGCATTTATGTGAATTCTCCTTGCACCTAGAGAGCTCTGTATTTAGTGGATTCTGCCCAACCCCCATGGAAGTGGAGTGGATGAGATCAATACAAAGAATAGCGACACTGGACCGAGCCACAGCGAAGTCTATGAGAACAAGGTTCTGGGACCTTTGGGATATTCGGGCTAAGATAACATGTCACTGATTGGTTTCTTTTGCTTTCTTTCCTTCTTCCTTTTTTCTGTTTCTTCCCTATTTTTTTCTGATTGAGTATATTACGTTCACCGGTCCAATGATTCCCATCATGATATACAGGCAGCCTGCATGGGAGGAAGGAGTCCCCTCCTTTATTGGTATCATGGTCTAATATTCAGCACCTGTTTAAAGGAGTCAGTTCCAGGTAAGCAGCACGTATAAGACTTGGGATGTTTTCATATCCCTCCATTCGTGGAGAGGCTGAGGTCTTTCAGCTAGCTGCAGCTGCTTGGATCCTCAGACACCTAATATGAAATATGGTAAATGAGGACCAAAAAAAACAAAATTTGAACTGCTCCAATTGTCCTTCTAATCCAGGGCTGTGTGTGCCCACATGTTGTAAATTGTACCACACATAACAGAATGTTTGGTTGCAACTGTGGTCATAAAAGTAAACTGAATGATTAGTGATATATTTTTTGCTCATATTTCACAGTTGGCATTAATGTGATGTATTTAGCTAGAACTGTTATTTGAGGTTATAGTTTTGTATCGACTTCAAATATGATTGTTTTATTTTTTGTATTAAAAAATGTGGGGGTGAGGACTGGTGCTTGGCTAGTGGTGTGCATGGACTGGCTCTTGGCTGGCAGTGTGCATTGACGGGTGCTTGCCTGGTGGTGTATGTGGACTGGTGCTTGGCTGGAAGTGTGTGTGAAGTGGCATTTGCCTGGGGGTGTGCATGGCGTGGCACTTGGCTGAGGTATGTCTGGAGTGGTGTTTTGCTGCTGGTGTATGTGGCATTTGGCTGGCAATGTGCGTGGACCGAAACTTGGCTGGTGGTTGGCGTGGAGTGGCAGTTGGCTAGTGGTGTGCATGGACTGGGCCTTGGCTGGTGGTATGAGTGGACTGACACTTGGCTGGTGGTATGTGTGGACTGGAATTTGGCTGGCAGTGTGTGAGTAGTGACTTGCTGCTGGTCTTTGCACAAACTGCTAGCCAAACGCCACTGCACACACTACGTCAAACGCCAGACGGTGTGATTGCTGTGTCAGTCTTGGGGGCATATGAAAGTGATGGGCACTTGAATGGCTATGTCTGTTGTTGTGAATGTTGTAATGTGCTATGCCCACTTCTGGAAGCGTGAATGGTCTTGTGTGTGCCATGTATGACAGCTGTGTGAATGACCTGTAACGAGGTTAGTGCCTTGTCGTGGCTTTACAGCTCACAAGCTGTGAGTCATTGGTTCAGGTTTTTATAATTATTACCAGTGTATTCCCTTTTTGGGAAATCTCTTTTTTTATTGGGAATTATTGGTGCATTATACAAAAGACATATAGATAGGTTAGCAAAACAAACATGAGTCAAGGCTTCCGCCCAGTATAAAAAACTGTACAAAAATAGGCTAGATTAGCAGTATCCATCCGAAAATAAATACACAATTAATGATATAAACATATATGGTAAAATCCATTTACCAAGGACCAAACCGACAAGGCATACAAACCCAGCTGGACATATACATAAGGAAATAGGATACTGCATCCTAAGTCAATCTCGCCTCCCTCCACTTTGTGACAGGTGCCCATAAACGTCTTCCATTCTCCCGTTTTTTTTGCCCCCTTCAATTCATATAGGCTAGACTCTATGTTATGTATGCCCAATAATCTGGAAAGCCACATCTGGAAGGAGGGAGCGGAGGCGTCTTTCCAACCCGCCGATATTAAGATCCTTAATACCGCAACTGACATAAAAACCAGGGCTTCCTCATCCTTCCCCAGATTTAACTTAGAGCCAGTACCCAATAGCATCAGGGTAGGGGATACATCGATCTTATGACCTAGCAGCCCCTCCCAGAATTTCTCTATCTCATCCCTTATTGAACTTAGCAGACTACAGTGAAAAAACATATGCAGTATATCTGCTTGACCGGCATTGCATCTGGGGCACTTATCATCTTCCCTAACCCCCCAAGCAAATAACTTTGCCGGCGTATGGTAAAGGTTAAACACCGTTTTGTAGCGACATCCAGGTCGACATCGGGGTTACCCAGTTTTGAGGCCCAAGTGCTTTCAGTCTTCTCCATATCATCTTGAATCCCCATTACGAGAAGATTATAAACTACTTTTATCTTCTTACACCCTTTAGCTAATAACTCGACCAGGGGGAGATCCACCGGGGGCGGCAGCTTTGGTCTTAGAGCCTTGAGGGTTCGAACAATTTGGCAGCAACCAGTGGTTAGATGGAATACCAAACCTGTATTGCAGGACATCAAACTCCACCATCCTATCTCCCTCCATGATATCCCCTAGGGTCTTAACTCCCAATCCCTTCCAAACCAGAAGGTTCCTATCCGCTCCTAGCTGGGGGGGAAAAGGCTAGAATTACACACATGTAGGTATGAGTTTATCTTGGGAGCATTAAAAAACTTAAGGATAGATTTCCAGACTAGCCAAGCTCCATAAAAAATCTTAAGTCGAGCCTTCTTATAAAACCTCTGATCAACTTCGCACATCAGTAGACCAATTGCCTTTTTCCCCCAACAGCAGCTCAAAAATAGAGGGTGGATTCTGCAAATCAGTATTTTCCGCCCCAGAGTCCTCCTCAGAATGAAAAAGAACCGACATTTGTATCAAGAGGCAGGACCAGTGATAAAGTCTTAGGTTTGGGAGTGCCAGCCCACCTCTTTCCCTAGGAAGTGACATAAAACTGGTAGAGCGCCTGACCTTGCCATACTGCCAAATGAATCTTATAAAAACGGATTCCACATTTTTCATTATTTTTTCCTCAATAAATAGGGGTATGGCCCGAAACAGGTACCGCACCTTGGGAAACATTGACATTTTTAATACATTTACCCTCCCTATCAATGAAAGATGCAACACATCTATTCTTTTTAACTCAGCTTCTATAGCCTTAATAAGAGGAGGATAATTTTCATCTACAATTTTGTCAACTGAGGCATTAATTTTCAGCCCTAAATAGGTGGCAGAGTCCACGAATCTTGGATCAGATTTAGCTATATTTTTAGAACAGATTATCTGTGTTTTTGATTCATTTAATAAATACCCTGATCGAGAACCAAAGGTTTTTGCCATCTGTGCCAAGACTGGGAGCGCCAGCTGGGGATCGTTAGTGATAACCGCCAAATCGTCGGCATATGCCAGAATTTTATTCTCATGACCTTTAAATACAACTGGACTTATCCTAGGGCACACTAATATTTCCTGAAGAAAAGGGTCAATCTATAAAGAGAAGAGGATAGGGGAACAGGGGCACCGCTGTCGCGTCCCTCTCTTAATATCAATTTTATTTGATCTCTCACCCATAACCACTACTCGGGCTGCCGGATCAGAATACATAGCTTTGGGAGCTCTAATGATTTTTTCTCCAAAACCTCTCCCTGCAAGAATACCCCAAAGAAAGCTCCAAACAACGCGATCAAAAGCTTTCTCCGCGTCGAGCAGGATCATGGCCATCTACCCCCCCGTGGCAGCCTTGGCGACAAACAAAGCTATTGCTCTGCTTATTTGATCTGTCGTGCCGCGAGCAGATACGAACCCGTGCTGCCCGGGGGAGACGAGGCAGCCAATGATCCTGCCCAACCTTTTGGCCCATATCTTAGAATACAACTTGGTATCCGCGTTGATCAGCGAAATCGGGTGATAAGACCCTGGTTTCTAACTTGGTTTCCCCTTCTTGTGAAAAATTATTATATTGGTTTCTTTCCATGAATCCGGGACCACCCCTGAGCACAGAACCCCATTAAATAGATCCACAAGCAATGGGGTAATCTCGGATTCAATGGATTTATACACCTCAAGGGGGATCCCGTCTGGGCCTGCCGCCTTACCTGAGGCTAATTCCCATAGTGCAGCTATGACCTCAGTCTCAGTAATATCTCCATCTAGTTCTTCTCTAGCCCCTCCCCCTGAATTCTATCACGGTCTTCCTCATCATAGAGCTTTTGATAAAAGTTCTCGAAAACCTTTAATATATCCTTGGCCTCAGTGTATTCCTTTCCATCCTCTTCTATACGGGAGATTATATTCTTAGATTTTTCCTGCCTTAGTCGTAGAGCTAAGGCTCTACCTGCTTGTTCCCCTGTTTCATAATATTTAGCCCTAGAGTCTTGAAATTCACCAATCGCCTTCTGAGTTACCTCCTTCTGCAGGGCAGCTTTAACCGTCAGCAATGCACTTTGACTCTCGCTACTGTCCCCCCCTAAGGCAATAGCCTTAACGTGTTGTTCTTCAGCAATGGCTAATTTCCCCATTGGTCTCTCCACCTCACACCTATCCTCTATTCTCAGCCTAGCAGAACAGCTTATAGATTCCCCCCTTAAGGCCTCTTTGAATGCCTCCCAAACCCCGTTACGGGAGGTACTGTATCTATTAGCTGCAAAAAATTCACCCGACCATTTAGTGAGGTGCTCTACAAACCTATTGCCCGCCATTAATCTGTTTTCAAAGGTCCAGCTCGTCCTTTTCCTTTCCACCCTACCCAACTCGCACGATAATACCAGAGGGTTATGGTCCGAGATTAATCTCGGGAGTTTTATAATACCCACACTATTTATTTCGGAGGAGGAGATAAAAAAAAATCAAATTTCGTATACTTCTGAAAGGGGTATGAGACGTATGTAAAGCCAGAGTTTAGAGGCTCCTTAGCCCCCCACACATCCTCCTGCCCATGCGAGCTAATAAGAGCCTGTGATGCCCAAAAAACTCTAGGTTTCCGCCCAACATACAATGCTCCATCAATCCACTCCGCTGAGATATTTAGGTCTCCATATAATACTGTGGGGGCAGGCCAGCTAACTAGTTCTACTTCTGAAATATCGAAAATCTCAGGCTCATCTTTGTTGAACCCATAAACTACAGATAATGTAAAGCCCATTTCCATCTCGGCTATAACCCATCTTCCATTGCTATCCGCTTTAACCCGTCTAGCCCCTCCCAAAGAATTTCTTGCTAAAATAGCAACCCCCCTAATTGTTGAAGATTGCGTTGAGCATGCCAACAGCTCAAAACCATTAAGAAGCATCAGTTTTCTCTTAGCCCACGGGATATGAGTCTCTTGAAGGCAGAGAACGTCTATCCGATTGTATTTTACAAAATAAGCCAATCTTTGCCGTTTCCTCCAATCATTCATACCTCCCACATTAATTGTACATATTCTAATGTTCGCCATCCTGATAGACTAAGCAGCCTGAAATAAAACAGCGAGCCTTAATCAGCCTCTTCTTTGTTAGACTTATGCTTTGTCCCATAACGCAACACTTTTCCCCTTTTTCAAATTTTCTCACCGACCCGTCCTCACCCCCTTTTTGTGAAATCTCTTCTTAATAAAATGTTACACTCTGACCCTTTACTCACCCTCGTGCCAAATCCAATCTGTATGTGTGTGTACTTGAGGAATAGTTATCAGTGAAGTAATATTTGTCTTTTCTGTCTTTCTCTGCCAAGGTGTACCTTGTCTCTAAGGAAAATCTACAGATTCTAGATATTTTTGTAAACTAAAAACTCAAGAAAGTAAAGAGTGATGTCCCTCTCGTGGATCCCACACGTTTTCGTACCCACAATGCCCTGCAAACCTCAAAATGAGACTTAAGTCAAACATTTTCCTTGCATTACTGCACCATATTCTTCCAGAATCAGAAAGAAACCACACATTTCCTACCACACAGTGTTTCCTCAGGTCTTCTGATAAAAATGCTACCTCACTTGTGTGGGTGGCCAAGTGCATGCGACAGTGAAGGCCCCAGAATGTATTGTGGAGACATCAAAATTATCTGGCTGAAAATGACCTAGTTTTGCAAGGGCTCCTCTGCATTTTTGGTCCCAGGCTTAGCGGCTATCTAGGGAAACGTACTAAACCCAGGCATTTTCTGAACACTAGACACTGGGCGAGTCCAGGGATGTGTGGCTTGCAGGGATCCCCCAACATTTTCTTACCCAAAATCATCTGAGAACCTTCAATTTATCTTAAAAAAATGAAATTTTTTCACATTTTTGTGTGTCAGAACGTTGTGGGATCACTGGGCCAACACACATTTCCTACCATCCATTGCTCCCTGATGTCGCTCTGTAAAAATGGTACCTCACATGTGTGGGTGGGCCTATTGCCTGCAACAGGAAAAGACCCTAAATGTATTTTGAATACTTCAAAATATTTGATCATAAAAGTACTTGGTTTTGAAAGGGCGTCCTGGGCTCAGCGGCCATCCAGGACACATACCAAACCCAGACTTTTCTGAAAACTAAACAGCTGGGGGAGACCAGGGAGGTGTGACTTGTATGGATCTCCCAAAGGTTTCCTTCCTACAATCTCCTGCAAACATCAAATTTTGCTAAAAAATTCACTCCTGTGTCGGAAAGTTGTGGGATCACCGGGCTGGAATAAAAGATTCCTACCACCTACCATTCCCTCAGATCTCCCGATGAAAATGGTACCTTACTTGTGTGGGTGGGCCAAGTACCCGTGACAGGGAAGGGCCTAAAACAAATTGTGGCGACATCTAAATTATCTATTAGAATACTATCAGATTTTGGAAGGGGCCACCTGCGTTTTTGGTCCTGGGCTGGACGGCCATCTAGGAAAACCTACCAAACCTAGACATTTCTGAAAACTAGACACCTAGGGGAGTACAGGGATGTGCGGCTTGTGTGGATCCCACAAGGTTTTCAACCCAGAAACCCCTGCAAACCTTAAATTTAGCTTAAAAAATCACATTATCTTTACTTTTCTGGGTAACAGAACCCAATGAGAGGCACACAAGGCACCCCATCCTGGATTCCCCTGGTGTCTAATTTTCAAAAATGTACAGCTTTGCTAGGTTTACCTAGTTGCCGGCTAAACTATGGTCCAAAATCTACAGCTAGGCACATTGCGAAAAAAGGGTCTGTTTTCACTGGAAAAATCTGATGTGTCCACGTTGTGTTTTGACTCATTTCATCTCACGGGCACTAGGCCTGCCCACAAAATTGACGTGCCATTTGTATTGGGAGACTTAGGGGAACACAGAATAGTACAAGAAGGGGTTGATTCCGATCTGGGTCGGAAAGCTCTCCGACCGAGCCGGAACCGGAGTGTTTTTCGACCGAGCCGGACTCCTGCAGTCCGACCAAGTGGCTGCATGCTGCCTGACTCGGTTCGGTCGGACTTCCGTAGAAGTCAATGGGACCCGGTCGTACCACGTGCACATGGGCTCCCATGGAATGGGTACGTCTCGCACAAGGGCGCCCCCTGCAGTGGGTACGTGTCGGTGCCATCCGCACCGTACATGCCTTTGTTGGGGATAACTTTGGGTTTCCCCCTGTGTCCGAGTCGTAAGGCTGCGGGGGACTTGGGGGTCTGACACGGACCCCCAAAGGCAGCTTCTCGGACGTTTTGCAAGCCGAAAACTTTGGCTCAATCCAGCTGTCCGACGTGTGCATCGAACTGGCTTGGTCGGAAATCGCCTCCATTGCACGGCACGGTTTGCTGACGGACGAGGCGAACGGAGCGAGTCGGACCCGGAAACGATTCGGTCGGTGATTTTGTGTTTCTCGCATCGTACTTGCTCTCTCGTACAGCTGTACGAGTTGGGCGGAGAACACACGTACGGCTCATCCTTTTTCCATCCGGATCACGTTCGGAGCCCTTCTGAGCGAGTTGGGAGCCCTTCCGAGCGAGATCGGAATCGGGACCTAAGTGTTATTACCAATTGACTTTCTATGCAATTTTGCCTTCCAAATGTAAGACAGTGTGTAAAAAAGAAGGAATTTTGAAAAATGCCCTCTAATTCACATGCTAGTATGGATCCCCACACATTTGGAGATGTGCCAATAACCACTGCTTCTAAACTCCATATGTTTTTCCCATTTCAGAAATACATAGGTTTTCATGATGCCTATTTTTCACTCTTTATATTTTACCAAATTAATTGTGGTATACCCAGTACAAAATGAAAAACCATGTTACACAACAGCTCAGGTATTGGCTCTGGGTAACTTTGGTTCTTAGTGAACCTACAAGTCCTATGTATCCCATCAACCAGAGTAGTCCAGCAGACATAGCAGTATAATGCTTACAAAAATCTGATATATGTTGAAGAAGTTACAGGGGAAAACATAGACACAAATGGCTGCTCATTTCAATTTCATTATTTTTTTATTTCATCTGTTACTTTCTATAGGAAATATACGAAGGATCAACACAAATGACATCTTGCTGAGTTCAGAATCCTATATACTTTTTAGAAATGTATAGTTTCCTGGGATCTGTTATTGATTTCATACCCATTTCCAACACAAGCTGGAAGGAGGTTAGAAATAAGCCTGGGCGTAGTTCGCGAGTTTTGCTATGCGGAACTACAAAAAACTCCGTGAAGGTCCGCAAGTGGCAGAGTGTAGTGCAAACTGCTGTTTGTGCTGGTCTTTCTGATGCTCGGGTAGAAATTCTACCCAAGCAGCAGCTCGCGCTTGCGAACTTACTGTTCATGAGTGGGGAAATAACTCTGATGCACTATGGGTTTTCTTGCACTCCGCGAGCTCCACAGAGCGCTGAGTGCAGAAAACTCTGCAAACTCCATGAATGGAGCGGAGTTCAACGCCCAGGCCTAGTTAAAAACACAAAATATAGGAAAAATAGGCTATGTCCTACTAAAATGCCAAAACTGTGTGGAAAATGCTATTTTTCTGAGAAATGTATAACTGTTCCTGAAAGCTGGGAAGATGTTAATTTTAGCACCGCAAACCCTTTGTCAATACCATCTGCTAGGGGAAAAAAACAGACACTTTCTTTGGCAGCACTTTTTCCCCCAAAAAAACTAAAATTAGGTATATTTTGGCTAATTTCTCTGGCCCCCTGGTACATTTAGATAGCTCTGGATGTTGGAAAAAAAGTACGCAAATTTGGCATGGATTCCTTATGTGTACAAAAAGTTACTGGGCCTAAGCACAAACTACCCCAAACAGCCCAAACAAATGCTTAGCACAGGGGGCAAGGGACTAGCAGTGAAGAAGTTAACATATATATTAGACCAGGCTGATACAGGTAAAAGTATCCTTATAAAAGCTGTAACTGTTTACCGTCAAAAAGTTACTAATTCAAACTCATCATGTCTTGTTATTGCTCCAACTGGATTAGCAGAACATAATATTAATGGATTTACATTACACTGACTACTACTAGTACCACTGGAATATGATAACAAACTAGAATACTTTGCAATAAATTCTGATGCCTCTCAGGAATTTCATGGAGTTCTTTAAAATAATTGACATTTCGATTATAGATGAAGTTAGTACGGTTTACAACTTAACAATGACTTTTGTTCACTTACGTGTGACAGAAACACTCACACCAATTTATGGTAATCTGTTTGGTGGAAATCGTGAAGGTTTTTCGTGATCTACTTCAACTTACTCCTGTTAAAGGGGAGCTAATTTTTAAAACAGTGATAGAAAAAGGAACTGGAAACTCTTTAGGAAGTATAGGTAATGAGTATACATAAGTCAAGCAAATGATGAGGAATGTGTCAAAATATTACTAGATATTAGGCTAAGCATTATAACAGAAGAGGCAAAATATATGCTTCAAATAAGGTCTATATATACTTTATTACCACGTTTGAAGATTGCAGCAGACGTTAACATTATCTATTTTGGGGACACTAACCATTGTTCGACTGAGGCCAGTGTTAAAAGAACACTGTGATTTAAATGTGGAAGTAATGATGAATTTCTTATTTTTAAATTTGACAATATCAGGGAACCAAACCAATTTCAAGAGTAACAGCAAGATTTTTACTGTTGAAACGTATGTATCCAAAGAGAAAAATGTCCTGTTTATTTAGGTTATGCTGTAACAATACATAAATCTCAAGGTTTAAGCTTGGAATATAAATTAACATTGGTTTTACAGTTTTTAAGGAGGGTATGGCATATGCTGGTTCATCATGTGTTAAAATATTTCAAGGACTATACATTATAGATCTTAATTACATGAAAATTAAAGCAGTCACTTCTTGTGTAAGCGAATATATCAGATTAAAAAAAATATAGACTTCTTCTCTTGGAGAACACCCAGTTGTGCTTAAACCTAAAATATATATATGAAAAAGAATGGGACAGTTCATAACAAATGAGCCATTAGACCAGCGATACTCAAAGTACAGCCCTATTGACCTTTTCATGTGGCCCCCCTAGTGAACAGCAGCACAAGCTGCTGTTTAGTTGCTGAGCATGAATATTCAGAAAAAAAGGTTGAATAAACGAATAAGCATTTATTAACTTGCAAATAAATGCTTGCCCGTTTATTTAAAAATTTGTATGCCTCCTTACACAATTCCTGACAAACCGAGGTCACCTACCACCACCCAGCTGGCATCAGTTTGCTCTTGGTCACACCACAGACCCTACTTTGTGGCCCCTGGGCAAATGTTTGTGAGTACCCATGCTTTAGACATTGCACAACATCGTAACAAATAGATACCTATTTTGCGCATGCAAATTCGGTCGTACACGATGTATGACAGGCATTTGCAAATCTAAAATTTGTGATTCGACTGATTACCGACTCGCAAAAACTGTTTGCAGAATTTGTGTGTCCCAAATAGTGAGTTGCAAATTGCAACTCACTATTCTGCATTCACAAATGAGTTGCAATCTGTGACAATGCAAATTGGCCTGTTTGCACATGCAATTCACCATGAATCAAAGGCAAGTGGTAATAGGACCCAACATATAAAAACAGGCTCAGAATACATCAGAAATCTTTCCACAATGGCTGCCCTGTATGTGATAGTGGGGAGGATGTGGATACTGGCTGCTCAAGAGAGGAAGCGGAGACTGGAGAGGATTTTCATAGTCAGGGTAACCTTGTTTAAGAAGACAGAGGAATAGATATATGAGCAATACAGGCTGATTAGCACTGTGATTCTAGTGCTAAGAGCCACCTTGAAGCCACAACTTCAAAGCAGAACCCAGCACAGCAATGCAATCCCCACCTGTAATGAATGTGCTTTTCTCTAAAAGGACAAACCCAAACCCTGCACTCCCACTTTTGGAGGCAAATATACCACTGCACTTTTAAATAATATACACTTTGAGCAGCACCCCCTAAAGATGAGGAAAAGGACGCAGCACTCCCTTTAGGTGAGGCAAGAAAACAAAACCAGGTGCATTTAAAATAACACACACAAGTTTATTAATGCAATATTTTAGAAAGGTAGGCCCAATATATCAGATCAGTAAATGCAGACTCTCAAATATCAAGTGAACAATTAAATGAACAATTGAAAAGAAAATGCAGTATGTACAAGTAGTAAAGAGTAGAAAATATATACAAAATGGTTAGGAACACCTCAACAATTGAATTTGCATCTTCCTTGCCAACTCAAGCTGGGGAAGTCCCTCAACAGCCCAGGAAGGGGTTCAGTCAGGACTCAAGTTCCGTCACCTCTACAGCAATACGTCTATTCAGTGGTGAACTTCCACATGGCCCCCGAAGGCTCCTAGCTTTAATACCATTACTCAATGTGAGGCGAAGCTTCTAGAAAACCTCGCCCCCTTCTCGTGAGGAAGTACCGAGTCAGCATCAAGGCCAAGATGGAGGCTGGCCAGGCTCCCGTATTTTGACTTTGAGGCAGAGTTGTACATTAAACAAAAGCAATCGCTCAGAAAAACAGAAGGACCTTGAATGTGAATCGCAAGCACTGCTGTGCATTCAGAAGCAAGGCAAAGTCAGAAAGCAAGATGACATGAGGCCATGTCAAAGCCAATAGTAAGCACTTCTAATTCTCATAAACCAAACAGCTTGCAAACACTGCTGTGCACGCAGAAGCAAGGCAAAGTCAGAAAACAAGATGATATGAGGCCATGTCAAAGCCAATAGTACTGTTCTACTCTGTGACAGCTCCCACTAAAAGACAGCAAGATTAAGAGAAGCAGGCATATGCAGGACCGTCCTACATTAAGGCTAGGGTTTCCCAGTGTTTCATAAACTTTTATTCGATTATAAATTTGTATAATCATAAAAAGTACATTTATATATAAAAAACACAAGTTTGCACAATTAAAAAAAAGAAAAGGGTCATTTACATAGACATTTATATGTTTAAGAAACGATTTCACGACGAGTTATTATTACTGATTTTAAAAAGTTCGCCATCATTTTTGCCTCGTGAGGGGTTTTCAGTGTCTGGAGATAAGCGAGTGCTGGATATGTATATCTGAGTCCACTTAGTCGGAGAAGGGGCAAAATCCATCTTTTCCTTGCTGGGCTATAGTATTTGCAGAACAGAATGACATGGACCGTTGATTGTTTAGAGAGTCCGTCGCAGGGACAACATGTCATGTTCCGTGACCAGTTGTTCAATTCGGGGAATGAAACTATGCGAAAGAAAAGGTCGAACCGTAATCTTGTCAATAGGAATTTTTCATAGTTTGAAAGAAAAAACCTCAAATAGGGCTGCATCAGTTTCTCTGGCTGCAATATGCGGATTTTTTCATTTTGTATTTTAACGATCTCGGCTTGATTGCGAAGCTCTCTTAAATGTCCCATGCAGAGTTCTTTAAGTTGTTTCTTTGAGATGTCTTCTATTGAGGGTGGTTCGAGGAAATATTGCTCTCGATCTAGATCTTGGAAAAATTTATGGATATAGTTGAGCCATGGTATTTTTTCCCAGTGTGCTAGGCCAAGGCATTCGGTGATAAGGGAACGTGTTATGTGGCTTGCAGGGTTACACCATATCCGGTGCCATAGTATGAGTGGCTGGCATCGTATGGTGTCTGTTATATATTCCATGCCCAGCTCCCGATGTGTAGATAGAGTTGGGGAGCTTTGAGGAAGGGCTAGTATATATTTGATAAAAGCGTTCTCCGTTACCTGAAGTTGATCAATGTGGCTGTGGCCCCAAATGCCTGCTCCGTACGTGGCCACACTATG
Organism: Lissotriton helveticus; assembly: GCF_964261635.1. Classification (NCBI taxonomy): domain Eukaryota; kingdom Metazoa; phylum Chordata; class Amphibia; order Caudata; family Salamandridae; genus Lissotriton; species Lissotriton helveticus. The sequence continues at coordinate 1,789,416,809 of NC_136061.1, forward strand.
GCATTTTGCATAATAGATCGTCAGCAATTCCGCTGGTGCGGGTTTACCAAGTTTCCTGGAAAAAGCACTTAGTGCTGATACTGCTCGACGGAAATTGAGGTTCCTGGCTTCGATTGCTTTGTGCCAGGCCATTTTCTCATCCACAAGTATACCCAGATATGGGTATACCGAGGTTTTATCCAGTCTGTTATTGTTGATAAATATAGATTTTAATGCTCCCCGTTTTGGACCAATGGTCATTGTGAAGGTTTTTTTGATATTCACTTTTAGGCCTAAAGAGTCCATATATGCCACGTATTTGCTCAGCTGTCGTTGGAGTTGGTTGGGTGTCCGTGCCAGGATGACCGAGTCATCGGCATATAAAAGAATGGGTATCGGGCGGTGTGCGATCTGTGGAAGGTCCTGGCTCCCTTCCAGCATAGCCTGTTCAATCCCGTTGGTGTATAGATTGAACAGGAAGGGAGCCAGCACACACCCTTGCCGTACTCCTTGTGATATTTTGAAAGGGCGTGATAGTTCGCCACTAGTGCCATAACGAACTCGGCCCTCCGCGTTGGTGTATAATTCCCTAAGGAAGGCTAGTATCGATGGATCCACTCCAAGGTCTGCCATGGTCTGCCACAACTTTGCATGCTGAACGCAGTCGAAAGCCGCGCTCAGGTCTACATAGACCAAGTAGATGTTACCTCCCTTCGCGCGTGTATATTTCCCGGCCAAGAGGATTAAGTTTAAGGCCTGTTCCACCGTCCCCAACCCCTTCTGGAAGCCGTATTGCAGGTCTGTGATGATACTGTTTTCCTGGGCCCAAGATTGTAGTCGGTCCAGGAGTAGTCGACCTGCAATCTTGCCCGTAGAATCCAGAAGGGAAATTGGTCGGTAACACGCGGGGTCGTTGCGGTCCCCTTTCTTAAATATTGGCAAAAGGGTAGAAGTTGACCATGATGGAAGGAGTCCAATTTCGGTGACTGCGGACATTACCCGGGTTATTATTAATGACCAATAGTCACTTTTGTGTAGAAACAAATCCATGGGTACCCTGTCTGGGCCCGGGGCCTTACCGGTTTTTGAGGCTTTTATGGCTTTGCTTATCTCAGTAACTGTAAAACGTAGGTTGATGGGATAGACGTTATTTGTTACTTGTTTCTGGCATTCTGATTGTGGCGAGTCCGTTGTTAAGCCAAAGATTTTTTTAAAGTGACTGACCCAGTCGTTCTCAGTTATTGCCACATCTAAGTGGTGGGGGTCGGTGCAATTGTCCAGAAAAGGTGATCTTACTGTCTGCCAGAAAGAAATGCTATCTTTTTTTAATGCACTCTCGTGTAATTGGCGCCATAGATCTTGCTTTATCTCTCGTCTACGTTTTTTCCGAGCGTTGTTGTACTGTTTCCGCCGGTGTGAGATGAGTTGGACATCTTTGGGTTTTTGGCGAAGAGCAGCTTTAAGCGATGTAAGGGCCTTTCGACAATTGGAATCAAACCATCTCGTCGTTGGGGGTTTTAATTTATTTGATGTGTTTTTGTGTAGCTCTTCCCTTATTACTCCTTGGATGTTATTAAAAGAAGTAATAATTGATTCAGGAGATGCTTCTGCGGACAGACAGTCCGTTAGCCATTTCTGTGTTTTTGCGAATATCTTTTGAGTAGTCTCTTCAGGATCGATCTTTGACCATTTAATGGTATAACCATTCTTCTTCTTTATGACTAACGATTGTTGGTCAAGAGAAGGGGCTTTTGCTGAATATGAACCCACTTTTCCCATGAGGAGTTCCACACTCAGGGGATAGTGGTCACTAATTGGACTGGATCCTACTTTGTAGTTTTTTAGCGAGCCTTTACAGGTGTTTGATGTTAGGATAAAATCAATGGTTGTCGTACAGCCTCGCCCGTGGAAGGTAGGTAGAAATTCTTGTTCCGGGTCGACTAGTTTATTGACAAAATCTAGGTCCAACGTGAAAAGAATTTCGTTGAGCTTACTTCCGCCAGGAGTGTGAGCAAAGTGGGGAACGGGTGTTTCAAATTCGTTCTGTAATCCACAGATCCCACTTTCGTAGTTTGAACATAGTGTTTGATTAAAGTCTCCTCCCCATATGAGGTTAAACGTTATGTTGGAATTTGCGCTTTGAAATGATAGTATAAATTCCATCATTCCGTCTAAGTGAGAGCAGCGTTCTAAGGTGCCTGCATTGTTATAATAGTTTATAAGTATATATGAAGTTTCCGTTTCTTTCGTTTCTGTCACCAGTTGGGTAATTTGAATGATTTGGAAAAAAAGTGTTTCCTTTAATAATTTCACTGTAAGTGGGACAGTGTTAGAGACGTAAATTATAAGACCGCCTTTTAATCTTCCCATGGCGCTAGGCGTTGCTTTGGTAAAGAAAGTCTTATATCCTACTAGATGGAGAGGGGTTATACGCCAGGTCTCTTGGAGACATAAGATTTGATAAGACCTTGCGGTGTTCAGCCATATGGGGCATGTTATTTTTGCGGTTAGACCCGCAATATTCCAGTAGGCTATATCTACGCTCATGAGTTCTTTGTCGTTCACATTGTTAACTGTTGTTGAGTTGTTTGTATTGACTTCCCTGGCTATAACTAACTCAGTGTTTGATCTTTGACTGATATCAGCTTCTGCTGAGGGAGTACCAATCCGAGGGTCAGTTAGATGAAAAAATGGAGTCTCAGTTATAGGGGTCATCTCTGTTTGTACTACGTGTTGTTTGTCTGGCAGGGAATATTGTATGGTATCAGCTTTATGATGGCTAGATCTGTTCAGAAATGGTCAGTCAACCGTTTCGAGGCAATCGAAACGGTTTTGAGTAGGGAAGCCCTGCCATCCCTCATATGGTTGGTATGATCTATCTTGATGGTAAGAAATTTGGCGTTCTACATACCTTTCTCTCGGTCCACCCCTAACTGGATAATCATACGGGTATCCCATCTGGTTCCACGGTTCTTGATACCATGGATCCTGATTTCGAGGATCTTTGGGTTGGTTGTGCCATACCCACGGAGGGGGGTTGCGATGTTGTTTCACTGGGGGGTAGAAGTAGGAAAGATGGCGGGCATCTATTCCCCCTTTCTTATCAAGTTGAGGCCATGCACAAATGTAATCTACGGTAGCGGGATCTCTGCAGGTCACGATGATGCAGTCACCGCGTATGTTTTTTTTCGTTTTGCCTACCCAGGCTACCCTTCGGGCTGCGGTGATCCCTCCCGAGAGATGCGATTCAAGGGGTCTGTTAATGCTAAGCCACTGCATGGTTTTATTTTTAAGTGACCATGCAGTTTCTGATATATCGTCTGTTAACTCGGGTACTCCTGTTAGTACTATTGTATGTGGAGTGGCTTCCGGGGGCAGGTGGGCAGGACGTCTAACTGTAAGGGTTTTTTTTGGTGTGTTTTTGGGTATATTTTGAAGAGGCAGGGGCTTTGATGTGTGGGGTTCAGATTTCTCTGGACAAGTTCTACTAGAGTCTGTATTTGCTGCTGGGCATGGAGTGCTCACTGTGATTGTGTCTGTTGACACTGTTTGCTGTACTGTTTTCTTAGGTAGTATCTCCTTCTGAGGGTGGGACGTATTCACATTGGATTCAGATATTGTGACAGATTGCTTTGAGTTCTTTTGCGCTAATGGTGCTTGGTTTGAGTGGTGAACTTTTGTCTGCATCTGTGATTGATTTTGCTTTTTTGGTGGGTGTGGGATGTTACGCTGCCCTTTTATGTCTATCCGGGTATTTGAATCTAAAAGAGTGGCCGAAATTACTGTTAGCTGGGCTTCAAGGTTTCTGATACTTAACTGAATTGGTTTTAGGTATTGATACAGTAAGTCTTTAGTTGTGGTAAGTACTTGTGAGGTAATACTACACGTCTTACATTGATTAGGAAAGTTATCACTTGAAATTGCCTTGTGTGGGAGAGTTGTTTCAGGGATATATAAAATGCTATTAAGTGTTGAGGTGTTTGAGTGGGACATTGGATGGTCTTGGCAGACTAAGCTGTGTGTATCTCCACTGTTTGTAAATCGGGTTTTCGGTACAGCTCCTTCTCTCTCACCTAGCTGGGGCAGGTTGTCGGCGGTTTCGGGCTCTCCCTGAGTTTGACAGCCAACTAAATCGGGAGTTGCCTCTAGGTCATCCATTGTTATGGAAAGATCCGTCTCAGAGTGCGTAACCGATAGGTCAACTACTGATGGTACGGTATTTAAGTCAGGAGCTATTAGAATCGCTGGAAGGGATATGTTCTGGGTGTTAGGATTGATTGGGGAGGCTGCATTAGCTATGGCACCTAGTGAGGATCGCTTAGCGTTTGCACTCATGAGGTCCAAGGATACTCTCTTCTCCATGAGAGCTATGCTTTGATTTATAGTCTCGTTTACCCGCGTTATGAAAAGGTCAATGGGGCCTGTCACCTGTGCTACCTCCTGAGCGTGTTTGGATTTTGTTTTTGAAGTACTTCTTGTTTTTGCTGGCATATTTGCTTAACTCCTGTGTCGTAGATAAAAGAGGGGTGGCCCGGACCGGACTCTATCGGGCACTAACGGGCAACAACGGGCCCGCCCTTGGCCCGGGCTGCGTCCCGCGCGCGTCCCGCGCAGCGGGTGCCGCGAGATGTTGTAGCGGTCTGCTGGGGGCGGGGCACTGGAAGGGGGCGCGGCTCTCGCAGGAAGAGGACCAGCTGGAGATGGTGAATGCTGGTCCTCGCAGTTCTGGGGCCGGCGCCTCGACCTCCTCTGCGGCCTCGCGTTCACTCGCTCAGCAGGGCTCTGTCAGGAAAGGCTGTGCTACTCCTGTAGCTAAAAACCAGTAGCAGGAACAGGAAACAAAGTCTCAGGACGATGGGTCTTCCACGAGTGGCACCCGCGCAGCGGGTGCCGCGAGATGTTGTAGCGGTCTGCTGGGGGCGGGGCACTGGAAGGGGGCGCGGCTCTCGCAGGAAGAGGACCAGCTGGAGATGGTGAATGCTGGTCCTCGCAGTCCTGGGGCCGGCGCCTCGACCTCCTCTGCGGCCTCGCGTTCACTCGCTCAGCAGGGCTCTGTCAGGAAAGGCTGTGCTACTCCTGTAGCTAAAAACCAGTAGCAGGAACAGGAAACAAAGTTTCAGGACGATGGGTCTTCCACGAGTGGCACCGGCGCAGCGGGTGCCGCGAGATGTTGTAGCGGTCTGCTGGGGGCGGGGCACTGGAAGGGGGCGCGGCTCTCGCAGGAAGAGGACCAGCTGGAGATGGTGAATGCTGGTCCTCGCAGTCCTGGGGCCGGCGCCTCGACCTCCTCTGCGGCCTCGCGTTCACTCGCTCAGCAGGGCTCTGTCAGGAAAGGCTGTGCTACTCCTGTAGCTAAAAACCAGTAGCAGGAACAGGAAACAAAGTCTCAGGACGATGGGTCTTCCACGAGTGGCACGGAAAATGGCTAGGGTAAAATAAGACACTAAAGTCAATTAAAATGGTGGAAATCGAAGGCCATCACAGGGTGCCAAACCACAAGAGTGGCTCTTTCATTACACCACACATGTCCAGATGTTGTGCTCCCTCCAACTATTGGCCAGTGGTAGTTACCAAGATGTCATTGCAGTGGCTGGAGGGGTGTCACAGAGTGCGCTTTTGCATTTCTTTCACAATTTCTTAGAAGCAATGCTCCACCACACACACCACCACATCTACATGCCCAGGGATGATATGGAACGACAAAATACAAAAATTAAATTCTACTGAATAGTAAGGTTTTCATGGGTCATCCAGTGCATAGATGGGACCCATGTGCCAATATGTCCCCCATCTGGCCAACAATACATATTCCGGATCCAAAAAGCACACATTCCCTCAACATACAAGTGGTCTGCAATGCATACAACATTATTATGGACATTGTGGCCAAATATCCAGGGAGCACCCATGACTCATACATCTTTAGGCACAGTGGCAGGTACCAGTGGCTGGAAAGAGGGGAATTTGATAAAGGATACCTATTAGATTATGAAATGTCAAGTCCACCACAAAACGTATTGTCACATTCATTGCCCTCTGCATGTTGTCTCACCCTTATATATGATCCACCATGTCACAGTGCGTATGCCCTGCAGTCGTGGATACTCACACCATACCTGTCTCCCAAAAACCCATATGAAAGGTGGTACAACATGGGACATAGGCGCACCAGGTCTGTGATTGAGCACACATTTGGCCTCCTCAAATTGTGCTTCCAGTGCCTTCACAAAAGTGTCAGAGCCTTGCAGTATATGACTGAGACTGCCTGCAAAATAGTGGCAACTTGTGCCATATTCCATACCATTGCCTGTAAGGCTGGCTTGTCCATGGAGGCTTCAGAATCAGTCTTGGAGGATGATGACCCTAGCCCACCTGCCCAACAGCTAAGCAAGGGAAGTACAGCAGCAGAGGGGAGAAGGTGCAGAGATCACATAGACATCAATATGCATCATATGTTCTACCCATTGACACACTTCCCTCTACAAATGACAATACGAAATGTGAATTCAACTATGAAAGTATCCTTTGATTGTCAGGGCAACCTGTCCATCTCCACCAGCATAAAAAAACAAAAGTAGACATATAATGTGGTTACTCCACCACCAACAAAACAATTATTGGGGCCACTGTTTGGCACTTTGTAGTCACAAGTTATCTCTTGTCTTAATGTTCCTCAGGGAGGATTTGGCAGGTGGAATGACAGGCTGGCGACTGCTGCTCTGACGCTGAATTTGTGTGTCTGCAGCTGAGACACTACTATGGCTGGACAACTGCTCCTACAATGGCAAACGTGTTGGTCTGTATTCTCTCAACTACAGCTGTTATGTGTTGCAGCCCTAGTGCAACATCACTACTGTAGTGATCCAGGGTGCACTATGTGTGCTGTGTGGTTGCCTGTGCCAGCGTTCCAATTCCCCTGGTCATAGACTCCATCCTGTGTGCGAGGCTGTGCTCCATGCGCCTTTGATGCCCTCTCTGCTCTGACAGCTCACTACACAGCTGCCAATAGCACCAGTTAGGGCATCCATTTTTTTCTCAAGTTGTTTCTGGTTCTCAGCCATGTGTTGGGTGATATCAAAGCCCTGGCTCAGCTTGGTGTTAATGGTCCTAATCTGTTTTTGCTGCAGACGCTGAACCTTAAGCATTGCCTGTTCCAGACCACCAAACACCACCTAATTGCCTGCTCCAGCCTGAGAAAGAGTATGCAGCCTTGCTTGTAGTCCCCTCCTTGATTGCTATGTTGGACTCAGCAGCCGGAGCCTGGTGACAGGACTCATTGGATTGTTGCTGGCTGGTGGGATGCTGGGGTATGTATCGCTGGAACCTGTGGTGAACTGGATGCAGCAGTAGCTTGGACACTGGAACAACTTGGCTCACTCCCTGTTGCCCCATCCTGCCCTTCTTCAATTTGGCCTGCTCCTGGTCTTCGCCAGCATCATAAGCCCTTTCCTCTTCCATCCACTTTTGAAGTTACAGAGAAAATTGTGTGGGCACTTGGTAGAGGACTGTTTTAAAAATGTCACCATTCATATGTAGATAAGTTCTACACGGGTATGCGATTATTCAGGTAATTGTTCAAAGTGGACACTGTTGCTTATGGAACACTCCGTTCTAACAGTAAAAGTTTGCAAAAAACTTGAGAAGGGACAGTGCAATGCCTTACATAGTGATGAACTTCTGACTGTGAAATCTTCTGATAGGAGAGATGTCTACATGCTGATTAACATTCTTGAAAGTATTTCACCTGTTAGTGTTTGACTGATTATTTTTATATTTTTCGCTCAGATTTCACATTTGGGATTCGTGTGATGTATTTAGCTAGAGCTGTTATGTTGTTTTGTACCAACTTCAAATATGTTTGTTTTCTTTTTTGTATTAAAAAATTTGATGGTGGGGTGTGTGGACTAGTGCTTGGCTGGCAGTGTCCGTGGACTGCCTCTTGGATGGCAGTGTGCATTGACTGGTGTTTGTTTGGTGGTTTGGTGTTTGTTTGGTGGTGTGATTGGACTGGTGCTTGCCTAGCGGTGTGTATGGAGTGGCGTTTGCCTGGTGGTGTGCCTGAAGTGGCACTTGGCTGAGGTATGTCTGGAGTGGTGTTTGGCTGCTGGTGTATGTGGAGTGGCGTTTGGCTGGCGGTGTGCATGGACCTTCGCTTGGCTGGTAGTGTGTGTGGACTGGCCCTTGGCTGGCGGTATGCGTGGACTGGCATTTGCACACACACTGCTAGCCAAACGCCACTGCACACAACGCCAGGAGGTGTGCTAGCTGTGTCAGTCATGGGGGCATATGAATGTGATGGGTACTTGAATGGCGATGTCTGTTGATGTGAATGTTGTAATATGCAGTGCCCACTTCTGGCAGTGTGAATGGTCTTGTAAGTGCCATGTATGAAAGGTGTGTGAGTGACCTGTAAAGAGGTTAGTGGCTTGTCGGGGCTTTACAGCTCACAAGCTGTGAGTGATTGGTTCAGGTTTTTAACCTTTTAATTATTAACAGTGCATTTACTTTTTGTGAAATCTCTTGTTAGTAAGATTTTACGCTCTGAAACTTTACTCACCCTCATGCCAATTTGTTGTATTTAGTAGACATAGGTGCCCCTTTCATATTGGAGGGAGACTTTAATGTCTGTCTAGATCCAGTACAAGACACAAACTTGAAGAGGGCAGCGATATCAACCCCTAATATGAGGGAAGCCTTGAAACAACTGATAGCTGACACAGGTCCTATAGATATTTGGAGGACTATGAGTTATAGGGATGGGACAGAAGGAGGAAGTGTCTCCTTCCATATAAAAACATGGCCATAGTTCCAGTATAGAATATTTCCTAGTAGACTCAACTATCAATAAAAATATTAGGAAAATCTTGCATGTTCCTGAACATTTATCAGACCACTCTGCGGTCTCTCTTGAGATCATGAGAGAAAAGTCCTGCTGCTATGATGGACACTTAATCCTACATTGCTTTTAGATCCTCTGGTTGTGTACAACATCAGAGTTGCCACAAAGGAGTTTTTTCTTTTTAACCTCGATTCAGCCCCTTCAAATATTGTTTGGGATACATATAAGAAGTTCCTTATAGACATCTTATCCACCTTAAGAAAGAAGGTCAGGAACGAAATGAATACTCTTGAAGCCTCCCTAAAAACTTTCCAAAGTGACCTGGCACAGGCCCTTACCCCTTCAAGTATATATCAAATCGGGCAGGAACTACAACTAGCAAAATCCTAGCTAGCTGAATTTCGGGAGGCTATAGTAAGGCAGAAATGGAAGGCCAGTAGGAAATCCCTAGATCAAAGCTGACCAGTCCAAATTTTATAAAAGACTTAAAATGCCAGAGTTCATGTAAAAAAAATTCGTAAGCTTGTAAAATTGAAAACGCCTTTGTACATTTTTCTCAAGACCTATATTCGGAAGACACGATACCAAGCAGGGAACAAATTGAAGCTTTTTTTTAAGATCTAGCCCTCCCATATCTTCAGGGGGCAGTAAGGGAAAAATTGAATAGCTCTATTTGTATAGAAGAGGTTTTTAAAACTATTAATAGCTGTGTCCTCATGTAACGGAACTGGTGCTATGTAAAGCACTCAGATACCCGATAGCTGCGGGTCAAGTTTGTGCGGCATAAAAAAATCTGTAAAATAAAAAAATATAAAATAAAAAAGTGGAAAGCTGCAGGCCCAAACGCTCTTCCAAATTAGATAGATACAATACTAAAAGAAGAGTTAGCTCCTATTTTGCTGCAACTTTGTAATTCTATCTTTGTCTCTGACCATGAGCTTCCATCTTAGTGGGACTCTACCACCATTAACATCCTTCGTAAATGAAACAAAATCCTACGGCTTGCGAGTCATATAGACCTATTTTACTGCTCAATAGTGATTATATGATCTACTTCTAGATACTAACTAAGGGGCATATTAGGATGGCGGGCAGACTTTTTCCGCCCGCCATCCTGATGCAAAAAGGGACGGCTCGCCATAAGGGCGGGGGTCCTGTGGGGGCCATTAGGATGCGCCCGCCACATTGGCGGGCGCATCCTGCATTTTTAACATTGCAGCAGGCGGTGCTGAGATCACCGCCCGCCGCAATGCTAAAAATGCACGTCATGCAGTTCAATGCACAATGTGACAGGTACCGCTCGATGCCTGCCACCTTCTATATTGAAATGTGGGGGGTACCATAGGTACCCCCCATATGCACCCCCCAGAATCGCTGGCGGCCCACAACGGGTCCCCGCAAGTCACTGCTGCATGCCTTTCCGTGGCGGCGTTGGCATGTGTCCGCCCCATCATAATATGGTTGGCAGTGTCTAGCAGACACCGCCACCATATTAAACTCTTTTCCGCCCGTTCGACTTGTCCCCGGATGATCTCATGATCTTTACAGGTCACTTAGCTCTGTCACTTCCAGCAACCCTGTAAACACTTGAGAGTTTTGGGAAGGTATCGATTTATGCAACAAATCAACAAAAAACTGAGATAATGCAGTGGGACATGCAATTTCCAACTGATTTCACTGGACAAAACATGAGATATTTAGGAATTCAAATAGTGCAAAACTTAGAGAATATAGCAAAAGTGAATTTTGGTAATCTAGCGTCCAGTGTGCGGAAACAACTACAGTCCTGGAGCACTCTTCCTTTATTGTTCTTAGGTAGATCTAATTTGATAAAGATGTTCGTTCATCCCAAATTCACTTTCTTGTTTAACACCATCCCGCTGGAATTTAAGAATGAGTGACTTAAGAAGGTTCAGGGAGATTTTACTAGTTATCTTTGGGGAAATAAAAGGCCCAGAATCGCTTGGAGGAAACTTAGAGCGAAGAAGGCAGTGGGTGGTATAGCCAGTCCAGATCTCCTTCAGTATTATCAGGCTTTTTATTTGAAGATCTTTAGATAGTTGTTGAGAGACACCTCATAGATGTCACCATTTTTCCGTGCTCTCATAGCTGGACCCACAGGCCTTAATGTTTTTTTTCTTTTTAAATTTGGTCATCCTAAGTTTTTTTTAAAGTCAGGCTAAAGGTCCTTTTGAGTGCATACAAGGTTTGGCACCAAATAAGACGGTCTCTAAACATACCCTACTTTAGTCACAACGCACCTATTTGGAACTCACCGGGTACACCAGCTTGCCTTCGAGACTCTTCAGCAATTCCCTTAAAGGAGTGTGGCATCCTCAGATGGGTCTAACTTCTAGATGAGACTCATTTAATTTCTTCGCAGCGTATGCAGGAAATATTGGAATGGCCGAGTAAACGAGTTGAACAAAAAACATTGGGCAAAGACGGAATAGGGAATCAGTTTTGGAAGTCCAAGATAGTTTCCTGTTCCCTTTTGCAAAAAGAGGTATCAGAGTGGTACTGTATAATAATTCAGGTATCTGAGGAGTTGCAAGCTCCACCGGTGGTGATCTCGAGGATGGAACTGCTGGTTCTAGACCTCGATCAGATATGACAAGTATCTATGTCTTACTTATGGCTATATGCAAAGTCTGCTCCACTCAGGAAGAATCATCTCTTTACAGTTAATAAGGCCTATTGGACATCCAGGAGACTTTCAAAATTGGGAACCCAGGTGGAGAAGAGGTGTCCGAAGTGCGGTGAGGTCGACGCAAATGAAGTCCACATGTTCTGGCAGTGTCCCTCTATCCAGATCTTTTGGCAGAAAGTGGGTATGACACTATCAGGAATGATGGGCCAAAAAGTGCAGGTGAGCTTTGTTTTTGTTATTTTGGGGGGGATGTTAGAGGGAAACAGGGCATTTACAAAAGCACATAGAGTTCTTGCATTTATGTGAATTCTCCTTGCACCTAGAGAGCTCTGTATTTAGTGGATTCTGCCCAACCCCCCATGGAAGTGGAGTGGATGAGATCAATACAAAGAATAGCGACACTGGACCGAGCCACAGCGAAGTCTATGAGAACAAGGTTCTGGGACCTTTGGGATATTTGGGCTAAGATAACATGTCACTGATTGGTTTCTTTTGCTTTCTTTCCTTCTTCCTTTTTTCTGTGTCTTCCCTATTTTTTTCTGATTGAGTATATTACGTTCACCGGTCCAATGATTCCCATCATGATATACAGGCAGCCTGCATGGGAGGAAGGAGTCCCCTCCTTTATTGGTATCATGGTCTAATATTCAGCACCTGTTTAAAGGAGTCAGTTCCAGGTAAGCAGCACGTATAAGACTTGGGATGTTTTCATATCCCTCCATTCGTGGAGAGGCTGAGGTCTTTCAGCTAGCTGCAGCTGCTTGGATCCTCAGACACCTAATATGAAATATGGTAAATGAGGACCAAAAAAAACTAAATTTGAACTGCTCCAATTGTCCTTCTAATCCAGGGCTGTGTGTGCCCACATGTTGTAAATTGTACCACACATAACAGAATGTTTGGTTGCAACTGTGGTCATAAAAGTAAACTGAATGATTAGTGATATATTTTTTGCTCAGATTTCACAGTTGGCATTAATGTGATGTATTTAGCTAGAACTGTTATTTGAGGTTATAGTTTTGTATCGACTTCAAATATGATTGTTTTATTTTTTGTATTAAAAAATGTGGGGGTGAGGACTGGTACTTGGCTTTTGGTGTGCATGGACTGGCTCTTGGCTGGCAGTGTGCATTGACGGGTGCTTGCCTGGTGGTGTATGTGGACTGGTGCTTGGCTGGAAGTGTGTGTGGAGTGGCATTTGCCTGGGGGTGTGCATGGCGTGGCACTTGGCTGAGGTATGTCTGGAGTGGTGTTTTGCTGCTGGTGTATGTGGCATTTGGCTGGCAATGTGCGTGGACTGAAACTTGGCTGGTGGTTGGCGTGGAGTGGCAGTTGGCTAGTGGTGTGCATGGACTGGGCCTTGGCTGGTGGTATGAGTGGACTGACACTTGGCTGGTGGTATGTGTGGACTGGAATTTGGCTGGCAGTGTGTGAGTAGTGACTTGCTGCTGGTCTTTGCACACACTGCTAGCCAAACGCCACTGCACACACTACGTCAAACGCCAGACGGTGTGATTGCTGTGTCAGTCTTGGGGGCATATGAAAGTGATGGGCACTTGAATGGCTATGTCTGTTGTTGTGAATGTTGTAATGTGCTATGCCCACTTCTGGAAGCGTGAATGGTCTTGTGTGTGCCATGTATGACAGCTGTGTGAATGACCTGTAAAGAGGTTAGTGCCTTGTCGTGTCTTTACAGCTCACAAGCTGTGAGTCATTGGTTCAGGTTTTTATAATTATTACCAGTGTATTCCCTTTTTGGGAAATCTCTTTTTTTATTGGGAATTATTGGTGCATTATACAAAAGACATATAGATAGGTTAGCAAAGCAAACATGAGTCAAGGCTTCCGCCCAGTATAAAAAACTGTACAAAAATAGGCTAGATTAGCAGTATCCATCCGAAAATAAATACACAATTAATGATATAAACATATATGGTAAAATCCATTTACCAAGGACCAAACCGACAAGGCATACAAACCCAGCTGGACATATACATAAGGAAATAGGATACTGCATCCTAAGTCAATCTCGCCTCCCTCCACTTTGTGACAGGTGCCCATAAACGTCTTCCATTCTCCCGTTTTTTTGCCCCCTTCAATTCATATAGGCTAGACTCTATGTTATGTATGCCCAATAGTCTGGAAAGCCACATCTGGAAGGAGGGAGCGGAGGCGTCTTTCCAACCCGCCGATATTAAGATCCTTAATACCGCAACTGACATAAAAACCAGGGCTTCCTCATCCTTCCCCAGATTTAACTTAGAGCCAGTACCCAATAGCATCAGGGTAGGGGATAAATCGATCTTATGACCTAGCAGCCCCTCCCAGAATGTCTCTATCTCATCCCTTATTGAACTTAGCAGACTACAGTGAAAAAACATATGCAGTATATCTGCTTGACCGGCATTGCATCTGGGGCACTTATCATCTTCCCTAACCCCCCAAGCAAATAACTTTGCCGGCGTATGGTAAAGGTTAAACACCGTTTTGTAGCGACATCCAGGTCGACATCAGGGTTACCCAGTTTTGAGGCCCAAGTGCTTTCAGTCTTCTCCATATCATCTTGAATCCCCATTACGAGAAGATTATAAACTACTTTTATCTTCTTACACCCTTTAGCTAATAACTCGACCAGGGTGAGATCCACCGGGGGTGGCAGCTTTGGTCTTAGAGCCTTGAGGGTTCGAACAATTTGGCCATACAGCAACCAGTGGTTAGATGGAATACCAAACCTGTATTGCAGGACATCGAACTCCACCATCCTATCTCCCTCCATGATATCCCCTAGGGTCTTAACTCCCAATCCCTTCCAAACCTGAAGGTTCCTATCCGCTCCTAGCTGGGGGGGAAAAGGCTAGAATTACACACATGTTGGTATGAGTTTATCTTGGGAGCATTAAAAAACTTAAGGATAGATTTCCAGACTAGCCAAGCTCCATAAAGAATCTTAAGTCGAGCCTTTCCTATTAAACCTCTGATCAACTTCGCACATCAGTAGACCAATTGCCTTTTTCCCCAACAGCAGCTCAAAAATGGAGGGTGGATTCTGCAAATCAGTATTTTCCGCCCCAGAGTCCTCCTCAGAATGAAAAAGAACCGACATGTGTGTCAAGAGGCAGGACCAGTGATAAAGTCTTAGGTTTGGGAGTGCCAGCCCACCTCTTTCCCTAGGAAGTGACATAAAACTGCACCTTCAGGATTCAAGCAAGCCGGGCCGAAGACGGCTGTAATGCCAGAAACCGGTCCCCGGAAGCTTGTTTCCTTCCCAGTGTAAGCTAAAAAACGGTGTTGGATCTAGCCCTGATCTATTGACTGGGTGAGAGTACTCTGCTTAATTCAGAGACTCTGTCCATCACCACCCCTTGTTGTAAATAATTTTGTCCACCCTAAGCGTGGAAGGGTATACTCAGATGTGAGTCCCTTGCTCATTGCACCTTCAGGATTCAAGCAAGCCGGGCCGAAGACGGATGTAATGCCAGAAACCGGTCCCCGGAAGCTTGTTTCCTTCCCAGTGTAAGAATTGGCTTTTGTAGTCTGGTCTGCCCTGTTCCCATGATGCACTGGGCCAGGGACAGACTAATTTGCATACAGCCAGGTTCTGAAACTGGGATGGTGCAATGAGCTAAAAAACGGTGTTGGATCTAGCCCTGATCTATTGACTAGGTGAGAGTACTCTGCTTAATTCAGAGACTCTGTCCATCACCACCCCTTGTTGTAAATAATTTTGTCCACCCTAAGCGTGGAAGGGTATACTCAGATGTGAGTCCCTTGCTCATTGCACCTTCAGGATTCAAGCAAGCCGGGCCGAAGACGGCTGTAATGCCAGAAACCGGTCCCCGGAAGCTTGTTTCCTTCCCAGTGTAAGAATTGGCTTTTGTAGTCTGGTCTGCCCTGTTCCCATGATGCACTAGGCCAGGGACAGACTAATTTGCATACAGCCAGGTTCTGAAACTGGGATGGTGCAATGAGCTAAAAAACGGTGTTGGATCTAGCCCTGATCTATTGACTGGGTGAGAGTACTCTGCTTAATTCAGAGACTCTGTCCATCACCACCCCTTGTTGTAAATAAAACTGGTAGAGCGCCTGACCTTGCCATTCTGCCAAATGAATCTTATAAAAACGGATTCCACATTTTTCATTATTTTTTCCTCAATAAATAGGGGTATGGCCCGGAACAGGTACAGCACCTTGGGAAACATTGACATTTTTAATACATTTACCCTCCCTATCAATGAAAGATGCAACACATCTATTCTTTTTAACTCAGCTTCTATAGCCCTAATAAGAGGAGGATCATTTTCATCTACAATTTTGTCAACTAAGGCATTAATTTTCAGCCCTAAATAGGTGGCAGAGTCCACGAATCTTGGATCAGATTTAGCTATATTTTTAGAACAGATTATCTGTGTTTTTGATTCATTTAATAAATACCCTGATCGAGAACCAAAGGTTTTTGCCATCTGGGCCAAGACTGGGAGCGCCAGCTGGGGATCGTTAGTGATAACCGCCAAATCGTCGGCATATGCCAGAATTTTATTCTCATGACCTTTAAATACAACTGGACTTATCCTAGGGCACACTAATATTTCCTGAAGAAGAGGGTCAATATATAAAGAGAAGAGGATAGGGGAACAGGGGCACCGCTGTCGCGTCCCTCTCTTAATATCAATTTTATTTGATCTCTCACCCATAACCACTACTCGGGCTGCCGGATCAGAATACATAGCTTTGGGAGCTCTAATGATTTTTTCGCCAAAACCTCTCCCTGCAAGAATACCCCAAAGAAAGCTCCAAACAACGCGATCAAAAGCTTTCTCCGCGTCGAGCAGGATCATGGCCATCTACCCCCCCCCCCGTGGCAGCCTTGGCGACAAACAAAGCTATTGCTCTGCTTATATGATCTGTCGTGCCGCGACCAGATACGAACCCATGCTGCCCGGGGGAGACGAGGCTGCCAATGATCCTGCCCAACCTTTTGGCCCATATCTTAGAATACAACTTGGTATCCGCGTTGATCAGCGAAATCGGGCGATAAGACCCTGGTTTCTCACTTGGTTTCCCCTTCTTGTGAAAAATTATTATATTGGT
The DNA here is from genome assembly GCF_964261635.1 of Lissotriton helveticus. Taxonomy (NCBI): domain Eukaryota; kingdom Metazoa; phylum Chordata; class Amphibia; order Caudata; family Salamandridae; genus Lissotriton; species Lissotriton helveticus. Next base: position 1,789,433,365 of record NC_136061.1, read on the forward strand.
TTCTTTCCATGAATCCGGGACCACCCCTGAGCACAGAACCCCATTAAATAGATCCACAAGCAACGGGGTAATCTCGGATTCAATGGATTTATACACCTCAAGGGGGATCCCGTCTGGGCCCGCCGCCTTACCCGAGGCTAATTCCCGTAGTGCAGCTATGACCTCAGTCTCAGTAATATCTCCGTCTAGTTCTTCTCTAGCCCCTCCCCCTGAATTCTATCACGGTCTTCCTCATCATAGAGCTTTTGATAAAAGTTCTCGAAAACCTTTAATATATCCTTGGCCTCAGTGCATTCCTTTCCATCCTCTTCTATACTGGAGATTATATTCTTAGATTTTTCCTGCCTTAGTCGTAGAGCTAAGGCTCTACCTGCTTGTTCCCCTGTTTCATAATATTTAGCCCTAGAGGCTTGAAATTCTCTGATCGCCTTCTGAGTTACCTCCTTCTGCAGCGCAGCTTTAACCGTCAGCAATGCACTTTGACTCTCGCTACTGTCCCCCCCTAAGGCAATAGCCTTAACGTGTTGTTCTTCAGCAATGGCTAATTTCCCCATTGGTCTCTCCACCTCACACCTATCCTCTATTCTCAGCCTAGCAGAACAGCTTATAGATTCCCCCCTTAAGGCCTCTTTGAATGCCTCCCAAACCCCGTTACGGGAGGTACTGTATCTATTAGCTGCAAAAAATTCACCCGACCATTTAGTGAGGTGCTCTACAAACCTATTGCCCGCCATTAATCTGTTTTCAAAGGTCCAGCTCGTCCTTTTCCTTTCCACCCTACCCAACTCGCACGATAATACCAGAGGGTTATGGTCCGAGGTTAATCTCGGGAGTTTTATAAACCCACCCTATTTATTTCGGAGGAGGAGATAAAAAAAAATCTAATTTCGTATACTTCTGAAAGGGGTATGAGAAGTATGTAAAGCCAGAGTTTAGAGGCTCCTTAGCCCCCCACACATCCTCCAGCCCATGCGAGCTAATAAGAGCCTGTGATGCCCTAAAAACTCTAGGTTTCCGCCCAACATACAATGCTCCATCAACCCACTCCGCTGAGATATTTAGGTCTCCATATAATACTGTGGGGGTAGGCCAGCTAACTAGTTCTACTTCTAAAATATCGAAAATCTTAGGCTCATCTTTGTTGAACCCATAAACTACAGATAATGTAAAGCCCATTTCCATCTCGGCTATAACCCATCTTCCATTGCTATCCGCTTTAACCCGTCTAGCCCCTCCCAAAGAAGTTCTTGCTAAAATAGCAACCCCCCTAATTGTTGAAGATTGCGTTGAGCATGCCAACAGCTCAAAACCATTAAGCAGCATCAGTTTTCTCTTAGCCCACGGGAGATGAGTCTCTTGAAGGCAGAGAACGTCTATCCGATTGTATTTTACAAAATAAGCCAATCTTTGCCGTTTCCTCCAATCATTCATACCTCCCACATTAATTGTACATATTCTAATGTTCGCCATCCTGATAGACTAAGCAGCCTGAAATAAAACAGCGAGCCTTAATCAGCCTCTTCTTTGTTAGACTTATGCTTTGTCCCATAACGCAACACTTTTCCCCTTTTTCAAATTTTCTCACCGACCCGTCCTCACCCCCTTTTTGTGAAATCTCTTCTTAATAAAATGTTACACTCTGACCCTTTACTCACCCTCGTGCCAAATCCAATCTGTATGTGTGTGTACTTGAGGAATAGTTATCAGTGAAGTAATATTTGTCTTTTCTGTCTTTCTCTGCCAAGGTGTACCTTGTCTCTAAGGAAAATCTACAGATTCTAGATATTTTTGTAAACTAAAAACTCAAGAAAGTAAAGAGTGATGTCCCTCTCGTGGATCCCACACGTTTTCGTACCCACAATGCCCTGCAAACCTCAAAATGAGACTTAAGTCAAACATTTTCCTTGCATTACTGCACCATATTCTTCCAGAATCAGAAAGAAACCACACATTTCCTACCACACAGTGTTTCCTCAGGTTCTTCTGATAAAAATGCTACCTCAATTGTGTGGGTGGGCCAAGTGCATGCGACAGTGAAGGCCCCAGAATGTATTGTGGAGACATCAAAATTATCTGGCTGAAAATGACCTAGTTTTGCAAGGGCTCCTCTGCATTTTTGGTCCCAGGCTTAGCGGCCATCTAGGGAAACGTACTAAACCCAGGCATTTTCTGAACACTAGACACTGGGCGAGTCCAAGGATGTGTGGCTTGCAGGGATCCCCCAACATTTTCTTACCCAAAATCATCTGCGAACCTTCAATTTATCTTAAAAAAATGAAATTTTTTCACATTTTTGTGTGTCAGAACGTTGTGGGATCACTGGGCCAACACACATTTCCTACCATCCATTGCTCCCTGATGTCTCTCTGTAAAAATGGTACCTCACATGTGTGGGTGGGCCTATTGCCTGCAACAGGAAAAGACCCTAAATATATTTTGAATACTTCAAAATATTTGATCATAAAAGTACTTGGTTTTGAAAGGGCGTCCTGGGCTCGGCGGCCATCCAGGACACATACCAAACCCAGACTTTTCTGAAAACTAAACAGCTGGGGGAGACCAGGGAGGTGTGACTTGTATGGATCTCCCAAAGGTTTCCTTCCTACAATCTCCAGCAAACATCAAATTTAGCTAAAAAATTCACTCCTGTGTGGGAAAGTTGTGGGATCACCGGGCTGGAATAAAAGATTCCTACCACCTACCATTCCCTCAGATCTCCCGATGAAAATGGTACCTTACTTGTGTGGGTGGGCCAAGTACCCGTGACAGGGAAGGGCCTAAAACTAATTGTGGCGACATCTAAATTATCTATTAGAATACTACCAGATTTTGGAAGGGGCCACCTGCGTTTTTGGTCCTGGGCTGGACGGCCATCTAGGAAAACCTACCAAACCTAGACATTTCTGAAAACTAGACACCTAGGGGAGTACAGGGATGTGCGGCTTGTGTGGATCCCACAAAGTTTTCAACCCAGAAACCCCTGCAAACCTTACATTTAGCTAAAAAAATCACATTATCTTTACTTTTCTGGGTAACAGAACCCAATGAGAGGCACACAAGGCACCCCATCCTGGATTCCCCTGGTGTCTAATTTTCTAAAATGTACAGCTTTGCTAGGTTTACCTAGTTGCCGGCTGAACTATGGTCCAAAATCTACAGCTAGGCACATTGCGAAAAAAGGGTCTGTTTTCACTGGAAAAATCTGATGTGTCCACGTTGTGTTTTGACTCATTTCATCTCACGGGCACTAGGCCTGCCCACAAAATTGACGTGCCATTTGTATTGGGAGACTTAGGGGAACACAGAATAGTACAAGAAGGGGTTGATTCCGATCTGGGTCGGAAAGCTCTCCGACCGAGCCGGAACCGGAGTGTTTTTCGACCGAGCCGGACTCCTGCAGTCCGACCAAGTGGCTGCATGCTGCCTGACTCGGTTCGGTCGGACTTCCGTAGAAGTCAATGGGACCCGGTCGTACCACGTGCACATGGGCTCCCATGGAATGGGTACGTCTCGCACAAGGGCGCCCCCTGCAGTGGGTACGTGTCGGTGCCATCCGCACCGTACATGCCTTTGTTGGGGATAACTTTGGGTTTCCCCCTGTGTCCGAGTCGTAAGGCTGCGGGTGACTTGGGGGTCTGACACGGGCCCCCAAAGGCAGCTTCTCGGACGTTTTGCAAGCCGAAAACTTTTGCTCAATCCAGCTGTCCGACGTGTGCATCGAACTGGCTTGGTCGGAAATCGCCTCCATTGCACGGCACGGTTTGCTGACGGACGAGGCGAACGGAGCGAGTCGGACCCGGAAACGATTTGGTCGGTGATTTTGTGTTTCTCGCATCGTACTTGCTCTCTCGTACAGATGTACGAGTCGGGCGGAAAACACACGTACGGCTCATCCTTTTTCCATCCGGATCACGTTCGGAGCCCTTCTGAGCGAGTTGGGAGCCCTTCCGAGCGAGATCGGAATCGGGACCTAAGTGTTATTACCAATTGACTTTCTATGCAATTTTGCCTTCCAAATGTAAGACATTGTGTAAAAAAGAAGGAATTTTGAAAAATGCCCTCTAATTCACATGCTAGTATGGATCCCCACACATTTGGAGATGTGCCAATAACCACTGCTTCTAAACTCCATATGTTGTTCCCATTTCAGAAATACATAGGTTTTCATGATGCCTATTTTTCACTCTTTATATTTTACCAAATTAATTGTGGTATACCCAGTACAAAATGAAAAACCATGTTAAACAACAGCTCAGGTATTGGCTCTGGGTAACTTTGGTTCTTAGTAAACCTACAAGTCCTATGTATCCCATCAACCAGAGTAGTCCAGCAGACATAGCAGTATAATGCTTACAAAAATCTGATATATGTTGAAGAAGTTACAGGGGAAAACATAGACACAAATGGCTGCTCATTTGAATTTCATTATTTTTTTATTTCATCTGTTACTTTCTATAGGAAATATACGAAGGATCCACACAAATGACATCTTGCTGAGTTCAGAATCCTATATACTTTTTAGAAATGTATAGTTTCCTGGGATCTGTTATTGATTTCATACCCATTTCCAACACAAGCTGAAAGGAGGTTAGAAATAAGCCTGGGCGTAGTTCGCGAGATTTGCTATGCGGAACTAAAAAAGACTCCGTGAAGGTCCGCAAGTGGCAGAGTGTAGTGCAAACTGCTGTTTGTGCTAGTCTTTCTGATGCTCGGGTAGAAATTCTACCCAAGCAGCAGCTCGCGCTTGCGAACTTACTGTTCACGAGTGGGGAAAAAACTCTGATGCACTATGGGTTTTCTTGCACTCCGCGAGCTCCACAGAGCGCTGAGTGCAGAAAACTCTGCAAACTCCGTGAATGGAGCGGAGTTCAACGCCCAGGCCTAGTTAAAAACACAAAATATAGGAAAAACAGGCTATGTCCTACTAAAATGCCAAAACTGTGTGGAAAATGCTATTTTTCTGAGAAATGTATAACTGTTCCTGAAAGCTGGGAAGATGTTAATTTTAGCACCGCAAACCCTTTGTCAATACCATCTGCTAGGGGGAAAAAACAGACACTTTCTTTGGCAGCACTTTTTTCCCCCAAAAAACTAAAATTAGATATATTTTGGCAAATTTCTCTGGCCCCCTGGTACCTTTAGATACCTCTGGATGTTGGAAAAAAGTACGCATATTTGGCATGGATTCCTTATGTGTACAAAAAGTTACTGGGCCTAAGCACAAACTACCCCAAACAGCCCAAAAAAATGCTTAGCACAGGGGGCAAAGGACTAGCAGTGAAGAAGTTAACCTATATATTAGACCAGGCTGATACAGGTAAAAGTATCCTTATAAAAGCTGTAACTGTTTACCGTCAAAAAGTTACTAATTCAAACTCATCATGTGTTGTTATTGCTCCAACTGGATTAGCAGAACATAATATTAATGGCTTTACATTACACTGACTACTACTAGTACCACTGGAATATGATAACAAACTAGAATACTTTGCAATAAATTCTGATGCCTCTCAGGAATTTCTTGGAGTTCTTTAAAATAATTGACATTTCGATTATAGATAAAGTTAGTACGGTTTACAACTTAACAATGACTTTTGTTCACTTACGTGTGACAGAAACACTCACACCAATTTATGGTAATCTGTTTGGTGGAAATCGTGAAAGTTTTTCGTGATCTACTTCAACTTACTCCTGTTAAAGGGGAGCTAATTTTTAAAACAGTGATAGAAAAAGGAACTGGAAACTCTTTAGGAAGTATAGGTAATGAGTATACATAAGTCAAGCAAATGATGAGGAATGTGTCAAAATATTACTAGATATTAGGCTAAGCATTATAACAGAAGAGGCAAAATATATGCTTCAAATAAGGTCTATATATACTTTATTACCACGTTTGAAGATTGCAGCAGACGTTAACATTATCTATTTTGGGGACACTAACCATTGTTCGACTGAGGCCAGTGTTAAAAGAACACTGTGATTTAAATGTGGAAATTATATGTATGGAAAATGAATGAATTATACACTTACCTTGTAAAGATTGTTTTGAAACTCATGAACTAAGTATTCCGATAATTAAATCAGTATCTACAAAATTATTAAATATGGAGAGATCTGTGTCACAAATTGCAAGATTAGAAAAATACTTATTGTTTTGTAAAAAATGTTGAGGTATTTTACGTCAAAATTTGGATGTGTATCATGGACTTGTATATGGAGCAATGGGAAAATATGATTTTTTTTTAAGATATGGAAGTAATGATGAATTTCTTATTTTTAAATTTGACAATATCAGGGAACCAAACCAATTTCAAGAGTAACAGCAAGATTTTTACTGTTGAAACGTATGTATCCAAAGAGAAAAATGTCCTGTTTATTTAGGTTATGCTGTAACAATACATAAATCTCAAGGTTTAAGCTTGGAATATAAATTAACATTGGTTTTACAGTTTTTAAGGAGGGTATGGCATATGCTGGTTCATCATGTGTTAAAATATTTCAAGGACTATACATTATAGATCTTAATTACATGAAAATTAAAGCAGTGACTTCTTGTGTAAGCGAATATATCAGATTAAAAAAAATATAGACTTCTTCTCTTGGAGAATAGCCAGTTGTGCTTAAACCTAAAATATATATATGAAAAAGAATGGGACAGTTCATAACAAATGAGCCTTTAGACCAGCGATACTCAAAGTACAGCCCTCTTGACCTTTTCATGTGGCCCCCCTAGTGAACAGCAGCACAAGCTGCTGTTTAGTTGCTGAGCATGAATATTCAGAAAAAAAGGTTGAATAAACGAATAAGCATTTATTAACTTGCAAATAAATGCTTGCCCGTTTATTGAAAAATTTGTATGCCTCCTTACACAATTCCTGACAAACCCAGGTCACCTAACACCACCCAGCTGGCATCAGTTTGCTCTTGGTGACACCACAGACCCTTCTTTGTGGCCCCTGGGCAAATGTTTGTGAGTACCCATGCTTTAGACATTGCATAACATCGTAACAAATAGATACCTATTTTACGCATGCAAATTCGGTCGTACACGATGTATGACAGGCATTTGCAAATCTAAAATTTGTGATTCGACTGATTACCGACTCGCAAAAACTGTTTGCAGAATTTGTTTGTCCCAAATAGTGAGTTGCAAATTGCAACTCACTATTCTGCATTCACAAATGAGTTGCACTCTGTGACAATGTGCAAATTGGCCTGTTTGCACATGCAATTCACCATGAATCAAAGGCAAGTGGTAATAGGACCCAACATACGTGATAGTGAGGAGGATGTGGATACTGGCTGCTCAAGAGAGGAAGCGGAGACTGGAGAGGATTTTCATAGTCAGGGTAACCTTGTTTAAGAAGACAGAGGAATAGATATATGAGCAATACAGGCTGATTAGCACTGTGATTCTAGTGCTAAAAACAACCTTGAAGCCACAACTTCAAAGCAGAACCCAGCACAGCAATGCAATCCCCACCTGTAATGAATGTGCTTTTCTCTAAAAGGACAAACCCAAACCCTGCACTCCCACTTTTGGAGGCAAATATACCACTGCACTTTTAAATAATATACACTTTGAGCAGCACCCCCTAAAGATGAGGAAAAGGACGCAGCACTCCCTTTAGGTGAGGCAAGAAAACAAAACCAGGTGCATTTAAAATAACACACACAAGTTTATTAATGCAATATTTTAGAAAGGTAGGCCCAATATATCAGTAAATGCAGACTCTCAAATATCAAGTGAACAATTAAATGAACAATTGAAAAGAAAATGCTGTATATACAAGTAGTAAAGAGTAAAAAATATATACAAAATGGTTAGGAACACCTCAACAATTGAATTTGCATCTTCCTTGCCAACGCAAGCTGGGGAAGTCCCTCAACAGCCCAGGAAGGGGTTCAGTCAGGGCTCAAGTTCCGTCACCTCTACAGCAATACGTCTATTCTGTGGTGAACTTCCACATGGCCCCCGAAGGCTCCTAGCTTTAATACCATTACTCAATGTGAGGTGAAGCTTCTAGAAAACCTCGCCCCCTTCTTGTGAGGAAGTACCGAGTCAGCATCAAGGCCAAGATGGAGGCTGGCCAGGCTCCCGTATTTTGACTTTGAGGCAGAGTTGTACATTAAACAAAAGCAATCGCTCAGAAAAACAGAAGGACCTTGAATGTGAATCGCAAGCACTGCTGTGCATGCAGAAGCAAGGCAAAGTCAGAAAGCAAGATGACATGAGGCCATGTCAAAGCCAATAGTAAGCACTTCTAATTCTCATAAACCAAACAGCTTGCAAACACTGCTGTGCACGCAGAAGCAAGGCAAAGTCAGAAAACAAGATGATATGAGGCCATGTCAAAGCCAATAGTACTGTTCTACTCTGTGACAGCTCCCACTAAAAGACAGCAAGATTAAGAGAAGCAGGCATATGCAGGACCGTCCTACATTAAGGCTAGGGTAAAATAAGACACTAAAGTCAATTAAAATGGTGGAAATCGAAGGCCATCACAGGGTGCCAAACCACAAGAGTGGCTCTTTCATTTCACCACCCATGTCCAGATGTTGTGCTCCCTCCAACTATTGGCCAGTGGTAGTTACCAAGATGTCATTGCAGTGGCTGGAGGGGTGTCACAGAGTGCGCTTTTGCATTTCTTTCACAATTTCTTAGAAGCAATGCTCCACCACACACACCACCACATCTACATGCACAGGGATGATATGGAACGACAAAATACAAAAATGAAATTCTACTGAATAGTAAGGTTTTCATGGGTCATCCAGTGCATAGATGGGACCCATGTGCCAATATGTCCCCCATCTGGCCAACAATACATATTCCGGATCCAAAAAGCACACATTCCCTCAACATACAAGTTGTCTGCAATGCATACAACATTATTATGGACATTGTGGCCAAATATCCAGGGAGCACCCATGACTCATACATCTTTAGGCACAGTGGCAGGTACCAGTGGCTGGAAAGAGGGGAATTTGATAAAGGATACCTATTAGATTATGAAATGTCAAGTCCACCACAAAACGTATTGTCACATTCATTGCCCTCTGCATGTTGTCTCACCCTTATATATGATCCACCATGTCACAGTGCGTATGCCCTGCAGTCGTGGATACTCACACCATACCTGTCTCCCAAAAACCCATATGAAAGGTGGTACAACATGGGACATAGGCGCACCAGGTCTGTGATTGAGCACACATTTGGCCTCCTCAAATTGTGCTTCCAGTGCCTTCACAAAAGTGTCAGAGCCTTGCAGTATATGACTGAGACTGCCTGCAAAATAGTGGCAACTTGTGCCATATTCCATACCATTGCCTGTAAGGCTGGCTTGTCCATGGAGGCTTCAGAATCAGTCTTGGAGGATGATGACCCTAGCCCACCTGCCCAACAGCTAAGCAAGGGAAGTACAGCAGCAGAGGGGAGAAGGTGCAGAGATCACATAGACATCAATATGCATCATATGTTCTACCCATTGACACACTTCCCTCTACAAATGACAATACGAAATGTGAATTCAACAATGAAAGTATCCTTTGATTGTCAGGGCAACCTGTCCATCTCCACCTGCATAAAAAAACAAAAGTAGACATATAATGTGGTTACTCCACCACCAACAAAACAATTATTGGGGCCACTGTTTGGCACTTTGTAGTCACAAGTTATCTCTTGTCTTTATGTTCCTCAGGGAGGATTTGGCAGGTGGAATGAGAGGCTGGCGACTGCTGCTCTGACGCTGAATTTGTGTGTCTGCAGCTGAGACACTACTATGGCTGGACAACTGCTCCTCCAATGGCAAACGTGTTGGTCTGTATTGTCTCAACTACAGCTGTTATGTGTTGCAGCCCTAGTGCAACATCACTACTGTAGTGATCCAGGGTGCACTATGTGTGCTGTGTGGTTGCCTGTGCCAGCGTTCCAATTCCCCTGGTCATAGACTCCATCCTGTGTGCGAGGCTGTGCTCCATGCGCCTTTGATGCCCTCTCTGCTCTGACAGCTCACTACACAGCTGCCAATAGCACCAGTTAGGGCATCCATTTTTTTCTCAAGTTGTTTCTGGTTCTCAGCCATGTGTTGGGTGATATCAAAGCCCTGGCTCAGCTTGGTGTTAATGGTCCTAATCTGTTTTTGCTGCAGACGCTGAACCTTAAGCATTGCCTGTTCCAGACCACCAAACACCACCTAATTGCCTGCTCCAGTCTGAGAAAGAGTATGCAGCCTTGCTTGTAGTCCCCTCCTTGATTGCTATGTTGGACTCAGCAGCCGGAGCCTGGTGACAGGACTCATTGGATTGTTGCTGGCTGGTGGGATGCTGGGGTATGTATCGCTGGAACCTGTGGTGAACTGGATGCAGCAGTAGCTTGGACACTGGAACAACTTGGCTCACTCCCTGTTGCCCCATCCTGCCCTTCTTCAATTTGGCCTGCTCCTGGTCTTCGCCAGCATCATAAGCCCTTTCCTCTTCACCCAGAGGTGTATCTATGTTGCAAATAGGAAAATGAATAAAAATCAATATCTAAGACACTATCTCAGTGGTGGTACTATGCTGTTCAGCTCATGTCAGACCTTAACCATACTGTTTATGTAACTGACAATGTTTCACATAATGCCCTACCTGTGTGTTAGGGGTCATATACTTGGATCATCTAGGTACATTTGGTTGAAGGTGTGTGGCATGCAAGTGGAGAACAAGGTTTGGTTGAAATGCTGTTCTGGTACACATTTAAAACTTACCAAGGGGTGGTGGAGGTTGAAATATGTTGAGGGTCCCATATCCAACCACTGCCTCTCTCTCCAGGGTACTATCCACCAATGCTTCTGCTGTTGATGGTTCAAAGACATTGGATAGACCTCCTCCTGTTCCCTTGACATCACACAGCCATTCTGTCACTCTCTCCTTGGCTCTACAGTGCAGGTCATTCCATCTTTCCTTTATCTCATAAATGGAACTGTCGGACACCACGTCCTGTTTTAGGATACTTCTTCTATTTCAGAAAGTGTTTCTAAAGTTTTTAAACTTCGGTCATTATTTGTGAGTGCAAAATGGCCTTTTCTGCAACGGTCGGCATTCGTGAGTGCAATATGGCCTTTTCTGCTGTGGTCGCTATTTACAAGTGGCTAAAGATGCACAATTAGCCTCCTCATTAATTGCAATGCAAGTAAATTGCAATGAGTAATTTGGAGCGCAGTTTGCTACGTACATTCAAATTAGTGACTCACAATTTACGAGTGGCAATTGTGCGCAATTTGCGAGTCGCTAATTCAAGCGGTTGTAAATCTTGCTCTTAGTTCAGCAATCAAATGGTATTAACTTTTTTAGTAATATGTTTGTTAATCTAATTTAGTATTTACTGTAGGTCATCTGTATTCCCTACTTTAATTGGAAAACCAATTGTGCCAATCTACAAGGGCATTAGAGATATTGTTGATGTGTGTACAGGAACAGTTTGCATTCTCTATATATCAGCAACAAGATGCCCAATAATTTTGAATGGCTATTCTTGGATTTATAGCTAATGAGACTTTGCCACATACTGATCTTTTTGTTGAATGGAATTATTGGCAACATGAACGTTTCCAATGCTTGAATGCTTTTGGAATTTCAAAGAAATATATAACTTCCTATTCCTGATTATAAATCAATATCATAAAAAAAATTAATATATCAGGCTGTGCACACTAACGTTTGTTCAAACTGTATATCTGAGATAGCGTCAACACTTTGTTTAATTACGGTCAATACGTATTTATGTCTAATGCTTCAAAGAAGTGCTCAAATGAATACCTTAATTACTGAATTCATTGGTAGCCAAATTTCCATTTCTGGACACACTTTTACTTGTACAGCAATCATTTTCCACAATCGAGAATATAATATTTGAGCAAATTATGCAATATATTTAGGGAACACTACAGGATGGACAGAATGTGATGACACTATGTCAACTTTTAAACACAGATTGTCTAAAACTTTGAACAACTGTAACCTTCTTATTGGGGGCTGCTGAGGGTCTTTGAGGTCCAAGAACCCCTATTGTTGTAACAAGCAAGTTTCCCACAGCCGAATTGCTGAGATGTCATTGGAAACCACATCCCCATTCTTAACCACTCTGTAAAGTGCCCCGGCCTCCCGTTGTGCTACAGGTTGCAGCTGAGTTCGCAGTCACTTGCTTGCTTGATTGCGCTTACCTATAGCTAAAAACAATTATTCTTCATTGCGGAGTTTATTGGTAACTCCGCATTCTCCGCTGAATACTGAGTTGCTGAATACAGCAAACTCCACCACTGAAACAGAATTTTACACAAAGGCCTAGTTACCATTCACAGATCCACACAGAGGCTTACACACCTACTCCCAGACCCACTCAGACACATACGGACCCACTCATAGTCCCACTCTGACACTCACACAAACACTCATAGACCCACTCAGATATTCACGCACCCACACACTCATACACTCATACACCCACTAACTTACCTATACAGACACACACAAATCCACTCTCAAAAGGTTACAGGTTACAGTTAAGAAATACAATTGTAAATATTTTTGAAATAGAATTAAACAACATATTTGAAATTCACTGAAAAAACTAAGGTTACAAGAACTTTATAGATAGGAAATAGAAGTTAAAAAAACCTCAGAAATCCACTGAAAAAAACAAAGGTTACAGGGATGTCATATTTCGGCTCATATTTCACTTGCACAAAACCACAGAAATTCAGCTGTTATAGTTACCTGAACTAACTATTAGTTATATATGAGTGTAATCTGAGCCTGACTATAAGTTCCCTGTTGCCTTTGTTTTTTTCTGTGAATTTCTAAGGTTTTTTAAATTCTATTTCCTAACTATAACGTCTGTGTATCCTTTGTTTTTTTAAGTGAATTTCTAGGGTTTTTCAAATTCTATTTCCGAATTATAATGTCCCTGCAACCTTTTGGTTTTTTAAGTGAAATGTAATGTGTAATGTAGTTGTATTTGCAGAGTGGTGGAGAAATGGGACAGGGCCTCTGACCAGCTCTCAGAAATCCCGAAAATATGGGATTTATTGGAGGTAATAGGAGGGCTTCTAAGCGTCTGAGGTCCCTCAGCATTCAAGAAGACTTCATCCTCGAACCAGTAGTGCACCAAGAGGTGCATTTGCCAGATGGTAGAGTAGGGGGCATAGCCTCCGATAACCTCTTAGCCATCCAGCTGTGTAGGATTTAATGGAGGCAACAGGAGTGCTAGTTGGCCCCAAGGACCCTCAAGAGCCAAGGGGACTTCATTTCCCAACTAGTAGTGCAACAGGAGGTTGCGTTTGCAGAGTGGTGGAAAAAGGGGGCTTGGCCACTGACAACCTCTCAGCAATTCCCGATGTGTGGGACTTACTAGAGGTAACAGGAGGGGTAGTTGGCTCTAAAGGACCCTCAGCATCCAAAGGGACTTCATCCCCCAGCCTGCAGTGCGCCAGGAGGGGTGTTTGCAGAAATGGGGTAGGCCTCTGATCACTTCTCAGCAATCTCCCTGTATGGAACTTACTGTAGATGACAGGAGAGGTTGTTGGCCCCCAAGGATCCTCTGCAGCTAAGGAGACTTCAACCCCCAACCGGTTTTGTGCCGGGAGGCGCGTTTGCAGAGTTTTGTTGAAAGGGGGTGACTTTTGGCGACTTGCTGGTCCAGCTTTTATTTTTTGTGAGTATGAGAGGGTTGTATGGCCCTGATTCCCTGGCCTGATTTCGGCCCCGGGGACCACATCCCCATGGCCCAGGCCTTCTTGAATGGGGGAGAAGGGCAATGTGGCCCTCCCTCCCTTGGCCGATTCTGTTCTGATTTTATTCCCTGGGGGCATCCAAGAGGACCCCCCCAGTTAAAAATAAATAATCCCCGGGAAGGTGGTGATCCCCGGGTCAGCGGGGGAGGCCATACATTCCTCCCCCGTGTTCATTTATAAAAAAGCCTTAGAGAGGTGGTAGTCCGTGGAGCAATATTAAGCCCCTGGAGGGGGAGGCTCCCTTATAACAAAATTACCCTGGGACCTGGTCCACCCGTGGGCCGTTAACTAAGGAAGTGTGGGAGCCAAAAAAATGGTTTAGTCTTCAGAAACACCTGCAGCCTGAACTGCTGGACGGAATTACACCAAATTTGGTAGAAAATGAACTTTTGTTTCACAGATCATGCTTTCATTTATTTGGTGTAAACTGTTCAGTAGTTTTGACGAAATAAAAGGAAATTCAAATTAGTATATCTAGGGTCACAGATCCTTCACTAAAAATGTAAGTCTGGGCAGTAAACTCCGCTCCGCTCGCAGACTTTGAAGATTTTTCTGCACTCTGCATTATGCGAAGCTCGAGGAGTTCTGAAAAATTCCGCTCCGTGTTGCATTCATCAAAGTCAAGTTGGCGAGCGCAAGCAAGGAACATCCACCTCCCGGCAAGATTTTTCCTCGTTTGTGATCGTCAACATCAAGTTGGCGAGCGCGAACGTGGAAAATCAACCTCCCAGTGAGATTTCTCAACACAGGCAGTTAGATTACTCAGTGGGAGTGGTCGCATATGCTCACAACCGCTCGCATTGAGAAACCATCTGTTCGCTTTGAGAAAGCTGCCGCTCAAGTGAAAATCTACTCAAGTGGCAGAAAGGAAGAAGCGCCCACTTGCACTGTGCATTGTGCCGTTTGCGATGATTGCACAGCGAGGACAAGCACCTGGCACTGAAAATCAACGGCATTTATCTAACGTACTCTGCAGCTTTCAGAGCTCCACGTAGCGCTGCAGAGCTTTTTTTGCACTTTGTGGAGTTCCCCGTAGCGGAACTCCGCAAAGTCCGCCCAGGCCTAGAATAATGACAAGCTCATGCATAGATCAGCAAAGATGCCAAGACTTCCACCAGGACGTATTTGCAGCCTACTTGGGACTCCACTTCAGCTAAGTCCCCCCAAAAATTCAAAAAAATGAAAAGGGGGTAGGGTACCAATAAGCTAACACCCTAGCCTTGGTCCTGGGGTCCCACAGGTTCTCCCGCAGGGGAAAAACACATTCTTCTTAAATTCGCTGAGATTTTTGTGGAAAATTCCCAGATATTGATGTGAATAAAAAAAAAAGAAAAATTAGGTCTCCTGCGCTTTTTTTTAATGTGGTCTCCAGGTGGGCCAGCTTTGGGGCATGCAGATGTTTTTTTTAAAATGGAGGGATGCACACAGGGACCCCTCCAAGGGCTTATTTATGCTCCAGGGACCAATGTGGGAAGCTGGCTCACTATATAGTGTACTAAAACGAAGTACAGTGCGTAGAAGTCCAGAGGTTCCCTTATTGATTTACACAGGCAAAAGTACATGATACTAACGCTCTATTTGTGGTAATGGAGCGAGAAGTCAGGATTATCAGAGAGGTGTGCTAAGCATCTGCTGTACTCACAGAGGCAATAAATGAGACACACACTCAAGGACAAATCCAAGACCAATTTGCAAAAACAATACAGATTTTCACGCAAATTTTAAGACCAAGAACTTGGAGCTACATTAAATACTGAAGTAGTTGTACACTTTTAAACTTTGCATAAATCAATCACATTTGTGTGCAATTACGCACCATTGGAATGAATGGGGTAAGCAACAAAAATGCATATAAAATCATACAGCTGACTCCCAAGGTCAGCTCTCAGAATTTATTAGTTGGCAAGGCCGGATCCAATGTTCCACCAGTGGATTCCTGGAAGAGGCAGAGATTCAGCAGGAAGCAGATTGCAGGGGACTCTGGTAGCTGGAAGGCTACCAGAGAGGGGACCATTTGAAAAAACACTGCACAAGTGGTTTTTAAGATAAATCCGAGGTGGCCCACTCAAGGAAGCAGGTCACTAGGGCCTCTGGACTATGGGTGTACAGCTGGGTCATCGTTATGGGGCTGGGTGCAGAGCAAACAGGTCAGCCAGGTTTTTCTTGATGTGAAGTCATTGTGGTCAGGAGTTGGCACCTTAGAGATGTGATTTTGGGACTGCTGAACTACTGGCAAAGTGGGCCTCAGGGGTCTTTATGTCCCTCAGTGGGCGCTTGCTTCTGGGGCAATTGCATTCTCGAGTGAACTCTTCTACTCAGTCTACTCAGATATACTCTCAACCCGCAGGCCAGAAGCTGCCACACTACTCCCCTCAGACAATTGAATGATGAACCACAGACTGGTAACACATGCAAATGTCCTATAAACACTGACGCGGGACACAGGGGAGAGACCATGTTGCCACGCAAGGCCAACACCTCTCAAAAACAACTCCAGTGTGGCCTTATAAATGTCAGATCCTTAGCAAAACATGCCCTACAGGTACATGATCTGCTCATCGATAACACCTTCGACTGTCTTTTCATTACCGAAACATGGCTGTCAGAATGCTCAAACCCATATATAGCTCAAGCACTCCCCCAGGGCTACACTATCTCTAGATTAGATAGAATCGGGGAAAAAGGAGGAGGGATAGCGATCATTTACAGAGATCATCTGAAATGCTCCACGTCACACACCATGGAATTAAAAGTTGCAGAAAATCTCTGCTTCAAAATTAAAATAGATAACCACACTACTTTTGCCGGAGTACTGGTATATAGAACCCCTGGGCCCATAGGAAACTTCCCGGACACCCTTGGTGACTATCTGAGTCCCCTGATGGTGCGCTACTCCAATTTCACAGTTTTGGGAGACTTCAATTTACATCTAGAAGTGGATGACTGCCCAAATACAAAAAACTTTATGGAAATTATAAATTCCCTTGGCCTTGAAATTCAACACAGAGGATCCACTCACAAAGCAGGGCATACCCTGGATGGGATATGCTCTAATACCACTGATTTAATAACGACCTCCCCAGCTACCCTCATTTGGACAGACCATAAACTGGTGCCCTTTAATTTCAACTATGATAACGTATAAACTAAGGAAAAATCCACCATCAAGCCCCCCACTTGAAACTCGAAGAATATGCTTGCAAGTCCGGACCTACGGACTTTGGCTGAAACTACTAAACCCACATTGACAGGTGATCCTGACACAGATAACAACCTGTTCAACAAATGGATGCTCTCCATAGCAAACACTCTAGCTCCCTGGAAGAAAGGCAAGACCATGAAACGCAAATCAGCCCCCTGGTATACACCCCAATTAAAAGCCATGAAAGACCAGTGCAGACAGCTAGAAAAAAATGGAGGAAACATTATAAGACTGAGGATATGAAGCATTTTAGGATAGGATTGAATGCTTATCACTTACAGATCAAGTCTGAGAAGAAAAATCACTATACAAATCTTATCAGCGGAGCAGATGATAACCAAAAGACTATCTTCAAAATAGTCAAATCCTTCACAAACCCGGCCAGTCTAGACTATGAAATACCCCCTTCACAAGAACTATGCAATGACATCACAGAGTACTTCGAAAACAAAATCAAAGATTTAAAAAAAGGCTTTCTCGACAGCCCAGCCCATCATTCGATAGCCCAATATTCAGAAATTAAAGAAGAACTTAAGTACTTCAAAGAAATCAGTTTAGAAGTATCCAGGAAGGCTATCCCATCCTGCAAATCAGGCTCCCCCTTTGACCCATGCCCGCCAAAAATTCTTCATTCACTAGTAGACATAGTAAACCCGGTCATTTACCAAATTATCAACACTACATTTAATTCGGCAAACATCCCCGATCTTTGGAAAATGGCCGTAGTCAAACCCCTTCAAAAGAAGAATCTTTCGGACCCCACCACTCTTTCCAATCTGAGACCCATCTCTTTTCTCCCCTGTCTGAGTAAAATCGCTGAGAAAATAGTCAATACTCAACTGAATGAGTTTTTGGAGAATTCCAATATCCTTCATTCCAAACAACCTGGCTTCAGATCAGGACATTCAACAGAATCTTTACTGCTCCATACCACTGACACCCTAAAGTCCGCTCTGGACCAGGGTAGGGAATGGGGGGACCGAACCTGACCTCGTCAGTGCTGGTCGCTCAACACGCCGCGTGGCTCCCGGTCCCCCCGTTACCGCCGCCTGCTCGCCGCTGCCCCTGGAGTCTGGATCTTCTCTGCCCCCTGGTCTCTCCTCCGTTAGTATCAGTATTTGTCCGCTGTGCCCCTGATTGTGTACTTCTGTTTTTCAGTATTTGTCCGCTGTGCCCCTGATTGTGTACTTCTGTTTTTCAGTATTTGTCTGCTGTGCCCCTAATTGTGTACTTCTGTTTTCTTCTGTTTTTCGACTGTGCCCCTGATTTTTGTATTTCTCTATCTCTCGCGTCTGCCGCCTTTTCCCGCTGTTCCATCCCGCTCCCTGCCGCTGCTCCCCCACGGCCCACGCCCCCTTTCCTTCTGTTCCCTCTCCATTCTCCCATTCGCCACCCCACTCCCACCTCCCAGCTGCTCCTCCCTCCATCCCCCCCCCACTCTCCATTTATGGCAGAGTCCGCACGTACGCGCAGCGGGTGCGCCGATTGTGCGCCGAAGGCACGCCAAAGGCAAGCCCGTCTGTGCCTGTCCGCGCCTGGACCGTGCCCAATGCCAGAACCCCTGGCCCTCGCCGATGCCAGTCCACCCGACGAAGCTACGCCGCCGCCACCCTCAACGCACTCAATGCCGGCCGGAACCCCGCCTGCTACTGAGCCACCCCGAAACGCACCCACGGACCCTTCACCTGCCAAGCCTGCCGATTCACCTGCCTCCGGACCTGCACCGCACCCGCCAAGCAGAGCACCAGCAGCAACCACCTCAAGTGCATCCTGCTCAACACCCGCTCCGTCCACAGACACACCGTGGAACTCTGGAACCTGCTCGACACAACATCACCAGACGTCGCCTTCCTCACAGAAACCTGGATGAACGCCTCCTCAGCGCCAGACTTCGCCATCACCATCCCGGACGTATACAAGATCACCCGGAGGGACCGCGTCCACCAGACTGGAGGAGGCATCGCCATTGTACACAAGAACACCATCCGCATCACAACCAACTCCGACGACACCCTCACCGCCGCCGAACACCTCCACTTCCAGATACACACCGACCCCAAGACCACACTCAGAGGCACCCTCATCTACCGACCCCCGGGACCACGCACACAATTCAGCGAAGACATCGCCGACTTCATCAGCCCGCACGCCCTACTCTCCGCTGACTACATCCTCCTAGGGGACCCCAACTTCCACCTGGAGAACAACAAGGACAGCAAGACCACCACCCTGCTGGACAACCTCGCCAACCGCGGACTCAAGCAACTACGCCAGCCACACGCTTGATCCAGTCTTCTCCTCCAGCAACTACATCTCCTTCAGCCACTCCACCGGACTTCATTGGACTGATCACAGCTGCGTCCACTTCAGCTTCAGAAGAACCACGACCCACCACCACCCGCAACAGGTTCCTCGCAGGAACTGGAACAAGATCACCGCCGACCAGCTCACAGCCTCCCTCAGCCAGAACCCTCCCGCCAGCACAACGGACCCCGACGAAGCAGCCAGCAACCTCACACAGTGGATCACCAACGGCGCAGACGACCTCGCTCCACTGAAGACCCCTCCCAGCAGACCCGGCAGCAAGAAAGCCTCTTGGTTCACCGACGAACTTAAGAACTCCAAGAAGAACTGCCGCACCCTCGAGAAAACCTGGTGCAACGACCAGACCACAGACAACATGACTGCCCTCAAGCACGCCACCCGCAAACACCACCAGCTGATCCGCACCACCAAGAAGACAGCATTCAAAGAACGACTGGACAACAACGACCACAACAGCAAGGAACTCTTCAGCATCGTCAAAGAGCTCTCCAACCCCAGTGCCGGAAACAACGACATCACTCCCTCGCAAGACCTCTGCGACTCACTCGCCTCATTCTTTCACAGCAAGATCGCCGACATACACAACAGCTTCGGAGCACAAACCACGCACCCAACCAGCAAACCAACGCCCCCCACCACCACCCTCCGCGCCTGGACCCCGGTCAGCACCGAAGACACCAGCCGCACGATGAACACCATCCATTCTGGATCACCAACTGACCCCTTCCCCCACCACGTCTTCAACAAGGCCGACTCCATCATCGCACCCCAACTCTGGGACATCATCAACAGCTCTTTCAACCCCACCACCTTCCCGGAGGGCTGGAAGCATGCCGAGCTCAGCGCCCTCCTAAAGAAACCATCAGCGGACCCCACCGACCTCAAGAACTACCGTCCCATCTCGCTCCTCCCTTTTCCTGCCAAAGTCATCGAGAAGACCGTCAACAGACAGCTGTCCGCCTTCCTCGAGACGAACGGATCCCTCGACCACTCGCAATCTGATTTCTGAACCAACCACAGCACCGAGACCGCCCTCATCGCAGCCACTGACGACATCCGATCCCTGCTCGACAACGGGGAAACAGCGGCCATCCTCCTGGACCTCTCCGCAGCGTTCAACACTGTCTGCCACCGCACCCTAGTGCAGCGCCTCAGCAACATCGGAATCCAAGAGAAGGCACTGGAGTGGATCATCTCGTTTCTTGCCAGAAGAACCCAGAGAGTCCGCCTCCCCGTTCAGATCCGAGGCCACCGAAGTCATCTGCGGCGTACCACCAGGATCATCACTCAGCCCCACCCTCTTCAACATCTACATGAGCCCCCTCGCAGCCATCGCACGCCAACACAACCTCAACATCATCTCCTACACCGACGACACCCAGCTGATCCTCTCCCCCACCAACGACCCCGCCACCACCAGAACCAACCTACAGAAGGGATAAAAGACGTATCCGAGTGGATGAAGAACAGCCGCCTGAAACTGAACTCAGACAAGACGGAAGTCCTCATACTGGAATCAGCGCCCTCTGTCTGGGACGACTCATGGTGGCCCCCTGCCCTGGGCACCACTCCCAAACCAACGGACCACGCACGTAACCTGGGCTTCATCCCGGACTCCTCCCTCACGATGACCAGACAAGTCAACGCCGTCTCATCATCGTGCTTCAACACCCTGAGCATGCTCCGAAAGATCTTCCAGTGGATCCCCACCGAAACCAGGAAGACGGTCACCCAGGCACTCATCATCAGCCGACTGGACTACGGAAACACCCTCTACACCGGAACCACAACCAAACTTCTGAAAAGACTCCAACGCATCCAGAACGCCTCCGCACGACTCATCCTGGACATCCCCCGACACAGCCACATCTCCGGACACCTGAGAGACATGCACTGGCTCCCCGTCAGCAAGAGGATCACGTTCAGACTCCTCACCCACGCGCACAAGGCTCTCCACGACCTGGGCCCCAGGTACCTCAACAACCGCCTGACCTTCTACGCTCCCACCCGCCAGCTACGATCGACCAGCCTCGCCCTTGCGGCCGTTCCATGCATCTGCAGAGCCACCAACGCAGGAAGATCCTTCTCCTACCTGCAGCCAAGACACGGAACTCCCTCCCCATCCACCTTCGGCTGACCCAGGACCATCTCTCCTTCAGGAGCCAACTCAAGACCTGGCTTTTCGAGCAGTAGCGGACTCCTCTCACCAGCGCCTTGAGACCCCTCCGGGTGAGTAGCGCGCTATATAAATGTTATGATTGATTGATTGATTGTTGGATCTCTCCGCGGCGTTTGATACTGTCTCCCATATCATCTTACTAGATAGATTGAAGCATGTTGGAATAAACAACAAAGCCCTTGCCTGGATAACATCATTTCTGAGAAATAGAAACCAGATTGTCACACTAGGCAGCTACAAATCGGAAGGAAAGCCCATCTCCTCAGGGGTCCCTCAGGGATCTTCTCTGAGTCCGACCCTCTTTAATCTATACATGTCCCTGCGGCTTTCCCTGATTGACTCCTTCAACATTGAAGCAATTGCTTACGCAGATGATACACAACTGATTCTCACCCTGGATAAAAACTCAACCACAGCTGAAGAAAAATTTCCACCTCTGCCTCCCCTCGGTAATGAAGTGGATGGAATCAAATCATCTCAGATGCAATAGCTCTAAAACAGAGATCATGTTGTTTGGAAAATCAAACAATTTCAAACCCACCTTATGGTGGCCTTCAAATTCAGACCCCCCGCCCAACACAGTAGATACCATAAAAAAAGTAGGCTTCAAATTCTACCCTACGCTTTCTTTTCATAAGCAGGCACTTACTGTGGCAGGTAAATGCTTTCAAATTATAAGAACCCTAAGAAAATTTGTTGACCTTCTCCCTCTGCATGCTAGAAAGACAGTGGCAGCGGCTTTGATCTTATCACGCTTAGATTACTGCAACAGCCTTTATGCAGGAACTAAAAAGATGGTGGTAAAAAGATTGCAAGTGGTCCAGAACTCCGCCGCTAGGCTGGTACTTGGGCTCCCTAAGCGCTCTTCCTCAGCCGAAGCATTAAAAATCCTCCACTGGTTACCTATCCACAAAAGGATCCTGTTTAAGGTATTAAACACCAACTATAAAGCCATAAGTGAAACTGGGCCACAATACCTGAGAAAGGAAATTAGACCCTACAAAACCAAACGAACCTTGCGGTCTACATCAGAAAACCTACTCACCATCCCCAGCTTTAAAATGAAAACCCGGGGAGGAAAAACCATGACAGCAATGGGTTCAAAGGCCTGGAACAATTTGCCAACACAACTAAGGCACACCAATAACGAACCCACCTTCAGGAAGCTCCTAAAAACCTGGATTTTTGGTACCCCAGACCATCTAATCCTATCGCTAATATAATCCCTCTCACCCTCCCCCTGCTTATTCCTCCTTCTCGCCCTGCCCCATCCTGTCTCCTGTCTTCTCTTCTGCTGATGTCCATAACAGCGCCAAGATGCTCCCTGGAGTGAACGTTGCGCTATATAAAAACCCACTTTATTCATTCATTCATTGCTGCAGGGTGTCGTGTACCTCTGGTATGGGTGCAGCACAGCTCTGGTATGTCGTGCTGTCCTTCATCTTGGTGGAGGAACAGAGCTGATGCACCACTTTGGGTCTTGGTGTTGCATTAGAGTTGCTGGGGAGTAGAAAGTCAGTTTTACCAGATTCTGTGGTTTGGCGTCTGCTGGCACAGAGGAGCAGAGCCTCCACTCCAAGGGAGGTTCTGGGGCAACTTGCTGAAGGCCAGAGGTGCTCCAGTATTCTTGAAGTGCTCACAGTGTAACGGCAAGGCAGCACATCCCAATTAATGAGTCTTAGAAGCAGGAGGAAGTGGTTGGCGCCAAATTCTCTGCAGCAGGGCTTCACTTCTCACACAGCTGCTCTTCTTGGTTTGTTTCTTCTAGTACATTGAATATAAGGTTCAAGGTCTATGAATGCCACCTAAATACCAAATTTAAGGGTGATAAAAGGTGTGAAAGGTAGAAGCCAATGGAGTACCTAACTTTAAATTGTCTACATTCTCTAAGTGACCACTTCCTTTTGGAAGGGGCACTACCCTAGCCCTGATAGGTTATTTTTCTACCATCACAAGTTGGAGAATTGTGAAAAACTGTGTCCACATTACCTGCCCCACCCTAGGGATTGTGCTGGCTGAATGTGGGCACACCTCCTAACTTCACTCATTTTCCTACCTTTTCCCCTACCAGATGTGGAGCAGGACAGGGGTTGCCATCCCCTACTAACTGGGAAATCCAGGTCCCTACTTCAACAGCAGCGTTGCCCTTGAAGCTTCCTGCTCTGGTGCCAAACATCTAAGGGTACAGTGAAGCCAATCCAATCCAAAAATTCTTTATTTCGGTCTTTTTAGACCATAAAAGATACATGGCATATACATTTAAATACTATATTAAAAAGAGATTGCAATTTTAAAAACACATTACTAAACACATTACTAAAAATTAATTTCCAGGTTGTTCCAGACATGATAAGGATAGAAAAGCAATTCATAATTAGGAAAAACATTTCATGCCATGACTAGAAAGCACAATCCATAGTTGTAAAACAATTTCATATTTGCGGCATTTGTGCATTTAACAATTTTTTCCTAATCTGCCACATAGCCATAATACATTTTGCCACTGCAAAGACTATGTGGGGCAGGGTACTAGTTCTTAATACTCTGTACGCAAGCATATGGCTCCTAAAACCCAAATTCCTGTATAGGGGGACCAGCCAGTGTTTCCTTGGTCTCTGGTATGCAGGACAAAAAAGAAAAGATGGGTTTCTTCCTCATCATGGGAGTTGCAGCCTGGACAGGTTTTATCGTCCCTCTGTAGCCATTTGCAGGTGAGGGTTTTAATGGGCAAAGTGCCAAGTCTCCACTGTATGAACAGCTTCCTGGCTAAAATGGGGAAGATAATGTCCATAAAACCTTCGAATTCATATGAATTTTTGGATTGTAAGAAGCGTTCAGTTAGGGTGCCATTGTTAGTTGCAGTCAGGAGGAGATCTAGGCTTTTCTCCTTGTGAATTTGGACTAATCGTTTACGGGAAAGCCTTTGACAACCTAGTTCTGGAGCCTCCCACAGCTCAGGCAATTTTAAACGATACAGTTCCTTCTTGACAAAAGCCAGCCAGGGAATTCTATCTCTCTGATTCAGGTCTATTAAATGGGCGAGATCACTCCTATAGTGTGCAAGCTCACTGGTGGACCAGAGCCTATGCCAGAATCTTAGTGGCTTAGACTCCAGCTCCGCAGCGATAGAGGGTAAACCCACATCCAATCTCAAGGGAAACAAAGGTGTGCCACGGGGGAGGGCCAGAAGACGTCTGAGAAATATGTTTTCCACTCTGGCGAGATCTATGCCCCCATAGCTCGCTGCCATAAGATGCAGCCGCTTTGGCTTGCATTTTGTACATTTCCAGTGCCGGACTTATCGGTTTGAAGGTCGAGGAATTTACAACCTTCAAAATTGCACCAGATAGTTGGGACAGCTTTAGCCGAGATCTTGCAATTTGGGGGTCCCAGGATAGATTCTCATGTAATGTTACCCCCAGATATTGAAAGGTTGTGACCCTTTCCAGGCTAACTGAGCCGAGGGTGGGATTAGGTCTGGTTTTTGGGGATGGATTGAAGATCATGAACTTGGTCTTCTCTGTATTGATCTCTAGACCATGTTGTCTACAGAAAAGACCAAATCCATCTAAAATCCTTTGAATCCCCATTGGGGTTTTGGAAAGCAGGAGGGTATCGTCAGCAAACATAATAGCTGGGACCCTCCTGCCTGCCAAAAGAGGGGCGTCATTGTCTTTAACATTATCAAGGTGAGATATAACGCTGTTAACAAAGAGGCAGAACAG
Organism: Lissotriton helveticus; assembly: GCF_964261635.1. Taxonomy (NCBI): domain Eukaryota; kingdom Metazoa; phylum Chordata; class Amphibia; order Caudata; family Salamandridae; genus Lissotriton; species Lissotriton helveticus. Next base: position 1,789,458,568 of record NC_136061.1, read on the forward strand.
GGTTGGCGCCAGGACACAACCCTGCCTTAGCCCTCTGAGAACAGGAAACCTTGATAACAGCACTCCATCCCTCCCGCACCTGACCTGCGCATAATTGCCATCGTGGAGCCTAATTATGGCATGCAACAGTTAAGTTGGGACACCCAGCTCCCTTAGGACCTCCCACAATTTTTTCCGTGGGACCAGATCAAAGGCTGACCTCAGATCCACGAACACCATGTATAGCCTCCCCCCCTCGATCCTCACCGTTTTCCAGTACAGGAGCATGAGGCGGAAGACCTGGTCCATGGTGGACGTGTTTTTTCTGAAGTCAGCCTGGAGGGGACTCAGGATTTGATTTGCCTCCATCCAATCAAGGAGACGGTCCAGGAGAAGACGAGAGAAGAGTTTTTGGGGAACATCTATGAGGCTGATCGGCCTGTAGTTGGCTGGGAGAAGAGGAGAACCCTGTTTATAAATTGGCACTATCTCAGCTCCCAGCCAAGTACAGGGGATCTCCATACCTCCCAGAATGGCATTAAAGAGAATAAGGAGGTACGGGCCCCAAATCTCGGGATGGAGTCTAAAAAGGTCACTGGGCAATCTATCCAATCCCGGGGCCTTCCCCATTGCTAGTCTCTCTACTGCACTAACCACCTCGCCAAGAGTGAATTCCAAACCAACTGCAGGGATGGATATATCATCAGAGGCCACTTCATAGGCGGGCTGTTCAGTGTCTTTGTACAGTTTGCCATAGTGGGCTTCCCAGGCAGATGGTGCAATGTTAGGCTCCACTGCAGCTTTAACTTCTCCTGTGCCATTATTTACCAGGGACCAAAATGTTTTTGAGTCCCTGGTTTCTAATGCAGAGGAGAGATCCTGCCAATGATTCCAATCCCACTCCGTCTTTGCCAGAGCCATGGCTTCCTTATACTCGCGCCTGAGTCTGGCGACCGTGCCCTTGTCTGAACCTGCTTTAATGGAGGCAATTAACTCTGACTTAACCTTTTTGCAGGAAGAATTGTACCATGTTGAGGTTCGGGTCTGTTTGCGTCGTGGAGCTGCTACTGGGTAGAAAACCTCCGCTAGTGGTCCCACTAGGTTTGCGTGGATGCGTGCCAATTTATTACTAAAATCTGGGGATCTAGGCTGATTAATTAGTTCATCTATTTCCACAAACTTCGGGAGTGAAGCCATTGTGGAGCTAGAAAACTCGTATTGATAAGTATCCAGCCCATGTACTCCCTATGGCTTCCCTGTGTACTTACAATATCCAAGAATTAACTGAATTTTGTAGCATCATATCTGCTCCTGCAGATATGTTCACACATGGGACATAGTGCACCCTACCTTTGGGCTATAATGCCTGTAGTAGGGATGACTTATCTATACCTCATGTAGTGACTATAGGCATGGCACTTAGGGCTGTGTGCCATATCAGTTTTCTCTGAACCAAGACATTCAGCCTGCATTGGAAGTTGTCATGGTCTTTGCAAGATATCCCTAGGGTGGTATAATTTGTGTTGCCGCTCTAGAGGACCTCCTTCAGCGCCCATGCCCTGGATACCAGGGGTACCATTTACTAGGGACTTGCAGAGGTCACTGAAGTGGTGCCAATAATGGTACTGATTTGGGAAAGAGATTTGACACTGGGAATCTGGTTAGCTGGGACCCTGTGCATTTACAATTTGTAATCACATCAGGCATTAAGCAAAAGTGGGGGCTTACCATGTCAAAAGAAGCACTTTCCTACAACAACTACTTCCCCGGGCCTCATGTTGATAAGAAACGCAAGGTCTTGTGGACCTACTGTCCCCTAGGGCCACCACCTTCTGGGGCTACACATAATGAAATAGATAGGAGGGGGCTGCAGGACACCCCACACCCTGGGGACCACCACCTACCTGGGGCAATTACTTTTTCCAAAAGTGGGAGGGGGTCATGTGGCTCCCCTCCCGAGCCATGTACGGCCTGAGTCCACCACCTTCCCGAGGAAAGCCCTAAAATAAGAAAGGAGTGGGACTGCGCAACCCACCTCCTGGAGCCACATATGGCCCTGTGGACCTCCATCCCTCCGGCCTGATTCCTGCTATCTCCAGAGGTGCCCACCCTTGGGAGATAGCTATTTGTTTTTCCTTGGTGGGAGCTGACAGCTTCCACCAAGAAAATGCTTGATGGAAGCCGGGTTTCCATCTCTTTCCCTGCCGACAGACATGTGGGCAGGGAAAGAGATGAAAGTAGTTCTCTTGAACACAGGCATCTGCCTTTCCAGCAGCTCCCTATGTGTGAGAGCAATTCCGGCTCCTGCAGGAGGTGTGATGTTGGCTGGGACGCTGTCCCTAACATGTACAGGGGGTTACTAGGTGAGACATGGGCACCCAGGGGGACATGGCCATGCTCCGGAGTATGGAGTCCCTGGAGCTGAAATCGGACCAGGTAGGGGGTCCGCGCAGCCCCCCTCCCCCATTGAATTATGGCTGGACCCTGGGGATGGGGTCCACTGGGCTGCAATCAGACCAGGGAGGGGGGACTGCGCATCCCCCACTCCTCCATTCAATTTTGATCTCCACAGGAAGCACTTACAAATATAAAACAAGCATTTGCAATGCAATAGGTCTCACATTTGCCATATTTACAGTTATTGGCATTGTAATGTTATTGTTCTTTATTCATGTATTTGTTGTGTAGTGTAGTGGTTGTATGTGGTGTGTAGTGAAATGATATTAGTCGTATTAGAATGGTTGTTGTTTTAGTGGTGATCAATTATGTGTTGTGTAGTTTGTTTGTGTAGTAGTATTATGTGGTATGGTGAATAGATAGTGGTAACAGTTGTAGAGAAAAGATGGAAAAGTAGAATGAGTGGTATATGTCGTTTATAGAGGTAGTTATTGATATTGAGAGACAGGATGAGAAATATTGAGTGAGAAAGAGAAAGAAGGAGTGAGTAGGTAATACTTGTTTAAATACGTTTTTTTGTTTATTAGAAGATAGATTAATAAGAGGATTAGTGTCAGTGTTTGTAGTGATATTTTGAACATAGTTGTGTATGAAGCTGTGTGTAAAGATGTGCAGTTAAGTATTTTATTGATGTGGTGATATTGTATGGGATAGTGAAATAGATGGGTGATAGAGTAGTAGAGAAATATAAAGGTGTAAGTGAAAGGGGTATTTGTTAGGAGGGTGGAATAAGAGAGGTGTATTAGTTATAGAGTGAGAAGATTTAGGAAGGTAGTGTATGTAAGTAGGGAGTTTAGAAAGAAGATAAGTAATGTGATGGAGGATTGATATGGTGTAGTGGTATATGTTGGTTAACATTTAATGATGTATTTTCCCAAATAACTAAGTATAAACAAATAAAACGGTTTCCTTCTTTTTTTTTTCTTTTGTAGACACACATATAGCATTTAAGATTGCCCCAAATTGTTTATTCTAATAGCCAAAATAGTACCAGTAGTATAAACCTTAAAAGTTCAAATATAAAGTTGCCAATGTGGTGGAAAAATTAAATTGGGAAAAAATATTTTTGAGTGAAATTACTACCAGTGTGCGTAATAAAATTATTAAAAAAAATGTATGTGTGTGTTATTCTTATATAAACTTTGCATAATTGGGTATGTAATCTTTGGGGTTCTGTAAATTGTTTTGGTTTTGCTAAGTGTGTGTTTTAAGGTTCACATTTGTGAAACCGAAAGTTGAATTAAGAAAATAAATCTGTGGGGGTAATGTGTGTGGAACGCAAACCCAAAAGTGTGAGGAAAAATGCGTTGGTGTGCTATATAATAATTCCAGTGGCATGGTGATGGTGCTTTTGATTTTGCCATAAAAAGTGTCAGACTCTAGTACATCTGTACCATTAGCATATAGAAATTACCATGTGTAAAAAACTCTGTACCCTTGCAAGTTTCCCATGGTACATTTCCACTTCTGAAGAAATATAAGTGGAACCTACTCCAAAAAATTATAGCACTTCCCACAAATAAGCATGCGGGTGCTTGCGTGTGTGGAGGGAGGGTATTCACAAGTGAGGCCTAATTGTGGGAAGTGCTCTGATGTTGTGGAGTTCCAGTTAGATGTCTAAACAGGTGGAGCTATATGTTGTAAAAATCTCCATGGTACGGAGTGTTTTCGAAACTGTAATTGCTATATGTGATAAACTATGAATTAACTTTAAGACCAAACTTAGGGTGTAACTGTATCCATGATATACGTGTATAAGGGTAGCAATCTGTTACACCTTCCTCCCATTTGGTACACCTCCCACTACTTCTTTTCGCAGGATTACTGGTTGAGGGACCATAAAGTAAGCAGGGATTTTAAAAAGTTGTTTGTAAATTCCAATTTCATTCTCTCCACGTAGCGTAAGCCACAAATAGGAAGCCAAAAAGGGACAAACTTTGCAAAAGAGTTAACCTAAGGAAGTTCCGATAGGCTTTAGGATGGCTCAGTGGCTTCACTGTGCTTGCAGGACAAAAATAACTCATTACTTCTTATAGCAGATTTACTTGCTGAGCGAATATAAAGTAAGCAGCAATTAAAAAAAAATTCTAGATACCTATGTTATCCTCTCAATGCAACTTAAGCAAATAATAGGAAGCCGATAAGGGGCAAACGTTGGAAAAGGGTTAACACAAGGAAGCTGAGATAGGCTTCAGGATGGCTCAGTGAGTTAATTGTGTTCACAGCAAAAACATAAATGGGCAGATTTACTACTTCTGGCCAGGCACGGCCCTTGCAGGGCGTTATACCGGGGCGGTGGTGTCAGGCGGGGGAGGGTCAGGGTGGGAGGTTGTAAAATGCGGGATATGGACCATTCCAGGTAAGTACCGAAAAAATAAAATAAAACGAATTTCGTTACCTGCGCTTCATCGCCAAATGTGATGCAGCGCGGGCAACAACATTCGTTTTTTTTTTCCACCAGCTGAAAGGCGGCATAGCTCCAGCAAGGCTTGGGGGTGCCCTATCCCTAACATGCTGCATCAATCCTTACGCCTGCTTCAAGCAGGTGCAGGATTTTGACGCAGCATGGCCTTAAAAGTGACTGAGTGAAATCTTGTACATTTCACTCAGCCACTTTTAGGAGGCGTTGCTGCCAGGGCCGGACTGGCTACCGGGCAGTTGTGTCTGCTGCCGTGCTGGGGGCTTATTTCGTTGATGGGGACCTGCGTGTGCAAAACGAAATTCGTTTTGCTTTTTTTATTTCAAATCGCACGCAGGTCCCCATCAACGAAATAAGCCCCCACCACAATGAAATTAGACCCTAGCTCGGCAGCACACACAACTGCCCGGTAGCCAGTCTGGCCCTGGTTGCTGCGCCGGAACGCCTCCCCCCTGTGCCGGAACGCCTCCATGTGGCGCAGGGCTTTACAACGTGACGCATCTCCCAGATGCGTCACGTTGTAAATACCCCACAGCATGGCGCTGGCTTTGCGCCGCGCTGCATCACAAAAGTGACGCAACAGGAGAGTAAAAGAGGCGCAAGGGGCTTGTAAATCTGCCCCAAAGTGTTAATGGGTTAAAATGTCAAGCTCTGGCAGGGCCTACTTAAAATTCCATCCTCCCTAAGTTGCAAACCTTAGAACCAATAAAACTGGTGAAAAGTAATACCTTTTATTTAAAATGCTTTGATTCAACAAATGCGGCATTAGCAGGCTCGCCCCCCACCTGCATGTAAAAGTAACATTCATGCTGCTCCCAATGTCTACCGCTGGGGCACTAACAACGAGTTATTCAATATCCGTTGTGGGTGTGACTCATTATTTCAGACCCAAAATAAACCATCACAGATGCAACAATTCTGGCTGATATGTTTCACTCCAATAACTACAACAGTATTCGCCGAGGGGCTCCCTGTTGAAAAGTGCACATACTGCATAAACAGCATAACTTGTATTTAGATGACATTGTCTGTTTGCTAAAGATTTTTTATAAGGACAGCACCATCTGTTTAAATATGGCAGCTTGGGAGTTTATTACACATGGTAATTGCTATACGCAAAAAATCTTGCATTAGTTTTAGTAAAGTTCACTGGAATTATGTCATTTTGCAGCTGCGGCGTCTTCAGCATTTTTAGGAACTTGCCGCATTTGCCAGATGATCCATAAACTGTTGCATAAACTGCAGATTTCATACAAAAAATGTTTGAAGCAGAAACATATTAAAAGTTACTAAAAACAAGATTAATTCTGTTGCCGCATAGCGACAGCCCTTTGAAATGTTCACTAGTAACTCATCTATTGCTTTTGGCTGTGTTTGTGTGTTAAATTGATAGTAATAACATAAAACCCTAGTTCGAACACTGCAAAAATGTATAAATGGAAAATCAATCAAGCAATACTATCACAAAATATTCTATATAACACCACATAATATGATTTTTCTTGCCATAAATGTTGTGAACCCTGCTCTATAATCTGGACATCTCCGCTGTTGCATAATTCCAGTGCCCCTGTTTATCACTGCTATCCCTATATAAACAGGTTTGAACAAACCACAATGTACTAGTACTACACTGAACAAACGCCAAATAAACCTGTCTGCTGCTCTGTAGGAAAACATTGGTTCCATTGGCACCTGGCAAGTGTAAAACATAAATAATTGCAAATTTGTTTACCTCAGATGTGGTGCAAATTGACTAATGTTGTGTACAAAATTAAAAAAATATATATTAACCGACCTTGCCCCTGCCTAGCTATAAGAAGGGATAGTAGAAAAACATTGTTACAGTTAGATTAAATTATAATACAAGTGTCAAATGAAAACATGGTTAAAACAAGATATACAGAAAGCGCTACATGTCAGACACAATATTTTCCCCCAAAAAAACACTGGAATATTGTTAAAAAATATATAATTAACACCGCGCATACAGTTAGCGCTACATTTTAATGGGAACTAATATTTATAATGCTAGATATATAATAGTAGTTAGGATAAAAAATGTACCAATACAAAATGTAAAAAAACACAGCAGGAATAACCTCAATGTGCTTTATACACCTCATACATCTGGCACCTAATATGTTTGTGAAAAAGTGCGCTTACAATAATATTTTGAGAACTACTTACTATATAAAAATGTACCAAAGTGAATCTTAACTTATTCCTCACTTGTTTACCATTTCTATAAATGTTTACGCAAAAAAGTTGCAGATACTTTAACAAGGCTTTTTGTCATTCCCTTTAGAGAGCATTTGTTGGGAGAAACAGTCAATTAACAAAGTAAGTAGAGTAAATTAGAAGCAGATGTTAAAAACTGTTGTAAATTTCCCAAGCTGTGCAGATTTTTTTCATCCTTGTTTGAAGCATGTGTGCATTTTATTGCACCGTAACCATGTTTTTGTGAAAGTAACAAACAAAACAACAGACGCATGGGAGTGGGGGTGTCAGATGTTGGAGGGTGGAGAAAGGGTGACAGAGAGGAATACTGTGGTTAAGGCAGAAAGTGCACCAAGTGCCATATATGTATTACTAACGGCGCTCTAGGGCCAATATGCCATGGGTACAAACCTTTATTTTGCAACTATGGTAAAATAGCACCATCAAAAATGTGCAACATCTACATTAATGTGTTTTCAACGGTTCCTGAGTGCTACTCCCACTGGTCCTCCATACACATTTGCACGGTCGAAGAGACAAGCATATGTCGCACTATAAGAATGAAATACGCGCTTGATCTGCAAGGCTACTACCGTTCCTTTGAATGATACGATTCTAAATATGTTGTTGATCACTGCTCACTCATACTGCATCTTTTATGCACGGAAAGCAGTTAATTTGTAAAGGTTAGGTTTAAACCCAGATGTTGAAGGTCTCTGTTGCTGTCTGGAAACAATCAATATCCTTTGTTTTAGTGAAAGGCTCTAGCAACATAATGGGCAGATAACAGTACATGGCGATGTATTGCTTTCTAGGTTAGCTTACCACTGCAGACCGGTCCCTGGAGAAGGCTCTGGAGAAATATTTAAAGGTCAAAAGGTTTCCTCTGTTAAATATAAATCCTAAATAAGTGACAAAATTATGTGCAAAACAACAATTGGTTCTCAAAATAAAAACAAGGTCTATTCAATACGAAACCCCTTTCAGCCAAGGACCTGCAAACAAATTATGCATATAAAACTACAACTTGTTCGCAAACACAGTCCATTGCCAAACACATAACAAAATAAAAGCTGTTTCAGATGGGTGGCAGCTTGAGTGGGAGATCAGCCCTGAACCAGGCACGGATGTATGACATTACAACGCATGCTTTTACCACGCATGCCTTTACAACGCGGTTTTTACAACGCATGCCTTTACAGCGCATAGCGCTTTGGGGTGCTGGATAGTGAATAGTTTAATTTACTATTCCAACTCCAGTCCCCGTGGATAATAGGGAAGGTGTTGGATAGTAAATTAAATCTATTCCCTATCCTAGAGCGCCCCCCAGCGCAATGCGTTGTAATGGTTTGCGTTGTAAAAGTTGCGTCGTAAAGGCACTGCGTGGTAAAAGTTGCGTTGTGAAGGATGTCTCCCCCAGGCACAGCCTCTCTAAGGAGGAGGACAGGAGCTGGTCAGGATGCAAAACCAGGGAGGTGGGGACACGCGGCTGCTTGGATTTAGTTGCCAGCCTGAAATGCCTGCCTCTAGTTTGTGGTGCTTACAGGGGAACAAAAATATCCCCAAAATGTCCTGCAGCACTTGGAGAAAATCAAAGTTAACATTTACAGGCTACCTGCACCTTTAGAAGATTCCTGACTTGGCCTCTCATTCACCACATTCCACAGATACAGCACAGCCTAAAACATTAGCAGAACACCCCTTTGGTAGCATCTCCAGAGCATAACAGCTGGTCTTCTCTGGCTTGAGAGGAGGTGGGAGAGACAATGCTGCAAGAAAATGCAAGTAGCTACAGGCGGTAGGCACCCACTGTCTAACACGAGCAGGGCAGGAAGAAAATTAATAAAAAAATCACCCTACTAACTGATAAACACAACCAAACACACTGAAACTGTACTTAGTCCCTGCTCCCTGGGAGGAACAAAGAGTAAAAAGAGGGACATGGGGGCGTGGCCAAGATGGCGGAGTGAGAGGTCGCACTCCCTGCGAGCTCCCAGGAACCTGGACCCCTGAGCCCTGTTCTCGCGCTGATCTCCCCCCATCGGCTCACGCCTTGCAGCGGAAGCGGCGGTGCTCCCGTTGATCTGTCTTGAGTCCGCATCTGACCGAGGGACTCCGCCGGAGGCTCTCTGCAACGCGGGCCGGCGCGGACGCTAGGGGCGAGAAGGGCCGCGGCCTGCGGCCTGTGGTGGCATCAGGAGGCGAAGTGGCCAGGTCCGCGGCGATTCCTGGGGGAGCGAACTTATCGACTGCCCGACAGAGGCTTCTGCAGAGCAGCGGACGGGGAACGTGAGGTGACCGGAAGTGGTCTGCGGTGCTGCCGCGGCTCCTCCACCAGCCGGGAGCTTCTACGCAAGGCCGGGGACGCGGCCTGGAGGCAGAGCTTCTTGGGTCCTCGCGCCGGACTAGAAGGGTGCAGCGCTTGCCATCGGCAGCTGTGCGGTGAGTGGACTGTGGGAGCTGAGAGGCAAGGGCACCGGGGCCCGCTTCGAACAGGCCCCACCACTGGAACCTGGCCGTGTGTGGGGCTGGCCGTGAGGCCCTGTCTTTCGCGGTGCAGCCTCGGGACAGTACATGAGGAGAGGCTTCCCAGCGCGGGCATAGCGACTGGCCAGTCCACCGCATGGCACAGGGCTGCTACCAGGAGAGGCCCGAGCTTGAGACACGGCAGGGAGCCCGGAAACGGAGGCACGGAGGTACTGGCCCAGGCACAGAACACGCGCCGGTTCTGCGTCAGTAGCTGACTGGGGCAGCGGCGCCTTGGGGGAGCCATACGCAGGAGCCGGAGGGGGCCGAGTCCCTGAGCGACCCCCGTAGGGGGGTGCAGTGGTGGTCAGCTGAGGCGGCCGGTGGACTACCGCTGGGGTCTGCTGTGGGGGACGGCAGGAACCGACCGAGGGCTGTTCCGGGGCTGAGCAAACACCTGGACCGCGCAATCTCTGTCTGCAGCAGTGAAGTCCACCCATAGATCACTGACAGGCTGGTGTCGGGTGGAGAGCCCCGAAACGGACGTCTTGCCGGTCACATTTGGTGCCCACTGCGGTCCGGATCTCGCAGGGGATCGGACCTGTTCCACGCGCATCGGCGCAACCCACTGAGTGGTGAACCAAGGACACACCGGCCATTACTGGGCTTCTCCACGCGGCGAGCGCTTGGGTGCCCCCGAGCTCTGGGGCAGAGGCGAGCGGCCCCGCCGGTGGGGACAGCCGGACCGCCAGTGAGGGGCGGGGCGGACACACCGGACTCCCAGTGATCCCAGCGTATTGTTGACTGTCCCCAGTGGTCGGGGACCCGCTGTGTCCCTCCCGAGCAGCTTCTACCTCCAGGATGGCCAGCAACAGAGGGGGGAAGAAGGGGGAGCGGAACTTGCCAGGGATGCTGAATAGGGTATCCTCCAAACAGGATAAAGGACAACATTCACCAGGCCCCTCACGCAACCCGCCTGACGCGGGAGGAGGTGAGCCACCAGTCACTAGGTCCTTCCTGGAATCTCTTTTCAGCTCGCTGCGGGAGGACTTCCAGACTTTAAAGCAGGAAGTGGTCGGTGAAGTCAGAGAGGTGCGGAGAGAGGTGGATAGTCTAGGTGAAAGAGTGGCTAGTATGGAGGAGGCCGGACACTCGAGAGATGAGGAGGTCGAACATCTACAGCAGGAGGTACTGCAACTGCGAGAACAACAGCTGGACCTCCAGGTCCATGTGGAGGACCTGGAAAACCGGATCCTGCCGGAACAACATCCGCATCCGGGGGGTGCCATCCAAAGAAGAAGGAGAGGATACTGCTGGTTACCTGCAGACCATGTTCAGGGAGATATTGGGAGAGCCGGAGGACTTTCCTATCAGGATTGACCGGGCACATAGGGTGGGCATGGCGCGCCGGTCCTCGGCGCCCCCGCCGGATATTCTAGCCTTCCTGCCAGACTTCCCACTCAAGGAACGAATCCTGCGTGAAGCGAGGAAACAACAATCCCTCCAATTCCGTGGGCACGCAGTTGTGCTTTTCCAAGACTTATCAACAATCACACTGCAAAAACGCAAGTCGTTCAAAATAGCCACAGATTTTTTGAGAGCCCAGGGGGTGCAGTACTCCTGGGGACATCCTTTCCGTCTCATCTTCCGGTGGAATGGCGTCCTCCATCAGCTCCGATCGCTCCAAGACACTTGCGAGCTGCTGGGGATCACCGCGTCGGACTAAGATGCCCGCACGCCACGGAGGAGGCGCATCACCAGAGATGGCTGGCAGAGGGTCCCTGAGCGACGGTCCTCTACTTCTTCTGCTCGACCGGACTCGCCTACCATCCGGGCCGGATGGACGGGGCGCTCCGGGAGACGGCCGGTCACACTGCCTCGAGTAACATCGCACTGACAGCTTGAGTCAACTCCGGGGGAGATCACCACAGCTTCCTTCGCATTGCAGGTTTGGGGGTTCTGGTGGTGGGGGGGTGAGCGGGGGTGTAGTGGCTGGACGTCCACTTCAGTGACTTACCACGGACTTGTCCCTTGTGGACCGGTTTGGGACTATGCCGTTCTGGAACTTGCTGGGGGTGGGAGGGGTGGGACTGGTGGGGTGTGCGGGCTGTTTTTCTGAGGGGGGGAAGTTGGGTGAGAGGGAAGGGAGGGTGGTGAGGAGTTTTGGGAGTTTGGTTAAGGGAAGAGGGCTGGAGGGGGGGATGGGGAGTTCTGGGTAGGGGTTGGGGAGTTCGAAGGGAGGGGATGGGTCGTCCAGTGCACTATACAGGTCTTGCGCGTGTTCGCAGCATTCATATACCTTGCCTCGCTCGGGTGAGGACATTGCGCTTTCACTATGCCTTCTCTTATGCCTCCCAGCACGTTTGAGGTGGTGACCCTTAATGTTAGGGGTCTCAACAATCCGGTCAAAAGACGAGCGGTGTTGTCTCTCCTGGAGAACACCCAGGCTGATGTTTGTCTTCTTCAAGAGACACAACTGTTACACCCTGACACTTATAGACTGCGCTCACATAAATTCCCGACACAATTCTTTTCTTTTAGCACCACTAGGACGGCTGGAGTGGCAATCCTGGTGGCCAGACACTTCAGGGGGGACATCCTTCACAAACACACTGAACTCAAAGGTCGGCTATTGGCATACCGGTTTCGGATCGGGGGTATCGCCTATACGATTGGGTCCTTATATAGCCCTAATGAACAACAAGAACGCTTTTTGCGGTCCGCGATCACGGACATTACTGCTTCGCAAGATAGACATGTCATCATCGGGGGAGACTTTAATATGGTCTTTGACTCCGCCATGGACAGATCCGCGCAGCGCTCCCCGCAGGTCGGGGAGTTTTCAACTGAGTGTAAGGCACAGTTGTCGGAGCTGGACCTTCACGATCTCTGGAGACACATGCACCCCACTAACAGTGGGTACTCATATTACTCCCATGCCCACAAGACATACGCGAGGCTGCACCACCTCTTGGTCACGACTTCGGTGCGGGCGTTGGTCTCCGCGACGGACTTGGGAGTGCTGTCCTTGTCGGACCATGCCCCGGTCTCCGCCACCTTGGACCTGCCACCTGTGACCACTCCTCCCAGAATGTGGCGCCTCCGCGACACCTTACTTCACAGGCAAGTGGTGGTAGATCGCATCGAGTGGGCGATCCGAGAGTTTCTCCCCCACAACGATAACCCTGATACCACCCGGGCAAGGCAGTGGGCGGCCCTGAAGACGGTCCTTCGGGGGGAATTTTTGGCCGTCTCCTCTGCTGAAAATAATGAACGGCAGGCCAAGAGAGATGAACTTACCCGGCGTGTCCGCGAGCTCGAGCAGATGCACTGCAGGACGGGAGCTCCCAGAGTCTGGAAGCAGCTTAAGGAGACGAGGAAACTCCTGGCGGCCCTGGATTTGGACAGGGCGGAGTATGCTGCGCTTCGTCTACGTCATGCATACTACTCTGGGGGGGACCGCTGCGGCAGACTACTAGCTAATAGGCTCCGGGCGGCGCACCAGCGCCAGCTAGTAAAAGAGATCACTGATTCCGTGGGGACTGTGGTGTCCGAGGACACCCGTATAGCGGACATGTTCCGCAGCTTTTACGCGGAGCTATATGCTGGAGACCCCACGGATGTCACTGCGATGTCCACATACTTGGACTCGGTCACACTGCCCGCCCTGGACCCCTTGCAGGCGGAGCACCTGGATAGGGACATTAGACTAGAGGAAGTGATTTCTGCTATTGCCAGACTCAAGCATGGCAAAGCTCCTGGCCCAGACGGGTATACCTCACTTTTCTATAAAACGTTCTGCACGACATTGGCCCCGATCCTCACCCGCCTCTTTAATTCGTTCGCCATCCCGGGGGCCATACCATCTGACCTCCTGAGAGCCTCCCTTACAGTTATCCCCAAACCTGGGAAAGATCCGGTGCACTGTGGATCTTACAGGCCGATATCCCTTCTGAATGTGGATTTAAAACTGTACACTGGGATTCTTGCGGCCAGACTGGCCCCCCACCTGCCAGGACTGATTGAGCCAGACCAGGCGGGATTCGTTCCGGGAAGGCAGACGGTGGACAATACCAAAAGGATTGTGCATCTCCTGGAGAAGGCCCCTCGGATCCCTGGTGAGAGGATGATGCTGACTGTGGACGCCGAAAAGGCATTTGACCAAGTGCATTGGCCTTATCTCGAACAGGTATTGCGGAAGGCGGATATGGGAGACAGGTTCTGCACCATGATCCTCAACTGCTACCGACTTCCAACGGCGGTAGTGCGAGTGAACGGTTACAACTCGAAGAGCTTTAACATCGAGAGGGGCACCAGGCAGGGTTGCCCGCTCTCGCCTCTGCTCTTTGCCCTTTATACCGAACCCTTCGCCCAATGGGTGCGTAACAATCCGGCGGCGACGGGGGTGCGGTTCGGGGGCTTTACGCACACTGTAAGCCTCTATGCGGATGACATCATACTATCGCTAGACAAGCCCCGGACGGCCCTTCCGGCATGCATCGAGGAGCTAGACTCCTTTGCTGCTGTCGCGGGTTTTAGAATGAATGTGGGGAAATCTGTGGGAACTAGGGCATTGGAATCGCGGCACACTTTCCTGGCTAGGCAGGATAGCTGCTGTCAAGATGACAATCCTGCCCCAGGTTCTTTATCTGTTCCGAGCCTTACCGCTCCAGCCACCGGTCGGGTGGATCTCACAGTTGCAGGCAGATCTCTTGCGCTTTATCTGGCAAGGCAAGAAACCTAGAATGCGCAGGACTCTTTCTATGTTGGCCCCGGAGGCGGGAGGGCTGGGAATACCGGATCTCCGTAAGTACTTTCAGGCAGCACAGTTGCGCTACCTGGTTGAATGGAGCAGGTGGGAATCAGACAAGCACTGGCTCTTCCAGGACCAGGCGGTGGCGGGCCGGCCTCTGCAGGAAGTCCCGTTTCTACGCCGGCCTCACCGGCCCAAGAATCTGTACGCCTCTTTTGTCACCAGAGTGCCTCTGCAGGTCTGGGATGCCACTAACCTGGCGCATACTCTTACTACGTTCCCGTCGCCACTTACACCGCTGGGGGACAACCCGGATTTTACTCCGGGATGGAACGGGGAGCCTTTACCCATTGGCGGGCGGCCGGGTGTCGAGCCTTGTGTCACATGTATGTCCCGGAAGGGGTCATCCCCTTCACAAGCTTTCGCCAGGAGTTTTCACTCCCTGAATCTGAGAGACTCCGCTATATGCAGGCTCGCCACTGGGCATTACACCCGCAGGTGCGGGAGTCGGCCGATAGACGGCTCCTTCCGTATGAACGTTGGCTCATGACGCGAACGTCCGACTCGAAGTTAATCACAGATCTCTATCAGCTTCTGCAACCGCTTTCTTCGCACCTCTACAACCCAGGAAGGGAACGCTGGGAAAGAGAATTGGGCAGGACCCTGAGCCACAAGGAATGGGAGCAGATATCGTATAGGGCGAGACACTCGGCGTACCACATGGGCCTCACCGAAACACTAACTAAGGTCTCTACCTATTGGTACTATACGCCGGAACGGGTCCATGAAATGGACCGTAGCAAGGACAGCACTTGCTGGAGGGGGTGCGGACTCCAGGGCACACTTACGCACATACTATGGGATTGTCCACTCCTGGGGCCTTACTGGAAGGAAGTGTTGGATGAAGTTGATTCACATTTTAATATAGAACTGCCACGTTTCCCCGCATACACACTGTTGGGACTTCCGAACCGGCTGATGTATCCCCTCAAATCCCGCAGGGGCAGACAGACAGATAGCTATAGCATTGGGTTCAGCTGTGCAGAACATTTTATTACATTGGCGCACAACCACACTACCCTCACTCACAGGCTGGCTGAACAGGTTATGGCACGTGCTGGTCATGGAAAAATTATCGCTTACAATGGCAGGGGACATAGAGCAATTTAACGAACTATGGCAACCGTTCCATTCTCTGCTGATTACTGAATTCCGGGAGCTCACTTGTCCTAAATACCTCCGCCTCTTGAGGCTCACGAGCCCTGAGGCATCAACCTCCTGAGGGGGAAAGGAATCCACCTCTCTCGCTTAAAGCGGCCGAGGCAGACGGCTGAAGACGACCTGTGCACTGGACGCTGAGGGGGTGGGGTATTGGGGTTTGTTAGGATTGGGGGGGTTCGGGACGGGCAGGTTATTTAATCATTGCAACACTGCATATCCGTTAATGCCGTTGTGGACCGGCCCGCGAACAAATCAGTCTCTGGAGATGTTCCGCTATGGGCGTGGCCTGGTCTGCACCGCTTGGATGCCTCATTCCTTCTGTATGTTTGTCTCTTTCTGTTGTACCAAATAAAAAATACTTTAAACCTAAAAAGAGGGACATAGAGCAAGGACTGGCCATTAACTAGCAAGGATTTTTAAAGGACAATGAAACAAACATATCAAAAGCGGTGGGATGGCTTTTAGCCCACAGAGAAGTATGCTAAAGCATACATGAGGTCATTCCCTTACGCTCAACCTAAAAAACAGGTTCCCCACCTGAAGCTCCACTTCTGTAAAGGACAAATGATTCTAACTCCTGGGCTTGGCGCAGGCAAAGCAAGTGTTCTTTCTCTGCAATTCCTTATTGAAAAATGATCTGAATGCTTTGTGGAGTTGAATGCATTGTTGATCTATTGGAGCACAATCTTTAGTGACTGTGATGAGTGGATCATTTCTTGTATTTACCTGGTGAGAGCAGAGTCCATTGTTCTTCTTTTGAATTGCTATGAGTATTCAAAATCACTTGGAAGCTTCACCGTTGGCCCCCACCCACATTAAAAGTATGCAAATGTCTTCCTGCCTTTTGGCAGGATGATGGATAGCTTAACAAGCGCCTGCCCCTGGCACGTTTCCCATCGATTTTAGAGATGTGTTCTTGATGCAGATGAATATAAAGACATCTCCACCAAACAAAAAAGCACTTACTTCATATAGTTAGGAAGAAGGACCCTTGTTTGGTGGGGATTTACCTCTCTATAGGCTCATTGTCTTCTCTATGGGAGGATACATGTTATCATATATTTCTGGATATGGACGCAAAAATAAAAATCCCATTGCCAACACAAATATATTGTCAATGATGACATTTCCTCATGCTCCATTATGCAGCTGTTGTGTAGAATATATACTGGAGGTAAAACCCAGTAATTAACCAGTAGAATATACTCCACTTTGGTAGATATTTCTTATGCAAACCAGTAGACTATGTTAAATAAAAGGGGAGGTGCAGTTCCTTTTGGCTGAGTTACTCACACACCTATTGGCACACCCACACAGACACAAAGATACCCACTCACACACTTTGGCGCTCACACACCCACTAACAGACATACTTAGACACTCATGTACCCACTCACAGACCCATACAGCTGCTCAAACTGCCCCTCACAGACCTATTCAGACACTCACCCACCCACTCAAAGACCTACTCAGACACATATACCCACTCACCAACCCATTCAGACACTGATGCACCGTCTTAGAGAACCACCCATACTCTCTGACACCCACTCACTGACCTACTTAGAGACTCATGCACCAACTTACAGACCCACTCAGACACTCTCACACCCACTCACAGACCCACTCAGGCACTCATTTAGACACTCATGCACCCACTCAGGCACCTACACACCCAATCAAAGACCCAATCAGACACTCACACACCCACTCACAGCCCCATACAGCAACTCACACACCTTCTCACAGACCCATACAGCTACTCATAATAATATAATAATAATCCACATTTGTAAAGCGCAAAATCACCCGTAAGGGTCTCTAGGCGCTGGGGGCCGTCGGGAAGATTAAGCAAGCTATTGCCCAGAGTCACATGGTGCTGGGCTAATCTGCTGCCGGTGCCGGGGATCGAACCGTGATCCCCAGATTCCAGAGTCAGTCACCCTGGCCGCTGCATATCATACCAAAAGAAACACTTAAAGACCCATACAGCCATTCACTCACACACCCACTCACCAATCTATACAGCTACTCACACACACATTCTCGAAGCCTACAGGTTAGAGTTAGGAATTAACAATAAAAAACCTTAGAAATTCACTGAAAACTAAAGGTGACAGAGATATTACAGTTAGGAAATAGAATTTAAAAAACCTTAGAAATTCACTGAAAAACAAACATTACAGGAATGTTATAATTGGGGTCATTTTTTACTCATACAAAACCAGTGCAATTCAGCAGTTATAGTTAGCAGAGCTAACTATGACTTTTGCCCCTGCTAAGCACTGCTTATGAACCAACATATTGCATTACTCATGACATGGTCAGTGACATCACTGATGATATCTCAACAGAGCCACTCACACCCATTCACACATCAATACAAGCACTCACACATCTACTTGCTTACTCATACACCCACTCATAGTTACTTTCTATAACAGCCACTCCCACACCCACTCAGTAAACCAAATAGCCAGTCACTCATCCACCCAGTCACTTGTACACACAGTCACTCACATATACAGTCACTCTCATAGCTCCTCAGACACCCATATAGCCACTCACATACCCACTCACCTAACCATACAGCCACCCATTCCTCCATACAGCTACACACACACCCACTTAGTAACCCATACAGCTACTCACACACCCACTTATTCACCCATAAAACCACTGAAACAATCATTCATACACTCAGTAATTCACATACCCGCTCACACACGGATACATAGTCACACAGCCTTTCACATAGTATATGTTAGAAATAGTATTACTCATTAGTAGTACAAAAAGTATAAACTCTTTTATACTGTCTTAGTATATATCTTTAACACTCATAAACATTTAGAAAACACTCACATTTACTGGATGATATCAGTGATGTCATGAGTGATGTCACTGACCATGTCATGAGTGATGTAATATGTGAGGTCATAAGCAGTGCAATGTGGGGCAATAATTTATCTCAAGTAAGTATAACTGCTGAAGTGGGTGTGTGAGTGGCTGTATGGGTATGTGTGTGGCTGTAATGGTCTATGAGTGGGTCATAACAGTACAGAATTCACCCAAAAAGTGAAATGACGCAAATCACATGAAGAAATAGTGAATACTTTCAGTGTATAAAGGAACAGTGTAAAGTCACCTACCTTCAGGCTCTTCAAACTGCATGACATTCAAGCTGTTTTGTTAATCAGTCAAAATAAGCAGTGCCATAGAATTTCAGAAATCAAGGAATAGTGTGATATATATGTTGGGCGGAAAGAATAGGCTACTCAATAATACTTGGAGTGCTGCTTTCTAAAGATTACTTAATTCCAAGAGTATGCTCCTGAAGGATATTTGAGGAATAAAATTAAATTAAATAAAATAACATTGCTTTAGGGGAAAACACTGAATAGATGACATTGTTTATAATCATAACTTTGTATTTTATTTTCTATACATATTTTCTCTTGGTTGAACTCTTTAGTTATCTGTGGTACCTTTGGGATAGAGCAAACAATATATTAGGATCACTTTTGACTTAGTCATGTAAACATGTCAAGTTGTATTTTATTTGCATGTATTTATATATTGCATTTATATATATATGTATTATAGCACTTACTCACATTGCGGTTTGCGGTTGGCTGTGTGTTTTTTCATTTTGAGTCTATTCGCGAAGTGGTTTCATTACCTGACTAATGATACTCAACTGACAAATGTGTCCACGAGAAGCATAAACACTTTGAAAGGTCAATTGTCATGGTTTGACTTCATTTCCCTAGCTTGACCTGACCTTCCTAGAACATGTTATACCCAAAACACCACATGGGTTGGACTTTATGTATATCTTTCGCCAGAGTGATGTAATGTTGCACAATGTGTTAGCTCAGGGGCACTGGTTGCATCACCCTCTGTGACTTCAAATATCAACAAAAAAATAAAACACTAATAACTTCCTGAACTCTAGACACAAACACACAATTTGGCATCTGCTTTATGATTAAGACAGAGAACTGTGATTCACTGTTAGAACGGTATTACTGTAATTAACGTCTCTTCTGAAAAGTGTAAAACTCTATGTTGAGAGTTTGTTAATGGCTGGAGAGCAGCAGGCATGTGTCCTGATGGGTTATGCCTCAGAAAATATCGCCAGATGTAGATGTTGGCATGCTACAGAGGGCAAGGTCTCCTTTTAAATATGTTTTGTACAGAGACGTGTTAGATCTCACCTCAAGGGCTAAAGTTGCATTTCTATTACAAGGCTTGTGTGCTGGGCAGCCCACATACTCGAGAATGCAACCACGAAACATGTGCAAGGCAGAAGTAGCTGAGGACAGCTTCCCTCTTATTCCTGACAAGCCCTTCTGCCAGCCCCATGCATGTGGAATTGCTCAGAAAACATACTTGCTTTGCTTTCACATAGCCCAGGAAGCTAGGATAATGTGTCCTTTACAGAAGTGGAGCTTCAACTGGGGCACCAGTTATGTTTACATTTGTGAGTGCTTGCTGTTGGTGTTTAATTTTTGTGAAATAATCAACAGGGCCAGAACAGAACCTCACCTGCCTGCTCATCCAACCAGAGTCCATCATTTTGCACAAAATTCTACCAAATTCAAGAGGGGGTCTTTTGGTAAGCTGTCTATCATCCTGGCAAAATGTAGGAAGACCATTGCGTACTTCTAAGGTAGACAGGGTGGGGCTAAACAGGCGATGCAGCCAGGTGCTTTTGCACATTTAAATACTTGTAGTCATTTCAAGGGAGAACCATGTACTCAGTATTAACCAGAAGAGGCATAAGAAACAACTCACTTGTCACAGTCTTTACAAATCGCACTCTGAGAGGGACCGTGGGGGAGCCCCAATGCCCCCCAGACTCTGGCATTGATCCTGCATGCAGGAAACAGCAAAAATACTGTTCCCTGCATGCAGAGGCAGGTCTTTCATTTGTTTTCCTGTCTGCCTGTTCTTTTTCTGTGAGAAGAGTTTCTGTAATTATAGTTTCTGAGAGAATTTGAATGGATCAATCCTGACTGTTGACGGGTCATTTTTAACCAAGGGACAAAAACTAAGAGCTTTATTAGTAATCTCATATGTTTCTTATTCAAGTGAGAGGTGGGAGGTGGTGGTCTCAGTGGCTTAAACTACCCAAAGGGAGGGGGCCTGATGTGCCTCCTCCCCTTTTGCTCAATTCGCGCTTGCCCCTGGGACCTGGTCCAACCAGGGGCTGAAATAGAAACAAGCGAGGGAGCCAGCGCTTGTGTTTTGTGAAAACATTTCAAGCAAATTCATGAATCCTCGTGATTTTGCAGAAAATTCTTTTTTTTACAAAAACGTTTTTTTTTGCCCTAGCACTGTCCCAGGGTGCCCAGCCCCAGGGGTTAAGGTATTCTTACCCTGCCCACTAATCTTATATTAAATTTTTTTCTGGAACTTGTCTGAGGCCCCAAAGGACTGACAAAACTTCCTGGTTGAAGTGTTAGCAGCCAATCAGATGTCTTCATGAGATCTATAGGATTCATGAAGGGTATGTGCCTCTAGATATACAATTAGTCTTGTCTCTACTATCTCCAAAACTACTGAACAAATTTGCACAAAATAACAAAAAGGGCTCTTTCTGGACCAAGAGATATCTTTCTTCCAAATTTGGTGTCATTCCATCCAGCAGTTCGGGCAGTGGAGGTGTCTACAAATCTCTTTGTTATACGGCGTAAACCTTAAAAACAAGTCTTGAAATGCTCTGCAAACACACCTCCTGGTGCACTACTAATGCAGTCCCCTTGGCTATTGTGGGAACTTGGGGGCCAACTACCCCACAGTGGGTATGCTGAGAGGTGTTCGCTAGCCATGCCCGCTTTCTCCACCTCTCGGCGCATTACTAGGTAGTGGATGAAGTACCCTGGCTCGTGAGGGTCCTTTAGGGCCGACTACCCTGCCTGTTTCCTCCAGTAAGACCCACACAGCTGTATTGCTGAGAGGTCATCAGAGGCCACACCCCCTTTCTCCACCACTCTGTAAACGCACCTTCTGGTGCACTACTGGTTGGGGAAAGTAGTCCACTTTAGTCCTGAGGCATTTTAGGAACAGAGCACAGGTCCTATGTACAAACATTCATTTTCACTACTGAAACCCATTGATTTGCACTAAAATCGTTTTTCAATTACCATATTAGGAACATAACACCGGTCCTATGTACAAGCATTCATTTTCACTACTGAAACCCATTGATTTGCACTAAAATCGTTTTTCAATTAATATTTTAGATACAGAGCACAGGTCCTATGTACAACCATTCATTTGCCCTAAAATCGTTTTTCAATTAACATTTTAGGAACAGAGCACAGATCCTATGTACAAGCATTCATTTTCACTACTGAAATCCATTGATTTGCACTAAAATCGTTTTTCAATTAACATTTTAGGAACAGAGCACAGATCCTATGTACAAGCATACATTTTCACTACTGAAACCCATTGATTTGCACTAAAATCGTTTTTCAATTACCATTTTAGGAACAGAACACAGGTCCTATGTACAAGTATTCATTTTCACTACTAAAACCCATTGATTTGCCCTAAAATCGTTTTTTAATTAACATTTTAGGAACAGAGCACAGATCCTATTTACAAGCATTCATTTTCACTACTGAAACTCATTGATTTGCACTAAAATCATTTTTCAATTAACATTTTAGATACAGAGCACAGGTCCTATGTACAACCATTCATTTGCCCTAAAATCGTTTTTTAATTAACATTTTAGGAACAGAGCACAGATCCTATTTACAAGCATTCATTTTCACTACTGAAACTCATTGATTTGCACTAAAATCATTTTTCAATTAACATTTCAGATACAGAGCACAGGTCCTATGTACAACCATTCAACTTCACTACTTAAACATGACTATTTCACAAAATACGAATCCTCTATCTTGCAAATATTGAAACCATGCATTTTCAAAAAGCATCACACAAACCAACAGCAAAGAAACTCAATGTGCTTCTTAATCTGAACTCTCTTTCTATATTGAATAAATCATAACTCACCTTTACAAATGCTTTGAGAGATTGAGAACAGTGTCAGATACACACACCAATATTACTTTAGCAGAGCAAAAGGTATGTTCTCCAGGCACTCCAACCATTAATGGCACAGAAAACCTCTAATTCTACACACATATTTCTCATGGTAACCAATCAAAACTCTTCCCTCTCTATTTTCAAACCAACACCCTTCCCCCCTCAGCCCTTTCTACCTGTTACCATAGCAACTCCCTCCTCACTGAGCTCTCAGGGTTAAAAGTTGATTCTACAATGTTGCAAATGAACTTAGCAAGGATGTTTGACCTACACGCTTATAAAGTAAAGTAAAGTAAAGTCCACATTTGTAAAGCGCACAATCACCCGTAAGGGTCTCTAGGCGCTGGGGGCCGTCGGGAAGATTAAGCGAGCTATTGCCCAGAGTCACATGGTGCTGGGCTAACCTGCCGCCGGAGCCGGGGATCGAACCGTGGTCCCCAGATTCCAGCGTCAGTTGCCCTGGCCGCGGCCGCGGCGCCACACCTCCTCCCTCCTCCAGCTTATCCGCTGCAATCTTTCTTTAAATGACTTTTTATTAACCATTCAAATTACTTCTTTCACAGAACAGAACCATGCACCCTAACTTTCAGTTTTCAACTTTCTGAATCCACCAATCATTGCTTATGATTCAAGAGCACTGAAACTCCACAGTTTTTTTGCAAACTCCTACTGTTCCAACTGCCATTTTATTCCTACACTTCATCTGACTGCACCAGAACCTCCTCTCACCATGTATTCTGTCTGGATTATTGGACATATGCATATCCACTGGGCTCAAAGGTATGCAGCTACCAGAAATGTTCACAACCTTGACTTACCAAATGTAGACATAAAATGGATTGGCCAAAGAGGATTGAGATGTCATCAATTGATACCATTGGTGAAAACCTTTTTGCATCTGCCACACCCTCACCTCATAATTCTGCACTGTGGTGGAAATGACTTAGGCACTTTGACTGGGGTAGGTCTGGAAATGCTTTTAAAGGACACCTTTGAGCAATTGATGGCACTTTTTCCTCAAACTGCCTTGGTATATTCCAATATATGCCAAAGACAGAAATGGAAGTGGTCCAACCAATTTTGTCCACAATTTGAGAAAGCACCGAAACATGTGAATAAATCTGTTTCTGCTTACATGAGAGACTATGGAATGGGTTCAATATACAACAAAAACTTGTGTTACAACATGCAAGATATCTACAGAGGAGATGGTGTGCACTTCTCAGATGAGGGGAATAGAATATTCCTCCTGAATTTAAGACTGTGCATTGGTACCTACTTGAGGGTACCTAAATCAGCCACACAACCCAAAAGCTCTTTTCAGGGCTACCCTACCTCTGATCACTCCAAATGATTATCTTTTTCTAACTTTTTTTCACTATTTTTCACCAAGGTACGCTCCCCGGTACGCTCCCCGGTGCATGTACCAGGCGCTCCCCCCGCGAAAAATGAATTTTTATTTTTTTTGGCCTATATGGGCCTCCTAAGACCCCCTCAGAAAACGTAGGGGGTCAGGGGGTGCCTACCAAGCCCCCTTATACCCATTCCCAACGTTGTTTGTCCGGCATTTTCTGTCTCAAATCTACCGAAACACAAAATGGAGGACTTCGTTAGCGCTTACGGGTACGCGTACCGGGGCGCTCACCGGAAAGCGCTCCCAAAATTTTTTTTAAGTTAATTTACATAAAAACCTCTGTAGAAAAGTTCAACAAATATAGAATAGGCAATACTACATACCAGTCCCTACCATTTTCCCAAATTTGGTGGAATTCCATTGAGCCATTTGGCCTGTAGCCCTGTCTAAATATCCTGAGGTAAATTACATGACAAAAACACATCTGAAGTGTTAGAATTTACAACCAATTAAAATGTTACTTTCATTTTCTACTATTATTTCCTGACATTTGATTGGTTATGTACATGAATATATATAAAAAAAGAGAGGAAACACAGCCATTTTGACTACTACTTCCTGAAGTACATTTGAAAAGGATTTTCACTGAGAACTTCAACTGCTTTCTCAAAGGTAAGTTGTTATTTTGGAAAGTGAAGTATGTTGTGCACTTTAAGTTAATTTGGAAAACATTTTCTGATAGTTATATACTATCCCTCTGTAATAGTTATAGATTTAGATAGGCTTCTCTGTTATAGTTATGGATGGAGTTAGGCTTCTCTGGTATAATTATGAATTTACTTAGGCTTTATCACATACTCTTTTTTATATTTCTACTTCCAGTCTGATACCATACACTGCCCAAAGATAACTTCACTGTTAAAAAATCAAAACTACCTTTCTGAACTTAAACCCAACAGTGTCCTATCTCTACTGATATATTTATTTTTTATGCAATTTACAGCAAGAAAATGGAAGGAGAACAGAATATTTCTTTCGAAATTGTTCTGGAGAACAACCCTGAAGAAATTATTGATGAGAATGATGACTTTGATTTTATGGATGAGTCACTGGACCATGAATTAGTTCAGTGTGTGGAAGCAATAGAATCACAGAATGAAAATGAGGACATTCCAGACAATATATTGTTAGAAGTTTTATTAAATTTGGAAAAAGAATCGGAAAAATAAATGTATATTTAATAATCAAAAATTGTTCGAGACATTATTCATTTTTATATGTAATTCATAAACTAGTACCAAATTGATTATAATATAAAGTCAGACTTATAGTATACTGTGCAACTTTTTTGTGTTACATAGTAATTTTGCTGATAGTTACTTCCTTTCTCCCACTTTATTATCTCCAATGTGTATTTGACATCTCTTTTTCATCTCCTGCCTCCATGTTGTTTCTGCTTTCCTGACAGACTATGATATGGATTCCATATACCACAATAACTTCTGTAACAACATGCAAATTATCTACAGAGGAGACGGTCTACATTGAATTTAAGACTCTGCATTGGTACATACATGTTGGTACTTAAAACACCCAAACAACACAACAACTCTATGCAGTGCTACCCTACCTCTAAGCACTTTAAATTATTATTTTACTGTTTCACTGGGTTTTCCCCGTGGTACGCTCCCCGGTACGCTCCCCGGTGTGCGTACCGGGCGCTCCCCTCGCGAAAATCGAAAAAAAATAATTAATTTTTTTGCCCCGCGGAGCCTTTTATGGCCCCCACATCAAACCTAGGGGATCAGGGGGGGGGGTCTACCCTGCCCCCTTTTGGTCATGTCCCCCTTTGTTTTTTGCCACCTCTTGTGTCTCGATCCTACCGAGACACAAGATGGCGGCCGCTCCGGACTGTTTGGAATGTTTACAGACACCCGAGAGCCAATCAGCTTTCCGCGCGCGAACTCGCGGTGCGCGCCGGGTGCGCTCCCCGGTGCGCGTACCAGGGCACGGCTATAGATATATATATATTTTTAAACCCAAATTACTCAAAATCCTCTGGAGCACATATCTTGAGACATAGCAAAGGCACATCGGGCTACCAGTCCCTACAATTTTGCCAAGTTTGGTGGAAAACCATTCAGCCGTTCGGGCTAAAAGTGAGTCCAACTGCCCTATGGAAATTAACATGGGGAAAACACGTTTTGGGACCCCCTTTTATCTCGGCCCCTGCTTGACGAATCCCCCCCAAACTTTCAGGGAAGGACCGGAGCGCCGCGAGGCAAACTTAAGGAAAATTACAGGCAGATTCCTCAACCGGCGTTAAAGTTATTCTCAATAGAATGTTGCGATTTCCCTATGGAAAACAATCTTAACTATAACTACCTATATATATATATATATATTACCTACTGGCGGTCGCCAGTAGGTATATATAGTTAGGATTTTTTCTCTATGGGATTTTTGAAAATTCTATGTCTAATAACTTTGGCGTTTGTGGACGGAATTGGCTGAAATTTTCTGGAAAATGGAACATTTTGTTTCTGAGCAGCCCCTGGAAATTTGGGGGGGTTTCGTCAAGGGGGGGCCGAGAAAAAAGGGGGGTCCCAAAACGTGTTTTTAACATTGAGTTTTCCATAGGGCGGTTGGCCTCACTTTTAGCCCGAACGGCTGAATGGATTTCCACAAAACTTGGCAAAATTGTAGGGACTGGTAGCCCGATGTGCCTTTTGTAGGTCTCAATATATGTGCTACAGTGGATTTTGAGAAATTAACGTTTAAAAAAAGATATATATCTGTAACAGCGGACCGGGCAGCGCTCCAGTACGCGTACTTTTCGCGCAACGGAGCTTTGTGAAGCGAAGCTGATTGGTTCTCCGGCGTCTGTAAACATTCCAAACAGTCCGTAGCGGCCGCCATCTTGTCTCTCGGTAGGATCGAGAGACAAGCGGAGGCCAAACCGAAGGGGCAAATGACCATAAGGGGGCATAGTAGATCCTCCCTGACCGTTTAGGTTTGATGTGGAGGTTTTAAAAGGGCCCCGCGGGGCAAATAAATATAAAAATAATATATGGTTTTTTCAGTGAATATATATATATATATATATATATATATATATATATATATA
Source organism: Lissotriton helveticus (assembly GCF_964261635.1). Lineage (NCBI taxonomy): Eukaryota > Metazoa > Chordata > Amphibia > Caudata > Salamandridae > Lissotriton > Lissotriton helveticus. The sequence goes on from NC_136061.1 coordinate 1,789,485,635, forward strand.
TATATTCACTGAAAAAACCATAGGTTATAGACCATATATAGTTAGGAATTAGCATTTACAAAACCTTGAAAATTCACTGAAAAAACCATAGGTTATAGACCATATATAGTTAGGAATTAGCATTTAAAAAACCTTATTTTACTCACACAAAACCATTGAAATTCCATATATAGTTAGTTGCACTAACTATATATCGCGCACCCGCAATCCACTGCTGATGATGTCACATATTACATCATTCATGACATGATCAGTGACATCACTGATGACATCACTGATGACATCTCAAATGACATCACTGATGACATCACTGATGACATCATCCAGTGACTGTGTGTTTCTGTAAAGTTTAAATATGTTTTACATATTGAAGAATGAGTAGATGTATAAGTGTCTGGACGAAGGATTTAGTAGGTGCATGACTGAATGTATGAGTGAGTGATTAAATGTGTCTCACTGAGTGCATGAGTTAGTGACTAAACTGTCTTAATTTGTGCATCATTATGTCTGTTGTTCTGTAAACTGCTGCATGTGTTGATCAGTAGCTATATGATTAACTATATGGGTTATTGATTAATTCTCCAAGTATTTGTATGGGAGACTGAGTGTGTGTGTGGCTGGCTGGGAGGTGTGTGACTCTGTGCAGATCAATGTGTACTTGTATCAATGATTGTATAAGAAAGTAAGTATGTGTTAGTATATGTTTGAAAATGTAAGGTGCTCTATGTTTAACTGTATAGACAAGAAAATGGAAGTGTGATTGATTCTTTACAGGACTGACTAGGTGTGTGAGTAACTCCATGGATGAGTGGCAGAGTGTGAGTGTCTGTATAGGTGTATGAGTGCATATGATAGTGTTGTAAAGATGAGTGATTGTATGTATGAATGATTGTATGGGTGAATGAGTGAAGGTGTGTGTAGACGTAGGAATCAGTGAGTGCGTATGTAGTAACTACTATTGGTGTGTCAATGGTTTCAAAAATTATACTCTGTATTTAACACTGGGTGAAACAGAGGTTATATTAAAATGTGAGGAGATGCATTGTATTGTCACATGAATGATATCATCAGTGATGTGGTCATTGATGTCAAATGAGATGTCATCAGTGATGTCATCAGTGATGTCATTTGAGATGTCATCAGTGATGTCATCAGTGATGTCACTGACCATGTCATGAATGATGTAATATGTGACATCATCAGCAGTGGATTGCGGGTGCGCGATATATAGTTAGTGCAACTAACTATATATGGAATTTCAATGGTTTTGTGTGAGTAAAATAAGGTTTTTTAAATGCTAATTCCTAACTATATATGGTCTATAACCTATGGTTTTTTCAGTGAATTTTCAAGGTTTTGTAAATGCTAATTCCTAACTATATATGGTCTATAACCTATGGTTTTTTCAGTGAATTTCATTGGTTTTTTAACAGCTAATATCTGTAGCTGTAAAATGTATTCTTCTTTAAATCCAAAAATATATTTTATATGTTTATTAATAACTTTTTTTTAAAATATTTTTTTTTCTTCGTTCCCGCTTCGCGAATCGGGAAGCTTCCCGTTAGCTGACCTTGATGCCGCGAAATAGACCGCGAGCCGGTAAACGTTTCTTTACCGCAACTGCCACGTTAGAAAACAACATCGTGACGCCTCCCGTCCGCATGACGTTTCGCGTTGTCGCGTGATACGTCATATGACGTGCTACGTTAGCGAACTCGTACGCTTACCGAGTCGCAAAGCACAGGTTTCTGGAAGCAAACCGGGAGGCCCTGCAAAGCGCGTAACGAAAACACAGCAGGTCATGTGACTTGGTAATAACACTTTTCATTGGTTCATTTCACTTTCGGTTTCCTAATGATGTAAGACTAGGTCATATGATCTAAAATGAACACTTTTCATTGGTTGAGAACTATTTTTTTTCCCAAATGGTGAAAATCCCTCCTTCTTTCCTCACTCTGACTTTCATCATTGTGAGAGAAAGACCCTTTGTTACCAGTGAGCAATGGCTTCTTTACTAGCTTCAGCTGGTGCTTCCCCACCACCTCCACCACATCCAAGGAAGAGTGGACCACCTGCTAAAGTTATAATTCAGCAAGAAGAGGAAGAAGAGGAACAGGAAGACCTAGATAATCTCCCTATTATGGCCAGAAGATCTGTTGTACCGGAAGTAACGGGACCAGAGGGCAGGGAGATGGTGCCAAATATACAAACGAGATTTCGTGAAGTAAAACAAGTCTGCGTACATTGCAGTGGATTCATTTCCTACGGAGAAAGTAGCATCACTCTGATCAACAGAGCTATTGACAATCATGCTCATGTTTGTCCGAAACTCCCCAAACAATAAATTCTTTTTTTTTGTTTTCTTGCTCCTGTTGAGCCCTTTACAATGAATCGTTTTCGTTGCCCCCTCCGAAAAAAAAACTAAAAAAATATAAAACTGTTCAGAAAAATTCAAAAAAAGTAAAAAAATGTTCAGAAAAATAATAAAAAAAATATAAAACAACAAAAACAATTAAAAAAAAAGTTCTTTTCAGAACTACCTCCCCGTTATTAAAAAATTGGTACAATATTTGCAACTGTGCCAACCTCTATTTCTCTTAGTTCGCTTCCCAGTTCGCTCCCCGGTACGCGAACCGGAAGCGAACCAAATTTTTTTTTTTTTAAAAAGAACAGTAAGTATAAGGGAAAGAAACAGACAGTTATGTTAAAAGAAAGACAGCTATAGGGGAGTAAACTAGAGATACTATTACCCGTAATCCACTGCTGATGATATCACATATTACATCATTCATGACATGCTCAGTGACATCATCAGCAGAGGATTGCGGGTAACAGTATCCCTAGTTTATTCCCTATAGCTGTGTTTCTTTTAACATAACTGTCTGTTTCCTTCCCTTATACTTACTGTTCTTTTAAAAAAACAATTTTTAGATCAGTCAGAAACAGTGAAAGTAATGAAATATAAAAGACTACGTAGAATATGAGCACTGTATGCAACAACCTTGACACTTACAGAAGCCTCACCTTCTCCATGCCTCCTACACAGTTCTACATGTACATCATAAATGCAAACAGAACAGAATTAATTATACATGTTAAATGGTTTATTTTTGCTGTTCTCAGAATGTATCAAATTTCACTAAAACAGTGACTTGAAGGTATTCATCATATAACAGCGGGGAAAAAAAAACACAATCAAAATGATTGTGTTTAAAAAACCCATACAAAATTACAAATCAGAATTCAGAACTCCTTAAAGTTAACTTACTTTCCATGACGGCCAAGGATGTCCTATGAACAGCTTACACTCTGTTGTGCTGTTATTACTTTCAACCCGCCACTTTCTGAAAGAAAACCTCCATCGTTTTCAAAAACATGTTACATACAATAAATGACTTCTTGCTCTCTACCACAATTTTCCACAAGGCCAAATCTTGTCAGAGCCATGTATAACTCTTGGATTTCTTGTTAGCCAATCCCGTCTTTTCGCATTTCCGCAACTTTCAGAATTAAAATGTTGAAGATCATTTACACAATCCTGGACTAGTAATATCTTCCCCTTCTTGCTCAATCATGTTCTACATTTCCTATCACACTGATACTGCTTACTATGAAGCAGACTTACACTACCTTTATGACTAGTACAATTATTTAATTCTCTACATCACTTTTAATCACAAAGCAATGTAAAACAGTAGACAGCATTGCAGACTTACATTCCCTCTACTCCATGTTTTGATTGGCTGCTTCAATTAGCTTATAAAAAGAAACAGTTTTTCTGAACTCATTCAAAGTGCACGTATTTCTCCATAAAGTCCAGTGTTATGGTAAGAAGTTATGTCTCTGTACTACACTTATCCTCAAGGCCAAATCATGTAGGAGCCATGAGAACTTCTTGAAATTCCTCAGAGCACATCCCGAGATTCTTTCCCTAAAATTTTGGTTTTAAAAACACCAGGTAAGAGTTTTTAAGGTCATACGGCAATTTTTTTTTGAAAATTAAAACAGAATCATTGCAGAATGACCAGCCATTTCTACACTTTAAATAAGCTGTATAATGTCCTGATGTTATTGAAGGACCATCATGATATATAATTGCTACAGTTACAAAAGTCCTTCCTGATATTGACAACTGTGAAGCCACAAAATTTTTAATTAAAGTTGTCAATTTTGTTCCATCAGGCCTACATCGTTGGAACATTAAAATGACATACTGGCCATATGTTCGTATAAATAATGTGGACATCATTTCAGATTTACATTGGCTACACTCCATGTTGTGATCAGCTGCTTTTACTAGCTTATTAAAAGAGACTGATTTACTGTCTGGCAAAGTTAAATATATAAATCTTTCTGAGTCTACACTAGTAGTACTTGATACCCTACAGTTCTCGCAGTCATGCTGCCATTGATAAGAAAGCCCAAACAGGTGATCTACATCTACACCTTCATCATGCAATACATCAAGCATGTACATTAAAAACTCCTGACAATCTTGCTGACTATTTTGAGAGAATTGTGTTTGGCCTGAACATCTGTCTAACAGATTTCGAATTTCAGACACACTTTCTATGTTTGTTCTATCAGTGCTACATTTCTCTAACACAGAATTTAACAAACTGCAAAATCTTTGATCAGAATTGACCACAATCTCTTCTTTTACATTTTCTAGAGAAAACAAAACATTAACCACTACATTAGCATAGCAGTTGACACCAGAACTGTTTTCAAATTGAAAACCAACAACATCTTCAACAGAATCCTTTTTGTTTCTGCTTATAATTTCAGGTTCATCGACTTTTCGTCTTTTTGCTACAACCTCCCCAGTATTGGTCACATTTCTTCGTTTCCGGCCTACCACACGTTTCTCAAACAAAGGATACTGAGGCAAATGTGGCGCATACTCTCTTCTCAACCTATTGTATTCCTTAACACAATCTAGATCCGCACAAATGTTTGTGACATCACACTCAATCAAGTACAATCCCGATAAAGTCCTAACTCGTGACAATGCCACATATGCCATACCCTCCTTGAACACAGAACTGCCAATATTCACCAATGCACAGTCTACACTTAAACCTTGCGATTTATGGATTGTCACCGCATATGCCAAGCAAACAGGAAACTGCTTACGACGAACATATAAGTCTTTTACAAGCAAAAATCTAGCAGAACAACGACCAATTAGCTGTACTTCCTCAATGCCATCAAATTTAATTTTTAAAAATTCAATTCCATCTCTATTTCTGTATTTTACAAAATCAACAACATTACCCATTGATCCATTTACCAGACCTCTTTCAACATGTAAATTCCTTCTTAAAATTATACGGCAGTTCAAGCACACATTCAGAGTCTTTTCAAAACCTGCAGTTTTAGATATACTCTTCTCTAATGAATCCAATTTTGTTTTCAGATTCTCAGACAAAATAATTGTTGATCCCATATGCTCTACTCTGTCAATAGCTTCCAGTTTCACAATCTCTTGCTTTTCTAAATGCAACATTTTGTTGTTGAATTTGGCACATTCTGCAAGAGTTGGCATCAAACATATTCCAGATTTCTTCTCAGTAATTTTCTGAAAAATATTCTCAGGCACAACATCTTGTTCTGGATATAAATTTGACAGTAATCGTGCATGTAAAGCTTCTTTCCCATGCTCGGTCACTTTTCCAATTCTAACATCTTGTAGAATAGTCTTGTAAACTTCATCCTTCGCCTGACGCATATTTTCATGCAGTTCAGCATAATTGAAGTTTAACCATATATTGACGTTGCCAATGCTCCCTAAGCACTTCCTGGTATCTTCATGCGTGAGCATTTTGAACACAGGTTGCCCTTTCACTGGTGTCAGCTGCAGAAGATCTCCGAAAACAATGATGTGTTTGCCACCAAATAACACATCATACTCTGTTTTGAGAACTTCTTGCATTCTCAAATGCACAAAGGCAAGCATGACATTGGAAACCATGCTTACTTCATCAATGATAAGAAGTTTCATGTTCCTCAAGACTCTTGAAACTTCAAAACAAGCATCTCCAGATAGCTTGTGATATTCTAATTTGTTGTCATGCTCCACTGGCAGCATCAGTAAACGATGTAAAGTAATCCCTTTAATGTTATGTGCTGCCAGTCCAGTTGGAGCAGTGACAACACAAGACAGCGATGACTCTGTCCTTTCCTGCAAATAACACGAAATTGCTTTAATAAGGAAACTTTTTCCAGTTCCCGCTTCTCCACTCACGTACAGTCGGACAGGCTTCAACGACGTACATGAGCACTCTTTCTTGTCATGACGTAATCCATGATCAATTTGCATGGTAAGTTCGTCATATATTTTCCTCTGCTCAACGTTGAGTTGTCTTTCCAACTCTTCTAAGTTAACCGCATCCTCCTGAGCATGTGCCATGGCTCTTTCCACTTCATTCATAGCAGTGGCAGCTTCATTTTCGATAAGAGGTCCTCCTAGTGGATCCTGACTCAATGAAGCAGAACTCTGACTGTCCTGAGAACTGTCTCTGGCAATCTCGGCTGCAATCGTTGCTTCCTGCTCAATTTCCACATTCAACATTTCTACATATTTAGGAAAAGCAGGACATTCTATGGTCTCCTTGGCACCATTGAATGAGTCTTCATAACAAAGGAAATCTCCAAGCAGTTCCTCTTCTGCACGCCAAGGCTTAAAAAGTTGCAAAAGTGCTAAATAGAAAAACTCCTTTTTTTCAGGAGATTCGCCACTCAATTTTCGATGGTTTATCAAGTGGCATTTTCTTTGCTTGACCAGACATCCCTCACTTCCTATTACAGCATACACTCCTTTCTCAGTATCTTCTTTGATGTTCCTCTTGAATATGTAATTTTGCAGAACCTCATACAGACAAACATTCTCGAGATGACTGCTTCGATTTGGATAATATGTATCCAACATGTTGCTCTTCAAAATGTCGGTACTGTTTGGCTCCTTTTCCGCCAAATACTCAATTTCCCGCACAGGTTTCAGAACTCGATTACGCGTTGCAGCAAGACCAACACTCACCCAAACGATACTCCTGGACTTGGCATAGAGGCTTGCTGAAGACAACGGGTCAGAACATTCGTAAGCTCCGATTTCTCGATGCGACAACATCTTCAGACTGAAACTGTACAACTTCTTGCTGAGGCTCTTTTCATGGGAAATGTCCTCCCACATATCCTTCAATTCTGTCTTCTCTTTTTTGGTGATGTAAGATGTCACATACCGAGCCACAGCCATACAGTTATCAGCCACAAACTGTATATCCATGTTAGCATTCCACATGGACAAAATCACCGGGTTGTAGTCGTTGATGTACTTAGACTCTTCGTTCCTCTTCAAATTGTATGTGTTTTTAGGTGATTTCTTCATCACATTATGTCGCAGCGAAGACATCAAACTGTTCACTCTTCCTTTAGAAATCACCGGTCGTGGAAAGCCGAAACGACATTTGGTGTAGAACTTGTCTTTGTTCCGGAATTTACGACGACAGTACTTTCCACATCGATGGCTTTGGAAACGTAGAACTTTTTCTCGTAGGCTTTTTTTCTCCTTTGCGTTTGGAACAGCACACGTAGAATACTTTTCTATGAAACTCATCACTGAGTCTTCTGCATCCGTTCCAAATTTAGGTGCATCCTTGATCCACAGCAACATATGTATATGAGGAGCACCTCTTGCTTGGTACTCCTTCCTCCAGAAGAAATCCAACACCTCTCCAAGAGGTGGATTCTTCTTATTCATGATGAAAGACATCATACCTTCAAATCTATGATTGAAGTACCTACATACATTGACTGGATCCAAAGAGCACAGTTCTCCGGGTGTCTTGAATTCGATGTTTTCTACGTTAGCATTTGCCTCTCGTAGAAATTCAAGTAAGTCTTCCCAGCCATACTCAGCACAGCTCAAAGTGAGGAACCATGTGGGAGTTCCTAAGTTCCTTAGCATACATTTTAAATCACCATGACGACGGTACCAGTACTCATTAGTACCACGCTGACACGCCATGAGATTAATCAGGTGAGAATCCAAAATACTGTCTTGGACATTGACTTTATCCATAAACTCACTTGCCGAGATGTTTTGCATGTGTATACCACTTTTCAAGATGTGGTTCACTGCATATGACAGTCCAGACAGATCGCTTTCAAACAGGAGATGAAACAAATAAGGAATGCATTGTCGAAACCTAGGATCTCCTGCATACAATCGCAAAGTCCGGTATTCAGAAGCAGGAATTTGATGAGGTCGCTCATCATATCTTCCTCCCTGACCTGTTGGAAAAAGCTGTGGGAAACACCGAGCTTCCAAACTTTCCTCCCAAACACTAATGGGACTCCCTTTCGCTTGTTTCATTTGAAACAACTCAATAGCATTCCCCATGACTTCCTTGGAATGCAAAGGATGAACACTATAATGTTCATATATTTCTTCACTAGTACAGGGTTCTACTTTCTCAATTTGACCAGCACACAAATCGTTATCCTCTTCCTCACTTACTTCCTCTTCTGCAACATATACATTTTTATAGTACTTATTATATTTTTTCAAATACAATGTTGCCCTTTTGACTTTCCTAACATCTACTAAATCTTGCCATATTTTCTTATTCTTTGTCGGAACCCCATTAACTAAGATAACAAGAGGTTCCTCTTCCACTTTTTCTACTCCAATTGTGTTAATGTTTTTCTTCAAATCTAGAGGCAAATAAACAACTCTTCCCTTTAATCCTCTCTGTAAATCTGATGGAGGCAATTTCCCTGTCTTTGGCTCCATTCTTACAATAGCCTGAAAGGGATGGATACTTTGAATCAAAATAGATTCATAAGTATTTAAATCCTTCAATTCAGAAGGAATCTCAACCAATTCCAGATTATTATGAACTGCTCTAGCAGGCATCTGGTTTTGATTTAATTTGTTACAACAATAAGTACACACACGTTGATCCAATCCCAAATCAAAACAATTTTCTACCATCAAGTATGTTGTAAAATCCTTCCATTCACTATTATTTTCCCTTTCACTTTTTCCATAAAAATCCACTAACTTAGTCTGATTCTTATAATAAGTGCGTCGACAACACACACAAGTGAAATTTGGCCTCTCACTTGATTTCACCTCAAACGTCGCAATTTCCCTCTGGAAATTATCTGTACTGGAAACCTGTACACTATCTTCCACATTACTCTCTTCTTCTTGGTCAATTTCAACATTCTCCTCTTTACTTCCAAAGTAACAAAACTCAATTTCTTCACATATATTCTTCACATCTATTTCAGAACCATGCAAAAGAGCAGCGCATAATTGTTTAAGCATAATTGCTGGACTCTTAGCATAATACAACATTCTAACTAATTTCCTCACTTTATTATGATGCACTGCTAGCATCCTGAAATGATGAAAAACACTCTGGCATACTCTCCTGGAAAGACAAGCCAGTGAATGACCATGCAAACCTATCACTTCTCTCACTCTGCAAGGATCTAATTCTTGCAACAACTTCATTTTCTGCTTCAAACTGTTCTTACTAAATGACCGTATAAAATCACAAAGCAAATTGATGGAATCCTGTCGTACACTGCAAATACTACTACACTTCCAGGTGTACACAGGACCCTTAGGACGTCTCCCTAAAACCTCATTACCTAACACCTCTTCTATCTCTGTTCTCACAAGTTTTTCTTGTTCAACTGGACAACCATCTTTCACTTCATAAGCTCGACCACTGGTGTCAACTGCATGCACCAAATCATTATCCTGGAAATAACTCTCCTCATTAAAAAATGCCTCAGAGCTTGAACTATGCATCCATTCTCCAGAAAAAACTTCACAAAAATTACTACGATTAACTATTCTCTTCCATCTACTATTTCTTTTGAAATCATAAATTACCTTGTTTAGCTTCCTAATTCTATTGATTGTCAAAATAAATAACTTACGTTTAATTTCAAATGCCTGATCAATAACTTTCTCAACTATTTTTTTTCTCTTATAAAAAACCACTTTCTGCTGACCTTTCTTAATATTTTTTAACAAATTCCCAATTATCCTGTTGCGGAACATTCGTTTACGAATATCCCTAAACTCTTGTTTCCTTCTACTTTCATGCATAGAGTTATCTCTTACTCTAGCAGTAACATTTCTCATTGGCCTTTCCTTACCATTTGAATTCTTTCTCCTTTTCTGGACTGAAACATTTTCTGTAGTAACATTTTTTTTACTACACATATTTCTTATGACTGTTTTTCGACTCTTACCCGGTGCTTTCTTGGTGACTTGACAAATCTTTTTGTTAGAGGACTGCTGCATTATTCCATGGTCCTGCTGTCTTTGACGTTTTGCAGCCTTTCTTACTCTTTCTTTGCTAGGCATCCTAAAATCTTGAAATAATCTGCAGTTGAATCTGTGGTAAAATATAATAAAAAATGTTATTAACCACTATTACCCAACAGTAAATTAATAACAGTGATCAAAAACTTAACACACTACTTAAGTATATAATATACTGAAGCCTATCTCCAATTTTTCACTGAACAAGACTCATCTCTTCTTAACCTTGGATAAACCTCACCTACTCTGTGTCCCCTGCACATAATTAAATGTAAAGGGGCAGATTTATATTAACTAGCACATCCCCAGGGATGCACCAGTTAACGTGCACCACTGCTCTGCCACCCACGGTGTGCCGCATTTACAATCAGATAGGACAAAGCTACATCAAAACCCTGCGCCTGCTTGAAGCAGGCATAGATCTTGACGCAGGTAGGCTGAAAGCTAAAGCAACAACTAAGTATCGTGTGCAGAAGTTACAAAAAAGGAAAAATGGCGTTTAAACCAGTAATGAGCCCATGCTAACGTAACACAGAGTAAAAATATCCAGGATCTACATCAGTTTGGGGTTCACGAACCTGGCAGGTACAAGGCACTGAGGCTTTCCACCGTGCATGTCTCATCCCAAATCATATGTTGTTTGTGAATGAAACAATTTCCCAGACCAAATGCTTTGGATTGGCTACTTCTAAAAAATTAAACACCCCTACTATCCCGGAGTTAGAGGAATATGATGGTTGGAGTAATTTTACTCGTTGTCCATTAAAGATTTACAGGCCCTACTCCGTAATTCTTCCTTTAACATTTCCAGTATAAATCCAAAAGGTTGACTGCTTTGGCAACGTGCCTTATCCACGGTTTAATAACGCTGCCTTTTGCTTTATATAAGTTTTCAAATTGTATGAAATATATACCAATAGGTCGTTATTAACCTTTAGGTAGTGGTTTTCTTCATGAGGTCTGGTCGCTTCCATACACATACAGATTTTCAAAGATGATCAAGAACTTTATCTGAATGGAGAGGAATGCACTGAGACGCCAGATCATTCACTAATGTGTAGGCACATACAGTTACACGGTTCATGCAACAAACACCGACCAAATATGGCTTGCGTGTTGCAAGGCACACCAGTTCCTGCTATCATCCCCACGTTCAAGTTCTTGGAAAATTGTAGTTATTTGATGCTCAATAATGAAGATTGTTCTGGGTTAATTAAAAGTATTCATTTTATCGTAACAGTAAATGAACGGGTTATTTGCTGCAGACATGTTCTATTTCCTCCCACACATGAACATAGGGAGTTTTCAATCTGGCCACAAATACCAACCTTGGGAGCACATTTCAACGGCATGGCAAGAATAAGAGCTCTTTTGTCTCAGAGAGAGGTGGCCTTGAGTTCGGCCCGTAAAACTTTCGTGCTTCACATAGCGAACACCCGTACAGAGGTGCAGACCCTTTTAAATACAGATTCGACTTTGCATTTCAGCAAGATTACCCATTCATTTCCATGCAGCAGGAGGCCCATAGGAATGAAGGTGCAATTTGCGATTAGCAATTACCTCATCGCAAATTACGAATTTTTCCGACGGTGCAGGGGTGTCTCAAGAACACCCTGCTGCACCCCTGAAAAAGAAATTTGGGGTCATATGGCGCACATAAATTTTGAAAACATTCCTTTACCTCAAAAACGATTTTCAACTCATAATTTGAAAACACTGCACATGGGGAAATGACTTAAAATGTCCTTAAGACACATAAAAGCATTTTTTGATTGCCTTTGCAGCATGTTTCAGTCACCTTTAACATGCCTATGTAACGGAAACATTCAAAATCTAAATTTGCCATGCACAGGTGGGAGCATATTTACAAGCAATTTGCTCCACAGACAAACTTCTTACATTGAAATGGGAAAAATAACATCAGAGACTCTCAATTACCTTATAAAGAAGCAGACACCATTATGTCCTTCTCATCAATATTAAAACCATTGCTTTTTCTCAAAAACGATTTACAAGTCATAATTTGAAAACACTCCACAACTCCTATGCACATAAAAGCCCTGTCAGTACTAATACTTCACATTTTCTCCAATTACAATTTCTCAAAGAAACAAAGCAACATTTGAAAAACACAACTTTCTTCATAATTTTCTCCTTAAAGCACACTATTTTCTATCTAAATTAAAGAAATTTTTTCTCACCTTAGCAAATACTTTGAGTTTCAAAACAGTCTCAGAAACACACCAATTTGTCTTCAGCAGAGCAAAAGGTATGCACTCCAGAGTCTGCAGCTATCAAAAGCACAGAAATGCTGTAATTCCTCACACAGATCTCTCATGTCACCCAATCAAAACTCTTCCCTCACTTTTTTTCAAAGCAAAACCCTTCCCCCCTCTGCCCCCTCTCTGCTTTTTCTGCATAGCAACCACCTCTTGCAAGACCTCTCACACAACAATGTTGCAATTGAACTCTGAACTCTCAGTGCACCTGCATATCCAGAGCATTCTTTCATTTAATGATTTTTTCTTCGCCACTCAAAATACATCTTTCAACGAACTCATCCATGCACACTAACTTTCTGTTTTCAGCAATCAAAATCCACCAATCACTCTTACTGCTTCATTAACACAGAAACTCCTCAGTTTTTTTCATTTTACACTCTCATTTTTTCAACTGCCATTTCATTGCCACACTTCATCTGACTGCAGGAGAACCTTCTCTCGCCATGTTTTCTGTATGGATTGTTGGACATAGCTACATCTATTGGGCTCAAAGGTACGCTGAAAACAGGAATTTACCTAACCTCAATTTACAAGATGTGGAAATTAAGTGGTTTGGCCACAGAGGATTAAAATGTCACCAATTGATACCATTGGTGAAAACCTTTATGCATTTGCCAAAACCTGACCTGTTAATTGTGCACTGTGGAGGTAATGATTTGGGCACTTTGACTGGGGTAGGTCTGGAAATGCTTTTAAAGGACACCTTTGAGCAATTGATGGCACTTTTTCCTCAGACTGCCTTGGTATATTCAAATATATGCCAAAGACAGAAATGGAGGTGGTCGAACCAATTTTGTCCACAAATTGAGAAATCGAGGAAGCATGTAAACAAATCTGTTTCAGCTTACATGAGAGACCATGGAATGGGCTCCCTGTACAACAATAACTTGCGTTACTACATGCAAGATATCTACAGAGCAGATGGAGTTCACTTCTCAGATGAGGGCAACAGAGTTTTCACTCTGAATTTAAGACTGTGCATTGGTACCTACTTATAAGTACCTAAATGTACCATAAACCCAAAAGCTCTTCTCAGAGCTACCCTACATCTGATCACTCACAATTATTATTTTACTCTAACTTTTTTCACTAATTTTCAAGAAAGTACGCTCCCCAGACCGCTTCCCGGTTCGCGAACCGGTCCACTCCACGCAAAAAAACTAAAAAAACGGTATATTTTTTTTTTGCCCTGCGAGACCCTTTCAAAGCCTCCACATCAAACCTAGGGGGTCAGGGAGGATCTACTATGCCCCCTTATGGTCATTTGCCCCTTCGCTTTGGCCTCCTCTTGTCTCTCGATCCTACCGAGAGACAAGATGGCGGCCGCTACGGACTGTTTGGAATGTTTACAGACGCCGAAAAACCAATCAGCTTCGCAAACCTCCGTAAGGCGAAAAGTACGCGAAGCGGAGCGCTGTTACAGATATATATCTTTTTTTGAACGTTAATTTCTCAAAATCCACTAGAGCACATATATTGAGACCTAGCAAAGGCACATCGGGCTACCAGTCCCTACAATTTTGCCAAGTTTCGTGCAAATCCATTCAGCCGTTCGATTATTATTTTTTTTTTGCCCCGCGGGGCCCTTTTAAAACCTCCACATCAAACGTAGGGGGTCACCGAGGATCTACTATTCCCCCTTATGGTCATTTGCCCCTTCGCTTTGGCCTCCTCTTGTCTCTCGATCCTACCGAGAGACAAGATGGCGGCCGCTACGGACTGTTTGGAATGTTGACAGACGCCGGAGAACCAATCAGCTTCGCTTCACAAAGCTCCGTTGCGCGAAAAGTACGCGTCCTGGGCCGCTGCCAGGTCCGCTGTTACAGATATATATCTTTTTTTAAACGTTAATTTCTCAAAATACACTGGAGCACATATATTGAGACCTACAAAAGGCACATCGGGCTACCAGTCCCTACAATTTTGCCAAGTTTCGTGCAAATCCATTCAGCCGTTCGGGCTAAAAGTGAGGCCAACCGCCCTATGGAAATTAACATGGGAAAAACGCGTTTTGGGACCCCCCTTTTTTCTCTGCCCCCCCTTGACGAACCCCCCCAAAATTTTCAGGGGCTGCTCAGAAACAAAATGTGCCATTTTCCTGAAAATTTCAGCCAATTCCGTCCACAAACGCCAAAGTTATTAGACATAGAATTTTCAAAAAACCCATAGAGAAAAAATCCTAACTATATATACCTACTGGCGACCGCCAGTAGGTAATATATATAAATATATATATATATATATGTGTGTGTGTGTGTGTGTGTGTGCGTGTGTGTGTGTGTGTGCGTACCTACGCTCATACTTACCTACTTACCTGCAGGGTACTGCATCCGGTAAAGTTATAAAAATAAAATTAGTTAAACATCATGTAGTGGTTCACCATCACCATCATGCCCTCTTCAATGCTGAAGGATTCATGATGGTCTGGCTTTCGAATGATAATGTGAGGCTATGATGCATCGCTACCACTGGGTGCAGCAGATGCTAGTGTGGAGGTACACGCTGCTCTGCAATTAACCCCATTGGTACTGTGCTGCTTGCTGGGTCTATCACCTGCCTCCAACTTGAGGGTGATGTTAACAATGCACATAACATGCATTTGCTCCCACCACCACTTTATCAAAAATATTTTGGGCTGTCACCCTTGTGTGGCACTGTTGGGAGTGTAACCCAGTGCCTGCCTTTTCAATGAACGGAGAGTTGGCAGTGAACAAAAAACAGAAAACAGGAGACAGACAGGAAAACTGATAAATAAATGAAAATTAAAATTGCATGGCATGGAAAAGAGACAAATATAGTATACAACGAAGATAAAATAAAATACGGCAAAGTGGGCAGGAAAAGCTGGAGCGGATGGGTAAGGAAACATGCAGGAATGAGCAGGCCGAAGTCTGGAATGCCACACCCTTAAAATATCCACTTGAGAGTTAAGTGTTAAACACACTTTTGCACTATTTTTTTAATCTCCCATTATGCACTCAGGTCAATTTGGGACATGAAATGCCACAATGGCATTTTGCACTATAATGTATAATTTTGTATAATGTTGGAGAATTGTGCATTAATTTTGCACAGGAAATTGTGTGAATATTCCCCAGCTTAATGCATATACACGTAGCGTGTGAAGATTGAGACACTAATACAGAGTGTGAAGAAGAGCATGGCACTAGGGCAAAGTGTAAGGTAATTCATGCACATTAGAATGAGGAACGTGAGACACTAAGCTAGAATGTGAAGAGGAGATCGAGGCTCCAGGGCAAAGTTTCAGGGACTTATGTTTAAGACATATGTAGTGTTCGACCCCTGAAGCACTAAGATAGAAAGTGAGAAGTAGACTGGACAGCAGGTAAAAACTTAGGGGGATGAAGTGAAGTGTCCATGAAAGGGTTCATGTACGTTTGGCGTGTTGCACTTGAGACACTATGAATTAATGTTAGGAGCTGGTGCAATTGGCCACAAAGTAAATTACTTGGAAAACTTACGATATAATTCCGCCTAATAAGCTTTTACATGTGAATATCAGTACACTTGCAACAATTTCCACAAACCACTATTACCTTTACTCCAGGGCAGAATGTGTTGAGCTTGGAACACTTGGGTGAAACGTGATGGACATGGAGAAATCGTATCCTTATTATTAGCTGCTTGAGGCACTAGTAACCTTGGGCGAAGGACTTCGCTAGGCCCACGGAGTGGGCGTAGTGTTGCCTACTTCGCCCTTTGCAAAGTAGGCGTAGCAGGCAACACTACGCCCACGACGTGGGCGTAGCGAAGTTGCCTGCCACCCGCCTCCCTACCGCCCTCCCCTCCATACCT
This sequence comes from Lissotriton helveticus, assembly GCF_964261635.1. Taxonomy (NCBI): domain Eukaryota; kingdom Metazoa; phylum Chordata; class Amphibia; order Caudata; family Salamandridae; genus Lissotriton; species Lissotriton helveticus. Next base: position 1,789,502,081 of record NC_136061.1, read on the forward strand.
AATTTGTGAAAATATTGACATGAAAGTAAATAAAAAGGCACTTACCTTGTGCGCAAGAAATGCGCATGCGCGGGCGGCTGCGCATGCGCATTGGTATGCAAGATGGTGGCGACGGCGGCGCGAACGAGCAGAGGGACCCCTGGGATGCAGTGCACAAGGTAAGTGCCTTTTTATTTACTTTTATGTCAATATTTTCAAAAATTAGGTATGGAGGGGAGGGGGGCAGGCGACGCGTGTTGGGGCTACGTGAAGTGCGTAGGTGGGCGTAGTTTCTCGCCCACTTTGCGTAGCTTCGCGTAGCCCCCCTACGCATACTACGCCCAGGGTTAGGCACTAGAAGAGAATGAAAGTAGCATAAGCGACTAGGGCAGAGTATGAGGATCCTGATCCATAAGGACAATCAGTGTGGAAATCGGGGAAATATACTCAATTCAAAGATTTTGAGAATGAGGACACAATGAGAGATGTCTGAACCACTGGATTAAAATGTGATGAATGAATATTTTCTATAAACCAAGTGAGAGGAGCTTGGGCTTCCAGTGCCGGATCTAAGGAGATTGAGACATGTGGGTAAATTGTGAATGTCTAAAGGAGCTTCTACCCTTAAAAAATGAAGAGGTTTCGAAACATATGCAAACACATGCGACATGATGTACACAGGTTGAGTTGACAAGAGTGCTTCATATAGCTAAAGAGAGGATCTAGGGACTCTAGGGCCTTAGGGCAGGATGTGAGGAGAATGAAAGACTTGGGCAAAATCAAAAAAGACTTGGGCTTTTACCGTTAAGACTGAAGGGCTTGTACATTTAAGAATGAAGAGCTTTGAAAACCTCTGCAAGTACATGCTATATAATGAGCCCATGTCACATTAATGGTCTCTGTGGAAAGCTTGTCTCGATATTTAGTCTTGGCCAGTGGAATACCTCTTCCTCTTATCACCAGCCATCTCTTAACAGAGACTGGTTAGCATATGGCCAGGTCTAAACTGGGGTGGCATGGTGAGCAAAAGAATGATGGATTCAACCCAGATCTCTTGACTGGGGGGAGTGTTTTGATTTGTTCTGCATTCCGTCCATCAATTGTTTGCCTTTTACTTTCCCGGCCTAAGTGCCCAGACGTAGGTCCTGTGCTCTCCATGCCACTGGAGTCAAGCTATCCTGGCTGATGAGGGGTGAAACCCCAAAACCGGTCCTAGGATGCCTATTTCCAGTCCAGGGAGGACCTGGCCTGGCATTCCAGGCTAGACTGTTCACATTGGGCGCTGGGTCAAGACTAATTTGCACATGGCTGGGTCCAAACTTGAATGGCATAGTAAGCAAAAGAACGGTGGATTTAGGCCCAGATCTATGTACCGGGGTGAGTGTATGACATTATTCTGCATTCTGTCCATCAATTGTTCTTTTAGCATTTGTCACCCCGAGTGGAACAGGTGTGCCCAGATGTGGTTCCCGTGCTCTCCATGACACTGGAGTCAAGCTATCCTGGCCGATGAGGGGTGAAACCCCAAAACCGGTCCTAGGATGCATGTATCCAGTCCAGGACCTGTCCTGGCAGCTCGTGCTGGACTGTTCCCATTGGGCGCAGGGCCAAGTCAGATTTGCTTATGGCTGGTCCAAACTGGAATGGCATGGTGAGCAAAAGAACGGTGGATTTAGGCCCAGATGTCTGTACCGGGGTGAGTGTATGACATTGTTCTGAATTCTGTCCATCAATTGTACTTTTTGCAGGCAGCAATATTTTTGTGCAGGAAGGGACACCTTCCTTCATAAAAACAGTCCTTGGGGACTATTTCCTCTTTCTTAGCGTGCTGCAAAATTTAGCACACTTAAGTATTGTGTTCCCCTTTGCAACAGCATGCGTGATGCAAGGGCAATAAATACAATCAGAAATCTAGCCCTGAATGCCTAGCTGGATGAGTTGGCATAGACTTTATCCATGCCCACCTGTTGCCAGCATGGCTTTACTAGTCCTTCATACAATTAATGTCTGTGGCAGTGATGAGTGATGGATCAGGTGGTGAACTGATACATGATCTCATTAGATGACGCAAAGTATATGCGAATGAGACTGAAATTATCTTCATAAGGACAAGAATTACTGTCCTCCACCTTGTGGTTAGTGGTAGGATGGTAGGGTCGTGGGTTGCATGTATTCAAGCACTGAGTAGCAGTATATACTTCAAATATTAAGTTGTTAGGCAAATTGTATGGTGGAGATGGGGTAGATCCCATATTCCATGCTTATCTCGTTTTCATTCCGAGGCTATACTGGGCTGAAGTCTCCAGTTTGAGAAGGCTTTTTGTGACTGCGCTCTGATAGTTGTGTGTTGGCTGGGATTATTCTTTAGCACTGGAACATATTTATACAGATAGGATGGATTATCATTCCGGGTACTATCCAATATTTGTGGTTGGTGCAATTATATTAGGAGCAGCACTGTTTTCACCTCTCTTCTGAAGTTTTGAAGATTGCTCATGGATGCTTGAATTTTGGCAGGCAATGAGTTGCAGACCTGAATGGCTTGCACTGAAACAGCAGAGTCTAAGTGTAAGACAGTATGACTATGCCTGATGCTAGCGTGGAGCATAGGGTTCTATTTTGTGTGTATTATTTTAGTTTTATTTGTAGGTATTTCCTTGGGTGCTCTGTGGCTGTTTTATTTCATTTTTAGATGGTGCTAACTTGTACAGAGGGTTTCAGGGTGCTTCACTAAAGAAACAGAGGTAACTCATTTTTAGGCACAAGAAGACTAATTAGATTTTCCATGAATCATAAGATGTCCAGATGACGCCAAGGTCTGAACCTGGTTCCAAATTCAGCAGTGCTATCTGTTTTAGAGTATTTGCAGGAATGTTGGCATGTGTTCCGCAGGGTAAAGGTGGAGAAGTCTTGCTGCAACATTTTGTATTTGTTTTGTTTTGCATTTGTTGACGTAGGGGACACCAAGGCACAGGTTACTGGTGTAATTAAATGTGGAGCGCATAAGTGTGAGGATAGACCATACTGGCATATGAGGTATTGAAGATCTATCACAGTGTTTTCATTATGTACAATGTACTCCTTGTGACCTCGTTGGCATGTGAATAGATCTGTCTCCTTGGTTACTCCCAGGTCATCTGACCTACAAGGACTCTTCCTGTCATCACACCCACAGATAGATTTAAATTTGGAGCTCTGTAGACAACGGTCTGGAGCGGTGGTGTACTTACTAACTTTGGTTGACTAATCTTGAGGAAGCAGGTACACTTAATAAAAGGTTTATCTACAGAGTGGCATCTAGTTGTCGATCGACTCCCTCCCCACCACCCATTTCTCTTTGACCCTTCCAAACTATGAAATTCTATTTTCTGTTCAGGACACATCTTCCAACATGGGTGTCCATAGTACACCTTTTTAATGACAGCTCCGGCAAGACATCGACAAGTGATCCACTCACCGTATGCTTTGCAGGTATTTTTACATTCTGTTAATACACTCTTGTACAGCTGTGAATGTGAAAAAACATTTATAGTGCTCCACTGTCTGGACAGTAAAAATAGATAGCATAAAAGTTGTTTAACTTCAAAACTACGGTTATATGTATGGATTTTTTAATTCGCTGTATAGATTATTACATTTTTTTCACGCTTTTGATAGAGAAGCAAATTGGTCCTCATTTACAAGGAACTGATGTATTTGCATAGATACGTCCGTTTTCCTTGTGCCAGTGCCAAATGTCCTTGCACCATTATGGATGCACTGTATTTACAATACAGTGCTCCATGGTGCAAGGATTAACAGACGCACCAGAAATTGTGATGCATCTTGTGGCACAAAAGTGAGGCATTGCTGGTGCTGCTCATGAAAGTGACGCAACTCCGGCACTGCGCCACAACAGATAGGTGAGTCCCATTCAAAAAGCCCTATGTCATTCCTTGTGCCTGGTCTTAGCAGGCGTAGGGATTTTGACGCAGTGTTGTAAATTTCACTGCACCAGTTCTACATGGCTTTCTGCGTGGGAACGCCCACCCTGCATACATTATACCTGACACAGGTATAATGTGGCACAGGGCTTTACAACGTGACGCATCTCCCTAGATGCGTCACATTGCAAATGAGCTGAAATGTGGCGTATTGTTTACGCCACTGCTGTGTCACAAAAAATGACACCACGTTGGCACAAAGTGTTTCAAGGAGCTTGTAAATCTGCTCCGTAGTATTTACGTTGGGTGCTGGCTCATGGTAAATTTGAGCCAAAGAAATTCTTAAATGTGGTTGTCCCAAAACTGTGCAGACACAGTAATATTTAGTAAATGTGTGTATGAAACGTATTTTTCTGTCTTAAACATAAGATGTAATAAAATGTCACATTTAAAACATGTAGTTAGTAAACCGTGCTCTGCATCTCACCTATAACGTTTGGCCTGTGTTATAATAACATATTGGAATGCATTGAATACGCCATCTAAACCTAGCCAGTTTTTGTGATTGTCATCCACTTCATATCTCCATAAAAAACAAGCAAATACCTTCCCCTTCAATAGTCCTTGGATCGCTCGAGCTATTATACAAATATCCTGTGGACTTTTAGGGGCATACTTATTTAGATGTCATGCAATGCAGTGCAGCAAGGGAAGTTGCTGTGATGCGTTGTGTGAAAGGTATAGAACTGAACTGCAAAATATTTACCATCATTTGGTGCAGTTCAGCTCTCTACCAATGCTGGCACACTTGTGGCTGCCTAGCATCAATGCAGGCACCCTCATGCCACAGAACAAGGGTGTCTGTGTTATGGTCAGGAATGTTTTTATGCAGGAAGGGATACCTTCCTGCACAAAAAATAATCCTTAGAAGCTCACTCCACTTTCTATGTATGCAGCAAAATGCAGCATACATAAAGAGTAAATAAGAAGGAGAAAAAAGGATATTTCTCCTCATTACACCTCTCTGTGTTAGGTGCGCCTTTTTGCCTCAATGCCAGATTTACTGACTTTAGTAAATCTGTGATTGCATCAACTTCCATAGGTGGAAGCATATAAATGCCCATGATTAAATTATGGAAAGCGGTCTACCACAAAGCAATGCAACACAGCGAAAGATGCTGCATTGTGTTACACTTCTTTGCAAAGTCATGCAAGGTGGCCTAAATCGCCCCTTGCATAGTTTTGTAAATCCCATTTAAGGACTTGCCTTGCCTTGCAATAACTTCTGTCATGCAAGGTCAGCGTAAGTCCTTAGTATATCTAGTCCTTAAAGTATAAGTAGTCCTCTCCAGTAATCTGTAGTTCCTTCAATAGAAATAACAATGAAATACTCATCTAAAATTAGCAGATTCATCCCTTTTGCTTGAATCCAGAACATGTATTCAGCGCTATCTTTCCCGAAGTACCTCTAGGGGCATCGCAGGGTCGGCTTTAGAGCTGGTGGTGCCCTGTGTAACAAACTTTGTTAGCGCCATACAATGACCACCTTCTGCATGGATTTCCTCATTACCACTAGGAGTGGGCGGAATTTGCGTAATCGCGTTACGCAAACCTCCGCGAAACGGTAAAAAATCTCAGCGAACACGCAGAAATTCCGCAAACACACAGAATTGCTCGTTCACGATGCTTTTTTCCTGTTCGCAATTGCTGTCTGCGTGCTCGGGGGGAAAATCTCGAGAACACATATTTGAGAACGCGAACAAGCAAAACATTTCGCGAAGTTGCAGAACGCAAAATTCCGGGCAATTTCGCATTTTCCGCAGAACTCAAAATTATCCAAATTCTGCAAATTCCGCAATTTCCGCAAATGGAATTTACCACCCAGGCATAATTACCACCCTCCAAGTGCACCCCTCATCACATCCAAAGGCCCTCCCTCCCATGTATTTAATTTCTTTTATGGAGACCCTCATACCAATGTAGGGTATCAGAGCACTTTATACCACACACATTGCACAGAAAAATGTATTCCTAACAGTGTGTAAATCAATATATATGAAATGTTACATAAAACGATGAGGATTACAAGCTGAAGGAGTCACATGTCATTCATACTGGTAGGCAGTAATATTTTAAGGGTGCCTGGTCAGGTGAAGCTCAAACACTTCACCAACTGAGCTATCAATGCAAAGTACAAATCTGTGATCTGTATGTTACACGTGCTTTGCAGCAGGCATATTGACCCTCTCTTCTACTTTATGATGAATCAGAACTGCAACTAGACAAACGTCAGATATCTCCAGCAGGGATATTAATCACCAGAGTCATCTTGACACTTATATTACTGCCTAAAAACTGCTGCACACAAGGAGCTCTCCAGATACAGAACAATGGTCCTGTGGGACTCTCTTTTTCAAAGAAATGGAGACCGTTAAATAGCAATCAGCAATATTCAGGATTACATCAATCATTCAAGGACTGTAAATCATACACCATATTGGCCTTCATTGAAACCACTCATCATTGGTATTCATGTTCACATTATACCATCATGAAGGTACAAAACATGAAATTGATTCATAGTGACAAAGATGCAGGGGACACCATGTGTGAAAGTATACAAGGTGAGTAAATAAAAATAATACCAACAGCTCCTTGTCAGTATCCGCGTTCTTTGCATCAGTATAAATGGATCCTGTTAAAATGTACATCTCACATTCTATACAATCAGAAACTCCAGACCAAAGCATCTTATTCTCAATGTTTCGACCCTAGAAGCATTTACAGGGTCTCATCAGGACAAGTCATTCAAAAAAAGTAACTACCAAACCATTACGTTCCATCAGATTCAGGATATTTACCTCAAGAATGTGTATAATGAAATGTTCAATCAAATGTTTGCATGTTGTTACCTATTTATATTCAAGAAAGGAGCTTATCTATGTTCATGCAGCTCAAATGGACGTTCAAATCAAGGTCATGACCACATGGTGGGGGCATTTGAGGGCCGCACACAGAAGCGTACGGTATCGGAAGTAAGTGTGAGGGGGTAAAGTTGATGCTGACAACAAAAAAAGGGGGGGAGCTTAGCACGCTGCATCGACGTTCTTCTGCTCCTCTCGTGGCTCTACTGCAGGTACAGGCTCCTAGACTCCCCTTCAGCCAACCCTGAAGCTGCCCTCATTCATGAAAGCAGCTTTAGGATAGGCCTGAGCGCCCTCGATGTGCGCTCCCAGGGAGACTGGGAGCCTGTGCTTGCTCTCTCCAACCTGGCAACACAGCTTTCAACAACTCTGCATGTTACTTTATGATTATAGTCTGATTAGTTGGTTACTGCGCTGAGTTGTCCAGTCAGATGTTCTCTCTTTAGTTGTGGGCCTGACCTGGTGTGGTTGGAGGGAGAGAGAAGTAGAGACATCTTCTGGGATGGGCATTGTTACTATTATCTCATATCAGAGTGTCATGGTGAGAAATACAGAATCGGCCATTGTGTATAGATATATGGTGGCTGCAATCATGGACTATATCAGTCCTGCCAAGTAGTATGTATCGGGCAGTAGACTAATGCATTTTAGGTCAGGTGTGCACATCAGCACACTAAAATGCATTAGTCACGCATAATTGGAGAGCCAATGATTTTGTGAGGTCATGAAGCACCGCATTTATTTGCATAAAACAAATCCAGCATGCTTGGTTGCTTCTGACGTTGCAAGTCTATTTTTTAAGGAGTCCTAGTGCCTGGGACTCACTCGCATGGCGGCACTGAATTAGTTGATACTTTATTTATTTCTCCGGCGCAGCCACCAGTGCAGGTGTCATGTTCCTTTAAGAAAAGTGAGCTGAGAATAAACCTGGCCTCCCCTGATCATGTAGATTTGACAACTAGTGACGCCTTCGATAAATAAACAGAAGGCGCCTTTAGCTGTTTTGTCCGGGCAGGGGGCTCCTGCCAGCCTAGCCGGGCTGCCTCTCATATTGGACAATGGAATTACAGTGCAAACATCGCCTGATGTGGTGCAAGAAGCACTGTGTGCCGTTTGAAAGAGGTACAAAGGAACTGACATGCTGTAGAAGGTAGAGATGTATTTTTGCACTTTTATGTATCTCGACCTTGACCCACAAGAACTGGTACGCTTATGTTACACAAGGTCACATTAATTTTTAAGCCTTTTACCCTGTTTCAGTCTCTCTAAGTTTCTCAGATTTTCAGTTTCTGTCTTTCTGCCCCATGTTCAGAATTGTCAGTGCCAAATCACGCATACCTTTATGCCCCATTTATGGGTCCCTATGTTTCGGTGTGAGTTTCCGGTGCCTTTCTACCCTCTGTCTTCGTTAAGTTGTAGTGGCAGTCTGCCCATGTCTTTATACCATCATGTCTATCTCTCTAAATCCCAGTGTCTGTAAATACGTGTCTGTTAGTGTATCTGTGTGTCAGTGTCAGTCAATCCATGTGTTTCCGCCTCTTTGTCACTCAGTTGTAATATGCACACAGTACTGCTGCCTACGGGCCTTCCACAGCCTTCAGAAGCTCCCATTCAAACTCCATTGAAGTCCACCTCACATAGTGCAGTAATGCCTGCCAGACATTTCACTCCCTACAATAGAGGGAAGCAGGGCTGCACCGAGGAACTAGAATGAGGGATCGGAGAGGGAGCACTTTGGAACAGAGATGGTGACTCCAGCTTGCTGAGACTCGGAATTATAGAAGTAATTCCCAGAAGTAAGGAGCAACTGGTAGAAGAGGGAGCACAACACTCATCAGATCAGCATATGCAGTGTTTACATTCCAGTTCCTATACAGATATCATTAATTGATTAATTAATCATATGAAAATGGGAGAAGGTAGTGTGTAATGAAATAATAGTGCCTACTTGTTATGAACCTGCTAACTTCTTTCTGTCTTCAATTAAGTCTGAAAGGAATGTAACCAGCTCAAGGGGACTTGATTCTTTTTCGAGTTTTTACGGAACAGTTTTTTGGTGTAAAATTAACCGAGATTGAATTGAAAATGTGGCTCTTTTTAATAATGCCAAACTTGTAGGTTGTACTTGAATGCAGCAGTATTTTACTTGTGTTCATACATTCTCACAATGTCCTGACCACAATTGGGGTTTGAAATGTGTCCTTTAAATCAGGATAGTCTATTTCTTTATTGCTTTATATTTGTCTGTTTCTATCACTTGGAATCCCTAAGAAACAGATTTAAAATGACGCACATTGCTCAACCACCACTTCTGTGCACAAAGGTTGGTAATTTCTGTAATGTATTGTTGCAAGGATCCTGCTCATAAACAGAACAGTACACAGAGACCTAGGACATCAGTGAATTGTAGTGTACCAGAAACTCACCTCAGTACCTAGAAAAACGCCAACCAGCTAGCATCAGTGTCACATTAGCTCTACATCCTATAGCAAAGTAACCAATGATTTAACAACCTACAACATGCGACTTAGGACCATCTCAGGAATGGTGCGAAGTGAGAACACTCTTTTGTTGTACTCTCATACCAGTACACAACAGGAGTAAATAAGAGACACAGTAAGGTTAAAATATGTATTTTAACGACGTGATCTCATGTGCAGTATTTTAGCCAACATAAGCAGACATATAATTAAAAATAAAATAGTCAGCATGGTTACAATTCCATAAAATACAAAAGGAGAAATCATATTACAATGATGGTGAAAACAGGTCCTATGGCGTCTAGTTTTAACACCCTCCCTATATAGGAACTATGTATTATAAACTATAGAAGGTCTCTTAGGTTTGTTTTGGGGGACCCCATTCCCTTTCCGCTCAGTAAGAGTAAATCACATCTGGATCAGCATAAACTCTCTGCCTCCCTCGAAATGGAAATCTTCCAAGTGCTTGAAATCATGGCAAGTGTGCAATGATAAAGGTGCCAGAATCTTACTTGGCTCACAGCTGCCAAAATGTTGTGTCTAGAATGCGTTACACGGACATGCCGAAAAACAGCTAACATGTTTTGATAACCTTTACGGCTCAGCACTTACTGTTCAGACTAGGGGCACAATGTAAGTCTAGAGATGTCGAAAAACAAACCTTTTCTCATGTGAAGACCTTCGTGAAGGCTAATGTACAAAAACAGCTATGCAATGTCGTGTGCAAAAGCAGCAAAAGGTAAAATCGCATTTAACCTTCTTATAAGCCATGCTAACATAACATGCACGCACAGGTAGGCCTTAAACCATACTACAGTATATCATTACATGAGATAACGTCTATGCTATATATGAGATAAAGTGTCACTCAAAGTGTCCCACATTGGGCAATGAAATGTCACACATTAGAACACAGAGAAGTACGAAATGCCCCACATAAATACGCTGGAATACCTGGCAGATTTGCTAGACTAAAGTCCTCTGATTGACCCACAGTGTGTAATAGATTATTTTGGTTGTTCATTTGGTGATGGCTCGTTCATTGCTTGTAGAAGATACATCCTATGTGAATTTAAACGGTGTAAGTTACTGTTGGCTTCCACCGCTGAGTTTTATGGTATTAGAATTAGAGTGGGAAAGAAATGTTATGTGTGAATTTACATAATTATATATTATCCTGGGAAATCTCTTGTCACCCTTCTTAACTTACCTGCTTACCAAAATGAGTTCGCTGGATGAGTTATTTCCAATTTGTAGATTGTAAGCTAAAGATTAAGCTTGATGTTGCAAATGTATTTCAAGGTTCTGTTGCTGTGATGTGTGCTGCTGTAAATGTCTTGGAAATAGCCATATTTTCAAATCTATATTCTCCTGGATGCTTTAAATGCTGTCTGGTAGTGAGTTCTGGGGCTTGGCAGCTAGTACTTAGAAAGCAGTGCCTCCTATGGATTTCTTATGGTAAGGTGGTATGATGAAAAATGGTGCAAGCCTGGAGCACGGTTTACTGATGTGTTTGTATTGCTTGAATGTAGCTTGTATTTATAGCAGTTATTTTCTTTGAAGGCACTGTGAACAAAGCAGAGTGCCTTGATCAATATTGTTCACTCTATAGTTGTGATTATAAGATTCGAGCCATGTGGTCTCTTGGGTGAAGGCAGAGACAATGTCTTGCAGCAGCATTGTGTTTGTGTTGTATTTTGCGTATGATGAATGAGGCTGAGACAAGGTATTGGCTGTTGGCACAGTCAAGCATGGAGATTAAAGTGGTGAGCATAGCTTTCAATTTCTGTTAAAATACAACATGTGGGAGTACACAATGTAGTGTTTCTTGTGTATAATGCACTCAGATTAATGTTGTTACCATGTGGTATCAAATGTAGGTCTATCTCCATGGCTGTCCCTAGGTTTCCGACTTCTATTATTATAGCTGGACAGGTTTAATTTTCCTTAGGCCATAAGGTAATAGGCTGGTGTTTTTGTCACTGTCTGCAGGTGGTAAGCTCTGTCTTTGCAGTACTTAGCTACAGATGGTTATTCATCATACTTGTGTTTATTGCCCGAAAGCAGTCATCAAGTTTTAAATTGCAGAGGTCTTCCAGACCATCAGTTTCAAAAAATTATTTGGGTGTCATCAGCACAGTTGTAATAGGCGAGGGATTTACTTAGGTTTGGTAAGAGAATTAGGTAGATGGTGATTATGGCAGGCCCCTGTGGAATGCTACAGTGTTTTGTGCGAAGAGCTTATATGAAAGGTGGTACCAACACTAGGTCTCTGTCACACCTGGGAGACCAAGAATTCAATGGGCATTAGCTGAGCTCCATTTTCAGCTTTCACATAAGATATATCATACACGAGTTTGCTGTGTGAAGAGATTGCACAACTGTACAAAACATTGAGCCATGATGTTCTTAAGCCAGCAACTTTCAACACATTTCCTTTTACTGATACATAATTGGTTGTCACTGCCTAAAGCTACCAGTCATTTAGAAGCAATGTCCAAAAAGGAAATCTCCAGATTCTAATGTGGCATTGTGCTTTGAATAGCAAATTGCACTGGGGCACAGTTATCACAAGTTAGGTACAACTCACATTTGACTGATATTGCTCCAGCCTACACTGGCTCTGGCCTGTTGTGAAATATAGTCTGGGGAGATAATGCATCTGCACTATAAATCATTATTTTGTTTTCAGGAGCCAGATAGTTTGTTAGGCTGATGAGCCTGCAGCACGGGGCTGCAAATACCCTAACTAGCAGCATTGCGAATCTAAAATGACCCAACATAGCCTGTTATGCCACAAAGGGCTGCTAGATTGGTCTATCTGTCTTTAAAAAACATTTAAAATCTAGATAGCCCTGCCATGGTCAACAGGCTGTGCATTTATCGCCTTGAACCAAATATTGTGGAAACCATTAGAATATCACATGAGGCTGAAAGCATTTTTATTATATGTGACCTCTCTAGACATCTTCGCAGGACATCAACTAACATTTTCTGACTTTTGTATGTTGTGAATTAGGATCTGTGTAGCATGAATCTACATTTAAAAATGAATTGACTCATTTGAAATTCTGCTTAATCTTTATCTAATACTGGCAATAGCAAATAGATTGCTATTATGAAGTCCTATGTAATTAATATACTATATGCATAATATTTGGTGAACATTTAAGGTAGCATTTTAATTGGGAGAAGTGCTGGAATACAAGGTGAGAGAAATGTTTTGGATAATCATATACTCTGCAATTTTCCTTCACAGAAATATGAGGAAAGTATGAGATTTAGCCAAAGTTTAGCGTTTGCAGGAAATTCTGGCCGAGAAAAGTTATTGGCATCCTTGCAAACTACATAACTCCAGAATTGGTCGAAATTGAAAGGCAAAATAAAGATGTTTGTTTGTGTCTTAGAAGGCTGAGAAAGGCTTTCCTTTTACAGGTGATAGTTCAGCAGGGGTAGATATCCCAGAGGATGCCCGTCCTTGAGCAATGGGTAGAATTAGTGTATTCATATATCCTTGGGAGAGGGAAACACCTAACCCAGTAGAATGTAGTTCACAAAGAGGTGAAGTACAGAGCTGAAATGGTGTATATTCCATCACTTGTAGTTCTAATGTATTCAAGTTGTTAATCCTGGTTTAGTGCAGCATTTTTTAATTTCAATGCTGCAAGGTTCTAGGGTCGGAACCACAGTTTGTACAAAAGACAGCCAACACGTGTTTCACCCCACCTCTTGGCGAGCAAGCATTTGACTTTCCCATGACATACAGTGTAGACCAACTGTAAGGTAAGTAAAGGTTTGATCAAAATGTGCCATAAAACATATACATTAGATCACCATGTAAGGGTAGTCACATAAAAAACAATTGAGAGTGAAAAAAGAATGCGGAAAGAAAGGAGAAAAGGAAAAAAGAAGGGGGGAAACATAGATTGATGGCAAACCCAAAAGACAGTATACGATGATTTTATGATGTATATGTCATGACCTAACCGAAAAATTACATGAACAGAAACAAGATAAAAGAAATCATATTTTTGGCATTATGAAGCCTAATTATAGTATCAGTCCAAACATATTAAAATTGCACCAAAAAAATGTAAGGATGTATTTTTATAATAGCATTGCGGTACATGGCATCATGAACAAGGTATAAACAGTGCAATATTTTAGTTTCAAGAGGATGTTTGTACAGTTAGACAATGATCAGAAGAAATATATATTTGTAATGTGTATATGATAAAAAACAAAATAATAAATACAGGTCAAAAATTTAGCCAAAGTCCAACATGGCAATCGTATGGAAGACAGCACCATGGTCAAAAGAAAATGTGTGAAAAAGTCAACAGGGAGATGGATAGGGCACAAAATACCACTGAGCCTATGCAGCTCCTTAGAGGCATGATGGAAATAGCAAGAAACACCCTGGTGAGTGGGGGGTTACGTGCTCTGATAATAGCCTGGTGTGTTAGCATACAGACAAGGTGAACAGGCACCAGTGGCAGCTATAGTGCCATAACCTGAGATACCAAATTCAGGGTGTGGGAAGATAAACGTTTCGGGCAAGAAAGAGTGTCCATAGCCCAGGAGCAGGAAGAACATGGATGCTACAATGTACAAAAATATCAGGGGCTTACAGTTGGGAGTGGTCGCAGTCGAGCGAGTGGTATGTAAACAGTATCTATAAATAAGATGAATAGAAGCTAAATAAGTAATATAAATATATAAGCAATCATCTGTATATGGCATGGTAAGAAGTAGGAAAAGTAGCAGTGGCTACTTGTATTTTTAAAATGTATCCTCAACTATGGTGTGGAAAAATCATTTTGCCACGGGGTCATGCAGGTCCACAGACAGACATAAGTATTGAACAAAGTATAATTAGCCATTAAGCTAGGAAGAGGTCTTGGTGACACATGCTTGCATTCTAAAGAGAAAAGCAGAAACAATGCCTCTTAGTGGGTCCAGTCCTAGAGCTCCCCCGAAATGCACCACTGATACCAATGCGTTTAGACCTGGGTCTGGAGAGCATCGCTCAAGCGATCGCTCTCAAGCCCCTTACCTTCTGGATCCCCATTTGGTTGAATGACTCACCATTACCCATGAAAACATCACTTTTAGACTTATTATCATCTGACACCAGAGGGTGCGTCAAGTGGTTCAACTACAAATATGGTTGGCTGGTCAAGTTGGACATTAGCGATCTTTTGCTCTACCCTGACAGTATACAAAAAAGGTCCTTAAACTTTCTTTAAAAGAGTTCTGGAGTTATGTGAATTACATTTGGTTAAGCAAGAGAACTGCAGGTGAGTTCACAAACAGGTTCCTGAGTTTTAAAGACAAAATGCAGCTGGAAGAATTCTGAATCGTATAGAACCTCCACTTGCGAAATCCCTATACCTAAAATGTATATATAGTATCCTTCCAGTCATCAGTTTTTGCAGTAACTGGAATGATGCAAACATCTCATCCAGTTGTATGGCCTGCACGGCCGTACTTGAAACAGAAGTACACATTCTATTTTTCTGTCTTAAGTACAAACAGATTAGAAGAACCTGGTTATTGCCAATATGTCGATTTTGGCTGCCAATTGACTAAGCAAGAGCAAAAGAATTCTAAAAATTGATTGTACAGAATATCTCATTTTTGGTCTGTCCAGATTTTTCTACATGCCTGGAGATTAAGAAATGGGATACTGAAATCTGCGAATATCAAATGATCCAATTATGAAGTACTGTATACGTCTGCCACATCCACATTGTTTTAAATAAGATAAATTGACTTGCAGGAATGGGGATTCTTATGAGATTTTAACCAATGTTAGTAATGTACACATTTATCTAGGAAAATCTTTGTAGGAAATTGTTGGTGAATTCATGTTAAAGAACACCTGTGATACTAGCATACTTGTAATTGGTCATCGTTCACTGAGAGTGATGTCTTACTATGATGAATGAATGTTATCTTGTCGATCTTAAATGGTAGTATCTATGCTCTTAAAGAGTGTTTTAACTCCTTCCACAATGGGCACGTTTTTAATTGATTGTGGTACCCTATTTATTCTTACATCAATCTTACTATATTGTAAATATTTCATGGAGTTGTGTACTTGAAACTTTATCAAACACCAAAATATATATGGTTCCTTAATACAGTTATGATTTGCATTTTAGTCTTATCCGTCATCGGGAGATGAAAATGTGAATTGTGACAAAGTTACATGTCTTCTGAATTCCTGCGTTTTCATAGTTTTATTTTAAGAACACGGACTTGGGGGAAATTTTTAAATCTACTCGTATGCTGTTGTGCTTTTAGGATTTTTATGGAAAAATCGAAAAAAGATGCTACTACTACTACTACAACTACTACTACTACTTGGCCATTAAGCTGGGAAGAGGTCCCGGTGACAAATGCATGCATTCTAAAGAGAAAAGCAGAAATAATACATCTTAGCGGGTTCAACACAGTCAGAATGTGGTCTGCGATGGGATGGGGAAACAGGATGGTTTAGTGATCATCAATGTTGTGGCATGTTGGGACGCCCTGGATAGTTATAGTCAAAGTGCTTCCAGTATGGGGAAAAACTGCCTAGTAAGCGCATTGGCAGGCTGCCTCCATGTTGTTTTGTCTGTAGGAAGGCTTGGGGTGCTCAACCCAGGAACTATTACTGGTAAAAGGTGCTGCCATGTTGGTTTCACATACCAGTCTACTGCCATATGGCCTAAGGAAAATGAGGCCTCTCCAGCAATATCAATAGAGGTCAGAAACCTTGGGGTAGCCATGGATCCAGACATATATCTGATTTCACATGTTAACAACATAAAACAGAGTGCATTCTACAGAATGAAACACTACATTGTATCCTCACATACGTTGATTTCATATCAGCCATGTCTGCATTTGCTGGTATAGTCAAAGTACTACCTACTTGCTGAGAATTCCAAGTTGTATTAGGGAGGTGATTTGGCTTTCTTGTGTACATTTAAATATCACATTTTCGGATATGTTTCATAATATGAAGCTTGACTTTATCTGTAGTAATGCCAAACAATCCACCTGGAAATCTTTTCCATTTCTAGAACACATATCAGGCTTTCGCGCTTTATACATTCATCACTCAGAAAGTTCCATGTTCATCAAAGCAATGTTAGCCATATAGAGGGTGCCACCTTGAGGATTCTATGCTAGGAGTCTACTGCGTATCAGAGTAGAGGTTGTCCATAATTCCGCAGTGGACAGCTCTGTAGCATCCAAAAAGAAGGTACAATGCAACCAGCAACAAAGATAGAGGTTATGACAGGGCAGGTTCCTAGATGAAAACCCTAAAATCCCCACTCAGAGGTGCTTCAAGTCCATGTAGTTTTGGCTTGTGCTTTTGACAAAATGTAATTGAACTATCCATCTTTTCTCGCAAGCTTGAAGTGTAATTTATTTTGGTACCTTCCCAACTCCCCCTACACAATGACATTTAAATGATTTTTTATGTTCACCATTTTTGCAGTCCTAAATTGCCTAAAAACACTTTTTGCCACTAATTTGCCAAAATGTTCTTGATGGAAATGCTTCAAGCTCTCTGTAACATGTTTGTAAATTAGTGGCAAGTGAAATAAAAACTTCACTAATGAAGTGGGTCAGTATTAGAAAATAGCACACTATATGAAACAGATGAAGCTTCCTAAATGTACGTAAGGTACAATTTATCCTTTCGGGCCTTCCAAGTATGATGAGTTGCTGAGCAGAATGTCCCAGGTGGGACATCTTCCGGCAAATAGATTTTGAATATGGAGGCTGGACATCCACCACCAAAGGTAAGAAGTGTGAGAGGGTGGGCTCTGAGCTGAGGCCTGCTTATTTTGTTTAAAAAGAACTTGAAAAGTTTGCATTGCTCAGAGCTTGAATAGTTTACAAAATACACAAAGTTGCAAGTCAGTCTTGACACCCTTATTTCTACTTTAATTCCCTTCTAGTTTATAGGATTTAAAGTTAGATTGTGAAAAGTTAATGGACTGTGCTTTTAAATGTACCTTAAGAAATCCACGTTTCCCTTTACACAGAATCACACAGTGTGCACCTGAATGTCAAATCTAGAATGTCCATGACACAGAATATAGAGGAAAGAATTGTGAATCCAAAATGTCAACAGGTAGATAAGTATAAATGTTTTTAAAATCTTACTTCATATATCAGTATGTACCTGATATATAGATCTTCAACGTATGTTGATGTGGAGATAGGAATAGTAAATCTATACTTCTATATATCCACATACTTTACAATATTCTGTCCTCGGTATTCTTGTACCACAATATTATGGGGGGTTTTATTTAATAGTACAGCAAATATTCAGGAGGGAATGCACCTACAGAGTATAGCTTTAATGTTTGGCCATCACTGAGGACCTTGTCCCCTTACAAAATGTACTACTGGCTACGGGTCTGGTTCAAATGAATGTAGCCGCGGTGAATGGAGACACATCTGTGCTGCCTGAACAGAGACAAACCCCTCTCTTAAATATAACTGGCTAACATGTGGATTCGGTAGGAAAGGACCCACATCCATCTTTGATTGAACATTCCATAGTATGCATTGTTGAGTAAATATCCTAAATATTCTGGTATGGCCATTACATTTTCAGGCAACTTGTCCTGATGAGACTTTGCAAATGCCTCTAGGGTTAAAACATCATCAATTTTTTATAGTTTCTGATTGTGTCGAATGTGAGTCTGTAAACTTCGACTGATTTAGAGACCAGGGATTATGATAAAAAGCTGCTGTTTTCAGGTCAAGCCTGCAGGCAGCATAATGCACTGTCCTTGGTGACCTAGTGTGCCTAAAAATACCCTCTATAAAGGGCTTTTAGCTCGCCCATTACTTATCATTGATTGACATCATTATCACTCTTCTTTGCTCCCTTCTAAATCCAAGCACATACAAGGCATCACTTCTTGTGTTATTTCGGAGGAACATCACCCCACTGCTCGTTGAACAGAACAAAAGAAAAAGAAAATGATAATAACAAAAAGTTCTTATCATTTTATTTTTCTTTCCAGGACTCCGAATTCAGCCAGGTCAGGCAGTGCTGGGATTACTCATGTCAGAGGGAGCAGGAGTGGTTTACACCCACTGTGCAACATGGCTAAAAAACATTGACAAAGCCAATAGGTCTTGCAAAAGAGTGAATTATTGGCTTTGCCAATGTGTGTTATTTGAACATAGTTATTTTGTGCACCTTCAAACATAGCGTCATCTACACCTTTATCACTATGAAATAATTTCGTCTTTTGTACTGAGATGATGATAAAACGCATATATGAATACAGACAATGAATGGATTACAAAGAAGTCCCATGTACTGTATTCATTAAGGTTATTGAATGATTGAAGTAATCCTGGATACTGCTGATTGCTATACAATGGTCTTCATTTCTTAGAATAAAAAAGTCCTGTGGAACCATTGTTCTGTTACTATAAATATATCCAAGTCCTGGTGGGCGCATTCAGTTGTTCTTTGTTGTATATCTTACACAAGGAAGGCTGCAGTAGGTGCTTTTGATCCCACAGATATTTAAAAATGCAGCCCCCCTTGAGCTTTGTGCTGAGTGCGGTTGCACCGGTCACAACACTCTAAACCAGGCACCAGATCATTGTGAGCCAAAGCTTCAAAGTTTAGCAGATGCGTTTTCCTATCCACTTTACTAAAATTGAAATTTAATTTAACTCAAGTTGTCAAAAGTTGGACAGAATATCCATCACATTTGCAATGGAGTAAGCCATGCTCCAACTACTAAATCAGGCCAAAAGTGGTGAGACTATTACCAGAAATTCTACCTTCTATCATGTTGTGTAGTTCCAATAAAACCTATATAGGATCTGCGCGTTTAGACAACCTAATGTGTAGGATTAGTGCCAGACTGATTTGAAGCACCCCTACCGGGTATGTTAGCCTGTATGCCAGACAGTAGCAGCTCGATGAGGCAGTGCCAGGGGGTGGGGCGGGGGAGGTGCAGGGTGGGGGGTAGTAAGCTCCGGCTCACGATGACCAGAGTAATATAAATAAATAAATAAAACAAATGTCATTGCGCGCGCTGAAACGTCAAATGCTTTTTAGCACGCGCAATGAAATTTGTTTTATTTATTTATTTATTTGCATTACTCTGGTTGGCCGTGAGCCGAAGTTTACTACTCCCCACCCTGCCCCTCCACCCCCCCCCCCCCATTGCCCTAGGGCACCCCCTCCACAAGCCGCTACTGATGCCAGTTAGCTAACAGTATCACTACAAACTCCTCTTACTATGGAGAGAATAGTTCTTGGCAATCATCGAACATAACAACCCTGATCTCTCAGGACCAAGGAAACAGAGCAATAATTTTTGCTCAGTCACT
Organism: Lissotriton helveticus; assembly: GCF_964261635.1. Taxonomy (NCBI): domain Eukaryota; kingdom Metazoa; phylum Chordata; class Amphibia; order Caudata; family Salamandridae; genus Lissotriton; species Lissotriton helveticus. Next base: position 1,789,521,764 of record NC_136061.1, read on the forward strand.
CGTGCTTACTTTGTTTCAGAGAGATACACAGAATAACCGATGTGGAATTTTTTCATTAAACAGTCATCATTCTAGTGTAAAATAGGTATGCTGAAACAACCACTAGACAGAAACAGATATAAACGATTAGAAGCAATAGGAAAGTAAAAGGATGGTAGGTTTCTACCATTATGCTAAAATCATGAATACAGGCAAGTGGGTAAAATACATGACAGTAAAATGTGTACTCCTATGATGCAAGCTTAACTAGATGTTCCTAAGTGTACTTAGCATGTGTGTAGGTGTTAAGCCAAGAATCCCTCTAGGATAAAGTCAACCCCATTACCTAAAGTGAGAGACTGTGGGACCCCGTCTTGATCTCGAGTTGGACACCCAGCAAGGGATGTTTGACCACTGCGAGCTGGAGTATCTGCATGCAGGTGCCTCAGCGTCTCATTTCAGTGTGTCGGCATGGAAGTCGTAGTTCTCTGCTCCTTGTCTCAGCAAGATGTGATTTGTATATACCCAAAAGTCACCCCGGGGGTTCTACCTTGCTGTGCCAATTGTATGATGTAGGATGACGTCAGGAATTGACTTTATACATAGTTATTATTCAGGAGATAGTAGACCTGCTGAGTTTACAAGAATCCTCATGCATAAAGTATGAGGCTTTAACCAGGGAAAATCCTGTGTTCTGTGTGCAGTGTCATATCTAGGTATAAGGTCAGTCCCCTAGAACCGTTATGTATGTAATGTAGGGGAAAGTATAAGTGAAAGGTTACAATGTTTCCTGAGCCTATATTTGGATACCTATATCAAATATAACAATCATTTCGATTTGAATGGCTTAATAGTTCGCATGTTTGTACCTTCTTCTGTTTACTGGGTGTGCCATGCTGTTTTCTGCTGATGTTCTAAGATGTTACACTCTTAACACCCAAAGACATATCACTTGAGACTCCTGCAACATTTAGGGTGAGTATGTTCCTTTGCACCTGTCTACGAGTCAGAATATAATGTTATGCTACTGTATGTTCAGTTCAGGACGCATCTTGCACAGTAGCATCTGGGAATTTGTAACATGACATTCACTGCTGGAACCATACAAGCTTGAACAGTTTAGGAAATTCGACAACTAAAGTTTAAACCCATTCTTCCACCCCTCTTCATGATGATAACATATTCACAGGAGTCATTTATGAAAAAAGGACAGGTTTTCCATATCGCCAACATATTATAGCTTTTGATGCATAATCTTAAAAAATAACCCTAGCACACAGTCTCAAAAACATACACATTGTACATTACAAAAAAATAAAATACAATTGAAAAATATTTAAAAATCACCTGCTGATTCAAGACTTCATGCTACTTCTCCAGTCATTTTAATTTCCACTCAAAATTCTCTAGGCATCCCTCGCAACAGTTAATTTCCCAAAACAATTTGCATCTACTAATATAATAGACATATAATAGACATAGATACAAATAACACAGAGCTAAGAAATACATGGCTTTGGCCAGGCCCCTGGGTTCGGCTCTCCCTATGAATTGTCATGCTTGCCCACTTCTGCTCCCCAATGCCCTGCCTGACTCTTCTCTTACCTGCCTTTCGGTCTGTTCAGTTCCTCTCAATGCCAGAAATGCAGCTTGTAGGTATTTTAAAAGACCAGAGCCTAGCTGCTGGCCACGCCCCTCAGGACATCTCCTAAAGTTACCTACCTTTGATCTCCACGAGAGAAAGACTGGTTAGACCCGTACAGCCATCTTGGATCCACATGCTGTCATATTCCGCATACCATCTAATGGCAGCTTCAGGGAACTGGAGACCTCTAGTCTCAGATGACAGATGTTACAGGACTGTAAGTTATTAGTGAAGGCATATTTTAAAAAATGAACTATTGCACACACCAAAAAAAAACTTGATTACGCTGCATTTTGTGCACGGAAAACCCCGAAATCTCTTTTTGTGACATTGCGATGGTGTTCAAGAGGTTGATACCGGACTCCAGAGGTGAAGTGCACATCAGTAAAATCCTCTGAAAGAATGCATGTGCCAGTGGTAAATCAGCCACTGCAGAGCGAGGTATGTGCCCGACTCTTCCTCAGCACTTACTGGTTGGAAATGCTGAATATTACTGTCAGCATAGTCTGCGCCTGGTATCCGAACCTTGGCGCAGATGTACAAGCCCCTTGCGCCTCTTTTACGTCGCTGTTGTGTCACTTTTGTGATGCAGCAGCGGCGCAAAAGATGTGCCATGGTACGGGGTATTAACTACGTGACGCATCTGGGAGATGCGTCACGTTGCAAAGCCCTGTGCCACATGAAACCTGCGTCAGGTTTCATGTGGGCGTTTCCACGCAGGCGGGGCGTTCCGTCACAAGATTTCACAGAGTCACTTTACCAACACTGATGCCTCAAAACCCTGCGCTTGAAGCAGGCGTAAGGCTTGACGCACCATGTTACAGATAGGGCTTGTTGGAAAAGTGCTGGAGTTGCGTGCCGCATGCAACACAACTTCAGCACTGCGCCAACTTTACGCCCTAGATGCGACACGCATCTGTTTATTCCTGCGCCATGGTGCGCCGGATTGTAAATGCGGCGCATCATAGGTGGCGCAAGGATAAACTTGCGTGCCGTATCTTTCCTGGCGCATCTCTGCTGATTTGCAGAGATGCGTTAGGCAACATAAATCTGCCCCCTTGTACTTAATAGCTTGTGATCTAACGCTGCTAGATCTCCAGGCTAAACTGCTCTTAACAAGAAAAATATAATACTAAAACACAAGTTAGTTGGTAGTTGCATGGCAAGGAGTTCATGGTGGCAGGCTACGTACAGTGAAGACAACACCAGTACGAGTGAAGACTGAGAAAGCAATAAACACATAACCATCACAGTTAGCTGATGGAGGTAGGACAGCTTGGGGATCATAGAGGTAGTCGAGAGGTGTCTGTCTTGAGCTACAGTTGTGTTTCGCCTACCTGTTGGTGGAATCAGCACCTGCTTTTGAGAAGATGTCACCGGGAAACAGCAAATACAACAAACTCAATGCAGTGCTTTGCAACGCGGGCAGATCAACCAATACGTCTAAACCACGGATTCTATTTACAACACAAGTCATTACAAATACATGCATTAGGTTTATTTGGCGTTGGGCTTTTAAATCCAACGCTTTACCTTCTGTTGGGGGGAGTTGGAATAGTAAATAATGCAATTCCAAATTCCAGCGTCCCCCTAAGGCAAGTCGTTGTAACAACTTGCTATTGTTAATGGAATGACTGGTTCCGACCATTCTTTGTTCCGACCTTGTTTAGGAATGTGTGGGAAAGGAAAGTGTGGTTGTGCCATACAACTGATGTCACCTAATGGTGCAAGGTACAAGCAGAAGTTAAAGGACTATTGTGCATGTATGTCTATATGTAATAATTGTAAAAAGCAATCCTAGCTGAAAGGCAGCAGAGTACCCTTCGGTGCCAAAGGCAAGCATACAGTCAATGAGTGACAGGAGAGGTAGCATTTTTTTGGGATCAGAAGTGTACAGTTACTGCATTAGGATGAAGTGTTTTTTAAATAGGTGCTAGAATTCTATAAATTGATTTTTAAAGTGATTTCTGGATCTCTGAATGATCCATGTCTGGCTCATATGTTCTATTTGATAAAGGGCATTATTGTTTCTGCACGACTTACTCTCTGCATTTTCTCATTGGAAAGTGAAAGCTGCCACTGTGGTGTTTTAGCATCTATCATCTGAACTCACTCCTTTCAGATCCCTCTAATATCCTAAAGCGTGAGGTCAACTTCCAGGTTTCAGTTTTTATCAATAAATATTTATTGATGTTAATCACATAGGCTTCTGCCCCTTGGTTAGGAGGTGGCTGACCAAGGGGGTGGTGCAGTACTCATCGTGGTGAATTTGAGTGCCTCATTTGAAACTGTCTCGTAAAAGACCCTGTGAAAGACTTTATGCATTTGATATCTGGGACTGTGTGTTAAATAGAACGTTCTCATTTCTTTCTGATCATTCACAAGCTGTCATTATGTAGACTAATCAACATTCCCATATCCATCAGAACCTCCCCAGCACTGGTTCAGTGTACTAGAGTTGAAGACTTACCTCTTTAGAGAATACTACACCACTGTGCAATTACTGCCCACAACCCAGCTACACTCCTTTTACTCATTGACTTTATGATTGTCTTTGACTCTGTAAGTGCTCTGCTGCCTTTTGGCTCGATTCATGCTCTAGAAATGTCCAGTGGCGGCCGCATCAGGTAAGCACAGTGGCGAGGAAGGGCGGGACAGGGCAGGGCGCGGCAGGTGGGGAAACCAACAGACGACAGAATAGGTATTTTTTTAATTTGAATTATACCTATTCCGTCGTCTGTCAAGTACCCCCCTCCCACCCTGCCTTACCGTGTTTACCTGTGCTGGCCACTGCTGCGAATATCATATACATTTTATCATTCCAGATGGAAGCCTCCCACAGGGCTCTGCCCTGGTCTCCACCATTTTCATTTTTAGACAATTCATGTCATTAGCAGTTATGGATTCAATGTTTTACCATACCCTGACAACATTTTTATCGAAAATGACAGCAATTCTGCCTTCTCGAAGTGTCATCTTCTACATTTCCTCACTTCAGCTTGTTGCCCATACCGGTAGAATAGGAAAAACTACGGGGCAGATTTATGTTAACTGGCGCATCCCCAGGGATGCGCCTGTTAATGTGCGCCACAGTGCGCCACTGCTCCGCCACCCATGGTGCGCCGCATTTACAATGCGGCACACCATGGGGCAAAAACGGCACAGATGCGTGACACATCTGTGCCGTAAAGGTGGCGCATTGCTGGAGTTGCGTCGCAAGCGCGACGCAGCTCCAGCAAGGCTCGGGGGTGCCCCATCTTCACAATGCTGCGTCAAGACCTACGCCTGCTTCAAGCAGGCGCAGGGTTTTGACGCAGCATTGGCCTGAAAGTGACTGAGTGAAATCTTATAGATTTCACTCAGCCACTTTCAGGAGGCGTTCCTGCGCAGGAACGCCCCCCCCCTGCACAGGAACGCCTCCTTATGGAGCAGGGCTTTACAACGTGACGCATCTCCTAGATGCGTCACGTTGTAAATAGGGCGCATTGTTTGTGCCGCCGTTGCGTCAAATAAACTGACGCAATTGCGGCGCAAAGAGGCGCAAGGGCCTCATAAATCTGCCCCTATTTTTTCTCATCTCGCTCCTAAACTTTCGAAATCCCTCCCTCTTTTGTTCCATTCCAAAGCCATCCACAAGGTGTTCTGCAAGGGCCTTAAACTTGGTGCTTCCATTAATTAATCTAGTTTAGTACATGCCTAACTGATACTTCATAGGAACTAAGACACCCTCTTACCTAGTAGAGATTGCTCGACAAATGCTCATTCATTCCATATTCATTTATTTGTCAGATATATCCTGTTTTATACTTTGTCTTCTATTAGACAGGTAGGTTCTAAACCATTTTAGTAGTACTATTTTGAAAGCTATCTTGCTGAGTTACGTTTATGTCCTCCGACTGCATGGGCATGACGGTCTCAGCATTTTTGACAAAGAAATGTAGGTTACGTTTTGTGACAGCTGAATGTTTCATAGTGCCCTTTTGAGAAGGAGGGCCATGTCACAGAAGGTACGTTCTAATTCAGGTTCCCGGAGGTACATTTTTGATAAGAAACTTGCTGGGTTATCACCGTTAGGAATGTTGAGTGGTCTATCTTTGGTGATATAAACTTATTCACAAACTATTTTGAAAGCTATATATGACTACTCATTGCATTTTGGAGTTTAGCAACTGTGGGCCACATGTATTAAGCCTTTTTAATGCGCAAATTGGCCGATTTGAAGAATCAGCCCGTTTGCGAGCAGAGAAAGCCCTTTTGCTATGTATGTGAGGCATTTGTATGCACAATTGAAATAATCACAATGTTTTGCGATCACCTAAATTGCGAACGTAAATAGGGGATTGCAATTTGCGAATCCCTAATGCACATGTAAGAAGCCTTTCCTAAATGTGAACTATGCATTTAGGAAACGCTAATTACCATCAACATTAAATTGATGGTAACCATTTGATAATTTTGATAAATGCACAAATATGTATTTTTCAAAGTGCCATGTTGCACCTTCATGCCTTTAGAGCCTGTGTGTGGTTTACATGTGCACAATTTAAATTTTGGGGGTGCTTCATGGGAGCTTTCGGCCCCCAGGCACCCTTGGCTTTGCATTAACAAATTTGCGATTACCAATTAGGTAATCGCAAATTAGCTACTGCATAACCGTGCAGTCATATTACCTATTAGCCGTTTACCAAATCGCTATTAGGTAATGTTAAGGAATCACAAAATCTTTGGCAATTCCTACATACATAGCATTTTGCAGTACCCAAAGAGTGATTTGGTAAAAAAATAAATCACTATTTGAGAGTTGCAAAATACTCTTTTAATACATCTGTTTCTAAATTATTTATTTTCCCAGAAAAAAAATTATTATTTTCTGCTTTCTGGTAGGGGAGGTTTTCTTCCATACCATGTCATGGGTACCTGCAACCTTTCTCTGAGAATTATTTTTGTTGTTAAACCAATTAGCAGTCATTTTCGAACTGTATTGATTTCTGGCTGGAACATACTCATCAAAAATTCCAGATATGATTCCAGTATATTAGCTGTTCAGTGGTTTAATGTTAGTGAGGTTTGTCTAGTGTGAGAAAGCGGATCATAGAACCTAATTCCTTGTGCACAAAATATTCAACATATTTCACAGCTGTGAATACTGTTGTTTCTTGGTATATGTGTGTGTTGCAATGTTCATTGTCTCAAATAAGATGGAGTGGTCAATAGTCAGTGAGGATTATTTGTGCATCATGGAGTGACATGCAGGAGCGGGCAAGCTTTTGCTCAAAGTGCCGTGCCCCGGCGGCCACCCGGGCATCCCACAACTAGTCCTGTGTGGTTTTTTAAGCGGTTTCTCCCGGTGCCCACCCAGGGAACCCCACAGTGCATCCTTCATAGGGGAGGAAGGGGAAGACCCAGGTTCCCAGCTGCTCTACCAACCCTCCTGCTTGCACACATCATCACTGAGCGTGTCCTCGGGGGATTGACATAACATGTGCATTTCTAAAGCGCATGTTCACTCAAGGGTATTTTGATGCTGAATAACAAATGTTTATTGTTACCCAACTCAATCGTACTCATTTTATCAACTTCAGCAGGATGACAAGCTAAGTAAACCTGCCTGGATTTCAACTTGTGACAATAAGGTCAAGAACAGGCCCCCTACAGTGAACACATTAGACCGCTAAGCCAGCCGAACTGGCTTGACTCGGGATTGGATCCCCAGGGCCATAGTATGGCTCAGAGAGAGAGGGCTGGGCACCCCCTCCCCTGTAAGAAATTATCAGCCCCTGGAGAGGGTCCCCGGGGCCTAGGGGTGTCTTGGGAAGGGGTGCTATGCCCCCCTTAAATAAATGCTAAATCTTCCTCCCTCTGCAAATTCATGGCAAACTTTTTTTTAAAAGCGTTTTTGACCCCAGTCATGGTCTGGGTCTCTGTGCCCTGCCGCCTTATGTAATTTTTGTTGTTTTTTCTAGGGCTTGGACTGGATCCAGAGTCCGAAGTTGGCTGCCACCACTTCCTGTTGAGGAGGTAGCAGCCAATCGGATCTCAGTCTGAGATCTGTCAGCTCAGTGGATCCTCAGCAGCATGATATATACAAATTATTTGAACTTTAATTTTTCCATACCTACTGAATGGATTTACACCAAAACACTCTTTCATGACCAAGATCTAGCTTTTTGCCACATTTTGTGTACATACGTTTTAGCGGTTAGAGCTGTAGCAGTGTCTAAAGTACCTATGGAAAAATGAATGGGTAAAATATATTTTGGGACAAGTTCTTTTACTCCGCCCCTGCTTGCCAGATCATTCCAAAACTTTCTGTGCGCAATCTAACCAAAAAGTAGCACCTTTATTTAGAAAGTTTAGTGGTGATCTATAAAATGGGGCTAAAGTTATCAGCAACACAAAAAATGAATTTTGTATACTCGTACTATAAACAAAAAAATTGTTCGTACTCCAGGATCATGGTCATATAGCTCTAATATTAATATCAATGGAAACACTTTTCGACCACAAGGTCTTCTTCAAAGCCAATTTGCACATACATCAAACCACCATTTTATTGTATTGTTGCTTTCAATTGCAAGATCAAACAACAAAGAGGGTCTTGCATTGTATAAACCCCGTGAATTTGATGCAGGCCCATAACACTCACCCTAGGGATTGTGACTTCACTTGAATGTTTATGAAATGTTTGCTAATTCTGCATTTATTAAATGAATTGTTTTAATGGTTGATCAATCTTAACATTAGTTTACCCTATGAGAAAATAAGGGAAAAACAGTTTGTTGATTAAGTCTGTTTTCTATGCCTAGTAACAGCCAGAAGTGCATAGATTTTAACATGTGGTATCTGCTGAAAAAGGGGTGCATTGTGTAATACCCCCCTAATTTTATACCACATTCAGGCTTATAACAATCACCAAATGGGCTGTGACTTTACTTGAATGTACATGAAATGTTTGCTAATTGTGCATTTATCAAATGATTTGTTTTAATGGATGATCAATCTTAACATTAATTAACCCTATTAGAAAATAAGGGAAAACAGTCTATTGATTGAGTCTGTTTTCTATGCCTGGTAACAGCCGGAAGTGCATTGTCAGTTGATCATGTCACTTAATGTCGACACGATAAAATAGTGGTTTGATGTATGTGCAAATTGGCTTTGACGAAGACTTTGTGATCGAAACGCGTTGCCGTTGATATTAATATAAGAATTATATGACCCCGATCCTGGAGTGCAAGTCATTTTTCTGCATATAGTACGAGTATACAAAATTTCTTCGATATCCAAAATGGGTTCTGACGCCCGTTCTACGCACCGGCCCCGATAGGCTGAAGTAACCAGTGAGTCAGGATTGCTTTATCTTATACATATATATATTTATACGATCAAGGCCTTTGGAAGGCCGAAACGCGTCATGGCGGAAGTGCAGGGCGATTGAATAAACATTTTGCACCAACTGTTGGGTCCGCATTTGTCAATTTTCCGTTTGGATGGTGTGGTAAAGGATGCAGACAATATATATATATATATATATATATATATGCTTCACCGAAAACGCCAAGAAAAACACGCACTCCACGGATCTTAGGATTGACGATTTATTTCAATGCCATTCCCCCTTCACCTTGGTGAAGGGGGAATGGCATTGAAATAAATCGTCAATCCTAAGATCCGTGGAGTGCGTGTTTTCCTTGGCGTTTTCGGTGAAGCGTTTTTCACGAGGTCTAGTCCGACCTCGAAACACGCACCGGCTGTGAGAGAGAGCGCATTTCTTTGCAAAGGACAAATTGGTGAAAAATATATATATATATATATATATAAATTCACTGAAAAAACCATAGGTTTCAGGCATGTTATAGTTAGAAATTAGCATTTAAAAAACCTTGCATATTCACTGAAAAAACCAAAGGTTTCAGGGTAAGCATGGGTGTAAAATCCGCTCCGATCGCGGATTTTTCGGATTTTCGGCAAATTCGCAATCGCGAATTTGTCGAAAATCCGTGAATCCGCTCGCGGCGGATTTTTTGCTTTGGTTGCGGCGCGCGGCGTGGTGCACGGCGTTCACTTTCCGTCATTTAGCGTTTGGCGAGTTGTTTTTCTTTGCGAGTGCCGCGCCATTTTGGATCTTGCTGCGTATAGCTACAAGCGCCTCGCGAACACGCGCAAAAGCACGCGAACATACACGTCGCAAAAAAAAAAACTAAGTGTATTCGCAAGCATTCGCGGCTCCCGAAATCGATCTCGCACGGATTCGCGCCCCAAAAAACGCGCAAAATTGCAGAAAAAACGATTTTTGCTAAACTGAAAGCAATGAGCAGGTGCAAAAGTTCAAACTTAACATTTGTAACATTCACTGTAGTGCTTCCTGAGGGGCCCCTCCAGAGTTTGCAACTATTCTATGACCCTGCTATGACCCAAACAGCAGGCTCATAGAATAGCTACAAGTAGACCATAAAGGTCCTGTGAAAAAAAATTTCACTGCAACAGAAAGCAATTTAGAGATAAGGAAGGAAGCAGGTGCCAGCCAGACTGGAACTTTCTAAGTAACTGACACATTAATCAACCCCAAATTAATTCATGGCAGTTGAAGTAGGGGAGGTGTGCTTGCCTTTTTCACCCCCCATAATCTACAGTGATAAACAAACCTAAAGGGTGGCAGTGAGGATGTACCAGAGGGTGGCATGGGTGTCCCAGAGGGTGGCAGTGGTGAAACAGAGGGTGCTGTGAACCTGTGAGATAAACCAGACGTAGAAACAACATAGTCGCGGCCGTTGCGTGACGAAAAGTAAGTTCGCAATTGCGAAATTGTCCCAAAATCGGCGCGAATGCTCGCCAACACAAAAAACGGGAAAATCCGCAAATCCGCAAGAGTTCGCGTATCTTCGCGGATTGCGAATCCGTAAATCCGCAATTTCGCGTACGCGAGATCCGCTAGATCCGCCCATGCTTATTTCAGGGGCGTTATAGTTAGTTGGACATATCACTCGTACAAAACTATAGAAATTCCCCCGTTATAGTTAGTTCAGCTAACTATAACTCACGCACCCGCAATGCACTGCTGATGATGTCACATCACTCATGAAATGGTCAGTGACATCACTCATGACATCTCAAATGACATCACTGATGACATCAGAGTAGGTAGTTATAGTTAGGGCCTAATTTCCATAGGAAAAGCGTTTATTGATTTGCCAATATCTTTGGCACCATTTGACGAATCTTCGCAAAAATTCCAAAACTAATTGGGCGCTCCGGTCAGCTCCTGTTTAGAAAGTTTTGGGGTGATTCGTCAAGCTGAGGCAGAGAAAAAAGGGGTTCCCAAAACATGTTTTCTCCAGGTTAATTTCCATAGGAAACTTATGTCCCAGCTACAGCCTGAACTGCTGAACGGAATTACACCAAATGTGGCAGAAATATTGTTTTTGGTCTAAAATGCACTCTTTTTGATAAATGGTGTAAATCAGTTCAGTAGTTCCTGAGAATATCATATATTTAGAAATATTAGTATCTGGTGACTGCAGTGGATCCACAAACCCTCCAGATCAGGAGCTTTACTCTGACTGGCTGCCAACACTTCAAATCAGGAAGTGTTGGCAGGCATCTTTTGACTTGTTGAATCGAGTCACAAGAAAAACAATAAAAGGGGGCAGGGTAGAAACAGCCTGACCACCTAGGCCTGCTCATGAGGTCCCACAGGGACAACGAGGGCCAAAAATGAATGTTTTAAATATTTTTGGCGGGATTCGCGCAGGGTCCGTGAATCACTGCAATTTTATTTTTTAAAGTGAAGCATGGTCTCCCGTGCTCTGCTTAATTAAGCCCCAGGGTGGCCAGGTCTCGGAAGAAATGTCAAAATATGGTGCGGGCCCTTGGGGGTCCATTAGCCAAGAAACCGCCACCTCCCCTAGAGCTTTCTTTATAATATGCATGGGGGGCTCCTGCCCACCCCCGCACTGCCCCGGGGACGGGCACCTCCCCGGGGCTTTAAAATTTAAATGTGGGGGGGCTGCACCCCTTGCAAATTCGGTGACCACAACCTCCTCAGGCTTCCTTTTATTTAATAAGGTGTCGGGGGGCTCCTGAACCCCACCACACTGCCCCAGTGACCACCACCTCCCCAGGGCATATATTATGTAAATGTGGGGTTCTCTTGCAGACCCCCAGGGCCAGCCACCTCTATGGAGCTTTACATCTGTTGGATCCCCAGGGCCATATAGGGCTCCAGGAGGGGGCCATGCAGCCCCCTCCTGGAGCCCTATATGGCCCTGGGGATCTCCACCCCCTGGGCTGGCTACAGCAATGTTCCGGGGTGCCCACACCCAGGACATTTCAGTTTGCAATGGCAGGGCAGGAGCACTCCTCCCGCCCTGCCATACCAAACATCTGCTTCGCTTCATGGAAGCGAGAGCAGAAAAACTGCTCTTGCTTTCATGAAGCGAAGGAGAAATGCTTTTGGGCAAAGAGAGCTGCATATCAGCTGCTCCTTTTGCCCCAAAGCAATTTCGGCTCCCCTGGGAGGCAGGGAGCTGACATTGGGGCTCCCCCGTGGTCCCCAACAGACAGGTCGAGCCCCGGGGAAGAGTCTCCGAGGCCACAAATGGCCCATGAGGGGACCATTTGTTCCCCTCCCCTTTTTATTGAAAAAAGCTGTGCAAGCGTTGGGAATGGAGTCCCTGGGGCCAAAATTGGCCCAGGGAAGGGAGAACCACACAGCCCCCTGCCATAAAAAATGTTTTGCCAGGCCCCGGGGGATGGGGTCCCTGGGACCCAAAAGGATCAAATGAAGGGGGGGGGGCACACAGCCCCCTTCCTAAAAGTAAATTAAACAAAAGAAACCTGCAATTTTCCAGATGCCCCGTCCCCTCCCTGCACCACTCTGCAAACACACCTCCTGGTGTACTTTGGGTTGAAGGGTGAAATCCCCGTCGCTACTGAGGGTCCCTGGGAGCCAAGTAGCCCACCAGGTACCTCCGGTAGGCCCGACACCATGGTATTACTGGGAGGTGGTCCAAGGCCATGCCCCTTTTTACAGCACTCTGCAAATTCTCCTTTTTGGTGCACTGGTGGTAGGGCATAGAGGGCCCTTTGTGTCCTGAGGACCTCAGGACTGTAGTCATGGACTTCATCACCCAAGCAGCAGTGCGCCAGGAGGTGTGTTTGCCGAGTGGTGTAAAAAGGGTGTGTGGCCTCTGACCACTCATAGCAATCCAGCTGGTTGGGGCTTACTAGAGGTAACAGGAGGGCCACATTTTATATTATGTTATTCTATGTTAACTAGGATTTGTAGAGTGCATAATCACTGGCAGGTCTCTTAGCCTTGGCCTGTGACCACCTCTCAGCAATAACACTGCATGGGGCTTACTGGAGGTAAAAGGTAGGCTAGTTGGCCCCTAAGGACCTGTAGCAGCAAAGGACACTTCAATCCCCATCCAAGAGCGTGCCAGGAAGCTTGTTTTCAGAATGTGGGCAAAGGGGGTGTGGCCTGCTATGAGAATTCAGCACTCCTGTTGTGTGGGACTTACTAGAGGTAATACCAGGATTAGTTGGCCCCTAAGGATGTTCTTGGGGGCCAACTAACCCTCATATATGCCTGTATGAGTGGATCTGTCCAGAGTTGTATTAGTGGGTGGGTCTATGAGTGGCAGAATTGGTGAGTAAGTAGATGTGTGTATAAATCAGTGATTCAGTGAGTGGGTGTTCAAGTACTGATATGACCCTGCGAATTGGTTTGTGAATGGTTGCGTGGGAGCAGCAGTGGGTGTATAAAATATTCTACAGTGGTGTGAGTGGGTAGATCAGAGATGCTGTGGATGATGTCATCAGTGTTGTCACTGACCATGTGATGAGTGATGTAATATATGAGGTCATAAGCAGTGCATTGCAGGAGCAAGAGTTATAGTTATCTCAGCTAACTATAACAGCTGAATTTCTCTGGTTTTGTATAAGTGAGATGTCAGACTAACTATAACGTTCCTCTAACCTTAGTTTTTTTCCGTGAATATCTAAGGTTTTTTAAATGCTAATTTAGAACTATAACGTCCCTGGAGCCTGTGCCGGGGGCCAAAAACCCATGTGATCCCCCTTGTAAATCAAGTTGTTTTGTGATAGGTAATTTTGATGTCTCCTCAATACGTTTTCGGCTCTTGCCTGTCGCAGGTACTTGACTCACGAATGCAAATGAGGTACCATTTTTATTGGCAGACCTGGGGGGAACGCTGGGTGGTAGGAAATTTGTGGATCCACGCAGATTCCAGAACTTTCTATGACAGAAATGTGAGGAAAATGTGTGTTTTAAAAAAAAAAGTTTGAGTTTTGCAAGGAAATCCGGGTAACAGAACCTGGTGAGAGCCAGACAAGTCACCCCATCCTGCATTCCACTGGTTCTCTAGTTTCCAGAAATTTATAGGTTTGCTATGTTTTTCTAGGTGCTGACAGAGCTAGGATTCAAAATCTGCAGCTAGGCACTTTGCAAAAAAAAGGGTCAGTTTTCATTGTGAAAATGTGGTGTGTCCATGTTGCGTTTTGGGCCATTTCCTATCGCGGGCACTAGGCCTACCCACACAATTGAAGTACCATATTTCTTGGAAGACTTTAGGGAATGCTGGGTGGGTGGAATCTTGTGGACCCGCGTAGATTCCAGAACTTTCCACTACAGAAATGTGAGTAAATGAATTTTTTTTACAAAGTTTGAGGTATGCCAGGGATTTGGGTAACATAACCTAGTGGGAGCCAGACAAGTCACCCCATCATGGATTCCAGTGGGTGTCTAGTTTTTCAAAAATATATAGGGTTGTTAGGTTTCCCTAGGTGCTGGCAGAGCTACGGTTCAAAATCTACAGCTAGGCACTTTGCAAAAAAAGGGTCAGTTTTTACTGTGAAAATGTGGTGTGTCCATGTTGCGTTTTGGGCCGTTTCCTGTTACGGGCACTAGGCCTACCTACCCAAGTTAGGTAGCAATTTTATCAGAAGATTTTGGGGAATGCGAGGTGGGTGGAATTTTGTGGCCCCACACAGATTCTAGAACTTTCCATCACAGAAATGTGAGGAAAATGTGTTTTTTTATAAAGTTTAAGGTTTGCAAGGGAATTTGGATAACAGAACCTGGTGAGAGCCAGACAATTCACCCTATGATAAATTCCCCTGGGTGTCTAGTTTTCAAACATGTATAGGTTTGCTAGGTTTCCCTAGGTGCCGGCAGAGCTATAGTTCAAAATGTACAGCTTGGCAGTTGGCAAAAAAAGGGTCAGTTTCACAGTAAAAAATGTGGTGTCCATGCTGAGTTTTGGGCAGTTTCCTGATGCAGCACTAGGCCTACCCACACAAGTGAGGTACCATTTTTAATGGACGACTTTGGGGAATGCGGGTTCAGAGGAACTTTGTGGATCCACATAGATTCCAAAACGTTCCATCACAGAAATGTTAGGAAAATGTGTTGTTTTTTTTACAAGCTTTGAGGTTTGCAAGGGATTCTGGGTAACAAAACCTGGTGAGAGCCAGACAAGTCACCCCATCCTGGATTTACCTGGGCATCTAGTTTTCAAAAAATTTATAGGCTTGCTAGGTTTCCCTAGGTTCAGGCAGAGCTGCGGTTGAAAAACTGCAACTAGGCACTTTGCAAAAAAAAAGGTCAGTTTTCATTGTAAAAATGTGGTACGTGTTCACATTGCGTTTTGGCCATTTCCTGTCATGGGCACTAGGCCTACCCACACAAATGAGGTACCATTTTTATTGGAATACTTTAAAAAATGTGCAGTGGGTGGTATTCTGTGGATCCACGCAGATCCCAGAACTTTCCATGACAGAAATGTGAGGAAAATGTGTTTTGAGGTGTGCAAGGGATTCTGGATAAAGGAACCTGGTGGGAGGCACATAAGTCACCACATCCTGGACTCCCCTTGCTGTTAGTTTTCAAAAATGTAAAGGTTTGCTAGGTTTCCCTATGTGCTGGCTGCGCTAGGGCCCAAAATCCACAGGGAGGCACATTTCTATAAACAAGTCAGTGCCTAGTGAGCTTTCTGCCACTCTGGGGGAGGAATGGGGGGGGTTGTCCTGATATGCCAAGGGGGGCAGAACAACTGTGGCTATATGTTTGGGGGTAGGGGCATTGGTATGCTCATTCTGGGCAGCCCAAACCTAAAAAATCCATTGTAATCACTGGCACCTAGTGGGCTCTCTCATGCCCCCTGGGGGGCGAGATCAGGGTCTACCGCTTACATCTGTCTCCTGGGAGGCAGAAAGACGATGGCATTTCTGGGGGTGGTGGGGGCATTTGTATGCCCATTCTGGGCAGCCTATACCCCTGAATTAAAAAAATATTTATTCCCTGATGCCTCTTGGGCTTTTTACCCCCCAGGAAGCAGATAAGGGGCATTTGCCCCTATCTGCCACCTGGGGGGGCAGAACAACTGTGGCAATTCCTTTTGGGGTGGGGCTTTGGCATGCCCATTCTGGGCAGCCCCCATCCCTACATATAAAAAAAAACCAGAAAAAGCCTAGTGGGTTTTCTGCCCGCCCGGGGAGGTAGATCAGGGGCTATTGCCCCCATCTGCCTCTGGGGGGAAGAAAGTCTTTTGCCTTCTTTGGAGGGCAGGATAGGGTCATTGAGATGCCCATTCTGGACAGCCCCCACCCCTGGCCCATAGAAAAAGAATCCCTGGCATCTAGGGTGCTTTCTGCCCCAGTGGGGGCAGATTAGGGGCTACTGCCCCATCTGCTCCCCAGGAGGGGGCCGAAAAACTGTCTGTGCCAAACATGTATGGGAGAGCGAAGGCCCCTGCCCAAGGGGGTGCTCCCCATCCTGTTGCTATTTGGTGGATCCATGCTTGGGGATCGCCGTCTTGATTTCATTTTTGTTTTCGTTGTAATGATGATGGGGCGCCATGTGTGCTATCGTCATTTCAAGAAAAAAACAAAAAACAGTCCTCAGGATGATGGTGAAGCTCTTCCTCACCTCCCAAAGCAAAAAAAAACTAATGGGAAAACCCTCTGCTGTCTGCAGCAGAGGGATTTTCTGAGCCTGTACTCATGAGAGAATGGCTCCATCATGAGCACAGGAGCACTGGTGCTCATGACCAAACTATTCCGTCATGAGCACTCAAAGGGTTAAAGAAAATGAAGCATGGTAGACAGCAATTAATTTTTTCAAAACATTTTCAGCAGGAAGTTTCGCACACTCAACACCACTCCCGCAGAATCATTTTTTAAAGTGCTTTTGTTGGCCTCAGGGGTCCCTGTGGGACCCCCAGAGCAGGCCTAGAGGGTCAGGGTGTTTCTACCCTGCCCCCTTTTCTTGTTTTCTAGCATTTGTTTACATCTTTACTTGTGACTAGTTCAACTGAGTCACAAAAGGGCTGCAAACACTTTCTGGTTGGAACTGTTGGTAGCCAATCAGATTGCAGACTTGACATATATGGATATCTGAGAAATGTTTACATTTCTCAGAAACTACTGAATGTGTTTACACCATTTAACAAAAAGAGTGCATTCTGTACCAAAAGCTACCGTTTTGCCAAAATAGGTGAAATTCTGTTCCGCAGTTCGGGCTGTAGCTGTGTCTAAAGTTTCCTTTTTTTCCTCCATTTTATTAGTCATAAGTATAATACAATACGCCACAAACAAGCTCATAAGTAAATACAATTAACACAATCCAACATAAGTACAAGAGAGCACAAAGGATAAAACTTGCATTTCACAATCAGAAGTAAACATGGAGAGTGAATTTGTTAACATAGGCACAAACCAAATTAAAATATGACACAAATTCTAATCCCAATTACCATAGGACCACATCCACTGAAATTCTGACCAAGAGCGTGGTCCTCTGGCTTTAGCAAGCGTCATCTCCATTTTATATATTTCTCTCAACAGGACCCAAAATTTTTTAACCCTGGGACTTATTTTTTCAATCCAGGCCCGAGCAATACACAAACGAGCACATACAATTGTAATTGAAACAAATAAACCAGTAAGACAACTCCATTCTTCTACTGCCCCCAGTATTGGTGGTTGAAGCTTTTATTCGATATGCAAGATATCTTGAAAGCGTACACAAATACAGCATTTAGCAAAAACTTAAAAAAGGCATTTTAAGAGCAGTATTGAATGTACAATTAAAACAGATAAAAAGACATGTGATGTCAGAATAAATTAACTAAAAAACGAATTAAACCGCTATTGATAATCTCTTGCAGCGAATCAACCAAAAATGTTTTAAAAATTTGGCTACACCACAAACAATAGGAGGGGAAGTGTCCGTCATAAGGATGCGAAGAGCTACCAGATGACTACGCGTGCCCATATTGCGACAAAGGGGTTTGAGCCAAAAGCCCCTGGGTTTAGCATAGTCCGGGCATTCAAACAATATGTGGGGTATAGACTCTGTCCTCATGGTGCAACGGGCGCAAAAGGGGGACGTGTGGACACCCGATTTCCACTTTGACACCAGGGCACCAACTGGAACGGAGCCCACTCTGAATTTAAAATACAATGCACGATCAGCTGCCAGGGTAATTAGGTCCAGATATAGTTCGTAGACTAAAGCATCTTTGATTGTTATAAAGGCAGCTGTAGATTTACAATGTCTAGAATTTGTCACTAGCTGGCCCGCAACCCATTTCCAGTAGAGTCTTTTCAAAACATCTTTTGGTGGAGCCGTTCTTGATGACCAGCAGTCCCCTAGCCCAATATCCTCCAAAAGTTTTTTCGTGTCTCTCAACCACTTGATCTTTGCCCAACCGCCCAAGCTCATTATCTCTGCCAGCCCTTCAGCATATGATTTTAACTCTTCACCCCTCCAAATACGTGCCCATAGAAGAAGTGGACGAAGCCGGGCTTGATCTTTGATATTCTTACACCCAGTGTCCAACAGCACAGGCACTGTAGGGGTGCTTGGAGGCAGGGCGATTAGAGATTTCAAGAGCTTGCTCTCTGATGTTACCAAGGAATCCAGGCAGCAATGCCCCCACAGCTCTGCCCCATATAGGGCTGATGTTACTCCCTTGGCCTTGTAGATGTCAATTGCTGGGGCAAGCGACCTCCTTGGTGAAGCCCGAAATTCCCTCAGGAGGGCCCCTCCCACTCTCTTGTGATTCAAGACCATCTTAGCAATATGGGGTGACCAATTCATGGTGTCCGAAATCCGTATTCCGAGATAGTTGAATTCGGGTACTTTTTCCAAAGGAACAGAGTTAAGAGTGGGTGGGCGGCCCAGTTTCCTTGGAGGGTTTAGAATAAGGAACTTGGTTTTATCTACGTTGATTACCAAGCACCTTAAAGCACAAAAGTTCTGGAAGCGGGCGAGCAACTTCTGGAGGCCTTGCGGAGTCTTAGAAATCAGAAGCGTATCATCCGCAAAAAGTAAAGTTGGGATCCGCACTCCCCCTAGACAAGGAGCATCGGCTGGATCTTGCTGGAGATAATCCACCACCCCATTGACATATAACGAAAAGAGCTTGGGCGCTAGGACGCATCCCTGTCTCACACCCCGAGACACTGGGATCTTCTCAGTTATCTCTCCATTTCTCCCCCAACGAACCTGAGCAAAGGTATGTTCGTGTAGGCTAATAAGGAGGGACAAAATGTAGGGAGGTAACCCCAACCCATAGAGCACCCTCCATAGCTCCTCCCGAGGAACTAGATCAAAAGCAGTCCTTAGATCTATAAATGCCAAGTATAGACTGCCCTTGCCTAGTTCCACCACCTTCCAACCAAGGAGTGCCAACCTAAACACCTGCTCAATCGTCCCTGTACTTGCCCGGAACCCTGCCTGGAAGTCTGTTAGTATTTTGTTTTCCTCCACCCAAGGAAGAATCCTACCAAGGATAGCTTTACCTGCTATCTTTTGGGTGGAGTCAATGAGGCTTATGGGGCGGTAGTTCCCTGGGATTTCTCTAGAACCTTTTTTATAGATTGGGACCACCACCGCCCCTTTCCAGGAATCGGGCACTGGCCCCCCCTTCATAATATCATTAAGGAGTGCCGCAATAACCCCTCCCCAGGCCACTGGATATGCCCGCATAAGGTCCCCCGGTAAGCCATCTGGGCCTGCTGCCTTCCGGGGGGCTACACACCCAATCACCTTTTCAATCTCTAGAGCTGAAAAGAGATTGTAGCCATGGGGTTCAGATACTAGTGGGGGGAGCATCCTAACATTTAGTGCCCCATCCGCCGGAAGGTATAAAGCCCCAAAGTGTTTGACCCAGCTTTGTGGGGGGATATTACAGGGTCTCATAACTTCATCAGGCCTATTCCGGGAGCCTACAAGGTTCCAAAAACCCCTTGGGTCTTTGCTTTTACTAGCGACAAGTAGGTCCTCCCAAAATTTCTCTTCCCACTCCTTTTTAGCAAATTTAAGGGATCTGTTATATGCCTTCCTTGCTTCCAATATGTCAGGGTGGGATTTGGATTTCACTGCCTCTACAAGTCTTGATTTGTTTAGCCTGCACAGTTGTGTGTACCACCCGCTAGCTTTCTTTACACATCCTTTCCTCCCTAGCTTACTCGTGGGGATAGAAAACACATTAGTCAGCGCCTCTGTTAGGGAGGCAAAGACCTCGCAAGCCCTACCCACCCCTTCCGGGATGGTCCCCAAGTTTGTCAGTGCATGATCTAAAAGGGTTGATATTTCTCCAACTTTTTCCTCCGACATGACCAATTTGGCCCATTTTAGGCGCCTTCCACATAGTGAGACTAACGACTCATCTGGGGGAGTTAATATGGGGATATTATAACCCTTCATAGAATGACGCCACCACTGAACCATGGTCAAGGAAAGCGGGTTGTGATCGCTTTCGACCATGGGTACCACAACCATATCCCTCACCTGGCTCCACAGACATATATCTAATAGAATATAATCAATTCTAGAAGTATGTCCTGGTCTGTTATAAGTATGTTATAAGTATCTGAAATCGTCCTCCCATTCACTGCCCTTAAATTAAATTCAGTGCTCAGGGTGTATAACTGTAACGCCACCTGTGACCATCTCCTAATGGGAGGAATCTCCAAGGTTGGGATCCCTATCTTCGCGTCCTCCTCATCTTGCTCTAAGGCAACATCCGAGCCCAAGGGCTCGAACGTACAGTTCATGTCGCCCGCTACCAGGGTACACGACTTGTGTGAAGTTGTACTAAGGTGGCTTTCCAGGAAAGATAATACAGTCGACTTCCTCCCGCCCTTAGTCCCTCTGGCATATACATTATAGATGTTCAATATTGTGCGACCCCTAGAGTCTCTTAAAATAATATTTTGGATATCTGGACATCCTGTCTGAAGGTCCTCTATTCTACAGTCTAGGGAAGCTGCCACCCATATAAGCAAACCTCCCGAGGGGCGTCCTCTCCCCGATTCTGAAATTTGTGCGGGCACATAGTAGGAGGAAAATCCCACCCTGTGTAGTGGGTCCAAACTCCAGATCTCCTGGAAAATGCATATGGCGTGGTCATCAACCAAAGCATTCCAGTCTGGAAGGGCCAGTTTTCTAGCGATCCCTGCGACATTCCAACTGAAAACCTTAAGAATACGGTCCGTCACAGCAGGTGCTTTACAGACCGCGAGAACACTCCTGTCCATAGGCCTCACAGGGGGAACAAGCAAATTACTGTCCAAGGGAATGGGCAGAGAGTCTACCAATCCACTGTCGCCTGTACTTATAGGAGAGAATATTCGGGGTGGTAGTACTGTCATTAAGCCCATTCTATTGGTAATTACCATATCAGACACTACAGTCACCCTCGTGTCACCCTCCTCCAGTCAGCATCTCCTTGGCCCCCACAGAGGATTCGACCCGTTATATCCAGGACCCCCAACCACACATGGGTCCCAGTTTTGGCCGGAGCCAATTATACTAGGGCCCTCCCGGGATGGCATTACAATTGTCCTGGGATAGAAAAAGGTTAGATCCACTAGTTTAACCCCTACCTCATCCATATTTTTTATAGGGCCACAGATGGAACTCACCACTCTGGGATCTTGGAAATTTATAATTACACAATCCCCCTCCTGTATTTTTTTTCCTTGGCCTATCCACCCTACTCTGCGGACGCTTAAAATTAGCCCATCTAGACCATTCGGGATTGGCTTATTTAATTTTAGCCAGTGAATACACTTGTTCTTGAGGGACTGGTGATTCTCCACTTGGTCTTCCTTCAGTGGGGGAACGTTTACTAGGACACCAACAAAGGGATGACAATCTGGTGGTAAGTTTATTGGGGGAGCCCGCCGTGAGAATTTACGGGGGACCGTTGTAGTTGTAACTGGGGCTACAGGATGAGGGGCAGTTTTAGTGACCTTCTCTGTCGCTACTCCCTTGCCTTTGTCTTGTGTGCCAGAGGCTTGGCTAACCCTTGCTATCCCTCCACTTACCGGGGGCTGTGGATGGGATACTAATTTAGGTATACTTTTGGCGACCTCAGAAGATGTTTCCCTTCCCTTGTGTTGGAGCCCTACTTTTGTTGGGGGAGGAATTACAGGTACAGGTGCTTGTGTGTTGCCAGTATTTACCTTCTTTGCCCTAGTTGGATGATTAGAATCCGCCTGAGTTTGCGCGGGGACTACTGAGGGCGCACTCTCATTTAGATCCATGGCCTGGTTCTCACTCGCTCTTTTATGCTGTTTAAATATAAATTTAAGTGAGAAGAAGCCGTCAAGGGTTGATTGCTCTAATTTGTCTATTCTAGTCCCCAAACCCTTAACCTGGGTCAACAACGGCACAAAGAGAGTGTTTACCCTCTCCATAATCCTATCAATCATATTTTGTTCAAAAGCTGAGGAAACATTAGCAGCACTACTAGTAGAGGGCGAGCAGGTTTTTCTACCCGTGGGTGCGTCCACAGAGCCCCCCTCCACCACTACCTTATCTGCTGGGACCGACCCCCTTGTGTCCCTCACACCCTGCTCAAGAGTTTTTCTCGGTTGCTTATATAGCGCCGCTTGTTTCACCGCCCTACCCTTACTAGAGCAGGCTGCCCTTTTATTTTTGGCCCTTTTGTTTTGCCCACTCGAGTCAAGCACAGATTGCGCCCCAGCTAGGTTTACTATGTTGTGAACAGGTGGAGTTGGCAATATTATTTGAGTAGAGCTTATGATTAGGGGAGCAGGTGGAGGTGCTGTATCTGCGCCATAGTCTTCCACAACACCACTAGATAGAAGCGCAGGTGGGTGTTCCGGCCTATCTATATTGCTCCCAGTTTCTACCATTTGGGAAAGATCTACAAAAGCCTCCGGGACATCAGGGGGAACAGAATAAGTTTTCTCGCTAGCGGGTGATAGGACCTGGACTACAGCTCCCAGAGAGGATCGTCTGGAAGGGAGATAGACCTCGGAGAGTCGCCGTTCAGAAATGGCGATCTCATTTTCAATGACTGCCGCCACTCTCGTAATGAAACGGTCCATAGTTCCAATCACTGGGCTCCCAACAACACCACCCCTTTCGGCCTCAGACCTAAGTAATTTGCCAGAGCGGGTTGACATGATAAAAGGAATGCCTTTAGACAATGTAACGCGACCCGCCAGGGCCCAGAGCTAGATGAAAGAGACGTGGCCCAGCCCAGCCTCTGGCAGCCCCTGACTGCCACAGACTGTCCCGCCCTTGTCCCGGGCTTCTCCCGGCGCTCCCGCGCGCTCCCGCGCAGCGGCTAGTTGGGCGTAACTAAGTAGGGACTAGAGCGTCCTGAGGGCGGGGCGCCGAGTCAGCGCGGGCCAGGTGTGCTGTGCAGGCAGGGACTCCTGGGATAGCGAGTCCCTGCTACAGCGCCGGTCACAGCCGCCGCCTCGGTGATGAAGCCTCCTACGCCGTTAATAGCGCGCCAAGGCTGTGAGCTAGGCAAAGCTCCCAACAGCCACTGTATCCCTGCAAGGCGACGCGACACCCGCAAAGCGGGTGTTGCTAGCAGTAGTCCCGGTTAGCTGGTGGATGACAGGAACCACGGTACCACGGTAAGCCCTCTCTTGGTTTTCCAAGGTATCCCGCTTTCAGAGGGGCAGGGCAGAGCTTTTCACTCGCAGGAGAGCGTCCTGAGGGCGGGGCGCCGAGTCAGCGCGGGCCAGGTGTGCTGTGCAGGCAGGGACTCCTGGGAGAGTGAGTCCCTGCTACAGCGCCGGTCACAGCCGCCGCCTCGGTGATGGAGCCTCCTCCGCCGTTAATAGCGCGCCAAGGCTGTGAGCTAGGCAAAGCTCCCAACAGCCACTGTATCCCTGCAAGGCGACGCGACACCCGCGAAGCGGGTGTTGCTAGCAGTAGTCCCGGTTAGCTGGTGGATGACAGGAACCACGGTACCACGGTAAGCCCTCTCTTGGTTTTCCAAGGTATCCCGCTTTCAGAGGGGCAGGGCAGAGCTTTTCACTCGCAGGAGAGCGTCCTGAGGGCGGGGCGCCGAGTCAGCGCGGGCCAAGTGTGCTGTGCAGGCAGGGACTCCTGGGAGAGCGAGTCCCTGCTACAGCGCCGGTCACAGCCGCCGCCTCGGTGATGGAGCCTCCTCCGCCGTTAATAGCGCGCCAAGGCTGTGAGCTAGGCAAAGCTCCCAACAGCCACTGTATCCCTGCAAGGCGACGCGACACCCGCGAAGCGGGTGTTGCTAGCAGTAGTCCCGGTTAGCTGGTGGATGACAGGAACCACGGTACCACGGTAAGCCCTCTCTTGGTTTTCCAAGGTATCCCCCCAGTATTATTTCCTTTTCAGTCATCTGAACATCATGACTCACTAACAAAGAAAGAGCATGATTAACACCGAACCAGAATAAGCTCAGCCTTGAGCAAGTAATAAACATATGCCTTAGATCAGCGGCAACCTCCTGACATTTCGGGCTTATGATTTAGATGATAATGATTGGTTTGCAGCCCATTTAGAAATAAACTTAGAGATATAATATAGCATAAATATAACCCGATGCTGCTGCAATTTCAAACTCACGGATGCGACTGCTGAATCTATCGTCTCCAATGATTCCTTTATTGAACATCGGACTTAGCTTTAGTGCAATCTGCATCCCATCATCACTAGCATTGGCTAACAGTTTCTGATCTACTTTGCCTATAAGCCCGCGTCCAAGACCTCAGATGAAAAGGGCATCTGTAGTAGGCCAAGCCTGCAAATAAAGTAATCTCTAATTTTCAAATACTTTAAAAAAGTGTTATGCAATACCCCATACTCTTCTTTCAAAGCAGCAAATGACCGAAACCCTTGCCCGTCATACAGCTGCACAAGCTGTACTGTTCCACCCTTTTCCAACAGGGTCATGAAATATCTCAGGTAGTATGAGATTCCCCCACAGCCTGATATACACATGTAACTTTGGAAAAGGAATATGCCTTGGAAACGTCCTGCCATATCCTAACAATGTCCCTAACTACCTTAAATCGGACCCTCTTGTAGTAGTTAGAGTCGGCGGTTTTATATAACAAAAACCCCATATCAAGGCTGCAGGCCGCTTGATACGCGAACAAAGTTGTACCAAAATTGGGTCCCTGAAGCAAACTTTGAATTCGGCTGGCAAATGCAGCCCAAAAGTATAATTTTAAATCCGGTAATTTGAAACCGCCCTGTTTAAATCACAACTTGATATACAAAAGCGCTCTCCTTCCACGACGATAACTCCAAATGAAACTGCCTCTTGCACTATCTAACTGTTTAAAAAATGCCAGCAGTACCCTCAAAGGAATAGTTTGAAATAAATACAAAAACTTAGGGAGAATATTCATTTTCACAATATTGTACCTACCAGCTACACTAAGAGGGAGGCGGTGTTAACTACGCAATTTAGCAACCACTTTCTTTAGCAGTAATTCATAATTTAATTGAATCACTTCCTCTACTCGACTACTGATGCAAACTCCTAAATACGTTGCTATTTGTGTGATGCCCAATGCAACTGGAGCCATATCGGATTGATAATTCAGGATTGTCTGTCTTTTGTTTAAGTTTAATTTATAGCCTGAAAAAAGCCCAAAAGGTTGGGCTTCTAGTGTGATCTCGTTAATAGCATCTTCATGTTTAGTTGTGTAAACTGCTATATCATCTGCATACGCAGTTAATTTAAGACCCAGCCCATTGAATGACACTGAGGGAATCCTAACATTTTGCAGCAGGTGTTGTATAAAAGGCTATATGTAAAGGGCAAACAATAACGGAGATAAAGGATAACCCTGCCGTGTGCCGCTTTGAACAGCAAAGTATGGTGAGGAGAGGCAGTTAAGCTTAACAGAAGCTTTTGGATTGATATAAAGTTTCTGTATCACCAAAATATACCTCTGGCCAAGAAAAACTGCTGTAATTGTTAACCATAAACATCCCCAGACCACTCAGTCAAAGGACTTCTTGGCGTCCAAAATCAGCATACCAACACGCAATTTTAACTGGCCAGCAACATCAAATACAGCAATAGCTTTAATGATGTGGGCCACCATGTCTCTCCCAGGGACAAAACCATGCTGCTGCACTGAGACTGGAACGTGAATAACAGGAGCTAGCCGAGAGGTCAGAATTTTCTAGAAGATTTTGGCATCGGCATTAATCAATGATATCGGCCGGTATGAGGTAATCTCCTCTACGAATTTCTAGGAAACACAATAACATTATTGACATTCCAAGGGGACGGGGAATTTTTCCCCTTGCATAATTGCATTGCAAAACACCAGAAAAATCGGCAATAGAATGTCTTTAAAAATCTTATCAAATTCCAAAGGAATTGAATCTTCTCCAACAGCTTTACCAGTGGGCAATTTACTAATTGCTTTCTCAATTTCCACAGTATCAACATTTTTTGCAAAGGCTCAGAGAGAGATAAATTCAGAATTGGCATTACACTTTCCTGGATATACTCCATAGCCATTTGCTGATTGAAACAGGTATAATTGCCATACAAGCCAGCATAATATAGCTTAAATTGTTCCACTATATCTTCAAATCTAGTATAGGCTAGCCTGTCTGTCCCCTTAATTATTTAATATTGGATCTAGCCCTTAGATTAGCAATCTGATTAGCCAGCAGTTGCCCAATCCATTCCCCATACTCGTACTGTTTAGACTTAAACTTGTGATAAGTGTTTGCTACTTTGTCCCTTATCTTTCCTTTAAGTTTAGCTCTTGCTTAAGTAACCAGCTGACATACCTGGTGTTCACAAGGATTTTTTGTAACAATAGCAGCAGCGTGTTTTTGCTCCAACTCTTAAAGAAAACCAATGCTCCTGTTCCAACTGACGTACCCCCAGCCGGTTATGCTTTATGATATATTGCAGCCTAGCCCCTCTGACAAAAGCCTTCATACAGTCCCAAACTATTGCTATAGATGCCGTGCTTAGATTGTTCTCAATATACTCCCCCAATATTCCTTGCATGTATCTCACATATTCTGAATTGCTAAAGAGGTGCTTAGGAAAAGAAAATCCCTAGCCTACCCCTTTATCCCACGGCCAAGCCTGTATTGTCAACATTACAGGATTGTGATCAGAAGTTATTTTGGGACATACCTCAATAGATGCACTTTCTAAAGCCTTATTATTTATAAAAATTATATCTATTCTAGTATAATTTTTATGCGGATGGTAATAGAATGTGTATCCTGGCACCGTAGGGTTTAATGTTCTCCAAGCATCTTTCAATTGATGTATGTGGAGAAGATCCAAAATAGCAGCCCTAGTCCTGCCCATTCTACCACGGGATAAAGTATTAGTAGTGTCTATCTTTTTATCTAAAATACTGTTGCAGTCCCCCATAACAATCAGCTCGCCAGCCCAATCCAATCATTCAGAACATAGATATATAAAAACATCAGGACCATCAATATTAGGACCATATAACGTACATACTGTAACCTTGCGCCCATAGATCAATAACTGTGATTGCTCCCATCTTCCTATAGAATCAGCCTTTTTTCGGAGCATCGTGTCACAGCAATTTTTGGACTTCAAAATAGCCACCCCTCGAATAGAAGTTGATTGTAAAGTACTGACAATTAAGTCATATCCCAGCTGTTTTAAGTACATTCCATCCTTAAAAGTGAGATGTGTTTCGGAAAGCCCCAATATATGAGGCTCAAATACCCAAAGTTCCTCTGCTACCACATGGTGCCTAATTAAGCCCAGAAACATTCCAACACATATATTTCAAGTCAAGCATTTAACCATGTTTGTTAAGCCAACCAATAACATCTCCCTCATTGCGTATCCCTTTTCCTTGTGCTTTACCAGTACTACCTTAACTAAACTTTGGCTTTTTAAACCCCATCCTCCCTCACACCCTTCCCACCGACCACTTAAAAAAACAGTTGACCAGTTAATCTCATCTGACACTCCTCCTCCCACTCAACCCACCCGTGCCTACAGAAAGGAATCGCCCCCTTCTCTGCTGTCCCAAACTGACAAATGTTCCATCCCTACCCCCGGCAAACCCCGGGCCACTGCCTCCACCCCACCCGCACCTCACAAAAAAAAGTTTTTCCAGTGCATAACAAAAGCAAATAAGATATCAAACTGCAGGAATATTATATATTATACTGTTTTTTTCATAAGTAAACAGAGATTATTTCTCTCTATTAGCCCAGGAAAGAGGAAAAAAAAGATTTTTTGTGTCTAAAGTTGCCTACAGAAATTAACATGGAGAAAAAGCATTTTGGGACCCCCTTTACCCAACACCTGTTTGATGAATCACCCGAAAAACGTTCAACACAGAAGCTGACCGGACTGCCCCATTAGTTTAGAAAATGTCATGAAGATTCGTCAAACAGCGCCAAAGATACTAACAAAAAAAAGATGTTTGAATAGAAATAAGGTCCTAACTATAACTACCTACTGCCAGTAGGTGATATATATATATATATATATATAGATAGATATATATATATATATATATATATATATATATATATATATATATTCACAGAAAAAACCATAGGTTATAGACCATATATAGTTAGGAATTAGCATTTACAAAACCTTGAAAATTCACTGAAAAAACCATAGGTTATAGACCATATATAGTTAGGAATTAGCATTTAGAAAACCTTATTTTACTCACACAAAACCATTGAAATTCCATATATAGTTAGTTGCACTAACTATATATCGCGCACCTGCAATCCACTGCTGATGATGTCACATATTACATCATTCATGACATGGTCAGTGACATCACTGATGACATCACTGATGACATCTCAAATGACATCACTGATGACATCACTGATGACATCTCATTTGACATTACTGATCACATCACTGATGACATCATTCATGTGATGATACAATGAACCTCTTCAGACTCTAATATAACCTTAGATACACTCAGTGTAAACAGACACTCACAGACTGTCACTCATCCATGGAGTTACTCACACACCTAGTCAGTCTTGCAAAGAATCAATCACACCTCGATTTCCTCAACTATATAGTTATACACACCTTACTTATTGGAACATATAATAACACATATTTACTCTGTTATACAATCCCTGATACAAGTTCACAATAATCCATACAGCCACTCACACATTCACTGGCTCTTATGCACAGTTATTTATATATGTCAACTATCACATGTACTGTGTTTTACATATGTACTTACTTTGACATGTAGCACTGAGATATCCATTCACTCACCAATACACTCATGCACACAGTCAACCGCCCATACAGATGTTTCCACATGCACTTTTGAACCCATACATCTAGTGAATCAACTGCTCACACATCTATGCACAGAGTCATACACCTCCCAGACACCCACACACACACTCAGTCTCCCATACAAATACTTGGGCAACTAATCAATAACCCATATAGTTAGTCATATAGCTAATGATCAACACATGCATCAGATTACAAAACAACAGACACAATGATGCACAATTTAAAACAGTTTAGTCACTAACCCATGCACTCAGTGAGACACATTTAATCACTCACTTATACAGTCAGTCATGCACCTACTAAATCCTTCATCCAGACACTTATACATCCACTCATTCTTCAATATGTAAGACATATTTTAACTTTACAGAAGCATACAGTCACTGGATGTTGTCATCAGTGATGTCATCAGTGATGTCATTTGAGATGTCATCAGTGATGTCATCAGTGATGTCACTGACCATGTCATGAATGATGTAATATGTGACATCATCAGCAGTGGATTGCAGGTGCGCGATATATAGTTAGTGCAACTAACTATATATGGAATTTCAATGGTTTTGTGTGAGTAAAATAAGGTTTTCTAAATGCTAATTCCTAACTATATATGGTCTATAACCTATGGTTTTTTCAGTGAATTTTCAAGGTTTTGTAAATGCTAATTCCTAACTATATATGGTCTATAACCTATGGTTTTTTCTGTGAATTTCATTGGTTTTTTAACAGCTAATATCTGTAGCTGTAAAATGTATTCTTCTTTAAATCCAAAAATATATTTTATATGTTTATGAATAATTTTTTTTTAAAATATTTTTTTTTCTTCGTTCCCGCTTCGCGAATCGGGAAGCTTCCCGTTAGCTGACCTTGATGCCGCGAAATAGACCGCGAGCCGGTAAACGTTTCTTTACCGCAAGTGCCGCGTTAGAAAACAACATCGTGACGCCTCCCGTCCGCATGACGTTCCACGTTGTCGCGTGATACGTCATATGACGTGCTACGTTAGCGAACTGGTACGCGAAGCGAGTGCCAAAGCGCAGGTTTCTGGAAGCAAACCGGGAGGCCCTGCAAAGCGCTTAACGTAAACACAGCAAGTCATGTGACTTGGTAATAACACTTTTCATTGGTTCATTTCACTTTTGGTTTCCTAATGATGTAAGACTAGGTCATATAATCTAAAATGAACACTTTTGATTGGTTGAGAACTCTTGTTTTTCCCAAATGATGAAAATCCCTCCTTCTTTCCTCACTCTGACTTTCATCATTGTGAGAGAAAGACCCTTTGTGATCACTGAGCAATGGCTTCTTTAGTAGCTTCAGCTGGTGCTTCCCCACCACCTCCACCACATCCAAGGAAGAGTGGACCACCTGCTCAAGTTGTAATTCAACAAGAAGAAGAAGAAGAGGAACAGGAGGACGAGCACGAAGAGAGGCAGTTTTTGCCTGAGCAGCCCAAGACGTCTCACCGGAAAGAAAACTTCATTTGGCAATTTTTTAAAATTCCCAAAGGTCAGAAAAAAGTAAATGCAAGATACGTAACTTGCCTTATATGTCAAGATAGACTGTCCAGAGGGACCGACAAAAAATACAGTTTCGGAAACTACACAATGCATCGCCATATGACTAGGTGGCATCCTAACAACTACAGTGCTGCACAGTTTCGGAACGACCTAGATAATCTCCCTATTATGGCCAGAAGATCTGTTGTACCGGAAGTAACGGGACCAGAGGGCAGGGAGATGGTGCCAAATATACAAATGAGATTTGGTGAAGTAAAACACACCTGCGTATTTTGCGATGGATTCATTTCCTACGGAGAAAGAAGCATCACTCTGATCAACAGAGCTATTGACTATCATATGCAAGTTTGTCCGAAACGCCCAAAATAATAAATACTTCTTTTTTTTGTTTTGTTGCTCCTGTTGAGCCCTTTACAATGAATCGTTTTCATTGCCCCCTCCAAGAAAAACCCAAAAAAATATAAAACTGTTCCGAAAAATTCAAAAACAGTAAAAAAATGTTCAGAAAAAAAAAAAAAAAAGTTCTTTTCAGAACTACCTCCCCGTTATTAAAAAATTGGTACAATATTTGGAACTGTGCCAACCTCTATTTCTCTTAGTTCGCTTCCTAGTTCGCTCGCTGGTACGCGAACTGGAAGCGAACCAAAAACAGTAAGTATAAGGGAAGGAAACACACACTTATGTTAAAAGAAAGACAGCTATAGGGGAGTAAATAGAGATACTATTACCCATAATCCACTACTGATGATGTCACATATTACATCATTCATGACATGCTCAGTGACATCATCAGCAGAGGATTGCGGGTTTTTTGGCAACATGCCTTATCCACGGTTTAATAACGCTGCCTTTTGCTTTATATAAGTTTTCAAATTGTATGAAATATATACCAATAGGTCTTTATGAACCTTTAGGTAGTGCTTTTGTTCATGAGGTCTGGTCGCTTCCATACACATACAGATGTTTCAAAGATGATCAAGAAGTTTATCTGAATGGAGAGGAATGCACTGAGACGCCAGATCATTCACTAATGTGTAGGCACATACAGTTACACGATTCATGCAACAAACACCGACCAAATATGGCTTGCGTGTTGCACGGCACGCCAGTTCCTGCTATCATCCCCACGTTCAAGTTGTTGGAAAATGGTAGTTATTTGATGCTCAATAATGAAGATTGTTCTGAGTTAATTAAAAGTATTCCTTTTATCGTAACAGTAAGTGAACGGGTTATTTGCTGCAGAAATGTTCTATTTCCTCCCACACATGAACATAGGGAGTTTTCAATCTGGCCACAAATACCAACCTTGGGACACGTTTCAACGGCATGACAAGAATAAGAGCTCTTTTGTCTCAGAGAGAGGTGGCCTTGAGTTCGGCCCGTGAAACTTTCGTACTTCACATAGCGAACACCCGTACACAGGTTTGCCTTTCAATTTCAGCAACATGTTTCCGACTATCTTTAACGCATCCTCCACAAAATCCCTGGCACACTTTTTTAAAGTTGTTACCAGTGGTCTCGTGACTTCATTTGAGAAAATCTTTGGAGTCATCCCTGCTCCCTTTCATTGTATTTTCTGCACTCTGGTTCGTGGATTGGCATTTTTACTTGCATTACCAGCGGACGCTCTTGTGCTTTTTTACATTTTTAAATATGGATGTCCCTCCTATGCAACCTCCGACCCTGCAGCTGCTGACACTGTTCCGCAATCGCATGCTAGAATATTATGGCACAATGCCGTTGGCGATATTAAGCACGGCATATGGATTATCTTTTCGGTTCTCCTACTTCACCTGTGTCCAGCCTGTATTTCACTGCCTGACCTGTGATTTCGATTGGGCCATTGATTTGTGTCTCTGCGGACCGGTTTCTCCTGACGTCGACTTTAATCAGCTGATGACTCCTATCATTACTCACGAGTTGATTTGTCCTGGCGAAAGGATTATGGCTGTGGCATTGATGCATGGACTACTTGGTCCCTGGAATTTACTGGCGGCAGCACAGTCTTTCTTGGAACACAGCTTTCTTGAAAACCCACCGAGCTGTCCTCTGATGGTGATAGAGGATCCGGTGCTGGGAGAGCACGTATGTTCTTTTCCGCTTTTAAATTGGATGGCTGAACTGTTTTCGGATGAAGACGGTGACTTCCTATTGGAGGCTGTTGCAGCTTATTTTGCATACACAGTTATGTCATAGACCTTTTTCATGTTTGATATGCTGAGTACTAGCATTTCATTGACAATTCATTGACTTATTTGTCAAGTTTTTATTATTTACCTTGCCTATTGGCTTAAGACTCGATAAAGTACTTGGCTGTTTTATTTTTCTTTAGCATTGAATTTTCCTAGTTTTTAATGCTTTACCTTGCGGACCGTCCACATATAAACTTGCAATCTGCTCTCATGAGATGGCACTTCTATTATCTTATTCAGTTCGTTTCCGGATCATGAGGAGGTGTCATCTAGGTCCTGGATATCTTTACACCGTGTTAAGTTAGCATGGGCTCATTACCGGTTTAAACGCCATTTTTCCTTTTTTGCAACTTCTGCACACGACACTTAGTTGTTGCTTTAGCTTTCCACCTAGTAGTTCATCGTGGTTTACATGAGAATAATATGTTATTGGTCTACTATCTGCTTTACTTGTTAAACTATATCTGTACAGCGAGTGCTAAAGTTTCAAGAACAACACGATACAGAATTGTTATGAGGTCTGATCTCCACGACTTCATACTCATAACATAAGTGCAACTTCTGCCAATTCTGGGCATGAGGCGGGTTTTATATTGCTTTGCCGAACACACATACACAACAGTTGATGCGGTTCACATGAAGAGAGAGCTGGTGTATGCTGATGTGATTCCTTCAAATCTAAGACACTAAAGTATGGACACGCCCTAAACCAACACAAAGAGACCTTCTTAGCAAATAATATAATATGTGTATTAGGGAGGGTGAGATATAAGCAGCCGCGGGCCGTGGAGGGAGTTACGATGGGGCAGGGAGGCGGGGAGGGGGAGAAGCAGGGTGGAGCCCTCTCTACCTTGCCCCTCCCCCTCCCCGCCTCCCTGCCCCACCGTAACTCCCTCCACGGCCCGCGGCTGCTTATAAGTGTTGCTAACTCTTATTCATTTACAGCATGTTAACATACTGTCACCATTCGCTTTTTATGTACTAGTAACTATGCTGGTAATTTTGCTACTGATAATATGTGTACTTGTATTCTCCACCCTGCTTCTCCCCCTCCCCGCCTCCCTGCCTCACCGTAACTCCCTCCACGGCCCGCGGCTGCTTATAAGTGTTGCTAACTCTTATTCATTTACAGCATGTTAACATACTATCACCATTCACTTTTTATGTACTAGTAACTATGCTGGTAATTTTGCTACTGATAATATGTGTACTTTTATTATCTAAGGTACTACGCCTGAGAAGACGGCATTAGTAAATAAACATTTCAAATACACATGTGTTCTTGTTAACTCCATGTTCTGGTTTCTAAGAAATATATAACGACCGACTGTTCATGAGTTCCACGTATCCTGAGGTACTATAAGTTCATATTCTGGATTGTCTAAACATTGAGAGTTTGTTATATCCAATGTGACACTGTACCTAGCTTGCTAAATAGTTTTTGATTACTAACGTGAGTTTTGGGACACCCTAATTCGCCGAGGTTCCAATCCTCTGTCCACAGTTCTGTGTGAGAACAGAAACCCTGCGACAGGGGCACCCCCGACCCTTGCTGGAGCTTCATCACACTTGCGATACAACTCCAGCAATGCGCCACCTTTACGGCACAGATACATCACGCATCTGTGCTGTTTTTGCCCCATGATGCGCCGCATTGTAAATGCAGCACACCATAGGTGACGGAACAGCGGCACAGAATGACTAACACATCCCTGGTGATGCGCCAGTCATCATAAATCTATCCCTATGCTTCTTATCTTGTTAGAGATGAACCGCCATATGTATCATCAAAGTTATTTGCATTTCCTAAATAGCGAACTTTAAGGAATAAATAGCGATTCTTTACCATTCCTAGTTTGCGATGAGCTATTTGCTAATTAGCCGAATGTAGCCCAATGAAGCCCAATGTAGCCCAATGTAGCCCAAAGATGGCCGCCAGACACACAAAAAAACAAATGTAGCCCAAATATCAGCCAGATGTAGCCCAACTATAGCCCAGTGACAGAATGACCAATCAGCTTCGCAAACCTCCGTTACGCGAAGCGGAGCGCTGTTACAGATATATATCTTTTTTTGAACGTTAATTTCTCAAAATCCACTGGAGCACATATATTGAGACCTAGCAAAGGCACATCGGGCTACCAGTCCCTAATATTTTGCCAAGTTTCATGCAAATCCATTCAGCCGTTCAATTATTATTTTTATTATTTTTTTTTGCCCCGCGGGGCCCTTTTAAAACCTCCACATCAAACCTAGGGGGTCAGCGAGGATCTACTATGCCCCCTTATAGTTATTTCCCCCTTTGTTTTGACCTCCTCTTGTCTCTCGATCCTACCGAGAGACAAGATGGCGGACGCTACGGACTGTTTGGAATGTTGACAGACGCCGGAGAACCAATCAGCTTCGCTTCACAAAGCTCCGTTGCGCGAAAAGTCCGCGAACCAGAGCGCTAACCGGTCCGCTGTTACAGATATATATCTTTTTTTAAACGTTAATTTCTCAAAATCCACTGGAGCACATATATTGAGACCTACAAAAGGCACATCGGGCTACCAGTCCCTACAATTTTGCCAAGTTTCGTGCAAATCCATTCAGCCGTTCGGGCTAAAAGTGAGGCCAACCGCCCTATGGAAAACTCAATGTTAAAAACACGTTTTGGGACCCCCCTTTTTTCTCGGCCCCCACTGGACGAACCCCCCCCAAATTTTCAAGGGCTGCTCAGAAACAAAATGTGCCATTTTCCTGAAAATTTCAGCCAATTCCGTCCACAAACGCCAAAGTTATTAGACATAGAATTTTCAAAAAACCCATAGAGAAAAAATCCTAACTATATATACCTACTGGCGACCGCCAGTAGGTAATATATATATATATATATATATATATATATATATATATATATATATATATATTTTCACTGATGTCACTGACCATGTCATGAATGATGTAATATGTGACATCATCAGCAGTGGATTGCGGGCGCGCGAGATATAGTTAGTACAACTAACTATATCGGAGGAATTTCAATGGTTTTGTATGAGTGAAATGTCTAGCTAACTATAACACCCCTAAAATCTACAGTTTTTTCAGTGAATTTCCAAGGTTTTTTAAATGCTAATTCCTAACTATATCAGGTCTGAAACCTATGGTTTTTCAGTGAATTTCAAAGGTTTTTTAAATGCTAATTCCTAACTATATCAGGCCTGAAACCTATGTTTTTTTCAGTGAATTTGCAAGGTTTTTTAAATGCTAATTCCTAATTATGATGTGTGTGAAACCTATGGTTTTTCTGTGAATTTCTAAGGTTTTTTCAATGCTAATTCCTAACTATAACGTGTGAAATCTATGTTTTTTTCAGTGATTTTCCAAAGTTCTTTAAGTGCTAATTCCTAAATATAACGTGTGTGAAACCTATGGGTTTTTCAGTGAATTTCCAAGGTTATTAAAATGCTAATTTCTGTATCAATTTTTATATTTTTTATATATTTATTTTCCAACAAACTGCCTTTGTATATTGTAATTAATTGACTGTATCCTATAATATGCAATGGCACAGCTAGTTTTTATGATTTGGATAAAGTTAAACAGTATAGTCTACATCTTCAATCAAAGTATAAACAGTCAGATTTGTCAATTAATTATTTATCTTTTCAACGTGCGCGCAACGTGCGTGCAACTTGTGATTTTTGTTTTTTTTAAATGTTTTTTTGCCCTTCGGGGTCCTTCATAAGGGTGGGCGTAGTTCGCAAAGTAGCGCTACGCGAAGCTACGCGAAGTGCACTTCGCACTACGCGAACTTCACGTAGCACTACGCGAGCTGCGTAGTAGCATGTTCGCACTGTGCAAGATGCGTTTTCAATGATTGCACAGTGCGAACAAGCATCCGGCACTGTGCAAGCATTGAAAACGGCATCTTGCGAGCTGTAGTTTTCTGCTGCTCGAGTAGATTATTACTCGAGCGGCAGCTTTCTCAACGCGAACAGGTAGTTTCTCATTGAGAGCGGTCGCGAGCATGCGCAACCACTCACAATGAGAAACCTGACCTCCTCGCGTTGAGAATCTCGCCGGGATGTCATTTTGCTTGCTCGCGGTCGCGAACATGACGTTCAGGACCGCGAACAAGCAAAAAATGACCGCTGCACTACGCTACGCTGCACTACGCATGTTCGCACTGTGCTACGTGCAGCCCGCGTAGTGCGAAGTTGCGAAAACTTCGCAAACTCCGCGAGCGTAGCGTAGTGCTTCGCCCATGGTTAGTCCTTCAGAGACCCCCTGAGAAGTCCTAGGGAGTCAGGGAGTCTCTACCCTGCCCCCTTTTCACGTTCTCCACTATTGTTTTTGACTCAGTTCTGCCTCGAGGGTGCTAGCAACATGCGCGCCCCTTGCAATTGCCCTTCGGGGTCCTTCAGGGACCCAATGAGAAGGCGTAGGGGGTCTGGGAGTCTCTTCCCTGCCTCATTGTCACGTTTTTAAAAGCTTTTACGGAAATCGGGTAAAACGTCATTTATTTGTGATGGTCGCGCAACGTGCACGCATGCGTGCGCACACGTTGCGCTCACGTATAGTCATTTGACATGAAAACAACACTTTTGATTGGTTTATAGTAGTTTCTTTTCCAGACTCGTGAAAACTCCACCTACTTCCCTCACTATGTCTTTTGGTTTCCTGAGAGAAGGATCTCTGCTTTGTTCCAGCTTTTCTCATATCAAAATGGCAGAACACCAGCCACAGGATTCTTCTGAGTTTGTGTGTGAGTAACTCTATAGATGAGTGTCCGTGTGTAATAAGATGTATAGGTGTATGAGTAGATATGATGAGTGAGTATATGTATGAGTGCCCATATAGAACTGTTACTGAATGACTGGATGTGTATGTGGATATTGGAATTACTGAATAGGTTGTTCTAACTTGAATTGGTATCTCCATTCTTTTGAAAATTTGAGTTTCTATTTTTGAATGTGTGTATCAAGGGTTATATTACGCTGAGAGGAGGTCTGCCACTCTTTCACAAGGATGATGTCATCAGTGATATCATCAGTGATGTCATTTGAGATGTCATCAGTGATGTCATCAGTGATGTCACTGACCATGTCATGAATGATGTAATATGTGACATCATCAGCAGTGGATTGCGGGTGCGCAAGTTATAGTGAGTACAACTAACTATAACGGGGGAATTTCAAAGGTTTTTTAAATGGTAATTCCTAACTATAACTATATAACTATAACGTGGCTGAAACCTATGGTTTTTTCAGTGAATGTCAATGGTTTTGTAAATGATAATCTTTAAATGTATTAATTGTTATATTTTTTATACTGATTTACTACATTATTTTAAATCATTTATTTTTAGATATTTTATTTTTTAAATCACATTACATATTTTTAATATAAATTGAAAAAAAAATGTTTTTACACCTCTCTGCAACGCAGCCCCCTGGCGCGATTGCAGAAGGGAAACTAATTCCCCTTGCATACTGGGGGTCCCTGGGGGCCAACTAGCCCACCTGGAACCTCCAGTATGCACAAGGGGGCTGCATTGCAAAGAGGTGTAATGAGGCCACACCTTTTTTACACCTCTCTGCAACGCAGCCCCTGTCGTGTTTGCAGAGGGGGAACTAATTCCCCTTGCATACTGGGGGTCCCTGGGGGCCAACTAGCCCACCTGGAACCTCCAGTATGCGCCAGGGGGCTGCATTGCAGAGAGGTGTAATGAGGCAATGCCCCTTTTTATACCTCTCTGCAATGCAGCCCCCTGGCGCGTTTGCAGAGGGGGAACTAATTCCCCTTGCATACTTGGGGTCCCTGGGGGCCAACTAGCCCACCAGGAGCCTCCAGTATGCGCCAGGGGGCTGCGTTGCTTTGCCCCGGGGGACAGCGGTCCCCGGGGAAGTGTGGGGGGGATTGGGGCCCCCCAAACTTCTTTATCACTATGCCCCTGCGATTTGGTCCCCCCGGAGGTAATTTGAAAAAAAACATGCCGGGTTTTTAAAAAAACATTTGTTGGGCCTTGGGGGTCCTTGTGGGACCACCTGGGCAAGCCTAGGGGGTCAGGGTGTTTCTACCCTGCCCCCTTTTTGTGTTCAACACATTTGTTTTTCTTATTTCTTGTGCCTCGGTCTACTGAGCACAAGATGGCTGCCACAGCAACGGATGGAAATTCTTTCAGGGTAGTTTTAATGCTCCCAAGTCTCCAGCATGATGCGTTGCGTCTACAACACGGTAGCCTTGATCACATGACCAGAAGGAACCAATGCTGGTGCTTAAATACAGTGCAAAAACAGATTGACGCCACGGCAGTAGTAATCAACATGAAAGACATACTATCACTTGGTTTCCGGAAAAACCATAATAAATGAATGAATAAATACATTTGATCTGGTTAAAATTCATGATTCATATATATACACACAATTCATAAAATGTATCCTACCATAAATGGTACACCGGAGGCAATACTTGTGATTATGTAAACTTAAGTCTTATACAGAATTTATAGTTGATTGTCAGTGGCTCAATCTAGAAAAAAGTGCAAAACCCCCGTATAGTGCAAAACGTGCAACATTTAACACAGTGCAAATCCTAATCAACGAAAAGGACTCAAAAAATCTGATTTAAAAAGCAACAAGTCGGACGGCACATTAAGCCCTTGATTATGAGGGTTATATGACTAATGATCCAATGATTGAGAACCAACAATAGGGCACAGGGGAAGTGATACAATGTACTGGAAACATTATGGCATAGTGCCCTCATTTCATCAGTAAAAAATATACCAGGATTCAAAAAATTATAAGTCCACAACAAAACTAAAATTGTGAACTCAGAATGACTGAAAATATCATGGGATCAAATCCCGAAATCATACCAGACAAAATTTGAAAAAACTCGAGACCCATCCCACTCCAATCCGCTAAATAGCTAAGAATTACACCACTATTGGAGTAAAACAGGGTACAGATGAAGACAACTTATGACAACAGATAATGATATGGACTATGGGAAGAGCATATTCTACTGCAGGATATCAAATTAGGAGATTGGCAGCGTGTAAAAAACAGCAAAATCAAAGAAAACAATGCAAATCCTCCCCAGTATTCACCC
Organism: Lissotriton helveticus; assembly: GCF_964261635.1. Classification (NCBI taxonomy): domain Eukaryota; kingdom Metazoa; phylum Chordata; class Amphibia; order Caudata; family Salamandridae; genus Lissotriton; species Lissotriton helveticus. The sequence continues at coordinate 1,789,561,818 of NC_136061.1, forward strand.
CATTAGGGATCCTTGTGTCTAAAAGCAAAATATATTTGCTTTCCAGTTGTCTCAAGAGTTTTTTCCTGTTGCCTCCCCTGATGTTCTTGGGTACAGCATCAATGATGAAATACTGAAGGTCGTTCAAGTTGTTATTGTGGACCAATTCGAAATGACAAGCCACAGGGTAATTTTTGTCTGAATTAACTATGGCTCTGAGATGCTGCAGGATACGATTAAAAGCCTGTAATTTAGTGCTTCCAATGTACCTGAGGCCACATGTACATTGGAGCACATAAACCGCAAAATCAGTCCGACAGGTAAAATGGTTCCTGATCTTAATAGGTTTAGGGTCAAATGCAGAATGGAATTCGCTGGTATTCACACCAAAATTGCATGCCCTGCATGAAATGCATTTAAAAAAGCCACATTTCTCTGATAACCTGTTGTTTTTAGAAACTACCTCTGGACTAGATTTAACCAAGGCGTCCCTCATTGAGGGAGCTGTTTTAAAGACAACAGAGGGTTCATCCGGTATCAGAGAGGCTAGACTGATGTCGGTTTTGAGCGAAGGCCAGTGCTTTTTCAGTATACCTCTTACCTTCCTCTCATCATCATTAAAGGTCGTTATTAGACTGATGTTACTGCCGGATACTGTTTCATTAACATTGGTGGCTCCCTGGGTGGAATTGGCTACAATAGAAGTAAGATAGTTCTCTCTGTTAAATTCATTAGCCCTATTTCTAGCTTCTTGAAGCATAGATGGTTGATAGCCTCGTTCACAGAATCTTATGAAAGCATCATTCTGACACCTCTCCAATATATATATATATATTAGGCAGAAGAACGTCTCGAAGCAGTCACGCAGCGTACACAGACAAGGCGAACCCAGGTAATGGTGCTTAGGTTTTTATTTCGCTCTCCACCACACCACCACTACGCGTTTCAGCCAAACAAGGCCTTGATCACATGACAACGTATAGGGGCGGAAGTGCTCCTTTTAAAGTGCTAAATGCCAACAACAGATAGTTTTTTCCGATAGACATAGAAGACATACTGTCTAAATCAGTTACTGCGTAAATGCAGATAAATGACAACGTATAGGGGCGGAAGTGCTCCTTTTAAAGTGCTAAATTCCAACAACAGATAGTTTTTTCCGATAGACATAGAAGACATACTGTCTAAATCAGTTACTGCGTAAATGCAGATAAATTCATGTGTCAAATATTCATAAATATCATAAATATCAGGTCACTTATGCATTAATTCAAGGTCATTATTTACACATAAATTAAAGTAAATAGCAATACACATGTAGATATACGAATACATAAATATGAATATACATATATAAATATATAAATATAAATATATAAATATAGCAGCAATAAGGAACTGTATAAAAAACATATAAATAAATAGTTTAAAATTATTATTGCTCCACTTGATTGCAATTAAACCCAAATTCCATAAATGCACAACAATATTAGATGGACCAAGATATTAGGGTTAACCCCCTAATGGGTGGTTAAACAAGCTGTTTGCAAATATTGTGAAGAAAAGACACATGTGCAAAAAATCGGCAAAATAATTATTGGCATTTGTTAAAATTGAGTGCTAGCCTGTGTTAAAAAAATGTAGAAAAGTGAGATTTAAAAAATGTCAGTTAACGATGTTAGAGGTTGAGACAGTTACTATGTTTATATATGTACATTAGGTAATTTCATACGGGGTACTCATAAATATGTGTGCAAATCTTCCCCAACGTTAAGACCATTGGGCGTCTTAGTGTCTAATAAGATAATGTGTCTGGTTTCCAAGCTGCGCAACAACAATTCGCGGTCCCCTCCCCTCCTCTGAGGTTGTACCATATCAATTCAAATGGATTCTTGTCGTGTACCTCCTCAAAGTGTCTCGCTACCGGGTACGTGGAGTCGCTGTTGGTAATGGCCCTGATGTACTGGAGGATACGTTTGTATACCTGTGGTCTAGTACTACCAACGTAGCGTAGACCACAGGGACACTCCAACACATACACCGCGTACTCGGTGCGGCACGTCAGTTTGTGTTTCATAGAGGTCGGTGTATTGCTGAATGGAGTGAAATATTCTTTTCTGCTCACTCCATTTCTGCATGCCTTGCAAGATGAGCATTTTATAAAGCCCCTGCTAGAATCTAACCACGAGCCTGTGGTCCTAATCTCAGGGCTACTTGACACTAAACAGTTATTCAAGGTTCTGGCACATTTGTTCGCTATACAGGGAGCCCCAGCAACCTGCTTGCCCAACACTGGGTCACTAGTAATAAGTGCTTAGTTTCGTTTGACTATATTCCTAATAATACGATGTTGATTGTTAAAAGTGAAAATAAGCCTAGTTTCACTTTGGGCAATACTGGCTGTGTCTTTCTTGCTCTGTGATGTATTGGAGGGTGGAGTTCCTATGTCATGGATTGTATTGAATAATACGATTGCTCTATCGTGTGAGTTTGCTCTGATCATAACTTTTTCAATATCCTCACTGGAGTAACCCCTCTGCATGAATCTGTTTTTGCATGCTAGCTGGGCTTCTCTACAATCATCAACTGTGCTACAAATCCGTTTGATCCGGAGCATTTCCCCTTATGAGATGCGCAGGATGGTGACCGCCCGCATGAAGGACACTATTACCGGCAGTTGGTTTACGGTAAAGTTTAGTTTCTAGTCTTCCTTCTCTGATGTAAATCTCCACATCTAAAAAAACAAACGCACCTGTCACTGATGTTGCTAGTAAACTGGAGGTTGCGATTATTGTCACTTAGTTAATCGATGAACTCAACTGCCTCATTCTCCAAACCATCCCAAATTATAAAAAAGGTTGTCTATATAACGTAACCATTTTACAACTTTAATTTTCATGATGTCTGCAAAGTTGGGCATGAGGACCTGCTCCTCCCAGTATCCCATATGTAGGCAGGCGTAGCTGGGAGAAAAGCAGGCCCCCATTGCCACACCCCTAGTCTGTTGAAATAGCTGATTCCCAAACAAAAAGAAGTTGTTCTCAAGACATAAGCTAATCATAGCTACAATCATCCGAGTGTGCTCTCTTAGACATACTGGTCTTGAACCCAGAAAGTGCTTTACTGCTCTCAGCCCGTCTTTATTATAGATACTGGTATATAATGCGGTGACATCGAGAGATATTAACAAATAACTCGGTTTCCACTCCACATCATAAATCTTTCTCAGAAAATCACCAGTGTCAAGAACAAAGGAAGGTAAGGATTTGACGAATTCTTGGAGGAAAAAGTAAACATATTTACTAGTATTTTCCAGTATGCTGTTGCAGGCTGATATAATAGGTTGACCTGGAGGTAGTACACAGTTCTTGTGGATTTTAGGTATGAAATAGATTACTGGTGTTAGAGGATTGTCCTTTTTCATAAATTTGAACTGATCCATGGTGATAACACCAGTACTTCTCCACGCCATCAAACAAGAATAAATGTTATTCTTGGCTTGCTGTACTTCCTTAGTATCGGTCCGTCGATAACAAGCACGGTCATTCAACTGGCCAAATGCTACATCCAGGTACATTTGTCGAGGCCATAAAACAAAGTTTCCTCCCTTGTCTGATTGCCTCACGATAATATTCGTATTCCTTTTGAGTTTTCTGATCAATTGATGGTACTTGAAATCGCGATATCTATATTCCTTGGAAAAACTGCCATGTTTGAGGAAAAGTTCCCTTAATTCCAAAGCGACTTTGTCGTGAAATAAGTCAATGTTGTCTTTTATCATCAATGGACAGAACTTAGATTTGGGTTTAAAATTGGTGACTGTAGACATTTTAGATGTTGACATTCCACTTGGACCCTGGTTGGATTCCGGCATAGCCGATTCATTTTGCATATCCATGAGCTCAAGTGGCAGGCTAGAATCGGGTGCGGACAGAGTGGGTGATTCGGAACATGATACATTGACTGTGATGGGTTGTGAACTTTTGTGCAGGCTATGATATTTGCGCAGTTTGAGCTTGCGCACATACTTAAACAGATCTATCTTGGTACCTGCATAATCGAAGTTACTTTTGGCACTATATGACAGTCCTAGTGCCAGCAAAGAGGTTTCTTTGTTCGTGAGTTGCAGGTCAGTGAGATTGACAACCGTATGTGGTTCCATCAATACTGGATTCATCTGCGGTTCCACTGTTTGCGTGTTTTTTTATCCTGTTGGTTGTGCCTGCGTTGTTTGTTACAACGCCTCCTTGCTGCCAGTTTGGCATTGATGCTTTGCCTGTGGTTGCACCCTGAGCACCTGAGCGGAGGGTCTGCCTGCGATCCCACTGGACTACCTCTAGCTCCTGTGCGAGGATGAATTTGCGAAACCCCACCCTCTATGATCTTGCCAGCTCATTATCAGATTCACTATCGATGTTGGAGCTGCCCTCTGAGACAGATGAGGTTTCAGCCGCTCCCACCCTTGGTGGAGGTTTAGCCATCGATGTGTGTGCCGCTGGAGTTGCGTGTGAGGCTTTAAGGTGATCATATTTCCTGGCAAACGTAAAAATGTGCCCATGTTCATAATCAAGGCGATCCCTTTGAAACTTATATGCCTTGCGCCTCTTGATCACGTCTTCCTCTCTTTTCAAGCGGACAAGCATTTTATCCCTGTGTTTAGCTATGAGCGGTGTGTTTGGCAATTTGTTGATTTCATCATTCAGTCTGTCAATTTCCAAAAGTAATTTCGACCTGTCACTTTCTGCGTACTTTATGAGTATAGTCATGAGTTTCCTGGAGGACTCGAGATTGCATTCAGCCCAGTCCACAAGCATGCAAGGGTCGGGGTTCTCATATGACGGGGCTAGCATGATTCTTAAACCCCGCGGAACTCTGCCGACCTCCAAGTAGCCAGTCAGTGAACAGTGCTCCCACCATTTAGATTGTTCAGCTTTACTAGCTTTCAACAGATCTTTAAATTTGCTGTGCGTGTCTTGTGGGGTACACGAAATTACAGGTACTGCTCCGTCCCCAGCCGGGGAATCAGTAAACATAGTTTTTGCTGCCTCAACTCGCCCCTGTAACATGTCAGCAGACATGGTGTTTGTTGTGAGCGTTATGGTATCACAGTCTTTGCTCACGTTAAATCCAAGTGTCAATAACGAGAATAAGCACACTCCACACGGGACTTACTGTAGTGTTCCGCTTACTGGCAGGTACTGTCGGTGCAACTCCTGTCCGGGGTCAACGAACACCAACCATACGACCCGGAACTGCTCAGACGTACTTCCCCGCTCTGCATCCGGAACTTCCACTCTCCTTGGGCAATTCGGTTACTCCTCACGGAGTGAAAGAAAGGAATCCAGGACTGGAATCGCTGCTTCACACCTTAAATCCCAAGCGTGGAGGGGTTCGCCAATTTCAGGGAAGCAATCCCGAAGATTATTTTAGGAAGAAGAACGTCTCGCAGCAGTCACGCAGCGTACACAGACGAGGCGAACCCAGGTAATGGTGCTTAGATTTTTATTTCGCTCTCCACCACACCACCACTACGCGTTTCGGCCAAACAAGGTCTTGATCACATGACAACGTATAGGGGCGGAAGTGCTCCTTTTAAAGTGCTAAATGCCAACAACAGATCGTTTTTTCCGATAGACATAGAAGACATACTGTCTAAATCAGTTACTGCGTAAATGCAGATAAATTCATGTGTCAAATATTCATAAATATCATAAATATCAGGTCACTTATGCATTAATTCATGGGTCATTATTTACACATAAATAAAAGTAAATAGCAATACACATGTAGATATACAAATACATAAATATGAATATACATATATAAATATATAAATATAAATATATAAATATAGCAGCAATAAGGAACTGTATAAAAAAATATAAATAAATAGTTGAATACATATGTTTAAAATTGTTATTGCTCCACTTGATTGCAATTAAACCCAAATTCCATAATTGCACAACAACATTAGATGGACCAAGATATTACGGTTATGTATATATATATATATATATATATATATATATATATATATATATATTACCTACTGGCGGTCGCCAGTAGGTGTATATATAGTTAGGATTTTTTCCCTATGGGATTTTTGAAAATTCTATGTCTAATAACTTTGGCGTTTGTGGACGGAATTGGCTGAAATTTTCAGGAAAATGGAACATTTTGTTTCTGAGCAGCCCCTGAAAATTTGGGGGGGGTTCGTCAAGGGGGGGCCGAGAAAAAAGGGGGGTCCCCCAAAACGCGTTTTTCCCATGTTAATTTCCATAGGGCGGTTGGCCTCACTTTTAGCCCGAACGGCTGAATGGATTTGCACGAAACTTGGCAAAATTGTAGGGACTTTTAGCCCGATGTGCCTTTGCTAGGTCTCAATATATGTGCTCCAGTGGATTTTGAGAAATTAACGTTCAAAAAAAGATATATATCTGTAACCGCGCACCGGGCAGCGCTCCGCTTCGCGTACTTTTCGCGTTACGGAGCTTTGCGAAGCGAAGCTGATTGGTTCTCCGGCATCTGTAAACATTCCAAACAGTCCGTAGCGGCCGCCATCTTGTCTCTCGGTAGGATCGAGAGACAAGAGGAGGCCAAAGCGAAGGGACAAATGACCATAAGGGGGCATAGTAGATGCTCCCTGACCCCCTAGGTTTGATGTGGAGGTTTTAAAAGGGCCCCGCGGGGCAAAAAAAAATCAAAAAAAAAAATCGAACGGGTGAATGGATTTGCATGAAACTTGGCAAAATTGTAGGGACCGGTAGCCCGATGTGCCTTTGCTGGGTCTCAATATATGTGCTGCAGTGGATTTTGAGAAATTAACGTTCAAAAAAAGATATATATCTGTGACAGCGCTCCGGGCAGCGCTCTGCTTCGCGTACTTTTCGCGTTACGGAGCTTTGCGAAGCGAAGCTGATTGGCTTTCCGGTGTCTGTAAACATTCTAAACAGTACGGAGCGGCCGCCATCTTGTCTCTCGGTAGGATCGAGAGACAAGAGGAGGCCAAAACAAAGTGGGAAATGACCATAAGGGGGCATAGTAGGTCCTTCCTGACCCCATAGGTTTGATGTGGAGGCTTTAAAAGGGCTCCGTGGGGCAAAAAAAAAAAAAAAAAAATCGTTTTTTTTGGTGGGGTGCGCCCGGTTAGCGTAACGGGAAGCGGACTGGGGATCGTACTACAAGGAAACAAGAATGATTGACTTTTAACTTATTGTATGTTTATAGACTTTTTTTTTCTGCTGAGTGACGTCTCGGCCTATCTCCACGGGATGCAGTCCCTACCATCTCGGCGTTTAAGCCCAGGGGGACCGGTAGTGTGGGAGAGATAACGTCTGTTAACGTTCGATTCGAAGGAAATCAGGAAGTGTTGAAAAACATTGTCTGCGCCATCTTGCCTTTTTTCAAATGCCACACTTTTGTCGTGCACGGCAGCCATTTTAGATGCCTTGACCAGACCCACTCTCTGCATGCTGTCGATCCTTAGCATGGCTCCCCACCCTCGCAAGCATCTCCCCCAGGCACTGGTCACCCCCGCTCTCTGTCTTATGCATGGGCAATAAACCTCCCCCCATCTGCGCTGCTCTTCCCTGAGAATCACACCCTGTGCCCGCCCGACACCTCCCTTACGCCCTATTCACTACCGCACCCTCTGACACTCCTCTTCCTCTGTGTCCGATTGTCCAGGCCGGTCCCAGGCTATCAGGTAGCCCTGCAGATGTAGTTTATGGCCCCAGCTGTAAAGAATCACCCCTCTTCAAAGGAGTTATAGTAGATCAAGGCCCACACCCGATGAGATCCGTCACACCACACGCGTTCCTAATATCTGAAAACCATCCTGTATTGTGATTGGGGAGGGGACCGAGCCTGAAGCGGAAGATTCCAGGGATGCCTCTTTGTACATCAAAGTTTTTACAATTATGTGTCACATTAAAAATATATAGCACTCCAACAAAGTAGTAGGATTATAAAACTTTAATAACTTATAAATAAAAACAACGCAACAAAAACAGTAAAAACATTTAAACATTTTTAGCAAAAAAGAAGGAACAATGGTCAGTAGCGGTCGGTTGTGCGAATAGTCCCAAGGCAGCACAACGTCCTGAGTTCTGGATGGCACCCAGGTGATGTTGCCTGGGTGCCGCACTGGTTTTGGGTATCCTACAATGCTGCTCTGAATAACGGCGTGGGGCGTCCCGGGGGGTGGGTCGTCAGTAGCGGTCTGTTGTGCGAATAGTCCCAAGGCAGCAGAACGCGCTGAGATGTGGATGGCACCCAGGTGATGTCCAGTAAGTTGCCGCACTGGTTTTGGTATCCTACAATGCTGCTCCGAATAACGGCGTGGGGCGCCCCGGGGGGGGGGGGGAGGCGGCGTGAACGGGCCTCCCCAGGTGGAGGCTCGTCTGCTGTAGTGGGGCGCCCCTTTACCGTTTCAGTTGCCATTCCGTCCGCTTTTGGTACACTGTGTCAAAATCCGCCGTTCAGCTGAGTAGCGCCCACTCTTGCGGTGCAGCGATAGGCGGCTGCCACAGGACTCTCAAAATGGCGGCAGGCTCTTTCCTTTTTGGGCCTGGTCCACTGAAATGGCCCTGGGACACCTTGGAAATTGGACGCTTGTCTGCTAGGTCTTGGACCCCATTCTCGAAAGCGTCCCCTCAGCCTTGAGGATTCTACAAAAGTCTTGGGGGCCCCCGACTCCTGCAGGCTTCCGGTGGGGAGCGGCTGCCATGATTGCTCGCGGAATGATCACGACGGAGCCACGAGATGGTGGTGCTCTCATGCTGACGCCAGCTTAAGTCTGAAACATCCAGAAACAAGGTGGGGCTTTCATCGTTTGGGAAAAAAAAAAGTTTTCATCCAATGAAAAGTGTTATTTTTAGGTCATATGATCAAGCCTTCCATCATTAGGAAACCAAAAGTAAAATGAACCAATGAAAAGTTTTATAAACAAGTCACATGACCTGTTATGCGGCATAGGGTATAAAAAGCGTAGAAAATCCGTTGGCACGTGAGGCGGCGTCAGTAGCGGACCGATGTGCGAATAGGCCGAAGGCAGCAGAACGCGCCAAGATCCGGATGGCACCGAGGTGGTGTCTAGCAAGTTGCCGCACTGGTGTGGCCATCCTACAATGCTGAAAGTCGGCGTGGGGCGCTCCGTTGGCCTGTGAGTTCGCGTCAGTAGCGGACCGATGTGCGAATAGGCCGAAGGCAGCACAACGTGCCAAGATCCGGATGGCACCGAGGTGGTGTCTAGCAAGTTGCCGCACTGGTGTGGCCATCCTACAATGCTGAAAGTCGGCGTGGGGCGTCCCGTTGGCCTGTGAGGTGGCGTCAGTAGCGGACCGATGTGCGAATAGGGCCAAAGGCAGCGCAACGCGCCAAGATCCGGATGGCACCGAGGTGGTGTCTAGCAAGTTGCCGCACTGGTGTGGCCATCCTACAATGCTGCGCCGAAAGTCGGCGTGGGGCGCTCCGTTGGCCTGTGAGTTCGCGTCAGTCAGTGGGGGTTGTTTGAGGATCTGACTGCATTGGAAAGCAATGTGATGCTGTGCGTCGCCCCCAAGATGAAGGTTCCTCGGCTGCAGTGGGGCGCCCCTTGGTGTTTCACTCGCTATGCAGCTGAGTTGCGTGCGCACTTGCGGCGAATAGGTCGAAGGCAGCACAACAATATTTTCTGAATAGAAGACACCACAAGGCGCTGAGATTCGGTTGGCACCGAGGTGGTGTCTAGCAAGTTGCCGCACTGGTGTGGCCATCCTACAATCCTGCTCCGAATAACGGCGTGGGGTGCCCGAAGGGGGGGGGGAGGAGGCGGCGTGAACGGGCCTTCCCAGGTGGAGGCTCGTCTGCTGTAGTGGGGCGCCCCTTTACCGTTTCAGTTGCCATTCAGCTGAGTTTCGGCCGCTCTTGATGCTACAGCGACAGGCGGCTGCAACAGGACTCTCAAAATGGCGGCCTGTTCTTTGGATTTGGGCCTGGTCCACTAAAATGGCCCTGGGACACCTTAGAACTCGGACGCTCAAATTTTTTTTCCTTTCCTCTACATGCAAAAAAGGTAAATGCCCGGTACGTTACACGCCTCATCTGCCACGATGTACTCTCCAGAGGAACCGAAAAAAAATATAGTTATGGTAACTATACCATGAATCGTCATATGGAGAGGTGGCACCGATTAATTATAGTGCTGCATAAAAGAGAGATTTGGAGGAGAACCCCCGACCTGCCAGTATATTCACCAAAGAAGTGGCACTGACAGCATCAGAGGCAAGGGAAACGGTCCCAAATATTTAGAAGAACTTTGGAAAGATTAAAATGACATGTTTAGATTGTGGCAAATTAATTTCATGTGGACAGATGAGTGTTACTCTAATAAATATAGCATATGAACATCATCATAGTCGATGGTTGGTAGAGACATTTTGACTATATCCTGGACCTGCCCGTGCTCGCCCAAAATGGCGCCGGAATAAATGGGACTCGTAACTCCTTGTTGTGTACTGGTTGCAGAACCTTGAAATCACGAGATACGTATGCAGTTTTGAAGCACATGGCGGGCGGGGACGAGAATTGATTGAATATTTCGACATCCCTATTGATATTAAGTTCTGATGTGTTATTGATTACTGTACTATTGAAAGTTCGAATTAACGTCACCCATGGTACTTGCCCACAAATGTATATCTAGATAATTTTATTGTAACTGGCTCTGTCGTATTTTAATTATAAAATGTACGTCCACCGATTCCGCAACTGTTAGACACCTTAGTTCTTGCAACCTAATGGCCCGCCCGTTACGTTCCTCTACAGTGTAAATGTCTACTCATCATATACGATTAGGGTTTGCTCCGTGGCCGGCCCACGTGGTTATAGGCCCGTATTTGTATACTGACTTTTTAACAATAAAAGTTTTTAAAAGAAAACATGGTAGTAGTTTTTACATTGGTAAAGTTTTTAATAATAGTCACTGTTTTAGAATCAGTAAAAGGCAAGTGAAATAAAGCAGTCCAATTACATGAAGGGTAAAAGGTATAATATGCAGGAACGCAGTAAAGATAAATGGTCAAGGGCTGTTGTGTTTTCTACTCCTGCAACATAAAGTGATCGATAAGAATCTGATATTCAGGCGTATCGGCGACTAAGACAGCAGGCCGAGCCTCTTTTGCTCAACGGCTCCGTCATGGGACGAAGAAACGCTTTTTCTCGAAAAAGGAATATATTTTACTTGCAGGACAGTTGTAAATTTTCCGGGAAAGTACATTAGCCTGGAACATTATAACATATGTTTAAGAAAAAATAATGTTCGAAAGTAATAAAAAGCGTAATTTTTAGGTCATATGACCAAGCCTTTCATCATTAGAATAAGAAAAGTAAAATGAACCAATGAAAAGTTTTATTAACAAGTCACATGACCTGTTATGCTTACGTTACGCGCTGCGCGCCGCGCCCCGGACCGCTTCCGGGAAGCTGCGCTTCGCGCACCGGAGCACTTCCGGGTGCGCTAACACGGCGCGTCATATGACGCATTACGCGACAACGCAGGTCCAGAATATAGTCAAAATGTCTCCACCAACCAGCGGTCGGAACACAACCCCTTTCAGCAGGCTAAATAGTTCTGTTAAATGACAACAGAAGGGACAGGCAACAAGAACCATCAGTCAAAGAGGGGAGGGCAAGTTCTTCTCTACCGGGTCACGTTGGGGCGCTACCGGAACTGATTGAATTGGTAGTCTACAGTGTTTCTGGATGTTTCAGACTGAAGCTGGCGTTAGCATGAGAGCACCACCATTTCGTAGCTCCGTCGTGGCCATTCCACGAGCAATCATGCTAGGCGCTCCCCACCAGAAGCCTGCGGGAGTCGGGGGCCCCCAAGACTTTTGTAGAATCTTCAAGGCTGAGGGGACGCTTTCAAGAATGGAGCCCAAGCTCTAGCAGACAAGCGTCCGAGTTCCAAGGTGTCGCAGGCCCATTTTAGTGGACCACGCCCAAATCTGAAGAGCCGGCCGCCATTTTGAGAGTCCTGTGGCAGCCGCCTATCGCTGCACCACAAGAGCGGGAGCAACTCAAGTACATGGTGAGCGAGACGCTGTAGTCGAAAGAGCGGGCGGTAAACAGCTGAATAGCGGAAGAGGCACAGTGTAGCAAAAGCGGGCGGAATGGCAACTGAAACGGAAAAGGGGCGCCCCACTACAGCGTGTCTTTAGGTGAAACGGATTGTGGGACAAGGTCAAGAATGGAAGAGTCACCAAAAGGCAAAAAGTTCCGCTTGACCCCGGGAGCCGGCCACCTATGTCGGGGGCGATCTCAGGCCACACCAGGGCAACACGACTTGGGGAGGGGGCCGGAGCCAAGCGCCCCCTCCGAGTCCGCGCCATGACACCGTCCCTCGGGGGCCTCCGTCAAGCGGTTCAGGGTGGCACCGCATCACATTGTTTTGAAATGCAGTCACGTCCTCAAACAGCCCCCACTTACATTAAGAATAGTGAAGCTGAAGCAAGTGCAAATAGGCTTCAGACAGTGTTACAAGCACTCCTCAAAACTTTGAACCATCAGAGTGCATGAGTTTCATGCTCGATCGATTGAGCTAGCCGGATCGGGCAACAAAAAGTATAAAATAGTAATGTAAATAGTTATTTAATAAAATGTTTTACCCTGTTACTTTGCTGGTGTGTTGTATATATTTGTAATATTTGCATAGAGTTTATCGTTATTTTGGGCGGGGTGGGTGGCGGAGCCGAGCTGTCTTGCATACATCATGGTGTGGAGTTCAGTTCATCTCACTAGTTTCGTATTTCTCATGAGGGGTTGTTCCTAATGTTTCTATTTTAGCGAGGTCAAAAAGAGATCCCATTAGTGGCCTACTGATTTTGCTCGATTCCTTTTGTTTTTTTACACGATTTTTCGCTATCTGCAAAGACTAAACAGAGTATTGCGACTCTGTGCTTGTTTGTAAATAGAGAATGAACCAAAGAGAACCAATTCTAAAATAGTAAATGCTTGGATAACAATCAATCAAATGGAGAGAGAAGCAGGCACGATGGATTACAACGGGGGCAAGGGCCTGCGTTAACTACCCTTCACTATCTGCAAAGAGAGAGTACTCCTAATAGAAATGAGGGGGGGGGCAGCATTCAAAGCAGATCAGTGTGCATAAACACGAAAATGTTTTTTCTTACCACGTACTTGACATTCGACAGCTTATGATATTTGCTATTAAAAAACCATTGAAATTCACTGAAAAAACCATAGGTTATAGACCATATATAGTTAGGAATTAGCATTTACAAAACCTTGAAAATTCACTGAAAAAACCATAGGTTATAGACCATATATAGTTAGGAATTAGCATTTAAAAACCTTTTTTTACTCACACAAAACCATTGAAATTCCATATATAGTTAGTAGTACTAACTATATATCGCGCACCCGCAATCCACGGCTGATCATGTCACATATTACATCATTCATGACATGGTCAGTGACATCACTGATGACATCACTGATGACATCTCAAATGACATCACTGATGACATCACTGATGACATCTCAAATGACATCACTGATGACATCACTGATGACATCTCATTTGACATTACTGATCACATCACTGATGACATCATTCATGTGATAATACGATGAACCTCTTCAGACTCTAATATAACCTTAGATACACTCAGTGTAAACAGACACTCACAGACTGTCACTCATCCATGGAGTTACTTATACACCTAGTCAGTCATGCAAAGAATCAATCACACTTCCATTTCCTGAACTATACAGTTATACACACCTTACTTATTCAAACATATACTAACACATATTTACTCTCTTTTACAATCCCTGATACAAGTTCACAATCATCCATACAGCCACTCACACATTCACTGGCTCTTATGCACAGTTATTTATATATGCCAACTCTCACATGTACTGTGTTTTACATATGTACTTACTTTGACATGTAGCACTGAGATATCCATTCACTCACCAATACACTGATGCACACAGTCAACCACCCATACAGCTGTTTCCACGTGCACTTTTGAACCCATACATCTAGTGAATCAACTGCTCACACATCTATGCACGGAGTCATACACCTCCCAGCCACCCACACACACACTCAGTCTCCCATACAAATACTTGAGCAACCAATCAATAACCCATATACTTACTCATATAGCTACTGATTTATTTATTTATTTATTTATTTTCTGACATTTATAGAGCGCGAACAATTACCCTTGGGTGTCTCGGCGCTAGACTGCAGTAATGTCATTCCCTAGAGGTAAGGATGCGGCTGATCAACACATGCAGCAGTTTACAGTACAACAAACATAATGATGCACAAATTAACACAGTTCAGTCACTAACCCATGCACTCAGTGAGACACATTTAACCACTCACTCATACAGTCAGTCATGCACCTACTAAATCCTTCATCCAGACACTTCTACATCCACTCATTCTTCAATATGTAAGACATATTTTAACTTTACAGAAATACACAGTCACTGGATGTTGTCATCAGTGATGTCATCAGTGATATCATTTGAGATGTCATCAGTGATGTCATCAGTGATGTCATTTGAGATGTCATCAGTGATGTCATCAGTGATGTCACTGACCATGTCATGAATGATGTAATATGTGACATGATCAGCCGTGGATTGCGGGTGCGCGATATATAGTTAGTACTACTAACTATATATGGAATTTCAATGGTTTTGTGTGAGTAAAATAAGGTTTTTTAAATGCTAATTCCTAACTATATATGGTCTATAACCTATGGTTTTTTCAGTGAATTTTCAAGGTTTTGTAAATGCTAATTCCTAACTATATATGGTCTATAACCTATGGTTTTTTCAGTGAATTTCATTGGTTTTTTAAAAGCTAATATCTATAGCTGTAAAATGTATTCTTCTTTAAATCCAAAAATATATTTTATATGTTTATTAATAATTTTTTTAATATTTTTTTGTTTCGCTCCTGGTCCGCGAACCGGGAAGCTTTCCGTTAGCTCAATTTGATGCCGCGACCCGGTCCGCGAACCGGTAAACGTTCCGTTTGCGCAACTGCCGCGTTAGAAATCAACATCGTGACGCGTCGCGGAAGCGTGACGTATCACGTTGTCGCGTAATGCTTCTTATGACGCGCCGCGTTAGCGCACCCGGAAGTGCTCCGGGGCGCGAACCGAGGCGCGAAACGCAGCTCCCCGGAAGCGATCCGCGGCGCGTCGCGAAAGCGCGACGTATCGCGTTGCCGCGTAATGCGTGTTATGACGTACCGCGTTAGCGCACCCGGAAGTGCTCCGGGGCGCGGACCGAGGCGCGAAGCGCAGCGACCCGGAAGCTATCCGGGGCGCGTTCCGCAGCGCCTAACATAAGCGTGAGAGGTCATGTGACTTGTTAATAAAACTTTTCATTGGTTCATTTCACTTTTGGTTTCATAATCATGTAAGGCTAGGTCAGGTGACCTAAAAATAACACATTTCATTGGTTGAGAACTATTGTTTTTCACAAATGATGAAAACCCCTCCTTCTTTCCTCACTCTGACTTTCATCATTGTGAGAGGAAGACCTTTATTCATACTACAGAAATGACTTCAGTACTTGCTTCAGCTGGTGCACCCCCACCACCACCTCCACCTCCTCATGGGAAGAGAGGACCACCTCCCCAGGTCATCACCAACACAGAGGAGGAAGAGGAAGAACTAGAGGAAGAGGAGAGAGAAGGACCACAGTTCTTGGAAGAGGTGCCCCGGGTTTCCCATAGGAAAGCCAGTTTCATTTGGCAGTTTTATTCAATCCCTCCAGGGCAGAAGAAAGTGAATGCGAGGTATGTCACCTGCCTCATTTGCAAAGACAAATTATCAAGAGGGACTGATAAAAAGTATAGCTATGGGAACTATACCATGCATAGGCACATGACCAGGAAGCATCCACTTAATTACAGCCGGGCGGAAATACGTGATATGGAACAAAACCCAACAGCAACTCCTGTGGCCAGGTCAACATCGTCAATATCATTGACAGCAGCAGAGGCACGGGAAACCGTGCCAAACATCCAAGAGAATTTTGGGCATATGAAACATACTTGTATGCACTGGGGTGCATTGATATCATGTGGCAACATGAGTATTAATGCCATCAACCTGGCTTATAACAATCATAATTGCCCTAACCGCCCCAGACAGTAATTTTTTTTTGCTCCTGTTGAGCCCTTTTCAATGCCTGTTTTTTGTTGTTTCCCCCCCCAAAAAAAAACCAAAAAATAAATAAAATTGTTCAAAAAATACAAAAAAAACAAAAAAAAAAAAAAAAAAAATATATATATAAAACAACAAAAACATTTAAAAAAAAAGTTCTTTTCAGAACTACCTCCCCTTTCAAAAAAAATTGCTAGAATGTTTAGCACTCTGGCAAGCTCTATTTCTTTTGGTTCGCTTCCCGGGTCGCTTCCCGGTACGCTAACAAAAAAAAAAAAAAAAAGAAGAGTAAGTATAAGGAAAGTAAACAGAGAGTGATGTTAAAAGAAAGACAGCTATAGGGAGTAAACCAGAGATACTGTTTAATAGATCTATTTACCGAAGAAAAGACGGAAGAGGGTATAATTGTGAAAAACAAAATAGATAAGGAAGTGAAAGAAAAAAAAGAGAGTAGAACAATAACAAAGAAGAGTTTCTTGGAGAATGTGAGTGAATGTTCAAAATAAGATTAAAACATGGGGAATAACAGAGAGAAAAAATCGAAAACAGAAAACAAGAAATAACAGAAAAAGATTAATTGAAACAGCAAAGAAATGTAAATAACATAGAGCCATATCATCAACATAGGCAATAAAAGTTTTGCAGCTTTTATCGGCAGAAATGTGTCGCTAAAGCCGCTTTTGCGGCAGAAAACTGCCGCTAAAACCACTTTTGCACCAGTTTTCTGCCAATAAAAACAGCAATAATTTTATTGGCTGTGTTCATAATATGCCCCTTAGTGTGCTTCAACTACACAGAGAAAGCATTATGAACAAGTAGTGATAGAGTGATCAGTCAAAGACACTAAGAGTAATAGAGACGGAGTGAGTGAACAAGAGTGAGGAACTATGAGAAGAGAGGGACTGAGAAAAAGAGTGGAAGGAGTTGAGTAAGTAGGTAATAGAGAAAGGAATGAGGAAAGTAGCAAAGGCAGGAAACTGAGGGTTAAAGAAATGAAGCTGTGGAACTAATAGTTGGTGAATGTGATAGAAATGTAACGAAAAGAATACAAAACATTTACCTTATAATTGTCGTTAAATTACTCACTTTTTGTTTTTATACTTTCAATCTGTGAAAGAGAGAACAAACATTTCAAAAATATTAAAACATGTATTTAAAAATTACAAAAGACAAGGGAAAAGATTGAAGGACCAACAGTTTTTCAACAACTTTGACACTTACAGAAGCTTCTGCTTCTCCAGGCCCCCTACACAGTCCTAAAGATATACATTTTAAACTAACAGTATCTTGATGCAGATGAAGTGAGGCCTATCTTAAAACATGGTGCATCTTTTGCACTGCTGTTGTCTCAGAAAAGTGTCGCAAGACACTAAAATTTTAAATGATTGCTTCAGGATGCCAATAAGATGTGTCCTATCCAGAGGTTTGTTTGAGGTGATACCTACTCAGGGTTCCAAATTAAATTTTGAGTTGTTTGAAGAGAACAAAGGACATAATATATGTGAAGGCCTACCAATGAAGTAAGTCATGTCCACTTCACTCTTGAACAAAGGCCAAACCTCTTCTGTGTCCGTGGACAGACCTAAACTTAATCTGCACAATGTCATTCATAAACTTAGGAAACACAGGTGATGTAATTGAAAAATGTGGAGTTTCTTTTGCTCATTCCACAATCATATCACCTGTGTTTCCTTTGCTTAGGTATCTCAATTGTGGAAATGTAGTCTATCATATGAAAGACTACGTAAAATATGAGCACTGTATGCAACAACTTTGACACTTACAGAAGCCTCACCTTCTCCATGCCTCCTACACAGTTCTACATATACATCATAAATGCAAACAGTACAGAATTAATTATACATGTTAAATGGTTTATTTTTGCTGTTCTCAGAATGTATCAAATTTCACTAAAAACAGTGACTTGAAGGTATTCATCATATAACAGCGGGGAAAAAAAACACAATCAAAATGATTGTGTTTAAAAAACCCATACAACATAACAAATCAGAATTCAGAACTCCTTAAAGTTAACTTACTTTCCATGACGTCAAAGGATGTCCTATGAACAGCTTACACTCTGTTGTGCTGTTATTACTTTCAGCCCGCCACTTTCTGAAAGAAAACCTCCATCGTTTTGAAAAACATGTTACATACAATAAATGACTTCTTGCTCTCTACCACAAGTTTCCACAAGGCCAAATCTTGTCAGAGCCATTTATAACTCTTGGATTTCTTGTAAGCCAATCCCGTCATTTGGCATTTCCGCAACTTTCAGAATTAAAATGTTGAAGATCATTTTCACAATCCTGGACTAGTAATATCTTCCCCTTCTTGCTCAGTCATGTTCTACATTTCCTATGACACTGATACTGCTTACTATGAAGCAGACTTACACTACCTCTATGACTACTACAATTATTTAATTCTCTACATCACTTTTAATCACAAAGCAATGTAAAACAGTAGACAGCATTGCAGACTTACATTCCCTCTACTCTATGTTTTGATTGGCTGCTTCAATTAGCTTATAAAAAGAAATAGTTTTTTTGAACTCATTCAAAGTGCACTTATTTCTCCATGACCTCCAGTCTTATGGTTAGAAGTTATGTCTCTGAACTACACTTATCCTCAAGGCCAAATCGTGTAGGAGCCATTAGAACTTCTTGAAATTCCTCAGAGCACATCCCGAGATTCTTTCCCTAAAATTTTGGTTTTAAAAACACCAGGTAAGAGTTTTTAAGGTCATACGGCAATTTTTTTGTGAAAATTAAAACAGAATCATTGCAGAATGACCAGCCATTTCTAGACTTTAAATAAGCTGTGTAATGTCCTGATGTTATTGAAGGACCGTCATGATATATAATTGCTGCAGTTACAAAAGTCCTTCCTGATATTGACAACTGTGAAGCCACAACATTTTTTATTAAAGTTGTCAATTTTGTTCCATCAGGCCTACATCGTTGGAACATTAAAATGACATACTGGCCATATGTTCGTATAAATAATGTGGACATCATTTCAGATTTACATTGGCTACACTCCATGTTGTGATCAGCTGCTTTTACTAGCTTATTAAAGGAGACTGATTTACTGTCTGGCAAAGTTAAATATATAAATCTTTCTGAGTCTACACTAGTAGTACTTGATACCCTACAGTTCTCGCAGTCATGCTGCCATTGATAAGAAAGCCCAAACAGCTGATCTACATCTACACCTTCAGCATGCAATACATCAAGCATATACATTAAAAACTCCTGACAATCTTGCTGAATATTTTGAGAGAATTGTGTTTTGCCTGAACATCTGTCTAACAGATTTCGAATTTCAGACACACTTTCTATGTTTGTTCTATCAGTGCTACATTTCTCTAACACAGAATTTAACAAACTGCAAAATCTTTGATCAGAATTGACCACAATCTCTTCTTTTACATTTTCTAGAGAAAACAAAACATTAACCACTACATTAGCATAGCAGTTGACACCAGAACTGTTTTCAAATTGAAAACCAACAACATCTTCAATAGAATCCTTTTTCTTTCTGCTTATAATTTTGGGTTCATCGACTTTTCGTCTTTTTGCTACAACCTCCCTACTATTGGTCACATTTCTTCGTTTCCGGCCTACCACACGTTTCTCAAACAAAGGATATTGAGGCAAATGTGGCGCATACTCTCTTCTTAACCTATTGTATTCCTTAACACAATCTAGATCCGCACAAATGCTTGTGACATCACACTCAATCAAGTACAATCCCGATAAAGTTCTAACTCGTGACAATGCCACATATGCCATACCCTCCTTGAACACAGAACTGCCAATATTCACCAATGCACTGTCTACACTTAAACCTTGCGATTTATGGATTGTCACCGCATATGCCAAGCAAACAGGAAACTGCTTACGGCGAACATATAAGTCTTTTACAAGCAAAAATCTAGCAGAACAACGACCAATTAGCTGTACTTCCTCAATGCCATCAAATTTAATTTTTAAAAATTCAATTCCATCTCTATTTCTGTATTTTACAAAATCAACAACATTACCCATTGATCCATTTACCAGACCTCTTTCAACATGTAAATTCCTTCTTAAAATTATACGGCAGTTCAAGCACACATTCAGAGTCTTTTCAAAACCTGCATTTTTAGATATACTCTTCTCTAATGAATCCAATTTTGTTTTCAGATTCTCAGACAAAATAATTGTTGATCCCATATGCTCTACTCTGTCAATAGCTTCCAGTTTCACAATCTCTTGCTTTTCTAAATGCAACATTTTGTTGTTGAATTTGGCACATTCTGCAAGAGTTGGCATCAAACATATTCCAGATTTCTTCTCAGTAATTTTCTGAAAAATATTCTCAGGCACAACATCTTGTTCTGGATATAAATTTGACAGTAATCGTGCATGTAAAGCTTCTTTCCCATGCTCGGTCACTTTTCCAATTCTAACATCTTGTAGAATAGTCTTGTAAACTTCATCCTTCGCCTGACGCATATTTTCATGCAGTTCAGCATAATTGAAGTTTAACCATATATTGACGTTGCCAATGCTGCCTAGGCACTTCCTGGTATCTTCATGCATGAGCATTTTGAACACAGGTTGCCCTTTCACTGGTGTCAGCTGCAGAAGATCTCCGAAAACAATGATGTGTTTGCCACCAAATAACACATCATACTCTGTTTTGAGAACTTCTTGCATTCTCAAATGCACAAAGGCAAGCATGACATTGGAAACCATGCTTACTTCGTCAATGATAAGAAGTTTTATTTTCCTCAAGATTCTTGAAACTTCAAAACAAGCATCTCCAGATAGCTTGTGATATTGTAATTTGTTGTCATGCTCCACTGGCAGCATCAGTAAACGATGTAAAGTAATCCCTTTAATGTTATGTGCTGCCAGTCCAGTTGGAGCGGTGACAACACAAGACAGCGATGACTCTGTCCTTTCCTGCAAATAACATGAAATTGCTTTAATAAGGAAACTTTTTCCAGTTCCCGCTTCTCCACTCACGTACAGTCGGACAGGCTTCAACGACGTACATGAGCACTCTTTCTTGTCATGACTTAATCCATGATCAATTTGCATGGTAACTTCGTCATATATTTTCCTCTGCTCAACGTTGAGTTGTCTTTCCAACTCTTCTAAGTTAACCGCATCCTTCTGAGCATGTGCCATGGCTCTTTCCACTTCATTCATAGCAGTGGCAGCTTCATTTTCGATAACAGGTCCTCCTAGTGGATCCTGACTCAATGAAGCAAAACTCTGACTGTCCTGAGAACTGTCTCTGGCAATCTCAGCTGCAATCATTGCTTCCTGCTCAATTTCCGCATTCAACATTTCTACATATTTGGGAAAAGCAGGACATTCTATGGTCTCCTTGGCGGCATTGAAAGAGTCTTCGTAACAGAGAAAATCTCCAAGCAGTTCCTCTTCTGCACGCCAAGGCTTGAAAAGTTGCAAAAGTGCTAAATAGAAAAACTCCTTTTTTTCAGGAGATTCGCCACTCAATTTTCGATGGTTTACCAAGTGGCATTTTCTTTGCTTGACCAGACATCCCTCACTTCCTATTACAGCATACACTCCTTTCTCAGTATCTTCTTTGATGTTCCTCTTGAATATGTAATTTTGAAGAACCTCATACAGACAAACATTCTCGAGGTGACTGCTTCGATTTGGATAATATGTATCCAACATGTTGGTCTTCAAAATGTCGGTACTGTTTGGCTCCTTTTCCGCCAAATACTCAATTTCCCGCACAGGTTTGAGAACTCGATTACGCGTTGCAGCAAGACCAAGACTCGCCCAAACGATACTCCTGGACTTGGCATAGAGACTTGCTGAAGACAACCGGGCAGAACATTCGTACGCTCCAATTTCTCGATGCGACAACATCTTCAGACTGAAACTGTACAACTTCTTGCTGAGGCTCTTTTCATGGGAAATGTCCTCCCACATATCCTTCAATTCTGTCTTCTCTTTTTTGGTGATGTAAGACGTCACATACCGAGCCACAGCCATACAGTTATCAGCCACAAACTGTATATCCATGTTAGCATTCCACATGGACAAAATCACCGGGTTGTAGTCGTTGATGTACTTGGACTCTTCGTTCCTCTTCAAATTGTATGTGTTTTTAGGTGATTTCTTCATCACATTATGTCGCAGCGAAGACATCAAACTGTTTACTCTTCCTTTAGAAATCACCGGTCGTGGAAAGCCGAAACGACATTTGGTGTAGAACTTGTCCTTGTTTCGGAATTTACGACGACAGTACTTTCCACATCGATGGCTTTGGAAACGCAGAACTTTTTCTCTTAGACTTTTCTTCTCCTTTGCGTTTGGAACAGCACACGTAGAATACTGTTGTATAAAACTCATCACTGAGTCTTCTGGATCCGTTCCAAATTTAGGTGCATCCTTGATCCACAGCAACATATGTATATGAGGAGCACCTCTTGCTTGGTACTCCTTTCTCCAGAAGAAATCCAACACCTCTCCAAGAGGTGGATTCTTCTTATTCATGATGAAAGACATCATAGCTTCAAATCTATGATTGAAGTACCTACATACATTGACTGGATCCAAAGAGCACAGTTCTCCGGGTGTCTTGAATTCGATGTTTTCTACGTTAGCATTTGCCTCTCGTAGAAATTCAAGTAAGTCTTCCCAGCCATACTCGGCACAGCTCAGAGTGAGGAACCATGTGGGAGTACCTAAGTTCCTCAGCATACATTTTAAATCACCATGACGACGGTACCAGTACTCATTAGTACCACGCTGACACGCCATGAGATTAATCAGGTGAGAATCCAAAATACTGTCTTGGACATTGACTTTATCCATAAAGTCACTTGCCGAGATGTTTTGCATGTGTATACCACTTTTCAAGATGTGGTTCACTGCATATGACAGTCCAGACAGATCGCTTTCAAACAGGAGATGAAACAAATAAGGAATGCATTGTCGAAACCTAGCATCTCCTGCATACAATCGCAAAGTCCGGTATTCAGAAGCAGGAATTTGATGAGGTCGCTCATCATATCTTCCTCCCTGACCTGTTGGAAAAAGCTGTGGGAAACACCGAGCTTCCAAACTTTCCTCCCAAACACTAATGGGACTCCCTTTGGCTTGTTTCATTTGAAACAACTCAATAGCATTCCCCATGACTTCCTTGGAATGCAAAGGATGAACACTATAATGTTCATATATTTCTTCACTAGTAGAGGGTTCTACTTTCTCAATTTGACCAGCACACAAATCGCTATCCTCTTCCTCACTTACTTCCTCTTCTGCAACATATACATTCTTATAGTATTTATTATTTTTTTTCAAATACAATGTTGCCTTTTTAACTTTCCTAACATCTACTAAATCTTGCCATATTTTCTTATTCTTTGTCGGAACCCCATTAACTAAGATAACCAGAGGTTCCTCTTCCACTTTTTCTACTCCAATTGTGTTAATGTTTTTCTTCAAATCTAGAGGCAAATAAACAACTCTTCCCTTTAATCCTCTCTGTAAATCTGATGTAGGCAATTTCCCTGTCGTTGGCTCCATTCTTACAATAGCCTGAAAGGGATGGATACTTTGAATCAAAATAGATTCATAAGTATTTAAATCCTTCAATTCAGAAGGAATCTCAACCAATTCCAGATTATTATGAACTGCTCAAGCAGGCATCTGGTTTTGATTTAATTTGCAACAACAATAAGTACACACACGTTGATCCAATCCCAAATCAAAACAATTTTCTACCATCAAGTATGTTGTGAAATCCTTCCATTCACTATTATTTTCCCTTTCACTTTTTGCATATAAATCCACTAACTTAGTCTGATTCTTATAATAAGTGCGTCGACAACACACACAAGTGAAATTTGGCCTCTCACTTGATTTGACCTGAAACGTCGCAATTTCCCTCTGGAAATTATCTGTACTGGAAACCTGTACACTATCTTCCACATTACCCGCTTCTTCTTGGTCAATTTCAACATTCTCCTCTTTACTTCCAAAGTAACAAAACTCAATTTCTTCACATATATTCTTCACATCTATTTCAGAACCATGCAAAAGAGCAGCGCATAATTGTTTAAGCATAATTGCTGGACTCTTAGCATAATACAACATTCTAACTAATTTCCTCACTTTATTATGATGCACTGCTAGCATCCTGAAATGATGAAAAACACTCTGGCATACTCTCCTGGAAAGACAAGCCAGTGAATGACCATGCAAACCTGTCACTTCTCTCACTCTGCAAGGATCTAATTCTTGCAACAATCTTATTTTCTGCTTCAAACTTTTCTTATGAAATGACCGTACAAAATCACAAAGCAAATTGATGGAATCCTGTCGCACACTGCAAATACTACTACACTTCCAGGTGTACACAGGACCCTTAGCACGTCTTCCTAAAACCTCATTACCTAACACCTCTTCTGCCTCTGTTGTCACAAGTTTTTCTTTTTCAACTGGACAACCATCTTTCACTTCATAAGCACGACCACTGGTGTCAACTGCATGCACCAAATCATTATCCTGGAAATAACTCTCCTCATTAGAAAATGCCTCACAGCTTGAACTATGCATCCATTCTCCAGAAAAAACTTCACAAAAATTACTACGATTAACTATTCTCTTCCATCTACTATTTCTTTTGAAATCATAAATTGCCTTGTTTAGCTTCCTAATTCTATTGATTATCAAAATAAATAACTTACGTTTAATTTCAAATGCCTGATCAATAACTTTCTCAACTTTTTTTTTTCTCTTATAAAAAACCACTTTCTGTTGACCTTTCTTAATATTTTTTAACAAATTGCCAATTATCCTGTTGCGGAACATTCGTTTACGAATGTCCCTAAACTGTTGTTTCCTTCTACTATCATGCACAGAGTTATCTCTTGCTCTAGCAGTAACATTTTTGATTGGCCTTTCCTTTCCGTTTGAATTGCTTCTCTTTTTCTGGACTGAAACATTTTCTGTAGTAATATTTTTTTTACTACAAATATTTCTTATGAATGTTTTTGTACTCTTACCCGGTGCTTTCTTGGTGACTTGACAAATCTTTTTGTTAGAGGACTGCTGCTTTTTTTCATTCACCTGCTGTCTTTGACGTTTTGCAGCCTTTCTCAGTCTTTCTTTCGTTGGCATGGTGAAATGTTGAAATGATCTGCAGTTGAATCTGTGGTAAAATATATTAAAAAATGTTATTAACCACTATTACCCAACAGTACATCAATAACAGTAATCAAAAACTTAAAACACTACTTGACATTTTTACATAGAAGATTTTTTAGTGCTTGGCAAATTTAGAATACAGAAATAGCAGAAAAGAAATGGAATTTATATTCATGTTACCTGTGCTATTTTATATGTGAATCTGATCTAATTTTATGAGCATATTTTAATATTTTATTGAAGACACTACACATAACCTGTTTTTGAAGGTGTCTTTATTTTTAAATTAAACGGTTTACATTTTTACTTTTTATTTATTATAAATTTTAAAAATAAATGTTTATAGTTCCATAGGCTCAAGCAGGTCAGCTTCCCACCCTATGTCATATAATTCGGACAAATCTGCATCCTCATCACGTTCTTCTTCATCCTCAGGATTTAAATCATCCAAGGGATCAACATCCACTGATGTTTCAATTACGAGTTCAATGATGAGGTCAAAATCAACTGATTGCTGATTGTCGCTCATGTTGATGTTGTCTTTATCTTTAAAGAAAGATAACAACAATGAGATGTTGCAGAGTAAGAGACAAATCTCAGAGATTATAATAGTTAAATTGTTTAACAAGAGTAACATTTTGCAGCTATTATTTAGCCATGTCCAGCAATGCTGAGCAGGTGAAGCCTATGTCTAATTTTTCAGTGAACAGGACTCATCTCTTCTTAACCTTGGATAAGCCTCACCGACTCTGTGTCCCCTGCACATACTTAAATGTAAAGGGGCAGATTTATGTTAAATGGCACATCCCCAGGCATGCACCAGTTAACGTGCACCGCTGCTCTGCCACCCATGGTGTGCCGCATTTACAATCAGATAGGAGAAAGCTGCGTCAAAACCCTGCGCCTGCTTTAAGCAGGCATAGGTCTTGACGCAACATTGTGGAGATGGGGCACCCCTGAGCCTTGCTGGAGCTGCATCGCACTTGCGATACAACTCCAGCAATGCACCACCTTTACGGCACAGATGCGTCACGCATCTGTGCCATTTTTGCCCCATGCTGCGCCGCATTGTAAATGCAGCACACCGTGGGTGGCGGAACAGCGGCGCAGGATGACTGGCACATCCCTGGTGATGCGCCAGTCATCATAAATCTATCCCTAAGCTTCTTATCTTGTTACAGATGAACCGCCATATGTATCATCAAACTATTTTGCATTTCCTAAATAGCAAATTTTAAGGGATAAATAGCGATTCTTTACCATTCCTAATTTGCGATGAGCAAATTGCTAATTGCAAATTACCCATTCATTTCCATGGGCCAGGAGGCCCATAGGAATGAAGGTGCAATTTGCGATAAGCAATTAGCTCATCACAAATTAGGAATTTTTCCAAAGGTGCAGGGGTGTCTCAAGAACACCCTGCTGCACCCCTGAAAAAGAAATTTGGGGGCATATGGCGCACATACATGCCCTAAGGGCATGTATGGGCGTCATATGGCACCTTTTGTTTTTTGGAAAAAAAGCTTTTTGAAAAGAATTCGCAAATTACCACCAACTAGAAGTTGGTGGTAGTTTGCAAATCCTTAATGGCATTTTTTGCATATTTTTTGTTTGATACATTGCATTTAAAGAATCGCAAAATTTGCAAATCCTTTAGTGCAATCGCAAAATAAGGAATAGCAAATTTTGCTATTCCTTATTTTGCATCAAACTTGTTTGATACATACCATTAGTCTAATTAGCATTCGCAAAGGCCGAAATTCGCAGAATTTTGACCTTTGCGAATGCTAATTAGCTTGATACATATGGCCCCAAGTGAGGCCTGTCTTGCAACATGGTGCATCTTTTGCATCACTGCTGCATCGGTTTCATGTGGCACTTTTTTTTACACCATGACACATCTGCCTAAATGCATCAATTTGTAATTTTGTCGCCTCATAGCAAATCTTTTGCAACGTCGCTGCATCAGAAAAGTGACGCACAGTGGCGCAAAAGAGGCATACACCTATCATAAATCTGTCCCTAGCATTTTAAATGATGCATTCAGGATGACGATAAGGTGTGGCCTATCCAGAGGTTTGTTTAAGGTGAGGCCTACTCAGGATTGCAGATTAAAGTTACGCTTGATGAAGAATACAGAGGAGATAATACATGTAAAGGCCTACCAATGAAGTAAGTAATGTCCACTTTATTGCGCCAGTCATCATAAATGAATCCCTAAGCTTCTTATTTTGTTACAGATGAACCGCCATATGTATCATCAAACTATTTTGCATTTCCTAAATAGCGAATTTTAAGGAATAAATAGCAATTCTTTACCATTCCTAATTTGCAATGAGCAAATTGCTAATTACAAATTACCCATTCATTTCCATGGGCCAGGAGGCTCATAGGAATGAAGGTGCAATTTGCGATTAGCAATTAGCTCATCGCAAATTAGGAATTTTTCCAAGGGTGCAGGGGTGTCTCAAGAACACCCTGCTGCACCCCTCAAAAAGAAATTTGGGGGCATATGGCGCACATACATGCCCTAAGGGCATGTATGGGCGTCATATGGCACCTTTTGTTTTTTGGAAAAAAAGCTTTTTGAAAAGAATTCACAAATTACCACCAACTAGAAGTTGGTGGTAATTTGCAAATCCTTAATGGCATTTTTTGCATATTTTTTGTTTGATACATTGCATTTAAGGAATCGCAAAATTTTCAAATCCTTCAATGCAATCGCAAAATAAGGAATAGCAAATTTTGAATTAAGGACATTTTAAGTCATTTCCACATGTACAGTGTTTTCAAATTATGATTTGAAAATCGTTTTTAGGGAAAAGGAATGGTTTGTAAATTTATGACAAGGACATAATGGTGTATGCTTCTTTATAAGGCATTTCAGTGTCTCTGATGTCATTTTTCCCATATTACATTAAAAGACCTTTCCCCGTGGAGCACATTCCTTGTAAATATGCTCCCACCTGTGCATGGTAAATTTAGATTTTGACTGTTTGAGTTACATAGCCATGTTAAAAGTGACCCAAAAAAGTTGCAAAGGCTTTAAAAAAACACTTTCATGTGTCTTAAGGACATTTTAAGTCATTTCCCAGTGGGCAGTGTTTTGTAAGTGGCGCAAAAGAGGCATACACCTATCATAAATCTGTCCCTACCATTTTAAATGATTAATTCAGGATGACGATAAGGTGTGGCCTATCCAGAGGTTTGTTTAAGGTGAGGCCTACTCAGGATTGCAGATCAAAGTTACGCTTGATGAAGAATACAGAGGAGATAATACATGTAAAGGCCTACCAATGAAGTAAGTAATGTCCACTTTATTGCGCCAGTCATCATAAATGTATCCCTAAGCTTCTTATCTTGTTACAGATGAACCGCCATATGTATCATCAAACTATTTTGCATTTCCTAAATAGCGAATTTTAAGGAATAAATAGCGATTCTTTACCATTCCTAATTTGCAATGAGCAAATTGCTAATTGCAAATTACCCATTCATTTCCATGGGCCAGGAGGCCCATAGGAATGAAGGTGCAATTTGCGATTGGCAATTAGCTCATCGCAAATTAGGAATTTTTCCAAGGGTGCATGGGTGTCTCAAGAACACCCTGCTGCACCCCCTGAAAAAGAAATTTGGGGGCATATGGCACACATAAATTTTAACAACATTCCTTTACCTCAAAAACGATTTTCAAGTCATAATTTGAAAACACTGCCCACGGGGAAATGACTTAAAATGTCCTTAAGACACATGAAAGTGTTTTTTTAAAGCCTTTGCAAGTTTTTGGGTCACTTTTAACATGGCTATGTAACTCAAACAGTCAAAATCTAAATTTACCATGCACAGGTGGGACCATTTTTACAAGGAATGTGCCCCACGGGGAAATGTCTTTTAATGTAATATGGGAAAAATGACATCAGAGACACTGAAATGCCTTATAAAGAAGCATACACCATTATATCCTTGTCATAAATTTACAAACCATTCCTTTTCCCCAAAAACGATTTTCAAATCATAATTTGAAAACACTGCACATAGGGAAATGACTTAAAATGTCCTTAAGACACATGAAAGCGTTTTTTGATTGCCTTTCCAGCATGGTTGGGTCACTTTTAACATAGCTATGTAACACAAACATTCAAAATCTAAATTTGCCATGCACAGGTGGGAGCATATTTACAAGGAATGTGCCCCACGGGGAAATGTCTTTTAATGTAATATGGGAAAAATGACATCAGAGACACTGAAATGCCTTATAAAGAAGCATACACCATTATATCCTTGTCATAAATTTACAAACCATTCCTTTTCCCCCAAAACGATTTTCAAATCATAATTTGAAAACACTGCACATAGGGAAATGACTTAAAATGTCCTTAAGACACATAAAAGCGTTTTTTGATTGCCTTTGCAGCATGGTTGGGTCACTTTTAACATAGCTATGTAACACAAACATTCAAAATCTAAATTTGCCATGCACAGGTGGGAGCATATTTACAAGCAATTGACTCCACAGAGAAAGGTCTTACATTAAAATGGGAAAAATAACATCAGAGACACTCAATTGCCTTATAATGAAGCATACACCATTATGTCCTTGTCATAAATATTATAACCATTCATTTTCCTCAAAAACGATTTTCAAATCATAATTTGAAAAGACTCCACAGCTCCTATGCACAATAACACCCTGTCAGTACTAATACTTCACATTTTCTCCAATTACATTTTCTCAAAGAAACAAAATCTATTTGTAAAACACTTGAGACAAAGCAACATTTGAAGAACACAACTTTCTTCATAATTTTCTCCTTAAAGCACACTATTCTCTATCTAAATTAAAGAAATCTTTTCTCACCTTAGCAAATACTTTGAGTTTCAAAACAGTCTCAGAAACACACCAATTTGTCTTCAGCAGAGCAAAAGGTATGCACTCCAGAGTCTGCAGCTATCAAAAGCACAGAAATGCTGTAATTCTTCACACATATCTCTCATGTCACCCAATCAAAACTCTTCCCTCACTTTTTTTCAAATGAAAACCCTTCCCCCCTCTGCCCTTTCTGCCTTTTCTGCATGGCAACCACGTCTTGGAAGACCTCTGGTGTTTGCAAGTTCACACAACAATGTTGCAATTGAACTCTGAACTCTCAGTGCACCTCATATCCAGTGCATTCTTTCATTTAATGATTTTTTCCTTGACCACTCAAAATACATCTTTCAAACAACTCATCCATGCACCCTAACTTTCTGTTTTCAGCAATCAAAATCCACCAATCACTGTTACTGCTTCATTAACACAGAAACTCCACAGTTTTTTTCATTTTAAACTCTTATTTTTTCAGCTGCCATTTCATTGCCACACTTCATCTGACTGCAGGAGAACCTTCTCTCACCATGTTTTCTGTCTGGATTGTTGGACATAGTTACATCTATTGGGCTCAGAGGTATGCTGAGAACAGGAATTTACCTAACCTCAATTTACAAGATGTGGAAATTAAGTGGTTTGGCCACAGAGGATTAAAATGTCACCAATTGATACCATTGGTGAAAACCTTTATGCATTTGCCAAAACCTGACCTGTTAATTGTGCACTGTGGAGGTAATGATTTGGGCACTTTGACTGGGGTAGGTCTGGAAATGCTTTTAAAGGACACCTTTGAGCAATTGATGGCACTTTTTCCTCAGACTGCCTTGGTATATTCAAATATATGCCAAAGACAGAAATG
Organism: Lissotriton helveticus; assembly: GCF_964261635.1. Taxonomy (NCBI): domain Eukaryota; kingdom Metazoa; phylum Chordata; class Amphibia; order Caudata; family Salamandridae; genus Lissotriton; species Lissotriton helveticus. Next base: position 1,789,592,913 of record NC_136061.1, read on the forward strand.
GAGGTGGTCAAACCAATTTTGTCCACAAATTGAGAAGTCGAGGAAGCATGTAAACAAATCTGTTTCAGCTTACATGAGAGACCATGGAATGGGCTCCCTGTACAACAATAACTTGCGTTACTACATGCAAGATATCTACAGAGGAGATGGAGTTCACTTCTCAGATGAGGGCAACAGAATTTTCATTCTGAATTTAAGACTGTGCATTGGTGCCTACTTATAAGTACCTAAATGTACCATAAACCCAAAAGCTCTTCTCAGAGCTACCCTACATCTGATCACTCACAATTATTATTTTACTCTAACATTTTTCATTAATTTTCAACAAAGTACGCTCCCTGGGGCGCTACCCGGTACGCGAACCGGGAGCTAACCTTGCTAAATTTTTAAAAAAATGTTTTTTTTTCGCACATATGGGCCTCCTCAGCCACTCTCAGAAAACCTAGGGGGTCAAGATAAGTCTACCGTGCCCCCTTCTACCCATTCTGAACATTATTTGCCCTCCATCTTGTATCTTAATTCGACCGAAACACAAAATGGTGGACTCCCGTAACGCTTAAGGTTCGCGAACCGGGGCGCTCGCCAGTTCGCGTACCGGGTCGCTCCCTGGGAAGCGCACCATCAAAAAAGGTGGGAAAGTAGTTTACAGAAAAGCGACTGGAGACAATTTCACCAAATATAGATTAGCTCATACTACATACCAATGCCTACCATTTTCACAAATTTGATTGAAATTCCATTTAACCATTTAGCCTGTAGACCTCTCTAAATACCCTGAGGTAAATTACTTCACAAAACACATCTGAAGTGTTGGAATTGACAACCAATTAAAATATTACTTTCATTTTCTACTTTTTTTACCTGACATTTGATTGGTTATCTACCTGAATATATATAAAGGAAGAGAGAGAAACACAGCCATTTTGACTACTACTTCCTGAACTACATTGCAAGATCATTTTCACTCATAACTTAAACTTCTTTTTAGAAGGTGAGATATTATTTTATAAATTTGAAAACATTTTCAGATAGTTATATACTATCCCTCTGTAAGAGTTAGACATTGAGAAAGGCTTCTTTATTATAATTATGGATTGATTTAGGTTTCTGTGGTATAATTATGAATTTACTTAGGCTTCTTCACAGGCACTTTTTAATAGTACTACTTCACGCCTGAAACCATACAGTGCCCATAGATTACTTCTCTGCTATAAACTCACAAGTACCTGTCTGAACTTAAACCCAACAGTGCCCTATCTCTACTGATATATTTATTTTTTATGCAAATTACAGCAATAAAATGGAAGGTGAGCAGAATGTTTCCTTCGAAATTGTTCTGGAGAACAACACAGAAAAAGATATTGAGGACAATGATGACTCAGATTTCATGGATGAATCACGGGACCATGAATTAGTTCAATGTGTAGAATCTGTGGATCATTTACTTCATTATGATGACGGTCAAATGTGGGAACTTATGTTCACTCAACAAGAGGACATATCGGACAGTCAAATGCTAGACGTTCTATTAAATTTTGAAAAACAATCCGAAAAATAAAATTGTATGTAATATTAAAAAATTGTTTGAGTCTTTAATCATTTTTATATGTAATTCATAAACTAGTTAAATGTTAGAAATGTTATTAAATTTTCAAACACAATCACAATAATAAATAATTGCTTAAAAAATAAAAAAAATTAAAAAATAATCAACAAAACCAACAATCAATTAACATACAGTATTTGAAAAGTCTATCATTCTTTTTTCCTTATAGTACGCTGCCCAGAACGCTTTCCGGTTCGCGAACCGGGCGCTACCCACGCAAAAAAAACAAAAACAAATGTATTTATTTTTTGCCCCGCAGGGCCCTTTTAAAGCCTCCACATTAAACCTAGGGGGTCAGGGAGGATCTACTATGCCCCCTTATGGTCATTTCCCCCTTTGTTTTGGCCTCCTCTTGTCTCTCAATCCTACCGAGAGACAAGATGGCGGCCGCTCCGGACTGTTTAGAATGTTGACAGACACCGGAGAGCCAATCAGCTTCGCTACGCGAAGTTCCGTTACGCGTAAAGTCCGCGAACCGGGGCGCTGCCCGGTCCGCTGTTACAGATATATATCTTTTTTTAAACGTTAATTTCTCAAAATCCACTGAAGCACATATATTGAGACCTAGCAAAGGCACATCGGGCTACCAGTCCCTACAATTTTGCCAAGTTTCATGGAAATCCATTCAGCCGTTCGGGCTAAAAGTGAGGCCAACCGCCCTATGGAAAACTCAATGTTAAAAACACGTTTTGGGACCCCCCTTTTTTCTCGGCCCCCCCTTGACGAAACACCCCCAAATTGTCAGGGGCTGCTCAGAAACAAAATGTTCCATTTTCCAGAAAATTTCAGCCAATTCCGTCCCCAAACGCCAAAGTTATTAGACATAGAATTTTCAAAAATCCCATAGAGAAAAAATCCTAACTATATATACCTACTGGCGACCGCCAGTAGGTAATATATATATGTGTGTGTGTGTGTATATATATATATATGTATACATTTATATTCCAAACAAAATCCCAAAAGTATGTCACCGCATGAGAAGCAGGCCCTCCAAACAGGAGTGGATGGAAATAAGTTCTTTATTTCAACAGGTATCCCACAAGTGAAGCTTTACGCGCTTTGTCCCAGAAGGGTCTTAATCATATGGTTTAACTATACTTAAGCTGAAATAAACAGAGAGGAAGAACTCCAAGTACAGTTTTAATATTAATTTACTATTGTTTAAAGTTCAATTTTTACAGTTCTTAATTCATGGGCAATCTGTCTTTTTTATCAAAATCCATACTCTAAAATCATTTGTTGCTAATGCTGAATCAAAATGTTGATTGGGTTCATGATGATCAAAATGTCTCTGTAATGCCAGGACTCCAAACTCCATAATGCCATGCAAATGTTTAAAGCATTAATGAGTCCTTCCAAAAGTGTAAAATCCATAAATGCCTTTGATTGAGTATGCGAGAGAATATTGTACTCTAGTAGCCTCAAAAGGATCAAATTCTATGTAGGGCTAAGCCACCAACATTGCCTCGTAATTGACTGTGGGCCTAAAATCTTGCACTGCTCGCAGAGTTTGCAGATTTTTGGCAATTCTGCATTCTGCTTAAAAGGAGAAGTTGCTGAAAACTCTGCGCATCACACAGTAGGTTTTTTGGGGTCGCAAGCCCAAAATGCTTTTTCACGCATGCAGAAGCTACTTACTGGCAATCGCCAACGAGATTTCCCATCAATTCGGAAGCATCACTAGATTTGGTAGCAAGCCGCAGGATCCTGCGAGAGTGTGCGATTGCGAACACGTCATTTGGGCGTGACATCGGACTTCCGGTGGAAGTTTTTTGAAGAACCGGAACATGCAGAATCTGCAATCTGGTGAAATTTTTCTCTTGAGCAGCGTCAAAACCTTCTCGAAATGATGTTTGGGATTAAACAAACTCCTCAAGATTGACATTTGGCTGTACTTTTTTGTGCAAGGTGTCTTTTTTTACTCTTCTTTTGAAGAGTAAGGAAGTGCCCCCAGAGTCTCCAACTTCTTGTTCCTGTCCAGCTGGCTCCTCCCAGTGCCTTGTCCATTTCCTTTTCACTTTGGATTTGGATTCGGAGCTGGAAGGATCACTCTCTGTGGCTGTTTCATCATATCATTGGATTCATGGTCTTTTGAATTGGAGATTTCACAAGTAGGTTGGAAAATTGGAGTTGTTTGCTCAATTGGGGCATTGCACCTACATTCCTTATACTTTTCATCTTTTTTAAAAAGATGTTTGTGGTGGGTGGCCTGTAGTTTCAGTAGGGGCCTAGTTGTTTCTTTGTATGTAATTTTTCATCCTTTATAAAGGAAACATGTTGCACTGTTCACTACATTTTCTCCATTTTCTCCAAGGTTTGCAATTAAGTTGCAATATTTATTTAATTCACTAGCCCAGTAGTCTGCCAAAGGGGTTTCAGCCATTAGTCCCAGAGCTACTCGTGGGTGCATGAAACAACTGTTTCTGTGGTGTCTGTTGAGTTTAAACATAACTAGGGCATGGATGGCATTGGATTGAATTGCAAAATGTTTTTGGGGGATTTTCATGTGTGTTAAATAAACGCCTTTGTTGGTTGTGTGTGGTTGTTGTGTAACTTTCAAACCTTTTTTGTCCCTGCAGATTTTTGTTTTTGGCATTGTTGCGTTGAAGCTGTGTTGTTTAGCATGCCTCCTTTGTCTGGCCGTGTGTGAGTGTGTTTGTAATAGTGGGCCAGAACTTGCCTTGGCTGAGCCTCCCCCTGTGGCCAGGGGCTATTTTGTAAAGTCTGTGTCCATATCGTGCTGCTTGAGTTTGTTGTTTTCTAGGCCTCCTGTTTGTTGTGAGTGACCATGTGGCTGGTGGCCATTTTGTGGTGGTAAATAGTGTGCTTTTGCCATAGGCCTGTTGTCTTTCCTTTGTTCCTCTTGGCTTACTGCTTCTTGTTTTGTGGCCTGGCCATGTGGCTGGTGGCCATTTTGTGAAGGCAGCCAGTGTGCTTTTGTCATAGGTCTGCATTGACTGTCTTCCCTTTCTTGTAGTTGTGGTCTGGCCATGTGGCTGGCGGCCATTGTGTATAGGCCAGCCAGTGGGCTTTTGCCATGGGCCTTCATTGTCTGTCTTTCCTTTTTAGGTCTCGCTCGAGACCTATTGCTATGGAGTCTGCTCTCAAGGGAGACAGACCTGGGCACGCGCGTCGATTTCACATCGTGGACGCACATGCCCAGCCCCCCGGAGCCGTGCACATGTCCAGGAAGTCAGCCATGCCTCTCTCAGTCGCGCACGCGCGAGCACACACACACACACACACACACACACAGGCACACACACACTGCATACACACACGCTCACACACACACACCCCAACCTACTCACGGGCTCACGCCATCAGCTCTCACCAGTATTGAAAACGCAGCACGGGCCCGGTGTAGAGAGGCACGGCAGGCTGCCTCCGTAGCTCGCGCGGTTCCTCTCTTTCTGGTGTGACCACATTTTCTTTGCCCATATACATATCGCGTAGGGTCAAGGCGCTGAACAGAAGCACCACAGCAACCAGCCCTGAGTGACCGAACTCAGCCATACTGCCTGACCACCGGCATCATTATCTGACAAAGAAACGTCACTTCCGCTCTGACAGTACAAGACACGTAAGTAAAATTTGTGCAGTATCCCTGGGGTACTGTGAATGGTAAACTGCCTTAGATATAGCTGGTGAGATTTTCCTCTTACCGTTTAGGTTATGCCTGAGCTGTCGAAAGGTACGCCGCCCTCATACGCCAAGAGTTGCTTCAGAGGACAAATAATTCCATCCCCTTTGAAAGTCGCTGAATGCTTTTAAATTTATTATCGAATTTCATAGGAGCAGATATGCTTTCGTCTTTTTCCTGTTAGCATTGATTCATAAATTAGATAAGGTTAGGCAGTTGCTGGGCAAGCAGAAACAAAGTTCACGTAAACAACGTAAAATAAAAAGAATAAAAGGAAATTAAGTAGACATGTAGAGAAATATTTGGCATTTGTGATCCCCAAATCTATTAGAGGAGACAACAGTGGAAGTAGGAGGACTGTTGGAGAATCAGAGGCCTCTTTGACGGGCCACACTGCAGCACCGCGGGGCGAGGAAAGAGTGCAGGCTTCACTCGCAGGAGACTCAGTTACACTTCTGAAGTGAGGAAACACCGAGGCTGAGCCATGTCACTCGGAGCACGACTGCTGAAAACTTTTGACGTTCTTGGTGAACTCTACTCCCTCCCCGCGACCCGTGTGATGCGTCCCGTGGGGTCCTGCTGCGGGGCAACAGGTGGAAGAGAGAGCCCGTGGGAGTGAAGCGGGGTCCGGCCGGCACTGCATGGATCCTCTCCTGAGCTTAGACCTGCCAGAATGCACGACCTGCCCCGGGAGGTAAAACGGAACCACAACTTACCCGGAGGGTATTTATTTATTTAATGCGATTTTCTATAGTGCGAAGATTACCCGAAGGTGTCAGAGCGCTTTACAAAAGAACCAGTTGTGATACATAAGGATTTAGGATTACATGAGTTACATAAAAGATACAAACAGGAATTTTTTGTGCAAATGTACAAGTTGTAAAGTCACACAGAGCCCTGCGCCATCCTCATTGTATGCACTGCCCCCCCCTTCCCACAAAGTATTTTCACAACCTGCTCCACCTTCGAGATAGACTGTGCCATGAAGCCTGCTGTACCGTAGACTCCCTGCCTCCACTCGCACCCTACTACACACCCTCATGATCCCCGCATACTGCCAACCACCCCCACACCTGCCGCTCAGGAGGGTTCCCAAAGCTTGACCTCGGCTAACAATTTGGGGATTTACATTTCACTTCAGAGCAAGTGATATAAGTCCGGGTAAGACAAACATTACATCTCAGGTGTGGGGAACTGGCAAGAGCCGACTTACAAACTAGTTGGCAGCTCTGCTTATGCGTTCAGAAGCCACAACAAACCCCGCTGACATCCGCCGCTGGCAACAGAAGGGCAATCCATCTCCAGGGGAGACATAACTCACATCCCCGGCAGGTGGGAATCTCGGGAGCCGCTCCCACGTCGCTTTCGCTTAGTTTATGTCCACGTCCTCCATGTACACGTACGTGTGTGTGTGTAAAACATCAATATATACGTTTTTGTTCTCAATTATTAATTTATGCTTTCTTTCTTTCTTTCTTTCTTCAGTACTTTTCATGTCCACACTTTCTTTTTAGATCTCGCTCTCTAGACCTATTGTCGTCGAGATGCCTCTCAAGGGAGACAGACCAGGGCACGAGCAGATTACGGTCTGTGGACGCGCACGTCCAGCAATGTGCACATCGCCTGTCCGGAGGCAAAAGCATGCAGTTTTACTTTCACGTACACGTAAACAACACAGCATTCAACATGCAAGTCTTTAAATGTTTTAAATGTAGATATACCCCACTTACCAGCAATTGTGGTGACTTTGCGCTGGTCTCGTGTCTTCATCGGCATACTCCGTCTTGATCACAGGAGCCCCCTCAAGTTTGCATCACCGCCACTGTGCACGAGCCGCAGATCCAGCAACAGCACATGCGCGAGCAGCCCTCGCGCTCCAATCCCCCCTGTTTCCTCCCCGGCCTGGATATGGAGCACAGGTGCCGCTATGCTTGTTCTAATGTACGGCCTTGCTCGTCACTGCTTATTACCGTTGTCGTCATCCAGGGGAAAAAGCCATTTACGATAAAGAGATTTTTCCTGAAATAAGGAGGTTCTTTGCAGAAGGGGGCCTTGAGAGGCGGGGAGCCTCTTCTCCGACATCCTGCCTTGGATCGGGGTTTGGGCTCAAGATCTGGTTTCTTATTTGGTTATTTAATGCTCAAGTGAAACCTCTGAAGAACCGAGGCAAACGCTGCTTTTACTTAAGGTCGGCACATTCCAGTGCAGCTCCGCCAGGGTTCCCTCCGAGGCTTTGTCCCCGTCAGCCACCGCCTCCCACTGCACCAGTTTAATGGTTTGTAGTGCGCGGTGCGCACTGCAGCGCGCGCCAAGGGGCACAGAGGCTGTCTTGCCGCGTCATGAGAAGAGTTCAATTACACAGCTGATCATTACACACAAAAGCAACAGATTAGTTTTCCGTTTGTGTTTTTAATTTGTCTGCGGCATCCTGCGGGCAACAGTGATGTAGATCTAATGTGAGAACATTGTGAGAATTTTGTTTGCACTCCATGCAATTCCGTGTCTGCTAGGACCTCTCTTTGCCTGTTCCCATCTAATGCATGTACACCCACTTATATATGTAAATAGATTTACACATCCATTAGTGTGTGTGTATGTATATGTATGTATATGTGTATATGTATATATATATAATATAAACACACTCCTGGTCAAGATTCATCCATGAAAAACCAGAGTCGGAGCCCAATTGTGATACGGTGCTGTCAGTTTATTCAGCAGAGAAAACCCTATGCGTTTCGAGATCAGCCGATCTCTTGCTCACGGGAGCAAGAGATCGGCTGATCTCGAAACGCGTAGGGTTTTCTCTGATAAATAAACTGACAGCACCGTATCACAATTGGGCTCCGACTCTGGTTTTTCATGGATGAATCTTGACCTGGAGTGTGTTTATAAGTAGGGGTTGGCGTACCCCGTCGTGAGCCCGCAGTTTAAGTGGCTTAAGCACGCCAATCTTGTGTGTGTTTATAATGTATATATATATATATATAGATGTCGTGAATATTTATTATTCAAATGAATTAATTAGGTGACCATCATATACGGCACTGTATTATATATTGATTGATCCGTTTATGAACCCATTCTCGAGATCTAAGTATCATCATAATTGGGATAAATAATTATGTGAGAATTTTTGTTGATACATAAATTTTGCGATATTTTACACAAAGTATCTAACCATATAGATGTTTTTTTTCTATATATTTTTTTTTATTTTAACAGTGAGACAAGAGTAGGCATTACAAACATCAGGCGTCAAACAATACAATGCGGGAAAGAGACAGGCGGGGGATTATGCATACAGGAATCATCATAAGGAACCCACGTTGAATCACGACTATACACAACAATTAGGAGAAATAAACAGTCTAAGATACGATCGAAAACAACCCCGCCACATCCTTCCCCATACGCAACGATACAGGATAATTAAGGCTAGTATAGACACCCGGGCAAGAAAGGATCCGTGAAGAATAAACAGCCCACTTCTCGTAAAAGGAAAAAAGGAAAGACAAAAGGGCCCTAGAACAAAGCAAAGGAAAAACAAACGAAAAAAAACCCTAACCCCTCACCCTACACCCCTGCAATGGCTACGGCCTAACCCACTAGCAGGGTGTCTGTCGCCCAAGAGCTACCCTAAAAGAAGGGAAAGAGAGAAAAAGTGGAGGAAGAGAAACCAAACACACTCCCGGTCTCCCGTGCCCCCCGCCAACAGCGACCACCCCAGACGCAATAAAGCCAACATTTCAGCAAAATATTCAAACTAGTCGGGGGAGTATAGTCAATGACCACCCAACTCCCGTTACACTATAGGCACAACCCCGGCATTGCTGAAAACTATATTATCGGATCGAAGCAGTAAAATTCAGCCCTGGCCAGTACGATCTTCATTAAGAGTCTCCTTCCCTCGAGCCGCCATCTTGAGAAAAAAGGCAAAGCGTCCATGAGAGTTCTCGGCAATGCAGTAGAGTCGAGTACAGGATAAATGTTCACGAATAAGACAATGAAATGCCGCCAGGAACAGCACATGTCCCAAAAAGTCACTGAGGAGCCTGTTATCACACTGGAGAGCGTCCATAGATGTAGCATGAGGAAACAGAATCGAACAGGAGGCGCTGGCATTAAACACAGGCTTGAGGGTCGGTGATTCGGAACCGCCAGGGCTCAGGAAAGCCGGTATCGGCACAGGGACCTCGAGTCCGGACATTCGATGCCCCGCTGGCACTACAGCCCACGGAGAACTCAGCAGAGGGTCGACCTCCGGTTCCAGGATACCGTCCACCTTCACGATCAGTGTCCGGAACACAGCGCTAGTACGTAAATGGAGCGCCTCAATGGCGGGCATGATGGCCCGCAGTGATGGCGTGCCTTCCATCCGCTCCTTCCCCTCTCAGTAGGCGGCAGAGCCGGATTTGAACCCCGGAGGCCGGCTACTCCGGGGTAAAAGGCCACGCAAGTCAAATGTCAAACAGTGGGCGCTCCTCGTATAGCAGAACACACCTTTGCCGTCAGCGAGGGCCCCGTCCCGTTGGCCCCGGGAGGTCAGCAAGGTCTTCGGGCACCAGACCCCCACCACGGCATCCGGTGGAACACGTTGGTGTGTCCTCGGTGTAGATCGATCACAGGACCGTCACCAAAAAGCAGCAATTCACGGCACACTTCGGGAGACCGGGCTCAGTCCAGGTCATCACGGCCGTTGTTGATCACTTCCAGACCGGATAGGTTAGAAATCGAGGTCCCAGCTTCCACACGATGTTAGGCCGAAAATGGAGACACGGCATATCTTCGTCGACCGATGAGGTAGAAGACTCGGGATTGCACCGGTAGAAGCAGCAAAACTTCATAAACAAGGGGATCAGGTGTGAAGTCAGGATTGAAGGCAGGATATTCGAGCTGCTGGCGGAGGTCGGCGGAGCCGGGAGCTTACGCGGCCATCTTGGTTGCTAGCCCATATAGATGTTTTTAATATCCATTATCCAAATGTATTAAATTGGTGACCATTTGAAACTTTAATGTATTACACATTGAATGTCCTATTTACAAGCCCGCTCTCTATGTCTATGGTTTACCATCCAATTAGAACTGAGCACTGTCACTTTAAATATTTCACCCTCACTTATTGTCGCTGTCATGTGAGCAAGGCACTGGGGTGCCGAAACGTCATCGAACCGACAAGCGAATAAATTATTCAACACCAGAAAATTTGGTCCGTGCTTTGTGTTCCTGCGCATGCTAGGGGAGAGTGGCAACGCTCAGGAGACTTTGGTTTTCAATATATTGGTCACTGGAATCTACGTGACTATACACGAGACCCTCTCCAAGGACGAAAATTTCGAAGGTCAACGCCATTACAAGTGGATTCTCACCCGGGTTTTGCCTGGGCGTCTTTGTCTTCTGGGAGGAAGAAAGCGTTTGACCCCTTCAATCAGTACGGCTGAACCGGAAGCATTAGGAGCCCTCGGAAGTTCCACGCCTGCAGCAAGACTGAGAGGCGGGAGACCCGAGACAAGCATCACGACACCGGAGGGAAAACCTTATCGAGTTTGAAGGCGGAGAGCAATACGGTGAAGTGGCAAGCAGTGCGAGTGTTATATTGTAGGCATTCGGCTACTGGAACCACATAAATAATTCACACCATTACCATGTCGGCTGACAGCGTGAGGGAGCGGGAGGCTCGAGTAAATGCTATGTTCTCTGAGGAACTCCCTGCCACGTCCGCAGCTGCACATGACAAACCAGACACACACGGAAATACCGACACGACACGTTATATAGTACGATCAAAGCTTTGGAGAAAAAGTCTCGCCAAGAATAAAGTAAATGGTGGGAGGCGAGGTCCCTACAAAAATACGCTGAAGTTAACAGAGTACCGAGGGTGCTCAGGATATCAACATCACCCACCTACGAAAACCCGAATAAAGAATTGATGCGGGAATGGGCGGACAATAATCTGGAGGCATCCAGACGCTCAGTACTGATTCTCATCAAGTATGCAGAAATTGACTGTGCAAAGCTCCTGGGTGAGATTGCAACAATGTATGAGGAGTTAGATGCACTGGGCGCTTCTGAGGAAAAGACAAATCTTCTAACGGAAATGTCTACCCGTTTGAAAAAGGAAGAAGAAAAAATAATTCCACGTAAAACCTATACATTTGCAAGGGATAGACAGGACTATTTATTAGGGCAAATTTTCACTTTCTCAAGAAAGTATGACGGAGTACGGAGGCCAACTGGAAGTGCACAACAAAACACACAAGGCAAAAGAAATTACAAACGTGTACAATCCATTGCCGGGGATACAACAGCCTCTGATTTTAGCTCGGAACCAGGAAGTGAAAATGAATCCGAGTCCAGGAATACTAATGTTACAAGCAGTGGAAAAAAACCATCTCCGGGCGAAGAGATCATTTTTTCATGCGAGGAACGCCTCCGATCCCTAAGACCGGGAACGAGAAAAAACTACAAAGAAAATGGAAAAACTACGCCCGCAGAAGAAGAAGGAGGGCGAGGGCGAGGGCAAAGTCGAGGGAACACAGGTCAATAGAAGAGAAGAGGCAGGGGTCAGTGGTACAAGAAATGAGCAGTTACACCGAGCAAACGATAATAAATCTGACACCAATGCAATTGACCACTAGGGAGGAGAATATCCTTAGATTGGGTATATCGTATGCACCAAAAACCAATTTGAATTATGCAGCCACTCGTGTGGACTTCTACAAAGCGACCCGTAAGTTGAAATTAAAAAAGTACCATGAACTACGACAAAGTGGGACAACCAGTGAAACCTATGAGGTTGAACAAAATCCCTCATTAACCCACTAACTGGACACCCTATGGTCAAATGAGGGGGACGATACCATCAGTCATAACACCAATGACAACATCGGGTCTGATAATATGTCTCAAAAAACACTAACATTCAGTATGACGAACTTGACTAAGCCACTCACCCCATTCAAACCTCCCTCGACATTTTGCCCTATTATGCCCCGGGATGTAATTGACGTGTTCCAAGAAAATCTGGTGAGTGACCTGAAGGAACTACATGGCAAAATAAGTATGACAAAATACAGACATGATCAAACAACATCTGATTTTGAATTGTTGGTGGATAGGTTTAACCCCTTCGACGCTCATGACGAGCTGGGCTCGTCATGAGGTAGCCTCCTGCTACGCTGATGACGAGCCAAGCTCGTCATGTAACATGCGATACCGCAAATCCCAGCGTACGGGCGGAATTCCGCCCGCACGCATGCGGTTAAGAAGGACAATAAAGTGATCGTCCGCCCCAGTGACAAAGGGGGCAACATTGTGCTTCTAACCAAATCGGACTATGATAAGGAGGCATTCAGTCAACTCAGTAATCGGGACCATTATGAAAGACTCAAGGGGGATGAAGTTAAGAACATGCAAGGTGAATATCACCTTTTGTTGCAAAAATGGAAGACACAGAAACTTTTAAGTGTATCTGAATATAAATATCTAAAAACGGATCACCCTGTGATACCCTCGTTATACTTCATCCCGAAAGTCCATAAGGACAGGAACAATCCCCCAGGTAGACCAATCATCTCGGCCAGGGGGGTCTATTGGAACGGACATCTATATACATAGACTATTTCCTCCAGAGTCATGTGAAAGGATTAGACTCTTATGTTAAGGACACGGGGATTTCCTGTCGAAAATCAGCGAAATACAGGTACGAGAGGGAGATTGGCAAATAGCCCTCGATGTTACTTCCCTCTTTACAAGTATTCGCCACTCGGATGGTGTGGCAGCAGTACAGCATTACTTGAGGAGGAGGGATAGGAGGTTTCATCAACATAATGATATGCTGATTTTAATGTTGAATTTTTGCATTCAAACATAATATATTTATGTTTAACAGTCTGATATACAGGCAGCTGCAGGGTGTAGCTATGGGGGCCAGTTTCTCCCCAAGCTTCGCGTGTCTTCACATGGGAGCTTGGGAGGAACTGGTCCTTCATACACGTTACCAACACGAAATGAAGAACCATGTCATTAGTTGGGATAGGTTCATTGATGATTTGTTCGTGGTATGGAGGGGAGAGAAGGAAGAGGCATTGGAATTTATTGATTGCCTCAATGACAATGATCTCAACATTTATTTTACAGCAGAGTTGAGTCAACATCAAGTCCCCTTCCTAGACACACTAGTGTACATACAGAACAATAATCTTGAAACAAAATGATATCGAAAATGTACAGCTGGTAACACTACACTCTATGCGGGAAGTACACACCCACGCCACCTCATTATGAGCATACCGTATGGCGAGATGCTCCGTCTCCGTAGGTTATGTAGTAATGATCAGGATTTAATGGAAGCTCAAGCTGCTAGCGCTATGAGCTTCAGAGAGAGGGGATATACTCAGAAAACGATTGATGAGGCTATAAATAAATCTAGAAACCTCAATCACCAGTCCCTACTTGCCAAATGTAATATATCCACCAATACAGCTACTGAGGAAACAATCACTGACTCCATGCCCAATCGAGGTGATGGAACCTTTAGGATTATAACAGGCTACAGCTCCCACCACAAGGAGGTGAGGAAAATTATCAACAAAAGATGGCCCATAGTACTACAGGACCCAATTATTGGACATAGTCTTCCTAAACGGGCTAGTATTACATATAGCAGAGCTCCCAACATGAGGGACAGACTGGTGGAAACAGGACCTGAAGTCCTTGCTAAGACAGTGTGGTTTCAGAATAAAGGAGGCTTCTACAAGTGCAAATCTTGCAAGGCCTGCACACATGGGATTAATCGTACAGGATATCGGTATGGGTTTGGTAATAAAGAACATAAAATCACCAAAACCCTTACGTGCAAAACAGATTATGCCGTATATATCCTGGAATGCCCATGCCCACTGTAAAATGTGGGTAGTACAAAGCTCCCTGTCCACAAGCGAGTGCTCCAGTAGGAGGGGTGGTAACAGAGAGACGAAATTGAGAAAACTTTAAACCAGATGTATATTACAACTTAACAGTAAACACCCAGGAGGTTTAAATATAACGGAAGATCTTTATACTTGTTTACATTAAGGGAACAGGATTTATATTTTTTGATTTTTTGTTATGTTACTGTTATGCTAAACAAATCTGGCAGTCGGATATACAACAGTTTGATTGATGACAGCTCTATGCTGTTTTATTCCACAGTGCCCACTGTACACCTAGAAAATATTCACTGGCATAAGAACAATCTATGACTGAAAATAACTCCCTGGAAAAACATCAAACAAACTCAATGACTCCTGAATTGATTATATGAAAGGAATGAAAAAAACGCTTAAAAAAACCCTTGAAATTAATGCTTGGCAACCTTACACTCATTTAGATTTGGCATTTCTGAACACAGTAATGTTTACTCATTTACTTATTTGATTACTTGTTTAGATTTGTTTTGTTTTCTTCTTCAAACCTTAGAATTTAGGTTTTCTTTTGGAGCAATATATATATATATGTACTCCATTGTGATAAGATCAAATGGATGAATTAGCTCCAAAATGGATGGACAAAGATGGACAACGATGTATAACTCATTTATGTCTTATTCTATGAATTCAGTATAATTTCAAAGTAAGAGGTCGTATTCTTGTGTATATTTTTAGAGAAACTAGATATATTTCTCCTCGGTCTATAATGGAACTGGGCTCAGTCGAATAGTGTAATAATTTATGTCTGAAAAGTCATGAGCAGTAAATATATACAAAACTTTTAAATTGCACAAAGCACTTTTTGTATTCCTACACAAACAAAATATGTCATATCAGACAGTATTTTGATAGTCTTTGGTGGGATACAAGGCACTATTACACACAAAATATTATTATGTTAGACCGGGTAGCGGCTTTTACCCATGTAAAGGACATAGAAACACTTAATCTCCCAATCGAGTATAATGGAGTAACAGTGTGGGAATGGTTTTATTGATTACATATCTGACTTTTCCTACTTGTAATTTTTATGGACTTTTTATGATACTGTGTTTCTGTTAAGTGTATTTAACTACGAGAGAATTCTCTTTTTTTATACATGAATTTTGCGATATTTTGCACAAATGTATTTAACTATATAGATGTCATGAATATTTATTATTCAAATGAATTAATTAGGTGACCATCATATACGGCACTGTATTATACATTGATTGATCCGTTTATGAACCCATTCTCTAGATCTAAGTATCATCATAATTGGGATAAATAATTATGTGAGAATTTTTTGTTGATACATAAATTTTGCGATATTTTACACAAAGTATCTAACCATATAGATGTTTTTAATATCCATTATCCAAATGTATTAAATTGGTGACCATTTGAAAAGTTAATGTATTACACATTGAATGTCCTATTTACAAGCCCGCTCTCTATGTCTATGGTTTACCATCCAATTAGAACTGAGCACTGTCACTTTAAATATTTCACCCTCACTTATTGTCGCTGTCATGTGAGCAAGGCACTGGGGTGCCGAAACGTCATCGAACCGACAAGCGAATAAATTATTCAACACCGGAAAATTTGGTTTGTGCTTTGTGTTCCTGCGCATGCTAGGGGAGAGTGGCAACGCGCAGGAGACTTTGGTTCTCAATATATATATATATATATATATATATGTATATATATATATATATATATATATGCAGAAACGCTCCAAAGAGTGCCACGGACTGCAGCACCCTTTTAGAGAAAAACGGACACGAACTCAGGTAGCAAGTGCAGCAGTGTCTTTTATTTTAATTTTCTCATGTGCAGCAGGAGTGCCATGGACCGGACGCGTTTCGGCGACCCTGTCGCCTTGTTCACCGGAATACAAAGTGTTTGCCATCACAAACTAAACTTTTTTTTAAAACGCCAAACCACCAATCAGAACACTACATCCTGTACCATGTGACCATTTTTTTAGTATCTCATAGAGATAGCTGACAGACTTTCATATGATGTAATAGCTTTTCACATTTGACCAAACTGTGATGGTGCATATTATCTGTGCAAATACAGCATTTATATTTACATGGGAATATTTACAAAAACTCACATAACCTGACCAATGTATATACAGATAAAGTTGTGCGAACGCAAACTATAACCGTACCAATACACTATGTTGCATCAGAGTCTTCAATGTACTAAACATAATAAAAAGTATATATACACTGAAATTTATCGCGGTTTAATACCATAACAAACAACATCTGAGTCTATTTATATGCATAATGTAATTGTGTATCGCAATGAATACAATGGTCAGCGTGAACATACCTATAGTATAGAGCATTAGTCCCTGTCAAATGTGTTTAAAATTAGCATATAATAATGGTCACTGGTTAAAACCAGGAAAAGTGCTGTTGTGACTGTAAAGTGCAAAGTGTAAAAAATCTATATGTGCAAAAATTCAATTATTAAGCTATAAGTTCCCCAGCCGGGGAATCTAGTACGGGAAAGGACAAGCAGGTTAAGATCCGAATATGTTACAGGAATTATGCAAAAATAATATACCCGAGCAAAGGGATAAAGTAACTGATGCAAGATGATGTCGTGATGTGCAAAAATTTCTTTAAATATATATATATATATAGAAAATATAGATAGATAGTAGGTCATGTCTAAATACAAAACTGGCGTCAGTAAAAACAGATAAAACCATAAATTCACCATAAATTCATGATAAAATCCACACTCACAAAACACCACCTTTAAAAGACCTTAATATAAATAAGCATTTCAAACACATCACGCAAAATTTCATATATAAACATATCTCACCGACAGAGAACATGTAAAGTCACTTGAACCATTGTCTGATATATTTTTGTCATAAATAATGATGCAGGTCTTCGCAAATGTTGAGACCTTTTGGACTCTTGGTTTCTAATTCTAAAATGTACTTAGTCTCCAACTGCCTGAGGGACTTATCTCTGTCGCCGCCCCTTTTGTTTGCTGGCACACTGTCAATTACATAATAGGTCAAGACATTGAGGTTGCCTCCATGCTCTGTCTTGACATGTCTTGCGACAGGATATGATTGATCTGAGTTGACAGTGGCCCTGAGGTGTTGGAGAATGCGAGCCTGAACCGGCAAGTTGGTGCTCCCTACATAACGGAGTCCGCATTTACAGGTTAAAACATATACCGAAAACTCCGTTCTGCAGTTAAAATTGCCTTTGATTTTAATCTCATTTTCATTGAAGGCACTGTGATATGTTTTAGTGTTAGCACCAAATTTGCAGGCTCTGCAACTGCTACATTTGTGAAAACCATATTTAGAAGATACCCAATAATCTTTATTGACTATCTCTGGACTGTTTATGACTAAATCAGAACTCATGGAATGAGCTTTACGATAGGTGATGTCCGGTTTAACGGGCAAGGCTTCTTTCAACACTCCATCCGTCAAAGCTATGGGCCACTGGGAATTTATGATTTTCCTAATTGCTTGTGACTGTTTGCTATATGTGGTGATAAATCTACAAGGGGCTCCCCCTCTGGGTTCTTCTGCTGTGATAGCTGTACTAGACATCAAAATCTCCCCTTCTCTAGCAGTTAGGGATTGCGGTTGAAGCAGACTATTTCTATCTAAGGAGTTGGCTTTTTGCAGTGCCACCTCCAAGATATGCTTCCCATAGCCCCTAGCTAACAGTCTCTTTTTCGCAATTTCTTGTGCCTGTTCTGTACTGCACGCACGCCTTATTCTCAGAAATTCACAGTAAGGTAAGCTGTCAATGGTATGGCATGGGTGGAAACTGGTCGCGTGCAGGAGCGTGTTACCAGCTGTTGGTTTCTGATATAGGCTAGTTGTAATGACCCCTTCCTGTAGTGTGACCTTGATGTCCAAAAAGTTCACTAGTTGTGTATTGATGTCACTGGTGAAGGCTAAGTTGAGCTCATTATCATTAATACTTTGGACAAAATCCAAAGCTTGCTCTCTATTGCCTTTCCAGACAATGAATACATCATCAATATACCGCCACATGTGGGCTACATGAGCATCGTATAGGGCCTTGTGTTGGTTTCTGAGGACATGCTCCTCCCACCAGCCTACATGTAAACATGCATAGCTGGGGGAGAAGCATGCCCCCATTGCCACACCTCGTTTTTGTCTATAGATCTTGGTGTCAAATAGAAACACATTGTTATTGAGACATCTTCTAATCATTTCAACCAACATTTTGTTGTGCTGATACATACCAATATTTCTTTGGTCTAGATAGTATTGCACTGCACGTATGCCATCCTCATGTCTAATACAAGTGTAAAGTGCAGTAATGTCCAGAGTCATAAAAATCATATCCCGTGACCATTTGATGGTGTTGAGTTTGAGTAAAAAGTCTCTTGAGTCCCGTAAGTAAGTAGGCAAAGTCATAACTTTTTTATCGTTTTGTACTTATCTATAGTATTGTTAAATGTTGTGTAGACAAATGTTTATGTAAGGAAACCATTCTCGGATTTATGGTGAATGTTTTCTCTATTGAAGGAGATGATTATAAACAATGTGCTAACACCCAATCATGTACTATTGAACAGTTCTGAAGAAAATGCACAATTATAAATGCAGACAATGTCAATAAATAGGACATTGTACAAACATTATGTATGAAATCTATGGTGTCAGAGGCAACTCTATTTGATATCATTTTATTTGTATTCCTGTTAGGTTCCGTATGTGCCTGATTTGTATTCTCTTTGATCTTCCATTGCCTTCTGGCTTCAAGCATTTCCTTTTATTTGTATTCCTCTTTCATTCGGTTTACGCCTGCTCTCCCTCTTTGATCGTCCATGGGCCACATGCTTCAGGTGTTTCCCTTTATTTGTGTTCCTGTTTCATACGGTGTGTGCCTGCTCTCTCTCTTTGATCTACCATGACCACCTGCTTCCGGTGTTTCTTATTACACCACAGTTCTTCAAACTGTGGGTCGCGCCCCCCTGGGGGGGCGTGGATGGGTTCCCAGGGGGGCGCAAAGGCCTCTGCAAGCACATGTAAATGAAGACGCCTGGAAGTGCAGTGATGTATACCTGCTGTATTTCCAGGCTGTCTTCATTTACTCTGAAGCCCTCAGAGTTGCCGTGGGGCCAGAGGTCAGTGGGGGCTCAGCGCAGTGTCCGGAGTCTTATTAAGACTCCAGCACAACCGAGTATTTCTCAGGAACTGGTTACCAAAGCTTAGTTTTTTTTTCTTTTTCCTGGGCACCGACTCTGCCTATTCCATACAATTGTATTATAAATTTACTGCTGCAGGCAGGAAATGCATTTCATGAAAAGGAGTACAAAAAAGGGTTGCCAATAGAAAAAATGCCAGCCTTGTAAGTTTAAAGAGCCTGCAAAGACCCTGCTTTGACACTAAATATGGTCTTAAATAAAAAAGTATGTATTCATTTGTAAAGTGACTTTCTGTCTGTTCCTTTCATTTTCAGACATGAATCATTCAGGCAGCCCTAGAGCACATTTATTATTTATTATTTATTTATTTATTTATTTATTTATTATAAAGTTTTGTATAGCGCGAACAAGACCCGTGGGTATCAGAGCGCTTAACATAGAAGGCGTAGAAGAAAGACACATATATCAAACAGTTATACGAACAACATATATGAGGTAGATGATAAATATTCAAGAGCACGTGTGTAGTTAGCGTTAATAGTCAATTGTGGCTAGACTTCTATCATAAGTAACATGTGTAAACAAGTATGAAAGTTAGGTCATTAAAAGTTCATGAATGTTCTACTCTAGGTAGTGTATTTCTTCATCAGAAAGCTCTTCACTTCTCGCTTAAATGTTGCCACGTTTTGGATCTTCCTGATGTTAGGAGGGAGTGAGTTCCATATTCTGGGGGCAGCTCCTGAGAACGCTCTGTCATAGGTTTTTTTCTTGCGGAAAAAGGCTGGCCGTAATAACAATTCCTCAGCACTCCTAGCTGGTCGGTTACCTCCCGATAGCTGGATTTTCTTCGCTAGGTATCTTGGGGTGTTGTGGTGTAGCGCTTTATGGGTGATACATGCTATCTTCATTTGGATTCTGGCTTCATAAGGTAGCCAGTTTAAAGCTTTCAAGTGTGGGGATATATGATCGTATTTCCTAGATCCGGTGATAATTCTTGCCGCAGCGTTTAGGCATGCTTTCAGTGGCGCTGTGGACATTTTTGGTAATCCAGCTAAGGTGGTGCAGCCATATTCAATCCTCGAGATAACTAAGGATTGGATTGCCAATTTGAGATCCGCCTCTGAGATGAATGTTTTCAATTTTCTTAAGTAGTTCAGGTGGAATCGGGCATTTTTAGCCATTGAGTTGATGTGGGCTTTCATGTCCAGATTCTCGTCCAGTGTGATTCCAAGCGATTTCGCTGACTTGATTAGTGTTGGGGTGCAGTTTAGCGCAGTCACGACTTTCGTCCATTCCTTTATTTCCGTATGGCTCCTAGCTGGTGAGATTAGTAGGAACTCTGTTTTGTGAGCATTTAGCTTCAGCTGGTTGGTAGTTAACCATTGTAGAGCCATTTTTAATGTCTTGTTCATTAGTTCCATGTCTTTTAGGGATGAGATCTTTAAGTATATTTGCGTGTCGTCTGCATACATGTGATAGGATATCTGTGATTTTTGGAGAATTTCTGTAAGCGGTTCGACGTAAAGGTTAAACAGATCTGGGGATAACGTCGATCCTTGAGGGACTCCTATTGAAATAGGGCATGGAAGTGAGATTGACTGGTTGACCAGGAATCGCTGCGTCCTGTTCTGTAGAAAAGAATTAAACCATTTCAGCACAGTTCCTGACAGTCCCATCCTGTCCCGTAACCTGGTCAGTAATGCTTCGTGATTTACAGTGTCGAAGGCCGAGGACAGATCAAGGAGAATCAGTAGGCATGCTTTGTTTTGGTCAAGGGCCTGTAGTGCATCATCAACAATATGGAGGATCGCTGTTTCAGTGCTGTGCCCTGCTCTGAATCCTGATTGGTATTCATCAAGCAATGAGAACTTGGTGATGTGTTGGCTTAGTTGGTTCTGTACGCATTTCTCAATTAGCTTGGCCAGTAACGGGATGTTGGTCACTGGGCGAAAGTTGTTTGGGTCTGATGTATCTGCTGAGGGTTTTTTGATTATGGGAGCAACTTGACCTGTTTTTAGACAGTCAGGGAGGATCCCTTGTGATAGTGAAGCATTTATAATTTCGGTCCATATTGGAACCAAAACGTGATTGATTTCTTTTAAACATTTTGCAGGAAGGGGATCTTGGTAGTGGTTGTTTGGTTTTATTTCAGAAAGAGTTTTGGCGATATTGTGCTGGTCATATAGTTCGAACGTATCCCAATTTGCCTCATTTTTTGCCTTGGTACTCTCCGTTGTAGCGGCGGTATCTCTCGTAGGCATTGGTTCGGTGGGAAGGTTTGCCACGGCGTTTTTGAGCTCTATTTCAAGCGATTTCGCCTTCTCCGTGAAAAATGTGGAAAATTCTTCACAATTTAGGGGTGTTTTTGAGTTCTCATGAACGGATTTGGCTAGTTTGTTTGATTGTTGCTTTAGGATTTCAAAGAGTTTTCGTGGTCTGTTTTTGGCACTATCCAGTTCTGATCGTATGAATTCTTGTTTTGAGTTGATGATCTTTTTATTATATTGGCCTCTAATTTTTCTGAGGGCTTTCAGCTCGGGGGATGAAGGGTGTTGTCTCCATTTTCTTTCGGCCATTCTCAATTTGCGCCTTTCTTCATTTAGTGCTTCATTAAACCATGGATTTTTTGTCTTCTCCGAGATTTTTTTCAGTTTTAATGGCATGGTGTTATTGACAATATTTTCGACAGTTGTTATGTAGTGGTCGGTCAGCTCGTTCACATTCTGCAGGTTGTTAGGAGGTTTTAGGTCTCTTTCACAGCTTTCAACTAGTAGCTCCAAGTTTGCGTCTCTTGTGTCTCTAATCCATTTTTTGGTCTTGAGGGGTTGCCTGGTCCTGTCTTTTTCCATTGTAGGTATCGCGAATGTTATGGCATGATTATCCGACCAGTCACATGGTGTTATGGAGAGGATTGTTGTATCTTTGTTTCGTGGAATAATCCAGTCTAACGTCGCTCCTTTCGAGTGAGTGGGTTGTGTGCATACTTGGGTAAGGTTCAGTTCATCGAGGAAATCTTTCAGCGATTTGACCAGTTTGTCATTGCGGTCCTCCCAATGTAAGTTGAAATCGCCAAGAAATATGTTATTGACGCCGTTGTTAGAGTTGGTCGTTATGATCTCCATTAGCTCCTCTGTAAACTTTGCACTGTCTCCTGGTGGGTGGTAAAAAGTATGCAGGTTGCATCTTTGGTTGTTAGTTGTTCTTATATTAAGACCTAGGTATTCGCTGGATTCTAGAGGGTCGGCTTGGATTTGTTTGACCTCAATAGCAGATCTGTGAATGCAGGCTATACCTCCCCCTAACTTTCTGAGTCTATCAAGTCTCAAAATGTTATATTGGGGTGGTACTAAGAGATCCATGGTTGGCGATGAGGATTCCGTAAGCCATGTTTCAGTAAGGACTGCTAGATCAATGTCCTTGTTGATGATGAGGTCCGCTATATCCGATGCATGTTTGGTTGCCGACCGACAGTTGAGTAGTAGACACGTCAGAGATTTTCCTTTGTTGCTAAGGTTTTCATTCTTGTTCTCTGTTGTTGTAAGTTGTACCTGCTGTAGATTGTAAGGGTTGGATGTTCTATCATTCTTTCTCGATGTTCTGTTTGAGTCGAGTGGTACTGTTTTGATTCTTTCCTCTCTCTCGCGGTCCGGTATTTCATATGATCGGGTTAAGGCCAGAGTTTCCTCCTTTGATAATGGTTTTGTCCTATTCGGTCGGTTGTCACTATTTTTCAACTGCCAGGCTGTCTCGTTACTCTTTCTTTGTGAGGAGTGTACGAAGTTTTGGATGTGCGTGACCTTAGAGTGAATGCTCGTCGTCATCTCCTCGATTTTTTCAATTGCCTGTGAGGTATTTATAGCGACTTGTGCCATCTTGTCTACTAGTTACTAGTTTCACATTTAAAAGTGCTTTATATTTGCTTTTAAAAGAGTGCACAGATAAGTGCTGAAAATAGGGCTTTAGGTGAATGTTTATTTTTGTAATGTCTGCAACATCAAAATAATGAGCTGGCAACCCTAATCAGAAGACTGGAAGTTTGTTGCGGGATCAGCACATTATTTATTTCATCCTTCGATTCTCTGATTAATTCCATAATAGCAATAGCTTAACTTATATCTGAAACCCTACACCACATCAATAACATGCTGATTAACTTCAAGTGTCTGGGAATTCACCCTGCATTCAGACAACTCAGTGCTCATTCTCACCCTTCACTTTCACACTCACCCTGCACTCTCAGCACATAGTTAGGGTTTTCCCGCATTTCCCACATAATCCATCATCTGCGGCATAATTTGCAGATTTAAAAATGCAGCAACGCATGTTGCCTCGCAGTGGAAGGCCCTTTCTAAAGGTAGACTGGTCACCTTTCTGTTGCTTATTGCTATATGTGTGTGTAAATGTGGTACTTATGAGGGGCAATAAAGGCCAGGACAATGTTAACAAGTGTCAAAATAGCAAAATAGTTCAGTAATGCTATCACAAAATATGCAGCATTATTCGCCTTTGCTTGCTGCAGAATTGTCAACCATGCTGCAGAATTTGGCCTTCTCAAGTCGCATAATTCCAATGGCCCTGTTTATAGTGCTATGAGGTCCCAGACTGTAGCAGAAAGCTCTGTGAATATGTAAGTCAATATTTTAAAACAGTATTTACATACTCTAAGCTAGGCTGCTGCAAAATGATGCAGTGATTGAGATAAAACAAGTTCTTACAAATTATACTTTTTAGTAATAAGTAATCAAACTGTATCTAAAGCAGACATTTTTGTAAGTGCCTCCACTATTCCAGATCCCAGCTGATAACTCCTTTACATTACATCTTAAAAAGAATAGATCTTTGCCACCATAAAGCTTTAAGCAGATCCACTGGAATTATTCAGCAGAAGAGGACAATATTATGTGGCAGATTTGACTAAATTATGAGGCAAGAAAAGGCAAATTATGTGGCACAATGCGCCACATTGTGTGGTTAGCATTACTTCATTATTTTGTCATTTTAACTCACGGTAACGCTGTCAGGGGAAATATTTCACCTCATTATTACCAGTTTAACACCCAAATACAGCAGAAAGCAAATACAAGATTACCAGTCAATCTTTGCAAAGGGCCTTTCACTGCTCCGGACCATGTTGCAAATGCACTAAACTGATAATTATGTGGAAAAAGCAGCTACCGCAGAAACTCATTATTCGAGTGGCCCTGTCTTTAAGTGACTCAATCAATAAATGGCTGGTAAGAAGGCCGGTTTCTTTTTTAAATTTCTGCACTACCGCCACACACTTTCAGGCACAGGCATCTCAAAGCCAGTATTAACCATTCCGGGGAGTTTTTTTTGTGAAAGCCGAGTCCATGGGGTGGCAGGTAGAAGGCCAGCAGGGTTGCATTCAGATGCAGAGCCCTAATCCTCTCGATCCTTGGGGCCTCACAGAAATGGTCTAGGAAAGCAGCAAGGTTCAAAGATATTGTCAAAGAGAAGGCCCAGAATAAGGAGCACTGTATGCAGACTCATTTTTATGTTTACAAATGGCCAGAGACCGCTTCTTCAGAGAGATACCCCAAAGAAGGTGACATTTTTTTTTTTTTAAAGGGTCAATCATTAGTGAAGCTGGTACTGCTGCTAAGTGTGTAAGTGGCCACTGCTGGTTATCTTAAAGGAGCAGATGCAGCAGGACTGGGGGGCAGGAATTTGAGGGGCCCACTGCATCACAAGTATGACTGTCTACCTTTAAAAAAAGGGGCATCCGAGCCTATTGTTCTTTCAAGCATTAGGACCGAGGTGATTATCCATCATGGTGGGGACGAGGTAAAAGAGGCAGAGGAGATAGCCTGCTACTCAGGACTGCAGTTATCATTAGTGCGGCAGGTATTGTTGCATTGGGGTCAAAGAGTATGAGGGGCTCACAACACCCCAATTATAGGGAGTAGTTTGTTTGGGATATCTGTTTTTGTTTGAAGCATTTGCTGTTTTATAAGTCTCATATTTGGTGCGGTTCATAAGCTATAGAAAAGTATTCCTGAAATCATCTCATAAGCCCGCTCCCTGCACGCAGCTATGTCCCACCCGCTCTCCCAATCCTTCCCATAAAGTTTTGGAGGGGGGGGCCCGACCTCAAAACATTTTGCTTAGGGGGGCTCATAGTAAAAAAGTTTGAAGACCTCTGTATGACACACTTACGGCGAGGAGGGGGGCTTCTCCTTAATAACTTCTAAAGTGCGTAATTCTCGGTTTCTCCCTCTGCGTCAAATCTCTCGTCATAACTACTTCCGCAAAGATTTGGGATTTACTTTTTCAGCTGTGAAATGAATCTCCACATTGACCACTTTTTTTTAGCGAAGTATACCTCAGTTAGGTGATAGTTTGCACTCTGTACTCTTTCATTCATTCGCTGTTCCCTCTTATCCACATCTGATTTTAGCTGTAGATCTGTTTTCCCTCTCCTCCCTCTATAGGTTCTAGAAAAATGCAGACTCAATGCAAAACTTTTCATATATTTTGGAAAGTAGTTCCCTCTTCAGCTTGTATTAATCGATGTGATGAGTTTGTTCCAGAGTCAGCTCTGCGCACCGTCAGGGGATGACCCCAAAGCGTCCCTTCATCAGTCCTGCTGCTGTCAGGAGGAGAGTCGAGCCAGCCGAAGAATAGGGGGGTTTGTAGCCACGGTTTGACAATCTAGATTTCCAATTTGTGGTTCTATGATACCGCAGTAAAATGATCTGGAAAATGGCGTTTGTTTACATTACCCAAGGAAACTCAAGAGTTTGGGGAACAGAACACCGGTCAAAAGAAAAGTCTGCGAACATTCCTACCTTAATGAATTTCTCAAATTCCTTCTTGTAGCTTCTACACCCTCTCTTGCTTCAGAAGTTATAAAACATTACGGAAGAGGGAAAAATCTATGTGTAAAAATATATGCAAGTAAGAGCCGAGTGTATGTGAAACTGGGAGCAGCAAGGCCATTCATAGGCGGAGGGGTCTTTGTCGCCCTCGACAAAATAACATTTTACTTCCCCATCACTGACACGTGGGTCAGATTTGATGTCTGCGGACTTTTATTGGCCTCGCAAGATGTCTCCGATATAAAGAGGATTTTACAAAAACCAAGAAGGGATCCAGAAGAAGGCAAACAAATAAGTTGCACTAAATCCACTTATTTTTAGGTCTCGACCGGCCATGAATGCGCAAGCGCATTGCAGCTCGAGACATATAGAGGTGGATCAGGAAGGCTGATCAAGGGGCTTTGGCAGGCGGATTACACACAGGGCATGTGCCCGTGCACGCGCTTGCTATTTGCTCCCCGAGCCGCCTCGCATCCACGCGGTTGCCATTTGCATGCCAGCCACGTCACACACACCCTTTGTCTGAGCCTCAAGGCATCAGACTTCAAAGGCTACCGCTCCCCTGCCCCCCCCCGGTGCATATCGCGCACCACCATTTGTCTGTGCCTAGCCCTAGGCATCAGTTTTCAAATGCTGCAGCTCCCCCGCCTCTCCCCTCCTCCCCAGCCACAGCCATGCCGCGGGCTTTTTTTTTTTTACATTTACGAGCCGTTAAGTGTTTTCGCGCTCACCACTGCCGAATACACCATAACTGCACAGACTTGCACGCACAAGACAGCATTATACTGGCCTGGGTTTACCACAAAAGTCCCAGCAATGGCTCCGTTTTTCACCGTACTCGTCTCCTCTGTGCACATCGGACGCATTATTTCCCCGTACTCGACCCCTTCAGAATACATCAACCCGTTATTTCACCTACCTCTTCCCCTTCAGCACTCGCAGAACATGTTATTTCACCGACCAGTACATTACAGATGGGACACGCGATTTCACGTCCCTTCAACACCCTCACACACCCTCTCACACCCTCACACACCCTCAGCCCCCTCACCCTCACACACCCTCACTCACCCACACACCCTCACTCACCCTCACAATCCTCACACACCCCACCCTCACACACCCTCACCCTCACACCCCCTCAACCTCACACCCCCTCAACCTCACACCCCCTCACCCTCACATACCCTCACCCACACACCCCCTCAACCTCACCCCCCCTCACCCTCACATACCCTCACACTCTCTCACACCCTCACACCCCCTCACACCCCCCCTCACCCTCACCCCCCTCACCCTTACCCTCACCCTCACACACCCTCACACACCCTCACTCACACTCTCTTACCCTCACACACACTCTCACCCTCAAACCCCCTCCCACCCTCACCCCCCCTCTCACCCTCACACCCCCTCTCACCCTCTCAGCCCCTCACCCTCACACACCCCCTCACCCACCCTCACCCTCACCCACCCTCTCACCCTCACCCACACTCTCACCCTCACACACCCTCACACCCTCACACACCCTCTCACCCTCACACACCCTCTCACCCTCACACACCCTCTCACCCCCTCACCCTCACACACCCTCTCACCCTCACCCTCACCCCCCTCATCCTCACCCTCACACCCCCTCACCCTCACACCCCCTCACCCTCACATACCCTCACCCATACACCCCCTCAACCTCACACCCCCTCACCCTCACATACCCTCACCCTCACACCCCCTCACCCTTACCCTCACCCTCACACCCCCTTACCCTTACCCTCACCCTCACACACCCTCACTCACACTCTCTCACCCTCGCACACACTCTCACCCCCTCTCACCCTCAAACCCCCTCTCACCCTCACACCCCCTCTCACCCTCACAGCCCCTCACCCTCACACACCCCCTCACACACCCTCTCACCCTCACCCACCCTCTCACCCTCACTTACCCCCTCACCCTCACACACAGCCACACACCCTCTCACCCTCACATACCCTCTCACCCTCACATACTCTCTCACCCCCTCACCCTCGCACCCCCTCATCCTCACCCTCACACCCCCACACCCTCACACCCCCTCACCCTCACATCCCCTCACCCTCACATCCCCTCACTCTCACACCCCTCACAACCCCACTCCCTCACACCCCCACACACCCTCACACCCCCACGAACCCCCACACCCCACACCCTCACACCCCTCACCCTCACACACACCGTCACCCACCCTCACCCACCCTCACACCCCCTCACACTCCCTCACCCTCACACACCCTCACACACCCTCACCTCCCTCACCCTCACTCACCCCCTCACTCACCTTCATACCCCACACACCCTCACCCTCACGCCCCCTCACCCCAGACACCCCCTCACCCTCACACCTCCTCATCCTCACTTCCCCTCACCCTCACACCCCCTCACCCTCGCATCCCCTCACCCTCCCTCACATCCTCACACACCCTCACCCCTCACCCTCACAACCCCTCACCCTCACACACACCCTCACCCTCTCACCCACGCTCACCCACCCTCTCACCCTCACCCACCCTTTCACCCTCACCCACCCTTTCACCCTCACACAACCTCACCCTCACTCACCCTCACACACCCTCTCACCCACCCCTTCACCCTCACACACCGCCTCACCCTCACACACCCCCTCACCCCCACATTCCCTTGCCCTCACATCCCCTCACCCTCCCTCACACCCCCTCACCCCCCTCACCCTCACACCCCCTCACCCTCACACACCCCCTCGCCCTCACACACCCCCTCACCCTCACACACACCCTCATCCTCTCACTCACCCAATCACCTCCCCTGACCCCCCTGACCCTCACATCCCCTCACACCCACCCTTTCACCCTCACCCTCTCATTCACCCTCACACACCCTCTCACCCTCACACAATCTCCCTCACACGCCCTCCCTCTCCCTTACACGCCTTCGCTCTCACCCTCCCTCACACCCCCTCACCCACTCACACCCCTCACCCTCACCCACTCACACCCCCTCACCCTTACAAGCCCTCGCTCTCACACACCTGCACCCCCATACACCCTTACCCTCACACACAGCCTCGCTCTCACAAACCCTCACTCACACACACCCTCACCCACACACACCCCCACACACCCTCACCCTCTCACACACCCTCACACACCAGCTCACACACCCTCACCCTCTCACACACCATCACCACTCCACCGCCCTCACTCTACCGCCCTCACTCTACCGCCCTCTCTACTGCCCTCACTCTATGGCCCTCCCTCTACCGCCCTCCCTTTACCGCCCTCCCTCTACCGCCCTCCCTCTACTGCCCTAACTCTACCGCCCTCACTCTATCTATCTATCGCCCTCCCTCACTCTATCTATCGCCCTCCCTCACTCTATCTATCTATCGCCCTCACTCTATATCGATAGCCCTCTTTCTATCTATCCCCCTCCCTCCCTCTATCTATCTACCTCCCTCCCTCTATCTATCGCCCTCCCTCTATATATAGCCCTCCCTCTATCTATTGCCCTCCCTCTATCTATTGCCCTCCTTCTATCTATCGCCCTCACTCTATCGCCCACCCTCCCTCTATCTATCTATCTATCTATCTATCTATCTATCTATCTATCTATCTATCTATCTATCTATCTATCTATCTATCTATCTATCTATCGCCCTCCCTCTCTTCCACCCACCTCCTTCTCTAACTCCATGTTCTCTTCTCCTGTGCTGATCTGCTGTTCTCTTCCACCGCCTCCTTCTTTAACTCCCTATTCTCGTTTGCTGCTCTCTTCCACGCCACCTCCTTCTTTAACTCCATGTTCTCTTCTCCTGTGCTAATCTGCTGCTCTCTTCCACCGTCTCCTTTTTTAACTCCCTGGTCTCTTCTCCTGTGCTGATCTGCTGCTCTCATCCACCCACCTCCTTCTTTAACTCCCTGGTCTCTTCTCTTCTCCTGTGCTGAACTGCTGTTCTCTTCCACCCGCCTCCTTCTTTAACTCCCTATCATCTTCTCCCGTGATGATCTGCTGCTCTCGTTTACCCCAACTCCTTCTTTAACTCCCTGTTTGCTTCTCTTCTCCTGTGCTGATCTGCTGTTCTTTCACCCCGCCTCCTTCTCTCACTCCCTGTTCTCTTCTCCTGTGCTAATATGTTGTTCTCTTCCACCCGCCTTCTTCTTTAACTCCCTGTTCTGTTCTCCTGTGCTGATCTGCTGCTCTCTTCCACCCGCCCCCTTCTCTAACTCCCTGTTATCTTCTCTACACCGGAACCACAGCCAAACTTCAGAAAAGACTTCAACGAATCCAGAACGCCTCCGCACGACTCATCCTGGACATTCCCCATCACAGCCACGTCTGATATGATCATGAATGGAGCCAAAATTAAATCTAATTTCTCTTTAAATGTTACCCAGAGCGAGTTGGATATGTCCTCCAAAGAAGGCTGGTTAGTGGGGAGTGATTGTTTAGTCGATTTAGACTTTGATTTAGGGTGCCTTACCACCTTCGATTGTTTCGCCTTACTAAGGGGAACCAGACCACCCGCTCTAGTACATCTCCTCGTGATCTGCACAGGTGGTGGAGAGATACAGAATGGGGCATCTTCAATATGACCTGAAGAAGATACTTTTTGGGACTGGTCATGACAACTCATAGGTGTAGAGGGTGGCTCAACCAAGTCTATCAAATCCCTTGGTAGCCCTAGGGAAGGAGTTAATGGCTGAGAATTAATACCCTCTGGAATGTCACGAACCATAGCACTAACAGTGCGTCCTGGGTCCATAGAAAGCCGCCTTTCAGTTCTTTCGATTTCCTCAGTAAGCAAACTAGTTACTTTTACTAGATATGAGTCCAAGGTTGCCCCTCCCCCTACATTAAGGTTTTGTCCATCAGTTCTCTTCTTTCCCATAATTGCTTGTCAAGTCAAATAAAATAGAATGGGACAGTACCTTTCCTCAAAAACAGATGTTAGAGGGGGGGCCCAGCCTGGCCTCCTCCGGCCCCTGACAGCCACATTGCGCAAATAAAAATAAAAATATGTTCTGTTCCAGGAACAGAACGTATTTTTATTTGGAAAATAAACATATGTTCTGTTCCAGGAACAGAACATATTTTTATTTGGACAAGAGCTATATCGTCAATCCAAAGGCACAGCGATGGGCTTTTCTTTTAGTCCATCATATGCCTGCCTCACAATGGGACAATGGGAAAAATCATGGGCATGGAGATCAGAAAATGATGGAGCGGTATCTAAAACCGTGGCATGGCTAAGATATATAGATGATTTGCTGTTAATTTGGGACGGAACTAAGCAAGAATTTGAAAATTATTTTGAAATCCTTAACAATTCCAATTTTGGCCTTAAATTCACGTACACAATCAGTGAATCAAGGATAGTATTTCTAGACACAGATATTTTTGTGAAAAATAATGTACTGCATACCACATTACATCGGAAAAGCACAGCAACAAATGCAGTTTTACATGCTCAAAGCTTTCACCAACCGAGTCTAATACATAATATTCCATACGGAGAATTTCTTCGAATAAAAAGAATCTGCTCCAATGATGAAGATTGGCAAATCCACAAGAATTTAGCAACTAAAAGATTTGAGAAACGCAAATACAACCCTGCAAGCATTCAAACAGCTTTGAAACGCTCCTCCAATATCAAAAGAACTGATTTATTAAGAGAAAAACAATCATCAAATACAGAGGATCAAAAAATTCGATTCATCACCACCCACTCAACGGCCAACAAAGCAATCACCCAAATCCTCAGGAAAAACTGGCACATACTACATATGGATCCTACAGTTGCTGGAATAGTGGGGGATCATCCAAATGTGACATATCGGAGAGCTAAGAACTTAAAAGATAAATTGATCCATAGTCACTTCCAAGAACAAAAAAAGCCTGAAGCATGGCGGAAACCGAGAGGTTTTTACAAATGTTCCGAATGTAAAGTCTGCTGTATTGCTAAAACAACCAAAGAATTAGAGATGGCAAATAAAAAAATCTGGAAAATTAACCAACTGATTAATTGCAAAACCCAATTTGTCATATATGCTTTGGAATGTCCGTGCTCCTTGAAGTATATCGGAAGCACCAAAAAAGAACTGAAATTACGCATTTTGGAGCATGTCCGTGACACTATAAACTCAGATCGCAGCAACGCGATGGCAAAACATATGGAAAAGGAACACAAAGGAAATTGGAAGGAACTGATTTTTTATGGAATTGAAAGTGTTGGACCGAACCAAAGGGGTGGTGATCGTGAAAAATTGATGCGACAAAAAGAATCGAAACATATCATGAACTTTCGAACCCTGAGCCCTCGTGGACATAATCAGGATGAAGAACTACATTGCCACCTCTAAAAAAGTTTCCAAAGGAACTAATGAATTTAGCAAAAATGATGCCTACCCTGCTAAAATTGATTTTAACTCACATTAATTTAATTTTTGAACAATAATTTTTTCAAAAAATGAAGGACATGTTGACACTATTTGACAGGCTTTAATTCAAGTTTAATGTTTAATTTATTTTTTTCCATTAATCTAACAGCAATTGTCTGATCCCACACAAGAGAACATCGTTTGTGAAACAAAATGTGGTTCACTAAATCTATATATTTCTAAATGTCATATATATGAAGTAATACAAATGAATGAGAGAATTCCTATACGATGTTAAAAAAATGCTGTTGGGGGATGTTACAATAACTATACAAACGAAGCCCACTGGAGGGCTAAATCAGTAGCTTTTTGTTTAATTCCACTTTGACTAGATAAAAGAGTTTAAATCTATCAGGAGTAAAAACTAGGACATAAATAATAATAACTCCTTAAAAAACTACATGTCCCAGAAATCCTGTGTGTAAACAGGAAGTGATGTAACTGTAAAGAGTAATTTCCTTTTTTCACGTTATTTAAATGAAAAAAATGTCGATTGTGTGAACCTGTGAGCAAGGTCTCGGTGGAGACCGAAACGCGTAAGGTGTTACTGGTTGCTGGTTTGTGGAGGAAAATAAACTGGAAAATCGACTAAAATACGAGTGTGGTATAATTTATAATCACACGGGAGTGCACGAGGAAAAGCGTCTCTGCAAAGAGACAAACGGAATAATTTACACGCGGTGGGTCCTGCCGCGCCTCGCGTGCACCGCCTCAGAGCACCCGGAAGCTCTGACCTTGGACCAGATTGAATGAATATATATATATATATATATATATATATATATATTGTGTATGTATGTAGATATCAAGCGCCTTCCTCTGAGGACCACTCCCTACTATGTTAATTTATTTTCGACTGTGTCAGCCAGCCTGTCATGGGTGGCCTATTGGCTGGTTACACAATCAATCAAAACTAAGTACTTCATGTAGTCACATATATAAGCAATGAACATTGGATCAGATATCATCTGCTTTTGTGTAGTAGTCAGGGCAGGGTGAAAGTGAAATTGAGCAGTTGCCCTTGAAGTAACAGAGAGAGTATGGCCAGTGCCACCCGTAATAGAAAAATACGAGCTTCCCCACCTGCAGACAGTAGTAAATAAAACTAATGAGAGTCTGCGTCATGACTAAAGTATGTTTGTCATGGGCACAAGCAGACTGAACTGGCATGCCGGCGACAACAAGTTTATGTAATTTCGCCAAACAAGAGAGAAGAAGAAAACTTGTGTCCTGTGCACTCAAGTTTATAATGCTAGTATAATGCCTGAAACGCCCACAAATGTTAGAGGCCGAGGAAGTGGGAGGACAGATACATACCACACATTTTATGTAGTGTGCTTGCTAGTGCTACTGTACCACTATGTGTTGAATTAATTTTGTGCTACTGTTTTGCTAAGAGTATTGTAAATAGTCTTTTTTTCTATTTTTGATATAGCTCCTCCTTCCCAAGCAAAACCAGCCAGGAAGGAGTTGGCAACACTGGCCCGGTGCTGAAATCTGAAGGCTATCTGCAACGAATGCCAGCGGTTGGTGGTTCTGCGGGGGAGGAGGTGGCAGCAGCTGCAGCCTCCTCCATGGCCCGGGGACCAGGCAAGACCCCTCCAGTGGAACGGCACCGTGGTCAGGCAGCCGGTGGCGGCCACAATTCAACATCTAGCACTGCTGCCCCCCCCCGATGCAGATGCAGGGCATATGCGCACCGCATGCTCCTCCGGAATGCGTGTCTAGAGGAGGAGGTAGAAGAGCTGAAGAAGAGGGTCATGGTCCTGGAGGAGGAAAACCGAAGAGTCCGCCGCTATCTTAAAGACCCTATTTGATTGCTCCTTTTTTATTCCTTTTTTTGGTTGGTTGGAATTGGGCTTTGGGCTTTATTATGGACATTTGGACATTGGTTACCATTGGACTTTCTCGTTTGGGACATTGGTTGGGGTCCGGGAGAGGGGTGAGTCGGGTGTTGTGGGATTTTTTACATAGTTTATTTTTGTTAGGGCATTAAATTAAATTAAATTATATTTATATACGTATACATAGCATATGTTGTAAATGTTTTGTAGAGGGGGGTTACTGTTTTACATCACATGGTTTCCTTCCTTGCTGCTGCAGGGCCGCAGCCAGTGTTTGATTTAAATAATCTGCTGATTTTGTAACACACAAGCAGATAGATGTGGTACCCCTCACTGAGTTGGTTGTCCTCTATACTGTCAGTCTTTCCTCCTAGTCCATTATTATACCTCCCCCAAACTTCTTTTCTTAACTGTGATTGATGTTTAAGTTAGGCACAGCGATGGCTGCATGACGATGATGGTTTAGTTTTCCAGGAGAATGGAGATGCCGTGGTTGTGGTGGTAGTAGTAGACACTGGAGGTAGCATTTGCAAAAAAAGAAAATGAGGCAGCCAGTCGCCTGAGAGTAACTCTGGGAGGAGTAGCAGAATGAAGTAAATAAAACATAATGGTGGCGGGGATAGCCTATTACAACAAGTTACAAACTGTAGTTGTGTTGAGTCACTCGACACAAGCATAACTTTTAGTGCTGTATAGGGGGATGTTGATGAATCCAATCAATGCTGAAAATTAATTATGATGGATTAGGTTCCTTTGGAAAAGAAATGACTTGCAATTTAAATATACTGAGCATGGGTGGGCAAGCAGAAGAAGTTCCTCGCCCTGCCTTGAAATTTAATTAGTTTTGCTTTCGCCACATCCGCTCCAGGAAGCGTGTAATCAATTATTGGTGTACATTAAATTTAGTCACACCTCAATAAATCACACAGCCCGGGGGAAGAGGGTTAGGGTTTGATGAATAGTTGGGAAGGGGGGTTTGGGGAACGGTTTGACAAAGAAAAACACTACGCATGGACAAACAACAAAACAGAATCTTGGCAGACGACCATTTCAATAAATCTGTTAATGGAGTAAAAGGAAATGCATGCATGATGATGATTTTGATAACTTGTTGGTTAATGATAAGTAGTACTTACTAACTACTACTGGACAATTACACAGTACAGGGCAGCAGTATATTATGCAATGTGCCTTGCCTGTCTGCCCTCAGAGGGACCCAAATTACATACAGTTTCTATTCAGTTGTACCGGGCTTACTTTTAAAGATAGCAAAGAAAATTAAAAAAATAGTTGTAGGGATGAATTATAAGCAGCGAGCAAACATAATAGCAACAACACACAGTGATAATGATTGAAGATAAAAAATGTATCAAATTATTTAAAACATGATGAACGTTGTTACTGTATGCTGTTATTCTGGTCAAATTGGGAAGTTGCATCTCGGCATTGCTCTTGGTCCTCCCTTCCATGGACGCTCCGGCCAACAATCTTGGGTGACGCCACTGCCTGCCTGGCGGATGTGGATTGTAAGGTAAGTGTGAGTTGTTTTTCCCAGTATAGCATAGATTAAGGTCCAGCCTGTAATTGTAGATGGAAAAACAAAAGGGATATTGAAAAATCAAGGAGAAAATACATGCATAAACTACAGTAGAATGCTACAAGAACACTTTCAGTGGCGGCATGGATAAGATACATCATGTCTATTCTATTTCCAGCATCAACCTACAGCAACAACAACAGGACAGAGCAGGCCCACGGCACCCGTGACCTATCCACCATTTAGCATACATTTTTTGACAGAGACAGACAGAGCACATATACAGCAACATAGCATTTTACAAATTAAGTGGCTAAATCAATGCACCGCTGTCAGTCATACCACTACACCTGACTCGACTCGACCACTACACAGACATGTAGGTCTGGTGTGGTTGTTGTTGACTAGTTTACCTTTTATGCCATTCATGAAATGCCCTAACTTATTCCATCAATCATCTCTGATCCTACTGAGTGATAGCGAAGATGTATGTCACTGTGGTCATCATCATGGTGTTGTTCAACATAGTGTGCAATGTACAGAGTGAGTCTACATTCCATATTCAAAATGCAATGGATCGGCCTGCAGTAGAAGTACAATTTTGTTATTAAAAACAAGAAGGGAAACATTAACTTGAGTTACTTTTAGTGTGTAAATTAAATAATGGTACACAATGAATTCACTTCATGCACAACAAACAACAACAACACAAATCACTCAGTCAGTGTCCAATGCATGCCATTATGCATTGCCTGTTCCTTCTCATCTTAATTTAAGGGGCAGTCCCTCTCGGCTTGGAAAGGAGGATAGCTATAGTAACGAAATAACAATAAGGGAGAGAGAGAGAGAAAGGAAGTGGATTTGTTCTCCCTAGTCAAACTTAAATAAACAAAGTGGAATCCACTGATAGGTATATGTGGCCCCAACAATGGTGGGGAGCACACTGTGTTTTTAAAATACCCCTCACACACCAAAAGGACCCTTGGTGTCATGCTTCATCATTGGGGTTGTCGCACCCTTCTACAGGATGCGGCGTGCTACTACCAGCGACTACGTGGGAGCACTTTTATACACAGACTATGTCTGGTGTGTGTGAGTTTTTTTAGTGGTAGTGAGTGAGTGGTGAGGTTTGAAGTGTTGTTAAGTGATGGTTAAAAAATACCTGGCTAATGGGGTGTACTTAGAAACATTTTTAATAGGCCCCCGGGCTGGTATTATTAAAAAGGTGTGTTTCGAGGTTCTTATGTATAACAATGTACATCACCTCTTGTGTGCGTCAACATGTTTCGGAGTGGACCTCCTTCTTCAGGACGGGCTGCACAAATCCCCACCTTACTCGCGTTTTGTTTATCAAAAATCATTTTTTGATAGAAAACTGATGTTTAATAAAGTTTTGTTGTGTACCTAAATCAATCTTTTTTAGGGGTTCTTGCAATTTGCAAACTTATTTCTATAGTACATTGTACCTCATGAGCCTCCTTACGTTGTGGGGTAAAACAATGAGCCAATATGCATCGATTACAAGGAAGAGTCCTGGCCTTACTGGCCCCAACGCAGCTCTGCTGATACTATCAGCGGAGCCGCGTTGGGGGCAGTAAGGCAGAGACTCTTACGTGAGTAAGGTAGGGATTTGTGCACCCTGTCCTGAAGAAGGAGTTCCACATAGTCTGTGTATAAAAGTACTCCCACGTAGTCGTTGGTAGTAGCACGCCGTATCCCGTAGAGGGGTGCGAAGACCCCAATGATGAAGCATGACACCAAGGGTCCTTTTGGTGTGCGAGGGGTATTTTAAAAACACTGTGTGCTCCCCACCATTGTAGGGGCCACATATACCTATCAGTGGATTCCAATTTGTTTATATAAGGATAGCTATAGTAGTCATCATGTTCCACTTAGTTATTTTGGAGCGACTCAACGAGGCAATATTTTCTTTTTTCATGTATTCTATATCCAATCAACATCTGTCTTGAGGGAAATGGATTTAGGGTGAGACAGGAGGATGGAGGAGCAAGACTCAGATGAGTGGACTTCAGTGAAATGCAGAAAGCTCCAACTGCAATATGGCAATAAAAAGACTAGAAGACGGTGGATATGGATTTGTTGTGTATCGAAGTTTCTATCCATAAAGACAGACACACACAAATAAAAGTAAATAAAGGAGGAAAAAAGTACACAGTTCACGCCTAGTTGTCAAGGTAGTATAGCTCGCTCTCAAACTCTGGGGGTTCAACCAGTAGGTAATCATCATCTAACACACTACTCTGTCACCGGTCCTCATCTTCCTGCATTTATTCATGTATTGTGTAATTTGGTGGTATAAAGTCCTGATTCATTTTGATCATGGTTAACCTCTACACATTTTTGGGCGAGAGACTGGTCCTTTTCACTGTTACAATGGCACCAGCAACACTGAAAACACGTTAAGAAGAGACACTTGCGGCAGGGCAAGCCAGATCATTTATCGACAGCCTGCTAGGCACTGGCCATTGGTTCCTTTTCCTATACCAATACCGCAATGGGTTTTGATCAATGTAGACCTCTGTTCGGTCATCCAGATAGGCCTGGACCATCCACTCAATGTTCATGGGTTCTACAGTTTGTTTGGCCTCTTTTGTCTTTGCATTAGCACTGGACCTAGCAAGCCCTTGCTGTAAATACCAATCCTGTGCAGATTTTACTGGGGCTGATGATCCGGTTCTTGCTGTTGTTGTCTATATTGTTGGTCACCGCTCTAAGCCAAACGCACTGTCCTTAGGCTCTGAAGTGGAACTTGACGCTGGATGCCCTGCTGCAGTACTTGTTGTGGGTTTGAGTAGCGAGCCTTTAATTGCCAGCCGTTCATTTTCAAAGTGACTGGCTACCTCAGCTATTTTGTATCGGGCAACATCCACTTATGAAAAAGGAATGAATGTCTTATTGTTCAGTACCGGTTTGTACCATGGATCCAGAATTGTGGCACAAATGTAATGTTGTTCTGACACAACCTTAGTTTGCACCCTTGTATTTTCAACTAAGCGACAGGATCTCTCCACCAACTCATATGCTTCTTTTTTTTCCTCCACGCCTATCTGCACTTAAGACACCTCCTTCAGCTGTTGCTGTAGCATGTGCAACAATGGGATAGCTTGGCCCATAGTACAGTCCTCCTTGCTGACTTAACGTGTGAAGATTTCAAAGGAAGAAGTATCTCTGTCAGGCATTTTACTAGGCACCAGTGGTCCATCTGAAGGGTCATGTCTTTCACAGTAGCAACCCCTCTTTACATGACATATTCATTGATTAGTCTGTACTGCTCAAACAGGTGATCAAGCATGTAATAAGTTGAGTTCCAACGTGTTGCCACCTCCTGGAAGAGTGATTTGACTGGCATTCTATATTCACGTTGAATGATCCTCAGCTGTTTCCGGGCTTTAAAAGAATGGCTGAAATGTTTGCATATTCTTCGGCAGGTGGTCGGTAAGTTGTTGATTATGTCTTCTTTTTTCATAAAGTCTTGAACAATAATGTTAGTGCAGTGCGCCAAACATTGGACCCTGAAATAGGCACCATCCTTCATGGCCTTAAGTACATTACTGCCATTATCCATGGCAACAAAACCAATGTTAAGCCCTCTTGGGCGCAGCCATTCAAAGACCTTGCTGTTAAACTCTTCCAAAATGTTTGCAGCAATATGAGATATCTCCATGGAGAACATGGCTACAGTTGCATGTTTCAGAGTAGCATTAAAAATCTCAGCAGTGTCAACATGACCTGCTTCAGATATCTTTTCTCTAACCCTCACAAAAGAGATCTAGTGTACAATAATGCACATGTACTCAGTGGCTTGGCAACTGGTTCACATGTCTGTTGTCAGGTGGATATTGTGAACAGCACTCTGCTGCAAAGCTTGTCCAAGCAATCCAGCACATCGTGATGTAGCTCTGGAACAGCAACTCTGGCGAAATAGGACCGGCTGGGAACCTTCCATTTAGGGCAGATGGCTGACACAAATTCAAGAAAACCCACCCCTTCCACAAAGGAAAATGGGAGAAGGTCCAGCGCTAACATTTTAGCCAGCTTTGCATTGTACAAACGTGCCGTTGGGTGGTTGCATCCGTACTGCCCCCCACCCGACCTAAGCATGCTGTCAATGGTAGGCTGAAATATTTTCCTTTGTGGTGCAGCTGTCTTCTTGAACACAGTTAGGCTCAATGACACACTTTTTTTCATTGCAGTACTCTGTTGCCTTGGTGTCCCAGCCTGACTCTTACTACGGTGCCACTGAGATGTTGCTGAGGATGTGGGCAGTACAACTACACTGCTGGGGACAGGGCTAGAAATGTCCCCCTCTTGTTCACCTTCCTCCGCGATCATATCTTCTTCTACTTCTTCATCCCCCCAATTTTGTAAGCGAAGTAGGTGAGCCTCCCACTTGGTGCTGGGGTGTTTTTGTAGGTGACTTGTTTGACCTCCAGTACTATAGTTTATACCTAGCTTACCCCGCCTAAAAGCATGTCGACAAATTGACCATTTAGCAATGTTCTCCTCCATACTGCTTACTGAAAAGAAGTCCCAAACTGGGTAGGTGTACTTTCTGGTGTTTCTGGAGGTGCCACTTTCAATGCCAGATGAACTGGTGGGTGGGTGTGGAATTTGACTCTGTGCACTTACAGGACCACTACCTACTGAGGTGGTGGTTGAGCTTGATGTAGGTCCCTGCCAGGCCTTAGCAAATGCAAATAGGGAAGCTGGAACTGGTGTTACCTGTCTTGGTGGTATCCATGCTACATCCCTCACAGCAATTTTCGATAGGATAATAATGTTGGTCGCCATCTCCTCTACGCCGGCAGTGATGTTCATGATGACTGGCTCGTCATCATTATCATCCCCCTCTTCTACATCTACCTCCATAACTCTTATGCTTTCTGGAACCTTCCTTTTCACTAGCCTTCTCTTGTGGTGTGCAGCACTCTCACTCTGTGCTGGTGGATTCCAAGTGGCATCAAGATCATAAGAAGCGGAGCTTGAAGAAGAAGTTGATGGACTACCCCTCCTTTTCCTTGCTGGAGATCTGGAAGACAATGGATCTTCTGAAAGAGTGGCTTGCTCCTTTGCGTCTGCAGGAAGCTCAATTTCCTGAACTGCCCCAACTCCAGGAGGAACAACTACTATTGTGGGCTAATGTTGCAGCTGTTGTTGCGGGTGTTGTTATGGCTCTTGCTGTGGCTGTTGTAGCGGCTGTTGTGGTGGCTGTTGTGGTGGCTGTTGTGGTGGCTGTTGTGGCAGTTGTTGTGGTGGCTGTTGTGGCCCACTTATCTGCTAAGTTTCCGCCTGCGTTGATTGGGTACTACTATCGATAATGACATTTCAACATTGCTGCTCGTTAGTAGACTGGCTACCTCTGCAACACTCATGGGCTTGGGCCTAGGTTGGTGAGTTGGGCCGGCTGATGCGGAGGTGCTGCTCCCAGCTTGGTCCCCGGACACCGCTGCTGCAGGCGTACTGTTTTGTTTCCAAAAAAACATTGTGGGCGGCACACCAGTCTTGGTAAGTGCCACTTCCTTCTTCTGTTCCTTGTTCTCACTGGCAACTTTCTTGGTACTGGAGGACCTTGTAACTTTATTTGGGGCCATCTTCTGCAGATGTCAACAGGACGCTGTTGCACAAGTTGCAGAGAAGTCTGTGGCCACATATCATGTGACGTTGTGCACAGCCGGACTTCGGTCTGGCAGTACAGTGGGTGATGATGGTACCTCCTCCTCTGCCTTTTTTGTGCACCTAAAAGCAAAGAAGCCAGGAGAAGAACATCAGTGAAATGTTGCATTTGTTATTGTGGTTCAATTACTACTAGTACAAACAAACAAATATAATATATAACTTAGTGTGTGGTGGTCACACTTGTTAGTGTTTTATTATGAAATGTTATTAACTCTGTATAAGTTAAAAAGAAAACATAACCGTGTAGCCATTTGTGAGACTTTGACAACAAGGACTTTCATGGTATACTGTGTACACTCAGGAAGAATAGGAAAGAAGAAGAACAAAAACAAAACTACGAATGTAATGGAAGTGGAATCTGTTTATTTGGCATTAAATTATTTGCTCATCACGTCATTGATGGAGCTGCAGCTGGCAAAGGGTGTGGATGGAACTAGTAATCCAAGAGGAACATTGGAAAGTCATGCAGGCATATATGGAAAAAGCAGCACACTACTAAAATACCACCACAAAATAGCCACCAGCCACATGGACACTCTCACAGTCACAAGCAGGAGGCCTGGAAAACAATGAACTGAAACAGGCCTATAACAGCCAGGCAAAGGGGCATGCTAAACAAGACAGCTTTAATGCAATAAAATCCAAAAATGAAAATCTACAAGAATAAACTACGTATGCAAGTTACACAACTAACAGACCACACACAACAAAGGCATTTCTTTAACACACACCAAAAAAGTGATATACCCCAAAAAACGCATTTTGCAATTCAATCCAAAGCAATTCAACACAACTAACAGACCACACACAACAAAGGCATTTATTTAACACACACCAAAAAAGTAAAATACCCCAAAAAACACATTGTGCAATTCAATCTAAAGCCATCCATGCCCTAAATGATGTTTAAATTCAACAGAACACACAGAAACAGTTGTTTAATGCATCCATGACTACCTCTGAGCCTACTGGATAAAAGGCCCGTTGGCAGACTAGGCCAAAAGCGTTCAGGCCTATGGCAAAAGCACAATGCCTGCCTTCAAAATGGTCGCCAGCCACATGGCCAGGCCCGCAACAACAAGAAAGCCCAGGCCAAAAAGGAACAAAGGAAACACATGAAGGTCTAGACCCTATATGGAAAAAGCAGCACACTACCACCACAAAATGGCCACCGGCCACATGGACACTCATAGTCACAAGCAACAAGCAGGAGGACTGGAAAACAATTAACTGAAACAGGCCTGTAATAGCCAGTCAAAGGAGGCATGCTAAACAACACAGCTTTAATGCAAAAATGCAAAAACAAAAATCCACAGAGCTAAACATGGCAACAAGGCACTACACAACAAAGGCATGTGAAATACCCCCAAAAATGCATTTTGCAATTTAATCCAATGCCATCCATGCTCTAAATGATATTTAGAATAAATTCAACACACCCCAAAGGAACAGTTGTTTCATCATGCACCCACCGTGACTAGCTATGGGCCTACTTGCTACCCACGATAAAAAAAAAAAAATGATGATTGAAAAGTATGCACCAATCAAACAAACAACACCACCAACTTACTTGTAAAATATCAAATCCAAAAGTCCTCAAATCCAATGATATATGATGCAGCAGACACAAAGAGTGGTCCTTCCAGCTCCAACTCAAATGAAAAATGAACAGGAGATGGCCAAAGCACCGGAAGGAGCCTGCTGGCCCGAAACAGGAAGTTGTAGAATCTGTGGCACTTCCTTCCTCTGCCAAATAAAAGCTTTTTTACAAAAAGGACCCCTTGCACAAAAAAGTACAGCCAAATGTCGATCCGAGGAGTTTTGTCATCCAAATCATAATTTTGGAGAAGGTTTTATGCTGCTTGGGATATTATTCTTCTCCAGATTGCAAATTTTGCGTATTCGACATCGCGAGCTTCACCAAACTGCCACCGGATGTCCGATGGTGCGCCCGAATGACGTGTTCGCGATCGCACACTCTCAAGGGGTCGCTGGGCTGGGTACCAAAATTCCGCGAGCGGAGTGGATTTCACCGCCCAGGGTTAGACACTAGTCTCAGCAAGGTAAAACCAGTAATGGCAAACTTTCCCTCTCTTTCTCCCCCACAAATGCATGTAAGTAACAAATCACACTGCTTCCTAGATTATTTGAAATTGTAAAACACATTTCTATTAGTTACACATATTAACCCTTACCACTGTCTTCTAAAGGTGCCCAAACTGCTTCTAGATTGTGTTTGAAGTTGCAACTCCACTGTGAACACCAAATTCATACTGAAGGTCAAAAATATATTACAAATAAAAAGTCCACTATCTTTTAAGAACACACCACTTCTAAAGTTGACTTGGGAAATCTTACTTTAATAGCATTTCACTTATATGTATAAATTAGAATTTCAAAATGTAAGTCTACAATTAAGTTTTAATGCTACCCCCATTATGCTTAATGCCAGTTTCCATAGTAACAGTTCATGGAACATTCAACGTAACTGACAGGTCACAAGTTCACCATATTTTCAAGTTCACCACACAATGTAGCAAATGCGAACAGCAGGTGTGGTTGACTTTGCAAAATATAACCTTATCCTTTCTGCTGTACCTTTCAAACATTTTTTACTAACCAATAAGAAACATTGTTTTTAAAGATAATAACATGCACACTTTTTGAATACACAATGTTCCTAAACGGCCAATTAATTCTCTACTTTTTTTAAAACAGCATATTGTTCACCTATTTACATACCTCTCATTCTACCAACTGCACCTCACAATGAAAACAAGGGCTCCTATTAGATCCACCCTATAACTTAATATTGATTATTTTCTTACACATACAATTTTTTGGGGGAGAGGGGGATTCTCGTACCCAGCGTGAATTTACAAAACAAAAGCACAAACCCAATGCACTAGAACACAACACACTTTTCAACTTTAACTAATATTTTTTAATTTTATATAT
This sequence comes from Lissotriton helveticus, assembly GCF_964261635.1. Classification (NCBI taxonomy): domain Eukaryota; kingdom Metazoa; phylum Chordata; class Amphibia; order Caudata; family Salamandridae; genus Lissotriton; species Lissotriton helveticus. Next base: position 1,789,637,624 of record NC_136061.1, read on the forward strand.
TTATAACGACTTTATACATTATAACTTTGTCATTAACTTCAATCTTAGTAACTTTTTAAAAGAACTTCACAAATACAACACTACCTTCTACATTATATATTACTTAATTATTTATTTAAAGCGGATTTGCGAACTCATCGCGATTACACAGGGGGCTCCGTTGAGACCCGCGTTGGAGTCGCAACTCAAAACTCGAAACACAAAAAAAGAACCCCTCCAATTATTTCGTATTTGCCCCGGGGACCCCACCCCCAGGGGCCTGCTCTTAGCGTTGGGGACCATGGGGGGGAGGCCCCAATACCCCTATGGTCCTGCCGGCTCCCTGCCTTCTGTGGGAGCCGGCATTGCTTTTGAACAAGGGGAGCTTCTGACATGCAGCTCCCCTTGCTCAAAAGCAATCCTGTGTTGCTTCGTTGAAGCAAGAGCAGGTTTTCCTGCTCTCGCTTCAACGAAGCAAAGCAGGGTTTGCCATGACAGGGTGGGAGCCTTGCTTCTGGACTGTCACAGCAAACAGGAATGTCCAGGGTGTGGGCACCCTGGGACACTGCAGGAGCCGGCTCTGGGGGGTGGCAGTCCCCAGGTTCATCGAGGGCTCCAGGAGGGGGGCCATGCTGCCCCCCTCCCTAAATTTGCATAGCCCTGGAGAGGTAGTGGTCCTCCCCACTGTAAATAATGAAAGAAGTCTGGGGAGGTAGTGGTTCCCAGGTCTTGGGGGCCAGCGAGGCCCCCCGCCTTACAACTACAAGTACCCTAGGAAGGTGGCAGTCCCCTGGGCAGCATGCGGGGTTTATGACCCTCCCATGAATTTAATCAGCAAGCCCCGGGGAGTTGATCCCCGGGCCTGCATTGACATAACTAAGCCCCAGGCACGGGGCAGTCCCTGGGGCTGCCGGGGCCCCCGCGGGACCCCTCAAATTAATTAGTGATTGCCCCCGGGACCTGACCCAACTGGGGGTATATTAAAAACAAAGCATGGGAGCCCATTTTTCTATTTTTTTTATTTTCTAGTCTGGATTTGCGCACCCAGCCCTACTTCGGACATTTTATAAAAAATGCTTTTTTGCGCCTGAGGGTCCCCCTGAGCAGGCCAAAGGGGTCAGGGTCTTTATACCCTGCCCCCTTTTCTTATTTTTCAACCTTTTTTCCACTGACTTCATTACCGAGTCATAAGATGGCTGCCAACACATTCTAGTTGGAGTGTTGGCAGCCAACTAGAAGTCGGCTCATGCTCGAGAGGAGTCGTGAATCCTCTTCTGTGCAAACCAGCTGAATGGTACTTACTGGAGGTACCTGGTTAGATAGTTGGCCCCCAGGGTCCCTCAGTATTCAAGGGGACTTAATCCCCCAACTTAGAACACACCAGTGGGTGCATTTGCACAGTGGTGGAGAAAGGGTGTGTGGCCTTTGTCCACCTCTCAGCAATCCCACTATGTTGGGCTTAGTAGGGGTAAGAAGTAGGCTAGTTGGCCCCTAAAGGACCCCCAGCAGCGAAGGGGACTTCAATCCCCATTCAAGAGGGCACCATGGAGCGCATTTGTAGAGTTTTGGGCAAAGGGGGGCGTGGCCTGCTATGAGTACTTACCAATGCTGCTGTTTGGGACTTACTGGTGATAATATGAGGGGTAGTTGGCCCCCAAGGATGACCGTGGGGGCCGACTACCCCTCTTGGTACCTCCAGTAAGTCCCACACAGTGGGATTGCTAAGACGTCTTTGGAGGCCATGCCACTCTTGCTTTACCACTCGGCAAACTCACCTCCTGGCAGACTACGGGATGGGGGATGAAGTCTAATTTACTCTTGAGGGAGTTTGGGGGCCAAGAAGCTCTCCTGGTACCTCCTGTTAGTCCTACGCTGCGGAATTCCTAGGCGCTGGTTGGAGGCCCAGAACCCTTTCTCCTCCACTCTGAAAACTCGACTACTATTTAAAGAAGCATCTTTCTGCACCTCTGACTTAGAGGTAGTTTTAATCCTCCTGCCCTATTATATACTAGGGCCTTACAGAGGAGGTCATGCCAATCACAGGGGTACCCCAACTCACAGTGTACCCTAGTGTATGTAGGTGTTTTTACTGTATTCCAAGTGTCTTTTAGCATAGCACTGGCTCTGGGCCTGGTTAGGCAGAGTCTGTTACCACCAGTACCAGTCAATAAAAAGTTGGCGGCACAGTAGGACTTTGCAACAAGGCCTCTTTCTGCACCTCTGTTGGTTATTTCTTCATAGCTCTTGGTTCTTGCTGCACATTTCTTCGTCTTTCTGGACTTCTGTTGCCTCTTTCTGCATTTCTCTTGCGTCTTTCTATGCCTTTCTTCGTCTTTCTGCACATGTCCTACCTCTGTAGGCATAGTTAGAAATTAGCATTTTAAAATTTTTTGAAATTCATTGAAAAAAACATAGGTTTCAGAGACGTTATAGTAAGAAATTAACATTTAAAAACGCTTAAAAATTCACTGAAAAGAATACAAGTTTCAGGGATGCTATAGATAGTTGGACATTTTACTCATACAAAACCAGAGAAATTATGCAGTTATACTTAGTTCAGCTAACTATAACTCACGCCCCCGCAATGCACTGCTGAGGAAGTCACATATTACATCATTCATGACATGGTTAATGACATCACTGATGACATTTCAAATGATGGGGAAAGAATTCTTCATCATGCCTCACTGTGCCCAGCAGCATGTATCTTGTTACATGCCACAGCCTCTCTTTGATCTCGAGATGGTGCTATTCCCACACGGCAGGACCACCACGCATTATTTCTTCCTCCAAACGTCTAGATCTTCGGAAATGCACACAACAGCTTGCCTCCATTTCAGATCTTTAATTTCAGCTTTCCCCAGCATACCAGCAAACATTAATGCCTGATGAGTTTCGAGGCTAATGAGCCTCTTTCTCAAAGGCTGTTTGAAATGTGCATGGCGCATAGAGTGCTCTTTCTCTTTTTAAAATAAGCAGCATTTTTTCATTGGCTGAGTGCAACTGTATTTGATTGGCTAAGTGCCTTTTGTCCACTGCTGCATTACAGATATTTAGTCCCAAGAGCACTGACCTTTCATTCCCCTAAGTGGGTTATATGCATCAATGTATTTATAAAACATAGTGAATATCCTTCATGGGAGCTGGTAATGATGATCGTGCCTCATTGTGCCCAGCAGCATGTATCTTTTTACATGCCACAGCCTTTCTTCGATCTCGAGATAGTGCTATTCCCACACAGCAGGACTACCATGCATTATTACTTCCACAAATCGTCCAGATCTTCAGCAATGCACACAACAGCTTGCCTGCCTTTCAGATCTTTAATTGCAGCTTCCCCCAGCATACCAGCAAACATTGGTGCCTGACGCGTTTTGTGGCTAATGAGGTATACATATAACGGTTGCCCGAAGGTGCTCTCACAGTTTCACAATATTTTTTGTGGAATGCAGCAAAGCCAGCAACCTGCTGAGACTTATTTTTCAAAGGCCTAATGCATTTCTGACTTCCCCAGTCCTTGCTCACAGGCCAAGTGCATGTCAGTCCAGCAAAGTTATTGCAGGCCCATGTTCCCTGGGTTAAATACCAGTTCTACCCTGAAGTGGGCCTCTGAAGTGAGTTCACAACAAGTGCTTGTCGGTAAGGGTAGTTTTGCTCATTTAATTTCATCCCAAGTGGGCTTGCTGTAGCCATGCAAAATTTAGGACAAATTCATCACCCTCCAGTGGGCATATCCAAAGTAACATTATTGGTTTTGCTTGAAATTTCCCAGACCTGTTGTTTCCAATGTGACAGAATCTGAAGTCACTCAGACCTGCTCCTTCATGCAGTGATGCTGCCTTCACAGATGGAACAGCTGTTTATTATCCCCAAGAAAGGCTGTCCTCAGGCAAAGGCACACTCGCAAACAGGTTCCCATTATATTTTGTGGAATGCAGCACAGCCAGCAACATACTGAGAATTGTTTTTCAAATACCTTTTGCATTTCAGACTTCCCCAGGCCCTGCTCACAGGCCAAGTTCATGGCACTCCAGCAAGATAATTGCAGGCACCTGTTCCCTGGGTTACATACCAGGTCTACCCTGAAGTGGGCCTCCAAAGTGTGTTCACAACAAGGGCATGACTATAAAGGAAGTCCTGCACATTTGATGTCAAGCCAAGTGGGTTTGCAGGAGACATGCATACACTTACAACACAGTTCATTATCCTCCGGTGGGCAACTCCAAAGTAACATTAGCAGTCTTGATGAAAATGTCCTGAATCTGTTGTTCCCAATGTGACAAAAGAACCAGTATTGTTACTTTGGATTTTAAGCTGTTTTAAATTGAGTGTGCCTTCATCTGAGGGCAACATTTCTTGTGTATTGGATATATATATATATATATATATATATATATATGTGTATATATATATGTGTATATATATATATATATATTCACTGAAAAAAACATAGGTTTCAGGCCTTATATAGTTAAGAATTAGCATTTAAAAAACCTTTAAAATTCACTCAAAAAACTATAAGTTTTGGGGGTAATATAATTAGCTGGATATTTCACTCATACAAAACCATTGAAATTGCTCCTATATAGTTAGTTGTACTAACTATATTTCGCGCACCCGCAATCCACTGCTGATGATGTCACATATTACATCATTCATGACATGGTCAGTGACATCACTGTTGACATCTCAAATGACATCACTGATGACATCACTGATGACATCATCCAGTGAATGTGGTTTGCTTCGTTATCTAAATATGCATTATATATATAGCAATTAGCATTGAAGAATGAGTGGATATATACAAATAAATATTTGGATGGAGGATTTAGTAGCAGTGTAATTGACTGTTTACTTGACCAATTTATAGTGTCTCACTAAATATAGTGGATAGTGACTAAACTGTTTGAATATCTGTATCACTTTGTCGGTTGTTGTGTAAACTGGTTCTCCAGTTGGTTACTAGCTATGTGAAAGTCTGTATTAGTTATTGATTAGTTAACTGAGTATTTTTATGGGAAAGTGAATGTGTGTGTGGTTCGGTGGGGGGTGTGACTGCCCAAAGATGTGTGAATAGTTGATTCACTAGATATGTGAAGTTAAAACTACATGTTCTAACAGTTGTTTGGGTGAGTGAATATCTTTATGGGTGTGGTGATGAGCAAATATATTTCTCAATGGTACATGTCCAACAAACTAGAACAATAAAAGGCAGTGTATGTGTCAGTTGTTGTATATTAATAAGTATACAAAAGACTCAATGATTGTGTGAGTGACTGTATGGATAACTTTATACTTGTAATAATGATTTTATAATTCACTAAGTATGACTTACTATCTAAATTAAGAGATGAAGTTGTGTTTGTATAAGTGTGTAGCTAAGTAAATATGTAAGTATGATCCATTGTTTGCATAAGTGAGTAGGGTGACTTCATATGTGAATAGGATGTGTGCTGGTGTGTAATGTCGATTTAGGTGTATAAGTATTTTTGATAGTGTTCTATTGTTCATTGACAGCATGTATGAGTGAATGTACAGGTAAGTGATTAGATGTGTGTATACATCTATGAATCATTGAGTGGGTTTTTAGATACTTGTATTGCTGTAACAATGGATTCAAATATGATACACTGTATTTTACAAAGAGTGATGAAAGATTTTACTAGTGTATGAAAAGGTGTATGTGATTGTCACGTGGATGATGTCATCAGTGATGTCATTTGAGATATCATCAGTGATGTCACTGACCATGTCATGAATGATGTAATATGTGACATCATCAGCAGTGGATTGCGGGTGCGCGAAATATAGTTAGTACAACTAACTATATAGGAGCAATTTCAATGGTTTTGTATGAGTGAAATGTCCAGCTAACTATAACACCCCTACAACTTATAGTTTATTGAGTGAATTTTAAAGGTTTTTTAAATGCTAATTCCTAACTATATAAGGCCTGAAACCTATGGTTTTTTCAGTGAATTTCAAAGGTTTTTTAATGCTAATTCCTAACTATATAAGGCCTGAAACCTATGGTTTTTTCAGTGAATTTGCAAGGTTTTTTAAATGCTAATTCCTAACTATATAAGGCCTGAAACCTATGTTTTTTCAGTGAATTTCAAAGTTTTTTTTAATGCTAATTAACTATATAAGACCTGAAAGCCCACCAGGAATGTCCAGTATGCGCCAGGGGACTGCATTGCAGAGAGGTGTAATGAAGCCACGCCCCTTTTTACACCTCTCTGCAATGCATCCCCCGTGCATGTTTGAAGAGGGGGAACTAATTCCCCTTGCATAGTGGGGGCCCCTGGGGGCCAACTAGCCCACCTTGAACCTCCAGTATGCGCCAGGGAGCTGCATTGCAGAGGTGTAATGAGGCTATGCCCCTTGTTACACCTCTCTGCAACGCAGCCCCCTGGCGCGTTTGCAGAGGGGGAACCAATTCCCCTTGCATACTGGGGGTCCCTGGGGGTCAACTAGCCCACCAGGAGCCTCCAGTATGCGCCAGGGGGCTGCATTGCAGAGAGGTGTAATGAGGCCAAAACCTTTTTTACACCTCTCTGCAACGCAGCCCCGTGCATGTTTGAAGAGGGGGAACTAATTCCCCTTGCATACTGGGGGTCCCTGGGGGCCAACTAGCCCACCTGGAACCCCCAGTATGCGCCAGGGGCCTGCATTGCACAGAGTTGTAATGAGGCTATGCCTCTTTTTACACCTCTCTGCAACGCAGGCCACTGGCGCGTTTGCAGAGGGGGGACTAATTCCCCTTGAATACTGGGGGTCCCTGGGTCATATCTGCCCAAACACCGAAATTCCGAACGATTGAAAATGACTTTTCTTGAGAAACATTTGGATTTGGATTATCATGTCCTATACTTTGGAATTTTTGAAAGACTGACTTTGAGGATGCTATAAATTAGTCAAGTCTGCCCGAATTGTGTGGGTAAAATTGATACCTAGTCACTTTGAATAAGAATGTACTTACGTCTCTTCTAACATTTGGAAGAAATATCTAGTTATATGCCAACAGGATACCGACATAACTTGAAGGAAATAAGAACGCCCTGAAGAAGTTCTGTTGTACAGAACGAAACGTGTCAGCTGGCTGTGGTACATAAACTTAAGGAAAATAAAAGCATTCGAATATACACCAAGATTCAGCGCTTCAATAAGGACTCTAAGTGATATGATTTGATTGGACTTATTGTGCAAGTGGTGCTGTGCCAAACTTTGGAATATTCTCCACTACTCTCTACTACTTACTCTCTACTACTCCATTACTCTCTAATACTCACTCTCTAATACTCATTCTCTACTACTCTACTACTCGCTACTACTCTCTCTCTACTTCTCACTCCCTACTACTCACTATCTACTACTCTCTACTACTCACTCTCTACTACTCTCTACTCTCTACTACTCACTCTCTACTACTCTCTCTCTACTACTCACTCTTTACTACTCACTATCTACTACTCTCTACTACTCACTCTCTACTTCTCACTCTCTACTACTCTCTACTACTCACTCTCTACTACTCACTCTCTACTACTCTCTACTACTCACTCTCTACTACTCTCTCTCTCTACTACTCTCTACTACTCACTCTACTACTCACTCTCTACTACTCTCTACTACTCACTCTTTACTACTCTCTACTACTCACTCTACTATTCACTCTACTACTCTCTACTACTCACTCTCTGCTACTATCTCTACTGCTCTCTACTATTCTCTACTACTCACTCTCTACTCTATTACTCACTATCTTCTCTCTACCTCTCTACCTCTCTCTACTTCTTTCTCTACTAGTCTCTACCTCTCTACCTCTACCTCTACCTCTACCTCTCTACCTCTACAGCTCTACCTCTCTACCTCTCGCTACACGCACACATTTACACATATATATATGCATATATATGCATATGCATTTATGTATGTGTAGATATATATACATACATATATAAACTTATATAATCTGCATATCTATATAAATACAAATATAAATGCATGCATACATATACATATATGCATACATATGCATGTTATTTACATGAAAGTTTTAAAAACACTAATAAAAGCAAAGCTAAAAAGCCACCTTATTACAAACAGAATGGCTTTAACTTAAACGAGGGCGAGATCTATTGCATTTTCAATGCTTGTTTGCTTTGGTTCCATCAAGAAGGCATTCAGATGTGTCACACATTTGCCATGAATTCTGAATGTTAGCACTCTAGTTGCTCATTAGATCACTGTAGTAAAGCTACTGCTCACCAGGGAAGTCTGCTGCTAATCATACTTTCTATTTCTATGGCAAAATGAACGCCCTAATTTTGTTCCTTTTTAAATTAAATGTTTTCAGACTTACCACTTCATTCCAATCAAGATGGCTTCTGGTGAGCCATACTTTTGTCATAAGTAAGACTGTTAGCGCTCTAGTTGTTCTTTAGAACACTCTGGGACATTCTGTCATTGGGCAATACTTGGGCTACATCTGGGTGATATTTGGGCTACATTCGGGCTCTTTTGTCTCTGGTGGCCATCTTGGGAGACTGCATGTCAGAATTTTTTTATGAAATAGAAGAGGATTTGGGAAGTCACTCAAAATGTGCCCTAATTTTTCTTTCTGCTGCACTAATCATATTTTCTATGGCAAAATATACCCCCTCATTTTGTTGCTTTTTAAATTAAATGTTTTAAGATTTACCACTTTATTCCAATCAAGATGGCTTCAGGTTTGCCATACCTTTGTAATAAGTAGAACTGTTAGCGCTCTAGTTGTTCTTTAGAACACTCTAGGAGGCTGCAGTAGAACACAAAGGAATCAACTGACAGTCTCTGTCCTTGTTGGATGTACATGTTTTACTGAGAATGTCAGACTTCATTCTCACATGACTGAGAAAGATAATGTGAATTTACGGAAAATATGCTTTCAGTTTAGCTTATAGATCCCCTTCCAAACCACTGTGGGAAAAGCAAGAGATAATAGTTTTCTTTCAAACATGATTCATGATATCCCAGCAGAAGGCTTGGCAAAATCACCTTAGAACACACCACAATTCCTAAAATGAGTATTGTACCATCAAGAAATGATTTATAATGTAACTAAAGTCCTAAAACCCTTTATTAACTACAATGCTTTTTAGTGAGGTGCTATCATGTATATTGGTCCCAAGATGGCTGCCAACACTTCTTGGATGAAGTGCTGACAGCCAATCAGATCTCACGATTAGATGTGTGGTTAGGCTCCGCCCAGATATATATGTGTTTTTGAAGTTAATTTTCATAAAACCCACTGGAGCAATTTTCACCAAATATAGCAAAGGCACTTCTGCGTACCAGTACCTACAATTTTGCCAAGTTTGGTGTAATTCCGTTCAGCGGTTCGGCTGTAGCCTTGTCAGAACGTCCTATGGAAATTAACATAGGGAAAACATGTTTTGGCACCCCACTTTTTTCTCAGCCCCCACTTCACGAATCTCCCCAAAACTTTCAGAGAAGGAGCGCAGCGGAGCTGCCCAACATTTTGGAAAATTACACGCAAATTCCTTAACCGGCGCCAAAGTTATTCCCAATAGAATGTTGCGGATTTCCTATGGTAGCTAGGTCCTAACTATATATACCTACTGGCTATTGCCAGTAGGTAATATATATATATATATACATATATATTATCTACTGGCCCTCGCCATTAGGTGGTTATAGTTATGACCTACTTTCAATTGAAGTCCGCAACATTCTATTCGGGATAACTTTGGCGCCGGTTGATGATTCTTTGCGAAGTTTTCAAAACTAATGGCTAGCTCCGTTCTGCTCCTTTCCTGGATGTTTCAAGGTGATTCATGAAGTGGGGGTTCAGCAAAAAGGCGGGTCTCAAAAACTTGTTTTCCCCATGCTATTTTCCATAGGACCTTTAGCCACAGCAACAGCCCGAACTGCTGAACGGAATTACACCAAATTTGGCAGAGATGTAGTCCTCAGTTCAGACTTGTGCCTTTTTCTTAAATGGTGTCAATCTGTTCAGTAGTTTCTTAGAAAATTACAGTTAAAAGCATATCTTTCTATGGGTTCGGTGGATCCACGGACTAGGAGCGCACCGTGAGTGTATCATAAGTGCACCCTTCCAATCATGTGCTGATTGCTAATTGGATGTCAAGTGGTTGTCAACATTCATAACCAGGAACTGTTGGCAGTCATTTTGTGCCTCCATAGAAGCGAGGCTGCAGAAGCCAGTGGAACAAGTGTGTAAAACGTAGAAAGGGGGCAGGGTAGAAATAGTTTGACCCTCTAGACCTGCTTAGGGGGGTCCCCGAAGGACCCCCAGGGCCCACTAAATGTAATTTTGTTTTTCAAATGGCAAAAGGCGTAGGGTGCGTGGACTCTGCCGTAAAAAAATAAAATACATAAAATGGAGTTTATTTTCATAATTAGCCCCCGGGGGGGGCAAATCCCGGGGCCAAAATTGTAAAATTTTATGGTCGGACCCAGAGGGGCACCCCAGCCCCAGGGATCGTCACCTCCCAGGGCTACAAAAATAATGGTTGGGGGGGCTCCAAGGTCTCCAAAGCCCTGGGGACCACCCCACAAGGCTTCATGTATTGTGGGAGGGGTGCTGCATGACCCCCCCTCCTGGAGCACTTGAGGGCCCGTCACCCCTCGGGGCTAAAAAAAATGGTTGGGGGGCTCCAAGGTCCCCAAAGCCCCGGAGACCACCCCCCAAGGCTTCATGTATTGTGGGAGGGGGGGCTGTATGGCCCCCTTCCTGGAGCACTCGAGGGCCCCGTCATCCCCGGGGGCTAAGAAAAATGGTTGGGTGGCTCCAAGGTCCCCAAAGCCCCGGGGACCACCAGTCCCCGGGGCTTTATGTATTGTGGGAGGGATGCCTCCTGCAGTGTCCCGGGGTGATCATCCCGCCCTCTCATAGCAAGGAAATCTGTTCTCTCTTTCAAATCTAAACCAGATTGCTTTTCCACAAGGGAAGCTGCATGTTAGTAGCTCCCCATGTGGAAAAGCAATGCCGGCTCCCAAACGCGTAGAAGTTGTGCACGAAAGCCGCTTGAGTCGTGCACCCTACAGATTATTAGTTGTGTATCCAACACGTGCACACCAGGGGGCCACACTGAGCGCCGCACTGTGTGCACAACTTCTAATTTTATCATAAAAGAATAGCCCCTATCAATATTTTCTAATATCCTCGGGTACCCCATCCCCCGGGTCTTCCAAAAAATGTTGGGGACCGTGGGGGGAGCCTAAATGCCCTCATGGTCCCGCCGGCTCCTCGCGTCCTTTTGGAGCCGGCATTGCTTTTCCACATGGGGTAATGCTAAAAACCATATGGAAAAGCAATCTAGTTTGGATTTTGAAAGAGAGAACAGATTTGCCTGCTTTCTCTTTCAAAATCCAAACCAACTTTGCTATGGGAGGGCGGGAGCCGCGAGACTCCTGGCTCTCACTCTTGCATAGCACACTGCAATGTTAAAAAAATCTTTCAGTAATATAACAAAGGATTTTGAAGTCCATTTTCACTGTTTTTGTTGTAGTTTGTTGCCATTAAAGCAACGACAATTTTAACGCCGTGTTTGTAAATATGCCCCTAAGTTTTGAAATGTCGACAATCCCGTCTCCCATTTAAATAGGCACGAAGTATTTATTGAAGTGCATTGTGAATCATGAAGCAACACTGTCTAATTGTGATCGATAAAGAATTGAGGGGCATATTATCAAGGGGGTTTATCTCCGCTTTTTTGGCTTTAAAAGCCAAGAAAGCGGAGATAAAATTATCTCCCTTTTACCTAGCTGTCGCTAACACTAGTTAGCGACAGCTAGTAGGAGATAGCGACCATCTTGGGCCCCACTTTGCATGTCAGTGATATTTATCACTAATGACATGCAAAGTGGGAGTGCCAGGATGTTAGCGACTGGAAACAGTTGCTAACATTGCTATCTCCTGTTACCAACTTATGGAGATATTCGTGCTAAGCGCGAATATCTCCAAAAGCTAACACCTGCCCTGAGCAGTTCTTAGCCATGTTATCCAATGGGAGGTGGATAACATGGCTAAGAGCATTAGCTCGGTAATGCATGAATATCGCGGACTTTTCAGCGATATTCATGCATTGCGGCCGATTTTTATCGCATTTGCGAAAAACCTTGGTAATACCAAGGTTTATTTGCGATAAAAATCGCCGCAGCTCAGCGGTAAAGTTTTGTCTCTAACCAAGCAATAGCGATAATTATCACTATTGCTTGGTAATATGCCCCTGAAAGAGCTGCGTACTTCTTTTGCATGTAATGTGCATAGGGGCAGATTTACAAGTTCATTGCGTTACTGTTGCATAATTTGTAAGATGGGAAAAGTGACGCGAGAGTGGCTCAAGGGGCTTGTAAATCTGCTACACAGTATTCTGTCTTACTTTGCTTTCCTTTCTGTTATGTAATGGATCCTGGGTAAATATAACGGTTTCTGTACAGCTAGTACTTTTCAACCCTACCTCCAACCTGCTTACTGCCTGTTACCATAGTAACAGTTCATGGAACACTTAAGTGAGCATACAGGTCACAAGTTCACCACACACTGGTGCTAATCCAAACCGTTAGTCGTAGAAGAAGTCAGTGGAAAATATAATAAAAATAATAGCGGGGGTTCGCTGGGGCCCCCACAGTCCCAGGGCTTCACTCATTCTCCGAGGGGCAGTAGGCTGTGGAAATGATATTGGGAAAACAAAAATATGGCTTATTGTGTCTTCTCTTTAATATAATGTGAAAAAATGTTTATTTAATAGGCAGTGTTCACTTTGGTTTCGGATAGAGTCACTTTGATGCAGGATGTTCTGTATGTGTGCTTGGAACAAATTTAACGTTTAATTGGCTAAGGTGTTCCAACAACAAGCTTAATGTTCATTGGGTGCAAACTATTGAAAGTAGAAGTGTTTTGAAGTAGTAGCAAGGACATCTAATTGGCTTACATGTTGTTATGCGGACGTTCCTGAGCTTTATGTTGGTTGGTTGCGAACTATTGAAAGTAGAAGTGTTGCCAGCCATTCACTTCCGCTCTGCGGAGTAGGATGGAAATCTGATTTGCTGCTGTGCTCCAAGGAGGACTTTCCCAAGCTTAATGTTGATTGGCTGTAAACTGTTGAAAGTAGAAGTGTTGTCAGTGATTGCTTCCCTCTTCGCGGAGTATTAGGGACATTTCATAGGGTAACGTGTTCCAAGCGGTACCTTATGAAGTTTAATGTTAATTGGCTATGACGCATTAAAAGTAGAAGTTTTGGCAGTCATTCCTTCCTCCTCTGCGGAACAACATGGACATTTTATTGGCTAAAGTGTTTCGAGCACAAGTTTGCTTCTTATTGGGTGGAATCGGTTCACTGTTGTCAGTGATTTTGTGACGCCCTTCCAAAGGAGTATGGGACAAGAAAGTAGTAGAGGGGAGGTTAGGAACACTAATAACTCTGTACAGTGGTCACAAGGTGGTGGACAGGGATTATGAAGGTAACAATGTTTTTTATATGTTTTAAGGGCCATTTATATAATTACGTGTGGTGTACAAATCACGGCGGAAAAATGACAGTGTCTTGCGGTGTTTTTTTTCTTAAGTTTGTGGAAGGGATACTTCCCAGGAGCACTATTTACTTATAATGTGGTGTTTACTTTTCTGATGGGGAGCTGTGGTTGCACAGCAAAAGTTTCAGTCTAGTTTTGAAACAGTTCTTATTTAGCAAATACAAATAAACTTTCTTCAGAAACTGACGCAGTATATATGAAAGGGTTGATAATTCAAAATGGAATTTCATGAAATATCAGCTAAGCATGGCTATACCCTCCTTTTTTCTGCTATAGTTTGTAAAAGTGTTGCCCCATATTCTTGATAATCTAAGAGGGCCTCAGTTACTTTTAGATAAAGTAGAATAGAAGTGTTACAACAAACACTCCCGCACTACATTATCTGAGGTCAAGAGAACAAGTAAAAAACAGTTAAATACAAGTGACTTCATATTACATAGAAATGTATGCATTATTATTTTTCTAATTTGTATTCTGTAGAATTCAGCAACGTTCTGTCATAGTGCTTAGAGGTCGCACACTGTTCCTCCAACAAATCACATACTCACTTAAGAATATATAGGAATGTACTATTATAATATACAGAACTGGTCCTATATATTCTTTAGGGAGAAGGTGAATAGGAACCGCAAATGAGAAGAATAGAAATTAGAAAATAGCATTCAGAAATGTAGGGTTTATCAAATATTTAAAGTAACAAAGTATGTATGAACGCTATATTATTTATTCTGCAATTTCTTAAAATATGCTCCCTGAAAAAAATATCTGATCAAGTACGTTCTAATGTTTCGTAAGCTGTATTACAGATGGTGCAGAAAAATCTCCTATTCCTCTTCTGTAACAATAGGGAAATCTATTACAATATAACGGTTGATACCATTGTTACAGTAAAAAGAAAAGGAAAATAAAGTTATCTATTTAACAGAACATACATAACGAAATATTTTTGCGCTGTAATTATTTTCTGAGCTTTTTTTCTCCGGGAGGTCAAAAAGTTTGATCTTCATGACGACGGGTCATAAACTCCTCTGAGATCATGACTGTGAAAATTATAATATATATATTCACAGTATATGATCAAAAGGGGGGAACAGACTAAAAACCAGAAGCTGGTGACGTTGCTTATATATCTTTACTCTTTGTGACGATGGGTCATGAACTCCACTGAGATCAGCATAACTGTTAATATTTTAATATACATATTAACAGTATATGATCCCTGGGGGAAAACACACTAACAACTGGAAGGTGGTGTAATTGATTGTAAATGTTTAGGGTTTGCGCCAACGGGTCCTCAACACCACTGAAGCGAAGTACAGTGTCAATATTGTAATATAGAAAGTCACAATATATAAGCTGAAAGGAGCCTGAAAAGGAGCAATGTTTGTTGTAATCTATCGGTTTCTGAAAACAAGCTGCTGACGTTACAGAGAAAAAGGGAAACATGTAATAACACTTTTTTCAAGATATCAATGTTTAAATATTGACAAAAAGCCACAAATTATAACTATCTACTATGCCATAATGAAACAACTAACAACTCCGGAATATGTTTGTTGACGCAAAACAATAATCCGATGCTGGAAAAGGTAAACCTGCATCACGGATTGGCGACGCAGAAATAACTTGCGAAAACGAAACTAATCGCACAATAGGTGTGGTTTATATAGTTTTTGGTTGTTTAGTAGTCTATGGAAGGAAGATTGGGCTCCGCCTATGTAGATGTCACGTTTTACCGTTTACACGTGCTCACGTTTGAACTGTTTTACTTCTGCACGTTTTGGGAATGGTTATACTCTGTGAAACTGTAAAGGTTTCGATTTCCATAGTAACACATATAAGGTCCTTATTATTTACATACGTTGGAAAGTTTAAAAAGTGTTACCCGGTAAACTTTGTCCTTTGCATTCTCATGATTAAAAAACAAAAAAAGAACGTATTAATATTTGTTATCACTATGCTTCTTAATTAAAAAAATGCCAGCATTTGTAAAGCGTAAAGCTCCCCCCGGAAAGGTGTGCCGGCATTTGGGGCATTGGGAGGATTAAGCAAGGTGTTACCTACAGTGAGAAAGTGGTGGGCTAAGATGCTGATGGACTTTGGAATCGAACTGTGAATGCTGTTCTTGAGTGAGGTATTATAGGTGCTGTGTCATACTTTTCCCACACTTATATGTTAATTACTGCTTATCAAGTTGAAAATATTCTTAAATTATAAGTAGGGCTCCTTGATTTATGTTTTTAATGATTTTTACAGATAAATACAGACAGAAAAGTATTTTCCTCTCTGTATTTATTTTAAAGTGTGGATAAATACGGAAATTGGGTTATTTTTTGAGTGTTTGTAAATGCTGTCAATGATGAGTAGTAGGCCAATAGGTCTGTTGTTCTAAAAGTAAAAGGGTAAAAATAATAAAAGACTTAGTTTAGAGCCTTAAAGAGCAATATATATCCTCTTATAAGAAAACTTGCACATTTTAATATATACGTTGTGTATAGTTTATCATATAAGACTGTTTACATGAGTGAAAACGGTCTGTCTTTCAGCCATGAGTGCATATTTATCAGTAAAATAAATGTGGAAATATACTATTTTCAGATTCATTTTTTTACAAAACTCAAAATATTTTTGGGTAAATACAATTATTGACATACAATTATAAAAAAAAAAATATATGAATAAATACAGCTGGAAATGTCCAAAAAATAAATATCTCAAAACCAGGAGGTATCATTACAAGTTATTAAACACTACTGTTAAGTTTGTTTTTACTATAAAAAGTATACACGTGTTTTTAAATTTTACTTAATAAACACTATAGGTTATAGGGATTACGTAGTTGGAAATTAGCATTTAACAGCTTGGGTGCTATGACTTTTCCCCTCCTGTGCTGATTAATATAAAAATCCATTGTTCATGACAAGGTCAGCTCGTCATAAGCACACGAGCAGTGTACTGCATGATGAGCTGAGCTCGTCATGAGCATGGAAGGGGTTAAAAAACCTTTGAAATTCACTGAAAAAACCATAGGTTTCAGGTAGGTTATAGTTAGGAATTATCATTTTAAAAACCTTAGAAATTTACTGAAAAAACCATAGGTTTCAGGCAGGTTATAGTTAAGAATTATCATTTAAAAAACCTTAGAAATTCACTGGAAAAAACATAGGTTTCAGGGGTATTATAGTTAGCTGGACTTTTCACTCATACAAAACCATTGAAATTCCTCCGTTATAGTTAGTTGTACTAAGTATAACTCGCGCACCCGCAATCCACTGCTGATGATGTCACATATTAAATCATTCATGACATGGTCAGTGACATCACTGATGACATCACTGATGACATCTCAAATGACATCACTGATGACGTCACTGATGACCTCATGCACATGACAATCAGATACACCTCATCATACACTAGTATAACCTTTTATCACTCACTGTAGATCTACATACACATCTAAACACTTGCCTATAGATTCACTCATACATTCTAACAAAGATCAATGGAACACTATTAAATATACTTATACACCTACATCGACATTACACACCAGCACACACCCTATTCACTTATGCAGTTATCCTACCCATTTAAGCAAACAATTGATCATACATACATTTACTAAGCTACACACTTATACAAACACTACTTTATTTATTCATATAGATAATAACTCATACTTAGTGTGTTATAAAATCACTATCACAAGTATGCAGTTTTCGATACAGTCACTCATACAATCACTGAGTCTTATGTATACTTATTTATATAAAACAACTGTCACATACATTGCCTTTTATATTTCTACTTTGTCGGACATATATCATTGAGAAATATATTTACTCAGTGTAACTTTCCTGAAATAAAAAAAGAGAAATATATTTACTCATCAACACACCCATAAAGAGATTCACTCACCCAAAACAACTGTTTTCACATACAGTCTTAACTTTATATATGTACTTAATCAACTATTTACACATCTTTAGATAGTTATGCACCTTCCATCCAACTACACACACATTTACTCTCTCATACAAATACTCTCTTAACTAATTAAAAAGTAATATGGAGTTTCACATGCCTAGTAATCAACTTATGTAGTAGTTTACACAAGACACAGAGTGAAACAAATATTCACACAGTTAAATCACTATCCCATATATTTAGTGAGACACTTTAAATTACTCACTTACACAGTCAATCACAGTAGTACTAAATCCTCCATCGAGACACTTCTACATCCACCCCGTCTTCAATGCAGATTCCTATATATATAATAATTATATAAATAACAAACCAAACATCATTCACTGGATGATGTAATCAGTGATGTCATCCACGATGTCATTTGAGATGTCATCAGTGACATCATCAGCAGTGGATTGCAGGTGTGCAAGTTATACTTAGCACAAATAACGATAACGGAGGATTTTCAATGGTTTTGTATGTGTGAACTGTCCAGCTAACTATAACCTGCCTGAAACCTATGGTTTTCTCAGTGAACATATATATATATATATTACCTACTGGCGGTCGCCAGTATGTAGTTATAGTTAGGATCTAGCTACCATAGCTAAATGAATTAAAACCAGCTCTGGTTTTAATTCATTTCCACCCACCTGGGTCAAGACATTGAAACGGACTACAGAAGGCACCCACTGGGGTCTAACAGCACAATGGAGTTTGGCAGGAAACGACGAGTACCAGAATGCTGTCCTACTACAGCCTATGAGGGCGGGGCTCACTAATTCAAATAAATATGTGCTCGCAATCAATGCCGTCTGTTTCCCGTTTGTGCAGCCAGTGATCAAGGGCGTCAGAGAGCCCGAAACGCGTATGGCACCGAAAGTGAAGTGATTGTGCCAGACTAGGAGCTGTTACCGGTGGCTGGTGTGCGGTAACCCCTTCGTGAGTGGCACTCCTACGAGGGCAACCTTTTGGGATATAATTTTGGGGCTGGTCCAGCCACGGGAGTGCCCCGCCGCTGTTGGATGCGGATCTGCCCTGCTCTGGACTTCGAGCGGTGATGAGAACGAGGGGGGCCTGAGCTACCATTGTAATTGCAGCACTACAGCGCTGGTTTTAATTCATTTCCACCCACCTGGGTCAAGACATTGAAACGGACTACAGAAGGCACCCACTGGGGTCTAACAGCACAATGGAGTTTGGCAGGAAACGACGAGTACCAGAATGCCCTCCTGCTACAGCCTATGAGGGCGGGCTCACTAATTCAAATAAATATGTGCTCGCAATCAATGCCGTCTGTTTCCCGTTTGTGCAGCCAGTGATCAAGGGCGTCAGAGAGCCCGAAATGCATATGGCACCGAAAGTGAAGTGATTGTGCCAGACTAGGTGCTGTTACCGGTGGCTGGTGTGCGGTAACCCCTTCGTGAGTGGCACTCCTACGAGGGCAACCTTTTGGGACATAATTTTGTGGCTGGTCCAGCCACGGGAGTGCCCCGCCGCTGTTGGATGCGGATCTGCCCTGCTCAGGACTTCGAGCAGTGATGAGACTGAGGGGGGCCTGAGCTACCGTTGTAATTGGCAGCACTACAGCGCTGGTTTTAATTCATCTCCACCCACCTGGGTCAAGATATTGAAACGGACTACAGAAGGCACCCACTGGGGTCTAACAGCACAATGGAGTTTGGCAGGAAACGATGAGTACCAGAATGCCGTCCTGCTACAGCCTATGAGGGCGGGGCTCACTAATTCAAATAAATATGTGCTCGCAAACAATGCCGTCTGTTTCCCGTTTGTGCAGCCAGTGATCAAGAGCGTCGGAGAGCCCGAAACGCGTATGGCAACGAAAGTGAAGTGATTGTGCCAGACTAGGTTCTGTTACCGGTGGCTGGTGTGCGGTAACCCCTTCGTGAGTGGCACTCCTACGAGGTCAACCTTTTAGGACATGCGTGTATATATATATATATATATATATATATATATATATATATATATATATATATATATATATTACCTAGTTATAGGTAGGACCGAGATTCCATAAGAGGAGCATTTTTTGTTCTGCTTATAACTTTGGCGTTGTTTGATGAATCTTCATGAAACATGTTTTCTTCATGTTAATTTCCATAGGAAACTTTAGACAAGGCTACAGGTCGAACGGGTGAACGGAATTACCCCATATTTGGCAGGGAAAAGGGTCTTGGTCTAGAAAGCACGCTTTTGTTTATTTGGTGTATATCCGTTTAGTAGTTTTTGAGAAATATTGAAATTTACAGATATCGATATTTGGGAATTCTGCCATCTGATTGGCGGAGGCGTTACGAGCATGAGCTTGCTGCTGATTGGCTGTGAGAGGTGCAAGCGGTTGCAACTAGGAAGTGTTGGCCACCATTTTGTGATTCCATTGAAGCCAGAAAGGGGGAAAAAAGCAAAAAAGTGGAAAAGAGGAGGGTAGGAGGACTGTAACCTCTGTGGGGTGTTTAGGATGTGCAACAGAGGGGGTGTGAAGCGAAGTATTCATCCCTACCGGTGTGAAAGTGCTGGGCTACGGAAATTAACTGAGGTATTGCCTAGAGCGTGATGCGGCTAAGGTGAGGTGGTGCTGAACTCGGGGATTAAAGTGTGAGCCCAAACTGTGTCTATTATGCTGTGAAGTCATGTGTCCTGGCCGCTGTAGTGCAGCTGTGGACGTAGTGTCAGCATGTGTTTATACCGACTAGGATGAACTACTGACCCATACTGGCCTGAAAGTCCTGCGGTATGGAAAATATGTGAGGTATTGTCTAGAGTCTCATGTAACTTGGAAGTGTTGGCTGCCTTTTTGTGATTCAGTTGAAGCGAGTAAGGGGAAAAAAGGGTGTAAAATGTAGGAAAGAGGAGGTCAGGAGCACTGTAATCTCTGTGGGGTGTTTAGGGTGTGCTATACAGGGGGTGCAAAGCGAACTCCTCATACCTACTGGTCTGAAAGTGCTGGGCTACGGAAATTAAGTGAAGTATTGCCTAGAGTCTGATGCTGCTAAGGTGAGCTGGTGCTGGACTTGGGGATTAAGGCGTGAGTGCAAATTGTGTGTGTTATGCTGTGAAGTCAGTCATGTGCCGTGGCCGCTGCAGTACACCTGTGGAAGTAATGTCAGCATGTGTTTATATCTAGTAGGATGAAGTACTGACTCGTACTGGTCAGAAAGTCCTGGAGTACGGAATATATGTGAGGTCCTGTCTAGAGTCATGCTGCTAAGCTGAGCTGCTGCCAGAATCAGGGATGAAAGTGTGAGCCCAAACTGTGTGTCATATGCTGTGAAGTCAGGTGTTCTAGGCACTGCGCCATACCTGTCAAAGTAGTGTGATCATGTAGTTATAGTTACATGGATGAACTTTTGTTTCGAACATTGTAGCTTGTGTATGGTGCTTAGGGGTGTTATAGATGGAGTGTGAAGGTAAATTTGCGCGTATCAAATCAATTCTGTATTTGTAAAGCGCTAACTACTCACTCCTATGGGTCTGATGGCTCTGGGGGCATGAGCTAAGCTGCTGACGGACTTGGGGTAAAGCCGTTGAACTACTGACCCCTACCGGTTTGAAAGTGCAGGGTACAAAAATTAAGTGAGGTATTGCCTAGTGTGTCATGTTGTTAAATTGAGCTGCTCCTGGACACTTGGATGAAACTGTGAGCCTAAACTGTGTGTGCTATGCTGTGAAGTCATGTGCTCTGGGCGCTGTGCCACACCTGTCCAACTTGTATATGGTGCTTAGGTGGTGTTGTATAGGGAGTGCAAAGGTAAATCAATACTGTATTTGTAAAGCGTAATCTACTCAGAGCCGGGCATCAAAGCGAGAGCTCTGTGCTGCAAAGTGAGATGGTCTGGACGCTGTGCCACAGCTGTGTGGAGAATACATTCTGGCTAGGATCCCGGAGTTGCCGTTATCTGGCCCTAAAATAGCGGGCCTAAGTTGTAAGTTCTAGGCTGGTTCTAAAAAGAGCCCTTGTGTTCATTAGTTGGAGCTACATATAAGTTCGGATGCACAGCTTCAAGTTATTCAGGAGAATTCGGTTTTCCTGATCTGTGAAGTGTACTCCATCACTTCTGTAGATGTCCGCCATATCAAAACGTATGTTATTGTTGTAGATGGACCCCATTTTGTAGTCTCTGAGGTATGCAGACACAGCTTTGTTGACTTACTTCCGAGATTTTCCAATCTGAGGACAAAAGCGTTTGGACCATTTCCACTTCTGTCTTTGGCATATATTGGAATGTACAAAGACAGTTTGAGGCAACAGTAACATCAATTGTCCAAAGGTGTCCTTCATAAGCATTTTCAAACCTACCCCAGTCAATGTGCCTAGGTCGTTTCCACCACAGTGCGCAATCACGAGGTCAGGGTGTTGGAGATGCAAACAGGTTTTAAATAAAGGCAAAAATTGGTGCCACTTCAATCCTCGCTGTCCAAACCATTTAATGTCCACCTTTTGTAAAACCGAGGTCTAAGTCAATATGTCTCTGTTCTGCATACCTCTTGCACCAGAAAACATAGCTATGTCCTATGATCCACACTAGCATTTTGAAGGTATGGCTGGAAGCTATGGAAAGATGTCTGTAGCTCTTGCAGTTCCTGCGTAGAATAAGAGACATGTTTAAAGATGGGGAACTAGTTTCTTTTCACATACAAAATGGTATCTGATTGGGAGATGAATAGAATTATTTTTTAAAAGTAGGGTACACATTTGTTTTTTGTAAAAGAACCTATGTGATTGGTTAGGAAAAAGCAGTTTGAACGTGGAGTACATATCATAGGATAAAATGTGATCAACTCAACCACACCTGCTACTTGCATTTGGAATGCAGTGTTCGAACTTAAAACAATTGTGAACTTTTAACCTGCACGTGCCATTAGAGGTTCGAGAAAATGTTGAAAAAAAATATTGTTAGGTTTAAAAAAAATGCTGAACTTTTAACCTCCATGTGTTGTAGAATGTTATGGAAAGTGTGTTGATAGAAAACGTTTATTTCTGACTTCTATGTGTACTAGTATATTAAAAAAACTGTTTATATGGAAAATTAGAAATACAGTAATAGAGAGAAGTTTTGAAACCTAAAGAATCAAGGAACTATTCTAATTTCTTCTTTATTACCTACTGGTGGTTGCCAGTAGGTAGTTATAGTTAGGACCGAGTTTCAATAGGAAGAGCATTTTTTGTTTTGCTTATAACTTTGGCGTTGGTTGATGTATCTTCATGACATTTTCAAAACTAATTCTATGTTCATATCAGCTCCTATGTCAAAAGTTTGGGGGTGATTTGTGAAGGGGGGCCTAGATAAAAGGGGGTCCCAAAACGTGTTTTCTCCATGTTAATTTCAATAGGAAACTTTAGACAAGACTACAGGTCGAATGGGTGAATAGAATTACCCCAAATTTGGCAGGGTTTTGGTCTAGAAAGCATGCTTTTGTTTATTTGTTGTAAATCCGTTCAGTAGTTTTTGAGAAATATTGAAATTTACAGATATCGATATTTGTGAATTCTGCCATCTGATTGGCTGAGGCGTTACGAGCACGAGCTTGCTACTTATTGGCTGCGAGCGCTGAGAGTGGTTGCATCTAGGAAGTGTTGGCCGCCATTTCGTGATTCCATTGAAGTGAGTAAGGAGAAAAAAGAGCAAAAAAAGTTGGAAAAGAGGGTAGGAGCACTGTAACCTCTGTGGGGGAGAGCGAACGGAAGTTACCGCTCTGAAAATACGGTGTTGCTCAGAGTGACATGGTGCTGATATGATATGGTTCTACTCTCGGGTATGAAACCGAGAGCCTAATCTGTGAGGTCATTGCTGTAAAGTGATGTAGTCTGGTCTTTGTAGCATACGTGTGCAAGTAGTGTTAGTAGGAGTTTATACCATACAGGGAGTGGGAAGCGAACTACTGACCGCTTTTGTGCGTTTATTCTATACCGAAAGCGGGAAGCGAAGTACTCAAGCCTACCAGTGTGAAAGACTTGGGGATGAAACCGAGGCAGTTGCTGTAAAGGGATGGGTTCTGGGCACTGTAGTAGTAGTATACATGTGCAAGTAGTGTTAGTAGGCATTTATACCATACAGGAAGTGGGAAGCGAACTACTGACCGGTACCATGTGTTTATACTATACCAGAAGTGGGAAGGGAAGAACTGGTGTGAAGAGTCGGGGATCAAACCTAGCTGATTGGTGTAAATTGATGGGCTCTGGGCGTTGAATGATACTAGCCGCTGTTGTATAAGTGTGTAAGTAGTAATAGTATGCGTTTATAGTATATAGGGAGTGGGAAGCAAACTACTCACTCCTACTGGTGTGAAGACTCTGGGATTAAACCGTCAGCCTAAATTGTGAGCTCATTGCTATAAAGTGATGTGCTCTGGGCACTGTGGCAGACCTGTGGAAGTAGTGTTAGTTTGTGTTTATGCAATACAGGGAGTGGGAAGTGAACTACTCACCACTACCGTTGTCAAGACTCGTGGATGAAACCTTGAGCTCATTGCTGTAAAGTCATGTGGTCGGTGTAGTATTCCAATGTAAGTTATAGTAGAATGTTAGTATGTGATTCTAGTAGAATCTAAATATGTAATGTTAGAATGTATGGCTGTCATGAGGGGAACCTTGCTGAGTTTGTACACGGTGCTGGAGAAGACTGTTGCCTTTCTGTCTGCTCCTGTTGGTGGCTGTTTCAGGTGTCTTGTTTTCCGGTAATAAATCTACTTATTGGATCCACTGATGTCTGCCTCTTTACTACATATATTTGCCGACAAGCGGGAGAAGGTAAAAAGAAGGCAGCACTCACCAATATTTCAAAATTGCTTGCGTTGTGCTAAAGATCCGTTTTCTTTGTGTAGCTTTTTCTACTCATGCCAGGGTCGTTGGCTTATTGAACTATGTCATCAGACTTCTGGTAGGATTTATATTTTTAGATTTTGCGCTTCCTCTGCTTCTTCACTACATTCTGGTTGCTGTACTACATGTGTGCAAGTAGTTTTAGTATGCGTGTATACTAACAAATGCATCATAGTCCTAGGGAGGGCGACCTCTCAGGTTGAGCTCATACAATGTCCCGGGGTGTGCATTCGCGGCACATTTGTGTTTGCTTTTAGAGGGTGGATGCATGTCTTCCACCCTGTGATAGCAAATCCTTGTTTGACTACTTGAAGCGAGAGGAGGAAAACCTCATATCGCTTTAATAGAGGGGATGCGGATGGTAAAAATGGAGAGAAAAAAAAAACAAAAAAAGAAAAGCGGGGTCTCACCCGTTTATTTAAATGAGGCACCTGGTGGGTAATGTTCCGTAGCCAATCCAATTATTATATTGCGGGGTTTCTGTAGGACTGGGGATCTTAATGTCACATGTAAATTAGGTGCAGGTTCTGGTGTGAACCTGGGCTTCTATGGGAATTCACAAGGGCATATTACCAAGCCCATTATCGCCACTTTAACGGCTATAATGTTAACGCCATTCTTTGATAATATAGTCCTACATTATTAGCTATGGGAAAATCTTGCATGTACCTGTGCACCCAGGGTGCTGCACCCCAGCCCCGTCCCCCGCAGTGTGTTCAATTGTAGTTCCTGCACACCGAGGTTTCACTGCTCACCTGCCCCCACCGGTGTGTCTCACGACGTGTTAGTGGCAAGCTCCGAGTCCGGGGTACTTTATACAGGAGGAGAGCAGGTCTCCGGTCGGGAACAGTGTCTTGATACCACGATGGAAAGTGTCAGAATGCTCGGGGCATTATCGCGGGGGGTGCTCCCACTCTGCCCATCTTGAGCCAATCAATTTAGTGTCTTAAAAGGAAGAAATAATTTAATGGTGGAAACGTCTGGAGGTAAATGAAGGTTTATTTCAAGTTTGATAGAAAACAGGAGTTGAGTGCATCCTTCGTTTTTGAAGTACGATCTACCAACTGTTAGTGGTAATCGTGGTTGAAAGAGAAGTTGGAGTGCACGAGAATTCACAAGGTTAAATAATAATACATTATATGAAGGCTCACATAGAAAGGAACAGAGCGCATGGTAGAAGCATAATGTGCGCGTGTAATGCAGTGGCAAAAGGCTGTGTGCATGTACACTTAGTAACAAGCTCACTACAGTGCCCTAAAAGCCAATGCCACATGTCTGTAGTGCAGCGCTGCCCGCTGGCTCAGGCCTACAGTATGGTCCCGAAGGTCCTTAAAATGACACAGAGATGTGACTGAATAAGGTCAAAGATCACATCATTACGTTCGGCAACATCGCTAATTCGCACGTGCGCACTCAGGCTGATGCACCCCACCTCTCCCGCAGCACCTCGCTCAACAGGTGTCTGTAGGGCAGCGCTGCCAGCTGGCTCAGACCTACAGTATGGTCCAGCAGGTCTTTAAAATGAGACAGAGATGAGACAGAATCAGGTCAGAGATCACATCATTAGGCACGGCAACAACGCTTTTTCGCACCTGCGCAGCCAGGCTGATGCACCATACCCCTCCCGCCGCACCGCGCTCAATTGAAGGCCCTGTTTACACAGGCCGCTCTGCTCACCTGCTGTCATTGTTGTGTGAGCAAACACTGCCGGCAGAAGTGCTCACAATTCAGCTGGAGTGATGGTTTCAGGATGGTGTACACCTCATTGATCCCTTTCGAAGACGACAGGCAGTAGGGCTCACAATTTAGAGCCAGTGTTGATTGCCAGGATGGTGTACACCTCATGGATCCCTTCTTTTTAATTGCGCATTGTGATATGCGAGGTGGATGCGGCCATATCACCTGAGGCAGTGTGGAAGAAGAGGAACATTTGGCGGACACTGCTGATGATGTCACATATTACATCACTCATGACATGGTCAGTGACATCACTGATGACATCACTGATGACATCTCAAATGACATCACTCATGACATCAACCATGTGACAATCTGATGCACAAACTGATGCCCTAATATAAACTTTGATACACCCATTCTAAAATGCTGACTACTATTTTTGAAATCATACACAGAAGAATGCCATACACTACATAGCACTCACTATTTTCTAGGTCTACACACACATCCAGTCACTTATACATGTAGTTACTCATCAATACAGGACTATAATATGCACTCATACATCTATACAAGCAGTCGCACTGCACTACTCATCCATAGAGTTATTCACACACCTAGCCAGTAATGCAAAGAATCAATCAAAAACCCATTTACTCATGTATACAGTTATACACACCAACTCCATTATTTACATACAGACCACATCATTTATTTATACAGATACTAACACATATTTACTGTCTTATACAATCATTGATAGAAGCAGACACTTATTTATACACCCACTCTTCAAATAAGTTAGTCTCACGTATAGTCATTTATATACTCCAACACTCACATATAGTGCCTTAAAACATATGTAGTGAGTCACAAATATACCACTGAGACATTCATTCACTCACCAATACTCCCATACACACACTAACTCACCCATACAGCCCTTTCCAGATGCACTTTTTAATCCATACAATCAGTGAATCACCTACTCAGACATCTATTCACAGACTCATAAACCCCCCACCCACCTACACAGACACTCAGGGACCCTTACAGATACTCAGACAACAAATCCATAACCTATATAGACACTCATGTAGCTATTCAGAAACCCATGCATTTGCTTACACACCAACTGAGACTAACACAGACTTTCACACAGTTTAGTCAGTAACCCATGCATTCAGTAACACACGTTCAATCACTCACTTGTACAGTCAGTCACGCACCGATGAAATAATCCCTTTAGGCACTTGCAAATGCGTTCATTCTTCAATACACCTTGGCATAGATATATATAAAACATGTTTAAACTTTACAGAAACACACATTCACTGGATGATGTCATGAGTGATGTCATGAGTGATGTCATTTGAGATATCATCAGAGATGTCATCATTGATGTCACTGACCATGTCATGAGTGATGTAATATGTGACATAATCAGCAGTGCATTGTGGGGGCGCAAGTTATAGTTAGCTCAACTAACTATAACAGGCGAATTTCTCTGGTTTTATATGAGTCAAATGTTCAACTAACTATAACGTCCCTGAAACCTATGTTTTTTTAGTGATATATATATATATATATATGATACGTGCCTACATATATGTGTAATATATAAAAACATACAAATACCTGTTGGAGCTCCGTGAATAATTGATATGAGCAACGAAATTAGTCATGGTGCAAACCTATGCATGTGTTTATGCATGTATCCATTTATTTATTTATATACTAAGGGCCTTATTTATGAAGGTCTTGCGCCGCCGGTGCGTCGCTTTTAAAATGGGAAAAAGTGATGCACCAGTGGCGCAAGGCCTTCATAAATGAGGCCCTAAGTTAGTTAACAAAAGGATGAGGATTGTAACTGATCAACAGTATTTAGATGTCTGTAGCTCTTGCAGTTCCTGCGTAGAATAAGAGACATGTTTAAAGATGGGGAACTAGTTTCTTTTCACATACAAAATGGTATCTGATTGGGAGATGAATAGAATTATTTTTTAAAAGTAGGGTACACATTTGTTTTTTGTAAAAGAACCTATGTGATTGGTTAGGAAAAAGCAGTTTGAACGTGGAGTACATATCATAGGATAAAATGTGATCAACTCAACCACACCTGCTACTTGCATTTGGAATGCAGTGTTCGAACTTAAAACAATTGTGAACTTTTAACCTGCACGTGCCATTAGAGGTTCGAGAAAATGTTGAAAAAAAATATTGTTAGGTTTAAAAAAATTGCTGAACTTTTAACCTCCATGTGTTGTAGAATGTTATGGAAAGTGTGTTGATAGAAAACGTTTATTTCTGACTTCTATGTGTACTAGTATATTAAAAAAACTGTTTATATGGAAAATTAGAAATACAGTAATAGAGAGAAGTTTTGAAACCTAAAGAATCAAGGAACTATTCTAATTTCTTCTTTATTACCTACTGGTGGTTGCCAGTAGGTAGTTATAGTTAGGACCGAGTTTCAATAGGAAGAGCATTTTTTGTTTTGCTTATAACTTTGGCGTTGGTTGATGTATCTTCATGACATTTTCAAAACTAATTCTATGTTCATATCAGCTCCTATGTCAAAAGTTTGGGGGTGATTTGTGAAGGGGGGCCTAGATAAAAGGGGGTCCCAAAACGTGTTTTCTCCATGTTAATTTCAATAGGAAACTTTAGACAAGGCTACAGGTCGAATGGGTGAATAGAATTACCCCAAATTTGGCAGGGTTTTGGTCTAGAAAGCATGCTTTTGTTTATTTGTTGTAAATCCGTTCAGTAGTTTTTGAGAAATATTGAAATTTACAGATATCGATATTTGTGAATTCTGCCATCTGATTGGCTGAGGCGTTACGAGCACGAGCTTGCTGCTTATTGGCTGCGAGCGCTGAGAGTGGTTGCATCTAGGAAGTGTTGGCCGCCATTTCGTGATTCCATTGAAGTGAGTAAGGAGAAAAAAGAGCAAAAAAGTTGGAAAAGAGGGTAGGAGCACTGTAACCTCTGTGGGGGAGAGCGAACGGAAGTTACCGCTCTGAAAATACGGTGTTGCTCAGAGTGACATGGTGCTGATATGATATGGTTCTACTCTCGGGTATGAAACCGAGAGCCTAATCTGTGAGGTCATTGCTGTAAAGTGATGTAGTCTGGTCTTTGTAGCATACGTGTGCAAGTAGTGTTAGTAGGAGTTTATACCATACAGGGAGTGGGAAGCGAACTACTGACCGCTTTTGTGCGTTTATTCTATACCGAAAGCGGGAAGCGAAGTACTCAAGCCTACCAGTGTGAAAGACTTGGGGATGAAACCGAGGCAGTTGCTGTAAAGGGATGGGTTCTGGGCACTGTAGTAGTAGTATACATGTGCAAGTAGTGTTAGTAGGCATTTATACCATACAGGGAGTGGGAAGCGAACTACTGACCGGTACCATGTGTTTATACTATACCAGAAGTGGGAAGGGAAGAACTGGTGTGAAGAGTCGGGGATCAAACCTAGCTGATTGGTGTAAATTGATGGGCTCTGGGCGTTGAATGATACTAGCCGCTGTTGTATAAGTGTGTAAGTAGTAATAGTATGCGTTTATAGTATATAGGGAGTGGGAAGCAAACTACTCACTCCTACTGGTGTGAAGACTCTGGGATTAAACCGTCAGCCTAAATTGTGAGCTCATTGCTATAAAGTGATGTGCTCTGGGCACTGTGGCAGACCTGTGGAAGTAGTGTTAGTTTGTGTTTATGCAATACAGGGAGTGGGAAGTGAACTACTCACCACTACCGTTGTCAAGACTCGTGGATGAAACCTTGAGCTCATTGCTGTAAAGTCATGTGGTCGGTGTAGTATTCCAATGTAAGTTATAGTAGAATGTTAGTATGTGATTCTAGTAGAATCTAAATATGTAATGTTAGAATGTATGGCTGTCATGAGGGGAACCTTGCTGAGTTTGTACACGGTGCTGGAGAAGACTGTTGCCTTTCTGTCTGCTCCTGTTGGTGGCTGTTTCAGGTGTCTTGTTTTCCGGTAATAAATCTACTTATTGGATCCACTGATGTCTGCCTCTTTACTACATATATTTGCCGACAAGCGGGAGAAGGTAAAAAGAAGGCAGCACTCACCAATATTTCAAAATTGCTTGCGTTGTGCTAAAGATCCGTTTTCTTTGTGTAGCTTTTTCTACTCATGCCAGGGTCATTGGCTTATTGAACTATGTCATCAGACTTCTGGTAGGATTTATATTTTTAGATTTTGCGCTTCCTCTGCTTCTTCACTACATTCTGGTTGCTGTACTACATGTGTGCAAGTAGTTTTAGTATGCGTGTATACTAACAAATGCATCATAGTCCTAGGGAGGGCGACCTCTCAGGTTGAGCTCATACAATGTCCCGGGGTGTGCATTCGCGGCACATTTGTGTTTGCTTTTAGAGGGTGGATGCATGTCTTCCACCCTGTGATAGCAAATCCTTGTTTGACTACTTGAAGCGAGAGGAGGAAAACCTCATATCGCTTTAATAGAGGGGATGCGGATGGTAAAAATGGAGAGAAAAAAAAAACAAAAAAAGAAAAGCGGGGTCTCACCCGTTTATTTAAATGAGGCACCTGGTGGGTAATGTTCCGTAGCCAATCCAATTATTATATTGCGGGGTTTCTGTAGGACTGGGGATCTTAATGTCACATGTAAATTAGGTGCAGGTTCTGGTGTGAACCTGGGCTTCTATGGGAATTCACAAGGGCATATTACCAAGCCCATTATCGCCACTTTAACGGCTATAATGTTAACGCCATTCTTTGATAATATAGTCCTACATTATTAGCTATGGGAAAATCTTGCATGTACCTGTGCACCCAGGGTGCTGCACCCCAGCCCCGTCCCCCGCAGTGTGTTCAATTGTAGTTCCTGCACACCGAGGTTTCACTGCTCACCTGCCCCCACCGGTGTGTCTCACGACGTGTTAGTGGCAAGCTCCGAGTCCGGGGTACTTTATACAGGAGGAGAGCAGGTCTCCGGTCGGGAACAGTGTCTTGATACCACGATGGAAAGTGTCAGAATGCTCGGGGCATTATCGCGGGGGGTGCTCCCACTCTGCCCATCTTGAGCCAATCAATTTAGTGTCTTAAAAGGAAGAAATAATTTAATGGTGGAAACGTCTGGAGGTAAATGAAGGTTTATTTCAAGTTTGATAGAAAACAGGAGTTGAGTGCATCCTTCGTTTTTGAAGTACGATCTACCAACTGTTAGTGGTAATCGTGGTTGAAAGAGAAGTTGGAGTGCACGAGAATTCACAAGGTTAAATAATAATATATTATATGAAGGCTCACATAGACAGGAACAGAGCGCATGGTAGAAGCATAATGTGCGCGTGTAATGCAGTGGCAAAAGGCTGTGTGCATGTACACTTAGTAACAAGCTCACTACAGTGCCCTAAAAGCCAATGCCACATGTCTGTAGTGCAGCGCTGCCCGCTGGCTCAGGCCTACAGTATGGTCCCGAAGGTCCTTAAAATGACACAGAGATGTGACTGAATAAGGTCAAAGATCACATCATTACGTTCGGCAACATCGCTTATTCGCATGTGCGCACTCAGGCTGATGCACCCCACCTCTCCCGCAGCACCTCGCTCAACAGGTGTCTGTAGGGCAGCGCTGCCAGCTGGCTCAGACCTACAGTATGGTCCAGCAGGTCTTTAAAATGAGACAGAGATGAGACAGAATCAGGTCAGAGATCACATCATTAGGCACGGCAACAACGCTTTTTCGCACCTGCGCAGCCAGGCTGATTCACCATACCCCTCCCGCCGCACCGCGCTCAATTGAAGGCCCTGTATACACAGGCCGCTCTGCTCACCTGCTGTCATTGTTGTGTGAGCAAACACTGCCGGCAGAAGTGCTCACAATTCAGCTGGAGTGATGGTTTCAGGATGGTGTACACCTCATTGATCCCTTTCGAAGACGACAGGCAGTAGGGCTCACAATTTAGAGCCAGTGTTGATTGCCAGGATGGTGTACACCTCATGGATCCCTTCTTTTTAATTGCGCATTGTGATATGCGAGGTGGATGCGGCCATATCACCTGAGGCAGTGTGGAAGAAGAGGAACATTTGGCGGACACTGCTGATGATGTCACATATTACATCACTCATGACATGGTCAGTGACATCACTGATGACATCACTGATGACATCTCAAATGACATCACTCATGACATCAACCATGTGACAATCTGATGCACAAACTGATGCCCTAATATAAACTTTGATACACCCATTCTAAAATGCTGACTACTATTTTTGAAACCATACACAGAAGAATGCCATACACTACATAGCACTCACTATTTTCTAGGTCTACACACACATCCAGTCACTTATACATGTAGTTACTCATCAATACAGGACTATAATATGCACTCATACATCTATACAAGCAGTCGCACTGCACTACTCATCCATAGAGTTATTCACACACCTAGCCAGTAATGCAAAGAATCAATCAAAAACCCATTTACTCATGTATACAGTTATACACACCAACTCCATTATTTACATACAGACCACATCATTTATTTATACAGATACTAACACATATTTACTGTCTTATACAATCATTGATAGAAGCAGACACTTATTTATACACCCACTCTTCAAATAAGTTAGTCTCACGTATAGTCATTTATATACTCCAACACTCACATATAGTGCCTTAAAACATATGTAGTGAGTCACAAATATACCACTGAGACATTCATTCACTCACCAATACTCCCATACACACACTAACTCACCCATACAGCCCTTTCCAGATGCACTTTTTAATCCATACAATCAGTGAATCACCTACTCAGACATCTATTCACAGACTCATAAACCCCCCCACCCACCTACACAGACACTCAGGGACCCTTACAGATACTCAGACAACAAATCCATAACCTATATAGACACTCATGTAGCTATTCAGAAACCCATGCATTTGCTTACACACCAACTGAGACTAACACAGACTTTCACACAGTTTAGTCAGTAACCCATGCATTCAGTAACACACGTTCAATCACTCACTTGTACAGTCAGTCACGCACCGATGAAATAATCCCTTTAGGCACTTGCAAATGCGTTCATTCTTCAATACACCTTGGCATAGATATATATAAAACATGTTTAAACTTTACAGAAACACACATTCACTGGATGATGTCATGAGTGATGTCATGAGTGATGTCATTTGAGATATCATCAGAGATGTCATCATTGATGTCACTGACCATGTCATGAGTGATGTAATATGTGACATAATCAGCAGTGCATTGTGGGGGCGCAAGTTATAGTTAGCTCAACTAACTATAACAGGCGAATTTCTCTGGTTTTATATGAGTCAAATGTTCAACTAACTATAACGTCCCTGAAACCTATGTTTTTTTAGTGATATATATATATATATATGATACGTGCCTACATATATGTGTAATATATAAAAACATACAAATACCTGTTGGAGCTCAGTGAATAATTGATATGAGCAACGAAATTAGTCATGGTGCAAACCTATGCATGTGTTTATGCATTTATCCATTTATTTATTTATATACTAAGGGCCTTATTTATGAAGGTCTTGCGCCGCCGGTGCGTCGCTTTTAAAATGGGAAAAAGTGATGCACCAGTGGCGCAAGGCCTTCATAAATGAGGCCCTAAGTTAGTTAACAAAAGGATGAGGATTGTAACTGATCAACAGTATTTAGATGTCTGTAGCTCTTGCAGTTCCTGCGTAGAATAAGAGACATGTTTAAAGATGGGGAACTAGTTTCTTTTCACATACAAAATGGTATCTGATTGGGAGATGAATAGAATTATTTTTTAAAAGTAGGGTACACATTTGTTTTTTGTAAAAGAACCTATGTGATTGGTCAGGAAAAAGCAGTTTGAACGTGGAGTACATATCATAGGATAAAATGTGATCAACTCAACCACACCTGCTACTTGCATTTGGAATGCAGTGTTCGAACTTAAAACAATTGTGAACTTTTAACCTGCACGTGCCATTAGAGGTTCGAGAAAATGTTGAAAAAAAATATTGTTAGGTTTAAAAAAATTGCTGAACTTTTAACCTCCATGTGTTGTAGAATGTTATGGAAAGTGTGTTGATAGAAAACGTTTATTTCTGACTTCTATGTGTACTAGTATATTAAAAAAACTGTTTATATGGAAAATTAGAAATACAGTAATAGAGAGAAGTTTTGAAACCTAAAGAATCAAGGAACTATTCTAATTTCTTCTTTATTACCTACTGGTGGTTGCCAGTAGGTAGTTATAGTTAGGACCGAGTTTCAATAGGAAGAGCATTTTTTGTTTTGCTTATAACTTTGGCGTTGGTTGATGTATCTTCATGACATTTTCAAAACTAATTCTATGTTCATATCAGCTCCTATGTCAAAAGTTTGGGGGTGATTTGTGAAGGGGGGCCTAGATAAAAGGGGGTCCCAAAACGTGTTTTCTCCATGTTAATTTCAATAGGAAACTTTAGACAAGGCTACAGGTCGAATGGGTGAATAGAATTACCCCAAATTTGGCAGGGTTTTGGTCTAGAAAGCATGCTTTTGTTTATTTGTTGTAAATCCGTTCAGTAGTTTTTGAGAAATATTGAAATTTACAGATATCGATATTTGTGAATTCTGCCATCTGATTGGCTGAGGCGTTACGAGCACGAGCTTGCTGCTTATTGGCTGCGAGCGCTGAGAGTGGTTGCATCTAGGAAGTGTTGGCCGCCATTTCGTGATTCCATTGAAGTGAGTAAGGAGAAAAAAGAGCAAAAAAAGTTGGAAAAGAGGGTAGGAGCACTGTAACCTCTGTGGGGGAGAGCGAACGGAAGTTACCGCTCTGAAAATACGGTGTTGCTCAGAGTGACATGGTGCTGATATGATATGGTTCTACTCTCGGGTATGAAACCGAGAGCCTAATCTGTGAGGTCATTGCTGTAAAGTGATGTAGTCTGGTCTTTGTAGCATACGTGTGCAAGTAGTGTTAGTAGGAGTTTATACCATACAGGGAGTGGGAAGCGAACTACTGACCGCTTTTGTGCGTCATAAATGAGGCCCTAAGTTAGTTAACAAAAGGATGAGGATTGTAACTGATCAACAGTATTTAGTACCAGCTTAACATTTGGCTGCTGATTCATTAAATACTTGCTTTTTTTAACCATGAATGCATTTCTCTCTGTTAAGTGCCAAGATCACTTAAGAGAAAAAAATGGCGATATGTCCCAAGTACATTGCGCCATCAAGTGTCTGTTTTGAAATATGCGATTGAAACAATGCATTTTCATAATTGTTTTGGATAATGTATAGGCAAAGCAGCAATGCATATTTTTGGATTCTTTGAAATTGAATTTGACAGTAAAAATGTGCAATGTATGTTTAGTTGTGTTTAGATGCGATTTTGAGATAGTACTTTTGGAATGAAACACTTCTTGGCTATTTTTTTCCTATGGTGTAAATGCAGGCGCACTGCTATATCAGGGAAATTGAGCAATTATTTCAGACTTGCCCTCCAATGTAAGCTCTGCCAGCTTTGATTACAGCTTTGGAGCAACTGAGCTTGCAACCGAGCACTGAGGTTCAAAGCCATTCTGAGCCTATAGTTTGAATTTGGTTGCAAGCCTTTAATATTCATCCAAAAGCACATATACTCTTCATCTCATTAACTTTTCTTTTGTATCCTAATGAGTATTGTTGTGTTCACCCCACAAGGTCAAGTACTTGGGTACTCAACCCTGTGAAAAATGTTCATTTAAGTCCCAAATTGCAGGATGCCCTGATTTGAACTGGGGAATGGAGGCTTTGGCTGTATTATGGCCACCCATCCAGATCAGAAACCACCAGCCCCTCAGTCTGTAGCATACTAGGGAAATAAATGCCAGGGTGATACAATGGCCAGTCTGGACACGCATATTGGTAGGTAACAAAGTTTCTGTCAGCTGTAACAGCACCTTGGAGATTTGAGGTCTGACCTCACAAAGTGGTGGAGAGTCTTGTCACCAATGGTGTGGAGACCCTTTATGTTGTCGAGTACTCATGGTATGCAGTTTCAGTCCCATCTGTACACTAAAGTTGCAGACAGTATTTGTGAATTCCAACAGTCAGGTCTGAGATCAGTTGTAGGCAGATCTGCCCTTTAGCTTATTAAACTCAGACTAGTTCACTCAAATCACAAACTGTGCAGGAAGGTGGAGAGGAGCTAGGAGATGCCAACACGAGACACTCTAAAACAAAGGTGCAAAATCAAGGAAGGGAGCTTAACTACTTATTAAACTGTGGAAGGTAACCTTTCCCTGGAATTATGGTGAAGAGGAATGTTATAATCTACTGCTGCATTTCCCTTCTCTATGGTTCCCTTATCTACTGCTCAGCCAGTGTGTGTGTTGATGTGCCTGAGGATGTCTAGAATGTTGGAAGTATGATGAGGTCGTGGAATGTTGGGTGCTTGGGGAGCTGTGGAGTGTCAGTTGGTGGCAGGCTGAGCAGGACAGAGGCTGCTCCTGGTGGGGCGCATATGGACTTACCATCATCCTATGGATATTGATGTTATTATCTTATCAATAAATCTAATGAATATATCTACTCATCATCTGGTCTCTAAGGACTATCTTATTTATAATACTGGCGACGAGGTAAAAGGAACTACGTGTTGGTGAAGGATTACCCTGGATTACCTGGACTAACCAAAGGAATATAAACTTTTGGATTGGAATCCAAGGAAAAATACATAAGGTAAAGGAAAAGAATAAGGATACGTTAAACAAACGCTTTGGTACGCCCCACCAGTGTTCTTAGGCAACAGGACAGCCTGCAGTCCAGAGCTTTTAAAGTTTGTTGGTTTTCCTATGAATTAAGGATTTGGACTTACTAGCCTTGCATTTGGACTTACTAGCCTTGCATTTGGATTTACTAGCCCTGCATTTTTCTATTATTATGACTTTCACATGTTGTATGTGCCAGTGTACTGTGGAGATTACTTTGGATGGCAGTTTCCTTGTCCTACTGCCGTTTTAAATCTTTAATTTTGGTGCGCTTTCCTGCGGCTGTGGATTTAACCTGGGACCAAAGGCGGCATTCGTGTGTGAAGCGGACTGTGGAGATCTGACCTGACAGGCGGCAGCTGGTGAGTTTTCTCTTCGCGCTACAAATGAGTGAAGCGGACTGGCTGCGGCTGTGGAAGCAAGGTCGGGAGCTGAGTGTCTTCTCGCAATGTGTTTTGGGACATTTTAGATAGGCTAATGAATTTTACATTGTTAGTCAACTCACCGTATGCTGCGCCTGTGACGGTTGTGGCGGTTGGTCGGCAGAGCTCTTTCCAGTTCCCCTGCTAACGTCCTTCTGATGACGTTGTGGGAATTCTTCTGTGTATTGGTGATTCTTGTGACGTATAGTTACGAGGGTGTTCCGAGGTGTCTTCACGCTAAAGGTGAAAACGTGGCCTTTCTCCCTTGGAAAATGACGCTGAATGGCGCCGTGGCGGCCATCTTTACACTTTGGGAAGGATCTTTTTGTTTTACTGAGGATCGCGATGTTTGGGATTATAATTCTATGGACATCATCGAGTCATTGGGTATTTCAACTTTAGCCATGATGTCTTTCAGTCCCTTGTTAATTGACAGTGGTTCTATGGTGTCCTTGTTGATACCATTACTCGACACTGGACTTAATGGGCTTCTACCTTGTGGGCTAATAGGAACCACTTTTATGAACTTTATGATGGGAGATCTTGAGTTCATCCAAAGAAGGTTATTGGAAGTCACTCAAACGATGCATGTTTGTTGGAATGTTACTGTCAAGTCTTGGACTGTTGTACTGGTAGCGCAATTGCGTGGAAACACTGGATCTATCCTGTACCACATGGACTTCGGGTTAGAGGTTACAAGAATTTCGGGTGAGAAATCGTTCATAGACAACGGTGACTACGTTTTTTGTTTTAATTTGTTATGTTACTGTTGCTTTGTCCTATTTTCAACTGGGTGTTTACAATTTTGTAATGTGGGCATATTGCAAGTGTTGCAAGATCATTCTGTTGTTTTTACCTATTTACAACGGTGTGTTTGCAGTATTGTATGGAGGCATGTTGCACTTGTCACGGATTCTTTCTGTTTGTTTTTGTTTTTGAATTTATATGGAAGAGAGGAGGAGAGTGTGTGTTGTGTTTATTGTCTTTACTTGCATACTTGGTTTGGTGTGGTTTTTCGTTATGGGTTGCCCTGAGTTTGGGGTGTAGTGTTTATCACTGGTTTTTCCTGGATTCACATTTTGTGTGTTCCTTTGGTTTTTCAACCACTTATTGTGGGTATGGTTTCAGATTTTTCTGTGTTACTTGAATGACTTTTGATTTGCCAATCTACTTCACTTTTAGTTTCGGTGGATGAATGTCTTTCTGTTTTGGTCTGCGTGGAGTAAACATCTTCACATGAAGTTCTCTGCATTTACACTCACTGTTTGGTTGGTGGGTGAATGGTTTTCCTGATTGGTTATTGTGGTTTGGTCTGCGTGGAGTAAACACCTTCTCTTGAGGTTACTTTGCGTGTACACTCACTGTTTGGTTGGTGGGTGAATGGTTTTTCCTGTACTTTCTTTAAGTGCTATCCTGGGTTAGATTGTGTTGTAGATGACACATTCTTGTGGGTTTTCACTGCTTCTTACCTATTAAATGTTTGTTTTGAAGCAATCTTGGGTTTTACCTGGTTATGAATCTTTTTGAGGTTTTCTTGTTTTACCTACGTTGTGTTGGATTGATTACATTAATACTGTCTGAATTTAATGCTTTCCGGGAACTCATTTATTGTGATTCAAGGTGTGTGATTTCATTGGCATTTGAATTGGCTTACATTTTCATCTTTGTTATATGTACTTGATTCATTTGTTCAGTGTATTTTCATGCATCTTTATTTATCCTTCATTGTGTTTGGTTTCCTTAGGGAGGGGGATGTGTTATAATCTACTGCTGCATTTCCCTTCTCTATGGTTCCCTTATCTACTGCTCAGCCAGTGTGATGTGTTGATACTGATGCACAGGTCTGACAGTGGCAGCTGGCAGGGAATGGGGTGCTGGTGTGTGGGGGGATGAAAAAAAACCACTTAGGGGCAGATTTACAAGCCCCTTGCGGCACTGTTGCGTCTCTTTTAACATGGAAAAAGTGACGCAAATGTGGCGGAAGGGGCTTGTAAATCTGCCCCTTACCATTTTACAGTCGCAGTATCTCTGTCGCGTTGCTTCTCTTCCTGGCAGTCCCGGAACCAGAAAGCACCCAGGCTCCCCTAAGCCAATCGCAACGCTGCAATATAGAGTTGTGATTGGTCTGAGCATTGTGGTTCGGCACTCAGACAGGGAATGGGAGCCTGGGCATGTTCCTTGCCAGGCTGTGTATTGCAAAATGCGCATGATAGCTTGGCCGGGCCAAGACGGACGGCCAAATGGCCATGCACACTTATAGTGTGCACACTGCTCCTCCCTCTCTGACCTCAGCCCCTCTGTGCCCTAACCCAGCATCATAGAGAAGATGAATACAATAATAATCACGCGGTTATTATCATTTTATTTTTATTTTTTCTGCTCTGAGAGCAGTGGGGTGACGCTCCCCTGCCTTAGTGGAGGAATCAACC
The DNA here is from genome assembly GCF_964261635.1 of Lissotriton helveticus. Lineage (NCBI taxonomy): Eukaryota > Metazoa > Chordata > Amphibia > Caudata > Salamandridae > Lissotriton > Lissotriton helveticus. The sequence continues at coordinate 1,789,677,284 of NC_136061.1, forward strand.
CTAGGGGCTGACAGCCAATTTATAAACATAGGAAATACCCTATCAGGCAACAAATAAAAAGACATGTACTTCTACTTTCATCACATCATTTCAACAGTGTCAATGAATTACGGCCTAGTGAGCTGCCAGTATTCACATACGTCCAATGGTTGTGTGCACCTCCAACACACTGTAGTACATTTAGAGCACACACATGAGGTTAATCAAAGAGCTATTGCTGTGGAATAAGAAAAAATATGGGAGGGGGAAGATTTGTAAACACGAAGAATAAAAATAAAACCTCTAATGTGAACTTAAACACACCTAAAGTATTTTTGATATGTGTTGCAAACGAATATTAGAAACTGTTCAATACAAGTACGTTTTTTAGGAAAAAAGCTGCAGTATCTCATAATGTGTACAAACATTCAGAAGGATTTTAGCTTTTCTCTATCTAAGGGGCACAAAAATAAACATATTATCTCTGCTTGTCATTGTAAGTTATTAAAATCAAGCAGAAGAAAGAAAATAAACTGTTGCCCCTTTGCCCAATTTGCCCTTTTCTTGACTCCCCCCTTTTCCCTTTTCCCAATAGTTTGGTCCTCCTGACCAAAGTAGAATGTTAGAGAATGTTGATTTGATGATGTGAGACCTTTTTTATGGGACACATCTGAGCTATGTGTTCCTGAAGTATTTTAACGGTGAAACAAAGAAGATTATTTTACTTCAAGTAATATTTTGGGGTCCTCAACACTGGTGACGACCTCCAGCAAACAGCATCCAGGCTGCGCAGTAGAGAGCTGTTCACAGTTACCCTCGTTGAAGGAATTTGATCCTTGATGTGCTACCTCAGGTATGCTGCAGTTTATTTCACAGATTGTGTCCATCTACTCAATTCTGTCCCCCAGGGGAAGCAAACCTGAGCTGACATGCATATACCATGAATACTGTAAGCACTACAGCTTGTATGGTACGACCAATGAGGACATAGTACTAGTAGCACTGTGATGCTGGAAGCCCTCTTGGTGCTATCTGAATTTCCAGCTAATATCTCATTTTGTCTCTGAAGAAGGAAAAGTGATTTTTATTGTCATTGCCTGAGGCTATTAGGAACACATGTGAGCAGAGTGGGTTATGGCACCTTGCAAGCTCTGTCTCTCAGCCCTGAAATATATTGTGAGAGCTCCGTGTTAAAGAAACCTTTTACCTTCTCCAGCTAATTGCTGGCTCTAAGAAGATACGTGTGGGAGCACCTCAGAACTAAGGGGCATATTTACGAGCTCCATGCGCCACCAGTACGTCACTTTTTGTGACATACTGGTGGCGTATCTTACTGCTCCATATTTACAAGGACAGGAAAACCATCCTGCATGACTTTTCCTGTCCTTGTAAATATGGCCCCTTTACATGCAGCACTTTGTGTGAAAGGGGCGTTCCATGGGTGTTGCTGTGGGTGTTCCCACGCAACACCCATGGAACCTGACACATTTCCAGATTTATGAGAATCGTAAATCTGGAAATGGGTGTGAATGATACGCCTCTCAGGGGAGGCATAGGGAGACGCAACGAGGAGTTTTCATTTCTCCTCGTTTTTTCCTCTTTCAATCTCCCCACAACGCAGGCATCCTTGCACCTTAGTGCAAGGGTGCCGGCGCAAACGCATGGCTGCAGTTCGTGTGGCAGCGCAGGGGGAAGCACAGAAATGCAACATATTGTTGTAAATTATGTCCCATCTCTGTGCTTTGAAATTGACTCAGGGGCATATTAGCAAGGACCTGCGATAATTATCGCTCAGCGCTTTTAGCGCGAGTATAATTATCGCAGGCTAACGCTGGATTCCATCGCTGAGATAGCGTGCTATCAGCAATGCTTATCTACCAAGCGATAGGAATCCATGCGTTGGCTGGTAAACAGTGTGATTATCGCTGGAAATCCAGCAATAATCACACTGCAACCAGCGAACCCTTGCTGATAGGGCAGGGTGATCTTAGCCATGGATTGGATTACATGGCTACGTCTGAAAATTAGCAGACGTAAAAAAGCAGCGTTAACCGTGGTTAGCGCTGCTTTTTTTGTCTCTAACAGGGTTAGTGTGAAGCTTGATAATAGGAGAAATGTCGCTTTGCCCTGGAATGCCCACTTTGCATCTCATTAGGGATGCAAAGGGAAGCGTAGTGGAAAAGGGTGCTAACATGCGATTTTCCATGTTAGCACCCTGTTGTTGATAGGGCGATATTTTTATCTCGCTTCTTTGGCTTTTAAAGCCAAAAAAGCGGAGATAAAGCCCTTGATAATATGCCCCTCAGTGCGGTGCAGCAAAATGGCTTGCAGAATGCACTGAGTCCCTTTCATTGTAAATCTGCCCCTAAGTTCTCCTCTCTTTTGCATTTCTTTTGGAGCATAGTATCTCTACTGTGCCTCTACTGTCTATGCCCACTTTCCTGTCAAGAGCAGCATTTCTTTCACGCTTTCAAATATTAGTGATCTAAATATCATGTCAGTCTTGATATGATTACCTTCTCCCTCTAGTGTTCAACCATATGAGTCACAGCCTTCTTCCGTTAATTTGTCTGACGAACGCTGTAAACGTTTGATTCTAGGGGTTTTTTGTGTGACAAGTGACATAACTTTATTTATTGTGCCTGGATCAGCTCCTGTCTCCTAATAGACTCCTTAGAGTGTTCCAGCGATATCTGTTGTGGTTTCCAGTTCTCCTCTAGCGCAATGTCTTTGTCAGTATTTCAACAGAAAAAGACTTCGTAAAAAGCGCAGCTCTTTTTTCAGTCACAATAACTATACAGTTTTCCTGCCATCTAGTGGCAACTGGATATAATTGTCCATTTTCAGCAGTGATGTATATTGCCACTGTCATTTAAAAAAAAAAAAAGTTTATTCTATTAGTGACAGAGGGCCAGATGTAAGACCATTTTATTTTGCACCTCGCAATTTGCTACTAATTGCGAGGCGCAAATTAAAATGTACAACAGTGGATTTACAAGCCCTTTGCGCCACTTTTGCATCACTTTTAACATGGGAAAAGTGACACAAAAGTGGCGCAATTGGTATGTAAATCTGCCCCTGTGTATTTAACAATGTTTGCGATTCCCTATGGGGTCGCAAGTTGCGAGGCTCATTAAAACTAATGAGCTTCTCCCAATTCGCGAGCCCATTGGGAATGACAGGCCCTCCAAGAGATGAAGGCCTGCTGGGCTCAGCAGACCACCATGTGTGGGACTGCTTTTAAATAAAGCTTTTTTTTTCCAAATGCAGCCCTTTTTCTTAAGAGGGAAAACAGGATGCATTTAAAAAAAAAACTTTTTTGTTTCATTTTTTAAGGGCAGGCAATGGTCCCTTTTCGCATTCATTTGCAAAGGGGAAGGAGTCCCATGGGGAACCTTTCCATTTACATCTACATTACCATCTACTTGAAGTAGGTGGTAATTGCGAATGTTTTGCGACCGCCATTGCGGTCGCAAAACATTAGTATTATGGTTTTTAGACTCGCTATTTGGAAGGGAACACCCCTTCCAAATAACGAGTCTCCAAACCTATTAGCGAGTTGCAAATACATTGCGACTCACTAAATAGGCTTTGTGCATGGCCCATGATGTTTTTGCATGAACAAACTGGTTTGCACACCTGTTTGCGCGTGCAAAAACGGGTGGTTCATCTGGCCCAGAATTTTTTCAATTATCTTCTTCTTCATCATCCTTTTATAACTGATCCACATTATTTTCAATGTTAACCCTGGTTTGCAGCGGCAACTTTGTCACAGCCATCACCCTTCCTAAATGATTATTTGAATGTTAATTATTAATCGCCATCGAAGGTGAAAAGTTCTCTATTTTGTGCAAACAACATATTGTGCTTCACAATCGGGGTGCCCATGGACTGAGAATTTTTCACAATTTACCTAACCATGAGGAAGGATGAAGGGAGCAAGGCGATGTTTTCCAGATTGCTTTAAAGAAACTGGAGGACAAATTTGGTGAGAAGATTAATGTAGTCGTAGAATGGCACACATTTTTTAGTCAAGCTCAAGGAACAAATGAGAGTGCAACAAGTTATGTTGATGTTCTCGGAGGCCTAGCTAATACCTGTGAATTCGGAGATCTCTATGACTCATTTATTCATGACCAAATTGTAAAAAGTACTAGCAGTCCTAAAATGAAAGAAAAATTATTGGCTAAAAACCCTAATCTTAAAAAGACTATTAATTAGGAGCACTGAACTGTGTCAAAGAGATGAAGTCATCTAAGAATCAACCTGTTTGCGTTCTTAAGGAGTAGAACAAAAATGAATCTTCAGACTCCAGTTCAAGTAAACAGAAATAATGTTCTTCAGGTGTGGTAATACTGGGTATTTGGCCAATAGCAATTTGTGTGAAGCTAAAACCGCTTCATGTAGGAAATGTGGGGAAAAAACACTGTGCCCTTATGTGCAAGAATTAAACCACAAAACAAATAAATATTGTAGATAATTTGGATGAAGGGATTAATAACCTTGTTTTCCAGGTTAAGAACACTGTAAAAATGGGAGTCATCTACTGTGAAATTTATCTTGCTGTAGAAGTGTTTGCTGATTCTATTTTAACTTTTACTTTCATTAACAAAAAGGTTTAAGATGTGTTTCCTGACTAAGAAGATTAAAGCGTTGAAACACCTGATATCAACCAAAGGGGGGGGGGGGGTTCAATAGGGACCACCGTGAATTCATTTGGATGTTTGTTTTGTGTATCAGTTTCAATGATAGGTCCACAGTTGGGAAGGTGTACATTATAGAATTGGGGGCCAACTAACTTGGCTGGAGACACCATTACGAATTAGGGATCAAATTAGATCCCAATGCTGATAATCCTTTCCTCTTAGTAGAAAGAAGTCTAGGGAGTGAGGATCTCTGTAAAAATTTCCTCAGTGTGTTTTCTGATCAGTTACGTTTATTAAATAATGTTCAGCAAAGGATTAAACTGAACAGTAATGGCACTCCCTGGGAACATAATGTATGTCCTGTTCCAGTTTTCATAATGAAACCTTGTGAACACAGATTTGTGGATGATGGAATCATTGAGCCAACAGAATCTTCAGAGTGGCTTTACCCAGTAGTCCTTGCCAGCAAAGGGGGGGGGAGGGGATGAATTAAACTTTGTGTTGATTTAAGGGGTCTCAATACCATCATATGGGTAGATAGACATCCCCTTCCCTAAACTGATGAGCTACTCAGCTGTTGAAGAAGGCCACATGCTTTAGTGTATCGACCTTTCATCAGCCTACCACCAAGAAGAGCGCCATCCAGATTCAAGACCACTTACCTCCTTTATCACTCCTTCAGGTGCCTATATGTTCAGGGGCAAGCCTTTTGGGCTGCTGTCAGCTGACTCCGTATTTCAGTGCATTATGCAACATGTTCTAAAAGGCATTAATGATGCTGTGTACTTTCAGGATTATATTTTAATCTCTGAGGAAGATGTCAGTGTGCATGACATAACATTGAGGTGTGTTCTTGAGAGTATAAGAGAGGCTGGACTAACTGTCATAAAGGACAAGTGACAGATTTGTGAGGCTCAGTGACATACCTCTGACACACTATCTCTAAAGATGGAATTAAACCAAAATATGACCTGGTAGAGGCTGTGAAGAAAGTGCATGTCTCCAATGGCAAAGATTACTTAAAATCTTTCTTTGACCTTGCAGAATACTACTCTAAACTTGGGAAAAAACTTTGTCAGTGTTGTCTTTCCCTTGAGAACACTCTCTAAGAAAAAGATGTATTTCTTGTGGTCCAATAAGTGCTAAAAGGATTTCAATTAAACCAAAGACAGCATTAGTAAGGCACCCACTTTAGGTTGCTTTGTAGCCAGGAGAAAGACGTTCATTACCACTGACACCAGTTTAAAGGGTCTAGGAGCCACTCTGTCACAAGTTGTAGATCGAGAAGAACATGTTAGCACTTTTTGCTTCATGTCCTTAAATAGTCTCAAATGCAAGTATACTGTCATTTAAAGGGAGGCCTTGACCTGTTTCTGGTCCATAAGACACTTCCATTTCTTCTTGTGGGGCACTCAATCACAAACCCTCAGCCTTTCCATCAACGTAGTCATATTTCCAGGCAGTGTTGAGGATTAGAAGATTATCATGTCAACATAGAGTATTTTCCTGCCCAAAAGAATATACATGCAGATTGCCTCTTAAGATTGCCCCTTAAGGAAACTCAGGATTCAAATAAGGATGACACCTTACGTGACATAATCCTCATTATATCTAATTGTGGAGTGGATATGAGGGAATGGAAGGAGTGAGAACAAAATGATTTGACTCATCTCAAGGTTAGAGAGTATACTTTGAACGATTGACCCAAGCAATTTAACCTCCAGGGTGACAAAAAGCGATACTGGCAGGTGAGGAATGAGCTGAGTATGGTTGATGGCAAACTGATGAGGTTACAGTAGATGATTCATCCTTGCACCCTGTGGGAAACATTTATTGATGTAATCAAGAAGGACAATTAGGGAGATACCTAACCAAGAGTTATATTAGTGCCCAGTACTAGTGACCTGGGACTAGACCATATGGTTGGGAAAAAAGTAAAAACTTGTATTAGCTGCCCCACAGTAATAACGTTAAAGGGATTCATAAATCACCCATGAGTCCTGTGGAAGTCCCCTCCCTGGGTAAAACTGTCCAGACATTGTGGAACCGGCTGATGGTTTTAGTTTAGAAGGAAAATGCATCTTTGTACTTGTGGTCTACTACTCTATGTGGGTGATAATTAGAATTGCAGATCAGATCCCCAACAAAGAACTCATTGAGTTTCTTAAGGATACTTTCATGTATGGGGATGCCCCAAAGTACCTCGTAACTGATAACGGGTTTCAGCTCACTTCGGAAACTATGAAAGCATTCCTACATGAGTGGAACATTCATTATCTTAAGACAGCACTGTATTGCCCACAAGCAAAAGGCATGGTGGAAAATAAGCAGGATGATAACAGAATGTTTACACAAGGCCAGTGAGAGTTTTCTGTCCTGTAAAAATATTTTGAGAGAAACATTTGGGCCTCATGTACCATACATAACTCAGTTACTGAAGTCTCACTTTTTATGTCTTTAAAAAGCAGATCTCAAAGCACCAGGATTAGCCCCTCCTGGATGATGGCGTAGAGTCATGTCCCAGTTGATAGAAACACAATTTTAACCAGGGTGGGAGAATATCAAAAGAAATACAACAGTTATTACGACAAAAGGCATGGAGGGAAAAGACACAAGGTCTGGTTTCACTTGTCCCCTAAGAATAAAAAAGACCTTCAGCATTGTTGTTGAACTTGAAAATGGTCAACGGAGGAGCATGGACCGTATTAGTAAGGCCAAAGTTCCACTCTGATAATAGTCCTAAAAGTTCTGCCTTATAGGTCAATTAGGCCAATTTCTCCTCAAGACCTCAGAGAACCATTGAGGTGCCAAACTGACACAAAGACTACGTTAAATAAAGCTGCTTTTCTAAATATTTTTTTGTGTGGGGTTGTAAGGTCTAGAAGTGTTATATCTTTGCCCCTACTTACCCATGGAACATACATTTTGTAAATATCTCTATTAGTATTGCCTTTTCTTTGGTTATAAAGGAAAGGGATGTGCTGTAAAGTTGCCCTTTTTGCCATTGCATCTCTTTTATCTTTCCCCCCTATCCTTGTCTTCCCCTTTTTCCTTTTGCCCCTGGTTCTGTCCTCCTGACTAGGGTTGAATGTTAGAGAATGTTGAGTTGATGATGTGAGAACTTTCCTGTGGGACACTTCAGTGGTGAATAAAGATAGCTGTTGTACTCCAATTAATATTCCAGTGTCTGCTTTACAACAGCAACCTTCCCTTTTTTTGCTTTAAACAATTGCTTCAATGTTGCTCTGTGTCCTGTCCTGCCTTTCACTTCAGTTGCTGACTCTGGCAGCAGGCATTGTGATGTTAGAACTCAACTGTGATAACTTATATTAGTCGAGTTTTGATGTCTTTTTTTTCTAATCGGTGACTGAATGTGTCACTAGTCTCTGATTATAAAGCAATTAGAGACGTACATTAATACAGGGATTACAAAATCTCATGTATTATAAATGCACACTTTAAGAGAAAACCTAACAATATTAAATCTGACTGTTATGATACTACTGTAGTTGAAGAGCCAACAATACTCAAAATATAGTATCTTCTGTACTCAACAATTTTTTCCCATTACCTTCAACATTGGAACCCTCCAACCCAAAGGTACTGGAACCTACTTGGGCATATATACAAGACAATAGCACAGGGGGGTGCCGCAAGAAATTTTGCTGCGCCGAACTGCGTCTTTGTCTAAGTGCAGGAATGCACCATACTTACAAGAATAAAGCACATCGCTGTACTCACGCCGGGACAAAAGCAGCAGCCATGTGCCAATGCATAGACCCTTGCACCATGATGCAAGGCTGCCTGCGTTGTAGGGATTATTGTTGTTGTGCAGGACGGGAGCCTTCCTGCACAAAAACAATTATTAATGGTGTTTTACTCCTTTTATATGTGCTGCAGAACGCAACCCACATAGATAGAGCAAAATAGCAGGAGAAATAAAAGTATTTTTCCTAATTGTGCCATCCTTATGTCTCCCTTGCGGAGGTGTAAGTTTTTGCGTTGCCTCAGGTTAAGGATTTCATGTGAATCTGGGGCAGTGTCAAAAAGTCATACATGTTGCTAGGAAAGCCCCCAGGAGCACTCATTGCTTGCCGATTTAATGCAGAAAACTGCGTCAAAGGGAACGATATTTACAAGGCCACGCAAAGTGACTTAGCGCTGCCTTATAAATATGGAGCAGGACACAGCCCCACCAGAGCGTTGCAAAAAATAACGCTCCGGTCGCACAGCAGCCCTGTAAATTAGGCCCTTAAGTCTATTAATCCAAGTAATGTTGAGTTGGAGAGGCTGTTATTCAGGCAGTGGCCGAAGAGTTTAATTAAAGAACTCTCATTTACCTGTGTTCTATGGTTCTTTACAGACAGATCTAATATAACATCATTCATTTAAGAAAAACTTTCCTTAACAGACAAAATTGGACTTCAACAAGGAATTTCAACCCTTACACTAAGCACAATTTGAGATAATTTTTAAAACTGCTGAACCCTGACTATTTGTGTTCTATTTTGAGCATTTTCTGCGTAAGATACGGCCCTGATAGCAGTTAACAATTAAGAAGGTGTTTCAAAAATGTAAATAAAAGGTTGCTAAAACATTTTCAAAACAGTCTAGTTGAAGTGATTTAGAAAGAATAGCTATTTGCAAAGACAAAACATATTTTTAGTGAAGTAATGACTTTTTACTTGATTTTATATAGTTAGCGAATCAAAAATATGATTGCATATAGAAGGGGAAAGTATACAGATACAGGGAACTTAGTTCACTCTCCTTACATTGCTTGCATTTATTTTTTCAATGAAGAGTATGGTAAGTGTTTGGCATTAAGCGCATTAACAACAATAACACTCAATTTGCACTTTGCAAGAAACACACCTAACTGCAGCATAAGAATCTCTACTTATGTGTAGGTAAATTACTCATATATTTGCCAGTTATGACTCGACACACATAAACACAGTAGTTATTTTTGTCAACAAGACTACAGTCAGATACCACAGAAGTAAGAACCAATAGATATTTTTGCTAAAATGGTTTAGGATGTATTGATCTTGGTGTGGCTCTAAAGTTAATGTGAAATTAGTTGATGGCTGAAATTGGGCCTAGCACCTTAGCCAAAAGCATATAGCATTTCATGAGAATTCCTGTAATATTTTTCCAGATTCAGTAATTGTAAGAATCAAATAACAGGAAGATGCCAGCTATCGCTAAGACTTGAAGGGCAACAGCACAACTAACAAGCATTGGCATAGCCAATAGGTCTCGCCTTTGGGAGCTTATAAGTGTTTAGCCTTGCAACAGTTGGTGGTTTGTACCAAGGATATTGTGCTGCATAACTAAATACTTATAAGGTCCCAAAAGCGAGACCTATTGGCTATGCCAATGCTTGTTTCATCATGAATTTTAGATGCTTTCGGTACCACAAATGAGACACTTTTGAGCATCATATCACTACTACCCACCTACATTTTAATTAACTTTTATTTCTAGTTTGTTAAGGAGTAGTGCATACATGTGTCACTCTTTGGAGAAGATGTGGAAGAACTCTCACATGATCATAAGTAACATTGTTAGGAACACGAAATCTAAAATGGGAAACCTGAAGAAAACCTAAAAACTGTCCTTCGTCAAGTGAAAAAAACTTACATCAAGTATATATTTACTAAGGGATGATTGCAGAACTTTTCGAAATGCCGATGAGTTCAGTTTAAGGAAGAGTTCAAACACAGGAAGTGGGAAAAGTGGCCGCAGCTTTATGAGAAAAATAAGAGTGAGCAAGCATTTCCTGTGGACTGCACTACCTTTTATCCCAAACACTGGATCATTGGACAGTCTTGGGCCTGGACGGCTCTTGACTTCCTGTGAACCATTTATCCTCCTCTCCCTTTTTAACTGGGACTCCAGCAGGATACTTTTTTTTGCTCGTAGGTACCTAAGAGGGCATCGCCAGCCGGCGATAAATCAGCCTGCTTGCCACATGTCACTAATCAGCACTCGGAGGGAAAGAATAACAGCATCGGGCAGACCACTTGCTCAGGGATCCCCCTAAGGTTTGAGGAGTCTCAGCCCCAGCAGTCAACATTAAAATAACAAGTCAAATCAAATCAAATCAAATCAAATAAGCTTTATTCGATTGTGACATACAACCATTAAAGCACAAAATATACATAACAAATTTACTATAACTCTTAACAACATACATCCATTTAAAAATAAATAAGTAGGGCGAAAGACATCACTTTAGGATAGCGTGTTGAACAATTGGCGGCTATTGGGTACAAAATCATCAACAAGACTAGTTTAAGAAAAAGATAAAAACACGTAAAACTTGCTGAAACACAGTATGACATGCCAGAAATTTAGCAGTGGCACGAATATTTAAAAACTCGAGAGTATACAATTTAAAGTGCATGGTGCATAGGTCATCATATCAGTCATTAACATTCTATGTGGGGAAAAAGATTCATGGAATCATCATGCTTTTTCTGGCCTTAATTGAGCTAAGGATGAAAGAAGCAACAAAAAAGCAAATCCCCGGGTCTTCCATGGTTAGTAATAGCAACATAGCAGCTTTAATAGTTCTAACCCCGTGTTTCTTAAAAAGTGGTTTGAGAAATATAATTCTAAAAGACAGGAACAGGTCGCATAAAAGTAGAACGTGCATAGTGCTCTGCTTGGAAATCCCATCACATGGGCAGGGTAGGACTGATGCCGTTTCAAAGTTGGAAATGCAATCAGGTGATGCACTAAACCCATCCTTCATCTAATCAAAACAAAAAGATGTGATGGTCTAGTAACAAAAGAAAGATACGCTGGGAAGCCTATCGTATCTCTATACATGTGATAAAACTGATACGTAGACTGTTTCATGACTATCGCTTTCCTATTTTCTATCACTCGCGAAAGATAGGTACTTTTCAAATCCTGTTTGGACATTAATTGAGAGTCATTAAAATTACCCAGACATGATATGTTAAAAAAGTCATCATATGATCTGGTAAAGTATCTAAGCCATGGTATCTTAGAACCATACTCCAGTTTCAAACAATCATTTATAATTGCTTTAGTAAAAGAAGTTTCGTCTTTGACCAGATTTGTCTCCAAAGCTGTAGTGGTCGCAGGGCTATGAGGTCACACAAATAATTCAGCCCTACTTCGCTATGTACAAATTTAGTTGGGGACGAAGCTGTAAGGCACAAAAGCTTCTTTAAGAATAAATTCTCTTCAGTTTGTAGATTAGCACATGCCTGGAGGTACCATATGCCCGCCCCATATAATACAACCAAGGTGCATCTGGCCTTGTAAATAGCAATCATGCCCTTAATCCGTCGGTCTCCTAAATTAGAAGCAAATTTAAAAACACTATTTATACTCCTTTTGAGTTTAGCCTTAACATTTAACTTCTCATCATTCCAGCCCCCATCAGAGGAAAAAAAGATACCTTAGGTAACAAAAGGATTTCACATTCTCTATCTTGTTACCCTCGACGGTAAAAGGTTTTAAACTTTTATTTTAGGTCCACACACCCTGGTAAAAGTTTTGGACTTATTTATCAACAACAGCCTCTTGTTGATAAAGGCTGCAAACACATTAATGAGCTTCTGCAGGCCCAGCGCGGTTCTTGATAGCAAGATGGCATCGTCCGCATAAAGCAGAACTGGTACCGCCTTACCATCGATCAACGGACAATCTGCCTGAATAGTTTTAAGGGCTGCATCCACATCATTAATAAATAAAGTAAAAAGCAAAGGTGCCAGGACACAACCATGGCGGATGCCACATTTGACCCTAAAATTAGGTGTACAATCAAACCGCTGACCATACCTCACTTTAGTTGACAGGTTCACATACAGCCTAGCTAAAAAATATATGATGGCTTTGGGGGTCCGAGGTTAATTAAAACAGGCCATATTATCCCATGATTCACCAAATCAAAGGCACTGCTTAGATCTACAAAACATAAAAGCAACCGGCCCTGCTTAGCTTTTGTGTACTTCCCAATTAAAAGTTCCAGGTTGATACCCTGCTCTACAGTACCAAGGCCTTTTCTAAAACCATACTGGGATTGAGCTAAAATATCATTATCCGAGACCCACTCCTCTAACCTTATCAAAAGGACTCTACTCATTATCTTTACCGAGGAGTCTAAGAGAGAGATGGGTCTGTAATTTTGTGCTTCTGATTTCTCCCCCTTTTTGTAAATAGGGATAATAACAGATTCACCCAATGAGGGGGGCCATCCCTCCTTCACTGCAGCATTGAAAACCCTAGTGAGTATGGGTCCCCATAGATCAGGGATTGATTTATATACGTCTATGCGGACTCCATCAGCACCTGGTGCTTTCCCCCCCTTGCTATTACCAATTCCCAGTAATACTTCATCCAGAGTAATGTCTAACTCAATACTGGGCCATTTACTAGGACTGGGGGGGTCAAACAGGGGAGTATCACTCGGGTTAAAAATATTAGTAAAGTGTTCAACCCAGTCTTTGCTCTTCACATGTACCAGAAATTCTGGGGCAGTTCCATTATTAAGGAATTTGCTATTTACTGTATCCCAGAACAATGTATTATTAGCGGTTATAGCCGCAAGGTTAAGGTTGTCCCAAGCCTCTTGGTGTAGCTTCTTTTTCCGCATTTTTTTAATTGAAGTTATATTCCATTCTGAGCACATGTATTACAACGCTATCTCTGGTTTTTTTAGAAAGGGCATGCTTTAGGTTATTGAGGGCAACTGTGCACGAATGGTCAAACCATCCCTTTAGGGCTTTTGATTTCTTGGATACGGGCATAGTGAATAGATTAGAAATATTTTCATTCATCTTAATAAAATTATCCAATATCCCCATTGGCTCATCATTTAAACTATCCAGAATTTCCTTGCTACATGCCTGTATTATTTTTTTTTAAAGTTCCCCTGAGTTTATTCCCACCCATTTAATTCTGCAGCCGTTGGTACAGGTAGGAGCAATATTATTTACAACTGTGCAAACTTCAACAATCCTATCCCCCCAAAGGTGCAGTCCCATTACTATGGCGTTATGGTCGCTTAAAGACAAGTCCACAATCTGTGGGATTAGACAGGTTTTCACAATGGAGGAGGAGACAATAATATGATCAATACTACTCTCTACTGTCCTTCTAGTAAAGGTAGGAATCTCCTTTTGACACGCATCTTGGCACACTGTACAATTTCTAAATCAAATTCGATAAGAGCCGCATTTAGGGTGTTACCATAGGTAGTATGGGGAAAATGAACATAATCATTACCTTCAACTGTATGAAGCCCACAGACTTTTGTTAATGATAGAGGGCAAATGGGCACATTAAAATCCCCCAGCCAAATCATGTGCATATTGGGTGAATCTAAATCTATCAGTTTTTCTAATTTGTGTTTTACTTCATTAACAATATTATGACGCGTTGCATTAAATATATTGTTATAGAAGTTAATCAAGAGAAGATCCCCTCCTACTTTATTATATAACCATAGTATTTGAGCAAGATACCCTATATTAATGATTTTCTTAACTTTCACTGCGGTAGTAATTTTTAATAGGATCAACAAACCTTCCTTCGCTCTGCCTGAGGGGGACGGAAGGGCTGGCAGATTATATGCAGAAAACCCCTCCATCCGGAAGTTTACAGTACTCCATGTCTCTTGCAGACAAACTATATCATGTGAGGCAACAAATTCCTTGCATCCTAACTGATTTATCTTGTTCCCAAGACCAGCGATGTTCCAGGTACCTATGGAGTAACCTCCGGCTTGAGAGGATACTGGATTATAGATCCCTGGGCCCTGTGTGTCTCTAAATCCATCGTTATCCACTCCAGCCTTACTAACCTTAGGTGGACTACTAACAGGGTATGCTGGTAAAGGTCCTGACCCATTTCTCACTACCTCCTAGGGTTCCCACCCATCTGATGGCAGCACTCCATCATTGCCCAACAAATTATTGATAAACATGGGCTCTATAGGTAGTATTAGAGCTTTCCAGGGCCTGTGGATTTTGGTCGGCAACTGTAACTTAACATCAGTACCTCTCCCCATTAAATATAAAAAATCCAGTCAATCGTTAAGGTCTAGAGAACTTAGGGCCTGAAGGCCTAGATGTAGGTAAATGTGAATTACCGATTCATAAATACCGAATTTTACCGATTCGGTATTCATGAATCGGTAAGTCAAATGTAGGTAGAAATTCGGTAACAAATACCAAATCGGTATGATTCGGTATTTACCGATTCTGTAATTACAGAATCGGTATTTGCCATTGATTCCTATGGGCCTTGAAGCCCATAGGATTCAATGACAGTTACCGATTCGGTAATTACCGAATCGGTAAAAATACCGAATTTACAAGGGGGACAGGGTGTCACTTTGACACCCTGTTGCACCCCTGTAACTGGCGTGTGCGCCATGTGGCACACATACATGCCCTTAGGGTATGTCTGTGTGCCATATGGCACAGGTGTGCATGCACAGATGTGCATGTACACAAGAATTCGTTATTTACCATGTAATTGTATTACATGGTAAATAACGAATTTTAAAGGCCCTGTAGCACTGTTAGAAGTGCTACCTAGATAGGAATATACAGATTCGGTAATTTTACCGATTTGGTAAAATTACCGATTCGGTAAAATTACCGATTCGGTAAAATTACCGAATATGTATGTTTTCAGTGCCCCTACATACCAATGTCAAAATACCAGTCGGAAACGGCCGAAAATCGGTATTTTCGGCCGATTCCGACCGGTATTTTGACACCTATATCTGGCCCGAAATCTATTTGTTAGTGGGACAGCCGAATGGATTTCTGGGAAGGCCATCTGTTTAGGTTGCACGTCTTAATGGGCCTGTAGGGAGGGTAGGTACGTTAGTCATAGGAGCAAATGATGTCTGGTTACTATGCCCAGCCACCACGGTGTCCCTTTGTTGGGGGTTTGGTTTGGCCACAGTACTGGTGCATACTTGTGCTGACTCTATCCTTTGTAAATGAATTAAATTACCCAACCCTTGAGGGTCGATTCCAGGATTTCTAGTAGGTCCAATAACATCCCTTGTAGTGGAACCCAACTTCTCCACCTCGGGAATTATGATGTCGATTTTGTCAGACAGAGGTTTAAGCATAATTTCCATTTTTTGAGTCATTATTGAAATGATAGAATTCAACAGATCTTCAGACGACTCATATGGGGTACTACTTTTCTCAGGGACTTTTGCTTGTTTACGTGTTGGAGGCCCTTTTGTTTGTTTACCTGGATACCCTACGTTGGGCAGATCTTTCCTGCAGTTTCTTCTTCGCTTAAGGGTTGGGGGACCACTTGGGTTGGGTGACTGTATTAATGCATCTATCAATGGGGCATTCTGGTGAAGGTTAGGGGACTCAGGATTTAGAGAAGGGATTGACTGTGGTGTATTAGCCAATGCTCCATCAGGCTCTATAATCGGAATAATCTCTGAGACCATTCCTGCCCCAAGGGAGAGAAGACGCTCTGCCCTCGTGATTTCCACATCAATTACACTTACTGCCTTGACTAGGTAGTCATCTAGGGTAGAGCCCTTTCTGGCGTTATCATTAGGTGTTTTTTGTTATTTGCGTTTAGACATGGATTTTCTAATAGGGGCTGGTACAAACCCCCTTACTTATAAACTGGTATTTATCTTAACTACTGCTCCGAATTAAAAAAAAAAAAATAACACCTGAAATTGCTAAACCACAAGTCTCAGATCTACATGGCTTCCTTGAAAATACAATGGTTTACAAAAATAATGTCCATACTCAGAGAAAATAGAGCAAAATACCATACAGTAAGGGGCCCCACTAATATGTATGGCCACAGTTACAGTTAAGACCCAACGGGCAATAAATAAAGTCACCTGATGGTTCTGGGCATCAAGGATTCAATAAAGTGGCCCTGCCCTGCCCCGACCTGGCACGGACGGCCACAGACGGCCCGCCCTTTGCCCGGGGTTAGCCCGGTGACCGCCCGCGCGCGTCCCGCATTGCGTTGTGCTGCAGCACTAAAGAGGGTAATCCCCGGCGCAGCAGCTGACGTCACCTCTCAGCGCTGCCGTGGAATGCTGTTTTCCCTCACGGCTCGGGCAGGGATGAAATGGCGTGCTGTTTGCCTCATGGCGAAGAGTGGAGAATCAAAGGGCTCCGGCCGTTTCCCTCACGGTGGTAAGCTCTGCCCCCAAAGATGAAAAGCGCGTATCAAGTCAGTGAAGCATCAATGCCTCCTAGGTGCAAACCAGCAGACATTCTTCGCAATTATGTCATTATGCCCTTATCTTGTAATTTCTGATCACTGAGCTCAGTTATGTTCACTGTAAGATAAAACACTCAGAATTTGATGTTTTTCTAACATCTTGATTTTCTCAAGCTGAATAATATCATCAAGCAATATCACATAGCATAATTAAAGTTAGCTCCATGCAAGTCACTCTAAGAAAAAAGCCCATTCCCAGCGGAGGGTTCTCCCCTGGCATGTAATTCCCAACAAGTCAAAGGTGATAACAGGATGAGACTGCCAGCCCTCGCCTGGCACTAGAAGACCTGTGGGTGCTGTGCCACACAAATGGCAAAGAGCCGGTGCTACGTGCGCATGCGGCTGTACAATGTTAAATGTGCGATCATTCCGTGGGACGATGAATTACTTATAATTACGTTACCTGTACATAAAATGCATCCGGTTTGTGTTGTCGCATCTCAATTCGAAGAATGGGACTTGAAAGGCAGTTTCAGTTAAGAGGGCTCGTTAGTAAGGCACATGGGGTTGCACAGAAGAAACACGAGATAAACAATCAAAGAATGGTTTAAGTTTCTCCTTCCCACGGACGTTGCCGATGAATAACGAGAACTCCTCTCTTCAGGGGTTTACACCAACCTGCATCCAGAATCAATTCAGAGCTCCTCTGGTGCCTTCACTGCGCCCTCCCAGCTCACCACCTGCATTACAAGGGCAGGGACGGGGGTCTCCATGACAAGCTGGGCTCGTGAAGCAGAATGCGGCCCGGTAGTGTCACTTTTCACCCCCGGATACAGCCCTCCCTGGCTGGGCTCCATTTAGGTGAGCTTACCTAGAGGACAGTGACTCGGCCCCTCCTGCATGGGAGGCCCCCTCAATGCTCATACAACCTCCTGCCCCCCAAACTTCCGTCAGGTTGACCCCGCCCACCCCGTTGTCCCCCCTCACTGCTAGGAATGCACTCTGTTCCTCGATGGGAAGCCTGTCAATTACAGCTCTATTAGTCTGCCGCAGACAGCCACTTCCTGAGAAAGTTTATTGGAACTGCCCCTAGAAGCAAACTGCCCCTCGTCCTTTCATATCACTTCAAAGGCAGGGGAGGGGGTCCCAGGGCCTATTGAGCAGGGCTGTGCCTCCCCTCCAGCTCCAGCAGCACAGCTTTTGTGCCTGCTGTTTACTCGTGACATGGAGTTTCCTGTGCCCCCTCCCGCCCATGTCTTCTGTCCCGAGCCGCATCAATGTTTGCCAGTTTTTCAATCCCATTTCTCACTTCAGCGGCCCTGTAATAAAAAAAAAACA
This sequence comes from Lissotriton helveticus, assembly GCF_964261635.1. Taxonomy (NCBI): domain Eukaryota; kingdom Metazoa; phylum Chordata; class Amphibia; order Caudata; family Salamandridae; genus Lissotriton; species Lissotriton helveticus. The sequence goes on from NC_136061.1 coordinate 1,789,695,463, forward strand.
GCTGTTTCCATGGCTGGCAATGGACTCTTTTGTTCTCAGACCATTCATTCCTCCAGGAAGATGCTAACAACAAGCATTGGGCACGCGGCAGTAAAGCCGCGTGGCAGTGAAAGTGGCAGCAGGGGGAGGGGGCATGGGCGATTTCCTTTCGGGAGCGTGCGACCATATGGCGCCACCATATTTCGCCACACGCTCCCGAAAGGAAATCACCAAGATGTGCACGCGTTGCATTGCAAGCAATGCAACGCGTGCACTTCTTTGCTGAAAAAGCTTTGCCGATGGCATTAGGTCCCCTCCTATGCAACGCATGCGCGTTACGTAGGACAAGACCTAAAAAGGGACAATTGCTCCCTTTAGATAGTTTGCAGCATAACAATATGATAAGAAGAAACAATTGTTCTATTCACAAATACTGTAGAGTGTCTATATAATACACTCAGTTTTAGAGACATAACATTTATGTGACAATTCTTTAGTCTTTAGGTGAAATACATACCACAAGACAGTGAAAAAAGTGGAAGATCAGCCAGGAGCCCACAGACTCAAATGCAGCAGAGAAGGGTTAGTAGGTTAGTAGCATTGCTTGAGAAGGTGGGGCAATGTCTACAAGCTATACAGAATTCACAATCAAAGTTAAGACAATTTCTTAGCTATTGAATAAAGTGTTAGTAAACATACATGAGATTAGGCGATCACACTTCAAAGAGATGGTTAGTGTGCAACAGATGTGCAAGGTCGACGATTACCAAAATCATGCCTAGCAATAATGTTTAAATCAGCCCTTCACTGTTATGTTATGTTATGTTATTTATATTTCTATAGCGCACAGCTGCCCCAGCAAAGGGGCGTCCTGGCGCATTTGACAGGCACTGTAACATAACACACAATAAAAGAGGGAAGACTATTCAGAGGCGGGAAACAGGAAGGTTTTGATCGCCTGCCAAAAGGCGAACAAGTCATTAAGAGCTCGAATGCACACCGGGAGCGAGTTCCATAGCCCTGCTGCGGGCACCCGGAATGAGCGGCCACCCATTCTACTCAATTTAAAGCGGGGGCAGACTGCCAAGTGGAGAGCCTCTGATCTCAATGATCTCAGAGGGATGTAAGGAGTAAGTAAATTGGCAAGTGCCGGCGGCGAAGAAGATTTCAGAATTTTAAAGGCCAGACACAGCGCCTTAAACTTGATCCGCTGTCTGACCGGGAGCCAGTGTAGGGCCAAGATGGTACCTGACACAGAACAGTGTCTGGGGAGGCCCACAATGGCTCGCGCCGCGGCATTTTGCACCCTTTGGAGCCTGGAGGCCTCCGCCTGATTCATCCCCAACATCAGCGAACTGCCGTAGTCCAGCCGAGATAAGATCGACGCCTGGACCACAAGCTGTCTGGTGGGAGGATCAAAGTACTTTAAGACCGGCCTTATGCCCCGCAGGATACCATAACACGTGGCGGCCGTCTTCTTAGTGTGGTCCGTAAAAGTGAGCGCGGGGTCCAGCCAAATGCCTAGATTTTTCACTCCAGAAGCTGGAATCGGGGTAACGCCCAGCTCTGGTGGCCACCACTGGTTACCCCATAGCTCAGCGTGCTTCCCCAACACCAACACCTCAGTTTTGGTGGCATTCAACTGTAGGCAGTTGGTGCGAAGCCAGCTTGCTACTGCCACAAGTCCCGCACGGAATCTGGGGGCCTCTACCTCAGGGTCTCCACTAAGTGACACCGCCAGCTGCGTGTCGTCAGCATATGAGGTCATCGTCAAACCCCACTGTTTGACGACCGCAGCTAACGGTTTCACTGAACCATGCAAAGAAGAACAGTAAGCAAACCTGATCCTCTCCAGTGAATTTGGGTAGACTGGGGAGTGTTCCCCCAAATCAAAGTTTAGACAAATGTGTCTAAATGCTGTCTGTTACAAAACAAATGTTCAAGGGTATATGCTAGGAGCTTTTAAGGTTGGGTCACAGGAAATCATTCAACCTTAAAAACAGTCTCCTACCTTCCAGCCAACTGGGAAAACCTGAATGTGCAAATGGCTTCTATGGTACTAAATAAAAGCTAGACAAGGGTGCACTGATACAGCAAATTGCTAAGAGACTCCAGGAGTTTGGAGTACAGGTTACAATACTCAAGAATCTCTTCCCACATAACCTCTGACATATAACGAATTCTTGCTGTTCCTTAAGCAATTGAAATCCATAGTGTTTGTTGGTCAAACCTATACAGGTAACCTGATTGCTAATTAATCAGTCACCTGTAAATTGCACCAAAACCTCTATTGATGAATTTCAGGCAACCATTGGCAGTAGAAAAACTAAAGATAAAACATAAATAAAATAAACAAAAGTTAATGTGACTGGGCCATAATTTATCTTATGCGGATCTGCTCTATTTGTAATTGGATTATCACAGAGCTACAACAGTGGAATCCCTAATCAATGGATTAGTACCATTTTATAAATATGACATCCCTTCCATTTGTGCTGTGACACCTTACACAATTAGATCTAAAAAATTAGTTAAAAGCCGGAATGTACCACTCGTGGTTTTCCAGATGTGCCCCCTTACCCTGAGTAACACAATTGTAATTTTCACTAGGATCCAGGTTTTTGTATTTAGCACACAAAGCAATCATGCATATGTACTGAGGCCTAGGTACAGTAACATTTTCTGAAACCCAGAGCATAGATCTAAGGTCTGGAGTGGTGCACCAACAATTCCTTTCTAGAACATGGGGTGACTGTTCATATACTGGGGCATAATTCTGTACGAGAAAATCATTTTATGATTTGTAATATGGGACTAGCTTTTTTCCTGTCCTTGAAGATTGAAATTCCCATAGGCATCCCTTCAGGAAATATCCACTACCATAATACTCTTATACCCTGAACTGTTTCCCTATCTCTCCGATTGAGGTTAAATCACCATCACTGTGCTGCGCTCAAGAAGAAGAGGAGGGAGTGATGCAGGGACTGACCTAAGTCCTGGAAAGGCTCTTTCTACTTCCTGATCATTACTTAAACTGTAACTGTTGTACTGCGAAACAAAGCTTGACCGCCGAGAAAGGCTGGGTTCTGAGACGGGAGCTCAGTGCATTGCCAGAGCATTTCTCCTGACAGCAGAGTCCCCTCAACAGTGAGACCAGCGCTATGAGGCACTTATTCTTTGAGAGTCTGGGTGCTGGTGAGCCACATTCCTCTATTTTCAGACCAATTCTAGACATTGTGCTCTTTACGCATATCTCTCTTCACAGAGAGTGGCCATTTTATCTCTGTTCCCACTTTGCACTCGAATTTGTTGCTCTTTCGGAAATGTTGCTACCCACACTGGAGGCACCTATGATGTTTTATTTCCTTTTATGGAATAATTCTCAAATTCAAAACTTCTCCTCTTTTCTCTAAGACTTTGCTTTGTATTTTACCCTCTGAGTCTGTTTAAAATGATTACCTGCAACCTGGGGAGGATTTCAATTTTTTTCTGGCACGGTCAAAAAAGCACTTTGCACTTTAATAATGATTGTTTATAAGGTAGTATGTCTTAGCTGAAACCCAAAATTGTATCTAAAAGTAAATGAAAATTGGGATCAGGGATTCCATTGGATTAAAACCTGCCTGCCACTTTGAAAAGACACTTTGCCATGATGTGTTTTTTTTAATGATTTTAATGTGTGTTTAGCTGCTCACTGTTAGCCTTATGTTTTTATGCATTTTATGTATTTCTTACGTGTGTAACTTTTATGGTTTACTAAAAAAAATGAATAAAGTTCAAATTTTCCTCAATAATCAGTTATTTAACCAGCATAGTCCACTATCACTTTGGACATTCAGTCACAGCTATGCTTCTTGAAATACTAAATGTTTACCAACATTAGTAGAGCTGTTCTTCTGGTTTATTTGCCTCCTCCTAATGACTTTATGCAATGTTTTTCATTCACTGTGTTCCCCTGATATGCTCCTCTATGCAACCTTCTTCTGCAATACATTGTTTATATCTGCCGTCAGTTTATATTGGCAGAATTAGAAGATTTAAAATGTCTTCTCATCAATCAATCAATCATTTTCATTTGCAGAGCACACTGCTTACCCATGAGGGTCTCAAGGCGCTGGGGGAAGGGGAATGCTGCTACTGCTCGAAAAGCCAGGTCTTGAGGAGTCTTCTGAAGGTCAGCAGGTCTTGGGTTGCCGTAGGTGAATGGGGAGGGTGTTCCAGGTCTTGGCGGCGAGGTGGGAGAACGTTCTGCCGCGGGATGTTGCTCTTCGATGCAGGGGACTCTGGCGAGGTCGGCTGAGCGTAGCTGGCGGGTGGGGGTATAGAAGTTGAGTCGTCCGTTGAGGTACGCTGGTCCGGTGCTGTGGAGGGCACGTGTGCGTGGGTGAGGAGCTTGAAGGTTATCCTCTTGTTGACGGGGAGCCAGTGCAGGTCTCTCAGGTGGGGTGTGATGTGGCTGCGGCAAGGGATTTCGAGGATCAGGCATGCAGACGCGTTCTGGATGTGTTGAAGCATTTTCAGGAGTTTGGCCGAGGCTCCTATGTAGAGGGTGTTTCCGTAGTCCAACATGCTGCTGAGGAGGGCCTGAGAGACCGTTCTTCTAGTTTCGGTGTGGATCCACTTATAGATCTTGCGGAGCATGCGAAGGGTGTTGAAGCAGGAAGAGGAGACAGCGTTGACCTGCTTAGTCACGGAGAGGGTCGAGACGAGGATGAGCCCTAGGTTGCATGCGTGGTCGGTGGGTGTTGGAGCTGTTCTCAGTGCGGTTGGCCACCAGGAGTCGTCCCAGGCCGCAGGGGTGGATCCGAGGATGAGGACCTCCATCTTGTCCTAGTTCAGCTTCAGTCGGCTGTTCCTCATCAATTCAGCGACGGCCTTCATTTCTTCATGGAGGTTGGTTTTGGCAGTGTGGGGGTCCTTAATGAGGGAGAGGATAAGTTGGGTGTCATCGGCGTAGGAGATGATGTTGAGGTCGTGCAGTCAGGCGACATGGGCGAGCGGTGCCATGTAGATGTTGAACAACGTTGGGCTGAGGGATGAGCCCTGTGGTACGCCGCAGATAATCTCAGTGGCTTTGGAGCGGAAGGGGGGGAGGCGGACGCTCTGTGTTCTGCCGGAGAGGAAGGAGGTGGTCCAGTCCGGGGCCTTCTCTTGGATCCTGGCGTCATGGAGGCATGTTCGTAGTGTGCTGTGGCAAACCGCGTCGAAGGCGGCTGACAGGTCCAAGAGGATGAGGGCGTGGTTTCTCCGTTGTCTAGCAGAATTCTGATGCCATCGGTGGCGTCAATGAGCACAGTTTCGGTGCTGTGGTTACTGCGGAATCCGGTTTGGGACGGGTCTAGGAGGCTGTTCTCCTCGAGGTAGCGGGCCCGTTATTTGTTGACTGTCTTCTTGATGACCTTCGCTGGGAACAGAAGCAGGGAGATGGGCTGGAAGTTCTTGAGGTCCTTGGTGTCCGCCATGGGTTTCTTGAGTAAGGCGTTGATCTCAGCATGCTTCCAGCTCTCTGGGAAGATTTCTGTCTTGAAGGAGATGTTGATGGCTTTCCAGAGATGGGGTGCGATGGCAGTGCTGGCTTTGTTGAAGACGTGGTGTGGGCAGGGGTCTGGTGGAGACTCGGAGAGGATGGCGTTCATGATCTTGATGGTGTCGTCGTCGTTGATGTTGGTCCAGGATAGCAGGCGGTTGGTGTGGATGGTGGTTGTGGGGGTGGGTGTCTCTGTGGGTGTCGGGGAGGTTGTGGTATTTAAGCTGTCGTGGAAGTCTGTGATCTTGCGATAGAAGCAGGTGGCAAGCGAGTCGCACAGGTATTGTGAAGGTGGGTTATCGTTGTTGTTGGAGCTGGGGTTGGAGAGTTCCTTCACGATGTTGAAGAGCTCTTTGCTGTTGTGAGCGTTGTTGTCTAAGCGGTCTTTGAAGGAGGCCCATTTGGCGGATCTGAGGAGGTGATGGTGTTTGCGGGTGGCATTCTTGTGGGCTGCGTAGCTGTCTGGTGTTTGTTCACAGAGACAGTTCTTCCCCAGCTTTCGTAAGGTTTGCTTGGAGACCTGGTGGTCTTCCGTGAACCAGCTGGCTTTCTTGCTGGTCTGGCTTTTGGAGGGCTTCTTGAGCGGGGCGAGGGTGTTGACGCATTCGTCAATCCACTGTCTGAGGTTGCGGGCAGTGGTGTCGGGATCAGTGGGTTCTGCGGGTGGGCTTCGGGCGAGGGTGGTGGTTAGCTGGTCTTCGGTGACTTTGCTCCAGCAGCGGCGAGGCATCTGTTGGGTGCGGTGGTGCGTGGTGGGTTTCCGGAAGGTGAAGTGGATGCAGTGATGGTCAGTCCAGTGGAGTTCAGTGGTGTGGTTGAAGGAGACGTGGGAGCTCATCAGGAGGCACCCTCCAATAGGAAGCCAAGTGCACCTTGAATGGCAGATAATTGTCCTACACCAGACCATATGACTTCCGCAATTCCAAAGATGTCCTCTTTATCCTTATCTTCATTGAAGGTCACTTCTGTTACTTCTGCAAATAAATATGTCAAACAAGACCCGCCTTCTCCAGTGAATTCATCCGCACCTATTTTGCTTGAACTCTTATTGGATGAAAGAAAAGGTTTATATCCATTTGTCAAAGAGTCCAACACACATATTCGAAATCTAGATGACAAATGGCCCCACATGTAAACAAGAGTTGCATCGAAAGATTAGCGATGTTCAGGGCAAAATAAATCAAATTGCAGCTTCTGAGAAGGAGGTGGCACTCTTGAAGATACAAGATGAAGATTTAAAGAATAGAAATAACTGAAATACCCTTTGTTTTTAAGGTCTTCTGGAAGTAATTGAAGGCAAAGGCTCAGTTTCTTTTTTCTCATCCTTTGTATCTCAGTCAGTGGATTTACCATCATCCTCACTACTGAATATTCAAAGATCTTATCGCCTTGGTCCTGACTGCTCAACCTCACTGAACTTCATCTTCTACCAAACCCAAAAAAGTTAACATTTTCATTCTTGAATTTACTGAACTTTTGAAAGTACTTAATGCAGTGAAATAAATCTTTTGGTCAGGGAAGAAGATTTTCTCTTTTGCAGGATGTGTCTAGAGCAACTGCTGCCAGGAGGGAAGAATTCCTTGATCTCCATCCCGAGCGTACTACTTTGAGTGCTCACTTTGATTTATCCCTGCAAGTTCAAAGTGACTTATAGCAACAAAACTACCACCTAGGATAACCTGGAAGATCTTAAAAACGTTCTCTGAATACACTATACTATTAATATGAATACTTCTGATCCCTCCACAAGTTGAAGATCTGTTTTCTTGGTTCTTTGAGTACCAATTTTGACTTTTGATGCATTTACACTTTATAATTATTACTATGTATTAATTCACTTGGTGTATATTTATATGAGTCCTGCTAACTAACCACTTTTTTTTTTACAGGTTCTCTGTTGTCTATTGTGTTATCATATATTGTTCAATCCGGCTCTGTCATTGAATTGTTTGACTCCCTAGCTGTGTCATCTTTACCCTATGCTTTCATTGACCCCATCCTAGTGTTCAATCTGATATGGTATGTGTCCTCAGTTGTCATTTAATTTCTCTCTTCTTTTCTTTTTCTCTCTTTTCTGCCTTATAGTGTCTTGTTCTTTTCCCTTTTTCTATTTCTCTTTTGCTTCTGCCCTCTTTATTCATTCCACTATGTTCATGCAGTTTGTTAATATTTAAAACCATACAGTCATATATTTTGCTTCTCATAACATTCGGAGTTATTTCCTGGAATGTAAAAAGTGTTGTCAGTCCTATAAAAAGCCAGATAATTTTATCTCATTTGGCCAAGTATGATCCAGACTTAGTCCTCCTTCAAGAAACTTTCTGACACACATTGAGGCCTTAAAGGTTAAGCTTGGTTGGGTGGGCACAGTTTTTGTATCACCAACGTCCATTAAACAAATGGAGTAATTCTCTGATGTCACAAGAAATTAAACTGCTTAATTGTATCCCAAGAATCAGATGCAGGTGGCAGAAGACTCATTGGTACATTTCTTATTAATAACATTCCTTTAATAGGCTATAATGTAAATGGACCTAACCAAGCGAATTACTCCTTTTAGCCTAATGTTTCTAAGAAATGTCTACAAAATGACAATGCATTTATCATTATGGGAGGTGACTGTAATCAAATGATTGACACTTTTATTGACTGTCAATCAAAGGTTATATTCATACCTCATAAAACTCATAAACAATTTCACTCGATTATCTCCCAAAGACTGGTAGATTCATGGAGACTCTGTAACCCTCCAACTGGAGAGATTTATTTTTTCTCTGTAACTCATGGATCTCTCACTATGCTAGATCATATTTTTATCAGTAAATCATTATCCCAAAATCTTATTAATTCTACTATTGAACCTATTGGGGTTTCTCAACATGCTCCAGTTATTGCAGATATTGTTTCGAGTACATCCTAAGTCAAGTAGCTGGAGATTTAATCATTATCTTTTACTTGTTCCAGCTTTTTCCTCCCCCTTTGTTTCTATTACATAGGATTTTTTTGTGATTCACACAGATCCTGATATCTTGGCCTAATTATTTTGGGACACTGTTAAGGTTACATCTCGTGGTCATGTTATTGATTTTGTTTCTAAAAAAAAGAGACGCTATACCAAACAACATGAATCACTACTCCACCATAAAATGACTATATCATCAATATTATTTAGCATCTGAAACTGATTTACAGGAACATATTCAGCCTAAATTAAATTCTCTATTTACTCTGTACCAGCGCTCACTCTTGTAGAGGTCATATTGAAGTGGGAACATTTCTTGCTAAATATTTAAAAGGAGGCAACGTACTACCATCAAATCTATAGGCTCTTTTATTTGAAGGTGTGTGTATAAACCTAATGATATTGTAGACACATTTGTGAAGTTCTACCAAATTCTCTATGCTCCAGAATCTCCTACACATCCTTCTCAGATTAATACCTATTTGAAAGATTCTGTTCCTCCCACTCGTGATGATCTTAATTGTGTCCCTCTTGTAAATGACATATCCCTCTTAGAAATTCTCAATGCACTTCAGTCTCTTAAGAAAGGTTAGACTCCAGGGCCTTCACTTCAGAGTGTAACATTTCGCTGTATCTACTTACTCTGCGCCCGGGAAGTGTTTAATGGACGTTATAATAATAAAGACATTTATAGAGCGCATGGAAAAATAGTACGCCATCACGGCGTGTCCCCGCGCTAAAGAAGAGGCGATAAACTCATAAGGGGGGAGAAGACAGTACGAGGCAAGGGGCATTAAATAGGCTATAAGGAGAACAGATGAGTTTTTAGTTGCCGTCGGAAAATGGTTCTGAAGGCTCCAGGCGGAGATGGCTGGGAATTTTATTCCATGCTGTTGCAGCTGCCACTCTGAAAGACCGACCTCCCATTTTTTCTCTCCTATAGCGGTGGGTCATAAGCATGCCCATACCGCTAGATCTGAGTGATCTGCGTGGTTCATACCTGGTAACCAGACCTGTCAGATATCTGGGGGCTTTATTCCAGATGATCTGATGACATATTAGGAGTACTTTGTACTGTATTCTTTTTTTCACTGGGAGCCAGTGGAGGGCATCCAGAGTGGTTTTAGAGTTGGCTCTTCGAGGGAGTCTAAGCACTAGGCGGGCTGCAGCATTTTGCAGTATTTGGAGTCTTCCAATGCTTTTACAAGAAGCTCCCAGGAAAAGGACATTTCCATAATCGAGGCGTGACGTTATCAGTGCCTGGATCATAGTGCGCCGGGCCTCCAAAGGAAGGAGAACTAGGGTTTTGTTGAGAGTCTTTAGGACTCCAAAACACTTGCCTACTAGACGGTTAATGTGTGTCTCATAAGAGAGTGTGGGATCCATCCAAATCCCTAAATTTTTGGCTTCAGTACATGGTGTAGGCATATCGCCTAAACAGCTTGGCCACCAATCACATGTCCAAAGCCGTTGATCACCACCAACCACCAGGACTTCTGTCTTGGATCCGTTTAGTTTAAGGCAGTGTGTGTCCATCCAAGTGGCCAGTGCTTGCATACAGGCTCTGAAGTTATTGGCTTCAGCAGCCGGCGTTTGGGTGAGGGTGAGTAGAAGCTGTGTATCGTCGGCGTAGGATACAATCTCTATGCCGAACGATTGAACTAACTCAGCCAGGGGGGCCATATATAAGTTAAAAAGGGTAGGACTTAAGGCAGAGCCCTGTGGCACCCCCTGTTCCAATGCCCACTCTTCAGACTGGAAAGAGCCACGTTGAACCTGAAAGCTTCTGCCTGTCAGAAACGATTTAAGCCAGCCGAGTGCTCTATCAGTCACACCTCCTCTGTTCAGACACTGTAGCAAGGTGATATGTGCTACAGTGTCGAACGCTGCGCTAAGGTCTAGCATGACCATGGCCATCGTTAGGCCTGCGTCAGCTCCTTGACGTAGAGTTTCGGTGGCTCTTAATAGGGCCGTCTCAGTAGAGAAGCCTCTTCGGAACCCCGATTGTGAGGGGTGTAGGAGATTGTTCTTCTCCGCAAATGCCATCAATCGCACATTTGCAATTTTCTCTGCAATTTTAGCGGTATAGGGTAGCAGAGAAATAGGTCTTAAGTTCTCCAGGACATTATGACTAACATTGGGTTTTTTCCTAATAGGTAGTACAATTGCCTTTTTCCAGTTACTTGGCAGAGTCTGGGAGTCAAAGGATGTTGCAAGGACATGGCGGATGTATGGTTCTAAGGTAGCTATACTTGCGCCCAGAACCTTTGGGGGTGCGGGGTCACGTGGAGAGCCCGGTTTTATGCTAGTACAGATGGTTGCAAGTACTTTACTGGGTGGTACGGTAAAGCTTTCTAACCTTGGTTTAGAATTTGCCAACGCTAGTTCCTTCAGTTCAGTGAAGGTTTCTCCAGCCACAGGATGTGTGGAGAAAGAGCTGTATATTTTTTTAACCTTGTTGGCGAAATATTCTGCCACCTTGTTACATTCCATGACAGAATCAGCTTCCGGAGAATTGGAGAGTGAGACGACTGAGATTTCTTTATAGATTTTGAAGAGTTCTCTAGATGAGCAGTCTGCTTCGCTAATTCTGTTTCCGTAGAAGGTTGCTTTAGCAGCTCTGACTTGTTTTTGATAGGTTCTCTGGGCTGTTCTGTATTGAAGTTTAGTGCAATCATTCTTATCCTTGCGCCACAATCTTTCTAGCTTTTTGCACTCTGATCTGACCGACTGCAGATCAATATTGTACCATGGTGCCGATCTCTTTGCTCTGTTTCCTTTTTTGGCCGTAGATAAAGGGGCTACCTTGTTCAGGGCGTCAAGGATTCGGGTATCTAAGTTTAGATTTGCACTTTCACTATCTGAGCCTCCCGGCATCCCACCTAAGCTTAGCGTCTCGTTAAAAATGGGTTGGGAAAATGTTTTCCATTTGCGGTAAGGATAGCTATTATTGCCACTCAATTGGGGGGCACGCTTGCTTACCGTATTAATTTCAAAAGGGACTAGAAAATGGTCTGTCCAGGGAAGTGGATTAGGATTATTTGTGGTTATGCCCTCCCAGTTGGCGAACACCGGGTCCAATAGATGGCCATGAATATGAGTGGGTGTTAGGTTTTTTAGAATCAGATTCGTATTTTGTAATTCCTGCTTCATATCGGTGACTTCCTTTAACTGGATATCATCAAAGTGAATATTTAGATCGCCCAGGAGGAGGACCTTCCTGTGTCTCAGTGCTAAATGGGCAAGATATTCTTGTAAACTTGGTCTAAAATTTCCCAGGGTCCCAGGAGGTCTATGAAGAAGGACACCCGAGATATGATCCTGAGGGCCAAGTTTCAGTGCAAATTTGCCGGCTTCACAGTTTTCTATACCAAGAGGTTCAAGGGAACAAACCAGGGGGGCCTTGCTGATAATCGCGATGCCACCTCCTCGGCCTAACGGTCGGTCTACCCTGGCTATGCTAAAGTCTGGTCGAAGGGATTCGATGATCTCAGGGTCAGAATCAACCCCTAACCATGTCTCTGTCAGAAAGAGTAGATCGAGGTCCTCTTCTAGGAGCATGTTCCAAATTTGCATGGCGTGTCTCGGGAGGGAACGACAGTTTAGCAGACCTCCTCTGAGGCACTTGGTCCGTTCTTTGTTGCCTAACTGTATACGCGTTTGAAAAGGGCAGTGTTGGCATTTGATAGAGGAAATGGCCTCCATTTTGTGCCTGCAGCATTCATTTATTCTCGGGCATAGGTTCCATAGGGCCTGTTTGTTGTAGGTTATGGGGTCAATGGGAGAACGGACAGGGGTTATGGCCCTGGACCGCGCCCGGCCGCGGACGGGCGCAGACGGGCTTGCCTTAGGTGCGCCTTCGGCGCGCATTCGTGGCGCCCGCTGCGCTCGCCCGCTGCACGATCGATATATGCACATAATTTATGCTGCTCTGGGCAGGGGATAGAGGAGGCGTGGCCTAAAAAAGGGGGCGTGGCCTCCGCTCGTGGCGGGAGGGCGCGAGGGGGAGTCTGCGACCAGCGTCCAGCGTCAGCGCTGGCTCCGCTGCGTGCACCGGCTGTGTCTGGGAGGTAAGTTTAAAAGATAACAAGCAATCTGTTATCTGGAGCACAAGGAACATAGTAACAACAACAGTTTTAAAAACACAAGTATTCTGTGAAACAAAGTTTTAAAATATAGTGCCTCGCTCCCGGCTTTCCGCCTCAGGAGCTTACCCCTAGCTTTGCAAGTGTTCAGCCAGCGACAGCTTTAAGCAATGTCGGCTAGGGGCGTGGCCTAAAAAAGGGGGCGTGGTCTCCGCTCGTGGCGGGAGGGCGCGAGGGGGAGTCTGCGACCAGCGTGCAGCGTCAGCGCTGGCTCCGCTGCGTGCACTGACTGTGTCTGGGAGGTAAGTTTAAAAGATAACAAGCAATCTGTTATCTGGAGCACAAGGAAAATAGTAACAACAACAGTTTTAAAAACACAAGTATTCTGTGAAACAAAGTTTTAAAATATAGTGCCTCGCTCCCGGCTTTCCGCCTCAGGAGCTTACCTCTAGCTTTGCAAGTGTTCAGCCAGCGACTGAACACGTTGTAGTGGGTTTTCCAACACAACACCCATGTATTTTGATGCTGCCCAGATTTATAAAACCATGTAAACATGAGGAAGTGCCAAATCATTAATCCTCCTGAGGTGAGATGTAACAAGTAGAAACATCTTTATTTCTCCTCGTTTTTCCTCTATCTATGCATGCTGCATTCTGCAGCACACATAGAAAGAGGAAAATGCCTCTTGGGATTGTTTTTGTGCAGGAAGGTTCCTGCACAAAAACAATCCTGCATGCAACAGAGGCACCTTTGCCTCTGTTGCAAGGGATGGTGCAAGGGATCCTACATTGGCGCCAGGCTGCCAAAATGGAGCCAGTCAAGAGAGAAAGAACAGGAATGAAAGGTATTGCATAAATACAGTGCATTCCTGCACTTTGACTGTGGTGTAGGGCAGTGCAGCAAGTTGCCTTGCTGCGCTGCCTCAAGCAAAAATCCCATAAACGAAAGCCTAGGTTTACATGGTGTTAATTCGGTGCGAGAAGTTATGAAGTTTACCTCTCGGAAACGTCCCGTAATTCTCTTAATAACCGACAAGTTTGAGACTTATTAGTGCTCTATAAGTTGATATCCACTTCTGGTTTTTTGTGGTTAGCTTAATTTGTATGGCCCCTTTTTTTTACCTCATCTGTTAATAAAAACGCAAATCTTCTTTGAAGTAATATTGCTGACTAAATATTGAGGTCCATATTTATCAAGGTTTTGCGTCGTCCTTCGGCCAGGCAAGGTGGCTCAATAGCAAACCCAAACCTAAGGGAGATATATCAAGCCACGCACCCCCTGTGTGACCCTGCACAGCTTGATAAATCTAGAGTAACCCTAGGCAGCGCAAATTGCTGCTTTGCGTTATTCTGCATCAGGGAGGCATTTCATGGGTGGAGCGTGGGTGTTCCCACGCATCCAGTCATGGATTTTGGTGCATTTTCAGACTTACCATTAAGGTTAGACTTGGAAATGCATCAACATGCTATGCCTCCTCAAGCATAACAAGGAGAAATGTCTTTATTTCTCCTCGTTTTTTCCTCTTTTAATGTGTGCTGTATTCTGCAGCACACAAAGAAAAAGGAAAATGCCTCTCAGGATTGTTTTTGTGCAGGAAAGCGTCCTTTCCAGCACAAAAACAACCCTATTGACAACGCAGGCAGCCTTCAACATGACGCAAGGTTGCCTGTGTTGGCACTAGGCAGCCAAAAGTCCGCCAGTGCTAGGAACAGACAGGAATACGTTGTATAATGATGAATGTGATGTATTCCTGGCCTTTCTCTTTCATGCAGAGCAGCAAGGTGGCTTGCAGCGTGAAAGAATGATAAATCCAGCCCTGAGTTTACTGGGGGTTGGTTTCTGAAGCGTCGTGAAATGTTTCTCTCTCGTAAACTTATGCAATACCAAGGAGTATCATGGCTACAGCTCATATTTTTCAAAGTTTTCTACATGTTGATTTCCACATTAAAATCTGGATTTTCGCATTCTTTAACTAAAAAACATACATTTGTTTAAACTTCATGGCATGATTAACAGCCATCATTCAACTGTGTGGTTTGCCAAGCGCCAGCAGCAGTATGGCCAGGGACTACCTAAATCCCCCCGCCTCTTTTATCAAACACTAGCTTACCTGTCGCGCGTTGCTGCGATCTCAGAAGAAAGGAAATTCAAGTAAACTCGTTATGATAACATTCAATTTACATTGTGTCATTTTTATTGAAACTTATTCATTTTAATATGGAAAACATTTCAAAGTGTCGTTTTAATTCTATTTATTTATTCGAGTGCTTGTGGATACACAATATTTGTTGTTTTTCCTTCTGGTGCATACACGAATAAATCAGAAGGTTTTCCGACACATGAGCTGGCCACATACAGTTGTCCATGTGGGAAGCACGGATTATCCAAATCTAGCCCACACACTTGCAGCGATTGTCCTTGTGCTTTGTTGATGGTCATTGCAAAAGTGTGTCACACCAGAAACTGTAAATGTTTGAATTCAAATGGCATATCTGTTGGGATCACTGTAATACGTGGCAAAAGTACATCTTCCTCCTTGAATTTCCCATTCAAAATTGTAGCTTTGATGACATTGTTTATCATCTTTTTCACCGAAAGTCTTATACTGTTGCAAAGTCGCGGGTGCAAATTCAGTATTTGAAAGATTATGAGGGCCCTGGTGGGACGATCTTTAAAAAGTTTTTATGCCAGAAACCTTCGCCGGAGTGTTCTTAACAACTTCCCAAAGTTTCCTGGCGATCAGATGAATGGTGTTTTAATTCTATTTATTTATTCGAGTGCTTGTGGATACACGATTTTTTGTTTTTCCGTCTTGTGCGCACATCAGTATTCGAAAGATTATGAGGGCACTGGGGGAGCGATATTTAAAAAAAGAATTATGCCTGAAACCTTCGCGGGAGTGTACTCAACAACTTCCCAAAGTTTCATGGCGATCAGATGAATGGTGTAGTAATGCATAAAGGACAAACAGACAGACAGACATACATTCGTTTTTATATATATAGATTATTAAAATGACAGGAGAGGGATTTCTTTGGAAGCGGGGGTCGTACAACTCCCGGCCGTATTTATTAAACATAATATGAAACAAAAATTTAAATAAACAATATTTACTTGATTACGCAGAATACTTTCCATGACATTGATTACAATTGATAAATACAGATGTCAGATGGCTAACCTTAACATAATTCTAGTACAAGGTATTTTCCATCCGAATGTAACATATTAACCATAATCATACAGTAAATACTTTTCTACGTATCCTATTTGGGCCTACGGCAAGGTCACTAACTGGTGTCAGATCTTTATCAATTAACCACGCCCTCCAGTTGGAGTGCGCATGCGCAGAGGGCCCGTTTACCATGAGGGTACTTCCCCCCCACGTAAGCTCTATTAACTCCATTAAAGGGGGCCCTTGAATCGCTGCGCCATTTACTGGAGTCATAATACACGTGCGGGGTGGCCAACTAGCCTAGAGAAAGCGTGACTCCCCCCACCCCCACACCCTTCTAGCCAACATGCTGTAACTGCCCCTGGAGTTCTAGGAGAGACCACTTGTCCCTCCCCTTGGGCGACCCCATTCAAGAATGGCGCCGCCCTCTAAAGACCTTAAATTTACTGCTCACCAATCATGACCTTACTGCCTGACCAAGGAATAGCACTAAATACGACGATTGATGACCTGTAAACGGGATAAAGTTCTAAGGAACAAAACATGTTAGTACGACACACCTGTAATACATTACATGTGCAACAAACCTGTGACAAACTTTCATAAATCACAAGACCTAAAATCTGCTTCAGGGGACGGTGGGTGGGGAAAACAGTTAAAGCATCTCTAGAGGCTGGAGGGGCAGGCCGTGGAGCGCGGAGTCAAAGAGGCAGACTCTTGCGCTCCCCGGCCTTTTAACCCCTTACCTGCCAGGCCGGTTCTAACCGGCCTGGCCTTTGCTCCCTGGTGACCCGGAAGTGATTCCATCACTTCCGGGTCACTGGGAGGCCCGGGGTCCAATCAGCTTCAAAGAGTGCCTGTCGCGTTATTGTAGCGCGACAGGCTTGCCTCCACCAAAGAGAGACGGGGTGGCCGGTGTGCCCGCCATACTTGTGGCGTGGCCGATGCCGGCCCCGCTTTCTTTATGGCCAGGGACTACCTAAACCTCCTATTTTATCAAACATTATTAAAATTACATGAGAGGGATTTCCTTGGAAGCGGGGGTTGTAAAAGCCCCGGACGTATTTATTACACATAAAATAAAACAAAAATTGAAATAAACAATATTTGCATGATTACGCAGAAAACTTTCCATGGCATTGATTACAATTGATAAATACAGATGTCAGATGGCTAACCTTAACATAATTCTAGTACAAGGTATTTTCTATCCGAATCTAACATATTAACCATAATCATACAGTGATTACTTTTCTGCGTATCCTATTTGGGCCTATGGCAAGGTCACTAACTGGTGTCAGATCCTTATCAATTAACCACGCCATCCAGGTGGAGTGCGCATGCGCAGAGGGCCCGTTTACCGTGAGGGTACTTCCCTCCCGGTTACCTCCGTACGCTCTATTAACTCCATTAAAGGGGGCTCTTGCATATCTGCGCCGTTTACTGGCATTATTGTGCACATGCGGGGTGGCCAACCAGCCTAGAGAAAGCGTGACTCCCCCCTCCCCCGTAACCTTCTAGCCAACAGGCTGTAACTGCCCTGGAGTTCTAGGAGAGACCACTTGTCCCTCCCCGTGGGCGACCCCATTCAAGAATGACGCCGCCCTCTAAGGACCTTAAATTTACTGCTCACCAATCATGACCTTACCGCCTCAGGCCAGCGTAGTTGACCGACTATCTGATCCCCCCAAACTTCCTCACTGAAAGGTCATGCCCTGTCTTTAACACTTCCCAACCAAGCAACTATATTCTCTAACAGGATTTCAGGTGCACCCCATATTTTAAGAAGCACGGCTCCCCCCTGATATGCCCGTTTGTGATTTTTTGTAGCTGAGGAGACCTGAACAATTTGTCTATTTTATTGTTGATCCTCCTTACCGAGTGATTCAATGCCTTTACAGAATCTCCCCCCCTCCATTTAAATCCGGGTACCATCTGAGACTGTACTATGGTGCACCCCAGGCATGTCTTAGCTAACCAACCTACTTCTGAGATTATGGCTTCCATTAACCCCCTTCTACCCAGGTTTACCAGATCGTTCCCTCCCAAGTGCAGGATAACTATGCTGGGTGGTGCCCTATGCTTTCCCAAAATCTCTCTGACGAAACTCCTGAACTGACTAAGGCAGAGTCCTCCTTTTCCATGAAAAGACAACCTAAAACCGGCCTGTTCCACTCTGTTAGGCTCATGCATCAACATTTCAATTTGCGATTCCTTATTTGCGATAATTAAGGAATCGCAAATAAAGAATCGCAAAATGAAATGCATCATTTTTTTGTAAATTTTTTTGTGAATCAGTAAAAATCGCACTTTTTTCCGAATCGCACGATTTTTACGATTTTTTATTTGCGAATTCACATTTTGCGAATTCGCAGATTGCGAAATTCGCCAAATGATGCATTGACATGTGATCACAGCCAGGAAGCCAGGACACTAATTACACACAAGGCCACAGCCTTGTTTGAAGTAGAGGCGTGGCAGTTGGAGCTATGCTTGGAGGAACTGGAGCAGTTTGTTTGTCTGCAGCAGAAGGGGCAATGGCCTCAGAAATCGCTTTTGAAGACCTGCATGCCAGGAAAAGACAAATTAAATTTAGTGACCAGGAGCTGGAAATATTGATTGAGGAGGTCACTATGAGACAGGACCAGCTTTTTGGGAAGCAATCGTTGAAAGTGCCTGAAGGAGTGAAGAGAAAAATGTGGCTTGCAATACAAGCCAAAGTGAATGCTAAGGGGGTTGCCCACCGTGATATTAATAATTTACAGAAACGCTGGTATGACCTGCGCAGTTGTGCTAAGGAAAGAATTGCGAACCGGATTAAGGTAGCAAAAAGGACTGGTGGTGGAACACCCAGGAATAGGCCTAGTACCCCCCTTGAGGACATGGTGGAAGGAACCCTTACAACTGAAGCAGTAATTGGAGTTATAGAAATTGACACCTCAGAGCATGCTGGCCCATCTCAAGGTAAGATTTTATGCATGTGTTTGTTTTTTAAATGTGAGTGAAAGAGACCCCTAATGATGTCCTAGCAGCTTAATAATAATCCCCCTCAAGTACTACATTGTTGTTTGTAAATAGCAGTACTTAGTAACACTTTTACTGAAAGAAGCAATGCATCATGGGAGTTGTAGTCCATGTTCCATCATAGTTTGATTTTCTTCATTAATGAGTTATTAAATGAAATTTACACATTAACACTAAAAGAATAGGAGACTAGCCATGCAACGTGATTTTTATTTTAAATGTTCTTCAGTTGATGCTACAAAAAGTGCAAAATTCAAAAGTAACATACTGTTTGCACTCTTTTAATCATAGATACAGAACAAGACATTAATACAAATGAATGGGCAGAGTTACATTCTCAGGAATGTCCAAACACAGAAGAATTAAATTCAATCACCTCTTCACCCACTATACAGCCTAGAAGTCAAAGAAACAGAGTGCGCCAACTGCTGCACTCAGACAGTGATGAAGAAACAAATGTCCATGTCCAAGAACCACAGACTGCTCAAACCCAAGCAACCCAACACAGACAGCAGAGCAGGCGTAATAGGATTCAACAATTTTGTAGGAGCAGGGCACGTCCATCACAACATAGTTCAACAGTAGAAGATGACACCAACGCCAGTGCAGTGGAGTTAAAACTCCTGAAAGTCCAACGCTTACAAGGGAAAGATATACGAGTTATGAAGGGCAAACTTACCCACATCAGTCATGATATCAGTGAAATACACAACAGTCTGACTCACTGACAAATGTAATTGAAAGAGCTCATACAGCGTCATCTGAGAAACTTGACCGTATGGCAACAGCTATGGAGACAATGTGTACAGCTATACAAGCACAGCAAGTAGGAAGTGCAAGTAGGCATAATAGGTCATTGACCTGCATGCAGCGTTACACCAGGGCAATGAATCTTCTGTCCAGCACTAGTGCTCAGTTAACCAAGCATAAATTTGCCATGCAAAAGGAGATGAGGCAATGTTGTGGGGATATTGCAAGTGGAATGATCCCACTCAAGACTGTTGTTGATATGATGCAAAATGAATAAGCAAATAGAAACATACTACCAGTTGGGATTAGTGATGGATGTGCAAATGTCAGCAGCCAGGTTGAACCTACTGTACCTGGTGGACGCCATAGCTCCAGAAAGCAAGACAATGCAAGCAGCATAACCATGGGTGATGGGAGTTTTTCAGGCAAGGTATTAGGGGTGCGGGGACGCAAAAAGTAGCATGTCACTTATGAAAGTACATGCCTGTGTTTTTGAGGACCTCTTAAGATAAAGGCATTTCTAAGACTGAAAATAGTAAATGGCATACAATTTACTGTCAGAGCAATGAATGCATGAAGATGTCCTGAATACCATGAATCCTTGTTAAACATTGAAAAATAAATTGATTACATTTTAGACCAAGACTGAGTTGAGTGGTTCTTCGCTCTGTCAAAAGTAATGTTGAGTTATCTCTGCCCTTCTTCTTCTCCCCTCTGCTGCGTCTGGTCCATGTAATCTTGGTTGAGGCTGTTGAGGCTGATTGTCAATGTTAGGTAGTACATCCTCATCCTCCAGTTCGAGGCCTCTCCTAGTGGCTAAGTTGTGCAACATGGCACATGCTGCAACTATTTTGCAGCTAATATCTGGACGATATTGTAATGCTCCACCTGTCTTATGTAATATGCGAAACCTAGACTTCAGAACACCAAAAGTTCTCTCTATTACATTGCGGGTTGCTATGTGTGCATGGTTGTACTGCTGTTCTTTACGGGTTGCTGGATTAAGATAGGGTGTGAGTATAAATGACCTCACAGCATATGCACTATCAGCTATGGAATGGGGGAATGAAGAATACAAATTGTGAGTAAAATGGGTCATCATGTTACAGAGAGTAGTAACAGTTAAAATACATATATTTACCAAGTAAATATCCATCTCCAAAAGCTCCAGCAAGCAGTCTTGTGTGAATGGCACTATGTCTAAAAATATAGGAATCATGGCACTTCCTGGATAACTTGCAACTAAGTCAGTGATGATAGTTTTTGATTTGCAAATGACTTGAATGTTAAGAAAGTGGTAACATTTCCGGTTGCGGTAAATGTACTCATTTTCAGAGGGGGGGGGGTAAATGGGAACATGTGTGCCATCTATACAGCCAATAACATGGGGAAAATGTGCTATGTTGTAGAAATCCAACTTTGTTTGAAGCAATTCCTGTTGTGTGCTTGGAAATGTAATGTGATGCCTTATCCTTTGCAACATGGCATTGAGGAAATCATTAAAAAAACGTGAAAGGGAACTCTGGGACACACCACCAGCAATGGCTATAACACCCTGGAAGGACCCCGAGGCAAGGAGATGTAGGGAACACAATACCTGTACATGGCTAGGTATGGCTTGTGTCCTACGTGTATGTCTCTGCAAGATTGGGTCCAATTCTTCTATCAAATCCAATATTGAGTCAGCATTTAGCCTATACTTATCATAGATTTCTGCCTCTGTCTGGCCTAGTAAGGTGACACGCACTCTGAAAATTCTCTCATAAACCATCCTTCTCCTCCTTGCTGCTGCTCTCAACCTCAACCTACGTGCAACAAGAATGAGTGCTGCCATTGTGAAACAGTCTTTGATGCATTGTGGAGCCCCTTAAATGCACTCCAAATGAGTTTCACCTGTTTTTTTTTTCCAAATTTACCACCTGGTTTGACTTCTTCTGAAAATAAGAATTCCAAATTGCGATTTGTTAAGGAATCGCAATTTGCGATTTTTCATGCATGCACTTTTTTTCTTAACTTTTGCGATTCCTTAGGTTTGCAAATTTTTAAGGAATAGCAAAGAGCTTTGCGATTCCCTATTTTGCGAAAATACACTTTCACCATAATGCATTCCAAAAAAGTAAATAGCATTCGCAAACGGCCGAATTTTGCGATTCGCACCATTTGCAAAAGAAATTTCCAATGATGCATGTGCCCATGTGTTTGTAATATCCTAAAAGAACAACTGCATTCAAACGTCTTAAATATGAGTGGCCAATGACCCAAACAACATGTAGTACTGCTTCCTGTGGATGTGCCCTTCCTTGTATTGGATCTTGCTGCTGGTGCGCCGCTGCCAGCTTCCCCCCTGAGTGACAGGTTCGAGAAACTGTAAATGCAAGCAGAGATGGAACATGCATCAGTACAAGTGTGAAGTGTCCCACTCACAGCATGTGTAGCCACATATAGCGCTTATAACAATTGGAGTACCATCTCCCAATCCTTTTTACACTGCTGCTGTGCAGACCTCTAGCTGTCGCTTCAGTGGCAGCCCCTATTATGAACGAGTGTGTTCCAAAACACCCAGGATCCAAACCTCCCCTGTTTATTGCCATCTCCATGACCCTTTTAAACTTGAACCTGATGAGCGGGGCCCCATCTGCATATATTAGCAATGCTCCCCCCACTGCACTTTTCCTCTGTTGCAGGGAATGTTTCTAGCTGAATCACGAGGCAACAAGAATTATCATGTGCACGGTGGAGTACTATCCCCTCGCCACGGGCTTCCTGAACTGTTTTGGACTTCCTTACAGATATTAGTAAAGTGTCTCCCTGCACTTTTGCATGCTCAAACTGCAGCACTCCTTGCACATCCTGTTTATTTTGCGCCACCAGCTCCCCTATCCTAAAGGCTCCTTAAAAGGCCAGTGAAAAAGCTGCTCTGAATAGCAAAGCCTCCCATGTTGAGCTGCGTATGCCATTGAGAGCTGCCAGTAGGGATGTTAGCAATTCTATCCCAATTGGGTGTCTTTTGTCTGGTGCTGCTCCCTGGAGGCGTCTCCACCCTTCTAAGGCCTTCCTAACAATGAAACTATTGGTAGGGTCCCCCCTGCCCTTAGTTTGTGCGAAGAAGGAGATAGCCACCACATGTCGCCTGGCTGCCGCCACTGAGCGCCTGTCTTTATTCAAAGTATCTAAATACTGCAGGAGTGTCCCTGTGTCATGCCAGCTCTCAACCCAATCCTTCCCCCAAAAAGCACAGTAAGCCTAAAACGCCCCTTCATAAGCTTTCCTGGTATTTGGAGCTAGGCTAGATGCCATGAGGTTCTGTAATTGGAGGCACCAATCTGCCACTTCCGGGTAGAATGTCGGGGTTGCCGCCGCAGAGGGTAGATGTTCCCTGAAAACCTGCATCTTGAAGCAAGAGAGTGCGTCAGTAGCATTATTCAAGACCCCCGGGACGTGTTTAGCCTTAAACTGTATGTTTAATTTCATACATAACAACAATATCTCCTTTAAAAGGTGGAGGATCATTTTACACCGTGCAGCCTGCTGGTTGATGCATTCTACCACCGTCATGTTGTCTGACCAGAAAATCACAGATTGCTTACGCAGATGATGAGGCCAAACAGTGAGTGTCACCCAGATTGCACTGATTTCCAGGAAACCAATGTTGGCTGTTACACCATTCTCCACCCACCATGCCGGCCAAATTTGTGCCACCCATTAATTCCCAAGTATGGCACCAAATCCCACACTGCCCACAGCATCAGTCCATAAACCTAACTCCGCAGAAGTAGGGGGAGGACCGAGCCACACCACCCTGCCGTAGAAACCCTCCAGAAAAGCCATCCGAATACGTATGTCCTGGTGAACCTCAGAAGACAGTCTTGTGTGATGGTGCTTTACTTGGAGACCTGTTATGGCCTGTGAGATGGAGCTGGAGAATGGTAATGCCATAAGTATGGCTCTCAGTGCAAAATTCAACTGAACCACTGTCTGTTGTAGCTGATGTAAGGTTACCCTATCTTTTGCCAGGCATTGTTGTAGTGCTGTCTTAAATTTAAAAAAAAAATTCCCTAGGTAACCGGAAACACCCCGGTACTGAGTCTAACTCAATGCCCAGGAATTCTATTGTGGTCGCTGGACCCACTGTCTTCCCAGGCGCATGGGGAAACTCGAAGGCCTGCATGAGCATGCAAAATTTCTGAAATGCCCAAGCACACTCCCGGGAGCCCGCCGACCCCAGAAAAAGAAAATCATCCAGATAATGCATGACATATTGGTGCCCCGTCGCCTGTCTAAAAACCCATTCCAAAAATTAACTGAATTTTTCAAAGTAAGCGCAAGAAATGGAGCATCCCATGGGCATGCACATATCCATGTAGAATTTGTCCTGAAATTTAAAACCCAGAAGGTGATAATCAAGAGGATGGACCAGCAGCAAACGGAAGGCAGACTCAATATCTGATTTGGCTAACAAGGCCCCGGGGCCCAGACTCCTTAGCATATCCACTGCCTGGTCAAAGGAAGCATAGTTAACACTACAGATTTCCTCATTGATGGTGTCATTCAATGAATTGCCTCTAGGGGCAGACAGATTATGAATCAACCTGAACTCCACCTCCGCTTCCTTGGGGACCACTCCAAGGGGTGAGCAAATACAATTGTGTACAGGGATGTGATCAAAAGGACCAGCTATTCTACCCAAGCGTAATTATTATGCAATCTTTGTTGCTGCCACCCCAGGATTGATCCTTACAGAAAGCTGATTTTTGCAATCTGGTGTCGCTATGTAATCAAATGCAGGAATCCTAAAGACATACAGAAAACCTTCTTGTAAGGTCCTAGCTGTGGCATGATCTGGGTACTTATTTAACCAAGGAGTCATAGCCATAACGTCAGTGGGTGAGTGTGTTACAAGTTGTGTCCTCTCCTCACTCCTGTTTCTTCTTTCCCCTATATCCTGATTTTTTGAGGCATTTTGATTCTGAGTAAGATGGGTTAGCGCAGATGGAGCATGCGTGCCTGAACTTACAAGTGCCTTGGACCCTGGTGCATGTCTGCCTATTAAAATCCCAACATGTCCCTTTCCGTCCCCCCGCTCCCTGGACTAGGGACTGTGCCTGTGGTTTGGGGTGGCTGAAAGGGCTGAGAAGCTTGGAATGTGTGACCCCTGTAGAAGTTTTGCACTGTGTTACCAGGCTGCCCTGGCCCAAAACTGATCAAACCATGCGATCGTGTCGACTCGGTCCCAGGAAAGTGATCGATCAATTGCCCTAGCCTTCCTGAAATTCCTGTCATATTCCTTCCACCCTATGCCCCCATATTTGTCAAGAGACATAGTAATCCTGCTCTGGTAACAAGCCATCGCTGCTTGAAAAGGCCCTAACCCAGTTGCTCAAATTCTCCTCTACCCTGAATTTCAACAGTTCACTGCGCCATTCACTAGGAAGCATCCAATCTTTCTGTTTCCTTAAATACTCTATTTCCCTTTAGTCCACGAGCAGAGAGAACATATTAACGTAAGCACCAGACCATACCAATTCTTTCACTTCCCGTGTTACATGCCTGGCCAAATGTGACTCACCCACGCCCAGTAATGGGAATGTTACTTCCTTACCTATTGCAACAACTCCAGCTAGCTCCGTCAGCTTGTCCTTTCCCTGGCTGCTGACTGTCACATCTTTGTTGTTTCCTGCTAAAGGAACCCCCCTGTATGGTTGCGGAAGAGATGGAGTACCTGGCCCCTCGCTTGGCGTCCCGCATGGTTTTGCAATAATCTTTGCCACCATCTTTTTTGCCACAGCCAAAGGGTCCTCCCCTACCTCCTTTGCCCCAACTGAAGTTGGCAACATCCCCCCCTTCCTATCCAAGGGAGAACTGCGGCTATCTGTGCCACTAATTCCTGTGGGACCTGATTGATGTCTGTTGGGGTACCTGATGGGACACCACCCTGCAGGGCCACCCCTGCAGGGACCGTTGGGACAGGTGAAAGGACCACTGAATCAGTTATAGGGACCACTGGGGCAAGTATAGGAAACACTGGAATATGCATGGAGACCACTGGAAAAGGTGTGCTGGCTACTAGGATAGGTGCGGGGACCAGTGGGGTATGTGTGGGGACCACTGGGATAGCTGTGGGGACCACCGGGACCGGTGTGAAAGGGACCCCAGTGGGATCCCCGCCCGTAGGAACCTCACCCGATGGACCAGGCCTATCCCCGCCGCCACAGATGAGTGACTGGCACGGGGGCTCTTTTTTGGGTCTTCCTCTTCTTGAGCCTAGCCCGCCTGGGGAGTGAATCCAAGTCACCCCTGGGTTTTGGTGGCACTATGGTTCGCTTAGGCCTCCCAACGGCCTCCATCTACCCTTAAACTCTTTCTCTGAGTTCGACCGGGCTCTGCCCTAGTTTTTCAACCTTTCCCCATCACCTATCCATAGTCACCATCCTGCGCATCATGGACTCCATCATGTGTTCCATGCGGGAACGCTTTGCCCCAACTGCACTTATAACTGGCAAAAATAACACCGCGAACACAATGTTATCTATACCTCAATGTTTTCTCTCACTGAGAGCCTCCCACAATATTTTGCCTGGCCTGGAAAACCTGTTCAGGTCCTTACCTGCGCACTGTTGGAGATACACAGAGCTGCCATAAGCACCACACAACTGGAGCCGCGCCACTCCAGCTAACCTGGGTGTTGGGCGAGTAATCTCAAACCCGCGCGGCCCACAGAAGCAGTGAAATGCAGGCCTGTCTGCAACCTCAGTGAGTGATGTCCTTGTGCCCCCACAGATGCGCCACTGCGAAGAGGCTTTTGAGCTTGTATTCTTTAATTATGACAAGGACCACATTATATCGCTGATATAAGCTTATTCTGCAGCTTTAACATATTCTCCTAATACAATGATTATCTAACTTAGCACATCATTGTTAATACACCTCAGAAATAAACAGTCTGTGTGTATTGTGACTTTTTGCACCAAGCCTCAACTGATTGTGCCCCAAAAAACAGTAAGCAGACTCCCTTTCGGGCTACCCCCTAAAACAATAAACACTCAGTATTGTAAAAACTATAATTCACTGTTTGAAAATCTACCTACCAAAACAGTATGTCATTCGTTATAATCCTGATGCCCCTTTGGTTATTTTTAACAGCTTTGCAGTCATTAATTGTGCCCCCAAAATGGCCTGATAGCTTATTAAGCATAATGCACTGCCAGACTATTTGTGCCTTTTATTGTCAAATCGATTGATCCTTTGTTGTATGCACACAGTAATGCTACCTCTTTTCTTAAAATTGCCACAACAAATTGTCAGGCTGCACTAAACTGACTCTGTTTGTTCGTGTTAAAATTTGATTGAATTCAATGCCCACTATTCTTTTAAAGCATCATAAAAAAGCTCCACAGCAGCAGAGCTCCGTGTGAGCCTGTGCCTGCCCCCGGTACCTCAGAGAAGCACTGTGTGCGCTTCCCGATACACACAACTTCTCCTTGCTGCCCCCTCGATGTAGATGACTCGCCATGCACCTGAAGGAAACAGATGAAGAAACGACCCTGCCGCCGATTCCCTATGCGTCGCTGCACCGCACCGTGCACCTGGGGGAACAAACAAAGAAAAAACGACACTGCCGCTGATTTCCTCCATGCCGCTGCACCTCTCCTCATGCCGCGATGTCTACTGTTGCTCTTTGAATCCCGGCTCCGCCGTCCCGCATACACCACCGCCTAAAACCTCGAACCGACCTAAAATACAAAGGAGACAACAAAAAACAGTTACAAGGGGCAGGCCGTGGAGCGCGGAGTCAAAGAGGCAGACTCTCGCGCTCCCTGGCCTTTTAACCCCTTACCTGCCAGGCCAGTTTTAACCGGCCTGGCCTTTGCTCCCTGGTGACCCGGAAGTGATTCTATCACTTCCGGGTCACCGGGAGGCCCGTGGTCCAATTGGCTTCAAGGCGCGCCTGTCGCGTCATTTTAGCACGACAGGCTTCCCTCCACCAAAGACAGAGGGGGGGGGGCTGGTGCGCCCGCCATACTTGTGGCGTGGCCGATGCCGGCCCCGCCTTTCTCCTACTCTCTTTTGTCTTTCATCTCTCCTTCGGAGCGTCCAGACAACACTCACTTGTGTCACTAGGCACTAGGACAAAACACCCATTTGTTGGTTTATTCTTTGATTCATTCATCCACTCTGTGCTCCTTTTACCGGTGCAGTAAACGTCGAAGGAAAATAGCCCCAAGAACTTGTAGACATAGAACCCAATGTTCGTATTCCCGCTTGCATCTGGACAGGTCTTGATCAGGATGGAGCTGCTCTCACTGCAGGACGACAAGCAGTTCGCAAGTAGCTTCACAGTTTAGATTGCAGAATCCAAGGGCGGGTGGCTTCCATTTTGGAGGGTGTAGGGCAGCACCGAGCCACACCTCACCGGTCCAGTGCAGCCTTCTTGCATCCTCACTCCTGAAGCTCCTGTGAACCGGTACCAGCCAAATAGATACCAATCGGTTGGGAATACGCCAGTGGAGGTGGTACTGGAATGAAGAGTGGTTCTATCTATGGGCTGGTGGTTGGCGCTGTCACAGGGGTCCTCACACAAGTTAGCCCCATTCTTCCTAACACAGTCAGTGTTGTTGTTACAGATTCCTGGATTGCACGTGAGCGTGCAGCTCGATGAGCACACATAATTAGTTTGGACATTTGTGCAGGTTTGAGGGGCTCACTTGTTCGTGGTGGGACTGCTGCATTCATTGTCTTTGAGGCACTTCTTGGCTGGAATATTCCACTTGGTGCTTCCGGGGATGCAGCAGATGTCCATGGTGCCGATAGCTCTAGGGTAGCAGCTTATGTCATTTCCGCTGTACCCTGGTTTGCAGACACGTAGGTAGAGGCAGGCACCGTGCCGATATGGTCGTGGACTACCGACCATCCCCCTCCCCCCCCCACTTGGGCACCAACACGAATTGAATTACAATTAAAGCAATTGGACATGAGAGGAGTTTCTTTGGAAGGCGGGGGTCTCGCGACCCCCGAGCCGTATTTATTAAAACATGAAAACAAATTAAAAATTTAAATGAACAATATTTACACACAAGCATTTATGCAGAAACATTTTGACATTAGATTACAATCAATGTAGACAGGTACCAAAGGGCTAACCTTAACAAATGTCTAATACAGCATGTTCCTAACCGAATCTAACATCATAGTTATAACTTTTTCTGCATATCCTAGCTTTTGGGCCTACGGCAATGTCGCTAACCGGTTCCAGATCCTTCTTAACCAGCTACGCCCTCATGTCTGAGTGCGCATGCGCAGAAGGCCCATTTACCAAGAGGGTACTCTCCCCCCCTCGGTTACCCCCGTACGATCCGTGAACTCCATTACCCAAAAGGGAGGGCCTTTGCACTCTGCGCCATTTAATGACCTCATAGTGTACATGCGGGGTGGCTAACCAGCCCAAAGAAAGCATGACTCCCCCTACATATGGGTGAGTGACCAACCGCCCATACCACTTGTGTCTCCTTCTTATGTTCCTGGGTCCGCCGTGATGAAGATGCTTGGTGTCGGTGATCCGGTAATAGTTTCCGCCCTGCGTGACAGGCTCGAGAAACTGAAATACAAGCAAACAACAAGACAGGCATCAGCGTAACTTACTTGATACCTCACATGTGCAGCCGCACATAACACTTGTAACAATTGGAAGACCATCTCCCAATCCTATTTACACTAATCACATGCAACCCTCTAGCCGTCGCTTCAGTGGCTGCCCCTATCCTGAATGAATGTGTCTAAAAATCTTTTGCATTTAGACCAGCCTTGCCAAATTGCCAGCACTGTTTGGAACTGAAACCTGGTCAATGGGGTACCGTCTGCATGCATTAACAATGCTCCCTCCGCTGCGCCAGCATGTTGTTTTAGAAAGGCATCTACATGGAAAACTGGACAGCGGGTATTAGTCCGTGCACAATGTAGTACCAGACTATCCCCCAGGGCCTCAAGATCAGTTTTAGATTTACGTATGGTAACCAACAGCGTATCGCCCAATATCTTTGTGTGTTCGAGCCAAAGACCCCCTAGCACGTCCTTCTTGCTGCTAGCCACCAGCTCACTGACTTGTAATGCCCCATAAAAGGCTAATGAAAAGGTGGCTTTGAATAAGAGTCCCTCCCCTGGTGAACTACAGGTGTCCGATAAGTCCTTCAATAATAATGCTAGCCGTTCTAGACCTATCGGTTGTCTGGAATCCATGGCAGTTGCTTGCAGGCGCCGCCACCCCCCAGTGCTTTCCGCATGAGGAAACTGTTCGTGGGATCTTTTGCCCCCTTAAGCTGCGCAAAGAAAGATACGGCCGCCATGTGTCTGCTAGCTGTCGCTGCTGAGCGCCCCTCTTTATGCAATGCATCTATGTACTGAGTGAAATTCCCCTCCTGATCCCATTTCTCTGCCCAGTCCTGTCCCAAAAAGGAGCAATAAGACAAAAACGCCCCTTCGTAAGCTGTTCTGGTCCTGGGCGCTAGGCTAGCTGCCATGAGGTTCTGTAGCTGGGGGCACCAATCTGCCAGAGTGTTGTTGGGAAGTGTGCAGGCGTCACCTCTGCGGATGGTAGATGCTCCCTGAATTCCTGCATCTTAAAGCGAGAAAGAGCATCAGCTGCGTTATTCAACACCCCTGGGACGTGTTTGGCCCTAAACTGTACATTAAGTTTCATGCAAACCAGCACAATCTCTTTCAATAGGCAGAGTATAAACTTACACCACGCCGCCTTCTGGTTGATGCATTCAACTACAGTCATGTTATCTGACCAGAAGATCACAGAATGATTGCACAACAGATCAGGTCAAACTGTTAATGCCACCCAGATTGGAAATAGATCCAAGAATTCGATGTTAGCTGTCCATCCCCTCTTCTCCCACAAAACCGGCCACTGTTGGGCCACCCACTTGTTTCCAGGGATGGCACCAAACCCCACACTGCCCGCAGCGTCAGTCCATTGACCTAACTCAGCAGACGTAGTGGGAGGAACGTACCACAC
Source organism: Lissotriton helveticus (assembly GCF_964261635.1). NCBI lineage: Eukaryota > Metazoa > Chordata > Amphibia > Caudata > Salamandridae > Lissotriton > Lissotriton helveticus. Next base: position 1,789,725,979 of record NC_136061.1, read on the forward strand.
TACTCTGCCGTTAAAATCCTCCAAGAATGCAATCCATATACGCATGTCCTGGCGAACCTTGGCCGACAATCTAGTGCGATGGTTTTTTTCTTCCACAGGCCCGTCATGGCCTTCGAGATTGAGCGTGAGAATGGACGTGCTATAGGTATTACTCTTAGCGCAAAATTCAGCTGGCCCACAATCTGCTGTAATTGCTGGAGGGTCACCTTTTCCTTAACCAAACATTGCTGGAGAGCTGCTCTAAATTTCGTGATTTTGTCTTTTGGTAGCCTGAAACAACCCTCCACTGAGTCCAATTCTATGACTAAAAATTGCAAGTTGGTAGCCGGACCCACTGTTTTTCCAGGTGCCAGCGGGACCCCAAAAGCCTGCATGAGCACGCAAAATTCCTGCAATGCCCACGTACACTCCTCTGAGCCCGCCGAGCCCAGAAAGAGAAAGTCATCCAGGTAATGCATGACATGGTGGTGTCCCGTTGTTTACCTGAAAGCCCATTCCAGAAAGGAACTAAATTTCTCCAAGTAGGCGCATGAAACTGAGCAACCCATGGGCATACATATGTCCATATAGAATTTTCCTTGAAAAGCAAAACCTAGCAGGTGCTGATCTAGGGGATGGACCGACACTAGCCGAAAAGCAGATTCAATGTCTGACTTGGCCAGCAAGGCCGCAGGTCCGAGAGTCCTCAACATTTCCACTGCCTGGTCAAAAGATGCATACTCAACACTACAAATGTCTTCATTTATAGCGTTGTTTAAAGAGGTGCCCCTAGGTGCTGATATGCTATGAATGAGCCTGTACTCTCCCTCCTCCTTCTTTGGGACCACGTCGAGGGGAGAGCACACAAAATTAGGTACAGGGATGTCATTAAAAGGATCCCCTATCCTACCCAAGCGCAGCTCTTTAGCAATTTTTGTTGCCACTACCTCTGGGTTGTGCCTAACTGAGAGTTGATTCCTACATTCTGGAGTCCCGGTATATCTCACCGCTGGGATCCTAAATCCCTGCAAAAAACCTTCTTGCAGCATCCTCGCAGAGGCATGGTCTGGGTACCTGTTCAGTCAAGGAGTTATAGCCAGAACGTCAATGGGTGAATGAGCTACCAGCCGTCCTCCCCCCTTAATCTTGTTTCCTTCTTGCCCTGTTTCCAGAGGTGTTACCTTTAGAGCGACAGGCTGTTTCTGGGTGGGAAGGGTGGCCACATATGGAACATGCGTGTTTGAAATTACAAGTGCCTTGTGTCCTGGTCCATGAACGCTTGTTAAAATCCCAGCACACCGCATTTCGCCCACCATTGCTCCCAGTCCTAGTGGCCGTGTCACCCTCCTGTGCTGGCCGAAAGGGCTGTTGGGGTTTGGACGGATAGTTTTTGTTCTAACTTGGGCCCGCACTCCCTGGCTGCCCGGCCGTAAACTGGCCATACCATGAAATGGAATCCACCCTATCCCAGGATAGCGTTTGGTCAAACTCGTTTGCCTTCCTGAAGGTGATGTCGTACTCCTTCCACCCCTCCCCCCCATATTTCTCACTGAATGTAGTAATCCTACTCTGGTAACATGCCATTTCTGCCTGCAAATTTGGGAAACGCTCGGCTGTAATCACCATAAACACCGAGAAGGTTCTAATCCAGTTGATCAATGTCTCCTCGACCCTGAACCTTGCCAATTGTCCCCGTCATTTGCTTGGCAACATCCAGTCCTCCTGCTTCCTAGCATACTCCATTTCCCTGTTACCCTCTAACAGAGAAAAAATATTGACATATTTTCCCGCCCAGATCAAATCCTTCATTGTGCCTTCCCCCAGTACTGGTAATGCCACCTCCTTACCACCCTCTGCGACTGCCGCTGATCCAACAGTCTTGTCTTTCGCAGAGTTGCTTGCCTGACATGCTCCCTGTGTAGTCACAGGCGTGCTTGGCCCCCCCGCCACCCTGAGCACTCCTGATTCTTGCTACCATTCTTTGGACCTCTGCAGCGGGGTCCTCTCCTACCTCTTTGGCGCCCACTGAAGTAGGTAACATCCCACCTATCCCTAGCCAAGGGAGTACCGTCGCGATCTGCGCTGCCAGCTCTGGAGGTACCTGACCCACCACTGGAGGTGCTGAAACTGGTATGGGGATCCCGTGCCAGGTAGCGGAATAGGTACCAGGGTAAACACGGGTAGCATCGGGACAACCGCTGGAACTATCTGGGGCACTATGCTTGGTGCTGGTGCCGGCAAGGCCGGTGCCGGTGTTACCGGCACCCCAGTCGGGATTATGGGAGTAGGCATGGAAGCCACGGGTGGTGTAAGCCCTCCCTCAGGGACCACCCCCAGAACCCCCCTCTCCCTGTGACTTGGGTACCCGACCGCTACCCCTCTTGGCTCTGACCCGCTTGAGCAACGCATCCAAATACCCCCTGGGCTGGGGGGCACTATTACCCATTTGGGTCTCCCAGCTTGACCATCCTGATCATCAAGCCTCTGCCTGAGCTCAGCCACGCTCCTATCGATGTGGTAGACTTTCTCCCATCTCCTGTCCAATGCAGTCATCTTGCGCATCATGCCCTGCTGCATTTGCTCCATGCGGGAAAGCTTAACGCCTCACCCACTAGCCATCCTCCTTCTGCCTCGCAACAGGTGTCCCCCACCAGAGCCTGCCTGGCTTTTACCTTTACTTAGTTGGAGGTACACAGACTGGCCGTAAGCACCACGCAACTGTGACTGCGACACACCAGCTAGCCTGGATGTTGGGCGAGAGCACTCTAACGCACTCTAGCCTGGCGGCCCAACAGAAGCAGTGAAATGCAGGCCTGCCTGTGTCCTCTCACAGCGTGTGTCCACCTCACCACTCTCCATTGGTTCGGCCTGCAGTGCGTCTCAGTGAATGGCCTACGATGAAAATGAAGTTAGCATACAGTTGTCGCACTTAAAAGAAATTGCTTCCGATGCAGTTGAGTCACCGCACCTCTTTTCCTGGGCAGCAGTGCAATAACGCCCGCATAAAATGACCATACACCAAGAACCCTGTTCCTGTTTGCTGCTCCCTTTCAACCGTAATTGGACCCACTGTGTTTCGACCTATACCTATGAGGATGAACACAGGACCCCCAGTGATGGCAGTAGTTCACTAAGCCCGTCCCAAAAAACCCTGTCTGTACAGTACTGTCCTGCACCGTCAATGTTACTGTAACCAAAATTGTGCTAATAAACAGTACTCTAACACAGTGTTAACCTACAACAATTCCACTAGGATGCACCCTTAATCCTATACCATGCAACCGGTATTTTAAAAATCAGCCCCCCCCCTCGCCTGTGCAACTATGTGCTTAATCACTCCAAATGCCGTCTCCCATCCAACTACTAACCAGGCTCGACCCTGGTTAGCTTACACAACCTGCACCAAATGTGAAGCTTCAGGCAGCCTCCTGCAACGGGCCCCATGAAGCGACTCACAAAATGCGACCCTTTTAACACACAAGCACGTTTCCCAGCGTGTTGATGTGTACTCGGCCCAGCCCCACCCCCTCGCAAGTCGTGCTCGCGCCGCCTTACTTTTAAAGGAAATAACGCTGAGCCCAGCGCGCGCTAAACCACCTCCTCAGCAAGCCCGCAACAAAATTCAGCGGTGAACTCTCCGACCTCGGCCAGTCCTTCTGCGTGCCCGAGGGAGCGCTCCGACGATGCCTCCTAGCCATAACCAGTCCTGTCGCCTGAACGAAATTATTCTGCGCACCAACACGCTGCCACGATGCCGCCAAGAAAACGAATCCTGTAAAATACAAATGAAGAAATAAATTCTGCTCGAGCCCCGATGGGCGAGGGGACAATCCTGGTGGGAGCGCGGGAACAAGAGGGCATCTCCCTGCCTTTTATCCCCTCTGGCTCCCCCTCCCCGACCAGGAAGCAATTAGATCTGCTTCCGGGTCAAAGCGGGAGCCAGCACCAATCGGTGGTGGATCGCACCCGCCGCGTTATCACGACGCGGCGGAGGGGCACGCCCCACAACCGAGGGTCCGAGGGTCCGGGGGTAGAGGTGTCCGGCGCCCCGCCATACGTGCGGGGGGCAAACGGCCCCCCTTTCTACTTGTTGTGGTTTGGCATTTAAGGAGCAGTTGGAGGAAGTTTCTGCATTTGCGGGGAAAGAAAGGCCGGTAATATTAATGTCTGGACACTTAAATATCACATTTTCAATACAACGGCCGGGAATCAAATTCTAACCACCTTAAATATTATTCTGAAGTGAAACATGTTGGAAGATGAGCGAGTGAAAAATTAGCTCTATACATGCATTCTTATCACACAAGTTCTATTTAAAATAGTGTCGATTTTAGTGTAAAAAAAATAATATTCCATGTATGCATATAAATACACATCAGTAAACATATGCATAGTATAACAAGTACATAGCTGCCAAGGTTTCAGATTGCCATGTGTGACATTTTCATAATTTCAGTGTAATTATGAGTGACATTTCAACGACTATGAGTGACACTTTCTTGCGGACAAAATTAAGCAATGAAGACGATCAACACATGTAAATATCAGAAATAACACCACAAAGAGTGTTCCAATCGAAACACGTCAGTCTTTTGAATAAACTTTTGAATAAACTACTACGGCAACTATATCTCACAATGCAAGCTTTCCTCTGTGTGTGACCACGATGCTCTCGCTCTATCTATCCCTCTCCTCTCTCTCTCTTTTTATCCCTCTCCTCTCTCTCTCACACGCTCTCTATCCGTCTCCTGTCTTTATCCCTGCCCCTCGCTCTCTCCCTCTCTTTATCGCTCTTTCTTTATTCCTCTCCTCTCTCTTTATCCTTCTCCTCTTTTTATCCCTCTCCCCTCTCACACACTCTCTCTCGCTATCCCTCGCCTCTCTATCCTTGTATCCCTCTCCTCTCTCACGCGCTCACTCTCTAGACCTCTGCTCTGTCTTTATTCCCCTCTCACCTCACATGATCTCTCTCTTTCCCTCTCCTCTCTATCCTTTCATCCCTCTCCAATCCTTTTATCCCTCTCCTGTCTCTTTTTATCCCTCTCCTCTGTCTCTTTTTATCCCTCTCCTCTCTCTCAAGCGCTCGCTCTCTATCCCTCTCCTGTCATTATCCCTCTCTCGCATGCTCACTCTCTCTATCCCTCTCCTCTCTATCCTTTTATGCCTCTCCTCTCTATCCTTTTATCCCTCTCCTGTCTCTTTTTATCCCTCTCCCCCTCTCGCACGCTCTCTCTCTATCCCTCTCCTCTCTATCCTTTTATCCCTCTCCTCTCGCTGTCTAGTTTTATCCCTCTCTTCTCTCACACTCACTCTCTAGCCCTCTCCTGTCTTTATCCATCCCCCCTCTTGCACACTCTCTCTATCCTTTTATCCCTCTCCTGTCTCTGCCTCTTTTTATCCCTCTCCTCTCTCATGCGCTCTCTCATCTCTCTCTCACCAGGTTGCACGGTTTGTTTTGATCTGAAAACGTTAATTTTGATTCATTTTACAAATTGCAAATACAGATGAAGCGCCATTTTCACACAGTTGTGAAAAATGTCACCTTACCTTTAAATATCCGTCATGAAAAATGAAATTTTTTTGGCAAACAGGGCTACGCACCTGCTCTTACTCAGCCTTAGCTTGCGCAGGGTAAGTTCAACTGTTCCAAAAATCCCAGCAACCCTCTGTACTCCCCGCTTCTCTTGGGCCTACCTTCCTTCCACAGAGGCACCTGCTCCGGTCTGTTTTTTACTGGTCACGACCGCACTTTTAATTGTTGCGCATGACTGACATTAGTGGTCCTGCTGCTCTTTGATTCTCTGAGGGTGTTGTCTCGACTTTACTCCATTTTTTTAAGGCTTGAGTCTGTATACCAAGACCGAAAAGAGGCCCATTAGTACTGCAGAGACCTGTCCAGCTGCGATGAGCAGCAGCCTCACTCTGCCTGTACCTCCCGTCAGACACAGGCTCCAGCACGATCCCTCGACCGGCCCTCCGGGTCGGAAATCATTATTTACTGGCAGGGGGCAGCCATAGATGATATAATTTGAGCCCCACTGTAACAGACTGAAGGTGCGCTCTGACTAGTGCTGCCTGTGCCAGCCAGCCGAGCACATGATTCCGGTGCACCTGCCGCCCGCAAACCAGTGCGCTCTGCAGCCAGCCAAGCCTCTACCTCTCAGTTGGGACGGACCCCCCCCTGCGGCCGGCCCGGCCGGCCTGGTGCCAACAGCCATGATGAGAGGCTGTGAGTGTGAGCAACTGAGGAGCCTGCACGCTCACTCAGATTCCCCCGCGCCGCCGACTAACTTCCTGTGTTCCTGGCGGCCGCCGGACGTGACGCGGGAGTACTGCATGACATCTGGATGATCTGAGCGGGCCCCCTGGAGACACGTCGGTGCTTATCATTGGCTGAACTGAGCCCGGGCCGGCCCCCTGCTGTCATCAGCTCTCCTAGGCAGAACAGTGCAGTACTCAATACATTAGAGCGCCGGCTGAGAGCTGCGCAGGCCGAGTCTGTGCTAAACTGTTATGACGGGCACACAGTGACCGGCGCCGCGCCGTGTTGGTTCGCCTGGCAGCATGATGCGTGACATTTCATTTCAGTGCGGGGATGCGGATCACCGCACTGAAATGCGTGGGCGTCACACGTGTTGCGTGACGCTTGGCAGGCATGCAAGTACAAAATGACCCATCACTGCTTTAAGGCTGGCTTGGCTTTAGAGGTGTTCTACCACATTATCACATTTTAATATTATCCTGCAGGTGAAAATTTCTGTCCTTGAAATTGCTGTTTACAGCATCTATAGGTGAGAACTTTCTCTTTGCACTCAGTTCTAGTGGGACCACTTCTGCCATTTCTGGAGCCCATGAACCTTTGCCGTACTACTGAGAATCTGGACCTGGTTGCCATGGTGTTACGGGCATTTCTTTATTGTATTGTATTGTAATTGCATTGTAAGGCGTCAAAGCAATTTTTTGGCGAGTAGCACGCTACTCCGGGAACCATAAAGGATTAGTGGTGAATTGGTATAGTGAAATATGAAAGTAATTCGAGGGGTGGATATGTTAGTCAGTTATTTGGATTGAGAAGTCGAGGGATAGAAGAGGGAAAAGGTTCGCATTTATATAGCGCTTGCCACCCCTGATAAGGTGCCAAAGCGCTTTTTCCGTGAGTTGCACACTACTGCAGAACCCATAAAGCATTAGTGGTGAATTAGTATAGTGAGAATATGAAAGTAATTTGAGTGGTGGATTTATGCTTCTTCTGTATCTGTAGAATGTCTTTTTCATCCCATTGTCTTACACCTTCAGGCTCCTTTTAAATCTGTAGAACGTGTTTTTCATTCCAGTCTGGTGCACACTTTTTGCTTTGCCCATTCTAGGAGGGTCATGGGTTTTGTAATGGTATGTTAATTGAAATTTGATTAGCACACTCCCATCATTGGTATGGCCTCATAGTATCCACCTGCTCCCAATATCTGCTTTCTGTTTCTCTCCTGGCACCTTTCTCACCGCTTTATGTTGAGAATACTTACCTAAAAATTGATTCTAAAATTCTGATGCTTTCAATGGTTGTCTTCTTTCTTTTCTCCTTCAGTCCCTTCAAACTCAACTTGTGCTGCTGGTTCTACTCATAAATCCAAAAAGAACTGGACACCTTTCTTTGCGATCTGGCAACATTTACCTGTTTCTTTAGCTATGGCCTCCTGGCTGCCTTTACTGCTCATCGATGTTCTTTTAAATACACTCCTGTGTCACTTATAGATGTGTTATCATATATTTCAGAATGTTTTGCCAGACAGTTTCTAACACGTCACTAGAGTACCACTATGCATTATCCCTTTATGATTTTAACTGCTTACTTGGAATGAGGCTTTGATGTCCTAGTCAATGGCTTTCATAATTTGAGTTGTATAATAAGAAAGATTTACTATCAGAATATGAAGTGTTAAACATTGTGCTACATAATTATCATAACAAAAATACCATGGGTCCAATTCACAAAGGTAAACTTACACGTTTGTGTAAGTTTACTACTTTTCTGTATTCACAAAGGTAAACTTAGAGCAAAAGTCTAACTTTACTATTTTATTCACAAAGGTGAGCTACTATTAGTAAAGTAAGACGTTTGGGCTACGTTTACCTTTGTGATTACCAAAAACTAGTAAAGTTAGACTTTTGCTCTAAGTTTAAATTTTTGAATCCCGAAAAGTATTTTGATAACCTATTTAAAAAAGTTTTAATTCATTCTATCAGTTTTCATATTTTCCAATACACAATAAAAATATAATTTCCTACTTTAGATGGAAATTTTCTTATTAAACTCTTTAAAATAATGGTAACTTAATTTAATATATGTAAGTGAATTAAATATTTAAATAAACATAAAGTTATACCAAGGCTATCACTGCAGAATAGCCTGGAGAGGACACATGAAAGAAAAACCACCCCAAACCAGTTCAGCATTTCTAAAATATAATCGCTCAATGTTCAATAGTTCAATCTATTTTGGTGAGTTAAGTAGGGAGGGGACAGCCTCCATCATGCAATCATTTTATTTGCCATGATTGACTCCATGGCTTTTGTGCATAGAGACCCACAGTGAGCACTATGGAGAATAGAATAGTACAGCAGGAGACACCGAGCCTGAGGCAGCAGTCTGCGGGTTCCGGCTGCGTATCGATGGCTGGAGGACCAACTCAGACAGATTTCCTTTATCCTCCATCTTACTGCATTCCCTGTCCCAAGAAAGAACTACACTATTCTCTAAGATAGAATATGTTAGGACTGCCACTGATAGAGCAATGTCTCCCAAACAATTCCCTTACATGGCCATGCAAATTCAAGCAAAATCAGAACTCCATCTTTCCACATTATGGACATGGTTGCAGTTCTACACAAAGGCATAGTTACATGCACTGTATGCATGGACTTAAGCAAGCACATACAGCTGAAAATAAACTCTAGAAAGTCTGTGTAGTAAACAGGGCTGTCTGCAGGGCTATGCATGTGGTTCAGCCACATCCGGAGCTGAGCTCAAGGTGCTGTTTTAGAAATAACATATGGGTTTAAAAGCATCTGAATGCAACTTAATGTCTAGCTGTATTCTGTAACACTAGAAATGTCAAGATAACTCTGGTGATTAATGTTCCTGCTGAAGAGTGATCAGAGTTTTGTCTAGTGGCAGTTTTGACTCATCATAAAGAAGCACAGATGGTTAATGTGCCTGCTGCAAAGAACCTGTACCACGCAGATCAAAGAGCTGTATTTTATGCAGAGTGCGTTTCTGCTTTTGTCACAGGGTTGATTTTGTTACTTGCAGTTCATAACTCTGATGATTAATGTTCCTGCTTGAGATAGATCGGAGTTTTGTCTAGTGGCTGATTTGACTCATCTGAAAGAAGCACAGATGGTTAATGTGCCTGCTGCAAAGAATGTGTACCATGCAGATCACACAGCAGCATTTTATGCAGATAGCTCAGTGAGGTTCTGCTTTTGTCACATAGATCCTTTTGTTACTTTCAGTTCATAAGTTACAGTACTAATATAGCACAGTGACCTAGGAACTGCCTACAAAGAGCTGCATGCAAAGTGCAAATAATCAATTAGAACGTTATGTTTATACCCAGTTTTATCATTATCCTAATGTTGCTAAAAGGGATAATTTGGAAAGAAATGCATTGCTATAAGTAAAGTCAACTTGAAACACTGTGATATGTTTTAATTCCTGTGTTTGTGTTTCTCCAGACCAGACACTCTTAAAATATACTCCCTACAAGTATGGAAGAACTGTGATTCCTACAACTTGTAATCCTCATTGTCCTCATGACCCTGATAGTGAACTCTTGATAATGAAATACAAAAACTTCCGCAAACGAACTTCCAGAAAAAGGGGTAAAGGAGACTCCAGTATATGAAATAAATGGAACTCTAGAGAATGATCTAAAAGGCTTTACCAAATGTGTACTTGAAAAAAAACACAGTGAATGGAAATGGATAACGGGATCTCTAGAGAATGGAATAGAAATAACTTAACATCATTGGTTAAAAGGGACTCTAGTGAATGGGGTAAAGGAAACTGAGCAGAGATGTTTTAAAGCAGTTATACTCAAAGTATGGCCTGGAGGCCACATGCGGCCCTGGTGATCTTTACATGCAGCCCCCATGGTGAACTGCAGCATGAGCTACTGTTTAGTTGCTGAACTCTAATATCCAGAAAAAAACATGTTAAATAAACAGGCAAGCATTTATTAACCTGAAAATAAATGCTTGCTGTTTATTTAGCGTTATTTTAGACCTCCTTAAAGAATTCTTAATTCACCCAGACCCCCTACCTTTCCCCTGCTGGCATCATTGTGGCCCTCAGACACACCACAGACCGAACATTGTGGCCCATATGCAAATGTTTGTGAATACCCATATTTTAAGGCATAAGCAAAGTGGGCAGCTATCCAGGGTCTCTACCATGAGTTGAGTTAATGTATACATATTTGGACACTTCGAAAAAATAACTACTTCACTTTGTCCGCTTTTCTTTTTTTCTGAGACTCGGCCGAGTCCCAAGATGGCTGCCAGCACTTCCTGGTTGAAATGTTGGCAGCCAGTCAAATTTTAGTAGGATCCCCATGTCCATTGCAAGGACACACATCCTCAGATATCTATATTTTTATAATTTTAAGATCTTTGAAAACTACCAGTCGCAGCTGGTGCAGGTAAGCGCGATGTGGCCAGGGGGCGGTGGAGCAGTGGAGCAGGACAGTGCAAGGCAGGGGGTAAGTTGCCAGGCCACAGAATAGGTTTTATTTATGTAATTTTACCTATTCAGTCATCGACTTCCCGCCTCCCAACCTGTACCACCCCCACCCCACCACGCTTACCTGCGCTGGCTGCCGCTGGAAACTACTGAATGGATTTGCACCATAACACAAAAAGCACACCTTCTGAACAAACATCCAGCTTTTTGCCAAATTTGGTGCAATTCCGTCCAGTAGTTTGGGCTGTAGTCGGTTTTAAAAAAAAGAAAAATCCCTATAGATTTAAAATAGGGAAAATATGTTTTGGGACCCCCCTATTATTTTAGGCCGCTTGACGGATAACCCTGAAACTTTCAACCCAGTAGCTAAATCAAAAAAGGGAAGTATTGTGAAAAAGTTGTGGCAATTTATCAAGCGGCGCTAAAGTTATTGGCAAAATAAAAAATGCTTTGGTCCTAACTATAACTACCTACTTGTGACCGCCAGTAGGTAATAAATAAATATATATATATATATATATATATATATATATATATATATATATATATATATATGTATATATATATATATATATTACCTACTGGCGGTCGCCAGTAGGTAGTTATAGTTAGGATTGTTTTCCATAGGAAACCCGCAACATTCTATTGGGAATGACTTTGGCGCCGAATGAGGGATCTGCCTGTAATTTTCCTTAACTTTGCCTCGCTGCGCTCCGCTCCTTCCCTGAAAGTTCCGGGGGGATCCGTCAAGCGGGGCCGAGATAAAAGGGGGGTCCCAAAACGTGTTTTCCCATGTTAATTTCCATAAGGCGGTTGGACTCACTTTTAGCCTGAACGGCTGAATGGATTTCCACCAAACTTGGCAAAATTGTAGGGACTGGTACCCCGATGTGCCTTTGCTATGTCTCAAGATATATGCTCCTGTGGTTTTTACGAAAATTAACTTTGAAGAAATATATATTGGGCTACATTGGGCTATATATATGTTAGAGCCCAAATGTAGCCCAACGTAGCCCAATGTAGCCCAATGTAGCCCAATGTAGCCCAAAGATGGCCACCAGAGACAAAAAAACAAATGTAGCCCAAATATCAGCCAGATGTAGCCCAACTATAGCCCAATGACAGAATGTCCCAGAGTGTTCTAAAGAAAAACTAGAGCGCTAACTGTCTTACTTATGACAAAAGTATGGCACACCTGAAGTCATCTTGATTGGAATAAAGTGTCAACACTTAAAACATTTAATTTGCAAAGGAACAAAATGAGGGGGTTCATTTTGCCATGGAAATTATGATTAGTGCTGAAGAAAGAAAAATTAGGGCACATTTTGAGTGACTTCTCAAATCCTCTTATATTTCACTAAAAAAATTCTGATATGCAGTCTCCCAAGATGGCCATCAGAGACAAAAGAGCCCAAATGTAGCCCAAACATCAGCCAGATGTAGCCCAACTATAGCCCAATGACAGAATGTCCCAGAGTGTTCTAAAGAACAACTAGAACGCTAACAGTCTTACTTATGACAAAAGTATGGCACACCTGAAGTCATCTTGATTGGAATAAAGTGGTAACACTTAATACATTTAATTTGAAAAGGAACTAAATGAGGGGTTTCATTTTGCCATAGAAATTTTATATATATGTATATATATATATATATATATATATATATATATATATATATATATATATATATATATGCAAAAAACTCCAAACAACACCACTTCCGGGTCAGACCGAAGTCCGGTCGGCGAGGTAACAGAGGAGACGGACCACCAGATGCGCTTCACAGGTTGTTTATTGCAAGGCTGTTGGTAGCAGAGGGCACTACGCGTTTCGGGCTTGAAAAGCCCTTGTTCACATGCAAGTGAGCCAGTTTATATTTTTTACTTTTATAATGCAGTGCACACCCAATCAGCCCGCCCAGTCACGTGATGTCACAGTGTTATAAACATAAAAAACATACTACTCCTATCTATCGGAGTCCAGTGCAAAATACGGCATTTGTAAAATTCGCAATCCACAATTATTGTTTGTATAAATCAACAATTATTATTTAGTTAAAATACTGTAAACCTAATTCCGGGATAAATCCTTTGTTACATAAACCGTACAATTACACACAGAATAGTGACTGGGATCCTAGGCTGATCCATAAGTGCAAATATATACAGATTAGACTGGTTCCAAGCCTGCGTCAAGTGGAGAATATTAAAGTGCATGAGGGAATGAGGGGAAAACGGGGATAAAAGTGCTAAACCAACATATTGCAAAGTACCCTGTGTATTCAATGCATGAATGCAATTTTACCAGTTAGAGATAGGACACTGTCCTTCTACATATCTCTTTAAAAAAATGTACAAACATTTGATACTATTCTAAAACTACAATATGTAAAATTCCTTATAGCTAAAAACACCCAGTGTAAAAAAGTGCTAAAATGTTATGTAAAAAATTGGATAAAAAGTGTTTCCTAGATTTTAAATAACAATCAGTTTATATTTACAAAATAGGAGAAGGTGAGGAGCTAAGTCTATTAATGGCCAAATGGCCAACAAGGAACTTGACTGACCATGCACCTACCTCTTGGGTCAAAAACTACCTCTGTTCACCTAGGATCATATGTTTTAACCTACTAGATAACAGGGAACCTGACTACCTAGAGGGATTAACTCCTAGATTAATAAGAGCGCTAGAAACTCAATGTTCAAACCAGCATAGCATATCACAAAAAATGGCGAAGGTCCTCTGTGATGTTAAGACCATTCGGCCATTTGCAGTCATATTCAAGAATCATTCGTGACTCTAGTTGTCGAAGTTTGAGCTCACGATTGCCCCCTCGCCTTGGTTTGGGGACTGCGGCCACCACATAATATGTTAGGCAATTGATATCTTTATTGTGTGAGCTCAAAAAATGGCGTGCCACCGGATATGCCGGATCAGAATGTAAAATAGCCCGAATGTGCTGCAAGATTCTGACATGTACCGGCTGTTTAGTGCTGCCTACATAATTGAGGCCACAGGTACATGTCAGAACATATACTGCATATTCCGTTTTGCAAGTATGCTGGCCTTTAATTGGGATCTCAGTATCATTGAAGGGGGTTTTATAGTGTGTCTTATTAATTCCGAAATTACATGCTCTACAAGTAGAGCATTTCCGGAATCTCTCCTTGATTAACCAATTAGGTTTGAGTTTGATCTCAGGACTACTCTGGTCGAGAAATTTTATATATATATATATATATATATATATATATATATATATATATATATATATATATATATATTTTCACTGAAAAAACCATAGGTTTCACACCAGTTATAGTTAGGAATTAGCATTTAAAAAACCTATTAAATTCACTGAAAAAACCATAGGTTTCACACCAGTTATAGTTAGGTGGAAATTTTACTTGCATAAAACCATTGAAATTCCCACGTTATAGTTAGTTTGACTCACTATAACTTGCGCGTGCAATGCACTGCTGATGACGTCACATATTACATTACTCATGACATGGTCAGTGACATCACTCATGACATCACTGATGACATCTCAAATGACATCACTGATGACATCATCCAGTGAATGTGTATCTTTCTGAAAAATAAATATTTTTTATATATGCATATCTAAAGGTTGATGGAAGAATAAATGGGTAAATAAATGTCTAAATGGATGTTTTTTTGTGTAAAATTGATTGGTTAACTGACTTATTAAATGTATCTTAGTGAATACATATATTAGCGAGTAATGTTTAAATATTTAAATATCTGTGTCTCACTTTGTGTATAAGTGGCTGCATGGGTTGGTGAGTAGCTACATGAGTGTGTATATGGGTTATATATATATATTTATATATATATATATATATATATTCACTGAAAAAACCATAGGTTATAGACCATATATAGTTAGGAATTAGCATTTACAAAACCTTATTTTACTCACACAAAACCATTGAAATTCCATATATAGTTAGTTGCACTAACTATATATGGCGCACCCACTGCTGATGATGTCACATATTACATCATTCATGACATGGTCAGTGACATCACTGATGACATCACTGATGACATCATCTAGTGTCTGTGTGTTTTTGTAAAGTTTAAATACGTTTTACATATTGAAGAATGACTGGATGGATGGAAGACTGAGTGTGTGTGTGGCTGGCTGGGAGGTGTGTGACGCTGTGCATATCAATGTGTACTTGTATCAGTGATTGTATAAGAGAGTAAGTATGTGTTAGTATATGTGTGAAAAGTATGGTGTTCTGTGTTTAACTATAGATGAGGAAATCGAAGTGTGATTGATTCTTCACAGGACTGACTAGGTGTATGAGGGCATATGATAGTGTTCTAATAATAACTGACTGTATGTATGAGTAATTGTATGGGTGAATGAGTGAATATGTGTGTAGACGTATGAATCAGTGAGTGCGTATGTAGTAACTGGTATTGGTGTGTCATGATGTCATCAGTGATGTCATTTGAGATGTCATCAGTAATGTCATTTCAGATGTCATTAGTGATGTCATCAGTGATGTCACTGAAGTATGGTGTTCTGTGTTTAACTGTATAGATGAAGAAATGGAAGTGTGATTGATTCTTTACAGGACTGACTTGGTGTGTGAGTAACTCCATGGATGAGTGGCAGTGTGTGACTGTCTGTATAGGTGTATGAGTGCATATGATAGTGTTGTAATAATGAGTGACTGTATGTATGAGTGATTGTATGGGTGAATGAGTGAATGTGTGTGTAGACGTAGGAATCAGTGAGTGCGTATGTAGTAACTGGTATTGGTGTGTCATGATGTCATCAGTGATGTCATTTGAGATGTCATCAGTGATGTCATCAGTGATGTCATTTGAGATGTCATCAGTGATGTCATCAGTGATGTCACTGACCATGTCATGAATGATGTAATATGTGACATCATCAGCAGTGGATTGCGGGTGCGCGATATATAGTTAGTGCAACTAACTATATATGGAATTTCAATGGTTTTGTGTGAGTAAAATAAGGTTTTGTAAATGCTAATTCCTAACTATATATGGTCTATAACCTATGGTTTTTTCAGTGAATTTCAATGGTTTTTTAATAGCAAATATCATAAGCTGTCGAATGTCAAGTACGTGGTAAGTGAAATTTTTTTCGTGTTTATGCACACTGATCTGCTTTGAATGGTGCCCCCCCCCCCTCATTTCTATTAGGAGTACTCTCTCTTTGCAGATAGTGAAAGGTAGTTAACGCAGGCCTTTGCCCCCGTTGTAATCCGTCGTGCCTGCTTCTCTCTCCATTTGATTGATTGTTATCCAAGTATTTACTGTTTTAGAATTAGTTCTCTTTGGTTCATTCTCTATTTACAAACAAACACAGAGTCGCAATACTCTGTTTAGTCTTTGCAGATAACGAAAAATCGTGTAAAAAAAAAGAAAAGGAATCGAGCAAAATCAGTAGGCCACTAATGGGATCTCTTTTTGACCTCGCTAAAATAGAAACATTAGGAACAACCCCTCATGACAAATACAAAACTAGTGAGATGAACTGAACTCCACACAATGATGGCTACAAAACAGCTCGGCTCCGCCACCCACCCCGCCCAAAATAACGATAAAGAGCGGCTGCCATGATTGGTTGCGGAATGGCCACGACGGAGCTACGAAATGGTGCTGCTCTCATGCTAACCCCAGCTTCAGTCTGAAACATCCAGAAACACTGTAGACTACCAATTCGATCAGTTCCGGTAGCGCCCCAATGTAACCCGGTAGAGAAGAACTAGCCCTCCCCTCTTTGACTGATGGTTCTTGTTGCCTGTCCCTTCTGTTGTCATTTAACAAAACTATTTAGCCTGCTGAAAGGGGTTGTGTTCCGACCGCTGGTTGGTGGAGACATTTTGACTATATTCTGGACCTGCGTTGTCGCGTAATGCGTCATATGACGCGCCGCGTTAGCGCATCCGGAAGTCATCCGGGGCGCGCAGCGCGTAACGTAAGCATAACAAGTCATGTGACTTGTTAATAAAACTTTTCATTGGTTCATTTTACTTTTCTTATTGTAATGATGAAAGGCTTGGTCATATGACCTAAAAATTACGCTTTTTATTACTTCCGAACATTATTTTTTCTTAAATATATGTTATAATGTTCCAGGCTAATGTACTTTCCCGGAAAATTTACAACTGTCCTGCAAGTAAAATATATTCTTTTTTCGAGAAAAAGAGCGTTTCTTCGTCCCATGACGGAGCCGTTGAGCAAAAGAGGGTCGACCTGCTGTCTTAGTCGCCGATACGCCTGAATATGAGATTCTTATCGATCACTTTATGTTGCAGGAATAGAAAACACAACAGCCCTTGACCATTTATCTTTACTGCGTTCCTTCGTATTATACCTTTTACCCTTCATGTAATTGGTCTGCTTTATTTCACTTGCCTTTGAATGATTCTAAAACAGTGACTATTATTAAAAACTTTACCAATGTATATACTACTACCATGTTTTCTTTTAAAAACCTTTATTGTGAAAATTTCATTATACAAATACGAGCCTATAACCACGTGGGCCTGCCACGGAGCAAACTGTAATCGTATATGATGAATAGACATTTACACTGTAGAGGAACGTAACGGGCGGGCCATTAGGTTGCAAGAACTAAGGTGTCTAACAGTTACGGAATCGGTGGACGTACATTTTATAATTAAAATACGACAGGGCCAGTTACAATAAAATTATCTAGATATACATTTGCGGGCAAGTACCATGGGTGATGTTAATTCGAACTTTCAACAGTACAGTAATCAATAACACATCAGAACTTAATATCAATAGGGATGTCGAAATATTCAATCAATTCTCGTCCCCGCCCGCCATGTGCTTCAAAACTGCATACGTATCTCGTGATTTCAAGGTTCTGCAACCAGTACACAACAAGGAGTTACGAGTCCCATTTATTCCGGCGCCATTTTGGGCGAGGACGGGCAGGTCCAGGATATAGTCAAAATGTCTTTACCAACCATCGACTATGATGATGTTCATATGCTGTATTTATTAGAGTAACACTCATCTGTCCACATGAAATTAATTTGCCACAATCTAAACATGTCATTTTAATCTTTCCAAAGTTCTTCTAAATATTTGGGACCGTTTCTCTTGCCTCTGAAGCTCTCAGTGCCACTTCTTTGATGAATGTACTAGCAGGTCAGGGGTTCTCCTCCAAATCTCTCTTTTATGCAGCACTATAATTAATTGGTGCCACCTCTCCATATGACGATGCATGGTATAGTTACCACAACTATATTTTTTTTCGGTTCCTCTGGAGAGTTCATCGTGGCAGATGAAGCGTGTAACGTACCGGGCATTTACCTTTTTTTGCATGTACAGGAAAGGAAAAAAAAATCGAGCGTCCGAGTTCTAAGGTGTCCCAGGGCCATTTTAGTGGACCAGGCCCAAATCCAAAGAACAGGCCGCCATTTTGAGAGTCCTGTTGCAGCCGCCTGTCGCTGTAGCATCAAGAGCAGCCGAAACTCAGCTGAATGGCAACTGAAACGGTAAAGGGGCGCCCCACTACAGCAGACGAGCCTCCACCTAGGAAGGCCCGTTCACGCCGCCTCCCCCCCCCCCCTTCGGGCACCCCACGCCGTTATTCGCAGCAGTATTGTAGGATGGCCACACCAGTGCGGCAACTTGCTAGACATCACCTCGGTGGTAACCGAATCTCAACGCCTTGTGGTGTCTTCTATTCAGAAAACATTGTTATGCTGCCTTCGACCTATTCGCCGCAAGTGCGCACACAACTCAACTGCATAGCTTGCTAGACACCACCTCGGTGCCATCCGGATCTTGGAATCTCAGCGCCTTTTGGTGTCTTCTCTTCAGAAAATATTGTTGCGCTGCCTTTGGCCCCATTCGCACATCGGTCCGCTACTGACGCCATCTCACAGGCTAATGGGGCGCCCCACGCCGACTTTCAGCATTGTAGTATGGCCACACCAGTGCGGCAACTTGCTAGACATCACCTCGGTGCCATCCGGATCTCGGCGCCCCACTGCAGATGAAGTGCCTCTCAACTATGAAACCACCACGGTGACATCCGGATCTTGGCGCGTTGTGCTGCCTTCGGCCTATTCGCACATCGGTCCGCTACTGACGCCATCTCACAGGCTAATGGGGCGACCTACGCCGAGTTTCAGCATTGTAGGATAACCACACCAGTACAGCAACTTGCTAGACATCACCTCGGTGCCATCCGAATCTTGGCATCTCAACGCCTAGTGGTATCTTCCATACAGAAAATATTGTTACGCTGCCTTTGGCCCCATTCGCACATCAGTCCGCAACTTAGACATCACCTCGGTGCCATCCGGATCTTGGCATCTCAGCGCCTTGTGGTGTCTTCAAATCAGAAAATATTGTTGCGCTGCCTTTGGCCCCATTCGCACATCGGTCCGCTACTGACGCCATCTCACAGGCCAACGGGGCGCCCCACGCCGACTTTCAACATTGTAGGATGGCCACAGAAGTGCGACAACTTACTAGACACCACCTCGGTGCCATCCGGATCTTGGCGCGTTGTGCTGCCTTCGGCCTATTCGCACATCGGTCCGCTACTGACGCAAACTCACAGGCCAACGGGGCGCCCCACGCCGACTTTCAGCATTGTAGGATGGCCACACCAGTGCGGCAACTTGCTACACACCACCTCGGTGCCATCCGGATCTTGGCATCTCAGCGCCTAGTGGTGTCTTCTATTCCGAAAATATTGTTGCGCTGCCTTCGGCCCCATTCACACATCGGTCCGCTACTGACGCCATCTCACAGGCCAACGGGGCGCCCCACGCCGACTTTCAGCATTGTAGGATGGCCACACCAGTGCGGCAACTTACTAGACACCACCTCGGTGCCATCCGGATCTTGGCGCGTTGTGCTGCCTTCGGCCTATTCGCACATCGGTCCGCTACTGACGCAAACTCACAGGCCAACGGGGCGCCCCACGCCGACTTTCAGCTTTGTAGGATGGCCACACCAGTGCTGCAACTTGCTGGACACCACCTCGGTGCCATCCGGATCTTGGCGCGTTGTGTTGCCTTCGGCCTATTCGCACATCGGTCCGCTACTGACGCCGCCTCACGTGCCAAAGTATTTTCTCCGCATTTTATACCCTATGCCGCATACCAGGTCATGTGACTTGTTTATAAAACTTTTCATTGGTTCATTTTACTTTTGGTTTCCTAATGATGGAAGGCTTGATCATATGACCTAAAAACAACACTTTTCATTGGATGAAAACTTTTTTTTTTTCCCAAACGATGAAAGCCCCACCTTGTTTCTGGATGTTTCAGACTGAAGCTGGCATTAGCATGAGAGCACCACCATCTCGTAGCTCCGTCGTGGTCATTCCGCGAGCAATCATGGCGGCCGCTCCCCACCAGAAGCCTGCAGGAGTCGGGGCCCCCAAAACTTTTGATGAATTCTCAAGGCGGAGGAGACGCTTTCGAGAATGGGGTCCAAGGCCTAGCAGACAAGCGTCCGATTTCCAAGGTGTCCCAGGGCCATTTCAGTGGACCAGGCCCAAAAAGGAAAGAGCCTGCCGCCATTTTGAGAGTCCTGTGACAGCCGCCTATCGCTGCACCGCAAGAGTGGGCGCAACTCAGCTGAATTGCGGCTTTTGACACAGTGGACCAAAAACGGACGGAATGGCAACTGAAACGGTAAAGGGGCGCCCCACTACAACAGATGACACTCCACCTGGAGAGGCCCGTTCACGCCGCCTCCCCCGGGGCGCACCACGCCGTTATTCGGAGCAGCATTGTAGGATACCAAAACCAGTGCGGCAACTTACTGGACATCACCTTGGTGCCATCGTTCTGCTGCCTTGGAACTATTCGCACAACAGTTTGCTACTGATGACCCACCCCCCGCGACGCCCCACGCCGGAAATATGGACGTTGTGCTGCGTTGGGACTATTCGCACAGCCGACCGCTACTTCGTTGTTTTTCCCTAAAATGTTTATATGTTATTACTATTTTTGTTTTCTTGTATATATTTATAAATTATTAAAGTTTTATAATCTTACTACTTTGTCGGAGTGCTATATATTTTTAATGTGACACATAATTGTAAAAACTTTGATGTACAAAGAGTCATCCCTGGAATCTTCCGCTTCAGGCTCGGTCCCCTCCCCAATCACAATACAGGATGGTTTTTAGATAATAGCAACGCTTCTGCTGTGACGGATCTCATCGAGTGTGGGCCTTGATCTACTATAACTCCTTTGAAGAGGGGTGATTCTTTACAGCTGGGGCCATAAACTACATCTGCAGGGCTAGCTGATACCCTAGGACCAGCCTGGACAATCGGACACAGAGGAAAGATGTGTCAGAGGGTGCGGTAGTGAATAGGGCGAAAGGGAGGTGTCGGGCAGGCACAGGGTGTGATTCTCAGGGAAGAGCAGCGCAGATGGGGGGAGGTTTATTACCCATGCATAAGACAGAGAGCGGGGGTGACCACTGCCTGGGGGAGATGCTTGCGAGGGTGGGGAGCCATGCTAAGGATCGACAGCGTGCACAGAGTGGGTCTGGTCAAGGCATCTAAAATGGCTGCCGTGCACGACAAAAGTGTGGCATTTGAAAAAAGACAAGATGGCGCAGACAATGTTTTTCAACACTTCCTGATTTCCTTCGAATCGAACGTTAACAGACGTTGGGGCATATTACCAAAGTTAAGCGATATTTATCCCTAACGATGCTTAGCAACGATTTTTTTACCGCTAAGCATCGTCAGAAATTATCGCAGATAAACCTTGCTATTATCAAGGTTTATCGCAAATACGATAAAAAACGACCGCAATGCATTAATATCGCTGAAAACTCAGCGATATTCATGCATTACCGAGCTAATGCTCTTAGCCATGTTATCCACCTCCCATTGGATAACATGGCTAAGAACTGCTCAGGGCAGATGCTAGCTTTTGGAGATATTCGCGCTTATCTCGAATATTTCCAAAAGTTGATAATAGGAGATAGCGATGTTAGCGACTGTTTCCAGTCGCTAACATCTTGGCATGCCCACTTTGCATGTCATTAGTGATAAATATCACTCACATGCAAAGTGGGGCCCAAGATGGTCGCTATCTCCTACTAGCCGTCGCTAACTGGTGTTAGCAACAGCTAGGTAATACAGATATAATTTTATCTCCGCGAAGCGGAGCGCTGTTACAGATATATATCTTGTTTTTGAACGTTAATTTCTCAAAATGCACTGAAGCACATATATTGAGACCTAGCAAAGGCACATCGAGCTACCAGTCCCTACAATTTTGCCAAGTTTCGTGCAAATCCATTCAGCCGTTCGATTATTATTATTATTTTTTTTTTGCCCCGCGGGGCCCTTTTAAAACCTCCACATCAAACCTAAGAGGTCAAGGAGGATCTACTATGCCCCCTTATGTTCATTTGCCCCTTCGCTTTGGCCTCCTCTTGTCTCTCGATCCTACCGAGAGACAAGATGGCGGCCGCTACGGACTGTTTGGAATGTTTACAGACACCGGAGAGCCAATCAGCTTCGCTTCGCAAAGCTCCGTAACGCGAAAAGTACGCGAAGCGGTGCGCTGTTACAGATATATATCTTTTTTTGAACGTTAATTTCTCAAAATCCACTGGAGCACATATATTGAGATCTAGCAAAGGCACATCGGGCTACCAGTCCCTACAATTTTGCCAAGTTTCGTGCAAATCCATTCAGCTGTTCGATTATTATTATTATTATTTTTTTTTGCCCCGCGGGGCCCTTTTAAAACCTCCACATCAAACCTAAACGGTCAGGGAGGATCTACTATGCCCCCTTATGGTCATTTGCCCCTTCGGTTTGGCCTCCGCTTGTCTCTCGATCCTACCGAGAGACAAGATGGCGGCCGCTACGGACTGTTTGGAATGTTTACAGACGCCGGAGAACCAATCAGCTTCGCTTCACAAAGCTCCGTTGCGCGAAAAGTCCGCGTACTGGAGCGCTGCCCGGTCCGCTGTTACAGATATATATCTTTTTTTAAACGTTAATTTCTCAAAATCCACTGGAGCACATATATTGAGACCTACAAAAGGCACATCGGGCTACCAGTCCCTACAATTTTGCCAAGTTTCGTGCAAATCCATTCAGCCGTTCGGGCTAAAAGTGAGGCCAACCGCCCTATGGAAAACTCAATGTTAAAAACACGTTTTGGGACCCCCCTTTTTTCTCGGCCCCCCTTGACGAACCCCCCCCAAATTTCCAGGGGCTGCTCAGAAACAAAATGTTCCATTTTCCTGAAAATTTCAGCCAATTCCGTCCACAAACGCCAAAGTTATTAGACATAGAATTTTCAAAAATCCCATAGAGAAAAAATCCTAACTATATATACCTACTGGCGACCGCCAGTAGGTAATATATATATATATATATATATATATATATATATATATATAGATATAGTCAGCTCAAAATCCTTACTGTACTGGCGTACCAAAGGAAAACTGCACTCCGGGCAGCTTCAAATGCAAGTTTCTTTATTTACAGCAACAGACGCGTTTCGGCGGAAACGCCATGTTTTATTTACATTCCGACTGTCAAAATTAAGGAAGGACTCACGTTCCACTGCTAATGTGGGCGCAATTTTGTAACATTATATTTTACATATTCAATTCATCCATTATTCAACAATTCATCGTTTTAGTGATGTCTCATGATTCATTATTTAAATAAATAAAATATCAAAATCAGAATGAGCAAATAGTTAAATTCATGGTAAAATAACATATTTTGCGATGCATCACCATGGATGTAAATTTACTGATAGAGCCGTGGATCCGTTAATATCCTTCCATATGCAACCCCAATCACACCTCAGATCGAGATAACAATGACTAATCGTAGACAGTTGGAATGCGTGAACATATTACTGTTAATCTATGAAGAAATTCATCTAGGTGCATGTCAAATCAAAACAAAACTTCAAATTATCTAATATTTACACATTAATATATGTCTCAGTTCATTACTTACATATACTTATCAAGACACATAAAGATAGTAGTTCATTCTCCGAGGATACTCTCATCATATCCGATATTTAAACATATTCTAATCAGGTTCATGATTATGATGTAAAGCAAGATGTAAAACTCAGAATGAAAACTCAAGATAAAACCTCCAATACCCAATTCCTACTATCCTATAGATTTACCTAAATTTTGACCTAAATGGACTGTCATTCCCTCCCCACAATTCAAGCCTTGTGGATGTTTGGTATGCAGATCTATGATGTAGCGCGATTCTAATCTACGCAACTTCTTCAGTCTGTCCACACCCCTCGGACTCTGAGCTACAGATAGATAGATAGATAGATATAGATAGATATAGATATAGATAGATGTAGATAGATATATAGATAGATATAGATAGATATATATAGATAGTTATATATAGATGGATAGAATCGAAAAAAACAAATGGAGGTACAAAACAGCCCATCTTTATTGGAAGCGGGGGATCGAACTATATTTGAGGAGATTTGGGATCTACAGAATGAATCAGGGACAACAACTGAAGTACCACTAGTGTCATCAAGGGAAGATCAAGCATTCTGTAGAACACCATTCAAACCGAAGTCCACATTTCAACCAATTTTAAATCATGATAATCATTATGTGTATCAGGAACTTGTCACGAAGGATTTGAAACAGCTTTACATTGCCACTAATAAAAAACACAGTGCCATTAACAAAAGAAATCAATGTTACCATAATCTGGTTAAAAAATTGGAATCGGATAAGAATATAATTGTCAGACAAGCCGACAAGGGCGGTAACATAGTTTTATGGACACGACAATGTATATCACTGAAGCCGAGAATCAATTGATGGATCCTCTATGCTATAGGAAAAGCAATCTATCAGCCATTAAAACAGCGTGGCAGGACCAGAATTCCAAATTAATGGCATGGAGAAGTGCAAACCTAATATCTAAAGAAGAATTCGGCTTTTTAACGAAAGATTTTCCAGTAATACCGACATTTTACCTGATACCAAAAATACATAAAAATTTGGACAACGTACCCGGTCGCCCAATTATTTCAGCCATCAACAGCTCCACAGAGAACATTTCCAAATACATAGACTATTATTTGCAGGATTGGGTCAAAAATGTGTGGTCATATGTACAGGACACTTCAGATTTTATCAGAAAGTTGAATAATGTTGTTTGGAATTCCAACTGTTTGCTCATGACACTTGACGTATCCTCACTATATACATCCATCAAACACAGCGGTGGGATTAAAGCAGTACAATATTACCTAGAAAAAAGAGCAGTGAATGTTTCGTCGCATAATAAGATGTTACTGTCTATGATCCAGATCTGCTTGGAGCAAAATTATTTTTTGTTCAACAACCAGATATACCAGCAGATCAGGGGGGTCGCTATGGAGGCCTGCATTTCTCCGAGTCTAGCGTGTTTACACATGGGACTCTGGGAGGAGCAGGTCCTCAGGGGATCCTTTTTGCCACCATGCAAAATCATGTACCTATTTATCTCAGATATATAGATGACTCATTCTTGATATGGCAGGGATCTAAGGATGAGGCCCAAAGTTTTGTGGATCAATTAAATAAGAACAATTTGAATTTGAAATTCACTTCCACTATAAATGAGAAATCGGTTGTGTTCTTGGATACAGAGATATTTGTGACTAATACGGGTCTAGCTACTAGGCTACATAGAAAGCCAACTGCTGGTAACACAGTGTTACATGCGACCACCCAACATCCCCATCATCTAATAAGTAGCATTCCCTTTGGGGAAATGCTAAGCATTACAAGAATATGTAGTTCAAATGAGGAGTGTCATGTAGCTCAGGAGGAGAGTAGGAAACGGTTTTTGTCTCGGGGGTACACTGAAAAGATAATCCAGAAGGCAATTAACTGGTCCACTGCAATAACTAGGGAGGAAGCTCTAACTGTCAAAATTAAGTCCATTACTGTGACAGCAAGCAATCCGAAAATCTCTCCTAGAGTGATCACGACTTATAACAAGCAACATAAGGAAATTAGAAAGATTTTCTAATTAAATTGGAACCTGGTGACAGGGGATCCTGTCATAGGTAGATATATAACAAAAAAAACAGATATCACCTTTAGAAAATCTATCTCTATGGCTGATAAATTAGTGAGTAACACCCTTGAGACACCTGTATCAAACACCTGAGTGGAGGATTTAAAAAGTGCAGTGTATGCAAAGCATGCAAATATGGATGTAATAAAATGCACTACACAGTTCCATTAAAAGAAACCACAGTACCAATTAAAAAATGTCTGACCGGCAAAACTGACTATGCAGTCTATGTGTTGCAGTGTCCGTGTGGGTTGAGGTATGTGGGGAGTACCCGACTACCCACCCACAAACGGATATTGCAACACATAAGGGCCATCGTAGGAAAGGATCAAACTTATCCGGTGGCCCGCCATTTTCAAAGTGTTCATAACAGCGATCCTACACATTTACAATATTATGTCATAGATTGTATTATGCCTTTAAAGAGAGGAGTTAATCGAGAAGCATTATTGCGCCTTCTGGAAACCAGATACATATTAGAATTGGACAGCAAGACCCCAGGAAGTGTTAACGCCAGTGAAGATTTATACACGTGTCTATAGCTGGCAAAGCGTAGTGTATCATGGTTTCTGATAATACCTCCAGGCATCATCATTTTTAGTATCTATCTCTTACGTTGTACTTTCTGAGACAAAAACAAAAGGGAAACGCTGATGGTATAAGTGGTTTAAGCAACATGTAGGAATAAACTGTTTGAATAACTAAGGATAGGGGTCCCCCGGAGCTGCCCTGCCTGGTTCTAGTATTGCGTCTGAACGAATTTTGGAAGAGTCGGCGGAGCCCTCCTTACAGGATATCATGGGCGCCATCTCGGGTGTGAGGGAATCCATCGGCCTACAGTACGAGGCCTTGGCCCACAAACTTGACACCGTGGCTATTGAGGTGAATCTGATTCGTGCTGACCTCGGCAAGACGAATGAGAGGGTACAATCACTGGATATTAAATCCTCTAGCCTTACGAATGACGTCTCGGAGCTCCAAACAGAGATTGGAAATCTCCGTCGGGGGAACGACTTCATGACCCGTCGCCTGGAGGACTTTGAAAATAGGGCGCGTCGCTGCAATGTTCGCCTGGTTGGTGTACCGGAAAACCCTGAACCCCACTCGGTGGATCTCCTGGTTGAGGATCTGGTCTTGAACCATTTGGCCCCTTCTGGTCTCACAAAATTTTTCACGGTGGAACGTGCACATCGTGTTCCAGGGGGCAAAGTCAAGCCGGGAGCCCCGCCGAGACCCATTGTAGCGAAGCTTTTTCATTATAGAGACCGGGACGCTATCCTGCAGGCCTCGCGGGTGAAGGGCCCGGTGGCCTTTGAGAATGCTACGGTGAACTTTTACCCGGACTTTTCCCAACAGGTTCAGAGACAACGTATGGAGTTTCGTGGTGCCAAGAAACGTCTCCGGGATCGGGGCCTACGTTACGCCATGCTCTTTCCCA
Organism: Lissotriton helveticus; assembly: GCF_964261635.1. Taxonomy (NCBI): domain Eukaryota; kingdom Metazoa; phylum Chordata; class Amphibia; order Caudata; family Salamandridae; genus Lissotriton; species Lissotriton helveticus. Next base: position 1,789,753,272 of record NC_136061.1, read on the forward strand.
CTAGACTCCGGGTTGAATACAATGAACGTACCCTTTTCTTTGATCGGCCAGATGCTGTTAATGACTGGCTGGACTCATTGCCTGACTGTCCTCCTGAGACAGACTCCGCCGCTCACCCTGGCGGTGCCGAAGGTGGTGTGGAGATCTAACTGTTCGGCTCTTATGTCTTATTTTGAATACATTCTCAGGAGTGTTGGCCGGCGTCCCTCTACATTGTGATCATTCTGTCTTTTCGTTTGTTATTTTTGTTCTTGCTGAGGTCGGGGGGTGGATGGAACGGAGACCTTTCCTCCTCCGGGGTCTTTGTGTAGAATAGGGGTTCTTGGGCGACAGGCACACTGCAGGTTGGGGTGGCTCTTTAGCTTTTTGCAGGGGTGCAGGGTGGGGGGTGTTTCTCTTCAGTTTGGGGGAGGGGGGTTGGGAAGTTTTTTCTTTTCTGTGTGTTGTTTTCAAGGCGAGTTGCTCCTATGTTTGCTGCTGTTTCTGATGTCTAGCTCATGGACGAGGGGTCTTGGCTCGGGTGGTTGGGATGGGGGGTAGAGGGTTGAAATTTCTTTCCTGGAACGTTAATGGCCTGGGAGATCGTATTAAGCGCAGTGTGGTCTTAAAATGTATACGACGTTTGTCACCGGACATTGTTTTCATGCAAGAAACCCATTTGATTGGTAATGTTTGTTATGCGATGAATAGATGGGGCTACCGCCTTGTGGCGCACTCAGGGTTTACCTCCGGATCTAGGGGTGTGGGTATTCTTGTTCGAACCTCCCTCCCCCTGGCTATCGATGAGGTGATTCATGATGACCGTGGGAGATATACTGTCCTGGTGGGTAGATATGAAGGCCGCACCCTATCTCTCTTCAATGTTTATGTTCCCCCGGGTTTGCAGGCCTCTACTTTTACTGACTTGGGCCGTGTTCTGTTTGATCTCCCTGATAGCACTCTCTTTCTTGCCGGTGATTTTAATTCGGTGCTTTCCGGCCTTCACGATCGCCATCCCCCTAGAGATACCCCGCAGGCTCAGCAGTGGTTGGGTGGGTTTTTAGATACCTTTGGCCTTGTGGACTGCTGGCGACTGTTGCATCCTACTCAGCTCCAATACACCTTTCATTCTGGGGCCCATGGCAGTCTGTCCCGGCTGGATTATTTCCTGATGCCCGCAGCCCAATCATCGGCGGTTCGTGAGATTTTACACTTGCCGAGGGGTATTTCTGATCACTCGCCGCTCTGGCTTCGTTTCGAGGCTGGGGTAGAGGCGGCGGGCCGAGTGGCTCCCATTAACCCTTGGTATCTTTCCTCCCCTGAGACTCGTACCCTCTTGCTCAAGTCCATGGATGCATATTTCCTGGAAAATGAGGGGTCGGTCTCTTCGGCTGTGTCCCTGTGGGAAGCTTTTAAAACTGTGATTCGTGGACAGGCCCTTTCCTTGATTGTTGAAGCTAAGAGGGCAGGGAGGAAGGAGGTGGTGGACCTTGAGGGGGAGATCTCTGCTTTGGAGGACGAGTTGGAATCTGGTGTCACGCCTGACAAACTCCATGCCCTGGGTCTAAAACAGTTTGCATATAAATCTCTGGTCACTGACGCTGCAAAGGTGATGTTTCGTGAGCAGCAGGGCAGATTGTACGATGTGGGTGACAAGGCGGGCAAACTCCTAGCGTGGTTGGACAAGAAAGAAAGAGTTAATCGTGTGGTGCCCGTGATTCAGTCTGCGAGTGGTGAGAATGTGATTGATCCGACCGCCATTGTTGATCGTTTTGCAGAATATTTCCGTGTGGTATATGCTCCCGTGTCTGTGAGGGATGTTGCCGACTCCCGCCTTCTTCTGCGTGATATCACTTTGCCCTGTGTCACCGACTTGGACCGTATTGCTTTGGACTCCCCTTTTACGAATGATGAGATAGCCAATGCAGTTCGATCGCTCCGTTCGGGCAAAGCACTTGGCCCGAACGGTTTGCCTATTGAGTTGTACAAATTATGCCCCGATAAGGTGGCGCCGTATCTCCGCGCCATGTTTCTAGAATCTCGTGAGCGGAACATGCTTCCCTATGATCAGCGTCTGGCGACAATCGTCGTCATTCCCAAAGAGGGTAAACCGCGTGACCTCTGTATCTCGTATAGGCCCATATCCCTATTAAATGTTGAACCTAAGGTGTTGGCTAAACTTTTGGCGACCCGTCTCCTTTCGGTTCTTGGGGAGTTGGTCCATCCGGATCAGTCTGGCTTTATCCCGCATCGCAACACTGCTCTGAATTTACGTCGCCTCCACGGCGCGCTGGCGAGGGCGGGGCTTTTGACTGAACCGGCCATTTTGGCGTCCCTGGATGCCTCCATGGCCTTTGATACTGTGGAGTGGCCCTATTTATGGGCGACACTTGAGAAATTTGGATTCGGGTGCGAGTTTATTAGCTGGGTTAGACTGTTGTACGCGGAACCTCTGGCGCAAGTTGTAGTGAACGGTAGAGTGTCGACCCCCTTCTCCTTGGGCAGGGGTACCCGTCAGGGTTGCCCCTTATCCCCTCTGTTGTTCGCGCTCGCTCTTGAACCGTTGGCGGCCTGGCTCCGTTGGGAACCGTCCCTTAAAGGTATTCGATGGGCCCCGGACTTCGAAGACCGCGTCTCGCTTTATGCGGACGACATCCTCTTGTATCTTACTTCCCCTCGCAAGTCTTTATCTGTTTTATTTGACGTTCTTGCGTCCTTTGGTGCTAACTCAGGCCTCGTCATCAACTGGTCTAAATCCTGTGTATACGTTTTATCTGGTATCTTGCCTCCGTTGCCGAGTAGACTTCCTCTTCAGGTGGTCCGGGATGGTTTCAAATACTTGGGGGTTTTCGTTACCTTGGATCCGTCCCTTCGTTTTGATCGTAATCTCCTTCCCCCGTTGCTTAGGCTCCGTTTGGACGTTGCCCGCTGGCGCAAACTTCCCCTGTCTCCACTGGGTCGGGCGGCCCTGTTTAAGATGATGTCACTACCGCGGTTTCTCTACGCTCTCCAGAATTATTATGATCCTATCCCCAAGACCTATTTTCGGGAGATTGAGAGCCTTCAGAGGCAACTTATTTGGGATGGGCGACCGCGCATTGCTCTCGCGAAACTTTCTATCCCGTGGTACGATGGGGGCATGGCGCTCCCCGATATTAAGAGATACTACTGGGCTTCCCATCTGTCCGCTATTAATCACGCTATGTTCTCTCCGGGTCGTAATCCGGCGTTTGAGATGGATAAACTTCAGCTTCCGGGAGGTGACTTTAATAGAGTACTCTATTCTCGCTCCGCTGGGCGCCATCTTGTGGGACCTACTTTGACTGCTTTGACAGTGTGGCGTGCTGCGAATGTGAGCCTGGGCTGGGAGGATCGCTTGACGTTGGCGACGCCTCTTTATGCTTCAGAACGTCTGGGCGGTCTTTGGTCTTCCAAGGGTTTTGACCGTTGGGACTTGATTGGGATCTCTAAAGTGGGGGATGTATATTCTAAGGGTTCTGTGCGCTCGTTTCAGGCCCTCCAGGCTGACTATGGCCTGAGTAGTCGGGAATTCTTTCGTTATTTACAGATCAGGCACGCTTTGGTTTCGGTGTTTGCTCCTGGTGAGATTCCGCCTGACTCTTCCCCACTTGAAGACCGTATCCTTGACGGACATCTTCCTGATAGCACTATCTCCCTGATCTATAAAAAGTTGATCAACAATCGGACTGACTTATTGGCCCGACTTCGGGAACAGTGGATGGGAGATGGGTTGGAACTTGATGATGAGGATTGGCAATCGGCCCTCTCCTCTCCGAAGGAGGTGGCTATACCGGCTCGACTCCGTCTGGTCCAATTGAAGATCCTTCATCGGGTGTACGTGACGGGACCGCGACTGATGGTGATGGGCTTTTCCTCTGATGGACTGTGTAAGCGTGGATGTGGTTTGCGTGCTACTTTCCTGCATATTCTTTGGGAGTGCCCGATGGTGGCTGCTTATTGGGTGGCCGTGCTTGATCTGATGACTGTGGTGACGGGGATATCCTTGCGACCGGAACCTCGTCGCTGTCTTTTGAATGTTTGGGAGCCCACGGACTATTCGGTGGCACAGACTAGATGGGCCACCCTGGGCTATATGATTGCGAAGTGAGATATTGCGCAACTCTGGGGGGCCTCCAGGCCCCCTGCCCTCGCGCAATGGGAGGATAATATGGATTGGTCCATGTTCCGTGAGAAAACTGTTTATGTGGCCAGGGGTAGACCCAGGGCATGGGTGAAGGTGTGGGGTCAATGGAACGAATACCGTGGCGACATTTGTACTCCTCCCCTTGTGGACACTATCGAGATTACCCTATCTCCCTAGGCTAGCGTTCCCGGAATCTTCATATTGGGACTGAGCTGGTGTCACCGGCTCTTCCCCCCCTTCTTCTTCCTGATCTCTGCCCCCCTCCCCCCCCCCCCCGCTCCATACTCCTTAGTGCTTAGGATATTATTACTGCACCTCCGCTGCTGTCCCCCCCTTGCGTCCCTTGGGCTGACCTTCAGTGATACACTCTCGCCTTTTTGTATGTTTGTTCTTTCATATATATAAAACCTGTTTTGGTCCTGTATTTAATGTGGAGTGTTGCATTGTTGATTGACGGTTACCTCTGCGGGCTTATGTGATATGTGTCTACTCCTTTTTAGCGGCTGGCCCGTGTGGTTGTAGGCCCATCCTTGTACGTTTCTGCTTGCTCAAATAAAGGTTTTTAAAAAAAAAAAAAAAAAAAAAAAAAAGAATAACTAAGGATAGAATATTGACCTCCTCCTCTCTGTTCCCCATGATTTTTAACACTTGCACATATTAATGAATAGCATAATTTTGCACATCACTTGCACTTTAGGGGTCGTATTTACTGATTGAGACAATCTGAAATAGGCATTAACAATGAGAGAAATGACCCACTTGGGTTATATAGATACCCTTTACAAAGGAAACACTTTTTTATAAACTGTGAACTGTTTTTGTATAAGGATGATTTTTAGACTTGAATATGAATAAGTTTTAAATTGTCCATATTGCATTGTTTGCACATATTGTTGCTGCTATGCTCAAATGTCGTAAGGTAGTTTATATGAATTTTTCGTAAACTATCAACTGGTTTTGTATAAGGATGATTTTTAGACTTAGATATGAACAAGTTTTAAATTGTCTTTATTGCGTATTTTGCACATATTGTTGCTGCTATGCCTAAATACCATAATAAAGTCTTTATGAATTTTGGACACTATGTCTTTTATTTTGTTGACTTCAGCACTGGGTAATGAAGTTTGTGCTCCAACATGTTTACAAAGTGTATTGCGTAATTTGCAGAGTTCCCTGAGGCTTTTGATACAAATTTTTACACTGTGGTTTGATGAATTTTAGACACTATTTCTTTTATTTCTGTACCAAACAAAGTCTGGCAAAATGCAAACTTGTCCACAGTTTCTAAGGGGTTAAAATGTAGGAGGAAACTATGTTACTCCGCCTTTTGTGTTATGTCCTATAAGTACCCTCAACAGTTTTAGCAGCACATCATGTGATCAAGCCTCAGGTTAGAGGCGAAACGCGTCATGCGGACTTGCTGGGTGTTTAGATTAGATAGATAGATAGATAGATAGATAGATAGATAGATAGATAGATAGATAGATAGATAGATAGATAGATAGATAGAGTGAGGGCGATAGATAGATAGATAGATAGATAGATAGATAGATAGATAGATAGATAGATAGATAGATAGATAGATAGATATAGATATAGATATAGATATAGATATAGATATATATAGATAGTTATATATAGATGGATAGATGGAAAGATAGATAGATAGATAGATAGATAGATAGATAGATAGATAGATAGATAGATAGATAGATAGATAGATAGATAGATAGATAGATAGATAGATAGATATACATATAAGGTCCAGTTCACCACAACCTCTGCACTCACGGGCGGGTGTTCAACCACAGGACGGTGAACTCCATTTCATTTTCTATTAATAGTCAGCACTCACGGGAGAGGGTTTTCAGTATTTTAATGGAAGAAAAGTGCAAACAGTTGCATTTCATAAAACACCTATCTCAAAGTTGGCGGCTGCCATCTTGGCACATTGTTATATACATTTCAGTTCATTTGTTGAATATAGTTCATTATAATATATAAAGGACTCACATCAATGAGTGCAATTTGACATACACTTGGATTGTCGAGAAGTCCCCGCAAATTTATACATTTGTTCAACCAGAGATTCAATACAATCATAAATCAATGCCATTTAGTCATATATGTATTAATAAGTGAAATGCCTACTGTGCAGGGTAACAACATACATAACCAATTAATTCGGAGATTGTAACTGTCTCAATCTGAATGGATACCCAGGGACCCACAATTAATTGTGTTGTTATGCCGCCCTGTATTGGCTAGTGTCTGACCACATATATTATATCATACCCCAATAGTAGTTATAACAGGTTTGTGTGATATATTGTTGTATTGCCCTGAATGGGCTCTGGCCATACGTCAACCAATTAGTTGGCAGCATGTGTGTGATGGGTGGCTCCTCCCCTGCAATCATACCTATACTGCAGGAGACCCAAGGGTAAATTACATGTGAGTTGCGGTAAATACATGACAGTCTATAATTATCCCTTAAGATGATTAATAACATACAAATCAAATATTCAAAATGGGAAAATAATTATCAATAGGGGCAACTAATTTAAACAAATTCTTTTTAAATCAATTACAGTAATGTGTTGGAGATAGCATCTAACATCTGAGAATAAAGTGCCACTTGGTAACTTGATTATAAGTGCACCACCAACTCTCCTCCACTATTCAGTCCCCTAGGTGTCTTAGTTTGTATATCTATGATGTATCTAGATTCCAGTATGCTGAGTTTCAACACATTATCCCCTCCTATGGCCTCTAGGGATACATGGTCTAGGCAAAAGAACCTTAACAGATTTCTATTGCTTCTGTGATGTGACTCAAAATGTCTTGCTACCGGGTATGTTATGTCATTGTTGGTTATGGCTCTTAGGTCTATGGGTCTATGGTGGTGCCAATGTATTTTAGCTGTCAGGGGCACACCAGACAGTATACTGCAGATATTGTTTTGCAGTTCATGAATTTCAAAACTTTCTACAGTTGTTTTAGACCTGGGGTTCCCGTAGGTCAAAAAGCATTTGCTGTTGGCGCACGCTTTGTATTTTCTACATGGATGAAAGCCCTTGAATACTTGTAACACTGACTTTCTCATAGCTTCTGTGAGATGGCTCCGTACTAGCTGATCTTTTATGTAGCTTGCTTTTCTGAATGTAATTAATAGCAAATATGGGAGGTCCAACCCTCTAACATAGTCGAATTGGAGGACCCTCCAGTTCATCTGTAATATCTGTCTAATGAAATTTGCATCACTCGAGAAGTTGGTGGTCATTCTAAAGTTACTGAGAGTGTCTTTTTTTGTCCTGTCTTTGAAAAGGTCTAATCAAGGTTTTACTGGACCCTTTTCATTGCCTAATCAAGGATTTATTTCTGATATCCTCTGATTTCACATCTCTTCATGCTTCCCCTTGTTGAAATCTGGGATTCTAATTCTCTGGAGCGGTTCCTCTTTATGTGCAACAGCTCCCCATAAGGAATTCTGTTTTTTAATGTAGTCTGGTGGCTGTTTTCAGCATGCAACAGAAAATTCCCTGCTGTGGGCTTTCTGAAAAGGGCTTTTCATATCTTGTTTTCAAAGACCTGTAGATGTAGAAAATTCACAGATACTGTGCTCTTTTCCCCACGGAAACAAAGATTATTCGCATTATTGTTAAGGGCTGTTATGTAGTCAGTGGCTGATTGTTGCGACCCTCTCCATATTATAAATAGGTCATCTATATATCTGTTCCACCTTACTACATTATTAACCCAGTTATCATAGGCATCAGACCAAGCTACCTGCTTCTCCCACCAGCCCACAAACAAGTTTGTGTAGCTAGGGATGAAGGAAGTACCCATGGCTGTTCCCTGAGTCTGTCTGTAGAGCTGGTACCGAAACATGAAAACTTTATTATACAGGTAAAACTTTACAAATTCAATCTCCATGAAATTGTGTTACATGTATTTCAGCGATCGCCCGCTCAAGAAATATCTGACTGCTTCAAGTCCATCTTTGTGTAATATACTAGTGAACTGGCTGGTAATTTCTAGTACAATATTTAAGAAGCCTGGGGCCCATGTTATGCGCTCAATGCGTCTCAAGAAATCGTGTGTGTCTATTATGTAACATTGAGAAAGGTGCATGCCAAAACGTGTCTGTTTGCACCTTTCTTCCATAAAAATACTGGATATCCCTTTCCAGTGAGAGCTGACCATTAATCTGAACTATCATATATATATCCACCAGAGTACTACGCTTACATAGGGCTGAATTGCAGTATCATCCATTTATTGAACAATAATATTTGGTTAGCAAGCTAAAAAGAGTGTACATGCAGGTGTACTACTTATAATAATTTGAAGGTGTGAATTGTAAATAAAAGTTATAACAATAACTTTAGATTTTCTAAAGTATGTGGAGTTTAAGGTTGGTTTGTATAGGAAAAAGAAAATATTTCTTATCTATGACTGAGCATTAACCTTTGTTTTGTAATCGAATTTCAATAAAAAAAAATTAAAACAAGTGTTTTTCGAATCATGGAGTAAAATGTCAAATGAAGTATCATTATGTGTGTCATACAGTTCAGTCAAAAGAGAGTGTCGTAAAGTCTATTGTAGTAGAGTGGAGTATTGCTTATTGGAAGAGAGTGGAGTCGAGTAGAGTGAAGTGCAGGAGTGTGCAGTGTAGTACAATATTGAATAGTGTAGTGGTATGTTGTCTCACATAGTGAAAACAAGTACTGGAGAGTGGAGCAGTGAGATATACAATGTACTGGCATGTTATACATTAGAGTCGCTTGTTGTAGACTGTCATAGAGTGAAGTAGAGTGTTTTATAGTGGCATAGGGTGAAGTAGAGTGTCATAGATTGGGATATCATTGAGTTGAGTGTCTAAGAGTACAATGAAGGAGAGAGTAGTAGAGTGAAGTGCCGTGTTATATAGTGTAGTGGTATACGGTGGACTGGAGTGGTGTGTCATTGAGTGTCATACAGTGTGGTAGAGTGGTATAGAGTTGATGGGTATAGAGTCGATTAGAGTGTCATTGAGTGAAATGAGTGTAGTAGAATGTTGCAGAGTGGATTGCATAAAGGGGAGTAGAGTGTCAGAGAGTGGAGTGGCATAGTGTGGAGTATGGTACAACGGAAAAAGTTAGCGTAGAGTGGAGTAAAGTGTCATAGAGCGGAGTGACGTGTCATAGACTATAGTGGCGAGGAGTGCAGTGGAGTGGAGTGGTGTAGCATACAGTCAAGTAAAGTGTCATTAATCAGACACCATGTTGTACAGGAAAGTATAGAGGCTTGTTGTCTAGGATAAGAAAGTATTGTAGACAACAGTCTATTGGAGTTTTGTAGAGTGGAGTGGCACACAGTAGAGTACAGTATTGCAGATTGTGGTAGAGTGTGGTACAATGGATTGGCATTCAGTGTTATAGAGTACAATGGGTAAAGTGGGGTGTAATGGCATACAAAGAGTTGCAGACAGTGTCATATAGTAGACTAGAGTATCGTAGAGTGACATAGGGTGGAGTAAATTGTTGTACAGTAGAGTATAGTATTGTGTTATACAGTGGAGTGCAAGGGTAAAGACTCGGAGAGTGGAATACAGTGTAGTAGAATGTTGTAGAGTGGAGTTGCATAGAGTACAGTAGTGTGTCAAATGGTGCAGCTGCATAGAGTGGATTGCTGTACTTGCGCAGATTGAGGTAAAGTTTCGTACAGTGGAGTAGAGTTAAGTGGAGTAATGTAGTGTGGAAAAAAGACTAACAGAGTGTATTGCCATGTCAAAGAGTAGGGTGGCATGAAGTGGAGTGTAGTAGCGTGGGTAGTAAACTGTTATAAATTGGAGAGGGGTCTCATACAGTTGAATGCTCTGTCATAGAGTATTAAAAAGTATCTTACAGTGAAATTGAGAGTTGTACTATGAAATGTATGGGCATAGTGTGCAGTATAGAGTTGGACAGTGGAGTGTAGAGTGTTGAAGAATGCCATAATGTGTAGTAGACATTTATAGGGTGGAGGTAATGTCATACAGTGGAGCTGCGCAGAATGGATTGGTTTACACTGTAGTGGCTCAGAGTAGATTACTGTACAGGGTAGTAGCATACAGCCACGGCCTGTGTAGGGTGTGCCACCGGGCGGTGACGTAGGGCGGGGGAGGGGCAGGGTGGGGGGTTTCAGGTAAGTACAGAAAAAAAATATTTAGTTGCGTGCGCTGCATCACAACACAAAATGTGTTGGTTTTTTTCAGTACTTATCTGAAATCGTCCGTATCCCACATTTTACAAACCCCCACCCTGCCCCTCCCCTGCCCCATGTCACTGCCCGGTGGCACGCCCTACACGGGCCGTGGCTGGTAGCATTCAGTGGAATAATATACAGTGTAATACTGCACCGTGAAGTGTAGAAGAGTGGAGTGGAGTGGCATAAAGTTGAAGAGTGTAAAGTGGAGTGATGTACAGTGGGTTGGCATAGATTGGAGTTGGGTATAGTGGATTAGCCTAGACTTGAGTGGCGTACATTGAAGTGGCATAGCATAGAGTTGAGTAAACTGTTATAAATTAGTGTGGTGCTTCATACAGTAAGGGGGAATGCTGTGTTGTTAACTGTTGGAAGCTGTCGTAGAGTGGAGTTGAGTGTTTTTCAATAGAGTGTATGGGCATGGAGACAAATACAAATTTAGACACTCGAGCATATGGGGATAGAGTGGAGTACAGCCTAGTAGAGTAGTGTAGAGTGTAGTAGAATGTTATAGAGTGGCATCATATAGAGTGGAGGAGAGTACACTGGAGTGACTAAGAGTGAAGTAGCATACAGTAGAGTGGCATACAGTAGAATAGTGTACACTGGAATGTATAGAGTGGAGTGGCATTCAGTGGAATTATATAGAGTGCAGTGGCATAGAGTGAAATAGCGTATAGAGGAGTAGCGTCCAGTAGAATGGCGTACAGTGGCGTTGAGTAGACTGGAGTGGCACACAGTGGAGTGGCTTAGAGTCTAATAGTGTAAAGCATAGTAGTGTACAGTAAAGGGGTATACAGTGGAGTGGTGTAGACTGAATGGTGTACAGTGCAGTGGGGTAGAGATTGATAGCATACAGTGGAGCGGTGTACAGTGGAGTGACATCTAATGGAATGGAACAGAATGGAGTAGCATACAGTGGAGTAGGGTAGAGTGGAATACCATACAGTAGAGTTGCAAAGACTGAAGTTGTGCACACTATAATAGCATACTGTGGAGTGGTGTAGACTAGAGTGTTGTGCAGTTGAATAGCATAGAGTGGAATACATTGGAGTTGAGTACAGTGGAACAGTGTACAGTGGAGTGACATACAGGGAAGTGGTGTAAAGTGGAGTGGCATTCAGTGGAGTGGGGTAGAGTAGAATAGCATACAGTGGAGTGGCGTAGAGTGGAATGGTGTCTAATGGACTAGCTTAGAATGAAGTGGCACAGAGGGGAGTAGTGTACACTGGAGTGGCGTAGAGTGGAGTAGTTTATAATAGAGTGGCATACAGTACAATAAATAAAGTGGAGTGGCATTCTGTGGAGTAGAGTGGAATAGCATTTAGTGGAGAAGACTGCAGTGCAGTGGCATACAGTGGAGTGATTCAGACTGGAAGGCATACACCGGAGTGGGGTAGGGTGTAATAGCATACACTGAAGTGGTGTCCAATGAAATAGCGTAGAATGGAGTGGCATACACTGGAGTGGTTTAGACTGGATTATCACACAGTGTAGTGGCATACAGTGAAATAGCATACAGCGAAGTGTTGGAGATTGGATTGTCATGCAATGAAATAGTGTACAGAGCAGTAGTGTACAGTGGAGTGGTGTAGACTGGAATAGTGTATAGTTGAGTAGAGTGGAGTGGTGTTCAGTGGAGTGGAGTAGGCTGCAGTGGCATACAGTGGAGTGGCGTACAGTGGAGTGGTGTCATATAGAATAGTGTAGAATCAAGTGGTGTAGGGTGGATTGCCATAAACTAGGGGGGCTCGATAAATTCCACCCTGTGGGGGGAGTTCGCAGAGTTTTGGGCACTCCACATTACACTTGTGATGTTGAGTTCTGGTCAAAACTCGTGTGCGTCTCGTCAATGGTAAGTTGGCAAGTGTGTGTGAGAATTGGTGTCCCCTAGTATTATATTCAGGCCCTTGGGGGCACCCAGTGAGCTTTTCTCAATGTAGGGAGTCACAGGTGTTCGTGATCATTCATGGTGAGAAAGCTATTGTTTGAGTAGAAAATCAACTCAAGTAGCAGCAAAGAAGCAGCACACTCTGGTGTGCTACATGGTGAGGTTTGTGCTGATTTTTCAGTCCGGAAGAAGCTCCAGGCACTAAAAATTAAGTTTGGGCGAAATTAGCGAAATCGCGGTCCGCAAATTCATGCAAAATGGAAAAAAAATCAGCGAAATTGCGAATTTTCCCACAAACTCGCAGATTTTTGTACCATTTGTACAAATATGTGACCACGTGTGCCTGTAACTTTGCCAGCCCTACATAAGGCACCGAGGTCCCTTAAGTGAGCTGGCCATTATAGTGGGGACGGGCGGGAAACGTTTCATACCGCTAGTGTGTGGTGGACGGGGCCAAACGGGCGGGGCATCTATGCGAGTTCACATGCATCTTGTTTATAAAGGGTCAGAGACCGAGCAGAGCAGCAGATGAGGAGAAAGCAGCCTCCTGGTCACAGGATGGCGCTCGGGAAACTCATGGATGCAAAAATATGTTTGGCACAGGACCCCAGAATCCTTCAGATGTCCAAGATAGCTCTGCTGCGCGTGTTGGTACAAAGCCATTGTGATCCTGCTCAGTGGGTTCAGGACATGCAGCTGCTGCTGCTGGACAATGTCCCATCTCATACTAAACTGCCCCGTACAGACATATGCTGGCGCTGGGCAGTAGGGTGCAGTGGCAAGCGGGTGCTCCACGCCTGGTACATGCGCATACCGGTGCCAGGGGGGACACGTGTTTATTGGTGCTGTGTAGCAAGTTATGACTTTACATTTTGACTGCACGGATCAGGAACATCCAGGCACCAGACATCATGGTGCAAGAGCATAATGGTGCTGTGCGGTACGGGTATATATATATACGGGGGGCAGGGGGGCACAAAGCATAATGTGTGCTCACACACAGAGGGCTCCCAGGCAATTGAGCACAAATGATTTTCACACTGAGAGGGCTCCGGGGCAGTTCAGCAGCACGGGGGCTCACACCCACTGGGCCCTGGGGCAGTTCAGTAGCGCGTGGCTCACAACCACTGGGCAGCTCAGCAGTGCGGGGGCTCACACCCACAGGGCTCCCTTGCAGTTTAGCAGCGCCACCCTCTGGTTCATCACTGACACCTTCTGCTTCATCACTGCCACCCTCTGGTTCACCACTGCCACCCTCTGGTTCATCACTGCTACCCTCTGGTTCACCACTGCCACCCTCTGGTTCACCACTGCCACCCTCTGGTTCACCACTGTCACCCTCTGGTTCATCAGTGCCACCCTCTGGTTCACCACTACCACCCTCTGGTTCATCACTGTCACCCTCTGGTTCATCACTGCCACCCTCTGATTCATCACAGCACTCTCTGGTTCACCACTGCCACCCTCTGGTTCACCACTGCCACCCTCTGGTTCATCACTGCCACCCTCTGGTTCATCACTGCCACCCTCTGGTTCACCACTTCCACCCTCTGGTTCACCACTGCCACCCTCTGGTTCATCACTGCCACCCTCTGGTTCATCACTGCCACCCTCTGGTTCATCACAGCACCCTCTGGTTCACCACTGCCACCCTCTGGTTCACCACTGCCACCCTCTGGTTCACCACTGCCACCCTCTGGTTCATCACTGCCACCCTCTGGTTCACCACTGCCACCCTCTGGTTCATCACTCTCACCCTCTGGTTCATCACTGCCACCCTCTGGTTCATCACAGCACCCTCTAGTTCACCACTGCCACCCTCTGGTTCACCACTGCCACCCTCTGGTTCATCACAGCACCCTTTGGTTCACAACTGCACCTTCTGGTTCATCACAGCACCCTCTGGTTCACCACTGTAGATTATGGGGAGAAAGCACACCTGCCCAGCCTCAACCGGTGGCTGGTTAATGTGTTACTGAATTTGAGCTTCAAGTTCAGCACCTGCTTCCTTATCTGTAAGTGCTTCCTGTTGTGGTTTAATTTTTGTGACACCCTGGAGCATTGTGCCATACTTGTAACTATTCTCTGACCCTGCTTCGAGGGTCAGAGCAGGGTTAGAGAATAGTTGCAAGTAGGAAACAACTCTGGAGGCGCCGCTCAGGAAGCACTTACAGGGTTACAGCAGGTGCCCAAGTTGAAGTTAATTTCTTTGTAACCATTTTGTAAATGGTTACAAAGAAATTAGCTTGAACTTGGGCACCTGCTGTAACCCTGTAAGTGCTTCATGTACTTCAGTTTTCGAAGATCCGTCCCGCACGGGATTTCGCTGTTTTTTCTGCAATTTGGCGAGATTTGCGGACTGCGAAATTGCAGAAAATCCGCAAATTTCGCGAACGGAACGGATTTTACACCCATACTTACTAAAAATCAGCATGAGGAAGGCAACATGCTGATTTCTGCCAGTTCATAGTCTTGCCTGGATACTCCTCCTCCTCAGTAGCGCTTCCGGGGGACTCCGCATAACCACTGCGGTTCCCGCCGGATCAGCGCTTCGAATTCAATCGGATTTCCCCGTCGGAGCTGCCTGCTTAGCTGCCCGCTGTTGCAGGTAATCTGGAGGACTGTTAGCGTCTTCGCCTTTCGTTTATGACCTGTCCGAAAACGATTCCAGGACTTTCAGCGCAGGAGCGCTTTGTTTCTTATATTCCGCCCTAATCACTCGCTAGCGTTTCCTAACGCCGGAGCGCTTATTCCGCGAGTAACTGGGCACTAGTGTTTATTTTGGTTCTTGGTTTTTCTTGTGTCAGCGCAGGAGCGCATTTCTTTTCTTTATGGCATTGTGGCGCAGGAACGCTTTTCCTTTGTCACTTTACTGATTTTTGGAGCACATGTTATATTGGCAACAATCCGCGCTGGAGCGCATTTTAAGGGGTTAAAGTCACCGCGCTGGAGCGCATACTGTGGGGTTCAGTACGCCGCGCTGGAGCGCATGCTTAGTGGTTCCTAAACACCGCGCTGGAGCGCATTTCCCGGGTTGCCTGGCAGCACGCCTGGTTCTTGTGGTTACTGGACGTCGCGCTGGCATTTGCTGTTACAGATAGCATGGGACCTTCTATCATATCCCTATGCTCACGCTGACATCAAGAGTATTGATACATATTTCATCAGGTAGCTATTTGTTGGTATGTGTGTAGAGGCTTGAGTGGGACTGGAGGGTGTAGGATTGTTCCTAACAGGGTATTGCTTCTATCTTTCTGCTAGCTGCCTTCCATGATCCTACCCCAGCCCAGAGATGCCCCCTGCAAACGACAGTAACTCCTTCCAGCATCCTTGGCTCCCTTCTCTGGTTCCATATCATCCCTGTGGGGTACTTCTGAATTCCACGGGGTCAGGTGGGTGCAGGGGCGAGAACACTTCACAAGCCAAGGTAAGCCTTGTGGGGTCTTGATAGCCACACACTGAAGTGGAGTAGATTGGAGTACAGTGGATTGGTGTACAGTGGAATGCTGTAGAGTGGAACAGCATATAGTAGAGTAGCTTATAGTGGGGTGGCATATAGTGGAGTACCATAAGCTGAAATGGCACAGAGTGGAGTTACATACAGTGTAATAGTGCAGAGTGGAGTGTGGTACAGTGGAACGTTGAACAGTGGACTGGTGCAGAGTGTGATAGCATATGGAGGAGTAGCATACAGTAGAGTGGAGTATAGTGGAGTGCTGGACACTGGAGTGTCATACAGTGGAATGGAGTGGATTTGAGATTGGATTTTTCCTCAACATTATACTTGCAGTAGGGTATTGGAATATTATTTTGTAATATTTTTTAATTTGATTTTGGTTTTTAGTTCTATTTTCAAAAGGTTTCATGAATATGTTTAACTTATTTATATACAATGTTTATATTTGAATGTATTAATATATCGTTTTTTAATTATTTTTGTTTGTTTAAATTGTTTAATGTATTTTAGTTTTGGTTTGCATTGTTATATATTAAAATGTATTTTCAATTATGCAATAATTCTATAGTTTGTTTTTATTTTTATACAGATTTAATAAATGTACATATTTATATTGCATATGATTTATATAATATTTTATATTCAAAGTATTTAATTAATGTAGGAACCAGAATTTATATTTTCACTTAATTATGTATGTTTGTATGAATTTATTTTTTGTGTTCTAACATCAATGTTAATATTTTTTTTAAATATTTTTATAAATGTATTTTTTTAAAGTTATTATAATATTAACTGCATTTTTCGATCCATCAAGAGGCAAGATGGCGGATGCAACCGCGTCCGTGTGAGGTGCCGCAATCTGCGCTCTGTGCGATTGCCCGTAAAATCCCCCTATGTAGCGGTCCCTGGTGCTGTGACACCCCCGGAGCTCTCTGAGGGCTGAATTAAAGGCTAACCTGGTGGAGACGGACGTCGTTTTTCCCACGGTGATGCCTAAAGCAGTGTTGGCGTTGGCGTTCTTTAGCGGTGGACGGCGTGGATAGTTGGTGCTGGGCAGCCGGCCAGTAGGTGGAGTTTCTCCAGGTGCGCCGCTGGGAGCTGGAAGCCGCGGCTGCTCGGAGACAGTATAGCCTGTGAGGCGTCCGGAGGTGTTCGGAGGTAGAACGGTGATTACCCGCAGGATTTGGAGATCTGCTGCTTTTTACATCACTGCCAGTAACAGAACGGCCTGGCTTGGCTTTTGCGAAGTCGGCTGTTCTCAGTGACAGCTATGGCGCCGAAGGGGAGAGGAGCTGCAAGAGGAGCTGATAGAAACCGCGGAGGAACAGCGGCGCCTCCCTCAGTAAGCACGCCGACACCAGCAGGCATTGCTGCTGCAGGGCAGGACAGCGCAGAGGAAGGTGAGCTGAGTAACACAGCAATTCCTACCACGGAGTATATAGTGAGTACAGCTCATTGTAGGATTGTGGGAGATGAAGTGCATCCCTCGGCGCTAACTAATATACAGCCGGCCAGCTCAGTGAATTCAACTGGTGTAACTACTCAGCCGGTGTTGAATGGGGTTCAGACTCACACCATCCAGCACCCCCAAGATATGTCAGTAAAGCAGCGTGTGGTCCCGGCAATTTTTAACAAAAAAAGCAGTAAGGCTAAAGTTGGAGGGTCGACAGTGGAGACTAATATAGAACAAGCGATGCCAGGTGCTCATCAAGGACCGCAGATAACACCAATACTGGTCGACGAGACCCTCCATATGGCGCAGTCTTTACCTGAGAGTGCAAGTGAACAAGATGGCGATGAGAGTACACTAAGAGAGCTATGTGTGGGCCACAGTACAGTTAACACAATTATCACAGGAGTGGACAACATTACAGACCTAGTTGCCCACTTAGTGAGTGAGAAGGGTAGTGGGTCAGAGTGTGCTGGCAGGTTTTATTCAATGTCTGATTTGACAGTGGCTTCAGATAAGGAAAACGACGAAGACAGCCTTAGCAATTGTGGTGATTGCGGAGCAACGCCAGGAGAGGAAGAACAAGAGGGCTCTGAATATTTACTGCCCTATGAGACTGTAAGGAAAGCTGCAGAGGTAGTTGAAAATGCCGCTCAAGATCATGATTTCCCACTTTCCAGGCTCAACTTGGACGATGAGGAGATTATGGAAGACTCAGTTACTTTGGGACTGATATATAAAAGTATAATGGCACATCGTAACGAGACTAGAGCTGAGGGGCTGCGCACGCAAGGAGCCGTGAGAAAGCTACAGAACACTGTAAGACGCTTGGTGAAAACTTGCGCAGAAGTCAGCGGCTGGGTTGTGGAGGTTGAAGAGCGAATTTCCTCAACGGAAGATAGTCTGATAAAGCAACAAACAGCCATAGAGACATTGCAAAAGTAGTCAGATGTTGAGTCAAAACTTACTGATTTGGAGAATCGCGCTAGGCGCAATAATCTGCGCGTCTTGGGAGTGGCTGAAGGAAAAGAGGGATCTGATCCCCGCAGTTTTATTATTCAGATATTTAGGGAGGCTTTTCCTGAGCTGAATACCTGGAACTGGGACACAGAAATTATCCGAGCACACAGGTTCCCGTTTGTTAACCGGCAGCGTGGTAACGACTCGAAAGGATATCCAAGGGCCATTTTGATATGTCTGAATAACTACTTCTTGAGGGAGGCATTATATGATCTAGCCCGCCCGGGGAGGAATCGGAAAGGTGGCTGGTGCAAGTTTTTTGTGCGCCCGGACTTCTGTTCTACGACGGTGCAGGAACGATGGCAGATGCGGAAATTGATAGCCCTTTTTCAAGCAAAAGGCGCACAATGTTTTCTACTTACTCCGGCTAAGCTGAAGACCATTTATAAAGGCCAGACTCGATATTTTGCAACCCGGATAGAAGCACAGGTCTGTCTAAATGAGATTGATAAATAGTGGAAGAATCCAAAATTAAGTAATGTTTTTGGAAAAGTAATTTGGAGGTCTTTTTTTTTTTCTCTCTTCTATCTGCCTTGTCTGAAGTTATGCTTGAATTAAGAGAGGGTGTTGGTAGTACGGGGAAAGCAAAGTGTTGTTATGGTTAGATTACAGGGGGCTCTCACTCTCCACATTCATTCATTAATGTGCCTTTTTTTCTTTTTTTTCTTTTTTGGAATATTTCTTTACGTCAAGTGGTATACATTGAGCAGAGGAGTGGACATCTGTTCTTAAAGGTGGAGATTTTGAAATACCTAAAGACATTCATAAACATTTAACGCATGAATCATGTATGCAATGTGGATCTTTTCTAGGTTGTTGTTGAAGGGTGGGGGGTAGTCTGCTTAGTTTATAGAAGGCCTGAGGTAAGGCCGGGATGGAAAAGGGGAATGTGGGGGAGTGATCCAGAGGGTAGGGGGAAGGGCAATCGCACTACGCGGTGAAAGCACTTCTACATCGCAGAGGACATGGTCCTTAAGCCTCGAGTAGGGTGATGGGGAGGGGGGAAGGGTGGTGAAGGAATGGGGGGGGCAAAGGTGATGGGTGTGGGGGAATGGGTAGGAAAAAGAAAATAACACATGAGTTTGGGTTGGTGGAAAGTCCATATTTGGGAATAGTCAGTAACGTAAATGGGGCAAGGTGGTGGGTCAATGTAGATGAGAGAATGGAGAAAAACTTTGATATGTTTAAATGGCGGCAAGGGGGATTAGGATAGGCACATTGATTGTGAGGGGGCTGAATTCATTCAAGAAAAGACGTAGAGTTGCGCAGGAGCTACAAGTTCTTCAATGTGATATCATTTGTCTACAAGAGACTCACATAGTTTGGTCAAAGAGAATGGTCTTAGCAGAATTAGGGTTTGAGCTAATTACGTGCACTAAATATTCGGGTGCTGCGAGAGGAGTGGCAATTCTCGGCAAAAAACATATAGGTAGCACAGGTAGGGTACATTCTGATGGGTTGGGTCGTTGGGCAATTGCTGAATGCATTGCGGGTCAAATTAAATTTACATTGTGTGTGGTGTATGGGGCAAATTTAGATGAAGCAACCATTCTTGATTTTTTAAATGTAGAATTAGCGGCCTGGCCTACACCGTTAATTGTGTGTGGCGACCTTAATATAAATCTAGCACCCAACACTTTAAACAATCAACAAATGCACTATTCTGGTAGGAAACCGAGAGTGTTCAAGGCTCTACAGGCCTTAACAAGAGCCCATGGGCTGGTAGATGTCTGGTCCTTTTTAAGGGTGGGCTCACCCGGATTTACTTTTTTTTCTTTTCCGCATCGGACGTTAGTTAGATTAGATTATTTCTTTACTTCCTCTCAATTGTTAAATCATGCCACGATCCAGGTATACCCGAGAGTTACATCAGATCACGGCCCAGTAGTACTAACTTTAGCAGGGATAGTTTCAAATGAGTGCCCAAGGGGGTTCTCCTAGGATCGCAAATTGCTGATTGAAAAACAATTTGTTGACCATATGAATCAATGGATTCCATCTTTTTTCAAAATTAATCAAGGAAGCAGTATTGAGGGCTGGGTGTGGGATGGTTTTAAGGCTGCTTTCCGTGGAGAGACGCTGAGTTTTGGGCTTTATAATCAAAAAAAGCAGTCAGCTAAAATAAAAACCCTTTATCAGGAGCTGACAAAGGCTGAGGAGGCGCTTATGTCAGGCATACAGGCTGGGCAGGAGATAGAGGTTCAGATCAATA
Organism: Lissotriton helveticus; assembly: GCF_964261635.1. Classification (NCBI taxonomy): domain Eukaryota; kingdom Metazoa; phylum Chordata; class Amphibia; order Caudata; family Salamandridae; genus Lissotriton; species Lissotriton helveticus. The sequence continues at coordinate 1,789,773,677 of NC_136061.1, forward strand.
CAGTAGCACAACTTAAGGCAAGGGTAAATTTGAGTTGGTCTCAGGAAGCGGCTAACATTTTTTTTATTAAAAAATAGATTCATTAAGAATATGGTGAAGCAAGTGGTAGATGTCTGGCCCAAAAGTTAAGATCACGGGAGTCAGCCCAACGTATTGACAAAATGGTAGATCAGAATGGTGACTCTGTTAAGGATGATCAGGGGATCCTGGAGGTTTTTAGGCAGTTCTACGAGACTCTATATCAGAGCCATACATACGATGAAGACAGAGCCGCTATTTTGATTAGTGAATAGTGTACAAAGGATCTCCCGGTAGATGAAATGGAAATGTTAGAGGCACCTATTTCATTGGAAGAATTAGAAAAGGCAGTTAATGGGTTGGCAAGTGGAAAGGCGGCTGGGCCCGATAAGCTACCGCTTGAAATATATAAAACCTATTTTTCGGTTTTAAAAGGTGATCTTCTAGCAACAATGCTACGGCACAGAAAGGCGCGTCCCCTGGCAAGAAGCATGTATTGTGGTATTCCATAAAAAAGGTAAACCGGCGGATATGCCAGGATCATATTGTCCCATTTCACTTTTAAATGCGGATGGGAAAGTATATTCAAAGATATTAGCTAACAGGCTTTCTCTTGTTATCTCGGGACTAGTATCAACTATGCAGCATGGATTCATACCTCAGCGAGGCACCACAAATCATGTTAATCGAGTGATAACCCTACTTGACTATGCAAAAGCCACTCGGGAACCTTTGTGCTTGATTTTACTTGACGCCGAGAAGGCTTTTGACCGTGTCGCTTGGCACTTCCTGTGGGACATCATGAGGGGTCGAGGCTTCGGGCCACAGTTTATTAAAGCACTTCAGATTTTATATCATTACCCGGTTGCCCGAATTAGTACTATGGGATTGGAGTTGGCTGTAGTTAAAATACGTAGGGGGACCAGACAAGGCTGCCCATGCTCTCCTCTTTTATTTTCATTATATATCGAACCCTTTTTAAGAATGCTGGAGGCTAACCTAAGGATACCCCCTATATTCATACAGACTTATCAGTTTAAGGTTTTAGCATACGCTGATGACGTGGCAATTGTCATGCCTACTCCAGTTACAGCGATGCAGGCTATTGAACAATTGGCTGCAGAATTTGGTAGGTCATCTGGTTATAAGCTGAATTCTGCTAAGACTCAGCTATTAAGTATAAACATGCCAAAGTATGCTGACTCAAGGTTATGTCAAGAGGTGGTGTATTTAGGAGTTAAGCTTCGGGCGTGTACAATTTCTTTGGTCAAAGTTAATTGGGACCAGCTTCTATGTGGAGTACAGAAAAAGCTAGATCAGGCAGAATGCTTACATCTTTCGTTAGTAGGCTGATGTAATCTGTTAAAAATGATGATCCTTCCTGAAATTTTATATTTTTTTCGCTGTGTACCCTTAGAAGTTCCTAAGGCTAGTTTAGCACAACTACAGGCAATTTGTATGCGTTTTATGTGGTCTGGGGGCAAAGCACGTCGGGCCGGGCGTCTTATGACACTGCCAAGAAATTTAGGTGGATGGGCAGTACCTGACTTATATTATTATGCATGTATGTTACAAGGAATGGGAATTTTGCTAACAGGAGCTGGACCAGTAAGACTTGCGGAATGCCCCTCAATTTATCAAATGCTGGTTGGGGTTAAAGCTAAAAATAGCTTGTTTTTACATCTGGAATGGAGTTACTATAAACGCACGCGATTTAAGACGCTGGAGGCTGCGTTTAAGGTATGGCGCACAGTCAGGCGGATGCTTGGACTGGAAAAAATCACATGGTTTTATATAGCGCGAACTAGAACCAAACCGAATCAGTTATCAGAGCGCTTTACATAGCACCAGTTACGTTACATGAGGACACACTTTCATTTTAGGCACGGGGAGATTAAGTGATTTGCCCAGAATCACAGGGGGGTTTTGGCGTTGTTACCGAGACTCGAACCGAGTTCCCCAGGTCCGAGGTCGAGCGCCTTAGCCGTTAGGCCAACCCCTCTCCCCTGGAGAGGTTGGTGGGTGATCTGTCTGCGGGGGGGTCTCTTAAATCCTTCGAACAATTGCGAGAACAAAATCAACTCCCTAGGGAGAGCTTTGCTAAATATTTGCAGATTAGAAACTATCTGGGGAATTGTGGATACATTTTACAATCTAACCCTCTGATTGAGGACATTATAAAAGGTGCAAAGATTGTCTCATTATATAATCATTTGTTAAACACTAAAGATAATGATATCGAACAACAGAATTTGAAATGGGGGGCTAAACTTGGCAGATCGGATATTCAAATTGAAACCTCCCTGGTAATGGCTAAAAATGTATTTTTATCTGCAAAGCTCTCTTCGCAGCACTTTAAATCAGTCTTTAATCTATATTACACTCCAAACAAGGTATCTAAATGGCCCGGAGATGCGATGGGGAAATGCTTCCGTTGTGGTACAATATCTGCAGATGATGTCCATATCTTTTTTACCTGTACAATTTTGGCACCGTTGCTGACAAAGATTGAAAAATGTATTTCTGAAGTGGTAGGTAATCAAATACAGCTGTCAGCAACACAGGTATTACTGGGGGTAGAAATGGGTATAATAAATACTTGGATTCCGAAGCATCACATTAATTTGATCTTCTTAGTGACGGCTGTTTATAGACTCTGTATCGCATCTGCTTGGCTACAACAGGAACCGCCTGCTTTTGAGGCTTGGCGGTCCAGGTTTTTTGCAGTACATAATATGGAGTGTAGCCTGTATGCTCTCAAGGGTCATCGTAAAAAGAAGATTGGTGAACAGATATGGGGTTTAGTTACAAAGTATTTGGAGTCTTGAAGAGGGACTTTACACACTACTAGCCATAATCGAGACAGCCTTTAAGTGAGATGTGCCTTATTTTTTATTTTTATTTTTTTTTTATTTTTACAGTCATATGTTTCTACATTGCTGCTCTGACTGCTTATGGGTTACGATCTGTGATTCTTGAAAAAAGTGTTGTTTAAATAGGCTATTATTTGTAATCTGTTTTATATGACAAGTGGAAACACACCAATCAACTCATGTGTTTATGCAAAAAAATAATAATAATAATAATATTAACTGCATTTAATGATGTCAACCTTCCTATGTATTGTTGATATTTGGGTACACAATATGTTTGTAGTTGATATTATTGTACATCACACTGTAAGTATGTAAAGTCAAGATTTTCACCTCAATATTGTTTCTGCAATATTTTTGTATTGCAATATTTCTCGGGTCAAAATTCTGTCATAGCCCCTCAAGCAAGTCTCATTGGGACTTACAGAGAAGCAGCTAAAGGAGATGTAATAAACAAAATCTAAGACAGGTTTGTGAAAAAATAAAGTGACAAACTTATCTGTTATCATTCTGGGAAATTATTGCCAGTTCTCAGAATGAAGGGTAGACAGTTGACTAGGTAACATTCAACATATTGTAAATACTCTTGAATAGACATTATTAAACTTGTTGGACAATTTGATTACAATATAAACTTACCTGAATCAGAAACAAATACTCATGTAACAGTGCAGTCAATCACGCATAGCATAACTACATAAAATCTAAACAAACTGATAGTGGAGGATGGCGGGTTTGCCTAATTCTGAGTGTGTTAGTGACAGCAGTCTGGATTATTGCATCCAGTTTGATTTTGTGGAAAACATAGCAAATGTATCACTAGTTTACAGTACGAGGCAGGTATTAAAAAAGACAGCGGATTCATTTGAGATTTACAGGATATCGACTTTGCCATCTTCAACTTTGTGAATTTGGGATCTTTGCAACCTATGTGAAGCTGGCAAAGTTTAGAAAGGTGAGCAAAAAAACCTTCTTGCAAGAATAACTCTACAGAAATGTAGGTTTCATGTAAGAATTCACATCCAATTTTTTAAAGAGACAATGCTCTTGTAAAAATGTTTTATGGAGATATTTCAAGCACAGCTAAAGTTGTATCAAGTTCACACGCTTTAAAATTTCATGAAATGCAAAACTTGTAAATTATATTCAACTTTGCTGGTGGAATTTTAATTTAGTACATTACTAGTATTGATTATTGATAGATTTCGAATATCAAATTATGCTTAAGGAATCCCTATATCAAACTTAAACTGCTTAATGTAAGTGCATTCAAATATGGTGGTCCAACTAATGAAGGAGATAGAGGTATCAATATATGAAGAGTGTCTAAAAGAGACTATAATCTCCATTGATTGATATCAGGGCTGGTCAACTTTTTAACTGAAAGAATCCATGAATTACATCCCAAACTTTTCTGAATTACAGATATAGAGTGGAGTGGCATAGAGTTAAATAGTGTGTAGTGGAGTAGCACCCTGTGGAATGGCATACAGTGGAGTAGTGTAATTTGGTTTAATATAGATGTATTTGTCTTAAGACCTGTCTGGTCATAAAACAAATGTATTACTTTGTGTTGTGCATTAATTTCCCTCACAATTTTTCTGCGCAGGATGATTTAGTATCACCGAAGGCCACTGCACATTGTGTGGAAACACAATTTCCGAAAGTGTGACCATCTGTAGTCACAGCACCTCTATATAAATATTTAAGAGAGAGTGTAGGTAACTGTATGGGATATATTTGATGTATATTAATAAGTACTACCAAGGAAAGTATTTCTTTAGTACTAAAACTTTTTCAGTATTAGTGCATCAACTGGGCATGGGAAGATTCCAAGTACTACAACATTCAAACACAAGACATGATCGACTTTGAATTTGAAAATAACAACAAATATCTCTTGTCCTGCAAATTTAATCCACAAAGAGTTGGTCATGAATCACAGCAGGGTGTTGGGAGTAATGAGTTTGGCCTACCTGCAGTGTAGCCTGAGATTGACATACTTATGTCAGGATTTCTGCACAGCATATTCAATATACATATGAATCCCATGTTCTTGCACTTAAGAATGCAATGAACATAAGAATGACAGGGTTCCTGCACTGTAGCAAATGTGGAGCTTAATGATTTCATTGTACTGGTACTAGGGATAGATTGGAATAATACCCAGAAGTCACTGTGTTTTAGAATGGATTGGACATAAAACCACTGAGTTCTTGATTGCAAATGCGGGCGTGTATAATGACCCTGTAGTTCTTACACTGCGCAAACTGGCAGACATAATGATTACAGGGTTGCAATACTGCTGCTGTCCCAAATACTGAACTGTACATGAATTGTACGTAATGATCCATGGGTTCCCCTCCACAGCAGGGGCGGGATCAATATGATGATCCGGGGAATACTGCAGTGCGCCATAGTGTGGATGTACTGGTCTTCTCCATCCTGCACAGTAGCATAGGCTGAATACAATAGTTCTGGTTTCCCTGCACTGCAGCAAGGGATGGATACAGCCCACTGTCATGTTCCACAGTCAGGGTTGGACTGGTGTGTGGCACCCCTGCCAACTTGACCACTAAGCAAGTATTTTCTTTAACTCTCATATGATCATTTCCAAAAAGGTTGAAAAACCGGCATTAACAGGTCTGATACTCACGACCTAAATAAGCAGGTCCAAGGAATGCGAGCAGCAGCCCAAGTCCCAGGCATACCTTCATTTCTTCCACAGGTTGTCTTTAGTTTTACACCTGTGAACATTGAGATCATACCCTCAATTACCAGTAGTGTTAGTGCATGGAAACCCCAACTAACTCCCACAGAATACCTCACTTATTTATAATAAAGCAGTCAATAAAGATGATAAAGCCGATTGGTCTGGCTATTATTCATGGACCTTCAAGGGCTCATTTTAACAGTAGTATCACTGATTATCAACACCAACAATATTGAGATACAAGAATATTGAGGACAGAATATTGAAAGACAAAATATTGAATAGGAAGTGCATGTAGGAAAGCATAGAATTACTATTCCTAACTCCACCTCTATATACTTTGCAGCTAAATGTATCCCCTAGGTACATATATGAGGAGTTAGATACAGCAAATCTACACTTACTGAATTTTCTATATTGTTTTTCAATATTCTGTCTCACCGGTATTGTTGGCTCGATATTCAAGGTACACGTCAATTTTGACTAACTCCCCCTTCACCCTCGCCCCCCACAGACCAAAGGGCAGAGGAAAAAAAGGAGTAGGTTAAACACATTATCATGCTATTGGCTTCTCAGGTGCCATGGATAAACATTTCATATTTTAAACTTTGCTTTCCAATCTTTCTACCCTGAAAGGAGAAAACTTGACTTGTTTATTCTTTGATAAGGTACCTGGCGGTTCCCTTCCAACAGCCAGTGCTAATCTGCCCACATGTGTCAACAAGAAATCATGGATGGAATAAGGACCTTTGTATAATTGGTCAACTCATTCATCACCCTCCAAAATTTTGAAAAACTATCTTTGTCAATGGCATTCCATTGGTTGGCATACTGCAAGAATGTTTTTTAGGCACCTCCCCAGATGGAGGCAATGACCTTCTGGAGTCTGTTATCCCCTTGTGTGGCTTCGCAAATCTCTTCCACTTTCAGTGCCTTTGGTCATACTCTGCGGGTAACTGTTCAAATGTATTCTTCCACTTTGGGTTTCATTAACTGACAGCTGTCTCATAGACTCACTGGGTGATGAGATAAGAAGTCAGCTGGGTTCTTTTCCCCCAGGCTGCACTTGACAGTGAACCAATATTATTGCTGCTGAACAGCTCACCATTTGATGCATGGAAGGGATTGAGGTGCTGTGCCACTTAATCAAAGTGCACTGCCTTATTACACCTTAGGTTTAAATCCAATGGATCAATTTCTTATATTTGTTATATTTGTTATCTTCACCTATATCTGTGTTTAAATGTCCATTTTCACCATTTACTCTCGTTTTATCTTCAATTCATTATATTTAAACAAAGGTGTCTCACAAACTCTCAAAAGTCAGGAGTGGGTTCCACAAGCCATAACATTTATTGAAACGCCCAATGCATTTCGGGAAGTTAGTTCCCTTCTTCAGGGCCATCTATAATATACAAAAAATAGAATATTTTAGCTGACTTTATCCTCTTTCGTAAAGCACTTCATTACAATTGAAAAGACAAGGTATTTCAATTATAAACCAGCAACATAATAGTTAGTCGATTTACACAGTGCATTTGCCAATGTTCAGGCCCTAATGGTATACAGATGTCATTCATATGCCCTAGTTATCGTCACGATGTGTCACAAAGTTCACCCGCTTTTCACGCTGCGCGATCATTATTATTACTGAACAAATCTACCAATGTGCGCTGCTTTGCTCTTACCCGAGCCCATGCTGTATGTTGACATTGGCTCTGTTGCAGACCAGCAAGGTCCGTGCCCCAGCAACTGATTTGAACTGGGCTATGCATGGAGCACCTTGTGTGCCCCATGCAGTGTCTAGATGCATTCACTGAATGCAGCCCTCCCTGCCCCAATACACAAAACTCCTGTCTGGGGAGGTGCTGGCACCTCCCTGGACAGGAAACCTATTTTCCAGGCCACCTTTGCTGGAGTTTCCCCCAGCAACAGGAGGTCAGACTCGTGTCTGTGGCAGAAGCATCCATTTAGTGATGCTGAGGCTCTGTTTAACTTTAACCGGGTAAAGCAGTAACTTAAATGTCTTTTCTCTCTAAAAGGGTGGAATGCTAGACCCGCCGCCACAAGTGTTTGACACCTTACACGACATGTTTTGATAAAGCCAAACCAAAGTTAGCATTAACCTCGAGGATTATTATGCACTTAAGAGTACATGGTATGGCTATATCATAGAACAGCTCTAAGGAGATGGTCCTGAAAGCTGCAGAGTGGCCCAGCTCATGCCAGAGCACCCTCTCACATAAAACCAAGCACTCTGACTCCAGGGTTGTCGAGGCCTACCATAGGAGTGACTTACAGGTGTATATGTGTCTATGTATAAAGGTAGATATACGTATACTATATCTAAGTAAGGGGTGATTACACCACCTTACCCAGGCTGTGTGAACAGACCTGTGGTGTCAGTTTGGAAGGCAAACCAGGGGTGACACAATACATGCTGCAGCCCCTGGTAGGCCTAGGGTGGACATATGCCCTGGGGACCTATGGTAAACCATACAGGGGCTCACAAGGGTGATCCAGTAACCAATCTGGTATGCATCTAAAGTACTTGGTATCAATTTAGAGAGAGAACAGCTGGGCTGTGGGTCTGATTAGCAGGCCCACAGCCACATTAAAGTCGAAAAAACAGAGAATAACAGCAAAAAGTGTGGGTGACCATAGGAAGCAGACTCTACTATCCTACATGGGGAACCAGGTTCAGCCTTCTTAACCAGTCCACCAGACCACTCTACTGATAGAGAGCACATTTCCATGCTAGACCTTGGAAGGACCAGCAAGACCTTAGAAGGCCTGATGTCTTAACACCAGCAGGTGAACCCTAGCAGTGGCAAGTGTGGGTTAACCGTGAAGACCTGTCTACCACAACCCCTATTGAAGCTCACCACAAGTCTTTTGGGCAGGCCTACGAAGCAGCACACCCTAGAGCAACAGTGACTCTGTCATTGATGCAGAGGGTTAATGTGCTTGCTGAAAGAACATGTATCATGCAGATCACTAAGTCCACATAATGTAAATAGGCCAGTGGGTTACTGCTTTTGTCAGAAAGATCGTATTGTTACTTGCAATTTAGAAGTCAAAATCCTTACATAGAACAATGAGCTATTAACTGTCGACTTAGAGCTGCATGCCAACTGCAAGGTATACATTACATCGTTATGGTTTTTCCCCAGTCTTTGATTAACATAATCTTGGAAAAAGGGTTCATTTGAACAGAAATCAATTATGGTTATTAAAGAGAACCCCCAACCATGGTATTACGTTCTAAATTCAGAGTTTGTGTTTCTCCAGATCAATCACTGTTAAGCTATACTGCCTACCAATATGATTGTCATGTGACTCCTAGTCCTTTGTCTTATGTAACATTACCTATCGTGATTTACACAGGCATGATTGATTGTCTCTGTGTAATGTGTGATATAAAGTTCTCTGACACTCTAAACTGGTATCAGTGGTGCTGTTAATCAAATTAAATGCATCTGAGAGAGAGTGTAGTTATGGAGACTTGAGGGGCACTGTTAATGGTGGTAGTGAGGGAATCCGTGGCAGAGCAAGTCATTGGGGACACCAACATTGTCGCACAGGGCTCTACCAGCGCTAAAGCTGGCCACTTATACTTCCTACAGTTCTAACACCAAATCAAAAACATTGATTTGACAACCCCTTGAATCTGTAGCATACCTTCAAGTCAAATGTATGATTTAGCAGTGGTCTAGGTTGTTCTAAGTCTTTTATTGTTTATGTACAATCTTTATTTGTTTGCAATGGTGTCTTGTAATTTTGTACTATATGTGTTATGTTTTTGCACTTAACATAATTCTGGCAAGTAAAGAGCACACACACAAAAAAGATTGTCCTACGTCTCTTAGCATGGGAGTGTGGGATTTTGGTGAGAGGACTTACGTTAAAACAAATTACGAAGTATTAATGTCATCCTAAGGTAGCACAATAATGGCACAGAAAGAAAAGGGAACCTTTTGAAATGTGGCATTATATCCATGGTGTGAGAGGTTTTCTCTTATGTAATTTTATATTTTGAATGATCCCACCCCTCATTACGTCAACAGGATCTCCCCCTTTATAAGGCAGAACTGGAAAGTGTATCATGCACTCATCTGGAAACAATCAGTTAACAAGGAGATGCCAAATAGGATCAATAGTCCTGCGATGTCACTTTTTGTGATGTCACTACTTGTGATGTTACCAAGGGCGGGACCTCGACTAGGGCGGAGGAGCACCACCCCACTACTTTCTCGCAAAAGCAGAAACACAAAATGCTAACACGACCGTTTTATGTTTCTACTTCTAGCACTGCGAGAAAGCAGTAATGTTTGGTTGAGGGCGGGTGTGTCTGCTTTAGGGCAGGGGAGGAGTGCCTTGCCAACTGCTAAGGGCGCTGACTGTTCGACCAAACCAGTCATGCGCACTCTGGCCTTTCTCTATGTAGGCTGCAATGCAGCCTACATGGAGAAAATTGCCTCCCCATAGGCGCCTGGCTGGTCGGCGTCCTGATCAATCAGAACGCTGCCATTACAGCATTGTGATTGGCTGAGGGGAGGGAGGCTGCGTGCTTCCTGTTCCCCTCTTCCCGAACTCCTGCTAGACCCTCCACCCGCGAGTCATGCCAGCTGCGACTGGAAGTTACATGCAAATTAGAGGGGCCTCACATCTTCCCTTTCGCCCGGGCCCCAGGAGTTCTAGGACCGGCCCTGGAAATAATTCACCTTCCCGCAGCTGTTGCACGTCTCCCCTTTCACGAGGAATCTCTCTGGCAGGTAGTTGTCTAACCCACAATTTCTGCAGTGGTAGCTCGAGTCATGGTTGGTCGAGTTCATGCACCTGGAGGTTGGGCAGGATTGCAGGGTGCCCACTTACTCGACATTGCTGGGCAATGGCCTTCCTGAGTGAGAGAGGTCCACCGTCTTCATCAATACAGCTTCCATTTCCTTAGCACAGTATGCGGACAGGTCGTAGGAGCCTGCCAGGACTAGGATGTCCTCCAGCTTGAAGCCAGTCTGGTACGAGATGAGTTGCCAGACTGTTGCAGATCTGCACCCTTGTATGATTTGGGTCCAGACCCCTTTCACCTGGTCACTGTGGGTGGATGTGCTTTCCAGCACACAGAGACATGTGTAGAAAGTGTTGATGGTTTTCCTTCCAGCTGGTGATCTTCCTGAAGTTTGTATCATTCAAAGTCCAGGTTGAGCTGGGGATTGAATGCATGTTTAGCACTCAGATGGTGGTGTTGTAGTGGTCAGAGGTACCAGGCCACCATAGTTGCTCTAATAGTTTGTATGCTTCTTCATCATCAAATTGGAGCAGGAGTGGTATCTTGATGGTGCAATCCATCTCCCTGGTGGCCCTGAAGTAGTGATCTTAATGTCCTAATCAAGTCTTTCATCTAGGGGCTGCATTGGCTGGGTCAATACATTAGCTGAACAGATGAGGAGCTGTGAATGCTCTCAACACCAGCGGGCTGACCAGCTCCACTACCTGCAACGGCATTATGGATCTTGTCTGCCATACTTTTCCTGTGTACTTGGAGTGGCACTCTGCAGGTGGGGTGTCTGGCTGGGCAGTGGGCCACCCATGTAGACAACTGTTGCTCTCATTGACAGTGGGACTGACAGACTTCATCACTCACTATCTTATGCTGAGATTATGGACAGGTAGGCAACGGTCCATAGTGTGAGCAGAATCACTTGCATACCTCTGCTTTCCAGTATGATTGTTAAGAGTGTGTGATGTTAGACCTTTGCTAACAAAATCAGGTGAACTTTGGAAGCTTCGCCCTTTGTAAGAGGATCAGGAATGTCTGACTTTGCCTAAGAGATTTCCTCTGGCCATTTGTACTGTCATAACAGTCAGGGGCTTTGCTGTTTGTAATTGACAGCCAATGAGGAGCATGTTCCCATAATTACTCACTCTTGTCTGAACAGCAGCAGGATTGCTAATGGCTTTCTGTTAATGAACATCACACCTTATGGGATTTCAGACAGGAGAAGGCAGCTATCCCTCTTTTTCTCTCTGCTAGAAGTCTATTCATAGGATGCTGTGCTCCCAGCAGGACGGAGGTGATTGCTGAGTTATGGTAAATGGCTACCTGCCTAATCTGAGAATAGGGGCAGTTTATCCATAGGGACTTTGGAGTGGCAGCCCACTCATATACTGTGAGTTGCGACAAGGGCCCTGCCTTTAGTGCACTGGGAGCTTAATAGAAGGCTGCCAGAAACAGTGCTGCTTGACAATACGCTCTTTTTAGACTGTGTTTTAAAAGAATTTATGATGTTACAACGCATACGTTTACAATGCATGCCTTTACAACGCAGTTTTTACATCACAATATCCTTTACAACACATTTTTTTACATTGAATGCCAATACATTGTATTTTCAGAAACTACCTTTACAACTCATTCAATTACATCACATCATAATTTTACAACGCATACTATTACAATGCATACTATTACATAGCATTTAAGGTAAGTGTTGGATAGTATAGGGGTAATAATTATTATTCTAACTCCAATGAGTGCAACAGTAGGGTAAGTGTTGGACAGTGTAGAGGTAAAAATAAATATTCTAACTCCAATGAGTGCAACAGTAGGGTAAGTGTTGAATAGTGTAAGGGTGCTATGCGTTGTAACGGTATGCATTGTAATGACTTGCGATGTAATGCCTGCGTTGTAGTGACATGCATTGTAATGACATGCGTTGTAGTGACACGCAATGTAATTGCTGCGTTGTAATGCCATGCTATGTAAAGGATGTTGCGATGTAATGACTGCTATGTAAAGGTAGTGCGATGTAATGACTGCGTTGTAAAGGTTGTTTCCCATTTTGAAAAGCAAACTCACTCCGTGCCAGTGAGTGCTGAGCCCGTCTTTCCGGAGTTCAGTGGCAGGGAGAGCTATCTCTTTAAACGTGATCACTCTACAGAGTAAACACTCCTCACTCTATGGATCTTTTGCTAGATTGCACATGTGAGGGTGTAATTTAGAAATGTCTCTTCACACAAGCGAAATCCATAATCCACAGCAGACTACACTGCCTATGCCCTACAGCAGCACACAATGTGTGCTACATGGGATTTCAGGGGCGGGCATCAAAAAAGCATCCATCACCAATTGAAATCAGTGTAGGACAGTAGGGGGCGATATGATAACATCTCTCCCAGCTCTTTATATATGTCAAACTTCCACCTTTGTAAAATATTGGTTGGATGGGTGCACAGCTGGTGTGTTTGTTAGTTTGTTTATTGTTTAGTTGGTTCACCTCAGGTGGCGTAATTACCGCTAAAACGCCTCAGTAAATTATTAGAACGTGATACCAGTGGGTCACTGGCACCATCCCTGAGAGAACACACAGTTCTCCTCTTCGTGCATAAGAGGATTCCACACAGGGAGAGGTGTGGCGCCGCGGCCAGGGCGACTGACGCTGGAATCTGGGGACCACGGTTAGATCCCCGGCTCCGGCGGCAGGTTAGCCCAGCACCATGTGACTCTGGGCAATAGCTCGCTTAATCTTCCCGACGGCCCCCAGCGCCTAGAGACCCTTACGGGTGATTGTGCGCTTTACAAATGTGGACTTTACTTTACTTTACTTTACTTTACTATTGGAATCAATAAATAGTGATTTCAGGTGAGTACTGGGTGGTTTCTAAACCCCTTTTAAGACTCTTTTTTTAATGCTTACTGGGTGGGTTCTAAACCCCTTTAAAGATTCTTTTTTTAATACAATAGAATTTCCAAGCTCAGCGCAAGTGCTCTGCAGGCAAAACCTAATTACAGAATCACCTTCCACAGGAATGTGCTTGAAATCAAACAGGCTAAATGCTGCACTCACTCCTCCCGTGACTGATTGATAATGTGTTGTTGTCTACCTAATCTCATCTGCCATGTTTAGTGAGCCAAGAGGAAAAATTGATAGAGCAGAAGAGTCCTGCCTCAGACACCATCTCAGCCTCTGACAAAGGTGGAAGTTTAGAACGTGATACCAGTGGGTCACTGGCACCATCCCTGAGAGAACACACAGTTCTCCTCTTCGTGCATAAGAGGATTCCACACAAATATTTCAATATTGTTGAAACGATTTATTTATTCTTTGTAATGTTTTTCAAAAAAAGTTCATTTGAAATATCTCATGTTTCGTAAATGAGGCATCATTATATTGTTATTATATCCAATGCATTTCGGGCTTGTGTATAGCCCTTCATCAGGGAATAATATTGCTTAGCACTGGCGTGCTCAATTCTCAGTGTAGATTTTAACTGATGTCACTGTAAACGAAAGCAGGGAGAGGCAATGTCCGATTGCCTCTCCCTGCTTTCGTTTATTGAAGTCGAGTCCTTCATCTATAGAAGTCGGTTGGAGTCAAAAGCAAAGCTGAGGGCATAATGGAGTATATTCCAAACGGAGGAAGCCACTAAAGAGAAGGAACATACCACTCTTTCCACAACGAGCCTTTCTAAATCGTGGGACTGATAGCAGGAGGGAAGAGTCGCAATAAAGGGCTTTAACCACTTGGCTGCTAAGGGGTGTGCATGTAGGTCCATTGACTTTCCATTGAAATCAATGGGCCCTACATGACGAGTTACCCTTGTCATTAGCACTGAAGGGGTTAAGGAACAGTGACATCAGTTAAAATCTACACTGAGAATTGAGCACGCCAGTGTCACTCTATTTTGCATACTTTTCATTGGCCAGCATGTCATCTGCTTTAACTTCCGGCTCTGCTTTGCCATCCATGCTGTCCCGTGGAGCTTGACCAGAGTACTGCTTCTGGTCACTGGCCACTGGCTACTGGTCAGTGTCCTTCCACTGGCTACTACTCTGAAGGTACTTTTTTTCATATTCTATCACACACTCCATACAAGTGCATTTTGTTTACATGAACTGACTATTGGAGTTTGTCTCCCTGCAGTCCCTCCCCTAAATCGCCTGCATTCTGCCCACTCTTCCTGCTCCGTCATTGCTTTCCCACTAAACAATGCTTTTTTGATGGGATGACAGTAATTGCCACATAGTTGAGAGAAAACTGCCTCCAGCTGAATGAGAAAAAAACTGAGAGTATGCTGTTTGGCAAGGCTCAACAAATATGGACTGCCGACTGGTGGCCAGCAGAACTTGGGATTGCTCCCACACCCAAGCGGGTGGTTGAGAACTTGGGAGTTCGCCTTGACCAACCTCTTACTATGAAAGAGCAGATGATATCTACTTTAGGCTCCGGTTTCCATATCTTGCGCTTGCTGAGAAGAGCCTTCCCCTTCCTTCCACTTTCAGCAATAAAAACGGTGGTCCAGGCCCTTGTGATTAGTCGCTTGGATTATTGCAATGTGTTGTTGGCTTGGGCAAACAACACTTTGCTATCAAATTTGCAGGTGGTACAGGACACTGTGGCTTGCTTCATTTGCAATTTGCCACCTGGGGCTGCCTCTGCGCCCCTTCTGCAGACCTTGCATTGACTCCTAGTTTAGAAGAGAATCATTTTTAAAATGTGATCTCTTACACATAAAGCCTTAACTGGAACGGGCCCTGCTTACTTAGGTACCCAATTTAGGGGCTCATTAGTCCGCTCGCCATAGCCCCGGGAAAGGGGACCGTTCACAATCCAAGCGGCGGTCCAGCACCTACAATTAGGATGCGCCCGCATTTGTAACATTGAGGCGGGCGTTGCTGAAAGCACCGCCCGCCGCAATGCCACAAATGCAAGTTGTGTGCATAACGTGACAGGCATCGCGCAGTGCCTGCCACGTTGTACATTGAAGTGCAGCGAAGTACCATAGGCACCCCCCGCCCCCAGAATCCCTGGGGGCCCGCTACAGGCCCTCAGTGAAGACCGCATGCCTTTCCGTGGCGGCTTTGCCGCCATGGAAAGGCATGCCCCCGCATGCATTCTAATATGGATGGCGTTGTCTACCAGACATCGCCACCATATTGCATAGATGTGAAATCGGACGGTGTCCAATATCATCCCTTTAAGGCACACATGCTAGTTGTCTTTCCCATTGGGGGAAAAAAATTACTTCCACTCGGTTCTGTGTTGATTGAATATGTAAATCATTTAATGAAATTATTTTTCTTTCATGTTTATCAACTTCTTTACATTTTTCATATGGATTGTGATCCAATGCGTTTCAGGCAATGTCATTATATGGTATCCAATGCATTTCGGGCATTTCACTCATGCCCTTCGTCAGGGAGCGACACTGAAAACATAATATGATAATGGCTTGTCATATGGTAAAAGTAAGAGGTACAACATAGTCATGGTGATACATTTCCTGAGTTAATAACTATACTTCATATAAGCATAAGACGTGCAATGATACAAATAGCTTCAAAATAGTGTCACGAGTACACAAACGAGATAAGGTGAAAAGAAAAACGGCGTATCACTCACAAGCCTTTCCTCAAGTGGTTGTGTTACATCTGGAATGAAATGTAAAATGTGGGGTTAGCGTGTTGTCGGGCGCTTAACGCGGGGATGCTTACAGGGGGCCATCAGCCCTTCGGCTGGTGTAAACTAACCTGGTAGGTTGGGGTTTCTAATCCATAACGGAATCTTCTGTAGCAGCGGCACAGGCAATTGCCGGCGGTGCTTTATTGTATTGTAAAAGTTCCGATCACGTGGGTGTGAACATAGTCGAAAGACTATCGGAAATTTCCGTAGGTGTGTCTGGCGGGAGGGTGCTACGGGTGGAACGTAGAATTGGGAAATAGAGTTGGATAAAAAATACGATGCTGGAATGGGGTTGGAAAGGTTAAACAAGCTATGAAATAGTTGTTGTGAGGAAAAGTGAAAATAAATAAAAATGATGATAAAGGCGTTGGTGAGACTCGAACCTTCAGGTGACCATGTCGGTGGTAGTGTTACTCTGTGGGTAGAGCTATTATGGGCATAGGCAATGAGTTTGTGTTTGGTAGTGTTTAGTAGTGTCTGGTGATAAATGGATCTCGCACATTATAGGCACAGTTCAGTCATAAGAACAATTTTTATAGGTAACATGACAGTTCAATTCTTTCATTCAGACCTGCTAGTTTCTGGTAGACAGTTTATGAATCCAAAAGTTCTCTCTTTTGAGGAGGTGTTTAGTATTGTCTCTCCCCTCTATTTTCTGGGCTGTCTCTAATATGATGAACTTGATTTGAGAGACATTGTGATTTGCTTCTGTAAAGTGCGCGGATAGTGCTGACTTCGGGTTTTTCAGTCGTATGTTAGATTTGTGTTCTGTTAAGCGCACTTTTATTCGACGTTCTGTTTTCCCAACGTACATCTTGCCACATGGGCATCTTATTCCATAGATCAAGTTGCTAGTGTCGCACGTAGCATTTACCTTCAGTTTTATTGAATGACCTTTCATTGGGTGGTTAATCGTATTACCTCTTATTATGCTGTTACAGTTGCCGCAATTTAGGCAAGGTTTAGTTCCTGAGTATGTGGTAGTTTCTGGAGTTCTGCTTTGCAAAATTTTGCCGATATTCCTCGCTCTGGTAAATGCAAATAGTGGTGGAGCGTTAAAAGATTGTTTGAAGTCAGGTTCCATGTTGAGTATTGGCCAATGTTTCAAAATCACTTTTTTGAATTTCTTGCTGGCTGTTGAAAACTTTGAAACTGCTACAGTTCGCTGTTGTGGAGATTTATTTCTAGGTGTTAGAAGTGTTGTTCTATCAATTTCTTCAATCCTTGCTTTGGTGTTTTCCATTAGTGTTTGAGGGTACCCTCTATTGATGAATTTGTTGGTGGTTTCCTTGAGTCTTATGTTGAGAGTATTTTCCTCTGAGGTAATTCTTTTGACCCTGGCCATCTGGGAGAAGGGTAAGTTTCTTATCAAGTTGGGTTCATGAAAACTTGAGTATGCTAGCATGTTGTTTCTGTCAGTTGGTTTGACATATAGGTCTGTGGAAAATCCATGTGGGGTTATTGTGACTTTAACGTCTAGAAAGTTCACCGTGGTGTCTGACATAGCCCATGTAAGTTGGATTCGTGGGTCTATTCTGTTAAACTCTGTTAATTCGTCTTGTAGTTTTTCCTCTGTATTTGTCCAGATGATGAATAGATCATCTATGTATCTGATGATCATTTTCAGATTATCCGTCCATTCTTTTTTGGTTAAGATGTGTTGATTTTCATACCACTGCATGAAAATATTAGCATACACGGGTGCCGCCGAATTGCCCATGGCCATCCCCGTTAGTTGTTGGTACCATGATTCATTGACTTTAAAGTAACTGTGGTACAGGGTGAAGTACATAAGTTCCATTAGGAAGGTCTGGAGGTCCTGGTCTAATCCTGTGTTCAAAAGTGCTGCTTCCATGGTTTCAATCCCCATGTTGTGGGGTATGCTGGTATAGAGGCTGCACACATCTGCTGTGCAAAGTATGATTTTGTCTTGTGGATCCCATTTCACTTGTTGTAATTTCAACAGGAATTGTGAAGTGTCCTTTACGTAGGTCTGCAGCACCCGTGTATGCTAATATTTTCATGCAGTGGTATGAAAATCAACACATCTTAACCAAAAAAGAATGGACGGATAATCTGAAAATGATCATCAGATACATAGATGATCTATTCATCATCTGGACAAATACAGAGGAAAAACTACAAAACGAATTAACAGAGTTTAACAGAATAGACCCACGAATCCAACTTACATGGGATATGTCAGACACCAAGGTGAACTTTCTGGACGTTAAAGTCACAATAACCCCACATGGATTTTCCACAGACCTATATGTCAAACCAACTGACAGAAACAACATGCTAGCATACTCAAATTTTCATGAACCCAACTTGATAAGAAACTTACCCTTCTCCCAGATGGCCAGGGTCAAAAGAATTACCTCTGAGGAAAATACTCTCAACATAAGACTCAAGGAAACCACCAACAAATTCATCAATAGAGGGTACCCTCAAACACTAATGGAAAACACCAAAGCAAGGATTGAAGAAATTGATAGAACAACACTTCTAACACCTAGAAATAAATCTCCACAACAGCGAACTGTAGCAGTTTCAAAGTTTTCAACAGCCAGCAAGAAATTCAAAAAAGTGATTTTGAAACATTGGCCAATACTCAACATGGAACCTGACTTCAAACAATCTTTTAACGCTCCACCACTATTTGCATTTACCAGAGCGAGGAATATCGGCGAAATTTTGCAAAGCAGAACTCCAGAAACTACCACATACTCAGGAACTAAACCTTGCCTAAATTGCGGCAACTGTAACAGCATAATAAGAGGTAATACGATTAACCACCCAATGAAAGGTCATTCAATAAAACTGAAGGTAAATGCTATGTGCGACACTAGCAACTTGATCTATGGAATAAGATGCCCATGTGGCAAGATGTACGTTGGGAAAACAGAACGTCGAATAAAAGTGCGCTTAACAGAACACAAATCTAACATACGACTGAAAAACACGAAGTCAGCACTATCAGCGCACTTTACAGAAGCAAATCACAATGTCTCTCAAATCAAGTTCATCATATTAGAGACAGCCCAGAAAATAGAGGGGAGAGACAATACTAAACAACTCCTCAAAAGCGAGAACTTTTGGATTCATAAACTGTCTACCCAGAAACCGGCAGGTCTGAATGAAAGAATTGAACTGTCATGTTACCTATAAAAATTGTTCTTATGACTGAACTGTGCCTATAATGTGCGAGATCCATTTATCACCAGACACTACTAAACACTACCAAACACAAACTCATTGCCTATGCCCATAATAGCTCTACCCACAGAGTAACACTACCACTGACATGGTCACCTGAAGGTTCGATTCTCACCAACGCCTTTATCATCATTTTTATTTATTTTCACTTTTCCTCACAACAACTATTTCATAGCTTGTTTAACCTTTCCAACCCCATTCCAGCATCGTATTTTTTATCCAACTCTATTTCCCAATTCTACGTTCCACCCGTAGCACCCTCCCGCCAGACACACCTACGGAAATTTCCGATAGTCTTTCGACTATGTTCACACCCACGTGATCGGAACTTTTACAATACAATAAAGCACCGCCGGCAATTGCCCGTGCCGCTGCTACAGAAGATTCCGTTATGGATTAGAAACCCCAACCTACCAGGTTAGTTTACACCAGCCGAAGGGCTGATGGCCCCCTGTAAGCATCCCCGCGTTAAGCGCCCGACAACACGCTAACCCCACATTTTACATTTCATTCCAGATGTAACACAACCACTTGAGAAAAGGCTTGTGAGTGATACGCCGTTTTTCTTTTCACCTTATCTCGTTTGTGTACTCGTGACACTATTTTGAAGCTATTTGTATCATTGCACGTCTTATGCTTATATGAAGTATAGTTATTAACTCAGGAAATGTATCACCATGACTATGTTGTACCTCTTACTTTTACCATATGACAAGCCATTATCATATTATGTTTTCAGTGTCGCTTCCCTGACGAAGGGCATGAGTGAAATGCCCGAAATGCATTGGATACCATATAATGACATTGCCTGAAACGCATTGGATCACAATCCATATGAAAAATGTAAAGAAGTTGATAAACATGAAAGAAAAATAATTTCATTAAATGATTTACATATTCAATCAACACAGAACCGAGTGGAAGTAATTTTTTTCCCCCAATGGGAAAGACAACTAGCATGTGTGCCTTAAAGGGATGATATTGGACACCGTCCGATTTCACATCTATGCATTTCACGAGACGACGTTGGACCCTCGTCGTCACTTTTAGGAGCACCATAAAAACATTTCAAACCTTTAACATAAACATTGTTATAACTGCAGCTGTGCATCTACCCAATATTCTATTATCGCCACCATATTAACAGCTTTTCTGCCCGGTCGATGAGTCGACAGGGCGGAAAAGCGGCGGACAGTCTTTCCGTCCGCCGGGGACCCCCCCCGCCATAGTAATGTGGCAGGGGGAATTTGCATGCGGGCGGGGGAATATGTTGGGTGGATCGCCACCGCCATGCGGGCGGTGGCGATCCGCCCGCCATACTAATGGGCCCCTTAGACACTACTGCTTGCCAAGGATTCTGAGATCGAGTGATAAAGCACTGTTAATCATTCCTCATGTCAAAAGGGCCAGTTCGGACGTCAGGCCCTTTTCTTATCTGGCTCCTTTTTATTGGAACAGACTTCCACACCTTATTAGGATCTGGTCAGATCCTTCTCGTTTTAGGAAATACTTCAGACAATTGTGTTCTGAGCTAACTGCGCTTGCTGCTCTGTCTCCTGGTTGCGCGGAGATACCCCTATGGGTCATTCGAGCATGTTATAAATGAAATTAACATAGTATAACTGCTTTCCGGGTGCTCACGTACTCCACATGAGTGCATCTTTTTGCAAACACTCTTGGAGTTTATCTCTCTGCTGTCCCTTTCCTAAACCACCCACTCTCTGCCCGTTTTTCCTGCTCCATCATTGCTTTCTCCACAGCTGTCTGTGTGCTTTCCAGCACACTGCAATTTACATATATAATGTATGCCAGGCTACCTAATTACGGTTTTCTTTACAATATTCAGTCGTAAATAAAGCACCTTAAGTAAAAAGCTGCATTTACGTTTTTATTCTAGTAACATGCTCTGTAGCTCCAGAAGTGCACTTCGGCCTCGCCACACATTTCTGCTGTGTCCTGCAAAAGGTTCTTCTTCTGTCAGGGAGTGTCCCGGATTCGCACCATCCTTCACTGGTCATTTTAAGGAATGTCTATACAAATACCAGAGCTGAGACAAAACCTCACATCCCAAAACATAAGTGTAGTATGGAGGGAAATCCTTGATTTTCATTAGGATCCGCAACAGCATTTCCCTAGTGTGTTCCAAGGTGGGCTGCACAAAGTGTGTCTGCTTGCAGCCAGACACAACGATACAGTGGAACTCGCTTTCTCTATCCAACAATGCTATAAAACGAAAGAGCCTTCACTCCCATTCATGCTTCCATCATCGTATAATAAATAATACATGCTGTGATCTTTCTAAAAGCCGAATGCTTACTGGTAGCACCGGGACGCATGCAAGGTATGAATCACTACAACGCTCAACTTGAAACTTTTATGGGCTGCTTTATTCAAAGAACCTTGGGGCAGATTTACAAGCCCCATGCGCCACTTTTGCGTCACTTTTCCTATGTTAAAAGTGACACAAAAGTGGCGCAAGTGGCTTGTAAATCTGCCCCCTTGTGCTTAACTTTTCCTTTAACTGCATTGAGTATTTCGTGGAAGGGGGCGGGAGGGTTAATTACAAATGAGAATCCTTCCTATGTTTGCTAAATTCTCCTGGAAAAAAAAGGAGTGCCCAGAAAAATACACCAGTCTACTCTCATTCTCTCCAAGGTTTTAAAAATGTATCAGATATTCTATGAAATAAAATCTCATAAGAAAAACAAAAAGCCAAACAGCCAAAATTGAACTCAAAGTATTATTTTTTCCCTATTACAGTTAACAAGTCCGACCACCTCATTTTTCTACCATAATTTGTGAAGAATTAAGTACAATTTCCAAAAAGACACAACATGATGCATATTTTGTTACTCAAAACTTACTTTATTTGAGATAATCTACTGAATCGGCATACACAACACACCAAATTTACATCAAACACCAAAGTGTTTAAAACATGTAAAGTCAATGTCCAGCTTAGCTTGATCGCCCCCTGCTCGCCCTTTTTCCGTTGTTGGAGACGGATGAATGGCAAAGCCAATAGGTTTCGTCTATGCTATATCTAATGCTTTGTCAATGTTTTTTAGCCATGTTGCTATGCAACACATAGCTTAAAGAAAGAAAATTGCAATGACACCTCAATGTTGAATGCATTATAGCACTTTTTTCTTTAAGTCTTATTGTACAGCAGCCAGCACTGCTGTGCAACGTGTCGTAAAAGATTTACAAACCAATAGATGTTGCATAGACAAAACCTAGTGGCTTTGCTAATGCTTATTTGTACTTTGGTACTTTACTTACAGCGTAGGTGTGGCTTTTTGTGTGAAGTGGTCATTCATTCCACTGAAAAAAATGCATTTATGTTTTAATGTTGTGTGGGGGAAAAGGAGAAAGAAACAAAGAATGGATGGGAGAAGGAGGCAGGGAGAGGAAGAGAGAAAGAATGATGAGTTGGGAGAAATAGGGTGCGAGAGATGATAAGAGGTTAAGAAAGAGACACAGTGAGAGAAAGTGCGTGAATGAGATGGAAAGAGTGGACTATTGTAGGGGAGCAGAGGTGAAAAAATTTGTTGCAGACACCTAAAAATCTACAAAACTACTTTTAAAAAACAATGTTTTTTTTTTAACTTGTGACTTGTTTCGTGGCTACTCCTGGACCCATACTTCTGCCTGGAGTGCATGTTATGTCTACAAAAATGCAAAGCATAAATGAATCATAACACATTAGGTAGTAAAGCAGACAGTTTGTTGTTTCATGAACTGTTCCCGAAAAAAACAGTTCTTTCCATTTTAATGTTTAAACAGATGAAATGCACCAGTCATCATTCTTGTACATCTTGCATTAAAGCATGAATGCATTTCTTTAAGGTTCACCTTAAGAAGCCAGTGATAATGTGAGGTAGCAGTGCGTTTGGATGGAAAACATTTTAATTTATGGTGACATTAAACAAGAGGCAGGGCTTCTTTTACGTGATTTTAGTCACAACATGTTTGCACTAATTGGTTGTTTTTCACACTTTGGTTTTCCTGTGTGATGTAACCAACCATATTCACTTTCACTGATGGATATGGCCACCCAAAATCATTATTTAGCTCTC
This sequence comes from Lissotriton helveticus, assembly GCF_964261635.1. Taxonomy (NCBI): domain Eukaryota; kingdom Metazoa; phylum Chordata; class Amphibia; order Caudata; family Salamandridae; genus Lissotriton; species Lissotriton helveticus. The sequence continues at coordinate 1,789,797,042 of NC_136061.1, forward strand.
ACTTTGATATACTGGTACTCGTCAGTTCCCCCAAAGAAATGCAGATGGAATACTACGTTAGAGAGATAAGGGGTTCACTGCCTTGGTGGAAGATATTTAATCTTTGGGTACTCACTGATGGGCAGACCTAAAAGAAGATGGTCACATTGACAGGATGCAGGGTATTTATAGTTAGTGACATGCACAGGGTTGTACAGAGAACATTTGTGTAAATGCTTAAAGAGCAACACTTTTACATTCGGAGGAGTCATATGTTAGTGAGCAGGCAAAAAAACTGTTAACTGACAGAAATTGGACATATTGGGCACTTTCCTGTCACATAACTGGTCATATAGAGTGTATGGTCTGGCACAGCCAATCAGTATGCATGCAGTTTGGCCTGAAGAGTGATTGGACAACAATATACATTTGCAGGATTGAAATTAAAATCACTATTATTGAAAGAAAACCATTGTGACCAATGATGTGACACCTCTGTAATCATAATAATGCATAACTGCTACCTATTAAGCAGGGCCACCTTTTCCATCTTGGTAACACGTACTAAGGACTTATACTCGTTCTGGATACAATTAATTTGTGTCGGCCCCTAGTTCATGTGCTGTTTTAGAAGCTATTGCTCCCTTTAGCTTTTTCTATGTTAATTGTACAGAATTTTTTTAACAAATACAATTACTGAGGGATAATCACTGCCTCACCACTCTGGAATATGTTGATGAGATTAGAGCTAGGTATTACGCCTCACCCTTTTCAAAGATCAGCAGAAAGCTTTATTTCAACTAATTGTTTCTAAACCTTTGCCAGCCACGCATTTTGTAAAGCTGACAAAGTTTTGTAATGTAGTTCCTATATTCCCAATAGGCTCTGCGCATTGGAATAACATAAACGGTAGTTTAGAGGTAGGACTGAGATCATCTAGGTCTCTACTGAATATGTTAGACTTAATTAGGTATGCCAGCTAGCTCAGAGGTCACTAGAAACTTTCTCGAGTGAACAGGAAGGAGTTAACTGTCCTGAATAGACAAAGAAGGGATTAGTTCCTGACAACCGCATAAACATGACAACTTTGCTCCCCCCAGAATAAGGAGTATATCTCCAGAGTCCTGTGAAAACAATAGACAGCTATTTCACTCAGTCAATCGTGCATGCTTAGTTTCACCAGGAGTGTAGAGAAATAGAGAGACGGGCGTTTTCAATAAAAGTTGTTATTTATTGAGCAGTCTTCTTTCTCATGCAAGAGAAATGAATTGCCACAATTGCAATACTTATCATGAAGTAAAGTGCGTACAGTAAAAGGAGTATTATAAAATAATACTGTAAAAGCATTTATATGGTTTCTGCGCCATAAGATACTTAAAACGGACAAAATATATACATACTTAAAATCATTCACTAAACGTACTCAACTGGTGCTTCTAAGATACGCCTACCCCGGTGTACCTAACCTAAGCCTAGAACGTGGGAAGGAGTAAGTGAGCTGCAGTTTTAGTTAAGTTAGTTTTTGCCAAGAATCTGAATCAAGAATTCTCTAAGGGTCTAATCAGCTCCGTACCTTGGTTATAGAATGAAGGAGGTCTAGTATCTCTTTCTCAGGACTCGATCTCCCAGCAACCCGCAAGGGTGACTGGAAACACTGGAGCTGGATTTCTCGGCAGGAGAAAAGACAGCGTCTCTCTCAGTGCGTCAATGGGATGGTCGGCTTCCTTCGGCACTCGCATCAGCAGGGCGTCGGGCAAGTAGATAGCTGATCTGCTCCAACCCACCGTGTGTTTGCTTAAGGCAGATGCTGGTATATTTATACCTGGAAGGTGCCGAGTTTGACGTAAGGTTGGACATAAGACATGACTAAGAACTTACAGTTCTTTATGGACTCCAGGAGTTCTTGTACAAATCAAAACAAAAGTAGGGGGAATTCCCGGGCTGCTGGAGGCTTGGTTTGTTTAAAGAACGCGTTGTACTTTCTAGGAGTCTATGGGAGTAGCCTTGTCGTATTTGGACTGCATTGTCTATGACTAAATATGGATATGATTCTTATGCCTTTATAAGGATATGATTTGTTATAACCACATAAGGGCATGAATCGGAAATAGTTAAATAGGGTCCTAGATACGTTCACAACAGTTTAACAAAACGTTTGCAAAGTTAGGATTCCCAACTTCCCTACCCACTAATAAGAATGGAAGGGACCAAATGAAGCTTGCTAGATCAACTTTTTTTTACGTGGCTCCCTGCCAGAATGGGGAGCATTAAACGTTGAATATTTATAAACCGTTAGTGCTCAGGGTGGTGTGCCAGGAGCCAACAGTTTATCTACAACACTATAGCCCTCAACCCCAATGGCAATCACAAGGCTTGACGCAGACATCTCTCCAACCTTGTGATGTTCACCAAAATTGCATCCTGGAGATGCCAAGCAGACTTGGAAGTGTCTGTGGTACCAGCTGCATAGGTGAGAATCAAAATACAGATCATGGGCACCCAAGAGGGTGGCCCATTCCAGGCGAGCAGAGTAGGGGTAGATCTCTGGAGCTCTCCGTGCAGGACCAATTACTTACCAGCAATGTGCTACCTACTGCTTTTGACCATAGGGGACTTACAGATTGATCCAGAGGGTTAGACATTCAAACAACAAGGTATTTTCCTAAAGCGGAGTACCTGGCACTACACATCACATACCAGTTGTGGAGTAGGGGTCTTTTTAGATCCGGAGGAACAGCCAGGTGTCCAGATGGACCAACAGGCTTGAAACATGTCTACCTGATGCATCCACTCATCAAGGTTGTCTTTGTCTATTCAGCCCTTATGATAGCCAGCCTTCATTGGTTTTAACTCTGTCAAGGGAGCCACCATGTTAAACACAGTTTGATATCCCTTGGACAGATTTATTTGTACTCTTTTTACTCCACTTTTTGCACCCACTCCACCCTATACATTCCACATCCTCAAACATCCATGCATCAATACGGGTAAAAGTACAACGATCTCCGATAAATAGCCCCTTTCGGGGCCCAAAGGGCATTGGAGTGCCAGCCCTATGAGGAGCATGCCCTATGATAAAGCTTGACATTCTTTTGAAGGTGTGATGGCACCAAGGAACAATTAGGATCCTTAGCATTCTCAAACCACTTCTTCTTTCTCCTTTTCCATTATAGGAACAGTACGTTCTCATTTTAATGATTAAGGGCCTGATTATGAGTTTGGCAATCTTACTGCCACACTGCCGCGGTGGCGGTCCCAAGAAGATAGCTGCTGCGGCAGTGTCCTACCCACCGTATTACGATGTCACAGCTAGACCAGTGGCGGTGTTTCTGATGGCGGGGACTATGTTTTCATATGTGTTGATACAGGTGTGTATATTTTGACTGCACAAGTGTTAAATGTACACATATGCATGCCTAGTACTTTCCCATTGCTGGAGTTCAGACCGTAGGGGCTTAGTTAATGAGTAAATAATGCAAAACTGATTTACCTGGATTTTGGTGCCAACAGGGTCATTTCCTTCAGGGTCAAGGTACTGCTATGAAGGGGCCCTGCTGGAAGGAATCCTTGTGGTAGAGTGGAGGGAAGAAAAGGAAATGGGTGAGTATGCAACCCAATTCCTTTGATTCTGCCGACTCGAAGCAGGGGGTCTTCCCGCCATGGTCGGCTCAACAGAAAGTCAACTCGTAATTCTAATGGCAGTGAACTTGTTTGTGCCATACCTTGACAGCTGCTTTTCCTATGCTGCCATCAAGATGGTCAGCGAATGACTGGTGGTAGTGCTACGGCAGTCTTTTGCTCTACAAATCGCCAAAATCGTAATACTAGGAGGTGGGCTTTCTGAGGAAGTTTAGATGGTGGTTCCCTTACCACTAAACTCATAATCAGGCCCTAAGTATTCTGGTACGTGGGTACTGGACCTTTATCCACTCCTGGTCCCCCTTCTTATTTATACAACCAATATGTGGTTAAGACAAACTAAATTCCACAAACAGTTAATAGAAATATTGTCTTTTGATTTCCAGTTAGAATTCAAGTTGTCCTCGCAATATGCTATCAGATCAAAGGGTGTAACCCTCCCAAAAACAATTTACATAATAAAAAAGGTGAGGAAACATTGGTAATGATTTCAACCTTTTGCCAAACATAAGTCCAAAATTTAGAAACAACTGGGCATAGAAAAAACATAAGATAGTATGAACTAGCATGTGCAACAACATGCCAACAAGTCTCTTGTTGAATGAGTTTATTTTTAAAAAGAAAAACTGGAGTGCAAAATAATTGATTATAGAAAAAACTGAGTTTGTGTTAAATTAGCAGAGCGAGCTATAGAATGTGTTTTGGCCCAGAATTTATCCATGGCAGAGACGGGCCAAGTACAGTGCAATTCTAATTCCCACAAAGCTTTGTTAAGACACTTAGGGACACATAGCAGTTTTTCCGCAAACGGGCTGTTTCGCAATTAATCAGCCCATTTGCGAATACAAAAAATGCTTTTAAGAGGCAGCAAACCCTTTTTGCGAAGTTACCAAATCGCAAAATGGGTTTGAGATTCGCTGTTAGGAAGGGGCGTGTTTAGGGCATCCCTTCCTAATATCGAATCGCATCGGTATGTAGGAATGTTTTGTGACCGAAATGCGGCTGCAAAACATTCACATTTTCTACCTACTTTAAGTAGATGGTAATTCATTTGCAAATAGGAAGGGGTCCCCAAGGGACCCCTTTTCCTTTGTGAATGTTTGTTACAGCGTTTGCAGTGGTCCCATCGACCACTGCTACTCTTATAAAATGAAAAGAAACCCTTCAATTTTTGTTTTTAAAAAGCATCCGGTTTTCCTTTAAGGAAAACGGGCTGCATTTGAAAAAAAAGATTGCTTTATTTAAAAGTAATCACAGACGTGGTGGTCTGCTGACCCCAGCTGGCCACCATCCCTGTGATGATTTTCACGATTCCCAGTGGGTCGCAAACTGAGACCTACCTCATTAATATTCATGAGGTAGGTCTATTTGCGACCCACTGGGAATCACAAATGAAACTCAAAAGAGTTTCATACATTTGAAATAGTGATTTGTAAACACATTATTTTAGAGATTGTGTGTGCTGGATAGTTCTGAATTTAAACCAATAGAGTTATCCGTTAATAATTGTGAAAAGGTAAAAATTCCCTTATCATCTACTTTTTCTACAATATGCTTTCAGATTTTTCTTAATTAATTTTACCAGATGGGACCGCTAACAAACTGATTAAAAGTTGATAAATGTGTAACCATAAATGGCTTCAATAAGGAACAAGAGTGATACAGTAGATGACAACCACAACTTAGGTGGATTAGATACAGATTGTGAAAGAAAGGAAAAACCAAAGCCCAATCCATATAGAACCATAACTTGTCAATGTTGCAGACCGGGTCCACTAAGTGAACATGAATTGGCTTTAATCCCAAATACCCTGTGATAAGTGGAGAAATCCAGAAAATTAACACCTCCAGACTATTTGGGATTTTTCAATCTATTTACGGAAATTTCAGGTTTCTTCCCATTACACGAAACTTAGATAATATGCTATTTTAGGTAGCAAAAAACCTTTTAGAAATTTTAAATGTAATCATCATAAGAGAAAAGTTTGCAACTGGGAGAATCATTGTCTTGATTGTGTCAATGCGACCCCACCAAGATGAAAATAAAGGAGACCATTTTTGTATAGGCTGATGGACTTTTCTATCTATTTCATCTGTATTGATTTTAGGAATATCCCTAATACAATTACAATACCAGATCCCTAAGCATCTAATCTTAGTCAGATTCCAGAATAAACCAGCTGCAACAATGACTCTTTTGTGCAATGTTTATTGAGAGGAATAACCTCTGATTTAGCTACATTAAGGTTAGAACCTGAAACCCCGGAAGAGAGTTGTTGTTCTGTAAAGAACGTTGGTAGAGATAATTCTGTTTTTGACACAAACAAAAGAATATCATCATCATAAGCAGTAAATTTAAAGGCAGAAATAGCTCAGACTGTTTTATTTGAAGGGGAAAATGTTCTAATGCCAGATTAAAGAGTAAAGGAGATAGCGGACATCCCTGCCTATTACCCCTGTTAAGGGGAAAATAAGGGGATTGGACACTATTTACTATTATTGATGACTTGGCAGAAGAATACAGTAGTAAAGTAAGTTCTAAAACTTTGGGACCAAAACCATGCCACTTATATGCTTTCATAAGAAACAGCCAGTTAACTCTGTCAGAAGCTTTCATTGCATCAAGAGTAAGTGCAGCAAATGGGATGCTCATTGTCAAAGCTTTATTAATCATATTTTAAAAAGTATGAGCAATATCGGCTTAGTGTCTCTTTTTAACAAAACCAGACCAAATAAATCCGGTATGAAGTCAACTAGTCTAAGGGCCAGCACTTTAGTGAATGTTTTACAATCAGTATCGATGAGATAAATAGGTCTATAGTTCTTGCACAAAGAGAGATCTCCATCTTTCTTAGGTTTAATTCAAATTATACAATGAACAAAAAATTCCTAGGCAATATTTATATATAATATATCTTGTTCTGTATGTCTTAAGAAGAAATTAAGTGTAACAGCAAAGTAATACAAAAGTACAACATGTATTTTGTAGTACAGTGTTCAATATGATAACACATAGTAAAAAAATCAGCATAACATTGTTTATTAACATGTAATTTGTATCATCATCACTTATAAATTAAAAACATCTCATTACTATACAGTAGCAATCTAAAAAAGCAATCAAGTGGCAGAACAATAAATCTTCGAGCCGCATTTTGGCGTAAAGCACGCCTTCGTCAGGAAAGGCCACAAATCCATGAATCTATGAACTCGTGGTTACTGCGACATTGATTGATGTAATCCGGTTAATTGTGGTGTTTCACATGGGACCCTTTTTTGTCCAATGTTGTTCATATAGTGTGTCATCATGATCAGCACTTATTGAAGTCTGCTATCAATTCTCAATAGATATTCTATATGGCAACCTTTGGCGCATTTAAAAATTTGATATTCTAGTCAAGGATAATCTGGTTAAAAACTGTATATATCAATCTGCCTTGATGGTGGTGTGTTGATGGGCAACTTACTTTCTTTCACGGTGTACTGGATAGACTAAAAGTGCCGTACCAACAGGTTCCTGGCATCAATGTTGCTGCAGAAATGGTAGGTATTACCCTGTCCTAGGAATTATATTTCCATTTTATCAGGCGGTCCTTGTTACTCACATGTTAATTCAAATTATAGCCTTTGTAAAAGAACCAACAGAACCATTCAAAGACGAGAAGTGATTAATTAGCTTAAATAGTATAGGAAAAATACTTTTTGAAAATTGCAAATAGAGCTCTACTGTGAATCTATATGGACTCAGAGTTTATCTCATCAATTTTTAAAAGGTTTTCTAGAGGAGACAAATCTACATTACCTGTATACCTTTTTTAAGCCTAGAGAAATAGGAATTAATGGCAACCTCAGATCATCTAGTCCGAGGAGAGTATTCATTTTGATAGTAGTTTACAAAGCAAGCAGCAATATCATAATCTCTTCACATTTTCTTATCCAAGAAATTCCCAATAGATTTCACTTTGATAATTAGCCAAAAAAGAACCAGCTCTATTTCTTCCACCATAATACCTAGAATTAGTTTTAGGAAGAACCCCAAAAGCTTTTTCAGTAGTGTATTTGTTACACTGTATTTAGCCACCATCAAAGCATACATATCAGCTTTATTAGGTTTTTAATTATAGTTTTTATATTCTAGCCTTTAACCCGTTCCATGCTTGTGACGGAACCACTCCGTCATGAGCCACGGGTGGCAAGTGCTCATGACGGAGTGGTTGTGTCCTACTGCGGCTGCTCTGCCCAAGCGGCACTGATTCCACGCCTGTTTGGGCGAATTAGTGAGTGCGCGGAGTTGTGACGGAACCACTCCGTCATAAGCACAGCCCGCCCGTGGCTTGTGACGGAGTGGTTCCGTCACAAGCATAGCAGTGCCGCGCGACTCCCCCTCCCCCCCAGCGCGGCGGCGGAATTACGACCGCGGCTAAGGGGTTAATTGTCAAGAATAGATGCAGAATATTTTTCTGCACTTTTCTTTTTGCAGGAAACATAACTATTTATAAAACCTATGTGGACGCGCCTTACCTGCCAACACCACCGAACTTGCTGTGAGGGAAACGGCCAACGTGTCTCGTGCTCCCTGGCCCCCTGCTGCTTTCAAGGTGAGGGAGTAAGACACCGACCTGCCGCGACGCCGCCATCCCTGCCGTGAAGGAAACAGCATTGGCAGACTACATCCCCCAGGGGCCTTTGCGAGGGCGCACGCCGAATACGTCTTCACTCTTATGGACAAAATGGACTGGGCCCATCAATTGGCAAAGGCTAAACTGAGACGATAGAATGTCCATCGTGCGGGGCAAATGAAGAATATGAGGCCCATGTTTTCTTTTTTTGCCCGACTTACAACTCCATACGCCAATGTTGGCTTATCCAACTCTGTAAAAACTTGGGATTCAGACTTTATAAAGAGGCCCTCAGAATACTTAAGAGTAATACTTCTACCCCAGTCGTATTCTCAGTTTCACAAAGGAGAAGTTCTTATCTGTAGAAGGAAATAATTTATGTACAGTACTTGACTCTTTTTAATGTTGTACAGTTTTTTACATTTTTATATTTGTATTTATTATTAGTGCTCCTTGTACAGTGTTTTTGAGAAATGTTTTGGATGGTTACTATGTATCTTTTCTGATCTTTTGATCGAAATAAAGATTAATTGACTGACTGACTGGCTTTAAATGTATCCCAGACAATGTAGTAAGGAGTGTCCCTTTTATTATTATTATCTAAATAATATTTGACAACGTTTTTTTTACATAGTAATGAAAGTCTTATCTGAAAGCAGGGAATGTTTCAATCTCCACTGAGCTTTCCTGTTATTGCTCTGCAAAATATCTAAGTCTGTCCAAAGCGGGACATGGTCAGAAATTAGATTAGAGTTAATGTTCAAATTAACCGAAAGTTGAATCTCACATTTACTTAAAAATAGTTAATTTTAGTTTGATAATTAAGAGTGGCTGAGTGAAAAGAGAACTCTGCAACATCTAGGTTAAACAATATCTGGGAGTCAGAAAGGGAGTGCTGTGCAGTCTTATTTTGAAATGCCTTATGAGCACTGTTAGGAACAAATCTAGCTGAGGAATGCCTATCAGGGTCCATTAACTTATTACAATCCCTACCTAGTAGGACATACAAGTATTTTCTGTGAAATTAGGGCCATATTATCAAGAAAAGGGCGATACATTATCGCCGCTTTTATCGGCAGGAAACAGCCGCTAAAGCGGCGATAATGGACTTGATAATATTCTTGTGAATTCCCATAATAGCCCAGGTTCTGGTGTTAAACTGGGCTTCTATAGGAATTCACAAGGGCATATTATCAAGCCCATTATCGCCGCTTTAGCGGCAGTTTCCTGCCGATAAAAGTGGTGAAAAATGTATCGCCCTTTCTTGATAATACGGCCCTTAGTTCCCAAAAAAAGTGGATCCAGATGGGTTGAGCCGAATAGATTCCTTATTTAAAGGAAATAAGCAAAATATTGTTACAAAGTATTCTAACACCATTTTTATTAGATATAGAGGATAAAAATTGTCCTGATATACAGAAAGATTAAATATGTGTTAAAGAATCCTTTCACAGCAATAGAAAAAAAGAGAGCAATGAAAAGCACTTCTTCCAAAACATGCCAGGCAGGATTCTCTCATCATAAAAAAAACACATAGCTTCTCAACAGAAGTATTTTACATTTCTGTTGAATGCTCACCCTTCAATAAATCTGACACCACATGTATCTTTTTACTGTTAAGTCATAAATCTTTTCAGCAGGTTCTGAAAAGCTAACCGGAGCAACAAGCTTCAATTACCGGATAGAAAAGAAACTTTTTCTTCAAGAAAATTGCTGACACAAGTTGCCTTATTACCTAATTCTATATTGTGCAGTCACAAATCATCCTAATGGCACTTTCTTTTTAAGGTCCTCTCTGTCAAAGCCAGAGCGTCCACCATCCTGGGCGACCAAAGCAACCCCCTACACTCCCATGCCTGGCCTTGCTATCATACATTTTTAAAGCCTCCCTTATTTGCTTGGTAGGGCAAGGACACATTAGACACAACATCTCACACTCAAATTCCATACGTACCTACCTAGAACAGACTACTTGAAGTGCCAGATAACAACTAGTATGGCGCAGATATGTCAAATGGAAGGATGGGCAAATCATGTTTTTAATTGTTCGGTAAGCGACTACAAATTTTATTACATCTTAAATATGCTAGCAGTATTCCGGCTCACCATGATCAATTGAAACAGAGCAAAAAAGTTGGATTTCGTCTATTCTGGTTTTCACCTGAATATTGCACCCAGAACTAAACACAACCAGTGCTTAGAAATAACAATGTCTGACTGTGCTGTATAGAAATGCCACTAACATAACAAAATATGGAAAAATAATAAACAAGCATCCAATGTGTCCTCCCCATTATGAACTTTTCAATGTTCTGTATTTAGGAATATTGCTATCACATAATTCCACTGATTTTCACTAGCAGACACTTAGGAGCAAACGAACCATCAGCCATTCCCACCAGTTTAGCCTCTCCAGTTGCAAATGGAAGCTGTGCGGTGCTTGACTGTTTGGCAGAACATACAGAGAGGTCTAAATGCAAAGTCAAATCGGCAGGAATGCCTTTTGACTTCTATTTGTACTTGGAGGCTTCCTTTTTATAAATCAGTAATGTATTTAGACACTTATGGTACACGGATATTCCCAGTGCTTAATTTCCACAAGAAAAATTCCAGAGGCCCATGGTTTGTCCCATAACCCTGTCACTGAGCTGCCGAATACCTAGTCTACTTGCCTTGCCTCGTTCTTCTATCATCCATATTCCGACACTTCTTGCTTCTTTATCTTACTCTTGCAGGTTCTTTTTTTATCCCTGCTTTCTCTTTCCCTCTTTTCTGTCTCTCCCTCTTTTATCCTGGCTCAAAGTCTGATGCTGAAAAATGTCCTGATGTCCAGACGGGAGTGCTGTGTCCCACTTGCAACCACTGAAAAAGCTTGTGGGGTTCTTCCTAATCAAATGAAGCACTGGATATGCCAGAAAACCGATAAAGGGTGTGTTTAATACTCAGTTTACTTTAATTATAAATGAAAGAATCTTAGCCTAGGAGGTCACTTGATGTCTATGCTGTATAAGCTGGTAGAGCAAACTCTGTAGCTGATAATTAGGCATATTTTCCTTGAGCAGGTGGTTTGAGGTTCAGAGTCTACAATGCCAAGTATTTAGATGTGGAATTGTACACCTTTGTATGGGGTTGCGTAAGCCTAAAAGCCAACGCAATGTGTTTAAATAATTTCTCCTCTGGACTCTGGCTTTTAAGAGCATCACCAGAAGGAAAAAGGGTCCAGAGCAACATTACTGATGGAACTGTGACTACAGACAGGTCATAGACGCTATGGGCTCACTGGCATAGCTTTTTCAGGTGCAAGTCAAACCTACACCTAGAAAAATCAAAAAGATGTACAATATGTATGAGTGACTGGAATAATGTAAACTGTTTTCTGCATGCACATAATGTTTACTTCAAACAAAGTATGAGTACATGGCGTGCACGTAAATCACACATAAAAGAACTCAGGTTTGGCAAAGTGCTCGTCGATAAGGACATCTCAAAGGAGTACTTAAGGAAATGGTGTCCAAATACAAACATCCCAGTTTCCGTTTTACACCACTTTGGATATTGCATAAGCAGAATAAACCAAGGACCATCCTTAGTCTGCCTCCCGCTCACCAACAGAGATCAGCTCTGTTCCACAGCTTATTCCTATAATTCTAATAATACAATTTCTTTTAATATTTAATCTTTTTTTTCCTATTTATTAGTTTTCATAAAAGCTCATACAGTGCATAGACATGACATTCATGAGTACAGTATTAGGAAGCTGAAAAGTACAAAGGAAAAAACAAAAATGAACAACCAACTTGTGGCCATGATGTATGCTTCAACGGAACAGATTCTAATCACAGTTGAAAAACAACTGTGAATATCAACATTACTGGTTAGCATAGCATTCATTGTTTATACAGAGGCATTGTCATGGGTATCAGTTGTTACAGTGGACCTTAAGTAAAGCAGGAGGGGTTCCCATATGTAATTTGGTTTGGACGTCGTCGGTAGCTCCTCTACATAAAGAACTAAATTGTCCTTACAATACGTCAGATCTCTGAGCCACTGTTCGGCCAAGGGACTCTGTTTGCTTTCCCACAGCATTGCCACCCGTCTTTTAGCTATCAGCAGCGCCACACTGGCCAATCTGCCCTTGGCACCATTCAAGAGAGGAAGTAGGCCTAACAAGCACAACTGTGGACAACACGGCAACTCAACCCCCACTATTCTAGACAACGTGGCAACCACTGTGGTCCACTATTTTCGCACTCTCCCCCTATTCCAGGCCAGATGCCAGAAATCAGCCCCTGGAGTACTACATCGCTTGCAAGCATCAGTATCTCGAAGTCCATATTTAAAAAGTTTGCGTGGTGTGTGATATAACTAGTGAAGATATTCAAAATGGATGATGCGCAGGTTTCCATTAGAGGTAAGTGCGTTAGTTAGTTGGCAGCAACGCTCCCATTCTATCGGCGTCAATTGGGGGTCCAAACATTCATTCCATTTGTCCGAACTCCTGGGTGGTGGGGGGAGCCTGTTCTCATTAGCTGCTCGGTAGAGCTTGGTAACAAGCTTGCAACGGGATGTGGATATGAGCAGTGTATGTAACGCCAATAATGTTGGTGGTTCTGCGGTGAATGTTGGATAGTAAGCTTGTATCGCTTTTTTTAGTCTGAAACAGAAAAAGGAATGGTGGTGTTTTGTTTTGAATGTAGTCCATGTCGTCAGCTGTGAGGAAAGTGCCATTGGGGTAGAGATACTGCAATTTGTCAATGCCCACTAGTGCCAGTGTCCGCAGTGCCCCGCCTCATGAGTCACTGACATCTCGGAATGATAAGCCAGGGGTAACAGTGGAGAGTATAATGGTAGTTTACCAGCCACTCGGCCCAGCGCCTGCCAAGCCGCGATTGTAGAGTTTGTAGTGTTCATGTTATCTTTGGGAGTGGTCCTGCTTCGATGTGTGAGGACGGAGTGTAATGGAACGAGGTGTGATTCCCAGTGCTCCACTGCAATGTGCATGGTGAAATCATGAGATGTGTACCAATAGTGTGCGTATTGCGCATGTGCACAAAGACAATATAGGTAGATGTCCAGTACACTGAAGCCCCCATGCCTATAGTCAAGGATGGGAGTCCTCCAGCCCACACTAGCCTGCTTTCCACCCCAGATCAGCCTAAGAAGCAGGAAGCACACTGTTTTAAAAAATTGCTGGGTGAGAGGGATCGGTATGTTATTGAAAAGGTACAGATACTTAGGCAGCACCACCATCTTCACCAAAGCAATACGATACGCAAGAGAAAGCAAGAGATGCACCTATCTGTTGACTTGCTGTTCCAACAACACTGTGGCAGCGCCATAGTTCTCACAAATGACTCTGTCCAGATCGTAATGTACCCAGATTCCCAGGTACTTGACCGATTCTGTGGTTCAGACCAGGGGGAATTCAGGTGCGTGCGGAAGGGTACACTCAGTTAGTGGCTTCACCACCGACTTCTCCCAATTGATTTGTAACTCGGAGAAATGAACAAATCGGATGTATTCCCGCAGAAACGGCGTGAGGTGCTGACGAGGCTCGTGTATGAAAAGCAGCATATCCTCTGCGTAGAGAGAGATGATGAGTGGGCGGTGGATAAGAGTCAGAGCTGCCTGTTTGTGACATTGCCTATTGAGGCAAGCCAACGGTTCCAGCGTTAGTGCAAACAGGAGTGGTGAGAGTGGGCAGTCTTGCCTGGTCCCTCTAGTAATTAGTATAGGGTCCTGAGGTGTGGCCTCCTACTCGGACCCGTGCCCTGGGGTTTGTGTACAGGAGACACACCCAGTTGACAAAGAAAGGAGAGAACCCCATATGTTGTAGAACATACAAAAAAAATAGCTCCATTCGATGGAATCAAACACTTTTTCAGCGTCCAACATGACTGCTGCGGCAGGAAGCTCAGGAGGTAGGGTGTGAAACAAGCAAACAGTGTGCGCAAGTTATGGGAGGTGGATCGCATAGGAATGAAACCAGACTGGTCAGGTAGTACCAGATTCTGCATGAGAGGTTGGAGCCGAGTGGCCAGAATCTTCGCCAGAATTTTTACGTCCATGTTAATAAGAGATAGTGGCTGGTACGAATCGCAACGAGAAGCCTGTTTGTCCTTTTTTAGTAACGTAATGAGGAGCGCCTCACGGTGAGACAGGGAAAGTACACCCGTATCATAAGCCTCAGCATATATTTCGAGTAGATAAGGGGTTAGCTCTTCAGCGTAAGCCTTGTAAAATTTGCAAGTGAACCCGTCGGAACCCGGCGCTTCACTGTTAGGAAGAGAGGTTATCGCTAATCGGATTTCTTCAGCTGTGACAGGCCGGCCGAGAAAGTCTCTTTGGCCATCTGACAGCCATGCAATGGCCACTTATGAGAGATATTCATCAAGTTCAACAGTGTCTGGCACACCCTGCGAGGTATAGAGTTTTGCATAAGACAGTCGGAATTGTTCTGTGATGTCTACGACATTATAATAGTGACGTCCAGTATCGTTCGTGATCTTAGTGATCGCGTCCTGATGCATGTGTTTCTTAATCTTAGTAGCTAAGTAATGTCCCGGTCTCCCACCTTCTCCGTAAGAGTGGGCCACATGTTGTTTGGAGATGTATCGCTTCTCTTCTTCACCCAGCTTCTCGTGCTCAAGTATAGCGTCCTTAATGGATGCCAGAGTCGACATATTGGGAGCAGTCTAGTAGTCACGCTCGAGTTTAGTCAATGTGGTTTCCACTTTGGTCAGTTGGCCTCGCAGGTCATTCAACATGCCAGCTGAAGTGCCCCGAATGTTGGATTTGAAACCCTCCCGGAAGACACCAGCACTGTCTACTGAGCCCTTGTTGTGTGCAAAATATTGTGTTATGGCCCACATAAATGGGGTCTAGTAGTACTTCAGGTCTGAATTGCCAAGTGAACAACCTAGGGATCATTTGTGGTATGCAGAGAGTAAGCCTAACAGGGCAGTGATCAAAAAGTGTATGTGGTAAACTCTCCATAGCTGTCACCCAGCCCGTTGCCCCCTCACTCATAAGCCAATTATCGAGGCAATACCAACTGCCATGAGCAGTGGAGATGTGTGTGCCTCAAGTGTCTCCTCATGCCTGTGACGCGATATATCTAGGAGCCCCGATTCTGCCATCCCGTAATTAATTACCCAAGCCGCCCCAGGGGACTGCCTCTCCCTAACACTAGACTTATCCTTCCTGGGGTCCAATTGTGTATTCAGATCTCCCCCACAAAGAAACACAGCGTCGGGTACGTTTCACAGTAAAGTGAAGAGACACTCGAATAGAGCAGGATCATCAATATTGGGACCATAGGTGTTGACAATGGTGACCGGTTTGCCCGCCAGTATTCCTTGTCCCACCGCATAGCATCCTGCAGTATCGACATGAGTCTGTAGCACACTGAAAGGAAGACCGTTCTTGACTAGTGTGAGTACTCCCTGACTATAGGAGGAAAAAGAGGAGGCCAAACGGTATCCAGCCCAGCCAACCCCAACCCCCTGAATAGTAACCTGGGTTAAATGTGTCTCCGGCAACAGGGTAATGCTAATCCCATGGCGATCTAAGTGTGCCACCACCTGGTGAATCTTCTTGAGCATGTTGAGCCCCCGTGCATTCCATTTCAAAGAAGAGATTGACAGTGCATTGCTATGCAGAATTAACGAAAGATATATAGGCTATTGAATCTAACTGAAATCTTTCAGATCAATAGAGTGTACAAGCATGAATTGAGACATTGAGAATATAAACAGCCATGTAACCATTTCCTGTAACACCTACCCACCCACCTAACCCCCCTTCCCACTTCAGCAACCCCAACTTGCTAAAGCCATCCCGAACCCCCAACAACTCCCAAACCCCCAGAAACAAGTCCCAAGTACAATGCCAAGGGAGTAACCATTTGCGGGAATACCCATAAAGGGGGGCCCCTGAGCACAGTATCCCTCCCGGTGAAAAAGGAGGCGGCCAAGCCTCATGATAGCACCATCTGGCCCAGCGCCTGGATAGAAAAAACTCCATTAGCACAGTGCAAACATAGCAAATATCAACAGGGTTAACATTATAGCAATACATGGCAAATATCAACATCACTGGCAATAGAATTCAATGCAGCAATGCGACTGATGAACGCCATCTCATGCAGGAAATGGACCCAATAAACTAAAGCAGAGTTAGCACATGCAGAATTCAGCCATTATCACTCAACTGTCAGTACGCTAGGCCCGTCGTCATCACTCCCCACTGCAGATTTTGGGGATCGACTGCATCTTGTAATGTTCTTGCCTAAATCCATTGCCGACTTTGGGCAGGTGAAGATCTTGTGCTTTCCATTGTCTTCTATGCGCAGTCGTGCAGGCTTCAGCATGGTGTAAGGTATGTTTGCTGCCATGAGGAGCTTCTTTGCTGGCTGATACTCTCTCCGAGCCTCCTGCCCCGCCACCATGAAGTCACGGTAAAATGCAAGGTTATTCCCTTGATGCGTGATAGAGCCTTTCTCACGAGCCAGCCGTAGCACAGTGTCACGATCTCTGTAATTCAAAAGGCAGGCATGATAGGGCGCGGTGGCACACCTGGATGTGGGCGGGCAGCCAGAGAACGGTGGGCACGTGCCACCATCAGGACCTGGAACAACTGCTCCGCCCCGAAGATCTCACACAAAAGATTTTCCACGTACGTTTCTGCGACTCTGGCTGGGCCGCAATGCGCACGTTGTTGCCCCGCAATACTCAGGATCACCAGGGGCAGCCCGACGTACACTCACTGCACCAGCTTAGGGTCCACAAATCGCTGCAATCACCGCACAACGGCACTTGTGCCGTATGCTCTTTTAATTTCACAATGAGGCCTCACCAGGCCGAGTGCCGGCAGTGTTTAAAGGCACGCAGCAGGTGGCCGTGCAGCAAGGGTGCCACACCTCCCAGCGGGATGATAAATCCATAGCTCCGATATTCTGGGGCCGCAACCCAGCCTCCCAGCACCAACTGCAGGCACCCCCACAGAGACCAGACACCGGCCCCTAATCGGGGAGGGCAGCACAGCCACTCGCACACTCGCACCAGTAGGGCACAAGGCAGAGACCTAAGGGCAGCACCCTTCCTCAGCGCTATGTACGCGCACAAAGGTGTCCGCTAGCCCCCAGCCCACACCACGCAGTCCCCAGGGCACAAGTCAAGCACCGCGGTGCCCCCGGGCCGACCACAGGCCAAAGCTGGCACCACCACGGCCTACCTTAGTTTCTGCTGCAAGGCCAATCCTGACCCTCCACGTTGCCGCTGCAGGCTCAGACTGCACTCACCCACAATCAGCTTCCAAGGTGTCTCCGCATTCCGCAGTTGCTGGTAAAGTGTGCCGCAAGAACTCCCCGTACAGGACCCAACAATTTAGCAGTGAGCAGAGCCAGATGGTGAAGGATAGTGAAAGGATAATGGACTTCGCAGGCGGAGCTGCTCTACAGAGCGGCCATTTTGCCGGGCGCCCTCTAGCGCTCCCCCTTTTAAAAAAAACAAATCTTTATTTGGCTACAAGAATATATCCATAAAAGTACAATCATAAGACGTCATAATGCAATAAAAATGATCCAATAGCAGAGGGAAAACAAATAAATAAAAACTGTGTTTCTTTTAAGTTTCCAATTAAAACAGGTCCTTCAATGATACAATGCACATTTAAAGGTACAGATGCAAGGCAAAAATTCACCACGAAGTTTGTTTATCAAAGTTAAAATACTATAAAAGCAAAAGTAGACTTAACAGACTTCAAGGAGTGCACATTGAGTTACAAGTGCGCACTGCAACTTTCAAAAAGGATCCGACCTGGAAGGTTAGCTCTTTATCTTCCAATGCAATAACCTTCCCACGAGCTGCCTTATAAACAATCACAGGTGTAGCCTTAAAGAATGGTATCAAAAACCTTTTGGTCTATTTTAAATAGTAACTAAAGAAGAATACAAAATGCAGCATAGATTGCTTATGTTGGCTATTACAGGGGCATGGTAAATGATCAAGGTTAGAATTGTACCCCACAGGAAAGCAAGGCAAAAATGTTAATATGTCAACCCTCAAGCGAAAAAGCAAACCCCTTTCCCAACGACCAATAGGTTTTAGAAGATAGCTAGATGGGACGTGGGAACTGTTATCGATATGCATATATATGGCAACAGAAAATTTCTTAATCTCTTTGTCATATCTAGCTTTTCTGTAAAATGCATATAAACCACTCTGAAGGGTTTTCTTATAGTACCAAAATCGGGAGGGTTTAAAAATAAATGTTCAAAATTCACACTAATTAGACTTTTGCGAATGGCGGCTAGCCAAGTTATTTCCATGCCCCTATCACATTTTAAGCAGTCGATATAATCTCCCTGGTGAGTTGTGCCGCAGGATTCTGCCATACTGAGAGCCAGAACAGTGCGGGCGAGCCTTAATATAATCTTCAATGTATGGCAAATTAAGTTCACCGTGGCAAGCGTACTGTGAAGAGGAGATAGGGGCACCCAGGATTTTATGGCAAAATCTATACTCTTCCCCCTGGATGCTGCCACAATTGGTAAAGCCCCAAACTTCTGCACCATAGGTAGCAGTTGGAATACATTGAAGTTTAAAGATCTTAATGATGGCAGATACGACCTCCGAGTTCCTAGGTTGGGGCAAACCAACTATTGTGTTCGTGGAATTAGAAAACTTTCTCCTGCTGTACGCCACATGATCAGCCAACAGTCCATTAGAAGCAAATATCAACCCTAAATAGGGGAAAGTGCGAGTGCTTTGTAAACAGTCCGAGTCTAAAACAATTGACGTGTTAAAATACTTCTTTGAGCCACATGCCATTAAAAAGATTTTTTTTTAATTGGTGCATAGGTCCAGACTAGCCATGAAATCAACAAAGCCCCACACCAAGACACAGAGGGCTTTTAGGGTGCGGCCCATTACCATTGTCATCATACAGTAAGGCTGGAAGTTTGTTGCCATTAATGCTAGGGACATCATGGGTAAGTGATACCAATGACTTATTCAAGTCATTAATATAAAGGATAAAAAGAAGAGGGGCCAAGACACAGCTCTGCCTGACCCCTCAAACGACCTCAATATCTTTCGATACCTCACTACCCCTACCGATACGCACCCGAGCATGCAGGTCTTTATGTAAATAGGCTAAAAAATGTACAAGGGACTCGCCCAGGCTGTAGTTTAAAAGAATAGTCCAAAGCCATGACCTGTTGACGAAGTTGAAGGCTGAGGTAAAATCCATAAAAGCTAAGTATATGGGTGATTTTTTGGCTATGTTGTATTTACCAATAATCAAGTTGAGATTGAGGCACTGCTCAACAGTGCCGATATTACTTCTGAACCCCAGCTGACAAGGATGTGAAATCTGGTCTTCCTCGGCCCATGCCCTAATCTTTTTGTACAGGACCATCCCCAAGATTTTCAGCGTGTTATCGATCAGGGAGATCGGCCTATAACAGCTTGGGTTGGAACGGTCACTATTTTAAAAAAATCGGCACAATAATACTGGTAGACCAAGTGTTAGGTATAGTAAAAACTGTTAAATTATTAAAAACGTCCAACAATAAGGGTGCCCAAAAATCAGGTTGATTTTTAATAAGGTCAATGGGTAGACCGTCGGGGCCTGGAGCTGTGCAGCCCAGACTTTGTTCGATAGCCTCCTCTATTTCTGACAAATTAATTGAGACTCTGGTGGTAACTGCATACTCATTAGGGGCTGTTGTTGAGACTGGTGCAGAATAAATCTTGGAAAAATGCACTTCCCATGTCTCACTGGCAATTTTACAGCTAATTGAAGACAAGGGATGTCCTAAAGACCTCATATCTTTAACGGCCAGCCAGAAATCCTTCTCTTTTTTTAACGTGACTGCGCGGGCAACATTTTCCCAGCATTCCCTAACTATTTCCTCCTTTCTAATCGAGATGGCTACTTCATAGCGTTGTCTAGGTGTTTTAATGAGGGTTCTATCTCCAGGTTTTTTAGCGAGTGCCCTTCAAAGAGCTCTGTTAGCTGCCGAACAATCAGGGTTAAACCAACTTGGGCCAGGGTGTGATTACTTGAGGGGCCTAGATAGCAAAGTTTTAACGCCTACACATAGCTGCATAAAAGTGGCGAGTACCACGGGATTATATTCCTTAAAAGACAGACAGGTATTAATTAGCGCTGGATATGTTCTTACCATCTTACCAAATAGGACCTTATTATCTATACCACGCCAGACCTATCTAAGGTTGTCAGTGGAGGGGGACAAATCCCTTGCTCCACACTCTTTACCATAGATCGGCCTGGGGAGAAGACTCAAGGTTAGGTTGATGGGGTTATGGTCCCAATGGACAGTAGAAACAACCTCGGCTTTCAACACACATTTTTCTAATGAAGAGGAAATAAAAATGAAATCGATAGTTGAAGCCATGCCCCTGCCTCTGTATATAGGTTCTATATGGTTAGCTATTGTAGATCCTGCGGCAAGCTCCATCACGTCCAGAAGGTTATTAGTGCTTTTATAGTTTTATAATTGTGCCCCCCTGTTATATAATGGTGCCTTGCTGGTGGGGTGAATAGAAGAATGAATTCCGCTGGGTAGCTTAACATTGAAGTCACCCCCTGGGCAGACCCTCCAGCATTTCGCAATTTTGCGATTCACTAAAAAAATCGCAAAATCAATTAAACTAGCGCGATGGCCGCAACATTTACCATTTTGGCCACAATATTTTAGAAACAATTGTCTTCCGGGAGAGAGCAACACAAACAATGCCCTTTTATTGGCTGTGCGCGCACACGTCACTACGTGCCACGGTCAAGCCGTGCAATATCCACTTCCTCCTGTCCAAAATACAGTTTTTCAATCGCCCTCTTTGTGGCTTTTCTGGTACCTGTCACTTTACCTGATTGAAATAAACACCTCACTCGTGTCCCTTTAGTGGACATGCTGTTTAATTGCTGTGTGTTGGGCTCAAGCGAGAGTGAATGGAAATGGGGGTAGCAGAGGAAGCAAACCTATAGGGAAAGTGTGGGAAGTTCCCTGACTTTTATCCGCAGCCCTCAGAAGAGTTAACATCTCAATGGCTGTCCTGGAGTTGCCCGCGCTGCGTAGTGTGGCCTGCCCTTCCTTTGATGTCTGCCTGTGTTTGTTTATTAGCGCCAGTGACCTGTGTTAAGACTGCGACTCTGACTGAACTTTTGTCTTCCGTAACCCCGGCCTAGGAGCTGATAAACATGTCCTGTGCCTTTAGCGGTTAAACACCTCCTGCTGTTTGCACCTGCTTCTCGATCATGACTTGCTAGAAAATAAATACCTCTCCCCCGCACCTCTGAAAGGCCCAAAGGACTGGGCATGGGTGTAACATGGGAGTGGGCAACTCTTGAGGGGTCACAAACACTTCAGGTGGGCCCAATTCCTCCCAAGGATTTTGAATGCAGTAAAATCTTGCACTATATGCTTGGTCATATAGAGACACAATGTAACATTGACACAGGGAGGGGAGACATAAACCTTTGCTTTGGGGCAGATGTTGGTACTGTAAGGTGAACAGGTGAGGGGTTCTCCCTTTCCCATTATAGTGGGGATGAGCGACCTGAATATCTTTCAGCTGCATGAGTAGTGCTGGGTGTCAGGGTTGAATACCACAGCTCAAATGGTCGGGATGCCTCTTTCGCTTATATATTAATAAGACCCTTCATACATTTCGCAATTCCCGCAAAAAAAGCGAAATCATCTGACTACCGCGATGGCTGTGATATATACAATTTAGGCCGCAATATTTACAAAAAAGTGTCTACCGGGAGACAGCAAAACAAACAATGCCCTTTTATTGGCTGTGCACACACACATCCCTATGTGCCTCCATCCAATATCTGCTTCCTCTTGACGAAGCTGTGAGAGCTAATGTTCGCATTACAAATTCTCATTTCAATTCAATGAGAGAGAAAGTCAGTTTACAGCCATGGGAGCCTTCTGTGGCAAATTATTTATCAGAGGAATTGCTGGAGTGCAGACATATGCAGGTCATCAATTGCATGGCCACGTTGTGTTAAATATCTGGATGAATGGACAGACGCAGCAAAATACCATTCGCGGCAGCACACTATACTAGGTGCAGATTTTTTGCTTCAGTGTTTTAAGCCATGCCCCTAATTACATCGGCCACGCCCCTATGAGAGAACCCCCAGTTTTTTCATCCCACTTAAAGCCCTGCACACACCCCTCTGTCTTTACTTAATTACGGACTTCATGCCAAACCTAAGTCACAGGCAGATGGAGACGTGCAGATTGGTATAGAAGAGCACTCACTCTGGCCTAAAGGCACACTCCTCTTGGCACACAGTTGTAGCACATTCTGGACTGGTCCAGGAGAAAGCAGTGTCCCGGCAGGAGTGTATACATGAGTGCTAGAACACCCCAGGGAGAAATAGTGCCCCCTCTCAAGGGGCACGGATTGGAGCTGTGCTTCTGTAGAGCAACAGACAATTTAAACATGCCTGGTTCACAGTGGAATACTCTGCTAAATCAGTTTACATTGATTTAAGGCTGAAAAGGAATGATTTAGAGTAAAATGAAGTGCCACAATAATGCCGCTAAATTTCCATTTTTGTGCCGCTAAATTTGCTAATTTATGCCGCAATATCCTGGAGGGTCTGCCTAGGCAAATTCCTACACAGCTAGAAACACATTTAGACTTCTGTAACAAGGAAATACATTTAAACCAATAAATAAAATTCATGTTAGGGACACTGTAAAAATCATTATTAAAAAAATTAATTAGACAAACCGAAACCCCCCGTTCGTAAATTATTGCCTGAACTTTATCATTTTTAATGTCAACGACCCTTGCACTACCACCTGACATGATATAAATCCAGATTGAAAGGCATTCGGGCAGAATTAGGAATAGGGACTACAGTGTTAAAACATTCCAACCCCTCCAGCAATAACGCCTTTGTGGCCCATGTCTCCTGAAACATTTAAATATCCTGTTTTTGGACTAGCTCCAACCAGTCAGGGAAGTTCATTTTAGATGCCATACCCACGACATTGCAGCTTAATATTTTCAGAGTGGAATCATTGTCAAGCGTAATTGGATTATCAAGTTCGCGGGGTGGAAACACAGTTGAAAAGGAAACTGGCTCAGCTAATACAGATGGTGCTAGTGGGGGAGATAGTCAATCCTGGCTATCCAAACCGGACAGTGGCAAAAACCTATTATGTAGATAGAGGGGAGGGCACGGCAGAGCAAGCATCAGAAAATGTACCTCCCAAAGGGGGTCTATAAAAATAGCCAAGGGGTAAGGCCCATATGCTAGTTGCAATATTCGGATGGGACTCCTGTGCCATTATTATCGAATTACATACTGATGGTTTATGAACGTTAGCGACTATACAATCCCCCTTGATACTCTTTGGGGACTGCCCCACCCAACCAACTCTGTGTACAATGATGATGTGATTGATGAGTGACACCCTAACCCCTTCATGTTTAGATAGCCAATCCACACTTTTGTTGCGTAGTTGATCCCTCGATTCAACTTGATTAGCCCTAAGAGGGGGCGCACCCGCCAAGACCACAACATAAGTGCAGGCTGCCAGGGGCAAAATTAGCACCTCTCTACTACCTTTAGAACTTAACATACGTGTAGTATCTGTACCACCCGCACACAATATGCTACCTCCTGGCACAACACTGGTCACTGCTCAGATAGGTTTACTAACAGGGGTAATAAGCTGGGGCATATTTTTAACAAGTAAGCTTTCTACACCACCCTTGTTAAAGGTGCTATTTTCCACACTACTGCATGAAGGCACAAAGCACTTCTTAACCTTATTACAAACACCACATGAATCGGTAGATGGAATAGGTTTAGGTGCACAGAACAGGGTATTAGAATTGTGCATGTTGTTAGATGGTGCGATTGGAGCTGTCCTGCCGGGCGTGACAGGCTCAGTATAACTGGCCTGAGTGCTTGAGTTCATGCCTAATGACTCAGGCTAGGGCAGTCATTCCCTCAATGTTGCAAAGTGGCTGTCGAGTAGATTTTTAACACGCTCAAAGACAGTATCCACAATACGGTTAATGATGACTTCTTCGTAACTGTAACTGACAGAGTTACTGGCCGATTTCAGTCTGAGTACTAACTGAACGACAAGGGTCAATAGTTGGAGGGTGCACAGAAGCAACAACAGTCTTGGGGGTAGGATCAGCGCGTATCCAAGAACTCAGAACAGTACGGGATGTACTAGAGCTGTTGGGTTGCTTCCTGATATTAGCAGGCTTTCTTTTACGTTTTGCCCCAATGATTGCCTCAGGGGCCACCTCTGTTTCCAGAGGGATCGAGTTTGAGATGGGAGCGTCAATTGTAACACCATCAGGGTGCACATCAAGGGAAACCTCTGAATTAATATTAGTACAGTTGGATAAGGTAGCATTCAAATTGGTGCCCATGAAGCTGCTTGGAGGAGGAAGTGCCCCCATGCCGAGGAAAAGACGTCACTCAGTCAGTTCAACCTTGTTAGACACAATACTGTCAACCCTTTCCAGTATGCTGTCAATGCTTGTAGTGACAGTCCTTAATGGCCGCTGCCCCCCCTTTATTCCATGATTACGACACAACTATTAGGTCGATCTATACGTTCTCACCTCAAATGTTTTGCAAAACACCAGCGAAAGGGGGGTGGCCGAGCCCAGTCTCCTCCGGGCTCCGATGGGAGAGGCAGCGGTGACCCTAAACTCTGTAACCTTCCTGCTACCTGATCTCTTAACCCTGTACCTTTAATCCTATACTTGTAATCTTAACCCTGTACTCTTAATCCTTTACCCTAACCAGGTACTCTGGTCCCTATACCCTTAAACCTTCACTTGGATGTAGTTGACTTCTGATGCAGTGACCACTGATATCATTGCACATTCGATGCAATTACGCCAATGGAAAGTGCTGAATATTATGTCCTAAGTGTCATGGACCATCAACACCTGGTGTGCAATGCAGATATAGTGTGAGGATCTCGGTGTACAGACACAAACATGAGATTGTGGTACAAAAAATACAAAAGGCACAGCAGCAGACCAAGGTCAAGCACGTTGATTCTGTCTGTTTCAAATTATATGCCGGTGCAACTTCTCCCAACACCCGCTGCCAAAGGATTTATAAGAAAACAAATGTTCATAGAAAAAGGGAAGGTGCACTCCAATAAAGTAAGTTGCGCAAGGAAGTTATTTGAAAGTTCTTTTCTTTATTCATAATCCTTCTTTTCATAAAAACTTGCACAGCCAACGCATTTCGTTCCCCTAGTGCCACGGGAACTTTGTCTCGGCTTACGCAGAGAGCACCTTGAGTATGGTGATCTCAATCAGTTAGATAAGAGACCTCACAAATGAGTGATACCAGAGTAAGGTCATTCCGGGTGTTCACGTTCTCGAACTGGAAATACAGTCTGCATCAAGGATGCTTCAAAGAGAAATATCTTCATTCAATGGTAGACAATTAGTTCCTTCTCATAGCAAGAATCCTCCTATGTTTCAAAAAGTCCAGGAACAATTACAATGTTCTCGCCATATCTTTAAAAGAACTCCGCATTTAATTGAAGGGAACTGGATTCATGGATATGTGTCTCTAAAGAAATTACCCGTGTCTAAAGGTGTTTACCCAAAGCAGCTAAATGATTATAAAGAAGCGCTTCATCCAAATGTTTGGCAGAGTAGGACTATCATCTCATAGTTGCCTAGAATAAGGCATTGTTTTAAAGGTAAAAGACAGGAACAGTTGATAAAAAGCGATTCTTCTCCTGCAATATATCCCAGCGTACACCATATACGTGTCATGCCCGTGATATCAGGAAAACAAGCAACCAGCACCTGTGATAAGGCGCATTCCTCCGATATGACGGGTAGCCGGGCGTGACACGTATATGGTGTACTCTGGGATATATTGCAGGAGAAGAATCGCTTTTTATCTATCGTCTTCAAAACAATGCCTTATTCTAGGCAACTATGAGACGATAGTCCTACTCTGCCGAACTTTTGGATGAAGCGCTTCTTTATAATCATTTAGCTGCATTGGGTAAACACCTTTAGACACGGGTTATTTCTTTAGAGACACATATCCATGAATCCAGTTCCCTTCAATTAAATGCTGAGTTCTTTTAAAGATATGGCGAGAACATTGTAATTGTTCCGGGACTTTTTGAAACATAGGAGGATTCCTGCTATGAGAAGGAACTAATTGTCTACCATTGAATGAGGATATTTCTTTTTGAAGCATCATTGATGCGGACTGTATTTCCAGTTCGAGAACGTGAACACCCGGAATGACCTTACTCTGGTATCGCTCATTTGTGAGGACTTTTATCTAACTGATTGAGATAACCATACTCAAGGTGCTCTCTGTGTAAGCCCTGACGAAGTTCCCGTGGCAAGGGGAACGAAACGCGTTGGCTGTGCCAGTTTCTATGAAAAGAAGGATTATGAATAAAGAAAAGAACTTTCTAACAACTTCCTTGCACAACCGACTTTATTGGAGTGCACCATCCTCTTTCTATGAACATGAGATTGTGGTACATTGGTAAGGGGTGTGGAGATCCAGGAGTACATGTAAACTTAGGAGAGCAGCCTGCAACACACAAGTGTGATAAGCCTGGAGTGCACGCACATGCACAAATGACTTAATAAACCCTTGGTACCTGCTAACATGGTTTAAGCAGCTGGGGCACCTGCCCCTATATATTTATATATTCTTGAACTGGTTCACCACTCCAACAGAGGGGCTTTATAAGACATCACTTGGGTGAGGAGAATACTTGCAGATTGGGGTGGTATCCGAGGCTTGACGTGTTAGCTGCCCCGTCATTATTAACTAAAGCCGTTTTGCTTTCAAAACTGTAAATGAAATGTTGTAGCAAGAGCGAGCGCGGGTCATGGGGATTTTTGACCCCTCTGCACCCCGCACCTCCCTGTGCCTGGAACACCCTCGTAACAGGTTAACAGTGGAATGATGGATGGGGAATGGTTTTTTTACTGATACCCCCGGGAGGCAGCTTGTCTTCTTGTTCTGTTGTAGATAATCTGTGGGTCCCCTACAACTAGGGTCATTTCTTCCCCAAATAGTGTGTATGTTGCGTGCTGCGTGTGAGGAATGTTTCACAAGTACGACCTTTACACCTACGGGGTGAATGGTGTAGAATGAAGGGCATAATGAGTGCAGGTACAAAATGGTGGTTCCACATCAGGTTTTCTCCGCCCTTCCAGTGGTAAATGACAGTATGTTAGTTATACTTCGAATAATTATCAACAACAATCATTTATCATGTATTTTTTCATTGCATGTTCGTTTATTCTATACTTTCTTTAACTATTTGTTCTATTCGTGAATAATTAATAAACTACGTTTTATATTTATTTGTGTTTTGGGAATATGTATTTTAAATTTAGAAGCGTGTTACTGAAGTTAAAGGTCAAAGGTTTGAAAGTAATTTCATTTTGATACATTTTGCTTAATTAAATTGATGAAAGAGCTCAACTTTATAACTTTTAGGAAAATAAATATTACTTTATTGTATGTTTTTTAAAATATCAATTCTATTTGTGAATAGTAATTGAATTATGTTTCATATTTATTTGTGTTTTGGGAAGCTATATTTTACATTTAGGTGTGCGTTATTAAACTGATATGGGCAAAGTGTGGGAGTAGTTTAATTGTATTATTTTTTCTAAATTACATTGATTTATGATTTCTATTTTAGAATCAAAACAATAACTAGTAAATTGTATAATTATGGTGTTTTTTGTTTTTAAATAATAGAGCTAACGTGCAGTAAGAAAATCAAAATATATTGTTTTAGGATGATCACTTTTAATTCCCTCAGTTTAAGATTTTTTCTACTAAATTATTTTCATTTTTTTAATTAAAAAAGAAAACTTAAATAATGATTAAGTTATACTAATTACTTTGAAAAATAATGTTTCTATTGTAGAATAATTATGGACGTTTTAAATAGATTTTACTTATTTCCTGATTATTATACATGAAAACAATATCTTATTTCAAGGACAGAAACTATTTTTGTTAGAAGATGAAACACTATTCATTGTGAAGGTTGTTTTAATTAAAATTAAGATGTAGTAAAATGCGCTGTAAAAAACGCGTTCCAAATAAATACCTTGTGCTTTATTCCTAACTATTGAACGATATCCGTAGAGGACATGACCCGTGACAAACTTTGCCCAGCAATCCCTGACGGCCCCAGGGCCCAGACAATTATCTGCTGCATCCCAGGTTTTGGTCCACCCTATACATTCCCCAACCCCACCTGCCCTACTGCAACTGCTGCACCCAGTATCCTCACCCTTACCCTTAAATCACCATGGTGTGCATTGATTCCTCAGCATGAATATCCTTACCGGCTTCCTCTTCATAAAAATGCTTCTGTAATTGCAGAACAATCCCTTCCATCCTCAGGTCTCTTTCAAGAAAGCATCAGCAGTACTTTGATTTGTAAGAATGCTTTGTTCCACTGTCATGCATATGTTGCTCTTTGTCCCATGATGGGGCGTTTGGCAAAGTTTCAGCTTCATACATTTTAGCAGACGTTATCATTTGTTTTTACATGAACATGTTCAACAAGACAAAATGAATGTTTTCAACAAAAACATATTTCAATTTTGCTTCTATTTTCGGCAAGAAAGAGAAGTTTGTGTGCTCATTTTACTCATATAACACATTCTCTAATGGAAATGAAGGACCAGGTGCATTATTGGCAAGATCGCATTGTAGTGCTGTACCTGTAATGCAGCCTGACCAATTCTTTGTGCTGTGCAGAGTGCAATGAAGCTATTCACAGGGACTTGTGGAACTTCTGACTTAATATTCATATTTATGAGGTACAGTCTCTGCTTATTAAATTGAAGAAATATTACATGATGGATGTATGCTCAGCGATCATTATTGTATTGAGTTTGCTTATATGATGGAGATGTGGATAACTAATATTTTTCAACATGTTGTAGACCTCAGAGAGGTCAAAATCAATTAAAAAATAAATTTGAAACTCTTGAGGTATGAATTCCGCTGTGAATTCATGGAAACAGCTGTGAAGGCAGAGATGAAGCCTGCCAAAGGGCGACAGACCTCCAAAACTGCATTCACCAGCCCTCTGTATCAAAGGGACAAGGGCACCAATGCCAATGGGGGTCTTTCCCAGGCGCGGTGCGTCCATTAGGGCGTGGGGGCATAACCCCCCCTCCCCCAGCCCGCAGCTCCCTCAGCGTTTCTGAACTGAAGTAAACTGAATCAGTTTACTTAAATTCACAGACGACGAGGGAGAACTGACAATCATGTCAGTCAGCATGACGTCGGACCGGCCACCCCCTTCAGAGTCTGAAGGGGGTGGGCGGTCTGGCGTCATGTTGACTGACATGATTGTGAGACCGTCACCAGGGGCAGGCAGCAGCACAACACAAGTGCGCATGAGTGGGGACAGAGGGCAAATTTTTAGCCCGTGCCCAGTCATGCGCACTTGTGTTAGCACTAGTTTGCGCATGCTCATTAGGAGCCCCTCGGTCTCCTAATGGGCGTGCGGCGGGAAAAAGGTAGCCATGCCCTAAGCCAATCCTGATGCTGCTGGCATCGCCAGGATTGGATGAGAGGGGCTGCCAGCCCACTCCAGTGCCGTTGGTGAAGGCGCCAAGGGGAGAAGAGGTGGCACGTGGAGCTGTGACTGAGGTAAGTTTTCAGTTTATAATTATATTTAATTAATTCCCGGACCCCCCTGAGCCGCGACTAGTGCTGTGTGTTTATCTTGTTCTACCACTTTTCCTATATGTGCATACCCGTGTACAGCATACCATAAGTATTCAAAGACACCAACCGTATTATGAGTGTAATTTTAACCGATGTTCCCAAGCTAATGCATAGTTCATCTTTGATGTATAGCTACTTCAAAATCCTTTTTTCTGAACCTATTTTATTCATTGCGTCCTTTGTATTTATGTGCAAGTGCAGCTTCAGTGTTTGTTTGTGGTGTATAACATTGATGCTGGGCCCGCATTAATCTAAAAGCAAAACAATGACTCAAAGCAGGGCTCGAGTCGGGGTACCACGCAGGTGGACGGCGTCCCGCCACTTATTTTACCGGGGGACGCATCCCCCCTGCCAAACAGCCGGATTTCACTCTTTTGCCTCTCTGGGACGAGGAGCTTGGCACCTTTCGTGACGTCACTTCCTGTCGTGACTTCACATTCAGTGACAGCGTCCTCCCACTTCTTTTTTTACGACTTGTGCCTTGGCTGAAAGAACAGATTGGCATAGTCCCTGGCAGTGAAGGGAACTGCCTAGCATTTGCATGTGCTCCTGGTGACGTGACAGGATGCCCCCTCACTCGAAAGGAAGTTAGCAGGCGGCTGAAGTGGGCCACTACTACTAACTGAGTGACTAATAGCTGCGCCGAACAGGCTCAAGTGCGCAGTGCTGCAGAGGTGCATATTTACTATATTGCATTGCATTGGCTGGCTGCTGACCTTAGTTCAGTTGGGACTGGAGGTAGCAGGAGGGCAGACGTTGTCACCATTAGGTGAGTGCAGTGAAGAAAGATGAGGGAAGACATGGGGTGACAGCACAACCAGAAATGAGAGGACTAGGGGGTGAGAAGGATGTCAAAAGATGGACGCGAGATATTGAAAGAAGTGGAGTTTATAGTAAGCCTAAAATGGTATTGGTATGTCACGGGTGCACACTGCATTTGAAAACGCGGCTATAACTAATCCAGTGGCAGAGTTACATATGATGTCCATGTGGCAGCTTGTTCCTGTCACAGCACGTTCACCTTTATTGTTTCCCTATACCATAGTTAGATGTAATTCGATATCCCCCATTAAACAGCCAAAAACTGTACACGCTGCAACAGGCACATTGACCCACAGTTCTATTCTGGCTGCTGCATCTAAACCCACTTTCCTTGGCAAGAGCGCAGTTTTACAAATTCGCTAATTCATTCTGCCACCATTTGGCACGCATTTCTGTTGATTGAATTTTGAGTGTATTCCCCCGTGAGCCAGGACTTCTTGGTGCGGTTGTGGGTCTGTGCAATGTCTGATGACATCATGTGTACGAAGGAGAGAAGCGAGCTTCCGTGCTGCTAAACTTACGCCCAATGAGTGAAAGTTGAGTTGCTTATGCATTTCCCATTGAATAACAATAACGAAGCTGTAGCGCCTCCAGGCACTACCTCTCGGACTCGAGCGCTTTTGACGTGCCTGCTGCTGTCTGCGTGCCAGTCAGGTGTCATTTAAACGGCTGCACAACATTAGGCGAGCAGCATGTTGCATGCAGCAACAGCTGTGTGCAAGCAGTGGCACAGAAGTATAGAGGGCATCATTTTGTTATAACTGCGCGTTGTTGATTGGTTTAACGCGTCTGCGGGGCATGTATAATAATCATTCGTGTCTGAGGGGCACAGGAGACAGTGAGCCCTGAAAGCTACTAAGAATTAAATATATATTCTGAGAGAAACTAGGAACACCAGGGAACAAATATTAATCGTTCGCCACTACAACGTACGTTATCATTTTTAATTATTAAGGAATACGCCGATGGAGCATAGATTGCTGGAAGGGGTGTGAAATGCGCAGTTTTTAGAAACACGTCTTTTAAAATGCATGTCGTTTTGAGCGTTCCCCTAGGTAATTTATATAGATGAATATTGATATTCTTGAAGCAAATCTAATTTCAGCTGATCGCTTTTAAATTAAAAAAATGTAATTCTGTCTATGTTTGGTTTGGTTTTCTTGGCTCTAAAAGATGGTGGTTGAATATAGTGCCAATATCGGCCCAGCCCCAGACCTTTCTTCATACAACACACCACTCCACCAATAACCGACACAACACAGGTTTGATGGAGAAAGTTGTTGCAGTTTTATTAGCATATACATTATGCTCGTATTGGGTTATCTTACGGGTCGATCCAGAGCAGGCCGCCTCTCGCGACCCGCCCACCTGATGAGCCATAACCCCCCGGGGTGTTAACCGTGGGGGCATTGTCAGTTTCGGGGGAAGGTCTAACCCCTCCCCTCGGTGGACCTCTATTCCGCCCCTTGCTCACGCCCCCCCCCTCGGGGGGCAAGGCGTTGTGGCAACCCCCGGTTGCTCAGGTCTACAACCGCCCGAAGGACTAACGGGGCGCCGTCGGTCCTCCAGTATCCATCACAGCGTGGATCTCCCTGGGGGATAATTCTGCTCTTGCACCCACCGGTGCTCCTGTAGAGGGTACCCCTCTGTACCTTTCTGCATTGGATGGCCCTGTAACTCCGCCTGCAACACAAAAGACAGTAATATTAATAGCAAACCCCCCCCCACTTACTGCCCGAAAGCAGGGTAAGCGGATGGGAGGGAAAAGGCAACGGGCAGTCACCCGCTCAGGGTCCAGGCCGGGGAGGGCAAGGGTCAGCGCGAGCAGCGGCCAACGAACAAAGAGGGCGCTTGACCCTCGCCCTCTGGGCTATATAGTCACCCCTCCCCCCAAGACACAGGAAGTGACATCACGGGGGGACCACTGATCCCCCCAACCACTAGACCGCTCAGGGTCTGTGCCATCCTATGGCACTAAGGGTGGCCGCCCTCGTAGGTGGCCACCTTTGGTGTCCCGGGGCAGCCAATCATAGTGCCAATATCGGCCCAGCCCCAGACCTTTCTTCATACAACACACCACTCCACCAATAACCGACACAACACAGGTTTGATGCAGAAAGTTGTTGCAGATTTATTAGCATATACATTATGCTCGTATTGTGTTATCTTACGGATCGATCCAGAGCAGGCCGCCTCTCGCGACCCGCCCACCTGATGAGCCATAACCCCCCGGGGAATTAACCGCGGGGGCGTTGTCAGTTTCGGGGGAAGGTCTAACCCCTCCCCTCGGCGGAACTCTATTCCGCCCCTTGCTCACGCCACCCCCCCTCGGGGGGCGGAGCGTTGTGGCAACCCCCGGTTGCTCAGGTCTACAACCGCCCGAAGGACTAACGGGGCGCCGTCGGTCCTCCAGGATCCATCACAGCGTGGATCTCCCTGGGGGATAATTCTGCTCTCGCACCCACCGGTGCTGCTGTAGAGGGTACCCCTCTGTACCTTTCTGCATTGGATCACCCTGTATCTCCGCCATGGCTCTGGGTGTGGCCGCCGCCGCCCCAGAGTCCCCCCACCTACCAGTTTCCTATTAGTACAACCTGCTGCTCCTAGTGCTTTCCGCTATATAAACCAAAGATCGTCATATCAACTTCTGGTAAATGAACCCCGCCTACATCAAAGCACACAGTGCATTTGGCAAGTAGCAACCCGAGCCTGATGAAACAAGTTTTCCTATGCTTCAGGCTACTCCCAAGTTGTTGGGCGACACTATCCACCTCTCATTGGCGCCAAGGACCTATTGCACTACAATTGCAATCACCGGCCTCCTTCAGCTCAGGCATGGACAAGTCTGCTCTCTTCCTCAGCACCGCCAAGCTGGCCCGCAACCAAACTTCCTTCTCACTTCTGCCGCCCTCCGGACAGGGAGCTGTGACAGTGATGTCCCTGAACTTCACAACTAACTGCCAACTGTGCTTTGCAGGTGTCCATCAAGTGTGTCATCCCCCAGACTGTTCCTATTCTGTACCGCTGGCTGATCAGCAACCAACAAGCCCTTATCAGGTAACAACACCACTGCCACTGGCATGGTGTCCCCTGTCTAGCATGTGGCCTTACACCCTTACTTAGACCTACTGGGGACATATTCACCATCAAGGTCACGCCAGGCAGCTCACTCCCCTGACGCCGACCCTACTGTAGGCTAACCAACTCCTCGCATGTTTAGCCTTACTGGAAAGACACGTAACTTTCAAACCCATGGGAACCTAATTGTAAGACCATCACCTCTCAACTATGCCTGCCAACTGCTTTCTGCTGTCGGCTTAAAACACTGTGTAGAGGATCTCCTCATGTTTGACACTTGTACAAGACGTCCTCCTGTGCCTTGCCTTCAATGGACCCTATGAAGCTTGTAACAAGCCGCCTATACAACTGTATATATAAGTTGTGCAACTAAGAGAACTAATCCTTCCTCGCTCTTACTCCCTGGCATGTGCACACTGCCAAAGGAATCCTTACTTTAGTACCTGAAAACAACTAAGTAGATACTATCTAGGTGAAAGCTTACCCGAACACCTAGCCACGGGCCCTCCACTGCGTGACAAACCCTGTTGTTGATTTTTTGCTGTTAAAATTGCCTGCCCTCTGCCGAACACTTCACGTAAAACCAGCCAAACCAAACGCTTACATGGCCACTATGTGCCAACATGTGTCCCATGAATTACCAGTTAGAGGCATCTGTATCAGCCTGATCCAAAGTGGATGCAGAGCTGAGAGGTCTTAGTGGGATCAGACTGGAGGAGGTATGTGAGTGGCTAATGCAGGCCCAAAATTCTGTGCAACCTGATAATACATCCCCATAGTGCCAATGGGCCAGAGTAAAGGAAACTGGCAATGCTGTGGTCCAAATATGTGATTGTCTCAGCGTGGGCCAGGATGCAGCAGTTAATGTGAGGCTTATGCCGGCCCACTAATCTGCAGGGCTATCCAGCTTGTTCAGGTAAAGTGCTGAATATTGCTTGGTATATAGCCGCTATGCCAATTGCCTCCCTGTAATTTACAAAAGGAGCGCTTCACTACCACAGTCGATGTTGCTTAGTTGCCCAAGATGAAGAAGCCGCAGTTAAAGCTTTCTTGCATAGCCAACCACGAACTAGCCACCCCCTTCAGCTACACGCGTAAAACTGCTATGTGTGACATTTCCATATTACAGTGCACGATGAGTGACATTGAAGGACTAAGAAAAACACTTTCTTGCTAGTACACATCATTGAAGATGAGGGAGACCCAATGTCAGAATTGCGCCCCTCAGACCCGCAAGCATTCTAGGCAGACCAAGGTTATCAGGCTGCTTTTGTCAGACATTCCATAGCTTGGAGTGTGCATGTGGGAGGCAGTAACCTATGCACGAAACCTTGGGCATAAAAGTGCCTGTTCTTGAATGAGACTGCGTAGCACAAATGGAACAGAGTATCACAAAATTACACAGTCAGTCAGAACTGCCTGGCCCCGTGAGACCGGAGATTGTAAGAGAAGTCCTCCATGTACCCCACAATGAGGACCCGCCCTGTCGTCTACCATTCTACCCATGAGGTTACTTGTCCAGTCACCTGGGAGCTGTTGCCCGACAGGCAAATAAGACTTTGTTGCTGTTTGGTCATTGCCTAATGTTGTTAACAATAACTGTGGGTATCGGGGAAGAAAACAAAATTCCACCCTCCTGAACTGATCAGCCTGTGCCAAGGGAGTGCTCCCAACAAGGGTTTTATCAATGTGCTACAGGTACCAGAGCCCCCTCCCGTCCCTCAGTGGATGGGGCCTCAGATGTTCAAACTACTAATAAATTATTAGAGAACAAACGGCACAACAATCCATTAATGCACATGAGATGCATTATATGCCCAAATCAACCTGTTGTTGAGCTGAAAACACATTTCCCATTTGCTTTCGCATTAAATGCATGATTAGCCCCTGTTCTGCCACTGCATACACCGCGAACACCCCAATTCTTGTACCGTAAAACACATTGCCCAGACTCAAGTCAGAGAGAACATCCAAGTCTGCACAGGGCTGCCTGATAAGTCCCAGCTCCCAGTTTCTATCCATGTATTACTTCCATGAGTGAAACCAGCACGCGTCCCACACCCAGTATAGTAATGACAACTGGGGAGAACACGGGAATCCCAGACCCTAACACACTGTCCCCAGTGTGCTATGACCCTTATACCTGTTTTATTTTTATTTTTTTTAATATATTTTTATTTTCCAAATTATACACACTTTTACTTATACAATTCAACATGTCTGTATACAGTCCTTACTCAAATTATACATACAATACATAATCAAAAAAAAATATTAACCTTTTATCAGTTTTAATAAACACAACACCACGTATTTAGTAATTACTCATTCTTACTTTCCACTTGTTTAGTGGATCCCATATTTTTAAGCCCAAGGCCTTTTACCTCTTACCCTTCCGGGCATAGATATTCTTTTCCAAATTATATACCGATAATAAATTGGCTAGCCAAGATTGCATTCCCGGGGGATTCTTATCAAGCCATGCCCTGGCTATAGTTAGCCTGTACACTGCCATAGCTACAAACAAAAAATTCCGTGGTGTTTCCTCCCCATATGCACCAACCCCTAAAAGTATCCAATATGGGGTGAGCACAATTTGTATTCCTAGTGATCTATGTAAAAACATCTCTATATCCCTCACTAGTGTATGCAGTTGAGGGCAAGTGGCGAATATATGGACACTATCTGCCTCTAGGGAGTTACATCTAGGACAACAAATACCCGCAGTACCACCCCACTTTGCAATCCTTGCTGGCGTAAAATATAGCGAGAAAAGGGTTTTATAGTGTTGCAATTGCAAAGGGGATGAGCACAAAATTGTTCGTCCCAGTTCCAGAGATTCCTGAAACCAACCCTGGTCGCCAACCAGTTTCACAATCCACTTATTACTGTGTTTTTC
This sequence comes from Lissotriton helveticus, assembly GCF_964261635.1. Classification (NCBI taxonomy): domain Eukaryota; kingdom Metazoa; phylum Chordata; class Amphibia; order Caudata; family Salamandridae; genus Lissotriton; species Lissotriton helveticus. Next base: position 1,789,833,876 of record NC_136061.1, read on the forward strand.
CGTATCCTCATTTTTACTTTTTACAAGGATTGCGTAAAAGGATCGTATTGTACAATCCCCTGACATCTTTATTTTCTCTAAGATATCATTTCTGCTGAAGCCAGACGCTCCCCCCTGCTTGTTACCTAAAAAACTCCTAATTTGAAGATATTTAAAAAATGCCCTATTGCTTAAGCCGTATTTATATCTCATATCACTAAACTGCATCATTCCATCAGAATTAATAACATCACCGATCTGTGTGATCCCCCTTGACTCCCAGTCTGCCATTACTATATCTGAGAATACCTCTGGGGAAAACGATTTGTTTTTATACATCATAACATATCTGTTGTATCTACCTAATTTATATTTTTTCAAAAAGGCACTCCAAATATTCACTGCAGCAGCTATTGTTTTATATTTTGTCCTTTTAAAATATCCAAAATCAACGCTATTTAACAAATAATTTCCCGCTTTTGCCCCTAATATTATTGCATATACCTCTGTAGAGAAGCTAGATACCCTTCTATCAAGATTTGCCCCTCCAATTAAGCCCTGCATATATTGTAAGGCTACAGCCATATAATACAGTCTAAAATCTGGTGCTCCCCACCCTCCCTTCTCTCTCGGGAGGGAGATGAACCTATACGCCCTACGTGTCTTCCCTTGTGCCCATATAAATCTATTCATCAATGCCTCTAGTGCATTAAACCAATTTGTTTCAAACAATAATGGGATAGACCTAAAAAGAAAAACTTAGGGAGTATCAACATCTTAATTATATTAGTGCATCCGACTAGTGACAAATGTAGATTGTTTAATCTGTCCAAGTCTACTTTTACCTGAGCCATTAAGGGATCCATGTTATTATTGATTATATTTCCTAGATTCGCAGAAAACGCAATTCCCAAATATACTGCAGAATCAACCACCCTCTCATCATTGCAATCTACATACCTATTCTTTACAATTTGCGTTTTTACGGCGTTTAAACTATACCCCGATATCCAACCAAACTTTCTGGCTTCCAGCTCCACCTCCCTAATAGCCCCTACCGGGTTGGGTGTCATAATGGCCACATCATCTGCGTACGCCAGAGATTTTATCGATCCACCTTTCATCCGCATTGCTGGTATCTTTGGATTCTGTTCTAATCGTCGGAGAAAAGGATCCAGATATAGCGCAAATAATAAGGGGGAGGAGGGGCATCCCTGTCGGGTCCCCTTACTAATTTTAACCCAGTCTGAGTGCCCTCTGTTAACCCTGATCTTAGCTTTTGGATCTTTATAAAGAGTTTGTATAGCCTTTATAAACTCATCCCCTATGCCACTCCATTTCATGATAGCCCATAGATAGCTCCAGGAGACCCTATCGAATGCTTTTTCAGCATCTAAGAATAGTGCTTCCATAGGGTCTCCTGAAGTACCTGCTGCATCGAACATAGTGATTACTTGCCTGACATGTTGCGTTGTACCCTTACCTGGGATAAACCCATGCTGGAAGGGACTAACCAATCTCTCAATAACCCTTGACAATCTTTTAGCCAGTATTTTAGAAAACACTTTTACATCAGCATTCATTAAAGTGATGGGTCTATATGAACCTGGGGCCGTTGCAGGTTTACCCTTTTTGGCTATCAGTATGATGTCTGCAGCCCCCCATGAGTCAGGTATTGACTCCCCCTTCTGGGCCAGTATCATAATATTAAACATGTCAGCTGATAATACCGTCTGAAATACTTTAAAGAATTCCAGTGGGATTAGGTCCGGGCCCGCTGCCTTCCCGGAGGGTAGACTCCCAAGGGCCATGAAAAATTCTTCCAATTGGAATGTGGCTTCTAGTTCCTCTTTATCCTGTGTCTCAATTTCAGGGGGAGAGACACTCCTCAGATATCTCTCTATCTCTTCCTCACCTCCTATGTTATCAGAGGAGTAAAGATCGGCGTAAAACTGTCTGAAAACTTCCCTTACCTGCCCAGCCTCTGTAAATGAATTACCCTGTGGGTCAACGATTTGCTTTACATCCGAGTTTGCTGCCCTTTGTCTACTCCGTGCCGCTAGGATGTGCCCCACCCTTTCGCTAAGCTCGTATGCCTTCTCCCTTTGAGTCAGATACTTCTCCACCACCTTTTTAGCCATTCCTTCCAAGGCTTCTGCTCTTGTTACAGCAATCCTAAGCAGTAACTGGTCGAGCGGGGAGTTCTGCACTGTAGCAGCTGCTAAGTCTGCTTCAAATTTTAAAAGATTTTGTCGAGTTTCCTCAGCTCTTAATTTCTCTTTGTTTTTGATTAAATAACACGAAGCTCAGTGTCTCCCCCCTTACCCCTGCTTTAAATGAGTCCCAAACAACTCCCAAGGGTGCTGTCCCTCTATTTATGTCCCAAACGTCCTTTATCCATGTGTTCATATAATCCCGATATGCCTGGTATTGTAATAATGCCCGTTCAAAGGTCCATGAAATCTCTCTTTTTAGACTCTGGCCTAGCATAAGTGTTACTGCCAGTGGACTATGGTCTGAGACTAGTCGTGGATGTTTCTCAATTTTTGAATCAGCGATCAAATTCTTAGAGATTAAAAAGTAGTCCAAACGAACCAGCACCTTGTGTGGGGCTGAGTAGAATGTACTACCATCTAAGTATGGGTGCCACCTTATCCAGGGGTCCTCCAGGAGGTTATGAAACACCATATCTGAAAGTGCTCTATAGACCCTTTTTTTCCTCCCTATATATTGTCCCCCAGGTTGTACAAATGAGCTACTAAGATCATGTATATTGAGATCCCCGCAGCAAACAATGGGCTCGGGCCATTGAGCTAACTCAACATCCAGATACTGAAAAACATCTGGGTCATCCCCTGTTGACCCATAGATTGTGACCAACGTGAAGGTATCCCCTTTAAAAACTTCTTCCAGTATAACCCATCTCCCCCACTGATCTTCTTTCTTTCTTCGCACTGTTACATCCCTCTTTCTCCCTAAAACCGCCACTCCTCTGGTCTTAGTCCCTTGCTTAGAGTTCGCTAGTAGTGAAAAACCCAATTGTTCCAGTAAGTAGCCTTTAACACCCTCTATGTGAGTCTCCTGTAGGCATACTAAATCCAAGCGCAATGTTTTAAGGAATGCTGCTACTCTTTGCCTTTTATTTATTTCATTCAGCCCGCAAACATTTATAGTGGCAATTCTACACGTCATCTCGAAGCACCCCTTGTCCTTTCAGAAAACCTGCAAAGTGTTTAAGAAAATTCCCCTTTTGCTGACTCCATGCAATCTCCCTCTTGTACTGTATACATTCTGATTCTGCTGCATTGCTATTTTCATGTTGTATGAAGTTTATCACATTTTCTCCACAAGTGTGAGTTACCAAAACAAAAACAATCCAATATGTCCTTTTTCTCCCCCCATCTCCCACCCTGCCCCGCCCCCTACCACCCCCTTCCACCCCAGCGCCCCCCCTCCCCCCCTCCCCTGAACCCTCCCTTCCCCTTTACAGGCAAATAGGTCAGCCGACCTATGCGTGCCCGCCTTAAGTTGTGCTGTTCGCATCCCTCTCCTGCTTTTCTCTTTGATGTGTCGTTTACCCTCCCCTTCTTGTGCTTATATTCAATAGGTTTGTGGAGTGAGCTCTATATAGCAAGACTCTATACCTCCTCATGTTATCCGCCTTTCTGTTTCTTTGTCTCTTCTAAAAATTGCTGAGCTTTGATCTCTGAAGAGAACATCTGGGCCTTCCCCCTTACGATCACCTTAAGCCTTGCGGGAAAGAGGAGATACGCTTCACAGCCTAGGGCCTGAAATGGGGCAATCATCTGTCTAAGCCTCCACCTCCTCTCTATGGTGACGTGGCAGAAGTCAGGCCTGGCAAAAAAAGTAACAGCTTCAAAAGTTCTTCTACTATCCGGTCTTGCCTTGCCAATTATCTCCTCTCTCAGTAAAAAGTTCCCTATATTTACCAAGATTGCCCTGGGTAAATTCCCCTGACTCTCACCTCCTGTACCTCCCATACCTCGTGGCTTCCTTATTGTAAAAGGGAACCTGTGTGCCCTCTGTACTTCCCTGTCCCACTGCCACTGGGACTCTGGAAAGGCTCCTTTCAACAGATTAACTACAAATTGCCTGACATCCTGCCCTTCTGCCCCCTCTGCCACACCCAAAAGTCTAACATTATTTAGCCTCTGCCTGTTTTCAAAGTCTTCCAGCTCATGTCTTCTGTCAGTTTCTCTTGTTCAGTCTTGAAGACCTGCCAATTCCCCACATTGTCCTCCAGTCTGCCTGTGCGTTCTTCTACTTCGGTGACTCTCACCTCTACTTCCTTATATAGTTTATTTATTTTTCTCAGTGAGCCCTGGATTTTTTTTGAGTCTTGTCTCGCTCTCCGACTCTCAGTTCTTGCCTCTGCTTGCATCTCCTTTAAGGTATCAAATAATGCTTTGAGAGAGTTTTGCTGGGGTCCAGTGTCCAGAGTAGGGCCTCCACCTCCTCCACTACCACTACCGCTGTCCTGGTAGACCTGGGATGTAGCTGAATAATCCCACAATAATCGACTGTCTTGATGGGGGGGGGGCTCTGAGGTGCGCCTCCTTATTTTAGAGAGTTTTTTCCTTTGTGTAGACGCTTTACCAGTAGTACTGGAACCAGAGTCTGTTGCCTCATCCTCAACTTCCTCTTCTTGGCTCTCAGAGGAGATTATCGATTCTGAGTCCTCGTTTACTGAGTAAAAGTCCTCACCTTCTATGGAGCCCCTTTCTAACTTTTCTGTTAGTTGCTTACTCTTATTGCTCTCCCCCTGTTCATTATCATCTGCCATGGCTTCCACGCTACCCCAGGATTTGATTCTCTGGTGTTGGGCTGTTTTATTCCCTTCTTTCATCTCTGCCTCTACCAGCATCAAGGCCCCCAACATATCGGCGCTTCCCAGGGACCCCCCCGTGTCTATTTCCCTTGTCATTTTTACCAGTGTCATACCTACAGACTCCGCCATCCGCTTCTCTGTGGAATCATTTGACGTTGCCATTGACAGGTTTGGCTGTCTAAGCACTCCAACAGCATCCTCCATTGCTGCTTCTGTTACTTTGCTCTCATCGACCGAACTAGCTGCCCGACCCGCTGCTGCCGCCTCAGCGCTCTGGATTAGTTGCCTGGCAACCGGGCTCCCAGCGGCGTCGATCTCCTCCGCTGGGTCCTCGCGGACGCTCTCCCCCGGTACCTGCGTCTCCAGCGAACCGCCAGGCTGTTCAGGAGCTGTCATGGAGAAAACCTCCGTTAGGGTAGGCTGGCGCATCCCGCTGTCTTTGGGTTTATTTTTACACACTCTGTCTTCTTTTGAGGTTTGTTCCACTGTGGTCGCATTTATCTTTCTCGATGCTGCGTGATTCTCCGGTATCTTCTTTGGGAGCACCACAGCCTTACCACGGACTTCTGTTTTCCTTTTTGGCGGCATAGTAGGAATAGCAGGTACCTTACGGATTGCCCCGAGGTCCTTCCCCGTCGGTGTCTCGGCATTCCCCGCTCCTTTCATTTCCCAGTCTGCCACCTCTCTGGGCTTATCCTGTCGCGGTGGGGGTCTGGGAGGCATCACGATAGCTAGATCCTTTCCGCTTTTTAGTGCTTTAATCGCACTCACCAGGTTACAGATGCACGCTTTCACCCAGTTTACTGCTGCACTTCTAAATTGGAGCTGCAATCTGAGTTGGCAATGCTCTCTCATTCTTTTCACTCCATCTTGCCACAATAAAACTTCAGGGGGAGCCTGACGCCCTAACCTGTAAAGTCATTCTGTGCAGGAGAGGAAAGTGATGCGACTGCTCAGCTCAACCCCTCAGCGGCCATCTTGCCTCTGCCTTCGTCCGATCATCATTGGGCCTCAGATGTTCAAACTACTAATAAATTATTAGAGAACAAACGGCACAACAATCCATTAATGCACATGAGATGCATTATATGCCCAAATCAACCTGTTGTTGAGCTGAAAACACATTTCCCATTTGCTTTCGCATTAAATGCATGATTAGCCCCTGTTCTGCCACTGCATACACCGCGAACACCCCAATTCTTGTACCGTAAAACACATTGCCCAGACTCAAGTCAGAGAGAACATCCAAGTCTGCACAGGGCTGCCTGATAAGTCCCAGCTCCCAGTTACTATCCATGTATTACTTCCATGAGTGAAACCAGCACGCGTCCCACACCCCGTATAGTAATGACAACTGGGGAGAACACGGGAATCCCAGACCCTAACACACTGTCCCCAGTGTGCTATGACCCTTATACCTGTTGATAATTCAGGTGGCCCCCATGTGGGTGGAGCGGCTCTCGTGCGCGGTTCCTGCATTAGAGACAGAAAACATTGATTAAAATGTCCCCCCCCGATCCACGCTTTGCATTCTCTGCAATGAGACATGGCCCTCAATGCCCCCACAAGCTACCCAGGCCAGTGGGTTTTACTAGCAATAATTAGGCAGCATTACCTGCACCCTTCCACAATTAAAGTTGTCCTCTCTAAATAATTGAAGCTCTGAAGGTATCCACCAAAGTGTTTTGAGGCCTCGAGAGGCTGCCCATTCTTGCAGTAATATCCCTCTAACTGAGTAGATCCTCTGTTGTCGCATGCGCCCGTCACCAACCTCTGGTAACACACAGCTTGCTACCTTTAACAGTCTGTTTAGATACGGGGTTTGTACAAATTGCCCCAATGCTTAATCAACGTTTGATTATTAGGTTAGACTGACCGCCTTGAATGTACCTCACTAGTACTATATACGCTAATGTAATTAGTACCCAAGACCTATTCTCCTCCTGTAATGCCAAGTACAAACATCTTCTACTATCCGCTCGTGTAGAAACTAGCTTCTTGTAACTTCTTGTAACTTCGCGTAGCTCTATACGAGAACACCTATGGGAGTAATGGTTCTGTCCCCTTTGAGAAGCGTTCTGACCCCCATCGGGCAAAGTCTGTGCTCCCACGCCAGGCGCAAAGAACTGCAGAGACCTGCTAAAAGGTTCCTTTCACTCTAAAACTACACGGTCTACTCCGTAGCGGACCTCTAGATAGAACCTTGGGTCAGTCACTCCACGTTTAACTGAGTGATTAAATCTAATCTCGCTCCCCCAGAGTTCGGCTTCAAGTTGTTAGGAGTTCCTGCAATATTATCCTCATGCAAGGCCCAATTCCCCCTAGTAGGCCCGCAATGTTCTTGTTAAACGTTGATTCATTGCTAGCATGGATACCCTCGCTCCAGCGTATCATGCAAGGAATGATGGATGAAGACACTATTTCCGAAACCCCAGGAATACGCTCATATTGATCAATGATGCTAATAGATCAGTTATTAACGATGTAATTCATAGATATGCTATCTACACACCACCTAGACAGTGTTTGTGTGTACCTTACACGCCATGAAGACCATAGACATTAAGTAAATTGCAACAAGGCATGCCCCACCATCAATTTCTACTTTGTACCAGTGTCAAACCACCACAGGTCGCTTCAATGGCTGCTATGAAGGGATCCACGACGTCCTCCTCTGACCGATACCTGCATGGATATAAACAAAAGACATCCAAGCCCGCTGGACGTGCTCGAGAACCCCCATGGTGTTGAGTTACCTTCGGGATGCAATCGTATAATTGACACGACAATTCCCCATATGCATAGAATCCTGAGGCATGCCTAATGCCTATTCATTTAATAACACCAACTAAAACACGGTGAAGCATTCCATGTTTTCCTTAAAGCAATCTAATCCCAATGAGGAACAATAACCGCTGGAATCATATTAGCATTGGGCACAGCAGCAGTGTGTTGCCCGTTGTAAAGAGCCCATGAAGAACCTTCATGCTAAATTAATTGCAATAACAAAGTCATGCACCACCATAAATGTACCACTTGGGACGCATCCCATACCCAACACGGGTCACTTCGGTGACCTGCCATGAAGTGCGCCACAACGTCCTCCTCTGCCCGATCGCCTGCATGGATATAAAGCAAACGAAAATTGCATAGGCTTAAGCCCCATGATGTTGTGTTACCTATGCCATTGTAATCGTAGAAGTGACATATGACATCTCCCAACATGCATAGATTCATAAGTCATGCCTAATGCCTGTTCATATCATATACACCACTAGCAACAGAACAACAGGGTTGTACCATACTAATCACAATGAGCAGCAATAGCCACTGGAATCAAATTAACATTGGGCACAGCAGCAGTGTGTTGCCTGGTGTAAGGAAATCTACCTAGTGGCAGTAAGCGTTATGTAAATGTAATAACTTTATAATTAGAAGCTCCTGGCATCCTGCAGGTGTTGCGGTAGACATCAGACGTAGGAGAGGGGATGCGGGCTGATGGAAAGGACCTGTTCGATTAGGATGATTAACAGCAACTAATTGTTACATTTGCTCACTTTATCAACAGCTCGATTGAGTCCTCCCTCGGGAAGTGTTGGTCTTGGTTTAGGGTGAAAAACACAAGGAGGACTGGGAATGCGAGAAGGAAATTAGGGATGTTAAATAATGTAGGCTGCACTGTCCACTGGAAGAAAATGGCTCTGCATGCGTAAATATGGTATGTAAATATACAGACTTCCAGGAGCATCGATGTTTGCGTCAGCCCTCTGTTCTGATATGTCCCTATTTTACTCCTGACGTAATACTCAACTCCTTGAACCTTGTAAAGCCATGTCGCAGTAAGAGGAGTCAAGTGGGTTCCACTCACCCATGAACTACCTCATCCCTGGATAGCAGACCTAGGCTACCTGACCTGTACAGAGTGTGTGCCGCATTAGCTATCCAAATCAATCTCACCCCGCAACTGTTTACGTTATTGTCGGCCCTCAGACCTACCACTGTCCACCCAGTCACAGTGCGCCACCTGTTTACCCATGTTCATTCTATCCACGTAGTGTGCTCCGACAACCTCCCCTTGCTGTTGTCCTGTAGTAAGAAAAAGAGACATCAATTACGTATGCCACCCTCCCACTGCACTCTGCGTAGTAAATTATGGTCATGCAAGACGAAGAATATTCTTTCACCTTTGCTACCTCTATTATTTTGTAACTCGCGATTTTCAATATTGCTTCGTTTGATGTAACGTTTGCATTTGTATGATGTTCATTTGTAAAGTACTCCTGTATCAGTTCCGTTCCTAATGTGAAGAGCTCTGGCACCTTCCGGTTAAGTTTGCGCACAAAATTAAATAAATAATTAAATTGACGGCAGCGATCTCCCCAGAGAAGTGGACGCGTAAATACAAAACATCCAGCTAGTGTAACGCGAAGGGGAGGGGGGTGAGGGGGAGGGGAGTGGGAGTCCCGAGGATCGCATATGCATGCCCTCCAATGACCACGTATGCGCAGGATTTCACATGCGCGACTCAGGGACAAGATGGCGGCCATATCGCCCCAAACAAAGCGCTACGTGGGCCCCAACCACGAGGACCCACCACAGGGCCAGAGCGGAGCGCCCGATCCTCGACTGGCCTCGCGCGATCAGCCCAGAGGAAAGAACCCCCCCCCGCCACAGAAGCAAAATACCGACCAAAATCCTGTCCTGCGTGGGACCTAAACCACGAGGACACGCACCGCAGCAGGGTGGCCCCCCCAGAGAGCGCAGGCACAGAAGGTGCACGTAGCCCCCGTAGAGGCTAATGGAAGACCCCCCGCCCCACCCCCCAAGCCAGTAGGACGAGATGAGGCAGGGTGTCCTGCACCAGCCGCCCCGGCGTCCCTTCCCACCCACAGGAGACCCCTGAACTCAAAGGCCCGTCGGCCTGGCTGAGCACAGGAGCGAGGTAAGCCCCCCTGCCTGCAGCGCTACCTTCCCACAGCAACCCGCCCTCACCCCAAGGCAGTTCCCGGAGACAGCGGACCAGGGGCAACACAGGCACGAGCCACCCTCCCGCCCGCCACACAAAGCCGCACCTAGACCGCCAGGCCCCCCTCTCCCTGTTTACGCACCCGGGAGCGCCACCCGTGCCCCCCCTCCTCCCCGTCCTGCCACCCCTCAACCCTGGCCAGCATGCAGCAAGGAACAAGGCACCAGGGGGTCGCAGCCACGCGCCGACAGCACCGAGGAACTCCCCACCTCCCACACCCGTGCCCTCCCCCCGCACCAAGGGAGAAGGCAGCACACCGTGCGGAGCAAGCCGCGACCCCGTGAACAAACCGGATGTATGACGTTACAACGCATACTTTTACCACGCATACCATTACAACGCGGTTTTTACCACGCATACCATTACAACGCATAGCGCTTTGGGGTGCTGGATAGTGAATAGTTTAATTTACTATTCCAACTCCAGTCCCCGTGGACACTAGGGAAGGTTATTGGATAGTAAATTAACCTATTCCCTATCCTAGAGCGCCCCCAGCGCAATGCGTTGTAATGGTAGTGCGTGGTAAAAAATGCATGGTAAAGGTTGTATACCGAACAAACCACATCACAAGCACCCCCCTCCCAATGTAACGGACCCCCGCTCCCCCCATCGACCGCCAGCACAAGGGACAATAACCAACCTGAGCCGCAGCAAACCCACTCACCAAAAGCCAAGAACCTCCTTACCAAAAGGCAACGGGCAGTCACCCGCTCAGGGTCCAGGCCGGCGAGGGTCAGCGCGAGCAGCGGCCAACGAACAGAGAGGGCGCTTGGCCCTCGCCCCCTGGGCTATATAGTCACCCCTCCCCCCCAGACACAGGAAGTGACATCACGGGGGACCACTGATCCCCCCCCAACCACTAGACTGCTCAGGGTCTGTGCCATCCTATGGCACTAAGGGTGGCCGCCCTCGTAGGTGGCCACCTTTGGTGTCCCGGGGCAGCCAATCAATGTCAGTCCTCGGGGGCGCACACATGGCTGGGGGCAATTGCTGAACTTCTTTGCGTGCAGTATGAACAGCCTACAATAATGCCAGTGCCTGTGGGGGGGGGGTGCTTGCATTCTCGGGTCTGTGCTGAGCACCCCCAGCTGCTCAGAGGCTCCAGCAGATGTGGTGTTATCTACTGTAGTCTGTCACCAGGCAATGTCAGGCCTAGACAGGCTGAAATAAATGAAACCAATTGAGTGCAGTGCAGTGAAGGGTGAGTGATGTCTGTGTGAGTGCAGGGTGAGCAGTGTGCCTGTGTGAGTCCAGGGCGAGTGATGTCTGTGTGAGTCCAGGGTGAGTGATGTCTGTGAGAGTGCAGGGTGAGCGGTGTGCCTGTGTGAGTCCAGGGTGAGTGATGTCTGTGTGAGTCAAGGGTGAGTGATGTCTGTGTGAGTGCAGGGTGAGCAGTGTGCCTGTGTGAGTCCAGGGTGAGTGATGTCTGTATGTGTGCATGTTGAGCAGTGTGCCTGTGTGAGTCCAGGGTGCGTGATGTCTGTGTGAGTGCAGGGTGAGCAGTGTGCCTGTGTGAGTCCAGGGTGAGTGATGTCTGTGTGTGTGCAGGGTGAGCATTGTGCCTGTGTGAGCCCAGGATGAGTGATGTCTGTGTGAGTGCAGGTTGAGCAGTGTGCCTGTGTGAGTCCAGAGTGAGTGATGTGGATGGGTGAATGCTGGCTTAGTGATGTGTCAGGGAAGGATGAGTAATGGGTCTATGAGTGAAGGGTGACTGTGCCTATGTGAATGCAGGGAGAGAGATGTATCTGTGCAAGTGCAAAGAGACTTGTCTGGCTACTCCCAGAGATGTATTCGCCAAGCCACCTCTTTCTCAAATGTGCGTGAGAATACACCATTTGCCCACTCTTTCTTCAAAATGTTTTCGTGAGAGAACCCCCCGAACCCCCCATAGGTTGTTCGGCCTCGCTCGCTCCCCACAGTGCAGTATTTACGCCTCACCACTTTCAAATGTCACCAGCCGCCGCTGGTCTTTCCCACATATAAAACCTTCGTTTCACCTCACATCTCTCTATAGTACCCCCAGATTATTTGTCCATCAGTCTCTACACACTTACCTGCTTTGGCACTCCTTCACATATCTCAGTGAGTTAACTTTCAAAAGGTGTGCACCCTGAATGTCGACCCCGGAATATCAATGGGGCACGATATCAAGGGCAAAATATCAAAACAAATATTGGCAGGTAAGTAGGTCTAGATTTTTTATACCTAACTCCACATATAAATACCTATGTCTACGTGCTACATATATCTTCAAGGTATGCAGCTGAAACATAATGCATCTATACTTCCATATTCAGTAGTACAATCCTTTCAAATATCTTCATGGTTCTCCCTATTACCTATCTCCTCATGTCACCCCTCATGCAGCGGTCTTTGGTTGTGCAGAATCTTGCAATTTTCCTCACTAGTATTATGGCCTCTACGTATATTAGGCAAGCATGTTTGCCTGCATTGAATTTGTACCCAAGTTATGCATGTTCTTGTGTACAAAAGACAGGCAGTGTACCAGTTCAGTATATTATACGTTCAGTTTCTAAAGTCATGCAATATATTGTTGCTAGTGCAGTACATGTAGCCCAGGCACATATGCAGTTTCACTGCTTCTGATAGACATTTCAGCTTGAACCAGGACTCGTGTGAGTGAAAACTACACTATCAGGCAAAGGACAACAGAAATTCCATGAAATGTGCATGGCCCAGTAATTTGGTTAACACAAGATCACACTCATGCAAAAAGATAGTACACACACCCTTGGCCAAGATGTGGCTCGAAACAGCAATCACCAGCAGTATATTCTACTAACAAAAATACAATCATCCAACCGAATTAGATAAGGCAACTCTGAAACACCCAGCACAGCCCAGATACCCCATATTTAGGAATATGATACAGCTCTCAACAACACCTTTCTCAAAAATCTAACACCCACAATCAGTCAACACCACCTCTTATGCATCCCACACAGCACAAATGCCTATGCTTTCCAGCAGCACGTCTCACCGGTATTCACCTCACACAAAAATCAAACATTGAACATTAGAGAGAATTAGCAACATAGTGAAAACAGCCCGGGCAGGGCTCAGTTATTTTTGGCTAGGAAAGCAGAATGCCACAGATTTGGTAGTTCTCAATTTGTTCAAACTTGACCCTTTACTGACCTGTGAGCCTTGTGAAAAATAGCCTTTATATATGTCTCCCCAAGTTAACTTTCCTTCAGATATCCTCAGCCAGGTCCCTTCCCCTTCTGTAAGAAGTGAAACTTCTCTTTTTTTTTATTTTTTTTTATTTATAAATTCACAGCAGCAAGATTACAAAAAACAATTTGTAATTTACTCAGAATATCAATTAATAGCAATTAATACTAAACAAATAAATACATAGATAAATAAATCAATTGATAGATCACCCTTCAAAATAATCCCTAAAAGCACCCCAGATACTTAAACCAAGCTTGCGTTTCTTTAATCCTTTAACAGAAAACACAATTCAAATACGGGTGGATCTTTCTGAAGCCATTCAGCAGCAATACATAGACGTGCAACAGTCATGGAAAAAAATAAGCTGTGATGAACATAGAGTAGATTCACCATATTGCTCTCAGGCCCCTTCCTCATTAACATCATGGTGGGTGGGATAGTCAAAGGTGCATTCATAACCAAAGACAAAAACTTTTATATATCAGTTATGAATCTAAGCAATTATCACATTTAAAAACAATGTGTACACTATCCACACTATCCTCCCCACAACGTAAACACTTGCCATCAAACTCAGGCCCCCATTTAGCCATCCGTGCTGTGGTATAATATAAATCAAAAAGGGACTTAAGAAATTGGGCCTTCAGATTCGCCTACATTAGTATCTCCCTAGAAGCTGCAATAAGATTCTTGACCCTAATATCTACTACTCCCAACTCCCTTGACCATTTTTTGTTGTATTTATCCAGATCGTCAGGTCTATCGGCTAATAGTAACTGATATACGGCTCCAATTCTAGATTGTCGTCTAACAATTTCTATAAGAGAGTGGGGTTTCATATTAGACTTAAACCGAAACAAAAAATCCCTAATCTGCAAATATTAAAAAAATTGTGCTCTAGGGTTACCATACTGTAGGACCAAATCATCAAAAGATTTACAAACCCCATCAGTAGAGTAGAAATCACCTAACATCCTAATACCTTATTTCATCCAAGCTAAAGCTATATTGTCCTGAAATATACCAGGTAAGATCTTCACTGCAAGCAAAGGCGTATAGTATAGAATTTTCCCCATTATAGTCGGCATCTGCAGTCGTTTCCACACGTTATAAGCACTAGTCAGGACCTTAAATCACGTCCATTTGAAGTAGCTACCATCACTACCATAAATAAACATTGGTTAGCAATAGGGCCCAAAAGAATTTCAAAAATAGTAGGTGAATTAGCCCTACTGATGGCACCTTCCCCAGTAAGTAACAATCGCATTTTCAGCAAAAAACATGTGTAAAAATACAGGGCAAAATCCGGAACCACTAGGCCACCTCTCTCGAGAGGTAGCAATATAAATCGCATCGCCCGTCTGGGCCTACCGGGACTCCAAATAAATTTCCCACACATTGATTGGAGATTTTGTAGTCTTACGTTTGTAACTTCCAAAGGTAACGAGCGAAATAAATAAAGAACTTAAGGTAAAATCTTCATTTTAATGGTGCTACATTGCCCTATTATTGTAAAGTTTAGTCGTCCCCATCTGTCCAAAGAATTTTTAATATTGCCAATCAGTAAGTTCCAATTTACTTCCATCAACTCAGCCATGGAAGATCGTATTTGCATACCCAAGTATGTTACCTCTTTAACTACCCGCTCGTCCCTCCATTCAATACTATCCGAGCACAGGATTTGTTTTTTAGACATGTTGAGCTTATAGCCTGCCATCACCCCAAACTCTGTTGCTAACCGCTCAATTTCATGCATTGCACCAGCTAGGTCCACAGTAGTAACAGCTATGTCATCTGCGTATGCAAAAACAGAAAATTGAAGATCATAAACCAAAAAGGAGGAATATGGACATTATGTGATAGTTGTTCTATAAAAGGATTTAAATAAAGGGCAAATAAAAGGAGAGAACAGGGGCAGCCTTGATGGGTACCTCGAGTTATAGGCACCACCTTCGATAACAAACCCATTGCGGAGATCTTAGCAGTAGGAGCTTCATACAAAGTTTGTATCGCTCGTATAAATTTATCTCCAAAACCGCTTCTATCATTCAATTGCCACAAGTATCCCCATTCCACGCGATCAAACGCTTTATCTGCGTCCAATAAGATCAGCGCTAAATCCCTTTTTTCAGTGCTAGCAATGTCAAATAATGTAACGACTTTATTAATATGTTCAGTGGTTCCACGTTGCGCAATAAAACCATGTGGGTTTAGGGATACCAAAGAAGAAATAGCTGTAGAAAGTCGGTTGGCCAACATTTTTGAGTACATTTTGTTATCACAGTTTAGTAAGGAGGTTGGGCCATAGGATCCAACCAACTCCGGAGATTTGCCCTTTTTACAAAAAAACGCAATTGTAGCTTCTGATCAAGATTTAGGTGGTTGCCCAGACTGAGCTACCTGAAAAACCTTCAACATCTCATCTTTAATCAGGGGGAAAACAGCCTATACACCTCCACGGGGATCCTATCGGGTCCCGCCGCTTTCCCTACAGCTAAACTTTTTACAGTCATTTCTAGATCCTTCAAAGAAATCATGGAGTCAAGTTGCTCTGCCACAAAAGGGTCTAATTGAGCCAATTCTTTCCACACAGGTACATTTACACCCCCATTCGGACCTCCCTGATGAGTGCAAAGGGTAGAGTAAAACTGCTGAAAAATACAGAGTATCTGTTGAGGGTCAGAATGTAACACCCCATTCTGATCTTTCATTGCCTGAATAGTTCGAGCAAATCCCTTCATTTGAAGCCGCAGAGCCAGTGATCTTCCAATGGTCTCCCTAAATTAATGAATTTGTTGTTTCAAAGTAAGATATTTCTTGGCATTCCCTTCACTCCGAAAACCCCAAACCCTTGCGCGGCATTTAGCCACAGTGTACACTAACTCAGATATATACTGCTTGCCTACAACAATCCCTGTAGTTAAAGTGCCTTCCGCCACTCTCAAAGCCTTGTAATATCGAGCCAACTCCAGCTTTCGTTTTTTCTGCAAATGTGAACTAATTCTAAAGCTAAGAACTCCCCCCCGAAAACAGGCCTTAAAAGAGTCCCAAATCATAGTGATGGGTGCAGACAAATTATTATTTGAAAAAAAATCCTTAATCCAATAACCCATATGTTCCTTAAATTCTTTATTTAAACAAGATTCCTATCAAATGAAAAAAAACTACAGGGCCGCCTACCCCTAGGTACCATTAGTTCTAAGACAACAGGAGCATGATCGGAAGAGATCCTCGGAAATACCTGAATAGATGCACCGGTTAAAGAAAGAGTGGATGCAAAAAAGTAATCTAGCCTTACTAATTTTTTATGTGGATGCGAATAAAAGGTAAACCCCAAATCTTGTCTTTTTATTTTACCCCAAGCATCCACTAAACCATAATCCCGACTTAAATCATAAAGTGATTTAAAAACTTTAGGTTTCCGTCCAACATATTTCTGGGGACCTTCCTGTAAAGCCTGATCGGTCAAATTAATATTGATATCCCCACATATTACCAAGGGGGATGGCTATGTGTCTAATTCTGTATCGGGCAAGAAAACTGTTAAACAACACCAAAATAGCCCTAGGTTTTTGATCTTGCTGTCCAGGTGTCAGGGGTCTAATATTAAAGGGGAATCGGTGTACCCGCTCCACCTTCCTATCCCAATCCCACTTCGTCACCTTTGGGAAGGCTTTTTTAAACAAATCAATGATAAACTCTCAAGGATCAGAACCCTCCTTCCTTTCCGCAATCTGAAGAACCCTCAGATTATTTCTAGGAGACTGGTTTTCAATGTCCGCTAGTTTCTAGTTAATGTCTTCCTTAGTCGCCATATGCTGAACAATAATAGTCTTATGTTGTGCTAGATCGTCCTCTAAAGTGGAGATGCGAGCTTCCGCTTCATTAAATCTCAATAAAAATTCAGCATGTGATTTCGCCAGGCGTCTAACTAAGTTCTGTAGCTTCCGACAGGAGTTTTGAACCTTTTGACTCTCTTCTCGAGTCCCATTTCGATGTAGCATAATAGATTGATAGATCAAAGCTAGAGAGATTTCTTCCACCTCTGCCCCTGCTTCAGCCAATTGACCCCCCTGCAACAAAAAGTTTCCAGAGGCCCCCTTCTTCCCATTCAGATCAAGTTTCTTAACAGTTTGGGAGCAGCCCTCTCCCTGATCTTCCAGGTCCAGACTACTATGCATACTTGCATCTCCCATACTATTATGAGCTGAACATTGAAAAGCAAGGTCCTCCCAAGAAGACATCGACTGTTCAGACAGAGAAAAGAAATCAGCTGAGTCGGATTCTGGGGCCAACATCTGCTGTTCTTGGTCTCCTCGATTTTCTACCACAGAGTTAGAGTCATGGCTCAGCACTTCACTACAAATATTTGCTTCAGGGGCTACAGTTGACGCCTTATCACCTACGGCACTGGCACCGACTTTCTTTTTCCCCATGGTTACAAACGCCTCTACCAATTGTATATCCACCTTATTGCCCACCTCTTTCACAATCGATGAACCAACAGGACTAACCTCCAAATTAGCCACAGGATTAGCCACAGCATTTACAGAAACCTCCTCAGCTTCACCACCATTTTCACTTGCTGCATAAACCAGGACTCCGGGGACCATCACTAATTCCACACATTTACTCCCCGTTGCAATCTCTCTTTCTCCTTATCTTTAGCGACCAAACATATCTCTGGTATTTTTTTCCCCCATAGTTTGTGCCACTTTAGCTCTGGTTGCGGTCGCAACTGAAACTTTATCTCTAAACAGGCTGTATTTCCATTCTGGTTATCGGCTTGTGGTGTTCTTCTCACCTGACCGGTTCCTGATATACCCTCCGCAGCCTCCGCGGACTCTCCTTCCTGCACTCGATTCTTTCCCCGGTTTTCTTTCGGCCGCATCTCTTTTCACTGCATAGAGCTCGCAGCAAAATTAGGAAACACAGAGCAGGTGAGCCGATCCTCCAAACACGCGCCGCCCACCAAATTCGACTCCTCTGTAGACGGAATGAGCACGAAACCCGCAACAGCCGCAGCATCAGCTTCCAGCATCCAACAAAGCGGGCAGTGGGAACGCTATAGGAAACACCAACGGCAACACACAGCTTCTACCCACACAGCGGTCAGCGGGAGATGCCGATACCGATACCGGTAGGTTTACTCGAGTAGCTGAAGCCCGTCTCCTCCTTTACTCCATCACTCTGTTATGCCCAACAGGGTCCAGCAGGAGCGGCTTGCTCACGCGTCCTTCGCGGACCCCATCTTGCCCCCCGCCTGCTTCTTCAGAAGTGAATCTTCTCAGTGAACCTTGAGGGCCGTGTCACTGATCGATGGAGATAGCCAACCAATGGTTTGACTGTCCATGGTCAGGAGGCGTAGATAACTCCAACACTCCCTCTCGTGGTGGAATTGTATAAACAAAAACATTTAGCAATATACATAAACTCGATCTCCTTAATAATCCAAGGTGAAACTTGCCTAATTTCTGCAGACGAAATTATGCATAATGCCCAAAAGTTTTATGTGAAGTTACATAATTACAGAAAATCTACATACTACCATGTCGAGGCCAGAATTCTAAACTGCTCAGAAATCACACTTAACACGGACTGAATATTTTCTTTTGAAATATACGCCCTGCGTGACTTTTTGTTGACCTACGTGACTGTTCTTCATGTCTCATTCCTCGCTTTTTCTTTAAGCTCCCAGACACCTTTGTTGCTTGCACTGCATTATAATTTGCAAATGATTGCTATTAGGCCACTCGAGTACATTTGAGACTGCATTATGGTGGCATTGTCAGGCTACTAAAATGCTACATAAATACATTGCACTTTGGTATTTCCTAAAATGGAGGTAAATTGTGTGAGAATCCTGTAGCATAACCCTAGTCAATGTCAGGTGGCTGTGGTATATAACTAACGCTTGAGAAAAAGCACCAGATATACGCGCAAATGGTGCTACTAGCCTATACTAGTGCCAATATCGGCAACACTTTTCAGTTCTCATACAGCGACACACATAAATAAAATACAAGACACCTTCTCAGTTTTCGTACAGCAAAATACATAAATAAACCACACAACTCCTTGTGAGAGAAGAAAATTGCTGCAGGTTTATTTGCATAACAAATACGCCAATATGGTGGGTTATCTTTTGAGCGATCCAAGGGCAGGCCAGCCCCTTTGCCGCCTGCCGCTTGATGAGCCAAATGACACTGTGGCAGTCGCCAGTCGGTGGTTACCAATTTTGGGAGGGGCCACCCCTCCCATCACACTTACTCACGCCCCCAAAAATGGGGACTGAGCATTCCAGGCAGCCCCCGGCTGCTCAGGCCCAAAACCGCCCGTAGGACTAACGGGCGCCGTCGATCTTCTAGGGGACAACGCTAAGACATCCCTGGGTATACTTGACTTTGCACCCTTATTGTGCTGTTGCATGTAGTACCCTTCTGTACCTTCCAGACTCTGGATCGCCCTGTAACTCCTCCTGCAACACAAAACAATAAGTTAGATTCTTCCCTTCTCCCTATCAACCTTTGGCCATCTGCAGGATAAGTGGTAGGGTGAGAAACAGCGAGACAGGCAGCAGGCAAGAGGCTGCACCATGGGTGTGGGAGGGAATTTGTACCCCTGTCCTCCCCACCACGGTGGAAGTGACGCGGCCGCTTACCCTCTGGTCCCTAGACCTAGAACACCAATACGCTGACACGTGTGCCTTCCTGTGGCACTAAGGTGGCCGCCCTGTTAGGAGGGTCCCCTACGTGGGCCCCGGGCAGCCTGACATAGTGCCAATATCGGCAACACCTCTCAGTTCTCGCACAGCAACATACATAAATAAACCACAAGACACCTTCTCAGTTTTCGTAGAGCAAAATACATACATGAACCACACGACACCTTGTTAGTGGAGAAAATTGCTGCAGGTTTATTTACATAACAAATATGCCAACATGGTGGGTTATCTTACATGCGATCCAAGGGCAGGCCAGCCTCTTTGCCGCTTGCCTGCCTGATGAGCCAAATTACACGGTGGCCGTTGCCGGTCGGTGGTTACCAATTTTGGGAGGGGCCACCCCTCCCATCACACTTACTCATTCCCCCCAAAAGAGGGGCGGAGCGTTCCGGACAGCCCCCGGTTGCCCAGGCCCACAAACGCCTGTAGGACTAACGGGGCACCGTCGATCTTCCAGGGGACAACACTAAGACATCCCTGGGTATACTTGGCTTTGCACCCTTGTTGTGCTGTGGCATGTTGTACTCTTCTGTACCTTGCAGACTCTGTGTCGCCCTGTAACTCCTCCACAGCTCTGGGGTTGGCCACCGTCACAACCAGGGCTCCCTACCAAGGTAGGCATCCTTACCTACATCCTGCTGATTACCGGGCCTCTCCCAGGTCCAGCCAAAACAAGTCCAAGTCCATACAGGACCAGAGGCCAGCATGCCCATTCTGGACAGGTGCCCCCATCCTTTCTAAACTCCCTGTGGACTATAGACTGAAAAAACCAAATCCCATCAGTTTAGGGATAGATGCATAACTTACACCAGGGGGAAATCAATTCTGGCAGCAGGACCCTCCTTCCCTGGAAAGTCAAATCATTGCCTCCCAGCTGTCAGACCCCAGTGGGGAGAGGGGAGACACACCCCCTGCCTGGGCTGTTGCTTCTGCAGAAGCTGTTCCAGTGCCTTCACAATTACACCACCCCTTCCAGGGTGGTTGAAGGCCGGCTGTCTCCTTAAATGCCTTGGGATTCCCATAGCCCCACTTGTTAGCATGTACTGTTGAGTCTGCAACTCGGCAGGGGACCCAGTATCCGTGGTCCCCCCCTCGCCCAGCCCTTTATGTATATGCACCCAGGATGACCTAAAACAATTACTTTGGTGTTGGTTCAATGTTAACATTGCCTGATTGAAGAGCAATACCTTGGACAAGTCACTCCTGACAAGAAGAGCCACTGCGGGTGGAAGTAAGAGATAACAAGCCCGCCTTACTTCCTCTTTCACCCAGTTATCTGTGTACAGCCCTTGTCGGAGTGTGTCCATCGCATTCAGCCAGTCACCACCCTAGGTGATGCATTGCCCTCCCAAACTTCTGCTAGTATACCAGGGAGCAGCCAGGACAGTGTGACACTGAGGGGAACCAAAGTATAAATATCTGCCCTTTATTGACTACTGGGAATGCCAAGTGTTCGGTAATACTTTGTAGCCGATTCGTGCTTAACCCAGTGGTTTCCCCATCTTATGGACCATAGCACACTTGTTGGAGGACAACTTCCACAACCTGCATGGCTGCCATCCAAGGCTATAGGGCGGGAGAGTTTGCACATGTTATTGTTACTCAACTCAATGGTTCTTGTTTCATGGACCTCAGAAGGATGAACTTCTAAGTGGACCTACCAGGATCTGAACCTGTGAGCAGCGGTCGAACCCAAGCCCTTTTCAGTTCTTCCGCTCCACCTGCCTATGAACCTGTATCCCAGGACAGACTTCAGGCACCATAACCCATATATGGACATATTTGGACATGTAAGGTACAACTTAGTCCAACACTCCACAAAATTACAACTTATCGCCGTGTTGCATGAGTAAGGCAACCTGTCAAAGTATCCAACGTAACTAAGAATTCAAACCTTACCCTGAAAAGTGACCATCACTGGCCCCGAAACGACGCACACAATGCTAGGGCAACTCAGAAGCCACCCTCAACTTCCATGCTGGTTATTTGCTCAAAAGACTGGCAGCTAATTGCTTGTTCCCCCGTGTGACCCCTGCTTGCCATCCTTGCAAGGGAGGGGGCCTTAAGGACTACTTAGCATGCACCATTTTCCCCAGTGTTTCAAAAGACCTTTGTCGTGCTGCAGTTGCCCAATGCTTCTGGCCCTGCACTAGCGGCTCTCACTTCGGCGTTGGATCAAGACAATTAACTAGGAACATTCCGCCATTCTGAACTGATCAGACTGAGCCAAGGAAGTAGTACCTTCAAGGGATTTTCAAATACAATACACATCTGTGCTTCTACCCTCCCCAACAAGAGGTCTAAACAGGGTTGTGTCCTTACCCACTAATTATAATCTCTTTGTCACTGACATGGCCCCAACTTCTACCACAGAAAGTGGCCCTCCAAACTCATAGGATATTTGATCAAATTGGAATTGGCCTGCAACATACACTGCACCAGCTGAACTTCCTATTGCACAGCCAACAAAGTAAGCATAAATCCTGCCTGGACAGCCAGCTTCACATACTGGCCAAAGGGTCAACTGGAAGGTTGGTGCATAAACGCGATCTTCCAAGATGCTGACTAGTACCTGGGGCGATTGTTTACCATCAAAGATTTCAACTCCAGAAAATTGGAGGAAATCAAATCAAATGAGGGTGGCTTGATTTATGCTTTCTTGCTTATGTATTAATCTGTCAGGGGTGCTTCTGCAAACTATTGTCTACCTCACAGTTCGACACATTGGAAATAACTGCGTGCACTCTCTTCAGAAGAAGGCTAATTTCCATATTCTTTTCAATACCCCAGGAAGTCTTTCTTCTCACGGAACAGTGGGTTTATACTACTTGGAAGATAAGTGAGGTCCTCTCTTTGGAGTCGCAATTACCTGAACCTTGGAAAAATCCTACTGCCTATTATAAAGAACTCACTGAGGCTGCTTCATCGGTCGTAATGACAATAGCTGATGTAGAATTATTTTTCGGTTTACTGGTCCCTGTAGGTGTTTGGCGCCAGGTACATGATCAGAATCATGCGGCTGAATTGGGAGGAACTTGGGAACAATTTAAGGACTGGGACAGGGATCGGAAACCTGGTGAAAAACCAAAACCAGAAATCTTGGCATTACCAGGTCAGATTATTGCATATATGCATTCTTTAATCCCACCCCGGAAGGTAGATTGGGATAAATTAACTGCCTGCAAACCAAAGAAGGATGAGCGTGTGTCCGATTTCTTTACCAAATTTGAGGGGGCACGACCTAGAACTTTTCGAGAGATTGATTATCCTATGATGACAGATTATTTGTATGCTTTGACTAAAGAACCCGGACAATGGGTGTTGGTGAGGAATAATCAGCGGAAGTCCAGTCTGGAGCCTAGATGGACCGAACCTGTCCAAATCCTATTGGCTACGCGAACGGCAGTGAAGGTGAACGGAAGGAAACATTGGATTCATGTTTCCCATTTGAAGCGTATACCTCTCCCGTTTCCTTTTGATCAACAAAACCTGGAAGGAGTTCTGACCCAGGAAAGTGAGCGAGCTCCTCATTTTGTCCCTTTTTCTGGCGCCCTGGAAATTGAGGAAGGGCAAGGAGAAGGAGTATTGGGCACGGAAAGGGCTTTGTCATCTGCACCAGAAATTGCCCCGGATTCTGTTGTTGCTCCTGTTGTCGCACGAGAGGTTCAAGATAATTCGATCGCTACGAATGCATCCTCATCTGTTTTGTTCACCGATCAGGAAGTACCTGGTCATGCTCGATACAACCTGCGGCCCAGAAAACGACGAGGTACCCCAGATGAAGATGGTAGGAGATAAGGAGAGACTTGAGCAATAGGGTTTGTTAGAATTGTTTGGGGTGCTGAGCGAGACACTGGACTGAACAAGTTGAGAGCCTGGAACATTAAATTGCTCTGCTCAGAAAGAAAGACTAAACTGCGCGCAGAAGAAGGGGCCCTGGTTGTTCTTTTTTTTCTGAGTTGTTTGTGGAATAACCTCGACGCAAGGATTTGTTTTGCTTTTGATGGACGATAGGAGCCTGCCTGTGAGGCTCTAGATGGACACAGGAAAGAAGCACCCTCTGGCAGGTTGGACTGCATTCCCTTAGTATAGTTTAGACTTTTAGTCAGGATGTATCCCTTTGATCGTTTTATTCCTGGGGAGGAACGCCCCCTTGCTCCTCGTTATATGCCTACCTATGTAGCCATGTTTTCTTCCTGGACTACGCATGTGAAAGTAGCTTTTGTAATTACTATTGCAATTTTTCGAATCATATTAATGAGTGTATTTGTATACTTAGAATTTCATCATCCTATGCACACTCTATTGGGAACCACTACCCCACCACCCGTACATTTATTTTTTACTTTGGCACCCGCATAAAGGCATCGTCAGACATATACTAAAAATGTATTCGTTGAAATGTTGCATCAGACTCATAGTGCTACCAATATGACAAATTGTTGGGTTTGTGGCCTTCTACCATCAGTAATGCATAGACATTATCTCTTCATTTCATTACCTTTATCCTATTTGGGAAGCTGTGAAGCTTGCTTTCAATTGCTGTCAATGATGTATATGCATTACACTGTAGATACATCTCGTTATTCCGAGAGGGATTATGAGATGATTTTGGCCTATATTGAAGTACATCAGGGTTTCGATCCACAAGGGAACAATGGGGAAGGGTCGCTAGATCCAAATGCTTGTATGAATTTGTATACTGAATATGAAAATGTCACTTGGTTGCACAATGAAATATTAGATTTTGCAGAATTTTCAGCAATTTCAAGATCAAAATGTTACTGATGACAAAGCCATCCCAGTGCCCATATTGAATAGTACTTCTGCATTTTGTGTACAAGGAGCTGGACATATTTCAGTAGGAGATAGTCGTTGCAACTCTACTTATCGGCTACGTACTTTTAGTAGTCCACCTTTGTTAACACATCCAAATGTCTATTTTGTCTGTGGTGAAAATGCTTACACTTGGCTTCCCCGAGCGTGGGCAGGCCGTTGTTATTTGTCCTTTCTGTATCCACCAGTTTATATAGCTCCCTCTAACTATCATAAGGATCATAGATTAGATGGGCAAGGTTTGTCTGCAATAAAGGACAAGAGAGAGATTGACACCACTGAAATAGATCAAACTGATACTCCTGAACAGCATTTTATTGACATCGTAAAAGGGATATTTCCTATCTGGGGCCCCATCATTACTAGTAAGGATGTGAGGCGTCTGTCTAGGGTAGTTGAAAGGGTAATAAATACCACTGCAGATATATTAACTAATTTAACGGTAGAGCTTCAAGCGACGAGACTCGTCTCGCTTCAGAATCGGATGGTTTTAGACGTTATCTTGGTAGATCGAAGAGGAGTTTGCCGCGTGATCGGCAGTTCCTGCTGTGTATATATATCCTTGACTCCGCCCCATCCGTTCATTTAGCCATGCAAAGGTTACACCGTTTGGCTTCTGAAGTGCATGCAGATACAGGTACTTGGTCCCTATCTGGTTGGTTCTGGGGTCTGTTGTCCACCTGGGGTTGGAAGATCCTAATGATATTAGCCAGCATAGTGGGAGTTCTCTTTACTTGTTGCATTTGTATACACTGTGGGCCAGCCTGTTGTTCTTGCTGTGCCGCAAAAATTACTTCTTCTGTGACTAAGTCTTCTCCTACTGTAGTAAAGGCTCAAATGGTCCAGCAGGAAATACGAGATATAATGCAAATTGATGAGGGTATTTTTGAGGACCGATCTCTTTTAGTTAGCTACATCATGCTAAAAGGGTGGTTCTGAGGGATAAAATCGATTCACCTGTAGTTATAGTAATCTTTTGTTAGCATTATGTATCTATATGCATGTTTAATCAACCATTATTTTGTTATAATCCCCGATGATTAATTAAGTTAATAGGGAATTCCTTTTCCCGTACCCTCTGTCGTATATAACGAGTCGAATACCACACAGACGCCATCTTTGTTGTGTTCACGTTAGACTTAGGCAGCGGCCACATGCTGTTCTCCAGTAGTCAGTAGGTCCCTGTTAGTTGAGTTATAGAATGCAGCTGAATGCACACTGTTCTTACCCTGTCTTGAGACCCAAGGTCACATCTGGCTTCAGAGGTGATAAGCGCATTCCTGAAGGCGCCGTGCCTGCGCTCCCAGGCACCGAGACGAAAGGGAGTCACCCCTCCTGACCCTCCCCAATAATAGTAGAAGCAGACTTTCAAACTAGCCTTGTGTGCCATATATGGTCTTTTCTTCATGCTTCAGAGCCAAATAGTATCTTTCCATGTACGGTGATTTCATATATTACGATAAAGGTATATATGCCATGCATTGACTATGAACTGGCAGTCTTCTCTGCGCACCGGATGGGTGATGACGGAGAGGCTCCTCTATAGAGTATTTGTATTAATAAACGATTGACTTTTCTTCACTGCCAACTGACTGATTATTTTTGGTAAGCGACATTGGGGCTATTGGAAGGTATAGCTCCATAGGTTATATTTTTATGGTACGTCATTCATTTTGTATGTAGAATTTAGTAGAATATAGCACAAGTGATTTGAGTATCCTGGAGCACATGCACAAGTGATTTCGGAAGCTGAGGGCACCCACACAGTGCCAGTAGCTCGTAGTAATGCTACTACGGTGTCAAGAAACTGCAAACTACATGCAAAATTCGGCACAATACATGTTGTACAGGCACACATGTCACCAGCTTGTTGTACGTGACCAGATGGTGCCAGTGCTTGGTGCATGCATTGAAAAAATATTCCAAAACGTTAGCACTTGTGTGCCTGTTTAGAATAGAGGGGCATATTATCAAGAACGGCGTTAAAAATTATCGCCGTTTTAGTTCAGAAAACTGCCACTAAATCGGCGATAATGGGCTTGAATATATGACCTTGTGAATTCCAATAGGAACCCATGTTCTGGTGTGAACATGGGCTTCTATTGGAATTCTCCAGGCTAAAACAGCGATAATTTTAACGCCCTGCTTGATAATATGCCCCATAGTTACTTAGGCTGTGGCTGGGATACCGCAAAAATAATGTATTGGTAACAACTACTTCCCAATGCTTCGAAAAACAAAAAATTGTCACTACTTGCTTATTCATTCACTTATCGACTTGTACATCCCTCTCAGTGAGTTAGATATCCGCTCCAGAGATCAGACTGTAACCTAAATGCCATTTGTTACATAACTGTTCATGTTCTGTGACCAGTGGAGGCTTGTAGCAGGCTACACTGCTGAATCTGTTCTGGGAATGGAAGATTTCACTTGCAACCTTATGTCAGAGAGGTAAGGCTGCTTTGCTGCTGCCATGCAGTACCAGTTTTGTGAGAAAACAAAGCGTGTAGGCCTGTAGTCTCACTGCCTGATTTGTGTGTATCCTGTGATAGGGAAATCTTGCACGACTGCTGCCTTAGGTGTACCTCTTCTCTGAAGGAAAGAAGCTTGCACTGTTTCTGCTCCTTTCTGAAGAAGGGGTGTATCCACTGCTGTTGCCCGATTAAAAAATCAGAGATTTTATTGACTGAACTTGCATACAGTATGACCCAGGAACTATTTCACAACATTTGATGTGAGATACCTGTAAGTCCTGAGGAAGGTGCTTAATCCCATAGAGGCAATATTTAAGCCGCAACCATGTCAACAAAAAAGAGATTCTTGGTTTATTTGTTCTCTTATTTTTAAATCCTGTAGTAGGGAGACACCAGTAAAATTATTTTAGCTCACCCAAACCCAATTTTAATATAGGAGTGCCAGTTTAACAAAAAGAGGGACTTAAATGTCAATGTAAATGATAGACCCCATACTTAACTAAGAGACAGTGCACTGCGAAGTTAGGTAGTTTTATTTACAGAGAGCACACATAGTTCACACGAGAACAATGAGCACTATGTGTGTTTCATCTAAATAATGTCTGTGCCCAAGAAACTGTAGTTGTCAACATGTTTGCATGTGAAGATTGATTTTAGTTACCATCTGATGACAAAAAAGGATGCTGTTGACAATTAAAATTCAAAACCTGGTGGAAACATGTTGCAAGCATGAAGTAGTGCAACTCTACTCTGCCACAATACATGCACCAAAATAAAAATTATGGGACTGCGTAAACACAGTAATGGAAAAACTCTGCGAACTACTGGTAGATTGCAAACGTGGGGGCATATTATCAAGCCTGGCATTAACATTATCGCCTTTTTAGCGGCAGAACACTGCTGCTAAAACGGCTACAGGGGAGGTTTTTTCATCCTATTTGTTAAAAGGAAAAAATGGTGGTTTCCTGAGAAGCTTAGTGGTTTCTAACAGGGTTTTTTTATTCTTTGTATGTCAATGTTTGTTTATGGAGAGCTTGGAGTAACCTGGGGGCATATTATCAAGCAGGGCATTAAAATTATCGCCGTTTTAGCGGCAGTTTTCTGTGATAATGGGCTTGATAATATAGCCTTGTGAATTCCAATAGACACCCATATTCTGGTGTGTACATGGGTTTCTATTGTAATTCTCCAGGGCATATTATCAAGCCCATTATCGCTGTTTTAGCTGCAGTTTTCTGCCGCTAAAACGGCAATAATTTTAACGCCCTGCTTGATAATATGCCCCATAGTCTTTACTTAGTCTTTGTGTTATAGTCTGCGGGTGAAAGAGAGATCTCTCTTACAAAATATGAAAGCAGTTTATTGTTGGATTAGGACTGCAACAAGTGATTGTTTAAATGGTCTTGACAACTCTGTCAAAATGTAAAACATAGCTGACGAGTGGCTCCAGGTCATGGGTACATTTATGTGGCCACATTTTTTTTGTTTTTCTTTTGGGACACCTTCTTGCAATGCCAACTAAAAAAAAAAAAAAACTTTACACCAGCCTACCAGTGGTTGCTTTTGTAGGCAATTAAGGATTTAACAGCCCAATGAGTGAGTGGGCAGAGAGAGGGCCTTTCAAATAGAAGTGGGAGCATCTCACTGTTAATGACTAACAATAGCACTCCTTGGAAAAACAAACCAGCATGCTAAGCAAGAAGCAGCAACTGGTGTGCTGGGGGGACAATGCAAACTGAAAAACAAATATTCCCCTGCCCACTTCAGCCTTGAGGTCGTTATGATTTAGGTGGAACACCTGCACTACTACTATGTTGCCACGGCCGGGAACCGAAACTGGTCCTGAAAAACAGCTTGTCTGGCCCCTGGGGCATGGGGTGGTGCTAGTTAGAAGCACCAATCCAGTCTCACCGCTGTAGCTTTTGTTACAACAGGCCAATTTTGCAGCTACACTGTATTACCGGCACCCGGTAACAAAGCAGCCTTCCAGGGCTCCAAAACCGCCCCCCAACCTGGTGGCCCACTGGGAAAACGTCTGGTGCCCGCTATGGCCAGTCCAGCCCTGTGTGATGAGTACTTGTACAGGTGCAGCACATACTGTAGGTGCTTACCTTCCTGGGAGGCTCATGGAGAGGATACTGACGTCTAAAAGCTGATCTAAATAATGTGCCACCCCCCTAGCTAGGGTGCTTACTTCCTAATTGGCGTGCATATTGTGTACAGTGTATGTGTGGAATTTTCCGACGTGTGTATGAAAAGAAGGTTGTGTGCTGATTGAATGTAGTGGAGAGAAGGATACACTGAGTGCATGCTCAAAATTGTGGTTCTTCTAAAGGTTAATTTTATATTTCCAATTGTAAAGGACAGTGCCCACTACAGACACCACCCAGCAACCATTGACCGCCCGAGGACCTGGGCCGGACTGGCCATGGCAATCCCCCAGTGCGCCGCAAGGGTGGGGGCCGGTTTTGGGCCCCTGGGGCCGATTTTGTTACACTATGCTGCAAAAACGCCCCTGCAACAAAATTAGCCGAAAACCGGCCCTGGCAAAGAGCTCGGCGGCTCCCCCAACCCCCCGGAGGGAGAGGGGTGGCGGCTGAGCACTTTGCCAGGGCCGGTTTTGGTTCCCAGTCCGGCCCTGCCGAGGACCCAGACAATTACCTTCTACCCCCGTACCGCAGACAATTATCTGCTGCCCCCGTACCGGATCCACTCTATACATTTCTCAACACCTCCTGTCCCTATAAATCTGCTGCACCCAGTATTCTCAACCTACAATTATCACGCTGAGCGTTCCTCAGCACAAATACCTTTACATATTTTTTCATGCTGTAAATTCTTTTGTAATTATAGCTCACACCCTTCCATTCTCAGGCCTGCTTTAATGACCACAAACATCTAAATGATCAGAACGCATTGCCCCTTCATCAATGTATGAGTCGTCTAGAAGGCGGCATTTTGGCCCACGTTAAACTTCCTTCATTTTAACTCATGTCCTTTGCTTTAAACTGTGATATATGCTCCATACGAAATTCTGAATATTTTCAACGTAAATATCTTCATATCTTTTGGTATTTTCATCTAGAAGCAGAGACATTTTAAGGCATGGGCAAAGTGGGCGCTGGCTAAGGGCCTCAGCCTTGCAAGGGGCCCCTAATAGAGCCAGCTATATTCTGCAGGAGTCTTGCCCTTATGACCCTGAATGATTTTTAAACAGATTGTTCTAAATAGCATTTTTCTATCATTTATTTTTACTGAGTAAGTCTATTACAGAAATTTTGCAGACAAAGGGCCCGATGTTGGTGGCAAATACCGGTCGGAAACGGCCGAATTCGTCCGTTTCCGACCGGTAATTGGCATCTTGAGATGTAGGGGGCCAGATTTGACAGATTCTGTAAATTTACCGAATCAGTAAATTTACAAAATCTGTAAAATACCGAATCGGTATTTTTTACTGATTCGGTACCTTCCAGATGTAGGTGGGACTCTTCTGAGTCCCAAAGGCCCTACAAATTCGGTATTTTACCACCCAATCCAATTGGGTGTTAAAATACCGAATTCAGGTGTGCATGCACATGTGTGCATGCACACCTAGCCATGTGACAGACAGACATGCCCTAAGGGCATGTCTGTGTGCCACATGGCGCACATGCCTATTTTTGGGGTGCCAGACGGTGTCAAAGTGACACCCCCTGCACCCTTGCCAAATTCGGTATATACCGATTCTGTAATTACAGAATTGGTATTGCCCATTGATTCCTATGGGCTTCAAGGCCCATAGGAATCAATGGGCAATACCGATTCGGTATTTACAGATTCGGTAAATACCGAATCTTAACGATTCGGTATTTACAGAATCTGTAATACCTACATCTCCCCCCTTCATATTTACCGACTCTTAAATACCGAACTGGTAAAATTCGGTATTTAAGAGTCAGTAAATATGAATTACCTACATCTGGCCCAAAATGTGTTTATATTTCATGCACCATCCATATAAAACGTTTATTTTAGATGAATACAGGACCTCACATATGAAGAATGGGAAGCTGTGATAGAAATTGCTGCTGCTGAGTTACCATACTGAAAACACACATCACTATCCCTGAAAATCAGATGTACACACATTGAGAATTTGATCAAAGAGGGCATGAAAGAGCTGAAACTGGATCATAAAATCAGAGCTGTTTGTCCCAGGGCCCCCAAAATCCTTAAAACATCCCTGTCTAGAAGGAATCGTTTGTGTGTTCACTGGATCTAAAACATGTATTGGAAACGATGAGCCCGGTGTTTTATGTGCCGGTCGCACTGCAGCGCTGCGTCTGCAATGCAACTCAGCTAGTGTTTTTGCACTGTGCGCTGTGCAAAGGTGATAGTCAAAAGGATTTGCAGAAACACTGTCTAATTGTTTATGAAGTAGGAATTCTTCTGGGAATCCTTGTGAAGAGATGCAAAGGCAGAGATGGGGGACTGCAAGAGTCTTCAAACCAATAAAGTACCCATCTGCAAATGCAAAAGAAACCCACAGAAACCAAATAATGTTGTTGGGTGTCTTGAGATTCAAGGGAGGAAAAAGCTTTTCTTTTCATATACAACCCTTACTCACACTACTAGTAAAATGCTTCATCATCAGGTTCACCCTGGCTGCTAATGGCCAGGATGGGCTCAACCCTATTCCAGGGACCTCTTTGTGTAGTATGCTCATGTTTATATAGTGCCCAGATGTTAATATTAAAACTTACTGATACACGCCCAGGTATCCCTTCATTAAAGGGGTGGATGGGCACTATAAAAATAATTTTACTAATGATAGTCAGGGGGAGGGGTAATCAATGAGTACACTGGTCCTACGACCCTCAGCTTGTCAACATGTTTCTACCCTATTCTTACTGCCAAAATTGCACCTGGGCATTAATCAGGACAAAAAGAATTGTCACTGCCCAGGTACGATTCTATGACTTCATAAACAAAAATAGCATGCACATGCAATTGCTTGTGAGCCGGGAAGTGTAGTACTAAATAGGTACATGGCAGTTTCTGGACCCTCGGAATCTGTTTGACTACAGGGACATACCAGCTTCCGCACCCAATGGGGCTCGATTATTACACCCGTACGGGCTCGGTGTTTCTGGTGCTTTCATACCAGTTTCTGGACAGGCAAATAACCTTCCTTGTCACATGCAAATACATGTTGACAAGCTGGGGGTCCTATAGATAGAGAGAGATTCAAACGTGGTGACACAGAGGGATAGTCGGGGAGAGACCGAGGAAGATATGTGATGATTATCGCAGGACATATATGAAACAACCAATGAGACATTCAAACACATATGAAACAATTTACTGGGGGTACGAAAGGAAGGAGTGAGGCAATTTAGACCGTCTATATGTTGTAGAGATCAATATTGGCATGGTAAATCATGCCCATTTTACACACAGGGTATTCAAAACGTACACTTTGCAAATGTGAATGCACAGTCGGAAGTCAGGGGACTCTTGCAGTCCCACTAACACAAAAAGGTGAATTTTCTTTCAGGTGAAAGATACCACCTGGAAGGGAAGTGAGATCTTCTATACAGTTAAGGTAGATTCAGATGTGTTCTCCCAGAACCTAAACTCCAAACCAATAAAGAACCCATTTGCCAAAGCAAATGGGTACTACCAGTTGCACACCTCCTTGTTTCTGCCTCACAGAAATATCACCTTCCCTACACATCATATATGTCCCTGTATCTCAATACAAATCTCAATACCCCCCACTCACCCATTTCAGTGTGTTTCCTTCTGATAAATCCCACTCTCTCTCCCACCACATATCTCTTTGGATCTCCCACTCATGATTGCCTGCTTTAACCATGCATTAAAAAATATCTTCTGCACTCTCCATTGGTAGCACCCACAGTGCAAAGGCTATCTGATGTCACAGTCTAAAGGAATCAGGGGCCCGATGTAGGTCGGTCGGTAACGGCCGAAAATACCGATTTTCGGCCGTTACCGAGCGGAATCGAACCATTGGGATGTAGGAGTCCGAAATCCGTCATAATCGGTAAATTACCGAATCGGTAAGTATACCGAATCGGCAAAATACCGAATCGGAAATAAACACAGAATCGGTAATTTTACCGATTCGCTAACATACAGAATCGGTAAATATACCGAATCGGCAATTCAACCGAATCGGTAATTCTACCGAATCGGCAAATCTACTGAATCGGTAATTATACCGATTCGGCAATGCTACCGAATCGGTAAAGTTACCGATTCGGCAAAATGCCGATTCTGTAAATAAGAAGTGTGAAAAATGAAGAGTGAGATGTAGGTAAGCTCAGAAATACCGATTTTGCCTAAAAATCGGTATTTAAGAGTCTGTATTTACCATGGATTGGAATCAGGTGGTAACCAGGTGCAACCTATAAAAAAGGACCCAAAATGCAATTCTTCTTGCACTATGGCGGCATTTTATGTCATTGCAAGACGGCTACGGCTACAGGAGGAAGGAGAGAGGGTATGGCTGAGACAGGAGCAGGTCTACAGGCAGAGGGTGACCCTGTGCATGCTCACAGATGCAGAGATCCTACAGAGATACAGGCTGGACTCAGACACCATTTTGGACCTTATCAGGGACCTCCAACCACTGTTGGACCACCCCACCCCAAGGGCACACGCAATCCCAACACAAGTGCAGGTGCTATGCAGCCTACACCTGCTTGCGTCTGGCAGCTATCAAAGTGTAGTTGCTGTGGCAGGAGGGGTGACCCAGAGCAGCCTGTCAAGGTTTTTCCACAGATTCCTTGACGCCATGATACAGAGGATGGACCAATACATTTCCTTCCCTGCAACCCATGCGGAACTGGTACAAACTAAAGCGGACTTTTACCAGATGGCAAGATTCCCCCACAACAGATGGCACGCACATTCCGATTTGCCCCCCTGCTGACACAGAAGTGACACCATAATTGGAAGTCAACGCACACCATAAATGTGAAGGTGATTTGTAATGCTAAGTGCGTCATCACAGACCTGGTTGCTAAATTCCCAGGGAGTACCCACGACTCCTACGTCTTCCAAAGCAGCGGCATCCATGCACGGCTGACGGCAGGGGAATTTGGTGAAGGATACCTCCTAGGTGAGACACATTGTCAGACCCCCATAACAAAAATAGCAGTGTGAAGTACATGTATGCATGTGAGTAATGTTACCCCTTTTTCTTCTAGGCGACAGTGCATATGCCCTCCGCTCATTCATACTCACCCCCTACCTCAACCCCTCAACACCCAGCCAAAGGAGGTATAACCGGGCCCACAAAAGCACAAGGAATGTGGTAGAACGGACCTTTGGCATCTGGAAAAGCAGGTTCAGATGCTTGCACAAGAGTGGAGGTGCAAGGCAGTATACCCCCATCACCTGCTGCAAGATAATAGCTGTCTGTGCAATGTTGCACAACCTTGCGGTCAAGAAGGGCACGGAGGTGGATCTGTCTGACTACGAGGACCATGACGATGACATTGCTGTGCCACAAACCCAACCTGCTGGAGTGCCAACACCAAGTGATGGCAGTTACAGGCGGGAGGAAATAACAGACAACTATTTCTGAGTGAGTACAGATGAACACACAGGTTATGGATGTGAAAAAAATAATTGTTTTAATGTTGGAAGAACGTTCATGCACTGATGTGCAACAAGTGAAAATATGAAATTGTATGTGGGGACTGGAAATTCCCCGGGTTGCCTCACCCACACAGTCATTTTCTGAAGCGCTTCACAGTGCCAATGGGATGCTGATCACCCCCTTCAGCATGGCCTGCTGCCTCTGCGGAGCGCCTGTTGCTCCTGCGCGGCTCTGACACAGCGCTAGCCGGGCTGCTGCGGCTGCTGCTGTCCCCAGCCTTGGCCACGTCCAGGGCAGGATTGGCCACTGTATTAGAAATGATGAGGGCCTCCATGGCACTGGTGATCCTGGCCATGCCCCTGGTCACCTCCGCAGTGTGTTGTTTCAGGCTCTCTTCCAAATTTACCCCTCGGCGACATAGCTGGGACGTTGCGGCGGCAAGCCGGTTAATTGCCCTGTTTTGGACACGTGCATCCCTGCGCCTTGTGTGCTCATTATGTTCCATCTTGGCACAAAGCTGTGTGATGGCGGTTGTCATGCGTCCCATTCCTGTGGCAATGTCTCTGTTTGTTTGTGCCACCTCCTTGTTGCTTGCCACCAACTCACCAAAGCCCTTTGCCATTTCTACCATTTGCAGGTTGTGTGCACGCAATTGGCAGTGGCATGCCAGGATGGATTTTGCCTGCAGGCGCTGGATTCGCACCATGCTCCCCTCAAGGCCTTGGAACACTGTGCCCTCTCTTGATGGACATGCACTGCTGGGAGTGCGTGGGCGGCGATTGGTGCTGGCCTGCTGGGTGGGCTGCTGTGCTACAGGTGTCGCTGGTGTGGGTGCTGGCGCCTGACCCGCAGCTCCCTCCATGATTGTCAATGGGGCCACAATACTCCTCCTGGCTGGTGATGTGGCAGGTGTTGGCTGGGACCGTGAGGGGGAGTTCTCAGCTGAGAACACCAATGGGGGGGATTGTGATAGGTGGGGGGAGTGGGGAAATACGAGGGCATGTACGAGGTCGTCCTCATTGACAATGGCACTGCTGTCCTCCTCCTGCGAGGCATACATGGTGCTTGGCCCTGCCACCACACTCTGCGCCGTCGCTGGAGCTGTCGCTTGTGCAGCTGATGCTCCACTGCCTGCACTGCCTGATGTTGCCCCTAGGTATAAAGAAGCATTTGTGAACTGAGTGCAAATGTCTTACAGTCACTACAATAAAAGCATTGCACATGTCACTTTCATTACTCTGATTCTTTTTTCAAGTGCCTTGCTAATTAATGTGCACTGACAAATGTTCCTACATTAGCTGGCTACATTTCCCATTATGCATTGCTCATGTATGGTGCTAGCAGTACTGTACTGGGGTTTGACTGTACATTGAGGCTATAGGGGAGGTGTCTGGTTGGGTGTGTCATGCTGCGCATGCTTCTTACCTTTTGCTGTAGCTCTGGCTGAGCTGTCCATGTCCCCTACTCCCACCACACTCTCTGTCTCGATGGTCGTGGCCACCAGTTCCTCCAGGGCAGTCAGGGGGGGCGCGGGGTTCCTGCCTCCACCGGTCAGACCTGCCTGCTCGTGGAGCTCTGACAATTACCTCTTGGTGAGGCTCCGGATGTCATAAAACCTCTTCTTGAGGTCCTCCAGGCTCCTGGGGATCACACCAACAGCATTGACCCTCTCACTTATGGCACTCCACAGTTTCCTCTTGGTAGACTCTGGGACTGTGAGGGACAGCCTCCCATAGAGCTGCCTGTGGACCCTTGCCACCTCCTCCACCAGTACTTGCAGCTCCATGCTGCTAAACTTCACTTTGCGCTTCCTCTCAGTCTTCTGGCTCTCTGAGCTGCTTGCCATTTCCACTGTCTGCTAAATCAGCTACCACTCTCTCTGCTGCTCTCTGCTGCTCCCTCTCACTGCTCAGCTCTGGCAGCCTCTCCAGAAAGTTCTGATGAGTTGCACCTGCCTGGGCAGCCACTCCCTGGTAGGGTGGGGGAGGGTGCTTCCACCTCATTGGCTGTTGTAATTGGTTTCACTTTTACTCGCTCGCCGATTCGGTATTTACCGATTCGGTATTTACCGATTCGGTATTTGCCGAATCGGTATTTGCCGAATCGGTATTTGCCGAATCGGTAAATACCGATTCGGTTTTTCCAATGCATTCCTATGGCCCTTTTGGCCCATAGGCTTGTATTGTCATTACCGATACGGTATCTACCGATTCGGAAATTACAGATTTGAAACACGCTACCGATTTTTAACGAATCTGTATTTTACCGATTTTTTTTCTCTACATCTCATTTTCCGATTTCAGAATACCAATTCGGTAAAAATCGGTATTTTAAAATCGGTAAATGACTTTTACCTACTTCGGGCCCCAGATCACATCATCCCTGCTCTTAAAGACCAGCACTGGTCCCTAGTGGTGCAGGGCATGAAGTTCAGTTTCCCGGTGCCTGTTTCAAGTCATAGGCAGAACACAGCCCAAAATACAGCCACTTGCTATTCCTCAACCACACCTCCATTGAAACCTAAGTCCTAGTAAGGCCAACCTGCTCTCACAAGACAAATTTAGTTGCAATTCCGAAGGAGCCGACATGTTGCGGGCATTGTCAGCCCAAATGTCCTGACAGGAGAAATCAACCACACTTGTCAATTTCCATAGACCATCTGAGGACTGGCCTCTTCAAGAAGAGCTTCCCTCCGGTGCTTAATTTGTGCCAGTTGTTTACGGGGCTCAGCACCGGCACTTAATTGTCAGCTCCAGCTCTAGTGACAGTCCACCATGGTAACACTGTCTTTTTAATTTTAAGATGAGAAAAACAACCGTGTTTATTAAGTCAATATAAATTGGAAATGAATAATAACAGCCTTTCCTGCCATAAATATAGTTTTCTGTAGCCTGAAATAGTCTTAATTGTCAGACATGTATGAGTGCAATGGTTAGGTATTATGTTGGTGCTGCAATTGGCAGAGCGACAGGGTATGGGTGGTGCAGACTGCAGTGGTCTTCCGAGAAGGGCCATGGCACTTAAGGTTTTACACATTAAGCACTGCTTACCTCCTTTCATTAAGCACTTGTTCTATTGATCCCCTCTTAAAAGGGACAGGGTCCCTCAGAGTACACAGAGTCCTCCTCAAGGTTGGATGAAAAAACTTGGCATCAGATCCAGGCCCTCCAACGTCAAGAACTTTCTCATTGGCCTGAAAGGGTTTATGCTTAAACAAGTTCTACCTTCTTCAAAGACTACTCTGAACAAAAACATGTCTACCTATCCTATACCAGCTGACTACAAAATCAATAAATGTCTAAATAATCTCACAAACAGGTTAAAAGAAGGATTAGAACAGTCTATTTTTTTTTCTTTAACCATAACCCAAGCATAGAGCTCTGGAGAAGTTCCGCCCGCTGGCCTCTTTGACATAGCACAGCATGCTAAGGCCTCCCTGACAACCATGACAATTCCAAGGGAGAGGAGATTGTTCTCCTTGGATAGATGTTAGAGCCCTCCCAGTAATGCCATTGCTTATGAAAAGACACCTTTCAACCTCGGCAGACTGTACATGTGGTCAGACAGAAGACTTGCTTCTTTCTTGCTGCCCTGTCCACACTCCGAAACATTAAAAGGGGAAACGACCAAGCACTGCCTCGTCAAAGAACAGCTAGAGAACAAAGCTGAGAGCATTTTTGCATGCTTGGTGACATCTCTGGGGCCACCAGAGGGCTCTGATCAAAAGCTGAACCAGAAGGGAAAAGACTCTAACGAATTAAGTCCAGCCGTGAAATGCCTCCCTTGAGCTACAAATCCGCGATTCTCACAAACTCTCAATTACACCTTTGGTGCAGCGGAAGCAGGGCCGGACTGGCCATAGCAGGCACCGGGCAATCCCCCGGTGTGCCGCACGGGTGGGGGCCAGTTTTTGGCCCCTGGGGGCCGTTTTTGTTACAGGGCCATTTTTGCAGCATAGCTGCAAAATCGTCCCTGTACCAAAATCGGCCGAAAACCGGCCCCGGCAAAGAGCTCGGCGGCACCTTCAACCCCCCCGATTGGGGAGGGGGTGGCCGGCCGAGCACTTTGCCAGGGCCGGTTGTGGTTCCCAGTCCGGCCCTAAGCGGAAGTCAGGCGAACAAGGTTGGAAGTTGGAGGAAGGCAGGCAACTCGCAGGAACAGCGAAGCAGAGCGAGACTCGGACGGCCGCAGCACCGAATCTCGCCCGTGCTTTTGAATCCGGGGGCGAGATCGGGTGAAAACGCCGAGACCCGCGGTGGACTGCGGTGGCCTGCCCTGCTTGCTGGCTCTCATTCGGGTGCCTGCCAGGTTGCCTGTGCGCGGCAGGCACCGCAACTCCTTGTCCTTGTCTAACGCGGCTGGAGAAAGATAATTGCCAAAAAAACAGCTGACTCACAGCTGACTCATAGGACCTACGAGTCAGGAGCCGCAAAAGAAAAAGAAAACTCCAGAGGAACCTCTGCATTTTTTTGTCTTTGCCGCAGGGGGACTATTGCTGGGACTGTTGTTGGCGGGGTACGTGGAGCAGGATTCATGAGGCGTGGAGATAGCCCAGTGAGTTCAGCGCTGCTGCGTTGCGCCCTGAAGCCCGCAGGGGTAGAAGCGGTGGTTGAGGTCGCATAGCTTGTTTGGATTTGTGGATAGCTTGGAGCACTTGCACACAGCTTTCCTCCTCCTGCCCTTCCTCCTGCCCTCCCGCCCTCTGCCCCTCCCCCCTTATATTAACATCAAAGACCTTGCTCATCGTGCGCCTATCTAAAAGCACCTAAACCGAACTCAGCCACCACCCCAATTGGGTGAAAGAGGAACAAGGTGGAAGAAAGTGGAGCAGGGAAAAAAATAATTATTTAAAAAATGTATTAAAATCAATTAAACAAATAACCAAATATAAGCACCCGCTGCGAAAGAGAAAGTAAATCGCCCTTGCTCACAACCAAGAGAGCAAAATGCGAACAAGGAACTCCATGCAGCTGCAAAGCTCCCATTGCCCTCACAAGACTGCTAAACGACAGAAGGCCAAGATGCTGTACCCTTATCTGGAAACGCACGGGAGTCAGATATCCCCCAGAATCAAGGGTAGTTGTCCTGAAGGAACCCTGGAAATGCACAAGGGGATTGAACTGGGCAGCCAAAGTAGTTGCCGGACACCCCGGTCAAAAGTATGCAAGAAGCTCAGGAGGAACTCCAATCAGATTGCACTCTGTCGTTAGCCAAATGGAAATGTCACGACATCAGATATTATCTTAATCGGCCGACTCAAAAAACGCACGAGAAAGTAGCCCACTCCGTGAGCTACGAGGGTCTAAGCTACAATAACCAACTCAAGGATACCGAGGAAAATCCAACAAGGACACCTCAACCGGCTCCTCTTTACCCTGATATAGTCATCCTTGGAAGGGACCCGGCCACTATAGAACTATCTTCCTCACAATTAGTCCTATTTCCCTCCCAAGAATTACCACCAAACAGTAGCCCGGATGCTTTACTGGACAAAAATACTAACCAGGCCATAACCAGCCACTTTAGTAGCGTGAAGCCCGGCAAGGCCCACCAAGAGTCACCACAGTGGTTGAAAGCTAAGGATCCAAAGGAAGGCAAAGACGCTGTACTATCACAGCACTCCGGCCATAATTTGCCAGAATCAACAATATGGATCTCGTCTGCTAGTTCAGGGAGCCCAGCACTGCAACTACTGCACCTACGAAGTCCGCTGTCAACTGAATCAGAAGTAAATCAATTAAAAGGAGCACTGGAGTCTCATACTCAAATGCTGAGATTTGACTTTCCTTCGCTTGCCTCTACTCCGCTTCTCGCCCCTCATACGTTCTTTAGCTACACTAGTCTCAATGACCCACACCAGCTTGAGACAAAAGTTAATGCCCCTTTGACGGACACTGACAACAGCCATGCCGGCAACAAAGCTCCTAACTCACAAAAAGACCTGAACAAAAGTCTTCAAAAGAAACGATCATTGTCAATTAGCAACTATTCTGATGCAATCTCACCTCTATCACATCCTCAGACTCAGGACAACAACCTCTCAAAAATAGAACCTTGGCTTAAGGAACCACTCGACACTTAAGCCATGTACAAGGTTGAGGCACTGGTTTTAGCTACTAATCAAGCCTTGAACTCAATGGCCAGTGCTGCTCACATGCATGCAGATAAATTAGATGCTCAGATAAATATTTTACATCTGGTAGCAGATTCAATAATCAGAATGGATGCAAAACTTGACCAACTAAACAAACGGATACGCAGAGCCCAAAATAATGTAGAAACAAACAAAAATCAAAGTCAAAACCAATGTTACAGTGAATGTACCTGCAACCTGATACTAAAAATATTAGAAACACTCCCGGAAGTAATATCCTCATTAATCGAAGATCTGAAGAATGAGGCATAAAGACGGACACAGAAAACCATCTCTCCACCATTACTTCAAAGTCACACAAGAGACAACGCAACTGATAATAGGTCTAACCACCAGACGCAAGATTGTGAACTCTTTGATGCTCACGAGCAGCAGCTCACCATTACACAAGAGCATTTAGCCAGAACCTCAAAAGGTGCAGTTGACCATGATCACATATGCAATTTTAACAAAACACAAATAATAAGAGACTTAGATAACACCATCCAATCTAATCCCACAAAAGACACAGGCAACGTGATGAACTCCATAGTGCCAACCAATATGATCAGCTTACCATCCACACAAGGACAACTCCTGTCCAGGAAAAATAAGAAGAAATTAAAGAAACTAAATAACGCCAGGAAAAAGGACAGCACGTTATTACGCTGGCTTAAAACTGAAGACAGTGAAACAGCCAACTCAACCAAGGTTCCTAGCGACAACATCCACGGAAAAGGAACTCTAACCATTAAATCCCAGGAAGGTACCATTGAAACGCTAGGTGTGGTCCAAATTAAGGTCGACATTGGCCAATTCACCGTGCAAGATCAGGTGGAGATCCTTGAGAAACGAATGGAAAAAAGAAACCAAAAAACGCAGTGGAAAATCTTTTAACACCCTGGATAAATCAATAAAACCTTTCAGCAATTGTCCCTTGCTTAAAAAAGGTGTAGAAAAGCCTTTGGGCTGGGGTTCCACGAACAAACTCACACGTAATCACAACCTAGTACAACCACCCGAATCAAAGGAGGAAGATATGAAACCAAAAACAAACACAGAGGAGAGAGCAAAACAAATCAACCTGAGGGACGACTGGGAAAAAAGTCAAAATGGGAAGACCTCGCCCGCCCCCATGACAACCGTACATAGGCTGCAGCCCGAACAAGACAGCCTAAGAGGGGAAGATCTCTCTTTTAATGCCTGCCTACACATCTCTAAAGTAAACAGATTAGAAAGCTTAAACCAACCACCCAAGGAAAATAGATCAGAAGGCCTAAATCAACCGCCAAAGGAAAAGATGCCCTGTGAAACCCTAATGGTAAATGCTAATCAACGGCAGAATAAAATCTTCTTTAACACTGGAGAAGTAACCAAGTTGACCCAAGTAAGCACTACATTATTACTTCACCCAGAGTATGAATCTCAAGGGAAATTGGACATCCTCAATAGAGGAAATATTCTAAAGCTGTGTCAGAACCTTTCTGGATTAGAAAATATGAAAACCACTGACATCGAAAGCGTGGCTTTTGTCGCCCCAGAACAGGGCCAGACAAACGAAGCAACAGTAGTGACCTTACAAAATAAAGACATGGCCTTGGCATTAATGAACAACATAAATCAATTGAACGACTGGGGCATTCAGATTAGCTTTGTCACCAAACCCAAGTACCCAGCTTCCTTAAAAGACATAGCAGTCAATCCTTCAATGGCTCATAACAATAACCATTTGTCCGACAACAACATAATTACTCAGCAACGTATTTCAGTTTTGTGTGGCTCCCTAGCAGGAACCTTAACAGCATCCTGGAAAGAGAACCTGTTGCACATAATGACATTCGGAGTGGGAGGTCCTCATCAATACGCTCTCAAACGACAGAACTCCCAAGACTGGTCCTGGCTATCCCAGGCCTTAGGGTAAAACACAGAGCATCCCGGTCGAACAGAAGCCCAACATGGATGTCACACACCATCTTAGAATTTGTTTCTGGTACATCCGCGGGCTAACAAAGTAAAAAACAGAACGCCCAAGCACTCATTTTATGAAGAATCAGGATATCATTGCCTTGCAAGAAACATGGTCCCTGGAGGAAATCGCCTGGGAGGACTTCACCGTGTTTGAATCCCATGCAACACCATCTTTAATAGGTGGCCATGCCTCAGGAGGAGTGTTGATCGCCATACAGAACAAGCTGGTCATAAAATCCTCCTAACTGTGTGAAGGGCAGGGAGATTATATCTTTGTTAAAATTCTGACCCAGTGCTTGGAAAAGAACAAATTGAGACAACGAATAATGATCCTTGGTTTTGTCTACCTGCATCCTTCTAAAATCAAGCGAGAGGCTACACTGAGTAAAATTCTTCCAGCCCTGAAAGACCTCTCCTCCCATTATCCAAACGCTATATGGCTAATAATGGGTGATTTTAATGCCAACTTAATGGAGGCAGGCTCGGACCTCTCCCTTCAGTTCACATTGAACAAACAATTGTGGGCCATTCCGGAGATAAGGTCTAAGTACCAACGGAAGGAAAGTCAAGGGACAAAGATGGCCACGTACTTAAACGTATTAGGTCTCCGTTTCCTAAACGGAAGACTCAATACAGACGTGCCTGCTGCATACACCCATATGTCTTTCGCTAATATGGCCACTTTGGATTATATGTGGATTTCAGTTGCCCTCTTCCATCTTGCCCAGGAATTTG
This sequence comes from Lissotriton helveticus, assembly GCF_964261635.1. Taxonomy (NCBI): domain Eukaryota; kingdom Metazoa; phylum Chordata; class Amphibia; order Caudata; family Salamandridae; genus Lissotriton; species Lissotriton helveticus. The sequence goes on from NC_136061.1 coordinate 1,789,877,407, forward strand.
AGGTAATTCCCTCGCCGTAAAGCGATCACGCCGTTTTAACGTGCACATTTTCTTCCCGGCACTGCCATCACCCAACACATAATCTGCTCGGGAAAGAAGAAAATCTTGTGATTGTAAGAAAGCTACGGTGGACAGTGGACAACCAGGAAATAATGGAAGAGAAGGTGGACGCTTTTTTGGTCAAATTGAATCAGGAGCATAGTGATCAATTGACCGCATTGTCATGGGAAACAGCAGTGTTGGACCTCAGAGAAAAGCTATCCACGAAAAGACCAAATAATTGCACTCCAATCACATCTTGTATCTCTGAACATAAGCAACTTACAACAAGTATTAAGCGCAAATTAAATAACCTTCTGTGCAGGCGCTCCTATAATGACACAGATTACAAATTCCTGCGAGATAAAATAGCAATCACTCGAAAGGAATATAGGAAAGCAAGGTTCATTTCTCAGAAAATGAAAGAAGAACGTCACTGGGCAAAAGCCCACAAAATTATAAAATCAAAGGACCAAAGACGATTCTGGAGCTGGGTAAACAAAGGTGTCAGTTCTGTCCAACCCCCCACAGTGACTAATATATCTCCTGTTGAATGGGAGGCCTACATTGAAGCACTCTATGTAGAACCAGCAAGTTCCAAATGGCCAAACCCCCTTAGTCTTAGTCACACAAATTCCAATCTTGAAGCGGAACCCAACATTAATATAAACCTCAAACCAAGTGGCACCTATAATAAAGAAAATGCGCCTAAGAGAGAGCACCAGGCCCAAATGGCATACCAACACAGATATACAAAGTATCCGCACAAAAGTGGGCCACTCTGCTGGCCACCCTATTCGAGGCAACCAGAATGGGTAGGCTCATTCCGGATTCTTGGAGAGGATCGTTTCTCGTCCCCATCCACAAAAAAGGCTATCAGGCTGATCCCAACAATTATCGGATGATAGCCCTACTTGACGTGGAAGGAAAGGTCCTACTTCAAGAACTGACAACCTGGAAAGATCGTAAATTAATACCTTTTACACAAACCGGATTCCAAACGGGCTGTCACATCGAAGACAATTTGATCTGTCTAACTCACATGAATGAAAGCACACTCGCTACCAAAGGAAAATCGTTATATCTGGGTTTCATTGATTTCCAAAAAGCCTTTGATAGTGTTGTTTTGCCCAAACTTTGGGAAAAGTTAATAAAATGGGGCATCCCACAGCCCCTCCTGAAAGCTCTCATAGCCCTATATACCGACACTAGGGTAAAAATAAGAGTTTCCTCAAGATGGTCAACCACCAATAAAATCATGACTAATAAAGGATTAAAGTAGGGATGCATATTGGCACCTTTACTTTTCCATCTATATTTAGCCTGATTGTTTGGCCCTTTCCTGAGCATTCCCACCACGAATTGATTCTACTAAAATTCAATCAATGCAAGATGCTGACCACACAATCCTCCTCGATCAAACCCAGGTGGGACTGCAAATACTTTTCGATTCTCTGGTACAGTATTGTAAAACTAACGCTCTGGAGATCAACATCAGCAAAACTAAGGCAATGATAGTTTCGCGCTCACGAGCCGGAAAGCACTCCTGGTACATTGAAGGGAAGCCAATAGAGATAGTGACCGCCTACAAGTATCTGGGAATTTGGATAGACCATAAAGGGAGACCAGCGCAACATATTATGGCAATGCAGGGAGTGGCCCGCAGTTTGGAGGGGGCTTTTGTAAGAACCAAGAAAGCCCTTCACTCCCCAGATTTTTCACCGCTAATTAGGGTGATAGGCGCCAAATTTCTGCCGACAATAGCTTTTGGCGCCATAACTTTCAAAGACAAAATGCTTACCTGGCTTGACAGAGCCCAGTAAATGTGCTTTCGCAGGGTCTTTCACCTACCCAACTCGACCTCTCATGCCCAAATTTGCATGGAGTTCTCGTTGTCATCTCAACACTGGGTAATTAAAGCAAGATTCATTGCCTATTGCTTAAAAGCCAAAAAGGCTTGTGAGCTTACACTAAAAAGCTGCATACGGTCACTATTAAACAATCCCAGCACTCCTTGGAACCAATTTTTAACATTCTGCTTGGATGCACTAGATGTCCAAGACATATGGACAAGCTCACTGCCTATCGGGCCAATCACAAAAATCTTGACCAAACAAGCAAAGATCTTGTCATTTAAACACGATGTTAGTCAGAAAGAAATTCCCTTTGGATAAGGTAACAATAGTACAAAAATACTTTCAAACAACCATTTGAGCCACCCATATAACACACAGAAGCAATGTAGACAGATGAAATCAACCATATATGTGAAAACACTCTAAAAATATTTTTAAATTATAAAAACAATTTATTAAGGATACATTACATAAAAACAGAATCAGAAAATGGGAAACACACAAAGACGGTTCAATAATCAATAAAAGACCACATTCAAATAAAAAGGAGTATACAGGGAAAAAGGATAGAACTCAATAAAAAAAGAGAGCAGTTTTGAATTCCTCCTTAGTTTGTATTCCCAGATTCCCTCCTTAGGCGTCGACGCGTTTCGGCGGAGTATTCATTTTAATCCGCCTTCATCAGGACAGTAATAGAGTTTCCCAAATAAATTCTGAAATTAAATAAAACCAGTCTTAAGCTTACTTGCTAGAGACGGAAGATCCACTTAATATATAGAAATCTAATAACACTATTACAACCATAATGTTTCCAACTCATTATGTTAACACATATATACATTGCTTCCAAACAAACAACACATAGTATATCCATCATGCTCATATAGATATGCAGGATTCATAATCTGACAATATTACTACAACATTTTTGATAATAATCACATCATTTAAGGACATTGAAATACATCTTTCCAGACTTTAGAAAGAGTTCAGGAACATGTGTTTTTCCATGAGTATTGGTATACTACATTAATCAGTGCTTACTATACTAGAGGTGGCACGGAAATAGCGCAATGATACATCACCTACCTCAGACACTAGATAAGTCTAACAGATATTGTAAGGGGTATTCGGCCTCCTTATCGTCAACTCAAGATATTCGTCCAGCGAATTCGTCTTTCTTTTATATATTAGAGAGACACCTATTTAGAAAAAATGAATATATAGAGATGGTTGGCCCTCTGCGTACCATAGCTCAGGATTTACAAGGAACTTAGCTCATGTGTATCCATTTATCAAAAAACAACTTAGTGCTCTCAGCAATTTACCTATGCCCATTGGTTTGTGCGTTTGACAAAAATAATGTCTCAGCTTATGTCTGACATAGATACTATAGTTGGGCAGAGAAGGAGGTAAATGTTTATAAAAAGCAGGGGGGCAACCTCAGTTGTAAGCTTGCTGGGTAATGATACCCCAGTGCTATTGCAGACATTCTTCCGTTTATTTAAGCAGACAATTATTTTTTATTATTATCAAGTACTTACTATTTAAAAATTGGAGGTATAAGGCGTAAATACGTCTATCTCACTCATCGAGTTCTCCAGCTGACTGGCTGGTAGCTGAGGAAATACACAATAGCAGACCATTAATGACTGGCTGCTATGAAGTAAGAAATATTTGCTATGCCGAATTCTAGAGACATACTTACAAATAATTAAAAAGCTAGTGCATGAGCACGCAGTAGTGAGGTATTCGATTCCCGCTTTCGTCTTATTAATCAGGCTTTTACACACTTTGTTACAGCGTGGGTTCGGGAGGTAGGATCCAAAGATACCCGCTGTACGAAGAAAACCTCTCTGTAAGCCCTGCATATTATGACAAGAAAAGGGCAGGTATACTCGTTACCAGCGTGTTAATAAAACCGTTAACGCAATATAATCTAAAGCCCCCAACAGTGCAGTTACCTTCTTTAGTCTTTTTAATCAGGTTTCTACACAATTGGTGTCAGCATGGGTTCAGGGAATATGATCCAAATATACCCGCTGTGCGAGGGAAACCTCTCTGTACGCCCTGCACGTCATAACGAGAAAAGAGCAAATATACTCGTTACAAGCGTATGCGTATAACGCTAACGCACTATTGTCTAAAACCACCATTCAATGTGTTTACCTTGGGTGCTGTGGTCCCGGACGTCCTGCGTGCTTTTGTTCGTCTTCCCGGCTAGCATCGTTAGGGGAAGAGACGCGACTTTAAATACCCAGCATTTACGCGGGTGATTGTTGATGACGAATGCGGAAACAGTAAAACGGGAAAACAGACTGCCCGTGCTAGTAACGTTCGTGTATAATGCATTGTTATTATTATTTTAAATTGTTATGAAGTTCTACAAAAACTAATACAGCGGTTGATATTATTTTACTTATCAGCCGAAAGTCTACATGAACTAATTAAAAAGAAAAATTCTTATATTCGTTTTACTTTAAGTTTATAGTTATTTAAAATAGTCGCTAATGAAAATGTCATATGTGAAGGTCATTATTTTAAACATAAACCCTAAATACTCCGGGCATCAAAGTTGTGTTTACAGAGTGATCTATTTATGTGGAGGGGAGCACCGTTCTCTATATTATACCTGATACGTCCAAATGTAGATGGTATGAGCAAATTATGTAGCCAATAGGAGCATCTAAGAATCAGTGATTGTCCTATATAGCTCCAATAATCCGTTCCCACTCTTCTCTTGAATTAAGGCCCTTCTTAACAGTGTCCAGAAAAGAGATGTACCATTGCTCCCTTTCCTTTCTCCTTGCGACCATATTTCCACCTCTTTTACCAATTTTAATTTTTTCTAGTATAAACCAGCCAAATTCTGAATCCTTATGGCCCCTTTCTAAGAAATGGGCCACGATTGGAGCAGTGATTTTTTCCATTCTCACGGCTGATCTATGCTCCTGAAGTCTTGTTCGTACTTCTCTCCCTGTTTCTCCAACATAGGGTAGGCCACACGGGCATAGCAGTAGATAGATGACATTTTTACTCCTACAATTGTTGTGGGTCTTGCATGTTATTTTTCTCAGATTACAGACAATCTCAGGTCCCACAATACATTGATTACACATATTGCAATTTCCACATTTTGTTGTACCGGTCACCTTTGTGCCATCAATAGTTCTCTGTTTTTCAACTAGTTCATCCCTGTAGGTGTGAACCAATAGATCACGCAAATTGCTATTCTTTTTGAATGCAAATAATGGCCTTTCTAATAAAACATCTTCTTCGTGGTTCAGAATGTGCCAATGTCTGTTTACAACGTTTTTTATTTGGTTGCTCATATTTGAGAATTTACTGACAAATACAACCTTGTTAAGGGGCTTCTTTTCCTTAGGGGTATTGTGAATCAAGGCATCCCGATCAAAGAAACGTGCCCTTTTCATAGAGTTTGAAAGGAGTTTTTTTGGGTATCCCCTATCTTTCAACTTAGATTTAAGGACTTCAGCATGTTTATAGTAGTCATTCAGATCTGAACAGTTTCTCCGAAGACGGAGAAACTGGCTAAAAGGAATACTTTCCCTTTGGGATTTTGGGTGGAAACTTGAAAATTCCAACAATGTAGTCTTCGCCATTGGCTTTGTATATAATTCTACTGCCAAGATTCCATCCAAATAAAAAACGTTGTAAACAGACATTGGCACATTCTGAACCACGAAGAAGATGTTTTATTAGAAAGGCCATTATTTGCATTCAAAAAGAATAGCAATTTGCGTGATCTATTGGTTCACACCTACAGGGATGAACTAGTTGAAAAACAGAGAACTATTGATGGCACAAAGGTGACCGGTACAACAAAATGTGGAAATTGCAATATGTGTAATCAATGTATTGTGGGACCTGAGATTGTCTGTAATCTGAGAAAAATAACATGCAAGACCCACAACAATTGTAGGAGTAAAAATGTCATCTATCTACTGCTATGCCCGTGTGGCCTACCCTATGTTGGAGAAACAGGGAGAGAAGTACGAACAAGACTTCAGGAGCATAGATCAGCCGTGAGAATGGAAAAAATCACTGCTCCAATCGTGGCCCATTTCTTAGAAAGGGGCCATAAGGATTCAGAATTTGGCTGGTTTATACTAGAAAAAATTAAAATTGGTAAAAGAGGTGGAAATATGGTCGCAAGGAGAAAGGAAAGGGAGCAATGGTACATCTCTTTTCTGGACACTGTTAAGAAGGGCCTTAATTCAAGAGAAGAGTGGGAACGGATTATTGGAGCTATATAGGACAATCACTGATTCTTAGATGCTCCTATTGGCTACATAATTTGCTCATACCATCTACATTTGGACGTATCAGGTATAATATAGAGAACGGTGCTCCCCTCCACATAAATAGATCACTCTGTAAACACAACTTTGATGCCCGGAGTATTTAGGGTTTATGTTTAAAATAATGACCTTCACATATGACATTTTCATTAGCGACTATTTTAAATAACTATAAACTTAAAGTAAAACGAATAAAAGAATTTTTCTTTTTAATTAGTTCATGTAGACTTTCGGCTAATAAGTAAAATAATATCAACCGCTGTATTAGTTTTTGTAGAACTTCATAACAATTTAAAATAATAATAACAATGCATTATACACGAACGTTACTAGCACGGGCAGTCTGTTTTCCCGTTTTACTGTTTCCGCATTCGTCATCAACAATCACCCGCGTAAATGCTGGGTATTTAAAGTCGCGTCTCTTCCCCTAACGTTGCTAGCCGGGAAGACGAACAAAAGCACGCAGGACGTCCGGGACCACAGCACCCAAGGTAAACACATTGAATGGTGGTTTTAGACAATAGTGCGTTAGCGTTATACGCATACGCTTGTAACGAGTATATTTGCTCTTTTCTCGTTATGACGTGCAGGGCGTACAGAGAGGTTTCCCTCGCACAGCGGGTATATTTGGATCATATTCCCTGAACCCATGCTGACACCAATCGTGTAGAAACCTGATTAAAAAGACTAAAGAAGGTAACTGCACTGTTGGGGGCTTTAGATTATATTGCGTTAACGGTTTTATTAACACGCTGGTAACGAGTATACCTGCCCTTTTCTTGTCATAATATGCAGGGCTTACAGAGAGGTTTTCTTCGTACAGCGGGTATCTTTGGATCCTACCTCCCGAACCCACGCTGTAACAAAGTGTGTAAAAGCCTGATTAATAAGACGAAAGCGGGAATCGAATACCTCACTACTGCGTGCTCATGCACTAGCTTTTTAATTATTTGTAAGTATGTCTCTAGAATTCGGCATAGCAAATATTTCTTACTTCATAGCAGCCAGTCAGTAATGGTCTGCTATTGTGTATTTCCTCAGCTACCAGCCAGTCAGCTGGAGAACTCGATGAGTGAGATAGACGTATTTACGCCTTATACCTCCAATTTTTAAATAGTAAGTACTTGATAATAATAAAAATTAATTGTCTGCTTAAATAAACGGAAGAATGTCTGCAATAGCACTGGGGTATCATTACCCAGCAAGCTTACAACTGAGGTTGCCCCCCTGCTTTTTATAAACATTTACCTCCTTCTCTGCCCAACTATAGTATCTATGTCAGACATAAGCTGAGACATTATTTTTGTCAAACGCACAAACCAATGGACATAGGTAAATTGCTGAGAGCACTAAGTTGTTTTTTGATAAATGGATACACATGAGCTAAGTTCCTTGTAAATCCTGAGCTATGGTACGCAGAGGGCCAACCATCTCTATATATTCATTTTTTCTAAATAGGTGTCTCTCTAATATATAAAAGAAAGACGAATTCGCTGGACGAATATCTTGAGTTGACGATAAGGAGGCCGAATACCCCTTACAATATCTGTTAGACTTATCTAGTGTCTGAGGTAGGTGATGTATCATTGCGCTATTTCCGTGCCACCTCTAGTATAGTAAGCACTGATTAATGTAGTATACCAATACTCATGGAAAAACACATGTTCCTGAACTCTTTCTAAAGTCTGGAAAGATGTATTTCAATGTCCTTAAATGATGTGATTATTATCAAAAATGTTGTAGTAATATTGTCAGATTATGAATCCTGCATATCTATATGAGCATGATGGATATACTATGTGTTGTTTGTTTGGAAGCAATGTATATATGTGTTAACATAATGAGTTGGAAACATTATGGTTGTAATAGTGTTATTAGATTTCTATATATTAAGTGGATCTTCCGTCTCTAGCAAGTAAGCTTAAGACTGGTTTTATTTAATTTCAGAATTTATTTGGGAAACTCTATTACTGTCCTGATGAAGGCGGATTAAAATGAATACTCCGCCGAAACGCGTCGACGCCTAAGGAGGGAATCTGGGAATACAAACTAAGGAGGAATTCAAAACTGCTCTCTTTTTTTATTGAGTTCTATCCTTTTTCCCTGTATACTCCTTTTTATTTGAATGTGGTCTTTTATTGATTATTGAACCGTCTTTGTGTGTTTCCCATTTTCTGATTCTGTTTTTATGTAATGTATCCTTAATAAATTGTTTTTATAATTTAAAAATATTTTTAGAGTGTTTTCACATATATGGTTGATTTCATCTGTCTACATTGCTTCTGTGTGTTATATGGGTGGCTCAAATGGTTGTTTGAAAGTATTTTTGTACTATTGTTACCTTATCCAAAGGGAATTTCTTTCTGACTAACGTCAACTGTGGAACCCCATCCCTTTGGTTTCGGGGTCCCTCTCTCTTTTATTAGAGATTTAAACACGATGCCCTAACCGTGAAGAATCTCTCTCATGGCACTTGGGCCTCAAAACTATATGGCCCTAAAACTCCACCATACTACTTGTCCTCATCCATGAAACCACAAGTGAAACAACATTTAACGAGATTACGTGTTGGCCTAATCCCGCTGAGGGCGTATAAGTATGGTCGGAGATTCAAGGAAGATGTGTTCACACAGTGCCGTTTCTGTAAGAGCGGGGAAGAGTACTTAATCCACGTCCTGTGCATCTGCAGAACCCTACTCCCTTGACGAACCTTTTTGTTGCTTCCAATTTAGCGGGCCCTGAACGTCCGGACATGCCAAGAAGCTCTAAAAGAGTGTATTAGAGGCGACTCAGTTCAGATGGCCGCTCGTTTTGTAAAATTCATGACTGAGATTAATCTCCCGCTAACAGAAGACTCTCACTAAGAACTCTTGCCCTACTAGATATAAACTACCTTGCTCTCATCAACACCATAAAAAAAACAAAAACATAATATGGGCTGAGTTTTAATTGTGTTTTGAATGTATTGCAACTGTTAGAAGGTGATCTCAGGGGACCACCCTGGGACCCACCTCCCAAAGTACAAAGACGAGCACTGGCGGGAGACTTCTCAGGGGGAGAGTCTCGAATCTAGGATCGTACACACTATACCAACACCACACGACAAAGAGACACCACACCGTAGTTTCTTTAGAACGTTTCTTTATCTCGTACTTCAAGAGATCTTTATGATCGGCAAGGGCAGGTATATACAGAGTAGAGCAAGGGCTCCAAAGAGTCTCGGTCCAGGTAGGGGTAGCGGGACAGTCTTAAGGTTCAGGGTCAATAACGGTGCCAATCCGGCGCACAGCTCTCAATCCTCGAGCCAGGGGATACGATGCGATCTGTGGGGTCCAGCCGGACCAGGAGAGTCAGCGAGCCGCGAGGTGCTCAGCAGGGCTCAAGCAAGATGCTGGAGGTCTTTACGATCTTCAGGGGAGCCGCGAGTCACTCAGCAGGGCTCAGATGTTCCAAAGTTGCAGGGGAGCCGCGAGTCACTCAGCAGGGCTCAGATGTTCCAAGTTCAGGGGAGCCGCGAGTCACTCAGCAGGGCTCAGGTGTTCTAAAGTTGCAGGAGAGCCGCAAGTCACTCAGCAGGGCTCAGATGTTCCAAGTTCAGGGGAGCCGCGAGTCACTCAGCAGGGCTCAGGTGTTCTATAGGGCAAGGGAGCCGGGAGTCACTCAGCAGGGCTCTCGTCGTTCCAGAGTCGAATCTGTCGATAGTCCCGGAGCATCCCTAGTTATAGGACTGCTCCTCTTTGATCTCCGGGTCCTGGTCGGCAGGGGTCTTAGCACCTGGGGGCCGCTTATTGGGGTTCCTGACATGCGGCCCTTTGATTCATTCATGTCAGGTTCGGGAGGAGTCCCAGACACACCGCAGGCGTGGAGTCAGCTCTCAGGGTGGCCGGAGGGGCGATCGAAACCCATCGTTCGAGGGGAGGTCAGAGGTGTGAGAGAGACTGCTCCTCCCTCTCTCACTGAAGGGGAGCGCGCCGTCCTCCAGCCAGGGTGGCGCCTCTCGGCCTAGGCCGCGCTGGATCGGGCGGCCATCTTAGGTGCCGGGAAGTGGGCACATAGGGCCTACGGGCCGGGAAGATGGAGGCCCGGACGAGGCAGTCCGGGGATGGTTGTGGGTAACATGGAGGGACGGGTCGGCTAGGCCGGGGGACTCAGGGGTCTGTTGTGGTGTACAGCTCGGACGGGGGTTGCTACGGGTCAGGGAGGACCACGCCACGAGGCCGGGTCTAACAGCAACAAATTTAATTAATTGTGCAAATAAAATACTTACTTACTCTCAATTACATTTCCAGTTACTTTTTTGAGACATGTGGTCTAAATCTGGACTACGAGAGAACAAAACCTTGGAACTGGAATTTCGAGCAGCACTCATGAATCCAACAGAAAATACACTATTTTACAAGCTTTCAAATTAGTCTCTTAATTTAGCTTTTTTTCGCTTTTTTCGCTTTTTTTGCTTTTCTTCTTTCCTTTTCTTTCCCTTCTGTTCTCTATATTCTGAAATAGTTCCTGTATGTATATTTAATATTGTAGATCTTGTGAAAAAACATTAATGGTGAAAGCATATGTTAATACGTTCAAACTCACAAACTGTTTAACAGACAGATGACGCTAGTACAACTGCACACCCAAGACTTATTGATCGGTTCCCGCATTTTCGCCGGCCATTTTAATACACTCAGGTTATAGTTAGTAAAAGCACATTGTCAAGCTTCCCCTCGATACTAAATATGTTGTGTAATGCAAATATTAATGGACAAAACATGTTGATTAATTAATTACAAGTTATTTTGAGAGGGCTGAATATGAGCACGTTTCTGTCCATATGAAACCTTTGCTCGATCACCTCTGCAAAAGATGCGAGGAAATGAATCTCTGTGAGACATGTGGGGCGACAAATGAGATGTGCAAGGTAGATAACAAGTAAATATTTTAGGAGCAGACTGAGGGAAACATGAGAGAAATATCTAGAGAGAGGTGTAAGACCCCAAGGAAAAGATGATAGTGGATTCCTGGGATGTGTGAGAGAGGGTCACATGAGGAGCGTTTAGCAAGAACACCCAGCCATCCACTGAGCTATACTAAGGAGAGCTAAGAGAGACACCGAGATACATCTATATGGGAAACACAGGGAGACACATGAGAGGGAGACTCCTCAAAGGGTAGTGACAGTATCAGCAGACCCAGGGAGATGACTCTTCCATTGTAATCTGCAGTCATGTTCAGCAAAGACTTTTGTTGGGGTGCGGGCAGAAGCTGTAGTCTTTCAAGTGTTGGCTTTCAGCAGTGGGATGGATCTCATAGGCATTGTTTTCAAACTTTCTGACTGGTCAATGTTGATATGTGTGGTCCGTGTGTGTGTTGTCGATAGTTTTAGTAGCTTGCACTCCATCAAGACGGTGGACCTTATAACTGTCCACGGAACCTGATAGTCTGGATCCTCTGAGAAAAACAGAAACTGCCCCCTATCTCCGATTCCATACTGTGCACCCTACGAGTATGGAATCCATCAGTCTTTGTGATGGACATTTTCCATTGGTGGGTGCTCCTAAGAGGGCAGTGGGGGATTATTCCTTCAGAATATCAAAAATGTAATATCAACCTGCCAAGTATATGTGGCCAAAATTTCGATGACCACAATATAACGAAGATAGGTATAAGTAGTTAAGTATACATTTACTGTGTACATTAACAATACACATATCTTCATAGATGTGGAGTTAAATAGTAAATCAGTACTTACCTACAGTTAACCTTTTGCAATATATTGGTGGCCAATATTTTGACCCTCTGTGTCGTGACATAGAACTCTCCAAACCGTTCCAACGATATTCTTGACCTCGGTATTCTTTACCTTCGATATTTCAGACTCGATATTTCGGTAGGTCGATATTACAAACTCGATATTTAGACTGTGTACCTCCTAATGCACTAGACACCCACTCAAATAAGTAAGGATATTCTACATTGCTACCATACAATGAGCATAAGGTAAATGTGGGAATCCCTGGGACTCTGCAGCCAGCAATAACCCATCACCCTAGTGCATCCACCCGGACTTGAGTAAATTGAATAGATTTGTTACAGGTTAAATGTGCTTGTGCGAGTACCTTGGGTCTTTGCCCCCACTATTCTGTACCTAAGATTCTTTAAGAGACAATTCTGTGTATCCTCTAAGTGGGTTTCTTGCAAACAGACAATTTATGCCTTCAACAGTTGCAGCCCTTGTGACACCATCTGTCTGTTTTTTAACATTGTTTAATCCACAAATATTTACCATAGCTATCCGTAATCTCCCCAAACTTGTGGTCTCTTTAACCTGCAGCATGAAGTGATTCTTCACTGCATAAGCAAACACACCAAAACAAACCAACAAAAAATGAACCCTACAAACTGTTGCCTTTCTTTGTCCCTCCATATCCCCCTTTGTGTGATCCACCCCCTCCCTCCTACCCTCCAAACAAGCAAGCAATCAGGCATAGCCTGAGCGATGAGCGTTTGACCCACTGCCTCACTGTTCCTCTCTTTCCATTGCGGGTACACAATCTGCATCCGATTGCCCAGTCCCATTAATCATCATTACACCCAGAGGTACGTAATATAACAATCCTCCATTCATTAGGGAGGGTCTTTTCCTTCCTCCTTTCTCTTGATTTCCTCTAGACACTCCTGTGCTTGGACCTGTGAGGTAAAGCTATGAATGGTTCCTTTAAACTTAATCTTGAGTGTAGCAGGATGCTGGAGAAAGACCTCAGCCCCTATTTTTTAAAGGGATGAAACAGTTGCCCTAGGCCCCATCGTGGTTCTACTGTTGCATGAGCAAAGTCAGGCTTGACACTGAATGATACACCATCACAAGAGTTCGGACCAATAGGGCAGACTTGATCATAAATGAGTTGCCTCAATACAAAGTTGCCGAAAAATACCATCATAGCTCTAGATCTTTCCTTCATACTTTGCAGGTGTTTCTTCAAGGTTAACGGAAATCGATGAGCTCGTTGGATTTCAGAGTCCCAGTTCACTTGGTCAGGGAATGCACCTTTCAGTAGGTTCACCATATAGGCTCTAGGGTCCTTCCAGAATCCCTAAAATGTGAAGTTGTTTCTTCGCTGGCAATTTTCTTGATCTATGAGCTTGAACATAACGTCGGACATAGCTGTGCCTTGAGTAGTAATTTATGACTTCAGGAATTTATCCACAGCTTTCAATACCTCTGTCCATGTTTCAACAGAAGTTAATCGCTCAACAACTTCTCTGCATGTTTCATTCAACTTACAGATCCCCGCTTGCACATTTTTAGCAGCAACTCTTGCGAGGGTTCTTTAGACTGTATATCCATATTCGAACCGTCTTCAACACCGTCTTACTGCGGCACTATCTGGGTGTCAAAATAGTCCCATTGTAACTGTTTTCCGGCACTCCCCTTCTGGCTTTCTTTCCTCTTTTGCTTTTTGGAGGACTTCTCCTTTGTGTTGCTTGAATATTCTCAGTCGGTGTGCTACTGCTGGAATCCAAAAAAGCCTCATTGCTTGAGGAACTATTTTCCTGCCTAGCAGAGTTTGAGTCATCTGTTAATGAGAAGAACTTCTCTCCTGGGAGGTTGGGAGAAAAGGCCGCCCTACGCTGACATATGAAGCTAGAGGACCCTGTACTCAGAGGTGTATTGTGTTTCGAGTCTCCAGGGCCTTCCTTCATTCTGACAGCTTCCTTACAATCTACTCCTTGCGCTACATACTCCTCCATGGTCATCTGGTACCCCCCTACTGAGCTCTCCAGGCCATATTCCGATATAGCGGCTAGGGGCACAGTAGCATTAAATTTTACATCTCACATCCCATGGGCTCTCATCCCGACTGTATCCTTTTTGTCTATGCCACAGTCCGCAGACTCCTCTGTCTGCTTTTCATCCCCCCCTCCTCCAACAATACGTTGCTTTTTCGGAAAATCACAGATAGACATGCAAACATTGAAGCAACAGTGGTTTGTGCAGAACCCCCTTTTACCTGTAACGTGGACTTAGTTTCTGTCTTTCTTGCTCCAGTCTCGCTCATCACTTTGCTGAGTCCACTGCGCAGCCTCAGCTCAGGGATCACTCCATTAGCATCTACGGGATGACGACTTCTCGTGAACATCACTCCACCACTGGGAAATCCGGTAGTCAGCAACTTCCCAATTCTTGTGCCTTTAGACATCATGAGCCGGCTCAGCAGTTCTCCTCGGATACGCCGTAGCCACCAACCTCAGCTGGCTAAGATTGAGTGTCACACAGACGCGCCCACTGTGGTTCGCAGCAGGACCTCCCGACACAAAGCGCACAGTAAGCAGTTCACCAAGCCCAGGCTGAGCACTCGATCGGCACACTACTGAACAATGGAGAGCGACGGTGAGCGGTGCCGCAGTTAGTCACACACCATCTTTCCCCTCTATGCTATCACCAGTTCATTCTTAATGTTTGTCGAATTTGGTCTTTGTGACAACTTCGTCTTGAGGAACTCTTATATTTTTCTCTCTCTATCTTTTCAGTAGGTAATCCAGGTTCCCAACTGGAGTCCCTCGAAAGAAGAATTAACACAAGTATACATACATAGGTATACTGCATTGGGATTCCTCAATTTAAACCCTATTTTCAAATAGTAATTATACTGGATTTTGGGTGGCTTCTCCTTTATGGCTTTTCTGATTTTCATGAGTCCTAGTTGAATTTTATATGCATCCTCTCATGAGTCTGGGGTTTCTTTTTCTTATTTCCGTACTTTATCTCTAGCGAAATATAACTAAATAATACACGGTTATACTTCCCTTAATATCATCTAGCTGACACAACACCATAAGTATTTCACACTCTCACTTTGAGTTTCTGAACCTCAAAAAAACAACTGTTGGATAAGTTAACATCGGATAAAATAAACAACAGCACTTGTCTCATAATGGTTTTCTCCCCACAAGACTTCTCCGTGCTCAGGCTGTTATCTTTCATAATGTTTCTAACTTGAGGATGAAAGGCAAGATTTTTCAGTAGAAACATAAATAAGTATTTTTATTTCAAGCTGGTCTCTTCTCTTTTCAATTTTCCTTCATATCAATCTCTCCTGTTTTGTTGGTCCCCTCACCCACCCTTCGTGAATGCTAGCACTGTAATCATTCACTAACAAGTGTCAGCGACGCACCATCTTCCAGCTCCACCTCCCTGCTTCCTCCTTGGGGAAACATAAAAGTACTTCTTATATTTTTGACCTTTTATTATTTGCTGGTTCTTGTCTTTCCTCACTTTTAACTTCTATTTCCTTTCTAGGTCGTCTTGGAAGAAAGGCCGCCATTGCTGCCTCAGGTAAGTCCCTATTTCTTTCTACCTCTTTGTCGCAGCCTGTTGTCTTGTTTTTTTTTTCCATTTATCAGTCTGTGGGTGTGCCGAGAACCACATGACCTTGTCTGCAAGATAAGCAAGGGTACTGGTTAGTATGGCTTTGTAAATGATGCAGCCAGTTTTGAAAATGGTGTGGGCTGGAAAGGGAAGTCAATGGAGGCCCATGAGGGTGAAATGCCCCTAAGGGGTGCCAGTGTGGAGTCTGGGGGGCCATTGAGTAGGACATTACCACCATCCAGGTGCAAGAGGGCTTGAACAACAGTTCTGAAGTCGCTTTCTGGATGAAGAGGTTATCCTTTCTGTAGAAGAGAGAGCTAGTACAAGGCAGTCTTTGTGTTTTTAGGTTTTGCCTAGCCAATGCGTACGAAGTACGCATGCGCTAGGAAAAACTTAATGATATCTGTGTGTGGGGACTGGACCGTCCCCACTCTCTCATTGGCTAGCTCCATAAATGGAGGCTAGCCATTGGGAGAAGGCTCTGTCCGTCAATCTCGGACCAGATTCGGGGGCGTTCCCGAGAATTTTTGGCTTTTGGCTACGTCACGCTACGTCAGCCGAAAGCCCTCGGGAACGCCCCCGAATCTGTTCTAGCATTGACGGCACTCGGCGCCCCTTCCACGAGTCCTAGGCTGCAGCTCAGGCCACCTCTTCCTGCGTCCCGCCGCCTCCGTCCGTCCCGCCGCAGTGGGGCCCTGCAGCAGCCTCGCCCACCAGCAATACCATGGCGGACGCTCTGCCGGGCTCCCGTGAGCTGAGGGAGCCCGGCGGCATCAGAGGCGGGAGAGCCCTGCAGCACCACCACGCCGCCCGCAGTGAGTAGTGCCTCGGAGTGGACGCGGAGAAGCCTGTGAGCTCACTGGCAGAGGTACACATCTTACAGTCACTGCAACCTGGCGCTTGTGGTGAGGTGTGCTCCGATGTTTATGTTTCCAGCTCAAGTCACAAACAATAACACGTTTAAATCCTGGTTTCTCCACTTGGTACCGACCGTGTGATCTTGCGCAAACCACTTTAACTCGCGGTACAAAGCTGCGGATTCCCCAGAATGGTCTAAGCTCCAGTATTAAGCCTTATCTTGGAAGGCTGCATCCTCCTGCACTGAAGCAGCACTGTGGGGGTCCCCCGTACCCAGGGATATCCTCGGTGCTGGCAGAGCTGCAGAAGCGAGGTCCCAGGGTCGGTCCCTCCCGCGCCTCTCCTTGTGCGCCCCTTGCCTCCTCTGTGCACCGCAGCGGCAGCGGGTGGCGAACGAAGGCTCCTCTGAAGGGTGGGCGCGGTGCCCTGGCACCCCTGGGGGAACTGCCGCTGTTCACAGGTCCAGCTGGGAGGGCGATGTGAGTGTGTGGGGTGCCACAGGTGCACCCTTCTCCCCCTGCAGGCAGTCTTGCGGAGCTCTCAGCTATGGTACAGGACCGGTGCTTGACACGGATCCTCCCCCTACCTTTAAGTACAGTGCATCCGCCCTATCCAATTACAGTGCCATTTCCACACCCCCCCCCCCCCCGCGGCCCCTCCCGGCCCCTTGTGCGCTCTATTGTTTGCTAACAAGCGTCTGATGCAATGTAAGAGCCGCCAGACTCTGCCAAGCTGGGAGGACGTGCCTTATTCATGAGGCGCTGAGGTGGCCAACCTGCAAGTCTTGGCACCTCCCCCAGTGCCCTTGTGTGATGGGCAAGGGGCAACCCTGCTGCTAAAGACAGCTCAGTGTGTTGGGACCCTTCTGCAAAGAGTACCGTTAAACTCAGGCTGCCATGATTGGGCAGATATAGGCCGCAATCCTTACGAGGTCGATATATTTACAGCCATATGTGAAACTCAACCTGTTACCCTTCGGAGGTCGATATAATCAGGCCCACTTGAATTGTGCGGTTCTGCAGCGTTTTCCCCATGAATATAGATTTGCGGCATATGTCACTTAATCCATCATCTTCTGTATCTGCGCATTTTAACCAAAAAATGTGTCTAGCTAAATCGGTTAAAAAGTTATTAAATATGTGGCCACACCTGTTTCCGCACAATGGAATGCAATCCGCAAAGGTTGACTGGTCATCCTTCAGTTGTTTATGACCATATTTGGTTCTTAAAATGGCACCAATGAGTTAAAATCTTTGCTCAGAAAGTGTTGGCAAGTGTAAAAACACAAATTAACGAGCCAATAACATTAGAAAAATGGTGCCTCATCACACTGCATTATTTGCCTTCTTTTGCCGCATAGTTTGGTCCTCCCTTTCCGCGTCATTCGAGTGGCCTAGGAGATAATACATATCATAATTCAAATCTGGCATGTCATCTTTCCGAGGTCGATAAAAATAGTACTGCAGGTGACACTTGGCATTTAATCCTTCTGAGGCTGATCACGTGAACACCATTCTACTAACTCCCGCCATTGATCACCAGCAATCTATATGACCAATTAAAGGGGTCGGGATCAATAAATGCTCTGTAATAGTATTATGCTTGACTTGTATTTGTCTCGAGGCCTGTATTGACAAGGTTAGCCTCGAGACTTGTATTCACAAAGTTAGCTAGACTTTTCCTGATAGTCACCCAAATTCCAAACTCTACCCATAAGAAAATCCATTGCGATCTATGCATCTATCTGAAATGAAAAGACTCCCATCTCACCATGAAAAATCCTTTTTCGATACGTCACTAGTTGCCCAGATATATTCTGGAATTTCATTGTAGTGCCATTTGGATGCCCAGTTAATGCCAATGAGCCAGCGATTTCCTGTACACGTGGTTCAATCGATGTATTTTGGGTTCAAGTTTGCGCACAAAAAAAAATCGTAATAAACATAACGAATTGGATATTATTTACAAAGCGCACTTTCTCTGGACTTCGAAGCGCTACTGCGTAATACTGAAAAAAAATGGCCAAAATTCTGCCCTGAAATGCTTTGGAAAAGGCGGTACCGTGGTGAATATTGTGACAGTGAGGGGAGTGAGCTGGGAGGGGTGGGTGGGTCTGGTGAAGAGCCTGGGTTCAGATGTGGATTGGGTTCAGACGACCCACGAAAGCCCTTCCTTCGCGTCCCTTCTCAATTCACACCATGCAGACGCCGCCCGAGGGCCAGGCCAACCGGATGCCGCCTGCCCCCAAGCGCCACGACCTCAAATACACACACCTCAGCGTCGTTTTGTTGTTCTAATGTACTGGACAAGTGCCCCATCCAGACTTCCTGCCGAAGCGCACTCTGACCCCCAGCCGCGCGCTCATCTCCAATAGATCCTTTGCTCACTCAGGCACGCGCAGTCGTCTTTAGCTCTGGTGGCACCAGGTGCGAAAATCTTTTTTGGTGCCCCCATCAATGACTTTCGTCCCCAAGGATTCCCTCACTACCACCCTCCACCAGCGCCCCTCATCTCCCCAAAGCCACCTCTCACACGCATTTTATTGCTTTATAGCACTGCACGTAGCAATGTAGGGTGTCAGAGCACTTTACATCACACACGTTACACAAACAATGAATAATTCCTGTATAATACATCAGTCTATATGAAATGTTACTTCAGGCAATGAGAATTACAAGGTGTAGGAATCACGTCATCCATCAGAGTAGGTGATATATTTTAGGAGTGGCCTGGAGAGCACAAAGTCAGGATTTAAAACGTACCAGAGAGGTTGGGGTTGGCTTTTCTGATTATATATTTCTATACAAACAACCCCTTTTTAGGTTTTGCCTCGGCGTTGCGCACGAAGTGCGCATGCGCTAAAAACCTCATGAGTTCAATAAGGACTCGGGTACACACCTCCTGCTCCCATTGGCTAGCTCCATAAATGGAGGCTAGCCATTGGGAGCTGAATCTGTCTGTCAACGCGGACCAGATTCGGAGGCGTTCCCGGAGGCGTTTTTGTGTTTTCTTCCGTGGGCGTGGTGTTCGTCTTCAAGATTGTCATCAGCGATCCGCGAGGGAGCCCACTCCTCGGGAAACTTCGCCGCCCGCCTGCCTGAGCTAGAGACGGGCCGCCGCGCTGCCCGCGGCGACCCGGAAGTAACTAGCCGGCCGGCCAATCCTAGCGCGGCCGGCCAGAAGTGCCCGCCCCCCGCAGCCCTGGGGAAGAAGGAAGACGGCAGCCCAGGAGAAGAAGTATGGCGGCCCACGCGGGGCTCCCGTGGCCTGGAGGGAGCCCCGGGAGAAGCGGAGGACGTTGCCGGTCTCCCATGCTGAAGAGGGAGACCGGAGAAGTGCCCAAGAGATTGCCGCCGTCGCAAGGAGCCCCCGCCAAGACGGCGGCCCAGGAGAAGAAGTATGGCGGCCCACGCGGGGCTCCAGTGGCCTGGAGGGAGCCCCGGGAGAAGCGGACGACGTTGACGGTCTCCCATGCCGAAGAGGGAGACCGGAGAAGTGCCCAAGAGATTGCCACCATCGCAAGGAGCCCCCGCCAGAGTGCCCGGTAAGTTAAATGGGCTACCGAGCACAGCAGCACCACCACCAGAGGCTTGGGGCTCGGAGCCGCACCATGGTGGACCTGGGCGGCTGCCCCAGGAGACACCTCTGCGAGCCCCTGCCGCCCCCCGCCCTGCTCTGCTGGGCCCTGCTGCTGCTCTGCTTGGGGCTCCGAGCCGCACCATGGTGGACCTGGGCGGCTGCCCCAGGAGACACCTCTGCGAGCCCCTGCCGCCCCCCGCCCTGCTGTGCTCGGCCCTGCTGCTGCTCTGCGCCCCGGAGAGCTCCGTGCTGGCAGACTTCTCAGGTAAGACCCTCTCTGCTTCCCAGCCTGTCCTCTCCCAGCCTGTCATCACCCAGCCTGCCCTCTCCCAGCCTGCCCTCTCCCAGCCTGCCCGCTGCCTCTCCCAGCCTGCCCTCTCCCAGCCTGCCCTCTCCCAGCCTTTCCTCTCCCAGCCTGTCCTCTCCCAGCCTGTCCTCTCGCAGCCTGTCCTCTCCCAGCCTGTCCTCTCGCAGCCTGTCCTCTCGCAGCCTGTCCTCTCGCAGCCTGTCCTCTCGCAGCCTGTCCTCTCGCAGCCTGTCCTCTCGCAGCCTGCCCACTCCCAGCCTGCCCTCTCCCAGCCTGTCCTCTCGCAGCCTGTCCTCTCGCAGCCTGTCCTCTTGCAGCCTGTCCTCTCGCAGCCTGTCCTCTCGCAGCCTGCCCACTCCTAGCCTGCCCTCTCCCAGCCTGTCCTCTCCCAGCCTGTCCTCTCGCAGCCTGTCCTCTCGCAGCCTTCCCTCTCCCAGCCTGCCCTCTCCCAGCCTGTCCTCTCCCGGCCTGCCCACTCCCAGCCTGCCCTCTCCCAGCCTGTCCCCTCCCTGCCCTTTCCCAGCCTGTCCTCTTCCAGCCTGTCCACTTCCAGCCTGCCCTCTCCCAGCCTGTCCCCTCCATGACCTTTCCCAGCCTGTCCTCTCCCAGCTTGTCCACTTCCAGCCTGCCCTCTCCCAACCTGCCCTCTCCCAGCCTGTCCCCTCCCTACCCTCTCCCAGCCTGCCATCTCCCAGCCTGTCTCCTCCCTGCCCTCTCCCAGCCTGTCCTCTCCCTGCCTGTTGTCATGTCCCGGTGGCAGCAGGTAGCAGGCAAGAGCGTGCACTGCGTCCCCGAAGTAACAGCCCTAAAGCAAGCAAGAAGTACGCCCCCCTCCCACCAATCCCTGTTAGGTAGTGGAAACTGTCCAAACTGGGGTGCAGACAGCCCCTCTCACCTTTCGGCCTGGTACCACTGCACCAGCCGCACTACTTCCCTACTGACCGTTCTCCACTTCAGCCCTGTCTAAATTACAATTCCTGCTTGTGACCCTTTTGCCTGCTTGTGCTTGTTTTCGTGACCCTGTTGCCTGCTTGTGCCTCCGTGTGCCCCTGTTGCCTGCTTGTGCCTCCGTGTGCCCCTGTCGCCTGCTTGTGCTTCCGTTTTCGTGCCCATGTCGCCTGCTTGTGCCTCAGTTTTCGTGCCCCTGTTGCCTGCTTGTGCCTCCGTGTGTCCCTGTTGCCTGCTTGTGCCTCCGTGTGCCCCTGTTGCCTGCTTGTGCCTCCGTGTGCCCCTGTTGCCTGCTTGTGCCTCCGGGTGCCCCTGTTGCCTGCTTGTGCCTCCGGGTGCCCCTGTTGCCTGCTTGTGCCTCCGGGTGCCCCTGTTGCCTGCTTGTACCTCCGTGTGCCCCTGTTGCCTGCTTGTGCCTCCGTGTGCCCCTGTTGCCTGCTTGTGCCTCCGTTTTCGTGCCCCTGTTGCCTGCTTGTGCTTCCGTGTGCCCCTGTTGCCTGCTTGTGCCTCCGTGTGCCCCTGTTGCCTGCTTGTGCCTCCGTGTGCCCCTGTTGCCTGCTTGTGCTGTGTGGGTGTGTGTGGAAGGCTCTGTGTGGGTGTGTGGAGGGCTCTGTGTGGCTTTGTGAGTGGGGAGCTTTGTGTGGCTGTGTGTGTGGGGGGCTTTGTGTGGCTGTGTGTGTGGGGGGCTCTGTGTGGCTGTGTGTGTGGGGGGCTCTGTGTGGGTGTGTGTGTGTGGGGGGCTCTGTGTGTGTTTGTGTGTGGCATTTGCGAGAGATAAAGCTAGTGGCATTGTAAATGACAATGCCATTTATTTATGTTAAAAAAACATAAATGAAAATAATGTCAAGAGCAATGCCAATAGCTCTAACTTTAACAAAGGCAAAACCATTGCATTGTAAATGCTTGTTGGTAATGTGTTCCATCTAGGAGATGTTGGTGTACAGGGTTAATCCAAGTGATTTGTCATTTGTTGAAAGTTGGTGTTCGAAACCATCAAGGTTCATGTAATTGAGCCAGATTTGTACTGCATCTTGTTTTTTTTCCCAGTCAACTAATAGGAAATCTCTCTTGGTTGAATTGAGGTTCAGGGAGGTGCTGAAAATTCAGGTCTGGGTGATCTGCAAACAGTGCTTGAGACGTTGGATGACTGAAGAAAAGGAGACTTTCAAGTAGAGGTCTGTATTATTGGCATATTGGTGAATCGTGATGCTGTTAATCTGTGAATGGGAAATCTGTCAAATTGTGGTGGCTGACCTGCATTCCCCAAACTCTAAATAATCCTATTTATCTCTGAGATTTCTTTCTTCTTTTCATTGTTTGGATGTGGTTCCACAATATCTCGATTCACACTCTTTCCCAAATACTTTGCCAAAATAGAAATTTATTTTCTGTACAACAACAGGGTTGAACAGAGCGAGGTTCCTTTTGTCCTTTATCTTTATCTTAGTTCATTGAGAAATCATAAGCTCTTAAATGTACCAAGGCAATATTTTGTTTGGTAACATTGTTGGGATCGATGTAATCTTTTTCTAATCTTAAAAAAACACTACACTGTCATATTCATCATACGAGTAGCAAGAATGTGAATACCTGTGGTGGCAATTTGTTCTGCTGTTTGTTTTGCTAAAGTAATTTTGTGCTGCATTATTGCAATGTGATGTTCTTGCGTTGTACTGTGGTTGTTGTGTTGTGTTGTTTTCACTGTTTTGTTGTGTTGTGCCGTGCTATATATGAATTGTGCTATTACGGTGCTTTGTGTATCTTATTGTATTATGTTCTGTGGTTTATATCAGATATCTGACCCAATGCTGCTAGATTTTCTGTGAAAAGTAGAACATGCTTTAAAGTTCCCATGACACAACTATTTACCAGTGCCTAATGAGGTAAAATAGCAGTCCTCAAACGCTTCAACTGTTTAAGACATCAGTTGGCCCAAAATTGTGTAACATACTTGTCTTATATTACTTCTGTCAGTGCTCACTTTTCCTGATACTAAACGGGACTTATTTTCATTACAGGCCTTTGACACAGAGCAAAAGAGAGAAAGGCAGAAACGGGAGAAATTGAAACAAAAGAAAACAGTGCCAAAGGGAGAGGGCAGAGATTTTTTAAAACAAAGCTGAAAGAGTAAGATAGAGAAAAAATAATAAAGGGTGAAAGAAGCTAGACGTGAATTGAAAGCGAGGCAGCCTTGGTACTAAGCAACCTTAGTTTTCAGCAGCGCTAGCATTGGGCTCCTATGATAAAGTTTGGCCCCTTAACCTAATATTTCAATTTAATTACAACTTAAGCTCGGGCCAGAGTCTCGTGTCCTTCCTTTCATCCAGCTTAGCGAGCTCTTGTTCTATATTGTCTGTCACTGTTACCCATTCCCTCTATTTTTGCCTCCTGCATTTCCGTATTTGTTGGGTACTATATGTTCATCATTATACAAGATGCTATAGAGCTGGAATGAAATGAGTGTCGCATTTACGGATGATTGGCTGGGACGAGAGGAAGCAGAGACAGTACATGTCATCAGGGGGGTCAGTCAGTCAAAAACAACTTTATTTGGTTTTTTACAACCATAAAAGTACCATTTGCCTCTTATCTTACTAATCAGGAGAAAATAAAAACACAATAATACATAGCACAGCGGTATCAATGTCATCTTACAATTTGATATACATATACTTAACTAGCATTTTAAAATCGGAGTAGCATAACAATTAAATTAATTTAAAGTACTTAACTCGTACCTATACAACACCTCCTTAATCGTGCAGCACTATTTTAAATTCTCGTTGTTCCACGCTTGTTTAATGAGGACTTAAATTGTTAGAACTCACTCTGTGCAATTGAGGGACACCTTAACTTTTTTCATGTATTTCCCCAAAGCACAGGCTATATCTAAGTTCTTCATTTCCAACAACAATTTAGCGGCTTGCATCCTATTTGTAATATTATAAGTTTTAAAAATCGGACATAAAAACTCCTTTCGTAGATCTAAAAACCACATGCAATCCAGTAAAATGTGTATAATATTACAGGTAGTGCCTAAAGTGCAGGTGCAAATCCCGTTACAACTTATCATTTGATTTCGCGCTCCATTATTAACATAACATGGGTTTATTCCAATTCTCATTTTTAGGACTTCCCGCCTTCAATCATGACTTGGTAGTCGGTCCACATACGGGAAATGTTGGTCAAGCTCCCATACACCTGTCATGTGGACTACCGAACTTTTTTGTGAAAGGTACTCCCGGTCATAAGAACGGGACATCTCGGTTCCTTGAAGCCTTAGTTCTTTCTTACCTATTAATGCATGATCTTGTAGCGGGCAGACCTTTAAATCGAGCACCCTGTACGCATTCCTTATTGATGCTCTTGTCTCTTTGGCCCAGGGTAAGTCGCTCTTTATAATTTCCACTTTGGTCCACTGGGAGATTTTGAGGAGCTCATCTACTCCCAATCGCTGCCAAAACCGTACAAGGGCCATACAGGCAGTTATTGCCCAAGAGGTGATTCCCAGCTCAAGTCTGGCCGCCTGTACCATGGAAGACTTGGGCAGTGCAAAAAGGCTTTTTAATATATTCCCCTCCTCTCTATCCCAGGCGGTCTTACCGCTTAAATAAATAACTTCGGCTCCATACAAGAATTGGGGGGGCACCATTGCTTGATAGGCTTTCAGGACCGGTCTATCTGACATTTCTCCATAGATATTGTTGAATCTTTTTAGCCCTTTCACTGAGGCCAATGCTCTCATTTGCAAAGCTTGCAAATGAGTGTACCATTTCAAGGTACCGGAGAACCACATTCCCAGATACCTGTAATCAGCTACCCTCTCAAGCAGTACTGTACCCAGGTACCAAGAAAAGTTTGTTTTCCTCCTGCCAAAGCAAACAACTTTTGTTTTCTCCATGTTTACTATAAGTTTTTTGGCGTTACAGTATTCTTTAAATCGGTTTAATTTTCTTTGGAGCCCAATCTCCGTCTGATCCATAATTACCAGATCATCAGCGTAGAGGAGGCATGATAACTGGTTTCCTCCTAATTTTGGATTTGCCCCTCTAACCTCCTTTAATTTTTGGGGTAGGTCGGCTAAAAACAGAGAGAATAGTAGGGGGGCAAGTACACATCCCTGCCTTAAACCGTTTCCAATTGGTATTCTCTTCGTTAAGCCTCCCTCCTTATCCAGAATTATCTGTGCCCAGTTTTCTGTATGCAGTTCTTTAATTAGGGCTAGCAGGTCGCCCTGTATTTCATACCCGACCAATGTTGACCACAGTTGCTCCCGGTCCACCAGATCAAAAGCTGCACGGAAGTCCACGAAACAGGCGAATAGTTTCCCCCCCTGATCGATCGACTTCCGTGCAATAGACCAAAGAGCAAAACAGTGGTCCACCGTTGAGTGGCCTTCCTTGAACCCCCCTGTTCTGGTGGTACTATGTGTTTGCTGTCAACCCAGACCTTTAAAATACCCAGAATTGCTTTAGAAAAGACCTTTTCTCCTATATCCAGCAGGTTTATTAGGCGGTAGTTTTTCGGGGAGTTTACATCGCCTTTCTTATGTATTGGTCTGATAATTGCCCCTTTCCAATTATCTGGGAACTTGCCTGTGTTTAGGATTTCTTGGAACATATTAGAAAAAAACACCGCCCACCAATCTATATTCGTTTTTATTATGATCGCTGGTAAATTATCAGGTCCTGCAGCCCGTGTTAGGTTTAGTCTCTTTATTATACCTCTAATGGCCTCTGGTGAGAAGTATGCTTTAGTTTCTTCCTTTATTCCAGGCCAATCATTGGCCGTTTTTCCCTCCCTGTCTGGCCATATGCCATAAATTTCTTCCAGATATGTCACCCACTTGGCCTCTGGCACCGAACAGTGTAGGGTTCCTGAGACTTTCCCCGTACATTCCTGAATTAACTTCCAAAAGCCTCTCACATTCTTCTCTTCAATTGTCTCCAGTAAATTCCCCCAACATTTGTCCTTAAAGGTTCTTTTTTTATCTCTAATAGTGGACTTATATTTTATTTTTAGTTTCTTGAGTTCTATTACCGCTTCATCACTATAATTAACTCTTAGGTATCTCTCCTGCTTTCTAATACTAGCCTTTATCTTCCGACATTCATCATCAAACCAATGGAGGGTACTACTGGGGTAAGGTTTCACATTATTTACTACTTTACGATTGCCAAGTTTTAGTTTTATCCTGAGGCATTCCACCATATCCCTTATTGTATCCTCATACCAGGTTATGCCCTCCTCTGGTGCTAGATTGTCTAGTTCCACGGTTAACTGGTGTGCACTCAGCTTTTTTATATATTCATCGGTGATTCTCGTAGTGAGTCGTATTCCACCTCTACCGATAGCACTTTTTGTCTATGTGGGGAGCTACGTACCTGGAGTTCTACCTGCAGTGGGTAATGATCACTACCCTCCATCCTAAGAATTTCCAATTGGTTAATTAGATAAAAATTCCAGGCCTGAATAAATGCATAATCTATTGGGCACAGTTGTTGTCCTACCTTAAAAGTACGATTTGCTGGCCGGTCTGCATCCTTTCTTCCATTTATACAGACCAGACCCATAGTCCCTAGCAATTGCCCAAGCTCATCATCTTGAGTTGATATCTCACAGCAGGGGAAAAGTGCGGGCTCTATTTTATATATTCCCAGCATATCCCTCAACCAGGGGTCCGTTTTAATGGGATTTAATCTATGATTGGGGGGTCTACTTTAATGCTCACATCATTAGGAGGGTTTTTTGGCTCCACCGTGCATTACTCGATGACTCTGATTTGGCTGGCCCCTCCTGAGGCTGACCTGCAGGTCACAAAGCTGTCGCCCTCCGCGAAGAACACCTATCATCAGTAACAGTAAGGTGCAATTTGACTTAACTCTCCATTGCTTCGCAAAGAAACATGCAGCTAGCTTGCAATGTCATTAAAATGTTTGTGGAGGGCATAATTGACAAAATTGTTTTTGCCGGATGAGAAAAGCCGAGCTGTTTCGTAACATGCGTGTCTTCACGGCCAATTTTCGGAGGCGAAAGAGTTACTTAGCCGTAACAACGGTTTTCTTGTGCCTGCAGTCTTCACTATTGCATCACATTTAAGCATCACGGAACATCAGGCAATTTTCTGCTTTTAAAAAGTAGAGTAGACTGAAGGGTCGTGGCTTGCGCACCGCAACATGATGGCGGTCCGTGAATAGCTCCGGGGCTTCGGTAGCTGTCGGGACAAGTTAGGTCCCCTTTCAGCGCTACCTACTCATCCAAAAGCGGATTTTCGGTGATGTGAAACTGCCGGGAATGTAATTTGCTGCAGTCCGACATACGGAGCACCAGGAGAGCTGTCTTTGGCTTCGTGAGAGGTTCTGTGTCTCGGAGACTGGGATCGGCCACCATTTTGTGGTGTGGTGACGCTCGCTTTCTCTCCCGCATGGGCCAGTGAACATTCCTTCTCTCCACAGGC
Organism: Lissotriton helveticus; assembly: GCF_964261635.1. Taxonomy (NCBI): domain Eukaryota; kingdom Metazoa; phylum Chordata; class Amphibia; order Caudata; family Salamandridae; genus Lissotriton; species Lissotriton helveticus. The sequence continues at coordinate 1,789,905,131 of NC_136061.1, forward strand.
ACAAATCGATTAAGGTGACATTTTACAGCTATTTATCGTTGCCTATGGCCCCTATTACTTCTGTTTGCTGCATAACCATTTTAGAGCGCTGTTGCTTGCTTCTGCCGTTTCTGAGAATATAAGCTGCTCCTCATTGGATTTTTCAGCTACGCTTTTGACCTGCATACTTCAACTGCCTCAGTGTTACTTCCTTTAATAATCATTTTTCTCCCTGCTTGGGGTCTGCGCCTAATTTATTGGCCGTGTTTTTTTTTCTTTTTCCTCTGGAGTTCTTACTGTGACTTGTTCCTCTTTTAATATTGAGATACCTAACCTCTTTTGTGTATTATCTGCTACCTTGTTACAGTGGTGGTATCTCTTATGGCTGATATTATGGGTCCCCCCTCTACTACTAAGGATGCTAAAGGTCCGCTTAAGAGGTTGAAGCAAACTTCTCCTACCCCAGAGTCCTCTCAGAAGGAGGCGACCACTACTTTGGACACCATTTTGTCACGTCTTAATGCTGTTCATGACATTGCGCAATCCGCTAAAACTAACACTGACTTGCTGCAGGTTGAGGTAGTGGCTATTAGGAATGATTTTAAGGCACTGTCTGTACGTGTTTCGACTGCGGAGACACGGATTAGCGATGTAGAGGACTCTGCAAGGCAGCATTCCACACATTTTCAGCGAATGGAACGCTCAATGGCGGCGTTGAGTAGAGATCTCACGGAGCAGGAAGATCGCAACCATAGAAGTAACCTACGTATTTTTGGTCTGCCTGAGGAGACAGAGAAGTCGGCTCCCTCAATGGTTGACTTCTTACACCAGTGGCTTCCCTCTACTCTACAAATTTCCTTTCAGAGAGACTTTGAAATTGAACGAGCTCATCGTGTGCCCACGTTTAGATCCAAGTCTTCCACACAGCCGAGGGCGGTAATTTTTAAGCCGCTGCGTCACCAACACTCGGAACAAATCCTGGCACACATGAGGAAGATTAAGACGGTATCTTGGCAGGGCCATCGGATTTCTATCTCGCAGGATTTTGCTAGGGATACAGTGATTCGTCAGAAAGATTTTCTCAATTTACAGAAACGCCTGTCAGAGAGGAATATCCCTTTTTCTTTTGCTGGTCCCTCCAGATTTCGTATTACCTTCAAGGGCCGGTCAAGAATTTTTGATGATCCCACTGAGCTCTCTGCCTTTCTAGACAATCAATCTGAAACTCAAATGGATTCCTCTTCTTCTCCTGGTGCCTCTGGCACTTGATTCTAATGCTTCTGGATTGTTTTGTTACTCTTAATTGTCAAATGATATTCCTTCCAGTTCTTCTGGATAACTGTTACTCGTTGTTTGTTGGTTTGTCTCATTTCGTATTCTTTCGTGCTTCTTGTAGTTCCATTTTTTAGCGATCCGTTTGTGCAGGTGATTCTTCTTTTCGCTCCTTCTTCTTTCGTTATTTGTTGCGTATATCTACTCTTTTATTGGTCATTCCATGGCTTGGCTTTTGTCTAGTCCGTTCTTTTTCTCTCAACTATTATGTTGTTTATTTTCCTCATGCATTTCTGCTAATTTAATGCCGTTGAGGTTGTTGGCTTAATGTCTTCTTTCTTTGGAGTATTTTCGGTGCTTGTTGTTTCTTCCGTTTTTCTTAGACCATGGATATTTTGTTTCTTGTTGATTATATTTTTCCTGTTCGTGTTCCTAGCTCTGTCTCCTCTCTTATGTGACTTCCATGTAGTTCTTGAGTTTAGTCTCTACGCTAAGTGTATGTTTTGCTCTCCGTTGGTGGGAGTCTCTTTGATGTTCTTTATTTCCATTTTTTATTTTTTTACGTGGGATTTTTTATGAGGTCCTTTTTCATTATATGGATAGATGGATACCTTTTTTCTTTAAGACTATTGTCCTATTTATTACTAGTCTCCCTTCATAGTTGTTGATGATGTTTTTATTATAGTATTTAGTATGGTTCTATTTTGCCTAACTCCTTGACGCATATTTAGTTTTTTTTAATATGTCTATGCTTGTCACGAATAGTAGACTGTTTATCTCAGCAGTTACTTTCTTCATTTCTTAATATTTCTTGCGTGTATTTTTTCATAATGTTTTGTGTTTCATTACATAACATGCTTTTTATGCCTTTACTTATCCCTTGCTATCCTTACTTCTTAGATATTTATGATGTTCTTATTGCAAAATTTAGCGTGACTCTAGTTTTCCTAACTTATTAAGCATATTTAGTTTATATGATATGTCCATGCTTGTTACAAATTGTAGAATGTTTTTCTCAGTAGATAGTTCCTCATTTCTTAATACTCTTGCTCACATTTCTTCATACTGTTTTCTATCTCATTCTGTAATGTACTTTTTATGCCTTTATGTATCTCACCTGGTGATGTCACATTAGCTTCTGTCCTCCATTTTATGAGGTATTTGAAATCATTGTGCATATTTTCTCTGCTTATGTACTTTTTCTCTGTTCCCCTGGCTGAATATGGGCTGGGTGGTCTTGCTTCTTTTACTGTTAGTTCCCTGGCGGTTCCACTGTTTGCCTCCTCCATGTCCCCCCTGGCATGATGTTGGTCTTATCTAGACCTCCCCTTGTGGATCTTTCTCTCTCTCTCTTTCTTCCCCTTTCTCTTCTTTCTTTCTAACGTTTCCTTTCCTTTTCATTCCTTTTCTCTTCCTTTCTTGTGCCTTTTGGATCTTCTGTTGGTGCGTTACTGTTTTGTTATTGGTCGGTGATGTATTCTTGTTGTTGCTGTTGTGTTTGTTTCATTTTAATTGCTTTTGTGGTTGAATGATGCTTGGTTTGAATGTGGTTTCCCTTAATGTTAAGGGACTGAATCATCCGGTCAAGAGAGCTAAAATTCTAGATTATGGTAAATCTTTATCTGCAGACTTGGTTCTATTGCAGGAGACGAAAGTCTCCCGTACGGAGGCTTTGTGGTTAAAGAAGGACTGGGTTCTGGATGTGGCTTGTTCGGACGCCCTTGGCAAAAAGAATGGTGTGATAACACTTATATCTAGGAATTCCGGGTTAACGTTTATTTCTACTGAACAGGATTCTGAGGGCCGGTGGCTTTTATCGAAGTTATCTGATGGGATTTCGGATCTTTATGTTATGAATATTTATGCACCGAACAATGACGACCCTGCTTTTTGGCAAAAGATTATTAAAGTTCTTGCTCACTTACAGCATAATGGCAATCTATTAGTCGGGGGTGATTTTAACTTGCCTTTAGACCCTATCTTGGATAGAAACTCGGCTTTTTCCTTCCGCCCCACTGGCTCCCACAAGCAATTGTTGAATATGTGCTCTTCTTCTAATCTTCAAGATATTTGGCGTCTTCATAACCCTACAGGTAGTGAATTTTCCTTTTTCTCCTCTCCTCATTCTAGCTTTTCTCGTATTGATTATCTCTTAGTGCATTCGTCCTTAGTACAATCCTCGTCTTCACCGTACATTCATCCTATTCTTGTCTCAGATCATGCGGCGGTGTCCTTCTCTTTGTCAAGTTTTGCTCCCAGGAAAAAACATTCTTTGTGGAAATTGAATACGGAGATTTTGCATGATGCTTCTCAAATTCAGGCCATACAATCTGTAATTCAGCATTTCTTTTCTGAAAATGAAGGTTCCGTTAGCTCCCCAGTGGTCTTATGGGACGCATTTAAATGTACTCTTCGGGGGCAAATCATTAAAATTATGGCGAAGAGAAATGCTGATCTCAAGAAGGAACTTGCTGTTCTATCAGATAGTATTCGGCAACATGAACTTCTTTTTCATCAATCTAGAGATAAGCAACTGTTGCAAACCATTAAAAACTTGAAATATTCCTATAATTCTATTGTTACTAGGAGGGCGCATATTGGGGTTCAGGCCCAGAAATCGAAACAACTTCTTTTTAAAAATCGGGCTGGTAGGATCCTAGCGACCACATTAAAGTTTCAAGAGTCTAGTTCTAGGTCCTCTCAAATTTCTTCTATCACTGATAGTTCTGGTAGTAAGAAATTTCAATCTAAAGAGATTCTTGAGGTCTTTCGTGATTTCTATAATACTTTATATACCCCCACTAATCATTCGTCTTTTGAGGATTGTCAGGAGTTCTTAAAATCGATTCCTCTTAAATCTGTATCAATGGAAGATGGGGAGAAATTGGGTACCCCGATTACACATGATGAGATTATCCAGGCAATTGAATCCACTCGATCTGGCAAGGCCCCTCGTCCGGATGGTTTTCCCATTTTGTTCTATAAAACCTTTCTCCCGTCTATGGTTCCCCGTCTTAAAGGTATTTTTGACTTATTTATTCAACAGAGTGCGGTTTCTGGAACGGCAGCGGATGCTACTATTGTGGTAATCCCAAAAGAAGGGAAGGATCCTTCTGATCCTAAGAATTTTCGTCCTATATCCCTCCTCAATATGGAGGCTAAAATCTTTGCTAAGATTCTTGCTAAGAGGTTGGAATCCTACATTCCCGTGCTGGTTCATCCATCTCAGACAGGCTTTTGATAAGGTCTCTTGGCCTTTTCTTCATGCTGTTCTTCGTGCACATAATCTTGGGGATTCTTTTGTGAACATGGTTATGTCCCTTTATGCCCACCCTAGGGCGAATATTAGAGTTAATGGTGATACTTTGGACTTTTTTAGTCTTCGTCAGGGTACTCGCCAGGGGTGTCCGCAATCCCCGCTCTTGTGTTTATTAGCTATTGATCCGCTCCTGAGATTAATTGATCTCCACCCGGCCATCAAAGGTTTTACTTTTGGTTCGCATTGCCTGAAAACAGCGGCGTATGCTGATGATGTTCTTATTGTTTCTGATGATATCGTTTCTGCTATCCCTGCGATTATGGATACTATTGCTCTTTTTTCTAAGGTCTCTGGGTATACTCTTAACAGAGATAAGACAGAGATGTTTCCGCTCAACGCGTATTGCTTCCCATCACATATGGGATCAGCAGGTTTTAAATGGCAATCAAAACACCTCAAATATTTGGGGATCTGGTTCTGCGGTACCCTCTATGATACTGTAGCTTATAATGAGGCTCAGACCCTAATTAAAGTACGGCGTCTTTTAGATACTTGGTCCCCTAAACATATTTCCTGGTGGGGTAGGGTAGAAACATTAAAAATGATGATCACACCTATCATTAATTTTGTCTCTTCAATGCTCCCGGTGAAGCTGTCTTCCTCCTTCTTTCGGGAGATTGATTCTATTACTTCTAAATTTCTCTGGAGTGATAAAAGGGTCAGATTCGCATATAAGTCTTTACGGAAGCCTTACGAGTTGGGTGGTTGTAATTTTCCAGACTGGGACAAATACGAAGTGGCTTTCTTAGCCTCTCAGGGAGCCTTGTGGTTTTCTTCACGTCCTGGTCACATATCTTCTTGGATGTGCATTGAACAACATCTTTCTTCTCCTCTACCTGTCTCTTCCTTTTTAACCACGTCCACACTAGCTATTCCGTTTTCTCGTACTATCGTATTAGATACTATTGCTGCTGTTAGAGCTGTCGACAAGAAAGTGATTACCCCGATCCATAAATCAAGATGGTCTTCCTTGTGGCATAACCCTAGAATAAAGTTTATTATTGACCCTCCACTAATACAATACTGGGCATCCAAAGGAATTACGTTGGTTCGTCATTTATACGACAACCATAATTATCCACTACCCTTCTCCTCCTTGGCTCGCCAGTTCTCGCTCTCGAATTTGGATTTTTACACCTTCCTCAAAATTAAAGTGGCCCTCGCCAAGGTTCGTTTGGTGCCCACTTCTCCCACTATTATATTATTCTCTTTGTGGCTTAAGACTGGTCATACTGCTTCACGAATTTATACATTTTTATTATCGACTTCCTCTGGCTCGGATACTGTTGCACAGCAGAAGTGGCTATGTCACTTTGATAAGGAAACTATTGACCATATTTCTCCGGAAACATGGCAGCTGATTGGTAAGCTCTCTCTTCGTGATAGAATTGCTCCTCCTTTGTTCCAATCTAAATTCTTTTCTGTTAATCTTCTTCATTGGACCCCTGTGCGATTACATACTCTACACTTAAAAGATGATGATCTTTGTTGGAGCTGTGGTTTGGCTGCTGGGGATTTTCCGCACATGTTTTTCCACTCCTCGCTTTTGCAACCCTTTTGGGATCTTATACATAAACATCTTATGTTAATCTTTCAAATCAATTTCCAGCTTTCCTTGCCCATGATTTTGTTGGGGCCTTTGGCTTCCCGTGATCCTTTACCGTTGGATGCTGGAGATATGCAGTTATAAGATCTATTATTGACGGTTGCTGTTAAGGTGATTCTTATGGAATGGAAGTCTTTCTCTTCGGTTTCATTTCATTTCATACATGATGGGCATGGGTTTCTTTCTTAAGAAGTGCACACACTTCTGTTGCTGCGGCTCACCTTTAGCTTTAGACATATATATGGATTTGGCCTCAAAGGGCTTGGTTGATCAGTATCCCTTTCCGCCGTCTACCTGATTGCTGTTTGTCTTTTTCTTTTATTTTTTTATGTATATGTGGCGCCACAGTAGATCCTTTTCCTTTCCTCTCTTTTATTTCCTCTTTTTCTTCTTCTTCTTGTCCCTCTCTTTCTTCTTCTCTCTTCTTCTGGTTTCATTCTCTTCCTTCCATATTTATCGCCTTTCTGATAATGATACCTTTGAGGGTCTGTACGGTTCATTACTGTGAATCTGTTATTATTTACTCCGTACTTGATCTGAATATTAATTGAGATTTTCTATTTATTATTTGATCAATTACTATAATGAACTTCTGTATTTCTTTTCTTTCCCTACCTCAATTGTATCATTATGTATTGTATTTTAATTATTTTACTCTTTTAAAACTCTAATATACTTATTGAACTAAAAAAAAAAGTAGAGTAGACTTTATGGTGCCGAGAGGCTCAACGGCTCCTGAAGATGAGCGCCTTCGCGTCCTCAAGTCTATAATGCCAGTCCCCTTCGAGAACCCATGTCTTTTTTTCCATGGAAGTCAGTAAAAGGCCTGCAAAAAGCAGCAGAGAAACACTGAACAGCAGCAGCAACGCCTACCTATGATTGGCCCATAAACATTAACTCTACCGCCACTAACTAAAGAGTTGGGCACACAGTAACCTACTTTTATTCCTTACATGCTTTGTTGCAACCATGAATGGATAGTGCTTTGAAGTAGCCAGAAATATTTTAGAGCAATATACAAACTGAAATAAATAAAAAAAAAACAAGCTTTGATTACCTGTTAAAAATTGTACCCAGAATTCTGTAGTGTTAGTCCTTAACATATGTTAATTGTCAATGGACCATGACATTGAATTGTAAACACACAAAGCCACACGATTAGATAGTATATTTCCGGCAAAAAATGCTAAAAGGCTCCATTTTGAGCTAATTATACCTAATCTGCTTTTCAAACTTAGGGCCTGATTATGATGATGATGGGATCGCTACCGACAGCACGTCGGTGGCGATCCCACAGCCATTGGACCCATGGTATCCGCCTGCCATATTACAACTTCCAATTGTTTATTTAATTGACTTAACAAGTCATTAAAAATGGAAAGCAATAATGTGTATTTTAAGTAGCTCCCCATCCTCTACAAACTGAACAACACGCTACTAAATAAAAAAAATAGTAATTATATGTTAATGTTTAAGATACACATTAAAAATGATAAACTATACTAAGAAAAAGAAATGTATCATGATACCAATACTCAATATTAATATAGCTAATGTATATTAAATTACCTGACAACAATATTGAATACAACGATATTAAAGTAAATAGTATTTTATACAACTATTTTAAACAAGCATTTGCAATGCAATAGGTCTCGCATTAGGAAAGTTTGAGCTATTGGTCTTGTAGATGACATATTTTTTATTTATGTTGGTTTTGAAAATAGCGAAATTAATAGCTTTGTCATTTACAATGCCAATACTTTTATCTTTTGCAAATGTGACACCTATAGCATTTGTAATGCAACGTGTTTTGTATTTATGTGACTTAGATGTGTTGATATTCCAAATAACAATGGCTTTTAATTTTTTTAAATAATTAATACTTAAATAAAAGTTATTGTAATTTGATAATGGCAATAGCTTAAACTTTTGTAAATAACTTTTGTGAAGATTATGTTCAGTGTCTTTTATTGTGACGAAAATCCAAGAACAGAAGTGAAATATTAACATCTTTTTGTGACATTTGTAATAAAGTTTGAAACATTGAGAGAACATATTTGAACTAGTTGTTGTTGAATGGTTGCACAGATTAATACTGTGGTGGTGCTGAGTATTATTGTGGTGGCGACGAGTGATGCTGTGGCATTCAGTGATGCTGTGGTAGCGCATAGTGATGTTGTGGAGCCCCTGAGTGATGCTGTGGTGCCCCTGAGATATGCTGTGGTGGTGCGATAGATAGATAGAGTGAGGGCGATAGATAGCTAGATGGAGGGTGAAAGATAGATAGAGTGATGGCGATAGATAGATAGAGTGAGGGCAATAGATAGATGTGAGGGCGATAGAGTGAGGGTGATAGATAGATAGAGTGAGGGCGATAGATAGAGTGAGGGCGATAGATAGATAGAGTGAGGGCGATAGATAGAGTGAGGGCGATAGATAGATAGAGTGAGGGCGATAGATAGATAGATAGAGTGAGGGCGATAGATAGATAGAGTGAGGGCGATAGATAGATAGAGTGAGGGCGATAGAGTGAGGGCGATAGAGTGAGGGCGATAGATAGATGTATGTGGTTATGTGTGGTTGTGTGTATGTGTGTGGTTGTGTGTGTGGTTGTCTGGTTATGTGTGTGGTTGTGTGTGTGGTTGTGTGTGGTTGGGTGTGTGGTTGGGTGTGGTTGTGTGTGTGGTTGGGTGTGGTTGTGTGTGTATGGTTGTGTGCGTGGTTGTATATGTGGCTGTGTGTGTGGTTGTGGTTGTGTGTGTGGTTGTGTGTGGTTGTGTGTGTTGTGTTTGTGTATGTGGTTGTGTGTGTGGTTGAGTGTGTGGTCGGTGTAGTTGAGTGTGTGGTTGTGTTTGTGATTGTGTGAGGTTGTGTGTGTGGTTGTGTGTGTGGTTGTGTGTGGGGTGGTGTGTGGTTGTGTGTGGTTGTGTGTGTGTGGTTGTGTGTGTGTGGTTGTGTGTGAGATTGTGTGTGTGTGTGGTTGTTTGTGAGGTTGGGTGTGGTTGTGTGTGTATGGTTGTGTGTGTGGTTGTATGTGTGGCTGTGTGTGTGGTTGTGGTTGTGTGTGTGTGGTTGTGTGTGTTGTGTTTGTGTATGTGGTTGTGTGTGTGGTTGAGTGTGTGGTTGTGTGTAGTTGAGCGTGTGGTTGTGTGTGTGATTGTGTGAGGTTGTGTGTGTGGTTGTGTGTGTGGTTGTGTGTGTGGTTGTGTGTGGGGTGATGTGTGGTTGTGTGTGGTTGTATGTGGTTGTATGTGTGTGGTTGTATGTGTGTGTGTGTGTGTGTGTGGTTGTATGTATGTGTGGGTGCGATTAGAGAACGATGTATGTGGAAGAGAGCAGCAGATCAGCACAGCAGAAGAGAACGAGGAGTTAAAGAAGGAGGCGGGTGGAAGAGAGCAGCAGATCAGCACAGGAGAAGAGAACAGGGAGTTAAAAAGGAGGCGGGTGGAAGAGAACAGCAGATCGGCACAGGAGAAGAGAACAGGGAGTTAGAGAAAGAGGCGGGTGGAAGAGAACAGCAGATTAGCACAGGAGAAGAAAACGGAGTAAAAAAGGAGGCGGTGGAAGAGAGCAGCAGATCAGCACAAGAGAAGAGAACACGGAGTTAGAGAAGGAGGCAGAGTGGAGGAGAGCAGCAGATCGGCACGGGAGAAGAGTAGAGAACAGGAAGTTAGAGAAGGAGGTGGGTGGAAGAGAGGAGCAGATCAGCACAACAGAAGAGAACAGGGAGTTAAAGAAGGAGGTGGGGTGGAAGAGAGCAGCAGCAGATTAGCACAGGAGAAGAGAACAGGGAGTTAGAGAAGGAGGTGGGGTGGAAGAGAGCAGCAGATAAGCACAGGAGAAGAGAAGAGAACAGGGAGATAGAGAAGGAGGCAGAGTGGAGGAGAGCAGTAGATCAGCATGGGAGAAGAGAAAAGAACAGGGAGTTAGAGAAGGAGGTGGATGGAAGAGAGGAGCAGATCAGCACAGCAGGAGAGAACAGGGAGTTAAAGAAGGAGCTGGTGTGGAAGAGAGCAGCGGATTAGCACAGGAGAAGGGAACAGAGAGTTAGAGAAGGAGGTGGGGTGTAAGAGAGCAGCAGATCAGCACAGGAGAAGAGAAGAGAACAGGGAGTTAGAGAAGGAGGCAGAGTGGAAGAGAACAGCAGATCAGCACGGGAGAAAAGAAGAGAACAGGGAGTTAGAGAAGGAGGTGGGTGGAAGAGAGGAGCAGATCAGCACAGCAGAAGAGAACATGGAGTTAAAGAAGGAGGTGGGGTGGAAGAGAGCAGCATATTAGCTCAGGTGAAGAGAACAGGGAATTAGAGAAGGAGGCGAGGTGGAAGAGAGCAGCAGAGCAGCAGAAGAGAACAGGGAGTTAAAGAAGGAGGCGGGGTGGAAGAGAGCAGCAGATCAACAGATCAAAGGAGGGAATAAAGAAGAGAACAGGGAGTTAGAGAAGGAGGTGGGTGGAAGAGAGCAGCAGATCAGCACAGCAGAAAAGAACAGGGAGTTAAAGAAGGAGGTGGGGTGGAAGAGAGCAGCAGAACAGCACAGGAGAAGAGAACAGGGAGGTAGAGAAGGAAGTGGGGTGGAAGAGAACTGCAGATCAGCACGAGAGAAGAGAACAGGGAGTTAAAGAAGGAGGCGGTGGAAAAGAACAGCAGATAAGTACAGGAGCAGAGAACAGGGAGTTAGAGAAGGAGGCAGGGTGAAAGAGAACAGCAGATCAGCACCAGAGAAGAGAAAAGGGAGTTAGAGAAGGAGGCGGATTGAAGAGAGCAAAAAGATCATCACAGGAGAAGGCAACAAGCAGTTAGAGAATGAGGCGGGGTGGAAGAGAGCAGCAGATCAGCACGGGAGAACAGAACAGGGAGTTAAAGAAGGAGGCGGGTGGAAGAGAGTAGCAGATCAGCACAGGAGAAGAGAAGAGAACAGGGAGTTAAAGAAGGAGGTGGGGTGGAAGAGAGCAGCAGATCAGCACAGGAGAAGAGAACAGGGAGTTAAAGAAGGATGCGGTGGAAGAGAACAGCAGATCAGCACAGGAGAAAATAACAGGGTTAAAGAAGGAGGCGGGGCTAAAGAGAGCAGCAGATCAGCACAGCTGAAGAGAACATGGAGTTAAAGAAGGAGGTTGGGTGGAAGAGAGCAGCAGATCAGCGCAGGAGAAGAGAACAGGAAGTTAGACAAGGAGGCAGGGTGGAAGAGAACAGCATATCAGCACAGGAGAAGAGAAAAGGGAGTTAGAGAAGGAGGCGGATGAAAGAGAACAGTTGATCAGTACAGGAGAAGACAACAGGGAGTTAGAGAAGGAGGCGGATGGAAGATAGCAGAAAGATCATCACAGGAGAAGAGAACAGGGACTAAGAGAATGATGCGGGAGCAAGAGAACAGCAGATCAGCATGTGAGAAGAGAACAGGGAGTTAGAAAAGGAGGCGGGGGGAAAGAGAACAGCAGATCAGCACAGGAGAAAAGAAAAGGGAGTTAGAGAAGGAGGCAGGTGAAAGAGATCAGAAGATCAGCATAGGACAAGAGAACAGGGAGTTAGAGAAGGAGGCGGATGGAAGATAGCAGAAAGATCATCAGAGGAGAAGAGAACAGGGACTAAGAGAATGAGGCGGGAGGAAGAGAAGAGCAGATCAGCATGTGAGAAGAGAACAGGGAGTTAGAAAAGGAGGCGGGTGAAAGAGAACAGCAGATTAGCACAGGAGAAGAGAAAAGGGAGTTAGAGAAGGAGGCGGGTGAAAGAGATCAGCAGATCAGCATAGGAGAAGAGAACAGGGAGTTAGAGAAGGAGGCGGATGGTAGATAGCAGAAAGATCATCACAGGAGAAGAGAACAGGGAATAACAGAAATACCCTATGCACTCACATAAAATTAATCAAACGTTGTGTAACAATCATCAGACAATATACAAAAGAAACAAAGCAACAGAAAATTGTAGGGTTCTCCTAACTAAGAGTAGTCCGATGCAATCCTTTATTATGTTAGACAGCCAGCCGACACGTGTTTCATCGCCTATATGAATCCTCAGGGCTATACGTGGCTGTGTCAAACCAGGAAGTCGCTCTGCTGGTGATACTTCTGACCCAGCAGGGCCCGTGACCTTTGGATGTGAAATTTCAGGGAAGTGACATCCACACCCTGCAATCAGTAGCTGCCCATCAGTGCGACGAATCTCAATAAAAATGTAGGTACCATGTCAGACACTCTTAAAAATGTTCAATTCTATAAGTGGTGTCAAGCAGAGTAAACTTCAAAAGTCGAGTGCGAACTCAAAGGAAACCCAAAATTCTGCCGAAATATCTTACGTACATGAATGTAGAAAACCGCGTACTCCCGCGTCGCCGTGTTCCTGTATGGACCAGGGAGTTAGAGAATGAGGTGGGAGGAAGAGAACTGCAGATCAGCATGTGAGAAGAGAACAGGGAGTCAGAGAAGGAGGTGGTGGAAGGGAACAACAGATCAGCACAGGAGAAAAAAAACAGAGTTAAAGAAAGAGGCGGGGTGGAAGAGAGAAGCAGATCAGCACAGGTGAAGAAAATATGGAGTTAAATGAGGAGGTGGGGTGGGAGAGAACAACATATTAGCACAGGAGAAGAGAACAGGGAGTTAGAGAAGGAGGCGGGGTGAAAGAGAACAGCAGATCATCACAGGAGAAGAGAAGTGAACAGGGAGTTAAAGAAGGAGTTGGGGTGGTAGAGTGAGAGCGGTAGAGTGAGGGCTGTAGAGTGGTAGAGTGAGGGTGGTAGAGTGAGGGTGGTAGAGTGAGGGTAGTAGAGTGGTAGAGTGATGGCCGTTGAGTGGTAGAGTGAGGGCGGTAGAGTGAGGGCAGTAGGGTGGTAGAGTGAGGGTGGTAGAGTGAGGGCAGTAGAGTGGTAGAGTAAGGGTGGCAGAGTGAGGGCGGTAGAATAGTAGAGTGAGGGCAGTAGAGTGGTAGAGTGAGGGCAGTAAAGTGAGGGCGGTATAGTGGTAGAGTGAGGGTGGTAGAGTGGTAGAGTGAGGGTGGTAGAGTGGTAGAGTGAGGGCGGTAGAGTGGTAGAGTGAGGGCGGTAGCGTGGTAGAGTGTGGGCGGTAGAGTGATGGCATGAGGGCGGTAGAGTGCTAGAGAGGGCAGTAGAGTGGTAGAGTGAGGGTGGTAGACTGAGGGCGATAGAGTGGTAGAGTGAGGGCGGTGGAGTGGTAGAGTGAGGGTGGTAGAGTGAGGGCGGTGGAGTGAGGGTGGTAGACTGAGGGCGATAGAGTGGTAGAGTGAGGGCGGTGGAGTGGTAGAGTGAGGGTGGTAGAGTGAGGGCGGTGGAATGAGGGTGGTAGAGTGAGGGCGGTAGAGTGAGGGCGGTAGAGTGAGGGCGGTAGAGTGGTAGAGGGAGGGCGGTAGAGTGAGGGTGGTAGAGTGGTAGAGTGAGGGCGGAAGAGTGAGGGCGGTAAAGTGGTAGAGAGGGCGGTATATTGAGTGCGGTAGAGTTGTAGAGTGAGGGTGATAGAGTGAGGGCAGTAGAGTGCGGGCGGTATAATCTATTAGCACCCATAGCTGCCATCCTAGGGGTGGTGGGACTGCAGGGACGCGCTCTAGCAGGCGCTACTTCCGGGACCCAAGCCTACATAGCCCTATGCTCATCCGGAAGCGCAGCGGACGAGCGCAGAGGGCACGCCGGTGGTGCGCCGAAGGCGTGTCAAAGGCAAGCCCGTCTGCGCCCGTCCGCGCCGGGCCCGAGCTCAGCGCCCAAACCTATGCCCATTTTTCCACCATACAATACTCTAGAGAGGATTTATTTAGTCTGGACCCAAAAAGCTGTATACATCCTACCATGCTACTTGACAAGGGCACCGTTACGTCCTCAAGCTGCCCCTCCTGTGGGTATCGGGCACTTAGAGATCCCCTACCTTATCCTCATAAGTTGCAGGACTCGCGCAAAGCTGGGAGTGAGCACAATAGCTCAAATAACTGCACTTTCACGAACAATAACCGAGCACGTACGGCTGACCACACGCAAGGTAGGAAAAGAACCCTAAAAAACATTCTTATAATTACTAGATCTGCAAGCACGTAAGCAGATTGCAGTCGCCCTTGTTGGTTCCAGGTTAGATTACTGCAACTCCCTCTACATGGAGTCCAACAAGGGCCTCATACATCGGCTGCAAATAGTGCAGAATGCTGCTGCACGTTTCGTCCTAGATCTCCCTAGGGCATCTTCTGCTACTACTGCAAGGAGAGACCTCCATTGGCTGCCTATTCATCACAGAATTTATTTTAAAATTCTTTGCATGACTTATGGAGCCCTCGAGGATGGACCGAAAGGCGCCATCAGCTCTCTGCTTACTCGCTACCATCCCACAAGGTGTCTTCGATCTTCGGGACTTTTCCAGCTTGTTGTCCCTCGTTTCAAGCTCACCAGATGGGGAGCCAGGGCTTTCTCTGTCGTTGCCCCCCAGCTCTGGAACATCGTGCCTATGGAGATCAAAACCCTACCTTCCCTGGATCTGTTCAAAAAGGCCTTAAAAACATGGTGCTTTTCAAGAGCCTACATAGGTTGAACTGCAGGGTTTTCGTTGTTATGAGCTGGTTTTCTGAATTAGGCGCCTTGACGCCCATTGGGCAAAGTTTGCGCACGATAAGATTCCTTTATTATTATTGTTATTATTATCTATGGTTAAACACAAATACGAAATTGTAGCACTTATCATGGACTATGCCGCTGATTTAGTATTCCTCACAGAGACATGGGCATCCGAAACCTCCGGCCCGGACTGGAATACAGCAGTTCCCGAAGGCTACTCTGTAGCATACGTTAATAGATCTGGCTCAATAGGAGGTGGAATCGCGATAATTTACAAATCCCATTTTAAAGTATTTACTCTTCCCCAACTGGACCTGGAGGCCGAGGCCTTGAGCTTTACCGTTATAGATAGAAACCAACTAGTTAGGCCTGCTTGTGTACAGGCCCCCTGGGCCCAGAGCCCCTTTCTCTAAAGCACTCCACACATACTTGGAATCGACCTCAGATTCAGACACCTACACAATACTGGGTGATTTCAATTTTCACCTAGAAGACAATAATGACTCTGAAGCAACTACGCTAATTGATAATTTCCTTAGCTTTGGGATGCATCAACTAATTTCCAAACCCACACATGTAGCAGGACACACTCTTTATGGGATTTTTACAAATAATGACCACATAAGTGTAACATCTATTTTGCCTGTTCCCTGGTCCGATCATGCAGCCATCCTCTTCAACCGGCAATTAAATCTTCTGACTAGCTGTCGCAGAGGCCTCTCACTTCCTGAGAAAACGCGCCCCTGGAAGAAGTTTGATCCCCATCAATTAGCCAATACACTTTTGAGGGATCCTCCACTACCCGAAAGCTATAATAGCGATACGGGGGCGACCAGGTTCCACAACTGGAGTAGCCATGAAGTGGATGAGCTGGCCCCAGTAGAACATAAAAAACCTAGAAGACGCTCAGCCACTGCTCAATGGTACACTGCAGATGTGAAACTAATAAAGCTTAAATGCCGGCGCTATGAGCAAATCTGGCGCACAGACTATAGTCAGCACAACAGGTTAGAATACACTAAAGCCCTACAGGAATACAAGACAGTGATAGCTTATGCTAAATCAGCCTTTTTTACAAAAAAAATTCAAGAAGCCCCCAATACCCTTAGGGAACTTTTTAAAACAATTACCTCCCTGGCAAAGAGTCCTCGTGACACCATCTTTGTACTGGGTCAGAACTTTGTTGAGAACATAGCCACCTTCTTTCAACAAAAGGTGCAGGCAGTTTATGACGACCTTCACACCCTAGCAGCAGGCCCTTCTGCTGCCCTTTCTGAACACACAACCCCAGGTGCCACCAACTACTCTCACTTCCCACTCTTAGAGGAGACACAGGTTAGCAATCTACTTAGCCAGATGAAATCAGGATCTCCCCTTGACCCATGCCCTCCGTATGTAATGCATATGATTCCAGGGACAATAACCTCAGCTTTGACTCCACTGCTGAACGAGGTAGTTAGATCGGGTGAATTTCCACGTATATGGAAGAAAGCCTGTATCAGGCCGATCCTCAAAAAAGACACCCTGGACCTGATGGAACCGAAACACTACCGGCCGAAATCCTGCCTTACGCTACCGGCTAAGATTCTGGAAAAAGCTATGAACCAAGAACTAATGAAGTATGTAGATCAAAACAAATTACTCGACCCCTCACAACATGGGTTCCGGCCCGGTCATTCGACAGAATCTGCTCTTATCATGGCAACGGAGGATATCCGCAAAACAATGGATGAGGGTGGAAGAACGGCCTTGGTCTTCTTAGATTTGACAGCGGCGTTCGATACCGTGAACCATAGGGTCCTACTGACCAGATTGAGAGCCCTAGGAATTACAGACACTGCCCTAGCCCTATTAACATCCTTTCTTGATGGTCGTATTCAACAAGTACATTGGGGAGGCTTTCAATCTGACGAATTTTCCCTCCCAGGTGGTGTACTTCGGGGCTCGGCCCTATCACTGACGTTGTACAATCTGTATGTCACGCCACTAGCTGCGCTAATAAAATCCCATGGCTTCCATCTAGTGTCGTACACCGACGACACACAAATTGTGGTGTCTCTCTCCTAATCGATAGAGGCTACAGCAGAATGTTTTAGGAACTGCCTCCTAGACATAAAATGCTGGATGAGCCATGATTTTTTTAAACTGAACACCGAGAAGACCGAAGTAAAAGAGTTTGGCCAGAAGTCATCCATCAGGAGCCAGCTTTGGTGGCCCCCGGAGGCTGGCTCCTGTCCTGTTCCAGCGGATAAGGTCAGGAATCTTGGATTCCTGATTGACAAAGACCTCTCCTGTACTGCACAAATTAACCAGGTCATGTCGGTCTGCTTCTACACCATTAAGGTGCTCAGAAAGATTCTACCATACAATCCACCCACTTTAATGAAAAACGGTGATGGGAGCCCTCACAATGTCCCGAGTGGACTATTGCAACTCACTCTATTTGGGCACTGGAGAAAGACAACTGACTAAGCTGCAGGCAATTCAAAATGCGGCAGCCAGAGTCCTGTTGAATTTGCCCAAACGTCATCCCACATCCAAAGCCATACGCGAACTGCACTGGCTCCCAGTTAGACGCAGAATCCAATTCAAGGCCCTTTGCCTAGTCCATAAATCGCAGTATGGGAAAGGACCAGAAGATTTAGCTAAACTCTTCCCCCGCTATACTCCGCAGCGCACATTAAGATCAGCCAGCCTAGATCTGGTGTGCCTGCCTAAAATACGGAGAGCCCGGTGGGGCGGGAAGTCCTTCTCCCACCAAGCTTCCAAATTATGGAACTCGCTGCCTCTTGCATTGCGGTCTGACAAGTCTAAACTGAGCTTTAGGAAGACACTAAAAACTTGGCTCTTCTCCATGACCTAACTTGCTCTTCCTGTTATTCTGTACTATAGTGCCAAGACGCCTCGGCAATCGAGCGCTTTAAAAGGAGAAGAGAAGAGAACACGGAGTTAGAGAAGGAGGCAGAGTAGAAGAGAGCAGCAGATCCACATGGGAGAAGAGAAGAGAACAGGGAGTTAGAGAAGGAGGTGGGTGGAAGAGAGGAGCAGATCAGCACAACAGAAGAGAACAAGGAGTTAAGGAAGAAGGTGGGGTGGAAGAGAGCAGGAGCAGATTAGCACAGGAGAAGAGAACAGGGAGTTAGAGAAGGGGGTGGGGTGGAAGAGAGCAGCAGATCAGCACAGGAGAAGAGAAGAGAACAGGGAGTTAGAGAAGGAGGCACAGTGGAAGACAGCAGTAGATCAGCACGGGAGAAGAGAAGAGAACAGGGAGTTAGAGAAGGAGGTGGGTGGAAGAGAGGAGCAGATCAGCACAGCAGGAGAGAACAGGGAGTTAAAGAAGGAGGTGGTGTGGAAGAGAGCAGCAGATTAGCACAGGAGAAGAGAACAGCGAGTTAGAGAAGGAGGTGGGGTGGAAGAGAGCAGCAAATCAGCACAGGAGAAGAGAAGAGAACAGGGAGTTAGAGAAGGAGGCAGAGTGGAAGAGAGCAGCAGATCAGTACGGGAAAAGAGAAGAGAACAGGGAGTTAGAGAAGGAGGTGGGTGGAAGAGAGGAGCAGATCAGCACAGCAGAAGAGAACATGGAGTTAAAGAAGGAGGTGGGGTGGAAGAGAGCAGCAGATTAGCTCAGGTGAAGAGAACAGGGAATTAGAGAAGGAGGCAAGGTGGAAGAGAGCAGCAGAGCAGCAGAAGAGAACAGGGAGTTAAAGAAGGAGGCGGAGTGGAAGAGAGCAGCAGATCAGCAGATCAGAGGAGGGAGTAAAGAAGAGAACAGGGAGTTAGAGAAGGAGGTGGGTGGAAGAGAGCAGCAGATCAGCACAGCAGAAGAGAACAGGGAGTTAAAGAAGGATGTGGGGTGGAAGAGAGCAGCACAACAGCACAGGAGAAGAGAGCAGGGAGGTAAAGAAGGAAGTGGGGTGGAGGAGAGCAGCAGATCAGCACGAGAGAAGAGAACAGGGAGTTAAAGAAGGAGGCAGGGGAAAAGAACAGCAGATGAGTACAGGAGAAGAGAACAGGGAGTTAGAGAAGGAGGCGGGTTGCAGAGATCAGCAGATCAGCATTGGAGAAGAGAACAGGGAGTTAGAGAAGGAGGCGGATGGAAGATAGCAGAAAGATCTTCACAGGAGAAGAGAACAGGGAGTTAGAGAATGAGGCGGGAGGAAGAGAACAGCAGATCAGCATGTGAGAAGAGAACAGGGAGTTAGAGAAGGAGGTGGTGGAAGGGAACAACAGATCAGCACAGGAGAAAAAAAACAGAGTTAAAGAAGGAGGCGGGGTGGAAGAAAGCAGCAGATCAGCACAGGTGAAGAGAACATGGAGTTAAATGAGGAGGTGGGGTGGGAGAGAGCAGAAGATCAGCACATGAGAAGAGAACAGGGAGTTAAGGAAGAAAGCGGGTGGAAGTGAACAACATATTAGCACAGGAGAAGAGAACAGGGAGTTAGAGAAGGAGGCGGGGTGAAAGAGAACAGCAGACCATCACAGGAGAAGAGAAGCGAACAGGGAGTTAAAGAAGGAGTTGGGGTGGACGAGAGCAGCAAATCAGCACAAGAGAAGATAACAGGGAGTTCAAGAAGGAGGCGTGTGGAAGAGAACAGCAGTTCAGCACAGGAGAAGAGAAGAGACCAGGGAGTTAAAGAAGGAGGTGGGTGGATGAGAGCCGCAGATGAGCACAGGAGAAGTGACCAGGAAGTTAAAGATGGAGGCGGGTGGAAGAGAGCAGCAGATGAGCACAGCAGAAGAGAACAGGGAGTTAAAGAAGGAGGCAGCATGGAAGAGAGCAGCAGATCAGCAAAGCAAATGAGAACAGGGAATTAAAGAAGGAGGCGGGTAGAAGAGAGCAGCAAATCAGCACAGGAGAATAGAAGTGAACAAGGAGCTAGAGAGGAAGGCGGGTGGAAGAGAGCAGCAGATCTGCTCGGGAGAAGAGAACAGGGAGTTGGAAAAGGAGGTGGGTGGAAGAGAGCAGCAGATCAGCACAGGAGAAGAGAACAGGGAGTTAAAGAAGGAGGTGGGGTGGAATAGAGCAGCAGATAAGCACAGGAGAAGAGAACAGGGAGGTAGAGAAGGAGGTGGGTTGAAGAGAGCAGCAGATCAGCTCTGGAGAAGAGAAGTGAACAGGGAGTTAGAGAAGGAGGTGGGTGGAAGAGAGCGGCATAACAGCAGAGCAGAAGAGTACATGGAGTTAAAGAAGGAGGAGGGTGGAAGAGAGCAGCAGATCAGCACAAGAGAAGAGAACAGGGAGTTAGAGAAAAAGGCGAGTGGAAGAGAACAGCAGATTAGCGCGGGAGAAGAAAACAGGGAGTTAAAGAAGGAGACGGGTTAGAAGAGAGCAGCAGATCAGCACAGGAGAAGAGACGAGAACAGGGAATTAGAGAAGGAGGCAGGGTGGAAGAGAGCAGCAGATCAGCACGGGAGAAGAGAACAGGGAGTTAGAGAAGGAGGTGGGTGGAAGAGAGGAAGGACGATAGATAGAGGGAGGGAGGGAGGGCGATAGATAGATAGAGGGAGGGCGATAGATAGATAGAGGGAGGGGGATAGATAGATGTAGTGAGGGCGATAGATAGAGTGAGGGCGATAGATAGAGTGAGGGCGATAGATAGATAGAGTGAGGGCAATAGATGGATAGAGTAAGGGCGATAGATAGAGTGAGGGCGATAGATAGGTAGAGTGAGGGCGATAAATAGATAGATAGAGTGAGGGCAATAAATAGATAGAGTGAGGGTGATAGATAGATAGAGTGAGGGCGATAGATAGATGTGTGTGGTTATGTGTGGTTGTCTGTATGTGTGTGGTTGTGTGTGTGTGTGGTTGTGTGTGTGGTTGTGTGGTTATGTGTGTGGTTGTGAGTGTGGATGTGTGTGTGGTTTGTGTGGTTGGGTGTGTGGTTGGGTGTGGTTGTGTGTGTGGTTGTGTGTGGTTGTGTGTGTATGGTTGTGTGTGTGGTTGTATGTGGGGGTGGGGGTGGTTGGGTGTGGTTGTGTGTGTTGTTGTGGTTGTGTGTGGTTGTGTTTGTGGTTGAGTGTGTGGTTGTGTGTAGTTGAGTGTGTGGTTGTGTGTGTGGTTGTGTGAGAATGTGCGTGTGGTTGTGTGTGTGGTTGTGTGTGTGGTTGTGTGTGGGGTGATGTGTGGTTGTGTGTGGTTGTGTGTCAGTGTGGTTGTGTGTGGTTGTGTGTGTGGTTGTGTGTGTGGTTGTGTGTGAGATTGTGTGTGTGGTGTGGTTGTGTTTGTGTGGTTGTGTGTGTGTGGTTGTATGTGTGTGGTTGTATGTGTGTGTGTGCGTGGTGGTATGTATGTGTGTGTGCGATGAGAGAAGGATGTATGTGGAAGAGAGCAGAAGATCAGCACAGCAGAGGAGAACAGGGAGTTTAAGAAGGAGGCGGGTGGAAGAGAGCAGCAGATCAGCACAGGAGAAGAGAACAGGGAGTTAAAAAGGAGTCGGGTGGAAGAGAACAGCAGATCGGCACAGGAGAAGAGAACAGGGAGTTAGAGAAAGAGGCGGGTGGAAGAGAACAGCAGATTAGCACAGGAGAAGAAAACGGAGTCAGTTAAGGATGCGGGGTGGAAGGGAGTAGCAGATCTGCACAGGAGAAGAGAACACGGATTCAGAGAAGGAGGCAGAGTGGAGGAGAGCAGCAGATCGGCACGGGAGAAGTGTAGAGAACAGGGAGTTAGAGAAGGAGGTGGGTGGAAGAGAGGAGCAGATCAGCACAACAGAAGAGAACAGGGAGTTAAAGAAAGAGGTGGGGTGGAAGAGAGCAGCAGCAGATTAGCACAGGAGAAGAGAACAGGGAGTTAGAGAAGGAGGTGGGGTGGAAGAGAGCAGCAGATCAGCACAGGAGAAGAGAAGAGAACAGGGAGTTAGAGAAGGAGGCAGAGTGGAGGAGAGCAGTAGATCAGCACGGGAGAAGAGAAAAGAACAGGGAGTTAGAGAAGGAGGTGGGTGGAAGAGAGGAGCAGATCAGCACAGCAGGAGAGAACAGGAAGTTAAAGAAGGAGGTGGTGTGGAAGAGAGCAGCGGATTAGCACAGGAGAAGAGAACAGAGAGTTAGAGAAGGAGGTGGGGTGGAAGAGAGCAGCAGATCAGCACAGGAGAAGAGAAGAGAACAGGGAGTTAGAGAAGGAGGCAGAGTGGAAGAGAGCAGCAGATCAGCACGGGAGAAAAGAAGAGAACAGGGAGTTAGAGAAGGAGGTGGGTGGAAGAGAGGAGCAGATCAGCACAGAAGAAGAGAACATGGAGTTAAAGAAGGAGGTGGGGTGGAAGAGAGCAGCATATTAGCTCAGGTGAAGAGAACAGGGAATTAGAGAAGGAGGCGAGGTGGAAGAGAGCAGCAGAGCAGCAGAAGAGAACAGGGAGTTAAAGAAGGAGGCGGGGTGGAAGAGAGCAGCAGATCGACAGATCAGAGGAGGGAATAAAGAAGAGATCAGGGAGTTAGAGAAGGAGGTGGGTGGAAGAGAGCAGCAGATCAGCACAGCAGAAGAGAACAGGGAGTTAAAGAAGGAGGTGGGGTGGAAGAGAGCAGCAGAACAGCACAGCAGAAGAGAACAGGGAGGTAGAGAAGGAGGCGGTGGAAAAGAACCGCAGATAAGTACAGGAGCAGAGAACAGGGAGTTAGAGAAGGAGGCAGGGTGAAAGAGAACAGCAGATCAGCACCGGAGAAGAGAAAAGGGAGTTAGAGAAGGAGGCGTATTGAAGAGAGCAAAAAGATCATCACAGGAGAATGCAACAAGGAGTTAGAGAATGAGGCGGGGTCGAAGAGAGCAGCAGATCAGCACGGGAGAACAGAACAGGGAGTTAAAGAAGGGGCGGTTGGAATAGAGTAGCAGATCAGCACAGGAGAAGAGAAGAGAACAGGGAGTTAAAGAAGGAGGTGGGGTGGAAGAGAGCAGCAGATCAGCACAGGAGAAGAGAACAGGGAGTTAAAGAAGGATGCGGTGGAAGAGAACAGCAGATCAGCACAGGAGAAAATAACAGGGTTAAAGAAGGAGGCGGGGCTAAAGAGAGCAGCAGATCAGCACAGCTGAAGAGAACATGGAGTTAAAGAAGGAGGTGGGGTGGAAGAGAGCAGCAGATCAGCGCAGGAGAAGAGAACAGGAAGTTAGAGAAGGAGGCAGGGTGAAAGAGAACAGCATATCAGCACAGGAGAAGAGAAAAGGGACTAAGAGAATGATTCGGGAGCAAGAGAAGAGCAGATCAGCATGTGAGAAGAGAACAGGGAGTTAGAAAAGGAGGTGGGTGAAAGAGAACAGCAGATTAGCACAGGAGAAGAGAAAAGGGAGTTAGAGAAGGAGGCGGGTGAAAGAGATCAGCAGATCAGCATAGGAGAAGAGAACAGGGAGTTAGAGAAAGAGGCGGATGGAAGATAGCAGAAAGATCATCACAGGAGAAGAGAACAGGGAATAACAGAAATACCCTATTCACTCACATAAAATTAATCAAACGTTGTGTAACAATCATCAGACAATATACAAAAGAAACAAAGCAACAGAAAATTGTAGGGTTCTCCTAACTAAGAGTAGTCCGATGCAATCCTTTATTATGTTAGACAGCCAGCTGACACGTGTTTCATCGCCTATGTGAATCCTCAGGGCTATACGTGGCTGTGTCAAACCAGGAGGTCGCTCTGCTGGTGATACTTCCGACCCAGCAGGGCCCGTGACCTTTGGATGTGAAATTTCAGGGAAGTGACATCCACACCCTGCAATCAGTAGCTGCCGATCAGTGCGATGAATCTCGATAAAAATGTAGGTACCATGTCAGACACTCTTAAAAACGTTCAATTCTATAAGTGGTGTCAAGCAGAGTAAACTTCAAGAGTCGAGTGCGAACTCAAAGGAAACCCAAAATTCTGCCGAAATATCTTACGTACATGAGTGTAGAAAACCGCGTACTCCCGGGTCGCCGTGTTCCTGTATGGACCAGGGAGTTAGAGAATGAGGTGGGAGGAAGAGAACAGCAGATCAGCATGTGAGAAGAGAACAGGGAGTTAGAGAAGGAGGTGGTGGAAGGGAACAACAGATCAGCACAGGAGAAAAAAAACAGAGTTAAAGAAGGAGGCGGGGTGGAAGAGAGCAGCAGATCAGCACAGGTGAAGAGAATATGGAGTTAAATGAGGAGGTGGGTGGGAGAGAGCAGCAGATCAGCACATGAGAAGAGAACAGAGAGTTAAGGAAGAAAGCGGGTGGAAGAGAACAACATATTAGCACAGGAGAAGAGAACAGGGAGTTAGAGAAGGAGGCGGGGTGAAAGAGAACAGCAGATCATCACAGGAGAAGAGAAGTGAACAGGGAGTTAAAGAAGGAGTTGGGGTGGTAGAGTGAGAGCGGTAGAGTGAGGGCTGTAGAGTGGTAGAGTGAGGGTGGTAGAGTGAGGGTGGTAGAGTGAGGGTAGTAGAGTGGTAGAGTGAGGGCAGTTGAGTGGTAGAGTGAGGGCGGTAGAGTGAGGGCGGTAGGGTGGTAGAGTGAAGGTGGTAGAGTGAGGGCAGTAGAGTGGTAGAGTAAGTGTGGTAGAGTGAGGGCGGTAGAATAGTAGAGTGAGGGCAGTAGAGTGGTAGAGTGAGGGCAGTAGAGTGAGGGCAGCATAGTGGTACATTGAGGGTGGTAGAGTGGTCGAGTGAGGGTGGTAGAGTGGTAGAGTGAGGGCGGTAGAGTGGTAGAGTGAGGGCGGTAGCGTGGTAGAGTGTGGGCGGTAGAGTGATGGCATGAGGGCGGTAGAGTGGTAGAGAGGGCAGTAGAGTGGTAGAGTGAGGGTGGTAGTTTGAGGGCGATAGAGTGGTAGAGTGAGGGCGGTGGAGTGGTAGAGTGAGGGTGGTAGAGTGAGGGCGGTGGAGTGAGGGTGGTAGACTGAGGGCGATAGAGTGGTAGAGTGAGGGCGGTGGAGTGGTAGAGTGAGGGTGGTAGATTGAGGGCGGTGGAATGAGGGCGGTAGAGTGAGGGTGGTAGAGTGAGGGCGGTAGAGTGAGGGCGGTGGAATGAGGGCGGTAGAGTGAGGGTGGTAGAGTGAGGGCGGAAGAGTGAGGGCGGTAGAGTGGTAGAGGGAGGGTGGTAGAGTGAGGGTGGAAGAGTGGTAGAGTGAGGGCGGTAGAGTGAGGGCGGTAAAGTGGTAGAGAGGGCAGTAGATTGAGGGCAGTAGAGTGGTAGAGTGAGGGTGATAGAGTGAGGGCAGTAGAGTGCAGGCGGTAGAGTGAGGGCGGTAGAGTGAGGGCCGTCCAGTGGTAGAGGGAGGGTGGTAGAGTGAGGGCAGTAGAGTGGTAGAGTGAGGGCGGTGGAGTGGTAGAGTGAGGGCGGTCGAGTGGTAGAGTGAGGGTGGTAGAGTGATGGCGGTAGAGTGAGGGTGTGAGGGCGGTAGAGTGGTAGAGTGCGGGCGGTGGAGTGCGAGCAGAAGAGTGAGGGTGGTAGAGTGAGGGCGGCAGAGTGGTAGAGTGAGGGCGGTAGAGTGAGGGCAGTAGCGTGAGGGCAGTAGAGTTGTAGAGTGAGGGCAGTAGAGTGGTAGAGTGAGGGCAGTAGAGTGAGGGCGGTAGAATGAGGGCAGTAGCATGAGGGCGGTAGAGTTGTAGAGTGAGGGCAGTAGAGTGAGGGCGAGATGGCGGTAGAGTGAGGGCGGTAGAGTGCGGGCGGTAGAGTGGTAGAGTGAGTGCGGTAGAGTGAGTGCAGTAGAGTGAGGGCGGAAGAGTGAGGGCAGTAGAGTGAGGGGGTAGAGTGGTAGGGTATATGCGGTAGAGTGAGGGAGGTAGAGTGGTAGAGTGAGTGCGGTAGAGTGAGTGTGATAGAGTGAGGGCGGTAGAGTGAGGGCAGTAGAGTGATGGCGGTAGAGTGGTAGAGTATGGTGGTAGAGCATGCTTGCTTATTAGAAATCGACCTGCAAAGTGACTAATAATTGTTTCTCTGCTCACCCGACACCCTATCTGCCGAGGGAAGTCCTGTTAGAAGCGGAAGGAGAACCAGGCTGTCCATTATCTATTAGAACCCATAGCCACCATCTTAGGGGTGGTGGGACTGCAGGAACGCGCTCTAGCAGGCGCGACTTCCGGGACCCGAGCCTACATAGACTGGACTCGGCCGGAGGCCTGGCACTAGAACAGAATACAGCGGAGCTGTTAGCGATTACTTAGATATGCTCAGATCTGCTACCAGAACCAAGCAGCTTCTTTTAATCGTGATTACTACATTTTTAAGAAAAGTTTTGTTTTATTTTTGCACCTTCGAACAATTGATTTAAAATTTGATTTAAAGACAATTGATTTAAAAAATTGTATTTGCTTAGCATGCTTGCTTATTACAAATCGACCTGCAAAGTGACTAATAATTGTTATTCTGCTCACCCGACACCCTCTCCGCCGCGGGAAGTCCCGATGGAAGTGGAAGGAGAAGCGGGCTGTCCATAATCTATTAGCACCCATAGCCGCCATCTTAGGGGTGGTGGGACTGCAGGGACGCGCTCTAGCAGGCGCTACTTCCGGGACCCAAGCCTACATAGCCCTATGATCTTCTGGAAGCGCAGCGGACGAGCGCAGCGGGCACGCCGGTGACGCGCCGAAAGCGTGCCAAAGGCAAGCCCGTCTGCGCCCGTCCGCGCCGGGCCGGCGCTCAGCGCCCAAACCTATGCCCATTCTTCCACCATACAATACTCTAGAGAGGATTTATTTAGTCTGGACCCAAAAAGCTGTATACATCCTACCATGCTACTTGACAAGGGCATCGTTACGTCCTCAAGCTGCCCCTCCTGTGGGTATCGTGCGCTTAGAGATCCCCTACCTTCTCCTCATAAGTTGCAGGACTCGCGCAAAGCTGGGAGTGAGCACAATAGCTCAAATAACTGCACTTTCACGAACAATAACCGCAAACGTACGGCTGACCACACGCAAGGCAGGAAAAGAACCCTAAAAAACATTCTTATAATTACTAGATCTATGGTTAAACACAAATACGAAATTGAAGCACTTATCATGGACTATGCCGCTAATTTAGTATTCCTCACAGAGACATGGGCATCCGAAACCTCCGGCCCGGACTGGAACACAGCAGTTCCCGAAGGCTACTCTGTAGCATACGTTAATAGATCTGGCTCAATAGGAGGTGGAATCGCGATAATTTACAAATCCCATTTTAATGTATTTACTCTTCCCCAACTGGACCTGGAGGCCGAGGCCTTGAGCTTTACCGTTATAGATAGAAACCAACTAGTTAGGCCTGCTTGTGTACAGGCCCCCTGGGCCCAGAGCCCCATTCTCTAAAGCACTCCACACATACTTGGAATCGACCTCAGATTCAGACACCTACACAATACTGGGTGATTTCAATTTTCACCTAGAAGACAATAATGACTCTGAAGCAACTACGCTAATTGATAATTTCCTTAGCTTTGGGATGCATCAACTAATTTCCAAACCCACACATGTAGCAGGACACACTCTTTATGGGATTTTTACAAATAATGACCACATAAGTGTAACATCTATTTTGCCTGTTCCCTGGTCCGATCATGCAGCCATCCTCTTCAACCTGCAATTAAATCTTCTGACTAGCTGTCGAAGAGGCCTCTCACTTCCTGAGAAAACGCGCCCCTGGAAGAAGTTGGACCCCCATCAATTAGCCAATACACTTTTGAGGGACCCTCCACTACCCGATAGCTATAATAGCGATACGGGGGCGACCAGGTTCCACAACTGGAGTAGCCATGAAGTGGATGAGCTGGCCCCAGTAGAACATAAAAAACCTAGAAGACGCTCAGCCACTGCTCAATGGTACACTGCAGATGTGAAACTAATAAAGCTTAAATGCCGGCGCTATGAGCGAATCTGGCGCACGGACTATAGTCAGCACAACAGGTTAGAATACACTAAAGCCCTACAGGAATACAAGACAGTGATAGCTTATGCTAAATCAGCCTTTTTTACTAAAAAAATTCAAGAAGCCCCCAATACCCTTAGGGAACTTTTTAAAACAATTACCTCCCTGGCAAAGAGTCCTCGTGACACCATCTTTGTACCGGGTCAGAACTTTGTTGAGAACATAGCCACCTTCTTTCAACAAAATGTGCAGGCAGTTTATGACGACCTTCACACCCTAGCAGCAGGCCCTTCTGCTGCCCTTTCTGAACACACAACCCCAGGTGCCACCAACTACTCTCACTTCCCACTCTTAGAGGAGACACAGGTTAGCAATCTACTTACCCAGATGAAATCAGGATCTCCCCTTGACCCATGCCCTCCGTATGTAATGCATATGATTCCAGGGACAATAACCTCAGCTTTGACTCCACTGCTGAACGAGGTAATTAGATCGGGTGAATTTCCACGCATATAGAAGAAAGCCTGTATCAGGCCGATCCTCAAAAAAGACACCCTGGATCCGATGGAACCGAAACACTACCGGCCGAAATCCTGCCTTACACTACCGGCTAAGATTCTGGAAAAAGCTATGAACCAAGAACTAATGAAGTATGTAGATCAAAACAAATTACTCGACCCCTCACAACATGGGTTCCGGCCCGGTCATTCGACAGAATCTGCTCTTATCATGGCAACGGAGGATATCCGCAAAACAATGGATGAGGGTGGAGGAACGGCCTTGGTCTACTTAGATTTGACCGCGGCGTTCGATACCGTGAACCATAGGGTCCTACTGACCAGATTGAGAGCCCTAGGAATTACAGACACTGCCCTAGCCCTATTAACATCCTTTCTTGATGGTCGTATTCAACAAGTACATTGGGGAGGCTTTCAATCTGACGAATTTTCCCTCCCAGGTGGTGTACTTCAGGGCTCGGCCCTATCACCGACGTTGTTCAATCTGTATGTCACGCCACTAGCTGCGCTAATAAAATCCCATGGCTTCCATCTAGTGTCGTACACCGACGACACACAAATTGTGGTGTCTCTCTCCCAATCGATAGAAGCTACAGCAGAATGTTTTAGGAACTGCCTCCTAGACATAAAATGCTGGATGAGCCACAATTTTTTAAAACTGAACACCGAGAAGACCGAAGTAATAGAGTTCGGCCAGAAGCCATCCATCTGGAGCAAGCTTTGGTGGCCCCCGGAGGCTGGCTCCTGTCCTGTTCCAGCGGATAGGGTCAGGAATCTTGGATTCCTGATTGACAAAGACCTCTCCTGTACTGCACAAATTAACCAGGTCACGTCGGCCTGCTTCTACACCATTAAGGTGCTCAGAAAGATTCTACCATACATTCCACGCACTTTACGAAAGACGGTGATGGGAGCCCTCACAATGTCCCGAGTGGACTATTGCAACTCACTCTATTTGGGCACTGGAGAAAGACAACTGACTAAGCTGCAGGCAATTCAAAATGCGGCAGCCAGAGTCCTGTTGAATTTGCCCAAACGTCATCCCACATCCAAAGTCATACGCGAACTGCAGTGGCTCCCAGTTAGACGCAGAATCCAATTCAAGGCCCTTTGCCTAGTCCATAAATCGCAGTATGGGAAAGGACCAGAAGATTTAGCTAAACTCTTCCCCCGCTATACTCCGCAGCGCACATTAAGATCAGCCAGCCTAGATCTGGTGTGCCTGCCTAAAATACGGAGAGCCCGGTGGGGCGGGAAGTCCTTATCCCACCAAGCTTCCAAATTATGGAACTCGCTGCCTCTTGCATTGCGGTCTGACAAGTCTAAACTGAGCTTTAGGAAGACACTAAAAACTTGTCTCTTCTCCGTGACCTAACTTGCTCTTCCTGTTATTCTGTACTATAGCGCCAAGACGCCTCGGCAATCGAGCGCTTTAAAAATATTTCAGTCAGTCAGTCAGTGAGGGCGGTAGAGTGAGAGCGGTAGAGTGGTAGAGTGAGTGTGGTAGAGTGAGTGCTGTAGAGTGAGTGCTGTAGAGTGAGGGCGGTAGAGTGAGGGCGGTAGTGTGAGTATGTTAGAGTGAGGGCGGTAGAGTGGAAGAGTGGTGAGGGTGTGTGAGAGGGTGAGGGTGTGTGAGAGTGTGAGGGTGAGGGTGTGTGAGGGTGAGGGTGTGTGAGACTGAGGGGATGTTAGAGTGAGGGGGTGTAAGCGTGAGGGGGTGTGGTGGTGTGACTGGGTGAGGGGGTGTGGTGGTATGAGTGAGTCAGAGTGGGTGAGGGTGAGGGAGTGTGAGGGTGAGGGCATGTGACGGAGGGTGAGGGTGTGTGAGGGTGAGGGTGAGTGTGGGTGCGGGTGGGTGAGGGTGGGTAAGGGTGGGTGAGAGGGTGAGATGGTGTGTGAGGGTGAGAGGGTGTGTGAGGGTGTGGGTGTGTGAGGGTGGGTTAGAGGGTGAGTGAGAGGGTGTGTGAGGGTGAGGGTGTAGGGGAGGGGGAGGGTGAGAGGGTAGGTGAGACGGTGAGTGAAGGTGGGTGAGAGGGTGAGTGAGGGTGAGGGGGTATGAGGGTGAGGGGGTGTGTGAGGGTGAGGGGGTGTGAGGGTGAGGGTGAGGGTGGGTGAGAGGGTGAGTGAGGGTGAGAGGGTGTGTGAGGGTGAGAGGGTGTGTGAGGGTGCGGATGGGTGAGGGTGGGAGAGAGGGTGAGTGAGAGGGTGTGTGAGGGTGAAGGATAGATAGATAGAGGGAGGGCGATAGATAGATAGAGGGAGGTTGATAGATAGATAGAGTGAGGGAGGGCGATAGATAGATAGAGTGAGGGAGGGCGGTAGATAGGTAGAGTGAGTGAGTGAGAGCGATAGAGTGAGTGAGGGCGGTAGAGTGAGTGAGGGTGGTAGAGTGAGTGAGGGCAGAAGAGTGAGTGAGGGTGGTAGAGTGAGTGAGGGCAGTAGAGTGAGGGGGGCAGTAGAGTGGTAGAGTGAGGGCGGTAGAGTGGTAGAGTGAGGGCGGTAGAGAGATGGCAGTAGAGTGGTAGAGTGAGGGCGGTAGAGTGAGGGCGTGAGGACAGTAGAGTGAGGGCGGTAGAGTGGTAGAGTGAGGGCGGCAGAGTGGGGGCAGTAGAGTGGTAGAGTGAGGGTGGTATAGTGAGGGCAGTAGAGTGGTAGAGTGAGGGCGGTAGAGTGGTAGAGTGGTAGAGTGAGGGCGGTAGAGCGAGGGTGATAGAGTGGTAGAGTGAGGGCAGTAGAGTGAGGGTGTGAGGGCAGTAGAGTGGTAGAGTGAGGGCGGTAGAGTGTTAGAGTGAGGGCGGTAGAGTGGTAGAGTGAGGGCGGTAGAGTGGTAGAGTGAGGGTGGTAGACTGAGGGTGGTAGAGTGAGTGCAGTAGAGTGAGGGCGGTAGACTGAGGGCAGTAGAGTGGTAGAGTGAGGGCGGTAAAGTGGTGGAGTGAGGGTGATAGAGTGGTAGAGTGAGGGTGGTAGAGTGGGGGCAGTCGAGGAGTAGAGTGAGAGCGGTAGAGTGAGGGTGGTAGAGTGGTAGAGTGAGGGCGGTAGAGTGAGGGCAATAGTGTGAGGGTAGTAGAGTGGTAGAGTGAGGGCGGTTGAGTGGTAGAGTGAGGGCAGTCGAGTGAGGACGGTAGAGTGGTAGAGTGAGGTCGGTAGAGTGAGGGCAGTAGAGTGGTAGAGTGAAGGTGGTGGAGTGAGGGTGGTAGAATAGTAGAGTGAGGGTGGTAGAGTGAGGGCAGTAGAGTGGTAGAGTGAGGGCGGTAGAGTGAGGGCTGTAGAGTGGTAGAGTGAGGGCGGTAGAGTGAGGGCGGTATTGTGGTAGAGTGAGGGTGGTAGAGTGAGGGCGGTAGAGTGGCAGAGTGTGGGCGTGCGGGCGGTAGAGTGGTAGAGAGGGCGGTAGAGTGGTAGAGTTAGGGCGGTAGACTGAGGGTGAAATAGTGGTGGAGTGAGGGCGGTGGAGTGATAGAGTGAGGGTGGTAGAGTGAGGGCGGTGGAGTGGTAGAATGAGGGTGGGAGAGTGGACAAGTGAGGGCGGTAGAGTGGTAGAGTGAGGGCGGTAGAGTGAGGGCAGTAGAGTGGTAGAGTGAGGGCGGTAGAGTGAGGGCGTGAGGGCGGTAAAGTGGTAGAGAGGGCGGTAGAATGAGGGTGGTAGAGTGGTAGAGTGAGGGCGGTAGAGTGTTAGAGTGAGGGTGATAGGGTGAGGGCAGTAGAGTGAGGGCGGTAGAGTGAGGTCAGTAGAATGGTAGAGGGAGGGCCGTAGAGTGAGGGCAATAGTGTGAGGGTAGTAGAGTGGTAGAGTGAGGGCGGTTGAGTGGTAGAGTGAGGGCAGTCGAGTGAGGACGGTAGAGTGGTAGAGTGAGGTCGGTAGAGTGAGGGCAGTAGAGTGGTAGAGTGAAGGTGGTGGAGTGAGGGTGGTAGAATAGTAGAGTGAGGGTGGTAGAGTGAGGGCGGTAGAGTTAGGGCGGTAGAGTGGTAAAGGGAGGGCCGTAGAGTGAGGGCGGTAGAGTGGTAGAGTGAGGGTGGTAGAGTAGTAGAGTGAGGGCGGTCGAATGGTAGAGTGAGGGTGGTAGAGTGAGGGCGGTAGAGTGAGGGTGTGGGGGCGGTAGAGTGGTAAAGTGCGGGCGGTAGAGTGCGGGCGGTAGAGTGAGGGTAGTATGGTGAGGGCGGTAGAGTGGTAGAGTTTGGGCGGTAGAGTGAGGGCAGTAGCGTGAGGGCGGTAGAGTTGTAGAGTGAGGGCAGTAGAGTGAGGGCGGTAGACTGAGGGCAAGATGGCGGTAGAGTGAGGGCGGTAGAGTGAGGGCGGTAGAGTGAGGGCGGTAGAGTGGGAGAGTATGGGTGGTAGAGTGAGGGCGGTAGAGTGCGGGTGGTAGAGTGAGTGCGGTAGAGTGAGGGTGGTATAGTGAGGGGGGTAGAGTGGTAGAGTATGGGTGGTAGAGTGAGGGCAGTAGAGTGAGGGCGGTAGAAAGGTAGAGTGAGTGCGGTAGAGTGAGTGCGGTAGAGTGAGGGCGGTAGAGTGGTAGAGTATGGGAGGTAGAGTGAGGGCGGTAGAGTGAGGGCGGTAGAGTGAGTGCGGTAGAGTGAGGGCGGTAGAGTGAGTGCGGTAGAGTGAGGGCGGTAGAGTGAGGGCGGTAGAGTGAGGGTGGTAGAGTCGTAGAGCGGTGAGTGTGAGGGTGTGTGAGGGTGACGGTGTGTGAGGGTGAGGGTGTGTGAGGGTGAGGGGGTGTGAGAGTGAGGGGGTGTGAGAGTGAGGGGGTGTAAGGGTGAGGGGGTGTGGTGGTGTGAGTGGGTGAGGGGGTGTGGTGGTGTGAGTGAGTGAGGGTGAGGGTGTGTGAAGGTGAGGGCGTGTGAGGGAGGGTGAGGGTGTGTGAGGGTGAGGGGGTGTGAGGGTGAGTGTGGGTGAGGGTGGGTGAGGGTGTGTGAGAGGGTGAGAGTGTGTGAGCGTGAGAGGGTGTGTGAGGGTGCGGGTGGGTGAGGGTGTTTTAGAGGGTGAGTGAGAGGGTGTGTGAGGATGAAGGGGTGGATGATGATGAGGGGGTGTGAGGGTGAGGGGGTGTGAGGGTGAGGGTGTGGGGGAGGGGGAGGGTGTGGGAGAGGGTGGGTGAGAGGGTGAGTGAGGGTGAGGGGTTGTGTGAGGGTGAGGGGTGTGTGAGGGTGAGGGGGTGTGAGGGTGAGGGTGGGTGAGAGGGTGAGTGAGGGTGAGAGGTTATGTGAGGGTGAGAGGGTGTGTGAGGTTGTGGGTGGGTGAGAGGGTGAGTGAGAGGGTGTGTGAGGGTGAAGGAGTGGGTGGGGGTGAGGGTGTGTGAGGGTGAGAGGGTGTGTGAGGGTGCGGTGGGTGAGGGTGGGTGAGAGAGTGTGTGAGGGTGGAGGGGTGGGTGAGGGTGAGGGGGTGTGACAGTGAGGGCGAGGGGGTGTGAGGGTGAGATTGTGGGGGAGTGTGAGAGGGTGGGTGAGGGTGGGTGAGAGGGTAAGTGAGGGTGAGGGGGGGGTGAGGGTGAGGGGGTGTGAGGATGAGGGTGTGAGGGAGGGTGACAGACCCACTACAGAGACACACTGAGAGGCACACCGAAAGACACTCACTAAATAGATGCACTGACAGAGACACGCACATACAGAGACGTACATACAGAGACACACATACAAAGATGCACATACAGAGACGCATATACAGAGACGCATATACACAGATGCAAAGAAGCAGACACAGAAACAGAAATGCGTACACAAAAGAGTGATACGCACACAGAGACAGTGAAGCACACAGAGACAATTATGTACACACAAAGAAAGCAACACACACACAGTGAGCGCATGTACTGCATACACAACACAGACCCCGCCCCGCCCTGCTTGTTTAATTGCCTGTTTAGGCTTTAAAGAGTGCTTATAAAAAAATTGTATAATGAGGAATTTTCTGTTAGCAGAAATAATAGGGAAACATTTTGATTAGCATGCAAAAAGCTGTTAATTTAGTTGAAAAGAGCTGTTTATAATATTTCAAGTATATAAAGGCACATAAAAGGCAAAAAGTTAGTAAGCAAAGTTGCACAAGCAAGAACTGTAGTGTAATAATGTGTACAGTATAAGGTTATTGGCAGCATTCTGGTATTGCGTGTGTTTGCAAGGGGATAGGGGAGCCTTGGGGCAGCCTATTTAAGATATAGTAGACCTAAAAAAAGACATGGTGAACAATAAAAAGAAGGCAGGACAATTGAGTTTGCCAATTGTTGTTAGCTTCATAAGCAACAACTATGGCTTTGTTGTAAGTATAATATTATAAATGCTTCCATTTTTAAATGACGAGACTGTAATAGAACTATAACGTTTCTCTTTGAAGTCCTCTCAAATGTAGTCAGCAATGGTACTGCAGCAAACGTAAGATTTATATGTTCATTGAGGGGGAGGGCAAAAATATAGAGTCCGATAGGGACCCGTCTAGACACCTGCAAGACCCGGCCCACGTAAACCACCGCACTGTCTAAATGTGTAATTCTAAGCTTGGCACTCATTCACGTTGTGAACATACAGGTGTCTCTAAACATTGCCAAACGTTTGCATTGCTGATTTCAAAATGAAATGTGCATCACAACTGTCCATCAGTGTTAGTTAGAACCCCCTAAACACTAGAGTATTTATAAGAATGATAACGGTATTGTAAAATGCCAGGTTCTTAAAATGCACCTCCCCTTCTATCCTGTGGTTCAGTCCATGTGACAACAGACATAAGCAGAAGTAACATTTGCATGCTTATTGTGCGCTTGCGCGGTCACTAAGTGCTGTGTGAGGACAGGAGATGGCCCAGTATGCATCATTAAACCATGCATCCCTGAGTGAGGGTGGCGAAGTATCCACTGAGTAGGGCGAGTGCTGAGACAGCATGTCGGAGCACCGAGGTCACCACTGAAGTTGAACAAAAAACCTCTAGATGACTTGATCCCTTCTACTGCAGCTATTTACATCATCAGACAGCGAGCATGTCTGAAGCTGCGTGCAGCAACATCATTGGGTCAGTGTCCTGGGTCCTACAAGGCGCCCCAGTTGTCCTTGAGCAACCTGCACGTCTTAAAGAGAGAAATTTTCCAAATCATATCCAACACTACGAGCTTACGTTTTGACAGCCTGTATATTTTGGGGATTTTGCATTTATTTTATAAAGCATACCTTTGAAAATAAAAAGTACTAAGGGGCAGATTTATGAGTTCTGGCGCATCTCTGCAAATTAGCAGGGATGCGCCAGAAGTGATCTGTCACGCAATTCCCTCCTTGCGGCACCACAGATGTGCCGCATTTACAATGCGGCGCACCATGGTGCAAGGAAGGGACGATGCGTGACGCATCTTGTGGTGTACGGGCGGCGCATTGCTGGAGTAGCGTCGCAAGTGCGATGCAACTTCTGCAATGTACAGAGGCCACCCATACATAACGTGGTGCGTCACTCCTTACGCCTGCTTCAAGCAGGCATAAGAATTTGACGCAGCAGCGTCGTAAAACTGACTCAGTGAAAACTTGTAGATTTCACTGCGTCAGGTTTACGGGGCTTTCCTACGAGGGAACGCCCACCCTGCGACAGAACGCCCACATGAAACCTGACGCAGGTTCCATGTGGCGCAGGGCTTTACAACGTGATGCATCTGCCTAGATGCGTCACGTTGTAAATAGGTTGCAGGGATGCGCCACGTTTCCACGCCGTTGCGTCACGCAACGGCGGCGTAAACGTGGCGCAAGTCCGACATAAATCTGCCCCTAAATGTTCTTAGCCTTCAGCTAGAATTGTTCATAAAATTAAGTAGTTCACTTGCATGTCAGTGTTGACCATGTTCCATTTAATAAGCACAACAGTCAAAATTCACTGTTCTTTATCATATTATACGACTAATCATCAAGTGTGCTGGGTATGTCAGAATGATACTGCTCAGTTAAACCGCAGGTTCTGGCTGAACTAGGAGGGGATGTAAGGCATCTCAGAGCAGGACCTCGTTCTTTAGAGCTGGGTTCGCATGTTTAACCCTAAGAACCTTATAACGAGTTGCCATGAGGTCCCCGCGGCGAGACCTAATGGCAATGCCAATGCTTGTTAGAAACATGTTTACTGGCAGAGGGCAACTGACAGGAATTAAAACATCCTGCTATAAATATTCATGAAGGGCTCGGAAGGGGAGGGCGCACATCTATACGCTGTGTCCCATCAAAGAGGAATGTACCTTGTAACATGGTCCGTACCAATGCAAAGGGGAGCTCTCACGCTACAAGATCCGCACTTAGATTGAGCTAATTAACCATATCGTAGTTACTACCGTGACCCCCAGTTCCTTTTCTTTCGACCATGTGCGCACGGAAGGAGCCCCAATTGCTATCAACTAGCTTTACCCAGCGTCCGCCTTGGGACCGCGTCCTCGATCATTTACATTAAGTCTAAAGAATTGCATTGTAGGATCTGTAGCTTAGTCGCACTTTCTTTAGTACAATTCCGCGGAAGGCAATGATCTCTGGTGGAGAATCCCCGGGCTAGACACATAACTCCCAGATCCTATATAGCACGGCTTAGCACAGCAGAGCACCTCGATACCATTTAATGTAGGCGCTTGACAAACACATTAAACTTTACATTGGAGTAAAAAGATGCTCGCAAGTGGTGCGCGCGCTCCACTGCAAGCATATGTCTTCAATTATGGCGGCCGTGTCTGGCCGCGATAATTGAAGAAATATGGTCTTTGGTGTGTGTAACAGACACCAATAGGCCATAGGCGGAGCTATGCTACCGCCTATGGCCTATTGCGTGTTCTGTTAAAAAACAGCACGCAAGCAAAGCCAAATCAAAATGGACCTTGGAAATCTACACGCACGAGCTGTGTGGAATGCAAAGGTCCATTTTTAAAGTGCCCACAAAAGGGCTTTTCGCTTCGCGAGCCCTAAAAATAACATCCTCACCTTCTATCATCTGTCCCATTATATTTTGAGTTGAAGTTATTTGTGACATGATATCCTGTTATCATAATATTCTTATCTGCAATATTTTAGTACTTCACCAAAATCCCCCTTCTCCAATTATGAGTTTATAGTAGACTTAATCGCATGGGACTCTAAAACATCTAAAGTTAATGAATGCAGTTTTACCATAGGTAAAGTCAGGATAGGCGGCAAAACATGTATATTTTCAGGGGGATAGAAATGAGCCGATAAGAGCACGAGTCCCTTCCTTGGGGGTCAATCATTCATGTGAGTTTAATTTGGCATTCCCTGTACAGGAGCAGACACACTACGTGGTCCGTGTTATATATGTATAATGTGAGAAAATCACATATTCAGAGTTTATCCAAATACCGGTCGGTAACGGCCGATTTCGGCCGTTACCGACCGGTATTTGGTGATTGAGATGTAGGGGGCCTATATTTTACAGAATCGGTAAATTTACCGATTCGGTACATTTACCGATTCTGTAAAATACCAGGGGCAAGATGTAGGTAATTCTATTTTACCGATTCATAAATACCGAATTTTACCGAATTGGTATTTATGAATCGGTAAAATAGAAGGGGGGAAATGTAGGAAGAATCGGTAATTGAATTACTGATTCTGTAACAATCGGTATTTACCGAATCGGTAAATACCGATTCGGTAATGCCCATTGATTCCTATGGGCATTGAAGCCCATTCGGTAAATACCGATTCCAGCAAGGGTGCAGGGGGTGTCACTTTGACACCCTCTAGCACCCTAAATACTGGCATGTGTGCCATGTGGCATGTCTGTCTGTCACATGGCTAGGTGTGCATGCACACATGTGCATGCACACCTGGATTCGGTATTTTACCACCCAATTGGATTGGGTGGTAAAATACCGAATCTGTAAGCCCTTAGGGACTCTGAAGAGTCCCACCTACATCCCGAAATTATCCAATCGGTAAATTTAGCCCCCTACATACCAAAAAGCCATTTACCGGTCGGTAACGGCCGAAATCGGCCGTTACCGATCGGTAAATGGCCACCTACATCTGGCCCCGAATCGGTAAATGTACTGAATCGGTAAATCTATATGTAGGTGGCACTGGAAACAGTGCCACAGGCCCCTAAGAATTTGTTATTTACCATGTAATACTATTGCATGGTAAATAACGAATTCCTGTGTACATGCACTGTGCCATGTGACACACATACATGCCCTGAGGGCATGTATGTGTGTCACATGGCACACAAGCCTGAATCAGGGGTGCAACAGGGTGTCAAAGTGACACCCTGTCCCCCTTGTAAATTCGGTAATTTTACTGAATCGGTATTTACCGATTTGGTAATTGACATTGGTTCCTATGGGCCTCAAGGCCCATAGGAATCAATGGCAATTACCGATTACCGAATGTTACAGATTCGGTAAAAAAATCGGTAAAAATACCTACATAGCATTTACCGATTTGTAAATACCGAATCGGTAAAATTCGGTATTTACGAATCGGTAAATGCCATTTACCTACATCGGGCCCTATGTCTTTTATAACATTCAGATTCTGTTTTCATAAATACTATGTGCATTTTATCCTAGTACTGGAGGCTACAATTATGCATGTTCAAAGTTCCTCAAATGTGCAGAAGCCACATGCTCAAAAGGTAATAACTCAAAAGCTGCCTTCAAAATACCCTCCAAGTGACCTCCTGCCGACAAACTCTTACTAGCCATAGCCCCTTTTACTGAACAAACTGCAAACTCATAAAAATGCCAGGCTCACCTCACAATCCAAACACATCTTGCAGTTTTAGAAATTAAAACTGCACCGTAAGGTTTCACTTAAGACAGAGGCAACTTACTTTTCCCATCTATATGAAGTGCTCTCATTCATCCCTTGTTCTCCTGCAAGCAACAAACCACACCCAGACAAGGATATTCATGACAGGTAGAAAAAAAAGGAAGAATTCAGCCTTAGTTCTTTTAGTAACTTTAAACCACAACTGTTCAGATTAGAGTTCCTATTAGTCACCTGCAAAGCAAGGGAGACCTTCCTGAAATGGACCTATTGAGACAAAGGTTGCAAGTTTCATGCCCAAGTGATGCAGTCTCAATCGTCTGATACTCGGCCATCCTTCAACAATGTCAAAACTAAATTTACACCCCAAAGTGAATCATACCTAGCCTGTGGATGTCGCCTCAACGTTAATACTTACATCACCATGTAAACCAAGCTATGTTTACCAATGGAATTGCTCTCAATCCAACTGTTTACCTCAGCATTGTTGATCCATAGAAATTGAGAGGTCTATAATTTAACCCTCGAATACAAATGTGATAAAAATATGATTGCTCTACATTAAAATGGGAGTGGGTCGCACAGCTCACCTTCCTGGACGATTTCGGCCCCGGAGACACCATCGCCAGGAACCCTGCCTCATTAAATATTTTGAATAATCAAAGTGAGGGAGCCACCTCCCAGGTCATTATTCTTTGCCCTGGGACCCCATGCCCAGGGCC
Organism: Lissotriton helveticus; assembly: GCF_964261635.1. Taxonomy (NCBI): domain Eukaryota; kingdom Metazoa; phylum Chordata; class Amphibia; order Caudata; family Salamandridae; genus Lissotriton; species Lissotriton helveticus. The sequence continues at coordinate 1,789,944,592 of NC_136061.1, forward strand.
TACACCCTTTTTTTCTGCCAGAGGTCGATTTTGTCCTGGGGACTTCATTACCCTGGGCCAACCCTTTATACTTTTTTTTCATATATGGAGGGGTGCCTCTGCGGCCACCCTTTCTGGATCAATTTCGGCCCCAGGGAACCTATCCCCAGGGCACAGCCACATCGTTGGTGGACCACGGAGGGAGCCTGAAGACCCCCACGTTCTGGGCCGGCTCTCCACCTCCTGCGGGAGCTGGCATTGCTTTTTACTTACAGTGAACAGCTGAAATGCTGCTCCCTGTTTGTAAAAAGCAAAGCGTGCTCCTCTTTGAGTAAGTGAGAGCAAAATGTTCTTGCTTGCGCAAAGAAGAGCACACTGTTTGCTATGGCATGGAGTGAGCACTGCCAAAGCAAATTTCAATGTCCCAGAGGTTTCCACCCTGGGACATCACTGGAGCGGGCCCTTGGGGTGTCGGTCCCCAGGGACATCTAGGGCTCCGGGGGAGGCGGGGGGGGGGGGCAAGTGGCCCCCTCCCATATTCAAATTTGCCCTGGAGAGGTAGGGGTCTGCAACAGACACCCTTCATTAATGAATTTGAGCCTGGGGGGGCAGGGGGGGTCCCCAGGGAAGTGGGATTACTCAATAAAATAGTGTGCCCCGAAGAGGTGGCAGTCCCTGGGGCATGGGGGGTCCACAAGCCCCCCCTTATATTGAAATTAGCTCCAAGTAGGTATTGGTCCTCAGGGCAGTGGAGGTCTATGAGGCTCTCAACAAATATTGAGATTACCCCCAGGGAGTTGGCGGTTCCCGGGCAGGGTGGTCCAAGAGGCCTTCCCACATAATAGGAAATAGCCTCAGGGAGATGGTGGACCCCGGCGCTGCGGGCGGGTCCAGTGGGCTCACCCACATTCATAATGAAAATGGCCCAAGGGAGGTGGTGGTCCCGATTGCTTTGATAAGCCCTAGGTGGGGGGTCCCATGCGCCTCTCTTATAACTAGCAAATGCCCCCAGGACCTGGGGCATCCAGGGGTTATTTTAAAGCAAGTGTGGGATCCCGCACTTGTTTTGTTTTTATTTTGCCTCAGATTTGTGGATCCACAGCAAAATAAAAAAACTATGCTTTTTACCCCCAGTGGGATTGCTCAGGGACTCCCTAAACATATCTGGGGAGTCGGGGTATTGCTACCCTGCCCCCTTTTCTTGTTTTAAACCTTTTTTTCTGGGCCTCGGCTTCAAGCCGATTCCCAAGATGTCTGCCAACACTTCCTGGTTGAAGTGTTGACAGCCAAACAAATGTTAGTAGGAATTGCGAGTCTACTGAAAGGACTTGCGTCCCTAGACTGCAATATTTTTTAAATATAAATATCTTAAAACCTACTGAACAGATTTACATCAAATAACAAAAAGCATGCTTTCTGGACCAACATATAGCTTTCTGCCAAATTTGGTGTCATTCCGTTCAGCAGTTCAAGCTGTAGTCGTGTTCACAAAATGAAAAATCCCGGTAGATTTAAAAAGGGGAAAGCGCCTTTTGGGACCCTCGTTTTTTCTTAGACCCCGCTTGACAGATCACCGCGAAACCTTCAACACAGTAGCTGAATGCAAAAGGGAAAGTTTTGTGAAGAATTTTTGGAGATTCGTCAAGCGGTGCCAACGTTATTGGCAAAACAAAAATGTTTTTCCTATTGAAACCATGGTCCTATATTAAAAAAAAAACCAAAGGTTACAGAGACGTTATAGTTTGGCTGACATTTCACTCATACAAAACCAGAGACATTCAGCTGTTATAGTTATCTAAGTTAAATATACCTTGCTCCCTCACAGTGCACTGCTTATGACCTCAAATATTTCATCACTCATGACATAGTCAGTGACATCTCTGATGACATCACTGATGCCATCACAAATGACATCAGTGATGATGTCATTCAGTGACTGTGAGTGTTTTTTAAAAGCTTAAGTATTAAATATATATATATATATATCAAGGTGTATTGGTGTATGAGTGACTGTATGAATGACTCAGTGGGTGCGTGATTGTGTATCTGTCTGTCAGTTTATGTCTAAGGGAATGAATGAGTCTGTTAGTGGGTACGTGAATTGCTATATGGGTAATTTGTTGTCTGACTACTTCCATGGTTGTCTGTGTTTCTAGGTGAGGAGGTGTGTGACTGACTGTATGGATCAGTGAATGGGTGAGTCAGTGACTGATGGGGTGCAGTTGCATGTGTGAGAAGTTGTATGGATGAGTGAGTGTCTATATGGCTGTGTCAGTGATTGAGTACATGTGTCAGTATGGGTGTGTAACTGAGTATGTGAAAGGCGGTATACATGAGTGATGGGGTATATGAGTGACTGTGTGAGTGACTGAATGTGAGAGTGGCTATATAGATGAGTACATGCTTCTGTCAGTGACTGTATAGCTGAGTGAGTGTTAGAAATGGGGGTCTCTAGTTCGCAGAGGTAGGTACTTTTGTCCAAATAGGGATCCTTGCTTCTAGTCAGGGTAAGGGGCATACATACTTTAGATAACCCCTGCTCACCCCCTTGGTAGCTTGGCACGAGCAGACAGGCTTATCCCAAAGGCAATACGCAAAGTATTTGTACCAACATTCACAGTTACACAGTGAAAACACCACAAAAGGACACCACACCAGTTTTAAAAAAAAGTATCTTTTGCTAAACTAGACAAGACCAAAATGACAAAGATTCAACATACACACTTAAAGATATGACTTTCAAAAGGTTTTAAGAACTTGTACCATAGAAAACTATGGATGCATGACTTTTCACCAAAGTACCTGTAGATGCGTCAAAGTTCCAAAAGCCAAACAGCCGCAGAGGCAGAAAACAAAGAGATGCGACATTCCTGAGACCTTGGGGAGGCATGCAATAGTTCTGCGACACGCAGAGGATGAGTTGTGCCAAATCCAGTCTGTATGGGGAGAGATGTGTTGATTCTTCATGATGGTTCTGGTTCGCAGGAGATGCATCGGGAGAGCGTGCCGCACAGGTCTGATGTGTGGAAATACGGGATGCGACGCGATCGATGCGGCGTTGTCAAGTGACTTCAGCTTCGATCCCTCAATGCATCGATTCTTGCAGCGGCGACAGGCGCTGCAATGGTTTCCGCAGTGGCATGGCGATGTGGGCAAATTCTTTTTGCACCATGGAGATGCGTCAGGAAAACAGTTGCAAGAAAAGCGATGCGTATATTTCTATAGTCCATTGAGTTTCTCCTTTCTTCCAGCTCCCAAACAGCAGCAATAACCTCCAGAGGTCCAACACTGGCACCGGTACCTCTTGGCAGGTCAGAACTCACAGCAGCAGAGTTCAGGGGAGCTGGGGATGAAGTATTTGTGTCCCTGAGATTTCAGAACAGAAGGCCAGCACTCTTCAGGCCCCTGGAGATCTCCTTCAAGCAGGGGACACAGCACACATCAAAGTCCTCATTTCCCTGGCAGAAACAGCAACTGCATGCCAACCCCAGACACACAGCAAGGGCAGTACTTCTCCTCAGTCTCTCCAGCTCTTCTCCTTGGCAAAGGGTCCTCTTGAATTCCAGGAATGATCTAAAGTTCAGGGGTTTTGGGGGTTTAACTTATACCCCAAAATGTCTTTATTTTCTTTGTGCAAAGTGCTCCGAGCCCAGTTCAAACGAGTTCTGGGGACACTCTGCAAGTGCACAACATCATCCATTGTCAGGATGAGCCTTGGCTCCAGACTCACTAAAGGGGGGTGGGGCCAGCACTGTGGAAGGCAGGCATAGCCCTATTCAGGTGCAGGTTCTACTCCGCCCACCACTCCAAATGCAGATCAGGCCTATTCAGCCTAGTGCTGACTTATCCAGACTACTCCTGGAGCCACTGCACCTCCCCAGCCCCTGTCACTCCAAAGGAAGACAGCCAATCCACAAACAGGCAGAGGTGCACAGGATGGTTGAACAAGAAAATAGCCACTTTCTAAAAGTAGTATTTTCAAACACACAATTTAAAAACCATATTTACCAAAAGATGTGTTATTGAATCCTGAGTTCAGGGGTATCAAACTCCATTTTTCTATCTTATCCTATGGGAAAATATGCTTGTAAAATGTTACAACGTGTTCCCCATTCTGTCCTATGGGGCAAGATAGTCATTCAATAATGAAAACAAAATTGGCATTATTTCACTATCAGGACATGTTACACACACCATTACATGTTCTACCTTTCACATACACTGCATCCTGCCCACAGGGGGGCTTGGGCCTAACATAGGGGTGACCTATATGTAAGAAAAGGGAAGGCTATGGCCTGGCAAGTGGGTGCAGTTGCCAAGTTGACATGGCAGTTAACAAACTGCGCACAGGCACCACGGTGGCAGGCCTGAGACATCTTTTCAGGGCTACTCATATGGGTGGCACAATCAGTGCTGCAAGTCCACTAGTAACATTGGATTTACCTTCACTGGCACACTCAGTGCACTTTCTAAGGGACCTACTAGTAAAACAAATATGCCAATCAGGGAAAACCAATCGCAATAACAATTTACACAGAGAGCGTATGCACTTTAGCACTGATCAGCAGTGGTAATAGTGCCAAGAGTCCTATACCCAACAAACACAGGTCAGGAAAAAATAGGAGGAAGAAGCAAAAAGTTCCAGGATAACCCTGCAAAAAGGGCCCTTTTCAACAGTGAGTATATTACTATTTGTATGTGTAAGTATATGGGTGGATGTGTAACTGTTTGGGTGAGTAAGTGGCTGTATGTTTGACTGTATGGGTCAGTGTCTAGGTGTGTCAGTATTTCTATGGGTGACTCACTCAGTATGTGAGCACCTGTATTGCTGTATGTGTGTATATGTCAATGGCTGTATTAGTGAGTGAGTGGATATCTGAGTGGCAGTATGGGTGAGCGAGTGGACGTGTGTATAGATCAATGAATCAGTGAGCGGGTGTGTAAGTACTGGTGTGGCTCTGTGAATGGGTTTATGAATGGTTGTGTGGGAGTGGCAGTGGTTGTATAAAAGATTATATAAGGGTGTGAGTGGGTGCCTCAGAGATGGTGTGCATGATATCATCACTGATGTCATCAGTGATGCTATTTGAGATGTCATAAGTGATGTCATCAGTGATGTAATATGTGAGGTCATAAGCAGTGCATTGCGGGGGCACGGTTTATAGTTAACTTTTAACTATAACGGCTGAATTTCTCTGATTTTGTACGAGTAAAATGTCAGCCTGACTATAACATCTCTGTAACCTTTGTTTTTTTGTGTGAATTTCTAAGGTTGTTCAAATGCGAATTCCTAACTATGACGTCCCAGAAGCCTATGTTTTTTTCAGTGAATTTGTAAGGTTTTTGAAATGCTAATTTCTAACTATAACATCCCTGAAACCAGTGGTATTTCAGTGGATTTCTAAGGTATTTTTAACGCAAATTCTTAACTATAAGTCCCTGAAACCTTGGTTGTTTCAGTGAATTTCTATATTTTTTTAACAAGTAGTCGCGTTTTCAGAGTGGTGAAGAAAGGGGGCTTGGCCTCCACCAGATCTCAAGAATCCCATTGTGTAGGACTTATAGGACGTACCAGCATGCCTTCTTGGACTCTAAGCTCCTTCAGAAGTAAAATGGACTTCATCCCTCAACCTGTAGTGCGTCAAGAGGCCATTTTTGCCAGAGGGACCCTATGCCCCGAAGCCTGCCCTGTCATTTTTTTGGGGAGGGAGGCAGCACGGCCCCTCTTCTGAGGCCAATTTCGGCCCTGGGGACCCTATCCTCAGAGGCCAGGTCTTATGTTTTACAAAAAATGGGTAGGAGCCTGTGCGGCTCCTCTACCAGGGCTGATATTGCCCTGGGGACCCACCCCCTGTGGCTTGGCCACAAAGTTTGGGACTGTAGGGGAGCCTCAAGGCCCTCATGGTCCCTGCTGGTTTCCCGCCTCCTGAGGGAGCCAGCATTGCTTTTGGGCAGAGGGAGCTGCAAACATGCATCATGTGATCAAGGTCACAGGAAGTGGCCGAAATGAGTTATGGGCAACACGTTGTAATCAAGAAATAAACTCTAAGTATTGAGCACTGCAAACCATGGAGTCCGTGCCTGTTTGTGTGCAAAGTGCGCAGTGAAGAACTATTTGATATATATATATATATATATATATTCACTGAAAAAAACATAGGTTTCACACATGTTATAGTTAGCTGAACATTTCATTCACACAAAACCATTGAAATTCCCCCGTTATAGTTAGTTCAGCTAACTATAACTCGCGTGCCCGCAATGCACTGCTGATGACGTCACCTATTACATCACTCATGACATGGTCAGTGACATCACTCATGACATCTCAAATGATATCACTGATGACATCACTGATGATATCATCCAGTGAATGTGTGTCTTAATGAAAAATAAATATTTTTTATATATGTTTATCTAAAGGTTGTTGGAAAAATAAATGGGTAAATAAATGTCTAAATGAATGTTTTTTTTGTAAAAATGATTGCATAACTGACTTATTAAGTGTATCTTAGTGAATACATGTATTAGCGACTAATGTTTAAATATGTAAATATCTGTATCAGTGTCTCACTTTGTCTATAAATGGCTGGATGGGTTGGTGCATAGAAACATGAGTGTCTGTAAGAGTTATTAGTTGGCTTTTTTGAGTATCAGTATGAGTGTCTGTATGGTTCAGTGGGGAGTATTACTTAGCGCATAGATGCATGAATGAGTGACTCCCTGTTTGTATGTGTTTTGAAGACAGCATGTGTGCAGGACTGTATGGGTGGATGAGTGTGTGCATGGGTGTGTTAGTGAGTGAATGACTGTCTCAATAGTATCTTTATGAGTAACTACATATGTTTTAATCTACTATATGTGAGTATCGATGTGTATAAGTGAATATATGTGAGAGTGTGACAGAATGGAAGTGTTCCTGTATAAATAAGTATGTGTTTCTATAAGTGATTGTTTAAGAGAGTAAGTATGTGTAGGTTTCTGTAAACGTAAGTGTAGTGGTGTGTGTATTGCTGTATATGCAAGTAAATGGATGTTTGATAGTTGATTTGCATGTGTGAGTATGTGGGTGAGTAACTGCATAGATGAGTATCGATGTGTAACAGGATGTATAGGTGTATGACTACATATAATGAGTGAGTACATGTATGAGTGACAATATAGAACTGTTGGTGAATGAGTGGATGTGTATGTAGATGGTGGAATTACTGAACAGGTTGTTGTAACTGGTATTGGTATCTCCATTCTTGTCAAAATTATAGTTTCTATTTTTGAATGTATGTATCAAAGGTTATATTATGGGGAGAGGAGGTCAGCCACTCTTTCACAAGGATGATGTCATCAGTGATGTCATCAGTGATATCATTTGAGATGTCATCAGTGATGTCATGATTGATGTCACTGACCATGTCAATAGTGATGTAATATGTGACGTCATCAGCAGTGCATTACGGGCACGCGAGTTATAGTTAGCTGAACTAACTATAATGGGGGAATTTCAATGGTTTTGTATGAGTGAAATGTCCAGCTAACTATAACATGTGTGAGACCTATGAGTTTTTTAGTGAATTTCCCAGGTTTTTTAAATGCTAATTCCAAACTATAACGTGTGTGAAACCTATGTTTTTTTCAGTGAATTTGCAAGGTTTTTTAAATGCTAATTCCTAACTATAACGTGGCTGAAACCTATGGTTTTTTCAGTGAATATATATATGCACTAGAAAACTAAACACCCAGTTCCTTTACAAAGAAATGGAAAGTTTGCATCTCAGCAACCTCTCTAATTTATCACCTTAGTCATCTTCCGTTCAATCAACACAACAACCACAAATACACACATACTTGCTACCATTCTTGGCTGAGCTTATCAATTATTCTTCTTTAATTCAAATTCAAAGCGCAGGCCCTTTATTCAGCCTTCTTGGAAACTACTACCCATGAATAGCAGTGGGTAATTTGCACACTTCCGTCCTTTCTTGCGTCTTTTCTACCACACACTGGGGCAGGTTTACAAGCCCCTTGCGCCACTTTTGCATAATTTTTCCCACAAGCTTGTAAATCTGCCCAACTGTGTGTACTTTATGCACTAGCTTTCTTCCTTAGATGTGGTACTAGTTCCTCTTGCTCCCACTGTGGAATCCAACACCCTGTCTGTGTAATGACCTGGAAATTCAAAGATCCACTTCACTGACAATGCAGTGGGTAGTTTGCGTCTCTCCAGCCTTTCTTATTTTTCACGTTTTTCATCTTCCACTCAATCTAAACATCATCCACTCATACACACATCTAATTGCTGCATTCCTTAGCTGTGATTATAAACTATTCTTCTATTTTATATTCATATTCAAAGGTCAAGCCCTTTATCGAGCCTTTTTGTTGTAACTACTGTTCCAGGAATTCTACTCATACACAGAACTGTGCATAAAGACATAGGACGTCAGTGAATTATGGTGGACCAAAACCTGCCTTACTACACACCCCCCCTACCAGACTATCAATCAGTTACTCATTGGTTCTTCTCCCTAGAACAAAAACACCAATGACTAGGCTACCCAGAACATGCAACTTAGATTACATGAAGTAAAGTGGATAACAAGAGCGCTCTTTCATTATAGTCATACCCCAGTCCAAAACAAGATGTAAATAAAGACACGTGCAACTTTGAAATGTTTATTTCTAACGCCATATTCTCATGCACAGTACCTTATATAATATGTTGTCAGCATTGTTATTATTCTATGAAATACAAACGGAAAAAGCATCCTATAATGTTAAAGGTAAACAAATTTAAAATATACCTACATTTCACCCTCCCTACCTAGCAGATTAGTTTATAGCTACAGAAAGTCTCATAGGATTACATAGGCAGACCCATACCTCTGGTACTCAGCAGTAGTGGATCACATTCAGTGCTCCACAAACTGTCAAGATACGAATGTTCTCCAACTGTGTGTAACTTTGCCTCCACAATGCATTATGAAACGCGCAAGTATCAGAGGTGGCCACAGCTGCATATGTGTTATGGCTCGAACATGCGAGGATCATTCTGAATAACAGACACAGTATTCAAGATAACCTTGATGTTCCATGCTCTCAGTATACACACAAAACTAGCGAGGCAGTTTACAAATCTAGCATACCAAATTATTCTCATATAAAGCAAAATACTCAGCGTTCTCTAAACAATATCACAAGTACATGTCGTGTGCAAAGCAGAGCAGGAAAGCAAAAATAGCGTGTAAGCTTCTAATAAACCCATGCTAACTTAACAGAGTGTCAGTGCAAGGCTCAGCCCCACGACACCATTCCTTGACCGAAGCACGTGATATAAACGTGGGCGAATTAGGAACGCAGAGTCTAAGCCTAAAAAGTAGAGGCAAGTTCACATTTCCCAAAAAAAGTTATTCGCTCTTTGATAGAAAGAAGTAGCTAAATAATAAAGAATACGTAGAAAAATCAAAGAGTCTTAATCCAACAGCGTGTAAGCACAGTATGTAGCAACAGCCTCAAACAGGAAGTCATTGTTCTCATGTAAATGTAAATGTAAAGGAATTTATATAGCGCAAATCACCAAGCGGTTTCTAAGCGCTTGCTTAGGGAACCCGTCCTGGTATTCCCCTGTGAGATAACCCCGGCAGGGTATCCACAAGGTGAAAGCCAGGCATCCCGCCGCGAGGGGCCGTTGTGGAGATTAGCAAGCTATTGCCCAGAGTCGCAGAGTGTGAACCCGTGAATCGAGTAAGCACCGGAGCGAGAATTGTCGAGTCCATGGACATTTTAGGACTCAAGACCCCGCCGAGCCGGGAATTGAACCCTGGTCCCGGGCTGACCTCTGCTTCCAGGTCTGCCTCCTCTAACCAGTGAGCCACACTTCTCCACTCATCTGAAAACATTTCAGCCATCCAATTCAATAGTGGGAATGGACATACATGTTCCTCAACGACCGGAGCCTCTATCACCATCGGAGGAAAACTCGGGTCATCTTCAATGTAACTGCGTGCCAAGAACTCAAGCGCTGCTGCAAAAACATTCCAACGTCCCATTATTCCATGTATCGCTGCTAAGGCCATAATCCCGCCGCCAGAACAGAGCACGTCATGAACCACTAAGGGGCTCATCAGCTGGTCATAATCCGCGTTGGGAGACACTGTACTGCAGAGACACAAATCCAGGGCCCTGTCGAAATCGCAGCTCAGGCAATGGAACACAGGTTGAACGCATGTGAAAAAGGAAAATTGAAACGATAATCCATAAGCTGCACTCAATGTAGCCAGAGGCAGCGCTCCATAATAACTAATCATTCGGTTGCGAACCATCAACAGCCGGGACATATTGTCGTCTGCTGCAGGATGTGCATCCATATTTATGTAAACAAATTAATAAAAGCACACCGGCAACTAATGCGCGTATTAAGCGTAATCCACCAAAGATGCTGGAAAAATCGAATGAAAAAATCCCGAAAAGACACCAAATATACTTTCTACAGAAGTCACAAGGCCACTGCTGCTAACTTTAAAAAAGTAAGGTAACCCCGTAGTCATGGACACATTCAAGATACTCTAAATGAACTCCCCAAAATTCAAGAGCACATCTGTATTTAATAAAGCATGCACTTCTGTGCAGGAGTTTGCTACATGAAGGACAAATGTTTCTTTAGCAGATATAAGAGCGACCTCTTTTTGAGACAATAGCACTCGTATATGACTCATTTGGTTGACTCTGCTTTCAAGGTCAAAATCGACAGCCAGATGGAAACATCCAGCTTCCCATGCAGAGGAGTTAACACAACTTTTTTTAATCAAACCACACGCTCAGTTACCGTAATCATGTAATCAATGCCTGCTAACATTGCACAACAATCTCCATTATTTCAAAGTAAATAACTCCCGTTTCCAGTAAACTGAACGTTGTTATGATAGCAGGTGTCGGACTACCTTTCAAAACTCAGTCCAAATTAGGCGCATCTTGTTTACAAGAGCCATGCAATTGTATGTGTCTACAAATTAAGGAGTGATCTGGTGCTATTGTGCAATCCTCGCCATTCATATATATAGACTTATTTTCCCTCCCTCAGGCACCTATATGTACATGGTAATAACAAAGCTTCATGGAGATAAGCGCTGCCTAAACATCCATATCTGCCTATAGCATAGTATTTCATGCAAACCTCAAACTTAAACAGGTTAAAAAATAACGTTATCTTTAATGAGTGACCACTTCTAACCATTCTCATAGAGCGCCCTGTGCTCTGATTTGACAGTGAGAGAGTGATCGCACCATAGTTTTTACTGCTAATCATTCTCAGCATGCACTACGAATACGCTTTGACGTTACGCGGAGCATCAAATCTTCCGTGTGACGTCATGTACGGTGCCCCGTGCGCGAAAGACGCAAAAGTTTTTAATTGTTTAAAAACATATATTCATGTATTTAATGAACATACTAACAGAAGACTTAATCTAGGATAATTATGAAATAATTTATTTTTAACTTTTAAAAATCCTATATTACTTCTGTATTGTATGAGTGGAGCTGCGTGGCCCTCCGCCTAGTGCCCTAGACTCCACCACGCCCAGACCCGGTTCATAAGCATGCGTGATCGTCACCACAAAACCATTAGCACGCATATCGCTTTACCACACATGCTTTTACAACTAGTATGCATTTACCACGCATGATAAACGCATAATCTTAATAATGTTTTTTTGTTGACGAACACGCGTTGTAATGGCTGTGGCTTACGTCCTTCAAATTAGTTTCTAGGTATACGTGTTACCAAGTCTGATCGGAGGCCAAGAACAAACACCGTGGTGTCTGTGGCAGGAACTCTCATTGATCACAGAGAAAATATGAGCAGGGTAAAATGAAAGAAACAGGTATAATAAAAAATAACGGAGGAAAACTACTAAAATGGTGGTTGGGCGGAGTATGTAATCAACGTTTGGCGCCTAGACACTACATTTCAAATAAATATACATACAATATGTTCCGCTCCTTCCCTGAAAGTTTCGGGGGGATTCGTCAAGCGGGAGCCGAGAAAAAAGGGGGGTCCCAAAAAGTGTTTTTCCCATGTTAATTTCCATAGGAAACTTTAGACACGGCTACAGCACGAACCGCTGAATGGAATTACACCAAACTTGGCAAAATGGTAGGGACTGGTATGGAGATGTGCCTTTGCTATGTTTGGTTAAAATCCTTCCAGTAGTTTTGCAAAAATTTAATGTGAAATGTAGCCCAATGCAATTTTCCATAGGACCTTTAGACACGGCCTCAGCCCGAACCGCTGAATGGAATTACACCAAACTTGGCAAAATGGTAGGGACTGGTATGCAGTAGTGCCCTTTTTATATTTGGTGAAAATCGCTCCAGTAGTTGTTGAGAAAATTGAATTTTCCCAAATTATATATCTATGGGCGGGACACCGTCCGCGCACGGTTCATGCACTGTGCGCGTACCTTAACGTGCGCGAGCAGAATTCTGATTGGCTTTTGGACGTTAGTCAACATTCCAGTCAGTCGAGATAAGGAAGTGCTGTCCGCCATCTTGTTTTTGTGGCAGAAGGTAGCTGTAAACAGAAGGCTAGTACTTGAAAAGGGGGCAGGGTAGAGATTCCTGACTCCCCTAGGTTTTGTCATGGGGTCTCTAAAGGACCCGAATATCGAAAAAAAAATTGTTAAAAGAAAATCGCGGGGTCCGCGCACCGTGCGCGGACGGTGGTCTAAAAAGACAAAAAAAATACATTTAAATAACAAGTTTGAGTGTTTAGATGTTGGTTAAGTGTAATATTGAGTGGTGACTTTTTCACCTTTGGGCTTAGATAGGTGTTTTGTGGACAGTTAGTATGGTAATAGATAGAGAGCAGTGGGTGTAGGTTGAAGATTATGTGAGTTTGAAAGTGTTGAAATTTTGAACCAATTAAAATGTTACTTTGGTTTTGATTTTGTGTGTGATGAAATTTGATTGGTTGGGTAGCTGAATATGTATGAGAAATGATAGGGAAACACAGCCATTTTGTAATTGTAGTGTCTGAGGTACACTTCTGAGGGATTTTTTTGAGTTGAATTTCAAGGTGAGTTGTTAATTTGTAAGGAGATCTATGTTGTTTAGTTTAAGTTAATAGGAAAAATGTTTTACTACTCTCTCTGTCTTTCTCTCTCTCTCACTGTGTCCCCTTCTGTCCACCACTGTTCTTTTTCCTTTTTATCTTTTTCTCAAAATACTTTTGTTTCACTTACTCCTTTTTCTTTTCTCTTTATATTGTTGTTTTTCTCTCAGTCTTCGATGTTCCTGTTGATGAGAGTAATTTTGAAGGAGAACTTTATGATGGAGGAGATGGAATGGAGGATTTCTATGATGAATCCTTGGATTCAGATTTAATGGAAGCTTTGGAGTTCATTGAGTTTGAGGATTCTTTTTGGGAGATTTTCAATGTTGATATTGATGATGATGCAATCTTAGACGATGATTTAAATTTCGAAAATTCCCATCAATAAATTTGTATTTAGTAAATAAAATTTGTTTGAGAAATTAAACTTTTTTAAATATAATTTATTGGGTAGTGGTCCAATAATTGTTGTATGAAGTGAAATTTTAGTATAGAGTGCAACAGTTTTGTGTTATATAGTAAGTTTACTCATATCCTTAAGCCTTATTGAAATGTAAAGACATGGAGATTGCATGATAGTATGGGAACCGTGTAAATGTAACTGCATTGCTGTAACTTTTGAAATACCAATGCTGCCTTGTCTTTTTATACTACCCTAACAGCAGTGCACTATCCTTATTACTAGAGACTTGACAAAGCTAGTTTAATATTAAGTATTTCTAAAAACGATAAATTAAAGTGATTTATTTTTCTTTCCAAGTTACAGCAAGAAAATGTAAATATAAAATGGATCACCACAATGAGGAGGCCGTTGTAATTTTTTATGAATTTTCTGCAACCTATATTGAGATTATGAATGAACCAGAAATTGACAGTATCAGTAATAATCAAGTTGATGTTGGAGGCGAAGACATGATGGAATTCTTTGATCAGTCTGTGGATGATGAATTTGTAGAATGTTTGGACACCATAGAATGCCAGGAAATTTCTTTGCAGACTTTTCATGAGGAGAATCCAGAAGATGTGAATGAAGAAGAAATACCAGATCAGATAATGTTGGAAGTTCTTTTAAATTTTGAAAATTCTGAAGATTAAATTTATATTTAGAAAGTAAGAATTGTTTGTTTGTAATATATGAGGTAGTTGCCAAGTGATTGTGGTATGATGTAAGACTTGTAGTATAGAGTGCAATATCGCTGCCATTTTGTGGTTTCAAAAGAAAGTGAACAATAAAAGATGAAAACGTAGAAAGGGGTTCCCTGAAGGACTCCAAAGGTCAAAAATATTATTTATTTAAAAAAAAAAAAATTCTATAGGCCCGCGCACAGGAAGTGCTCGGAGAGTGCCCTGTGAGTGCTCGGAGAGCGCACCCTACCACCACCATTTTGTGGTTTTAAAGGAAAGTTAACAATAAAAGATGAAAACGTGGAAAGGGGGCAGGGTTGAGTGTCCATGACCCCCTAGGCCTTCTCGGGGGCCTCTAAAGGACCCCAAAGGTAAAAAATAATCTTTATTTAAAAAAAAAAAATCTCTAGGTTCGCGCACGGGAAGTGCTCGGAGAGTGCTATGTGAGTGCTCGGAGAGCGAACCCGGCCGCCGCCATTTTGTGGTTTTAAAAGAAAGTTAACAATAAAAGATGAAAACGTGGAAAGGGGGCAGGGTTGAGTGTCCATGACCCCCTAGGCCTTCTCAGTGGCCCTCTAAAGGAGTCCAAAGGTCAAAAATAATGTTTATTTAAAAAAATAAAAAAATATTTCTCTAGGTTCACGCACGGGAAGTGCTCGGAGAGTGCCGTGTGAGTGCTCGGAGAGCGAACCCTAACGCCGCCATTTTGTGGTTTTAAAAGAAAGTTAACAACAAAAGATGAAAACGTGGAAAGGGGGCAGGGTTGAGTGTCCATGACCACCAAGGCCTTCTCAGGGAGCCTCTAAAGGACTCCAAAGGTCAAAAATAATGTTTATTTTTCAGAAAAATATGAAATATTTCGGAAGGTCCGCGTACGGGGAGTGCTCGGAAAGTGCTCTGTGCGCGGACCTTTTTAAAAATTAATAAAAAAATAAAGGTTAAAAACATATTTGAGTGTTTAGATGTTATTTGGCTCTAAAAAGAGCCGTTGTGTTCATTGTGTTTTTTTTGTACCTACAAGTAAGTACCAATGCAGAGTCTGATGTTACAGAGAAAGACTCTGTTTCCATCATCAGTGAAATGTGCACCATCTCTCCTATAGATGCCTTGCATGTTGTAACGCAAGTATATACTACCCATTCCATAGTCTCTCATGTAAGCAGAAACAGATTTATTTACATGTTTCCTTGCTTTCTCAATCTGTGGACAAAATTGGTTGGACCAATTCCATTTTTGTCTTTGGCATATATTGGAATAGACAAAGGCAGTTTGAGAAAAAAGTGACATCAATTGTCCACATATGTCCTTTAAAAGCATTTCCAGACCTACCTCAGTCAATGTGCATAAATAATTTCCACCACAGTGCACAATTATGAGGTCAGGGTGTGGGAGATGCATAAAGGATCTCATCAATGGTATCAATTGGTGACATCTCAATCCTCTCTGGCCAATCCACAAAATATCCACATTTGGTAAATCAAGGTTGTGAATTCCTCTGTTTGCTGCGTACCTTTTAGACCAGAAAATAAAACTGTGTCCCCCAATCCATACTGAAGGCATCTTCAAGGCAGGTCTGGTTGTACTCAGATGAGGGCTGTAAATGAAATGGCAGTTGGAAAGCTTGCAGTTTAGAAAAAAAAGAGGATGACATTCACTACACTCGAAGCTTAAGAAATGATTGGTGCTTTCTGAAAATGCAACACAGCATATTAGGGTGCATAGTTTTGATTTTTGAAAGAAGCCATTCAAATGGTTGAGAGAAGGTCTTTAAAAGGAACAATGCACATGATTAGCTGGTATATTGAGAGCTCAAACACCCTTGCTGGGTTCATTTGCAACATTGTATGATGAACTATTTACCTGTGTCCTTAGTTAGGTGGGTGTTACCATGGTAACAGGCGGAATGAGCACTAGGGGGATGGGTGAATATTATGTGAGTTTGAAAGTGTGCAAATGTAGAACCAATTAAAATGTTAGTTTAGTTTTGAAATAGTGTGGGAAGATATTTGATTGGTTATGACCACAGATATGTGTGAAGAATTAATGGGAAACTGTGCCATTTCTGGTTCCAGTGTCTGAGCTGCATTTCAGAGATTCTGCTGAAGAAAATCTGCTTTGTGTTTGTCACTGTTCTAAATTTTCCAAAGCGATTTTAAAGGTGAGTAATGGTTCATTTAATATAGAGAGAGTGCTGTTTGCAGTATTGGGAAGCATAACAAGCATATTGGGCTTCATTATTGTTGTATTTTGAAAATGAGTCAGGTTTCTGCATTGTGATGTAGTGCACATTTAAATGCAAAAACAACAAGTGATGGACTGAATGTGGATCAATGTCACACACTCCCCCAGTCAAAAGATCTGGGCCCAAATCCATCGTTTTTTTGCACTCCACACCACCCTGGGTTAGACAATGGCGATATGCAAATCAGCTCTGACCCTGTTGCCCCATGGGAACAGTCCAGTCCGAACTACAAAAGCCATGTCCTTCCCAGAACGGAATCAAGCATCCGAGGACCGGACCGGTTTCGAGGTAACACCTCTCTTCAGCCCGGCTAGCTTGATTCCAGTGGTGTGGAGTGCCTGGGACCCACGTCTGGGCATCCCCAGCGCACTTAGGGCGGCAATTGCAAAAACAACAAGTGATGGACTGAATGTGGATCAATGTCACACACTCCCCCAGTCAAAAGATCTGGGCCCAAATCCATCGTTTTTTTGCACTCCACACCACCCTGGGTTAGACAATGGCGATATGCAAATCAGCTCTGACCCTGTTGCCCCATGGGAACAGTCCAGTCCGAACTACAAAAGCCATGTCCTTCCCAGAACGGAATCAAGCATCCGAGGACCGGACCGGTTTCGAGGTAACACCTCTCTTCAGCCCGGCTAGCTTGATTCCAGTGGTGTGGAGTGCCTGGGACCCACGTCTGGGCATCCCCAGCGCACTTAGGGCGGCAATTGCAAAAACAACAAGTGATGGACTGAATGTGGATCAATGTCACACACTCCCCCAGTCAAAAGATCTGGGCCCAAATCCATCGTTTTTTTGCACTCCACACCACCCTGGGTTAGACAATGGCGATATGCAAATCAGCTCTGACCCTGTTGCCCCATGGGAACAGTCCAGTCCGAACTACAAAAGCCATGTCCTTCCCAGAATGGAATCAAGCATCCGAGGACCGGACCGGTTTCGAGGTAACACCTCTCTTCAGCCCGGCTAGCTTGATTCCAGTGGTGTGGAGTGCCTGGGACCCACGTCTGGGCATCCCCAGCGCACTTAGGGCAGCAATTGCAAAAACAACAAGTGATGGACTGAATGTGGATCAATGTCACACACTCCCCCAGTCAAAAGATCTGGGCCCAAATCCATCGTTTTTTTGCACTCCACACCACCCTGGGTTAGACAATGGCGATATGCAAATCAGCTCTGACCCTGTTGCCCCATGGGAACAGTCCAGTCCGAACTACAAAAGCCATGTCCTTCCCAGAACGGAATCAAGCATCCGAGGACCGGACCGGTTTCGAGGTAACACCTCTCTTCAGCCCGGCTAGCTTGATTCCAGTGGTGTGGAGTGCCTGGGACCCACGTCTGGGCATCCCCAGCGCACTTAGGGCGGCAATTGCAAAAACAACAAGTGATGGACTGAATGTGGATCAATGTCACACACTCCCCCAGTCAAAAGATCTGGGCCCAAATCCATCGTTTTTTTGCACTCCACACCACCCTGGGTTAGACAATGGCGATATGCAAATCAGCTCTGACCCTGTTGCCCCATGGGAACAGTCCAGTCCGAACTACAAAAGCCATGTCCTTCCCAGAACGGAATCAAGCATCCGAGGACCGGACCGGTTTCGAGGTAACACCTCTCTTCAGCCCGGCTAGCTTGATTCCAGTGGTGTGGAGTGCCTGGGACCCACGTCTGGGCATCCCCAGCGCACTTAGGGCGGCAATTGCAAAAACAACAAGTGATGGACTGAATGTGGATCAATGTCACACACTCCCCCAGTCAAAAGATCTGGGCCCAAATCCATCGTTTTTTTGCACTCCACACCACCCTGGGTTAGACAATGGCGATATGCAAATCAGCTCTGACCCTGTTGCCCCATGGGAACAGTCCAGTCCGAACTACAAAAGCCATGTCCTTCCCAGAACGGAATCAAGCATCCGAGGACCGGACCGGTTTCGAGGTAACACCTCTCTTCAGCCCGGCTAGCTTGATTCCAGTGGTGTGGAGTGCCTGGGACCCACGTCTGGGCATCCCCAGCGCACTTAGGGCGGCAATTGCAAAAACAACAAGTGATGGACTGAATGTGGATCAATGTCACACACTCCCCCAGTCAAAAGATCTGGGCCCAAATCCATCGTTTTTTTGCACTCCACACCACCCTGGGTTAGACAATGGCGATATGCAAATCAGCTCTGACCCTGTTGCCCCATGGGAACAGTCCAGTCCGAACTACAAAAGCCATGTCCTTCCCAGAACGGAATCAAGCATCCGAGGACCGGACCGGTTTCGAGGTAACACCTCTCTTCAGCCCGGCTAGCTTAATTCCAGTGGTGTGGAGTGCCTGGGACCCACGTCTGGGCATCCCCAGCGCACTTAGGGCGGCAATTGCAAAAACAACAAGTGATGGACTGAATGTGGATCAATGTCACCCGAACTACAATGGCGATATGCAAATCAGCTCTGACCCTGTTGCCCCATGGGAACAGTCCAGTCCGAACTACAAAAGCCATGTCCTTCCCAGAACGGAATCAAGCATCCGAGGACCGGACCGGTTTCGAGGTTGTTTTTGCAATTGCCGCCCTAAGTGCGCTGGGGATGCCCAGACGTGGGTCCCAGGCACTCCACACCACTTGGAGTCATGCTAGCCGGGCTGAAGAGAGGTGTTACCTCGAAACCGGTCCGGTCCTCGGATGCTTGATTCCGTTCTGGGAAGGACATGGCTTTTGTAGTTCGGACTGGACTGTTCCCATGGGGCAACAGGGTCAGAGCTGATTTGCATATCGCCATTGTCTAACCCAGGGTGGTGTGGAGTGCAAAAAAACGATGGATTTGGGCCCAGATCTTTTGACTGGGGGAGTGTGTGACATTGATCCACATTCAGTCCATCACTTGTTGTTTTTGCAAGTGCACATTTAAATGGGCTGTGCTCTGTGTCTAAAACAATTTAACATGCTAAATGCTTTTGGGCAATATGTCTGGCTTAAAGATTTTTGACAAGGATCACACTGAGTGTCTGTGTGAATTAAGGAATTATACTTTCAACTTTTTCCATAATGTCACCTGTGTTTTCTCACAGTTTGCATCTCTTAGCTTATAGGGTAGACTTCTTTTTGAAGTGTTTCTCATGCTTGGATTCAATGCTGGTATAGAGATAGTGCTAATGGTTTCATTGGGCTAGTAAATATGTCTCTCTTTTTCTAGATTGTTTCTTATGCTTTGCTCAAATGCTGGTATATCGTCTTTCTGTTAAATGTGACACAAGGGGCTTGTAAATATGCTCCTCTTTTTGTTAACGGTGACGCAAGGGGCTTGTAAATATACTCCTCTTTTTGTTAAAGGTGACGCAAGGGGATTGCAAATATGCTCCTCTTTTTGTTAAAGGTGACGCAAGGGGCTTGTAAATATGCTCCTATTTTTGTTAAAGGTAACGCAAGGGGCTTGTAAATATCCTCCTCTTTTTGTTAAAGGTGACGCAAGGGACTTGTAAATATGCTCCTATTTTTGTTAAAGGTGATGCAAGGGGTTTGTAAATATGCTCCTGTTTTTGGTAAAGGTGACGCAAGGGGTTTGTAAATATGCTCCTCTTTTTGTTAAAGGTGATACAAGGGGCTTGTAAATATGCTCCTCTTTTTGTTAAAGGTGACGCAAGGGGCTTGTAAATATGCTACTCTTTTTGTTAAAGGTAACGCAAGGGGCTTGTAAATATGCTCCTATTTTTGTTAAAGGTGATGCAAGGGGCTTGTAAATATGCTCCTATTTTTGTTAAAGGTGACGCAAGGGTTTGTAAATATGCTCCTCTTTTTGTTAAAGGTGGCGCAAGGGGCTTGTAAGTATGCTCCTGTTTTTGTTAACGGTGACGCAAGGGGCTTGTAAATATGCTCCTCTTTTTGTTAACGGTGATGCAAGGGGCTTGTAAATATACTCCTCTTTTTATTAAAGGTGACGCAAGGGGATTGTAAATATGCTCCTGTTTTTGTTAAAGGTGACGCAAGGCACTAATAAATATGTTCCTGTTTTTGTTAAAGGTGGCGCAAGGGGTTTGTAAATATGCTCCTCCTTTTTGTTAAAGGTAACGCAAGGTGCTTGTAAATATGCTCCTCTTTTTGTTAACGGTGACGCAAGGGGCTTGTAAATATACTCCTCTTTTTGTTAAAGGTGACGCAAGGGGATTGTAAATATGTTCCTATTTTTGCTAAAGGTGACGCAAGAGGCCTGTAAATATGCTCCTATTTTTGTTAAAGGTGAAGCAAGGGGCTTGTAAATATACTCCTATTTTTGTTAAAGGTGATGCATGGGGCTTATAAATATGCTCTTTTTTTGTTAAAGGTGACGCAAGGGGCTTATAAATATGCTCCTGTTTTTGTTAAAGGTGGTGCAAGGGGTTTGTAAATATTCTCCTCCTTTTTGTTAAAGGTAACGCAAGGGGCTTGTAAACATGCTCCTCTTTTTGTTAAAGGTGACGCAAGGGGCTTGTAAATATGCTCCTATTTTTGTTAAAGGTGGCCCATGGGTCTTGTAAATATGCTCTTATTTTAGTTAAAGGTAGCGCATGGGGCTTGTAAATATACTCATCTTTTTGTTAAAGGTGGCGCAGGGGGCTTGTAAATATGCTCCTCATGTTTGTTAAAGGTGATGCAAGGGGCTTGTAAATATGCTCCTGTGTTTGTTAACGGTGACGCAAGGGGCTTGTAAATATGCTCCTCTCTTTGTTAGCGGTGACGCAAGGGGCTTGTAAATATGCTCCTGTTTATATTAAATGTGACGCAAGAGGTTTGTACATATGCTCCTCTTTTTGTTAAAGGTGGTGCAAGGGGCTTGTAAATATGCTCCTCTTGTTGTTAAAGGTGGCGCATGGGTCTTATAAATATGCTCCTCTTTTTGTTAAAGGTGGCGCATGGGGCTTGTAAATATACTCCTGTTTTTGTTAAATGTGACATAAGGGGCTTGTAAATATGCTCCTCTTTTTGTTAACGGTGATTCAAGGGGCTTGTAAATATACTCCTCTTTTTGTTAAATGTGACGCAAGGGGATTGTAAATATACTCCTCTTTTTGTTAAAGGTGACGCAAGGGGCTTGTAAACATGCTCCTATTTTTGTTAAAGGTAACACAAGGGGCTTGTAAATATGCTCCTCTTTTTGTTAAAGGTGGCGCAAGGGGCTTGTAAAAATGCTCCTCTTTTTGTTAAAGGTGACGCAAGGGGCTTGTAAATATGCTCCTGTTTTTGTTAAAGGTGACGCAAGGGGCTTGTAAATATGCTCCTATTTTTGTTAAAGGTGACGCAAGGGGCTTGTAAATAGGCTCCTCTTTTTGTTAAAGGTGACGCAAGGGGCTTGTAAATATGCTCCTGTTTTTGTTAAAGGTGACACAAGGGGCTTGTAAATATGCTCATATTTTTGTTAAAGGTGACGCAAGGGGCTTGTAAATATGCTCCTCTTTTTGTTAAAGGTGGCGCAAGGGGCTTGTAAATATGCTCCTCTTGTTGTTAGAGGTGGCGCATGGGTCTTGTAAATATGCTCCTGTTTTTGCTAACGGTGACGCAAGGGCTTGTAAATATGCTCCTGTTTTTGTTAACGGTGACGCAAGGGGCTTCTAAATATGCTTCTCTTTTTGTTAAAGGTGACGCAAGGGGCTTATAAATATGCTCCTCTTTTTGTTAAAGGTGACGCAAGGGGGTTGTAAATATGCTCCTGTTTTTGTTAAAGGTGACGCAAGGGGCTTGTAAATATGCTCCTATTTTTGTTAAAGGTGACGCAAGGGGCTTGTAAATATGCTCCTCTTTTTGTTAAAGGTGACGCAAGGGGCTTGTAAATATGTCGTAATTTGGCAGCACCTGAGTTAGCGTTTAGCTCAGCTACACGACCTTTTCTGTTAACTTGACTTAAGCGTACGGGGGCCATTTTGTATTTGGTGGCTTCCGTTTTGTACGAACATGGGGCCTCGTGGTAGAGTGCCCTTTTGTCCTTCCTTTATGCCAATGAACCTTCACTTTGCCCAGCAACAGGCTATTTTTAGCGATGGTCAGTTTCACGCATGCGCACACACGATCTCTGGACTAAGAGAGTGGTCACTCCTTAGGAATGTTCCCCTAACTGACCAGTGGTATTAAGCTCCTCCCACATGCTGGCTGTGCGCCAAAAATGTCCTTATATGTACCTAAAACTGTTAAATGTGTACCGCCTATCTTTTTATTACCTTTAAACTGTATAAAATAGGTCGCGCACCGATGTTCGGTGATACTTCTTGCATTACCGAAGGGTGCTGTAGGAATGTACCACCACCCCATGGGGTCCTAATAAACTTGTCTCTTTGCATTTTCAGTTTCCGTGCCAATTTCTGTCTATGGTGTTTGAGTGTTTTTGCAGAGTATGTAGGCCTGACAGAACCCGATACCTCAATTGGCGACCACGAAGGGACTCATCGGCGACTCGGATGCCCGAAGGAGAGGCCACGACGAAGGATTGGAAACTCGCTATGGACGCGTACGCTGCCACTGAGTGACCCGAGTCTCGGCACCCACGGTGTTTTTCCCTTCCTTCTGATCTGACCTTCCAGGTGGCGCCGGTCTTCGACTGAGATCCTGATCGGTTGGTTTGTCGTGTAGTGCCCGTTTTGGCTGATTCGGCTACGGAACTTGGCAGTTGGAAATCTGGACACTTTTGAAGATATTTGGTAAGCTTATGTTTGGTAAGGTAGTCTACTGACACTTACTGTGGCTTTTTTTTAATTTGAATTTTAATTTGTGTGAGTTAGCTAACGTTTGGACCTATGATTTGAATTATATGTGGAGTGCACCTCACATAGGCAGGCATGTAGGGATATTTCTCCGATTTTGAATTTGTTTGAACGGCACATCGTGCGTAAGTACCTTAAGTGCCATTTGTTGTAATATCACGTTCTTGTGATATTTTGAACATGCCTGTTCTCAGCACACTCCGAGGAATGTGCTGTTTTGGAAATGGTACCAGTTATTGATTAAATGAATCTCAGCCGGCTCCCCGAGAGGGGACTCCTAACAGTGAAATGTACATTAAATTTGGCCTTCCTCCCATAATGTATAGCACGTTATGGCACAAATATACAAAATCTGATCGTGAATTGCAATGGCCACTACATGGGTAATTCGACATGCGAAAAGTCCAGTATGTGGAGCAGTGTTTGTTCCAGCGCAGGTCTAGACAGGACATGTTTGATTGTGTGCGTATGTGGGAGAAAGCGGTGCGAGAACGAATGAAGCGTGAAGAAGCCTTGGCGGACAAAGAGCAGCGCAAGGCTGCACGGGATAAAGCTTTGCAGCTACAGGAGTAGGAATTGCAGGAACAGAAAGAAAAAGAGAGTCGAGAGCGTAATTTACAAGTTAATGGGCAGTTTCCTCTTCGGCGTCCTCTCTATCCTGTCCTTACTAATGAATTAGATGATTTTTCATTGTTAGATCGTTGCCCGCCTCCGTATGTTCAGCCTACGGCTCCGGATGTGGAATCGGACGAGGATAATCAGGACAAACAACGTACCAGGTTACATGCCGAGCGTATGACGGAATTGCGTTCGATTGCCCGTAAACTTAATGTAAATTCTATAACTGTTTCAGAGGTTGATGATTTTATGAGTAAGTGGTCCAACAAGGAACGATTGTATTTTTTAGATCATTTTGCAGGCGAAGTTGTTGAGCGTTTTAGAAAACAATCTCCTGAGTTTGAACCTAAGGATATATCAGTTGGTCGTGAGAATTTTCGTAAAGGTGTTTTTGCTCTTTCAGATGCGGAGGAATTTTTCCGACAGTTGATTTGGTTACGGGATGAGGCGACACGATTGCGAGCGGCGAAAAAGGCATCGAACCCACCAGCGTCTGAATCGACGGAAACTTCTCGAGTGTGCCCTATCTATGGATCAGATAAGAGTGTTGAGATTAATGTTTTGCCTATGCGGGAAGCCGCACCTTTGTATGTCCCTCCCAAAGGGGACGGTACGGATGATGATAAGATGTCTAAAGATTCAAAGGGCTATTTTGTGTATAATTGGGTTTATACGCCATGGAATAGAGCAGATGTTATGGCACTTAAGAATGCTTTGCCTGACCCCCGTAAAAATCCAGCGGCTTTCTATGAAGGTATGGAGGGCGCTATTTCTTCATGTATTATGACGTTAGTTGATATTGATCTTTTCTTTGGGTTGATATTGCCTCCTGATATGTGGAGGGCGATTCGTAAGTTTGACGATCGTGCGATATTAGGTGCAGATTGGAAGGAGATAGTGAGAGCTGACCTAGATAGGGAACCTGCATGTAAGCCGTGCCAGTTAATTTTAGAATTACCGACGGCTATCTTGACTAAATTAAAAATGCTTGTCCCCCCTACGAAGATAGATTGGACAGTATTGGCATCTTGTAAACAGAAGCTAGATGAATCAGTTTCTGACTTCTTTTCACGTTTCGAGGAAGCATTCCATGATTACAGTGGTCAATCATTAACAGAGGACACGGGCAGGCATTTGTTTGTAGACAAGTATGTGGCTAATCTCCTACCGGAAATTGCAAAACGATTAAAGGCTAGTGAAAGTTCATGGACCACTGCAACGCCCGCTTCTTTATTAACCATGGCTCAGTATTATGAACGACAGGAATTAGAGGCAAAAGAAAGTAGTGATAAGAAAGTGAAAGACTTAAAGACGAAGGTGATGTTGGCACAAGTCCATGCTACGCAATCGAGAGGGAATGATAGGAGTAGACGGGGATCGTACGTTACGTCTCCCCCTTGTTCCGACATTTCTGAGGATCAGTGTGCATACTGTAAACAGTTTGGACATTGGGTTGCAGATTGTCCGGTACTTCGTGAACAGCGTAGCCAGAGGGGTCGAGGAAGTGGAAGGTCACGGAATAGTTATTCAGGACCGAGAGGTGGAGCGAATGACCGTGGTAGGTTTGAAGAGAGGGGTCGTGGTCAGGTTGAACATAATACTTTTGATCGACGGAATCAATATCAGGTAGCTGAATGAGAACATATTGAGTCACAGGATAATAGACATGTATAGGATTGCGTAGGATGGGGTGAGGAATAGGTTGAGGTACCAGTCGATCAGAGGGGTCCATATATATCAGCAGATGTTTTGGGTTCTACTGATCAGTTTCTGGTTGACACAGGAGCTACTCGTAGTGCTCTGTCCAAACACTTGGTTCCAAGGGCTCCCCTGTCTGGCGAAACAATTATAGCAATAGGGTTCGATGGAACACCTTCTCTAAGCCCATTGTCTCAACCTCTTACATTTCATGTTGACAAATTCACTGCCCCATGTCCGTTTCTATTATCCCCAAATACACCAGATATTATTATGGGACTGGATATGCTAAAGCATTTTCGTGCAACAATACGCTGTGCCCCTGAAGGGGTGCAGGTTATTTTGAATGAAACCTACCCAGAAATTGAGAGATTGTGCCTCATGCAAGAGTCCGATGCATTAGCTTCCCTTCCAAGCACGTTATGGGCCACTTCTGATACTGATGTGGGTCAAATGATTATTCCCCCTGTGCACATTACTGTGAAGGAGGGAGCGATATTACCTCGTGTTTCTCAGTACAAGATCTCTAGAGAAGGCGAACTGGCTTTGACACATATTGTGAATGACTTGATAACGGCAGGGGTGGTGGAGGAAGTTCCCTACAATGTTTGCAACAGTCCAATTTTGCCGATTCTAAAGAAAGATACAGACTCCAAGATTTATCGTTTCATTATTGATTTGAGAGAAATTAATAAGATAGTTGTACCCCAGTATCCAGTAGTGTCCGATATCACCACATTACTTACTCTGGTTCCACCCACAGCTACTACATTTAGGGTGATCGATTTGAAAAACGCTTTCTTTTCGATCCCCATTCACCCTGATAGCCGATACTTGTTCGGTTTTACATTAAATAATAAATCTTATAAATTCTGTCGAGTTCCTCAAGGTTACACAGAAAGTCCTAGCATTTACAGCCAGGCTTTGAAAAGACAGCTTGATTCTTTTGATTTGCAGTCTGGGGTGGCGCTTATACAATATGTTGACGACATCTTGCTTGCGGCAGATACACAGGAGCAATGCGAGGAGAGTACGCTCTCCCTGCTTTCTTTTCTTGCTGAACATAATCTTAAGGTTTCACGGAAGAAGCTGCAATACTGTAGACCAAAGGTGACATATATTGGTCATATTTTGTCTAAGGAGGGACGTGCATTAACATCAGACCGAATCCAAGCAATTTTAGATACACCAGTCCCTTGCACACAGAAGGATGTTCGTGCTTTCATAGGTTTGACGTCCTTTTGCAGGCAATGAATATTAGGATTTTCATACATTGTAAAACCTTTGTTAGCATTGCTGTCCAAAACTGCACCAACCTCCCTTGAATGGACGGATGAATGTCAGAATGCTTTTGAACAATTGAGACAAGCTCTTTGTTCTGCGCCCGTGTTAGGTACACCAGATTACACAAAGCTCTTTACACTGTATGTACATGAGAAGGATGGGTGTGCATTGTCAGTCTTAGTACAATTGCACGGAGACAAACAGAGACCCTGGGCATATTTTTCAGCGGTACTCGATCCTGTGGCTCGAGGACTGCTTGGATTCCTTCGAGCAGTTGCAGCAACAGCAGTAGCTATACGGCAGAGTGAGGGAATAGTTTTATCGCACAAATTGTTGGTGTTAGTTCCCCATGCAGTAGATGCGCTATTGAACCAAACGAAAACGCAGCATCTAACCAGTGCCCGTTTAACAGGATACGAGTTAACACTGCTGGCGCCACACATTACATTGAAGAGGTGCGCCACTTTGAACCCCGCCACTTTATTGCCATATCCTGTTGTTGAGACCCAGGAGGAAGAACAACATGATTGTGTTTTTCTGACTGATGAACAAACAAAGGGTCGTGTTGATTTACAGGACACGCCACTTCCAGATGTAGATGGGGAATTGTGGGTTGATGGGTCGTGTGTGAGATTGACAGATGGTACGGCATCCGCGGCCTATGCGATCACGACACTTAAGACGGTGGTAGAAACAGCACGGACACTGCAGAAATCGGCTCAAGCAGCTGGATTGATAGCCTTAACGAAAGCATGTGAGCTAAGTGCTGGATTATGTGTGAATATCTACACCGATAGTCGTTATGCCTTTGGAGTAGCGCACGATTTTGGCCTACTCTGGAGGGAACGAGGGTTTATGACTTCACACGGAACACGCATTATGTACGGAGAGTTGGTATGTGATCTCCTGAATGCACTATTATGCCCAAGGAAGGTGGCGATAATAAAATGTAGTACACATAAAACGGTGACAGACAAAATGGGGCAAGGAAACGCTTTTGCAGACCGCATAGCGAGTGAAACTGCCATGTTGCAAAATGACTCCCCTATGTATGTGGTGAGATCGCAAGCCGAGCGATGGCATGATGCTAGAGAGGAAGTTTTAGACATACAGAAATCAGCGTCTGAAGCGGAGCTTGCAGCATGGGCAATAGAGGGAGTGTTGGATGAAGAGGGTTGCTGGAGAAGCAAAGACATGAAGAGATGGAAATTACCTGCTGCTTACTTGCAGGCAATGGTTCAAATGACGCATGGGCTGGCACATATTGGAGCTCTTGCGATTACTAAATTGCTTACACGAGTTTGGGAGCATACTGAGATTACCAGCACGGCTAGGAGAATAGTACAGACCTGTCTGATATGCCTACAGTACAATCCTGCTAAAGGGACCTCTACTCCTAAAGGAGGGTTCGTTCCACCTACTGCACCATTCGAAGTACTGCAAATGGATTACATCCAGCTGGAGCGCTGTAATAACCTCAAGTATGTCCTGGTGGTGGTGTGTGCTTTCAGTAAATGGGTTGAAGCCTACCCCACGAAGGATAATACAGCATTAACAACAGCTAAGGTGTTACTGAAAGAGTACTTCCCACGTTATGGTGTTTGTAAATTTTTGTGGAATGATAATGGTCCTCATTTCGTTGGGAAAATAGTGGAGCATGTCCTGAAAGGATTGGGAATAAGACAAAAGTTCCACGCTGTATTCCACCCGCAGTCAGCAGGTCTAGTAGAAAGGTATAATGCGACTCTGAAGCTGAAGCTAGCAAAGATCGTGGCATCTACGTCTTTGAAATGGCCGGACGCTTTGCCATTAGCATTATTGTCTATTAGATCAGTACCACACTCTCGGACTGGCCTCACACCCTATGAGGTGGTGTTTGGAAGGCCCATGAATATCTAGGGAGTTCCAAAGCCTCGTTTGATACATGATGTGCCTTGTATAATGATGAACGATTATTTGGCACGATTAACAAAAAATGTATCTTCTATTCATCAACAGGTTCGAGAAGCGCACTCCGACAATTCCATTGGAGAGGCTCACCATCTTCATCCTGGCGACTTCGTGATGATCAGGGTGTTTGAGAGATCCAGCAGCCTGGAGCCGAGGTGGCGTGGCCCTGAGCAAGTGCTGCTGGCAACGCGGACGGCTGTGCGTGTCACGAATAAGAAGCGGTGGATACACTCGATGCACTGCCGACGTGTCTCTCCAGATCTGGTGAACCCTACTGTGCTGTCTGACTACAGAGACATCTTGGACGCGGAGAAGAGCCCAGCTGTTACGCCTAACGAGTCGGAGGGAGCCTTCCTGGACCACACTGATTCTGGTGGAGTAAAGTACAATCTACGGCCAAGGAAATATTTTTTTTTGTATTTTTCATGACTGGTTGGTAACCGTTCCGAGGTTTGTGAAACGGAAGCCGGGAATATCAAGGGGGGGGGGATCAGTTCTGTCCAGTGTAGCGACACCAGTCTTGAATCTCGGAGAAAAACTCAACGGCAGCCTCGGTTCTCAGCACCATATTTTTAGTTTTTTAGTTTGTTTCTTGAGACTTCTGTTCATTGTACCATGGCACCTATGACATTGAGAAACAGAAGAATTTAGGGTGCGGTTCTTTTTGTTGCGACAATAGTGGTAATAGCAGTAATAGCTTGGACTATAGAAAGACTATTTCCTGCACGGGACTATTTACTGCCTACCACTCCAATTCCATCTGAACATTTTCATTTTACTTTGCCCTATCACGAAGAAAGACATAGACAGACTTATTTGAATAATAGTTTCATTCAGATATTACATCACACGCATAATATGACCAACACGTCCAACTGTTGGGTATGTGGGATGTTACCTGGGCATCAGAAGAAGGGAGGAACCCCACTTATTCCTCTTCCTTTTTTCTCATAATGGGTCATGCAATGCTTGGTACACTCTTCTCTTTACTTTGAGATGGCCAACAAAAGGTGGACTACTTTTTCGACTGAACAAGGTCTGCTATAATGATCGAGATGGCTATCCACAAGCAGAAGGAACTAAGTTCGAGTGGGAAGAATATCGACCGGACAATGTATCTGCACCTCGCATCTTCACTAATCAGAGACTTACAAATATGTCCAGTTTACACGTAATTACTGTCATTGATACAAAAGCAGATCTCTGTATTAGGAATAAGGGAACAATTCCGGTGGGGAGAAGTGAATGCAATATTACTCTTGCTTTTGATACTCCCAATGGTATTGCATTTGTGGCCTCACGAAACACTTATTTTATCTGTGGTAATAAAGGTTATCATCGTCTTCCTCGTGGATGGTTAGGCACATGTTACATATCCTTTGTATTACCCCCTGTGTTTATTGCTCCTCCTATGTACCATAATGACTTTGTATTATATCATGATTTTATTTTGAATAGAGTTAAGAGGACATTGGAAATTGATGGTGTTGATCAAACTGACACCTCCCTACAACAATATGTGGATTTTAATTTAGGGTTATTTTCCTTTGTGGGCGCTGCTCTAAACAGCAGGAAAATTAGACGGCTAACACGTGTTGTGGAGGCAGTTGCTAATGAAACTGTTTCTGCTTTAGGGAATATAACTGAAGAGCTCCAGATTACTAGAATTGTTACGCTTCAGAACCGAATGGTTCTGGATGTAGTGTTAGCTGATCGTGGGGGTGCATGTCGTATCATCGGAAGTAGTTGTTGCGTTTATGTCCCTGATAATTTGCCTTCTGTATATGATGCCATTTCCAAATTGCACAAAATCGCTTCTGAAATTCACACTGACAATGGTACTTGGACTTTTTCGGGTTGGTTTTGGACTATGCTCAGTACATGGGGCTGGAAACTGCTAACGATTCTATGTGTAATTATTGGGATATTCTTCTTTTGCTGTTTATGTATTCAATGTGGTCCTGCTCTATGTTCTGTATGTATTACGGCCTGTATCCCATCCAAACGAGCTATTGCTAAAAATGTACAAATTAGTAATGCCGAAGTGAGGCGGATCATGATGATCGATGTCGAGGATGAACATCCGGATTATTTCCATTATGAGGTAGCTTCAGCTAAACGCTAAAAGGGCCGTCTGTCGTAATTTGGCAGCACCTGAGTTAGCGTTTAGCTCAGCTACACGACCTTTTCTGTTAACTTGACTTAAGCGTACGGGGGCCATTTTGTATTTGGTGGCTTCCGTTTTGTATGAACATGCGGCCTCGTGGTAAAGTGCCCTTTTGTCCTTCCTTCATGCCAATGAACCTTCACTTTGCCCAGCAACAGGCTATTTTTAGCGATGGTCAGTTTCACGCATGCGCACACACGATCTCTGGACTAAGAGAGTGGTCACTCCTTAGGAATGTCCCCTAACTGACCAGTGGTATTAAGCTCCTCCCACATGCTGGCTGTGCGCCAAAAATGTCCTTATATGTACCTAAAACTGTTCAAATGTGTACCGCCTATCTTTTTTATTACCTTTAAACTGTATAAAAGAGGTCGCGCACCGATGTTCGGTGATACTTCTTGCATTACCGAAGGGTGCTGTAGGAATGTACCACCACCCCATGGGGTCCTAATAAACTTGTCTCTTTGCATTTTCAGTTTCCGTGCCAATTTCCGTCTATGGTGTTTGAGTGTTTTTGCAGAGTATGTAGGCCTGACAGAACCCGATACCTCAAATATGCTCCTGTTTTTGTTAAAGGTGACACAAGGGGCTTGTAAATATGCTCATATTTTTGTTAAAGGTGACGCAAGGGGCTTGTAAATATGATTCTCTTTTTGTTAAAGGTGACGCAAGGGGCTTGTAAATATGCTCCTCTAGTTGTTAGTAGTGGCGCATGGGTCTTGTAAATATGCTCCTGTTTTTGTTAACGGTGACGCAAGGGGCTTGTAAAAATGCTCCTCTTTTTGTTAACGGTGACGCAAGGGGCTTGTAAATAGACTTCTCTTTTTGTCAAAGGTGACGCAAGGGGATTGTAAATTTCCTCCTATTTTTGTTAAAGGTGGCGCAAGGGGCTTGTAATCAAGCTTCTACTTTTGTTAAAGGTGACGCAAGGGGCTTGTAAATATGCTCCTATTTTTGTAAAGGTGATGCATTGTGCTTGTAAATATGCTCCTTTTTTTGTTAAAGGTGACGCAAGGGGCTTGTAAATATGCTCCTGTTTTTGTTAAAGGTGGCGCAAGGGGTTTGTAAATATGCTCCTCCTTTTTGTTAAAGGTAACGCAAGGGGCTTGTAAATATGCTCCTCTATTTGTTAACGGTGACGCAAGGGGCTTGTAAATATACTCCTCTTTTTGTTAAAGGTGACGCAAGGGGATTGTAAATATGCTCCTATTTTTGTTAAAGGTGACGCAAGAGGCTTGTAAATATGCTCCTATTTTTGTTAAAGGTGAAGCAAGGGGCTTGTAAATATACTCCTATTTTTGTTAAAGGTGACGCATGGGGCTTGTAAATATGCTCCTTTTTTGTTAAAGGTGATGCAAGAAGCTTATAAATATGTTCCTGTTTTTGTTAAAGGTGGCGCAAGGGGTTTGTAAATATGCTCCTCCTTTTTGTTAAAGGTAACGCAAGGTGCTTGTAAATATGCTCCTCTTTTTGTTAACGGTGACGCAAGGGGCTTGTAAATATACTCCTCTTTTTGTTAAAGGTGACGCAAGGGGATTGTAAATATGTTCCTATTTTTGTTAAAGGTGACGCAAGAGGCTTGTAAATATGCTCCTATTTTTGTTAAAGGTGAAGCAAGGGGCTTGTAAATATACTCCTATTTTTGTTAAAGGTGATGTATGGGGCTTATAAATATGCTCCTGTTTTTGTTAAAGGTAGTGCAAGGGGTTTGTAAATATTCTCCTCCTTTTTGTTAAAGGTAACGCAAGGGGCTTGTAAACATGCTCCTCTTTTTGTTAAAGGTGACGCAAGGGGCTTGTAAATATGCTCCTATTTTTGTTAAAGGTGGCCCATGGGTCTTGTAAATATGCTCTTATTTTTGTTAAAGGTAGCGCATGGGGCTTGTAAATATTCTCCTCTTTTTGTTAAAGGTGGCGCAAGGGGCTTGTAAATATGCTCCTCTTTTTGTTAAAGGTGACGCAAGGGGCTTGTAAATATGCTCCTGTTTTTGTTAACGGTGATGCAAGGGGCTTGTAAATATGCTCCTCTTTTTGTTAACGGTGACTCAAGGGGCTTGTAAATATGCTCCTATTTTTGTTTAAGGTGACGCATGGGGCTTGTAAATATGCTCCTATTTTTGTTAAAGGTGACGCAAGGGGCTTGTAAATATGCTCCTCTTTTTGATAAAGGTGACGCAAGGGGTTTGTAAATATGCTCCTTTTTTTGTTAAAGGTGACGTGAGGGGCTTGTAAATATGCTTCTCTTTTTGATAAAGGTGATGCAAGGGGCTTGTAAATATGTACCTCTTTTTGATAAAGGTGGCGCAAGGGGCTTGTAAATATGCTTCTCTTTTTGTTAAATGTGACGCCATGGGCTTGTAAATATGCTCCTGTTTTTGTTAAAGGTGACGCAAGGGGCTTGTAAATATGCTCATGTTTTTGTTAAAGGTGGCGCAAGAGGTTTGTAAATATGCTCCTCCTTTTTGTTAAAGGTAACGCAAGGGGCTTGTAAATATGCTCCTCTTATTGTTAAAGGTGACGCAAGGGGCTTGTTAATATGCTCCTATTTTTGTTAAAGGTGGCGCATGGGTCTTGTAAATATGCTCTTTTTTTGTTAAGAAGTAGCACATGGGGCTTGTAAATATGCTCCTGTTTTTGTTAAAGGTGATGCAAGGGGCTTGTAAATATGCTCCTGTTTTTGTTAAAGGTGACGCAAGGGGTTTGTAAATATGCTCCTCTTTTTGTTAAAGGTGGCGCAAGGGGCTTGTAAATATGCTCCTATTTTTGTTAAAGGTGACGCAAGGGGCTTGTAAATATGCTCCTCTTTTTGATAAAGGTGACGCAAGGGGTTTGTAAATATGCTCCTTTTTTGTTAAAGGTGACGCGAGGGGCTTGTAAATATGCTTCTCTTTTTGTTAAATGTGATGCAATGGGCTTGTAAATATGCACCTCTTTTTGATAAAGGTGGCGCAAGGGGTTCTTAAATATGCCCCTTTTTTTGTTAAAGGTGACGCCATGGGCTTGTAAATATGCTCCTGTTTTTGTTAAAGGTGACGCAAGGGGCTTGTAAATATGCTCCTATTTTTGTTAAAGGTGACGCAAAGGGCTTGTGAATATGCTCCTCTTTTTGTTAAAGTTGGAGCAAGGGTCTTGTAAATATGCTCCTATTTTTAAAGGTGACGCAAGGGGCTTGTAAATATGGTCCTTTTTTGTTAAAGGTGACACAAGGAGCTTGTAAATATGCTCCTGTTTTTGTTAAAGGTGACGCAAGGGGCTTGTAAATATACTCCTATTTTTGTTAAAGGTGACGCAATGGGCTTGTAAATATGCTCCTATTTTTGTTAAAGGTGACGCAATGGGCTTGTAAATATGCTCCTCTTTTTGTTAAAGGTGACGCAAGGGGCTTGTAAATATGCTCCTCTTGTTGTTAAAGGTGGTGCATAGGTCTTGTAAATATGCTCCTCTTTTTGTTAAAGGTGACGCAAGGGGCTTGTAAATAGGCTCCTGTTTTTGTTAAAGGTGTTGCAAGGGGCTTATAAATATGCTCTTTTTGTTAACGGTGACGCAAGGGGCTTATAAATATGCTCCTGTTTTTGTTAAAGGTGGTGTAAGGGGTTTGTAAATATTCTCCTCCTTTTTGTTAAAGGCAACGCAAGGGGCTTGTAAACATGCTCCTCTTTTTGTTAAAGGTGACGCAAGGGGCTTGTAAATATGCTCCTATTTTTGTTAAAGGTGGCCCATGGGTCTTGTAAATATGCTCTTATTTTTGTTAAAGGTAGCGCATGGGGCTTGTAAATATACTCCTATTTTTGTTAAAGGTGATGCATGGGGCTAATAAATATGCTCCTTTTTTTGTTAAAGGTGACGCAAGGGGCTTATAAATATGCTCCTGTTTTTGTTAAAGGTTGTGCAAGGGGTTTGTAAATATTCTCCTCCTTTTTGTTAAAGGTAACGCAAGGGGCTTGTAAACATGCTTCTCTTTTTGTTAAAGGTGACGCAAGGGGCTTGTAAATATGCTCCTATTTTTGTTAAAGGTGGCCCATGGGTCTTGTAAATATGCTCTTATTTTTGTTAAAGGTAGCGCATGGGGCTTGTAAATATACTCCTCTTTTTGTCAAAGGTGGCGCAAGGGGCTTGTAAATATGCTCCTCTTTTTGTTAAAGGTGACGCAAGGGGCTTGTAAGTATGCTCCTGTTTTTGTTAACGGTGACGCAAGGGGCTTGTAAATATGCTTCTCTTTTTGTTACCGGTGACGCAAGGGGCTTGTAAATATGCTCCTATTTTTGTTTAAGGTGACTCATGGGGCTTGTAAATATGCTCCTATTTTTGTTAAAGGTGATGCAAGGGGCTTGTAAATATGCTCCTCTTTTTGATAAAGGTGACGCAAGGGGTTTGTAAATATGCTCCTTTTTTTGTTAAATGTGACGCGAGGGGCTTGTAACTATGCTTCTCTTTTTGATAAAGGTGACGCAAGGGGCTTGTAAATATGCACCTCTTTTTGATAAAGGTGGCGCAAGGGGCTTGTAAATATGCTTCTCTTTTTGTTAAATGTGACGCCATGGGCTTGTAAATATGCTCCTGTTTTTGTTAAAGGTGACGCAAGGGGCTTGTTAATATGCTCCTATTTTTGTTAAAGGTGGCTCATAGGGCTTGTAAATATGCTCCTAATTTTTGTTAAAGGTGACGCAAGGGGCTTGTAAATATGCTACTCTTTTTGATAAAGGTGACGCAAGGGGTTTGTAAATATGCTCCTTTTTTTGTTAAAGGTGACGCGAGGGGCTTGTAAATATGCTTCTCTTTTTGTTAAATGTGATGCAATGGGCTTGTAAATATGCACCTCTTTTTGATAAAGGTGACGCAAGTGGTTCTTAAATATGCTTCTTTTTTTGTTAAAGGTGACGCCATGGGCTTGTAAATATGCTCCTGTTTTTGTTAAAGGTGACGCAAGGGGCTTGTAAATATGCTCCTATTTTTGTTAAAGGTGACGCAAAGGGCTTGTAAATATGCTCCTCTTTTTGTTAAAGTTGGCGCATGGGTCTTGTAAATATGCTCTTATTTTTGTTAAAGGTGACGCAAGGGGCTTGTAAATATGCTACTCTTTTTGATAAAGGTGACGCAAGGGGTTTGTAAATATGCTCCTTTTTTTGTTAAAGGTGACGCGAGGGGCTTGTAAATATGCTTCTCTTTTTGTTAAATGTGACGCAATGGGCTTGCAAATATGCATCTCTTTTTGATAAAGGTGACGCAAGGGTCTTGTAAATATGGTCCTTTTTTTGTTAAAGGTGACGCAAGGGGCTTGTAAATATGCTCCTGTTTTTGTTAAAGGTGACGCAAGGGGCTTGTAAATATGCTCCTTTTTTTGTTAAAGGTGACGCAATGGGCTTGTAAATATGCTCCTATTTTTGTTAAAGGTGACGCAATGGGCTTGTAAATATGCTCCTCTTTTTGCTAAAGGTGACGCAAGGGGTTTGTAAATATGCTCCTCTTGTTGTTAAAGGTGGTGCATAGGTCTTGTAAATATGCTCCTCTTTTTGTTAAAGGTGACGCAAGGGGCTTGTAAATATGCTCCTGTTTTTGTTAAAGGTGATGCAAGGGGCTTGTAAATATGCTCTTTTTGTTAACGGTGACGCAAGGGGTTTTGTAAATATGTTCCTATTTTTGTTAAAGGTGACGCAAGGGGCTTGTAAATATGCTGCTATTTTTGTTACAGGTGATGCAAGGGGCTTGTAAATATGCTCCTCTTTTTGTTAAAGGTGATGCAAGGGGCTTGTAAATATGCTCCTATTTTTGTTAAAGGTGACGCAAGGGGCTTGTAAATATGCTCCTCTTTTTGTTAAAGATGACGCAAGGGGATTTTAAATAAGAAGAGGATTTCACTAATGACATCAATTGAGAAACAATATAAAAAAGAGGGACATATTTACAAGCCCTTTGCACAACCTTTAACATGGGTGCAGGCAGTGAATGAATGCAGAAGGATAGGAAAACAATATCAAATGGTGTGGGAGATGCATAAAGGATTTCACTAATGGCATCAATTGAGAAAGAATATAAAAAAGGAGAGGCATATTTACAAGCCCCTTACGCAATCTTTAACATGGGTGTAAGCAGTAAATGCATGCAGAGGGATAGGAATGGCACACAGACAAGAATATGAAATGGTGTGAGAGATGCGTAAAGGATTTCACTAATGGCATCAATTGAGATAGCATATAAGAAAAAGAGGGGCATATTTACAAGCCCCTTGAGCAACCATTAACATGGGTACAGGCAGTCAATGCATGTAGAGTGATAGGAATAGCACACAGAAAAGAATATGAAATGGATTTCAGTAATGGCATCAATTGAGATACAATATAAAAAAGGGGCATATTTACAAGCCCCTTGTGCAACCTTTAACATGGGTACAAGCAATCAATGCCTCAAATAGAGAGATGGTGCAGGCAGAGAGTGAGATGACACACACACACAAACAGAGAGATGGTGTGGGCAGAGAGTGAGATGACACTCACATGCAAAGAGAGAGATAGTGGAAAGAGAGAGTGAGATGAGGCATGCAAAGAGGAAGATGGTGCAGACTGAGAGTGATATGAGACACACAAAGAGAGAGATGGCATAGGTAGAAAGTGAGAATAATGTTGAAACTGTACTGCACTGACATAAACTGAGAAACAGCAGTCAGTGCATGATTTCCTACTCTGGTGAGAGACACTTGCTGCGCTATATACTTACTTAAGTTGTGAACTAGTGCTTATATCGTTTAGTTAATGTAATTGCTATGTGCTATTTTAGTAGTGGTCTATAATATGTCAGATTTTTCTTTTCAACAGATTGTAAATATCTACAGAGCCATAATAGAATATGCCTTCCAAGGACCGGAAAAGAAAACTTTATAAGCAAGCTTTATTGACCAAGAGGACTCAATTAGAAGAATCATCCAAAAGACAATCTTCAGAGAAAAAAAATGCTCCTGGTAAGCAAAGAAAGGATTTTTTAAGGAAATTGACAAAATGCACACAATGGCAAGAAAGTTTTCCTACAAAAAAAAACAAATGCAAAAAAAAAGAAAAAACAGAGCTCCCCAAACAATGGTATAACGGTACGAGGAGATGATAGTGTGTATCGTAATCATAGGCCAAATCAGTTTATTGACATTCGTAGACGAATGTTTCGTAACAGAGTAGTTTTTCATTTATTAAAAAATCTTAAGAACTATAAAAGGAAAACAGCTTTTTACAAGAAAAAGAAAAGAATAGAAAAGTTTGTTGATAATGCTTTTGAAGTGAAGAGGAAGCTGTATATTTTAGTAATCAATAGAATTCGTACACTAAACAAGGCAATCAATGATTTGAAATCGAAATGTAAGTGGAAAAGAGTAATTAATCGAACTAATTTTTGTGATTTTTTTGGGAGAATGGAAGCATAGTTCAAGTTGTGAGCCATTTTTTAATGAAGAGAGTTACTTTCAAGGTAATGTTTTGGTGCATGCAGTTGACACCAGTGGTCGAGCATATGAGGTGAAGGACGGTTTTCCGGTTGAAAAAGAAAAAATTTTGCCCAGAAATGCAGATGAGGTGTTAGCTGATGAAGTTTTAGGGAGACGTCCTAAGGCTCCGGTGTATACTTGGAATTGTAGTAGTATTTGTAGTGTGCGACAGGATTCTATTAATTTGTTTTGCAATTTCTTACGTACATATAGTAGGAAAAGTCTTAAACAAAAGATGAAGATGTTGCAAGACTTAGATCCTTGCAGAGTGAGGGAAAAAACAGGTTTGCATGGTCATTCACTGGCTTGTCTTTTGGGAAAAGTATGTCAGAGTACTTTTCACCATTTTAGGATGTTAGCAGTGCATCAAACTAAAGTGAGGAAAATAGTGAGAAGGTTGTATTATGCAAAAAGTCCAGCACTTAAGCTAAAACAGTTAAACAGTGCTCTTTTGCATGGATCTGAATTAGATGTGAAGAAGATTTGTGAAGAAATAGAGTTTTGTTACTTTGGTGAAAAAGAGGACACTGCTGAAACTGATACAGTAATAGAAAGTAATGTGGAAGAGAATGTACAAATTGTAAGTACTGAAAATTTTGATCATGAAATTACAAAGTTTAAGGTCATTTCAAGTGAAGGGCCACATTTTTCTTGTGTGTGTTATCGATGAACTCATTATAAGAATCAGACTAGGTTAGTTGATTTATATGTAAAAAGTGAAAAGGAAAATAATAATGAGTGGAAGGATTTTGCAACTTATTTGTTGGTAGAGAATTGTTTTGATTTGTGTTCTGATCTACGTATTTGTAAATATTGTTATAATAAATTAAATGAAAACAGAATGCCTGCTAGAGCTGTACATAATAATCTTGAGTTAGTAAGTATTCCGTCTGAATTGATGGATTTAAATACGTATGAGTCTATTCTGATTCAAATTGTGCATCCTTTTCAGGCTATTGTTCGCATGGAGCCTAAGACAGGGAAATTTCCTCCTTCAGATTTACAGAGAGGAATAAAGGGAAGAGTTTTTTATTTGCCTTTAGATTTAAAGAAAAATATTGACACCATTGGTGTAGAAAAAGTGGAAGAGGAACCTCTGGTTATTCTAGTTAATGGCGTTCCTACAAAGAGTAAGAAAATCTGGCAAGAATTAGTGGATGTTAGGAAAGTCAAAAAGGCAATGTTGTATTTAGTAAAAAACAATTAGTACTAAGAAAATGTATATGTAGAAGAAGAGGAAACAACTGTAGAAGAGGACAGTGATTCCTCAGCTGGACAGATTGTAAAAGTAGATGTGTCTAAAAGTGAACAGATTTATGAGCATTATAGTGTTCATCCTCTGCATTCCAAATAAGTAATGGGGAATGCTATTGAGTTGTTCCAAATGAAAGAAGCCAAAGGAAGTCCCATAAGTGTATGGGAAGAAAGCTTGGAAGCTCGTTGTTTTCCTCAATTGTTTCCAACATGTCAAGGTGGAAGATATGATGAGCGACCTGTTCAAATTCCTGCGTCGGAATACAGGACTTTAAGATTATATGCAGAAGATCCAAGATTTCGCCAATGCATTCCATATTTGTTTCATCTTCCGTTTGAGAGTGACTTGTCTGGATTATCTTATGCTGTGAACCATATACTGAAATCTGGAGTACATCTTCAAAATGTTTTGGCAAGGGACTTTATGGATAAAGTCCAAGAGCAAGACAGTATTTTGGAATCTCATCTAATCAATCTCATGGCATGTCAGCGTGGTACTAATGAGTATTGGTACCGTCGTCATGGGGAATTGAAATGTATGCTAAGAAACTTAGGAACTCCTACATGGTTCCTCACTCTTAGCTGTGCTGAGTATGCCTGGGAAGACTTACTTGAATTTCTTCGAGAGGCAAATGCAAACATAGAGAATATACAATTCAAGACACCAGGAGAACTGTGCTCTTTGGATCCAGTTATTGTTTGTAGGTATTTTAATCATAGATTTGAAGCTATGATGTCTTTCATCACAAACAAAAAAAATCCTCCACTTGGAGAGGTTTGGGATTTCTTTTGGAGAAAGGAGTATCAAGCAAGAGGTACTCCCCACATACATATGCTGCTATGGATCAAAAATGCTCCCAAATTTGGCACAGATTCGGATGACACAGTGATGAGTTTCATTGAACAGTATTCCACATGTGTTGTTGTGCGCTTTCAAACCCATCGCTGTGGAAAATACTGTCGTCGAAAGTTCAAATCCAAGGAGAAGATCTACACAAAATGTCGTTTTGGATTTCCATGACCAGTAATATCAAAAGGAAGAGTGAACAATTTTATGTCTTCACTGCGACATACTGTGACAAGAAAATCAACGAAAAATACGTACAACTTGGAAAGAAATGAAGAGTCCAAATACATAAATGACATAAATGACTACAATCCAGTCATTTTGTCCATGTGGAATGCTAACATGGATATTCAATATGTTGCTTACAACTCTATTGCTGTGGCTCGATATGTAACATATTACATAACAAAATCAAAGAAGACAGAACTAAAGGAAATGTGGGAGGAAATTTCTCACGATAAGAGCCTAAGTAAGAATTTATACAGTTACAGTCTGAAGATGTTGTTGCATCGAGAAATTAGAGCATATCAATGTTCAGGTCGGTTATCATCAGCAAGCCTGTATGCCAAATCTAGATCTATCATTTGGGTGAGTCTAGGTCTTGCTGCAACACAAAACCGAGTTTTGAAGTCTGTACAAGAAATTGAGTATTTGGCGGAGTTTGAACCGTACAGTACAAATATTTTGAAGACAAACATGTTGGATACATATTATCCAAATAGAAGTAGTCATCTTGAGAACGTTTGTCTCTATGAA
Source organism: Lissotriton helveticus (assembly GCF_964261635.1). NCBI lineage: Eukaryota > Metazoa > Chordata > Amphibia > Caudata > Salamandridae > Lissotriton > Lissotriton helveticus. Next base: position 1,789,985,797 of record NC_136061.1, read on the forward strand.
GTACTACAAAGCTATACTTTTAAGAGGAATATGACAGAAGATATCAATAAAGGAGTATATGCTGTAATTGGATGTGAAGGATGTCTGGTGATACAAAGAAAAGGACATTTGATTAATCATCGAAAATTGAGTTGCGAATCTCCTGACAAAAGGGAAACTTACTATTTAGCTCTTTTGCAACTCTTTAAGCCATTGCGTACAGAAGAGGAACTACTTAGAGATTTTCTCAGTTATGAAGATTCTTTCAATGCAACTAAGGATACCATAGAATGTCCTGTTTTTTCAAATTATCTGCAAATGTTTAATGATGAAATACAGCAAGAAGCTACCATTGCAGCAGAGATTGCTAGAGACAGTTCTCAAGACAGTCAGAGTTCTGCTTCGTTCAGTCAGGATCCACTAGGAGGACCAAATATCCAAAATGAAGCTGCCACTGCCATGGATGAGGTGGAAAGAGCAATGGAACAAGCTCAGGAGGATGTAGTTAACTTAGAAGATTTGGAAAAACAACTAAACGTGGAGCAGAAAGAAATATATGATGAAGTTACAGAACAGATTGAGCATGGTTTACGTCATGATAAAAAAGAGTGCTCATGTACGTCATTTGAACCTGTCCGACTGTACGTGAGTGGAGATGCAGGAACTGGGAAAAGTTTTCTGATTAAAGCAATTGCAACTTTTCTGCAGAAAAGAACAGAGTCATCACTGTCTTGTGTTGTTACCGCTCCAACTGGCTTGGCAGCACATAACATTAAAGGAATTACTTTACATCGTTTATTGATGCTGCCAGTAGAGCATGATAATAAATTACAATACCACAAGCTATCTGGTGAAGCTTGTTGTGAAGTTTCCAGAGTCCTGAAGAAAATGAAACTTATAATTGATGAGGTAAGCATGGTATCAAATGTCATGCTTGCTTTTGTGCATTTAAGAATGCAACAAATTCTTAAAACAGAGTATGATGTGTTATTTGGAGGCAAACACATCATTGTTTTTGGAGATCTACTGCAGCTAACTCTAGTGAAAGGAAAACCAGTCTTTCAAATGCTTACGCATGAAGATTCCCGAAAGTGCCTAGGAAGCATTGGAAATGTCAATATCTGGTTATATTTCAAATATGCAGAACTGCGTCAAAATATGCGCCAGGCAAAGGATGAAGATTACAAAAACCTTTTACAAGATGTAAGAATTGGAAAAGTAACTGAACATGGCAAAGAAGCTTTACAGGCATGATTAATTTCAAATTTGTTTCCAAATGAAAATATTCTCCCAGAGAATATCTATAAGAATATTGCTGAAAACAAAACTGTAATATGCTTGATGCCAACTCTACGAGAATGTTCAGTCTTCAACAACAAAATGTTAGAGTTAGAAAATCAAGAGATTGTAAAACTGGAAGCTATTGATAAAATAGAGCACGAAGGAGTTACTATTGTTTTGTCAGAGAAGTTGAAATAAAAGTTGGATTCTTAGAGAAGACAATATCTAAAACTGCTGGTTTTGAAAAGACTTTATATGCAAGTTTAAATTGTCGTATAATTTTACGACGGAATTTACATGGGGAAAGAGGTTTAGGAAATGGAGCAATGGGTCATGTTGTTGATTTTGTGAATTACTGAAATAGAGATGAAATTGAATTTTTGAAAATTAAATTTGATGGAATTGAAGAAGTACAACAGTTTAGTCGTTGTTCTGCTCGATTTTTGCTTGTGAAAGATTTATATGTGCGCCGAAAACAGTTTCCTGTTTCTTTGGCATAGGCAGTAACTATTCATAAATCTCAAGGTTTAAGTGTAGATAATGCTTTGGTGAATATTGGAAGTTCTGTCTTCAAGGAGGGAATGGCATATGTTGCCTTATCTCGAGTCAGAACTTTATCTGGATTGTACTTGATAGATTTTTCTGAGACAAAGATTAATGCAGATCTAAATTGTGTAAATGAATATAATAGGTTAAGAAGAGAGTATGCTCCAAATTTACCTCAATATCCTCTATTTGAAAAGCGTGTGGTAGGCCAAAAAAGAAAAAATGAGAAAAATTGTAGCGAGGCTGTAGCAAAAAGAAGAAAAGTAGATGAACCAGTAATTGTAAGCGGAAACAAAGAGGATTCTGTTGAAGATATTGTTGGATTTCAATTTGAGAACAGTTCTGGTGTTAACTGCTATGCAAATGTAGTGGTTAATGTTGTTTTGTTTCTCCAAAGTTTGCAAGAACAGATTGTTGAAAATCAGGATGAAAGATTTTGTTGTTTGTTGAATACTGTGTTTGAGAAATGTGGCAGTGATAGAACAAAAATAGAAAGTGTTTCTGTTATTCGAAATGATTTAGATATATGTTCTGGTATAAATCAATTTTCTCAGGATATTCAGCAAGATTGTCAGGAATTTCTAATGTACATGCTTGTTGTATTGCAAGAGGAAGGTATAGATGTGGAAAATCTTTTTGGCCTTTCTTATAAATGGCAACATGACTGCGATAATTGTTCCTTTTCAAGTAGTACTACAGTAGACACTGAAAGATTTATATATTTGACTTTACCAGACTGCAAATCAGTGTCTTTTAATAATTTAGTTAGAGCAGCAGACCAAAACATGGTTTGTACGCAATGTAACTCTGCAATGCTATCAACATTATTTATACAAAGTTATGGACAGTATGTAATTTTAATGTTCCAACGATGTAGACCTGATGGTACTAAATTGACAACTTTAATTAAAAATGTTGTGGCTTCTCAATTATCATTTTCAGGAAGAACCTTTGTAACTGTAGCAATTATTTTCCATGATGGTCCTTCAACAACATCTGAACATTATACAGCTTATTTAAAATGTCAAAAAGGCTGGTCTTTTTGTAATGATACTCTTTTGACTTTCAAAAAACTTTTGCCTTTTGACTTAAAAAATTCTTACCTAGTCTTTTTACAACCTAAATTTTAGGAAAAGTAATTGGCCTAGAAAGATTGGAACAGTTAATAAAAGTTAGTCATCAGGATAGTATATAATGTAGAGATTCTGATAGTTTTCTGGTTGTTTAATGTTTTATGAACATGATACACATCATCGGGTGGAGATGTAAATATTGTTAAGTGTTACAAAATACGTTGGAGCTTTTCATGCAGAAGGTCAAGAAATGGAAGGTCAAGAGTAGTATTAAGTATTTTCAAAACCTCTGGGGCAACTGTGCTGCCCCGGAAATCACAAAAGCTGAGTCTAAATTTGTAAGGCGATTATTATCGCTTCCCCAGAGTACCCCACTAACACCACTGAGGTTAGACTTGGGACTGACGCCCATTGCAGACGAGTTAACAGTCAAACCTCTAAGATTCTGGCACAGACTATGGACCACTCCAGAGCTCATAAATTACAGGGATGAACTCAAACAGATCCTGAGCCTTAACTGTGTGGGCAAAATTCCCTGGCTCCCGTTCATCAAGCGTGAACTTTTAAGTTTAGGGCTACAGCCCATGTGGGAAGAGCCAGACAGGGCTTGTGGCAGGATTTCACGGAAAATGTTCACTAAAATCTACAAAGGGCAAAAGCTGGAACTTTTATCTATGGCCCCTAATGCAGGCACCCTCACCAATTCCTTCTTTGAATTAAAAAATTCTTATTATTTCGAGGAGTTCATGGATGTTGTCTTCCCGATTTTAGCTCGGAAACTTTTTATCCAATGGCGACATGGCACTTTACCCCTTAAGGCCGTCACATCCAAGTGGACGGCCTCCTCTAATAAGTCTTGCCCGGGCTGCAGCTGGGACTTAGAAGATGCACTCCATGTTCTCTTCTTTTGTCCAGCATACACAAAACCAAGAAAATATTGGCTGATACCATTGTACAGAAACCTGGGTTTTAAACATTGCTTGCATGCTTTTAGAATTTTTAAAACCAGTACACTGAGCTCTATTGTTTTTGCACTTTCTAAATTTCTGCTAGCTATGTGGTGTAAGAGATGTAAATTAATAGAAATTGACTGCTAGCCTTAAAGCTTTTAAACAAGTGTGTTGAATTTGATGCCATTTTTAATTAATTTTAATGTGGCATAGTTGAGTGGGTATTTTTGCCTGTATGAAAATATTGTCATGTGTATATAAATGGATTTTAAATGTTACCTGCCCTCCCTTCCCCCTTTCTTCCCTTTTTCCTTTTATTGTGTACTCCTTTATGGCCAAATTGGCCGAAATAAAGAATTTTTGAATTTGAATTTGAATTTTCAAAACCAAGGAATTTTTACGTACTATTTGGCCACGTGGGAAAGTATGTCAATGGAAAATGAGTTTCTCGGGTAAATGTTGATAATATAGGTTTTTACATAAGTTTGTAATGATAGTCAATTGATTTTCAAACAACGTTTGCCTTTTGACTTAAGAAATTCTTACCTAGTGTTTTTAGAAGCGAAATTTTAGAGAAAGTAATTGGACAATGACGATTGGAGCAGTTAATAAAAGTAAGTGTGTTGTTCAAAATTAGTTTGTGAGTGAAAGTGACCAAGATAATTAGTAAACATGGAGTTGTCTTAGAGGTAAAGTAAGTGTATCACATAGTGAGTGATATCAGTATTATAGGAAATGTTAATCAAGAATGAGTCAGAGGTGCAAATATAACTAGTGTAAGATGATGAAATAGATGTTGGAGCTTTTCATTCAGAAAGTCGGGTAAATGGAAGTTTAAAACTACTATTAAGTAATTTCCAAAAAGAGGACTTTCTGTATATTATTTGGCCATGTAGAAAGGTATGTAAATGAAGAATATGTATTTCGGGTAAATGTGGTTAATATATGTTTCTATATCACTTTAGTTTGAGAGTATAATATGAGATACTGTATGTTAGAAATTGCTGTTTGGAAGAAAACATTTAAGATATGTTTTTCTTAGTTTTATGAGTTTTTTAAACACAATCATTTTGATTGTGTTTTTTTTTGCCCGCTGTGATATGATGAGTAGTATTGAACTCACTGTTTTTAGTGAAAATCAATATATTCTGAGAACAGCAAAAATAAACCATATAACATGTTGTAGAAGTTAATTTGTATTTTGTATTGTGAAATATATATTATAACTGATTTGTTTACTCTCTTCCACAGATATTACATTTATAAGGTAAGTACGACTGATAAAAAATAAATTTTCATTACTTTTTTATTTCTGTTTCTCTCTATCCTTCCCTCGCTCCCTGTCTCTTAACCTCACTGCCTTCATCCCTACACTTTCTGAATCCCTTTCTCTAATGCTCACTCCCTTTAACTGATCCACATTTCGTCACTGACCTTTCTTTGCTCCTTCACTCAGTCCCCTTCTCTCACTCTTTCCTTCACTCCCTCTATCTCCTCACTCTTTTACTCCCCTTGTCTCATGCTCACTAGCCTTTATTCATCCCCTATCACCTCTGTTTCCTCAAACTTACTGTGTTCCCTCACTTATCCTCATTCTCCATACTTCACTCCCCTTCTTCTTAGTCTTCTCACCCTTTAATCTTATGTCAGTCCCTCTGTTTCACTCCCCTTCACCTCTCTTTCCTTCCTTTGCTCCCTTACTAATTCCCCTTGGTCACTCACCTTACTCCATTTCAAAAATCCCTCTGTCATCTTACTTCCTCTCTCCTCTTCCCTCACTTCCTCTCTCTTACCCTGACTTCCTCTGTCCCCTCACTCTGTCAGTTCCGTTCAGTCACCCTCACTCACCTTCTATCCCTCACTGTCGTTAACACACCCCACTCACTCCCCCTTCCCTCTCCCTCATTTCCCTTCCCTTACTCCTCTTTCCTCATTTAGTGTTGCTAACTCCCATTCCTTTAGTTCCTTACTCACTTTCAGTTCATTTGTCTTTCCTTCTGTGTCTCTGAATCTATCTGCCTCATTATCCTGTTAGTTATTTGCTCTCTCTTTATTTCTTTTTCCCTCTTTTTGTCCTTCACCGTTCCTCTGATTCCCTTTTTGTTTTTTCATCTTTTACTTTATCTGTAAGTACCCTTTTGTGACTTTTAATCTCCTGCCTTGTCTCTTGTTTTGTGAATAATATATTATAACTGATTTGTTTTTTCGTTTCCACAGATATTTCATTTATAAGGTAAGTACAACTGACAAAAAAACTTTTTTATTTCTCTCTCTGTCTATCCTTCCATCACTCCCTCTCTCTTGGCCTCACTCCCTCCATCACCTCACTCTGTCACTTCTCTTCCCTCACCCACACTGCCTCATTTACCTTTCTTTGATCCCTCACTGAGTCCCCTTCTCTCACTCCTTCCTTCACTCCCTGTGTGTTCTCAATCACTCACTCCCGTTGTCTCACGCTCACTCGACTTTATCCACCCTCTATCACTTGTCTTTCTTCAACCTCACTGTCCTTCTCTCACCCACCTCACCCTCGTTTCGTTAGTCTGCTTCCCTCAGTACACCTTATTCCACATCTTTCAGTCCCCTCCCCCTTTCTTCTCTCCCCACTTACCTTTTCTCAGGCCATCTGATTCACTCCGCTTCACCTCTCTTTCCTTCCTTTGCTCCCTTACTCATTAACTTTCCCTCACTCACGTTACTCCACTTCACTTACTCCTTCTGTCACTCCCTCCGAACTCTGACATCTTCACTTCTTTTCCTTCACTGTCTCTCTGTTAGCCTTACTCCCTCTGTCCCTTCACTGTCTCACTGCCCTTCACTCACACTCACTCTCCTTAACTCACCCACACTCCATCACTTGTCTTTCTTTGCTCCCTCACTCAGTCCCCTTCTCTCACTCTTTCTTCACTCCCTCTGTGTCGTCACTCCCCTTGTGTCACGCTCATTTGCCATCTCTCTTTTGACTGTGCTATGTCTTCCTTTGGCTGTTCCATGTTTCTCTCTGTGTGTGTCATCTTACCCTCTGTCTGCACAATATATGCATGTGTCTGTGTCATCTTACCCTCTGCTTGCACCATCTCACCCTCTACTTGTTCTATCTCACTCTATGCCTGCACCATCTTACCCTCTACCTGTGGCATCTGTCCCTCTGCGTGTGCCATCTAACTTTCCCGTCTCTTAATCTTCTTCCTTTTTTCTTGTATTGTGAAATATACATTGTATGCATTACAATTTATTTTTTTCTCGTGTTTTACAGATAATTTATTTAAAAAAAATAATTTCCTTAACTTTTTTATATCTTAGAAGGTAAGTATAACAAATAAAAAACTTATTTCGCAACAGTGTCTAAGTTTTTATTATTTATAAGGTAAGTATGAGAAACAAAAAGAAATTTGTTATCTCTCTGTTATTGTGACAGAATAACTGCCTCACTCTTTCTCAGTCCCTTGCTCTCTCTCTCTACATCTCTCTCCCTTACACTTAATCTTGTTTGTTTTCACTTTCTACCACTCCTCCTCTTTACCTCAGTCAGTTTCCCTCTTTCTTTATTTTTTTGTGTTTGATCTTATTTTCCTTCCTTCACTCTGTTATCCATTTCTTACCTGTTAGTAAGCCTTCATTTATTGGCACTCCACTTCCCCCAGTGCATTTCCTTCTGTCTGTTTCTCACACCTCTTCCCTTTTGTGTTCACTTTTGTTTACACCTCTTTGTTTTGTTTTGCAAACAGGTGCAGGTTTTTTACGTAGTATAAATCCAAGAGTGACTGAATGAAACATTATAAATTTTACTTATTCATTTTTAGGTGGTATTCCTGCATTTGTACATTCCCTATGTATGTAGGAAAGCCTTGTTTTGGTGTATTGTTTTACAATATGATGTACTTTGCAAGTACATCAGATTGTAAAAAGCATACTTTATGGTATATCTTTTGTATCACTGTTGCATCATGCATGTGAAGCAATAGTTGTGTAAAAGACACACAAGGCTATTATAAATTACCCTTAATACATATAAATTAATTCATGCAGTTTTACTGATAGTGCAAATTGAAGCATAGAGGCAGATGTAGGACACCAAGTACCAGTTGGTAACAGCTGTTTTCGCCCATTACTGACTGGTATTTGGCGTTTGATATGTAGGAGCCTTAAATTGTATAGAATCGGTAAACTTACTGTTTCGGTAATTTTGCCAATTCGGTAAAATACCGAATCGGTAAATTTACCAAATTGGTAAATCTAGATGTAGGTGGCACTGAAAACAGTGCCACAGGCCCTTAAGTATTCGTTAGTTAACACCAAATACTATTCGTTGGTAAATAACGAATTCCTGTGTACATGCACATCTGTGCATGTACATTTGTGCCATGTGGCACACATACAAGCCGTAAGAGCATGTACGTGTGTGACATGGCACACAAGTTAGAATCAGGGGTGCAACAGGGTGTCAAAGTGACAACCTGTCCCCCTTGATAATTCGGTTATTTTACCAAATCGGTATTTACTGGTTCGGTAATTGCCATTGATTCCTATTGGCCTCAAGGCCCATAGAAATCAATAGCAATTACCGAATCGGTAAATACCGATTCGGTAAAATGACTGAATTATACAGATTTGGTAATTTCAAAAAAGAGAAATTAACTACATCCCATTTACCTACTCTTAAATGTTGAACAGGTATGATTTGGTATTTAAGAGTAGGTAAATGGAGATTACAAACATCTGGCCCATTGAGTTGTAACATATTTATATACATATGTTACATTTCAGTGCTTTGGAAGTACTACAGTATACTATAGGTAAACAACTTATAGGTTTATGCTGTACCACATCCTTATAGTTTTGCACTTTGACAAACTTTTACATACAAACATAGAAACGTAGTTATTTTTTTAACCAGTAGAGGTAGTTCTAAAAATAACTGCTTTTTTGTTTGTTGTTGTTTTGCTAGAGAAAAGATGTAAAAAAATGAAATTTTTAAACTAAACAACTGTTCAACTGGAACAAACTATGAGGAATTTTTTTTAAAAAAAACTTATGGGGTGCACCTGTGGTTCCTGTCCTTCTGTAGGATTACTTGCATTGACTCTTGGCCAAAGGCTATCAGTTTACTGCAATGTATACACTGCATCATTAGATTTTTCAGCTCTGGCTGAATTTTTGCTATCATTGAGGCTGGCATTGGCGGTACTCCAGATGCTGAAGCAGAAGTACTAGGAAGAGAGCCCTCCTCCTGTGATCCCTCCTTGTGTAATCTTTGCGCCTTGGCCTTTAACCAATTGTTTGGGTGTAGGTTTTTAACATGCCGTTCCATGCTGTAGGTTCCAAATGAATATTTTTTGGTTGGATCTCCCCTTGACAGCACTGACTGACAGATCTTGCAGGTGACGAATTGCGCATTTACTTTTTTCCTATCCTCCGGAAAGGTGAAACATTTCCAAACTATTGATTCTTTTTGTTTAGTTGTACGAGGTTCCTCTGCAACAAATTCTTCAGATGAAGAATGGTCTGAGTCAGGATGTTCAGCCATTTAAAAAAAAAGTTCAATAGGTAGATGTCTGGAGACTGGAAAACAGGTGTTACTTCTCTGAAAGCCAAAGAAGAATGATGAACATGGGAGGGGTCTTTCAACAATTGGAGTAGGAAGTAATATAAACCAATGAAATCTTTTGTTTTAAGGTCACATGGTTGGACGTAAGCTTACGGAGCGTTTACGGAGCGCTTACGTAAGGTTACGGTGCATTTATGTCTTATTTACGGAGCGCTTACGTAAGTTTACGGTGCGCTCAGGATTGATTTACGTATTACGCTCCCTCGCGAGATTTGTAATTGCCTAATAAAGTAATATACGGGCTTTAAAAGTTTTAAATAAACATGTTCTTTATTATCCCAGATAATGTGTATCTTTACATTGTACAATAAATACGTACCTATAACGTTTTTAAGCTTAAAAAAAAGTTTCGGGGGTAAGCGCTCGAAGAGTTCACGGTTTGCGGGCGGAGCACTCACGTTGCGTGCACGTTCGACGTACCCTCGCGAGATTTGTTAGTACATCAAAAAAGTAATATACTGTTTTTTAAAGTTTAAAAAAAACATTTTCTATAGTAAAGCAGATATTGTCTACCTTTAAAATGTACAATAAATACCTACATATTACGTTTTCAGAATTCAAAATACTTTGGGAGGTAAGCGCTCGCAGAGTTTACGGAGTGAGGACGGAGCTCTCACGTTGCGTGCACGTGCGACGTACCCTCGCTTGATTAGTAATTACTTTTAAAAATAATATACGTCTGTAAAAGTTTTAAAAAAACATTTTCTTCATTAATGCAGATATTGCCTACTTTTAAAATCTACATTAAATACGTAGTTAGTATGTTTTTGAAATTTAAAAAAATTATCGGCATAAGCGCTCAGAAAGTTAACGGTGTGCTTACGGAGCTCTGACGGTGCGCGGACCTTGTAATCATATAATAAAAAAATTTAAAAGATTAAAAAAATTACTTTTGTACATAGATTTATAATTATTGTAGTATAAAATGTGAAATATAAAGAAAGGAAAAAAATATGTAAATATGATTTATTATAAAAAACAAAAATTATTAAAAAAAAGAAAGAAATGTATTAAATAGTATATTTAAAAATTATCTTTAACAAAATATTTGAAATGTACTAAAAAAGAATATAAGTTTTACGCTTGATATAGTTTGGAAATAGCATTTAAAAAACTTTTGAAATTCACTGAAAAAACTATAGGTTACAAGCCTTAAATAGTTAGGAATTCACATTTAAAAAAACCTTGCAAATTCACTGAAAAAACATAGGTTTCAGGTCATATATAGTTAGGAATTAGCATTTAAAAAACCTTGCAAATTCACTTAAAAAACCATAGGTTTCAGGTCATATATAGTTAGGGATCAGCATTTAAAAAACCTTGCAAATTCACTGAAAAAAACATAGGTTTCAGGTCATATATAGTTAGGAATTAGCATTTTAAAAACCTTGCAAATTCACTGAAAAAACCATAGGTTTCAGGTCATATATAGTTAGGAATTAGCATTTAAAAAACCTTGCAAATTCACTTAAAAAACCATAGGTTTCAGGTCATATATAGTTAGGAATTAGCATTTAAAAAACCTTGCAAATTCATTGAAAAAACCATAGGTTTCAGGTCATATATAGTTAGGAATTAGCATTTAAAAAACCTTTGAAATTCACTGAAAAAACCATAGGTTTCAGACCTTATATACTAAGGAATTAGCATTTTAAAAACCTTTGAAATTCACTCAAAAAACTATAAGTTTTAGGGGCGTTATAGTTAGCCGGACAATTCACTCATACAAAACCATTGAAATTGCTCCCATATAGTTAGTTGTACTAACTATATTTCGCGCACCCGCAATCCACTGCTGATGATGTCACATATTACATCATTCATGACATGGTCAGTGACATCACTGATGACATCTCAAATGACATTACTGATGAAATCACTGATGACCTCATCCAGTGACTGTGTTTTTCTGTAAAGTTTAAATATGTTTTACATATTGAAGATTGAGTGGATGTATATACTAAACTGTCTGAATGTGTGCATCAGTATGTCTGTTGTTGTGTAAGCTGCTGCATATGTTGATCAGTAGCTATATGAGTGGCTATATGGGTTATTGATTGGTTGCACAAGTATTTGTATGGGAGACTGAATGTGTGTGTGGGTGGCTGGGAGGTGTGTGACTCTGTGCATAGATGTGTGAGCAGTTGATTCACTAGGTGTATGGGTTCAAGAGTGCATGTGGAAACAGCTGTATGGGCGGTTGACTGTGTGCATGTGTGTGTTGGTGAGTGAATGGATATCTCAGTGCTACATGTCCAAGTAAGTACATATGTAAAACACAGTGCATGTGAGAGTTGGCATATATAAATGACTATACATGAGAGCCAGTGATTGTGCGAGTGGCTGTATGGATCAATGTGTACTTGTATCAGTGATTGTATAAGAGAGTAAGTATGTGTTAGTATATGTTTGAATAAGTAAGGTGTTGTGTGTATAACTGTATAGTTGAAGAAATGGAAGTGTGATTGATTCTTTGCATGACTGACTAGGTGTGTGAGTAACTCCATGGATGAGTGGCAGTGTGAGAGTGTCTGTATAGGGGTATGAGTGCATATGTTAGTGTTGTATTGATGTGTGACTATATGTATGAGTGATTCTATGGGTGAATAAGTGGATGTGTGTATAAACCTAGCAATCAGTGAGTGCGTATGTAGTAACTGGTATCGGTGTGTCAATGGTTTCAAGAATGGTAGTCTGGATTTAACACTAGGTATATCAAAGGTTATATTAGAGTGTAAGGAGGTGCATCATATTATCACATGAATTATGTCATCAGTGATGTCACTGACCATGTCATGAATGATGTAATATGTGACATCTTCAGCAGTGGATTGCGGGTGCACGAAATATAGTTAGTACAACTAACTATATAGGAGCAATTTCAATGGTTTTGTATGAGTGAATTGTCCTGGTACCTATAACACCCCTAAAACTTATAGTTTTTTGAGTGAATTTCAAAGGTTTTTAAAATGCTAATTCCTATCTAAATAAGGTCTGAAACCTATGGTTTTTTCAGTGAATTTCAAAGGTTTTTTAAATGCTAATTACTAACTATGTATGACCTGAAACCTATGGTTTTTTCAATGAATATATATATTTTTATATATATATATATATATATATATTACCTACTGGCGGTCGCCAGTAGGTATATATAGTTAGGATTTTTTCCCTATGGGATTTTTGAAAATTCTATGTCTAATAACTTTGGCGTTTGTGGACGGAATTGGCTGAAATTTTCAGGAAAATGGCACATTTTGTTTCTGAGCAGCCCTTGAAAATTTGGGGGGGGTTCGTCAAGGGGGGGCCGAGAAAAAAGGGGGGTCCCAATACGTGTTTTTAACATTGAGTTTTCCATAGGGCGGTTGGCCTCACTTTTAGCCCGAAGGGCTGAATGGATTTGCACGAAACTTGGCAAAATTGTAGGGACTGGTAGCCCGATGTGCCTTTTGTAGGTCTCAATATATGTGCTTCAGTGGATTTTGAGAAATTAACGTTCAAAAAAAGATATATATCTGTAACAGCGGACCGGGCAGCTCTCCAGTTCGCGTACTTTTCGCGCAACGGAGCTTTGTGAAGCGAAGCTGATTGGTTCTCCGGCGTCTGTAAACATTCCAAACAGTCCGTAGCGGCCGCCATCTTGTCTCTCGGTAGGATCGAGAGACAAGAGGAGGCCAAAGCGAAGGGGCAAATGACCATAAGGGGGCATAGTAGATTCTCGCTGACCCCCTAGGTTTGATGTGGAGGTTTTAAAAGGGCCCCGCGGGCAAAAAAAAAAAAATAATAATAATAATCGAACGGCTGAATGGATTTGCATTAAACTTGGCAAAATTGTAGGGACTGGTAGCCCGATGTGCCTTTGCTAGGTCTCAATATATGTGCTCCAGTGGATTTTGAGAAATTAACGTTCAAAAAAAGATATATATCTGTAACAGCGCTCCGCTTCGGAGCTTTGCGAAGCTGATTGGTTCTTCGGCGTCTGTAAACATTCCAAACAGTCCGTAGCGGCCGCCATCTTGTCTCTCGGTAGGATCGAGAGACAAGAGGAGGCCAAAGCGAAGGGGCAAATGACCATAAGGGGGCATAGTAGATCGTCCCTGACCCCCTAGGTTTGATGTGGAGGCTTTAAAAGGGTCTCGCAGGGAAAAAAAAATATATATTGTTTTTTTAGTTTTTTTGCGTGGAGTGCGCCCGGTTCGCGAACCGGGAAGCGTTCTGGGGAGCGTACTTTCTTGAAAATTTGTGAAAAAAGTTAGAGTAAAATAATAATTGTGAGTGATCAGATGTAGGGTAGCTCTGAGAGGAGCTTTTGGGTTTATGGTACATTTAGGTACTTATAAGTAGGTACCAATGCACAGTCTTAAATTCAGAGTGAAAATTCTGTTGCCCTCATCTGAGAAGTGAACTCCATCTCCTCTGTAGATATCTTGCATGTAGTAACGCAAGTTATTGTTGTACAGGGAGACCATTCCATGGTCTCTCATGTAAGCTGAAGCAGATTTGTTTACATACTTCCTCGATTTCTCAATTTGTGGACAAAATTGGTTCGACCACCTCCATTTTTGTCTTTGGCATATATTTGAATATACCAAGGCAGTCTGAGGAAAAAGTGCCATCAATTGCTCAAAGGTGTCCTTTAAAAGCATTTCCAGACCTACCCCAGTCAAAGTGCCCAAATCATTACCTCCACAGTGCACAATTAACAGGTCAGGTTTTGGCAAATGCATAAAGGTTTTCACCAATGGTATCAATTGGTGACATTTTAATCCTCTGTGGCCAAACCACTTAATTTCCACATCTTGTAAATTGAGGTTAGGTAAATTCCTGTTTTCAGCGTACCTCTGAGCCCAATAGATGTAACTATGTCCAACAATCCAGACAGAAAACATGGCGAGAGAAGGTTCTCCTGCAGTCAGATGAAGTGTGGCAATGAAATGGCAGTTGAAAAAATGAGAGTGTAAAATGAAAAAAACTGAGGAGTTTCTGTGTTAATGAAGCAGTAAGAGTGATTGGTGGATTTTGATTGCTGAAAACAGAAAGTTAGGGTGCATGGATGAGTTCGTTGAAAGATGTATTTTGAGTGGCGAAGAAAAAATCATTAAATGAAAGATTGCACTGGATATGCAGGTGCACTGAGAGTTCAGAGTTCAATTGCAACATTGTTGTGTGAACTTGGAAACACCAGAGGTCTTGCAAGAGGTGGTTGCTATGCAGAAAAAGCAGAGAGGGGGCAGAGGGGGGAAGGGTTTTGATTTGAAAAAAAGTGAGGGAAGAGTTTTGATTGGGTGACATGAGAGATATGTGTGAAGAATTACAGCATTTCTGTGCTTTTGATAGCTGAAGACTCTGGAGTGCATACCTTTTGCTCTGCTGAAGACAAATTGGTGTGTTTCTGAGACTGTTTTGAAACTCAAAGTATTTGCTAAGGTGAGAAAAGATTTCTTTAATTTAGATAGAAAATAGTGTGCTTTAAGGAGAAAATTATGAAGAAAGTTGTGTTTTTCAAATGTTGCTTTGTCTCAAGTGTTTTACAAATAGATTTTGTTTCTTTGAGAAATTGTAATTGGAGAAAATGTGAAGTATTAGTACTGACAGGGTTTTTATGTGCATAGGAGCTGTGGAGTGTTTTCAAATTATGACTTGTAAATCGTTTTTGAGAAAAAGCAATGGTTTTAATATTGATGACAAGGACATAATGGTGTCTGCTTCTTTATTAGGTAATTGAGAGTCTCTGATGTTATTTTTCCCATTTCAATGTAAGAAGTTTGTCTGTGGAGCAAATTGCTTGTTAATATGCTCCCACCTGTGCATGGCAAATTTAGATTTTGAATGTTTGCGTTACATAGGCATGTTAAAGGTGACTGAAACATGCTGCAAAGGCAATCAAAAAACGCTTTTATGTGTCTTAAGGACATTTTAAGTCATTTCCCCATGTGCAGTGTTTTCAAATTATGAGTTGAAAATCGTTTTTGAGGTAAAGGAATGTTTTCAAAATTTATGTGCGCCATATGCCCCCAAATTTCTTTTTCAGGGGTGCAGCAGGGTGTTCTTGAGACACCCCTGCACCCTCGGAAAAATTCGTAATTTGCGATGAGGTAATTGCTAATCGCAAATTGCACCTTCATTCCTATGGGCCTCCTGCTGCATGGAAATGAATGGGTAATTTGTAATTAGCAAATAGCTCATCGCAAACTAGGAATGGTAAAGAATCGCTATTTATTCCTTAAAGTTCGCTATTTAGGAAATGCAAAAAACTTTGATGATACATATGGCGGTTCATCTCTAACAAGATAAGAAGCATAGGGATAGATTTATGATGACTGGCGCATCACCTGGGATGTGTTAGTCATTCTGTGCCGCTGTTCCGTCACCTATGGTGTGCTGCATTCACAATGCGGCGCATCATGGGGCAAAAACAGCACAGATGCGTGACGTATCTGTGCCGTAAAGGTGGCGCATTGCTGGAGTTGTATCGCAAGTGTGATGAAGCTCCAGCAAGGCTCAGGGGTGCCCCTGTCGCAGGGTTTCTGTTCTCACACAGAACTGTGGACAGAGGATTGGAACCTCGGCAAATTAGGGTGCCCCAAAACTCACCTTAGTAATCAAAAACCCCTTAGCAAGCTAGGTACAGTGTCACATTGGATATAACAAACTCTCAATGTTTAGACAATCCAGAATATGAACTTATAGTACCTCAGGATACGTGGAACTCATGAACAGTCGGTCGTTATATATTTCTTAGAAACCAGAACATGGAGTTAAGAAGAACACATGTGTATTTGAAATGTTTATTTACTAATGCCGTCTTCTCAGGCGTAGTATCTTAGATAATACAAGTACACATATTATCAGTAGCAAAATTACCAGCATAGTTACTAGTACATAAAAAGCGAATGGTGACAGTATGTTAACATGCTGTAAATGAATAAGAGTTAGCAACACTTATAAGCAGCCGCGGCCCGTGGAGGGAGTTATGGTGGGGCAGGGAGGCTGTACTAGTTACTACATACGCACTCACTGATTCCTACGTCTACACACACATTCACTCATTCACCCATACAATCATTCATACATACAATCACTCATCTTTACAACACTATCATATGCACTCATACACCTATACAGACACTCACACTCTGCCACTCATCCATGGAGTTACTCACACACCTAGTCAGTCCTGTAAAGAATCAATCACACTTCCATTTTCTAATCTACACAGTTAAACATAGAGTACCTTACATTTTCAAACATATACTAACACATACTTACTCTCTTATAGAATCACTGATACAAGTACACATTGATCTGCACAGAGTCACACACCTCCCAGCCAGCCATACACACACTCAGTCTCCCATACAAATACTTGTGCAACCAATCAATAACCCATATAGCTACTTATATAGCTACTGATCAACACATGCAGCAGCTTGCACAACAACAGACATACTGATGCACACTTTCAGACAGTTTAGTCACTAACCCGTGCATTTAGTAAGACGCATTTAATCACTCACTCATACAGTCAATCACGCACCTACTAAAACCTTCATTCAGACACTTATACATCCACTCATTCTTCAATATGTAAAACATATTTAAACTTTACAGAAACACATAATCACTGGATGTTGTCATCAGTGATGTCATTTGAGATGTCATCAGTGATGTCATCAGTGATGTAACTGACCATGTAATTAATGATGTAATATGTGACATCATCAGCAGTGGATTGCGGGTGCGCGATATATAGTTAGTGCAACTAACTATATATGGAATTTCAATGGTTTTGTGTGAGTAAAATAAGGTTTTCTAAATGCTAATTCCTAACTATATATGGCCTATAACCTATGGTTTTTTCAGTGAATATATATATAAATATATTCGAGTCACCATACCCGGCTGTTCCTGGTTTCACTTGCTACGGCGAGCCGGCGTGGGTGCCGGACACCCTTAAATATTTCTCCTCGTTTTCTCCTCCTTTGAAGAATACACGCAGGCTTCTTTTGGATGCTTAAAGTGTTTTTATATAAGGCACAGAGTCTGGCTGCCTACCTACGCGAAGCCTGCGTGTATTCTTCAAAGGAGGAGAAAACGAGGAGAAATATATATATATATATATATATTACCTACTGGCGGTCGCCAGTAGGTAGTTATAGTTAGGACCTAGTTTCCATAGGAAATCTGCAACATTCTATTGGGAATAACTTTGGCGCCGGTGGACGAATCTTCGCAAATTTCTCAAAGAAGATGGCCCGCTCCGCTTCGCTCCTTCCCTGAAAGATTGGGGGGGATTCGTCAAGCGGGGGCCGAGATAAAAGGGGGGTCCCAAAACGTGTTTTCCCCATGTTAATTTCCATAGGGCGGTTGGACTCACTTTTAGCTCGAACGGCTGAATGGATTCCCACAAAACTTGGCAAAATTGTACGGACTGGAAGCCCGATGTGCCTTTGCTATGTCTCAAGATATGTACTCCAGAGGATTTTGAGTAATTTAGGTTAAAAAAAAAATATATATCTATAAGCGCGCCCCGGTACGCGTACCGGGCGCGCTCCAGCGCGCTACGCGAGTTCGTGCACGGAAAGCTGATTGGCTCTCGGGTGTCTGTCAACATTCCAAACAGTCCGGAGCGGCCGCCATCTTGTGTCTCGGTAGGATCGAGACACAAGAGGTGGCAAAAACAAAGGGGGTAATGACCATAAGGGGGCAGGGTAGACCCCCCCTGACCCCATATGTTTGATGTGGGGGCCATAAAAGGGGGGAGCGCCCGGTATGCGTACCATGGGGAAAACCCAGTGAAACAGTAAAATAATAATTTAAAGTGCTTAGAGGTAGGGTAGCTCTGAATAGAGTTGTTGTGTTGTGTGGGTGATTTAAGTATCAATATGTAGGTACCAATGCAGAGTCTTAAATTCAATGTACACCGTCTCCTCTGTAGATATCTTGCATGTTGTTACAGAAGTTATTGTGGTATATGGAATCCATACCATAGTCTGTCAGGAAAGTAGAAACAGATCCTTTAAGCACTCCCTGAGAAGGCCTAGGGTATCATGGGTAGTCTACCCTGCTCCCTTATGATGTTTTCAAGTATTACATTTTACTCTCTTCTGAATCTACACAAAATTGGCGGTGATATGGTGCATTAGAGACAGACAGTGAGAGAAAGGAGGCAGGAGATGAAAAAGAGATGTCAAATACACATTGGAGATAATAGAGTGGGAGAAAGGAAGTAACTATGAGCAAACTTACTATGTAACACAAAAAAGTTGCACAGTATACTGTAAGTCTCACTTTATATTATAATCATTTTGGTACTACTTCATGAATTACATATAAAAATGAATAATGTCTCAAACAATTTTTAATTATTAAATATTAATTTATTATTCTGAATTTTCATAATTTAATAACACTTGCAACATTTCATTATCCGAAATCTCCTCCAAATTTGTACTGCATGATTCCATATGATCTACACAGTCTATGAATTGTTGGTCAAGAGACTCATCCAGGAAGTCTAATAAATCTTCTTGAAGAATCTCTTCATCAGCTATTTCGAAATGAATCTGCTCATCAGTTATTTCGAAAGAAATATTGTTGGTCTGTGGTGTATCTTCCATTTTCTTGCTGTAAATTGCATAAAAAATAACTATATCAGTAGAGTTAGGGCACTGTTGGGTTTGAGTTCAGAGAGGTACTTCTGAGTTTTTAACAGCGAAGTTATCTTTGGGCAGTGTATGGTATGAGGCTGGAAGTAGAAATATAAAAAAGTGTATGTGAAGAAGCCTAAGTAAATTCATAATTATACCAGAGAAGTCTAACTGAATCTATAACTATAACAGAGAAGCCTATCTTAATCTATAAGTATAACAGAGGGACAGTAAATAACTATCAGAAAACGTTTTTCAAAATTAACTTAAAGTGCACAACATAGTTCCCCTTACAAATTAACAACTTACCTTACAGAAAGCTGTTGAAGTTTTATGAGAATATCCTTTGTAAATGTACCTCAGGTAGTTCTAGTCAAAATGGCCGTGTTTCCCTCTCATTTTTCATATATATTCATGTACATAACCAATCAAATGTCAGCACATAAAAGTAGAAAACGAAAGTAACATTTTAATTGGTTGTAAATTCTAACACTTCATATGTGTTTTTGTCATGTAATTTACCTCAGGATATTTAGACAGGGCTACAGCCCAAATGGCTCAAACGGAATTCCCCCAAATTTGGGAAAATGGTAGGGACTGGTATGTAGTATGGCCTATTCTATATTTGGTCAAAGTGTCTCCAGTAGTTTTTATGTAAATTAACTTTTAAAAAATTTTGGGAGCGCTTACCGGTGCGCGCCCCGGTATGCGTACCGGCAGCGCTACGGGAGTCCTCCATCTTGTGTTTTGGTAGATTTGAGACACAAGATGGAGGACAAACAACGTTGGGAATGGGTAAAAGGGGACACGGTAGACACCCCCTGACCCCCTAGGTTTTCTGAGGGGGGCTTAGGAGGCCCATATAGACCAAAAAAACCTATTTTTTTTTCATTTTTCGCGGGGGAAGCGCCCGGTACGCGTACCGGGGAGCGTACCGGGGAGCGTACTTTGGTGAAAAACAGTGAAAAAAGTTAGAGAAAAATATTCCTTTTGAGTGATCAGAGGTAGGGTAGCCCTGAAAAGAGCTGTTGGGTTCTGTGG
The DNA here is from genome assembly GCF_964261635.1 of Lissotriton helveticus. Lineage (NCBI taxonomy): Eukaryota > Metazoa > Chordata > Amphibia > Caudata > Salamandridae > Lissotriton > Lissotriton helveticus. The sequence continues at coordinate 1,790,005,925 of NC_136061.1, forward strand.
CTGATTTAGGTACCTACAAGTAGGTTCCAATGCACAGTCTTATATTCAGGAGGAATATTCTATTCCCCTCATCTGAGAAGTGCACACCATCTCCTCTGTAGATATCTTGCATGTTGTAACGCAAGTTATTGCTGTATATTGAACCCATTCCATAGTCTCTCATGTAAGCAGACACATATTTATTCACATGTTTCCGTGCTTTCTCAAATTGTGGACAAAATTGGTTGGACCACTTCCATTTCTGTCTTTGGCATATATTGGAAAATACCAAGGCAGTTTGAGGAAAAGTGCCATCAATTGCTCAAAGGTGTCCTTTAAAAGCATTTCCAGACCTACCCTAGTCAAAGTGCCTAAGTCATTTCCACCACAGTGCAGAATTATGAGGTGAGGGTGTGGCAGATGCAAAAAGGTTTTCACCAATGGTATCAATTGATGACATCTCAATCCTCTTTGGCCAATCCATTTGATGTCTACATTTGGTAAATCAAGGTTGTGTAAATTTCTGGTAGCTGCATACCTTTGAGCCCAGTGAATGAATGAATGAATGAATTTGGGATTTGTATAGCGCATGGCTGCCCGGAAGCGTCCCAGCGCTGTGATTGTAGACCAACTACTGAGGGTAGAGGCTGAGGGGAAGAGAAAAGGTTATTGTGGGAAAAGGTGAGTTTTGAGAAGTTTTCGGAATTTCATATGATTAGGTTCAGACCGGAGTTGGATTGGGAGAGAGTTCCAGAGGGTTGCGGCGACCACCGAGAAACGGCGTCCACCAGTACGAGCTCTTTTAGTTCGGTGGACCTTGGCCAGGTTGCCTTGCGCTGACCGTAAGGGTCTGTTCGGGGTGTATGGGTAGAGCATGGATTTCAGCATTGGGGGTCCTTGGTTTTGCATAGCTCTATGGGTGGTACAAAGGGACTTGAATTTGACCCTTTCGCGTATCGGCAACCAATGCAGTGTCTTAAGGGCAGGTTTGGCTGAAACTCTACGGGGGGTGCCAGCGAGTATCCTTGCAGCGGCATTTTGTGTTCGCTGCAGGACATTGAGCGTGGCTTCAGGGGCACCCAAAAAAAGGGCATTGCAATAGTCCAATCTTGATAATATTAGACCTTGCATAAGCATTTTCTGGGAGGTTGCGGGAAGTAGTGGAAGAATCTTCCTGGTGGATCGAAGTAGACCAACACAGGTGCTAGCTGTTTTTTTGGCTTGTGTTATCATGGAAAGATTCTGTTCCAGCCAGAAGCCTAGACTTTTGATTTCAGTTTTAGGCTGGGGAATGGGTCCTAGGCATGAAGGCCACATAGCAGTGGGGAGGGATGGTGGTTGGTGTCCTAAGAGCATAAGCTCGGTCTTTGACCCATTGAGCTTGAGCCTTGAGTTAGACATCCAGGCATGTATACCTTCTAGGCAGTCATGAAGGTTTTTGATTTTTTCTTCCTCGAGTGAAAATGATGCAATCATTTGGGTGTCATCAGCGTAGGTGACGGTTTTTATCCCAAATGGGGAGACCACATCCTCCAGGGGGGCCATGTATATATTGAACAGTGTAGGGCTCAGTGAAGAGCCCTGGGGGACCCCACACTGGAGGGAAAAGGTATCTGATCGAACGTTCCCTTCACAGACCTGGAAGGTACGGTTTTCTAAGAAGGAGGAGAGCCAACATAAATCCGTGCTTCTCACTCCTAGTTCAGATAGTCGCTGTATTAGGATCTTGTGGTCCACCGTATCAAATGCAGCGCTTAGATCCAGGAGGATCAGTAAGACCGATCCTCCTGAATCCAAGATGCATCTAGCCTCCTCTACCACTTTCAGGAGGGCTGTTTCGGTCCCCTGGCCTGGTCGGAAACCTGTTTGTGAGGGTCGAAGAAGATTATTAGATTCGAGGAAGGCTGACAATTGCTGGTTAACTGCCTTCTCTGCGATTTTGCTCAAGCCCGGCAGGAGAGAAATCGGTCGAAGGTTGGATAGGTCTAATGGGTCATGTCCTGGTTTCTTCTGTAATGCCTTGACCATGGCATGCTTCCAGCTGGGGGGAACCACTCCTTGGCCTAGCGAGGTATTAATAAGGTTAGTGGCCAGGTGGGATATGGTAGGTCCGACTTGTTTTAAGATTCGAATAGGAGCAGGGTCGTTGGGGGAGCCGCTTTTGAGGTCTGATAGGGCTTTCAGAAAGTCATCGTTAGACAGTTGTTTAAAGCTGTTGAGGGTGGGTCTTGGGGTAGGGGGGAGGGGGGCATCAGGGGGATTGGTGTCTGATTTGGGCGGGAGTGACTGCAAAATGTTGGTGATCTTGCTTTGGAAGAAGCCCGCTATTTGGTTGCATCTGGCAACTGAGGGTTGTTGAAAGGAGGGGGGAGTGGGTATTTTGCGAAGTTCTTTGACTATTTTGTAAGTCTCTCGAGTCTCTCGTGGATGTAGCTATGTCCAATAATCCAGACAGAATACATGGTAAGAGGAGGTTCTGGTGCAGTCAGATGAAGTGTGGGAATGAAATGGCAGTTGGAACAGTAGGAGTTTGCAAAAAAAACTGTGGAGTTTCAGTGCTCTTGAAACAGAAGCAATGATTGGTGGATTCAGGTAGTTGAAAACTGAAAGTTAGGGTGCATGGTTCTGTTTTGTGAAAGAAGTAATTTGAATGGTTAAGAAAAAGTCATTTAAAGAAATATTGCACCGGATAAGCTGGTGTATTGAGAGGTCAAATATCCTTGCTAAGTTCATTTGCAACATTGTAGAAGAAACTTTTAAACCTGAGAGCTCAGTGAGGAGGGAGTTGCTATGGTAACAGGTAGAAAGGGCTGAGGGGGGGGAAGGTGTTGGTTTGAAAATAGAGAGGGAAGAGTTTTGATTGGTTACCACGAGGGATATGTGTATAGAATTAGAGGTTTTCTGATCCATTCATGGTTGCAGTGCCTGGTGCACATACCTTTTGCTCTGCTAAAGAAATATTGGTGTGTGTGTCTGACACTGTTCACAATCTCCCAAAGCATTTGTAAAGGTGAGTAATGATTTATTTAATATAGATAGAGACTTGTATGCTCTATGGAGAAGATTTGGAAGCAAATTGTGGTTTTTTAATGTTGCTTTGTGTCATGTTTTTTGATAATGCTTGGTAAAAAGTTTTTACTGCATAGAGGAATAGTATTTTGTAAAATTGTGAAGTTTCAGTAGTGACATGGAATGCTTGTACATAGGACCTGTGCTGTGTTTCCTAAATGTGATGTGAAAAACGATTTTGGGGAAAATGAATGGCTTTTACATTTTTGAGAAGGAATAAATAGTGTCTGCATGCTTAAAGAAATAAATTTGACCCTTTCACAATGATGTTACCTGTGTTAACTCCGAGTAGGAAGCAGATTGAGATTCTTTCTTGTTGGTTTGTGTCATGTTTTTTGATAATGCTTGGTATTAACATTTACAAGATAGAGGAATAGTATTTTGTGAAATAGTGACGTTTCAGTAGTGAAATTGAATGCTTGTACATAGGACCAGCGCTCTGTTTCTAAAATGTTATTTAAAAAACGATTTTGGGGCAAATTAATGGCTTTTACATTTTTGAGAAGGAATAAATAGTGTCTGCATGATTAAATAAATATATTTCAACCTTTCACAATCATGCCACCTGTGTTACCTCAGATTAGGAAGCACATTGAGCTTCTTTGCTGTTGGTTTCTGTCATGTTTTTTGATAATGCTTGGTATCAACATTTGCAAGATAGAGGATTTGTATTCTGTGAAATACTGAGGTTTCAGTAGTGAAATTGAATGCGTGTACATAGGACCTGCGCTCTAGTTTCTAAAATGTTATTTAAAAAAACGATTTTGGGGCAAATCAATGGCTTTTAGATTTTTGAGAAGGAATAAATAGTGTCTGCATGATTAAATAAATATATTTCAACCTTTCACAATCATGTCACCTGTGTTACCTCAGATTAGGAAGCACATTGAGCTTCTTTGCTGTTGGTTTGTGTCATGTTTTTTTGATAATGCTTGGTATCAACATTTGCAAGATAGAGGATTTGTATTTTGTGAAATAGTGAGGTTTCAGTAGTGAAATTGAATGCTTGTACATAGGACTTGCGCTCTGTTTCTAAAATGTTATTTGAAAAACGATTTTGGGGCAAATCAATGGCTTTTACTATTTTGAGAAGGAATAAATAGTGTCTGCATGATTAAAAATATATATTTGAACCTTTCACAATGATGTCACCTCTGTTACCTCAGATTAGGAAGCAGATTGAGCTTCTTTGCTGTTGGTTTCTGTCATGTTTTTTTATAATGCTTGGTATCAACATTTGCTAGATAGAGGATTTGTATTCTGTGAAATAGTGAGGTTTCAGTAGTGAAATTGAATGCTTGTACATAGTACCTGCGCTCTGTTTCTAAAATGTTATTTAAGAAACGATTTGGGGGCAAAGCAATGGCTTTTAGATTTTTGAGAAGGAATAAATAGTGTCTGCATGATTAAATAATATATTTCAACCTTTCACAATCATGTCACCTGTGTTACCTCAGATTAGGAAGCACATTGAGCTTCTTTGCTGTTAGTTTGTGTCATGTTTTTGATAATGCCTGGTATCAACATTTGCAAGATAGAGGATTTGTATTTTGTGAAATTGTGAAATTTCAATAGTGACATGGAATGCTTGTACATAGGACCTGTGCTGTGTTTCTTAAATGTGATGTGAAAAACGATTTTGGGGGAAATGAATGGGTTTTACATTTTTGAGAAGGAATAAATAGTGTCTGCATGATTAAAGAAATAAATTTAAACCTTTCGCAATGATGTCACCTGTGTTACCTCATACTAGGACGCACATTGAGCTTCTTTGCTGTTGGTTTGTGTCATGTTTTTTGATAATGCTTGGTATCAACATTTGCAAGATAGAGGATTTGTATTTTGTGAAATAGTGAGGTTTCAGTAGTGAAATTGAATGCTTGTAGATAGGACCTGTGCTCTGTTTCTAAAATGTTATTTGAAAAAACGATTTTGGGGCAAATCAGTGGCTTTTACATATTTGAGAAGGAATAAATAGTGTCTGCAAGATTAAATAAATATATCTGAACCTTTCACAATGATGTCACCTGTGTTACCTCAGATTAGGAAGTAGATTGTGCAGATGAGGTGAGGCATGTCCAGAGGTACAGAGGAGGTGAGGTCTGTGTTCAAGACTGTAGTGGGAGAGAGGCCTTTCATGGGGAGCATAGGTGGTGAGGCCTGTGTCTAAGAGTGCAGTGGACTAGACTTCATGAAGCCTATCCCCCACTGCACTCTTAGACACAGGCTTCACCTCCTTTGTACCCCTAGACAGACCTCTCTTCCACTACACTCTTCAATACAGGCCTCACCTCCTCTGCACCCCTGGACAATCCTCACCTCATCTGTAAACCTGAATAGACCTCAACTCATCTGCACCTCTAGACAGGCCTCAGCTTATCTACCCCCCTGGACACGCGTCACCTCATCTGCACCCAGTTACCATCAATTATATCCAATACATTGAGGCCTGTCCAGAGGACACAGATGAGGTAAGGCTTGTCCAAGGGTTAGAGGAGGTCAGTCCTCTCCACTGCACTCATGGACACTGAATTCTTGTACATAGGACCTGTGCTCTGTGTCTAAAATGTTATTTAAAAAACGATTTTGGGGCAAATCAATGGCTTTTACATTTTTGAGAAGGAATAAATAGTGTCTGCATGATTAAATAAATATATTTGAACCTTTTACAATGATGTCACCTGTGTTACGTCAGATTAGGAAGTAGATTGTGCAGATGAGGTGAGGCATGTCCAGAGGTACAGAGGAGGTGAGGCCTGTGTTCAAGACTGTAGTGGGAGAGAGGCCTTTCCTGGGGAGCATAGGTGGTGAGGCCTGTGTCTAAGAGTGCAGTGGACTAGACTTCATGAAGCCTATCCCCCACTGCACTCTTAGACACAGGCCTCACCTCCTTTGTCCCCCTGGACAGACCTCTCTTCCACTACACTCTTCAACACAGACCTCACCTCCTCTGCACCCCTGGACAATCGTCACCTCATCTGCAACCCTGAATAGACCTCAACTCATCTGCACCCCTAGACAGGCCTCAGCTTATCTACACCCCTGGACACGCCTCACCTCATCTGCACCCAGTTACCATCAATTATACCCAATACATTGAGGCCTGTCCAGAGGACACAGATGAGGTAAGGCTTGTCCAAGGGTCAGAGGAGGTCAGTCCTCTCCACTGCACTCATGGACACAGGCCTCACCTCCTTTACACCCCTGGACAGGCCTCGCCTCATCTGCAAAATCTGCTTACTAATCTGAGGAAACACATGTAACATGATTGTGAAATGTGCCAATATATTTTTTTAATCATGCAGGTACTATCTAATCCTTGTCAATAATGTAAAACCAATTCATGTGCCCGAAATCTTTTTTTAAATAACATTTACAAAACAGAGCATAGGTCATATGTATAAGCATTTGATTACACTACTGAAACCTCACTCATTTAGAAAATACAATTCCTTTATGCACTAACATTTCTTTACCAAGGATTATTAACAATGTATTAGTCTCTATTATAATCTCTTCCTGACTTACTCTATTTTTCCACCTGTCCCCTTCTAACACCCTCTCTCTGACTCATTCCTTTTTACATTCTGACTCTGTGTTACACTCTGTTACACTCTTTCTTTGACTTACATACTCTTACACCCTGTCTCTAATTTATTCCCTCTCTCTCTTTTTTACAGCAATTTGAAAGTCATACTTTCTCTTACATCCTCTTCCTGATTTACTCCGTCTTACAAACTTTCTCTTTGTAACATTCTCAACCAGAGTTACTCCCTATTACATCATTTGTCTGTTTTACACCCTCTCTCCCTCTTTCTGACTTTTTTATTCTCTTCCTCTGTTTGTGTCACACCCTCTGTCTGACATACTCCTTGTTACATCCTCTCTCTGATTTACTTCCTCTTACACCCTCTCTCAAACTTACGCTCTCTCTCTCCCTTTTACAGCCTCTCTCTCTTTTACCTTCTAACACCCTCTCTCTATCTTACATTCTCTTACACCCTCTCTCTGTCTTCCACCCTGTTACACCGTTTTTCTGACTTACACCCTTTATCCCTTTCTTTGACTTACTCCCTCTCCCTATTACATTCTTTCTCTGTCTTACAATATATTATACACTCTCTCTGTCTTACTCCTTCTCTATGTTTTACTCCCTCAACCTGTTTCTTTGTCTGAGTCTCTCTGTCTTTTTGTGTTAGTTCCTCTAGCTCTTTTTCTCTGTCTTACTCCTAGTTACATAGTTGCTGTGATATAAACTTAGATATGTTGTAAACTAGTGTTTATATCGTTTGCTTATTGTCATTGCTTTGTTGTTTGGTAATAGTGGTGTATAATGTGTTATTTTTTTCTTTACCACAGATTGAAATCAAGATTTCAATAGTAAGGAAATATGCCCTCAAGGCAGAGGAGAAGAAAAGATGCCAAGCGGAAAAAATCAAAACCAGCAACGGAATTACAGCACTCCTCTACAATAAAATACTTCAAAAAACAGGAAAAAAGCTCCTGGTAAGACAACTAAGTCTTTCTTACGGAACATATGTAGATCACAAAAAAATGTTGGTCAGAATGTGGATAAAGAGAAGGAGAGAGCAAATTTGAAAAGGAAGGAGAGGCCCCCCAAAAATGTTACTACTGGAGCAGGAGAGAATAATATGTATAGGAATAGAAGGCAGAATCAATTTAGGGACATTCGGAAACGAATGTTTCGCAATAGGGTGGTTTTAAATTTGTTAAAAAACATTAGGAAAAATAAACAGAGAGCTGCTTTTTATAGGAAAAAGAAAAGTGTAGAGAAGATTGTTGATCAGGCTTTTGAAGTTAAGAAAAAATGATTTATTTTAATAATCAATAGAATTAGGACACTTAACAAGACAATTGATGTTTTCAAATCAAACAGTAGATGGAAAAGAGTAATTAATCGGACTAATTTTTGTAAAGTTTTTTCTGCAGAATGGATGCACAGTTCAAGTTGTGAGCCATTTTTTAATGAGGAGAGTAACTTCCAGGAGAATGATTTAGTGCATGCAGTTGACACCAGTGGTCGAGCATATGAGGTGAAAGACGGTTGTCCGATTGAAAAAGAGAAACTTGTGCCTAGAGAACCAGAAGAGGTGTTAACTGATGAAGTTTTAGGGAGACGTACTAAGGGTCCAGTGTACACTTGGAAGTGCAGTAGTATTTGTAGTGTGCGACAGGATTCAATCGATTTGTTTAGTAATTTCTTACGTACATATAATAAGAAAAGTCTAAAACAGAAAATGAAGATGTTGCAAGACTTAGATCCTTGCAGAGTGAGAGAAAACACAGGTTTGCAAGGGCATTCACCGGCTTGTCTTTCTAGAAAAGTGTGTCAGAGTGTTTTTCATCATTTTAGGATGTTAGCAGTGCATCATAACAAAATGAGGAAATTAGTGAGAAGGTTGTATTATGCAAAAAGTCCAGCACTTAAGCTTAAACAATTAAACAGTGCTCTTTTGCATGGAACTGAATTAGATGTGAAGAAGATTTGTGAAGAAATTGAGATTTGTTATTTTGGTGAAAAAGAGGACAGTGTAGAAATTGACACTGAAATTCAAGGTAATGTGGAAGACAATGTACAGATTTCAAGTACAGAAAAGTTTGACCAGGAAATTACCAGGTTTAAGGTGAAATCAAGTGAAAGGCCTAATTTTACTTGTGTGTGTGGTCGAGGAACTCATTATAAGCATCAAACTAGATCAGTTGATTTATACGTAAAAAGTGAAAAGATAAATAATTATGAGTGGAAGGATTTTGCAACTTATTTGTGAGTGGAGAATTCTTTTAATTTGAGTTCTGATCAGCGTATTTGTAAATATTGTTATAATTAAATCAAAACAGAATGCCTGCTAGAGCTGTTCATAATAATCTTGAGTTGGTAGACATTCCTCCTGAATTGATGGATTTAAATACATATGAGTCTATTTTGATTCAATGTGTCCATTTTTTCAGGCAATTGTTCGCATGGAGCCTAAGATAGGGAAATTGCCTCCTTCAGATTTACAGAGAGGATTAAAGGGAAGAGTTGTTTATTTGCCTCTAGATTTCAAGAAAAATATTGATACAATTGGTGTAGAGAAAGTGGAAGAGGAACCTCTGGGTATTCTAGTTAATGGGGTTCCGACAAAGAGTAAGAAAATCTGGCAAGATTTAGTGGATGTTAGGAAAGTCAAAAAGGCAACGTTGTATTTGGCCAAAAACAATGAGTACTACAAACATGTATGTGTTGGAGCAGAGGAAACATCTGCAGATGAAGACAGTGATTGTTCAGTTGGCCAAATTGAAAAAGTTGATGTGTCTAGAAGTGAAGAAATATTTGAACATTACACTGTTCATCCTTTGCATTCAAAAGAAGTAATGGGGAATGCAATTGACTTGTTTCAAATGAAAGCAGCAAAATTAAGTCCCATTAGTGTATGGGAAAAAAGTTTGGAAGCTCGTTGTTTTCCACATTTATTTCCAACAGGTCGAGGTGGACGATATGACTATCGACCACTTCAAATTCCTGCATCTGAATATCGAACTTTAAGATTATATGCTGAAGATCCAAGGTTTCGTCAATGCATTCTATATTTGTTTCATCTACTGTATGAAAGTGACTTGTCTGGGCTTTCTTATGCAGTAAACCATATACTGAAAAGTGGAGCACATCTGCAAAATGTTTCGGCGAGGGACTTTATGGAGAAAGTCAATCTGCAAGATAATATTTTGGAATCTCATCTAATTAATCTCATGGCATGTCAGCGTGGTACAAATGAGTATTGGTACCGTCGTCATGGGGAATTGAAATGTATGCTAAGAAACTTAGGAACTCCTACATGGTTCCTCACTCTATGCATGGGACGACTTACTTCAATTTCTACGACAGGCAAATGCAAATATACAAAATATAGAATTCAAAACTCCTGGAGAACTGTGTTCTTTGGATCCAGTGAATGTATGCAGATATTTCAATCATAGATTTTAAGCTATGATGTCTTTTATTACCAATAAAAATATCCTCCCCTTGGAGAGGTTTTGGATTTCTTTTGGAGAAAGGAGTATCAAGCGAGAGGTGCTCCTCACATACATATGTTGTTGTGGATTAAAGATGCACCCAAATTTGGAACAGATTCGGACTCTTCATTGAAGAGTATTCAACATGTGCTGTTCCGAAAACTACCAAAGAAAACAGTTTAAGGCAACAAGTTTTACGCTTTCAATCCCATCGTTGTGGAAAGTACTGTCGTTGAAAATTCAGAAACAAGGACAAGTTCTACACAAAATGTCGTTTCGGGTTTCCACGACCAGTTATTTCTAAAGGAAGAGTAAATAATTTGATGTCTTCGCTACGACATACTGTGACGAGGGAAATCACCAAAAAATACATACAATTTAAAAAGAAACGAAGAGTCCAAGTACATCAACGACTACAATCCAGTGATTTTGTCCATGTGAATGCTAACATGGATATTCAGTTCGTTGCTGACAACTCTATTGCTGTGGCTCGATATGTGACGTCTTACATCACAAAAAAAGAAAAGACAGAACAGAAGGAAATGTGTGAGGACATTTCACATGAAAAGAGTATAAGTAAAAAATTATACAGTTTCAGTCTGAAGATGTTGTCGCATCGAGAAATTGGAGCATATGAATGTTCTGATTGGTTATCATCAGCAAGTCTCTACGCCAAGTCCAGAACAATTATTTGGGCGAGTCTAGGTCTTGCTACAACACGAAACCGAGTTTTGAAATCTGTACAAGAAATCGAATATTTGGCGGAGAAAGAACCAAACAGTACAGATATTTTGAAGACAAACATGTTGGATACATACTATCCAAATAGAAGTAGTCATCTTGAGAACAGTCGTTTGTATGAAGTTCTGCAAAACTATATTTATAAGAGGAACATCAGAGAAGATATCAATAATGGAATATATGCTGTCATTGGGTGTGAAGGATGTCTAGTGAAGCAGAGAAAAGGCCATTTGATTAATCATCGAAAATTGAGTTGCGAAAATCCAGAGAAAAGGGAATTTTACTATTAAGCTCTTTTGCTACTCTTTAAGCCACGGCGTACAGAAGAGGAACTACTTGGAGATTTTCTCTGTTACGAAGATTCTTTTAATGCAACCAAGGATACCATAGAACGTCCTGTTTTTCCAAATTATCTGCAAATGTTGAACGTAGAAATAGAGCAAGAAGCCACAATTGCTGTAGAGATTGCTAGAGACAGTTCTCAAGACAGTCAGAGTTCTACTTCATTGAGTCAGGATCCACTAGGAGGACCAATTATCCAAAATGAAGCTGCCACTGCCATGGATGAGGTGGAAAGAGCTATGGAACAAGCTCAAGATGATGTAGTTAACTTAGAAGATTTGGTGAAACAACTAAACCTTGAGCAGAAACAGATATATGACGAAGTCACAGAACAGATTGAACATGGATTCAGTCATGAGAAAAAAGAGTGCTCATGTACATCATTTAAGCCTGTCCAACTGTACGTGAGTGGAGAAGCGGGAACTGGAAAAAGTTTTCTGATTAAAGCAATTGCAACTTATCTACAGAAAAGGACTGAATCACCGCTATCTTATGTTGTTACCGCTCCAACTGGGCTGGCAGCACATAACATTAAAGGGATTACTTTACATCGTTTACTGATGCTGCCAGTGGAGCATGATAACAAATTGCAATACCACAAGCTATCTGGATATGCGTGTTCCGAAGTTTCCAGAGTGCTGACGAAAATGAAACTACTTATCATTGAAGTAAGCATGGTCTCAAATCTAATGCTTGCTTTTGTGCATTTGAGAATGCAAGAAATTCTTAGAACAGAGTATGATGTGTTATTTGGAGGGAAACACATCATTGTTTTTGGAGATCTACTGCAGTTGACTCCAGTGAAAGGACAACCAGTGTTTAAAATGGTCAAGCATGAAGATACCAAGAAGTGCCTAGGAAGCATTGGAAATGTAAATATATGGTTAAATTTCAAATATGCAGAACTACTCCAAAATATGAGACAGGCAAAGGATGAAGATTATAAAAATATTCTACAAGATGTAAGAATCGGAACAGTAAGTCAGCATGGGAAAGAAGCTTTACATGCACGATTAATTTCAAATTTGTACCCAAATGAAAACATTCTTCCAGAGCATATTTTTAAGAAAATTAATGAGAAGAAATCTGGGATATGTTTGATGCCAACTCTGCAAGAATGTTCCATCTTCAACAACAAAATGTTAAAGTTAGAAAATGAAGAGATAGTGAAACTGGAAGCTATAGATAAAATAGAGCATATGGGAGCAACAATTATTTTGTCTGAAAATTTGAAATCAAAATTGGATTCATTAGAGAAGACTGTATCTAAAACTGCTGGTTTTGAAAAGACTCTGAATGTGTGTTTAAATTGTCGTATCATTTTGAGAAGGAATTTAAATGTTGAAAGAGGTCTGGTAAATGGAGCAATGGGTCATGTTGTTGATTTTGTGAATTACAAAAATAGAGATGGAATTGAAATTTTTAAAATTAGATTTGATGGCATTGATGAAATACAACAAATTTGTCGTTGTTCAGCTAGATTTTTGCTTGTGAAAGACTTATATGTTCGCCGAAAACAGTTTCCTGTTTGTTTGGCATATGCAGTGACAATCCATAAATCTCAAGGTTTAAGTGTAGATAGCGCTTTGGTGAACATTGGAAGTTCTGTGTTTAAAGAGGGTTTGGCATATGTGGCATTATCACGAGTCAGAACTTTATCAGGATTGTACTTGATTGAGTGTGATGAAACAAAGATTTGTGCAGATCTAGATTGTGTTAAAGAATATAATAGGTTAAGAAGAGAGTATGCTCCACATTTGCCTCAATATCCTCTGTTTGAAAAACGTGTGCTATGCCAAAAAAGAAGAAATGAGAATAATTGCAGTGAGGTAGTAGCAAAAAGACAAAAAGTAGATAAAACTGTAATTGTAAGCAGAAAGAAAAAGGATTCTGTTGAAGATGTTGTTGGATTTCAGTTTGAAAACAGTTCTGGTGTCAACTGCTGTGCTAATGTAGTGGTTAATGTTGTTTTTTTCCTTCAAACTTTACACGAACAGATTCCTGAAAATCCGGGATCAAAGATTCTGTTCTTTGTTGAATTCTGTGTTTGAGAAATGTAGCAGTGATAGAGCAAAAATAGAAAGTGTTTCAGAAATTCGAAATCTTTTAGACATATGTTCTGGTCAAAAACAATTTTCACAGAATATTCAGCAAGATTGTCAGGAATTTTTAATGTATATGTTTGATGTATTGGAAGATGAAGGTGTAGATATAAGAAATCTTTTTAGCCTTTCTTATCAATGGCAGCATGACTGCGACAACTGTAGTTTTTCAAGTACTACTACAATAGACACCGAAAGATTTATATATTTGACTTTACCAGACTGCAAATCAGTACCTTTTAATAATCTAGTTAAAGCAGCTGATCACAATATGGTGTGTACCCAATGTAAGTCTGCAATGCTGTCCACATTATTTATACAAAATTATGGTCAGTATGTAATTTTAATGTTCCAACGATGTAGACCTGATGGAACTAAATTGACAACTTCTATTAAAAATGTTGTGGCTTCTCAGTTATCAATTTCAGGAAGAACTTTTGCAACTGTAGCTATTATTTATCATGATGGTCCTTCAACAACATCAGGGCATTATACAATTTATTTAAAATGTAGAAAAGGTTGGACTACTTGTAATGATACTCATTTGACTTTCAAACAACGTTTGCCTTTTGACTTAAAAAATTCATACCTAGTGTTTTTAGAACCAAAATTTAAGTAAAGGTAATTGGCCTATGAAGAACGGAGCAGTTAATAAAAGTTAGTCCGCTGTTTAAAATTATATTGTGAGTAAAAGTGTTCAAGATAATATAAAAATTCTAGTTGTCATATAGGTACTGTAAATGGATCTCCTAGTATGTGATATCAGTATTATAGGAAATGTTGAATAACAATGAGCCAGAGATGGAAATATGCATATTTAAACATTGTGAAAATGTTGTAGGAGCTTTTCTTTCAGAATGTTGGGAAAACGGTAATTTCAGACTTTCTTTTGAGTTATTTGAAAATATACTGATACATCTGACACTATTTGGCCTTATGGAAAAGTGAAGGAATAAGCAAAGAGTCATGACTGAACACAAGAAGGAAATGAAAACATTGAAAAATATTTCACATGTTCTTGGAGCTTTTCTTATAGAAAGTCGATGAAATGGAAGTTTTAGAGAACAGTAGAGTATTTTCCAACTAAACGGACCTTCATGATGTACTATTTGGCTTAAAAGAAAAGTAAGTGAATCAAAGATTAGTGTACATATGTGATTTGTAAGTTTATATGTTTTTTTTTAAACACAATCTTTTAGATTGTGTTTTTTTTCCCCGCTGTCATATGATGAGTAGTTTGAAGTCACTATTTTTTGTGAAATTCAATATATTCTGACAACAGCAAAAATAAACTATGTAACATGTTGTACAAGTTATTCTATAGTTTGTATTGTGTAATTTAAATTCTCATTCTCTCTGTTCCGCTGCTTTAGTCCTCTTCCCCTCTCTTTCCTTCTTTTGCTCCCTTACTCATTTTCCTTTCCTCACTCATTGTACTCCACTTCACTCAGTCCTTCCCTTAGTCCCCCTGTCTACTAACTTCCTCACTCCTTTTCCCTCAATCCTTCTATATTATCCACTCTTCCTTCATCCCTTCACTCTGTGACTCCCCTTCACTCACTCTCAGTCATCTTCCATTCCTCATTCTTGTAAATGCATCCTCAATCAGACTCCTTTTGCTCTCAGTCATTCCCTTTTTACTTACTCCTGTTTCCTGATTTAGTTTTGCTAACTCACATTCTTTTAGAATCTTTCTTACCTTCAGTTCATTTCTCTCTTCTTCTCTTCCTCTCTGTCACTGAATGTATCTGCTTTTCTCTTAGTAATTTGCTCTCCTTCTATTTCTTTTTCCCTCTTTTTGTCCTTCTACATTAGTTTATTTCCCTTTCTGTGTCCTTCACTCTTACTTTATTTCTTAGTACACGTTTATGATTTTTAACCACTTGACTTCTCTTCTATTTTAAAATATATATTTGACTAATTATGACTTATTTTTTTCTCTCTTTCACAGATACAAAGTGTAGTAAAAACATGTAATTAAATTTACATTAATTATATGGTAAGTGTGACTAAAAAAATATAGTTTGTCATCACCCTTTGCTTTAACCTCACTACTATCCTCTCACCCTACCTCACTCCTGTTTACGTTACTTCTCTTACCCTCTGTTCCCTTCCCTCGCTCCCTCGCTCCCTCACTCATTCCCTTACTCATTTACTTCACTCCTCTCACTCCTTCTCTCAGTCTGTCTGTCGTCACAGTTCCTCACTTCCGTTCCCTCACTCTGTCTCGCTTACTGTCGCTGTCTCTGTCCTCTCACTCGGTCACTACTTTTTCGTCATGCTCACTCCCTACAACTCACCCACACTCCCTTACTTACCTTTCTTTGCTGCTTCACTCAGACCCTTTCAGTCACTCCTTCCTTTACTCTCTCTGTCTTTTCTCTCTATTACTCCCCATGTCTTACCCTTATTCACTTTTATCCACCCTCTTTCACCCCCTTTTACTTACACTCACTGCTCTTTTCTCACCCTCCCTCACTGTTGTTCTTTTACTCCGGTTCCGTCACTACCCCTCATTCCCCATCCTTTACTGTCCTTCCTTTTGCTTTAACACCCACTCACATTCTCCCAGTACCTCTGCTTTAGTCTTCTTCCCCTCTCTTCCCTTCTTTCGCTCCCTTATTCATTTTCCTTTTCTCACTTACACCCTATTACACCTTCTCTCTGTCTTACTATGTAATACACAGCCCCTCTGTGTTGCTTCCTCTAGCTATCTTTCTCTCAACATCACTCTCTCTGTGTCTTTTCCTCTTGCTTACTCCATTATTTATTTATTTATTTATTTGGTGCGCGCCCCGGTACGCGTACCGGTGCGCGTACCCTGGAAAAAAAAGAATAACAGAGTTTTTAAAAAATCTAGTTTTTTTTTATAAATTGGAGGTAGTTCTAAAAAGAACTGTTTTTTTAATTCTTTTTGTTGTTTTATATTTTTTTATTGTTTTTCTGAACTTTTTTTACTTTTTTTGGCTTTTCTGAACACTTTTATATTTTTTTTGTATTTTTTATGGGGAGAAACAAAAAACAGGGAATTGTAAAGGGCTCAACTGGAGCAAAAAAAAATCCGGTCAAAATTAAGGGTGCTTTGGGCACTTGTGGTTATCACCAGCAACGTTGATGAGATTTATACTTTGCTCACCGTAGCTAATTGTTCTACCACAATATTTACAAACAATTTTATATCTACCAAACTTGATTTGAATGTTTGGTATCATCTCCCTTGCCTCTGGACCCGATGGAGTGGGTTCTGTGCCTGTTGAGGCTCTAGAAGATGTTTGTGGAAGGTTGCTGCACAATTCCCTCACCTCTGCTGCAGAATAGTTATTGGGGTGCAATCGTTGCATGTGGCGAATCATTGTGTGATTGCCAAATGAATATTTTTTCGCAGGGTTCCCCCTGGATAGTACAGCGTCACAGATGAGACAGGTCACCTTTGCAGCGTTTACCTTCTTTGCACCCCTTGGCATTTAAAAAAACTCCCATATAAAGTGCTCCTTTGGTTTATATGGGGGATTGTCTTAGGGCAGGAACTGCCTTCTCTCATCCTCCTCCTCCTCGTCCTCCTCTTCTTGTTCACCACCAATGTGATGTTGTGGTGGCCCTTGTGGTGGTGGTGGTGGTGGTGGTGGTGGTGCAGAGGCTCCAGGTGCTGCTGCTAATGTAGCCATTTCTCTATGAATAGAAGCAGGTCTTCCTCACTCAAAGAACAAAGTGAGAATGAAGAAAAAAGGTGTGGGCTTTCATCATTTGGAAAACAAAACTGTTCTGAACCAATGAAAAGTGTTATGTTCAGGTCACATGACCCGACGCGCTTACGTTACGCGCCCCGGTGCGCGCCCCGGTGCGCGCCCCGGTGCGCGCCCGGCGGCGCTTACGTTCCGCGATCGTATGCGCTCGGGCGCTTCCGGGTGCGCTTACGTCGTGCGCCATGAATGATGTAACATGTGACATCATCAGCAGTGGATTGCGGGTGCGCGAGTTATAGTGAGTCCAACTAACTATACCGTGGGAATTTCAATGGTTTTGTATGAGTAAAATGTTCAGCTAACTATAACATGTGTGAAACCTATGGTTTTTTCAGTGAATTTGAAAGGTTTTTTAAATGCTAATTCCTAACTATAATGAGTGTGAAACCTATGGTTTTTTCATTGAATTTCAATGGTTTTTTAAATGCTAATTCCTAATTATAACGATTGTGAAACCTATGGTTTTTTCAGTGAATTTCATAGTTTTTTTAAAAGCTAATTCCTTTGTAAATCGACTTTGTAACCTACGATTATTTTTTTTAATTAGCTGTTTTTTACAACAATGAATGATATTTTTAAAAAATAATAAATATTTGTTCAATGTATATATATTTTTTTTACATTTTTTCCTGGTGCGCTCAGGGTGCGTGCACCGGTAAGCTCTCCCGAGAGCGCTCTGAGAGCGCTATTTCTGTGTCGTAAAAAAAAATATGTATGAAAAGTAAATAATAATGCAAGACATTTAGTACCATACTTATAAAAGCAGTATTTTTGATTTACGAAATGAAAATGATTTTGCATTTCCTTAAAGCTATCAAAACGTCACTCAGGCGCGCCGCGTAAGCGCCCCCGGAAGCGCCTACGTTCGCGCCGCGTAAGCGCCCCCGGAAGCGCTCCGGTGCGCGCAGCTTAAGCGCATCAAGTCATGTGACCTTAAAATAACTCTTTTCATTGGTTGCTAACAGTTTTTTTATACAAAGAATCAAATCCCCACCCATTTCCTTCACTTCTTCTTTCACTTTTGTGACTGCAAGACCTGTCTTTTTGCTCTTGGATCTTTGTTGGATTACCATGGCTGCCAGACCATCCAGCAGCGATGATGACACAGAGGGATTTATTGATGAAGAGGTTCCCAGGTTAAAAGAACACTTCATATGGAAGTTTTTTTCCATTCCAGATGATCAAAAAAAAGTAAATGCTCCAAAGGTGGAGTGCAGGATTTGTCACACTGTGCTGTCACTGGGTGACCCCACCAAAAAATATTCATTTGGAAACTCCACCATGATTTGCCACGTCGAGACGAGGCACCCCAAGAACTATGCCCGGGAGAGTGTCAGGACTCTGGCACGAGAGGCTCCCAGGGATGGTGCCTCTACTTCAAACGGAGGACCAACTACATCAGTGAGGGGGTGATCAGAAGAGCTGATCCCTAACATTCAGCCTGCTTTTAATAGAGGCTTAATTAAATGCAGAGATTGTATTCAGCTACTTTGCTATGGGGAACAAAGTGTTCTGCTCATGGTTCGAGCATTAGACAACCACCGCTGCCGTCCCCAGCCCTAATTTTTTATTTTTTTTGCTCCTGTTGAGCAGTTTCCCATTCCCTGTTTTTGTTTTTGTTCAAAAAAAAGGAAAAAAGAAGAAAAAAAGTTCTTTTCAGAACTTCCTCCAATTCTCATCAAAGAGCTATATTTTAAAAAAAATGAAAAAGAGTAAGTGAAGTGGAGTGCAGTGAGAGAGGAGAGGAAAATGAGTGAGAAAGCAAAGAAAGGGACGAGAGGGGAAGGGAAGTGAAGTAGGGGGATTGAAAGAAGGTGAGTGTGTGAGTATAACTAAGTTATAGGGAGTGAGCTTGACAGAAGAGGAGTGATAGACTAAAGAGATGGCGAGAATGAGACTAACAGAGAGAGAATGAGGTAAGGGGAGTGTAGAACTAAGAAGATAGAGGGAGTAAGACAAGGAATTAGTGAAGTGGATTAAGGAGAGTAAGGGAAGGGAAAACAGTGAAAGAGCGAAGGATGGGAAGAGAGAGGAAGGAATGTAAAGGAGAAGGTCTGAAAGAAGATGAGTGTGGGAATATAGCTCAGTAATAGGGAGTGAGCATGATAGAAGAGGAGTGAAAGACTAAGAGGACGGAGAGAATGGGGGTAACACAGAGAGAGTGAGAACAGGGGAGTGAGTAAGTTACAGAACAGAGGGATTGACAGAAGCAGTTACTGAACTGCAGAAAGAGGAGTAAGGGAAGGGAAAAGAGTGAAGGAGTGAAGGATGGTAAAAGAGAGGAAGGAAAGTAAAGGAGAAGGTCTGAAAGAAGGTGAGTGTAGGAGTATGGCCGAGTTATAGGGAGTGAGCGTGATAGAAAAGGAGTGAGAGACTAAGAGGACAGAGAGAATGAGGCTAACAGAGAGAGAATGAGGGAAGGGGAGTGTACAAATTAGAGGACAGAAGGAGTAAGAGAAGGAGTTAGTACAGTGGAATAAGAAAGTAAGGGAAGAGAAAAGAGTGAAGGAGCAAAGGAAGGAAAGAGAGAGGAAGCAAACTAAAGGAGAAGGTCTGACAGAAGGTGAGGGTGGGAGTATAACTGAGTTATAGGCAGTGAGCGTGACAGAAGAAAAGTGAAAGACTAAGGGGATGGAGAGAATGAGGCTAACAGAAAGAGATTAAGGGAAGGGGAGTGTAGAAGTAAGAAGACAGAGAAAGAAAGAGAAGTAGTAAGTGAAGTGGAGTCAGGAGAATAAAATAAGGGAAATATATAAAACAATGAAGTAAAAGAAGAGAGAGGAAAGAAAATAAAGGAGAAGGCCTGTTTTTCCCTATGGTGCGCTTCAGGACCTCATTTATGAGGACATGCGTCACTTTTACGCCGCCGGTGTGTCACTTTTTGTGACGCACCAGTGGTGTAAAAATTGCACCTTGTTGAGTCATATTTACAAAGTGACGCATCTAGGTAGATGCGTCACTTTGTAAACCCCTGCGCCACATTATACATCCACCAGGTATAATATATGCAAAGGGGGCGTATTGACGCAAAGAAGGGTCGTACAAGTGACACAGTGACATCTAAGAGATCTCACTGCGTCACTTTCAGGACGCCGTTGTGTCAAAATCTTGCGCCTGCCTCACAGCAGGCCTAAGACTGACGCAGGCCCTTTCACATGGGGCTTACCCCATGTGAAAGGATGCATTGCTTGAAATTATTTTTTTCTATACATTTTTACACTGTTTTTCTCTGTGGTGCGCTTCAGGGCCTGATTTATGAGGCCATGTGGGTCACTTTTTGTGACGCACCAGTGGTGTAAAAATTGCACCTTGTTGAGTCATATTTACAAAGTGACATATCTAGGTAGATGCGTCACTTTGTAAACCCCTGCGCCACATTATACCTGCGCCACATATAATGTATGCAAAGGGGGCGTATTGACGCAAGGAAAGGTCGTAGAAGTGACGCAGTGAAATCTATGAGATTTCACTACGTCACTTTTAGGACACCATTGCGTCAAAATATTGCGTCTGCCTCACAGCAGGCGTAAGACTGACGCAGACACTTTCAGCTTCTCCAGATAGCTTGTGGTATTGTAATTTGTTATCATGCTCCACTGGCAGCATCAATAAGCGATGTAAAGTAATCCTTTTAATGTTTTGTGCTGCCAACCCAGTTGGAGCAGTAACAACACAAGAGAGCGATGATTCCGTTGTTTTCTGCAAATATGTTGCAATCACTTTAATCAGGAAACTTTTCCCAGTTCCTGCATCTCCACTCACATACAGTCAGATAGGTACAAATGATGAACATGAGCACTCTTTTTTCTCATGAGATAAACCATGCTAAATTTGTTGTGTGACTTGATCATATATTTGTCTCTGCTCAACGTTTAGTTCTTTTTCCAAATCTTCTAAGTCAACTCCATCCTCCTGAGCTTGTTCCATCGCTCTTTCAACTTCATCCATGGCAGTAGCAGCTTCATTTTGTATAATTGGTCTTCCTAGTGGATCCTGACTCAATGAAGCAGAACTCTGACTGTCTTGAGAACTATCTCTAGCAATCTCTGCTGCAATTGTAGCTTCTTCCTGTATTTCCTCGTTCAACATTTGCAGATAATTTGAAAAAACAGGACATTCTATGGTATCCTTGGTTGCATTGAACAAATCTTCATAAGTAAGAAAATCTCCAAGTAGTTCCACTTCTCTACGCCAAGGCTTAAAGAGTTGCAAAAGAGCTAAGTAATAAAATTCCCTTTTGTCTTGAGATTCAATACTCAATTTTCGATGATTAATCAAATGGCCTTTTCTTTGTTTCACTAGACAGCCTTCACTTCCAATTACAGCATATACACCTTTATTGATGTCTTCTGTGACGTTCTTTTTAAAAATGTAGGTTTGCAGAACTTCATAGAGACAAGCGTTCTCAAGGTGAGTACTTCTATTTGGATAGTATGTATCCAACATGTTTGTCTTCAAAATATCTGTACTGTCTGGTTCTTTCTCTGCCAAGTACTCTATTTCTTGTACAGATTTCAAAACTCGGTTTCGTGTTGCAGCAAGACCTAGACTCACCCAAATGATGGTTCTAGATTTGGCATATAGACTTGCTGATGATAACCGATCAGAACATTCATACGCTCCAATTTCTCGATGCGACAACATCTTTAGACTATAACTGTATATTTTCTTGCTTAGACTCTTTTCATGTGAAATTTCCTCCGACATTTCCTTCAGTTCCGTTTTTTCTGATTTAGTGATGTATGACGTCACATATCGAGCCACAGCAATAGAGTTGTCAGCCACATATTGAATATCCATGTTAGCATTCCACATGGACAAAATGACTGGGTTGTAGTCATTTATGAATTTGGATTCCTCATTTCTTCTTAGGTTGTATGTATTTTAGGGTGATTTTCTTGTCACAGTATGTCGCAGAGAAGACATAAAATTGTTGACTCTTCCTTTCAATGTTACTGGACGTGGAAATACAAAACGACATTTCGTGTAGAACTTGTCCTTGGATTTGTATTTTCGACGACAGTATTTCCCACAACGATGGCTTTGAAAGCGTAAAACTTGATGTCTTAAATTGTTTTCTTCTGTACTATTCGGAACGGCACATGTAGAATACTGTTCAATGAAACTCGTCACTTTCTCATCTGAATCTGTTCCAAATGTTGGTGCATCTTTAATCCATAGCAGCATATGTATATGAGGAGCAGCTCTTGCTTGCTACTCCTTTCTCCAAAAGAAATCCAACACCTCTCCAAGCGGAGGATTTTTTTTGTTCCTAATAAAAGACATCATAGCTTCAAACCTATGATTGAAATACCTGCATATATTAACTGGATCCAAAGAGCACAGTTCTCCAGGTGTCTTGAATTCAATATTTTCAATGTTTTTATTTGCCTCTCGTAGAAATTCAAGTAAGTCTTCCCAAGCATACTCAGCACAGCTAAGAGTGAGGAACCATGTAGGAGTTCCTAAGTTTCTTAGCATACATTTCAATTCCCCATGACGACGGTACCAATACTCGTTAGTGCCACGCTGACATGTCATGAGATTAATTAGCTGAGATTCCAAAACACTGTCTTGCAGTTTCACTTTATTCATAAAATCCCTTGCCGAAACATTTTGTAGATGTGCTCCACTTTTCAGTATATGGTTTACTGCATAGGAAAGTCCAGACAAGTCACTCTCAAACAGTAGATGGAACAAATATGGAATGCATTGACGAAACCTTGGATCTTCTGCATATAATCTTGAAGTCCGGTATTCAGATGCAGGAATTTGAACAGGTCGGTCGTCATATCGTCCACCTTCACCTGTTGGAAATAACTGTGGAAAACAACGAGCTTCTAAACTTTCTTCCCATACACTAATGGGCTTTTTTCATCTGAAACAAGTCAATAGCATTCCCCATTACTTCTTTGGAATGCAATGGATGAACACTATAATGTTCGTAAATTTCTTCACTTCTAGAGACATCAACTTTTTCTATTTGTCCAGAAGAGACATCAGTGTCATCTTGTACAGTTGTTTCCTCATCTCCCACATACACATTTTTATAGTACTGAATATTTTTTACCAGATACAACGTTGCCTTCTTGACTTTCCTAACATCCACTAATTCTTGCCAGATTTTCTTACTTTTTGTCGGAACACCATTAACTAGAATAACCAGAGGTTCATCTTCTACTTTTTCAACACCAATGGTATCAATATTTTTCTTAAAATCTAGAGGCAAATAAACAACTCTTCCCTTTAATCCTCTCTGTAAATCCGAAGGAGGCAATTTCCCTGTCTTAGGCTCCATGCGAACAATAGCCTGAAAAGGATGCCCACATTGAATCAGAATAGACTCATAGGTATTTAAATCCATCAATTCAGAAGGAATGTCTACCAACTCCAGATTATTATGAACAGCTCTAGCAGGCATTTTGTTTTCATTTAATTTATTATAGCAATATGTACAAATACGTTGATCAGAGCCCAAATCAAAACAATTTTCAACCAACAAATAAGTTGCAAAATCCTTCAACTCATTATTATTTATCTTTTCACTTTTTACATATAAATCAACTAATCTAGTCTGATGCTTATAATGAGTCCGTCGACAACAAACACAAGAAAAATTAGGCCTTTAACTTGAATTGACCTTAAACTTTATAATTTCATTTTCAAAAATTTCTGTACTTAAAATCTCTACATTCTCTTCTACATTACCTTCCATTACTGTATAAATTTCTGCACTAACCTCTTTTTCACCAAAGTAACAAAACTCAATTTCATCACAAATGTTTTTGACATCTAATCCAGTTCCATGCAAAAGAGCACTGTTTAACTGTTTTAGTTTAAGTGCTGGACTTTTTGCATAGTACAACCTTCTCACTAATTTCCTCACTTTATTATGATGCACTGCTAACATCCTAAAATGGTGAAAAACACTCTGACATACTTTTCTTGAAAGACAAGCCGTGAATGCCCTTGCAAACCTGTTTTTTCTCTCACTCTACAAGGATCTAACTCTTGTAAAATTTTCATTTTTTTTTACAGTTTTCTTAGTATATGTCTGTAAGAAAGTGCGAAACAAATCAATTGATTCCTGTCGGACACTACAAATACTACTACAATTCCATGTATATACTGGAGCCTTAGGACATCTCCCTAAAACGTCATCAGCTAACACCTCTTCTGTATTTCTAGGCACAATCTCTTCTTTTTCAACCGGACAACCGCGAAAGTTAGACAAGGGTCCTCCCAATGTTTATTTTAGGTCTAGAGGAGGGAGTGAAGGCAAAAAACTAGAAAGTAGAACCTTATACTGACCTTCTTATTTTTCAAAACTTAAAATAAATCTAATATATTTCTCTAGGGATGCAACATGGATGAAAATATTCACATAGACATAGAATACTTTAGTTTTCTATTTATTGTAATTTAACACTTTAAGATCAAGAAAACATTTTTTCATCTTTTTCATATTTTATAAATATTTCAATACAAAGAAAAACATTATTGACAAGAGGAAGAAAATTGATTAGGGCCCCACAAAGAAAAAGATACTATCAAAAAACATCATGCATTCTTCATCATTCATTCCTAATCTAACACACTCTCAGTTGTAACACAGTGCAATGAAAACTAACAAAGGACAAACAGTACATCTGAGATCCCAATTGGTTCTTTACAGTTAGGTATCCAGTTCTTTCATTTTTGATTGTAACCAAGTTCATAAGTCACTAATTCTTAGGTTTATTTCTCCTTTTGGTCTTTTTGTGTAGGGGTCTTAGGTGTATATGGCCTACGTACGTTTCGGTGAACCTGGTAACATCACCTTCATCAGGGCCAACATTTAACACAAACTAATGCACACATAATTAAAATCAATGGATCCTTTACATCTGAAATTTAAAAAGATATGCAATAAGTTATATGTTAATTTAACAATGTCTGTTGCATCCTTTAAGCAAGATATAATTTATCTTTTATTTAGTGCTGCTATGCTAAAGATCAGGCTTGCATAGCGATGCCTGTAGTGAGACACTATAAAGTCGGAATGGTTAAAGTGACTATCTAAATGTGCCATAGATCTTCCAGGCTGCAACCGTATAGATAAAGTGCCCTTAGTTCAGTTTGTGGGAAAAGAAAGAGAAAGGAATAGGGAGTTTCTCCTCATGCGTGTGTTAGATCAGAGAGGAAAAAAGAGAGGTGAATCACAGACCCTCCACCTAGCAATGTTCTCATAAAAAGTACCTACTTAGTATATAAAAGAGTCGCTTTCCTAAATACAGATCATGGGGATGCGATGTCCAAGGTTGGATGAATTACTCTGCTGTGTAGTATTCTAAAAAATAGATAGACGTGGCTAAAGCTACGTTCTGTAGACTGAATAACTATAGATTATAGAAAACAGGTAGGGTGCTACCTATAGATAGATGTCGGAGCTCTCCGAATGTCTGTTTACATGCTCATCATAGGGAGGTCGGTACTGGGTAGGTGGCGAGCTCATTAGTTATTCCATTCCTAAGACAGAGTAGAGCATATATTAAATATCGATTTCATGAGAATAAGTGAATGTGGGAAGTTGTTTTGATGCCCTATTATAGGCAAAAGTAACTAGAGCCCCCTTACCCATAGATTTCTGCTGCCAATCCAAACTAAAGTATTCTATGTCTATGTGAATATTTTCATCCATGTTGCATCCCTAGAGAAATATATTAGATTTATTCTAAGTTTTGAAAAATAAGAAGGTCAGTATAGAGGTTCTACTTTCTAGTTTTCAACCGTGCAACCGTCCTTCACCTCATATGCTCGTCCACTTGTGTCAACAGCATGCACCAAATCATTATCCTGAAGGTAACTTTCTTCATCAAAAAATGTCTCAGAACTTGAACTATGCTTCCATTCTCCAGAAAAAACATCCCAGAAATTAGTTCGATTAATTACTCTCCTCCACTTACATTTTGATTTAAACACATTGATTATCTTATCAAGTGTACGAATTCTATTCATTACTAAACAAAACAATTTATTTTTCACTTTAAATGCTTCATCCACGATCTTAATTATGTTTTTTTTTCTTGTAAAAAGCTGTCCTTTTTTTTATACCTTTTTACATTTTTTAATAAATTTAATACAATTCTGTTGTAAAACATTTGTCTACGAATGTCAGAAAATTGTTTGCTTCTTCTATTGCTTTTCAAAATATCGTCTCCTTGTACACGTCTAACATTTGTAGAAGGACATCCTGTCTTTTTTTAAATTACACGTGTTTCATTCTTCTTAGTTAAAAAACTTTTTTTTGCTTGACATTTCAATAACTTCCTAAGAAAATTTGTACTTTGCTTACCAGGAGCATTTTTCTTTTTCTCTGAAGATTTTATTTTGGTTGGTTCTTGATTTTGTTTTTCCTTAGACCTTAATTTTCTCTTATAATTTTTTGCTCTTCTTGTTTTAGAAGGCATCTTTTTGTTTGTTTGTATAGATGATTATAATCTGTGGAAAACAAAAAATAACATATTATAGACCACTACAAACATATTACATAGCAATTACAATAAGTAAACAATATAAACACTAGTATACAACAAAATGCTCATTTACATTACATGTGCTTTGCTTTGTGTCAAAAACGATTTACTAATTATTGTTATATCTTGTTTATATATAGTTGACCTGTTTTTGGCCTGTAAATACAGAGATATAATTTGTGCAGAGACACACATACTGCTTGCAGAGACAGAGAGGGTAGATTACATGTAACATCGTGCACATGTGCCTAAGATCACACTAAATCTATTGCATTTTCAATGCTTGTTTACCTTGCTACCATCAAGAAAGCAGTCAGATGTGTCACACATTTGCCATAAATTTAGAATGTTAGCACTCTAGTTGCTCATTATTTCAAGCTTCACTCACAGTGTGATCTTAGACACATTAATTGGATTTTAGATATAATGTACCATGTCTGTCACTGCCAACAGTATGTGTGACACCGAGGGCGAGATCTATTGCATTTTCAATGCTTGTTTACTTTGGTTCCTTCAAGAAGGCATTTAAATGTGTCACACATTTGCCATAAATTCTCAATGTTTGACATTAATGCTGGTCCAGAGATAGTGTAAAGGTGTCATTGGCATATTTACAAGCCGCTTGTGCAATGTTAGATATAATTTACTAATTAATGTTATATCTTGTTTATATATAGGTGGCCTGTTTTTGGAGTGTAGGTACAGAGAAATAATTTGTGCGGAGACACACATACTGCTTGCAGAGACAGAGATGGTAGATTACATGTAACATCGTGGACATGTGCCTAAGATCACACCAAATCTATTGCATTTTCAATGCTTGTTTACTTTGGTTCCATCAAGAAGGCATTCAGATGTGTCACACATTTGCCATAAATTCTGAATGTTTGACATTAATGCTGGTCCAGAGATAGTGTAAAGGTTTCATTGGCATACTTTCTAGCCGCTTCCGCAATGTTAGATATCATTTACTAATTAATGTTATATCTTGTTTATATATAGGTGGCCTGTTTTTGGCCTGTAGATACAGAGAAATAATTTGTGCACAGACACACATACTACTTGCACAAACAGACATGGTAGATTACATGTAATATTGTGGACATGTGCCTAAGATCACACCAAATCTATTGCATTTTCAATGCTTGTTTACTTTGGTTCCATCAAGAAAGCATTCCTATGTGTTTTACATTTGCCATAAATTCTGAATGTTTGACATTAATGCTGGTCCAGAGATAGTGTAAAGGTTTCATTAGCATAATTACAAGCCGCTTGCGCAATGTTAGTTATAATTTACTAATTAATGTTATATCTTGTTTATATGTAGGTGGCCTGTTTTTGGCCTGTAGATACACAGAAATAATTTAAGCAGAGACACACACACTGCTTGCAGAGACAGAGATGCTAGATTACATGTAATATCATGGACATGTGCCTAACATCACACCAAATCTGTTGCATTTTCAATGCTTGTTTACTTTGGTTCCATCAAGAAAGCATTCAGATGTGTCACACATTTGCCATGAATTCAGAATGTAAGCACTCTAATATGCCAATGAAA
The DNA here is from genome assembly GCF_964261635.1 of Lissotriton helveticus. Taxonomy (NCBI): domain Eukaryota; kingdom Metazoa; phylum Chordata; class Amphibia; order Caudata; family Salamandridae; genus Lissotriton; species Lissotriton helveticus. Next base: position 1,790,033,991 of record NC_136061.1, read on the forward strand.
CCAATACACTATCTCTGTATCAGATTTAATATTAAACATTGCGCACGCAGCTTGTAAATATGCCAATCAAACCAATACACTATCTCTGTATCAGCTTTAATGTTAAACATTGCGCACGCGGCTTGTAAATATGCCAATGAAACCAATACACAATCTCTGTATCAGCTTTAATGTCAAACATTGCGCACGCGGCTTGTAAATATGCCAACGCAACCAATACACTATCTCTGTATCAGCTTTAATGTCAAACATTGCGCAAAAGTCTTGTAAATATGCCCCTCTTTATCTTTATCTGCGCCAGGTGTAATGTATGCAAAGGGGGCGTATTGACGCAAGGAAGGGTCGTAAAAGTGACGCAGTGAAATCTATGGGATTTCACTGCGTCATTTTAGGATACCATTGCTTCAAAATCTTGCGCCTGCCTCACAGCAGGCGTAAGACTGACGCAGGCCCTTTCACATGGGGCTGGCCCCATGTGAAAGGATGCATTGCTGGAGTTGCCTCACTTTTGTGACACACTCCAGCAATGCATCACTTTTGCGCTTACAGATACGTCAGAAATACTGACGTATCTGTAACTCCTTGCGACATAATGCATCACACATTAAATATGACGCATGAGTAGAAGACTGAAGGCCTCTTTTATGAGGCCATGCGTCACTTTTACGCCGCCGGTGTGTCACTTTTTGTGACGCACCAGTGGTGTAAAAAATGCACCTTGTTAAGTCATATTTACAAAGTGCCGCATCTAGGTATATGTGTCACTTTGTAAACCCCTGCGCCACATTATACCTGCGCCAGGTGTAATGTATGCAAAGGGGGAGTATTGACGCAAGAAAGGGTCGTAGAAGTGACGCAGTGAAATCTATGAGATTTCACTGCGTCATTTTTAGGACACCGTTGCGTCAAAATCTTGCGCCTGCCTCACAGCAGGCGTAAGACTGATGCAGGCCCTTTCACATGGGGCTGGCCCCATGTGAAAGGATGCATTGCTGGAGTTGCGTCCCTTTTGTGACAACTCCAGCACTGCCTCACTTTTGCGCTTACAGATACGCCAGAAATACTGATGTATCGGTAACTCCTTGCGACATAATGTGTCATACATTAAATATGACGCATGAGTAGAAGACTGATGGCCTCTCCATGCGTCACTTTTACGCCGCCGGTGCGTCACTTTTTGTGAAGCACCAGTGGTGTAAAAATGCACCTTGTTAAGTCATATTTACAAAGTGACGCATCTAGGTATATTCTATCTCAATTTATGCCATTAAAAAAAAGCTTTAAACATCTCTCACGGCATTTCATATTCTTGTCTGCGTGCCAATTTTATTATTCTGCATGCATTTTCTGCTTGCACCCATGTCAAAAATTGTGCAAGAGTCTTGTAAATATGTCCCTCTTTATCTTATATTCCATCTCAATTCATACCATTACTGAAATACTTTATGCATCTCCCACACCAGTTCATATGGTTTTCTATCTGCTATTCCTATCCCTCTCCATACATTCACTACTTCCACCCATGCCAAAGGTTGCACAAGGCGCTTCAAAAAAAGGAGCATATTTACAAGTCCAATAAAACCATTACACAATTTCTAAACCAGCATTGAATCCAAGCATAAAAAACAATTTATAAAGAAGTCTACCTTATAAACACACAGCTATGTCAAAGATTGCGCACGCAGCTTGTAAATATGCTTCTCTTTTTTTGTACTTTCTATCTCAATTTATGCCATTAAAAAAAAGCTTTAAACATCTCTCATGGCTTTTAATATTCTTGTCTGGGTGCATATTTTATTATTCTGCATGCATTTTCTGCTTGTACCCATGTCAAAAATTGTGCAAAAGTCTTGTAAATATGCCCCTCTTTATCTTATATTCCATCTCAATTGATACCATTACTGAAATACTTTATGCATCTCCCACACCATTTCATATGGTTTTCTATCTGCTATTCCTATCCCACTTCGTACATTTACTATTTCCACCCATGCTAAAGGTTGCACAAGGCGCTTTAAAAAAAGGAGCATATTTACAAGTCCAATGAAACCATTACACAATTTCTAAACCAGCATTGAATCCAAGCATAAAAAACAATTTATAAAGAAGTCTACCTTATAAACACACAGCTAACATTATGGAAAAAAGTAAAAATATAATTCCTTATTTCACACAGACACTCACTATGATACTTGACAAAAATCTTTAAGCTCTCTATCTTTTTTAAAAGAATCATTACTCACCTTTAACCCTTTAAGTGCTGCCGTCGGCCAACGGTCGTCACGGGCACTACCTCCCCAGTGCTGCGTGCGACCGTTGGACGTCCAATTCAGCACTGGATAATGGACAGCGCAGCACTGGGGAGGTATATTTACAAGCTCCTAAGGTGTTAAAAATGCTTTGGAATATGTCAAACAGTGTCAGTCACAGTCAACAGATTTTCTTAACCAGAATCTCTGAACAATGCTTCCTTCACTGGAGCCTTTCAATAATGGCACAGATTCTTTCTCATTTCAGAGCCATATTCTTGTACATATTCAATAAAAATTGTTCCCACACAAATTCAAAACCAAACTGCACATTTTAATTGGTTGTACATTTCAAGACTTTGAAACTCACATAACATTCACCCATCCCCCCAGTGCTCATTCACCAAGTAACCATGGTAACTCCCTCCTAACCCAGCACACAGTTCACAAGTTCAGCATACTAAGTTGCAAAACAATCCTTCAAGGCTGTTTGACCTCTCAATCTACTAGCTAATGAAATGCAATGTTTCTTTAAATGACTTTTTCTCAACCATTGAAATGACTTCTTACATTAAAAAAAAGCATGCACCCTAATTTCAAGTGGAGATTTTTAACAAAGCACCAATCATTTCTGGTTATTCAACTGCACTGATTCCCAAGCACTTTTTTTCATAATCAAACTGCCATTTCATTTCCACAACTCATCTCACTAGAAGCACATCCACCTTCAAAATGACAAAAGTCTGGTTTGTGAGTCATAGCTATGTCCATGGGAGTCAAAATTACGCAGCTAACAGAGGTATTTACAATCTTGATTTACCAAATGTGGACATTATATGGATTGGACAGAGAGGATTGAGGAGTCACCAATTGATACCATTGGTAAAATCATTTATGCATTTACCACACCCTGACCTTATAATTGTGCACTGTGGTGGAAATGACTTGGGCACTTTGACTGGGGTAGGTCTGGCAATGCTTTTAAAGGACATCTTTGGGCAATTGATGTCACTTTTTCCAAAAACTGCCTTGGTATTTTCTAATATATGCCAAAGACAAAAATGGAACTGGTCCAACCAATTTTGTCCACAGATTGAGAAAGCAAGGAAACATGTGAATAAATCTGTTTCTGCTTTCCTCACAGACTATGGTATGGGTTCCATATACCACAACAACTTGCGTTACAACATGCAAGACATCTATAGGAGAGATGGTGTGCATTTTACAGATGAGGGGAATAGAGTTTTCCTCTTGAATATACGACTCTGCATTGGTACCTACTTGTAGGTACAAAAAACACCCACTTAACACGACAGCTCTTTTCAGAGCTAACTTACCTCTAAGCACTCTAAATTATTTTTTTACTCTATTTTTTTACACTGTTTTTCCCCGTGGTGCGCTCAGGGTGTCATTTGAGATGTCATCAGTGATATCATCAGTGATGTCACTGACCATGTCATGAATGATGTAATATGTGACATCATCAGCAGTGGATTGCGGGCGCCGAGTTATAGTGAGTCCAACTAACTATAACATGGGAATTTCAATGGTTTTGTATGAGTAAAATGTTTAGTTAACTATAACTGGTGTGAAACCTATGTTTTTTTCAGTGAATTTCAAAGGTTTTTTAAATGCTAACTGCTAACTAATATGAGTGTTAATCCTATGTTTTTTTCAGTGAATTTCAAAGGTTTTTTAAATGCTAATTCCTAACTATAACAAGTTTGAAACCTACGGTTTTTTAAGTGAATTATAAAAAATTGTAATAGCTATTTTTTATAGCTATTAATTATTATAATTGTTTTAATTATTCAAATATTCTATATTTTTGTAATAATAATTTTTCAATGTATTTTCCCTATGATTTTTTTTTTTTTTTAACTCCGGAGCGCTCAGGGTGCGCGCACCCGTAAACGCACCCGTGAGCGCTATTCCCGCGAGCGAAAATATATATATATATAATTATGTATTTAAAGTAAATAATAATGCAAGACATTCAGTGGCATACTCATAAAAGTAGTATTTTTGATTTTAAATAACCTTATTTTAACTTTAAACGCATTTCTGAAAATCTAGCAAAACGTCATTCAGACGCGCCTCTGTAAGCGTACGTGCTGCGTAAGTGCCCCCGGAAGCGCCCCGGAGCGCTCAGCGTTAGCGCACGTCAAGCCATGTGACCTAAAATCAACACTTTTGATTGGTTAATAACAATTTTTTTCACAACTATGGAAAGTCCCCACCCATTTTCCTCACTACCTCTTTGCAATTGCTGAGAGAACAACTCTTGTCTATTGATCTTAATACCACCTCTTTTTTTGGAAAGATGTCTGCTTCCAGGGACTCCTCCTCAGACTCTGACCTTGAATTCCTGCCTGAGAACCAACCCCAGAGAAAAGTAAAATAACACTTCACCTGGAAGTTCTTCACTTTCCCAGAGGGGGAAAAAAAATGTAATGCACCTAAAGTGACCTGCCGGATATGTGACACAACTTTGTCACGTGGTGATCCCACCCGCAAATATAGCTTCGGGAATGCCACCTTGATCCGGCATGTAGAGAGGAGGCACCCAAATAATTTCGCAAGGGAGAAAACCAGGGACCTGGCACACAATCCCCCAAGAGATGGCGGCAGCACCTCCACCGGAGCAGCAACACCTTCCGGAAGAGCAGCAGCTCATTTGATCCCTAGCATACAGTCGGTCTTCGGAGACTTGAAAATCCTGTGCAAGCAGTGTGAAGAACTGCTCTGCTATGGGGAGCAGAGCATAGAACTTATTGTTTGCAGAAAGGAGGAACACCGCTGCTCCACCCATTCCTAATGTTCCCCCTTTTTTTGCTCCTGATGAGCAGTTTTGGATTCCCTGGTTTCGTTTTTCTCCCCCCAAAAAAACAAAAAAAGTTTAAAATCATTCTGAAAAAGTATAAAAAATATATAAAATCAAAAAAAGAGGAAAAAAAAGTTATTTTTAGAACTACCTCCAATTCTCCAAAAAGAGCTATATTCCTTATATATTCTGTCACTCTTTTTTTCAATGAATGTGCACTCCATAAATGAATGGATAAAATGACTGAATGAAGGGGAGAAAGTGACTGAGGGAACAAATGACAGAAGGGGAGTGAGTGTGGGTGAGATTATGACAGTGAGGGATGGAAGGTGAGTGAGGGTGAGTGAAGAGGGAGTGACAGAGTGAGGGGATGGAGAGCCTATTTGGGAACTAAGAAGCCTGACAGACATGCTGCCTAATATTCTCTACTAGTACATATCCTAAAGCCTAACTGATTTCAAGAATACATGTATTCCCATATTTTTAAACACATCAACTAAGCAAATTATTGCCGGATATGTGACACAACTTTGTCACGTGGTGATCCCACCCGCAAATATAGCTTTGGGAATGCCACCTTGATCCGGCATGTAGAGAGGAGGCACCCAAATAATTTCGCAAGGGAGAACACCAGGGACCTGGCACACAATCCCCCAAGAGATGGCGGCAGCACCTCCACCGGAGCAGCAACACCTTCCGGAAGAGCAGCAGCTCATTTGATCCCTAGCATACAGTCGGTCTTCGGAGACTTGAAAATCCTGTGCAAGCAGTGTGACGAACTGCTCTGCTATGGGGAGCAGAGCATAGAACTTATTGTTCGCAGAAAGGAGGAACACCGCTGCTCCACCCATTCCTAATTTTCCCCCTTTTTTTGCTCCTGATGAGCAGTTTTGGATTCCCTGGTTTCGTTTTTCTCCCCCCAAAAAAAACAAAAAAAGTTTAAAATCATTCTGAAAAAGTATAAAAAATATATAAAATCAAAAAAAGAGGAAAAAAAAAGTTCTTTTTAGAACTACCTCCAATTCTCCAAAAAGAGCTATATTCCTTATATATTCTGTCACTCTTTTTTTCAATGAATGTGCACTCCATAAATGAATGGATAAAATGACTGAATGAAGGGGAGAAAGTGACTGAGGGAACAAATGACAGAAGGGGAGTGAGTGTGGGTGAGTTTATGACAGTGAGGGATGGAAGGTGAGTGAGGGTGAGTGAAGAGGGAGTGACAGAGTGAGGGGATGGAGAGCCTATTTGGGAACTAAGAAGCCTGACAGACATGCTGCCTAATATTCTCTACTAGTACATATCCTAAAGCCTAACTGACTTCAAGAATACATGTATTCCCATATTTTTAAACACATCAACTAAGCAAATTATTCACCCAGATACATTTAAAATCAAGCTTGACTCAGAGTGTGATCTTAGACACATGACCAGGATGTTACATGTAATCTACCATGTCTGTCTCTGCCTCCACTATGTGTGTCTGTGCTCATACTATCTCACTGTCTCTATTGGCAAAAAACAGACCATATATATATATATAAGCAAGACATAACATTCCTTTTTCATTTCAACAGCACACCCTGGATCTTTATTGCACAGCTTAGAGCCTATTTGGGAACTAAGAGGCCTGACAGACATGCTGCCTAATATTCTCTACTACTACATATCCTAAAGCCTAACTGACTTCAAGAATACATGTATTCCCATATTTTTAAACACATCAACTAAGCAAATTATTCACCCAGATTCATTTAAAATCAAGCTTGACTCACAGTGTGATCTTAGACACATGACCAGGATGTTACATGTAATCTATCATGTCTGTCTCTGCTTGCACTATGTGTGTCTGTGCTCATACTATCTCACTGTCTCTACTGGCAAAAAACAGACCATATATATATATATATAAGCAAGACATAACATTCCCTTTTCATTTCAACAGCACACCCTGGATCTTTATTGCACAGCTTAGAGCCTATTTGGGAACTAAGAGGTCTGACAGACATGTGAGCCTAGTCAAAAATGTTAAAGCCATACATTTTACCAAAAAACATTTAGCATAGTAAATCGTTTAAGACACAGAGCACAGCCCATATAAATGACCACTACATTACAATGCAGAAACCTGACTCATTTCCAAAATACATTTCCAATATGCACCATTCGTTTTTTGCCAGCATTACATACAAACATGAGACACAATGCATAAAGAAACAGTACCTTATAAACAAACAGATTCAAACTGTGAGGAGACATTATAAAAAAAGTGCAAATATAATTCTTTAATTTACACAGACACTCAGTGTGATCCTAGTTAAAAATGTTAAAAACAATAATTTTACCTAAAAACATGTACCACAATAAATCATTTAAAAGATAGAGCACAGCCCATATAAATAAGCACTACATTACAGTGCAGAAACCTGACTCATTTCCAAAATAAATTTCCAATATGCACCATTAATTTTTTACCAGCCTTACAAAAACCATGAGACACAATGCAAGAATAAAGAAGCCCAATATGCTTGTTAATCTTCCCCATAGTGTATACAGCACTCTATCTATATTAAATGAATCATTGCTCACCTTTAAAGATGATTTTGAAGATTTAGAGCAGTGGCAGTCAAAAAACAGATTTTCTTATGCAGAATCTCTGAATAATGCTTCTGTCACTGCAGCCTCAGAATAATGGCACAGATTCCCTCTGATTGCAGACCCATTTTCATGTACATAACCAATGAAATTTCTTCCCAAACAAATTCAAAACCAAACTAACATTTTAATTGATTCTACATTTCAACACTTTGAAACTCACATAATATTCACCCATCCCCCTACTGCTCTCTCTGCCTGTTACCATGGAAACACTCCACACATCATCTAACTGAGCACACAGGTGAAAAGTTCATGATACGATGTTGCAAATAAACCCGGCAAGGGTGTTTGACTTCTCAATATAGCAGCTTATCTTGTGCAATGTTTCTTTCAATTACTTTTTCTCAACCATTAGAATTACTTCTTTCAAAAAACAGAAGCATGCACCCTAATTTTCAGTGGAGAATTTTAAGAAACCACCAATCATTTCTTCTTTTTCAAGTGCACTGAATCTCAACCACTTTTTTTCATAACTCCTACTTTCAAACTTCCATTTCATTTCCACAACTCATCTGAATACAACCACATCTACCTTCAAGTAACCCTGGGCGTAGTGGGCGTAGTGGGGCTTCGCGAAGCTACGCGAAGTGGGCAAAAAACTACGCCCACCCACGCACTTCGCGTAGCCCCACTACGCGCCACCCGCCTCCCTCCCGCCCTCCCTAAATGCTTTAAAAGAATATATAAATGAATTATAAAACCACTTACCTTGTCTGCCGTGTCCCGGGGATCCCGCTCGTCATCGCGTCGCCGGAAGTTGCCCGCCCAGGGTTAACTTCAAGATGCCTAAAGTCTGGATTGTGGGTCATTGCTTTGTTCACTGGAGTGAAAAGTATGCAGCAAACAGAGGTATTCCCAACCTTGATTTACCAAATGTGGATATTATGTGGATTGGCCAGAGAGGATGGAGATGTCACCAATTGATACCATTGGTAAAATCCTTTATGCATCTACCACACCCTGACCTCATAATTGTGCACTGTGGTGGCAATGACCTGGGCACTTTGACTGGGGTAGGTCTGGAAATGCTTTTAAAGGACACCTTTGGGCAATTGATGTCACTTTTTCCAAAAACTGCCTTGGTATATTCTAATATATGCCAAAGGCAAAAATGGAACAGGTCCAACCAATTTTGTCCACAGATTGAGAAAGCAAGGAAACATGTGAATACATCTGTTTCTGCTTTCCTCAGAGACTATGGTAGTGTTCTATATACCACAACAACTTGCGTTACAACATGCAAGGCATCTACAGGAGAGATGGTGTACATTTTACAGATGAGGGGAATAGAGTATTCCTTTTGAATTTTAGACTCTGCATCGGTACCTACTTGTAGGTACTTAAATCACCCACATAACACAACAGCTCTTTTCAGAGCTACCCTACCTCTAAGCACTCTAAATTCTTATGTTACTCAAATTTTTTTCACAGTTTTTCCCCGTGGTGCGCTCAGGGTACGCGTACCTGTAAACGCCCATGTACGCGCACCCTGAGCTTACTCCCTGAAATATAAAAAAAAAATGTTTTGCCCTTCGTGGTCCTTCTAGGCCCCCCTGAAAAAACCTAGGGGGTCTCTACCCTTCCCCCTTTCAACGTTTTGCCCTTTTATTTTTCACCTCTCGTGTCTCGGTTCTACCGAGACACAAAATGGCGGACTCTCTGGACTGTTTCGAATGTTGACAGACACCCGAGAGCCAATCAGTTTTCCGCTCACGCACTTCCGTGGCGTGCCAGGTGCGCTTTCCGGTACGCATACCCAAAGCGCTCGGAGCGCGCATATAGATATATGTGTTTTTGAAGTTAATTTTAATAAAAACCACTGAAGCGATTTTAACCAAATATGGAAAAGGCCCTACTACGTACCAGTCCCTACCATTTTGCCAAGTTTGGTGTAATTCCGTTCAGCGGTTCGGGCTGTAGCCGTGTCTAATCGTCCTATGGAAATTAACATGGGGAAAACACATTTTGGGACCCCCCTTTTTTCTCGGCCCCCGCATCACGAATCCCCCCCGACACTTTCAGGGAAGGAGCGGAGCGTAACGGGCCATCTTCTTTGAGAAATTCACAAAGATTCGTCCACCGACGCCAAAGTTATTCGCAATAGAATGTTGCGGATTTCCTATGGAAACTAGGTCCTAACTTTAACTACCTACTGGCAACCGCCAGTAGGTAATATAGGTTACCCACCGGATGAAGCGCACTCGAAAAGTAGCATGAGGTCACAGGCCTTTATTAGGTTTGAACGCTGCCACGCACTGCCAAATCCATTCACATGTAGACCTTCATTAAATACGCCTGACGCGTTTCGAAGTACAAACTTCTTTCTCAAAGGCGATGCCGGTCTGAATAGTGCAAGTCCTGACACTGCCCAGGATGGGAAGTAGTCCCTAATTTTCACGCCCCCAAATGGAGAGTTCCGTTTCAGAAGCTACGTGAGGCATTCTGGGTGTTGTAGTGGCAGGTAAGTTAATCTCCCTAGATGGGTGCACAGTCTTAAGAGTGTCGGAAAAATTTTCAAAGCCCTCGTATGGGCCTCAGCAGACGGGCTTGTTCTCATCCTTTGCTGCTATTTCCATAATTGAAGCTCCATGGATATCGAGCTTCATGGCCTCCTTCTCTCAAAGGGTAGTGCTCTTCGGCAGCTGGGGTGCCACCATAAATTATATGCTCAAGGTTACCCACCGGATGAAGAGCACTCGAAAAGCAGCATGAGGTCACAGGCCTTTATTAGGTTTGAACGCTGCCACGCACTGCCAAATCCATTCACATGTAGACCTTTATTAAATACGCCAGACGCGTTTTGAAGTACAAACTTCTTTCTCAAAGGCGATGCCAGTCTGAATAGTGCAAGTCCTGACACTGCCCAGGATGTGAAGTAGTTCCTAATTATCACGCCCCCAAATGGGGAGTTCCGTATCAGAAGCTGCGTGAGGCATCCTGGGCATCGCCTTTGAGAAAGAAGTTTGTACTTCGAAACGCGTCAGGCGTATTTAATGAAGGTCTACATGTGAATGGATTTGGCAGTGCTTGGCAGCGTTCAAACCTATAAAGGCCTGTGACCTCATGCTTCTTTTCGAGCGCTCTTCATCTGGTGGGTAACCTTGAGCATACAATTTATGGCGGCACCCCAGCTGCTGAAAAGCACCACCCTTTGAGAGAAGGAGGCCATGAAGCTTGATATCCATGGAGCTTCAATTATGGAAATAGCAGCAAAGGATGTGAACAAGCCCGTCTGCTGAGGCCATAAGAGGACTTTGAACATTTTTCAGACACTCTTAAGACTGTGCACCCATCTAGGGAGATTAACTTACCTGCCACTACAACACCCAGGATGCCTCACGCAGCTTCTGAAACTGAACTCTCCATTTGGGGGCGTGATAATTAGGGACTACTTCACATCCTGGGCAGTGTCAGGACTTGCACTATTCAGACTGGTATCGCCTTTGAGAAAGAAGTTTGTACTTCGAAACGCGCCAGGCGTATTTAATGAAGGTCTACATGTGAATGGATTTGGCAGTGTGTGACAGTGTTCAAACCTAATAAAGGCCTGTGACCTCATGCTGCTTTTCGAGTGCTCTTCATCCGGTGGGTAGTCTTGAGCATACAATTTATGGTGGCACCCAAGCTGCCGAAGAGCACCACCCTTTAAGAGAAGTAGGCCATGAAGCTCGATATCCATGGAGCTTCATTTATGGAAATAGCAGCAAAGGATGTGAACAAGCCCGTCTGCTGAGGCCCATTCGAGGGCTTTGAACATTTTTCCGACACTCTTAAGACTGTGCACCCATCTAGGGAGATAAACTTACCTGCCACTACAACACCCAGGATGCCTCACCAGGCTTCTGAAACGGAACTCTCAAATTGGGGGGGGGGGGCGGAGCTAGCCAGCAACGGAGATGGCCGCCTGATCCATCGGCTCCTCCGTCTCAAAGACCATCCGTGAAGTTATCCTGGGGGAGCAGTGCCCTCTGAGTCTACGGTACCTCTACATTGTGACCGGAGCAGTTCTGGAACGTGTTGGCGACTTTTGGACTCCTCACACGGTGGGGAACAGCTGCGAACCGACATTCTCTGCTCACCGCGTGTGCTGGGGGAGACGTGGCCTACGGGACGCTGCGGCACAGGAAGGCATTGTCTAGGTGGCAGTTTCCGGATTGAGACCCCCCCGTGCTGCTGAGAAGCCGTGGGATGGCCTGGATGCACCTCGGGGCATAACAGCGACTTACCCGGAGCAGCCGCGAAGAGCCGTCGGACAGACCCGAGAGAGGCGCGTTGAACGTACGGCGCAGGGCGGATGCGGATGCGGAGGGGTAATTGAGGCCCCCACTTTAGCGGACACACTAGGCCTCTAGTCCCTTGCCCCCAAACTGAGCCGTGTGGAGCTCGGAGTTGGGGAGGAACTGCAGCAACGATCTTCCCGGCGATAGTGAGAGCGCTGTACCTGCCCTGACCTTGGCTGGTGGGGGTAGGAGAACAGTGTATACAGTGCCTTGGAGGGACTGCGAATGCTGTGGTGCTGGGCCCGATTGCACCGTTGCCAACTTGCCGGCGTAGCTGCGCACGAGGTCTGGGTGCGCCTGCAGGAGCTCAGAGGGGCGTAGCTGCCGGTGCCAACATCAGCCACGGAGCCACCTCTCAATCTGGAGCGGCTGCTAAGGTGGGGAAGCCGCTCTATGAATTGATACGGTCCCCCCCGGGGTAGCGAGAACTGCTGCCAGTGCCGAAGCCTACCACAGCTAGTGGGGTGCCAGTGTTTTTGCGTTGATTGGACATACACCTCGGCCTAGATACGGTCGTTGAGGGACATACGCAGCGAGACCTCCTGATCCCCCCCCCCCTCGTCATGTCGCCCTTGGATGAGGGAAAGGCGAAATTGTGAGACTGTGTGGGGATTGGACTCTGAGACATCCCTGGAGGTGGAAACCCTTGCAAGTCGTATTGGCACAGGCAATCCACATCTGCGCAACTGCTCAGTGGATACATATTGCGCAACGCTATTCATGGGTTACAGAGCACTGGTGGTCTAAAGCTGTGCGCTTCCCCTAGCGGGACCTTGCCCCGATGGGGTCGGGTCGCTGGCGCAGGGCGTGAACTTGGGTCGTTTCCCCGTATGCTCTCTATCTGGGAGGAAGAAATTGCTTCGCTATACTGTGCAAGTCCGCACGTATAGGAGACCACTGTCTGCACAACGGGGCGGTCTGAGGTGCATCCCTACACTCAGAGAGACACAGGTTGACACAGATGGAGGAGTCAGAGTTACTGGAGTGGGGACCCTATAGAGGATTACAGAGAAGTTGATTAGTACCACCATGGGGCGCCCAGATCGTACACAATCTAAGCTTACTTTTGATAACGCCAAGAAACCTAAAACCTCGGATCCCAAACAACTAAAACAACGCCACGGCACAGTGCAACTATTAGCAGGCTGATCTCATGCAGCACACTCTCCCACAGTCTCACAGCATCACAACTCGGTGCAAAGGATATCAGCAAGTCTGCATGAAGCACCCTCGCACAAACACACACTCTGCACTGTATCAAAGTTCAAATGATAACTGGTAAGTCAGGTTGTAATATGTATGTAGATCCTGTGGCACAATTCTTCCCCCACCTATCAGTTACTCCCCCACTAACCTGCCCACAGGTTGGAGTAAAAAAACACCCCTTTCTATTCCACTTTAAGACAGGAGTCACACTTAGGGGCACGGGAAAAGGCTGGAGTACCAATCAGGGCAACCAGGCAAGTGGGATTAGGCCTTCACTTGAGAAGTTCACCTGCTTTATGGAGAGCAGAAGCAGGCTATACGCTGTGCCAGGTCAGTTAAGAGGTCCCCAAAGTCACCTTCTGGCACTAAACCAGTTCTATGAAGCATGGCAGGGTCATGCAATCTCCCAACCCGCTTCTGATCACTCCCAGAAGTGTTCCTCAGCCCAGTCACTTTCTCTCACCACCTAGGCATGATCCGAGCAAAACTACCTGGCAACACGAAGTCGTGTGGCCTGGTGAGGAGGAGACAGCTTATTTGCCCCACTCAGGGCAAGACTATACACTCCGTGAATGAAGGGTCAGCTGTCTGCACACCTCACGGGAAGTGATACACAAAGTCTGTTGCGTGTGGATCCGAATTGCACCATGTTATCGGGTCACAATGAATCACAAGTCAGACTCTCCATACCTCCCTGGAAATGAGGCACAACATCTGGTACGCTATGATCTGAGTCGCACCAGACAATCCAGTCCCAATCAAACCATGGTCAGGTTCGCCATACCTTCCTGTAATGAGTCACAATGTCTTGTGCGGGATGATACAAGTCATACCAGACAATTCAGTTACAATCAACCCACAGTTGGTTCACCATACATCCCTGGAATGAGGCACAACATTAAGTGTGCGTTGATATGCATCGCACCAGATAATCCATTCCCACAAACACACAGTCGCAAGTTCAGTAGTACTGCATGAGATAGAATGAGGCACTGCTACAGATGCAACATGTGAATTAGACACCAAATACAATGGGCATGCAGTCGGTGTATAACACAAGTGACATTAGGCACGAACAAAGGATCAGGCCACGCTGAGTCCTGCAACAGGTGAATCCTCTTACCACCAATAAGATGCTTGTGAGTGCTGCGGTTCCACTATGCCGGGGCTACACTCCTTACATGTGGGCATGGTTTGAGGCACCGCACAAAGCAATCCGGTGTCCAGGCACAATACTTAGTTCCACATTCACACCACACTGCAGTCAGGATCAAGCAGATGAAGGAGGCACTGGAGAGGGCACTGCTCTCCAGGTGAAACAAGTAGGCAATGTAAGTCCCTCATGAGAGGCCTTTAATGTCCCTGAGACCTCCACAAAGAACAGGGGGTAAGCCAACAAGCCATTGTAGAGCACACTTCAGGGCGCCACACAGCAGCAGGTAGTCAGCCAGCCCAGGCTCGCCACTATTCAGGCAGGGTGCACGGTCTCTTCCAATTCCAGTCTCCTTCTAGTGCACAGCAGATTCCTCTGACAGAATGCATCACACAGTCCAGGATGTCTAATCCCATGTCCCCACAAGTGCATCTCTGCCCTGCTGAAGTATGGCACCAGTAGTTACATTGTAGTGTGCCTTTGAAGTTGGGGGTGGTTCGGAGAGTTCCCCTTTGAACCACAGATGTCTCCCCTAAATTTTAGTGCTCTCGGCCAGGTGGCCTTGGAATGCCGCTCTTAATCTTCAGTGGGGTCCTGATCTGGCTTCTCGGGGGCCAAAAGTCAAAAACTCTCCTCCCAATCCATCCAGCCAAGTCCTCAAATGGCAGAGGTCTATCATTCCAGTTGTTTAAGTCTTTCTCTGGGGAATGCACAGATGTGCTCCCCCAGCCTCCAGTGTGGACTGGAGTCAAACTGAAAGGCACACAGAAAATGCGCACTTCCTAGAAGTAGCATTTCTAAGCTATTCATGACAAATCCACCTTTGCCACAAGAGAGGATTTGTTATTGTCAATCCAATGATAGTAAAAACCATGAGGCAGCTCTGCAGTAAGCCACCACTCCATCTTAAAGAAATCTATGCCATTCCCCATGTTAACCTTTGGGGAGAGCAAACCTTATAGGTAGTGAAAATACACGTGGGGGTTCTTCACTACCTGGGGAGGGAACAGACATACAAACCTGCGCTGTCTTTCACCAGAGGTGCTTTATTGAAAGGCACTTCCAGCATTAGCCAACAGTGTAGAAAGGCAAAAAGTGCAAATGTGCACCCCCCTTTGCAGGCCTGAGACACGTTTGAAAGGCTATCCTTGTGGGTGGCACAATCAGTGCTGAGGCCCCCTAGTAGCCAATGCAGTACCTGCCCTGGGTATGTGGTATACCTCTTTACAGGGAACTCAGAGGTACTTCCCCATAACCACTCAGGTAAGCAACATTTTCCAGCATTGGCAGGAAGGGCATGAGCCCTTTCACACTACATTACGGTGGGAAAGTGGAGAACCGGGCCTTATGGGCCGAGCGGCGCAGGGCACACCTAATATCTCTGGGTTAACCTGCCTTGTCAGACAGAGACACAAGACACTCTGTTAGGCGTAGAAAATCGAGTTTATTAGCTGCAGCTAAGCACAGTTGTCCAAGAAGTACATGCATAGATTCTTAGGAGACTGCCACTTAACTCCGTGGCTCACAGTCTCTTATAGTACACATATTTACAATGCCTACTCCCAAAACATACAAAACTGACAAATAGGAAGAGTTTGAAAACAAGCTATCAAGTATCTTAAACACACCCTCCTTTCAGACCCTGTGTGCTCTCCTCCCCTCAAGTTAATCAACACTAGTGCCCGTAATTCAATTTTCAAGTGGTAGAACATGTTTGTGTGCTTCAAAGGATAGTTTGTGTAATAAGAGAATACACGAAGAGAATAGCGAAGGCCAGTCAAATAAGATAAAGTAAGAAAGAATGGTGGGACCCAAACAGTGGAGTAAGACAAGGATTTTTCAGTCTAGACATGGATTAACGAACTCGGTCAGACCCTGACATTGGTTTCGTAAACAAGGACAAGGGGTTACTTTTTAACAGAAGAGACATGTAGCAGCTGAAAAAGCAAAAACACTGCGTTCGCCGTGCTGCCTGAGTGAGGCAACACAAAGTGGCGTCTGGACACAAAATGGCGGCTAGATACGAATCGGAGTCGAAAACCACAGAACCTCAGACCCTCCTTTTGCCATTACTCAGGCAAGGCACAAACGACTCATGTTAGTCTGAGTCAACGTCAATGGTCATGAGGTCACTAAGCTGTTGCTGCAACATCATTTTAATGTTCTCTGTTTTCTGTGACACAGACTTTGGAACACACAAGGTGGCACAAAGTACACAGATGGCGGGGCCACACTGCAAACAGAGGCAACAAGAAAAGATGATCGCTAGAATCGCTCCAAGGAAAGTTAACACTTTCCATCCCCATGTGGACAGTAATCCCCAAAACCATCCCATCACAGACCAATCTCCGGTGTCCTGATGAATAGACTCGGAAATCACATGTAACTTAGAGATGGATTGGTATACTGTAGGGGCATTATCAGGAACATAAATGCAGCAACTAGACCCAATCAATTTACAGACTCCTCCTCTATCTGCAAGGACAATGTCTAAAACCATTTGGTTTTGCAAAGTCATAAGGCGATCCGCCTGAAGTTCAGCTGTCAGATTACTCAAGTCTCCGGAAGTCACATTTATGGTAGCCTCGACCACACGAACTAGTTGTCTAATGTTTCTGCTATTGGCCATTGGACCCCAAAAACGAAGAAACCCTTTGATAAAGTCTCCTCCCTCTTGTCCAGCCGTGTCTTCGGAATCAATAACCCCTCTACCATATCTTTTTCTGTGATGACCTGAAGGAGCAGTATATGTCGGGGGAAGAAGAAAAGCCACATAACATGTTCCCGAAAAATAGGTGGGAAGCCATGTGTAGGCTCTGTCGTGGCAGATAAAATATGTACCTTGAGATGGTACCAGCGGTGAAGAAATCAAGGGTGTATAAATGTATGTATGGGAACAAACACTCTTTTCCTGTTTGTTCTCAGTGTTCTGGCCATGTATTTGCAGACATACGTTACCTTTATGAGGTATGGTCCAAATTGGTGAAGATATTTTTTGTCTAGCCTTATCAGTGAGACTAGTAACGTAACGAGTCACATTCCAACCATCATATGCTCGTTTCTCATCGATGGGAATCTTACTAATGTCGGCAATTTTAGCCATAGTCACTATTCCCTTTTTCAAAGGACTATAACTAAAATCTGCTCCACCATTATATGGACCACCAGGAGGATATCAAAGTTGATTCTGGTATGCATTAGAAAACATAGCCAGATAAGCCCAAGCAGAACTTTCATATGAAAACGGAAGGACTAAATACGGCATCCCTCTCTCTGTGTTATGGGGCATGAGCCCACAAACCCAACAGTCAGTAGTGTTAACTACCAGTTGATGCTGATGTAACAACTGGATGAACAAATTGTTGAGATCTTCTGTTCTCCTAATTTGCTCGTGATCTGGGAGTGCATAGAATTTATGCGGGGAAATAGTAGTAGGAGAAGGCAAAGAAACAGAAGTAGGAACAGGTGCTTGCTGCATAGTGTGGACAATCCATCCTACACAAGCTAATAAACTGCATAGACATACTAGAATACATAATGCTATGCCACATCGACTAAACAATAGTTTCTTATACTTATTCCTTTTTACAATTGTAATATCACCCCCTTCCACTTGGTTATCCATTTCTCTAAAGGCGTTGCTCACGGTAATCTTCCTGGATCACTTAGCTGTGATTATTAGCCGTCCTATGACAGTGCAAGTCCTGTTGACCTAGTCACTATTCAGGTCACAGCCTAAGACTCATACCGTGACCCTGCAACTTAATGGATAGTGGAAAAGGAAATGTCTTTTAATAAGAAATATAACCAGCAAAAAGGAAAAAACAAAGTTCAATTGTCTTTGGTCAACCTAGGTCTTAGGTTGTACCGTGTCTTGCCAGGTATCATTTGGTCTCGAAACAAAGTTTCTGGGTTTGTCGTGTTCAGTCGTAAACGTGGTGGTACAGCTTCTTGCAACACGTCGTCGTCTTTTTTTTCAGAACTTGTCCAGTCCAGGCGTGCACTACTGAATGGTACAAACCGGGGTACTTTCTCACATTCACTATCACCAACACTCTCTCGGACCCACTGGTCATAAGGTAAAGGTAAAGGTACCCTTTTACAGTGCACTCCGTGGACCCAATTTTTCTTCCCGACGACTTTCACGGCTGTACGTTTCGTCAAAAGCACTTGTCGCGGCGGCCCCCAGCGAGGTTCCAGATTCTGTTTCCTCTGAAAGTTCTTTATGCAGACGTAGTCACCAGGTTGAATGGAATGACCTGGATCTGAGGAAGCCTCCGGCAAAGCGTGTTGGACCTGTTGATGAATAACACGCAATTTAGTGGTGAGGTCATGCAAGTAATCAACCAACAATGGGTATGGAATATCAGAATACTTTTTGGTCGAGGGACTCCCCAAACATTGGCTGGGCGGCCAAAAACGACCTCATAAGGACTAAGTCCTAAACGAGAATGTACCGTTGTTCTCGTAGTAAGAAGTGCCAAAGGCAAGCCATCAGGCCAAGAAAGGCCTGTGCTGGCCTGAATCTTTGCTAATTTGAGCTTGAGAGTGCCATTATAACACTCAACCAAACCCGCTAACTGAGGGTGGTTTGCCGCATGGAATTTCTGTCTAATACCAAGACCCATACACACCTTCTGCATAATTTGGCCTACAAATTCACTCCCATTGTCACTCCAGACAATGCGCGGCAAACCAAACCTAGGAAAGAATTCCTTCAAGAGGACTTTGCAGTGGACAAAGCAGTATTATCCTTTAGGGGGTAGGCCTCTATCCATCTGGAAAAGGCACAGACCACCACCAGAATATACTTGAGGTTATTGGAACGTTCCATGTGAATGTAATCTATTTGCAATACCTCAAAAGGGTACGTAGGGGGAGCAAAATGACCTGCCGGAGTTGGGGTTCCCTTTCCTGGATTATGCATCAAGCAAATGATACAATGCTTCACCACATTCTCCGCACATTTGGGGATACCTTCATTCTGCCATACTGGAGCCAGAAGCTTACATATTCCCTTTGCACTAATATGAGCTGGACCATGTGCCATAGTAACTACAGGTAGTACACAGGCATCTGGTAACAGCCAACGTTGATGCTCTGACAATGCCGTCCAACATCCCGTCGCGTCCAACATTCCCGTACTCTCTCTCCACTTACTCAATTCTTTCTCAGTTGCTTCCTCTTGGATCATTTTCACAATTTCTACTGTGTCTTCGCACATACCTCCTTCTCTGACCCATCTTGCAGGGCCTGCAACATACATGTGACCCTTAACATCTCTCGCTGTTTCTTTCGCTACCTCATCTGCAAAAGCATTCCCACGACCCTCATCATCGGTGATCCTTTTATGTGCACTGCACTTTACATTCACTATCTGAATAGACAAAACAAGTGATTCAAGAAGGTCAGTTACCAACTGACCATGCTGTATTTTAGTGCCGTGGGAAGTAAAGAATCCTATTTCCTTCCACAAACGACCGAAACTATGAGCTACGCCAAAGGCGTATTGGCTATCAGTGTAAACAGTCACTCTTTTTCCTTTCGCCAACGCACAAGCTCTTGTTAATGCAATCAACTCGCTGCTTGTGATGAATTCTGTGTAATGCGTGTAGTTTCTACTATCGTATGCAAAGTAGTAACAGTATATGCTGCGGTCATCTCGCCATTAGGAAGTTTAAAGCAAGACCCGTCTACCCACAGGATCCCATCCGGATCCACAAGTGGTGTATCTTTCAAATCTATTCGGCCTTTACTTTCCTCTTCTGTATGAAGAAAATAATCATGTTGTTCTTGTGTATCTTTCTCATCTAGAATAGGTAACAATGTTGCTGGATTTAGAACATTACATCGCTTGATATGTATGTGACTGGCCAAAAGCGTCAACTCATATCCAGACAAACGAGCGCTTGTGAGATGTTGCGTGTTTGTTCTGTTCAAGAGAGTATCTACTGCATGTGGTACCATAACAATAAGAGTGTGATCCAACACCAATCCAGCAGATTGACAAATAGAGATCACCGCTGCTGCTGTTGCTCTGAGACAACTAGGCAATGCCTTAGCTACTGGTTCCAATGTAGCCGAAAAATAGGCACATGGCCTTTGCTTGTCTCCAAATTGTTGTGTCAAGACTGACAATGCACAACCTTCTCTTTCATGAACATAGAGTGTGAAAAGCTTACTATAATCTGCAGTACCCAATACAGGAGCAGAACACAAAGCAGTACGTAAATCAGAAAAACTCTTCTGACATTCATCAGTCCAAGGAAGAGGTTGGGGCGTGTCTTTCAGAGTAAGTGACAACAGAGGTTTAGCCAACAAAGAAAAATTCGGAATCCACTGTGTACAATAAGAGGTAATGCCTAGGAAAGCACGCACCTCTCTTTGTGTGGATGGTACAGACATACGTGCAATTGCATGGATACGTTCTGGGGTCAATCGCCTTCCCTCCTTCGACAAGAGATGACCTAAATAGGTAACCTCTTGGCGGCAATATTGTAATTTAGAAGGTGACACCTTGTGGTGCAGATCAGACAAATGTCGCAGAAGTGACACAGTCGCATTTTTAGAAACATCCTCTGAATCGGCAGCCACTAACAAATCATCCACATACTGAATAAGAGTAGCACCTGGGGGCAAAGAAAAAGCGTCAAGTTGGGATTTCAAAGCCTGACTATAAATGGAGGGACTCTCACAATAGCCTTGAGGTGCACGTTTGAATCAAAAACTTCGGCCTCCGAGAGAGAAGCCAAAGAGATCCCTACTCTCCTCAGCAATAGGAATGCTAAAGAAAGCATTTTTTAGATCAATAACTGAAAACCAAGTAGCTGAAGCAGGAATCATTGTGAGCAAAACAGTAATATCCGTGACAACAGGAAACTGAGGGACAACAATTTTGTTGACCTCTCGAAGATCAATCGCAAAACGGTACACAGGTGGCTTAGAAGGATCAGTACGTTTAAGAACAGGCAGAACAGGACTGTTGCGAACATTTCCTCTTGTCTCTTCAACAACACCTTTCTGAACTAAATCATAAACAATAGCCAACAGAGCTCTTTCGCCATCATTGGAAATCTTATACTGAGGAATGCGTAGTAATTTAACATCGGGTTTGACAGTAATCACATAAGGTGGAATTTTGAGCAGACCAACATTATTCGGACCCGTGGCCCAAAGCGTAGCAGGAAGTGAACGCAATTCAAGTGGCAGTTGATCCTTTAACAAATACATAGGAGAAACCAATTTATCACCCAAAGTAAGATGTACACCAGAAGGGGAACAGTTCAATGTTGCATGCAGGCGTTTCAGCAAATCCAAGCCCAACAAATTCTCACCACAACCAGTCGTTAAAAGAAGCGGAGCTTCCAAATCATAAGGACCAATGGAAATAGGCAAAGGACAAGAAACAGGGTTGCGAACTGGGGCGCCAGAGAATCCTACAGAAACATTCGTTAAGCCAGACAAAGGTGCCCCCGAGAGTTTGGAATGAATGATAGAACTTCTCATTGCACCACTGTTCAAAAGAAATGGTTCTGTAACACCCAATGCTACAACATCAACATAAGGCCCATTCTGATCCACTGGAACTGATACGACTCCCTTGCTTTGTCTATGGCTGTCCTAGCTAGTGTGAAAATCAGAATTTTCGCTTTCTGTACAGTAATCGTCATTGTAATATTGCGCAGACTGGGTATTCTGCTGATCAAAATAAATCATAGTGTTCTGAGGGGGAAAGGAACACTGTCCCTGAGACAACGCACCTCGCCCTCTACCTCTAGGTGCTGACTGAAAACCACCACGTGGCACTGATGATCCACCATTACGCTGCAATAAAACCGGACAACTATTCTTGAAATGACCTTCCTTTTTACAATAGGCACATTGATTAGGAGCCAACAAAGGTCGTACAACAAAAGGTGTAGGTTTCTGTAACAGTCTCTGAAACTGTGGAGGCTGTTGCGATTGGCGCTGAGCAGAACGAGGGGGATAAGCTTGTTGCAAAAGAATCTTCGTCTTTAACTCTTTAGTCTTTTTCTCCACTTTATCCTTTTCTTCCTTATTCCTATTCTCATAATACTGAGCAGTAGCTAATATCTGGGCAGTCGATGAAACGTCCCACAAACTCTCGGAATCTTTTAATTTGTGCGATAATTCTGGGAGTAAATTAAAAACAAATTTATCCACGAATAATCGCTGTCCACCTTCAGTACTCATATCTTGACCACTATGGTTGATGAAAGTTTCTTCGAAATGGGTAAAGAAATCACACTCATCCGCCTTCTGTTTACACACAGCTAACTTATCCCAATTAACACGCACTGCAGGCATCATTGTTTTCATTAGAGCTTTTATTTTACCAGGCAATTCTGTGATCAAATCATCGGGTTTAGCACCACCTACTTGTCCTGCATCTGCAGCTATTATAGCAGCCCAATTCCCACCTAAAGCTTGATCGTGGTCTTCCCTACGAATCCGATCCCATAATGCTTGTGGGACTACATTTCCCATCAGCAAATCAATATCTGTCAAATTCATGATACACGCATCAACAGTCTGGGACAATCCTTTATAACACCCAGCAGGATTTTTACGAGGGTCGGTAAAGACTGTTTTAGCGCCAAAACTTCCGATCTTTTCCAAGGATCATGTACCTATATACGCTGGAAATGACCTGGGAAAGGCGGATTAGCCCCTACTTGTGAAACTGCATCTCTCCATATTGGAGGAACTTCTCACATAGGATATTGTTTTGTTTTACGCCGAACCGCAGGATCAGGTTCGAGAGGAGCTTGAGAGAAAAAGGAAGACCTAAAAGTGACAAGTGTTTGGACGGCATCTTCTACGTCGGAACCCACAATAAGTCCTTTATCAAATTCATCCTGTATCTCGAACAAACCCTGAGGAGGTAGATCTAAATCCATATCTCCCCATCCTTTAATAAGAGTATTCCACATAACGTTAAAAACATATCCGGAATTTGACTACGGGATTGCCTTCGGGACGAGGCAGGAGTCAAATTAAGAGACCCAAAGAAAGGTGACAAAAAAACAGAAACGGTGTCAACTAATCGTTGACGAGCCGTAGGAGAATCCGATACTAGAACGGGAGACAATGTATTCAGTACAGTAGGAGAAGAGCTAGTTGCAAAAGAAACTGAAGGTAAAGGAGACTGCGGTACAGAAGACTGATGTACAGAAGTCGGTGGCAAAGTAGGTGGAGGTAGAATCACTGCAAGAGGCAATTGCGGAAGAACCGGAACAACTGGTTGAGCAACAGGTTGTTGAACAATAGGCTGTAATGGAGGTGCATTAGCATCTAATACATAGGGCGGAGGTAACCTCAACAAATGAGACATGAAAGGATCTTCGTCAGGATCCCTACTCTGTGGGGAAGTAGGCAACACAGGATAACATCTATCTATTGCCATACGATGCTGTCTTTCTGAGACTTCAATCATCTGATCAGTCTCATCATTTTTAAACTGTTGGGCAGCCTGTAAAATCGTCATATTTTGCGCTTTCTTATCTCTTTTTGCTTGTTTAATTTCTTTCTGTTTGGCTTGCTTACGCCATAAGCGGAAAGAATCAAACATTGCCGGCCGGGCTTTTCTCTTAAACAAAATTGCTTCTAAATTATCTAATATGTCAGACTCAAAACTACCATTTTGTGGCCACTGCAAAACACCATCTTTCTTCGAATATAGAATCCATGTTTCATTAAAAATATTAGGGCCAAGACCATGTTTCGAATAGAGCTCATAGTGGGAGTTCCAACCGGAGGAATTGGAAAGAGTCCTCTAGCCGGGAATCCCTATTACAGCCTAAACAGCAAAACTTCTTAAACTTACTAAGTCCAGGTATTTCGTAACGAACTGGAATATTCACAAACTTCAAGGGGTTTAAAACAATATAGTCACAGCACAAACGTACTTACCCCTCGGCTTTGATAAGTGCACTAATCGAATGACAAAAACAAAACAAAAGAGTGGGCGCTACACACAAATACTTCACTAAATGTTTTCTTACGCCAACAGATGTCCGTCTAACGTCTCGCGATAGCAATCATCACCAGAGGGCCTAGGCAGGGCGACAGTCAGGGCAGCAGTCTTCAGCAGCCGTCGGAAGGGAGTAGCCGCGCTGCAAAAGACCTTCGGTCCCCTTTGACATTAAGGGGTCGCTCACGTGGTTCGCGAATCCTCCGGAATTTTCTTGCGAAGCTCCTCACGACCCTCGGGCTGAACCACTACCACTGAAGTCGCCCCGCGTTGGGCGCCAGTTGGAGAACCGGACCTTATGGGCCGAGCGGCGCAGGGCATGCCTAATATCTCCGGGTTCACCTGCCTTGTCAGACATAGACACGAGACACTCTGTTAGGCGTAGAAAATCGAGTTTATTAGCTGCAGCTAAGCACAGTTGTCCAAGAAGTACATGCGTAGATTCTTAGGAGACTGCCACTTAACTCCATGGCTCACAGTCTCTTATAGTACACATATTTACAATGCCTACTCCCAAAACATACAAAACTGACAAATAGGAAGAGTTTGAAAACAAGCTATCAAGTATCTTAAACACACCCTCCTTTCAGACCCTGTGTGCTCTCCTCCCTTCAAGTTAACCAACACTACTGCCCGTAATTCAATTTGCAAGTGGTAGAACATGTTCGTGTGCTTCAAAGGATAGTTTGTGTAATAAGAGAATACACGAAGAGAATAGCGATGGCCAGTCAAATAAGATAATGGATTAACAAACTCGGCCAGACCCTGACATCGGTTTCGTAAACAAGGACAAGGGGTTACTTTTTAACAGAAGAGACATGTAGCAGCTGAAAAAGCAAAAACACTGCGTTCGCTGTGCTGCCTGAGTGAGGCAACACAAAATGGCGGCTGGACACAAAATGGCGGCTAGATACGAAGCGGAGTCGAAAACCACAGAACCTCAAAAGGACCCAGAGTCCTAAGGCCACGAAAAGAGAATAAGCAAAACCACCTGAGAATACTCCCTGCTTTAAGCTTAAAATATAGTTTTAAAAGTCATTCAGAAAGTCCCCTGCATTGAGACATGGAAAACGTAGACCTCCTAGATAGGGAAAACCCACATGCAGGATATTCCCTACCTCGACAGGGAACATACATGTGTACCTGTCTTTCTCCTAGCACTTTGCTCCACTCTTCAAGGTTTACCCTAGTGGGTCCTAGTGGTAATGAGCAGCCTACTCAGCATTAGCTAGTGGTTTAGAAATGCCAACCTGAGCATAAGTGCGACCGTGCACACACATGCCTGCAATGGCAGGCTTGATAGATGTTTAAAGACTGTTGCTCGAATATGAATTTACATAGGAAAAATGAAAAGACATAGAGGAATTTGGCAAAAAAGGAACACGTTGGTTTAATTAAGCTCAATGGCTGGGAGAGCATCAACCGAGTTGTGTCTGAGATCAGTCTAAATGTACAGAGGTTTTGGCCAGCAATATATACAATTCTTGAGGTACAATACAACGATTACACATTCTTGTAAAGCATATAGACCTGGGCCTAGTCATGAACCATAAATACAACAATCTGATAAGGGGGACATAGGTGGCTTTTACCCTTGTTTAGAGCTTGTGTGGCCCAGGGTTCATGTGTCCTGATGTCCGGCATGGGAAGCGTGTGATCACCGCGTGGGGTATGCATGCTGTGTTCTGTTTGGCTGAGTGTTCCTAAGTACATGTGGGATCTGACTTTGTGGTATTTTAGGAACACGCGTCTTTGGTTTTATGGTGCCAATCCCCCCCGAGCTGATTGTGGTGTAACTGCCTTTCTGTAGAATGGAACTGGGTTTTCCCTGTTTGCTCATTTATCCGCAGGCTAAGTGTAACCCCACCTGTTACCTATCAATCAGTGAACTTGTGTTTGGTTCTCAGGGCCTGTCTGACCACTTATCTCTGACTCAGGGTTGATAGGGAGGCCATCTCGGGTGAATTAGACAGCAATGATACAAGTTTGTTATTGTCTGTACATATAACATTGCTGTCATTTACATAATATTTACCAATATTCTCATTATTATGCGTACATTTGTAATGGAGTATATCAACATACTTTTCACTGGTATTGACATTGCTATGCATGCATAGATTATGGTGTACATTGACATTGCATTTACCGTTATTGACGTTATGTGTGCATATATCATGTGTACATTGACATCGCATTCAGTGAAATTAACAAGGCTATTCTGGTGGGTGGCACATTCAGTGCTACGGCCCACGAGGAGCCAGTGCAGTACCTGCCCTGTGTTGTACCTTTTTACAGGGCACTCACAGGTATCATTCCTAACCAACCTGATGAGCCCCACTTCCTAGCCTATGAAGGAAGAGTGTATGCACTTTCACACTGCATTACAATGGGAAAGTTCTCAGAGTCATAAGGCCATGAAAAGAGTGTGGTAAATAAATAAATAATACCCTATTTTTGACTAGACATATATCATAACAGATAGCTCAATAAATAAGAGTCAAGATTCGAGGTAGTAGGAGTTTTGCAGGTTTAATACAGCATAAGGACAGGAACAGGACAACCTGCATAGGAATAGGATGACAGGGCCCAGCAGCTGCTGGGGCTGGATCTGGGATGAGCGCGCTGGCTTTTAATAACAATACATGAGCATATATACATAACGCAAACACATAGCATTACATTGCAGTAGGCGTAGCAGTGGGTGGAGCAATAGGTGTGACGCGTAGCAGTCGCGAAAGATAAAGGCAAAAGTAGGTGTAACTGGGCATATACATAGACATGTGGTGCAGACGTAACAGGATATGTCATGAATGGGGCGGAAACCATGGAGGGGGCTACCTGAGGAGCCGGGACCTCTAACCTGATGGTGCGCGCAAACTAGCAATGACGTATCACTAGGAGAAGCTGGGGGCTATGAACTCTGTGCTGGGAGCAGAGACTGAAGTCTGGAGGGTCGGAGCGACATGTACCTAAACCCTATCTAATATCTGATGTTTAGGGAACATGTTGATATGGACTAGAAGTTAGGAGGGGAAAGGCTAACTTGATTCTAAGACTGGACCATGCATTATTCTACATGTAGTGCGTGATGAAGAATATGAAGAATATGAAATGACCATTAAATGCAGTATTTCTCTAACGTGGAGACGTGAAGGCTAGATAATGACGGAAACTATTGATGCAGTTCAGTAGCTTAGGAATGCAGAGAAGGAGGACTGAACTGATAACTGGAATCATAACATATTCTTGGCAGATTCAGAGACTGAGCCAGGCTGGGCCGGGCACTGCGAGGCAGGAAGTAAGTGAAGGGTCGAGGATACAGGTGGGGGCTGTATCCCTCCTCAGCGAGGCTTCAGGAGACAGGAGCTGAATCTGGTGTCCGGGCCCTTTTGAGGCCTAGAAACGGGGACTTTATAATGGAATAACGTGCACACTGAGAAACGTGGCAACGTAGCTTTACATAGGCCTGATATTCGTAGTATTCACGAGGACTGGAAACTGGCATACTAGAGGGGGACACAACTGTAATTGCGTCATTAATCAGACATGGGGAATGCATATGCATATTTAATCATGCACACATAACATATGATGGATGACACGTAGGGACACAGAACATGACAAAATTTACTTTTCCACATTCCCTCCTTGTCACTACGTTTCCATCAGGAAACATCAATATTCATGATACCATCTATCATTTCATACAGTATCATTTGCTCGTCTCGAATTATCCTGGAACGGGATTTAGAACTGGGCTTGGGACTAGGAATACAAGAGGTAGCACAGATGCCGCAAATCGCAGGGCCACATTGTATACAGAGGCAGCAGCTGAATATGATCGCTACTGCAATACCTAGAAAGGACAATATTTTCCATCCCCATGTGGAAATTATATTCCAGAACCAACCGGACCATGTCCAGGTGCCTGGATCTTGGTGTATCAGATGGGCAATTTTATGGAGTCTGGTTATAGCTGAATAAACAGACGGCGCGTTATTTGGAATGAAAATGCAGCAACTAGATCCGATGACTCTACAGGCCCCGCCCCTATCGGCCAGTATGACGTCAAGGAGGAGACGATTTTGCAAAACGACAAATCTCATAGCAGATTGCTCTTCAGTTAAGTTACCTAGAGCAGAGGCAGTCTCATTTATTACAGCTTCAAGGGTTCTGGTTAACCTACGGATTAGTTTACTATTCTGGATAGGTCCTATAAAGAAAAAGAAACCTCTGTTGAAATCTGTATACTGTTCTAGAGTAGTTTCAGTATAATCGACAATTGGGGACTCCCTTCTATGTCTAATGTGTACTAGATGTGTATTTCTATGATAATCAGGTGGGGCTAGGAAAACTGGTGGCAGTAGGAAGGCAATGTAACAGGTTCCCTCCCAATCGAGGGGCAGACGAATATATGCGGTTTGACCACAAATAAAATATGAATGACGTGAAGCTTTGAAAATAGATTTCCCACTATCACTATACTTGACAATAGTAGTACAATCACTATGTCCTACATGTACGGAACCATTATTTCGGACACATAATTCGCCTTTGACTGGTAGTACTGAAATAGCAGGTAAGTCTGGAGTAGTATCAGACTGAACATTCAAGACCATGAAATTCGACGAATAATTACCTAAATTATATACTTCATTTTCTAGATCTAAACCTGTTCGGTGAGGGAGACCTTGCTTGTCTGGGAAACATGTACTGTTAAGAAAAAAACATATCTGTTGAGGATGATGTTAACGTGGACCATGCTCCACACGAACCATTATGTGAAAAAGGATAAGGAAAGAGTGGCAGAACTCCCTTCGGTGTCTGGAAAGGGGGGAGTCGACCACACACCCAACAATTAGTGGCATTGCTGGTCTGGTGTGAGTAATGTAACATGCGGATAAATTAGTTATTTCGCATGGCGAGGCGGTAAGACAGTTCATGAGGGGGCAGATCACTAAACGTGTGTTCTACTGTAGCATTAGCAGACTTATTTACATGTGAAACTGGGAAACATAGGTAAAATGCATAACTGGTGCAGGAAATCATAAGGCTGGAAAACAATATGAAACATAGAAAAACGATACATCGGATTGAGTTTTGACTAACTCTCTCACTATGGGGGTCTATTTTATACATGTCAGAAACAGTCTAACCGTTTCACCTAGGGGAGGACTTCGACAATCAAACTGACTGACTCATTTTACTAGACCTTAATTTCTGTTTATACTCCTGCTGCGGAGTTTTCTCTAACAGGGGAGGGGTTGTAGCAATGTCTTTTGCGGGACAGTCCTTGAGAACAATATTCTGGCAATCCTTTGAATCCTGGGAAATGTTCGTTAAGGCGGGTTTCAGTCCATTAAAAAGTTTGACATGAGAAAGGTGTACCCAGCCTTTGCGTCCTTCCAACTTCACGGCTGTACGGGTAGTGAGGAGGACCTGTCGGGGCTCTTTCCATCGAGGCTCCAGCGGACTTGATCTGTCAAAGTTGCGGACCATCACCATGGATCCTGGAACGATTTCATGCGGTGCCACCTCGGTATTGTCTGGAAATGCGGCGGCAACCTGTGAACGACATGAGTTGAGGGCAGACATCAAGGAAGCTAGGTAATCTGTCAGCATATTACTTGAAACATCGGTAATACTTCGGGGTCTAGGAGTACCCCACATATTAGGGGGGCGGCCGAAAACGACCTCATACGGGGACAGACCTGATCTGGAATGTGCGACCATGCGCATATAAAATAAAGCGACTGGCAGAGCTACTAGCCAGTCCACACCTTTTTCTTTACATATTTTGGCGATTCGGACTTTCAGAGTCTGGTTATGTCTCTCAACGAGACCGGCTGCTTCAGGATGGCGTACACAATGGAACTTCCACTGGTACCCTAACAAAAGGGAAACATGCTTCATGAGTTCAGATGAGAATGGCTGGCCGTTATCAGAATATACGACTCTAGGGAGTCCATAACGGGGGAAGAACTCACGAACCAACTGCTTGGCAGTGGTCGCGGCTGTGTAATCTGGGACTGGATATGCTTCTGTCCACCTGGACAAAGCGCATACAACTACAAGGACATACTTGAAACCTCGACATCGCTCCATCTGAATATAATCCATCTGGAGGACTTCAAAAGGGTGGTCAGGAGGCTGGAATCCACCTTGTTCCACCGGGACACTTTTACTTGGATTAAACTGACAACATATCATACAGGTACGGACTTTCTGCTTAGCTGCAGCTCGTAAATGCTTGTTGAACCAAATGTTCTGGATACTGTCTAACATGGCTTTTTCCCCTAAATGTGCTGGACTATGTGCGGTATTAATAATGACTTGAACCATAGAGTCGGGGAGAAACCATGTGGCTTTACCCTTCGTTAACCATCCTTGATCTGTCTGGACCCCTCCTTGTTCGGACCATTTCTTGATTTCTTCGGGAGTAGCATGTAACTGGATATCTATGACATCTTGAGTAGGGTCCTTAACTGTCATGCATGTAGTCGGATCTGGAGTATGTGTCATGTTAACTGGAATGTCTGGAGTCTGTGCTGTAAGCTTGGCTGTGCGATCTGCTAGATCGTTACCCTGGGAAATAATGTCAGTGACCTTCGTATGTGCTTTGCACTTCATGATAGCGATAGACGTCGGTAAGTGTATGGCATCTAACAGAGCTTGAATAAGGAGACCATGCTGAATCTTGGTTCCATGAGAAGTCATGAAACCTCTCTCCTGCCAGAGCACTCCGAAGTCGTGTACAACTCCAAATGCGTAGCGTGAATCTGTGTAAACATTAACTTTCAGGTTCTTGGCGTGTATGCAGGCTTGTGTCAGAGCAACTAGCTCTGCTGCTTGAGCGGACAGAGTATCAATGCGGTATGTCTCAATAACTTTAGTGTCAGTAGTCACTGCATACGCGGCTACTAGTTCTCCTGTACTAGTTCTCATACATGAACCATCCACATAAAGTGTCAGGTCGGGGTCTGGTAACGGAGTATCTGTCAGATCTTGTCTTGGCTTTGTCGTAATGTTAACTACTTCCACACAATCATGTGTGGCAGAATTTGAATTAGCTGATGGTAACAGTGTAGCAGGATTTAAAATGTTGCAGCGTCTGATTTCTATGTGTGGCTGGAACAGTGTCAATTCATAACCTGTTAAACGTGCAATTGTCAAGTGCTGAGTTTGTGTTCGGTTCAGAAGAACTTCTACAGAATGTGGAACTTGTACTGTCAGAGAGTGTCCTAAAACTATGGAATCACTTTGTCTGATAGCTAGTGCTGTGGCTGCAACTGACTTGAGGCACGCAGGCAAAGCCTGGGCGACTGGATCTAGTGTGCTAGAAAAATAAGCACAGGGCTTGTATTGTCCTGCTTGATCTTGTGTGAGAACAGATAATGCTGTACCTTCACGTTCAGTAACGAAAAGTGTAAAAGGCTTACTGTAGTTCGGTGTCGCTAGAACTGGAGCTTGGCATAAAGCTTTCTTTAACTCGTTGAAACTAAGTGTATGTTCAGATGTCCAAGGGAGAACAGTCGATACGGCTGCCTCCTGTGTCGTTAACTGTATCAGTGGTTTGGCTAGAAATGCATACTGAGGAATCCATTGTCTACAATAAGAAGTAAGGCCGATAAAGGCACGTACCTCCTTCTGGGTCTTGGGCTGAGGAAGACTCGCTATTAACTGGATACGGTCTGGTGTCAACTGCCTACCCCTCTTGGACAGTAAGTGTCCTAAGTAGACCACTTGCTGGACACAGAATTGAAGCTTCGAAGGGGACACCTTGTGCCCCATCTCGGCTAGGAAATACAAAACCGTTAGTGACGCTCGCTCGCAATCACGTTCAGAACGGGCTGTGATCAGTAGATCATCGACATACTGGAGCAGGGCAGTGTCAGTTGGCATGTGAATGTTGTCTAGTTGTCTCTTAAGTGCTTGACTGTAAATACTAGGACTTTCTGTGAAACCTTGAGGAGCGCGTGTGAACATATAGCTCCTTCCATTTAAACAGAATCCGAAAAGGAACTGGCTGTCTGGATGAATAGGAACACTGAAAAATGCGTTCTTGAGGTCTATGACAGTGAAGAACGTGGCTTCGGAATCAATGGCTGTCAATAGGGAAGAGATGTCTGGGACAACTGGGTACTGCGGAATAATACATTTATTAAGCTCTCGTAGGTCGATCACTAATCGATATACTGGGGGTGCATTTGGATCAGTACGTTTCATAACTGGAATGATCGGAGAATTGCATACGTTGGAGTCAGTTTCTACAACCACTCCTTGAGCGATGAGCTCGTCAATAATTTTGGATAAGGCTGCTACAGCCTCGGGTGGCAATCTGTACTGTCTGATTCGTGGTAACACTACACCTGGCTTGAGAGTCACACGATAGGGTGTGATTTGCATATAACCTACATCAGTTGGACCTTGCGCCCATAAATGCTGTGGAACATTAGACAGTCTTGAATCAAAATCTCGTAATACATAGTGACCCTTAAAGTCACGTAGGAACAATCGTATTCCCTCTGGGGAACAGCATATAACTGCACCTAACTCTTTCAGTGTTTTAATGCCCAATAGGTTTTCTGGACATGACTTAGTAAGTAACAGATCAGTAGTACGGGACAATGGACCTACTTCTAGAGTGACTGGCTTTGAAATCTCATTTACGATAGGTTTTCCTGAAAATCCAAGGGAAACATTTCTTGAGCCTGAGAGCGGAGCCCCTGGAACTTCGGCATGACTAATTGTGGTCCTACTTGCCCCTGTATCAATCAAAAACTTTCTGTCTTTCCCTAATACTTGACTGTGAACATAGGGACCTTCTTGATCTACAGGTATCTCGATGAGAGGCAAGCCTACCTCCCTCTCTAGGCTGTTTCATGAATACTGCTGGTACTCTGGATACTCAGACTGTGCATACTGGTACATCTGCGATGTAACATGCTGTGTTGCAGCGATAGGCTGCGGTACTGTAACTATCTGTTGTGCATTCTGTGGCTGAGGAGTCTGTGAAACTTGCTCTTGTCTAGGCGGACGTGGTCTTTCCTTAGTCTTACCAGTAGCTATGTTGTGTTTCAGAACTGCACACTCATTTATAAAATGACCTGGCTGTTTACAATAATTGCAGTTCCCTTTAACGGGAGCTGCAGGATGACTGGCTTGATTCGGACCCCTCTTCTGACTGTCTTGAGGAACAGATTGTGCAACTAGTACTTTCATTTTCGTGTCTTTCATACGTTTTCTCTCGTGTTCTTGCTCTTCCCTGATTCTATTCTGGTGGTACTGGAGCATCTGGAGCATCTGGGACGGAGTATTAGCTTGCCAGGTGCTTTCGACTTTCAAAACTCGGTTTTTAACTTGTGGGCTTGAATTCTCGACTAATTTAGTAACAAAAAGGTGAGGGTATGACTCACTACTTGTCTTGAGGCCACTATTGATGCTAAAACATTTTTCAAACCTAGAATAGAAATCACTAATATCTTCCTCTTGTTTCTGTTTACAGGCTGAGATTGCATCCCAGTCTTCTTTTCTAGTTGTCAATAATCTGGGTAAAACTTGAATCAATAATTCTGGTAATTCTTTACATTTATCTCCAAGACCGGTACCTGGTACTCGTGCCTTGTCTTCAGCTTCTAGAGCTGCCCAATCGATCTTTTTCTCTCCCACCTCCCATTCTTTTTCCTTTAGCTTTTCATACACCCCTGCGGGCAACAGGACCTTTAACATTTTAATGATATCTGGGTAAGTGTATTCTCCCATACGGAGCATGTCTTTTAATTCTCTATGGAACCCTGCTGGATCTTTGTCATGACAGGGAATTAATTTCTTCATTTCGAGGAGTTCCATCTTTGTAATCGGGGTGTAAACAAACACTCGTTGCATTTCACCGTCCTCTGTCTTAACTGGATGCACTTCTCGTAACGGGTTCTGTCTTTCCATGTAAAATGGTTTACTTTCTGGGGGTGAGACATGAACAAAATGCGGGTTCAGAAACGTTCTATATTTGTGGCGCTGCTCTAGAATGACACTAATTAAGTCGGTACCTAGACCTTTCCATTAATACTGGAGTAACTCGTTCAGGATATCATGTAGCGGGCCTGGATCAGAGTGCTGACCCTCATACAGAGTAATGAGGTGCTGGATCATATACATACCCACCAGTCGCTGCTCGGCTGGGGGCAATTTCAGAAACATTTGTGCCACTATTTCGTCTGGAAAAGTGGTAGAATCAGTAATCCATCGGACTGCTGATCGGGCTAGTTCCTGTTCATGCATGGTACTTAACTCACTGTAACCGATTCGTGATTTCAGAATGTGATCGGTAGCTTGGAATACTTGTTCTAGGGAACCTTGTTCTGGTGCTGAATGATGGAAAATTGACTTGTGTTCTAGGCGTAAATGGCGATCTGGAAATCTAGATTTTCCTACATACGCTATTCTGGCGGGATTCTCGTCCTCTACCTCTTCAGTATCAGAGTTACTTTCTTTCTCGCTTACTTGTGCTGCTTTACGTTGTTCGTGTATCTTTATTATTTCTCTACGGATTTTCTTGTACATACTCTCCATGGCACTAATGGTATTGTGCTTACCCTCGGCTATATTATCACTCCACTTTGTCAGGGTTTTCATTTCGGCCGGATCTTTAGACGGGTAATCTTGTTCTCTTATTAGACAGTTAATTAAAAACTTTAATATCATACGCTGGATCTCAGCTTTCCTTTGAGACATGGCATCACTAATACTTTCTGGATCATCCCCTGTACGGATGAAACGATATATTCTGTCTAGATCTTCTTTCATATTGGGTAGGGTGACTAGATACTCGGTCACCCTCCTTACGCGTACTGAATATAAAACCATATTATTCTCGCCTGGGACTGGGTCATAGGCACATTCGCCAAGGGCTTGCCTGATTTCTGCAACAGACTTATTACTCTTGGGAGTACGCTGTGATGCTTGAGCATGTAATTCGAGTGCTGATAAACGCTTGCGTGGCGGCGGGGTTTGAGGAGGACCTCCTCCTGCGGCCCCTAGACTAGAATCGTCGACTGATATTCTTCGTGGTGGAGCGGGAAATTGAAATGGTGGCTGGACCGGGGGTACCGTAGCAGGTACTGCATGGGGTGCCCCGGTGTCTGGAGGAGCAGGATGTGCCTGATTTACAGGGACTGGCGGAGCGCGAACAGGATCTGCATATTCAGGGACTGTGTCGTCCAGATAGGACGAAATAAAAATATCAGCTGCGGTCGGTTTGTGACGTAGCTTGGTCGGAACTAATGGTGGCGGGAAATTACTGGATGCCTCCGGGGTCGCTTTTGGCAAGCCCTCGGCAAGAAGAGGATACATACCCTTAATAAGGGCATGCCTCTGTCTGTCTGACTGTTCGGCTTTGACTTGTTCACCTATCTCGATTAATTCTTTTTCTTGGGCTCGCTCTAAGGATTCTCTACTTAATTCTGACTTTCTGATTTCTTTTTCAGTTCTTTTATGAGCTTCTTTACGCCATAACTCGATGGCATCTTTCTGTGACTGTCTGGCTTTCTTTTTCCATAATGCTTCTTCTACTCGCATGATGCATTCGGCATCCCATGTACCCGATACGGGCCATCTATACTTTTCTTCTAACTGTTTGGTATACTCCACCCATAAGTCTAGATACAATATGGCACTTATGCCATGTTTCTGATACATAAAGTGACCTGGACTGTCCCTGGGCGGGACGGGAACTGCTGCTTCCAGCAGACCCTTTCTAGTTTTTAACTGACGTAACTTGGAAAATATGGGCATGACTGAACTGTAATCTAGACACAATACAATACACAATGAACACGATACTTATTCCCCATTCATACCACGACATTAAAATACATGAAAAACATTTAAAATAACAGTTCGAACAGAATACTACCTGGAATACGGAACACAGAATACATGAATTTTCTCGAGAACAGAACTGACTAGAACAGGAACTAGATGCACTGCTGAAACAGTACGAAACTTACCGGTCTCATAAAGAGACACGTCAGGACCCGCATCCACCGAAGTGGACACTTCGTTTGTGGGACTGTGTACCACCAACCCGCAGACCAGAGTCAATTAAATTGACCCTGTCTAGATACTACCCCAGTAATGGTACTCACCGGGCAGCAAGAACGGAAGGCCTCAGACTGGACTGGACTGCTACGACGACGGACGACAAACTTCAGACTTCGGACTTCAGTTACGGGTGGACCTCCGGATACCTCGGACCTTGGACTCTTGGCTTGGGCTCTGGTCGGGACTCGCCGCGTTCCTCCACCGTCTCGTCTGGATGCTGGACCGCCTCCTCCGTCTCCTCCGTGGGCCTGAGGGATACTTGAACAGAAATATCTGCCACTGCGCAGAAGAGTTCCGTCACGACTGCAGAGGGTCAGGGGGTCGGCGTGGCTTCACCGACGCGTGGGGAAAGGGCAAGTCCCTATTCGGGCGCCATTATGTGGTAAATAAATAAATAATACCCTATTTTTGACTAGACATATATCATAACAGATAGCTCAATAAATAAGAGTCAAGATTCGAGGTAGTAGGAGTTTTGCAGGTTTAATACAGCATAAGGACAGGAACAGGACAACCTGCATAGGAATAGGATGACAGGGCCCAGCAGCTGCTGGGGCTGGATCTGGGATGAGCGCGCTGGCTTTTAATAACAATACATGAGCATATATACATAACGCAAACACATAGCATTACATTGCAGTAGGCGTAGCAGTGGGTGGAGCAATAGGTGTGACGCGTAGCAGTCGCGAAAGATAAAGGCAAAAGTAGGTGTAACTGGGCATATACATAGACATGTGGTGCAGACGTAACAGGATATGTCATGAATGGGGCGGAAACCATGGAGGGGGCTACCTGAGGAGCCGGGACCTCTAACCTGATGGTGCGCGCAAACTAGCAATGACGTATCACTAGGAGAAGCTGGGGGCTATGAACTCTGTGCTGGGAGCAGAGACTGAAGTCTGGAGGGTCGGAGCGACATGTACCTAAACCCTATCTAATATCTGATGTTTAGGGAACATGTTGATATGGACTAGAAGTTAGGAGGGGAAAGGCTAACTTGATTCTAAGACTGGACCATGCATTATTCTACATGTAGTGCGTGATGAAGAATATGAAGAATATGAAATGACCATTAAATGCAGTATTTCTCTAACGTGGAGACGTGAAGGCTAGATAATGACGGAAACTATTGATGCAGTTCAGTAGCTTAGGAATGCAGAGAAGGAGGACTGAACTGATAACTGGAATCATAACATATTCTTGGCAGACTCAGAGACTGAGCCAGGCTGGGCCGGGCACTGCGAGGCAGGAAGTAAGTGAAGGGTCGAGGATACAGGTGGGGGCTGTATCCCTCCTCAGCGAGGCTTCAGGAGACAGGAGCTGAATCTGGTGTCCGGGCCCTTTTGAGGCCTAGAAACGGGGACTTTATAATGGAATAACGTGCACACTGAGAAACGTGGCAACGTAGCTTTACATAGGCCTGATATTCGTAGTATTCACGAGGACTGGAAACTGGCATACTAGAGGGGGACACAACTGTAATTGCGTCATTAATCAGACATGGGGAATGCATATGCATATTTAATCATGCACACATAACATATGATGGATGACACGTAGGGACACAGAACATGACAAAATTTACTTTTCCACAAGAGAATCAGCAAAACCCAGGAGGAAAAGGCAAGAACTCTTATGGAAATTTCCCGTGCAGGGTACTGTCCAAGACAGTCTCACTTGACTGTTGGTTGCAAACAAATAGGTGTCCACATCCTTAAGTAACAACCTGTTGTTGTAGTAAAAGGTGCAGGTACATCTTTAATAGAGCTGATGATTCTCAGTTGCTGCTCCGGCGTAATTTTCTCATTGTGTGGAAGCCATGCTCTCACGAGCTAAGTCTGGCACAACTACTGAGGTGTCAGCTGCTAACAGTTTCTGGTACAGGTCGTTCATCAAAGTTGAAGGCAATGACATGTGGCCCAGACATTATCATACACTCTATCTTCTAGAACATAAAGTATACATTTGAGTTTGTTGATAAAATTTCAATGAAATTAATTTGCAAAATGTCAGTCTCTCAGCTTGAACAGGCTCTTGAAATAAAAGTACCATTGATGGAAGCAGAGCCATTGATAAACACAGTTGTACGTTTGGGCCCAGCCATATCCTCCCCCTCTTTGTTTCCACACATCAAACTTGAAAACAAGACTTTTGCTTCACATATTGCTGCTCAAAATAGTTATCAAGCACTTCACATTCAATGTACAGTGGTATTGTTGCAAGTAGGACTGGGTGTAGGTTTTGTAGTGCCACTAAGCACACTACGCAGAATTTTGAAAAAATGTGTGGAAAACAAGGGCACGTCCTGAGGGTCCGTGTGCCCGGGACAGGGGTCCCTCGTGCCTGGGCAGACTCCCTGATCTCCCTTGCCTGGTTGGGTTGGAAAGCAGGGACCGGCCCAGGGGCCTGGGTTTGGGAGCCCCCGTCCTATGGCCTGCCAAGAGTCCATCTGACCGGGACAAGGGTCCCTGATGCAGAGCCCCGGAGACCTGCAAGGCTCCCGGGCAGTCCTCTCCCGGGCGGCTGGGCCCCAGGACTGTTTTTGGGCATTCCCATGCCTGAGGCCCAGCATGGGTTTTCGGAGCCCCCTGAGCCCTGCAGCCCCGGAGCCCTGCAGCCCCGGAGACCCTGAAGCCCCGGAGCTCTGCAGCCCCGGAGCCCTGCAGCCCCGGAGGCTTGCAGCCCCAGAGCCCTGCAGCCCCAGAGCCCTGCAGCCCCCGAGCCCTGCAACTCCGGAACCCTGCAGCCCCGAGCCCTGCAGCCCACGAGCCCTGCAGCCCCGGAGCCCTACAAGGGCAGGCGGGGTGGGAGCCCTCCTGTGAAGGCTCGGGTGGGCAGCTGGGAGTCCTTTCGATCCTGGCCATTTGGTCGCACCTTTCCCATGGGCCTTCTGGTCCCACGCAATGCTTTCCAATGGGGCACCAGATGGCCGTGCTTCCCTGGAAGTCCCGATGAGGTGCCATTCACCTCCCCAATCCCAGTGAGGGCTCCAGGAGGTTAGGCGCCTCCATGCCCTAGGTCCCTTCCGTCACTCAGTGCGCGCAGGTTCCAAGAAAGAGAGGAAGCCTTCCTCCGGATTACTAGGGATAGGGTATGCCCAGACACTCCTCCCGGGCTGGCGGTTCTCTGCCGGGGACCACATGGACTATGCCTGGGCAACACCTCCCTAGGCGTCCGGGGCTTCCTCCTTCAGGCCAATGGCATGGCCGAGTGCCCGGGACGGGCTTAATGGGACCCGGGCAGTCCTCCCCCGGGCAAACGGGGCTCCCTCCTCCAGGCCAAAGGCATGGTTGAGTGCCCGGGACAGGCTCCACAGTTCCAGGACAGTCCTCCCCAGGCTTCCGAGGTTCCCTCCTCCAGGACAACGGCAAAGCAGAGTGCCCGGGACGGTCACTCCGTGGGTCCCGGGTAGTCCTTCCCCAGGCATCTGGGGCTCCCTTCTCCAGGCCAACAGCATGGTAGAGGGCCCGGAACAGGCTCCATGGGTCCTGGGCAGTCCTCCTTACAGGCATCCGGGGCTCCCTCCTCCAGTCCCACCGCATGGCAGAGTGCCCGGGATGGGCTCCATGGGTCCCAGGCAGTCCTCCCCGGGCATCCGGGGCTCCCTCCTCCAGGCCAACGGCATGGCCAAGTGCCCGGGACTGGCTCCATGGGTCCGGGTCCCGGGCAGTCCTCCCTCCAGGAGTCCGGGGCTCCCTCCTCCAGGACAACGGCATGGCAGAGTGTCCAGGATGGGCTCCATGGGTCCTGGGCAGTCCTCCCCCGGGCATCCGGGGCTCCCTCCTCCAGGCCAACGGCATGGCAGAGTGCCTGGAACAGGCTCAATGGGTCCCGGGCAATCCTTCCCCGGGGCGCCCGGGGCTCCCTCCTCCAGGACAACGGCATGGCCCGGGACGGGCTCCATGGGTCCCGGGCAGTCCACCCCTGGGCGTCTGGGCCTGAGAGCTCTGGTGGTCTTCCCCATGTCTGAGGCCCAGCCAGGGTCCCCGAGCCCTGCCCTGCGTGGGCAGGCAGGAGCCCTACCGCGAAGGCTCGGGGTGGGCATCTGTGAGTCCTTTCGATCCCTGCCATCAGGTTGCCCCTTTCCCCTCAGCCATCTGATCGCATGCAATGCTTTCCAATGGGCCGACCAGATGGCCAGGCTTCCTTGGAAGTCCCGATGAGGTGCCATTCACCTCCCAGATCCCAGCGAGGGCTCCAGGAGGTCGGACCCCTCCTCGACCTGTGTCTCCTCCGTCACTCTGTGCGCGCAGGTTCCAAGAAAGAGAGGTAGCCTTTCTCCGGATTACTAGGGGCAGGGTATACCCGGACACTACTCCCGGGCTGACGGTTCTCTGCCGGGAACCAGATGGGCTAAGCCTGGGCAAAACCTCCCCCGGCGTCCGGGGCTCCCTCCTCCAGGACAACGGCATGGCCCGGGACGGGCTCCATGGGTCCCGGGCAGTCCACCCCTGGGCGTCCGGGCCTGAGAGCTCTGGTGGTCTTCCCCATGTCTGAGGCCCAGCCAGGGTCCCCGAGCCCTGCCCTGCGTGGGCAGGCAGGAGCCCTACCGCGAAGGATCGGGGTGGGCATCTGTGAGTCCTTTCGATCCCTGCTTTCCAATGGGCCGACCAGATGGCCAGGCTTCCTTGGAAGTCCCGATGAGGTGCCATTCACCTCCCAGATCCCAGCGAGGGCTCCAGGAGGTCGGACCCCTCCTCGACCTGTGTCTCCTCCGTCACTCTGTGCGCGCAGGTTCCAAGAAAGAGAGGTAGCCTTTCTCCGGATTACTAGGGGCAGGGTATACCCGGACACTACTCCCGGGCTGACGGTTCTCTGCCGGGAACCAGATGGGCTAAGCCTGGGCAAAACCTCCCCCGGCGTCCGGGGCTCCCTCCACCAGGCCAACGGCATGGCCGAGTGCCCGGGACGGGCTCCATGGTTCCCGGGCAGTCCTTCCCGGGGCGTCCGGGGCTCCCTCCTCCAGTCCAATGGCATGGCAGAGTGCCCGGGACGGGCTCCATTGTTCCGGGGCAGTCCTCCCACGTGTGCCCGGGGCTGCCTCCTCCAGGCCAACGGCATGGCAAAGTGCCCCGGATGGGTTCCATGGGTCGCGGGCAGTCCTCCACTGGGCATCTGGGGCTCCTTCCTCCAGGCCAACTGCATGGCAAAGCGCCTGGGATGGGCTCCATGGGTCCCGGGCAGTCCTCCCCCGGGCCCGAGAGCTCCGGTGGTCCT
The DNA here is from genome assembly GCF_964261635.1 of Lissotriton helveticus. Taxonomy (NCBI): domain Eukaryota; kingdom Metazoa; phylum Chordata; class Amphibia; order Caudata; family Salamandridae; genus Lissotriton; species Lissotriton helveticus. The sequence goes on from NC_136061.1 coordinate 1,790,075,674, forward strand.
CCCCGTGCCTGAGGCCCAGCTGGGGTCCCCGAGCCCCCAAGACTTGCCCTGCCTGGGCAGGCAGGAGTCCTACCATGAAGGCTCGGGGTGGGCAGTGGGGAGTCCTTTCGATCCTGGCCATTTGGCCGCACCTATCCCCTCAGCCATCTGGTTTCACGCAATGCTTCCTAATGGGGCGACCAAATGGCCGGGCTTCCCTGGATGTCCCGATGAGGTGCCATTCGCCTCCCCGATCCCAGCGAGGGCTCCAGGAGGTCGGGCGCCTCCGCGTCCTGGGTCCCCTCCATCACTCGGTGCGTGCGGGTTCCAAGAAAGAGGGGTAGCCTTCTTCCGGATTACTAAGGGCAGGGTATGCCCGGACACCCCTCCCTGGCTGGCGGTTCTCTGCCAGGGACCAGATGGGCTATGCCTGGGTAACACCTCCCTAGGCTTGGCCGAGTGCCCAGGATGGGCTCCATGGGTCCCGGGCAATCCTCCCCCGGGCGTCCGGGGCTCTCTCCTCCAGGCCAACGGCATCGCCGAGTGCCCGGGACTGGCTCCATGGGTCCCAGGCTGGGACCGGGCCCAGGGCTTGAGCTCTGTCCGGCGGTCCCCGGGGTGCGTGAGCCCCCCATCCTGCAAGCCAGCTGAGGGTCCGGGCGCTATTGACGGGGGTTCACCGGGCCCCAGGGAGGTTCTCCTTGGCCTGGCAAGGGTTTGGAAGCTGGCCCCGGGCCTGGGGTTCGTCTTGCGACTGGCGGGCCCCGGGGTGCGGGTATGCCGGACCCTCCTCCCTGGCTGGCGGTTCTCTGCCAGGGACCAGATGGGCTATGCCTGGGCAGCACCTCCCTAGGCATGGCCGAGTGACCGGGATGGGCTCCATGGGTCCCGAGCAATCCTCCCCCGGGCGTCCGGGGCTCCCTCCTCCAAGCCAACGGCATGGCTGAGTGCCCGGGACTGGCTCCATGGGTCCCAGGCAGGGACCGGGCCCAGGGCTTGAGCTCTGTCTGGCGGGCCCCGGGGTGCGTTAGCCCCCCATCCTGCAAGCCAGCCAATGGTCCGGGCACTGGGGACGATAGTCCACTGGGGCCCAGGGAGGCTCTCCCCGGCCTGGCTGCTTTCAGAAGCAGGGACTGGGCCGGGGAGCAGGGGTGGCAGGCCTCATCCACTACGTGTCAGAGCGGAGTTTTCTGCCCACCCCTAGTTGCAAGCATGATAGATACACAACTGGTAGTTACAGTTTTTTTTGTTTTGCAGTCAGCAAATACATTGCCTATATGACGTATGAGCAGCAAATTTCGTCTTAGATGGTAAAAACAGAGCTGTTTGATGGTCACATTTAAATTGTTCATTGTATATTGTATGTCCATCGTATATGAGAATACATTTACTAACCTCCAAAATCATTTTGGTCATCAGTTTAAATATCAACGTTCATTATTTGTGTAATGCAGCAGGACTATGTTCATGACTTTTATTCAACTTCCTTAGCACTTATTTTACACTTGTCAAATGTACATCCTCCACTAGTTTTTGTGTAGTGCAAATAGCATACAAACCTGCTAAGTGCCATGCTTGTCACACAAACAGGATCCAGTCATGCAAATCTGGTCGTAGTTTTAGTGTGAAGTTTGACAGCTAATACATAGTCATGAAATGCATCACAAATAAACAACGTAGCAAGGTTCGAAGTTGTATGTCTCTTGTATATGGTTAACAAGGTCAGTTCATATTTTCTCAGTCATGCATCTGTCAGGTGATTCATTTTCATAATTTTTATTAATGTTTATGTTACATGGTGGACATTTGAAACCTATTGGTGAGCTAAGACAATACTCAATCATGGTGAAGGGAGCTGGGGCATAAGTGTCAGGAAAATTGAGATAATACAGAGAAGCTATTGGCAGCTAACCCCTCTCCTCTCTTAGTTGTTTGAAGCACAGGCCATTCATTAACAAAACATGGGGTTACCAAACATTTTTTCCTATTAAAACCTCATTGACTTGTATTTCGTCAAAGCAGGTCACACGTGTATCTATCCTGAGAAAGATAAAAAAACATACCTTTGGCATGTGTGTGAAAATGGACATTATAGAAATGCATAAATTAAATTGCATGCTTGGCAAATAAGGTCACTTGTGCCATCCTGGTAAATAAAAACCAGATATATTTTTGGTGCCAATTTGTAGAACATTTGGATGAGAAGGGCACCTGACCCCAGTTATCATAGATGCCAAATGTATGGTGATGAATGGGTGGGCTCCCCTACCCACCAGTGCCAGCTGATGTGTATTACCTTCTGTAAGCTGACAGTATCCCTAGGTCGGGAACAACATCAGATACTTGCCCATAATTTGTATAAGTATTTGTTAATTTTTCTGTACCAAAACACATTATATTATTAAGGATAGCAATTCAGGAACTTGTGCACAATACATTATTTTCAATCATGTTGCTTCCACATAGAACACACAGGGGGATATTCTCAAGAACGTGCGATAATCATCGCCAAAATCGGTTAAAGCAATCTTTCATATCACCGTCTATGGCAGGAAAACAACTCTGTGTTAACGTCCTATTCACAACGCAGCGGTAACATGCAATAGTTACCCGATAACGCATCAAATGTCCAAGATAAAAGTCCCTTGACAACGATAAAAATCGAAACCCTAAAGTGAAAAAGCTTGCGATGGGAACAACTGCGATAAAAAATCCAGCGAGAAGCAGCGCCAGCCTGCAAGTCCCACAAGTCAGTTGGCCAAATCACTATAAAAGTGGCAACCAAAAACAAAAACAAGACCCAAACAAATGCGAAGCACCATGGAGGAACCGGGGCAAGTACAGAGGACAACCAAAACCCCACAAGCTCCACGGAGGACCACTCTTGGACCATATTTGGGGAGGCGGTGGCAGGAGTTTGGGGACCGGACACTGCCCAATATGACCTGAGCCAACAGCAACAGGGTGAGTAACGACCAGGGACAGGGGGACGGGGGGAGATAGGCACAATGGCACACATGCACAAGTAAGTATAGCACATCTGTGGATAAACCATGACCAAGAGTCACAACTCCGACCAAGAGCCCAATTTACCCAAGTCTGCAACATCTCAGCACTGTATAAGCACAGTAGTTAAAGGCACACAGCCTGAAAGGTATAAGGGCCAGCCAAATCAGAGCTGAAGGGGCAACTCACCCACAATGCAGCACACCCACAGAAGATGCAGAGCAGCCCAACATTGACAACAATGTGGTACAAACTGCAACACTTTCACAATAAAACAGAGGACACCACTGCTGCCGCTTGTGTGCAGAAAATGGCCATTCATATTTGGCATAGCAGGAAACTGTGAGATGACAATGTACAAGTACAACCTGTCATCCCTGATAGAGTAGAAATGCCAAGTTTCCCGCTTCAAAGAGGCGTCTCCTCATAAACAGTCACAATGTACAGTGCCATGCAGTCTGACAGTAAACTTGTACAATGTGTGAACACAATGTCAAGCTGCATTTCCCCTTCACATAGCAGAGGGAAAATCAACACCTCCTACAGAGCAGACCCAACAACTCAGCACTGATGATGAAGAGTGCCTTCCCAACATCTGCACCAACGCACTCCAACAGTTCAGGGACAGCTCTGGCACCCGAATTCCAGGAGCAGGGCAGCCCAGCTGCATCCATGAGACCCCGCCCCCTGCACCGATCACATGGCAGGAAACACCCACCACCATGGCTGTCTCCCAGGACCCCCATGACCAACACATGGCCTTCCAACACCATATGATAGGGTTCCAGGAGGAGCTGTCTGACCAGCTGTGGGTGGGGTTCGACCTCATGACAGCCAAACTAGATGCCATACGTGGGTGTCTAAGTCCCATCGGGGACCACTCACAGTCCCTAACGGATACTCACTGTCCGCTCCTTGCTCTACATCAAGCCATGGCTGACACCGCTGAAGTTATGACTCTGAGACAAGAACAACTATCTAGACAGAGTGGCCCCAGCGATGTCAGCAAGTGGTTGCATCACATGCGAATGATCATGGAGAACATGGACCGGATGCAAGCCTCACAAATGGCTGCCATGGCTGCACACCGGCAAGATGTAGCTGTGATCTTCCATGCCCTGCAGATCGTCGTCATGGCATTGCCACCACAAGGCCTGGCGCAGATAAATCCTGGTGCTACTACTACATCCACATCTCCTCCCCCTGAAGTGTCAGTGCCACACTGTGCGGCAGGTTTTCCACCTCCGTCCCCTGATGTGTCAATGCCACACAGTGATGCAGACAAAACACCACCACCCACATGTGAGGCACCTGACACATCAGAGGATGAAGATGATCATGAATCTGGCTTTGTGGCTAGGATGAAGTAGTAGCATTCATTTCTGCCATATGGCCAGGTTCAGCTTGGTTCTGCCCTCTGCATCAAGCCCTGGAATAACACCTCCCACTGTCCCCCTATACACTGAGCGACACTCACCTTGGACCTCGACATGGACTGCCATATTTAGTTTGCTTACCAATGACACAGCAATCACACTGCGGACTGTAGTCTTCAACTCCCTATGATCTTGTCAATCCTGAAAGGACACTGGCTGGCCCTCCACAGGCCAACAATGTAAAGTGGGGTTTGCATGGCCCTGTACTTGTCCAGCTTCAACACTCCACTGAATGTGCATTAAACATTCATATTCACACAGATGTGTCATGTCTATGATAATTCAACTGTGGAAGTATGGATGAATATAGGGACAGTGATTCCCCCTTACGTCCTTGTTGCTCATGTTGTGGGACTTGAGTCACAGTGTGCAACATTACCGATTGCGGACCCCCAGATGGCAGAGTCCAGGCACTGGAGACAAGGTTGTTGGAAGCCTGTTTGGTCCCTGTCAGGAGGCCATTGAAGTCACTCTGGGGTTCTGGGTTTAGAGTTGCAAGTCCAGTCGTTCCCACTCAGGCAAGAGGACAGCAGGTGAGCAGAGCTGGAGGGCAGTCCTTCAGGGCAGCAGTCCCTGCAGGGTGTCATTTCTTTCAACAGCATATCAGTCCTCCTTCTTGGAAGTCTTCCATAGGTCCAGAAGTGTGCTGAAGAGTTAGGTCTAAGGGTTCAACATGTATTCCTAGTGCGCACTTTGAAGTGGAGGAAGCTTCTAGAGGTGTCCACCCCTGAGGTCCCGGGCACCCTCTTCCTTCCTGTCCTCGCTCCAGCTTTCCTGGGTCACAAAAAAAGACTTCTTGAAATGGCAGTCTGAAACTACACACACAGAAGCTTCAATAGCAGGCCTGAGATGTTTAAAGTGCTAACTAACTGGGTGGCACAAGCTGTGCTGCAAGCCTACTATTCTGCCATGTTTTAAACAGAGACCACAAGCACTTGAGCACTGGTTAGCAGTGGCAGAGTGCACAGAGTCCTAAAGCCAACAAAAGTGAAGTCAGCAAAGGAGGGTTACAGGGAAAAAGTTAAGGGAGACCCACACCAAGGATATTGGGTCTAAAACTGTGATTGACTAAAAGTCCTAGAATACAATGCTTGACATACAACGAAAGCACACAGAGCAACATGAAAACCGAAAAAACATGTGAATATTACAATATATATGTTCAGACTCCCCAGCCACTCTAAGCAGTTTTGGTATGGATTCTGCTATATAAAATAGAAATGTGAAAACAACTGAAAGCCCAAGCGAAGGTTAACAGAGGATCAGCTCTAGGTCTTCTTTAACTCTCTAAGATTCTGCTTTCCTCCCACATGCTTTTCTCATTGGCCAAAATAAAAGGTACAGCATATGAGAGAATGCGAGTTCAGAATGGGTGCTGCAAAAATAATTGTGTTTGTTTTAATTGACTATAATATTGCTCTATGCACAAATGCAGGACACATACATGTAGGGTACACATGACAAGTGACTTGCCTCTTAGTTCAGACATGTTTTTGTCAGGTTGAGACGGGAGGCCAGGAATGTTTCTAAGTTCATGTTTGAACAATATCACTTTTAATAAATACCTTCTAGTGAAGTAATATATTCAGATGTACTAAGGTGAAACACCTCTTCATGGAAAAGAAATGCAACATTTTGAGGTTTGAAGAGAGTGTTTTTTATATGATTTTTATGTCAAATATATTTATGGATTAACTAGTATAAAGACTATTACAGCCAGACAGACTCTTGGCTCAGCTCTTCTTATTAATTTGCTGGCTCGCCCACCACTAATATAAACCAGCCTGTCAAAATACTTTATTTCGATCACACAGATCAACAAAGTAAAAAGAATAACAACAATACTCATAATACAAAAAGAGGTAAAAACAGATCAGCTGGTATCAGTAAAGAAGATGCAGTGTTAAAATTAAAAAATCCATTGTGTGAGCAAGGCACATTTACAATAAAGAGGCCCAAACAATAATTCCACTAAGCACATCCCTACATTATTTGCTAGGATGAAGGTGAAGGCTACGCCACAGCTACCACATTTTATTGACACTCAGAGCAACTTATCCAGATTGCCATGAGAAATTCTGTCATGCCAAAAACATTAAGCCAATGTGTACTGGTGCTCAGAATTCGAAAATCAATCTGGTGGCTCCTAGGACCCAGATTCTTGCAAAGTGGAACAATTCATTGTTTCCAAACTCTACTGTACTAAGGGCAAAGAGCAATACATGTGCCAATAATTCTTTTCCCCCACCACATGCAGGCATTGATCATCACCCTCTCTCACTGCAGACCTAATTAAAAGTGAAGGATTCCTCAAATCATGTAATCAGTACACTGATCAGGGTCCACAAGGGGGGTCTTTAGATTTGAGTTCTAGTGGGGGCACAATAGGACACACAGATAGAAATATATACACACACACACACTCAATATGGAAGAGGGACTACAATTGTACATCAGATGAGGGGCACTGAAAGAACTAAATGACAGTGCTCATCAACATAGAAATACAATTAAATGCAGCTTTTAACCCATTTGGTCCTGGGGACATGATAGACACATCCTCAGCACTACTGCTCGGGTGCTGAGACATGTCAGCACACCCTAGCACCCACCCAATGGGAAGCGCTGGTGCTCCCCCTGTGCGTTCACTCCCCACATGCTCACACCAGGAATGTTAGCCAAAATCATCATAACTGGAAGCCATTTGCATTTTGGCAAATCGTGGGGCCAGAACCTTGAAAAGGTAGGTCCGCTTCTCAGGAAAAGATCTGGGTTGAAGGGGCATACCGGGGGAAAGGAAAAAGCTTTTATTTTCCCGGTGTCTCTCTTCAGTGACTTTCTGCTGTGGGATCCTGGCAGGGACTGATATCGAGCCACACAAATGCAGACATTATACACCAGGGATGTCTTTTTGGTGTGGGGAGCGGGCCTTGGGCAAGTGTTGCTTCCCAAAAAATATGGCCCTTTGCAATGGTTGTCTCTGTCCCCTTTTAGACTGATCTGCCCCACTGGGGGTGTGGAAGGAAAGCCACTAGACACCAGGGATTGTGCTGATTATGCATTGTCATGGAGGAAGACCCCTTAGGCAAGGGTTGCTCCTGCAGTGGGACAATGTCCCTTTGTTTATGCCCCCAGGGACATCTCAGCCATTTTTTATGCCGTTCTGCCCCTGGGTGGGTGGAAACACACTACAAACTAGCGATTTACCATTTTTGCATTTTGAGGAGCAGAACCTTGGGAAAGGGTTGCTCCCTAAAATATTAGGGAATTTGTTTTCATCATTTCACCCCTTCTCAAGGGGGAGATCAGCCAAATTTGAGGCTGACCTGCCCGAAGGGGGGTGGAAAACCACTAGACACCATGGATTTTATTAAACATGTGTTGTACATGTATGTTAGAGAGTGGCTCCTGGGGCAAGGGTCTCACCCATTTTTTAGTACATGTTTTGACCATTTTCCACACCCCCTGGGAGCAGATCAGCCGTTTCTAGGCAGATCTGCCCGCAAAGGGGCAAAAAAAACATTGGGTAAGGGTCACTCACCATATTTAGGGACCTGCTTTCCACCCCACCCCACCTCATGGACATTTTGTAGACCAATCTGCCCCAGCAGACAACTTACTAAACATCAGTGTTTATATGTTGGCAGAACAGCCCCTTGGTTAAAAGTAGCTCCCCACTATTGCCCACACATATCTACAGCGCCAGGACACTCGGGTAGAGTAACAGTGCGCTTTACAAGTATCCCAAAAAAAAAATATCCTTTGTTGTTTGCTCTTCCTGGGGGAGATCAAACCCCTCCTTATGGGAGGGACAGAAAACCACTCGACACCAGGTAATATGTCTCTGTGTGTGCCTGTGAACTGGAGTTTGGCTGGCGGCGTGTGTGTACTGATATTTGGCTAGCGGTGTGTGTGTGGACTGGTGAAACGCTGGCATTTGGCTGGAACTAGGGGTTTTGCTGGTAGTATGCATGGACTGGATTCTGGCTGGTGATGTGTGTGGCTGGTATTTTGGATGGTGGTGTGTGTGAACTGGTGCTTGACTTGTGGCTAGGGCAAGGGCCATTCCCTCTGATGTACCAATTTCTTGCCTTTGCTTTGTGCCCCCTTTTGGAGCAAAATAAACGTTTTTGATGCGAATCGGCCCCTAGGGGCAGACTTCATAGTATTTCATAATGTGCACTGTTTTATTTCTTCTCATAATTCGCATTTGTAATCTTAATTGTTTTTTTCTCCTTTTTATTGTAATGCAAAGCATTTGATTTCCTTGGAGGCGACTCTAGCTTGCTCGTAGATCTGCAGTTAGTGCAGTTGCAAGTGTTTGGTAAGGAAACATTTTTGTAATGTTTACTTTAGATGAATATTATTACCTTGCTTTAATTTTTTGTTTTATCAGTTGTAAAATGGGAAATTCATGAACTTCAAAATACTCCACTCTGTCCAAAGGTGCTCTTGATAAGAAGTCAGCTGCCTTGTTATGGTCTCCCGCAATAAACTTCACTTTGAAGATGAAGCTTTCTAATCCAAACACCCATTTGGCAATCCTGGGTGTGCAACTGGAAGCCCCCTTCGAACTGAAAATGTATACCAACGGTTTGTGATCCGTTTGAATGGTGAATTTAATGCCCCATAGGTAGAATTTAAAGTGTCTCACGGCCCAGAAACAGGCTAGTGCCTCCTTTTCTATTACTGAATAGTTTCTTTCTGCACTACTCAGGGTATGAGAGGCGAAAGCAACTATTCTCTATTTGCCTGCGATGACTTGGGGCAGGGTAGCACCTAAACCTTTACTACTGGCGTCCGTGGTGAGGATGGTTCTCCTTGAAGGATCATAGTTACACAGGTATGGAGCAATAAAATAGCTGACTTGATGGCCTCAAAAGCACTCTGGTGTACATCTAACCATTTGAATTGGGCATGACTCTTGGTGAGATCTCTGAGGTTTCCAGCAATGTCCGCAAAGTTTTTGGCATACTTTGCCATATACTCTGCTAATCCAAGGAAAGACAGCAGTTCTTGCTTGTTCGTGGGAGCTTGGGGTTTTTCTATGGCCTCCAAAAGGCTGAGCTTTGGACGGAACCCTTCCTTGGATATAGAGTGCCCTAAGTAATCTACCGACTCCACTCCGATCTTGCATTTCTTTTCGTTGAGCGTGAGGCCTGCTTCTTTGAATTTATCCAGAACCGACTTGAGATAGATATCATGTTTCTCTCTAGTAGCACCATATACCAGAACATCATCTTGGAAGCATATGGTATGAGGAATGCCTTCCAAAATGTGCTTCATGATCTTTTGAAATACCGCAGCCGAGGATGCCAATCCGAACTGCATGCGGAGGAACATAAAGGAGCCTAAAGGAGTGGTAAACGTTGTCAGTTCTCTTGACTCAGGATGAAGTTCCACCTGGTGGTAGGCGCTTGAAAGGTCTAGAACACTAAAGCAACTTGCCTCCCCCATGGTGCTTAATGCTTCGTGGATGCGGGGAAGTGGGAATCTTTCCACTATGATGTTGTCATTAAGGTCTCTGAGGTCTATGCATAATCTTATACTGCTATTATCGGCCTTCTTAGCTATCACCACTGGGGAAACCCATGCACTGCAATCTACAGGCCTGATCACTCCCAGTCATATCAAATAAATTGAGGGAGCGACTTCAACTTCACAAAATGTATCACAGGGTCAAAAGGTGTTGATTCCCAAAGTTTTTCTTTGTTTATATGTCCAAGTATGATGACAGTTTCTTCATTGAATTGCAATGTTTTTTTAGAAAAATAAAATTCAACCGTTAACCAATCATTGAACAGTCGACGTGTTTCGTCCTGAGGCGGACATCATCAGGGCTGTTGAAAAACAAATATAGAACAAAAGGGAAAATCATTAAATGACCTTTACAATATATTCTGTAATATCACAGTTTATATATTCCCCTAATTATGCCCAAAGCATTACATAATTTATACTAATTCAATTACACCTGCCTAGTTCACAATCTAATGTTGATGCAATGTACAATTTGTCAACCAAAACAATATGTTCCCTATTACAGAACTCACATAATTTTCAAATATATTAAATGCCTACCTCTCAGTATTTACTATTCACAGAAACAGATTTCTTCTTCACAGTGTTATATCAAAATGTTAGGCAGCAATTAACGGTCTGGAAGGAAACAATGACATTAAAATACACGATAAGTACAAATATTATCTCTGATTCGGTTTCAACATCCTATTATACAGTGGCAAGACTACAATGTAACTTTAACCAGTATAGCGCCTATTTATAAAAAGTCCATCTCCCCAACCTTATGTCCTATGAGACTCTATGTGCCCTCCATAAGGTTCATATATAAGCGAGGTATTGTCCCCTTTTTATATCGTTCAGTATAATCCCTATGGAAAAACACGTCTATTTCACTCACATTCAGAGAATACTGGGAATATATATACCCTAAACTAGGTTCAAAGTTCATTGTTAATCGAGTATTCTCACCTATATGTACCAGTAAGATCAGTAGTAAGACCTCAACTTCCCTTCCCACGTTCTGTGGCCTCTGTAATAATTCTCTAGTAAAATACATAGAAAAAGGTCTATAAATCAACCAATATTATAAACCCCCATGTCCTGACTCGCCATTGCTACCTGTATTACAACCACGACAAGCAGCTTACCACGTCCTTTCACTGTAGTTCCGTGCTACATCACTATAGATTATTGGGCATTCCACTCTAACGATTCTGCAAAAATATATTTATAGGAGCTATAATCAAAAAGGCATGCTTATAAATCCATAAAATCATGCAAATACTCCCCAAAATGATCATGGTATCTTCACCTGATCACACGAGTTTCAGTATATCCGATCCTATTAAGACAAAAAGAAAAGAATTCCCCTATCATTCAAACGTTCGAAAACAAATATCGAAACAATCAAACTGAAGTTTCCTCGCTAACTGTCCATTACCTGTTCAAAAAGTCTCCAAAATCTAGTTGCGGGAAGTCTCGGTCGGCGACATCGTGCATCTTGTCAAGCCTGTGTGCAACTCCCTCTCTCAAGTTGCCGGTATTTCAAGCATTCATCCACCAATCAGCGAGTATTCCCAGTTCGTGTAGAAACCCATTAGGTGAGGTTTCCACCCTGGTCCGACTTCTTACATATCCGCCCGATCAGTTCCTAGCCACTTCACTCGATAGAGTGTTTCCGGTTTAGCTAGATGGCCAATCAGTATGCCGAACGTAATCTGACTTGTTGCATATCCGCCCAAGCAGTTCCTTATCCCCTAACACGATAAAGTGTTTCCAGTTTAGACTTCATGACCAATCAGTATGCCGGACGCCATCTACCTATTAAAAGTCAACCTTGAAAGGTTAACAGTTCCATTTCTGGTCTGCTAGTAAACAAAAATTCCAGGCTATGCCGCCGTCACATCCCCTGAACCGTATCTCGTTAGCTGATAACACATAAACCTATTCGACCAATCAGCAGATCCTAGGCTCAAGTACACAACGACCCGCTCAACCTCATCGTATATTAAGACGCAGAAAAAGTACTAGATATCAATATCATACGGAATTCATCATTCCCAATATATAAAAAGTCAATCAAACCACAATTAATAATCTGCAAATATCCACAACTATTGTCTCTATTACAGAAAAAATTAAACATATCCAGACTACTTCAGCACGCCATCCTCATAGAAATATCCATCTATTGTCCCTATCCACAGTAAACATTACAACTTATTCGGACTCCTTCAGCACGCCCTTCTCCTGTAACCAATTCAAATATGAAACTAAAACACTCTTACTGAAAGAGACTATGTAACTCAATAGAACCCCTTAGTACTTAAAGAAAATAATGAAGCTCATGTTCTGTATTCACTTTCTGTCATCCATGGATTCCAGAAAGTGATGCCCCTCTTAATAGGGGAGGTGACTTGGTGATGAAACTAAGACGGCAGGAGTCACGGTGGATCAGTCGCTGTAGGGCGGTACAATGTGGTTTAAATACAGAACATGAGCCCCTTTATATTTTACCAAATTAATTGAGATACACCCGGTACAAAATGAAAAACCATTGTGTGACGCAGCGCAGTTATCAGCTCTGTGTTCCTCAGATTCTTGGTGAACCTACAAGTCTTATATATATCCCCATAACCTAAATCGTCAAGCAAATGTAACTTTATATTGGTTTAAAAAATCGGTCATACTTAGAAGTTAGAGGTGAAAACGTTGGCACAAATGGTTGTTTTTTTCAACTTTAATTTCAATATTTTCTATTTTCGACAGTTACTTTCTATAGGAAACCTTGAAGGATCTACACACATTACTCCTTGCTGAATTCAGAATTTTGTTAAGTTTGCAGAAATGTATAGCTTTCTGGGATCCATTATTGGTTTCACATATTTCTACGACTACCTGGAAGGAGGTTGAAAACACAAAAAATAGAGAAATAGGCTATGTCCCAGTAAAATGACAAAACTGTATTGAGAATTTTGGTTTCCTGCGAAAAGTCTTCCTGTCCCTGAAAGCTGAGAAGATGGTGATTCCAGCACCATAAACCATTTGTTGATGCCCTTTGCAGGGAACAAACCGGGGGGCATATTATCAAGGGGGTTTATCTCCGCTTTTTTGGCTTTAAAAGCCAAGAAAGCAGAGATAAAATTATCTCCCTATAACCTAGCTGTCGCTAACACCAGTTAGCGACAGCTAGTAGGAGATAGCGACGATCTTGGGCCCCACTTTGCATGTCAGTGATATTTATCACTAATGACATGCAAAGTGGGCGTGCCAAGATGTTAGCGACTGGAAACAGTCGCAAACATCGCTATCTCCTATTACCAACTTTTGGAGATATTCGCGCTAAGCGCGAATATCTCCAAAAGCTAACACCTGCCCTGAGCAGTTCTTAGCCATGTTATCCAATGGGAGGTGGATAACATGGCTAAGAGCATTAGCTCGGTAATGCATGAATATCGATGACTTTTCAGCGATATTCATGCATTGCGGCCGTTTTTTATCGCATTTGCGATAAACCTTGGTAATACCAAGTTTTATCTGCGATAAAAATCGCCGCAGCTCAGCGGTAAATTTTTGTCTCTAACCAAGCAATAGCGATAATTATCGCTATTGCTTGGTAATATGCCCCCAGATGCTTTCTTCTGCAGTAATGATTTCCTATTTAAATAAAACAAAGCAAATATGAGCTGCATTTTGACTAATTTCTCTGTCCCTGACCGGGGAATCCACAAACCGTGGATACCTTTAGAATCCCCAGGATGTTGGAAAAAAGGGCGCAAATTTGACATTGATACCTTATGTGGATAAAAGTTTACCGAGGTGCAATTGAGAACTATCTCAAATAGCCTAAAAAAGGCTTAGCACGGGGGGGGAAAGGTCCCACACCAGCTTTTCCTTGAACCCTCACCCTCCCACCCCAGCCTAAACCACTATTTTCTCACTACCCGGGTAGCCTATTCAATAGAGGCCCCCGGCGGCCCCAATGAGCAGGTCCCGAGCCAGCTCTCCCCCGCAGCTCGCACCACTCAGCAGGTTATTCCCATAAATTTGCACTTTCCCACAGATTATTCAATTAACTTGCCTTGCTTTTCCACAGATTCCCTCTTAACTTTGCTCTTTTTTCCACAGATTTATCTCCTAACTTTGAAAGTTTTTCCAGAGTTCAGCTTCACTTTACTCGTTTTACCACAGATTCCCTCTTGACTTTGCTCTTCTTTCTACTGATTCCTCTCCTAACTTTGCTAGTTTTTCCAGAATCCCTCTTCTCTTTGCTAATTTTACCACAGAATCCCTCTTAACTTTGCTCTTATTTTTTCCACAGATTCCTCTCCTAAATAATGCTCGTTTTTCCACAGATTCTTTCTTAACTTGGCTTATTTTTCCACAGATTCACACTTAAATTTGCTCTTTTTCCACAGACATCATCATAGACTCCTCTTTCCCACACCCACGTTTCCTCGCACCCTCGCCCTCCCTCTCTCAGGCTAAACTGTTCTTTTCCTGCTCAGCCTTTCACTTGCCCCTTTCTGCCTCCCACCAACCCCATCCAGCACCCACCTCTCAGGTTACCAACATAATGGAGGCCGCAGTGCACCCCAGTTAGCAGGTCCCTGGGCCAGCTCTCCCCTGCCACTCAGGTTATCCTCATAACTTCTTTTTTCCCACAGATTCCTCTTTTAACTTTATACATTCTTCTACAGATTTACTCTTAAAATTGCTCTTCTTTGCACAGATTCCCTTTCCTAGTGTTGCTTGTTTTTCCACAGATTCATTTCTTAGCTTCACACTTTTATCCACAGATTCCCTCTTACTTTGCTTATTTTTCCTCAGAGTCCTTCTTTGCTTGCCTCTTTTTCCACAATTTCCCTCAAAAACTCCTCTCCCCCACACCCACTTCTCTTTGCACCCTTGTCCACCCTCCCCTGGGCTAAACCATTCTTTTTCTGCTCAGCCCTTACCTCACCAACCTGCCCAGTGCCTTGCCCCCCTCTCAGGTAACCCATTTAATGAAGGCAGCAGCATTGCCCAAAGAGTGTACACTGGTAGGGATTCGTCAATTGACCCACCTGGTTGCCCTTCCACTTTTGGAGTCATTGAAAAAATTGTGTAGGAACTGGCCAGAGTAAGTTTTAATAAAGATCACCATTCATCCGTGGACAGTTTTTACATAGGTGTGCAATTATTTGCTGCTTGAGGTGGCTACTGTGGCATGTGCCACAATCCACTCTTACTGTAAAGGTTACCCAAAAGACTTGAAAGGGGACAAAGGAGTGACATGCGTAGTAATTAACTTTTTGCTTTGAAATTTTCAGATAGAATATATGCCCACATGCTCACAACTATTAGTGATAAAAGCACTTTACCTGTGACTGTTTGGGGTCAGGTAGTAATAGTGTGTAAGCATGGTGCATTTTTTGACTATAACAAGCACGTGGAAGGTTTAGATAGAATAGATCAAAGGTTGGGGCCTTACAATGCTACTTGAAAGTCACACATAAGGGGCCATATGTAGGTGGGGTAATACCGGTCGGTAACGGTGAAATTCAGTAAATTTCACCATTACAGACCGGTATTTACGGATTTGAGATGTAGGAGGCTGCAAATAAGGAATCTGTAATTTACAGATTCGTTATTTTAAGGAATCGGTAAAATACCGATTCCTTATTTTAAGGAATCAATAAATTACCGATTCCTTAAAACCTTTGTAGGTAGCACTCAAGTGAGTGCATTTTAGCCTTAAGAATTCGTTGTTTACCACCAACTATTAGTTGGTGGTAAATACCGAATACCTTTGAAAAAGCAATTTTTTGCTTTTTTTCTCAGTGCCATGTGGAAGACATACATGCCCTTAGGGCATGTATGTGCACCACATGTGCACACATGCATGATTCAGGGGTGCAACAGGGTATCAATGTGACACCCTGCCACCCTTGAATATGTTCCCCCTATTACCGATTCAGTATTTACCGAATCGGTAATAGTGAATGGCTTCGAATCGGTAAATAGAGATTACCTACATATGGCCGATGGTATCAAAAGTTGTCTATACATTTGTTTCATATGGCATCCTTCAGTGCTTAAGTTGTTTTCAAAGACTGTACTCCAGACTTCAATATTAAGTTTGTACAGTGTCAGCAGTCTGAAATAGGCAGCCTTGTGGAAGCTGAGCAGGCAAGTGTTCCTAGAATCGGAGTGGTGGAGGAAGTGACTAGATTGTAAGTCTATGTCTGAAGAGGAGTACGAAAGTAGATTTGAATGTACTGCCCAAATGGCCTTCTAATCCTAGCCTATGTGTGTCCACATGATTTAAATTGTACCTTTCACAACTCAAGTCTCGGGAGCAGCCATGACAGTAAAAGAGAACCTACTGTAGTCTGTATTGCCAAATATTTTCTGCTTAGATTCCTGGTTGGCAGTAGTTTGATGTGTATAGGTACACATGTTGAGTAGGTAGTCTTAGCTGGCATTTCATATTCTACCAATTAGTTGGTTCTTTCTATTTGAAAAAATATGCTACTTTTAGTTGGATGTTTTAATTTTTCCCTGTCTGTCCTTTGTGTGTGCAATCTGTTCATTGTGGCAGTGTTTTAGAAAGGAAAGCTTCATGTGTGGAGTTTCATGGTGATGTCTGGGTTATATTTAGCTACAGGTGTGAGTGTCGCTGGCAATGTAGTGTAGTTCCTATATTCCCAATAGGCTCTGCGCATTGGAATAATATTTCCTATAGATGTGACGTAGGACTGAGGTCAACTAGGTCTCTATCGAATATATTAAACTTAATTGTGAGTGCAGCTAGCTAAGAGGTCACTAGAAACGTTCTCGAATTAACAAGAAGCGATTCGTTTCTGACAACCCCATAAACATGACAACTTTGTTTCCCCAAGATAAAACGTATCTTCAGAGTCGTGGAAACAATAGATATTTTACTCAGTCAATCGTGCATGCTTCGTTTTATCAGAGGTGCAGAGAAATAGAGAGACAGGCGCTTTCAATAAAAGTATTTATTGAATAGTCTTCTTTCTCATGCAGAAGAAATTAACTGCTACAATCGTAATACTGACTGCAAAGTATAATGCGTACAGCAAGAAGAGTAAAATAATACTGTAAAAGCAATGTATGGTTTCTAAGCCATAAAATACGTACATAAATAAATAAAGGCTAAAAGTACTCAGCTGGTGCTTCTAAAATACACCTACCCCGATGTACCTAACCTAAGTCTAGTACAAAGGAAGAAGTAGGTGTGGTGCAGCATAAGTTTAGTATTCTTTTGCCAAGAATCTATCCAAGATTTCTCTTAGGGTCTAAAAAGCTCCGTACTTTGGTTTAAAATGAAGGAGGTCTGGTATCTCTCTGTCTCGGGACTCGATTTCCCAACACCCCGCAAGGGGAGCTTGGAAACACTGGAGCTGGATTTCTCGGCAAGAGAAAAGACAGCGTCTCTCTCAGTGAGTCAGCTGGAAGGTCGGCTTCCTTCGACACTTGCTGTAGCGAGCTGCGTCAGGCAAGTAGATAGTCGAACTGCTCCAAACCACTGTGTGTTTGCTAGGGCAAGTGTGGGCATATTTATACCTTGAAGGTGCCGAGTTTAACGTAAAGGTGGACATAATACCGTCATCAAAGAGTCTCAGTTCTTTGAAAACTCCATGAGTTCTTGGACAAATCAATATTCAAGCAGGGGGAAGTCCCTAACTGCTGAAGCCGAGATTTCCAAGAAATCGTTGTGGCTTTTCAGAACTAGTGGAAGTATCCATGCCTGTATTTGGACTGCATGGGCTATGTCTAAATATGGTTATGATTTCTATGCCTATATAAGGACAAGGTGATTTATACCTATATGAGGGCATAAATCGGGAAAATTACACTAGGGTCCTAAAAGGCTATACAACACCCACTCCACTTTATTATGTTCGACATTACTAAATCTAAGCACTAAAACATATCTAAAGCATGTGTTTACAATTCCACCCAAAAAAACATAAAATGCATTTGAAAATGGTTGTACACAAAAAATGAGCATTTGACTGTACGCATTTAAAAGCAATGATTGCATTTTTTAACATATAGTATGATTTTGGCAATTCTGGCTGAATGAATCATGAAATTTTACATTCATGAAATGGCTCTTAAATACAGGGTTTTTTTTTTTTCGAGACCATCCCATATCAGAATATATAAACTGTTGTAGTTTTCTGGATAAGGTCAGTATTGTTTCTAGGAAGTATTCAAATAATTCTTGTTCTCTATGAATAGTTCTACTTTAAGCAGATTACGCTGTGCCAAAGTTCAGTTAAGTCAAATAAACTCGTTGAAAAATATAGTTCCAAAGTTAGCAGTTTTTTTGTTTTGAAAAATGAAGGTCGAATTCAAAGTTGATAGAACGCTGTGTGCTGATTTCAAAAGTTATTCTCGGTGTCAGGAGAAAACATTAAATCTTCTAAGTTGGCAAAGAAATCGTCTACCACAGCAGATGAAAGTTGAACCACTTCATTAAGTAGATCAATCGTACACAGATGAGAAGCATCGCCGTCAGCGTCAGTCGCATTAGCAATGTTCGCAGTAAATGGTACCTGTGTGCCTGTTGGTCCACGTATCTCACCATCAGCTGGAGTCGCTGGTGAGACCTCAATGAATGCCATCATCAGGGTTGGTAGCCGTTGGGGACAACACAATGCATGAGCCGTTATCGAACAAAGCAAAGTGTCAACATCCATTGGCAGTGATGATGGAAGTGTCAGACAAATATCCAACACGCATTCCTCTCAACAAAGCAGGCATCCTAGATAGGTAAGATGCAATCTTGCCAGCTTGGTCTGAATTATAGGAACCACATGGTATTCAGATCTCTCAAACGAGCCTAGCCAAGAATCTGTGTTATTCGCTCACCATACTGCATTGCCAGAAGAGTGTTCTCCATGGAAATCTGGGTATAGCTGATGTCTGGAGTTGCCATATCGGAGCAGAAGGAATAAAAATAGTATACCTGCTACGAGTCCCAAAATAAGAGGCAGGCCGCCGAACACAGAGTGCACTCACCCCATCTTGTAATCCCAGCATCCTTCACTGGAATAGACAAGCTATCCTTTAAACATAACGGTAGGCCTGGGGAATTCAACACTGGTGCAAAGTTTGAATAGTAGGGCAGCCCTAATCTCTTTCTAATCTGTACCCAGGCTTTCGCCAGGGACTGAAGGATTTTTAACTTGACTTTTTTAAAGATTTCTGGTCCCCAAATTTGAACAGGAAACCATCGATTGGCAGTCCGCTCCAACCAGCATGGCTTTAAACATTGTCCCTATCGATGAACTGGATGGTGTTTTTAAAAGCATCCTAGAGTGGGACAACTGAAAAGCCCATGCATAGTGCTGTAAATCAGGTAGTGCAAGCCCCCCCTTTTCCCTCCTCCTCCTCAATTTCTTCCATGCCAGTCTGGTTGATTTGTAATTCCAAATAAAGGAGTTGATCTCTCCCTGGCACTTATCCAAGATTTTAGCATCAAAGGCCAGGAGGATGGTATTAAAGATAAATGTGAATTTGGGGAGGATAGTCATCTTTATAAAGCTTACCCTACCCAACATGGTAAGTGGAAGGTGAGCCCAAGATTTTAATAGCTTTCTACACTCGTTGTAAACTCGATCAAGATTATTTTGTACGATGTTTCCAACATCTTGAGTAACCCGTATACCAAGGTATCGCATGGAGGTGGTCATCCCCAGATGTAGGGTGGGGATATTCCAAGCAATAATTTCTGTTTTACTAGCGTTGATCTCGTACCCTGAAATACGCCCAAACTCTTTCGCCCTCTTAATAACAGCGGGAAATGATAGATCCGGGTCGGACGTAAAGATGAGAATCTCATCTGCGTAAAGTGCAACCCGCCTCTCCCACTCCTCAAATTTGAAAGAAGGAATATTTTCATCTGCCCGCAAGACTTGGGCAAACGGTTCAATGTACAAATTGAAGAGGAGGGGAGAGAGCGGGCAGCCCTGCCGCGTGCCCCTTGTGATGTTAAAAGATTCTGTCAGGACACCATTAATTAACGATTCCTTTGTGCGCGATGATTTTACAGGACGCACACCCTTTATCCGTAATCCAATTAATTTCGATCCTATGAAGAGCGCAACCTTAGTGAACATGGACCATCAGTCTCAAATTGCCGCATGAATCTTGATCGTGTTATCAATCCAGAATATTTCACATATCATACTACGCGCTCTATATATCCAAAACCCGGAGGAGAAACAGCTTAACCTGTGCCACCTATAGATGTGCGACACTCTAAAGTATTAAACCAAGTCTTTTTAGGATACCTTTACATTACCTGTGCTCCAAACCAGAGAGAGAGTGTTTCATCCATATCAGGACGCTTAACATAGGAATCCATGCCTCATTAATGAAAGTTTTTTAGCACTGCAAGATACCCCTAAATCACCTGTTCCCTAGATCAGAGAGAGAATATATCATCTGTAGTAGGACGCTAAATATAGGAATCCATGCCCCAGTAACTGTTCTCTGGTTATACAGAATTCCTGAAGAAGGCATTGGCCGAAACACGTTGATTGGTTCTGTATATTAATATCAGTGATAATCGTGATTGTAATCATCTTTATGAAATATTGTCATCAATTTGTGTAATAAATTGACATATGTGCAATCATGATTAATTACCCCTCGCCGTAATAAGATATAATGAGCCTGGTTATTAAATGGTAGAGAGTGTTTGATATGATCCATATGTATTAAGTCGAACAGTAAAAATATATATTTTGATAAAAGAAAGAATAAAAAAGTTATATACTTTTCAACTTTAAAAAAAAAGAGAATATATTAAATAAAAAGAATATTTTTCTAGATCTTGTTCTATCTGTTTTGTATTCAGAAGTGCTCAACTGATGCATTGTTTTATATACTTATGCACTTAACCCGGTGCAGTTTGTTCAATTTTCTAAAACTACACCATTAACTAACAGCCTTGCCGATGGAGCCCCATACATAAGAGTAATAGCTCGACAAAAGCCTTCACCAAAATTGAATTTCTTCAAAACTGCGGCTAGATAGGGCCAGTTGACCCTATCTAAGGCTTTTGTCGCGTCTAAAGTAAGGGTGGCCAATGGAAGGGAGAAAGCTGAAGCAATATCTATTGCCCCCACCAAGTCATGTGTTAAATCTGATAGCTGACGCCCTTCAATAAAACCTTTCTGATCCTGATGTATAATTGTGCCAATTACACTCCCCAATCTCGCAGACATGATAGTAGCAAAGATTTGAGTTGCCCTATGGCTTTGCTCACTTCGGCCTCCGATATCTCCATCTCCAAACAGTTACTCTGCACTGTTGAAAGGGTTGGCAGAGAGATCTTATCAAGCCATGTATCCCTTACCACATGGTCATTAGGAATATCCTCCCTGTAAATCCCCTCAAAATAATCCAAAAAGGCACTCCCAATCTCCGAGTTAGAGATCCTGGCAGCAGCCTCCCCTTCTACTTTTATTTCTCTAATGTAATTTTGAGCTTGGTCAGCCTTGACTTTCCATGCAAAAATCCTGCCTGCTGCCTCCCCGAACTCAAAGTGGGAAATCTTGCTAGCCTCCCATCTCTTAGTCACCCTTTCTTGTAAGATATTCTCGAGTTGTTTTCTCAACTCATACAGCTTCCTTTGCTCATCTGGCAAGCCCTTGGAGGTACCGAGCTTCTGCTCGATTAGGTTCATCTCCTGCTCTAAACTTTTTATCTTCTCCTGGTATATCTTCCGCCTGTGAGAGGCTCTGTTGGTAATACTACCTCTCAAAAAAGCTTTCAATGCCTCCCACACAGTGGCTAAGGCCGCAGATTCTAGATTGATCTCCAAAAATGATGTGGTCTCTGCTACCAGGAAGCTAACTTCTTCATCTTCAAGTAGAATAGTCCGATCAAAAGATCAGGACGGATGTTTAATCTGCAGGTCTGATCTTAAAGTAAACATAAGAGCCGAGTGGTCGGACAAGTGAGAAGGGAGGTATTCTATCGCAGTCAATGAATCTTTGAGACAATAACTGAGTAGGGCATAATCGATTCTCGATTTATGCTTATATTTGAGATTCCGAAAGGAAACCCCCAATTTATTGCCCACCCTTTCCCTCCACAGGTCTGCCAGACCCAGATGTGTCATAATTGCTTTAAGAGTTTGCCTTGATTTAGAAGAGATGCGGGCTCTAGAGTTGGTGGATTTATCCAATTTAGGGTCAAGCACAATATTAAAATCGCCCACCCAGATTACGGGGTCTTGGGAGGTAACCAAGTGATTCCTAATGATATCCAAGTAAGACGGATCGTCTAGGTTTGGGCTATAGTAGCCCACTAATGTACAAATCCAGCCATCTACTGAGATTCTCGGCAGGAGCCATCTCCCAGTATGATCTTCTTTATAGTCCAGGATCTGGACTTTCGCTGATTTTTTGAAAATAAAGAGGAGCCCTCTGATGTTTGCAATGTGATCCGTACATATAAATGTATCGATCCATCTCTGCTTTTTTAGTAATGTGATGACTTCTGCTTTAAGGAGGTGTGTCTCCTGTATAACAATGATCTGTGCGGGGAGTCTCTCAAATATTGTAGAATGCGATCTCTTCTACTCCTCACGCGTAGACCATTGACATTCCAGGACATATATTGAATGGAAGTCATAACATGACTTCCATCTCCCTCACCTTTGCAAAGCTCCTCCCATAGTCGCGGTAACCTGGGCTCAACCACCTGACAATCTTATTGAACTGAACCTGTATATATGTACAACTAGGACACGTAAAGAAATTGAAAGGGACAGACTCATGAGGATTTTTTGCCATTCCCCCCCCCACCCAAAATTACCCCCACCCGTGCCCCCCCCCTCTTGGAAAACCCTCCCAAACGTACTCCGGCCTGATGTATAGCCAGATTTACGCCCTCTAACAGCCCTCCTCCTTCTGCACCGCATTGTACTGCTGGGGCCAATCAAATTGCCTGCCAGAGAAGACGGAGAAGACACTACAGAGAAGCATACCTAGTGTTAGAAAGGGAAACCCCTTATTTTATTTTATTTTATTTTTAATTTATTTTGATTTATTTTCTCCTTTTTTATATAGATTTTTGATACTTAGTAACACCTCTTTGTGATTATTAACATCTATTCTTTCCTTTATTTTATTTTTTTTAATTGTTCCGACCCAACATTTCCTCTGTTCTCTATCCCTAAAAAGGAAAGTAACATACAACCAAGGACTCCCAAGCCAATAGAATAACATACGTGTATAGGTGATGACTGGAGCAAAAACAGGTACTAGAACTAAAGCTAAGTGTTAATATATTAGCTTCCGCCCTGAGAGCGAGAGTGAATTCCAATGGATTCCAACAGCTCCATCGGCCTCAAGAGGGGATCGAATATTGTGCATTTTGTTGTTATACATCACACGTAAAAATGCGTGGAACCGCTTCTGCACCGTTGCACCAAAGAACCTAAACTTGTCCATTCTCTGGCCAAGCTCCCACTGCCTATCTAGTGTAGATTTAGAGAGGTCAGACCGTACCTCAAAAGAGAAGTCTGGGCCCTTTAACGTTTTGGCTTTCAGTGCGAGGTTTAGAATTTTCTCATTTAGAGAGAATGTGAGAAAATTAATCAAAATCTTTCTAGATTTAGTTCTGCCAGGGTTTAGACGGAAAGGATCCCGATGTATCCGTTGTATGTATTTTTCTAGATCCTCAGCTGCCTCTTCGAGATTTAGGGAGTCCTTCAGTAGTTTAATCACGAAGGCCTTGACGTCTCCACCTTCCTTTCCTTCCGGGATTTTCAAGAGCCGAAGGTTAATGCGCCGTGAGTAGTTTTCCAACGATTTGACCCTCTCCCGCATAGCATCCCCCTCTCTCCATAGATTTTGGATTTTTGACTCAGCGATCTCTAAGTTGGACTTCAACAGCCCCACAGAGCCCTCCAGCACCTCTGTTCTTTCACATAGACCATCCACTTTCCTCTCGAGGATCTCACATGATGCCCTTATCTCATTCTGGTTAGCTTAGGAAACCAAAAAGGCACATCTTATCTCCTCCCTCATTGATGTAATTGATGCAACAAGGGCCTCAAGCGTGTTTCTAACCCTCTTTCCGCCCATATCATCCCCACCTTTGTCAACAGATAATACCTCTTCCAGTACTGTTAATACACTCTCAGCAACACCAACAGCCTCGGCTGCAGCTTCCGGGACGAAGAGGGTTCGGCCATCCCTGGCTTTGTAATAAGCTCGAAAGGAGCAGGAACAGGTGCAGGTGTAAATGTGGCGTAGGTGTGGGTGTAGGTGCAGCTATGGCTGGTAAGATGTCTAGTACCTGGGGTAACACTTTAAAAAATTAGAGCAGTGAGGGGGTGACACGTACAGTGCTGTTCTTTGAGTACTTATTGTTAGCCCCTCTCTGAGAGTCGCCCCTGATTTTTGTACCTTTGCCTACTTCCTTACACCTAGCTCCCTGGTTAGCGCCTTTCCCTTCCCCAGTAACAGCCTCACCCTCCACTTCCACGCCCTTATCTGCTACTGCTCCTTTCTTTGTCAATTCCTCAACCCTTGCAGTGCTTTCTGGGACCTGTGGTTTTTTACAGGCTTTCTGTCCTCTCCCCTGTTTTTTATTTGTATTCTTAGGAGCCTGCCTTTTATTTGTCGTTTTATTAACGTTGACAGCCCCTGCGCCCCTATCCCGCACCCCAACCTTACTTCCAGGCATCTCTGCCGCTACCGGTGCTGGTTCTCCGGGGGGTTCAAGGTCCTCCACTGCCCCGGGCTCTTCTTCTTTGCCGGCAATGCTACCAGCTGGGCCCTCGCCGGGATTTACCGAGAATATGCTGGGGAGCACTGATTGAGAGCCGGCAGCCTCGCCTGCCCTGCTACTGCCCGATCTTCC
Organism: Lissotriton helveticus; assembly: GCF_964261635.1. NCBI lineage: Eukaryota > Metazoa > Chordata > Amphibia > Caudata > Salamandridae > Lissotriton > Lissotriton helveticus. The sequence goes on from NC_136061.1 coordinate 1,790,100,516, forward strand.
TCTAAGGAGCCCCCGAGCCACCGCCGTGCGGCCGCGCCTGAGCTCCACGGCTGCTGGTCTCCACCGTGGCAAGGAGGCGGGGGAGGGGTCGCGGGTCTGCGGCCAAACACATCCACAAGAAAACACAGGAAAAAAGCCGGCCAACCGAAGAAGAACAATGCGGCAGCCCCTCTCGCAAGGAGTACGAGTTACTTCATAACTCCGCTTTCTCTAAACAGGATTTCATCCTAAAATTCAGCGTTCGGCGCCGGCAGTACCACGGTCCATCAGAGGGCTAGTTGGGACGAGCGAACCACGCTAGCCTGCGGCCGCCATTTTTTCCCCATGCACCGCTGCATGCATCATTAGTTCTGTCTTGTTGTAAAATATATTTCACGCCTACCTCCTCATCTGTAGTTCCATTACTATCAGGACTGGGCTTAGGTTTGGACGGTTTGTTTAAGTCTTTTATCTTAGCCAGGCCACGACAAGATGTCTGTTGAACAGTTTCATTTAAGAACATTATTTGTTCTGGGATGATGCAGGCTCTGAATAAGGATTCTAAACCTTGCACCTGCCAGTCTTTTGTGCCCCAGACAGTTTTTGTCTCAATGTTGTCTTTCCAAAAGTCAAAACCTAATGTGGACAATTGAGCATAAAAGGCCGCAGAATAAATTTGCTTAGTATTAGTCAACATACTTTTCATTCCTGTCTTATTAACATTTTTAAAGTAAAATGTTCTGGATTTGTGACATTAAAACCTGAGAAGTATGGACATTTTTCATAAAATGTTCTTGAGCTACCCTTTGGTGGCGTTGGACAAAGTTCCCATTGATTATAAGTAAAAACATTTCTAGGGTTTGCAGATTTGTGCAAATAATGATGACCATAATGATTAAAACAATACATTTGTTCATAATCTGATGAACCTTCTAAGTATTCATGTTTTGTAAATTTTGCTGACATGTCTAAGTCTGCCATCATGTTATTAACAGTCTCAAAGTCCCAATCATCAGAGAATGTGCTGGGTGAAACAAAGGATACCTTTTTTTTTTTTTTTACTTTATTTTTGACATTTTCAAGATACAGAAAAAAACAAAAATAGACACATTATACAGTCTCATAATACGTCAGGTACAGTGAGGGCATATATCAAGCAGCTTATCAGATTCCAATGTTATAGGCAAAAAGCAGAGAAGTATCAGCCACATATTAACTCATCACAGAAGCACATCAAAGCAGGTAACGTATTCAGTGCACACATTATCATGACAGAGCGGAAGAGCATATAAGGGACATCTAAGTGCTTGTACAATAAGAGGGTAACATTTCTCGTCTATAAGGTATCGCCAGCACAGTTATGCCTGGCCAGCTTGTCCATATCAAGAGGCAGTGCAGTCACATATAGTCTCTCATCCCTATTCATCTGTGGTTTCTCTCTCTGTTGGTCCCTTGTTGCAGCATGTAGGTCTGTAAGGGCCCCCAGATATCCTGTACGGGTCTTACCAACAATCTCAGTAGGTCCTTTGACAGATTTGTCCTGGCACACATTCTGATATAGAGACTTATGTAGCTCTATTAGCGCCTAACTCACTTATGTAGGAGTTTTGCAGCAGCTCGGAGTACTTGAAGCTCCGTTATAGACCCCCGGTTCTTTTGTTGTTAGGATTTGGCAAGGGTAGCCTAATAGCAAGGTTAATGGGTCCTTTGTAAGGCTAGTATCTAACATTAATTCCAATGCATTATGGATCTGCTCCCAATATTGCTCCACTTGAGGGCATTCCCAAGATAGATGGAGGAAGCCAGCTCCAGGTCGCTTGCAGCGCTCACAACAATCATTATCCGCCAGATGAAACCTATATTTGCGTGCTGGGGTGTAGTATATCCTATGCAGGAACTTATAGTGGATAATTTGCAAAAGCGGCAACTGGATGTGATATTCCCTGTGATACCGCAACAGTAGTCCCACTGGTCATTAGTCACCTCTCTCTCTAGATCCACACTCCAATGCCCCCTGAATGACCCCGATATCTCCGGTGTGTGTGCCCGCAAACTACTATAGATGTGTGACACTAAATGTGCTCCATCAACTCTACTCAGTGCAGTGTGCAGTGGCCCCACACATTCCAGTTCTTTAGGGTAGTCGGGAAGCAGCGCCTTCATACCTTCCCGTAGTCTAATATAGTAGAAAACCTCCAATGGAGTAGGACTGGTATTCCCAAAAAATAGTTTCAAAAAAGAAAGAGAGTTACCCTCTGGACCCACAGGAACTGGGTAGAGTATAATCAAAAAATCTGAAGGTGTTCCCTGGGTTTTGATTCTTTTAGGGGAAGCAGTTTTTCACCATGCACCCATTTTTATCCTCTCACTACAGCATTCAGTCTTGGCCGTTAAAACCTATTAAATGTGACCCCTTTTGCTGGTAGAACCACAAAAGCAAATTAAAGTGGCAAAAGGTGGTTTATTAGATAAAAATTATTTAGTAAAAAAGGATTTTTGTCTTAACAAAAATCACAATATATTCACATTTGCACAATATCAACAATGAGCATTATTTTATTTAATACAGTGCCTAGTGCTGTTTGCTCAATATGTCAGTACACAATAAAAACAATTATATTTAAAAACAACACATATAACTAATTTAAAAAAACCTTAGGATTGTCGACGCATTTCTGTGGACATGGCACTTGGCCCCACCTTCTTCAGGACAAAATACACAACATGGATCTGTTAAAAGAAAGTTCAATGTCAGAAAATATCCTTAACCCCTTCCACGCTGATGACGAGCTGGGCTCGTCATGAGGTAGCCTCCTAGCACGCTGATGACGAGCCCAGCTCGTCACGTAAAGTGCGCTTTCGCAAATCGCCGCGTACGGACAATTCCGCCCGCACGCATGTGGTTAGGTACAATTTCATATTTACATTACATTTCCTATATATTTTCCACATCCCTGCCATTTCATTGCTATTTTGTGGTTTTACTTTAATAACCCAAAGGTGTTTGTCCCCCTCCCTCCGGGTTTCTAGTCACACTCAACTTTGGGCACACTCCATCCATATTCACACTTCTCCCTCATTGTCATTTCTTGTTCAAGTTGCATACCTGCACAGATATCTCTTGATAGTATCCTTAAATTAATTGGGATACGTAGTCTTTCCTGATTCTCGTTAGAAAGAAATTCTTATGGTCAGTCTTAATCAATTCACGACCTGTAGATAGACATTAGGTTCAGTATCTGGACACTTTTTTTATTTTATTATTATGAAAAGCGGCATATAACCATATATTTATTAACTATAGAACACACCTCAGCTTTCTTATAGTTGTTTCTACGTCGGTGTATTTTCGGGAGTTCTTGTTACCTTCTTTGTTGTTTGTCCAATTCAAACTCTATTATTGTGGGGAAAATGAAGTGTTTTTACCAACTTTATCCTATTCTCCACTCTAGACCGAAAGAATTTACTCTAGGGGGTGACCACTCACCTTAACTCTTTTATTTAATTCCAATAGATGTTGGTCCCTCCTTCTATAAGCCCACCACTTTTGGGACACACGTTTTCAATTATTGCGTATATACTGTAGATTGGATACAACAAGAGGACGAGAAACAAGCTGTAAGTCACCTTGTATTACATCTCCCCATTTGTTATTTTGCATTAATACATGTCTTATCTCACCTTTTGTACTTGTATTGGACGTTTTTTTAGGAATAGATATATCGTTTTTCTCCCGTTGACTCTAGGGCCTATATAGGAGAAATGTATTTTGTATTAGAGGTACGCAGTATTAAGTATTTTAGATTTTTGAATTAAAATATCACTCTAATTTCCAATCGAATCTACATGTGTTCTAACTTGTTATCATAATTATTTTCCTCTATTTTATTTAACCCGTACCTCTTCTGGTTAAAGACGTGATAAAAAGCGTACCGCATTATCATCAGGATCTTACTATCTGTCTGATTCCCAAAAAATAGGTCACGTGAACGAAATTCACCATTTATAAATCGGTCTCCCCATGTGGTTATATGCAGTCGTTGACACAGATTCTGAAACCCAGGTTCTTGCAACAATTCTACCCGGGGATGATAAGTAAGGGGCATACGTGGTGCATATAGGAATACAATACCCAAGGTCCGTGAGATTCTCTGCCATGCATCTATTGTAGTGGTTACTGTATTCCATGGAGTGTCCAATGTACGGATTGAAGCATATACAACCCCATTCAGGGGTAGAGGTCTAGCAATCCAGTCTTCGGCAGAGATTTGGGGCATAAATGGGGTGGGCTTTACCCAGTGGTATAGATAGTGGGCTTACGCACTAAGATAATATGCTTCAAAATCTGGTATGTCAAATCCGCCCTTGCTATATGGTTGTGCCATAACGGCCCATTTTAATCGCGGCTGACGTCCACCCCACACCAATCTGATCAATTCGGTTCTCAATGTCTTAAAGAAATAAGCCCCTGGGTAGTACGGGATGTTGAGGAAGTAATATAGAAAACGGGGCAGAATGACCATTTTAATAAGTGACACTCTGCCAGCCATCGACAGTGGAAGAGCCAACCATTTTGTAACCCAATTTCACAATAGCCGTACCATAATTGAGCTGCAGCGTCTCCTCCCTATCTCTGGAGATCTATACGCCCAAATATTTCAGGTCAGTGTGACACCATTCCAGGGGGAAGTCTAAGGGAAAGTCTGTCACCGCAGGAGTTAGGGGATAGAACTGCGATTTTCCCCATTTTATTGTAACTCCTGACAGTCTGCCAAAAACTACAAATTCTCGCAATAGGCCATTCAATTTATTTTGAGGGTCAGTGACATATAACGTGACATCATCAACATACAATGACACTGATATTTGACGCTGCAGACAACGAAAAGCGATATCTTTATGCAACTGTCGTAGTCGACATGCCAGGGGCTCTATCGCAATGGTGAAGAGGAGTGGGGACAGCGGACATCCCTGCCGTGTACCCCTTTTACTAGTGGGTCCGACAGGTGCACATTTATTAGAATTTTTGCCACGGGTTCTGTATATAATAGTTGCACCCATGCCAGGAATATCGGCAGAAATCCCATCCTCTGTAACACAGTAAAGAGATACCGCCACTCCACAGAGTCAAACTCCTTGGAGGCATCTAGAAAAACCGCAGCAAGGGGAAACTGAGGAGCCACTGTCTGTATAAGCGAAAACAGGGTGCGCAGATTGTGTGAGGTCGCTCTGGTTGGGACAAAACCTGATTGGTCCGGGAGTATGATCTTCGTCATTAAAAGGGAAAGCCTCGTGGCGAGCACTTTAGCCAATATTTTCGCATCACAATTTATTAATGACAACGGCCATTAGGAGTCACACAACCTAGAGTCTAAACATGGCTTTAGGAGAGACGTAATTACCACTTCACGCATTGATCTGGGTAATATCCCAACCTCCAAGGAATCCTCAAACACCTCCTTAAGTACCGGTGCTATAATATTTATATAACACTTATAAAATTCCGCCGGTATACTGTCTAAGCCAGGGGCCTTCCCATTGCTCAACGACATTATGGCATCCCTAATTTCGTCTAGTTCCAGAGGAGCACTCAGAAATTTCCTGTGTATATCACTTAGCCAGCATAATGCCACGTCTCCCCGGAACCCATCCAAATCTACCTCCCCCGCGGATTGTGTAGTATAAAGATGCTCATACTGTGTTTTAAATTCATCTGCTATACTGCCATTGTCCCTACAGACCTCTCCAATACTAGTTTCGATTTCCATAATAATGTTAGTGCCTCGTGTCGTGCGTGTTATTTCCGCTAACGCCCTCCCCGGCCTTTTTTCTTCACCATATCTGCGGGCAACCCAATACTTGCTTCGGAATTTGGTTTCACGTAGCGCCTCCTCCTCATATTCCGTTACTTTGGCCCTAAATCGCTTGTGTGCCTCTCCCCAATCTGTGCCTAGCATTTGGGCCTCTAATTCCTTCATCCCATCCTCCAGCTTGTGGATTGCAGGCAGTATATCACGCAACACCCCAAAACTCTTTGCAATACACCATCCCCTAACTGTGACCTTAAAGTACTGGGTTTTTTAGAACCCAGCGGTGCCAGGGAACACACCCTAAGAGTCCGAGTTCTTCCTGTTTCAGACTACAGAAACACAGAGTCTTCTTGGTGAAGTCAAAGATCAAATGTATTGGCTGCAGCCAGTAAAAGGTATCCTAGAAGAACAACACAGTGTATATTCTCAGGAGACTGCTCAAACTTACAAAGCTAGCCATCCCTTTTATACAAAACATTATGCTTTAGGCAAACATTCCTTATTTTACAGTTGACCATTCACATATTTTCACTACAAAGAAAAAGCAGAATCATGATGACAAGCTTATTTTCAGTTTGTCCAGCCCACGATAAATTACCCGGCAAGGCCCAACATTTTTCATCAGATATCGGCGGACCCCTAATAAAATCGGGCACCTACTCCTCGTAAAGCAAGTCATAAAGCAAAGACAGAGACAGGTGTGTGTAAGATTAGGCATGGTTTGTATGCGATGAAAGGTTTATGGTATGTTGTGCCTTGATACTGATCTCGATCGGCCACTGGGAAAGGACCTGGCCGAACAGCTTTGGCTTCAGGCAGTGGAGTCAGCCTGCCCAGGTCACAGAGAAGTCGGCAAAGGTGTACGTGTCCTTCAGATTCGTTTTTGGCCTTAGTCACCGGCCTATGTGAGGGCAATCACAAAATGGCTGCCGTACACAAAATGGAACCTGAGGGTTCAGGACCGAATCTCTGTTTTTAAAGTGATCTAATGACTCGAATACGACGAGAATACTCGTGCATAGTATATTCGTCATTCTCGGTCTATTGATACTAAAATCGTCATGATGCGACGATGTTTTTGACACGGGTCCAGAATTTTCAGTACCACAGCCCCTCCTTTTGCCCTTACATAGGCAATAACCTATACTCACGCTAATCTGAGTCCAGGTCTATATTCATATAGTCGTTGAGATGTTGCTGTAGCATCATCCTATTACTTAGCTCGTCCCTCGATACAGGTTTCCTTACACACAATGTAACACAGAGGCCACATATAGTAGGAGCACACTGTACGCACAGACAGAACAGGAAAAGAATGGCTAAGATCATCCCAATGACCATCAGAATCTTCCATCCCCAGGCGGATAACAGTTCCCAGGACCATCCCATGAACGACCAATCTCCTTTATCCACATGAATGGATTCGGAGATCTTATGCAGTTTGGAAATGGCCTGGTACACTGTCGGAGCGTTATCTGGAATGAAAACACAGCAACTCGATTGGATCACTTTACATACCCCACCTCGGTCTGCAAGTATGACATCTAACGCGACCCTATTCTGAAGAGTCATAAGACAATCCGACTGGAGCTCAGCAGTCAAGTTACTAAGGGCACCGGCAGTTTCAACTACTGTGGATTCCACTACCCTCGTCAATTGCCTTATGTTCCTGCTGTTAACCATGGGTGCCCAGAACGGCAGAAAACATTTCACGAAGTCTCCAAATTCTTGTCCTGTAGTGTCTTCTTTACTGAAGACACCTCTAACTATCCTTGTCTTATGGTAATCTGCCGTGGCTGTGTAGGTGGGAGGCAACAGGAATGAAACAAAACATGTGCCCGAAAAGTCAGGGGGCAACCATGTATAGGCTCTATCATAGCAGATGAAATAGGTACCCTTAGCTGCTAGGAACGAAGGGGAAGTCTGAGACGCAAAAACATACGTCTCATTGCAGATACTCTTCCCTAGCTGAGCTCTGGGATTTTTGCCATTACCTTGCAGACATAGGTGACCCTGATGGGGTACAATCCAAATCGGGGAGTATCTCTTTGCTTGCTGGTTCTCACTCAGAGTAACTCCATATCCGGTCACATTCCATCCAATGTATACTAGTGTCTCATCTCTCGGGATAGTCTCATAGGATATAGCTTCCCTAATCATATCTACTATACCCTTAACTAGAGCACTATTCTTCGGATTATCTTTCACAGAACGTAGGGGGTTGATTTCATGAGCGTAGATGAACATTGTTCTGTATGCCCACACAGAACCATTATGGCTGAATGGCAGGACCAGGTAAGGGATACCTTTGTCCGTAGTGTGAGGCATAAGACCACACACCCAACAGTTAGTCGTGTTTATTACTAATTGGTGTTGGTGTAAAAGCTGAATGAAGGAGTTATTAACAAACTCTAACCTTCTAGCGGACTCATGTTCAGGCAGAGGATGAAAAGAATGCGAGGAAATAGTGGAAGGAGGTGTGGGCGGTGTAGTGGGTGCAAATGTCACTAGAAAAGAGAATAAGACATAACCTATTAAAAACATCATTACACTAAACAACATGAAAATGCATAATATCAAAAAACGTTTCTTGGTCATCATTCTGCAAATTTTAGCTTTAAAGTTAATTTTTTTTGCAGGTCTCTCCATCTCGAAAAACTCCATCCTCTCTAATTGCTGCTCGTGATGGTAGGGTGTTCTATGCTAAGGAATGCTTCTGTCAGTCCAGGGCAACTCCCTTAGACCAACCAGAACCGTTGACCTAACGTCTTCGGCTGCACTCCAAAGACTTCGGCAACCACGACCCTACAGCTGAACCCGGATGGCGGTTCGAAAAACAAAAATAAAAAAGTTTCTCAGGTGAGAGAGCTGCACTTTTAAAAATAGTAAAGAAAAAGAAATCTTTTTATTTGTTCATAGTTCTCGGCCTCAGGTTATATTGTCTTTTTCCAGGTAATGTCTGGTCTTGAAACAACAGTTCAGGCTCGGTAGTGTCCAACCGAATTGACGGTGGCACAGCTTCCTGCAAAAGATTGTCACTTTCACGTTCGGAGATTGTTCCTTTTACTCGTGCATCACTGAAAGGCAGAAAACGAGGCACTGTCTCAGTCTCAGAGTCAGCGATACCCTCTTGGACCCACTGGTTGTACGGCAGAGGCAAAGGGACCCTCTTGCAGTGTACGCCGTGAATCCAGTTCTTCTTTCCTTCCACTTGAACGGCTGAACTCGTTGACAAAAGGACCAGGTGGGGGCCTGTCCAACGGGGCTGATCGTTTTTCGTCCGCTGGAAATTTTTCACCAAGACCCACGAACCAGGATTGATAGTATGTCCTGGATCTTCAGAGACCTGAGGCAGAGTATCGTGAACCTGTTGGTGTAAAACACGCAATTTAGCCGTCAATTCATACAAATAATCAAGCAGTACAGGGTGTTCGATTTCACTGAATTTTGTCGGCCGTGGCACTCCCCATATGTTGGCCGGACGGCCGAACACGATTTCATAAGGACTAAGTCCCACTCGCGAATGCACAGTCATTCTTGTTGATAGGAGTGCTAAAGGCAGAGCGTCAGGCCATTTAAGACCAGAGCTTGCTTGTATCTTGGCCAGTTTCAGTTTTAGTGTGCCATTGTAGCATTTTACTAGTCCAGCTGATTGGGGGTGATTTGCAGCGTGAAAGTTTTGCTGGATACCTAGCCCTTCACATACTTTCTTCATCACCGACCCACAAATTCACTCCCATTATCACTCCAGACCATTCTCGGCATTCCAAACCTAGGGAAGAATTCTTTGACAAGGGCTTTAGCTGTGGATAAGGCAGTGTTATCTTAGGGGATATGCTTCTACCCATCTTGAAAAATCACAAACAACAACGAGTACGTATTTCAAATTGTTGCACCTTTCCATGTGGATGAAATGTAGCTGCAAAACTCGAACGGATACGTTGGAGGCGCAAAATGACCAGCTGGAGTTGGGGTTCCCCTACCAGGATTGTATTTCAGACACACCATGCAATTCTTGACCACATTCTCTGCACACTTAGGAATTTCTGCATTTTGCCATACTGGAGCCAACAACTTACAAATCCCTTTCACACTGATGTGAGCTATTCCATGGGCCATTGTAACCACTGCAAGCACATACGCATCGGGTAACAACCATCGCTGATGCTCTGACAGTTCAACCCAACAACAATTTGTATCCAATTTACCCGTACTTTCTCTCCACACACTCAACTCTTTCTCTGTAGCTTCAGCTTGAATAGACTTCACACTCTCTATCGTATTTTCACACATTCCAACGTCACCAACCCATCTTGCAGGGCCTGCAACATACATTCGACTCATCACATCCCTTGCTGTTTCTTTTGCAATTTCATCAGCAAATGCATTGCCGCCACCAACATCATCAGTAACATTTTTGTGTGCACTGCATTTCACAATCGCGACTTGCAACGGCAGGGTCAGTGCCTCAAGAAGCTCATTCACCAACTGACCATGCTGTATCTTGGTTCCATGCGAAGTCAGAAACCCACGTTCTTTCCACAATCGTCCAAAACTATGAGCCACTCCAAATGCATACTGGCTGTCAGTATATATATTCACTTTCATTCCTTTGGACAACACACATGCTCTCGTAAGTGCAATCAACTCTGCTGCTTGAGCTGAATTATGTGGGATACGTGTAGCTTCAACAATCGTATGCAAAGTCGTAACAGCATATGCTGCAGTCGTATCACCATTTGGAAGCTTGAAGCATGAACCATCCACCCATAAAGTACCATCACACTTCACAAGAGGAGTGTCTGTTAGATCTACTCTCCCTTTCATTTCTTCTTCTGTCCTGAGAAAACAATCATGCTGTTCAGAAACATCTGTTTCTACTACAATCGGCAACAACGTAGCTGGATTCAACGTGTTGCATCTCTTTATGTTCACATGACTCGCTAACAGGGTTAACTCGTAACCTGACAATCGAGCACTAGTTAAGTGCTGTGTCTTGGTCCTGTTTAACAAAGTGTCCACTGCATGTGGAACCATCACAATCAAAGTATTATTCTTCACTAAGCCAGCAGACTGCCGAATAGACACAGCTGCTGCCGCTGTGGCTCTCAAACAACTTGGCAACGCTCTAGCTACCGGATCCAAATTCGACGAAAAATACGCGCATGGACGCTGCTTGTCCCCAAAAGACTGTGTCAACACTGACAATTCACAACCTTCTTTCTCATGGACATATAGTGTAAAGGGCTTACTGTAGTCGGGGGTACCCAACACAGGAGCCGAACACAATGCATTGCGCAATTCAGAAAAACTTTTCTGACAATCTTCAGACCACGGAAGGGGATTAGGTGTATCTTTACAGGTCAATGCCACCAAAGGTTTGGCCAGCAAAGAAAAATTTGGTATCCATTGTCTGCAATATGATGTAATACCCAAGAAAGCACGCACTTCTCTCTGTGTCTTTGGCACACTCAATTTTGGTATTGCCTGAATTCTTTCCTGGGTCAGTTTCCTTCCCTCCTTCGATAAGAGATGACCTAAGTAGGTCACTTCTTGTCGACAATATTGCAATTTCGAAACAGACACTTCGTGATGCAAATCAGACAAATGATGCAACAACGACAGCGTGGCTTCTTTACAGATTTCCTCAGTATCTGCAGCGACGAGTAGATCATCGACGTACTGAATAAGGGTAGCGCCGTCAGGTAAAACAATCGTATCAAGTTGTGTTTTTAAAGCCTGACTATATATCGATGGACTTTCACAGTAGCCTTGGGGAGCGCGTTTGAAGCGGAAGCTTCGGCCTCCTAAACTGAAGCCGAAAATATCCCTACTCCCTTCGGCAATCGGGATACTGAAGAAAGCATTCTTCAAGTCAATCCCCGAAAACCAAGTCGCGGAAGCTGGAATCATAGTCAATAGGGCAGTGATATCAGGAACAACTGGAAATTGTGGCACAACGATCTTGTTCACCTCTCTAAGATCAATCACAAACCTGTAAACAGGTGGCTGAGAAGGGTCAGTACGCTTCAAAACAGGCAGAACAGGACTATTGCAAACGTTGCCTCTTGTCTCTTCAATTACATCTTTTTCAATCAAATCATAAATGATCGCTAGCAATGCTCTTTCACCTTCACTAGACATGTTATATTGGGGAATGCGTGGCATTTTAACATTGGCTTTCAATGTTACAACATATGGCGGTATTTCCAAAAGACCCACATCATTAGGACCAGTAGCCCAAAGAATATCAGGGAGAGACGACAATTCTGTCGGAAGTTTATCCTTTGACAAGTACATTGAGGATACCACTTTCTTACCCAATGTAAGTTGTACTCCCGAGGGAGAACAATACAATGTCGCATACAATCTTTTCAACAGGTCCAATCCTAACAAGTGTTCACCACAACCAGTTGTCAGAATAAGGGGTGCTTCGAATTCACAAGGTCCAACAGAAAGGGACATAGGACTAGAAACCGGGTTTCTAACCGGGGCGCCAGAAAAACCTACTGAAACATTTGTTTCGCCAGACAAAGGTGCGCCAGGGAGTTTAGAGTGCATAATAGAGCTCTTTGTAGCACCAGTATCCAACAGAAAAGGCTCAGACACACCTGATGTAATCACCTCAACATAAGGTCCACTCTGATCTACTGGAACTGAAACAACTCCCTCTCTTTGTCTATGGCTGTCCTAGCAATCACCACCTTCCATGTTCTCAGTTTCCACATAGTAGTCATCAGCATAGTACTGAGTCATCCTAACAGACGCGTTATTCTGCTGATCAAAACTATTAATTGAATTTTGAGGCGGAAAGGGACGCGCGTTTTGGGGGAAATTTCCACGTCCTCTACCTCTAGGTGCTTGTGGGGCACCTCGACCTCTTGCGCTAGAAACACCATTCATACGCTGTGACAAAACAGGGCAGCTACTTTTGAAATGACCTTCTTGTTTGCAATATGCACACTGATTAGGGCCTACAGGAAAACGTGGTTGAGAAAACTCGAACCTTTGCGAGTTTCTCTGAAATTGCTGAGGCTGCTGGTAGTCATGCTGACCACCACGAGGCGGATACGCCTGCTGTAAAAGCACCTTCGTCTTTAATTCTTTAGTTTTCTTGTCTGCTCTATCCTTCTCATCTTTATCCCTATTTTCTTAGTACTGCGCAGTAGCCAGTATCTGTGCTGAAGAGGAAACAGCCCACGAACTCTCGGAGTCTTTCAATTTCTTACATAGCTCAGGAAGCAAATTGTGCACAAACTTGTCAACGAACAACCGTTGACCACCTTCCGTACTCATATCTTGACCACTGTGGTCGATAAACGTCTCTTCAAACCTAGTGAAGAAATCGGACACTGTCTCATCTTTCTTCTGCTTACATGCAGACAATTTGTCCCAGTTTACTCGTATAGCAGGCATTAAAGTCTTCATGTAAGTAACTATCTTACCAGGGAGTTCTGCTACTAAAGGCTCAGGTTTAGCACCACCAACTTGTCTGTCGTCTGCAGCACTAATATTAGCCCATGTGTCGCCTAGCTCTTGCGCATGATCTGTATGGCGAATCAATCCCCATAAAGGCTGTGGAACAACATTCCCAAACAACATGTCTATGTTGGCTAGATTTAGAATGCATGAATCTGCAGTCTGAGATAGCTCCTTATAGTACCCTGCAGGATTTTTACGGGGGTCAGGTAAAGTCTGCTTAAGAGCCAATACTTCAGCTCGCTTCCATGGAACATGTACCCAAACATGCTGAAAATGTGCTGGTACGGCATCAATGTGGTTAGCGACATCAGCCTGAACTGCTTCCTTCCATACAGGAGGAACCTCTCTCATTGGATATTGTCGCGCTTTTCTCCTAACAGAGGAATCAGGTTCAAACAACGACTGAGTAGGAGACTCACTCCTAAATGACAACAACGTCGCAACTGCTTTCTCAACATCAGAACCCACAATCGTGCCCTTTGCAAACTCAAACCGTACATGGCACAACTCAGGCGGATTGGATTCCAAATCATTATCCTCCAATTCTTCACAAAGAAAAACACACATTTTCTCAAAAACATATCTCTGTTTCGGTGCTTCCCATTGACGGAAGACATCCATAACAGACTCTAACTCATATCTTGTGGGGTCGGTAACCCATTTACGCGCCATACGGTCAAACATTTCTCTCTCTCGAGAATCAGGCAGTTGACTACGTGACTGTTTACGTTCCGAATCAGGGGTCACACCAGATGACCCAAAGAGAGGAAATATAAGACTAGCAACAGTGTCAGTCATTCTCTGTCGAACAGAAGGAGAAGTCGACAGGACGGGAGAAAATACGGGCTGAGACAGGGTCAATGTAGGAGCAGTAGCAGAGGAGGTAGTAAGGATAGATGAAGAAGTTACAGGAGTTAAAGTCGGAACAGGTAGCGAAGCAGGTAGCAGATTCAGTAGGCCCTTGAGAAGGTTGGACCAGAAGAGTAGGAGCCAACTGAAGAGGTGCTGGTGGTTGTGGAGGAGCAGGGGGCACAACAACCAGAGGTTGCGCAGCTAAAGGTTGCGGAGGTGCTGTAGTACTCTGCGCATAAGGGGGTGGTGAACTCAATAAATGAGACATTAAAGGGTCTTTCTCAAGTTGCTTCGCTGCCTCTTGCTGGAGAAGCAGCAAAGCAGGGTAGCATTTATCGATTACCATTTTACGTTGCCTGTGCAACTGCTCACTCATTTGTTCTTCTTTTTTATCTTTAAACTGTATAGCAGCTTGCATTATCGAGATACCTTTTTTTCTTTTATTTTTCTTTGCTAATTTAATTTCCTTCTGTTTGGCTTCCTTTCGCCATAGGCGGAAAGAGTCAAACATTGCCGGCCGGGATTTCTTCTTGAAAAGTCTAACTTCTAGATTATCTAAAATGTCCGTGTCAAAGCTACCATATTGGGGCAATTTTAAAACACCGTCTTTCCTTGTGTACCTAACCCATACTTCATTGTACGTGATAGGGCCCACACCGTGCTTCACGTAGAGCTCATAGGTTGGAGTTCCAATTGGAGGAACCGGATACGAGTCCTCCAATCGGGAATCCCTATTACAACCAAGACAAAACAAATTTCCAAGTCTGCTAAGACCAGGCATCTTCGCTCCCTAGTCTAGCTTCAAACTTCAAAGGATTATCGAATACGATAGTCTCGTGAATACACGAGTCCCTCGGCTTTGGTACTTGCAAGTTCCAAATCAAAGATCCCAAGGGGATACCCAAAACTAAGAACCAAACTAAGGACTGGGAGACGCTCCACTCATACTTAACTGAGGTATCGATGACGTCACGAGAAGACTCGTCTATCGTTTCGCTCTACAAATCATAAAAGGGTCCAAAACAGGGCGATAGTCAGGGCAGCAGTCCTTTGTAGCTGTCAGGAAGCAGGGAACCTCGCAGAAAAGACTTTCGGACCACGACAACATGCAGGGGTCGATGAAGTGGTTGGCCTTCCTCCAGAATTTCACACGAAGCTCCTCACGAACCTCTGGCTTGGACCGGTACCGCTGAAATCGCCCCACGTTGGGCACCAACTGAAGTACTGGGTTTTTCAGAACCCAGCGGTGCCAGGGAACACACCCTAAGACTTCGAGTTCTTCCTGTTTCAGACTACAGAAACACAGAGTCTTCTTGGTGAAGTCAAAGATCGAATTTATTAGCTGCAGCCAGTAACAGGTATCCTAGAAGTACAACCCGGTGTATATTCTCAGGAGACTGCTCAAACTTACAAAGCTAGCCATCCCTTTTATACAAAACATTATGCTTTAGGCAAACATTCCTTATTTTACAGTTGACCATTCACATATTTTCACTACAAAGAAAAAGCAGAATCATGATGACAAGCCTATTTTTCAGTTTGTCCAGCCCGCGATAAATTACCCGGCAAGGCCCAACATTTTTCATCAGATATCGGCGGACCCATAATAAAATCGGGCACCTCCTCCTCGTAAAGCAGGTCATAAAGCAAAAGACAGAGACAGGTGTGTGTAAGATTAGGCATGGTTTGTATGCGATGAAAGGTTTATGGTATGTTGTGCCTTGATACTAAACTCGATCGGCCACTGGGAAAGGACCTGGCCGAACAGCTTTGGCTTCAGGCAGTGGAGTCAGCCTGCCCAGGTCACAGAGAAGTCGGCAAAGGTGTACGTGTCCTTCAGATTAGTTTTTGGCCTTAGTCACCGGCCTATGTGAGGGCAATCACAAAATGGCTGCCGTACACAAAATGGAACCCGAGGGTTCAGGACGGAATCTCTGTTTTTAAAGTGATCTAATGACTCGAATACGACGAGAATACTCGTGCATAGTATATTCATCATTCTCGGTCTATTGATACTAAAATCGTCATGATGCGACGATGTTTTTTACACGGGTCCAGAATTTTCAGTACCACACCCATAGCGTTGCCACATCATCAACCGTATCCTTATTCCGAGGAAAAAAGTCTGTTATGTCAGCCTCCAGTTCTATCCGAAATACTGGGTCCAAAAGAGCAGTAGGTTGCAGACGCCAAGCACTTCTAGGGCGACTATAGCCAGGCACATCCAGCGTGATTAATATAGGACAGTGATCAGAATAGGTTCTAACCAAATGTTTAGCCACCGTCATACCAAGAATTAATTCTTTGGACACAAAGCAATAATCTAGTCTCGCCCATGTGCCCGTATATGATGTGAAATGCGTGCCCTCCTGTTGTGTAGGATGCAAGTACCTCCATCTGTCTATCAGCTCCCCTCCTCTAAGATTCCCTTCAACGTCTCTCTCATCTTGGGGAGATAATGCGCCTGACCATCGGGCACAAAAGTGCGTAATCTATTTGTTCCTGTCAAAGTTTCTGTTTCACTCCATTTAACTTTTTGCCTCCTTCCTGCACGCGGGCCGTAAAATCTGAGAAAATTTTGAATTGAACTCCCAGGTAGTTAAGTTGTCTTTTGTCCCTCGCCACCTTTAATACCACATCACGATCGCGGTAATTCAGCAGTCTAGCAATTATGGGGCGAGGCGTCGCTCCCGGGCGCAGTCGAGGACC
Organism: Lissotriton helveticus; assembly: GCF_964261635.1. Classification (NCBI taxonomy): domain Eukaryota; kingdom Metazoa; phylum Chordata; class Amphibia; order Caudata; family Salamandridae; genus Lissotriton; species Lissotriton helveticus. The sequence goes on from NC_136061.1 coordinate 1,790,117,348, forward strand.
CAGTGACCTGTGAGCTCTTTCCACTATGAATTGGGGTGATAGGGCACCTTCGTCTGTGATTGCCATCAGCATCTTCTCCACGTACTGTTCAAGGCAGCCCGTGTTGGTACTTTTGAGTATTCCCAGGATGCGCACATTATTGCGCCGGCTTCTGTCTTCAATATCCTCGTTCTTAGCGTCTATTATTTGCATTAGTTTGTCCATTTGGGTGACAGCCGTTTTGAGCTGCTCAGTGACATCTTCAGTGTCGGATATTCGCTGTTCCGCCTCCTTGATTCTATTGGCAGGTCCTTCTAGTTTGTGTGACATTCCATCTATCCAAGTTGTTAGCGTATCCACTTTTGATGCTATGTTAGCGAACCCCTGGCGCAAGTATTGTTTGTAGTTCCCTACCAGCTTCTGTGGTCGTCCCGGACAGCAATTCCTCCCTGTCTGTCCCCTCCACAGGAGGTGTTTTCTTGGGAGCTCGTTTGATCTCAAATGTGCTAAGTGTGGTGGGATCACAGCTATATGGTGTTGCTCCAGGGGGTACGTTAATGCGCCTCGTATGGTGGAACTCAGTGAGTCTGATGTGAGCTCAGCTTAGGTAGTATGAGGAGGTTACCATTGATGGACGGGAACGGATTTGGTGCGGCACGTTATGTAAGCCTTCTATCCACTTTCTCTGAGCTCCCGTTGTTGGGCAGAAAAAACCCTTCCCTGGCGCTCCAGGTGCCCCAATCAATCTCAGTGGTGGTCGTGGTTCGATATGGCCTTGTTGTAATCGTCCGCCTCTGACACCTTCTCTCCTGTCAGGCTGGGATTAGGGGCTAAAGACCGGCAGGGGATTATTCCCGGTGTGGTGACATGGGGAGTTGGTTCTCGTCTATTATTCGCTGTGCGTTATGCCTTATGTGTGGGGTCTATCCGACTGATTTTTGGCCCAGCTCACCCCTCGCCTGCCACTCCGTGCGCAGCGTATCGTTTTCCCAGTGTGCAGGTGTCCCAATGTAATGTCCCCCTGGCACACAGTTCACAGAGGCCTCTGCCGTTATGGTGTATTCAGCATGGGTGGCATTAGTGGAGCGCCATTCTTTCCTTATCCCCTCGATATCCTCTGTATGCAGTTAGTAACCTGCGTAGCACATGCAGGCCAAAAATTGGCCGCCACTATGCTTCCCGTATCATCCTCACAAACGCCAAAGTCAATTCTCTTTACCCGCTTTGTGCCTCCGGGCACCAGCCGCCACACGTTATACTGTTGTCCCGACTCCCACACGGTTTCGGCACTCACCGCTGTGTCAGGAGCCTTGGAAGAATTGTTAAGACCTCTGTGGCCTGGGCACCTCGTGGGCGCCGCGGTGCTCGCATAGCTGCCGTCTCCCGTGCCCAGTGCCAGGTCGTTTCTCAGTCCGGGCAGCAGCAGCAGATCACCTCGCGATTTGGGCCTCTAGCATCGATCTTAGTTCTGGAAACAGGCAGTATTCAGTAGCGCACCAGCTCCGACACGATATTACGCCAACTGCCACAATTTCAAAGCCCGTATATGCAGGATAAATGTTTTATAGGCCACCGGACTGCGGGAGCCTCGTTAAACGCCGGCCATTCCGCAGCTGCGCCACCTAGCGCCCCACTCAAGGAAACCGTAAATTGGTGTGGAATCTTCAGCAGCTCTACAGAACCATGAATGTCATAATCAGTTCTGTCCCATGCTATACCACTAGGTAGAGGAACTGCTGTGATGTTCACTGATGACAGGTCTCTTTGTTCACGATGAGATGATTTGTGTGGCTTCAAGACAAAGTTGATGTTCTTACTTGCTGTGTCCAATTTACTACTATATCTCCCATCTATCAGTTTTCCCAAACTTAAAACAAAAATTAGCCAAAGTAGGAAAAAAAGTACACCTAACACAATCCAAAATTCAACCCATGGTGAAACCAGATATGTATTTGCAAGCTGCTGAAAAAGTTCTATTACTTGTTCCTTGAAAGTTTTATTTGCTGGTGTCGTTTCGGGCTCACTTGGATCCTCAGAAAACGTATCAAAATTGTTGAAATAGCCAGAGGCAGTTCTGTGAATTGTTGGTATTGCATCCGGATTATTTGAAATCGCTGGAGCTGCTTGGTCCCTTGACATATTAATATAGTCAGATGCTACATCATTGTAGATGGGAGTTTCTTGACAAACTGTTATTTGGGTTTCAAGAGGCTCAAGTTCCATGGCTTTGTTGCATAATCCTTTTTTACTGTAGATTCTTCAAAGGTGATGAGTGTCTCAGTTTGAACCTCTTGGATAGTAGCAAGATTTGGTCGTCTGCTACATCTTTGGAGCCCACTGGGCCCACTACTTATTATCGGCCACACGGTGAGGTTTTACCAGGTCAATTGATACGAACCGGTTCTCCTGTCTTCCAGCAAGGGGCACTGTTCTTGATCCGTGGATTGCTAGCACAGGTATTGGTTTTCTGTAAGAAGGCCCAAATTCCTTTTAATCCGCTATTTTTTCTCTGACCAGATCCCCAATCTTTGGAATCTAGACAGGTCTTGGTGGGACAGGTGGCTTTTCTTCAGTGGTCGTTTGCTTCTGTAAAGTTTTGCTTGGACTTCTTGTTTCATTTAAGTCCTGTAAGTCCTGTAAAACAGCCAAACGGTCTGTGATATCAAAGGGTTTGTGCTCTACCACTGAAGTATGATGATCGAGGTCTTCGACAATCATTCTAGTACCAAAAAGGATTTCATATGGAGTGATTCCACCCAGAGAATTTCTTGGCAGACTGTTAAGACTACGTTGGACACTTATTAGATGTTTGACCCACCCATCACCCGAGCCTAATACCCTTGCTGTTATAGATTGCTTTATGTCACGTTTTTTTCTTTCCACAACCAAATTTCCCTCAGAATGGAATGGACTTGAGTGCCGCAATGCAACACCCAAACTGGCCATGGCCTCCTTGTAAGCTCGAGAGCTAAATGCAGGACCCTGGTCAGAATGTAGTGTGCCGATTGCCTATGTGCCGATAAAGACTCGCAAATCTTTTATAACAGTTCGGGCGTCAGCCGAGCGCTGAGGCCACATCCAAATGAATCTGTCCTAATAGTTGTGGGACCGCTTTTGTGCATAGGGACGTCTGAGTGTGGATAGTAATGATATCTAACAATGGTGTCTGTACTGGGCTGGCTACACTGTAGTCAGGAATCTGGAGGGGTTCGATGCTGTGATCTCTGTAGCAGACATCGCAATTAATTGCAAATTCGTAAATGTGGGCATTCATCCCTGGCCACCAGTACATCTCTTTTAATTCTAGTAGAGATTTCGAGATCCCTTGATGTATCAGACCCTCTCCCATATGTGCTTCTTGAAACAAAGCACCTCTCCGATACGAGCCGTGCCCCCATTGTACGATGGGGTACGGCTCGTACACCCATCGTACATGGGGTAGGGCTCGTACACTGATCGTACAATGGGGGTACGGTTCGTATACCGATCGTACAATGGGGGTACGGCTCATACACCGATCGTACAATGGGGGTACGGCTCGTACACCGATCATACAATGGGGGTACGGCTCGTACACCGATCGTACAATGGGGGTACGGCTCGTACACCCCATGATCGCAGGGGTACGGTGCGTACCCCTGCGATCATGGGGGCTACGGACCGTACGGTGTGTATGTGTTTGTGTGATTTTCCGTACGACTCGCCCTTACCTGACGTGGACCGTACGAATCGCGTCCTCATACCCCGGTCCGGATCGTACTTGTCGGGTCGTACGGCAAGTGTACGAGTCGTACGGTATGTGTACGAGTCGTACGGTTCACGGTTTCAGCCTTGCAATACGTACGGATCGCGACGATTCGGACGCATTCACGGAATACGGATCGTACTTCGCGACTCGGACGACGGGTACGATTTGAGTAATTTTTTGAGCTAACCAGAATGGAATTTGTTCCCTTTTTGTGGCTAATTTATGAATGACCGATTGTATAGTCTGTGGTGTTATTTTGTTTTTGTTCCCCCGATGAGGGGTGTGCTGTGGAATTCTTATAGCAGGTTGGACTGTTAGAGTCCGCATGACATATTGAACCAATTGTCTATGTATTTTAATTAATTGTTTTAGCTGAGCTAATAGTTCTTCACTTGGCATTCTTTCAATGTCAGGATGTGGTGTATAGCTGGCTAGTACCGGCCATGTTGCTCCTGGTCTACCCATTGGACCAAGCCTGGTAATGTGATTTTGATTCTGTAGGGCGCCTTTAAACCAGAGCTGATGCTCTTGGTAGGTTAGTGTAATTTCAATGTCCTCGAAAGGAGTGTATTCCGCTGGAGGTTCCTCTGACTTGTAGAAGTGGAACACATGTGATCTTGGATTTGCTTCAGGAAAGATAATTCATGAATAGAATACCTCTGTCTGCCCATATTCATGTGCCTCTATGACAAATATTACCCTACCACCTCTCGATGATAGGCCACTTTGTTTAAGCTTTATAGCAATGGTTTTCCATACGTTTTCTGGGATGATTATAGCATCCGCATCAGTTTCTTGAAAACCTGTAAGGTTTAAACCCAGTTGGTTTGCATTTAGTGCATCTCCACCGTTTTCTTCGTCCTTAGTCGACATTTTGTTGACTGGAAGTTTTGCAGAGCAATTTTCAAGGAAACAAAGATAAGGTGCACTATATTTTGGAACACTGTATCCTTCAACGTTGAATAAACACAAAAACTAATAAATAGGATTTTCGTCCTACTTAGTTATGGCGGATATTTTATCCTTTAACCCACTCCAGACGTCTATTGGAGTATTTTACTGGAAAAAAGGGGTCTCTGTGAAAAGCACGACTGAGTTACTCTAGTATCTAGCATTAAATTAGTGCCTTACCAAACGTTGGGTGCCATGTAGTGTAGTTACTATATTCCCAATAGGCTCTGCACATTGGAATAATATATCCTATAGATGTGACGTAGGACTGAGGTCAACTAGGTCTCTATTGAATATATTAAACTTTATTGAGTGCCAGCTAGCTCAGAGGTCACTAGAAACTTTCACGAATGAACAAGAAGGGATTAGTTTCTGACAACCGCATAAACATGACAACTTTGTTTCCCCAAGATCAAACGTATCTTCAGAGTCGTGGAAACAATAGATAGATATTTTACTCAGTCAATCGTGCATGCTTCGTTTCATCAGAGGTACAGAGAAATAGAGAGACGGGGGTTTTCAATAAAAGTATTTATTGAACAGACTTCTTTCTCATGCAGAAGAAATGAACTGCTGCAATCGTAATACTGGCTGCAAAGTACAATGCGTACAGCAAGAAGAGTATTATAAAATAATACAATAAAAGCATGGTATGGTTTCTAAGCCATAAAATACATACATAAATAAATAAAAACTAAAAGTACTCAACTGGTGCTTCTAAAATACGCCTACCCATATGTACCTAACCTAAGTCTAGTACAAAGGAAGAAGTAAGTGTGGTGTAGCATAAGTTTAGTATTCTTTTGCCAAGAATCCATCCAAGATTTCTCTTAGGGTCTAATCAGCTCCGTACCTTGGTTTAGAATGAAGGAGGTCTGGTATCTCTCTGTCTCGGGACTCGATTTCCCAACACCCCGATATGGGATCTTGGAAACACTGGAGCTGGATTTCTCGGCAAGAGAAAAGACAGCGTCTCTCTCAGTGCGTCAGCTGGAGGGTCGGCTTTCTTCGGTACTTGCTGTAGTGAGCTGTGTCGTGCAAGTCGATAGTCAAACTGCCCCAAACCACTGTGTGTTTGCTAGGGCAAGTGTGGGCATATTTATACCTTGAAGGTGCCGAGTTTGACGTGGAGGTGGGCATATTTATTTATTTATTAATTTAAAAGATGGCGGCCGCCGCGCGCCTGGTGATTCTGCCGATCGCGCCGGCTGAGAGTTGAGCCAGTGGCGGCGGGGGCTATCGCGGTGGCAACAGCAGAGATCCTGGGGGTGAGCCTTGATCAACGGCGGCGTGCTGGCACCATTCGAAGCACTTTGGGAAGCAGAAGCTGGTAGGGATAAGGAGCAGGTGTGTTTAACAGAAGACTGGGCAGGCGGCAAGGGTAATCAGCTCCGGAACCACAGCGCCGGCTGCCTGACTCCAAAATGGCGGCCGGCGAGAAACCCTGAAATGGCGGCGAAACCTCGTGGTTTGCTCCCATACCCCACTGAGACAGTCCTACTATGGTATGAGAGCGGTTGTAGGGCATGTTGGCAGCATCACTACGCCCGGCAAACGACGCCTGCAGGGGGACTTACACACGACCCCCAATTCTGCCTAGCGACCTGTGGGGCGTAAGACGGCTGGAGGGACCTGTTGAGGCGGCGAGCAAGTGGCCGTGCATCTAGAGAGATCTCCTGCCTGCGGCCTTGCGAGGGAGTGGAGACGTGCATGCAGTCGCCTGGAGAGGTGCTGTAGGCACCACGTTTGGTTCTGCGCTGAGAGACCAAGCGACGCGACCTCTAGCCTCAGCACTGGCTCCCCCGTGACTCCATAGATCCATCAGGGGTGCCCCTGAAAAGCTCAGGGTCTCCTGCGGACCTGAACCCACTCCCTTATGCCTCCAAAGAAAAGCACAAACAAAGGCACGGGCAACATATCGGATTTCCTTACTTCCGCTGATTCGCGTCCGGCGCTCATGGGGACTCAGATAAGTCGACCATGGCCCTTTCTAAGGCGGACCTCCAATCTATGCTCAAGGACTTCAAGTCTGAGCTGCGTAACGAGCTCGACCAGCCCACCGCTTGAGACAATTGACATCCTGATGTCTCCATACTCTCCCCTACTAAGAACTCCTGAGTGCATTGCTGAGCCAATACCCGTCCTACGAGCAAAGGAGCGGGACCCTCTTTTTTTTTTTTTTTTTTTTTTTTTTTTTTTATTGAGATGGATCAGACTTTCAATAAAACAGACACACAACTTTACAAATATCAGCCAAAGAGAAGATTACAGTTTAGACATAAGGATTAAAACAAGTATACAAATATAGGTAGTTTTATACAGCTTCCAATGGTTAACAAAGTTCAAATAACTTACCTTGCCAGATTAAATACCGGACAATGCAGGGACCCTTTAAGATCTATTCAGCCAGTTATTTTCCTCCAGTTACTAAGGGGAGCCCAAATCTTTTTACCATAGTCTTTCTTCTTTTTACCCTTAAAATTATATAGACCATCTTCGATGTTATGTGTCCCAAGCAATCTCGAGAGCCACATCTGAAATGTAGGAGCTACCGGATCTTTCCAAGCCGCCGCAATTAAAATTCTAAAAACAGCGACGGACAGAAAAATAAAAGCTTCGGTTTCCGGTCCAACTCTATGATTTCCATCCCTGCCAATCGAAACAGTGGTTGGGGATAGAGGAATTTGACACTCTAGCAGCCCCGATAAAAACTTCTCAATTTCTATTAAAACGGGTTTAAGATTCTGGCAGGAGTAAAACATATGCATTAGATCTGCAGGACCTTGGCTGCATCTTGGACATCTATCTGTATCCCTTTTTCCCCATTGATACAGCTTAGCGGGGGTATAATAAAGATTAAAGACCATCTTATAATGTTGTGCTTTCAAATTAGTCGCTCTTAGTACTTTCTTGTTTAAAGCCAGCGCATAGTCCACATCCACGTCTGGGTCCCCTATTTTTTGAGCCCATGCGCTTTCAACTTTTCCAATATCCTCTTCCAGACCTTGTAAAAGATAATTATAGCCTATTTTAATCTTCTTACCCCCTTTAATTATGTAATGCACAATCGGATTTAACTCCTGAATAGACACCCTAGGTCTAAGTGCCTTCACTGTTTGTTCTAGCTGATTATATAACAGCCAATGATTGGATGGGATACCAAATTTTTGTTGCAAAACCTCAAACCCTAAGAGATCATCCTTACACATAACATCCCCCAAAGACCGAATGCCCAAGCTCTTCCACAATTCACTATTTCTATTCTGTCCAAGATGTTGGAACGGACTTGAATTCCAAATGTCTATTGTACCATTGATTTTAGGGATCTTGAGAAATTTCAACAGCGCCTTCCATGCACCCCATGCACTTAACATTACTTTACTTTTACTCCTCTTAAAATACAAAACATTAATTTCACGTATTAGGACCCCCCTAGCTTTTTCACCCATTACTAATTCATAAATTGTGGGGATTCTGTGGGTACCAAATGGTACTTCAGGAGCATCATAGTACAGTAGATGGTTCATATGCAGCAGTAAGCAAACCCAGTGGTATAGCCTTAAATTAGGTGCAGATAATCCGCCTCCCTCCAAGGGTGAAGAAAGTCGAGCTAATGATCTTCTAACTTTGCCATACTGCCATACAAATTGTGAAAACACTGCTTCCATTTTTTTCATTAAGCCTTCATCAATTAATAACGGTATGGCACGAAATAAATACAATATTTTTGGGAACATCGACATTTTCAGAACATTCACCCTCCCAATCAAAGACAGCTGTAGTACATCAATCCTCCTCAAATCTTTATCAATTGTGGCGAGTAGGGGGCCATAGTTTTCCTGAATAATCTTATCTACGTTTGAATTAATTTTTACCCCTAAATAGACTGCGGAGTCCACATATCTTTGATCCCTTTTTTGAATGTTCTTAGTACAAATTATTATTGTTTTATCTGAATTGAGTTTGTATCCCGAACTGTTCCCAAACTCCTGAGCCAGACTACTTAGTTCCTGCATTGCCGCCTGCGGGTTGGTGGTAACAATTGCCAGGTCGTCCGCATACGCCAATAACTTAGTAGTATGCCCATGAGATATCACCGGAGATATTCTGTCTGATGCGAGAATCTTCCTGATTAGCGGGTCTATATATAACGAGAAGAGTATAGGTGAGCAGGGGCAGCCCTGGCGTGTGCCTCTCCTGATCACTACCTCGTCTGATTGAAAACCCATTGTGGTAATTCTGGCTACTGGATCCATATACAAAGCTTTAATAGCTCTCCTGCAATTTTCTCCGAAGCCCCTTCTAACCAACACCTCCCACATGAAGTCCCAAACCACACGGTCAAAAGCCTTCTCGGCATCCAACAGAATCATGGCCATATCTCCACCCGAGCGGGACCCTCTATGATGTTTTCATTCCTCCCCTGCCCTGGAAAGCTGAGACCTAGCTACTTCTGTATGATGCCCGGCGGAGCTACCCCGCAAGCTATAGGGGAGATTGATTTTTGGCTCCCTATTTTGACTATCACCTACCCATCCGGACTTCGGGCAAACGCTTCTGCGTCTCTACTGACCTTATCTTCCCCCTCTCCCTTCCCCCTACCCTCCCCCCTCTCCGCTCCTACCCTTTCCAGCTTCTGTCCTCCACCCTCACCTGCCCTTGCCCTTTGTCCCCACCCTGTTTTTCTGCGAACCTCTTCCCCCGCCACTTGAGACCAAACTATTTTGTCTGATGCCCGATGGAGCTACTTGGTTTAGTTATAGGGGAGATGGGCCGTGGATTCCCTCCGTGGTCGTCACCTACCCAGTCGGTCTTTAGACAGACTTCCTTTCTTCTCTATGGTTGTCTCTTCCCTTATCCTCACTTTCTCACCTCCCCTACCCCCTCTACTTTTTCTCTCCTTTCTCTCCTCTCCTAATGTTTTGCTGATTGTTTGTTATTATGTTTACTTGTCGATCTTTTTCTGGTATACTGTTGAACCACATTGTTGCACCTCCTTTCGTCTCTCATGTCGGCTCCTCCCGCATCCTCCCTCTATGTCTCTCCTTCTCTCCTCTCGCAATGTATTGAGACTGAACTATTTTGTCTGATGCCCGATGGAGCTACTTGGTTTAGCTATAGGGGAGACGGGCAGTGGATTCCCTCCTTGGTCATCACCTACCCAGTCGGTCCTTAGACAGACTTCCTTTCGTCTCTATGGTTGTTTCCTCCCTTATCCTCACTTTCTCACCTCTCCTACCCCCCACTACTTTCTCTCTACTTTCTCTCTTCTCCTAATGTATTGCTGATTGTTTGTTATTATGTTTACTTGTCGATCTTTTTCTGGTACACTGTTGAACCACATTGTTGCACCTCCTTTCTTCTCGCCTGTCGGCTCCTCCTGCATCCTCCCTCCATATATATCTCTCCTTCTCTCCTCTCTCAATTTATTTGAGACTGAACTATTTTGTCTGATGCCCGATGGAGCTACTTGGTTTAGCTATAGGGGAGATGGGCCGTGGATTCCCTCCTTGGTCGTCACCTACCCAGTCGGTCTTTTGACAGACTTTTTTTCGTCTCTCCTTATTGTCTCTTTCCTTATCCTCCCTTTCTCACCTCCCCTGCCCCCTCCACTACTTTTCTCTCTCCTCTCTCTTCTCTCCTCTCCTAATTGTATTGCTTATGTTTTGAATGCTTTGTGTAATTGTTGAACTTTTTCTGTTACATTGTTGATTCTCATGTAAAGCGCTCTGATACCTCCGGGTCTAGCCAGCGCTATATAAAAGAAATGAACCTGCGGCTGCTGACAATATGTGCTCCCACTTCCCCCAACCCCCCCCCTCCGCTCCTACTCTTTCCAGCTTCTGTCCTCTGCCCTCGCTTGCGCCTGTCCTTTGTCCCCACCCTGTTTTTCTGTGAACCTCCTCCCTCACCACCTGAGACTGAACTATTTTGTCTGATGCCCGATGGAGCTACCTGGTTTTAGCTATAGGGGAGATGGGCCATGGATTCCCTCCTTGGTCGTCACCTACCCAGTCGGTTTTTAGACAGACTTCCTTTCGTCTCTACGGTTGTCTCCTCCCTTATCCTCACTCTCTCTCCTCCCCTACCCCCCACTACTTTATCTCTCCTTTCTCTCCTCCCCTAATGTAATGCTGACTGTTCTATTTAATGTTTACTTGTCTTTCTTTTTCTGGTATATTGTCGAACCACATTGTTGCACTTCCTTTCGTCTCTCCTGTCGTCTCCTCCCGCATCCTCCCTCTATTTTTGTCTCTCCTTCCCTCCTCTCTCAATGTATTAAGACCGAACTATTTTGTCTGATGCCCGATGGAGCTACCTGGTTTAGCTATAATGGAGATGGGCCGTGGATTCCCTCCTTGGTCGTCACCTAGCCAGTTGGCCTTTTGACAGACTTCCTCTCGTCTCTACGGTTGTCTTTTCCCTTATCCTCACTTTCCCTCCTCCTCTACCCCCCACTACTTTCTCTCTCCTTTCTCTCCTCCCCTAATTGTATTGCTGATTGTTTGATATAATGTTTACTTGTTGATCTTTTCTGGTTTATTGTTGAACCACATAGTTATACTTCCTTTCGTCTCTCCTGTCGTCTCCTACCGCATCCTCCCTCTATTTATGTCTCTCCTTCCCTCCTCTCTCAATGTATTGAGACTGAACTATTTTGTCTGACGCCCGATGGAGCTACTTGGTTTAGCTACAGAGGAGATGGGCCGTGGATTCCCTCCTTGGTCGTCACCTACCCAGTCGGTCTTTAGGCAGACTTATTTTCGTCTCTCCTTATTGTCTCTTCCGTAGCTCCTATCCTCTCTCCCCTGAATCTCTCCCCTTGTCTGCCCTGGGATCACACCTTACTGGACTTTGGACGTTGCCTTGACTCGTCTACCGGTTTGTGTGCCCATCACCCTTCCTCTCCTCTTCCCATGCTGTGTCTCTTACCCGCCCCTCCCCTTTCCCGCCCTCATTATCTGTCTACTTTCCGTGCTCCAACCCCCCCTCCCCGGAATCTCTCACCTTGCCTGCTTTTACCCTTACGTATTTGTGCTTATTTGTTTATCTCGACCTTACATGTAACTATGTTGCCATTCTCTAAGAACTATGTAACCTTTGTAATGATGTAACCTGTAACTATGATCTGATGCTCATGTAAAGCGCTCTGATACCTCCGGGTCTAGCCAGCACTATATAAAACTTTTTAAATAAAATAAATAAAATAAAATAAATATATAGCGCTACTGGACCCAAGAGTATCAGAGCCCTTTACAGATAGGTAAACACATCGAGACAAAATTACATTGTGAATTAAACTAACATAGGATAAGGCATTTCAGTTAGACGAGGGAAAGGAGGAAAGAAAGTAACTAAGAGATAATTAAAAGAGGCGAGGAAGGTTGAAAAATAGGAGAGAGATGGGAAGAAGGAGCGGGGGAGCGAAAATAGGAAAAGGAAGAAAGAGGGGGAGGGTCGAGGAGAGTACAAATTAAGGACAGTGTCATTACAGCGACATTAGGAACCCCAATATTTGTTGCGAAGAAGCACCTTGAGTCTTTTTTTGATTGGAGGGTGGGATGTAGTCATCAAAAAGTCTCAGTTCTTTGAAAACTCCATGAGTTCTTGGACAAATCAATATTCAAGCAGGGGGAAGTCCCTAACTGCTGAAGCTGAGTTTTCCAAGAAATTGTTGTGGCTTTTCGGAACTAGTGGAAATATCCATGCCTGTATTTGGACTACATGGGCTATGTCTAAATATGGTTATGATTTCTATGCCTATATAAGGACAAGATGATTTATACCTATATAAGGGTATGAATCGGGAAAATTACACAAGGGTCCTAAAATGCTTTACAACAGTATCTGGCTGGCAGCGTGTGTGTACTGGGATTAGTTTGCCAGTTTGTGTGTAGTGACCAGCAATAAGTCACTATACACACAACATCACCGAAAAGCCAGTCCATATATTCTGCAAGCTGCTAGGTGGTGCAATTGATGTGTCTGAACTGCCTTCTGCCTGGTGGTGTGTGTGGCTGGGGTCTGGTTGGTGGTGTGTGGGCAGCAGCATGCTGCTACATTGGTTCAGTATTCTGAACTTTCAATTGTCTTATTAACAGTGCTTTTCATTTTTGTGGAATCTACATTTTGTACATTTTGAACTTTTCCCTCACCCTCGTGCCAAATCCAACCAGTATATGTGGTACTTTAGTAGTAGATGGTGCAGTGATATTTATCTTTTCAGTCTTTCTCTGCAAGGGTGTACATTGTGTCTAGATGGAAATGTACCAAGCCCAGATATTTACATAAACTAGACAGTAGCTGGAAACCATGGTGGTGAATCTTGTGTGGATTCTGCAAAATTTCCGACCCAGAAGCCCTTGCAATCCTCAAACATTTGCTAAAAACACACCCTTTCTTCATAATTCGTGACTCAAAGTATTGGAATCTGTTTGGAGCCACACATTTCCTGCCACCAAGCATTCCCACATGTCTCCCAATACAAATGGCCATTCACCTGTGTGGGTGGGCCTAGCACCCACACAAGGGCGAGGTCCAAGATGCAATGTGGCAACATTAACAAAAGGGATCCCTTCAGTTGTGGGGGATGGGCTCGGCTGCCACCCAGGGAAACCTTTCAAAACATAGGCATTTCTGGGTAAAAAGACACCCAGGGCAGTACTGGGAAGTGAGCCTTCCATGGATCAAACAAAGTCTTCGTACCCACAATGTGCTGCTAACCTCAGAATTTGTCAATAAACAAAGTTTTTGTACATTTCTGTGATATTTTTTTCCAGAATCAGAAGAAATCCATAAGATTCCAACCACCCAGTGTACCCCCACTTGTCCCAATACAATGCTGCCCCACTTGTGTGGCTGGGCTAGTGCCCATGACAGCAACAAATCAAACTAAGGTCAATGTATTCTTGGCAAATGGACATTTATTGGCCTTGGATTGCTCTATTTCTGTTGTGGGCACTAGGCCCAGCCACACAAGTGAGGTACTGTTTTTATTGGGTGACTTGGGAATTTAGTAGGTGGTAAGAAATGTATTGCTCAATGCAGATTCCAGAACTTTCCTTCTCAGAAATGTGAGATAAATGTGCATTGTTAGTCAAAGTTTGAGGTTTGCAAGGGCTTCTGGGTACAAATAAACCTAGTGAGACACACAAGTCACCTCACCCTGGATTCCCCCAGGTGTCTAGTTTTCAAAATGTGCAGATTTGCTAGGTATTCCTAGGTACCATCTGAGCTGTGACCCAAAATCCATAGCAAGCCACATCGCAATGGCAAAATGTGATTTATTGTTGAATAGAATCGCCGCTATCCGGACCCTTTGCCGCTTCTGAGGCCATTTGCTGCTGCTGTTCTGGTGCCTTTGCCCTCCCGCCTCCCGCCGCCGACCCCTGCTCCACCTCGGGGTCTGGCAGCCGAGCGGAGCGCGGTGGAGGTTGAAAGGACTACGCAACCCAGCGTCCTTAGCGGCGCTAATTGCGTCAAACGCGCGCCTGGAGGCGCTTAAGTACAGAGTCACCCCGGTCGAGGGGGGAAACCATTGTTGAATAGAATCGCCGCTATCCGGACCCTTTGCCGCTTCTGAGGCCATTTGCTGCTGCTGTTCTGGTGCCTTTGCCCTCCCGCCTCCCGCCGCCGACCCCTGCTCCACCTCGGGGTCTGGAAGCCGAGCGGAGCGCGGTGGAGGTTGAAAGGACTACGCAACCCAGCGTCCTTAGCGGCGCTAATCGCGTCAAACGCGCGCCTGGAGGCGCTTAAGTACAGAGTCACCCCGGTCGAGGGGGGGGAACCATTGTTGAATAGAATCGCCGCTATCCGGACCCTTTGCCGCTTCTGAGGCCATTTGCTGCTGCTGTTCTGGTGCCTTTGCCCTCCCGCCTCCCGCCGCCGACCCCTGCTCCACCTCGGGGTCTGGCAGCCGAGCGGAGCGCGGTGGAGGTTGAAAGGACTACGCAACCCAGCGTCCTTAGCGGCGCTAATCGCGTCAAACGCGCGCCTGGAGGCGCTTAAGTACAGAGTCACCCCGGTCGAGGGGGGGAACCATTGTTGAATAGAATCGCCGCTATCCGGACCCTTTGCCGCTTCTGAGGCCATTTGCTGCTGCTGTTCTGGTGCCTTTGCCCTCCCGCCTCCCGCCGCCGACCCCTGCTCCACCTCGGGGTCTGGCAGCCGAGCGGAGCGCGGTGGAGGTTGAAAGGACTACGCAACCCAGCGTCCTTAGCGGCGCTAGTCGCGTCAAACGCGCGCCTGGAGGCGCTTAAGTACAGAGTCACCCCCGTCTCGCGGGACGCCGGGCGAAGCCCGGGCCAAGGGCGGGCCCGTTTCAGCCCGTTCCAGACAGATCCAGGCTGGGCTGGGCCACCCCCCTGTCATCCCATCCCTGGGGTTACACCCCTACAAGGTACTGTTTACCATCTACCAACGTCGGTCATTTGATTGATTATTTGGGAGTTTTATGTTGTAATAATCATGACAAGGGGTTCAAGAAGTAAAACAGCCTCTAAAGCTGCCTCATTTACCGGCCCTATTGATTTATTCATCTCAAAAACCACTGAGGCCATTAACCAGAATATCGCTGTTTTAGAACGACGGGTCTCACAGGACCTTGCGATTGCTCGGAGATCCTCTCTGGGACCCATAGCGACTGCCTTAACACCTCTGCCATCACTTACTCCGATACCTATTTTAATACAATCGGGAACCACAGCGCAAGTACATACCATCCCTAGCGCTGTGGACTTGTCAGCTACCAATTTGTCATCGGAAATGGATCTAACAGAGAACCTTGAGACAACTCCTGATCTGGAACATATTCTATCTGAAAATCTGTCACAGGATCTAGCCCAGGTCAACAAGTTAAGAGGGGCCAGAGAAGGCGCTGTTCCAAAACAGCCAGATGATCACATGAAGGGGAGTTCTAAATCAAATCCCAATGTCATCACACCTAATAATGGGCCTAATGTCCCACCTTCTAAAACTGTCCTCCCAAGTAATAACTTTGTCGCATTGGTTCCATCTATCCCACAAGGTTCAAAGCTGGTTAATGTAAATATTTTGGAAGGTGAATCCAGCCGGCCAGATAGTGATCCATCACAACAACTTCTTGCCAGCTTTAGGGATCTATTAAAACATCATCTTCAACCGTTAGAGAAGAGCATCATGGCAATAGAAAAGAAACTTGCCATTCTCCTTTCTAAAGTATCCAACCAGTCTGGGGTGTGTACTATTAAAGCGGGAGGGGCACCATCTGCAATCAGTCTGGGGTCCACTCCGGAAATTTCATCTAGCTCACTGGCTACATCCACAGCACAGGCGAAAAATAATGAGCTTCCAACCACCACCTTAGTCTCTGCCCCAAATAAGAGTGTACCTTCTAAATCTAATGTTACACCTATATCGCAACCTACATCCCAGCCCCCCACAACAAGTTTACGAAACCCTACTCAACCCTCCCCTGCAGCTATACCACCAGCTGCCAATGCTTCTCAGTCCAACACAACTAGTTTACAAAACTTTATCCAACCTTCCCCTGTAGTTATACCATCAGTTGCCAATGCCACCACAACACAGGGGTCTCTGCAACCGCACCAAGCCAAATCAATAATCTCACAAAAACCACATCATACAGACGTCAAGAGGGGGCCCAGGTCCAAACGTCCGGTACATCTTCCTCCGGAGGTCTCTCCTTTCACGGTAATCCTAACGGGAGTCCCGGAACTCCCACCGGGTACTGATGAACCCTCCTGGTCCGTTCTGAATAAAATCCTTCAATGGCTTAGTATTAATAGGCCATTACAGTCGGCCAATACCTGTAGGATTTCTTCTGTTCGTAGGGTTTCATGGGTAGGGTCGAGTCCCAAGAGCATTCAGGGGGATTGCGTCATCGTTACATGTGTAGACGCATCCTCGGTGAATCACATCTGTTCTTGGCCAGAGCTGGAGAAGAAAGGAGGAATTGATACCCAGAGGCTCTCGTTTTTCTACCCCCCATTATTTAACTTTTATGCTCCAACACCAGCTACCAATTGGGTTATTCCTCACGAACAACCGTGGAATTATGGAGGTCCCTGGTTGACACAAAAGAATAGGAACAGGGATTGGCCATCGCGCCCCTGGTTCCCCAACAAAGGCCCTCCTATGGGGAATGGATGGCAAGGCATTCCTACCAGTAACAGGTATGACTGCCTGGAGATGGTTGACTGACATAGTGCCTCTTTTTCTCCCAGTCAGTTTGCCACCGAACAGTCAGGTTTAGCCCATGATTGTCAGTTACCCGTAAAGGTCAGAGCTTCACTACCATGTACGCCGGTCTGCATACCTATTGCTGATCTGGCGGCCAGACAATTAATTATGGATAAAGAGAGAAGTACTACAGATTCCCCCTCTTCTCATAACTTCATTAGTACTACCTCAATTTCTAACATGTGTAAAGGACCCGATAGCAATGGTCCTGATGCTTGTATATCTACCCACGCCCCCAGACTAGGTCCAGCTACCAGCATCCAGGAAGACAGTTCAACCTTTTCCTGTGTCACCCAGCCAGAGCCGGCTACCGTTGACACTAGTAAGCCTGTTGGTCTTTCCCTTATTTCTTGGAATATTGCTGGCTTTGCTAGTAAAGTAGGTTCACCCTTTTGGACAAGGTTCATTGGAGAAGGATTCGATCTAATCCTCCTCCAGGAAACGTGGTGTCTGGACCACATCAACATCGAAGGGTACACATCCCACTGCCTTAAAGCTACTAAATCCAGCTCAGGCAGGGCCAAGGGGGGCCTCCTGATGCTTCTGTCTAACAAGCTGTGTAATTGCATAGTTAGAAGTAGTACGACAGTTGGGACTCACAGTCAGGTAGTAAGGGTGGAGTGCAGAAAAGGTATTGACCTGGTTGTAGTAAATTTCTACAACAATATCTTTGATACCACTAGAGGAGATATTTTACCACCTCTCGAAAAGGAAATTGCTAGGGCTTTGGGCATTTCGAAAAGAAAGGCAGAGGTTATCTGGGTAGGGGACTTCAATTTACAGCCCTGTAATTTGTCCAATGGGAAAACCTGTGGTATTGGAGCAGCTATGCATAACCATTGGGGGGGGCGGGGAGAGAGGGAGGATTTCCTCCACTTCCCACATTGTAATTATGGTTCTATATTAAACAATATGCTAGTTACACTAGACCTGACCCTGTTAAACTGTAATAAAAACATTCAGGCAGTTACATGTCCTACCTTTACAGGAAGGGATGCGGGTTCATTTATAGATCATATTCTTTTGTCTAGTAGTGGAGACTTTACTAATTTACATGTAAATGAAGAAAGTCTCAGTGACCATAACAGCATTTGTGTTACCCTCCTAGGGCATGGTACCCCATCAACGTCAGGAGAAAAGTGCTCTACCGACCTAGTACCCATCAGACCGAATGGTCTAAGGATCAGATGGACTGGAATTAACTCCAAGGCCAAGCAGAAAGAGGTTTTAATTAGCTGTAAAAATCAAATTAGTTCTTGTCTAGAAAAGGAAAGTAACCACGGTTCCCTATTACTACACTTTGTTACCATTAACAGTATCATTGAAGGTATTTTTACTAGGGTCCTGACATCCAATAGTGGTCTGAAGCAGGGGTGGTTTGACAAACCCTGTATACTTGCCCTCCGGGAACTTAAGAAGGCTTTAGGCACCAAACCACGTGATAGCGAGGGAATAAAACACCTCAGGTCCAGCTATAAAACAGCAATCAATAACAGAAAAAAGGTATTACAGATTGAGGCATGGGATAAGGTAAAAGAAGCAGCTGAGACCAAAAACTGCAAACTATATTGGGAAACAATTAACAGCCCTTTTCTCAATAAAGATGGTGTCCCAAAATTAACATCATATGTTGCATGTAGCGATTGGGTCACTCACTTTTCTAACATCTTCAACCCAGAAGGGTCACCCCTTGAGTTCCTGTCCCCTGAGACTACCTCTTGGCCATCTCTCCCTTTGGGAATAACACTAGAAGAAGGATATGAAGGACTCTCCAATAGCAAAGGAGGCAAGGCTCCAGGTCCTGATGGGGTCCCGCTGGACCTATATAAAGATGAACCAGATTTGTGGGTCCCCATCCTGGTGAGGATATTCAATTGTGCGGCAGAAACTAATTTTCCTCCTTCCTGGGGCCAATCTGTCATTATTCCCCTACACAAGAAAGGTAACAAATCAGAGGCCTCCAATTATCGGCCAATTTCCTTGTTGGACGCCTCTGTAAAGGTAATGAGTAGGATACTGCTTAAAAGGTTAGAAATCTGGGCAACCGAATCGAATATTTTAACCAGAGTCCAATACGGTTTCCGGAAAGGCATGGGCACACTGGAACAATGCGTAAATCTGGACCTTTTAATTAACAAATACACTGTGGCCAAAAATGGCAACCTCTTTTTATGTTTTGCTGATTTGAGCAGCGCGTTTGATTTAGTTAATCATGCTATTCTTTGGGAGGTTTTGCTAGAAGCTGGGGCACCGAGGGAAATTGTCCATTTCTTAGCTAGACTTTATGAAAAACTCTCCTGTAAAGTCCGCTATGGCACCCTAGGCGAATGCACCCCCTTTTTTAAAGTTTCACGGGGCATACGCCAGGGATGTGTTTTGGCCCCTCTTTTATTTTCCCTCTTCATTAATGGTGTTGACCGCACCTTGGTTGACATCCCAGCAGACGCCCCTTCGATTGGAGGAAAACCTGTCCCACTTTTACTATATGCGGACGACGCTGTTCTTTTATCCCGCACACAGATCGGCCTCCAGCGTTTAATTGATAGTTTTATGTTGTTTATCAAAAATAGGAGGCTCCGCGTGAATAAATCCAAGACGTATGTTATGTCATGCGGTCAGGCAGCAAAACAGACAAAGCACACCTTCTTCCTGGACAAGGATAAACTGACACATGTTAAAACTTTTTGCTATTTGGGAATTACATATAACAATAGTGGGACCTGGATCTCTGAACTTGATTCCATTAGATTAAAAATGCTGCGGTCCACCAGCAGCATTTTTCGTTTTGCCTCAAAACTTGGTTCGAGAAGCATTCCAGACATGATTAATATATATAATGTTTGCTGTGTCTCTTCTGCACTGTATGGGGCAGGTGTATGGGGCCATAGTGAAGGCCCATCCCTACAAAAGGATGAAAACAAGTTTTTAAAGAGGCTGTTATGCGTCCCTCCTTCCGCCTCTGTCCAACTGATTCATGAAGAGGTTGGGGTCGAGTTTATATCTGACTTAGCAGCAGTTCGGCCACTCTTATTGTGGCGTTCTATTTGGGCTAAGCCAGAGACTCGATTCACTCAAGATATTATTCTTGATTGTATAGGTTTGGACCACTCCTCACGTATACAGTGGCTGAGATACATTCATTTCTGGTATCATCTTCTATTTAATATTGATGTGCTTCTTGAGCCTGAAGAGGCAGTCTCTATTCCCAAAAAAGAAATTAAGTCAACGTTCCTAAACTTCAAAAAGGCAGAGCGAGACAAAACAATTGGTAAGCTAGCCACCGTAAAATTTTATAAGGACCTGAATTTAAGCCCGGGGCTTCAATCTTACCTTGTGAACGTGACTCGTCCCTCCCATCAATTTGTATTAACTCGTGTCAGACTGGGTATTGTTCACCATCTGGTTGCGTTCCCGAACCAGAAAGCTAGATCCGAGACACCCTGCCCGTGTGACAGTACTTCACGCCAGAGTTGTTGCCATTTTTTACTCTTCTGTCAATTTTTCTATTTTCTTAGGGTAAAATACCTCAAACCCATTTTTATAAAGTATAATACCCGTACAACAAAGACTGCATTGATACTATTAGCCTCATTGGAGAATGAGGATATTTGTTTCTTTTTGGCTACTTATATTTTGAAGTGTACAGCTGCCAGGAAAAGTATTGTACTGTAAAATCGTTTTATACCTACCTGTCTGTACCTGAGATATACAGCTGCCAGGAATTGTATCAGTCTGCTATTACCTTATACATTCCTGTCTGTATATATAAGTCCTCTAAGTCCCATAACAGTTTTTGTAAATAATGATAATTTTATTCGTTGATGTCCACAGTATGTATTGTATGGTTCCCTTTCTATTTTAAACTATTTTCTATGTTAGTCCAAGAGGTCCAGTATCATTTTTACCGGAAAGTACAGCTGCCAGGAAACTGCTTATCAAGTTAAACTCTTTCGATTTCCTGTCTGTACACTTATGAGTGTTTATATTGACGTATTAGTTAGTAGTTTTTAAAATACCAATTTTTTAACTGTTGCACACTAGCCTTTTCATATGTTTCCTACTCTCTTTTCTTATTTGTGTTTTTATGGTGTATTAATATCATAATCCATGTATTTTTATTATGCTTGTATGATTTGTATGTGCAAATCGAATAAAAGCTTATTAACTGAACTGATTTATCAATTTTGTGTTTTGGTGGCTTTACATTGATAGCAGGGTTAGGGCACAAACTCCATAGCAAACCACATTGCAAAAAAAGGTCTGTTTAAGTGGAAAAATGTGATGTGTCTAATTTGAGTTATGGCACCTTTCCTGTCAAAGCTACTAGCCCTAACCACACAGGTGTGGTAGCATTTTTATCAGGAAACTTAGAGGAATGGTATGTGCTAGGAAATGTTTACTACCTGCATATTCAGTTGTAATGGCATATAGCTTTTGTAAATCGACCATCGTGACAAGAAGTTGCAAATGAAAATGTTACAAATAATGTTATTTCCTACTGATTTTAAAGTTCTATTTCAACAGTTAGTTTCTTTAGGAAAAACTTGAAGGAGCAACACAAATGACCCCTTGCTGAATCAGAATTGTATCTGCTTTTCAGAAATCCATAGCGATCTTGGATCACCCTGGGGTTTCACTACAGTTTCCACCACAAACTGGAAGTAGTTTGAATGCACAAACATTAGGAAATATTGTCTGCCACATTAAAAAATGGCAAAACTGTGGTAAAAACAGGGGGGCAGATTTACGTTACCTGGTGCATCCCTGCAAATCAGCAGGGATGCGCCAAGAAACGTGCGACATGCAATGCCATTGTTGCGCCACCACAGATGTGCCGCATTTTCAATGTGGTGCGCCATGCCGCAAGGATAGGCAGTTGCGTATCACATCTGCCGGCGTAAGGTTGGTGCAGTGCTGGAGTTGTGTTGCGGGCGCGACACAACTCCAGCACTGTGCCAACCAGGCCTATTTTCCACATGGTGTGTCACACCTTATGCCTGCTTCAAGCAGGCGCAAGGTTTTGACGCAGTGGAGTCGGAAAAGTGACTGAGTGAAATCTTGTAGATTTCACTCAGGCACTGTTCCAAGGCATTCCTGCACCGGAACGCCCACCCTCCGCCGGTACGCCCACATGAAACCTGATGCAGGTTTCATGTGGCGCAGGGCTTTGCAATGTGACGCATCTCCCTAGATGCATTACATTGTAAATCCCCCGCAGCATGGCGCTACTTTAAGCCACCACTGCGTCACAGAAGTGACGCAACTGCGGCGCAAAAGTGGCACACGGGGCTTATAAATCTGCCCCAAGGTTTTTTGATTCAGCTGTGCCTGTTCCTGAAAGCGGGAAAAATGATGCTGTTAGCACAGCAAACCTTTTGTTGATGCCATTTTTAGGTGAGAAAAAGACACTTTTTTGCAAAACACTTTTTTCTATTTTTCCCCAAAAACTCAAAATGTAGCTATATTTTGACTATTTTCTCAGTTCCCTCCAAAGGAATCCACAAACCCTTGGTACCCTTGGAGTCCCTAGTTGAAAAATATAAGGATGCAAATTTGGCATAGATACCTTGTGGGAAAAAAAATTATGGCTACCTTAATGCAAATTAACCCAAATAGCCAAAATAAGTGCTTAGTGTTCTAGAGGGAAAAAGCTTAGCAGCCAAGGGGTTTAAACCAGCCTCATGAGTGTTAATTAAGTTTCTTCGCAATAAGAGCTGCAGACTCCCTCTGACTTGAAACACATCAAATCACATTTTTTGCCTGTTTTGACTCAACACTCTTTGAAAACAGGAAAATGCCAAATTTGACAGAATTACATGGTCAGCTTGTGAGTGACGTTATGGCTCACTGACAGGCACTGTGAGAAATGTGCACCACATTCAGGCTGAACTCCACAGATCTCAGTCATGGCCCATTCACAACCTAAACTCACACAACTAAATAGGGGTGATTCTTTTCATATGAAGCACCATTGGCCAGATGCACAAAGCATTTTTGTGATTGCAAATGGGCCGATTCACAGAATCGGACGTTTGCAAACACAATAATGCTTTTTAAAACGCATAAGGCCCTAGAATTACAATTTGGGTCTGCGATTCGTTATTAGGAAGGGGCGTGTTTAGGACGTCCCTGTCTAATGCCAAATCACAGTGGTATGTGTGAATGTATTGTGACCAAAATCTGGTAGCAAAACATTTGTATATTATTGTCTACTTCAAGTAGGGTTGTGGCCCATTCGCAAAGGGGAGGGGTCCCCCAGGTTCCCTTCCTTATGTGAATGTTTGTAAAAACATGTTTTAAGAGCTGGCAGTGGTCCCACAGACTACTGCCTACTCTTAAAAAGTGAAAGAAAAACGCATCACATTTTTCGTTTAGGAAAACAGGCTGCGTAACAATTTAAAAAAAATTGCATTATTGAAAAGCAATTGCAGACATGGCCCAGCAGGCCACCATCGGTGTGATTATAGCGAGTCTCAATAAGTCGCAAACCAAGGCTCATTAATATTCATGAGGTAGGTGGATTTGCAAGGCACTTGGCATCACAAAATGTGTGGAAGACACATGGGTACGTTAGTGTTTGTGGTTACCACATAGCGAATCACAAAAGTTCGCTATTTGGTAATCACAAATGATTACCTTTGTACAGATGGCTCTATATGTGTGTAACTTGATGCTAACGCAAACTAAAGAAACACACCATTCAGGAAAAACTAAAGTGTCAGATATACAACCTTTTTTTTGCAGTCGCAAAGGGGTTTTAGGCCCATTTGCGACCCAGCAAAAAACGTGTGGGCCATGTAGCAACCCTAGTTTGCAAGTCGTAAACAATTTGTGACTCTCAAAATAATGTTAGCGTCTCGCTATTAGGAATGGATGTTCCAAGGGCATCCCTTACTAATAGGGTCTCCAAAACCAATGTATGAATGTTTTGCAACCGCAATTGCGGTAACAAAACACTTGCGGTTTACCAGGTTTCCGCCAAGAGCCTCTTCTCCCAGTTATCATTTTCAATTAGCCAAGGAATTGCATGTTGTAACTGGCAGCTTATATAATAAGATTCCAGATGGGGAACCTCCAGCCCCCCTCTTTGCCATGTTCTCTGTAAAGTGGACAGTTTCACCCTTTTACATTTGGAGCCACATACTAGGTTGTTTATCAAACTATTTAGTGATTAGGAATTGCATAGAATGAGTGTTGTACCAAGTATAAGCACTAGGGCAAAATAATCATTTTTATAATATTAATTCTGCCCTTGAGGGACAGCAGCAGCTCTTTCCAAAAGTGCACTGAACCTCTTATACCTTCCACAACCTTCCTGATATTGAGCTCCAGGTGTCTCTTCGGTGTGCACACCAGTTTGATTCCCAGATATTTACGTTCAACTTCCACCCATTGGAGTCCTACCACTGATAGGAAATCCCAAGGTCTCTGGGCTAGCCAACCAATCGGGAGTAGTTTTGATTTATTTGGATTTGTTTTTAGTCCCCAAGGCCTCATTATACACTTCTAGTAAGTGGCCCACCAATAGTGGCGCAAATTTACTATAGAATTGAGACAGGAAGCAGTTGCCTCCGGGGCTTTTAGCTGGATTTAATCCTTGTATGATCTCCATCAGTTCCTCTTTAGCAATTGGGGCATCTAACATGTGCTCGCCTATTTCTCTAACTAGCGTAGACCAAGTGAGGTCCGAAATTCCCCAATCAACTCCAGGGGCGGGGAGAATTGTGTTGTATACATCTTTTCCAGGTGATCCATCAAAATACCAAGGAGCGCCACTTGAAGTTGAAGTTGAAGTTGAAAGTATTTGTAAAGCGCACTGTGACCAAGCGACTTGCTGGCGCTGGAGGATTTACAGTGATAGATGGCAGGAGCACCAGGGAATTACTGGGTTGAGAAGGCTTGGGCAAACAGATGGGTTTTGAGAGCCTTACGGAAGTGAAGATAATCGGTGAAAGACCTGATGATAAGTGGGAGACTGTTCCAGAAGCGGGGGGCAAGAGTGGTGAACCTAGTGCCACCAGTTCTGGACTTGCGGAAACGGAGAACACTGAGGGGTGACTGGTTGGAGGAGCGGAGATTGCGACTGGGGTGGTAGTGGGTGATCATGGAATTAATGAAGATGGGAGCAGTGCGGGCGCGGGCCATAAAGAATAGACATCCCATCTTGAAGAGAGTTCTCTGCAAGATGGGAAGCCAATGGAGGGACTTAAGAAGCGGGGTGATATGGTGGGACTTAGGAAGTCGATGGATAAGGCGGGCGGCCTGGTTCTGGATGGTCTGAAGACGCCGCACCTCGTAGGCAGGAATGCCCACGTACAAGCAGTTCCCGTAGTCCAACCGTGAAAGAATCATAGCCAAAACAATTATTTTAAGGGCATCAGAGGAAAAAAAATGGGAGATCTTACGGATAATCCTAAGGGACAGAAAACAGGATGATACAACAGAGCTAACCTGGGGATGCATGGAGAGGTCCTGGCTGATTTTGATGCCCAGGGTTCTGACTGACACTGAGGGAACCGGAGGGGGGCCAAAAGTGGAAGGCCAAAAGGCAGAGGTCCAAGGGCTGATGGCACCGCCATTCAGGACTAACTCCGTTTTGTCGGGGTTAAGCTTGAGATGGTTTTGATTCATCCAATCAGAAATAAAAATAAGTGTGGATTGGAATTTAAGAAGAGAATCAGGAGCGGGAGAGAGATCAAGAACAAGCTGAAAGTCGTCAGCGTAGTTGTACACAGAGACCTCCATGTTAAGCAGAGAAATAATAAGGGGATATATGTAAAGATTGAAAAGAAGAGGGGAAAGGGAGGAACCTTGGGGGACCCCGCAAGACACAGAATGGGGAGGGGCAGAGAAGCCGGAGAGGCGGACGGCCTGCGTCCTGCCTTGGAGGAATGAGGAGAGCCAGGAAAAGGTGGTGCCCTGGATGCCCGCTGCCCTGACACGGCCGAGAAGGATGGAATGGTCGACCGTGTCAAAAGCAGCGGACAAATCAAGGAGCACCAGGGCTTGAGGAGAGTTGGAATCCGCCTTGCTCTTCAGCTCATCAAGAACAGAAAGGACCACAGATTCGGTCGAGTGGACCGGGCGGAAGCCTGCTTGATGAGAGGCCAAGAGATGGTTGTCCTCTATATAGGCCGACAGGCACGAAGTGATGTGGCTCTCCAAGATTTTGCTTAGGTAATGGAGCAGGGAGATGGGCTTAAACTTAGCGAGAAGAGTAGGGTCAGAGACAGGTTTTTTTAAAATAGGAATGACTATGGCTGATTTAAACAGGGACGGAACTATGCCCTGAGAAATGGATGCATTAGGAAGGGATAAAGAGGGGTCGGGACAACCAGAAAGCAGCTCTCTTAATATGCGAGCCGGTCCACAGTCAGCAGGAGGACCTGACTTGACCTTCCCGAGCAGGGCGAGGAAAGATTCCTTCGAGATGGGTGGAAAGTGATTGAGGGAGGAGAGCAAAGGGGGAGGGGAGCAGCGGGAAGGAGATAAGATGGTGGGGGAATGTTCCGTTTGATAATAGCAATCTTCTCAAGGAAAAAGTTGTTCAGAGATAGGCAGAGAGCTTGGGAGGGGACAGGGTTGGGATTAACTCTGTCAGATGCGGCCAGACTAAGAACGATGGAGAAGATCTCCTTGGGTTTATTAGCCGCTGATAGAATTTTGCCCGAAAAGTATTCCAGTTTGGCTGAAAGAATAGCTCTCTTGTAGTTATTAAGGAGAGATCTATATCGGTCCCTCAGGAGGGGACAGTAGTTTCGCCTCCACTGTCGCTCTGACTGTTGGAGGGCCAGTTTGAGGGTTTTGAGATCACTAGAAAACCATTTGTTGGCTTCGTGGAGGCGACAAGCCTTAACCCTTCTGAGGGGGGCGACCAGGTCACAGGAGGAGGACAGCCAGGAGTTAATGGGGTCGACTTGAAGATCGAGAGGAAGGTCAGATAGATCAGGAAGAGAGGTCGCCAAGGAAGAGTGGAGGGTGTTAAAATCCACCCGGTTCCAATTCCGTGCTAAGACGTTCTTAGGAAGAGGGGGCTTGTCAGTGACTGAGAGATCAATAGAAAAGGAAATAATCGAGTGATCCGACCAGGTGCAAGGAAGGATGGTAGTGGGAGATATGGTTCGACCGGCCGACCATATCTGGTCAAGAATATGGCCATGGACATGAGTAGGGGCATGAATGTGAGAGGTAAAATTGAAGCAACGGAGGGTGTCGGAGAAATCTTTAGAAGTCTGATCTTCCCTAGGGTCACCAGGCCAATAGTTGAAGTCACCCAGTAGAAGAACAGATGAATTGTTAATCGCAAGTGTGGCCAACAAGTCTTGCAAAGTGGGCACAAAGTGAGGCATTGTTTGGGGAGGGCGGTATAAAAGAACTATGGTGAGGGGAGCCAAAAGATTCATCGAACGGGCGACTACGAAGTCCACATTAGGTATAGGAGGGTAGGACAAGGGTTGGAACTGGAAGTGAGACCGGATGATCATGGCCAAGCCTCCGCCGATTTTCCCGTCAGGACGATCTGCCCGAAGGGCATAGTAGGAAGCGGGAAGTGCAGATAGAACATCGGGCATGGAGTCAGTAGAGAACCAAGTTTCCGTCAAAAACAGAAAATCGGGAGACTCGGTGTCAAGAAGATTGAACAGTTCCAGTTGGTGTTTGCCAGCCGAACGAGTATTAAGAAGGTAGGCAGGAGCCGCAGTGGGTGCAGGGGGGGAGGAGAGAAGAGGACGCACCGGAGCAGAGGCAAACTTGGGCTTAAGCGGTGAAACAGTAATGGGAGGGGGAGAGGGGGTTGAGATGCCGAAAGCTACAATGCGTTCATGCGTTGAGGGGCTAAGGGGCCAATTGCCCTGATGGTCAAGGAGCTGGGCAGAAGTGTACAATAAAAAAGGAGCGGGGTCTATGGCCCCTGGTCCCGGTCGGTCGCGTAGGGGGGCAGACGGGCTCGCCTTTGGCTGCGCTTCCGGGAAGGAGGTACCATTTTATAGTGGTCAGGGTGGGAGGGCCTAGCAAGTAATCTGCTCGCCCTCTGACTCACCCAAGATGGCGGTGATGGTTATCTATGCAGCGTTAAATCGGCTGCTGTGGCCCCAGCTTCAGCACAGTGAGCGCGAGCGTAAACCGAAGGTACGAAGTGCTCAGGGGATATTTTCCTAATTAGTAATACACAAAAATATAATTTAAAAAAAGTTTCGTTTTTTTTAAAGTTTCGGTTAAAAAGAATCACTGTCCCCGGCTCACGCCTCAGGAACAATACAATCGGTCTGTCAAATGGTTGGTTATATACCGCAGTCCCGTCACCTGCCTACATTGATATTATGGGTAATATTGGCTTCTCATTTTTTTTAATCAATTTAGCAAGCAAGGCCCATGATCTATCTCCCACCATGTGCAAGCACTTCAGGAACGCTGCACAATTAAAAATTTCAAAGCGGTGCAAGGACTCCATTAAGTTCCTGTGGGCTGTATACCATTCATCTATACAATGGAGGTTTGTGGGGAGGCACGACTCTATATCCCCTAATTTACCCTCCTGTATCTTTATATCCCACTCAAGCTGTTGACGTTTCCCATACAAAGTCTTAATATAGGGCCCTCTAACTGTCAATTTCATGGCCTCCCATTTCGTAGCCCTCGTTGACCCCCATTTCTCCTCAAAGGGACTACATAGCTCTTCTGCAATTGCCTTGGCAAAGGGTGGATCCGAAAGTGCCTCGACCTGCAGTCTACATGTAGGTATTGCTGGTCGTGGATGACCAGTACCAAGGGTAAGCAACATTGGGGAGTGATCGGAGAGACACATGGGTAAATGGGCTATTCCTTCTAGGTCAGAGTGAGGTCCATTGATAAAAAGCACTGGTCTACCTGGCTAAGGGGTATATTATCCAGCACGGCGTTAAAATTATCGCTGCTTTAGCGGCAGGAAACTGCAGCTAAAACGGCGATAATGGGCTTGATAAAATGCCGTGTGAGAATTCCAATAGAAGCCCTTGTTCACACCAGAACATGGGCTTCTATTAGAATTCTCAAAGGCATATTATCAAGCCCATTATCGCCGCTTTAGTGGCAGTTTCCTGCCGCTAATGCGGTGGTAAATTTAACTCCGTTCCTTGATAATATGCCCATATATGTGTTAGTCGCTGGTGTGTGACAAGAGAAATATGACCTATCCGAATACCTCACCCTCCATATATGCAATAAGCCCATCCCTAATAGGGTATCCCTGATGGTCTCTGTCAACCTCTGTTTGGTATTCTTTCTGGGAGGCTCTCAGTCCAACATCCCATCCAGGACACAATTAACATCCCCATCATTATCACCCCGCTCCCAGATATGGTGTCACTGCTGCAACCACTGCGGGGAAGAATTTCAAACAGCTGGCGTTAGGAGCATATACATTGATGAGGCATACCTCTCGTCAATCTAATCTGCCCTGCAGAATCACATATCATCCCTCCGGGTCTGTTAGGTGATGTAAGTGATGGAAAAGGACCCCAGGAGCTACCAAAATAAGGCCCCCTCACGCAAATCCTGAGTAAGAGGTGACATAAATTTTCCCCCTCCATCTCCATCTTATGCAGGATATTGTATCTCCCCAGACCACCCTCTACTTGTTATGATGGTGAGACATTTATACAACTTCATTACTATTCACATTTTTAATGCATAAACATGTAGATTTGCTGTTGGACATCTCTTCTTGTACTATGACACAGCATTTTAGGTAGCATCAAGTTGAAATGTCCAAAGCGTTTTTCTTTTGTTCTAAATAGCGCAGGCTATGGAGAGCTTTACATAAGCACCAGTTATGTTAATTGCACAATGTCAGATGATAAAAATTATTTTGCCATAGAGAGATTAAGGGACTGATTTAGATTTTGACAGACGGGTTACTCCATCACAACAGTGACAGTTATCCCATCCGTCGAAATATAAATCCCTTAGTCTATTATGGGATTTATATTTTGGCGGACAGGATATCCGTCACCATTGTTATGGACTAACCCCTCCACCGAAGTCTGAATCAGGCCCTAACTGATTTACCCTAATTCAGAGTATGTTACACTCATTTTTCTGTGGTGCAGGGAGATTAAGTGATTTGCCCTGAATCAGAGAATTAGAATTGAGCCAACGCTGAGACTTAAACCTGGTTCCCCGGTTCCAGAGTCGGCAACTCTGGACATAATACCACGTCCTCTCCCGATGTGTCCTCAATTTAACTGCAAGGAGAACAGCATTTATTTGCACCCGCTCGTCTTCTCTTTTCTTGTTCCAAGATATAAGGCTGTGGAGTGTGTTAAAATAGGGAAGGGAGTGAAAGAGACTATAAACAAAATGGCATGTGGCCACATGGAGCTTCTGATAACAGAATTTTGTGCAGAATCGTCGCACTCGTGGTTCAAGCAAGGTGGAAAAGATGGTTAGTGTATGTTGGTGCTATTTGAGATCTTCCTTCTGGGTCTTGGAAGAAATGA
This sequence comes from Lissotriton helveticus, assembly GCF_964261635.1. Classification (NCBI taxonomy): domain Eukaryota; kingdom Metazoa; phylum Chordata; class Amphibia; order Caudata; family Salamandridae; genus Lissotriton; species Lissotriton helveticus. The sequence continues at coordinate 1,790,147,741 of NC_136061.1, forward strand.
AACAATGGGTTGTAGCGTTATTTCAGCAGGGAATAACGTCCTCAAAAGCACTCAGAAAAACGATTTCCTTTCAAATTTGTGCATCTTTCAAAATAAAGTTTTATTCGAAAATTTCAATTCTTTCGGTTATTCATTTCTTTCACAATCAATGTTTGTAGTTCATCATTAGAAATTATAATACGTTGCCCAATGCATTTCGGGCAATTTGCCCTTCTTCAGGGGCATAGTTATTCTGTGGAAGGAAAATATACACAACTGTAATAGATTGTCAAACAGTGTTTCCATCATCAAAGAAATGTTTATATTACATCATTAACAACCATATGTCCCCATTTTTTGGGAATATCTGCTGAAAACATCAGAAGTCCAAAATTGCCCAGGTGAAAATAATTTAAAAAAATGATTTCGTTAAACAAACAATAGCATACTTGCTTAATTAGATGTGAAAGGGATAGTGATCCATCCTAAAAGTCACAAGATACAGTTTCAGATAATTGAAGTGAATTCATACCTTCGCTATTTAGGAAACAGTTGGTGTTGGAAATATAATCACAACTGCAGTCCTGGAAAAAAACGGTGTAATAATTGCAACTGACTTTAAAATAACTTTAAAATGGTCTAATAGGTGAACGTTTCAGATAGACGATTTTCCTAAATAGCGAAGGTATGAATTTACTTCAATTATCTGAAACTGTATCTTGTGACTTTTAGGATGGATCACTATCCCTTTCACATCTAATTAAGCAAGTATGTTATTGTTTGTTTAACGAAATCATTTTTTAAAATTATTTTCACCTGGGCAATTTTGGACTTCTGATGTTTTCAGCAGATATTCCCCAAAAATGGGGACATATGGTTGTTAATGATGTAATATAAACGTTTCTTTGATGATGGAAACACTGTTTGACAATCCATTACAGTTGTGTATATTTTCCTTCCACAGAATAACTATGCCCCTGAAGAAGGGCAAATCGCCCGAAATGCATTGGGCAACGTATTATAATTTCTAATGATCAACTACAAACATTGATTGTGAAAGAAATGAATAACCAAAAGAATTGAAATTTTCTAATAAAACTTTATTTTGAAAGATGCACAAATTTTAAAGGAAATCGTTTTTCTGAGTGCTTTTGAGGAAGTTATTCCCTGCTGAAATAACGCTACAACCCACATGGGGCTTCTGCCAACAGCAACGCACAATCCTTATTGAGGCTTAGCCCCCACCATGCCTGTTGGCATTTACAGCCTGCAGCATTGATTTCAGGGGAGTGATCCCATACCGATTTGCGTGTGTCTGCGGGGGCTGAAACAGTGAGGTGTTGTATCAACTGACGATGATGCAGAGCCCACCCAGTGTGCTGTGTGTGCCATGCCTGATGCATAAGTCCTCTCCGTTGGTGTCACCTTGAGCAGAATGCCGAATAGAGACTCCCTGCTATCGGGCAGGAGGTGGCAGTCTGTTGTGCAGCCTCCTGTGCTCACTTCCGCTGTGCCACCTCCCTTTGAGCCTGCCTGCTAAGCGGCGGTGACTTTGCCTCTGCAGTTTGGGGCCCCGGTGCATTCAGCCATACTTGTCAGAGTGGGTCCTCTCCGGTCTGCACCACCTGCAGGCAGCAGGTTGTTACTATAATTTTGGAGCTTTTGTTGGTGGACACCCCTCTGTTGCCCATAGATTGCATCACTGAGGAGGGGCCGAGGTCTGCTTCCTCTTCTATGTCACAGCACCTGCATGTGCGACCCACCGACAAGGTCTACTCCTTGGGTCCGAGCTTTCATCTCCACATGGCCCTGTGTCTGGGTGTGGTCTCAACCAAGTGCATTGGGGACTGGGATACCAGTGCACAACCTGCCCTGACCCTCTTCTTGTTGTTGCCAGCAGATATCCCTGTAGACCCGGTCTGCTCAGAGTTTCACACACTCCCGGCAAGAGCAACAGCGGAACCTTCTAATGACCTATGATCAGCAGATGACCCCAAAGTCTCACACCCTGGCCTTCCTGCCCATGCTACCAGTCCTGCAGCCCCTCAGTAAGTTAATTGACCCAGCTATGGCAGTACCAGGTGGAAGAAGTGGGTCAGCAGTCTCAACAATTATTTTCACACCACATGCAACATGACAGCACAGTGAATAGGTCCCCGTTGCTCTATGTCGATGAAATACATGCTGTTTCAGAACCTAATACTTGGGTTGAGCAGGATTGTAACACAGTCATGGAGGCACTGAATGGCCACATAGATCCCCAACTTAATCCTTACTATGAAAACTTTAAACTGCGCCAAACCAGCTAGCGATATATGGTTTCCATGAGCACCTCAGGAACCTGGCTCCTACCTATGTCCATGATGAGCAACACAAGGAAGTCCTAGTGCTGTTCATCAAAAGCTGTCACTTCTCTGCCTTGTGCTATCTCATTCTACGCCACACAGAGATCAAGTTGGTGGACATTCTGATCCTCGTGCACTCACACGTACTGTCAGTCAGGTGGAGTAGATGAAAAATATGCTGGGCCAACATCCCGCTCACCTACTGACAAGCAAGGCTCTGAAAGTCAAGGAGGAGCAGAAACCACCAACAAAAGTGCCAGACAATGCAGCAACTGTGTCCATGACCAAGAGGCCACCGACACATGCCCAGCACAATGCTGATCTTGCTCCAATTGTGGTAAGGCCAACCATTTTGTCAGGGTGTTCCCCAGTGGTGGCAATGAAAGAAGAAACACAGCACGCTCCTAGGCCACATCTGCCCTGAGACAACTGTTGCTAGACAATGAGCCTGGTGGCATCCACCACTCAGTGCTTTGACGCTAGTAGTGCTTTCCAAATGGAAGTGACCAATAAAGCGTCAGGTAGATAACCAAGTTACACGTAACAAAAGAAGGAAGTGGCACAATGTTAGGCTGCCACACAGCAGAAGAATAGAGTCAGTGTTCTTTGCCAGATGCATCCTTGCGGCATAAGCCCACAACATCCTGAGGACAGCAATTCCAAGGACTTGGGTGCCTCAAGGGCATCAAAGTGAAGCTCTACTTTGATCAGACAGATAAATCAACTGACATGTGGATAGGAGTGCTGTTTAATTTCCACCTGCTGGTAGAAGACGTAATTAGTCAGCTGGAGCAAGATCGATTTATCAAGAAAGTGTTGGGGCCAACACCATGGTTCTCTCCATTAGTAATTGCACTCAAGCTGTAACAACCAGGGGCCAACAGGCTGTGCGGACTTTAGGCTAACCAATAAGGTGATCAGGAGAGAGTGCCATCTATCACCCACTATGGATAATGTCATCACCGAACTCACTGGTGCCCACTGGTTTTCCAAGCTTGACCCGGCGCTGGATCAGGAAAGCAGGTATATCATGACCTTCTCTAAACAAGTTGGAGTGCGGGGGTATCAGCACCTCTTTTTTGGTATCTCCTCAGAGGTGGAGGTTTTTCAAAATGCCATTCACCAGGAACTGTCAGGGCTTGAGTGTGTACTCAACGTGAGTTATGACATCGTTGTCTACTTCACCACAACCTTTGTGGTGAATTACAGCAGGATCCGGGTGACACTCCAGAGGCCGGATGAGTAGGGATTGGTCCTGCCTTAAAGCAAATGCTCCTTCTTCGATTCCACCATGACTGTTCTGGGAATGACTTCCAAAGTGGAATTGTAATTGCAATTGTATTTATATAGTGCTTCGTACCCCTGACGAGGCATCACAGTGCTTTTTCAGTGAGTAGCACGCTGCGCTGGCAACCAAACAGGATTAATGGGAAATTAGTATAGGGAAATATGAAATTAGTTTGATTGGGGAACAGGTAAGTCTGTTAGCTGGATTGAAAGAATAGTGGATGGACATAAGAGGGAAGGTTTTGCATTTATTTAGCGCTTGTTAACCCTGTTGAGGCACTTTTTGCCAGGTAGCACACTACTACGAAACCCAAACTAGATTAGAGGGTGTTGGAGGGCAGCCCGCCGAGCCCATCCCTGGCTGCCCCCGCCGGCTCCCCGCTCGGCCTGCACCCCCCAGTGTGGCCGCGGGAGCCGGTGAGTCCATTTCTGTCTGCCCGCTCTGGTGGGCAGACACGGTGGCGGCTTTCCGCCTGGCGAGACTTCAGGGGAGTGCGGTGGCACTGCCCCGCCTTTCTGAGGCATGTTTCTTCCCGCTGTATAAAGCCTGTTCCATGTCACCATCCAATTCTGCATAAGTCCGGCCACACCATTCACTTTGTAGCTGCTCCAGGGCTGCGCACGCCAGGAATCTTCCCTGCCCAGCCCGTACACTTGTGCACACACATGTACACATGTGTCTGCATGTAACCAGCCTGGTGCCCCTTACTCCAGCTGCTGCGCAGTGGCCTAGTCAAGCTAGGGGGACACCAGTAAAATCCACATGTAGTCTCTTTCATCATGAGTTCACTGTGGATGAGTCCCAACTTATGAGGCTCTCCCACAGCAAAAGCTGAACAATAAAGTTTTCAAAAAAATCAAAAAATCTAGGCAACTCAGAGTGTCAGAACCACCTTCAAACACACGCTGTGCCCAGCTGATTCCTACAGGGAAGAAATAGCCACTCTTCATGGGTATTTTTCCCGTAGTCAGCGATAACTAGTTATAAGGGGTTCTGACCAGACCCCCCCTTACTCACCAGTTATCCACTCAGACCACCGACTTCTCTCCCAACCATGAAATCTCCACCCATGACAGGGATCCAAGACTACCCTAAGAACCCTTCGGGCTCTAGGTTAGGTAGGCCCACATGATCCCTGGATGGCCTGCACTACCCCTTCTGAAGAGCAGGGTCCCTTCACTTAAGATAGCCCCCCCTGCCTTCATGGTAGTACTACCACACTCAGCCAGGGACCCTAAAGATCCCGGCTAGGCCTGTTCCACCCCTTTGGAAAACACAGGGTCCCTTTAATTAAGATGGGCCCCACCTGTCTTCAGGGTGGTTCTATCTTCCAGAAGTCAACCTCCTGCATCGAGCTGGGGAACACCCTCTTGCTTCCGATCCTGGGATACAAATCCCCGAGGACCTACCTGACTGGTCACCGGCCAAGCATCACCCCAGCCACCACCTGAAGCTCACCTCACAAGCTCCAGGGTGACATCCAGCTCAAGAACTACCCCTCCTTTGGGGCTGGCCACCACCATGGGCCACCCCGGGGTAACCACCTACCGGACCCTGATACCTCACGGTCTGCCACTAACCCTTCACCTGGAATCTAGGGAGCACATCACCCCCACTCAGATCTCCACTGGATCAGTTACCCAGCCCACTTACGGTACCTAGGGGCTACCACTACACACTCTCACTCGAGAACCACCCTCTTTTTGGGCCACCTACTCCCAAGGGCCACACATTGATTGCTCACCTCCTCACCAGTTAACCTGGGGGGCCTGCCGGACACATAACTCTACCACGCCCTCCTCCCACCACGGGAAAAGTTGCTTAAGGTCCCCCACCATGGGAACCCTTGCGGAGTTACTACCCGGGGTAAAGAAACCTCCCGCCCCGCCCTTACAGAGGTTTTGTCCTGCGCCAATGGCAATAAAACTTTCAGCAGTGACGGAGATCTTGGGCCCCTTCTGTGGAAACCCTCCCTGCCCTTAAAAAGTGTGGGAATCTTTCAGGACGCCTACCTCACCTGCCCCTCCAGGTTAATTCACCCCTACACCCCTGTCTGTGATGTAGGTATACGTTGCTGTCCCTATCTCTTGAGGAGACACCCTACTCATGTAGGTGTAGTGCATGTAGTGTTAGGTGTACAATATGGCTTAGAACATTTGTACACATTCATTTCCTGGAAAGCACCATCCCGCTAGCACGATAGTCAACATAACTCAGTCATATCAATACAGTTTACGTTTAAACCATAATATTTTCACATGACATATATATGTGCAGGGTTTTCCTTTCTCATACTTATAGATCACATAACCAAAACTTTGAACCCTTCCTAGAGCCTTGCGTTCTTCCATTTGCTCATTACTGCATAGGTAATGGGTGGCAAAACGGAACTTATCAAATGATATAAATGCGCACCATAATGGGATACTATGTATCCCACCTCTGCCACCAATGTTGGAAAATGAGTCAATATCTGTGAAGCCTTCACAAATAACATGTCACATTTGTCCTTAACTGGGAACCAAACACCCTAGTGTTCTGTCTGACTCTCAGAGGGTAGCGTTGCAGAGCAGTCTAAGTCTAACCCAAGGGAGGTGGTGTGGGTTAGTAATCGCCGTTACAGGTGCGCAGCAATAACACTCAATAGTTGATTGTCCAGTCTGTACTTTGCTTTATAAAAGTAAGAGTACATTTATTAAACACACACACTACATAATACTATGCACCGATTAAAAAATATACATAAGCTGTTGGAATTACTTTATGACATTGCAGAACATCTCCACCCCTTCCGCATGGGCGGTGGGGTCTAGTACCACCACTCCCATGTATGCACATCATCTTGCCTCCTAACGCAGTTAGTTGAACATAACCAGGAGCGAAGGCCCTGCACACTGGCATCCTCCCAGTGGCGACCCACCCCATTACCTCAACAAGCATTTAAAATAGGCACACCTACCCTGGTGACAACTAACCCTGACTGAGCATCTCCTACTGACCATGAAGTATACACCTCTACATTTTGTCTGGGTTCTTCTTCACCTAATGCAGCAGCAAGAATACAAGTTTAGGTATCCCTTTAAAATGAGGTACTTGTTAACATTTATAATGCATTGCAATTACAACCTCTAATAGGCATCACAGATGAAATCACAGGATTATGCATCTACAGCCAGACACCCTAGCAAGGATGTCCAGCAACATAACCCCATTTGGCTTATGACATCACCTTACACCGGTACTTCACATTACACATGTGCCTTTTAGTCACTCTAGAAGAAATAACGTTAGTAAATGCATTTCTGGTGTAATTACACCTCTTCACCTCCAAAATATGGCCGTCTCCAGACATCGCAAACTCAGCCTTTCACTCCTTGAGGCAGTCTCTAAGGCACCCCAAGCTGCAGAACAAAAGTTCCAGCCATGGGTTTGCTGATAACGCCTGACTGAGACCTTGAGGGGTTTTTCTTTGGAGTCCCCATGAGACTTAGGGAAGGACTTCTCCTTGTCGTGCTGGGGAGACTGCGTTGCTCCAGCAGCTCCCCCTGCACCTGGGCACTCACTTGGTGGTGACCCCGTTCTCCTGGGGCCACCACAAACAGAGAAAAAGCAGTTTTCCCTTTGCAGGCCAGTCCAGGCCTGCAAGGCATTATGGGGCGATTGCAAGTCCTCCATGAATATTAGAGCAGTGGCTCCCCCTCTGTTCCGTGGAGAGCCATGCAACTTCCAGTCCTCACTGGGGGCACGGTCCCACCCAGACCCCCAGGTGAGTGTATGCGGCTCCTCCTTTTGTGTATGGGGTCCTGGTTCCACCCCTGGCTGCCCCTGCCTTCTCCCCGCTTGGGCAGCACCTTCTGGTATGACCGCGGGAGCCGGTGAGTCCATTTCGGTCTGCCTGCTCCAGCGAGCAGAGACAGTGCTGGCTTCCCTCCTGGCAGGTCTTCAGGGGAGTGCGATGGCTCTCTCCCCGCCTTTACGAGGCCATGGGGGAGTGCGGCGGCACTCCCCCCTCTGTCTCCTCCTTAACGGGGCCCGGGGATGGGGTCCCGGGCCTTGGGCCTCCCCTCACAGGGAGTGCAACGGCGCTCCCTGACTTCTCTCTCTTTGCGGCCCGGGCCCCTTTGGCATATTTTCACGGGGTGCGCCACAGCGCACCGTGACTTTGGCAGGCCTGGAGTTAGGATCCTGGGCCCCGGCATCTTCATCATGGGGGGCACGACAGTGCTCCCAGCCTCCTCATTCTTACACGGGCCTGGAATTCAGATCCCGCCCCCTCCCCCCTGCAAATCTTCATGGGGAGGTCGCCTACTTTCTGGGGGGCATATCTCAGCCCCCAGGGGTGCAATCTTCGTGATCTTGGTCTCTTCTTGCTCCTGGTGGCACACCCGAGCCACTGGGAGCACTTTCCTTTGCCCTCCTGGTCACGTGCAGGGTGGATTTAGCAGGGAGCTGTCTTCACTGGCTCCCTTTCACCTGGCTCTCCTCCTGGGCCTCTCTTCTCCTTGCGCAGAGGCCCAGGCTTCTGCTCACTGGTCCTGGACTCCTCTCCTGGCACTGTTCAGGGTCCTGGGACAGTCAGGGGGTTCCTCCTTCCAACTGCCTATTGCGCCAGGATCCAGCACCCTCTGCCTCAGCAGACCACACCCCAGAGAGAGCTTCTCTTCCTGTGCAAAAAATGTTTTAAATAATGAGGAGGGGGCTGGCAAGAAATCTCTGTGTGTCCTATCAAACAGTGACACATCACTTGACTGCCCCTGCTCCCTTCTTCCTGCCCAGGCCTCTGGGTTGGTTCAAGATGGGGTCTCCTGCCACATGGTCCCTGAGAACCCCTTCCCCCTGTGCTGCCTTCTCCTTGTGCAGCTTGGTGCCTGGCACCAAGTGACAGCTGCTGATGGATTAGCCTGTAGCTCCACCCATCTTCTCTTCTTGGAAAGAAGGCCTCCGCTCTTGGAAGGAAGGTCATTAATCGCGCCTGCCCGAGTCAGCCCCCATCCAGGCCCTGGGTATGAGCTGACTCAGAAAAATATGACATTTCTGGATGACCCAAAAGCAGTACAAATATGACTTTGAACCCTGCAGAAAATTTCTTCTCACACCAGTTACAGTAGACTTTAGTGCGTGTCTGGAACTTGTAGGCCTTAGGAAAGTGTAACTAGTCTATGGGCTTCATATCCCCATAGGAGAATAATGAAATTAAAAAAACAGTAAAACACACTGACTTTCCCTGGCGCGTTTCTTCCCACTGTATAGAGCCTATTCCATGTCACCACCCAATTCTGCATAAGTCCTGCCACAACATTCACTATGTAGCTGCTCCTGGGCTGCGCACGCCAGGAATCTCCCCTGCGCAACCCGTACACATGTGCACATGCATAGAGCATTGATTGCATCACATATTGTAACGGGGTATACACATGTAGTCACCGTGTAAATATAATAACCAGGGAACATTAATATCTTGTTTCTTATGTGTATATTTACACACTTGAGCACCGCATCTCCTGCACTTGTATTATTCATTAGAACATTATCTGCATATTGAATGTTTTTGAAATAATAGAAATTATTTCTACAGAAACTGTTTGGCAGTCTCTTTATACATATTTTGTGAATTGTTGTTTATACTTATGTCTGTAGAATAGATTACCAGAGTGTATAGGCACCACCTGGGTTTTGAAATAATATATTGGATGGTTAGCTTCCCTGAATTTATGTAAAAGGGTGGCCAGTTTTTTCTGGAAATAGCCCCACGGTGGACATTGTTTTGTATACATGAGCATAGAAGGGGTTGTCCTTGTTAGAATATATATCTCTCTCTTTCTATGCAACCAACATATGTTCTTATTGAATCTACATTGCACAGTGTGGCTATTTGTGCTAATTAACTGCTATTAAATCTGTTATTCAATGCAATTTCATGTTCCGACCACTCAAACTGAGGCTTTAAATAAATGTTTTCCATGAGTCATCATTATCGTATGCGTGTCATTTCTTGGAGTTGAACTTTCTTGTCCTAAGGTATATGGTTTTGATGTTAACTGTGTTTTGGTGAAGATTTAGGCATGCATTTGGCATTTCGTTATTCCAGGTCCTTGAAAGGAAATTGCCTCACGTTCTCTAAATACACAAGTCCCTGTTAGCTCAACAAAAAGATCCCCTGGAGTACCAAGGTTTGATAATTAGGATGGTGAATACTTTGTAAGAAAAGTGATATGTGTATGGGCCCAGTTGGTAATGATGAGTTGAAAGTTTGTACAAAGATGACATTTGCTACGCTTTCCGCTACATCAGTGGGAAGTGTTTGGATGTTGCATGCTTAGCATGTCTGAACTACAAGCAAAAGAGGTGAGAGATGGAACTTTTAAGCTTGTGAGGGGTCAAGTGTATGATTGGAGAGGAATGAGAATGCTGTATTGCATGTTTTGTTATAGTACATATTTATGAGTAAAGTGTGGGTGCCATGCATGTGACAGTGCTGCTCATATTGTGTCACTGCAAACGAGTAGGTGCACGTAGGCATGCAGATGAGGTGCTTAGTTTTTCCCATCTGTCTTCATGTCATAAAGTCACAACCACTCCAGTCATGTTCATTCTTTTACAAATCATAGTTATCAGGCGGGACGAATACAATGAGTTTGTAACTGAACTAAATCAAGACTACTAGTCCCAGAAAGCTCTGGTGTAGTACCGGGAAGCTTCGTACTCAAACCAAGACAGTAACTTTTTATTGCAATCTTGGAGGTGCATTTTTATTTGGCGGGTTTCCCAGCGCTAGGTATGCTCTATTACTCACCGGTAAGCTTCATTACTCCGGGTCCCGTTGTCCTCGTCCCATTCATTACTATGTGGAGAATACCAAAGCAGAAAAGCCGGCATTCCCAAACAAAACAGAAGCCAACCCAGGAAATCACACCAAGGTAGCAACCGCAGGAAGCAAAAGGCAGAACTGGCAAAACCCCAGGCAGAGCCCATGACAAGAGGGGGCTCCATCAATCCTGGACGCACCCAACAAAACAATGGGAGAACATCCAGAAGACCAGCCACAGCAGGAACACCCCACAGCCAACCAGAGAAGGGTAGAGCACGGAAGGCAAGAAGAAAACAACAGCCAGGAGGTCACCCAAAGAGAAAGGCCAAGAGCCATCAGGCCAGCAAGCTAAAACCAGGCACCAGGAACCAAACCCAGGCACAGAGAACCCACGCCAGCCAAACCCAAGCCCCGTAACGAAAGAAACACCCAGGGGACAAGAGGGTCAGAGAAACGTGAAGCCCCAACCAACAAGAACCAAAGCCGACCCTGGGAAAAAAAGGTCCGAGAAGCCCACCAAGGGCAGGACCAAAGCAGAAGAGAAGGGAAGCAAACAACCCAACCCCAGAGAGACCAGAGGACAAACCCCCAGAGCCTCACAAAAGAGCAGCAGGCCTCAATAGAAAAGGGCCAGCAGCAGCCTACAGACCATCAGCGCCCAGCCCGAGGGCGAGACAGAGCCCACGGACAGGGATTGAGGGAAAACCAAGGCACCGGGGAAGGAAGAAAAAATCCCGGAGGCCAACCCACCAGGCCCCGAGTGACAAGGAAACAAGGCACCCAGGGAACCAGCACCTCCAGGAAACCTGAGCAGCAAGATCCAACAAGGGCAACCAACCAGGACAAAGAGACCTGGAAAAACAAAGAGGAAAAGGGAACAGGAGGAACCACAGGAACCCCAGAACACAGCCCCAGCAAAACACCCCAACCCCAAACTGGAGGAAAGCGGAGCCGGAAGCAACAGCCTGAATAAGGCACACCCGAACACCAGAGAAGGAGAGAAACCAAACGGACAAATGACCCAGAGAACCCAAGACCACAGCAAGGGAACCCAAGGGAGTCGACAGCAGCCACAGCCAAGCCCAACCAGAGACAGGGCAGGCAGAGACGACCCCACACAGCCCATCAGTGGCAAAAACATCGAGGCCAGCGAGACCAAGGGCCAATAATCCCCAGAAGTCCCAAAGGAGCGGGACAGGCCCAAACATCACAGCAAGGAACCCCAACCCACCAGGGGAGAGGAAACACAAAAACAACCTGATCGCAGAAGGAACAGCAGCCAGGGGGGAAAGCACAAGCAAACCAAAACCCACAGCCCGGAATGACCCAAGGAAGGGCGTGGGCAGGGGGAAAATCCCCATGGCACAAAACGTCAACCGAGTACACAGCTGGGAAGCCAAAGCCGAAGCCAAGCAACCCGCAGGACCAGAAGGACCCGAAGACCCAACCCAAAACTGGGGGAAGGCCAAAGAAGGGAAGGCAACAGCAGAGCACAGGCCAGAGATCAAACAGCCCCGACGCCGCCCAAACGAAACCCAAGAGGAGGCAAGCAGGGAAAACAGGAGACGGTGACAGATCCAAACAGGCACAGCCAGAACCAAGAGGCCATAACATCAGGAACACACCACACCCGCAAGGACCGGAACCCAACAGCACAGGGACCAGCCACCCCACAGGCAGAAAAGACACCCGCAAAGAAGTGCCAGGCCACCCAACCAAACTCCAACACAGCCCCATCAGGCAGGCAAGGACTGCAGCAAGAGCACAACCAGGCAACCCCGAACAGGTTGTACCAAACAGAAACCAGCAGACCAGCCAAGAACAGGAGCCAAAAGGGAGGAAGGCCGAAGGCAACAGGCAACCACAAGAAGCTACTGTCGAAGGACAAGCAGAAGCAACCGCAAGCCAGCATACCAGGAGTGAGTGAAACACGCCCCCGAAATGACAGGAGTCCAGGGAAAAGCTGAGTCACAACACCGGCAAAAAGAACAAGCAGAAAGGGCATGGACAACACCCCTCCCACCACAGCGAACCAAGCCGGAGAAGAACACCGCAGGTCAGAAGAGACCCAGCGGAGTCCAACAGTACCCGGGGAAACCATCCAGGCACCAAAGAACGTCCACCCAGCAGCACCACTGATATCAGACGAGACCAGAAGAAGCAGGGATGAAAGGCCGAAGGCAGAAGCACAGCCAACAGCCAAGAGGCCAAACACAAGACCCCCAGGGGAAGCCAAAATCCACCAAGGCACCAGAGCAGACGCAGCGTACAGAACACCATGCAGCAGTGAAGATCAGAGAGGATGGACCAGGGCAACCCAAGCACACCGGCAAGGGAGAAAGACTCCAAAGGAGGCTAGACCAGCCCCACAGCGTCCTCCAAGAACCAGCAGCCCGGGGAAGCAGAAAAAGAGGAATTCAACCTCATCCAGAAACCCAAGCGGGCGACCCTACCCAGGAGAGAAGCCATCCCCAGTGAGGAAAGGCCACAGGCAAAAACCCCAGAGGCCAGGACCACAACACTCAGGTCCAGGACACAGCCAAGAACCTCCAGCACCAAGCCCAAAATCAGGGCTAGGAAGAAACACGCAGAAGCGCAGGCAAGGCAACATGGGAAGGGACCATGAGAGGCAGAACCTCAGCAGGACGACGGAGACAACAACCGGCACCGCAGCCACAGGCACATCATCCAGGATAAGCCACGGACAGAGACCCACAGAGGCACTGGAGCCCAGAGCACCATTCCAGAGACATAGGGAAGGCCAAGCCCAGGCTAGGGTCGAGAAAGTCCTAAAGAGAAGGACCGCAGCATACAGGAGAGGCAGCTACAAACACGCACCCCCCCTGGAACGGGGAAAAGCAGAGCATCCACCGGAATACGAAGGCCACAGCCCCCACAAACCCGGAAGGGAGGCCGGGACACCGGGACACCAAGGAACAAGGCCCCCACCCCTACAGACAGCCCAAGGCAGCCACGGAGGCAATGCCAGAGCCGAGAAGAAAGACCACAGTCCCGAAGTCCAAGGAGAAGAACACAGTGCAAATCCACCTAACGAGAAACACATCTGCGACAGCGTCCATGCCAATGGCACAATGGTGGTAGAACAAAGGACCCGAGTAGAGCCCAACAACAGGCCCCATCCGTGTACTAGCCTGACAAATGAGAGGAAAAGGTAGTAGCCCAAGGAACAGGTAGCAAAAAACACTGCCTGTCCACGGCAACATTGACAGACACCCCGCCAGCAAAAGAGCAGGAGCAGCAAAGCATGCCACACAGAAAGAAATGTGAAGACCTGCAAAACTCAATCGGAGAATCATGGGAGTACACGCAGAAAGCCGGTCCCACCAGGCCTGAAATAATGGCAGACATGAAACACACAACCGAGTGACATGGTGCAAAAGGCGCAAGTGCATGCCCAAGTATGCATCCACGTGTGCCACAAAAGCATGCACACCCATCAGGGAGCACACTAATACAGTTCCCACCACACAGCAAATGCAGCACATAAACATGGGAGATCAAGTGACGTGCCCAGAATCACACGATCCCGAAGCAAGAGCACCATCCGGGGCACAAACAAGGGACACTAGGCCCCAAGACTGGCAGCACCAAGAAGCCCAACACCAAATGGAGCAGCAGGAAACACTGCGTCCCCCAAGCAGTAAAGGAGGCAGTAATCAAACCAGCCACGTTGCAGTCCCTCACCAACAAGAACAAGGCGCAGAATAAGGAACTCAGCCCCTCACATAAAGGATGAGAACCCAACAACTTTGAGAATGGGAACGCAAGAGGGCAAAAGCGGGGAAGCAGCTCAGGCGTAGAGCGCAAGCCATGCATGTAGGAGGCCCCGGGTCCACACCCCGACAACTCCAGGAGCCACCGCTACTCATCGTGGCGTACACCAGAAACCCAACCTGCCATTGTGTGGGAGAGAAATCTGACAATGCCGTATGATAAATTGTGAATGAGGAGCTGTAATATACAGCACACAAGTGCACAAGCTCTACCACACATGTCCACGTTAACAAGCTCTCACAGTATACAAAAGTCTGCACATAATGGAATCATCACACTGAAGAAGATACTACATTTCAGGAGCAATCCCCGGCATCTCCAGACTTTCCGCCATGCGCAGAGAAGCCCCGGGCCTGCGTACGGAGGCAAAAAGCTATACAAGGGGAACAAGCAGTGAACAGCCCCGGAGGGGAAACAAAACACCGCTACGCGGGACTTACCCGGAGTTGGGGCCGGAACAGGAACAAGGCCCCCACTCCAACACCCAGCTCCGGAAATCCATAGGGACAGCATGCGCAGCGCGCCCTCCACCCGGCCAGGCCACAGAAAGACGCGCTCAGCGATCCGGAAGTGACCGGGAGGCGGTGCACCAGCCGCAAAGGGCCGGTAACTCAGATTTCCAGCCAGGAACAGTAATGCCTCCCAGCAAGCCCGGCAGGACGGGAGTAAGACCAACAGAAAAAAAAAACGCCTGTGAAGACAGGCAGCCAGGCGGGGGGAGGAGAGAAGAAGCGCACGCCACCCCAGCCCAGCAGGAGCAGGAGCAGCACCAGCATCCAAGACCATTCTGTCGACAGACAGAAAAAAAGAACAGGCAGAATGCTGGGTAAGTACCCCTTATGTACTCCCTGTGGGAGGGGCAGGGTTAGTGTCCCAGCATTCTTCTGTTGTTTTTTTCTGTCGGGAGATGGTTATCTCCACATAGTAATGAATGGGACGAGAACATAAGGGACGAGGGGGTAATACTGGTGATGGCTGAAGTCCTTTGGAAGATCTATGTGGTCTGAATAAAGGTAGGCAGGACATGTTCTGGATCTGCTGTGATTTCAGGTGCTTCTGTGGACTGGCAGGGCTGTGAGTGGACTAGCAGAGTTGTGCTTCAAAACAGGAGTAAGCTACAGTGGTGCAGCAGTGTTTGTGTTCATTACTGGATTTGGATGTGGTGATGCACGTTACCACTGAGGTTCTGGATTGCAGAGCTTTGGCAGTGCTACTGCATCTGTTCGAAGATCTGCAAAGGCATACTCTTCTGCACGTTTTGGCAGAGGTGCATTAGAAGATACTGTGTTGTCCCCAGTGCTGACCAATCAGGTATCTATGCAGGTTAAGAGCAGTGTTCATTGGAAGAATTGAGTGTAGGTTCCAGTAGGGAAATAAAATGTGATACTGCGGGTCACAATTGAGGTACATTAATATAGCTCAATGCGGGTCCAAACATTTAGATTAGTACAAGAAGGAAGCGGCAAAGTACATTGTGAGATTGCAAAGGATTGTGGTGTATTGGCCAAACTTTTGTGTTTTCCCTCAATACAGGCGTGCCATGGGCATCTGTAGGTTAGGTTTGGGTTCCTAGGAGAAGCTGTTTATGGGTCCCAGCAAGTAATCTGCAGAAGTGGTACAGGTATTTTCAAGTACATTGGGAAAACTAAAATATAACTGGCGGGGTGTTGTTTCTGGTCCCATAGTAATTTGAGTGTGGTTCCATATATTGGTTTTATGGTGCTTCAATGTAGCAGTGCGTGGGTCTTGGTGCTTAATTTGCAAAACATAAGATGGGCCTCTCGATGCCTTTTTCTTCTACCACCATTATACTTCTTGTCTCTAAATCTCACTCTTGCAGGGACTTGGTCCCATAAAATATCATCTGACAATAAAAATATTAGTGTCCTAAATGGTATTTACAAAATTATTGCCCCATTAAAATTAGTATTAGATTAGGATTCTTAGAACACACTATTTCTGTAAAATGATAATTTTGCTAAGTATATTCTGGCATTAAACCCATGAAGGTTATTTTTCATCTTCCTCTATTGGTTGCTATTTTCTTACCTTTGTACGCCTTCTTGTTTCTCCCTTTTTCGTCTTTCTCTTCTTCTAGGTAAAAGTCTGACCATGAAAATGAAGTCCCGATCCCCAAAAAATGAATGCTGGCGCCTTCCACCTGCAACTGCTGACACCATTTAAGCAGAGATTACCTGGGAAGCAAGGTGTGTTTCAGGACAACTTTTGGGGGCAGTGACTGAAGGGTACAATGGTTTCAATATAGGCACATGGTGGAGTTTTACAGGCATTTGTGAAGCTGTGTGAAGTTTTCTCTCTGGAAACATCTCTCAAGAAGAAGGGAGTGGGAGATTGACGGCATGTGGAAATAGAGATGACACCATCACACATTGAGCCAGATGTACGTAGATAATTGTCTGTAACTACTAAATCGCCAATTTTTGTGATTCACTATTTGATAATTGCAAACTCCCATGTACAAATGTTTGTATTACACATTTTGCGATTCACACTGGGTCTCAAATAGACCTTCCTCATAAATATAAATGAGGTTGGTCTCGGTTTGCGAACTATTGGAAATTGCTAAAAATCACAGGGATGGTGGCCTAAAAACAGAATGTGTTTCAAAAAAGAAAAATTAAAAGGTTTCTTTTCATTTTAGAAGAGTAGGCAGTGGTCCCACCTGCTCCTAAAAAATATGTTTACAACCCTTCATAAAAAAGGGGGCCCCTTTGGAAGGTGACGCTCTAAACATGCCCCTTCCTAATACTGAATCGCAAAGACAATTTGTGATACTGTATAAGGTTACCAAATTGCAAATAGGGATTTGTACATTTCATAAATACTTTGTGTTCTCGAATGGGCTGATTCTGCAAATAGTCCCGTTTGCAAACACAAAAACTCTTTATACATCTGACCCATTGTCTCTAAACAAATAGCTGCAGGCCAAGATTTAAGAAACTTCAAAATAGACAATATATAATTAAATGATATTAAAATCAAGCAGGTAGATGAAGGAATACCATAGTGGTTAAAAGTAGGCATGGAGTAAGTGAGGCGGGTGAATGTACCACTCACGAAGATGGTGAACTGAGCTTGATAATTGCAATGAAGATGTGTGCACCATAATGGTCAATTTGCTCTTTGTAGGCCAACTTCAATCATCATTTCTTTCACCAACTGTGCTGAGCCTTGTTAGGGCACAACTACAAACTGGAAAAGCAAAACTACAACATCCAGAATGCAGAGTGTAGTTGGCTAGGACTGGCTGTGGAGGACCATCATGATGCATGGATAAACAGAAGTTATGCACTACTGAGTTGAGTCTTTGACGTGTAGCTGATTATGCCTCCTGCTATGGTGTGAATAAGTGTCTAGGGTCCTTCAGGGAATAGGTGGACAAGACAAGGCCATCTTTTAAGTGAAGCAAGGGAAGGTGCATGGAGGAGAGTTGTAGCTGCCACGTGATCCTGTCTTTTGTGGCTCCTTCCATCAAGCCTGACATTTTCTCCATGAGCACTCTGTATGCTGGGATTTATAATCCCAATCCTATACTGAGGGAAGGGAAACTACAAGTCCTAGAATGTAATAAACAGGTATCCTTCTTTCCATCAAAAACACTTGCTTTGAGAAAGCTCATAGTCTTACATGTGAAACATGTGTTGGCTTATTCATGTGCATGCATTAAAGAACAATATAATGATTTTTGCAGCCTGTGGAAGGAAGACAATTTTAATTTAATTTTATACTAGGACTATTTCAGCCTTGAGTTTTACAGAGTCATTGATGCAGCTTTTTAGCACATCATACTGCTATCTAAATAGATGAGCAGTGCCAAAGTGGCAGAAAACCTTCTAGGCTGCATCACTATCATAACAGCACCGATGTCCTATGGAACTGGCGACAGCTGCGCTACAAAAATAGCCAACTTTACATTCACATGTGATGTTATGTGTTATGTTATGAGTTATGTTAGACTATCTTTGCATCTGCACATAACACCATGAGAGGCACATGCAAACAAACGGTTTCAAAATGCAACTTCTTTAATAACAATTCTTTCAGATGTATTGGACATCGCTAATTCATCACATTAATTGTAAGAGGAAAACAGAAAAGGTTATTAAACTTCGATGAAAGGAAAAATGCATTCAACATTTAATCACTCTAGTTTTACATCATTACCAAGGCTTTCAATCACTAAAGGCACCACAGAAATAAGTACTATGAGCTGTTTATTGACGGTCGAGAAAGAGACCACAGCCCTTCATGTATGATTCGAGTCCAGCAGAATACAACAGATCTCGAATGTCCCAGGGTTGAGGTGGTGGAAGATTCCAGACAGTGTTCCAGCCATGTTTAGGTCCGAGAAGGAAGTTCCGCGTGCCTTCCTGTGTCGCAGTTGGGGTCTTCCCAGCAGCTCTCCTAGTGGCTCTGTAGAGGTGAATGTTTAGTCTGCTCCCAGGTGTCACCGACAATGCACATTTCATGGGTCTGTCCTTGAGCCTCGTGTAGTGGACATTTCCGGTGACTGTGGACATTTCCGGTGACTGTACGTGTCTCTGACTGTGACGCTGCAGGTGTCTCGAGCAATGAGTGTTTTATGTGACATGAAGTGTCTCAGACAGTAAGTTTTTCATGGGAATCTACAGGTGTCTGAGTCTCAGAAAAGGACAATTCATTTTTTTCTCTCCAGGAGCCTAATACAGGGATCATTTCACGTGACTCCGACTGTGGCAATGTCATGTGTGTCTGCAAGTGTTTCAAACAAAGGTCATTTCTTGTGACTCTCAATCTAACTCAGATCATTTTCGGTAGAGATGATGGGAGAAGTAAATGGAAAATATGGATCGGAAGTGCCGCGGGAATACGACTTTGTTGAAGGAAAGTATTCATTGATCAGGATGTTGAGCGACGGAAGATGTTCTTTGTGGTAGTGTTGTCTAGTCGAAGCCAAGTGTTTTTTGCTGGCGGAGATTTTCAGCAGTGCGGGTAAAGATGGATTGTCTAGACATATTTTTGTTTTCAAAAGTTATTTTTGGCAGATATTGGTGGGTAGTGTATTGTTTAAGGATGAGGATTTTGGTGGGAATTACAGTATCAGACCTATTTGTTAAAGGGCTCGTGGAATGTATGTCTGAATTTCTTTTTTTATGTTTGAGAAACGTTTATTGATAGGGTCTGTACTGGGAGATGCTTGTCAATGGAAGGTGTTTTTGACATGGATTATAGGTATCTTGGAGTTGAAGGAACAATATTGCAGGTAGGTGTTGTGGGTCTATTGTTTTTGATGATGGAAGCTGGTTTTTGGCAGGAGTTTCTTCTTGATGGAACGTTTTTGTGGTTAGGGAACATGTAGAATGAGGGGGGTTCATGCAGAAGAATTGCTTTTTTGATTTTTTTGATGGAATCAGTTTCTCACAGGGTTTTACAGATGGGGGTTAAATGGCCCTTTCTTGGTAATGTGATGCACGGGTAGTGACTACTATGAGTGGAGTCCTGTCCCTGTAAGCTTACTTCCTGTGTGATATGTACAGAAGGGTCTGACTTCATAAATATTGATTGAAACAGGTAAATGTGGATCGGCAGCACTGTGGCTGAAGCCAAGGGAACTAACAAAGGTCCCCCACACCTATACATCTTGAACTCAAATGTAGTTTTCATATATTTTTCATACATTTTGTGCTTCCCCCAGAGTTCCTGGACTTCAAGTAAGATGGCTACCTTTGATTGCTTGGTGTTGTTGGCAATAATGAATAGGCATATATTTCCAGTGGGCATACGTATGATCCATATAGTGTTCATGGAATTATCAGATATGAAGGTGTTTTGTGGATTATCAATGTGGATAACCAGGCTATGGCTGTGAAAAGTACTACATAACAATTTCTCTGCTCTAGTCTGCATGGACCAAGTGAGCCTACACCAAGAGTAAGCTCCCACTCTGTTTCCTAATTCTGTAAAAAGCACCAAGTTCCAGAGCACATATGTGCACATGGCGAAAATGTGTGAATTATTTCCATTTTTAATATGTCATGAGTGGCAATCTCAGCTCCAGGGGTGCCTTATAACCTACGTGAGTGCATTTAGCAAATGCCACTGGTGCAGGTCAAGGATGTGCCCTCCCAGCCATGCTATATTGACAATTTGACATACATTGAGCATCTTGATCAGCACAGGAGGAAGGGGTGATGTCTATTATTGCACCCATCCGAGAGGTTCCCAAACCACTGCTCACCTTTTTGGACATTTACTTCACATGGCACACACTTCTAAACTCTCCACTGCAAACCAACGAACATACTCTCTTTAATGTGCTGGCTTATCATGTAAATCAGAGCATTTGGTATAACATAGTATGCTACAAAACTCCTTGCAGCACAGCAGTCTGATCTGAACAGTCTGCAGCCCTTGATTCAGCAGTCGTAGGACTGAATTTGGTTGGGGGGTCTTTAATGGCAGGCCAGTGGGCAGCACTTCATATGTTTTATTGTAAGGGGGGCAAATGCACATCAGCTGACCGGAGTGGCTATGCACTTGTTGTTTTGTTCTGGCTCTTGGGAGATAGTGTAAAAACATGAACTGTGTGATGTAGTTTTACATATTGGTCTAAGAAATTGAAGTAGGTGTAGGCTTACAATTTATAAGAAAAATCACTCAGTTAAAAAGGGGTCTGTTGTTGTGGACTCGGGGTTTGGAGACTCTGGATAGGTCACTAGAGTTTGCGATTGCTTAGTGACTGTGGTAGTTGTAGTGATTGTTTTTGTGCCATCCTCTACTGGAGCTGTGGTTGTCTTTGTAGTTGTACTTGATGTGACTGGTGTTTGAACAGTATGTAGAGCAGGCATGTCCCATCCCTCAAGGTTATCATTTTCTGTCTCGTTCCATATATGTGAGTGGTCTGATGAATTTCTTGTGTCCACAGTCACAAATGTGTTTATGTTTATGATTGTGGTGAAACACGACCAGGAGCTGATAGTTGTACTTGTGACCAGCCTGGTCATTATTGTTATAATGTTGGTAGTTGTAGTGGTCTCCTGTATGGTGATTGTAGTGATCAGCTTGCCATTGACATTTCCCGTTTCAGTTGTTGTTATGGTTTCAGTTTTGGTTATAGTTTGGGTTTTTGTAACAGTGGGTCCTGGTATTGTTGTGGTCTCGGGTGTGGAAGTTTTGGGTGTAGTAGTCTCGGGTGTGGTAGTCTCAGGTGTGGTAGTCTCCGGTGTGGTAGTCTCGGGTTTGGAAGTCTCGGGTGTGGTATTCTCTGGTGTAGTGTTCTCAGATGTGGAAGTCTCAGGTGTGGTAGTCTCAGGTGTGGTAGTCCCAGGTGTGGTAGTCTCGGGTGTGGAAGTCTCGGGTGTGGTATTCTCTGGTGTAGTGTTCTCGGGTGTGGAAGTCTCAGGTGTGGTAGTCTCGGGTTTTGTAGTCTCAGGTTTGGAAGTCACTGGCGTGGTAGTCTCAGGTGTGGAAGTTTCTGGGTTAGTAGTCCCTGATGTGGTAGTCTCGGGAGTGGTAGTCTCTGGTGTGGAAGTCTCGGGTGTGGAAGTCTCTGGGTTAGTAGTCTCTGGTGTGGTAGTCTTGGGTGTGGTAGTCTCTGGTGTGGAAGTCTCGGGTGTGGAAGTCTTGGGTGTGGAAGAATCAGGTGTGGTTTTCTCTGGTGTGGTGTTCTCGGGTGTGGAAGTCTCGGGTGAGGTAGTCTCGGGTGTTGTAGTCTCAGGTGTGGTAGTCTCGGGCGTGGTAGTCTCGGGTGTGGAAGTCTCGGGTGTGGTATTCTCTGGTGTAGTGTTCTCGGGTGTGGAAGTCTCGGGTGTTGTAGTCTCGGGTGTTGTAGTCTCAGGTGTGGTAGTCTCGGGCGTGGTAGTCTCAGGTGTGGAAGTCTCTGGGTTAGTAGTCTCGGGTGTGGAAGTCTCAGGTGTGGTAGTCTCGGGTGTTGTAGTCTCAGGTGTGGTAGTCTCGGGCATGGTAGTCTCAGGTGTGGAAGTCTCTGGCTTAGTACTTTGTTTTGTGGTAGTCTCGGGTGTGGTAGTCTCGGGTGTGGTAGTCTCAGGTGTGGAAGTCTCGGGTATGGTGGTGGTTGTTGTTGCTGGAGTGGTGGTGGTCGTTGTTGTTGGTGTGATCTCGGGTGTGGAAGTTTTGGGTGTAGTAGTCTCGGGTGTGGTAGTCTCAGGTGTGGTAGTCTCCGGTGTGGTAGTCTCGGGTTTGGAAGTCTCTGGTGTGGTATTCTCTGGTGTAGTGTCCCCAGGTGTGGATGTCTCAGGTGTGGTAGTCTTGGGTGTGGTAATCTCAGGTGTGGTAGTCTCAGGTGTGGTAGTCCCAGGTGTGGTAGTCTCGGGTGTGGAAGTCTCGGGTGTGGTATTCTCTGGTGTAGTGTTCTCCGGTGTGGAAGTCTCAGGTGTGGTAGTCTCGGGTTTTGTAGTCTCAGGTTTGGTAGTCACTGGCGTGGTAGTCTCAGGTGTGGAAGTTTCTGGGTTAGTAGTCTCTGATGTGGTAGTCTTGGGTGTGGTAGTCTCTGGTGTGGAAGTCTCGGGTGTGGAAGTCTCTGGGTTAGTAGTCTCTGGTGTGGTAGTCTTGGGTGTGGTAGTCTCCGGTGTGGAAGTCTCGGGTGTGGAAGTCTTGGGTGTGGAAGAATCAGGTGTGGTTTTCTCTGGTGTGGTGTTCTCGGGTGTGGAAGTCTCGGGTGAGGTAGTCTTGGGTGTTGTAGTCTCAGGTGTAGTAGTCTCGGGCGTGGTAGTCTCAGGTGTGGAAGTCTCTGGGTTAGTAGTCTTGGGTGTGGAAGTCTTGGGTGTGGTAGTCTCGGGTGTGGTAGTCTCGGGTGTTGTAGTCTCAGGTGTGGTAGTCTCGGGCGTGGTAGTCTCAGGTGTGGAAGTCTCTGGCTTAGTACTTTGTGGTGTGGTAGTCTCGGGTGTGGTAGTCTCGGGTGTGGAAGTCTCAGGTGTGGAAGTCTCAGGTATGGTGGTGGTTGTTGTTGCTGGAGTGGTGGTGGTCGTTGTTGTTGGTGTGGTTGTGGTGGTTGTTGTTGGTGTTGTTGTGGTGGTTGTTGTTGGTGTGGTGGTGGTGGTAGTTGTTGTTGGTGTGGTTGTGGTGGTTGTTGTTGGTGTGGTTGTGGTGGTTGTTGTTGGTGTGGTGGTGGTGGTGGTTGTTGTTGGTGTGGTTGTGGTGATTGTTGTTGGTGTGGTGGTGGTGGTTGTTGTTGTGGTGGTGGTTGGCGGAGTCAGTATTGGAGTTTGTGGAGTAATATTTGGATCTGAAAGAAAAACAGAAGATGAATCATAAACTAACGATGACTGTCCAGCATTTCAGATAATAAACACATTTCATTTCCCTGCATTCCTGATTCAAATCTGGATCACAAACAATTTCAGATTTTGCAATTCTTTCAACTATCAACAAGGGCTCTGTATGGAGATATCAATGACTGTGAGGAATTGAAAGCTAAAATATATGTGGAGTAGTGCCTTTATTAGAAAGGACACTGAATTGCAGCCACATTTGAGACTGTAATATTGTGACCACTGACGAACATAGCAATCCGAATTTTTAAAATTGTGGTTAACAATAGCATGTGGATAACAGCCTATAATATTGTGGGCACTGACACATACTTAGACCATAGTCTTCAACATCCTGTCACACATCAATTTCTGAAGCAGAATACTTAATATTCTTGGCACTGAATAACATTTTGAACTGGATATTTAATTTTGTGAGCATTCATTTCCAAACGGATCAGGGTCATTACTATGCTAGCACAGATGATAACTCAAAGTGTCAGCTGGCTGACCTCCTATGTCAGCAACAGGAACACAACACACTTTCACAGGCCTTCCTGCAACTGCCCAGCTGACCAGCACCAACTAGACCTGCCTGATTCCTGCTGCTGGCCTCTGCTTGAGTGAGCGCTGACCCCAAGAGATGCCCCCCAGGTCCTGCACCCTTCACTGACATCAGAGTGTACTCCTTCTGAACTTTAATTGGAGATACCGATGTTTTGGGCTCATCGTGATCATAAAGAGACCTCTTCATGCTGGGTAATGTCTGCCAATCATGGCACCAATGAGAAGCTATAATGGGACCTACATTTTGTGTCAACGGGGACTGTCCGTTACAACCCCCAATGAGGGGCACCAACGAGACATGCATGAACCTGGTCCCTGTATCTGACCTGCACTGAGTCATGGTTGGCCTGAACTTGAGACTTTATCCAGGCCTAGATAACCGCAAGTGGCACTATGTTCTCTATAGTTGTATTTTTATCAACATTTTTAAAAACTCACATTTCAGGTTCTACTGATTAGATGTTTGTCATTCTGGCGTCATTCTATTCATTAAAATGTACTCTATAATTCTAATTTGGCCTTGGACTCCTCTTAAATATTCACTTTATTACTGTTTGAGTGCCCCATAAATACTCTACTCATTGCCTCTGATAAGCTGGACTACTTTTGTACTAAGCCACCAGAGGGTTAAGCACATATCTTTTTAGTGACAATTGTGGTGCACCCTGACAAGGATTGTGTTTATTATTTCAGTGGGGCTCCAACCCCTCTCAACTGATAACTGAATGTTTTCCAGTATGCGGGCATGTACTACTGCCAGAGTGCTTATGTGTGTGATGTGTGTATCCACCACCATGAGTTTAATTTTGGCCCTGGTACGCTACCAGGTGCTCAAATGCCCAGGTCTGTCCTAGGCTATGTGCAGTCCAGGACCTGACCTATGACCTGGAGTGGTGCATCAAGCATACCTTCATAGAGGACCGAGGACTAGCGTCTCTCTCCTAGATTTAGTACTTAAGGTGGAGGTGGCAGCATACATTTATTTTGTGATATCATATAGTGGGACAGACCTTTTTAATCGATGTCAGGAACAATATGGTCTAACAGTCCCTTGTTATAACTGGGGATTCTAGTTAGCAGTGGTATGCACCCTGTCCAAGCAGGAACCACCACTATAATCAAGGTAAGCTAGATACACACTAAAACATAACCTGTGGTAGTTTGGCTCAGAGCAGGCAGGCTTATCTTAAGAGGTAATGTCTAAAGTATTTGTGCTCATGAAAAGAGATACGACATTTAGGGGCCATTCCAGTCGCACAGCAAATATGCTAATGCTGCTTCTATGTAAATGCTTGTCCATTTTACTCCTGTTACATCTACATGTAATTCCAATATTTCAAATGCTTCGTTGGTGCTTTTTTGAAACCTCCTGTAAGGTGTCATGCTGTTTACAATAGCTTCCAATATTCAAGATGTGCCCATCCCGACTCTTTTCAAGAATACAACGAAACATGCATGATTTGTCCAAAGCAATATTCTTTATTATAACCCAATCCATTTTGAGCTAAAATAAGCTTATCTTCAGGGGTACCTGCAAATGACAATTTAAAAAGACGCCATTACTACATTGTCCTTAATAACACATGTATTATAGTCCATGTTTCCCTTATTGCCTAGATTCTGTCACAAAAAGGTGTTACAAAGCATCCCCTACTCTTGCCCTATGAGAATTCTAACAGAAAAATGTCAATTCCCCCTGTGCAAACTCATAATTACCTCCAGTGAACAACTGGAAAACAAATGATTCATCGATCCTATACTTACGCCCCCTACTGTACCTATTCCTCACATGCCTCTTCCTCACTGTAGTACACTCCCTTATCTGCCCTTGCCATCTCCACATGATCTTCACTCTCCCTACCATCACACTAATTCCACCTCCATTCAGACATATTCGCCACTCTTTCGTGCGCACTCCCATCCACATTCCCACTGTCCAATCTCTCCTGACGCATGCATACAGACTCACTTTAGATTCTTAAGCTCTATACCACACGCAACGTGCTCCAACCACCCTGTTTCAAAATCATCACATACCTGCCAAAAATACGATCCTCTTTCACCTCGACATCCACCTCCAAGAGAGTTTTGTCTTCACCACGTAACCCCGTTTTAAACTGTAAATCCGAAAACACACCCTTCCCTGATGTAGAGAGCCACCTAGGCTTTCTCATAAAATGTTGCAGTTCAAACGTACTCCTACACCCCTCGGGGCGGGCTTGTCCCGAGCGTATGAATAAGGGGACCGGAGACCGCTCGTGGTCTTCCGGCTGAGAGCATAATTGCAGTTGTCATAGTGTATTCATTAGGGCATCTGAGGCCCATACGACCTGGGCCCCGCCACGCTACATTGGCAACGAGGCCGGTCGCACCTCACATGTGCCTGCCTACCTTCGGCGCCATCAGTCGGAGAGCACGCGGTGTCCACTCGTGTTTGCCGGGCTCTCAAAGGTGCCAAGTGAAGAGTGTGATGGAGACCGCGGAGCCCACCCGCATTGCTCCGTGTGGCCCGGTGTACGAGACCGCTGTGGTGCCTGCTGTCTGCTGCAGCCGCTGTGCTCCACCTGCTTGAGCCCGCCCACGCGCTTCCCTGACCATCGGGAACGTGTTCAGCCGGCGGGGCTTGCTGGTGTGCTGATCGCCAAGGGGGTGAGTGCTTGCTGCCCCACCCGCACGCCGCTCCTCACATGCGGCAGTCTCTGGCCCTGCCTCCCCACTGGGCAGATACCGCGGGAGGCCTACAGGCCTGGATTCCTGCGCGTCTGCCTAGGAGCAGCGAGGCCCTGAGTCTGGGGCTGCCCCAACAAGCCTTTGCTGCTCCAGCTCCTCGGCTGAGGGGCCCTGAGTGACCACGCACGAGGGAAGCCTCTGGGAGAGTGCTCCTGTTACCAAAGAAGGAGAAAAGAAGTCAAAGAATGAAAACAAGCACTGGCAACTGAAATTGGAGAGGAAAGAGGCACAGAGTCTGCAGGAAGGAAAGGAATGCGCTGCTGGGACAACAGGCAGTCATTGCAGGATCATGCCACCAAGGGGACAAGCCTGCTCACGCTTTGCCACCCACACAGAGGTGCATGCAAACAAATATTGTGCCCCACCAACAGGCACAAGTAGCCACGGCATCGTCAAACAAAGGAAAGAAAACAAGCCAGTGCCAAGACGCACACCCTTGAGCCGCTCACCAGCGCGCAAGCCGCGCCCCTGCGCCCACGCACTCATGCCCTGCTGCGATGAGCAACACTACGCCGGCAACAGGAGCTGCCATCCAGCAAGATGGAGGGCGCAATTCGTAGGTCGCTGCCAATCCTCCACCTCTAGTGCATATCCACACTGCAGTCGAACCACTACCCCAGTTCAATGAGGCCGCGGACCCCGCAACGGCTGTGCCAAGATGGAAGGCCTGGGTCGGACGGCTCAACCACTACTTCAAGCGGACCCGTGAAACTGATGGGACAGTCAAGAGGTCACTCCCCATCTACTACGGTAGTGCGGAGATCTATGATTGTTCGAGACACTACCCAATACCGGAACCGATGATGAATATGAGGCCGCGCTCAACAGACACTTCGACCCACAGCTCAATCATGACTTTGAGAAGTTCAAGTTTAAGAGGGCGTGGCAGACCGAGACCGAATCCGTGGACCAGATCATTCTAGGATGCCGCTCAAAGCTCCTGAGGAAGCTAATCCTCTGGAAACCTGGGATCGCGCTGGGCAGAGGAGATGGAAGTCACCCTGCACACACCGGTCGCCGCATTGCTGGTGCCCAGGCACCCACCAATCAAGGAGGAAAAGGTGGACGCCATCCAGAGATGCCCCCGACGCCTCGCCAGGCTCCTAGACCCCCACCAGGTGGACCGTGTCGATACTGTGGTGAGGATCACCCCGCAATGGCTGTCTGCAGGCCGCATGGAAAGACAAGCTTTGGCTGCGGAAGGCTAAACCATTACACCAGATTGTGCCACAGGGAGAAGTTCCAGTCGACCATGTCAAGGCACAGAAACTTGTCCCAGCGCGTTCGCCAAATCTCCCTTGAAGACCCACCGCCAGTTCCGGATAACCAGCCCCAGGAGGGACAACCCATGTATAAGGATGAAGACGACGACAAAGTATTCGTGGTGTCATATGTCAGCCGGACGTGAACTCGTCGAAGGCCGCCTCCCTTGTGCTCTGTCTCCATCGAAGGCACTGACGTAAGAACCCTCATCAACACTGGGACCTCAATCAATGTGATGGACTACAACCAATATGATCGCTTATGACCGTGACCTCCTCTTGCACCATCCACTACAAGGATCTACACGTACGGAGGGACGGACCCGCCCCCTCTCCGGGGTATCATTCAGACCACAGTCTCAAGTGGGAATTACTCCACTGAAGCAAAGTTCCACATCACGGAGGGTAAGAAGGGGACCGTGGAGAAGTGTGGCTCACTGGTTAGAAGCGGCAGAGCCTGAAGCAGAGGTCGGCCCGGGACCAGGGTTCAATTCCCGACGCGGCAGGGTCTTGGGTCAATGTCCGCGGACTCGATAATTCTCGCTTAGGAGCCTAAGCTAACCATGGGTCCCACTCTGCAACTTCTGGGCAATAGCTTGCTTAATCTCCACAACGGCCCCAGCAACACCGGGGATGCCTGGCTTCACCTTGGGGTGCCCTCTCACAGGGAAAGCCAGGACGGGTTCCCCAGCGGTATACAGCGCCAGGACACCACGTAACGAGGTAACAGTGCGCTTTACAAGTATACATACATACATACATACATACATACCGTGCTCTGCTGCCACACGGCCGAAGACCTCGGGATTGTCTTCTTCGCCAATCAATTTCACGAGTTCTATGTGGAGGCAATGTTAGAGGAGATTACGGCGCTCTTCAAAGGACAGGGGAAACTCAAAGGCAAAAGCTTCAAGCTCCACATTGACCCTTCTGTGCGACCAGTGGCCCTCAGGCACCGTCGGGTGCCCTTCAACTTACGCCCGCAAGTGGAGGAGGATCTAAGGAAGCTCGATGAGCTAGGGGTAATCGAAAAAGTGTCTGGGCCTAACCCGTGGGTGTCCCCGCTGGTCGTGGCACCCAAGCCCAAGCAACCAGGAGCCATTCGACTCTGTGTCGATATGCGACAACCGAATACAGCGGTGAAGAGGGAACACCACTGTGGAAAATTAGTACGGTTTGGTAAACATTATCTGCGCCATCTTGCCTTTTTCCCCGGATGCCACACTTTTTGTTGTGCGCACCCGCCATTTTAGGTGCCTCGATCAGAACCGCCCTCTGCACACCACTGGCCCCCAGCATGGCCCTTCGTCTTCACAAAGCCCGCACGCTGGCAAACCCCCCGCCTGCACATGCCTCGGGTCATAAACCCCTCTCCAGCGCAGCTCTGCCTCAGAACCCCATCCTGTTCCCAACGCGACACCTCCCCTCATTCCTTTCATGGTCCCAGGCCCTTTGATACAAACCCCCTTTCCTGTGTGCCCGTTTGTCTTCCTCTTTCCCAGGCCGACACCTAGCTCTGCCGATACTGTTTATTGCCCCTCCCCGTACAGTAGAAAGCTTCCCTCATCAAAGGACCCCCGAGTTGATCAAAGCCCCCACCCTATGAGATCCGATCAAACCCCCACATTCCGTGAATCGGCGGAATGTCCAGCTGCGCGATAATCATCACCTGTTATGACCGGGGTGGGGACTTCAACTGTAAATGTGTGTGGGAACGGGCCTGTAGGGGAGATTCAGAGGATGTCCTTTCATACTTCAAAGCATTACAAGACTGTGTTACCTGCAATAAAATTCATTTAACTGTGTATAAGAGGCCAGGCCTCAGAGATGCGGTTAGAGCACCTCGTGACGATACTGGCTGTCTGAACAGATGTGTTCTCCTCCGGAGAGAATAAACCTTGTTTCCTGCCTTCCAGTCTCCAGCGCCTGCCTCTTCATTGATTAATATTTTGTGTGGGTTAAAGAGGCGATACCGCCGGGCAAATATTGATTGTCCATTGACCTTAGTTTTAACAATTGGCGTCCCAAGCGTGGGGCCCATCAGTGACTCGTGGATCCAGTGGGAGAGGTCCTGACGACAGAGTGAACGACTGCAACGATCGGGAGAGCTCTTGCCCAATAGACCCTCGTCTGGCAGCCGATCATCCGAACTTCACTGGCTCCGAACAGACCTCTCTCGAGTGATCTACGGTCCTGACTGGGAACCATCAGGAGTGCCGCGAGGAATACGAGGAAAGGAGGATGATCGGGCGCTGGATTCGGAAGATAAGAAACTGTCCATACGGTCCGGGTAAGGTCGTGTAGACACGACGAATTGCGAAATAGTTGTTTAATTGTTCAGAAAATACTAGTATTACTCTTTGTTGACCTATTTGGAGATTCACTGTCTGCAAACGGAGAAACAGTAGGCTCTTTCTCTTTTCAAACAGTGAAGGATAAGTAACGCAGCCAGCGTGCCTATCTTTCTCCCCCACTGATTGATTATTTATTCACGAATTGTTTTCGGGAGATTCCCTCTCCCACACTGATTAACTGTTTTTTTGACCCCGAGCTACTGTTCGCGGATTGTTTTCTGGAGATTCTCTGTCTACAAACAGGAAAGAACAGGTTCCCCTTTGCAGATAGTGAAAGGGTAGAGGACGCAGACCTTTGCGGATCTACTTATTCTCCCCACTGGTCGTTTATTTATTGTTTTGATATTGGTTCATGAGGTATTCACTGCCTGCAAACAATGTAGAATAGAAATATTCTGTCTAGTCTTTGCACGCAGTGATAAGATAGGCAGTGCTGACTTTTTGTCCTCTTCGCGAGCCGTCATGTCTGTCTTCTCCCCACTGGTCGATAGTTGGTTCAGCCCGGACCGTTTATTAGAGGTGGATCATCTAGCTCCGCTGGAAGGCACCCCTAATAAAGACATGTTCATAAACTATGGATTAGTTACCATAGCCTATAGTAAACTGTGGCACAGGTATACCAAAGAAAATCAAGAGAAACAGTGGCCACTGATAGGATCCTTCGATCTTGATAAAATAGAAACGTTAGAAATAGCCCTTCGTAATAATAAGACAACGCCTATTATGCTCGACAGTCTCGGTATGTGGCGCAAAGAAGCAATGCAACGAAAGAAAAGAGACGAGGACAGAGTAGGTAAAGGAATATATCGACAGGACAACCCCAGGACACAACGACCCGAAAGTAATCCCCCGACACTGCGCACAGGGCGACCAGACTTAGGGCAAAACCAATGTGCTTTTTGTAAATATGCCGGGCACTGGAAAGCCCAATGTCCGACTCTACTGAACGAGAGTAGGAGCAGAGGGCCGACAGGAATAACAGGCCGGCAGAAAGGGAAAAGGCGCGAGACAAAGATGAATCAGACTGACATGGACAGGCCAGATAGAACCACCACGTTCGATTATGCCCGATGGCACAGATTTCGCCAGGCCGATTTCAGCGACATGTTCGAGTCCTCATAGATCAAACAACGCTAAGACGGGAAACCCAGTCTAGCTCTAAATTAACCACGACAAACCCCGAATAAAGCAAAAAGAATAATGTACACACGTGATCAAGCATTCTTACGTTTAGCCAAGTAGGGAAAAGTTTAGGGTATTTCGAGGTAAGGGTTACACAAGTATCCTCCGCCGAGAGGACTAGGGATATTGCCAATGTTTGAAAACCTACTACCTCCTTTTTCCGCATCCTTATAGGCCTATAACTAAAAGCTGCCCCATTGCTCCCCAATTGACACCAACGGTTTGTCTCAGCCTGGAAACGTACTTGCTAAAGTGACTCGAAAAAAAAAAAAAAAAACCCTGTGAACATTAGCCCGACTAGGTTAGTTCATGACCAGTCGCCAAAGGCGTAAGTGCGTACAATCAAAGCCACCAGAAAAAGGCAGCCAACGAATAAAAAGATAAGAAACAGGTAAAAAGAACTCAGAACAATAAGTATGCGCAGCATACAGAAAAAGATAATTATGGTCAATAACTGTTTTATGTTTGTCTTGGGTCTTTGTATATAATACTTGTACTGTCTCCCCGTCTGAGTTTGTGTGTACGTGATGCATGAATCTACGTCATTCCTCTGCCTGTGTATCCGTGTTACTTAACTTCTGTTAACAGAAGCTTTAGCATGAAACAACCTGGAAAGAAAGGAATGGGAAAACGAAATCAGTAGGCCACTGGTGAACATGAACTTTTATTTAACATAACGAGCAAGAAACAATAACAATACGTAATAATAACACCTATTAATGCCCTAACAACAGGAAACGTTAGAAACAAGAACGGTAAACTGTAGAAAATGAAAGTCAGCAGAACATCCGCCCCCCCCCCACTCTGGAAACTTCCAAGGAGGGGCAGGGTTGCGGCTACGCCCAGCCGGCAGCAACCCATATAAGGCGGGTCCTGCTGCCAACAGTCGGCCAGGAAATCGTAACATAGGGTGGAGCCGGAGGAGAGACAGGGGCCAGCGGGACCCAGCCAGGGGATCGCCTTGACCACACTGAGAGTTGTAGGGGGGGGAATGTCTATGTCCTCGACCCTTCTCTCTCTCTCCCAGTCCGGCCGCGGTGGCACGTGATAGTTGCAGATAGTCCCGCCACATGCTCCCCCGGTCCGGCCACCAATGGCCGGGGACTGGGGCCAACTGGATCCGGCTGCAGCCGATGAGCCAAGGAACCCGTTCATGGGGCCAGAGCAAGGGGCGTCCGGCCGACATCCACCGGAAGCCCGGCCCAGAGACGGACGGGACATTTCTTTCTTTTCTCCTCCGTAATGGCAGCTGCAACACGCCAGGCGCCACTTCTTTCTTGAATAATGGCTGCGACAACTCTGGGGGGGGGATGTCTTGTACATACCTCCGCGAAAATTAGTCCAGGTCGGGCTGGGAGGGAGAGGCGACGCGGACGAGCCTCTCCCACCTCCACGGATAGGAGGCTTCCCAGCCCCAGTCCGGCCATCACAAATACCTCTGCAGAAATTTGTCCAGGTTGGGCTGGGAGGGAGAGGCGACGCGGACGAGCCTCTCCCACCTCCACGGGTAGGAGGCTTCCCAGCCCCCGGCCCGGCACCGAAATCCTCCAGCCGGACGGTGCCCATACTTGCGCAGCACTGAACATGCAACGGCTGCGCCAATACTTGCACAGCACCGAACATGCACCGCAGGTGGCCATACTTCCGCAGCACTGGACATGGGACTTGAGGAACACGGGATGTGGAGTGGCCATCATGCATGCCCATGAAAGAGAGCAGCGTGGGGTGCACTGGGAGAGGGAGACGGCGCGAAAGAGTCTCCCTCGCCCCCCCAGGTGGGGGCGCCACAGCTGCACCCTAGCCGAATGTCCTGCTCCTACGACACAGAGTCCCTTTTCTTTCACTCCAAAAGGTCTCCTCCACTCTTGCAGACTCGACGAAGGGCGGCTGCTGCAGGGCCTAAAAATGGCGTCTGGGCCCCCTGGAAGGCGGGTCTAGGCCGCTAGAGTAACTTTGACCAGCAATGTAACTCGGACGCTTGTCCACCGGGGCACGAGCCCCCACCTCCGACAGCATCCCCACAGCCTTGAAGATTCTACAAAAGTCCCAGGAGCCCTCGGCCCCTGCCGGCTCCCGGCGAGGAACGACTGCCTTGGTCGCTAACGAAAATAACCACGACATAGCCACCCCTTCTGTAAGCACGAGTGTTTGAACTGCCGAAGAGGACTCTGGTCCAACCGCCGGTTATGGGAAACATTTTGTCTCTGATGCTACTTCCGGACTAACCCGGCCCCGCCCAAAATGGCGCCGGAATCAATGAGAACTTGCGAACGCCTCGTGGTGTTTTTTTTAGCTAAAAAGACTCGATGTTCTGAAATATGTATATGATCCTTTGTACACTTGACGAAAAAGAGGGAGGGTTCACTCGACGAACATGTAAAAGGGTCCCGTGAAAAATGTTTTTTTCAAATGTACAATTTATTATGATGTTTATTGTAGCCGATACATAACCTCGCTTACGACACACACCCACGGTATACATATAGGAAATTTGATTGCAACTAGTCCAACTGTACTGCCAACTATGAAATGAATGCCCCTTGATCCCTCAACTATCGATAGACATTTTAGTTCCCTGCAAATGAATGAATAAGCCTTTTTAATATTCTTAATATTCCCAATACTGCAAAATAACCCCCCTACTGTACGCACTTTAGCCATTGCCGTGCCCGGCCAAATACGATTGCACTGTCATATCTACATGCTGAACGATTGTGCAAATAAAGGTTTTCCGAACTATGAAATGGGTATTGCATGCTTTTTTGAAAAATGTGGGGTCAGCGGGAGAGTTTTTTGTGCACCCTGCTTTGTTCTCTTTTTAAGGTTATTAGAAGATGGTTGCTCAGCTCCAGAGGGAGGATCGAATCTAAGACACGATACTCTGCCTCCAAGTATGCGACTGGCTCTGGAACTAACGCATGGAGAAGGACCTCGACTTCTGAGGACGTGTAACGTGAAGCGGTGTAAATGATAGAACGTTATGAAGGTACGACACTCAAAGGTACTAGGGAACAGAGTTGGCCGAAGAGCTGGTATGCCTTAGACCATCACAGCATTGGAAAAGATTTAAGGGCCCCGATAGCTAGATACATCTACCAACTAGATACCCCACACTAAGAGCCCCTGATTTTTAACGTTTCCCTACACGCGACCTATAAGGACACACTGCCCCTTTTCCCCCCCCTGGCTTCAGAAACCAAGACCCCAGGGATTCTATCCCGAGGAGACAAGACGAGTATGAGGTAAGTAAAGAACTTTCATACCCATGCATTTGATATGCCCGAATGTTGTCCCCCTCCCTTCCCTTCTTTTCCTCCCTCTACAGGTTACACCAGAAATTACGACCAAGGTATGGTGAAAATCTGAAGCCTCGCCATATCTGATACATGAAGCGGACCAACGCTGCAAGGTGGCACCTAAGCACACCCACCAACTGCTCTTGTAACGAAAGAGCTAATAAGTTGTATAATATGATAAAACACGGTCACCCCTAATCCGTGTTGCGTGAATGGGCACGTGTCACGTATGTCTGAAAACACGGTCACCCCTAATCCGTGCTGTGCGAATGGACACGTGTCACGTATGTCTGAAACTATGAGAACATGTTTTTGTGCGACTGAGGCGCTGACTTGACTGGTCGGCGGACCGGGAGTGCGAGAAGTGCGATACAATGGTGTCTTTTACTCAATGCATGCCCCCTCTACCCTGCCTAATGCTCGTCCGTCCCAAACTGCATGCTTTCGAAATTCTAACACGGACCCGTAATGTCTTATGTTGTGTAATGCGCTGAATAGCCTATCTTAATACACGGCCACCCCCCATGTCGCACGTGTACTATTTAGCCTATTGTTGCACATCTCTCTCTCTCTCTCTCTCTCTCTCTCTCTCTCTCTCTCTCCCTCTCTCTCTCGCTCTCTCTCTCCCCTTCACACTCTCACTCTTCCGAACGACTAGCACCAAAATTGGCAAACCGCCACCCCTAGTGCACCCCCCAATTGGCTCCAAATACCGCAAGTATTTGCACAAAATTTGTCTTAAATATAATCACCCTGATGCCGTGTCACTACCTCTCCTTTCTGCTAAATATTGATGAAACCTAGAATTGGCCAAACGGGAAAGGACAGGTAAGACGACTAAGGTTCCCTAATCTGGCCCGTAATAAGGGAACTACATGTCAGTGGCTTCTATAAAAAATTGCCTCAGGATAATGCGACCTTACCCATCCCGAATTGTCGCAATCCCCGAGCAGTAAAAAGTGATCGAAACATCCCCGTCCTCCCAGAACCCCCTCAGTTTTGTATCAGCTGCCCCGGACGAGAGTTTTAAAAATGTCCCTCACCCCCTGTTGTAAGAAATAAGAGGCGACTTACAACTAACACGGGCC
Source organism: Lissotriton helveticus (assembly GCF_964261635.1). Classification (NCBI taxonomy): domain Eukaryota; kingdom Metazoa; phylum Chordata; class Amphibia; order Caudata; family Salamandridae; genus Lissotriton; species Lissotriton helveticus. Next base: position 1,790,183,704 of record NC_136061.1, read on the forward strand.
AGCCGTTGCTCCTAGAAATGATCTGTTGGTGAGCAAGCTACGGAGTTTTAGAATTCGAGAAATGTCACTGAACGCTTACCAACTGAACTGTGGCCTTCTGCTAAATAACGCCCTTATGACACAAAGCAAGACGATAGTCCCTAACCACAGTTTGCTATGTCCCTAGTTGTTTCCATAAGACCCCGGTTTTTAATAAAGTAATAAGGTTGTAAGAGGCTATGTAGGAACTAGACTGATGTTTGCGAAGTTAAAGATTAGGCCGAAATGAAGAAATCGTTGCAATTAACCCTGTTGAAAGTAAAATGTTTAGCTGAAAGGTAGGATGCATTTATAGAATGGAAAATTGTTTAGCCTATGTTCGTCCCTCAGAAAGATACCCATCAGACCATGGTGATAGCACGTTGCACTTTTTTTGAAAAATATAAAGTCCTGGAGAACGGTATAGCTTTGTAAGGTTCGTACTAGGAAGGTGGGTCTCAGTCAGAAGAACTGACGTAACTGTAATACACAAAATGCGATGAATAGGTACCAGATTTCGTACCACGACAATGAATGAAACGCCAACAAGCACCAAAGAAATAGTTACGAAGGAAAGATATAGGAAATCCAACAAGCCCATCATCAATTATTTATATGATAGTTGTGAACCCCAATGTAACGGATGTTTCTTATTTGCTTGGAGCTGGGAGAGAAATAGACTTATGTGATTACCTTCCTCTGCCAATTCTCTAAAGACTGTCTTTTCAAACTCATTTAAGGGTACCGCTGTCGGAGGAAAGAGAGACCGGATGTGGGAGCACGTGGCCTGACTACAGATCGTGGAACATCTGCGACATTGGCCAAGGCGAGACCGCGACAGAAAGGAGTTGCAGGACGAGGCACTGTTTCCGACAAAATGAGAGGAAAGGGCTGACCTGATGCCCCTGCTCAATGTTCAACGTGTGCCGAAAAGTCCCCGCTCTCTGAATTCGGTCATGAGCCCGCCTACCTGAAATTTTCCACCCCCCTGGTCTGTTCCCGATTTGGCCCTGCTCCATCCCCCCTTTTTCTCCGACCTACCCTATGGACTACTTACACACACTCTTCTTCCACCTGAACTTTTTGACAATCGACTCCAAAGGACACAGGGCGAAAAGGACCTTTTTGACCAGGAAAGCGAGGAAAAGGTCATGCCCTGCAACGCGGAGCTCAGAAGAGAGCTGGACTCATCGCTCCACCGTGCCTACAGAAGACGACAAAGAATGCTGAGAACTCACTAATAACGGTCCATGACAATAGGACCTCCCCTTCGAACAATGGCGCCTCTGATTATTGTTTTTACTACGTCTCATTTCTCTCCCAGCCACCATTGTATTGATCATGCTCCAACTAAAAATGAACAGAACTTACATATGTAATAACCTATCAGTTCACATTCCGAATGACTACAAGTATCTATGAAATGTACTCAATGATCACACTACAGAATCGTTTTGTCCGATATTGCATTACTATGACCTTCCTGCAAACGAGTTTATCGATAGACCCGCCTCCTAAGACGAAATATTTTAAATGTAATGTTTATAGCTTCTTCACCTGGGTTCCCATTTCTTTACTTATGACCGCCACAGTAGACATGGATAGGAAATAGGCCAGCAAGATGTCTTGGATATGTTAAAGGGAGGACTGTGGAAAATTAGTACGGTTTGGTAAACATTATCTGCGCCATCTTGCCTTTTTCCCCGGATGCCACACTTTTTGTCGTGCGCACCCGCCATTTTAGGTGCCTCGATCAGAACCGCCCTCTGCACACCACTGGCCCCCAGCATGGCCCTTCGTCTTCACAAAGCCCGCACGCTGGCAAACCCCCCGCCCGCACATGCCTCGGGTCATAAACCCCTCTCCAGCGCAGCTCTGCCTCAGAACCCCATCCTGTTCCCAACGCGACACCTCCCCTCATTCCTTTCATGGTCCCAGGCCCTTTGATACAAACCCCCTTTCCTGTGTGCCCGTTTGTCTTCCTCTTTCCCAGGCCGACACCTAGCTCTGCCGATACTGTTTATTGCCCCTCCCCGTACAGTAGAAAGCTTCCCTCATCAAAGGACCCCCGAGTTGATCAAAGCCCCCACCCTATGAGATCCGATCAAACCCCCACATTCCGTGAATCGGCGGAATGTCCAGCTGCGCGATAATCATCACCTGTTATGACCGGGGTGGGGACTTCAACTGTAAATGTGTGTGGGAACGGGCCTGTAGGGGAGATTCAGAGGATGTCCTTTCATACTTCAAAGCATTACAAGACTGTGTTACCTGCAATAAAATTCATTTAACTGTGTATAAGAGGCCAGGCCTCAGAGATGCGGTTAGAGCACCTCGTGACGATACTGGCTGTCTGAACTGATGTGTTCTCCTCCGGAGAGAATAAACCTTGTTTCCTGCCTTCCAGTCTCCAGCGCCTGCCTCTTCATTGATTAATATTTTGTGTGGGTTAAAGAGGCGATACCGCCGGGCAAATATTGATTGTCCATTGACCTTAGTTTTAACACCACATCTCCCCCACTATGGACGACATAGTGACCAACTTAAATGGGGAAAAGTGGTTCTCCAAACTAGACCTGAACTCCGGCTACCAACAACTGGAACTTGAGCCGGAGAGCCGGTACATTACCACTTTTTTTATGCATGTGGGCCTACGCAGATACAAGAGGCTCAGCTTCAAGAGTGTTCTCAGCCGCCGAAGTCTTCCAAAATACCATCCGGGAAGCAGTGTCAGGGCTGCAGGGAGTGATCAACCTCAGCGATGATATCCTCGTGTACTCCACCATGCTCGAGGAACATCACTCACACCTCAGGGCTGCGCTGAAGAGGCTAGTGGACTGTGGGCTAACGTTACACAAGTCTAAGTGCTCGTTCTATCATGAGAGCATTGACTTATTTGGCTATACTTTCACCCGTGAAGGACTACTGGTGGATCCGAAGAAGGCAGAAGCCATCCGAGCGGCCACGGCCAGCACCCCTCGCAACCCAACTGAGGTGAGGAGCTTCCTCGGCATGGCCACGTACTGTGGACGGTTTATTCCCGATCTGGCAGCCATATCCATGCCACTGCGTACACTCACGCGTCTAGTGGGAATGGACGCTGGCAGCCAACAAGGCTTTCCAAGACATCAAGGCGGGACTGCTGGACAAGATCGTGATGGCCTACTTCCATCCACGGCGCAGAACAGAACTAGTCATCAACGCCAGCCCTGTGGGCCTTGGGGCGGTCCTTCTCCAGGAACATGGTCCAGAAGAGTGGAAGCCAGTTGCCTACGCCAGCAAAGGGCTCACCGACACCGAGACCAGATACGCCCAGATCGAGAGGGAGGCGCTAGCGATCAAGTGGGCATGCCAGCATTTTCACTTATATCTGTGCTGCCAAGAGTTCAGTGTCGTGACCGACCACAAGCCGTTACTCCCGCTGTTTGCTGGCTCATCCCGACTAGCGCCCCCGAGGATCGAATGATGGGCCATGCAGTTACAAGGATATAACTTCAAGGTGATTTTCTGCCCAGGGGCACACAACCCAGCTGACTACCTGTCTCGACACCCAGAGTCGCGGACACCAGTCGACCAGTCAGCAGGTGCTTGCAGCACGGAGGCGTTTGTCCACATGATGTCGCAAGGGGCGTGTCCCAAGGCCATGACACTCGAAGAGATCGACCAGGCCACTCAAGAAGACCACACACTCTCCCGAGTTCGAGGAGCCTTGGAAAACAACGATTGGACCCACTTCATGGAAGGTGCTCGCGTCCTCCGTTCGGAGGTCAGCCATGCCCGTCAACAGCTGTGGCATGTTCGGAGCAAACTCAGTGTGGGGGAAGGAGGAGTCATCCTGAGGGGACATCTCATAGTGATCTCATAAAGCCTACAAAGGATGATCCTGGAATGGCCAAAACCAAGGCAAGGTTGAGGGAGACGTTTTGGTTCCCGGCCATGGACTCCATGGTAGAGGAGATGGTACGCAGTGTCATGCCTGCACGATCACCGGGGGAGACCCACCCCCAGCGCCGGTGATCACCGAAGAACCGTGCACTGCTCCGTGGACACATCTCCGTGTGGACTTCGGAAGCTTCCAGGGTGGATGTCACATGCTGGTCATGGTTGACTCACTCTCGAAGATTCCCGTCGTCGAAGTAGTCCCATCAATAGCCTTCACCCATGTGAAGAGAGTCCTGGATCGAGCTTTTGCAATGATGGGGCTGCCGGAAGAAGTTAAATCCGACAACGGACCCCCTTTCCAGGGACGGGAGTTCCAAGAGTATCTTGAGAACCTAGCGGTGCGCCTCAGGAAGATCACTCTGCTATGGCCCCAAGCGAACGGGGAAGTAGAAAGGCTCATGAGGACAATCAACAGTGCTCTGCGCATCGCCGTAGATACGGGAAAGATCCTGAAGCAGCCCTCGACCAATTCCTAGGAGCGTACCTTCAGACCGCTCATAGCACCACTAATTGTGCTCCGGCTCATCTCCTGTTCAAGCGAGCCCCACAAGACAGTATCCAAGCAGATCGGACGTGGGTGTCTGTGGAGCGGGATGATGCCGCTGTCCAGGAGAGGAGAACGATAACCAACCAGAAAGCCTGTGAGACCCGAAGAGCCCAGGAACCTCAGCTAAAGGTGGGAGACCAGGTGGTGATCAAAGACTGACACCCCGGGTGGAAGTTCCGGACGCCCTACGAGCCAGAGCTGTGGGTCATTGTGCAAATACAAGGGAGGATGGTCACCGCTCAGAAGGGACAACTCTCAGTAACAAGGAACATTTCCAGCTTCAAGAAGACCACCGAGGCAGAGGTGAACCCGGAGGCATCGGGCCTTCAAGACGAAGGGCCAACATCTTCCCCCCCGTGTCACCTAATGAGAGAAGCGCTATACCTGAGTCACCCCGGCAAGTTCGCCCAGGAGTTGCTAATAGCATAAGGTTGGTTAGCCCGCCCATCGCTGCCGAAGCGGCCGAGGGAACCCCCGCTGGAGTTGTAACATCCCCTTGTACCTGGAGACTGGGGCATGGTCTCCGGCGGCCAAATCCTGTGCCGAGTCAGCGGTTGAGAGACTTTGTCTATACCTCTCCCTGAACTAAGGACTGAAAATTAAAAGAAGGGAGGGATGTAGAGAGCCCCCGTGCTATCTCATAAAATGTTGCAGTTCACACGCACTCCTACACCCCTCGGGCGGGCTTGTCCCGAGGGTATAAATAAAGGGGCCGGAGACCGCTCATGGTCTTCCGGCTGAGAGCATAATTGCAATTGTCATAGTGTATTCATTTAGTGTATCTGAGGCCCATACGACCTGTGTACCGCCGCACTACACCTCCTACTTGCTAAGTAATTAAAAGAAGGGGTCATGTGGAAGAGGAAAAACTCTCTTGGAGGTGGATGTCGATGTGAAAGAGGATCGTATTTTTGGCAGGTATGTGATGATTGTGATTCAGGGTAGTTGGAGCATGTTGCGTGTGGTATTGAGCTTAAGAATCTAAAGTGAGTCTGTATGCGTGAGTCAGGAGAGATTGGACAGTGGGAATGTGGATGGGAGTGCGCACGAAAGAGTGGCGAATATGTTTGAATGGAGGTGGAGTTAGAGTGATGGTGAGGAGAGTTAGGACCATGTGAAGACAGCAAAGGTCGATAAGGGAGCAAACTACAGTGAGGAAGAGGTATGTGAGGAATAGGTAAGTATGGGATGGATGATTCATTTGTTTTCCGGTTGTTCACTGGAGGTAATTATGAGTTTGCACAGGGGGGGATTGACATGTTTCTGTTAGACCTCTCATATGGCAAGGGGAGGGGATGCTTTGTAACACCTTTTTTGTGGCCAAAACTAGGCAATTAGGGAAACATGGACTATAAAACATGTTTTCTTAAGGACAATGTAGTAATGATATCTTTTCTAAATTGTCATTTAGAGTTACCCCTGAAGTAGTGCTTGTTTTAGCTAGAAATGCACTGGGTTATAATAAAGAATATTGCTTTGGACAAATCATGCAGGTTTTGTAGTTTTCTTGAAAAGAGGTCTGGATGGACTCATCTTGAATATTGGAAGCTTTTGTAAACAACATGACACCTTACATGTGGATTCAAAAAAGCATTGAAATATTGGAATTACATGCTGATGTAACAGGAGTAAAATGGACCAGCATTTACGTAGAAGCAGCATTAGCATATTCGCTATGCGACTGGAATGGGCGTGAAATGTTGTTTCTCTTTTTCATGGATTTTTAGCATGTGCCATTAGGGCAAGGCACTTTACCAGTCAGCACGCATACTTTTGATGGGCAAGGCACTTTACCAGTCAGCACGCGTACTTTTGATGATGATCACTGGAAGCAGAGTAAATCTTAACCAAGAAGGTGTTCATTCCATCACCCTTGCACTCAATAAAGTATTTGTGCAATACATGCATACACAGTAACACAGTCTAAACACCACAAAAAGACTCCAAACAAGTTTAGAACAATAGATGATATTTTTCTTAGTAAAATAAGACCAAAACAGCAAAAATCAATAGGTAGAAGTCAAGATATGAATTTTGAACCTAGTAGTCAGGTTCTGGGTCGTCGGCAAGCCGCTTAGGTATGTCTTCTCATCTTCACTGCATCTGTGTCGAAGGGCACTGGGTCAGTTCCAATCGGACCAGTAGTGACGATGCCTTAATTTTGCAGCATAAGAGCTGCAGAACCCACTGCTGATGCCAAGAACTGGAGAGGCACCTGAGGCAAGGGTAGTACTCACAGATGGCAGAGTACAGCGGCACCAGTAGAGTTGTAGAAAGTATTTGATAACCCTGAGACTTCAGAAAACAGGAGACAAGCCAGCAAGCCCATGGAGTCACTCTGGGTTAAAGTGAGATGGGTTCAGTCCTTTGTCTTCAGCAGGACAGACATGAACAGATAGCAGAGGCAGATCAGCACAGCAGATAAGCAGTTCCTTATAAAAAGTCATTCAAGCAGAGTTGCAATCATTGTAGCACAGCAGTTTTTACTCCTGTTGGAGTGCTTCACAGGTCGTCTGGTGTACTGATTTGGTAGGGTTAGAGCCCCAGTACTTGTACTTATACCAACATGTGACTTTGGAATGGGTGTATCTTCTAAGCAGCTCCTTTACACAGGTACTGTTTTACCCCAGCCCTGTCTGCCAGGTGATCTGTGTGTGTGTGGTGGTGGTTAGGTGGTTAATCAGCCCTTTGTGTGGGACACAGGACCCTGCCTGTTCAGATTTAAGTGCCAGCTCCCACTGCCCCTTCCAACCGAGGAAGAATATCAGAATGCAAATGATTGCATAAGAGTCCTCTGTCACAACCACCCTTCCTGAGTTTGCAGCTGTCTAGAGGAATTGCACAATGTGTAGCTTTCACCCAGCACAGACATGTATTGGGGACCTGCTGTCGGCACACAAAGCAAGTTAAGGGCAGGGACATGTCCACTTTCTAAAAGTTACTATTTACGTACAGGTAGACTGGGCACAAGCTAAATTTGAAAATAAAGGGTGAATGTTATTGCGTGCCTCGGAGGAATCACCTAGTCGGTCTTTAGGTGTGCAAACTAGAACAAATGAAAGCGTTCCCTTGATCTAAGGAACGACCCTCTGAGCACCGCTGTGTGGATCAAGTGATCTCTGAAATGTTATAAATCCTTATTTCGTCATTGAATAATCCAAACCTTTCTCAATAAAGATCTTTGAATTTGAATTTTAATGAATCATGTTCATAAATTCTCGATGTTGCATTTCACATCAAAAAGTTTATAGCGTGTTTACATCCATAGAAGTTCTTGAAAGGGCATACTCCCAATGCATTTCGTGCCCATTACAGGCACTTTGTCAGGGGAATCTGTTAAACATAAAAAAACCACTATGAGGGTCCACAACATAAGGTTATCGTTTCCACAATATGCATTTTTCATGAATAAATCACACTCTAAACAATCTCATTGGCAATTTATAAAAAAGGTGGTACTGACTAAGCCAACAATATAGTGAAGTTTCATGTACTAATATCACAATGATGTATGAATAAACAAAACGATAGAAAAAATAGGACAGGAAATCATTTCCGCTTTTAAACCTCAGTGTCTGTAACAATGTTAGAAACCTGACGCCCGTGAGTTTCCGAAGTGGTATATTTGCCTCACAAACGTGTCTAAAAATAAACAACCAGATAACATTCATGTAAGAACGTGACGTGGCCACCATCCCACTTTAAACTCAATTTGTTTCTTACTGCTCTTCAAAGAATAATCACTACGTATAACTCCAAGTCGGATTAACGTGTGAAAGACGCGGTCCCGCTGTAAAGTATATAAACGCCTCTAGTGTGATGTCAATGCAATGTTGACAAAAGTGATAACGGACTACTGAACCATCATGGAATTGGGTTCGGCCATTTTGAAAAAAGAAAACATTAATGAAAGTGAATGTCAACCATGGTAAAAAATAAATAATAGCTAATCAAAAGTATTGAAAAATGAGATATTGCATACAATACTAAATAAAACTTCAGTTGTTGCATAACAGTGTCAATTTTAAACATAAAAATGATTAGATTGATGAAATCGATAAAGTTTCATGATATCACTATACATTACAGTTCACAGGTAGCACGAGAGTTCCAGGCGGTCATTAAGCCCATGTGGCTTTAAAGAGTCTAGTTTATAAATCCATTGAATCTCTTTCTGCAATAATCTTCTATTCACATCTTGATTCTCACTGGTTGTAATGGTTTCAAGTACCATGAACTGTAGTTGGGAAATGTTGTGTCTCTGGTCATTGAAATGTACAGCGATGGCTGATTTCTCATTCCGAGTTCTTATATTACTTTTATGTTCAGTTAATCGTGTTTTAATCTTCCTTGTGGTCTTGCCCACATAGACCAGCCCACACGGGCTCTTCAGGAGATAAATTAGGTTCATAGAATCACAGGACGCTGTTACTTTTAATTTTATCGGATTGCCACGTTGAGGATGGTTAATCATAGTTCCTTTGATAATAGCGTGACAATTGCTGCAGTTATGGCATGGTATAGTGCCCTTGAATGTAACTTGATCAGCCTTCTGCATCTGTTTCTTGAGTAGGTCTTGAATGTTCTTACTGCGAGTATACGCAAATCTGGGTTGAGTTTGAAAAATTCCTTTAAAATCTGGTTCGTTGCATAAGACTAACCAATGTTTAATGACCGCCTGGAACTCTCGTGCTACCTGTGAACGGTAATGTATAGTGATATCATGAAACTTTATCGATTTCATCAATCTAATCATTTTTATGTTTAAAATGGACACTGTTATGCAACGACTGAAGTTTTATTTAGTATTGTATGCAATATCTCATTTTTCAATACTTTTGATTAGCTATTATTTATTTTTTACCATGGTTGACATTCACTTTCATTAATGTTTTCCTTTTTCAAAATGGCCGAACCCAATCACATGATGGTTCAGTAGTCCGTTATCACTTTTGTCAACATTGCATTGACATCACACTAGAGGTGTTTATATACTTTACAGCGGGACCGCGTCTTTCACACGTTAATCCGACTTGGAGTTATACGTAGTGATTATTCTTTGAAGAGCGGTAAGAAACGAATTGAGTTTAAAGTGGGATGGTGGCCACGTCACGTTCTTACATGAATGTTATCTGGTTGTTTATTTTTAGACACGTTTGTGAGGCAAATATACCACTTCGGAAACTCACGGGCGTCAGGTTTCTAACATTGTTACAGACACTGAGGTTTAAAAGCGGAAATGATTTCCTGTCCTATTTTTTCTATCGTTTTGTTTATTCATACATCCTTGTGATATTAGTACATGAAACTTCACTATATTGTTGGCTTAGTCAGTACCACCTTTTTTATAAAATGCCAATGAGATTGTTTAGAGTGTGATTTATTCATGAAAAATGCATATTGTGGAAACGATAACCTTATGTTGTGGACCCTCATAGTGGTATTTTATGTTTAACAGATTCCCCTGACGAAGTGCCTGTTATGGGCACGAAATGCATTGGGAGTATGCCCTTTCAAGAACTTCTATGGATGTAAAAACGCTATAAACTTTTTGATGTGAAATGCAACATCGAGAATTTATGAACATGATTCATTACAATTCAAATTCAAAGATCTTTATTGAGAAAGGTTTGGATTATTCAATGATGAAATAAGGATTCATAACATTTCAGAGATCATTTGATCCACACAGCGGTGCTCAGAGGGTCGTTCCTTAGATCAAGGGAACGCTTTCATTTGTTCACTTTCTAAAAGTGGCATTTCTAAAATAGTAATGTTAAATCCAATGTTACCATTAAAGAGGATTTATCACTACCATTCCAAAGGTACGAAACAAGATGTTGCTACTCCTTTTTAATCAGGGATTACAGGTTAAACGTTTTTAAAGAATTCCCAATGATAGCCTATGAGAGGAGTAGGCTTCACAGTAGTGAAAAATTAATTTAGCTGTTTGTCACTGCCAGGAAATGTAAAACTTAAAAAGTACATGCTCTACCTTTTACTTACACAGCACCCTGCCCTTAGGGCTATCTAGGTCCTACCTTACGGGTGACCTGTGTATACTAAAAAGGGAGTTTAAGGTTTGGCAACTAGTTTTAAATGTCAAGTTGAAGTGGCAGTAGACTGCCCACACAGTCCCTGCAGTGGCAGGACTGAGACAGGTTTGAAAGGTAACTTGTGTGGGAGGCTCAACAAGTGCTCCAGGCCCACTAGTAGCATATACAGGTTTGAAAGGTTACTTGTGTGGGAGGCTCAACAAGTGCTCCAGGCCCACTAGTAGCATATACTTTACAGGCCCTGGGTATATGGTATATCTTTTTACAAGGAACTTACAAGTGAACTAATGTTGGACTTGGCCCTTTTTGCAGGGTCATCCACAAACTTTTTGCCTTCCTCCAGTACTTTTTTACTAGATGTTGTGTGTGGTTTATTGACTCTGGGCATGTTAACACTGCTGTTCAGTGCTAAAGTGCCTTTGGTCTTTATGGTAAACTTGATAAGATTGGACTATTCCTGTTGGAAAGGCGATCCCAGGGGAGACAGAAGGTGTCTGACTGCCCGCCCCGAGACCCACCTCTCGGTATAGAATAGGCCGAGCGCCGTAGGGAGGCCCCCTTGGTGAGGTTCCTCTCCTACAATCGTAACAGCAGAGCAATCACACTACTTACAGATGGACACCACACAGGAGGGGTATTCACAAGAATCTTTATATAAGTAATTAAGGCAAGTTCTTGGCAGGATAGCAGGCAGGGATCGAGGGATCCGTAAGTCTTGGTTTCGGGGATAGGGGGTAGCGGGACAGTCTCGGCACCAACTGGTGCGTGGATAGTTCAAGGGGTCAGGCCGCGACAGCGTCAGCAGGGCCTCGAAGGTGGTTCAGCTTGGTCAGGCCGCGACAGCGTCAGCAGGGCCTCGAGGGTGGGTCAACTTGGTCAGGCCGCGACAGCGTCCGCAGGGCCTCGAAGGTGGTTCAGCTTGGTCAGGCCGCGACAGCGTCAGCAGGGCCTCGAAGGTGGTTCAGTTCGGTCAGGCCGCGACAGCGTCAGCAGGGCCTCGAAGGTGGTTCAGATGGTCAGGCCACGACAGCGTCAGCAGGGCCTCGAAGGTTCCAGGTGCAAGAGTTCGGATCAGGATCAGCCGCGACGAGGTCAGCAGGGCTTCGACTCCAAGATACAACTGAAGCCCTAATCCGGGGCTGGCCCAGATATAGGACTGGAGTCCTTTGATGTCCGGACCCTCGCGCCTGGGGGTCAGAGGGGCCGGGATGAAGGTGTCCAGACACCCAGCAGGGGGGTGGAGCCAGCGCCCAGGGAGGCTGGAGGGCGATTGCTACCAGGCGTCCGGGGACGGCTGGAGGCCCATCGAAACTCCCCTTCTCCGGGATCCGCCAAGTGGCCAATCAACCACCTGGGAGGACCTTGGTGCCTCGATGTCGGGGCTTGCTGGGCCCGGCCCAGGGAAGGCTGCGGCCACGTGCTCGGGACGTGATGGCCCCAAGATGGCGTCGGGCCGGACATGGTGGCCTGGCATGGGCGACCGTCCGGCAGCGTTGTTGAGCTGGGACCGCCGGGGTACCAGGAAGGGGGAGAGCCGTAGGTTGCCGGGGAGGCTGCTCTTGCCGAGGATTCGTGAATGTTCGTATCAGGGGGTTTGATAGTAGGTTGATGGAGGGCCGAGGTCGTCCTGGGCCCACCATGCGGGAGGGGTCGGACCACGCCACGAGGCCGTGTCCAACACACGTCCCCTCCAGCTGAAGGCGGGGAGAGTCATCCATCTTCCTGGGGACTCTCTTCGCCGAGGCGGAAAAACCGGGACAGGCCATCAGCGTTGGCGTGGTCGTTGCCAGGGCGATGCTCCACAGTGAAATCCATCCCTTGGAGGGAGATGGACCATCGCAACATCTTCGGGTTTTCGCCCCGCATGTGCATCAGCCACCGTAGGGGCCGGTGGTCGGTCTGCACCCGGAAGTGGGTGCCGAAGAGGTAGGGCCTGAGTTTCTTGAGGGCCCACACGACGGCGAAGGCCTCTCTCTCGATGGTGCTCCATCGTTGTTCTCTGGCCAGCAGCCGCCGGCTGATGAAGGCCACAGGATGGTCAACCCCCTCGGGGTCAATCTGAGATAGGACCGCCCCGATGCCGTGCTCCGAGGCGTCGGTCTGGACTACGAACTCCCGGCTGTAGTCAGGGGCTTGGAGCACCGGGGCGGTGCACATGGCTGTTTTCAACGTCTCGAAGGCCACCTGACACGCGGGTGTCCATTGTACTTTCTGTGGCTGGTTCTTCGAGGTCAGTTCAGTGAGGGGCCCCACAATGCTCCCATAGTTTTTGATGAAGCGCCGATAATATCCAGTGAGCCCCAGGAAGGCTCGGACGGCGGTCTGGGTGACTGGAGGCTCCCAGGCTACGATGGCGTCAATCTTAGGTCGGAGGGGAGCCACTTGGCCGCTCCCCACTTGGTGTCCCAGATAGGTCACGGACCCTTGGCCTATCTGGCATTTGCTTGCCTTCACAGTTAGTCCGGCCCGTCGGAGGGCCGTCAGGACCTCCCAGAGGTGCTTCAGGTGCTCGGCCCAGTGGAGGCTGTACACCGCAATGTCGTCTAGGTAGGCGGCACTGAATTCTCCCAGTCCCGCCAGTACCTTGTTTACTAGTCTCTGGAAGGTGGCCGGGGCGTTTTTCATGCCGAAGGGCATCACTTTGAACTGAAAGTGACCATCGGGTGTGGAGAAGGCTGATCGCTCCTGGGCACCAGGGGTGAGGCCGATCTGCCAATACCCGGCTGTGAGGTCGAAGGTACTGAGGTACTTGGCGGCTCCCAGGCGGTCGATTAGTTCGTCGGCCCGGGGGATGGGATGTGCGTCGGTTCTGGTAACAGCATTCAGTCCCCGGTAGTCGACGCAAAACCGGAGTTCTGGCGGGTTGCCAGGTGCGGCGGCCTTGGGGACCAGGACAACTGGGATGGCCCAGGGACTGTCTGAGGGTTCGACCACCCCCAGGGCCAGCATCTTGGTAACTTCTGTTTGGATGCAGGCCCGAACTCGGTCGGGGACTCGGTAGGCTCGGTGTCGCACTGGCTGACTGTCCCCGGTGTCGACATCGTGGACACACCACTGGGTAACCCCGGGGGTGAGGGAGAACAGGTCCGTGAATTGTCCCAACAGTTCTTGGCAATCTCTGCGCTGTGCGGGGGTTAGGTCGGGGGAGAGAGAGATCCCCTCGACGGAACCGTCTTTTTCAGCGCACGTTAGGAGGTCGGGCAAGGGCTCGGAGTCGTCTTCGGTCCCATCGTCGGTAGCTAGCAGCAGGCTTAGTTCTGTGCGGGCGAAGTGAGGCTTGAGCCGGTTGGCGTGCAGAACCCGGAGGGGGTTCCGGGGAGACTCCAGGTCCACGAGGTAGGTGACGGGGCTCTTGCGCTCGATCACTTTGAAGGGGCCCGACCATTTGTCCTGGAGGGCACAAGGTTCAACCGGGGACATGACCCAGACCTGCTGGCCCGGCTCGAACTCGATGGATGAGGAATTCTGGTCATACCAGCGTTTCATGTCCTCCTGACTGGCCTCCAGGTTGGCCTCCGCAAGGGCCCGGAACTTCCGAGTTTGGTTTCGGAGGGTCAGGAGGTACCGGTAGACATCCGGCGGTGCGTCTTGGACTGTAGTTTCCCAGCCTTCCTTGACCAGGCTGAGAGGACCTCGAACAGGGTGCCCGTACAAGAGCTCAAAGGGACTGAACCCCAGAGACTTCTGTGGTACCTCCCGATAGGCAAACAAGAGGCACGGCAGCAGAACGTCCCATTTGTGGCGGAGGGGCTCTTCTAGGCCCTGGATCATCCCCTTGAGTGTTCGGTTAAACCGCTCCACAAGTCCATTCCCTTGGGGGTGATACGGGGTGGTGAACTTATATGTGACCCCGCATTGTTGCCACAGGGACCGCATATATTTTGAGATAAAGTTCGTGCCCCGATTGCTCACGACCTCTCGGGGGAACCCCACTCTGGAGAAGATCCCCATCAGGGCTCAGCCCACCACGGGAGCCGTGATGGTTCGGAGGGGGATGGCTTCTGGATAGCGGGTGGCGTGGTTCACCAGGACAAGGATGAAGCGATGCCCCTGCGTAGTTTGGGGGTCCAGAGGCCCCACAATGTCAATCCCCACTCGCTCGAAGGGGGTGGTCACTACTGGAAAGGGTTGGAGCGGGGCCTTCACCTTCCCCCCGCTCTTTCCGCTGGCTTGGCATGTCGGACAGGTGCGGCAGTGGTTGTGCACATCATTGCGCATTTTGGGCCAATAGAAGTGGGTCACCAGGCGACTGTAGGTTTTGTCCTGCCCCAGGTGCCCGGCGAGAGGCACATCGTGGGCCAGGTTCAAAAGGAAGTCTCTGAATCGTAGGGGGACCACTAACACTCGGCTGGCCCCCAGCTCGGCAATTTTCTGTTCACTGTATAGGAGGCCGTGGTCCCAGTAGACCCAGTGGGACCCCGAGGTGTCCCCGGTAGCTTGGGCAGTGGCTTGCTGCTGGGTCCCCTCGAGGGAAGGGCAGGTCTTCTGTTCCTGCCGGAACTGTTCTCGGGTGGGACCACCCTCTTGGCGCCATTGGGCTAGTTCGGGTATGTCGCTGAGCTCGGGGCTGTTTCCGCGGTCGGGCTCCGATGGTCGGGGCTCGGAGTCGGATTCTTCGCCGTCTGCGGGTGGTGGTGGCTCAGGCCACTCCGGCTCTTCGGTTGGGGCGGCCTCGGTTGCCGCCGGGGCTCGGGCCGCCATAGATCGGGTCGTCGCGCAGACCCACTCTGGTAGTCCCATCATCCCGAGGTGCTCTCTCCGCTCGACTTGGGCCCAGGGAGAGCTCTCGAGGTCGTTTCCAAGTAGGCAGTCCACGGGGGCGTCGTCCCGGACGGTCACCTTGAGGGTGCCCGACACTCCCCCCCACTCGAAGGGGATTCGGGCCATCTGGCATAGAGTTTCGGAGTTGTCGGCGGCCCTCACGGGGCATCGTACGTTTGGTATGATCTGTTCGGGTGTCACCAGGTGGCAGCGGACGGCCGTCACACTGGCTCCCGTGTCTTGTAGGGCTTCGGTCCGCCGTCCATTGATGTGGACCCACTGACGGTACTTTTGAGTGTTGCTCGGTAGCGGGGCCTGTGGGACCATGTCTCTTTGGCCCAGGCAGGCTAGGGCCATGGCGGCCGGTTCATATTCTATCTGATCTTCCCCGTAGACCTCTTCGTCCTCTTCTCCCCCTTCTCCCAGGGCTGCAGCAGCGAACTGGCGGGTCGGAGGCCCAGTGGTGCCGGGACGCTGGTTCATGGGGCAGAGGGGGTCACTGGCATAGTGACCTGGCCTCTGGCATCTGTGGCAAGTAATGTTCGGGCGGGGCCCCGGCCGTGCTGGGGGGGTCCCTCTTCTGATCAGGGACGGTGAAGTGTTATTCTGGGGGGACCCCCGAGGTGGACTCCGGCCCGGTGCCGGTGGAAAGTCTCGGCTCCAGTTCTGGCCTCCTCCGCCGCCTCAATGGCGGGGGTGCCCCCGGCCGCTCGGTCCTGTTTCTCCTATCGGGGTCCGGGGGACCCGGGTGCTCACCCATCGATCAGCCTCGACGGCGAGTTTTCGGGGCTCGGTCAGCTTGCTGTCGAGTAGATGCTGTCTGAGGTCGATGAAGCAGTTGTTGGAGAGGTGCTCCCAAACGATGAGGTCGAACAGCTGCTCGTAGGTGGACACTTTGCTGCCCTTTATCCATCCTTCCAGGGCCCTGCTATAAAAGTTCACATACTCGACCCACGTTGTACCGGGGATTTTCTTGCAGTCTCTGAATCTCTGCCGGTACATCTCGGGGGTGAGGCCATACCGGACGAGCAGGGCGTCCTTCATGTGGTCATAGGAGGAAATCACGACCTCGGCCAGCTCTAGCAGGGTGTCTCTTCCTTCGCTGACGAATCTCCCCCAGTCTTTTCGCAGGATGCGGTGCGCGGTCATGGCAACTTCGTACGCCTTGAACCATTGCTGGATATCGTCATTCTTGTAGTACTCCTTGACGATATCCTTCGGGATGTGGACCTTCGGGTCGGCAGGAGGTGGAGGGTTACGGGCTACCGCGGCGCCAGCCTCTTCGATCTTGGCTTTGATCTCTAGTTCTTTGAGGCCACGCTCGTGTTCGTACGTGAGCTTTTTTTCTTCCAATTCCCTTTGCCTTCGCCTTTCTTCCAGATCTCCCTCTAATCGCAGTTGTTCAAGGGCCATTTTCTTCTCTGCTAATTGGAGTTCTCCGTCCAGCCGAAGTCGGGCGAGCTTTAGTTCATGGAGCCGACTCCTCTCTCGCTCCTGGGCGTCTTCGTGGGAGAGGCCCGGTTCTCTGTTGTCGGTTCTTTCTCCTACGGGGGCTATGACGGTACTCACGGGTACTTCTAGGACAATGTCATTGTTTGTTTGGGGGGTGGCCGCTCCGGTCTCTACCCAGGCTTGCAGCGCTCCTTTGAAATCGTCTTTCGTGTTTAGTCCGGTGGTAGCGATACCCAAGTCTTTGCAAAATTGTTTACGTTCTTTATGGGTGTATTCCTCTAATCGTTCCTTTGGAATTCTGTGGTCGTTCCGGCTTCCTTAGTAGTCATCGTGGTTGTGGGTCTCTGTTAGTAGTGACGTGTTACTCGCTGAACGATTTGCGCGGGCTCGGATCCCGTCGCTTGCCACCAATGTTGGAAAGGCGATCCCAGGGGAGACAGAAGGTGTCTGACTGCCCGCCCCGAGACCCACCTCTCGGTATAGAATAGGCCGAGCGCCGTAGGGAGGCCCCCTTGGTGAGGTTCCTCTCCTACAATCGTAACAGCAGAGCAATCACACTACTTACAGATGGACACCACACAGGAGGGGTATTCACAAGAATCTTTATATAAGTAATTAAGGCAAGTTCTTTGCAGGATAGCAGGCAGGGATTGAGGGATCCGTAAGTCTTGGTTTCGGGGATAGGGGGTAGCGGGACAGTCTCGGCACCAACTGGTGCGTGGATAGTTCAAGGGGTCAGGCCGCAACAGCGTCAGCAGGGCCTCGAAGGTGGTTCAGCTTGGTCAGGCCGCGACAGCGTCAGCAGGGCCTCGAGGGTGGGTCAACTTGGTCAGGCCGCGACAGCGTCAGCAGGGCCTCGAAGGTGGTTCAGTTTGGTCAGGCCGCGACAGCGTCCGCAGGGCCTCGAAGGTGGTTCAGCTTGGTCAGGCCGCGACAGCGTCAGCAGGGCCTCGAAGGTGGTTCAGTTCGGTCAGGCCGTGACAGCGTCAGCAGGGCCTCAAAGGTGGTTCAGCTTGGTCAGGCCGCGACAGCGTCAGCAGGGCCTCGAAGGTTCCAGGTGCAAGAGTTCGGATCAGGATCAGCCGCGACGAGGTCAGCAGGGCTTCGACTCCAAGATACAACTGAAGCCCTAATCCGGGGCTGGCCCAGATATAGGACTGGAGTCCTTTGATGTCCGGACCCTCGCGCCTGGGGGTCAGAGGGGCCGGGATGAAGGTGTCCAGACACCCAGCAGGGGGGTGGAGCCAGTGCCCAGGGAGGCTGGAGGGCGATTGCTACCAGGCGTCCGGGGACGGCTGGAGGCCCATCGAAACTCCCCTTCTCCGGGATCCGCCAAGTGGCCAATCAACCACCTGGGAGGACCTTGGTGCCTCGATGTCGGGGCTTGCTGGGCCGGGCCCAGGGAAGGCTGCGGCCACGTGCTCGGGACGTGATGGCCCCAAGATGGCGTCGGGCCGGACATGGTGGTCTGGCATGGGCGACCGTCCGGCAGCGTTGTTGAGCGGGGACCGCCGGGGTACCAGGAAGGGGGAGAGCCGTAGGTTGCCGGGGAGGCTGCTCTCGCCGAGGGTTCGTGAATGTTCGTATCAGGGGGGTTGATAGTAGGTTGATGGAGGGCCGAGGTCGTCCTGGGCCCACCATGCGGGAGGGGTCGGACCACGCCACGAGGCCGTGTCCAACAATTTCTGTTTGGCATATTGTATTTCCCTGTAAGTCCCTTGTACAGTGTTATCACATACACCCAGGGCCAGTAAATTAAATGTGACTGGTGTGCTTGCAGTGCTGCTTGTGCCACCCACCAAAGTAGACTTTCAAATCTGTCTCAGGCCTCCGCCACTGCAGGGCCTGCATGCGATATTTACTGCCACTGTGACGTGGCTCATAAAGTGGTGCCTCGTCTGCAACTCCCCTTTTACTACATTTCAGTCACCCCTAAAGGGCCCCTATGGGCAGGGGGCGGTGTAGGTAAAAGGTAGGAAATGTGCCTTAAGTGTGTGGCATGTCCAGGTAGAGACAAACAGCCTATTTGGTTTCGCCTGCTGTGAGGCTGCCCACTCATAGGAATGCATGGGGGATTCCCTGATATGTGCTTCAGTGGTAATTCCTGATCTGAGAGGGGTGGCGTAATCATGTTTGGTATGTTTGGAATAGTAGTGATAAATCCTGCTTGTTGGTGAAAGCGGATTTATTATTACTACTTTAGAAATGCCACTTTTAGAAGCAGGTATTTCTGTGTGTTATGTGTCTGTGGTTCTCTGCTAAGATGTGTATTGACTGTCTGGCTTTGGAGTGAAAGGGGCTGGGGATTTGCAGTGGTTCTAGAGAGGCTGGATGAGTCAGCGCTAGGCTGAATAGACCTGGTCCGCATTTGGAGTGGTGGGAGGAGTACCACCTGCACCTGAATAGGGCTGTGCCTTTCTTCCACAATGATGGCTCCGCCCCCTGTGGTGTGTCTGGGGCCAAGGCTTACACTTACAATGGAGAGTGTTTTGCACTTTAATGATACTTTTTAAGTGCTCCCAGAACTGGTTTGGACTGGGTTCAGAGCCATGGGCCAGCAGAGAACAACGATTTGTGGACTATAAGAGAAGGGGCTGTGACCCCATGTGGTTGAGCTTACTTGGAACTGAACTGGAACTAGAAGAGACTGCTGGGATCATGGGGGTTGGATGTGCTGCCAGGGAACCACGATCTGGACTTTGCCGGTGTGCTGGCCCGAGCCTGCTTACTGTTCGGGCCCACAGTCATCCCCCAGGGCTGTGTGGTTTGCCCTGGGTGTTTTATCCTAGTGTGTGGTGAGCACTTTGGATTTTCTGTTTTCTAGTTAGGTTGCCCAAGGAGTGGGCTTGCACAAGGTTGACTTGGGGGAAGAGGGCTTTCTGCCCTGCTGCGTGGGCGGTGCAGTCCTCTTCTCTGTGGCCTGATCCCCAGGTGATGGCTCCCTCTGTTCTGGAGGGTGTGGAGCACTTCGTTGTTTTTGCGCTCACAAGGGCTGTGCCCTTCAAGAAAGGAAGGAGAAAGCCTCCAGGAGCGCTGTGGCAAGGGAAGTGCGTGATGAGCCCCGCTGTGTCCTTTACTTTCTCAACCTAAACCACCAAGAGTGTGTGGCACTTGTGCTAGCCTCTCCAAGTTGTGAGGCGGATACTTGCTAGTCCTCGAGGGCAATGCCGATTCCTCAGCCAGCACTGTGACCGTCAGGAGGAGCCGGCCGGTGCCAGTGAGAAGGAAAGCTCCTAGTGCTGCTGGGCAACCAACGTCTCTGCCGGAGTTCCAGCCATTGCCCCAGCAACCATCAAGAAAAGGTCAAAAGGAATCCCTGCTCCAGAGAGGTGCCGGGTGCTCTACATGGGACAGAGGAAGAGCCCCGCCCCCACCTCTCCAGCTGACTTGCGCTGCTTGTTTCTCATCCCTGAGTGTCCCTACTCCATGGGGGCATAAACCCACGAGGCAGGAGATTCCTGACGCCTTACTATTCGACCCTTGTGGTCTAGCAGCTCCGACTGGCTCAGATCGCATGTGAGCCTGGTTGCCTGATCAGAGAAGGGAACCCGGCGAGGTCCCCTCCATGACTGCGCTGTGCTCCCCCATGGCAGCTGCCCTCCGTGCATTACGAGCAGATGCCACACAGGCCGTCCAACATTCTTAGGGTAGCAAGTGTCATATTCAGGGGCCATATGATGTGGGGATGTGTATAACGCAGGCACTGCGTGGGTGATTCCGGTAGGACTTACGATACCTTGGGTTGCAGCCCGTTGTCCGTTGTTTTGAGTCATCATTTTGTCTAACAGTATCAGGCTGCCAAATATAGTGTTATGAGGTGACATTTATGTGCTTGTTATTCCTGTGTCATTTCTTGCAAGCTATGCCCTGAGGCTTACATATGTGTTGGGTTATATTGCCAAGGTTGGCACCCCATGTACCATAATGTTTATATTCTAATGTCTGCACTCTACGGGTAGTTTGCTACAGTGCACTTCTGATCATATGTAGGCCTAATGTGTTATGCTAAGTACAGTTCTGACAAGTAGTTACTGAGCTGTGCTAATTGATTTTTATGCCTAACGCTTCGTGCTAAGCACAAGCCTGACTACTAGTGACCCTAAATGTTTATGATAATTGCTCGATTGGGCAAGCGATTTATGTAAACCTCATAAAGTCATGACAATTGCTGAGTGGCACAGTGAAATATGTGATTATGTTCTAATGTGTTTTTATGGATAATACAAAGGTTCTTTTTATATACCCTTGTGTGGAGTTTCCTTTGTGGGCGCCCAGGGTGTCGCTGCTATGTGAGTGTGTTGTGCAAACGCTTTACACATTGCCTCTGGGAAAAGCCTGACTACTCTGCCAAGCTACCAAGGGGGTGAGCAAGGGTTATCTTAAGCGTGTAACTCCCTTGCCCTGACTAGATTGGGGGGTTCTGCCTGGCTTAGATGCATACCCTAGCCAATCAAAAACCCCATTTCTAACAACTAAATATGCCAAACAGGTGTAAACCAATTACATCATGTTTAGAGAGGAGAACATGTGTACTTTAGCACTGGTTAGCATTGGTAGAATGCTCAGAGTCCTAACGTCAACAAAAATAAGGACAGGAAATTTGGAGGAGGAAGGCAAAAAGCTTGGAGTAATCCTTCATAGAGGAACGTTTTCCAACACTCCTCTTCTGTAAAATTCTACTGTTATTTTAAAAGCAGAATCTTGGGCTGACACCCTTTTTGTGTGTTGAATAAATATTATGTGTATTATTTGTGTGGTTCAGGTTTGGTAGCAGGCCTCACTGTGGTCTCCCTGTATAAGATTCTGTGTACTGAAGTCAGCGGGATCCATTTTGGACACCCCTGGTTTAGAATGAAACAAGATGAAGGATGATACTAACTTCCCCAGAAAGTGGAAGTGTATTGTCTGAATTCGTGTTTCTGGAGAGTAGAGATAAATACAAGTTCAGAGGATGGAGACAGGGCTATCATTTGCCACTAAATTAAGATTTTATTAGTAAGGGGTTGCTGATTGGTTCTTCCTAAGCACTGTCATTTGGATTGCAGTTTCCGTTTTTCAAGGTGAGAAATATTTTAGCCCCAACCTGCTCTTTTGCCTCTCACTGATCACTGCTTCAGAGAGGCTGATAACAGCCAGGTATAGAAGCCTCCCAATATTATAACTATATTATCAGTGTTCACTTTAGACACAGCCCAAATGCTACCTACATCACTTTGCGTGAAAGCAGTGTCTGAAGGGCAATTAATTTCTGAAACTTTAGATAATAGATCCACATACCCAAACTAGAAAATTTCTATAAATTGGGACCCAAACAATTCTACTTGGAGCCCATTCCCTGTTTTTCATGACCATGAAAGGGAGTGCTTCACAAAGTACTAAAGGAATGCTGAGTGACTGGGGCTGGTGTCTGCCCAACAGCTAATCTTCCAGAGCGAACTCTGGGACCTCCTCGACACAACAGCACCGGACGTCGCCTTCCTCACGGAAACCTGGATGAATGCCTCCTCGGCCCCCGACATCGCCATAGCCATCCCGGACGGCTACAAAATCTCCCGGAAGGACCGCGTCAACCAAACCGGAGGAGGAATCGCCATCATCTATAGGAACACCATCAGCGTCACGACCAACGCGGAAGACACACTCTCCACCGTTGAACACCTACACTTCCAGATCCGCACCGACCCCAAAACCAACCCTCGTCTACAGACCCCCGGGCCCGCGCACACAATTCAGCTAAACCATCGCCGACTTCGTCAGCCCGCACACACTAACCTCACCAGAATAGATCCTCCTAGGGGACCTGAACTTCCACCTAGAGAACAACAATGACAGCAACACTACCACCCTGCTCGCCAACCTCGGACTTAAGCAACTGGTTAACACCCCCACCCACCACGCCGGCCACATGCTGGACCCCATCTTCTCCGCCAGCAACCACTTCTCCTTCAGCCGCTCCACCGGACTACACTGGACCGACCACAGATGTATCCATTTCACCTACAAGAAGACCACAACACTCCACCGCACGCTACAAATCCCCCGCAGAGGCTGGAGCAAAGTCACAACAGACCAGCTCACCACTTCGCTGAGCCAGAACCCACCAGCCGACACCTCCGACACCAACGACGCAGCTCCCAATCTCGTACAGTGGATCACCAACTGCGCCGACAACCTCGCTCCGCTGAAGAACCCCCCAGGCAAGACCAGCAACAGAAAAACTACATGGTTCACCAACGTTCTGAAAGACTCAAAGAAATCATGCTGCACACTCGAAAAAACCTGGCGCCACGAATGGACGACAGAAAAAATGACAGCCATCAAGAACGCCGCTCGCAAACACCACCAGCTGATCCGCACCACCAAAAGGACATCATTCAAAGAGCGGCTGGACAACAACACACACAGCAAGGAACTCTTCAGCATCGTAAAAGAGCTCTCCAACCCCAACGCCAGCAACAACGACATCACACCATCTCTGCAACTCCCGCACCAAGTTCTTCTACCTCAAGAGCACAGACAAACACAACAGCTTTGACACCCAGACTCCGCCTCCAGCCTCCAAACCAACGACCCCCACCACCACCCTAAACGACTGGACCCCATCAGCACAGAAGCCACCACCCACGTCATAAACACCATCCACTCTGGCTCTCCCTCTGACCCATGCCCCCACCACATCTACAACAAAGCAGACACCATCATCGCACCCCACCTCCGGAACGTCATAAACAACTCCTTCGCATCAGCCACCTTACCAGAGAGCTGGAAGCACGCAGAGATCAACGCCCTTCTGAAAAAACGCACAGCGGACCCTAAAGACCTCAAGAACTTCCGCCCCATCTCTCTTCTTCCCTTCACGACTAAAGTCATTGAGAAGACCGTCAACAAACAGCTGACTGCATTCCTCGAGGCAAACAACTCGCTCAACCCATCCCAGTCCGGATTCCGAGCTAACCAAAGCACCGAGACAGCCCTCATCGCAGCCACCAACGACATCAGGACACTGATGGACAACGGGGAGACAACCGTCCTCATCCTCCTAGACCTCTCAGCCGCCTTTGATACCGTCTGCCACCGCACCCTAACAACCCACCTCTACAACACTGGTATCCAAGGAAAAGCACTGGACTGGGTCACCTCGTTCCTCTCCAACAGAACCCAGAGAGTCCACCTCCTGCCGTTACACTCCGTGGCCACCAAGATCATCTGCGGCGTACCCCTTGGCTCCTCGCTCAGCCCAACCCTCTTCAATATCTACATGAGCCCCCTCGCCGCCATCGCACACAAACACAACCTCAATATCATCTCCTACGCTGACGACACCCAGCTGGTACTCTCCCTCACCAAAGACCCAACCACCGCCAAAACCAACCTCCAGGAAGAAGTGAAGGAAGTCGCGGAATGGATGAAGCTCAGTCGGTTGAAACTGAACTCAGATAAAACAGAGGTCCTCATCCTCGGACAATCTCCATCCACCTGGGACGACTCCTGGTAGCCCACTGCGCTGGGCACCGCACCGTCACCCATGGACCACGCACGCAACCTGGGATTCATCCTGGACTCTTCGCTCACGATGACCAAACAAGTCAACGCCATCTCATCCTCCTGCTTCAACACCCTGCACATGCTCCGAAAGATCTTTCGGTGGATCCAGGAAAACGGTCACGCAGGCCCTTGGCACCAACCGACTGAACTACGGGAACGCCCTTTACGCAGGAACCACAGCCAAACTTCGGAAACGACTGCAGCGAATACAAAACCCCTCCGCACGACTCATCCTCGACGTCCCTCGCCACAGCCACATATCAGCCCACCTGAAAAACCTGCACTTGCTCCCCGTTAGCAAGAGGATCACGTTCAGGCTCCTCACCCACGCACACAAAGCACTCCTTATTATGGGCCCCGAATACCTCAACAACCGCCTCTCGTTCTACTCTCCCACCCGCCAGCTCTGCTCCGCCAGCCTTGACCACGCAACCCTCTCACGGATCCGCAGAACCACCACCGGAGGACGGTCATTCTCCTACCTGGCCGCCAAGACATGAAACTCCCTCCCCGCTCAACTACGACTGACCCAGGACCATCTCACCTTCAGAAAACACCTCAAGACCTGGCTATTCGAGCAGTAGCGCCCCCCCTCTCCCTCAGCGCCTTGAGACCCTCGCGGGTGAGTAGCGCGCTCTATAAATATATATTGATTGATAAATATATATTGAGGTGAGATGACATCTCCTGAAGCCTGTACTTTCTGCTGGGGGAGAAGAGAGTTGGCCTCAAAGCTGCCTGCCGTCTGAAAGAGGGAAAGAATCTTCCTGCCCTTACAGGAGGAGAGACTTTGTAGAAGAAGCCCATCATGTTTCTGGCCTGAGGGGGAAACATCCTTTACAACGCAACTATACAACGCACTACCGTTACAACAAAACTATTACAACGCAGGATCCATTACAACGCATGCCATCACAACGCATACCATTACAACACAGCTGCTATTACAACACATGCCATTACATCGTAAGTATGGGTAAGTATTTAATTTAATTTCAACCCCTACACCATCCAACACTAACCCTACAATTACGCCCCCCTGGAGTTAGAATAGTAATTTTAACCCCTACACTATCCAACACTTACCCTACTATTACGCCGCCCTGGAGTTAGAATAGTATTTTTCCCCTAAACCATCCAACACTTACACTACTATTACATTCCCATTAATAAAAAAAAAAATACTTACCCATACCTACGTTGTAATGGTATGCGTTGTAATAGCAGCTACGTTGTTATGGCATGCGTTGTAATGGCATGCGTTGTAATGGATCCTGCGTTGTAAAAGTTTCGTTGGAATGGTATGCGTTGTGAAAGTATGCATTGTAACGTCATACATCATGCCTGAGGAACACCCAGAAAAATCAGTCTGCCTGAAAGATTGAAGCCTGAAGTAAACCATGCTGTAGAGGCCCTTCCAGTCTCTCTCTGCAGTTCCTGGTAAGAACCACAAAAGACTACATCAATTGGTCCATGGGAAGCTGAACATGCCTTGCCATGTGTTGGCGCAGGTTCGGGTTGCAACTGCCCTGTGTACTGGCCCAGGGAGTGGGAGTTTCTGCGATTGTCAGTCTGTGTGTAGATGAAGGATACTATGCTGTTATGGGAGGAGCAGTTTGGTCAAGTCTTGTATGTGTGAAATTGTGAGAATACATGCTGTGCAAATGTGTGCACAGATTTATTGTGGTTATTTTAGAAATGCCACTTTTAGAAGTTGGCATTTCTGTGTCATATGTGTCTGCCTGCCTGATGTGGATTGCATGTCAGGCTTGTGAGTGACAGGGGCTGGGAGGTGTGTGTTGCTCCAAGAGGGGCAGGGTGAGTAAGCTCTGGGCTGAATAGGACACCTGGGCTGGGAGTAGTGGGAGGAGTAATCCCCTGACTCTGAATAGGATGGTGCCTGCCCTAGTGAATGCTGGCTCCAACCCCTGTGGTGTGTCTGATCACCTAACCCCCACCTGACAAAGGGGAAGAGGAGCTTGGAAAACAAAGTGCTCCAAATCCCCTCTGAAACAGTTGCATCTGTTTCCCCCATGCCCTGCACTAAAACAAAGAGAATCTGAGATATAAATATAGGAGCTGGGATCCTATGAAAGTTGTTGAGTTCTTGTTCCTGAATCCTGCCGGGCGTGCTGCTGCTGGGGCCCAGGGAAGGGCTGCCATGAGGGCTTGCCTCCCTGGGCCCTGAATTGCCCCTTCATCTCTGAATTGTTGGGACCCTTCTGCTTTTGCTTTCCTTGATCCCCAGGGCTTCAAAGGAGTCTTTGGCTGTTTCTACTGCCCGGTGAGTGTTGTGCTTTGTTTTCCTGTCCATCACCAAAGAGAAGGAGCAAGGGGCTCTGAAGTGCTGAACTGCTCAACCTGATGGGGGGGGGGGGATTCCCGGCGTGAGGGATTCCCCTGTGGTTCCTAGAGTGGCGGGTTCCCACTCCACTTATTTTTATATTTAAATGGTAGGTGTCCACCTCACATGGCCGCTTTGTGTTTATTTTTTACGCGGTTGTCCACCCCGCGTTGTCTACCTCAGCGGGAAATCACCACCGCGGCCCAGTGCGACCGGGAAGACAGGCGCGTCATCCTGACTGTAGGCAGGGCCTCGCAGACGTCATTTCCGCCTTCCCTCCGCTGGGAGAAGGTGACCCGGAAGACCATCCATTCCTCGCAGGGCTCTCGTGAGCTGAGGGAAGCCCTGAGTATGTCCAGAGAAGTCCCGGGTCCCAGGAAGTGGCCCGGGTGAAGTGAGGAGAGGCTAGCAAGGTGTTTGATGGGGCCGAGCACAAGTCTGCAGCCATGGAGGGCTCCCGTGAGCTGGGAGAGCCCTGCATGCGGAGAGAGGAGCCTCCCCCCCACTAAAGCCGGTGAGTGAGGGCTCTAGGGGGATTGTGCTGAGCAAGGCACACTGACTGCCTGAGCGCTCCCACCATTGCAGGCCTCTTTGTTGTCTAGGGGTCTGTGTTCTCTGCTAAATTGGCAATGAGTTCACAGTTGCCCCGCATGACAGTGGGCAACTTCAACAACCGGGGCAATTGTATTTAGAGAGCCCCAGTGAGGCGCCGAGGGCACAGTTGTGCCAGGGCCCATTGTCCTTGTCATCAGCTGCGCCGCACCAGCACAGGCAGCTGCCATTTGTTGGGCACATTAGTCGTATAGAGTCCCTGATTGGGGCAGGAGGGCACAGTGGTGCTAGGCCTTGCATGCATCACAGCTGTGCAGCAAATACTGCCAGCTGCAACGTTTAGGCCACAGTTCTCTGGGGGCATTCTCAGGGAGACAGGAGTGAGATGCTCTGCCCCAGTACTTTCACAGCTGTACAGCACTTAGTGACAGCTGCTACGTTTAGGCCTGCGCAATTGTGCACATGGATTCTGCTGCATTGGCAGCCACCGTGAAATTGGACATTGGGCATTTGAGCCCCTTTGAGAAGGCCGGTTGTCCAAGGGGGCTGATATGTTTATAGTGTGCTAGGCCCTAATGTGATTTATGTAATGCTAGGAAATGTGATTCATGTACTGTGATTTATGCACCTTGATTTATGCCTCTAATGTGGTTTTATGTATGAGGTTATTTGCATACTGTGTTTCAAATTTCAAATTTATTTTAATATGGTTGATTAAGTAAAGCCATTGCATACACAAAAGATAAAATCATGATACAAATTCCCAACTTTTTATCAGCAACGATAATTAGAATGATATATCAAATTTTGCATCACGTTAGAGAAAGTGCACAGATTATTAAAACATTCTGCATGTTAGTTGTGTTGACTGTAAGTGTTGTTTCAACTGTGGCCGTTCTTGTAAAGATTAAATCAGTTCTTGTAGTAAGTAATCGTTGGGCCGCTCGGTCCGGTGCTTCTGTCTTTTTGCAGTTATGTCGAAGTATTTAATTAGCCGGCAATTTAGCGGGAGCAGCTCAGGGTTGAAACACAACATTACCGCTTGTCTGCACGATCTGACTCAGTACTATTTGAACGCTGGCTTTAGCAGAGTGATCCTTTTGTCTTTTAGCTTGTAACAGGAGCATATTACGTGAATTGCGTCTTCAACACCACTGCCGCATAAACAACAAAGCTGGACTCCTCCCTTTCTCTCCCAAGCTGGCATAAATTGATTAAAGGGGCCAACCCCCAGTCGGAGTCTTAGGAATTTTTCTTTGATTTAATTTGTATTCCCATTTTCAGGTAGAGCTGGGGTTTTAGCATTTTGTATGTGTGTAGGAACATCCAGCCGTGTGATCGTTTGGCTAATTTATTTTGTCCTCTATTGCGCATAGTAAGCGGGTTACCTTTGTTACAGTTTTTTTAAATGTAAGATGATTCGCCGGGATGTCCCACAAGTCTGTTAGACCTGGGTGTGAAATAGATTCCTGGAGATATAGACTTGCTGGTGATTTTCCTGGGTGAGAAAGTTCTGTCCACATTTGGTCATTCAGGGTTCCTTTTTCATCGCCTTTAATTTTATGCCAACATTTCGCATATGCTCCCATGCTTTCCAGTAACTGTTTTTTCAGCCCAAATTCCAATCGTATTTTGGCTGGGGAGACCATTCTGGGGAGTTGAAAAATCACTTGTATGAGTTTGATATTATATTGTCAAGAGTTGTTGCGTCTTTTCCCTTCAGTGCTTTGCTCCCATAAGTAATTGTTGGATGGAGTTTAGCTTGCAGAACCCTTAGCAAGGGGTCCAATGTCAAATCCGGTAAAAGCTTCTTTAGGGGCTTTATGGCTAGGTAGGTCATTACCCCCTTTCTCCGCAAGGATTCTATTTGCGGTTTTGATGAATTATTTTGGTCCAGTATTAGCCTTAAGTATTTGTAGCTTACTGCTTGCCCCAAACAATGACCGTCGAGAAACCAATTAAGATGTTTCTTCTTGCGGTAATTAACTGCCATAATTTTTGTTTTATTGACATTTATTTTTAGTTTGTTTTCTTACGAAAATTCATAAGTAATGTTCAGTAAATGCTGGAGTCCAATTGGGGTCCTACTAGGTCATCCGCATGTAGAAGGTTTGACAGAGTGGAGTTCCCTTGTTTTGGTGCGTGGGCTACACAGCTGTTCAGCTTCCCCGGTAAGTCTGCTAAGAAGAGATTGAATAGCATGGAGGCTTAAACGCACCCTTGTTTAAGCCCTTTTGTGATGAGGATTTTTTTATATATGTAGTCCTTCGCCGAGCTTTATCCTGACCCATGTTTTGGTGTGGAGGTTCCTTATTTGGTGTAAGAGAGTTGAAGGGATCCCCCGGCCATCCCGTTTTTGCCAAAGTTTTGTTCGGTCGACGTGGTCGAATGCTGCAACAAAAATCTATGAAACAAAGAAAACGCGGGTATATTCCCTGTTTAGCTGCATCCATGAGCAAGGTCAGGGCCATTATGTTTGTTATTGTCACTTGACCTTTCTGGAATCCTGTTTGTGTTAGCGGTACTATGTGATTCTCTTCAACCCAAGTGGTTAGGTCGTTTAGGAGGAGCCCTGCAAAGTATTTGTCTTCGATGTCAATCAGGGTTATTAGGCGGTAGTTTTTCGGCACAGACTTGTTTATAAATTGGGCTTATAATTGAGCCTCCCCATGACTCAGGAATTGTAGAAATTCTAACTGCGTACTTAAAAATAGGTTCAAGTGCATTGCTCCAGTAGTCCGGATCGTTTTTGAATAGCATTGGGGCCATTGGGGCCGGGGGCTCCAGCCAGTCGGCCCCTTGCTATTTGTTTCTTTATCTGTTGGGCTGGTTGGGTGGTGTGCCCCTCCTCTAGTCTCCGTATATCATTTTGTGCAGAGGTTAAAGTTGTTACCCGTTATTGTTGGTTTAGCACTATTTTTTCGCTATCCTCAGAAAAAGGTGGGCAATGTTGTGTTGGCTCCTTTGAGGTCCTGCTGGAGCTCTCAGATCCTAGGCATTTGGGGTGTGTAGCTATTTGATCTGTGTCATTAAAATGGTTAGAGAGGAAATCTTTCCAGGCCTCTTAAAAGATGTGAGATTTTGTTCTTTGGCCAATATAATTTATTTACGGATTACCAAAATTTGGCGCTGTTTTTCTGTTTTGCGTCGTAAAGAAGTTAAGCCCAAAATTAATTATTCATGGTAGTTTTCCTGATCCATCTTCTTCTCTTAAAAAGGGCCTTCGAATCACAAAGAGACTGCTGCAAACTTTTATTTCCAGGTGTTCTCCGGAGTTGTAATAATTGGTTTATTGTTAATTTCAGTTTGTTAGAGACTGGGCTCTTTACTATCGTCATTGGCGGATCGTTTACGTTCTTTCGTTTTGGGCATATTTTGGTAGGAAATTTGTTGCCAAGTTTACAGATTAATTTTTCCCAACTTTCTAATGGTTGACTTAAGTTATCCTGTACTTGCTTAAGCACTTCTTTAGCTGCAGCTGCTACTAGTTCTATATTTGTTGAGCTGCACCTTATACATTTGCGGTTTGTTGTTCCTACCAAAATGATGGATTTGTCGGCCTCCAAGAATAGTGTTGACGCAGCTTGAAGTTTCATTTCTTGTGGCATGTGGTCACTAAGTGTGTTGTTGCTTATTTGGAATGAGGCTATCCTGTCAAACATGGATACCCTGGTGAATGTAAAGTCGAGGTAGGAAGATGTTTTGACTGAGTGGTATGTAGGTGCCGGGTGATTATCCCCCTTGAAACGGCCGTTAACTGCCCTCAAGTTCAGGTGCTCTAATTCTGAAAGAAGGTAGTTGGTTTGGTTTCCTTCGAGGGGCCTTGAATAGGGATTTACCATGTACCAGTCAGGTCTTGCATGAGATCGTCTTCCTGTCTATTCCCTAAAAGGTTCACATTAAAATCTCCTGCCAAGATAACGTTGTCTGTGTCCTCTTCTTCCATTATTATTGTAATGTCTTTGCTCACACTGTGGTTTATGCTAGTGAGATTATTTTATACTGTGGTTAATGCTAATGAGTTTATTTCCTAATGTGAGTTATGCTGAGGAGGTTATGGTCTAATATGTTTAGGTTTATGATGGGGACCGGTATGCCAGTGCTCTGCTGCTGAGGAGGGCGTTTGCTACGAAGGACTGCAAGTCCCAGGGGGCCAGTGTCTTTTGCCCGCACCTGAGCCTGCTCTGCCCCGACGCTTCAAAGCAACTTGCGCCTCTCGCTTTGCGGGAGACGCTACGCTGGTGCTCTGCTGCTGAGGAGGACGTTTGCTACGAGGGACTGCAAGTCCTAGGGGGGCAGTGTCTTTTGCCTGCACCTGAGCCTGCTTTGCCCAGAGCTATTTAATCAATTAACATCTCCGCTTCGTAGGACGCATGCGGGCGCGCTCCTGGTGAAGCCCGAGCCAAGGGCGGGCCCGGGTGAGCCCGTTAGAGACCGGAGGGGGCTGGGCTGGGCCCCCCCTCTAACCACTGTGACTGCTTAGGTTAGTTGCTGTACGATTGTACGATTTTATTTGTTTTAGCTTGGCTACTATCTTTGCGGGATCTTTGAACTGCCAAAGTTCCTTCCTTTGCCAAAATGACCACTCGTGAGGGCAAAAACAGAGCGGAAGTGACTCGGGAAGTGTCACTGGGACATTGGTTCAAGTTTTAATTAGAGCCAGCTCAGTCTTAGCGCACGAGATTGCTCTGAATGAGCGCTGTCTCTCCCTAGATCTCCTTCAAACTAAACGATCGTCACTGGGTGGCTTGGTATCCGCACGCTCACCGGAACGCCCCCTGGCCACTGTGATTGCCTCCCCTGATGCTCTAAAAGGCGACAGTCAGTCTTTACTGGCGTCTCAGTAAGTATTATCATTATCGGAGGATCCAACCAGCCCTGTACCTGAGGAGGCGACACAAGAAGTCGTGCCCTGTGGTACTCTTCTACGCATTGCCACTAGGTCAGGGCTCAAACCATCTTCACAGACCACAGTCCCAACTCCGGAGCCGGCCACAAAGAAAAAGAGGGGAGGGGACCCTCAAATACAGAAAAAAAGCTTAATAGGAATGGTGGGGTAGCTGCCCCCTTGCCTTCAGCCCCTCTGCCTGTTTCCTTCACTTTTGTTGTCCCGAATGTTGATCTATTGGGTGCCCTCCTTTCCGATGCCCACAAGGCAATATTGCTTAAAGTAGGGGATCTTTTATCATCATCAATATCCCTGATAGACTGACTGTGTTTGAGGAAAGACCATAAGTTCAAGTTCAAGTTCGAGCATTTGTATAGCGCACTACTCACCCAGAGGGTCTCAAGGCGCTTGGGGAGGGGATCATTATTTGTCGAATAGCCATGTTTTAAGTTCTTTTCTGAAGGAGATGTGGTTTTGAGTAAGGCGGAGGTGAGTGGGGAGTGAGTTCCAGGTCTTGGCAGCAAGGAATGAGAATGATCTGCCCCCCATGGTGGATCTTCGGATGCGCGGGACTGCGGCGAGGGCTTGATTGGCCGAACTTAGTTGGCGGGTGGGTTTGTAGAATGACAGTCGAGTGTTGAGGCATTCGGGTCCTAGATTGTAGAGGGCTTTGTGTGCGTGGGTGAGAAGGCGGAAAGTAATTCTTTTGTTGACGGGAAGCCAGTGGAGGTCTTTTAAGTGTCCAGAGATGTGATCTTGGCGGGGGACGTCTAATATGAGTCTCGCTGATGCGTTTTGGATGCGTTGGAGTTTTTTCTGTAATTTTGCTGTGATTCCGGCGTAGAGGGTGTTTCCATAATCCAGTCGACTCGTGACCAGTGCGTGGGTGACAGTCTTTCTTGTCTCGAGGGGGATCCAGCGGAAGATCTTTTTGAGAATGCGAAGTACGTTGAAGCAGGAGGATGAGACTGCGTTGACTTGTCTGGACATCGAGAGAGAGGAGTCTAGGATGAAGCCAAGGTTACGTGCATGGTCTGTGGGAGTGGGTGCTGTGCCCAGTGCGTAGGGCCACCAAGAGTCGTCCCAGGCAGAGGGGGAAGAACCTAGGATGAGCACCTCGGTTTTGTCTGAGTTGAGTTTTAGGCGGCTATGTTTCATCCATTCGGCTACTTCTTTCATGCCTTCGTGAAGATTGGTTTTGGCTGTTTTGGGGTCTTTGGTGAGGGACAGGATTAACTAGGTGTCGTCGGCGTAAGAGATGATGTTGAGGTTGTGTTGACGCGCGATGGAGGCGAGAGGACTCATGTAAACGTTGAAGAGGGTGGGACTGATTGAAGATTCTTGTGGTACGCCACAGATGACTTCAGTGGCCTCTGAGTTGAATGGGGGAAGTCGAACTCTTTGAGTTCTCCCAGCGAGGAATGAGATGATCCAGTCCAGGGCTTTTCCTTGTATGCCGATGTTGCTGAGGCGTTGTATAAGGGTGCTGTGGCAGACTGTGTCGAAAGTGGCGGAGAGTTCGAGTAGAATTAGGGCCACAGTTTCTCCGTTCTCAAGTAGTGTTCGGATGTCGTCAGTCGCTGCGATGAGGGCGGTTTTGGTGCTGTGTTTGGCTCGAAACCCAGATTGAGATGGATCGAGGGAGTTGTTGGATTCAAGGAATGCGGCGAGTTGGCGATTGACGGCTTTCTCAATGACTTTGGCCGGGAATGGGAGGAGGGATATGGGTCGGTAGTTTTTGAGTTCCGAGGGGTCTGCTGTGGGTTTCTTCAGGAGGGCGCTGAGTTCGGCGTGTTTCCAGCTATCTGGAAAGGTGGCAGAGTTGAACGAGCAGTTGATGACGTCACGGAGATGGGGTGCGATGATGGAGTCAGCTTTGTTGAAGATGTAGTGGGGGCAGGGGTCGGTTGGCGAGCCAGAATGGATTGAGTTCATTAGGTGGGTGGTATCTTCAGTGGTGATTGGGTTCCAATTGCTAAGGATGTTAGTTGGCAGATTAGGATCTGAGGGGGGTGGGGAGGGCTGATCGCTGGGGGTGTTCTCGAAGCTGTTGTGGATGTCGGCTATATTGTTGCGGAAGAAGGAGGATAGCGCATCGCAGAGGTCTTGGGAGGGCGTGATGTCGTTAGATGCTGCGGTGGGGTTGGTGAATTCTTTGACGATGTTGAAGAGTTCCTTGCTGTTGTGAGAGTTGTTGTCGAGACAATCCTTGAATGCTGATTTTTTTGCGGATCGAATCAGTTGGTGGTGTTTGCAGGTGGCTGCCTTGAGGGTGGCCATATTGCCGGTGGTTGGGTTTTTTCTCCATGTTTTCTCTAGGGTGCGGCATAGCTTCTTGGATTTTTTAAGGTCATCGTTGAACCAGGGAGCCTTTTTGTTGACTGATTTGATCTGGTGCTTTTTCAGGGGTGCTAATTCCTCCGCACTGAGGGTGATCCATTGCTTGAGATTGGTGGCCGCTTGGTTTGGGTCCAGTGAGAGGGTGGGAGGGTTTTGGTTGAGTGATGTGAGGAGTTGGTCGGAGGTGATTTTGTTCCAGTTTCTTCGAGGGATAGGTTGTGGGCGGTTGTTGTTCAGGGTGGTTTTGTAGCTGAAGTGAACACATCTGTGGTCCGTCCAATGGAGAGCTGTGGTGCGATCGAAGGTGATATGCTTGCTGGAAGTGAAGATAGGGTCGAGTGTGTGTCCGGCAGCATGGGTGGGGGTGTCAACAAGTTGTTTGAGTCCGAGGTTGGTCAGGTTGTCTAGAAGGGTGGTGGTGTTGCTGTTGTGTTTGTTTTCGAGGTGGTAGTTGAGGTCTCCTAAAAGAATGTAGTTCTCGGAGGCGAGGGCATGTGGGCTGACGAAGTCCATGATGTCATCGCAGAATTGGGTGCGGGTGCCTGGAGGCCTGTAGATGAGGGTGCCTCTAAGTGTGGTCCTGGGGTCGGTGTGGATCTGGAAGTGTAAATGTAAATGTAGGTGTACTTATATAGCGCAGACCTGTCACCCAAAGGGCATCCTGGCGCTTGCTTAGGGAAACCCGTCCTGGTATTCCCCTGTGAGAAACCCCGGCAGGGTGTCCACAGGGTGAAAGCCAGGCATCCCGCCACGAGGGGCCGTTGTGGAGATTAAGCAAGCTATTGCCCAGAGTCGCAGAGTGTGAACCCATGAGTCGAGGAGGCACCGGGGCGAGAATTATCGAGTCCGTGGAATTTTTAGCCCAAGACCCGCCGAGGCGGGGAATTGAACCCTGGTCCAGGACGATCTCAGCTTCCGGGTCTGCTGCCTCTAACCCCTGAGCCACACTTCTCCAGTGGAGATGTTCGGCTGTTGCAAGATTATCGTCAGAGCTGGTCGTGATTTGGATGGTGTTCCTGTGGATGATGGCGATGCCTCCTCCTGTTTGATTTGTGCGGTCTTTTCGGATAATCTTGTAGGCGTCCGGTATGGCTATGGCGATGTCGGGTGCTGATGACGTGTTCATCCATGTTTCTGTGAGGAAGGCGATGTCCGGTGATGCAGTGTCGAGTAGGTCCCAGAGTTCAGTGGCGTGTTTGTGGACCGAGCGGGTGTTAAGCAGGATGCAATTCAGGCGGTTGGAGTCGGAGTTGTGTGTGGAGGGAGTGGGTTTGGTGAGGGTCCTGAAGCAGTTGTACTTGCAGGAGAGGCAGGCGAATGGGCCGTGGGTACGTCCTGGGGTGGCTTGGCTGCATTGTGGTGTGCGTCCGGGGTTGAGGGCGTGGAGAGTTGCGGCATCATATGTGGTTTTAGTGGGTTGGGAATGGCGGGGACCAGGGGAACAGGCGCTGGGCGCGGTCCAGGCGCGGACGGGCGCAGACGGGCTTACCTTTGGCGCACCTTCGGCGCGCATGGGGCGCGATCGCAGCGCGTAAACGCTGCGCGTTAAGGTGTTTGACATATAAGGATGATGGAGAAGGGGGAGGGGCGAGGTGGGGTCAGCTGGGAGGCGGGGGCGGGGTGGGAAGAGGGGCTGAGAGGCAGAGCAACAAAATGGTGGCAGCACAAACTCGACCACGAAAACAACAACACAAGCAGGGCTGTGCAGGAATAAACAATGAAGTCTTTGTAGTCAGCGCTACGATCAAATCAAGCTACAATTATATTTTACATGCATGAGCAGATAAGCGCTACGATGTAAACAAGCTGCAATTATATATTTCAATGCACGAGCAGATAAGCGCTACGGTGAAACTGGGCTACAATAACTGATAGGTTAACAATACAATTCAGGAGCAGGGAAGCACTACGAGGTCTGAGGAGCACACGCAGTGGAGCGCTACGATACCAGTGCAGGGAGCGACCGCTTCTGAGCCAGTCAGGACGGTCACAGCGCGGGGTCAGGCGGGTCCTGCTAATACTATCCGTGGGAGGTGGGGTCAGCTGGGAGGCGGGGGCGGGGTGGGAAGAGGGGCTGAGAGGCAGAGCAACAAAATGGTGGCAGCACAAACTCGACCACGAAAACAACAACACAAGCAGGGCTATGCAGGAATAAACAATGAAGTCTTTGTAGTCAGCGCTACGATCAAATCAAGCTACAATTATATTTTACATGCACGAGCAGATAAGCGCTACGATGTAAACAAGCTGCAATTATATATTTCAATGCACGAGCAGATAAGCGCTACGGTGAAACTGGGCTACAATAACTGATAGGTTAACAATACAATTCAGGAGCAGGGAAGCGCTACGAGGTCTGAGGAGCACACGCAGTGGAGCGCTACGATACCAGTGCAGGGAGCGACCGCTTCTGAGCCAATCAGGACGGTCACAGCGCGGGGTCAGGCGGGTCCTGCTAATACTATCCGTGGGAGGTGGGGTCAGCTGGGAGGCGGGGGCGGGGTGGGAAGAGGGGCTGAGAGGCAGAGCAACAAAATGGTGGCAGCACAAACTCGAGCACGAAAACAATAACACAAGCAGGGCTATTCAGGAATAAACAATGAAGTCTTTGTAGTCAGCGCTACGATCAAATCAAGCTACAATTATATTTTACATGCACGAGCAGATAAGCGCTACGATGTAAACAACCATCAAACTTTGAGGTTGGCGCAAAATGTATTTCACGCCTAAATGTGATACTGTGCATAATATGGTTTATCACTTGAATCACTAGGCGCTGAGCTGCTGTGAAGTGTGCGCACGAGATATTCTTTGTTTTAAAGCCGCAACTATTGTACATTTTTAACTCTTCTGTCTCATCTGCTGTTCTTGGTCGGTGCCTCGTTCCACCGCGGCGAGTGCCGTTTGCTGTGGAGCGCGGTCACGACCTTGGGCCCGCCCCCTGAGAGTGTTTCACTTCGCCAGAGGCGGGGACGGTGCCTATTTAGGCTGCTACGCATTTTCCCACACAGCGGACGCGCTTGAATCGCTAGGCGCTGAGCTGCTGTGAAGTGTGTGCACGAGATATTCTTTGTTTTAAAGCCGCAACTATTGAACATTTTTAACTCTTCTGTCTCACCTGCTGTTCTTGGTCGGCGCCTCGTTCTACTGCGGCAAGTGCCGTTTGCTGTGGAGGGCGGTCACGACCTTGGGCCAGCCCCCTGAGGGTGTTTCACTTCGCCAGAGGTGGGGACGGTGCCTATTTAGGCTGCTACAACTTTTCCCGCGCAGCGGACTCGCGCGGCGGGTAGCCGGCGGGTCGCTGAAGGCTCGCCAAAGGCGAGCCCGTCTGCGCCCGTCCGCGTTGGTCCGTCACCCGTTGCCAGGACCCCTGGATGATATCTATTGTGAATGGCCCCATATGCTAGGGAGGAGCTACTTGCTCTCCGGTGCCAGGCAGCTTGTGCGGTCCATCTTCTACATCCAGGCTCTCACTGCCTACGATGTCATCACTGTGGTTTCACTGCCACCGAGGACCCACTAATTCCACCGTCTGGAAAGATCACGAAACTAAACATATTGAGCCTGAACTGCAGATCGCTGGTTAGGCACCATGAGGATGTCTATGATCTTTTGGTAAATCATTCCCCTGATCTGCTATTTTTAACAGAAACGTGGTTAACAAATGATTCATCAGCCATCCTGACTTTGACTTTACCCCCTGGCTATCTAATACAAACCCAGAATAGACCAAAGAGAGGAGGGGGCGGATTAGCAGTGATTTTCAAATCCACCTACTCCTGCTCTCTCTCCCCTATAAACATAGTTAATTGTGAATGCGCCCTTTTTAAGATAAAGATCTCAGATATCTTTACTCTTACAGGGCTCTTGATTTATCGCCCCCCGGTCCTGCAAGCGCCTTCCAGGAATCTCTGGTCCCAACCATTTCTACGCTAGTGTTATAGTCTGCAAATTTTAGTATACTCGGGGATCTAAATCTCCATCTTGAGTGCTGTGAATCCCCCGCTGTACAAGAGCTTCTGGATGATCTTGAGGCCTGTCAACTCACTCAGTTAATCAAAGGGCCCTCTCACCTGGCAGGTCATCTGCTCGATCCGGTATTTTCGAACATTTCAGGAGCCACAGCTCTATCCCCAGCCCCCTTAGCTGGTCGGATCATTTCCTGGTCCAATTTTTCATTAAGATCTCAGTCAGCTCCAGGAAACAGCTCCCCCCCCCCTCTCTGGAGGCGCCCATGGCATAAATTAGATGGTGCCATGTTCGAGACCAGACTAAAAAACTCCTGTCCAGACTGGCCAGAGAATCTGGAGGAAGCGGACACAGTATATAGAGAGTGGGTTAACAAGTCTCTGGATTACTTCATTCCCAAGAAACTGTCCAGGCCCAAGCGCGAGCAGTCCCACCCCTGGTACTCTGAGGCACTGGCAGGTCAGAAAAAGCAATGTAAGATATTGGAGCATATCTTGCGGCGATCTTATGATCCTTGGGCCAAAACCAACTTCAGATCCGCTACCAAAGCTTATCACAGACTTATAAAAAAAGTCAAGACCAACTACTATACTGAACTGATTAGCTCCAGCGTAAACCGTTCCAAAGCTATCTTCTCGTTAGTGAAGGACATGACTAAGCCACCGGAGGGATTTAGCTTTACGATAACATCTGACCTGCAATGCGAAGAGATAGACTGTTTTTTTGTCAATAAAGTCCAAGGGATATATAACTCCTTTAAATCTGGAGGATCTGTCCCGACTGTCCACCTAGCCTTAGACTCACCGGAACCCCCCTACTCACTTCACACCCTCCCTCTTATCTCACAGGCCAATATGGAACTTCTAGCTGCAAAAGTTAAGTCTGGGTCTCCGGAAGACCCCGTTAAACCAGAAATGTTTAAATCATTCCAGGATCCTATCCTGGTGGTGGGTTGGATACTGATTAATAGATCGTTTCAGTCCGCCATCATCCCTAAATCGTGGAAACACGCTAAGGTTGTCCCTCTATTGAAGAAGCCCACCTTGGACCCTTCCAGGCCTGAAAGCTTTAGACCTATCTCCCTGTTACCTTACCTGGCCAAGGTGGCAGAAGCGCACGTGAATGCCATTCTGAACAACTACTTGGAGAGTAACGGGATTCTGGATGATTCGCAAAACGGATTCCGGTCTAACCACAGCATGGAATCCGCCCTGTTGGCTGTCACGGAACAACTGAGGGCGACACAAGATCTGGGTGGCACGTCGGTTCTAGTCCTGCTGGATTTGAGTGCGGCGTTCGACACGGTCTCCCATGAGATCCTACTTAGAAGACTCTGGGAGATCGGAGTCCGTGATGGAGCCCTGGATTGGTTTGCGTCTTTTCTATCGGACCGTTCCTTCCAGGTCCATGGTCTGCCGTACTCATCCAGCAGACTCCCGCTGTGCTGTGGTGTCCCGTAGGGGTCGGCTCTCAGCCCCACGTTGTTTAACGTTTACGTCCGCCCTCTGGCCATGTTGGCTAGAGAACGTAAGATCAAATTAATTTCATACGTGGACGATACACAACTCATTTTCTCCTTCTCCAATAACATCGATGTGGACCGAGACAAATTCCAAGAAGATATTCTGGCCATTTAAAGCTGGATGACCATGAATTGCCTGCAGTTAAATTCATCAAAAACTGAGGTACTTCTGATTGGCAAAGATACACACAAGTGGGATGACCACTGGTGGCCCCCCACGTTAGGTCCACCTCCCTTCCCTAAGATGGAAGTAAAAAACTTGGGCGTGATTGTAGATAACTCACTTGCTCTAGAGTCCCACGCAAAAAGAGTGTCTGGCACGTGTTATGTTCGCCTACGCTCCCTTAAACTCATATTGTTTTTTTTTTAACCACCTGTACGCCAGACAATTGTCCAAGCCCTTGTCCTATCGCAAATAGATTACTGTAATGGCTTAATGCTTGGCTCCAACGGGACAGCTATCAACAGACTCCAAAGGGCCCAAAATGCTGCCGCACGCACTCTGTTCGCTCTACCAAAACACTGTCACACGTCCCAAATTCTGCGGCGTTTATACTGGCTTCCGGTGAAACAACGCATCCACTTCAAGACAGTTTGTCTAATGCAAAAAATTCTTCATTGCTCTGGTCCTCAAATCTTGCGAGGTCTGTGTTCCTTCTATGTTCCTACATGTGCCCTCCGTCCGGCGGACCTTCACCTTGCCTGTACTATTAAAATTCGGAGGAGCAGAGCTGGGGGTTGTT
Organism: Lissotriton helveticus; assembly: GCF_964261635.1. NCBI lineage: Eukaryota > Metazoa > Chordata > Amphibia > Caudata > Salamandridae > Lissotriton > Lissotriton helveticus. The sequence goes on from NC_136061.1 coordinate 1,790,224,383, forward strand.
CTTTCAGGTATTTAGCCCCGAAACTTTGGAATTCGATCCCCTCTGAAGTGCATGCTACAAAGAACTACCTGTCCTTCAGGAAACAAATCAAAACCTGGTTGTTCCCCTCTATCTAGGGTATCTAAAAAGGCGCTACACGTCACTTCTACGTGCTAGGTTGTCTTGCCCTCAGGCATGACTGCAAGCGCTGGGACGCCCCGTTGCTGGGGTAGCCATGCGCTATATAAGTTAAATTAACATAACATAACATAACATGGTTTATGTTACAGGATGATGCTGAGTACAGTATTTGCCCGTAATTACTGGTTGTGTTCTACGTTTATTATTTGTTCTACATCTACTATCTTTACTAAGTGATGGTTCTGACAGTGGTCCAGGTGGCCCTGTCATGTGTATATAATCCCCTGTAAATATTGCCCAGTGCCAGTTGGCACAGTGTATAGTGTGTGCTTACTATTCTAATGTATTTTATGATAATACAAAGGCTATTTTTGATATAACCTTGTGTGGAGTTCCTTTTGTGGTGTGCCTAGTATGTTGTTGCTGTGTCTGTGTTGCGCAAATGCTTTACATATTGCTTCCAGGATATGCCTGACTGCTTGTGCCAAGCTACCAAGGGGGATGAGCAGGGGTTATCTTTAGCCTGTAACTCCCACGCCCTGACTAGAGTCGTGGTCTCTGCCTGGCATTGGCGCAAGCCTCAGCCAACCAGAGATCCCATTTCTAATGCATTGTGCTCATATTAACAGTGTTCCATTTTAGACACAGCCCAAATGCTACCTACATCACTTTGCGTGAAAGTGGTTGCTGGAGGGCAGCCTGAAGATACTTATGAGAAAACGAGCCCAAATCATTTTTGAAGCTTCAGAGAGCAGATCCACATACCCAAACTAGAACATGTCAATAAAAGTGGGACCCAAATAATCCTACTTGGTTCCAGTTCCCTGTTTTTCATGACCATGAAAGGGAGTGTTCCACAAAGTACTAAAGGACTGCTGAGTGACCAGGGGTGGTGTCTGCCCAACAGCTAATCTTCCAGAGGTGTGGTGTCATCAACTGAAGCCTGCACTTTCTGCTGAGGGAGAAAAGATTCTGCCTATTACCTCAAAGCTGCTGGCCATTTTAAAGAGGGAAATAATCTGTCTGCCCTTACAGGAGGAGAGACTTTGTAGGAGAAGCCCATCATGTTTTTGGCCTGAGGAACACCCAGAGAGATCGGACTGCCTGAAAGAGTGAAGCCTGAAGTGAACCATGCTGTAGAGGGCCTTGCAGTCTCTCTCTCTGCATTTCATGGTAAGAACCACAAAAGACTACATCAGTTTGTCTATGGCAGGCTACATATGCCTTGCCAATATGGCACATGTGTGGGTTTCAACTGGCTTGCGTACTGGGCCAGAGAGTGGGGGGTGTCTGCAATTGTCTGACTGTGTGTACTTGCCCACGATGGGCTGAAACAGCCTTGCCGTTTGCATCAGTGTAGTGTGGGCCACAAATGCTTTACCTTATGTCTGTGTGAGCTTGCAAGTAGACTACGACTATTGAGGAAACCCACTCTGCAGCAGCAGAGCCCATTAGGAAACATCCAATAGTCCAGGATGCCTGCGCTTGGTGAATATGCGAGCTGTGCCCCACCTCCCTGTGGATGCTGTATGTGAATACAGCAGGCTCCTGTTGGACTGAGCCACTGAATGTGCTGAAGTGAGTATGAAGACAAAAGACTGCATTCTGCTCACCATGACAGCAGTAAGTAGAACATAAATGAACAGTAAAATGACTACATATTTGATTTGTGTGGAACCTGAGCCATAATTATTCATCGCTATGGGACAATCTTAGAAAGGGTCACTCAGGTGGAATAAAGAACAGAGAGGAGGAATGGAGTATTGAACCCACAAAGTACTCATGATCTGGGGTACCACTGTATATTTGCAACTAAACTGTGCAGTGTTGTGTACTAATGTGTAATTAAAAGTACTTTGTCTTTCAAACACTCAGTCAGTGGGCTTGACATTAAAGTTACTGTGTCTGTTGGTAAATTGTTGAGCTTGGAGCTCGTGCCACCAATAATACTTTCCAGAGAAGCCACATCTATCACCAGACAGTAACTGATTTGGAACCTTCTACTATGCGAATCACATCCTAGCAACTAACATGACATTCCATCACATGATGTCATTACAGAGAGTTAGGGGCCATTTCCGACTGCATTATAATCAGCCAGTTGGTTGGGAAGGAATGCAACTGGTCATTCAGAGTGGCTTCAATTGGGCTCATAGAGCCCGTCCTCCAGACAGAATGCTTTCAGTAATCGCAAGGGCTGCTCTTTCTGCCCGAGAGTTTACGATGTTGGATTCCAAAAGCCTTTCTGCGCCGGCCTTTCTGCCACAGTAAGGCTGTCCGAAGTAGACTTTAGGGCCCTCTGCAGGGCCCCAAGGGGTGTACGGCCTCTGGTTGTAGGCTGAGAGGGCACCCTGTTGATACCTGCACCCGGTGGCAGGCACCTTGAGGTGCCGGCCATGGGGTGCGGGGATGAACTGCACCTCCTATTTTACAATGGAAGCATTTTTTCCGGCCGGAATACATACTCCCATTGTAAAGTACAGGCATGCAACTGAACAGTGTTCGGTTGCATCCTAATAAGTTGGTTGGGACCGCCAACTGACTGTTGGTCAGTCCCTTGGCAGAGGTGATGTTGGGTGGAGGAAACTCCACCCAACATCGTAATAGAGTCCATACTGTTGTTATTGAAGTAAATGGGTGTACAATATAACACATAGGGCTACCTACATACTACAAAATATGATTCATAAGCCTACATCTGGAGACCTCTGCCTTTTGTCTTTTCGGTGCAGAGATTTCTGCCACAGTAGCAAAGATGTCCACACACGCAGGTATACATTTTGGTGGTAAATGTGAGAGGGGCCTTGATGAGTGGTGGGAAAGTGAGGAATAACTATCACTAAGAGGGAGGGGTTTAGGGAAATGTAAGGAGGGGTTTGGGAGAGGCATGATAATACAAAACACACACCAACAAAAGAGTAAGAACATTGTCATTCATAAAATGGTCCTATTAAATAAATGAAATGAGCTTCACATTTCAATTTCACACTTCCATGCCCTTAAATGCAAGTGTGTGTATATTTTAAGATATACAAAATTATGTACATTTTGTGATTAATTTTTTAAGCAATCTGATAAACATTAAAACATTGATTAAACTTTAAAAAAATACAACTTCTTTTAAACTAATAAATATATAACTTTTATCTTAGTTTACTAAATATTAAATAAAATGTAAAACGTTAGTGACGGAAGGGCGTGGCCGATGGCTGATAACTAAGAATGCCCACACAGCCCACCACCAAAATCCCAGTAGATCCGCCACATTACCCGTGCATAGTGCCGTCCCATGAGGGGGTCGCTATTGCCAAAAGCCTACCGTGACCATCCAGGGACATCCGAGGGGTAAGCGACACCGGCTGAGTGGGAGTTGAAGCGAGGCCTGCATCCAGTAGCTAAAGTGACTTGTGCTCCCGCAGACAGTGTGACACCATTAGCAGTGCAGAGGATACGGAATCTCACCATCGTGGCTGCACAGGAACAAGGTGCCTAACCTCCAACTACAGGCAGCGGCAACCAGGTCCCGGCAGACAGGAATGCGTCCGAATCGAGAGCGGGAGAGCTGGCTATAGGGGAATAGCCAGGTAGCCCGGCAGTGCGGTGGAAATAAAGAGAGTGGAATCACTGAGATGGCGGGTTGGGGAGGCCCCTGGCAGGGAAGCAGCATAACAGCCGCTGGTTTAAACAGTAGACAACCGGGGAGCTGAGGAAGCCTGTGGCACTGGCGATCAGGAATGCAGGGCTCCCAGTGTCTCCCGAGAGTAGCCCCTATGATCTACCCGGCACCGCACACTGAGATGGGCCAAACTCTATAGGCTTAACTCCATACAATATAAGGCAAGCACACAAAATCTGCAACCACTGGGGAGACAAGGGGGATGGAGGGCCCCGCTAGAGCCAGTAAGCAGCCTGCACTGGACATGGGCTTGCATCCGGACCAGCCTGGGGAAGAACCATGGTAATGTTAAAGACCGGCACTGAGGAGAACGGAAGAAAGAGAGACCACACGATTGCACAGTAATAAACGGCTTGACCATCATGCCAGGCTGAGAAATAATGTTGTGCACTAACTAAACAAGGAAACAACACAGGGTGAACAACTACCACTCCACCATCCCAGAAGCAGAGACTGTGACCTTGTGAGGTGAAAAGTTGGAGTACTCCGGTGAGCTGTTGCCTCGTTGAGAGTGGAGAGAAAAACGTCAGGCTGCATGGAGCAACAGAACTTCCACAGGCAGGCGGTGGTGCCTACCTGGGTGAGTTGCTCGCAGTTGTTGAACTGCCCCATCACCTCGCTGCAAACAGTGCATAATGGCAGGATGGAAGGGAGTTTGTAGCTACCACCAAACCAAACTGGACAAGAAAGCACGAAGAGACATGTGAACAAGAGAAACCATTAGAAACATGGAGTTAAACACAAGAGGCACTGACCCAGATGTGTGAGAATCAACTGACAACCCACGAACCTCAAAGGCAGATCCTTGATTGGTGATCACGCATTGTGCTGATGGCAATGGCATTAGCTGGAAACTCTAGGTGGCATCTTCAGAAGACTTAAAAGTCCAACGTTGCACTAAACTCACGCTGAGTGTTTAGACCTGGGGACTGTCGAGATTGCTCTGCCATGACACCTTGGTGACCTACATATTATTGATACTACTGATGCTATAATATTCGTATATGGGATGAATGGTGGATGGGTGGGAAGGCTGGACCATTGTCCCCAGAGTTCAGGTAGGGTTGGGGCGACAGGTGCTCTGCAGAGTTGGGGAGCCGGGTAGTTTTATGTCTGCCTTGCAGGGAAGCAGGAAGTGGGGGTTGATTTTTTCCCAGTTTGAGGGAACCATTTTAAAGTTCTAACAGTAGGGACTGAAAGAGATGGTAGGGGACAGTTTTAGTACTCACTTTCTCACTTTCCCTATGAGGAAGGGCAACACACAGTTTCATACACCGTAGAGAGAAGAGAAACTAAGCAACAGCTATGATATCGACCTCAAGTTCCACCTACAGGTGCACTCTTTATGCGGGGGAAAGAAGACCACACCCCACTGCTGGGACTTGACTGACACCATGAATATCCCCATGATGAGACTCCTATCCTGGAACGTCAATGGCCTAGGAGACAAATTTAAACGAGGGTTGGTACTTCAATACTCACCGGATGTGGTCCTCCTACAAGAGACCCACTTAGTAGGAAACTCCAGCAAAGCACTGGACAGATGGGTCTATAAGCTGGCATTGCACTCAGGCTTCACCACCAGGTCAAGGGAACTGGGATTACTTTAAAGGAAACAATTGCCCTTTACTGTTGAATGGTCTTGGACGGTTTAACGGGGCCGAAATGTGGCAATCACTGGTATATGGGAGGGGAAGACTGTAAATATTGAGTTGGTTTATAGGCCACCAGTGCTAAGTACTATTGCTATACCGGACCTGAGCAAGTTCCTTCTAGACTTACCAGACAGAAAGCTCCTGATAGAAGGAGATATAAAAATGACAATATGTGATCTAAAGGATTGCTGCCCCTCAAGGTACCCATTGCACGGCCACTCTCATTTAGCAGATTTCCTTATGGCCCTGGGGCTCGCCGATGTTAGGCGTACTAGCAACTCGCAGGCGCAACAATCACATTTTATTCAGGAGCACGTAATAGCCACTTGCAAATAGATTATGTCCTCACCAGGGCCGCCATGACTACCGGGCAGTTTGGATTGCTGCCGAGCTGGGGGCTATTTCACTGTGGTGGGGGCTGATTTTGTTCATGGAGACCTGCGTGCGCGTTGAAATAATTAAAGCAAAACGAATTTCGTGTAGCACACGCAGGTCTCCATGAACGAAATCAGCCTCCAGCTCAGCAGCATTCCAAACTGCCCGATAACCAGTCCAGCCATGGGCCTCACCCTGGCCGACCTTGTTCCCAGTTTCAGAGACGTGCGCCATCTGGCATAAAGAATCACTCCCATCTATCAGCCTGTTATTCAATGTGTGCGTCATGCGCCTGACGGCCAATTACACTGCACGCCTGGTACTTAAAAGGCCACAAATATGAACAGGGCAGATACACGCCCCAGAACCTTACTTCAAGGGAAACGAGGCATTGGTGGGATTCTCGCAGGTTCAGTGGGAGCCCTTCAATACTGAGATTAAGGGACAGGGGCTTTCCCTCATAATAATAATCCACATTTGTAAAGCGTGAACAATCACATGTAAGGGTCTCCGGGAAATAGGGGATGTCTAGAAGATTAAGCAAGCTATTGCCCAGAGTCACATGGTACTGGGCTAATCTGCGGCCGGCACCAGGGATCGAACCATGATCCCCAGATTCCAGGATCAGTCGCCCTGGCCGCAGCGACACACCTCTCATAGTGGGATTCAAAAAGGATAAGAGAGTGGCAATAGAGGTGTTGGAAAGCGACATATTAAACTTGGAAGCTAATTGGTGGTAGATAACACTGAAGCCTTTCGGCATGCACTAGACCGTAAAGAACAAGAATATAGATACATTGTGCTGTAGGTGGGGAAGACCAGTCAGCGACATGATATAAAATTCATGAAATTGGAGAAAAGGCTGAAAAATCGTGAGCTGATGGGTGCCAATATTTTCCACAGAGACAGGAGAGACTGAGGGAGCCACAGGACTTCTCTGAGGCCTTTGCTGCTCAATATTCACGCCTGTACTCTCCCACCTCCATGGCCACAGCTGATGACTCTAAGAAATTATTGACAGATCTCCCCATACTCTCCCAGGTAGACTCAACATCCCGGGAGAATGACGCCACCGCCAAGGAAATAGCCACTGCTCTCCTTAGCATTCCTTCAGGAAAAGCAGTGGGGCCGAAGGGCCTTCCAAAAGAGCACAATACGTTGACTGCCTCACTCGTGGCACCCCACCTGCTCTCAATGTACTTGGAGAGTAGACAGACAGGCTGCCTAACTGAAGAACAGTGACTGGCCTCAATCATAGTGATTCACAAACCGGGTAAACCAGCCGAGAAACATGCTTCATATGTGCACATTTCGCTACTCAATGCTGAAGCCAAGATACTGGCTAAGCTACTGGCATCCAGACTAATTCAACACATCTCTAAATTGGTACATCTGGATCAGTCCGGCTTTATGCCAGGGAGAAATATGGTGCTCACACTGTGAGGACTCCATGGAGTACTTGGCAAAGCGGAAACAATATGAGAGGACACAGTGGTGCTCTCCCAGGACGCATGTATGGCCTTCAACACTGTCCAATGGTCATACTTATTTGCAATATCAGAGCGAATGGGGTTCAGTCCAAATTGTTTTGTGTGGATTTGACTCCCATACATAGAGCCCTTTGTGCAGGTCTTGGTGAATGGGCAAACCTCAATTCCATTACCCCTCAGAAGTGGAACGCTCCAGGTTGTCTCTTGTTGAAGCTACTATTTCCCTTACTTCTAGTCCCTCTGGTGACCTGGGCCAGGCAAACCCTCTGATTCCGGGACTCCGTTAGACCAAAGGATGGGAAGATAAGAATTCCCTATAATGCCACAATATATTAATATATGTTGATGCGTCACATTGCTCCATTGCCAGAATCCTAAATATTTTTATTAACTTCGGCAAGTACTCTGATTACACTATAAACTGATCCAAGTCCACAATGCACATATTACACAACCCAACCCTGATCCTGCCATCAGAGTGTGAGCCGACAATGATGACAGAAGGTTTCCGTTACCTTGGCATATTTGTAACGACTGACCCAGATTTGTTCTACACACATAACCTTCAGGCCCCTTTGAAGCGACTGCCAGGAGATGTCTGGTACTGGAGATCATTGTCGCTCTCCCTACTTGCACAAGTGGCCTCATTTAAGAGGATGCCACTCCGACAATTTCTATTTGCCTTACAAAATGCCCTGCACACTGTTCAGAAGTCCTAATTCTGGGCTATAGACAGTGAGTTAGGAACCCTGCTTTGGGATGGGGAGCCACCATGAATCACTACACTGAAGCTGATAAGTGGGTTGTATTATGGTGGAATCGTATTGCAGGATAGCCAGACAGGTGGGCATTCAAAATATCCAAATTAAAATATCAACCTACAATAATATCGAGGTGACAATATCGAAGGGACATAATATCGATGTTAAGAATATCGATGTACAGAATATCGACCCTAAGGTAAATAATATTGATTTTTCTTATATCGATGTATGTAATATCGAAGTTAGTAATATCGATATAAAATATATCGATGTTACTATTATTGATATTCATATTATTGTAATGTATTTTATTATGTATTTAATGTGTATGTGTTGTTTGTGTTTTGTTAGGTGTTCTACTTGTTTGAAAAAAAAAAAAATATATATATATATACAATTTTCATATGTTAATAATGTTTCTTTAAGTTATTTTTGTTTTTTAGTACCGTAGCTGGTTGTGGGTTTATAGGGAGATAAGGTGGGTAGGTAATTTAATTAAACTAAATGATTTTTTATCTTTTAGGAATTATAAATTAATTTTAATAATTTTTTGCATTTAAGTTCTGTAGCGGATTGTGGGTTTATAGGGGAATAGGGTGGGAAGTAATTTAGTTGTAATTAAGTAATATTTGCTTTTAGATAATTGCCATTGATAATTATATTATTGTTAATTAATTAATAATTGAAAATGATTTTTTATTAATTGATTAATTGATAATTATGTCAAGTGTATTATTTTATTATTGGAGTGTGTTGGGCATTTATATGACAATAGTGTTGGAAGTAATTGAAATCTAATTATGTAATTATTACATTTCTTGTTCAGTATTGATGATTCATTTATTGGACATTAATTATTAATTGGTAAATATTTTACAATATATTTTGTTGGTTATGAAAACTAATGTATTGTTGTTTTATCAATAATTTGTAATTAAATAGTATTAAATATTATGTATTGATAAATGTAATTATCATATTACTAAGTAATTATTAATTGGTAATTAATGTTTAATAATTAATATTGTTGGTATACAAATCATTTAATTGCTCAATATTTGTTAATTGGACATAAATATGTATTAATTATTATGTATTGGTATTTATTATTAATTTATTGTTGATTAATTATTCATTGGTAATTATGTTTTTAATAATTATGTATTGGTATTTGAAAATAGTTTAGAGTTAGTTAATAATTAATTCATTGATTATTTTTTTTAATTTATTTTATTTATAAGTATTTTATTTTTAAATTCTACGCTTTCCAACACTTTCCCTACTGTTGCACCTTCTGGAGTTGGAATAGTAATTTTCACCCCTATACTACCCAACACTTTCCCTACTGTTGCATTCACTGGGGTGGAAATAGTAATTTTACTCCTACTCTATCCAACGCTTTCCCTACTGTTGCACTCTCTGGAGTGGGAATAGCAATTTTTACCTCTACGCTATCCAACACTTTCTCTACTGTTGCACTCTCTGGAGTGGGAATAGTAATTTCTACCCCTACGCGATCCAACACTTTCCCTACTGTTGCACTCACTGGAGTGGGAATATACATTTTTACGTCTACGCTATCCAATGCTTTCCCTACTGTTGCACTTGCTGGAGTTGGAATAGTAATTTTTACCCCTACGCTGTCCAATGCTTTCCTTAATGTTTTTTTTTTTAGTTGGAATAGTAGTTTTATTCCCTCTGCTATTTAATATGTTTTGTATTATTTTAGTTAATGTAGTATATAATTAATTTTAAAAATATTAAAAGTAAAAATAAATCCTTTAATTTGTCATATATAATAATTTAATTTGAATTTATGTTATTGTTTTATGTGTATAGATGTATTTGTAATTTATAATATTTTCTAATAATTTATAAGCTATTAAAATATTTATCAAAACGGATTATTAAGTATATATTATATATTATATGTATTTATTTAATTAATGATTTATTAAATTATATATAATACTTATTCGTTTTAAACATTATAAAAAATGTTTAACTATCTTTATTTTAACTGACCTTATGGATTGCCGAGCGATCTCCCTGATCTACCAAAAACTAGTCAATAACTCCCCTGACCCCCCTCTTGCGTCTCAGAGAACATTGGCAAATTGCCCTAGGGGAACTGGAGGACGAAGAATGGCAGGGGCCCTCGCTTACACTAAAGAAGTGGCTTTTTAATTGAAACTCAGTTTAATCCAGCTCAGAGTACACCATAGATCCTACCTCAGCAGAAGTATGTTAGTCAAAATCGGCAGAGGTCTGGACTCTAGGGAGGTCATTAGGATGGCGGGCGGACTTTGCCCGCCCAACATCCTCACGGGGATTGGGACTGCCCGCCATAAGGGCAGGGGTCCCGTGGTGGGGATTATGATGCGCCCGCCACAGTGGCAGGCGCATCCCTCATTTTTAACATTGTGACGGGTGGTGCTCTCTGCACCGCCCGCCACAATGCTAAAAATGCATGTATGCATTTGCATACTCGAAGCAGCAGGCACCGCGCGGTGCCTGCTGCTTCATGTATGCAAATGCTGGGGGGTACCACAGGTACCCGCCATGTGCACCCCCCACTTCTCCTTCACTATGGGGGCCTGCAGGGGCCCCCCAGAGTGAAGACCGCATGATGCCGCCACGGAAAGGGATCTGAAACAGCCCATTGTAATATGGCTGGTGGTGTCTAATAGACACCGCCACCATAATAATCCTTTTCCGCCCTGGCCGCAAGGCGACCGGGGCGGAAAAGCAGCGGACGGTCTTTCCGTCCACCACGGTCCCCCGCCATACTAATATGGCGGGGGGGAATTTAGGTGCGAATGGCGGGCGGATTGCCCCCGCCAGGCCGGCGGTGGCTACCGCCAGCCTGGCGGGGGCAATCCGCCGCCATCCTAATGGGCCCCTAAGTGTCGCAGATTATGTGGACAGAAGGGTTCCTTTTACCACATAATATGGGAATGTCCAGTGGTGAGGATTTATTGGGAGGCGGTTATGCACACTATGCAGGAGGTATGTGAGGTGGACCTACTACCCACACCAAAGTGGTCTCTCCTTAATATATGTAAGAGGGCAAGGAATTGGAGCCAAGAAGAACAAATCTGGGTGACTATGGGGAAGACAATTGTGAAATGAAACATTGCTCGACATTGGGGGAGGGGCACAAATAGCATCAACCCTTGGGGAGTGGGAGAAAGATACGAACCGGTGTGTGGTTGCTTAGAAATGTGTCTAGAATGTAGGGACTGCCACAAGAAATGGGAATAGATCTCAGTTAAATGGACTGCGCATTGCCCCCACCACCCTACTAAGCGGTGTCACCTTGGTTGTAGCTACTATCGATGATCACAGGAATGAGTCTAAGGGGATGACTTGGGGTTTATAAGGTAACATGGAAACTGTGCTATTGCTTAACCTGTATGGATGTGTGGCTGCTCTGGTGTAATGACTGCTTTACAATCTGTTGTATGTTCAATAAAAATAGATTAAAAAAAATGTTAGAGAGATCTTTTTTTAAAACATGTTTTTAAATATTATTTATAAACTAAATTAATATATTCAAATATTTTATTAGTTTAATGCACATTTCATTTGAGTGTTCTGAACAGTTGTCTTTTATCATTTACATGTCAATAATACATTATATAAATTCATTTATATTTACAATGATATTGTAAGTTAAAATCATTGTTTGAGCTATAATAATTTCTCTTTACTTTGTCATGGGCAGCTCTACACCTCGGTGGCATAATATTCACCAACAGGTGAGCAGTTACTATTAGTCACTTTATAGCTTGTAGATTCTAAAGTAGGAGGCTTGAAGTGCAAATATTCATTCTGAAATGGAAATAGCAACAAAGTGGAGAGTTACACTGAGGCGAAGGAGTAAATAAACACCTTAGTACATATATATGTGCATATTTACACTTGTGAATCAGGCTCATGGTCTGGATATAGAGGGGCTCACTTCAAATAGGTTGGTTGTATAGAATAAGCAATTCACATTCACCATTGAAGCTGCTATAAGGAGCATGTTTTAAATGACAAGCACATATTTTTGTAAGGCAAATATATATTACAGAAATTGCAGTCTTGCTAGAACACGTGTACAAACACTTTCCAATTTTTTTGCATGCACTCTTTCCAACTTTTTTCATACCAGATCATGGGAAACTTATGCTTTGCTTCTCTTGATCAGTTGGTAGTATTTCATAGGTTCTTATAACAGTATTAAACGGTAATTAATAAGTGACATCAGCAAAAAATAATTCTATGGAGCCCCTTCTAATAGTCTTAATCCTCTAGGCATTAGGCCTAACAACAATTTTACACACACTAGTGAAGTCGTCAATTCATTAATTTTGTGTTACGCGAAATTAATGAAATTGTGCATATATGATTTTGCTTAACTCTACCTCCTCTAAGGTCTCGCTTCTCGTAAAAAAAGCCTGCCCAGATACAGGCATGTGACTGATTCTCTCAGTAAACATCTTGATGAGAGATATTTTCTGCTCAAAAAACTCTCATGCCAGTATATTTTTATTTGCGGTGAGCATGAGGGTAAAAAAAGGGATGCAAGTTACATATTTCACAGCAAAAGTGTAATTTGCAAAGTTTTCGTGAATTTTTTTTGAAACACGATGACATAAACTAAGATTTTACACACCTCTACTTTTCATTTACTATAGCTGAGATCTCAAAGAGAATAGAGAGTACAGTAACACCTATGTTTCCCTACGTTATGCTATGTTAAGTGTGTTATGGTATGGTATGTTATGTTAACTAGTAGAGAGTACATCTCACCAGCGAGGGCTTCCTGGCGCTGATGTGAAGGGGTAGATTGCTGGCTCCCCTGCCTGTGTCTTATGGGAAGAGTCAAGTATTTCATTTTTTGCTGAAATCTAGGTCTGAGCTGGCTGCCCTAATGTGAGTGGGCGAGTGCGTTCCAGGCTTTAGGAGCCAGGTACGAGCCTCAGACTCTTTGGATACAGGGGACCGTGAAGACAACTAGGTTTGCAGAGCAAAGGTTTCTGGATGGGATGTGGAAGCCGATGCAGTTATTCAGGTAGGTGGGGCCTAAGTTGTGGAGTGCTTTGCATTGTGAGTAATCTGAACTGTGGATGTTTGTGTATGGAGAGCGAGTGGAGGTTTTAGAGGTGGTAGGAGATATGGCTCCATGGAGGGAGGTAAGTTGTAGATATTAATGTCATTTTGCATGCATTTCTGAACATCTAAAAGTCACATTGTACTGGCTGGATGCCAACTTTACAAATAAACCTGAAAATATTGAAATGTTTTAAGTTCTTTTGGTAGACCAGAAATGTGTTGATTAGAACTGAGTGTCTTTTGTGCCTCTTTTCTTACTTGACTATATCTAACACCTCATCTTAAAGTGTAGCCATATATCTGCAATATGATTTATTATAGGAGTGAGCAGTTCACTAATGATACCCCTTTCACTGACCTCACACAAAAGATGATCATGACTAATCCTATAAAAAACAACAGGAGCCCCAACAAAAATGAACACTAGGGGGTCCATTATGATATCGGGCGGATTGCCTCTGCCAGTCTGGCGGTAGCCACCGCCAGCCGCCCGATATCATAACCAGATTTCCCCCCCCCGCCATATTAAAATGGCGGGCGGGATCACGGTGGACGGAAAGACCGTCCGCCGCTTTTCCACCCCAGTCGCCTTGCGGCCGGGGCGGAAAAGGAATAATATGGTGGCGGTGTCTAATAGACACCGCCAGCCATATTATGATGTCTGGTTTTCAGTGCCTTTCCGCGGCGGCGATGCCGCCACTGAAAGGCATGCGGTCTTCACTCTGGGGGCCCCCTGCGGGCCCCCAGAGTGAAGTACAGGTGGGGGGTGCTCATGGGGGGTACCTGTGGTACCCCCCTTCATTGTCATTTACAAAGCGGCAGGCACCGAGCGGTGCCTGCCGCTTTGTAAATGACAATGTGAAAGTGCATTATCAGCATTGTGGCAGGCGGTGCAGAGAGCACCGCCCGCCACAATGCTGAAAATACAGGATGTGCCCGCCACTGTGGCGGGCACATCCTAATAGCACCCCCGGGACCCATGCCCTTATGGCGGGCGGTCCCGATTTACGATGGGATGACGGGCGGGCAAAGTCCGCCCGTCATCCTAATGAGGCCCCTAGTCTCACAAACCTCTTCTCATTAAGACTGATGCTGCAAGTATATTGTCCGAGGGGTGATGGGCCATGCAGAAACTGCTCTGTGGGAAGAGTATCAAATCACTGACAACACTGTAGGAATACAAATACTTGCATGCTTGGGAAAATTGTGCCATCTTGCCCCAGATGTACTTAAACAGGTGTGAAGTGTGTGTCAGTCTCTGGATATGAGTATCTGTAAGTCCACAGGAAGTTCTCAATGTGTTTATGACCTTCACCAGTAGGGCACAACTGTCAGCAAGGTAGAGGTTTATCTAAAGTATACCCTTACCTTTAAATGCCCTCACCCACCAGCCAAAAGGTGACTGATGGTTGGTATATTCTCAGTATTATTCTTCTGGTGGTTAGTCGCGGCTGGGCATTCCCTGTAGAATCTATGCAACTGCAAATTTAACTCTAAACATAATGGAACTGTACCAGTTATGGCTCGACACGAGACTGAGTGCCAGCTTGGCCCTCACTGCAGCCACATGATGGCACAGATAATATAACGAACTACACCACTACATATCACATCACCAAGGAAACCGATTATGCTCCAATGGATGGCTATAGCAGTGTAACTCCATACCAACAAAATAAACTTCCATATACAATACTGCATCACTACCACTAGGTGGGCCCTACACTATAGGTGAAACAGGGGTACAGCAGGTGTACTAAATGGAATAAGAATATAAAGTTTGCCTTTCAACCTATATCTCCACCACAGGAAAAGTCATGTAGACATAGAAGCCAATTTTGGTAACTGTGTGTTGGGATGTTTCCTTGTTGCCACGCGAGGGTCCGCGAGGATCTGCGCGTGGTTCCGACATTGTTGGGGATTCGGGGTTCAGAATGTGGGAATGCTCGGAGGGCAGTTGCTGCCTAGACTGCTGTACATCGGACAGATTAAAGGAAGTTGCCATAACTTACATGGTGTCGTCTTCCTTTCACTGGCGACGGGACGGTCTGGTGTTAGCTGCTCCCATGATGTGTTGCTGTACGTCGTGGTCGTGACATTCCTCCACTTCTAGGCAACTGCTGCGTCGTGTGAAGCCTGAAAGCCTCACTAGTGTTGACGTACGCTGACCGCCGAGTGCTGCTGACAAATTCCTGCGGTGTATGCTGTAAACTGACCTTTCTTGGTGAGGATTTTATTTTGAATTATTTCGTCTCTTCTATTGCCTGGGTGCGCGAGCCTGCAACGCTTCTTAGCCTCCGCCTACACTGGTGCGCGAGCTTTCAGCCTCACGTCTGGATGTGCTGACGTAATTCTTGACGCGCGTTGCCATGGCGTCTGAGTGAAAACAATCTGCGTGCACATACCCAGCGTGTAGCAGTCGCTTAAAAGAGACAATTTTACACAGTTTGTGTACGCGTGTTTTATTGCGCGTTTTCAGTCTACTGTGTATAAAACGAATTGGAGATTTGTTTACTGTGAACAGTGTACTGTTGAACATTTTTAGAAAGACATTTCGTTGCTCTTTAAAAAAGGTTTACATATATGAAAGTTTGTGAAGTCCATTTGTGAGGTCAATCATTTTTCCACAATTTTTCGTTTCGCTTTGGGGGCAGCAACTCACCCACGCAAATGGAAAAAGTAGCGACACCACCTCCCTTTCTACAATCACCCGGTCCTCCTCCCATGTTATGGAAACAATGGAATGCCACATTTGAAGCTTACATTGAAGCAATTGACGGCGATACTTTCACTTCTAAAAAGAAAAAAGCACTACTGGTGTACAATTTGGGTGCATTTTGGAGACGTTACCTCTTGAAGTGGTGAGAGTGAGTACAAGCACAAGTGATGATGGTGATTCACAAGCCATTGATGAGTATGCTTCACTCATAAAAACCCTTGACAAAATATTTAATCCTAAACGCAATATTGTGTTAGAACGGCATACATTTTTACAATGGTCACAGATGTCTGGTGAATCCATCGACGATTTTTGTTGCAGCTTTGAGAATTTTAGCTGTAAACTGCAACTACAGAGAATTTAGAGATGACATTATTCGAGATCAACTTATTGAACATACTTGTGAAAGGAAAGTTCGAGAAAGACTTTTGTCCTCTGATGATCCGGATTTAGAAACTGCTCTGACTTTGGCTAAGACTGTTGAACATTCACAGTTTTGCATGAAGGAGCTAAGTGCGCCTACATCATCTTCTACGTCATCTTCTTCACCAACTGAAGTTAATCTAGTCAGTACTAAGTCCTCTGCAAAAATATCCAAAGCTGTCAACACGAACATTCCTCAAACTTCTCCTACGTCAGCCACCCGAACAAGAAATGATAGTCAAGGACTATCATGTTATCGTTGTGGTAGCAGATCACATCTGGGAAATTTTAAGTTCTGCTTCACCATAAACCAATCTTGCTTCAAGTGTGGGAAAAAGGGCATCTGGCACGCATGTGCAAAGCAGCTCTGGTACAGAAGAGACCGTCATACAGCGTAAAAAACATAGAAGATCACAATGTAGAGTATAATGATGATGACACATGTTATGAATTGTTGATGTTATATACTTCTTCTACGGAATCTGAGGGTGTCGTGGAGATAGCGTCTGTCGATGAACCTCAGAGAAGGAAATCTCCTGTGTGCTCTATCAGTCTAAATGATATTGACACCAAATTTCTTGCAGATTCAGGTTCTCCTTTTACCCAGATTAATGTCAAGGATTTTGACACTTTAGGTGGAATTTCTTTGACACAGTCATCCATTAAAATGTTTGCTTATGGGGGTAAAAGAGTAGAAGTTTTGGGCAAATTCAAAGGTAAGCTGGAGTGCAAGGGCGATTGTACGTCATGTACAATATATGTTGTTAAAGAGGGTGCCAATTTATTAGGATGGCATGAACAAGGTGAGCTTGGAATCATCCTTGATTCTAATCATACAGACATGGTTTTATCTAGACGGGAAGCTAAACAGTATTATGCTACTCTTCCTGATGTTTGGTCAGTATATTCTGTTAGTACCAGTTCATCAGCTGAGAATGATTGGATTTACAGTCATCCTGAAATTTTCAATGATAAACTTGGCAAGCTCATGGGATTTCAACATCGCATAATTTTAAAAGAAGGTGCAAGAGCAATGGCCCACAAAGTACGCAAGGTACCACTAAGTATGCGTAGTGAATTGAAATCTGAGCTCGAGAGATTGTGTGCTTTGGGTGTGATTGAACCAATTGAGGGTTCTGACTGGCTGCCTCCCATAGTTTTGGCGCGCAAGGCTGATAAATCGCTTAGGATGTGTGTGGATCTGACCTTTTTGACGCCCGAGGACGAGCCCTGATGTTGGTAGACGAGTGAGGAGGACTGCACCCACGCCTTGCCGCACCCGCTGCGCGGGTGCCGCTTCGTACCCTTGACTCTGGGGAGGTGCTGCTAGTGGAGCAGTTGTCGTTTGTGCTGCAGAGGGAAAAGGGCACTGAGCAGGCTGCGCTGAACGCTGCAGGGACTCACATTACCAGGAGTCCCTGCATGACCGGCAACACCTTTGCCGCTCAGCCCCGCCCACTGGACCTGGCGCTAATTTAATCCCTCTGATTCTTCCTGCCCACGGGAACTGACCTTTCTGACGCCCGAGGAGGAGCCCTGTTGTTGGTTGACGAGTGAGGAGGACTGCACCCACGCCTTGCCGCACCCGCTGTGCGGGTGCCGCTTCGTACCCTTGACTCTGGGGAAGTGCTGCTAGTGGAGCAGTTGTCGTTTGTGCTGCATAGGGAAAAGGGCACTGAGCAGGCTGCGCTGAACGCTGCAGGGACTCACATTACCAGGAGTCCCTGCGTGACTGGCAACACCTGGTCCGCGTTCGTCGCTCAGCCCCGCCCACTGGACCTGGCGCTAATTTAATCCTTCTGATTCTTCCTGCCCACGGGAACTGACCTTTCTGACGCCCGAGGAGGAGCCCTGTTGTTGGTTGACGAGTGAGGAGGACTGCACCCACGCCTTTCCGCACTCGCTGCGTGGGTGCCGCTTCGTCCCCTTGACTCTGGGGAGGTGCTGCTAGTGGAGCAGTTGTCGTTTGTGCTGCAGAGGGAAAAGGGCACTGAGCAGGCTGCGCCGAACGCTGCAGGGACTCACATTACCAGGAGTCCCTGCGTGACCGGCAACACCTGGTCCGCGTTCGCCGCTCAGCCCCGCCCACTGGACCTGGTGCTCTCTACATAACCATCCCTGGGCCCCGCTGCGCGGGAGCATCCCGGGAGAAGCCCGGGACAAGGGCGGGACCGTCCAAGGCCGTCACAGGCCAGAGGAGGCCGGGCTGGGCCCCCCCTTTTTGATCTGCGTCCGAGTTGTACCAGAGACATTTACAATTGAGGTGCGAGACATTATTGGTTCTGGTCATTAATCCAGATTGTCGCCTTAAGATTATCAGATAATTGTTCTATCTTACTTCTATTTCTTTTTGAGCAATATGGCCAAATCTAACCTAAGAGCCTGCACTAGGGGCAGAGGGGGTGGGGACCTTGGATGCAGTTTTTTAAACGGGCTGAATCTGCTGTGGCAAAGGAAATTGAACTCGCTGAGAGGCGATTTTCATTGGGTCCATCTTCCCAAATTGTCCCCTTGATACCACCTATAGAGGTGCTTACTAGAACAGCCGCACCCCCTGAGACCATGGGTTCCCCCCGAATAAAACATCTACCTGCGCTAGAGGGGTATTGGGACTACATTACTGTCCTGGAGGCTAGAAAGAAATACCATTAATTTAGGGTGGGAACTCTACCAACAAATTCCTTCACTTGTAAATGGAGAGAAGGACTTGTTCCCATCTGTCCTTTCTGCCCCACCATAAAGGAGCCCACTGGTCACATTTTATTTTGTTGCCCTGCCTATAAAGTTCCAAGACGGGTATGGCTGAGACCCATCTGTCTCCAGCTTAGCATTCAAACTGGCTGTGAAGCTCTAAGAATTCTCAAAACCGATACCACTCAGCCTGTGGTTATTGCAGTGGCTAAGTTTTTACATTGGTCATGGAGAATTCGTTTAATCAAATCTTGTCCGAGATGACCTTTTAGTTTTCTTCTGTATATATATTTTAATTGTAGTCTCTTTATTAGATGATCTTAACTTTAGTCAATGTGTATAATAGAATTGTTATTGTACAATACCTTATACCTAACTGGATGTAAATTATTTTCTTAATCTGTGAGACGGATAGTTGATCTGCCACCAAGCCCTGGGATGTTTTCAACCCTGTTGGATTTTGTAATGAATGACTTTTTATTCTTGAACATGTAGATGTATTTTAACCAGCTGAAATCTTGTATATTATTGCTGTCTTTTATGACTCATCGTCGAAATAAAGACTTTTGAATTGTGTGGATTTGCGCGATTTGAATTCTTGCATATGGATAGATCGGCAACCTTTGCCCAACATCAATGAGATGCTGTCTACTTTAGAGGGTGCCAAGTATTTTTCTCCCCTAGACATATCTTCGGCAAACCATCAAATTGAGTTGTGCAAAGATTCAAGGCACCTCACATAATTTGTGACTCCTGAAGGAGTGTTCCGTTATTTACGAATGCCGTTCGGTTTGGCATCAGTTTCTGCAGTGTTCCAACGTCTCATGGGCAACCTATTTAAAGACACTGCAGGAGTCGTGTTCTTTCAGGACGACATTCTTATATACGGCAAGACTGTACAAGAACACAATGTCAGAGTTAAGACTGTGTTAGATATTGTAATGTCTAGTGGTCTAACTTTAAGAAAGGATAAATGTAAATTTCTTAAGGATAGAGTGGACTATCTGGGCCATCACATTTCAGCTAAGGGGGTGGAACCTAAAATGAAACTTATTGATGCCATCCAAAATGCACCTGAACCTCTAAACAAAGACCAACTACGTTCTTTCTTGGGGCTGGTCGAATATTATGCAAAATTTGTTTCAAACTTCTCTGATAGAACTGTGTATTTGCGTAATCTTTTCAAGAAAAACATGACATATGTTTGGTCCGAACAGTGTGCTAATGATTTTAGATCTTTGAAAGAAGCGTTTGTGCAGGCACGTCCACTTAAATAGTTCAACATTAATGATCAAGGTATTGTCATCACCGATGCCAGTAATGTGGGCCTGGGGGCTTTCTTGATGCAGAAGAGATCTGACAACAGGGAAGAGATTATCTCTTTCGCTTCCAGAACACTCCGAGTTGCTGAGGGAACCTATTCCACAATTGAGAAGGAAGCCTTGGCTTTATGGTGGGGTGTGCAATACTTTAGGAATTTCTTGTGTGGTAATTACTTTGTTCTCAAAACTGATCACAAACCCTTGGTGGACCTCTTTACAACTAAAGGTGGATGTAGAGCTACACCTCGGATTGCCAAATGGCAGTACAGACTTGGTGAGTTTAACTACCGTTTAGAGTACGTACCTGGTGTAAATAAATTTGTAGCCAATTGTTTGTCTAGGTGACCTCTTTCCCATGATGCATTGGAACCGGAATGAGATCATTTGGTGATGGTGTGTGCAGTTAGTACTGTAACTGATACTGGTGCTGCTTTATCTGAAGCTGATTGGAAGCTTGCTGTTTCTGAGGATGTTCATTTGTGTAGGGTAATTGTTTTTTTAACTCAAGGATGGCCTAACGATAAAGTTCTTGCCTCTGAGTTAGTTCCCTTCAAAAGAATTAGTGATGAACTGTCTTTGGTGGATGGAATTTTGCGCAGGGGTGGTTTATTAGTTGTTCCAAAATCACTATGTAAAACAGTTTTGGATTTGGCTCATGTAGGTCATTTAGGCATTCGTGCAATGAAACGGAGAGTACGAGAAGATTTTTGGTGGCCAGGTGTTGATAGGGCCATTGAACACTGTGTTCATGATTGCGGTGCTTCTGTTTTGAATGACAAAACTCAGGTCTCTTGTCCTTCTGCCACCACCCCCATTTCAGTGAAAGAATTACCTTGGAGTAAATTAGCGTTTGATGTGGCTGGTCCATTCAACGATCTAGGCAGTACTCCAAATATGCTTTGGTTTTAATTGATTACATGTCAAAGTGGCCAGAAGTTAGATTTGTGGAAGGAATCAATTCTGCCACACTGATTAATTTTTTCAAAGATGTTGTTCTTCGAGAAGGATTTCCGGAGGAATTCGTATCTGACAATGGTACTCAATTGGTTTCTGCAGAGATGCACTTTTTTAAAAAAATGCATGGAATGAAACATATTCTCACTTCTCTCTATCATCCTTGTAGCAATGGTTTAGTCGAACGCCTGAATCGTGTGATTAAAAATCAAATACAGTTAGCTTCCATCAATGGTTTTCACTGGAAACAAGTAATTTCTGGCATGCTGTGGGCTATGAGAGTTACCCCTCATGCTAGTACAGGCATATCACCTTTTACTTTGCTCAGGGGTAGAGTAGCGGGTTCTAAACTCAATAAGGATTGGATGTTGAGAAAGGAGGTAGATGTAGATAAAATAGGGAATGTGACTGATGTCAGGGCTGCAGCTCAGGCCAAATATGCACATGACAGCATCAGAACATCTCCTGTGTGTCAAGGTGACTGGGTAAGAATCAAGAAACCTATCCTTGTGCGCAAAGGTCATTCTCGATTTTTTGCCCCTGCCCGTGTCAAGGAAGTATAAGATCATGTTGTTGTGCTGGAAAATGGGAACATTTCGAACAAGTCTTTTATTTCTATTGTGCCCAAGTCTAAGGTTGAAATTGTAAAGGATAAATTTGGAGTAATCTCTCAAGATTCGATTTGTTCCACTAAGACTATCAGTCCAAGTGTATCAGCATCAAACAACAACGTTGTTCTTCGTCCAAGTTCTTTAAGAACTAGATCCACTCCTATAAAATATTGTGATTTTGTTACATACTGAATGACCATTTTTCCTTCCTTTAGTTTATCATATAGTACTGTATTACTACTGTCATTTATTTTGTTCTGCTAAGTATTGGGTGGTGGGGGGTTGTTGATCTCTTTTGTTTTAAGTGAAGGGAGGGGGATGTGTTGGGATGTTCACTTGTTGCCACGCGGCGGTCCGCGAGGATCTGTGCGTGGTTCCGATATTGTTGCTGATTCGGGGTTCAGAATGTGGGAATGATTGGACGGCAGTTGCTGCCGGGACTGCTGTACATCGGACGGATTAAAGGAAGTTCTCATAACTTACATGGTGTTGTCTTCCTTTCACTGTGATTAGGGCCTGGGTCCAAATTGGAAGGCTACACTGATCCCAAGGATAAAAAGGCCAGGTCCTGTACTGAATCCTTTAGTGTGCAATGTCAAAGACTTCCGACCATACAGGGACATGGCTCAGGCCCTGGACCGTGGGCTCTCCTCTCCCGTATAGTTCCATACAGTTCCCAATACCTGGGATCCTTGCCATTTTTCATGTGTAGGATATGCATGGGGTGTATAACAGTGAGTGTGCCTCTATGCATGCCTCTGTTTGTGTGTGTTTGCTTGATTGTTTGTTTAACTTGAGTTCAACCTGAATAGATGGTGTCCTAGAACACGGCAGCACAAGATGGTGGACCTCCCTGCATGATAACCTTTGTCCACTCTAGCATAACGATCTCCCCTGACCCCTAGCTCCCTGGTACCAGGCTACCACCTCTCCCTCATCTAGTGGGTGGAAGGAGAATAACCATCCACAAACATAGGTTTCCATTAGTTAAGAGAAACTCACATGGCCAGGTTTTCCTGTGTTGATGGCTGTTATCTACCCACTCTTTGGCAACACCAGTCTGAACACCAATGTTAAAAGAGATGTTTGCCAAGGACGTGACCTTTCCTTGCTTTTATTCTTCATTCAGGGGATACGCCTTTAAACCCAGAGAGTCTTTGCTGTTCTCACTGCCCACGGTAAGAGAAGCTGAACAATCCTGCACAGAGGGGAAATTACTTCCAGTGAGACCTGCACAAGACACTGTTGACCGAAGATTTGCCAGGAGGCCACCTCGGTGGCCAAGCAACTCAGAAGCCACAAGATCATTGCAGTCCACCAGGCCAAAGTCACATAAGCAACTCAAAATCACAACCTGCGTAAATGAGCCATAGAAATGGACAACCTGGGGACGCCTACAGCAGCCTCAGAGGTGTACAGGTTTTTTTCTTGTATACCCTGCTATTGCAGTTCTGTTCCTTTGACTATGAACAGTGGTCCTGACTTAATAACCATTTATACCACCCCTCTAGTGCTTGCAGGCTTAAGTCTTACGCTATGCTATGCTATGCTATGGGCACTTATAATGTGCGCAGCTGCTCCAGCAAAGGAGCATCCCGGCGCAAGACAAGGAAGAATGCAACACCGCTAAAAGAAAAGACAGAAGAGAGGAGCAGCTACAGGGCAGAATTGAAATTGGAGAGTTTTAATGGCCTTACGAAACAACAGGAGGTCCTCCAACAGACGGATCTCTACCGGAAGAGAATTCCAGATAGCCGCAGCTCTCACTCGAAAAGATCGGCCCCCAGCTCGGCAAAGCTTGAACCGGGGGACCACAGCGAGAGCCTGGCCCAAGGATCTGAGAGAGCGTGTCGGAACATAAAAAGATAAAAGATTGGTGAGGATCTGGGGGGCAGAACCTTTCAGGATTTTGAAGGCCATACATAAGACCTTGAAATGGATTCTCATCTTGACCGGCAGCCAGTGCAAAGATCATAAGGTGTTAGAGACAGGGCAAAACCTGGGCAGGCCAACTATCGCTCTAGCTGCAGCATTTTGGACGCGCTGCAGGCGAGTGATTTCTGCCTGGTTGGCCCCCACCAGGAGCGAACTGGCATAATCAAGCCGGGACATCACCGTCGCCTGAATCACCAGCTGCCTGGTCGGGGCATCAAAGAATTTGAGGACAGGTCTTAAGCCCCGAAGAACACCAAAGCAGCAAGCCGCAGTTCTCTTTGTGTGGCCAGCAAAGTTAAGAGTAGAGTCCAGCCAGACTCCCAGGTTTCTTAATTCCGACACCGGAGTCGGAGACGGCCCCAGTTCAGAAGGCCACCACCTGTCCCCCCAGAGTTCCGCTCTCTTACCGACAATCATGATTTCAGTCTTCTTTGCGTTAAGTTGGAGACAATTGGCAGTCATCCAACTGGCCACTGCCCTCAGTCCACTCTGAAACCTAGGGGCATCCCGCTCCGCATCCCCACTGATGGTAACCGCTAGCTGAGTGTCGTCAGCATATGAGACCATAGTCATGCCCCACTGCTTGACGACATCAGCCAGCGGTCTCACGTATAGATTGAATAACGTGGGACTCAGCGAGGATCCCTGCGGAACCCCCATGGCCAAAGGATGGAATTTGGACTGGTGAGGAGGGATGGCCACGCAAAAGGAGCGATTGTCTAGAAAGGAGCGGAACCACTGCAGAGCAAGCCCACCGATGCCAATCTCCTCCAAGCGGTGCAGCAGAATGCGGTGAGAGACGGTGTCAAAGGCGGCGCTGAGGTCTAATAATACAAGCGCCGCCGTCTGACCCACATCCAACACCGCACGCAAATGCTCCACCATGGCGAGAAGGGCTGTCTCCGTGCTGTGCCCAGCACGGAAGCCGTTTTGCGTGGGGTCCAAGACATTGGCCCGAGTAAGATGGTCTGAAAGGGCCAGGTTAACGTGGGCCTCCGCAACTTTCGCCGGCCAAGGAAGCAATGAAATAGGGCGGTAGCTCTCAGGTTTTAATGGGTCCAACGAAGGCTTCTTCAGGATTGGAGAAACCACCGACTGCTTCCATTTGGTTGGGACCACGCCCGAGGCCAGCGAGAGGTTAATCAGGGAGCATACTGTAGAGCGTCCCAGAAAAGACTGGTCTCTAAAAAGGGCAGGTCTCAACGGATCCGAAGGGGAGCCGGACTTAATTTGCTGGGCCAATTTGTTGAACCCTTCAGGTAGTAACAGGGGAAAAGAATGCAAGATGGTAGGGCCTTGAGTGCAATCTAGAGCTCCCAAAGAAGACCCAACACTAGGGAAGGCCTGATAGATAGCCTGGACTTTCTCCAGAAAAAAAGATGCCAGGGCCTCACAATGGGAGAAGGTGCAGGCTGCCGGGGAAGTGGTCCTTTTCGCCAAAAGGTCTTTAAGGACTTTAAAGATGGTTTTGGACGGGTTCGGACTGTTGCGGAATTCCGAAGAATAGAACGCCGCGCGAGCTCTGCAGATAGCTCGATGGTAGAGCTTAACGGAAGCAAGATACGCAGCTTTCTTATCGATCTCGTACGACTTCCGCCATGCTCTTTCCGCCCGTCTGCAGGTATCTTTTAGAGCACGTAAGGCACTGTCATACCAGGGACTCGACTCTCTAGAGCTCAATTTGCTCAAAGTAATGGGGATCAGAGAGTCAAGCGCCCTGGAGATCCACCGGCAGAACTGATCGTAGCCCATTTCCACATTGTCTAGAGGGCCTAACGGCTCTTCCACCAGGATACGGTGCAGGTCCTCCAACCTGAGTTTATTCCAATGCCGCCTAAGGACCTGTCTGGCAGGTGGAATGGAAGGAGTCTCAGGCAGAGGGTACCGGATGGACACAAGAAAATGATCCGTCCACCCCAGTGGGGAAATGCTCAACACGGTAGCTTCAGCTAAATTTGTGAAAAAAGGGTCCAGAATGTGACCCCCTACATGGGTAGGCTGGGAAACTTGTTGATATAGCTGAAGGGCCTCTAGATCAGCTAGAATGCTGCTAACGGCCGAGATATTCTGGTTGTCAAAGTGGAGATTCAGATCTCCCAAGATGGAAAAATTGGCACAGCCCACAGCTAACACACTGACAGCGTCTGGGAAAGCTTCTCTGAACACTACATCACTACCCGGAGGTCGGTAGACAACCATCCCAGAGAGCGAAAACTGGGGGCTGATTGAGATCTTAAAAGAAGCACTTTCACAGCCAGCGATGTTAAGACCATTCCAATTACAGGTGAAACTGGACCTAACTATGAGAGCAATACCACCGCCTCTAGTAGGCCGGTTCAGAGTGTAGATGGAATACTCAGGGGGACAGGCCAAGTTGGTAATGGCCACATCCGCCTCCTGAAGCCATGTTTCCGTGATGGCAAATATATCGGGAGACTCGTCCACGATGAGGTCATGGATGTCTTGATGGTGTTTCACCAGGGACCTGGCATTCAGATTCAACACCCGAAGCGTACGCACGGAGCAGTTGCTCCGAGGGACAGATGTAATATCCCTCTGGCGAGAGGGCACGGGGGAATCAAGCAACCATCTCTTGCAGGCACAATGGTAGGGGCCGCATAGAGGATGGATTGGTGCCAGGTCACACCTCGGGACGGTCAGCCCAATAGACCAGAGGTTCTCTCTAGAGTAGGTGAGCATCGCTATACCAAGAAAGGAAAAGAAAGCCCGCTGCGCCCCGCGCGTCCTTAGCGCGGACGGGCGCAGACGGGCAGGACTCAGGCACGACTCCGGCACAGCGAGGGCACGCCCGCTGCGCAGGTCCGCTGCGCAGGTCCGCTGCGTGGAGGAGCGAGCTTTAAATAGGAGTCCCTCGGGACATCCGGAGCGCTAGACCGCTCACTGTAGGTGTTCCTGGTATTGATACCAGTCCAAGATGGCGCCCGTTCTTACCCCACCACCCAGAACCGGGAACCAGACCCGCGAAATGCGGTGGGTGCCAATTAACGTGCAGGTAAGAGGGTCCTAAATGCTGGCAGCTAAAAGCAGGTGTTAAGAAACATAAGGCAAATAAAATAAGAAAAAGGAGCGTTTAAAAGCGAAGCACGATAACACAGCGCCACACGTTTGTGCAGTCTTCAGTGTCTCATCAAGGGCTATTCCCCCGAGAGCTCACCTTAAATAGGAGTCCCTCTGGACATCCGGAGCGCTAGACCGCTCACTGTAGGTGTTCCTGGTATTGACACCACTCCAAGATGGCGCCCGTTCTTACCCCACCACCCAGAACCGGTAACCGGACCCGCGAAATGCGGTGGGTGCCAATTAACGTGCTGGTAAGAGGGTCCTAAATGCTGGCAGCTAAAAGCAGGGGTTAAGAAACATAAGGCAAATAAAATAAGAAAAAGGAGCGTTTAAAAGCGAAGCGCGATAACACAGCCCCACGCGTTTGTGCAGTCTTCAGTGTCTCATCCTGAACAACATCTTACAGTGACCTAGATGTTGCTAGCCCCTTCTGGTTTACCCTGTTTACTTTCAAATTGAATGGCCTTTTTAACGTTACCTGACAGTGTATGTGCTGTTCTTTTTTTAAGTCGGAGTGTTGACTAAATATTGAGGGGCTTATTTATGGGAGCCCTGCATCACTTTTGCACCATGTAAAGAGATACGTGAGTGATGCAGGGGTCTGAACCAGATTTATTGAGCCATGCAAAGTCACCCAGCGTGGGTTTGAGAGGCCTCCTAAATCTTTAGTAAGGTAATGAGCACATTTTGCTGCATATGCGACACACATAAAAAGAGAAATATGCCTCTTGGGGTTGTTTTTGTGCAGGAAGGTGTCCTAAATGTACATGGTGTTAATTCAGGTGTGAGAATTGGTTAAGTTTACCTCTCGGAAACGTCCCATAAATCACAAAATAACTGATGAGTTTGAGTCTTATTAGGGCTCTAGAAGTTGCTAGTCACTTCTGGGTTTCTGTGTTTAGATTAATTTTGATGGCCCCCTTTTTTTACCTCATCTGTTAGTAAAAACGCAAATCTTTTTCAAAGTCATATTGCTGACTAAATATTGAGGTCCATATTTATCCAGGCTGTGCGCCGGTCTTCGGCGACGCATGGTGGCTCAATGGCAAACCAAAACCTAAGTGAGATATATCAAGCCACGCAAGGCCACCTTGTGTAACCCTTCACAGCTTGATAAATCTAGAGTAACGCAAGGCAGCACAAATCACTGCTATGTGTTATTCTGCAGCAGGGAGGCATTCCATGGGTGGAGCGTGGATGTTCCCATGCATCCAATCATGGATTTTGGTGCATTTTCAGACTTACCATTAGTGTTTGACCTGGGAATGCGTCAAAATGTTACTCCTCCACAGGCATAATGAGGAGAAATATCTTAATTTCTCCTTGTTTTTTCCTCTTTCTATGTTTGCTGCATTCTGCTGCACTTTTCGAAAAAGGAAAATGCCTCTCAGGAACCTTTTTATGCAGGAAGGTGTCCCTTCCTGTACAAAAACAATCCTGTTAACAACGCAGGCACCCTTGCAACATGACACAAGGTTGCCTGTGTTGGCGCTAGGCAGCCAAACGTCCATCAGTGCTAGGAAAGGCAAGGAATGCGATGTATAATGATAAATACTGTTCATTCCTGGCCTTTCCCCTTCACGCAGCCTAGCAAGGTGGCTTGCTGCGTAAAAGAATAATAATTTGGCGCTGAGTTTACTGGGTGTTATTTTCTGAAGGGGTAAGAAATATTTCTCTCTCGTAAACGCCCGCAATACCTAGGAGTACCATGGCTACAGCTCATAGTTTTCAAAGTTTTCTACATGTTGAATTCCACGTTAAAATCTGGATTTTCGCATTTTTTGATTAAATAACACAAACTCGTTTAAACTCATGGCATGATTGACAGCCAACATTCAAATGGGTGGTTTGCTAAGCGCCAGCAGCAGCTACTCTCTCTTCTCTTTCATCTCTCTTTCCAAGCGCCCAGACGTCACTCACTTGTGCTCTACTAGGCACTAGGACAAAACACCCATTTGTTGGTTCATTCACTGATTCATTCATCCACTCTGTGCTCATCTTACCGGTGCAGTAAACCTCGAAGGAAACTAGCCCCAAGAACTTATATACATAGAACCCGTTGCTCGTGCTCATATCCCCGGATGGCTTCGGACAGGCCTTGATCAGGATGGAGCTGCTCTCACTGCAGGACGTCAATGAGTTTGCAAGAAGCTTCACGGTCTGGATCCCAGATCCCAAGGGCGGGTGTCTTCCCTCTTGGAGGGTGTAGGGCAATGCCGAGCCACACCTCACTGGTCCAGTGCAGCCTTCTTGCATCCTCACTCCTGAAGCTCCTGTGAACCGGTACCAGCCAAATAAATACCGATCGGTTTGGAATACACCAGTGGAGGTAGTACTGGAGAGACGGGTGGATCCAACTATGGTCTGGTAGTTGGCGCTGTTACAGGGGTCCTCACATGAGTTAGCTCCATTCTTCCGAACACAGTCAGTGTTGTTGTCACAGATTGCTGGAGTGCACGCGAGCGTGCGGCTCGATGAACACAAGTAATTAGTTTGGACATTTGTGCAGTTTTGAGGGGCGCACTTGTTCGTGGAGGGACTGCTGCATTCATTGACGTCGAGGCACGTCTTGGCACCAGTATTCCACTTGGTGCTTCCGGGGACGCAGCACTTGGCCGTGCTGCCGGAAGTTGTAGAGTAGCAGCTGGTGCCGTTTCCGCAGTACCCTGATTTGCAGTCACAGGACACGTACGTAGGGCCAGGCAATGTGCCATAGGGTTGTGAGTTTGCATTTAGGGAGCAGTAAGATGAGGTTGCTGCATCTGGGGAGGAAAGAAAGACCTGTCATATTAACATCTGGACACATAGATATCACATGTTCAGTACAACGAACAGGAATCAAATTGTAACCACCTTAAATATTATTCTGAAGTGCTACATGCAGGAGGTTGTGCGAGTCAAACTTCAGGACTATAAATACATACTTATCACACCAGTTCTATAAAAAATTTAGTTGATTTTAGGGTAAAGAAAAACAGCGTAACAGTTGCATTGTTTATGTAAATTGATATTCATGTATGCACTCATACAATGCACCAGATGATATCCTAAAATTACACATCAGTAAAAAGATGTATAGTTTAAAAATCAATTTGCTAAAATCGCACAATTCTACATGTTTAGAAGTCATCTAAACACCTGTGTCCATATCATCTTAATTTACTACACAACTGAAAAACAGTTTCATCCTCAATCTACATAATGTAATACATCTTTGTCAAGGGTCGCATCCATGCCAGATTTTCTGGATGACCACCAAGATTGTCTTTAAATGCATCTCTTGAGGGCAATACTAGAACTGGGGGAGGGGGGGGGGGGCGGATCCGGATCCTATTACATAGACAGTGCAGAACTGCGCAGCCCGCTTACTGCTCGAGCTCCCTCGCAGACAATCAGTGAGGGCCGGGCTGGTCAGCCTCCACTGGCTGCCAGTGCGTCAGAGAATTCTGTTCAAAGCCATGTGCATTGCACATCAGGCCTTCTGGGACACGGGCCCCAGGATTACCCGTGACTTAGTCACCCATTACCTTCCCAGCAGAAATCTCCGCTCCAGCCAGACTTTTTTGGCTGTGGCACATAGAATAAAAAGGTCCAGATCTGGCGGCAGGACGTTCGCCTACAACGCTTCCAGGGCCTGGAACAACCTTCCCCTGCATCTTAGAGCCAATTCCAGTCTCCCCACTTTTCGTAAACAGCTAAAAACTTTCCTTTTTAACCTGCACCACTAATCCCAGCTAGCCTCCCCTCGTAGGTTCTTGGTTATCCTTAGCGCTTGGACGCCTCCGGGCAGCAATTCGCGCTCTATAAATCTACATCCAAATCCAAATCCAAATCCAAATCTATTATTCAGCTGGATCCGGGATCCCGGCAAACCTCAATAAATTGTGCTGACTCCTCCCAGTGCAGTTTACCAACCCAATACTCATCCGGTGCCGCCGACATTTTGCATTCTCTATGTACAGATCAGCAGCCCACAGGGGTGAGGTCTTCATGCTCTCAGTTCCACCGGGGCTTCAAACAAATGCCTCATTATGGGGCCATTAGCACTCCTTTTGTTTCAGTCTCATCCTGTGTGTGGGCCTGCTAGAGCATTAACGCCTTAATATCAATGCCCTCAAGAAAAGAGTGTTATTTAGTTTGTCACTTCACTAAAATTTGAGGTAAACCATGTCTTCGAGACAGGTATTCAGCTTCCAAGCTCCATACATATGAGGTTTGCATACACTGTAAGAAGGTTGGTTACATTTGGCTATGGGAGTAATGACACTAATCACCCTGCTTAAAATATTAATAATAAAAGAACAACACAATTGCCAGTACTGGATATGACATTCTGTCTTCTTTGAAGTGGCCTTTATGAATGAAACATACCGGTCCGTTTTATAAATTACGTCACTAGTTTATTTATTTCACTAATGGAAAAACTCTTTTAAATCATTTTTTTCTCCATGTTGCTGGAAGTTTTTTGTGCATATATAAACAGATGAAAAAACAATACAATTAGTAACATCAAAAACATTTTTCAATATACAATATCATTACAGAGTTGACACACATCCTACCCATACTTTGGCCAAATCATACATACCTCATTCATACTAAACCACATATATACAACGGATTTTTAGGTGACCCTATGTCAAAAACACTGATTCTTTGTACATATGTACATAAAGATTAATAAATTCCTTAATTTAGAGTCCTACTCCGTCAGAACTGTCACTTGGACATAAATCCTTATTTACAACACAATAGTCGTCTGTTTATTCAAATTGACAATGGGTCCAATCAGGTCGACGCGTTTCGAACCCCCCATTGCGGGGTTCTCCTCAGGACCAAAAATCTCTACAAAACACAAAACCTATATACTCATTTAAAACCACTAATAATCTCCACTTGATCACTCTAATAAACGCCACCACCCAGCGGTCAACACCGTACCTTGTAAATGTGACTGAAATCCCTTAGGATAATAAAGTTGGCTGGACACAGATCCCGCTTGGTACACTACACAAAAATAGACATAGACAGGACAGCTGTCAGACACATTTGCTTGATCAAGTCAGAAACATCTAACTGTGCATCACAGTCAGTCGCTTACCTAATTATTCATGTAGAGGGATCATACGAATCTAGAGAGGGGTGAAGGAGGAGAGCGTATTATTTATAGCAGCCCACAACAATCCTGTTGTGGGGGGAAACAAAAGCTGCGCTGCAACTCCTGTGTGCTTACCAGGGCTGTACGCGGCTTGGAACTAAGCCCGGGTTTCTTTAGAAGCTGCCCAACAGGGGTCTCTTTAATGGGGCCCTGTACAAAAACAAGAACGAGATAGGGGCAAGTTATAGTCCCAGAAAACGTAGATTAAACTGGAAGGAAACTCGGCGCAGTGAAAACCTTCTTACTGATTGTATCAGTCGGACGGGCTCAAAACACTGTGTTCGGTGCTCTGCTCGAGACAAAGTCCTACGTCTCTTTTCAATATTCTTTTTAGAAGGGAGTCATGTGATCGTCGTCCGGTCTTCAAAAACACGGAAGCTTTATTAAGCCTAAGTCTCAATCGTACTTGTACAACATCATCTGTTAAGACATCTGGGGCATTATTGCCCAAATGTGAAAAATATGTGTCCGATGGCACATGTCCTAGATCGACACCAGTTTTTGTTAATTCAAATGGTAGATCAATATAACCAAAAACTTTGCCATATTTATGTGGGATTTCACCCCAGTACGTAGCTGGTCACTTGTTTCAAATGGCATTCTGGTCATAGAAGTGAAAACATCCGTCCCATTACCTAATAATATAGTTAATAACAGAACTTTCCTCAATATCGACCCAATAAACATTACTGCCTGCAAGATTTATTCCTCCCTCGGTCTTACATTCTCAAGGATTGAATATCTCAGATATCTCGTTCAGACCGTTAACCGCTGTACCATATTTCATTATGAGCAATGCTTCCCGCTGGCTAAGTCTTCCTTCTATGTCTCCTCCCCTTGGGTCCTTCTCAATTTTAGAAATGATAGTCCATTTCAGATCCTCTTCCTTGTGTTCTTTTGACAACCAATGTTGGACCAATGGTGCATTTGGTGTTTCCTTTCTTATTCTCGATTTGTGCTGTGTGATCCATTGCCGTGCCTCGTGGGTGGTCTTCCCTATGTACAATTTAGGACAGGGACATGTAATTCCATGAATTACATTCTTAGTCTGGCAATTTGTAAAGGTTTTGTGTTTCCAGTGGATCCCATTGAACGTAAACATTGTTCCTTCATTTGTTTGTGCACAGCAGGAGCAGTTACCACACTTGTGGTGGCCCACAACTGGGGGTAGCCCCATCATACCTCTTAGTGTTGGTTTTGAAACAGGGGGCAGCGCAGCCCTCACAATATGGTTTGCTACGCTTCTTTCTTTTTTGCAGGCGAAAAGTGGTGGTTCCATCAGATCAGTATGTAGGTTTTTAACCAAATGCCAGTTTTGCATCACCATCTTTCGCAGCTGATGGGCGTTAGGGCCAAATGTTGAAACACATACAGTTCTTGACTGTTCTGGGGTACTTTCTTTTGTAATAGTGTTTCCCTCGGGACCCACCATGCCGTCCTTAGAGAATTTTTTAACAGGTTTTTGGGGTATCCTCTCACCAATAATCGCTCCATTCGTCCATTTGCATGAAAAAAGTATTCCTCTTTGTTTGAACAATTCCTCTTAATTCTGAGAAATTGCCCGAAGGGCAGATTTTGTTTGAGTCTTCTGGGGTGATGACTTGTATAGTGGAGTGCTTTGTTTCGATCAGTTGGTTTGTGAAACAATGTTGTCCCTAGGGTCCCCCCAACTGCATATACTTTGACATCCAAGAACGTAGTGCTTTTGTTAGAAGAGGTGAAACTGAATTTGATATCCTCAATCCTCTGGTTAATCCAAGTCATAAACTTGTTAAGTTTTTCTTGTGTACCTGACCAAATCATAAATACATCACCGATGTATCTCATGTATTTCGTGATATAAGCGACTTACTGTGATGCACAGTTAGATGTTTCTGACTTGATCAAGCAAATGTGTCTGACAGCTGTCCTGTCTATGTGTATTTTTGTGTAGTGTACCAAGCGGGATCTGTGTCCTACCAACTTTATTATCCAAAGGGATTTCAGTCACATTTACAAGGTACGGTGTTGACCGCTGGGTGGTGGCGTTTATTAGAGTGATCAAGTGGAGTTTATTAGTGGTTTTAAATGAGTATATATGTTTTGTGTTTTGTAGAGATTTTTGGTCCTGAGGAGAACCCCGCAATTGGGGGTTCGAAACGCGTCGACCTGACCGGACCCATTGTCAATTTGAATAAACAGACGACTATTGTGTTGTAAATAAGGATGTATGTCCAAGTGACAGTTCTGACGGAGTAGGACTCTAAATTAAGGAATTTATTAATGTTCATGTTCATATGTACAAAGAATCAGTGTTTTTGACATAGGGTCACCTAAAAATCTGTTGTATATATGTGGTTTTGTATGAATGAGGTACGTATGATTTGGCCAAAGTATGGGTAGGATGTGTGTCAACTCTGTAATGATATTGTATATTGAAAAAAAATGCTGATGTTACTAATTGTATTGTTTTTTCATCTGTTTATATATGCACAAAAAACTTCCAGCAACATGGAGAAAAAAATGATTTAAATAAACTAGTGACATAATTTATAAAACGGACCGGTATGTTTCATTCATAAAGGCCACTTCAAAGAAGACAGCAAGTCAAATCCAGTACTGGCAATTGTGTTGTTCTTTTATTACATAGGGCTAACCCTTACTGGGTCAGAGCCACGACCCTGTGTTGTTTTCTAGTAAAATATTAATAACACATTTTTAGTACTATCCATCGGACCTTTATAGCAATCAAAGATTGAGAAAAACTAGCAAGGTTCTACACTTATATACTGCAGCTGGCATGCAGCACCTCGATGCAGGTTTCTAACTCACTGAGCTATATCATTGGTATTCACAAATATTTTCCCAGCGGCCACAAAATATGGTTTGTGGTGTGCCCGAGGTCCGCATTGATGTCAGAGTGGTGGGAGGTAATTGGGCATTGGGGAGGCAAATCATGTACATGGTGTGGTCAGTGAGTCATGAAGGTATTTTTAGGTTTTAATTCCATACTGCCCTCTAAATTAATCCCCCAGTCTCCAGAGGACTCAGAGATTAGGCAATACTGTGTTATGCAGTATCTGAATTGCTATGCCTCTACCAGCCTTCTCTACTTGCTATCACTACCTCGGGAGAGTGAAGTGTAAAAACAGAAAGAACCTCATTATTGAATTTGAATGGAATAGATGTAAAAATAAAAAACCCACGATCAATCCAGGCTTCCCCACTTCACCAAATTTTGCGATCCTAGGCAATTGTTTTATTTCCCTTTCCCTCCCTTTTCTTGATTTCACATGTAAGAGCACCCAGAAATATATGTGTTCAGTATACACAAGGAAAAAAACCTTCTATTGTGTTTCATTTAATAAACTAAAAGTTGCCCATCTATAATAATGACCCAGGCCACCCAGAGAGTTCAACGTAACAACTAACTTGCCTCTTACTTTACTATTGGCAATGTTGTCAGGGTGGGAGGAGACA
Organism: Lissotriton helveticus; assembly: GCF_964261635.1. Classification (NCBI taxonomy): domain Eukaryota; kingdom Metazoa; phylum Chordata; class Amphibia; order Caudata; family Salamandridae; genus Lissotriton; species Lissotriton helveticus. The sequence goes on from NC_136061.1 coordinate 1,790,259,919, forward strand.
TGAATGTTTCTAAATTCATTTTTTTAAAACAATCACTTTTAAAATATACTACTCAATGCACTAATATTAACTAAAGATGAAACCCTTCTTTGTGTTAAGCAATACATCTTTTGAATTTTGAAAGGACTTTAAGCTTTATTCTGAGTCTGGTGGTTCACAGACTGCCAAACTCATGGTGGCAGTTTCCCGACTGCCCTATTATGACTAGAGTGGTAGGGCCGCCCAGGTACCACCGCACCTGCCAAAAAAATCATTGCCTGGTGGTTGCACAGTGGACCTGAGCCCCCAATATGCTTGGCCAGACCGTCACAACTTATTTCAAAGTTTCTTCCTAATGCATTTCTGGCATCTCACATTTTATTTTTCCTTAACTGGCCAAACAACCAACTGTCACTGATAAAATGTTTAGTTGATTTAAAATAAATCACACCTACTTAAAGTGATCCTCAAATGCAAGCCTCGTTGCCAAATAATTTGCTCTTTGTTCTGACTTCTAATACACTAACCATAGATGGAAGGGTGCACGTACTCTTTATAGGGAAATATCTTACAATACTTTTCTCTTGAGCACACTTTAACTCAATTATCTCATGGTAATTTATTCCTTGAACCCATGGAACAGCAAACCACACACATACTATGCCACCATGCCAAGTGTATAATATTTGATTTGTCAGCCTTTGCTCAGTTCAGGTCACAGTACAGGTTTTGCTTTTACAGACCACTGGCAGAAGAGGTCATTTTCCCTAATGTTGAACTCATTTTGTTGCACCAACTGCACACAATAGAGTGACTGACCTCTGGTTCTGTTATGAGGGTCTTTGTGCGTTTTGGGCCTTCAGAAGGCTCCTCTTAGTTAGATACTAAATTTCTTCAGTTACTGCCAACAGAAACGTGTTGATGTCAGGGAGACTAGGGCTGGCAAAGTCATCCTCTCAACTCGATTCCTGTTACCTTCTTTCTCAGCAGTGCATGGCATACAGTTTACCTTCAATTGTTCGGTGCAAATTTTCATCACTTTCTTTCAAAGAACCCTTTTGAAATTAGGTCCAGGTCTCACTCTTTCAAGTCTGATACAAAGCTGGGGGTGTGGCTTGACACGTATCCAACATGGCCGCGCAGCTTTGGGCTCCGTCGGACCTTCGGTGCGAGCGCTCACAAATATGCTGTATGGGTGACTTTTTTCTTCACCACGTAGCAGCTCCAGGCGGCGGAACAGTTCTAAAGACATTGGGAACAACTTCCAGGAGTTTTGACCCGTTCTTTCTGTGTTATTTTACACAAATATTGTTCTCCTCAGGCTGGATCTAAGATGCGGGCGGAAGGAGAAACTTTACAGCTACTTGGGCTGAACATGCAAAGGCGCTAATTTCGACATATGGTTCTTCAGTCTGCTTTCTCCTACTATATGAGGTATGGTCTCGTTGATCTTTTATACCTCTGAATGTTTTGCGCGCTTATGCTTGTGGGACACATTTCTGAGGAGATACATTTGATTACAAAATGGCGGCCGCTGATTGAAATTCACTGGAACTTTTAATAATATTTGTGGCTTCTAACTCAGTGGCTTTACGTCAGAGGAGATGATTTCTCCATTGTCCAACAAATAATTTGATCTTTTTGCAACCTCTAAGGATTATTGCTTGCTTCTCCCCAGTGGCTGATTAGACTATGCTCATTTACTTGTTTCTCTCAGGATGTAGCACACCAGAAACATAGAAGCCTGCATCAGTGCCTGATCCCCTTTGGGATACTCTCTAGTTTGCTGTGCTATCCAGTATTTCAGGCATCAGTTCTTTCTACCCAACTGCAATTTCAACGCTCTTATTCTCTTTTTGTGTGTTTTTTGCATGTTATCCTAATGGCCGAAGGCATGGGTGTTACCCACAAAGATAGACTCGAAAGGGAATTTGAAGAGGTCTAAAAAGAATTCACCCCCCCTGGATATTTCGGTGAAGGCCAGTTCGGACTCTGCTACAACATTAGAAACCATTTTAGTCAAACTTAATTCAGTCCATGACTTTGCACAAAGCACTAAAACAAATACTGATCTGCTTCAGGGCGTGGCAATTCACAGTGACTTAAAAAATCTCTCTTTACGTGTTTCCAAATCTGAGACACATATAAGGTCTGTTGAGGATTATGCGAATAAACAAGCTAAGCAATTCCAAAATATTGAGCGCTCCTTGGCTTCTTGGAGAAGAGACTTGACTGAACAAGAGAGACAGAAATCGTAATAGTAACCATCGTATTTTTGGTCTTCCAGAAGAATGTGAGAAAATGGTTCCATCAATGTTGGATTTTTTGCTTACTTGGATTCCTTCAGTTCTGAACATTTCATTTGAGAAAGACTTTGAAATAGAACGTGCTCATAGAGTCCCCATCTTTAAACCTGAAACGCTATCTTCTCTAAGAACAGTGATTTTTAAACCTTTGCATCATCAACACTCTGAGCAAATCCTACCACATATGAGGAATATTAAAACATTGCAATGGGAGGGGCACAGAATATCAATATCACAGGACTTTGCTTGTGATACCTTCATTCGTCGTAAAGGGTTCTTGAAATTACATAGACGACTTACATACATGAATATTACTTCTTCCTTTGCTTGTCCTTCACGATTCACAATAACTTTTAGAGGTCGCCCACAGATTTTTTATGAGCCTTCAGAGCTTTCTAATTTTGGATAATCAGTCTGAGTCGCTGATGGACTCCGAATCCCCTCCTGGCACCTCTCAACCTTAATATCCATCTGACCCTGATAGCTTGTCTTATACCCTTGGTGCTTTATAGCATTATGCGTGGTTAATAGAGCCTCTCTGTTTTCTTTTTCTTGTAATCATGAACATTCATTTCATCTGATATTGATGTATATCGGTTGCTCTTTTTTAAGCGCCTTTTCATTTACAGGTTGCACGGTTGTGCATACCTGTATGCGTGTCTCTTAGGAGGTATATCTGTGTTGTTATTGTTGTTTTGGTCCTGTCCTGTTATTAGAGGATATCACTATATGTTTCTTTCCCTTCTCCTCAATTTCTTTATCATTTCCTTTAATGTCTGCCTTATTCTAACTGGGCTTAAGGTTGCTATTTTCCCTCATCTTCCTCTTGTTTATTTTCTTTTTGTTCCGTAATTTTTGCTGGTGTGTAATTTTTGAATCGTTGGCTTCCTTTCAACTTTTCTTTCTCTCGTTCACTTTTTATGATATGTGTTATATATATTTCCTCACTCTTTTTGGGTCTCTTGTATATTCTTTTTCCGTTTTGCTTGAACTTTTTCTTCCATTCTATTCCTGCTATTTTGCTGGTGCTTATTCTTTTTTTGTGTAATTAGGATTCACTTGTATCTTCCTCTCTTATTCTTCCTCCCATATTTATTTGCATTTTGGTTGTACAATTCTTATATTATGAGTATATTCATCAATTGCTTTATTCTGCATGTATTAATGACATGATTTAGTATTTTAGGTAGACATTGTTATTTATTTCTTGTTGGTATATATATTTATCTTTGTTTTTAAAAATGATAAAATGTTAGATACTCATCAGATCTGTTCTACTCTATTGTTTATCATTTATTAATGGCTCATTGCTTCTAAGTAATTTTCACAGTTGCAATCAATTCATATTGTGCTGATCATATTAGTGGGTTATGAATTATAACTTATTTTATTGCCATTTTTAATGACTCACGTTAATATGTTTTGCATCACTTATGATCAGTTAACATGCCTAAAGTCTATTATTCATATTACGTATTACTCTTATGTTTTGAATGCCTTAACCTAGTACTTCCGTAGGCTGTTATTCATAACATAGAAGATTGTTAGTCATGCTACCTTAATTTAATATTGCCTTAGACGGCTGTCTATAATATTTACTATTGCTATTTATGATGCCTTACCTTAATATTACTTAGGCTGTTTCTATATTATCTATTATTGTTCTTCCCGATGCCTTAACCTAATACTGCCCTAATCTGTTTTTTCTAATATTTATTATTGTTATTTATGATGCTTTCATTGAATATTACATTAACCTGTTATTTATGTTATCTATTGTGGTTTCTTATGATACCTTAATCGATTATTACCTTAACCTGTTATGTTTAATATTTATTATTGTTATTAGTGATGTCTTATTCAAATTTTTGCCTTAGCTTGTTATTTATATAGCTCTTATTGGTATCCATGTTACCTGATTATACTATTTCTACTCTTAGATTTAGTTGTCTCTGGAATATCTATTCTCTGAGCCTATTAGAATGTTGTTATTGTAGGATTCATGTGCATTTAAGTTCTGTCGCTTATTGACTTATTTATTTTTTCCTGAGGGTCTGCACTGGCAGTGCTGGCCTATGTGGTTGTGCCTCCACGTTTTTTCTCCCAATGCAATTTGTCTATTACAGACATCCCCTGGTGTGGTTTTTCTTTTTATATGCAACTCTTTTCTTTGGAGCATCTTTTCTCTTTCTTCTTTTTTATCTCACCCTTTCTACTTCTATTTCTATCTTTTTTTCCTTGGGAACTCCTGCTGCGGTTAATTTTTTAGGTTTTTCCCGCTGTTTATTTATTATGTACCTGTTAGCCTGTTGCATAGTCTTCCCTTTCTCTGTTATCGGAGGTTTCTATTTGGTTGTTGTCTGGTCTTTTTATGTCTGGCCTAAACGTAATCTTTCTTAATGCTTGCGGATTGAATCATCCTGTTAAGAGGACCGAGATCCTAGACTACTGCAAAAGCTTGTCTAGTGATATTTTTCTTCTTCAGGAGACTAAGATTGCCTTAAAGGAAGCTTTGCTCTTGCGGAAGGTGTGGGTTATGGATGTTGTTTGTTCTGAAGCCGCTGGTAAAAAGAATGGGGTTGTAACCATGATTTCCAAGAATTCTGGCCTGTCTAACGTTACTGCTGAACGTGATATGGATGGCAGATGGCTGCTCTCTCGCTTGTCCAATGGTTCAGCTGATTTATATGTTATGAATATTTATGCTCCCAATATTGATGATCAACTCTTTTGGCGCTCAATAAATAAAAAACTCTCTGAGATCCCGCAAAATGCTAGAACAATTGTTGGAGGGGAATTTAATTTGCATTTGGATCCTATTTTCGATAGGCATTCTGCCTTTAAATTCAGCCCTCCTAGGTCACATAAACAAATGCTCAATATGTGCTCCTCTCATCAGCTTATTGACATTTGGAGGTTACATGATCCTACGGGTAGCGATTTCCTGTTTTTCTCTTCTCCACATTCTAGTTTTTCACGCATTGATTATCTTATTGTTGATGCTGCTCTTCTAAAACACACGAGTAATCCTATCATTCACCCAATAGCTGTTTCTGATCACACAGCTGTCTCCTTTACTCTTCTCTCTCTGGCGGATAAACAAGCTCCTTGTACATTGCATCTTAATACATAGATTTTGGATGACAAAAATGAAGTCTAAGAACTATTGCAGATTGATCATTTTTTCAAGGATAACGAGTCCTTAGTGAATTCCCCAATTGTTCTATGGGATGTTTTTAAATGCAGGATTAGTGGCCATATTATCAAAAAAATTTCAAAATGGAATGCCGATATCAGAGGATACTAATAACAAATCGGGCTGGCTCTAATCAGTAAGGCTGAGCCCAATAAACTAAATAACAAAAGAGAAATGCCAATACTGATAAACAATTCAAAGCAAAACTTTTTGTAACCAAAATATAGATCACGATTTAATATTTGGATATGCTATTAAATAGCTGTTTATTCAAAAATATTTAAATAATGCACGTTTTAAATTGGTGCTGCAGTTCAAACAATATTATACAACAATACACATCAGGACATTAACGGACACATCAACGCACATTTACTAGCGTGTGCGTACCCCTGAGGCGGAAGCCGGGGGCTGTATGTTTTAAGCTGTGTGCATTTTTATTTCTGTTTACACATTTGTTACCTTAGAACCTTTTAAATAATCTTGAAGTCTCTAGCCAGTTTTTGCTGCATTCGATCTTGCTCCCAGCGCAGCAGATCTAGTGCTGACGCTGTGGGAGGCAGGGCTCTAGGACGCCATATTGGGGGGAGTAAGGGTTGCGCTCGAGCTGTTGGACTCCTCCCGCCCGCCCAGGTATAAAAACTGCACTAAGGCGCGAGCGCGCTGATTACTTGCGTGTGCGTACCCCTGAGGCGGAAGCCGGGGGCTGTATGTTTTAAGCTGTGTGCATTTTTAATTCTGTTTACACATTTGTTACCTTAGAACCTTTTAAATAATCTTGATGTCTCTAGCCAGTTTTTGCCGCATTCGATCCCGCTCCCAGCGCAGCAGATCTAGTGCTGACGCTGTGGGAGGCAGGGCTCTAGGACGCCATATTGGGGGGAGTAAGGGTTGCGCTCGAGCTGTTGGACGCCTCCCGCCCGCCCAGGTATAAAAACTGCACTAAGGCGCGAGCGCGCTGATTACTAGCGTGTGCGTACCCCTGAGGTGGAAGCCGGGGGCTGTATGTTTTAAGCTGTGTGCATTTTTATTTCTGTTTACACATTTGTTACCTTAGAACCTTTTAAATAATCTTGAAGTCTCTAGCCAGTTTTTGCCGCATTCAATCCCGCTCCCAGCGCAGCAGATCTAGTGCTGACGCTGTGGGAGGCAAGGCTCTCGGACGCCATATTGGGGGGATTAAGGGTTGCGCTCGAGCTGTTGGACGCCTCCCGCTCGCCTCGGGACGGAATAAAAAGATGGTGTCATCCCGTCCGCGCGGGTGCAGCGGGCGCAAGGGCGGTGCGCCAAAGGCGCGCCAAAGGCAAGCCCGTCTGTGCCCGTCCGCGACCGGACGGGACCAGGGGCCACAACCCCTGCCCCTTCTGCAGGTCACTTTAGGGGATATAGCTCCAGCGAGTTACTCAGCCTGCGACCCCCAGAAAAGGTACTATGCAACCACTCTTATCATCCTTTAAACTTGCCAGCCCAATGCCAGCATTGTAACACCTATCTTAAAGCCATTTCCACCACTAAGATCCAGCAAATCTATAGGATGTTCCTTCTCAATTGTAGGTCTTTGCCCAAAATCAAATAGAATTACTTGTTAGTTGACGAGCTAAACCCGGATAAATTCTTTCCCACTGAGACGTGGTTGACCCCGCATTCAGAACCCGATGTAATACAAGCACTGCCACAAGGATATCAAATAACAAGGATAGATCGTCCACATGGGAAAGGCGGCGGACTAGCAATTATATTCAAAGATCATTATATCTTCCGCTGCTCCCCCAGCCCCTTTCTGGTCTGTGAAAGTATGTCCTTTAGTTTGGAGCTCTCGCCAAACATTAGCTTTTCTGGAGCACTGATCTACCGCCCTCCAGGACCGGTTAAACAGTTCCTATGCTCTCTGCCCTCAGTAGTCGCAGATCTCGCTGCCACCTCTGCTAATTTCACACTGTTGGGCGACTTGAACATGCATTTTGACGACATTAGGGACCACACGGCTCAAGAGTTAATTGCAGATTTTTCCGCATTACAGTTAGCTCAGCTTGTCTCACTACCCACACATATCAAAGGTCACCTGCTGGACCCTGTATTCAGTAACTGCCCCGATTTGAAGGCAGAGCCTCCGACTGCGCTCCCGTGGACCGACCATTGGTTAGTTCCGCTTATTTGGAACACTCACAAACCCCCCGCATTGATACCAGGGCTACGGGAAGCACGAACTTGTCCAAACTCCCACTAGACAAGTGGGTCGACGAGCTACAAGCCACAATACCAATCTATTAACGCAGATCCCTTGGTAGCTAATGGTGAATTCAACAACTGGATAACTAAATCACATACTCCCTGTCAGGAAAACCCCTGTAAAAAGATCTAGGACCTCGGCTCCTTGGTATTCGGAGGAGCTTAGGGATATTAAACGCAAGTGCAAGAGACTAGAGAGGAAATTGCGTTTAGGTTATACAGACCCAGATAAAACCCTGTATAGAAATTCAATTAGGGACTACAAGAAGGAGATAAAGAAAGCACAAGCCCTGTACTACACACAAAAAATCTCCGAAGCCAGCTCTAACTCTAAGGAGATTTACCTGATTGTAAAAAGCCTTACTAAACTCCCCCAGCCCCCCGTAAATAGTGAAACTTACAAGCTCGCTGTAATGACCTAGTGGATTTCTTTTACAACAAAGTCGATCCTATTTACTCGTCATTTTCAAACATCGTCCCAAATGCTCCAGTAGACATCTTGGCGAATTCTAAGCAGGACACTCTGGGCAATCTGTCATCTGTGCTGGCTGAGTTCCCTCTGCTACATCCTGATTTACTTGCTACTTTAATGACGCAGGTAAAATCAGGCTCCCCAGTGATCCTGCTCCTCCGAGCTCTCTGATGGCCGTCGGCCACACTATTCTTCCTGTTATGCTGGAGGTACTTAATGCCTCAATCTCTACTAACACGGTCCCACCAGCATGGAAAGAGGCTAGGGTGAGGGCACTCGTGAAGAAACCCAACATGGACATCAATAACTTTAGTAATTACCGTCCCATTTCCTTGCTCCCTTGGGTCAGCAAGATATTAGAGAAATACATCAATAGTCTCTTGAGTAACTTTCTAGAAAACAATCAGTTGCTTGACCCTTCACAAACGGGCTTCCGCCCCAAACATGGGACGGAATCTGCTCTGCTGGCAGTTATGGAGGAAACTAGAGGAATCTTAGATCGGGGAGGATCGGTGGCAGTCATCCTCCTCGATCTAAGTGCCGCTTTTGACACGGTAAATCATAAAATCCTATTGCAGCGTCTCTATGACATTGGGATTCAGGGAGGAGCGCTGGAATGGCTTAGGTCATTCCTGAGTGATAGAACCTTTCAGGTTTTTGATGGAAATACCATCTCCACCAGCAGACCTCTGGGCTGTGGGGTCCTGCAGGGCTCTTCGCTCAGCCCGATGTTGTTTAACGTTTATATAAGGCCGCTGGCTGGGATCGTCCGTCCATATGGTATTAAGATTGTTACCTATGCGGACGATACCCAGCTGGTGGTCTCTCTGACGCGGGGCGAGGGCTCTGCGGCCATGGTAGATCTGGCGGGTTGCCTGAGTGAAGTGAGAAGCTGGATGACCCTTTCTTGTCTCAATCTTAATGGGGACAAGACAGAGGTCATGCTGCTGGGACGATCGGCTCCAACCTTGGTTGGCTCGGTTTGGCCCGCCTGTCTGGGTCCCGCTCCAGCTCCCAAGAGTGCCATTAAGAGCCTGGGCATTTGGCTGGATAGGTCCCTAACGTTAGATTATCAGGCCGTCAAGCTATCTGCCACCTGTTTTGGCCTTCTCAGAATTTTAAGGAGGATACTCCCTCTGCTACCATTCAAGGCCAAACAAACTGTAGTACAGGGATTGATCCATTCTAGGCTGGATTTTGGAAACGCACTTTATCTTGGAGCCCCACTCCACATTGCGGAAACTGCAAGTTATTCAAAACTGCGCGGCCCGCACCCTACTGCAAATTCCCCGCAGGTTCTCTGCCAAACCTGGACTAATACGCTTGCCCTGGCTCCCTGTTAGGGACAGGATCAGCTTCAAGTCCCTCTGCATTGCCCATCAGTCATTCTGGTCCAGCAATTAATCTTCCTTTAATTACCCCTTACCTCCCCAGCAGACAGCTGCATTCAGCTAACACATTTCTTGCTGTCGTGCCCAAGGTTAAAAGAACTAGAGTGGGAGGCCGTTCCTTCACCCTAAATATGACCAGGCTGTGGAACACTCTCCCCCTCCACTTAAGGTCCAATCTAGACCTAACTTCCTTCAGGAAAGAACTGAAAACTTTTTTGTTTAATAAGTAGGCCCCCTTCAACCACCGTGCCATCTGCCTTACTGTAAGAACACCTTTTAGTCATAGCGCTTGGACGCCTCCGGGCAACTATTTGCGCTTTACAAAATGCATTTTCATTTCATTTCATTTCAGGACACAAAAAGTGGAATAGAACCTCATCCATTCAATCACTCATTACTCTTCAAACATATCACACTAACATTCAACCATTCAAACTGTGTACCTCACACAATCTGGAGAATCAATAAACCAGTTGGTGAAGTAAAAGGTCTGCTACAAAATCAAAAACATTCTATTATATTCTAAAGAATACACCATTAGCAATTCAGTTTAGTCCTAAAGTTTTCATCATGATCCACAAAATTAAGTGTATAAACGTGAATCAAGGTGCTAAATAAATGAGCACCAAGGTGCAATCAGCAGACCCAAAGGCCAAATATTGAATCGTGATCTGTATTTTGATATCAGAGGCTAGCTGCAATCTTTAGGGGATGAGATCAAATATAAAGAGAGAATATATAGAAACTGTAATGATAAGCCTCTCTTGCAGGACATTAAAAACTTGAAATACTCTTATAATTCAATTGTCACTAAGAGAGCGCATATTGGCGTACAGGCTCAAAAATCTAAACACCTGTTGCTTCAAAATAGAGCAGGTAAGATGTTGGCTGCCACTTTACAGAATCAAAACACAAATGTTAAATCCACTCAGATGTCCTATATTAATGACAGCAATGGTGCAAGGAAATTCCATTCTCAAGAAATTTTGCAAGTCTTTCGAGATGTGTATGAAAAATTGTACACCCCCAAGGATCAATGTGACTTATCTGTGTGTCAGCAATTCTTGTCCTCGATCCCTACACATACTATTTCGCAGTCAGAGATGACTGCTCTGGGGCAACCTATTGAGTCTGAAGAGATAATTCAAGCCATTCGGACAACTCAGTCGGGGAAGGCTCCAGGGCCTATATCTCAAGAGAGTTTTTGATAACTTTGAAATGTCGGGCAAAGTTTCGGGGTCAGCCACTGCGGCTACTATTGTCGTGATTCCGAAAGAAGGGAAAGATCATTCTGACCATAAAAATGTCCGTCCAATCTTGCTTCTAAAAATGGAAGCTAAGATTTTTGCTAAAATCCTGGCTAAGCGTTTAGAGGTCATATCCCTAGTCTTTTCCATGGTTCTCAGACTGGCTTTGTAAAAGGGAGACTTGCTAGAGATAATATCCAAACCTTCTGTCATATATTGGAGAAAGCGAAGTTATCTGTTTTCCCATCGGCTGTGATTGCTCTTGATGCCGAGAAGGCTTTTGATAAAGTGTCTTGGCCCTTTTTACAAGCAGTGCTCTAATCTCATAATTTAGGCAATTATTTTATTAGCCTGGTAATGTCTTATATGCCCAACCTAAAGCTAACATCAGAGTCAATGGGGCTACGTCCTCCTTTTTTAATCTACGCCAGGGTACTAGACAGGGGTGCGCGCTATCACCCCTTCTTTTTCTTTTATCTATAGACCCACTCCGTTGGTTACTCAATCTGAATGAAAATATCAAAGGCTTCCAATATGGTCTGCATACAATTAAAACAGCTGTGTATGCAGAAGATGTTTTCATCTCATGACATCGCTACTGCCATTCCTGCTATCTCTAATACCATTAATGAGTTTTCACAAGTTTCAGGATATACTCTGAACAGAGATAAGATGGAAATGTTCCCTCTTAATGCGTCGTGTTTCCCTTCTCACATGGGTGAGGCCGGCTTTAAATGGCAGTCGACTTGAATTAAATACTTAGGAATTTGGTTTCGTAATATTCTTTTAGATACTATTATTATTATTATTATTATTATGCTGTTTTATTACGCACTCTATTTCTACCGGAGTATCCTGGCGTGGAGTGAAGAAGAGAAAAGCTGCCTTGAAAGAGATCAGTATAAAGAAAACTAATAGGCAATCCTAAACAAGTGAGTTTTCAAAGCTTTTTTAAATGGACCAAAATTTGGGATAGATCGTAGGAACAGAGGAAGTCTGTTCCAAGCGGAGGCTGCACGGACAGCAATTGACTGTCCTCCTAACCGTGAGCGACGAAAGCGCGGAACCAACATCAGATTTTGATCAGCAGAGCGCAGAGGTCTGTTGGGGGAATAGCGACTGAACCTTTTCCTCAAATAGGCAGGAGGACCCAGCCCATTAACGGCCTTAAAGGCCAGTGTCAATATTTTAAAGGTAATCCGTTGTGGCACTGGCAGCCAGTGCAATTGCTGCAGATAGCCTCCTACACTCACCCGATTAGGGATATTGCATAAGAGTCTGGCCGTAGCATTTTGAATAACCTGGAGGCGTCCCACCAAGAAAGCAGGGGACCCACTTAGCAGGGCATTGGCATAGTCCAGGCGAAAGAGTATTAAAGCTCTCGCAACGGACTCTCTTGCTAAAGTGGGGAGATATGGAAAAAACTTCCGCATTGCCTTGAGGGTACCAAAACAGCCTCCTGTCAGTTTTTTAATGTGAGCCTCAAAACAAAGATCTTCCCCAAACCAAACTCCTAAATTCTTGGCAGGGATGTTAACTGAGCAAGGTAAAGGGAAGCCCACCGGCCAAAGCAGTTCTCTGAAATTAGGGGGAAATTTTCCATAGAGCAGAATCTCAGTCTTATTCTCATTACATTTCAATTGGGAGGCAGCTAACCAATTAAAGACTGAGGAAAGGCAAGCAGAAATGACCTCAGTACCCAGCTCTACGCCAGGCCACGTAAACAGTAGCTGTGTGGCATCGGCATAGGCTATAATTTTGGCCCCAAGTTGTTCGGCCATCAAAATCAAGGGGGTCAGATAAATATTAAAAAGTAAGGGGCTCAAAATGGAGCCCTGAGGGACCCCCGCCGAGAGGGGCTTAGCTGTGGATGAAAAGGGAGGGAGCCACACCTGCTGAGACCTAGCCAAGAGAAAAGAGCTCACCCATTCCAGGGCTGAGCCCGTGACCCCAATATCAGCCAACCGAGTGAGTAAGTGCTGATGCGGTACCGTGTCGAACGAGGCAGAGAGGTCCAATAAAATTAGAGCCGCTCTGCCGCCACTGTCCAGAGCTTCTCTGATAGCTTCAGAGTTTTCAACCAATGCTGATTCCGTGCTGTGAGCAGCATTAAAACCAGATTGGGCAGAATGAAGAGCCCCCTCTGATTCAACAAATGCACTCAATTGCCGGAACACCATTTTCTCCCCAATTTTTGCCATAGCTGGAAGTAATGAGATAGGCCGATAGTTGCCCGGCATTGTTGGCTCAGCGCCTGTTTTTTTAGAAAAGGGTGCAGTTTGGCCTGTTTCCACTCTTTGGGTACCTTGGCTGACGTGAAGGAGAGCCTCACAATATGAGAAATTTCCTGACTAACCACCTCAGCAACGCCAGCCAACACCCGAGCTGGGCAAGGGTCAGTAGGAGACCCCGACTTCAAAGATTTAACCACAGCTAAGGTGTCCTCAACTGATGGTGGCACAAACGCCGCCAACCTTAGGGAGGACGGTCCCAGTGGAAGGGAGGCATCATACATGGTGTTATCAATGCTGATTGCTCTAAGCCTAGACTGGATCAAAGCTATTTCTTCTGCACAGGAAGAAAGAAACATTTTTACAATTGAAAAGATCTCCCGACTGTTATTGTTCGCCTTGTCAATCCTATTAGCAAAGTACTCACATTTTGCTGTTTTAACGCAAACATAGTATTTCCTCTGTGCCACACGTAATGCCTCTTTGGCCAGGGGGCAATATGCTCGATGCCAGGTCCGTTCTAATTTTTTGCAAGCCAATTTAAGTGTGCGCAATTCAGGGGAAAACCAGGGTTGAGAAGGAATGGATCGGGTTCTGCGCGTGTCATACCCTTTGGAGGAACAATCCACCTCCTCTGCCACCCATGCATTGAAAGTCATAACCGCATTGTCCAACTCATTGCCCAACACGGGCCGACTCTGATTCAAGGAAGCAGTCAGAGTATGCAAGTTAATCTTCTGGGGGCACACAGTCTTAGCGGCATTGGAAGAAGTTTTCTCGGTATTCCACGTAAATCTAATCAGCCGATGATCCGACCATGTAAGAGCTCGAGGAACCTCCACCCTCAGAGGAAAATTCGAACAAATAACATCCAAAGTATGACCCCCGGAGTGAGTTGGCCCAAAGACCCATTGATCAAGAAGGGCCAAGCCAAGAGATTCCAGCATAAGTTTACACTCAGGGAGCTCGACAAGCTCAGCATGAATGTTAAAATCGCCCAACAACAGAAAGCGAGGAAACCTCAACGCACGGGGAACCATAACCTCCAGCAAAGCTTTGAGAAAAGGCCTCAAAGGCCCCGGTGGTCGATAAATTAAAGTGCCCCCTAAAGTGAAATGGGGAGAGAGGATCAAGGAGAAGTTTAAGATTTCCCCGTCTCCTATCTCGTCAGGGGAATCTATGCGAAGAACCCAAGTTTCTTTCAAGATACTTGCTAACCCCCCTCCCCTTCCTAGTGCTCTGTCTTTCCTGCAAATCTTAAAACCTCTGGGAATAGCCAGCTTGATGTCCAGAGCACTGGCGCTGTTAAGCCAGGTTTCAGTAACAAACAGAATGTCCAAAGAGCCCTCCACCAAAAGTTCAAATATATCCGCAGCATGCTTGCTCATCGATCGAGCATTAACCAAGGCCGCTGAGATAGAGTGAGAGACACTCGAGAGGGGAGGTTGACCAGTCAGTGTAGCAAGAAAACAACTAAAGGGTTTGGCTAAAGCGCAGTAAGGCTGCGTCGGATATCAGTATAAACAAACAAGTTGCCAGTACTGCTCAATCGATCAACTAATTTCACATGCACAACGACTTCAAACTGTTGCTGCATATATATAGACACATAAATGTCAGACTTAATCTTTTTTATTTTTTTGACACTTTCATGAATTTTTAATACATTTTTACACAAGAACAGGGTATTTTCAAATTTTGTCAGGGCGGAGGGAGAGTGGAATGTCTTAAAAACTGTTTTATATGAAAGTAGTATGTAAAGGAAAGGAATGTACCAAAGTGGATGGGAGAATGAACCTCAATCACACAAACTCATTTAAACATCAACATTCATTTCGTGAAAAGCTTGCAAACACTTCTTACTCACTCAAACATACATACAAGTGAAGAAAAATAAAAATAAAGGTGAGAATCAGTGTGAAGATACCCTCATCTAGACACAGGGGAATCTATTATAGTTGTGAATGATGGGGTATTAATGAGATGATTTCACAAACATTTTTTTACAAATGACAACGAATGGTACAAAAAACAGGCCGTCAGAAGGATTTTTAGACACTCTGAACGTTTTTACAAATAATGATAGCATATGATAGGCCTGAACACAAAAGACAGGTGCGACGCATTTCGAAACTCCTTAGTGGCAGGGCTTCTCATCAGGACCTTGGGGGATTCACTCCTGAAAAAAGACAAAAAATATTCCTTACTAGCCTCACTCCCGAGTTGAACTGTCAACTTCAAAAAGACCAGCAAGACTTAAAATGTTACCTTAAATTCTTTCCATCAAAAAATGGTTCAGCTCGCATTCCTGTGTTTCTGCAAAGCGGAATTGGTAATGTCTGATATTGAGCCCCAATCGTGGACTATTGGTAAAAGAAGAGGGAATGATATGTTTGCATCCGTATTTGTGTTGAAACAATCCTAAAGTGAAAACAGTAACCAAACAATCAAATGGGAGTCAGGCAATTACCTTAACAAAATAGGGGGTCTTCCTTTTCCAACAATCTCTTCTGTTGTCGTTATGTTGTTTTCGACGGATCGTGTTAAACTTGGTTATGAGTTCCAGGGAACCAGATCCTATTAATTGGAAAGAGACGGGTCACTAAAGAACGTACTCCCGGATACTAGATGTTCTAATGCGGTTCGAGCGTGCTTAACATGAAAGGAATGGCATAAATCCCTTAACGCGAGACAATCCGTTATTTGGCACGAGGAGAAATGGATATCTCCAATATCACATGAGGGGCTCCCTCCTAGCCCGTGTCTATAGTCTCGGCGTGTTGTTTGGCTTACCTCAATCAGGTAACGAGTCTCCTCTCCGAGTCGCGGCGTCTGTCAATGAACCGTCGCGCTGCATTGAACGTCAGTGGCGGCTTGTAATATGTGACGTGAATGGTGCCCCGCGGCTTTATGGGAATTGTGGTTCCTTCGAGATTGGGTGGACTGGCGTGTGCTCTGACACAATTAAACGGTGCAAGCTGCGTTTGTTGACCAATTGTATCCTTAAATTGTATATATAGTACAAAAGAGTGGCGAAAGTTGGAAAAGATTTTTTGTATACTGCAGACGTAAACCCATTGAAACTTAACTGTACAGGACGCTTGTTCAAAAATAACCTATGATGGTATTTAAAGGTGAAATTATTCAGACATCTCATTTAGTCCTGTGACTGCCGAGTTATATTTGAGAATGAGCAATGCTTCTCGAGATGATAATTTTGCCTCCAGGTCACCTCCTCTTGGATCAGGGTCAACCTTGGAAATGACTGTCCATTTCAAGTAATTTTCAGTGTGAGAATGGTTAATCCAATGTTGCACTAGTGGTGCGGTGAGGACAGCTCTTTTAATTTGCGATCTATGTTGGTTTATTCGCTGTCTGACTTCTTGGCTCTTTTTTCCTATATAGAGCCTATTGCATGGGCATATGATACCATAAATTACATATTTTGTATTGCAATTCGAAAATCTAGAATGTTTCCAGCTGATGCCGTTATGCTGAAAAAGTTCTCCTTCCATTGTGAGAGGACAAGACACACATGTACCACATTGATGGTGACCTGTGATGGGTGGAAGATTCAAATAGTCTCTGAGAGATTGTGATTTTTGTTTTGGCATTGCTGCTCTGACTATGTGATTGGCCACACTTCTGTCCTTTTTAAAGGCAAATAGTGGTGTTTCTACTAGTCGTGCATCCAAACCTTTTACCAAATGCCAGTTTTTACAGATTTCCTTCTTAAGCCAGTTTGACGTTGGGCAAAATGTGGACACACAGACTATTCTGTTTTGGTCATTCTTTTCTTTCTTTGTCAGGAGGGTCTCTCTGGGAGTCCACCACGCCTGTTTGAGCGCACGTTTCAATAGTTTAGCTGGATATCCTCGAAATAGTAGTCTTTCTCTTAGGGCATTGGCGTGAAACATGTATTCATCTTTGAACGTGCAGTTTCTGCGGATTCGCAAAAATTGACCCAGTGGTAAGTTTTCTCTCAGGCTTCTTGGATGATAACTTGAGAAATGTAACGCATTGTTTCGGTCCGTCTCTTTTTTATATAAAGTTGTTACCAAGACTCCATCTGTGCAGTACACTTCCACGTCCAGAAAAGATAATCTGGATTTAGAATACTGTACACTGAATTTAATGTTTTCCGTCCGATTGTTCAGCCATTCGTGGAACTTCAGTAATTGTTCCTCTGTTCCTGACCAAGTGAAAAAAATGTCATCAATGTATCAGAGCCATCCTCCGATCGATTGTGAAAACGGATTGTTTGCATAGATGAATTTGTCCTCAAATTTGCTCATAAATAGCACGGCCAATTCTGGGGCAAAGGGACAGCCCATCGCTACTCCGCGAATTTGGAAGTAAAAATCATCCTGGAATTTGAAGAAATTCTTTTTAAGGGCAAGTTTTGACAAGTCAAGAATGAATTTCGTAGGTATCTTCATAGGTCTTTCTCTCATATTTAGAAAAAATCTCAGAACCTCCAGTCCCTCCTCTTGGGGTATCTGGGTATATAGTGATGTGATGTCCATGCTTACTAGAAAGTCCTCATTTTCTTGGAATGGTAAATCAGCAAGCTTATTAATGAAGTCAGTAGTGTCTTGTAGAAATGATTTCACTTCACTCATAAATGGCTTCAAGAAAAAGTCTATACATTTTGAAACCGGTTCAAAAAGTGAATCACACCCAGAGACGATAGGTCTCCCAGGTGGTTTATTTTCATCTTTGTGGATCTTTGGTAAGGCATAGAATAGCGGAACCCGCGGATGTTTATTTTTTAGAAAAGCTGTTTCTTTTTTACCAAGGAATCCTTGTTCAGATGCTTGATCTATGATGGTGAATAGTTCTCTTTGTAGTTCCTGAGTGGGATCTCTCTCTAATTTTCTGTAGCAGTCTATATCCGATAGTTGTTTCTCAATCTCAGATGTATAGGCATTGACTCCCCAGATGATAATGGAGCCGCCCTTATCGGCTTGTTTGATTATTATATCTTTATTGTTGGCAAGGGTTTGCAGGGCTTCTTTTTGTCTGAAAAGGCATGTTGAATTTATAGAAGGACCTCCCGCCCCAAGCTAGACTGCTGCCACAGGTTCAGGACTACTAGTAAGATGGCCGCCCGCCCTCCACTCAAACGGCACAGCAGCCGCGGTGGAACGGGGCAGGGAAGGCTCACCTCACCCTATGAAAAATGACCGGGTAGGTCGTAGCGCCCCCAAGTAATTAATACAGGTTTTAAAATGTCATCTTAAGAAAATACACAGACTCGAGATCGCGAGTCTCCAAATGTGCAAAGTAGTGCAAAGCAAGTCTAAAAAATATCACAGGTCAATATGCAGAGTAAAATATTTAAAATAGCGAAATTATGGCCACAAAGCAAAGCGGGTCAGCATGGGAGCTGCCACCAATCCACACTCGCCGCAAAGACCTCTGCCCACAGCTGATTTTATAGAAGGACCTCCCTCCCCCAGCTAGACCGCTGCCACAGGTTCAGCCGGGGTGCAGGACTACTAGTAAGATGGCGGCCCGCCCTCCACTCAAACGGCACCGGAGCAGCGGTGGAACGGGGCAGGGAAGGCTCACCTCACCCTAGGAAAATGACCGGGTAGGTTGTAGCGCCCCCAAGTAATTAATACAGGTTTTAACATTTCAGCTCAAGAAAATACACAGACTTGAGATTGCAAGTCTCCAAATGTGCAAAGTAGTGCAAAGCAAGTCTAAAATATAACACAGGTCAATATGCAGAGTAAAATTTCTCATAATGAATCTCATATACTAGTGAAGGTTAAAGATCTCTTATCCTCCTGATCTCCGAAATACATCTCCTGGTGGGGACGACTTCAAACTCATAAGATGATGATAACCCCGAATATTAATTTCTTATCCTCCATGCTGCCTGTGAAGCTCTCCTCATCCTTTTTCCGTGAGATTGATTTGCTTACGTCAATATTTTTACGGAGTGATAAGCGTGCTAGAATTGCATATAAACATCTTAGAAAACCGGCTGTTTTGGGTACCCCCCACGAATATATATTGAACGTGAGCTGTGTACACCTCTTTCTACACCTTTCAATCCGTAATATTTCGGACGCAATTTGTGCTCTAAAATGTATTGATAAAAATGTCTCCAAGCCCATTCATAAATCGAGATGGTCTTCATTATGGTATAATCCTAAAATTGTTACTGATATTGATCCTGTTACGATGGCTTCCTGGGCTAATAGAGGTCTGACGTTGGTCAAACATCTTTATGATTCCAATCATGACCCTCTTGCCTCGAAGATATACACATTTTTATCTGCACCAGCTTCCTCTCAGGCAACTATTGCCAAAGATAAATGGTCCCATCATTTTGATAGTGATATTTTCAAACATATCCTTCAAGAGTCATGGCAATTAATTGGGAAGGCTTCATTACAGAATAAGATTGCTCCTTCTCTTATGCAATCTAAATTATTTTCTATGAATCTCCTGCATTGGACACCTGCTAGCTTATACAAGATGAAACTAAGGGACAATGATCGTTGTTGGAATTGCAATTTGGTCTCAGGCACTCACAAGCATATGTTTTTTGAATGTTCGTTACTACATTCCTTTTGGGATTTGATTCAGAAACATCTTTCACTACTCTTTGATACTTCAGTGGAGCTCTCGTTACCTATTTGGTCCTTGGGCTGCATGCACTCCTCTCCCCTTGGACGATATTGATATGCAGTTGTTAGATCTCCTCATGTCCATTACTGTTAAAATTATTTTAACCGAGTGGAAATCCTTTTATCTCCGGTCCTATCATACTTGGTGGGCCTGGGTATCATTTCTTCGTGGGTCTCCTACTTCTGTTGAAGAGAAACATTGAACTCCTTCCATCTCTAATACTATTTGAAGGTCTTTAAATAAGTATATGAAACTGTCCTCGCAACGTTTGGTAGCCCAATATCCTTTTGTCTCTACTTCTTAATTTATTTTTTCCACTGCAGCGGGTGCCCCCATCTATCAGTTATCACTTATTTATTTATCTATCTAATTATTCATCTAGCCAGTTACCTATCATTTTATTTATCTATAGATCGTCCCCTCTTTCTCTTCTCTCCTGCTTTCTCTGTTCTTCCTTCTTTCTATACTATCTTTTTCTCCTCCTCTCCTTCTCCTTCTGATATTTTTTGAAGTATGTGCAATACAGCAATTTTTTTGTTATCTTGCTAATATGGAATATGTTTTATATTATATACTCTGATTTAGTATTATTTGTGATTTTGTTATTCTTCGGACATGGATTCTATATTAGTGTTTATATTCCCCAATTTTTTTACATTATGTATTGATTACTTTGCCCTGATGTATTACATTTTATTATAATTGTATGAATTTTTACTTTTTAAAAATAATAAAGATATTGAACAAAAAAAGTCTGATACAAAGCTGTTTCCCGCATTCATTACTCTTTTTGTGAAAATATATTTTTTACTTTTACTCAAATCTCATGTATAGACCTCGATACCTAGGCAAACAACTGAAGTGACAAATGCAATGTTTGCACTCTGCATGTCTTGCTTGTACTTATCTGGAACATTTCCTTGTCACTTTCCCTCTGTGTAGTCACCTTTCAATATTTTCACCCAGGTCCTGTCATCACTGTTTTAGCAGGCTTTTTCTCAGCAACAGTTTCAGAATTGGCTCCAAGCTCTGGGTATCCTCAAGAAATGTATGACAGCATTTTGTAGGCAGTAATTATCACTACCAACACAATCTGACAGCGCTGCAATCAGAATTTATCTTTTAGGATGATTGTGCCCTCAAAAAACAGGGCATGACGTTGATTTTTGTGCTTACCACATATATTCTTTTTATTAAATGGATTGGATGGATTTGACCTGCCGAAATGTCTATGGGGATGCAGATTATATTGTATCTGGTAGTTACCAGGTTCGATAAAATTTGCATAACTCATAATTATGATATTTATGCTAGTAGAAGGTACTGCATATATCAGAGTAATATGGGGCACACCTAATGTCCAGTAGCAGAGAAAACCTGATAAACACGCTCTCAAAAACTGAAAGCAGTACTCCGGTACCAACCTAACTCCCAGCCTGAGATCCTTGACCATGTTGCCAAGTCTACGTGGTTTACTGGTTCCCAATGCTTTACTGAAGTTTAACAGATTACAGTCCTGGCTCTCGCTTGATCTAACACTCTGGAGATTAACTGTAAAGAACATGTTACATGGGAATCTCCAACCCGCTCTGTGCAAGGTGTTGGGCAAGGTTTCCTAAATGAGAAATTCCATAAAATGAGCCACCACTGATTTAAGGTGACTGGGCTTTAGGGGTGTTCTACCACATTATCACATTTTAATATTGTCCTGCCAGTAACTATTTCTGTCCTTGATATTGCTATTTACAACATCTCTAGGTGAGAACTTTCTCTCTCTGCAAGCATTTCTTTATTGTATTGTATTGTATTGTAATTGCATTTATATAGCATTTTTACCACTGACAAAGCGTTAAAGCACTTTATTGGAAAGTAGCACGCTACTCTGGAAGCCATAAAAGATTAGTGGTAAATTAGTATTGTTAAATATGAAAGTAATTTGAGTGGTGTATATGTTAGTCAGTTATTTGGATTGAGAAGGATAGTTTAGGGATAGAAGAGGACAAAGGTATAGCACTTGCTACCTCTGATAAGATTTCAAAGCGCTTTTTTGGTGAGCAGCACGCTACTATAGAATCCATAAAGGATTAGTGTTGAATTAGTATAGTGAAAATATGAAAGTAATTTGAGTGGTGGACTTAAGCTTCTTCTGTTTCTGTAGAACGTATATTCCATTCCATTGTCTTACACCTTTAGGCTCCTTTTAAGTCAGAAGAATTTTTTTTTCATTCCAGTGGGTTGCACACTTTTTGCTTTGCCGATTCTCAGAAGTTTCTATATATTATGTGTTTTGTAATGGTATGTTACTTGAAAATTTGTATTGCACACTTCCATCATTGGTATGGCCTCAGAGGGCCTTATTCACGGAACTAACTTACAACAAAATCCTAAACTTACTACTTTTGGTATTCACAGAAGGCATGTAGTAGTCTTAAATTAGAATTTTGTCTCAAATTAGGATTTTGTCTCAAATTAGGATTTTATCTTAAATTTGGATTTTGTCTTAAGTTAAGATTTTGTCCTAAGTTAGGATTTTGTTTTTAGTTAGGATTTTGTCTTAAGTCTTTTAAGTTAGGATTTTGTCTTAAATTAGGATTTCCCTGCTGGAGAGAATAGGAGCACTGAGAAGGGTGTCCCCCTCAAAGGCGCCAGGTCTAGATAAGATAACGGGGGACCTATTATGCAGTGAACCTAACATTTCGGCCCCTTACTTATTGACCGTGTATAATGCCATCCTACGTGGAATGTCGATTCCCCCGTCTTGGCTGGGGGCGGAGATTATTCCAATTTATAAAAAGGGCTCACCACTCCTCCCTGCCAACTATCGTACAACAAGCTTAGTAGATGTAACTCAAAAAGTATAAGCAAGAGTGCTATTGGATCGAATGGAAAGCTGGAAGGAGGAGCATTCTATACTTAGTTCCTACTAAGCGGGCTTTAGAGCCAAGATGTCCACAATAGATCAGATACTCAGGTTGCAACTTCTGTACTGGAAGACTGTGCTTATGGAGGGAGGCAGCCTATATCTGATCTTTGTGGACCCAAAATCAGCCTGGTCCCTAGGAAAAAATTGTTGTCCATTTTGTGAGACTTGGGGATTCCCCCATACACCTGCTATCAGATAAAACAGCTCCATGAAAACAACTATGCCCAAGTTAGGTATGGTAAAAATGGTGCGCTTACCGACCCCATCCCAATAGACAGAGGGATAAGGCAAGGATGTGTCCTGGTCCGACCCTCTTCTGATTATTTATTAATGGTCTGGTGGAGGCTCTGAATGCTGGGAGGGATATAGATGCCCCTAGGCTTGCGAAGAACAGGGTCCCGGCTCTGATGTTCGCCGATGATACCCTCTTATTATCCAAGTCCCCAATGGGAATATAGAGGGCCTTGGATATTTTTCATCTATTTTGTAAAAGTAGGGGTTTGGAAATTAATTCATTAAAGACAAAATTCATGGTTTTTAATGGAGGCAACACTACGCGACCAAACCCTCTTTTAGATTGGAAACCATTAGAGAAAGTGTCTGTTTTTGATTATTTAGGCCTAACACTTACAGACCAAATGGAGTGGACTGCACAAATTAAAAAGGCAAGTTTAAAGCTGGCACAGACAGCTGGGGGGATAGCCAAGATGTCTGGGAAGTGCATACATAAAATGGCTGGTCCATCAATGGAAATTTATAAGGCCCAGGGTAGGGGAGCAGCCTTATATGGGGCAGAAATTCGGGGTCATTGAGTAAGTGGTCATTTATCCAAACATGAGAACTCTTTTATTAGGCAGCTTCTAGGTCTCCCTAAAAGCACACCTTTAATGCCGCTTCGTATGGACCTTGGAGTCAACCCAATTGCAGAGGAAGTTGCCCTAAGGCCTCCTCTCTACTGGAGACATACCTGGAGTACTCCAGAACTTGAGTCCTTCAGACAAGAGCTGAAAAAGGTTGTAAACTTACAGAGAGTTGATAAAATCCCCTGGCTGTCCTACATTAAAAACACCTTGGCTGCTATGAGGATGGGAGACCTATGGACTAGCGCTGAAGAAACTAGCATGACAACTCTCAGGAAGGCCCTGTCAAAGATCTTTAGAGAATGTAAACTTAATTAGATAAAGGTCAATTCTGACACGGGCGTACTGACCCTATCTTTTTTAGAGGTAAAAGACCAATACAAGCTGCAATCTGTTCTTGATGTCACATAAACCCCCTTGCAAAAAAAAGGACCTTCAATTCAGGTAGGGTGTACTACCATTACGCGTATTCACAAGTAACTGGGGAAATACTTTGACTCAGGACTGTCCATTCTGTGCAGATAAACCGGAAACAGACCAACATGTTTTATTCGTCTGCCTGGCTTACATGCTAGACACCGATGGTTACAACAAGTGTGTCGGAACCTTGGGACAAAGTATTGCGCGGAGGCCTATAGGATCCTAAAATATGATACCAGTCTGCCCATACTGTACTCAGTTACTTATTACTTATTTTCTATGTGGTGTGTACGGTCATCTATTTTAAAGTCTTGGTCTATTTGATAATTTTATTCTTTAAACATAAACAAAATGTATTAACACTTTTTTAACTATCTTTTTAAATGTTTTAAAAATATTAACTCTGAACTACCTCCTTTTTACATTTAGAACCCTTCTTTCTCTTAATGTTGCAATGCACGCGCACTTTACCTTTGCAAGAATCATATGTGCAAATTATGCTGTAATACTTTTTTTAATGTGCTTTTATGACCATGAAGGACGAAATAAAGAATTTTTTAATTGAATTGAAAATACCCTCTTGTGTCACTTGTAGATGTGTTTTCATATATTTCAGAATATTTTGCCAGAACAGTTTCTACCACCTCTCTTGAGTACCACTTTGCATTATCCCTTTATGATTTTAACTACTTGCTTGGAATAAAGCTTTGGTGTCTAAGTCAATGGCTTTTATAATTTGAGTTGTATAACAAGAAAGATTTACTACAAGAATATCAAGTCCATCTTCTGTTTTGGGCCCTTTCCTGTAATGGTTACTAGGTCTCCCCACACAAGTGATGCACTATTTTTATCAGGAGACTTGGGAGAATGTTGGGTGGTAGGAAGTTTGTGGCGCCCCCCAGATTCTAGAACCTTTCATCACAGAAATGTAAGGAAAATGATTTCTGTAGTCAATGTTTGTGGTCTGCAAGGCCTTCACTGGAGACAGTCCCACAAGTGAGATACCATTTGTATCTGAAGACATGTGAAACATAGAATAGTAGAGTATTCAATTCAATTCAAATCAAAAATAGCTTTATTCGATTGTTGAATAGCAATCATAAAAGCCTACAATTAAAATGTCCACATTTCAAGGCAAGATGGCGTCCGGGCGTACGGACGTGTCGGACGTGTGAGCGGACCAATCTCGCTGACCCACAGGGCTCGGATAATGGTTACACTGTCAGCGGCTTAACTGAGCTCTAACAGAGACCGGAGAGAAGTGCTGCTGCGGCTTGGCTACGCCGCGAAACGCAGTGCAGAGGATTTTGCCAGTTTTACGGAGTGAACGCTGATCGTGTGGAAATCGGGATTAAATAAATCAAGAGGAAAAAAATATATATATAACTAATAAATTGGGCACATTGAAACTAGGAAGTATACATTAAGGGGCCGATTATGATCGCGGACGGACTTTTGTCCGTCCGCGATCACTGAGGAGGAGGGACCGTCCGCATGGGCTGCGGCGTTCCCTCCTGTGCGATTAGGATGTGACCGCCACCCTGGCGGTCACATCCTCTATTACTAACATTGCGGCGGGTGCGGCTTCAAGCTGCACCCGCAGCAATGTCCAAAATGCAGGTATTGCATTTGTATGCAGAAAGAGGCAGGCACCGCGCGGTGCCTGCCACTTTCCGCATACAAATGCAGGGGGGTACCATAGGTACCCCCCATGTGCACCCCCCATCCCCCCTTCACCTAGGGGGCCCGCAACGGGCCCCCGCAGTGAAGTTACACATGCTTTTCCACGGCGGAAAAGCCGTCGCGGAAAAGCATGTTTCACATCCCATCCTAATCTGGCTGACGGTGTCTGAGAGACATCGTCACCATATTAGAGCTTTTCCACCGCGGTTGTAAGCCAACTGCGGCGGAAAAGCAGCGGACGGAAACCAGGACCCACCAGCCATCCTAATGTGGCGGTGGGTCTTTGGTGGGTCCGCAGCGGATTTTCCCCATCCTCCGGGCCGGCGGTGGCTTCCGCCGGCCCAGAGGATGCGGAAAATCCGCTATCCTAATAAGCCCCTAAGTGTGTACCCGGCGCAAGCGAAGCGGAGGAGGAAGAGAACGCCGGTGTTTGAAGTGGTCAGCGCCTTGGTTAAATTCCGCCGCGCGTGGTGGGCGGTAACTCACACAGGTGCTGCGGCTTGGCTTCGCAGTGAATGCTGTATTGAGGATTTGGCAGTCTACGGAGGCAGAGTTACAATGGCCCCGAAAGGTGCTCGCAGCAAACGAGTGCAGGAAGCAACCTCAAACATAAATGCAGGTGAGAGAGACTTGAATGGGAGAACTATACAAAATATCGGGGGGGGCAGCCCAGGAGAAGACCGCAGAGACTCCTAAGAAAATCAAGCCCTCGATCCCTGCTGTGTTTTCTGCCGTGGAGGAAAAGCGTAAGGGAAAGATACCCAGTGAACAAACACCTCAAGTAGAAAGTTGTATGATAGAGCCCTCAGTAGCAGAGGGTGCAAAGGAGCAGCGTGTGTTCACGGATAGAGCTAATAACTTGTCAGGTGCTAAAGAGGTAACTTCGGGCACTAAGACTAAGACTATATTACCAGAAATATTGCCTCGGCAACAAGACTTTGCTACCTCTCGGGTTACTTTATCTTGCACCAATGCTGATGCTGATGCTGATGTCTCTGCCGATAGGGGTGAATGCAGTGCCAAAATATTGGAGAGCAATGCTACAGATCTCCCAGATGGTTCAACTATGCTGGAAAAGTTTTTAGCATCGGAGCAGCGGGCAGGCAACGAAGCAGAATCGGGTGATTTCTATTCAGTATCAGAAAATTCAGCTTCGTCGTGTGAGGATTTAACGACACAATATTCTAAGCAAATGCGTATGGATGAGGTTGAGAGTGATAATGAGTATGAAGAAGGTGCTGAGTATATTGAAGATAGCCCAATCACAGTGAGGGCCGGAGAGGAAGAAGTGTCGATAGTAGAGGGGGCTACAGGAGGGCACCAAGAAAGCTCAATGGAAAATATCACGCTTTCCACGATTTATCAGACAATTTTGAGTCATATGGACAAAACGGAGCAAGACAGTCAGAAAATCCAGAATTCGTGTCGAAAATTGCAAAGTTCAATTCGGAGATTAGCAAAGTCACAATGACCACGGAAACTTTAAACGCTAACAAGGAGGACTTACTCTGGAAAATGGCCGATTTTGAAAATCGGGCTCGGCGCAACAACTTAAGACTCATGCAAATCCCTGAAGGCAAAGAGGGGCAGGATTCACGTAAATTTATAGTTGAGCTATTTCAAAAAGCATTTCCTGATTTGAATAAATGGGATTGGGAGCGAGAGGTCGAGCGGGCCCACCGAGTTCCCTTTAATATTCGCCTAAGTGTAGGGCAAAGTGAAGTGAAACCTAGATCTTTTCTTGTGGCTTTCAATAGCTTCCGTGCCAGAGAGGATATATATATGCATACTCGACCAAACAGTAAAAAAATGGGTGAAGGATTTACTTTTTTTGCTACACCGGATTATAGCAAATATACAATGGACAATCGCTGGCAATTGCGACAACTCGTCGATCAATTTCAAAGAAAGGGGGCACAAGCTTACATCATGAACCCAGCAAAACTTAAGGTGATCTATAAGGAGAATGCCCGGTTCTTTACTAGCGTGGCAGCCGCAAAGGATTATTTGCAGTCTATTAATGATGTCTAGAATTTGAAGGAAAGTTGCACCTTATATAGAAACAGGATAGCTGAATGTCATTATGGACAATAGAGTCTTTATATTTTGTCCTTTTTCTTTCTTCTTTAAATTATTGCACTAATGTTTGAAGCAATGTATGCTGATAGAAAGCTAAATGTAAGTAGGAAAAATTAGTATTGTGGTTAGTCCTGTGGGGGAACGACAGAGGGGGCGGTAAGCTCAACTCCATCATCAGGACCAAGAGTCCTAAAGCCTTGGTAAAGGGGGGGTGTGGTGGGGAAAGGGGGTGGTTGCTAGGAGGGGGGGGTTGGGGGTGGAAGGTACAGGGGGTAAAAGGGTTAAAAACCACGGTTGTATCAGGTGACGATACTAAGAAAAGGATATATTGTCGATATATAGTTTTCAGGTTAAGGTCTGCATTTAAATCAAGAGATAATTTTATGCTCAGATTAAAAAAGTTTGGAGTAATTTAGAATTAACATCTCATGTCTCGAAATATTAGAATCTGCTCCTTTAACGTGTCGGGTCTTAATAATTTCAATAAAAGGAGGAGAATAGCCTCTGAAATTCGCTTTATCCAACCAGACATCCTCTGCTTACAAGGGACGCACCTACCAAGGGATAAATGGATGCTTATAACAGATTTAGGTTATACTTTAATTGCTGCCTCTCAACAAACTAATATGACCAAAGGGGTAATGATTCTTTCCAAACCGCGACTCTGTCCTGTTACCCGTAGTTTGACTGATAAAGGGGGGAGATGGGTCATATTGGAATTAAAGATTGGGGGGACACAATTTACATTATGTTCAATTTATGGGTCTGGTGTGAAGAAATAGCGCGGAAATATCTTGTAAATAGAAGACATGCTCACGAATATGGGGAAGCAATTGGCCGAACTTTAGCGTTAAGATTAAAAATGAAGGAGTCTTCCCGTTTAATCCCCAGATTACAAGATCAAAATGGGTTTGTATATGAAGAACCTGGCAAAATACTTGAAATTTTCCAGCAGTTTTACTCGGTATTATATACTCATCAGCCGTATACAGGAGAAAGTTCTGTATGGGAAGATGGTGTTAACAATAAATTGTCAGATAGTGAGAGAGAGATTTTAGATACCCCATTCTCTATGGAAGAATTAGAGCTTGCTGTTAAAACTTTAGCTAATGGAAGGCGGCAGGCCCAGATGTTATACCTGGAGAAGTATATAAGTGCTTTTTTGAATCATTAAAATATCTTATGTTGAAAACTTTTAGAAAGGCACAAACAGGGAAAGCACCACAAACCTGGAATGATGCTTCAATAGTGGTGTTTATTAAAAAAGGGAAACCTCCTGAATTACCTGGGTCCTATCGCCCAATATCTTTACTTAATTGTGATAGTAAGGTATATTCTAAAATGATTGCGAACCGCATATCTAAAGTAATTACACCACTTGTGTCAATAAATCAACATGGATTTATTCCAAATAGAGGCACTGTTACGCATATCAATAAGGTTATTACTTTATTTGATATAGCACAGGTAGAAAATAGAGACTTGGCATTGATATTACTAGACGCCGAAAAGGCATTTGACCATGTAGAGTGGCAATATCTGTGGGATACGATGACAAAGATGGGATTTGGAAAGGATTTCATGATAGCAATTCAGGTTTTATATAAATCACCGAATGCGAGAATAGTGGTTATGTGCAGGAGATCGGAGAAGATTTTAATAACTAGAGGGACACGACAAGATTGCCCGTGTTCCCCACTCCTTTTTGCTTTGTTTATAAACTCATTTATTATTAAATTTGGTCAATAATATTGTTAAAAATATAGCACACTCAGTATTCGCATATGCGGATGACATTGCCATTACTACGGCTGACCCCGCGGGAGCAATTGAAGAGATCGAACGTCTAGCCAGTGATTTTGGGGCTATTTCGGGATATAAGTTAAATTCATCAAAAACTCAAGTGTTATGTACAAAGAATATACAATTTAATGATCTTAGGGTTACATCCGAAGTTACCTATCTTGGCATTAAAATTAAAAACGAGATGCAAGAGTTAATAGATACTAATTGGGAAGAGACGGTACAGCAAATAAAACGATCATTTGATAGGTGGGGACGGTTACAGCTATCTATAATAGGTAGAGGGAATATCATCAAAATGAAGGTTTTAGCCAAGATATTATATTTATTTCGTAGTATTCCATTGGAATTCCCATTGAAGTCTATACAACAACTTCAGTCATTATGCTAAAAAATTTTATGGGCTCCGGGCAAAACTAGACGGGCTATGAAATGGATGACGATGCCGATTGAAAGGGGCGGGCGTGGGAAACCGGACTTTATATTTTATTATTATGTATGTTTTCTGCAAAGAATGAGATTTATGTTGACAGGGAAGCAAATTGATGAATTAGCGGAAGCTCCTTCGATATTTTTTTGTTATTGGGGGAACATGCAAAGGGGTGCCTATTTAAAGAGATGGAAGGAAATTATTATAAACATACGCGCTTTAAGGTATTGGATTCTGCCTTTAAAGTATGGAGAAAGGTATCTAAAATCATGAAGTTTGAGAAGATAACATACTATACTCCATTTAATGCAGATAAATTACTTCCTTCGGTTTTTTGGGATGGAGTGGCTAAGGAGTGGTCAAAGAAAGGTATATGTAAAATAGGGAATTTATATGAAACTGATGGGACACTAGCTATATTTGGAACGTTAGCTGTTAAATATGGGTTACCTCAATTTTCTTCAAATTAAACCTGTTCCTAATAAATTAGTAGAAGCAATTCACCTAAGGAAAAGGATTGGTATTTTATATCAGATTCTGATGGAGTGTAGAATGGATGATCTACAGAAATACGATATTTACTGGCAGAACCAACTAGGCGAACCAGAATTTGATGTTCTTGACATTATATTGATGGCCAAGGAGGTTTGTCTTTCGGCTAATTTAAAGACCCAAGTTTACAAGACTTTGTTTAGACTTTCTTATACCCCTAAAAAGATGGCAACTTGGGGCTCATTATATGATGGCAAATGCTTTCGCTGTGGCGGGGCGGATGCAGATATATTGCATATTTTTTTTAATTGTTCTAAATTAATGCACTTTTTAACTAGTATAGAAAGTTTTCTCTCCATGGTTCTTTATAATCCGGTTAAACTATCTCCTGCTCTTATGATATTAGGAGGAGGACAAGCTGTTGGAGAGGGCACAGTACTCTGTAAATATAAATATTTTTTATTTCTTGGCACTACCGTTGCACGTTTATGTATTGCAACTGAATGGTTACAACCGGAAGCACCAACATTTGAATTTTAGAGAGCAAAACTATATAATATATTTGAAATAGAATGGAGTTTGTATGCGTTAAAAGGTGCTAGGAAAAAACGGTTAGGCTTGTTAATTTGGGCTCCCATCAAAAAGTATTTGGAGGAGACATGAATAAGAAATGTCAATGATTGTTTAAATGACAAGAATTACTGGATTTGTATTTCATAAGTGTCAGAATCTATGTATAATAACTGTGTGAACTTAACTGGTTTGTCACTTGATGCAACTGTGGACAAAAAAAAAGAAAAACAATGTCCAAATTTCATTTCATGTTATTAAATCACAAAAGTATAAAAAAGACACATTAAAAAACATATTCAGTATTTCATTATTAACTGGTTTCAGCTCAAATCATCATCACTATACAAAAAGTGCAACGAAGTAACCATGCTTTTCCTCCAACATACCACTTTTTTCAGGAAAGCTGTAGTTAGAACGCCTCTTTCATTATCCAGATATTGTAAACATAATAAAGCTGGGCGACATTGATGTATTCTCATCTGTTTAAAAAAAGGCACCAGTATCCCACGCCTAACAGTAGCATAACATTTACAAAATAAGATAACATGAATGGTGGTTTAGGGAGATACATTATCACAGGGACAAGGCTGGAGATCTCGCAACCAATCATTATTAACTGGAAAACTAACTAATCTATGGAAGATCCCCAGCCTGAAGGGAGTCAGTAACAATCTATCATAATTGCCGGGAACAAAAATCAAATAGGGTTAAATATTAAAAGTGGCTAATAACGTTTGATGTTGCAGGACAGTTGGCTTTATTTTCTCTGTTAACATTCTTAAGTTATCCAACAGTGTCAAGCCCTATTTCCTAAGTTCTTTTCTGGTTTCTGCTGAGATAGTAAGAGGATTCAGAAAGTATTCTGGTTTGCCAAGATCCTTACAAAATTTATACACGTATCTCAACCAGGGAATCCTCATTGCTCCTTCCAGTTTCAAAATATCTGAAAGGATATCCCTATTCAGCGTTGTTTCCTCTTTTGTCCACAGCCTGTGACATAATAGCACAGGCTCAAGCTTAATTAAATCAGATATGAATGGAAGGCCAAATTCTGCATGGCAGATATACCCTGAGGTAATGCTTGGGACAGCTAAGATATATTTTAAAATGGAGTTTTCGACTTTCTGAATTGGTGTAGAGTCGGCAAACCCCCATACCCCACTCCCATAGATAGAAGCAGATACACATTTTGCCTTGTATATTTTAATTAAATCAACTGGTGGTCTTTTACCCAATTTTTTGGCAAAAATGGTGAGGGCAGAAGTAGAGCGTAATATCGCCAATTTCTTTGCTGCTACAGCTTGGGCCCAATAGTCATTCTGTGCAAACAGTATGCCTAGATAAGAAAATTGTTTGGTGGCCTCAAGCTTCTGTCCTGCAATAAAAACAGCTCTATTAGCCTTAAAACCCCTACCACAGTGCATAATTAATGTTTTGGAGGAGTTTACCCTTAATCCAAGATCTTTCATGAAAAGGGTAAAGCTATCCACCACGCGTTGTAGGCCCACTTGAGTACGTGACATCAGCACGGCATCGTCTGCATACAAAAGAGCTAGAATTAGACGGCCTGATACATACAGGGAATCTAAATTATCTCTGCACAAGGCAGCCTCCAGCCCATTTATATACAAATTAAAAAGGAATGGAGTCAGGACACATCTCTGCCTGACTCCACTCCTAATCGGGACTGCGGCCGTGCGTTCACCCTTCAGACCGTAGCGGACTGGAGCTGAAGCGTCACTATAAAAACGCTTAAGAAAATAAATAATATTTTCATCAACCCCTAAGTCTCCCAGCAAACTCCATAATTTAGAGTGGACCACGCAGTCAAATGCGGCCGAGACGTCCGCAAAAGCTAAAAACAGGTTTCCTTTCTTAGCCCTCCTCTATTTCCCCGCCAGCATTAAGAGATTTAGGCCTTGCTCTACAGTTCCTAGACCGGCCCGGAATCCATATTGTAGATCAGATAGGATGGAATTTTCGTCAGCCCAATCCAGGAGACGTTCCAAGATTATCCGCCCAGCTACCTTTGTAAAAGAATCCAACAAGGAGATCGGTCTATAGCATCCCGGCTCATGTCTATCCTTCTTTTTGAAGATAGGCTCGATAATGGACTCCACTCAGGTAGGTAAGAAACCAGTATTACAGCTTGCATTAAGCACCTGGACCAGAAGAGGAGCCCACAGAGAGACACTTGCCTTAAATATGTCTATGGGGACTCCGTCTGGGCCAGGAGCCTTACCACCCTGGCTAGCATGAAGGGCCCTTTCAACTTCCTCCAAAGTAAACGCCAGGTCCATTGATTTAGAATTACGAATAATGGGACAAGGAGCAAGTGAGGTGTCAGCTCCCTCATAAACCTGAGCAAAATGCTTAATCCATTTCTGGGATACCTATCTCAATTTTAGGACCAGTCTCCTCAACTAGAAAGGGAGTTCTAATAACCTTCCAGAATCCTTCACTATCGTTGTTTACGGAGGCAATGTCCAAAGCCTCCCAAGCCTCTTATTTTATCGTGTTCTTCCTGTCTCTGACCGCTAATTTATATAGATTCCTCAATCTCCTCACCTCAGAAGTACTTCTTGGGTTTTTATGTAATTCTTTCTTTAAGAGTGCGTAAGCTTGGGTGCATCTAGAGTCAAACCATCCTCCCTGAGCTCTGTTATTTTTATGTTGCCTAATAAGGGAATTCCTTATTGTGTTTGTGATTGTTAAAAAAGAGGCTAGAAGAGTTACAGGAGCGGTATCTTTACTCAAGCGCAAACTTTGACATAATTTTACCAATTACTAGTTTAAGTATTTCCGATTGGTCAACCATGGCCCATCGTAAGGAATAACCATTGGTACTACCAATAGATACGTTATCTAGAACTCAATCTCTTTTATTAATACTTATAGTATTCTTCGTTGGCAGTATGATGGCCAGGCAAAGAGGAAAATGATAACTAAGTGGGTTATCAGAGACTTTGAAAGAATGGATTCTATTAGCAAGATTACTAGTAGCAAGAACATAATCAATAGTAGAGCGACAACCCCTACCATTAAATGTTGGAGGGAGGGGGGATGGCAGTGCGCATAATTCGTTTACAAAACCAAGATCAAAACTATTAAGTAATTCCTTTAGTTGTTCACCCAAGTCAGTATGACTGAAATGAGAGGGACACGTACCCTCTTCCCACAATGCGCCGCATCGGTTATCTTCAGCATTTCTACATAATGTACAGTTATAATCACCTGCCAAAACAAGCATCATATCTATCCTCCTACTTTTAACAAGGCAGGACAATGCTTTAGACCTATTATTATTAACATTCCATAGTGCACCCAAAGGGATATTATTATAAAAATTGACCAAAGCAATAGAAGAAACAGCACAAGAAGTTGGTAATAGACATCTTTGACAGGCTCTGTAACCAGTTTTAAATTCAAATTGTTTGAGAGATTTACACTCAGCCCCCCCCCTTGCTCTCCCACTCACGGCCAAAACAGCCGGGGTATGAAACGTCCTATACCCATTTAAATGGACCAATTCCTTGGTCCAAGTTTCCTGAAAACAAAGCACCTCTTGATTTAATTTAGGCATGGTTCCAGGAAACAATGTGGCATAATGAGGATTCAGCAAAAGTTGGGGCAGAAACAGGAATATTAACACCTTCCAATGAAGACCCATTACTTTGCACTATCCGAGAGGTGGCTTCAAGAACAGCCAGCTAATTATTTGTACCCTCAATCCCAACGATCCTGGGCTCCTCCACCCTCTCACTCACTAGATCCCCCTGATTGAGAGTGTTTTTATGCTGACCTGTTTGACTAGGTAACTTAACAAACGTCTCGAACTGCAGTCAGTCATTATTTTCCAAGCCACTCAAAACCTCAAAGTGGTATGATGTCGGTATACGATATCTTGATTGTCTAGCTCCCAGATAATTTTCGGCTAGACGCTGAGGGCTTGGATGCATTACAGGTTCCAAGGGGCGATAAAGGTAGGATAATAATGTCATGAGCATTAACAGGCCCGTTTAAACCCCTCTCAATGATGGTACGTACCAAATGTGGGGCCCTAAAGGTTAAAACAACACAATCATCATTTAAGGATTTGGAGGATGTACCAACCCAGCTAATCCTTCTGGCCATTTTGAAATCAGAGAACAGAGAGTTTTTAAATCCAGTGTTCGAAAACATTCGGAGGTAAAACTGGGACATTAGCCAAGACAACCGTATATGGAGTGGCTTCTGGTGGTAAGTTTAGAATTAGTGAAGGGTTGTATGAATTATCCCTTTGGCCTAGTTGGTTTCGGACATTCTCACTAGCATCGTTACCTCCCCTGTTTGACCCTCCTGGGTTTGCTTCACTGGTTCCGTTTATACGGGCAGGGTTATTATGTTCTAATGTATTATTAACCTCCCTGCTCTTTGATTGTCCGGGATTAGCAGGATCAGAAATCAAGCTCTTGGGATTTTCTGTCATTTTACGGGGGGGGGGGGTGCTAATGCATTGGTAGGAGCCGTCTGGGCGGATTGACAGATGTTATGCATCATCTCCTCCATTTTAGCTACATGGGCTTCAATAATAGTAATTTTTAAGTGCATAGGCTCTAAAAGAGTCGACAACAATGTCTCCATTCTGCCCCAAAAGTTCTCATCCTCTTCCAGTTTACCTGAATTATTTCGCACAGAGTTGCCAATCCTCCTTCCTGGAGGATTGGCAACAGCTTTGCGTTGTTTTGTATTATTTTTACCCTTCACTTTAAGAGGCATTGAGGGGAGTTCCTCATTATATGTGTGATTGTGTTTACATTTCGCCTTCTGTCCTCTAGTTTTTACATGCGGACTTGCAGTGTTATGCCCAGATGATGATACTAAAACAGTGCTCAACGGGGGAACCTAGTCCAACCTGGCCTGGGGAACCAGTAATTAAAGAGGGGGTCTCGTCATTGGCTGTCACATTCGATGCCAATATTGTAGGCGTCAGAGAGAGTCTACTGGGAGGGAGAGGGGGTTCAAGGGACAGTCTTCGCTCAGTAAGCTGAATTTCGTGGATGAGGACGGATTCTGCCCATAACAAAAAAGCATCGAAGTGCCCTGCAACTGACCTGCCTTTAGAAGTATTGTTCTTATTCATACTTTAACCAGTAGTGTATAAGACAACAAACAGTAAATTATACAATACCACAAAACTTGTACAGAGTACTGAGTCCAGCTTCTTAGAAGGATGGCCCAGCCAAGCCTCTTCCGGCCTATGATGGGCGCGGACGGGCCCGCCCATGGCCTGGGCTTTGCGGGACGTGCGCGGATGCCCGAGCGTCCTTTTGTGCGCCTCCTGGTGCTATGTAGTGCCGTCAGCGGCGTGCGCGGCACAGGGGACGCTGGGAGGTGTAGTTCTCCTCCCCTCCGGCGTCCGTCTGCGCTGAAAATGGCCCCCGGTGACTCTCGGTGGTGGCGGCTGCTTGCCCTGAGTGCCCCCAAGGTAAAATGCAGGAAACTGACTCTTGGCGGTGGCGGCAAGTCCAAAACTAGCAAAACGAGAATAGTAGAGTATTTGTTATCAGCAATTGGATTTCACTGTATAAGCCAGTGTGTAAGAAAGAGGAGTTGGCCTAACGGCTAGGGCGGTCGACCTCGAATGTGGGGAACTGGATTCGAGTCTCAGCCATGACGCTGAACATCCTGTGATTCTGGGCATATCACTTAATCTCACCCGCGCCTAACAAAAATGAATGTGTGTCCTCATGTAACGTGACTGGTGCTATGTAAAGCGCTCTGATACCTGATTCGGGTCAAGTTCGCGCTATATAAAACTCTGCAAAAAAAATGCCTTCTGAATCACATGCTAGTTTGAGTACTCATAAATTCAGATATGTACAGAAGTTTTGTGGTGATTCATCAAATGGATGGAAAGGTATTAGGGAACAAAAATTCAAGGAACTACTATCTTCAGGAATTCTAACCAAGGGCCAGATTTACGACCATTTCATTTAGCGCCTCACAATTGGCAACACATTGCGAGTCGCAAATTATGAAGCGCTAAATGAAATGTACAACAGTGTGTTTAACACTGTTTGTGATTTCCAATGGGGTCGCAAATTGTGAGGCTCAATAATATTAATGAGCCTCTCCCAATTTGCAAGCCCATTGGGAATGCCAGCCCTCCCAAGGATTTTGTTGCACAGGAGCGCTTAAGGAAGATGTTTTTTGTTTGGCTTGTTGTGCTTAAGTTTTTTTTGTGAGCCAGAGAGCATGCAAATAAAACTTATGAAGATTAAGTTGTATTCAATGTGTTACGTATTTGTTTATTGGTTTCCATTAGCACACGACCGGAAATGGGCCTTTCAGTTGTTCATGTAGTAAAACTGGGCCTTTACATATGCAATCAACTTTATGTTTTGGGGTTCCTTGCTATTTTGAGTAGTACTGTGGTACTAGGTTGTTGCTCTTTTAACTACATAACTACTTCATAACACCTCTTGCAATGGCAAAAAGGATCATCTGCATAGTCTATTGTACATTGCAGGGAAATTTCATTACAATCTGTTCAGCCGTTATGTAAAATATATTATGGTCAAAACCTGTTTTGGGACTCCCCCCTCCATTTATTCTTTGCACCCCCTTAAACATTCACCGCTAAACTTTCCATCATTTGCCAATTAAGAAGGAAGGATGAGTCTGGAAAGTTTTGTTGACATTTGTCAAATTTATGAAGGCTCAAAAATCCAAGGAATTTTTATCTCTGGAAATGCTAACTAAAACTATGGAGTGGCAAAGAAAAGGTAAACTATATCCCATACATTAACTATAAGGAAAACCCAGACCGGGGCTGAATTGACTATATGGAGGAAGGCACATGCGTCCCTCCCCCTGCAAATGTTTTCAGGTAGTTAAAGATAATTTAATTTAGATTTTGTTTTACTTTTCAATGTTAATTAGATTTTTAAATGTCAAAGATTTTAATTTTAATTAAGCATTTTTCAGGTCATTGGGTTTATTGGACTATTGAATAGGTAGAGTCTTTTATGCTTTTAAATGTTTTAATTGTTATTTATTTGTAAAATGTGGTAATACATTTTGTATTTATGCATTAAAGTTTACATTTTGTTGTGACGTTTATTGCCAGTTTGGGGGAGGGTTTTAATATATAGTGTATATTAGTTGATTAATGAATTAATTATGTTTATTTTTATTTTTAAATTTCACAATAGGAGTTTGCAATACATTTATAAGAGATATGTATTATTTCACAGAATATTTTTAATCAGTTGATTTTACTGAGTTGTATTGTATGTTGTGGATCTAATTGTGTTTTTTAATTGATTTTGATATGAAATAAATATTTATATTGTTTCATTGTAAAAGGAAATATATTGTAATGTAAGTAATTGCTATATAAATCATGATAGAATTGTTTTAGTGTTTGTGAGTTTTACTGGTGATTTTCAGGTGCACTGTTAATTTCAATGTTGTTTGAACTAATTGTATTACATATTGTGTTTATTTGTATTATTTTTAAAAAGTAGATTTACTTTTTTTCAAATGTAATATTATGTATTTGTTTTCTTTATTACAAATGTTTTATCTTTTCTTCCCAATGTTTGTTGAATTGGAATTAAAATAGTAAATATGACCCTCCTGTCAGTGTGCGCACTTTCCCAACTTTTGGTGAAATAATAAGTCTTACTGACAAGCCCCTCCATAACACACATCCCCAATGTAAGTACTATCTCCAGTATTTGTTAGATTGGAATTAGAGTAAGAAATCTCACCCCCAATGTATGCACTTTTCCTAATGGATAGACTGGATTATTTTAGCAAATATGGCCATTCAATGTATGTACTTTCCACAACTTTCTTAAATTGAACTAAGAATAATTTATTTGGCCCCTTCAAATATGTACTTTTTAACATCTGTTAGATTGGATTTAAGTACTAAACATTACTTTTTGTCCTCAATATTGAAGTACTTTTCCAGATGTTTAGAACATTATGCTTTTAGTAGGGTTCTGGAATGTTATTTTGTAATTTTTTTTATTGGATTTTATT
Source organism: Lissotriton helveticus (assembly GCF_964261635.1). Taxonomy (NCBI): domain Eukaryota; kingdom Metazoa; phylum Chordata; class Amphibia; order Caudata; family Salamandridae; genus Lissotriton; species Lissotriton helveticus. Next base: position 1,790,298,912 of record NC_136061.1, read on the forward strand.
TTTTGGTTTCTTTTCATATGAATATATTTATTTATTTATATACAAGATTTATATTTTAAGGTATTATATTGTTGTTTAATTATGTTTTTTTTTTAATTGTTTTAATGTACTCTAGTTTTGGTATGTGTTATTATATATTAAAATCTATCTGGTGCTATAAATATATAGTTTTTTTAAATTTTTGTACAGAATCAATAAATGTACATAATTATATTGTATTTTTGGATATGATTTATATTAGATTTTGCATATTACAAGTATTTTATTAACATATGTACTAGAACTTTCTCTTTTCCTTTTAGGTATGTATATTTGTATACATTTCTTTTTTGTGTTATAACAATATTAATATTTGTAATATATATTTTTATGAATGTATTTTCTTTTATTATTATAATGTTAACTACATTTATTTACATCTGCCCTGTGTAATGTTGATACTTGGGGACGCAATATTTTGTAGGTGATATTATTGTACTTCACACTGTATGCATGCAAGGTCAATATTTGTACCTCAATATCTTTTCTGCAATATTTTTGTACTGTGATACTTTTCTGGTCAGAATTCTGTCATAGCCACTCAAGCAAGTCTCATTGGAACTTACAGAGAAGCAGCTAAAGGAGATGAAGTTTAACAGAAGCTTAAAGAGGTTGGTGAAAACTAAAGTTACAAGCTGATCTGTTATCATTCTAGGAAACAATTCCCAGTTCTCAGAATGAAGGATTGGCAGTTGACTAGGTAACATTCTACATATACTCTTGAAGAGACATTATTAAACTTGTTGAAGAACTTGATGACAATATCAACTTACCTGAATTACAAAAATAATTTAAAAGATGAAGACGATAGGAAGAACAACCACACAAGTCTAGGCTGGTAGATTTAACTCTTGTAGGAGTGAAGTCAATCACCCATTGCATTGCAAAATAAAATCTAAACAAACTGGCGGTAGAAGATGTCAGGATTGCCTAGTTCTGAGTTTGTTAGTGACAACAGTCTGGATTAATGCAACCAGTTCGATTTTGTGGGAAATATAGCAAATGTATCACTAGTTTACAGTATGAGGCAGGTAGTAGAAAAGGCAGAGGACTCATTTGCAATATATTTAGAATCTCGATTTTGGCATATTAAACTTTGGGAATTTGGGATCTTTGCAACCAATGTGAAGTTGGCAAAGTTCAGAAAGGTGAGCAAGACAACCTTCATGCAAGAATACCTACAGAAATTCAGATTTCATGTAAGAATTCACATCCAATTTTTTAAAGAGACAGTGCTCTTTAAAAAATGCATTTTAGAGAAAACTTCAAGCACAGCAAAAGTTATATCAAGTTCACACGCTTTAAAATTTCATGACATGCAAAACTTGCAAATTGTATTCAACTTTGCCGGTGGACGTTTAATTTAGTACATAACTAGTATTGATCATTGATAGATTTAGAATATCAAATTCTGCTTAAGTAATCATGATATCTAACGTAAACTGCTAAATGAAAGTTAATTCAAATATGGTGGTCCAACTAATGAAAGTGATAGAGGAATCAATATATGAAGAGTGTCTAAAAGAGAGTGAACTCTCCAGTGGTTGATTTCAGGGCTGGTCAACCTTTTAACGGATGTTCTGAAAGAATCCAAAAATTAGATCCCAAACTCTATTGCATTGCAGATATAATATTTTGGTTTAATATGGATTTATTTGACTCAGGATCTGGCTGGTCCTAAAAAAAATGTTTTACTTTGTGCCATTAATTAATTTCCCTTACAATTTTTCGGTGCAAGATGATTTAGTATCACCAAGGGCTAGTGCAAATTGTGTGGAAACACAAATTCCCAAAATATGACCATCTGTAGTCATAGCACCTCAATATAAATATTTAGGAGGGAGTGTAGGTAACTGTATGGGATATATTTAATACATAAAGAGGTACTATCATGAAAAGTAATTTTTTTAAGTACTAAATCTTTTTCAGTATTAGTGCCTCTACTAAGCATGGGAAGATTCCCAGCAATACAACGGTCAGACACAACACAAGACATGATCGACTTAGTATTTGAAAATAACAAAACAACAAATATCTCATGCCCTGCAACTTTAATGCACAATGAACTGTTGGTCATGAATCACAGCAGGGTGCTGGGAGTTATGACCTTGGACTGCCAGCAGTGTAGCCTGGGATTGACATACGTATGTCAGGATTTAGGCACAGCATATTCAATACACATATGAATCCCACTTTCTTGCACTTCAGAACACAATGAACATAAGAATGATAGGGTTCCTGTAGTGTTTCAAAAGAGGAGCTTAATGATTTCATTGTACTGGTCCTGGGGGAGGTTGTAATAATACTCAGAAGTCCCTGTGTTCTAGAATAGATTGGACCGAAAATCCCTGAGTTCTTTCACTGCAAATGTGGGTACATCTAATGACCCTGAAGTTCCTACACTTCACAAACTGAGAAAACTGAGGTCTAGGAGTTTGGTCTGAAAGATTCAATCTGGAATCAGCTGTGGTGGCCTACTACAGCCGGCACTTGCCCCGTGCCGGTTATAAAGGCCAGGAATCTCGGATTTATGTTCGATAAAAATCTCACTTGGGCGTCGCAGATTAATCAAGTCTCGTCTGCATGCTTTTTTATGCTAAGGGGCTTGAGAAAGATTCTACTTTACATTCCCTTTTCTTTGAGGAAAACAAAGATAGTAGCCGCCATTTGATCTAGAATTGATTATTGCAACGCCCTTTATTCCGGAGCAGGTGCTACTAAACTGGCTAAACTTCAATCTATTCAGAACGCGGCAGCCAGAGTTCTGCTTGGGTTATCTAAACACCAGTCTACATTGAAAGCTATAAAACAACTTCACTGGCTTCCAGTACGACGACGTATTGATTTTAAGGCACTTTGCCTGGTGCACAAAGCTTTGTTTGGAGGTGGGGCCGAGGATGTACAAGCTCTCTTCTCACATTACCTACCTCTGCGGCTTTTAAGGTCATCCACCCTTGGCCTTGTACAACTTCCTAAGATAAAAAGAGTACGCTGCGGAGGAAAACGATTTTCCTTTCTAGCATCCAAACTCTGGAACACACTACCAGTACATTTGAGAAGATTACCTAACAGATTGGCTTTCAGGAAAGAAATCAAGACATGGCTCTTTACCCAACTTTAATGTGTTAGTGGTTATGTCTCAGTCTATTTTACCCAAGCGCCAAGACGCCTCAGCAGTAGTGCGCTTTATAAATACTGTCAGTCATACATAATGATTCCAGGGTTAAAATACTGCTGCTGGATGTGGATATAATAATGTCACAAATACTGAACTGCACAGGAATTGGACGTAAATATCTTGGGGCTCCTGCACCACAGCAGGGGCTGGTAAATGTATGTTCTGGGGAATATTGCATTGCAGCATAGGGTGGATATAATGGTCTCCTCCTTCCTGCACAGTAGCATGGGCTGGATACAATGGTTCTTGTTTCACTGCACTGCAGCAAGGGAGGGACACAGTCCGCAGTCCTGTTGCTCACCCAGGGTTGGACTGGTGTGTGGCATCTCTGCTAAATCTACCACTAAGCATCTTCAAAGCAGTTCCTTTGACTCTCATATGGTTATTTCCCAAAAAGGTTGAAAAACATACATTAAAAGGTCTGATACTCACCACCAGAATACGTCCTTTCAAAGAATGCGAGCAACAATGCAAGTCCCAGGAGTGCCTTCATTTCTTCCACAGGTTGACTTTAGTTTCACACCTGTGAACAGCAAGATCATACCCTTAATTATTGACCAGTAGTGTTAGTACAGGAACACCCTGACTCCCACAGAATGCTTCTCTTATTTATAATAAAGCAGTCAATAAACATGATGAAGCTAAGCAGGCTGGATATTATTCATTGAACTTTCGAATGCTCATTTTGATAGTCCTACTGCTGAATAGCAACACCAACAATATCGAGATACAAGAATGTCCAGGGCAGGATAGTGTGAGACAAAATATTGAATAGTGAGTGCATGTAGGAAAGCATAGATTTACTATTCTGAACTGCACGTGTATGTACTTTGTTGGCATATGTACAACATAAGGGCCTGATTATGAATCTGGTGGCCTTAAGACCACCAGACTTGCAGTGGTCCATCTGCTGCATTACAAATTTAAAAGTCGGTGCGGCAGAGGACCACCAGCTGCCCCATGGAACTGTCATTTCTTGGCGGTGGCAGACCTGCCCCAAAATGTAACATGCTGAGCGGGACTGGCGCAGTCTCGCTCACCATGTTACAAGTTCCGACACCGCTAGCCATTTCATTGCGGGAGCCCCTCCATGAAAAAGCTGGCAGTGGTGGAACAAAGACACCTACAGGGCCCCCATGTCCCCCTCACCAAGGGGATACATTCATTGGGGCATAACATGTTCCGCTCTGTCTGTTTTCTCCCAAAGCTCCAGCATAACATGGACGTCACCATCCATGCCACGCTGGAACTTTTTTGTCGTTCCCATTGCGGTGCCTCTTTTCCAGGCACCACCATGGGAAAGGCGAAAGACTGCCTGACGTACATAAGTTCAACTCGTAACACGGCAGGTGGTCCTTGTGTGGCTTTGGCACAGCTGTGTCAGCAGAGAGCTGGCAAAACTGTGCAAAAGTCGTAATCAGCCCCTTAGCTTTTGATATTTCTTTTAAATATTTTGTCCTCAATATTCTGTCCACTGACATTGTGAGTTTGATATTCAGGGTGCACACCAATTTTGACCAACTCTACCTCAATATTCGCCCCCCACATACCAAAGGGCAGAGAAAAAAAAGGAGTGAGTTAAACACATTAACAAGCTAATGGCCTGTTGGGTGCCAATTATAAACTTTTCACATTTTAAAACTGTGCTTCTCAATCTTTCTGCCCTGATAGAAGTACACTTGATTTGTTTAATCTGGAGATTCCCAACATAAAATCAATGCTAGTCTGCCCTTATGGGTCAACAAGAAATTCGTGGGGAGAATAAGGACTTGTGTATAATTTGCCCCACTAAATTCTCCTGGAGAGGGTCAGACTCACTGACTGTACTCACTCAGTACACTATGGGGCTGGTCCCACTTCACTACTGCATACAATGTCAAACTATGTTTGTTGTGAATGTGAGGAAGAGAGCTGGGATATTATGGGTTGTCTTTGTATTCCACATGTCTCCTGTATTTGAGAGAGGAGTTGAGATGGACTGGAAGAGCATGACAACAGTGCACATCTCTATTCGCACTTTTATTTTTTTAGAGGGAAACAAGGGAATTTGTCCTTGAAAGTGTTATTTCATGTGTATTTTAAAATGAATCAACATTGGAATTTAACAGGTTACAAAACACTTTACTGTGCAAACAGTTATTACATTATAACTTAATTACTTCTTTAGAATCCCTCTGAGTTGCCACTTTGAAGACCTGCTACAATGCCATTTTTCTGTGCTAAGGTTGGGATGGCGGTATAAAAAGTAGTTATACAGAATTTTCTAAATCTGTAATAGACATTAAAATCCTGAAACATATGCTGACCTTGTTTTAGCTAATGTGAATACTTAGGATGCTAGATCTAATTATTGTTGTTTTCCTGCATGCTTAAGTTGGGAAAGTTGATGCATGAGGTAATTCAGCTGTGACGTGTCAGCAGGGTGCTCCAAATCCCTTTGACTGTTTAAGATGGCTCCCGTGGGCCGTGAACTGACGAGCTCTGTGAGCACCTGCGTGCTGAGAGTGGCACTAACCCTGAGGAAACTGCAGCAGCACGTCCAGCGACCTATGAACATTTTCCCCACTGATGAAAGAGGAATCTAGAAACACGTGTCTGGGGATACACTTGAAAAGAATACTGGTACTGGCACTGGCCAACCAACTGTGAGAACTGTGTGTGAAGCGAGTAACACTGAATCACATCGACCATGATGCATGAGGTAATTCAGCTGTGACGTGTCAGCAGGGTGCTCCAAATCCCTTTGACTGTTTAAGATGGCTCCCGTGGGCCGTGAGCTGACGAGCTCTGTGAGCACCTGCGTGCTGAGAGTGGCACTAACCCTTAGGAAACTGTGGCAGCACGTCCAGCGACCTATGAACATTTTCCACACTGATGAAAGAGGAATCTAGAATCACGTGTCTGGGGATACACTTGAAAAGAATGCTGGTACTGGCACTGGCCAACAAACTGTGAGAACTGTGTGTGAAGCGAGTAACACTGAACCACATCGACCATGATGCATGAGGTAATTCAGCTGTGACGTGTCAGCAGGGTGCTCCAAATCCCTTTGACTGTTTAAGATGGCTCCCGTGGGCCGTGAGCTGACGAAAATGCACCGCGCCCGCCAAGCCAAGCACCATCAGCAACCACCTCAAGTGCATCCTGCTCAACACCCGCTCCGTCCACAGACACGCCGTCGAAATCTGGAACCTGCTCGACACTACATCACCAGACGTCGCCTTCCTCACTGAAACATGGATGAACGCCTCTTCAGCCCCCGACATCGCCATCGCCATCCCGGATGGATACAAGATCATCAGGAAGGACCGCGTCAACCAGACGGGAGGAGGCATCGCCATCGTCCACAAGAACACCATCCGCATCACGACCGACGCCGATGACACCTACACCGCCGCCGAACACCTCCACTTCCAGATCCACACCGACCCAAAGACGACCCTCAGAGGAACCCTCCTCTACAGACCCCCGGGACCACGCACACAATTCTGCGAAGACATCACGGACTTCATCAGCCCACACGCCCTCCCCTCCGCCGACTACATCCTCCTAGGGGACCACAACTTCCACCTGGAGAACAACAAGGACCGCAACACCGTCACCCTGCTGGACAACCTCGCCAACCTCGGACTCAAGCAACTGGTCAACACCCCCACCCACTACACCGGCCCCACGCTCGACCCCGTCTTTTCATCCAGCAAGCACATCGCCTTCAGCCACTCCACCGGACTTCACTGGACCGACCACAGCTGCGTCCACTTCAGCTTCAGAAAAACCACCACCCACCACTACCCGAAACAGGTTCCTCACAGGAGCTGGAGCAAGATCACCGCCGACCAGCTCACCGCCTCCCTCAGCCAGAACCCACCTGCCAGCACACCGGACCCCAACGAAGCAGCCCGCAACTTCACGCAATGGCTGACCGCCTGCGCCGACGACCTCGCACCACTGAAGAACCCCCCCAGCAAACCCAGAAGCAAGAAGGCCCCCTAGTTCACCGACGAACTCAAGGACTCCAAGAAGACCTGCCGCACCCTCGAGAAAGCCTGGCTCCTCAACCGGACCACTGACAACATGACCGCCCTCAAACACGCGACCCGCAAGCACCACCATCTCATCCGCACCACCAAGAAGAAATCACTGAAGGATCGACTGGACAACAACGCCCACGACAGCAAGGAACTCTTCAGCATCGTCAAGGAGTTCTCCAACCCCAGAACCAGCAACAATGACATCACCCCTTCACAAGATCTCTGCGACTCCCTCGCCTCGTTCTTCCACCGCAAGATTGCTGACATCCAAAACAGCTTCGGCACACCATCCTCGCGCCCAACCATCGAACCAACGCACCCCACCGCCACCCTCCAAACCTGGACCGCAGTGACCACCGAAGACACAGCCCGCACGATGAACACCATCCACTCCGGATCTCCGACTGACCCCTGCCCCCACCACATCTTCAACAAAGCCGTCTCCACCATCGCACCCCAACTCCGAGACCTCATCAACACCTCCTTCGACACCGCCACCTTCCCTGAGAGCTGGAAGCATGCCGAGCTCAGTGCCCTATTGAAGAAACCAACAGCGGACCCCACAGACCTCAAGAACTTCCGCCCCATCTCTCTCCTCCCTTTTTCTGCCAAAGTCATCGAGAAGACCGTCAACAGACAGCTGGTCGCCTTCCTCGAGACGAATGGATCCCTCGACCCCTCGCAAACCGGTTTCAGAGCCAACCACAGCACCGAGACCGCCCTCATCGCAGCCACCGATGACATCCGAGCCCTGCTCGACAACGGGAAAACAGCGGCACTCATCCTCCTGGACCTCTCTGCAGCGTTCGACACTGTCTGCCACCGCACCCTAGTCCAGCGCCTCAGCAACACCGGCATCCAAGAGAAGGCACTGAAGTGGATCATCTCGTTCCTAGCTGGAAGAACACAGAGAGTCCGCCTCCCCCCGTTTCGTTCCGAGGCCACTGAAGTCATCTGCGGCGTCCCGCAAGGATCATCACTCAGCCCCACCCTCTTCAACGTCTACATGAGACCCCTCGCAGCCATCGCATGCCGACACAACCTCAATATCATCTCCTACGCCGTCGACACCCAGCTGATCCTCTCCCTCACCAGAGACCCCGCCACCGCTAGAACCAGCCTCCACGAAGGGATGAAAGACGTCGCCGAGTGGATGAAGAACAGCCGCTTGAAACTAAACTCAGACAAGACGGAAGTCCTCATCCTGAGACCATCGCCCTCCGCCTGGAACGACTCCTGGTGGCCCCCGCCCTGGGCACCGCTCCCAAGCCAACAGACCACGCACACAACCTGGGCTTCATCCTGGACTCCTCCCTCTCCATGACCAGACAAGTCAACACCGTCTCCTCTTCATGCTTTCACACCCTCCGCATGCTCCGCAAGATCTTCCGATGGATCCCGATCGAAACCAGGAAGACGGTCACCCAGGCCCTCGTCACCAGCCGGCTGGACTACGGAAACACCCTCTACGCCGGAAAAACAGCCAAGCTACAAAAAAGACTACAACGCATCCAGAACGCCTCCGCCCGACTCATCCTAGACATCCCTCGACGCAGCCACATCTCCGGCCACCTGAGGAACCTGCACTGGCTCCCCGTCAACAAGCGGATCACGTTCAGGCTCCTCACCCACACACACAAGTCTCTCCACAACCTGGGCCCCAAGTACGTCAACGACCGCCTGACCTTCCACACGCCCACCCGCCAGCTACGATCCGCTAGCCTCGCCCTCGCCGCCGTACCACGCATCCGAAGAGCCACCACCGGAGGCAGATTTTTCTCCTACCTAGCGGCCAAGACATGGAACTCCCTCCCCATCCACCTTCGGCTGACCCAGGACCACCTCGCCTTTAGAAGACAACTCAAGACCTGGCTGTTCGAGCAGTAGCGGCCCCCTTCCCTTCCCCCAAGCGCCTTGAGACCCTTCCGGGTGAGTAGCGCGCTATACAAGTGATATGATTGATTGATTGATTGATTGACGAGCTCTGTGAGCACCTGTGTGCTGAGAGTGGCACTAACCCTGAGGAAACTGCGGCAGCACGTCCAGCGACCTATGAACATTTTCCCCACTGATGAAAGAGGAATCAAACACGTGTCTGGGGATACACTTGAAAAGAATACTGGTACTGGCACTGGCCAACAAACTGTGAGAACTGTGTGTGAAGCGAGTAACACTGAACCACATCGACCATGATGCATGAGGTAATTCAGCTGTGACGTGTCAGCAGGGTGCTCCAAATCACTTTGACTGTTTAAGATGGCTCCCGTGGGCCGTGAGCTGACGAGCTCTGTGAGCGCCTGCGTGCTGAGAGTGGCACTAACCCTGAGGAAACTGCGGCAGCACGTCCAGCGATCTATGAACATTTTCCCCACTGATGAAAGAGGAATCTAGAAACACGTGTCTGGGGATACACTTGAAAAGAATACTGGTACTGGCACTGGCCAACAAACTGTGAGAACTGTGTGTGAAGCGAGTAACACTGAGCCACATCGACCATGATGCATGAGGTAATTCAGCTGTGACGTGTCAGCAGGGTGCTCCAAATCCCTTTGACTGTTTAAGATGGCTCCCGTGGGCCGTGAGCTGACGAGCTCTGTGAGCACCTGCGTGCTGAGAGTGGCACTAACCCTGAAGAAACTGCGGCAGCACGTCCAGCGACCTATGAACATTTTTCCCACTGATGAAAGAGGAATCTAGAAACACGTGTCTGGGGATACACTTGAAAAGAATACTGGTACTGGCACTGGCCAACAAACTGTGAGAACTGTGTGTGAAGCGAGTAACACTGAGCCACATCGACCATGATGCATGAGGTAATTCAGCTGTGACGTGTCAACAGGGTGCTCCAAATCCCTTTGACTGTTTAAGATGGCTCCCGTGGGCCGTGAGCTGACGAGCTCTGTGAGCACCTGCGTGCTGAGAGTGGCACTAACCCTGAGGAAACTGCGGCAGCACGTCCAGCGACCTATGAACATTTTCCCCACTGATGAAAGAGGAATCTAGAAACACGTGTCTGGGGATACACTTGAAAAGAATACTGGTACTGGCACTGGCCAACAAACTGTAAGAACTGTGTGTGAAGCGGGTAACACTGAACCACATCGACCATGATGCATGAGGTAATTCAGCTGTGACGTGTCAGCAGGGTGCTCCAAATCCCTTTGACTGTTTAAGTTGGGAAAGTGTGAAGCAGGGACACAGAGGAGACTGAAACAGTAGGCCTATTTGTCTGATTGCGGTTCTCTTCATGCTGTCAGACGTTGACAGCTGCTTTCTTTCCTTGTGTTCATTATCTGCCCATGCCTTTGGCCTGAACCATTATTGTAGGGTGTGCAATTAACAACGGTCAACAAACACATTCTTGAGACTACATTAAATACTGTTAACCTACTGTGCAAGGAACAAAAAGTCCTAATTAATAGGTTCATTTGGATGTTATTTCGGAGAGCCAATCAAACATCCAATGAGATTATGGAATGCAGTCTGTAACTACTGTGAGATGGCCTTCCCTGTAACTCTCTTAATAGGGAAATGAGAACTCTTCCTTGAAACGTAGAAACATACATTTGAGTGAGGAAAATTAAGTAGTTGTCCTGCTAGGCTTTCTCAGTTTTTCTGCCTTGATCACGCTGGCTATTTGTGCACCTAGCAGGTGCAGCCAGGAAAGACAATTCTTTCCACACTGACCCAAAACTCTGTATTCTAATTTTGCAATGTTCTTCAGTGGGAGCTGTGATCAACCAGTAAGGGTGTAACTCAAGGGAGGTTGTGTGAAAGTTAACACCAGACATAATATAGTACAAGTTAACACAGTGCCAACTTTTTTTGCCGTTCCCATTGCAGTGCCTCTTTTCCAGGCACCGCCATGGGAAAGGCGAAAGACTGCCTGATGTACGTAAGTTCAACTCGTAACACGGCAGGTGATCCTTGTTTGGCTTTGGCACAGCTGTGTCACCAGAGAGCTGGCAAAACTGTGCAAAAGTCGTAATCAGCCCCTTAGCTTTTGATATTTCTTTTAAATATTTTGTCCTCAATATTCTGTCCACTGACATTGTGAGTTTGATATTCAGGGTGCACACCAATTTTGACCAACTCTACCTCAATATTCGCCCCCCACATACCAAAGGGCAGAGGAAAAAAAGGAGTAAGTTGAACACATTAACATGCTAATGGCTTGTTGGGTGCCAATTATAAACTTTTCACATTTTAAAACTGTGCTTCTCAATCTTTCTGCCCTTATGAAGGACACTTGATTTGTTTAATCTGGAGATTCCCAACATACAATCAGTGCTAGTCTGCCCTTATGGGTCAACAAGAAATCGTGGGGAGAATAAGGACTTCTGTATAATTTGCCCCACTAAATTCTCCTGGAGAGGGTCAGACTCACTGACTGTACTCACTCAGTACACTATGGGGCTGCTCCCACTTCACTACTGCATACAATATCAAACTATGTTTGTTGTGAATGTGAGGAAGAGAGCTGGGATATTATGGGTTCTCTTTGTATTCCACAGGTCTCCTGTATTTAAGAGAGGAGTTGAGATGGACTGGAAGAGCATGACAACAGTGCACATCTCACTTCGCACTTTTATTTTTTTAGAGGGAAACAAGGGAATTTGTGCTTGAAAGTGTTATTTCATGTGTATTTTAAAATGAATCAACATTGGAATTTAACAGGTTACAAAACACTTTACTGTGCAAACAGTTATTACATTATAACTTAAGTACTTCTTTAGTATCCCTCTGAGTTGCCACTTTGAAGACCTCCTACAATGCCATTTTTCTGTGCTAAGGTTGGAATGGCGGTTGGAAGGCAGATTATTTGGAGGCCCAAGGCGAACATATTTTGGAGGTAACTATATGGTTTAACTCTGCATTTTATTGCCCATTTATTGGTAATTTGAGTTCACATAATGACAAACAATACTGAATTATATGTTAAAACTTTAACAGGGTCACTCAAAAACAGTTGAAATATTCTTCTGGCACTAGCTAAGTCTATACAGATCATCATGATTATTCCATGTACTGGCTGAGAAACCCAGTTTTTATACTACTCAGAAGAGCTCTACACTGGTCCAGCTACCATGGTATGTAGAACAAAGGGCCTTATTATGATGTCGGTGGGACCACCACAGACAGGCTGTCAGTGGTGGCCCCACCGACTTCCAGGATAGCGGTCTGACTGCCGCATTATTATGCAGTCAGTTGGACCGCAGTGGTTGGAGGAACAGACCACTGCCTGTCGGGGAAGAGGTTAGACCGAAATCCCTACAATGAAAGTGGTGCCTGCGCTGGCACCTGCATAGGGATTACAATGTCCATTTTCTACAGCTTTTTGCCTTTTCAGGGCGGTCCCACCACCATGGAAAGACTGTCAGGAAGGGACTTTGGGGGACCGTAGCAGGGCCCCATCCCCTGTGGGCCTCTGCTGTGTGGCCAGGGGGGCACGTGTGCTGCCACCCAAATATTCCTGAACTGTGGGCCAGGCACAACATGGTACCTGGCAGATGGTGCATAGATGTTTGCACCCATGCCCTCCGACCACCGTCGTAATGAGGCCCATTGTTTGAATTTCAAATATACTGATCACTGTGAGAAAAGAGATTAACGAGGGTGTGGAAGAGGCCCGTGGTTGGAGTGCAGCCTGCTCTGGAGTGAATGTGCCCTGCCTCAAGAACCAACATTGCACAGGTTGGGGGGATACTGGGACTTAACCCCGAGCAGTTTACGCCCCATTTACTTATACCCTCAGCCTTGCCTGCCCATTGTATTGTGTGCATAAGGTGGATTGCTACATTGCTCTGGGTGGCTGACTACATCCCCTCCAATGTTAGTTCAAGACACAATCCTCAAACAGCCTGATGGCACACACAAGGTCTCAAAGTCTCTAGCAGGGGCAGGGTTAGAGTACATGTTGCATATCTGACTTCATACAGGAGGGGAGTGTCTTTTATCTAGACGTGTTATCACTGATAATATCAATAATCTTTTTTTAGAAACTTCAAATTTCCATCATTGATGATAGCCAGACAACATAATTAATATAGACCAAATATATAAATTGACCAACCTGTAATTAGTTTTAAACTCATGAGGTATGAATTCTGCTATGAAGTCTTGGGAACAGCTATGAAGGCAGAGATTAATCCTGTCAAAGGGCGACAGACCTCCAAAACTGCATTCACCAACCCTGTGTATCAAAAGGACAAGGGCGCCAATGCCAAGGGGGGTCTCTACCACATATTAAGCCTTCATTTCACCTCACATCTCTCTATAGTATTCCCAGAATATTCTTCCATCAGTCTCTACACACTTACCTGCTTTGGCACTCCTTCAAATATCTCAGTGAGTTAACTTTCAAATGGTGTGCACCCTGAATGTCGACCCCAGAATAGCGAAGGAACTCAATATCAAGGGCAAAATATCAAAACAAATAATGGCAGTTAAGTATGTATAGATTTTTTATACCTAACTCCACATATATGTACCTAGGTGGTACGTATATCTTCAAAGCATGCAGATGTGGAGTTGAGGGACAGTAAGTCTATAAATTCCTCAATGCACTTACCTTTTGAGATTTTAAAGGGATATTTACAAGGTAAGGGCTCAGAGCAGCACTGTGTCATTTAAAATACACAGGGATGCACTGTATTTGCCAGAATACAGCCCACCCCTGACTTTTCCCTTGCGCTGTTGCTAAAAAAAGCTGCCCATCGCAAACACAGACACTATTGTGCCATAGTGCAAGGCTACCTGCATTGCAGGGATGATTCCCTGTAACACAGGCACCCTTCTGTTGCAGGGATGTTTGTTTATGTGCAGAAAGGGACACCTTCCTGCACATAGACAATCCTTGAAGGAGATACAATCCTTAAAGGAGATTTTGTCTTTCTAAGTGTTCTCCATTCTCAGCACACATACAGAGAGCAAAAACGAGGAGATATAAAAGTATTTCTCTTTGTTGCACCAATCTAACGCCTGCTGTTCAGTGGTGTTCGCTTTTGGTACTGCCTCAGATTTACCGATCCATGTAAATTTGAGGCAGAGTCAAAAAGCAATGGGTGTTGTGGCGGAACACCTACAGCAACACCCATCACATGCGCCTTTCACACAGATAGCTGCGTGAAAGGGGACGATATTTACAAAATGGTGTTAAGCCACGCAAAGTGGCTTAATGCCACCTTGTAAATATTGACCTGGGCATTGCTCCATCAGAACTTCAGAAAAAGTGATGTTACAGTGGCGCTATGCCCTTGTAAATATGCCCCTTTGTCCCTCGAAATTTGGTGCTTGAAGTTCTAGCACTACGATATTCTGGAGGGTTCGATATTCAGTAGTACTATCCTTTCAAATATCTTCCGGGTTCTCCCACTTACCTATCTCCCCATGTCCCCCCTCATGCAGCTGGGTATGGAGGTGCAACATTTTGTACTTTTTATGTATAAAAGGTGCAATTCTCACAAATATTAAGGCCTCTATTTATAATAGGCATGCATGTTTGCCTGAATTACATTTGTGCATAAATTATGCCCTGTGTACAAAAGACATGTGGTATGCCATTTCAGAATATTATACCCGCAGTTTCTTTAGTCATGCAACATATGTTGCTAGTGCAGCACATGCAGCCAAGGCACACATGCAATTGCACTGCTTCTGAGAGACACAATAAGGCAAAGGACATCAGAATTCTGTGAAATGTGCATGGCCCAGTAATTTGGTTTATACAAGATCACACACATGCCAAAAGATAGTACACACACCCCTAGCTAAGATGTGGCGCGAAACAGCACTTACCAGCAGTATATTCTACTAACAAAAATACATTCATCCAACAGAACGCATTAGGTAGGACTACTCTGAATCACCCAGCACTGCCCAGACTCCCCATATTTAGGATATTGATACAGCTCTCAACAACACTTTTCTCAAAATCTAACACTCACAATCATTCAACAGCACCCCTTATACATCCCACACAGCACAGACGTGGTACTTAGTTGTCTAAGTTCGTGCCTTCCAACAGCACGTCTCACATGGACCCACCACACACAGATATCAAACATTAAACATGAGAGAATTCCGAACATGGCGAAAACAGCCCGGGTAGGGCTCCGTTATGTTTGGCAAAAATAGCAGACTAGTACAGATTTGGTAGTTCTCATTTCGTTCAGTCTTAGCCCTTCTCTGACCTGTGAGTCTTGTGGAAAATAACCTTTATATATGTCTCCCTAAGTTAACTTTCCTTCAGATCTCCTCAGCCAGGTCCCTTCCCCTTCTGTAAGAAGCGAACCTTCTCAGTGAACCTTGAGGTCCATGTCACTGGTCGATGGAGACAGCCAACCAATGGTTTGACTGTCAGTGGTGAGTAGACATGGATAAACCTGAGCCTCCCCCTGGTGGTTGAATTGTATAACTTGCAGATGTGTAGGTGTTAACCTGTTTCCATCCAGAAAACATACACATGTTTTTATAACAGTATATATCTACCTGATGTCCTTAATAATCCTAGGCGAAACTCGCTTAATTTCTGCAAAGGAAATGATGCCCAAAAATTATGAAAAGTTACATTATTACACAAAATCTACAGACTTTCATGTCCATCCAATAATTCAAAACTGCTTGGAAATCACAACTAACACTTATTAAACATTTACATTTGGAATATACAGCTAGAGTGGCTGCTTGTTGTCTTAACTGATCATCATGCCCTCGCTTCCACTGTAAGCACCCAGACTCCTTTGTCGCTTGCACTGCATTATATTGTGCAAATGGTTGCTTTTAGGTAAGGCTCCCTGTTTTCCGTTTTTATGGATTTTTACAGATAAATACATACCGAAAACAATGTGTTTCCTGTCTACATTTATTCTTAAAAGTGGATAAATACAGAAAATGGTGCTGCTAAATACAGATAAAATGGCCCAAAAATAAATATGGATAAATACAGACGGAAATGTTAAAAAAGAAATACCATAATACCGGGAGCCCTACTTTTAGGCCACTCGAGTACACTTCAGACTGCAATATTGTGGCAACCACAGTTGGCATTGCCAGGCTACTAAAATGCTAAAAAAAATACATTACACTTTGTTATATCTTAAAATGGAGATCACATTGCGTGAGAATCCTGTGCAATATCCCCAGACAATGTCAGGTGGCTGTGGTATTTGCGCCAACAGGTGAGAAAAAGCCGAAGATATACGTGCAAATGGTGCTACTAGCCTATGGTACATTCACAATGGAGTTTAAAGCATGTAGGACATGTGCACATGGCCTCAGGATCCTGCAGACCATTCAAGAAATGCAGTGAGAAATCCGAGGTTCAACCACAAAGGGGAGTGTTCATTTTGTATGAAGAATTTAGTAGAATACAGCATAAGTGATTTGAGTATCCTGGAAAAAATGCATAAGTGATTTTGGCAGCCGGGGGCACGCAAACAGTGTCCGCAGCTTGTAGTAATGATGCAATGGTGTCAAGAGCCTGCAAGCTAAATACAAAATTCGTTGAGTTGCCTGTTGGACAGGGATAAATGTCACCAGCTTGTGGTATGTGACCTGATGGTGCCAGTCTTCTTTGGTACCTAATAAATGGTGTCAGGAAAATTCAGAAATGTCCAAATTTTGCGGGAGCCTTCCATTTCCATAATCTAATGGTGTAAGAAGCCTGACGCATATACACAACTCCAAAAAGTAGCCAGCATTACATGTACATCTGTTGTCAAGAACTTGTGGTGTGTACACAACTCATGTGAGGAGTCTGGGGTACATGCACAGCTGGTGTGGGGATTTGTGGTGCGTGCACAGACAATGTAAGGCTCTTTTGCTACATACACAAAGGGTCTGAAGAGCCTGCAGTCAATGCACAAAGGATGTAAGGAGCTAGTAACACATGCACATAGTGGAAGCAGCCTGAAGTACATGCACAGATGAGTCTAGGAGCCTGCAGCAAATGCTCAAACTATGTATTCGGCTAGGGTACCTGCGCAAATGGTGGGAGGAACATGAGCATGTACACGAATAGTGCGATGATATGAGGCCCCTGACCATGTCTATTTATATATTTTTATATATTTAAGCTCTTTCACCATTTCAACAGGGGTGCTGCATAAGGCCTCATGGGGGACATGACACCAGCTGCAATTTGAGGTGGTTATACAGGATGAGGCCCAATGGTTATGGAAATGCAACATGAAAACTCTATTTATTAGTGCTTCTATGCACTTTTCCAGATATTGCGAGGACCGTAGAGCCTTGGACAGACAGCGCAAGTAGATACGAAAATGCTCACATGGCTTCAAAAGCTGGGCCCATGACCCTCTTCGACTTTACCTGAACCATAAAGTGTTCTCACCAGTGGAGTTAACTATGGTGCCGACTTAGGATTGATAGACACTCAAAGTGTATCACCACCCACAGTCGAGGGTGGCTGCTGTACCCTCAAACCAGGCTATAGATTGAGGCAATGGTTGTGAGCACTGGATCTTGTTTGATACCCCTGGACATTTTGAAGAGGATCAGCACCAAAAAGGAAACTGCAGAGGGCTTGATGTATGCATTCAAAACCTTTTCCAAAAAGTTGGCACTTATATGCCTGTTTAGAACATAGTTACTTAGGCTGTGGCTGGGAAACCCCCAAAAATACTGACCTGTCGTGGTAAGGGCTACTTCTCAATACTTCGAAAACCCAACAATCAACACAAATAGCAGGTCTCTGAGTGACAGCAGAAGGGAGTCCAGGATTGCTGACATGGAGGATCACCTGTCACTACTTGCTTATTCATTCACTTATCAAACTATACATCCTTCTAAGTGAGTTGCATATCCACTCAAGAGATCAGACTGTAACCTAAATGCCATTCATGACTTAACTTTTCATATTATGTGAGCAATGGAAGCCTGGAGCTGTCTGCCCTGCTGAATATGTGTGAGAAGTTGGCCTGGCATATGCTGTCCACTATTCTGGTGGGCACCTTGCACCAGTCCAAACGACCCTTATTGATGGTAGGTTAAAGACAACCTTTATAGAAAGCTATCCTAGTGGTAGCTGTGGAGAGCAGCCTTCAGGCTAAGTCGTGAAGGTATGAAAATCAGCTTGTTTTACCAGTCTATAATCTCGGGAATGATCAAATGAAAAGAGAACCACACCAGGTATATATATAAAATAAATGTGTTTATTCTAAACACATCTCACTAGTCTCTTTAGGAGGCTAGAGGCAAAAGTACATTCAGTAAACTCAACAACACACAGTAAATTAGCACAATGTACCTTGAGCCCTAGGGGCGTACCAAACCATGTATTAAGAAAGTGGTATATGAACCATGACTTCAATAGAGATAAGGCCTAGAGCCTGTAGAACCGCTGGGGCCACCATAAACCACCCAAGGGAGTGACACAGGGGACCCACGGGGGACATGTGCAGTGTCTAAACGCAGCTGCGAATCTCAGTTAACTTCTATGGAGAATGTCGCGGTTGGAATTTTAAAGATAAAGGACACTTTGAAGAGGCCTTGGAGGTACCCACGGGAGCACCGGAGTACTCGAGTTAACTCAACCAGGGAAGCCGTGTGCATAGGTGTCTTTTCGTGTCGGGTTTCGTCAATGTTTTCAATGGTGATCGGCTGCAAAGTGCTGCTGGCGTCCAAGTTCAAAGTGTCTGATGTGATACAAGCCTGGATCGAAGATGAGAAGAACCTGAAAGCAGAGGGAACAGAGTCAAGGTCACTTGCCAGTGACCAGGAAAGCGATAGGCGGATGCCTACCGATGTCGGGTGCTTGCAGGTGAGGGAAATGAAGCTTGACTCTTCAGCCACGAGGACCAGGAGGTGTCTCCAACAACCAGGTTCTGAAATCGAGCTGCTCCACAACAGAAGTTGAGTGCTGCGGTATCGGTTTCCAGATTGGACCAAACAAGCCTTGGCAACAGCAACACAATCAGAAAGAAGAGATTGGCTTCGGTGCAGACCAGCATGGTCTGAGGGACTCACTACTTGGCAGGGAGTCAGGGCACGTCTGGAGCAACCAGGAAAGCACAAGGAAAAGTAGAGTTACCTTTGCGGGGACCCACCAGTTGACGGACGAGGGATTGTGAAGGGGCCTCAAGCGGAGATGCAAGAAGCAGGCTCACGGAACTCTCATCGAGTGTAGGCCCACAATCTTCAGTGCAGATGGTGCTCTGGGCTTGGGCTACAAGTAATCCAATGCACAACTTCAAGAGAGCATGGGAAGTTGATGCACTAGCAAATGTGCACGTGTCCAAGGGTTCCAGTTCCACGTCACTCATGAGGGCTGCGGGTCTCAGCTTTTCTGGGGACTC
Organism: Lissotriton helveticus; assembly: GCF_964261635.1. Lineage (NCBI taxonomy): Eukaryota > Metazoa > Chordata > Amphibia > Caudata > Salamandridae > Lissotriton > Lissotriton helveticus. The sequence goes on from NC_136061.1 coordinate 1,790,318,474, forward strand.
AGCTTGGCCGTTGATAAGTCTGGAAATCATCTTTTTGGGCTGCAGATACTTCGGAGTCCAACGGGAGCGTCGGAGATGCAGACTGGCAAATGCTTTGTTGGTGCCTGTTTGAACAGGGGAGTCACTCCTTGACCACAAGGGAGATTCTTCTGCCCTCTAATCATTAGTAGAGCGTCAAAGTTCCAGGATTCATTTTCAGAGTTTTGTCCAGGTGGAATCTAAAGTGCTGTTGCCATGGTTCCCTTACTTATACTGAAGAAAGGGGTTGGACATACTCTGGGGACCCACCTATGGGAGGGTTTGGAAAGAGGGGTGGCTACCCCCAGTTCCTTTGTCCAGTTTCATGCCAGAGCAGGGGCTGGTAGCCCCTGCAACCGGTTTGAACTGGGCTATGCACAGGGACACCAAAAGTGCCCCCAGTGCTGACTTCAAAGCACTCTCAGAGTGCACCCACCCAGCCCCAATACACAAAAGCCAGTCTGGGAGGTGGTTACAACTCCCTCTGACAGGAAACCTATTGTCCAGGCCTCCCCTGCCGGAGTTTAGTCCAGCAGCAGGAAGCCAGACTCGTGTCCGTGGCTGCAGCATCCATTTTGTGATGCCAGGGCTCTTTTAAACTATTACCAGCTAGACTAGTGTGTACATGTCTCTCCCTCTAGATGGGTGGAATTCTACCTCCGCTGCCAGGACTGGGAGGTAGGATTCCAAAGTGTTTGACACCACACATGACATGTTTCCATGCAGCCATTCCAAAGTTAGCATTTACCGTGCGGTTATATTGCACTTAAGAGTATATGATCTGGTTGCATCACAGAACAGCCTCAGAGAATAGGCTCTGAAAGCTGCAGAGGGGTCCTGCTCATGCATGGGCACCCTCTCACACAAAACCAAGCACTCTTCCTTCAGGATTGATAAGGCCTGCCATAGGAGTGACTGACAGGTTTATAGGTGTCAGTGATTAAAGGTAGATATAGATAACCTATATCTTAGTAAGGGGTGCATGCACCACCTTCCCGGGCTGCAATAGCAGTCCTGTGGTGCCATTTTGGACGGCTTCCCAGGGGTGGCATAATACATGCTTCAGCCCCTGGTAGGCCTCTGGGGTACCTATGCCTGATGTACCATATACTAGGGACTCACAAGGATAACCCAGTAACCAATCTGGAGTATACCTAATGTACATGCAATCAATTTAGAGAGGAAGCAGCTAGGCTGGGGTCCTGGATAGCAGGGCCCCAGCTAGACTAAAGTCGAAAAACAGTGAAACACCAGCAAAAAGTGGGGGTAACCATAGTAAGCAGATCCTACTCTCCTACAATCTGTTCCTCAGGGAATGGAAGATTGCACTTGTAGGCGTTTATCAGAGTGGTAAAGCTGCTTTGCTACTGCCATGCAGTACCAGTTTTGTGGGAAAACAAATCTTGTATGCTTGTAGTCACGCTGCCTAATTTATGCATATCCTGAGATAGGGAAGGTTTGCACTACTACTGCCTTAGCTGTACCTGTTATCTGAAGGAAGGAAGATTGCAATGTTTCTGCCACATTCTGAAGAAGGTGTCTATCCACTGCTGTTGCTCGATTGAAAAATCAGAGGCTTTATTGAATGCACTTGCATATAGTATGAACCAGGGACTATTTCACCTTTTTTGATGTGAGATACAAGTAAGTCCTGAGGAAGGTCCTTGATCCCACAGGGGAAATATTTAAGCAGCAACCATGTCAACAAAAAAGAGATTCAGGGTTTGTTGAATTTCCTATTTTTCATCCTGTGTTAGAGAGACACCAGTGAAATTATTTAGCTCACCCAAACTAATTTTAATATAGGTGTTCCAGCCTAACAAAAAAATGGACGTAAATGTCAATCTAAGGGACATCCCCATACATAACTAAGAGACAGTGCACTGTGAGGTAATGTTTTATTTACAGGCTGTACATATAGTTCATACGAGAGTGATATAATGGAACGTAGATTTACTATTTCACGTGTATTTCACTCTACAATATGTTAGCATTCATATGGCTAATACATTATATTTCCACAGTGAGTGTAAGACGTAATCAATCGATACAGATGTCAGGTCAGTTAGGTTGACATGTTTGCCACCATTTTCATGTTGGAGGATGCCATGTTCTGATGCAATTGAAACTGTTACTTGGATACTCAAAACTGTATTATGCTCATTTACGAGACATGGTCATTGGTAAGTTTTGTTTCTTCAATGCCTATGTTAGCAAGTTAGCGCATGCTTTTTCTCTTGGATCAGGATCTCCTCCCACCTCTCTAGTGGGGTGGATAGGCCAGACGACCTTGAAGAGTAGATAGCTTGTACCATGCTGCGGAATGGAGACGTATATTCTGTACCTCATTTTATTACAACACCTACCAGTGTTTTCCATGATAGGCGGGTCTTTGTGGACTCCGCAACATACGTAATGTAACTTTAGGATGTATGACCACGCGTACCATTACAAGGCAGGTTTTTCAATGCAAGTCGTTACAACAACTTGCGTTGGGGGGCGCTGGATAGTGAATAGTTTAATTTACTATTCCAACTCCAGTCCCTGTGGATAGAAGGGAAGGTGTTGGATAGTAAATTAAACTATTCCCTATCCTAGAGCGCCCTCCAGCGAAAGTCATTGTAACGACTTTCGTTGTAATACCTGCGTTGTAAAGGTACTGCATGGTAAAATTTCGTTGAAAAGGATGTTCCCTGTAACTTTATGTTGTTAAAGTCAGACCCTCGTCAGCCATCATGGTTGGCTGCTCTGATTGGACTCCACTGCAGTGTATTCTGTGAATAAACTAGTTTGCTTGTATCCCCTTCTGCGTCATCGACTTTTCATTCTTGGAAGGCTAGAGGAGGTCGAGAGTGACCCGGGTGACCCTAATCGGGTCACTTCATTCAGTTGGTGCCCGAACAGGAACCCCACAGGTGACCCATCTCGCCTGTAGCCGGGTTGGTCAATTTAGTAGGTCTGTGGACCCTTGTGATACAGAGCGTTGTTGAACGTTCTGCCAGGCCACCAGTTGCATTTGGCTTATTCTTGAAAAGGCCTGTGGCTAGAGTCTATCTTGTCTAAGTTCAGTCTGAGGACTGACTTGTTTTGATATTTGATACCATCTGCGGACTGTCCTTGAGAGTTTCTGTTTATGTGTGCCTTATTGTGTGTGCATGTGTTGATTGAGTGAATACGTTAATGTGCCTGATGCCAGGATGACCTGTTGGAGTAAAGTGTGGTGTTTGGGGTGCCGATGCTGCTCTGTGGAACATCGCCTGGTTAAGAGTCAGCCTGCACCCGCGAAAGGCAGTCAGAATTTTAATATGTATGTGAAGCTTGGTATTGGCCCAAGAATGTATGTTTTGTACATGGTGGCACAAGTATACGAGGGACAATACTGAGCTTCAGTGGCCCCCGGATGGTACCTTTGATGAACAAAAATTGAATTACTTACAGGATAAACTATTTGCTTAAAGAAGTCGGCAGTCGATGTTTGATACTTTACAGGTATGGCAGAAGGAAGCTAAACAGAGGCATATATGTGCTGAAAAGGAGTCTAGGAAGAAGGCAATGCAAATGGTGGTGCAGAAAGTGGTATCTTATGATAAGGAAAGAGCAGAGAAGGGTATTGAGTGTGCAGATAGGAAGTTTAATTTTTTGGTTGGTTGATTGCTTTATTTCGATATGCATATATCATAAAAAGCTTTACAGAAAATAAAAAGCATGTCGAAAAAAGAGACTGTACATTTATATATAAAAAAGATAAAAACACAATTAAGTAGAATAAATTATCTAAAACAGCATTAAATTGATACGGCCAGTCTTTTAAGTCGAATCAACCAAGCCCATTTTAAAAATTTGGAAACAGCACAAACAATGTTAGGGGCTGTATTGGTTAAAAGTATCCGGAGGGCCACCGTGTGCTGGCGTGTGCCCAGTTCTCTGCAAATTGGTTTAAGCCATCGTGATCTGGGGCGCCCATAGTCCGGACATTCGAATAGAAGGTGTGGCACAGTCTCTGGTTTATCAGAGCATAGAGCACAATGACGTGATGCGGGCACTGACTTGTTCCACCTGGAGCAAAGGTCGGCGAGGGGTAAAGTTCCTAATCGGAATTTGATATACAAGGACCGGTCCATGGCAATGGTGATTAGATCCATGTAGGGCTCTTGTACAACAACATCTTTAATAAGCAGAAAAGCTGCAGTGGCTTTGCAGTGCTGCTGGTTACTGGTGCGCTTCGCAGAGACCCAATCCCAATACAGTTTTTTTAGGTAGTCCTTTGGGGGGGCTGAACAGGTAAGCCAACAGGATTCCAAGCCTAATTCCATTAGAAGTTGATTGGTTTCCCTGAGCCATTTGATCTTCCGCCAACCAGTGGAGCGCATCACCTCTGCTAACCCGTCAGCGTAGGGTTTTAAATCCGGAACCCTCCACAGGCGGGCCCACAGCAGGAGAGGGCGAAGTCGTGCCTGGTCCCCAATTGCTTTGCAGCCTACATCCATTAGTACCGGAACTGTTGGAGTGCTCGACGGGATGGCAAGGAGATCTTTGATAAATTTATTCTCGGCCTTGCTCAAGGAGTCCAGTTTGCCTTGTCCCCACAGTTCGGCTCCGTAGAGTGACGCGGAGACAGCTCGTGCTTTGTAAATGTCGATCAGTGGGGCAACACAATGTTTGGTAGAACTGCTGTACTCCTTAAGGAGGGCCCCTCCCACCCTTTTGTGGCCGATTATCATTTTATTAATATGAGCGGTCCAGTTCATTGAGTCACTTAGACGGATTCCCAAGTAATCAAATTCTGCCACTCTTTCGAGGGGGGTTGAGTTCAGGACCGGGGGACGACCTAAGTTACGGGGGGGGGGTGCATGACTAAGTACTTAGTCTTGTCCACGTTGATAACAAGGCCTCTGGTGGTACAAAAGTGCTGGAAGGAATTCAAAAGTTTCTGGAGACCTTGGGGCGTCTTTGAAATGAGGAGAGTGTCGTCCGCGAACAGTAGTGTTGGAATTTTTACGCCTCCCAAAGTGGGGGCGTCTGCTGGTTCGCGGAGCAGGTGCTCTACCACCCCATTAATATAAAGGGAAAATAGGGTGGGAGCCAACACACAGCCCTGCCGCACTCCCCTCTCGACCCTGATCTTATCGGTCAATTCCCCATTTAGGCCCCATCTCACCTGGGCAAAGGTGTCATTATGCAATTTGATGAGCAGGTTGAGTATGTACGGGGGCATCCCTAAACCGTACAAGACCCTCCAGAGTTCCTCCCTCGGGACCAGGTCAAAGGCAGTCTTTAGATTTATAAAGGCCAGGTAAAGACTGCCTTTGCCTAGCTCCACCACCTTCCAGTACAATACCATAAGCCTAAACACTTGTTCTATAGTTCCGGTACCTGACCGAAAACCGGCTTGCATATCGGACAAGACGTGATTGTCATCCACCCATTCTAAAATTCTCCCCAAGATAGCTTTCCCCACCAGTTTCTGACTCGAATCTATTAGGCTTATGGGCCTATAATTCCCAGGAAGGTCCCTGCACCCCTTTTTAAAGATTGGTACTACCACGGCCCCCTTCCAGGAATCTGGGACCGCACCACCCATAATGATTGCAATAAGAAGGTCCGAAATCAGTACCCCCCATTCATCTGCATAGGCTCGGAGGATATCTCCTGGGAGACCGTCCGGGCCAGCAGCTTTTAGTGGCACCAGGGTTTTAATCTGGTTTGTAACATCCCGTGCAGAGAACAAGGCCATGTCTCTGTCTAGGATGTATGGCGGGAGAGTAAAGGGATCATTGAGCTGACCTTCGATGGGTGAGTAGAGTAATTGGAAGTGGGTGAACCAGGTCTGGGCATTAATGCTACAGGTCCTCAGTGTATCATCAGGGCGACTCCTGTTTCCCACCAAGTCCCAAAAGCCTTTGGCATCTCTCCTTTTGCTGGCTGCCAAGAGGTCCTGCCAGTAGTTGTCCTCCCACTCCTTCTTTGCGTTTTTCTGACAAAGGGAATAGTGTCTTCTGGCCACCCTGGTCCTGATGGGCTTTTTGGATTTGACTGCTTCGATGAGAAGCGACTTTGCCTCCCTGCACTTATCGTTGAACCAGCCCTGCCTAGCCCTTAAACGGGGATTCCTCCTGTTGGTACTAACCGGTACTATAAAAAGGTCACTGATAGCCTGCATTAGGGCACAGAACCTAGTAGTTACATTCGAGGAACAACCGGCCTCGCAAGGGACAGGGTTGTCTATAGCTGTGGTGAGAAGTTGCCTTATGGCATTAGTCTTCTCCTCTGAGAGAGACAGTTTTGCCCATTTAAGTCGTCGACAGCAATTAGAAACTGCTGTCGAATCCGGGATAGAATTACAGAGAGTTCTACTCTCAGTGCCAGATAACCATCTAGCAGACAATGTGAGTGAGAGGAGATTGTGATCACTCTCAACGGAGGGTGAAATCGCCATATCTTTGACCATGATCCACAGGTTAACGTCTAGAAGAAAATAATCAATTCTAGACGAATGTCCAGGCCTGTTGTATGTGTGGGCTCCTGCTTTATCTGATCCTGTCCTGCCATTAGCGGCCCTTAGTCCAAACTCCATGGTTATGGGGTTTAACTGAAGTGCCACCTCTGTCCACTTTTTAATGGGGCTGAGATCTAAGGGCGGTATCCCCCACCTATTATCATATGCCTCTTGGTCTTGCGAGATTTCGAGGCCTAGGGGCTCAAACGTACAGTTAAAATCGCCTGCCACCAGAGTGCAATGTTTATAAGAGGACGAACGCAGCAGGGCTTCCAGGCAAGCTATAATTGGGGATTCTCTACCCCCCTTTGTACCTCGGGCATAGATGTTAAAAATGTTTAAAATGACTCGACCCTGTGGGTTTTTCAGGGAGATATTAAGTAGATCCGGGCATTTGGTGTCCCGCACCACCACCCTGAAATTGAGTTCAGAGGCCACCCAGATGAGGAGCCCGCCAGAGGGGCGCCCCCTACCAGATGCCGAAGGGACAGCTGGTGAGAAGTAGGTAGAATATCCTGCCTTGTGTAGGGGCTCCCTACACCATGTTTCCTGGAACAGGCATATGGAGTATTGCTCCACAAGTGAGTCCCAGTTGGGCAGTGCCAACTTTCTCTCAAGGCCTGCTACGTTCCAGCTGAGAACCCTGATGAGTGGGTCCGTCACAGCTGCAATGCCGCAGGTCTCGACGGGAGCTGGTAATCCTATGGCACCCACGAGTGATAGCTCATCTAAGAAGTCGGGTGGCACCCTCACCTCCCCAGATTCCCCTAAAGTTACGTCATCAACCTGGTCTCCTAATACTGGCGAAGGGCTGTGAGCCTTTGCAGGAACAGGAGGAGCGGCACCGGCCCTCCTATTCGCGAAAAACTCATGGACATCCTCACGAAGTCAACAACCCCCCGCTCCCCAAAAGGGTAGAATGGGGCTTGTACACGCCTGCGTTACGGTATTACCTAAGAAAAATTGACCCCCAGGAGTGCTATTATAGGGGAGTTGTCCAAGATGGATGGGAGGGGTGGGCGTGATGGTCCGTGGGTAGAAGAATGTTAAGTCGACTGCATCAACACCCGTTCCAGCCGCGGATCGCCCTTGAGAGCATATCAAATGGGTGACTCTTGCGTCTTGGAAATTAACCACCACACAATCCCCTTCAAGAGATTTTTTCCCGTGTCCAATCCAACCCACCCTGCGTACGCCAAGAATTAGGCCATCCACTCCCGGAGGGAGGGGCCTGTTGATTTTCAGCCAGTGGATGACCTTGTTCTTTAGCGCCTGATGATTTTCCTGCTGGGTATCCTTAATAGGGGGGACTTTGGTGAGGACAACAACAAACGGGTGGCACTCGGGGGGGAGGTTGACTGGGGGACACTTACGTGTTGGTTTCTGCGAAAAAGCCAGTGGAGAAGGGTTTTTGGGCGGAAGGGTGGTGGGTTTAGCCTTAAGGGTTGTCGCTGCACCACCGGTTTTGGCGTGTGAAGTGGCCCCAGGTTGTAAAATTGGTCCCATCCCTCCCTTCTGATGTTTCTTATGACCTAGGTTAGGCACAGGGGTTGTTACAACTGGGGCAGGAATGGCATGCACTTGGGCAGCATGAGTGGAGACATTCGGCCTTGTCTGCCCCAGACCAGCCTGGGAGGCGACCGAAGAAGCATTCCCAGAGGCTGGTGGCTTGGGCAGCAGTGTCGACTGTTCTCCTGGAGGATGACTCACTAAAACCTCTTTCCCAGTGTTCCTAACTGTCCTATCCTCGCTAGGCTTCAGCTGTAGTTTGAACAGGGTTTTCAGGGAAAAGAAGTTGTCCCTGGTGACCTGTTCAAAACGGTCAAGCCTATCCCCCAAACTTTTGACTTGGTCAATAAGTGGTACCAAAAGAGACCTGACCAGTTTCTCGATCGGCTCCAGAGAGAAGCCCTCGTTGGCTAGGTCAGGTACTGCTGGGACCAGCAGGGGGGGTAGCACTGTATCAGCTACAATTTGTGGGGCATTAGAGTTCCCAGGTGATGCAGGTCCTCCGGCACCTGAGAGTGTAGGGCCCCTCTGGGGCTGATACCTGGCGTGCTTAATAAGCGTGGAGTGACAGCCCTTTCGGATGGTGGTCGCCCTTTTCCCTTTCCTTTTCATTGGCCCCTGGATAGATCGAGTCTTGGACAGAAGTTGTGGATCGGGTGTGGGAGCGTCAGGGCAGGATTGGGACAGAATGCCAGGAGAGCTGGCTGTGGGAAGGTCGGGGCGGGACTCCACAACCACGGTACAAGGGCTGACGAGGAGAGGATCAATCAACAAACTTTCAACCCCATCTGTTCCAACCTCTAGTGGTACAAAATGTGAATCCCCAGGTAAATCCCCAAGCAAGGGTGCAGGGGAAATGGAGATTGCGGAGGACATCGCTAATACCGAAGAAGGACTTTTGGAAGGGGGGAAGTCAAAAGAGAGGCGCCGTTCTGATATGGCGATCTCATTGTCAATAACAGCCGCCACCCTGGTGAGGAATTTGTCCATAGAGCCGAACATGGCACCCCCTGGGGCACTTTCACCGCCACCCCTCAAGGCCTTACCGGAACGGGTTGACATGCTGGATTCCGGGCCCACAGTGAAGCACCACGAACTGAGACCTGTACAGTGGATGTAAGGGGAGTGGCCCTGCCCTGCCTCCTCCTGCCCCGGACGGCCACAGACGGCCCGCCCTTGGCCCGGGCTTCGCTCGGCGTCCCGCTCGCGTCCCGCTGAGCGACAGGCAGTTTGTTTATAATGGGCGTTGCAGGCGGTGGGCGTGTCTCAAGGTGGGCGCTTCCGCTCTCAGGGCTGGGGAAGCAGGGACTCCTGGTCTTCTGAGTCCCTGCTAGCGCCGGCGAGTTTGTTCCTTCCAGGCGCCTCCCCGTGTAGCGTGCCGCCTTCACCTCTCCCTCATCCAAGCCTCCAAGCCGCGAAGCGGCACCCGCGGAGCGGGTGCGGCGAGAGGTAGCGGCAGAACAAGCAGAGCAGGCACAACCCGGCAACAGGTCAGACTCCAAGCGCAGGGCCGACAGCAACCTTTTCACAATGTCCAGGTTTAATTTACAGTGTGATAGGTCCTATGTTGTTCGAGAGAAAGAGTATCCTTTCATGGAGGACTTGTCGGAAAGTCGCCCCCCCACCTCCTTATGCTCCACAAAGAATATATCCTGCTGTTCTGCTGTCTCAGTCTACCTGTGACAAAGGACAGGATATGTTGTATCTTCCAAGGAGGGAGAGTGTCCTATTCTGAGAACAGTGAGCATTTGTCGATGAGCTGCAAGGGTGTGGCTCCACCACAGCGTGCTCAATAGCACCACTGAGGATTGGGTGATAGAACCCTGGAGGGAGGCTTAGAACGGACCCTGATTTTCAACCCTTTTGGTGACTCTTTTTTTCATATTTTCAGGGTTTTTTGCCATTTTCCCATCATTGGTTTAATTTTAAGTCGTTTCTTCTTTGGCGCTTTGATCCGTAAATATAACTATAGATAAATGTATCTTTTTGGTCACCCTCTTGTAGCAGATGAACAAGGTTTTGATGCTCTACGTCCTGGGTGGGTTGGTTTTGAATGGTTGCTCAGGCAAAAGATTCTTTGGGTTTTAGTTATGTTGCTGTTCTTATTGGGGGAGCGGGACTGTTTTGGTTAATGGAGTGCTCTGCGGTCTCATCGTCATGTGTCTTGTATCAAGCAGTTCCCTCAGATCGTCAGAAGCGCACTATGCACAGTAATGTCTTTCTGGATACCTATTGAAAGTTCTTTGGTTATAACACAACTTGTCATCCTACTGATCCTGTTACAGGCTTATGATCAGCTTATCCCCTACCACTAGTAAATTACACATATGTTCATCTCCCACCTTTGTTGTGGTAAAGGGTGAATATGGTTTGGGATACCCTGGACCTTGTCTATATTATATAAAACCAAGAGGTACAGGATATCTGGGATGTATCCCTGAAATGTATTGTTGTGAACAATATTTTAGCAAAAGGAATATCACACTGACAGGATGGCATTACCAAGATCTGACTGTCACTCAAGAAGCAGGAATCTATCCTGCATGTTGTCATGAATTAAATAGTACTAATACTCATTTGTATCTTAACTGCTCTGTAGAAATAGTATATAAAAATGTCTTACATTTAGGCAAGAAGGATGACGCTAGTATGAAAGGAATGAGCACTAGATATGCTCGATTGGATTACCAAGGTCCACTCTAGGCACACCCGGGTTTCTATTGTTTAATATCAAATGGCACATATTCTAATATGTACAATGGTACAGAGGAATGGTGTTCCCCCTTGGGGTACCTTGCAGGCATAGTAAACCAAATATAAGATGGGTAAAAAGAACATTGAACAAGGAATTCTGCGAAGGAGTTACAGATTTGGAAGTTAATAATTATAGTAATGGAATTACTTTTGGGTACATCCTTTCTTACATTATCACATTCTGTAATACTGCTATGGCTAGAAGTGAGAGTGCTAGAGAGTATTTTGGGTGAAAATTACAGATTTGATCCAATTCGACAGTAACAGCTTTGCGGGATATCACCACTCAGTTAGAAAGTATGCGCATATACTCAGAACAAACAAGGTATACTGTTGATTTTATTCTAGCTAAGAATGGTGGTGCTTGCGCTGTCATAGGAGATCTGTATGTGGTCGGCATCATGAATATGGAAAAAATATTAAACAACATACTTTAGACATTCTGGAGAACATTGAGGGCATGGAGAGCGGCAATTGGAGTTGGTCCTTGTTTGGTGGTTGGGGCTGGATCTTAGAGAAAGTGATCTTTTTCATTGTTATTCTAATTTGCTGCTGTGCCCTGATACAGTGTCTTCCTTTATGTTGTCCATATTGTGCCACCTATCTTACACACAAAAGAAGTTCGATTCATGATACCAATGCTAAAATATTGCTTCAACAAGAGCTTGACACTCTTATGTAGTTGGATGAGGGAGTTTTTGGATCAGATGTTTCCCTTGCTGATTCTGTTTCTGATGTTACTCCTATTGCTAATGATTAATACCGCAACCCTTTTTCAACAAGCTTTATTACTATATCTAATAATATTTAACAACATTATTGTTTATTCAATAAAGTTTTTCCTAGTTATAAGAATTGTAAAGACCCCTACCTAATAGCATAAATAAAGATGAATTGACAAATGAATGCTAAAAGGAGGGACCGATTGAATTGAAACATAAATTTACTATTTCACGTGTGTTTCCCTTTCTAAATATGTTAGCATTCATATGGCTAATACATTATATTTTCACAGTGAGTGTAAGACGTAATCAATCGATACAGATGTCAGGTCAATTAGGTTGACATCTTTGCCACCATTTTCATTTTGGAGGATGCCATGTTCTGATGCAATTGAAACTGTTACTTGGATACTCAAAACTGTATTTTGCTCATTTACGAGACATGGTCATTCGTAAGTTTTGTTTCTTCAATGCCTATGTTAGCTCGTTAGCGCATGCTTTTCCTCTTGGATAAGGATCTCCTCCAACCCCTCTAGTGGGGTGGATAGGCCAGACGACCTTGAAGAGTAGATACCTTGTACCATGCTGCGGAATGAAGACGTATATTCTGTACCTCATTGTATTACAACACCTACCAGTGTTTTCCATGATAGGCGGGTCTTTGTGGACTCCGCAACATACGTAATCTAACTTTAGGATGTATGACGGTACAACGCGTGGTATTACCACGCGTACTGTTACAACGCAGGTTTTTCAACGCAAGTCATTACAACGACTTGCGTTGGGGGGCCCTGGATAGTGAATAGTTTAATTTAGTATTTCAACTCCAGTCCCTGTGGATAGTAGGGAAGGTGTTGGATAGTAAATTTCCTGCCCTAGAGCGCCCTTCAGCGAAAGTCGTTGAAACAGCTTTCGTTGTAATACCTGCGTTGTAAAGGTACTGCGTGGTAAAAGTTTTGTTGAAAAGGATGTTCCCCGTAACATTATGTTGTTAAACTCAGACCCTCGTCAGCCATCATAGTTGGCTGGTCTGATTGGACTCTACTGCAGTGTATTCTGTGAATAAACTAGTTTGCTTGTATCCCCTTCTGCGTCATCGACTTTCATTCTTGGAAGGCTAGAGGAGGTCGAGTGTGACCCGGGTGGCCCTAATCGGGTCACTTCCTTCAGTTGGTGCCCGAACAGGGACCCCACAGGTGACCCATCTCGCCTGTAGCCGGGTTGGTCAATTTAGTAGGTCTGTGGACCCTTGTGATACAGAGCGTTGTTGAACGTTCTGCCAGGCCACCTGTTGCATTTGGCTTATTCTTGAAAAGGCCTGTGGCTAGAGCCTATCTTGTCTTAGTTCAGTCTGAGGACTGACTTGTTTTGATACCATCTGCGGACTGTCCTTGAGAGTTTCTGTTTATATGTGCCTTATTGTGTGTGCATGTGTTGATTCAGTGAATACGTTAATGTGCCTGATGCCAGGATGACCTGTCGGAGTAAAGTGTGGTGTTTGGGGTGCCGATGCTACTCTGTGGAACATCGCCTGGTGGAGAGTCAGCCTGCACCCCCGGAAGGCACTCCGGATTTTAATATGTATGTAAAGCTTGGTATTGGCCCAAGAATGTATGGTTTGTACATGGTGGCACAAGTATACGAGGGACAATACTGAGCTTCAGTGGCCACCGGATGGTACCTTTGATGAACAAAAATTGAATTACTTACAGGTTAAACTATTTGCTTAAAGAAGTCGGGAGTCGATGTTTAATACTTAACAGGTATGGCAGAAAGAAGCTAAACACAGGCGTATATGTGCTGAAAAGGAGTCTAGGATGAAGGCAATGCAAATGGTGGTGCAGAAAGTGGTATCCTATGATAAGGAAAGAGCAGAGAAGGGTATAGAGTGTGCAGATAGGAAGTTTCGTTTACAGTGTGATAGGTCCTATGTTGTTCGAGAGGAAGAGTATCCTTTCGTGGAGGACTTGTTGGAAAGTCTCCCCCCACCTCCTTATGCCCCACAAAGAATATATCCTGCTGTTCTGCTGTCTCAGTCTACCTGTGAAACAGGACAGGATATGTTGTATCTTCCAAGGAGCATGCTCAATAGCACCACTGAGGATTGGGCGATAGAACCCTGGAGGGAGGCTTAGAACGGACCCTGATTCTCAACCCTTTTGGTGACTCTTTTTTTCCTATTTTCAGTTTTTTTTGCCATTTTCCCATCATTGGTTTCATTTTAAGTCGTTGCTTCTTTGACGCTTTGATCCGTAAATATAACTACAGATAAATGTATCTTTTTGGTCACCCTCTTGTAGCAGATGAACAAGGTTTTGATGTTCTACATCCAGGGTGGGTTGGTTTTGAATGGTTGCTCAGGCAAAAGATTCTTTGTGTTTTAGTTATGTTGCTCTTCTTATTGGGGGAGCGGGACTGTTCTGGTTAATGGAGTGCTCTGCGGTCTCATTGTCATGTGTCTTGTATCAAGCAGTTCCCTCAGATCGTTAGAAGCGCACTATGCACAGTAATATCTTCCTGGATACCTACGGAAAATTCCTTGGGTATAACGCAACTTGTCATCCTACTGATCCTGTTACAGGCTTATGATTAGCGTATCCCCTATCACTAGTAAATTACACATATGTTCATCCCCCACCTTGTTGGGGTAAAGGGTGAATATGGTTTGGGATACCCTGGACCTTATCTATATTATATAAAACCAAGAGGTACAGGATATCTGGGATGTATTCCTGAAATGTATTGTTGTGATCTATATTTTAGCAAAAGGAATATCACACTGACAGGATGGCATTACCAAGATCTGACTGTCACTCAAGAAACAGGAATCTATCCTGCTTGTTGTCATGAATTAAATAGTACTGATACGTATTTGTATCTTAACTGCTCTGGAGAAATAGTATATAAAAATGTCCTACATTTAGGCAAGAAGGATGACCCTAGTATGAAAGGAATGAGCACAAGATATGCTCCATTGGATTACCAAGGTCCACTCTAGGCACACCCGGGTTTCTATTGTTTAATATCCAATGGCATATATTCTAATGTGTACAATGGTACAGAGGAATGGTGTTCCCCTTTGGGGTACCTTGCAGGCATAGTAAACCAAATATAAGATGGATAAAAAGGACATTGAACAAGGAATTCTGTGAAGGAGTTACAGATTTGGAAGTTAATAATTATAGTAATGGAATTACTTTTGGGTACATCCTTTCTTACATTATCACATTCTGTAATACTGCTATGGCTAGAAGTGAGAGTGCTAGAGAGTATTTTGGGTGAAAATTACAGATTTTATCCAATTTGACAGTAACAGCTTTTCGGGATATCACCACTCAGTTAGAAAGTATGCGCATATACTCAGAACAAACAAGGTATGCTGTTGATTTTATTCTAGCTAAGAATGGTGGTGCATGCTCTGTCATAGGAGATCTGTATGTGGTCGGCATCACGAATATAGAAAAAATATTAAACAACATACTTTAGACATTTTGGAGAACATTGAGGGCATGGAGAGAGGCAATTAGAGTTGGTCCTTGTTTGGTGGTTGGGGCTGGATCTTAGAGAAAGTGATCTTTTTCATTGTTATTCTAATTTGCTGCTGTGCCCTGATACAGTGTTTTCCTTTATGTTGTCCATATTGTGCCACCTATCTTACACACAAAAGAAGTTTGATTCATGATATCAATGCTAAAATATTGCTTCAACAAGAGCTTGACACTCTTATGCAGTTGGATAAGGGAGTTTTTGGATCAGATATTTCCCTTGCTGATTCTGTTTCTGATGATACTCCTATTGCTAATGATTAATACCGCAACTCTTTTTCAACAAGCTTTATTACTATATCTAATAATATTTAACAACATTATTGTTTATTCAATAAAGTTTTTCCTAGTTATAAGAATTGTAAAGACCCCTACCTGATAGCATAAATAAAGAAGAATTGGCAAATAAATGCTAAAACGAGGGTCCGATTGAATTGAAACGTAAATTTACTATTTAACGTGTGTTTACCTCTACAATATGTTAGCATTCATGTGGCTAATACATTATATTTTCGTAGTGGGTGTAAGACGTAATCAATTGATTCAGATGTCAGGTCAGTTAGGTTGACATCTGTGCCACCATTTTCATTTTAGAGGATGCCATCTTCTGATGCAATCAAAACTGTTACTTGCATACTCGAAACTGTATTTTGCTCATTTACGAGAAATGATCTTTGGTAAGTTTAGTTTCTTCAATGCTTATGTTAGCTCGTTAGCGCATGCCTTTCCTCTTAGATCAAGGCCTTCTCCCACCTGTCTAGAGGGGAGGATAGGACAGATGACCTTGAAGAGTAGATAGCTTGTACCAGGCTGCGGAATCGAGACTTATGTTCTGCACCCCATTGTATTATGACACCTACCAGTGTTTTTCCATGGTAGGCGTGTCTTTATGGACTCCGCAACATACATAATGTAACTTTATGCTTGTTAAAGTCAGTCCCTCGTCAGCCATCATAGGAGGCTGGTCTGATGGATTCCACTGCAGTGTATTCTATGAATAAACTAGTTTGCTTTTATTCACTACTGTGTCAAAAACTCTTCATTCTTGGAAGGCTAGAGGAGGTTGAGAGTGATCCGGGTGACCCTAATTGGGTCACTTCCTTCAAGAGCAATGAGTACTATGTGGGTTCCATGTAAATTTTGTCCTTGCCCAAGAATCTGTAGTTGCCAACATTTTTGCTTAGGAAATTTGATTTTTTTACCATCTGCTAATGACCAAAAAGGATGCAATTGACCGTCAAAATTCAAAACCTGGTGGAAACATATTGCAGGCATGAAGTAGTCTACTCTGCCACAATTAATGCCCCTCAGTTTTGTTTCCCAGTGCACTCTTTTCCTCAATGATACCAAAGTCTTCAACATTGGTTGTGTGCTACTTCATCCGATGCACTGTGTCTGACAGTGCCCTGAACAATACGAAACTGAATGGGTGAGGCGAATCAGTCTCTTGGATGTGTGCACCTTCAATGAAACAATGTGTTTCTCATCTCAATTCAACTTTTTAAAATCACAATTCTGATGCTTCTTGTTTCTTGATTACTTCATCAATGTATTAATTCATCTGAAATATCACCAAACATTTTTCATGATTCCATCATTCTGTGGTAACGCAATGTTATTATTAAACCCAATGCATTTCGGTTCTATCATGGACCCTTCTTCAGGGGTCTAAAGAAAAAATACAAGAAACCAGATCAGTCTCTGATTTGTCATTGTCCTCACCAACATGATCCGATGTTTCATATAAGCATTCAAAATCATAATCAACATCATTATGTAAATAATATCAAATATCAACAAAGCCCGTAAATGTAATTAAATGAGCAGGAATCCAGAAATATTGATTGCAAACGTGATAGGGTGGTGATTTAAAAATGGCAGGGTTAATATTCCCGCGAAACAATGATGTTACCAATGGTCAATGCTTTTTACCCCCTCTCCTCCTGTGAGAGATCTAAACTAAGTGTATTAAATCTTTAAAGCATTGACCATTGGTAACATCATTGAAGGTGCACACATCCAAGGGACTGGTTCACCTGACTAACAGACACAAGGAAATGGAAGGTCAAATATGTGTTGCTGTACTAGAAACTTAGAAAAACTGAGAGTTGTAAATAGTGAAGAGCATTCCAGCTGACTGAGATATTCCCATCAGACCACCCCTTTGGCGGAATTTCATCATGTGGGATATTTGTAAATATATCCAAACAGCCGCCCAACCCATCAGAAGATGGTGCGGGTATGGATGTAGGGTCGAAATCTCTAGACAAGCTGTTACTCAAGAATGGTCATCAAGGTGTGTGGTGCAGTGCTGTGGTGAAAAGTTAAAATCAACTACTTAGACAAAAAAAATATTTATTTAATGGAAAATGTCTAAGTGTTAAACATAAAAACTCGCCTGGTAGTGGATTGATAACTACACTATGGCGCTGCGCAGGTGGTCAACATGTTTCAGCCAAACTAGATATTATCCGTCTGTCATCAGGACCTAGTTGGTAAGCTACTGCTACTAAATAAACGTGAGTATGGTGAAATAACCAAAGATCATAATAGTAAAGAAAGTACATATATCTACCAGGAACTTGGAGCCCCAATGTTCACAAGAGAGATGTACATTGTTTCTCAAACCTATTGAAAAATAATATAAAAAAGACACTATTTACAATATACTCAATAAATCACAAGAAACTGTACAGTCAACACAAAGCTTAAGAAATATTGTGCTTAGCTTACTACTGAGTACAATTACTCTGACACCATGCTTATTTACATATAACAAGCTCATAGTGCATACTCACCGCGCTCTGCGTGGGAAAAGACCTCACCTCACCCGGCATCCGCTCGGGAATAATGAGGCCCCGCTCTGAGGTGCAAAAAGAAAAAGGCATACATTTCCAAATACATATGCCATGCCATTTTGGCTCAAGCATCCTACTACTCTCTATCCTCCAATTGACAAATCAAGTCTAACCATTAGCAAACTGCCACTGGAGAAACATACTGTTTACCCCACATTGACAGGGGTAGATGGTTAAAAAGTTGGAAAATGGTGTCACAAAGGATCCCAAAAAACTTAACGAGGGGAGTCCCTACCTGTCCGTCGGTACCTCGCTCCTTCGTCCGAGAGGAAGTGGAGGTACCGACGCTGACTGGACTCCTCCCTTTTATGTAGGCACTGATTGGTTAATTGATGGAATAGCCCACTAATTACCCGCCAAAACTAAAGTTGAATGAGGCGCTGCTACTGAGAAGCGTATAACGTAATTGTAAAAAACGCACTCTCAGTGAGGCGGGCATGTGCGTAAGTGATTCGAACTACTATTCACGCTGCACGCATGTGTCCTTGTAAAACTAATCACCCGCGCATGCGCGTGTGCGATCACTTCAACTTCCGTGAGTAGGATCACTTGGGATCGCGTCACGTCTTGGAAAGGAGGGCGCGCTAGTCATTTGCGCATGCGTATTGGAATTTCACGCGTCCACTGTGTAAGGACCGCCAAGTCATGTCACAATGAAATATTAAGAGCCAAATATCCCAAACGCGGCTGTGGCTGGCAAAAAACGAACAGGAATAGGGTCTTAAGGCTAATTGTAGGACCAGAATTTACGATGTACTCATAACCCACAAAAGTGGACATTGTTTGAAGAAAGTATCACTGGCTGTGCTACGAGTCTTAAAGAGATTACTCATCATAATGCTCAGGGTGACTATTCATTTGTGCACTAATCAAATTAGCGTACTGGTGAAATGACCACTGCTGATGACATTCGTGGAATCAGACACAGGATGGATTCTGCGGAGAAAAGCTCTCAGATCTAGAATTATCACACTCCATATACATTTATTGATACTCTCAATGTCTAGATGGAGATATGGATGGAGATACATGGATGTATGTTCTAGTATAATCATATAGAAATCCAGGGGATTGAATCATTCAATCCCTTGCTGTCGCTACGGAGCATGAATATCCATTTCTGCTCTTTGACAAAAAGAAATTTGGACTTGTCACTGATGTGGGGCGGAATGAAAGGGTGTTCTAAAATTACCCATTTCATGTCCTCTGCTTTATGTTTCATCGTTAAAAAGTGATTTGTGAGGCGAGTAGACTGTTTCTGGCACCGGATGGTGCTTTTATGTTCGCTAATGCGAACCTTCATCTTCCCTGTGGTGTGGCCTATGTACCTCAACTGGCAAGGGCAAGTAATCATATATATAACCCCATCAGTGTTACAATTAGTGTGTTCCCGAAGTAGCCAAGGAGTACCTGTGCCTATGTCGACTTGTTCTGTTTTGCATGTCTGAGGGCATGCGCTACAGGTACCGCATGGAAAATGTCCACGTACAGGTTCCGTGTTCCACAATGTATTTGGTGTTGTTGTCATTTCGAGTCTGGGTCGGGTATGAACCAGACTATCTTTGAGACTGCGTGCTCTTTTGAAGGAGAACAACGGTAAAGAAACGTCAGTTTGAGCAGTGTTAAGAATGTTCCAATGTTTCCGCACTGTCTTTTGAATGCTGCTCGAGAGGATACTGAAAGTGCTGACAAAGGTAAGCTTGTTAATCGGTTCCTTATCAGGTTGTTTCTCCAGGAGAGCCTCCCGGTTATTATTGGAGGCCCTTTTCCACGCTTTCCGTACTAGATGACGTGGGTACTGTCGATCTTCAAGTTGAGTAGACAAAATGCGGGCATGTTTATCAAAAGCAAGTTTGGATGAACAATTCCGGCGGACTCTCAGAAATTGGCCTATTGGGAGATTCTCCCGTAGGGACCGGGGGTGATGACTTGAAAAAGCCAGCAGTGAGTTTCTGGACATGGGTTTTTTATAAAGTTCACATTCTAGTGTGCCATCTTTGGGAAAGATAAGAATGTCCAAAAAAGGCAATTGAACCCGGCTGAACTCAACTGTAAATTTAAGATATTGATTTTGATTGTTCAGCCAATCATGGAAAGTTTTAACCTCTGATGGTGTACCTCACCAAACCACAAAGATATCATCAATGTATCTCTTCCATAGCACCACATGATGATAAAAAGGGTTGCTATGGACGAGAACATGATGTTGCTCAAACAGATGAACGTAAAGGTTGGCGAGGCTGGGGGCAAAAATACTCCCCATAGATGTTCCTGAGGTTTGAAGATAGATCTGATCTTCAAATTTAAAATAGTTTTCCATCATTGCCAGTCTGGCACACTCCATGATGAAATTTACTGGAGTTATGCTCTTTAGGTCTCGGGTGGCAAGAAGAATTCTGATTGCTTCCAGGGTTTCTTCCTGCGGAATACAGGTATACAAAGACTCCACGTCGAAACTCACAAAAAGGTCAGTCTCAACGTCAAAGTCCACCTCCGGCAGGAGTCTGAGAACATCGGCCGTGTCTTGCAAGAATGTAGGCATTTCCTTCACAAGATGCCTCAAGAAAAAATCCACAAAAGTGGATAAAGGCTCCAATAGCGAGCCAATGCCTGAAATAATCGGGCGTCCTGGGGGAGGGCGAGTAGATTTATAGATTTTTGGTAGGCAATAAAACCCGGGCATAACGGGTTTGTTGGTAACCAAGAATTTGGCTTCCTGAGGTGTGATCCATCCCTCTAAGTGTGCTTCCTCCACTAAGGTCTTAATCTCAATGAGGAGGCGAGGGGTGGGGTCAATGGCCAGACGTAGGTACAAGTTAGTATTATCCAATTGTCTCTGACACTCCTGGCGATAGGTAGCTCTGTCTAGGACAACAATGGCACCACCCTTATCCGCCGGTTTTATAGTTATGGACTGATCAGTGGATAGGTGGGCCAAAGCAATTCTCTCTCTTGTGGTCATGTTCTGGAAATCATGTCGATCCTTGTCAAACAAGGCCATGACATCATGAGTCACAGCTTGTTCGAATGTTGTAACCTTGGAAGGTACTTGATGTGCCAAGGGGGTAAAAGTAGACTTAGGGCGTAGCCCTGTGTTAGTCAACTGATCGTGTATTTCTGTAGGCGGAACCTTTTCTTCTGTGTTAAAAAAGAAATGAAGGCAAACTTTCCTGAAAAATCTTTCAAGTTCGCAGCGGGTCTCAAAAGGATCCCCCTTGTTTGTAGGTACAAACCCCAAACCCTTTCTCAAGACAGTTTGTTCGTCTTGTGATAGTTCCCGCGAACTAAGGTTCACTACTAGGTTCCTGTCGTGGTCGCATTCGTTGCTGCCATTGACACCTCAGGAAGCCAAATTCTTGGTTACCAACAAACCCGTTATGCCCGGGTTATGCCCGGGTTTTATTGCCTACCAAAAATCCATAAATCTACTCGACCTCCCCCAGGACGCCCGATTATTTCAGGCATTGGCCCCGCTATTGGAGCCTTTATCCACTTTTGTGGATTTTTTCTTGAGGCCTCTTGTGAAGTAAATGCCTACATTCTTGCAAGACACGGCCGATGTTCTCAGACTCCTGCCGGAGGTGGAATTTGACATTGAGACTGACCTTTTGGTGAGTTTCGACGTGGAGTCTTTGTATACCTGCATTCCGCAGGAAGAAACCCTGGAAGCAATCAGAATTCTTCTTGCCACACGAGACCTAAAGAGCATAACTCCAGTAAATTTCATCATGGAGTGTGCCAGACTGGCAATGATGGAAAACTATTTTAAATTTGAAGATCAGATCTATCTTCAAACCTCAGGAACATCTATGGGGTGTTTTTTTTGCCCCCAGCCTCGCCCACCTTTACGTTCATCTGTTTGAGCAACATCATGTTCTCGTCCATAGCAACACTTTTTATCATCATGTGGTGCTATGGAAGAGATACATTGATGATATCTTTGTGGTTTGGCGAGGTACACCATCAGAGGTTAAAACTTTCCATGATTGGCTGAACAATCAAAATCAATATCTTAAATTTACAGTTGAGTTCAGCCGGGTTCAATTGCCTTTTTTGGACATTCTTATCTTTCCCAAAGATGGCACACTAGAATGTGAACTTTATAAAAAACCCATGTCCAGAAACTCACTGCTGGCTTTTTCAAGTCATCACCCCCGGTCCCTACGGGAGAATCTCCCAATAGGCCAATTTCTGAGAGTCCGCCGGAATTGTTCATCCAAACTTGCTTTTGATAAACATGCCCGCATTTTGTCTACTCAACTTGAAGATCGACAGTACCCACGTCATCTAGTACGGAAAGCGTGGAAAAGGGCCTCCAATAATAACCGGGAGGCTCTCCTGGAGAAACAACCTGATAAGGAACCGATTAACAAGCTTACCTTTGTCAGCACTTTCAGTATCCTCTCGAGCAGCATTCAAAAGACAGTGCGGAAACATTGGAACATTCTTAACACTGCTCAAACTGACGTTTCTTTACCGTTGTTCTCCTTCAAAAGAGCACGCAGTCTCAAAGATAGTCTGGTTCATACCAGACCCAGACTCGAAATGACAACAACACCAAATACATTGTGGAACACGCAACCTGTACGTGGACATTTTCCATGCGGTACCTGTAGCGCATGCCCTCAGACATGCAAAACAGAACAAGTCGACATAGGCACAGGTACTCCTTGGCTACTTCGGAAACACACTAATTGTAACACTGATGGGGTTATATATATGATTACTTTCCCTTGCCAGTTGAGGTACATAGGCCCCACCACACGGAAGATGAAGGTTCGCATTAGCGAACATAAAAGCACCATCCGGTGCCAGAAACAGTCTACTCGCCTCACAAATCACTTTTTAACGATGAAACATAAAGCAGAGGACATGAAATGGGTAATTTTAGAACACCCTTTCATTCCGCCCCACATCAGTGACAAGTCCAAATTTCTTTTTGTCAAAGAGCAGAAATGGATATTCAAGCTCCGTAGCGTCAGCAAGGGATTGAATGATTCAATCCCCTGGATTTCTATTTGATTATACTAGAACATACATCCATGTATCTCCATCCATATCTCCATCTAGACATTGAGAGTATCAATAAATGTATATGGAGTGTAATAATTCTAGATTTGAGAGCTTTTCTCCACAGAATCCATCCTGTATCTGATTCCACGAATGTCATCAGCAGTGGTCATTTCACCAGTACGCTAATTTGATTAGTGCACAAATGAATAGTCACCCTGAGCATTATGATGAGTAATCTCTTTAAGACTCGTAGCACAGCCAGTGATACTTTCTTCAAACAATGTCCACTTTTGTGGGTTATGAGTACATCGTAAATTCTGGTCCTACAATTAGCCTTAAGACCCTATTCCTGTTCGTTTTTTGCCAGCCACAGCCGCGTTTGGGATATTTGGCTCTTAATATTTCATTGTGACATGACTTGGCGGTCCTAACACAGTGGACGCGCGAAATTCCAATACGCATGCGCAAATGACTAGCGCGCCCTCCTTTCCAAGATGTGACGCGATCCCAAGTGATCCTACTCACGGAAGTTGAAGTGATCGCACACGCGCGTGCGCGGGTGATTAGTGTTACAAGGACGCATGCGTGCAGCGTGAATAGTAGTTTGAATCACTGACGCGCATGCCCGCCTCACTGAGAGTGCGTTTTTTACAATTACGTTATACGCTTCTCAGTAGCAGCGCCTCATTCAACTTTAGTTTGGGCGGGTAATTAGTGGGCTATTCCATCAATTAACCAATCAGTGCCTACATAAAAGGGAGGAGTCCAGTCAGCGTCGGTACCTCCACTTCCTCTCGGACGAAGGAGCGAGGTACCGACGGACAGGTAGGGACTCCCCTCGTTAAGTTTTTTGGGATCCTTTGTGACACCATTTTCCAACTTTTTAACCATCTACCCCTGTCAATGTGGGGTAAAAAGTATGTTTCTCCAGTGGCAGTTTGCTAATGGTTAGACTTGATTTGTCAATTGGAGGATAGAGAGTAGTAGGATGCTTGAGCCAAAATGGCATGGCATATGTATTTGGAAATGTATGCCTTTTTCTTTTTGCACCTCAGAGCGGGGCCTCATTATTCCCGAGCGGATGCCGGGTGCGGTGAGGTCTTTTCCCACGCAGAGCGTGGTGAGTACGCACTATGAGCTTGTTATATGTAAATAAGCATGGTGTCAGAGTAAATGTACTCAGTAGTAAGCTAAGCACAATATTTCTTAAGCTTTGTGTTGACTGTACAGTTTCTTGTGATTTATTGAGTATATTGTAAATAGTGTCTTTTTTATATTATTTTTCAATAGGTTTGAGAAACAATGTACATCTCTCTTGTGAACATTGGGGCTCCAAGTTCCTGGTAGATATATGTACTTTCTTTACTATTATGATCTTTGGTTATTTCACCATACTCACGTTTATTTAGTAGCAGTAGCTTACCAACTAGGTCCTGATGAAAGCCGGATAATATCTAGTTTGGCTGAAACATGTTGACGACCTGCACAGCGCCATAGTGTAGTTATCAATCTACTACCAGGCGTGTTTTTATGTTTAACACTTAGACATTTTCCATTAAATATATTTTTTTTTGTCTAAGTAGTTGATTTTAACTTTTCACCACAGCACTGCACCACACACCTTGATGACCATTCTTGAGTAACAGCTTGGCTAGAGATTTCGACCCTACATCCATACCCGCACCATCTTCTGATGGGTTGGGCGGCTGTTTGGATATATTTACAAATATCCCACATGATGAAATTCCGCCAAAGGGGTGGTCTGATGGGAATATCTCAGTCAGCTGGAATGCTCTTCACTATTTACAACTCTCAGTTTTTCTAAGTTTCTAGTAGAGCAACACATATTTGACCTTCCATTTCCTTGTGTCTGTTAGTCTGTGTATAGGGAAATGAAATGGTAGGTCGTTAAATATATTCCCTTGACCCTTTCCAAATTCTGTTTTGGATATGACTGGTTCACCTGACCCATTTGGTTTCATACAATGAATGCAACAACATAAAAATCATGTGACTGCGTAGGCACCGTTAATGGAAAAACTCTGCAAAATACAGGTAAAGCGCAAAAGTAGATCTATACAAATGTATGCGTGGCTAGAAAACATAGGTTCACCAGTACTAGCAGATCGTTCAAGTGAAAAATAGTACTTCATGGTGCTTTACATACCATGATGAAACATACCACACTAGACAGGTGAAGTTTTTTCAACCAATTTGCTCCCCTGCGCCAAACCTGTGCAAAACCGCCCAAGGACCTCTGACCATATTACAAGTTGGAATTGCACAACTCATAATCCAGTCGGTTGTTCTTTGCTATTCCCATGGCAGTGCCTGGAAAACAGGCACCACAATGGGAACAGCAAAAACTTGCAGTACGGCATGGACTATGGTTGTGTGCTGGGTGAATGTTGTGGCGAGAAGGATAGAGCGAGTGCATGCTCAAAATGGTGGTTCCTCTATAGGTTCATTTTACATTTCCAGTGGTAAAGGACAGTATCCACTAAAGACACCACCCAGCAACCGCTAACCACCCCATGACTCATACGATTACCTCCTGCCCCCCCGTACCTGATCCACTCCATACATTCCTCAACACCTCCTGTCTCTATAAATCTGCGGCAGGCAGTATTCTCACCCTTACATTATCAGGCTGTGCGTTCCTCAGCACAAATACCTATACATATTTTTTCATGCAGGAAATTCCTTTTTAATTATAGTTTACACTCTTGCATTCTCACGCATGATTTAATAACCAGAGATACCTACATTATGAGAAAGCACTGCCCCATCATCAATTTGTGATTTTCTTTAGGCAGCATTTTGGGCCACTTTAAAGTACTGACTTTTTAACTCACCATATCTTTTGCTTTCAACAGCAATATGCTCAATACGAAATTCTGAATCGTTTCAAGAGAAATATCTTTATTTCTTTTTATATTTTCTTCTAGAAGTAATAGTTTGTGTGTCCTCTAGATGTCAAGAGCCGGGTGTTTTATGTGCCTGGTTGCCCTGCAGCGCTTTGCCTGCAACGCATCTGAGTCTGTTTATTTACACTGACTGTGCGCAGTGCAAAGCTGCTGGTCAAAGAGTTTGCGGAAACTCTGGCTGGGTGTTTATGAGGTAGGATTTCTTCTGGGAATCCTTTCGAAGAGCTTCAAAAGCAGAGATGGCGGTCTGCAAGAGTCTTCAAACCAACCAAGTACCCATCTGCCAATGCTGATTGGGTGTTGGGTGTCTTGAGATTCAAGGAAGGAAAAAGCTTTTCTTTCCATATACAATGCTCGCTCACACTAATAGTGACATGATTCATCATCGGGTTCATCTTGGCTGCTAAAATCTCAACCCTGTTCTAGGGAGCTCTTTGTGTATGTATGCTCCTATTTATATAGTGACCTGGGGTTACTATTAAAAATTACTCATCCACGCCCAGGTATCTCTTTATTCGGGGGGTGAATGGGCACTATAAAAATAATTATGCTAATGATAATTATGGGGAGGAGGAATCAAGGAGTACAATAGTCCTATGACCCTCAGCTTGTCAACATGTCCCTGCCCTATTTTTACTGCCAAATTTGTCCGGGCCTTATTCATGAGAAAAAGAAAGGTCACTGCCCCAGTACGAATCTATGACTTCATAAACAAAAATGGCATGCACATGCAATCACTTGCGAGCCGAGAAGTGTGGTACTAAATAGGTACATGGCAGTGTCAGAACCCTTGGAATCTGTTTGACTACAGGGACAAACCACCTTCCACACCCCATGGGGCTTAAATAATACTCCCCGTACGGGTTCGGTGTTTCCGGTACTTTAGTACCATTTCCTGGATAGGCAAAGAGCGTTCCTTGTCCCAAGCAAATGCATGTTGACAAGCTGGGGGTCATAGAGATGGAGAAATATAAATAAGTGGTGACATAGAGGGATAGTCGGGGGAGACCGAGGAAGCTATGTGATGGTTACTCAGGACATATATGAAAGAACCAATGACACATTCAAACACTGATGAAAAAAGTTACTGTGGGTACCACAGGAAGGAGTGGAGGAATTCACTCAGGTTATATGTTGTAGAAACCAATATTGGCCTGGAAAACCATGAACATTTTAAACACAGGGTCTACAAAACATGCACTTTGCGAATGTGAATGCACAGTCGGAAGTCTGGGGACTCTTGCTGTCCCACTAACACTCAAAGGTGAGTTTTTTTCAGGTGAAAGAAACCACCCAGAAGGAAGAGGAGACCTTCTAAACTGTTAAGGAAGTTTCAGATACTTTCTCCCAGAACATAAACTTCAAACCAATAAAGTACCCATCTGCCAGTGCAAACGAGTACTATCAGTTGCACATCTCCTTGTTTCTCCCTCACACAAATATCTCCTTCTCTATCCATTATATATGTCCCGGTATCTCAACACAAATCTCAATACCCCCCACTCACCCACTTCAGTGAGTCTACAACTGATAATCTCACTGTCTCTCCCCCACATATATCTCTGAACCTCCCACTCATAATTGCCCGTTTACCCATGCATTAAAAAGTCTCTTCTGCACTCTTCATTTATAGCACCCACAGTCCAAAGGCTATCTGATGCCGTAATCTAAATGAATCAGATCACATCATCCCTGCTCTTAAAGACCATCACGGGTCCCCAGTGGCACAGGGAATAACGTTCAGATTTCCTGGCGCCTGTTTCAAGTCATAGGCAGAAGACAGCCCAAACTACAGCCACTTACTATTCCTCAACCACACCTCCACTGAAACCTAAGTCCTAGTAAGGCAAACCTACGCTCACAAGACAAATTTAGTTGCAATTCCGAAGGAGACAGCATGATCCGGGCATTGTCAGCCCGAATACTCTGACATGAGAAATCAACCACACTCAGCGACTCCATTGGACCTTATCTATATTATATAAAACCAAGAGGTACAGGATATCTGGGATGTATGCCTGAAATGTATTGTTGTGATCTATATTTTAGCAAAAGGAATATCACACTAACAGGATGGCATTACCAAGATCTGACTGTCACTCAAGAAGCAGGAATCTATCCTGCATGTTGTCATGAATTAAATAGTACTGATACTTATTTGTATCTTAACTGCTCTGGAAAAATAGTATATAAAAATGTCCTACATTTAGGCAAGAAGGATGACCCTAGCATGAAAGGAATGAGCACTAGATATTCTCCTTTGGATTACCAAGGTCCGCTCTAGGCACACCCGGGTTTCTATTGATTAATATCCAATGGCACATATTCTAATATGTACAATGGTACAGAGGAATGGTGTTCCCCCTTGGGGTACCTTGCAGGCATAGTAAACCAAATATAAGATGGGTAAAAAGAACATTGAACAAGGAATTCTGTGAAGGAGTTACAGATTTGGAAGTTAATAATTATAGTAATGGAATTACTTTTGGGTACATCCTTTCTTACATTATCACATTCTGTAATACTGCTATGGCTAGAAGTGAGAGTGCTAGAGAGTATTTTGGGTGAAAATTACAGATTTTATCCAATTCGACAGTAACAGCTTTGCGGGATATCACCACTCAGTTAGAAAGTATGCGCATATACTCAGAACAAACAAGGTATGCTGTTGATTTTATTCTAGCTAAGAATGGTGGTGCATGCGCTGTCATGGGAGATCTGTATGTGGTCGGCATCACGAATATGGAAAAAATATTAAACAACATACTTTAGACATTTTGGAGAACATTGAGGGCATGGAGAGAAGCAATTGGAGTTGGTCCTTATTTGGTGGTTGGGGCTGGATCTTAGAGAAAGTGATCTTTTTCATTGTTATTCTAATTTGCTGCTGTGCCCTGATACAGTGTCTTCCTTTATGTTGTCCATATTGTGCCACCTATCTTACACACAAAAGAAGTTCGATTCATGATATCATTGCTAAAATATTGCTTCAACAAGAGCTTGACACTCTTATGCAGTTGGATGAGGGAGTTTTTGGATCAGATATTTCCCTTGCTGATTCTGTTTCTGATGTTACTCCTATTGCTAATGATTAATACCGCAACTCTTTTTCAACAAGCTTTATTACTATATCTAATAATATTTAACAACATTATTGTTTATTCAATAAAGTTTTTCCTAGTTATAAGAATTGTAAAGACCCCTACCTGATAGCATAAATAAAGATGAATTGGCAAATAAATGCTAATAGGAGGGACCGATTGTATTGAAACATAAATGTACTATTTAACGTGTGTTTACCTCTACAATATGTTAGCATTCATATGGCTAATACATTATATTTTCGTAGTGAGTGTAAGACGTAATCAATCAATTCAGATGTCAGGTCAGTTAGGTTGACATCTGTGCCACCATTTTCATTTTAGAGGATGCCATCTTCTGATGCAATCAAAACTGTTACTTGCATACTCGAAACTGTATTTTGCTCATTTACGAGAAATGGTCTTTGGTAAGTTTTGTTTCTTCAATGCTTATGTTAGCTCGTTAGCGCATGCCTTTCCTTTTAGATCAAGGCCTTCTCCCACCTGTCTAGAGGGGAGGATAGGCCAGATGACCTTGAAGAGTAGATAGCTTGTACCAGGCTGCGGAATCGAGACTTATGTTCTGCACCCCATTGTATTATGACACCTACCAGTGTTTTTCCATGGTAGGCGGGTCTTTATGGACTCCGCAACATACATAATGTAACTTTATGTTTGGTAAAGTCAGTCCCTCGTCAGCCATCATAGGAGGCTGGTCTGATGGACTCCACTGCAGTGTATTCTATGAATAAACTAGTTTGCTTTTATTCACTACTGTGTCAACAACTCTTCATTCTTGGAAGGCTAGAGGAGGTTGAGAGTGATCCGGGTGACCCTAATTGGGTCACTTCCTTCAAGAGCAATGAGTACTATGTGGGTTTCATGTAAATTTTGTCCTTGCCCAAGAATCTGTAGTTGCCAACATTTTTGCTTGCGAAATTTGATTTTTTACCATCTGCTAATGACCAAAAAGGATGCAATTGACCATCAAAATTCAAAACCTGGTGGAAACATATTGCAGGCATGAAGTAGTCTACTCTGCCACAATTAATGCCCCTCAGTTTTGTTTCTCAGTGCACTCTTTTCTTCAATGATACCAAAGTCTTCAACATTCAAGTTTCAAGTTCAAGTTTAAAATTTGTATAGTGCACTCCTCACCCAGAGGGTCTCAAGGCGCTTGAGGGAGGGGGTACTTTACTTATCGAATATCCAAGTCTTTAGTTGTTTTCTGAAGGAGAGGTGGTTCCGTGTAAGGCGGAGGTGGGTGGGGAGAGAATTCCAGGTCTTGGCCGCTAAAGTAGGAGAAGGATCTTCCCCCCCTGGTGGATCTTTGGATGCGTGGAATTGCGGCGAGGGCTTGATTGGCCGATCGTAGTTGGCGGGTGGGGGTGTAAAAGGACAGGCGCGTGTTGAGGAATTCTGGTCCTAGGTCGTAGAGGGCTTTGTGTGCGTGGGTGAGGAGGCAGAATGTTATTCTCTTGTGGACGGGGAGCCAGTGGAGGTCTTTCAGGTGACCGGAAATGTGAGCTTGGCGAGGAATGTCTAGGATGAGTCTGGCCGAGGCGTTTTGGATGCGTTGGAGTTTTTTCTGTAGTTTGGCTGTGGTTCCGGCGTAAAGGGTGTTTCCGTAGTCCAGTCGGCTTGTGACCAGTGCATGGGTGACCGTCTTTCTTGTTTCAACGGAAGATTTTTTTGAGCATACGTAGGATGTTGAAGCAAGATGATGAGACGGCGTTGACTTGTCTGGTCATTGAGAGGGAGGAGTCCAGGATGAAGCCCAGGTTACGTGCGTGGTCTGTCGGTATGGGTGCGGTTCCCAGGGCCGGTGGCCACCATGAGTCGTCCCAGGCGGAGGGGGATGATCCTAAGATGAGGACTTCCGTTTTGTCCGAGTTTAGTTTTAAGCGGCTGTTCTTCATCCATTCGGCTACTTCTTTCATCTCTTCGTGTAGGTTGGTTTTGGTCTTTGGTGAGGGAGAGGATCAACTGGGTGTCGTCTGCGTAGGAGATGATGTTGAGGTTGTGTTGGCGCGCGATGGATGCGAGGGGACTCATGTATACGCTGAAGAGGGTGGGACTCAGTGATGATCCTTGTGGTACGCCGCAGGTGACTTCGGTGGCCTCTGATCTAAAAGGGGGAGGCGGACTCTCTGCGTTCTTCCGGCGAGGAACGAGATGATCCAGTCCAGTGCTTTTCCTTGTATTCCGACTTTGCTGAGGCGTTGTATAAGGGTGCTATGACAGACTGTGTCGAAGACTGCGGAGAGGTCAAGTAGGATGAGGTCAGCTGTTTCTCCGTTGTCCAGTAGAGTTCGAATGTCGTCAGTTGCTGCGATGAGGGCGGTCTCGGTGCTGTGTTTGGCTCTGAAGACGGACTGAGAAGGGTCAAGGGCTTTGTTGGATTCGAGGAAGGCGGCAAGCTGATTGTTGACGGCTTTTTTGATGACTTTTGCAGGGAATGGGAGGAGCGAAATGGGGCGGTAGTTCTTAAGTTCAGTGGGGTCTGCTGTGGTTTCTTCAGGAGGGCGCTGAGTTTGGCATGTTTCCAGCTTTCCGGGAAGGTAGCGGAGTTGAGGGAGCAGTTGATGACGTCTCAGAGATGGGGTGCGATAATGGAGTCTGCTTTGTTGAAAATGTGGTGGGGGCATGGGTCGGTTGGCGATCATGAGTGGATGGTGTTCATTAGGCGGATGGTGTCTTCAGTGGTGATTGGGTTCCAGGCGCAAAGGTTGTTGGAGGAGGATTTTAGTTCGGAGGTGGGTGGGGTGGACTGGACTCCAAAGCTGTTATGTATGTCAGCGATTTTGTTGTGGAAGAACGAGGCTAGAGAGTCGCAGAGGTCTTGGGAGGGAGTGATGTCGTTGGGGCCGGCGGTGGGGTTGGTAAACTCTTTGACGATGTTGAATAGTTCTTTGCTGTTGTGGGCGTTGTTGTTGAGTCGATCTTTGAATGCTGATTTCTTGGTGGATCGGATCAGTTGGTGGTGTTTTCGGGTGGCGTTCTTGAGGGTGGCTAGGTTGTCAGTGGTTGGGTTTTTTTGCCAGGCTTTCTCGAGGGTGCGACAGATCTTCTTGGATTTCTTACGGTCATCATTGAACCAGGGGGCTTTTTTGCTACCTTGTTTGGTTTGATTGTTTTTCAAGGGTGCTAATTCGTTAGCGCCGTGGGAGATCCATTGTGTGAGGTTGGTGGCTGCTTGGTTTGGGTCCGATGAATTGGCAGGAGGGTTTTGGTGGAGCGATGTGAAGAGCTGGTCGGTGGTGATTTTGTTCCAGTTTCTGCGGGGAATTGGTTGTGGGTGGTTGTAGGTTGTAGTCTTTTTGTAGTTGAAGTGAACGCAGCTGTGGTCCATCCAATGGAGAGCTGTGGTGTGATTGAAGGTGATGTGCTTGCTGGAGGTGAAGATTGGGTCGAGCGTGTGCCCGGCATAGTGGGTGGGGGTGTCAACAAGTTGTTTGAGTCCGAGATTGGCGAGGTTGTCTAGAAGGGTGGTGGTGTTGCTGTCGTTGTTCTTTTCCAGGTGGAAGTTGAGGTCTCCCAGTAGAATGTAGTCCTTGGAGGGGAGGGCGTGTGGGCTGATGAAGTCCATGATGTCTTCGCTGAAATGTGTGCGGGGTCCTGGTGGTCTGTAGATGAGGGTGCCTCTGAGTGTGGTCTTGGGGTCGGTGTGGATCTGGAAGTGAAGGTGTTCGGCGGCTGCGAGGTTATCGTCGGAACTGGTCGTGATGCGGATGGTGTTCTTGTGGACGATGGCGATGCCTCCTCCTGTTTGGTTGGTGCGGTCTTTTCGGATGATCTTGAAGCCGTCCGGGGTAGCTATGGCGATGTCGGGCGCTGATGAGGCGTTCATCCAGGTTTCTGTAAGAAAGGCGACGTCCGGCGATGTGGTGTCGAGTAGGTTCCAAAGTTCAATGGCGTGTCTGTGGACCGAGCGGGTGTTGAGCAGGATGCACTTCAGGTGGTTGTTGTCGGAGTTCTGTTTGGAGTTTGTGGATTTGGTGTGGGTCCTGATGCAGTCGAACTTGCAGGAGCGGCAGGTGAAGGGTCCATGGGTGAGTCCTGGGGCGGCTTGGTAGCAGTTAGAGAGTCGGCCGGGGTTGAGTGCTGAGAGGGTAGCGGCGTCGTACGTTATTCGGGTGGAGTGGGTTTTGCGGGGGCCAGGGGATCTGGTGCTGGGCGCGGTCCAGGCGCGGACGGGCGTAGACGGGCTTACCTTTGGCACGCCTTCGGCACGCATAGGGCGCGTCCGCTGCGCGCAAGTGCCTCTGTCATAAGTGGAGAGTGGAGGGGGCGGAGCGAGGGAGGAGCAGCTGGGAGGCGGAAGCGGGGTGGAGAGACGGGCTACGAGGCACAACAACAACAAAATGGCAGCAAAAGTTAAACCGAAACAGATTGGAGCACAAAGTTGAATATCGCTATGGGCAGTGGCACCGGCACAATCAGGCAGCAACTATCTATTTAAATTAGGCAATGCGAGCGTCACGATACTAATCAGGCACAGATGAAAATGCGAGCAATGCATAAACTGGCACAAATAGAAATGCAAGCAAAGTACAGATCAATACTTGGCAGCAGTGAGAAATAGCAGGCACCAATTCCTTCAAAGCAATGCAGGCAAAGCACTACGATACCCAGGCCAGGGAGCGTGTAGAGCGACTGCTTCTGCGAGAGTCAGGACGGTCACAGCGCTTCTTTTGACGGGACGGGCTTTAGCTATCAGTGGGAGGGAGGAGCAGCTGGGAGGCGGGAGCGGGGTGGAGAGACGGGCTACGAGGCACAACAACAACAAAATGGCAGCAAAAGTAAAACCGAAACAGATTGGAGCACAAAGTTGAATATCGCTATGGGCAGTGGCACCGGCACAATCAGGCAGCAACTATCTATTTAAATTAGGCAATGCGAGCATCACGATACTAATCAGGCACAGATGAAAATGCGAGCAATGCATAAACTGGCACAAATAGAAATGCAAGCAAAGTACAGATCAATACTTGGCAGCAGTGAGCAATAGCAGGCACCAATTCCTTCAAAGCAATGCAGGCAAAGCACTACGATACCCAGGCCAGGGAGCGTGGAGAGCGACCGCTTCTGCGAGAGTCAGGACGGTCACAGCGCTTCTTTCGACCGGACGGGCTTTAGCTATCAGTGGGAGGGAGGAGCAGCTGGGAGGCGGGAGCGGGGTGGAGAGACGGGCTACGAGGCACAACAACAACAAAATGGCAGCAAAAGTAAAACCGAAACAGATTGGAGCACAAAGTTGAATATCGCTATGGGCAGTGGCACTGGCACAATCAGGCAGCAACTATCTATTTAAATTAGGCAATGCGAGCATCACGATACTAATCAGGCACAGATGAAAATGCGAGCAATGCATAAACTGGCACAAATAGAAATGCAAGCAAAGTACAGATCAATACTTGGCAGCAGTGAGCAATAGCAGGCACCAATTCCTTCAAAACAATGCAGGCAAAGCACTACGATACCCAGGCCAGGGAGCGTGGGGAGCGACCGCTTCTGCGAGAGTCTGGACGGTCACAGCGCTTCTTTCGACAGGACGGGCTTTAGCTATCAGTGGGAGGGAGGAGCAGCTGGGAGGCGGGAGCGGGGTGGAGAGACGGGCTACGAGGCACAACAACAACAAAATGGCAGCAAAAGTAAAACCGAAACAGATTGGAGCACAAAGTTGAATATCGCTATGGGCAGTGGCACCGGCACAATCAGGCAGCAACTATTTATTTAAATTAGGCAATGCGAGCGTCACGATACTAATCAGGCACAGATGAAAATGCGAGCAGTGCATAAACTGGCACAAATAGAAATGCAAGCAAAGTACAGTACAGATCAATACTTGGCAGCAGTGTGTTTGTTGTGTGCTACTTCATCCGATGCACTGTGTCTGACAGTGCCCTGAACAATACGAAACTAAATGGGTGAGGCGAATCAGTCTCTTGGATGTGTGCACCTTCAATGAAACAATGTGTTTCTCATCTCAATTCAACTTTATAAAATCACAATTCTGATGCTTCCTGTTTCTTGATTACTTCATCAATGTATTAATTCATCTGAAATATCACCAAACATTTTTCATGATTCCATCATTCTGTGGTAACGCAATGTTATTATTAAACCCAATGCATTTCGGTTCTATCATGGACCCTTCTTCAGGGGTCTAAAGAAAAAATACAAGAACACCAGATCAGTCTCTGATTTGTCATTGTCCTCACCAACATGATCCGATGTTTCATATAAGCTTTCAAAATCATAATCAACATCAATATGTAAATAATATCAAATATCAACAAAGCCAGTAAATGTGATTAAATGAGCAAGAATCCAGAAATATTAATTGCAAACGTGATAGGGTGGTGATTTAAAAATGGCAGGGTTCATATTCACGCGAAACAATGATGTTACCAATGGTCAATGCTTTTTACCCCCTCTCCTCCTGTGAGAAATCTAAACTAAGTGTATATTAAATCTTTAAAGCATTGGCCTTTGGTAACATCATTGAAGGTGCACACATCCAAGGGACTGGTTCACCTGACCCATTTGGTTTCATACAATGAATGCAACAACATAAAAATCATGTGACTGCGTAGGCGCCGTTAATGGAAAAACTCTGCAAAATACAGGTAAAGCGCAAAAGTAGATCTATACAAATGTATGCGTGCCTAGAAAACTTAGGTTCACCAGTACTAGCAGATCGTTCAAGTGAAAAATAGTACTTCATGGTGCTTTACATACCATGATGAAACATACCACACTAGACAGGTGAAGTTTTTTCAACCAATTTGATTTTAAATGAAAATAAGGTAGTATCATGAGAAGCTTAGCGGTTTCTAGCTGGAGCTGTACACTATTTGAATGTTTATGTTTGATTATGGAGAGGTGGCAGCAACCAGATCTTTACATAGGCCCTGCACAGGTTTGGCGTATCGGAGGCGGTATTGTGCCGGCTCCCCTGCGCCAAACCTGTGCAAAACCGCCCAAGGACCTCTGACCATATTACAAGTTGGAATTGCACAACTCATAATCCAGTCGGTTGTTCTTTGCTATTCCCATGGCAGTGCCTGGAAAACAGGCACCACAATGGGAACAGCAAAAACTTGCAGTACGGCATGGACTATGGTTGTGTGCTGGGTGAATGTTGTGGCAAGAAGGATAGAGCGAGTGCATGCTCAAAATGGTGGTTCCTCTATAGGTTCATTTTACATTTCCAGTGGTAAAGGACAGTATCCACTAAAGACACCACCCAGCAACCGCTAACCATCCCATGACTCATACAATTACCTCCTGCCCCCCATACCTGATCCACTCCATACATTCCTCAACACCTCCTGTCTCTATAAATCTGCGGCAGGCAGTATTCTCACCCTTACATTATCAGGCTGTGCGTTCCTCAGCACAAATACCTATACATATTTTCTCATGCAGGAAATTCCTTTTTAAGTATAGTTCACACTCTTGCATTCTCACGCATGATTTAATAACCAGAGATACCTACATTATGAGAAAGCACTGCCCCATCATCAATTTGTGATTTACATTAGGCAGCATTTTGGGCCACTTTAAAGTACTGACTTTTTAACTCACCATATCTTTTGCTTTCAACAGCAATATGCTCAATACGAAATTCTGAATAGTTTCAAGAGAAATATCTTTATTTCTTTTTATATTTTCTTCTCGAAGTAATAGTTTGTGTGTCCACTAGATGTCAAGAGCCGGGTGTTTTATGTGCCCGGTTGCCCTGCAGCGCTTCGCCTGCAACGCATCTGAGTCTGTTTATTTACACTGACTGTGCGCAGTGCAAAGGTGCTGGTCAAAAGAGTTTGCAGAAACTCTGGCTGAGTGTTTATGAGGTACGGATACCACCACTCATGTCAACATGGCCATAACAGCGTTTGACGTGGCTGAGACTGAGTCCACCCCACTCGGCATGATTTTGCTGGATGCCGAAAAGCCTTTTGACCGAGTGGGGTGGGATTATCTCTGGCACGTTATGACCAAAATGGGGTTTAGTGGACATTTCTTAAGGTGGATAAAGGCATTATATGACAACCCCTCTGCCCATATTAGCTATGGGGGACAGACTTTCATAGATTTTATGATTTCCCGGGGCACTCGTCAAGGTTGCCCCCGAGCACCTTTATTATTTGCCCTCTCACTTGAACCATTTTTACATTCTCTTCAAGCACAACTCAGAATTGTTCCTTTCAAGTCTAACGAACAGGTACTGAAAATTACGGCATATGCCGACGATATTGCCATTTATTCTTCTGATTTCATTAAGGCATTACAAGGGATTAATATTGAGGCTCGTAAATTCGGCAAAGTATCTGGCTACAAGTTAAACATAAACAAAACACAAATCATAGCTAATCATACACCAGCTGTAAAAGTCCCCGAGATCTGTAAAACCGCCACTTACTTAGGTGTCAAAATTACATCGAATATACGAGAAATAAACAATCTTAACTATAACGAACTAATCAATTCTACTACCGTATTGCTAAAAAAATGGCACAGATTGCCCTTGAACTTAATTGGCAGAATTAACCTCATCAAAATGAAGGTACTTCCAAACTTTTTATAGCTTTTTCGCTCCATTCCATTAGCACTAAATAACTCTTTCTTTAAGCAACTAGACGGAATATTTAGCAGCTTTATCTGGGGGTACAAAAAAGCTAGAAGATCGCTGAAACTCCTTAAAAACAGCACAGATAAGGGAGGTTTAAACTTTCCCGATGTTAAATTGTATTTCTGGTCTTCATTTTTTAGGCGCCTCCGATCTTTGTTACATACTGAAGACACTTTTTTTTTTCTTTTTTTATGTTAAAATCTGACTCAAAAATGTTTTTACTCCGAGCGAACGACCCTAACTACTATAAGAGGGTGAAATTTAAGATCGCCAAAGATATTCTCAGGATATGGGTTAATATTCTATTTTACTGTAACACTTCCTTTTACCATCCGAAATTGCAGCTATGGGGCAACCCGGGTCTTCCGGGGATTTTTAACGATGGCATGGCCCTTAGATGGTCTGCTCAGGGAATTAATGTTCTGGGAGACCTATATGGAGCACAAGGGTTTTTAGATTATCATACACTCCAAACTCTGTATAATCTGACGGAAACAATGAGATTTAAATATCTACAAATACATGATTTTCTAATAAGGAAGAATCAAATACACAACATTCTAGATTGTGATATTTGGAACTGCTTATATTCTACCAAAAATAAATCTTTGATAAGTGAGGCTTACAAACATCTTTGTGCTCTCAAAACCGATGATTGTCAAAAATTAGCCGAAAAATGGAGTAGCAAAATTGGCTTAAATATAACTCCCAAACAAATATCATGCTCTCTATCTAATATTAATAATTCTGTACGATCATCCAGCTTAAGGTTGCAGCAGTTTCGAACAACATGTATGCTATATTATACACCGGAAAAGATCTCTAAGTGGTCCCTTAATAACATCCAAGGTGATCGTACCAAATGCCCTAAATGTCTCGCCTACGCAGCAGACTTAGGACACATGCTGTTCTCTTGCCCAACTTTAAAGGATTTTTGGGGGGAAATACTTAAAGTTTTGGAAATTAAGAAGATCTTTTTACCCTTTCTCACTGTACCAATAGTATTACTTGATATCCATCCTGTTTCCCTCCCCCAATCTGCTTTGATAACGATTCTTATTTCTTGTGCTAAACTCACATTGGCTAGAGTTTGGATCTGTCCCAAACCCCCTAACATCTGGGAATGGTGGTCACTAATTACTGAAATTCCCTCTATGGAGTTAGGTCTCGCCAAACTTAGAGGAGTTCGCTCACTAAAAAAAATTGAGGAAATTTGGGGTCACTTTCTTTGAAGACTTTATGGTTGCTTAACTTTTCTGTTGATACTTTGCTGTTGCTGATAAATATACTTTTACTGTTCTTGTTTTTTTGTATGAATAATTGAACTACGTTGCAATGTGGTCCAAGTGGAAACTGAAACAAATCTCCGTTAGGGAGCAAGTTACATTTATTTTGTAAACAATTTGTTTTTATTATATGTACACAGTTATGTCTTCCTAATCAATTTGTCATTAACATTTTTTTTTTTTTTAAAAGAGGTAGGATTTCTTCTGGGAATCCTTGCGAAGAGCTTCAAAAGCAGAGATGGGGGTCTGCAAGAGTCTTCAAACCAACAAAGTACCCATCTGCCAATGCAGATTGGGTGTTGGTTGTCTTGAAACCTAACTCCTAGTAAGGCAAACCTACGCTCACAAGACAAATTTAGATGCAGTTCCGAAGGAGACAGCATGATCCGGGCATTGTGTGCCCGAATGCTCTGACATGAGAAATCAACCACACTTGCCATTTTCCAAAGATCATCTGAAGACTAGCCTTCGAGAAGTGTATTCCTCCTTTTCAGGAAGCACTGGTCCTACCGATCCCCTCCTAAAAGCGAGAGGGTCCCTCGGAGTACACAAAGTCCTGAAGGTTGGATCAAAAAAGTTGGCATCAAATCCCAGCCCTCTAAAGTCAAGAACTTTCTCATTGGTCTGGGAGGGTTTATGCTTAAACAAGTGCTAACTTATTGAAAGACTCCTCTGAACAACAACGTGCCTACCTATCCTATACCAGCTGATTACAAAATCAATAAATGACTAAATATTTTCACGCAGAGGTTAAAAGAAGAATTAGAACAGTCTTTTTTTTCTTTAACCATAACCCAAGCATAGGCCTCTGGAGAAGTCCCGCTGCTGGCCTCTTTGACATAGCACAGCATGGGAAGGCCTCCCTGACAACAATGACAAATCCAAGGAAGAGGAGATTGCTCTCCTTGGATAGAAGTTAGAGACCTTCCAGTCGTGTCTTTGCTTTTGAAAAAACACCTTTCAACCTTGGCAGACTGTACTTGCGGTCAGACAGAAGACTTGTCTCTTTCTTGCTACCCTGTCCACACTACCAAACATTAGGAGGGAAAACGATCAAGCACCCCCTCATCAGAGAGCAGCTAAAGACCAAAACTGAGAGCATTTTTGGCATGTTTGGTGACATCTCTGGGGCCACCACAAGGCTCTGATCAAAAGCTCCACCAGAAGGGAAAATACTCCAACGAATAAAGTCCAGCCCTGAAATGCCTCCCTGGAGCTACAAATCCGGGATTCTCACAAACTCTCAATTACATTTCCAATGACTTTTCTGAGACTTCAAACGACATATAGGTGAACATGTGGTCTAAAGCTGGACTAGGAGAGAACAAAACCTCAGAACTGGAATTGTGACCAGCACTCATAAAGCCTTCATAAAATATACTATTACAGGCTTCCGGATTAATCTCTGTTTATTCAGCTTTTTTTCACTTTTCTTCTTTCCTTTTATTTCCTTTCTGATTTTCTCTATTTTCTGAAATAATTCCTGTATGAATATTTTATATTGTAGTTCTTGTGAAAAAGGTATTAATGGTGAAGCATCCCTTAATAAATTCAAAGTCAAACACGGTTTAACAGACAGATGACGCTAGTACCACCACACACCCAAGACTCATTGATCATAGTCTCGGGTTTGGACAGTTCTAGGTCACTACACAGAGGATCAAAATATGGAGCGGTCAAAATTTTGGCCACGACCATATTGCAAAAGGTAACTATATGTAAGTATTGGTTTATCATTTAACTGCACTTCTATGTACCTTGAAGATACGTGTATTGTCAACGTGCATAGTAAATCTATACTTAACTACACATACTTACCCTCGTTATATTGTGGTCATTGACATTTTGGCCTCAAGAATGTGGCAGGTCGAGATAAAATATTCGATATTCTGACAGAACATTCCCTCACTGCCCTCTTAGGAGCACCCACCAATGGAAACCATCCTTCACCAATACTAATGGACCCCATACAGGTAGGTTAGAGAGTATGGAATTAGAGATAGGGGGCAGTTTCTCCTTTTCTCATAGGATCCAGACCATCAGGTTCCTTGGACGGTTGGAAGGTCTACCCTCTCTTGTTGGAGTGCACGCTACTAAAACTATCGACAACACACGCACCGACCAATCACATCAACATTGACCGGTCAGAAAGTCTGAAAACAGTACCTATGAGATCCATCCCAGTGCTGAAAGCCATCACTTGCAGACTACAGCTCCTATCCACACCCCAACAAAAGTCTGTGCTGAACATGACTGCAAATTACAATAGAAGAGTCATCTCCCCCGGTCTGCTGATACATGTCTGTCTGCTGGTTGCTGTCACTCCCCTTTCAGGAGTCTCCCTCACATGTCTCTCCCTGTGTTTTCCATATAGATGTATCTTGGTGTCTCTCTTAGCTCTCCTTGACATAGCTCAGTGGATAGCTGGGTGTCCTTGCTAAACCCTCCTCGTGTGACCCTCTCTCACACATCCCAGGACTCCACCACCATATTTTCCTTGGGGTCTCACACCTCTTCTAGATCTTTCTCTCATGTTTACCTCAGTCTGCCCCTAAACATTTACTTGTGATCTATCGTGCACATCTTATTGGGTCGCACCAACATGTCTCTCAGAGATTCCTTTTCTCACATCTTTCGCAGTGCTCTCCCTCTGGAATATCTGTCTTGGTTTCTCCCTGGTGTCCTCAGCACATGTCTTCCACGAGTCTGTCTGGGGCATTCCCATATATACCTCTCTGAATGACCCTACAGAGCTCTTGCTGAGGATGCCCCTCACATCTCTCTACCGTTCAACATTCTCACCTGTGAGTCTCACTCTCAAAACGTTCTTCAGACACCTTTCCTGCTGGACCCTCGGCTCCTCACCTCACTTCTCTCTCTAGTGTATCTCACCTCATCCCCATGCCTACCCATCTCCCTCCCTGTCTCTCCCCTTACCTGTCTCTGTCTTTCGCCGGCTCCTCTCTGTGGATGCACAGGTCGAATGTGGCTTTTAAAGGTGATGTGCAGGAAGAATCCACGGCAGCCAATCAGCGTCAGAGCCTGCCTCGCCCTGAATAGACATCTCTGCAACATTGAATGGTTCTCGCGCCCTGAGGCCACTGACTGAATATTTGCGCAAGTTTTAGAGGTTAAATTTGCATATTATGAGTGCTTCTGCTGCACCCAGCTCCGAGTAGAGGGGGCGGGGGGAGTTGGGGTGCAGGTGGGATGGGTTGTTATTTGGAGGTGGACACGGTGGGACGAAATGCAACATCACCCTCCCCCTCCATATTGAGCGCATATTTGGCGCAATGCGGAAGCATCCCAGTGAGTATATCCTCGTAGTTCGAGGTAGAGGGTGCAGTGGAGAGTGTCAATGAGATTGTGGCCCCTCAGTTACTCCCACGGGCTCTGTTAAGCTTAAATCATACAAATGTTTGCCCTAAACAAAGATCACAAGATGAAGGCAACAGTGGGATGTGGTCGACCAGCCGATTACCCGGAACTAGGGCCGGGTCCTGTTCTAGCAGGCGATATGAGGACTAGAGAAGGGAAAAGGATAGGGCAGCATGTGGCCATTCCGAGGCTTAACATGCAGCTTTCTTTATAAGGCATCAGGGCTGAACCTGGAGATATTGCAGGTAATGGGTATACGAGTTGGGGATACGACTAGGGCAGGGTACCTCAAGAAGCGGTAAATGGAACTAGAACAGGGCATGGGCCGGCGGCAAAGCAGCCTCTTATCAAAGCAAGGGGTAGGAAAAGGTGCCGCACTAGGGCAGGATTTGCGATGAGCCCGGCAGCCAGCGAGGACGGGTGGCTGATGCCTGGGACTAGGACATAACATTTGCTTAACACGCCGTGGTAATAGGGGCAGTGCGTGGCACAGGGCAGGACATCGGGCTACGGAAAGACATGATGAGTGGGCAGAGCTCCAGTCCATGACTGGGCAGGGCACTTGATCGGTGCTTTGAACTTGTACCAAAGAGTAGAATATGCGAGCACAAGGGATTAGGGCAGGCCATGGGGGTAGTTCATGGCATAAAACCAGAACAAGCCAGGAGTAAGAACCATGACAAAGAATGGGATTATTGCAGCACATGGGCTGAGGCCACGCTGTAGAGCTAGAAGAAAACACAGATTCAGATAGAAAGAGTAGAACAGGGCACCGGGGTAGAGCAGGGCATTGACAAGGGTGGTCCAAGGCATGCGACTGAAAAGGGGTATAGAAATAGAGCTGAACGAAACCCTAGAATAGGGCACCTAGCTAGGCAGGGCAATGGCCTGGGGACAACCGCCTCTACCCAAAAATATGTAAAAATGTGAAAGTTCCAGTCTTCATGCGAACGACCAGTTCAGGTACAGAATGAAAACTTTCGCTTATTTTTCGATGTTTTTGAAAGAAATATATAAAGTTCGATGACATTTTTTTCGACTGTACACACATCTAGTTTCTGATCTTCTGTTACCAGATTAGACCCGTAGGCTCACAACGAAAACCATTTATTTACAGGACTGTGTTGCTCTGGAAATGACTATTTACTAGCGCACAAGGGATTAGGGCAGACCATGCGGCTAGTGCATGACATACAACCAGGAGTAAGAACCATGACAAAGAGCGGGATTACTGCTGGGCATGGGCTGAGGCCCCGCTGCTGATCTATTCTAGGGCAGATTACGATGGTTAACATTAGTTTCAGGAAAGCGTTGAAGACCCACCTGTTTGTTAAAGCGTGTTAACTACCCATGCCCTCGCCACAGTAATCAGTTGAAGCGCTGCGAGGCCTCCGGGTATGTACGCGCTATATACATATAATTTTTCATTTCATTTCATTTCATTTTGCAGTGATGCGAGCTTGTTGTACCACGGGACTTCCTGTGGTTGCTCTCCATGAGGGTGATCCCTGTTACCAGACAACGCAGTAATGCCCTAGTACTGCTAGAGAACAACTTCCAGCAGCGACGTAGTTTCCAGTGGTTCAGCAGGTGCATTGGCACCGGAACCCGGAGGCCGTCAGAATCCCGCTGAACACTCATTTAAAAAAAATCTATTTTGCTAGTCAAACAGCGGACGGGGGCAAATTCCTTCCCTGTATTTGGCCCTATGACTTCCGGTCCTTCCAGCA
The DNA here is from genome assembly GCF_964261635.1 of Lissotriton helveticus. Classification (NCBI taxonomy): domain Eukaryota; kingdom Metazoa; phylum Chordata; class Amphibia; order Caudata; family Salamandridae; genus Lissotriton; species Lissotriton helveticus. Next base: position 1,790,362,428 of record NC_136061.1, read on the forward strand.
TACACTTGAAGGGCCCTTATTAAAATTTCAGAGTCCTTTTTAGCAGCACTGTTCATCAATCTTTTCGTTTTGGGGCTATTGTTTGAAGTAATTATTGCAGGTTGAACAGCTTGTGTAGTGCAACACTCTTAGTTGACACCAGAGTCTTTTTATGCAGTGGCATAAGGTAACATGCATTGACATAAGTGATTAGCCAGAGCTATTGGCTTTGCCAATGTCTTTAAACTATGTAGTGGAGCATGCTGGCTGTTGAGCAGCATGTTGAAAAGTTATGATAAAAAGTGTTATAAGCATTTTAGTTACCTTCATTATAACCAAGAAGGAATTGCTTACAGCTGAATGACCCTATTAAAAAAGAATTAGCATATCAAATGACTTCTAGTTTTTTTTCCTTGAAAGGCTAGCAACTTCTTCCTGCCTGTTCCATTACTTGTTTTTTTATAGCTTTGTTTGTTATGGGGGCATTAAAAAACGTGGGAGTGAGTTAGGAAATAGTACATGAATTATAATACGAGTAGCAGACGAAAACTAGCGGATAATCAACATATGTCAGATGATTCTGAGGTCAGATTGAGGTGCTGTTAAGTGATGCTGAGATGGTAGTGTGCTGGTGTGGATGTGGTACTCAGGTGATGCTGAATGATACTCAGGTGGTGCTGAGTGATACTGAGGTGGTGGTGCGTTGGTGCAGAGGTGATGCTCAGGTGATGCTAAGTTATACTGAGGTTTTGCTGAGTGATGCAGAGATTGTGCTGAGTGATACTGTGGTGCTGAGCCCTGCTGAGGTGGTGGTGTTGCACTGGTGCTCAGGTTGTGCTGAAATGGGGTTCAGGTGGTGTGGACCTGGTGCTCAGGTTGTGCTGAGTAATGCAGAGTTGGTGCTGGGCTGAGGTGATGCTGAAAGGATGCTGAGGTGGTGCTGTGCTGATGCAGAATTAGTTCTTCATTGGTGCTAAATTAATGCTGTGGTGGGGCTGTTCTGGTGTTGAGATTGGTTTGCACTGGTGCTGAGGTGGCGCTGTGCTGGTGGTGTTCAGGTGCTCAGGTGATGCTAAGTGAAACTGAGGCTGTGCTGAGTGATGCTGAGATGGGGCTGAGTGATACTGTGATGCTGAGCTATGCTGAGTTGGTGGTTTGACTGGTAATCAGGTTGTGCTGAACTGGTGTTCAGGAGGTGTGGTCCTGGTGCTCAGGTGGTGCTGAGTGATGCTGTGTTGCTGCTGGGCTGAGGTGATGTTGCACTGATGCTGAGGTGGGGCTGTGTTGATGCAAAATTGGTTCTGCATTGGTGCTAAATTGCTGCTGAGGTGGGGGCTGCCCTGGTGTTGAGGTGGGGTTGCGCTGGTGCTGAGGTGAGGCTGTGCTGGTGGTGTTGCTGATGCTAAGACAGTGCTTTACCGATGTTGAGGTGGTCTTGCACTGGTGGTGGCGCACTGATGAGGAGATGGTGCTGTGATTATGCTGAGATTTGGCTGTTCTGATGCTGAAATGGTGCTGTGGTGGTGCTCATGTGATGCTGAGTGCTACTGAGGTGGTGCTGCTGAGCTGGTGCTCAGGTGGTGCTGAGTGATGCTGAATTGGTGCTGTGCTGAGGTGATGCTGTGCTAATGCAGTTTTGTGTTGATGCTGAAGAGGTGATGTGTTGGTGGTGAATTGCTGCTGAGGTAGGGTCGCGCTGGTACTGTGGTGGGGCTGCTCTGGTGTTGGTGTAGTGATATAAAATGACACTTGACCCTGCTGCAGCTTCACCAGTCTCCGAGCCACCAACCTGCCCACCAGGACAGCACACAACCACCTCAGATGCATACTACTGAACACCCGCTCCGCACCCAAGATCACCCGCAGAGACCGCACTACAGGTCCAGGCGGTGGAGTTACCATCATCCACATTTCCACCCTCAAGGTCTTGACCAACTCCTATGACACACTCACCACCGCCGAACACCTACACTTCCAGATCCACACTGATGCCAATACCACCCTCAGAGGAACTCTGATATCCGGACCCCGGCCTCAGTTCAGCGACTCCATTGCAGACTTCGTCGGCACGCACGCCCTCGCCTCCACGGACTACATCCTCCTCGGAGACCTGAACTTCCACCTCGAGAAAAACAACAACATCAACTCCACCACCCTGATCGACAACCTCGCCAACCTCAGACTCTGACAGCTCATCACAACGCCCACCCACTCCACCGGCCACCCGCTTGACCCCATCTTCTCCGCAAGCTCCCACAGCTCCTTCAGCCACACCACCGAACTCCACTGGACCGACCATCGCTGCATCCACTTCACCTTCCGGAAACCCACCACGCACCACCGTACCCAATAGATCCCCTGCCGCAGCTGGATCAAAATCACCGAAGACCAGCTAAACACCGCCCAGCGACCCTGATGCTGCCGCCAGCAACCTCAGGCGTTGGATCGACGACTGCACCAACACTCTCACCCGATCAAGAAACCCTCCAACAGACGCACCAACAAGAATGCCAGCTGGTTCTCTGTGGACCTCTAAATCTCCAAACAAACCTGCTGTAAACTAGAGAAGAAATGGCACAGCGAACAGACACCGGAGAACCATGCAGCCCGCAAAAACGGCATGCGCCAACACTATCACCTCAACAGATCCGCCAAAAGGATATCCTTCAAGGACCGCCTCGACAACAATGCACACTACAGAAAATAGCTCTTCAACAACATGAAGGAACTCTCCAACCACAGGTCCAACACCAACGACATCCCTTCATCGCAAGACCTGTGCAACTCCCTCGCCACCTTCTTCCATCGCAAGATCGCAGACATCCATGACAGCTTCGACAACCAGACAGCCAACGACACCTCAGACCCCACGGCCACCACCCATGGCGACCCCCTGCTCACCTGGACTAACATTAACGACGACAACACCATTAAGATAATGAACACCATCCACTCCGGCTCCCCGTCAAACCAATGCCCACACCACATCTTCAACAAAGCCAGTGCCACCATCGCACCACATCTCCGCAAGGCCACCAACATCTCTTTCAAAACCACGACCTTCCTGGAGAGCTGGAAGCACGAATAAATAAACACCTTGCTCAAGATACCCAAGGCAGATCCAAGGGACCTCAAGAACTTCCAGCCCATCTCCCTGCTCCCATTCCCGGCGAAGGTCATCAAGAAAACCGCCAACAAAAAGCTGACCCACTACCTCGAGGAGAACAATATCCAGGACCCATCCCAGTCTGGGTTCTGCAGCAACCACAGCACCGAAACTGCCCTCGTCGCCACCACAGACGACATCAGGGCCCTGCTGGACAGTGGCAAAACCGCTGCCCTCATCCTCTTGGACCTATCAGCTGCCTTCAACAAGGTTTGCCACCGCACCCTATGCAAACGCCTCCACAACGCAGTGAGCCAAGACAAGGCTCTGGAATGAACCACCTCCTTCCTCTCCGGCAAAACCCAGAGCGTCCTCCTCCCCCTTTCCGCTCCGAAGCCTCCAAGATCTTCTGCGGCGTACCCCAAGGATCATCCCTCAACCCGACTTTGTTCAACATCTACATGGCCCGCTCGCCCACGTCGCCCGAATGCATGACCTCAACATTATCTCCTACGCTGACGACACACAGGTAATCCTCTCCCTCACCAAGGACCCCCTCACTGCCAAAACCACCCTCCATGAAGGAATGAAAGCTATCGCCGATTGGATGAAGAACAGCCGTCTGAAGCTAAATTCGGACAAGACAGAGGTCCTCATCCTCGGCTCCACCCCCTCAGCCTGGGACTACTCCTGGCGGCGGAAGCCCTGGGAGCAGCACCGACACCCACCTACTACGCACGCAACCTGGGGTTCACCCTCAACTCAATGCACTCCATGACCAAGCAAGTCAGTGCCGTCTCAACCTCCTGCTTCAACACCCTCCGCATGCTCCGCAAGATCTACAGATGGATCTCCTCCTACACAAGAAGAATGGTCACCCAGACCCTCATCAGCAGCAGGCTGGACTACGGTAACCACCTCTAAGCAGGAGCCTTGGCCAAACTGCTGAAACAAATGCAATGCATACAGAACGCCCCTGCCCTCCTGATCCTCAACATCCAGCGACACAGCCACATCACACCCCACCTGAGAGACCTGCACTGGCTGCCTGTCAACAAGAGGATCAGCTTCAAACTCCTCACCCACGCACACAAGGCACTTCATGACACCGGCCCAGCATACCTCAACAGACGACTCACCTTCTACACCCCGAACTGCCAGCTCCCCTCCGCCGACGGCACCCTCACTACCATCCCCTGCATCTGAAGAGCGACCTCCGGCGGCAGATCATTCTCCTACCTCGCAGCCAAGACCTGGAAAACTCTCCCCATCCTTCTGTGGCAGACCCAATACCTACTAACCTTCAGGAGGCTACTCAAGACCTGGCTATTCGAGCAGTAGCAGTACCACCCCGCCCAGCCCTCCAGCGCCGTGAGACCCTCACAGGTAAGTAGTAAGCTCTACAAATTTCCTGATGGATTCATTGATTGATATCGAATTGTTTCTGTTCTGATGCTGAGATGGTGCTTTGCTGATGTTGAGGAGGTGCAGTGCTGGTGCTGAGGTGGTGCTGTGCTGATGCTGAGTTGGTGCTTCACTGGTAGCACTGGTGCTGAGCTGATGCTGAGTGATTCTGAGGTGGTGCTGAAATGGTGGTCAGCTTTTGCTAGAGTGGTGCTCAGGTGGTGCTGAGTGATGCTTTTGTGGTGCTGAGTGATGTTTTTGTGGTGCTCAGGTGGTGCTGAGTAATGCTGAGTTGGTGTTGCATTGACACTGATGTGATGTTCTGCTGGTGATGAGATGACGCTGCACTAATGTTGAAGGAGGGCTGCGCTGGTGCTGAGTTGATGCAGCACTGGCAGTGGTGCACTGATGATGAGGTGGTGTTGCTCAGGTAGTGCCTAGCTCATGCTGAGGTGGTGTTGCGCCAATGCTGAGATGGTTCTGCACTGATGGTGTACTGAGGTGGAGCTGAGTGATACCGAGGTAGTGGTGTGCTTGTGCAGAGGTGGTGCTAAGTGATATTGAAGTGGCGCTGAGTGATGCTGAGGTGGTGCTAAGTCATGCTGTGTTGGTGCTGAGTGATGCTCAGTTGGTGTTGGTGCTGAGGTGATGCTGCACTGGTGCTGAGGTGGTGCTGCACTGATGCTGAAGCGGTTCTGCATAAGTGCTGAGTTGCTGCTGAGGTGGTGATGCACTGATGCTGTGGTTGGACTGCACTGGTGCTGAGTTGGTGCTGCGATGGTGATGGTGCACTGATGCAGAGGTGGTGCTGTGGTGCCGATGAGTGATGCGGAGAAGATGATGTGCTGGTGCTGAGTGATGCTGTGCAGGTGCTGAGTGATGCTGAGTTGCAGCTGCACTAGAAGTGGTGCACTGATGATGAGGTAGTGCTGCTCATGTAGTGCCATGCTGATGCTGAGGTGGTGATGTGCTGATGCTGAGGTGGTGTTGTGCTGATGCTGAGCTGATTCTGCACTGATGGTGTAATGAGGTGGAGCTGAGTGATACTGAGGTGGTGCTGAGTCATGCTTTGATGGTGCTGAGTGATGCTCAGTTGGTGCTGAGGTGATGCTGCACTGGTGCTGAGGTGGTGCTACACTAATACTGAAGCGGTGATGTATAGGTACTGAGTTTCTGCTCAGGTGGTGATGCACTGATGCTGTAGTGGGACTGCACTGGTGCTGAGTTGGTGCTGCGATGGTAATGGTGCACTGATGCAGAGGTGGTGCTGTGGTGCTGATGAGTGATGCTGAGAAGAGGCTGCGCTTGTGCTGATGTGGTGCTGAGTGAGGCTGTTGTTTCATTGAGTGACGCTGTGCAGGTGCTGAGTGATGCTGTCATGGTGCTGAGTCATGCTGAGGTGGTAGCGGTGCTGTGTCGGTGCTCAGGTGGTGCTAAGCTGGTGCTCAGGTGGTGCTGACTGATGCTGAGTTAATGGTGTGCTGAGGTGATGAGCATAGATGCTGAGGTGGTGCTACGTCGATGTTGAGGTGATGCTGCGTTAGTGCTGAGGTTTTGATGAGGTGGGGATGTACTGGTGGTGGTGCTCTGGTGCAGTGGTGGTGCTGTGGTGGTACTGAGATGGTAATGTGCTGAGGTTGAGGTTGTGCTGCATTGGTGCTGAGGTGGTGCTGCACAGGCGGCAAGGTAGTGCACTGATAAGACTGTAATGCTGTGTTGATGCTGAGATGGTGATGTGCTAGTGTTGATGTGGTGCTGTGCTGATTCTGAGGTGGTGATGTGTTGGTGGTGAATTGCTGCTGAGGTTGGGTTGCTCTGATGCTGAGGTGGGGCTGCTCTGGTGGTGGTGTACTGATATAGAAGTGGCACTCTGCTGATGTTGAGTAGGTGCTGTGCTGGTGCTGAGGTGGTGCTCTGCTTATGCTGAGTTGGTGCTTCACTGGTAGCACTGGTGCTGATGAGGTGCTGATTGATGCTGAGGTGGTGCTGAGGCGATGGCCAGCTATTGCGGAGGTGGTGCTCAGGTGGTGCTGAGAGATGCTGAGGTGGTGCTCAGGTGTTGCTGAGTTGATGTTGCATGGGCACTGATGCGATGTTCCGCTGGTGATGAGGTGGTGCAGCACTAATGTTGAAGTAGTGCTGCATTGGTGCTGAGTTGCTGCTGAGGTAGTGATGCACTGATGATGAGGTGGTGCTGTGCTGATGCTGTGGTAAGGCTGCGCTGGTGCTGAGTCGGTGCTGCACTGGCATTGGTGCACTGATGATGAGGTGGTGTTGCTCAGGTAGTGCCGTGCTGATGCTGTGGTGGTGTTGCGCCGATGCTGAGATGGTTCTGCACTGATGATGGAGCTGAGTGATACTGAGGTAGTGGTGTGCTTGTGCAGAGGTGGTGCTAAGTGATATTAAAGTGGCACTGAGTGATGCTGAGGCGGTGCTAAGTCATGCTGTGATGGTGCTGAGTGATGCTCAGTTGGAGTTGGTGCTGAGGTGGTGCTGCACTGATGCTGAAGCGGTTCTGCATCAATGCTGAGTTGCTGCCGAGGTGGTGATGCACTGATGCTGTGGTGGGACTGCACTGGTGCTGAGTTGGTGCTGTGATGGTGATGGTGCACTGATGCAGAGGTGGTGCTGTGGTGCTGATGAGTGATGCGGAGAAGATGATGCGCTGGTGCTGAGGTGGTGCTGAGTGATACTGTGCAGGTGCTGAGTGATGCTGTCATGGTGCTGAGTCATGCTGGGGTGGTAGTGGTGCTGTGTTGGTTCTCAGGTGGTGCTAAGTTGGTGCTCAGGTGGTGCTGACTGATGTTGAGTTGAAGGTGTGCTAAGGTGATGCTGCACAGATGCTGAGGTGGCGCTACACTGATGTTGAAGGGATGCTGCATTGGTGCTGAGTTCTTGATGAGGTAGGGCTGCACTGGTGGTGGTGCACTGGTGCAGCGGTGGTGCTGTGCTGGTGCTGAGATGGTAATGTGCAGAAGTTGAGGTGGTGCTGCGCTGGTGCTGAGGTGGTGCTGCACTGGTGGCAAGGTGGTGCTGCACTGATGGTGAGTTGATGTTCCATTGGTAGTGCACTGACAAGGTGATGCTGTGTTGATGCTGAGATGGTGCTGTGGTAGTGTTCAGGTGGTGCTGTGATGATTAGGAGTTGGTACTGTGTTGGTGGTGAGTTGCTGCTGAGGTGCGGTTGTTCTGATGCTGAGGTGGGGCTGCTCTGGTGGTGGTGTACTGATATAGACGTGGTTCTGTGCTGATGCTGAGATGGCACTGTGCTGATGTTGAAGAGGTTCTGTGCTGGTGCTGTGCTGGTGCTGAGGTGGTGCTGTGCTGATGCTGATTTGGTGCTTCACTGGTAGCACTGGTGCTGAGGTGGTGCTAATTGATGCTGAGGTGGTGCGTTGGTGGTAGTCAGCTTTTGCGGAGGTGGTGCTAAGGTGGTGATGAGTGATGCTGTGGGTGGTGCTGAGTGATGCTTTTGTGGTGCTCAGGTGGTGCTGAGTGATGCTGAGTTGGTGTTGCGTGGTGCTGAGTCATTCTGAGGTGGTAGTGGTGCCGTGTTGGTGCTCAGGTGGTGCTAATCTGGTGCTCAGGTGGTGCTGACTGATGCTGAGTTGATGGTGTGCTGAGGTGATGCTGCACAGCTGCTGAGGTGGTGCTACACTGATGTTGAAGTGATACTGCATTGGTGCTGAGTTATTGATGAGGTGGGGCTGCACCGGTGGTGGTGCACTGGTGCAGTGATGGTGCTGTTGTGGTGCTGAGATGGTAATGTGCTGAGGTTGAGGTGGTGCTGTGCTGGTGCTGAGGTGGTGCTGTCGTAGTGTTCAGGTGGTGCTATGCTGATTCTGAGTTGGTGCTGAGTGATACTGAGGTTGTGCTGAGTGATGCTGTGGTAACTCTGAGTCATGCTGAGGTGGTGCTGAGTAATGCTGTGGTTGTTGCTGGGTCAGCTGAGGTGGTGGTGCTTTGCTGGTGCTCAGGTCAGTGGTTCTGCTTGATGCTGAGGTGGTGCTGTGGTGAGGTGATGCTGCGCTGATGCTGAGATGGTGCTGCAGTGATGCTGCAGTGGTGCTGCATTGGTGCTGAGTTACTTCAGAGGTAGGGATGCATTGGTGCTGAGGTGGGGCTGCACTGGTTCCGATACACTGATGCAGAGGTGGTGCTGATACTGAGATGCTGGTAAGCTGATGTTGAGGTGGTGCTAGGGTGGTGCTGTACTGATGCTAAGTTGGTGCTGCACTGGTGGTAGTACACTGATGAGGAGGTTGTGTTGATGCTGAAATGGTGCTAATGCTATGGTGGTGTTTTGATTGTGCTAAGGTGACACTGTGCTGATGGTGAATCATGCTGAAGTGGTGGGGCTGTGCTGGTGCTCAGGCGATGCTGAGGTGGTGCTGGGTGATATGTTTGTGGTACTCAACTGGTGCTGAGTGATGCTGAGTGGGTGCTGCGCTGGCACTGAGGTGATGTTCTGCTGGTGCTGAGGTGGTGATGCACTAATGCTAAGGTGGTGCTGAATTGGTGCTGAGTTGCTGCTGAGGTAGTGCTGCACTGGTGATGAGGTGGTGCTGTGCTGTTGCTGTGGTAGGACTGAACTTGGACTGAGTTGGCGCTGCAACGATGAGGTGGTGCTGTGTTGATGCTGAGGTGGTGCTGCTCTTATGCTGAGGAGGTGCTGCGCTGTTGCTGTGCTGCAGTGGTGCTGCACTAGTGGTGAGGTGGTGCTGAGAGATACTGAGGTGGTGCTGAGGAGGTGATGCTTGTGCAGAGGTGGTGCTCAGGTGGTGCTAAGTGATACTGAAATGGTGCTGAGTGATGCTGAGGTGGTGCTGAGTCATGCTTTGAAGGTTCTGTGTGGTGCTGAGTTGATGCTGTGCTGGTGATGATTGATGCTGCACTGGTGCTGAAGTGGTGCTGCAATAATGTTGAAATGTTGCTGCATTGGTGTTGAGGTGGTGCTGTGCTGGTGCTGACATGGTATTGCACTTATGCTGTGGTAAGGCTGAGCTGTTGCTGATTTGGTGCTGCCGTGGTGATGTTGCATTGATGCAGAGGTGGTGCTGTGCTGATGCTGAGAGGGTGCTGAGCTGATATTGAGGTGGTGCTGCGATGGTTCTGAGGTGGCACTGCTCTGATGCTGAGTTGGTGCTGCACTGGTGGTAGTGTACTAATGAGGACGTTGTGCTGATGCTGAGATGGTGCTGTGGTGATTCTGGAGTGGTGCCTTGGTGATTCTGAGTCATGCTGAGGTAGTGCTGAGTAATGTGGTGGTGTTGCTGAGGCAGGCTGAGGTGGTGGTGCTCTGCTTGTGCTCAGGTGGTGCTGATTTGATGCTGAGGTAGTGCTGTGCTGAGGTGATGCTGGACTGATGCTGAGGTGGTGCTGTAGCAATCCTGAACTGGGGCTTTGTTGGTGGTAAGGTGGGGCTGCGCTGGTAGTGTTGCAATTATGCAGAAGTGGTATTATCCTGATGATGAGGTAGTGCTACTCAGGTGGTGCTGTACTGATGCTGAAGTGGTGCTGTGCTGAGGAGGTACTGCGCTTATGCTGAGGTGGTTATGTGCTCTTGCTGTGCTGAGGTGGTGCTGCATTGGTGGTGAGGTGGCGCTGAGTGATACTGAGGTGGTGATGCTTCTGCCGAGGTGGTGCTCAGGAGGTGCTAAGCGACACTGAAGTGGTGCTAAGTGATGCTGAAGTGGTGCTGAGTCACGCTTTGATTGTGCTGAGTGATGGTGAGTTGGTGTTGCACTGGTTGTAGTTCACTGATGAGGATGGTTCTAAGGTGGTGCAAGCAGAAAAATGGGACCCCCTGATATACTATTCAATGGTCAGGGTAAAGAGGGGGAACATTTTGAACATAACAGAATATGGTATTCCCTCGTTGACCGTTATACTTTACTAGAGGACATTGTTCAGATTCTTCATGTGTCAATTACTTCCAAATACAACAGTGAAGACAAATATCATCTCATTGTGCTATTTATTTTTTCATTTCTTTCAATTAACATCTCTTTTTTTTAAATATGTTTCATTGATCATTTTATCACAATTTATTTCTTTTATATCACAGTATTTCATCAAGTTAATATTAAAAACACATTAATGAAATAACAATTCATAATCATTAGATTTCAAAATCAATTATAAGAAAAAGCAAGTATATACAGCAAAAAAAAACCTGGAATGCAAACAATACATACAATCATGCATCAATCATCCTAATGCAACCAATCTCACATCCACTACATTCACTCAATATCTGTACACAGTAGAATCTTATAGGACAAAAGGTGGAGCCTCTGTCACTAAATCAGCTCAGTGTGAAACATGAGACTCCGCGCTAGGTCGACGCGTGTTTCGATGGGTTAGAAGTTGTAAGAACCACCTTCTTCAGGACCTTTCAGATATACTTTCTCACTTCCCAGGGGACCTATAAATATATAAAGATTGTCACCACCATTGTACCCAAAAGTTCAAAGGAGACAAAATTTAAATGTACTTTACTTGCAGGACTCAGCAAAGACACAAATCTGTGACTGCAAAACCAAAGTTCTAACCCATATTTACATTCATTCCTGGTCCAAGGTTTAAGAGGCCAAAAATCCTGCTACTAACTATTATAGCACTCTTACGAAGTAAGTCAAGAAGGGGAAAAAAAACAAGAGGGGTGAGGGAAAAGAGGAAAGAGGAGGGGTGGAGGGATTATCAATGGTCAGCCGACCAAAATAGTTGTAACACCTTCACCAAGCACCGTGAGAATAATCGCGATGAAGTGAGTAGGATAGACACCTTATCACCCTCATTCCTGCTATCTACATATTTACTTACACTTTGCCAAGAAGGAGATTAATTTCCACAAATTATCCTATGGTTGGTTGGCAAGAAAATGTCGTATCACATCACATCACCTCCACAATCCACGGAGGTATGGTACAACAGCCTGAAACCATCAATATACAATTATATATTGGTCTAATAACTATCCTTAATAGAGTAACCAAGATGTAATTTGATAGCGAGATCTTACCGAGTCAATAGGAACAGTATCTTTTCTTTAATAATGGTTCCTCTCACACATGTACACGACTGGCCAGTGCAAGGGATACAAGCTAGGAAAAGGGATAAACACAGAACTCAAGGTTGTACGGTTGAAAACGATCATATTGGGAATAAAAGATAATGTGCCCTTCTCCAATACTAACCTCCTATTCAAAATTCGGATTGCTTGTCAATGCAGGCATAATTATCATTACTCTAGTGGAGAAGTGTGGCTCACTGGTTAGAGGAGGCAGACCTGGAAGCAGAGGTCAGCCCAGGACCAGGGTTCAATTCCCGGCTCGGCGAGGTCTTGAGTCCTAAAAATGTCCATGGACTCCACAATTCTCGCTCCGGTGCCTACTCGATTCATGGGTTCACACTCTGCGACTCTGGGCAATAGCTTGCTTAATCTCCACAACGGCCCCTCGCGGCGGGATGCCTGGCTTTCACCTTGCGGATACCCTGCCGGGGATATCTCACAGGGGCATACCAGGACGGGTTCCCTAAGCAAGCGCTTAGAAACCGCTTGGTGATTTGCGCTATATAAATTCCTGTACATTTACATGGAGCTCAATCAAATATTCAAAGCCTATGGAGAAGTCAAAAGAAAGGGGGCAACTTAATATCCTTGATTTTTCTACTAATAGAGGATAATAGCAGCATTCCTTCTTAATAATATGTCCCCACTACGTATAATCCTGAAACCTATGAGCTACCTCCTGTTTACAAAAGCAAACGGGACTGCTGCTAGATTGTACGAAATAAGTCCAAGATGTTATCTACCTGAAAACACGAGACTGTTTACCGAATATCCTAATACTGAAGACGTGATAGCACAGGGAAAGTGCGATGTAAACCTAGCTTCTCAGCAACATTAAAGCTTCTGAACCCGTCCCAATGATTCCAGCCTGAAATCCCGGGGAACTATACAGAATTCTACCCCAAATTGGCCCGTTATGCAGTGACCCATAGTTCCCAAACTCCTAGACAACTCTCATTACAATATCACGAGTCTCACCTTAGGATGTAGTCCGTTTCAATATTATGTCGGCCGCCCAATTAACACGAAGAAAAATCAGCGTTGGAAACCTCGTGGTGTAAAGACGCTATTTAAATAATGCCGCGAGAAAATCAAAGACGTGAATGAGGAGTGTAGAGATCATCGTGATAGAAAGAGGACTAACCATGGTCGCCATCTTTGAGCTATAACTGTCCGGAACTCATTTGTGTATACTTTTCAGTATAAGTTAATGTATTAACAGATATTAGATCGGATGTCAGAAATTTATAGTATATCTATTCCCAATTCGGAATGGAAAAAATCAGATGTAGGAATTTTATAATAAATCTTTTTCCAGTATTGGATCTACAAAAAGCTCTACATAAACAAGAGGATATATGTACGATGCTCCCAAAATGTATAATAGTACTGACAGAAACACGGCCTGTAGGCACAATATATCTGTATTAAGGGACTAATGTAATGGATAAGATATCTGCAAGATGAATATACACGAGAATATTACCAGGGCACGTTGATGATATTGGCTACCCTGGTATCAAGAAGGCTGATTATTGTAGCTAAAGCAATCGTTTATGGTCACGTTGATGATATCGACTACCCTCCTGGCAAAAGCAAGCATTTATGATCACTGTTGGTCTAGAGCTATGTATTCCTAGTAATTCACATTATAAGTACTGAAAGGTAAAACCTTAACATGATTGTATAAGATGGTAGGTAAGCACCACATATGACGATGATATTTCTTATGTGAGGTTGTATTGATACCATAAATTGTAACAGAATCTGCCTAAGTTTTAGTCACATACTGCGCGATATCTTCATTTAAACCCTTCCGAACACTGTCAAGATGGAAAATCCAGAAGGTTTCGCGTTTTTTACGCGTGACTCCCGTGGGTTGTCCCATTTTGTATTGGACTTTCTCTAATATCGACCATTTAAGTTCTGTCTCAGTGTGCTTCAATTCAAGAAAATGTTGTACCAGAGGGGCGTTAATCTTTTCAGTCCTAATCGCCGATTTATGTTAATAATATTGAAAAAGAGTGTTGGAGTAGACACTTAACAACAAAATGGAAGGTCTGCAGACTTTTGGGTTCTCAGACAAAGAATTCTCGTCACTAATAGGTCAGGTTATAGACAGTGGTGGCTCTAATTCTATACCAGAAGGAGATAATAGTGAATGGCAAAGTCTACTAAACATGAAAAAGAAGCTCAAACGTATGGAATCACACGCTTTCTATATGTTGGAACATCTTAAGGTTGGGGTGATTCCCTCTGGCTTGAGAGTACGCAATGCTCCAGCTCTTTTTATTGAGATCAGAAAGTTCCTGGAGCGGTGGTCCCTTATTTCGAACCGCTGCTTCAGGGACTGGATGATGTTGATAATTGAAACTGCCAAGGAAATCATGTCAGTCCTAAGCCAAGAAATTCTTACATTAGAAGAAAAATTAAAAACATCTACCGCTGTAGAAGAGGCTAAGGCTAGATTAGAAAAGACTCAGGCAGAATTGAAAGACTTTGAAATTTACTTGACAAATAAAAAATCTGAAAAACTTAGGAAGGATATAAGATGGTTCACTAAAGAAAAAGCTTATCCTTACCTATATTTGAACTACTATCAGGATGGTGGTCAGAATAGCTATGCCCTGAATTACAACAATTATCAACAGAATCGTTTCACTAATTTCTCAGACACCAGATCATCTGAGTCTGAAGGTGAAAACCACCAGGAATCAGGCAATAGACAACACAACTCTAGACCCTTCAGAGGTAGATCTACACAACAACCCTTTCATGGTCGGGGTTTTTTACCCCGGGGCCAGTCCCGGGGAAGGAATGTACGGTGGCAGGACAGGGGAGGGCAACATCAGATGAGCTCTCAACCTCAACAATAGGTAAGAACTCGCAATCAGCAATATTGGTGGTAGATAATGTTCCTATCAGCACCAAGTTGAGAGAGGAAGTGTCTGTGCCTGTATATAATTTATCTACAGTGGCCCTTGAGTCAGAAGAAATATCCCTGCTGAGTCGGGGTTTATCGTTTGTACCATCTACCCAACTTAACAAGTTTAAGTTACATGAGGACTTGTTCGCATTCTTTAGAAAGATCAGACTTAACACGTTTTTTGCAGATAGACCATCCATAGGAACGAGTAATAACATGTCTAATTGTAAACCACCTTCTACGTTTACTCAAACATTGGATATGGTAGGACCCGAGGTCAACATATTTGAACAAAATTTCCTTAAAGACATTGCTCGGATTGTTACACATCCTAATAAACCACCTTTTAACCTATCTAAAACGGAAAATATGGCTTTGACAAATATTAAAAATAACACCAACCTGGTAATAAAACCTTGTGACAAGGGAGGATGTATTGCCGTGTTTAATAACGCCCAATATGACCAGAAAATGTTGGACATGTTAGCAGTTGGAGAACATTGTAGAACGGCACTACCTAGGGAACTGGTCAGACTCAATACGTATATACGGGAAATGACGCATGAGGCACTTATGGAGGGCCATATCTGTGGCGAGGAATATACATTTCTAAATAAAACATGTCCTGTTACCTCAGCCTTATATGGCCTCCCCAAAACACACACAAATGTGACAGATCCACCAATGCGTCCAATTATTTCTACGATAGGGTCTAGTACTGAACCACTCTCCAAATACGTTGACTCCTTTTTATGGCCCCTTACACAAAAGTTGACTTCATACATACAGGATACTGGAGATATTATTAATAAGATTGAGAGGATCCCTTTTGATGCGAAGAGAGACACCTTGGTAACGATTGACATTGAGGCGTTATACACTAACATTCCTCAATGTCAGGCGTTACACTCGGTTGCTGCCCTTCTACATAGGTTTCCTGATGGGAGACCAGATAACTTCATACTACAGTGTCTTGAGGTAGTTCATCTCAACAACTTTTTTGATTTCAATGGCTCCCTGTACAAGCAGATTAAAGGGACATTGATGGGCGCTTCTTGTGCCCCCAGTGTGGCTAATACCTACATGGGGGAGTGGGAATTACAGAACATCTACAATGAAGTAGCTCCATTTTTTGAAAATGTGCATCTTTGGAGACGCTTCATCGATGACATTTTTTTTGTTTTAAGACGAGACATTGCAGGAATTTATTCTCTGGCTCAATGCCAGCGATGTGAATCTTAAGTTTACTGCTAATTGGAGTTCCCGAAAGGTTGAGTTTTTAGATATCACTATTGATGGTGGAAGTGGCCACTTAGAGGTAAGCTTTTACAGAAAACCAACTGCTAAGAGCACTATCCTACAATTTGGTAGCTACCATCCGAACTGCCAGAAAGACGCTATAACCTTCGGGGAACTTTTACGCATCAGGCGTAACTGTACAGACATACAAGCATTTCATGAAGAAGGGGATGCTTTGAGACAAAGATTACTAAATAGAGGATACCTGCATCGGTTAATACGACATGCTTGTAAGAGAGCTAAGTATTATGATAGGGAGGCATTACTGCAGGGAACAACACGCCTGCCCCATAATCGCATAATATGTGTGATTAACCACTAAACCCTACATTTTAAGATCAATAATGTGCTCAATAAGAATTGGAGGATTCTGAATACCGACGAAAAAGTACCACCCTTGCCACTTCCTTTAGTGGCGTATCTGAAAAACCGCAATCTTAGAGACTTACTAGTCCACACAAGCAACAAAGAAAAATTATTTGATACACAGAAATCCATCACAGGTTTGCCAAAGATTTTGGGCAACCAGAGATGTGGTTCCTGTCACTCCTGCGATGCGGCATTAGTAAGTGATAAGTTGAGTTACAACAATACAGAGATCAAATTACGTCAACTAACCAACTGCAGGAGCAGTAATATTGTATATATCCTTTTTTGCCCATGCGGGCTCGCATATGTGGGTGAAACAAGTCGGGAATTTCGTACCCGATTTAGTGAACATGAATCGGCGATTAGGACTGAAAAGATTAACGCCCCTCTGGTACAACATTTTCTTGAATTGAAGCACACTGAGACAGATCTTAAATGGTCGATATTAGAGAAAGTCCAATACAAAATGGGATAACCCATGGAGGTCACGCGTAAAAAACGCGAAACCTTCTGGATTTTCCATCGTGACAGTATTCGGAAGGGTTTAAATGAAGATATCGCGTGGTATGTTAATAAAACGTAGGCAGATTTTGTTAGAAATGTATGGTATTGATGGAGCAGATTTCATCTGCAGTCATGCATTGTTTTATTTTTGTGCTTCAGACAGGCTGCATTTAAATTGCCACGCACATTTTGGTGCAGGTTAAAAACATGGCACATGAAAAACATGAAAGTGAGGCCTATTCACTTCAGTCTGAAAATGCTTTTGCTGAATTAACATGTTTTTTTGCAATGTAGAGAAAAGTGGCCTTTTTAGCTTTGAAGATTAATAGAATGTGTTTTTCTCTTCCCAGCACATCCATGTAAACTAAATGTATTATTCCTGTCTTAATAGACTTTGACTTGTTGCACATTTTGATAAACATTTTCAGTTAATAACACCTCTTTTTATAATGTGTGTGAATTAATAATGCACTTGGGACACATAATGGACTGATTTACATGAATTAATATTATCTTTGTGTTTGTTTTATTTTTGGGGCCTACACAAAACATGGCTGCCTGTGAATCCATCAAGGCTATGGCTTGCAATTTAATGAGAAGGGAGCATGCGCAGACTGTGGCAGCTTTCCTCATGACAAAAAGTCAAGGACAACCTGAATTCTTGTCATTCTGCCAATGTACCAGTTAGTTAAAAGTGTCCATCTACTGCGCTGAGAAGGAAGGAAAGATGAATTAGATTGAAACATTTTTCCTAGTAAATGTTGCAATGTTTATAAATGTAGTTATTCATGTATGCTTCTTTTGTTAAGACTAGTGAAGTCAGGTTTTTAGAATGAGTCAGGGAAGTGTGACCTCATGCCTTTATGACTGACCAATCACGTAAGGTTCTCCTGAAAAATGTTACATCTTTGTGTACTCTGCCAATAATTATGGTATAAATACTGTCCTCTCTGGATGGGAGCTGGCACTTCTTCCTTTTTTCTCAGCTCAGCTGGCTTCTATGGGTTAGGTACGAGAAACGTCTCGGGAGATTGCTGAAGGGCAGGTTTGCGTCCGAGGAGATTCAGGGGGAGGTTTCTTGCTTCCACGTCATATCTTGGCACTTCATGCCGCATTCCTTTGAGGTCTGGTGAAGGAGGGGCTGCTTTCCTCTTTAGACACAGACAGACAGAGAGTGCAGTGGATCAGGATAGATGCTAAACTTTAAGTTCATGTTTTGACTAATTAATTAGGTCTAAAAGATTTATTTGTCTTATGCATTTATTTCTCTTAATGGGAGATTTTTTGCCAACTATTTAATTATTGATTAGCTTTGCAAGACTATTTTTCTTAGAAACTCTTTAAGAATTGTGACTGAAATTTTGCGCCACATTTTCATAACTACATGTAATGCTTATATGCAGACTGTAATGTGTTCTGTATTATTGATATTTTTCCTGTTTTCCAAATTCTGTAACCTGATTGATATTTTACTAATGAATAAAGGGTCAGAGAAAAATTAACTTTTTGGCTAGAAAATAAAACCCTTTAAAATACTCAACAACTCTCTTTTTTGGCTTACAATAATAAATTGCATTTTTGACTGTTCATCTTTATTTAAAGTCTCCTGAAGGTAATACATGGTGTGAAGGGCCCAACACCTTTTGAGCGGTAAATTAGAGGTAGCATGAGGGTTTTGCATTGAGAAACTACCAGAAGAAATTACCGCTCCCCATCAGTTTTTGGTAAGCAGAGGATGGTCATTATTGATTAGTTTGGTGATTAGTAATTATTGATTTCACCATCAACTACTCAACTAATGGATCATTGACCTTAAGAGGGAAATAAAATAATTGCCCAAGTTAGATAAATGTCCAAGTCCTGATTCCTGACTCCAATGCTCAGAACCTGAAGACTGGCAAAGCAGTACTAGCAGGTGATGCAAGAAGTGGTGTGAGTATCAATAGGGTTGTGAAATGTTGTTAATATGCTAGCATGTTTTTTGAAGTGTTGAAAATAGTAAGGATTTTTTACTGTTGGTGATATTTTGCTCATTTTGAATTGATGGTGTTATTGATTATATTGGTAATTTCATAGGACATATTTTTTTTGGTTATTGATTACATGTTTTAACTCTTCATGTTAAGTTAGTGTCTTGTTCTATGTTGTCTGGAACACGCAGGTATGCACACCTGTGGAATCCCGGGAAGGAATAGCGGGTGGTAAATGGAAGCCACACTGCACTGAGGTTACTCGCCTGTTGGAATAACACTGAGAAGCTAGGTAGGGCTGGCAGTGTTAAATTAGGGACTATTTTCTGTGTGAGTGATTGATAGCAAAGAGTTCGCTGGTGAAACTTTGGTCTGATATCACCTAGAAAGGGTCACACTAAAGGAGTAGCAGGTTCTTCTGAGCTTGATTGACAGCAAAAGGGTTCGCTGGTGAAACTTTGGACTAAGATATATCCTGAAGGATAAGTCCAAAGGAGTAGCAGGTTCTTCTGAGCTTGAGTGACAGCAAAAGGGTTCGCTGGTGAAACTTTGGACTAAGATATATCCTGAAAGATAAGTCCAAAGGAGTAGCAGGTTCTTCTGAGCTTGAGTGAAAGGTAAGCGGAAGGGATTTACCTGTAGTGTTTGAAGAGTAAACGGAAAGTCTTACTTTGTGAAGGGTAAGCGGAATGTGTTACTTGCAGTGAATATAAATCTATCCTTTATTTAGCACAACAGACAGAGTAGCGAATGTATTTATGTTGTTACTAACAGAGTTATTGATTAAGAGAAATATTGCAGTAAGATTTTGTGGAGGGTCAGTGGTAGGAGTAAAACTGACTAAAATTGAGACTGACAGCTTTGGAGAAAAGAAATTGCATTGAACTATTGCAAAAATGAAACTGTTTGAAGGTTTAAAGAAGCTGTTAGGAGGTAAAGTGAAAAATTCGTTTTTTATTGGTGATGCTCCTGAAGGAACACCTGTGCATTTTATGTCTACCAGTTTGGGACAAAACACATGTATGTGGGTTCAACAATGGTGCAAGATTACTGAAAAAGAGGGTGCTTTGAGGTTTCCAAATAATTGTACTTTTGAATTGCAAATAATTGACAAATTAAGGGAAGTCTTATGTGAAATAAAGACACCATCTAAAGCTGCACAATTTGAGGCCTTAAGCCTGTGGGAAAAGACAGCAAGAGAGAAAGCAAGTGAGGATAAAAAGGTAAAGCACCATATACAGGAGAAGGGAATTAATGCTGACAAAGAGCTTCAAATAAATAATGATTATGGGGATGAAATAATGGATGAATTGTTAACTGAGTGTCCACCACTTTATGTGGTTCCCATTAAAAATACTGAAACTAGTGTACTAGTAAATACTACAGGGGCTACTGCTTCTGTTGAACAGAGAGAAATACAGACTGAGAAAACTGTGCAGACATTTTATATTGAACCATTACCTGTTGATTCAGTACTGACAGTGATACCTCCAGGTGTTACTGCTTCAAATGTGCCTGATTCAGTCCAAGAATTGCAAACTGCAGATGCACAGATAATGCCTAGAAAAATTATGACTGTCCCAATTAATATGGGCCCTACTGAAAAGGTGCAAAGGGCTGCAGAAGGAGTGATTATGGCAGGGTTTAGTTCAGAAACTCAGAACACACAGATTATTGAACAGAAAGTACACCAAGCACTGAAAGGTGAGAGAAAAATGGTATTTACAACATCTGCAGCCCAGGATAAAATAAATATATTTGAAAATGGGATTTTTCAAACCTGCTCTGAGGAAGCAGCAGTGATTAAAAAGATAGAGAACATGGGGGAACATATTAACACAGGCCCTGAAAAAGAGAAACAGCTTAGTGTTTTAAATTCAACATTTGAACATGAAGAAATTAACAGTCCCTGCTGTTTAAATCATGAAAATGTGAACCAGTGTCAAGAAAAAGAATTAATTTCCCTGAGTAAGGAAACAGCTACATGTTCATTAACTACACATAATGGACTGACAGGTATGGCTAAAAATTATGAAACTGATGTTTCAGGAAGTTTTCCATTTCAGAAAGGTTTCAGGGTACACATGGATGATGAAGCAAATGAGAAAATGTGTTCTTCAGGAATGCATTTGCACATTGCAGAAATAAAATATATTTTCAAATGCAATGGGTTTGAGAAATTAGGAGACAAGTGGTCTAGAAAACATGGGAAGAAAAAGAAACCACCAGAACTAGCAAGGAAAATGGATAAGGAAAAGAAGCCACCAGATATAATTGAGAAAAATAATAAGCAGAATGAGGGAGAAGCTTTTGCTTATTCATTGAGAGAAAAGGTGGGAGAAATGTATGTTCATATGCCACAGAATAAAAGTGAACTTGCAGCATTTCTGAACACATTCCCGCAATTGAGAGACAGAATTGTGCTGTGGTACCCACAAGTTGATGGATTTGATGACTTTTTAAAAGAGTTGTGCATTAATTTGGAAATGTTCTTTTACTTTGCCATGCAGACTAAATTGTGGTTTGAATCTAAAGTTGTTGTTCAAGGGCCAGGTGAGGAGACAGTGAAAATGGTTTGCATGAATGCACCATCATTTTCTGTTGTTATGGAGGAAAATATAGCAGTGATTATTTTCCTGAAGGGCAGAGTGCCAGCAGAGGATGTTGATTGGGTACAGATTAAAAGAGCACAGGATGGAAGTAAAGGTGTTTTGGTTTGTGCAAATTCAGGTATGGATGTTGTACTGCTGGAAAATGTGTCCTTTTGCCATCTTTATAACAGATTTGAGCATTGGATGAAGGAAATTAAATTTAAACATGATGCACAAAAACATGGAGAAATGCAGGTGCAAATTATGCCAGTTAAGCAAATGCAAATGTCAGTACAGGTACCAATGGCAGAAATTTGTCAAGCACAAATGGTCCCACAAAATATGGAAAATGCTAAAATTAATTTAAATAAGTTGCCCAGAGTAAATGTGAATTATTTCCAGAGACAAAAACAGAACCCAGTCCAACAGGTTGCTCTGTTTGCAAATGAGAGTTTTAACACTCACAATTCTGAATGTACCAAGTCCATTGTGAAGGCAATGGAAAGTCTAGATTTAGTTGCAGGAGTTTTAAACAAAGAAATTACAAACCCAGTTTTAGAAAAAGTTGCCCCAAAATTAGGCCCATTTGAGGAAAATTGCAAAACTGCTGTTTGTGACTCAGGCCTAGCAGGAAAACAATTATTTTGCAAATTAAGCAGCACAGATTACTGTCCACCAGATAATGTTATTTTTCAGATTCCTGATGAGGATGTACATTTTAAAATGGCAAAACAAGAGACAGCTGTAGCATTGTTTTCAGAAAAGACAGTTGAAAAATTACCTTCTGCTTTGGAAAAAATAATAAACACAGAAATAAGAGAGTTCACAGAGAAGGATGCCAGGTTAATAACGTGTGCAGAACATTTCTTATTAAAATTTGAACCAGATGACATGTATTCAGGAACACAATCAGTTGCAGGAATTTTACCAATAAAAGGATTTTTGATGGAATTGATTGGAAGTTTATGTAACTTTCTGATCACAGGTTCACAGAAACCAAATAAAAAGAACAGAATAGTGCAGGAGATTAAAAGCATATTTTTTCCATGTTGTCCTGTGGTACCGAATCCAGCCAATATATTTTTTCACATTCCATGTGGTGAAGAATGGCTTATTTTTATTGATTTTTGCCAAGTTCATGTCACAGTGCCATTGCATGAGAATAGTCAGGAGTACTGTCAAAAAGAAGATGAATGTCTGGGACACAAAATTGGAAAGGGAGGTAGAAAGGTGTCACCAGAGAGGGTGGAAATAATTTCCAAGATGAATTCACCTCAAATTCAGAAAGAAGTCAGGAAATTTTTGGGAATGGTTAGCTGCTGTAGAGAGTGGTTACTAAACCTTTCCCTAGTGGCTAAGCCTTTACTGAGGCTGACACACTCAGGTGTGTCTGATCCGCTTCCATTGGACAACAACTGCACAAAAGCATTCCTAGAGTTGAAAGAGAAAAAATGGCGCGCCCCAGCACTAGGAACGAAAGTTTATTTGAAAGAAAATACACTAATTTGCAGTGAGAGGGAGGGCTGCGCTCTCTCATTGCTTATTCAAAAAGATGAATGTTTTCAAAGGTCTGTGATGTATTGCCCAATGGCCTTTGACCCTAACTTCACAGAAATGTCAGCAAATGAATTGGATTATGATGAAAATGAATATGAGTGTCTAAATATCATGAAAATATGCATAAAGCCAAATTCAGACTTGAAGGATGAACATCTGAGTCAGCCCAACAGTGTCCTTTTTGTAGATGGCCCAAGTTTGAAAGGTGACACATTAAAAGCAGCACATGCTGTGCTCCTTATACATGATGTTGTCAAAGCTTCATGGCTTTTAGTAATTACCCCAGCCCAAAATTCGAAATTGATTGCCCTAACCATAACATGCAGTATATCTGCTCAATTGGGAGTCACTGTAGTCATGGGAGAGAGAAATGCTAATTCAGTTGCACAAAATTGTGTTCTGTTAGCATATACATTCTATGGAATCTTCACAGTTGAATTAAAAGAGGCTCAAGAAAATGTTTTTGAAGCAGCACAACAGGGTTGTATCAGAACTGTTTTTGAGAAAAATGACAAATGCAAAGTGTCAAATGTGTTATTGCAAAGACTGATTCCCAGGTATAGATTGCCAGTTTCTCTGAAATCAGATCATAATGTGGTCTCAAAGATAATGAGTGCAGAACAACAGATTGGACAAGAAATGGATTGTAGCCATCTGCCTGAAGTGTCACGCATAATAAAGCAACACAATGGCAGCACAGAGTTACCTTTTGCAAAAGACTGTGTTTCAGCAACACTAAAGTGGCTTGAAAATGCATATGCAAATGCACTTGTGGAAAACACTGAGGAGAACACTAGCCATTGCTGTGTAGGTCTGGTTGATGTACAGTGTGCAGTTTCTCACCAGATTGCAGCTGCTACACAAGATCTGCATAATGGATGGTGCAACGGTTTTGATCTGAGAGATGCTGTGGTGAAACATCTGAATCTGATCAAAGTGAAAATAAGAGTGAAAGGCCTTGGTTGAAAAAGTGCAAAGGATTGATGGTGCTCTGCCAGAGTTTCTCAGCACCTAAGTAGTCTAATTTGCATGGAAAAAGTACAGAATGCCACACTTTATGAGCCATTCTGATGGCAAGCTGATGACACAGAGCAAAGAAATGCTGAAACTGTCATGTTGAATTCCTTTTTTTATTATTTTAGTTACTTATTTTAAGGAAGACTAACTGTTCCAAGAAGCTACTTACAGATCTCTGCACTAAAACATTTGAGCTTGGCTATATATGATCTGATTACAGACCAAACTTGTGTTTGCCTTAGAAATAGAAGTAACATTGTTATATTCTCAGCTTTTGCAATTCAAAAAAAAAAAAAAAAATACTGTCACTTGTGAAATTAAATATGTGTGATGAATTATAAATCATTTTATTATGATTTGAATTATCAGAAGGGTAGATTTGATGGAGCAGATTTCATCTGCAGTCATGCATTGTTTTATTTTTGTGCTTCAGACAGGCTGCATTTAAATTGCCACGCACATTTTGGTGCAGGTTAAAAACATGGCACATGAAAAACATGAAAGTGAGGCCTATTCACTTCAGTCTGAAAATGCTTTTGCTGAATTAACATGTTTTTTTGCAATGTAGAGAAAAGTGGCCTTTTTAGCTTTGAAGATTAATAGAATGTGTTTTTCTCTTCCCAGCACATCCATGTAAACTAAATGTATTATTCCTGTCTTAATAGACTTTGACTTGTTGCACATTTTGATAAACATTTTCAGTTAATAACACCTCTTTTTATAATGTGTGTGAATTAATAATGCACTTGGGACACATAATGGACTGATTTACATGAATTAATATTATCTTTGTGTTTGTTTTATTTTTGGGGCCTACACAAAACATGGCTGCCTGTGAATCCATCAAGGCTATGGCTTGCAATTTAATGAGAAGGGAGCATGCGCAGACTGTGGCAGCTTTCCTCATGACAAAAAGTCAAGGACAACCTGAATTCTTGTCATTCTGCCAATGTACCAGTTAGTTAAAAGTGTCCATCTACTGCGCTGAGAAGGAAGGAAAGATGAATTAGATTGAAACATTTTTCCTAGTAAATGTTGCAATGTTTATAAATGTAGTTATTCATGTATGCTTCTTTTGTTAAGACTAGTGAAGTCAGGTTTTTAGAATGAGTCAGGGAAGTGTGACCTCATGCCTTTATGACTGACCAATCACGTAAGGTTCTCCTGAAAAATGTTACATCTTTGTGTACTCTGCCAATAATTATGGTATAAATACTGTCCTCTCTGGATGGGAGCTGGCACTTCTTCCTTTTTTCTCAGCTCAGCTGGCTTCTATGGGTTAGGTACGAGAAACGTCTCGGGAGATTGCTGAAGGGCAGGTTTGCGTCCGAGGAGATTCAGGGGGAGGTTTCTTGCTTCCACGTCATATCTTGGCACTTCATGCCGCATTCCTTTGAGGTCTGGTGAAGGAGGGGCTGCTTTCCTCTTTAGACACAGACAGACAGAGAGTGCAGTGGATCAGGATAGATGCTAAACTTTAAGTTCATGTTTTGACTAATTAATTAGGTCTAAAAGATTTATTTGTCTTATGCATTTATTTCTCTTAATGGGAGATTTTTTGCCAACTATTTAATTATTGATTAGCTTTGCAAGACTATTTTTCTTAGAAACTCTTTAAGAATTGTGACTGAAATTTTGCGCCACATTTTCATAACTACATGTAATGCTTATATGCAGACTGTAATGTGTTCTGTATTATTGATATTTTTCATGTTTTCCAAATTCTGTAACATGATTGATATTTTACTAATGAATAAAGGGTCAGAGAAAAATTAACTTTTTGGCTAGAAAATAAAACCCTTTAAAATACTCAACAACTCTCTTTTTTGGCTTACAATAATAAATTGCATTTTTGACTGTTCATCTTTATTTAAAGTCTCCTGAAGGTAATACATGGTGTGAAGGGCCCAACACCTTTTGAGCGGTAAATTAGAGGTAGCATGAGGGTTTTGCATTGAGAAACTACCAGAAGAAATTACCGCTCCCCATCAGTATCAATACAACCTCACATAAGAAATATCATCGTCATATGTGGTGCTTACCTACCATCTTATACAATCATGTTAAGGTTTTACCTTTCAGTACTTATAATGTGAATTACTAGGAAAACATAGCTCTAGACCAACAGTGATCATAAATGCTTTTGCCAGGAGGGTAGTCGATATCATCAATGTGACCATAAAAGATTGCTTTAGCTACAATAATCAGCCTTCTTGATACCAGGGTAGCCAATATCATCAACGTGCCCTGGTAATATTCTCATGTACATTCATCTTGTAGATATCTTATCTATTACATTAGTCCCTTAATACAGATATATTGTGCCTACAGGCCGTGTTTCTGTCAGTACTATTATACATTTTGAGGACATCGTACATATATCCTCTTGTTTATGTAGAGCTTTTTGTAGATCCAATACTGGAAAAAGATTTATTATAAAATTCCTACATCTGATTTTTTCCATTCAGAATTGGGAATAGATATACTATGAAATTCTTACATCCAATCTAATATATGTTAATACATTAACTTATATTGAAAAGTTTACACAAATGAGTTCCGGACAGTTATAGCTCAAAGATGGCGACCATGGTTAGTCCTCTTTCTATCACGATGATCTCTACAATCCTGATTCACGTCTTTGATTTTCCCGCGTTTTACCACTCTAACGTGGCATTATTTAAACAGCGTCTTTACACCACGAGGTTTCCAACGCGGATTCTTCTTCGTGTTAATTGGGCGGCCGACACGATATTGAAACGGACTACATCCTAAAGTGAGACTCGTGATATTGTAATGAGAGTTGTTTAGGAGTTTGGGCACTATGGGTCACTGAATAACGGGCCAATTTGGGGTAGAATTCTGTATAGTTCGCCGGGATTTCAGGCTGGAATCATTGGGATGGGTTCAGAAGCGCTCTTTAATGTTGCTAAGAAGCTAGGTTTACATCGCACTTTCCCTGTGCTATCACGTCTGCAGTATTAGGATATTCGGTAAACAGTCTCGTGTTTTCAGGTAGATAACATCTTGGACTTATTTCGTACAATCTAGCAGCAGTCCCGTTTGCTTTTGTAAACAGGAGGTAGCTCATAGGTTTGAGGATTATACGTAGTGGGGACATATTATTAAGAAGGAATGCTGCTATTATCCTCTATTAGTAGAAAAATCAAGGATATTAAGTTGCCCCCTTTCTTTTGACTTCTCCATAGGCTTTGAATATTTGATTGAGCTCCATGGAGTAATGATAATTATGCCTGCATTGACAAGCAATCCGAATTTTGAATATGAGGTTAGTATTGGAGAAGGGCACATTATCTTTTATTCCCATTATGATCGTTTTCAACCGTACAACCTTGTGTTCTGTGTTTATCCCTTTTCCTAGCTTGTATCCCTTGCACTGGCCAGTCGTGTACATGTGTGTGAGGAACCATTATTAAAGAAAAGATACTGTTCTTATTAACTCGGTAAGATCTCGCTAGCCAATTGCATCTTGGTTCCTCTATTTAGGATAGTTATTAGACCAATATATAATTGTATATTGATGGTTTCAGGCTGTTGTACCGTACCATACCTCCGTGGATTGTGGAGGTGATGTGATGTGACACGACATTTTCTTGCCAACCAACCATAGGATAATTAGTGAAAATTAATCTCCTTCTTGGCAAAGTGTAAGTAAATATGTAGATAGCAGGAATAAGGGTGATAATTGTCTCTCCTACTCACTTCATAGCGATTATTCTCACGGTGCTTGTTGAAGGTGTTACAACTATTTTGGTCCGCTGACCATTGATAATCCCTCCACCCCTCCTCTTTCCTCTTTTCCCACCCCCCTCTTTTCTTTTTTTTTCCCCTCTTGACTTACTTTGTAAGAGGGCTATAATAGTTAAGGTATGATTGTATGTATTGTTTGCATTCCAGTTTTTTTTGCTGTATATACTTGCTTTTTCTTATAATTGATTTTGAATTCTAATGATTATGAATTGTTATTTCATGAATGTGTTTTTAATATTAACTTGATGAAATACTGTGATATAAAAGAAATAAATTGATCAATGAAACATATTTAAAAAAAAGAGATGTTAATTCAAAAAAATAAATAGCACAATGAGATGATATTTGTCTTCACTGTTGTATTTGAAAGTAATTGACACATGTAGAATCTGAACAATGTCCTCTAGTACAGTATAACGGTCAATGATGGAATACCATATTTTGTTATGTTCTAAGGTGGCGCTGCACTGATGCTGAGTTGGTGCTGCACTGGTGGTAGTGCACTGATGAGGAAGTTGTGCTGATGCTGAGATTTTGCTGCGTTGATGCTGTTGCAGTGCTGTGGTGGTTCATGCTGAGGATATGCTGCGTGATGCTGAATAATACTTTGGTGTTGCTGAGTCAGTCTGAGGTAGTGGTTCTATGCTGGTACTCAGGTGGTACTGATTTGATGCTGAGGTGGTGCTATGTGGAGAAGTGTGGCTCAATGGTTAGAGCGGCAGACCCTGATGCAGAGGTCTAGCCCGGGACCAGGGTTCAATTCCCCGCCTCGGTGGGTCTTGGGCTCAAAAATTCTACAGACCTGATAATTCTCGCCTCGTTGCCTATTCCAATCATGGAGTCCCACTCTGCAACTCTGGGCAATAGCTTGCTTAATCTCCACAACGCCCCCCACAACGCTAAGGATGCCTGGCCTCCACCTTGGGGGTGCCCAGGAGTGGACACCTCACAGGGAAAGCCAGGATGGGTTCCACAGCGGTATTCGTACAAGCGTTTTGAGACCCTTGCAGATGAGTAGTGCGCTATACAAGTATTAATTTACATTTACATTTACAATATGTTGAGGTGATACTGGACTGATGCTGAGGTGATGCTGCAGCGATGCTGAAGTGGGGCTGTATTGGTGGTGAGGTGGGGCTGCGCTGCTGGTGGCGAACTGATGCAGAGGTTGTGTTGTGCTGATGATGAGGTAGTGAGGCTCAGGTGGTGCTGTGCTGATGCTGGGGTTGTGCTGTGCTGATGCTGAGGATGTACTGCGCTTATGAGGAGGTTGTTCTGTGCTGTTGCTGTGCTGAGTTGGTGCAGCACTGGTGGTGAGGTTGCGCTGGGTGATACTGAGGTGTTGCTGAGGTTGTGATGCTTGTGCTGAGATGGTGATCAGGTGGCGCTAAGTGATACTGAAGTGGTGCTGAGTGATGCTGCATTGGTGCTGAGTCATGCTTTGATGGTGCTGAGTGGTGGCAAGCTGGTGCTGCACTGGTGTTAGTGCACTAATGAGGATGGTTTTGAGGCAGCTCTGCACTCATGCTGAGTTGGTGCTGCACTGGTGGCAGTGCACTGATGAGCAAGTTGTGCTGATGCTGAGATGGTGCTGTGTTGATGTTCTTGCGGGGCTGTGGTGGTTCTGAGTCATGCTGATGTTAGGCTGAGTAATGTTGAGTAATGCTGTGGGGTTGCTGAGTCAGGCTGAGGTGGTGGTGCTGTGCTAGTGCTGAGGTTGTGCTGATTGATGCTGAGGTGGTGTTGCGCTGAGCTGATGCTTCGCTGATGCTGAGGTGGTGGTGCTGCAGCGATGCTGAAGTGGGGCTGCACTGGTGGTGGAGCACTGATGCAGAGGTGGTGCTGTGATGAGATGGTGCTGAGCTGATGTTGAATTGGTGCTGTGGTGGTGCTGAGGTGGTGCTGCACTGATGCTTGGTTGGTGCTGCACAGCTGATGGTGCACTGATGAGCAGGTTTTGTTGATGCTGAGTTGGTGCTGTGCTGATGCTGAGGTGGTGCTCAGATGGGACTGTCCTGATGCTGAGTCATACCGAGGTGGTGGTGCTGTCCCGGTGCTCAGGTGGTGCTGAGTGTTGCTGAGTTTGGCGCTGTGCTGAGGTGATGCTACACTGATGCTGAGGTGGTGCTCAGATGGAACTGTCCTGATGCTGAGTCATACCGAGGTGGTGGTGCTGTCCTGGTGCTCAGGTGGTGCTGAGTGTTGCTTAGTTGGTGCTGTGTTGAGTTGATGCTGCACTGATGCTGAGGTGGTGTTGTACTGATGCTGAAGTGGTGCCGAGTTGCTGCTGAGTTGGGGCTGCTGTGGTGGTGGTGCACCGATACAGAGATGGTGCTGTACTAATACTGAGATAGTGCTGTGCTGATGTTGAGGTGGTGCTGCCCTCATACTGAGGTGGTGCTGCATTGGTGCTGATGTGGTGCTGAAGCTAAATTGGTACTGCACTGGTGGTGATGCACGGAGGAGGAGGTGGTGCTGTGCTCATACTGAAGTGGTGCTGTGTTGGTGGTGGGTTGCTGCTAAGGTGGTGAGGAGCTGGTGCTGCACTGAAGCTGTGGACGGGCTGCACTGATGCTGTGGTGGTGGTGCACTGATGCTGTGGTGGTGGTGCACCATTGCGAATGTGGTGCTTTGCCGATGTGGTGCAGTGATGGTGTTGAGTGATGCTGATGAGATGCTGGGGTGGTGCTCAGAGATGCTCTGGTTGCACTGAGTGATGCTGTGCTGGTGCTGGGCTTATGCTGCGGTGGTGGTGCTCCACTGACGCTAAGGTAGTGCAATACTGGTGAGCGGTGGTGCTGTGCTGGTGCTGACATGACAATGTGCTGAGGTTGAGGTGGTGGTGCACTGGTGCTGAGGTGGTGCTACTCTGGTGCCAAGGTGGTGCTTTGCTGATTCTGAGATGGGGCTGCACTGGAGGTGGTGCATTGATAATGAGGTGATGATGTGTTGATGCAGAGATGGTGCTATGCTGAGGTTGTGCTGTGGTAGTGCTGTACTGATGCTGAAGTGGTGCTGAGTGATACTGAGGTGGTGCTGAGTGATGCTGTGGTGGCTCTGAGCCATGCTGAGGTGGTGCTGAGTAATGCCGTGGTGTTGCTGAGTCAGGCTGAGGTGGTGGTGCTGTGCTGGTGCTCAGGTGGCGCTGATTGATGCTGAGGTGGTGCTGTGCCGAGGTCATGCTGCGCTGATTCTG
This sequence comes from Lissotriton helveticus, assembly GCF_964261635.1. Lineage (NCBI taxonomy): Eukaryota > Metazoa > Chordata > Amphibia > Caudata > Salamandridae > Lissotriton > Lissotriton helveticus. The sequence continues at coordinate 1,790,393,192 of NC_136061.1, forward strand.
AGGTGGTACTGCAGTGATTCTGAAGTGGTGCTGCAATGGTGCTGAGTTGCTACTGAGGTGAGGCTGCTTTGGTGCTAAGGTGGGGCTGCGCTGGTTGTGGTGCACTGATGCATAGGTGGTGCTGATGCTGAGATGGTGCTGAGCTGATGCTGAGGTGGTGCTGCTGTGAAGTTGGTGCTGCACTGGTGGTGGTGCACTGATGAGGGAGCTGTGTTGATGCTGAAATGGTGCAGTGTTGATGCTATGGTGGTGCTGTTGTTGTGCTCAGGTGGTACTGTGCTGATACTGAATCATGCTGAGGTGGTGGGGCTGCGCCGGTACTCAGGTGGTGCTGAGTAATGCTGAGGTGGTTCTGAGTGATGCTTTTGTGGTGCTCAAGTGGTGATGAGTGATGCTAAATGGGTGCTGCAATGGCACTGAGGTGATGTCCAGCTGATGCTGAGGTGGTGATGCACTAATGCTAAAGTGTTGCTGCATTGGTGCTGAGTTGCTGCTGAGGTAGTGGTGTACAGGTGATGAGGTGGTCCTGTGCTGTGGTAGGGCTGAGCTTGGACTAAGTTGGTGCCTCACTGGTCATTGAGCACTGATGAGGAGGATGGTGCTGTGCTGATGATGAGTTGGTGTTGTGCTGATGCTGAGGTGGTGCTGCACTTATGCTGGGGTAGTGCTGCACTCATGCTGGGGTGCTGCTGCGCTGTTGCTGTGCTTTGGTGGTGCTGCACTGGTGGCAAGGGGTGGTGAGGGATACTGAGTTGGTGCTGATGCTTATGCAGACTTGGTGCTCAGGTGGTGCTAAATGATACTGAAGTGGTGCTAATTGACACTGAGGTGGTGCTGAGCCATGCGTTGATCTTGCTGAGGGATACGGAGTTGGTGCTGTGCTGGTGCTGATTGATGTTTCACTGGTGCTGAGGTGGAGCTGCGCTAATGCCAAAATGGTGCTGCATTGGTTCAGAGTTGCTACTGAGGTGGTGTTGTGCTGGTACCAACATGGTACTGCGCTGATGGTGTGATGGGGCTGAACTGGTGCTGATTTGGTGCTGCCATGGTGATTGTTCTCTTATGCAGAGGTGGTGCTGTGCTGATAATGAAAGGGTGCTGAGCTGATATTGAGGTGGTGCTGCAATGGTTCTGATGTGGCACTGCACTGATGCAGGGTTGCTGCTGCTCTGGTGTAGGTGCACTGCTTAGGAGGTTGTGCTGATGCTGAGATGGTGCTGTGCTGATGCTGGGGTTGTGCTGTGGTGGTTCTGAGTAATGCTGAGTTGGTGCTGAGTAATGCTGTGGTGTTGCTGAGTCAGGCTGAGGCAGTGGTGCTGCGCTGGTGCTCAGATGGTGCTGATTTAATGCTGAGGTGGTGCTTTGCTGAGGTGATGATAGGCTGATGCTGATGTGTTCCTGTGCTTAAGCTGAGGTGGTTCTGCACTGTATCTGTGCTGAGGTGGTTCTGCACTGGTGGTGAGGTGGTGCTGAGTGATACTGAGGTGGTACTGAGGTGGTGATGCTTGTGCAGAGGTGGTGCTCAGGTGGTGCTAAGTCAGACAGAAGTGGTGCTGAGTAATGCTTTGATGGTGCTGAGCAATGCTGAGTTGGTGCTACACTGATGGTAGTGCACTGATGAGGATTGTTCTGAGGTGGAGCTGCAAAGATGTTGAGTTGGTGCTGCACTGATGTTAGTGCACTGATGAGGAGGTTCTTCTGATGTTGAGATGGTGTTGTGTTGATGCTTTGGCGGTGCTGTGGTGGTTCTGAGTCATGCTGAGGTAGTGCTGAGTAATACTGGGTAATTCTGCGGTTTTGCTGAGTCAGGTTGAGGTGGTGGTGCTGTGCTGTTGCTCAGGTGGTGCTGAGTGATGCTGAGGTGGTGCTGTGCTGAAGTGCTGGTTCACTGATGCTGAGGTGATGCTGCAGCAATGCTGAAGTACAGCTGCACTAGTGGTGGTGCACTGATGCAGATGTGTTGCTGTGCTACTGCTAAGATGGTGCTGAGTGGATGTTGAAGTACAGCTGCAGTGGTGCTGAAGTGGTGCTGCACTGATGCTGAGTTGGTGCTGCACTGGTGGTGCTGCGCTGATGAGGAGGTTGTGTTGCTGTTGAGATGGGGCTGTGCTGATGCTGGGGTGTTGCTGTGGTGGTGCTCGGAGGGTACTGTGCTGATGCTGAGTCAGGCTGAGGTGGTGGTGCTGTGCTGTGCTCAGGTGGTGCTGAGTGATGCTGAGTTGGTGCTGTGCTGAGGTGATGCTGCACTGATGCTGGAGGGGGTGTTGAGCTGATGCTGAAGTGGTGCTGACTTGCTGCTTAGGTGGGGCTGCCCTGCTGGTGGTGCACCAATGCGGAGGTGGTGCTGTGCTAATGCTAAATGATGCTGTGCTGATGTTGAGGTGGTGCTGCGCTGATGCTGAAAGGGTCCTACACTGATGCTGATGTGGTGCTGATGTTAAGTTGCTACTGCACTGGCGGTGATGCACGGATGAGGAGGTGGTGGTGTGCTAATGCTGAAGTGGTTCTGTGTTGCTGCTGAGTTGCAGCTTAGGTGGCGAGGTGCTGAAATGGTGCTGCGCTGATGCTGTAGTGGGGCTGCACAGATGTTGTGGTTGTGCACCAATGCGAAGGTGGTGCTTTGCTGATGCTGAGGTGGTGCTGTAGTGGTGTTGAGTGATGCTGATGAGATGCTGGGGTGGTGCTGAGAGTTGCTCTGGTGGCTCTGAGTGATGCTGTGCTGGAGCTTTGCTTAGGCTGAGGTGGGGGTGCTGTGCTGATGCTAAGGTTGTGTTGTACTGGTGCAGAGGTGGTGATGTGCTGGTGCTGAGGTGATGCGATGGTGCTTAGGTGGTGCTGTGCTGAGGTGGTGTGCACTGGAGCTGAGTTGGTGCTGTGGGTGGGCTGAGTGATGCTGAGGTGGTGCTGTGCTTGTGTTGTGGTGGTGCTCAGGTGCTGCTAAGTGATGCTCATGTGCTGCTGCAGTGGTGCTTCTGAGGATGTGTTGAGTGACGCTGACTGGTGCTGAAGTGGTGCTGGGCTGATGCTGAGCTGTGGTCGTGCTGAGGTGGGAGGTGGTTTGCACTGTCTACTAGCAGGATGCAATGTTAAGTAACCTCACATTACATGCCGCGTTTGGAGAACACGAGGAGTCATCCCTTGATATTGGGTTTGTTTCATAAATGATTGAAACCTAAAAGAAAGCATCACAAGTTGAAAGTGCATAAAGGAAAGCTGCTTCCATGAAACCGAGCATTGACATCATGTTTGCCTCTTTAATCGTATCTAAGTAAGGATGCTGCAAACAGCACAATGAAAATAGGATGATCCTACTGTCCGTCATCTTCTTATATTACACTTCTATTAAGTGAGTATACTATTTAAGGTTTGGGCATTTGAAAACCATGAAACCAAAAATGCTATAGGATGAAAAACAAAATAACCTCAGGCTGGAAAAAAATGTTATAAAATGAAAAACAACATAGCCTCAGGCTGTAAAAGTGCTTGTGAAACTAAAGACAGTGGAAATCAAGATAAGAACATGATTTACTGTCCGCGACTGAGCGTGTTCGGAAAGCCAAACAGGCCAAGGCAAAAGAAAAAGTAGGGTGTAGAAACTACCAGATATGGCCAATAGTGAATTGATACATTTAACAGGGCTATCCTCCTGGGCTTGACCAAAACAGCAAAAGGAGGGACAATTGAAAAACTCTTCACCAGCAAAAAAAAAGGAATTTCAAAAGGCACATAAAGGAACAAAAGAAAACAGAGGAGTCTGCTGAAACTCATACAGTAGATACATCATGTCTCGAGAGACAGGGCATTCGCTGCTGAAGCGAGATCTAAGAGTGACCAGGCTCCCTTTTCAAATGTGATGAGGGTCCCTATGTCATTAATTTCTCACAGATCTTCTGTTATTTTGTATGATGGGCACACTCAATTAGGCATGATGACAAGTGAGCCAAAAAATTGATTTTCTGCACAAACCCTTGTTCCTTCAGGGATCAGAATTCCAAGTAAGGTAGAGTTTATCACCCAACGTTTTATTAACAGGTGCAATAAACACCTCACCCCAACATCTTTCCCTTGCGCAATTTTATGAGATCAAACCTACTAAAATTCAACCAAGAAAAAATGCCCAGTAAAAATCAGGACATGCATATTTTGGAGAGATATGCGCAGATTTCTGCATGGTTTCCCACATTTGTAAGTTTGAACCCAGAGTAGTTGGTAGTAACCAGAGCAGGTAAATTAGTGATAACAGCCCGTGAAGTTTCATCAGAAGCCTCTATCGTTCTGAAGTGGGACCCTATAAGTCACTCTGTAGTGTAAGTATTTACCAGGCTCTGCAATTGCTTCATTCCTTCCCCCCCACATTTGATGGAGGCCTAAGAGTGACTTGAGTTTGGCAAGTGGGGATAAGAAAAGTCAGATATAGAAATTTTTGGAATCCCACTTTTCAGCTATAGCGGTAATAAAAGGGTAGTGCACACTACCCCTTGATGGTATGCTAGGAGCACAACACTAACCACTCATGAATACATATTTGCGTCATTCATTTTCAATTGCCTTGTCTTCATTATCTGCTTGTCAACAAAGAATTCTGTGGCTGTTGTGTGTGATTTCCATATTTTATGGAGACCTTCCTGCAAGAAGAAGATGCAATATCTATTTAGCAGACTATTGTAGACTAGCAAATCGAAATGCCAAGGGCTTTGGTACACACTTCCTAAACCTTGAGCCCGTTAGGAAAAAGAACTGTGTGGGAGTTTGGTGCATTCATTAACTTGTACATTATTAATATTGTGTAAGATATGGTTTTATGCTCGAAGTTACATGTGTACACGTATTTGATGTTTTTTCCTTTGAAAATAATTTGCAATTACTTGCTAAAGTGGCTTTTCCTGGCTTTTGCTAACTAGGCCTCAGTTAGGCCTCAGCCCATCTTGCTCAAAATGAATGCGTGTCCCTCCACATTCACTGTTGATTAAGGAAAGTCAGGTCTGTTTATTTCCAATGGCATTGCACTTGCAGTTCTCAAAGAAAACTTTCCAACAAGGGTTCAGTACTGTTCCTGTCACTCAAAGTCCCTTCTGCTAGCTGAGTGTATGTATTCATTTACAATGGTTTGGTGTTGTTTTGCAACTAGTTTGTACTGCTGTCCCCATATTACATTTGCTTAGATGGGTTGAATCAATATTCAGGTTTGGTATAGTGCTTAGATGGTAAGTCAATATGACGTTTAATAGAACCGTGCTGCGATCTACTGAAATTATAACTCTTTTGCACACACAATGATGATTTTGCAGTTTTCGTTATGTCCTATAGAATGTATTACTAAATAAACCTTTGTTTTTGGGGGAGAGACAGAATTTAAAGAGGGTTTACAGATACTTCTAGGGATGATATCCGTTGTCTTATTGATTTTACTGGTGATTTGGGACTTAGGTTTTTATGATATTGCTCATCACGCCTATTGAATTTGTGTTATAAATGATTCTAATTTTTCTAATTCTCCCCTAGAACTAACTTATTGAGTCTGTCCTTCCTTAATGGACTGTATTTTTGATATACCTTGTGGTGTCTTATCTCGGTACACATTGCCTCATGATTTGAGGATTCTAACCCAATCCCATCCACGGGTGGGAGGCCATGCTATTGACATATCTTTTGATATATTAGAATTTAATGGTTCCCACACCCACAAAGGCTTAGTATCAGAGGGTAGTTGCAAATGAGAGAACCTCCTATGTGCTTTTTGCCATGTCTTTAGCTTTTCCACTACGGAGTTTCTTAGTGGATTATTTGTTGAGCTCCTGACATGCAGTGCTGTTCCAAAGTGGATTGTAAATATGAATAAGGTGGAATGATTCTTGAGGTTGAGAGTGTTATTGATGTATTGAATGATGTATTGTTATGTTGCACGTGGTTTTGTAATGTTCATTCTAGGTTTAATTAGTGCTTTAGTCACTGTGATTTTGATGTATTTGCTTTTTTTGTGATCTGTGTGAAAGAAATGTTTGATTTATTAATGGTTGGTTTGGTAATTGGATTAGTCAAAATCCAGGATCTCAACATATTATTGTTGAACTTGTCTGCAGAAAGGGTATTATGTTTTGTAAAGTGCTGCATTCATACAGAAAGGGATTACTTATGTTTCCCTTTTGAAAATGTGCATGTTACATTTAGGTTGGCGTTATTTTTTTCTTCAGTGCACATGAATTAAGTAGACTAGCTAGAAATGGAATGCCGCAGGATGGGAGTCTGCTTTAGTGTGAAATGGGTTTGACAAGTGTAGGCAAGGTACTGGTCTTATTTCTATAAATTGTGAGATTTATTTTTGTTTAAACTGCTGATTTCCTACTATTTATGTAGAGCAGGTAAGATTTGTTTTGTTTATTTGTGTGTGTTCAGTGAAGAAAATGTTTGTTTTTCACATTAATGGAAAAAGCCACTATGCAATTGTCTAACTGACGTTAAGGTTGCGCTGGAATTGGTGAAACGTCACCACGGAGATAGGCTACTAGTGGTTGGTTTCTGTCGAATGTGCGCTGTGATTGGATGTTGTTTGTTTGTCTATTTTGTGAGTTTTTTTATTCATTTGAATGAGAATAATGGATGCTCTATTGAAAAAGCCTAGCACCCATAGCATACCTGCTTTCGAGGGACCAAAGATTTCTTCAGAAGGTGTGCCTGTGTATGATCTTGGGCTTTACCAGTTTTCCTGGATTCCCAATTGGCATGAATACAATTTCGATTACAAGGATTTGCACATTCCTTTAGAACAGAGGTCTTCAAACATGTAGGCAAGCTCCCATATCAAAGAAAGTGAAAAATAAATAATATCTCTCTTAGTCACAAAACATGCATGGCCTGAAAATCAGCACAACTGCCTGTAGAAAGAAGACTAACAGAAGCTTGATCGATTCGGCCATTCGGGCATGAAGCAGAGTTTTTTAGTCCGTTCACGACCTCATGTGTTTCTTTTTGCTGCTGAACCATGAATGCCAAGATTCTCGGGCTGCTTGAGAGTGTGCGCCAGACTTCACACACAGCTAGTGAGCTCCCACGAGTATTCACATTCACGCGCTCAGCTTTCAGCCATGACGGGAACAATCTAACCTTCCTAGAGCCAATTGGGATCGCAAACGCAGAGGTCAAGCAGCCTTTCTGCTTGAGAAAGAAGCTGAGAGCCATTTGGAGTGGATTTTCTTCTCAAATTGGCAAGCCATTTTTAAAAAACGTTTTTCTTCAAACCAGAAGGAAATGACCCAGATACTCCAACTTCCTGTTCCTGCCCAGCAGACTTGTCCCACTACATTTTAATGGGATTTGGAACTGGAAGGATCACTCTCCTTGTCTACTGCATATTTACCATTGGATTTAAGGACTTTGGGGCATATTACTAAGCCCGCGAGAAATGCGTCAGCGACTTTTTAAAGTCGCTAACGCATTTATTTTCACATCGCACTATTACCAATACGTCCCTAACCTGAGTTAGAGACGTATTCTTGACGTTATCTATCGCCCCGGGCTGGGGGCGATAGATAACACTAATGGGATGCAGGGTGGGCGTTCCCACGTCCAACCACATGTAAAATGTGGTTGGAGGTGTTAACACCCTATTATCAAGGCAGGCGTTGGGAGAAGGAGACCTGCGATAAACGAGTTTATCGCAGGTCTCCCAACGCCTGCTTTGATCAGGTGTTAGGCATAGATAACATGGGGGTGTGGATCATAAAGCTGAATCCACCCCCCCATATTATCAAGGCACACATTAGCGCGTGAAAACAACGCTTGTGTTCATGCGCTAATGTTCCATATCGCCGGATTTCATTTCGCCTACGTGATGCGCGTTGATAATTACGCGCTATCATGGCGAAAAATCCGACGATAGCCGCTAATATGGAAATGTGCGATGTGCGTATTTTAAAGCACATCTTGTTAATATGCCCCTTTGTTTTTGAGGTATCACAATTAAGATGAAAAACTGGTGTATAAGGGTGTTGTTGCTTTGACTGGGGGCATCCACCTGGATCTATTTGTACTTTTATTTGATTTTAAAAATGTATTGGTTGTTGGCCTGCAGTTTTAGAAGGGTTTTTTTGTGCATGAACTGTATCTTCGTTTGTAGATGAAAAATGTTGCGCAGTTCAGTACATTTTCTTCTCCATGCCTTTAAATAGGTTTGCAATATCTCTGTTGTATAATTACAATAGTGTTTCTACTATGTTTGGGCAGGAGTCGCGTGCTACCGCGTGACTCCTCGTTCTATACTCTATGTTCTATCATGCTGCTCTTCAGTCGTGAAGATTCCTAGAAACGTCATTCTGGACGTTGGGTCTTCACGACTGAACGGCTCTGGTTGTGGGTGTATTATTGCTTCACAGAAATAAACCAATGCTACAACACAGTTCAGACGAGCGGGAACTTCGCAACACCCACCGCCAAAGAGCCGAGCCATTTTTGTTTTTGTTTCACTTTCTGGAAGAAATTGAAGATTTTACCGGGATTTCAACTGCTGGTCAATTCTGGTCTTTCCCATCAGAAACACGACGCAAGTGCAGCTCGTCAGCCTGGATCTTCATTTTTGGCACATTTCAGGTCGTATTCTTATATTTCATTGTTAAAGCGTGTGGCAGTTGGACCGCGTCTCGCGCTGCGTAGTGTGCCTCTCAAACCTCACTCACGCGCACACAACGTTCCTGCTTACCACATAATAACGCGAGTTGTGATTCATCATACAAGTCCACTGACTGTCGAAAGCTACGCACAACAGTCACCCTGGCAAAGGCATCAGACGGCCATCTTTCATCGTTTCTAACAAGCGCGTCCAAGCGTCCTGCATTTTCCATTGCCTTCACTTTGTTTTTACATTACTACAGCGATAGGCACACTTTTAGTTTCAAGACAAAGCTTATTTGTCCTGCTTTCCAGTGCAGGGTTTAATTTTCTTTATGTTTATTTTTGTCACAGCGATAGGCACGCTTTTAACTTCTTGTTTCAGCACTCTTACTGTGCTTGCCATATTTCTTCACAGCGATAAGCACGCTTATTCATAAAATTGATATATCATTTTTGCGATGTTTTATTAATGCTAAAAGTGGTATTCTTGACATTCTCTGCATTTCAGCATTTTAAAGAAACAGTGTCAGGCACGTTCTTTGACTTTTCTTTGCAAGTTTATATTCATTGTCATAGCTTCTTCACAACAGTTTTAGACACCAGCTCCATTTTTGCAAACTCCGGGTAAACGTCCCTTCATTTGGCGCAACTGGCTCAAAGGTTTTGAGAACTATTTAGTGGCCATCGATGCCACCAAATATGATCCTGCTCGCAAGGTTGCCATTCTCTATGGTTGCATAGGCGTTGCGGCTCAACAAGTTTTTGAGAACTTCCCAGTTATCCCTTCTCTTTCTGGTGACTCTGGTGACAATTGGAATGTCTATCAAGAAGCTCTTGCACGTCTCAACAAGCAATATGATGATGAACCCAGTATTGTTTTGGAACGTCACAATTTTTTCAAACGTAAACAAAGTATAGATGAGAGTGTGGAAGACTACATTGCCCAACTCAGAATTCTAGCTTCTACGTGTGATTTTGGGGCAAGTACAGACGCTTCTATTAGAGATCAGTTCATTTTTGCTTGTTTTTCAAAAAAAATTCAAGAACGTTTGCTGAGCTGTAAAAATCCTACTTTGTCTGAAACAATAGATATCACCAAAGGCATTGAACGTGCAACCAATTTGTCAAAAATTTTGCAAGAAAGCATTTCTCAACCCTGTATTCACATGATTGATCAAGGTTCTACTATTTGCTCTATTGACCTTGTTAACAATTCTTTCAGACAATCAGTTAAGAAACCCATCATTTGCTATAGGTGTGGCTCGAGGAGTCATCTTGGTAATTCTCCTAGTTGCCCCGCATCTGTGTAAGAAAATTGGACACTTTCCATCTGTTTGTAGGGGTCGCAAAAAATTTACTAGAGTTAACAACATAGAATTTAATGAGAATTTAGAATCCTGCTCAACCAGATGTAATGATGTATTATTGTCGATTGAATGTGATTCTGTTGAGTTGTCCAAGATTAAGGGTCCTTGGTGTGAGCTAGTGGTTAGTACGATTCCACTTCAAGTCAAAGCTGACTCTGGTTCACCTATCACCATCTTATCAGATCTTACATTTTATTCAAATTGGGGAAAAAGGGTTGTTCTTTGCAAATCTGATGTCAATCCCAAAGCATTTGGTGAGAAGGATATAGACATGTTAGACTACTTTCACTCCAATATTGCATGTCTTGGCAGATACACCTTCACGAAAGTCTATGTTGCTCTTAAGAGCAGAGATATTTTGGGTTGGTTGGATCAAGCCAGGATGGGTTTAATTCTTAGACCTGGTTCTGATCAGCCCATTGCTTTAGGTGACATTCCACATGATTACTACACTAGTCATGAGACTGGAAACTTCAATGTTGCGGAGTTATCTTTTCCAAATCATAAAATTGATAACCTGTTCAATTCTTTTCCAAATGTTTTCAAGGATAAGGGGGGCACGGTATTGGCTTTCAAGTATGAAATTAGACTTAAACTCAATGCTCAACCCCTTATTCACAAAGTTCGTCCCCATCCTTTAAGTGCAAAGATTAATCTGATTCATCTGAATGGGTTTCCCCCATAGTTTTAGTGCATAAAAAATCAGGAGAGGTGAGATTATGTGCTGATTTACGCTCCATTACCCAAAATTCATGATTTACTAGCTAATTCGGGTGGGGCTAAGTATTGCTCCCTCTTGGACCTGAGGTCCGCTTATCACCAAATTCCTTTGTCTCTTATGTCTCAAGAATTAACAACTTTTATCATGCTGTTTGGCGCTTTTAAGTACTTAAGACTCCCATTTGGTCTAGCTTCAGCAGCTAGCATTTTTCAGAAGCTAATGGATAACTTGTTGCAAAACATTCCTGGGGTACAAGCCTACCAGGATGATATTTTGATTTTTGCCAACGACATTTCTCAACATGATCAGACCCTTGGTAAGGTTTTGGGAGTGTTAGAGAAAGCTGGTATGACTTTCAGGCACGACAAATGCAAATTTGGGGTTCAAGAATTGGATTATTTGGGCCATTCCCTTTCACCCAATGGCATCAAACCTAAGTTTTCTTTAATAAAAGCCATTAGAGATGCCATGCCTCCCAAAGATAGAGATGCCCTTCGCTCATTTCTTGGTTTGGCAGAATATTACACCAGATTTGTTCATGGCTATGCCCAAATTGTTGAGCCATTGAGAGCGCTCTTGAGAAAAGCGGTGAAGTTTTCATGGTCGGACGACTTACAAAAAGTTTTTGAGCATGTTAAGAAGCTTATTGAGGACTCACCAGCCTTGCATCCTTTTTCGGATGGTTCGAAGTGTTTTATCACTGTTGACGCCAGCCTCACTTTATTGGGGGCTGTCTTGGGACAATGGGTGGAAGGTAAAGAACAAACGGTTGCCTTTGCATCCAGAACACTTTTTCCAGCCAAAACTAGGTACAGCACAATAGAAAGAGAGGCCTTGGCTTGGGTTTAGGCTATACAGAAATTTAAATCTTATATTTGGGGTAGTGAGTTTGAGATTTACACCTATCACAAACCTCTTATGCACATGCTTTCTGACAGCACTTCTAACAGGGCTTCTGCCAGACTTGTTCGTCTATTATCAAAACTTCATGAATTTCACTTTGTTATCAAACACATTTCAGGGGGCAAAAATTTCAGAGCAGACTGTCTTTCAAGAATGTCTTTGAATGATAATTCTGTGGTTGACGATGATATTGAGTGTGTTGTTGCTACAGTTGATGCTATTGCAGAATGTCAACCCATTTCTGAGGTTCAATGGAATTCGGCTTACAATGATGACGTCACACTTTCAAAGATCAAGGATTTTATTGTTAACAAATGGCCTGAGCGTAGAACTCTGTCTCCTGATTTAAAGGCTTTTGCAAATGTTTCGGAAGAACTTTCTTTAGTTAACAATATGGTTATGCGCAATGATTTATTTGTTCCACCTGAATCTTTACGAAATGTAATTATTCGTTCAGCTCAACAAGGACATCTTGGTGTTGTCAAAACTTGTTAAAGCATCAAACAATTTTATTGGCGGCCTTCGATGGATGCACATATCAGGAGAATGATCGATAATTATACACAATGTCTCCTTTCTGACAAACATTGGAAAACTCTCTCCACTCCTTTTATTTATTTATTTATTTATTTATTTATTATTTGAGCTTTTAAAGTGCGACAGCTACCCGACAGGGTTTCCCGGCGCTGAAATAATGCAGGTAGAAGAGGATGAAAGGCCAAAAACAGTTATTGATCAAAAAGCCAGGTCTTAACGGCTTTATGAAAGCGAGTGTAGCTATCCTCAGACCGAATGACCAGGAGAAGGGAATTCCATAGCTTGGGCCCCAGGTAGGCGAACGAGCGACCGCCTATTCTAGAGAGTTTGACCTTGGGCACAGAGAAAATAATTTGAGAGGAGGAGCGAAGGGATCGCGTGGGGGAATAATTTTTCACCAGGGTCTGTTGGTTAGCTAGGTGCCACTTTGTGCCTGATCTTGTGCATATAGCTAAGCGCCTTAAATTTCACTCGGTTTTCGATCTTTAGCCAGTGAAGATCGCGGAGGCGACTGGATATGTGGTCAGTTTTACGACAACCGCTAAGGAAACGTGCTGCAGCGTTTTGCACCAATTGCAGGCGACGAGTAACTGCCTTGGCCGCCCCCAGGTAGAGTATGTTGCCATAATCCAACCGGGAGGTGACCAAGGCGTTCACCACCGACCTCTGAGTGTCATCTGGCAGCATCCACAATATCTTTCGCAGCCAGCGTATGATGGTGAAACATGTGGAAGATACTTTACCAACTTGGCATTGCATTGTCAGGTCCCTGTCAATTGCAACTCCAAGATTACGTACATGTTACGCTGGTACAGGAAGAGAGCCCAGTTCAGACGGTCAATGTCTTGAAGTCCAGAGGTCGGGTTTGTGCCCCAGGACAAGGACCTCCGTCTTACCACCATTTAGCTTGAGGAGATTATGATTCATCCACTTAGAGATCTCTCCAAGTCCAAACTGAAGGAGGGAGGCGGAGGCCTTTTCAGATTTAGTGAGCGAAAAAACAACCTGAGAATCATCGGCATACGTGAATAGAGTAAGGCCGACGCTGTCTGCTATGTGAGCCAGGGGGGTAACATAAAGATTAAAAAGTAGGGGACTAAGAATAGAGCCCTGAGGGACACCATGGGGCTGGGAATAAGTATTGGAAGTGGGGGAGTGAGAGAAAATTTGAAAAGTGCGGTCAGAAAGAAAGGAGGCCAGCCAGCCCAGGGCCGAACCTTCAACACCCACGATGGCTAGAGCGTCCAGAAGGATTTTGTGTGAGATGGTGTCGAACGCCGCGCTGAGATCAAGTAGTATCAGCGCGGCCGTCTCCCCTATGTCAAGCAAGGACCGAAGGTTCTCCGTGACACCCAGGAGTGTTGTTTCCGTAGAAAAGCCAGGCCGGAATCCTGACTGCGAAGGGCGAAGTAGGTTATTAGAGGTCACAAACTGAGTAAGGTGATGATGGATATGCCGTTCGAGAACCTTAGAGAATGCAGGTAACAGTGAAATGGGGCGATAGTTAGAAAGGAGCTCGGCATCTGCAGTAGGCTTCTTCAACAGAGGCGTGACCATTGCGTGCTTCCAGATGGCAGGGACAGGGGCCGTTTTGAGAGATAAATTCAAGGTGGAACAAATCGCAGACAGTTGGGGAGGATCCAAAGACCGAAGTACAGCAATAGGTAGGGAATCCGAAGGGGAACCGGATTTTATTTTGCAGAACAATTCGTGGAGGCCATCCGGATGTAAGTCGGGCCAGATTTGTAATGGGCAGAGGATAGAAGCCACATGGCGATTGGCCTCCTTTGCAAGATTAGATTGGATCATTTGGTTGGTTTCACGATTGCAAGTGGAGATGTCCTGATGGATTATATCCACTTTATTAGTAAAGAACTGAGCAATTTCGTCGCATTACCGACTCGACAGGGGGGGGGGGCTTTAGCTGTGGTGAGAGAACCTGCAAGATTCTTGACTAAACTAAATAAGACTTTGGATTTGTCAATAGCATCAGTTATGGATTTCGTCACAAAGTTGGCCCTAGTGTCGGCAGAGGCTTTGTGGTAAGTTTTTAAGGCATTTTTATAGGCAGAAGCAGCAGGCTGAGAATAGTCTTTGCGCCAGATACGCTCAAGCTCCTTGCAGTAGGATTTTTCGACTTTTAGCGCCTCTGTGTACCACGGAGCTGGAGTCATGTGAGAAACATCCTTCTTTAGCGAGGTGGGAAGACAGATGTCGATGGCATTTTTGAGCCAGGAGTCCGTCAATGTGGCTGCAATTTCCGCATCGACTTGCGTGGACAATTCTACAGGAAGGTGGGAAGCTAAGACTTTGTTTAAGGTGCCCGTATCAAGTTTTTTCCAAGCTCTCCTATGTTCCCCGTGATTATCACTGACCGGAACAGAAGTGTTCGTAGGCGTGATCCTGAAGCTGACCAAATAATGATCTGACCAAGGGACGGGCACGGCTGGATAACAATGAAGGTCGGGTAGATTGGAAAGAATGGGATCTAAAAGGTGTCCACCATAGTGTGTAGGGCCGTGATTATGTAGAATGACGTTCGTTGCAGGTAGATCAGCTATCAAGGTTCTAGCTGCACCGTTGCTAAGATCTTCCAGGTGAATATTAAAGTCAACCACGACTAGGAGAGTGCTACGGTTAGTCAGCGTGAAGGCGATGAGCTCAGACAAATGAGAGACCCAATCATGGACAGGGCCGGGGGGACGATAGATTAGGATGCCGGTCAGTGAAGTTTTGGGCTGAAGGGCAAGTTTAAAGGACGCGGCTTCAGAATTGTGTAAGGTAATGCGGTCCAGTTGACATTGATACATATTTTTAAAAATAATGGCAATGCCCCCGCCAACTTTTGCCACCCTGTCACACCTGACAATGGCGTAGTTGGCCGGCAATGCCTCTGCGATGTCCGGGCCAGAGCCGTCATGAAGCCATGACTCAGTGACAAAGAGGGCGTCAGGTTGTTCATCATTTAAAGGTCGAAGATCTCACGTCTGTGCTTAGGTACGGAACGGCAGTTCATGCTAAGTAAGTTAAATATGGTTTTGGGAATAGTTGGTTGGGATGTACAGTTGTGACATAACTGAGGGACGTCTAGTGTCAATGAACAGTTTGAGCAGGTCTGAGAGAATTTGCTGGCCAAACTAAACATAGCACACTCCGCACTGCAGTGGGGCCCATAGGCTCGCAGCAGATTTGCACTGTAAGTGAGTCTAAGGGGTGGGATAAAATTTAGGCCAGGGGATATGGCCCCTGGGCCCCATTGGGCGCGGACGGGCGCAGACGGGCACGCCTTTATGTCCTGTAACTCTTCCTGTGGGTCCATGGGACAAAGTAGGTTTGGACTTTTCTGGTCCTTATGATGTTATACCAATTGAGAACAAATATCTGATTGTTTTGGTTGATTACCATACTAAATGGTTGTACTATTCTTTTTGCAATTCTGCCTCAACTGATAATGCTGTTAAATTTTTACAATCTGTGTTTGATGTTCAAGGTTTTCCCAAAACCATTGTTACTGACAATGGGACTCATTTTGTGTCTCAAAAGATGTGCTCTTTTCTTAATACACATGACATTTCACATTACAAGGTTGCATTGTATTACCCCTCTTCGAATAGATTGGTAGAGAGGAGTAATTGAATAATCAAGGAGGGTATACAAACTGCAATCTCCCGGCAGGCTAGATCCTTTATCTTTTGTACATGACAAGGTTTGGGCATATAATACCATACCACACTCCACCACCGGTGATGCACCATTTATTTTACTTAGGAAAAGGAGAGTGCATTCACTCCTCAATCCCAGCTGGTTACATGGAGATGGTAATTTGTCTGTTAATTCTCACTCTTTTCAAGAACGTGTTAATGCTAAGCAACTTTCTATGAAATCACGTTTTGACGCCGGTAAACACTCCTTTGATCAGCCTTTACAAAAAGGGGATTGGGTACTCATTAAAAATCCGAAAAGAGTTCCGAAGGGGCAATCGCATTTCTCTTCTCCAACTTTAGTTACACATGTTAGTAGAGGTTCTGCTCTTCTTGACAATAAAGGGTGGTGGAACAAAAGGGTTCTTGTCAAGATTTCTCCACTTCAGGCCAATGTTATCAGAGAGCATGCCACTTCAGATTCAAAGCATTGCGACTGGTTTGATTTGGTTCCTTCCTTCCAACCTTCTTCTAGTCGAGCTTTGGGGTCATCTGTAGGCAAACTCACACATTGTCTTGCTTCAGGTCAATCTTCTTCTAGTTGTGTTCCACAAACACCTGCTTCAGGTCAATCTTCCTCTAGTTGTCTTTCTCAGACACCAGAAGTTCAATCTACACAGTCTTTTGTCTCTGACCATTTATCTGTACCTTTGGATATAGTTGCGGGAGAATCGTCCGAAGTGACAACTAGAAGAGCAGCACGTTTAAAACAAATTTCTTGCAGATTGAAAAGTTTTCCTTTGGAATAGCAACGTACTTTTTATTCTCATTTGCATGGTAATGTTTTAATCTTTGTTTTTGTTTCATTTTGTTTGCTGCCCTTCAAAGAGGGGAAGATGTTGTATAATTACAATAGTGTTTCTACTATGTTTGGGCAGGAGTCGCGTGCTACTGCGTGACTCCTCATTCTATATTCTATGTTCTATCATGCTGCTCTTCAGTCTTGAAGATTCCTAGGAACATCATTCTGGACGTTGGATCTTCACGACTGAACAGGTCTGGTTGTGGGAGTATTGCTTCACAGAAATAAACCCACAACACAGTTCAAGTGTCCGAAACTTTTTAACAATCTCCCAATGGGCCTTCCAGTCAGTCGGCCCTATACTGTTCCTGGGTGAATGAAAAAACAGTTATTGTGGTGTCTGTAGAATTGAAAATCATTTAGGCCATGGATGGCATTGGATTAAAATACAAAAAGTGTTTTTGTGGTATTTCATGCTTTTTCCCTGCAAACAGTGTTTAGTGGGGTAATGCCTTTGGAGGATGCGTGTGTGAGCATTTTAACCAGAATAGTGGTACACGCAGCAACATCAGATGCGAGCGGGCCACCACAAAAATGTCCATAGAGAAACAATATACACCCAACGACATGAGGTGAGTGGTCTTGGAACACATCAAAAACAATGACAATTTAGAACACAGACTCTTTGAGAAAGAGCAACGCTGGGTTTTCAAGTTACGCTCCGATAGCCAAGGTCTAAATGATAACATGCCGTGGTGCCAATTTACTAAATGAAACCAGACATTGCACACAAAACCATGGTTTAACTGAATACTAGCTAAACTGTGCAAAATGCTTTACCATATACAGCCCATGGAGGGTACACTAGCAAGCTAACCTGCCTTGAAGCAAAACACTTTACCAAATACACCCCATAGAGGGTACCCTAGCAAGTTAACCTGCCTTAAAGTTAGACAACTACTGGAGGAGATTTTCTACGTTAAAATTACTATTATTAGTGACCTTTAGGAATATCTATACCCAATAGAATTACGAGGGCACATATAGTTTGCCAACGCAAGCCTTTTGTGTTTTTGACAGTAACCTAATGAAGGTTTAATATTAGCCCAGAAGAGCTTACGTACAACGGCATTTTAGCAAAGATGGTGGCCAATTTACCTAGCCGGGACATACACATCTCTTGGTGTGTTCTTCTACGCTTTTCCTAGTAGAACTAAAGAGAGGTTCTATCATCAGCTTACCAACACAACCCTCTGTGTGTGAGTTTTTATCAATTTCTTTGTCATTTGTGTATGTTTTTTCACAATTTACATCGAACGCGCATTACTCACCAATAAATGTGCCCACCACTCAGAGGGTCGTCTCCATTAGCCAGTTACCGGTGGTCATCTTGTGAAGGTTTCCGCTCTAGCCTTCATAGCATGACTGAGCGAAAACACTTCCTACATATACCAGCACCTGAGGGAGACTCGCTAGTATGCGGTCTCAAGAGACATGAATAGGTCATTTGCCTGAGAGGAGAATTTAACAAGTAAGTCACTTTTCTTTCCAGGAGACAAACAGAAACTGGGCGGACTGCGGTACCATCGACAGAAATACCAGTTTTTCTTCCCTAAGCATTACGGAGTTTCTCAAGGGAAAAAGGCAATTAACCACACTTTGTCCTCCGTTTCAGAGTTCGAGAACAAACCCCCTCACTCCCTCAAGACCATGAAGCACTATTCTGCTTCTTCAAGAGTATGTCATTCTCTGTGTTATTATTTATTACTTTATGTAGTGTTTGTCATGTCTTTTGTACTGTCACGAGGTGTACATGTTTTTAATACCACGCACTGAAATAGCAGCGTTATGTTTTTTCAGTAATGTTTTTTTCAGTAATGGTTTTCATTAAGAGCAAACGGTCTGTTTTTCTTTAAAGCTAGCATTGCAAAACATGAGAATGCTGCATTTTGGCACACACCAAAGAGGAGTAACATGTGTTTGCATTTTAATCTTACCTACCCCATTTGGGGGAGGCTGTCACTGATAACACTGTTCTTATTTCTATTTTTGCAGATACTGCGTGACTAATTTTTACCGTATGTATTATTAACACTTGCTTATTAGTGCCAGTGCATTTCTTGATTTCACTTTACCTCACTTTAGGTCACATTTTGAGTGGTACACACAGGGCTGGACCCTGTGTTTGTCCTGAAGAAGAGCTTTGGGGAGGCTCAAAACATGTTGACATTTACTATGGACCCCTAACTCATTATAGCTAGGCCCCCTAGAAACTCACCCCATTTTTAACATACCGACTAGGTGCCAGAGTAAAAGTTATTTCGCCCACTAGTTAGGTACTCTTAACTCACTCCACTCTACAACACCACTGGACTACACATAATTCCTCACTATATAGTGCTCCTACATAACATCGCAAGTCGTAGCACGCCTCAATCCACAGCGGGTTGAGATGGCCCCTATGATTAAGCATTTCACCATGGGCAAACCCTGGTTAGTGAGGGCATTTTGTGTAGCCAGCCATTGTGCTTTCCCCATAGGCCTGCATGTCTTCTCTGTTTATGACCATGCCTCCTTCCTGGTTGTTGCTGTTCTGACTATGTGGCTGGCAGCCATTTTGTGTAGCCAGCCAGTATGCTTTTGCCATAGGCCTACAAATCTTCTCTTTGCTCACCATGCCTCTTTGCTTGATGTTTAGCCATGTGGCTGGTGGCCATTTTGTGTAGTCCTCCAGTGTGCTTTTGCCATAGGCCTGCATTTCTTGCTGTTTGTGACCCTGCCTCCTTGCTGGTTGTTGTTGTCTGACCATTTGGCTTCTGGCCATTTTGTGTAGCTAGCCAGCGAGCTTTCCTCAAAGGCTTGCATATCTTCTCTGTTTGTGGCCATGCCTCCTTGCTGTTTGTTGTTTTTCTTCTTATCATGTGGCAAGCAGCCATTTTGTGTAGCTAGCCAGTGTGCTTTTGCCATAGGCCTGCATATCTCCTCTTTGTTCCCCATGCCTCCTTGTTTGGTGGCCATTTTACGTAGGGATTACGTTTTTTTTTGCCAAGAGCTTGCATGTGTAGTTCTTCTAATATAATGTTGTGGCCACACCTCCTTGCTTGCTGGTTTATCATCTGGTCAGTCGGTGGCCATTTTGTGTAGGTCTGTATGCTTTTGCCATAGTCGTTGCATGTCTTCTCTTTGTCATCAATGCCCTTTTGCTCTGTGTTGTTGTTGTGGATGGCCATGTGGCAATGGCAGGCAGCCATTTGTTTCTCCAGCCAGAGAGGCCATTTGCCATATGCTTGCATAGATAGTTAAGCAATGAAATAGTAGTTTAATGAATTAAAATTAATGATATGCTTGAGGATAATGTCACTTACTCACAAGCAATCTTTACAAACAATTTTCAATGGTAGTTGTAATTTTTATTATAATTTTCTTATTTTTTTAAATGTGTTTATTTTATTTTTTTGATCGTGTTTTTTAAACAATTTTCATAACATCTGGCATCAATAAATCAACCCCATTTTTGTTATAGGTGCATTACAGCAATCATTGTGTGAGGATTTTTCTATTGTCATTTGTCAGCTGCACCTCCCTGAGTGCCACATCCCATGTGATGCATTGCATGTAAAGCAAGCAGTTACAGCTGTATTGTTTTGTTGTTGTTGCTCTTTCTAATCCTTCCTGAGTGTACACCATGAAAGTTTGTTGGTGTCGTTTTCTGTTTTACGAATGAACACTGAATACGATTGTTAAATATTCATAATAACTTAAGTAACCACACTAAATTATATTGTTTGTTTGTACTACCACTTGAACTGCAACAATGCCATGTTTCACTGATGTTTTTCTTGCTCGTTTCCTTTTAGGTTCCCAAGAGAAGAGACATAACCCACAGTTCTGCCAGACAGAAGGCATGTGCACTATGTGATATGTGACTGACTATGCAACACAGTCATCTCTTCAGTTTGTTGTGAAGCCAAGTGCCACTGCCAACTGACAACTTCAAGACGGCTCCAAAGAAAGGTGCTGCCAAGAAAGTGGCTAGTAGGGAGCAGAAAATACATATTTCCACCACTGGTGTGCCGTTCAAACCTTTTTGAGGATGGTTGTGCCTGCCTCACAGGCTGCCGGCGAGCAAGCTGAGAGCAGCACTCTGGTATCAACAGTACCAACTCCCCAACCTAAGCCCAGGACCATGTCTGTCAGTGAGGCAGCCAGTGAAATCATGTCGACGCCGACGAGTAGTGATGTTGAATTGGATTTGTCCCTTTCACAAAGTAGTACACAACTGTTATATGAAACATAGAAAAGTGGACAGCAGCCACAGCCCGTAATGCATTTGTCTGATGTTGGAGCAGAACAGGAGGTTGAGCTTCCTTCAGAGCAAGAAGTTTTTCCTCTTCTCCTAGAATTATTGACTTCCACATCTCCAGCAAGGAAAAGGAAGGGTACTACAGCACCATTTTCTCAAAGTACCACTTCTGATGATAATGATAGGGACATGGAGTGGGTCCCAACAGAGACCAGGAGACAACAGGAGGCAAGGGAAAAGTAAAGTTCCAGAAAGACTTAGACTTAGGAAAAGGGCTGAAGAGGAGGGTGACAATGACGAGGTAGGCATGGTGGAAGGTGACACAGAGGAATATGGCATTGCTACTCAACCGGCCTCGAGGGATGTAAAAGAGATAGCACCATCACCAGCTTCCATATTTCTAAAGCACCAGCTGAGGCATGCACCAACCCCTGCCTCAGGAGAAGTAGAGAGACAATCAATGGCATGCCCACCTACCTCCAGTTTGTCTTCAGGAATTGGCAGCAGCACGATAAAAAAGTACTCCTTCTGAGTTTCGGACTTTTTTACAGTCAGCAAAGAGGGGAAGCACATTGCAGAATGCCCCATTTCTCACATAAATGCTTGTCGAGGTAAACCTGGTACTAGAGGTCAGATGAGCCATATGACAAAACACCACACACTAAAGAGGGTGGAGCACCTTAAAAAAATATCTGAAAGTGGTCATGGTGGTGGGGAGAGCCAGGGAACATCAGTTACAAGTCCAATCAAGGGGAAAGGTGATGATGATGATGATGAGGAAGAAGAGGGTGACATCTTCTTTATGCAATGCAGCCCTGTACCAAGCAGTGTGCCAGCAGATTCACCCTCCTCAGCAACTTCACAATAGCACAAGAAGACTCAGAGCGAGACAATGAAATCACCACTACATACAGTGACTGTCCCACCACCATGATGCACATTGAGTCTACCACTAGCATATACTTCTCAAAAGATGCCTGCGTCAGTGACCCAAGAAGAAAATCCAGGCTACGATTAGAGTTATGTTTAGGCAAGAGGGGCCCTCTGAGCAAAACCACCCAACCACACGTTGTACAATAGGAAGCTGGCAAAAATGTTAGCACTGGACCTCCTGGAAAGAAAAACCAATGCTCTCCACACCACTGGAGTCAAGCTATCCAGGCTGATGACGGCTGATAGCCAGAAACCGGTCCTTGGATGCTTGATTCCGGTCCAGGAAAGACATGGCTTGGCAGTTCGGGCTGGACTGTTCCCATGAGGCACAGGGTCAAGGCTGATTTGCATATGACCATGTTTGACCTGGGGCGGTGTGGAGTGCAAAAAAACAATGGATTTAGGCCCAGATCTCTGTACTGGGGTGAATGTATGACATTGTTCTGCATTCTGTCCATCAATTGTTGTTTTTGCATTCAGCACTGGACCTCCTCCCTTTTTCTTTTGTGGAAAAAGTGGGATTTTTATTATTTTTGGCAGCCATCTGCCCAAAATGGAAGGTACCATGTAGGACCTTTTTTGCCAGAGTGGCTGTTCCAGCGCTGCATCACAATGTGCTGCAGTTGGTTGGACAAGATTTGCAGTAAAGTGTTGTTTACACCATCCGCCTGATGACAGACTTGTGGACCAGTTGTCAGGTAACTGATTACGTCTGCATAACTGCACACTGGATGTCATTAGCTGGAGTAATGCAAAAAATATCTTGAGGTCTTGGCCCCGAAGAAAGTTTTTAGAGCATTCAGCGGCTTACAACAACGGTAATGTTTGTGATGGAGAAATCAAATACAGCTGTAAACATCTTGGAGGAATTTAACAGCAAAGGGTATGAATGGCTGTGACTCAGAAGTCTTAGAATAAGACTGATTGACATGGACAATGGCAGTAACATAGTCAAGGCCAAGTCAGACAGAGGCTATTTCAGCAGGGTCCTGTGTTTAGGCCATTGCATCAACCTGGGGGTGCAAGACTTCCTTAAAAAAAGAAAGACATAATCAGCAACATACTGACCACCTGCAGAAGAATCTGCACCCATTTCATCCATTCTTTGAAAGCCAGGAGGCAGTTGCATATAATTCAGCATAATAATAGAGCATCAGTTAAAGCACTGATACAGGAAATGCCAACTCGACTTTTGACATGCTGTAACATCTGTAACATACAACAATGTCTCAAAAGGGTGTCAATTGGAGGTCAGTTACAAATAGCACAGTTAATTGGTTAATTGGTGAGAGTTGAATCAAAAAAGGGGGACGAAACCATGGAGACAAATTTATTTTGTAACATGAATTGTATTTTTTGTGAATATACATATTTGACATTTTAAGCGTCATATGATCAAACATAAGGTTGGCACTGCGTTACATTGAATGACATGTAACCTGAGGGATACTGTGCACAAGTGCTCATGGAAGATTGTGACGGTGCAAGTGAGACGTGAGTAAGTATGTACAGCGATGGGTGAGGGGAGCAATAAGGAACAAGTGAAGAATGTTTTTTTTTTTACATAGTTAGGATACCCAAACAAAAGTTTGCAAGGAGAGTATGATGGGCCAAGGGATCCCGTTGTTGCATCTCCTACAAGACCATGTAAAGAAGGTGTCTGAAAGGTTTTCCCCTGCAGGTGTGAATAAAAACACAGAAGCACATGCCTTGGTTAAGAACTTAGTCCTGTGCGTGGCTTCTAATAGAAGGCTGCAACATGACATCATCTAGTCCAAAAAAGTACATATGTGCCACACTACTTGATCCACGGTACAAAACAAGTTGTGCCCACTTTCATCCCTTTTTCTGAAGGGGATGTTTTAAAATATAAGAGGTGGATTGTAGAGCAAGCCGGAGACTTGGAATGAGAATGGCTAGACCTTCGAGTCCCACCCCACATTTCTGGGGTGCTGCCTTCAACCTCCTGCTAGGTCAGTCTTGTCTCATAGAAGCCAACAATACCATCACCCAGAACACTGGCAACAGCAGCAAAAGAAGGACCAAACCCAACCATATAAAATACATTGTAAACAGTGAAGAAAAAAGAATCCAAAAGGATTTAAAAAAATGAGGTGTCCAATTCAAAAGAAATTAAACTGAGTGCTGTGAAGTGAAACGATCACATCCCACGATGTGACCGTGCGCGATTAAAATTGAAAAAATGCACTTATTTCAGAACCAACTTTATTATTCAAGTGTGCACTTTTTCATATTAAAAGCTGTTGCTTGTCGTGCATACTGTTTACAGCGCCAACATGTTTCTTTGCCACATCAATTTTTAGGCAAATGCTTCAGGGCAAACAAGTTCGCCAAGGCACCAGTATTGGACACACAACACTCTGTTTTCAGAGACTGCCAAATGTAAAAACACAGAAAGAACACACTCCATCACTCTCACAACTCCTTTTGGGTCTAAAGACCTCATAATATATTTATATTTATTTATATTTACCCTCAAAAACCCCTGTTCCACGTACCAGCTTGATCTGTTGAGGTCACACAAGAGACTCCATCTGTGAGTCCTCTAGGTGGATTAAACATTCAACTATAATGTCAATCTATAAGACAATACATATATTGTTTAAAACAACACAATTGTAATATTCAGAACAACACTTTACCATTTCATATAGGTCCCCCGGAATTCTCTTTGTACACAAGGCCATTCTTAACCACTCATAGAAAAAGAGGTGCCACTTTTGATTCTGTTTTTATTGTACACCCCCATATATTGCCACCATAATTGTATCTCCATAGCTAGCTGATGATTGTCAAACAAGGCATATCGCACTTATCATTACTTATTCAAAAGCAGGAACTGCCTTGCTTATCAGGTGTCACGGTGTAACATTCAGCTTAACATGAAAAAATGACAAAGAAGTATGTTCAGCATGTCACCACACCTCTCATATTAAACTGTCCTCATTGCTTTTTAAAGGACCAAAAGAGATCGTGACCACGCTTGTTGCCTCTTAACCCCTTCCATGCTGATGACGGCCCCCAGCTGTCATGGCACACAGTGCTCGTGTGCTGATGACGGCTGGGGGCCGTCATGACCACGCCCGTGATCGGAATGTCCAGCACAGGAGCGGAATTCCGTCCGCGGGCAAGAGGTTAAGCTGTTCTCATTGTTTATCAATGGTCAAAAATATCATGGTACGCTTGTCACCTCTTAAAATGTGCTCATTGCTTTTTTCAGGGACCAAAAATATCATGACCCCGCTTGTCAACATTTTCTAACCTCTTATTGCCACCCCTTTACTCCTTACCGCCCGGGGTCTCACGGAGCGCATTCCGATCACGTGGGGAGGCGGCCCGAAGGTGGAACCATCTTTAAAGAGGTTCGGAAACTCCGATTTTCCTCTTTTTCTAATGTTAAATGGTAAAATCTCTCGAAAGCCTTTATAAGACAAAACAGTTTTCGAAAAAAGGCACATAGGAATTCAATCCCTAATCATAAAAGGTTGTTTAAAAATTGTTTTAACAATCATCAAAACGATCTGTAGAATTGTGTCGATATGTAGGAAAACTGCACACTATTTACTGAATAGGACATCCAAACACTTGTCCATAGTCATAGCATGGTTGTTTTTAAGGCTAATAAATGTGTATGTACATGGATTACCTATTTTCACAGGTAATCCTCAACAAATGCAAGGCAGTTTAAAAATGCAGTGTCTAATAACTCTTTCCTGTTTTGAATTGCATGTCGTTAGTTCTTATAGTGGCAATGTTCAGAAGGTCTAATAACTGAGTCCATTCACAACGCACATACTATGCACACTATTCAGTATCAACTTTTTGTGTGGTCTACTCAAAATAGCAAACAACACTCAAGGACACCAAAGAATTGGACCTATAGAGATCTTGTTATCTTACCTTATTCCATTCAATAAAATCGTTAAGCCCAATCTGGTCACTTTTCTCCTAAAAAATCCAGCGCGCTTCTTTTGAGACCAAAATTCCATTAATATTCAGTGGGTTTCCCACTACCTTTTCTAGTACCACCCAGGTGAAAGCATGTTTTTGCTCATAACAGTGCTGCATCAATTTGGTAGTTAGCTTTCCTGTCCTTATCGTACTCAAATGTTCCTGCATCCTGATCTTAAATTTTCTGGTGGTAAGCCCTATATACTGAAGACCGCATTGTCATGTCAACCTATAAACCACGTTCATGGTGTTACAATTACTAAAACGTGTCAGAAACCATTCTTTGCCAGAGTTTAGTGTCACACTCAGAGTTTTCTTTGTGAGGCCACAGACCGAACACGACCCACAAGGATAATGTCCCTGTGGGATAGTGGTATCATTCATTTTCGCTGCAGGTCTTGTCCGGGTAAGTACTAGTTTGTCCTTAAGGTTGCTCGACCTTTTAAAAGCGAACCTTGGAGATGACATCTTGAAATTACTGGTTGACAGCAGTGACCAATGCTTCCATATTGATTGTCTAATCCGTGTTGCTAGGGGATCAAAGTCATCACCACTGGGATAAACTCATCGTTAGAGTTTTTATTTTTCTCCAACAGTACGCTGCGAGGAGTATTCCATGCCCTTTTCTTAGCCTGTCTGATTATTTCTTGGGGTAATTTATCTGCCTAAGTTTATCACTTAGCTCCTCCGATTGTTCCAGGTACGTGGATTTTCTACACTGTTTACAATTTACTTTATATTGTGATGGAAATATTGAAAGATGCGGTCACTGCCATGTGTAAAAACAGTTTTAGCTTTAAGTAAAGGAAAAACAACGGTTCGTGATTACCTCGTAATGGAAAAGAGAGTAATATATGGTAATTACAGTTTGTGAATCCTCACCCTTGTTTGAAAGTGCATAGCCTAAAAAGAGGTGCCTTGTAAACCAGGTCTTTGTGGTTTTTTGATTGATTGTGGAGTGGAGGGCGACATGGTATTTCTTCCCTCTAAAGCTCCCATTTGTATGCACTTCAATTGGGAGGACACAAATCCATTGCATAGGCAATGGCAAAACAGGTCAAACAAGTGGCAGCATCAATGACCATCCACAGGATTTTCTAGGAGTATCTGGATGATCCAAAAGAGGCCTATGTGGATCAAATCCATTGATGTATTGGTATAGTAAGATCCGCCAATGGCCCGAGCTCAGCAGGCTGGTAATAAATTATCTGGCTTTTCCTGTCACCAGTCTATCTGCTGACCATGTGTTCGGTGCAGCGGGTGCTGTTGTCACAGTGAGAAGAGCAAGTCACTCACCTCAAAATGTAGAGAGATTCACTATGATCAAAATGAGGCCACATTTTATACCACACATTTACACCCCTAGTGAAAAAAACGGCAGAGGAGGAAGAGGGTGATTGGTCCAAAATGTAATTAAATGTGTTAGCTGACCAACTTCTGGGTGAACCACCTGAGTTTGAGGATGAACTCTACCTTTCAGACTAAGTATGCCAGTGCCGCCATAGAACTTTAAAACTGTTCTCATTGAACTTAGTTCTTTCTTTGCAAGAAAGCAAAAAAATTATCTAGAGAAACATAATTATTTTTTGTGTCAGATTTATGCTGCCTCACTTTTTTTATTAGTCACATATATATTGCCAGATTGCAGTTGTGCATTGAAGAAGCTTCCACTATTCCTTCATGACATTGGGGACAATGCCTGCTTTCTCACATGCCTATTTCTTTTTGCATCACTTAGCACAAAAAGGGCTGCCCCATAAAATTATTTATTATTCTACAAGACTGCCTGCCCAAACCAAATTCCAATGTGTTGCCTGCTTCCAAGATGAGTGAATACCAATCTGAACTACCCGTGCTTGGATTGGATGTAGTTATTTAAACTATTGAAATGGTGAGTGACTGATTGCGTGAGTGATGATTTAAGTTGATTGATGATTCATGTGATGACAGTTACTGAGGGAGAGTGTGCATTGAACTATATATAATATGGGAACTTTCTTGAGATGATTTTTGATTTGCATTGCTTGGGGCTTGAGTGATGGGCACTCATTGTTTACTATGTAGGTGATGATCAACTCTTTCACACTTAGGTAGATTTAATTAATTGCAGGGCTGTTCTCTTTTTTTCTGGTTCTTCAGATACCAGAATAGTCAATTTAGTTCTCAGACAGAAACCTATGCAAAAAAGTAATGCAATTCTTTTCATTCTTTACTTGTTCAACAGCAGTGCACTCCACGTCTATCTTGCTTGGGTCATCAAGATTAATGATGATGATGATGACGGTCTTGGACGCTGTTACTTGGAGTCAGGAGTAGTCAGGAGGAGTATCATGGAAGAACTCAGGGCGGGACTGTGAGCTGCAGGACTACATCACCAGTAACTAGAAGCAATAAGTTATTGCTAATAGTATCAACTTCAGTTCAAAGGTAAACCAAGAGTCTGAGGCCTAGTGCTCAACAGTTTGGAATATAGAGAGGTGCGCTTGTGAAATTCTACTCTTTGTGTATGTGATGAACTTGTAGCAAAAGTGATACTCTGAGTCCCCCTTTGTTTTTATGGTACTGTCTCCAAGTCTTGATACACTCGTCATGAAGCTTACTTTCCTTCTGTCCTCCTCGATTCTAATGCAGAATGCAGACTCCCCACTCAATTTTGCAATACAGTATCATCATTCTGTTAACATAATAATGAAGGGAAGTGGGTGGGTGGGTGGGTGGGTATCACTCCCTAACCCTGAAGATAGAACACTTAGATACATGGTAAATTGGATTTCACGGGCAGAAGAATGGTTTGAAATGCATATATCTGTACTCTATCATACCCATTCCTTTGTTTCCTTCTAACAACAGATTTATTGGCGAATGATGTGCTGCTGCTTAATGCCCAAATATATGTTGACCTTGTGTTATAGTGTTTGTCTTTCTCAAACCTTTCCCCAAATCCCGTTATCTATCCATTCATTGAAACCCTAGCCCTCTTTCCCCAAGCTCTATGATTTATTGAGGTGTGGCTTAAATTACACCATCAATGGATCACACACTTGGGGTGGGGGGGCGGATGTGGTGAAAGCAACACCAACTTCCTTTAGAGTCTTCGAATCAGTAGCCCACACCAGCCCATTACCAACCACTGATCCAGCGGCCTATAGAAAATATATCATAAACAACGCTACCCAATTTCATAACCTATAAACAAAATTCTATACTAAAATTTGGACCCATTTATAAACCTGACATATTTTGGGCCTACTGAATCAGGTGGTCAAATTAAATCTATATACACATTATCTACAAACTATATACATTATTATACATCTGCGAAAAGAATATTGTCATTAGAATAAAACTTAACCATTTAGACGACCACCATTGGCGACGTGATCTAGCTAATAGTAACCTACACTCCTGAATAACCAAGACCAGCTTGTTTGTCAAAAGTAAGATTTTATTTACTAAATTATGGTATATAAGTTGATAGTTTTATAAATGAATTTTATTAGCATTAAAGTAAACATAGTTGTAAAGAATCATGAAAAAAGCAGTTTAAGCAATTAAATCAAAGTTTAAGAAAATTATTAAAAGTTTAGCATTTCTAAACCTATGTCCCTAGCTGAGCTAAAATAATAGAAATTAAGGTAAAGTTCTTTGAGGATTCTTATGTGCTCCACGCAAAGTCCGTCAGCACTTCGCCCTCATCGGAAAGTCAGAAAGCAGCAGCCAGCCCATCCCTAGGGGCATGACTTTTTATACCTTTCTACGCTAACTAAACTACGCAAAGGAAAGTTTTCAGAAATCTTCGACGTCCCATTGGTTGAGAGTGACAAGTGACATGTCACCCACTTTTCAAAACTTCCATTAAGTCACTTTTCTTAGAGACTATTGTCCCTTCCGAGTGCAACCAGGAGCTTCCTAGGATTGCAACATTTGTATAAAGTCATTCTCGCAGCGTCCATTGACTTCCAATTGACTTCCGCGGATGCCAAGTTAAGGACTGACAAAATGTTCTTTTTCGACCTTGGCCATGTCCGACAGAACGATGATAGCACGTCAGTTTTTTGCTTTGTGAACGCAGCTTTTGACGAACAATTTATTTCAGAATGGGCGTCTCAGCACTTTTGCAGGAGTAAAATTCATCATATTGTAGCTCGGGCAGACAAGGCCCAAAAGCAGACAACTTATGTTTTCTAATATAAAACAAACACAAGAAAAGTATTAATGTAAGAAATAATGTAGATTCTGTATCCACCCCAAGATTTACTAATTAATTAACCCACCCGATTAATCAAAATGTTACCTAGCCAATGCAAACAAATAAAGCAGCGTTTATATCTACCAGTCTCCGTTACTCCATGAGACTTATATGCACCTAGAATAGTAGAAATGACATCACACAGACAAGGAAAAGCAAAACAAGCACATGCTTCTTTTAAGTTTGCAGCAGTTAGTAATGACAAAAACGAAAACAATAAATTATTTTATTATTTTGCACGAACAAAAAAGATGCAACAATTATGCACGTTTATGAGCACACATGTTAGTCCCCCCATGTGTAAAGTTTAATCTAAGTTGTATTAGCACGACATATCACAAATCATTAATATTATTATTCATGTTATGGAAATGTGACTTCACGAGTTTAAACAAAATTTTGTTTTCTATCTCGCTCCATCAACTCCCTCATCTGGTGATTAACAAATCACCACACCAGCACTCAAAATTTTGATAATTTAAATTTCTTAAGAAATCGATTCAAATTCATTTGTATCAGTAAACCTAAAAATCTGTTTCTGCATAATCTTTGGAATTAGCATAACGCTCTCTATGTAACTCCTGTAATTCGATCTCTCTTTCTTCTTCTTTTCTGAGTTTATAGATTATTTTCTTTTCTTTCAACTGTTTCTTTCTTTTATGTAACAAACAACCTATTTTGGTCAAAATAAAAATGAATACTATTATAATCAAAGGTGCTAGAATCTTACCAAGAATTGAACTTCCAATATCATGAAACCAGTTTTTAATTGCTTGAAACCTTTTTGAAAGTTTCCCTGTAAAATCATCTTCTTCTAAAGGAATTATCTCTGAATGCATTTGTGTAATATTCTTAATATACATTTCAATATTCTTACTTTCATCAGGAATATATGTACAACAATGTTGTACATGTAAAATGCCACAGACTCCTCCCTCTTTTGCTAGGAGTATGTCTAAAGCAAGACAGTCTTGAATTACCATGGATCTAATTGCAATAACTTCAACATTCACTAATTGAAACCCATCAGCTGTGTCAGTTGATAATCTATCAACTATAGTGGACAATTTTCTGATTCTCCCTGCATTTAGGGTTATACCAACAAAAGGTATTACAGCTTGAAAAATATCTCCCAGAACTTCAGTAAAAGTTTCTCTTTTAACTCTATTTACATAATTATGAATTTTAAACAATCCTTCTGAATCTCTGTCAACATGAAACACTTTAGGAAAAACAATTCCCACATAACAAGTTCCATACCAGTGGTCTGGAAGGTTGTAGTAGACTTTGTCACCACAAACAAAATAAATCCCAGGAAAGATAGGATCTTTTCCACCTTTAAATCCCCAACCTCCCAAAATTTGATAAGTATCTTCACAGTTACTTGCACCTACAAAATAATTATCAAAAAGTGTATTATCTCTTCTAATGCAAAGTTTTCCACTAACTGGTTTGTCTATGTGAATTGCAATATTTTCAAGCATTTTGCCATTTAACTTCTCATCCTCTTTTTGCCAGAAACTTGACTTAGTCTGCTTGACTAATTCATTCCTCTTATAAATTGCTCTTCTCTCTTCAACCATGTTCAAAAATTTCTTTCCTTCAGCACTTAATTTGCATGTTAAATTATTCTTGTAAGCATACTCGTAAGTGAGTTCGTTAGTAACAAGGAAAAATTCTCTCATTTGTTTTGCTTTCTTATGCTTATTTAAAGCATTATCAATCTTAATATTTGCAAAAATTTCATCATAATTTGAATAGTAATATTCTAAACGTCCAGTTTGATAAAATAAACTAGTTAACACACTACATGTTACAGCATAAGTGAGAGGAAGCATATTATATGTTACTCCCTCAGAAACAGAAGCAGGTAACTTAACGCAGACATAGCAGTCTTTTGCATCCATTACCTTAACATATTCACTCAATAGCTTTGTGAATGTATTACTTGAGAAATCACCAATTGATTTATCTTGATGAATGTTAGGCTGATGATCAATAACTTTTGCAGACGCACTATGTTTAGTTTGGCTAACCAGAGCTTTGCTTGTTATGTTAACTTTGTGTAATTCTCTATTCATCTCCAAAGGGATAATCACAGCTAGAACCAACCAGAGCAGAATTAAAATGAGCAGACACACCAGAGTCATCTTACAGCATCTTTTAAAAACAGAACACTTTGAAGTGCTCTCCTTAACATAAGGCATTCTTGGTTAATTTTAGCCTCAAAAAATAAAAATAAATTTTAAAATTCTATTTACACCCCCCTTTTTAAAATATATATATATTTTTTTTTAAAACCCTAGACAAGATTTCTTCGACCTTATGTCATACATAAGTTTTCTTCAACTAAACAGTTTTTCTTCAACCTTGTGTCAACTAACACATTTTCTTCAGCCTTTTGCCAATTTAATATTTCTGTACTTCAATCATTGTCACTAATTTCTTGGATTTCGTTTTCTTCTTCACTACTATCAATTCAATTCAATTCAAAGAAAACTTTATTCGGATTGCAAGAAATCCATAAAAGTCACATATTACATAAAAACACATGTTTAAAAGTAATTCTCACAATTTCCATGAATAGTTAAAAACTGCAATTTAGTTTTCAAGTATTAAAATAAACAATCGAAGTCAAATTATTAAAATGCATTCCAATGTGCATTCCAATTAGCTAAAGTGCTAGTGCAAGAGAGGCATTTTGGGCACGTAAACATTTCAAGGAGATTCCATAGATTTTCGTGCATGAAAGATAACTTTCAGAAAGGAACTAGCGCGGAAAATCAGGTCATCATTTTCTAATTTTAAAAACATAAGATATGATTGAATTAGGGAAACTGGTCTTTGTTTTTTAAAATATGGGGCTAAAAACCATTTAATATATTTCATAAAAAATTTACAGTGAAAGAAGAAGTGCAAGTCATTTTGTCTACTGTGTCCGTCGCAGGGGCAAGGGCCAACCTCATGACCAAAATTCATCGTGCTATGGCCCATGGGAAAGGAAAGTGAGTATTTTATGGATCCGGCTCTTAGGCGAAATAAAAGTGACCTTTCCCAGTTAGTCATAGGGAGTCTTAGGTATAGGGGTATTTGTTGTGGAGATAGGTCATTGTTTATGTTAGTCACATATGATTTGACAGTTTGTTTTTGTAATTCTGTCTCCAACCTCTTCTCCCTAAAAAGGGCATAAAGTTCGATTTGTGTGTCCTTTTTGTCCGTGCTCTTAATCTGGGAAGGGTCGTTAAAAAGATGAATTTTGCCAATGCTATCTAAGCTTTCCTTTGTTGCCCGAAGCCACGGGATGCTCATACCTTTGTCACAGTTTAAACATTCGGACACAATTTCCTGTGTTAAAGTAGCACGTTCATTGGCCCAAATGGACAACCAAAATATTGCAGGTCGCGTGGCGATAAAATCGGTTATGTAGGGCAGGTTGAGCTCAGCATGGCAGATATATCCAGAAGAGGATATTGGAGCTCCCAAAATTTTTCTGCATAGCCGGTTTTCTTCTATCTGCAGACTGGATTGGCTCGTTATCCCCCAAATTTCCGCGCCATAGGTTGCAACCGGGACACATTGCAATTTATAAATTTTCACAATTGCCTCAGTTGTTTCTGACCTTTTTGGCCGCGGCAAGGCAAGGATTGAATTTATGGCCTTTGAGAACTTGCCTGTGGCGTGGGCAAGATGCCCACTCCACAGGCCGTTCGCAGCAAAGACCATGCCTAAGTAGGGGAATGATTTGGTGGAGTGTAACTTCTCTTGTCCAATCGAAATGGAGTTAAGTTGTCTAGCCCCCGGCCCACATGTCATAATAAATGATTTTTTAAAATTCACCTTCAGGTCCAGATTCCCCATAAAATATGCAAAACTCTTGACCAGGGCGCGGAGAGCATTCGGTGTTAAGCCCATAATCACCGCATCATCTGCGTAGAGGAGTGCGGGTAGCAGGTTCCCTTGGATTTTCGGGACATCCGTTGTTATTTTTTTCAAGGCATCACTTAGTCCGTTTATATAGATGATGAACAACAGGGGTGCTAAAACGCACCCCTGTCGGACGCCTCTTTCTACCTTGATTGCCCCCGAGATTTCACCTTCCATTCCAATTCGTACCTGGGCTTTAGTGTCCGTATGTAGGTAGGCTAGGAAGTGTACCAAAGGTTCATCAAGGCCATAGGAAAGGAGTGTCGCCCACAACTTCGACCTGTTCACTAGGTCGAATGCGGACGACAAGTCCATAAAGGCTAGATACTACTATCATATATGTCAATAACAGGTGGAATTACTAAGTAAGTCCACTCAGGAGACTTGTATTTTTGGTTTGGTCTTATTATTCTCTTCCCTTTTCTCGATATCACTTCAATTTTTCTTCCAACTCCAACTTCTTTTCCAGGACTCTTTTGACTACTGATTTCTTCAACTTGTTCTTTTGGCTTCTTGATCAATCTGACTCTCAATCTTCCACCTGGCCAGTAGTCTGCTTTTCTCACGTACTTCTTCTTTGGTTCAGAATTATTTGATTCTGACTTCCAAGTCCTTTTCTTTCTGTTTTCACTTTCACCTTCCACATCACTTTCTTCAGTTTCGTAGTCTGAAATTTCAATTGACTCAGGAACTTCTCTATTCAGCAATTTCACTCCTTCAGGAACTTCACTTTGTCTTCCGTCACTGGAACTCGGTAATTCGTTTTCCTCCTCTTCCTCAATTACCCCCAATTTCCCAGATTTCGGATTTCTGTTCCTTACTTCAGAGTTTGTTCTCTGCCTTTCGATACTCTCCTGGTCTGAAACTTCTTTTTGTTCTGCTTCTTTGTCTTCAATGGAGACAACCGAATCCTCAGTTATCTTTCCTTTTAACAGATTCTCTTCACCTTCAGAATCTATTTCAATTATTTCCAAATCTTTTCTTGTCAAATTTCCATTCACTGGCACAGTTTCCAGATGTCGACTTTCTTGTCGATCTTCAGAATCTGGAATTATTTCACCTTCTGTTTCTCCTTCTGCTTCAGAATCAGAATCATCTGTGGTATCACTTTCAACGTCAGAACTCTCAGGAGTTGGTACTGGAATAGTATGACTAGGATGAATCCAACGTTTCAATCCTCTGCACTTTACAGCATTAGTAGTGATCAAAATTATCTGCCTAGGTTTCTGCCATCTAGGAGCTAGACAATTCCTTCTCCGATGTACTTTCGTTCTGACCCAATCGCCAGGTCTCAGATCATGTGTCAAAACCTTTTCATCTGATTGAGCTTCAGTTCCCACCTGATTAGACACAGAAGTTACCATATCAGATAACCTTTTACAGTAATCCAAAATAGCACTGTCATTTATGCTCAACAGTTTACCTACAGGAACAAAAGCTTGCCTCATAACTCTTCCCATTAAAATTTCATGAGGACTCAAACCTGTCTTTTTATCTGGTGTACTTCTTAATGACATCAAAACAAGTGGAAGAGCATCAGTCCACTTTACACCTGTTTCAAGACACATTTTTCCAATTCTGTTTTTAATTGTTCCATTTATTTGTTCAACCACTCCTGATGCCTCTGGTCTGTATGCACAGTGTATTTTCTGCTCAATGCTCAAAGCTTCGCAAATTAACTTCATCAGTTTGTTATCAAAATGGCTTCCTCCATCACTCTCAATAGTGACTGGAAAACTGTACCTTGGGATGATTTCTCTGAGCATTAGTTTTGCCACTGTAATTGAATCACAATGTCGTGTAGGGAAAGCCTCTACCCATCTTGAAAATAAGCACACAATTACAAGCACATATTTCAAACAATTGTGTAAGGGCATTTCAATGAAATCCATTTGTAACCTGGTAAAGGGACCACCCTCTCGACCAATTATTCCTGTCCCCACCACTGATTTTCTGTTTGGGTTCATTTGTTGGCATGACAAACACCTTTGACAAAAAGATTCTGCAATAGTTCTAAACTTGGTATTGAACCATGTTTCTCTGAAAAGTCTAACCATAGAATCTCTTCCTAGATGTGCTGGACCATGATATAATCTGGCCATGTCAGCAATCAAACAATTTGGTAAAACTACTCTGCCATCTTTGTAAACCCACACTCCATCTTCTTCACGTGGTCTACAATCTGATCTTAACCACAAATCTTTTTCTTCATCTTCTGCTTCATTTTGTAAATCTCTAATCTCATGCCATGTTTCTACAACAGTTGTTAGCATTAATGAATTTGAATCAGTTTCTTTACTCCTCTCCCGATTGTATGAATAATTTTTCCTTGCGCAGTATTTAGCTGTTTCATCTGCGAAGGCATTTCCCTTGGAAATATAATCAGTTCCTCTAGTGTGCGCTGCACACTTAACAATGGCGATTTCTTTTGGCAATTGTATTGCTTCAATTAATCTCCTAATGAAAACTGCATTTTTAATTGGTGATCCTGTTGATGTCATGTATCCTCTCTGTGACCAGAGTTGTCCATAATCATGCACAACTCCGTACCCATACTGACTATCCGTAATGATGGTAACTCTTATATCCTTGGATATTTCACATGCACGAATTAAAGCAATTAATTCAGCCACCTGTGCTGAACGAACTCCTTCAAGACATGATGCTTCTTCAACATCTACGACTGTACAGACTGAATATGAAGCTTTTAAGACACCTCCTTCGGATCTTAAGCATGACCCATCTACAAAGTAGACAAAATCCGATTCAGACAAAGGTCTGTCTTTGATGTCTTTTCTTGGTTTTGTGCAGAATTCCATGACATCTAAACATTCATGTTCTGTTTCAATGTCATCAACAATTTCAGAATCAGGCAGTAATGTAGAAGGATTCAGATTCAAACATCTTGAAATCGAAACATTATCTGCTCCTAGTATGATTTTCTCATACTTTGTCAATCTGCTACTTGTTAAATGTTGAGTCTTACCTCTTGTCAGTAATATTTCAACTGAATGAGGCACAAAAACTTTCACAGGAAATCCCATAATGATCCCCTCACTTTGTTCGAGGCTGATACTTGTAGCTGCAACTGCTTTTAAACAACCTGGTAATGCTTTTGCAATTGGATCAAGAACTGCAGAGAAGTATGCAATAGGTTTCTTTAAATTTCCATGTCTCTGAATTAACACAGACAATGCACATCCTTCTCTCTCACTGCAATATAGTTCGAAATCTTTCTCATAATTTGGCATACCTAAAGCAGGAGCTTGGCATAAGCTCTTTTTCAGGTTCTCAAAAGAATCCATCTCAGCATCATTGAGAATAATTGGATCTTTTACATCTGACTTTGTCAGTCTTTGTAGTGGTTTTGCAATTACTGAAAATCCACTTATCCATTGTCGACAGTAACCAACCATTCCCAAGAACATTCTGACTTGTCTTTGTGTTCTTGGTGGTAACATTGCTTGAATCATTTTTATTCTCTCTATTGTTACTTGTCTTTTTCCCTTAGCAATTCTGTGACCAAGATATTTTACTTCTTGTTTGCAAAACTGTAGTTTTGCTGGGGACACTTTATGTCCTTCTTCTGCAAGGCGATTTAACAGAATTATTGTGTCTGTTACACAATTTTCTCTTGTCTTTGCAGCTATTAACAAATCATCAATATACTGCACTAGCGTAGACCTACCAGGTAAGTCTAGGTCTTCTAATGATCTTTTTAACAGTTCGTTAAAGATTGAAGGACTTTCTGTATAGCCCTGAGGGATTCTTGACCATCCGAGGGTCTTACCTTGGAATCTGAAAGCAAAGATTTCATAACTGTCTGGATGTAAGGGAACAGTAAAGAATGCATTGCAAAGGTCAATGACTGTATACCATTCAGCATCATGTGGAATCTGGAATAGAATTACTGCTGGATTTGGAACCACAGGACAACATGGAACGACAATTTGATTAACCTTTCTCAAATCTTGTACGATTCTAAATGTTCCGTTAGACTTTTTAACTCCCATAATTGGTGAATTACAAGAACTACTCTCCATTTCTTTTAATACACCTTGCTTGATTAATTTTTCAATTATAGGTGTAATACCTTCAATTGTTTCTGTTTTCATTTTATATTGTGGAGTGTTTGGAAATTCTATTCCCTGTTTCAATGTAATTTTTACTGGATCTACGTTTTTCATCAGACCCATCTCATTTCCAGTAAAATCCCATATTTCAGATTTCACTGTTTCTTTAAGTTCTTCAGGTAAATCTTTTTCTTCAAATGCAGGAAACAATTTTGTTTCTTCTGCTTCCATCATCATCATTGTCATTCTGTATAAACCATCTTCCTCCATTGTTTGTAACTCAACTCCATCAGGAGAACAATATATTCTACGATTCATTTTACATAGGATGTCTCTGCCCAATAGATTCACTGGACTACTATTACAAACCACAAATCTGTGTTTGTCTCTATAATTTCCAATTTCAACTGGTACTGGATCAGTTAAGTCAGTTTTAATTTGTTGATTACTTACTCCGACAACTTGGATGGTATCCCCAGAGAGAGGTAGGTTTTCAATTTCCACTGATCTAACAGTAGAACGGGTAGCACCAGTGTCCACTAGAAAAGTGATGTCTACATCATTAACTTTCCCGTTTACAAAAGGACCTGACTGGTCAACCTCAAGAGTGGCTCCAACAACACACTCTTCCTCCTCTCTCGGGCACCGTCAGCAATAATCATCAGAATCGCTGTCTTGACTTTCTGTCAATAAAAATTGTTGTGAAGCATTTTGCATTTGAACTTTTTGCTGCTTTTGCTGTTTTTGTGGTTTTATTACCTGTTCACTTCCCTGAAATCCCACGTTTGGATTATATTTTTGAACTCCCCCACAATTCGGAAAAGGTGGTTGTGGTAATTGGTCTTGACGATTATTCACCTGTTGTTGTTGCTGTTGCTGTAACTGTCGCTGAATATTATATTCGTTTAACCCCTGTTGCATCTGTAGCTGTCGCTGCAGGTCAACACCATTCTGCATCTGTGGATTCAATAAGGGATTCTTTAAGTTTTTAGGAGGATGAGGACACTCGTCTCTCCAATGTCCAATTTCGCCACAATTAAAACAAGGTAATCTTTGTTTCAACTCCTCAATCTTTGGGCTAAATTTCTTTGGGAAATTATTATTTTTAAACTTTCCTTGTATCTGGTTTGTATTTCCAGTTTGAACAAAATTAGTGTTCTTATTACCCATGCTGGCAATCTGTTGCTCAGCTACTTTTACCTGAGCCCACATGGCTTTCTCCTTAAGCTTCTTCTGTTTTACTTCTATTTCATCACTGCAATACTTAGCTTTTCTTAGAATATCATCTACAGATAGTGATTGCCATCCGACAATACTATTTCTGATCATTTCTCCAATTTCAGGTTTTAGTCCATAAACAAATCTATAGACAAAATGGCTCATGTCTTTTTCATCTAATTTTTCATAACCACTGTATTGTTTAAAGATTAACAGTAGTCTTTCATAAAAAGAATGAACTGATTCTTTTGTTTCCTGTTCTGTTCTTTCTATTTTAACCCAATCGACTTCTTTGGGTGGAATTTTGTTTTTCATCCAAACAATTACTTTTTCATAAAAATCCATTACAAGTGGATTTGGAGCACCTGTTTCTTTAATTCGCTCAGGTTCTGTTTTTGGCCAACTAATCGATATTTTACATTCTGTCCAAAGATCAGATGGAACGACAATATCAAAAAATCCATCTAAATCAATCCACAGAACTTTTGACACTTTGATAAATCTATCGACTTGCCTGTACCACTCAACTGGTTTCTCCCTCAATTTCGGAAAGTCATTTGTAAATAACAGAATGTCCTGTCTCGACCAAGGGACATGAACATATCCTCCACCTGCAATTTCTCTCATTGGAAATTGTTTTGACAATTTTTCCAATCTTTCATCTTCCTTCTTTTTCGTCCATTTTACTCTCCATTTATTCAGTTCTCCTAGCTTTTTGATATAGACAATCAAATCTTTAATATGAACTATTCTTCCCATTGAGTTCAAACTCTCAATGTCACTTTCTGAAAAGTCTAATCTGTAATGTTTCGCAAAATTCTTTTGTTTACTCACATCGATTTCAAGTTCTGCTGCTAGATCCTCTAGTTGATCATATTTATTTTTTGTTTTCCATTGTATGCTTTTGCAAATGAACAGTAGTTCATCATCTCGATAGTAATTTAAACTATCTGGACCAATTGTTCCAATTATTAATTCTTCGATATTCGCTTTTAATTTGGCCACATCAAGTTTTGGTGTGGTTACCCTGACTTCAGGACTCCCTATATCTGATATAGCACCCATTGGTGTTTTTGGAGATAAATCCTCATTAAAGGTTAAATCAGGCATTCTCGATTTAGAAGAGTTTATTTCAGATAAATCTGAATAAAATTTTTCAGCAGCCTTTTGAATTTCTGTATTTAAAGGAATAGTTAATCCAGTTTTGTTTGTTTCCTTTTGGTCAAATACGGGCTGAACAGGACCAATTGTTACTGGAACTGTCACAGCTTCCATGCCTTTTGTCATTCTTTTTATTAATTCTTCTTTAGATCTTAAATATTCATTATAATCAACATCTTCAACATTTCTTGCCTCTCTTGTATAATCTTTTGGAGGTTCTCTTGCTCTTGGAGTCATTGTAAAATGTCTACCTTCATTTCGAGCATTCTCGAATTCTGGTCTTCTAGGAGTTTCAATGATTTCACAATTATTTGGATAAAGTTTAGGAGCTTCATTAATTGGAGGTGCACTCGGTGAAGTTTCAGTAGAAACCACCGGAGTAGACCATGATCTAGGAGGTCTCAAAGGCTGATTCTTTTTAGCAGTTGTATATATTTCTTCCATAACTGCATCCTCAGATTCACTTTCCATAGATTTCCCTGTAGGAGTACCCATTACCATTTCATGGATTAAATACAATCCTTCACTCATGTTTCCCTGTCTCCACATTCGTAATCTATCTTCATGAGTTTCTCTTCTCCAAGGTGGATTTTTAGAAGGTCTTTTAATTCCACTAGCTTCTCTTTGTAACTGATACATTTCATCTTCCCACTCAACTAAAGCTTCAAATTGAGTTGGTCTCGGTTTCGGAACAAGAGCATTCATTTTCTCTCGTAAATTTCTTAAAACTTTTACATTAAATGAACCATCATCAGGCCAAGTTAAAACACCGTCGTTCTTAGTATAGCGTTTCCAACTATCAAACCATAAGACAGTATGATATCCATATTCACCTTCCATATACGCTGCAGGTGTTTTATACTTATGAAGTAGTTTACCACCTCGCGTTTCGATTTTCTTGTCAGGTGAAAATAAATTCTTAAACTTCTGGAATAATGTTGGCTTTTTCTCAACATGTTTAAAATGATAACTCATTTTTAAGAGTTAAATCTAATTCACAAAATCGTTCGTAAAATTTTTCCGGGATGTTCCGTAAAACAACCAATCCGTGCGCGAAACACACCAACAAGCCAATGACAGTTGAGCTACGTCACTTTTCTGCTCAACCAATAAATTTGGAGTTTTTCTGAAGGACCAATCAGCTCACAGGTCGTCAGAGACTCAAGAGCCAATCAGAATGTAGCTTGTGACGTAGGTCACCCAATCCCAGCGCGGCTCTGTGACGTACACAGCAGCTGCGGTTTCTCGTTTCTCACTACTGGCGTTTACCCCTCCTTCACAAAATCTTTTCACAGCGCCATTTTAAGGACACTTTTCAGTGTAAATTAATTCTTAACAATGACTATAAGGACAACATCTGTTCGTTTCACTATTTAGGATAGTTTACATACATTCAAGTATCCACACTTCGGAATAGACGGCGCTATTCACACTAAGGATAATATTCAATTGTTAGTAGAGTAACCTTACCCCACCCTTCTAACACGTATAATTATGAACTCGCTTTGCTCTGAACCCACCGCGAAGTGAAAGTTCTAAGAGTTCCACTTGAACATAAAATACAATTCAAACTTGCACTTTCACACTGAAATTTCCCTAACTTCAAACACACATGAAATCCGTACAGGACTCTCACCTGTTTATAGAGATCATGCACCGTTAGCAAAATAACGACGTTATCCGTACAGGGCTCTCACCTGTTTATAGATATGAAACATGTACCCGTACAGGACTCTAACCTGTTTATAGATAATCATGTACCGACGCTAATTTACCCTTCACTCAAGCTCGGATATAACTAATACTATTATCACAGTGAGTTTTATGGAAGGCGCTTTGTCCCTATTCTCATGCTGCTTTAATTTCTTAGAAAATCCTCACTTTACAAGATTCAGACCTAGCCCTAAAACTGTGCTGCTCGGCGACAACACTATGGTACACGGCGATACCTCTTGTGATACTCGGCGATATCACTACAAACAGAACAGATGGCTTGCGTGACTAATTTCTCGCCACACAATCTATACCGGTATAGCTTACAGATAGCACGAAAAACGAACTCAACATGTGTTAAAACATCGATCCTATTTCCATACCATAATACTTTAGTAACCCTTAGCAACCACCATATTACCTTGGTTACTCTTAGCAACCATCAATTTCTGCTACCAGAGAATTGATCCAGCGGCCTATAGAAAATATATCATAAACAACGCTACCCAATTTCATAACCTATAAACAAAATTCTATACTAAAATTTGGACCCATTTATAAACCTGACATATTTTGGGCCTACTGAATCAGGTGGTCAAATTAAATCTATATACACATTATCTACAAACTATATACATTATTATACATCTGCGAAAAGAATATTGTCATTAGAATAAAACTTAACCATTTAGACGACCACCATTGGCGACGTGATCTAGCTAATAGTAACCTACACTCCTGAATAACCAAGACCAGCTTGTTTGTCAAAAGTAAGATTTTATTTACTAAATTATGGTATATAAGTTGATAGTTTTATAAATGAATTTTATTAGCATTAAAGTAAACATAGTTGTAAAGAATCATGAAAAAAGCAGTTTAAGCAATTAAATCAAAGTTTAAGAAAATTATTAAAAGTTTAGCATTTCTAAACCTATGTCCCTAGCTGAGCTAAAATAATAGAAATTAAGGTAAAGTTCTTTGAGGATTCTTACGTGCTCCACGCAAAGTCCGTCAGCACTTCGCCCTCATCGGAAAGTCAGAAAGCAGCAGCCAGCCCATCCCTAGGGGCATGACTTTTTATACCTTTCTACGCTAACTAAACTACGCAAAGGAAAGTTTTCAGAAATCTTCGACGTCCCATTGGTTGAGAGTGACAAGTGACATGTCACCCACTTTTCAAAACTTCCATTAAGTCACTTTTCTTAGAGACTATTGTCCCTTCCGAGTGCAACCAGGAGCTTCCTAGGATTGCAACATTTGTATAAAGTCATTCTCGCAGCGTCCATTGACTTCCAATTGACTTCCGCGGATGCCAAGTTAAGGACTGACAAAATGTTCTTTTTCGACCTTGGCCATGTCCGACAGAACGATGATAGCACGTCAGTTTTTTGCTTTGTGAACGCAGCTTTTGACGAACAATTTATTTCAGAATGGGCGTCTCAGCACTTTTGCAGGAGTAAAATTCATCATATTGTAGCTCGGGCAGACAAGGCCCAAAAGCAGACAACTTATGTTTTCTAATATAAAACAAACACAAGAAAAGTATTAATGTAAGAAATAATGTAGATTCTGTATCCACCCCAAGATTTACTAATTAATTAACCCACCCGATTAATCAAAATGTTACCTAGCCAATGCAAACAAATAAAGCAGCGTTTATATCTACCAGTCTCCGTTACTCCATGAGACTTATATGCACCTAGAATAGTAGAAATGACATCACACAGACAAGGAAAAGCAAAACAAGCACATGCTTCTTTTAAGTTTGCAGCAGTTAGTAATGACAAAAACGAAAACAATAAATTATTTTATTATTTTGCACGAACAAAAAAGATGCAACAATTATGCACGTTTATGAGCACACATGTTAGTCCCCCCATGTGTAAAGTTTAATCTAAGTTGTATTAGCACGACATATCACAAATCATTAATATTATTATTCATGTTATGGAAATGTGACTTCACGAGTTTAAACAAAATTTTGTTTTCTATCTCGCTCCATCACCACGCAATAAAAATTATATATTTTTTTTAGATGTAGAATGAAGATCATCAGTCGTCAACATAATAGTTGTAAAAGACTAAAATTTATTTAGCCCCTTTGGTGAATGGATATATTAAAGTGAACCATAGTTTTACATTAATTTCTGGGTTTCACCTGCTTACAAAAAAATATATTTGCTCACTCATCGAGTACAGCTTCATGATATACAAATAGTTTAAACTAAACTGTCAGAAATTCAGCAAGAACCAAATGGATTACAAATGCACTATGTATGTGTAGGTGTCCCTTGCTGGGCCTTGCTAAAATTCTGAAAAATGGCTCACTAGCCTCCACTTGTGTACAGAAGTCAGTTCAACGAGTTGATTCCTAGAAATAGCTCTCTGAACTGGAACATGTCAATCTGCTATGCTCCTGCTTCAGTAAAGTGTTTGTTCTTGGCAAATATCATGGGGGGAGATTGTGCATAGAAAGCAGAGAAAAAAAGAGAACAGCTCTGCTGACTAGATCAAACAGTGCTTCTTTGACAAAAACATTATAACA
The DNA here is from genome assembly GCF_964261635.1 of Lissotriton helveticus. Taxonomy (NCBI): domain Eukaryota; kingdom Metazoa; phylum Chordata; class Amphibia; order Caudata; family Salamandridae; genus Lissotriton; species Lissotriton helveticus. The sequence goes on from NC_136061.1 coordinate 1,790,437,858, forward strand.
GACTCAAGCTCTAGGTCAGGAGGTAGTAGCTTAAGGAATTGGCTAAATATTAGCATGATCATGTGCGTCACGTATAACGCAATGTACACAAGGACATATTTGTATAATGCTCACACCATGGTGCTGACGTTAATGATTAACATGTTTGAAGATTCTGAAAACCCTATATAAGGACTGATTTTTCTTTCTGTAATCAGATCTCTTTGCAGTCTTATCTGCAAGTTGTCTCAGCTGCAGTTCAATGGTAATAAAGCCATATCAATGAGCCTTTGTATATGTCCATTTTTTCTATCCATACAGATTTCGGCTTTTACAGATGGTGCCGTGACTCGCTGGGGACTGTTGGTCTCTGCAGGGGTTTGATGTACTCCGGTCCCAGGACTCTTCGGGGGTGTTCCAGTCTCGGTGTATGCACAGCTGCTGATTGGACTTCGTTTCCTGCAGAACCCAGGCGACAGGGCTCCAGTTGACCAGCCTGTGACATCAGACACCGACTGCTCCCTTCGAGCCATCAGGTTATTTTTGCCACAGAACAGAAGGACGCAAACAACAGCGTTACTGGTGAGATGATCAGGTAGGCAGTGAAAAATGCACTGAGCCCAATTCAATAATTGTATGTTGTTTTTCTAACAGCGCAAGGGTTTGCACTGGGATTCATTAGGGATCCCTGGGGGAGGTCTGAGGGCACCTTTATGATAGGTGCCTGAGGAGGGCTATCCAGTCTGTGAAAAACCACCAGGGTCTCAATGATAGAAGAGGTGCTGTGGGAGGTTGCCTCAGGAGGAGCCGTGGGTGGTTTCCTCATGACAGAGCATGACTATGCATTCAGCTCTGAATTGCATCTAAAGTGCATGTATATGCTAAAATTAGGTTGTACAACTGTGTTTTTCTAGTGTATTTTTATTTTTTGGAAGTAAAAGATCCCTTTTGATTTTGATTAGCAAACAATTATTTTGAATTTCCAAATAGAACTGTTACACGAGAAGGGTATTAAATACCATTAGAGAGTGCTTGATTAAAAAGAAAATGCTTAGTAAACAATTTCTAAGTACAGCCAAAGGGCGTGAAGCAGCCTAGGATACCACTCAAAGTATGCCGCCCTCCGGTACACCAGCCTGGTATGTGGTACGTAAAAAGGAATACGCTGCGGCAGTTCATCTAGATCAGTGGACTCATTATGGCAGAAAGAATCCTGATTTGCAATGGCCGGAGTATGACACTTTTGATAGAGATAAATTGCTTTATGTAGAAGATTGTTTGAGGGAAAGAGAAAAGAAAGGGAAGAAAGTAAGTTTATTACTATGGGATGCATTTCATGCATGGCGATCATGTGCAGCTGGAAGGTGGTCAGGGGAACCTAGGACAATAATGAGAAAAGCCATCAGATATGATATCAAAAATGCGCAAAAAAGATGTACAACCAATTGCAAGGCCAAAGACATGGAAATAGACACATGTTTCACAGTTCACAAACCTATACCGGATATTTATCCAATATTATCCAATTCTCCCTACCCCAGAAGGATGCAGAGGATTCCGTAATAGAAGCATTATTAACAACTCCACCACCATACAGTCCGCAAACTCCCGCAAGTTCATTCATCAATAGACACGCCACAAGAAAGACAACACCTGTACAAAAACAAGTTGTATTCTCTATACCTGTTTCTCACACAGGTGAAAGAGAGCTGCAAACACAAATATTACAAAAAGACAAGAAAGAGGTACAAGAATGGGTAGCTGATGTTATGAAAAAATTGTACCTCTCTATGGCAAAATGAAAAATGCTGCTTCCCAACTGAATTCACACCCGCACTCCAAAGCAGCGCTTTGGAAACTTTACATAACAATGTGCTTTTCTGGTTTAAAAATTGGGGAAAATATTGCTCAAGACGGATACCCACAAGCAGACATATTGTCCCGTGACCACAATAACACACTATTAGCAGTATTAGACGATGTAGGGGCAATAGACAGAGAAAAATTAGATGTACTCCAGATATTAGCTGAATGGTTAGACACGCTAATAATAGTAGAAAGAAAATGTGAACTTTTGAAAAAAGCTAAAGAGGAGTAAGCATGGGCGGATTTTGCGGATCCACAATCCGCGGATTTTGCGGATTTGCGGATCGTGGATCCGCAAAATCGGCGGATTTGCGGATCCGCGGATTTGCCCTGCTGAATGAGTCACTGCATTTGAGCTTCAACTAGTTTCAGCGACCATGTGTGTGTTACTATGCAATCGCCCCGAGGGGCGCAGGGGTCCCTTGGGTGAGCTGTCCATCATGGTGGGTCAATGGCGGGAAGACGTGCACACTGCGAGTGTGTGGGGGGGGGACTTCCATGCGAGTGCACATGCACAGCTGCTTTTCGACAGTAGATTTGGGAAGAAAGCACACCTGCCCAGCCTCGACGACGCTCACGATTGTTTTTGTGCAGATGAATGAGTCACTGCATTTGAGCTTCAACTAGTTTCAACGACCATGTGTGTGTTACTATGCAATCGCCCCGAGGGGTGCAGGGGTCCCTTGGGTGAGCTGTCCATCATGGTGGGTCAATGGCGGGAAGACGGTGCACACTGCGAGTGTGTGGGGGGGGCTTCCATGCGAGTGCACATGCACAGCTGCTTTTCGACGGTAGATTTGGGAAGAAGGCACACCTGCCCAGCCTCGACGACGCTCACGATTGTTTTTGGGCAGATGGTTGAGTCACTGCATTTGAGATTCAACTAGTTTCAGAGACCATGTGCGTGTTACTATGCAATCGCCCCGAGGGGTGCAGGGGTCCCTTCAGCTTCCTGGCCACAGGAACAGCACGAGGATTGCACTCGTGAAAGTCAAGGATGCAAAGGCCTCTATCCAGCATCACAGCTGATTTTCGACGGTAGATTTGGGAAGAAGGCACACCTGCCTCGACGACGCTCACGATTGTTTTTGGGCAGATGAATGAGTCACTGCATTTGAGCTTCAACTAGTTTCAGCGACCATGTGTGTGTTACTATGCAATCGCCCCGAGCGGCGCAGGGGTCCCTTGGGTGAGCTGTCCATCATGGTGGGTCAATGGCGGGAAGATGGTGCACACTGCGAGTGTGTGGGGGGCTTCCATGCGAGTGCACATGCACAGCTGCTTTTCGACGGTAGATTTGGGAAGAAGGCACACCTGCCCAGCCTCGACGACGCTCACGATTGTTTTTGGGCAGATGAATGAGTCACTGCATTTGAGCTTCAACTAGTTTCAGCGACCATGTGTGTGTTACTATGCAATCGCCCCGAGGGGTGCAGGGGTCCCTTCAGCTTCCTGGCCACAGGAACAACACGAGGATTGCACTCGTGAAAGTCAAGGATGCAAAGGCCTCTATCCAGCATCACAGCTGATTTTCGACGGTAGATTTGGGAAGAAGGCACACCTGCCTCGACGACGGTCACGATTGTTTTTGGGCTGATGAATGAGTCACTGAAGTCACAGGAAGGGCATGTTGTAAATATTTTATGATGGCGCCGGCAAGCTGCCAGCGCCATCCTAAAATAGTTACTAAATTAGCTTCAACAGGAAGCTCTAATAGATAACATTTATTTTATCTATGAGAGCTTCCTGTTGAAGCTAACTTAGTAACTATTTTAGGATGGCGCTGGCAGCTTGCCGGCGCCATCGTAAAATAGTTACAACAGGCCAGCCAGGCTTCAACTTTTGCCCCCGGAATCCGCCGCTAGAGGATTTGCGAATTCGCGGTAAATTCACGGGAGTTCGCGGATCGCGAATTTACCAAAAATTCGCAAAATCCGCGAGCGGACGGATTTTGCGCTCACCCCTAAAGAGGAGGGAAAACAAGAACAGTTCTTTCACTTAATCTCACCACGCCCTTGAGAAAAGTACCAGGAAGTCAACCAGGGAAAACAACTATTAAAGTTCACACACCATGGTCTAATGTTGAGTTGCACAGATTTGCCCTTCAGTTTCCGGATTTTAGACACAATAGAGAACAATGGTACAGACAGACAGAAATAATACTAAGAGTTGGCACTCTTACCCTAGAAGACATAGAACTGACTCATTGTCAGTGAAATTGCTCTCCCTCCCTTGCAGCTCAACCATTAAGTGAGGCCTTCCCCCGAGGCCCAGCACTCTAGAGTGTTGTTGTTCAAGGCCCTCCTCCACCCGCAGGTTTCACCTGCGCCTCATCCCTGGTGGTCCAGTGGACCTCTGTCTCCATTCTCTCGCTCTGCTTTTTCTCTCCTTTTTCACTTGTTTTTTTCCCTCACTTCTATCTCCCCCTTCACTCTCCTTCTGGGTCTTTCCTCCATTTTCTCAATTTTCTGTCATTTTCCCCTCATTTCAAGCCCCCCCTTCACTCTCCTTCTGTGTCTTTCCTCCATTTTTCACTCGTTTTTTTACCCTCACCTCAATCTCCCCCTTTCACTCTCCTTCTATGTCCTCTGTGTCTTTCCTCCACTCTTTCTTGCACTTTTGCTGCCTTGTTTGCACTTTCCTCTCTCTTTTTGCCTTTCTTCTTTTGCCTTTTTCAGCCCGCTTTTCCTCGCCGCTGCTGCCCCTGCAGCACCTCCCCCCCAGCACGACCAGAGCGACTGGCCCAATCCAGCTCCCCTCCCTACCTTCCAGCTGTCCAGCCCTCCTCGACCCTTATTTAACGGCGACTGCTGCGTGGCCGCATGGCGGGGGGCGCGCTGCTGGTGCACCAAAAGCAAGCCTGTCTGTGCCTGTCCGCGACCCGACTGCGACCAGCACCAGGAACCCTGAGTCTATGCACTGCCAATGCAATGACCCAGCGGCACTCCATGCTCTTAACCCAGGCCGCAACACCAATTGCAAGATAGCATTGCCAGCAGACACACACTGACCCTTCAGCTGTCACCGCTGCCGGCATACCTGCAGCACCGCCAAGACCACGGACCCAGCCAAACCCGCCTGCAAGAACACATCCGAACCGAAGACCCTGCAATGCATTCTCTTTAATGTCCGATCTCTCCCCACACATGCCACCGAAATCTGGGACCTCCTCGACAGCACCACTCCGGACAAAGCATTCTTTACCGAAACCTGGACCAACACCACCTCGGGACGGGACATCACCATCGCTATTCCCCAAGGATACAAGATCACCAGGAAGGACCGCCCCACCCGCCTTGGAGGAGGAATTGCCATCATCCACAAATCCACCCTCTGCATGAGCACATTCCCCGATGAGCCCACAGACCTGATGGAACTCCTTCACTTCAAGATACTGGCCAGCATTACCTCCACCCTCCGACGTCCCCTCATCTACCAACCATGCGTCCACTTCACCTTCAGAACACCTACCATCCAAAGACACCAGCACCTGTTCCCATGAAGAAACTGGACCAGAATCACAGACTCTACCCCAACCATAGCGGAAAACGATGACCCCAAACCGCAGCCCGAACCCTGCCAGATGGATCTCCGACAACGCCAACACCATAGCCCTCCTCAAGAAAAACAACAACACCCACGCCAAGAAAGCTATATGGTTCACCACCGAACTTCTAGAGTCCAGATGCACTTGAAAAGGTCTGGAGGAACACCAAATCCACAGAAGCCCAGAACAACTTCAGAGTCGCCACCAACGCCCAACACCAACTCATCAGAAAAACGAGGAATAAAGCAATTGAAGACAGAATCTCCACTTATGCACACAACAGCAAAGAACTCTTCAACATCATCAAGGAGTTTGCCCAAGCCTCTAGCGAGTCCACCTTCATCCCTCCCTCACAAGACCTCTGCGACAAACTCAACATCTTTTTCCACCACAAAATCAAGAGCATCTACGACAGCTTCAATGAAGACAACCAACACACTAAACCCTCACCAACCACCCGACACCCTGAAGTCAGCGTTCGACAACTGGACAGCCCTCACCACTAAAGACTCACTGAAGACGATGAAGTTAATCCACTCTGGGGCCCCCACTGACCCCTGCCCATCACATTATCAACAGAGCTGCTGACACCATCGCACCCATGCTCTGCTATACCATCAACCCTCCCTGGCAACTGTCTCATTCCCTGATGACTGGAAACACGCTGAGATCTACCCCCTCCTGAAGAAACCCTTGGCGGACCCCACTGATCTCAAAAACTACTGACCCATCTCCCTGCTCCCGATGCCAGCGAAAGTCATTGAGAAAGCCATCAACAGCCAACTCGCCACATTCATCGAAGAGCACAACATCCTCGACTCCTCCCAATGCGGATTCAGAAAAAAATACAGTACGGAAACCGCCCTCCTCCTGCAACAGACAACATCCGTACCTTACTGGAGAAAGGAGAAACAGCAGCCCTCATCCTCCTTGACCTCTCAGCGGCGTTCGACAAAGTCTCTCACCGCACCCTAATACGCAGACTCCACAACACAGGGATCCAAGAAAAGGCCCTCAACTGGATCCACTCCTACCTCTCTGGCAGAACGCTGCAGGTCAGACTCCCTCTTTCCTCTTGGACCCTACAGCTACCACCTGCAGAGTCCCCCAGGGGTCCTCCCTCAGCCCTACGCTCTTCAAAGTCTACATGGCTGGATGTATGACGTTACAACGCATGCTTTTACCACGCATGCTGTACCAACGCAAGTATTACAACGCAAACCTTTACAACGCATAGAGCTTAGGGGTGCTGGATAGTGAATAGTTTAATTTACTCTTCCAACTCCAGTCCCCGTGGACACTAGGGAATAGGGAAGGTGTTGGATAGTAAATTAAAACTATTCCCTATCCTAGAGCGCCCCCAGTGCAATGCGTTGTAATGGTTTTCGTTGTAAAACCTGTGTTGTAACAGCACTGCGTGGTAAAAGTTGCGTTGTAAAGGATGTTTCCCCTACATGGCTCCACTCGCCCCCATCGTCAGAACCTACGGACTCAACATTGTGTCATACGCAGATGACACCCAACTCATCCTCTCCCTATCCAACAAACCCAAAACCGCCAGACACAACTTTCGAGAAAGCATGGAAGCCATCACCAAATGGATGAAAAACATCTGCCTACAACTAAACACCAACAAATCCCAACTACAAGAGCAATGCAGCACTACAGCTCAGTTAGCCCATCAGTATCTTCCAAATATCACTCTGGGCATTTGATTGGTTGGTTCACAAAGTTATACAAGCCAGGTGTGGAATAATGGTCAATGAAAAAACATATGGTGCTGGGTGGCAAATGCAATAGGAGTGAGACCTCATACTTTTTTCCAGCCTGGCTGCACTGTCATTGGAAACTGCTGGTATACTGTAACTATAAAAGAATGGGTCTGCAGCAGACGACATTGGGGGAGTGCATGATGACCATGGCTAATGTCTCGTGAACTTAACTGTGTTAAAGGTAGGCATTAGGAGGTAACATACATGGTGATTTTTATATAAAATATTAGCTTACTTGGCCTTGCTATCCAAATCTTCACGAATCGCGATAGATAGCATCAACATTACAATAGACCAATAAATACCCCAAGATTCTAAGATTCTATGCTAAAAAGTCCAGAAAAATCATAAAAGGACGTAATGGGATCAGCAGAGGCGCTGGCGGTCAGAGCAGGCTGACCAGCTTGACCCAGACCCTCCGAATTGTCCCTCTTCTTGCCCTTCAGTGCTGATGAAAGAAATTAAGAAGATAAATAAAAATAGATTAGTGATTCTGTTAATAATCTCCACAAAAGGTTTTATGAAAAGCAAATGCAGTTACTAAAACAGATCACCTCTCGTACAACTAGTTTCTTTAGATTCAAGTCCATCGACTGTTGTTAAATCCATATTCCAAATTTCCCAAACAAAAACTATATTTAGAACTAATGTATTGCAATGAATGATCTTTGATTTTATTCTTTTCCCTTTTCTCAACACCCTTGATGGCCCAACCCAGTCTCTCTTTTTTGCAATGCATAGATGCATACGTCATCATCATCATCACTGTGAATTCAATTAAATAACCTGGAACTGTTCAATCTACTTGAACAAAGTACAGGGAAATTGAGCTACTGATTCACTATAGTGAAAGAAGAATCAGACTGCAATAGCTTCTTATTTAATCCGCCAAAGCGAGCGCCTGATGAATGCGATTAGGTAGCGGCACCTGCCTTGCAGAAACTAGAAACTGGATCACACAATAATATACCAGCGTAAACTTTACTAAACATAACTTACCTCTGAGTGTTAGCAGCATGCGTTTCGTATTTATTTTAGCATTGTAGAACACAAACATAACAAATAATTAAGCTCTTGCGTGCTGTGATAATTCTCCCGCTGTGCGGGAGAATTATTGAGCAGGTGGGGTTTGGACGGCCCCCGGCCATCCTCCGCACAAGCCCACCATTACGTATGATGGCCAGGGGCCGTCCAAAGCACCGAAGGGGTTAATACTCACTGAGCCCCGGAATCTCGACACCTAGCAGGTCGAGCAGCTCCTGTTTCCGGTCGACAATGTTGGCCCAGTGGTACCTCGGCTGCTGGGCGGTGCGCTGAACCTCGCAAGAGTGCCCCACGCACGGGCACACCATCCCCCTGCGCGGTTGATGCTCATCCAGGGAGTAGCCACTACCGGGCCTGCCACCTGCTGCCACCAAAGAGGGGAGGTGGCGCTGCACAAAAAATAACTAGTTCTGCCACCTCCTCCACCCTAAAGTTCGCCCGAGGCTGCAAACCTAGGGGCGGCCCACCTGCATGGAACCTACCCCTCTGCCATGGCGCTAGGTGGGGAAATAATACAGTTAGAATGGACGGGAAGGGAAAGTAAAGAAGAAAGAAAGAAGGAAAGAAGGGGAAATAAACAAAGAAAAACAAAGTCACAAAAAATGTACACAAAAAGGTAATACACAATCATAAATACACACACTATTATAAAAAATAAAAGTTAGGGGTAGAAAATCAATAAAGGTGGAGGATCACAAATATTAAGAAGAGATGAAAATTTAGGCCCAGCAACATAACAGAGAGCAGAAAAACAAGATGGCCACGCCCATACTTACTGCGCAGTGCTGTTTGCACTTGATATAGAACACGAGCACACTTCAGGATGGCCTAGTGCATTTCCTGTGTGATTTGTGGAGCGCATGGATGCACTCAGCATTCCTAACGCAACGCGAATGGGCGTGCCGGCAAACTCTGCCAAACAAGGAGGTTTTTTGTGACTGCAGAATTCAACATAGTAGGACTCTGCATACTCCGCCCACCCCAACTTTAGAGAAACAGTTCTTAACCTTCTGACTTCTGTGGACCCCCACTGAATTACTAGTGGAAGCCAGGGGCCCCTGCCTAAACAATTTCTTGGAAATGAACCTAAAAACAAATTACACCAAACTACAGAAACAAGTATACGTCACATAAACAAATTATGAAATTCTCTCTTTAATTCACAAACAAAAATAAAAATATGATTTTTATTGGAAGGTTTGAGATTTTTGGAATGCTCCACCCTATCATTTTGTATTTTTTGCCTGTAATGTATTCTTGATTTTTGTCAGAGCATGTTAGTGCTTCAATTGAGACAACTCAGCATTCATGCTACTATTTGACATACTTGTGCTGCTCCAACGAATCAAGCTAAGGATATCAACTTAATTTTTAGCCTTCAGTTTCAAATTTCTTCATATTTACAGAGCATTTTAAAATTTAAAATTTTCAATTTAGCTTTGTTATGTGTACATATGTTATCACTCCAATGCCAGCTTTAGCACTAGATAGTACCTGGTTCTGCAATCTTTGTTAACACCTGTACAATGACATTATTTTCCATGGGTTTCCTCACTACCACCCTCTAATGGTGCCATTCATCTCATTATAGCCCCTCTTTCATATTCATTGAATTTTTTATAGCACTACTCCTACAATATACAGTGTTTATATCACACACACATTTTACAAAGACAATCATTCATACAAGTAATCAGTGTACAGGAAATGTGGGGTACAGGATGTATGAGTTTCTTACCATCATACTGGTAGGCAATCAATCAATCAATCAATCATATAATTTATAAAGGGCACTACATACCTGCGAGGGTCTCAAGGTGCTGGGGGAGGAAAGGGTGCTGCTACTGTTTGAAGAGCCAGGTCTTGAGGAGTCTTCTGTAGGTCAGTAGGTCTTGGGTCTGCTGTAGATGGGTGGGGAGGGTGTTCCAGGTCTTGGTGGCGAGGTGGGCGAAAGATCTACTGGGGGGCGGTCATTCTTTGGATGCGGGGGACTGTGGCGAGGGCGAGGCTAGCGGAACGGAGCTGGCGTGAGGAGGTGTAGAAGCTGAGTCGTTTGTTGAGGTATGCTGGTCTGGTGTTGTGGAGTGCTTTGTGTGTGTGGATGAGGAGCTTGAAGGTTATCCTCTTGTTGACGGGGAGCCAGCGCAGGTCTCTCAGGTGCGGTGTGATATAGCTGCAGCGGGGGGTGTCAAGGATCAGACGTGCAGAGGCGTTCTGGATGTGTTGCAGCCGTCCCCGGAGTTTGGCCGAAGTTCCTGCGTAGATTGCGTTTCCGTAGTCTGACCTGCTGGTGACGAGGGCCTTGGTGACTGTTCTTCTTGTTTCGGTGGGGATCCACTTGAAGATCCTGCAGAGCATTCGGAGGTTGTTGAAGCAGGAGGAGGAGATGGCAATGACCTGCTTAGTCATGGAAAGGGTGGAGTCGAGGATGACCCCTAGGTTACATGCATGGTCGGTGAGTGTCAGGGTGGTTCCCAGTGTTGTCGGCCACCAAGAGTCATCCCATGTTGAAGGGGTGGTACCGAGATGAGGACCTCCGTCTTGTCTGAGATCAGCTTCAGTCGGCTGTTTCTCATCTATTCGGCGACGGCCTTCATTCCTTCGTGGAGGTTGGTTTTGGCGGTGTGACGGTCTTTGGTGAGGGAGAGGATCAGCTGGGTGTCGTTGGTGTAGGAGATGATGTTGAGGTCGTGCTGTCGGGCGACGTGGGTGAGGGATGCCATGTAGATGTTTAGCAGCGTCGGGCTGAGACTTGAGCCCTGGGGTACGCGTGCAGATGATCTCGGTGGCATTGGAGCAGAAGGGGGGAGGCGGACGCTCTGAGTTCTGCCGGAGAGGAAGGATGTGATCCAGTCCAGGGCCTTCTCTTGGATCCTGGCGTCGTGTAGGCGTGTTAGTAGTGTGCGGAGGCAGATTGTGTCAAAGGTGGATGAGGGCTGCTGTTTCTTCGTTGTCTAGCAGGGTCTTGATGTCATCGGTGGCAGTGATGAGGGTGGCTTCGGTGCTATGGTTGCTCGGAATGCGGACTGGGACAGGCCCAGGATGATGTTCTCCTTGAGGTAGCGGGTCAGTTGCTTGTGGACGGTTTTCTCCATGACCTTCGCCGGGAACAGGAGCAGGGAGATGGGTCGGAAGTTCTTGAAGTCCTTGCGGTCTGCCTTGGGTTTCTTCAGTAAGGCGTTGATCTCAGCATGCGGTCAGGTTTCCCGGGAAGGTAGCTGTCTCGAAGATGTTGATTGCCATCTGTAAATGGGGTGCGATGGCTGTGCTGGCTTTGTTGAAGATGTGGTGGGGGCATGGGTCGAACGGTGATGCGGAGTGAATGGTGTTCATGATCTTGCTGGTTTCCTTGTCGTTGATGCTGGTCCAGTAGAGCAGGCGGTTGGTGCAGGTGGTGGTCATGGGGCGGCGGTCTCAGTGGCTGTCGGGGTGGTCATGATGTTGAAGCTGTTGTGGATGGCGGCGATTTTGCCGTAGAAGAAGTTGGCCAGCGAGTCGCACCGGTCTTGCACAGGTGGGATGTCGTTGGTGTTGGAGCTGGGGTTGGAGAGTTCCTTCATGATGTTGAAGAGCTCATTGCTGTTGTGTGCATTGTTATCTAGACGGTCTTTGAATGAGGCCCTTTTGGTGGATTTGATGAGGTGAGGGTGTCTGCGGTGGCATTCTTGTGGGCAGCGTAGCTGTCCGGTTTTCATTCGCAGAGCCAGTTCATCTCCAATTTTTGGCATGTTCGTTTGGAGGACTGGAGGTCTTTGGTGAACCAGGTGGCTTTCTTGCTGGTCTGGCTGTTGGAGGGTGTCTTGAGCGGGGCGAGGGTGTTGGCGCAGTCATCAATCCACTGTTTGAGGTTGCGGGCGGCGGTGTCGGGGTTGGTGGGGTTGACGGGTGGGCTCTGGGTGAGGGTGGTGGTTAGCTGGTCTTCGGTGACTTTGTTCCAGCTGTGCCGAGGCATCTGTGGGGTGCAGTTGTGAGTGGTGGGCTTCCTGAAGGTGAAATGGATGCTTTGATAGTCGGTCCAGTGGGGTTCAGTGGTGCGGTTGAAGGAGACGTGGGGGCTTGCGGAGAAGATGGGGGTAAAGCATGTGGCTGGCGGCGTGGGTGGGTGTTGTCAAGAGCTGTCTGAGTCCGAGGTTGGTGAGGTTGTCGATCAGGGTGGTGGAGTTGGTTTCATTGTTGTTCTTGATGTGGAAGTTCAGGTCTCCGAGGAGGATGTAGTCTGTGGAGGCAAGGGCGTGTGTGCTGACGATGGAGTCGCTGAACTGTGTACGGGTTCCGGGGGGTCTGTAGACAAGGGTTCCTCTGAGGGTGGTATTGGGATCAGTGTTGATCTGGAAGTGCATTTGTTCGGCGGGGCTGAAGGTGTCCCAGGTGTTGGTCGAGACTCTGAGAGTGTACTTGTCGAAGATGGCGATTCCTCCGCTTACTTCGTTGGTACAGTCCCTGCGGGTGATCTTGTAGCCTTCCGGGATAGCTATGGCAATGTTGGGTGCTGAGGCGAGGTTCAGCCAGGTCTCCATCAGGAAGGCGACGTCTGGGGCGGTTGAGTCGAGATGATCCCAGTTCAACAGTTTGTGGGCAGTGAGGGTGTTGAGGAGGATGCATCTGAGGTAGTTGGGTTCTTTCCAGGGTGGAGGTGTGGCGGGGCGGATGCTGGTGAAGCTGCAGTTCTGGCAGGCGAATGGTCCTTAGGTGCGCTTCGGGGTGGCCCGGTAACTGGTGTGTTCTCGTCCGGGGTTTAGTGCGTGGAGTGTGCTGGCATCGTAGCGCAGTTTGGCGTCGTGGTGTTGGCAGGGTCCAGGGGTTCTGGCACTGGGCGCGGTCCAGGCGTGGACGGGCGCAGACGGGTTTGCCTTAGGCACGCCCACTGTGTGCGGCCGCCATGAGAAGGAGAGGTGGGAGGGAAGAGCAGCTGGGAGGGGGGAGCGGACGAATGGGAGTATTTATTTATTTATTTATTTATTTTTAAGATTTATAGAGCGCAACAGATACCACAAGTGGTGTCTCGGCGCTGAGTTAGCAGACAAAAAAGGCGGCACTCCCTGTAAATTATTGAGTAAATAGCCATGTCTTCAGTTTCTTTCTGAAAATCATCAAAGATGGGCTGCTTTTTATGTGGGTAGGCAAAGAGTTCCAGAGTTTAGATGCGGCCACAAGGAAGCGTCTGTCTCCCCATGTGACCGTTCTCACCCGTTGAATACATAGAGCCGCAGAAGAGGCTGATCTTAAGACTCTGTTAGGGACATATCTACACAGAGATTCCCTAAAAAACTCAGGTCCCAAGCTGTTTAATGCTTTGTAGGTTATGCATAAAGCTTTAAATTTAGTTCTCTTTCTGACCGGGAGCCAATGAAGTTGGTGTATAATGGGGGAAATGGAAGCAAACCTTGGGGTTTTGGTCAGAATTCGTGCGGCTGCGTTCTGTACCATTTGTAGTTTGTTAAAAACCTGCTCTTGGGCATTCAACAGAAGCCCATTACAATAGTCCACCTTGGACAACACCAAGGAGGACATGAGGGTTTTTCCAGCCGATAGAGGAAGGAATGGTAACAACTTTTTCACCTTACGAAGCGTAAAAAAGGATGAGGATACCACCGCGTTGGCGTGACTGGTAAAGTTTAACTTGTTATCAAACAACACTCCCAGATTTCTGACCTTCGGAACCGGGATATGTGGATTACCCATCTCCGAAGGCCACCAAGTTGGAGACCAAGATGGCTGTAGATCTCCAAACACCATTACCTCAGTCTTATCAGTGTTTAGTTTTAAGCAGTTCCTATCCATCCATTGACTAATTGCTCTCATGCCTGACTGGAAGTTAGCTGCGACCTCACTCCCGTTTTTTCTCACTGCCAGCACCAGTTGAGTGTCGTCTGCATACGAAGTCACTCCTATCCCAAAGGTTTTGATGACCCTCGCCAAGTCTGACACATAGATTTTAAAGAGTGTCGGACTTAGCGAGGATCCCTGGGGGACTCCGCAGGGCAACATAAAGGTCGGCGAATAGAAACTTCCCATCTTTACCGAATGCTCCCTGTTCGACAGAAAAGAAGCCAGGAGTTCGACAGCTTTGCCCTGTATGCCCATGGCGGTGACACGGTCGATCAGAGTGTTATGATCGACCGTGTCAAAGGCCGCTGAGAGATCCAGCAGAATCAGGACTGCCGTGCCACCCTGGTCCATGATCTGTCTGATCTCCTCAGAGGCCTTTATAAGCGCTGTCTCCGTGCCATGGCCTCCTCTGAACCCAAACTGGGTGTTGTCAAGCATGTTGTTCTGGTCAATGTAGCTCGCTAGCTGTTTATTTATTACCTTTTCAAGTATTTTGGCAGGGAAAGGCAACGCTGCTATCGGACGATAGCTTTTTAGTTCTGAGGTATCAAGAGTAGGTTTCTTCAAAAGTGGCTTTATTATAGCTGATTTCCAGCTTTGAGGGTAATTCCCTGATTTGCAGGTAGTATTAAAATATTTTCCAATATTGGGGCCACCACGTCGATGGATGATTTTATAATGGCCGGTGGACAAGGGTCCAGAGGAGAACCCGACATGGTGGCTTTAATGAGATCCTTTATTTCTAGCTGAGATGGAGGGTTAAATTCAACCAAAGAGGGAGTAGTGGGCGATATGTTGTTCAGTGAGCTCGGGGGTTCCACTTCTGTAATGTTATTAAATTTGTCAAAGATTTCAGTGACCTTAGTCCTGAAAAAATCTGCCATTTTGTCACAGAATTTATATTTTTTTTTTTAAACGTTTTTTATTGATTTTATAAACACAAACAACTTGCAAGGAACAAGGAACAGGAGAAGACATCATTACAAATAACGTTGCACTGTGTGGTGTGTGAGCGGGAAAGGTCAATCATTGAGCAAGAGGGTTCTTCAAACAAAGAGTCTCGTGTGGGGGAGCATGTCACAGAATTCTTGATTTGTATCTAAGGTTGTGGGAGTTGGAGTATTTGATAATATTGCCACTACCTGGTATAGTTGTTTGCTGGAGTTCTGGGCCAACTCTATTTGTTCGCAGAAGTATCTGCTTTTTTCCGTTCTTAATGTCTTTCGATAGCCTGACCATGCTCGTTTATATCTTTCTTTATCATTGTTGTCATAGCTGACTCGCCAGCATCTTTCAAGATTGCGGCATTTCTGCCTCTCCAGTCTTAAAGATTCTGAGAACCAAGGGGCCGATGGTGTAACGCGATTCGGGCGCAATTTCTTTAAGGGCGCTACTTGGTTAATAGTGTCTGTGAGCCATTGATTGTAATTATTGACTGCTAGATGAGAATCTGACACTATAAGTGGTTTGTTGTTTTCAAGCTTCTCAGCTAAAGCTTTGGTATTTATGTTTTTCCAGTCCCTACATAGCCTATGATTACTTTTAGCCGTCTGTACATTTTTGTGTTGTTTAACGGGGATGTAGAAGACCACTACTGCATGGTCTGACCACACAACTGGGACAACCGTGGGGGGGGGGGGTGATAGCTGGATTGCTCGTAAATAGGCCATCAAGAATATGGCCTGCTGTATGCGTGGCTGAGGTGACTAGCTGATTTAGCCCAGCTGCCTTAAAATCATCAATGAGATTTGATGTATCTTTATCTGCTGTATTTTCCAAATGAAAATTAAAATCTCCGAGTACTGTAAAATCTGGGGCTACTAATGCCAGTTCCTGTAGCGTGCCTATCGATTGGAGAAAAGGCGTTCTGGCTGCCGGGGGACGGTATAGGAGAATACCATTAAACGTTTGAATAGGGGATAGAGTGATAGCAAAGCCTAATACTTCAGCAGAAATGTTGTCTGGTATTACTGTTTTCAATGCTAGCTCTAGCCGTAGGATTATAGCGAGGCCGCCCCCCTTTTTTCCCTGCGGTCTATCCTGTCTTACAATATAGTAGCCCTCTGGAATGGCTGCTACCAGGTCTGGGCCCGATGCCAGATCGGCCCATGTCTCTGTAACGAAGAGGATGTCAAGTTTGTGAGCCGAAATGAATTCGGACACGTCCTCTCTATGTTTGCACAATGATCTCGCATTCACGAGTGCACATTTGATAGTTTTTGCCTCTTTAGCAAGCCTTTCAGGGGCAGATGAGTTTTGTGTGTTTGTACGCATAAATTTATACTTACAGCAGGGGCAGATAGCATGGGATAAGTTGGAGTGTGTATCTAAACTAAGATGTGGGCAATTTTTCAGTCCCAGTGTATTTTTTATATCTAACAGATCCGATTTGGTATATTTTAAAAACTTACTAGTTAAGAATAATGTCGGGCCAGTATTCAGGGCACTTGGCACGCCCTGGGCGCAGACTGGCACCCCTTAGGCGCGGCTTCGGCGCGCTGAAGGCGCGCCCGCTGCGCTCGACCGCTGCGCTTGGTGAAGCGCATTATAATGACGGAGCGAGGCCCCGCCTCCAACTCGAACGCTAACTCGTTCGGTTGAAGCGGGAGCCTGCAAGCTGAGTATCGGCCCTTGCCCGCCACTCAAACGGCACACACCGCGGTGGATCGGTGCAAGGTAACACAGCGAAAATTACACAGTGATAAAAACGATGCTTCGTGATTTTTTAAAATATTTCTAAAAAGATCTCTCTGTTAGGTACAATTCTCAGTAAAGTCAGGCAAATAGTATTTATATGCTGAATATCCAAGGCAGAGGAGGAGCCCCTCGCAATCTGCCGTTCACCAAGCGTTTACAATGGAGCTGCCACCACCCTGCTAATGCCCAGCGCTGGATTATGCAGCTGTTTAAATAATCCAGGCCCGCCTCCAACTCGAACGCTAACTCGTTCGGTTGAAGCGGGAGCCTGCAAGCTGAGTATCCGCCCTTGCCCGCCACTCAAACGGCACACGCCACGGTGGATCGGTGCAAGGTAACACAGAGAAAATTACACAGTGATAAAAACGATGCTTCGTGATTTTTTAAAATATTTCTAAAAAGATCTCTCTGTTAGGTACAATTCTCAGTAAAGTCAGGCAAATAGTATTTATATGCTGAATATCCAAGGCAGAGGAGGAGCCCCTCGCAATCTGCCGTTCACCAAGCGTTTACAATGGAGCTGCCACCACCCTGCTAACGCGGGAATGGCGGGAATGGCGAGGGAGACAGAAGGGAAACGGGCACAAGGGATAATGAGGGCAATGCAAGACAGCAAACAGAATAAAATACAATAATTAGGCAACTAAGAGGGCACAAAACAAGCACAATAAAAATGGGCAAAAGCAAGTACAGTAGAGTATAGGAGTAGAGTGGGGGGCGGGGACGCAGGGGACGCAGCGGCGGGAAGCGGGCCAGGCGAGGGAAACAGAGGGCAAAACAGGCACAAAGGATAACAAGGGCAATGCAAGACAACAAGCACAATAAAATACAATATTTAGGTAACTAAGATGGCACAAAACACGCACAATAATCAAAGTGCAGAGCAAGTACAGAAGCGGAAAAAAGCAAACCTAAGGCCCACCCCTGCCCACCAGGAATGAAGCACAGGTGGTAGCCTGCGGGTGGAGGCGGGCTTCAAACTATACAGCAGCTGTTCTGGAGCACGGGCGCAGTCTGGTGGAGCTTCGCTGCGTGGGGAGTGACCTGCCTGGAAGCAGGGTCAAGGGTCGTATTGAATGGTCTTGAGGCATTAAATCTTAAAGAGTGCTTGGCCTGGAGTAACACAGAGCCTGAATTTTAAATGTAACACAGTGGGTGTGGTTGGCTGCCCTAATAAAACCTTATTGTTACACAAAGGCACCCATTTTAGTGATACCCCAAAACCGGTCACAGGATGCTTGTTTCCGAACCAGGGAAGACCAGGTTTGGGAGTTCGAGCTGGACTGTTCCCATGGTGAGCATATGACTGGGTCCAAACTGGGGTGATGTGGGGAACAAAATAATGATGGATTAAAGCCTGATCTGTGACTGGGGGTAAGTGTTTGAAAATGTTCAACCCTCTCTCCAATATTTTATTTTGTGATGCTGCTATGTGCGCTCTAAGTGGCTAAGGGTATGCCCAGATGTGGGTCCCTTGTTCCCTGCACCACTGGATTTATTTATTTGGCAAATACTTGCTTTGCAAAATGATGTATTGCACACCAGATGGTATTGAAATTGAGAATCAAGAATGAAGACTTAGGGTCTTTTTTACAAGAAAGCAATGCAGCGTGGTGCTGAAAGCCATTTGGCTGCTCCATGCTGTATCACTTTCAAAGCACAGGGATGTGTCATATTTACAAAATATGACGTACCCCTGAGCTCTACCCTGACCTGGCGCACAATTAGCTGCCATGAGCCTATGTGGGCACTCTTGCACCATTGTGCAAGGGTACCTGGACTATGGGGATGATGCACCTAGAAAGAGGAAAAAAATAGGAGAACTTTTAGCATTTCTCCTCATTGCACCTCCTTGCATCTCCCCTGGGGATGCGTAGTGTAGTGTAGTTCCTATTTCACTTATAGGTTCTGTGCATTGGAATAATATACGCTGTAGTTTTTGCATAGGACTGAGGTCAGTATGCCTCTATCGAGTATATTAAACTTAATTACTTTGTGTGCCAGCTAACTCAGGGGTCACTAGAAACTTCTCGAATAAACAAGAAGGGAGTGTTTCACTTAGAATCGGAACAGTCTCAGAATTGTGGAAACAATAGATAACAGTTTTACTCAGTCAATCGTGCATGCTTAGTTTCTTTAGAGTTACATAGAAATAGATAGATGGGCGTTTCAATGAAAGGATTTATTGAACAGTCTTATTTCTCGTGCAAGAGATATGAGCTGTTACAATCGCAAGACAGTATGCAAAATATAATACGTACAGCGCAGGCAGTAAGAAGAAATAATACCGCAATAGCATGGTCTTTTAGCTATGAAATATATGTATAAACATACATAAATAACACAGGCATACATTTGTAAACTCTTCTGGTGCTTCTAAATAGTTCCACCCCAGGGTACCTAACCTAAGTGTAGTACAAGGTAAGAAATAGGTGATGTTTTCTATAGTAATGTAAGCTATAGTTTGTATTACATGTGTATGCCAAATGTCCCTCTGGGTTCCAGTCTGCTCCATACCTTAGAATGAGAGAGGTGGGAATCTCTTTCCGGATCTCAATCCCTAACTGACCACAAAGGGAGTTAGGACACTGGAAGCTGGTTTCTCTGCGAGAAGGATGACAGCGTCTGGTCAGTGCGTCAGGCGGGGACTCAAATTTCTTCTGAACTTGCCGTGGCGAGCCGTATCGAACTGTGTAGCCGAGCCGTGGTTTGCCATGGTAAGTGAAGGTATATTTATACCTGGAAGGTGTCCAGGAATGCTAGCATTGACGTCAAGTCGGCAGATGAAGACGTCATGAATGAACCCCTAAGGAATAGTTGTTCATGCATAATAAATGAGTTCTTGGAGAAATCAATAATCCAAGCAGGGAAAGTCCCAATGGCTTAAGGGTCTGGTTTCTAAGAAATCGTTGTGATGTGGGATGGACGAATGTAGGTGACGATGCCTGTATATGGATAGCATGGCTGATACCTAAATAAGGACTGGGATTCTATGCCTAAATAAGGGCAGGGATTCTATGCCTAAATAAGGGCAATGTGAGGTGTGCCTATAAAAGGTCATGATTCGGGAAACCTATGTACGGGTATCTAAATCGAAACACAACAGTAGGATTCTGACTCATACCCAGGTTTACAAAAGGTTGTAAATCTTGGAATGTGGCAGAATCTGTGGGTGTGGCTTGGGAACACCCACAACAACACCCATGACATGCCCTTTTCACGCAAAGTGCTGCATAAAAATGGGCCATATTTACAAGGCCACGAAAAGCCATGCAGGGTGGCTTTGCTTGGCCTTGTTAATATTGAGCACCACACTGCAATGCCAGTGCGTCAAAAAAAGTGGCAAATCAGTGTATCAAGGGGCTTGTAAATAAGCCCTGTTGTGTTTACTGTTGTGTTTACGATGAAGTCACAAGATTCAACAGTTTAGTTGCTGCCATTTCTTTTAGAAATGGATGTACCTCTGTTCTTAAGATATACTGTCAAAGATAAGGTATGGGATTTTACTGGTAATGAGATAGGGTTAATAAAAAAGTGCCAAACCAGTCAGAATTCAGGCCATACGCAATTCAGTTCTCACTAGGATTAAGCAATAGTCTTTCGAAAGAAGCAGCAGAAGTATGAAACCCATCATAGAAACAAACGATAGAAGAAGGTATTCTATGAGCAGTGCTTGGTAGTCCTTGCAACTCTCCATGGTTGGGCATTAAAAGCTGAATAAAGAATAGTGCATGAACTTAAGAAATGAAATGAAATGAAATAAAAAATTGCACTTGTATAGCGCGTAACTACTCGGAGGCCTCGCAGCGAAAGTAAACCAAATCTGTGGTAACGAATCCTGCTGTAGTATTTTTCAAGATCCTGCAGATGCAGAATGGTATACAGTTGTTGATATATGTATAATCACAAGGAATCCTACCAGAGGGGATGGGTTTCCCAAGAGATATGGGAGCACTCAGTGTTTGTTAAAATACCCCTCACACACCAAAAGGCCCCTTGGTGTCATGCTTCATCATCGGGGTCTTCGCACCCCTCTATCGGGATGCGGCGTGCTACGACCTACGACTACGCGGGAGCACTGATAAATGGCTATGTGTGGTGTGTGTGGTGCACGTGATAAAGCAAATAATGTGAGTGGTGGTAGATAGTGACTGGTTAAAAAGTACCTGGCTCGTAGGTGAAAAGAAAACATTTTTTATTCAAGACCTCGGGCTGGCACTATTAAAAGAAGTGAAGTGCGAGGTAACCTCTGTCGTGATAATGGACAGTACCTCATGTGTGCGTCGACATGTTTCGGAGCAAACGCTCCTTCTTCAGGACGGGAGCACAACTTCCCCACCTTACTCACGTTTTACTAATCAGTAACTAAAAAATTAATGTTAGTTAACAAAAAGTGATAATTCTTAAGTGATAAAAAGGCTATAATGTGCCTACAGCGGTTTTTGGCTCAGGATGCATGCAATTGCATGACCTGAAAAAGAAAAAACAAAAACAAAAATGAAAATGGTCTCCCAAGTTGTGGGTAGTTCTACAGGTGCAATCACCTGGAACAAACCATATAGCACAGTTTGCCCTGTAAAAGAAAAGACTTACAAAACATACACTACATGAAACACACAAGATTGTCTGAATAAAATATCAGGGAAATGTAGGTCATACTTAATAGATATGGTTTGCTTGCTTCATGAGCTCACACTGGCGTCAGGGGGTTAATTTGCTATTTTGAGCAATCTAAGTGGAGAGATACAAGGAGTAAATGAAAGATGAACAGAAGGAGTTGATAATCAGTTCTTACTCACTTGTGATTGACATATGCCACGCATTCTTATCCTTTCCTCTGCATGAAGATAGTCAATATCTTTTCACATTGCAGTTCCAAACTAAAATCGTCATTTAGTATTCAATGCCACAGGAGTAAACTGAAAGTCTTTTGATTTGTAGTCAGATCCTAAAGAAAGATTTGGAAAATTTACAGCTGTCCTGTAACTCATTGCTGGTCCAGGACATTGATGACCTGTCTATGGAATCACAGACAAAGGAAGACTGTAAGCTGGATACGATTTTACTTTTGAATCATCTTGCTTACAATAGTCACATGGTTTACTTACAAAGATACAGTAGTGTAAAAAATAAGTGGTTTATCTTAGTCCTCATATTGGAAAAAGGAGGAAGGAAAGTCGCAAAATAATTAATTTCTGCAATCCTGAAGATGAATCCTCTAACCTCCAACAGGGATGTAGGGATGTTCCTGCAACTGGTTGGCTATTGTCGTCAGTGGATTCCAAAATGTTCTCTTTCTGCGAAGCCTTAAATAAGGCTCACTCACAGTGATATCACTTTTTGCTTGAAAAACAGTGAGTTACTTTTCATAATTGGAAAGACTGCATGCCTGTTTGCTAACTGGAGATTATTTCCTTTCATCTCCTATGGACCAAGCATGAGAGTGGTACCAAGCTGTGAATACTTACTGAATACGGAGGGAATTTTAATTTGTTTGGTTGCAGTTGGCCCAGTGCAGTGAAAATTACTAATTAAATATATACAGGAAAGTGAGGTGAAGATAGTGGTAGAAAGGGTAATGTGTTAGGGATTGCAGTATATTTTTGCCTAAAAGAGAGAGCACACCCTAAGTAATGTACTTGTTGGCTGTTGGAAGCATGTTTTAAGGCTGCAGCCATATTTCCCTCATGCATGAGACTCTCTCGCTCTCTGCTTGCAGCAGCTTGAGTACTTCAACCAGCAGAAGGACATTCTGCTTGCAGCAAATCAAGCACTTCAACTGGCTGAAGGGTATTTTGCTAGCGGCAGCTTGGGTGCTACAGCCAAAGCTGAATTTGCTATGCCAAGTCTCTCGAGGCAGCTCAGTGCTTCAACCGGTTCGGGGTTGAAGCCGTGAGTGAAGCTCGGCAGCCAGAGTTCAATCAATTAATTAATCAATCAATCAAAGGATTCATAGTGCGCATTACTCACCTGTGAGGGTCTCAAGACACTGGGGGGAGTGGGGTGCAGGCAGCTTGGTGGTCATCCAAACAACAAGCTCATGAGGTCCTTAATGAATAGGTACAGTGTCGGGCATCATCTGATGCTGAAGGGGAGTTCATTCCAGGTCTTTGCTGCGATGTAGGAGACGGATCTGCTACTTCTTCTGGTCCTGTAGATGAGGGAAACCTTGGCTAGGGCTAGGTCGGCAGAGCAGAGGTTTCTCTTGGGGGAGTGGAAGGAGATTCTTTCATTGAGGTATTGGGGTCCTAACTATGGAGGACTTTGTAGGTGTAAGTGAGAAGTTTGAAGGTTATTCTTTTATTGACAAGAAGCCACAGGAGGTTGCTGGTGATGTGGTCATGTCATGGGATGCTGAGGACGAGTCTGGCTGCAGTGTTCCGGACAGTTTGTAGTTTGCAAAGGATTGTTTTGTTGATTCCAGCGTATAGCACTTTTCCATAGTCCAGTCTGCTGATGATGATTGAGTGGGTGACGGTCTTCTTGGAGTCGGGAGCATTGAAGGTCTTGAAGAGAATGCGGAGGGTGTGGAAGCATGTGGAGGACACAACCTTGATCTGGCGGTTCATGGACAGTGAGGATTTGAGTATGAGTCGAGGCTGTGGGCATGGTCTGTAGGGGTGGGTGGGTTTTCTGTGGGTAGGGGGCCAGCAGGTGTTGTCCCATGTGGAGGGGTGGACCTGAGTATGAGGACTTTCTTTTTCTCTGAGTTGAGCTGCAGGCAGCTTCTGCTCATCCAGGAAGCAACGTCCTTCATTCCTTCTTGGATGCTGATGTCAGGTTCCTTCAAAGGAAATATTTGCCATCGTACAGAGCTTCCTTAACCCTAGTGCAGAGCGGATGGATCTGCCCGCTTCGGCAGAATGGTGTGAGCAATTGTCAGATTTTTTTATCAACAAAATCTAAGCTATACAGGATTCTTTAGGGTCAGACTGTATTGGCCAGGATGTTGCCGACACCCCAAGTCTACCTGGTCCCCCTCTGCCTGCTCCCACACTAACAGCTTTCCTACATATTACTTTGAAGGACTCTTTATCTATTCTTTCATCCCTCAAATCCGGATCTCCCTCTGATCCGTGCTTCGCTCGGCTGCTTGCCGAGGTTGCCGAGGTAGTTAATCCAGAGGTCAATAGTATTTTAAATCTATCACTCCAGACTGGCATTGTTCCCAAGGCCTGGAAGGAGGCTAAACTTATACCACTTCTGAAAAAGCCTTCTTCAGACCCTAATATACCTGCCAGCTATCGTCCTATCTCTCTTTTGCCGGCGGTGGCCAAGGTATGTGAGAAAGCAGTTTTTAGGCAGCTATCCACTTTTGTTGAGTCATCAGGTGCGCTTCATCCTGCTCAATCTGGCTTTAGAGCCTCATATAGCACCGAGACCGCACTTGTGGAAATATCAGAAGCCATAAGAGAGTGTTTGGATGGGGGCGGCAGAACGGCCATGATTTTATTAGACCTCTCTGCCGCCTTCGACGCGGTACCCCACCAACTACTCCTTTCTAGGCTCTCTCACATTGGCGTGTCTGGTCAGGCTTGGAAGTGGCTCAAATCCTTCCTGGCTGACCGTTCTCAGCAGGTCTGTATGCCTCCTTTTTCTTCCACCTCCCGGTTAGTGGCTACTGTAGTTCCGCAGGGTTCGACTTTAAGCCCCTTGCTGTTTAATGTTTATGTTACCCCTTTGATTTTTCTTGATGAGGAGCTGGGTGCAAAAGTCATTGCTTATGCTGATGACACTCAGCTCCTCTTTACCTGGAGGGAAGATGAAATATCTTCTTCAGCAGCCCAGTGCTGCCTGGCAGCGGTCTTCGGTTGGCTGGCCGGGCACAACTAAAGTGCAACGAGGGTAAGTCGGAGGTTCTCCTTTATGGCCCTTTTCTAGCCGTTCTTTAATGAGACTCTGTGGCCCCCAGAGTACCCCCAGCCTGTGTCATCCTGCGTTCCTGTTAAAAACCTGGGGATCTGGTTTGAGGAGAACCGTAGATTTACTGCTCAAATAAAGCGACTGGCTGGGGTATGCTTTGGTATTTTAAAATCTCTCAGGAAATTTTTTCCTCTGCTACCCCAATCTGCCAGGTAAATGGTCACTCGGGCACTTATTCTGTCCCGTATTGACTACGCCAACGGCTTGTACGTTGGACTCCCGGGTTATCAGTCAAAGAAACTGCAAGTAATTCAGAATGCAGCAGCCAGGGTTTTGTTGCAAATCCCTGGGCGCGCTAGCATGAAGCAACATCTGC
Organism: Lissotriton helveticus; assembly: GCF_964261635.1. Lineage (NCBI taxonomy): Eukaryota > Metazoa > Chordata > Amphibia > Caudata > Salamandridae > Lissotriton > Lissotriton helveticus. The sequence continues at coordinate 1,790,462,831 of NC_136061.1, forward strand.
GAGACCTGCACTGGTTGCCTGTTGTCCACCGGATCCAGTTTAAGGCCCTTACGCTGGCCCACAGAGCCTTACATGGTCTCGGCCCGGTTTACCTCCAGAGGCGTTTTTTCTTCTATACGCCTCGTAGAAACATTCGTTCCACCACTCTGCACCTGGTCACCATCCCCCGCTTTCACAGGGTTCGGTTAGGGGGTAGTTCCCTCTCTGTTAAGGCTGCGGAGGCCAGGAATGCTCTGCCCCTGGAGCTGCGTAACATCCAAGAGACTACTTCATTTAGGAAACAGCTGAAGACTTTCCTTTTTAACCTTCCCTCCTAAATTTACTGCTCGTTGTTATGGTTCACCCCCGCGCCGGGACACTCTTGAGTATCCGTGCGCGTTATAAATGTCTAATAACATAACATAACATAACTTGTTGAGGAAGAGGCTGAGCTGGGTATCGTCAGCGTATGATACTATGATGAGTCTGTGTTTTCTGATAATGGTTGCGAAGGAAGCCATGTAGAAGTTGAAGAGAGTGTGGCTGAGGGAGGATCCTTGGGGTACTCCGCCTCTGATCTCTGTGGGTTCAGAGAGGAATGGCAGGGGTATTATTCTTTGTGTTCTGCCCGGGAGAAGAGATTGAATCCAGTCAAAGGCAGTTCCCTGGATACTGGCATCATGGGGTATGGCAGCTAATGTGCGGTGGGGGACGGTGTCAAAGGCTGCTGAGAGGTCTAGTTGTATGAGGGCCGTAGTGTGACCTTGATCGAGGAGGGTACGGAAGTCTTCAGTGGCAGCTATGAGGGCGGTCGCGGTGATGTGGTTGCTGCAGAATCTGGATTGAGAGGAGTCGAGAATATTGTTGGTTTCCATGAAGTGAGTTAGCTGGGTATTGACGACTTTCTCTATTACTTTGGTGGCGAAGGGGAGAGGAGAGACAAGCCTGTAGTTCTTGAGGTCAGTTGGGTCAGCAGAGGGCTTCTTGAGGAGGGGTTTGACTTCGGCACATTTCCAGTTGTTAGGGAACGTTGCTGTTTTGAGGGCGCAGTTGATTGTCCATCGTAGTTCTGCTGTGATGGAGGTGGAAGCCCGGTGGAAGATGTGCGGGGGGCATGGGTCAGTGGGTGCTCTGAAGTGGATGCTTTTCGTGGTCTTTGCAGTGTCTATTGTGGTGATAGGGGGCAAGGTGAGGAGGGTCCGCCGAGTGGCATGACTGGTAGTGGGTGTGGGGTTGGTCCTGTGGTCTTGGTCATCGAAGTTGTCATAGAGCATCCTGATTTTGTGGTAGAAGAAGTAGCTGAGTTTGTTGCAGAGGTTTTGGGAGGGAGGGAAGTTGGAATGGGGTCTGGTGAATTTTCATATGATGGTGAAAATTTCCTTGGAGTTGTGGTGAGATGGAGAGGATTCTGTCCTGAATGAAGTTTCTCTTAGTTGAATTGATGAGATGGTGGTGTGCGGCGGTGGCGTCCTTGGCGGCGGTGTATGCTTCTGGGGTTTTGCGGTTTCTCCAAGCTTACTCCAGTTGTCGGCATAAGTGATTGAATTCTCAAAGGTTTGTGGTGAACAAGGTGGCATTTATGTTATGTCATCTGGTGGAGTTCTGGAGGGGGCACAAGAATGTTGGAGCAGTTGGTGATCCATAGGTGAAGGTTGTTTTTCTTCTGTGTTGGTGTCTGTCATGGTAGAGGGAGGAGTGCAGTTGAAGGCTCGTGGTGTGTCGTGGTGTCGGCCTTGTAGGAGGTGTGTGCTTCTTGGGTTTCGCTGTTTCTCCATGCTTTCTCCAGTCCTCGGCACAAGCGCTTGGATTCTCTAAGGTCTGTAGTGAACCAGGTGGCTTTTGTGTTCTGTTGTCTGGTAGAGTTCAAGAGATGGGCACGAGAGTGTTGCCGCAGTTGGCAATCCATTGGTGAAGCCCGTTTGCGCCTGTTGTAGTAGTGGGAGGAGAGCAGCTGACCTGAGGCGAGTGTTCCGCGGAGTGTCATTTTGCCGTTGGGCTGGATCTGGAAGTTGATGTGTTCAATGGGGGCGAGGTGTTGTCTGAGTTGGAGGTTGTCAGTCAGAGGGAGCTTTTGTGAACGATGATGAGGCCACCTCCGGGGTTGTTGGGGAGGTCTTTCATCAGGATCTTGTAACCGTTGGAGATGGGAGTTGCGATGTTGGGAGAGGAGCTGGCATGCAGGGAGCACAAATTGAGTAGGATGCAGCTCAGGGGTTTGTGTACGCTGGTGTCCAGTGTGTTGGGGGTGGCTGTCTGGCTCCGGAGGTGGGTGAAGGTGCAGCCGCAGTGTCAGCAGGAGCATGGCCCTTGGGAGTTTGTTTGGTGTGGAGAGCTGGCTATTGTCATTGTGTCTAGGGTTGAGTGCGTAGAGAGTGCTGGGGTCATGGCAGCAGGGGGTCAGGCAACCAGACTTCATGGCGTTGGTTGTGGTTGTGTTGTGTACAGACGCAGATGGGCTGGCCTGTGGCGCACCTTTGGCTGCCATTAAATAAGGGTTGGGGGAGGGAGAGCAGCAGGGAGGCAGGAGTGGGAACACTCTGGTGGGGGCCGTGGGGTCAGTAGATGCGGGTAGAAGGCAAAAGGCAAGAAAAAACAGAGGCAAGCAGAGAAATAGACAAAAAGGCAAATACATAAAACAAAACAGAAAAAGACAGAATAAACAGCAAACAGAAACAGACAGAAAAAGGCTGACAGAGCAGACCAACAGAAGAGCAGGCTCTTCCACTGAGCCACCAGAGATGAGGGGCAGGCAGGAGGAGCTAACCTTGTGTGTCTGAGATCTTTTAATTGTGCTTACTGACATACCAGCATTGGAAGTAAAGTAATGAGCCAGCATTCTTAACAGAATTATTAAATAAATATAAAGACCCAATTACCACATGACGTGCAAGCATTTGTACTAAGCCAGCACTTCTATATATAAACATTTTACGTTCTTAAGACTCTGCCATTCAAAAAAGTGGCGCTGGATATTTATTTTCAGTATGAATTATCTTTTATGAGGTGGTGATGAATGCTAATACTAAATTCAGTCATTTACATAGAAGAAGGACTTCTGCTGAAAATGGTAGTAAGACTTGCTTTTGCACAGCTAAAAGAAAGACTATGGGGCACATGCATCAAGCATTTTACCGGTTGCAAACAGGCTGATTCACAGAATTGACTCGTTTGCGACCGGTAAAATGCCTTTTCAAATGAATCAAAGGCATTGCGTTATCAAAATAGGTAATCACAATTTTTGCGATTACCTAGTTTGCCAATGCACTTAGGGAATCACAATTGGTGATTCCCTGAATGCAATGCATGTAGCATTTCTAAAATGCGACTTTGCATTTAAGAATCGCAAATTACCATCAATTTCAAGTTGATTGTAATTTGTGAATCCTTTAAAAAATGCACAAAAGTAAATTTTTCAAAATGCCATGTGGCGCACATACATGCCCCTAGGGTTACCTGAAAGTGGCATTGGAGCTGGGTTGGATCCAGCCCGCTGACCCTTTAAGCAAAAGTCTCAGACAGCGCTTTTATCACACTAAGTACAAAGCACTCTTGCCTTGAAGAAAATCTTTATCAGGCTAATCTCGTCCACTTTGTACTGAGCCACAAAATTTGTTGCTGCACTACGCACTTTAACCTGCACTCAATCGTCAAGTCGTTGTTGCACTACGCACCTTAACCTGCACTCAATCGTCTCCCTCACTTTGCTGTTAAGACTCTGACCAGGGAGGTTATCCTACTTTCTGAAATGCTGTTAAATTACTGCTCACAAAAAAAATGAAGAAACTGGACTGTGGCCCACCAAGGCTGGGGGACTTGATCTCTTTGCAATTTTTTACTGTGCTCTCAATTGTGCTACTAGCCTTTTAAATTGAAGTTTTAAAGTTTTATAAGAGATGGTTGTTTTGTAAAGGTTTTAACTAACTGTACAATAAATATATGACCTACTTACTTACTAACCTAGGGCATGTGTGTGTGCCACATTTGCACACGTACCTTGTTTGGAGATGCATAAAGGCCGCCGAGCCCCCTTGCAATAGCATTTGCAATTTGCAATTACCAATTTGGTAATCGCAAATTGTGAATGCATTACCATTCATTCCCATTCACCAAATGGGCCCATAGGAATGAATTGGAATGCATTCCCTAACAGTGAATCACAATTTGCGATTCGCTATTAGGAAATGTTAAGGATTCGCAAAAATATTTGCGAATCCTTCATGCATAGGCATTTGCGATTACCAAATAGCGAATCCTTAAAATTCGCTATTTGGTAATCGCAAAGGATTACCTTGATGCATGTGCCTCTAGGATAGGAATCTGCTCACTATTAGTATTTTAAATAATTATTTAAGATATTTTTTAAATTGTTATAATAATTTGTTATTTTAATTCTCTTGCAAATATGTCAGAACAAAATATTGGTGCCCAACCCAGTTTCCAGGCAGTACCTGGAGAGCTGATTATCCCATGGAAGAGGTGGATAAAAATTGTTTTTCACATATATGTTGGCCATATGTAGCGAAAACTATGGTCTGCTGAAGAAACAAGACATATTACTACATCACATAGGTGTGGAAGGGAGAAGGATTTATGATGATCTTCCAGAGGCTTCACTGGGCAACCAATGAATCTGCATGAGATGTCACTGCAAATGTTGGAGAAACATTTTACACCCAAACTGAGTGGTTTTCGAGAGACATAAATTCTTTTGGCATGCACAGGGGAAAGATGAGGATATAATCAGTTATGTCACTGTTTTACGAGGGCTGGCAGTGTACTGTGAGTTTCAGAATTTGATTGAATCTCTAATCCGTGATCAAATTGTTAGGTGTACAAATAATAGGAAAGTGAAATAAAAAACTGGTATCTATTGATCCCACACTAGAGGAATCCATTCTGATTACAAGGAATATGGAACACACTGCTGTGTAGGTGAAGGAAATTGATGTGAGAAACTGTGGTTGAAGTAAAGGAGGTAAAATTGGAGAAACTATTCATGATTGTGGAATCTGGCAGTGGTAAATTTGAATAAAGAAGGAGAATAACTTGTTGCCAATGTGGTTGTTCTGGGCACATTGCTTCCAATTTTTTGTGTGGGGCAAGGAATGTGACATGTGGGTCCGGTGTAAGTAAAGGACATCTGGCCGATCACAGGGAAGGATGCAGGACCCAAGTGTAAATATGGTAGAGGATGTGGGTGAAATTCAGGAGGAAATAATATTAACTATAAATGAGATTTAGAATTTTATTCAGTAAGAAGGTGACGGTACCCAAGGTAGGGGTGAAACTAAGGAAAGTTCTGGAAAATTATAGAAGTCTCATTGCAGGATAACCATGGGGACCGTGAAAGTTAAAGTATTGGTAGACTCATGGAGTCTGTTTACATTGATCAATAAGGAAACTTATGAAAGTGATCTCAAAGCACAGATTATCAATTTGCAACAAGCAGATGTTAAAGCAGTGTGGATAAGGTGGCAAAAGGATCAACATTTTAGAAATTAAATGGGATGGATATTTTCTTTAAGGAGAGTGGCCTGCATGGGAGAGTGTATATAAAGGAGGAGGGTTTGAATGTTTCGTGCTGGCACCACCAAAACGATTTGAACATTAGTCTTGATCCAAATGCAGAGGAACCAGTTATGACAATTGAATCTGTGAATGAGAATGATGTGCCAGAACATGATGTTGTCTTAGAGTGGGGTAAGAGATGAGTGCAAACATTTCCATTTGTGTTTACTGACAAGTTACGTATGCTGAAGAAATGTAAAGGACAAATGCAGTGCCTACTATACAAAAAGTAAGACCAATACCATTTTTGATGAGGGAGCCTCTTAAGCAAGAATTGGATAAGTTGTTGGAAGGAACGATTATAGAGCCTAAAAAGTATTCTGAATGGCTTGCACCATTGCTGTTGCTCCGAATGAATCAATAAGATCCGTCATTGTATTGAAATAAGATGTCTGGATAGAAATATGTGGGAGGACCGACAACTATTGCCCAATATTGCAGAAATGTTAAATATGATGGGAAGGGTCAATTTGTTCAGTGTTTTGTGCATGTCAAGGGCATACCACCAAGGAAATTTACATCTGGAATCCAGACCTTTGACATTATTGGTCACACCTCTAGGGGCCTATCGGTATTGACGGATGCCATTTGGTTTAGCATTAACCTCTGCAGGTTCTCAGAGTATCATACAAAACATTATCCAGGGAATTTAGAAAATATTGTGTTTCCAAGATGACATGATGGTGTTGGGAAGTCATTGGACGAATACAATGAGTTGTTGGATAAAGTTCTGCTGAGAATTGGGAATTATGTTTTAACCATAAAAAAAGATAAATGCCAAATAAGAAGAGAACACGTGATCTATTTAAGGGCATGAGATATCTCTGAGAGGGATAAGACCGAAAAGAAGCATTGTGAAGACAGTTCAGGATTCTCCAGAACCTGGTGATAAGGAACAATTGAAGTAATTTCTGGGTCTAGAATTTCTGTTCTATATTTGTCTCTAATTTTGTTGACGTAGGGGAGCCCATGAGAGTATTGCTAAAAAAAGGTGTGGTGTTTGAGTGGGGAGTGGAGTGTAAGAATGCATTCAACAAAATCAGATGGTCCCTTGCTCATGCGCAGACATTTGGTAACTTTGATGTTAAGAGAAAAACCAATGTGACAACGGATGCCAGTAGTGTGGATCTTGGTGCAGTGTTGGCTCAAAGGGTGGATGATGAAGAAAGGATAATTGGATTTGCATCACAATTTCTGCAGGGGATGGAACAGTCGTAATCTGCCACCACAAATGAGGCATTGGCTTCTGGTTGGGGGTAAACCACTTCAGGTATTACTTGTAGGGATTGCATTTTGTGCCTCAAGTGGATCATACGCCTTTATTGCATATTTTCAAATGTGGCTGAGGTTTAGAAAGTAGTGTAACACCTTGGATTTGAAGGTGTAGAGGCCTGTGATTGACTTGAACTTTGTGATAGAATCTGTCAGAGGGAAAATAAATATAACAGCTGACGTTTTGTCACACATGCCTGTGCAGGAGGGAGAGGATGTTTCTTTCACTGATGGAGTTGAGTCTGTGACAATTTCTGTTGATGGGTATTGAAAGCAAGGTTGGAAAAATTCTATGTGAGGGTCATCAGGGGAGAAAAAACCTTACAAAGGGGAAATTGAGGCAATCCTTTTGCTGGCCAGGAAGGATAAAGAGGTAGAGGTGGCAGTAGGTGATTGCTATGCCTGTAGCAATAGTGACAATGGTAGGGTGGTTAGATAACCACCTTTAGGGTGCATACAACTTCCAACTGGGCCATGGGAGAAACTAGCAGTAGATTGTTTGCGACCTGTGCAAAAATTGGGTATGTGAAATTGTTTTTTGCAGTCCTTGTGGATTACCATTTTAAATGGTTGGTGGTCAGGTCCATGGAACAAATCACGACTAACTATGTAATGGAATTCTTGAAATAAATATTTTGAAAGAGGGGATTGATGGAGCATAAATGAAATCATGCATCCATATTGACTAATTCCTACCTGTAGAAATGATTTACAACACCTTTTTAATGGATGAGACAAAATAAAGAGATGTTTGCTTACTGAAAAGAAATGTCATTTGCAAACTCATGTTTAACTACTGTATCGTAAAAGCATGCAGAATGTTAGAATATATGATGTATGTAGCAAGGAGAAACGATGCTAAATCATTTATGTGTTTTTAGAAGAGAAAATGAAAAACAAACTGTAGGCTCTAGAAAACTTCCATAGACGAATAACAATGAGCATTGAATAATGTATTTTCTTCAACTGCACTAGATACATTTTCTGGTAGCTTTCCAATGGTTTAGTATTGACTGATTAAACTGGGATGTAAGGGGGGTGTTGATGTGTAGATTCCTCTTAGTTTAAGGTTCAGTGAATCTCTTTTACGAAATTATAATTTTGATGATGCAGAGACAACCAGACCAGCTAATGAAAGTATAGATAGGATTGTGGAATTGTGATCACAGCACTGTCATGTCCTTTGTTTTGTGAGAATTAGTATAGATGTGTTGTCTTGAATTTGAGAACAGGTCCAACGTGGCATACAATGAGTAAGTTTGTCTGCAGTTTCAAGGGTGCTGTGTGTGAGATGTCATCGCCTGTACCACCAGTAAAGGGAAACTTTGTAAGAGTGTGACAATTTAAGATCGCTCTGATTTTTCCTAGAGTGCACGAGGAGGAATCCTAAAGATGTTCATTAAGTGAAATCGCACTGAACAAGGTTTTACGGAGTATGACAATCTGTAATTTCTTTATGTGGAGCAGACAAGAGTTGTATTATGTTTCATGGATGTGTTGTGTTAAAATGTGTTGAAAAAGAAGAAAACTGAAATTGTAAAGGGAGGGTCAGTGCTTTGATTAGTTCAATTGATGTCAGAAAAGTGCTGTGCTGCGATAGGACAGTTGGTGTAGTGCTGCGCTGAGATTGGTCTTTGAGATCGCGCAGTGATTGGAAGCTTGAACGATAATATGGAAGTAAGCTTTCCTGAAATAAGATTGATTTGAATTGAAAAGGGGATATCATGAACTTCTTTAAACGATTAAGAGCTTTGATATGTAGAGATGAGCCTATTACTACTAGGGAGGGAGTTCCTGTGGCTCCAGAAGGGACGCCAGCTTTGTATATGTCAGGGAGAGAGGATATCATACTTGTACTTGGTTGAGAAACTGGGTGAGGTATACCGAGAAGGATGGTCCTGTGGCTTTTCCACATTATGTAACTTTTAATGTACGAATTTTGGAAAATCTAAGGAGTCAAATAAATGACATGAAACTATTGCCTAGATCTATGCCATTTGGGGCCCTTAAAGAAAGGGAACATGTAGCTCATCAAAAATAAAATGAGAAATATCAGAATAGATATAAAAATTCCTTAAATCAATATGCAGAAGCTAAGTGGGATCCACAGAAGAAAATGTGGGGACACGATGTTACAGAGGGTGCTCGAGTATTTGAAAGTAAAGAAGGAGAAAAATGTAAAGAGAAAAAGAAACCTTTAGAGGACGCACAAGCCCAAGTTCTTACATTAACTGAAGAGGACACTGATGAAATAGATGATGAATTGTTGGGTGAGTTATTAATGAATAAACCACCACCTTATAACGAAGGGCAGACAAAATCAGGGACCAACCTATGTGTGGGAATGGCACCAGATGCACCACCTTTACCAAGTGGTTCAGGTCCTGGAAATCCATTTTTGTATGGTGGACAGACCCCTTCTGGAGTAGGATTTAATTGTGCTATGACTATTGTCCCAGATGCTTTATTCCTCCCTGTTACTCGAGGTCCAGTTGTTCATTTGTATCAATCCAGAAAGGGACCTTGGCAAGTACATGGAATGGCAATACCTACTAGATTGTCAGGAATGAAAATCATTACACAAGAACTAAATAGGGATCAAATAAATCAGAATGTAGCATATGCCAGGGGAGAATACTGAGACATGAGGAAATGGGATGGGAACTAGTGAGAGGACAATGTCTATGACATAAGGAATATCAGACTCGGACTATTACTTCTGAAAAAAATCCTGAAACACCAAGTAGAGACCCACAGGCTATGACAGGGAAGGTATTACAAATGAGGAAATTGGTGGGGAACCCTGAGAAGGAGACATGAGTAAATCCTTAGGATCCACCTCAGAAGAACTCGATGATTGGATTAGGAATATAGCACCATTGACTATTGCAAAAAATACTGCTGGGAAAAATTGTAAAGAAATGGATGATATTACAGACAGTACCTTAGATATAGGTAAGTTAAAAGTAGAACTAGAAGAGCTGATATTAGGAACTATTAGGCAAGAAAGGTTACCAAAATACCGTAACAATGAGTTACTGTTCATGTGCAAGGATGTTACTCGAAAAGCTAAGAAACACTCACGAGAAATTTGTTGAGGTAGCTAGGAAGTAGGGAGAGGATTACAGTAATCAAGGGCATTACAGAAGACATATTGATTGGGTTTCAGTGACAAAGATTTAGAAAGTTTAAACCCATTTGGAAAAAGATTGCAGATTAAAGAGTTATTGGCGACTTTCAAACGATGGGAGAAGGAGAGAGATGGGATGGCAGATGGGCAAAAAAGAAAGAGGAAGCAGTAGTAGCTCTGCCTCTGTATCACATGATTGAAAGAGAATATGGGGAAGCAGAGACAAAGGTATAGCCCATGAGAGAGGTGCAAGGTGGAGGTCATGTTCATGTCCCTTGGAATAGGTCAGACATTTTGTCATTCACAAATCATTTTTGAAATTGAGAGACAAACTTGGTGAGTGGTATAAGCAAGTTAAGAGATTTGTAAAGGTTTTATATGTTTTGTTAAAGGATTCAAATACCTTATTTGACATCGTAGTTCCGACTTATTGTTGGCCAGAATGTAAGATTGCGGTAGATTGGCCAGAAACAGAGCCTGCTAGATATTCGAAACCTGGTGCTCCGTCATCAGAGGTAATGAGAAAATACAATCAGCATGATTACAATTACCTATTTTAAAAGAATGATTTAGATAAAGAAACTGATTGGGTGAAAATAGACAGGACGACTCAAGAATTAAAGGAGACTGTGCATGCTTATTACGAACGACTCCTACAGGTGTTCAAGCAATGTAGTGGAATTGAGAGTGTGTCAGAAAGGATACGGGACATTTTGTAATCCAGTTTGTGTATTTTTTAAGACCTGAAATAAGTGTGATGATACAGCAGCATTTGATTGGTTGGCAGAGTAAACCAATCGATGAAATTCTTCAGTATGCGAAATAATGTGGAGATGACATAGATTCTCGGCATTAAAACGTCGAAGAAGAACTCATGTTGGCTCAGATGAAGGCAGCAAAAAGGGTTACGTGGGTGTTTTGACACTGATTTCTCTGGAATGATTCAGGGAAATGGCCAAACGACCACTGGAATGCAAGTTGTGGAAAGAAACTCACCACAGAATGTGGTACCTCGAGGAAGAGGAAGAGGGACCACTATAGAGACACTGAAAAATAATTCTTCATGTCACATTTGTGGCAAGTGCGGGCATTGGAAGTGCGAGTGTATGTTTAAAACAGCCAATCTGGTGACTTGACATCCTTTACCAAGAATGGTGATGCAGTCTCAGACAGGTGATGTGATGCAGAATCAGCCAATGCAGAGACAGAGAGCTCAGAATTTGAATATGCCACAAGCTTCTATGCCTGATTTGAATTGTTGGGTGCAGAAATGCAATGTAATCATGGGTACTCATACCAATGATCAGATAACAATAAATGCAGAGGTTGCTTCACATTACCTACTGCAAATTGAGGACAGTGATTCTGACGGTGCCTGAAGGGCGAGGAAGAATGCGTGCTTGGCACATCCTTAGAGGTAGATCAGAGTGGTCCCTATGTGGATTGCAAGGTAAATGTAACACCTACTTTAATCCTTGTAGACACTGGTGCTACCCATTCCACTGTGAGAACTGTGGAAATTCCCAACCTATGCCTCTCCGGAGAAAGAATCCAAGTTGTAGGAGTTTCTAACCAATTGATATCGATCCCTATGACCGGACCTGTACTGGTATATTTTGGGTCATTTGAAGATTTACATGCATTTGTGGTGTGTGCCTCAAGTCCAGTAAATTTGATAGGGCAAGATCTGTTGTGTAAACTGAATTGATCCATCTATTGTAAACCCAAGGCAATAGAATTCCATACTAATGATGTAGATGTGGTGTTCAAAGTGGGCAAACAGAAAACGGAAGTTGAAGGATTATTTCCTCTACTCACAGAAAACAATTTGCCACTTGAATTGAGAGATTCAGTGCTACTTGAAGTTTGGGATTTTACAGAAAAAGATATTGGGCTGATAACGTAGCTCCTATCTGAATAACACTGAAGCTAAATGCAGAATTTTCAAGAACGCCTTCTTACAATTTGAGTCTGGAAACCATTGCAGGTATAACAACCTTGATTGATACCTTCATCGAACAAGGAATCTTGAGAGAGATGTTGGGCAGGCCATCCAATTCACGTATCATGGGTATTCGAAAACTAAACAGAAAATATACGAATTTTCAGGATTTGGGGAAAATAAACCAGATTGTGATACCATGTTGTCCGGTTGTACCAAATTCTGCTGTAATTCTATACCAGGCCTTACTAAGCTGAGTGTTTTACTGTTATTGATTTATATCAAGCCATTTTCTTCATACCATTGCATCCGGATAGCCAATATTTGTTTGCATTACGGTTTGAAAACTGTGTCTTGGCATGGTGGTTTGTTGCACAAGGGTATACAGAAAGTCCTTCATTTTTCAATCAGATACTGAAGAGAAATCTGGAATCATTGGAGATGCCAAATCACTCTTTGTTAGTACAATACATAGATGATTTATTAGTGGCATCAGGTACCCAAGAGGCTTGCGTTTGTGACACTATTGCTTTGAGGAATCATTTGACAATACTTGGGCATAAGATATCACCAGCAAAAACCAATTTTGAAAAACAGAAGTTCTTTATTTGGGACACTACATTGAGAAGGGAGTCATGAAAGTGTTGCAAGACTGGATTACTGCCATTTTACAGATGAATCCACCAAGCACACAGAAGGAAGTATGCATATTTTTGGGAATGGTTGTCTATTGCCGACAATGGATTCTACACTTTTCCTTGACAGCCAAACCTCTTCAAAGGCTTACACACAAAGATGTGTCAGATCCAGTCCCATGGGTTAATGAATGCATGCACTCTTTTAATGAACTCTGGACAATTTATATCGACATCTGGTTTTGGGAATGGCTAACTTCAACAAGAGTTTTACTCTGTTGTGCAGTGAGCGTGAAGGTTGTGCACTGTCAGTCCTGATGCAAATGCATGGAACTGCTCGCAGACCTGTTGCATACTCTTCAGCTACTTTAGATCCTGTAGCTGCAGCATTACCTGGATGTCTCAAAGCTGTTGCTGCAACCTGTGTGAGTCTGGAGCAATGTGAAAGCATTGTGATGGGTCATCCTTTGAAAGTACATGTGCCCTATTCTATTGAGAGTTTGCTAACATGTAACAGAACTCAACATCTCACAAGCAGTCGATTAACTAAATATGAACAAGTGATTTTGGGAGCATAAATGGTGACTCTGATGAGGTGTACGAATTTAAATCCAGCTACCTTGAAGCCCTTAACCAAACATGAAGTTGCGATTGATGAGGCAGATCATGATTGTCTGTATGTGACTGAATTGTACACTAAACCATGTCCTGATATTATGGATGTTCCTTTGCCTGAATCAGACCATGTGTTGTTTGTGAATCAGACCATGTGTTGAGACTCCAGAGGTACATTGCGAGCTGTATATGCTATTTGTACAGTAGTGGGAGTAGTGGAAACATTATGGTTGAAAGGAGTGTATTCAGCTCATGTGCCTGAGTTACTTGCACTAAGCAGGGCTTGCAGCATTACCGAACAATTGAAAGTCACCATAATCATGGACAGCCAATATGGTTGTCAATGATTTTGGGCAGTTGTGGCCTCAGAGTGGGTACATAATCTCTTTGGGTTCACCCATACAAACGGAGAGAGAGTGAAAAGCCTATTGGTGTCACTACAACTGCTGGCACAAATTGCAGTGGTAAAGTGTTCACCACATCGACAGTGAAAAGATTATATGACAGTCGGAAACCGCAATGCTCACGAGACAGCCTGCTATTGTGCCCTAAATTCTAACATCTTTAATGGGGATCCGTTAAAGGAAAAATCTGATATCACAGATTGTGGAATAATGTTTTTAGTTGTAGAAACATGGGAAGATATCAAAGAGTTACAGGATGCAGTGCCACAAATGGAGAGAAAAAGGTGGATTAAAGTAGGATGCCAACCTCGACAGGAAGATAAGGTGTGGATATCCCTTGACAGGTGGCCAGTTTCACCCAATTGTTTATCATCACCCAAGGCAGGGAAATATCATGGTACTGCATCTCTTTCGAGAAACCTGGTTTAATCCCCGATTCAGAGGAATTGCAGAAATCCTATGCCAGAGATGTGTGGTATGTCAACAACAAAATGCGGGAACAAAAACGTTGGTCAGCACTGGTCATATTGGAAAATCAGGGGGTCCTTTCAGCAGGATGCATGTTGACTTTGTGGAAGTGCCCCTTTGTAATGGATTAAAGTATGTTTTAGTGATTGTGTGTCTGCTCCGTGTTGGGTGAAAGCCTATCCTACGAGACGTAATGACAGCTTAACAGTGGCTAAAATGAGTCTTAGAGAGTTAATACCAAGATTTAGATTACTGACCTCTTTGGAATCTGATAGAGGTTCTCATTTCAATAATCAGGTGATACGAATGCTTTGTGCACCACTTAAGATTGAGCAGAATCTGCATTGTGCCTATCGAACAGAAGCATCAGGAGTGGTTGAACAGGTCAATGGAACATTAAAGTCCTGGTTGGCAACAGCATGTGCGTCTTCTTCTCTGAAATGGCCTGATGCTTTACCTTTGGTGTTGATGAGTTTCGGAAGGATCCCAGACAGAAGAACAAGACAGTCCCAGCACAAGATAATTATGGGGAGGGCAATGAGACTACCTGCCAAGAAAAAGTAAAAGGCTGAGGTATATCTTGACTGAAAGCTGATAGCTGTGATCGAAGTCTCGAGCCAAACTGAGGGAAGTGACAAAGTTGACAAGCCTACAGTGCGCAGACGAAAAGAGCAAGAGAACCAAGTCAGAAATATGCTGCTCCAGAGTGGAGCTATCTAGCGGCTGCAAACAACTGGTAAAAAGCATATTATGCTTTCCGCTTCAAAGACTGCAACTCACAAAAACCACCTTGAAGGAACTGTTACTAGAAAAGGAAAGGAGAATGGCCAAGAGAACATTTCATGAAACAAAGTACACTGCAATATACCAAAACCGTGAACTGAAATACAGCAAAGACAAGAAAAAGGGATAATGTGTTCAAAGGCACAAATAAGCAAATTTTTTGGAAGCCTCACATTATAAAATAAAAAATGGGTTACCCTATCGAAGAGTTGGAAAATCCAAATCAGTCCTCTTTAAGGAGGAAACACATATGTGCTTGCCATCTTAACAATGTTTGTTATACTATTTGTATTATTCCTGATAATACTAAACTTACCCCACCATGTATATGTAGAGTCTAATATTAACCTAACCCCAAGTACTAACTGGATGGACGAAAATAATGAGGTTGGTGTAACTAATACATTTACTGATATCAATTTACACCATGATCAGTCTATTAATGACTTCTTGTTAAATGTGTTCACCAAGTTACTGTATGAATATGTATATCCTATGGATGTAAGGGCTTGCTATGTGTGAATGTAATTACCTTCTACTGTCTCAGAGAGTGTTACCTATTACTACCATCCAATAACATAAGGTATTTCTTGTAATGTGCTAACCAGTTTATTCGATTGCAAAGGACAGTTTCAATATCACTATTCAAATTACAACTTGATATTCCCTGAAGTGCATGTCAAGAAACATTTTCATGTTGTACTACATGTACAAAATGCGGAGATAATGGCAGTAGTCTTTCAACCTACATTAAATATAGATACAGTGGGCACGATTCACAAAATAATCCTAACTGTATGACTTTTGGTATTCGCAAATGGCATTTAGGAGTAGTAAAGTTAGGAATCTTAACTTTACTACTCATAAACTGATACAAAGTCCTAAATTTACGACCAAAAGTCGTAAAGTTAGGATTTTGTCTCAGATTACTTATGTGAATCGGGCCCAATGACACAATCTGACATGAGCTTTACATAGCATAGTAAAGGATTTCATTAATTCTGTAGGAGATTAGCGTGAGGAAATAAAGAGGAAATCTAAATCGCACATAAAGATACCACCAAGGGCACACAAGGCTCTGGATTGGCGCCATAAGAGAAAACTATGCATATTACGACAGAAAAAAAATCATAATAATATAATCAGTGAATATGATTATACCTTCCTATTGGTAGGAGGGTGTGATAAATATTTAGCTGGGGCAGATCCTGTATTTCCAGGATTATATTATGTTTGGGGGGGGGGGGAAATGACTATTATAGGCTCCCTAAACAATGGTATGGATGCTGTTACGTGGGTATTGTTTTCCCAAAAATGTATCATGTGGGACAAAACAGTGGAGCCAATGAAGGAAAAAAATTTGTTTAAGAAGGGGAATAAGTGCTGCTGAAATAATTGGAGATATTTTTGGTGCCATAATACCCTCAGTTGAGGTTATTCTAAATTCACACAAAATTCTGAAGCTTTCAACTGTAGTTGATCAGCTATCAACTGATACAGCTGGAGGATTTCTTGGTAAATATACTTTATTGCTTGCTATTAGATCTTTGGTTTTGCAAAACAGACCTGCTTTAGATTTATTTCTTGCAAAAGGGGGCATAGTCTGTCGCATCTTAAAGGTTCAACAATGTTGCACATATATCCCTGATCAAAGCAAAGATTTTCGGAGATATCTTAGCAACATTACTAATCTAGGGAAATAATTTACAGAACTAAAAGCTGATGGTGCATCGGAATCAATTGGGAAGGGATTTTCATCAGTTGGAATTTGGTTTGCAGCATTAGGAGGAAGCTTTGTGGGGAGAATACTAACACCATTTATTTACAATTACTATTGGACTATTAATAATAATATGGATGTATCGTTATTGCAAGAGAATGAAATTCAATAAAGAAAATAGCGGAAAGAAGAGGAATAAAGCAGAAATTGAACTAGAGGATAGACAATGTTGCTACTATAATGAATTAAAAAATCTAGAACAATCTAGATTAAAATGAATGAACATTACTGCTTTCTAAAGTGTTATCAGATAAACATCAGATGATAATGAGATAAAGATGTTGTGATGGCTTAATTTGCCAAAAAAGGGAATGTTATCATGCATCCATCTTCACCAATTCCTACCTATAGAATCGATTCACGAAACATTTTTAATGGATGAGACAAAATAAAGAGTCGTTTGCTTACCGAAATGAAATTTTATTTGCACATTCATGTTTAGATACTGCAACCTAAAACCATGCAGAATGTTAGAATATATGATGTATGTAGCAATGATAAACTATGCTAGAGAACAATAAAGGTATGCTGAAGCATATATGTGTTTTAGAAGAGAAAATGGAAACCAAACTGAACCCTTTAGAAATCTTCCATAGACGAATAACAATGAAGATTGAATAATGTATTTTATTTAACTGTACTATAAAATTTGTGGATCTACACTTCTTGAATGTAAAAATGCATTTAACAAAGAGAAACTGACATAGAATGTTATAAGATTTCTGTAATGTAACTAATTCCTTTTCTTTTTTGGAACATTGGGGTGTGTTTAACATGGCCAATACTCAAATGTATGCTATATATAGTAAATACCCTGCACTCCTTACTTTTTTAAACCAAATTGGTTTGACAATCTTATACAAAAAATTATTTTTGTTTGTAATCCTGGTGCTGTCCCTACTCACCGACTGGCTCCTGTCGGTTTTATCATACTCCACTATCCCAAACAGAACCTGTTTGTAAAGAGACGCACTATACACTTGTCCCAAAGGTGCTAAATTTTAAATATTTGTTAACATGTAATCAAATACATTTTAACCAACGTAATCCAACATGTGAATTTATTGCTTTTGTGTGCACATATTATTCCAAATAAAACAATATATTTCCACAAACAATATGCAAATGATTCTTCGTAATTTCTTCTTTATTTTTCTTTTCTTTTCTTTTGCAAATGGTTCTTTTCTTGATTCATTACATCATGAATTGCATACAACCTGATTCCCAATGAATTTTGGTAATTGTACCTTCTTCAGGGGAATACTACAATAAAATACATAATAAATCTCAGCAATTTATGTGTAAAGCTACCTTATGTTTACATCATGACTAACCAGTGCCAATTTTATTTATGTCTTGGGATTAGTGTAGTGAACTTATGCCAAACTTGTGAGTCAAACAGTGAACCTATTGTGCCACCCCGAAAGAAACATAAAGAAATACTAATAGAGTGAATTAATCCTTGCCTACCAACACCATGGTGATTTTTAAACTGATCATTAACAACAACATGCCTCACTGACCTGTTGCACACTCATCAAGACATCTGCCAAAAAATAAATATATGCGTAATCAGACTCATGATAATGCTAGATATGCCATCTCACCTCCATCTGCTGATTCCTACACATACCTTGCGCTTATGCAACGTGACTCACTGCTGAATACCGATTGCGATATCGTTCTGGTTTGGCCTTGGTACACTGTCAAAATAAACGCTATATGTAATCTCCACATTACTACCCACTCAATTAGGTTACCTACATACTATAAACTATTTCCTACCTTGCTTAAACCCTCCTCACAGCTTACTCGCTTTTGTCCTCCATACGATACCAGCGCTTGATCTCAAAACCAGCTGAACCGGGCTTCCGCGTCTCCTCGTGTTTCATAGCATGTGACGCATACATGGACATCAGCAACTAAAAAAGGACTATCGTGCCGTCGTACAATAATGCGGCCGCCATCTTGAAACAGTCTTTAATCATTTGTGAATCTTCGCTAGGATCTATAACTGCTACCATGTTTGTGTATTTGTGAGGGAAATCAATAAAGCTGTCTGCCACGCTAATCCTGAAAGTATTCCTTTGCCATCTCATGACTGGCCTGTGTCTACCACAACTGAATATTAATAACAAAATTAACTCGAAAAAGAAAAGAAAAGAGAAAAAATACGTAACTCGAAATAAATCCATATTCACTGTAAGGTTCACATGACTTGGCATACTCCCTACGTCGGAAGTGTTTTTATTTGTAAATACCACTATCATCATTTGTATAACTGATATACCACTCATTATTATAAATTACAATATTAAAAATTCTATTTACAAGGACACATTCCAATTGTTTTTACAGAAAACAAATCATCTCTATTTTGTCATTCAGACCACAAGGTTCTAATGTTTGTAAAAATTGTATCCAAAATGTCTCCCTTTGAGACAAAAAGCGATTGGCATCAACATGTACATTTACATCAATCTTTTCTAACACAGTAAACCGCAATTGTGGTATTGTGTGTTTCTTTTCTTGCCAATGCATGGCTAGGTTTGACTTTTGATTAACTGTTCGAATAAGGCTCTTATGTTCAGTCAAACGAGTCTTCACTTTTCTTGTAGTTCTGCCTACATAGACAAGCCCACACGGGCATTTAATTGCGTACATCACCATTTCAGAATTACAGTCCGCCATATGCCTCAGTTTAATGGGTTTCCCAGTTTGTCGATGCATGAAGCAATCTCCTACTATGACATTACCACAATGACTACAATTGTAACATTTCCTGATTCCTTTGTGATTAATGTCTATGCGCTTGTCTTGACATTTTTTAAAAATTTCTTTAAAATTGCTAGACCTGGTATATGCAAACATGGGTTTTGCCTGAAACACCTGCTGAAAATCAGTTTCCTGTTCTATAATTTTCCATCTGCGTAGAACGCTTTTTTGAATAAACCTGGCTTCTGTCGAATATTTCAGTACAAATATTTCTCTCTTGGATGACACCTTTGCTGTTTTGGTCAACAATTCTGTTCTAGGTATTGTACAAGCCTTTTCTTTAGCTTCATTTATAATCTCTAAGGGGTAACCTCTGTCTTCATATTGTTGTTATAAAGTCTCCATTTCCTTTAAACCCTGATCCTCTTTGGAGCATATCCTCCGTACTCTCAAAAATTGTGAGTATGGTAGGTGTTTTTTCAAAGAAAATGTGTGAAAACTGTGATAATGCAACGCGTTGTTCCTATCTGTTGGTTTGTGGTATACTCACGTTGTTAGCCTTGCTTTTCAGTCATTATGTCTAAATAGTTCATTACTTGTGGATCATACTGATCTGTAATCTTAATTTGCTCATGGCAACTATTTAGTTTTTGCAATTCACTCAACAGTTGTTCCTGCGGTCGCTTCCATATTATGAGTATATTGTCAATATACCTGATGTATAATCGAGGCGGTCGAGTGGATGTTATTGAAGCATGATTATGATGAGGGAATTAAGGGAAACATCCTTTACAACGCAACTTTTACCACGCAGTGCCTTTACGACGCAACTTTTACAACGCAAACCATTACAACGCATTGCGCTGGGAGGCGCTCTAGGATAGGGAATAAGTTTAATTTACTATCCAACACCTTACCTAGTGTCCACAGGGACTGGAGTTGGAATAGTAAATTAAACTATTCTCTATCCAGCACCCCAAAGCGCTATGCGTTGTAAAGGTTTTCGTTGTAAAAACCGCGTTGTAAAGGCATGCGTGGTAAAAGCATGCGTTGTAATGTCATACATCCGGGAATTAACATCTTTCTGTGTCATCCAAGAGAAAAATATTTGTACTGAAATATTCGACAGAAGCCAGGTTTATTCAAAAAAGCGTTCTACGCAGATGGGAAATTATAGAACAGGAAACTGATTTTCAGCAGGTGTTTCAGGCAAAACCCATGTTTGCATATACCAGGTCTAGCAATTTGAAAGACATTTTTAAAAAAGGTCAAGACAAGCGCATAGACATTAATCACAAAGGAATCAGGAAATGTTACAATTGTAGTCATTGTGGTAATGTCATAGTAGAAGATTGCTTCATGCATCCACAAACTGGGAAACCCATTAAACTGAGGCATACGGAGGACTGTAATTCTGAAATGGTGATGTACGCAATTAAATGCCCGTGTGGGCTTGTCTATGTAGGCAGAACTACAAGAAAAATGAAGACTCGTTTGACTGAACATAAAAGCCTTATTCAAACAGTTAATCAAAAGTCAAACCTAGCCATGCATTGGCAAGAAAAGAAACACACAATACCACAATTGCGGTTTACTGTGTTAGAAAAGATTGATGTAAATGTACATGTTGATGCCAATCGCTTTTTGTCTCAAAGGGAGACATTTTGGATAACATTTTTACAAACATTAGAACATTGTGGTCTGAATGACAAAATAGAGATGATTTGTTTTCTGTAAAAACAATTGGAATGTGTCCTTGTAAATAGAATTTTTAATATTGTAATTTGTAATAATAATGAGTGGTATGTCAGTTATACAAATGATGATAGTGGTATTTACAAATAAGAACACTTCCGACGTAGGGAGTATGCCAAGTCATGTGAACCTTACAGTGAATATGGGTTTATTTCTAGTTACGTATTTTTTCTCTTTTCTTTTCTTTTTCGAGTTAGTTTTGTTATTAAGATTCAGTTGTGGTAGACACAGGCCAGTCATGAGATGGCAAGGGAATACTTTCAGGATTAGCGTGGCAGACAGCTTTATTGATTTCCCTCACAAATACACAAACATGGTAGCTGTTATAGATCTTAGCGAAGATTCACGAATGATTAAAGACTGTTTCAAGATGGCGGGCGCATTATTGTACGACGGCACAATAGTCCTGTTTTAGTTGCTGATGTCCATGTATGCGTCACACGCTATGAAACACGAGGAGAAGCCCGGTTCAGCTGGTTGTGAGATCAAGCTCTGGTATCGTTTGGAGGACAGAAGCGAGTAAGCCGTGAGGAGGGTTTAAGCAAGGTAGGAAATAGTTTATAGTATGTATGTAACCTGATTGAGTGGGTAGTAATGTTGATATTACATGTAGAGTTTATTTTGACAGTGTACCAAGGCCAAACCAGAACGATATCGCAATCGGTATTCAGCAGTGAGTCACGTTGCATAAGCGCAAGGTATGTGTTGGAATCAGCAGATGAAGGTGAGATGGCATATCTAGTATTATCACGTGTCTGATTACGCATATATTTTTTTTTGGCAGATGTTTTGATGAGTGCGCAACAGGTCAGTGAGGCATGTTGTTGTTGAGGATCAGTTTAAATATCACCATGGTGTTGGTAGGCAAGGATTAATTCACTCTATTAGTATTTCTTTAGTTTTCTTTCGGGGTGGCACAATAGGTTCACTGTTTGAGGAAGAGGTGTGGCGCCGCGGCCAGGGCGACTGACTCCGGAAGCTGGGGATCACGGTTCGATCCCTGGCACCGGCGTCAGATTAGTCCAGCACCAATATGACTCTGGGCAATAGCTTGCTTAATCTTCCCGACGGCCCCCAGCGCCTAGAGACCCTAACGGGTGATTGTGCGCTTTACAAATGTGGATTATTATTATTATTATTATTACTGTTTGACTCACAAGTTTGGCATACGTTCACTACACTAATCCCAAGACACAAATAAAATTGGCACTGGTTTGTCATGATGTAAACATAAGGTAGCTTTACACATAGATTGATGAGATTTATTATGTATTTTATTGTAGTATTCCCCTGAAGAAGGTACAATCACTGAAAAGCATTGGGAATCAGGTTGTATGCAATTCATGATGTAATGAATCAAGAAAAGAACCATTTACAAAAGAAAAGAAAAGAAAAATAAAGAAGAAATTACGAAGAATCATTTGCATTTTGTTTGTAGAAATATATTGTTTTATTTGGAATAACATGTGCACACAAAAGCAATAAATTCACATGTTGGATTACGTTGGTTAAAATGTATTTGATTACATGTTAACAAATATTTAAAATTTAGCACCTTCGGGACAAGTGTATAGTGCGTCTCTTTACAAACAGGTTCTGTTTGGGATAGTGCAATACTCATTTGTACAATCAAATATCTTTGTTACTACCAGTACCTGGAAAACCTGCTTAAGCATAGAAAAAAATGTTTAAAACATTTTAAAATGACATTGTTGCTATTGATGGTGTAAGTTTTAAACTGGAGAGAAAATCAGCCCTGTTATTTGGTTTTATAGGCAATACTGCCATTGAGATTTTTGAGAGGTTGAAGCCATCTGAAGGTCAAGGAGAGGGGTGGAACAAGTTCAAAGAAGCAGTAGCGAGACTTGAGAAACAGTTTGTAGGTGCACCAAATGTCATTATTGAAAGACATGTGTTTTTTAAAGAAAGCAATTTGGAGAAGAATGAGTGGAAGAGCTCTAATAGTGCCAGCTGCAAATTATGAACTTGGCGCTACTGTGGACACCTAAATCAGAGGTAAATTTGTGTTCAATTGTGAATCGAAAAAGATTAAGGAGAGTTTACTAGCATGTCGTAATCTGACTCCTGATGAGGTTCTGGACATATCCAAAGGGATTGGAAGATCTATTCTATCGCCCAAAGCATTAACTGCCACTGTGGCAGGTACTGCTAGTGCACCTATGTGTGTTGTACAAGGGGGTAAGAGAGTGTTTAAGCCAGGGGATAGTAAAAGTGAAATTAAAAGGAGTCAATTCTATTGTTATAGGAGTGGGTCGAAAATGCATTTTTGAAAGTCATGATTGTCCTGCGATTAAGAGGATATGTAACAAGTGCAACAAAATTGGACACCTACAAAGTGTATGCAGAGGTCAGGTATGCTGTTATTGTCAGTATTGTTACTGGGGTCAATGATAGTTTGGAAAATGTGATACTCGCCTTGTATGACCGTCAGGCTTTGTATGACGTAAACATGGTGAGTGGTGGTTTTAAAACACCTTTGGGGAAAGTACATATTGGGGCAGTCTAATTGGAAGTAATGGCTGATCCAGGCTCCCCAAACACCATGTGTTGGAGATCACTTTCAATAAAAAGTGGGAAGGAATGAAGTTAGAAAAAACTGATGTTACTCCAAAAGCTTTTGGAAGTTTTGACATAACCATCTTAGGCTTCTTTGAGGACAATTTTGAGTTTCAGGGGAGTACTATTTTTGCAGAAAATTATGTGACAGTCAAATGCAAGTACATTGTGGGTTGGTTTGATTTGGGAAAAATAGGGGTCATGTTATGTCCAGGAACTGATACTCCCATTGTCTTCAAGGAGTTGACCTTGAGTAGTATTGATGTTGAAGGATCTAATTTTCAGCAGATAATTTCTAAACATGAGACAGTATGTTTGGAGAAAGTAGGTCAAGTGAAAGGTTTCACCTATCATGTCAAAAATAAAAAGTGGGCAGTGCCAGCGCAACACAAGGGGGCCGATTAGGATGGCGGAAGGACCTGTGTCCGTCCCCCACCCCAGAGGTGGAGGGACCGTCTGCAGGGGCAGCGGCGGTCCCTTCGTGCAAATTAGGATGTGACCGCCACCCTGGCGGTCACGTCCTGTATGTTTAACATTGCGGCGGGCGCTGCTTGAAGCAGCACCCGCCGCAATGTTACAACTGCATGTTTTACATTTACATGCACAAAGCAGCAGAAACCACGCGGTGCCTGCCGCTTTGTGCATGTAAATGTTGGGGGGTACCATAGGTACCCCCCATGTGCACCCCCATCCCCCGACACCCTGGGGGCCCACAATGGGCCCCCAAACACCAAAGTCCACATGCTTTTCCACGGCGGAAAAGCATGTGTCCGTGCACATCCTAATTTGGCTGACGGTGTCTTGCAGACACCGTCACCAAATAGCCCTCCCCACCCCGCGGATCAGCAGTGGACGGACCAGCCGTCCGCCGCTGGTCCCACCGCAATCCCACAGCCATCCTAATCTGGCGGTGGGTGTTGTCTGTGGCCGCGGCGGTTAATCCGCATCCTCCGGGCCGGCGGTGGCTTCCGCCGGCCCGGGGGATGCGGATTAACCGCCATCCTAATTGGCCCCAAGGTTAGGATGGTATCTTTAGGTGTTCAGCAAAAACTGAAGGATCATCTGAATATGTTGTGGGCTGAGAGAATTGTGGAAATGACTGTTAGCTCTGAGTGGATTTCCGCTAATTTTATTGCCTTAAAAAAATGTTGCTTTGCGGCTCTGTATTGATATGAAGTTGTTTAATAAAAACATTGTGGTTGACAGTCATCCACTTCCACGTATCCAAGAGTTATTGACAGCTGTTAAAGGTGGCACATATTTTTCTGTTATTGACCTCAATTAAGCATATCGTCAGGCTATGTTGGATGATGCGTCCAAAGATCTAACTGCATTCGTGACTCCATTTGGAGTGTATGGATTTTTGAGGAGGCTGTTTGGGTTAGCCTTGGCAGCAAGTGTATTCCATAAACTCATCGATGTACTGTTTATGGGATTGCTGATTGCGATTGACTTGATGGTGGGGCTTTGGTAATGTCATGTGGCATAGAATATACACATCCTAGTTTGCATCCTGAAGTTGTACCAAAGCAGATCGCACTTGTTAAAAATTCTCAACAGCCACTGCATTATGTTGACACAATGGCACAAACACCACACTTAGATGCAAATGGGTCTATTATACAACAGCAGGTAACAGGGAAACTAGATGTTCTAGAAATAACAAAAATAATCTGTTGGAATATTGCAGGTTTGAAAAAAAACCTTTCAGATCCGGCCTGGCATGACTACCTGGCTAGTGGGGATTTAATCATGTTCCAGGAAACCTGGGGGCTCGAGAATTATTTCAAGGTTGATTATAGATCTTTTTTTATCCCCGCAGTTAACACAAATGGGGGAAGACCTTCTGGCGGCCTAACAATATGGGTGAAAATCACAGGTGGCCTGTCCTTTAAGCAAATTGATACAAATAATCCCGACCTTTTATTACTTGAGTTAAAAAACACTAAGGGTTGTAGCATTTAGGTGATCAATATTTACAGTAGACCACATCGATCGTGTAAAGAATCATCAGTTGTAACCCATTTGAGTAATATTGTGGCGGGGTTTGATCAAAATGCAATAATGATTATAGGTGGTGACTTTAATAGAGGTTTCGAACCTATAATAGGCCTAGAAGACATCCACAAGGACGAGGACAGCGCCAATAATATCCCCTTGGTTGACACAAATTATAAAGCACCTTGTACAGTGAGTGCCCTACAACTATTGAATTTGACTCTCGAGTTAGGCCTACGTGCCTGCAATGGGCGGTTGCCCTCAGATTGCCCCAGTAAACCAACATTTACCAGAGGGGCGAATCCTAGCCATTTAGATTATTTTATAGTTTCTCTGAATTCATGGCCCATGATCATCGACCTAATGGTGGATGACCGCACGGAAAGTGACCACTACCCATTGATCTTATCTGTCCAGACTCAGATCTTTAAAACCCTTGATAAAAGTGCTAAAAGTACTGTTTCCTTACCACAGGACCCTCTAGTGGCAAACAACCGTAGATCCCTGAAGTGGCCAGTGGTTTTAGGTGACACAACAATCATTAGTCAAATCTATAATGTATTTGTGAGGCACATGTCCCCTCTTTTAGGAAATAGTACTGTTACCCAAAATCCTTGTCTGATAGAATCCCATGATCATTTAATTGATCAACTTGGCGAGATCCTAACTAGGACGGTAAAAAGATCACATAACGCCCAAAAGAGTAAACAAACAGGGATCACCTGGTACAACCAGGAATGCCGGAGAGCTAAAACAGACCTAATTACAGCGGTCAGGGGGGATTCAGCGGACATTGTGAGAATTAAGAGAGCTCAGTATATAAGAACCCTATTAATGGCCAAAAAAGAGTTGGACGAAAGGGTTTGGTCAGATTTGTTGGACGCATGTAAGTGTAAAGACCAGACCTCCTTTCGGAGCCTCATCGCTAGAGGCACCAGGGGGGCGACTGAATGCAAAGATAAATTCTTAGAGGAGGAAATTTGGGTCAAGCATTTCACCTTGTTATATGCTTGTGAAAGTTCTGGCGAGATTGAAGGCTGGGACAGCTTGCAGCCTCTTTTGGCTGCACATGACACACCTCTTGTCTTCTCCTTGACAGAAACAATTCTACCAATCAAGGCAGTTAAGCCAGGGAAAGCGCCAGGCCCTGACAGAATACCAGGTGATCTTTGGAAGCACGAGAACTATATTTGGGCTCCTTATATCAATTTATTATCTAATGATATTGCTAGAGGAGCTCCCGTCCCAGAAACCTGGAAGGGGGCGGAGATTGTAACACTGTTCAAGAAGGGTGACAGGTCAAATCCCTCGCATTATCGGCCTATCAGCTTAATTGACGTGTTGCAAAAATTTTTTGCCCGTCAAGTCCTTAGCCGGCTTTCCACTTGGATTGAAGAACACTCTATCTATACAAAATACCAGGCAGGTTTTAGATCAAAGATAAGCACTGTAGACCAGGTTTTTAGATTTTTATGTTTAGTTTGGAAATATACGATTATAAGAAGTTCCCATATATACGTGGCTTTTGTTGATTTGAAGGCAGCCTTCGATATGGTTCCAAGGGTAGCCCTATGGAAGACATTAAACAAGATGGGCGTCCCCGGGAATATCCTTCAAATTTTAATTAGACTTCACGAGAATAATTACGCACGAGTTAGATGGGGACCAAACGGAGAAGTCAGTGAGAAGATAAAAATAGCGAAAGGGGTAAGGCAAGGGTGCGTAATGGCACCTACCTTATTCTCCTTATACGTCAATGACATCCCCGACACTCTTTTGGGCTGCGAGCATGACTCTCCCAAATTGAGCGGGCAAGCCGTTCCGGCATTATTGTTTGCAGACGACACCATTTTAATCTCTCAGACACCCAGGGGGCTTCAAAACCTTTTAAATAAATTTAGCTTGTATTGTCACGACAAGGAACTAGAAATCAATTCCTCAAAAACAAAAGTTATGACAATCAACCCTCATAAAGGTTTTAGTAAAGTTTTAAAGATAAATAACGAACCTATTGAAGAAGTCCCCAATTTTAAATACCTGGGTATCATTTTAGACAGTAACGTTACATGGAAAACACAATTGGAGAACTCAAAATTAAGGCTGACTCAAAATCAGTGTCCGATTTTAAAGAGGCATAAGAATAGCCATTTTAAAGCAGTCTCACCAGCCATTGAACTATTCAAGTACAAAGTGCAATCATCCTCACTTTATGGCGCGGATCTCTGGGCTTATGCTTCAAAGGATACTTTCCGAGTAAGGGAAAATTCCTTTATTAGGCAACTCTTAGGGATACCTGGGTCAACACCACCGACACCCGTACTATGGGACCTTAACTTTCGACGTACAGATGACTATGCTTCTCTCCGTCCGCTGCTCTATTGGGTCCGCTTATGGTCTATTGAGGAGCTGACCGATTACAGAGAAGCATTGAAAGAGATACTGGCTATAAGGAATATCACGCATTTGCCATGGTTAGAGTACGTCAAAAAATGGTTTGAAAAACTAGGGTTAAGTGATTTTTGGTTTGACCCTGACTCTCTCACAAATAGCTCAAAAAGGATTTTGAAACAAAGGTACTGGGACTATATTAGAGACTCAGTGCTATCAAACCCCAGAACAGGGACTCTAACCTCGAAATTTTTTGAATTTAAAGTGACCATGCAATTAGAGCCCCTTATGGATGAAATTTACCCTCCATTGGCCAAAAGCCTATACTTAAAGTTCCGGTATGGTATTTTGCAATTAAAAGAAAGGACAACTAGCTGGAACTGCAATAAGGGGTTGGCCGGGGCCGCTGGCTCCGATATATGTGAGTTTTGCGAGATGGGGCTGAAAGAGGATGTGTCCCATGTTTTATTTATATGCCCAGCATACCTTAAAGCGAGGAAAAAATGGCTAAAGCCAATCTGTGAAAAGTTAGGCCTCCGACAAATTAAGGTTGGACTTAGAATTTTTAAGGGAGACACTGCCCAACCGATTGTGTTCAGCCTGAGCCGTTTCCTTTTATGCGTAGCCTTGATTAGGAAGATGAAAGACCAAAAAACTTAAGGAAATAGGCTAGTTTACCATGTTACTGAGTCACCTGTTGACTGCTAAAGTGCTGCTTGCTTTACTGTTCTGGTTTTTAACAAAACAGATGTTTAACTTATTGTTTTATTATTCTGTATATTTATTCAGTGTTCTTGTACATTAGAGGGGCCAACTAGGACCAAGCCACCCCCAAGTGGACAAACTGGGAAATTAATTGAATTCTATGTATTATATGCAAAGGAAGTGTGTCGATATTTTTATCCACCCGATATTTTGTATGTATTTAAATTGTGATATGATGTATTATGATTGAATGTATTGTATCTTACAAGGTTTCTTAAACCGAATAAAGATTGAAATGAAATGAGATATGAAGTTGTTTAATAAAAACATTGTGGTTGACAGTCATCCACTTCCACGTATCCAAGAGTTATTGGCAGCTGTTAAAGGTGGCACATATATTTCTGTTATTGACCTCAATTAAGCATATTGTCAGGCTATGTTGGATGATGCGTCCAAAGATCTAACTGCATTCGTGACTCCATTTGGAGTGTATGGATTTTTGAGGAGGCTGTTTGGGTTAGCCTTGGCAGCAAGTGTATTCCATAAACTCATCGATGTACTGTTTATGGGATTGAGTTAAGTGCAACCATTTCAGGACGATATACTATATATACTAGTTTTTGCCAAAACTATTGAATGACATGATGATTTGTCGGACATGGTTCTTGGAATGTTAGAGCAAAGAGGCATGACTGTAAGTAAAGACAAATGCACATTTTTCGTCAGAGAGATTGACTATTTAGGTCATAGGATTTCCAGTGAGGGAATTTCTCCAAGAAACAGCTAGTAGAAACTCTTAGTAATGCAATCAAACCACACAACAAAGACTCCTTGAGATCCTTTTTAGGACTTGGGGAATACTATGCCAAGTTTGTACATGGATATGCTGTAGTGGTTGAAACGTTGAGAAGTCTTGGAGGAAAGGGGTTCCTTTTGAATGGAATAAGAAGTATGATGAGGCTTTTGAGCAAGTGAAAGTGTTGATTGCTCAAGCTCAAGCTCTTAACACCTTTGATCCTAATGGTAAATCGGATGTTACGGTGGATGCTAGCTATATAGGTTTGAGGGCTGTGTTCAGTCAGTTAGTTGATGGCAAGGAGAGAGTAATTTCTTTCATTTCTAGAGCAGTCAGGGGTGCAGAGCAGCACTAAAGCACTATTGAGAAAGAGGCTTTAGCCTGTGTGTAGGCAGAGGAAAAGTCTAAAAATGTTTGTGGGGATAGCCTTTTTCACTGGTCACAGATGACAAACCATTGGTTTACATGATGGATGGAGTTAGGTCAGATAAAGCATATTCAAGACATATTAGGCTTATTGCAAGATTACAAGAGTTTCATTTTGTTATTCAGCATATTTTTGGTGGGAAGAACGTTGTTGCTGATTGTCTGACAAGGTTGCCATCTAAGAATGTTTTGGTAGAGAATGTTTTGGATGAGCATGAATGTGTAGTGGCTGTGGTGGATGTGATGAATGGAAGCGAAAAAGCCATTTCAGAGTCTGAGTGGCAGGAATATTCGAAAGAAGATGAATAATTGGGAAATATCAAACATTGTGCTATTTATGGTTGGCCATCTAGTAGAAGAGTTGACCATGCAATTCAAAGTTTCGTCCAGGTGTCCAGTGAATA
This sequence comes from Lissotriton helveticus, assembly GCF_964261635.1. Classification (NCBI taxonomy): domain Eukaryota; kingdom Metazoa; phylum Chordata; class Amphibia; order Caudata; family Salamandridae; genus Lissotriton; species Lissotriton helveticus. The sequence goes on from NC_136061.1 coordinate 1,790,493,171, forward strand.
GAGTTTGGAGATTTATACACTTTTAAGCCATGATTTATTTCTTCCACTGGTTGGGCTTAGGAGGAAAATCATTAAGTTAGCTCACTGGTGTAACTGGCACTACGAAACATCTTATGAAGTATTATTGGTGCTCAGGGATGGATGCTAGTTTTGAGAGATTTAGTGATGCATGTACTGTCTGTGTGAGTTCAGATAAACATTGGAAGGTAACATGTGAGCCAGTCACTCCTCAGAAGTGCTCTCTGAGGCCATGGGAAAAGGTTTCCATTGACTTTTCAAGTCCCCATGATATTCTAGGGAAGTGTAATTGTTCTTATTGATTGTTTTTCTAAATTGATTTACCATACATTTGTAGACAATCCCACCACTGATGAGTTGATTACATTTTTGGAAAGGATTTTTGGGATTGAGGCTTTACCTAAAGTGTTCATGTCAGATAATGGAGTACAATTTGTTTAATCTAAAATGGTACCGTTTCTTCCAAGTGTGGTGTTAGTACTGAGAGAGGCCCTTTGTATTTCCCTAGGGCAAATGGTCAAGTGTAAAGGGCAAATAGATTTATAAAGGAAGGCATTCAGGTAGCTTTGAGCAGTAACAAGAATGTTTTTGACTTTTTGAGGGAGAAATGATGGTGGTATCATAACATGCCACATTTTGCAACAGGAGCGACTCCTTATGTTTTGTTGAGGGGAAGAGAAACTCGCACCTTGTTGACTCCTTCTTTTTAAGATACCAGAGAACATAAAAAGATGGATGAAGTTGTGGAGTTGGCTAGAAGAAATGTGATTAAAGCCCATTCAGCAAGCAAGGTGTATCATGATAACGTGCATAGAGTCAAGCACCACAATGTATTATACCAAACAAAAGAGTATCTGGTTGTTATGTTATGGCATCATTATGACTCACTAACTCCGGATATAATTACTTTGCAATTGACATCAATTTTTCAGTTATTCTAAGGGTGAACTTTGCAGGTTGATGTCACTGGTTACCAAGATGGCGTGCTAGGGATCACATTAGCAGTTTGGCTTCTACTGCCAAAAGTTAGGTGCGGTGCACGTGCCCTTTGATAGAGGCATCTTTTTTGGCCTCAGGCGTTTCTGTACCTGAGGGCGGAATTCTGTTCACCTCTACAGAAATGCCTTTGGTGCTGCTTTAGTCATTACTCATGCTGCTTTTTCTTTCTTATTTTTGACTACTCTTTGTGCTTTAACAGTCAGGCATTTTTACAATGGGTTTATTTATGACACAGTTCCTTCTTTCTCAGAATAACATAATTTTGCAAATTAGTTATAAATGGGGCCAGCATTCCACCTTTAGAAAAACAGGTTTGGAAGCACGATTTTCTCTGCTGAGTATTAGGTGATTTTTACTTCCCTTTAATGTAGCCAAGTTTCATTTTATCTTCCCTTTACCCTTTTCCGAATCTGACCTAAACTGTGATTTCCGTGTCAGCATCTTTTGCTTGATTAACGGAGCATGCAAAGTTTGTACTAATTCGCACTTCGCAAATTGCACGTAGGGTGCGTAGCAGCTAAATCAACAACATCCTCAGATGCTTTGAAAAAGCAATTTTGCATGCTTAAAAGCATATCATGAATTCACAAAAGTGAACTTTTACAATGAAAACATTAGGCAATGAGAGAGCTGATGATTTTGGGGTCCCCAATAACCTAGGGGGAGTACCAAGCAGATGCCTTGAACACAAAGAGCATAAACAAAACGCACATTTTGCTGAACTTCAGTGGTGGTCCCTTCCTCTTAGGACCACCCCAAGCAAGTTATTGGCAAAAAAAGCAATCCCAACCAAAGTCCCTGCAAAACATTATGGGACGAGATTAGCAGTGGGCAGTGAATATTATAGTATCCAATATCAAAATAGTTCTACAAAGAGCTGCAGTTCACCTAGTCGTTACTAGATGTCCCTTACGAGTCAAATACAAAACCATTGAAACACTTTCATCAAGCATTTGCATTTGACTTGTGAGGGACATCTAGTAACCACCAGTTGAACTGCAGCTCTTTGTAGAATTATTTTGATATTGGATACTATATAATATTCACTGCCCACTGCTAATATCATCCCATAATGCTTTGCAGGGTCTTTGGTTGGGAATGTTTTTTTGCCAATAACTGTGTTTGGGGTGGTCCTTATAGGATGGGACCACCACCAAATCGTTCAATAAGATGTGCTTTTTTTGTTTTCAAGGCATCTGTTTGGTATTCCCCCTAAGTTAGGGAGGATACCAAAATCATCACCTCTCTCACTGCTTGCTAATCTTTCAGTTTCACTTTAGTGAAAGTACTATATGCACTTTAGCATATCAAGATAGAGATACTTATTTTCTCATAAATAGCACTGTACAGGATGCAATTTGCAGTTATTTTGCAATTTTTTCACAGTGCAGCCAAGTACACAGTGTCATCAGCTCCGCTACGCAGACTACGTATAGACTACGTCAACTACGTGAAGTTCAAAGTATACTACGTGAAGCTACGTGTAGTGCTGCTACGCAAATTACGGCCAGGCCTAATTACGTTGGGTTGCTCTGAGCTTTCATTTAGTTTTGTGTAAGAGTCATTCATTGGCAGGGTACATGAAATTAGTTTACTTAATGTTCTTTCCCATCATTGCCACATATTTTGTGAGATGTAGTTATTTCTACGTCACATTAAGAAAATTCTGTGACTAGTTACCACCAGCGGTAACCAAGAGTAAGAAATGCTATAAAATGTTATGTACTTCATCCAACCAAAGAGTAAAGTCGGTGGTTATGCCATGAAGTGCACATTATCACAGCATCTGTGTACTATGAAAGATTTTGGGTCACATGACTCTTGTACAAGAAAATTTCAGCATTATAGCCTGACTTCTCCACGTCCGCCGGATGTTGACAGCAGTGGTGGCACTAGTGGAGTGTTTCAGAATATAAGACTGATGACTTATCCTTATATCAGCTGTAGTCACAAAGGGCCTTTTTATGCCCAAAGGGCTCTAAGTTAGCATGCTTTTTCTATCCCTGCCATATTCAGAGTGGGGAAAATCAGGGGTGAACTGAGACCAGTAGATTGGCAGGATGCCTCTATATAACAAATCAAAGGGAGAGGCAGGGAGAATAAAGAACACTCTCTTAGTCCCCGGTTGTCATGTATAAACAAAAGAAGAGAGGTTAATTGTGTCTCAACAGCCACAGAGAAGGAGCTATGTAAAGGAAGAGTATCAACACCCAATTTGGGTGGATAAGAAGGCCCTCACACACCGACCTAGTCAGTGTCATGCTTCATCATTGGGCTCCACCTCAGAGGCCGAATGCCTCTTTGGTGTGCTACGACGCCAGAAGACTGCGGAGCTGGTTGTGTGAAAAGGCGTGTAGTGAGGGATATAGATAAAAGTGTCTAAAGAGTATCTCAAAAAACTTTTATTGGTGGATCCCTATGACACGATTAAAAAGAGTCTTATGTGTCTGAATTTACAGCCAAAGGTAATGGTTTGGTTTAATTCAGAAATTAAGTTAGATCAGTCAACATGTTTCAGCCTTTAAAGTGGTGTTAATTTACCTAGGCATTCATCCGGACTAGTGTGAACCCCGGCGGTATGGACTCTCTAATCGTCCACCCTGACCTGGGGATGTGAAAGTGAAAAGGTAAAAATCGTGAAAAAGTGCAAAAGAAAAAGAAGGAAGAGCAGCTTGCTCAATCCAAAAGCTCCTAAATTAGGAGTATTTCTGCACCTGTAATGGAAACAAACACAAACAAACATAAAATACATACACACAATTAATGGTAGGTATAGGTCAAATCGTTTGTCCAGAGTGCTCCAAACTGTGGCAGGAATAGTGTCAACAGGTAAACACTAAAGTTATCACCATCCATATAGCCCTATAGGGATGATACCACTAAATCTGGGAAGTGGAGTGTCAAATGTGTGCTAAAATACGCTAAATTGCTAAAGGGAATTAAAATAAGAAAGAAAATACTCCATAGGGAGGATCAATGGACCAAAGGTCAGTGACCCCACCGAACAGTTCGTATCATCAAACCGTTATCTCACTTTAGTTTATGGCGCTAGCTGCACCATGGGTCTCGGGAGGGGGGTAGGAGCGTACCTGGCACATCCTGAGGGGAGAAAGGCAGATGTTTGAATATACTCAGATTGTTATACTTAGCTCGATCGAGTCGGTCGCATTGTAAGGAAACGTGTCAGGAACTCACGCCCTCAACGCTCGCCACCCGCTTCGGCACCTAGCTGCTCCTCTTAACCGGACCCCGACGATGAAGAACGGGGTCGGTAAATGTGTTTAAAAGCATTCCCCGTAGTTCCGTATGCTTCCGGGAGGGCGTGGTTACGCCAGAGCGAGGCTTGGAACGCGCCGGTCAGACGCGAGAGGCGTCGATCAAGATTGAATTGAGGCTTGGTTGTAATGGCCAATGGGAGCAGGGAAACAACGGTTACCATGGTGACCGGTATGCTCCTTTGCTGGTGAGCAAAAAAGTTAAAGCCTAATTGAACTTCGACGTCAAATCATAATTTGCTGTAAAAATTGAACTAAGGGCGGGTGGGATGGGTGAAGCGGAGCAAATTGCCAATGCTGAACTCGATTAAATTAGAAGTAGACACGAAGTCAGACAAAATAAACATAGTTAGACCTTTTTCAGTCAACACACAGCTCAGGAGGGGGGGAGACTGAATTAGCATAGGAGATTCAGGAACAGTACTGAATTCGTGACGGCATACAGTATAAGGCAGGGGTCCTACAGTACAATCATTATCTCAATACTGTGTTCCATGGGATGTCGTCGTTCAATCCAACTAGGTTGGTGCCCAGTCGATAAAACCAACGTTGTTCTTTTTCAAACAACCTGCTTGTGATGTTGGTGGTACCAGAGATTGCCTCTATAATGGTCCATCTCAAGTCATTGGTCGTGTGGTTGTTTGATAGGAAATGTCGGCTCAACTTAGTCGTTATTTTTTTGCACCTAATATTGCTCCGATGCTCACAAATGCGTTGTTTTATTTTGCGAGTGGTCATGCCTACATATCGTAAGGCGCAGGGACAAGTGATTAGGTACACAACATTAGTTGAGTTGCAGTTCGTGTGTGACATCTGAGTCCAGATCTTTCCTTGCTCTAAGTTGAGTGTTTTTGATGCCACAGTCAGGTGACACACACTACAATCAGTGCAAGGGTAATGTCCTGTGATTTGGGGTAAACCCCATGCCTCCGTGACTGAAGTGATTCGCTGGGGGTTCTTTTCTTTTGGGCGAGTATGGACAAGGGCGTCTTTGAGACTCCGGCCCTTTTTAAAGGAGAAAAGAGGTTTCTCCCAGTCTTTTTTGGTAGATTTGATGATGTTCCAATGCTTGTTTATTGACTTTTTCATGATGTTGGACAGACTGTTGAAAGTAGTCACACATGTAAGTGGAATTTCATCTTGAGTTTTGTTTTTTTCTTCCAACAGCGCACATCTAGGCTGATTTCGAGCTCTCTTGAATCCCTTATTGAGAGTTGAGTCTGGGTAACCTCTATCTCTCCATTTTTCAATTAGTCCAGAGGATTGCTCTTTAAAATCTTTTAGAGTGCTACAGTTTCTTCTTAGTCTTAGATATTGCCTGTATGGTAAATTCTCCTTCAGGGGAGGGGGGTGAAAACTGGTGAACTCTAGTAAATTGTTTTTGGCAGTGGGTTTGTGATGGGTTTTCGTGGTTAGGCTTGTACCTGAAACAGAGATCACTACATCGAGGAAGATGATTTCAGTTTTACTGGTTGTGTGCGTGAACCTGAGATTATGATCAAGGGTGTTGATCCATAGTAGGAAGGATTGAAGGTCACTCTCATTACCTGTCCATAGTAGCAGAATATCATCAATGTAGCGCTTCCATAAAAGTATGGAGTCCGCGAATTATGTGGATGCTGGTAGGATGTGTTTAGACTCAAAATCTGCCACATAAAGTCCAGCTAAACTTGGAGCAAATGTGCTGCCCATAGATGTACCTGAGCATTGGAGGAATAATTGATTTTTGAAGGAAAAATAGTTCACCTTAAGGGCTATGGTTGCGCACTGGATTATGAAAGATTTTGGTGTTTGGTAATTCCAGTCAATTGAGTTAAGTGACTCCTCCAGGACTCTGATGGTATCGTCCTGGGGGATGCTGGTGTAAAGACTTTCAACATCCAACGTCACCAGTGTGATAGAGTTCTCTATAAAGGTGATGTCAAGTAGAAGCTGCAGTAAGCTTTTGGTGTCTCTCAGGTAGGTAAGGGTCAACTGCACAAGTGGTTTGAAGAATTCATCACAAAATCTGGGTAAAGGTTCAAGGAGAGAACCTATTCCTGATACAATAGGTCGTCCGGGGGGAGGGAGCCTATTTTTATGCATCTTGGGCAGTGTGTAAAAGTATGGAATCACATCACTGCCACTGTCCAGAAAGTCAGCTTCATTTTTGGACAGATGACCTCTTTCCTCTGCTTGTCTCACTATTGTGGAGATTTTCTTGGTTAGATTCACGGTGGGGTCCGTCGTCAGAGGGGTGTAGTTCCTGTTGTCTTGAGGCAGATCCTCACAGGCCTTGTCATAGTCTTTGGTATTCTGTATCACAATGCCACCTCCCTTATCCGCTGGTTTTATGGTTATGGCGGTGTCATTCTGTAATTGTTGTAGGGCCTGGTACTCCGCGCTGGTAAAATTACCAAAAGTTCTTGGGTTCTGGCAGGACTCAAGGTCTTTAAACACCGCCTCTTCAAAGGCAGTGATGGCCGCAGGCACAGTATGTGGAGGGGGGATAAAAGTGGAATTCAGTCTCAGACCGGTGTCACCTCTACGTAAGGACTCATTCGGATCTGTTTTCCCTTCAAAAAAGGCTTTTAGCTTAAGCTTACAGAAGAAGGCAGCAAGTTCACAATGTAGTTTAAACTTATCTGGTCTGGCTGTAGGCACAAACCCCAAGCCTTTCTCCAGAACCTGTGCCTTTGTCAATTGGTGTTAGTCTCCTTTCTGATAGGTTGGTCACTAGGCTTACATTCCGATCGTTCCTGGTTGTGGATTGTTGCTGCGGGTGTGATTCGCTACAGAGTCTTCCTCTTCCCAGGATACCCGGTTGTTGCCCCTCCGTCTCCCTCTCCCCCTCCGGCCGCTCTCTAAAAAAGGTGGTCGGTACTGGTTCTGGAAGTTCATGGGAGGCATAAAGCCCGGGTTCCAACCCATGAAAGGGAACATTAGTTGTTGATATGGGTAGGAAAGGGGGTCCATCCCCATCTGGGGTGGTGCCTGCCATTGTTGATGTTGGTTCTGATAGCCTGGCCTGCCCCTATTACTCCTATTGCCACGGTTTGGAGCACTCTGGACAAACGATTTGACCTATACCTCCCATTAATTGTGTGTATGTCTTCTATGTTTGTTTGTGTTTGTTTCCATTACAGGTGCAGAAATACTCCTAATTTAGGAGCTTTTGGAATGAGCAAGCTGCTCTTCCTTCTTTTTCTTTTGCACTTTTTCACCATTTTAACCTTTTCACTTTCACGTCCCCAGGTCAGGGTGGACGATTAGAGAGTCCATACCGCCGGGGTTCACACTAGTCCTGATGAATGCCTAGGTAAATTAACACCACTTTAAAGGCTGAAACATGTCGACTGATCTAACTTAATTTCTGAATTAAACCGAACCATTACCTTTGGCTGTAAATTCAGACACATAAGACCCTTTTTAATCGTGTCATAGGGATCCACCAATAAAAGTTTTTTGAGATACTCTTTAGACACTTTTATCTATATCCCTCACTACACGCCTTTTCACACAACCAGCTCCGCAGTCTTCTGGCGTCGTAGCACACCAAAGAGGCATTCGGCCTCTGAGGTGGGGCCCAATGATGAAGCATGACACTGACTAGGTCGGTGTGTGAGGGCCTTCTTATCCACCCAAATTGGGTGTTGATACTCTTCCTTTACATAGCTCCTTCTCTGTGGCTGTTGAGACACAATTAACCTCTCTTCTTTTGTTTATACAGGATGCCTCTATAGCCCAGTATCAAAACTCTGAACATGCCACCTTTATCACGAGTCACTGGGAGCACCTATGTGCCAAGAATGTCAGGCACAGAAAATCATGCCTTCAGCTCCACTGATTGGGTGTCAAGGCATCCCGCATTTGCGGGGCAAGGCACCTCACATTTGCTGAGACGGCCCAGTTTGTTGTGGTCTCTTCTGGCAACCCCACTTTTTTATAAAGTACATGTCCCAGTTTTTGACGAGAGGGTCAGCTGTTCATGGGTATATGGTATAAATGCTGTGCATGCTACTTACTCGCGTACCCATCCGTTGTCTCTTCACCTTATGGAATGGAATGCGAAACAGCACTATGTATAATACAGAAAATAGGTACAGGTATAAGAAGTGTTTGTGAAACACTTACTGGGCAGCGCCGGTAATAGAACTTCAAGGGCCCCGGTCTAAAGTCAATATATGAGGCCCCTCTGATTTGCATGTGACATCACAAGAAGTGACATCACAGAAAGTGACATCGCAGGACTATTGATCTAATTTGGCATCACTGAAGAGACCTAATGTGGATATCAGTAACATGGACAAAAAGAAATATACAAATGAAATAATTTCATATATTTTAAAACTGTATTAATTAAATGGATTACATTTGTCACATTGGATGGAAAAGCTAGGTGCAGGTCTCACAACGATGCATATTTTTTACTCCAAGTTACCTGATTGTTTCCAGATGAGTGCATGATAAACATTCCAGTTCTGTCTCGTTAAGGGGAGAGATCCTGTAGAGGTAATAAGGGGTGGGATCATTCAAAATATAAAATTAAACAAGAGGGAACCCCTCCCCCATTGATATAATCGCAAATTTCAAAAGGCTTTGTTATCTTTTCATGCCATTATTGTGAAACCTTAGGATAACATTAATACTTAGTTATTGGTTTTAACTTAAATCTTCTCACCAGTATTCCACACGATAAGTGCAAAAACACAACACATATAAGACAAAAATTACAAGACACCATGCAAACAAGTAAAGATTGCACATAAATAAAATAAAAAAGACTTTGAACAACGCATACCACTACTAAATCATACATTGACTTGAAGGTCTGCTGCAGATTCAAGGGTTTTTCAAATCAATGTTTTTGATTTAGTGTTACAACTGTAGGAAGTGGCAGTGAACGGCTTTAGCGCTGGTGGAGTCCTGTGCGACAATGTTTGCTGGTGCCCCAATGACCACCTCTGCCACGGATTCTCTTACCACCATATCTTTACAGTGCCCCTCAAGTCTCCATAACTACACTGTCTCTCAGATGCACTTCATTTGATTTACAGCACCACTCATACAAGTGAGTGTGTCAGACCACTTTATATCACACACATTACACAGAAACAATCAATCATACCTGTGTAAATCACTGTATAGGAAATGTTACATAAGACAAAGGAGTACAAAGTGTAGGTGTCACATGACAATCATACTAGTAGGCATTATAGTTTAATAGTCATTGGTCTGAAGAAACACAAACTCTGAATTTACAACGTAATACCATGGTTGTGCGTTCTCTTTAATAATCAGAATTGATTTCTTTCTAAAAGAACCCTTTTTGCAACATTAGGACAATCAAAGACTGGGGAAAAAACATAATGCTCTAATTTATACCTTGCAGTTTGCTTGCACCTCTAAGATGACAGTTAATAGCTCATTGTTCTATGTTAGGATTTTGACTTATAAACTGCAAGTTTCAAAAGGATCTCACTGACAAAATCAGTAACCCACTGACATATTTATATTATGTGCACTTTGTTATCTGCCTGGTACATGTCTTATGCTGCAGGCACATTAACCCTCAGCGCTAATTTTGCACAAGTCAAAACTTCCCCATGGCAAACTCCATATCTTTCTAGGAAGAACATCAATCACCGGAGTTATCATGACATTTTGATTGTTGCCGAAAATTGCTGGAGGCCAGGAAGTAGGCAACAAGTGCTTTTAAAAACATAATATGCTTCCAATCATGACACCCCCATCCTAAGTCAGCACTTGGTGCAATCTCACCAGTCGCCCTTCCCTAGAGACTCCCTGTTCAAGGTCCTGTGCCCCCAGTGACGGAATCACTGTCACTCTAGGGTGTGCTGCTTCATAGGCCTGCCCGCAAGACTGGAGATGAACTTCAGTATGGATTGTCGTGGACAGGCCTTCAAGGTTAACCCACAATTGCCACCAGTAGGGTCCACCTGCTGGTGCCAGGGCTTCTAAAGTCTTTGGGGGGGCCTTCTAAGGTCTAGCATGGGAATGTGCTCCCTCAAAAGAGTAGTCAGGTAGGCTGATCCAGGTTCCCCAGTCCCAAATTCGTCAGCTCTGATGATGGTGCTACATCTTACTGAGATAAACTTGCACTGCCTTCAAATACAACCTAATTGTGCCCCGCTATATACACTAGGACGTGACTCAGCTCAAATTGCGCACTAGACAAGACTAATATGCTGCGTAAAAAAAAAGTAACAGCATCCTGAAAAAAAAAACCACTCAAGGGAATGCAAGCTTAAGTAATAGATGGTAAATGTCAGAACAAACAACATGATTACTTTAGTGCTTTTGCACTTATTATTCAGAAATCAAAAGTTAAGGACATGACTACAGGGCCCAGAAGGGACCCGTTTAACAATATCCATTACTTATAACCTTACAAAACGTAAGCAGCATGGTTTAAAAAGACCGCACATTTGAACACAGAGCCATGGTACGTCTTCTATTTTCCAGTCACCCCATCAACCAGATATTGCAGTACATCCAGGATTGGTGCACTTCCCCACCTGGGGAAATATTGTTGTTTAAAGAAAGATGAGATAACAAAAGTAGCGCTTCACTGGCAACCTCTGTAAAGTGACGCTACTGTATTTTGGGTGTGAATAAAATCAATCTGACTACTTTGCGACCCACTCTGTCTTGCTTTATTTAGTTATTAGGTCGAAGCCTGCGTTGCAGCGCATGCGCTGCTGCAGGCGAGAGTTTTGTAAACAAGAAGGGGCATGAAACCACGCCCCTTCTACCATTGGCCGGCCTCGCGAAATGGAGGCCTGCCATTGGACAATGACCCTGTCCGGATGATTTGTCCGGCTGTGATCCCTCCTTTTCAGGACTCCGTGACCTGACTTCTGGTGTCGCAAGCCGATTTCCAGAAACGTTGCTATGGCAACCAGGAGGCAGGTCTCGGAGTCCTGGAGGGGAGGGATTCGGTAGCTGTTTCCTCCCCCTTTTTTTTTGTGTGCGCGTGTTTGTCTGTCATTGTTACCTCGTCTTTTCAGCAGCACACGCAGCAGTTTGCAGCTCAGGGCAGACAATCGCGCCATTTTATTAATTCTATGGCAAAATGTAACTATTTCCCAGCACATCAAGGCTCACTGGTGGGGGGACAGACCCACATGCCAATTCAAATTGGCCTCGGCAGGGAAATTGTTCTTCGGAGCAGTGAGAGCAATAACGCCGGGCTTGTGCACCAAATAGCTTTTAATTTGGGGATTAGGCAAATCGGGCTATTACGGAAGTGTGGTGGGGGGCGGAGGAGGCAGCGCTTCGGTGCAACGACGTGAGGTGGTGGGTTTAATTTGCTTGTTCTTCTATGTTCACAGCGTCGTGTCACTGGTCCATTAGACATAGAAGGGGGACAACTTTATTCGTGAGCCTCAGGCCTGGTACTGAGGTGGAGTAGTGACGTTGCTCTGCACAGCCGCGACCGTTGAATGTGTAACGCCCAACAGAGGCAGGCGCCTGGCTGGAGCTCCCAGTTCCTCTGTTCTCCGTGTACATCCTCGCTGTGTCAGTCCGGCGGTGCGCCCGGGACTGCCAGGCTCTTGCTTTGCGGGATGTATTAGAACACACTGCCCTCGCCGAGATGGATGCTGTTGGAGTCTGGCAGGAAGCGGCTTTAAAGCAGGCCGAAGTAGCGGTCCAGGGGTTGCAGGAGCTGCTGGGCCTCGGGTTACTTCACAGTGAGCTAGGGCTTGACCTGGGACTGGAACCTGCATACTTCCCGTCCTGGCCACTTCTGCTGGTGACCGCGCTGCTGCTCAGTCTGATATTCTTTGTCGAGGCCTGTGCAAGCAGGAGGAAGATCTGGGCCAGCCCGGCTGAAGATGTCAGCGGCGTCAGCAAAGTCTCAGCGGGGTCCAAGAGCACTAAGAGCGAGGAGGCCAGGAACAAGAGCAAGAGAAAGGGCCCCGAGAAGAGTACGGTGAGGGTCTAAGACAAAGTAGCTTTGGTACACTTATTTAATAGAGCCTCCTTTTCAGGAGTATTCAGCATTTATTTGTGGTACAGATATGGCTAGTTTTGAGTGTAAAATGTATGCTTGTAGTGCAGTATATTTCAATGGGACTTTGAAGGGAAGAGCCAGTTAAATGTCGCAGGGCCCCAATTGGAAGTGTAAATGGGAAATGTATCTCTGCAGTAGTACTCTTGCTTTGGAGGTGATGATATACGGGGGCAGTTTGGTCCTGCCTTATTGGTATAATCGGTCTCGGGTAGTTTGGGGCTACCTTATCGGTGTGATGGATCTAGTAAAGTAGTCCTAAGCATTTGAAAGTGTTAAAGGCTGATTTTGGATGGGTGAGTGGCAAGGCATAAAAGCAAGTGGCTTTTTTCAATCAAAGCAAATGGAATTTGTTCTCCAGTTTGTTCATTTGCTTCCAAAGATCCACCATTGGACAGTTATTTTGGGTGACAGTGAACATATTTGACCACGCATGGGACAAGGCCAGTGTTCAGTAAATCTCTGCATGTTAGCGAGGGGCACGGCTGCTTTCAGGGGAGGAGGTTCATAGTGGGATTCTAAATAGTCCATAGAAATCCAATCTGACCAGTGTCAGGATGCGTGCCCTCTTTAAAAGCGCACCAGGTCATAGGTGTTTGAAAATATAGCTGTACCCATCCCTAAACGGACGATTGCAAGCTCTGCTCAACAACCCCCTCGTCCTCCTTTATTATGCCCTAGTTGTGATGCGAACATGTTTGATTCAGAAATTAGGTATGGGTTAGTTAGCGAGCATGTGAAGGATTCCTGCGGTTTACCCTTGTGAGTGTGGCAGATGGAGTTTATCCACTTTCGTCTTCCTTTAGGATTCCAGACCAAGATAGGTAACATTGATGTAGTCCTCCGCAGTGTGCAGTCAACAGTATAGTATTTCAGCATCTGTGGTCCTGTCAGGATTCGTTTCTGTTTTTAATTAAACAAATTTTGGGGTATTTTTACCATTCAATTTGAGATACCGTCGTTCTACTTAAATTTAGGTAAACGAGCCAACAAAGTAGCACAGAACCGAATCATCACCTACCTTGGCTCTAAGAGCATAGGCTGTCGTGTCAGCTAAAGCATTTCAATAACAAGAGATCCCAATGCTCCGGTCAAAAGTGAGAGCGGACTGTGCTTGTTTTTATTGAAATGCTTTAGCTGACACGACCAAATTTGGGTGGTAGAAACTGTATGTAGCACTGAGTCTTTAAAAAATTAACAGGCATGCTTTTATTTTAATATGGAGTCAGAATTGAGACTGGTGGATGTCTGTATATTGTGAAGTATCTGTGAAGCAAGTGGGTGGGTGAGATTAAAAGAGCTCCTGAGAACAGCAGGTATGGGGAGAGGCTATGCTGTTATCACACTTTATGCAATGTTTTTAACACCCCTTCAGCCCCCTTCCTTTCCCTCCCGTCACCCGTGGACTTCTGCTGGCACAAATCAACAAAACCATCATCCGCGTGCGGCAGCTAAGCTATGGGTGATTTAGGTGCATTGGGGGAGGTCCGGGGATGGCTCCAGGTGGGGTGCATTAACACAATTTTTATTTTGTTATCTGGCAGTGGAGTAAAATAGTTACACATCTGAACGTCACCTTGTGCCCCAAACATCACAATATTTACAGCAGCCTTCTCAAAACCGACACTTCGTACAAAAAATGAACAATCATTGAAAATGCAACAGGTCTCGCCTTTCATTAAGTTAAAGCCATTTGCTTTGCCATACAATACCATTAGCAAAGCAAATGGCTTTAACTTAATCAAAGGTGAGACCTATTGCATTTTCAATGCTTGTTTTTTATTTCTCACTATCCCGTGGCTGCATTTTGGAATAGAAAAATGTCTACAAAAGAAATTTCCAGCAAAAGTGTTTTTCTTTTTTGGATCAATTCCAGGGAGGAACAAATAAACAATGGGAGAAGAAAGAGGGAGTAACGGCTACAAGGCCCAGGTAAGGGGGCCACCCCCACATGGACCTTGCAGCTTGCTCCAGTGCTTTGAGGCCCAGGGAAGTGGGACCCTCTCCTGGGCCTCAAAGCAGTAACGAGGCCTTTACCACAATGCAGCCCTACCACAGGAAGGCAGTTCTACATACATTTGAAATACAGATTCACAAGAGTGATGTAAAGGTTAACAAAAGCCAGTTGATGTGGCTGCTCCCTCCACCCCTCACCCACCTATCCTTACCTGTGTCCGACTGGCCCGGCAAACAAAGGGGCCATCTGTCACCTAGCAACAAAATGCCTTGAATGGCTGGTAGTTAACATAGGCCCCATTCTGTTTGCTCCTTCCTTCCACCCCTGCATCCCCAGGAATGCCACCACAACCTGACCAGCAAGGTCAAGACATCTCGCATTTGTCATGCGATTGTGTGGGGCAGGGGGGCCCCGGAGGTGCAGGTGGGCTAAATGTGAAAGTGTGGCCTTTCACAGTGAAGTGGGCCCCCTGTTTTGTAGCTAGCACAAGGCACTGGGCAGCTGCCCACACTGACCATGCCGATCGCTGTCCCTGTAACTGCGTTTCCTACTCCACCAGCTGCATTATCCCACCTATGCTGGTGATATCGGTGATGCTCCTGACCTCTTCTGCCCAGTGTCACAGGAGGAGTTGTGGTGCTGCTCCTGCTCCATGTGTTCAGAAAGCAATTCATGTACACAATGCTTAAGTTCTTGAAACGTTTGTTTACAGACCACCATTGTTAAAGGGTGTGAAGACAAGGAGGTCATTTTCTGAGTTATTTATTGTCATATCTGACCTCTCACTTTGGCACTGTTTTCCGCATGAAAGGCCCTGTCAGCAGAGCCACTGGAATCATCTGGAAGGGAAGGACTATATTATGCATCCGCGTTGAGTAGTTTATACCGCGAGGAAAGGCGAATTATGCAGCACATTATGTGATAGTATTTCTTAATTCTTTTGCCTTTTTTAATTTGTTAACACTGGCTGGACATTGGTGGCCCTTCATTAGTATTAGTTTAATAGCCAAATATAGAAATAAGAAACAGAAAAGTGACCAGTCAACAGTTGTTATGGGTCTTGCAGTGCGTTTTCAGTAACTTTTGAACCCCTTGAACTAGAAACACATTTTTGGGGAAGGGAGAGTAAAATCGCAGATTATGCAGCAGAGGGTGGATTATGTGGCAAATGCAGCAAATGTATAACTATGCCAAAAATGCCGCAGCTACCCAATCTCATAATTCCAGTAATCTTGCCTATCAGTCTTGGCTCTTTCGCCACAACATCTCTTCTGCAAGTCCTTTCAGATCTGCTTCACTAAATATAA
Organism: Lissotriton helveticus; assembly: GCF_964261635.1. Classification (NCBI taxonomy): domain Eukaryota; kingdom Metazoa; phylum Chordata; class Amphibia; order Caudata; family Salamandridae; genus Lissotriton; species Lissotriton helveticus. The sequence goes on from NC_136061.1 coordinate 1,790,508,741, forward strand.
ACTTTCTGAGATGCTCATAGGTCATGGTGGATGGTAGTTAGAAATATCTTGCTTTCAGTTGAGGTCGAAGGATTGGATTTAATTGAATTAGATTGAAAATTCAATTATGGCAGCCAAAGATGTTCAGCAGAAGGCAAACTTTACAACATTCTGTTTCTCTTCAGTGAAGCACAGAATTCGCTCTTTGGCAGCTGAAGATTACATATTTCCTGTTTTTATGTGTCATTTCCTGCTGGCAAGCATTATCTGTGCATGAGGATTTTCAAAGCGGTAAATCCAATATAGCAGGACCTGTAAAAATGTCATAATTGTGGGTCTCATAGATTTACTACACTAAATCAGTATTTCCAGGGGTGGATTTGTCACACCAAGACAACATTCTATTTGTAATCAGGGACTATGGAGCTGTCACCAGTTTTTATGAGATTCAATAAATCAATCAATACCTATTTATATAGAGCCAATAGTCACCCACGAGGGTATCGAGGCGCTGTGGGCACTGAGGCAGGGAGGCTCAGTGAAGCAGCCAGCTCTTGAGTACTTTTCTGAATTCCAGCAGAGAGAATTGGGCCTGGAGGTGAAGTGAGAGGTAATTCCAGGACTTCGGGTGAGGTAGGAGAAAGAACGCCCTCCACTGTTGCTGCGGCAGATGCAGAGGGCGGGCGCAAGGCAGAGGGAGATGGAGCACAGGTGTCTGGAGGGTAGCTGCAAAAGGAAATATACTTATTCTGCAGATAGCCAGAAGCTTAGTGTTCACAACAGAAATAGTGAACTATGAAAGGGAAACCAGAAATAGATATATAATTTACAATCAGCCTTCGACTTTGCAGTTTTTAGGTCATAGTGGATTTTCATTGTTCATAGCACACTTGTAATGGAGTACTTAGTTAAAGCTGGGTCCATCAAAGAAAAGAGTAATAATTGTTTCATTATCAATTTTACCAATAAAAATGTAAAGTTAACCCCTTCTGTGCGTCAGACGCGCAGGAGCCATCCCACGCATACATGCTCATTTGTGTCAGAGGGCTCCAATGCATCCGACGCCATGCATCCCTCCAAAAGCCTCAGAGCTGGGGAAGAGCTTCCTCAGCTACCGAGGCTGTTCCCCTGGTTTCCCTGAAATGACGATCAGCTCGCACATCACGCTGACGTCATTTCAGTTAAACTGAATCTGAAATGAGCCGATAGGCTCATTTCATTTTCAGTTTCTATGTGCTCAGGGGGATATCTTAGCCCCCCTGATCACGTAGAAAAACAGAAGGGGTACCATTAAAAAGGGGAGAAACTCCCCTTTACAATGTTACCCCTCCCTAGTGGATCCCAGGAGGATGATCCTAAAGCAGAGATCCACCCACTGGACACCAGGGAGGGGGAGCAGCCCCTTGGCAAGGGCCTTTGCTCCACCCAAAGAATTTGGGGAAAATCAGTCTTTCCGCCCCCCCTGGGGGGCAGATGGGGTTAGTAGACCCCAATTTGCCCCCACCATGGTCAGCAAGCCCACTAGATGCTACAGATTATTTTATATTGAATTTAGTGGTGGTGGCTGCCTGAGATGGGCATGCCAATGCCTCCCACCCCCGCAATATTACACAGTCTTTCTGACCCCCCGGGAGCCAAATGGGGGCAATATCCCCGATCTGCCCTGTGGGGGCAGAAAGCCCGCTAGATGCCAGGGATTATTAATTATATTGGATTTAGGGGTGGGGCTGCCAATTTGGGCATGCCAATGCCCCCATGCCCACAACATTAGTCTTTCTGTCCCCTGGGAGGCAGATGGGGGCAAAATCCCTGATCTGCCCCCCGGGGGGAGCAGAAACCCCACTAGATGCCAGGGATTCTTTTTTTAAATTCCATTTAGCGGGTGGGAGTTGCTTCAGATGGGCATACTGATGCCCCCAGCCTCCACAATAGCTCCTGATCTGACCCCAGGGGCCGGTAAGCCTACTAGGCACCAGGGATTGTTTTTTTCTTTAATCGTAGAGGTGGGGGTTGCCCAAAATGAGCATGCCAATGTCTCCACCCCCCCAACATAAATAGCCACAGCCTTTCTGCCTCTCCCGGGAGGCAGAAGGGGGAAATAGTCCCTAATCTGCCCCCCAGGAGGGGGCAGAAAGTTCACTAGGCACCAGGGATTTTCTTTTTTTAAACAAGCATGTGGGGGCTGCCGAGAATGGGCATGATAATGCCCCCACAACCAAAATAGGCTTTTTGCTCCCCCGAAAGGGCGATCGAGGAAATAGCCCCTTATCTGCCACCAGCAGTTGGGGGCAAAAAGCTCACTAGGCACCAGGGATATGTTTATGGGCATACCAGTGAGAATGCCCCATAGGCAAGGGTCGCTCCTTTTTTGTTTATGCACACATTTTGGCTGTTTCCATGATATTTGTATTCTCATCTGTACCCAAGCGGGAGCAGAAAATCCCTAGAAACTAAGGAGAGTTTGTGTGTGTGTAAACTGGAGCCTGGCTGACGGTCTGCGTGTACTGACCTGTGGCTGGCATTTTGCTGGCAATGTATGTGGATCTGCACTTGGTTAATGGTGTGGGTAGACTCGCACTAGATGATGGTGTGTGTAGACTGGCGCTTGCCTGATGGTGTGAGTGGAGTGGCTCTTGGATGGCGGTGCATGTGGACTGGTGCTTGGCTGGCTGTATGCATGGATGGTGCTTGGCTGCAGGGCCATACTGGCCGTATCGGGAACCAGGAGTTTCCCTGGTGGAACAGAAGGGTGGGGTACAGTTTTCTGGGAATGGGGGGCGGTTTTGTCACTGAGAGCCTGTTTTGCAACAGTTCTGCAATTTCAGGCCACAGTAACAAAAGCGGGAACAGTGCTTTTTACTAGCACGCCCCTCCACCAAGGGCCAGTTGAGCAGCAATCTGCCGGGACTGGTTGCTGTTCCTAGTCTGGCCCTGCTTGGATGGTGGTGTGCGGGGATGGTGCATGGCTGGCGGAGTGCGTAGGTGGCACTTGGCACGTGGTGTGCGTGGATATTGCTTGACTGACCGTGTGCATTGATAGCCTTTGGCTACCAGTGTGTGTGGATTGCAATTGGCTGGCGGTGGGCATGGATTGCTCTTGGCTGGCAGTGTGCGTGGATGGCTGTTTGCGTGGATGGTGTTGTGCCTGTACTGACTTTTGCCTGGTGGTGTGGCTTGCATGGATTCCCCAGCATTTTCTTCCCCATAATTCCCTGCAAGCCTCAAATTTACTTACAAATCACATTGTCCTCACATTTCTGTGTGGGTAAGTTGTAGGATCACTGCACAGGCCCAAATTTCCTACCACCCAGCGTTCCCACAGGTCTCCCATAAAAATGGTACCTCACTTGTGTGGGTAAGCATAGTGGCTGCAATAGGAAATTGCCCTAATCGTACTGTGGAGACTTCAAAATGACCTGGTTTTCAAGGGAGGGCACTTGGGGTTTTGCCTCTGTGCTCAGTGGCCATCTAGGGAAACCTACCAAACCCACACATTTCTGAAAAATAGACACCCCTGGGAGTCCAGTGAGATATGGTTTACATGGAACCCTCAATTTTTTTTAACCAGAATCCTCTGAGAACATCAAACTTAGCTGAAAAAATCAAATTGTTCTCAAATTTCTGTGTGGGAAAATTGTTGGATCACCAGGCTGACACACATTTCCTACTGACCAGAATCCCCCTGGGTCTCCCAATAAAAATGGTGCCTCACTCGTGTGGGTGGGCCAAGTACCCGCGAAATGCAAGGGGCCAAAATGTATTGTGGAGACGTCAAAATTAGCTAGCACAAAATGACCTGGTTTTGCAAGGGGGGGCACCTGGGTTTTTGGCCCCGTGCTCAGCAGCCATCAAGGGAAACCTACCAAACACACACATTTCTAAAAGCTAGACACCATAGGGAGTCTAGGGAGGTATAGCTTGCATGGACCCCCCAACATTTCCCTACCCAGAATCCCCAGCAAACCTCAAATGTAGTTGAAAAAATCACATTTTTCTAAAATGGCTGTGTGGCCAAGCACCCGCGACAGGCAAGGGGCCACAATTTATTGTGTAGACATTAAAATGACCTATCATAAAATGACCTGGTTTTACAATGGGGGGCACCTGGGTTTTTTGGCCCTGTGCTCAGCAGACTGTGTTGATACACACAGATTACAGAACTTTCCATCACAGAAATGTGAGTAAAATGTGGGTGTTTTTAAGTTTGAGGTTTGCAGAGGATTCTGGGTAACATAACCTGGTGTGAGCTACACAAGTCACCCCATCCTGGATTTCCCTGGGTGTCTAGTCTTAAAAAATGTATAGGTTTGCTAGGTTTCCTTAAGTGCCGGCAGAGCTAGGGGTCAAAATCCACAGCCAGGCACTTTGCAAAAAAAGGGTCAGTTTTCACTGTAAAAATGTGGTGTGTCCATGTTGCGTTTTGTCCCATTTCCTGTCACCGGGCACTAGGCCTACCCACACAGGTGAGGTACCATTTTTATTGAGAGATATTGGGGAATGCGTGGTGGGCAGATTCCAGAACTTTCCGTCACATAAATATGAGGAAAATGTGGTTTTTTATACAAAGTTTGAGCTTTGCAAGGTATTCTGGCTAACAGAACATGTTGAGAGCATATAAGTCATCCAATACTGGATTTCCCTGGGTGTTTAATTTTCAAAAATGTATAGGTTTTCTAGGTTTCCCTAAGTTTCCCTAAGTGCCAGCAGAGCTAGGTTTCGACATCCGCAGTTAGGCACTTTGAGTAGGGTCCGTTTTCACTGTAAAAATGTCATGTGTCCATGTTGTATTTAGGCCCATTTCCTGTCACGGGCACTTGGCCTACCCACACAAGTGAGGTACCATGTTTATCAGGAGACTTAGAAGAATACAGAATTGTTAAGCAACTGTTATTAGCTATTGACTTTCTATGCATTTATGCCTTCCAAATGTAAGACAATGTGTAAAACAAAGTAACTTGGAAAAATCTCCTATAATTCACATGCTAGCAAATAACTACTGCTTCTAAACTCTAGGGGGCTTATTTATGAGCACTTCCGTCACTTTTACTCCGCTTGTGCGTCACTTTTTGTGACGCACAAGCGGAGTAAAAAATGCACCATGTTGGGTCATATTTACACAGTGACGCATTTAGGTAGATTCCTCACTTTGTAAACCCCTGTGCCACATTATACCTGCGCCAGGTATAATGTATGCAGGGTGGGCATTCTGACACAAGTAAGCGTTGTATAAGTGATGCAGTGAAACCTATGAGATTTCACTGCGCCACTCCTAGGACGCAAATGCATCAATATCTTACGTCTGCCTCACAGCAGGTGTAAGACTGACGCAGGCACATTTGAAATGGGAGTTGCCCATGTGAAATGACCCATTGCTGAAGTTGCGTCACTTTTGTGACACCCATACACACTTTGCGCCTACAGATACGTTTAGAAATACTGGTGTATCTGTAACTCCTTGCAACATGAAGCGTCATACTGTAAATATGACGCATCCAGCATGTCGCAAGGAGGTCGCAATGAAAAGTGATGCATCACTTTTCACGCAGCGATGCCTCACTTTTCATAAATGAGGCCATATATTTTGCTCCAATTTTGGAAATACATAGGTGCTCTTCATACCTATTTTTCACTCTTCATATTTTACCAAATGAATTGCTATTTACCCAGTACACAATGAAAAAACGTTGCAAGAAGGAGCTCAGTTATTGGCTCTGGGTTCCTCTGGTTCTTGGTGAACCTACAAGTCCTATACTTCCCCACACCCAGAAGGGTCCAGTGGATGTAATGGTATATTGTTTGTAAAAATCTGTCATACATAAAAGAAGTTACAGGTGAAAACATTGGCACAAATGGCTGTTGTTTTCAAAACATTTTCAATATTTCTTACTTTCAACTGTTAGTTTCTATACAAAAACATTAAAGGATCCACACAAATGACCCCATTATAAATTCAGAAATGGATCTACTTTTTAGAAATGTATAGCTTTCCGGGATCCATTATTGTTTTCATACCCATTTCTATCACTAACTGGAAGGAGGCTGAAAGCGCAAACAGTAGAAAAAATAGGCTATGTCTCTGTAAAATGCCAAAACTGTGTATAAAAATTTGGTTTTCATCACATAACTGCTGACCTCGGCCTTCACATATGCAGAGTAGATTGTAGTAGCATAGAGTAGGTTTCAACATGATAGAAAAGTGAGTCACGAAGTAGATGAGCCTCCAGTTGTAAAGTAAGGGCCTCATTTGCAAGAGGCCTGCGCCGCTGGTGCATCACTTTTAATGATGCTCTGGTGGTGCACGTCTCTCAATCATATCTACGAGGCCACTGAAAGCCACCCTGTGTGACTTTTCATGGCATCATAGATATGGTTTAAGGCAATGCAGCGCAAGTCGCGGCATTGCCTCACACTGCGATAGGGATGATTACCATGGTCATTTGAGACATACCCAGATTTACAACATGCTGTCAACCTGGGAATAGGTCAAAAGCCTATGCCTCCCCCGAGGGGTGGCATAACGGTTGATTTTGTGCAAGAACACGTCCCTTTCTGCATGAAAACAACCTGAATTCAATGCAGGTCACCTTTGCTCCATGGTGCAAAGGTGCCTGAGTTGGTGCTCGAAAGTCATTTGTGCACCATCGCAGTGGAAGAGGACAGGAATGCACTATATCCCATTGATACAGCGCATTCCTGCCCTTTTCTATTGACATATGGTAGCACAGCAGGAAGTCTTGTGGCACTGCCCTTCACCAAAAATAAGTGAATGAGACCCTAAGTTTAATAAATAAAGACTCGCAGAAAAAAGCATGTGCAGCCTGAAGGATGAACAGCAGGCAACTGCTCAACTCCTAGCAGCACTGCATAAAGCAACATTCTAAAGTAAGAGCATCCTAAATTACAACAGACAGGATAAAAAATAAACATCTTGTATATAAACATCTTGAGTACATTAACAAATGTGGATACTTCCCACTGCATCTTTCCCCCTTGAAATTAAAAATAAATTTAGTAGTATAATCCAACAGTTTCATAGATAGTTTAACTTATCTCATATTAAGTTTCATTTTCAATGGAGAGGATACCATTGGCACATCGGATGAAACCCTTAAGTCTTCATTCACTGACTCAGGTTGTAATTGATATGAGTGTTTGACTATGAGTGTATAGGGAATTCCCCAAAACAAGTAGAAGGAGAATGTGTCATAGTTAATTTTAATAAACGTGGTGTCGCTGTCAGATTACTGTGGGACGCCTCTGAGTTGGAGAAGGGGGAGGGGAGTATCAGGGCCCTACCGCTGGGATTCTTTTATCCCCCTCCCAGATGCCCAAATGTAGTTGTTAAGACCCACTTAGAGCTGCCATCGAGGAGACCATTTCGAGCTCTTTGAAGTGCCCCTAAATATAATACCACAGAACCCCTACTTGCATGTGTCAGTGTCAGAGACACATTACCACCCCAAGCATTTTGTATCCAGTCAAGCCAGAGAGAGGAGACTTTGGCTTTATCTAATAGGTTCTCTAATTTGGCCCAGTTAGACGAAAATGACCGACTAGAGCCCCCAGACGTCTGCCCTCGGGTACCTAGCCCCAGCCCTCGTAATATTGATGCTGAGGTTGGTTCTAATTGTAGCTTTATTAGCTGAAATATCACAGGGCTTAGATCAAAAAGGAAGGACCCGAATTGGTTAAAGTTCATCAGAAACCATGATATTATAGCTCTGCAAGTGACCTGGGATAAGGAGAGTAATTTCTGGATAGATGGATTTAAATCTTATTTTTGGCCTGCCCATTCAACGCCAGCAGGTAGAGCCAAGGGTGGTTTGATGTTTCTCTTCTCTCTTAAGTTAAAAGGGTCAGTAAAGCTGCTGGAGGCAACCTCCTACAACTGCTTGATAGCTGAACTGATTACCATTAACTACCCTAAAATATTGTTAATTAACTTCTACAATTCAGGGGAAAGCGAATATAGTAACACGCATCTTTCTTATTTGACACGTTTCTTAGAGACATATAGATCCCAGCAAACCACTTATGTTCATATTATATTCATGGGCGATTTTAATATTCACTTGGGTGATTTTAACTGTCGAATTGCTGAGGTCCATGTACCTTCCTACTCATTGCCACCCCATTTTGAACACACTCCTAAAGGGGAGGCTCTTGAAGATCTTCTTCTGGGTACTGATCTTTATGAGCCAGGCTTTCATGACACCAGTGAGAGAGTAGCTACGTTTAAGGCGAGGGACAGGGAGACTGTTATCGACTATATAGTTGTATCTCCCTCTCTGTTAGGGCATGTAGTTTTTTTATAATGCGAAATATTTTCCCTTTAGTGATCATAACCCTGTCATTCTTGAGTTGGATAAGGGCCTGGACCTTCTTTGCGCTTTAGCTAACGTCGGGAGGCCTAATCCTGTGATAACCAAAGACCAAGGGAGGAGGTTAAAATGGACTAAAGTAGTCCCCGATCATTTTTTTGCTAATCTATGCATGAAGGTCAAAAACGATATCACAAAGTGTGTCGAATATTTTACCCCGAAAGATAGAGTAATTACAGCTTTTGAAGCTATTTGTGGACAGGTTGCAACAGATCTAACCATTACAAGTAAGCACAAACCCAACTCAGGGGAAAGGTGGTCTGATTTTAAATGCTCTAGGGCCCATCAAAACCTAATAAAACTACTGAAAGTGAAACCTAGAGACAGAGTACAGATAGCTAGGCTCAGAAAAGAATATAAATCAGTAGTCCTTACCCGCAAAAATGAGATTAAATCAGATACTTGGGATGCCTTAATGTCCGCCGAAATATTAAATGACAGCTCAATGTTTTGGGCTATTGTTAATAGCCCTCTGTTCTAGGGGCAGGAGAATGGTAGTCTGGAAACTAACATCCCAGAGGACCAGTGGCTATCCCATTTCGAAGTCATCTACGGGAGTAATGAAGTGTATGAGCCCTTTTCCGCCCCCGACACTTGGCAATGTTTTACCTCTGTTAGTTTTCGAAGAAGAAGATGTTGAGAAGGCAATAATGGAATCCTCTAGTAACAAGGCTCCTGGCCCGAATGGCGTCCCCACCGACCTTTACAAGTGTAATGTCAAATTTTGGGCCAAAATCTTAACTAACGTTTTTAATTCTACAGTTGTCCAGGGGTTCCCTGTTTCATGGTCCCAGTCTATCATCATTCCTGTTTTTAAAAAAGGGCATAGAGGGTACCCTAGGTGCTTCAGGCCCATTTCATTGATAGACCCTATAGTTAAAATATTAAGTAAGGTGATTCTGACCAAGGGTTCGGATTGGGCCACAGAAAAAGAGGTTTGGTCCAATCTTCACTATGGTTTTAGACCGGGCAGAAGCACCATGGACCAGTGCCTTAATTTGTACTTATTGATAAACAAATATACTGTAGCATCCAAAGGGTCTATCTACCTGGGCTTTATGGATTTATCTACAGCCTTTGATCTTGTGAACAGACCGGGGCTATGGTCCATTTTGCTTGATATTGGGATCGATCCATGTCTGGTATATTTTTTAGCTGACTTACATAGGGATCTGTTTGCGGCTGTTAGGGTCACCCAGGAGGGTAAATGCACACAACACTTTAAATCTGGTAGAGGGGTTCATCAAGGCTGCATTCTGGCCCCTCTACTTTTTACGTTATATAATAACGCCCTAGATAAAACATTAGACAAAGCTACTTTGGACATTTTGCTTGTAGAGAGTAGGACCATCCCGGTCCTCCTATACGCGGACGACGCTGTGTGACTAGCATGAACCCCTTTAGGTCTTCAGAGACTATTAAAGTATTTTAGGGCCTTCATGAATTCCCTGGATTTGGTGGTCAATATCTCCAAATCCCACGTTTTGACCATGGGTCAACGTAAGAATAAAGTTAAAACCTTTTATTGTAACGGGGCAGAGGTCACTAGGGTGAAAGTTTTCACATATTTGAGGGTCTTGTTTGACGACAGATGCTCCTGGGCTCCCCAGCTTATAGCCAAAATAAACGCTGTGGTGAGATCGTCGTCAGCCCTACTTAGTTTCACACGGAGTTTGGGAGCCAAGCTTTGTGAAGCCATACTCGCCATTTACAGGGCAAAATGTTTGGCTATTGCGACATATGGTGCAGTTATTTGGGGGTATAAGCAAGCAGTAGGGGTTCAGATGGCTGAAAATAAATGTCTTCGCTCCCTTTTGTCCATCCCCCAATTCACCCCAACCTTTGCCATCCACCAGGAAGTGGGGATGGGATATGTGTCCGGCTTGGTGAGTCTGGCCCCCTTGGTTTGCTGGATAAAAACTTGGCTTAACCCTGAACCTACGTTGAACCATCAGATTTTAAGGGATTGTGTTGCTTTAGACAAAGTTAGCGAAATACAGTGGTTGTCATATGTCAAGGATATGTTTTTTAACTTGGGCGTCCAGATATCTATTACGCTCCTGAAGGAATCAAGAAAACTGACCTAAACACAGCTTTTGAGTTTACTGGGGCAGGAACGGGAGGGCAAGGAAATAAAAAAAAACTTTCGTTAGCGCCCATTATTTCTTAATTTTATCTCCATCAATAGAGTCCTACCTAAGAATCGTGACTAAGCCCTTCCACCGCTGGATTCTGACCAGATTACGCTTCAACCATTTTTCGCTGGGTAATCTTCCAGGTTGGTGTAAACCCGAGGATACAACCCTGTGTAATTGTGACAGTTTCTCAATTCAGGACACAATGCACTTTATAATGTTCTGTGATTTTTATACTGGCATTAGGAAGAAGTTTTTAATTCCGCTCTTGAAAGGTCAGGCCAGCCTTAATGTATCTTCAATTGTTAGACAATACCTGGAACATTTTTAATATTGCTAGTTTTCTTGTAGCTGCTGTTCGCTCTAGGAGAAAAAGATTTTCATTGATGATTTAATCATGAATTTTATCTGAATTTTAAAATTATAATGAAATTGTTTTATCTCATATATTCTTCGAGTTTTAAACTTTAATATATCGGTGTATTAACGGTTCATATTTTTGTATAGCCCATATTAATTGGATTGTTTTGTGTCTTATATTTGTACTTTTATGATTTTAACTAATCAAATAAAGTGGTTTTGACTGACTGACTGACTATGAGTGTATGACTGTTTTTATTCCACAGTACTTTGCGATGCAAGAAAATAAAACTTTTAGTATCCTTGTCAATTTCGACAGGTGGAGTAAACCTAGATTTCTTAACCTTTACAGGTTTTCTAATAACGACCTAACCACCAACTACGATATACCAGTCTCACTCTTTAGTCATTTTATTGCTGTCAAAATATTGTTTCTCTTTGCTTTGTTTATTCCTCACTCTTTCCACTACACAAGATGTATCAGTTTGCTTTACTACACCAGAATCACCCAAAAAGCATAACCAATGTGGTAAAGTTCTATACTTGGGTTGAATTTCTTCCATCTGAGCAATTCAAAAGGAACATATTTAATGCACTCTTGCAATATAGAAAGTAGGCAAACAATCCAAGCAGAAACTGTGCCTAATCCATTGCCTCTCAAAAGATATACTAGAGTTTTTTTGTCTGTGAACACCTCGAAAGCTTTGCCCACAAGTACATCTCAAGTTTCTGGACTACCAACACACAAGCCAAAGCCTCCATCTCAATAGTGCTAGTGTTGGTCACTTTTTCTTGTAGAGTCTTGGAAGCAAAAGCTATAGTGATTTCCTTACGGTAAATGTATTGACGAAACACATCTCCAGTAACCTTCATGCTTGCATTGAAACTAACAAAACACTTACCACCAGGCACATATGAAATCAAAGCTAGAGCATTCACAAATACATTTTTAACCTTAGTAAAATCAATATTCAAGTCAAATTCTTTAAAAATGATCTTAAAGGTTACACAGCTAATGCAGGTTCCAGCACAACTGGGCATAATACTCGCAAAAACCTAAGAAAGATCTTATCCACAGGAGGAGGTGCTTTAAGTAAAGCTTCCAGACTACAAAACGTGGGTCTAATTCCCTCCAAAGAAATAGTGTGTCCCAGGAAATCAACTTTTTGAACAAACAATTTGCATTCTTCAGGTTTTAGGGTACTGCCCTCTCTTTGAGAATTTTCAACACACTTTGAAGCACCTTTAAGTGAACCTCTATAGTATTTTTAAATATATAAGGATATCATGCTGAAAGGACTGGGCATTACTAATAAAATATCCATCGCTTTTGGAATGCACTCTGCTGCTGATGAGAATGCCAAAGGGTAGTCTTAATTACTATTAATCCCCAAAGAATACAATTGATGTATTTAAATCTTGAGAATCGATGCTCAAAGCAAACTGATGACACGCTAAGTGAAGGTCAATAGTTGAAAAATGCTTTGATTCCCCTACCTTAGCAACAATGTCCTGTATGTGTGGCAAACGGTGACACTCGATTAGAATGTTACTGTTTAACTACCACAAATCTACGTACAGGAATAGATCGCCAGTTTTCGTTCTAGAGACAACCACAGGTGAAGCCCATTCAGAGGAATTAGTGGGAGGAATTTCTCCCTTTAGCATAAAACAGATGGAAGGTCCAGATATAATGCCACGGTTTGAGACATATCTTTCTTTTTTCCTGAGCTGTTCAGATCATGATTTTATTTCCTCTTTTGATGTGCCCATACAAGTAACAGGATCAGTAAATAATGTCTATAGGCCCAGCCTTAACAGTGTAGCATTTACATAACACAATCAAAAAAACCTGAAGCGTTTTATGAAGGGATAAGCAATCTCTGATGAAGTTTTGGGTCAGTCCCACTGTATCTCTGGTCCAGATGGAGTGCCAGAGTAGGGCCGGAGTTATAAGATGTGAATGGGGCATTCAGCTCTTGGTGCATGATATCATTTGAAAGTCAAAGGTTGAAAAATGCTTTGATTCCCCTACCTTAGCAACAATGTCCTGTATGAGTAGCAAAGGGTGACAGACAATTAGAATGTTACTGTTCAAATAGTACAAATCTACGTACAGGAATAGATCAACAGGTTTCTTTCTAGAGAGAACCACAGGTGAAACCGATTCAGAGGAATAAGTAAGAGGAATATCTCCCTTTAGCACAAAGTTTGACAAGAAGCATATTTAAATCCTCACATACACTAATAGCAACTGGTCTAACTTGGTGTAAAATAGGAATAGCATTTTGTACGTTTTATACCATGCTCAAAACCCAAAACTGTACCTATTTAATCTTTGAAGATTGAGAGATATTTTGATACCATATTAGGAAAAGTATCACAATCCACTTTTATTGAAAAGATGGGCATTTCTCCTAAAATAATGGAATCTTAATGACCAGTTTTCAAGTAAATTCTTGTTAAGCTAAATCTTTCCAGCACATAATGTCCAGACCATTAACTTCAACATACACTTGTGTCCATACACTCCTGTCCAGATATCACAATAAGGAGTTAAAAAAGCCAGGGAAATCAATATCCTCGTCCCTAAATACTGAGGGATTAATGTCCAGTTTTTCAAGTTTAAAAATAGTAGACCCGGGAGAGAAAAAGGCTCCATCTGCCAAAACTGTATTGGGAGCTCCAGAATCTGCCATAACTTCAATAGATTTACCACCAATCACAGCTTGACAAATAGGACCCTTGATTCTCACATCCTTGTTGGTCCCTTGTTCATCAGCAAAAGTGAGATGGAGGTTACTCAATTTTTCAGTGCAATCTTATACATCCACATTATTATTTCTTAAGCCACTACCAACATTTTGTTGCGCTCTACATACAGCTTGTAAATGTCCTGTTCTCTTGAACTCTTAGCATTTTCACCCAATAGTAGGGCATGGACTGCTACCAATATGGTTCTCAGACCCATAACAGAAGTTAGCCTTTCCTGTTCTTTGTTTCCCTTTGAACTGATTCCACAAACAGTGTATCCCTTTGAACTATAAGATACCAGAGAATGACCTTCCTGGTTAGCCAATGCTTCCAATGAAACAATAGATCTCTCAATACTCGTTGTAGTGTCAACTACTTCTGAAGTGATGGATTTATGTAGGTTTATGGTCTGTGCTATATTTTTTTCTAAATGAAGTTAGAAACAAATTGATCTCTAACGTATGTCTCAATACAGTTTTCAAAGCAAAAGGAGGGAGTCCCTGTGTTCCACAACCTTGGGAAAGTTGTGACAGTACCACTCTTTTAGAAGCACACAGACCCTGAACATTACAGAACCACAGTATAAAGAATTATTTACTGAATGAGGCAAGCACAAAATTACTTAAGATTAAAAATGATTGTACAATTTATTAAAAATATCATATATTCTTTAGCACATCTAGTGCTTACAATGTGCAAAGAATGATGCAGGAAGAACACAAAAGATAAAAACAACAGTGATAATTACACAAGAATTAATGTAAAAACAACAGTAATTGATATACACAAGTTATTACATAGGAATTAATGTTAAAAACAGCAATAGTTGTTGCACACAAGTCGACGCAGCGTTTCGGTTTTATTTTTACACCTTCATCAGGACAGTATTCTAATTAGAAAAGAAACATACAGTTAGGATCAACAGTAAGCACATTTTGTTTTTTATACATTGTTGTTAAGTCATGTCCATTATACAATTAAAACGTAAGTTCTTCCTAGTATTTTTTCAAAAGGGCCGTGTGGTACTTAAAGAGGATACTCTCTTTTTTTCTCGGGATGAGTTCACTAGAGGTACTAGTTTGATGCATGCACTAAACAATAAATAATAAAGTACGGCTGTACCTTGTGGTTTTCAAGAAAGCGAATAGCCAGAGATCCTCTTTTCTCAATTCGAGGTATTTAATCTTCTTGGGCCATTCGTTTATACACTTGCATCAGTATAGTGTGTAAGGAAATCTATAGAATAGTCAATAAACAGGTCTCATCTTAAAATATTATGGGACACAGCATGAGACAATAGTTCTCAGCCCATCAAGATTGTTCTAGTTACCTTTGTGTTTATATTACACAATCCTTACATCTGAGGGTCGAGGGAGCCACCGTTTTATTTTCTTTGGAGTCTCTTAGTGAGATGATTGTTCTAATTATCATCAGAGAGAAGAAAAGAAGAAGAACGGGGAAAGGTAGCCGTCAGGATATTTTACTTAACTTGATGAATTCTCACCCTCCCCTTTGCCACACAAACGGTTTGAGTTCTGTGGGACTTACCATTTGGAAGTAAAACATCTAAATGGATGCTCTTGACAACAGCTTTACGAATTGCAGTGTCCTTCACTGAACAGTCGTCCGTATTGTTATAGTATTAAATCCGTATTTCATCCGGATCTATAATATAATGCAGTATTCAAAGTTAGTTGTATTATCAGTGCTTACTTAGTTATCATTTTTTTGGACCAAAGTCTCCTTTAAGATCTAAAGCGGTCGCGGAGTTTTTATGGAGATCTCAGATCGGCTTATATAAACCATGATCTCACAAGTTTTTATGTTAGCTGGCATTGGTGTCATATTCACACAATACATTGTCTCAAGTCTAATTTTCATATTTACCGTAACACCCTAGCTTGGTTAGAAGCAATACATTAGGGAGCCTTAAGGTTTGTGACTCGCGCTTAAGGTGCGGCAATTTATGTGACCCTTTTCAGACATGAACGTATTTTAACTCATGCTCGGTTCAAAGTAATACATTAGGGAGCCTTCAGGTTTGCGACTAGCGCTTGGAATGCGGCAAGTTATATGACCCTTTTTCCAAACATGAAAGTATTTAGCTCATGCTTATACTGTGGTAGTTATATTTTACAAAACACTAAGTAATCAAAAAAATCTTGGTCACGGGGCCTCTGTTCTTACTTAAGCGAGTCCCGCCAATTCAAGGATTACGGATATCAACTTCACAAGGGGATGCCAAAACGCACAAAGCTACAAAACACTCCTCCACCGATCCATCACTGCTCTGCTTCTGTTTGAAAAAGTTTAGTCTCTCTAAAAGCACACCAGACTTTTCAGAATATTGCCTTCTTATCCTTTTTTTGCTTCCAAAGAGACATTCCACTCCCCATCACCACTCAGCATAGAAAGATTGTTGAAAACATTATATCCTGCACTACCAAGGTCGTTAAATAATAACACCAATTTCCTAGGCAGCTAATACCTCAGATCGTCAATGGCTACTTGGTAATTCTCAAAGATATGCACCCACAATTCCAACTGATTTCTGACTGAGCGGGTTTCTGCAGGAATGGTGATGGCTGGACAACAGTCTGACTGGTAGCCATAAGCAAATAATCAATAATTGTTGCAAACAAAATAAAACAAACAAAAATTAAGAATCCCATTAAGCGGTAGACTTCCGACAGTGAAAAAAAGAAACACCACTACTCCGGCTGTGAATTGAAGCTATTGACACAAGCAAGAAATATTGCTGAGCACTAAGCAAGTAGCTAACTTTATAAAATACCATACTGTCCCACTGTAACTCAAACGTGGTTTGATCCTGATTTAAAATGACTGAGAGGGTGTGATCTCATCATGCCGCTATCCCAGAATTCAGGCAACGACGAACACAGGATGTAAACCAGGGCATCAAAGAAGAAATCCAACATTGACATCAGAACTGGGAAATCACACCAGCATGATCCCTCGTGCACCCACATTCTGTGACCTCGTCGAATGTTCTCGTCAGGGACAGTAAATGGCACTAGCAAAATCCCCAATGCATGCTTTCATTGCGATTGCATACTGCAGCCGTTGCTGACCATGGAAAACAAGCGGACACACACCACTAAGTAATGACACAGTCCTGTGCCATTATGTACTTCACGGGGCACAAGGATTTTCTCAAAATAAAGAATTGTCAAATATCTCATATCCGGTAATATAGTCAGCTGCCAGTGGGTCTCTCTGCCCAAATAGCTGACTGGCAGAAAGGCAATCAGACTTCCGGCCCCACTCCCGGTACCAGAGTAGTAGTAGTGAGTTAGTTGCAATATGAAGTAAAAGCGAGTCACCATACAGAGAAGAATCCAGTTGTAAACCAAGTTTAATGGGGGTGCCAGTTTTTAACTAAGCTAATTAACAAGTTTCTTGTTCTAGAAACATATTGTATTGTTCTATTTGGCCTTCACGTTTATGCTGTTGTAACTTTTGTACATATTGAAATAAAGTTTATGAACTGAACTGAATAAATAAAAACCCATGCCAAAAGCATGTGCAGCCAGAGTGATGGACAGCAGGTAACTGCCCAACTCCTAGCAACACAGCACAAACCAATATTAGAGTCTTGAAGCCTGCAGCCGAAGACTATACAAGTTGTTAGGGACCCTGAGTCAGAGTTATAGACCTGAGCCACTGGTGAGGGCCTGTAACCAGCTGAGGGATATTAACAACTGTTACAGCTGAAGGCAAAAGGGCTATTATGCTATTAGAACATTTTACCTAGTAAGGGTAGAATGTTCTTAATTAAAAAGGGAGCAACATGAAACCAAACATTGGAGCGTTGGAGCTGGGGGTTTAAACCAGCTATTATAAGCCTGGAGCTACTCCATTGTCTTCAGTTGAGCTCTCAACATAGCAATGTGCTAATCTAAAGTAAGATCATTCTAATTCTAATAGATAGAAAATAGGAATGAACATCTTGTATATAAGCATCTTGACTACATTAACAAATGTGAATGCATAGCTCACAGATATAGCGGGTATACTAAAAAGCAGCCTCTGCATACACCAGTTTGACCTCAAATCTTCAGTGAAGCTTCCCTGTGTATAATGATATCCTCAAGTGACCAGCACTCGGGTTGGGCTCCAGATGACCAGGGAAGTCTCCCAATGCACAATTTTGGTCTCTAACACCGAGGGCAGTTCCACCTTGCATGGGTGTAGTTTTGAATGCTTAGTGCAGTGCCCCGAATTTCAGGGAAAATGTGTGGAAATGTATGGATCATTATAATTTTTCATACTGTACACATTTGTTAGATTTAGATTTGGGGGTCTCTAGTTGGCAGAGGTAGGAACCTTTGACCAAATAGGGACCCTTGCGTGTAGTCAGGGTGAGGGGGTAAACTTCTAAAATAACCCCTGCTCACCCCCTTGGTAGCCTGGCACGAGCAGACAGATTTATCTCAGAGGCAGTGTGTAAAGCATTTGTGAACACATACAGTAACCCAGTGACAACACTACATATAGACACCACACACATTGTAGTATAAAAATAATAATTTTTAAATAGACTTAACACAAGACCACAAACAGCAAAAAATCCACAATACTGTACTTAAAAATGGTAGATTTAGCTTAGTTCTCTTTAGATGTAAAATGCAACACTTTGAGTTCAATGTACCTTTGGATGCGTAACGCTATACAAGGAAAGTGTTGCAGGGAAGGTGATGCGTCGGTTCGTTAGTCATGAGAACGGTGATGCGTCGGGTCCCTACTGATGAGTAGGGGATGTGTTGGTTCTTCTCGGCGTGGGGAGGTGATGCGTTGGTTTCTTACTGCGCTTTCATGGCATTGTGGCTCGCAAAGCTGTGATGCGATGAAGATCTGGCACGATGAACAAAATGGCGTCTTCTCTTTCATGGGACACAATACGTGCATGCCCGACGGCTGTGCAGTGACTCACCGATTCTTCGGAGTCACTACAGGCCCTGCGACACGCTTCCCAGTGATGCACCGGCATCTGATGCAACGTCGATTCTCTTCTCCGGCGATCTGAGGTGCTTCGGCAACGATACGACAGCTACAGCAGTGACTCGTTTTCCCAGCGATTCGACAACAGCGGCTGCGACATGCTTCTCCGATGATGCGGCCGCCTCTGGTGTGATGCCAATCCTCTTCTACGGCGATGCGTGGTACTTTCACGCTGTGATGCACCAGCGGCAGTTCAGCGACACGCTTCTTCGTGCGTTGCGCTACCAGCTCCTTGTGACACGCAGTCCCACGGAAAACCCAACACAACTGCAGGCCCTTCCAAATAACTCTTGGGGAGCTGGTGGTTGAAGTCTGTTGTCCCGGAGACTTCAGCAGGAGGCAAGCTCTATCTCAAGCCCTTGGAGATACTTCACAAGTTGAATGAAAGAAGCATAACATTTCTTTCTCCTCTCTTTGGCAGTCAGGCAACCACTACAGCCCAATCCCTCACGCTTAGGAATAGTCTCTCCTCAGTCTCTCCTCAGCAAAGGTTTCTACTTGTTTCCCAAAAGTGATCTAAAGTTCTGGGGTCTGGGTCCCCTCTTTTATACTCATTTTCTCTGTATTCCCCGAAGGTAGAGAGGCCTTTGTCTAGTCCAAACCAGTTCTGGTCAGGCCTGGAGAAGTATGTTGACAAGACTCCTTCTGTCCTTTGACAGTGTGGGCCAGGGACATCAGACGCATCACAAGGGGTGCAGCCAGCATTGTGGAAGGCAGGCACAGCCCTATTGAGGTCTCAGGTGCAACTCCTCTCACCCATCCACATGCAGATAGCTCTATTCAGCCCTGTGCTGACTCACCGTATCTCCTGGAATCCCCCAGCCCCTGTCACTCAAACTCCAGACAAGGAATACACAACCTAGCAGAGGCAGGCTTGGATGGTTAGACAAGAAAATACCTACTTTCTAAAGGTGGTATTTTCAAACACAGAATGTTAAAACCAACTTCACTAAAAGATGTATTTTATCATTCTAAGTTCAGGCATAGTAAACTCGAATTTCTACCTAGTTTCCTGAGTCAGTTAGGAATATAAGATGTAATAATCAAACTGCCCATTCTGGCCTATGGTGAAAGATAGCCCTGCAATAGTGAAAAACGAAAATGGCTGTAATTCACTATTAGGACATGCCACACACACCAGGGCACGTCCTACCTTTTACATACAATGCACCCTGGCCTTGGGCCTACCATAGGGGTGACTAATATGCAGAAAATGGAAGGTTCAGGGACTGGCAAGTGGGTGCACTTTCCCAGTCAACATGGCAGTACCAGACTGCAAACACGCTCTGCAATGGCAGACCTGAGCCACCCTTTTAGAGGCTGCTTCTGTGGGTGGCACGAGTTCTGCAAGCCCACCAGCAGTATTTGGTTTACAAGCCCTCGGCACACTCAGTGCACTGTACTAGGGTCTGACAAGTAAACCAAACCAGCCAATCATGGAGTCACTAATCCATGCATCAATTTGCCATAGGCAGAGCATATGCAATTTAGCACTGATCAGCAGTGGTAAAGTGCCCAGAGTCATAAAACCAACAAAAACAGACAAAATACACAAGGAAGGTAAAAGGTTGAGGGATGACCCTGCAAAAAGGACCAAGTCAAACACAACCCCTTCCAGCCAAAACGCAGGGTAGACCAATCACTACCTTGATGGGCTTCTCTGCTTTGGGCGATAGAACATGGACCCTGGCCCGCAACAGCCAGGCATATTCCAGTTCTACGCCAATCTGAACCTTTTTGGATCCCTCTGTCCATACTCTCAGGGTCCATCATGCTAACCCATTAGGAACTCTTTTCCTCACCTGTGAAAACCGTCTGTGCAGCCCCTAACCTTAGCTTGCTCACAGGTGTGTCCCAAGAGACAGCAAGCTACAATGGCCACTGACAGTAGTCAGTGATGAGACCCAGGCCTTATGCCTCTCAGGGCTCTCAAACCCCAGTGGCGTCAGAGAGCGTAGGGCAGTAGCCCCAGGTGCTTGGCACCCTTTGTGCACTTTCTTTCCTGTCAGGTCAAGGATGACATCCTGACACTGACCCACCATCCACAAGCCTGTACCCGGCGACTAGACAAGAGACTGGGGTGGGCTATCCCACAGCTGGTCCTCCTCCTTGGCGCTCTGTACCCTGTCACTTGGAGTGGTACCCCTTCCAGTATTGCCAGGGCACCTGTGGCAGGTGTCCTGCACAATTCACCCACTAGTTCAGGGTTTCTATCCTGCAATTAGGCTTCCAGGTCAGTGGAGACACCCTGAACCTGGCCTTCCAACCTAGGGTCTAAACCCTCCAGTTGAACTGGGGTCACAAGGTGAGGACTCCCTCCCTCTGCACCCCCTTCCAGGGCACTGCACCCACCCAACTGGAGTTGTACCCCTAGAAACTACATCGGTCAGGACACTGATTACAGTAGCCCCTTCCTCCAGGTGAGACAACACCTGAACCTGGTATCCCAACCCAGGGACCATCCCCTGCAGTTGAACACTTGCCTGGCACACCAGGACGTTCTTTGGAGCACATATGCCCCCAAGGGTGACACATAACTCATGCATCATGTGACAGTCTGCCTGGAGTAGATCTCCTGACCCCTGTCCACCTGACAGCGTGTGAAGATCCCCAAGGACAGAAGTGGCATCACCATGGTCAATCATCAGTGACTCAGCCCTTCTGGTTGGCCCCTGACCCACTGGTTCTTCCACTGGGGACTCTTTCCCCTCTCACCCCCCACTCTGGACTTCTGCACCCTCCACTTAGGAGTGGCACTGCCAGACACCAGAACTGATGGAGGCCTGCTTACAGACACTCCAAGTTCACCAGACACTAGGGGATCCCTCTCAACGAGCAGCCCATCAGGACAGCCTAGTCTCCCTACCTGGTGTTTCCTTAAAGAACCATAATGGCTCTGAGTCTGGTATTAGGGTACCCTGAGACATGCAGCCACACACTCACTCCTTTTCCACTGAGACAGAACGTAAGTCCCTACACCCCCCCCACTACACTGGAACCTAGCTGGGCTATTATGCACCTCTTCCTCCACTCTGGGTTGGAAAATACCTGAACCACTCCTCTCAGGATCACTCCCCAAAACTTCTACAGACCCTCTGGAATCCACCAAAAGGTATGCCTCTCATGTGACCTCCCTGGGGTCGGAGAACTCACTCTCAGACAGGTGTTGTCATAGCTCTGGAAAACAGGGACATACAATAGGCTCTCCCATGTTTGAATCACGCAGCCCCTACAGCCAAACTATCCATCACCTCACCATCCAGTGCCTCACACCTGTACTCCACCCACTCTCCTGAGATCGGCAAGACAGTATCTGACTGTCTCTGTCACTCAACCCACAACTCTTCTGGGCAGACTTCACACTCACATACCAGGACTTTAACCTTGGGGGAACCCCTCTCCATGCACCTCTCATATAGAGTCAGTAGTGTCCCTCCCACCTCTAGGACCATGAACCCCTGTGTCAGTTTCCCCATTCTTCTCAAGGACACTGAGCAACACTGGAGCTACCTCAAGTATTTGAACCTCCTAGTGTATGTTAACCCCCTCTTTCAAGTCAGGCGCCACATCTCTTGGTGTTTGTACTGCTCCCTCAGCACTGGATAACCCAATTTTGCTGCCACCATATGAGCCGGATTCCACCTCCAACTGAGCAAATCTCACTTCCTGTGCTACACACATTTCTTTTTCCTGGGCTGAGAAACTCATGGCCTCAAGCCTCTTGAGCTCCAAATCAAGCTCCCTCATTCTTAACTCATGTTCAAACGGCATTCTCTTTTCCTCTAGGGCCAATTTCCTACTCTCCAATTCCAACTGCCTACCCATCTTGAGCTTGGCTAGCTCCATTTCATGCATCCTACACTCCTTCCTGTCCTCTAACTCCCCTGGGGACAAGCCTTTGGCAGAAACGCTGCCACCCACTGGGGAGGTTGCTCTCCTCCCCCCTGGACCAGATGGCCCCTCAAGCTGCTCATCTGCATTCTCAGCCCCCTCCTCATTCTCAGGGGTATAATTTTAACGCCGTTCTTCATAATATGCCCCTAAGTGATTTGCCCAGAATCACACAATGTGGACACGACCCTGAGGCTCAAAACTTGGTTTCCAGCACCAAAGTCGGCAGTCTAGCCTATGGACCACATCCTCTCCCCTTCTCCCTTCTCTTCTTGGCAGTCTGTGAAATCCAAGGAACTAACCAAGCCAAATAAAAGGAAATACATGGTGCTTATAGACAGCTATTTCTCACTGGGCTTCCTGATTTTGACTAGGAAGGTTTTCGCATCCTAAGGTTTGTCATCTGGAAAGGCCTTACAGTACAATGCTGGGATTGATGCAGCTACATGGGAATCACACATCCCTGCTGTGTATACAGCATCAGAGCCAGAGGGCATGGGGGAAGCCAGCTGGCCAAAGCCAAATGTAAGACAAGTCCAGTCACCGCAAATCACGGCAACTGAGTCAAATCCGATAAGCTTAAGGTTCCCATAAATCACAATCACTACACCTCAGTTGTGGATATTGAGCAGCTGATAGGAACTATGAAGAAATTAAATTCAGACTGCGTAACAGGTCCGAATGGAATTCCAAATGCATTATTCGAAGGAGATGTAACTTACTGGGGCCTATTACTTTGCACCATCTTTTAATGATCTTTATCATACCTATAAAATACCAGAATTATGGAAAGGCAGCATCTATCATCCAATCTTCGAAAGCTGAAATCCAGCCTCTCCACTCAACTACAGGCTTATAGCTTTAATTGGCATTCAAGCGACGCTCTATGCATCTTGTCTACTCAATCACTTAAATGATTCAGCAAATACAAATACAACGAATTCATACAGGAATCAAAGCAGGCATGGGGACACTAACAAATCTAACCATATTAACTCTGTTAGTAGAGAAGGCCAAATATAGAAAACCACTGCTATTTGTGTGCTTTACAAACCTCAAGTCTGCTTCTGATCAAGTTCCCCGAGGGCGAATGTGGTTAAAACTGTAAGAATGGGGTCTGCTAAGAAGCCTTTTGAGGGTAATCATTGAACTACATACAGAAACATGGGCACAAGTCAAAAATGGCGACTGTGGCCAAATCACAAACAAAATAGCCACAAAGAACAGACTTAGGGATAGGGATGCGTCTTGGCACCAAGTCTGTTTAATCTTTATCTGGCAGATCTAGTAGGCACTCTCCTGCTGGACAACAGCCACCCTCCTCTTCTGGCTTATGAAAAACTAGGATGCTTACAATATTCGGACTATATTGTCCTATTGAGTGGAACACCAATATGTCTGCAATGCAGCATGAATGCCCTAAAAAGCAAAATGGATGATCAAGGGTTAGAACTAAACCTGAATAAAACTAAAGTGGTTTGGTTGGTCGACTCCAAATTTAAGTAATTTTGCTGGTTTTTAGAAGGTAAAAAAGGTGAAGGTAGCCCTCACATAAAATAATTTGGGATTCAATGTAGATCATCAGAAGACTTTTAAACACCATTTAGTCACTATTCAGGAAAAAGCACAGTCGCTAACCTGCGGGTTCAAATTAGTAAAGCAGAAATTGAGTTGTCCAACATTTAGCCATCTGCTCACAGTATGTTCTACTCAGTTAATGCCAACGGTATCCTAAAGTGCAGAAATTATGTGTGGATGAGAAACAGTTATTCTTAATAAATTCCAAATAAAAGTTTATAAATTCATGTTTCACATTACAAAAACAGACTCACCAGCCCAAGTACGGCTAGAGTTTCGTTTGAAACATCAAGTATTTCAATGCACCAGTGCTTACATTAAACTGTGATGGAGACTGTCTGCTTCTGAAAGGAGCTCCATTAACAACCTATGTTGGTTGGAAATCGAGGAGCAAATACTCAGCACCTTAAAATGTTCCTGGGTAAACCACCAAAACCAGGCCATTAACCCGTTGCGTCAGCGATAATTCTCACGCTGTGTGTGATTATTAATGAGCGGCAGGGTTAAGATGGCCACCAGGCGTCGTTAGCACACGGCCACCGTGACATATAATGGGCGGAGGCCGTCCTGACCACCGAAGGGGTTAAGGATCTAGGCACTCAAAAAGCCTGGGCCGCGAGTATGCAAAAATCTGCATTTAATCAATGCTTCAATTTGGAACTTGTCTCATTTAAAAGACACAAATCCTCTTGTACAAAGACAACAGGCCTGGACTCTGATCAACTCATATAACAACCTCTGACCTCAGGAGTGTCTGTCAGCATATTTTTCTCATGTTCTAAGCACCAGCTAATGTTATTTCATTGTTGTACCATGGGTCAAAAATCTTATCCTCTCTTGGTAATATCAGTCGCAAAATCAAACTTGTTGACTTGGCGGGTACAAGCAAGAGTCAATTGTACATGTGTTCTGTCTATGTATGGTACCTTTGGCACAAAGGATAAAACACCTGAAACTAATTCTTAGAAACCTAACAAATCACTCTTGTAGGCAAGCGGTAATTACTTAGTTAAGTGGCTCTTCAATTTCCCTAGCCTGCAAGGGTGTAAAGCCGTTTTTTAAAGAATTGTCTAAAAAGAAGGAGCAAGGTCTGATGTAAGGCAGGAGCATTTTCCAAGTACATTGTTTTACAGTGAGGCATCTTCAGGCACCCTGAAATCTGACAAGTTGGCAACCCTTAAGACCATTGGTTCGCATAAAAGTTGCAAACAGTTTGGATGTGTATGAGCCAGTCTGTAGGACCCTCTGATCATTAAACCGCTCAAACAATCACATTTTTACTGTGCAATCAAAGCAATAAGGACGGGCACATCTAAATGATTTGAATTGTACAAGGTTATCGCACTCTAGTTACGAACTATGCCAGATTCTTACCCCCCAGATGATCCAAGTTTTTAGACACTTGCACTTACTCGTGAATTCACTAAGGACCTGTATTACTGATCCACTGTCAGGAGGAAAATGAATCAGTAAGGTCTGCTGATGGCTAGACCATAACTTCACTCAAGGCACTTGCAATTTTCCAATGAATTGGATGTATGACGTTACATCGCGGTCATAGTGATCACGTGCTTTTACCCCGCGTCTATGACCTCGCACCGGCCATTACATCGTCAACTTACACATCGGTATCTGTTGCAACGCAACTGCATTGCTTTCCATTGGCCAGAACATTACCCCGCAGAACATCAAGTTGCAGGCCCAAACAACGCGGTTTTTGGTATTTGCCGCTTGAACCCGCCTCTAACCCCTGGCCCACACTGACATCCCCCCCCCCTTCCCCCGACGCAAAATCTTCTCTTTCTATTTTTGTTGTTGTTGTTTTGGGTGTGTAAATTTATTAAATTAAATGTATAACTATAAATGGCTGTATTTTTAAAAGTTTTACCTTTCCATGCTTTTAACACGTACTGGGGCGGTATAAAAGGAGTTGCCCACCCTGCCTCCATCCATTTCGCAGTGTATTGTCCAGCTGGCCAGACGTGAGGGCAACGTTTGGGCGCACCAACCTACGCCATTTAAAGTAAGTAACATGAAGTAATTACTGCGCCTCAAACCAATGTGTACTCTCAGCACTCTGCACCTTAGTAGGTTTGTACTTCTGGTCCAAGCTGTATTCTCCCATAAAGCCTCTCACCATGCGGTTTCTCCCACATTCATATGCTTTCTTGGTCATTTTCCCCTCATATATATCCATTAGCTGTTTGCCGAGATCATCACGGTTCTGTGCTGTAAGATAAAACTGGTGTGAGGCCTTGAGGTGGCTTATTTAAAATATACATTGTATTCTGGTTATTTAATGATCCCCCTATATAAATCTGGATTAGTTTGTTAAAAAAAACCTTTGTCAAACTAGTCTCAATTTATGCTTTGATTTTCCCCACTATGAAGCTAACATCACTTACTCCTACGTTCTTTTACCGAAAATGTGGCGTAGTGACTAGAGCTACAGATTTTGAAACTAAAATGTGTAATTTCTGGTTCGTATGTTATGCACCCTAGCACCATCGAATCAAGTTTTCCCTATAAGAAACGGCCCAAAAGCTTTTGGTTCAGCGGCACACATATTTAAAAAAAAAAACATGCCAGTGATGAGTATTAGTACGTATGTATCAAATAATATTTGTTTTCTAAAAGAAAAGAAAATAAAGTGCACTCCTCTGCCCACCGTTTGTCAAGTCATGCTACATATAAAGGTTCAAATCCTTGCATGACTGACTCGGCATATAATTTTTCCACTGTCAATAATTTTCCTACCGTTGATTAGCATTGGGGAGTATAAAAGGAATTTTGTGCCGACAGAGGAATAACTTTAACAGGTGGAAAATGCAGAGCGCAGTCTCCAAAAAGGTAAAAAAGCATATATTGACAATTTGTTCCCTCTCTACTACTCTCTACTTCTCACTCATTACTACACTCTACTACTCACTCACTACTACTCTCTACTACTCACTCACTACTACTCTCCACTACTCACTCACTACTATTCAGTACTACTCACAACTTCTCACTCTCTACTACTCACTACTACTCAGTACTACTCACAACTTCTCACTCTCTACTACTTACTACTACTCAGTACTACTCACAACTTCTCACTCTCTACTATTCACTACTACTCACTACTCATTCTCTACTACTCTCCAGAACTCACTCGCTTCTACTAACTACTACTCACTCACTACTACTACCACCGCCAACCCATGTTTTTTTTTTTTTTGCTGTTACAGAGTCTCAAAGGTAACGGATTTGCAAGGCAAGCAACATTTTTGGGTGTCATCGCGAAGTGCCAGAGCACAGTCTCAAAAAAGGTAAAAGAGCGTACAATGATGATTTGTGAGTGAACCAATTGTTTTTGTAGCCCAATTTTGTAGGTGCTGATGCACGTAATCAATTGTATTGTATACCAAAATGTGTAGGGTTATTGCTGCTATTCCAATTATTGTTTTTAGGTCTCGCCTAATCCATCGTGTTAGCGATGCTTTGCCGAGGATCTTAAGTAGGGGCTTCCAAAAAAGCTCCCACAGACTTTAACAGGCGAATATGTCCGACTCCGCCATAACCCAAAAAAAAATAAACAAGCATGAGAACAGGAAGTAGTTGACAGCAGTGCAAGCACCCAAAAAGTAGAAGACAACTTGTATGTTAAAATCTTCGTTTAATCTTGTTTTTCAGTTGCATCTAATGTTGCCTTTGTTTGCATAATGGTAACTAAAACGCTTTACACTTTGTATTATAAGGTTTCCACATAATGCACAGCAGCCACAATGCTCTCCAACGTAGCCCAAACTTCTGGCTAAAGGCGAAACCTATTGGCTATGCCAATGTTTGTTTCCTTTATTTGGAAGTCAAGTACCTATAACAATCTACACCTTTTACGACTTTCAACAGCAAATAATGTTCCTGTCTGTTTCTTGGAAATGATTCCCTTTTTTTTCATTTACAGGAAATGTCGGATCCGAAGATGGCCAAATACATCACCTCCAGCAGAGGAAACCGTCTACTAAAACACTGTGGTTATATAAATTGTAAGGAGAGACATTCGGAGCCACGGGGTCATTGGAGGTGTGTCCAATAATACTCCAGCCATTGCAGAGGCAGAGCGGTTACTATGGGTGACTCTGTTTTAAGAAGCACCAACCATAACCACTCTGCCTCTGCAACTGCAATTGAAGTGAGAGAATCTATAAATGAAATGAAAGTGATTGCAGGCAACTCCAATGATCCTTGCGCTGCTATTTGAACCCCTTCCATGCTGCCGTCGGCCATTGGCCGACGGCAAGGCTACCTCGCTGGTGCTGCCATCGGCCAATGGCCGACGCGGCCCCGCCCTTTTTGCAGAACTGCCGCACTTCCGCAAAATCGCGGGCGCATGGGAGCGGTTAAGGGAGGAATCCCAAAACATTCCTGAACATGTTGCTAGTAGTATGCCCCCTATTCCAAACTTGGGGCGAATAATTCAACGTAAGAAACAGGCAACTAATCCTAAACGCGTTACACCACAAACGTTTTCAGATATCACAATTCCTTGTGAAATTTTTCTTACCATTGCGAACAAACCTTTTGTATTATATGATAATGAAAATGCTCTAAAGCGTATTTTAAAATTTAGTACCCCCCATAATCTAACTAGGTTGGAGAACAGTGATGTTTGGATGATGGATGGTACCTTTAAAAGTACGTCCACCCCTTTCACCCAAATATACACTGTTCACGGCTATGTTAACAGCACAGTAGTTCCTTTAGAGTACAGTTTACAACCAGACAAACAATCCTCAACATATACTGAATTTTTGTCCGTATAAAAATTAAAAAATCCAAACAAAAGACCGAGAAAAGTAATCATGGACTTTGAATTACCAGCAAACTACAGTTTGAGCTTAAAAAACTAAGCAAACTTTGCTTTGTTCCTCCTGATAGTGTAGATGAGTACTACACATCGATTACCGAGTTTGAGTACTTTATAGCAAACGAAGACAAATTGTCATCAATTTTAAATTATTTTGAAGACACATGGATTGGCCATCTAAGCAGGTCAGGTCGCCAGAGGAAACCACGTTTTCTTGTGAACTGGTGGAATTGCTACTCGACCTGCTTAGAGGGAGGAGCAAAGACAAACAATGCCATAGAGGGTTGGCACAACTCTTTAAACACGAGTATTGGCAAACAGCACCCTAATTTCTACCATTTTTTAGAGATTTTGCGAAAGGAGCAAAGCTACCAGAAAATGCGCATGTCACAATCATTAGCATGTACTTTAAATCCACGTCTTTCTCATCGCACAAAGGAAATGTCTGCGTGACTATTGGCAGCACTAAAACTTTTTTCCTTGTCTGTGGTTAGTGACTACCTAGCTTCCGTTGCACATATACTGAATTCCTTTGCCTAGGAGTGTTTCTACGTTTCCGTTGGTCACAGCTAATCTGCATAATAAACAATACTGTCAATGTTATATGCAACTGTTCCACTGGCAAGTTCTGTGTAACATCAAACAAGAATGCAAAACGTGAAATCATGGTGTCATTGTTTCCAGTATAAATAAAATGTAAATAATGTCAGTAATTCCACAAATCTGAAGTATCAATTACATACATCAGAAGTATCTATTTATTTGATATCAATACAATGTAAAACGAATAAAAAGATATTGATTTTCCCTTATTCTCGTGTGTTGTTATTTGTTGGGACAAAACTGCAACAGTTAGTGAAATGAACGTTTGCTGGGTGATGAGCGCATTCAGTTTTGTTTCCGTGGTGTGCATGCGCAGTACCACCCACCCATCCAGCCATCCATCATGGATCCATCCATCCATCATTCATCCACCACCCAGCCAGCAATCCATGCATCCATCCATCATGCATCCATCCATCATGCATCCATCCATCATGCATCCACAACTCAGGCACCCATCCATCCACCCATCCATCATACATACATCCGTCAGGCATCCACCACCCAACACACATTAAAAACTAGCACTTGTAAGTGTAAAATGTTTTTCAGGGTGTCACGAGGCTCAAACCTTGGTTTCCAGTAAGTATGGGCGAATTTTTGCGAATCAGCGGTCTGCGAATTCATGGTAAATTGCCAAAAAATCTGCAAATTCGGGGATTTTCCTGCAAAATCGCGGATTGTTTTGCGATTTGCACCATACTTAACTGGAGTACTTTCTACTGGCTAATCAGTAAGTGCTACCTCGTTGGGTAAATGTATCGTGCCTTTCCTACACTACAGCTGCGTAAAGGCTCAGAAGAGTGGCAAGTCACCACGTGTGTCTGTGACTTTGCCACCGCGCCCATAGGCGCCGAGGTCCCTCGAGTGAGCTGTCCATCACAGTGGGGGAAAAGGCGGGAAGAGGTTGCATAGCCTAGTGTGTGTGGGGCTGGGCTTCTGTGCGAGTTCACATGCCTCAAGTTTATAAAGGGTCAGAGTCCGATCAGAGCAGCAGATTAGGAGAAAGCAGTAAGTGCTACCTCGTTGGGTAAATCTATCCTGCGCGAGTTCACAGGCCTCTTGTTTATAAAGGGTCAGAGACCGATCAGAGCAGCAAATGAGGAGAAAGCAGTAAGTGCTGGTAACTGGAAGTAGAGGGGGATTGAGCTCGAGAAACTCGTGGATGCCTAGACCCCCATCACGGATTACAGCTAATTGTAGACGGTAGATCTGGGGAGAAAGCACACCTGCCTAGCATCGACCGTGCTCACTAGATTCTTGGGCTGATTATAATGCGTTACTGAATTTGAGCTTCAACTCGGGCACCTGCTTTATTTATCTGTAAGTGCTTCCTGCTGAGGTTTAATTTTAGTGACAGGAGCCTTGTTGCCTAATTGTAACTATTCTCTGACCCTGCTTCGAGGGTCAGAGCAGGGTCAGAGAATAGTTGCAGGTAGGCAACAAGGCGCCGCTCAGGTGCCCAAGTTGAAGTTAATTTCTTTGTAACCATTTTGTAAATGGTTACAAAGAAATTAGCCCCAACTTGGGCACCTGCTTTAACCCTGTAAGTGTTTACTGAGCAAAATTCATCTCGCTCGCGGATTCGCTGTTTTTGCTGCGATTCCTGGATCGCAAAATTGCAGAAAATCCACTAAATCCGCGAGCGGAACAAATTTTAGTTTCCAGCACCAAAGTTGGCAGTCCTATCCGTCAGACCACATCCTCTCCCCTTGTGTAGGCCTGCATTTTCCACATGTTTAGGTTATTCCCGTGTTGGCCTGAAATTCCTTTTATACTCCCCACCAAAATTTTGTATGATCATTACTGCGAGGCTGTACTTAAAAGAAATATTTATATAGATTTATAGATTATCCAGCATCCAAATGCGATGCTGTAATAAAAAAATATATTTATATATTTATTGTTTATCCTGCATCCAAATGTTGAAGTTATTCCCGTGCTGTAATTAAAAAGTGGGCCTGCATTTGATGCACCCATCCATCATCCATCCATCATCCATCCATCCATCCACCCACCCATCCATCATGCATCCAGAGCGGCAATTTCACACCTTGTCATCTCTAGCGATGTAAAGCAATCCATGCACCCATCCATGCACCCATCCATCATCCATCCATTATCCAACCATCCATCCATCCACCCACCCATCCATCATGCATCCATCCATTCATCCACCTATCCATCATGAATCCAGCAACCAGCCAGCAATACATGCACCCATCCATCATGCATCCATCATTCATCATCCATCCACCCACCCATCCATCATGCACATCCATCATCCATCCATCCATCATCCATCCATCCATCCACCCACCCATCCATCATGCATGCATCCATCCACCCATCCAGCCATCCATCCATCCATCCTGCACCAATCCATCATGCATCCATCCATCTATCCACCCATCAATCATGCATCCATCCATCATGCATCCACCACCCAGCCAGCAATCCATGCACCCATCCATCATCCATCTATCATCCATCCTTCCACCCAGCCATCATGCACATCCATCATCCATCGCTCAATCCACCCACCCATCATGCATCCTTCCATCCACCCATCCACCCATCCAGATATCTATATATCCATCCATCCACCCATCCATCATGCATTGATCCATCATGCATCCACCACCCAGCCAGCAATCCATGCACCCATCCATCATGCATCCATCCATCATGAATCCACCACCCAGGCACCCATCCATCATGCATCCACCCACCCATCCATCCATCCATCCATCCATCCATCCATCCTTCCATCTATTCACCCATCCGTCATGCATCCATCCATCATACATCCACCACCCAGCCAGCAATCCATGCACCCATCCATCAATCATCCATCCACCCACCCATTCATCATGCACATCCATCATCCATCCACCCACCAATCCATCATGCATGCATGCATCCATCCATCCACCTATCCATCCATCATGCACCCATCCATCATGCATCCATCCATCCATCCATCCACCCATCCATCATGCATCCATCACCCAGTCGGCAATCCATGCACCAATCCATAATCCATCCATCATCCATCCATCCATCCACCCACCCACACATCCGTCATCCATCCATCCATCCATCCACCCATCCATCATGCATCCATCAATCCACCCATCCAGCCATCCATCCATCCGTCATGCACCCATCCATCCTGCATCCACCCATTCATCTATTCGTAAATCACCCATCCATCATGCATCCATCCATCATGCATCCACCACCCACCCAGAAATCCATGCACCCATCCATCATGCATCCATCACCCAGCCAGCAATCCATGCACTAATCCATCATCCATCCATCATCCATCCATCCACCCACCCACCCACACATCCATCATCCACCCATCCACCCACCCATCCATCATGCATCCATCACTCCACCCATCCTGCCATCCATCCATCCAGCCATCCATCATGCACCCATCCATCATGCATCCACCCATCCATCCATTCATCTATCCACCCATCCATCATGCATCCATCCATCATGCATCCACCACCCAGCCAGCAATCCATGCACCCATCCATCATGCATCCACTACCCAGGCATCCATCCATCCATGCATCCATCCGTCAGGCATCCACCACCCAACACACATTAAAAACTAGCACTTGTATGTGTAAAATGTTTTTCAGGGTGTCACGAGGCTCAAACCTTGGTTTCCAGCACCAAAGTCAGCAGCGCTATCGTCAGACCACATCCTCTCCCCTTGTTTGGGCCTGCATTTTCCACATGTTTAAGTTATTCCCGTGTCGGCCCGAAATTCCTTTTATACTTCCCCACCAAACTTTTGTATGATCATTACTGCGAGGCTGTACTTAAAAGAAATATTTATATACATTTATAGAATATCCAGCATCCAAATGTTGAAGTTAGTCCCGTGCTGTAATTAAAAAGTGGGCCTGTATTTTGCACATGTTGAAGTTATTCCAGTTTATTCCCATCGCTAGCTATGTAATCGCTAGCGATGCATATGCAATAATCCATGCACCCATCCATCATCCATCCATCCATCATCCATCCATCCATCCACCCACCCATCCATCATGCACTTCCATCCATCCACCCACCCATCCATCATGCATCCATCCATCCACCCATCCAGCCATCCATCCATCCCCCATCCATCAGGCGCCCATCCATCATGCATCCACCAATCCATCCATCCATGCACCCATCCATCATGCATCCATCCATCATGCATCCACCACCCAGCCAGCAATCCATGCACCCATCCATCATCCATCCATCATGCATACATACATCCACCCTTCCATCATGCACATCCATCATCCATCCATCCATCCACCGACCAATCCATCATGCATCCATCCATCCACCCATCCAGCCATCCATCCATCTATCCACCAATCCATCATGCACCCATCCATCATGCATCCACCCATCCATCCATCCATCCACCCATCCATCCATCATGTATCCATTCATCATGCATCCACCACCCAGCCAGCAATCCATGCACCCATCCATCATGCATCCATCCATCAGGCATTCACCACCCAGGCACCAATCCTTCCATTCATCCACCCGTCAGGCATCCCCCACTCAACACACATTAAAAACTAGCACTTGTAAGTGTAAAATGTTTTTCAGGGTGTCACGAGGCTCAAACCTTGGTTTCCAGCACCAGAGCCGGCAGCGCTATCCATCAGACCACATCCTCTCCCTTTGTGTGGGCCCTGTATTTTCCACATGTTTAAGTCATTCCTGTGTCGGCCCGAAATTCCTGTTATACTCCCCACCAAACTTTTGTATGATCATTACTGCAGGGCTGCACTTAAAATACATATTTATATAAATTTATAGATTATCCAGCATCCAAATGTTGAAGTTAGTCCTGTGCTGTAATTAAAAAGTGGGCCTGCATTTTGCACATGTTGAAGTTATTCCTGTTTATTCCCATTGCTAGCTATGTAATCGCTAGCGATGTATATGCAATAATCCATGCACCCATCCATCATCCATCCATCCACCCATCCATCCACCCATCCATCCATCATGCACATCCATCATCCATCCATCCATCCACCCACCCATCCAGCATGCATATCCATCATCCATCCATCCATCCATCCACCCACCCATCCATCATGCATCCATCCATCCATCATGCACCCATCCATCATGCATCCACCCATCCATCCATGCACCCATCCATCATGCAAATCTATCATCCATCCACCCACCCATCCATCATGCATTCATCCATCCACCCATCCATCCATCCATCATGCACCCATCCATCCATGCACCCATCCATCCATGCACCCATCCATCCATGCACCCATCCATCATGCATCCACCCATCCACCCATCCATCCATCCATGCACCCATCCATCATTCATCCATCATCCATCCATCCATCCACCCACCCATCCATCCATCATGCACATCCATCATCCATCCATCCACCCACCCATCCATAATTCATCCATCCATTCACCCATCCATCCATCCATCCATCATGCACCCATCCATCCATGCACCCATCCATCATACATCCACCACCCAGGCACCCATCCATCCATGCATCCATCCGTCATACATCCACCACCCAACACACATTAAAAACTAGCACTTGAAAGTGTAAAATGTTTTTCAGGGTGTCACGAGGCTTGAACCTTGGTTTCCAGCACCAAAGTCAGCAGCGCTAGCCGTCAGACCACATCCTCTCCCCTTGTGGTTCTGCATTTTCCACATGTTTAAGTTATTCCCGTGTCGGCCCGAAATTCCTATTCTACTCCCCACCAAACTTTTGTATGATCATTACTGCGAGGCCGTACTTAAAAGAAATATTGATATATATTTATAGATTATCCAGCCTCCAAATGTTGAAGTTAGTCCTGTGCTGTAATTAAAAAGTGATATAATCACCAACATGCCAATGCTGCCAACACTATTTCACCAACAACTTGGTTACCTCACTTTCGATTAAAACATAAAGCGAGGGGGTCTCGTTTCCTTGAATCAATCTAGATTTTTTATTTTATATTTTCTTTTTTACTTCATAGGGTTATTTGTTCATCTTTTTGCGAAAAACATTTGTTCAGTTCAAATATAATACATAACATACAAAACATATTTTTTTGAAAAAATTATGCCATAAGATTAGGATCTAATAAGATTCTGTATAAACGAACTAAAAAACATATGAATTATATATCTATGGCAGCATTGTAATCACAGTGCATGATTTTTCCAAAAATGTTGTTGATTCATTGTAAATATTGTGGTGTCTATTGGAGTGTATGAAAGTGTATGCAAGCGGTTCACAAACAAGTCGTTGTATGAATGAGAGAAAGGGAGTGTTTTAAGATATGAAAATGTTTTCAAAAAAATATGTTTTGTATGTTATGTATTATATTTGAACTGAACAAATGTTTTTCGCAAAAAGATGAACAAATAACCCTATGAAGTAAAAAAGAAAATAAAAAATCTAGATTGATTCAAGGAAACGAGACCCCCTCGCTTTATGTTTTAATCGAAAGTGAGGTAACCAAGTTGTTGGTGAAATAGTGTTGGCAGCATTGGCATGTTGGTGATTATATTACTTTAGGCTGTGGCTTGGCCTTGCTGCTTGGGAGCCCGTACCCAGTGGTGTTTCTTCATATGTATAGCAGGCGGTGGCCTGTGTGGTAGCCCTTAGTGCATACTTTTTGAATAATTGTTTGTGTGATAAATCTGAGTTCCTCAAGGGAGGATCAGGAAATTGGTCCTGCGTCGGGAGTAGTGAATGGTGTGCAAGTTTTTCTGAAAAAACTCATTAGTGTGATTCAACATACTGCAGAATATGTCAGATAAAGATTATGCCATAAGATTAGGATCTAATAAGATTCTGTATAAACAAACTAAAAAACATATGAATTATATATCTATGGCAGCATTGTAATCACAGTGCATGATTTTTCCAAAAATGTTGTTGATTCATTGTAAATATTGTGGTGTCTATTGGAGTGTATGAAAGTGTATGCAAGCGGTTCACAAACAAGTCATTGTATGAATGAGAGAAAGGGAGTGTTTTAAGATATGAAAATGTTTTCAAAAAAATATGTTTTGTATGTTATGTATTATATTTGAACTGAACAAATATTTTTCGCAAAAAGATGAACAAATAACCCTATGAAGTAAAAAAGAAAATAAAAAATCTAGATTGATTCAAGGAAACGAGACCCCCTCGCTTTATGTTTTAATCGAAAGTGAGGTAACCAAGTTGTTGGTGAAATAGTGTTGGCAGCATTGGCATGTTGGTGATTATATTACTTTAGGCTGTGGCTTGGCCTTGCTGCTTGGGAGCCCGTACCCAGTGGTGTTTCTTCGTAATTAAAAAGTGGGCCTGCATTTTGCACATGTTGAAGTTATTCCCGTTTAATCCCATCGCTAGGTATGTAATTGCTAGCGATGTATATGTCCATGCGATGTTATAGCATGCGTCCTGATAGCATGCGTTGTGAAGCCGGCCACAATGTAATAGTCGCGTTGCGATCACATCGCGAAGCAATCCATTCATTGCAACGTGTTTCCCAAAGACAGTCCCGTCTCGAAGCGAGGAACTCAAATTCCAGGAGATGTATGTTATGACCTTGGTTTGGTACTTGATGAATAAACTGAATTTGACAGGATAAAGGCCTATCCTATCATATCCATGCGCATAGTTGAAGGATGCCTACGGGGTCAAAAGGGACAATGTCTGTCTCCACCTTTTTGCTGGAAACTTGGATGAGTTGTATTTTATGTGGATAGCCCCAACTGCTCACAAACAAATCAATGCCAAAGGGGATGATGGACGGAGTGTTTGAAC
Organism: Lissotriton helveticus; assembly: GCF_964261635.1. Lineage (NCBI taxonomy): Eukaryota > Metazoa > Chordata > Amphibia > Caudata > Salamandridae > Lissotriton > Lissotriton helveticus. Next base: position 1,790,546,140 of record NC_136061.1, read on the forward strand.
AAATCAAACACTCACCACCAGTCAACTGATCTGGGTTTAATCCATTATCATTCTTTAGCTCACTCCACCACCCCAGTTCAGACATGGCCATATGCAAATCCGTCTGACCCTGTGCCTCATGGGAACAGTCCAGCCTGGACTGCCAAGCCATGTCTACCCTAGGAAACAAGCATCCTAGGACCGGTTTTGGGTTCATAACCCTTATCAGCCAGGCTATCTTGAATCCAGTGGCAAAGTGAGCAAGGGACTCACGTCTGAGCATACCCTGCCAAGTTAGGGCAAACAAAGCGATACAAAAGGGGATGACAAAAACACATACATACTCTCTTCCCGTCATGAAAATGCCCAAGGAGAAAGGCTGCTATCATTTCAATGGGGATGGGGGTGTAGCCCCCTACCTGGGATGAATTTGGCCCTTGTAACCACATCTGCCAGGGCCTGGCCTTAACTCAATGGGAGGGGTGCAGCCCACCTCCCAAGGCTAATTTTGGCCCAGGGTTGCCGACCCCCGGGGCACAGGTATAAACATACGGGCGATAGGGCCATAAGGTCCTCTTCCAGGGCCTATTTCAGCTCCATATGCTGGGGCACAACTTCCATTGTGGGTGCCCAACTCCCACCCAGGGCACCTAGTGACCTCCATTGGTGACTGCAGGAAAAGCCTTAATGTCCCCTCGGTGCCTGCTTCCCCTCCTCCTGCGGGAGCAGGCATTGCTCCGTGTTTTTGCTGAACATGCAGCTCCCTGTCTGTCAGAACAATACTTTTTTTCCAGCAAGCAAAAGCATTTTGTCCAATCTCACTTGCTGGAAGAGGAGTGTTTGATAAGACTTCATGTGAATTTTCAAAGCTCCCTCCCTGCCACAGCAAACCACTAAGTTCCGGGAGGCTCACCCTGGAACATAGCAAAAGCCATCCCTGGGGGGTGGTGGTACCCAGGTTCATGTATGGGTCCAGGATGGGGACTGCATGGCCCCCCTCCTACTGTGAACAAATGCAAGCACCGGGGAGGTAGTGCTCTCTATGGCTGTACATGACCCGGGAATGGGGGCACATGGCTCTCCTCCCATTTTAAAAATAGTAATTTGGCCCTGGGAAGGTCAAGGTCCACATGGCCCAAGAGGCCTCCCTATTACAAAACTTTTGCCCTGGGAGGCAATGGTTTCCAGGGTACGGGGTCTGTGGGCCCCCCTGATTTCTTTAGAATTAGCCAAAGGGATGTGGAGGTCCCTGAGACCAAAAGGGTCCCTCTGCCCCAAAGGTGGTGGTATTTGGGCCCTAAAAATGCCCACGGAGGGGGGACCCATGCGCCTCCCTCTTTAAATTGTATATAAGTGCGCATGTCTCCATAACCTGGGAGCTATTTAAAAAACAAGCACTCTTGTGTTTTTGTTTTATTTTTGCAGCAAATTCACACAAAAATGCTTTTTTGCCCTGCCAGGGTCCCTCTGGGACCCCAAGGCTGAGGGTAAGGTAATTGTTCCCTGCCCCCTTTTCTTATGTTTTATGTTGCTTTGTGAGACTCAACTTCAGCCAAGCCCCAACATGGCTGCCAACACTTCTTGCTTGAAGTATTGGCTGCCAATCTTAGACCTGCGTTTCCCTTCTAGAGCTCGTTATTTTCACAAAAATATAGCGTTCCCAGATATCCTTTTTTCCAATGAATTTCTCAATAACCAATGAACTGATTTATACCAAATATCAAAAAGCACAAACTGTGGTTCAAAAGCTAGTTTTCTACAAAATGTGGTGTCATTCATTTCAGTGGTTTGAGCTGTAGTCCTGTTCAATGCTCCTAAATGAATGAACATTGGAAACACAGTTTTTTGACAGCCCCCCCTTTTTCTTGGGCCTCTGCTTGACAGATCACGTCCAAAACCTTCAATAATTTCCAAGATTCACAGTAGAATAAAAAAACGCTTTTCCTATGGAAAGATGCTCCTAACTATAACTACCTACTGGTGACTGCCTGTAGCTTGTAGATAAATATGTAGGTAGTTATAGTTAATAGCTAGTTATCAGTAGGATGTAGTTTCAATAGAAAGAGTGTTTTTTCAATTGCCAATAATTTTGGCATATTTTTTAACCTAATATGCCAGTTACTAGTGCTGGTGTCTTGAAAATTTCATGGTGATCCATCAAGCGGGATGAGAAAAAGGAAGGGTGCCCAAAATGCTTATTCTCCATGTTAATTTCCATAGTAAACTTTAGACACGGCTACAGACCAAACTGCTGAACAGATTACACAAAATTTGGCAGCAAGGTAGCACCTGGTTTAGAAAGCACCCTTTTTGTTCAATGAAGTCAAATTGTTCCGTAGTTGCTGAGAAATGTAAAGATTTTTCAGGTATACAACTGAGGCCGCAGTGGAACCACGACCCCTACCGATCTTGTGCCTGAGATCTGATTAGCTGCAAAATCTTTAAACTAGGATGTATTGGCAATCATTTTGTGACTCGGTTGAACCTAGTCATAAGAAAAAGGTGAATAAAGAAAAGGAGGAAGGGTAGAAATAGCCTGACCACCTAGGTCTCTTGGGGGAGGGGAGTCCCCACAGGTACCCCCAGGGATGAAAAAGCATTAAAAAAAAAATTAAGTGGGAGTTGCGCTGGATCCGCAACTCATGTAGAAAATCAAAAACAAACTAAGCAAAGGCTTCATAAAGGGTCACTTTGCTTAATAATTTATTAGTTTAAAAAATTATGTGACTCACAGAAGCCCCCCACATCCCTGGGGACAACCACCTAATGGACAAATTGAAATGAGGTGTGGCCATGAGGCCCCTGTAGCCCCGGGGACTGCCACGTCCCCAGGGCTAGATTTATTTTGAAGTGTAAAATAAAAGCAATGCCGGGGAGGCCTCCCTCACGACCCTTGGAACCGCCAACTACCCGGGGCTTAAACTTTATTTTAAATTGAAGAATTGGAGTCTCTATGGTCTCCCTCACAGCCCTAGGGACCTTTACCTCCCTGGGGCACAAATACAACAATTATGGGTTCTGTTGTCGACTCTCAACCCCGGGGGACAATCAACTCCCTGGGGCAAAGTTAAAGAAAGGAGGGGGTACGTGACCCCCTTCAGGATCCCTACATGACCCTGGAGACCGCAGACCCCCCCAGGGCCAGCCCAAACAATGTTTCTGGGTGCCTACCCTCGTGGCATTGCAGTTTGCTATGGATTGGCTCCCAATAAGCCATAGCAAGCACTGTTCCACTTTGTGGAAGCAAGAGCATTAAAGATGCTCTTGCTTGCATGAAATGCAGAGCATAATTGATTTGGACAGAGCCACAGCTGTATGTTAGCTACTCCCTCTGTCCAAAAGCAATGCGGGCATCCGCAGGAGGCAAGGAGCTGGCAGGGACCACGTGGGCTTCAGGCTCCCCCTGCAGTCCCTAAAGAGAAAAACTGGGTATCAACACAGCACTCAGTATTGTGGCCAAGCCCCGGGCGAAAATCAGCCTGGGAGGAGGGCTGCATAGCCCCTCTCTCACATTTAAAATTAAAATTGAAGAGTAGGCCCCAGGGGATGGGGTCCCAGGGGCTAAAATCTGCCTGGTTCCCCTCCCCCAATGATAAAGTGTTTTTTTTAGTAACGTGGTTGGAGTCGCGACTCTATTGCACCACTCAGTGTGCCCCCAACATGAAACCTGTCGGTGGAGTCAGGGATCTACACAAAATAATGAAAGAAAACATTGAATATTAATTTACTTAATAATGTATTGACTCATATACTTGTACAGTCACACATGTTATCTGACTAATTCATAGACTTACGTACCCACTCACAGAGCCGACGAAACACTGATGTACCAACTTACAGATCTGATCAGACAGTGATGCACCCACTTCCAGACACCTATGCACTCACTTCCAAACCTACTCAGCCACTGACAGGACCACTCACTTACCCACACAGACATTGATGCACCCACTCACCAATCTACTCAGACACTAAAATCCCAGTAACAAACCCACTAACACACCTATGCACCCACTCAAAGATCCAAACAGACACTGAAGCATCCTTTCAAAGACCCACTGAGCTATTGATGTAGCCAGTGCAAGACCCACTCAGATACTAACAGACCGACTCACACACCTGCTTAGACACTGACACACCCACTTTCACTCTGACACACCCACTGACAAATCCACTCAGATGTTGATGCACGGACTCACAGACCTACTCAGACAGTGAAGCCCCTATTCACATTCCCATTCAGTCACTAAAGCACTCATTCACAGACCCATTCAGTCACTTACATTGCCAGTTACTGACTTAGTCAGACACTGATGCATCATTTTACAGTTCTTCCCAGACACATATACACCTAGTCACAGACCCACTCAAAGTCTGATGCATTCTGTCACAGATACACTCAGACACTTGTGAAGTCTATCATAGAGCTGCTCAGAGTAAAGTACACACTTACATTCACATTAATAGAGTTAGAAAACTAGTTGGGAAAATATGTTAATATGTATAGAGTTGAAATTATAGTTAAACATTTTAAATATGTTGTTCGGAATTGAGTTTGTGCTTTTGCTTGCGATATTGGGTCATGAATCTGGAAAATATTTCTGAAGAATATAGTTAAAAAATATATATACTTTTTAGTGTTGGATTATAGAGTGGCTCTTAGAAGAGCCTTTGAGTGTATTATAACTTTGTTGCAGCTAAATGTAATGTGTTCTCTTCATCTGTTAAGTGAACTCCATCACTTCTACAAATTTCATCCATGTCAAAACACTGGGCATTGTTGTAGCTAGAACCCATGTATGGTCTCTGAGGTATGCAAAAACAGCTTTATTAACATAATTTCTGGCTTTGTCAATCTGTGGACAGAACTGATTTGACCAACCAAATTTCTGTCTTTGGCATATAATAGAGTACACAAAGACAGTGTGAGGGAAAAGCAACATCAGTTGTGCAAAGGTATCCTTCATTAGGATTACCAACCCTTCCCCAGTTAGTGTGCCTAGGTCATTTCCACCACGGTGCACAATCATGAGGTCAGGGGTTTGGAAATTCAAAATGCTTTTAACCGAATGCTATTTTAATCCTCTCTGTACAAACCATGTAATAGTCACATTATATATATATATATATATATATATTTCTTTATTCGGTTTTACAAAATAGAAAACCATAAAAGCAGTGTTACAAACAGATAAAAAGCTAATTAACAAGTAATACACAATCATTACAATTTAAAAATAATCTTTCCACACTAGCATTGAAGATCACTGTTTGGACAATGATAAAAAATTATCCAATTCATAAATAGTAAGAATACTCTACAGGTTTGTTCTGTGTTTAAAAATACATTTCAAAAAGTTGACGACGTGATAACAAATACATTCAGACTCTAAAAACTGCAGTCGCAACATAGCTGGGCGGCATTGCCTAAGACCCCACTGTTTTAACAGAGGTAACAAGCAGAGTCTCTGATGAACATGATAAAATTTGCAGAACAGAACAGTGTGTATAGTAGTCTGCTCTGATGTGTCATCGCAGGGGCAAGGCACAGGAATCAAGTCCCAGCTATTTCTCATTGGGAATGCTACTAAACGATGGAAGAGATTTAATCTAAATCTCGTCAAGAGAAGTTGCTCGAATACTTTAAACTCATATGTTAAATAGGGCTGAATTGACAGGGTGATCTGAACAGCAATTACATGTTGGGCGGAAGGTTTATTTGCTTCACTCGCAAGCCTTAAGCCTTCTAGATGGCTCAGTGCCCTTGCTTTCAGATCCTTCCTCGAGATTTCACAGATCTTCTCGGGTGTTGTATAATAAGACTCAAACCCTAAGTCAGTAAAGAAGTTTTTCACATAGAGGAGCCAACTAATTTTCAGTGAGTAGACTAATTCCATGCAATCTGCCATAATTTTCATTGTTATTAAGTTCTTTTCAGAAATCCATATTCGTCGCCAAAGTAAAAGTGGTTGGATTTTTACCAAGTCCCCTAAATATGGTATCCCCAATTCCAAGTGACAAGCTAATGTGGAAATTCGTTTGGGTGCTGCTAAGAGAAACCTTAAAAAAGTATTTTCTGCCACCTGCAAGGAGCTAATGTTAGCATGCCCCCACACTCCAGCCCCGTACAGGGCTACTGACTGGCATTTAGCACAATAGATTTTTAACAGTTCCACGGGGGGCTTTTTTCCCAGCCTTTGTGAGAAGTTTATGAGGGCGGTGATGGCTCTCATAAAAAGGTGTTTTCTTACCTCAACCGCAGCTTTCCAGTTCAATTTCTGATCTATTATGATGCCCAAATAGGGATAATGGACCGTTGATGCGAGTTTCTGATTACTGAGGAAAATATCTTTAACCCGTTTTTCCCTGTACCTGCTGTCATTACATATGTCTTTTTTGGATTTATATGTAAATCAAGACTCTCCATGAAGTGTCCGTACCTATCCAAAGCCTTCTGCAGTTCGTGTGGGGTACGAGCCAGTATCACGGCGTCGTCTGCATAGAACAGAGCGGGGATCGGACGCTTTCGTACTTGGGGTAGGTCCTGGGCCCCCCTCAGCATCTCCACCTCCAGGCCATTTGTGTAGAGGGAGAACAGGAAGGGGACCAGGACACAACCTTGACGAATGCCACGCTCCACTCCAAACGACACCTATAGTTCGCCCTTTGTACGAAACGTACCCTCGCGGAGGCTTTGGAATATAGCTCCCTCAAAAAATCTACAAGGGGGGCATCTACTCCTATTTGTCTCAGAACAGTCCAAAGCTTTGCGTGGGAGACACAGTCAAACGCAGCGGACAAGTCTACGTAGACCATATATAGCTTGCCCTGTTTTGCCTGAACATATTTCCCCAGCAACATGGAAAGATTTAAGGCCTGTTCTGTTGTGCCAAAACCCTCCCTAAAACCGAATTGGAGGTCGGAGAGGACCCCCCGTCCTCGGCCCACGAATGGAGGCGCTCAAGCACGACTCTACCCACTACCTTGCCCAGCGAATCCAGCAGTGATATAGGGCAGTAACAGGATACCTCTTGCCGGTCTCCTTTTTAAAAAATTGGAACCATAATAGATTTGGTCCAGGAGTCCAACAGCCCTTTCTCTGTAACTGCATTACACACCCTGGTCGGTATTGGGGCCCAGAGGTCAGTGTTATGCTTGAAAAGATCCGCGGGGACCCCGTAGGGCTTTCCCATTCTTACTAGCATTTAGGGCCCAGAGCACCTCAGATACGTCAAATTCTTGGGGAATAGGGTATAAAACTGCAGGGGAGGGAGCGTCTGTACCTATTAGAACAGAGTTCTTCTGAAATATTTTCATAAAATGGGACACCCAGGCTGATTCCTTAATTGCAACTTCTATTTTGGGGAGGTTATCATCTGGTAAATATGGGGATTTCACCACTCTCCAGAAGGCCTCGCTATTTTTCTCTAGGGCACTTTTGTGTAGGTGATCCCACAGGGCTTGTTTTAATTCTCCCTTTCTCTTTTTCCGCGCAATAGTGTACTCTTTCCTGCGCCTACTAATTGCTTGGGGGTCTCTGGTGGTTTTGTGCAGAGCTACTTTTAATTTAGTATGGGCCGCCATACAACTATGGTTAAACCACCCAGCCTTCCTAGATTGATCTGTTTTGGGCTTTGCTGTCAGTAATTCCTTTGTTTTTACTAGGATTACAGCAAAGTTACTTAGGACTTCCTCATCTGTGGCTGCTAAATCAAGGCATCTCAAGATATACGGATAACCTACTCTGATCAGCTTTTCAGTGATTTGCCCGGGGTTTATCTTATCCCATCGTATAGAGTGTTCTGACTTAGTGCATTTGCTATAATCTGTGGGGGTGAATGTGAGTGTATCAGATGCAGTTCAAACCTGAGGGCAGAATGATTGCTTGATATATTGGGTAGCACCTCAAAGTTCCTTACTCTATTAACGAGAGGATTTGATACCAAAACATAGTTGACTGATGTTTCATGCCCTCTCCCTAGATATGGTGGTAGCAGCCGGTCTAGGGTTGGTACCAAATTATTAACTATGGTAAGACCTAGGGCTGACATAACTTCATTCATGAGGGACCCCAGCTTAGTATGGTTAAAATGGACGAGGGGGCTATCGTATTCATCCACTAGCCCGCAGATGTTATTGCTGCTAAGTGGGCAGGGGTGCAGGTTAAAGTCCCCCCCATATGATGTTCACGGTTCCTTTTTCTCCGTGATCCTGACTAAGCTGGGTGAGCTTATCATAGAGATTAGACACAACCCTCAAGACCTGTCCTTCCACTAGATTGTTATACAGATTAAGCAAGAGGATGGTCTCTTTATTATTAAAAAAGAGACGAAGGAGCTGAAAGTTAACGTCCAATTCTACAACAGTTACTTTTACGTCTTGTATTGTGTTTGCTATGAAAATGGTCAGTCCTCCCTTGGGCCTGCCCATAACTCCGGCTAGAGCTGGAGAGAAATAGGTTCTATAACCTAGGAGATGGAGTTCACTCGTAGACCATGTCTCCTGGAGGCAAATAATGTTGTACTTTTCCAGGAAACTCAGGGCACTACCATCTTCAACCTTAGGGCGAAGGCCCGCAATATTCCAAAAGATGACACTTAGGGCTTGGGAGTCCTTTGTTAAAGTGTCACTTGATGGAGGAGTGGGGTCTAAATTTTCCCCGTGATCCCCCGGGGAATCCTCATCCGATGGTGGTCAATCAACCATCTCTAGACAACTGTATCTATTCGCTGTCGGGATATCTCTCCATCCATCCCTGTAGGCTGCCTCTCTTATATGACTCCTAACAGGGTTGCCTACCCACTCCTCCCTGTCACTACCCCAGGGGCAGGGGCCCATTGTGTGCCAGATTCCCTCATAGGATAAACCATTTCGATTTCTGGGCGGATAGAAAAAGGAGAGGGGTTTTGTTCCTAAAAGGAGAGGGGTTTTGTTAGTCACATTATGAAGCCCAAGTCTTCGTCAATACCTCTGACTCTAGCATACTTTTTGCCCCAGAAAACACGGCTGTGACCTACAATACATACTGTAGGCATTCATAGACATTGCCTACATAAAAATAGGTTGCATCTTACTTTGTAAAATAAGTATTTTTCTGATTGATTGTAGAGGAAATATTAAAAGGTACAATATACTGGATAAGCTAATATTTTGCAGTCGTCAACCACACTTGCTATTGTTGAATTGGAAGCTAGTTTTCTGCACTTAAAAATATGGTGAACTTTTCACTCACAGGTACAGTTGAATGTTTCAGAAAGTGTTGCTATGCAAACTGAGGTGTGGGGGAAGGGTTTAAAGTGCATTGTATTTTTTAAATCTAAAATGGAGTATTATATATATAGTATATCTTCAAAACTGATTTTTTCCAATTCAGTAGTACATTTAGATGTGATATGTTGTTATAAAATAATAGTAGTATTAATGGTAATGGCTTTTTGAACCCCGGTAATGGTTCTCGACTTTATTGTGATGTTACACTGGGGGTCTCGTTGGGCGCCGGAGCGAATTCGCAACTCCAGCACATTACACAACCAGATTGGGCCTCTTTAGAAGAGACCAATGAAGGGTTAACATGACTATCCAATAGAAAGTGGTTTTAGATTTTGAAAAAATAAAGGCCATATTTTGATTTTTTGCGTACATTAATTTCTGTGTAAAATGAGAGGGAACATTTGCCATTACTGGTTCTTCATTATTGAGAGTGGCACATCACATTCATTGTGCAGAAAAGAAAATTAACTTAGAATTTCTAATAATTTCAGAATCTACAATAGGATTTCACAGATAAGTCATAAATGTGTAAGGAGTGTGATCTATGTCGTAGGAGTGCGTAAAAATGGTTGTAAATAAATATTTTAACTATGAAATAAAGTATTTGTAAACATTGTGAAGTGTTAGAGAAATGTGAGGTTTAAAACATGTTACCAAATGCATTAACCTCTTTCCAAGTCCATATAGCTCTCCACAAAGGTATACTGCGAATGAGCCATACATAGTGATGTGTGTGCTTCAAACTCAAAGCGTATTTTGTCAAGTTTAAATGTCTGTCTGCTACCATGTCTCAGCTATGTCTGTATGTCTACCTGTAGTCTGACAGTTGTGGTACAGAAGATGAACCTAACTTAAAAAAACTTAGCATCTACCCCTGGACAAATATTGTCAGAGCTACTTCAGCATTCAGTCCCAGAAGTACAGATCTCTTAGCTAGGCAGGCTGCAAGGAAGCACTGGAACACACAGCTTCATAACTGGCTGGACTGTATAATAAGCAGAAAGTGATCCATGGAGCGTCTTCTACAAACATTTACAGAGCATGCAGTGTGAAAGACAGGTAGTCTAGTAACTATAGGCTTCTGTACATATGTCAAGTTACACCTAAAAGGTACTGACACACTTATTGAGGTCTCCAGAAAGATGCTGACACTCATAGGAGTGGCAATGCAAGAGTCAGCCTTTCATTTTGGCTTAAGCCTGGCATGGCGAACTCTGCCTCTGTAATGAAATAGGTAGGGAAATGTGAGGTTTAAAACATATTACCAAATGTATTAACCTCTATCATAGTCCAAATAACTGTTTGCAAAGGTACACTGCAAGTAGGCCATAGATAGTGATGTGTGTGCTATAAACTGAAAGCGTACCCTGTCAAGTTTGAATGTCTGACTGCTACTATGACCCAGAAATGTTTTAATTTTTATGTGTAGTCTGACACATGTTGTGCAGTAGTTGACCCTAACTTAAAATCTGTACAGTATATCATACCCCTGGACAACTATTGTCAGAGTTAGTTCAGCATTCAGTCCCAGAAGCAAAGATCAGTTAGCAAGATTGGCCTCATGGAAGCACTTGAACAGACAGCTTTATACTTGGCTGCCTTGTTTATTACGCAGAAATTGATCAAAGCAGGTTCTTCTAAACACATTTACAGAGCATGTCGTGTGAAAGAGGGGTAGTCTAGTACCTATAGGCTATGTTACATGTGTCATATCCCCCCTAAAAGGCACCGACACACTCATTGAGGCCTCTAGAAAGATGCTGACACTAATAAGAATGACATCACAAGAGTCATCCTTTCATTTTGGCTGATGCCTGGCAGGACGAGCTCTGCCTCTCTAATAAAACTGGTAGAGAAATGTGAGCTTCAAAACATGTTGACAAATGTATTAAACCGCTATCGTAGTCCATATAAGTCTCCTCAAAAGTACACTGCAAGTAGGTTGTAGATAGTGATGTGTCTGCTTTAAACTGAAAGTGTACTCCGTCAAGTTTAAATGTCTGACTGCTTCTGGATCTCAGGTATACATGTATTTGTACATGTAGTCTGAAATGTGTGGTCCAACTGATCAACCTAACTCAAGAACTTTAGCGTCTAACATACCCCGGAACTAATATTGCCAGATCTACTTCAGCATTCAGTCCCAGAAGTACAGACTCTTAACTTGGACACACAGCTTCATACATCGCTGATCTGAATAATATTGCGAAAATAATCCATATAGCTTCTGCTACACACATTTACAATAAGTAGGCATAATCAATTTATGCTATAAAATAGATTGTTTCATAAATCAGCCTAATTGAATTTAGATATCGAATACTTGTTTATACATATATACATTCACTAAGAAAGATGATGTGCTGTGTGGTATATATACATATATATATATATATATATGCTTTCACAAATTGTCCGAAGAAGAAAGCGCCACTCCACAGAAGGTTAAAGCACAGCTTTATTGATTGCAGGAGGATACTGTGCAAACATGTTCTGAGTTCAATTCGCCTAATGCATTTCGAGCCTCCTGGCTCTTGTTTACATGCTCTGCTGACAAACACGGAAACAGTAATTCTCGGCATTTTAACAGGTAACTTCCTTTTGCGCCGTGCACTCTGGTTATTGGAGAGCTTACATTCAAAAACCTTCTAGTAGGTCGTTCCGTTTGTCATGAGGTTTTGTTTGTAAAAGATATTAATGTTTCACATTGTCTAAACACAGTAATGTCATGAATGTTGAATGTTTATTTTTGTTTAATATATGTGTTGTTCTGGAAAAAGAGAATTTCCACAAAATAATTCATAAAAATATTTATTATAGGGCAAATAAATAACCCCAACCACTAAAAGCATATAATGTGGTTTTTGAAATCAAAGAAATAGGATTCCAGGTTTTTCTTGTTAATTCACACACATTTACAAAGTATGCAGTGTGAAAGAGAGGAAGGCAAGTAGCTATAGTCTTCTTTACATGTGTCATGTTACCCCTAAAAGGTACTGACACACTCATTGAGGCCTCTAGAAAGATGCTGACACGCATAAGAGTGGCATGACAGGAGTCGGCCTTTCATTTTGGCTTATGCATGGCATGGCGTGCTCTGCCTCTCTAATGAAACTGGTAGTGAAATGTAAGGTTTAAAATATGTTATCAAATGTATTAGCCTCTATCCTAGTCCATATAACACTCTGCAAAGGTACACTGCAAGTAGGCCGCAGTGTGTGTGCTTTAAACTGAAAGCGAACTCTGTCAAGTTTGAATGTCTGACTGCTACAATTTTTCTGAAATGTTTGTATTTCTATGTGTAGTGTGAATGTGGGTTGTGCAGTTGATGACCCTAATTAAAAAAATGATACATGATATCCTACACCTGGACAAATATTGTCAAAGCTACTTCCGTATTTAGCCCAAGATAAATGGCCGCCGCTCAACTTAGACCTGGTTCGGAAACTTTTGGATTCCATTAAATCAGGTTCACCAAATGATCCACTCCCTTGTTCCATCTTGAAAAAACTAAATAATAGAGCCCTAGAGACAATCACCAATCTTCTAAATAAATCATTACAGGAAGAAACCGTACCGAAAGAGTGGAAACATGCAATGATTCACCCGTTATTAAAAAAAGCTGGAACAGATCCCAACTTGCCATCTAATTTTAGACCTATCTCATTATTACCAACTTTCGCAAAGATATTGGAAAAACATGTTCACAGAGTCCTCACTGATTTCATTACCATCCAGGATATACTACCTCTTCATCAGTCAGGATTCCGCACAGGATTCTCGACGGAAACAACCCTGCTGGGTGTAACTGAGAACATCCGTCTACTGTTAGATCGCGGTGAAACGGTTGCCTTGCTGTTACTGGATCTCAGTGCAGCATTTGATACTGTGTCACATGCTGTACTTGAGCAAACTCTCCATGACATCGGTATTAGGGGCGCCGCCTGCAACTGGATCAAATCCCTATTAGAACAACGCACTTTCCAAGTTTTTTCCCAATCAGCATGCTCAGATACCATGATCCTCAAACATGGAGTGCCGCAGGGCTCTATATTGAGCCCGCTGCTCTTCAATATTTACATGAGCCCACTGGCCAAAATGATAGAAGACTCTGGCCTACTCATGTTCTCGTATGCTGATGATTCACAGCTTATTTTTTCTCTTTCATCTTCGGACTCCAATAACATCTCGTCATTAAAAATCGGCCTCACCAACATCGCTGAGTGGATGAGAAAAAATTTTCTCAAACTTAATGGCGAGAAAACAGAGCTACTTGTTATGGGCAAGAACAAAGAACTCTGGGGACCCCAGCACTGGCCTGATGATGTGATGGGTACACCCCCAGTTCCAGTCAAATCAGCACGCAATCTTGGTGTCATCATTGATGAATCACTTAGTCTCAACCAGCAAGCTACTAAGACATCAGCTACTTGCTTTGCGATCCTAAAGTGGTTGAAGAAAATCTGTTGGATGCTGCCCAAAAATACTCAAAAATCGGTCATTAATGCTCTGATAACCTCCAGGCTCGATTACGCCAATGTGCTGTACCTGGGGGCCAACAAGGCCATAACCCGACGATTGCAGACAGTGCAAAATGCTGCCGCAAGATTACTGTGGAAAATTCCCATTTCCACGCCCACAACCAAGTATATCCGCGAATTGCATTGGCTGAAAATCGAGAACCGGGTAAAATTTAAATCCTTATGTCTTATGCATAGGATTTCAACTAACAAGGCACCCAAGTACTTACAACATCTTGTACATCCCTACCGTCCATCCCGTACTCTTCGTTCAGCCACAGCAAACCAATTTGTGATCCCCAAAGTCAGGCTGGCGAGAATGGGCGGTAGATCCTTTTCATATCTTGGACCCTCCCTCTGGAACACTCTCCCACTGACCCTTAGGCAGGAAACTAATCACTTGAAATTCAGGAAGGCCTTAAAAACCTGGCTGTTCAACATCTAAAAAATCTGAATATCTCAATGCACTGAATCATCAGCGCCGGGAAACCCTTTGGTGGGTAGCTGTAGCGCTATAGAAATGAAATAAATAAATAAAATAAATAAATAAATAAGAAGCACAAATCTGTTAGCTAGGCAGGTATCATGGAAGCACTTAAACACACAGCTTTATCCACAGCTGTCCTGTATAAAAACCAGAAAGTGGTCCATGCCACTTTTTCTACACATCTTTACAGAGCATGTAATGTGAAAGAGAGGTCGTCTGGTACCTATAGACTTCTTTACATGTGTCATCTTACCCCTAAAAGGTACTGACATACTCATTGAGGTCTTTAGGAAGATGTTGACACTCATAAGAGTTGCATGATAGCAGTTGGTCTTTCATTTTGGGTCCGGACTTGCGTGGCGAGCTCTGCCTCGCTAATGAAACTGGGAGAGAAATGTGAGGTTTAAAATATGTTCCCAAATGTATTAGCCTCTATCCCAGTCCATATAAGTCTCTGCAAAAGTACACCGCAGGTAGGTTATCGACACTGATGTGTGTGCTTTAAACTGAAAGTGTACTCTGTCAAGTTTGATTGTCTGACTGCTACTATGTCTCAGAAATGTTTTTATTTAGTTTAAATGTGGGTTGTGCAGTTGATGACCCTAATTTAAAAACTATGCCGTACATCATAAACCTGGACAAACGTCGTCAGAGCTACTTCAGCATTCATCCCCAGAAGCACAAATCTGTTAGCTAGGCAGGCATCATGGAAGAACTTGAACACAAAGCTTTATCCACAGCTGTCCTGTATAAAGACCAGAAAGTGGTTCATGCCGCTTTTTCTACATATCTTTACAGAGCATGCAATGTGAAAGAGAGGTAGTTTGGTACCAATAGACTTCTTTACATGTGTCATCTTACCCCTAAAAGGTACTGACATATTCATTGAGGCTTGTAGAGAAATGCAATGGTTAAAACATGTTGACAAATGTGTTAATCTCTATCCCAGTACATATAAGTCTCTGCAAACGTACACTGCAAGTAGGCTGTAGATAGTGATGTGTCTGCTTGAACCTGAAAGCATATTCTAATAGAGTTGAATGTCTTACCACTACCATGACGCGAGTATGTTTATATTTCTCCTTGCAGTCTGACATATGTGGTGCATCTGATGACCCTAACATAAACACTATACAGTCTATCAGACCCCTAGGCAAATATATTCAGAGCTACTTCAGCATTCAGTCCCAGAAGCCCAGCTCCCTTACCTAGGCAAACATCATGAAAGCACTTGAACACACAGTTTCTTACCTGTATAAGAATCATAAAGTGATCCATGCAGTTTTTCTATACACATTTACAGAGCATGCAGTGTGAAAGAGAGGTAGTCTAGTACCTATAGGCTTCTTTAAATGTGTCATCTTACCCATGAGAGGCACTGAAAGACTCATTGATGTCTCTAGAACGATGCTAACTTTCACAAGTGTGCCATGACATGAGCCAGCCTCTCATTTTTGCTTAGGCCTGGCATGGCAGGTTTTGCCTCTCTAATGAAATTGGTAGATAGGAGTGAGGTTAAAAACATGTTGCTAAGTGGATTAACCTCTTTCCTATGCTATGCCATATAGCTCTTCAGAAAGGTATGCTGCAAGTAGGCCATTGAAAGCGATGTGTTTGCTTGAAACCGAAAGTGTATTTTGTCAAGTTTGAATGTCTGACTGCTACTGTGTCTCAGATCCATCTGTGCTTCTTTGTGTAGTCTGACATGTGTGGTATAGCTAATTATCCCAATTTAAAAATTATCGGGCAGATGCATCAAACAAAATAGCTCCCGGTAAAATAGCGAATCGGTAAAACAGGCCGTTACCGAACGCAAAACCTGAAATCCCAGTGCATAAACCCCAATTCCGGAAAAAAAAGAATCGCAAAGTAACCCCAGCGGTAAATTACCGAATTGAAAATTAGCGAATCGGTAATACCGAGAATGAAATCAGCCCCCAGAAATACTGAATCACTATTAAAAAGTCGCTACGATATGCACCAAAAATCACAAATAACGAAAATCACCAAATCGCTATTTAGCATGAGCAAAATAAGGGAAATCTCAAGCAGGAGGTAAAGTTGGTGGAAGGAAAAAAAAATACAGACAGGTAGATACAATCAGAAACCCTTCAAATATGCCTCTGGAGACCCTGTATGGCTCACAAAATGGCTGCCCTGTGCGTGCTTGCTAGGAGGATGTGAATCAATGCTGCTGCACAGCGCAGGAGGAGGATCCAGGAGAGGGTTTTCAGGGTGCGCATCACACTGCTGGGCCAGACAGAGGAACTAATCTATGACAAGTACAGACTGAATCGGGCAATGATCATGCGCCTCATTGCTGACCTGGAACCACTACTGCAGCACCATACCCGTAGGACCAACGCCATCCCTGCCCAAGTCCAGGTCCTATGCAGCCTGCACCTGCTGGAGTCTGGAAGTTTCCAGAGGGTTGTAGCAGTAGCCGGAGGCGTGTCGCAAAGCGCACTTTCACGCTTCTTCCACAAATTCATGAGATTCCATGCTGACAATGATTCATACCCACATCACCTTCCCCACAACCCCAAAGCAGTTGAACCGCACCAAACACGACTTCTACCAGGTGGCACAATTTCCCCAAGTGATAGAATGCGTTGACTGCACGCATGTCCCCATCTCTCCCCCCTCAGCCAATGAATACATATTCCGCAACCGGAAGACCTATCACTGCATTAAGGTGCAGGTCGTGTGCAATGCCAAGCACATCATAAGGGACATTACAGCACAATTTCCTGGAAGCACACACGACGCATACATATTTCGATACAGTGTCATCCACAGGCGTCTGCTCAACGGTGAATTTGGAGAGGGACACCTACTAGGTACATACTAATGCCTCATCGTTAACTCCAGCCTCACATATGTAATTGTATTCATGCCGCTAACCCTTTGCTACCCACCGTGCAGGTGACAGCGCCTACGCCTTGCGTGAATATCTACTCACTCCCTTCCTCAACCCAGCAACACCTCAGGAGCAGCGCTACAAAGCAGCACATATCAGTACCAGGAATGTGGTAGAGCGAACCTTTGGCATCCTCAAGAGTTGCTTCAGGATCCTACACAAGACAGGAGGTGCCTTGCAGTATGACCTGGTGACCTACTGCTGGATAATAGCGGTGTGTGCCATGCTGCACAACATTGCCCCATGAAGGGGGATACCAATAGAGGTGAACGCAGATGACTACTTCCGTGCATAGCAACCCCCCCCCAACACCAACAGGTACAGGTGCCTAACACAGCTGAAGGTCAAAGGAGGCGGACATACATCACACAACATCACGTCAGAAACAGGCAAGAATGAGCCATCACAACATAATCTGGGGTGCAAATGTTTAATGCACATGAGCACATGTCAGGTGTATATTAACGATACGTCTACATGATGCAGAGTCAAAACATAGGTAAGGATACATATCCGTTGTCATCACGGGAGTATCTTGAAGTAATGTAGGTGGCCCATGGTTACATCACCATGGCCAAGGACCCTATGGAACATGTGTATTTGTGCCTCCCACGTACCCCCAGCCTTCTGTCACGTGACTCCTCCACATCACCACGATGTGTGTCAGTGGCTGTGGAGCTGCGCGAACTGCGCCTCCTATCGCTAGCCTCCGGCAAAGAGACGCTGCTGACGCTTGATGCAGCCTCACTCCCCTCCTACACTCCCAAACTGCTGGCACCAAAAGTCCCAGACAGCAGATGCTCAACTGCAGTGGTCACTTGGCCCAAGGCCTTTGCCACATCACCACAGTAATGGCCCAGGTCGACCTGCAGTGACACAGATCTCCGTGACAGTACACCTGTGCTGTTGCAGAGCTTCGTGATGGCCCTAATGGAGGCATTGGAACAGAGCAAGTTCTGGCGATGCCTCCTGTGCTCGCTCTGTTGCCCTGCTATGACGGCATGGGTGAGCTCCTGTAGGCACAGTTTTAGGTCTCTGTTACCTTCATGCACAGCGTCTGTCATCGTGCCCATTTTGATAGCCAATTTTGTCATGTTGATGTTAATTGCACCCATGTGTCTCCCCTGCAGGCGCTGAACATGCAGCATCCGTGACTCAACCAGACCGTAGCCGTGTGTAGGCTCTTCAGATCCCTCTGGATGTCTTACCAGGAGCCTGCCCCACTGTCGGACTCGGACACGCGCTGGTGTTTGAGCTGGCGGAGTGACAATTGGCTGCCGTGGAACATTTGTGGCTGCTGGCCTCTGTTCCGTCGCCATCACCTGCAGGGAGGGGATATTTGCCCTGTGGCATGGTGGTGTTGTCCGCGGTGGTGGTGGTGTTGTCCGCGATGGTGGTGGTGGTGGTGATGGTGGTGATGGTGGTGGTGGTGATGGTGTTGATGGTGTCATGGGATGACGTCCCTGCGGAGTCTCTGCATCGGTCCCTGCAGGGGTTTCTGAGATTGTGAGGCGTCCGCTGTCATCGGACGTGATGCATCTGTGGTGAAACAGTACATTGTTATTATTTTGTCTAAATATATATGATTTGCATACTTTCAACTACATAAATGACATATTTGGACAGACTATTGGCCCTGTGCCGCTGGTCTCATTTCATTAACATTGGGGATCAAACATGCACACTTGGATGACATGACTACAACTCCCATGATGCAACACTTTGGTGAGGGTATAGGTGTTAGGCACTACTACCTGTGCACTGTGATTGGCCTGGGGGGATGGGCAGGGGTAGACAACAGTTTGCGTATCTGCACTGGCATGCATATTACCTTGTTCGCCTGCCGCAGTGCCGGAAGTGTCCAATTGGGTGACCCCCACGACTGCCTCAGGCTCAATGGTACCCTCAACGAGGTCCTCAAAGGCTGTGTTGGGTGTGACGTTGGATGTCCCCCCTCCTGTGCCAGCTGCATCCTTCACCCTTTTTGCAATCCACTCCTTCGCCCTTTTCCTGAGGTCATACCACCTCTTTTTCAGGTCGTCTATGCTGCGGTGCGTTACTCCAACAGCATTTACCCACTCCTTGATGCGCAGCCAGATCTTGCGCTTCTCCGCCTCAGGCACCTGTAGTGACAGCTTGCCAAACAGCCTGTCATGTTTGCTGCTCACCTCCTCGATCAGAAGCTCAAGTTCTTTCTCAAGTTCTTTGTCTAAAAACTTCCTCTTCCTGTTTCCGGGCATGTCTTTGTTTTGGGGTGCATCCTTCTCCATCCTTCTCCATCCTCTAATGCAGTGGTATTGCTGGTTTGGGGTATCAGTTTTTCTCTCCTCATCTCCTGTGCTCTGCCTCCTCCTCTGAGCTCCTCAGGGCACTGAATGAAGCATGGGCTAGAAGACTTCCTGGTTGTGATGTCATCAACCTGCTTCCAACACGACCTTTTTTTGTGAATTTACTACTACCGAAATCTCAAATACCGATTCGGTATTTGCTAATTCGGTATGAGCTAAACCTTATTTTGTACTCTCGCTATCTTGGTTTCGGTATATTTTACTGATTTTTAGCGATTCGGTATTAAATACCGAATCTGTTGATGCATCGCGGAATGCGAGTCCTTATTTGCTATTCCTTATTTTTCGCAAATAAGGACTCGTTTTACCGAATTTTGATGCATATACCCATATATGGTCTATCATACCCGTAGACCAATATTGTCATAGCTACTTCACCTTTTAGTCCCAGAGACACTGATCTCTGGCTTAGGCAGGCCTCATGGAAGCACCTGAGCACACAGTTTCATACCCAGCTACCCTGTATAACAAGCAAAAAGTGGTCCATGTACAAACTGTAAGGGTACACCTACTTATACAATCTCCCAGACAGTTTTTTAACCATTTATAACTTTTCTAATGTGCATACTTAGAAATACTACTAATGTGCATACTTAGAAATACTAAAAGATGGCAAGAAAACAAGAAACGAGAAGAGCTAAAAAACAGTACCTCTCAAAGAAGACTGAAAAGAGGAATTTGGATAATGGACATAATATTGTAAAGAAAACAAAATCTCCTGGTAAGATAACTAAGCAGCTTCTTAAAACAGTATTAAGAAGAATGAAAACTTTGGAAAATGTCCAAAAGAAAAGTTTAACAAGTCAGAAACAAAAAGGCAATGCTCATGTTAAAGGAAATTCTAATAAAAAAAAACTCATCTAACAAGAAGGCAGAAACAGTACAAAGATATTAGAAGACAAATATTTAGAAGTAGACTAATTGAAATTGTACTAAAAATATAAAACAGTAAAAGAGATTAGCAGTTTATAATCAAAAACAACAGATTAAAAATGTGAATTGAAACAAACTCTTTTTATTTTAGTATTCAATAGATTGAAAACAATTGATAAACAGTGGTGTTCTTGAGGGAACAAGCAAGAAAAAGGCTGGTTTATAGAACTAACTTGTGTAACTCCTTCACTGGTGAAAGGAAATACACATTTCTAGCACTAAGCCTTTCTTTAAAGAAGAAAGCTATTTTCAAGAGAACACATTACTACATGCAGTTGGAAGTAGTGGTAGATGTTATGAGGTGAATGAAGGTTCTCTCATTCCAAAAGAGGAAATGGTTCCTAGGAATGTAGAAGAAGTAATACCTAAAGAAGTTCAAAGAAGGCGTATACAGGCACCTGTACATAAGTGGAATTGTAGCAGTATTTCCAGTATTCGACAGGAGGCTATTGATATATTATGAATTCATGTATGCGAATATGCAAATTCATATCTTAAACAGAAGATTAACATGTTTCAAGGACAGAATCCATTGAAAATAAAAAAATATATCAAGCTGCAGGGACATTCTCTGGCTTGTCTTTCAAGGAAATTGACCCATAGCCCTTTTTATCATTTAAGAAAGTTAGCTGTACACCACTCTGAAATGTGGAAGTTAGTGAGGAGACTTTGCTTTGTGAAAACTCCTGCAGTATGTTTAAGTGAAATGAATGCAGCTCTTTTGCATGATACAGTGGCAGATGTACAAAAAGTTTGTGATTATGTGCGGTTTCATATTTTTGGTTCTGAAGATGACTGTAGACAAAAAGGACTTGGTATCTGCATCTGTAGTAGAAGAAAATAGAGAGATTAGTATTGATAATTTTACAGAAGAGACTGTTTCCTCTGAAAAACCAAACTATATTTGTATTTTTTGTCGACACACTCACTATAAAAGCCAAACTAGAAATGATGATTTCTATGTGATAAAGAAAACAATGATAAGTGGCAACAATTTGCTGCTTATTTATTCGTAGAAGAACATTTTCATTTGTCCATTTATCAAGTGATATACAACTAATGTTATAACAAATTAGCAGAAAAGAACTGCCAGCTAGAGTTGCTCATAACAACTTACAGTTGATACCTATTACTAAAGAATTAGTAAATTTAAATGTTTATCAATCTATTCTTATTCAATCTGTACACCCATTCCAGGCAGTTGTTCATATGGAATCTAAGAAAGGTAAGCTGCAAACAACAGATTTACAAAAGAGTCTCAAAAGAAAGAGTTGTGTACCTACCTTAGACTTTAAGAGCAATAATAAAACTATTGATGTAAACAGGGTGGAAAATGAGCCAGTAGTTATTCCAGTGAGTGATGTAACATAAAAGAGTAAATAAATCTGGCAAGAGTTTGTAGATATTACTAAAGTTCAAAATGCAACATTATACCTTGTACAGAATATTATTTATTGTAGGAATGTCAATGTTGATGATGAAACAAGTTGCCTTCAAGATGAAACAGTAGTTCTAACTGGCCAAATTGAAAAAATGGACAAACCAGAAGTGGAGAGATTTAGGAACATTATACCATACATCCTCTCCATTCGAAAGAAATTATTGGTAACACCATTGAATTATTTCAAATGAAAGAAGCAAAAGGAGCTCCCATGAGTAGGTGGGAAAAAAGTTTAGAAGCTCGTTATTTTCCACAATTGTTCCCTACTGGAGATGGTGGACGATTTGATAATTGGCCTGTATAGATTCCAACATCTGAATATCGGTAATTAAGATTATACTGTGAAGATCCAAGATTTCGGCTGAGCAGTCCCTATCTATTTCTTCTTCGCTTTGAGAGTGATTTCTCTGGACTTTCATTTGCAATGAACCCTATATTAAAACCGGGAATTCATCTACAAGATCTTTCTGCAACACAACTGATGTAGAAAGTTGAATGAAGGGATGAAAATTTGTAATGTCACTTATTAAACTTTATGGTGTGCAAACGTGGTACCGACAACTATTGGTATCATCACCATGGTGAACTAAAGTGCATGTTAAGAAACCTAGGTACACTTTCTTGGTTTCTAACACCTAGGCCTCATTATGATGTCGGTCGGAGTTTCCTACTTCTGACACCGAATTGGAATCGGAACCGACTGACTCGTGGTCGGAGGTTCCACTCAACCGATTAGGATGCTTTCAAACACTGTTAGGAAGGATTTACATTGACTTCAATGGGAGCCTGTGGTCCGCCCAACAACAAAGGCTCCCATGGGAAAAATGGGTGTCCACGGAAAACCTTGCACCCTGTCATGGACACCTTATGGTGGCTGCCACAATGTGTATGCTTTTACAGGAAGGTCCCTTGGGTACCACATGGACCCTAACCGTAGCCCTCAGGATGAAGTAGGTCCTGCTAGGGACCCCTAAATTCAGTTTCTGACAGCCTTTCATGTCGGTCAGTCTGTCTCAGCAATGCTGTCAGAATCCGACAT
This sequence comes from Lissotriton helveticus, assembly GCF_964261635.1. NCBI lineage: Eukaryota > Metazoa > Chordata > Amphibia > Caudata > Salamandridae > Lissotriton > Lissotriton helveticus. Next base: position 1,790,569,077 of record NC_136061.1, read on the forward strand.
CATAATCAGTCGATCGGAAATGCTGTCCGTTAAGCTGTGCGAATTGGCTCCGACTGGCTCGGATTCTCCGAATGCCGGTCAGAACTGATTCGGAATGACCAAAAGTTCCTCTGCCAACCACAAGCATACTCGTAGATTGGTCAAATTGTTTCCAACCGAGTCGGGTGGATGGGTTCGAACACGGTCTAGGGGAATCCAACTCTAGGTCAGAGGCTTTTCTACAAACATTGTAATGAGGCCCTTAGTTCTGCTAAATATGCATGGGATGGCTTACTTGAATTCTTACCAGAAACAAATTCAAATATGAAGAACATTGAAGTGAAGACCCCTGGAAAACCCTTCTCTTCGGATATTCTAACCAAAATTTTCAAGCTATGATGTAATTTATTGCGAAAAAAAACATTCCACCTATGGGAGAGGCAACTGATTTCTTTAACCGCTTCCGTGCGGCGCGTTAGCCGCGCCCTGTGCTGGACATTCCAGAACAGGGCGCGGTTGTGACGGAACCGTTCCGTCATCAGCACAGCTCAGCCGTAACTGATGACGGAACGGTTCCGTCACCAGCATCGAAGGGGTTAAGCGAAAAGAGTACCAAGCTAGAGGTGCTCCCCATATATACATGCATTTATGGATAAAGGATGCAACAAAACTTGCACAGGTAGTGTTGAGGCTTTTTTGTTTTTCATTGAGCATTATGTTACATGTGCCGCCAAGAGAAGGAGGGGAAAATAGCTTGAGACAACAAGATTTACGGTTTCAAAGTAATAGATGTGGAAAATACTACAACGCAAATACAAATGTAAAGAAAAATGTTATACAAACTGTCATTTTTGATTTCCATGACCTATAATTTCAAAGGAAAGATGAAAAAGCTTTATCTCAGAAGCAAGACTAGAATAACTCGGAAATCTCACAAGAATACATATAACAAAAACAGGAGCTTCAAAGTATAATAATGACAATAATCCAGTCATTTTGAAAATGTGGATTGAAAACATGGATATTCAATTTGTTGCAGACAACTCAGTTGTTGTTGCTTGTTACATCACATCGTATATTACAACATATTAAAAGTCAGAGATGAAAGACATCTCTGCAGAAAAAATTCTCAGCAAGATATTGTACAGCTTTAGCTTGGAGATTCTTTCCCATTGAGAGATAGGAGATTATGAATGTCAAGGGGAATCATTTCGGTAAGCTTAGGCCTAGTCTCCACACATAATAGAGTATTGAAATATTTTCCAGAAATCCAATACTTAGCAGAGTGTCAGCCAGAATGCACTGATATTATCAAAATAAATATATTGGATACATACTATCCAAAAAGGAGTCCACATCTCGGAAACTCATGTCTACAAATTTAAAAGGAATGTCACAGGAAATGTAAGAGAAGAAGAATATGCGGTATTTGGATGTGAAGGATGTTTAGTGAAAAATGCCAAAGAAATTCCTAATAACCACAGACAACTCAGTTGTCATACAGCATATAAGATAGAACATCTCTATTTAGCACTTCTGTTTAAGCCTTGGCATAGTGTAACAGAATTACTTGGAGATTGTAACTGCTTCAAAGATTATTTCAATGCCATGAAATATAGAATTCTGTGTGTAGTGTTTCCTACTTAATTCAAAATGATTAATGATGATATTGAACAAGAAGGTACTATTGCAGCTGAAATAGCTAGAGAAAGTTCACAAAGCAGTCAATGTTCTGGTCCATTGACTCTAGATCCACTTTAACTACCAATTATTGAAAATGAAGCAGCAATAGCCATGAATGAGGTAGAAACTGCAATAGAGCAAGCACAGCAGGATATTATTGAGTTGGAACAGTTACAACAACAACTGAACACTGAACAAAAAGAAATATACCTGCAAGTGAAACAACAAATAGAACATGGCTTCCTGCACGAAAATAAAGAATGTCAATGTTCATCATTTCAACCTATTAATGGTCAAGCTGGGACAAGAAAAAAGTTTCTTAATTAAAGTTCTGACAAGTTATCTACCCAGGACTACAGAATCATATTTATCTAGTGCGGTAACAGCACCAACTAGATTAGCAGCACACAACATTAAAGGTATTACTTTACATTGATTACTTAAGATACCTGCTGAACATGATAATAAACTAGATTATCAGAAGCTATCTGGAGAAGCTTTTCTGAAGTCTCAAGAGTACTGAAGAAACTGAAACATTCAATCATTGATGAGGTGAGCATGGCCTCAAGCGTAATGCTTGCCTTTGTACACTTGAGAATGTAACAGATTTGAAAAACAGAGCATTATGTGCTGTTTGGAGGAAAGCATTTAATTGTGTTTGGAAACCTACCACACATTACTCCTGTTAAAGTTCAACCTGTTTTTAAAACACTTCTCCATGGTGAGGGAAGGGAATCTTTGGGAAGTATTCGGACTGTAAGTATTAGGTATCTTTTTGAATATAAAGAACTTGTAAAAAATGTGCAACAAGCAGCTGATGAAGAATAGGGAAATATCCTTAAAGACATAAGAATTGGCATGATGACAAAATATGGTAAAGACATTTTAGAAAGTTGGCTAATAAAGAATTTGTTTACAACTGAAAAAACACCAGTAGAACAAATGTATAATATGTTCATGGAAAACAAATCCATAGTTTGTTTAATGCCTATGCTACAAGAGTGTTCTAACTTTAAAGATCAACTTATGGAACTGGAAAAACAACACATTCTGGAAATTAAAGATATTGATAAAGTGGAACTCCAGGCAGTAACAATTCTACTAACTGACAAACTACAATCTAAAGTGGATTCTTTAGAAAAGTCTATCTCTAAGACTGCATGATTTAACAAGTGTTAACATGTATGTTAAAACTGTCGAGTAACTTTGTGTCGTAATTTGAATGTAGAGAAAGAATTAGTAAATGGAGCAATGGGAAAAGTTGTTGCTTTTATACATTTTCAAAATAGAGATGAAATAGAATTTTTTATCGTAAAATTTGATCAGATTAATGGAGTAAAACTCATTGGGCATTGTGTTGTACTTTCTTTGCTTGTAAAGGATATGTATGTTCGACAACAGCAGTTTCTTATCTCTTTGGCATATGCATTAACTTCACAAATCACAAGGTTTAAGCATAGACAGAGCTTTTATTAATATCGGAAGTACTGCGTTTAAAGAAGGAATGGCATAAGTTGCATTGTCTCAAGTATGAACATTGTCCGGTTCGTATTTCATTGAATTTGATGACAAAAAGGTTAGTGCTAATGGAAGATGTTTAAGAGAGTGTAATCACTTAAGAACACTCTATGCTCCTCATTTAGGAGAATACTCAATATATGAGATTCTTATACCATGTCTAAAAGGGGAAATATATAAAACACTGAACTTCAGGATAAGAAAGGCAATCAAGACAAAGTTGAAGCCATAAGTAGAAAAAAGTGGAAACTGAGTGCGATATCAGTTAAAAAACAGTTCAGGTATCAACTGTTAGGCTAATGTGGTACTCAATGTAATCTCTCATTTCCCACATCTTCTTACTTAAATCATGGTAAACCATGAACAAAGATTCTGTTCTGCACTCCATTATTTACTTCAACAGTTGCTCACTCACAGAAGTAAAATACATACTATTTCTGGTATTCAACATCTTCTGAAATATATGTAGCTGAGCTGATACATTTATTCTCAACATACAACAAGAGGCACACACATGTATAATTGTCATGCTTGGAGTTTAGAAGGTGAAGAAGAAAATATTGATAACTTTTTTGGACTAAGTTACAAATGGGAGCATGTTTGTGAATATTGTTCATTTACCTCTGCCACTGACATACATGCAGAACAATTTGAATACTTAACACTGCCAGGTTGTAAAACAGTGTCTTTTGGAAAATTGATTAAAACAGCAAATCAGAATATGATCTGCTCAAATTGTAGATCAGATATGATGTCTACATTGCAGATACAGAAAACTGGAAAATATTTGATTTCAGTGCAACAATGATGTGTAGTATATGGATCAAAATTATGAACAGAAATTACAAACTTCAACGCAGGTCAAATATCTATTTCAGGAAAACCTTATTCAACATTGGCAATTATTTTTCAGCAAGGAACTACTGTACCATCTGGACACAATACTGTGTTCTCAAAGAGTAACAGTGGAAGGAAACATTGCAATGATACCAACCTTAAATTAAAAACTAGATTGCCTTCTAGACTACAAAATTCTTACCTGTTGTTTTTGCAGCCAAAGGTCTAAGAATATCATTCAGCCTATTGGGGATAATGTAATTAAAGGCAGAATGGATTCAATTCTATCTGTGTTGATAATTAGTGTTTTGGTTATTAATACGCCTAATGGACAAAAAAGAAAAAGCCGCTTGAAAATATATTTCTTTTTAGTACTGTATCAAGTATAATAGTAAGAGTAAATGTTTAAAAAAAAATTAAGTTCTAAAGTTAATACAGATAAAACAAGTCATTAAGAAATTGTAGTGAGCTCTTTGCAGAGTTATACACATTCGTAATGATGTACTATGCACTTTTGTTATTTTTTTATACAATCCATTTGATTGTTTTTTCCTAACTGTTCAAAGATGATGCTAAATTCTTACCACCGTGTATGGTGAAATTATATGAAATCTGGGAACAGTAAAAAAGGGAAACTGATACTGATATCTAATTATAATACAATGTTATTTTTTTAATGTAGTAGTGTTTTTTAACCTAACATGCTTATTTATTTATTTTTCTTCTTATTGGCATTTACACTTCAACATTGAAAACAACTTTAGTGCTGTTTAGAAACCTTACTACTTCAGAAAATACCTTTACTAGATGATCTATCTAAAATATTTGAAAGCTAAGAATATAGGACCTAATGTTGGTGATGAACTTTATATTTATTAGAAATATGTTGTTCATCTACTAGGCACATTTTCATTATATACTAAGATCTTATCGGTGTGAAACTACTTTACACATGTCATTTCACCCTAAAAAGGCACTAACACATTTATTGGGGTCTCTAGAAAGATCTGACACTAATAAAAGCTTGATTATAAAACATTAGTTTGGGTTTTGAACACCATTGTATAGCTAATAGAGTTGGAGCCCAAAAAAAGAGAAGCAATTTTGCGTTGTGAACAAAGTATTTACTTTTAGATCTATACAGCAGTATTCATATGCATTTTATGATGAGGCTGTCAAAAATTCAATTCAAGATTGGGGTGACTTTCAAAATAGTGAAAAAAAGTGCTCAGTGACATTGGTGAAGTAAGTGTCATATCTACATAGGTGAAACAGACTTATGTATAGATTTTCCAAGACAAAAATAGGCTAAAATGGATGAAACAATGTCTCTGGTAGGTTTCACAGTTGCTTGCTAGTTTAGAACCAGAAGACCTGATAAAGCTGTACCAAAAATGAACATTGACATTTTGACCCTGACGTAAGCGTTATTTAGCAAAGTGTCATTGCAGGTCTTCTCCATGCCAAGTTGAAGGAAGAGAAGGGAAGACAGCCTAAAATTAAAATGAATTCATATGTGTCAAAAAGGTTTCAACTGGCAAAAATTAAAGAGTATGGAGGGGGGTATCAATTTCAAGATACTCACCCATGTGTGGGGATAATTTTCTTGAAACTGCTTTACTGTATATAAAAACTTGCCGAATATCTAGCGAGATCAAGGTAGGGAGATCTGCATTACAATCACCACGGGCAAGCATGAGATTAGGGGAACAATGTGATATAAGGCAGTGGGGCTGTCTTACCTGTAAGCTTTAGTAAGACTCAAAAGTGTGTTATATATCAATGTGGTTCAGAAGGCCATTTCAATCTACAGGTAAAAGCAAGATGCGCATACTTAAATAAATAAGTGCAAATTGTCAAAAATGCGAGTTGTCAAAAGAATAGTGTGTCATGGTCAACTCGTGGACCAGCCTTACCTAGGTCAATTAATATCGTTATTGTAGGTGATGGCCGTTGAGGGAATCAATCAGCAGTTGGAAGTTACATAATTATTTAAGTCCCCCAATCCCGGTCCATGAAACCAGTACAAAGTCCTATGAACCAAAATGCAAATAAACTTCAAAGCCTGTTGTGAGGGACATTTGGAAAAGTACCAAAAAATGAGCAGTAGCATGTATCCCCTGCTTACCTGGCGATGGAGTGCTCTGAAGTCATGTCTGGCAGTCTTGAGTACAACTGCTAGATTCCCGGTTAAAAAGGAAAGAAAGAACCGGGAAAGCCTTACGTCTGCATGACATGCATAGAAAAACGTGCACGCCGCTTCGCAACAGCTGGGTGCTGGCTGCGGAGCCACTGTGTCAAGTTCAACATCACAGGTGGGGTGCCCAGCGCTAGAGGAGCTGTTGCTCTCACTTGCCTGTGATGTCAAAAGGAAACTCGTGAAATAATCCTGTAATTCATGTGTCTCGGAGAAGGGCTAAGATGCTATTTTTCCCTGATCAGTCATCCAGTGCATAAAGAAGTATAATAAACAAAAAATTACATCAATTCATTTCAAACATTAATGATACATCAGTAAGTATTCTTATTCCGGCCTTCAGAGTATATCAAACGACGACATCCAACATTAATGACACATTCATAAGTCTACAATAATCAATGAGGTATACACACAAGCAATTCCTGGTCCCAGAGGTGGGCCAGAAGCCTTCAAAGAGATTGAAAAAAACCTTATATACAACTTATTACAATTAAATGCAGATTAAAGACCAAAGTTGTCACTGAATCATAGAAGAAATGTCTGAATATGTGCCTCAAACATAGGTTACTCAGGGAGGATAGGTCCCATGTAAGGCTAGTCCTATTGCAGATAGGATATGGTATAATGCAGGTAATTGAAAAAGCAAAGCCTCAGTAACCTTACTGTATGGACATGTCCATAGGTCCACTAGACAGTTTACCATGGTTCAGCTAGTTGGGAGAGATGATCAATATAACGTGTCATGTGGTCCATAGAGGGAATCATTTGACATGTGAAGGATACGTGGTCCGGACCAGAGGACCAAGGCAGATCGAGTAGTCACTGTCAGCCTTTTTATAGTTGGCCCAATTGTTTGAAAGTCAATTACATTTCATTTAATTTGTTCTCAACTGCTTCCAAAGAATGTATCCACCTACACTTCTTGCAATTCAAGGTTGTGCCAATAATGCCCCCTCCGGGGTGAGGGTAGATTTTCTCAAGTACCCACCATCTAAGACTGTCAGGTGAGTGGCCCTGGTTGTTAAAGTGTTTGACTAGGGGAACACCCTGCACTTTACATTTCAGTCTGCTGAGGTGTTGCAGAATTCTAGCCTTCACCTTCTGCGCAGTCTGCCCCACATACAACTTGTCACACTGACATTTGATGGTTTACATTTCATTTGTACTATTACAGTTTGTGTGTAGTGAAATGATGTATTTCCTATTCTGGTGTGTGAATGAGGTGCCATTGATGGTTAGGGAACAGCCCTTGCAGTGGCCACATTTGTAATGTCCATTGAGGGGTGGTAGATTCGACTGACTCCTAATATCTGGGGGTCTAGGTGGTTCTAGATAAGCCTTTACTATAAATTCCTTGATATTCTTGCCTCTCTGAAATGCAAAGATGGGTTCCTCAGTGGTACCAATTTCTCTAGCCACCAGATTCCAATATATCTTCACAGTTTTCTTGATCTCGTTGATTCTGGGGTTAAAAGTTGTTAAACAGATGATGTTGTCCTTTCCTGTTTCTGTAGGTTTTACTTCCAAAAGGGAATCACGGGGACAATACCAGGCACGTTTGCTGGCCCGTTTGAGTAATCCAATAGGGTATCCTCTCTCTTTGAGTCATTGCATTAGAATCTCATTTTCTTTGAAAAAGTCGGCCCTGCGGGCACAGTTTCCCCTGAGCCTTAGGAATTGCCCATAGGGCAAAAAATCCTTGAGACTTCTTGGACGATGCGAGTCATATTTAAGTAATGTATTGCTTTCTGTGAATAGCAGTCCCTCTTCCACCTTGAAGGTAAGGTCCAGAAAAATGACGGACTCTTTACTGTGGGTCATCATGAAATGAATGTCTGTAGATCTGTTATTTAGCCAGTTTTTGAAGTCAATCAGACTTGTTTCAGTGTCTGGCAAATCATTATCACATCATCAACATACCTCTTCCAAATAGCAATGTTATCTATTGAGATTGGAGAGATGTTCTTTTTCATATGAATCCAAGAAGATGTTCTCCAGGCTTGGCACAAATCTAGCCCCCATAGCCTTGCCCTTAAATTGGTAAAAATACTGGTTTTGGAAAATTAAATAGTTCCTGGATATGGCAATTTCCAAAAGAGACACTAATAACTCAGTGGTTACCCGCTGTAGTATCAAGCGGCTCTCTAATGGTTCTCTGGTCACTTCCTAGGCCCTTCTCTGTGGAATGCTGGTGTAGAGGGATGAAACGTCAAGGGTGACCATGAGTTGGGTAGTAGAGCAAAAAAACTGTGACCATGAGGTTGAACACAGGCCGTTACAGCAGACGCCTTCATCCACTGAGCCACCAGACCCGGCTACACGCATCTCTCTCTCTTTCTCTCGCTCTCTCTCTTTCTCTCTCCCTACCTCTCTCTATCTCTCCCTCCCTCTTCCTATCTCTCCCTCCCTCTCTCCGTCTCCCTCCCTCCGTCTCCCTCTGTCTCTCTCTCTCTCTCTCTCTCTCGCTCTCTCTCTCTGTCTCCCTCTCTGTCTCCCTCTCTCTCTCTGTCTCCCTCTCCCTCTGTCTCCCTCTCTCTGTCTCCCTCCCTTTCTCTCTCTGTCCCCCCCTCTCTCTCTGTCTCCCTCTCTCTGTATCCCACCCTCTGCCTCTCTTTGTCTCCATCCCTCTGTCTCCCTCTCTCTGTCTCCAACTGTCTGTCTTCCTCTGTCTCCCTCCCTCCTGCTGCCTCCTTCCTCTGTTGCCCTCCTCCCTCTGTCATCCTCCCTCCCTCTGTCTGTCTCCCTCCCTCTGTCTGTCTCGCTCTGTCTGTCACCCTCTGTCTGTCACCCTCTGTCTGTCACCCTCCGTCTGTCACCCTCTGTCTGTCACCCTCCGTCTGTCACCCTCTCTCTCTCCCTCTGTCTCTCTCCCTCTGTCTGTCTGCCTCTGTCTCCCTCTCTCTCTCTCTCTGTCTCCCTCTGTCTGTCCCCCTCTCTCTCTGCCTCCCTCTGTCTGTCTCCCTACCTCCCTCTGTCTCCATCCCTCTGTCTCCCACCGTCTGTTTCCCTCTCTTTCTCCCTCTCCCTACCTCTGCCTCCCTCTGTCTCCCTCTCCCTCTGTCTCCCTCTCCCTCTGATTCCCTCCCTCTGTCTCCCTCTCTCTGTCTCCCTCCGTCTGTCTCCCTCTCCCTCACTCTCTCCCAGACTCCCTCCCTCTTGCCCTCTGCCTCCCTCTGTCTCTCTCTCCCTCCCTCTGTCACCCTCTGTCTCCCTCTGCCACCCTCTGTCTCCCTCTGTCTCCCTCACCCTCCCTCTCTCTCCCTCTCCCTCCCTCTCCATCTCACTCTCCATCTCCATCTCTGTCTCTGCCTGTCTGTCCCTGTCCCTGCCTCTGTCTGTGTCTAACCCTGTCTCTGTCTCCCTCCCTCTGTCTCCCTCTAAGTCTCTCTATCTATATGTGTCTGCCTGTGCCTCTATCTGCCTCTGTCTGCCCGTGTCCCTGTCTCTTCCTCTGTCTGTCCCTGCCTCTGTCTCTGTCTGTCTCTATCTCTCTCTGTCTGCCTCTGCCCCTGTCTCTATCTGTCTCAGTCTGTCTCTGCCTCTATCTGTCTCTGCCTCTATCTGTCCCTGCCTCCATCTCTGTCTCTATCTCTTTCTCTCTCTCTCTGTCTCCCTCTCTGTCTCTATCGCTGTCTGTCTCTACCTCTATCTGTCTCAGCTTCTATCTGTCTCTGCTTCTATCTGTCTCTGCCTCTGTCAGTCTGTCCCTGTCTCTGCCTCTATCTAGCTCTGTCTTCCCCTGCCTCTATCTGTCTCTGCCTCTATCTGTCTCTATATGTCTCTATCTGTCTCACCTCACCCGGCTCTCACTCCATGCTGTCCTCTGTCACCCTCTGTCACCTAACCCCGTGTGTGTGTGACAGCTTCCCGAGCTCACACACAGCCGCACCTGAGTACTTCACAGGTCTTTAAAAGACTATTCACTTGTTGATGAGGCTTTGTTTTATTACACCTCTTCTTAGCGCCCCTGCATCTCCACTCTGACTATATTGGAATCGCCCACCGCCCCACGGGAGCAGAGTCTCAGAGTCCGTGCTTCTGCAACCAGTGGTGTTTGCTGACACTTTTTAAAAAAAAACATATACGATGTCGGCAAGGTCCGCGGGCCGCCAAGGAAGACTTGCCGGGCCGCTGGCGGCCCCCGGGCCATTCTATGAGTACCCGTGCCCTAGACAAATATTGTCAGAGCTACTTCAGCATTCAGTCCCAGAATCACAGATCTCTTAGCTACACAGGCCTCAGACAAGCACTTAAACATACAGCTTCATACCCAGCTACCCTGTATAATAAGTAGAAAGTGATCCTCACAGGTTCTTCTACACAGATTTACAAAGCATACCGTGTAAAAGAGAGGTAGTCTAGTACTTACAGGCTCCTTTATTTGTGTCATCTCACCAATAAAAGCCACAGATACACTCATTGAGGTCTCTAGAAAAATGCTGTTTCTAATTAGAATGGCATTAGAGGTGACGCCCTTTACTTTTGGATCAGGCTGGTACTGTGAGCACCATCTCTCCAATTAAACTGATATGGAAATATGGGGCCCGATTCACAAAAGTAATCTGATACAAAATCCTACCTTTATGACTTCGGTACTCACAGAAGGCATTTAGGAGTACATCAACCAGCCCATGATCATAATGAAGTTATACAGAGCCCCTTATACCGTTGTGGCCCACTATATAATTCCTTGTTCACCAAATTAATATTAAAATCACCACATACCACTAAAGTAGTCGGCCAAGATGCCAATTCCAAATTTAGCGCGTCCAGCACATCTGACTCATCTCGATTAGACCCATAAATGGTACATATTGTGACCTTACTAGTTCCGATCATACATTCAGTGATAGCCAGCGGCCCATTGTATCCGCTAAACAGAGGCCTGTTGCCGGTACAGCAGATTTAGCTAATATTGCTACCCCACGTGTCATTACCGTTTGCTGTGAGGTGACTAATAGCAAAAATCCTAAATCCGTCAACGTATTGCGCTTCTCCAGGGTAAATGTGTCTCTTGGATGCATACCAAATCTGGTTGTATTATACGGAGCTCTGTCGCCACCCTTTTTCTCTTCTTGAGATTGTTTAAACCACACACATTTAAAGAACAAATGTTAACCCCCCTATAAGTCATGATTACAACCAATAGAAACAATGCCTAATTTAAATCCTACTACAATTATACACTTCTTAAAATATCTTCGGAACTGCATCATTATTTTATTCAATTTTTTGATACTGTGGCTTTGTCCAATTTTACCCCACCAAGGTGCCCTCTGCACCACCCCTTCACCACCCGTGCCTCCAACACCCACCCCTCCCCCAATCCACCCTATAACCCCCCCGCCACTTAGCGAGGCTTTAGGACCCATGGTCCTGTAGATGACAAGCTTCCCGTACACCTCCTGCCATCTCTGATTGAAACCCCCAGATAGGGGAGAGGGGAATACCCCCCCACCCCTCCGGCTGAGCATGCACCTAATAATCCTAACACTTAACTGAGAAGAAGAGAGGAGCATGTAGAAAAAGAACAGAGAGCCACACCAACAGTATAGGGCAGGAGACAGAAAAAAACGCTGTTGATGAAAATCAGATAAGCAGGTCCATTCCACTTATATCATATCCCAAATGCTTTCTCCTTACTACTAATACCCCTACCCCATACCCAGGTCTCTAGATAGAATTTAAATACTTCTTCGCAGAGGCTTAATCTGTAAAAAACCTAGTCCGCTCTTGAAAGATGACTTTGAGCTTTGCTGGGTTCAGCAGAAATGCTTGAGCCCATTTAACTTGAAACTGTGCAATTAATTGACGTAATTGCCACCCCTTCTCTACAGTATACGGACAAGAGTCGGGCCTCACAAAGAACTCGAAATCTTGCCCAGATCTTTTCTTAATAGGCCATGCTAGCTGAAACACATCCTCCAGTGCCAAAAATGTTTTAAATGACACTAACATGGCCCTTGGTTTTACATCAGTTTGCCTAGGTTTCAAGCGAATATTAAATGGGAACCTATGTGCCCGTTCAATCTCCCTGTCCCAGTCCCATCTTGTTAACTCAGGGAAGGCGTTAGTAAAGAGATCCACTATACATTTCCGACGGTCTAGGCCTTCCCGTCCCTCCAGGATCTGTAAAACTCTTAAGTTTGTCCTTTGTGCCCGGTTTTCCATATCGGCCAGTTTCTGCTGCGTATCTTCCTTAATAGAAAGTAGTGACTCAGTTAGTGCCTTCTGAGCAATCAGTTCATCTTCCAAATTAGAGATGCGAGCTTCTGCTTCAATAAATCGAGAAGTAAAATTCGTACACGATTTGGTGAGCCGCTGCACCAAGTTTTGCAATTTGCGGAACAAATTCTGCACTCTCTGGCTTTCATCTCTTGTCTCCTCCCGATGGGACATATAGATTGATAAATTAAAGAGAGAGAGATGTCTTCCACTGGCGGAGCCAGTTGCGCAGCAAGCTGTTGGTGTTCCCCAACATCCCCGTTGACGGCCATGTGCTCTTATCTCTTTCACACAGTGTGAGGACTTTTATCCATAAAATCCCTTGAATCCTCCAAGCAGGTGCTGCTATGGTTGCTGCCACCAACCCCATCCATCTGTATGGAATAATTAATAGCTAGGTCCTCACATGATGATGATGTAGATTGTTCTGACAGAGAGAAAAAATCCCCAGATTCCGCATCTTGTCCCTGTGAATGCATCTCTCTATCCGTACTTACAGCATGCACAGTACCAGCACCAACCAGCTCGGCGGCTACCTCTGTCAAATCTCCCTCCGCAGAGTTCACCACACTTTATGCTGCCAGCTGCTCCTTGTCTTTCTGTACTGCCAATATGTCTACAGTTGATAATGGAGCTGCTGCTATAGGTACCATTTTTGACGAATGTTCGCCCTTCAAACTGCAACCATCCACAACTTCCAGTCCGACTGCCAGGGTTTGAACATGCGTTTTATCTTGTTTTTTATCCTTCTTTTTCCCTTTATCTTTATCTTTAATGACAGAAAATATTGCGAGAATAGTTTTAGCTCCCCCGTCATCCGCTCTCACCTTCGCCATGTTTGTCCCTCGAGCCAGAACCTCCTTCAGTCGAAGATTCCTCCTGGCCTCGCTGTCTCCCCCGTACACCTTTCGGCGGAATCTCTAATGGACGTCCCCACCTTCTGCAGCAATCACCAGGCTGCCTCCAAGGTAAGATTGATTTCCCTGCAGTGGAGCTCTCGTGGGACGGACGCCCAACGACTTTGTTGAAGCCTGCCCAACCTAGCCGTGAACGCCGAAAAAATCAACAGCATTCAGGGGCATATTACCAAGCAATAGCGATAATTATCGCTATTGCTTGGTTAGAGACAACATTTTACCGCTGAGATGCGGCGATTTTTATCGCAGATAAACCTTGGTATTACCAAGGTTTATCGCAAATGCGATAAAAAACGGCCGCAATGCATGAATATCGCTGAAAAGTCCGCGATATTCATGCATTACCGAGCTAATGCTCTTAGCCATGTTATCCACCTCACATTGGATAACATGGCTAAGAACTGCTCAGGACAGGTGTTACCTTTTGGAGATATTCGCGCTTAGCGCGAATATCTCCAAAAGTTGGCAATAGGAGATAGCGATGTTAGCGACTGTTTCCAGTCGCTAACATCTTGGCACGCCCACATTGCATGTCATTAGTGATAAATATCACTGACATGCAAAGTGGGGCCCAAGATGGTCGCTATCTCCTACTAGCTGTCGCTAACTGGTGTTAGCGACAGCTAGGTAATAGGGAGATCATTTTATCTCCGCTTTCTTGGCTTTTAAAGCCAAAAAAGTGGAGATAAACCCCCTTGATAATATGCCCCTCAGTCCGCAGAGAGAGGGACCGGCTACAGGTACAAGCGTTTAGAATCCTTTATTTCTGCTCTAATGCTTTTTAGTCATCGTTTAGTGTGTACGGAATCCGCGGTAAAAAACGCACACTAAAGTCCGTTTAATTACAGCAAGTTGCAGCCAGGCACCGCGCAGCTCCTTCACAGTACTAGATTCAGGTCCAGCAGGAGCAGCTTGCTCACGCGTTCACACTTGCGGACGCCATCTTGCCCCTTCAATAAAATACTTTACTCGAAGAAGAATAAAGTAGTAATGAAGGAAATGTATTCTAAGCTACGAACAGCAGAAGAGAGACTGATGCAAGGTATTGTGCAAGGAAATACTGTTGGGGATCTGGAGGCTAATGTTGCTAGAAGCCGGGCTTATATTATTAGTCTCTGAAATAGGGACATTGCAAGGAAACACTTGATTTATAAGAAACAATGCTATGAGTATGGGGAAGCTGTTGGGCGCTGTTTAGCATTACGTTTACGCATGAAGGAAGCTTCCCACTGAATTATGGGCCTCAAAGATCTGGTAGGGGTATTGTGTCAAGATCCGCCAGGGATATTGGCAATTTTGCACCAGTTCTATACAGAATTATATACACAAGAGCAAAAGGTAGATGTCGGTATATTATATATTTTTGGAGGCTAATATACCACAGATAGCACCAGAGGTTTTGTTAGATAGCCTGATAACTATGGAGGAACTAGAGGCAGCTGTTAATAGTTTGGCACCGGGATAAGACTCGGGACTCGATAAGCCAGGGGAGGTTTATAAAGTCTTTTTTTCACAAAATCAAGGATGAAATGCTGGCTACTATGATGGCCGCACAGAATGGGCGAGCTCCGAAATCATGGGATGAGTCCACAATTGTGGTCTTTAAGAAGAAGGATAAAGCACCGGAGCAGCCAGGGTCTTATGGTCAATTGTGACGGCAAAATATATGCAAAAATACTGGCCAATCGATTAGCAAAGGTCA
The DNA here is from genome assembly GCF_964261635.1 of Lissotriton helveticus. Taxonomy (NCBI): domain Eukaryota; kingdom Metazoa; phylum Chordata; class Amphibia; order Caudata; family Salamandridae; genus Lissotriton; species Lissotriton helveticus. The sequence goes on from NC_136061.1 coordinate 1,790,584,138, forward strand.
TTAGCCCATTGGTTTCAATAAATCAGCATGGGTTCATACCAGGCCGTTGTACGGTTTCTCATATCAACAAAGTAATTACGCTTTTTGATACAGCTCAAGCCCAAATGCGGGAGCCCGGGTTAATATTGGTAGATGCTGAAAAAGCATTTGATCGCGTTGGGTGGGACTATCTGTGGAATCTTATGTAACGTGCAGGATTTGGGAAGATGTTCATGACAGCAATACAAGTACTGTATGCTGCACCCATCGCTAGGATTGCTGTTATGGGCATGCCTTCAGTGCTAGTGAGAATCACTAGAGGGACCAGGCAAGGGTGTCCTTGCTCTCCGTTATTGTTTGCTTTACATATTAATCCTTATGTAGATATGTTGGGAAGTAGTATTTTAGTTAAACCTTTTGTTGTCCAGCAGATTCTGCATTCTGTCTTTGCCTATGCGGACAAAAAAGCTATTACTACAGTAGATCCAATAACAACACTTAAAGAGTGGGAGCATCCAGCAACAGAAATTGGCCTGGTTTCAGGCTATAAACTTAACGTAGCCAAAACACAAATATTATGCACGGATAATATTGTTCTCAGAAATCCAAGGCGGGTAAAAGAGGTCACATATTTAGGAATTAAGATTCGAACATCAATGAAAGTAGTGGTAGAGGCTAACTTGGTGGATATCATAGGTAGGATAACGGTATCGCTCGAAAGATGGGGGCGACTATATTTCACATTGATTGGGAAGGGCAATATTATAAAAATGAATATTTTGCGCAGGGTATTATATCTATTTGGATCTATCCCTTTTGAAGTGACGCGAGATCAGCTACATCAACTCCAATCTCTTTGTATTACATTTCTGTGGGTCCCTGGCAAACCTAGACATGCTATGAGGTTTATGACTTTGCCAAGAGAGAGGGGGGATGGGCACTACCTGATTTTACAGTGTACTATTATGTATGTTTTTTGTTAAGGATGCTAGTACTATTGACTGGGGAAGAAGTCAGTAACGCTGCAGAAGCCTCCTCTTGCTTCCAGCTAATGTGTGGTTCTGAGGTAAAGAACTGCCCGTTTAAGGAAATTGATGGTAGCTACTTCAATAGGACTCGGTTTAAAGTAATGGAAGCTGCTTTTAAGGTTTGGAAAAAGGCGGGGGCTGATTTGTAGGAATAGAAGCAGGCAGGGCTGCGGTTCTCCAACTGGCGCCCAACGTGGGGCGACTTCAGAGGTAGCGGTTAAGCCCGAGGGTCGTGACGAGCCCCGCAGGAAAATTCTGGAGGACGCGCACCACGTGATCGACCCCTGCATGTCGTAAGTGGACCGAAGGTCTTTGACAGCGCGGCTACTCCTTTCCGACGGCTACTGAAGACTGCTGCCCTGACTGTCGCCCTGCCTTGGACCCTTTTGATGGTGTTTGGTAAAGCGAGATGATAGACGGACCTTCGCTGGTGTAGGACCTTTGTTTTGTTATGTTTTTGGTTTTTTTTATTCAGTCATTGCAATCACTGAAGCCAAGGGGTAAGTGCGTTTGTGCTCTTCTTTCGATCTATGCCCCTTGTTGTTTGTAAAAGGCTAGAGAAGTAACGATGCCTGGGTTAAGTAAGTTCAGAAGAATTTGTTGTTTAGGTTGTACGAGGGATTCCCAGTTGGAGGATTCATGTCCGATCCCTCCGGTTGGAACTCCCACTTATGAGCTCTATTCTAAGCATGGTATTGGTCCCATTACATTTAATGAGACATGGGTCCGATATACGAAAAATAGTGGCGTTTTGAAATGGCCCCAAAATGGTAGCTTTGACTCCGCTGTATTAGATAATTTGGAAACGATTCTGTTCAGACGAAAAGCCCGGCCGGCAATGTTTGACTCTTTTTGCCTTTGGCATAAGGAAGCCAAACAGAAAGAAATTAAGCAAGCGAAAAAGGATAAGAAAACTCGTGATATGTCAACTCTAGAGGCTGCTCAGCAGTTTAAAAATAATGAAGCGGATGGTGCAAATGAAATATTAGAAAGACAACATTGCATGGCAATAGATAGATGCTATCCAGTGTTGCCTACTTCCTCCTCAGATAAACATAAGGAATTAGAGGAAGATTCTTTAATGTCTTGTTTGTTGAACTCGCCTCCGCCTTATGCCCAAAATCCTACTGCACCTTTGTTGCCCCTTCCTATGGCTCAACCAGTTGTTGCCCAATTACCGGTTATCCAGCAACAGGCTCAACCCGTTAATGCTTCCCTGCCTGCTTCTATTCCTACAAATCAGCCCCCGCCTTTACAAGTGCTCACTCCTGTTCCTCAGTCAGCCTCATTTCAGTCTCCTTTACCTTCTGCGCCTGTATTGCCTCCCATTCTCGCAAAGGATTCCCCTATGTCACGCAGGAGATTGGTTGATGCTGTCTGCAATTACTTTTCTCCTCTTCTTGGTTCTTTGAATTTGTCTCCAGCTTTTTCTAGACGACAATCTCGTTGTCAACTTTCCCTTACTGATGAGAAAATAGTTTTGGGTTTCCTCGCTCGCCAATGGATTGAAAAGGGATTAGAATATACCACAGAAGATATTATGAGTTCCTTCCACCAATGGGTAGAGCCCACAAAGAGATATGTTTTTAACGTCATGTGTCAGACTCTCATTAAAGGTTGGGAAGATCTGGAGTTAGATGTAGTTCCTTCTGAGCTTTTGAAGCTACAAGCCGACTGTGACAAAGGTTTTATTGTAGGACCTCAAGTCGAAGACGCGGTAAAGAAAGTTGTTGCGTTTCGAACGATGTTTTTGTCCTTGTCCCTTTCCAATACTGATCCTACCAAAACCAAAGGCATTAAGAACTATCCGATGCGTGAAGTTCCTCCCGTATGTAGGGACGCAGTGCTTGGTCCGCCTGCTATTCCCGCTCATTTCCAACATATATGGGTCCATGAGCCTTCGAAAAGGTCTGAAGTATTGGAGCTTAAACAAACTCTTCCGGACCCGCGTAAAACACCAGCAGGGTACTATAAGGAACTGTCCCAGACAGTTGACGCTTGTATTATGAATTTAGCTGATATCGATATGTTGTTTGGGAACGTTGTTCCACTAACACTATGGGCACGAATTCGTAGGGAAAATCATAATGCATTAGGTGGTGATTGGGCTGCCATTAGAGCCGCTGATGCAGGTCAAGTGGGTGGTGCGAAACCCAACGATCTGATTACGGCTCTACCAGGCAGAATAATTGAATTGATGAAAACTATGATGCCCGCGGTGCGAGTTAATTGGGATAAGTTGGCCACGTGCGAGCAAAAGAAAGACTAAAGTGTTTCGGATTTCTTCACCCGTTTCGAAGAAACGTTTATTGATCATAGCGGTCAGGATTTAAGTACAGAGGGTGGCCAACGGTTGTTTGTGGATAAGTTTGTATACAATTTGCTTCCTGAATTATCGAATAAATTGAAAAGTTCTGAGAGCGCATGGGCTGTCTCTTCCCCTGCTAAAATACTGGCTACTGCACAGTATTATGAGATTAGATATAAGGAGGAGAAGGAGAAACAAGAAAAGAAAAATAAAGATTTAAAAACAAAGGTTCTGTTGCAGCAAGCCTATCCTCCGCGTTCTGCACAGCCCCAGTTTTCTCAAACGCCACAGTTTCAGAAAGTGTTTCAAAAACCTGAGTATTCTACGCCACTTCTTCCGTTGGGTCCTAATCAATGTGCGTATTGTAGAGAAGAGGGACACTTCAAGAATAATTGCCCGGTTTTATTACAGCGTAATAATGGGATGTCTGCTCCACGGGGACGTGGAAATTCTCAGTCAGGATCTAGAGGCAGAGGTCGGGGTGTGCCCTCTCAGGAACAGCGTTCTGCTACTAATTATTTTGATCAACAGAGAGTTCAGTCCGCGCAGTATTATAATGACGATTATTGTGAAGACAAAGTTGATGATTTTCAGATCGAAAAGGACAGCCATGGACAAAGTGAGGGAGTTGTGTCGATTCCAGTAGATCAAAATGGGCCATATGTCACGACCAATGCTATGGGTGTTTCAGAACCATTTCTTTTGGATACTGGTGCGATGAGAAGTTCAATCATGCATGCTAAACTCCCTAGGGCACCTTTGTCTGGCTTAATAAATACTTCTGTAGGAGTTTCTGGTGCCCCAGTCCGTAATCCGGTTTCTTGTCCCTTGCCTGTTTCGATTGGACCCTATGATTTGAATGCTCCACTTATTCTGACAACTGGGTGCGGCGAGAACTTGTTAGGTTTGGATTTATTGAAAAGATTATATGCAACATTGTACTGTTCCCCTTCGGGTGTGCATCTCACATTAGGAAAAAGGATGACATCTTCTGTGTATCTGTCTCGAGATGAATTTCCGTCTGAGTTACTTTCCCTTCCTGAAAGTCTTTGGGCTACAGGCCCGAATGACGTGGGTTGTCTTGCGATCCCACCGTATGTTGTCAAAATTAAGGAAAATGTGAGGATGCCACGCATTCCCCAATATCGTATTTCCAGTGATGGAGAGAGAGCGCTTTTGGCTATTGTTGATGATTTCATTCAGAAAGGTGTGGTGGAAGAGACAAGAGGCAATATCTGTAACAGTCCTATTCTTCCAATTCTTAAAAGAACAGATCCTTCACAGCCTCCGGTCTATAGATTTGTTATTGACCTTAGAGAGGTCAATAAAATAGTTGTGCCACAGTTTCCTGTTGTTCCAGACATTACGGCTTTGTTGACGATGATTCTTGCTTTGGCAGTATGGTTCTCAGTTATCGACCTCAAAAATGCTTTCTTTAGTATTCCTATTGCTGAAGAAAGTAGGGATATCTTCGGTTTCTCTCTCGGTGGACGAAGTTTTAGATTTAAGAGAGCTCCTCAAGGCTATTGTGAAAGTCCTTCTATTTATAGTAAGGCTCTTAAGTCACAACTGGATGCTTTTTCCTTGCCTCCTGGTGCTACGCTTGTTCAGTATGTGGATGATTTGTTGGTGGCTGCTGATACGGAAGAAGTGTGTAAGGAAGTGACTGTTGCATTGTTGCATCATTTGTCTACACTACATCATAAGGTGTCTCCCTCTAAGTTGCAATATATCCGACAGGAGGTTACCTATTTAGGTCATCTCTTGTCGAAGGAGGGAAGGCGATTGACCCCAGAACGTATTCATGCTATTGCACAGATGTCTGTACCCACCACACAAAGAGAAGTGCGTGCCTTTTTGGGTATCACTTCCTATTGTAGACAATGGATTCCTAATTTTTCATTACTGACTAAACCATTGTTGGCATTAACGTTGAAAGATACACCACATCCGCTCCCTTGGACGGATGAATGTCAGAAAAGCTTTGTTGACTTATGTACTGCTTTGTGTTCTGCTCCGGTGTTGGGTACACCAGACTATAGGAAATCCTTTACATTGTATGTTCATGAGAGAGAGGGGTGCGCATTGTCAGTTCTGACACAATTATTTGGAGATAAACAGAGACCATGTGCCTACTTTTCCGCTACATTAGACCCAGTAGCTAAAGCTTTGCCTAGTTGTCTCAGAGCCACAGCAGCTGCAGTGACTTCCATTAGACAATCTGCTGGACTGGTGTTAGATAACACACTCATTGTTATGGTTCCACATGCAGCGGACACTTTGTTGAATAGAACCAGAACACAGTATCTTACGAGCGCTCGTTTGTCTGGGTACGAGCTGACACTTTTAGCGAGTCATATACACATCAAAAGATGTAATACGTTAAATCCAGCTACATTGTTGCCATTGCCAGACGAGAAAGATGTTCAGGGAAAGCATGATTGTTTTCTCCGAACGGAAGAAGAAACGAAGGGTAGGATTAACTTGAAGGACACTCCGCTCAAGGACCCGGATGGGATCCTATGGGTAGATGGTTCCTGCTTCAAGCCTCCTAATGGAGAGACTACTTCTGCCTATGCTGTTACCGCCTTATGTACGATTGTTGAGACGGCACGTATCGGACATAATTCAGCCCAAGCAGCTGAATTGATAGCCTTGACTAGAGCGTGTGTGTTGGCAAAAGGAAAAAGAGTGAATGTGTACACAGACAGTCAGTATTCTTTTGGTGTCGCACATAGTTTCGGTAGGTTATGGAGGGAGAGAGGATTCTTTACCTCTCACGGCACAAAGATTCAACATGGCCAGTTGGTGACTGATCTTCTCGAGTCACTTACTTTACCTGCACAGATAGCGATCATAAAATGCAGCGCACATACGAAAGTTACAGACGATGTGGGTCGTGGAAATGCATTTGCAGATGAAGTAGCAAGAGCCACAGCTAGAGATACAGCTAGTCGAATGTATGTAGCAGGTCCTGCAAATTCGGTTAGGGAAATTAGAATGTGTGAAGACACGATTGAGAGTGTGAAAACGATTCAGGGAGAAGCCACTGAGACAGAATTAAGAACATGGAAAGAAATCACAGGAATGTTAGACTTGATGGGTTGTTGGACGGAATTGTCAGAACATCAGCGATGGTTACTACCGGATGCTTATGTATTGCGGGTTGTAACTATGGCCCATGGTCCAGCTCACATCAGTGCGAAGGGCATTTGCAAGCTCTTGGCTCCAGTATGGCAGAATGAGGGAATTCCGAAATGTGCAGAGAATGTGGTTAAGCATTGTATTGTTTGTCTAATGCATAACCCAGGAAAGGGTACCCCAACTCCGGCAGGTCATTTTTGTCCCCCGTCATATCCTTTTGAAGTGTTGCAGATCGACTACATTCATATGGATCAATGCAACAACCTTAAGTATGTTCTAGTAGTGGTGTGTGCCTTTTCTGGATGGATAGAGGCCTACCCCTTGAAAGATAACACCGCTCTGTCAACTGCTAAGGTGTTACTTAAAGAGTTCTTCCCTAGATTTGGTTTGCCGCGAATTGTCTGGAGTGACAATGGTAGTGAATTTGTGGGTCAAATTATGAAAAAGGTATGTTCTGGTCTTGGGATCAGACAGAAATTTCATGCGGCAAACCACCCACAGTCAGCAGGTTTGGTTGAGTGCTACAATGGGACACTCAAACTGAAACTGGCCAAGATTCAAGCTAGTACAGGTCTTGCTTGGCCAGATGCTTTGCCTCTAGCTCTTTTGTCAACTAGAACTACTGTACACTCTTGTATGGGACTTAGCCCGTATGAGGGGGTATTCGGACACCCAGCAAATATTTGGGGTGTCCCTCGCCCCAAGAAATACTCTGATATACCATATCCTTTGCTAATTGATTATTTGCATGATTTGACTACTAAATTGAGTATTATTCGCCAACAGGTACAAAGTGCTTTGCCAGAGGCCTCCACGAACCCAGGTCACTCCATTCTACCCGGTGACTGGGTCTGTATTAAGAACTTCCAGCGGACCAAGAACTTGGAGCCTCGTTGGTCTACGCCTACGCAAGTTTTGCTCGTCACCCGCACGGCCGTGAAAGTGGTCGGCAAACGAAACTGGGTGCATGGTGTGCACTGTAAAAAAGTGCCGTTACCATTACTCTTTGACCAGTGGATTCGCAGTGGTATAAGAGAATCAGATACCGATACAGTCCCTTGTTTTGTGCCTTTCAGTGATGCTCAAATTTATGGAACTCAATCCGAAAAAGCCGATGACGACATTCTTCAAGCTGCAGTGCCTGCGCACCTTCGAATCGACACTACGGATCCCAAAACATTATTTAAGGACCAGACAGTGCCGAGCAAAACTCGCTATAACCTAAGGTCGAGAGCTGACCAGAATAATTGAACATTTTGAATGCTTTTTCTCTTTGTGATACTTAAAGACTTCTTTTTTTACATGAACAGATCTCTTTCCCCTCTTTTTTTGTATGTGTGCGATATTTAGTATTAGAAGTGCCATCCGTCTCCGTCGCAGGGTCACGGTAGGAGACTCAGACTGTAACCTGATTTTTTGTTCTCTTTAGTGAGTGGTTAGTGCCTCAGGATTAACAGAGATACATAGCTGAGTGATTGAAGAAGATTGCCGTGAGCGACATTTTTTTTAGAATAAAGATGGATGGTACAACAACTATAGATAGGGAAAATAGGAAGGGAGATGAGATTGAAATATTGTAAATCAGTGCGTAGTCGATTTGGCGTGACTTTGTGTATTTTTATGTTTTTGTGTATTTTATTAGCTGGCATAGGTTGGGTTGTCCATATTTTGCAGCCGGAAAATACTGTTAATTCAACAACTTCTTTGCCCTCTCGTCTTTCCGTCCTTTCACATAAAATGCATGTTTTACCCCCTCATGAACAAATAAGGAGAATTGAATACATGAATAATACGTTCGTTCAGCTGTTACACCAACACCAGTTGGCTATCAATATGACTGACTGTTGGGTGTGCTGTCTTATGCCACATAATACGCAGAAGGGAATGCCTTATTTGGCCCTCCCTTTCTCATATGAAGGTTCAGCTTGGGCCTATCTGACTATGTTTTCCGCTGCATACCACAATAAGCTTAGAAATCCTGTAAAAACTTCTGGGGCTGGATTGGATTTCAGTCACGGCTCTTTAATAAAAGGTATAGTGGAAATGACCAAGATTGTAGAAAAGGGAAAAATTCCGTTGGATGAGAAGAGAGCTTATGATGGATGGAATGTTACCCACTACGTTTCGATTCTTGGTGACAAAACTAAAAGGGGTGAGTCCTCTCCTGTTTGGACCGTACCCCATCAAGGAAATCTTTGTCTCCAAGTAAATAGTAAGAAAGCTGACAATAAGCAGAGTTGTTTATACACTTACATTTTCTCATCCTCTGATTTCCCTCCATTGGTTCCGTCTCAAGGAACATATTTTGTCTGTAAAGACAGAGCGTACACTTGGCTTCCTTCCAACTTTTCCGGAACATGTTATGTAGCTTTCCTTCTTCCCGCTACATACTCGGCTCCGTCAGACCATCACAGAAGCAGATACAGCAGAGGCATATTTGACACCAAAGATACAGCAGCTCAAGAAGGAGGGGATTTCCTAAAGGGATTCCTCCCCTTTTGGGGACCGATGATTAACAGTAGACACATTAGGCAATTGGTTTGTGTGGTCGAAACCACTATCAATGTTACCGCAGGTGCAATAGGTAACATCACAGCAGAGCCTAAGGCTGATCGTCTTATGACATTGCAGAATATAATTGCGTTAGATGTGATCCTAGCAGACCGAGGAGGTGTCTGTAAATTGATCGGATCTAGTTGCTGCATTTATATTCCAGATGATGCTCCAGCAGTATATCGAGCCATTTCTAAATTGCATACCATCTCCGAGTCGATTCATCAGGACGAAGGAGATTGGTCCTTTATAAGCATGGGCATAAAATCCGTCGCGGATTTTCGGCAAATTCGCAATCCGCGAACTCTCTCGAATTTGCCGAAAATCTGTGAATTCGCACGCGGCGGATTTTTTGCTTGGTGATACAATATTGCGGCGCGCGGCGTGGTGCGCGGCGTTCACTTTCCGTCATTCAGCGTTTGCCGAGTTGTTTTTCTCGATCATATTTTGCGAATGCTGCGCCATTTTGGATCTTGCTGCGGGATCCCGCGGGAGTTTGGCGCCCGCGAATACGTAATCGCGGCTTGCCACCTTGCAGAGCACACCTCGCGAGAGTTCGCAATTGCGAACACGTAGTTGCGGCGGACAGGAACAATCTCGCACTCGCGAAATAGAGATTTTGCAATTCTGCACAAGAAATCCACCAGCAAACAGCATAAACCTTCAGAAAATGATGATTTTTATCAGAATCACTCCTCAGGTTGACAGTTGCATGCCCTTTTTTTTTGCAAGGAGTCAATTTTTGGGGGGGGGGAGGAAGGAAGTGCCCCAACGTCTCCAACTTCCTGTTCCTGTCCAGCAGGCTCCTCCCAATGCTTTCTTCATGTGCTGGTCACTTTCATTTGGACCTTGACCTGGAAGGATTACTTTTTGTGGGTGCTGCTGGATATTTGGATTTGAGGCCTTTTTGACTTTCTTTGGATCACTTTTGGATTAGAAATCAACTTTCACAAGTAAGTTTGTTTGGGGCATTACAGTTGCTGCAACTACAAATTTAGAACTTTTTCAGAACATTAAATAAAATATATTGTGGGTAGCCACAGTATCCATTAGGACCAGGGTTGGTTATGGGTGCATGATACAACTGTTTTGTTGAATTTAAACACCATTGAGGCCATGGATGGGCTGGGATTGTGCTGAATTTTGTGTTTTTGTCGTTTTTTTGGGGCTGCTGGTGGGGCCCTTTGCCCAGGGGTGGTGGTGCATGGACTGAGTCTGCCTGTGGGGTCTCACTCTCTTTAATGTAAACATCCTGGATGGCATTGGATTGTGGTGATTTTTGTGTGTTTTTCGTTTTATTTTGGGGTGTACTGTTGATGTGGACTGGCCATGTGGTTGGTGGTGGTGGCCATCTTGAGTGCTGCTGGTACAGGCAACATGTGCTTGGGGTGCAAGGGGCCATTTTGAAGAGAGGCAGTGTCTGAGGCCTGCACTTATTTTGCCTACTTTTCATCCATTATGCCCAGGGGTGGTGAGTGTTGCATGGGCCTAGTCTTTCTGTGGGGTGTCTTCTTGAATTTAAACACCATTCAGGCCATGGATGGGCTGGGATTGTGCTGAATTTTGTGTTTTTTGTCATTTTTTTGGGGCTGCTGGTGGGGCCCTTTGCCCAGGGGTGGTGAGTGTTGCATGGACCTAGTCTTTCTGTGGGGTGTCTTCTTGAATTTAAACACCATTGAGGCCATGGATGGGCTGGGATTGTGCTGAATTTTGTGTTTTTTGTCATTTTTTTGGGCTGCTGGTGGGGCCCTTTGCCCAGGGGTGGTGAGTGTTGCATGGGCCTAGTCTTTCTGTGGGGTGTCTTCTTGAATTGAAACACCATTGAGGCCATGGATGGGCTGGGATTGTGCTGAATTTTGTGGTTTTTGTCGTTTTTTTGGGTCTGCTGGTGGGGCCCTTTGCCCAGGGATGGTGACTGTTGCATGGGCCTAGTCTTTCTGTGGGGTGTCTTCTTGAATTTAAACACCATTGAGGCCATGGATGGGCTGGGATTGTGCTGAATTTTGTGGTTTTTGTCGTTCTTTTGGGGCGTATAACTGATGTTCCTCTGTCTTCCATTGCTTGTAGGTGCACAAGAGAACCACCAGTGCCAGGAAGAAGTCCTGCTGCGGTGTGTGCAGCACAATGTCACGTGTGGCCACAGACAACTCTACAACTTGTGCAACTGCGGCCTGCTGTTCAGAGTGACATCTGAAGAAGATGGCCCCCAAAAAAGTTGCCCGTAGCTCCTCTAGCAAGAAAGTTGCCAGTAAGGAGCAGAAGAAGGAAGTGGCGCCACTTACCAAGGAGAGTGGTGTGATGACGACCGCCACATTTTTTGGGATAAAAAAAAGTACACCTGCAGCAGCAGCGGGATCTGCTGGGGACCAAGCTGGGAGCAGCACCTCCGCTCCATTGGGCTCAGTGCCACCACCACCACGCCAACTTAGGTCCAAGCCCTTGAGTGCTTCAGAGGCAGCCTGTATAGTTCTTCAATCACCATCGACCAGTGATGTTGGCTCATCGCAAGAAAGCAGCAGCAATGTCCCTCAATCAACACAGGTTGTTGTAGCTCATCTGACGAGTGTTGAACAACCACAGCCGCAACAACAATCACATGTGCAAGTACAAGCCCAAGTACATGTGGAAGGAGAGGCGGCGCAAGGAGAGGAGCAAGCAGAGGTGCATGGAGGGGCACAACAAGTGGCCACAATAGTTGTTCCTCCAGAAGTAGGGGCACATCTGGACATCGACAATCAAGCCGAGGTATCATTCGAGGAAGCCACTCCTCCTGATGATCATTCATTGTCGTCCACATCCCCAGCAAGGAAAAGATCAAGGGTGTTGGTGTCTACATCTTCTTCAAGCCCACCTCCTTCTGATGATATGGATCTTACTTGGGAACCAGCACCACTGCCGTCTGAGAGTGAGGTTAAGGAGGCACACCATGATCTGACAAAGGTAGCTGAGCGTAAAAGGAAGGTCGTCGAAACTCTCAAAGTTATGGAGTGTGATGACGCTCAACAAGATGTGGCGTATAGTCCTGCTGCTGAAGACTCTGACGACGACGACGCAGTCATCATCACTAACGTCACTGAAGCCCCAGCGGGCATGCAGCAAACAGACATTTTGACCCTAGCCCGACAAGCTGCTGAGCGTGATGATGAAGTCGACGAGGAGGCAATGGGAACACCAGAATCATTGATGTTAACTAGTACACCACAACGTACCGCTTCCATATTTCTTACTCGCCAGAAGGGACCTCCATCCACCTCGACCTCAATTAGTGGTGGTGAAAGTGCACCACATAATAAAGTTCAGCAATACACATCCTCCACTTCATCTGGCATTAGCAGCACGACCACCACCAGTATCGCCTCCTCCGGCCCCCACAGACATTTCAAGTCCGCAGTTTGGGACTTCTTTAGTGTTAGCACAAAAAGTGAAAACATAGCCATTTGTAGCATTTGTAAGCTTGCAGTTACTCGTGGTAAGCTTGGTACCAACTATGGGACTGGAGGCCAGAGAGGTCATCTTAAGAGACAGCACACTGTCCAATGGTTGGCGCACCTAAAGCAGATCAAGGAAGCCCGAATTGCAAGTCGAGAAAACGTTGATGTTCCATCTGATGATGATGACGAGGAGGAAGACACTTCACTTACACCCAGTACCCCTGGGAGCCACACTAAGAGTGTGTAACAGAGTGAGACACCAATGCGAAAAAGTTCATCAGCGAGCGTAACTGGGTCGAAGAAGTCATCATCGTCCCGTAAAATGGTCCAGGGCAACGTTAAAACAATGTTGTTTTCAGACGCGCCATATGACCGCAACCACCCAATGGTGCGTCTGTATAACACTAAGCTGGCTAAAATGCTAGCGCTGGATCTTCTCCCTTTTTCTTTTGTCGAAAGGGGTTGGTTTTCTCGAATTAGTGGCAGCGCTCTGCCCTAAATGGAAGGTTCCTAGCCGGTACTATTTTGCCCGAGTTGCTGTTCCAGCACTACATGAAGATGTGCTGGAGGTGATTGGGGCAACTTTGCAGAAGAGTGCTGTTCACACTATACATCTTACAACAGACATGTGGACCAGTGGCGCAGGCACTCATTACATGTGCATCACTGCACACTGGGTCTCTTTTTCAGGGGTTAAAGCAAAGCTAAACGCAGGTGCTGACCTGGACCAAGTTTTTAAAGCTGCTCGGAAACATGCAACACTAGCCATGTTTGGCTTGGAGAGACGTCATACAGCAGAAAACATTTTGAATGAGTTCAACACAAAGGTCTTTCACTGGCTGTCTCCAAAAAAACGCGCCATTGGTTATGTTTCCACGGATAATGGCGCCAATGTAGTTAAGGCCATGGAACTGGGTGACTATTTCAGAGTGCCGTGTTTGGCGCACTGTATAAACCTGGTTGTTAAAAAATTCTTGGAGAAAGAAAGTCCAGCATGCCAGTTAGTGGTCACCTGCCGAAAAATGTGCAACCATTTCAGCCATTCTTTTAAGGCCCGGAAGCATCTGAGGAGCCTGCTACATGAACGTCGAATGCCAGTGAAAGCACTCATCCAGGAGGTGCCAACACGTTGGAACTCAACCTTCTACATGCTTGAGCGTCTGTATGAGCAGTTTACAGTACTCGATCAGTATTTCTTAACAATGGGTACAGCTGTGAAGGAGGACCTGAGGTTAAATGCGGCGCAATGGGAGCTAGTTAAAAGCCTGACAGACATGCTTCGTCCTTTTGAGTTCTTCACGCGTGCAGTCAGCAGGGAGGACTGTAATTTGGGAAAAGCTATCCCATTGTTGCGCATGCTGGAGCACAAACTGAAGGCGGTGTCTTCAAAGTTTTAAAACGATGAAGAAAAGCAAGACGCTTTTCTTTTGGCAGAGAAATTATTAGAGCGTCTACGTGGCGATGAACGTCTTCAAAAGATTCACTCAGAACAGCATTACATTTGTGCTACTATTCTGCATCCACGCTACAAAAAGCCGCTGGCAGGCTCTGCATTATTTCCTTTTAGTGATGAAGATGCTACAAAGTACAAACGTTGGGTAGCCTGGTCAGCCATCAGGTTTGAAAAAGAACGGAAGCAAATTGAAGGAAAAGGCAGTACATCAGCATCAGCAGGCCATCCCCAGTCAGAAGACTCCACTTCTGCACCTGTGGCTATGGCAGAAGTGACCTCTCAGCCGTTAAAGACACCGGCAACCGCATCATCTGTACCAGACACAACAGAAATATCGGATGATGAAGAGGATTGGCTAGCTGAGATTGGTTATGGTTCTGAAAAGGTCCGAGCGAAAATTCAGCAAAGTGGAGGAAACGTGGAGAACTTTGAGTCGATGGTGCAGGACTATCTGAATGACTCAACAGAGGTCTATGTTAATGCTGACCCATTGGCGTATTGGCATGGGAAAATTGTGGCCAGAGATCTCCCGCCTGGCTATACATTACTTGTCTTGCCCACTCGCAAGTGTGTCTTCTGAACGTGTTTTCAGTGCTGCTGGTGGCATTGTAACTTGCAAACGGACACGCCTCTCGCCCAAAAATGTGGAAATATTGACAATGATCAAGATGAATGAGCACCTCATACCACCAGATTTCAAAGTAACAGATCGCACGACGCAAGAAGACGAGGAGGACAGAAACTTAGATGAGGGAATTTCTTCAGCGTTAGGTGACACTGTCCTATTCCTGCCTGATGATTTCGCAGAGTATGAGGACGAACTCTTCTTCCCTGACACCGAGGCCTGAAAATGAGCCAATGAATTCAGACATTTTCTTTTTCGTACTTATTGACTTTTATTCCTGTGTTTCTGTCTTACTTTGTTTTGCACAAGTTAATATAATTAAAACTTTAATCACCTGTACTTTTGCTTTTTGGCTGTTTGGGGGTCTTCTACTTGTGTTCGCCTGGGTTGACGGCTCTGGGGCCATTGCTGGGAAGGTCTAATACCGGATAAAACTGGTTTAAACAACATTCATGAGGAAAAAAGGTTTTGCCTTTTCTGACATTTTGCTCAATGTAGCATTTTCAGGGGTCTGTTTAGGGGGCTTCCTGGTGTTTGTGGGTGGGTTTCGGGGCCTGGGAGCACTACTGGGTATGGATAGTTTAGATAGCAAGAGGTTTGAAGGAAATCCATGGAGGCAGAGGGTAGTTAGAGTGATTTGGCAAATTTTCAGAAAAGTGACTTAGTCCACATTTTTGTACTTTTGCTTTTTGGCTGTTTGGGGGTCTTCTACCTGTGTTCGCCTGGGTTGACGGCTCTGGGGCCATTGCTGGGAAGGTCTAATACCGGATAAAACTGCTTTTAAAAACATCCATGATGAAAAAGGTTTTGGTACTTTTTGTAACTTAGGGTTCGTTAGGGTTAGGCCTAGCAGCAGGATTGCATGTGTTTCGGGGTGTTCTTGGTTTTTGCAACTGAGTTCTGGGGTTTTAGAGCACTCGTGGGAATGTGTAATTTTTGTTGCAAGCGACTTGAAGAAAATCCATGGTGGGAAAGGGGGGATCACTTACTCTGTGAGAGGCACTTAGTGTTGAAAAGATTTAGCCATTTACACTTAAAGGAAGAAAATTACACAGACTTAAGTTTCAGGGAAACAAAAACTTACTGTTAAACCACCACCCACCAGATTCAAAAGCAGTAGTATGGTGGGAAAGGGCGGATTTGGCATAGTTAAAGAAAGCCTTTGCCACTATTCTTAACTTAGGGCTCGTTAGGCCGGGTTTCAGTCTGTGCAATGGGGAAAAGAGGATGGAGTCAGGCTTCACATTAGCGAGCCGCAATTCAGCATCCACCAGGCAGGCAGTGGACAGGGTGTCTTCTGGTCACCAACATTGCTGGACGCAGCGTCAGCTGGAATGGAGGAGTGCCGCTAATAAGAGGAATTGTTTGCTGCATGCAACTTACTTACCAAATTCAACAGGACAACTACAACAACATACAGATACAGTATCCATTGTTTTCTTCTCTGAGTGTGACTGCATTTCTTGGATCTCTCTCTGCTTCTAAATTGATCCCTACAGCCATTCTATAGGTTTTACTTCGGCTAATTTTTAAACCTCATTTAATGTAAGAAGTGTTTCTCTGAGTGCAGAGATAGGCAAGTGAAAACGCTGCAGCCCTGTACTGTCGCATTCTAGTACTACTTACTTTTCAGTAACAATGCATGCAGTAGGGTATGCACTTTATTTATGTCACTTAAAAGATTTATAGTTAGCTTTGTACCCAAAGATTTCTTTATCTTCAATTCTTGTTTGTCAATGCTGTGCTTTTTTTTTCTCTCAACAAAACCTACCCAAAAAGAAACCCCCATTCCCATCCATTTTCCAAACCCTAACCGTCTCCCCCTGGGCTGTGTGGTTTTGCTTGATGTGGGACTAAATGACATCAATAATTCCACACACTTGCTGGGGAGGATAAGGTCATAGCAACAGGCTGGTGAAGGAATCCGATGATACATTCTAGACTTACTCAGCTAGCTTCAGTACTATTTATTGTAGTAGTAGCCAATGTCAAAGAAATTCAACACAAGTACTAGTTATACGTTCTACTTTACCATTTGTTAGGCTCTGTGTGGCACTGTTCTAGTGAACTGTCACCTCCTATATTCTCTATCGTACCGTTGTAATGCTATAGTAAGGACAAACCAGGTTTCATTTTCTTTTTTTCCATATGCATGCAACTGCCACTGTGTCACACCACTAGTACCACCGCAATGAGGACATTTCATCCGCCCAGGATTGCCAACCTTAATCGCCATTTCCTGTGGAGCCAGCCCTGGGACTAGCCCTACTTTCAAACACAAATTACAGGTAAGATAAGCGTTTGGTGGGAGGTAGTATAATGGAGTATTAGGAATAGACGAGAGATTGACGGTAGTACTACTAAAGTCCTAGGACTCCTCAGGAAAACAAACTTACTGTTAAACCCCCACCCACCAGACTCAAAAGCAGTAAAAAACAGGTATGGTCAGAGAAAGTTTTAAAAAGTATATTTTAGTAGCCCTAACAAAATAATCTCCTGCAAGACCCTCCCTAACCCCAAAGATTGTCCTTCAAAAGTCCCACAACCCAACTCCCAATTCCCACCCCCCAAAAGTCTCTAAAAAAGGGGCAAGGGACACTACACTACGGGAGGGTGCTGTTGACTTTAGCGGCCAGGGCATCATACTCCTTGCGAAGGATGGCATGGTCGAAGCGGAGGCCCTCCACCAAGTTCTTGTAGGTATGGACCTCCTGCTCCAGGTAGGACACTCTTAGGGATAAGCGGCGCTGGCGTGCCTTGCAACTCCTGTGGGGGGCAGCTGGTGTCTTTGCTGTTCGGCGGTGGCGGTTGGCTTTGGTAGCCCGGCTCCGTACCGCTGGAGCACTGCGCTGGCTGGCAGCCCGTGGGGGCACGGAGGAGGATGCAGCTGTCCCAGTAGATGTTGTTGTTGTCGTACCGGTTGACTGCGTGTCCTCCTCCTCCAGGGCCACCAGCCGCCGATATTCGGCGACAGTGGCATCCAGCCTCCGTTGCCGGGCCATTCGAGCCTGCTCCCTCCGTGATGGTCTAGTTGATTTGGAAGGAGCAACTATATGAAGAAAGAAAGACATAGTCTGTAACCAATGCTCCTTAAGATTAATAACACAAAGTGATTGAGCACAAAGTTGTGTCACAGTACAAGTAGCAAATTGAAAGCACAGTACATAACTATTGAGGACAGTATCTATCTAACCTCCCACTTCTTCATCCTTGCTCTAACATTAGTGGGAGTTTAAGGAACTAATTCTACGAGCACTATGGACTTCCATTACAGTCGACTATGACAGTCCACCAGTCTTATTCTTCTTCTCTCTTGTTTAGGAAAATTGGTACGTTATCTTATGCAAGCCGGCATAATGCCAGCGCAGTGAACTTGCACCCGAGAAAAACAGACGCACACCATGATGAGTGAGACAGACTTGCGTTACTGTACCAGTCCAGTACATGCAGGTGGTGAAGCTCTTCCTTTTCTATTACGGGTGGCACTGAGAATACTCTGTTACAAGGGCTACTGCTTAATTAATTTAGCTTTCACCCTACAGTGCAAATGAGTACTAGAAAAGGAAAATGAAGAAGCTAAATAATTTGATTATGTATCACTTCACATGGGATGTATTTGATGACATATGGGATGACTTTAGGTGCTTTGCTTATTATTAAGTGAACAGTGATACACCCACACATGAATGACGTACTACTACTAAACTAAAGTTATTAAGAGAGGTAGGGAGTGTCCACCGTAATAACCGGATATATGCTGTGCTTGCAGTTGCAATACAAACTACTGCTACTATTCATGGTAGTATTTGGACAAAATTACAACTTCTTTTCCTTGCCTTTCCTACACTGGAACGGACGTGCGGGTGCGGTGTTACATGCTCTTCAAGGTAACACTTAGTTCATCCAGTGACCGTCTACTCTCTCTAGATACACATATGCTATCTAAGAGTCAGATAATACCATGATCCAGGCATCCATCCATTCAAAGTATATGCACACATACATTTTCTGTTTCATCCACCCAGGCTGTTCTCCTTCCACCCATCCTTGCTTCATCATTCACCCAGCCATGCACCATACCGTTTTCTTTCCTTCCCAGCCACCTCGGGGACCAAGCAAACACATATCATTCTTCTTTGCCAGCCATCATTACATTTCTCGTCCTTCCACACTTACTTACACCCTTCTTTCGCTTTTCGTTCATCCCATCCATCAAGTTCATCTCAGATCTTATTGGGATTCTTCTAGCCAAAAACTTCACAGCTAAGTCGAAGTACATTTAGAGGAGGCTACTACCTGGTTGATTTATAATACACCTGTGCAGAAAGCACACTATGCAGTCTTCAATCTCAATAAGTAAGGAATATATAGCTTACCTCTTCCCGCCACCACCGTGTGAACCCTCACAGGAACGTCTGGCACTTGCACCGCCTCCTCCCCAGAGTCCTCGTCCAACACCACCACCTCCGCGCTGGCCCCGCCACCAGATGTTCCACCTACAAAGTACATTTAAGAATGTTAGAATACACCACTCACTACTATATAATATTTGGTCTAGGAGGAATAAAGAAATGTGAAAAAAACTAAATACAATGTAATAATTTATTGCATTATTTCGTGTCCATAGTTCTGTTTGTGCAGATTTGTCCCTGCAACAGTAGTAGAATGGATTGTCCTAGTATCCAAAACAAAAGTAAAGTAGTATCTTATTCTTTCTTGGTGGTCATTCACCTTTTTATTGTTGGCAATTGTCAAAGCATAAACATTTCGAAGACTTGAAAAGACATTATGGACAATCCCAGAGGACTGCACTCAGTGCATAGAGCTATTGCTGACTAGAATGGGAGTCCAATGGAATTGCCAAATGTGCAATCTTAGTTAGCTACACAGACAGACTAATAAGAATAATCTAGTAATACCACAGGGAGTCATAGTCGAGGCAGGATAAGAATTTAGATCCAGTCTACAAGAAGATCAAAGACGATTTAGAAAAAATCGAATGAGGAACGCTAGGAAAAAATAGGTACTCTATATTAAAATTAAAACTTACTGGGGCCAGCAAAGGAGCCCTCGCCTGCCCGATCCTGGCCTGCATCCTGAACAGCACCCTCCTCCTCCTCCTGTGTCCTCCTCTTGCCCCTGGGGGAAGCTGATGTACAACATGAAAGAAAGAAAGACCAGGAAACATGGATGATATTTGTCAACCAAATCAAACATTTCAAAATAACAATACAAAATATTTTGACGAAATAGCAAATAGATAGACAACTATTCCAAGGGATATATTGACCGATCTCATGTGGTATACTACGTTATTAGTATTGCTTGATTTGCGGACCGTTGACTCTGAAAGTTCCTATGTAACTCACTAAACAGACTACTAAAAAGGTTTACCTTGGCCTGGCAGGCAGCAGTCTGCAGCACGCGAAGTGACAGACAAAGTCCATCGTGCTTGCAGATCAGTGAATACTCAAACTATAAATCCACCGACCACCACCACTATTTCTTCTTATAGCCATGTGTCTAAAGGAAGGACTGGACTTGAGTCTGTAGGGGCTGATTTTGAAGCCCCTTGCGGCTCTTTTGCTCCATTGTTGCGTGACTTTTGTGACGCAGCGGCAGAACAAAAGAGGCGCCATGGTGCGGCGTATATTAACAAAGTGACGCATATGGGAGATGCATCACGTTGTAAAGCCCTGCACCATCAGGGGGCGTTCCGGCGCAAGGGAGGGCGTTCCTGCGCAGGAACGAATCCTAAAAGTGGCTGAGGGAAATCTACAAGATGTCAATCAGTCACTTTTAGGACAATGATGCGTGACTCAAACCCTGCGCCTGCTTGAAGCCGACGTACGGCTTGATGCAGCATTGGGGAGATAGGGCACCCCAGAGCATTGCTGGAGCTGCGCCATCGTTGGCACGCAACTCCAGCAATGCGCCGCCTTTACGGCACAGATGCGTAAGGCTTCTGTGACGTTTTGGGCCCATGGGTGGTGGTGGCATGGCGCACAATTACTGGCGCATCCCTGCTACTTTGCAGGGATGCGCCGGTAATTGAAAATATGACCCTTAGTGTCTAGCATTACGCAGTTCTTTACACTACACTCATACATAATTTCTCAGGCCAATGAAATGAACACAAAATACAAAACAAATAAGCATAGTAGCAAGGCTACTGAGAAGGAGAGCAGTGCACCTGAAATGCATAGAAGATTTTGAAATATAATTTACCTACAATGTAATCGGCAGCATTATTGCTCTTGGTAAAAAACAAACATTTGCAAATAACAGAGCCGGATAAAACAGGTAAGTAATGAAATAGCTAGAAATAGGTACTACTACTCACCAAGCCCGGGGATCTCTACGCCAAGCACATCCAGCAAGTCGCGTTTCCGGTCCATGACATCCGTCCAGCGGTGGGTGGCCTGGTTATAAGTGCGCCGGACCCCAGAGAGTTTAAACATGGCCCTGCACACCTTCTCCCACCGCTTCCAGCGCTCCCGGATGCCGTAGCCGGTTGCAATCTTGCCGCCTCCCATGATGGTCTTGGGGAGGCGGCGCTGGACGTGAAATATTAGTGCGGCCACCTCCTCCGCACTAAAAATCTCCCGAGCTATCACTGTCTCCCCCCTCAAACGCCCGCACGGGAGCCGGGCACGGGGTGCGGGACCCTTCCCCTTTGCGGGCTTCTTCCCGGCTCCCTTTGCCATGGTCTGGGCAGAAAGGAAACAAAATAAGAAAGAAGAAATAGAACAGGGAAGAAGAAAAGAAAAGCGTTTAAAAAAGTAGTTCAAAATTAACAAAAAGTAGCAGAAAACACAAAAATATAGAGCTAGAAAAATAGAGGGATAGATAATAAGTAAAATAGATTAAAAAAAACTTCATAAAAGCAAAGGATGGCAGAGATTAAGAAAGGATACAGAGAGCATGCCCAGAACCATAGCAATGAATGAGAAACAAGATGGCCGCGCCCGTTCACGACCGCGTGGGTACGTTCGCGCGAGATTTTCCTCACGATCACGCCCGAAATTGTACTAGCGAGCCGCACACTTTGCGAGATTACACATAGCGGCCGGAAACAGAATTACATCACGCAAACAAGATGGCCGCGCCCATGTACGACCGCTAGGGTAACTTCGCAAACGTAGCGCTACAAGCGCCTTGCGAACTTGCACAAAATCACGCGAACATACACGCCGCAAAAAAAACAAATTGTGTATTCGCACGAATTTGTGGCTTCCAAAATCGATCTCGCACGGATTCGCGCCCCGCAAATCGCGAGAAATTGCAGAAAAACGATTTTTGCAGAACTGAAAGTAATCAGCAGGTGCAAAAGTTCAATCTTAACATTAGTAACCATTCACTCTAGTGCTTCCTGAGGGGCCCCTCCAGAGTTCAGTTGCCTATTTGCAACTATTCTATGACCCTGCTCTGACCCAAACAGCAGGCTCATAGAATAGCTACAAGTAGGCCATAAATGTCCTGTGAAAAAAAAATTGCACTGCAACAGAAAGCAAATTACAGATAAGGAAGGAAGCAGGTGCCAGCCAGACTGGAAGTTTCAAAATCACTGACACATTAATCAACCCCAAATTAATTCATGGCAGTTGAAGCAGGGCAGGTGTCTTTGCTTTTTTTCACCCCCTAATTTACAGTGATAAACCAACCAGAGGGTGGCAGTGAGGATGTACCAGAGGGTGGCATGGGTGTACCAGAGGGTGGCAGTGGTGAAACAGAGGGTGCTGTGAACCTGTGATGATGAACCAGACGTAGAAACAACATAGTCGCGGCCGTTGCGAGCCGACAAGTAAGTTCGCAATTGGGAACTGGTACACAAATCCTCGCGAACCCTTGCGAACACAAAAAACACAAAAATCCGCAAATTCGCGAGAGTTCGCGGATCTTGCGGATTGCGAATCCGTAAATACGCAAGTTCGCGTACGCCAGATTCGCTAAATCCGCCCATGGTTTTGGAGGATATTGTCAACATGGGGATGGAAGATTTTGACATTCCTGGGAGCAATTTTGGCTATTATATTCTCTTGTTGTCTCTGTGTCCAGTGTGGTCCCGCAGTGTGTGGCCTGCTGGCTACCTTATGCGTCCCACATCCTGCAGCACAGAGGAGGGAGAATATTAGGATGATGGTACAGCAACAGCTCGAAGACTTTATGAACATCGATGCTGATTCCGACTCAGATGAGCATGAGTTGGTTTGTTATTGCCTGAGTAATGGCAAAAGGAGGGGCTGAGGTTCTGAGAAATTACGAATTTGTTCGTGCTCAGCCTCCATTTTGTAATCGCCGCCATCTTGTGTTGCCCTCACTCAGGCAGCGCGGCGAACGCGATGTTTTTGTCATTTCTGCATCTCACGCTTCAGGTGTCTACTTCGCTCGTGTTTACTAACGAGTGTCAGGGTATGGCTGAGTACACTAATTCCTGTCTGAGCTGATTAATCCCCGTCTGGACTATTTGTTGGCTCACACCATTCTTTCCTCCAGGCTATCTTATCTGCTGTCCTTCGATACACATCTCGTGTATTCTCCTGTTTCACGACTATTCTTCTAATACATACATCTGTGTTTTCTCTGCTTGTAAACTAAATTGTGGGGATTCACTCGATGTTTTACTTAAGGGGTTGAGTAACAAACGCAACCGGGAAACTTGAGTTACTTTGGGCTTAAAGCATTGTTCATAACATTTGTTTGTGTCTCCTGCTCTCATGTGATTGCATTTTGCATTGTATTGTACCATATATAAACCTGTGCGCCACGGAGTTAAGTGGCAGTCTCTTTTGAACCTCGTTGTACTGACGACTTCTAAGACCACTGTGCTAGCTGCTGCTAATAAATAACATCTTCTAAGCCAGACAAAGAGTCCGTGTCTCTGTATTTGACAAGGCAGGTGAATCCAGGGGATCTCAGGCGTACCCTGCGCCACTGGGCCTTAAGGCTGCGGTTCTCCAACCTCAAGGGCATTGGTGGTCCTCATGCAGCGGGAGACTTGTGAGGCTCCCCCACATAAAATTAAGTTACTGCCCCGGGGAGGAGGTGGTCCCCAGGGCTTGAATAGCCCTGAGAGGGTAGCCTGTGCACCACTCCTGCATAACCACAATCCCCCCAGGACCCGGCCCACCCAGGGGGTATTCCAAAGCAAGCCCAGTAATCCACGCTTGCTTTTTTGAAATTTTACAATGAATTTACAGATCCACCCTTGAGTCTGCATGAAGATTTTGCTTTTTAACTCTAGTGGGGTCTCTCAGGGACCACCCACAACATATCTGGGGGTGAGGGTACTCCTACTCTGCCCACTTTTTTTTCCAATTTTTTTATGGGACTCATGTTCAATCTGAGTCGCGCCCCCGATATGTATATTCTTTAAAGAAAGTTATTGGGAAAACAAAAAATGGTTTTCAGTTGAAAAGTTTGGTTCTAACTATATATATATATATTAAAGGCAGCAGATATCTTCGTGAAATAGAGACAATTGTCTATGTATAATCATAACAGCATGTTACTAAAAATGATTGCATAGTACCTGTGCAATAATGTGTTTACATTTGATGGGAAGTTTGTTCAACAATTACAAGGTGTAGCTATTGGGGCATGTTTCTCCCCCAGATACGCTCGTCTCCACGTTGGATGATGGGAGGAGCATGTCCTACAAATAGACCATCATATTGCTTGGGCTAATCATGTAGTACAATGGTGGAAATATATAGACGATGTTTTTATTATTTGGAAGGGAACTAAGATCCAGGCAGAACATTTTGTAAATAATATCAATTGTAACAGCATGAATTTAAATTTTACAGCACATGTCGACACACACACTACTAACTTTCTGGATATTACTGTCTACATCAAAGAGGGCACTATTGAGACATGCCTCTATAGGAAACCCACAGCTGGAAACACATTATTACATGTGAGTAGTTTCCATCCACAACATACCATCACCAGCATACCTTATGGAGAGTTTTTAAGCATTCGGCAAGCATGTATTTTGATTTTCATCAAAGTGCAGCCAGGCAGAGATTTATTGAAAGAGGCTACAATCCGATAAAATTGGACAGAGCCCTTAAAAAAGCAAATAGCAAAAATAGACAACTGTTGCTTTGTAGCAAGAATAGGGAAGCAACAGAAGACATCTCTGCACATCACATTCCATCTGAGAACATTGCAAAAAATGACGCAGAGACTGCTCAGTGTAGGCTTATCACTACCTACAGTGAACAGGCTAATGTTATTAAAGCCATCATTAATACACAATGGCCCATCGTGCTGACTGACGCCACTCTAAAGCTAATTTTGCCTAAGAGACCCAATCTAACTTTCCGTAAGGCATATTCCATGCATGAAGACTTAGTGAAGACCAGCCCAGAATGTGACAACACAACTAGCTGGCTATCACCAAGAAAAGGTTTTTATAAGTGCAGCACATGTTGTGCATTCAAATTTGGAGTTAATACTACCACGTATATCATGGCTTTCTATAATACAAAACTAAAACTAAAAGGTCACTACACATGTCGTACAGACTATGTGGTTTACGTGCTACAATACAACTGTGGGTTGTGCTAAATATGTAGTACTAAGCTACAGGTATATACAGCAACATCTTCATGCTATTGTCAATTCAGACCCTGCATACCCTGTGGCTCGACACATCAAATTGGAACACTTCAGGCTTCAATGTGAGTACATCCATCACAAGTGATCCCACTGAGGCTGTACAGCTGGATGGACACTCTTCTACGGTAATGTTTGGGATCCTCGGGGGTGTATAGCCAGGGCCACTCCTTGCGGTGCACACGTCGAGGCACTTTAACCGAATTTGAGGGCAAACCACAAGCTCTGTGAAAGTGGTGCTGGTCCTGCATATAAGCCTCCTAAGAAAACACAACCCAACAAGGTCTCAAGCTATTTTGGGACCCCCAACGCAGAGGATGGTCAAGAGCGCATTTGGACGGCGAGGGTGATGGTGCTCAACCACAAAGACCTGCTGGTGACGCTCAGAGACTTAAAAAAAGAATTGCAGGATGACATCAAAGCAGATATAAGCGCAGCTTTTGATGCCTTTAAATCTGAGATAGGCTCCGAACTCAGTGATCTGAGGGCAGCTGTTGACTCTGTGAGGACCCGCACCCTTGACCTCGAGGCGAAATGCCAGCACGTCTCTCGATGCCTTCAAATCTGCCCCTTACCCTTCCTTGCTCCATCCACATTGTCCCCTATGTTCCCCTTACCCTTCCTTGCTCTATCCTCCTTGTCCCTTAATGTTCTTTAAATGCTTTTCTTGATACTTATGTGACTTTTAACTGATGTAAATTGCAACATTATTGTTCCTCATGTAAAGCGCTCTGATTCCCTTGGGTCAAGCCAGCGCTATGTAAAACTCATTAATTGAATATGTTCCCATTTAGTACTCTTTCTCTCTTTGTCTACTTCCCTAGCTCCTATCCCCTCTCGCCTTAATCTCTTACCTTGCCTGCTAGTCTGCCTAGCCCCCTGTCCTTTCTGCCCTTTGACTAAGCACTCCTTCTCCCCTTGTTGGGGAAAGATCCAATATTTATACACTGGAGTCTAAGCGAACCCACTGAGAGAGTCCACTGCACCAAGGGAGCCACTCACAGCTGAGGTATGGTATGGCATCCCTTGCCAAAGAACTCCCTCTCCCCTTTTTGGGGAAGGATCTCGTATGTAGGCCTTGGCGTCTCATAGACCCCTCTGAGAGAGTCCACTGCGTGAAGGGAGCCTCTCGCAACAGAGATAGGAAAGTGATACCACATCTCCTGGGATCACAGCTTACTGGACTTTGGACGTTGCTTTGACTCGTCTATCGGTTTGCGTCCCTGTCGCCCTTCCCCTCCTCTTTCCATGCTGTGTCTCCCACCCTCCCCTTCTCTTTCCCACCTTCATTTTCTGTCTACTTCCCCATAATCTCTCCCCTTGTCTGCTTTTCCCCTTACGTATTTGTGCTTATTGTTTTTCTCATATACATACAGAAATATCCCAAGGGCTACACATATATAGGAACATGCGTAGCTCACCTCACCCAGGCTCTCTCTACAAACATGCAAAATAAATCCTGAAAAAATATTAAATACATTTTCGGATTCCCATCACTCACATAACCAGGTGACATGCTTCATCATCTGGGTCTCCTTTGATAGTCAACCTAGTGACCATCAGGGCTACAACTCTACCATATTGATGGAGGAGCCCAAGGATGTTTTTTATCGCTTTACAGATGTGAGCAAAAAGATTTTAATGGAGTGTATGGGAAAAGAAGTGCAGTGCAGAAGTGAAAGTCCAGATTAAAATTAGAACGTGGCAGGACCACAATTTTGATTCCTTTCTGCCACGGTCCAAATTAAAAACAGTGCAAAGAAACAGTTTCAACAGATAGCTATTTCTAATAGTTAAAGGGTCAACATGTTTCAGCACCTCTAGGCAAAACTATACCCTGTGCTTTCATCAGGACCTATCCAATTATTTTTGCTACTGCAATAGTGAAAAATGAAATGAAAAAATAATCAATAATAAATCAAGCAATGTGACATGTGTCCATGCATATGTCTTAATTGGAAACAATACAACCTAGTCACTTATTCCTACTGTTTATATTCCATCCTCAATAAATATTCGTATCTTTTGAAGATTCTAGAAAAACTATAAAAAGAGTACATATAATGGCAAACCGAAAACCTTGGGCAGTGGCCCTGCGTGTTCCATAATTACAACTATTGTGGCAATACCATTGCAAGCCAATAATCTACAAATGTATGTGCAACCATCATTCTTTCTTACCTCGAATATTTGAGGGAAAGACCTCACCCCACCTGGCAACGGCTCAGGATAAAGGAGGCACCGCTCTGAGAAGGAAATAAGCAGCCCATTTATACTTGGTGTGCTGCTATTCCTCACATCATCTACTTAGTGTTCATTCAATGGCAAATACAGTATTCTACTTCTTATCTACTTAAAGGCTAACCTTTCTTGCTGTTATAGGTCAGTCGGTAAAGCAATCAAATGCTGGTCATCTTTCTTATACAAAGTCGGCATTTAGAGTTTGAGCCAAACAAATTCTAATCAATTTCAAAAAGTGATCATCAACTCTTTTCAACTTGTGGAGTGTGGCCAAAGTTTAATATGGAATAAAACGCTAACTGAGACCATATTACACGGTATTTTGAGAATATTATCAAAATATTCGTCATCCAACAATACTTCTCCGAGACTATAATATGGGTGCTTCGGTAATATGGCCCAAATACTCTCAAAATCGCTTATTAACCTTACTGCATCAACCATCTTTTATCGTGGATTATTTAAACACACTTAAGAAGTTATTTGTGTGTATGATCCTATGCGATCCACAAACCAGCGTTAACTCTATCAAATAAACGGCTGGGTAGGTGCCAAATAATACCAATTTTTTACAGACTGTAGAAAGGATGCTCGCTAAAAAGCATGTTGAGTGTTTTCAAGTAAACAACAAAGCGCACAGAGAAAAGTTCATTCCTATGCATATATACAGAAAGATTGTATGCGGCCAACTGAAGTTATTCGAAAATGCCTGCTGCTATCGCTATCTCTCACCTGTCCGTCGGTACCTCTGACGATCATCCAAGCCGCCGGGGAGGTACCGACTGCAGGATATGACATTCTTTATACGCGGCCGCCATTCTTCTTGCATACTGCTGTTGACACGTTCCTGGGCAACAGCGTGATGACGGCATCACATTGTGCATCCTGCTCATGGGAGATGTAGTCTATCATTCCCATATTGTGTCAACACACGATGCTTCGCAAGTGCGTTTTTCGCTACAAATCAATCGTATCTGCCTCGTGAGTAAATGAATCGTGAATTATTCCACAAGGATAGCGCAATTC
Organism: Lissotriton helveticus; assembly: GCF_964261635.1. Taxonomy (NCBI): domain Eukaryota; kingdom Metazoa; phylum Chordata; class Amphibia; order Caudata; family Salamandridae; genus Lissotriton; species Lissotriton helveticus. Next base: position 1,790,612,552 of record NC_136061.1, read on the forward strand.
AGTAGTTGTGCCCGACAGGTCGTCGATCTCATATAATAAATGGGACTTACAGTAACCATGTGTACACTAAAATTGCGAGCCCCATACAAGAGAAGGCAAGAAAAGAAAACATAAACGAATGACCACCTGACTAACGTTGTGTGTCAGGGTTTAAAAATAAATCATGAATAAATATTGGTATATATTCAATATCTAGTTTACCCTTAATAGTATGATGATAGTAAAGTCTTCTTATTTTATTATTCCCTTATATTATGAGATCACTTATAAAGATTCAAAATTAGGGACCCATTCCAATATAGCTTCATCTAATTCATTATTCAGCAGCAAAGAACTATTTAAATGAAGAACTAGAAGCAAACCAGTTTTTCCTCCTGGTAGTGATGTTATCTCTACTGGTAATCAAAGTTCAACGGAGTGTATTCTCTCTGTTGCTTCAGAATGGAAAAATGCCATCTTAACGATAAAATCTGCATCTGGTTAAAATCATACCACGTGCAGTGCAAATGTAGGACTTAGAACAATTTGACAGGAGAGCATCATAATAAGGTCCAAGGGATCGAGTCGTTAAGACCTTTTTTATCGCTCTTAAATCTGAAAACCCATTTCTGTTCCCTGAGCAATAGGAATTTGGATATGTCAGTCACATGTTCAGGGATAAAGGGTTGTTCTAAAATTGTTCATGCAAACTCATCAGGACGATGGTTCAGGTCCAAGAAGTGAGTTGTAAGTTGTGTTGCTTGTTTTTTACACCTCACGGTACTCATGTGTTCCATGATTCCGAGCTTGGCTTTCCGGGTAGTCATCCCCACATAGTTCAATTTACAAGGGCTCGTTATCAAATATATGACCCCTTCACTGTTACAATTAGTAAATCTTTTTTGTATCCAGGGTCTCTCTGTGCCGATCTCCACTGATTTTGATTTTTTTGTTAATGGGCACACCACAGGGATAGTGACCCTGCACCGCTGGTAATCCCCATAAAGTGTTGTCAGGGCTTTGAAATTGCGAGGTCTAGTATGTACCAGTTTGTCTTGTAAATTACTGCTCCTCTTGAAGGCAAACAGGGGTTCAGGTATGTGTTCCCCTCCAATGTTGAGTATTTTCCAGTGTTTTCGCACTGTTGTCTTCACTTCGTTGGACACTGTGCTGTAAGTATTGACAAAAGTCAATCTTAACACTCCTTCCTTGGGAACGGATGGTTCTAACAGGGCTTCTCTGTTTCTATTACTTGCTTGCTTAACTGAGCGATGTATTAATTTAAGAGGGTACTACCTTTCTATCAATTGTGAAGTCAGATTTTTTGCATGTTTATGAAAAGTGTCTTTGGTAGAGCAGTTCCTGTGTATCCACAGGAACTGACCATAGGAGAGGTTGTCCTTCAATGCCCTAGGATGATGACTCTCATAGCTCAATTGGGAGTTTCTGGCCATTGGTTTGGTGTACAGTTCAGTCTCAAGGCCATTAGGAGGGGCTACAATCAAAAGATCTAGGAATGCAAACTTATGTTTATCTATTTCTACCGTGAATCTCAAAAAATTGTTCTGGCCATTGAGCCAAACAAGAAAATTGTTAATACTTTCTATGTCTCCTCGCCATACAACAAAAATATCATCAATGTAACGCCTCCAAAGGCATATGGATTCACGGAAGGAATTATTCTCATTCAGCACATGCTCCTGCTCGAACCCATGTACATATAGGTTAGGTAAGCTAGGAGCAAAAATGCTTCCCATGCTGGTACCTGCTGTTTGGAGGTAGATGGTGTCCTTAAATTTAAAGAAATTGTCCTTCATGGCGATCTGCACACAGGCCATGATGAAATGAACAGGTGTTATAGAGTTTAAATCTCTCTATTCTAGTAGTGATGTTATAGTAGCCATTGCCTCGTCCTGCGGAATTGAAGTATATAATTTATTTAATTTTTATTTAAAAAATGTATAGAGCGCGTGGCTGCCCGTGAGCGTCCCAGCGCTAGAGATAGATATAAACGACTGATGGTGAGAGTCTTATGGGAACAGCCAGGTCTTAAGCTCTTTACGAAATGCAGTCTGTAGAGGGAGCGAGTTCCATAATTTGGAGGCGTTGTATGAAAACAAACGTCCCCCTGATCTCGCCCTCTTGATCTTGGGTGTCAGAGTCAGGTGTGCATTCGTGGAACGAAGTGTCCTATTGGTGATGTAGGGGACGATGAGATCTTTGAGGATGGGTGGGGCTTTGCCGTTCAGGATTTTGTGGGTCAAACAAAGGGCCTTAAACTGCACTCTTTCACATATTGGCAGCCAATGGAGAGCCCGAAGAGCCGGTTTAGCAGAGCATCGGTTGTTGGTGCCCGTTAGAATCCGGGCAGCTGCGTTCTGCACCACTTGTAGTCTAGTCGTCACTTTCTTTGGGCACACCCAAGTAAAGGGCATTTCCATAGTCAAGTCTTGCCAATATTAATCCCTGAACTAGGAGCTTCCTGGACTGAGCCGGAAGCAGGGGAAGGATTTTTCTGGAGGTACGGAGAAGTCCAAAGCAGACTCCTGCCGTTTTCCTTACTTGAGTTTCAAGTGTGAGCCCTTGATCCAGCCATATCCCTAGGCTTTTAATGTCTGACTTTGGAGTCGGAGGGGGCCCATGCATGGGGGCCACAAAGTCTCCGGATGGAAAAGGGACTGATTACCCATGACCATTATTTCAGTGTGAGGTGGCGGCCCCGCGACCCCCCCAGGAGCGCTGCACATCCCCGCACCTACCTCAATCATCTCCGCCACCGGGACTACAACAGCGCTCCCCCTGTCATGGGGCGAGGACAGAACTCGGCATTCCGGCCATAACACACGGGACTCCGCCCTTCTTTCTTCCACAGGGACCAACCAGAACCACGGGACCTGAGGAAGTATATCCCGCCGACCCAGGAAGTCCCGCCCCGGAGGCAGAGTCAGCACAGGATAAAAGCGGGATCCGAGCAGAACACCCCGTCGGAGTTTTGTGGCAGGAGATTCAGACCGGAGCTGGAGTAGGAGAGCAGACGGGTGACGAAGAGGTGTGGACCGAAGAGTGGTGGAGCCCACAGGAGGTGGCTGAAGAGCGGCCGTAACTCACTTGGAGAGTTACGGCGGACCGGGTGAGTGTCTTCAGCCTTCCTTACCCCAACTCCTTAGGAGTCCTAGTAACACCCTGTAAATATACCCTTCTCTTTAGCAGCACGTCCCCTGCACTGTAACATATCTTGTATAGCACTCGCACTGTTTGTAGTGGCCCCGCCTGTCCCTGTTCCCACACCTCCCTTCCCGACACCCTTTCTACAACCCCCTTGTGTTCCGGCCTCCCTCCTCCCTCCTTTCCTCACGGTCTCTTTTCTCTTCCCGCCCCCTCACGACCCGGGTGACGGTGTTCGGTTTAACTTGGGAACATAAGGAGGAGACTAACGGTCCTGTGTTTCTTTCTCTTACTGCCCTCCGTGGATCTCCTCTGCATCGGAGCTGACGTCGGAGAATCCCCGCCCCAGGACTGCGCCCAGGACCCGGAGCAGACGGCGAACCCGGACCTCTCCTTGTTTTCCTTTCTTGTGTTTGGGACACTGATTCTGGCTCACTGTATAAAAATAAACCTACAGTATAGCACACTACCTACGGCCTCCTCGCCTGCTTTTCCGGCCCGCAGATAGCCCAGCCCGACATTTGGTGTCAGAAGTGGGATCTGCCGGAGGCATGGAGGCCGTGGTGAAACAGATGGCGGAATCCCAAGAACAGTTCGGGAAACTAATGGAACAATTCCTTAAGACCGCTGAGACCGACAGGGGACAGCTCCATGACGTCCTGAAGGGACGGGGGTTGCCCACGAGCAAACTATGGACAAGCTAACTACAGCTCTCGGTCAACCCAGGCCGGTCTCGTCTTTTCCGTCAGTAGTCTTGCAGAAGTATGTCCCAGGTGAGGATCCGGACTACTTCTTTACGAACTTTGAAAGGCTGGCACAAGCGGCCAACTGGCCTGTGGATCGCTGGGGTCAATACCTGGGTCCCCTTCTGACCGGCGACCTACAGGCGGCCTACCAACAGGCCAACATCCAAGGCACCACCCCGTATGCAGACATCAAACGGTGCATTTTAGAACGCTTGGGTATAGACGACGACACCTACAGGGTACAATTGCGACAAGCAAAGGAGAAACCCCAGGAGAATCCAAGAGCTCTCTCCTTCCGAATCCGAGATCTCGCCAACAGATGGCTCCGACCCGAGACATCCTCCAAAGACAATATCCTTGAAAAGATATATCTGGAGCAATTCCTGAACTCCTTGCACCCGGCCACCCAGCGATGGGTAAGACAACACTCTAGGCTCACTCTCGAAACCGCCATAGAGATTGCCTCTGCCTATAGTCGGGCTCAAGAGCTCCAACGGGGAAGGGAGGATCATACGCACAGGAACACACACACTATGGTTCCCCGTCCCCCTCGTCCACAACCGGGACGGAGACCGGAACCTTCTCCTCTTCTGCCCTCTCCGGTCCTGTTCCGACCCCCCAACCCCGGACCCCAGTGTTACTCCTGTGGTGGGTTTGGACACATCGCTCGGATGTGCCCACAGAAGGAAGAGCCAATGGAGATAGGCCTAGTACGGAACTACCTGTGTCACCCTCCAGGGGACGCTCCCCCGCCGTTCCACTGTCCTGTTGCTGTGGATGGACAACGACTGATGGCCCTGGCTGACACAGGGTGCAGTCAGAGTGTAGTAAGACCCCAAGATCTGGCCCAACCCGTCCAGCACCCTACGGGAGTAGTGGCCATCCAATGTGTCCACGGGGACACCAAGCACTACCCTACCACACAAGTACGAATCCAGCATCAGAAGGATCCAGGAACCAACCTCACCGTAGGCCTCGTGCCTGCTCTCCCTGAACAAGCCATTCTGGGGAGTGATTATCCAGGATTACCCACGCTACTACAGGAGACCTCGGACTCTCTAGCCCAATGGTGGAAGGATGCGCCTTATCTTGGCCAGTCTCCCCCGGAGTCCACACCTAAGCCACATAAACCCAAAAGTCAGCGGAGAAAAGAAAAGAAAGAGTACGTCGGCGCATATCCTGTGGTACCCGAAGAACATCCCTGGCAGACTGATAGAGAGTTCAGGGCGGCGCAACAGGAGGATCCCCTCCTACAGGAAGCGTGGGGAAGGGCCCTTGAGCACGAAGACCCCTTACAAGTAGGTCCCTACTTTTTCAAAAGAAACGGGTTGTTGTACCGGGGAGGGGGTACTCCCCATCATGCACAATTACTTGTCCCAGGCCCCTTCCAGGACAAAGTCCTCTTCCTCGCTCACAGCCACCTCCTAGGGGGCCACTTTGGGGATGAGAAAACCAGCCAAGCTGTTCTGGAGAAATTCTATTGGCCGGGTGTACACCAGATGATCAAAACCTACTGTAGAGAATGCGTGGTCTGTCAGAAAAATAGTCGTTACCGACCCCCCAGAGTCCCTTTACAACCCCTGCCTCTCATCGACGTCCCGTTCAGTAGGATAGGAATGGACATCATAGGCCCCCTCCTTCCTTCCCGCAGCGGGTGTCGTTATGCCTTAGTCATAGTCGACTACGCCACCCGCTTCCCTGAAGCCATACCCCTGCGCCAACCCACCACCCAGGCGATAGCAAAAGCCCTGATCACCCTGTTCTCTCGGGTAGGGTTTCCCAGAGAGATCCTGACAGATCAGGGTACCCCTTTTGTATCAGCCCTTATGAAACGGGTCTGTGCTGAGCTGGGGATCAAACAAATCCGTACCTCCGCCTACCATCCGCAAACGGACGGTTTGGTGGAACGGTACAATGCCACCCTCAAACAGACTCTCAAAAAGCTCTTGGGTCTGGAAGCCAAAAGATGGGAGGATATGTTGCCCCTGGCTCTGTTCGCCATACGCTGTAAAACGCAGAGCAGCACAGGCTTCTCCCCTTACGAGTTGCTATATGGACGGCCTCCCCGCACCCTGCTGGACATGGCACAGGAGGCCTGGGAAGCAGAGCCCGATCGCACACGGCCGCTTCCGGAATATATGGATAACCTTAAGACCCACCTAGGCATGATACGGGACATTGTCCGACAGAACCTAGAAAGCGCCCGAACCAGCCAGAAGAAGCAATATGACAGGGGCACGCGTCCCAGGGTATTTGCTGTCAACGATTTAGTCCTTCTCATGATGCCCTCGTCCGACCAGAAACTCCTGGGTCAGTGGCAAGGCCCTTACACCATTCTCCAGCAGGTGACGCCGGTGACCTATGAGGTAGAACTGGACGCCACACGCGGCACTTCCCAGATATTTCACGTCAATCTGCTGAAAAAATGGGAAGGACCCCGGCCGGTGTTAACCGGAAGCAACCGATCCCTGCCCTTTTCTTTTGACCCTTGTGTAGACACCGAACTACCTCCTACTCTAGTCCAGGAACTCCGCAATGCCCTAGGACCCCTTCAGCGGGTTTTTTCCTCTTCCCCAGGTCGCACCACCATTACTGAGCATGCCATCGAAACCGAACCAGGAAGAGTGGTCCGGTTGCGACCCTATAGAGGACCCGAGGCCCGTCGGGAGGTTATAAGGCAGGAGATAGAGGACATGCAAAAGATGGGGATAATAGAGCCCTCAGTTAGCGACTGGAACTCCCCTATCGTCCTTGTCCCAAAACCCGACGGGTCGGTCCGCTTCTGCATAGACTTTCGGGAGGTCAACAAAATATCCTCATTCGATACCTATCCCTTGCCCCGGGTGGACGAAATGATAGAGAGGATAGGGAAGGCGCAATATATCTCCACCCTTGACCTCTGTAAGGGGTACTGGCAAATCCCCCTCAGGGAGCAAGACAAGAGAAAGACAGCCTTTTCTACCCCTGAGGGGTTATACCAGTTCCTAGTTATGCCCTTCGGTCTTCACGGGGCACCCGCCACCTTTCAGCGGGCGATGTACCATGTTCTAAGACCCCATGCACAGTACGCGGGAGCCTACCTAGACGATATCGTCATATTCAGCGACAACTGGCCACAACATGTGAAACATCTATGCAGTGTTGTTTCTTCCGTGGGCTCTTATGGATTCGCCATCAATCCCGCCAAAACCACTCTGGCCGCGAAGACTGTCAAATACCTAGGGTATCTACTGGGGGAGGGACTCATAAGACCTCAGGAGAGCAAAACCGTGGCTATCAGGTCCCTATCCTTTCCACAGACAAAAAAAGACCTGCGTGCCTTTTTAGGGCTTCTTGGTTATTATCGGCGGTTTGTGCCAAACTTCTCCCAGAGAGCCGCTGCCCTGACGGATCTCCTAAAGAAGACAAACCGATCCGACGAGTTGTTACGGAACCCCTCTCCCGAAGCCTGGCACGCGTTTACAGATCTAAAGAACGCCTTGACCTCAAGCCCTGTTCTAAAACCCCCTGACTTCTCCCTGCCCTTTATCCTTCAAACAGATGCTTCCGAACAGGGGCTGGGGGCAGTGTTGTCCCAGAAAGACTCCACAGGCAATGAAAGACCCATTCTCTACGCCAGTCGTAAACTGTTTCCCAGGGAAAAACACTATTCAGTGGTAGAAAAAGAAGCCCTAGCCATAAAATGGGCGATTGACAATCTACGCTACTACTTGGAGGGCAGGGACTTCGTCCTCTATATGGATCACGCTCCCCTGGAGTGGATGGCCCGGAACAAAGGTCAGAACGACCGGGTCCTCCGCTGGTTTTTATCCCTTCAGCCATTCCACTTCAAGACGCTACACCGGAAAGGGTCAGACCAGGGCAATGCCGATTTTCTGTCACGCTACCCTCATTCCCCATCCCGTACAAGAAGGACAGCTAGGGGAAGGGTATGTGAGGTGGCGGCCCCGCGACCCCCCCAGGAGCGCTGCACATCCCCGCACCTACCTCAATCATCTCCGCCACCGGGACTACAACAGCGCTCCCCCTGTCATGGGGCGAGGACAGAACTCGGCATTCCGGCCATAACACACGGGACTCCGCCCTTCTTTCTTCCACAGGGACCAACCAGAACCACGGGACCTGAGGAAGTATATCCCGCCGACCCAGGAAGTCCCGCCCCGGAGGCAGAGTCAGCACAGGATAAAAGCGGGATCCGAGCAGAACACCCCGTCGGAGTTTTGTGGCAGGAGATTCAGACCGGAGCTGGAGTAGGAGAGCAGACGGGTGACGAAGAGGTGTGGACCGAAGAGTGGTGGAGCCCACAGGAGGTGGCTGAAGAGCGGCCGTAACTCACTTGGAGAGTTACGGCGGACCGGGTGAGTGTCTTCAGCCTTCCTTACCCCAACTCCTTAGGAGTCCTAGTAACACCCTGTAAATATACCCTTCTCTTTAGCAGCACGTCCCCTGCACTGTAACATATCTTGTATAGCACTCGCACTGTTTGTAGTGGCCCCGCCTGTCCCTGTTCCCACACCTCCCTTCCCGACACCCTTTCTACAACCCCCTTGTGTTCCGGCCTCCCTCCTCCCTCCTTTCCTCACGGTCTCTTTTCTCTTCCCGCCCCCTCACGACCCGGGTGACGGTGTTCGGTTTAACTTGGGAACATAAGGAGGAGACTAACGGTCCTGTGTTTCTTTCTCTTACTGCCCTCCGTGGATCTCCTCTGCATCGGAGCTGACGTCGGAGAATCCCCGCCCCAGGACTGCGCCCAGGACCCGGAGCAGACGGCGAACCCGGACCTCTCCTTGTTTTCCTTTCTTGTGTTTGGGACACTGATTCTGGCTCACTGTATAAAAATAAACCTACAGTATAGCACACTACCTACGGCCTCCTCGCCTGCTTTTCCGGCCCGCAGATAGCCCAGCCCGACATTCAGTTTTTTCCCCATTAAGTTTTAACTGGGATTGATTCATCCAGCTGGTTATCTGACCCAGACACGAGTACAGATCAGTGACCACATTGTTCTGTTGGCTGAGAGACACAACGAGCTGAGTGTCATCAGCGTATGTCAGTTATTTAATCCCATAAGGGGTTACAATTTTCTCCAGTGGGGACATGTATACGTTGAAAAGCGTAGGGCTCAATGATGAGCCCTGCGGCACTCCGCAACGTATTGGGGTAACCTCAAAAATGTAATTGCCTTCCGCCACCTGATATGATCGGCTGTGCAGAAAGGATTTAAGCAATGCAAGTGCCGATCCAGAGATTCCCACATCCTTAAGCCGTTGGACCAGCGTACTATGGTTCACGGTGTCGAAGGTCGCGCTCAGGTCAAGGAGGACCACTGCCACTGATCCTACTGCATCGATGATCTTCCTGGCCTCTTCAACAACCACGACCATAGCCGTCTCAGTACCCTGGCCCGGCCTGAAACTTGTTTGAGAAGGTTTCAGTAGTCCCCTCGATTCGAGGTAGTTGGACAACTGACCATTGATGAATTTTTCTGTCACCTGGCTGGTGCTTGGGAGAAGAGAAATTGGTCTCTAATTATTGAAGTCCATCGGATCGAGGTTCGGTTTCTTCAATAAGGCCTTCACCACCTCCTTCTTCCAATTTGGTGGGACAATACCCTGTGCCAAGGATTAATTAATCACCTTCATCAGAGGCACAAGGATAGTGGGGGCCACCAATTTTAGGGCCTTCATCGGGGCCGGGTCCTGCGGGGAGCCGCTCTTTATTGACTGGAAGATGGGTGCCAACGTATCCTCCGTGAAAGGGACAAACATCTCCAGTCCTTTCCCCAGGGCCTGCGTATACGGTAGAGCAGTGTCAGAAGAATCGCTAGGGATGCAAGGTGGAAGCTGTTTCACGATGTTTTGGATCTTCTGATTGAAGAATTTTGCTAGCTCATTGCAGCGGTGATCCGAGGGGTCCACAAGGTGGAGAGGCTCGGGGTTTTTGAGGAGTGACCTTACTATTTGGTATGTTTCTCTAGCGGAGTTGGCGGCTGTGTTTATTTTTTCCTCAAAGAAGACTACTTTTGCCACTTTCAGGGCTTTTTTGTAGTTTGAGATTGCCAGTTTGTACATCGTCTTACTAACAGGGTCGTAGTCCTTCCTCCAGGATCTTTCCGCCTTTTTACAGAGTGTTTTGTATTCACTGACTTCTTCAGTAAACCAGGGTAAGGTGTTTTTTTCCCTGGTTTTTAGGGAGTTTCTTTTGGTAGAGTTGTATTCAGGGAGGATTCTATCCATGAGGAGAACAAAGTGTCAGCCTCTATGGGATCCGTTTTCATGGTAGGCATCGTATCCTCTAGAGTCTGCTTCCATTTTTCCGACTCAAGTTTGGCCCAAGGGCGTGTTGGCTTCCCGCTTATCCGTCTAGGAGGGGGGATCGTAGGGATCAACCAACTAAACGGAATAAGCCGATGGTCAGACCATGGTATCGGGACGGGGGGTGCCACTATCAGGTCCACAATGTTAGAGAAAAGTGGGTCAAGCAAGTGTCCCAGTTTGTGTGTGGGGAGATCACTCCCTAGGAATAGCTGGTGCGCCTCTAAGTCCAGTAGAAGTTCAGAAGCTAGGGTGTCTCCACTCTTCTTAAAATGTATGTTTAAGTCTCCTAATATCATGAAGTTAGAGAGTGTGCCTGCCAAGGTTATTGAGGTTTCCACTAGAGAGCTACAAAATTGTCCCATTGTTCCCGGGGGGCGATAAATGAGAATCCCCGAAAGGGATTTACAAGGGTAGATTTGGATTTAGAATTGCACGTTTTCACAGTCCAGGAGGGGACTGCCATGCAACCGGCAGCTAAGATTATCCCTGTGGATTATCGCAATTCCTCCTCCTCTTCCTTTGGCTCGGTCCAAATTCTTTATCAGATAGCCCGGGGGCAATCCCTGGACTACATCCGACACAGAGTCCGATGCTAGCCAGGTTTCTGTAAGAAATATTATCTCCATTTTTCAATCTTCTAAGAGCATGTACACTTCGTGGGCCTGTCCGGGCAAGGAGCGGCAGTTTAATAGGGCCATGTTAAGGTGATATATAATGATTCCACGTCCAAAGATACGAGTACATCTGTTTCTTGGATAAACTCTACTTCAGTCAGTAATCTCAGCACGTCTTTAGTATCCTGTAAAAAGGTCGGCATTTCCTTTACTATTGGTCTGGGAAAGTAGTTTACAAATGTAGATAAAGGTTCCAACAGTGACCCAATCCCAGATATCATCGGGCGCCCTACTGGTGGTCTAGTGGGTTTGTGGACCTTCGGCAAGACATAAAAATAAGGCATTACAGGATGTTTTGTCTGCAAAAAGATCGCCTCTTGTGCCGTGATCCAACCTTCACATAATTCTTCCTCGACCATAATAGAGATGTTATTCTTAATCCTTTCAGTGGGATCTTCTTTCAAAAGGCGATAAGCAATTCTATCGCCCAATTGTCTCAGACATTTAGTTCGGTAGGTGTCTGTATCCAAAATGACTATCGCGCCACCTTTGTCTGCCGGTTTGATTGTAATTTGGGCATCAGACATAAGGCTACGCAGTGCCATTTGTTCATTCTTAGGAATTCCACAAATCGCGGTGTGCGCGTACTGCAACATATTTTTGGGGGGGCCTTGGGGGGTCCTTGTGGGACCCCCTGAGCAGGCCTAGGGGGTCAGGGTGCTTCTACCCTGCCCCCTTTTTGAGTTCTACACGTTTGTTTTTCAGCTTTTTTGTGCCTCAGTCTACCGAGGCACAAGATGGCTGCCAACAATTTCTGTTTTGGAGTGTTGACAGACAGTGGCAGCCAATCAGCACGAGCTGCATGCTCATTGGGTTTCAACACTTCAAACCAGGAAGTGTTGGCAGCCATCTCGTGCTCGGTAGACCGAGGCAAAAGAAATCAGAAAAACAAATGTGAAGAACACAAAAAGGGGGCAGGGTAGAAACACCCTGACCCCCTAGGCCTTCCCAGGTGGTCCCACAAGGACCCCCCAGGCCCCAATTTCTTTTTTAAAACCCTGTCTGTTTTTTTTCAAATTACCCCCCGGGGGGACCAAATCGTGGGGGCATAGTGAAAAAGAAGTGTGGGGGTGCCCCAATCCCCCCCCCCACACTGCCCCGGGGACCGCTGTCCCCCGGGGCAAAGCAACACAGCCCCCTGGCGCATACTGGAGGCTTCTGTTGGGCTAGTTGGCCCTCAGGGACCCCCAGTATGCAAGGGGAATTAGTTCCCCCTCTGCAAACGCGCCAGGGGGCTGTGTTGTAGCGAGGTGTAAAAAGGGGCATAGCCTCATTACACCTCTCTGCAATGCAGCCCGCTGGCGCATACTGGAGGTTCCAGGTGGGCTAGTTGGCCCCCAGGGACCCCCAGTATGCAAGGGGAATTAGTTCCCCCTCTGCAAACGTGCCCGGGGGCTGCGTTGCAGAGAGGTGTAAAGAAGGGTGTGGCCTCATTACACCTCTCTGCAATGCAGCCCCCTGGCACATACTGGAGGTTCCAGGTGGGCTAGTTGGCCCCCAGGGACCCTCAGTATGCAAGGGGAATTAGTTTCCCTTCTGCAAACGCGCCAGGGGGCTGCGTTGCAGAGAGGTGTAAAAAAGGGGCATAGCCTCATTACACGTCTATGCAATGCAGCCCTCTGGCGCATACTGGAGGTTCCAGGTGGACTAGTTGGCCCACAGGGACCCCCAGTATGCAAGGGGAATTAATTCCCCCTCTGTAAACGCGCCAGGGGGCTGCATTGCAGAGAGGTGTAGAAAGGGGCATAGCCTCATTACACCTCTCTGCAATGCAGCCCCCTGGCGCATACTGGAGGTTCCAGGTGGGCTAGTTTGCCCCCAGGGACCCCTAGTATGCAAGGGGAATTAGTTCCCCCTCTGCAAATAGGCCCAGGGGCTGCGCTGCAGAGAGGTGTAAAAAGGGAGTGGCCTCATTACATCTCTCTGCAATGCAGCCCCCTGGGGAATACTGGAGGTTCCTGGTGGGCTAGTTGGCCCCCAGGGACCCCCAGTATGCATGGGGAATTAGTTCCCCCCCTGCAAACGCGCCAGGGGGCTACGTTGCAGAGAGGTGTAAAAAGGGGCATAACCTCATTACACCTCTCCGCAATGCAGCCCCCTGGCGCATACTGGAGGTTCCAGGTGGGCTAGTTGGCCCACAGGGACCCCCAGTATGCAAGGGGAATTAGTTCCCCCTCTGAAAACACTCCAGGGGGCTGCGTTGCAGAGAGGTGTAAAAATGGGCATAGCCTCATTACACCTCTCTGCAATGCAGCCCCCTGGTGCATACTGGAGGTTCCAGGTGGGCTAGTTGGCCCCAGGGATCCCTAGTATGCAAGGGGAATTAGTTCCCCCTCTGAAAACGCGCCTGGGGGCTGCACTGCAGAGAGGTTTAAAAAAGGGTGTGGCCTCATTACACCTCTCTGCAATGCAGCCCCCTGGTGCATACACTCACTCATGAGGCCCTGGTTCAGATCATGCTTGGACTGGTCATGTCCCGTATTGACTACGGAAATGCACTTTACGTGGGGATTACTCTCTATCAATCCCGCCAGCTCCAGCTGATCCAGAACCAAGCGGCCAGGCTGGTTTTTCGTCAGCCCAGGACAAGCTCAGCGAAGTCCCTTCTGAGGAGCTTGCACTGGCTCCCTGTGATCCAGCGCTGTCTCTTCAAGTTGGGTTGCCTTACTCACCAAGCCCTGGCTCAACAAGGCCCAGCCTTCATCTTTAGTCGTCTCGATCGATACATTCCATCTCGAGTCCTTCGCTCTTCGAGCTCTAACCTTTTATCGTCATGCCCGTTTAAGCGGAAAAGATTGGGTGGACTGAGATTCTCTTTTCAAGCTCCTCTCTTCTGGAATTCTTTGTCTCCTGATCTTCGTCTTATTCCCTCTTATCTCAACTTTAGAAAGGCTCTAAAAACTTGGTTATTTTCCCAAGCTTTTGATTAGTTGTTTTTCAGCTCCTTCTTCCCAACTTTAGAGAGCCCTGTATAACTTGCTCAGCTTCCCGGAGCCCTCTATTAGTTGGTTTCCTGTTTCCTGTTTGTACTACTAATGAACAGCTGCCCCACTGCCATTCAAAGCGCCAAGAAGCCGTTGGTGTACGTGCGCTTAATACATTTCTTTTTTCATTTCATTTCATTTCATACTGGAGGTTCCCGGTGGGTTAGTTGGACCCCAGGGACCCCCAGTATGCAAGGGGAATTAGTTCCCCCTCTGCAAACGCTCCAGGGGGCTGCGTTGCAGAGAGGTGTAGAAACATTTTTTTTCAATTTATATTAAATATATGTAATGTAATTTAAAAAATAAAATATATAAAAATAAATAATTTAAAATAATGTAGTAAATCAGTATAAAAAAAATATAACAATTAATACATTTAAAGATTATCATTTACAAAACCAGTGAAATTCACTGAAAAAACCATAGGTTCCAGCCATGTTATAGTTAGGAATTACCATTTAAAAAAACTTTGAAATTCACTGAAAAAGCCATAGGTTTCAGCCACGTTATAGTTAGGAATTAGCATTTAAAAAACCTTGCAAATTCACTGAAAAAACCATAGGTTTCAGGCCTGATATAGTTAGGAATTAGCATTTAAAAAACCTTTGAAATTCACAGAAAAACTGTAGATTTTAGGGGTGTTATAGTTAGCTGGACATTTCACTCATACAAAACCATTGAAATTCCTCCGATATAGTTAGTTGTACTAACTATATCTCTTGTGCCCGCAATCCACTGCTGATGATGTCACATATTACATCATTCATGACATGGTCAGTGACATCACTGATGACATCTCAAATGACATCACTGATGACATCATCCATGTGACGATACACCTCATCATACACTAGTATAACCTTTCGTCACTCACTGTAAAATACAGAGTGCCATATTTAAATCCATTGACACACCGATACAAGTTTCTAAAAATCCACTCAGTGATTCCTAGATCTATACACACATCTAATCACTTACCTACAGAATCACTCATACATGCAGTCAATGATCAATAGAACACTATCAAATATACTTATACACCTATATCGACATTACACGCCAGCACACATCCTATTCACTTATAAAGTCATCCTATTCACTTATGCAAACAATGGATCATACTTACATTTACTTAGCTAGACACTTATACGAACACCACTTTATTCATATAGATAGTAAACTATACTTAGTGTGTTATAACATCACTATTACAAGTATACAGTTATCTATACAGTCATGCATACAATCAATGAGTCTTATGTATACTTATTTATAAACAACAACTGACATATACATTGCCTTTTATTTTTCTACTTTGTTCGACATGTACCATTAAGAGAGATATTTGCTCATCACCACACCCATATTCACTCACCCAAACAACTGTTATAACATGTAGTCTTAACGTCATATACCTACTAAATAAACTATTCACACATCTTTGGGTAGTCACACACCTCCCACCAAACCACACACACATTCACTCTCCCATACAAATACTCAGTTAACTAATCAATAACTATATAGACTTTCAAATAGCTAGTAACCAACTGGAGAAGTAGTTTTTACAACAACTGACAAAGTGATACAGATGTTCACACAGTTTAGTCACTATCCAATATATTTAGAGAGACACTTTAAATTAGTCAAGTAAACAGTCATTCACACTGCTACTAAATCCTCCATCCAGATATTTATATTTATATATCCACTCATTCTTCAATGCAAATTGCTATACATATAATACATATTTAATAACAAAGCAAACCACATTCACTGGATGATGTCATCAGTGATGTCATTTGAGATGTCATCAGTGATGTCACAGACCATGTCATGAATGATGTAATATGTGACATCATCAGCAGTGGATTGCGGGCGCGCGAGATATAGTTAGTACAACTAACTATGTCGGAGGAATTTCAATGGTTTTGTATGAGTGAAATGTCCGGCTAACTATAACACCCCTAAAATCTACAGTTTTTTCAGTGAATTTCTAAGGTTTTTTAAATGCTAATTCCTAACTATATCAGGCCTGAAATCTATGGTATTTCCCGTGAATATATATATATATATATATATATATATATATATATATATATATATATATATATATTACGCTCAAAATCCTCCCGCATCGGCAGTCGCCAGTAAGTATATATAGTTAGGACCTAGTTACCATAGGAAATTCCTAACATTCTATTGGGAATAACTTTGGCGCTGATTGAGGGATCTGCCTGTAATTCTTCTTAAATCTGCCTCGCTGCGCTCCGCTTCTTCCCTGAAAGTTTCGGGGGGATTCGTCAAGCGGGGGCCGAGAAAAAAAGGGGGTCCCAAAACATGTTTTCCCCATGTTAATTTCCATAGGGACATTCTGACAAGGCTACAGCTCGAATGGCTGAACGGAATTACACCAGATTTGGCAAAATGGTAGGGACTGGTATGCAACAGTGCCTTTTGTAGGTTTGGTGTAAATCCCTCCAGTAGTTTATGAGAAAATTGAATGTGAAATTGAGTCCAATGCAATTTTCCATAGGACCTTTAGACACAGCTACAGCCCGAACGGCTGAATGGAACTACTGCAAAGTTGGCAAAATGATAGAGCCTGGTATGCAGAAGTGCCTTTGGTATATTTGGTGAAAATCTCTTCAGTAATTGTTGAGAAAATCGACTTTTTTCAAATTATATATCTATAGGCGGGACACGGTGCGCTCACGGGCTTGCACCGTCCTTGCACTGTCCTTGCACGTGCGCGGACCTTAGCGTGTGCGCGCGGAATTCTGATTGGCTGCTGGACGTCTGCCAACAGTCCAGTCAGTCGAAATGAGGAAGTGTTGTCCGCCATCTTGTTTTTGTGGCAGATGATAGTGGTTGTAAACAGAAGTGTAATAGTTGACAAGTAGGCAGGGTAGAGATTCAGGAGCCCCCTAGGTTGTGTCATGGGGTCTGTAAAGGACCCCGATGGTTGACATTTAAAAAAAAAAAAAAAATCTTTAAATTGCGGGGTCCGCGCACCGTGCGCGGACTACGGCTGAAAAAGACAAAAAAGAAATACATTAAAATAATCGTAGGTAGGTAGGTGTTTTGTGGAGAGTTAATATGGTAATTGGTAGAGAGCATTGGGGGTAGGTTGAAGATTATGTGAGTTTGAATGTGTTGATAATTTGAACCAATTAAAATGTTACTTTGGTTTTGATTTGGTGTGTTATGAAATGTGATTGGCTGGGTATTTGAATACGTATGAAAAATGAGAGGGAAACACAGCCATTTTGAGATTTTAGTGTTTGAGGTATACTTCTGAGGTGTGAGATTGAGACAGAATTTACTGTATAACAGTTTTCTAGAAGGTGAGTTGTTAATGTGTAAGGAGAACTCTGTTGTTCACTTTAAGTTAATAGGAAAGATGTTTTCTGTTAGTTATTTAATGTTTTTCTGTTATACTTATGGATTGAGTAGGGCAACATCAGATGCACTGCTTTATATTTCTAATTCTTGCTTGATACTATACACTGTCCAGGGAAACACTGCCATTTTGTGACTATAGTGTCTGAGGTACTTTTGTGTGGAATTTTTGGTGTTCAATTTCTGGTGTGAGATTTACACAGTAGTAACTCTTCTTCTAGAATTTAATAGTTTTTCTCTGCCCTATCTCACTCTTACCCTGCAACATCTCACAGTCTTTCTCTTACTTTTAATAGTACACTAACATCAATAATGGTTAAAAATGAAGAGTCATTTGACATCCTTATAGACATTTTTGTGACTGTTATTGAGGATGTTCCTGTTGATGAGAGTAATCCTGAAGGAGAGCTTTATGATGGAGGAGATGGCATGGACAATTTCTATGATGAATCCTTGGATTCGGATTTAATGGAAGCTTTGGAGTTCATTGAGTTTGAGGATTCTTTTTGGGAGATTTTCAATATTGACATTGCTGATGATGCAATCTTAGACAATCATTTAAATTTTGGAAAATCCCAAAAATAAATTTAAATTTAGTAAATAAATATTGTATGAGAATTTATACTTAACTAAATGTAATTTATGAGGTAGTACCAAACTGATAATTTTTTGTGTTACATAGTAAGTTTACTCATAAATACTTCCCTTCTCCCCCAAAATTTTCTTAAATGTGTATTTGACATCTCTTCTTCATGTCCTGCATCCTTTCTCTCACTGTCTGTCTCTGATGCAGAAGATTGCAACATAAGTAAGTTTAAAGAACAGCAAGTGTGTCTCACCAGAGCAGGAAATCATGCAGTAAGCGATATTTCTCTTTCTTTTAATAGTACACTAACATTAAATGATGAATGAAAATGAGGAGCCTACCAACATCTTCTTTGAAATAACAGCAACGTTTATTGAGGCAACTTATTCTGTGGTGTATATTGATCCTATAGATGAAACAAATCATGGAGAACATGAAGGAGATACCCTGGCAGATTTTTTTGATGAAACACTAGATATGGAATTAATGGAATGTGTAGACGTTGTTGAGTTTGGCGAATCATTTTCAGACACTTTGATGGATGAAATTTCTGATGAAGAAATGCTACAAGTTCTTTTAGATTTTGAAAATTCTGATAAATAAATTTTAATTTAGTAAAGAAAAATTGTTTTGAAAATTATACTCATTTAAATGTAATTTATGAGGTAGTAGCAAAGTGATACAATTTTGTGTGCTTCATGTCCTGTATCCTTTCTGTCACTGACTGTCTCTAATGCACTAGTTTACAACATAAGTAAGTATATAGAACAGCAAGTGTGTTTCACCAGAGTAGGAAATCATGACCCCCTACGCCAATTCTGACCACACATTGAGAAAGGAAGGAGTCATGTGAACAAATCTGTTTCTGCTTTCCTGAAAGACTACAGTATGGTTTCAATATACCACAATAACTTGCATTACAACATACAGGTATCTACAGAGGAGACGATGTCCATTTCCATTTAGTTTTATTTTATTTAAAAAAAATTCCAATAGGTCCGCGTGAGTACTCAGTAAATGCACGGTGCGCAAACACTATCGCCGCCATTTTGTGGTTTCAGAAGAGAGTGAAAAATATAACTTTAAAACGTGGGAAGGGGTAGGGTAGAGTGTCCCTGACCCCTTATGCCTTCTCAGGGGGTTGTTCAAGGACTCCTAAGGTTAAAAATAATGTTTTTTTTAAAAAAATAACAGAAAACACGATAGGTCCGCGTACGGGGAGTGCTCGGTGCGCGGACCTCGTTAAAAATTAATACAAAAAATAAAGTTAAAAATTATATTTGAGTGTTTACATGTTAGTTGGCTCTAAAAAGAGCCGTTGTGTTCATTGTGTTTTTTTTGGTACCTGCAAGTAAGTACCAATGCAGAGTCTGATGTTACAGATATAGACTCTGTTCCCTTCATCAGTGAAATGTACACCATCTGTCCTATAGATGCCTTGCATGTTGTAACGCAAGTTGTTGTGGTATATACAACTCATTCCATAGTCTCTCATGTATGCAGAAATAGATTTATTTACATGTTTCCTTGCTTTCTCAATCTGTGGACAAAATTGATTGGACCAATTCCATTTTTGCCTTTGGCATATATTGGAATAGACAAAGGCAGTTTGAGGAAAAAGTGACATCAATTGTCCAAAGATGTCCTTCAATAGCATTTCCAGACCAACCCCAGTCAAAGTGCATAAGTCATTTCCACCACAGTGCACAATTATGAGGTCAGGATGTGGGAGATGCATGAAGGATTTCACCAATGGTATCAATTGGTGACATCTCAATCCTCTTTGGCCAATCCATAAAATATCCACATTTGGTAAATCAAGGTTTAAAATTCCTCTGTTTGTTGCATACCTTTTAGAACAGAATACAAAACTGTGTCCTACAAACCATACTGAAGGCATCTTCAAGGCAGGTCTGGTTGTACTCAGATGAGGGCTGTTAATGAAATGGCAGTTGGAAAGCTTGCAGTTTAGAAAAAAAAGAGGAGGACATTCACTGCACTTGAAGTTTAAGAAATGATTGGTGCTTTCTGAAAATGGAAAAGCGCATATTATGGTGCATAGTTTTGTTTTTTAAAAGAAGCAATTCTATTGATTCAGAAAAGGTCATTGAAAGGAACATTGCACATGATTAGCTGTTATTTTGAAAGCTCTAAAAACCTTTCTGGATTCATTTGCAACATAGTATAATGAACTTTTAAACTCTGTTCTTCCTTAGGTGGGAGTTACCATGGTGACAGGTTGAATGAGCACTAGGGGGATGGGTGAATATTATGTGAGTTTGAAAGTGTGGGAATGAAGAACCAATTGAAATGTTAGTTTAGTTTTGAAATAGTGTGGGAAGAGATTTCATTGGTTAAGACCTGAAATATGTGTGAACAATGAGTGGGAAAGTGTGCCATTTCTGATTTCAGTGTCTGAGGTGCATTTCAGAGATTCTGCTTAAGAAAATCTGCTGTGTGTTTGACACTGTTCTATATTTTCAAAAGCGATTTTAAAGGTGAGTAATATAGAGAGAGTGCTGTTTGCAGTATTGGGAAGCATAACAAGCATATTGGGCTTCATTCCTGTTGTATTTTGAAAATGAGTCAGGTTTCTGCATTGTAGTGTAGTGTTCATTTAAATGGGTTGTGCTCTGTGTGTAAAATGATTTACCATGCTAAATGTTTTTTGATAACATGTGTGGCTTAAAGATTTTTGACAAGGATCACAGTGAGTGTCTGTGTGAATTAAGGAATTATATTTTTACCTTTTTCCATAATGTTAGCTGTGTGTGCTTACAGTTTGTATTTTTTAGTTTATAAGGTAGACTTCTTTTTAAATTGTTTTTATGCTTGGATTTAATGCTGGTATAGAGATAGTGTAATGGTTTCATTGGACTTGTAAATATGCTCCTTTTTTAGAAGCGCCTTGTGCAACCTTTAACATGGGTGGAAGCAGTGAATGTATGGAGAGGGATAGGAATAGCAGATAGAAAACCATATGAAATGGTGTGGGAGATGCATAAAGGATTTCACTAATGGCATCAATTGAGACGGAATATAAGATAAAGAGGGGCAAATTTACAAGCCCCTTGTGCATTGTTTGACATGGGTGCAAGCAGAAAATGCATGCAGAGTAATAAAATTGGCACACAGACAAGAATATGAAATGCCGTGAGAGATGCTTAAAGGGTTTTTCTAATGGCATAAATTGAGATAGAATATACAAAAAAAGAGAGGCATATTTACAAGCCCCTTGCGCAATGTTTGACATTAATGCTGGTATAGAGATAGTGTAATGGTTTCATTGGCATATTTACAAGCCCCTTGCGCAATGTTTAACATTAATGCTGGTATAGAGATAGTGTAATGGTTTCATTAGCATATTTACAAGCCCCTTGCACAATGTTTACCATTAATGGTGGTATAGAGATAGTGTAATGGTTTCATTGGCATATTTACAAGCCCCTTGCGCAATGTTTGACATTAATGCTGGTATAGAGATAGTGTAATGGTTTCATTGGCATATTTACAAGCCCCTTGCGCAGTGTTAGACATTAATGCTGGTATAGAGATGGTGTAATGGTTTCATTGTCATATTTACAAGCCCCTTGCGCAATGTTTGACATTAATGCTGGTATAGAGATAGTGTAATGGTTTCATTGTCATATTTACAAGCCCCTTGCGCAATGTTTGACATTAATGCTGGTATAGAGATAGTGTAATGGTTTCATTGGCATGTTTACAAGCCCCTTGCGCAATGTTTGACATTAATGCTGGTATAGAGATAGTGTAATGGTTTAATTGGCATATTTACAAGCCCATTTCGCAATGTTTGACATTAATGCTGGTATAGAGATAGTGTAATGGTTTCATTGGCATATTTACAAGCCCCTTGCGCAATGTTTGACATTAATGCTGGTATAGAGATAGTGTTTTGGTTTCATTGGCATATTTACACGCCCCTTGCACAATGATTGACATTAATGCTGGTATAGAGATAGTGTAATGGTTTCATTGGCATATTTACAAGCCCCTTGCGCAATGTTTAACATTAATGCTTTTATAGAGATAGTGTAATGGTTTCATTGGCATATTTACAAGCCCCTTGTGCATTTTTTAACATAAGTGCTGGTATAGAGATAGTGTAATGGTGTCATTGGCATATTTACAATGTTTGACATGGGTGCCAGCAGAAAATGCATGCAGAGTAATAAAATTGGCACACAGACAAGAATATGAAATGCTTTGAGAGATCCGTAAAGGATTTTACTAATGGCATAAATTGAGATGGAATATACAAAAAATAGAGGCATATTTACAAGCCCCTTGCGCAATGTTTGACATGGGTGCAAGCAGAAAATGCATGCAAAGTAATAAAATTGGCACACAGACAAGAATATGAAATGCTTTGAGAGATCCGCAAAGGATTTTACTAATGGCATAAATTGAGATAGAATATACAAAAAAGAGAGGCATATTTACAAGCCCCTTGCGCAATGTTTGACATGGGTGCAAGCAGAAAATGCATGCAGAGTAATAAATTGGCACACAGACAAGAATATGAAATGCCGTGAGAGATGCGTGAAGGGTTTTACTAATGGTATAAATTGAGATAGAATATACAAAAAAGAGAGGCATATCTACAAGCTCCTTGCGCAATGTTTAACATTAATGCTGGTATGGAGATAGTGTAATGGTTTCATTGGCATATTTACAAGCCCCTTGCGCAATGTTTAACATTAATGCTGGTATAGAGATAGTGTAATGCCAATTTTATTACTCTGTATGCATTTTCTGCTTGCATCCATGTTAAACATTGTGCAAGGGGCTTCTAAATATGCCCCTCTTTTTGTATATTGTATCTCAATTGATGCCATTAGTAAAATCCTTTACGCATCTCTCACAGCATTTCTTATTGTTTTCTATCTGCTATTCCTATCCCTCTGCATACATTTACTGCTTGCATCCATGTTAAAGGTAGCGCAAAGCACTTGTAAAAAAGGAGCATATTTACAAGCCCAATGAAACCATTAGCACTATCTCTATACCAGCATCGAATTCAAGCATGACAAACACTTTAAAAAGAAGTCTACCGTATAAGGTTAAAGATACAAACTGTAAGCACTCACAGCTAACATTAAGGAAAAAGATGAAAATATAATTCCTTAATTCACATACACACTCAGTGTGATGCTTGTCAAAAATCTTAAAGCCAGTCATTTCAGCAAAAAACATTTAGCATGGTAAATCGTTTTAGGCACAGAGAGTGAGATGACACATACACACAAACAGACAGATGGTGTAGGTTGAGATGACACACACATACAAACAGAGAGATGGTGGAAGGAGAGAGTGAGATGAGGCATGCAAAGAGGGAGATAGTGCAGGCAGAGAGTGATATGAGACACCCAAAGAGAGATGTGAACTAGTGTTTATAATGTTTAGTTAATGTAATTTCTATGTGCTATGTTAGTAGTGGTCTATATTATGTCACATTTTTCTTTTCAACAGATTGTAAATATCTACAGAGTCATAATAGATTATGCCTACAAAAGACCGCCAAAAAAGACTTCATAAGAAAGCTTTATCGACCAAGAGGACTCAATTAGAAGATTCATGCAAAGGACAATCTTCAGAGAAAAGAAAAAATGCTCCTGGTAAGCAAACCAAGGATTTTTTAAGGAAATTGTTAAAATGCAGAAAAAGTCAAGAAAGTGTTTCTACGAAAAACCCCAAAGTGTAATTAGAAAGAAAAAGCGAAGGTCACCAAAAAATGGTATAATGGTACAAGGAGCTCATAGTGTGTCTGGTAATCGTAGGACAAATCAGTTTATTGACATTCGTAGACGAATGTTTCGTAACAGAGTAGTTTTGAATTTATTAAAAAATCTTAAGAAATATAATAGGAAAACACCTTTTTTCAAGAAAAAGAAAGGAATAGAAAAGTTTGTTGATCAGGCTTTTGAAGTGAAGAGAAAGCTCTATATTTTAGTAATCAATAGAGTTCGTACACTAGATAAGGCAATCAATGATTTGAAATCAAAATGTAAGTGGAAAAGAGTAATCAATCGAACTAATTTTTGTGATGTTTTTTCGGGAGAATGGAAGCATAGTTCAAGTAGTAAGCCATTTTTTAATGAAGAGAGTTACTTTCAAGGTAATGTTTTGGTGCATGCAGTTGTCACCAGTGGTCGAGCATATGAGGTGAAGGATGGTTGTCCAGTTGAAAAAGAAAAAATTGTGCCTAGAAATTCAGATGAGGTGTTAGCTGATGAAGTTTTAGGGAGACGTGCTAAGGCTCCGATGTATACTTGGAATTGTAGTAGTATTTGTAGTGTGCGACAGGATTCTATTAATTTGTTTTGCAATTTCTTACGTACATATAGTAAGAAAAGTCTAAAACAAAAGTTTAAGATGTTACAAGACTTACAGCCTGATTCATGAAGCTAAATTGCACTCGCAAAGGGCAAGATTCTCAGAATCTTGCCTTTTGCGAGTGCAATTTTGGCATTTGGGATTCACAATCCCAAATGCAAAAATCGCTAATGAAGAATTAGCTAATATGCGAGAATTAGCATTTAAGGAATCTCTATTAGAGATTCCTTAAATGCTATTCATGACACTTTCAAAAATTGTGATTTTGCAAATTTGGGCCGCTATTTACCGAGAGGTCAGACCTCTCGGTAAATAGCAAAAACTTAGAAAAATGCTTTTAAAAGCATTTTTCTAAGTTGCATGTTGCACACACACATGTCCTTTGGACATGTGTGTGCGCAACACCTGTTCAAATGTGCATTTTAGGGGTGCTACAGGGTGTCCTTTGGACACCCCTGGCACCCTTAAAATCGCTATCTTATTTGCGAGTAGTAAATTGCTACTCGCAAATAAGGGATACTCCCCATTCATTCCTATGGGCCTTTTGGCCCATAGGAATGAATGGGGAGTTATTCCTTTTTTTGCGAGTAGCAATTTTCTACTCGCAAATAGAGAACATGTAGGAATCGCTATTTATTTAGCAATTCCTACATGAATACCGTTTTGCGTGTCCTCAATAGTGAGTCGCTATGATTCGCTATTAGGGCCACGCAAAACGGCCCGTACATGAATCAGGCTGTTAGATCCTTGCAGAGTGATGGAAAAAACAGGTTTGCATGGTCACTGTCTTGTCTTTCTAGAAAAGTATGTCAGAGTACATTTCACCATTTTAGGATGTTAGAAGTGCATCAAACTAAAGTGAGGAAAATATTGAGAAGGTTGTATTATGCCAAAAGTCCAGCACTTAGGCTAAAACAGTTAAACAGCGCTATTTTGCATGGATCTGAATTAGATGTGAAGAAGATTTGTGAAGAAATAGAGTTTTGTTACTTTGGTGAAAAAGAGGATACTGCCGAAAATTATACAGTAATAGAAAGTAATGTGGAAGAGAATGTACAGATTGTAAGTACTCAAAATTTTGATCATGAAATTACAAAGTTTAAGGTCATTTCAAGTGAAAGGCCACATTTTTCTTGTGTGTGTTGTCGACTAACTCATTATAAGAATTAGACTCGGTTAGTTGATTTATATGTTAAAAGTGAAATGGAAAATAATAATGAATGGAAGTATTTTGCAACTTATTTGTTGGTTGAGAATTGTTTTGATTTGGGTTCTTATCTGCGTATTTGTAAATATTGTTATAATAAATTAAATGAAAACAGAATGCCTGCTAGAGCTGTACATAATAATCTTGAGTTGGTAAAGATTCCGTCTGAATTGATGGGTTTAAATACCTATGAGTGTATTCTGATTCAATGTGTGCATCCTTTTCAGGCTATTGTTCGCTTGGAGCCTAGGACAGGGAAATTGCCTCCTTCAGATTTACAGAGAGGATTAAAGGGAAGAGTTGTTTATTTGCCTTTAGATTTAAAGAAAATATTGACACCATTGGCGTAGAAATAGTGGAAGAGGAACCTCTAGTTATTCTAGTTAATGGCGTTCCTACAAAGAGTAAGAAAATCTGGCAAGAATTAGTGGATGTTAGGAAAGTCAAAAAGGCAACGTTGTATTTAGTAAAAAACAATCAGTACTACAAAAATGTATATGTAGAAGAAGAGGAAACAACTCTAGAAGAGACAGTGATTCATCAGCTGGACATATTGAAAAAGTAGATGTGTCTAGAAGTGAACAGATTTATGAGCATTATAGTGTTCATCCTCTGCATTCCAAAGAAGTAATGGGGAATGCTATTGAGTTGTTCAAATGAAAGAAGCCAAAGGAAGTCCCATAAGTGTATGGGAAGAAAGCTTGAAGGTCCTTGTTTTCCTCAATTGTTTCCAACAGGTCAAGGTGGAAGATATGATGACCGACCTGTTCAAATTCCTGCGTCGGAATACCGGACTTTAAGATTATATGCAGAAGATCCAAGATTTCATCAATGCATTCCATATTTGTTTCATATTCTGTTTGAGAGTGACTTCTCTAGACTATCTTATGCTGTGAACCATATACTGAAATCTGGAGTACATCTTCAAAATGTTTCGGCAAGGGACTTTATGGATAAAGTCCAAGTGGAGGACAGTATTTTGGAATCTCACCTAATCAATCTCATGGCATGTCGGCGTGGTACGAATGAGTATTGGTACCGTCGTCATGGAGAATAGAAATTTATGCTAAGAAACTTAGGAACTCCTACATGGTTCCTCACTCTTAGCTGTGCTGAGTATGCCTGGGAAGACTTACTTGAATTTCTTCGAGAGGCAAATGAAAACATAGAAAATATAGAATTCAAGACACCTGCAGAACTGTGCTCTTTGGATCCAGTTAATGTTTGTAGGTATTTTAATCATCGATTTGAAGCTATGATGTCTTTCATCACAAACAAAAAAATCCTCCACTTGGAGAGGTTTCGGATTTCTTTTGGAGAAAGGAGTATCAAGCAAGAGGTGCTCCTCACATACATATGCTGCTATGGATCAAAGATACTCCCAAATTTGGAACAGATTCGGATGACACAGTGATGAGTTTCATTGAACAATATTCCACATGTGTTGTTCCGAAAAGTACAGAAGAAGACAATTTACGACGTCAAGTCTTACGCTTTCAAACCCATCGCTATGGAAAGTACTGTCGTCGAAAGTTCAAATCCAAGGAGAAGTTCTACACAAAATGTCGTTTTGGATTTCCACGACCAGTAATATGTAAAGGAAGAGTGAACAATTTTATGTCTTCACTGCGATACACTGTGACAAAAAAATCACCGAAAAATACGTACAACTTGAAAAGAAATGAAGAGTCCAAATACATAAATGACTACAACCCAGTCATTTTGTCCATGTGGAATGCTAACATGGATATTCAATATGTTGCTGACAACTCTATTGCTGTGGCTCGATATGTAACGTCTTACATCACAAAATCAGAAAAGACGGAACTGAAGGAAATGTGGGAGGATATTTCGCATGAAAAGAGCCTAAGTAAGAAATTATACAGTTACAGTCTGAAGATGTTGTCGCATCGAGAAATTGGAGCATATGAATGTTCAGATCGGTTATCATCAGTAAGTCTGTATGCCAAATCAAGATCCATCATTTGGGTAAGTCTAGGTCTTGCTGCAACACGAAACCGAGTTTTGAAGTCTGCACAAGAAATTGAGTATTTGGCGGAGTTTCAACCAAACAGTACAGATATTTTGAAGACAAACATGTTGGATACATATTATCCAAATAGAAGTAGTCATCTTGAGAACGTTTGTCTCTATGAAGTACTGCAAAGCTATACTTTTAAGAGGAATATGACAGAAGATATCAATAAAGGAGTATATGCTTCAATGTGTGAAGGATGTCTGGTGAAACAAAGGAAAAGACATTTGATTAATCATCGTAAATTGAGTTGCGAATCTCCTGATAAAAGGGAATTTTACTATTTAGCTCTTTTGCAACTCTTTAAGCCATGGCGTTCAGAAGAGGAACGACTTGGAGATTTTCTCAGTTTTGAAGATTCTTTCAATGCAACTAAGGATACCATAGAATGTCCTGTTTTTTCAAATTATCTGCAAATGTTGAACGATGAAATACAGCAAGAAGCTATCATTGCAGCAGAGATTGCTAGAGACAGTCTCAAGACAGTCAGAGTTCTGCTTCGTTGAGTCAGGATCCACTAGAAGGACCAATTACCCAAAATGAAGCTGCCACTGCCATGTAAGAGGTGGAAAGAGCCATGGAACAAGCTCAGGAGGATGTAGTTAATTTAGAAGATTTTGAAAATCAACTAAACGTGGAGCAGAAAAAAATATATGATGAAGTCACAGAACAGATTGAGCATGGTTTACGTCATGATAAAAAAGAGTGCTCATGTACGTCATTTGAACCTGTCCGACTGTATGTGAGTGGAGAAGCCGGAACTGAGAAAAGTTTTCTGATTAAATCAATTGTAACTTATCTGCAGAAAAGAACAGAGTCATTACTGTCTTGTGTTGTTACTGCTCCATCTGGGTTGGCAGCACATAACATTAAAGGGATTACTTTACATCGTTTATTGATGCTGCCAGTAGAGCATGATAATAAATTACAATACTAACATGGATAACATTGGCAAAACGTAACAATGTGGCCCGTCACACTCCTTTGTGGAACAAAAGTTTCCAATATGGTTAACCACATATTTTAAATGAATCAATGTAATCCAAAGTAGTCTCAATTGTATTTAATCCTCATCGTTTGAAAAATTCAATTAATTCAACTGTTGCATCACAGTCAGAATTCCAATATCCACATTCATGTCGTTGTGTATACAATTCAGAGTATTTCATCTCATTTAAATTCAATCCCAATTCCTTTATGGTCCCAATGCATTTCGTGCTAGATGCACTTCATCAGGGGACGGTATTCGGTGAATCCATGAACGTAAACATCATTGAAAAAAGTGTAAAAGATACGGAAGTAGACGAACATAATGATAACTACAGTGTATCCATGCAGATCTAGTGACAGGTGTGTAAGAAACACGGGTGTGGGCTGGTGAATGTGGCTAAGTCAAGCATAACATGCACCTAGCTGAGTGTGAGGTATCGTGAAAATGGTGCTGAACGTGTGAAAGAGCCGGTCATAGGGTAATCGTGCGTTCGTGAAAAAGGAAAATATTCAATCGTGTACATCAGTTAGAACACCGAACTCATTGTATAATATTCAAAAACGCGCGCGTAATAGCACCATTTTCACGATACCTCACACTCAGCGAGGTGCATGTTATGCTTGACTTAGCCACATTCACCAGCCCACACCCGTGTTTCTTACACACCTGTCACTAGATCTGCATGGATACACTATAGTTACCATTATGTTAGTCTACTTCCGTATCTTTTACACTTTTTTCAATGATGTTTACGTTCATAGATTCACCGAATACCTTCCCCTGATAAAGTGCATCTAGCACGAAATGCATTGGGAACATAAAGGAATTGGGATTGAATTTAAATGAGATGAAATGCTCTGAATTGTATACACAACGACATGAATGTGGATATTGGAATTCTGACTGTGATGCAACAGTTGAATTAATTGAATTTTTCAAACGATGAGGATTAAATACAATTGAGACTACTTTGGATTACATTGATTCATTTAAAATACGTGGTTAACCATATTGGAAACTTTTGTCCCACAAAGGAGTGCGACGGGCCACATTGTCACGTTTTGCCAATGTTATCCATGTTATTATTCAAGCACAACTCCCCAAGGTCAGAGGGAGCAACCCGCCAGCACCCTAATTAATTTACATCTGAATACATTGGTCAAGAATATATATTTTCTGAGTGCCACACACACTCTTTAGATTTTGTAAATAAATTACAATACCACATGCTATCTGGAGAAGCTTGTTGTGAAGTTGGTAGAGTCCTGAAGAAAATGAAACTTCTTATCATTGATGAGGTAAGCATGGTTTCAAATGTGATGCTTGCTTTTGTGCATTTAAGAATGCAACAAATTCTTAAAACAGAGTATGATGTGTTATTTGGAGGCAAACACATCATTGTCTTTGGAGATCTACTACAGCTAACTCCAGTGAAAGGACAACCAGTGTTTAAGATGCTAACGCATGAAGATACAAGAAAGTGCCTAGGAAGCATTGGAAATATGAATATCTGGTTATATTTTAAATATGCAGAATTGCTTCAAAACATGCGACAGGCAAAGGATGAAGATTATAAAAATATTCTACAAGATTTAAGAATTGGAAAAGTAACTGAACATGGCAAAAAAGCTTTACAGTCACGATTAATTTCAAATTTGTTTCCAAAGGAAAATATTCTCCCAGAGATTATTTATCAGAAAGTTGCTGAAAACAGAACTGTAATATGCTTGATGCCAACTCTTAGAGAATGTTCATTCTTCAACAACAAAATGTTAGAGTTAGAACATCAAGAGATTGTGAAACTGGAAGCTATTGATAAAATACAGCACGAAGGAGTTACTATTGTTTTGTCAGAAAAGTTGAAATCAAAGTTGGATTCTTTATAGAAGACAATTTCTAAAACTGCTGGTTTTGAAAAGACTATGTATGTTTAAATTGTCGTATAATTTTACGACGGAATTTAAATGTGGAAAGAGGTTTAGTAAATGGAGCAATGGGTCATGTTGTGGATTTTGTGAATTACCTAAATAGAGATGGAATTTTATTTTTGAAAATTAAATTTGATGGAATTGAAGAAGTACAACAGTTTAGTCATTGTTCTGTTCGATTTTTGCTTGTGAAAGATTTATATGTCTGCCGAAAACAGTTTCCTGTTTGTTTGTCATATGCAGTAACTATTCATAAATCTCAAGGTTTAAGTGTAGATAGTGCTTTGATGAATATTGGAAGTTCTGTCTTCAAGGAGGGTATGGCATATGTTGCTTTATCTCGAGTCAGAACTTTATCTGGATTGTACTTGATTGATTTTGATGAGACAAAGATTAGTGCAGATCTAAATTGTGTAAAGGAATATAATAGGTTAAGAAGAGAGTATGCTCCAGATGTACCTCAATATCCTCTATTTGAAAAGCATGTAGTAGGCTGAAAAAGAAGAAATAAGAAAAATTGTAGCAAGGCTGTAGCAAAAAAAAGAAAACTAGATGAACCAGTAATTGTAAGCAGAAACAAAGAGGATTCTGTTGAAGATATTGTTGGATTTCAGTTTGAGAACAGTTCTGGTGTCAACTGCTTTGCTAATGTAGTGGTTAATGTTGTTTTTTTTCTTCAAAGTTTGCAAGAACAGATTGTTGAAAATCGGGATCAAAGTTTTTGTTGTTTGTTGAATACTGTGTTTGAGAAATGTAGCAGTGATAGAACAAATATAGAAAGTGTTTCTGATATTCGAAATGATTTAGACATATGTTCTGGTATAACTCAATTTTCTCAGGATATTCAGCAAGATTGTCAGGAATTTCTAATGTACATGCTTGTTGTATTGCAAGAGGAAGGTATAGATGTTGAAAATCTTTTTGGCCTTTCTTATAAATGGCAACATGTCTGCGATAATTGTTCCTTTTCACGTAGTACAACAGTAGATACTGAAAGATTTATATATTTGACTTTACCAGACTGCAAATCAGTGTCTTTTAATAATCTAGTTAGAGCAGCTGATCAAAACATGGTTTGTACCCAATGTAACTGTGCAATGCTATCAACTTTATTTATACGAAGTTATGGACAGTACGTAATTTTAATGTTCCAACGATGTATACCTGATGGAACTAAATTAACAACTTTAATTAAAAATGTTGTGGCTTCTCAATTATCAATTTCAGGAAGAACCTTTGTAACAGTAGAAATTATTTTCCATGATGGTCCTTCAACAACATCTGGACGTTATACAGCTTATTTAAAATGTCAAAACGGTAGGACTTATTGTAATGATACTGTTTTGACTTTCAAAAAACATTTGCCTTTTGACTTAAAAAATTCTTACCTAGGGCCAGATGTAGGTAACTTCTATTTACCGACTCATAAATACCGAATTTTACCGATTCGGTATTTATGAATCGGTAAATATGAAGGAGGGAGATGTAGGTAATTTTTGTTTTTGAATTACCGATTCGGTAACATTCGGTATTGCCCATTGATTCCTATGGGCCTTGAAGCCCATAGGAATCAATGGGCAATACCGATTCGGTATTTACCGATTCGGTAAATACCGAATCTTGAAAGGGTGCAGGGGGTGTCACTTTGACACCCTCTAGCACCCCAAGTACAGGCATGTGTGACTTGTGGCACACATACATGCCCTAAGGGCATGTCTGTGTGTCACATTGCACAGGTGTGCATGCACAGATGTGCATGCACACCTGAATTCGGTATTTTACCACCCAATAGGATTGGGTGGTAAAATACCGACTCTTAAGGGCCTGTGGAACTCTTAGGAGTGTCACCTACATATGGATTTACCGAATCGGTAAAATTACCGATTTGGTATTTTACAGAATCGGTAAATTTACCGAATCAGTAAAATTACCGATTCTGTAAAATAATTGCCCCTACATCTCAATCACCAAATACTGGTAGGTAACGGCCGAATTCGCCCGTTACCGACCGGTATTTGGTGACCTACATCTGGCCCCTAGTGTTTTCACAACCTAAATTTTAGGGAAAGTAATTGGCCTAGAAAGATTGGAGCAATTAATAAAAGTTAGTCATCAGGATACCATATGATGTTCAGATTCTGATAGTTTACTGGTTGTTTAAGGTTTTATGGAAGGTCAAGAGTATTATTAAGTATTTTCCAAAACAAGGAATTTTTACGTACTATTTGGCCATGTGGGAAAGTACATCAATGAAAAATGAGTTTCTCGGGTAAATGTTGATAATATATGTTTTTACATAAGTTTGTAATGATACTCAATTAATTTCCAAACAACGTTTGCCTTTTGACTAAACAAATTCTTACCTAGTGTTTTTAGAACCCAAATTTTAGTGAAATTAATTGGACAATGAAGATTGGAGCAGTTAATAAAAGTAAGTGTGTTGTTCAAAATTAGTTTGTGAGTCAAAGTGATCAAGATAATTAGTAAGCTGGTACTTGTCACAGAGGTAGTATAAGTGTATCACATAGAGAGTGATATCAGTATTATAGGAAATGTTTATCAAGAGTAAGTCAGAGGTGTAAATATAATTATTGTTAGATGATGAAATAGATGTTGGACTTTTCATTCCGAAAGTCGGGTAAATGGAAGTTTAAAACTACTATTAAGTAATTTCCAAAAAGAGGACTCTCTGTATACCATTTGGCAATGTGGAAAGGTATGTAAATGAAGAATACGTATTTCGGGTAAATGTGGTTAAGTTATGTTTCTATATCACTTCAGTTTGAGAGTATAATAATGAGATACTGTATCTTAGGAATTGCTGTTTGGAAGAAAACATTTAAGATATGTTTTTTCTAAGTTTTATGGGTTTTTTAAACACAATCATTTTGATTGTGTTTTTTTTTGCCCGCTGTAATATGATGAATAGTATTGTACTCACTGTTTTTAGTGAAAATCAATATATTCTGAGAACAGCAAAAATAAACCATATAACATGTTGTACAAGTTAATTTGCATTTTGTATTGTGAAATATATATTATAACTGAGTTGTTTACTCTCTTCTACAGATATTACATTTATAAGGTAAGTACGACTAATAAAAAATACTTTTTCATTACTTTTGTCTTTCTGTTTCTCTCTATCCTTCCCTTACTGCCTCTCTCTTAACCTCACTGCTTTCATCCCTTCAGTTTCTCACTCCCTTTCTCTTATGTTCACTCCCTTTAACTCATCCACATTTTGTCACAGACTTTTTTTTCTCCTTCACTCAGTCCCCTTCTCTCACTCTTTCCTTCACTCCCTCTATTTCCTCACTCTTTTACTCTTCTTGTCTCAGGCTCTCTTACCTTTATTCATCCTCTATCACCTCTGTTTCGTCAAACTTACTGTCATTCTTTTACCCTACGTCACCCCTGTCCCTTTATTTTGCTTCCCTTACTTATCCTCATTCCCTATACTTCACTCCCCTTCTTCTTAGTCTTCTCACCCTCTCATGTTAAGTCAGTCCCTCTGTTTCACTCCCCTTCACCTCTCTCTCCTTCCTTTGCTCACTCACTAATTCCCCTTCTGTCACTCACCTAACTGCACTTCAAACACACCTTCATAAAACTCCCTGTGTCCTCTTACTTTTTCTGTACTCTTCTATCACTCTGTCTCTCTTAGACTCAATGTTGTTAACGCACCTGCACTAATTCCCCCTTCCCTCTCCCTCATTTTCCTTCCCTAACTCCTCTTTCCTTTTTCTCCTGTTTTGTCTCTTGTATTGTGAATAATGTATTATAACTGATTTGTTTTTTCGTTTCCACAGATATTTCATTTATAAGGTAAGTACGACTGACCAAAAAAACGTTTTAATTTCTCTTTTTATCGATCCTTCCATCGCTCCCTGTCTCTTAGCGTGACTCTCTTCATCACCTCATTCTGTCACTCCTTTTCCCTCACCTACACTACCTCATTTTCCGTTCTTTGATCCCTCACTGAGTCTCCTTCTATCACTCCTTCCTTCACTCCCTGTGTGTAGTCAATCACTCAGTCCCATTGTCTCACGCTCACTCGACTTTATCCACCCTCTATCATTTGTCTTTCTTCAACTTCACTGTCCTTCTCTCACTCACCTCAGCCTTGTTTTGTTCGGCTGCTGCTGTCAGTACCCTTTATTCCTATCCTTCACTCCCCTTCTCCTTTCTTTTTTCCCTCACTTACCTTTTCTCAGTTCATCTGATTTACTCCCCTTCACCTCTCTTTCCTTCTTTTGCTCCCTTACTCATTAACCTTCCCTCACTCACCTTACTCCACTTCACTTACTCCTTCTGTCACTCCCTTTGAACTCTGACATCCTCACTTCTCTTTCTTCACTGTCTCTCTGTTAGCCTTACTTCCTCTTCCCTTCACTTTGTCACTGCCCTTCCCTTACACTCACTCTCTTTAACTCACCCACACTCCATCACTTGTCTTTCTTTGCTCCCTCACTCAGTCCCCTTCTCTCACTCTTTCCTTCACTCACTCTGTGTCCTCACTCCCCTTGTCTCACGCTCATTCGCGATCTCTCTTTTGACTGTGCTATGTCTTCCTTTGCTTGTTCCATGTTTCTCTGTGTGTGTGCCATCTTACCCTCTGTCTGCACAATATATGCATGTGCGTGTGTCATCTTACCCTTTGCTTGCACCATCTCACCCTCTACTTGTTCTGTCTCACTCTCTGCCTGCACCATCTTACTCTCTACCTGTGGCATGTGTCCCTCTGCATGTGCCATCTATCTTTCTTGACTCTTAATCTCCTTCCTTCTCTCTTGTATTGTGAAATATACATTGTATGCATTATAATTTATTTGTTTCTTGTGTTTTACAGATATTATATTTAAAAAAAATAATGTCTTTAAGTGTTTTTATATCTTAGAAGGTAAGTATAAGAAATAAAAAACTTTTTTCGCATCAGTGTCTAAGTTTTCATTATTTATAAGGTAAGTATGAGAATCAAAAATAAGTTTGTTATCACTCTCTTATTGTGACAGAATAACTGCCTCACTCTTTCTCAGTCCCTTGCTCCCTCTCTCTCTACATGTCTCTCCCTTACAGTTAATCTTCTTTGCTCTCTCTTTCTACCACTCCTCCTCTTTACCTCAGTCAGTTTCCCTCTTTCTTTATTTTGTTAGGTTTGATCTTATTCTCCATGCTTCACTCTATTATCCATTTCTTACCTGTTAGTAAACCTTCATTTATTGGCACTGCACTTCCTCCAGTGCACTTCCTTCTCTCTGTTTCTCACACCTCTTCCCTTTTGTGTTCACTTTTGTTTACACTTCTTTGTTTTGAAAACAGTGCCACAGGCCCTTAAATATTCGTTAGTTACCACCGAATACTATACGGCCTCAAGGCTCATAGGAATCAATGGCAATTACTGAATCGGTAAATACTGATTCGGTAAAATGACTGAATTATACAGATTCGGTAATTTCAAATGACAAATTACATACATCCCATTTACCTACTCTTAAATATTGAAGTGGTATGATTTGGGACGTGATGTAGGTAGGCATTTACCGGTCGGTAACGGCTGAATTTGGCTGTTACCGACCGGTAAATGCCTTTTCCTATGTAGGAGGCATTTATTTACAGATTTGGTATTTTTACCGATTCTGAATTTACCGAATCGGTAAAATTACCGAATCGGTAAATACAGACTCGGTAAAAATACCAAATCTGTCAATTCTAATGTAGGTAGCACTGTTGATAGTGCTAGAGGCATCTAAGAATTCGTTATTTACCACTCAATACAATTAGGTGGTAAATAAGGAATTCCTGTGTACATGCACATCTGTGATCTTTTCATTACAGCTTTACACCAATTGTTTGGGTGTATATTCCTGACATGGCGTTCCATGCTAAAAGTTCCAAAGCTGTACTTCTTCTGTGGATCCCCTCTGGAAAGTACCGTGTCACAGATTTTACATGTGACAAAAGGCGCATTTACCTTTTTCTGTCCATATGGGAATTGAAAAAATTTCCAAACTATGGACTCTTTCGGTGATCTAGGGGTTTCAGGAACAAACTCATCTGAAGATGAACTAGAAGAATTCTCAAGTTCCTGGTGTTCAGAATGCTCAGGTTCCTCATGTTCTGAATGCTCAGGTTGCTGCTGTTCAGACATTTCAATAGATTTTTCAGGAGCAAAGTGCTGATGAAAAAGGTGTTTCTTCCTCGAAAGCCAAAGAAGAATGATGAAAATGGGAGGGGTCTTGTAAGAATTGGAGTAGGAAGTATTATAAACCGATAGAATCTTTTGTTCTGAGGTCACATGGCTGGACGTAAGCTTACGAAGCGTTTACGGAGCGTTTACGGAGCGCTTACGTAAGCTTACGTTGCGTTTACTTATTAATTACGCAGCACTTACGTCTTCTTACGATGCGCTTACGTAGTACGCACCCTCACGAGATTTATAATTGCTTTAATAAAGTTATATATGGTCTGTAAAAGTTTAAATTAACATGTTCTTTATTATCCCAGATAATGTGTACCTTTACATTGTGCAATGAATACGTAGATATAACGATTTAAAGTTTATAAAACTTTCGGGGGTAAGAGCTCGAAGCTTTTACGTTGCCCGGACGGAGCTCTTACGTTGCGCGCACGTGCGACGTACCCTGGCGAGATTTATTACTACTTCAAAAAATAATATACTGTTGTTAAAAGTGTAAAAAAAACATTTTCTACATTAAAGTGGATATTGTCTACCTTTAAAATGTACGTTAAAAACGTAGATATTATGTTTTCGAAATTTAAAAAATTTGTCGGGGTAAGAGCTCGGAGCGTTTTTGGTGTGCTTACGGAGAGCTCACGGAGCGCGGACCCTGTAATCATATAAAAGAAAAACTTGAAAATAAAAATTATATATATGTTATATTAAATATATATATTCACTGAAAAAAACCATAGGTTCAAGCCTTACATAGTTAGGTATTAGCAATTAAAAAACCTTGCAAATTCACTGAAAAAAACATAGGTTTCAGGTCATATATAGTTAGGAATTAGCATTTAAAAAACCTTGCAAATTCACTGAAAAAAACATAGGTTTCAGGTCATATATAGTTAGGTTTTAGCTTTTAAAAAAACGTGCAAATTCACTGAAAAAACCATAGGTTTCTCGGTCATATATAGTTAGGAATTAACATTTAAATAACCATTGAAATTGCTCCTATATAGTTAGTTGTACTAACTATATTTCGCGCACCTGCAATCCACTGCTGATGATATCACATATTACATCATTCATGACATGGTCAGTGACATCACTGATGACATCACTGATGACATCTCAAATGACATCACTGATAACATCACTGATGACATCTCAATTGACATCACTGATCACATCACTGATGATATCATTCATGTGATGATACGATGCACTTCTTCACACCCTAATATAACCTTTGATACACCCAGTGTTAAACACAGACTACCATTCTTGAAACCATTGACACACCAATACCAGTTACTACATACACACACACTGATTGCTAGGTCTATACACACATCCAATCATTTACCCATACAATCACTCATACATACAGTCACTCATCAATATAACACTATCATCTGCACTCAAACACCTATACAGACACTCACACTCTGCCACTCATCCATGGAGTTACTCACACATCTAGTCAGTCATGCAAAGAATCAATCACACATTCATTTCCTCAACTATACAGTTATTCACACAACACCTTACTTATTCAAACATATACTAACACATACTTACTTTGTTACACAATTACTGATACAAGTAGTCAATGATCCATACAGCCACTCGCACAATCAGTGGCTCTTATGTATAGTCATTTATATATGCCAGCTACCCACACACACACTCAGTCTCCCATACAAATACTCGGGCAACCAATCAATAACACATATAGCCACTCATATAGCTACTGATCAACACATGCAGTTGCTTACACAACAACAAACATACTGATGCACACATTCAGACAGTTTAGCACTAACCCATGCATTCAGAAAGACACATTTAATCACTCACTCATACATTCAGTCATGTACCTACTAAATCTTTCATCCAGACACTTATACATCCAGTCATTCTTCAATATGTAAAACATATTTAAACTTTACAGAAACACACAGTCACTGGATGATGTCATCAGTGATGTCATTTGAGATGTCATCAGTGATGTCATTTGAGATGTCATCAGTGATGTCACTGACCATGTCATGAATGATGTAATATGTGACATCATCAGCAGTGTATTGCGGGTGCGCGAAATATAGTTAGTACAACTAACTATATAGGAGCAATTTCAATGGTTTTTTAAATGCTAATTCCTAACTATATATGACCTGAAACCTATGGTTTTTCAGTGAATATATATATATATATATATATATATATATATATATATATATATATATATATATATATATACACACACTGGAAAACTAAACAACCACTTCCTTTACAAAGAAATGGAAAGTTTGCATCTCTGCAGCCTCTCTTATTTTTCACCTTAGTCATCTTCATCTTAATCAACACAACATCCACAAATACACACACCTACTTGCTACCATTCCTGGCTGAGCTTATCAATTATTCTTCTTTAATTCAAATTCAAAGTGCAGGCCCTTTATTCAGCCTTCTTGGTAACTACTACCGTGAATAGCAGTGGGTAATTTGCACACTTCTATCCTTTCTTGCATCTTTTCTACCACACACTGGGGCAGATTTACAAGCCCCTTGCGCCACTTTTGCATCATTTTCCCACCAGCTTGTAAATCTGCCCAACTGTGTGTACCTTATGCACTAGCTTTCTTCCTTAGATGTGGTACTCATTTCTCTTGCTCCCACTGAGGAATCCAACACCCTATCTGTGTAATGAGCTGTAAATCCAAACATCCACTTCACTGACAATGCAGTGGGTAGTTTGCGTCTCTCCAGCCTTTCTTATTTTTCACTTTTTTCATCTTCCACTCAATCTACACATCAGCCACACATACACACATCCACTTGCTGCATTCCTTAGCTGTGATTATCAACTATTCTTCTATTTTATATTCATATTCAAAGTGCACGCCCTTTATGAAGCCTTTTTGTTGTAACTACTGTTCCAGGAATTGTGCTCCTACACAGAACTGTGCATAAAGACTTAGGACCTCAGTGAATTATGGTGTACCAAAACCCACCTTACTACACAAACCCCCTACCAGACTAGCAATCAGTGACTCATTGGTTCTTCGCCCTAGAACATGCGACTTAGATTACATCAAGTAAGGTGGATAACAAGAGCACTCTTTCATTATAGTCTTACACCTGTCCAAAACAAGCAGTAAATAAAGAAACGTTCAATTTTGAAATGTTTATTTTTAACGTCATAATCTCATGCAAAGTACCATAGATAATACAACCAAACATATTATCAGAAACAAAGTTGTCAGCATTGTTACTATTCTATAAAATACAAAGGGAAAAAGCATCCTATAATGCTAAAGGTAAACAAATTTAAAATATACCTACATTTCACCCTCCCTACCTAGCAGGTTAGTTTATAACTACAGAAACTCTCATAGGATTACATGGGCAGACCCATACCTCTGGTACTCAGCAGTAGTGGATCACATTCAGTTCTGCACAAACTGTCAAGATACGAATGTTCTCCAACTGTGTGTAAGTTTGCCTCCACAATGCATTATGAAACGTGCCAGTATCAGAGGTGGCCACAGCTGCATATGTGTTATGGCTCGAACATGCGAGGATCATTGTGAATAACGGACACAGTATTCCGGATACCCTTGATGTTCCATGCTCTCACTATTCACACAAAACTAGAGAGGCAGTCTACAAATCTAGCATACCAAATTATTCTCATATAAAGCAAAATACTCAGCCTTCTCTAAACAATATCAGAAGTGCGTGTTGTGTGCAAAGCAGAGCAGGAAAGCAAAAATGGCGTTTAAGCTTCTAATAAACATATGCTAATTTAAGCAAGGCTCAGCCCACAACACCCTCCCTCGATCGAAGCACGTGAAATAAACGTGGGCAAATTATGAACGCAGAGTCCAAGCCTAAAAAGCACAGTCAACTTCACATTTCCCCAAAAAAATATTCGCTGTTTCATAGAAAGCAGTAGCTAAATAATGAAGAATACGTAGAGAAATCAAACAGTCTTAATCCAACAGCGTGTAAGCACAGTATGTAGCAACAGCCTCCAACAGGAAGTCATTGTTCTCATCTGAAAACATTTCAACCATCCAATTCAATAGTGAGAATGAACATACATGTTCCTCAACGACCGGAGCCTCTATCACCATCGGAGGAAAACTCAGATCATCTTCAATGTAACTGTGTGCCAAGTACTCAAGCACCGCTGCAAAAACATTCCAATGTCCCATTATTCCATGTATCGCTGCTAAGGTCATAATCCCGCCGCCAGAACAGAGCAAGTCATGAACGACTAAGGGGCTCATCAGCTGGTATATAATCCGCGTTGGGAGACACCATACTGCAGAGACACAAATCCAGGGCCCAGTCAAAATCGCAGCTCAGGCAATGGAACACAGGTTGAACGCATGTGAAAAAGGAGAATCGAAACGATAATCCAAAAACAGCACTCAATGTAGCCAGAGGCAGCGCTCCGTGATAACTAAGCATTCGGTTGCAGACCAGCAACAGCCAGGACATAGTGTCGTGTGCTGCAGGATGTGCATCCAAATTTATGTAAACAAATTAATAAAAGCACACCGGCAACTAATGCGAGTATTAAGCGGAATCCACCAAAGATGCTGGAAAAAATTTAATGAAAAAATCCTGAAAAGACACCAAATATAGTTTGAAAAGAAGTCACAAGGCCACTGCTTCTAACTTTAAAAAAGTAAGATAACCCCGTAATCAAGGATGCATTAAAGATACTCTAAATTAACTCCCCAAAATTCAAGAGCACGTCTGTATTTAATAAAGCATGAACTTCTGTGCGGGTGTTTGCACATGAAGGACAAATTTTTTCTAGCAGATGTAAGAGCGACCTCTTTTTGAGACAATAGCGCTCTTATACGGCTCATTTGGTTGACTCTGCTTTCAAGGTCGAAACCGACAGCCAGATAGGAACAACCAGCTTCCCATGCAGAGGAGTAAACACAACTTTTTTATAGCAAACCACACGCTCAGTTACCGTAATCATACAAGCAATGCCTGCTAACATTACACAACAATCTGCATTATTTCAAAGTAAATAACTCCCGTTTCCAGCAAACTGAACGTTGGTATGATAGCAGGTGTCGGATTGCCTTTCAAAACTCATTCCAAATTAGGCGCATCTTGTTTACAAGAGCCATGCAATTGTATGTGTCTACAAATTAAAGAGTGATCTGGTGCTATTGTGCAATCTCGCCATTCAGATAGACTTCTTTTCCCTCCCTCAGGCACCTATATGTAAATGGTAATAACCAAGCTTCATGGAGATACGTGCTGGCTAAAGATCCATATCTGCCTATAACATAGTATTTCATGCAAACCTCAAACTTAAACAGGTTAAAAAGTAACGTTATGATACCGTGGATAAGCCTCACACCTGAATCGGATCTCCAATGAGTGACCACTTCTAACCATTCTCATAGCACGCCCTGTGCTCTGATTTGACAGTGAGAGAGTGATCGCATCATAGTTGGTACTGCTAATTCTCAGCATATGCTACGAATAAGCTTTCACTTTACGCGTCACATCAAAGCTTCCGTGTGACGTCACGTACGGCGCCCTGTACTCAAAAGACGTGAATGTTTTTAATTGTTTAAAAACACATATTCATGTATTTAATGAACATACTAACAGAAGACATTATCTAGGATAATTATGAAATCATTTTTTTTAAGTTTCAAAAATCCTATATTATTTCTATATTGTATGAGAGGGAGTGTGTGGCCCTCCACCTGGTGACCTGGAGTCCACCACGCCCAGACCCGGTTCATAAGCACGCGTGATCGTCACCACGAAACCATTGGCATGCATATCGCTTTACCACACATGCTTTTACAACTAGTATGCATTTACCATGCATGATAAATGCATAATCTTAATAATGTCTTTGTGTTGCCGAACACGCGTTGTAAAGGCTGTGGCTTACGTCCTTCAAATTAGTTTCTAGGTATACGTGTGACCAAGTCTGACAAGATTAGAGGCCAAGGACAAACACCGTGGTGTCTGTGGTACGAAATCTCATCGATCACAGACAAAATATACGGAGGGTAAAATGAAAGTAACAGGTATAATAAAAATAATGGAGAAAAACTACTAAAATGGCAGTGGACGGAGTATGTAATCAACGTTTGGCGCCACAACACTACATTTCAAATAAATATAGATACAATATGTTTATTAATATATTACAAAAGTATAGCAGCGGATGTCACACACGACCCGGGAAAAGAAAGCGGCAAATTTAATACCTAAAATGAGGAGAGGTTTGCTTGGCGAACTTGAGGAAAAAGAAAAAAAGTGCACTTGCAAACAAGGCTGCGCATGCATAGAGAGTACAACTGGTGCAGAAAACCCCCCAGAAAGTTTTACATACTGTCATAGAAATATAGCTCCAAAAAATTGCCCTCGGAATTTGCCCCCCTGAGACCTAATGAATAAAACGGACTTCAAGTTTTTTTCCCCTTTACCACCATGTACGAGTACCATACGCGTACGCTGTGATTTTTTATTTAAAAAAAAGAAACTTGACCCTCAAAATCCATGTACGACCCCCTGAGCAAGCCTGGAGGGTCAGGATGTTTCTACCCTGCCCCCTTTCCTTATTTCTCAACTTTGTTTTACTGTTTTCTTGTGACTCGGTTCTAGCGACGAACAAGAAGGCTGCCAACACTTCCTGGTTTGCAGTGTTGACAGACAGTTGACAGCCTACAGCTCGTGATCGTAATTGTACGAATTTCCGTACGTGTACGGTACTCCGTCTCTAGATATCGCAATGATTTTACTTGCAATTTTCTCAGAAACTACTGAACGGATTTACATCATTTAACAAAAACCACAATCTGCGAACTGAACTCTACCTGTCTACCAAATTTGGTGTAATTCCGTTCAGCTGTTAGGGCTGTAGCCCTGGCTAAAGGTCCCTATGGAAAATTGCATGGGGAAAACACATTTTGGGACCCCCTTTTTTCTCTGCCCCCACTTGACAAATCACCCCCAAACTTTCAGAAGGAAGCTAAACCGAGCAGGCCATTTTCTTGGAGAAATTCGCGAAGATTCGTCCACCGGCAACAAAGTTATTTCAAATAGAATGTTGTTGATTTCCTATGGAAAGTAGGTCCTAACTATACCTACCTACCTGCGACTGCCAGTAGGTAATATACATATATATATATTTATATATATATATTTATATATCACCAACACCCCTCCTGAAACAAAAGGGAAGAAGCCCACGGGCAAAATCTTGAAAGCACTTTATTGGACCTCTTGCTAGGCATAATGCATTTTGGCTGTAAATAGCCTTCCTCAGATGCCGCTGGAGTCGGGACGCTGACATACCAGCATGTAAATTGGTCCCCTTGCATTACGATTGGTGCAAGCACTGTGCTCCCCGAGTCACATTGTCGCCCATCAGGTTGCAGCCCTGTACCGACTACAACTCCCATAGTTCACTTGGGAATGATGTTGTGCGGGGAACCTGTGATGAAATCCTTTTTCTCAGTGGACTGGTGCTGTGTGGGACTTGACTCGATGTGCCAGGGTAGAAAGTGTCCGGTCAGGTAAGTATTCCTGTGGCTCTCTCGAGTCCCCCATAACGTTTCAGCCCCAAAAGCAGGTGTCCGTCAGGCCAGGAGATGAAAATCAGTAAATCCAATTCCTCGTCAATGACGATCTACACCTGGCAGCAGCCCATATTTTGCTTGCTTTGTGAGGCGGGCCGGAGCACATCCAATAACTTGGAAGAGACAAAGGCTGCAAAAGCAGATTCCAGTAAGGCTCCAGCCTGCTTGTGAAACGGGGCTTCTTAACACGCCTCTGGATAGCGTGAAAATATCACCAACACCCCTCCTGAAACAAAAGGGAAGAAGCCCACGGGAAAAATCTTGAAAGCACTTTATTGGACCTCTTGCTAGGCATAATGCAT
This sequence comes from Lissotriton helveticus, assembly GCF_964261635.1. Classification (NCBI taxonomy): domain Eukaryota; kingdom Metazoa; phylum Chordata; class Amphibia; order Caudata; family Salamandridae; genus Lissotriton; species Lissotriton helveticus. The sequence goes on from NC_136061.1 coordinate 1,790,657,049, forward strand.
TTCGGCTGTAAATAGCCTTCCTCAGATGCCGCTGGAATCCGGACGCTGACACAGCAGCATTTAAATTAGTCCCCTTGCACTACGATTGGTGCAAGCACTGTTCTCCCAAGGTCACATGATCGCCCATCAAGTTGCAGCCTGGTACCGACTACAACTCCCATAGTTCACTAGGGAATGATGTTGCGCGGGGAACCTGTGATGGGGTCCTTTGTCTCAGTGGACTGGTGCTGTGTGGAACTTGACTCGATGTGCCAGGGTATAAAGTGTCCGGTCAGGTAAGTGTCCTTGTGGCTTTCTCGAGTCCCCGCATAACGTTTCAGCCCCAAAAGCAGGCGTCCGTCGGGCCAGGAGATGAAAATCAGTAAATCCAACTCCTCGTCAATGACGATCCACACCTGGCAGCAGCCCATACTTTTCTTGCTTTGTGAGGCGGGCTGGAGCACATCCAATGACTTGGAAAAGACAAAGTCTGCAAAAGCAGATTCCAGTAAGGCTCCAGCCTGCTTGTGAAATGGGGCTTCTTAACACGCCTCTGGATAGTGTGAAAATATCACCAACACCCCTCCTGAAACAAAAGGGAAGAAGCCCATGAAGAAAATCTTGAAAGCAGTTTATTGGACCTCTTGCTAGGCATAATGCATTTCGGCAGTAAATTGCCTTCCTCAGATGCCGCTGGAGTCCGGACGCTGACACACCAGCATTTAAATTAGTCCCCTTGCACTACGATTGGTGCAAGCATTGTTCTCCCCGAGTCATATGATCGCCCATCAAGTTGCACCCTGGTACCGACTACAACTCCCATAGTTCACTTGGGAATGATGTTGCGCGGGGAACCTGTGCTGGAATCCTTTGTCTCAGTAGACTGGTGCTGTGTGGGACTTCACTCAATGTGCCAGGGTAGAAACTGTCCGGTCAGGTAAGTGTCCATGTGGCTGTCTCGAGTCCCCGCATAACATTTCAGCCCCAAAAGCAAGCGTCCGTCGGGCTAGGAGATGAAAATCAGTAAATCCAACTCCTCGTCAATGACGATCTACACCTGGCAGCAGCCCATACTTTGCTTGCTTTGTGAGGCAGGCCGGAGCACATCCAATAACTTGGAAAAGACAAAGGCTGCAAATGCAGATTCCAGTAAGGCTCCAGCCTGCTTGTGAAACGGGGCTTCTTAACACGCCTGTGGATAGCGTGAAAATATCACCAACACCCCTCCTGAAACAAAAGGGAAGAAGCCCACGGGGAAAATCTTGAAAGCACTTCATTGGACCTCTTGCTAGGCATAATGCAGTTCGGCTCTAAATAGCCTTCCTCAGATGCCGCTGGAGTCCGGACGCTGACACATCAGCTTTTAAATTAGTCCCCTTGCACTATGATTGGTGCAAGCACTGTTCTCCCTCAGTGACATGATCGCCCATCAAGTTGCAGCCTGGTACCGACTACAACTCCCATAGTTCACTTGGGAATGATGTTGCGCGGGGAACCTGTGCTGGAATCCTTTGTCTCAGTGGACTGGTGCTGTGTGGGACTGGACTCGATGTGCCAAGGTAGAAAGTGTCCGGTCAGGTAAGTGACCTTGTGGCTTTCTCGAGTCCCCGCATAACGTTTCAGCCCCAAAAGCAGGCGTCCGTCGGGCCAGGAGATGAAAATCAGTAAATCCAACTCCCCGTCAATAACGATCTACACCTGGCAGAAGCCCATACTTTGCTTGCTTTGTGAGGCGGGCCGGAGCACATCCAATAACTTGGAAAAGACAAAGGCTGCAAAAGCAGATTCCAGTAAGGCTCCAGCCTGCTTGTGAAACAGGGCTTCTTAACACGCCTCTGGCTTATATATATATATATATATATATATATATATATATATATATATATATATATATATATATATATATATATATATATATATATACATATATATATTCACTGAAAAAACCATAGGTTATAGACCATATATAGTTAGGAATTAGCATTTAAAAAACCTTATTTTACTCACACAAAACCATTGAAATTCCATATATAGTTAGTTGCACTAACTATATATCGCGCACCCGCAATCCACTGCTGATCATGTCACATATTACATCATTCATGACATGGTCAGTGACATCACGGATGACATCACTGATGACATCTCAAATGACATCACTGATGAGATCACTGATGACGTCATCCAGTGACTGTGTGTTTCTGTAAAGTTTAAATATGTTTTACATATTGAAGAATGAGTAGATGTATAAGTGTCTGGACGAAGGATTTAGTAGGTGCATGACTGAATGTATGAGTGAGTGATTAAATGTGTCTCACTGAGTGCATGGGTTAGTGACTAAACTGTCTTAATTTGTGCATCATTATGTCTGTTGTTCTGTAAACTGCTGCATGTGTTGATCATTAGCTATACGAGAGGCTATATGTGTTATTAATTGGTTGCCCAAGTATTTCTATGGCAGATTGAGTTTGTGTGGGGGTGGCTGGAAGGTGTGTGACTCTATGCATAGATGTGTGAGCAGTTTATTCACTAGGTGTATGAGTTCAAGAGTGCATGTGGAAACAGCTACATGGGCAGTTGACTGTGTGCATGAGTGTATTGATGAGTGAATGGATATCTCAATGCTACATGTCATAGTAAGTACATATGTAAAACACAGTACATGTGAGAGTTGGCATATATAAATAACTGTGCATGAGAGCCACTGAATGAGTGAGTGGTTGTATCGATCATTGTGAACTTGTATCAGGGATTGTATAAGAGAGTAAATATGTGTTAGTATATGTTTCAATAAGTAAGGTGTGTTTAACTGTATAGTTGAAGAAATGGAGGTGAGATTGTTTCTTTGCATGACTGACTGGGTGTGTGAGTAACTCTATGGATGAGTGGCAGTGTGTGAGTGTCTGTATACACTGAGTGTATCTAAGGTTATATTAGAGTCTGAAGAGGTTTATCGTATTAGCACAAGAATGATATCAAATGAGATGTCATCAGTGATGTCATCAGTGATGTCATTTGAGATGTCATCAGTGATGTCATCAGTGATGTCACTGACCATGTCATGAATGATGTAATATGTGACATGATCAGCAGTGGATTGCGGGTGCGCGATATATAGTTAGTGCAACTAACTATATATGGAATTTCAATGGTTTTGTGTGAGTAAAATAAGGTTTTTTAAATGCTAATTCCTAACTATATATGGTCTATAACCTATGGTTTTTTTCAGTGAATTTTCAAGGTTTTGTAAATGCTAATTCCTAACTATATATGGTCTATAACCTATGGTTTTTTCAGTGAATTTCAATGGTTTTTTAATAGCAAATATCATAAGCTGTCGAATGTCAAGTACGTGGTAAGTGAAAACATTTTCGTGTTTATGCACACTGATCTGCTTTGAATGGTGCCCCCCCCCCTCATTTCTATTAGGAGTACTCTCTCTTTGCAGATAGTGAAAGGTAGTTAACGCAGGCCTTTGCCCCCGTTGTAATCCGTCGTGCCTGCTTCTCTCTCCATTTGATTGATTGTTATCCAAGTATTTACTGTTTTAGAATTAGTTCTCTTTGGTTCATTCTCTATTTACAAACAAACACAGAGTCGCAATACTCTGTTTAGTCTTTGCAGATAACGAAAAATTGTGTAAAAAAAAAGAAAAGGAATCGAGCAAAATCAGTAGGCCACTAATGGGATCTCTTTTTGACCTCGCTAAAATAGAAACATTAGGAACAACCCCTCATGACAAATACAAAACTAGTGAGATGAACTGAACTCCACACAATGATGGCTGCAAAACAGCTCGGCTCCGCCACCCACCCCGCCCAAAATAACGATAAAGAGCGGCTGCCATGATTGGTTGCGGAATGGCCACAACGGAGCTACGAAATGGTGGTGCTCTCATGCTAACCCCAGCTTCAGTCTGAAACATCCAGAAACACTGTAGACTACCAATTTGATCAGTTCCGGTAGCGCCCCAATGTAACCTGGTAGAGAAGAACTAGCCCTCCCCTCTTTGACTGATGGTTCTTGTTGCCTGTCCCTTCTGTTGTCATTTAACAGAACTATTTAGCCTGCTGAAAGGGGTTGTGTTTCGACCGCTGGTTGGTGGAGACATTTTGACTATATTCTGGACCTGCGTTGTCGCGTAATGCGTCATATGACGCGCCGCGTTAGCGCATCCGGAAGTCATCCGGGGCGCGCAGCGCGTAACGTAAGCATAACAAGTCATGTGACTTGTTAATAAAACTTTTCATTGGTTAATTTTACTTTTCTTATTCTAATGATGAAAGCCTTGGTCATATCACCTAAAAATTACGCTTTTAATTACTTCCGAACATTATTTTTTCTTAAATATATGTTATAATGTTCCAGGCTAATGTACTTTCCCGGAAATTTTACAACTGTCCTGCAATTAAAATATATTCTTTTTTCGAGAAAAAGAGCGTTTCTTCGTCCCATGACGGAGCCGTTGAGCAAAAGAGGGTCGACCTGCTGTCTTAGTCGCCGATACGCCTGAATATGAGATTCTTATCGATCACTTTATGTTGCAGGAATAGAAAACACAACAGCCCTTGACCGTTTATATTTACTGCGTTCCTTCGTATTATACCTTTTACCCTTCATGTAATTGGTCTGCTTTATTTCACTTGCCTTTTAATGATTCTAAAACAGTGACTATTATTAAAAACTTTACCAATGTATATACTACTACCATGTTTTCTTTTAAAAACCTTTATTGTGAAAATTTCATTATACAAATACGAGCCTATAACCACGTGGGCCTGCCACGGAGCAAACTGTAATCGTATATGATGAATAGACATTTACACTGTAGAGGAACGTAACGGGCGGGCCATTAGGTTGCAAGAACTAAGGTGTCTAACAGTTACGGAATCGGTGGACGTACATTTTATAATTAAAATACGACAGGGCCAGTTACAATAAAATTATCTAGATATACATTTGCGGGCAAGTACCATGGGTGACGTTAATTCGAATTTTCAACAGTACAGTAATCAATAACACATCAGAACTTAATATCAATAGGGATGTCGAAATATTCAATCAATTCTCGTCCCCGCCCGCCATGTGCTTCAAAACTGCATACGTATCTCTTGATTTCAAGGTTCTGCAACCAGTACACAACAAGAAGTTACGAGTCCCATTTATTCCGGCGCCATTTTGGGCGAGGACGGGCAGGTCCAGGATATAGTCAAAATGTCTCTACCAACCATCGACTATGATGATGTTCATATGCTGTATTTATTAGAGTAACACTCATCTGTCCACATGAAATTAATTTACCACAATCTAAACATGTCATTTTAATCTTTCCAAAGTTCTTCAAAATATTTGGGACCGTTTCCCTTGCCTCTGAAGCTCTCAGTGCCACTTCTTTGATGAATGTACTAGCAGGTCAGGGGTTCTCCTCCAAATCTCTCTTTTATGCAGCACTATAATTAATTGGTGCCACCTCTCCATATGACGATGCATGGTATAGTTACCACAACTATATTTTTTTTCGGTTCCTCTGGAGAGTTCATCGTGGCAGATGAAGCGTGTAACGTACCGGGCATTTACCTTTTTTTGCATGTACAGGAAAGGAAAAAAAAATCGAGCGTCCGAGTTCTAAGGTGTCCCAGGGCCATTTTAGTGGACCAGGCCCAAATCCAAAGAACAGGCCGCCATTTTGAGAGTCCTCTTGCAGCCGCCTGTCGCTGTAGCATCAAGAGCAGCCGAAACTCAGCTGAATGGCAACTGAAACGGTAAATGGGCGCCCCACTACATTTCAGCATTGTAGGATGACCACACCAGTACAGCAACTTGCTAGACATCACCTCGGTGCCATCCGGATCTCGGTGCCCCACTGCAGATGAAGTGCCTCTCAACTATGAAACCACCACGGTGACATCCGGATCTTGGCGCGTTGTGCTGCCTTCGGCCTATTCGCACATCGGTCCGCTACTGACGTCATCTCACAGGCTAATGGGGCGACCCACGCCGAGTTTCAGCATTGTAGGATGACCACACCAACTTGCTAGACATCACCTCGGTGCCATCCGAATCTTGGCATCTCAACGCCTAGTGGTATCTTCCATACAGAAAATATTGTTACGCTGCCTTTGGCCCCATTCGCACATCAGTCCGCAACTTAGACATCACCTCGGTGCCATCCGGATCTTGGCATCTCAGCGCCTTGTGGTGTCAGTCAGAAAATATTGTTGCGCTGCCTTTGGCCCCATTCGCACATCAGTCCGCTACTGACACCATCTCACAGGCCAATAGGGCGCCCCACGCCGACTTTTACCATTGTACGATGGCCACACCAGTGGCACAACTTGCTAGACATCACCTCGGTGCCATCCGAATCTTGGCATCTCAATGCCTAGTGGTATCTTCCATACAGAAAATCTTGTTACGCTACCTTTGGCCCCATTCGCACATCGGTCCGCAACTTAGACATCACCTCGGTGCCATCCGGATCTTGGCATCTCAGCGCCTTGTGGTGTATTCTCTTCAGAAAATATTGTTGAGCTGCCTTTGGCCCCATTCGCACATCGGTCCGCAACTTAGACATCACCTCGGTGCCATACGGATCTTGGCATCTCAGCGCCTTGTGGTGTCTTCTACTCCGAAAATATTGTAGAAAATATTGTTGCGCTGCCTTTGGCCCCATTCACACATCAGTCCGCTACTGACACCATCTCACAGGCCAACAGGGCGCCCCACGCCGACTTTTACCATTGTACGATGGCCACACCAGTGCCACAACTTGCTAGACACCACCTCGGTGCCATCCGGATCTTGGCATCTCAGCGCCTTGTGGTGTCTTCAAATCAGAAAATATGGTTGCGCTGCCTTTGGCCCCATTCGCACATCGGTCCGCTACTGACGCCATCTCACAGGCCAACGGGGCGCCCCACGCCGACTTTCAACATTGTAGGATGGCCACAGAAGTGCGACAACTTACTAGACACCACCTCGGTGCCATCCGGATCTTGGCGCGTTGTGCTGCCTTCGGCCTATTCGCACATCGGTCCGCTACTGACGCAAACTCACAGGCCAACGGGGCGCCCCACGCCGACTTTCAGCATTGTAGGATGGCCACACCAGTGCGGCAACTTGCTACACACCACCTCGGTGCCATCCGGATCTTGGCATCTCAGCGCCTAGTGGTGTCTTCTATTCCGAAAATATTGTTGCGCTGCCTTCGGCCCCATTCACACATCGGTCCGCTACTGACGCCATCTCACAGTCCAACGGGGCGCCCCACGCCGACTTTCAGCATTGTAGGATGGCCACACCAGTGCGGCAACTTACTAGACACCACCTCGGTGCCATCCGGATCTTGGCGCGTTGTGCTGCCTTCGGCCTATTCGCACATCGGTCCGCTACTGACGCAAACTCACAGGCCAACGGGGCGCCCCACGCCGACTTTCAGCATTGTAGGATGGCCACACCAGTGCGGCAACTTGCTACACACCACCTCGGTGCCATCCGGATCTTGGCATCTCAGCGCCTAGTGGTGTCTTCTATTCCGAAAATATTGTTGCGCTGCCTTCGGCCCCATTCACACATCGGTCCGCTACTGACGCCATCTCACAGTCCAACGGGGCGCCCCACGCCGACTTTCAGCATTGTAGGATGGCCACACCAGTGCGGCAACTTACTAGACACCACCTCGGTGCCATCCGGATCTTGGCGCGTTGTGCTGCCTTCGGCCTATTCGCACATCGGTCCGCTACTGACGCAAACTCACAGGCCAACGGGGCGCCCCACGCCGACTTTCAGCATTGTTGGATGGCCACGCCAGTGCGGCAACTTACTAGACACCACCTCGGTGCCATCCGGATCTTGGCGCGTTGTGCTGCCTTCGGCCTATTCGCACATCGGTCCGCTACTGACGCAAACTCACAGGCCAACGGGGCGCCCCACGCCGACTTTCAGCATTGTAGGATGGCCACACCAGTGCTGCAACTTGCAGGACACCACCTCGGTGCCATCCGGATCTTGGCGCGTTGTGTTGCCTTCGGCCTATTCGCACATCGGTCCGCTACTGACGCCGCCTCACGTGCCAACGTATTTTCTCCGCATTTTACACCCTATGCCGCATAACAGGTCATGTGACTTGTTTATAAAACTTTTCATTGGTTCATTTTACTTTTGGTTTCCTAATGATGGAAGGCTTGATCATGTGACCTAAAAACAACACTTTTCATTGGATGAAAACTTATTTTTTTCCCCAAACGATGAAAGCCCCACCTTGTTTCTGGATGTTTCAGACTGAAGCTGGCGTCAGCATGAGAGCACCACCATCTCGTAGCTCAGTCGTGGTCATTCCGCGAGCAATCATGGCAGCCGCTCCCCACCAGAAGCCTGCAGGAGTCGGAGCCCCCAAAACTTTTGATGAATTCTCAAGGCGGAGGGGACGCTTTCGAGAATGGGGTCCAAGACCTAGCAGACAAGCGTCCGATTTCCAAGGTGTCCCAGGGCCATTTCAGTGGACCAGGCCCAAAAAGGAAACAGCCTGCCGCCATTTTGAGAGTCCTGTGACAGCTGCCTATCGCTGCACCGCAAGAGTGGGCGCAACTCAGCTGAATTGCGGCTTTTGACACAGTGGACCAAAAACGGACGGAATGGCAACTGAAACGGTAAAGGGGCGCCCCACTACAACAGATGACACTCCACCTGGAGAGGCCCGTTCACGCCGCCTCCCCCGGGGCGCCCCACGCCGTTATTCGGAGCAGCATTGTAGGATACCAAAACCAGTGCGGCAACTTACTGGACATCACCTTGGTGCCATCGTTCTGCTGCCTTGGAACTATTCGCGCAACAGTTTGCTACTGATGACCCACCCCCCGCGACGCCCCATGCCGTTATTTGCTGGGTGGCAACTTACTAGACATCACTTTCGTGTCATCTAGATTTCGGCGCGTTCTGCTGCCTTGGAACTATTCGCACAACAGTTTGCTACTGATGACCCACCCCCCGCGACGCCCCACGCCGGAAATCTGGACGTTGTGCTGCGTTGGGACTATTCGCACAGCCGACCGCTACTTCGTTGTTTTTCCCTAAAAATGTTTCTATGTTATTACTATTTTTGTTTTCTTGTATATATTTATAAATTATTAAAGTTTTATAATCTTACTACTTTGTCGGAGTGCTATATATTTTTAATGTGACACATAATTGTAAAATCTTTGATGTACAAAGAGTCATCCCTGGAATCTTCCGCTTCAGGCTCGGTCCCCTCCCCAATCACAATACAGGATGGTTTTCAGATAATAGCAACGCTTCTGCTGTGACGGATCTCATCGAGTGTGGGCCTTGATCTACTATAACTCCTTTGAAGAGGGGTGATTCTTTACAGCTGTGGCCATAAACTACATCTGCAGGGCTAGCTGATACCCTAGGACCAGCCTGGACAATCGGACACAGAGGAAAAGGAGTGTCAGAGGGTGCGGTAGTGAATAGGGCGAAAGGGAGGTGTCGGGCGGGCACAGGGTGTGATTCTCAGGGAAGAGCAGCGCAGATGGGGGGAGGTTTATTACCCATGCATAAGACAGAGAGCGGGGGTGACCACTGCCTGGGGGAGATGCTTGCGAGGGTGGGGAGCCATGCTAAGGATCGACAGCGTGCACAGAGTGGGTCTGGTCAAGGCATCTAAAATGGCTGCCGTGCACGACAAAAGTGTGGCATTTGAAAAAAGACAAGATGGCGCAGACAATGTTTTTCAACACTTCCTGATTTCCTTCGAATCGAACGTTAACAGACGTTGGGGCATATTACCAAATTTAAGCGATATTTATCCCTAACGATGCTTAGCAACGATTTTTTTACCGTCAGAAATTATCGCAGATAAACCTTGCTATTATCAAGGTTTATCGGAAATACGATAAAAAACGACCGCAATGCATTAATATCGCTGAAAACTCAGCGATATTCATGCATTACCGAGCTAATGCTCTTAGCCATGTTATCCACCTCCCATTGGATAACATGGCTAAGAACTGCTCAGGGCAGGTGGTAGCTTTTGGAGATATTCGCGCTTATCTCGAATATTTCCAAAAGTTGATAATAGGAGATAGCGATGTTAGCGACTGTTTCCAGTCGCTAACATCTTGGCATGCCCACTTTGCATGTCATTAGTGATAAATATCACTCACATGCAAAGTGGGGCCCAAGATGGTCGCTATCTTCTACTAGCCGTCGCTAACTGGTGTTAGCAACAGCTAGGTAATACACATATAATTTTATCTCCGCAAAGCGGAGCGCTGTTACAGATATATATCTTGTTTCTGAACGTTAATTTCTCAAAATGCACTGAAGCACATATATTGAGTCCTAGCAAAGGCACATCGGGCTACCAGTCCCTACAATTTTGCCAAGTTTCGTGCAAATCCATTCAGCTGTTCGATCCTACCGAGAGACAAGATGGCGGCCGCTACGGACTGTTTGGAATGTTTACAGACACCGGAGAGCCAATCAGCTTCGCTTCGCAAAGCTCCGTAACGCGAAAAGTACGCGAAGCGGTGCGCTGTTACAGATATATATCTTTTTTTGAACGTTAATTTCTCAAAATCCACTGGAGCACATATATTGAGATCTAGCAAAGGCACATCGGGCTACCAGTCCCTACAATTTTGCCAAGTTTCGTGCAAATCCATTCAGCTGTTCGATTATTTGTATTTTTATTTTTTTTTGCCCCGCGGGGCCCTTTTAAAACCTCCACATCAAACCTAGGGGGTGAGCGACAATGTACTATGCCCCCTTATGGTCATTTGCCCCTTCGCTTTGGCCTCCTCTTGTCTCTCGATCCTACCGAGAGACAAGATGGCGGCCGCTACGGACTGTTTGGAATGTTGACAGACGCCGGAGAACCAATCAGCTTCGCTTCACAAAGCTCCGTTGCGCGAAAAGTACGCGTCCTGGGGCGCTGCCCAGTCCGCTGTTACAGATATATATCTTTTTTTAAACGTTAATTTCTCAAAATCCACTGGAGCACATATATTGACACCTACAAAAGGCACATCGGGCTACCAGTCCCTACAATTTTGCCAAGTTTCGTGCAAATCCATTCAGCCGTTCGGGCTAAAAGTGAGGCCAACCGCCCTATGGAAATTAACATGGGAAAAACGCGTTTTGGGACCCCCCTTTTTTCTCGGCCCCCCCTTGACGAACCCCCCCAAAATTTTCAGGGGCTGCTCAGAAACAAAATGTGCCATTTTCCTGAAAATTTCAGCCAATTCCGTCCACAAACGCCAAAGTTATTAGACATAGAATTTTCCAAAATCCCATAGGGAAAAAATCCTAACTATATATACCTACTGGCGACCGCCAGTAGGTAATATACACACACACACATATACATACAGAAAAAACCATAGGTTTTAGGGGTGTTATAGTTAGCTGGACATTTCACTCGTACAAAACCATAGAAATTCTTCCGTTATAGTTACTTCTGCTAACTATAACTCACGCACCAGCAATGCACTGCTGATGATGTCACATATTACATCATTCATGACATGGTCATTGACATCACTGATGACATCACTGATGACATTTCAAATGACATCACAAAGCTTTTTCAAATGCTAATTTCTAACTATAACGTCTCTGAAACCCGTGTTTTTTTCAGTGAATTTCAAAGTTTTTTTTAAATGCTAATTTTTAAGTGTAATAGTATTTTTTGTACTGATTGTCTACAGTTTTTTTAACTGTTATAAATATTTCATACATTAAATAGCATTATATGTTATTATGAAAGTTGCAACAAAAAACATTTTTTTTAATTCATTCTTAAATATTGTTTAATTTTTTTGTTTCATTTTTTTATTTTAATATATTTATATTGTTTTTTTTGTTTTTTTTAATTCCGAATATTTTTCGGAGTTGCGCACCCAAATCGTACAGCGGTGGGTGCGCTGATTCTAGCTGCCATTTTAGAAAAGTCGGGAAGGATCCGCGTACGGTGTCCGACGGCTGCGTGTTTTTCAGTTACATCATATACATTTATTATTACGTGATCTGCGCGATTGGTATGCGACCAGTCCACGACTCCTGCTCCCCCGCATTCCCGGCACATGCGCATTACAGTATGCAATGTTTGCGCGGTGGCGGGTCCCGCGTGACGTCATATACGTGCTCCCGCAAAAAAATGTATGTTCTAAATTGATATGTATGTGTCTTTAATATACATATTAGGGAAGAGATTATAGAGTTTATTAAGAGAGTGGAGACTTATACATCCACTCATTCTTCAATATGTAAGACATATTTTAACTTTACAGAAACATACAGTCACTGGATGTTGTCATCAGTGATGTCATCAGTGATGTCATTTGAGATGTCATCAGTGATGTCATCAGTGATGTCACTGACCATGTCATGAATGATGTAATATGTGACATGATCAGCAGTGGATTGCGGGTGCGCGATATATAGTTAGTGCAACTAACTATATATGGAATTTCAATGGTTTTGTGTGAGTAAAATAAGGTTTTTTAAATGCTAATTCCTAACTATATATGGTCTATAACCTATGGTTTTTTCAGTGAATTTCAATGGTTTTTTAATAGCAAATATCATAAGCTGTCGAATGTCAAGTACGTGGTAAGTAAAAACATTTTCGTGTTTATGCACACTGATCTGCTTTGAATGCTGCCCCCCACCCCTCATTTCTATTAGGAGTACTCTCTCTTTGCAGATAGTGAAGGGTAGTTAACGCAGGCCTTTGCCCCCGTTGTAATCCGTCGTGCCTGCTTCTCTCTCCATTTGATTGATTGTTCTCTTTGGTTCATTCTCTATTTACAAACAATCACAGAGTCGCAATACTCTGTTTAGTCTTTGCAGATAGCGAAAAATCGTGTAAAAAAACAAAAGGAATCGAGCAAAATCAGTAGGCCACTAATGGGATCTCTTTTTGACCTCCCTAAAATAGAAACATTAGGAACAACCTGTTGATAATACCAATGTGTATGTACATAAGCGGCGTTCATTTGTGTTCACAGTACCCCTTGTTGATTGTTTGAATCGAGCATTGAATTGTTCGAAGTTGGTTCTCTTAAGAATCTTCTCTGCCTGCAAACGAGGAAGAATAGGAATATTCTCTCTCCCTTTGCAGATAGTGAAGGGTAGGTAACGCAAACCTTTAACACGTCGTGCCTATTTCGTTCCTCATTGATTGATTGTTTCCCCAAACATTGACTGTTTGGGAATTGGTTCTTTTTGGAGGTATTCCCTGTTTGCAAATATACGTAGGAAAATCTTTGCAAATAGTGAAAGGGTACGTAATGCGGACCTTTCTCCCCCGTTGTAATCTGTCATGCCTATCTACTCCCCACTGATTGATGCACCTGTTTCACCCGGACCATTTACTAGAGATACGTCATCTGGCCCGACCAGAGAGCACCCCTAGTGAAAAGGACATATGCAATAATAACGAAGTGATCACTGTATCCTGTTAACAGAAACTTTAGCATGAAACAACCTGGAAAGAAAAGAATAGGAAAACGAAAATCAGTGGGCCACTGATGAACATGAACTTTTATTAAACAACGAACAAAGAAACGATAACATAACGTAATGATAAAACCTATTAATGTCCTAGAAACAAGAAAACGTTAAAATATGCCAGTGGTGAGAGACCAGAAAAACAGTAAGAGAAACCAAATCACCCCTCGCTGTCCCACCGCCTGCCACGCCAAAAAAATCGATAGACTAGGGAAAATGCAAGTCAGTAGAACATCCGCCCCCACTCTGGAAACTTCCAAGGTGGGGCAGGGTTGCGGCTACGCCCAGCCGGGAGCAGCCCATATAAGGCGGGTCCTGCTGCCACGCCTCGGCCAGGAGATCCTAACGTAGGGTGTAGCCGGAGGAGAGGCCGAGGCCAGCGGGACCCGGCCAGGGGATTGCCTTTACAACGCTGAAGAGTTGCAGGGGGGGGGGAATATCTCCTCGACCCTCCCCTCTCTCTCCCAGTCCGGCCGCGGTGGCCCTTGACAGTTTCAGGTAGTCCCGCCACATGCTCTTCCGGTCCGGCCACCAACGGTCGGGGGGCCGAGGCCGACGGGATCCGGCTGCAGCCGATAAACCAAGGAACCCGTTCATGGGGCCAGAGCCAGGGGCGTCCGGCCGACATCCACCGGAAGCCCGGCCCGAAGACGGACGGGACACTTCTTCTTTCTTGAATAATGGCTGCGACAACACTGGGGGGGGATGTCTTGCACATGCCTCCGACCCCCCCCCCTCGTCCTCATCGCCTGGTCCGGCCATAACAAATCTCAAGCGAGACGCCGTGGGGTGCACTGGGAGGGAGAGACGGTGCGAACAGGCCTCTCCCGCCTCCCCAGGTGGAGGCTTCCCAGCTGCACCCTCAGCGCTCCAGGCGCCCGGAAAAGGGTTCTTCCACTGTGGCCATGCTGCAACGTCTCGCCCGGCAGGGTGGAGCCCGTCCGCTCATTTGACCCCGCGATCGCCAGTAGCTACCGAACTCTCAAAATGGCGGTCGACCTGGCAAGAGCGGGCCCAGCATAAAGAAATGGCCCGGTCACTGGTTGACTCCACCACCGTAGTCCTCCACGACCTTGAAGATTCTAGAGGAGCCGCGGGAGTCTCCGACCCCCGATGGGGAATGACTGCCATGATCGCCCGTGGAGTGACGAAACTGTATCCGCGGGACGTCGGCGCTCCCATGCTGGCGCCAGCCTCACTTTGAATTACTAGAATCCTGCAGACCTCAGTTCCGGTGAAAGCACAGTGTGACCCGGTAGGAAAAATTGTTGCACCCCCTCCCCTTTTTGACTGATAGTTCAAACCACCGATCCTTTCCTTTGCCCTTTTAACGGAACTTTGGACTGCCTCCCCCTCTTTTACATTTTCTAGAGAAAACAAAACATTAACCACTACATTAGCATAGCAGTTGACACCAGAACTGTTTTCAAATTGAAAACCAACAACATCTTCAACAGAATCCTTTTTGTTTCTGCTGTGACCCTGCTACAGCACAGGCATTGTCCCCAGCAGTAATTCTGCAATGCCGGTAAGAATAGCTGTGGTGCCTACTGGACTCACTCACCCCCCCGGCGCCCCACGCCGTTATTTGCTGGGCGGCAACTTACTAGACATCATTTTCGTGCCATCTAGATTTCAGCGCGTTCTGCTGCCTTGGAACTATTCGCACAACAGACTGCTACTGACGACCCACCCCCAGGCAACATCTTCTGAATTTTCATAATTTGAAAGAACTAGTAACATGTCCTCATCAGGAATTCAAAAGAAATTGCCACGGTCTCTTCGTTGTTTAAATGTTTTTACTGTTTTTGTTTTGTTGTATATATTTATATGTTATTAAAGTTTTATATTCCTACTACTTTGTTGGAGTGCTATATATTTTTAATGTGACACATAATTCAAAAACTTTGATGTACAAAGAGTCATTCCTGGAATCTTCCGCTTCAGGCTCGGTCCCCTCCCCAATCACAATAGAGGATGGTTTTCAGATAGTAGGAACACGTGTGGTGTGACGGATCTCATCGGGTGTGGGCCTTGATCTACTATAACTCCTTTGAAGAGGGGTGATTCTTTACAGCTGGAGCCATAAACTACATCTGCAGGGCTAGCTGATAGCCTGGACAATCGGACACAGAGGAAGAGGAGTGTCAGAGGGTGCGGTAGTGAATAGGGCGAAAGGGAGGTGTCGGGCGGGCACAGAGTGTGATTCTCAGGGAAGAGCAGCGCAGATGGGGGGAGGTTTATTGCCCATGCATAAGACAGACAGCGGGGGTGACCAGTGCCTGGGGAAGATGCTTGCGAGGGTGGGGAGCCATGCTACGAATCGACAGCGTGCAGAGAGTGGGTCTGGTCAAGGCATCTAAAATGGCTGCCGTGCACGACCAAAGTGTGGCATTTCAAAAAAGGCAAGATGGCGCAAACAATGTTTTTCAACACTTCCTCATTTCCTTCGAATCGAACGTTAACAGACGTTGGTGCATATTACCAAAGTTAAGCGATATTTATCGCTAACGATGCTTACCAACGAATTTTTTACCGCTAAGCATCATCAGAAATTATCGAAGACAAACCTTGCTATTATCAAGGTTTATCGCAAATGCGATAATAAACGGCCGCAATGCATGAATATCGCTAAAAAGTCAGCGATATTCATGCATTACCGAGCTAATGCTCTTAGCCATGTTATCCACCTCCCATTGGATAACATGGCTAAGAACTGCTCAGGGCAGGTGTTACTTTTTGGAGATATTCGCGCTTAGCGCGAATATCTCCAAAAGTTGGTAATAGGAGATAGATATCTTGCATGTTGTAATGCAAATTATTGTGGTATATGGAACTCATACCATAATCTCTCAGGAAAGCAGAAACTGATCCTTTTGGGACCGCCTGAAAAGGCCTAGGGGGTGAGGGGTACTCTACTTTGCCCCCTTTTCACGTTCCGAACTATTTTATTATACTCTCTTCTGTAATTACACAAAATCGCAGCGATAAGATGCATCGGAGACACACAGTGAGAGAAAGGAGGCCGGAGATGAAGAAGAGATGTCAAATACACATTGGAGATAATATAGTGGCAGAAGGGAAGTAAATATGAGTAAACTTACCATGTAACATAAAAATGTTGCACTCTATACTATAAGTCTCATTTTATACTACAATCACTTCGCTACAACCTCATAAATTAAAAATAAAAATGAATAATGTCTCAAACAATTTTTGATTTCTAAATATAAATTTATTCTTCAGAATTTTCTAAATTTGAAAGAACTAGTAACATGTCCTCATCAGCAATTTCCTCATGAAAAGTCTGCAATGATGATTCTTGTAACTCTATGGTCTCCAAACATTCGATAAATTCGCCATCAACAGATTGATCAAAAAAATCATTCAAGTCATCTCCTCCTTGTGACAATATTTCATTATTGGTGCTGTCAATTTCAATCAATGTAGTGGAATCATTCAAGTCATCTCCTCCTTGTGACAATATTTCATTATTGGTGCTGTCAATTTCAATCAATGTAGTGGAATCATTCAAGTCATCTCCTCGTGACAATATTTCATTATTGGTGCTCTCAATTTCAATCAATGTAGTGGAATCATTCAAGTCATCTCCTCCTTGTGACAATATTTCATTATTGGTGCTGTCCATTTCAATCAATCTAATGGAATCATACAAGTAATCTCCTCCTTGTGACAATATTTCATTATTGGTGCTCTCAATTTCAATCAATGTAGTGGAATCATTCAAGTCATCTCCTCCTTGTGACAATATTTCATTATTGGGGCTGTCCATTTCAATCAATCTAATGGAATCATACAAGTCATCTCCTCCTTGTGACAATATTTCATTATTGGTGCTCTCAATTTCAATCAATGTAGTGGACAATTCAAAAGAAATTGCCACGGTCTCTTCATTGTGAGCCATTTTATTTTGAAATTGCTTGCTGTAAATTGCAGAAAAAAATAATCACTTTCATTTATCGTTTTTAGTAATACATAATATAAAACTAACTTTATCAAGTATTTAGTATAACAGAAGGACTGCAAATAAATAACAGAAAACATTTTTCAAATTATCTTCAAGTGTACAACATAGTTCCCCTTACAAATTAACAACTCACCTTTTTAAAAGTAGGAGAAGTGTTAGTACTGTGTAAATCAAACACCAGAAATTCACCACCAAAAATTCCTCACAAATGTACCTCAGACAGTAGTATCACAAAATGGCTGTGGTTTCCTCTCATTTGACATATATACATAACCAATTAACTTTCATCACACACAAATACAAAACCAAAGTAACATTTTAATTGGTTCTAAATTTCAACACTTTCAAATGTGTTTTCCCCATGCAATTTTCCATAGGACATTTACATACGTCTACAGCCTGAATGGCTGAACGGAATTACACCAAACTTGGCAAAATGGTACATCAAACCTAAGAGGTCAGGAAGGATCTACTATGCCCCCTTATGGTCATTTCCCCCTTCGCTTTGGCCTCCTCTTGTCTCTCGATCCTACCGAGAGACAAGATGGCGGCCGCTACGGACTGTTTGGAATGTTGACAGACGCCGGAGAACCAATCAGCTTCGCAAAGCTCCGTAACGCGAAAACTACACGAAGCGGAGCGCTGTTACAGATATATATCTTTTTTTGAACGTTAATTTCTCAAAATCCACTGGAGCACATATATTGAGACCTAGCAAAGGCACATCGGGCTACCAGTCCCTAATATTTTGCCAAGTTTCGTGCAAATCCATTCAGCCGTTCGATTATTGACATTTAGATACGTCTACAGCCTGAATGGCTGAACGGAATTACACCAAACTTGACAAAATGGTACATCAAACCTAAGAGGTCAGGGAGGATCTACTATGCCCCCTTATCGTCATTTGCCCCTTCCCTTTCGCCTCCTCTTGTCTCTCGATCCTACCGAGAGACAAGATGGCGGCCGCTACGGACTGTTTGGAATGTTGACAGACGCCGGAGAACCAATCAGCTTCGCTTCACAAAGCTCCGTTGCGCGAAAAGTACGCGAACTGGAGCGCTGCCCGGTCCGCTGTTACAGATATATATCTTTTTTTAAACGTTAATTTCTCAAAATCCACTGGAGCACATATATTGAGACCTACAAAAGGCACATCGGGCTACCAGTCCCTACAATTTTGCCAAGTTTCGTGCAAATCCATTCAGCCGTTCGGGCTAAAAGTGAGGCCAACCGCCCTATGGAAAACTCAATGTTAAAAACACGTTTTGGGATCCCCCTTTTTTCTCAACCCCCCCTGGACGAATCCCCCCCCAATTTTCAGGGGCTGCTCAGAAACAAAATGTGCCATTTTCCTGAAAATTTCAGCCAATTCCGTCCACAAACGCCAAAGTTATTAGACATAGAATTTTCAAAAAACCCATAGAGAAAAAATCCTAACTATATATACCTACTGGCGACCGCCAGTAGGTAATATATATATATATATATATATATATATATATATATATATATATATATATATAGTGCGCAGCTGAATCTAGTTGTGCATTGATAGTGTTTGGATTACTTAATCTTGCCTTGACAGTAGTACATATAAAAAAATGCTAAATATTGTTTTCAGTTATTATAAGTGCTTAGGTATTGGTGGAGTAATAGGATAAGTAGCTAGTGCTGGTTGGGTGATTGGAGAAATTCATGAAACAGACCGAAGGATTCCTACACTACATAGGTACTAACTGGATATTTAGCTGAGCGTATCAATAGTATGTAGCTGGTTAAAGGTCTGCATGCATAGTGTACAAAATATTGTACCTGCACTTGTATTAGTGGCTAGGCCATTCTTTAAGTATATGACTAATAACTGGAGTAATTTCAGTGCTGCAAAGAGAATGCATGCTCAATTTATAAGTGCTCTGGTATTGGTGAAGTGATAGGACACATAGATAGTGCTGGATGGATGAATGGAGAACTGCATGGGACAGACAGAAGGATTCCTAGACTGTATAGGTACTAACTGATTATTTAAACGACTGTATCAATGCTATGTAGTTGATTAGATGTCTGCATGCATAGTGCATAGAATACTGTAGCTGTACTAGTTTTTCTGGCTAGGCCATTTCTTAGGTACATGACTAGTAACTAGAATAATTCCAGTGCTGCAAAGAGAGTACATGTTGAATTTATTAATGCTTAGGTATTGGCGGAGTGATAGCATATGTAGATAGTGCTGGATGGGTGATTGGAGAAATACATGGCACAAATAGAAGGATTCCAACACTGTATAGGGATTAACTGGGTATTTAGAAGAGCGTATTAATAGTATGTAACTTGTTAGAGATCTACATGCATAGTGTACAAAACATTGTACCTGTACTTGGGTTAGTGGCTAGGCCATTACTTAAGTATATGACTAATAACTGGAGTAATTTCAGTTCTGCAAAGCGAGTACAGGCTAAATTTATAGGTGCTTAGGCATTGGCAGAGTGATAGGATATGTAGGTAGTGCTGGATGGTTGAATGGAAAAGTGCATGAGACAAACACAAGGATTGCTAGACTGCATAGGTACTAACTGAGTATTTAGAAAACTGTATCAATGCTATATAGCTGATTAGAGGTCTGCATGCATAGTGCACAGAATATTGTAGCTGTACTAGTATTGGTGTGTCTATGGTTTCGAGAATGGTAGTCTGTATTTTAGGGTGTGAGGAGGTGCGTCAGATGATCACATGGATGATGTCATCAGTGATTTCATTTGAGATGTTATCAGTGATGTCATCAGTGAAGTCACTGACCATGTCATGAGTGATGTAATATGTGACGTCATCAGCGGTGCATTGCGGGGGCACGAGTTATAGTTAGAAAAACTAACTATAACAGCCGAATTTCTATTGTTTTGTACAAGTGAAATATCCAACTAGGACATCCATGAAACCTGTGTTTTTTTCGGTGAATTTCTGAGGGTTTTTTAAATGCTAATCTCTAACTATAATGTCCCTGAAACTTGTGTTTTTTCAGTGAATTCTATATATATGTATTTAATCTCCTCTCACTTTTACAAGGAAGCAATCAGCACTCAGGTTGTAGTTTGGAAGTATTTAATCTGCAAAGGACGTGATCCACGCGTTTCGGCTCCTCCGAACCTTGATAACGATACAAGACGTCATTGTAGCATCCTTATTTAAACATACAAATGCCTCCAGTTGCCAACATTAACAAAGGACTACATATTACATTAATCCAAAAAGCTGGCGGCCATATTGGCCTGATCACGATGTGAAAATTCAGGAATTGATACAATAAAGAAAAGAAAACAAGTGTAAATATACACTCAATGTCATTTCAGCATATCTCGCCCCGTGACCGCCATACCTGTATGTTTGTCAACGTGACTTATTCATAATAAACATACTTAGGATTGCAAACATGAACATAAACTATGGACTACACATTACTTTAAAGTGAAAGGCTATCGGCCATATTAATCTTAGCATGTTGCGTATTATAACACACTGGGGCAGATTTACAAGCCCCATGTGCCGCCGGTGCATCATGTTGCGTGATGCACCTGTGGCGCAGCGTGCTAAGGGATATTTATAAGCACAGGTAAAGTCACCCTGTGTGACTTAACCTGTGCTTGTAAATATCGCCCCTGTTCACGCAACACTTTGCGTGTTAGGGGCGGGACATGGGTGTTGTTGTGGGTGTTCCCACGCAATACCCATTTCCACTGATGCATTTCCAGATTTACGAGAAATCATAAACCTGGAAATGCGTCATTTTGCTGCGCCACCATAGGGGTGGCGTAGCTAAGTAAAACGTGGAGAAATGTTTTCATTTCTCCTCATTTTTTTCCTCTTTCAATGCATGCTGCATTCTACAGCACGCATTGAAAGAGGAAAATGCCTGCAGTGATTGCTTTTGTGGAGGAAGGGGCCCCTTCCTTCACAAAAGCAATCTCCCCATGGTGCAGGCATCCTTGCACCATGGTGCAAGAGTGCCTGCGCCGGCGCATGGCAGCTGTTTCTGCGCCAGCACAGGGGAGAGCACAGGAATGCGACATATCATTGTAGATATGTTGCATACCTGTGCTCTGAAAGTGCCGCAGCGTGGCGCAGCCAAAGGGCTTGTGGTGCTGCGCTGTGGCACTTTCTTGTAGATCTGCCCCTATATCCCTAAATAAAGTTCTAGCGATTATAGTTCCATTCACAGCTCATTTGAGATGTCATGAGTGATGTCATGAGTGATGTAACTGACCATGTAATGAATGATGTAATGTCTGAGGTCATTAGCAGTACATTGTGGGGGCGTAAGTTATAGTTAGCTCAGGTAACTATCTCTGCTGAATTTCACTGGTTGTGTATGAATGAAATCTGAGTCTAACTATACCATCCCTGTAATCTTTATTTTTTTCAGCAAATTTCTAGTTTTTTTTTTTAAGTAAGATGGGTTTCACAATGGATGGTTGGGGGTTAGAAGCAGGGCCTGACATTGTGCTGCCCCCACCCAAGCTTTGCTGCTCCTGCCTTCCTTCCTCCTAGCCATTCATTGTCCAAGTCCATGTCCCTGTTCCCTTATTACAGCCCTGTGTGGCCTTTGTTCTGCCACTGGCCTTCCCGCCTTCTCTGAACAGTAAGCTTGCTGCTCCATCCACCTTCTCCCTAACCCCTGTTGTCTGAATCCATGGACTAGCCTCCTCCTTTCTGCCATGCATGGTCTGATGTGCTGCCACTGCCCTCCATTTAGCATGATGTACCAGTCCACTCCTCCTGCACTCCATTGTCCAATTCTATGCCCCATCATTGACCTCCTGCTCAGCCTCTGTGCTTAGCTTGCTGCCCCTATTCTCCTTCCCCCTGCCCTCCGATGTCTGTGTGCATGCCCCTGCTCCAATCTTTTTGCCCACCACGTTCCATGGACCTGCCAATCCTATCTTACTGAGTGTTCTGTTGAGCTGCCACTTCCCTCCCACCTGCCTAGCATTGTCAGATGACTGTAACCTATCACTGCCACCTCCACCCTGCCTGTCCACATTCCATGCCCCTATCCCATTCCTCTTGTCCTCCATTGCCCATTTTACTGCCACACTCTTCTGCCCTCCCTGGTCTGTTGTGCTGCAACTGCTCCTCATGCCTACCCCGCGTGATCTTTTTGTGTGGCGCCTTCCCTGAACGCTCTTATCTGTGCCCAGGTCCTGACCCTCCCTTCTATCCTCCATGCTCCTTTGTGCATGCCCCTGTACCCTCCTTCTTGCCCATCAAAGCCATTGTGCTGCCACTAACCCTCCCGCTTGCCATGCATGGTCTTCTGTGCTGCCACAGACCCTCCCACCTTCCCTGTGTGGTCAGCTAGCTGCCCTGACCCCCTCCCACCTTCCCACCATGGTCTGTGTATTTGCCGTTATAGACTCACTGTAGCTCTCCACGGTGTGTCTTGCTTCTAGTGCCCATCCTGCCTGACCTCCATGCTCATCTTCCTGCTCTTGCCCTACCCCCTTGCCCCCAGCCCTCTGCTTCCATGTGAAGACCCGTATTCCCTCCCTCCTGGCTTGTCTGTTCCATTGTAATGCCCCTGATCCGTCCATCCTGCCATTTATGGTCCGTTATGCTGCAGCTTTCTCTCCTGTCAGTCCAGACGTCGCCTTCCTCACAGAAACCTAGATGAATGCCTCCTCAGCCCCCGACATCACCATAGCCATCCCGGATGGCTACAAGATCACCCGGAGGGACCGCGCCATCCAAACCGGAGGAGGCATCGTCATTGTCCACAGAAACACCATCCGCATCATGACCAACTCCGACGACACCCTCCCTGCCGCCGAGCACCTTCACTTGCAGATACACACCGACCCCAAGACCACCTCAGAGGCACTCTCATCTACAGACCCCCGGGACCACGCACACAATTCAGTGAAGCCATTGCAGACTTCGTCAGCCCGCACGCCCTCACCTCCTCAGACTTCATCCTCCTAGGGGACCTCAACTTCCACCTGGAGAACAACAAGGACTGCAACACCGCCGCCCTGCTGGGCAACCTCGCCAACCTCGGACTCAAGCAACTGGTGAACACCCCCACCCACTATGCCGGCCACACGCTTGACCCCATCTTCTCCTCCAGCAAGCACATCTCCTTCAGCCACTCCACCGGACTACACTGGACAGATCACAGCTGCGTCCACTTCAACTTCAGGAGAACCACGACCCACCACCACCCGCAACAGGTTCCCCGCAGAAGCTAGAGCAAGATCACCGACGACCAGCTCACCACCTCCCTCAGCCGGAACCCTCCAACCAACACGACGGACCCCAACGAAGCAACCCGCAACCTCACACAGTGGCTCACCAACTGCGCCGATGACCTCGCACCACTGAGGAACCCTCCCAGCAGACCCGACAGCAAGAAAGCCTCGTGGTTCACCAACGACCTCAAAAACTCCAAGAAAACCTGCCGCACCCTCGAGAAAGCCTGGCGCTACGACCAGACAACAGAAAACATGACAGCCCTCAAGAACGCCACCCGCAAACACCACCAGCTGATCCGCACCACCAAAAGGACAACATTCAAAGAACGTCTGGACAACAACACCCACAACAGCAAGGAACTCTTCAGCATCATTAAAGAGCTCTCCAACTCCAGCGCCTGCAACAACAACATCACACACTCGCAAGACCTCTGCGACTCACTCGCCTCGATCTTCCACCGCAAGATCACCGACATACACAACAGCTTCGGCGCACAGACCACGCACCCAACCACCGAACCAACGCCCTCCACCACCACCCTCTGCACCTGGACCCCTGTCAGCACTGAAGACACCACCCGCTTGATGGACACCATCCACTCCGACTCCCCAACCGACCCCTGCCCACACCACATCTTCAACAAAGCCGACTCCATCATCGCACCCCAACTCCGGAACATCATCAACAGCTCCTTTGCATCTGCCACCTTCCCGAAGAGTTGGAAACATGCGGAGATGAGCGCCCTCCTGACAAAACCCACCGCGGACCCCACGGACCTCAAGAACTTCCGCCCCATCTCGCTCCTTCTTTTTCCGGCCAAAGTCATCGAGAAGACCGTCAACAAACAACTCTCCACCTTCCTCGAGACAAACAGATCCCTCAACCCCTCACAGTCCGGTTTCCAAGCAAACCACAGCACCGACAACATCAGGTCCCTGCTCGACAATGGGGAAACTGCTGCCCTCATCCTCCTTGACCTCTCAGCAGCCTTCGACACCGTATGCCACCGCACCCTTATACAGCGCCTCAGCAACACCGGTATCCAAGGAGCGGCCCTGGAGTGGATCATCTGGTTCCTCGACGGAAGAACCCAGAGAGTCCGCCTCCCCCCGTTCCGATCCGCGGCCACCGAAGTCATCTGCGGCGTTCCGCAAGGATCCTCACTCAGCCCCACCCTCTTCAACATCTACATGAGCCCTCTCGCAGCCATCCCACGCCAACACAACCTAAACATCATCTCTTACGCCGACGACACCCAGCTGATCCTCTCCCTCACCAACGACCCCGCCACCGCCAGATCCAGCCTCCAGGAAGGAATGAAAGACGTCGCGGAATGGATGAAGCACAGCCGTCTGAAACTGAACTCAGACGGAAGTCCTCATCCTGGGACCATCCCCTTCTGCCTGGGACGACTCCTGGTGGCCCCCTGCCCTGGGCACCGCACCCAAGCCAACGGATCATGCACGCAACCTGGGCTTCATCCTGGACTCCTCCCTCACGATGACCAAGCAAGTCAACGCCGTCTCGTCATCCTGCTTCAACACCCTGCGCATGCTCCAAAAGATCTACCGGTGGATCCCCACCGAAACCAGGAAGACGGTCACCCAGGCCCTCGTAACCAGCCACCTGGACTACGGGAACACCCTCTAAGCTGGAGCCACAGCCAAACTCCAGAAAAAACTCCAGCGCATACAGAACGCCTCTGCACGACTCATCCTGGACATCCCTTGTCACAGCCACATCTCTACCCATCTGAAAGACCTGCACTGGCTCCCCGTCAACAAGAGGATCACGTTCAGACTCCTCACCCACGCACACAAGGCTCTCCACGACATGGGCCCGAAATACCTCAACAGCCGCCTCATATTCTACACACCCATCCGCCAGCTCCGATCTGCCAGCCTCCGTCCCACTAATTCGAAAATCCACCGTCTGGCGGCCAAGACATGGAACTCCCTCCCCACCCACCTACGGCTGACCCAGGACCATCTCTCCTTCAGGAAACAACTCAAGACCTGGCTGTTCGAGCAGTAGCGACTCCCCCCCTCCAGCGCCTTGAGACCCTAGCGGGTGAGTAGCACGCTCTACAAATTTGCCTGATTGATTGATTATGGTCAGCTAGCTACCATTGCCTCTTTCCCCTCTGTTCTCTGTTGTCCATGTGCATGGTCCTGTCCCCTCCCTATTGCTTTCTATAGATTGTTGTACTGCACTCCCGCCCCGCATGCCCTGTGTGGTGTATTGTGCTGCTGCAAACCCTGATGCCTGCCCTGTAGGGTCAGTTTGGTGCACCTCTCCATGTCCCTCCTGTCCTCTGTTATCCGAGTCCATGTCCCTACCCCAATTCCTCCTGCCTTCCATGATCTAATGTACCATTCTTACTAACATTTTGAACTTGGTAAGAGGGGTATTTTAAAAATAAACTGGGATATTATTTTCCCCTTTGACTTACATTGAAAAAGAGGAGATTGTAGACAAGAGACAAATCAAATAAATCCCATTTGGGCTTAAAAACATTGGACGTTTCATGGCTGAATCGGGTCTGTTGGGATGTATGGTTGTACTACCACTGTCTCTTCCTTCTTCCCACAATGGTCTATTATAATGCCACAGCCTCTCTTGCAAGTCCTGTATTGTTCGTTTGTTGCCCCTGCCCCCCTTTCCACTGCCCTCCATAGTCAGTTTTGCTGCCACTGCCCTTCCTGCCTGCCCAGTGAGGTTAAATTGTAGCCTTCACACCATCGTACCTGCCTTCAATTTTCAGAGTCCTTGCCCCTGGCCTCTGCCTCTCAACAGTTTCCTAATGAGCAACTAGATTGCTAACATTCTATATTTATTACAAAAGTGTGGAACGCCTGACGTCACCTTGAAGTAATCAAAACTGTAATACCTAAAGAATTTCCTATAGAAATTACATATATGGGAGTGTCTTATTTGCATCAAAATTATGGTTTACTCTAAAAAACTAAAATGAGTACATATTTTCTGAGTATTCAAATAGTGACAAAGCACTTTTAAATTATTTGTTATCTTTATGTTTTTTTATCTAGTTGGCCACTTGATTAAATGTTGCACTTAGGGGAGAGGATGTGGTGTTACTTCCAGACCTGGAGACTTTGCAACTGGGGAACCAGGTTGGAATTTGTGCTTCAGCTCTACATTCTGTGATTCTGGTCAAATCACTTCATCTCCCCATGTCTACAACCAAAATGAATTTGTTCTTGTGTGATGTAACCAATGCCCATGTACAGCGCTCCAATACCTGACATGTCTGTACTATATAAAACTGCAAAAACACAAAAAAACATAAAGTGTTTTGCACACTTCTGTCATTGGGCTACATGTGGGCTACATCAGGGTGATATTTGTGCTACATTTGGGCTCTTTTGCCTCTGGTCGCCATCTTGGGAGATTTATTTGTTATGAAGTTTCCTAATTTCCTCATTTACTGCAGTCTCCTCAGTAGGAAATGCTTTCAGTTTTTTACTGTGTTTCCACGAAGAAGGTATTTAGATATGTCACACATTTGCCATAAATTCTGAATGTTAGCACTGTTGTCGGCCACTGTAGTAAAGCTACTGCTTACCATGGAATTCTGCTGCTGGTGTTAAAAGTGCATGTTTCAGACTACATGTCAGAATTTTTTAATGAAATAGAAGAGAATTTGAGAAGTCACTTAAAATGTGCCCTAATTTTTCTTTCTTCAGCACTAATCATAATTTCTATGGCAAAATGAACCTCCTCATTGTGTTCCTTTTTAAATTAAATGTTTTAAGTGTAATCAGTTTATTCCAATCAATATGTCTTTAGATGTGCCATACTTTTGTTATAAGTAAGACATTAAGCGCTCTAGTTGTTCTTAAGAACACTTTGGGACATTCTGTTATTGAGCTATACGTGGGCTACATCTGGATGATATTTGTGCTACATTTGGGCTCTTTTGTCTCTGGTGGCCATCTTGGGAGACTTATTTGTTATGAAGTTTCCTAATTTCCTTATTTACTGCCGTCTCCTCAGTAGGAGATACTTTCAGTTTTTTACTTTGGTTCCATCAAGAAGGCATTCAGATGTGTCACATATTTGCCATAAATGCTGAATGTTAGCACTCTAGTTGCTCATTAGATCACTGTAGTAAAGCTACTGCTCACCAGGGAAGTCTGCTGCTGTTATTCAAAGTGCATGTTTCATTCTGCATGAATTTTGTTAACGAAATAGAAGAGCATTTGAGAAGTCAAAATGTGCACTAATGTTTCTTTCTGCAGCACTAATAATAATTTCTATGGCAACATCAACCCCCTCATTTTGTTCCTTTGCAAATTAAGTGTTATCACTTTATTCCAATCAAGATGGCTTCAGGTGTGCCATACGTTTGTCATAAGTAAGACTGTTAGAGCTCTAGTTGTTCTTTAGAACACTCTGGGACATTCTTTCATTGGGCTATACTTGGGCTACATCTGGGTGATATTTGTGCTACATTTGGGCTCTTTTGTCTCTGGTGGCCATCTTGGGAGACTTATTTGTTATGAAGTTTCCTAATTTCCTTATTTACTGCCGTCTCCTCAGTAGGAGATACTTTCAGTGTTTTACTTTGTTTCCATCAGGAAGGCATTCAGATGTGTCACACATTTGCCATAAATTCAGAATGTTAGCCCGCTAGTTGCTTATTAGATCACTGTAGTAAAGCTACTGCTCACTAAGGAAGTCTGCTGCTGGTATTGCAAGTGCATGTTTCAGTCTGCATGTCAGAATTTTTAATGATATAGAAGAGGATTTGAGAAGTCACTCAAAAGGTGCCCTCATTCTTCTTTCTGCAGCACTAATCATACTTGCTATGGCAAAATGAACCCCCTCATCGTGTTCCTTTTTAAATTAAATGTTTTAAGAGTTACCACTTTATTCCAATCAAGATAGCTTAAGGTTTGCAATACGTTTGTCATTAGTAGGACTGTTAGCGCTCTAGTTGTTCTTTAGAGCACTCTGGGAAGCTGCAGTAGAACACAAAGGAATCAACTGAAAGTCTCTGCCCTTGTTGTATGTACATGTTTTACTGAGAATGTCAGACTTCATTCTCACATGACTGAGAAAGATAATGTGAATTTACAGAAAATTTATAAATGATTTATAATGTAAGTAAAGTCTGAAAAACTTCTACTAACTGCAATCTTTTTTAATGAGGTGCTATCATATATATTGGTCCCAAGATGGCTGCCAACACTTCTTGGATGAAGTGCTGACAGCCAAACAGATCTCACAATGAGATGTGTGGTTAGGCTCCGCCCAGATATATATTTCTTTTTCCATTAATATTTAAAAAACTACTGAATGGATTTACACCATTTACCAAAAAGGTTTCTTTTTTAACCAAGGGCTACCTTTTTGCCAAATTTGGTGTAATTCCAGTTCGGGCTGTAGCCGTGTCTAAAGTTTCTTATGGAAAATAACAAGGAGAAAACACGTTTTGGGACCCCCTTTTCTCTCGGCACTCGCTCGCCGAATCACCCCAAAACTTTTAGGATAGGAGCGGACCAGAGCGCCCCACGAGTTTTGAAAATTTCACGAAGATTCGTCATCTGGCGCCAAAGTTATTGTGAATAGAATGTTGCCATTTTCCTATGGTAAATAGGTCCTAACTATAACTACCTACTGGCGACCGCCAGTAGGTAATTTATATATACACATATATAGTTCAGCTAACTATAACTCGCACGCCTGCAATGCACTGCTGATGATGTCACATATTACATCACTCATGACATGGTCAGTGACATCACTGATGACATCTCAAATGACATCACTGATGACATCATCAAGTGAATGTGTGTGTTTTCTGAAAATTAATTATGTTTTATATATGTATATCTCAAGGTCGATGGAAGAATAAGTGGCTATATAAGTGTCTAAACGGATTTCCTTTTTGTAAAAATGATTGTATAACCGACTGATTAAGTGTATCTTAGTGAATACATGGGTAAGTGAGTAATGTTTAAATATGTAAATATCTGTTTCAGTCTCTCACTTTGTGTATAAGTGACTGATTGGGTTGGTGAGTAACTACATGAGTTTCCATATAGGTTATTATTCATTTTTTTGATTATCAGTATTGTAGTATGGTTTAGGGCCTACTTTTGCATGCATGTCATCTTAGCATGGCTTATTAGAAGTTTAAACGCCATTTTACCTTTTGCTGCTTTTACACACAACACTGCATAGCTGTTTTTGTACGTTAGCCTTCATGAAGGTCTACACATGACAAAAGGTTTGTTTTCCGACATCTCTAGACATACATTGTGCCCCTAGTCTGAACAGTGAGTGCTGAGCTGCCAAGGTTATCATAAGATGTGAGCCTGTTTATCTTCACGTCCGTGTAAAACATTCTAGACACAACATTTTGACAGCTGTGAGCCAACTAAGATTCTGGTGCCTTTATTATAGCACACTTGCCATGATTTCACACACTTGGACGATTCCGTTTCCAGGGATTCAGAGAGCCTTGCTGATCCAGATGTAATTTACTCTTACTGTGCAGAAAAGTAATGGGGTCCCCCAAACCAAGCCCAAGCCCAAGCCCAAGAGACATTCTTTAGTTGATAATGCATAGTTCCTATATAGAAAGGGTGTTAAAACTAGGCGCTATATGATCTGTTTGCACCATCATTGTAATATGATTTCTCCTTTTGTATTTTATGGAGTTGTAACCATGCTGACCATATCATTTTTAATCATATGTCTGCTTATGTTGGCTAAGATACTGCACATGCGATCACGTCGTTAAAATGAATATTTTAACTTTACGTGTCTCCTATTTACTCCTGTTGTGGACTGGTATGAGAGTATAGCAAAAGAGTGTTCTCACTTCCCACCATTCCTGAGATGGTCCTAAGTTGCATGTTCTAGGTTGTCTAATCATTGGTTTCTTTGTGATAGGGCGAAGAGCTAATGGTACACTGATGATAGCTGGTTGGAGTTTTTTAGGTACTGAGGTGAGTTTCTGGTACACCACAATTCACTAATGTCCTAGGTCTCTGTGCACAGTTCTGTGTATGAGCAGAAATCCTTGCAACATGGCGACGCCGCCGAGTGTGGTCTTATTGTAAGACACTTGAGTAGTGCATATATCAGTCTACGACCCCCTCACTATTGTTTCCGGTTGACAATAGTGACGGATAAAACCTACCTATAGTTACATAGGTTTTTCAAAGCTTGATATTTTAAAACGGTTTGTGCCTTTTTATATTGCATCGTACTTTTCTATCACTGAATCGATATGGCTGCGTTAATATTCCAGCTTACAGTTGTGTGGCTGTGCAGAATCACTTGCAGGAATACCTTGTTTCTTTAGAGGGACAGGCAGTGGTTTTTGTTGTCTCTGGTGACGCAGTGTACCCATTTGAGTTTTTCTACTCATGGGTTACATTTCCTGCGGGGGCGTGGCTTAGCGCGCAATGGAGAAAGACGTGCCTGGGTAGAGCTCCTGCCTGAGCTCCCCTACCCCGGGTCTTTTCTCCGATCAAATTTGCCCTGATTGGCCTCAAACTGCTGGCGGACCTGCCCGCACCGCTTGCCCACACAGAGACCGATTCCTGGTGAGGTCGGCCGCGGAGCACCGCACCGGGGCCGAGGACACCGCGGCGGCCGGCCTGGCAGTAGCGACGCTGGGACTGAAACTACGCGAGGCCGCGGCCTCTTGAGAACAACTAGGCCCCACACTGCGGCCTGCTGAATAAGGCCCGGCGCCTGGCAGACGTGGACTGCGTCGGATGTGTAGCCCCCCCCGGAGCGCTTCAACCTCTGATCCCATATGCCCAAATCTGGAGGGGCTTGGTGGGGGTGTCGGCGGGCCGGGGGCAACCGGACTTCGGCGAAACTTGGGCCTGGCGGAGACGGACCTGAGGAGGCGCGGAGGTGGTGAGGCGACCAGCCGGCGGCCGGAGAGGACAGCGGGGCTGGGACACTGCGGCGGTGCGGCGGCACTGTGAGGTGAGCGGGGCCCCTTCCTTCTCCCCCTCCCGCCCCGCGCACTGCCTCTGGCCGGCGCCACCGCCCGGAAGACTCCGGTGCCCACAAGACCTCGCGGAGACGCGACGGGCTTCCAAGCCAAGGGGTCCTCCTCCCCACGGATCCCCCCCTGCGGAGGGCACAACACACCGGGAGCCACAACGAGCTACAACCGCACAATGCGGCCGTCTGCGCCCTCACACGCCTGCCGCAACGCACCCTGGGGAGTCGCCCTGTCAACGATCCGGACGGAAGCGGCTGAGGCCTCTCTGCCACAGGCGCGGGTCTGGCGCCCTGAACCGGCCACAGCTTCTGTCCTGCACTATCACTAGCCCAAGACACCTGCCCTACTGCACACATAACGGGGCCACCACGAAGGACCTGGAGGAGCGGATGAGACCGCGAGGCCTGTAGGGGCTTGCCCACCATCTGCCTGGGAGACGCTGCTCTCCTACAGGCAATCACGGAACTGCTGAGGGTAGTGCCTGCTCACGGGCCACTCAGATGTGGCATTATGAAGTAACCGGACACTAGAGCGGGGAGCCCCCCACCCGCCCCCCCTACCTGTGGAGCCACTAGACCCGAGCGAAAGAGGGGACGACACACAGGGATAAGCGCCGAGAGCACAGCACGGCTGGCCTACAGGGACTGACACACCTCGGACGTGACCCGCAAACTGGACTACTCCCCTGCGCCCTCACAATTGGAAGCGGGAATCAACCCTGCAGCTGCCTGCACGCGCAATCTGCCCCATGTCTGGCGGGGTGAAGACACGCACCCGAACGGGGGGCACGTCGGTGAAGGGGAAGACGGCAAAAACACCATCCAAAATGGACGCCGACCACGTGGCGTCGAAACTGGACTCTGTCCTGGCGGCCATGGAAAGGATGGAGGAATCCCTCCAACAGACACGCACCTCTTTGGAAACCAGGATAGACAGTGTGGCGATTGATCTAACTCATCTCCGAGCCGATCACAAGAAATTACAAGAGCGCACCACTGCGCTGGAAGGTGCGGTGACATTGATGGAACCGAAGGTGTTGCAGTCAGACAAGCACATACAAGATCTCCTTAATAGGGTGGAATTCCTAGAAGACCGCGCGGAGGATGCAGAAGGGCGGGCAAGAAGGAACAATATCCGCTTAGTGGGCATTCCGGAGAAATGGGAAGGGATGGACCCCACGCAGAGAGTGGAGGACTGGCTACGTGAACTGCTACCGGAGGGGGTGCTGTCGTCCCACTTTGTGGTGGAACGTGCCCACCGAGTGCCCACGAAACCCCTAACCACTGGCTCGAATCCCAGGCCAATAATCCTCCAAGTCCTCAACTACAGAGACCGCGACGCAGTTTTGCGGGAAGCCAGGAAATTAGGCGAGATCAGGATTGACAACACCACAGTGATGTTCTTTCCGGACTATACTATACAAGTCCAAAGGCAAAGACACTCCTTTCTGGAAGTGAAAAGACGATTGCGGCAAGCTGGACTCAAATACTCGCTTCTCTTCCCTGCCAAGCTACGAGTGGTAGCAAAAGATAAGACGCACTTTTTTACAGACTCTGACGAAGTTGAGGCCTGGCTAGATGAGAACATGCCTGATGTGCCTAGGCGAGCGCAAGGGACTGCTACTACTGAACGCACGCGAGGGACGCGAAGGCGCCGCCGACGCAGGGCTCCCACGCCTCCCAGGACAAGAGATTCGCCAGCTCGCTCCCCGACTGCAAGCGAGATGATGCAGGAACAACAGGACGCCCTCCGTAAGGTAGTGGAAATCAGCGGCTCCCCGGCTCTGTCCCCTGCTCCGGAAGCCAGCCCAACACCTCTCCCGAGTGATGATGAAGCAATTTATGGCCTACAAGACTCCCAACACACTGACGATCTACCGGATGTCACGCCACAAACTGCAGACTTGTTTGGCTGAGCGACCCTCGCGAAATCCTGCTCCCGCGCGATGGAAATGACATATCTGCGCGGAGGCTTTGCAGGCCTCCATTGTGTGAAGAGATCTATGCAACGACACTTTGCTGGACCCTATTCGCCTAGGGACACAAGACTCCGACCAGGTATTGTGCTTATTATGTACACATGACCCAGCCACTTACCGTTGAACACTGGTCACCTAATCGGCGGCATCACACGTGCTGACCAGAGACAGCCAGACTATCTGAGATGAGAACTCACCCCCCTGAGAGCCCTACTCCTCTAGCCAGATGCCTGGTGAGCTGCTATAGATGCACTGGACGGCAAGGCCTGGGCGACCGTCAGACGGCAAAGGCTTCCTGACCCTACCCGGGAGGGATGTTGCTCTCACTATGAACTATACTGTCATTTGTACTGTTACAGCTTAAGCCACAGAATACCCCTTAGAACTGTATAGTTTACGAGCTCATACGAGCGTTTGGACGGCAACATGTTCTGTAGCCGACCTTTTGGCATTTTAGGTTATGTAGCCGTGTTGAGGCCGCATGTTCTCATCCCTTTCCCTACCCTTTTACCTCTTCGGAGATCATCACGTTCTGTACTGCGACTCTGGGGCACTTTTGTATCGGGGAGGAAACTCTGGGCAAAGCGAGAGGCACTGCTTGAGTGCCTGTTGGACGGGGGGTTGGGGGGAACACACACCCAATGGCACGATGACTGAAACACAAATATGCACTTGGAACATCAGGGGGATGCACACACCAGCTAGGCGTTACCAGATTTACTCATACTTGAAGCGACACAAGATAGGCATAGCTCTGCTTCAGGAAACACACTTGAATGAGGCAGAGGTCCGGGCACTACACCGCAAATGGTGCGGACAACTCTATGCCACATCCTATTCCTCATACGCCCGGGGCGCATTGATATGGGTCCGCCCTGGGGTCCCCTGGACGGCTACAGACACTACGATAGACCGGGAGGGTAGATTCGTTGCAGTGCAGGGCAGGCTAGATGGGCACCAGATGGTGCTGGTATCACTGTATGCTCCAAACACCGACCAGGGCAGCTTCCTGGCGCGCCTCTCCACGATGATGGCAACCTGGCACATAACCCCCTGGCTACTGGGTGGAGATTACAATTGCACACTAGATACTGCGCTAGATCGCTCCTCCCTGCCCCCTGTTGGCGCTCCGACACGCGGAGCCACGAAGGCACTGCTGGAGTGGGCCGAGCAGTGGGACCTCCATGACGTTTGGAGATCACACAACCCTGGGACACGAATCTACTCCTATTACTCAGGCGCCCACGACTTACATGTCCGCCTAGACCGCTTCATGTCCTCTACTGACCTCCTACCCCTTGTGACTGACGCACTATACATGGGCCGCACACATTCTGACCACAATCCACACTTTCTAACCATGGCCTGGGACCGACCACATCCTCATATTCCCACCTGGAGACTACAACCGACGATGCTACTAGACGCGGCTTTCCGCGAGTCCCTTCTCACACGCACTGCTCAATACTTTGAGGACAACGCAGGCACAGCGTCCTCCCCGCGGGTAGAGTGGGATGCTTTCAAGGTGGTGATTCGGGGTCACTGCCTGAGGACACAGGGCCACATGAGACAGCAACTAGAGGGTGAGCTTACCAGATTGGAGACTACTCTGCTTGAGAAGGAGGGGGAGGCCGCTGAGGGTAGCGCTGACTCGCTACAGGAGGCGCGCGTGGACCACGTGGGCATCTTAGAGCGACTTCGCGACATCAACTACGCAGCGCACTCGGCGAGGACACATCACATGGGCGACAGACCTGGCAAGTTACTGGCCTGGCTGATATCACAGGAGACGCGCTCGACCCCAGTGGTAGCGATACAGGGGGAGGAGGGGGGCCTATTATACTCGCAGAGCCAGATCCATGACGCGTTCACCACACACTATACTGCACTATATCGCTCCCGACTGCCCCACCCGCGCCCCGACATTACTGGCTACCTTGCTACCCTGCCACTGCCGCAACTGACTACTGCACAACAGGACGAGCTGGGAGCCCTGCTCGACCCTGATGAGATTCGTGACGCAATCTTTAACTTGTCTAATAGAAAATCCCCGGGTGCGGATGGGCTTCCAGCCGAATTTTATAAAGCAGGCTCGGACATACTCGTCCCTGAACTTCTGAAGATGTACGCTGCAGCCTTAGAGGAAACTGCCTTACCCCCGACGTTAAATGAAGCGACCCTGATCTCCATTCCTAAACCTGACAAAGACTGCACACAAGTGGGCTCTTACCGCCCGCTAGCGCTGCTCAACACAGACTACAAAATACTGGCCTCTACTCTGGCTCGGAGGCTGGCCCCTTATGTGCCCCGACTGGTACACCAAGATCAAAATGGCTTTGTTCCAACATGCCACACCTCCCACAATATCCGTCGCCTCTTCCGGGTACAAGAGTATGCCACCCAGCGGTGGCCTAGAGCAGGGTGCTTGATATTGGACCTGGAGAAGGCATTCGACTCGGTGGAGTGGCCGTACTTGGGAGCGGTACTGGGAAAGTTCCAATTGGGTGGTGGATACGAGGCCATGGTGGACTTGCTCTATGGCAGGCCGACGGTCCGGGTCCGCACGGGCGCGCTGCTCTCGGACGCCATCCGAGTCCGCAGGGGCACTAGGCAGGGATGCCCCCTGTCACCTCTATTGTTCTCTCTGGCCATGGAGCTCCTAGCCACGATACTTAGGGCACAGGGTGCTGACTGGGGCATCCCACTGGCGGACGGCCTCCATGCAGTGTCGCTGTATGCAGATGATTTGCTGTTGTACGTCAGGGATATAACCAATATCCCGGCCTCTCTGGCCGACGTCTTCCGAACATTCGAAGAGATGTCGGGACTGCGAGTCAACTGGTCCAAATCGGGGGCTTACTCATTCCACCCGGACACGCCTGAGTGCGATGTGCGCCTGGGCGGAGGCAGGCTACAGTGGTATCCCACCACGTTCCGCTACCTGGGGATACAAATCTATTGGACTCCACTGGATGTCCTGGAGGGGAACCTCCTGCGAGCAATTGCCTCGATTCGGGCGCAGATTACGTTCTGGAACACCTTACCCCTTAATGTGCCGAGTCGGATAGCACTTACCAAAATGATAGTACTGCCTAGACTGCTGTACTATTTTGCTAATATACCGACTTATGTGCTGAACAAAATTTTCCGGGACCTAGAGTTCCTGCTGAGAAGCCTCATCTGGAATAAGGGTCGACCCAGAGTAGCGCTGACCAAACTCTACATGCCAACGGAGCTGGGAGGCCTGGCAGTTCCCAACATGGAACTGTACTATCTCTCGGCACAGATGCAATGGGTGTCGGGGTGGCTTAGCGGCAAACACCTGGAGGATACTGCCACGGACGCTGCAGCCTGGACGCAAACACAAATCAATACCCTGTTCCACCCGCTAACCCGAACCTCCTGCCCCCCCCAGCTACACTTGGCGGTGGCGCGCAAGTGCTTCCTGCGCTGTCTGCGACTCACCCAAGCTACAACACCGTATGCCCCGACCATGCCCATACTAGGCACCCCGAACCCAACGGGAGCACTGACTGTGACTCGTCTGACTAGCTGGACACAGGCAGGGGTGGATACCCTGGGCGACCTGTATGCTGAGGGAGCGTTGCTCACCTTTGCGGACCTGGCTGCTACCACAGAGCTCCCAGCTGGACAGTTCCTGTTACATGCGACCCTCTTGCGCACACTCACTGCCTCCTGGGGCGATGTAGCGGAGGAACTACCAATGCATAGCTTTATGCAGTACCTCCATGTTATGGGGAATGGCTCGCACATCATCCATTGGTTGGCGCAGGCTCTGCAAACACACTCACAGCCATCCACACTACAGCTGCGTGGCAGGTGGGCGACGGACAGAGGGCGGGACTGGACTGACAAAGAATGGGCAATGATACTAGCCGGACCGACATATATCCCGCGCAGCCCCCGCTTCAAAATCATACAATTCTATATTCTACACCGCGCTTACCTTACACCTGACAAGATAAATAGATACTTTGCCACCACAGATGCTGCCTGCCCGCGCTGCTCTCTGACTGGAGCGGACATTTTACATATGCTGTGGCATTGTCCTGTTGTACAAGCATACTGGGACGAGGTAGTGACGCTCCTCACACGCAGCGCTGACGAGCAGTTACCACACACGTGGGAAGCGTGTATCTTAGGGTTGTATAAACGCACGAAGCTCAACAAAGTGCAGACACGCTTCTGGGACATGGGGCTCATAACGGCTAAGCGCCTGATCACCAAACATTGGAAGGCAGCGGCCTCCCCCCACGTTCGACACTGGCGCGCTTCCTTCACTAATTGGGCACGAGCGGAGGGCACGGTCCTTCTTCGAGAGGAAACAGCGGGACTCCGCAAATTCCCTTTTGCCCAGCTCTGGAACGCCCTCCTAAAGACATTTCAACACGCCTGCCATGAACGGGGGATCACTTGAGACAATGGGCATCATTGCCATAGCGATACTAACCGGTGCTGAGGGCGGATGTAGCCCCGCACCTCTTTCCCCCGCTCACTCACCACTCGCCGGTACGAGACATATAGCCCTGGATAAAGATGCTACCACCTCCTCGCTACGCATTGGACGCCTTTGAGACACTGAGTGCGCGCCGCTCCACTAGCTCTGACATGCCTGCGCCAACTGCGGACACTAACACTAAAGGGGGTGCCCCCATCCCACCCTCCTGCAGGGGGACGATCACCGCATAGATGACCTGCATCGCCACCCTGCGCACCGCCGACTTACGCCCTGACCCTACACTGCGGATGATGCCCATCTGTCCTTGCAGAAGACGGGGGACTCGCACCCCTCCCCCACCCCATTAACATGGCTGCAGACTAACCCTGCTGAACACACCTGCTTACTCCTGTGCCTCAGTGAGCTATACTACTACACGCATTGCCAATACACGGGCAGCAAGGCTGACTCAGCATCGG
The DNA here is from genome assembly GCF_964261635.1 of Lissotriton helveticus. Taxonomy (NCBI): domain Eukaryota; kingdom Metazoa; phylum Chordata; class Amphibia; order Caudata; family Salamandridae; genus Lissotriton; species Lissotriton helveticus. The sequence continues at coordinate 1,790,695,683 of NC_136061.1, forward strand.
AGACGCATATATAGCCGACTCCCCTCCCCATTTCTGGCTACCCACAGTTGACTTTCACACGACCTACGGGACCTTGGGAGGTAACCATCAAGAAGCCACTGCTGGGTGACCATTGCGATACGAATTTAGATGATAAACTGCAAAACCATGAGATCTACCATTGTTATCATTAGTCAGCAGATGGTTATACAAGTTATAACATGGAACTGGCCGCCGGACCTCCGGGTTGTCGGCTGAATGGCTGTGTCATCCTGTTCAGAACCTAGCTAACTACTACGCGCTTACGCAGCGTTTGAGGAGATGTGGATTGTGAGATGTATGATAACCGCTTACTGTATAGTAAAGGTCTTTTAAAAACCAAAAAAAAAAAAATGGGTTACATTTCCTGCGGTAGATGCTGGTACTGGTGTATTTCACTCTTATACCCCTGCTGCATATGCTCCATATCGGACAGTAGAAATTCTGATTTCTGCTTGTCAGCATGCCGTTTGGTTTAATGGCGCCCTCCTACACGTTATAACAGCGGTCAGACAAGGGTCGTTGTTGATCCCAGGCGCTACTTGGCCTGTTTTAGCTACTTACACCCCGCATCCTCAGGCGGGTGCGTTAACAGCTCCACAACTAAGACCCCTGTAGGCCTCTGCGGTGTCAGTTATTAGGGGTCTGGTTCATTACATTACACGCAACATCCCGGGTTGGGCCCCGGGTAGTACGGCGCATCCAGTTGGCGGGGGCGGTTTGAAGCTTAGTCTCGTCATGGTTAATGCGGTCATGGGCAAGCGTCCCCACGATAAGGATGAGATGCCTTTTCGGCTTGCCGAGAAATTCGACCAACTGGAAACAGTGTTCCAGATTACTACTCCTGTGGAGAAACACAGGATCCTTACTATTAGTTTGCAGAAAGACTTAGTGCCAGAGGTAAATGGCTGTACAGCTTGGGGTGTGATTTTTGTGGCGGTCTATACTAGGTGCTTTGGCACCCCGTTGATGACCGTCCTGCCCTCTGTGATCAAGCGTGTTCAGGTTGAACACAGACTAGATGCAGCTGTGGAGTTGGGAATGCAACTTGTGGGATCGTTTGACATGGTACACAATCTCGTTGTTGCAAATGTCAAGGGGGATGCGGTAAGATTCCAGGTCTCTAATGCTTTGTGCCCTGTCCCCAATGCCGACAAACCCTTCAGTTACAGAAAATTATTACTGAGGCTTATAAGACTGTTGGCCGTAATAGTTTGGGTGTTAAGCCTTTTGCTAAGAAACAAACAAAGCAGCAAAATCAACAAGCGTCATCTGATAAAGATGACCGCCCAAAAGTTCAGCAACAAAATTGGAGTAGGAAGAAGAAACTGGGGAAACAGCAACAGAAACAGGGGTCCCGTCCTGCTTCACCTACACCAGGACCCGCCCCTGCTGAGTGTACATATGAGTTGCGCGACCGCAGTACTATTAAGTCACCTGATAGGTTTCAGGTTCCTGAACGACATTCTCCTCGCTCTTTGCAGGAAACATCGGTAACAACCACCGGTGGAGGAGGCGGCGGCAGAGGTCAAGGTGCCCAACAGAGCCGTGAGCAGCCTCGCAAGGCTGACGGAAAAGGCAAGCAGGACGAAGCTCCGCGTCAAAGGCCCAAGTTTCAGAAGAAGACATTGCTGCAGTGGCAGTGAGATATGCCGCAGATAGTGAGAACGCAGCTTCGGAATCTGACATGGGCACTGACACTGCTGGACAGCGTGGTGGAGATTACCATCTTTCAAGAGGTGTTGCGTCTACTACTGAAGGTGACAGCGACTGACGCCTTTGTTGTAGTTGAGACAGCTGACACTAGAGTAGCTCCCCCTGAAAGACTTTATGAAATTGTCCTCATAATTGAAGGTGACATAGAACGTACCATAAAAGGGGTATTTTGGGAGAATCTTACTACTACCTATGATATTTTGTTGGTGGAGGTCGACTGGCCCCCACCCTTTGTCTTAGCTGCTCCGCAAGGGGAGGAGGTGATCGTCCCTGCTTTCACGCACACAGTGCCGAAGGAGCAGGCTCTGCCGTTTGCAGAAGGTTGGGCTAAGGCACTTGCGCCTGCGTTGTATCGTACTTATTGGGGATGGGACAAACTTTCCCATCGACATGAGATTCCTTTGCGGTCAATGCCACAGCCTCAACCCCAGTACCCCATGCGGCATGAAGTGGAAGCTTCTGTTGTAGACATCCTTGAACAATTGGAATATCAAGGTGTAATTGAAACATCTGTGTCTCCGATAAATAACCCACTTTTTACTGTGACCAAGCCGGAGAACTCGTACTGTTTGGTATCGGATTACTAACACTTAAAGTCAGATTGTCATACGTGTGCGGTACAGAATACTCACAGTTCTGCTCGTGTGGATAGTCTTGTGCGTAAAAGGTTCAAAACCACACTTGACATATCCAATGGGTTTTTTGCCCACAATCTGTCCCCCCTTAGTAGTCAATGGACAGCTTTTACCAGTGGTGGCAAACAGAACCAATTCCTCCATTTGGCTATGGGCTACAAGAATAGTCCAGGCATCTTTGCCGTCCGCATTGTCTCTCTCCTGGAGATACTCGACGTAGATGCATGTTAGTATGTGGATGACAATTATGGCCGCATCTGTGCCGTGTTGACCGCATAATTTGCCATTTTGCGTGCGTAGGCTATAGGTTTAACTTTGCAAAATCACACATTGCAGAGTACATAGTGTTTTTCCTGGGCTTTGAGCTCAACAATAAAGGACGAGGTTTAGCACCTCACTTCCTGGAGAAATGCATACTTTTGCGAGCTCCTACAACACTGAAAAAGCTACGATCTTTACTGGACTTTTTGAATTTCGGTCCTACATACATCCCCGAATATGCCCAGAGTATCAAACCACTTTACGCGTTGATACAGCTTACTTTTTCCAAATCGTGCTGGCTGCCTGAACATTCAGCCATTTTGCAATCAATGCAGGCTGATCTACTTGAATCTAAATTCTTGTCGACTCGTGATAACCACACCATCCTGGTGATAAGAATCCTGCCAGGAGCGGTGGATTTCACGTACCTCACTTTCAATGAGGGTGACACAGTCACACTTGTACACTTTGGCTGAGTTGCGGTTTTCCACTGTGGAAAAAGTTTTGACTGCAGTGCATATGGCGATTCTTAAGGAACGTGCACTGTCGCAGGAAAAACGCATTTTGGTTGTTACTCCGTATCCTGCCTTGGAGTCAGTGGCGAAAGCCAGTGTACTGAATTCCAAAGCTTTGCACCCTCAGTGGATACAAGGGGCCACATCCTTGACATCTCCGGATGTCACGTTTATTTTTGATTCCTCTTTGCAGACTCAGGAGTTCTTGCAGTATGAATTTGTTCATCCTGCCCCTCTGACTATCCGCCCACTTGAGGATTTCCGTTGTATCATTTACACTGATGGAAGCGCACAAGTGGCTACGGTGTCAAAGCACGCATATTCTTCGGCCTGCGCACTTGTGGTTGGGCCTATGGTGGATGGTGAATTCAAGTCCCATGTCGTGCATACACAGACGTTAGGGGACTGTACCGCCCAGTTGGCAGAACTTCGTGCTCTGATGCTTGCATTAGAGTACGCCAACCCCAGTGTGACTACTCTTATTGTGAGTGACTCTTACTACTGTGTTCAGTCATACAATGACAATCTACCCTTTTGGACTCAAAATGATTATCGTGACTCCAAGGGGCCACAATAAAACATAAAATGATCTGGGTTCGCGTGGCTGAACTTAAAGAACGGCTCCCACTTATCTTTGTAATTCACACTCTGGGTTACCAGCGTGTTGGAGTTCACGCTGTTGGCAACTGTCTCGTGGACGAGGGTGCGAAGACAGCAGTTGCAACATATGCAGTAGCAGCGGTTACACGTTCCAAAAGTAAGATTGATGATGACATCTTGGCAGCTATTGCCGCAACAGAGAAGGGAGGTAATTACCCAAGAGGTTTTCCTTCTAAATACTCTTATCATTTAAATCCTGATAAAGTTCCTTATGTGAGAATTAACGACGTTGGTGACAGGTTGACTCCCAACACGGACCGCAGGCAGACTTTGATTACAACAGTCCACGCCGGGATGGCTTCGGTGCACGCTGGCGTGTCAGCTGCTGTATCTCTTCTCCAGCAATGATATTGGTGGTGGGGTTTGTACAAACAGATACGTGAATTTATCCTTCAATGTGGCATTTGTCAGCAAATTAAAGCTTCTTCTGCTGCACGCCCGCCCCAAACACAGTTGTACATATCTAATAAACCACTTGTGTGTGTTTATTTAGATCACTGCGGTCCTTTCCCCTCTGATACTGTGTATAAGTACATCATAGTAGCAGTTGACTCTTGCACGTGCTTTGTCTGGGTGTGGCCTTAAAGGAGTGCTGATTCTAGAGCTGTCGTAAGGGATTTGCGTGTCTTTGTGGGAATTTTTGCATGTGGTAGCTTACACTCGGACCAGGGTCCAGCGCTCGCCTCTAAGGATGCCATGGCTTCATTGGGGGTCCACGTCACTTTTTTGTCTCTATACCGACCTGAGGGTAATAGTGTTGTGGAGCGGATGAACCGTGACTTAAAGCAATCCTTGACAGCGAAGGTGTTAGGTGCTGGCAGAGACTGGCTAACCCATCTCAATAGCGTTCAAAGTGCACTAAATAATCTCCCTAGAAAGTCTCTGGGTGGGGGGACCCCATACAAAATGCTCTTTGGCATCAAAATGTTTGCCCGGACCTTGATGGTCTAGAAATGGCGGCGGGGGCCGCATCCTTTGATGTAGATGAACATTCTACTGTTTTGCTGAACCTACAAAAGAACAGAGACAGTCTTGCCCTCCACATCTGAAGCTGCGTTGCAGATTCTGGTAGTCGGCTGGCTTCCCCCAAGTTGGAAAATGGTCTGAGAGAAGATCGACAACAAGAAATAATTTTTCCCTTCCTATTAAGCTCCAGTTGCAGTGCTTGACGTGCTGGGTACAAGAACAGTCATTTTACCTCCTCTTCCTGGGCGAAAGGGGAACATGTACATCTCCATTGACAATGTCAAACCACACAGGGTGACCGATTCTATATAGTATTACGCCTGCGGGTTCGTGTCCAGAAATGGTGTGACACTCTGTTTTGGCCCCGGATCCTGCCATCAGGCCTGATGTTGTCATTGAAATGAGTCTACTTACGAATCCTGTATTAAATCTTCCTGCTGGTGATCGTCTTAATGACACTGAATATACTTACCCCAGTGACTTGTCTATGCCTGATTTGGAGACCCATGTGGCTAATCAGTCCCGTTTTTCATTTGACACTGGCTCTTCCACATCTAAGTCCCCTTCAAAAGTCTTGAGTTTTGCTACCTGGTTTAAAAAAAATGTTTTGATTCCCCCTTGGACTTACATTTGGCTGGTGCTTTTTGTAATTTTTTCCTTCATGTCCATCATATTGGTGGTGTATTTTTTTTATTTTATAAATGGACACTATGTTCAAGAAAGAACTTCAATTAGACTACTTGATGGAACTTTGGCTCCCCACTCCTCTTCGCACATCATGAAGAGGGACCAGTCTTTTGTGAATATAACTGCTTGGCCCTTTTTGTATGGGATTGTATGGGATGCTTGAAAGTTCCAGATACATGGCCCCACAGAGGTTATTAATGTTCCCAATGTACTCCGTGTTTCTATGGGGGATGTGATTAAACAAAATATTCGCTCTGATGATTGGGACATCAAAGCCGTAGAGGCGTTATTTTCTGATTTGAAATACTATGCTGCTTTCGATGCTGAAGATTTATATTTGGAATCTGCAAATTATGGTGATTTGTACTGTTACCAGCATTATAGCAATCACTTTCTGCATAAGACAAATTCATTTAGAAATGTGGTTCACTACACACAGAGGGAGCAAAGTCCCGCACCTGTGGAAGGCAGCTCGAAAATGCTTTAGAAAAAGTTTTCTTATTTCACTGATTTTGATAAATCAAACCCTAATGCATTTTATTTTAAGATGACTGAGAAGTCCTCTTCCAAGGTTAGACTTACCCACACTAAATTACTGTATTCGAAGTCCTTTATTGACCAGTTGACTGTTGGGGGCTATGAACTGTGAAGAGATACTATTGATTTTAAATCTGTTTGGTTCTAAAAGTTGGCAAATGCAAGGCACTGAGGCTTTGTATCGTGCATGTCTCATCCCAAACCATATGTTGTTTCAGAATCCCACTATTTCACAAACCACCTGCTTTGGATTGGCTACTTCTAAAAAATTAAATGCTCCTTCATTTCCTGATTTGGGTGAATTTCCCCATTGGGATAATTATACCAGTACTTCCCTAAGTGACTTACATGCCCTGTTGAGAAATTTCTCTTTTAATGTTTCCAGCAATAATCCTGAAGGATGGCTGCTATGGCAAAAAAGTGCAGGTTCCTGCCAGCTCCGTTTTCTGGGTCTGACCCCTGGCTATACAGAGGTTAGAATTGATCCCCGCTTTGAAACTCAACATTCAGTCCCTACCTATTTTGTAGGCAAATTATGCCAGAGTTGGCTCAGACATTCATCCTTGGCGCCTGGTAAGCTAAATTTATCCAAACTCACTGACACCGTTGACTTTAATGATTTTGTTAAATGTCCTGCAGCAGGCAGATCATAAAGATGAATGTATGCTGCTTACAACGAGGTTTGCAAACTGTCCCAAATTGAAGCGCTGTCGAGGCTTAGAGCTATAGATCAAGGCCAATTTTAAAAAAGTGCTTGCCATTGTAGATAATAGCATTAACACTCCTTTTTCCTGAATTTACACATTAGATAATATTGTATCATCTCTGGTTGATATCGTGCAAGAGGATGTGGCTGTACTATATCATGGGCAAAATCAATTGCGTTCTGTTATGCAGTTTGCATAGACTTTACAAACGTTGAAAAGTGGAAGAGTGCCGTGGGATTACATGAACACGAGTTTGTTATTTCTGCCTTTAAATTTGACTGTTAAACAACACAACAATTTATGTTGATGAAGGATGCCACGTTTTCATTGTTGCATATTGAGAAATTAAAACCCTTGCCTTTTTCAATGGGCGAGTCCAATTCGGCAGTTTGGCTCACCCATGGGTTAAGAACTCTACCTTTTCCCATTTTCAAGTTTGAGTTCTGCATGAAACACTACGCAATAGGCAGATGTGAACCTTTAGGTGGTGCTTATCTTCATGAAGTTTGGAATCTCCCGTTCCCATACAGGTGTTTGAGGGAAGGGAAGGAAGTTTATTTGAAAGGCGAAGATTGCACCACCACACCAGATCACTCTTTAGTCTGCAGAAATCAGCAATTGCACGGTTCTTGTAATATCCTTGCACCAAACCTTGCCTGTGTTTTAAAAGGCACTCCAGCCCCGGCTATTACACCAACACTCACATTGCTTGCAAACGGTAGTTATTTGTTATTAAATAAAGAAGATTGTTGTGGTATTCCTTATATCGTTACGGTTTCCCAGCATGTAGTTTGCTGTAAGAATGTCTTATTTCCTCCTCCACATGGGAGGCTTGATGTTTCCATCTGGCCTTCTATTCCAACCTTGAAAACAGAGTTCATCAAGATGAGGCGAATAAGAGCTCTTTTGTCCCATAAGGAAGTCCCCCTTACATCTGCGCGTGAGACATTCGTCCTTCACGTTGCAAATAATCGTACTGAGGCACATGCCTTGTTAAACACAGACCTGCCCCTGCATTTTGGTGCTTTGATTCACACAATCCTAAATGCCTCGTCGACCACGGCCTTGCATATTTTTTTGAATTAGTAAGTTATGGCCTTGTGACCTCATTCCAAACTATATATGGTGTGATCCCTGCATTTTTTCATTCGATTTTTTTGAGTGTCTTCGGCGGTTTCCCGTTTCTTCTTGGTTTAGGCGCGGGTATACTGCTGTTAATTTGTTAACTCCAAAATGGATGCACAGTCTGTGCCCCATGACGATCTGTCCCGGCTGCTTCAGCTTCGTAACCAGATGCAAGAATACTATGGATCGCTGCCTCTAGCGACTCTGAGTGTGGCGTGTGGTTTATCTTTCCTTTTCACATTCTTCACTTGCGTGCCGCCTGTTTTCCATTGCCTGGATTGTGGATTTGAATGGGCCCTGGATTTGTGTCTCTGCAATGCGGTGTCTCCTGACCTGGATTGTAATCTACTAATGAGTCCCTTAGTTGCTCATGAAATAGATTGTTCTAGTGCCGGGATTATGGCCTGTGTGGTGGCTCATGGGGTTCTAGGCAATTGGAACAATTGGACTGCAACCAATGACTTTCTGGCACGCAGTTATCTTGAAGTAAGCCTGAGTTGTCCTCTGATGGTGCTAGAGGCTCCAGCAATTGAAGAACATGTATCTTCATTCCCATTACTTAATTGGATGGCTGAAATGTTTATGGATGATGATAACGACTTCCTATTGGAGGCAGTTGTAAAGTATGGTGCTATACGCTGTTGGATTGCTTCATAAACACGTGCTGAACTTGTGAATATTTTTCTTTACTGCCTTAATATTTTTCTTAATGTTTGAGGTCTTTTTTTCACACCTTGGCCACCCGTGATTGGTTTCACTGACTTGGTTACTTTTTAATTCAGATTTTTACTCCCAATTCTCAAGTTTGGCAAAATTCCTGAACTTGGTTCTGTCTCATTCAAACTTTAACTCTGCGTTCTACAAAGCTTGCCCGTGTTATTGTGCGTACCCGAACAAGGGAGGGTGTAGTATGGTTTAGGGCCTACTTTTGCGTGCATGTTATGTTATCATGGCTCATTAGAAGTTTAAATGCCATTTTACCTTTTGCTGCTTTTTCACACGACACTGCATAGCTGTTTTTGTACGTTAGCCTTCACGAAGGTCTACACATGAGAAAATGTTTGTTTTTCGACATCTCTAGACATACATCGTGCCCCTAGTCTGAACAGTGAGTGCTTAGCCGTCAAGGTTATCATAACATGTGAGCCTGTTTATTGGCATGTCTGTGTAACACATTCTAGACACAACATTTTGGCAGCTGTGAGCCAATTAAGATTCTGGCACCTTTATCATAGCACACTTGCCATGATTTCACACACTTGCAAGATTCCTTTTCCAGGGATGCAGAGAGCCTTGCTGATCCAGATGTAATTTACTCTTACTGAGCGGAAAGGTAATCTGGTACACCAAACCAAGCCCAAGCCCAAGAGACCTTCTTTAGTTTATAATACATAGCTCCTATATAGGGAGGGTGTTAAATCTAGGCGCTATATGATCTGTTTGCACCATCATTGTAATATGATTTCTCCTTTTGTATTTTATGGAGTTGTAACCAAGATGACCATATTATTTTTTATCATATGTCTGCTTATGATGGCTAAGATACTGCACATGAGATCACATCATTAAAATAAATATTTTAACCTTACTGTGTCTCTTATTTACTCATGTTGTGGACTGGTATGAGAGTATACCAAAAGAGTGTTCTCACTTCCCACCATCCCTGAGATGGTCCTAAGTCGCATGTTTAGGTTGTCTAATAATAGGTTATTTTGCTATAGGACGAAGAGCTAATGGGACACTGATACTAGCTGGTTAGGGTTTTCTAGGTACTGAGGTGAGTTTCTGGTACACCACAATTCACTAATGTCCTAGGTCTCTGTGCACAGTTCTGTGTATGAGCAGAAATCCTTGCAACAGTATGAGTGCCTGAGTGTTCTGTATGGTCCGTTGGGGTGGCTTACGTAATGCATAGATGCATGAATGAGTGACTCACTGCTTGTATGTGTAAAAGACAGCATGTGTCTAGGACTGTATAGGTGGATGAGTGTGTGTATGGGTGTGTTAATGAGTAAATGACTGTCTCCATAGTTTATTTATGAGTAACTAAATATGTTGTAAACTAGCATAAGTGAGTATTGGTGTATATAAGTGAATATATGTGATAGTGAGAGAGTTAGAGATTGGAAGACTTCCTGTATACATTAGTATGTGTCTCTATAAGTATGTGCTTAAGAGAGTAAGTATGTGTAAGTTTCTGTAGCAGTAAGTGTGCTGGTGTGTGTATAACTGTATATGCAGTTTAATAGATGTTTGATACTTTGTTTGCATGTGTGACTATGTGTGTGAATAACTCTATGGATGAGTGTCACTGTGTAACAGGATGTATAGGTGTATGACTACATATGATGAGTATGTACATGTATGAGTGACTGTATAGGACTGTTGGTAAATGAATGGATGTGTGTGTAGTTCTTGGAATTACTGAATAGGTATGTTGTAAGTGGTATTGGTATGCCCATTGTTTTCAAAATGTTAGTTTCAATTTTTGAGTGTGTGTATTAAAAGTTATATTAGGGTGAGAGGAGGTCTGCCACTCTATCACAAAAATGATATCATCAGTGATGTCATTTGAGATGTCATCAGTGATGTCATGAGTTATGTCACTGACCATGTCATGAGTGATGTAATATGTGACTCCATCAGTAGTGCATTGCGGGTGCGCGAGTTATAGTTAGCTGAACTAACTATAACGTGGGAATTTCAATGGTTTTGTACGAGTGAAATTTTCAAACTAACTATAACGCCCCTGAAACCTATGGTTATTTCAGTGAATTTCCAAGGTTTTTTAAATGCTAATTCCTAACTATAATGTGCCTGAAACCTATGGTTTTGTAGGTGAATTTCAAAGGTGTTTTAAATGCTAGTTTCTAACTATGCCTACAGAGGAAGGACATGCCAAGAACGAAGAAAAAACACACAGAAAGAAGAAAAAGAAATGGAGAAAGAAGCAACAGAAGTCCTCAAAGACTAAGAAGAAAAGTGCAGGAAGAAGGAAGACGTGCAGAAAGAACAAACAGAGGAGCAGAAAGAGGCCTTGTTGCAAATTCATCCTGAACCCTCAACTTTTTCAGATGGATACTGGTGGTAATTGACTCTGACTAACCAGTCCTAGAGCCCGTGCTATGCTAAAAAGACACTTAGAATACAGTTAAAACACCTACATACACTAGGGAACACTATGTGTTGGGCTACCCCTGTGATTAGCATGACCTCCTCTGTAAGCCCCTAGTATATAATAGGGCAGGGGGATTAAACCTACCTCTTAAAACATGCCACGGGGTGCGTTTGCACATTGGTTAAGGGATGGGGGGGCCTGAGGTGACATGTGTGCAAACACGCCCTGTGGCACGTTTTAAGTTGGGGGATTAAGTTCCCTTGAATCCTGAGAGTCCCTGGGGTCCAACTAGCCCACTAGGTACCTCCAGTAAGAGCCACAGAGCTGTGTTGCACAGAGGTTTAAAAAGGGGCAGGGCCTGGACCACCTCTCTGCAACACAGCGCAGTGGCAGTTACTGGAAACACCTGGTGGGCTAGCTGGCCCCCAGGGGTCCTCAAAATTTAAGGGGTATTATTTCCCCAACCTAAAACGCGCCACAGGGCGTGTTTGCACACGTCCCCTCAGGCTCCATCCCCTCCCTTCCCCACTGTGTAAACGAGCCCTGTGGCCGTTTTAAGTTGGGAGAATAATTCCCCTTGAATCCTGAGGGTCCCTAGGGTACAACTAGCTCACAAGGTACCTCCAGTAAGCGCCACAGAGCTGCCTTGCAGAGAGGTGTAAAAAGGGGCACGGCCTGGACCACCTCACTGCAAAGCTGCGCAGTGGCACTTACTGGAAGCACCTGGTTGGCTAGTTAGCCCCCAGAGGGCCTCAGGATTGAAGGGGAATTATTTCCCCAACTTAAAATGCACCACAGGGCGTGTTTGCACACGTCACCTCAGGCCCCATCCCCTCCCTTCCCCACTGTGTAAACACGCCCTAAGGCCGTTTTAAGTTGGGAGATTAAGTCCCCTTGAATCCTGAGAGTTCCTAGGGGCAAACTAGCCCACTAGGTACCTCCAGTAAGCGCTGTTGCAGAGAGGGGTAAAAAGGGGCACGGCCTGGACCACATCTCAGCAATGCAGCGCAGTGGTGCTTACTGGAAGCACCTGGTGGGCTAGTTGGCTCCCAAGGGGCCCTCAGGATTAAAGGAGATTATTTTCCCAACTTAAAACGCGCCACAGGGTGTGTTTGCACACATCACCTGAGGCCCGTCCCCTCCATTCCCCACTGTGTAAACACGCCCTGTTGCCATTTTAAGTTGGGAGATTAAGTCCCCTTGAATCCTGAGGGTCCCTAGTGTCAAACTAGCCCACTAGGTACCTCCAGTAAGCGCCACAGAGCTGCGTTACAGAGAGGTGTAAAAAGTGCCGTGGCCTCTGAAAACCTCTCTGCAGCGCAGCTCCCTGGCGCATACCGGAGGTACCTGGTGGGCTAGTTGGCCCTTAGGGACCCTCAGTATTGAAGGGTAATTAATTCCCCAACTTACAACTCACTAGGGGGCGCGTTTGCACAATGGTGAAGGAAGGGGGCGGGCCTGACGAATCACCCCAAAACTTTCAAGATAGGAGTGGACCGGAGCACCCCACGAGTTTTGAAAATTTCATGAAGATTCGGCAATCGGCGCCAAAGTTATTGGGAATATAATTGAATATATTTCAAGCTGCCCAGGAAAAACATTCACGGGATGTGGACAGGAAACTCGAGGAGTTTGAGAACCGGCAGCGCCGTAATAATGTCCGACTGTTAGGTCTTGAGGAAAATGTGGAAGGGGAGAATGTTTTGGCCTTGGTTGTAAAGTTAATGAAGGCTGATTTTCCAGATCTGGCCCACTGGAACTGGGAAATTGAAGTGCAGCGGGCACATTGTTTTCCAATGTTTAGAAAAGCTCAGTCCAAAAATCAGGGAGAGTGACCCACAGCGATATCGGTCTTCATTGGCAATTTTTTGGTTAGGCAGGCGATCATAGATTGAGCCAGACCTGATGCAGAAAGAACAGTAGAGGGGCATACCTTCTACGCTCGGCCGGACTTTTGCCACACAACGGTTCAGCGGAGATGGAAGTTATGCCAACGTATCACTCCATTTCAAGGAGTGGGTTGTGAGGCCTTTTTGCTTTTTCTGCACTGCTCAATGTTATATATAAGGGCAGGGTCCAAATGCTTTTGTCTGAGATAAAAGCCAAAGAGTTTCTTACTGAAATATCTGAACCACGGGAGGTGAGGGCATTGGCCAACGCAGCAGGAAGTGAAAATGGGGAAAGGACTGATGTATTTGTTTGGATGATAAAAGTATTATCCCTAAAATGATAAATTCCTGATAAATGCCTGATGCTAAATGTTTAGGTACCTTAGTATTTATTTATTTTATTTTTAATCTCTTTTATAGCGCTGGAACTCGATCTCCGGAGAGATATCTCCGCGCTTCGTTCTATCGACAGCAGTTCTGAGTATGAGGTCCGATTGACAGTGCTGGTAGAGTCTGTCAATGCTGGCAGGATCAATGTTTGGCTACTGGCTAGAGAATAAAAATGTTTTCAGACACTTCCTGAAGGTAGGCAAATTGGAATTCAGCCTAAGAGTGAGGGGCAAGGAGTTCCAGAGGGTGGGGCCCTTGAATGATAGTGCTCTACCTCCCTGTCTTTCCCTTTTTATCCTAGGGATCTGAAGCAGTGCTTGGTTTTTTGACCGTAGGGTTCGGCCAGGTTGATAGGGTGTGAAAATTTCGGTGAGATATTTGGGCCCAGTTCCAAACAAGCACTTGTGGATAGTGCAACAGATCTTGAATTTTACTCTCTGGCGAATGGGAAGCCAATGTAGCTTGGTTAACAGGGGACGAGAGGGGGATCTAGCAGGAGCATTTAGGATCAGTCTGGCAGCCGTATTCTGAGCTACTTGTAGCCTCCCTAACTGTTCCTCATTGGCAGATATGAGTAGCCCATTGCAATAATCTAGTCTGCTGATTACTAAGGTTTGCACCAGAGTTTTCCTATGATGGTCAGCTAAGTAGGGAAAAACTCTCCTTAGTAATCCAATCACCCTCATACAGGTTCCTGTGACCTGTATGGCATGGTCTTTGAGTATCAAGGATTGATCAAGCTTGACACCTAGATTTTTTACATTTTCTTTTGGACAAGGAGCGGAACCGAGTTCAGGGGGCCACCACTCAGGAGACCAGAGCAGTGGGGCATCTCCGAAAAGCATGACCTCCGTCTTACCTACATTGCACTGTAGGCAGTTGGAGGTCATCCAATCGGCAATCGCTCTCATCCCTGCAGCAAATGAACTTTTTACTGCTGGTGTCATATTCTGGAAAGGAAACAGGAGCTGGGTGTCATCAGCATAAGATATTGGTGTGAACCCATGTTTTCTTACTATATTCGCTAGGGGGGCCACATACACATTAAACAGTGTGGGGCTCAAACAAGAGCCCTGTGGAACCCCCTTAATGAGCTCCCTAAAGATGGAATTGTGGGAGCCCAGGCGAACACTTTGTGAGCGGTCTGATATAAAGCTATTTAGCCAGGAAAGGGCTACTCCATCCACTCCCACCCTCTTCAGACGACTGATAAGAATGTCATGAGACACTGTGTCGAAGGCAGCGGACAAATCTAATAGCACCAGAATCATAGATCCTCCTCTATCCTGTGTCATCCGGATGGTATTGGTGACGGAGAGGAGAGCTGATTCTGTGCTATGATTTGGCCTGAACCCAGATTGAGAAGGGTCCAGGCCGTCCGCTGCCTCGATGAATTTAGACAAGTGGAAGTTGACATGTCTCTCAGTCATCTTACTCACGTAGGGTAGGAGAGATATGGGGCGGAGGTTGTTAAGATCAGACCATGGTAATGCGGTGTTTTTTCGAACAGGGTTCACGACTGCCTTTTTCCAGTCACTAGGGATCTTTCCTTCCTTGAGTGAGAGATTGATTAGAGATTTGAAGCTCGGGGCTAGTGAGCTGCCTAATGGAGCTACCATTTTAGCAGGTAGTAATTCAGTGGGAGAGCCTGATTTAATTCTGTTGATTAGAGTGGTTACTTCTGTCAGGCTAATTTCTGGGAACGTAGTCAAAGTAATCTTGTTGTTATCACTTTTGACTGGATCAGAACAGGGATATCCACTAGTATCTCTAATATTAGAGGCCTTAGTGATTTTTTCATAGATTGATTCAATCTTACTCTCAAAAAAGGATGAGGCACTATCACATAAGGTTTGACTAAAATCATCAGGGCTTTCACAAGCTAGGGGCTTGACAAATGATTGTAGGATTTTATAAAGTTCCCTGGTAGAGTTCCCAGCCTCTGTTATTTGTAACTCTAATCTGTTTCTCCTAGCTTTTTTTATATTTTTGAAGTAGTGTGACTGTGCCTCCAGATAAAGTATTTTATTGGCGGATGTATGAGTTTTTCTCCACTTTTTCTCCAGACTCCTACATTTCTGTTTTTCGGTCCTTAGCTCTTCTGTATACCATGCTTCTTGCTTAGTTTTAGGGCTTTGTTTACATAATTCTAATGGTGCAAGAGAGTCAATGGTTTCCAGAAGTGCTTTATGGAGCTTAGCATGACCTTGTTCAATACCATCATCTTCAGAGAGAATGGGTTCTTTCCATACTCTTTGAAATGCATCTGGAGTGATTTTATGCCATTTACGCTTCCATATTGCTGGGAGGGGTTTGTGATGTGGCGGACGAGGACCTAATAGATTGAAAGTTAACAAGTAGTAGTAGTAGTATGGTTAGATAATAATAGGATATCGAATTTGGCTTGGGTCATAGGTATGGGGGACGAAGTAATAGGATGCTGTGTTGCCTCTCATTGAATTTATCTTTTTCACGTAATCTGTTTGTAATCTGTTGGGATGGGGTTGGGTCTTAATTTTAGTCTTAATTTTATTTGTTAAGGAGGAGTCACGGATGTTTGGTTAGGGAGACTGAAGCGTTTGATGTGGCGTGGTTTTTCAGGGGTCACGTGGGGGGGGTCTGGCGCCGCTGGGAGGGGAGTCTTCTCGGCCACACTTAGGTCATGTGTGAACTAATTGCCTGTAAGGGAGGTTGGGGGGGTGGGGGGAGGTGGGGGCTTCATCGAAGAATGAGGGTAGGGTCTCAGCACAAGTTAAGGAATTTCAAATTGTGAGGTTAATGAAAGGACAGCAGAATCAGATACGAAATGGTTTGACCAGGCTATTCAAGAAGGCATACATAATGAGCACAAATGGAAAGGCAGGTTGCAAGAGGTTAGCTGTAAGAAGGTTTTATTGGAAGGATCAAAGAAAGTTGAAGAGATGAGTCTGCGGATTCTGACAGTGAACATCTGTGGGCTCAATGATCAGAATAAGATGAATAAAGTAGCAATGTGGCTAAAATCCCTACGGGTAGACTTCCTTTGTGTCCAAGAAACACATATAGAGGGCAGTAGAGCTGGTATAATGGAACAGCTTGGGTTCAAACTGCTGGCACATACCACACAAGGCTCACAAACTTGTGGGGTGGCAATTCTTACTCAGAGGAGGGATGTTAGGGTTCTCAAAAAGCTCGCAGATCAATGGGGCCGCAGGGGTAATGATTGAATGCTTACCTAATAATTTTAAATTTACACTATTCTCACTCTGAAGTTGGATCTAAGTTGGATCCTGACACTCTGTGGCTCAACATGTGACGACCCGGAACTTTTAGAAACCCTAGATACCACCCTGGCTGTATGGCCTGCACCAATAATTTTGTGCGGGTATTTTAATATTAATCGTTTAGGTACACATTGGGGCTTGCCGGGAAGCATGTATGCGGGGGGAAAAAGAAAGGTTGGCTATGCTTTAACTAATTTAGTCAGGAACAACGGCTTGACCGATCTATGGTCATGTCTGAATCCTTCTGAGCCAGGTAATACATTTTTTTCCTTTCCGTATAAGACAGTCTCCCGGCTCGATTATTTTTTTGTCTCAAAACAAATTATTACTAATCCAGCCTACAGAGGCTCCCTCACATCATATCGAATCATAATCCGCTAATTTTAACCATTAATTCTATTATGATAGAGAAGGAAAGTGTAGAATGGATGTTTATGACCCAGATTATGTAGGGTTGACTAAGGAATTTTGGGACTTTAACCGGGGGAGTACTAGTCTTAGTGTTTTCTGGGATGCTTTTATTGCGGAGGTGAGAGGAGAAACATAAGTTATAGTTTACGCCACCAAAAAGACTGTACGACTTTGGGCACAGTTAATTCAGGAGGAGTTAAATAAACTTGAGGAAGACTTAGCTACTGCTATTCGCACTGGAGAAGAGATCGATGATATACTAGGTCAACCTGCTATAAAGAAGGCTGAGGCGGGAGAACATATCGCTAAGAGGGCAGCAGAGGTATATCTGGCCAAGAAAGAGCACTGCTACTTATTTAATGAGCTGGTGGGACACACCTTGGCTGTAAGGGTCAGGCAAAAAATGTCAGCCGGGGAGATCCTTGAAGTTTATGATGGCAATAGAACGGTGATATTGGGTATTCGGGAAATCTTTAGGTTATTTTACCATCGTTTATACAGTAGAGGACCAACAGTGGCGGTTGCGGATGTTCGCAAATTTCTAGGCAACGTAGATATACAGAGGTTAGACATCTCGGACAGAGAGGAACTCGAGAAGGTGTTCTCTCAGGATGAGATATGGGATGCTGTGAAAAATCTGCGCTCTGGGAAATCAGTTGGTCCAGATCAGATTCCGCTGGAACTTTACAAGATTTTAAGGACTCAATTGGCCCTGACTTTTCAGAAGTCTTGCTTTCAGCCCAAAAGGGTGAGTAGGTTCCTGAATCTTGGGCGGGAGCTGACATTGTTGTTTTTGTGAAGAAAGATAATCCTCCCAGCGAGACGGGTTCATATTGACCTATCACGCTATTGAATAGTGATGTAAAAATATTTTCCAAAGTCTTGGCAGCAAGATTAAATGGGATCTTAATAAAGACTATCCACCACTGCCAACACAGGTTTATATAGGGCCGGGGGACCACACAACATGTGCGACGGGTGATTACTCATTTTGATGCAATGGAAATCTCAGGAGACCCTGTGGCAGCTTTGTTACTAGATGCTGAGAAGGCATTTGATAGGGTCTCCTGGGATTTCCTGTGGGATTCAATGAGATGGTTTGGGCTCGGTGAAGGGTTCATTAAATCTATACAAACTCTGTATGTCGCACCTACGGCTCGTCTAAGGATAAATAGAAAATACACTCTTTCTTTCAATATACAAAGAGGGACACGACAGGGGTGCCTGTCTGCACCATTGCTATTTGCCATTTATATGGACCCTCTAATAAGGCTATTTGAGTCCAGTATCGGAATTTCCCCAGTTGTAAGCCAGGGGGTTATATGCAGACGATGTGGCTATTCTTACCATAGATCCACTTATGGAATTGGATGCGGTAGAGTCTATTGCATCAGAGTTTGGTATATATAGTGGATACGCACATAATAAAGAATCGGTTTGTTGATTATGAGGATCCCCATGTCACGGAATCAGCAATATACTTAGGCATAAAGGTTACTTCTGACTTGGATAAGCTGGTTGCTAAAAATATTGAACCCGTAATTAGGAAGGCGTGGATGGATTTTGATAGGCTAAATAATCTGCCTCTTTCTTTGGTCGGACGTTGTAATGTCATCAAGATGATGTTTTTACAAAAGATTCTCTATTTGTTCAGGGCAATCCTTTTGGAATTTCAAAAATCTTGGTTTATTATTTTGGAGGGTTTAGTCAATCGGTTTATCTGGGCACATGGGAAAACCAGGAGGGCCCTACGATTTATGTCATTGCCACGTGAGAAGAGGGGCCTCGCAGTTCCTGAGTTCCGTAGCTATTATTGGGCAGCCGCATTGCAATATATGGGGATCTTAGTAGGGTCAAGCTCCGGGGATATGGAAGGGGAAACTGAGCTCCCAGATGTCTACAAATTACTATTAGGTGAATATGCTGAGAACTGCTTTTGGAAATTTACAGAGCCCAGTTATTATAAAAGGATGACATTTAAGACCTTACTAGCCACCTTTAAGATATGGGGGTCTCTAAAAAGAAGCTAGGCCTGGGGAGACTTTGTCATTATACGGTGCTTTATAAAAATCCCTCCCTTCCTGAAATTTTTTCAGATGAAACCTTGGCAGGATTGGCTATAAAGGTGGTCCGAAAGGCTGGGGATTTAATTGGGATCGAAGGGGTCTATCAATTTAGGGACATTCAGATGGAGTTTGGGCTCGAAAGGGGCAATTTTTTAAAGTATTTGCATTTGCAAAGTTTCTTTGGCAAGAAAATTGGGGGGGTCTAGTGGATTTCATACTAATGCAATTATTGATATTATGCTACGTAGGGACAGGGGATCTATTAAGCTAATATATGGGGAATTGATCAGCTTGAAGCCAGATGACCTAATCAAGCATGGGATCAAATGGGCCGAACGTGTGGGGGCTGCTCCGGATGTACTTATAAAATCTTTAGAGATAGCCCAGACTGCCTTGTGTTCAGCTCAGCTCCAGGCACAACATTACAGAACTGCCTTTTCGTTATATTACACTCCGGCTAAAATAGCCCGGTGGGGTGGCCTATCAGGGATTTTATGTCCTAGATGCGGGGGAACCAATGCAGATTTAGTGCATATGTTTGTATCTTGCCCTTGCCTGCAAGGACTCCTGTAAGCAATCTGGGAATTTTTAGATTACTCACTTGGCCTAAAACTGGCACTAACCTCTTAATTAATTCTGTTAGGATTTAGTAGTAACGGGCCAAATGAGATAGCTCCCCATTTTCTCTTTATCGCTATGGCGGTTTTGAGGATTAACATAGCTTCTGCATGGCTGGATCCTTCCCCCCCGACCTTTCAACAATGGTTGGCCTGATTACTTTCTATATATATGCTGGAGAGGGCGATTTATGAAAGAAGGGGAAAGAAAGCAAAACTGGTGGGTCGGAATATCTGGGCCCCTATAACAAGTTGGAAAGAAGCAGTCTGATTAGAAACATAATACGGGGTAAACCAATATACGGCGCTTATAGATTGCTAAAGTTTAATTGAATTATGTTGAATTTGATTTATGGTATATTCTTTGCTCAAAGATAATTGCCTACATTTCGTGTCTTTGGTAGGTTTGGTCGATTATTTCTGGTAATATTGCCTAAGTCTTTGTCTGGTCTTATGATTTATGATTTGCTGTTTTTTATCTCCTTTGAAACTTTGTATCTCAGTTGTCCTGTTTATGTTGGTAATTTACTGTGCTGATACCCCTGGAGAAAATTGCAAAAATATATTTTAAAAAAAAAGGGAATAGAATGTTGCAATTTTCCTATGGATAATAGGTCCTAACTCTAACTACCTACTGGCGACTGCCAGTAGGTAATGCATATATATGTATATAGACATTCACTGAAAAAAAAACATAGGTTTCAGGCCTTATATAGTTAGGAATTAGCATTTAAAAAACCAATGAAATTGCTCCTATATAGTTAGTTGTACTAACTATATTTCGCGCACCCGCAATCCACTGCTGATGATGTCACATATTAGATCATTCATGAAATGGTCAGTGACATCACTGATGACATCTCAAATGACATCACTGATGACATCACTGATGACATCATCCAGTGAATGTGGTTTGCTTCGTTATTTAAATATGCATTATATATATAGCAATTTGCATTGAAGAATGAGTGGATATATAAATAAATATTTGGATGGAGGATTTAGTAGCAGTGTAATTGACTGTTTACTTGACCAATTTATAGTCTCACTAAATATATTGGATAGTGACTAAACTGTGTGAATATCTGTATCACTTTGTCAGTTGTTGTGTAAACTGATTCTACAGTTGGTTACTAGCTATGTGAAAGTCTATATTAGTTATTAATTAGTTAACTGAGTATTTGTATGGGAGTGTGAAAGTGTGTGTGTGGTTCGGGGGGGGGGGTGTGTGACTGTCCAAAGATGTGTGAATAGTTGATTCAGTAGATATATGAAGTTAAAACTACATGTTCTAACAGTTTGGGTGAGTGAATCTCTTTTTGGGTGTGGTGATGAGCAAGTATATTTCTCAATGGTACATGTCCAACAAACTAGAAAAATAAAGGCAGCGTATGTGTCAGTTGTTGTATATAAATACGTATACATAAGACTCAATGATTGTGTGAGTGACTGTATGGATAACTGTATACTTGTAATAATGATTTTATAATTCACTAAGTATGACTTATTATCTAAATGAATAGATGAAGTGGTGTTTGTATAAGTGTTTTGCTAAGTAAATATGTAAGTATGATCCATTGTTTGCATAAGTGAGTAGGATGATGTCATATGTGAATAGGATGTGTGCTGTTGTTCAATGTCGATATAGGTGTATAAGTATTTTTGATAGTGTTCTATTGTTCATTGACAGCATGTATGAGTAAATCTACAGGTAAGTGATTAGATGTGTGTATACATCTATGAATCACTGAGTGGATTTTTAGATACTTGTATTGCTGTGACAATGAAGTCAAATATGATACTCTGTATTTTACAAAGAGTGATGAAAGTTTTTAATAGTGTATGAAAAGGTGTATGTGATTGTCACGTGGATGATGTCATCAGTGATGTCATTTGAGATGTCATCAGTGATGTCACTGACCATGTCATGAATAATCTAACTGTGGCATCATCAGCAGAGGATTGCGGGTGCGCGAAATATAGTTAGTACAACTAACTATATAGGAGCAATTTCATTGGTTTTTTAAATGCTAATTCCTAACCATATAAGGCCTGAAACCTATGTTTTTTTCAGTTAATTTCCAAGGTTTTTTATATGCTAATTCCTAACTATATAAGGCCTGAAACCTATGATTTTTTCAGTGAATTTTCAAGTTTTTTTAATGCTAATTCCTAACTATAAAAGGCCTGAAACCTATGTTTTTTTCTGTGAATTCTCAAGGTTTTTTTAATGCTAATTCCTAACTATATAAGGCCTGAAACCTATGGTTTTTTCAGTGAATTCGCAAGGTTTTTAAAATGCTAATTCTATTAGCGGATAACGTTTAAATATGTTAATATCCTTGTGGGACCACCTGAGCAGCCCTAGGGGGTCAGGTTGTTTCTACCCTGCCCCCTTTTTGCATTCTACACGTTTGTTTTTCTGCTTCTTTTGTGCCTAGGTCTACCTAGTCTAAGATGAATGCCAACACTTCCTGGTTAGAAGTGTTGACAGCCAATGAGCATGCTGCTTTCCTGTGAAAGGCATGCTGATTGGCTGCCACTGTCTGTCAACACTCCAAACCAGGAAGTGTTGGCATCCATCTTGCGCCTCGGTAGAACCAAGGCACAAGAAAGCAGTGAAACAAAGGTGCAAAACACGCAAAGGGGGCAGGGTAGAAGCACCCTGACCCCCTAGGCCTGCTCAGGGGGTCCCACCCCCTCAGGCCCAAAAATGAATTTTTTTTTGCTTTTCCCCGTGGTACGCTCAGGGTACGCGTACCTGTAAGCGTACATGGCATCGCACCCAGCGCGTACTCCGCAACATTTTCAAAAAAAAATATTGTTTTTTTGCCCTTCGGGGTCCTCCTAGGCCCCCCTGAGAAAATCTAGGGGGTCAGGGGGTCTCTACCCTGCCCCCTTTCATAGTTTTTCCCTTTTGTTTTTCACCTCTTGTGTCTCGGTTCTACCGAGACACAAGATGGCGGACTCTCCGGACCGTTTGGAATGATCACAGACAGCCGAGAGCCAATCAGCTTTCCGCTCGCGCACTTCCGTGGTGCGCCGGGTGCGCTCCCCGGTACACGTACAGGTAAGCGCTCGAAGCGCGCATATAGATATATATGTGTTTTTTAAGTTAATTTTCATAAAAACCACTGGAGCAATTTTCACCAAATATAGAAAAGGCACTTCTACGTACAAGTCCCTACAATTTTGCAAAGTTTGGTGTAATTCCATTCAGTGGTTCGGGCTGTAGCCGTGTCTGAACGTCCTATGGAAATTAACATGGGGAAAACACGATTTTGGACCCCCCTTTTTACTTGGCCCCCGCTTGAGGAATCCCCCCAAAACTTTCTGGGAAGGAGAAGTGGAGAAGTGTGGCTCACTGGTTAGAAGCGGCAGATCCTGAAGCAGAGGTCGGCCCGGGACCAGGGTTCAATTCCCGACGCGGCAGGGTCTTGGGTCAATGTCGGCGGACTCGATAATTCTCACTTAGGTGCCTACGCTAACCATGGGTCCCACTCTGCAACTCTGGGCAATAGCTTGCTTAATCTCCACAACGGCCCCAGCAACGCCGGGGATGCCTGGCTTCACCTTGGGGTGCCCTCTCACAGGGAAAGCCAGGACGGGTTCCCCAGCGGTATACAGCGCCAGGACGCCACGTAACGAGGTAACAGTGCGCTTTACAAGTATACATACATTACATTACATTACATTACATTACAAGGAGCAGAACTGAGCTGGCCAAAATTTTGGAAAATTTCACGCAATTTCCTCAATCAACGCCAAAGTTATTCCCAATAGAATGTTGTGGATTTCCTATGGAAACTAGGTCCTAATAATATATACCTACTGGCTATCGCCATTAGGTAATATACATATATATGTATTACCTACTGGTGGTTGCCAGTAGGTAGTTATAGTTAGGACCTATTATCCATAGAAAAATCTTCTCATGGGGCCCCCCCGCAGCCCCGGGGACTGCCACCTCTCGGGGCCTCTTTCAAATGGGTGCGGGGGCTCTCAGGCCCCCCCCAGCCCCAGGGACCGCCAACCCCCGTGGCTTTTGAAAATTATGTAGGGGGTCTCTCAGGCCCCCCAAGCCCCGGGGACTGCCACCCCCTGGTGCTTAGTAAAATTGGGTGGGAGGCTCTCAGTCCCCCCCCAGCCCCGGGGACCGCCACTCCCCAGGGCTAATTGAAATTAGGTGTGGGGGGGCTCTCATTTAATATATGCGGGGGGCTCACGGGCCCCCCGCAGCCCCCATGGACTGCCATCCCGGGGCTTCTTTCAAATGGGTGGGGGGGCTCTCAGGGCCCCCAGCCCCAGGGACTGCCCCCGGGGCTTTTGAAAAATATGTAGGGGGTTCTCTTAGGCCCCCCCATCCCCGGGGACCGCCAACCCCCGGGGCTCAGTAAAATTGGGTGGGGTGGCTCTCAGGCCCCCCCCCAGCCCCGGGGACCGCCACTCCCCGGGGCTAATTGAAATTAGGTTTGGGGGGCTCTGAGGCCCCCCAGACCCTGGGACCGCCACCCACCAGGGCTTCTTGCAAATGTGGGAGGGGGCCACACGGCCCCCCTCCTGGAGTCTTATACAGGCGCTGGGAACCGCCACACCCCAGGGCCGGCTCCTGCAGTGTCCCGGGGTGCCCACCCCCGGGACACTGCAGCTCCCACCCTGCCATTGCAAACTGCTTTGCTTCATTGAAGCGAGAACAGGGAAACCTGCTCTCCCTTCAATGAAGCAAAGCAGATTGCTTTTCCATATGGGGAGCAGCATGTTAGCTGCTCCCAATATGGAAAAGCAATGCCGGGTCCCGGAAGGAGGCGGGGAGCCGGCAGGACCGTGGTAGGATTGGGAACCTCCACGGTCCCCAACGGTGAGGGCCAGCCCTGGGGGATGGGGTCCGCGGGGCTACCAGTGGCCTGGGAGGGGGGACCCCCTCCCCATTAACAAAAAAACCCAATGAATTTTTGAGAGAAAAAGGCCGCCCCGGGGGATGGGGTCCCCTGGGCCTTGAAGTGGCCGGAGGAGGAGGGGCTGTGCCCATTTTTACACCTCTCAGCAATGCAGCCTTGTGGCACTTACTGGAGGTACCTGGTGGGCTAGTTGGACCCCAGGGGCCCCCAGCATTCAAAGGGACTTAATTCCCCAACTTAAAACATGCCACGGGGCTCGTTTGCAAAGTGGTGAAGGGAGGGGGCGGGGCAAGAGTTCACATGTGTGAAAACACGCCCTGTGGAGCGTGTTAAGTTGGGGAATTAATTCCTTGTCAATACTGAGGGTCCCTTTGGGCAAACTAGCCCACTAGGTACCTCTAGTAAGCGCCACTGAGCTGCGTTGTAGAGTGTTGTAAAAAGGGGCGTGGCCTCTGAACACCTCTCTGCAACAGAGCCTCCTGGCGCTTACTGGAGGGACCTGGTGGGCTAGTTGGCCCCCAGGGACCCACAGGATTGAGGAGGAATTAATTCTCTAACTTAAAACGCACCACAGGGTGTGCTTGTAGACAAATCACCTTTGGCCACACCTCCTTTCTTCACCACTGTGCAAACGCGCCCTGTGGTGCGTTTTAAGTTGAGGAATTAATTCTCTTTCAATACTGAGGGTCCCTGAGGGCCAAATAGCCCAACAGGTATGTCCAGTATGCACCAGGGAGCTGTGTTGCAGACAGGTGTTCAGAGGCCATGCTCCTTTTTACACCTCTTTGCAACGCAGCTCTGTGGGGCTTACTGGAGGTACCTAGTGGGCTAGTTTGACCCTAGGGACCCTTAGGATTAAAGGGGACTTAATCTCTCAATTTAGAACAGTGACAGGGCGAGTTTACACAGTGCTGAAGGGAGGGGAGGGGCCTGACGTGATGTGTGCAACCACACGCTGTGGTGCATTTTAATTTGGGGAAAAAATTCCATTTCAAACTCGAGAGACCATGGGGGTCACGTACCCACCAGGTGCTTCCAGGAAGCGCCACTGCGCTGCGTTGCAGAGAGGTGGTGCAGGTCATGCCCCTTTTTATAACTTTCTACTACACAGCTCTGTGGCGCTTACTGGATGTACTACGAATTCCGATATACTCACCTGTTATCGGGAGAGACCTCAGTGCAGCATCTTTGAGCCCAGTACTGATCCTGAAAAGTAATTCTAACCATACTTACCAGTATTTCCTTCCATAGGCTAACATTGACTGGTTTCACTTGGAAATTCTTTTAAGTGTGGAGTTTTGCAACTTTTAAATATTCACCCAAAACCACCCGAACCACCCGAACAATGAATTCCGATTTACTCACCTGTTATCAGGAGAGAATCCAGTGCTGCATCTTTTAGCCCAGCGCTGACCCTGAAAAGTAATTATAACCATACTTACCAGTAACTTGTATTTCCTTCCATAGGGATCCATTGTCTGGTTTTCACCAGAAAAATTTCTGTCTATTTTCACAAATATTCCTAAAAAATCGCTTGTATGACTTAAACGCATTCTCTGTTTACAGGAGATGCAGCAGTGCTGGATCCAGGATCCACCACTGAGTAAGAAAAAGTAACGATAACACTACTTACTGGCTAAGTGAATTTCCTCCCATAGGAGAACATTGGTGAGTCTATGTGAAAAAGTTTTTAAGGGTCAACTTTTAAAATACAATAATATTCTTTAAAAATCACTACTGTAACCAAAACGCTTTTACTCAACTATTTACAGGAGATGTCCCAGGACTGAATCTAGGATGCAGTCCTGTGGTTAGAAAAGTAATCCTTAAAGTAACTAATTGCATTTAACTAGAAATTCCCATTCAGCTCAATGTTGCATTGGGTTTGAAATTGTGTTGCCCATTGCAACAACTGTAACCACTGTACTTAAAATTCGATTGCCTATTTGCAAAGTATTTACACTAAAGTAATTCATTCAGAGAAAGTATATTTTGTAATGTAATGTATAATGTAAATATAATGTAATTTAAAAAATAAAATATCTAAAATTAAATAGTTTAACATTTTTTAGTAAATCAGTATAAAGAAATAAATGTAATAATTAATACATTTAAAAATTATCATTTAAAAAACCTATGAAATTTACTGAAAAAAACATAGGTTTCAGACATGTTATAGTTAGGAACTAGCATTTAAAAAACCTTTGAAATTCACTGAAAAAACATGGGTTTTCGGGGTGTTATAGTTAGTTGGACATTTCACTCGTACAAAACCATTGAAATTCCCCCGTAACTATAACTTGCGCGCCCGCAATCCACTGCTGAGGATGTCACATATTACATCATTCATGACATGGTCAGTGACATCACTGATGACATCACTGATGACATCATCCACGTGACAATCTGATACATTTTATCATACACTAGTATAACTTTTAAACACTCATTATAAAATATGAAGTACAATATTTGAAACCATTGACACACCAATACAAGTTTCTAAAAACCCACTGAGTGATTCCAACATCTACACACATATCTAAACACTTACCTATACTTATACACCTACATCAACATTACACACCAGCACACATCTTATTTACTTATGCAGTCATCCTACTCACTTATACAAACTGTTGATCATACTTATATTTACTAAGCTACACATTTACACAAACACCACTTTATGTATTCATGTAGATAGTAACTCATACTTAGTGTTTTATAAAATCACTATTACAAGTATACAGTTATCCATACATCACTCATACAATCACTGAGTCTTATGTATACGTATTTATATACAACTGTCACATACACTGCCTTTTGTATTTCTAATTTGTTGGACATGTATCATTGAGAAATATATTTACTCATCACCACACCCATAAAGAGATTCACTTACCCAAACAACTGTTTCCACATACAGTCATAACCTCATATACCTACTAAATCAACTATTTACACATCTTTGAACAGTGACACACCTCCCACCCAACCACAGACACATTCATTCACTATCCCACACAAATATTCACTTAACTAATGGATAACTAGTAATAGTAGTAATCGTTTAATTGTTGATTAATTAAAATCATTACAGACAAAAGTACACATCAAACACAGCATCTTATTGAACATATACGGATAAAATGCCTTAAGATAAATTGATCAACAATCGTTTATCCGTTAGGGACTAAAATGCATTATGCTAACAGCAAATATTGTCCATTTGTCAATAGCTGTCCACGATGAGAAAATAAAGTGCAGTGTGCTCACTTTACCATAACTAATGTGCAATGTGCTAGCAGCAAATATTGGCAGTTTTGCAATGACAAATAACAGCAAAAAGAAAAAGCAATTTTTCAGATTGTCTAAAGCTATTAGCAACAAAATATAAAGTGCATTTAGATATTCAGCGACAAAACTAAAGTGTCTTATGCCATTAGCAGAAAAATATAAAGTGCATTTAAATTTTCAGCGTCACCAAAACCAATATGCATTGTGCTAGCAGTAAATATTAATAGTTTTTCAATAACAATTGGCAGCAATTATCTGTAACTGCTGACAACAAGAAATAAAATGCATTAGATTTTCAATGACAAGACTTAAGTGTCTTATGCTATTAGCGGCAAAATATAAAGTGCATTAAGTTTTTCTACAACAAAGCTAAAGTGCCTTATACTAGCAGCAAAAGTTAAAGTTTAGTGTTAAAAATGACGTATAATACAAAGCTCCTAGATAAGAGCCCCTACTCTAACCTCTAAAATCATACAAATAACTGAACATAATGTGCCAAACATAGTTATAAAATTACCTTTGAATTTACAACATACATATATTACACAATTTCCAAATGAATTCAATTACAATAAAATAGCCCACCTACTCCCTAAAATCAATATAAAATCATTATAACGTTACCCTAACGGATGTATCATTTACTTAGGATGTCAACATTACATAATTTCTTTTCCACTTTGATGATGAACTGAACAAATTGATGTATAATATGAACGTTGACTCCGCATAAGCAAAATATAATTGCCGTTCTACAAGTTCTAACTCCCATTTCTTTAAAGATAGGTTTTAAAACTGTCTTCCGCTCCTGCAACATTTTTGGACATAATGTTACAATGTGAGGCCAAGTTTCTTCACACAGCCCACAAAGCCTACAAATATTCGATGACCATTTATACTCCCATTTTGGGGTTCCGTCTTTAGTTGGATAAATGCCAACCCTCAATAGCATAAATTTCTTTTTAATCAAGGGTTTTAAATGAAAAAGCAAATAAGGTTGGACTAACATTTTATCAAAGGAGTTAGCTATAGCCCAGAAGTGGGTTTTTTCCTCAGTTCATCTTTATCCATTATTTCTGACAGCAGAGCAACGGTTAAGTTAATTGATTTTTTTATAAACCGCTTTACTCCTCACTTCATCTTCCAAGTTTGGGCATTCAAAATTAAATAGATAGTCAGATAAATAATCCTGCCAGCTTCTCGAATAATCGCCCTTCAAAATCTCACGCTAGCCCACATTTGCTAACGTGCCTTCATCGGCTCGAGATAGTGCCAAAAAGGTTTTTAAAAATGATCCTTGACAGACCAAAGACTGTTTCATTAAACCATATTCCAGTCTTAAATTAGCACAAGAAATCTGTCTAGGAATCCTGAAAACTGTTTTATACGTCCTTGCTTCTATGTCATCAAGCAGTTTCGCATCCTTGCCCCGAAAGATTATCGTACGATAGTCCAAGGATGGGATAAGCTTTGCTCTCATGACCTTCAACAAGTGAACGTAATTAGGGCATAATAGCTTATCTCTCAGTTTTCTAAAGGCAAAGGCAAGTGAAATACCTTTAGCCTCTAGGTTATTAAAATGCTGCCTAAATGTCAATCCATCATCAAATGTAATTCCCAAATATTTATACGTTTTTACACAGTCTATAATCAAACCATCAATATTCCAATCCTTTACCCCCAATTTGCTTTTCCCTATTGTCATTATTTTTGGGGTTTTTTCTATTGATTGTTAACCCATTTTGAGTAACATATATATTAAAGGAATGTATTAATCTTTATAACCCTATAACAGTTTGGCTAAGTAAAATGGTGTAATCTGCATACTGTTTAATTTCTTTACCCATCACAGCAGGGGAATGTGAAATAACATCGTTAAAATGGGCTGGGAGATCAGACATAAATAAATTAAAAAGGCAAGGAGCGAGGACACATCCTTGTTTCAGGCCAACATTAGTTTCTAGGCAACGGGTAATGTGTCTACCGTCGCCAATTTTGATCTGTACCCAAGAATTGGAGTATAATAATTTGATAATTTTTAAAAGTGTTTCTGATATACCCCCATTAATTAACTTCATCCAAAGAATGTTTCTGGGGACCGAATCAAAAGCGACTTTTAAGTCGATGAAACTTATGTACAATTCTTGTTTCCTACATTTTGCTCTTTAGCCTAATAATGTTAGTAAATCAAATTAGTGAGAGTTGATTCACCCTTTCTAAAACCCGTTTGAAAAATTGGGATCAATTCTTCTCTTAGTGCCCAAGACTCCAATTCATCTAACAGACAACTTGCAAATATTTTCGCATCTACATCAGTAAGGGTTATTAGGCGATAATTTGCAGGGTTTTCCTGGGGTCCACTTTTATGAATTGACTGGATAATGCTACCCTGCCATGATTCCGGGATACAACCTAATTTAAGAACATCATTAAAAAGGAGCGTTAATAACTCTGGCCAATTAGTTATTTTAACTTTAAAGATGGCATTGTGGATTCCATTAGGGCCAGGTGCTCCATTAGATCTGATCTTGATTAAGATTTTTTAACTTTATCAACCGGCCATGGCTCAATATCGGGGGAGCGTAGTGTAACTCTGTCACTTGAAATAAGACGCCCATCTATTGGCTCCAATTGGCAATGATGTTGATAACATTCAGCATCATCGCGCTTTACAACTTGAGGAGCTAATTTCAAATTATTAAAAAAAGTTCACCCAACTTAATTCATCAATGTTGGCACTATTACTTCTAAAATTACCATTTTCTAAATTATTAATAATACCCCAAAATAATCGCGAGTCCTTAGACTTGCATGTGAAATGTAGTTTGGACCTAGTATCTTTATAGTACGCTTGTTTAGCCCTCCAGATTTCATTCTTATATCTCCTTTTTAGTTCTCTAATTTTAAGTGACATTGAAAAATAAGAAGTCCCTTTTGCTTTACTATACAGTGATCTTAATGTTTTGTTTAGGGTTCTTTTCAAATACAATAAGCGGTGGGAAAACCACCCCGGGTTCTTTGGGATAAAATGATACCCCCAGAGGGTTCCCGTTTAGAAAATGTATCCAGAAGAGAATCACATAGGGAGGGCCAAAGAGCAACCATCGAATTCCCTTTGGAATTAGAAGCTTGAACTTCAGGAATTAGATGAGAAAGGAATTCCAAAATATCATTCTCAGTTTTATCGCTCCATATCAACCTTTTAAGATTAAAAGCGGTAGGGGCAGTTCTTAATATTCTGGCTTCTGGCAAATGATCAAAGGGGAAGTTAAAAGAAATAACTTGGGGATTGTGATCGCTCTCAATCCTTGGAACTACCTCATAACTTTGGACTAAATCTGCAAGTTTATCTGACAATATTGTATAGTCAATTATAGAAGAGCAACTGGTTTTGTTAAATGTTGGTATATGCTCTCTATCATGCATAATCGTTAGATTATATTTAATAAACTCACAGTTAGACCATTGAGCTAGGAGTTCTGACTGAATTCCCCGCTTTTTATACAATACAAGATGAGTATTAAAATCTCCTGAAATGATCATTTGTGCATCCATAAGATCATAATATGGCACTTTCACTATATCCCATAACTGGATACGTTGTAATGATCTAACCTATTTTTTCGAACTTAAATCAACATTTTAAATAATAAACGATTGTCTAACAATTAATTTAACGCACAGTATCCATTTGACCTGAAGGTCAATCTCTAAATGATCAACATCAAGTCTTAAAGAAACATATATGGAGAGACCACCACTTGGCCGACCAAATACAGCCTCTCTAGATGCCACATTCAAATATTCATAATAGCCAATCAATGGTTCGCTACACGAATTCCATGTTCCTTGCAGAATTAACAAATAAAAAGTTTTTAAAAAACATACAACGTTTACGTCCTCAGTAAGTGATTTAAAACCATTCGTATTCCAAGAGCAAAGTTTAAAAGAAGTTGGAGCATTATCTAGAGTACCCCGGCATCAATCTAACTTTACTGGATTTATTCCTGTTAGTATTGACGGGAGCCAACTCCAATCTTCAACAGGCTCGGAGACTAACTTTAACTACTCACATACTCGTGAACCTGGCTGGCAGCTCCTGATTTTAATGCCCCATAACCTATTTAGCTCTGAGGATGGACCAGAGGCGCCTTTCAACACTCTAACTTGATCTGCCATAATCAATTTTAGTGCAAAACCAACAGTTGATGGACAGAATGCAGAACAATGTCATACATTCACCCCAGTACAGAGATCTGGGCCTAAATCCATCATTTTTTTGCACTCCACACCACCCCAGTTCAGACATGGCCATATTCAAATCAGCCTTGACCCTGTGCCTCATGGGAACAGTCCAGCCCGAACTGCCAAGCCATGTCTTTCCTGGACCGGAATCAAGCATCCTAGGACCGGTTTCTGGCGTTCAGCCGTCTTCAGCCAGGATAGCTGGACTCCAGTGGTGTGGAGAGCATTGGACTCACGTCTGAGCATACCCATGGGGTGAATGTATGACATTGTTCTGCATTCTGTCCATCAACTGTTGTTTTGCATTTGTCACCCCGAGTGGGATGGGTATGCTCAGACGTGAGTCCCATGCTCTCCACACCACTGGAGTCAAGCTATCCTGGCTGAAGACGGCTGATAGTCAGAGGGGGACCCCACATCAATTAAAGGCAGGTCGACGGGGACATACAAATCAGACAAGAGAGAAAAACCTGCCCTGTATAATCTAATAAATGGCCTCAGCGAGGTCCACTATGTTATATGACGTGCCCTGAACCCACGGGGAACACTTCAAAGATACATTGGCTCCGATTTATCAAAATTATTTTTTATTCTTAAGTTCATTTTTCTTATAAATGAATTGAGACAATCCAATGAATAAATATGTACATGGATATAAGAAAAAGCAGCAAGGCAAAATTAACAGTGGTTCTTACTCCACACTCTCATACCAACTACACTCATACTTAGACATTCATACATCACACAACACTATGCGGGGATGGCCTTTGATGGAATGGAGACCGGTGGTTGGGTATCCTGGTTGGTTCTGTGGGTTCCAGGATGGGAACAGACGCCAACACGCGTTTCGGTGTGCGGCCCCGTCCGGGGCTACACCTTCATCAGGGCAAAGTGAGGTGGAGGAGATGGAACCACAAAGGAGGTGAATAATCTGTGTAAAACGATATATTAAAAACATAATTTCAGAAAGCATCCTTACATGGGTTCGGGGCACATTGATATCGATTAGTTAGAGACTACAA
Organism: Lissotriton helveticus; assembly: GCF_964261635.1. Classification (NCBI taxonomy): domain Eukaryota; kingdom Metazoa; phylum Chordata; class Amphibia; order Caudata; family Salamandridae; genus Lissotriton; species Lissotriton helveticus. Next base: position 1,790,728,732 of record NC_136061.1, read on the forward strand.
AGATGATGACATCCAGATTGCCCAACAATAATAACTAGGCCAACAAACGAACTTTAAACTGATAAGACAACATACGCATATATACAAACCGACTATTTTAGGTGGACACAAATAACAGATTAAGCACAGGACAAGGTACAGACAAAAGGGTGCAAAACAGAAAACAGAACGTGCAGTATAAAGGAAGCTACAGCTTCTATGTCCTATATTTTACCTGTTACTAATGAGCTCGACTAGCTTCCAGTAGAGAGATCTTCTCGTTCAGGGTTAGTTCTCTCTGTTTAGCACGAGTGTGCCAAGGTATCAAGATCTTTTAAAATCTATGGGGGTAGGGTAATAAAGATATTAGACAACATGAGTACTCACCCCTAGAGATAATTTTATATTGTACACATAGGAGGAGAGGGCCCTTTTTTTATATATATTGCGAGTCAATTCATACCTGTAGAAAAATACAGAATACTGCACCCGAGGATAGGTAAAAGGACTGGAGCTGCTATAGGCGACAGCGCGGAGAAGCTGAAAGTTCCCTAGGGAAAAAGGAAGAAGGGATAGATAATCTGAACTGACAGGGTAGGGGTTCTACAACATAGAATTAAGGTCCCCCCATATCAAAGGGTTAAAGTGTACCTGGTAAGGAAGGGAACAGCTCCATAAATAGGGTTCCGTAGTTTATTAAAAATTACATGTACTGGTGTGCACACACACCGCCGGCCGGCAAACAGCTGGTACAAGGCCTAGAAGAAAGTTCAAACTTCTTAGTTTTTAGTACATATAAGTAAGATGATTTCGTAACTAGTCCCAGGATTGAAACATTCCTGGTATAAAGGAAACGGTTCAAAGTAGGGGCTTTCCTAAGGTAAATGGAACGTGTAACGGCGAATACATGCAGGAGTCCTTACCGGATAAAAGACCTTTTCCCCTTTCGAAAAAGACCTCAGAGACACGGCTATCTCATGACGCAGGGTTTCCTTTAAAAATAGGAAAAGACAGAGGATGTGCAATCTATAAGTAAAGACATAGTGACGGATGTACAGGGAAGAGGGATTGTGTCGTTTAAGTTCTAGAGGGATAAGAGGAACACATAAAGGTGAATACAGACAGGCGTCCTTACCAGGTAAAATGCCTTTTCCCCTTTCAAACAAGTTTCAAGGAAACGGCTTATTCGTAACGCAGGGTATCCTTAGGGGATAGGAAGAGGCAGAGGCGAAACAATCTATGAACAAAAAACATAATAACGAAAATGAAGGCAGAGGAATTATATGGTTTATGTACAGTTCATATAATAAGCTCAGATGGTTAATTAGAGCTGTGGAACATCAGGGCACGATTGATGGCAGAGTCATACCTGATGAAATGATGTCTAAAGCGCATCCGTCGGCGGCGATGGCGGCAACCACGGGGGCAGAAAATCAGCAATGGAAATGCTGTGGTAGCGACCCTTTATAGCGATACACAGCTACAACTCGGAACAGCTGTTGTAGCGCAGGATTACTGGCGCATAGGAGACATCAACGAAGGATCGGAAAAACAGAACCTACTAATGAATAAAGGGGTGGCCATATTGTAAGGGGAAAAAAAACAACCCGAAATTCAGGTTGATGACTTGTGGGAACGGTTACAAACATTTCACAGATAGACGGGTCCTTACGAATATATACGAATACAACAAAAAAGTACCTATGTGAATAACAGATGAACAATAAAAGAATGAAAAAAGAGAACAAAATAAAAATTAAAAATAAACACAAAGGAAAGCGGATGGAATAGGTGTATTAGTGCCTCATCCCCGGAGTGGGGGAGATGCAACCCGAACCGCGCTGACGAGTACATTCAGTTTAGACATAGATGCGAGTTCTCAAATAGCATCAAAATATGTCAATCCGATCAAGGACATTAAGCCCGAGGGAAAAATATGGCAGGGAAAAGGGGTAAGGAATTACAATAGGGCATTAGCCCATGGGCATTCCTCATTAAGGCCCTTCTCCATACTGTTGAGGAAGAAGATCCAAAAGACCTCACGTTTTTTTCTTTGAGAGGTGGGGTCAACACCATTGGGAGTCTGAATTTTTTCCAATATGGACCACCTTAGGTCAGTTTCAGAATGACCCTTGGTACTCCAATGCTCTACTAAAGGGGCTCCCTTCTTACCCGTGCGTATGTTGGACTTGTGTTCCCCAATACGCAGGCGGATCTCCCTCCCTGTTTCACCAACATAGGGTAATCAACAGGGGCAAAGGATGATGTAGATACTGTTAGAAGAACGGCAGTTTGTCATTTTGGTAAGGTTGATGGTACGAGTAGGGGTAATGATCATATTTCCCACTATCGCGTTTTGGCAAGCTTGGCATTTACCACATTTGTGGTTGCCAGTAACAGGACAAGGGCCCGTGATCGAGCTCTGGAGTAAAGGTTCTGATCCACGCACTTTACCTCTAACCAAATGGTTTTTGAGGTTTTTGTTTCGTTTAAATGTGAAGATTGGTTTGGGTAGGGCATTTTGATCCTGATTCAGATTAAGCAGGAACCAGCTCGAATTGATTACCTGTCTTAATTTGTTGTTGATGGTTGAATGTTTGGTGATACATACAATAGAGTCCTTGGTCTTGATGGTCCCGGGTTCAAACATGGATTCCCGGTTGTAGTAGCGGGCTCGCTTAAAGCTATCCTTTACCAGCCGGTAAGGATAGCCCCGCTGTAACAGCTTGTCCTTGAGTATATTGCCCTCGGTTAGAAAGTCCCTGATATCGGTACAATTCCTTCTGATGCGGAGGAATTGGCTGAAAGGGATGTTATCACGCTGGCATCGAGGGTGGTAGCTGCCATACTGGAGGGTAGTGTTACGGGCGGTGGGTTTAGTAAACAATGAGACAGAAATCTGCTGGTTGCGATGTTCAACCCATAGGTCCAAGAATTCTATTCTGTCATGATTAAAATGACTGGTGAACCTAAGGTTAGGGTCCGCTGCATTGAGCCAGGCAATAAATTCATTCAAGGTGGTGTCATCACCCTCCCAAATAAAAAACACGTCATCAATAAAGCGGGACCAGGCCCGAACATTCTCGTAGAATGGGGCCATCTCATTGTATACATTGGTGTGTTCGAATGCACCCATATACAGGCAAGCGATGCTGGGGGCGCAAGCTGCGCCCATGCTTACTCCACCCACCTGGTGGTAAAAGTTGTTGTCAAACTCGAAATAGTTTTCCATTAAAACAATTTTCAGACAGTCCATGATGAAACTGGCATTGTCAATGTCAGGATTGGAAGTAAGAATGTCCTGCAAGACCGCCAGTGCTCCCTCCTGGGGTATGTTGGAGTATAGAGACTCCACATCCAGGGTAACCAGGAGTTCCCGGTTAGATTGGTATGGGGTTCCGTCCACCTTAGAGATAAAATGGCCAGTGTCCTTGATAAAGGAATCCAGCGAGGAGACCAAGGGCTTGAGGAATTGGTCAATATATTTCGATAGAGGCTCAGTGGCCGACCCTATCGTGGATACGATTGGCCTCAAGGATGGATCGAGTTGGTTCTTGTGAGTTTTAGGGACCCCGTAGATGATGGGCATCCTAGTGAATGTGGGGGTCAGGAACTCAGCTTCCTTATCACAGATATAGCCATTATTAACACCTCTCTCTACCAAACGGAGGATGCGGCGTTTAAGAGCTGGCTCAGGGTTTCTTGTTATTCTTTGATAATACTCAGTGGCAGAGAGCAGAGTGTTCATTTTCTCTATGTATTTGGGAGTATCAAAGATGACAATACCCCCACCCTTATCACAAGGTTTAACGGTGAGGGTGTCATCCGTTTCAAGGGACTTCAGAGTTTTTTCCTCAGTACTAGTCAGGTTTCCAAGTCCCCTCTGGACAAATTTCAAGATTTTATTTATTTTCAGGGTGAATGTTTTTTCAAAGGTTCCAACCTCATTGCCAACCTCTTCCAGACTGGGGGTGAAAGTAGAAGGAGGTTTAAGGCCTGACTTGTTTTCTGTATCCTCCAATGATGGGCGGGTCGAAAAAAAAATGTTAAGGCGTATTTTCCTGAAAAAAGAATGTAGGTCTCTCAGGAATTCAAATTTATTGAAATTGGTGGTGGGCACAAAGGATAACCCCCTAGATAGTAATGCTAGGGGACACCATCCGCATCACGACCACTCAGCCCTCCACAGGGCTTGGTCGCCCCACTCACTGCTGCCGCTCCTGCCTGCCTTTGCCGCCTCCTGCCTGCAGATTCCTTCGCTCGCTGCCCGCTGCTCCTGGGAATTTCCCGCTCCTCCTGGGAATTTCCTGCTGCCCGCTGCTTCTTGGAATTTCCCGCCGCTGCCTCCCTGCGGCCCCGCCCCCCTGTGATTCCATTCGCCGCCCCGCTCCCGCCACCCAGCTGCTCCTCCCTCCCGGCTCGTTACTTAAGGGGACCACAGAGTGTGACCGCTCAGCCCTCCACAGGGCTTGGTCGCCCCACTCACTGCTGCCGCTCCTGCCTGCCTTTGCCGCCTCCTGCCTGCAGATTCCTTTGCTCGCTGCCGGCTGCTCCTGGGAATTTCCCGCTCCTCCTGGGAATTTCCCGCTGCCCGCTGCTTCTTGGAATTTCCCGCCGCTGCCTCCCTGCGGCCCCGCCCCCCTGTGATTCCATTCGCCGCCCCGCTCCCGCCACCCAACTGCTCCTCCCTCCCGGCTCCTTACTTATGACGCCCCCAGAGCGACCGCGCAGCGGACGAGTGCAGCGGGAGCGCCGATTGAGCGCCGAAGGTGCGCCAAAGGTAAGCCCGTCTGCGCCCGTCCGCGCCTGGCCCGCGCCCAACGCCAGGACCCCTGGCCCACCCCGCCGAGACAAGACGACCCGACTGACCTACGACGCCGCCACTCTCAACGCACTCAATGCCGGCCGGACCCACGCCTGCTGCCGAGCCACCCCGAGACGCACCCACGGACCCTTCACCTGCTGCATCTGCAAGTTCACCTGCCTCCGAACCTGCCCCGCACCCGCCAAGACAAACACCAGCAGCAACCACCTCAAGTGCATCCTGATCAACACCCGCTCCGTCCACAGACACGCCGTGGAACTCTGGAACCTCCTCGACGCTACATCACCGGACGTCGCCTTCCTCACGGAAACCTGGATGAACGCCTCCTCTGCACCCGACATTGCCATCGCCATCCCGGACGGGTACAAGATCATCAGGAGGGACGGCATCAACCAGACCGGAGGTGGCATCGCCATCGTCCACAGGAACACCATCCGCATCACGATCGACGCCAACGACTCCTTCGCCGCAGCCGAACATCTCCACTTCCAGATTCACACCGACCCTAAGACGACCCTCAGAGGCACCCTCGTCTACAGACCCCCGGGACCACGCACACAATTCAGCGAAGACATCACAGACTTCATCAGCCCGCACGCCCTCCCCTCCACTGACTACATTCTCCTCGGGGACCTCAACTTCCACCTGGAGAACAACAAGGACCGCAACACCACCGCCCTGCTGGAAAACCTCGCCAACCTGGGACTCAAGCAACTGGTCAACACCCCCACCCACTACGCCGGCCACACGCTTGATCCCGTCTTCTCTTCCAGCAAGTACATCACCTTCAGCCACGCCACCGGACTCCACTGGACCGACCACAGCTGCGTCCACTTCAACTTCAAAAGATCCACGACCCACCACCACCCGCAACAGGTACCTCACAGGAATTGGAGCAAGATCCCCGCAGACCAGCTCACCACCTCCCTCAGCCAAAGCCCACCCGCCAACACAACGGACCCCAACGAAGCAGCCCGCAACTTCACACAGTGGCTGACCGCCTGCGCCGACGACCTCGCGCCACTAAAGAACCCTCCCATCAGACCCAGAAGCAAGAAGGCATCCTGGTTCACCGACGACCTCAAGGACTCCAAAAAGACCTGCCTCACCCTCAAGAAAGCCTGGCTCCTCGACCGGACCACCGACAACATGACCGCCCTCAAACACGCTACCCGCAAGCACCACCAGCTCATCCGCACCACCAAGAAGAAATCCCTGAAGGAACGACTGGACAACAACGCCCACGACAGCAAAGAGCTCTTCACTATCGTCAAGGAGTTCTCCAACCCCAGCACCAGCACCAACGACATCACTCCGTCACAAGACCTCTGCGACTCCCTCGCCTCGTTCTTCCACCGCAAGATCGCCGACACCCACAACAGCTTCGGCGCCCCACCCACGCACCCAACCGTCGAACCAACGCCCCCCACCGCCACCCTTCGCACCTGGACCACGGTGACCACCGAAGACACAGCCCGCACGATGAACACCATCCACTCCGGATCACCGACCGACCCCTGCCCACACCACGTCTTCAACAAGGCTGACTCCACCATCGCACCCCAACTCCGGAACATCATCAACGCCTCCTTCAACACCGCCACCTTCCCGGAGAGCTGGAAGCACGCCGAGATCAGCGCCCTCCTGAAGAAACCTACAGCGGACCCCACCGATCTCAAAAACTTCCACCCCATCTCGCTCCTCCCTTTTCCTGCTAAAGTCATCGAGAAGATCGTCAACAGACAGCTGACCGCCTTCCTCGAGACGAACGGATCCCTCGACCCCTCGCAGTCCGGCTTCAGAGCCAACCACAGCACCGAGACCGCCCTCATCGCAGCCACGGACGACATCCGGACCCTGCTCGACAAGGGGGAAACAGTGGCCCTCATCCTCCTGGACCTCTCCGCTGCGTTCGACACGGTCTGCCACTGCACCCTAGTCCAGCGCCTCAGCAACATCGGTATCCAAGAGAAGGCACTGGAGTGGATCATCTCGTTCCTCGCCGGAAGAACACAAAGAGTCCGCCTCCCCCCGTTTCGCTCCGAGGCCACCGAAGTCATCTGCGGCATCCCGCAAGGATCTTCACTCAGCCCCACCCTCTTCAACATCTACATGAAACCTCTCGCAGCCATCGCACGCCAGCACAATCTCAACATCATCTCTTACGCCGACGACACCCAGCTGATCCTCTCCCTCACCAGAGACCCCGACACCGCCAGAACCTGCCTACACGAAGGGATGAAAGACGTCGCCCAGTGGATGAAGGACAGCCGCCTGAAACTGAACTCGGACAAGACGAAGTCCTCATCCTGGGATCTTCGCCCTCCGCCTGGGATGACTCCTGGTGGCCCCCAGCCCTGGGCACCGCACCCAAGCCAACCGACCACGCACGCAACCTGGGCTTCATCCTGGACCCCTCCCTCTCGATGACCAGACAAGTCAACGCCGTCTCCTCATCGTGCTTCAACACCCTGCGTATGCTTCGCAAGATCTTCCGCTGGATCCCGACTGAGACCAGGAAGACTGTCACCCAGGCACTCATCACCAGCCGACTGGACTACGGAAACGCCCTCTACGCCGGAACCACAGCCAAGCTACAGAAAAGACTCCAGCACATCCAGAACGCCTCCGCCCGACTCATCCTGGATGTCCCCCGACGCAGCCACATCTCCAGCCACCTGAGGAACCTGCACTGGCTCCCCGTCGACAAGAGGATCACGTTCCTGCTCCTCACCCACGCACACAAGTCTCTCCACGACCTGGGCCCCAAGTACCTCAACGGCCGCCTGACCTTCTACACGCCCACCCGCCAGCTACGGTCCACCAGCCTCGCCCTCGCAGCCGTACCACGCATCCGAAGAGCCACTGCCGGAGGAAGATCCTTCTCTTACCTGGCTGCCAAGACTTGGAACTCCCTCCCCATCCACCTTCGGCTGACCCAGGACCATCTCGCCTTCAGGAAACAACTCAAGACCTGGCTGTTCGAGCAGTAGCATACCCCTCCCCCAAGCGCCTTGAGACCCTCCCGAGTGAGTAGTGCGCTATACAAATGGCATGATTGATTGATTGATTGAATGCTACAGTATCTGGGGCTATATCCTTATTGGACAGGTTAAATACGGGGATGGTCTTCACCTTGTCCAATATTGTTGTTGTCTGGTTTGGACATACATTTGAGGTGGACCCTGATGGTAATTCCCTCTGTGGGGGTTCCGATTTCTTGTTCTGTAATTTCCCCGGCGATTCCCTAAAAAACGGTTGGGTCGGGAAGATCGATCAATATTATCCTGTCTACCAGAAAGAGGATAATTGGTATCATAATTTGGGTCATAGTTGGAATTGTGCCCATCATCGCCATCGGAATCTGTAGTGTCCGAAAAAGTGGTTACTCGTTGGTTGCCCCACTTTTGATAGCCGCTTTGTTGATCTGAGCTGTTTTGGCTAAGAAGGGGTATGCTTTCTCCTGAGTGAAAAGGCGGATATCCTTACGGAACTTGTCCGTTTTCCTTTTTAGTAAATACTCAGAGAAAGAGTCTAATTCCGCCTCAATCTCCTCAAGTTTCTTTTTGCCAAGATCCACTGCATCTTCAGATTTCAGTTTGGCTTCCAAAGCCTCGATCTCTTTGGTAAGGATGTCTATCACCTCCCGGGCGGTTAATTTTGCCTTGCTGCTTTTTCTTATATCCATGTACATATTTATTCATTGGATTGTCTCAATTCATTTATAAGAAAAATGAACTTAAGAATAAAAAATAATTTTGATAAATCGGAGCCAATGTATCTTTGAATTGTTCCCCGTGGGTTCAGGGCACGTCATATAACATAGTGGACCTCGCTGAGGCCATTTATTAGATTATACAGGGCTTGTTTTTCTCTCTTGTCTGAAGACGGCTGATAGCCAGAAACCAGTCCTAGGATGCTTGATTCCGGTCCAGGAAAGACATGGCTTGGCAGTTCGGGCTGGACTGTTCCCATGAGGCACAGGGTCAAGGCTGATTTGCATATGGCCATGTCTGAACTGGGTGGTGTGGAGTGCAAAAAAACGATGGATTTTGGCCGAGATCTCTGTACTGGAGTGAATGTATGACATTGTTCTGCATTCTGTCCATCAACTGTTGTTTTGCATTTGTCACCCTGAGTGGGATGGGTATGCTCAGACGTGAGTCCCATGCTCTGTACACCACTGGAGTCAAGCTAACCTGGCTGAAGACGGCTGATAGCCAGAAACCGGTCCTAGGATGCTTGATTCCGGTCCAGGAAAGACATGGCTTGGCAGTTCGGGCTGGACTGTTCCCATGAGGCACAGGGTCAAGGCTGATTTGCATATGGCCATGTCTGAACTGGGGAGGTGTGGAGTGCAAAAAAACGATGGATTTAGGCCCAGATCTATGTACTGGGGTGAATGTATCACATTGTTCTGCATTCTGTCCATCAACTGTTGTTTTGCATTTGTCACCCTGAGTGGGATGGGTATGCTCAGACGTGAGTCCCATGCTCTCTACACCACTGGAGTCAAGCTATCCTGGCTGAAGACGGCTGATAGCCGGAAACTGGTCCTAGGATGCTTGATTCCGGTCCAGGAAAGACATGGCTTGGCAGTTCGGGCTGGACTGTTCCCATGAGGCACAGGGTCAAGGCTGATTTGCATATGGCCATGTCTGAACTGGGAAGGTGTGGAGTGCAAAAAAACGATGGATTTAGGCCCAGATCTGTGTACTGGGGTGAATGTATGACATTGTACTGCATTCTGTCCATCAACTGTTGTTTTGCATTTGTCACCCTGAGTGGGATGGGTATGCTCAGACGTGAGTCCCATGCTCTCTACACCACTGGAGTCAAGCTATCCTGGCTGAAGACGGCTGATAGCCGGAAACCGGTCCTAGGATGCTTGATTCCGGTCCAGGAAAGACATGGCTTGGCAGTTCGGGCTGGACTGTTCCCATGAGGCACAGGGTCAAGGCTGATTTGCATATGGCCATGTCTGAACTGGGTGGTGTGGAGTGCAAAAAAACGATGGATTTTGGCCCAGATCTCTGTACTGGGGTGAATGTATGACATTGTTCTGCATTCTGTCCATCAACTGTTGTTTTGCAGTAATCAATTTTAGGGTATCCTTTTTTACAACCGGGCTACTCAGAGATTTGATCGAGATAAAAGGAGTCGGATATTGCAGACCTTGAAGTCTCCATACCTTAATACCCAAATTTTTCAAATTTGTTAGCATTGGCTATTATTTTTCTAACAATATCATCATTTACCCAAGACGTAAGTGTTACCTCCCTATTACCACTATCATTCTTAAACTCTACAAGGTCCAGGTCTTCAGATACTACATCCTTAAGATCGGGAATTGCATTTAAAAGTTTCAGAATGTTACCCCGATTCAAAATGTCATAAGTGCCTCTAGTAGAATATTTGGGGCAGAAAACCACTTTACTCTTTTCCACCAACACATTGGAGGTTTCTATAACGCCCCTTACTCTCGAATCAGGTAATAACCTCTTCCCAACATTCGGGGACAGAGCAGAAACCGTCAAATTCATTAAGTCAGCCCGCTCTGGCGGCGCTTGGACCTGAGTACTGGGCCGGTCCTCCTGTTCATTCATGTTACATTGGGGATGAATGGGATTTTCGCATTTCTCATTAAAAGGCTTTTGGACCTGGATACAGGGATACTAGGGATAATCGGTCTGGACATTCAGGTTATGTTGTAAGTAGATGGATTTTACAATTTTCTCGTTAACCGTATTTTGAACTCCCTGTTGGACAATCCCGTCGACACTAGTCCAAACTGTACCTGACTCCCCTACATTTATTTCAGGCTGGACTTTAGGCCCTACTGCTACTTGTATCTGATTTACCGTATTCGGATTAGCAAAATTTTGGTTTCCACATTCGGAGACTAATTCATTATTTGGCTTAACTTGCCTCCTACCGTCCATCAGGTTTGGGCCTGATTTGTAATCCCCGCGTTTGATTTGGCCTCCTCCTTCATCACACTATTACCTACTTGAGTAGTTTGTTTATCCTTTTTGTCCACTTCAGAATCTTTCATTGGTCTAAAAATAGGGAAGAGAGCCACAGATTTAAAATTGGTGGTTGTATTGAGACTATTATTTACTATCCCACCACGTTTTTTTTTTCCCAATGCTGTTTTATTGTGAGTTTTCCTTAACCTTTTTCTCGCCCGTTTTGATAAAACCTCAGGCTCTGGAATAACATGTAAAGCCCTACTTGCTTTGGTGCAGATCTTATTCGACTCAGATTTTTTTTCCCCACTTGGGGTTTGAATAGGCTCAGGAAAAGCACTGATGTTTTCATCGACTATCAAGTGGACGTTGTTTTTTTCACTTTTAATCAACGAGTGAGAACGTTTTGCGATTTGGGAGTTATTGGCTACATTTACCAGGTTTGTTGGTTCATCACACCCTTGAACTTTTCTGCCAGACAACAATTTCACTTCCTGAACCATAGAACTGACAATTGAAGGCAAGTCAGAAATTTTATCTATCAGTTGGGCACATGTGCAAGATATTAACTGACTCTCTTTGTCTGCTTGTACCTTAGAGATCAGTTTAGTTAATTGCAGAAGCTTTGCATCAATTCCTACAACATGTGTTGCTAATGTATTTAAAATGTCCACCTGGACGTCTAACTTATCTGAGTGAAAATTAAGGGCATTAGTGATTGAATCCATAGTACTTAACATACAATCCCATATACCACGCTCAGGGCTGTTGACATTATTTTCCAAAACACCGGGTCTGGTCTGGAAGTTCCCATCAAATTTTGTTAACAAAGATAAATCGACTGTATTAGATGCTTTACGTTGCTCGTTTACTTTGGCTTTAGGAATGTCGTGCCTACTAGCTGCACCTGGGATCAGTAGTGACTTGTTGATAGTAAAACTATTCTCCAAAATTATACTAGACTGATCCAAGTTGAAATGACGTGTATCACCAGTAATTAATGATTGTTCAATTGGGCTTGATATAAATCAACCACACCTCTTTTATTGTTTAATTCGTCAACATTGGGGACTGACACTGTAGCCACATCACTCGCATTATGGATCGAACGGGAGGAGATATCATTTACTGATCTGACAGCGTTTAGGCTCTCAGAGTTTTTTTTATAAAACTCCTCCTGTCCGGTGCTCAGTGAATCGTCCACCTGAATTGACCCGGTAGGATATACCACAATATTATGACAATGGATTTGTGCTTGCGTCTGCCGACGACTGGAGGGCACCAATAGACATTCAGGCGGTAAAAGTACTACATCCTCTACAGCTTTGTCTAACTTTACACTCCTCTCCTGAGAACCAGCAACTTCGTGCAAATTATCTATTTCTGAGGCAATTTTAGACTCCTTTACTGCACTAAAATGGTCAATCTTAAAACTCCTCACCGGGGAACCCGCCCCTTCGCACGACTTTGCTACTTCCAAGGAGATTTTAGACTCCATTGTTTCACAAGGCTGAACATTTTTTTGACCCAACAACGAAGATAATAAAGGGGATATTTTACAGTCACTGACAGACTCAATACTCTTAGTTGTATTTCTTTTTTGTTTTCGAGTCTGGCTATGGTGATACTTAAGAAAGAAACTCTTAATTGATGGTTGGGCATCGGTCTTAGAGTTCTTTTGAACCTGGCCTGGGGTTATGGGGGTTATGGGGGATATAGGTGGAGAGCCAGACTCTGCTGACTCGTTTAAGTGCTACTTTAACGAGACAAAAACTCTACTTGCACTATTTACTCCACTACCCCCCTCATTTTTTCTATATTGCTTTAATTGGGTCCCCACATTAATTGATTCATCGGACTTCTGGCGTTGTTTTAATTTTGGCTGTGCCCCACGCTGATGACCCGATCTCATTATCTACCGTCTCCCAGCTGGGGGTGCCAAAGATAACAATCATAATTATCTATTATCAACGCCAGGTAATGACTCAGCAAACTGAGTAAGGTTGTCTTCCAATATTAAAAACTCACTCCTTCAGCAAAACTCCAGAGTCAAGAATCAGAACTCATACATTGAAGTGCCCCCCCTTTTAATTACCCACCCCCCTTGTTAACAATCTCAAACGACCGATCAAATCCTTTCTTTTCTGCTGCAGTCCCTGATCGGCACCACTACCGTTCCTCAGGAGCTGCAACCGCACGGCGCGGCTCGCAACTTGCTCAATTTACACAGTTTGTGAATCTCCTCATTGGCTTGCAGCTCCAGGGACTCCAGGGACCCCCTCTGCCACTGACTCCTTATGCAACAATAATCTAGAACTGCCACCACTCAGTAGTAAAGCACAGAGGCTCCACACCCCAACCACAGCTCTTGCTTCTCTTAATCACTGTGAGACGCCACCGATTACACAGGACTTTAGCAGCCTTTACTTATGCCTTTCCCCTTTTACGGATTATCGGCTTTTCGGCTTATCCAAACGCTGGGTCAGAGCCTCCTTACCGCATCCCTTCAGCGGCATTACCACGGTTCTGCTCAGCTTTCCTTTCTCGGCACTACGCAGTACAACGGCCTCACCAGCCTCGTGTCAGCCTCCTGCCAATCACTTCACGCACACTTGCCCGCAGAAGCCACAGAAGCCACTTCACACCTCACGAAGCCGGTGGCTTTACGCGAACTTACGTGGGCTACTCGGGTCATTACCATGAGTTTTTCAACCCCCTCACAGCGGTAGTAGCGAACCAGCAGCTGCGATATCTCAGTCACCCAGTACTCGGTACTCGGTTTTTGACAGCAAACTCCTCCAGCTGCCGCCCTTTAACAAAAGCTGACTTGCTGACCGCCTTCCAATACCCTGAGACTGACAGCCTGACTGTCTGACTGCCCGAGGCTCGGTTGGTTTCAGCAGTTTTTTTTGGCATTTTCGGCGTTTTCAGCGTTAATTTTTATCCACCAGCTCTTCGCGACTCTCAGCTCTCAGCTCACAGCCTGTCCTGCCATTGGTTTTTTTCGGGCAAATTTTCGGCGTAAAATTTCGGAAAACCGCTCCTGTGACTACTCGCGGCTCCCCGCGGCTCCCCACAGCTCCCTGCAGCTCCTTGCGATTCCTCTCGCTCCGCCCAGTTCAACCCAGAACAGGAAAGGCAATAGTATCAGTACATCTGTTCTAATATAGACTTTCACATAGCTAGTAACCAACTTATGTAGTAGTTTACACAACAAGAGATAGGACGTTCCAGCCTGTTTAACTCGCCACGTACCTTGGTGCCTTTTTGCCTGCTTTTCCACATTGTTCTGGACTGGTGGGGACTGCCGCACTCCCTCCCATTTCGCTCACGGACCGCATGCTCCCCAGGACTCTAGCCCCCAGAAAGCAATGCAGTCCCGCGAGAGGGGCGACGACAGCAGCAAGCCGGGGCTTAAATTCCACAGGGAGCTCCCGCGGCGCGGGACGCACACGGGCGCTGCCCGGGCGAAGCCCGGGCCAAGGGCGGGCCCGTCCTCGCCCGTCGTAGCCAGGAGTAGGCTGGGCTGGGCCACTCCCCTTTCACCTGGATTGTTTCAACTGTAAAGACCATTAAGGACCTAGTCAGTGATATTTAGTTGATTTTATTTCTGTGGATTTTGTTTATTTCATCAATGGCCACCAAATGTAAAATAACCGGGCAGAGGGTTGGAGGTGGTGTGGCAGGTACGCCGGACACTGTTTTAACCAGGGCTGAATCTGTTCTGCAGCACGAAATACTTTTAACAGAGAAAAGACTCTCTTTGGGGCCGTTCATGAGGCACAAAAGATCATCTTTAGGGGCCATCAGTAAAGCCAAATCACCAGTAGTAGTTCCTCAAACTATAATTGTTCCAGCACAGACCCGCTTGATGTAGGCACGGCTAGCACTGTTGCCACTGAATCGAATTTTGAGGTGGGCATAGTTGAGGTGGTAAACTCGAGTGTCTCAAGTGGCCTGGCTACAGTCCATTCTCCATAACTGGCAGATACTTTGCATACAGTTCCGATGAGTCCAACAATAATGGTTTTAAATTAATCACGGCTGTCTAATACTCCCACTATTCTTCCACCAGAAGCGCATAATGATTTGAATAGCGCAACTAGTCCTGGTATGTCATCTAGGTTGCGTAAATAAAGGCCACCCTTGGGGAGTAAGAGACAAGATCAACGGACAAAAATGAAAGCTAACCCTCCTACGAGGAACTCCAAGGCGAAGAAAGCCGGGGAGGTAGTTCGAGTGACAAAACCAGATTGCAAGCTAGTAACAGTATTAAGAAATTCAGTGAGTACACAGACTGAGGTAGATTATGTCCTGCATACTCTGCGAATAGAGGAAATAATCTGAAAGCTAGAGAACGCAATAAAACTCTCCTTAAAATCTGTGCTTAAAGCAAGGTTGAATGAACTAAAGGACCGCATAAGAGTGAATCTATGCCAGTTAGATAAAAAGATTGAGCAGTTGAGCATTCTAATGGGGCACTCCGGAAGGAGTAATGACCCCATTTGCTCAACCGCTCAGGAGGGAGGTGCCCAAATACAATCCCAACCACAACATCATGGGCAGGGAGGGATTCCGACTGATAAGGAAAAAAGAATTGGGATGGATAATGCGCATAGTGATGCTCGTTTGGCAAAATCAAGCAATATTGTACATCACATGAAGGGGTATAATGAGGGTGGGCACCAGGGTACTCATGGACCCCAAGGGAGCTTAATAAGAAGATTGCAAGTACAAACAGCCCCCGATAGCTCAAGTATTCACCCTGACAGGACAATACTATATAGCCCAAAAGCCACTAATTTAATACCTAATACTGATGCCCTACAACTACCACCCACATCGTGCCCCTATGTATTAGTATTAACTGGAGTCCCTACCTTAAGAAGAGAACAGAAAGAAAACTGGACCAATTTACGGAATAAAACAGTGGACTGGTTAACAAAATGTATACAATTTCATCCAGTAAATACTGAAGATATCCTCATGGTCTGAAGAGTTGGGTGGCTGGGGGATTCTCCAAAGAATATCAGAGGAGATTGTGTGGTGATGAATTTTAGATGCCGGCAGCTGGTTAGGAGAATATTAGAGAGCCGTGAAGAGACTTCCCCCAAAAACACGTGTATTGGTACCCTCCCACTGGGCTATTCTATATACCATCTGTTGGAACTACTATTGATGATTTGGTCCCCCTTGTTCCGCTATCAAACAGATTTGAAGGATTATCCTCTCTAGATGATCTAGACTGACCATGTAGAACAATTATCTCTGTAATTCCCCAGGTAAATTGTCCCGTGGTACCCCTACAACCTCAAAATGCACAGAGCATACCCACTTTGCAGGGGACAAATTAGTTACTCATCGAGGGGGGTGTAGAATTTGGCCCAGTTTTACAAGCTCCAAGTTCGGAGCTACATTCAGGGTACCTTAAGGACACTAATGTATTAATTGAACTGGACGAGAATATGGGTTCTGAACAACATTCAACTATAGAATTGTGCAGGAACTTGGAAGTGAAGCTCATCTCCTGGAATATTTAAGGGCTAAATAGGAATCTAATTGGTATAACATGGAATGACTACATAGAACAGAGTGATATAATTCTCTTACAGGAGACTTGGTCACTGGTAACCCCTCACAGAATGGGCTTTAAGACGTTCAGTATGAATGCCAGCCCCTCGGTTAGGGGAAGGCCATCAGGGGGCCTAGTAATATGGATAAGGATTACCCTCGTAATAGATATCATTCCATTGTATATCCAGTCGCAGGATCTGGTGGGTGTAAAAATTATCACACGAGATGGTAAAAAATTATATCTAATTAACATCTATAATAGTCCAAGGGCAGCCAATAAAGAATCGCTGGTAATAGAGCACCTTGATTCTTTTTTAGATACATTAGGGCCCATGTCGAGGATAATTGCCGGAGGCAACTTCAATTGTAAATTCGAACCCATATTGGGTTTTGATAATCTTTTTGAAGAACAAGATATGGCAAACAACATTCCAGCCATAGAAAGTAACAGGGAGGTAAAGTGCACTGTAGCAGTGGCTCACATTTTGAAGCTTACAGCAGGCCATGATCTGAGAGCATGTAATGGGTGCCTGCCCTCGGATAGACTAAATGCATACACATTCTACCAAGGTAGCTCGCGGAGCCAGATAGATTATATACTGGTGTCAATAGATTACTGGCCCTTGATTTTAAAATTGACCCCAGAATGGAGAGTGATCATCACCCCTTACAATTGTCATTAGAATCCCAACTCGTTATATCTAGGTTATCCACTCTGTCCCTCGTGTCGTGATTGAGCTCATCTCAGGAAAACTTATATCAAGAGCCAGGGCATTGTGGTCGCTGTCATGGCGTGGGAGGACCACAAAATCAATGACCTTAGACCAGGTCCTGACCTCTATCATGATGTAGTCTATACGGGAGGACTGGCCTGGTCGATTAAAAGTGTTATTGCCCTCTAGGTCAGATTGGGTACGATCATTACAGGCTCTCAATGAGTGAACCATAGTGATGGAATTCAATTAAAGGGTTAGTGGTGTCCAGGCCTTGATCGGAGATATTTGAAGGTCTGGGATGGACCACAGCGAGTCCTCAATGCTGGTATTATATTCAATGGAGCCCGGGAGTGGTTCGTATTGGCAGTTGAAATCCCCTGCAACAATCAGAGTACTCTCCCCCTGAACTGAAGAAATAAAATTGTCTAAAATATCCAATGTTGGTGATTCTTTACTCGACCTGGTGGGACGGGAATAGATATTAATAAAGGTCACACTGAATTTGGACAGAAAAGAAAGTCTGATACATTTGAGATCTAACAATGGAGTATCTAGTTGTGACACTGTACATCCCAAATGGGAAACAACAAGAATAGTCAAACCCCCAAATAGTCTACCCCTCTCACCAATCGAGGCCAGTTCGACTGACAAAAATCCCGACCTAAAAAAGTGTTCCCTGGACCATGTCTCCTGGAACAGGCAGACATCAAACTTATCTATAAAAAGACCCCAATCGGGACAGGACGCTTTATTAGGGAGCCCAGCCACGTTCCTGGACAAAATGGAAAGTTTGTTACCACAGGTCACCAACCCTCCGCCATATTCAGTTAAGATCTTTTTATCCGTGACCGGTGCAATATGAGGGATAGTACTAATTTCCCTAGGCGAGTTGGTGGTTTCATGCACCGTGGGTTACACCATACCCTGAGTCATCCAAATTAATTAAAGAGTCCCTATTGTATTGGTTGGTTCCAGGACCAGGGATACTAACAATCAGACCAATAATAGATAGTGAATCAGGGGACCTGGGTGAATATCTACCTATATTTAAGGCGTCCATCCCTCCCAGTCAATCAACATCCTCCAATGGGGCATATCGGTTAAATACAGGAATACTGAAAAGAGAAGGGTTTCGGTGAAAAGTGGTAGGTGTAATATAAGAATTCTTAGCCCTTCTGTCATGGTCAGTTAAAGGCTGAGGAATGCCCACCCTCCGAGAGCATGGGTAGAAAAAGTCTAGGGTGAGGGCTCTAATAGTCGTGGAATAATCTACAGGGAACGGAGATTGTGATACCAGTCTTTGGGTAATTTCTGGGTGTCTAAAAGTAATAATCACACAATCCCCTCGAATAGACTTATGGGTGGGGCAACCCTCCTGACCAACAAGATCTCACCTGCCTTATCATATGGGAACTGTGTATTTCTGGCGAGACAAAACAGGATCTTATTGCGAAGTTCTAATGCGATTCTTTGTGCCCTTTCTTGAATTCCGGTATCTCTGCTAGGATAGTTACGTAGGGGACAGCCTCAGGAGGGAGATTAATTATAGGGAGAGAAAATTGTTGGATCGCACTATCACCTCCCCCTGCATTTCCTACAGCCAGCATCAGGTCCCTTGTATCACTAACAATTGTATTTCTGTCTGTTGCTGGATTACCAATAAAGGGTGCCCTCACCAAATTAAGATTGTTCCCCTGCAGTCTATGAGATGATGGACCGGTGGACCCTTGATCAAAACTGGCATTCCTCCACTAGCATTTACACTGCTAGCTTCAGGAATTAGAAGAACTTGTTTGGGGGGTAAATTGCCAGCTATGGGTGGCTGCAAAGCCCGACTCATGAGTGCTTCCTGTGGAATAGAAGGCCCATCGTTAACTAGGCAAACTGTAGTGTTAGTAGTGGATCCCTGAATTGAATGGACATGCGCTGCATTTTTAACATGTGCAAGGCTCTGGAGGTGTTGAAGAATGGGGGCAATCTCTTCCCTCACAATCAATCTAGACTGGGCCAGAAAATCAACCATCAGAGCTTGGGCCCAGGGGGGATAGGTCTGATGTAACGGGGACTTAGATAAGTTGGACTGAGGTGTTTCACTATGATTTGACTTCATAAGACCTCTAGCTGGCCCTCCCCATGGTTTTATCCCTTTAGTGCCCCATTAGTGCCCTGGTTCTTTTTCGTAGGTTTACGGGTAATAGGAGAAGTGTCCTCATTTCTAGCCTCAGTAATAGGAATGGAAATGTGTTCATTAATAGATGGAACCATATTAAGGCAGTCAATCTGTTCTGACAAGTTTGTTTCATCAACTGGAGCAGGTGACATCAGAGAGAGGCAGTCAGGCGTAATTGAGAGGCGTCTTTCAGTCAATTCTATTTCAGATGTAACAACTCCTATCGCCTTCTGAAGCATTAAATCTATTAAATCTATGGTGATAGTGGTTTGGCCTTTGGGTCAGACCGCTTAACTGCACAAGCACGTTTCCCCTGGGCACGTAAGGGGGGTTTGTTGAGGCCATCACAGTAAAAGTGAACAATAAATATAGAGACAGTCACACCAACAATATGGATTTAAGAGAACTGACAGTACCTTATGTTCAGCAAGTGGGTATAGAGTCCAGTAATCCAAAGGTTAGGGAGGTGGCCCAGCCCGGCCTCTTCCGGGCGATGACGGGCAAGGACGGGCCCGCCCTTGGCCCGGGCTTCGCCCGGCGCGTGCACGTCCCGCGTGACAGAGTCCCCACTCTGCTTTTGAAGGGCCTCCTGGTGCTCTTGATGGCGTCAGTGGGAAGCGCCACAGAGGAAATGCTGGGACTTCGAGTCCTTTCACCCGTGCTAGAGATGGTGGAGCAGCGGGAGCAGCGGTAGCGTGATTCCGAGGGTGGACGTTGCGGTCTCCCAGACCGATGGCGTGATTTGCGGCGTCCTCAGGTCTGTGAAACCTACCCCAGTGGGTGTCGAAGGGAATTATACAGCTGTCTGTGAGCTTACAATAAGTAATAATAGACAAGCTTGAAAGTGGCCCCATATTCTAGCTAAAAATTCAGCAATGACAAACATTTATAGTACTTTTGCCGACACCATTATACCATTTTTAGATTTGTCAGAGGTGGAAAACCGAGTATTAGACCTTCATA
Organism: Lissotriton helveticus; assembly: GCF_964261635.1. Classification (NCBI taxonomy): domain Eukaryota; kingdom Metazoa; phylum Chordata; class Amphibia; order Caudata; family Salamandridae; genus Lissotriton; species Lissotriton helveticus. Next base: position 1,790,748,928 of record NC_136061.1, read on the forward strand.
ATAACTTGGTAGACGCCCTGACCCCCATTATAAGTAATACATTCAAAGAGAGGAACGGAGAAGGTAATTATCAGAGCGGGGTGGGAAACCCCTGGTATAACAAAGATTGCAGAGTAGCTAAAACCACTCTAATCTAGGCAATCAAATGTAAAAATATATTGAAAATAAGGGAAAAAAAGGCACAACTACAACAGAATGCTGGCAGAAGCAAAAAAAGCCTGGGAGGACAATATTTGGACTGATCTAATAAATGCAGCCAAGTCCAAAGAACACTTCTCTCGTTTGTACTCAGATACTACTGGGGATCAGTTTGAGTTTGTAATAAATAAAGATTTGGAACCTGCAGCAAAGGCTGCTAATATGCATTTTAGTTTAAAAGAGACTATAAAAGCAATAGAGGCCATTAAACCAGGGAAAGCTCCTGGGCCCGACAAAATTCCAGGAGATTTATTGAAGCATGACATGGAAGTCTGGGGACCCTATATACATGTTTTATGTAATTCAATAGTTGCGGGTACTCCATTTCCCGAAACATGGAAAGGGGCAGAGATTGTGACAATTTTTAAAAAGGGCAATTGTTATGATCCAGCAAATTATCACCCAATTAGTTTAATTGATATTTCACAAAAAGTTTTTGCCAGGCATATTTTAAATAGATTATCAGAGTGGATAGAAGAGACAAAAATACTTTCAAAGTACCAAGCGGGGTTTAGAATCAAAACGAGTACCATTGATCAAGTTTTTAGATTCACATGTATATGTTGTAAATATATTAATTTAAGGAAGGGCAGCTTATATATTGCCTTTGTAGACTTAAGGGCAGCTTTCGATCTGGTTCCCCGGGTCCTATTATGGGAATCGTTAAAACGCTCCAGGTGGCCGGACGAATTACTTGTGCAATTAATTAGGCTCCACAAAGGGAACTATGCATGAGTAAGATGGGGGCCGAGGGGGGAACTAACTAAGGCAATACCAGTGAGAAGGGGTGTACGACAGTGAGCTTGCAGCCGAGCACTGAGGTTCAAAGCCATTCTGAGCCTGTAGTTTGAATTTGATTGTAAGCCTTTAGTGTTCAGCCAGAAGCACATATACCCTTCATCTCATGAACTTTTCTTTCGTATCCTAATGAGTATTGTTGTGTTCACCCCACAAGGTCAAGTACTTGGGTACTCAGCCCTGTGAAAAATGTTGAATTAAGCCCCACATTGCAAGAGGCTCTGATTTGAACCGGGGAATGGAGGCTTTGGCTGGATCATGGCCGCCAATCCTGCTCAGAAACCACCAGCCCTGCAGTCTGTAGCATACTAGGGAAATAAATGCCAGGGTGATACAATGGCCATTCTGGACTTGTATATTGGTAGGTAACAAAGTTTAGGGTTTTAAGACGCACTGAACCTAAGGTGGGACTAAGGGGCATATGTATCAAGCCCTTTTCCCATTCGCAAACGTGCTTATTCTCAGAATCGGCCCGTTTGCGAATGGGAAAAGGCCTTTTGTGATGTATCATCCCAAAAGTGTATCGCAAATTCGGGAATCGCAAAACTTGCGATTCTCTATTTTGTAATTACATTTAAGGAATCACAAATTGCGATTCCTTAAATGAAATGTATGAAGCACCTACGTTGTGAAAATTTGGCATAAGAAATCGCAAATTACAACCAACTGACAGTTGGTGGTAATTTGCTAATTCTTTGGAAAAAAACACTTTTTTGCTTTTTTCGAAGTGCCATGTGCCACACATACATGCCCTTAGGGCATGTATGTGCACCAAATATGCACACATACATATTTCAGGGGTGCAACAGGATATCGTTTGAACACCCTGACAGCCTTGAAATTGCATTCTCAATTTGCGATTCTCAAATTGCAAATCGTAAATTGAGAATGTCTTCCTATTTATTCCTATGAGCCTCCTAGCCCATAGGAATGAAAGGGAAGGTATTCCTTAATTGCAATCCGCAATTTGCCAATCGCAATTAAGGAATGCCAAGAAATCGCTAAATGTTTGCGAATTATTTATTACATACCGTTTTGCGATTCTCAAATAGCGATTCTCTAAAAATCGCTATTTGAGAATTGCAATGACGGTATTTGATACATATGCCCCTTAGTGCGCACACAAAGTTCTTCAAAGAATCGAAGTTATGCGCTGGCAGTAAATTGTAGCTTTCCAAATGTATCGGTTTCCTAATAAATGGTGAAGGAACTCTGAAAGATATCGAGTGGATCTACAGATTTCTTTTTGTACAACGCCTTGTTGTTCAATTGCAAAAAAATTACATTGTTGCCAACCGGGAATTTGCTGGCATCAAATAAACATTGAAAGTGAAATAATACAAAATTACATACTTGCAAAACATATTGAGAAACATTTTCTACTTTGTGTTTTCCTTCTCTGGTGGAAGAAGGTATGTTACCAAAAAATTGAAGGTGGCCAAAAAAGACATCAGTCATGTTGATTGGACTCTTGCGTCTTACAGTGTGTGTCTGTGGAGGGGTGGGGTGCTATCTTCAGGGAAGTGAGGAAGTCACAGAAGATAGCAGCAAGCCCAGCTGCTGCATCACAAAAAGAGGAAAATACAGCCGATGGAAAAGTCAAACTGCCAGTCAACAAGTCTGATCAATCATCAGAGACAAACACCCAGTCAACTGTAGCAGCAGATCTGCTAATATAATGTCAATTGCAACAGCAACCATAAAACATGGCTAAAGCAAGTGACATTGAGTTAACCTTTGTAAATGACCCTGCTTCAACAAACCTAGAAAAAGTTTCTGACACACCTTATTTAGTTGGTGGAAGGAATAGTAATGGTCAAATAATTGTCTGGAAAAAGTTGCCTGTTAGAGCCTACCAATGTGAAAGAAAGTTTTGACAGTCTCACTGGAATAGTCAACCGATTGGGCAAAATTCAGATAACTGTTTATATCGTATATTTAATGACTGCCAGAGAATTCAACCCTACTTGTGAGTTATTATTAAGTGAGCAGGAATTATTGGGGCCTAATCACAAAGGTAAATTTACATGTTAGTAAATATAGATGTGTAAATTTAGGGTCAGATGTACGGGAAATCGGTTCATTTGCGACTGCAAAATTAGTCTGCCCAATCCCTATTGCCCTAATGCCCAAAACCCTATTTTGCGAGTCGGTAACCTATTACCAACTCACTAAGTAGGGTTGTGACTCGCTATCAGGAAGAGGCTAGCCAAGGGCGTCTCTTCCTAATAGCGACTCACACTTCAATGTACGATTGTTTTGCGACCGCAATTGCGGTCACAAAACACTCTCAATGTACCCCCTACTTCAAGTAGGTGGTGCGCCACTCGCAAATGGAAAGGGGTTACCAGCGATTGTGACAAGAGTCTTTTACCACTAGTGACCTGGGGCTTAATCTTACTATTGAGCTTAAAACTGAGTTCTGCAATTCACATCTCCTCTCTGGGATCCCTCCAACCATCCATCTTTGTTACTACTGGAGTGCAGATATTGCTAAATGCATGTACTGTAGCTATGACCAATTGTATCACTCGCTCTCCATCCGCACACTAAATACTTACATGCATGTGATATTAATGTCTGACTCGGATGGTCTGAGGATACTGATGCACAGGACTGACAGTGGCAGCTGGCAGGGAACAGGGGTGCTGGTGTGTGGGGGGGGGGTGAAAAAAAACACTTACCTTTTTACAGCCGCAGTACCTCTGTCGCATTGCTTTTCTTCCTGGCAGTCCCGGAACCAGAAAGCACCCAGGCTCCCCTAAGCCAATTGCAACACTGCAATATAGAGTTGTGATTGGTCTGAGCATTGTGGTTAGGCGCTCAGACAGGGAATGGGAGCCTGGGCATGTTCCTTGCCAGGCTGTGTATTACAGCCTGGTGAATAACATGCAAAATGCACATGACAGCTTGGCGGGGCCAAGACGGACGGCCAAAGGGTCATGCGCACTTATAGTGTGCATTGCACACTACTCCTCCCTCTATGACCCCAGCCCCTCCGTGCCCTAACCCAGCACCATAGAGCAGAAAAATAAAATAATAATCACGAAGTTATTATCATTTTATTTTAATTTTTTCTGCTCTGAGAGCAGTGGGGTGACACTCCTCTGCCTTAGTGGAGGAATCAACCCTGGGGGCTGACAGCCAATTTATAAACATAGGAAATACCCTATCAGGCAACAAATAAAAATACATATCCTTCTACCTTAATCACATCATTTCAACAGTTTCAATGCATTACGGCCAAGTGAGCTGCCAGTATTCACATACCTCCAATGGTTGTGTGCACCTGCAACATACTAAAGTGCATTTAGAGCACACACATGAGGTTAATCAAAGAGCTATTGCAGTGGAAGAAGAAGAAATATCGGAGAGTGAACATTTGTAAACACGAAGAATAAAAATAAAACCTCTAATGCGAACTTAAACACACCTAAAGACTTTTAGATATTTGTTGCAGACAGATATTAGAAATAGTTCAATACAAGTCGGATTTTTAGGAAAAAGAGCTGCAGTATCTCATAATGCGTACAAACATGCAGAAGGATTTTAGCTTTTCTCTATCTAAGGGGCACAAAAATATTAGTGCGTGTCATTGCAAGTTATTAAAATCAAGCAGAAGAAAGAAAATAAACTGTAGTCCCTTTGCCCATTTTGCCCTTTGCTTGACTCCCCCCTTTTCCCAATAGTTTGGTCTTCCTGACCGAAGTAGAATGTTAGAGAATGTTGAGTTGTTGATGTGAGACCTTTTTTGTAGGATACTTCTGAGCTATGTGTTCCTGAAGTATTTCAATGGTGAAACAAAGAAGATTGTTTTATTTCAAGTAATATTTTGGGGTCCTCAACACTGGTGACGAGCTTCAGCAAACAGCATCCAGGCTGCGCGGTGGAGAACTGTTCACAGTTGCCCTGGTTGAAGGAATTTGATCCTTGATGTGCTACCTCAGGTATGCTGCAGTTTATTTCACAGATTGTGTCCATCTACTCAATTCTGTCCCCCAGGGGAAGCAAACCTGAGCTGCCGTGCATCTACCATCCATACTGTAAGCACTACAGCTTGTATGGGACGACCAATGAGGACATAGTACTAGTAGCACTGTGATGCTGGAAACCCTCTTGGTGCTATCTGAAATTTCCAGCTAATATCTCATTTTGTCTCTGGAGAAGGAAAAGTGATTTTTATTGTCATTGCCGGAGGCTATTAGGAACACACGTGAGCAGAGTGGGTTGTGGCACGTTGCAAGCTCTGTCTCTCCGCTCTGAAATGTATTGTGAGAGCTCCGTGTTAAAGAAACCTTTTACCTTCTCCAGCTAATTGCTAGCTCTAAGAAGATACGGGTGGGAGCACCTCAGAACTAAGGGGCAGATTTACGAGCCCCCTAAGCCACCAGTACGTCACTTTTTGTGACGGACTGGTGGCGTATCTTACTGCTCCATATTTACAAGGACAGGACAAGCCATCCTGTGTGACTTTTCCTGTCCTTATAAATATGGCCCCTTTACACGCAGCACTTTATGTGAAAGGGGCGTTCCATGGGTGTTGCTGTGGTTGTTCCCTTGCAACACCCATGGAACCTGACACATTTCCAGATTTATGAGGAATTGTAAATCTGGAAACGCGTGTGAATGCTATGCCTCCTCAGGGGAGGCGTAGGGAGGGGCAACGAGGAGAAATGTTTTTATTTCTCCTTGATTTTTCCTCTTTCAATGAGTGCTGCATTTTGCAACAAGCACTGAAAGAGAAAAATGCATGTGGTGATTGTTTTTGTGCAGGAAGGGGCACAAAAACAATCTCCCCACGACACAGGCATCCTTGCACCTTGGTGCCTGGGGGTGAAGGTTTTGCCATTGTACAACATTCCGTCCATCATCTTGTGTGTTTTGCTGTTCACCCTATGTGGGAAGGGTATGCCCAGACGTGGGTCCCGTGCTCACTAAGCCTCTGGAGTCAAGCTATCCTGGCTGAAGACGGCTGACAGCCAGAAACCGGTCCTAGGATGCTTGATTTTGCCCAGGGAAGACATGGCTTGGCAATTCGGTCTGGCCTGTTCCCATGAGGCACAGGGTCAAGACTGATTTGCATATGGCCATGTCTGAACTGGGGTGGCTTGGTGAGCAAAATAACGATGGATTAAACCCAGATCTGTGACTGGGGGTGAATGTTTTGCCATTGTGCAACATTCCGTCCATCATCTTGTGTGTTTTGCAAGGGTGCCTGCGCCATCACATGGCTGCAGCTTGTGTGCCAGCGCAGGGGGAAGCACAGAGATGCAACATATTGTTGTTAATATGTCACATCCCTGTGCTTTGAAAGTGACTCAGTGCGGCGCATGGAAATCTGCCCCTAAGTTCTCCCCTCTTTTGCATTTCATTTGGAGCATTATATCTTTGCTGCGCCTCTACTGTCTTTGCCCACTTTCCTGTCAAGAGTAGCATTTCTTTCACGCTTTCGAATATTCGGGATCTAACTATCATGTCAGCCGTGATATGATTTCCTTCTCCTTCTAGTGTTCAACCATGTGAGTCACAGCCTTCTTTCGTTAATTTTGTCTGACGAGCGCTGTAAACTTTTTGTTAAAGTGCTTTTTTGTGTGACAAATGACATAACTTCATTTATTGTGTCTGGATCAGCTCTTGTCTCCTAATCGACTCCCCAGAGTGTTCCAGCGATATCTGTTGTGGTCTCCATTTCTCCTTTAGCGCAATGTCTTTGTCAGTATTTCAACAGAAAAAGACTTTTTGAAAAGCGCAGCTCCTTTTTCAGTCACAACAACCATACAGTTTTACTGCCATCTAGTGGCAACTGGATATAATTGTCCATTTTCTGCAGTGATGTATACTGCCACTTTCATTTTAAAAAACAATTTATTCTGTTAGCGACAGAGGGCCTGATGTACGACCATTTTATTTTGCGCCTCGCAATTTGCGCAAGCCCCAGTGTGTTTAACACCGTTTGCGATTCCCAATGGGGTCGCAAATTATGACCCCCATCTGGAATGACAGGCCCGCCAAGGGATGGAGGCCTGCTGGGCACAGCAGACCACAAGTGTGGCACTGCTTTTAAGTAAAAGCATTTTTTTTCAAATGCAGCCCGTTTTCCCTAAAGGAAAACGGGAAGCATTTAAAAAAAATAAAAACAAACATTTTCGTTTTATTTTTTCAGGGCATGCAGTGGTCCCTTTTTGCATCCATTTGCAATGGGGAAGGAGTCCCCTGGGGACCCCTTTCCATTTGCAAATGCATTACCACCTACTTGAAGTAGGTGGTAATTGTGAGTGTTTTGCGACTGCCATTTCGGTCGGAAAACATTAGTACATGGTTTTTAGACCAATTTGGTGAGAAGATTAATGTAGTCCTAGAATGGCACACATTTTTTAGTCAAGCTCAAGGAACAAATGAGAGTGCAACAAGTTATGTTGATGTTCTCAGAGGCCTAGCTAATACCTGTGAATTCGGAGATCTCTATGACTCACTTACTCATGACCAAATTTTAAGAAGTACTAGCATTCCTAAAATGAAAGAAAAGTTGTTGGCTAAAAACCCTAATCTTAAAAACACTATTAATTAAGAGCACTGAACTGTGTCAAAGAGATGAAGTCATCTAAGAATCAACCTAGTTGTGTTGTTAAGGAGTAGAAGAAAAATTAATGTTCACGATTCCAGTTCAAGTAAACAGAAATCATTAAGTGACTATCCGAAAATAATGGTTTTCAGGTGTGGTAATACTGGGTATTTGGACAATAGTAATTCTTGTAATCTAAAACCGCTTCATGTAGGAAAAGTGGACAAAAGCCCACTGTGCCTTTATGTGCAAGGATCAAACCACAAAACAAATAAATATAGTAGATAATTTGGATGAAGGGATTAATAACCTTGTATTCCTGTTTACAAACACTGTGAAAATGGGATTCACCTACTGTGACATTTTTCTTGATGATAATGCTGTAGAAGTGTTTGCTGATTCTATTTTAAGTTTTATTTTCATTAACAAAAAGGTTTAAAATGTGTTTACAGACAAAGAAGATTACAACGTTGTAACACCTGATATCAACCAAGGAGGGGAACAATAGGGACCCCATTGAATTTATTGGGATGTTAGTTTTGTGTATCAGTTTCAACGATAGGTCCACAATTGGGAAGGTGTACATTATAGAATGGGGGTCCAACTAACTTGGCTGGAGACATCATTACGAAGTAGGGATCAAATTAGATCCCAATGCTGATAATCCTTTCCTCTTAGTAGAAAGAAGTCTAGGGAGTGAGGATCTCGGTAAAGATTTCCTCAGTGTGTTTTCTGATCAGTTATGTTTATTAAAGAATTTTCAGCAAAGGATTAAACTGAAGAGTAATGGCACTCCCTGTGTACATACTGTATGTCCTATTACTGTTTTCATTATGAAACCTTGTGAACAAGATTTAAACAGATTTGTGGGAAATGGAATCATTGAGCCAACAGAATCTTCAGAGTGGCTTTACCCATTAGTCCTTGCCAGCAAGTAAAGTAACATTTTTATTTGCACAATTAATTAAAATCATTGCAATATATACACTCAAGAATGACCGTTATAGAAGAGGTGACGTTTAAGTCTATTAAAAAAAAAGAGTTTATTGATTTTGAAATAGGGGCAAGGGAAAGTCACTAGTTGGGGATGGGACTCAGATTTGGTCCATTAGTAGGTTCGGGGAGTTGATTTCCATAATGAACTTTACAAAACGTGTCGCCAGCTGGGGTGAGTCTCCCCTCATACATGCATCTAGTGCTTCCTGGCATGTCCTGATGTTAAAAAGGAACCAAATTGGTCGCAGCCAAAAATTTCTTTGAGCTCGAAGATTTTGGCAGATGCACAGAATATGAGCATGGGCGGTCAAATTTGGCGCTCTGTCCAGCCAATTGTTTTGCGCTGAAAGAAATTGTGGGAAGTAATTTTGCAGTGATCAGTTTTATTGATGGTACTAGGTCCTGAGAGTGCAGAGCACTTTTAGTTTTTATAAAGGCCCCTTCCAGGCTACGAGCAACAGCCTGCATTTTGGTTATGTGCACAGACGGTCTCCCTTTATGGTCAATCCACACACCCAGGCACTTGTATGCAGTGACAGTTTCCAATGGCTTCCCTTCGATAAACCACGAGATCTTTTTGGTTTTTGCGGAAGGTATTACCATTGCTTTAGTTTTGGTGACGTTTATTTCAAGCATAATGATGTTGCAGTACTGAGTGAGGGAGTCAAACAGTCTTTGGAGACCCACCTGGGTTTGATCTAACAGAATGGTATCGTCAGCGTATTGCAGGGTTAGAATTTTTCTTGCAAGAGTGCACCATTGTTTTAGACCTCTACTAGTATAAATTTTGCTAGAGGTAGACCATCTCGATGTAACTCTTACCTTGACCCAAGTATCGGTGAGTAAAGCTATCAATGCATTCAGTAGCGGCCGCGGAATACCCCATCTTGCCAGTTTTTACCACAGTTTAGACCGGCTCACACTGTCGAAGGCTTTACGAAAGTCAATAAATCCCAGGTGTAACGATTTGCCTTTTGCGGCTAAGGTGGATTTCATCAGGTGGGCTATACAGATCAAATTGTCTTCGATGTGACACCCTCTTTGAAAGCCGGTATGGGCAAAAGGGACTATGTTGTTATTATCCGCCCACTTGGAAAGTGCAGTTAAAAGGACGCTAGCGTATGCCTTCCCGTCCACGTCAAGGAGGGCTATCATCCGATAGTTATCTGGGTTGGATCGCGAACCCTTTTTGTGGAAGGGGACCAGGAGTGATCCTTGCCAAGATGCCGGGATGGGGCCTCCCAGTATTGCGGCCTCAAAGACGGGTGTCAGAATCTGGGCCCATTTTCCGGCAGAGGCTTTAAATACTTGAGTGGGAATTCCCTTAGGTCCAGGGGCACCACCTGAACGCATTTTCTTTATTATTCCTGTTATTTCATCTGTTGCTATGTTGAGAGGAGGGTTGCTCCATCCTGGTTTATTAACGGGTCTTGGGTGGGCATAGTACTGATGTTCGCGCCATGTGATGCTGTGTAGACCGTGTTAACATAGATCTCCCAATCTGCCGGAGAGTTATTAGTTGCGGTAGGGGGTTTACTGGCTTTAGTGGCCTTGTTTACCCAGTTCCAAAATTTCCTTTGGTCTTTAGATTTTATAATCTCGAAAGCTGTTGCCCAGTGGTGCTCTTCTTCCAGTTTCCTTAAGATAAACCGAGCCTTCCTGTAGTCTTTTCTCGCGGCCAGGATGTCCCCCTTTAAAGATATGTATTCACTTTCGTTGTTCGCGTTTGTTCGTTGCAATTTGTTTAGTTTACTTTTTGCAGTGGTTGTGTATCGTTTTTGCTCTGACAAGATTATTGTAGCCAGTGTGTCCTTTGGAAAGCTGTTTGTTGATTTTGAGTCAAAGTGATCTCTAAAGTTGGTCAATATAGTTTCCCACGTAGGGGCTGTCACGTGGCTGCTGCCAGCAGAGGCCCATCTGGTCATAATATTGTCCACCTCCATTTCAATTACTTCCTGATTTCCTTCTGTCCATCGTAGTTTCCTTACACTCTGTAGGTTTGATGCCATCCCAATCGGACTGGTGGTCGGGCGATGTAGTGGCCTGAGAGCAATACCGCATGTTAAAATGGAATGATCGCTGTCTGTAGACGGTGTTACTAGGAAGTGACGTACCTGATGGAAGGCAGTGAATGATATCCATATGTAGTCTAAGGTGGCCATTCGGGAGGAGGATACATGGGAGTATGCGGCCGGTTGGTCCGAGACAATCCTTCCATTAAGGATGCGCAGTCCAAGGGGATTTAGTTTTGTGGCTAATTTTATTCCGTTCAGGTCCTTCCGTTGATACTGGGATTTTATCTCCGGTATTGCCCACATTACATTGAGGGATGTTATTTGGTAGGATTGGGTGGGATCAATATCCATTAAGTTTGCGTTAAAGTCGCCCATTATCAGCCATAGGTCGTTTGGAAATTGGACTTCGAGATTGTTCATAATGGGTAGTATGTTGATCAGAGTTGTCTATCGTCTTGTTTTTATGGGGTGCAAATAGACACAGCCAAAGATGATTTTTTTTTTGTTTTCCTCTTTTCGTGACACTCAATCTCGATGCTGATGATGAGAAAATCCCCAACTCCGTTGTGGAGAGTTTCTAACTTTGAGACCAGTGTATTCTTCACGGCGATCAGCACACCCCCGGATGCATGACCGCCTGCTGTAGATGGAGTAGCGATAGATTCAATTACAGTGAAGTCTTCCCAGATAGTTTCTCCAGGGCCCAAGTCTCTTGAATAGCAAAGATGTTGTGAGTCTTCTGCAGGCCTGTGGTTAAGCGTTCAATTTTCTCCTTTGTTAGGCCCCAGATGTTCCAAGAGCATATATTTAGATTGTGGGCTGTGCCGTGATTGAGGTCGCTTACATGCGAGGGTGTCAGCTCACTACCCTAAGGCCTGGGAGAGCCATGACCAATCTTGGAATTTAGGCGGTTTTAGTACGCATTTGCGTGGTCCGCCTGCTGTTGTGGCTATTACTTGAAGCGGATTCTCGATCCAAGGAGCTGTTTTTGTCTCCTGTCGGAGGCCACGCAGCATCAGGGGTGGCTGCTGGTTATGCTTGTCTTGTTTTAGGTCTGGTCTGTTTTTGTTGGACACTAAGGATTTAAAGGAATTTTTTAGGAAGGACGGATAGTTGGTGATGGTATAAGGGCTAACCTGTATGCCCCATTCGTTCAGTTGTTTTTTGTTCTTCTTTATTGTTACCCCCCGTTCTGGGTTGAAGAAAGTTATCACTGTTGACTCATTTTTTTGTCCCAGTGTAGGGTCTATGAAGGCCACTGACTCAATGTCCGTTGAGTTAACACTTTCTAAGCCTGGCAGGTGCAAGCATAGCTTTAGAATGTTTCCTCTGTTTAGAGTGTCCCATGAGCCCTGGGATTCATACTCCGGGTATAGTAGTATTTATTTATGATGTTGCTGCCCAGGGCAAGGCTCTTGAAGCGGTGGTGCCTGATTGGAGCTAGACGTTAAGAGGTCAGTCAGGTGCTTTCCATTGCCCATGTCCTCCGAGTAGTCTTGAGGGGGTGGTTTTAAAGTTGGTGAGCAGGGCCTTCTAAGTGGGTCTATTTCTATCGGTAATTCTTGAGGGGAAGACATCTTATTGTCAGTGCTAACTGCCTCTGTAGTGGCTTCAATATGAGTCTGTTCCTCTTCTATTCGCAGTAGTGGAAATTCTTCAGTAAGAGTTCTTGTTTTTTGTCCTAGTTCCTGAATAGCGGGTTTATTTGTTCCAGCGAGGGAAGAAAGAGAACTTTTATTGAGAGATTTTGTAGGATTATCATTTTGCTTCGAATAATTACTGAGAGGATTATTATGGTTACCGCAATTTTTATTTATGGGGTTTTCCTTTTGATCTGATGATTTCTGCACGTGGTTTGATCGGGTTTCCGAGTTTTCGGTTTTATCTTTTTGGGAGTCTGCCGGTTTTTCAGGCTGATTAGTCGGATCAGAAGGCGGATCACCCATGTTTGTTCCAAGCCATTAGGTTAGTGCGTTGCCCTTTTTTTTTGCTTTATTTAATTTCTTCAGTTTTTTCTTGTTCTTTCTGGACAGAGAAGTTCCTGCCTTTAGGTCCTGATTGATCTTTGCTACGGGCATATGGTGGCGCGGTGGAGTAGGTGACATTTCTTCAATGTTGGATTGCATAGTTGTTTCTTCAGCATTCTGTATTTGTAAAGGTAAGTGGGTGTCAGAGTCCTGAGCTGTAAGGGGAGGCTGTTCAGGATGGTTTTTTGGTGTGACGTTAGGCAGAGACTGGTCCACTTTTGAGTTATTATTGTTATTTTTTGTAACAATTTGAGTTATTAAAACTTGGTTTTGGTGATCTAGAGGTTTCAGGGGTTCGAAGATGAATGGGGAGGGTGCTTGATCTCTGCAGTCTAGGTTGTATCTTTAGCCTCAGATCTTCTATTAGTGTAGACATTATTTCGGGTAGGGACTCAAGTTCTTTTAACAGAGGCTTACAGTTGCAGCTGGTTTGGCCGTGGTTTGGATGTGAGTCAGCCTTTGCAGTTGATTCCAAGTTTGGATTCACTACGGAGATCTGATTTTGGGCCACATTTTTTGGGGCTCTTCGTATCAACGAGTTGAGTTGGTCTAATTTTGAATCTATTCCTATTATGGAGTCTGCTACTAATTGTAAGATGGATATCTGAATGTCAAGTTTATCAGCATGCAAGTGCCAGCAAAGGGAGGGGGGAATGAATTAGACTGTGTGTGGATTTAAGGGGTCTCAATATCACCATATAGGTAGATAGACATCCCCTTCCCAAAACCGATGAGCTACTCAGCTTCGGTATTAGTTAACGGGAAACTTTCCTTATACTATTAATTAAACCATGAAATTCGACAGGCATGTCCTTTAACTCCCCTCTTATTCATTTTAGCTCTAGAAATTCATAACTCTCCTAAATTCATAACAACACATTAATAACAGGATTTAAATATATGATGATGTTATTTTTCTTTTTCTTTCTCATCCAGACCACACTGTTCCAGCCTTGATTCACAGAATCTCTGATTGCTCTTTTGCCTTGTGGTACAAGATCAAGGCAGATAAAAATGAAATTCTACCTATCACCAAATGTTGTCTTAAACATTCTTTTGACTCTACTGGCTTTCATTGGGACTCTAAGATTAATTATCGGGCATCTGTTCGCTAATTCTATTAAAGAATCTGTTGCAATAAATCTAAAGGAAGGCTTTACGAGGGTGGAAAAAATTATTCTTGGAATCCATAGTTTCTTTCCTGATTGGGTCAATTTGACTCCATCAAAATGATGATTGCGCCCATTTTACCATGTATTTTCTCTATGATCCCCATACATATTTCTATTTCATAGTTTAAAAAATTGGATGCCCTACTTTTCTAAATTCTATGGCGTGATAAAAAATCTTGACTATCTTTGTTACAACTTAAGAAAATTAAACAAGAGGATGGTACTTACTTTCTGGAGGTTTGGGTTTATCATAAAGATTTTTGCTTGAGACAAGCCTTGAGGTGGCTTTTCCCATTACCTTCCTCAATTACACCATTATGGCTTGATATTGAATATTCTTACCTTTTCCTTTTTTTCCAGGGAAGTTATTTCTTTCTCCTCAAAGACTACCATTACCTCTTGACCATTGTTCAAACATACTTTCATCCTGTTGGGGCTCTATTATTTAGCACAAGTTATAACACAAGACTATTTTCCTACCATCTCCCTTATAATACAATCACCTCATTTTGTTTATCAACAAATCACTGTTTTAGATATCTTGGATGCAAAAAGGTATAATATAAGTTTGAGGTTTATTTGATTATGTTACATCACGTTCCTTTGCTTAATTTCAAACAACATTTAACTGTCCCAATTCATTCTTATCTAACTTTTCTCTTCTCATAAATATCATCTTGGATATTCTTTATTCATTGCGGGTAGATCCAATTCCTTCTCCACTTAAGTCTTTATTTTATTCTCTTTTAACCTCTACTCCAAAGGCTTCCCTTAATTTACAAATATTTCATCTCTCTTATTCTGTCTAGAGCAAAATATAAGGTTAAAGTTAGGGCACAATTACAATGCGGGCTGGAACGGCTCTGACCGTCATTAAGCGCCCTCCAGCCCGCATCGTAATCGGATGGTTTGATTCCTTTCTGACCGATCCATTTCGATGGAGTCGGTCAGAAGGGAATCCTAATCAATTTTCCGAATGGCCTCCGACAGGCTCAGAGACCCCGTCCACCATTTGGAAACCCTGCAGTAATCCCTCAGCCGGCACTTTCCAGCTGAGGGATTACAATAGCAGATTCTCACTGCCTTTCTGTGCAGGCCTTTCCGACAGAAAGGCAGTGGGAATCTGTCTTTGGGAGTCCCCTGCTGGGGCCCCATTGGTGAAAGGCTACCGAATGGCAGCTTAGGTTGATCCTTGCAGCCGGTGGCAGATACCTTGAGGTGCCTGCCATGGGGTGCAGGGATAAACTGCACCTCTGCTCTTTGCAATGAGAACACGGTCCCATTGTAAATTATGGGATTGCGATGGTACAGGGTTCAATTGCATCCTACTTCCTGGACTGGATCTGACGGCTGGAGGTTGTTCGGTTCCAGTTCCAAACCGATGTCAGACAGACTCAAGTCCATTCGACATCAGAATCGACCCTTTAGTTGGGAATCAACCATGGAATGTGCTTGGTCAATCCCGTTCTTTAATCAAATATGGTATACAGTTCACAAGATTTCCAGAGTGGCTACCACTACTCAAACATTATTTTTTCTATAGCACAGACTTTATCACACTCCCCTTTCTATAGGCAAATTCTCCAAGATCACTGATGGTGGTTGATGGTCATGTAATCATCTTAATAGGGATCCTCTACATCTTTGGTTTCACTGCCCGCCCACTGCATTTTTTGGGAGAAGAGGTTGACCTCAACTAAGAATAATTTTTAACATACATTAGCCACATTTATGCCTTTTTTAGGAAGCTTACTTGATGCCATTTATTCATGTATTCATAATAATACGTTCAATGCAAGAGTGGAGGCAGCACCAGGGATGAAGTCACAAACTGGTCACTTTGTTTCGAAAAGTTATTTATTTTTCTTCATAAAAACACTCGACAACAGCCAATGCATTTCGTGCCTGTGAAAGGAACTTCCACAGGGCAAAAAGTGTATATGTAAACTTGTAGGGTGTACCCAAACTACTGGCCTTTGACGTGGTAGTCCCAATCCTATTGTTTTTTATTTTTCCAATCACAAATACCACGATCTATCTTTATCTGAACTGTACACAGGCGTAGTTGAGCAAGAAAGGTATATCCTATATGGGCTGAATCCTCCAACTCTAAAGACCACTGCCCGTGTCGCACAGTCGTAACGTCGAAAAGCAACAAGTCCACGGAAATATTGTTGAGAATTAACAGTTTGTGTTTGGTAACGCTGAGTATGCGAGGGAGTGGGGCTTCACTTGGATGTAGTCAGAATTTTATGCCGGCAGTACCTCAGTCAAAATAGTACGATGTTTCCATTTGTGGAACTTTGCTCTGGTAGAATGCCAAAGGTTGCCTCCCTCGTAGCTGTGCAGACAGAGCAGCGTCCGTCTCCTTTGCTTGGTGCGATTTTTTATCTTATTTTACGTTCAATGTTACCACTTGGTCTTCAATTTTGATATTTTCTTGAATGTGTCAAAGCTGCTGGCCTGTTTCTTCTGTTTCTGTACTTCGAATTGTTCTTAAACAACACTTGTTTTTGATGTTCTGCACTTTTGCTGTAACCGCAAGGCCTTAAGAAATTACCAAGTCACTGCTGTAGCTTGTTATGGCTTGTGATGCTTGCATAGTCTCTGTTACATGGATGGGCCCGTTAATGCTTACATCTAAGCCCCTGTTACCTTTCCTGAACAATAAAGCCCTCATTCAGCTTCCAGACTCTGTGAGATTCGAGATCTCATGGAAGTGAAATCCTGAGGTTTCGTAATACTTGGCCACCGTCTTTGAGGCGCTGACTATAAAGCAGCACTTTAACATTTTACCTGTGCTCATGGATACTTTGTCGGAGTAGGTTCTCATTTCATCATCTCTGGATTACATTGAATCCCTTGCCCATGCAATACCTCACCCGACAGCTCTACTGAATTTGGAACTGGATTGTTGATGTGACCTTATTTTGGAAACCTTCTCAAGATAAAGACAAGCTTTTCTGAAATCATTCTTTTTGGCTCACACAATTTTTGTCTCGTGTTTTAGGTCAGTGCCCTAAACCTTTTGTCCAAAGACTTGGGGCCTCATTTATGAAAGCCTTGCGCCACCGGTGCGTCACTTTTTCCCATGTTAAAAGTGACGCACCGGCAGCGCAAGGCCTTCATAAATAAGGCCCTTGGCATTTCAGGATAAGAAGCACCATCATCCTAATCCCCATGATTACCTCCTTTCCTTCTCTCCTGCATTTCCATTGATCCACATTTGCGTCTCAAGACTTTTCGGACAGTACTGTCTTCTCTCTGCCATGTCTAGCTTTATACTTTCTATGAGAGTAGAAGTTTTCTGGAAAACACTATTACTATGCTATTAATTGGAATGTTGGTTTATGCTCTTTCCCTTGAGGCAATGGTGAGTGTGAATGACAGTATTGACAAAAGGGGTTTGTGTGGGTGTTTGCATAGTGTAATAAGAGAAATTTATATTTTCTTGTGTTTTCTTTAAAAAGATGCATGTTGTCTGTGGACATCGGCCTCCAGGGTCAAAGATTCTTATTGCAGCCTGAGAGAGCCAGGTCGGATATCCCTCCAACAGCGGAGCTGCTTTCTCCCCCCATTTTCCCTTCTCCCTAGGGTGCTAATCTACCACGCTCTTGGTTTTTGGGGCAGTCGGGGGACGTCTAGTCTGAAGGTGAGACGATGGACGATCTTCGTTTCTGTGCACCTGGGGGCAGATTTATGAGTTTTGGCGCATCTCTGCAAATCAGCAGGGATGCGGCAGAACTGATGCGTCACGCAATTCCCTCCTTGCGGCAGCACAGATGCACCGCATTTACAATGCGGCGCACCATGGTGCAAGGAAGGGCAGATGCGTGACGCAATGGTGGCGTAAACGTGGCGTAAGTCCGACATAAATCTTACCCCTGGTTTTTACGTGAGAGGGAACTTGACATTGATCAGCCTCGTTCAAGTTTGCTTAATTTAAATGCCCATGGGGTAAATATTTAGAAAGCACCTCAGATGGGCAATGCCCCATTGGCTGTGTATTATTATTTATGTGTGCAACATTTCTATAATCCATACAAACCACATGCAACTTCTGTATTTTGACAGGGTTCATACTAGCACCAGGCTCCTCACAGCTCTTAAATATTAAGATACCTTAAGAATCTCACTGCTTCCTCTCTTTTAATATATTTGGTGGAGAATGCAGACCTGAATCGTGCTGTACCGGGAAAAGCTTGCAGGTGAAGGATGACTTTGCCATTGGGGATATCTTCACAGCAATGATTGCAGCCAGTGGCCGGATGTGCCCTCCGATGCAAAAAAAGGCATTTTTTTCTGAACATGTTACCATGTTCAGGCAAGAGGTTTTTGTAATGTTGGTGTATGCCACTAAGATGTATAAATGCACTTTTTGCATCAGAGGGTCCTTGCAGTAGCGTCTACTGTCTTTGTTCCAAATGAAGTGGGCATGTGAACATGCCAGAGTTTATCTCTATACACTTTGCTGAGTACATCAAGGCCCAGAGTTATAACAATGTCATGCAGTGCAGGGCTGCAAGACAATTTGCTGTGCTGCGTCAAGGGAGAGGACAGGAATGCAACATATTTATTGGATTGCTTTGGGCAGGAGGGAGACCTCCCTGCACAAAAACAATACTTAGAGGCAAGGGCACCACAAACCCTTGATAAAAGTAGTGGTACGTGGTACAAGCCTGACAGGGAGGGTGTAGGAATGCATGAGTGGAGTGGTCGTCAAGTGAATGATGCTGCCAAGATTCTACTCCAGTGTGAGCTAGCCAGGTGCTCATTTAGGCTGAATTTAAGAAATGTCAACTCATGTCACTCACTTTTAAAGTAGTAGTATATGGGGGTGTCAGTGTACAGCTTCGTGGCTTTATGTAGCTCAAAGTCCCAGTCTCTCTGATGCGCAGTATGCAAAGGGAGACTGAATTGACCCAGTAAATGGGGGCAAAGAAGCAAAGTCCATTTGATGGAAAGCACGAATAGTTAAAAATGTAATTTTAAGGTAGGATTAGGAAGCTAGGAATAGGCTATCTGATATCCAAAAGTAAAATGCTTTCCCTGTCAAAATGTTTTTGTAGAGAGCACCACTTAGCCAAGCACTGTCTTTTTATCTTCTTTCTTTCATACACACGCAAGGGCAAGTGGGCACCCAGGCAAGCACCTGCCACCACCACCAGTGCCACAGCGGGTGGGATGGTGACCACCACCAGCACAATGGCCGTGGACGATGGTTCTGCTGGCCCCAGTAAGTCGTTTTTATTCCCTACTTTCTATTCCCACTAGTAAAAGTATGGCTTTGTGCACACTTACAATTTACTTTTTTTAACTCCCATTCTAATGTTTGTTATCCCTGCATTTACCTGTGTTTTCTATATTCCTATTTTCCCAACGCGCTTTCTCCTGTCTAAAGCTTTCTTCTGCTCCTTTTTTAGTAAGCTTTCCTTCCCCCCTCTTTTGCATGTCTTGCAAGTACTGTTAGTGTTAACAGAACAGCTTTTTGGTAATGTAAAGAGGATCGCAACCATCCCCAAGTATTCTATTCCATTCATCCATCAATCCATCAATCAGGGGCTTTTAAAGTGAGAGTCTCAAGGCACTGGGGTGGGGATGCAGCTCCAGATCAGACAAAAAGCCAGGTCTTAAGCCTCTTCCAGAAGGTGTGCAGGGTATGGGAGCATCTGATGTTGACAAAGGATCTCGTTCCAGGCCTTGGCCATGATGTAGGAGAAGGATCTTCCACCAGCGCTGGTTCTGCAGATGTGTGGGGTCTCTGCTAGGGTGAGGTCGGCAGAGGTGAGGTTTCTTTTGGTTATGTGGAATGAGACTCTTTTGTTGAGGTATGTGAGTACGATGTTGTGGAGGGATTTGTATGTGTGGGTGAGTAGCTTGAAAGTCACTCTCTTCTCGACAGGGAGCCAGTGGAGGTCTCACAGGTGTTGGGTCATGTGCTCATGTCATGGAGTTCCGAGGACGAGTCTGGCTGCGGTGTTCTGGATGGTTTGGGGTTTGAAGAGCAGGGATTTGTTGATTCCGGCATAGAGGGCGTTTCCGTAGTCAAGTCTTCTGGTTATGAGTGCGTGGGTGACAGTCTTTCTGACTTCGGGGAGAACCACTTGAAGGTCTTGCGTAGGATGCGGAGGGAGTTGAAGCAGGTGGCAGTGGCGGCGATGGCATTGTTCTGGCGAGTCATAGTGAGGTAGGAGTCTAGAATAATGCTGAAGTTCTGGGCGTGTTCCGTCGGGGTGGATGGGTTTCCGAGGGTGAAGGAGCACCAGGTGTTGTCCCAGGCGATAGGGGAGGGTCACCTCTGTCTTCTCCAAGTTGAGCTTTAGGCAACAGTTGCTCATTCAGGCTGCAACATCTTTCATTCCTTCCTGGAAGCTGAGTCTGGTGTCTTCGGTGTTCTTCATGAGGGAGAGGATGAGCTGGGTGCCGTCGGCGTAGGATACTATACTGAGCCCATGCTGTCTAACGATGGTGGCAAGGGGGGCCATGTAGATGTTGAAGAGCTTGGGGCTGAGTGAAGACCCTTGGGGTACTCCGGATCTGATCTCTGTGGGTTCGGAAATGAAGAGTGGGAGTCTGATCCCTTGGGTTCTGCCCCAAAAAAAGGAGCGAATCCAGTCAAGGGCGGTTCCCTATAAGCTGGCGTTGTGGAGTCAGGCTGCAAGAGTGTGGTGGGAGATGGCGTGAAGGCTGCAGAAAGGTCTTGCAGGATGAGGGCCACGGTTTGGCCCTGGTCGAGTAGCACACGGATGTCGTTGATGGCAGCAAGGAGGGCAGTCCCAGTGCTGTGGTTACTGCAGAACCCATACAGGGAGGAGTCGAGGATGGCGTTCTCATTGATAAAGGTAGTCAGCTGGACGTTGATGGATATTTCAGTGACTTTGGCTGCAAATGGAAGGAGAGAGATGGGTCAGTAGTTTTTCAGGTCCGTTGGGTCAGCTGAGGGTTTCTTGAGGAGGGGCTTGACCTCTACCCACTTCCAATCATCATGGAAAATGCTAGATTCTAAGGAGGCATTGATGGTGTGGAGTAGTTTGGGTGCTATGGTGGCAGCGGCTCTATGGAAGAGAGTGGGGTCGTGAATGAAGATGGAGTTCAGGTGCTCCTCTTTGACCTTGCTCCAGTTCCTTCATGACCGGTGCGGGGTAGGCTTGAGTGCGGTGGTGGTATTGAAGGAGAAGTGTGCGCATTGGTGGTCTGTCCAGAGGGGCTGCGAGGTGTGGCTGAAGTGGACGTTGGTCCCTCCTGCAAAGATGGGGTCAAGGATGTGTCCAGCATTGTGGGTGGGGGTGGTGATGAGCTGCTTCGATCCGAGTTTGGCAAGTATGTCCAGAAGGGCTGTGGAGTCGGGGTCGCTGTTGTTGTTGAGATGGAAGTGCAGGTCTCTGATGAGTATGTAGTCTGTGGAGGCAATGGCGTGGTGTGCGATGAGGTTGGCAATGGTGGTGGCGAAAAAGGCGTGATGCCCAGGGTGTCTGTAAGCAAGAGTGCTGTGAAGCGTGGTTCTGGGGCTGGTCTGGATCTGGAAGGGAAGGTGTTAAGTGTTGGAGAGGGAGTAACTCATGCTGCAGATGGAGAGTCGGATGGAGCTCTTGTGTGCAATGGCGAGTGCCCCTCCTGGGCAGTGGGGGCGGTCCCTCCTCTGGATCTTGTAGCCGTCTGGAATGGCGGTGACGATGTTGGGTGCATAGGCAGCGTTTGTCCAAGTTTCCATATCGAAGGTGACATCTGGCGAGAGGGTGTCAAGGAGGTCCCAGATCTCTACTGCATTCCTGTGTAGGGAGCGCGCGTTGAGGAGAATGCACTTCAGGGCTTCGGTGGTGCAGGTGTCTGGCATGGGTAGGGCTGTCGTTGGGCTGCTCTGGATGGTGAAGGATTGTTGGCAGTGTTGGCAGGAGAACTGGACATGGGTGGTGTTCGCCGTCTACCGCTGGCCATTGTTGTTCCTTACGGGGTTGAGTGTAAGGAGGGCAGCGGAGTCATAGCGGTGGGAGGTCAGAGAGCCAGGGTCCCTGGCGCTGGTCACGGTCGGGTCACGGACAGGCGCCGATGGGTTGGCATTAAATAGAGAAGGAGGAGGGAAGCGCAGCTAGGAGGCGGCAGCAGGAACTGGCAGGGGGAGGGGAAGTGGGGCCCCCAGCAGCAGGAAAGGGCACTTAGAACAATGGGGACAGGCGAAAACAGGACAAAGCAGGTAAACATGACTGAATAAAGAGGTCACAAAACAAAAAAGAAAACACAGGCACAATAACAAGGACGAGGTGTAGACAGTAACCAGATAGAGGTAAAACAGAAAAATGGGCACAAAAAAACTGAAAAACTGGCACAAAAGATATAAAATGGGCACAAAAGACAGAGGCAGACATCTGTGTACCAGTGGGACAGCAAGGCTCTCCCACTGGACCACCAGGGATGAGGCTCAGGCAGGAGCCTTTGGGTGTAGGAAGGCCTCAACAACTACCTGCACAGGGGCAGTGGTAGCTGCACAGCAGTGGAACTACTGTGGGAGAGAGCAGGTCTCCGATCAGGAGGTCAATTCAATTCAATTCCATTTACCAAACATGTTGGTTAAGAAGGCTTTCTTGAGCAAACAGACCACATTTACAGGGACAGTGATAGCGTAGTCATGGACTTTAATTGTTGTCTTATTGTTGTTTCATGACAATGTAGCATAACAGGAAAGAGATACCATTACCAACCAATACCAAGGGCCTCATTTATGAGACTCCTTGTGCCTCCAGAATGTCACTTTTTGTGACGTTCCGGGGCACAGAAGCCTGCAAGATATTTATCAGGCAGCACTAAGCCACTTTTTATGGCTTAATTCTGCCTGCTAAATATCAGTCCCTTTAATGCAGTGTTCTGCATTAAAGGGCCGTGCAATGGGGATGCTGGGGGCATTCCCAGGGACATCCATGGCCTTTTGATACTACCCCAGATTTACGAGAAATCGTAAATTTGAGGCAGTGACAAAAGGTTATGCCTCTCCAAGGGAGGTGTAAGGGAGGTACAACTAGGAGAAATATCTTTATTTGTCCTTGTTTTTCTTTTTTTCTATTTGTGCTGCATTCTGCAGCACACATAGAAAGAGGAAAAGCCTCTTGAGATAATTTTTGTGCAGAAAGGTTTCCCTTCCTGTACAAAAAAAATCATCCCCACAACACAGGCACCCTTGCACCATGGTGCAAAGGTGCCTGCATTGGCACACAGCAGCCCATTGTGTGCTGGAGCAGGGGAAAAGGACAGGAATGCACTGTATCTTATAGATACTGCACATTCCTGCCCTTTCATAAATGAGGCCCCATATGTCCTTTGCATTCCTTTCCACCCCTTCATTACATTTTACTCCTATACTTAAGGAGCCTTATGTCCTTCACTTATCCCTCCATTATGAGAAAAAAGGTTTTGGTTGACTCAATGACTACCTGGTTTTTAAAATGTTATCAACCATCAAACAAATCATCCCAAGTGATATTTTTGCTAGAACCTAGCTGTAGTGAGGTATTTCTGTTGTTATTCAAAGTGAAATGAACGGTCCAGAGATCCTGGTTCTGGATATTAATTCCTAAAATGCTAGAGGAACTTTTGCTCAAGGCTCTGGACCTTTCCAACCTCGTATTACCGAGTAGGAGTAGGGGTGTAAGCATATGTTCCTCTCTTCCAAAGCAGTCTGTTTTAATCAATAGGATGATTCCTATTTCATGACACAGCACAGTAATTCAAGTTGATTTGAGTGAAAGTAGTTCTTGTATTTTCATTTACCGGTTTATAGATCCATTTCACTCTTTTAACTTATTTTATAGACAGTTTTCAAGAAAGAGAACAGGCAATACATGTTTCGCCCTATGTGGCAAGTTGAGCCGGGGCTTTCTCAAGGCTGTAAATGAAGAGACACCAACTTAGTGTTCAAGTGAAAAAGATTGGGAATAAAAATTGTTATCTATTTTATTGTTACATGATAATAAAAGCTAAAAATTGATTTGAAAGAACGTGTGTGAAAGAATGTGAAAAGAGACAGACCAAGGCTGTTTTTACACGATACGCTCTGAGAAGAAAATAAGAAAAAAGAGTGACTCAATATAGTGCTGGCGAGAACATATCTCAAAATGTTTATTCTAAATGTCGATGAAGCAATAGGGTGACATAGATCTAAAAAAAGATGATTTAGGTAGAGTGATAAATGCTTTATTCTATTGATCTCAAAGGTGGTGTTATATACAAAAACTTTACATGCAGTCTTAAGTGAGTTCATGCAGAGCAAGGCATGCCATGCGAAAGAGTTACATAAGAAAGATAATCAGCTGTCATACCTAATCATTATGTGCAAGAGTCATAGAGTCTGACAAGAGTTGAGTACATTCCAAATTGCTTCAAGGTAACATGTAGATAACATCAAAAGTCTAGAATAAACAAACATTTTTTGGCGCAAATATAAAATCATGAACATATGGGTGCTTCAAATATATAAGGGATGTGAAATCAATAAGAAGTAATCCATACAGTATAGAGTCCATTTATGAATGCATCTATGGTTGCACAACAATATTACGCCTTTGCTATACAGATTATTATTCAAAGTATTTTTATGTGCTTTACTGCAACTGAAATACCATGTACAAGAAGACGACATTGAGGAAAGCAAACCAGTATATAAGTAGCAATGGGGTGTATATATTACTAAATGTAGGGCAGGAGGGATTAACACCTTCGCTGTTAGACCTTTTCCCCTTCTGTGCTAAGCCTTTTTTTGGCTATTTGGGGTAGTGCGCGCTTAAGCCCCTGTAACTTTTTGACCACATAAGTTATCTGTGCCACTTTTGCGTCCTTTTTTCCAACATCATGGGGATTCTAAGGGTACCCAGGGTTTGTGGATTCCCTTGGAGGGGTCCCAGAAATTAGCCAAAATACAGCAAAATGTTGTTGTTTTTTCAGAAAAATGGGAAAAACGGGCTACAAATGAAAGCGTCTGGGTTTATCCCTGCAAATGTTATCAAATAAGGGTTTGTGGGGATGAAATAACCATTTTCCCAGCTTTTAGGAAATGATAGTCTTTTGTCTGCAAACCAACATTTTTTACACAGTTTTGGCATTTTTCTAGGACATAGCCTATTTTTACTATTTTTAGTGCTTTCAAACTCCTTCCAGTTAATGGTAAAAATGAGTAGGAAAGCAATAATGGATCCTGGAAAGCTATACATTTTAGAAAAGTAGACCAAATTCTGAATTCAGAAAGGGGTTATTTGTGTAGAGCCATCAAGGTTTCTTTATAGAAACCAACAGTTAAATATTGGAAACATTGAAAATTAGTAGAAAAAAACAGTCTTTTGTGTCAACATTTTCACCTGTAACTTCTTGTAATGATGACAGCTGTTTGAAAACAATATACCGTTAAATCCGCTGGACCTTCCTGGTTGTGGGGATATATACGACTTGCAGGTTCACCAAGAACCAGACGAACCAAGAGTCAAAAACTGAGTAGCAATTTGCAATGGCTTTTTATTATGTACTGGGTATATAGCAATTATTGTGTGAAAATATATACATGGAAAAACCGGTATGAAAGACACCTATGTATTTCTGAAAGTTGTACAAATGATAGAGTTTAGAAACAGTACATATTTGAACATTTTCAAAATTGGGAATACTCATACTAGCATGAAAATTATGGGTCATTTTTCAAAATGACTTCTTTTTTACACAATGTCTTTCCTTTGGAAGGCTGAAATGCATCAAAACTCAATAGGTAATAACAGTTGCTTTACAAATCTGAATTACCCTAAGTTTCCTGATAAAAATGGTACCTCACTTGTGTGGGTAGGCATAGTGTCCACGACCGGAAAGGGCTCAAAACCCATCAAGAACTTAACACATTTTCACAATGTAGCTGTCGTTTTTGAAGCCTAGCTCTGCCGGCACCTAGGGAAACCTAGCAAACCTATAAATTTTTGAAAATGAGACACCCAGGGAAATCCAAGATGGGGTGACCTGACTGCCTGCCACCAGTTTCTGTTACCCAGAATCCCTTGCAAACCAAATAAATTGACAAAAAAGCCACATTTTCCCCACATTTCTGTGGTGGAAAGTGTTGGAATGTGCGTGGATCCACACATTTCTACCCACTCTGCGTTTCCCAAAGTTTTATGAGAAAAACTGTACCACACTTGTGTGGGTCGGCCCCAGTGCAAAACGCAACGTGGTCCCACCTCAATCTTGCAGTAAAAAATGACCCTTTTTTGGCAAAGTGCCGAGCTGTAGTTTTTGTACCCTTGCTCTGCCGGCACCTAAGGAAACCCAGCAAACCTTTTCATTTTTGAAAAGTAGACACCCAGGGAAATCCAAGATGGGGTGACTTGACTGTCTCCAACCAGGTTTCCACCACAAAAATATGGGGAAAATGTGGGTTTTTTTTAAATTAGGTTTGCAAGGGATTCTGGGTAACAGAACCTGGTGGGAGGCAGTCAATTCACCCAATCCTGGATTCCCCTGGGTGTCTAGTTTAAAAAAATTTATAGGTTTGCTAGGTTTCCGTAGGTGCTGGATTTTTTGGGGCAAATTTTATTTAGGGTGGGGGGTGCCCAAGACAGCATGCCAATGCCCCCACCCTAATTCAAATTTGCCCCAAAAAAATCACTGGTGTCAAGTGGGCTTTCTACCCCCCCCGAAGGAGCAGATTAGGGGCCAATGCCCCATCTGTCCCCCAGGGGTGGGGCAGAAAGGCTGTAATGGTGGCAGGGGTGGGGGCATTGGCGTGCCCATTTCGGGCAGCCCCCCACCCTAAAAATAATTGCGCCCTAAAAAATCCCTGGTGTCAAGTGGGCTTTCTCCCCCCCGGGGGGCAGATTGTGGGCTACTGCCCCATCTGGGGGAATATTGTGGGCTACTGCCCCATCTACCCCCCAGGGGGGGCAGAAAGGCTGTAATGGTGGTGGGTGGGTGGGGGCATTGGTGTGCCCATTTCGGGCAGCCCCCACCCTAAACAAAACTTCAAAAAACAAAACCCTGGTGTTTAGTGGGCTTTCTGCCCCCCGAAGGGGCAGATTAGGGGCCAGTGCCCCATCTGCCCCCCAGGTGGGGCAGAAAGACTGTAATGATTGCAAGGGGTGGGGGCATGGGCATACCCATTGTGGGCAGCCCCTACCCTTATTTTTACTTTCTAAAAAAAAACCTTGGTGTCGATTCCGATCCGGTAAAATCCCCATCCGTACGAATCGTATCCGGAGCCGTTTCCGTACGACTCGTACGGACGCCGTACGACCGGACGATTCCGATCCCGATCGGCCGACCAGGACGCGATTCGTACGGTACACGTCGATTCGTACGGAAAAGCGCACGATCACCTACACACCGTACGGCGCGTACCCCCCATGATCGCAGGGGTACGCGCCGTACCCCTGTGATCATGCGGGGTACGTGCCGTACACCCAGCGTACATGGGGTACGGTGCGTACCCCATGTACGCTGGGTGTACGGCACGTACCCCGCATGATCACTGGGGTACGGCGCGTACCCCTGCGATCATGGGGGGTACGTGCCGTACCCGGGGGGGGGGCGTTCCGTACCTGTTTCGGCACGAACTCTGCGTTTACGACTGTTTTCGGCTCCCGTAGGAAAAGGGTCGTACGGTGCGTACCCGACACGAATCGTACTTGCTGGGTCGTAAAAACCAGCCGCGAACCGTAGCGATGTCGTGTACAGCGGGTTCTGAGTGAGACTCGTATGGATATTTTAGTCGTACGGAGTCCTGTACGACTCGTACGGACTTTGGCTCCTGGTACGGATCGTACTTCGTCGTACGTACGGGGACGTTTACGGGTACGATTCGTACGGGGAAAAATGCTCCGTACAACGATTCGGAGCGCATTTTACCGGATCGGAATCGACCCCCTGGTGTCTAGTGGGCTTTCCGCCCCTCCGAAGGGGCAGATTAGGGGCCAATAACCCATCTGCCCCCCCGGAGGGGGGGGGCAGAAAGACTGTAATGATTGTGGGGGCATGGACATGCCCGTTTTGGGCAGCCCCCACCCTTATTTTAAATTTATTTTAAAATCCCTGGTGTTTAGTGGGCTTTTTGTCCTCCCCGGGGAGGCAGATTGGGGGCTACTGCCCCCATCTGCCCCCCAGGGGGGTAAAAAGACTAAATTGTGCCAAATATCATTGGGGGGAGCAAAGACCCTTGCCCAAGGGGCCGCTCCCCCCTCCCTGGTGTCTAGCGCGTGTTGGACCCCTGAGGCGTGAGCCGGGGGATAGCTATTTTAATTGTGTGCATTTTATTACTTTGCCTTAAAAACTTCGTTATTATTTATTTTAAACCTACCTGACCAGGGATTTCCTCTGCACTCGTCCCCGCTCCCAGCGCAGCAGAGTCAGTGCTGACGCTGTGCGAGGCAGGGCTTAGGAGGCCATATTGGGGGAAATCTGGGTTGGCGCTCGAGTTGTTGGTCGCCTCCCGCCCGCCCAAGTATAAAAGCTGAGTGAATGCGCGAGTGCGCTGATTGCTGGCGCGTGTTGGGCCCCTGGGGCGTGAGCCGGGGGATAGCTATTTTAATTGTGTGCATTTTATTGCTTTGCCTTAAAGACTTCGTTATTATTAATTTTAAATCTACCTGACCAGGGATTTCCTCTACACTCGTCCCCGCTCCCAGCGCAGCAGAGTCAGTGCTGACGCTGTGCGAGGCAGGGCTTAGGAGGCCATGTTGGGGGAAATCTGGGTTGGCGCTCGAGTTGTTGGTCGCCTCCCACCCGCCTCTAACCCGTATACAAGGATGTTGTCATCCCGTCCGCGCAGCGGGCGCGCCAAAGGCAAGCCCGTCTGCACCCGTCCGCGACCGGACGGGGCTAGGGGCCACGACCCCTGCCCATTTTCACGGCCCTCATACAAGATATACCTCTAATGAGCTACTCAGTTTGAGACCTTCGCCAAAAGGAAAATGTCATCATCTGTATTACCCTTTAAATCTACCCTCCTATTGTCAATACTGCCATATCTACCCAAGAGGCATTATGACCACTGAACACCGGCACTCTTTTAAGATGTTTCTTCTAAATTGTAGATCCCTTCCCAAGCATCAAACAGAAGTATCCCTATTGCTTGAAGAACATAATCCGGATGCAGTCTTTTTTACGGAGACATGGTTAACCTCGTCTTCCGCGCCTGATCTCGTTCAAGCATTACCACAGGGCTATCAAATAGCCAGGACAGACCGCACATCGGGGAAGGGAGGAGGCTTAGCTATAGTATTTAAAGACAGTTACATATGCCGATGCATCTCCACCTCTATTCTGGACTGTGAAAGTACGTCATTTAGTCTGGAACTGTCACCAAATTTTAATTTTTCCGGAGTATTGGTTTACCGCCCGCCTGGCTCGGTTAGACAGTTTTTAGGCTCTGCGCCCTCAGCAGTTGCAGATTTTGCCACCACTTCAGCTAACTTCACGCTGTTGGGCGATTCAAATATGCATTTCGAAGACATTAACGATCACGCTGCCCAAGAACTAATCGCCGGCCTATCCACGCTACAGCTGACCCAACTGGTCCCCTCACCCACACATGTGAAAGGACATTTGCTGGATCCCGTGTTTAGCAACTGCCCGGATCTAGTGATAGAGCCCCCCATTGTACTCCCGTGAACAGACCATCGACTTGTCCCTTTAACTTGGTACATCCATAAACTGCCTGTTCTTTCTACAGGATTACGGGAAGCTCGAAATTGGCCCAAACTGTCAATAGATGAGTGGGCTCACGAACTTCAAGCCGCAATACCCTCTATCACTATAGATCCTACGGCAGCCAATGACACCTTCAATGACTGGATAACCCAGTCATTGGACACCATTCTACCAGTGAAGACAACACGGGCTAAAAGATCTAGGATCTCAGCCCCCTGGTACACCACAGAGCTTAGGGAGATCAAAAGTAAATGTAAAACGCTGGAGAGGAAATGGCGTTTGGACTATACAGACTTAGATAAAGCTGTATACAGAAACTCCATCAGGGAATACAAGCTTGATATTAAGAAAGCTCAATCTCGGCACTATACAAAAAAGATCACTGATGCCAGGTCCAATTCTAAGGAAATTTATAGAATAGTAAAAAGCCTTACTGTTCTCTCCCAGCCCCCAATAAACAGTGACAATCTACAAGTCCGCTGTAACGAGCTGGCAGACTATTTTTTCAATAAAATAGATCTTATATACTCTGCCTTTCCAACTACCCAACCAGATACCCCAGTAGCCATTTCTGGATATGCCAAAAATGACATGACGGACAATAGTCACCAGTCACCAGTACTGGATAACTTTCCATTGCTGCACTCGGACCTATTAGCCACCTTAATGACCCAGGTAAAATCGGCCTCTCCCAGCGACCCCGCCCCTCCGAGCATCTTAAGGACCGTCAGTCAAACCATCCTCCCGTATTGAAGGTACTCAATGCCTCCATTTCCACCAATACAGTTCCATCTAGGTGGAAAGAGGCCAGGGTAAAGGCACTTGCTAAGAAGCCTAATCTGAACATTAACAACCTCAGCAATTATCGTCCAATCTCCCTGCTTCCTTGGGCTAGTTAGTTACTGGAAAAATACATTAACAGCCTCCTGACCAATTTTCTGGAGAATAACAGCCTCCTTGACCCCTCGCAAACCGTCTTCCGCCCCAAGCATGGGACGGAGTCGGCTCTATTAGCGGTCCTGGAGGAAACAAGGGGCATCTTAGATCGGGGAGAATCGGCGGCAGTCATCCTCCTCGATCTGAGTGCCGCTTTTGACACTGTAAACCATACCATCTTATTGCAGTGCCTCCAGGACATTGGGATTCAAGGAGGTGCGTTGGAATGGATCCGTTCATTCCTAACCAATAGAAATTTCCAGGTCTTTGAGGGAACTACCACCTCTACCAGCAGGCCCTTGGACTGTGGAGTTCCGCAGGGTTCCTCGCTCAGCCCGACGCTGTTTAATGTCTATATGAGGCCGCTGGCTGGGATCGTCCGCCCATATGGTATTAGGATCGTGACCTATGCGGACGATACACAGCTGGTGGTCTCACTGGCGCGGGCTGAGGACCCTGTGGGCACAGTGGATCTGGCGGGCTGCTTGAGTGAGGTCAGGAGCTGGGTGACCCTGTCTTGTCTCAAACTTAACGGGGACAAGACAGAGGTCATGCTGTTGGGCCACTCAGCTCCAACTGCAATCGACCAGATTTGGCCAGCGTGCTTGGGTACTCCCCCAGTCCCTAAGGATGCCATCAAGAGCTTGGGCGTCTGGTTGGACAAGTCCTTGACGTTTGACCATCAGGCTGTTGTACTATCTGCCACCTGTTTTGGCCTCATTAGAATGTTGAGGAAGATTCTTCCTTTGCTACCTTTTGAGGCAAGACAAATTGTGGTTCAAGGACTGATTCTTTCCAGGTTGGATTTCGGAAACGGGCTTTATCTTGGGGCCCCAGACTTCACATTAAAGAAGCTGCAGGTGATTCAAAACTGTGCTGCTAGGACCCTGCTTCAAATTCCCCGTAGGACTTCTGTAAAACCTGGACTAGCAAGACTGCACTGGCTCCCGGTGAAGGACAGGATCAGTTTCAAATCTCTTTGTGTCGCCCACCAGTCTTTTTGGGAAACTGGTCCAGTGATCAGTCACCCCCTAATCACTCCCTACCTTCCTTGCAGACAGCTACAGTCTACCAATGCTTTACGTGCTGTTGTGCCTAAGGTAAAAAGGTCCAGATCAGGAGGTCGCTCTTTTTCCCTGAATGCGGCCAGGCTTTGGAACAGTTTACCTTTTCACTTAAGGTCCAATTCGGACCTTACCTCTTTCAGAAAACAGCTGAAAACCTTTTTGTTTAATAAATAGTAGTTTCCGTTCTGCTCACTAACTCAGCTGACAACACACTGTTAGCACTCAGCGCTTGGACGCCCCCGGGCAGCTATTTGCGCTTTATAAAATTCATTTTCATTTCATTTCATTTCATAGTGGGTGGATCCCTGCTTGGGGATCGCCCTCCTGTGGCGATCCCCAAGCAGCTGATCGTCATTTCAGGGATACCGGGGGGGGGGCCTCGGGGGCTGGGGAAGCTCTTCCCCAGCTCCAGAGGCTTTGGGGGAGAAAAGGGAATCCTTCCGGTGCCCGCACGGAGGGATTTCCGGGGGTGGGTGTCATGACAAGCTGAGCTCGTCATGAGCACACGAGCACTGTGTGCCATGGTGAGCTGAGCTCGTCATGAGCACCCAAGGGGTTAAGAACAGTGTTCACTCTCATCGTAATATGGCAGGCTGAACCTTGACTGCAATTCAATTGGTCCCGAATCACAGTCGGTGTTGGGAGGAGGCTTAATGCATGACATCGCAATTGGCCCCTCACTGTGTAATGCATTTACCATGATGCAGAGCAGAAAATTGTGCTGGAACATAAGGTTGTTTGCTCCCAACCCCCTTCTGTTTAAAAGGCTCCCTTGATCCAGTAAGCTGACGAGCTTTGGAGATGCACCTGTGTGCCTGTGTGTGGTACTGTTTTCTGGGATAATTTTGGCAGCATTACCAGCAACTCCAGATGACATTTTGCTGCTCTCTACTGATGAAGGATGAAATCCTGAAAGACATATGGGTCTAGAGATATACAGTGGTATCTGCACCAACTTTGGTGAAAAACTGCAGTTAATTTTGAAGCAAGTGCTATTTGTGTACTATTTTTACGATAATGCAAAGGTGCAAAACTGTGCTGGAATGTGAGGTAGTATTTTTCCAACCCCCTTCAGCATATTCAATGTAAGTCCCTAGTAAAGTGCCACCAACTGTTCCCAGAGCCTGTAAATTAGATGCTACTAGTGGGCCTGTAGTACTAATAGCACTTAAACCACATCTAAGGCCTGGAATTGTAGCCTGTGTGTGAGCAGTTTTAAACTGCCATTTCAACCTGGAAAACTAAAGTTTCTGCCATTTCCAAAACTTCCTTTTTAATATATATAAGTCATCCCTAGGGTAGTCCCTGGACAGCCCAGAGGGCAGTGGTCAATGTATTTAAAAATTTGGACTGAAACATTTAGTTGTACATGTCTTAGTAGTAAAAACTCTCAAAAACATTATTTAGTACTGCAAGGCCTACCTCTTCCATAGGATTACATTGGTGTTACCTTAAAACATGTACTTATCTGTAATTTAAAAATGGGAGTAGGTAGCAGTTCATGTTTGGTGTCTTTGGAACTGTAATGACAAATCCTAACTCATTGTGTGGTCGAATTTAATATTACAATTTTGAAAATGTCACTTTTAGAAAGTTAGAAAACTAGGACGTATGTCCTAGACACTGGGTGCACTACCACAAATCACTATGAAAGTGTGAACAATTTAAACAGTACAAAATGAAAGATACTTTTCATGGTATGACAATAATTCTAGCACTGAGCATGAATAGTAAATCAGTAACAATGTCCATAGTCAGAATAATAACCAGAACGCTGAATCTTGCTCAGTCAGTTTAATTTTTAAACGGTGTGAAAGAAATGGAACTTTTCAAAGAACTAAATTCTATGATGACATGAGATAGTATGTCAATACAGCCGATCCTAATAAATTTCGGGTATTACAATTGCCCTTCATCTTGGGAATCTACAAATACCAAAATCAATCATATATATATATGATATACATATAAAGGAGGTGTGAAAAAAGAGGGCTCAAGTGTTGGCCGGACATCTGATAGATATACGTGTACAAAAGAGGCCAACTGTACAGAATTCAATGTAGCATGTGAGAGACCCAAAGTCATATAGACACAAACATAGAGCTGTATGTGAGAGACACAAAAATACAGGGCAAAGAAGAAAAAGAAGAAGTGTCAGATTACACACAACCTATCCTGAACAATCAACAGTCAAGAAAAGATCGAGTGGTGATCCAGGTGCGATGAAAACAAAGTGTAACGACTTGTGTCTGCGGTATGATAGGATCACAAGTGCATATGAAGTGCACCTGGACATGCCATGCTGGAATTTGCAAGAGACCAGACCCCAAACATGATGCTGTTCTTAGGCTATATATTTTATAGAGCACACAGCTGCCCCAGAAAAGGAGCCTGCCAGCGCTAAAATGCAATTGCCATAGGCAGACCTGAAGAAGCACAGAAAAAAACAAATATGGAGGAAAACAATAGGTTTTTATGTATTTACGGAATAACTTGTGGTTTTGGATGCTTCTAATACTCACAGGAAGGGAGTTCCAAAGCTTCGGAGCGAAAGCACGGAAGGAGCGCCCTCCTGCCCATACTCTCTTAACCCGGGGAATCACCTCCAGGTGCTGACCCTTGGAGCGCAGCTGGCGGGTGGGTATGTAGGGCATAAGGAGATTAGCCAAAATATTGGAGATTGAAATTCATGATTCTATGGGTGATACAGAGAGTTTTAAACTGGATATGTTTCTCTACCGGGAGCCAATGTAGTCTGTGGATAGAGTCGGTAGTGGAACAGGTTCTCGGCAAACCGAGAAGTGTCCACACTGCAACATTTTGCATCCTTTAAAGTTGAAGTATTTCTGCTCTGTTTGCCTCTAGCTATAGGGACCTAGCTTAATACATCCTGGATAGTATTGAGGCCTGGATGATCACCTGACGGATGGTGGGATCGAAAAATACCAATAATGGTTTAAGACCACGTAAGAGCCCCAAAGCAGACCCTGGCTTCCACTTTTGTTTGAGCTTGAAAAGTAAGAGTGAAGACCTACCATACTCCCAGATTTTTGACTGACTGCTTTGGGGCAGGCGGGAGGCCCAGAGTGGATGGCCACCAATGCCACTCCACAGATGAGTATCTTTACCCATCAACAAGATCCCAGATTTACTGGTGTTAAGTTGGAGGCAATTGGCGTTTATCCAGTCTGAGATAATTGTTAGATCTTCCTTAAACTTGGACATATCCTGCGCAGAATCATCTGATAGTGCAACCACCAACTGTGCGTTATTGCATTGGATACCACTGTTAATCCTCCGCTATTGGCTACTGCTGCTAGGGGATGAATGTAGATGTTAAATAGGGTAGGGCTCAAAGCAGACCCCTGAGGAACCCCTTGGTGGACAGCATGCACCTGGGAGCAGAAAGGGGGAACAGACACTTGGAAGATTCTCTCCGATAGAAAGGAGGTGAACCAGCCCAGGGCAGGGCCGACGATATCCTGCAAGCACTGCATCTGGTGGGACAGTGTGTTGAACACAATGCTTAGATCCAGTAGGATCAAAGCTAAGGTACGTCCGGCATCTAACAAGCACCTTACATGTTCTGTTACAGCCAGAAGGGTGGTTGCAGTGCTGTGGCATGGGAGGAAGCCATTTTGGGAATGGTCAAACAGATTGTTGTCTCTGATGAACATAGTGAGAATAGAATTGATGTAAGCTTCAGTGATCTTAGATATCAAAGGGAGGAGAGATATAGGGCAAAACTTCTCCAGTTTAGAGGCATCTAGTGTAGGTTTGTTAAGTAAAGAGACCACCTTGTCATGTTTCCAGGCCTTGGGGACTCCCGCAGAGGACATAGATAGGTTGATGAGTTTACAGAAAGGAGAAAAGAGCTGAGGTAAAAATTTCTGGAATTGATCCGGTTTGAGACTGTCAGCTGGGGATCCTGATTTAAGTTTATTGCAGATCATGTGCATCTTTTCTTGAGAGAGAGACGGGAAACCAGAGAGTGTGGGAGAGTCGCCTGGCCATGGGGAGTGGGCTGCTCTGATCTCAGTGGGGGAGATAGTCCTGTAAATGCTCACAACCTTGCATTGCTGATTAGAGGAAAGGGGAAGCTTTGGGTTACCCTGAAGATTTTAGATATTTAAGTAGGGAAAAAATACATTTAACAGGGTTACTGCTATTTCTGATCTCATCAGCATTGTAAGCAGCTATTTCCTTCTGAATGGCCTTATGATAGTTCTTGATGGATACACGGTATAGTATTTTCAAAACGGGATCATAGTCAAGCCTCCACATAATCAACAAATACCTTGAAACGGCATAGTCAGCAAAAAGGCGATGTTATGATCAGGAAAAAATATTCCTCAAGGTCATGTCAGATGCACGATCTGCAATGCACAGATCCACCAAAAAACAATCGATACAAAGTCACAAGTGTAATGTGCACGTAATGAGAAAAGTAAACCTAATGACTCACCACGTCCAACAGCCAAGGCAAGCTAATGAGTGGAAACCATCTGTAACAGTGGCGTTGTCGAAAGGATGCCGTGCCAGATTGTAAATACACGGAAGTGATGAAGTGAAACTAATGGACACTGGAAAAAGACTACAGAGCGCTATAGTGCACTGTGAAAAATTAAGTAAAACAAGGAAAAAACAGAAGGTGAGAGTGAAAAAGACAAAGGTAAAGAGTAGTGCCGCTCCCCCGGAAAAGTTAAAATAGCACCATAATGAGTGAAATACAAAGGAAGCGTCCTCCAACAACACAATAGTCCGGACAGTCAAAAAAGCAATAAAAGAAAGAATAACAAATGTCCTAATGCAGTGTGCTCCATAAACCGTAAAACAGAGAAAAATATAGTGCTGGTACAAAGCGAAAAGTATGATGTGAGCTTCTCAGAAATTACAGCAAGAGGAATAATACTCTGTACACACACAATAGGAAGTGTTACCTACTGGAACACTATAAAACGTAAGCATCACAGAATCATGTAAATGGGAATGTTTAGCAGGAGACCCATATGAAATAACTCGTTGGTACAAGCTTGATAATACATGGAAAACAACACTGTCAATCAACACAAATAAAACAATACAACAATGTAATACATATCATAGAGTGAAATACTCAGGTAAACTGTGTACAGCGAAATCTGGCAGTGCAATCAACAAATTGAATGTGATCAGTGTGTCAAAACAAATCTGAATAGTGTTGTGATACCTCCACTGTGCTCCGTTTGTGATTCGTATAAACGCAGACTCCACTGGTTTCAAAAGTATATTTATTTGAACTTCATCATAGTTTCAATTAAATGTTTTTGTTCATTGTTATTTTCACAATGCGAGTTTTTGTGTTTCACGAAATTCTTTTACACAAATGACTTAATTTTCTCCCCAATGATGCTCCGATGCATTTCGGGCAGTAATAGCCCTTTCTCAAGGAGCCCTGTAATGTTAAACAATGATATCAGTCGACCTTCATAGCCCGTGGTCATTATTACAAATATGCAGCAAAAGAATCAACATCAGTGACATAACAACATTGTATACGTGGTCTTTCAGGGTTAATATTCTGAAGCAAATGCCCAGAAGGAATGTGCGAGGGAGTTAAAAATAGTGAAAGGGTGTGGTGACAAAATAAGAAGTGGTGTTGGGAGATCAAACGAGGTGAACGAAAATCACTTACATCGTCTATGGATCGTTCGGTTCGAAGATGCTGTGAAAAATAAACAGCAGTGGTCAGTGGTCGACTCTTACGGTTAAAAATAATAAAGAATCATGGTGAACTGAAATGCGGGTGCGCCCGACTTACTGAAAAGGTTGTGGTCATTCGTTTTACTCGGTTCTCAAAGAAAAGACGCCTGGGTCGGCTTCCAAATGTCCGGTGGCGGTTTGGCATAGACGGGTGAGCCTCGAGTGGTGAAATAGATTACGGACTCATTGCTGAGTGATCAGAGAGGATAGAGATGGAAGATGGACTTCCGTATATCCAAAATAAGGGTCGGCCATCTTGGAGAAGGGTTCATGTGTGAATAATCGAGTGGGACGAGAGTGTTGGTGCAGATGCCTAAGCTACTGTGTTGGGCTAAAGGGAGAGGAAAAGAAACAGGAATAATAAAGGAAAGTGGGGCAGTGTGTTGGTAGTTTCAGATAAATGACATAAAATGAGCATTGGTAAATCATCCATAATTAACACAGCGTAAATGTCATTAACATACACAGTCGTTAACAACTGAGCAAAGTGTCCATCTGTACCATCATGGGTACTTAAAGAGAACAACTGAGTTCGATCCGATCATTTAGCCCCGATGGTTTCATGGATTGCATGCGATAAATCCACGCTGTTTCTTTCTGTAGCAAGATTTTGTTGTTGTCTCTACCTTCATTTTTTTCAATGGTTTCAAGCACCATGAACTTCAATTGTGCCACTGTATGTTTGTGTTCTAGAAAGTGCATAGCAATGCTGGATCTTTCTTGTTTGGTCCGTATATTGGACTTATGTTCGTTTAAGCGGGTTTTTATTTTTCTCTCGGTCTTCCCAATGTAGATCTTCCTGCATGGGCATTTCAGCAAGTAGATTAAATTGGAGGAATCGCATGTTGCGTTAACCCTGATTTTGATCTCTGTCCCTTTCATTGGATGGTTTATTTTATTGCCTTTAATGATGTTGTTGCAGTTATTGCAACTGAGACATGGTCTGGTTCCTTTATACACAGTCTGTGTGGCACTGTCCTTGGATAGGATTTCTCTGAAGTTATTTGCCCTGGTATATGCGAAGATTGGTGGAAGCTCAAACAGATTCTTAAAATCCGGTTCATTTGCTAGGATCCGCCAATGGTTGAGTATGATTTTTTTGTATCTGCCACTAAGTGTGGAGTATTTTGAAACAAGCACCATTCTGGTGTTTTCTTTTTTGGTGGTTTGAATTAATGCTTTGTCACGAGTGATGCTTGCAACTTTTTTGGAGGCGTCATTGATGATGGCTTGGGGATACCCCCTTTCCTTGAATCTCATGTGCATCTCTTCCATGCGTTTGTTGCATAGGTCTTGATCTGAAACAATCCGTTTGACTCGCAACATTTGACTGTAGGGCACGTGTACTTTCAACGAATTTTGGTGAAAGCTTGAATAGTACAATATATTGTTCCTATCCGTTTCTTTTCTGAACAAATCAGTTTCTATTCCTTTTTCAGTTCTCTTGATCAGTACATCTAGGAAACTTATGTTGGTGCTTACATTCCATGTCAGTTGAATCCGATTGTCCTTTGTGTTTAGTTCCAATAGTGCTGTCTCTAAGTCTTCCTTGGCTCCTTTCCACATGAAAAAAAGATCGTCTATGTATCGCACGTACATATATAGATTTTCCATCCAATTTGGGTTGTCATAAATGTTCCTTGCTTCGAATTCAGCCATATAGAGATTGGCATATGTCGGTGCGGCGCAATTGCCCATTGACATTCCTGATAGCTGCTGGTACCACCGTTTTTCATGAGTAAAGTAGCTGTGGTATAGTGTGTATATCATTAGTTCAAGGAGAAAAGTTTGCATAGCCAATCTCTATATGGCTGAATTCGAAGCAAGGAACATTTATGACAACCCAAATTGGATGGAAAATCTATATATCTATAATGACGCCTCCAAAAAAGTTGCAAGCATCACTCGTGACAAAGCATTAATTCAAACCACCAAAAAAGAAAACACCAGAATGGTGCTTGTTTCAAAATACTCCACACTTAGTGGCAGATACAAAAAAATCATACTCAACCATTGGCGGATCCTAGCAAATGAACCGGATTTTAAGAATCTGTTTGAGCTTCCACCAATCTTCGCATATACCAGGGCAAATAACTTCAGAGAAATCCTATCCAAGGACAGTGCTACACAGACTGTGTATAAAGGAACCAGACCATGTCTCAGTTGCAATAACTGCAACAACATCATTAAAGGCAATAAAATCAACCATCCAATGAAAGGGACAGAGATCAAAATCAGGGTTAACGCAACATGCGATTCCTCCAATTTAATCTACTTGCTGAAATGCCCATGCGGGAAGATCTACATTGGGAAGACCGAGAGAAAAATAAAAACCCGCTTAAACGAACATAAGTCCAATATACAGACCAAACAAGAAAGATCCAGCATTGCTATGCACTTTCTAGAACACAAACATACAGTGGCACAATTGAAGTTCATGGTGCTTGAAACCATTGAAAAAAAAGAAGGTAGAGACAACAACAATATCTTGCTACAGAAAGAAACAGCGTGGA
This sequence comes from Lissotriton helveticus, assembly GCF_964261635.1. NCBI lineage: Eukaryota > Metazoa > Chordata > Amphibia > Caudata > Salamandridae > Lissotriton > Lissotriton helveticus. The sequence continues at coordinate 1,790,788,617 of NC_136061.1, forward strand.
TTTATCGCATGCAATCCATGAAACCATCGGGGTTAAATGATCGGATCGAACTCAGTTGTTTTCTTTAAGTACCCATGATGGTACAGATGGACACTTTGCTCAGTTGTTAACGACTGTGTATGTTAATGACATTTACGCTGCGTTAATTATGGATGATTTACCAATGCTCATTTTATGTCATTTATCTGAAACTACCAACACACTGCCCCACTTTCCTTTATTATTCCTGTTTCTTTTCCACTCCCTTTAGCCCAACACAGTAGCTTAGGCATCTGCACCAACACTCTCGTCCCACTCGATTATTCACACATGAACCCTTCTCCAAGATGGCCGACCCTTGTTTTGGATATACGGAAGTCCATCTTCCATCTCTATCCTCTCTGATCACTCAGCAATGAGTCCGTAATCTATTTCACCACTCGAGGCTCACCCGTCTATGCCAAACCGCCACCGGACATTTGGAAGCCGACCCAGGCGTCTTTTCTTTGAGAACCGAGTAAAACGAATGACCACAACCTTTTCAGTAAGTCGGGCGCACCCGCATTTCAGTTCAACATGATTCTTTATTATTTTTAACCGTAAGAGTCGACCACTGACCACTGCTGTTTATTTTTCACAGCATCTTCGAACCGAACGATCCATAGACGATGTAAGTGATTTTCGTTCACCTTGTTTGATCTCCCAACACCACTTCTTATTTTGTCACCACACCCTTTCACTATTTTTAACTCCCTCGCACATTCCTTCTGGGCATTTGCTTCAGAATATTAACCCTGAAAGACTACGTATACAATGTTGTTATGTCACTGATGTTGATTCTTTTGCTGCATATTTGTAATAATGACCACGGGCTATGTAGGTCGACTGATATCATTGTTTAACATTACAGGGCTCCTTGAGAAAAGGCTACTACCGCCCAAAATGCATTGGAGCATCATTGGGGAGAAAATTAAGTCATTTGTGTAAAAGAATTTCGTGAAACACAAAAACTCGCATTGTGAAAATAACAATGAACAAAAACATTTATTTGAAACTATGATGAAGTTCAAATAAATATACTTTTGAAACCAGTGGAGTCTGCGTTTATACGAACCACAAACGGAGTGCCCACCGTAGGGATGTTATGTTATGCGTTTTTATTAGGCGCACAGATGCTCCAGCCAAGGAGCGTCCTGGCGCCCGACAAGGCAGCTGCACAACACAACGAAAGAATAAACAGACAGAATTAAACTAAGGAAATAAAAAGGTTTTCACCGCACGGCGAAAAGACAACAAATCCCCAAGGGCGCGAATCGCCGGGGGGAGGGAATTCCAGAGCACCGCAGCCCGAACTCTAAAGGAGCGCCCCCCAGCTCTACTCCGCTTAAAACGCGGGACCACAGCCAATTCCAGATCCGCGGATCTTAGCGCTCGGGCTGGAATATAGTGGGCCAAGAGTGTCAACAGAATCTCCGCCGGGGACCCCTTCAGAATCTTAAAGGCGACACAGAGGACCTTGAACTGAATCCGCTGGGCCACCGGGAGCCAGTGCAATGAGCGCAGCGTGTTGGAGGTAGGGCAAGATCTAGGTAGTCCTACCACCGATCTTGCAGCGGCGTTCTGAATCCGTTGCAGACGTCCAATCTCAGCTTGGTTCAAACCTACCAACAGGGAGCTCGCATAATCCAGCCTAGAGATGACAGTGGCTTGGATCATGAGCTGCCTAGTGGAGGCGTCAAAGAACTTGAGCACTGGACGCAGCCCGCGCAGGATACCAAAACAACAGGCCGCCGTGCGCTTGGTATGACAAGCGAACGTAAGGGACGGGTCCAACCAGACCCCGAGGTTTTTAAGCTCGGCGACTGGGATGGGAACCGGACCCAACTCCCCTGGCCACCATCTCTCTCCCCAGTGTTCCGGTTGTTTGCCAAAAATCATGACCTCGGTCTTGCTAGCGTTCAACTGGAGACAGTTGGACGTCATCCAGCTAGCGACCGCCCGCAGTCCTTGTTGGAATCTGGGGGCGTCAACGTCGGCATCCCCGCTGATCGTGACCGCCAGCTGGGTGTCATCGGCGTATGACACCATTGTCAAACCCCATTGCCTGACAACCTCAGCTAGCGGCCTTACGTAAAGATTAAACAACGTAGGGCTCAGCGAGGAGCCTTGTGGAACCCCCAGATCCAAAGGATGGTATTTGGACTGGTGCGGCGGGACGGTCACGCTAAAGGCCCGATTGGCTAAAAAAGACCGGAACCACTGGAGGGCAATGCCGGTGACACCGACTTCCTCTAAGCGACGCAGAAGGATCGGGTGCGATACGGTATCGAAGGCGGCGCTCAGATCTAGTAGCACCAGCGCCGCCGTTTGACCCGCATCGAGCACGGAGCGAAGATGCTCCACCATATACAGCAGAGCCGTCTCCGTGCTGTGACCAGCCCTAAATCCATTCTGCGTCACATCGAGAATGTCGGCATGACGAAGATGTTCCGAGAGGACCGCGTTGACATGCGCCTCAGTCACCTTAGCAGGCCACGGTAGGAGCGAGATTGGCCGATAACTCTCAGGCTTGCTGCCATCCAAATTAGGCTTTTAAAAGGATGGGACGAACCACAGCTTGTTTCCACTTTAGTGGAACTACACCGGAGGAGAGCGACGTATTAATCACAGAACATAGCGGTGAGATGTTACATACCGCTAGATCTTTAAACACCGCTGAGCAAAGCGGATCCACAGGGGACCCCGACTTCACTTGATGAGCCAGTTTGCCGAGGCTTTCAGATGTTAACATGGGAAAAGAATGTAACCCCTCAGAAGTTAATGGCTTAAGAGATGGAGTAGCCGAGGGAGTCACCAAAGGAAAGGCTCGATAAATGGCGTTAACCTTCTCCAGAAAGAAACCAGCTAGATTTTCACAGTGCTCAACAGAGCTCTGGTGGCTCGTCGTTACCTTTTTGGTGGTAAGATCTTTCAACACCTTAAAAATAGCCTTAGATGGATTGGAGCTTGTCCTGAGTTGATCGGCATAAAAGGCGGCGCGGGTTCTGCACACTGCCCGGTGATACAATTTCACCGTAGTCAGGTACAAGATTTTCTTCCCGCTATCATAGGCTTTTCGCCAGGCCCGCTCTGCACGCCTGCAAGAAACCTTTAAAACCCGCAGCGAGTCATCATACCAAGGACTGGATTTACCAGTTCCCACCTTACAGCGTACCATTGGAATAAGGGTGTCTAAAGCCCTGGTGACCCAGTTACAGAACCTATCGTAGACCTGATCAGCTGACCCAATGATGTCGAATGGGTCGATCGATAAAAGATGGAAGAACTCATCCAGCTTTAATTTGTTCCATCGTCGCCTCGGGATAGAACACACCACAGGCTTGGATTGTATAGCCGATGTAGGGCAATGGATCTGGATCAAATAATGATCAGTCCACGCCAATGGTGTATAGCTGGAGATGCAGGCTTCCGGGAGGTTAGTAAAAAGCGGATCGAGGATGTGGCCCCCCGAGTGGGTGGGCTGTGACACCAGCTGAATCAGCTGGAGCGCCTCAAGATCTGCCAGGAAACTGGACACCGTCGGGCTAGCAAGATTATCAAAATGCATATTTAAGTCCCCAATAATGGAGAAATTAGAGCACCCTACAGCCAGTACGCTAATGGCATCTGGTAATGCCGCTCTAAAAGTCACTTCGCTCCCTGGGGGCGGGTAGATCAATAGCCCCGACAGGGTGAAATTGGGCGTGATGGCAACTTTAAACATAGCGCTTTCACAGCCAGAGATTTTTTGTGGCTGCCAGGTACACGTGTAACACGACTTAACAGCAAGTGCTATCCCTCCGCCTCTAGACGCTCGATTAAGAGTGTATACGGAATATTCCGGCGGGAAAGCCAGGTTGACAGCGGCTGTGTCAGCATCCTGCAGCCAAGTCTCGGTTAGGCAGAACAAGTCTGGGGAGTCATTGCCTAATAGGTCAAAAATGTCTAGATGATGCTTGACAAGTTGAGGTTCCGTGACGATTTTACTCGTGTTTGTAACATTGTCGTAAATACATAATTTTGGTATCAGTGAACCGCAAATGATCCATTTAGTATATCCTGGTGTTTTCGCTATGCTACGAGCAAGAGCACTCCAGTTACAAACACATTTCTGTTCTACCCATGGCATCCATCTTAGAACACGGAAGCCATTTTGTATTCCTTGCCCTCACATAGTCAATGGACGCGCAATGACCTCTTTTCATTTAAGGACACGTAGGCTTTAGCCGGCGATTCACCTTGCGAGGGACACGTGCACCTTAGGCCAGCAACGCTGAGGCAGCATGACTCGGCAAGAACTGCCTCCCCAGCCTGAGGCCAGTCCTGCTATACTGGTTCTTGTGTTCGTTGGCCTGATCATGATTAGGCGGCCGAAGCTGGTAACCGTGCCCATTTACGACCCACAAACATCTCTTATCCTGTCTTTCTATCTTCTGCACCTGGCTCTGCTCCTTTCCTTCTGGGCCTTTATTAGGGGGAGGAAACGAAATTTACGATGAGGCGGTCCGGGTCTTGAATGAGAAATTGACATGGGATTATGATGGAATAGTGGGAACCCCTCATTCGTAATGTTTTGACATCAGATACTGTTGACGATTCCTGTGCAACGCCAAATATTTATTGTTCAAGACACGAATGTTTAGAACTGTGGTAACATGTAAAGAATTTGCCCCGAGCAGAATATTTAGTATTTAAGGAGTAACCCTCTTTGTACAAATTGAACAGGCTCCTAGATACTGCCCATGTGTAGTTTCTGTGACTTCTGTGTCCCTGCAGTAATAAACCTTTGGTCTTTGACGCCACCATCGAGAAGCCCGTGTTTCTGTTTGTTTGTGCACCGAGACAGGTAGAACTCCGGGGTCTTCGGGTGTTATCCCTGACACCTCTGGACAGAACCAAAAAGTCCAGAACTCCAATTGGCGCCCAACGTGGGGCGACGTCATTCGGTACCGGTCCAAAAGCCTGAAGAGTTCGAGAAGCTTCGTGGGAAGATTTCAGAGGGAGGCGCCCCACTTCATCGATCCCGGCATATCGCAAAAGTGGCCCGACGTTCTCTTCCACGAGGGTTCCCGTTCAGACGGCTGCAGTGGTCCGTTGCCTTGACCGTCGCCCTGTCTTGGACCCGAGGTGCAGTCCTTAGTACGGCGAGACGTGACGGGTTTCTCCTTGGTGACGTCTTCAGTGCCTCAGTTAAGTATTTTGTGAGGGTTGCTCCTGTTTGGATAATCCTTTTAGTTCTCAGTTCAGTTCAGTTCTGTAAGATTATCACTGGTTATTCTGGTTACGATAATCATTCTGTTCAGTTCAGGTATCGATACATTTGTCAGTTCTGGTAGGCCTAAGTTCTTGGTTCGAGTGCGCATCTTTTCTGTTTGTGTCTTGTTTGTTTTGTGTTCCGGATTATAAAATGGTAAGTCGGAAAAATTGTATGTTGTCTTGTTTTAGTTGCAACAGTGATTCCCAGTTAGAGGACTCGTGTTTGGTTCCTCCGATTGGAACTCCTCTTTATGATCTATATTGCAAATTTGGTGTGGGCCCTATCTCTTATAACGAGGTATGGATCCACTATACAGAGAAAGATGGTGTCCTTAGTTGGCCACTACATGGTAGTTTTGAACCTGAAGTTCTCGATAATCTAGAAAGAAGGTTGTTTAAGAAGAAAGCCCGGCCGGCAATGTTTGATTCTTTCCGTTATTGGCGAAAAGAATCTAAACAGAGAGAAATTAAAAAGTTGAAGAAAGAACAAAAAGAGCAAGAGTTGACTTTAGAACAGTCTGCTAAGCAGCTGCAACTCAACGAGTCTGAGAAAGCGATGGAGGTGGCCAATAGAGAGCGTAATTTAGCGATAGACAAGTGCTATCCTGCTTTGCCATCGAGTACGGCTAAGATAGTAGAGGACCCTGAAAAGGATCCCCTGTTGTCTTACTTGTTACGATCACCCCCACCGTATGCACAGGGTGCTACGGCTCCACCTATACCGAATGTTCAATTACCGGTTGCTGGACAACCTGGTGTCCCTGTTCCCGCTCCCCTGAATCAAGTTCCTGTACCTCCTGTGGTCAATATTAATGTTCCTTCGACAACCCCTCTTCCAGGGTTGCCGGCTCCTTTACCTATGCCTGTGTCGCTCACACCTGCTAGTTCACAAGCTATTTTGCCTGCTACTCCTACTGTTCCTAATCTATCTGTTCCAACTGCTACTCTATTTACTGCCTCTGCTAATATTATGACTCCGCTTTCTGTTCGTCGGAGAATCACTGATTCTGTCTCTAATATTCTATCTCCCTTCTATAAAACTCTGATTAAGACTCCTACCTCTGACTCTGTGCAGAGACGTAGCCAGCTTCCCAGTACTGAAGAAAGAGGAATATTAGATTCCACTGCTCTTAGATGGGTTTCGAAAGTTGGAAGATATAATGTACAAGATGTATTAGATACATTTATGCAATGGAATGAACCGACACAACGATATGTGTTCGATGAAATGTGTTTCCTTCTACGTGAGGAATTGGAAGAGGATGACCCTGAATCAAATCTAGGAGAATTAATTAATGTTCAGAAAGAGTTTGCTGCAAGTATGATAGTCGGTCAAAATATAAAAGAAGCGATGGAACTGGTTCTAAGTTATAGGACCGACTCATCCCTTCGTTCACCGAGAGAGTTAGAGAAACGTAGTACGAAACAAAATCGTCAATACCCAATGAGAGAGGTTCCACCAATTTGGCGTGAAGCTGTGCAAGCTAATGTAAACCTTGGTATTGCAGCCGCTCCGGCCCAATTCCAGAGAGTATGGATACATATTCCATGGAAGCGAGCTGAAGTATTAGCAGTGAAACAGGCTTTGCCAGATCCGCGTAAAAATCCTGCAGGGTACTACAAAGAGTTGGCTCAAACAGTTGACGCTTGTGTATTGAATCTTGCTGACATAGATCTGCTATTTGGTAATGTAGTACCGCAACCAATTTGGGCTAAAATTCGTAAAGAGAATCATCCAGTTGCCCTAGGTGGTGACTGGGCAGCTATAATTGCAGCGGATGGTCAACAAATAGGTGGTTCCAAACCAGAACCCCTAATTGCTAATTTGCCTGGTAGAATAATCGATTTAATGAAAACCTTGATGCCAGCATTGCGCGTTAACTGGGACAAATTGTCCGCGTGCAAACAAAAGAAAGACGAAAGCGTCTCCGACTTTTTCACAAGATTCGAGGAGACTTTCGTAGATCATAGTGGTCAGGATATGAGCACAGAAGGAGGCCAGAGATTATTTGTTGATAAATTTGTGCACAATCTGTTGCCAGAACTTAGTGGTAAATTAAAGAATTCTGAAAGTGCGTGGGCTGTCTCTACGACTGCGCAAATACTTGCGACTGCCCAGTACTATGAAAATAGGGATAAAGAAGAGAAGGAAAAATCAGATAAAAAGACGAAAGATTTAAAAACTAAAGTACTTTTACAGCAAGCTTATCCGCCTCGCACGAATCAGACTAACATGCAGCAAGGGTCATATCAAAGAACGGATTATAATTTTCAAAGGCCACAATACCAATGGAATCAATGTGCTTATTGCAAAATGGAAGGTCATTACAAAAATGAGTGTCCAGTTCGAACGCAAAATAATACTGCGGCTGCTCAGAGAGGTCGTGGTAGTTCTATGCAAAATTCTAGAGGTCGAGGAAGAGGTGCTATGCCTCCGCAGACGAGTGATCGCCCTTCTAATTATTTCGACCAGCGAAATGGACAATCTGCCCAACAGAATAGGTCTCCACAGTATCATGTTGAAGACTATTATGAAGCTAGTGAGGAAGGTCAGCAAAGTGAGTACTAGGACAGCCATGGACAAAGAGAGGGAGTAGTATCAGTTCCAGTAGATCAGAGTGGGCCTTATGTCGCAGTAGCAACATCAGGTATAGTCGAACCGTTTCTGTTGGATACTGGTGCAGCAAAAAGTTCTATCATACATGCGAAACTCCCTGGCGCACCTTTGTCTGGCTCAACAAACGTTTCAGTAGGTTTTTCGGGCGCCCCTGTTCATAACCCTGTTTCTGGTCCTTTGTCTATTTCTGTTGGACCCTGTCAATTGAAAGCACCCCTGATTTTGACGACAGGTTGTAACGAAAATCTGCTTGGTTTAGACTTGTTAAAACGCCTATATGCGACATTATACTGTTCTCCAGAAGGAGTACAGCTTACGTTGGGTAAAAGAATAATCTCTCCGATGTACTTGTCGATGGATGCGCTCCCACCAGAGCTGCGTTCACTCCCTGATACTCTTTGGGCGACTGGTCCTAATGATGTAGGTCTATTGGAAATTCCACCCTATGTAGTAACTTTGAAAGCAAATGTCAAACTTCCACGAATTCCACAATACAGAATCTCTAGTGAAGGTGAGCGTGCGCTCCTACTGATAGTGCATGATCTGATTGAGAAAGACGTTATAGAAGAAACTAGAGGTAATGTGTGTAATAGTCCTGTACTGCCTATTTTGAAACGAACTGACCCTACAAAACCTCCAGTATATAGGTTTGTAATTGATCTCAGAGAGGTTAATAAAATTGTGATTCCACAGTTTCCTGTGGTTCCAGACATTACTGCATTGTTAACGTTGATTCCTGCTACAGCAGCATGGTTTTCGGTTGTCGACTTGAAAAATGCCTTTTTCAGCATTCCGATAGCCGAAGAAAGCAGAGATATCTTCGGTTTCTCTCTAGGAGGACGAAGCTTCAGGTTTAAACGCGCTCCACAAGGCTATTGTGAAAGCCCATCCATTTACAGTCAAGCATTAAAAAGCCAGTTAGATTCCTTCGTACTTCCTCCTGGTTCTGCTTTAATACAATATGTTGATGATCTTCTAGTAGCTGCTGATAACAAGGAAACTTGCAAAACAGCTACGATTTCTTTATTGCATCATTTGTCAAATTTGAATCACAAGGTGTCACCTTCAAAAATGCAATACTGCTGCCAAGAAGTGACCTACCTAGGTCATCTCTTGTCAAAGGAGGGAAGGAAGTTGACCCCAGAGAGAATAAAGGCAATTACACAGATGAATGTTCCTAGCACGCAGAGAGAAGTACGTGCCTTTTTAGGTATTACCTCATATTGTAGGCAATGGATCCCAAATTTTTCTCTTTTGGCAAAACCATTGGTAGCCTTGACTGGGAAAGGTGTTCCGAGTCCGGTACCATGGTCTGCTGAATGTCAGCAGAGTTTTTCTGAGTTACGAAATGCACTGTGTTCAGCACCTGTATTGGGTACACCCGACTACAGTAAGCCATTCACGCTCTATGTCCACGAGAGAGAAGGATGTGCATTGAGTGTTTTGACGCAGAAATTTGGTGATAAACAACGCCCTTGTGCGTATTTTTCATCAACGTTAGACCCGGTAGCCAGAGCATTGCCTAGTTGCTTGAGAGCTACAGCCGCAGCTGCAGCCTCCATTCGACAATCTGCTGGTTTAGTAATGAACAACATGCTAGTAGTTATGGTTCCTCATGCTGTAGATACACTCATGAACCGAACCAAGACACAACACCTTACCAGTGCTAGATTATCAGGTTATGAACTGACACTGTTAGCTAGTCACATTCAGATCAAAAGATGCAATGTATTGAATCCAGCAACATTGTTGCCGACTAGCCAAGAGTCGAGTGATTCCGAACCACACGACTGTTGTTTTAAAACTGAGGAAGAAACAAAAGGACGAATTGATCTAAAAGACACTCCGTTATCAGATCCAGATGGAACGTTGTATGTTGACGGGTCTTGCTTCAAATTAGAGAATGGTGATGTGACTGCTGCTTATGCAGTAACGACTTTGAGTACGATTGTGGAGACTGCAAGAGTGAGTCCGAATTCTGCCCAGGCTGCAGAATTGATCGCGCTGACAAGAGCGTGCGTTTTAGCTAAGGGAAAGAGAGTGAATGTGTTCACAGATAGTCAGTACGCGTTCGGCGTGGCCCATAGTTTTGGCCGTTTGTGGAAAGAGAGAGGTTTCATTACGTCCCATGGGACTAAGATTCAACATGGCCAGCTAGTTAATGACTTGTTGGAATCTCTAACCTTGCCGACTGAAGTTGCGATTGTGAAATGCAGTGCTCATAAAGCAATCACGGATGATGTTGGTCGTGGGAATGCTTTTGCCGATGAGACTGCAAAACAGACAGCTAGAAATATGATGAGTAGAATGTATGTTGCAACGTCTGCAAGATGGATTTCTGAGTCTGGAATGTGTGAAGACACAGTGGAAAGCGTGAAAGAAATTCAGAAAGAGGCGACTGAGGAGGAAAAGCTTGCATGGAAAGAGAGCACGGGTAAATTGGACTCGAATGGGTGTTGGATTGACTTGTCGGAACAACAGCGTTGGATGTTGCCTGATGCGTATGTGCTTGCAGTAGTGACGATTGCACATGGAGCAGCGCACATCAGTTCTAAAGGGATTTGTAAGATGTTGGCTCCAGTTTGGAAGAATGATGGGATTAGTAAGTGCGCAGAGAGGGTGGTGAGAAATTGTATGGTGTGCTTGATGCATAATCCTGGCAAGGGAATCCCCACACCTGCAGGTCATTTCGCTCCTCCCTCCTGCCCCTTCGAAGTGATCCAGCTAGACTTCATTCACATGGATCGTTGTAATAATCTGAAATACGTCCTAGTGGTAGTTTGTGCTTTCTCCAGATGGATCGAAGCATACCCGCTAAAGGACAATACTGCCTTATGCACTGCCAAAATTCTTCTTAAAGAATACTTCCCCAGATACGGAATGCCACGGATTGTATGGTCAGATAACGGAAGTGAGTTCGTAGGGAAAGTTATGCAGAGTGTGTGTGCCGGCCTAGGGATTAGACAGAAGTTTCATAGTGCGAATCATCCCCAGTCCGCGGGTTTAGTCGAGGGTTACAATGGCACCCTTAAACTGAAACTTGCTAAGATACAAGCATCCACGGGTTTGTCCTGGCCAGACGCATTGCCTTTGGCTTTGCTATCAACAAGAGCAACTGTACATTCTAGAGTAGGGCTTAGTCCATATGAAATAGTTTTTGGTCGTCCTGCAAATGTTTGGGGGGTACCTAGACCAAAAGAATTCAAACAGCTGGAATACCCAATGTTAATTGATTACCTTTTCGACTTGACTGCTAAATTAAGTCTTATTCACCAACAGGTTTTCGATGCATTGCCAAAGCCACCGGAGAGTCCAGGCCATCAGCTGAAACCGGGTGACCAGGTGGTCATTAGAAATTTTGCAAGAACGAAAAATCTTCAGCCCAGATTCATTGGCCCTTTTCAAGTCCTACTAGCAACGAGAACTGCTATTCGTGTGGCCGGAAGGAAGAACTGGATCCATACGACACATGTCAAACGTGTGCCTCTGCCACTTCCTTACGACAACTGGGTAAAGAAAGGAATCGGTGCCTCTGAAACGGAACAAGTCCCCAGGTTCATACCTTTCAGCGATGCAGAACTGATCACGGATTCACCAAATTCTGACTCTCCTCCTGAAACTGCTCTTTTGAACCCTGAACATTTGCCATCTGCGAACGTGAACATTGCAACGTCAGCTGAAAATAGATTGTTTCTAGATCAGACAGCTCCTGCAAAACTGAGATACAACTTGCGACCTCGCAATATGGACAAATAAAGCAGGAAACTGCCTATTTTCAGATTTGAATTTTCTATACATTGCCTCCAGCCAGGAAGTTTGCTAATACTTTGTATTGTTTCTTTTTGTTTTAAAATTGCCTTGCCGTCTGGGTAGCCGTAGGGTCGTGGCTGTGTGCCTAGTTGAATCTGCGGGGGTCAGACACAAGGTCGATCTTTCTGTTAGTTCTGGGAACTCCCAGGGCTGATAGAGGCATTTTCATCTACGTACACATCATCAGTGGTCGCGAACGGTCGTAGAAGATGGAGCTTCCTGAGCTACAAAGAAAGAATGTAATTTATGTTCGCAGAAATAGACTGTACCGAATACTTCACAGCAAATGCTTTCTAATGCAATGTGCAGTTACGTTTTTAATCGTTTTGATAACGTTGGTGGGTGGAATCATCTTTGGTGTGCATTTGATTTTCATGCCGGTAACTACAGTACCTCCCCTTGATCCTACTACTTCTACGGTTTCTTCTATGCATTCTTTTCACTCATTTCCTGAACACGAACAAGCTCGACGCTCGGAATTTATTAACAATACATTTGTACAGCTCTTGCATCAACACCAACTGGTAGTTAATACTACAGACTGCTGGGTGTGCGGCTTGATACCTCACACTATGGATAAAGGCATTCCCTATCTAGTCTTGCCTTTTAGCTACAATGGATCATTTCAGGCCTTTCAGACCATTTTTTCATATGCCCTTGAGACCTATCCTCCGCGTCCACCACGGTCCACTAAATACAACTCAGCCAACAAAGCTTTAGTCCAGGGAATTATTGACATTATTAAAGACGTCAATAATACTCCATCTTACCCTAGAGATGAATTACGGGTGTATTTGAGTTGGAACTCTACAGAGTATCGCCTTAGTTTGGGAGAAAGCAAGCGTAAAAGCTCCACTTCAGTTTGGGTCGTGCCTCACCGAGGTCAGGTCTGTTTGCAAGGAAATGGGAGAAATCTGAGAGCTCAGCTAGGGAGGAGTGAGTGCGTTGAGACTTACGTATTTCCGTCTAACTCCTCCCCTGCCTTCCTTACTGCTAGGGGTACTTACTTCATCTGTCAGGACAGAGCGTATACATGGCTGCCTGCTGACTTCTCAGGTTCATGTTATATTGCTCGATTGTTACCTCCGACATACACTGCTTCTTCAGATTATCACAAGACCAGAGTAGCAAGAGGTGTCTTCAGCAAGGAAGATACCGCTGGTCAGGAAGCTGGAGACTTCTTCAAAGGTTTCCTTCCGTTTTGGGGGCCTATGGCCAATAGTAGAAATCTACGTCAACTAACACGGGTAGTTGAATCTACTATTACAGAAACTGTTGGTGCCCTTAGTAACTTAACAGCTGAGCTTCAGGCGGATCGTCTCATGACGTTGCAGAACCGAATGGTTCTAGACGTAATACTTGCAGATCGAGGTGGGGTATGCAGAATGATCCAATCGAGCTGCTGTGTCTTTATTCCAAATAATGCTCCAACAGTCTATGAAGCGATCTCTAAGCTACACAAGATTTCCGACTCCATACACGTAGACAAGGGAAACTGGTCCTTCATGGAGTGGTTTTGGACTCTGGTATCAGCGTGGGGATGGAAGGTTCTGATGGTCATTGGTGTCATCCTAGTATTTCTGTTCTCGTGCTGCCTTATTATCCAATGTGGTCCCGCTTTGTGTAGTCTCTGTGCTGCAACCTGTTTCAGAAAACCACCTGCATTAGGAGAAACGGCACGAGACAAGATGATGGTGCAACAACATGTCACTGACCTAATGAGCATAGAATTAGACTCTGACTCTGACATAGACTGAGTAATTGCCTATGTAAGGGCAAAAGGAGGGTCTGAGGTTCCGTGACGATTTTACTCGTGTTTGTAACATTGTCGTAAATACATAATTTTGGTATCAGTGAACCGCAAATGATCCATTTAGTATATCCTGGTGTTTTCGCTATGCTACGAGCAAGAGCACTCCAGTTACAAACACATTTCTGTTCTACCCATGGCATCCATCTTAGAACACGGAAGCCATTTTGTATTCCTTGCCCTCACATAGTCAATGGACGCGCAATGACCTCTTTTCATTTAAGGACACGTAGGCTTTAGCCGGCGATTCACCTTGCGAGGGACACGTGCACCTTAGGCCAGCAACGCTGAGGCAGCATGACTCGGCAAGAACTGCCTCCCCAGCCTGAGGCCAGTCCTGCTATACTGGTTCTTGTGTTCGTTGGCCTGATCATGATTAGGCGGCCGAAGCTGGTAACCGTGCCCATTTACGACCCACAAACATCTCTTATCCTGTCTTTCTATCTTCTGCACCTGGCTCTGCTCCTTTCCTTCTGGGCCTTTATTAGGGGGAGGAAACGAAATTTACGATGAGGCGGTCCGGGTCTTGAATGAGAAATTGACATGGGATTATGATGGAATAGTGGGAACCCCTCATTCGTAATGTTTTGACATCAGATACTGTTGACGATTCCTGTGCAACGCCAAATATTTAATGTTCAAGACACGAATGTTTAGAACTGTGGTAACATGTAAAGAATTTGCCCCGAGCAGAATATTTAGTATTTAAGGAGTAACCCTCTTTGTACAAATTGAACAGGCTCCTAGATACTGCCCATGTGTAGTTTCTGTGACTTCTGTGTCCCTGCAGTAATAAACCTTTGGTCTTTGACGCCACCATCGAGAAGCCCGTGTTTCTGTTTGTTTGTGCACCGAGACAGGTAGAACTCCGGGGTCTTCGGGTGTTATCCCTGACACCTCTGGACAGAACCAAAAAGTCCAGAACTCCAATGTGACCTAACGTTGAGATTCCAAATGCTGATAGGAGGCAGTGAACTACCAACTACCGCAAAGTCATCCCTACAGCCCCTGCGCAAGGGGGCGGGGAGAATAAAACTCCCACACCCACAGGAATGAGGGCCGCATAGGGGATCAACCCGAGACGTGCCACAGACCCCCCGTGACTGATTAATGGCTACAAGATTCTCTCTTGAATAGCACAGCATGATAAATAGCCGAGAGCAAAGTCATGTTTGCATAATTATGTATTCACTTACTTTTAAATTTACCACAGCGTAATTGGACAGTTACGCCACTTGCAGGAGCACCTTCAACTCAAATAAAACTCAATTATCTACCGGAGTAACCAATAAATCAAAAGTTTCTTATTCCAATCCCAAGCTGTGCACCACGCCAATCGTATTCACACCTCCACTGTGCTCACAGGTTTTGAACACTAGTGTCATATTGGATATCGACTAGCATGATGCAGCTCACAGTATAATGTAGCATTAGGGAATTACTAATTTATTGTTGAGACCTTTTGGCATGGGAGTGTCAAGAAGGCATATCCAATGTGTCTCACGTTGTGTCAATAGCTTAGACATGTCCATGTCAGGTTGTGTCTTTACCACCTCTAGGATTGTGAATCTCTTGGCAATTGTGTGTTGATGCGCATTCCAGTGTGCAGCTAATGGTGAACGGAGGGTATTAGTTCTAATCCAGCTTTTAAAATCCTTAATCCTGGTACGTAATGACCTTTCAGTCTTGCCAACATAGTATAATCCAGATGGGCAACTAATCGCAGAGATTACATACTGACGATTACAGTCTGCTGTGAAATTTAGGTAAATGCGTTTCCCTGGCCATGGGTGAGAAATACTCTGGACAATAAGCACGTTGTTTCATATTGGTCTCCTTCTGCTAAACATTCCCATTTACATGATATTGCGATGCTTAAGTTTTATTGCACTCCAGTAGGTAACACTTCTTATTTTGTGTGTACAGAGTATTATTCCTCTTGCGGTAATCTCTGTGAAGCTCACATTACACTTTTTGCTTTTCTGTTTTATGGTTTATGGAGCACACTGCATTACAACATTTGTTCTTCTTTCTTTTATTGCTTTTTTGACGGTTCGGACTATTGTGGAGGATGTTTCCTTTGTATTCCACTCATTATGGTGGTTGTGAAACTTTTTGGGGGGAGCGGCACTACCCTTTACCTTTGTCGTTTTTGCTCTCACCTTCAGTTTTTTCCTTGTTTTACTTTATTGTTCACAGTGCACTATAGAGCTCTGTAGTCTTTTTTCAGTGCCCATTAGTTTCTCTTCGTCACTTCTGTCTATTTAAAATCCAGTGCAGCGTCCTTTCGACAACGCGCCTGTTACAGAGGGTTTCCCTCTCACTAGCCGGTATTGGCTGTTGGAGACAGTGAGTCGTTAGATTCACTTTCCTCATTAAATGCACATTACAATTGTGACTTTGTATCGATTGAATTTTGGTGGATCTGTGCATTGCAGATCAAGCGTCTGTAATGACCTTGAGGAATAATCCACTTTTTGCTGGCTATGCTGTTTCAAGGTATTTGTCGATTATATTTGGGGTCTGGTTTCTTGCAGATCGCAGCATGGCATGTCCAGGTGCACTACATTCGCACTTGTGATTCTATCATACCGCAGACACTAGTCTTTACACTTTTTGTTTTCGCCGCACGTGGATCATCACTCATTCTTTTCTTCACTGTTCATTGTCCAGGATAGGTTGTGTGTAATCTGGCACTTCTTTTTTCTTCTTTGTACTGTTCTTTTGCGTCTTTCACATACGGCTTCAGGTTTGTGTCTATATGACTTTAGGTCTCTCACATGCTACATTGAATTCTGTACAGTTGGCCTCTTTTGTACATGTTTATCTATACAATGTCCAGCCCACATTTGAGCCCTCTTTTTTCACACTTCTTTTATATGTATGTCATATATAAGGGTGGGCGTAGTTCGCGGAGCCGCACTCCGCGGAGCTACGCGAAGACGCACTTGCACTCCGCGACCTACGCGTAGCTCCGCGGACATGCGTAGTTGCTTGCTAGACCCGTTCGCGCGCCGTTTTTCATCTTCGGGAGCGCGGTGCGCGTGTTCGGGGCGCTGCCTGCATGCTCGAGATAGCTAGCGCGCTAAGTTACTCAAGAGGTTTGTTCCGCCCGCTTGCGTTCCCTTATTTCCTGTTCCGGGTCACAAGTAACGTGTTCGCGTTGTGTAAGACATGTTCGGGAACTCATCTTCTCGTTCGCACTACAAAAGTGCGTGATCGCGTCAAATATCGCGCGAACCTACCCAGGCGGTCGCAACGGGCGGAGCCATCTTGGATTTCACACTCTGGCTATGGTTTTGGGCCTACTTTTGCATCTAACTCTCATCTCTTCAATCCTGGTCTTTTCACTCACTTTTTCAAACTTTCTTTTGTTATTACCTATCTCTCTCTGTCCCTAGGTTTATATTTTTCATTTTATTTCTACTTTTACAACTTTTTTGCAACTTTTCTCTTGTTTTATATTACTTCCTTCTTTTACCTTGCTTCTTCCTTCCCCTACCTTTTTCTCTTCAACTTTTCTTCTCCCCTCCACCCAGAACCATGGTGAAGGGTGCCAGCAGCATGGGCGGCTCAAAGGGCAAGGCGGCTGTGCCCAAAAAAACCCGGCTGCCTTGCGGCAGAATGCACCCAGCAGGAGTGACGCCCCACCAACTTTTTGAGGAGGAGGAGGTGGCTGCCCTGGTCTTTTTTATCCAGCGCCACCTCCCCTTGACCTTGGCAGCAGGCGGCAGGCCCGGCTCTGGCTACCGGCGTATTGAAGAGCGTCTCCGGCGGTGGGCGAAGGTGTGCCGGGCAGTCTTCCGCTGCTCCGGTATCCGGCGTACCCACCATCAGCTGTCCCACCGCTGGGCCGACATTTTGGACCGGGAGCAGGACCTGTTGGACCTGCTTGGTGTCGAGGTTGTGGGTCTTGGTGAGTGGCTACCCAAAAAAAAAAAGTGTGTGTGTGTGTGTATATATATATATATATATATATATATATATATATATATATTTATATATATAGTAGTATAAATATTGTTATTGTATCTTTGTAAATATTGGCTGAATAAGTAACGCGATGACTGTTGCTCCTAGTTACATTTCCGATGTATTCCGGTATATCTACTGTAATTGTATGACACTGTTCTTCTTCACTGACTCTTGCGTGTTGTTTCAACTTGGCGCTAGCTGTTGCTGTTTATTGATGTGAGATTTTCTTTATTGTAGAGAACTGAAGTTAGTTAATGCTATTAATAGAGACTTGTCCTTCCTTTGTCCGTCAGTGAAATAGCGGTGGATGGATAATTGTACGTAGTTTGCATATAGTAGCATTTTTTTCACGGCCTTCTCTTCTGCATGAATCCTCCTCTGGCAATGAATGCTAAAGTTACTTTGTTCTTCTTACCTCAGCCAGGGCCGGCTCTAGGCATGTGCAAGCTGTGCAACTGCACAGGGCCACCAAACTTCAGGGGCCACCGCACCAATATATATCCTTAATTTAATAATCTTCTGAGGATGGATACATATTTGCGTGGCGGCCCCTGGCAGGGATTTGTTGCCTCCGGCTCTGTTCCACTTCCAAACACCCTGACTGACTCCCCCTCTTCACTGTCCTCCGTCCTCCGCCCCGACCTCTTCTTCCGGGGCCCCCTACCTACGCTCCCTGCCCAGGAGGACCACCATGAGCCTAGAGCCACCCCTGCCTCAGCCCTCCATAGAACTGATGTAGTTTGTTTAATGAGTGGTAGGCTTTGCAGCAGTAGCATTCAGTCAGTAGCAGAACAAAATATGATGCAACAAACGTACAATTTCGTGTATGCACAAAATTTCTGCATGTCTCCTCCTTGTGATCTATGCATTTTGCTGGCAAAAATGAAAAAGAAATGACTACTCACAGATAATTGATTACCCCATTCTTGAATCTCTTGAATCGGTGGTGTTGTTCAGGTGTTACTGCCTCTGTGTTACTTAGTAATCTGCAATCAGAATGTTTATGGAACATGTGATTTGTTTTCTACAAGTATACAGTCAGTGACTGCTGCAAGGCAGTAGTCATTTGGTAGATCAATGTTTGTTTCTTTTAACACCTTGGGAGCTTCGTAAATAGACCTCCCCAGTGCTGCGCTGTCCATTATCCAGTGCTGAAATGGACGTCCAGCGGTCGCACGCAGCACTGGGGAGGTAGTGCCCGTGACGACCGTTGGCCGACGGCAGCACTTAAGGAATTAATGTATTAGCCGTGGTTTTTGAAATGATGTCTATGTTTCACAGCACCTAATGTTTTTCTCTTTGTTTATTATTTCCTACATGAACCACAGAACCCAGGGGCAAGCAGAAGGCTGGGACCGAGTCGGCGGGTGAACCACCACAGGCACAGAGCTCCTCTACTGAGGATCCTGCTGCTGTCCCCAGTAAGTCCAACAGTGCTTTCTTTTGGAACAATGATATTTCCCTAACTTTGTAACGGAGTTTTTTTTTTCAACCGATTAATTACATTTACTTCCTAAAGAAATTTTGACTCTTTAGTAAAGGTATTAATCTTTTCCATAAATATGTGATAAAAAAACATTTGAATAGCTGTAGGCACAGGGTCCACTCCTGTCTTATGTTTTTTCCTCTGTAATGTCTCTGCTTTGGCAATTGACACCAACCAAGTATGCATCCAGAGATGTTTGTCTAGTATTTTGTAAACGTTAGTATACCACTACTAGTCTTGTGGGTATTCTATCTTCTATGGAGTCATATACATACATATTACATAACTATGTATGCACCAGAAAATTTGATGTTGGTGCTGATAGGCAGGTTGGACCTTACTTACACCTCAGTCACAGAACTCTGAGGAACCCACAATTCACTGAACGACAACCTATATGGGCTCAGTCATTGGTCAATTATTCAATTATCACACTCCTGAACCCCAATACCAAGATGCCCAATGCTTTTATTACACAAACCATTACCTAAGAAACCCCCTTTTGCTCACTCACTCGTGTGAGTCTACAAGACAACAGACACTGAAAATAAACTTCAGAGTCAAAGTGGTACTTCAAAAGCTTTATTTTGTTAGAAGTAAGTAAGTAACATCAATGTTTTTAAGTTGTTCCGTGAAATACGTCGAGGGGCCCACCAGAACAAATCC
The DNA here is from genome assembly GCF_964261635.1 of Lissotriton helveticus. Lineage (NCBI taxonomy): Eukaryota > Metazoa > Chordata > Amphibia > Caudata > Salamandridae > Lissotriton > Lissotriton helveticus. The sequence continues at coordinate 1,790,808,255 of NC_136061.1, forward strand.
AGAGTTTAAAAAGGCAGAATAAAGTAATCAACATTTGTACAGCTACTAGTGCACTATAGGGAAATGTGGGAAATGTCGGAGACCCCTCACCATTGAACGTATACTGGTTACATATGCCTCTTTTTGGTAAGCTCTGGGAATGTCAGCTTCGTAGAAGGAAATCCTCTCATCTGCCGAAAAATAATGACAAAAGTGGTGCACGTTAGACAGTATGAAATACATTTAGGCCAGTTTTATGCAGCCATGCTAAAAAGAAGTTGTAACCTGTAAGCAAACTCTATTCCACAATCCACATAGAAAACTTAAATACGGGCCCTTTTATTTTCCAACCTCTTCAGGTGTATGCATTGAACAATCATGTTGCCTCAAAGGCGTCTTCTCGTACTGCGCAACAAGCTGCGAGGTAGCATGCGCAAAACTGGATACATTGATGTACAAAGGTTACATAGTTCACTTCAAATTTCCAAGGACTAGAGTAGCAGTACAGATGAGATGAGCTTGGGTACCATACCATAACAATGAATGCTAATATATGTAGTGACTCTGCTGTACTATGCAATGTGGACTCCTACTACGTACGTTGTACTTAACTGTTTTGAAGAACTCCATTCTTGGTGAACAAGTACAATGGGGGCTGTGCATCCATCTAAAAAGGTGTACTTATTTTTATAGGCGCAGAACCCGTACCATCCACCAGTGCCGACGGGGGCAGCGGCGCAGCGTCAGCGATCCCGGCGGGGACAGGAGGACCAGAGGCACCTACACCAGCACCAGCAGCAGTGGGGGGGGAGCCAACAGCGGTGGGCGATGGTAAGTTACATTCAATAGTGATCCGCATTACTTGGTGGGAGGGGAAAAGTTCCTCACTGTACTCTACTGGACAATATATGATGTTACCTTTACTTGTCATTACCATGCTTAGCATTACCACTACAGTAATGCAGGTGGCTGATAGCAGTCGGATGCATGGGTTGTTGTTGAAGCATGGAAAGGGGAAAACACAGCTGCCAGCGTGGTTGGGAGACACACCCAATATCGGTGGTTAGTGGATAGTCTCAGCAGCAGCGGTGTTTTGGTCAAACCCAAAGGAGGGGACGACTGGATGCATGGGTCGTTGCTGGTGAAACACAAACCAAATAAGGTTTGTTGCGCGATATAAAGAATGATAGTCTCTACTAGACATGTACTACTAGCTGCCCCTGTTAATTAATGTTAGTTTGAGACTGTTCCCGCCTTCCCGGAATCAGAGTATATAATATAAAACGAGATATGAAAAAGACAGGTGTTCGTTTTAATGTGTGTGACCGTTGAAGTACACCCATGCTACTAGGGCAGGCATAATGCCGTGCCAAAAAGTCCAACAAATTAATTATATAGGCCGTAGAATGTTCAAGATAGATGCAACACAATTTTTTGTACTCAGCTTGCTTGCTAGTGCTACTGTGCCACTATGTGTTGAATCAATGTTGTGTTCTTGATTTGCGGGGATTTTGGATTACAACAATTCCGTTTCTTTCTTTATAGTTACTCCTTCAAAACCAACGAGGAAGGAGTTGGCAGTCCGGGCCCGGCAGCGGAAACTGCAGGCCATCGTAGAGGCCTACCGCCGGCTGGTGGATCAGGCCGAGGAGGAGGAGGAGGAGGCGGCGGCAGCAGCTGCTGCCTCTTCCAATGCCCCGGCCCCCAAGCCTGCAGGACTACGTCGCCGTGGTCAGGCAGCCGCCCGCCGCCGAATTGTTACATAATCGACGGCCCCCCCAGAACATGCGTGCAAATGTAAGTGCTGGGAATTTCAAGCCAAGATTCTCCGCCGGGTAGCGAGGCTGGAGGAGGAGCGGAAGAAGATTGAGGAAGGAATAGAGGAGCGTGTCAAGGTCATGGTGGACAAACACCTGAAAGCCCGCCGGCTTTGAGATGGACCCTGTTGTTTGCCCCTTTTTAAATCCTTTTGTTGGTGGGTGGGATTTGGGTGTTGGGGTTTACATTTAACTTTCAAATTTCGTTGGGGTTAGGGGAGGGTAGGGACAGCTGTGGGGTAAGATTTGATATATATTTTATTTTTCTATCATCTTTCTTTATGTTATGTTAAAATAAAAATGAGACAAAGTTATTTTCAAAAGAAAACATTTGAAGTTCATTTGTGTTTGTTGGGGGGGTGGAGGGGGGACTGTTTCACCAAATAATGTACGTTGTGCAACATCACAACGTTTAATTGGGCATGCAGGTCAGGGGACAGTGCTTTCGAATTAAAAAATATATTGGCCACATCTTTAACATGCAGACAGATAGATGCGGTAAACCCTCACCGAGTTATATTTGTAGTATTAGAAGAACTACCAGTCTGTCTTGCGTTATACCTCACAGCAAACTTATCTTACCTGTGATTGCTGATGATGAAGTGGGCTGCATTTGTTTCCCAAGACAATGGATAAGAATCTGTTGTTCTGAACTTCTGTGATAGTAGTAGTAGACAGACCCTGCCAGTAGCATTTTGAGACAAAAAGAAAGAGGCAGTCATTTTCGTGATAGACAATGTGGGGGTAGTATAAGTATTAAGTACAGTACATTACACGACTGACCCAATACAATTTTGCAACTGCTAAACTGAAACAAAACAATGGTTTTGGGGACTGGAAAGTAAGTGCAAGAGAAGATAAAAAGTTCAACTGTAGTTTGAGTTTGAGTTTGAGTTTTAAAATACTTATAGAGCGCTCATACACCTGCGGTTTCTTGGCGCTTAGAACTAACAAGGTCCAGGGCTAAAAAAGACGGGGAGAGCTGATGGGGATTTAGTCAAAAGACTTAGCGAATAGATGGGTCTTGAGGTGTTTACGAAATTGAGGGTAGTGGGTGATGGCGCGGAGTTCTAAGGGGAGGGAATTCCAGAGTGTAGGGGCAAGGGTGGCAAATTTCGAGCCTCCCCACTTCTTTGTCCGGTAGCGTGGGATGGTGAGGAGGGACTGAGAGGACGAACGAAGTTCCCTGGTGGGTACATAGTGGGTAATCTCTGAGGAGATGAATGCTGGTGCCAGGCCCAATCGGGCCAAAAAGGTAATGGAGGCGAGCTTGAATTGGATCCGGGCTCGCATAGGGAGCCAGTGTAGGGTTTTCAGAAGGGGGGAGGAACGGTGAAATTTGGGAAGATTGAATACCAGGCGGGCCGCCTGGTTCTGTATCTGCTGCAGACGCCGTAAACTGTATGCAGGAATACCTGCATAAAGGGTGTTGCCGTAGTCCAGGCGGGACACCACCATGGCTAAGATGATAAGTTTAAGGGCAGAAAAAGTGAAGAAACGGGACACCCTGCGTATAGTGCGCAGTGAAAGAAAAGAGGAAGATACTACAGAGCTAACCTGGGAGTGGAGAGTGAGTTGGGAATTGAGTTTTATGCCAAGGGTTTTGACAGAGGAAGTGGGTTCGGGAGAGGGACCAAGAGAGGTGGGCCAGAAAAGGGAAGACCAGGGGCTGGATGAACCACCCGTCAACACCAGCTCGGTCTTATCGGGGTTGAGTTTAAGATGGTTGTGGTTCATCCAGTCCCGGATATGGAGCATGACAGTTTGGAAGTTGAGGACAGAAGAAGGAGAAGAGGAGATGTTGAAAACAAGCTGGAGGTCATCCGCAAAATTAAATGCGGCGACCTCCATTTGTTGAAGAGAAAAAATAAGAGGGGCGACGTAAAGATTAAACAGGAGGGGGGAAAGAGAGGAGCCTTGGGGAACCCCGCACTGAACTTTTCGGACGTGCGCTGTGAAATCACCCAGGCGGACGGCCTGGGTGCGGTCACTCAAGAAGGAGGATAGCCAGACCAGAGCAGTCCCCACGATCCCCGCCGCCCTGACACGGGAAAGCAAGATGGAATGATCCACCGTGTCAAAGGCGGCTGAGAGATCGAGGAGCACTAAGACCTGGCGCTGGTTGGTATCCATACCCTCCCTGAGGTTGTCTAAGACCGAGAGGACAACGGACTCCGTAGAGTGTGCGGGGCGAAAACCGGCCTGGCGAGGAGCGAGAGCTCCATGAGTCTCTACAAAGGAGCTCAGAGCGCCGGTGACATGGCGTTCGAGAACATTTGCCAGGAACGGTAGGAGCGAAATGGGGCGGAAGTTGGCAGGGACAGAGGGGTCTGCCCCAGGTTTTTTCAGAATCGGCACAATAACCGCGGACTTCAATGGAGGTGGAACAACACCTTGAGTCAGTGAACTGTTGAGGAGATGAAGGGGGGGGTCTTGACAGGTAACAAAGATGTGGCGAAGAATGTGAGCGGGACAGGGGTCAAGTGGAGAGCCAGATTTAACCAGGGGTATTAGGGAGGACAGGGCTTCTCTAGATATGGGGGGAGGGTAGTGAGTTGTCCTTTGGGGGGGGACATTGGGGGTCTACAAAGGAAGGAGAGGGGGGCGGGATGTTAGCTTTGATAGTCGCAATTTTGTTGATGAAGTAGTTATTGAGGGAATGGCAAAGTTCCTCGGAGGGGGCGGGCTTGAGAGATGTCCTGTCCGAGAATGCCAGGTTATGGACAATCGTAAAGATCTCCTTAGGCTGGTTCTCTGCGGCAAGGATTTTGGAGGAGAAATAGGCGGTTTTGGCCTCCAAGATGTCTTTTTTATACTGGGTAAGGATGTTGGTGTACTCCAGTCTTAGAGTGGGGCAATAATTTCTCCTCCAAGCCCGCTCCGCGCGACGCACAGTAAGTTTGGTGGCTTTAAGCTCTGCGTTAAACCACCGGTTGGCGTCTTTATCCCGCTTAGAGGTAATGCGTTTGAGCGGGGCAACAGAGTCGCTCCCAGCGGAGAGCCATTGGTCTATGGCCTCAACCTGGGAAAGGGTGGAGAGGCCCTGTAGGGAAGGGAGGGAGGTGTTAAGAAGGGAAGAAAAATCTTCCGGAGTGACCCGGCCCCATGCTCGAACCCAGGTGTTTTTGGGGTGAGGGGGCTTAACTGGGGGGTGAATAGGGAGGGAGAACGATATCAGGTGGTGGTCAGACCACGTACAGGGCAAAATAGAGAGGGGGTCCACCGGACAGTTCAGGGACCAGATCTGATCTAGTATGTGACCTTTAATGTGGGTAGGGGAGTGGACATGGGGGGGTAAAGTTAAATGATTGGAGGGTTTCAGAGAATTCCTTTGAGGACGGGCATTCAACTGGGTCGGAAGGCCAGAAATTAAAGTCGCCGAGGAGTAGGATAGAGGAATTGTTGACTGTGATGGTGGCCAGGACTTCCAGGAAGTCTGAAAGAAACTGTAAAGGGGATTGAGGAGGACGGTAAGTGAGAAAACAGGTCAGAGGAGGAGTGATGGAGGTAGTGCGGATGACCAGGTATTCGGAGGTCGCAATGTTAGGCAGGGACAAAGTTTGAAAAGGAAGGTCGGTACGTGCGATGACCGCCACGCCGCCCCCAGCTCTGCCAGAAGGGCGGTCAGCCCGAAGGGCATAGTAAGAGGCCGGTAGGGAGGCTAGTAGGGCGGGGAGGGAGTCTTCGCCAAACCAGGAGATCTGGAGCATGAAGATCCAGCAAGACCGATAGTTCGTGCGCGTGAGCGACTGCTGACCGAGTGTTAAGATAGAAGGCAGTGAGGGTTTTTGGGTTGGTAGGAGGGGTAATGCTACAGGATGAGAGACAGAGGCCAACCGTAGGGGGGGGAATAGGAAGGAAAGCAGCAGGGGAGAGACCCAGAGAGGCAATGCGAGAACAAATGGAGGCTGATATGGGCCAGGGTCCCTGGAGGCTGCGTAGCTGGTCCGGGGTGTAGGTGGTAGGTGGGGCAGAGTGGCATGCCCCTAGCCCCGGACAGTCGCGGACGAGCGCAGACGAGCTTGCCTTAAGCGCGCCTTCGGCGCGCAATCGTCGCGCCCGCTGCGCTCGTCCGCTGCGCTTCCTGCCAAGACACATAATTTATTTCAATTAGTGGGGGCGTAGGAGGGGGCGTGGCCAACCGAGGGGGCGTGTCTGGTGGCGCGCCTCGCCCTCGGGAAAGGAGAACAGGGTGAAAGTAGTCGTTGCAGCGTGAGCCCGCTGTTCAAAGAGATGTTAGGTCAGTTTCAAGAGCGCAATATTACACAGAGTTAAAATGCACAATATCACACAATTTGTTTAAAAAGCTAAAATTCCGCGCTCCCGGCTTATCGCCTCAGGAGTCCTTCATTAGTGTCGCGCCATAGGATCTGCGCGCACTAAATAAGCATCTGGTGAGGGGGCGTGGCCAACCGAGGGGGCGTGTCTGGTGGCGCGCCTCGCCCTCGGGAAAGGAGAACAGGGTGAAAGTAGTCGTTGCAGCGTGAGCCCGCTGTTCAAAGAGATGTTAGGTCAGTTTCAAGAGCGCAATATTACACAGAGTTAAAATGCACAATATCACACAATTTGTTTAAAAAGCTAAAATTCCGCGCTCCCGGCTTATCGCCTCAGGAGTCCTTCATTAGTGTCGCGCCATAGGATCTGCGCGCACTAAATAAGCATCTGGTGAGGGGGCGTGGCCAACCGAGGGGGCGTGTCTGGTGGCGCGCCTCGCCCTCGGGAAAGGAGAACAGGGTGAAAGTAGTCGTTGCAGCGTGAGCCCGCTGTTCAAAGAGATGTTAGGTCAGTTTCAAGAGCGCAATATTACACAGAGTTAAAATGCACAATATCACACAATTTGTTTAAAAAGCTAAAATTCCGCGCTCCCGGCTTATCGCCTCAGGAGTTCTTCATTAGTGTCGCGCCATAGGATCTGCGCGCACTAAATAAGCATCTGGTGAGGGGGCGTGGCCAACCGAGGGGGCGTGTCTGGTGGCGCGCCTCGCCCTCGGGAAAGGAGAACAGGGTGAAAGTAGTCGTTGCAGCGTGAGCCCGCTGTTCAAAGAGATGTTAGGTCAGTTTCAAGAGCGCAATATTACACAGAGTTAAAATGCACAATATCACACAATTTGTTTAAAAAGCTAAAATTCCGCGCTCCCGGCTTATCGCCTCAGGAGTCCTTCATTAGTGTAGTACTCACGTCAACGTCAAACTTTTCTAAATCATAATGCTGTAAACTTATACACAAACAATGACACCAATTCATTACGTATTCGTTGTCTGATGGTAATGGTAAATTAATTGGCATTATACACAGAGCTTGAGTTGGAAAGCAGAAGAAGATCCCGGCCATGCCTTGTTGAAATGACACTATTGTTGCTTTCACCACATCTGCCCCAGCAAGCGCGTGATCAAATTGTTGGTGTATATTTAATGTAACAAACATCGCACCTCAATGAAACCACGCAGCCCGGGGGAAGAGGGTTAGGGTTTGTTGAATGGATGGGTACGGGGGTTTTCGGAAAGGTTTGAGAAATAAAAACAGTACGCATGTAGACAACAAAAGCAAAACAATGAAGACGATGATTTATGATGTTGAATTTGATCCACTAGCCAATGAATGTAAGGAATAAACGTAGAAACAGGATACGCTGAATATCATTCTTTGTTTCCCGCCATCCAATTGCTTGATGATGATGATTAGTGGTAATGGTGAGTAGACGCTCATAGTATAATAGCAGTGGGTGAAAAACGTCCAGCCTGTGTGGATTGAAAAAGAAAAGGCAAATACAAAAGAATGTGAATGACCTAAACAAAGTGTATTTGAAATACAGTGAAGATCAAAAAAATAATACAAGCGGAGTAGTCGTAAAGAGAGGACTTTCAGACTGAGGCGGCTTCGATACAATATGTTATGTATAAGTCTACTAGTTGCACATCATTATTAATCTAGAAGTACAAGAAAAGATAGCAGCCAGCACAGAACAGACCCACGACACAGGGTCGCCAGTAACACAAACTGCATTTACCTAACAATTTGACTGAGCCAGAGAAAGGGGCATAAAAATTTAAAAAGCAACCTAGCGTTTTCAAAATTAATCAACAAAATCAATGCGTCATTCTCAGTCACCAATCATACCACTATTGTACTGTACCACTGCACAGTGCACACACATGAAGTAGCCTGGGTCTACTGTGCTGTGCCTCTTATTTGTATTTACCTTGTATTCCACTCCAAGAAACATCGTACATCAATCAGCGCAGATCCAACTGCCTGACAGCGTGCAATGATATGTGTGGTGTCACCATCATTATCAGGTCTGGCACGTCTAGTCCAACAGCACCAGCAACTCAGTCTACTCTGTAGTGAGTGACTACGAATGATAAATTAAGTCCTGACTGCACCTGTAGTAGTAGGATCACAAGTGCGTAAATAATTTATATTATTAAATAACATGGAAAAATTGCCCATCACGTGAGTCTGAAGTTGAACTTACTAGTATACTTCTATTCCATGCACATTTGCTCAGAGTCAGCTAAACATCCTATGCAATGCATTGCATCATTCATTTAATATACCTGTCTTGCTCTTGTCTTTCACTATCAGATGATTGATCACAGATGCTGCCGAGCCTTTTAAAAATAATGACGAGTCACAACAAGTTGACTTCAGTTGTGGATGCCTGCTCAAGTATTGACACTGAAGAGTCGTCTATGAATGCCTGCAGACAGAGGTGGTAGCCTTAAGAGTAAGACAGTGATGAGTTGCAGATTTCAAATGATATAGAGGATGGCTGTAGTCACGACTGTACGGTTCACTTGTTATGGAGGGACTGTTAGAGGCTACATATTGCACTATACTCCATCTATACAACATCCAATGTATGGCTGGCAAGATGGAATTGTATTGACTTGAGTGAGAGGCAAGAAGATGGAGCAAGACTGTGAGGAGTGCTGCAGTCAACAAATGCACAGGCGTGCAACTACAGTAGGTAAATAAAAAGATACAGTGAAAATAAATGCACAGGCGTGCAACTCCAGTAGGTACATAAAAGGAATCAGTGGTGGGGATGGATTTGGTTGTGGTTTTGCAGTTTAGCACCAGAAAGCCATTGTTAATAAGAAAATAACACAAATAAAGGAAGGGAGAAAGTAACAATTTAAATGCCTAGTTGTCAGGGAAGAGGAGCTCGTCCTCAAACTGTGCGTTCGGACAGAAGTAGGTCATGTAACCCAGTAGTGAGGAGGTCTTCGGACTCGCTTTCTTCATCCTGCTCTGATTCACGTACTTTATAGTCTGGTGGTATGAAGCGTTGATTCATTTTTATCATTGTCAGCCTCTCCACGCTTTTGGGGGAGAGACTAGTCCTTTTCGATGTCACAATGGCACCAGCAGCACTGAAAACCCGCTCAGAAGAGACACTGGCTACAGGACAAGCCAGATACTTTATCGCCAGCCTGCTCAGCACTGGCCACTGTCTCCTTCTTTCATACCAATAGACCAATGGGCTTTGCTCCATGAACACCTCTGTTGTGTCATCCAGATAGGCCTGAACCATCCGCTCAGTGTTCATTGGGGCTCGGCTTTGCTGGTCCTCTTTCCCCTTTGCAACAGCAACGGACTTACCCATCCCTTTCTGTAGAAAAAAAGCAGTTATGCTTTTGGTTGGGTCTGCTGAATCAGATCGTGTAGGTGCTGCTTTTGGTACTGTTGGTGCCTGCTGGAAAGCAGACGCACTGCTCTCATGCTGTGAAGAACTTGCGTCAGGAGTACTTGGACTGGCCTGGGCTGGCACTGGCAGGCCTTTAAGTAACAGCCGTTCAGTTTCTAAATCATTAGCTTCCGCAGCTATGGAAGTTTTGTACTTGGCAACATCCTCATCTGAAAAAGGAATTCCTGCTTTACTGCTGACAAATAATTTGTACCGTGGATCCAACATTGTTGCAGTTATGTAATGTTCACCTGACACAATCATTTCAAGCCTTGCGTTTACAGATAAGCGGTTGGCTAAGCCCTTGGCCAGGGTATATGCATCAACTTTTTGTTCGTCACCTTCGTATGTTTGACAGACCTCCTTCACCTGTTGCTCAAGCATGTACAACAATGGGATGGTTTGGCCCATAGTACAGTCCTCCCTGCTAACTGCACGTGTGAAGACCTCAAAGGGTAGTAGCATTTCTGTGATGCATTTAATGAGGTCCCACTGCCACATCTCAATGGTCAGGGCTTTAAGATTAACAGTAGGATCCCCTAATCTTCTTGACATGACATAAGCATTCAGTGGTATGTACTGCTCAAAGAGACGCTCAAGCATGAAATAAGTTGAGTTCCAACGTGTTGGGACCTCCTGGATCAGTGCTTTGACTGGCAAATTATGCTCACGCTGAATGACCCGTAGCAGCTTCCGTCCTTTAAAAGAATGGTTAAAGTGCGTGCATATTCTTCTGCAGATGATCAGTATGTTGCTGACTTTGGCTTCAGTTTTCAGAAAGTCTTGCACGACTAAGTTAATGCAGTGTGCCAAACAGGGTACCCTGAAATAATGTCCTTCCCTCATTGCCTTCACTACATTACTGCCATTGTCGGTGGCAACAAAACCAATCTTAAGGCCTCTTGGTTTCAGCCATTCAAAGACCTTGGTGTTAAAATCAGACAAAATGTTTTCAGCAGTATGACTTTTCTCCATACCAAACATGGCTATAGTTGCATGTCTGCGCGTATCATTAAAAATCCCAGCAACGTCAAGGAGGCCTGAAGTTAACTGGTCTTTAACACCTGCAAAAGAGATCCAGTGTGCGGTGATGCACATGAAATCTGTAGCATCGCAACTGCACCACATGTCTGTTGTCAGGTGGATACAATGGACAACACTCTGTTGTAAGGCTTTCCCAATCAATTCCAGCACGTCGTGGTGTAGTGCTGGAACAGCAACTCGGGCAAAATAGTAGCGACTGGGAACGTTCCATTTTGGGCAGAGGGTTGCCACTAATTCCAGAAATCCAACAGCCTCAACAAATGAAAATGGGAGAAGGTCCAGTGCCAACATTTTCGCAAGTTTCGCATTGTACAAACGTGCTATTGGGTGGTTCCGCTCGTACTTTCCCTCCTGCCTAAACATGCTAGGAATGGTACGCTGCTTTGTATTTCTTTCAGTTATGCTAGACGGACCACCTTGCATCGCAGACTTTGCACTCCTTGGTGTCTCCAGCTGACTCTGGTGCCACTGAGAAGTTGCTGATGCGGAGGATGTGGACTTTACCACTCCAGTGCTGGCAACAGGGCTCATTTGTGTACCACTCCTAGATAGAAGGTCATCGTCTCCCTCTTCTTCTACCTCCTGGTCAACCATGAGTGGACCTTGTAGCACTGTATCCCCAACAACACCAGTGCTCACATTTTTTAAGCTTGCAAGGTGGTTCTCCCACCTGATTAAGTGTGTTTTTTTCAAATGGGTCGTTTGGCCTCCAGTACCATAGTTTGTACCAATCTTACCACGACTAACATTGACATGAAAAATGGTGCATACAGCAATGTTCTCCTGAACTGGGTGAACCGTAAAGAAGTCCAACACTGGGGAGGTAAACTTTTGTCTCCTGCCATAGGAAGAGGAGGACCCACTCCCAATGCCGGATGGACTGGAGGATTGTTGAATTTGACTATGTGACAGCTCAGTCCTAGTACTGCCACTACCTCCTTCTGTTGAAGTGGCGCTTCTGCTGGATGTCGGATGCTGCCGGGCCTTCGCTGATGAAAAAATGGGAGCTGGTGTTACTTTGGGTGTTGAGTGTGTAGGAGTTATGCGTGCTACCTGCTCATCACTAATCGCAGCATTTCTGGATAGGGTGAAAATGTTGGTCTCTGCATCCTCTGCACCAGGAATAACGCTCGTGATGATGACAGTGTCAGACCCGTCTTTATCACCAGCAGTATCCTGCTCACCTACATCGGCCTCCATAAGTTCAAGCCTTGCTGGAAACTTCCTTTTTCCTAGCCTGGTCTTCTTGGGATGTCTCTCATTTGAATGCTCAGATAGTTGTGGCTGCCAATCCGTATCAAGGTCATCGGAAGGGATGCTTGGCGAAGAACTCGATGCACTAACCCTCCTTTCCCTTGGTGAATTCAAAGACAATAGATCACCTCCAGAAGTGGCTTCCTCTTCTTCTTGCTCGGAATGAGGCTCTACTTCCTGAACTGCCCCGACTTTGGGAGGAACAACTACTACTATTGCGTGCGGAGATGGTGGTTGTTGTTCTTGAGGAAGTACTATTGCGGGCTGTGGTTCTTCAACAACTACTATTGTGGGATTTGGTTGTTGTTGTTGAACAACTCCAATTGCGGGCGGTGGTTGTGGTTGTTCAACAACTGTTGCGGGCGGTGGTTGTGGTTGTTCAACAACTGTTGCGGGAAGTGGTTGTGGGTGAACAACTCCTATTGCGGGCGGTGGTTGTGGTTGTTGAACATCTACTGCTGGCGGTGGTTGTTGAGCACTTCCATCTTGCGTGGATTGTATACTACTTTGAGACAGCGATAAGTTTAGTTCAGGCTCAGTATCACTGCTTGCAAAGATTAGGCTGGCTACCTCTTCGCCCCTCATCATGTGCTTGGCCCTGGGTTGGTGGCTTGCCCCCACTAATGCGGATGTGCTGGTCCCAGCTTGCACCCCAGACACCGCTGCTGCAGGCGTACCTTTTGGGGTCCCAAAAAAGGTTTTGGGGTCCATACCAGACTTAAGTGACACTTCCTTCTTCTGTTCCTTCTTCTCAGCAACTTTCTTGGTGGTGGAGGACCTGGTCGCTTTCTTAGGGCCCATCTTCTTCTGATGGCAGCTCACAGCAGCACAAATTTCAGAGATGTCTGGTCAGATTAGTCACACACCACACGTGGCGTACAACTGAAGGACGTCCGTCTGGCAGTAGAACGGGCGATGGATGAAAAAACAACCAGGACCTCCGCAGTCTTTTTTGGTGCACCTACAAGCAAAGAAGGCAGAACAACATCAGTCAAACAAGCAGTAAGGCAACATGAACAATTGAAAGACACACAGGCCAATGTATAAAAGACAAAACAGAAGACTAATACTACCAGTCCAGCACCACAGCTCCAAGCCACATGAAGTCCAGAAAGAACCAATAAAGTCAAGCAGGCCTATACCAATATGGACAGAAAAAGGAGGATGCCTGCTGCACATGACAGGTTAATGCAAGGAATAAAATTACCCCATGGCTAAGACAGAGGTTGTAAACCTACACCGCAAAAACACATACAAAACCCCTGCTTAGACAGCACATTTTGGAATGCAATGCCATACACACATGCCCTAATGATGTTAATTGCATACACCGAATTAAAACAGCTACATAAAGGCAGCACCCCCGCTAAATACTACCTCTGGGACTCTGGCCTACTGTCAGATCAGACCAAAAGCTGGGAGACCAATGATAAATGCACAAAGGAAGTACCTACAAATGGCCGCCACCACATTGCCTAGCTACCCCCAGCAACATGAAAAGAAAGAGAAAAAAGAAGACAGAAAATAAATGCCTATGGGAAAGGGACAATGCTTTGTTTTGCTTCACAAAGTAGCCGCACCGCTGCCCACGTGGTCAGCCCACCCACAAACAAGAAGACAGACACAGGAATTGTTCCAGGCTCCAAAAACTACAAGCAAATGACAACTTCAGTTTTTTTGGGTGCACAAGAAACACATGCAACATTTTCGAGAAACTTTTATGCAACTCGGGACATATTGTTCGCGAGAATGCAAAATCGGCGTGTTCGGCAGCGCGAATGGAATAAAACGTCGTTTTCGCGTTCCCGAGCAAGTACATTGAGCGCGCGAACAAGACAAAAAATGTAATGTCGCGTGTCAAGAGTTGATTAACTTTAATGCACCTATGGCTATGAGTAGTAGTAACTCTGCCCTACTGCCAGAATAGTCAAAAACCTTGGATGCCTATGGCAAAAGCACAAAGGAAGGACACACAAAATGGCCGCCACCATAGGGCCTGGCCACCAACAACAACATGGAAAATTCACAAAGGATGTATACACAAAATGGCCTCCACCACATGGCCTGGCCACCAACAACAACATGGCAAAATCACAAAGGAAGCATACACAAAATGGCCGCCACCATAGGGCCTGGCCACCAACAACAAAATTGAAAATTTTAATGTATACACAAAATGGCCTCCACCACATGGCCTGGCCACCAACAACAACATGGCAAAATCACAAAGGAAGCATACACAAAATGGCCGCCACCACATGGCCTGGCCACCAACAACAACACGAAAAGAAAGAGAAGACAGACAATAATGCCTATGGCAAAGGGACAATGCTTTGCTTCACAAAATGGACACACCACCACCGCCCAAATTGGTCACCCCACCCATAAACAAGAAATCATTACATAGAGGACAGAAAATGGAAGTGGTCCATGCTCCAAAAAGAGAAAACTACAACCAAATGACAACATAAATGAGGACTTTTTATAGCACAAGAAACACATGAAACATTTTCGGCGTGTTCGGCAGCGCGAATGGAAGAGAACGCCGTTTTCGCGTTCCCGAGCAAGTACATTGAGTGCACGAACAAGACAAAAAATGTAAGGTCACGTTCTCACACTGTGCGAAGTTACCAAAACTACCCAAGCTGTATTCCTAGGGTTACCTAATGTCAGAAATTGACAGAGTATTTAAACACACCCAAAACCTAAAATACCCCACACATAAAATTAAGATTTTCTACATCAATCCAAGCCATCGATGATTTTCAAATTAAGGGTACACCACAAAAACAGTTGATTAACTTTCATGACCCTATGAGTAGTACCTCTGGCCTACTGGCAGAGTAGGCCACAAGGTTGGAGGCCTATGGCAAGAGCAAAGTGGCTGGAAACATAAAATGGCCGCCAACACATGGCCAGGCCAACCACAGAAAGTTAATACAATGAACTCAAGCATGCCTACACACTAACTACATGGAGTATTAGGCTCAGCTATTGGGTTAAAAAATAAAAACATTTCAAATTCCACAAACAGAAATTCCACAACAGACATTGCTATTGCATAATGAACATAATCCAATGCCATCCATGATGTTTGTTTACAAACTGGAATAAAAATTTAAACACAGACTACATAAACATGATTGGACCCATGGGTACCTCTCTATGTAGCCTGGATGAAATAAAAAAAAAATACAAGTTGGGACCTCATAAAAGTACAGGCCTCCATCAATAATTTAATTCCAGGATTGAATACTGTAGTTAAAAAAACTCAAATCAAACAAACACAAGTCTACATCATACTCACTCATACATTACACAAACTTACTTGAAAAAGAGAATTCCAAATCCAAAAGTCCTCAATAAATCCAAGAAAAATCAGTAATGCAGCCAACACACACAGAAAGTGATCCTTCCAGCTCAAAATCCAAAGGAAAGTGAGCACCACATGGACAAAGCACTGGGAGGAGCCTGGTGGACAGGAACAGGAAGTTGTAAACTCAAGGGCCCTTCCTCCTTCCTCCTTACTCTTCAAAACAAGAGTAGAAACAAAAAGAGGGCTCCTTCCCCCAAAAAAATACAGCCAAAGGTACAACTTTAAGTTTTTTTAAAATTTTTTTGCTAACCAAAATGGTAATTTATTATGGTTTTAACATGCTCGCGAGTTATTCTGTGCAAGAATGCAGTTTCTGCGTGTTCGGCAACTCGATCTTACCAACAAGCATCCTCGCGCATCCTTATGACGCTATCGCGCATCCAAATAACGTTATCGCGTTCGCACAGTCGCACAGGATTGTGCGAGAGTGTTTCCAAACATGGTGGCACACGCGACCAGGAAAAAGCGAACGTAGAACCAAGGTAAGCCATTGCCGCGCACGCGATAATGTTATTCAGCGCGCGAGAACTACGCTACGCACCGGATCGCGGAGTAATCGACAGCTTCGCGTTCTCCGTAGAACGCGGAGGTGCCGAAACTCCGCAAGCTCCGCGAACGGAGCGTAGTTCTTTGCCCAGGGTTAGTCATATATACAATTGATTTTGGTATTTGTGTTTGTACATTCCCCAGTACCATTTAATTCCCGTAAATGGCAGTGAAGATCGGGGCATCAGGCTAGACTCCGATTTAAATGCTAGTCCGAGAATCCAGAGGCAATGAAAATCCCCTTCACAAAAAGAGATCCTATATTCCAGGTCCACATAGCGTTACTACTACAAGGCTCCGAGGGGAAGGAAAATAATAATGCCAGAATGCCAAAAACCAAACTGAAAATGGCCGCCATACGCAAGACAAGTGAGCATGAGGACTATGCTCTTCTATCCCTGTTGTTATACCTCATTTACATTTACTTGGGGAAAGTACTTTAATACCTTGACTTTTTCTTTTCCATTCCTAGATATTTCAATTGACTGAAGTATATTATACTTGGTCACTGCATTCGCTCTTTGGAATCATTCCAACAACTATACGGATTTATTGCGGTGGGTACATTGTACAAGCTGATCAAACACATATTGGGAATAAGGTTCTTAAAGCTCCCCTCACCCTTAACTCTAACGTTCTGCACTCTTTGATATTCTATTCCTTCACACAACTTTTGGTCCGTTCTTTCCCTCTCTCCAGATACATGTATACATCACTTCTATTTTACTCCTTAGGACTATAACCTATTTAACCCACAGGTTTTGTCTTATCTTGTTTATACCAGGCAGGCTTTACCCTGCACAGGCAGAATTTTATTTTAAATTATGAATGTCTGATTGCATCTGCTTCGGCTGTGTTTTGATAATCCTGATCGTGTTTTAAACATTAGCAAAATAAAGTAGATACTTGAAGAGTACACATGGACACGAATTTAAAGAACTATTTTCATTACGTGTCTGAGTTCATTTGTGGTGCACCTGTGCTTTTTGTTTAAACTAACCCTGGGCGTAGTGGGGCGTAGTGGGGCTCCGCGGAGCTACGCGGAGAGGGCGAGAAGCTACGCCCACTCCCGCACTCCGCGTAGCCCCACTACGCACCTCCCTCCCGCTCTCCCCTACATACTTTATTTAAGCAATTACATGGATTAAAACAACTTTAAAGCACTTACCTTGTCCGGGGCTCGTCCGGGTCTTCATCTTTGAATAGCGTCCTTTTCCTGGATACCAATGCGCATGCGCGGGCGGCCGCGCATGCGCATTTCTCCCGAGAAATGCGCATGCGCGGCCGCCCGCGCATGCGCATTGGTATCCAGGAAAAGGACGCTATTCAAAGATGAAGACCCGGACGAGCCCCGGACAAGGTAAGTGCTTTAAAGTTGTTTTAATCCGTGTAATTGCTTAAATAAAGTATCTAGTGGAGGGCGGGAGGGAGGCGGGTGGCGGCCGACTCGGCTACGCTCACGGAGTGGGCGTAGTGTTGCCGGCTACGCTGTCTACGCAAAATGCGTAGAAGGCAACACTACGCCTACTCCGTGGGCGTAGCCGATTCGGACGCCCACCCTTAGTTTAAACTGTGAAATTGTTTAAACATTGGGACAGTGGGTGTTCTTGCGGTGTGCACACGGTATGCTGGGTAGGAATGTATGACATAATATCGACCACAAAAATATCGCAATACAAAAATATCGCAACAAAAATATCGAGGACAATAATATCGGGATCCTATCTTCATAAAGGTAAGTACAAAAATATCGAAAAAATAATATCGTAGTACAAAAATATCGAAATTAAAAATATTGTTTTTTTAAATGTATTAATAATGTAAAAATAATGTTAAAATACATATAATTTAACAAATATTAATAAAAACATTAAAACATAATTAAAAAATTAAAAGTAATACATATACATTTAAAATAAATTAAAAATTTAATAATTTCATGTAATTTTTTTTTTATTTCATTTAATTGATTTAAAATAAATTTAAATTTATTTTATTTTTACCCTTTACGCCTGTACCCCAAAAACCCAAAACTGACCCTGAACCCTAAAAATACCCCTGTACCCCAAAAACCCAAAACTGACCCTGAACCCTAAAAATTCCCCTTTACCCAAAAACTGAAAACTGACCCTGAACCCTAAAAATAACCCTTTACCCAAGAACTGAAAACTGACTCTGAACCCTAAAAATACCCCTGTACCCCAAAAACCCAAAACTGACCCTGAACCCTAAAAATACCCCTTTACCCAAAAACTGAAAACTGACCCTGAACCCTAAAAATACCCCTTTACCCAAAAACTGAAAACTGACCCTGAACCCTAAAAATACCCCTTTACCCAAAAACTGAA
Source organism: Lissotriton helveticus (assembly GCF_964261635.1). NCBI lineage: Eukaryota > Metazoa > Chordata > Amphibia > Caudata > Salamandridae > Lissotriton > Lissotriton helveticus. Next base: position 1,790,826,310 of record NC_136061.1, read on the forward strand.
AACTGACCCTGAACCCTAAAAATACCCCTTTACCAAGAACTGAAAACTGACCCTGAACCCCAAAAATACCCCTTTACCCAAGAACTGAAAACTGACCCTGAACCCTAAAAATACTCCTTTACCCAAAATTAATTAACATTATTTAATTACCAATTAATTATTAATTAACAATAACAATAAAGTAAATATATTAGCACATTAGCTATAATTTTTTTAATTTACTAATTAATATTAATTTTTCCCAAATAATTAATTAACAATAAAAAAATATTAAAAAATTAATCTAATTAATGTAATTAACTAATTAATAATAATTAATTACCAATTAATTATTAATTAAAAATATGTACAAAATTATATTAATTAATTAACTAATTATTATTAATTAATTATCAATTAATTATTAAATAAAAATATGTACAAATGTATATTAATTAATTAACTAATTAATATTAATTAATTACCAAATAATTATTATTTAAAAATAGTTACAAACATATATTAATTAATTAACTAATTAATATTAATTAATTACCAATTAATTATTAATTAAAAATATTTACAAACATATATTAATTAATTAATTATTATTAAATTACTTCCCACCCTATTCCCCTATAAATCCACAACCCGCTCTAATACTAAAACGCAAAATGTTAACAAAATTACTAATTTTCAAACATACATTTCTAAACATATTTAGCAAACATATAAACAACAAAATAAAATACATAACACTAAACAACAAAATTTCGATATTACTAACATACATACCTTAATCTCGATATTCTGTCTGTCGATATTATGTCACATCGATATTCTATACCATCGATATTAAAACATCGATATTATTGTATATCGATATTTTAATTTCGATATTTTGTCTGACTACCGCTGGGTAGATCCAGAATCTACACATAATAGATAGGGATAGCAAATCAGGTGCTGTGGCCTATAGAGTTCCACTGTCTAGCTTCTTTCCTTGTCCACTAATGCTAATTAGCCCATTGGAGGTTCGCCCAAGTAAAAGGCAATTTTCTAATAGTTACTTTTCCATTAAATTGGATTTTTGATAAATATTCAAAATAACATTTCTAGGATTCAACTTCACCCTTGCCATTAAAAAATAGCTTTTATGGGCTAGTCACTGGAGGATCATGCCAACCTCATTTTCCTACATGTTCTGATTTTAAACATCGAGCACCCTATCTTGTATGCAACAAGGTGTAATTAGGGATGACTTAAACATATTTGAAAGCAGGCTTTCCCATCTTCTGAAAGGGTTAATTTGGAATGATTTGACTACAGGATTTTGGTCTGCTGCATTCAGGCTACACATGGAAGACCTGAAGCCATGTTTTACAGGTTCACTCTGTGGATGGCACAATAGGTGCTACAGTCCATAGACGATATTTAATTTCAGGGCCCTCATGCCCTTTCCACAGAGTTTTGTAGGAACATGTAGGCAAGTTAAATATGTCAATCAAGGATAAGCCATATTAACTATGTCCAATGGGGGAGCACAGGCATTTTATTCCTGTGTAGCAGAAACAAAAGTGCAAACAGCGTTCCAAGTTCAGACAAAATAGAACACGGAAAAGGCAAAAATCTGGGGTGGCCATGCAGGAAAACAGATTTTTATTAGACCCAAAATATCATTAAAAAAAATAAATGACACAAATAATAAAACATATATTTAAAAGTCTTGCAAAACAACCAAAAACTCAAAATATGTTCAAATAATTAATAGAACCTATCAAATTTAAAATGTTAGACATGCACAGACATTTACATATATGATAATGAATTACTTATCTAATTAGAATGTAATGAATAAATTAATAATAATAAAATTTATTTTAAACACTTTTCATTCTATTCCTCTATAAACCCACCAATCCACTGACTCACTAACAAATAAAAACAACATTTTAATAAAAAATATAATTCCTTAAATGCAATACCAAACTGAAAAAAGAACGTTATTAAAATATTACAAAAAAAATCATAGCCTTATAGCATTACTATAATATTAACTTACAACAGTAAAACAAATAAAAGATAACAAATTTGCAACCTGTCTTATATACACAGATATAACATTAAACAATATTATTTACTTTGATAATTTTAACAGCATTAAAAAAAATAATATTCTTGACTGCAATATTATGTCCCATGATATTATTTTATTCACAATATATTTTAATGATGTATCTGCACCATAATAAGTTTACATCCATATTAAGGGGGAACACCCTTTGAACATCTATTATTAACTATCATATAAATAGATAACAGCAATGCTATTGTGAATGGTTGTACGGCTTTACAATGAGTGCTTTTACACCGCGTGCCGTTACAACGCGTTTTTTTACCACGACTTGCGTTGGAGGGGGTGCGGACTTAGGAATTTTTTAATTTACTATTCCAACACCAGCCTACGTACAGTAGGGAAGGTGTTGGATAGTAAATTAAAAAATTCCTTGTCCTGCAGCGCCCTCCAGCGCAAGTCGTGGTAACGTCTTGCGTTGAAAAAACCGCGTTGTAACGGCACGCGGTGTAACAGCCGCGTCGTAAAGGCTGTTCCCCATTGTGAATAACTAGTATTGCAAATGGTTAGACTCTGAAACACTAAAGTTGTGAAAGAGTCTGATTTTTTTTTTTTGCACTGACTAACACCCACACCAGGGGCGCAGCACCCATTGTGCTCATGGGGCTTCAGCCCCCCCCCCACTGTGTGTGTCAGCCTGGGCTGAGACAGCTTTGCGGGCTGTTGATCGTCTAATTGCAGCCGCACCTGAGTACTTCACAGGTCTTTTAAAGACCATTTACTTGTTATTTTTTAGTTTAGAAAGCTTTATCGAATAGAAATAAGCAATGTAAAACATCATTACAGAAGAAAATGATACTAAAGAAGATAAAACAGCATATAAGATAAAAACGATATAAATTCGAACCCAAAGGGGTAAATAAACTGTACCAAGGAACATAGCTTTTAAGAGTATTTTGTCATAGGGGAGGGGGAGAGGGGGAAGGAAAAAGAAAGAAAGGGGGGCAACCTAGAGAACAAAATCAATACCTATAATCACCATACATAAATAAGAAAGAAGGGAATAATAAACCATTCAGGAAACATGTCTGGAGAGAAAATCAGTGAAAGGTAACCATAGCAAACCTTTTTTGATTATTAAGGGTACTTTAGTGGCGAAAGCACGTTCAAGTCTGTGGTGATGACACAATAAATTCCACCAAGCATTATATGAAATCTTAGAGGTGTCTTTCCAATTGGTTGTAATTATCAGAAGCGAAATTGCTATGAAAAGGTCAATGAATATACGTACATTACAAGTAACATTCCATATGGGTGAAGACCCACCCAAGAAAATATGTACAATCTCAAAGGGAAAATCAGTGGTTAAAATCTCGTTGAGTGTAGACCAAATGCGAGACCAAAGTGACTTAACTAAAGGGCAATGAAAAAACATATAGAGAAAATCTCGATGATCACATGAGCATGACCAACACTTTTGTGAGTCAAGTACTTTGAATTTATGCAGATCGGAAGGAGTAAAAAAGAGCCTATTGTAAAAAACATAAAAAGTCTGTGTGGTACTGGCCGAACGAGAAACTGTATGTATTTTAGACCAAATATTGTCCCAAACTTGTAGAGAAAATTCTTGAACCGGGTCTGTTTCCCATTGAAGCTCAAGTTTAGATTTGAGTCTCTCCGTAGTGGGATGAGAAAGCAGTTTGTAAATGGTAGAAGCTCTTGAGGGAATAGTAAAGTCTGGTGGAGATATGAAGGAGGATGCAGCAATGTGAGGGGAGGTGTCCTGAGAAATAAGAGATGATAGAGTATGAGTAAGTAGGAGAAAATGGGCTAAGTGTGTGTTTGAGAGGTTAAAGATGTCACGTAAGTCATGGAAAGTTCTAAAAGAATTATCTTTGAGCAGGTGGTCGTAAGTGATGATACCTTTATCAATCCATTCTTTCCAGAAAAGCGCACTATTGATGATCTTGAGGAATTTATTGTACCAGATTGGAGTCAAGAAGTGAAGAGTAGTTGATGAGAAGAAGGAACAAAACAATGAAAGCGCTAATGCCATAGAGTGCTTAAATACGGGGGTAATGAATCTCTTTAGAGGTTGAGATAAGCGGGTAGCAGTAAGGAAGGAGAAGGGAGCAAGTTCTGTGAGTTCTATTGACCTCCAGGCTGTTACAGGAGGAGAAGATGAATCTGCAAGAAAAGGCCAAATTTGTTTAAGTGTAAAGGCCGAATGTAAACGAGAAATAGGAAAGTTGACCGCACCCAAATCCTTGGATTGTTGGAGGCGAAAGAGAGAAATCCTAGTTTTGCGATTATTCCATAAAAATTTTGTTAGGAGGCGATTCATGGTTTTGAAAAAGTAGTGTGGGAGGGAAATAGAAAGCATAGAAAGATAAAAATTGACAATAGTAAGTAGCATCATTTTCACAGTTTCTAGCATTCCCCACCAGCATAAGAAAAGTGGGGACCAACTGTCAGTAAGTGAGGAGACTTTTTTAAATATATCTTGATGATTAATTTTAATGGTTTCTCTAATAGTATTAGCGTAAAGAATACCTAAACATTTGACATGCTTGGGGTTCCATTCAAAGCCAGAGCCCTCAAACATATGAGAAAGACAAAACGTGTTAAGAGGAAGGACTTCAGATTTATCAATATTCAATTTATAACCAGAAACCAAGGAATAATCATGGAGTAAAGAAAAAAAGTGCAGGTAAAGAAATGGTTGGATTAGAAATATAAAGTAAAATATCATCCGCGTAAGCAGTAAACTTGATTTCAACATTCTGATATACGAATCCGGAGTAGGAGGATGAATGATTTATTTTTTCTAAGAATGGTTCTAGAGCAAGAATGAAAAGAAGGAGGGAAAGAGGACATCCTTGTCTGGTTCCTCTATGAAGGGAAAAATAACTGGATTGTGCACCATTTACCCTAATAGAAGTCTGAGGAGCAGAATATAATAATTGAAGATATTGAATAATAGGGAGACTGAAACCGTGCCATCTGAGCGCTCCAAACAAGAAATCCCAGTTGACCCGATCAAAAGCTTTTTCAGCATCTAATGTGATAGTTGCGACAGGGGAATCCATCTTTGAAGCAAGATGTATAATGTTAAGAAGAGTTCTAGAGTTATCAGTGATAGACCTACCCTTGACGAATCCAGATTGATATATATTAACAAGTTCAGGGATTACTTTATTAATACGGATGGCTAAAATGTTTGCGTATATTTTACAATCCGTTTTTATAAGAGATATGGGCAGATAGTTTTTGCAGAGGGAGGGGTCTTTATCTTTTTTTAGGTAGTAGGCAAAGCATTGCCTGCGTAAAAGAACCTCTAGATTCGTCTGTGACAAGGAAGCGATTAATTAAAGTAAGTAGATTTGGTACTAAGACAGTCTTAAAATGAAGATAAAAGCACACCGCAAAACCCTCCGGACCAGGCGTTTTATCTTTGGGAAGAAGAGTAATAGCAGCGGACATTTCTTTCTCTGAAATAGGAACGTCAAGGGAGGAGAGATCCACAGATTTGTCGAGGGATTTAGGAATAGATTAAAAAAAAGAGTACATTTGCTCAGGAGAAGGATTACATTCCGGAGTATAAAGGGAAGAGTAATATTGGACAAAGCAGTCAAGGATTTTAGCATCTGTGGACTGAGAAACTCCCTGAGAATCCTTGATGGCAATAATCTTGAATTTTTGCTTTTTAATTTTAAGATAGTTGCAAGAGATTTGCCTGCTTTATTACGTCCACCATACATTTTAGCGTTGAATTTAAGAAGTTGCTTGGAGGCGAAATCCCAGGAGTGTTGATTGTATTGCATTTTCGCTTTGATAAGAGAAGGTAATGTGTCAAGTGAGTTAGTGGTAAAATAGAGGTGTTCAAGTTCTTTAATTTGTTGAAGGATTTGAGATGATTGTATAAGGGCCTTTTTTTTCTTACGGGATACGAAGTCTATGATGTGACCTCTAGCAGCCTTAAAGACGTACCAGATAAAATGAAAGTCCGAGGTGGTGTTTAGATTGTTGCGAAAATAATCATTCATAAAGAGTGTGAATTGATCAGTGAACTGGGAATCCAGAAGTAGTGAGTTGTTGAAACGCCAGCGGCGAGAGGCAGAAATAGGAGAGGGATAATCCATGTCTAAAATGACGGCGGCGTGGTCTGAAATTAGAATATTTAGAATAGACCCTATTTCTGAATTAGTCATAAATTGAAAGGTGTGGTGAGAGAGAAAAATATGAGTGTGATGCGTGCACTGGAGAAAAAAAGGAAAACTCAAGGGAACCAGGATGGGATATTCTCCAAGAATCTATAAGACCTCTGGAGGAAATGGATTTGTGAACGGATTTTTGCATTTTATTGGGAGCGTATGGCGCATGTGATTTCCAATCTAGAAAGGGATCCATGAATTGGTTACAATCACCACCCACAATCAAGTCCTCAGTAACATGAGAGGAGAGAAGAAAAATCATTAAAAAAAGTTAAATCAATGCCATTAGGGCCATATACATTACAAAAGGAAAGATGAACATTGTTAACAACACTATCTAGAAACAACCATCTACCATTAGAATCATGAAATTCATTTTTTATCTGAACAGACAGTGATTTATGAAATACAATCACAACACCATTTCTATTGTTAACTGCAGAGGAGCAAAAGATTTCTCCTACCCATTGTTTACGCAAAGAAGACACATCTTGAGAGTTGAGATGCGTTTCCTGTAAGAAAGCTACTTGACATTTCAATCTAGCTAAATGAGACAAAACACGTTGCTTGTTAACAGGATTCCTGATACCCTGAACATTCCATGTGATGATGCGGAATCCACTCATAATAGAAAGTGAAATGAGAATAGAAAAAAGAATATGAACCAGTTAAAAGAGAAGAAAAGAAAATAGAAAAAGTTTAAGCAATTGAAGAAAAAGTGAAGTACAAACGAAATAACAGAGGGAAAAGAAAATTATGTTTGTGACCACCACAATGGCAAGAACCAAAACAAAACAAGAAAGCAGTAGAAATTGATAGGACAGAGAACAAGGAAGAGCGGAGAATGTAATAAAAGGTAAATGAGAAAAATGTTGCCAAGGAGAAAATAATACAAAGAGGTAGAAGTACAATAAGAACGTGGTAGAATGAGTACATTGAAAGGAGAAAGAAAACTACATACTAGGATGAAAAGGAAAAAAGAAAGGAATAGGAAAAAGAAGAGGATAAAGAGGGAAAAGCATAGGAAATAGGGAGCAGAGTCTCCCAAAACGCTAAAGACAGAGGAGATGACGAAAAGCCAAGGGGCTTTAGTCATAATACTCAGAAAAAGGATAACACACAATGAAAATGGAGGGGGGGGGGCGGAAAGGAGGAACCACGACGACCACATCATTGGGAGGAAAACGAGGGCAGAATCGAAAATATACTATAGGATAGAAAGGAAGAGAAGAAATAGTCCAGGCGAGGCAAGGTAAACAAGCAAGATTCAAAAGACTACATAAAAGGGGTGCTTACCAGGGTATGGGGAGACACATCAACGGAATATGTCAAACAAGGAAACATACGAATGATACACACAGGAATCCACGACCATAGCACAGGAGGAACCTAAAACAAACAAGAGAACAAATAACAATTAACATAAATACAAGGCAAATGCATTGACGTGAAAGGTAAAACAGAAGAAAAACGTAAAAAAACATAAATAAAAAGTCAATGCTTGCTCAGTTCCATCTGCTCTTCTCGATGAGTGTGAATGAACTTCCGGAGATCAGCTGGATCATCAAATGAGAAAGTTCTTTCCTTGTAAGTCACTTTAAGACCATAACAAGCATTCATTGATTTCAAAGCTGGCCGAAGATCTAAGAATTCCTTGCATCTATTGGCAGTTGACTTGAATATATCTTGACTGAAAAAGATTTTATGTCCTGACCAAAACATCTGCTTGTGCTGCTGGGCCGTATAGAGAATAGTCATTAAGTCAGAGTACAACAAAAAATAGGCAATGATACCTCTTGGTTCGGTAGCTGAGGATGCATTTTGAGGACCCAATCTGTGGGCTCTTTGGATATTAAAGTCAACAGTCTTTGTAAGACTTGATTTTTCAAGAAGAGAATCATGTCAGATCCCTCTGAACCCTCTAGTATTCCATAAAATCGTAGATTATTGCGGCTATTTCGATTTTCCAAATCTTCTGTGGATTTTTTCAGAAGGTTGACTTCCTTGGTAAGAGAGTCAACTATTGCCAGAACATCCTGACTATCACTTATTTTTTGTTCAACATCTGAGAATCTTATGTCCAGGCCATACCATGTTTCTTCAATTCTTTGGAGAGTGGTAGTAGTGTCTGTCATAAATGGACGGATGAGATGCAGTTCGTCCATATTATCCTCTAGCGTGATAGGAAGAGGAGATTTAGTTGGAGATGAGGGGTCTTTCTTCAGACGTTTGCTGTTGTTGGTTGACGTTTCTTTACGACCCCCAGAAGAAGCACCAGAGGTACCATGTAATTTATTTGATTGCATGAGATCCATGGCGGATTGATAATAAGAGTACCACAAAAAATAACCAAACCACAAGGACAAGAAAAAGGAAGGGAACAAAACCACTGAGGGCCAGCGAAAAATGGGATATCTGATTTCAAATAGTTGAGTTGACACAAGGTGTAGAAAAATGCCATGTGAAGATAACCAGTATATTGCCAGGGAATTGCTGTAAGCATGTATTAACAGGATAAGAAACTGTATAAGTCTGTCCAGTAGCAGGGCTAAATATTGAAGCGAATGGTAGTCGTTGGGTGAAAAGGAGTGAAACTGGTGTAACTGAATGAGCAAAGAGTAAGATTTTGTGAACTTTAATGACAATGACCTAAGTAAGAGTCCAGTTAATGACCAGATAGATAGCAAAATGCAGAGCAACAACAACAATGTTGAAGTATTTGAGGAGAAAAAAAAAAGCCTACTTCACAGAAAATAAGCCTTATTTGAAGCGGAATACGTAACTGCAGCCTTAAATTAGGAGCATTATATTTCCAGTTGTGGGCGCATTGCACAGTAAGCTCCGGTACATGTAGCAAAGCATTTACGCACCAATCCAGGTACAAAAGGCAGCAACATATGAGGTAAACGACAACAGAGCAGACGGTGCTGAGGAGCCCCCAAGTTTGCTAAAAATGTACCCTGTTTGAAGCTAATAATATGTCCACAACCTTGAATTAGGAGGAGCCAAAGATAAACAATGTAGCGCTATTCCTGTTATATTATAAGGAGCATTGTTCAGATAAGCTCTGTTCCGTGAGGCAGAATAACTCTCGTGCCATCCCAAGCATGTAAAATGGCGGCCGCGAGGTGAAGCCTGAAGAGGCGAGGTTAAAAAATGAAACTAACACACCTGTCGTCAAGTGTCGGTGGTCGGGAGAAACGCCAAAATGATCCCGGCGGTCTCCGACATCGAAGATGCTAACCAAAACCAGGAGCTGAGCCAAATGAGAGACCCTTCGCAAGAAGAGGGAGTGCCGATACTGCGGAGCCTCTTCAGGACGTGGCCATCTTGTTGCCGCGCGCTCCCCCTGACCATTTACTTGTTAATGAGGCTTTTGTTGTGTTGTCACCCCTTCTTAGAGCCACTCTGCCTATGGCTGGAAGAATTGCGCCCCCCCCGAAATCTTTTTCAGCCCCCCCCCGTAATTTGGTTCTAGTTGCCCGCCTGACCCACACACACACACACGCACATGTCTCCCTGGCACAGCACACACACTCATACACACACACACAGGCACACATACACACACTCATTGTGCTGACTTTGGGGCGATGCAACTGGTACCACAGCACTGCAGTTGATGCCAAGCTTAGGCGGCGTCACTACCGCTATACCCGATATGAGTAGTATTGTCAGACTTATTTCCAAGTCAATGTGGAAATGAAAGATGGACAACAGTGCTCATGCAGTAGCTCATAGATGGACTCTGCCGAGAGGTGTGATGTGCCCAAGGCCATATTCAGATATAGAACGTGAAGCCTGCTTTACTGATGCCACGTCTTGTGCAGAGAGCGCCCTCCATTGTTACGAAGCAGCTGCCACTTCTCGAGGCTTCCTCTTAGCAGACAGACAGACACCCACTGAGCCAACGAGGCACCCAGGCATCCTCTCAAAATTCAAAATTCTAAATCCAAAAGGCCAGCAAGTTTTGGAGCGGGAAAGGAAGGGGAGCTGATTTTGGTTTTGTGCCTCTTTGCACATTAATAAGCATGTTGGCTACACTTTCTCTTTCAGCCTACTGGGAAGGGGTTCTTTATTATACCTGGTTTAGACCTGGTTTTAGTGGGCATGCTACCTTAGCCCATTTCAGAACTTGTGAGGACCTATTGTTGCACACAAATCAATCTGGGTAATTTAAAGCTCACCAAAGCTGAAATGAAACTGTTCACTTTTTTTCTGCACAGAGCGCTGAACAACCTATTTAGAGTAGTGTTTTTAATTATGATGCCCCAAAACTGTCACAGAGTAGGGGCACCTTGCGGACATGAGTAATTTTCTTCTATTTGCTGTTCTTGTGTCCATCCAAACATCGGTATTTTCAATTTCTGCAAACAATATGGAATGTGGGGGTCCCATTATTTATTTGCGGGTGTCACCTTAAACACATTCTTTTGTTTTCAAGCTGCTGGCAAAACAACATGCAACACGTTTCGTGTTATTTCATGCTTTCCATCACAACCTAAAACTCTATATTAGACCGAAACGTCGACAATCCCATCTTTTTCTTTTTAATATTGTTCAATCTTTGTAGAAAAGATGTTCACAATTGTTACTAGGAAGAACAATAATTTGTATGTATGTAGAACTTCCAGTTTCATTGTGTAATGTAATGTTTTTTGAACCCTCTATATATACAAAAAAATCTGTTTTTCAATAATATAAAACTCTTTTGAATATATACACCCGTATTCCTTCTTACTGGTTCAAGCAGCATGCACCTGTGTGTGCCACACACTGCCTTTTGTCTGTGGCGACTCCTAGGTACTGTAGTTCAATCAATCAATCAATCAAAGTATTTATATAGCGCACTACTCACCCGGAGGGTCTCAAGGCGCTGGGGGGAGGGGGTCCGCTACTGCTCGAACAGCCAGGTCTTGAGTTGCTTCCTGAAGGCGAGGTGGTCCTGGGTCAGGCGTAGGTGGGTCGGGAGGGAGTTCCAAGTCTTGGCGGCCAGGTAGGAGAAGGACCTTCCTCCTGTGGTGGCTCTTCGGATGCGGGGGACAGCGGCGAGGGCGTGGCTGGTCGATCGAAGCTGGCGTTTGGGAGCGTAGAAGTTGAGGCTGCTGTTGCGGTATCCTGGGCCTTGGTTGTGTAGGGCTTTGTGTGCGTGGGTGAGGAGCCGGAAGGTGATTCTCTTGTTGACCGGGAGCCGAGCAGGTCTCTCAGGTGTCCGGAGATGTGGCTGCGGCGGGGGATGTCCAGGATGAGTCGTGCTGAGGTGTTCTGGATCCGCTGGAGTCTCTTCTGGAGTTTGGCGGTGGTTCCGGCATAGAGGGAGTTGCCGTAGTCCAGACGGCTGGTGACGAGGGCCTGGGTGACCGTCTTCCTGGTCTCGGTGGGGATCCATCGGAAGATCTTACGTAGCATGCGCAGGATGTTGAAGCACGACGAGGAGACGGCGTTGACTTGTCTGGTCATGGAGAGGGAGGAGTTCAGGATGAAGCCCAGGTTGCGTGCGTGGTCTGTGGATTTGGGTGCGCTGCCCAGGGCGGGGGGCCACCAGGAGTCGTCCCAGGTGGAGGGTGAAGATCCCAGGATGAGGACTTCCGTCTTGTCCGAGTTCAGTTTCAGGCGACTGTTCATCATCCACTTGGCAACGTCTGTCATCCCTTCGTGTAGGTTGGCTCTGGCGGTGGCGGGGTCGTTGGTGAGGGAGAGGATCAGCTGGGTGTCGTCGGCGTAGGAGATGATGTTGAGGTTGTGCTGGCGTGCGATGGCTGCGAGGGGGCTCATGTAGACGTTGAAGAGTGTTGGGCTGAGCGAGGAGCCTTGAGGAACGCCGCAGATGACTTCGGTGGCCTCCGATCTGAACGGGGGGAGGCGGACTCTCTGTGTCCTTCCGGCGAGGAAGGAGATGATCCACTCCAGTGCCTTCTCCTGGATTCCGACGTTGCTGAGGCGCTGTACTAGGGTACGGTGGCAGACAGTGTCGAAGGCCGCGGAGAGGTCCAGGAGGATGAGGGCCGCTGTTTCTCCGTTGTCGAGCAGGGCTCGGATGTCATCGGTAGCTGCGATCAGGGCGGTCTCGGTGCTGTGGTTGGCCCGGAAGCCAGACTGCGAGAGGTCGAGGGAGCCGTTTGTCTCGAGGAAGGCAGCCAGTTGCTTGTTGACGGTCTTCTCGATGACTTTTGCCGGAAACGGGAGCAGCGAGATGGGGCGGTAGTTCTTGAGGTCGGTGGGGTCGGCTGATGGCTTCTTAAGTAGGGCGCTGAGTTCGGCGTGCTTCCAGCTCTCCGGGAAGGTAGCGGTGACGAAGGAGGTGTTGATGATGTCCCGCAGGTGGGGTGCGATGACAGCGTCGGCCTTGTTGAAGACGTGGTGTGGGCAGGGGTCTGTCGGAGATCCGGAGTGGATGGAGTTCATCGTGTTGATGGTGTCTTTGGTGCTGATCGGGGTCCAGGCGCGGAGGGTGGTTGTGGGGGGCGGTGGTTCGGTCGTGGCGTGCGTCGGTTGAGTGCTGAAGCTGTTGTGTATGTCCGCGAGTTGGATTCTCCGGCACTGTCTGCACCTATTGCCACTTCTGTACTGGGCCTGCCTCTTGTCCAAATGTTTTTCTTGTTTTAATGACTGCAGTAAATGCCACATTTTGATCCTGGCAAACACAAGGAGATGATGGAGGGACCACTAAAACTTTTCAGACACTTGCCCCCAGTCACAGATCTGGATTGAATCAATCATCATTCTTTAACTCACTTCGCCACCTCAGTTCAGAACCAGCTATTTGCAAATCAGTCTTGAACCTGTGCTTCATGGGAACCGTCCAGCCCGAACTGCCAAGCCAGGTCTTCCATGAATCGGAAACAAGCATCCTGGGTCCGGTTTCTGGATAACACCCTTTATCAGCCAGGCTAGCTTGAATCCAGTGGCAAAGTGAGCAAGGGATCCACAGCTGGGAATACCCTGCCAACTTAGGGTGAACAAAGCAAATGCAAGGAGATGATGAACGGCGCGCTGAAACTTTTCAGATACACCCCCAGTCAAAGATCTGGGTTGAATCTATCATCGTTCTTTAGCTCACTTCGCTACCTCAGTTCACACCCATTCATGACCCAGTTCTTTCTTTTTTTCTTATCTCCTCTTTCCTCATATGCTCTTTTCACTCTGTCAGACACACTCTTCTTAGTTTTTTATGCTGTCTGTTACAGTGGCAAGTGCTAAATCATAATTTCACAAAAATCGCTGGTGAAAAATCTCTGCTTCACAACTAAACAAGAGCAGGTTACAGGCCTTGCTATTGATGTAAGTTCCGCAAATTCTGTAGACTTAATCCGATACAGTAATGATTTCAAGATGAAACATAGCTATCTAGCTATAAAAATGAAGCAAAAAAAAGATTTGAGGTAATCTTCAAACTACTGGACTTGCATGGATTATTTTGTTTTTTAGGAGTTAAAGTTATACAATTGCCACGTGGATCAATGTTTCTTGGCGCAGTTCAACTACCTCTTCATTAATTTTAATAAGGCAGGCAAATTCCCGCCAACCTTTTCAAAAAGATTTGAATGCATGTGTTGTTGCACCACTTCAAATTGTTGAGAGGCACTACTGCAGACTATGCCTTGATGAAGCTTGGGCAACTCCCAAAGGTAGTGAAAATTGCATTCAATGAAGGGAAAAACAGCCCAACCCATTTAAAAAGGATTTTAAAGAATGGCAACATCACTTCCTGTGATGTCACACCATGCCATTATACTTTGCTTATTCTAATTAGCACCCACTGTTATTTGTTTGAGGACTTGTGGGCTGCTAAAGTTAATAATATAATTCCATATTTCTCTGAGTTAATGCATGAACTTTAGGCATCAAAAGTCAGAAAAAAGAGAGGTAATCCCTGCTCACTGTATCCAACTTGTGCTGTTTTCTTTTCATTCATAAATTCTGAGAAATTCCGAGTTATATGCAGGGCATGTGTTGAGGGTACATTTAGGTAGATGGCATCTACCCACTTTTTTCAGAGGGTGAATGCTGTCTATCCTGCCAAGAGGCTGGGCTTTGCAGAAATATGGTAAGAATGTGATGGCTGGTGTAAATTTCAGACAATAGAACATGTTCAGCAATGCCTGCGAGTTATCTACTTTCCTTCTGAGCTGCAATGTGCAGGTGAGGAAGGGGCTTATCAGATTCCAGAGGGGCCCATAACAAAGGTGAAGTTGGGGGCGTGGCTAGGCGCCGAGCATGGCGGTCGTCTTGTAGACAAGCTCCAGCCCAGGGCCACCAAATATCCTGTTAGACACCTGTTGGGTGCAAGATAGAGGGCGAGCGGCAGGCTCCTGCAATCGGAAGTGCGGGGGAGCCAGGAGACGACAACAAAAACTGTCTGGGTCACCGGCACTGGGCATTGAGAGGAACGGACCCACTGTTAAGGAGCTTGAGGGGCACCATCTTGGGCCCTTAGTGTGGGGATCAGCGGAGAGCTGTTGCGGTCTGTTGCTGCGCTGAGGTCGAAGCTAACTGTGGGGAGAGAGAGAAATGCCTCGAAGAATGTGCTAGCCCCCCGGAGTGGATTATCTGGAGGACCCGTGCACGGACCGAGTGCCGGAGGAGAGGATGGGTTCAGGAGTCGAGGCGCGTCGGTGAGTGCGGGAAGCTACGACGGCCTGAGTCCCCAAGCCCCCCTCCCATCTTATCAGGCCGTCCCGGCGGGCGGACTGTGGGGACGGAAAACCGGACTGTCGGCGGGACTTGTGGCACACCCTTTCCCCTTCCACTGAGTAGAGTAGGGATGAGAGGGGCAAAGAGTCACCATTGTTTCGCGGCACCCAGGCTTCTGTGAACACAGGCTGTGAACACTATCAGGCACTTCTCGGAGCCTGCGATCGTGGCAGAGCTCCACACTACGGCAAGGAGAGCAAGAAATACCGGTGCTGGCACAGGCCGCTACAGGGTGAGTCGCTGGTCCGACTCCAGAGAGACAAGAGTGTGCATCCCCCCTCCGGGATCCAGGAGCAACTGCGGCACAGGGCGGAGACCCCCCCCACTGCACCTCAATGAGAACAGCAATATGCAGTGCTAACACCAAGGGCGGGGATTACGTGACCCGACCATAGGGCCCCCCCAGGGAAATCACATCGGAGGTGAAAAGGCTGGGTGACACAAAGAAGCAGTGCGACTGACTGTTTTACACACTACAGTGGAGACTAGGACACACCTGTGGCTATTTGTGGGGTGCTCCCACAATACAGTATAGAGTGGCAGAGGTAAACGGACAACAAACAATAAACAAACGCAATAAATAGCCGCAATGGGTCGGAACAAAGCCAAGCAGCAGGAACAAGGTGGCACGGACCCGGTACAAGACCTGGCAAATAGCAGAGACAGCGCATCGGCATCTAACTGCATCCCTGCCACAACGTTATCTGTCCCGGAGGATAAACTGGACCTCATATTACGCAAAGTGAGGGACTCTAGAAAAGCGATGGAGATCCAGATGGGGACCCTGACCACTGGCCTGAATCTGCTTGGGGCGGATCACGCGAAAATGGCGGAAAAGGTAAAAGAGAACGCAGCGCCGCTGGCGGAGTTTCTGCCCAAGCAGAAACAGACTGAAACAGATGTGAAACAACTGCAGACACAGGTGGCAACTCTACTGGAGTGAGTGGAAGATGCAGAAGGGAGGGCGAGATGGAGTAATATCTGAGTGATTGGTATGCCGGAGAAATGTGAGAGGTCTGACACCAAGGGCTATATGGAACAATGGTTTTGGGACTATGTTAGGACGGAGGGACTCTCCACACAATACTGCATTGAGCGTGCGCATAGAATACCCACGGGGAGACTGAGACCGGGTGCCCCACTGCGGCTGCTCATATTAAAACTACTGAACTTCCGGGACACTCTACTAAAAAAGGCCAGCGAGACCGCGCCAATAAACTTTGAAAATGCAAGAATCTCCCTGTACCCGGACTATACGGTGCTGGTTCAGAGACAACGGTCTTCCTTTATGGCAGTGAAGAGACGGCTAAGAGACTTGCAGTTGAAATATACTCTACTCTTCCCGGCCAGGCTAAAAATAATGCATGAACAGAATGCTTTTTTCTTTGAGAGTCCTGGAGATGTGGAGGACTAGCTAGAAGTAATGGAACTGACTGCTGCTGCGGAGCACGCCTTGCAAGGGGAGGAAAGAAGCAGATCCCAAGCCAGAAACACGACGGGCGCAGAGGCAGAAGATCACTTAGGACACCGGCGCGTACACATGTTACCTCATAGCAGATAAGGCAGAACAAAACGCAGGCGATCATGGCTACGGCCACATTCACAAATGCCCCTAGAGTGGTGGACAACAAAACCTCATCGGAGGATGAAGTGTCGCATGGTTCGGACTCTGAGGGCAGTGTGGCTTTCTTCCCTTCGGCCACCCTACAGCTGATCACAGACCTGTTTGGTTGATGGACTCGTGCAAGTACAGTTTATTTTGTCTTAAGGGTAACAATGTAAAGTAACCATGTTAGACACTCTTTAATACTGTCAGATTCATATAATAAGCAAAACATCATTATTGGGCCCTGGTACCGTTGTAGCTTGAGAGTAGCAACTTGTAGTCGCATAACACCACATGCAGAGCACAGGCACAGCTCCCCAAATGGCGAAGGCCCTCTTCATGTCCGTTATGTATGTATTCGTTTGGTTACCTGTTATGGTCTGGTATAGTTCAAAGATCAGACCGAGTATTGTGAAAGCTGGGGGTTGCGACGATTGCAGAGCTCACATTTGTGCAGGTCCACTAGAACCATTGGGAACCGTGTTGACACACAAATGGAGTAGTTGCCAGATACAATGCATGCGCAGGGAAAATACACAGTTGTAACTTGGAATATACGAGGTAGGGGCACGACGCACAAACGACATAGAATCCATGCACATTTGCAGCGCCGTAAAGAGCAGATTGTATTCCTACAAGAGTGGAAAGTGAACTGGGGAAACTTAGGAGGAAATGGCGAGGACAGGTTTTCTCAACCTCCTACTCTAATTATGCTAGGGGTGCCACGATTTGTATAAGGCAACGCGTGCCGTTTGTGGCACATGAGCGGAGAATTGATAAACTGGGCAGATATGTATTTGTGAGGGGAGCTTTAGACGGACAATTGGTGGTGTTGGATACAATATACGTCCCTAACTTTGATCAAGATAAATATTGGGACACAGTGAGCGGAGCGCTGGCAGGGAGGGATACATGCTCATGGATTTTGGGAGGTGATTGTAACACAGTCATGGATGTACTATTGGACAGATCACACCCACCCTTGCACCCAGCTGGGGTCTTAAAACCGGCCGAAGCGCTGAAAGGATGGGCGGCGGGGTGGGAGCTAAGTGATGTGTGGAGGATGAGACATCAGGGGCACAAGGAATACTCCTATTACTCTGTGGTGCACGACCTGCACACTAGGATTGACAGAATGTTTTGTTCTAATAGGATAGTGATGCAAGTGCTTCTCTCTACATACCTGCCTAAAACTTTCTCGGATCATAACCCACAGGAGATGGTTATCACCTGGGGCAGGATTCCCACCCGGTCCCCAAGTGGAGGTTGTGGCCACAATTGTTGGAGTACACAGTATTCCGCAATGACCTTTTACAAACTATGGAACATTACTTTGCGGAAAATAGCAATACAGCGACAAGTAGGTTGATAGAATGGGAAACCTTTAAGGTGGTCATAAGAGGCAAAGCAATCAGTGCAGCTGTGGGTGCAAGGCAGGAAATCCATAGATCATTGGTGGAGGTAGAGGATTCAATGGGCAGGTTGGAGCAGGAGGCAGTGTCAGATGTTGAAAAGAAGGGCTTGTTACAAGCAGCACGAATTAAGCATGCTGAACTCCTGGAAACGCTCCAGATGATAGATTATCGGGCATATACTAGAAATGCGCATGCAGAAGCGGATAAGGCAGGTACTCTAGTTGCTAGATTAATCCGGGATACCCCTGCTGCAGTAGTCATTAGTGAAATTAGCACTGAGAATGGGACAAAGATTTCCAGTCAAGGGTAAATCAATGATGCCTTTAGGAAATACTATGAGAAACTATATGGAGCGGAGATAGATGTTGAAATGACCAACCGGAGACCTTTCTATCCTCCTTAACTTTCCCAACATTACCGATTGCGGCACAGAAGGAATTGCAGGGGCCCATTACACCGCAAGAGATTAAAGTTGCCATGAAGGGCCTCCCATGTAATAAGACCCCTGGTATGGATGGGCTCCCCATTGAATTTTATACAACGTACGCAGAAATATTAGTACCTCAATTAATGGCACTATTTAAAGAAGCTTGGGATAAGGGATCCTTGCCTCTCACCACTGCGCAAGCACTGGTGATTTTGCTACCAAAACCCAGAAGGGACCATGTGGATATGGCTAACTACCGCCCTCTTTCGTTTTTATCCACGGAATATAACATTTGGATTAAAGTGCTGGCCAACAGGTTACTACCATATCTGTCACGGTTGATCCACATAGAACAGACCGGGTTCCTGTCCGGACGGAGCACATCACTAAATCTTAGGAAACAACATTATTTGATGACTGGAGCGCCAAAGCGGTTTCCTCATGCAGGATGTCTCTCCTTGGACCTTAGGCAGGCATTTGATTCCATAAGCTGGGCATACATGTTTCAAGTGTTACCGAAATTTGGAATTCCGAAAGGGTATGTAGATTGGTTGCGCCTACTGTACAAAGCCCCAACAGCAGGCACCAGAACGGGTGGACACATATCGGATGAGTATAGGATACATAAGGGAATCAGGCAGGGCTGTCCGTTATCGCCTCTTATATTTATTCTAGCATTAGAACCATTAGCAATAAAAATGAGACAGGATTTTCTAGGATGGGGAATTCCAATAGTGAATATGACACACCTCTTTTCGGCATACGCTGATGATATCATTGTATATGTCAGGGATCTCCGATTGCCTCTAACCCCAATATCCGATTTGTGTAAACAATTTGAGGGGCTGTCGGGGCTGGCTCTAAACATTGCAAATTCTCATGCATTTTCCTTCACAGAACATGCAGATGATGTGGAAATAGCCTTCGGTGACGCAAAGCTTCAGATAGCTCAGACCACAATTAAGTATCTGGGTTTTCAGATTTATAGGACAAATGCGAACATGTTGGATGGCAATCTTAATAGAGTGATTAGAGCCCTAAGATCTAAAGTCGCATTCTGGACTGCACTGCCATTGTCTGTAATTGGAAGAGTAGTGATGGTGGTACTGCCCCGTTTACTGTATTATTTTACTAATCTGCCAATAATGGTGCCACAAGCCACTTTCAATTTGCTAAACACTATATTAATTAGATCTTATATGGGGGAAGGGTAGGAGGCGTGTCAGCTTAGAATAACACAAGTGAGTACCCCTGCTGGAGGACTGGGAGTTCCAGACATCCGCGCTTATTATTACGCTTGCCAACTGCAGTGGTTGTCATACTGGGTGGCGGTTCGTAATCTGCAGGAAATAGGGTATGCGGTGGTGGATATAGATAATGGAGAACTGCATGCTTTGTTATTACCTGGACATAAAATGCCGAGAAACCTACCTCCCTTATTAGATACTGCGCTTAAATGCTGGAAAACGGTGCTGCGAGACACGAATACACCTACTGCATATACCAGTAATATTCCACTGCTGGGAATCCCGCTGACAAGCGGCATACTCACTAATCGCAGATTGGCACCTTGGGTGGAAGCGGGCATCAGCACGGTGGGAGACTTATTCAATATTGAGACACTACTGGACCATGATGCCTTCGTGCATGAAACAGGAGCCCCGGCTCACCTATACTTGATGCATGCCGCACTGTTTCAGTATGTGAAAAAACACTGGGCACCGCAGAGGAAGGAACCTCCCATCAATGAACTAATGAAGATGGTGCACTATATGGGGAGAGGTAGACACTTGATTTGTTGGCTGTACACTGGTATAAGCGCCCACACAAGTTCCCCTTGGAAACATTAAAAACTGCTTGAACGGGGATATAGGTAGAAACATTTCAGACAAGGAATGGACGGCCATAATAGACCATCCCAGAAAGCTATTGAGAAGCTCAACATTCAAATTTGTTCAAACAATGGTACTGCATCATGCTTACTTGTCCCCGAATAGATTGGATAAGATGTTCCCACAAACACAACATGTCTGCCTGCGATGTAAGAGGGAAGGAGCAGACCTGATACACATGATATGGGTTTGCCCAGTCATAAGGGGATATTGGAATACGGTTAGGAGAATAACCGGGGCGGCAGCAAAACACGAGATCCAGGATACCGTGGAAGAATGCATTTTGGGGCTGCACAAACATGTATCTAAACACAAGGTACAATACCGTTTCATAGACCTTGCATTAATATTAGCTATTAGAACCCTCACAATGCGTTGGAAGTCGAACAAGCCTCCCAATATATCGCATTGGTGTACAGAAATGATAAGGTGGAGCAGTGCAGAAGGTGCAGTATTGCGCAGGGAATAAATAAGAGGGTTACGTAAGATACCAATATCGTTGGAATGTGGAGATATGCTGGAAGAGTTGAAGGCAGCCAATATAGACCAGGCTGATTAAAGAGTTTCCTAAATGAGGTCAAATGTGTTGCCCATACCTCGTAGCGGTATTTACGTGTAATAAATGTGAAACTGTATGTATACCTATATGAGATACAACTGTAAAAATGATGAAGATGGTTCTACTGATATGTCACAGATTAGATACTGCAATCGGAAAGTTCGGGGTGGGGGGAGTTAATGAGGTTAGCTAGAAAAGGGGAAATCATAACACATCATAAACCGTAAAGCACATGACATAAAATACGTCCTACGACCTGTACATATGGAAGATTACTGTCAATGTTAATATGTCAATACTGTAATTACAAATGTAGAGAACCGTATGTTGTAAATGCCACAAACAAAAAACCATTATCGTGCCAATGTGTCATAAGTTATATGATCAAAAAAAAGCGAATAAAATATGTTTAAAAAAACAAAACAAAGTTGAAGTTAAAGGGCCATCAGGCCTCATTTTGTTTGTGTATTCCAGTTGGGAGGTACTTGAAGCCTCACACCTCCTGGATGCTGATGCAATGTAGGGAAAACAAAAGCACCCAGCTTATCACCTCATAGGTACTTAAGAGAGACATACTTTTGACTTGTTCAGTCCCTGTGTGTAAGAGTGTAGCATCACAACAGCAATCTCTAGTTCCTTCATGTTTGGTTGTTTGGACCGAGAATGCTGTTGGAATGTGGAATGTAGTTTGTTTGTATTGCACCTTTCTCTTCGGGACGGTTCTTCTTTTGTGCCTTGCTGGGGGGACTTTTTCCCTGATGGCTCCTGTGAAAAATAAATGTCTTGTTACTCATGACGTCTGCTCCTGTCATCCGTTTCATAAGGATTACTACAACTTCTTTTGGCGACGAGGACGGGATGCTGGTGGCACGTTATCAGACACATTCTACATTTCAAATTGTAGCCTAACCGCAAGTATTTTTAAACGCTTATCTCACAGCTTACCTCACTTCCTGTGGTATTCCTGTGATTCCTCCTGCCAGTGAGTTGGTCTGGTTTCCTGCTGTGTTTTTTTTAAAACTTCAGTCTCCTGCGTGTTACTTTGTTAAGCCGTGCTTTACACTAAGGCATCTTCTCCATTTTCTTAGTCTTAAAACATCCAAGGCTGCTTGTCGTCACAGCGTACTCTTCCAATTGTGATGTTGTACGCATTTTACTTGTTATTTATAAATAATGATCTGTTCTGAACAAGCCTTGAACCTGTAAGGTAGGAAGTGAACTCTATCCTTTTACCATTTGATCATTTGTTTTGATTTGTTTGTTTTGATACTGCTTTCTTTCAACTTCTTTATGTCGACGCAACTTTTTTGTTGTTTACATAGCCCAGAACTTTATTTAAACGGCGTTTGTATTTACGTGGTAATGCTATGAGTAGCGCACATTGAGATGTCATTGGACACCTTCAGATCACGTGATCGGAAGGCAGGCCAATCAAGACACAGCTTACAAACCCCGCAAGCACACATAATGTATTATACACGATGTATGGCTGCTAAAGCAGTCACTTCTGAAACTACACACGCTAGTCGTATGGCGGGAGAGACGCTGAAGGAGACGCTTTCGCGTCTAACAAGTGAGTTTGTTTCACTGGCACATCAAATGATAGGTAGTGAATGCGAATAATGGAATAGGATATGAATTAAGAGAATTCTATGTTTTACAGCTTTGTAATTCTTTTACGTCGCAGACAACATTCATATGAAATTCACATACGTGTGAGTGCCTGAGGGACACTTTTTTAGTTTACTGGTTTCATTTGCACTTTTTCACCAAGTCACGGGGTGTTCTCTTGTACTATTTTGCATCAAACGTGTAAGACAAATCATGATTGTTTGATTAACACTTTAGTTTTATGGATATTGATTATATGTTATTGTACCTTGCTTTCAGCTTTGTTGTCCCAGATGATGGGTCAAGATACCCGAAATGCATTGGACAGACGATGTAAATTGTGAATGAGAATGAAATGAAAATTTAAAACAACATGAACTGAACAAAATTATCCGAATACTTTATGAATAAAATAAGGATATTGGTTAAATTGAACTGTTGATCTTTTTGGAACATTCACATAAGGAATCCTGGCAGTTCCAGGAGAACATTGAGATGTGCACCTAGGGGATGCTTTCACTGTTGTTGCAAGCACCACTTTGAGTTATATTTCAAGACGCCTAAGACGAGAGGCGCCTCCCGAGCAGCACGCTCGAAATCGATGAGACCCTTTTTGAAACAGACTTGTTAAATTCTTTACCGAACAAGGTTGTGCGCTTTCACCTCTATTCTTTTCACCTACGGTATCATTTCTTGTCACGGAGGCTGCAGCACACCATAAACTGATCCACACGACCATTTCATATTTTACAAAGGTTCTACATTTTGATTCACAAAATGCAATATGAGGAGATTAGCAAGAGCACGGAAGCAAGGGCAGACACATTTGCTTTCCAAGAAGGGGAGGCCTCAAGGATTTATTCTTTAATACAAGAAGAAATAGACCACACATCCTCCAACAGAACCAAGGCACAGAGTATAAAACAACTATTATATATTTCAAAAAGACATGTCAATCAGAAATTACACGCAAGCACTTTGATTCACTATCATAAGATGCAACGCATACCAAGAGGGTTGCGCATAGCTCTCAAGCCATCCTTATGCAAGAATTCAAAGGTTTTTCAAGAAAAGTGGTATGCGATACTCAATAAATCTTCGCTTGATTTGATATTGCTGATCATCGAAGAACATTTTGGCATCTTAGTTGAACTCAGCAAAGAGATGGAGGAAATCACTGAAGAATTGTCTAAAATGATGAATGCAGATGAGTTAACTGCAATTTTGAATGACGTTAAAGAACAAATCGATAAACGCACTCAAGAGATTAACGAGCGGAAGATCAGAAAGTTCAGACGTGATACGTTGGACTACAAATTAGGGGAGGTGTACACGTGGGCTGACGTGTACGCCCAGAAAAGGAGAAACCGTCCATATACTCCTTACACTGACACTTCCTCTTCAGGAAGCGATATATCCAACAAACCTCCGCCTAACAAAGATCCAGGATCTAGAACAGGACCCCCTACTACTCAGGAGGGAATGAATACTTCCATAAGACCAACGACATCAGCAGACACCAACAGTGCAAAGGTCCCTTTTTTAGAACAAAGCCCCGCTCTGACAGAGGACCCAGGAGGGGAAAAAGATCCCCCAGTTACAAGAAGTACAACCAAAGAGAAAGAGAGGAAGAAGACCACGGGCAGGAACACCTAGTGATTAACATCTCTGACTACAATCTTACTAATCAAGAACTTACCGTACTACAAAAAGGAACATCTTTTGTCCCGACAACCCAAACTAACTCATTAGAATTGGAGGTTAGCTTCTTTAAGCTAATGCGAAAACTCCGGTTGCGCCATTTCTTCGACAACATTGCACCGAAACCTTTGTTCCAAGAACCTGACCAACTGAAGGGTTTACGATTGAAGAGTACCTTTATGGCCCCAATGAGTCATAAGTCTTTAGACCTATTTGAGACAATAGTGAAACAGGAGTTGAACACAATTAAATGTGAGAAAAAGACCAAAAAGAACATGACCAAGAAAGATCTCAGTTTACTAAGGAATTTGGCAAACAATCAGAAGATCACTTGCATAAAGGCCGATAAGGGTGGAGGCCTTGTTGTAATGAACACCACGATGTATCAAAAGAAAATCTTAGAACAACTATCCGATGAGAATACTTATGTTCCTCTTGATTACAATCCCACTCATGAATATCTGATCAAACTCACTGATATCGTTCAAAAAGACAGAGACAATGGAATAATTACTGAAAAAAACAGGAATTTTCTAATTAAACTCAACCCAAGGAGTCCGACCTTTTATATGTTACCTAAGGTACATATGAACTTATTTGATCCTCCGCCCCATCCTATCGTCTCTACTAGAAACAGCATACATGAACCCACGGGTCAATTTATAGACAGGTACATGCAACCCACAGTACAACAGATGGTAACATACGTCAGGGATACGTCGGATTTTCTCACAAAATTGGATGAACTGCAAATGGAGACAAATGAAAGATTGATACTATGTACAGCAGATGTGAAATCACTATACACCTCCATCCCGCACGATGTGGGCATTGAGGCAATGGAGGAAGCAATTTTAATAACTGATTACGAGATGTCTTTTCAAACTTTTCTTTTGGAACTTGTTGTATTTACACTGTACCACAGTTACTTTAAAGTCGATAACATCTGGTATCAACAACTGGTCGGAACATCTATGGGCAATTGCGCCGCCCCAGTGTATGCCAACATCTACATGAAATCTTATGAAGAACAGAACATACTAAAGAATCCAGCTTGGACAGCTAATTTGAAAATGTTTGTGCGTTATATTGACGACATCTTTATTCTCTGGAAAGACACTAAAATTTCACTTGAAAATGCACTAACTGAATTGAATAGTAAGAATGACAGGATCCAGCTAACCTGGGAGATATCAGACACTACTATCACCTTTCTAGATGTACGCCTCAACTTATATCCTGGAAAGATAGATACAGAAATGTTTCAAAAAAATACACACAGGAATAATACCCTTCATTTTCAGAGCTTTCATCAGGAGTCTTTGAAACTACATCTACCGACATCACAAATGATGCGCGTGAAAAAAATCACGTCAGATCCAGTTAAAGCCCGGACAAAGATGAAAGAAATAGGTGACAGATTTCGCAACAGAGGCTATCCTGACACTCTAATTAAGCGATCAGAACAAAAAGTCAACAACATGCAGAGAATTGACTTGTTGAAAACACGCATTAAAGATAGAGACAAGAGAATGACAATAGTATCTAAATACTCCACAGTGAGTTATAGATTCAAGAAAATCATTCGAAACCGTTGGAAAATCTTGAAAGCAGAACCAGACTTTAAAAATATTTTTGATGAACCACCGATTTTTGCATTTACCAGAGGCAAGAATCTGGGTGAACTACTGAAGAAAAAAACCACACCTGAAGTATGTTTTCGTGGAACAAGACCATGTCTACAGTGTGGTCACTGCTACAATATAATTAAAGGGAATGCTCTAACACATCCAATGAAAGGTCACAAAATTAATCTCCGTGTCAATGCCACTTGTGATACTGCAAATGTAATTTATATGCTTAAATGCCCATGCGGGAAAGTGTACGTTGCCAAGACCACTCGTAAAATTAAAGTGAGACTGAACGAACATAAGTCAAATATTAGAACAGGCAACATTAAATCATGCATAGCAGTCCATTTTAAGGAGGCACACCATAACGTTTCTCAGTTACAGTATCTTGTTTTGGAGGTGATTGAAAAAACAGAAGGACGTGATAATAACTGCTTTTTATTACAACGAGAAAATAACTGGATGTATTTGTTAAATTCCCATAAGCCATTTGGTTTGAACGATCGAACCGAATTCACTTGTTATTTATAAATAATGATCTGTTCTGAACAAGCCTTGAACCTGTAAGGTAGGATGTGAACTCTATCCTTTTACCATTTGATCCTTTGTTTTGATTCGTTTGTTTTGATACAGCTTTCTTTCAACTTCTTTATGTCGACGCAACTTTTTTGTTGTTTACATATCCCAGAACTTTATTTAAACGCGTCTATATTTACGTGGTAATGCTATGAGTAGCGCACATTGAGATGTCATTGGACACCTTCAGATCACGTGATCGGAAGGCAGCCCAATCAAGACACAGCTTACAAACCCAGCAAGCAAACATAATGTATTATACACGATGTATGGCTGCTAAAGCAGTCACTGCTGAAACTACACACGCTAGTCGTATGGCGGGAGAGACGCTGAAGGAGACGCTTTCGCGTCTAACAAGTGAGTTTGTTTCACTGGCACATCAAATGATAGGTAGTGAATGCGAATAATGCAATAGGATATGAATTAACAGAATTCTATGTTTTACAGCTTTGTAATTCTTTTACGTCGCAGACAACATTCATATGAAATTCACATACGTGTGAGTGCCTGAGGGCCACTTTTTTAGTTTACTGGTTTCATTTGCACTTTTTCACCAAGTCACGGGGTGTTCTCTTGTACTATTTTGCATCAAACGTGTAAGACAAATCATGATTCTTTGATTAACACTTCAGTTTTATGGATATTGATTATATGTTATTGTACCTTGCTTTCAGCTTTATTGTCCCAGATGAAGGGTCAAGATACCCGAAATGCATTGGACTGACGATGTAAATTGTGAATGAGAATGAAATGAAAATTTAAAACAACATGAACTGAACAAAATTATCCGAATACTTTATGAATAAAATAAGGATATTGGTTAAATTGAACTGTTGATCTTTTTGGAACATTCACATAAGGAATCCTGGGAGTTCCAGGAGAACATTGAGCTGTGCACTAGGGGATGCTTTCACTGTTGTTGCAAGCACCATTTTGAGTACGCTCCACGTTGCCTTCACATGCTGCATGGCTTGAAGGTATCCATGATTACTAGCTTGGAGGATTTAACGCACACAGGGGCATATTAGCAAGAACCTCGTTAAAATTATTGCCATTTTCCAATAGAAACCCAGGTTAGATGTCCTGCACATCTAACCTGGGCTTCTATTGGAATTCTCTAACACATATTAGCAAGCCCATTATCGCCGTTTTAGCGGCAGTTTCCTGCCGCTAAAACAGTGATAAATTTAACGAGCTTCTTGCTAATATGCCCCACAGTTCTTCACTAATGTGCACAGTTTTCGTCTTTGTCAGTACAGTAAACATTTTAGGTACTTCACTGATGTGCACAGCTACTATACGGAGGTGCACAACTATTACATTTTAAACTTTTCTACTAGTCATGCATATTTCACTGATGTGCACTGGTTTATTTTTCTCAATACGCTAAGTGGCTAGTGCAATTCACTGATGCACACAATTATTTATCATTGACGCATTCAGATACTGTTTTCTTCACTGATGTGCACAGCTGTTTTAAATAGTTTATGCATATGTTTTGTCACAATTGGTACACCCTCAGCTTTAGTGTTGTTCTCTTTCAATCCAGTGCTCAGCTAAGACAGATTTTGTTTAGATGTTTCTTACTTGTTCAAACTTGCTTTGGTTACAACGCTGGTGTCCAGTGGAATATGACTGAGTACAATATCACCACACTGATTCTTTGTTCTTCCTCATTCATTTTTTTCTTCACTCTATTGAGTATTCATGTGGTTTTATGCCTCTTTACATTTTGTCATCATGCAGTCTGCAAACCCTCCTCCTTCATTTCCTGAAGCTCCAGGCGACCCACCAGTTTGTTAGAAAAATTGGGATGACGCTTTCGAAACTTATTTAGGTGCTATTGGAGCCTCAAGATTTTGCCCAAAAAGAAAAAAAAATCCTCTTATTACATTCTTTGGCTTTTGAAGGTCGTTCCATTTTTAAGCATTTGCCTAACATTTGATGAGGAGCAACTGGACAATTACACACATTGTGTTAAAAAATTGGAAAAGCGGTTTGATGTTCAACCCAGCATAGTGATTTTAAGGCATACATTTCTCATGAGAAAACAAATCTCTGGGGAAAGTGTTGATGCTTATGTTTCTGCACTAAGGAGATTGGTTGCTGATTGTCTTTTCGAAAACTTTACAG
The DNA here is from genome assembly GCF_964261635.1 of Lissotriton helveticus. Classification (NCBI taxonomy): domain Eukaryota; kingdom Metazoa; phylum Chordata; class Amphibia; order Caudata; family Salamandridae; genus Lissotriton; species Lissotriton helveticus. The sequence continues at coordinate 1,790,854,822 of NC_136061.1, forward strand.
ATTAGTTAGATAGAAACCAATTCATATGTCATTGCTCGAATAAGTCTATTCAGCAAAAACTGTTCTCATTTACTGACCCATCACTTGAAGAAATGCTTGGCATTGCTAAAAGCATTGAAAATTCTCAAATATCTGTGAAGGAGTTGGAAGAGAAGAAAACTGAAAATGTAAATTTTGTTAAACAGAAATTCAAAGTCGCTGGGAATGGTCAAAGTAAAGAGAACTCTAAATCAGACAAGTTCTTTAAACAATCTAATATTTGTTTAAGATGCAGTCATTTGTCTAATTTTAGGAGTGATATGCCTTGTCCTGCAAAAAATGTCACTTACAATCTTTGCAAAAAAGTAGGTCATTGTGCAAAAGTATGTCAGAGTCATGTAAAAAATGAAATCTTACGTTGTTGCCAATCTAGGTGAAGAAATTCTCAAAGGTTGTTTGGATTATTTACAAGAAGATTTACAAGACATGGTATCAGTGGTAGGGGAAGAGGTTGTCACATCCTTCCTCCTGTGTAGATCCCTATGCTGATATTTTGATTGGCAACAGATCAGTGAAACTTCTTGTTGACTCAAGAGCATGCATTACCATGTTACTGCAAGAACTTTTCAACAAGTTATGGCCAAGTCAGACACTTGAGCCTCGATACTGACTGCCTGCCAGTATCCTTTGAAGGTCGTTGCATAGATCTGGCTGTTTTTTTTTAAGATGTGTTAATTTTCAAGGGGAGGAAGATTTTGGGGAAAGTCTATGTAGCTGTTAAAGGGTTACGTATATTAGGATGAGTTCATAAAGGGTCTCTTTAGAATGAGTTTAAAGCCTGGTACCAGTGAACAAGTGTCTGTTGTTGATGTGGATATCTCTTCTGATGATTCTTCCTTAGTTTCTAATCTGCGTTCTAAATTTCGTGAAGTCTTTTCTAATAAGATTGGGTGCATCCAAGGGTTTCAACACAGAATCAAAGTTAAGGAGGGTTCACCTTCAGTGAAGTATAAGTTGTGCTGTGTTCCTTTTTCTTTCAAATATGATTTAGACAAAGAAGTAACTAGATTATGCGAGTCTGGTATTATTTAACCTATTAAATCATCTCTATGGTTGTCTCCATTTGTGGTTGCTCATTAGAAAAATGGAGATTTGAGAGTCTGTGTCGATTTGCATAACCTTCATAGAGCAATTGGGTTGATTCCCATCCTCTCCCCAAATTCTCAGATTTGTTGGCTTTTATATCTGATGCTAATTGGTTCAGTAAGCTGGGTCTTGCATCAGCCTATCATCAAGTTGTTTTGGATTCCTGTTCTAGACTTTATAAGGCTTTTGTCTCACCAATGGGTACTTTTCAATTTTTCAGAATGCCGTTCTGGCTTGCTTTGGTGGCTTCGGTTTACCAGAGAATTATGTATCAATTAATCAGAGGTGTTAATGGAGTTGTCATTCAAGTCGATGTATTAGTCTGTGGTAAAACCAAGGGTGAACATTTGGAAATATTAGAATGTGTTCTGTCTATCTTACAAGATAAAGGCATTGTTCTGAAGCTGGACAAGTGTGAAGTTGTGAAAAACAGAGTTGACTAATTAGGCTATGTCATTTCTGGTAGTGGCATTGAACCCAGGCATGGTCACGGTAATGCTAATATTGAGGTCCAGGTGCCAAAGGACAAGTCTGCACTTAAGTCATTTATGGGAATGTGCCAATTTTATTCTTGTTTTGTTACTGGGTAGGCTTCTCATATTACAACCTTAACCAATTTACTCAAAATAAATGTGAGTTTGTGTGGGATATGTCATGTTCCAATGCTTTTAGGTGGAATAAAAACAGTTAGTTGGCTCCAGAATTATGAAAACATTGGAACCCAGTTTAGCATGTTGCATTAAGGTAGAGGCATGTGGATACGGTTTGGGGCCTATAATCATGCAACAGAATGGGACTTTTGAACACACTGTCAGTTATGCATTTAGAGTTTTGCAAGATGTTAAAATGCAATATTCTACTATCCAAAAACAACTGTTGGCATGTTGGTGGTCTATTAAAAAATGTAAACCTTATGTATGGGGTTTAAAATTTATTGTCAAAACTGACCAGATATCGCTTGTAGCTATTTTGTCTGGTTAAAAAAATAAGGAACAACTCCTAGAATTGTGATATTAGCCTCCAAGTTGGTGCAATATAACGTTGACATTGTTCATATCCATGGAGGCATGAATTTGCGTGCAGATTTTTTTGTCTCGTTTTCCCATTTCAGAGGACAATCCGGATGTTGTAGATGATAGGGATGAGAATTATTTTATTGCCTCATTTGATTTGGAAGATATGTGTGCAGTTACTAAAAGTGAATGGAGAGATGGAATGGCTCTGGATGAAGTCATTAAAGTAGTCATGGATTGTGTCAAAAGGGTGGCCCAAGGAAAAATCTCTTTCTAGCGCCTGTCAACCATTTTGGAAGGTGGCAGATGAACTATCCATCGATGATGGTTTCCTTATTAGGAATGATAAATGAGTTCCCTCCGTTGGTTTGAGATCTAAGCTCATCAACATGGCACATGAAGGCAATATATGTGTCACCTTTACAAAAAAATGATTCAGACAGACTTTTTGGTGGCCCTCGATGGGTTCTGATGTTGAATCATAAGTGGGCAGTTGTGTTATATGCATGTCTTCTGAAAAGAATCTGTGTGTAAGAAAACAACCATTGACTCCTATTGAAGACCTTGGTAAAATAATTGGCGCTGATCTTGTTGGACTCTTTAACGGATTGCCTGCCCAATCTTATTTTGCATTGATTGCAGTAGATCTGTACTCGAAGTGGCCAGAAGTTACATTTGTGGCTGAACCCAATGCCAATGCTGTGTTTGATTTTCTCTGAGAACTTTTGCTCAGGGAAGGGTTTCCTCGTTATTTGATTTCAGACAATGGCGTTCAATTTATTAATGAAGTGGTGGAATGTTTTCTCAAGTCTGGTGATGTTACCCATCTTAAAACCTCTTTGTATCATCCTCAAACCAATGGGCAGGTTGAATGTATGAATCGGGTTTTTGGTCCATTGTGTCCAGTGGGCTGTCCAAAACATGTGTGTGGTTAGCAATGCTATAAAATCGTGTTATGGTTTTATCGCACTACTCCACAGTCGTCCACACAGTTTTTCCCTTTTGAATTGTTGAGAGGAAGGAAACCTGCCACTAAAATGAGCCTGGGATGGATGAGCAAATTGGTCAAGGTTGGATTTGACAGCAAGTTATCTGATTTTTTTGTAAGGAAAAATGTGGAGGTTGCCAAGTTGAACCAAAGTGTTCATTTTGATAATCGTAACAGAGTCAAGTTTTGTGATATTAAGGTTGGTGATGCTGTTTTCATCAGGAAAGGAACTTACATACACAAAAGTCGCAATAAGTTTAAAGGTCCATTTGTGGTGGACAGAATGTGCGGTAACGCTGTAAGGGTGAATGGTCTTGTTAGTGGCTTAAAGGACATGTGGTTAAATCTGTGCATGGTTCTGTCCTCCCGGTGGAGTTGGTTGGTCCCAGTAATCATTCTCAGGTTTTCAACTCAGCTGGTGATTCCATTGCTAAAAGTTCTATGGGAGGAGGGAAATTGTTGTGTGAACCTGGTTTGGGGATTGTGCGATGTTCAAGGTTGCCTGTTAGGTTCAGGCAATGATCCTGCTGGCCGTACCTGTTGCGGCAATTATGTATTTATTTGTTTTTCTTATGATTCTTGTTGCAAATTTCCTTTGTAATATTATTATGTTATTTTGGGTTTTATTGTTCTTATGTTACAAGGTTATTTGTTTTGCTTCGGAAAGGGAAACGGTTTATATATCGCATCGCAACAGCAATCTCTGCTCCCTTCATGTGTGGTTGTTTGGACCGAGATTGCTGTTGGACTGTGGAATGTAGATTGTTTGTATTGTACTGTTCTCTTCAGGACAGTTGTTCTTTTGTGCCTTGCTGGGTGGATGTTTCCCCCGGTGGCTACTGTGAAAATTAAAATTCTTGTTACTTACAACGTCTGTTCCTGTCAAGCGTTTCCTAAGTACTACTACAAAGAGCTATGCATTCACTGTAAGAATGTAAGGTGTTTTGGTCTTACCCATTATTTACACAAATAGCAATTTAAATACCACTATTTTTAGGTCAAACGTGAGCCAGCTCGCAAGCTCTGCTCTGCGAAAAGCTGTGGTTGTTCAGTACAGAGAAAAGCTTCACCCTCTCCCCTGCCCTTATTTGTTATTGGCTTGTGGGCATGTCCTTTGTAAATGCTCTCTTCTGATTCATTATGAGGCTTGTTAGTCCCTCCTTAGTACAGCCATGTCGTCATTTGTACCCTATGAGAATAAGCGAAAGAGTGGGAAGGCGGCACACCTTCTGTAAAAGTTCAACAAGGATCTGCTCAATGTGAATAGTAATCGTATCTTTGGGTGCCGAGGAATGAGTCCCTCCTGGCCAGTGGGAACTCCAAATTTAGACAAAAGAACTGGGGGAGTGCAGGAACCCCCTGCACTGCTTACAATGGCACTCCAAGTGGAGAGGAATTCTCCTTAGAAAAAAGTTCAATAAATGTAGCCAATGTAGTATGCGAAAAATATTAATCATCAAAGTTCCATTTAGGTGTGTTTATTTGAAAAGTCACGTATTTAAATCATAGCGACTTCATTCAAGAAACATATAATCGAATTGAGATTCAAAATATCCAATTGCATTCATAATGTCCCTATGCATTTCGGGACTGTTGCCCTTCCTCAGGGGACAGTTTGCAATCTGTAAATAAAGAGCGCAAAGGTTCAGGAAATTGAAGCGCCTCAACGGTACAAATACATTAGAAAAAGAATGTGAGTGAGGCTGAGCTCTAAATCATACCAAAAGGTGTGGAGATTAGAGGAGTAATCAAACGGTGAGCAGTATAAATAACGATGAGCGGCGTAAAAAACTGAGTATGAAAAGGGATGCATGCAAACAAAAAAGTGGGTTGTGACTAAACAAGGGTAAAAGCGAGAGCGAGATTAAGATATAAAGGCTTGGGTGAGGTACAGAAATCCCAGAATGAAGTACAACCATCAAAACGAAGTGAATTCCGATCGGTGAAAGTTAAAGTGCGATGGTTAAAGAGTCAATAGAGTAAAGGCTGATGTGGCGTCAGGCGACGAAATGGAAAAACCCAAAATGCGTCCATTAATCACCAAAGTGACAATTATCAAAGCGTGTAAGATTCCTCGTTCTCACTCGGAATCTTACACGCTTGAGACACATTAGATGCGTCTTTCCCCTGGACTATCCGGTAAGCACACTACGCACAGTTCCTTTGATAATTGTCACTTTGGTGATTAATGCACGCATTCTGGGTTTTTCCATTTCGTCGCCTGACGCCACATCAGCCTTTACTCTATTGACTCTTTAACCATCGCACTTTAACTTTCACCGACTGGAATTCACTTTGTTTTGATGGTTGTCCTTCATTCTGGGACTTCTGTACCTCACCCAAGCCTTTTTATCTTAATCTCGCTCTCGCTTTTACCCTTGTTTAGTCACAACCCACTTTTTTGTTTGCATGCATCCCTTTTCATACTCAGTTTTTCACGCCGCTCATCGTTATTTATACTGCTCACCATTTGATTACTCCTCTAATCTCCACACCTTTCGGTATGATTTAGAGCCCAGCCTCACTCACACTCTTTTTCTAATTTATTTGTACCGTTGAGGCGCTTCAATTCCCTGAACCTTTGCGCTCTTTATTTACAGATTGCGAAATGTCCCCTGAGGAAGGGCAACAGTCCCGAAATGCAAAGGGACATTATGAATGCAATTGGATATTTTGAATCTCAATTCAATTATATGTTTCTTGAATGAAGTCGCTATGATTTAAATACGTGACTTTTCAAATAAACACACCTAAATGGAACTTTGATGATTAATATTTTTCGCATACTACATTGGCTATATTTGTTGAACTTTTTTCTAAGGAGAATTCCTCTCCACTTGGAGTGCCATTGGAAGCAGTGCAGAGGGTTCCTGCACTCCCCCAGTCATTTGTACCCTCCCATGGCTACTGGCCCCTTTACTTGGCTCTTACACGGGGTGTGTACTATTTCCTTTTGGAGTCGGAGCCCGCTGTAAGAGATAGACCAGGTAAATGTGTGTTTTGTGCCTTCTAACCCCCTCATGTTGTTGTGCCTTCTTCCCCCTCCACCCTCCCTCCCGTTGTCCGTGTCTTCTTTTCCTCTCCCTACCCTCCCTCCCATTGTCCGTGCCTTCTGCTCTCCTCCCCACACCTTGCACGCCATCCCTCCCATTGTCCGTGCCTTCTCTTCCCCTCCCTCCCTACCGATGTCCCTACCTTCTAAATACGGTTGCTGGGAGCAAATTGGTAATCTTCGTATGTTTTATCTTGCCCCTGGCTCTTAATTAATAATCCACGCACCAATGTTATCCAAACAACCAAAGCGAATGGGTACTCTGCATAGCACCTTATCATTTATGTGCAAATATTTGCATTAGGAAGATCCCAAAATACTCGCCTGCATCAGAGTCAATAATCCCACCGCAATTCACATGAGCGGGAGTGTTCCGTGAGTGGAATGCTTGCGACAGATAAATATATTACTTCTTTTTGCATGTCACAATTTACAAATTAGAATATTGGCGAGGCCTGCTCTTTCTTCCATCCAGTCAAGGTCCATAGCATTGTAGTTGTCTCTTATGTGCAGCATGTAGAAGCCATAATATTGCGGTATTAAGCACACTGTGACATTATTACAAATAATGGATGCAATTTTAAAAAAAATGAATGCAGTCAAAACTCACCGTGTGCAGTTGGGGCTGGCGTGGACGAAGGATGACAGAGAACGGATTACAGTATCTTTGAATGGATATCTTTCTGGGTGTTAATCTTCCAGTAAGATAGCTGCCCACACTCATTGCCCTCCCTGCACCTTACAATGTAATGTCCCAGTCCGGTCATATACACGTGCACACACATTCCCACTTACATCTCAGTCCGGCCATATACACGTCCACACACATACCCACGTACATCCCAGTCCGGTCATATACACATACAAACACACACACACATACTCGCTTACATAGATATACACATATTGACGCATGGTCACTCCCATATAAGGCTATAGACGCACATGCAGACACTGTTACACAAATGCATTCACAGGCTCCGCACACGTACAAAGCATATACCCCTACACTCATATAGATACGGACACAAATACATGCATGTACTTAAACACACATGTAACCTATGTACACAGGCACACATATAGACACAAATACCCCATATCACACCAGCATGCTCACACACACAGTATATATACACACACACACACACATATACAGATGCTCACACACACAGTATATATACACACTCACAAACATATACACACAAGGACCAGGCAGAAAGAAACCAACAAACATATACACACAAGGACCAGGCAGAAAGACCCCATCCACCCTCCACCCCACATTGGGAGGACTGTATTTTCATTTCTTTATTCATACTTGATTAATGAATATCCTTTCAAGTGGGCGCCCGGGTTTAGGCAGTAACCCATAGGTGCAAATTAGCAATGCGGGGGACTGTTAGTAGGGCAGTTGGACAGGGATGGGTCCATTAGAGTCTGAAGGAGATATCGCCTCTGGGAACCATTCAGAGGCACTCACAATGCCTGAGGCTGTTCCCATTGCAAAGCAGCCCTTAAACTCCAGAGAGTCGGAGTGATTTTGGGAAAGAAGATTATGGCCCTTTCCTGTTTCCTTTCAAATCCCTCTCGGGACCTTTCTCCTTTCCCTTTGAAGAAGGCGTTGCCACCCCACACTGAAAAAACAAAACAAAATAAAACCTAGAGCAATATATCCTGGTGGACTGAAAGTGATTTTAAACTAGACACTGGCTAATATTGGCCTGACCAACCTGGCGCCGGACCCTCTTAAACATATGCATCACAAATGTAATGTTATATCAGCTAATTGCTTTGCATGTTCCGCTCTAATCTCCTCGCATTTAGATCAGAATGCCGTTAGCACTGTAGTTGTATTTGAAATATTTATTTATATTACATAGCCTGTTTCCGGGGTGAATGGCTCTTGGCAACTCTTTTTTTTTTTTAGTCCTCATCTCACCATAGAGCATCTGCAAATATAAGCAAGAACCCAACCTTCGATCTTGAGCTCCCAGGGTTTCTGGTATTGCATTGGCTGCAGGCCTAAGCAGGCCAGCTTCTTTGTACAAAGCCTGGTGTAATCATTGCGCTTAGATCTTAAATCAACCTCATTTCTTTGCCCCAGTCTAGGAGTTGAACCCAGATGTTACACCTGCAAGTACGGGGCAGAGGCAGAGGACAGCAAACGGCTGGGGCTGAGAGTGTTCAAGGTAGGAGAAGACCGCTGTTTTTTCGGGACTGAATATCCTCTGAGGTGCGATCAAGGTGAGCCCACCAAGTTCCAGGTCCAGGTCCAGAGACCCTGTCATGTTAAACTCGGTATTTCAGGCCTGCCGGGTTGGCTGAATTATACAAGGATTGCTCCTGGTAGTGCTGTTTGTGCTTTTGCTGCCCAACTGAGTGCGAGTGACCCAAAAGGGACGTTGTGGTCTGACCAGCGGGGGGACCCGAAGCTGTATGGAAAACAACATTAGCAGCCCCCAGCATAGTGCCCCCTCCATGTTACAACGCAGCCTTAAAACAACTGTGTGCAGGTACACTCTTCGTAACCGGGTGTCGAATTTCGATGAGGAGGTTGATACTACTCCACGTATTTCCTCCAGTTGCGGTTGTAAGAATTGCATCCAGGCAGCGTAAGGGGAAGAGCGTGACGGAGTCCACACCTACGGGGGTAAAGGGAAGGGAAGGGCTAAGAAAATTTCAACCTCAAAAGTTAGAGTAACTCCCTCCATGAAGTCCTTCTATAAAGTAATATCTGCCTCCTCTGATAAGGGTTCATACAACAAAACCAGCATGGCTGCTCAGAGTGTACAGATTGTTCAGCTGCAGACCCCAGTGTGTCAAGAAAGCAGTTACCCTCCCTTGCCGCCGGAAACCTTGTTATCTGTGTCTGGAATTTCGGGGGGGATGACACATCGGCAGTGCAACCAGTCAGTATTCGCCCTGCGATAAATATATCCAATAAGCAATAGGTTCTGGAGGATCAAGGTAATCTAGGTGACAGGCTGGATCCCCCGCAAGATATGTCCCTGGCTGGGGCGGCTGCTCTGCTGTGGATGTATGACATTACAACGCATGCTTTTACATCGCATGCCTTTACAACGCGGTTTTTACAACGCAAACCTTTACAACGCATAGCGCTTTGGGGTGCTGGATAGTGAATAGTTTAATTTACTATTCCAACTCCAGTCCCCGTGGACACTAGGGAAGGTGTTGGATAGTAAATTAAACTTATTCCCTATCCTAGAGCGCCCCCCAGCGCAATGCGTTAGAATGGTTTGCGTTGTAAAAGTTGCGTCGTAAAGGCACTGCGTGGTAAAAGTTGCGTTGTAAAGGATGTTTCCCCTCTGCTGTAGTTTCCATCTCTTCCCCTCCTCTGCCTCCATAGGGCTTTCCACCTGTGCCGGGTCCTTCAGATTCCTCTGGAAAAGATACGCCCCCTATGATGGGGGCTGGATCTCTGGCTGATATTTTGATGGCTTTGAGAGATGATATAGGGAAAAGATTTGCCACGTCCGAAGCCAATCAAACTGCTATCGTGTCCTCATGTGAAGCCCGTGCACAAAAAGTTGAAGAAGTAACTCGGAGAACTGATGAATTGGAACTCGAAATCCCAAAAATAAAGGAAGAGTTGCACAGTTCTTCTGTGGAAGTGGACAAGTTAGCTACACAGAATAGGGAGCTGAAGGACGATATTGAGTGTCTTGAAAATCATGCTTGGAAAAACAACTTTAGAATATTGAATGTTCCTGAGGATTTGGAGGGAGGGGGGAAATAAACAATTTTGTCATCTCGCTCCTAAAGGATACAATTCTTCAGGAATCACAGGAAATCAACCTGGCACACGATATTCAGTGAGTCCATCGGGACCCTTACAAAAGGAATCCCACTAAATCCAAGCCAAGAAAGATCCTGGTAAATTTCTTAACATACTCACTAAATGAAAAAATCCTCTCCTCAGCATTGAAAGTTGGTTAGATAAAATGTAGCTCCTTTTCTAGCTCATTCTCATTCTCTATAAGGTCCGAAATATTACATATTACTGCCACAAAACAGTGGGAGATGGGTAAAAGAATGACAGTTTTGACATCACTAGGGGCTAAGGCCCAATTGAGGTTTCCGGCATCCCTCCTGGTCATGTGGAATAACAACATGTATAACATGAGGCAGATCGCGGAAGTGGACACTCTTATTGATAAAATCAGAGGTGGGAGCGAGGTATAGATTAGGAAGGGGAGGTTTGGAGGTTCTATTTAGTTGAGCAATTTTTTGTTAGATGATATCTTGCGGGTATCCTTGAGAGGCCAGGATAATGGTTAATATATGTACGCTTTTAGATCACATCAAGGGGGGCCTCGTCCACAGGGCTAATGCCCGAAGGATCAGGGGGGGTTTCCCAGGGCTGTAATGGGGTTGCACAGGGGGTGGGAGGGATATTGGAGGGTGAGCACAAGTGGGGGAGCATTGGGAGAAAATCAAAAAAAATATCCTCAATCTCAGATTTGTGTAAGAAACTACACCTTCCATAAAATAATTAATTTTGTCCCCTTGAATAGACTGCCTTTACAGTTTTAATGAGCAGGCAAATTAAATTTATATGATGGAATGTCAACGGCCTCATGTGTCAACGTAGGCAAAGATTAGTACTTAAATATCTCGAACAATCTGCTGCACAGATCTGCCTTCTCCAGGAGACACATCTGAGCAATTCTGAGTGTAAAACTGTCTTTGCTAAATATCCTTGGATAGAGCATTTCTGCTCTTTAGAACAGGTAGTTCATAATAGAGGGGTGGCAATTTTAATTAGACTCGGGGCTAAAGGTATTATTAAATCAGTGTCCTCGGATCATTCGGGGAAATGGATTACAGCTCAGATCGAAATAGGGGGTGTAGAATTAGCTAGTGTATCATTTTACGGCCCAAGTGTCGATGACCCATCATGCATCTATAGTATGCAGGCAAAGTTAATAGGGAGGATTACCCCAATAATCATCGGAGGGGACTTTAAAGTTCTTCCTAACCCCTCATGGGATAGGTCTAACCTTAGCTTTCATCTTGGTTCCCCATGCATCCGTCGTGCTATGATCAATATGATGCATGACCTTGAACTGGCCAAGAAGGGAGGAAATACAGGCTTTACCTTCTTCAGTAAAAAATATGGTAATTCCTCAAGAATTGATTACATTTTAGTAGACAGACTGGGGTTAGAGAGGATTGGGGATATTTCTATCTTACCAAGTATCCTTTCTGACCAAGCTCCCATTTCATTCTCCTACTTGAGTGTTAGACAAGATTTTAGACCTAGATGGTCTTTGAAGAGGGAAGCGCTCTCTGATCTTGACCTAATTAGTACACTTAAGACATCTACCACAGACTTCTTTGCCAATCGGATCGACCTCCCTAGATTTTGTCTGGTGTGGTAAATAAATAAATAATTACCGGTACTATTTTTCTATGCATTAACTGAAAAGGATAGCTCAATAAATAAGAGGCAGAATCCGTGGTATCTGAGTCATACGGGCTTTAATCAGATGGCTCGAGCCAATGGACCATCGGGTTCCATCACCCGCTAAGGTTCAGGAAGGGACAGACACAGGACAAAGGGAACAGCGGGACAGCTAATATCTCATTACCATCATACAGTATATATAGTAAAACAGTACAATTGCATTGAATATAGTAGGCGTAACAAGTGACAAACGGAAGATAAGAACATATGGGCGTAAAAAGAAGGCGTGCACAGGGCGTGCACGGAGGTGTGTGATGTAAACGTCACAGAAGTGTCATAAGTGGGTGGATACATGGAGGGGGCTTCATGGGCAGCTGGAACCTTTAACCTACTGGTGCACGCAAACGGGTCATGACGTGTAACTGGGGAGAGCTGGGGGCTCTGACTTCTAGCACTAGAAGAGGAGACTAAAGTCTGGGATGTCAGAACGACCTGTACCTATAGCATATCTGATATCTTGTGTTTGGAGTACATGTTGCTTGAATCTAAAAGTCATCAGGGCAAAGGCTACTTGTCACTAAGGCTAGTGCATGCATATATTTCTTCATGTATTGCGTGTGCTATGGATCTTCTATGGATACTAATTCAGTAATTCTCTTGCCTGGAGACAGGAAGACTAGACTATAGATGAAGATGTTTATGCGGTTCGTTAGCTAGGAATGTGAAGCCGGGGAGCTGGACAGATAACTGGAGGCATAACATATTCTTGGCAGGCAGGCAGACTAAGCCAGGCCGGGCACCGCGCTGCTTGGCAGGATGTAAGTGAAGGGTCAGGGATGCGGGCGGGGCTGCATCTCTCCTCGGAGTGGTTCAGGAGACTTGAGGCTTGAATCTGGTGTCCAGGCCCTGTGAGGCCTAGAAACGGGTACAACTCGATGATTTAACGTGCACAATGTAAAGACGTTGGCAACATAGGCCTAGAAGCCTAATTCACGTTGCTTTCACGGGGGACTGGATAACTGACATATTAACGTTGGACACAACTGTAAATGCGTCTTTATTCGGTTAAGGGGGTAAATATGCATATTAATCATGCATATATAACATATGATGGGGAACACGTAGGGACACATGACAGGGCAAAATTCAATTTTCCTCATTCCCTCCTTGTTCCCTACGTTTCCTTCAGGAAACATCAATATTCATGATACCATCTATCTGTTCATAGAGCATCATTTGCTCGTCTTTTATCTTTTGGGAATAGGACTTTGGATGTGGAATACAAGAGGTAGCACACAAGCCGCAAATCGCAGGGCCGCATTGTAAACAGAGACAGCAACTGAATATGATCATTACTACTACTCCCAGGAATGACAGTACTTTCCATCCCCAGGCAGATATTATACTCCAGAGCCAACCGGACCATGTCCAGGTGCCTGGATTCTGGTGTAGCTGATGGGCTATTTTATGAAGTCTAGTTATTGCTGAATACACAGACGGTGCGTTATTAGGAATGAAAACGCAACAACTAGATCCGATGACTCTACAAGCTCCGCCCCTATCGGCCAGTATGACGTCAAGAACAAGGCGGTTCTGAAGAACAACAAATCTCATAGCAGACTGCTCTTCTGTTAAGTTACCTAGGGCGGAAGTAGTCTCATTCACTACTGCTTCAAGGGTTCTGGTTAACCTGCAATTTACTATTCTGGATAGGACCTATGAAGAAAAAGAAACCTTTATTGAAATCTGTATACTGTTCTAATGCGGTTTCAGTTTGATCGACAATTGGGGACTCGATCTCCCTTCTATGTCTGACGTGTACTAGATGTGTATTTCTGTGATAATCAGATGGGGCTAGGAAAAGTGGTGGCAGTAGGAAGGCAATGTAACATGTTCCATCCCAATCTAGGGGCAAACGTACCTATGCGGTCTGACCACATATAAAATAGGAATGACGTGAGGCTTTGAAAGTAGATTTCCCACTGTCACTATACTCGACCACAGTATTACAATCACTGTGTCCTAGATGTACTGAACCATTCTTTCTAACACATAATTCGCCTTTCACTGGTAGAACTGTTATAGAAGGTAAGTCTGGAGTAGTCTCGGACTGAACATTCAAAACCATGAGGTTGGTGGAGAAATTACCTAGATCATATACTTCATTTTCTAGATCTAACCCTGTCCTATGGGAAAGACCTTCCTTGTCTGGGAAACATGTTCTATTCAAAAGGGACTTATCGTCTAAAGATGATGTTAACGTAAACCATGCTCCACACGAACCATTGTGTGAAAACGGATAGGGAAAGAGTGGCAGAACTCCCTTCGGTGTCTGGTAAGGGGGGAGTCGACCACACACCCAACAATTAGTGGCATTGCTGGTCTGGTGTGAATAGTGTAACATACGAATAAAAGTATTGTTGCGCATTGCAAGTCGATAGGATAACTCATGAGGGGGTAGTTCACTAAAAGTGTGCTCTACTGTATCATTAGAAGAAAGATGTACATGCGGACCAAGAGGAGGAAAAAATATATGTAGCACATAACTTATACATGTGATCGTAAGACTCAGAAATAACATAAACAATAATGTAACAACACATCTGCTGCGCAGATTCTTACAGTAACGTATTTTCTTGGAGTTTCGTCTATCTCTCTCACTATGTGGGTCTATCTCATACATGCCAGGAACCTGTCTAACCGCTTCACCCGAGAGGGACTTAAACAATTAAACGCTGTCTGACTTGCTAGACCTTAACTTGAGTTTATACTCCTGCTGCAGAGTTTTCTCTAACAGGGGAAGTTTAGAGTCAGTATCGGGGCAGTCCTTGAAAAAAGTCTTTGGACGCAGTCCATGGAAACGCTTGATGTGGCTGGAGTGAAGCCAACCCTTCCTCCCTTCCAGCTTCACGGCAGTCCTTGTGGTCATCAGAACAAGTTTCGGCTCCTTCCAACGGGGCTCCAGAGGGCTTGAATTATCGAAATTCCGGATGAGAACTAGATCGCCTGGAACGACCTCGTGCGGTTTCACCTGGGTGTTGTCTGGAAAGGCAGCCGCGACCTGTGAACGACAAGAGAGTAGTGCAGACATCAAGGAAGCTAGGTAATCTGTCAGCATATTACTATCAACATCGGTGATTTTACGTGGCATAGGTGTACCCCACATGTTTGGGGGACGACCAAACACTACTTCAAAAGGTGACAGACCAGATCGGGAGTGAGCGACCATTCTCATGTAGAAGAGGGCAACCGGCAGGGCTACCATCCAATCTACACCTTTCTCTGCACAGACCTTCGCTATTCGTATTTTCAGAGTTTGATTGTGTCTCTCGACGAGGCCAGCTGCCTCGGGGTGTCGTACACAGTGGAACTTCCACTGGTACCCTAACAAAAGTGATACTTGTTTCATGAGTTCGGATGAGAATGGCTGTCCGTTGTCTGAATACACGACCCTGGGCAAACCATAGCGTGGGAAGAACTCACGAACCAACTGCCTGGCAGTGGTCGCGGCAGTGTAATCTGGAACTGGATATGCTTCTGTCCATCTGGACAAAGCGCATAGAACTACGAGGACATACTTGAAACCTCGGCATCGATCCATCTGAATATAATCCATCTGGAGGACTTCAAAAGGGTGGTCAGGAGGATGGAATCCACCTTGTTCCACCTGAACACCTTTTCCTGGATTGAACTGACAACAGATCATGCAGGTACGCACTTTCTGCTTCGCTGCTGCTCGTAAATGCTTGTTAAACCAAAGGTTCTGGATGCTGTCTAACATAGCTTTTTCTCCTAAATGTGCTGGACTATGTGCGGTGTTAATAATAACTTGAACCATAGAGTCGGGGAGAAACCATGTGGCTTTTCCCTTCGTCAACCATCCCTGATCTGTCTGGACCCCTCCTTGTTCAGACCATTTCTTGATTTCGTCTGGGGTAGCATGTGTCTGTATGTCTAGTACATCTTGTGTAGGGTCCTTAACTGTCATACAAGTCGTCTGAACTGGAACATCTGTCTTTGTCGTGTTAACTGGAACGTCTGGAGTCTGAGCTGTAAGCTTGGCTGTTCGATCTGCTAGATCGTTACCCTGGGAAATGGTGTCAGTGGCTTTCATATGTGCTTTGCACTTCATAATGGCAATGGCTGTCGGCAAATGTATTGCTTCTAACAGAGCTTGAATGAGGGGGCCATGCTGAATCTTGGCTCCATGAGAGGTCATGAAACCTCTTTCTTGCCAGAGGACTCCAAAGTCGTGAACGACTCCGAATGCATAACGTGAATCTGTATATATGTTTATACATGAGGGTCCAGGGTTCAAGTCCCTGTTCGGGCGCCATTTTTGTGGTAAATAAATAAATAATTACCGGTACTATTTTTCTATGCATTAACTAAAAAGGATAGCTCAATAAATAAGAGGCAGAATCTGTGGTATCTGAGCCATACGGGCTTTAATCAGATGGCTCGAGCCAATGGACCATCGGGTTCCATCACCCGCTAAGGTTCAGGAAGGGACAGACACAGGACAAAGGGAACAGCGGGACAGCTAATATCTCATTAGCATCATACAGTATATATAGTAAAACAGTACAATTGCATTGAATATAATAGGCGTAACAAGTGACAAACGGAAGATAAGAACATATGGGCGTAAAAAGAAGGCGTGCACAGGGCGTGCACGGAGGTGTGTGATGTAAACGTCACAGAAGTGTCATAAGTGGGTGGATACATGGAGGGGGCTTCATGGGCAGCTGGAACCTTTAACTTACTGGTGCGCGCTAACGGGTCATGACGTGTAACTGGGGAGAGCTGGGGGCTCTGACTTCTAGCACTAGAAGAGGAGACTAAAGTCTGGGATGTCAGAACGACCTGTACCTATAGCATATCTGATATCTTGTGTTTGGAGTACATGTTGCTTGAATCTAAAAGTCATCAGGGCAAAGGCTACTTGTCACTAAGGCTAGTGCATGCATATATTTCTTCATGTATTGCGTGTGCTATGGATCTTCTATGGATACTAATTCAGTAATTCTCTTGCCTGGAGACAGGAAGACTAGACTATAGATGAAGATGTTTATGCGGTTCGTTAGCTAGGAATGTGAAGCCGGGGAGCTGGACAGATAACTGGAGGCATAACATATTCTTGGCAGGCAGGCAGACTAAGCCAGGCCGGGCACCGCGCTGCTTGGCAGGATGTAAGTGAAGGGTCAGGGATGCGGGCGGGGCTGCATCTCTCCTCGGAGTGGTTCAGGAGACTTGAGGCTTGAATCTGGTGTCCAGGCCCTGTGAGGCCTAGAAACGGGTACAACTCGATGATTTAACGTGCACAATGTAAAGACGTTGGCAACATAGGCCTAGAAGCCTAATTCACGTTGCTTTCACGGGGGACTGGATAACTGACATATTAACGTTGGACACAACTGTAAATGCGTCTTTATTCGGTCAAGGGGGTAAATATGCATATTAATCATGCATATATAACATATGATGGGGAACACGTAGGGACACATGACAGGGCAAAATTCAATTTTCCTCACTGGGATGCTTTTAAGGCAAATCTCTGGGGGCAGTTACATAGCCTGATTTGTTCTAAAAACAGGGAAGAGTCTCTGGAATTTCAGAAGTTAGAGAAAGAGATAGGGATACTGGAGAAAGAGAGGCTTAGTACCCCCTAGTCATCAAAAGCAGAATTGACCCATAATAATGAAGATCTTGATCGTCTCCGTCAGAGTTATAGGGGGAAACTCGATTTAAAAATCAAAGCACAGTGATCTGCAGCATTTTGAATATGGGGAAAAGGCAGGGACCCTCCTGGCCTGGAAGGCGCGGGCAGATCACACAAAGAATAACATAAATAGGTTAATTATCGAAGATAATTGAGAAACTTCATGTAAACATGAAGACATGCAAAATCGTCTTCTTTCTCTGTTCTCTGTTCTCGTAATTATACAGGGAGGACATTTCCCCTAGAAAGAGTGGGAAGGCGGCACACCTTCTGTAAAAGTTCAACAAGGATCTGCTCAATGTGAATAGTAATCGTATCTTTGGGTGCCGAGGAATGAGTCCCTCCTGGCCAGTGGGAACTCCAAATTTAGACAAAAGAACTGGGGGAGTGCAGGAACCCCCTGCACTGCTTCCAATGGCACTCCAAGTGGAGAGGAATTCTCCTTAGAAAAAAGTTCAATAAATGTAGCCAATGTAGTATGCGAAAAATATTAATCATCAAAGTTCCATTTAGGTGTGTTTATTTGAAAAGTCACGTATTTAAATCATAGCGACTTCATTCAAGAAACATATAATCGAATTGAGATTCAAAATATCCAATTGCATTCATAATGTCCCTATGCATTTCGGGACTGTTGCCCTTTCTCAGGGGACAGTTCGCAATCTGTAAATAAAGAGCGCAAAGGTTCAGGAAATTGAAGCGCCTCAACGGTACAAATACATTAGAAAAAGAATGTGAGTGAGGCTGAGCTCTAAATCATACCAAAAGGTGTGGAGATTAGAGGAGTAATCAAACGGTGAGCAGTATAAATAACGATGAGCGGCGTGAAAAACTGAGTATGAAAAGGGATGCATGCAAACAAAAAAGTGGGTTGTGACTTAAACATATGCATCACAAATGTAATGTTATATCAGCTAATTGCTTTGCATGTTCCGCTCTAATCTCCTCACATTTAGATCAGAATGCCGTTAGCACTGTAGTTGTATTTGAAATATTTATTTATATTACATAGCCTGTTTCCGGGGTGAATGGCTCTTGGCAACTCTTTTTTTTTTTTTAGTCCTCATCTCACCATAGAGCATCTGCAAATATAAGCAAGAACCGAACCTTCGATCTTGAGCTCCCAGGGTTTCTGGTATTGCATTGGCTGCAGGCCTAAGCAGGCCAGCTTCTTTGTACAAAGCCTGGTGTAATCATTGCGCTTAGATCTTAAATCAACCTCATTTCTTTGCCCCAGTCTAGGAGTTGAACCCAGATGTTACACCTGCAAGTACGGGGCAGAGGCAGAGGACAGCAAACGGCTGGGGCTGAGAGTGTTCAAGGTAGGAGAAGACCGCTGTTTTTTCGGGACTGAATATCCTCTGAGGTGCGATCAAGGTGAGCCCACCAAGTTCCAGGTCCAGGTCCAGAGACCCTGTCATGTTAAACTCGGTATTTCAGGCCTGCCGGGTTGGCTGAATTATACAAGGATTGCTCCTGGTAGTGCTGTTTGTGCTTTTGCTGCCCAACTGAGTGCGAGTGACCCAAAAGGGACGTTGTGGTCTGACCAGCGGGGGGACCCGAAGCTGTATGGAAAACAACATTAGCAGCCCCCAGCATAGTGCCCCCTCCATGTTACAACGCAGCCTTAAAACAACTGTGTGCAGGTACACTCTTCGTAACCGGGTGTCGAATTTCGATGAGGAGGTTGATACTACTCCACGTATTTCCTCCAGTTGCGGTTGTAAGAATTGCATCCAGGCAGCGTAAGGGGAAGAGCGTGACGGAGTCCACACCTACGGGGGTAAAGGGAAGGGAAGGGCTAAGAAAATTTCAACCTCAAAAGTTAGAGTAACTCCCGCCATGAAGTCCTTCTATAAAGTAATATCTGCCTCCTCTGATAAGGGTTCATACAACAAAACCAGCATGGCTGCTCAGAGTGTACAGATTGTTCAGCTGCAGACCCCAGTGTGTCAAGAAAGCAGTTACCCTCCCTTGCCGCCGGAAACCTTGTTATCTGTGTCTGGAATTTCGGGGGGGATGACACATCGGCAGTGCAACCAGTCAGTATTCGCCCTGCGATAAATATATCCAATAAGCAATAGGTTCTGGAGGATCAAGGTAATCTAGGTGACAGGCTGGATCCCCCGCAAGATATGTCCCTGGCTGGGGCGGCTGCTCTGCTGTGGATGTATGACATTACAACGCATGCTTTTACATCGCATGCCTTTACAACGCGGTTTTTACAACGCAAACCTTTACAACGCATAGCGCTTTGGGGTGCTGGATAGTGAATAGTTTAATTTACTATTCCAACTCCAGTCCCCGTGGACACTAGGGAAGGTGTTGGATAGTAAATTAAACTTATTCCCTATCCTAGAGCGCCCCCCAGCGCAATGCGTTGTAATGGTTTGCGTTGTAAAAGTTGCGTCGTAAAGGCACTGCGTGGTAAAAGTTGCGTTGTAAATGATGTTTCCCCTCTGCTGTAGTTTCCATCTCTTCCCCTCCTCTGCCTCCATAGGGCTTTCCACCTGTGCCGGGTCCTTCAGATTCCTCTGGAAAAGATGCGCCCCCTATGATGGGGGCTGGATCTCTGGCTGATATTTTGATGGCTTTGAGAGATGATATAGGGAAAAGATTTGCCACCTCCGAAGCCAATCAAACTGCTATCGTGTCCTCATGTGAAGCCCGTGCACAAAAAGTTGAATAAGTAACTCGGAGAACTGATGAATTGGAACTCGAAATCCCAAAAATAAAGGAAGAGTTGCACAGTTCTTCTGTGGAAGTGGACAAGTTAGCTACACAGAATAGGGAGCTGAAGGACGATATTGAGTGTCTTGAAAATCATGCTTGGAAAAACAACTTTAGAATATTGAATGTTCCTGAGGATTTGGAGGGAGGGGGGAAATAAACAATTTTGTGATCTCGCTCCTAAAGGATACAATTCTTCAGGAATCACAGGAAATCAACCTGGCACACGATATTCAGTGAGTCCATCGGGACCCTTACAAAAGGAATCCCACTAAATCCAAGCCAAGAAAGATCCTGGTGAATTTCTTAACATACTCACTAAATGAAAAAATCCTCTCCTCAGCATTGAAAGTTGGTTAGATAAAATGTAGCTCCTTTTCTAGCTCATTCTCATTCTCTATAAGGTCCGAAATATCACATATTACTGCCACAAAACAGTGGGAGATGGGTAAAAGAATGACAGTTTTGACATCACTAGGGGCTAAGGCCCAATTGAGGTTTCCGGCATCCCTCCTGGTCATGTGGAATAACAACATGTATAACATGAGGCAGATCGCGGAAGTGGACACTCTTATTGATAAAATCAGAGGTGGGAGCGAGGTATAGATTAGGAAGGGGAGGTTTGGAGGTTCTATTTAGTTGAGCAATTGTTTGTTAGATGATATCTTGCGGGTATCCTTGAGAGGCCAGGATAATGGTTAATATATGTACGCTTTTAGATCACATCAAGGGGGGCCTCGTCCACAGGGCTAATGCCCGGAGGATCAGGGGGGGTTTCCCAGGGCTGTAATGGGGTTGCACAGGGGGTGGGAGGGATATTGGAGGGTGAGCACAAGTGGGGGAGCATTGGGAGAAAATCAAAAAAAATATCCTCAATCTCAGATTTGTGTAAGAAACTACACCTTCCATAAAATAATTAATTTTGTCCCCTTGAATAGACTGCCTTTACAGTTTTAATGAGCAGGCAAATTAAATTTATATGATGGAATGTCAACGGCCTCATGTGTCAACGTAGGCAAAGATTAGTACTTAAATATCTCGAACAATCTGCTGCACAGATCTGCCTTCTCCAGGAGACACATCTGAGCAATTCTGAGTGTAAAACTGTCTTTGCTAAATATCCTTGGATAGAGCATTTCTGCTCTTTAGAACAGGTAGTTCATAATAGAGGGGTGGCAATTTTAATTAGACTCGGGGCTAAAGGTATTATTAAATCAGTGTCCTCGAATCATTCGGGGAAATGGATTACAGCTCAGATCGAAATAGGGGGTGTAGAATTAGCTAGTGTATCATTTTACGGCCCAAGTGTCGATGACTCATCATGCATCTATAGTATGCAGGCAAAGTTAATAGGGAGGATTACCCCAATAATCATCGGAGGGGACTTTAAAGTTCTTCCTATCCCCTCATGGGATAGGTCTAACCTTAGCTATCATCTTGGTTCCCCATGCATCCGTCGTGCTATGATCAATATGATGCATGACCTTGAACTGGCCAAGAAGGGAGGAAATACAGGCTTTACCTTCTTCAGTAAAAAATATGGTAATTCCTCAAGAATTGATTACATTTTAGTAGACAGACTGGGGTTAGAGAGGATTGGGGATATTTCTATCTTACCAAGTATCCTTTCTGACCATGCTCCCATTTCATTCTCCTACTTGAGTGTTAGACAAGATTTTAGACCTAGATGGTCTTTGAAGAGGGAAGCGCTCTCTGATCTTGACCTAATTAGTACACTTAAGACATCTACCACAGACTTCTTTGCCAATCGGATCGACCTCCCTAGATTTTGTCTGGGATGCTTTTAAGGCAAATCTCTGGGGGCAGTTACATAGCCTGATTTGTTCTAAAAACAGGGAAGAGTCTCTGGAATTTCAGAAGTTAGAGAAAGAGATAGGGATACTGGAGAAAGAGAGGCTTAGTACCCCCTAGTCATCAAAAGCAGAATTGACCCATAATAATGAAGATCTTGATCGTCTCCGTCAGAGTTATAGGGGGAAACTCGATTTAAAAATCAAAGCACAGTGATCTGCCCATAACATGCAGCATTTTGAATATGGGGAAAAGGCAGGGACCCTCCTGGCCTGGAAGGCGCGGGCAGATCACACAAAGAATAACATAAATAGGTTAATTATCGAAGATAATTGAGAAACTTCATGTAAACATGAAGACATGCAAAATCGTCTTCTTTCTCTGTTCTCGTAATTATACAGGGAGGACATTTCCCCTAGCCCGGAGAGCATTCAGGATTGGTTGAGACTCCAAAAATTATCAGTCTTAACTGAGGGCAGTCAAGCTGCCTTGGATGCCCATATTACGGAGAGTGAGGTAATAGCTCATAATTATAAGATTAAGAACAATAAGGCTGCTGGGACTGATGCCTTACCAGGGGAAGTCTATAAAATCTTACAGGATAAACTGGTTCCAAGACTATGTGAATTATTTAACTTTGTGTATAGTGCAGAAGGGAGAGTACCCAAATCATGGAAGGAAGCCACAATTGTCCTTATTCCAAAGCCTGGAAAAAGAGCCCCTTAGGCCCGACTCATAAAGGCCAATCTCCCTGCTCAACGCTGATTATAAAATGTTTATGTCCATCTTGGCAGGAATATTGGTCAAGTTAGTTCCACAGTTGGTAAATACAGATCAAAAGGGATTCATTCCGGGCAGGTATACACAGGAAAAGACCCTGCAGTTGATTAGTAGTATGGACCTGGCTGTGGCGCGATCTATGCCTTTGGCTGTGGCAGCATTTGAAGCAGCGAAGGCATTCGACCGTGTCTGTTGGGCCTTCCAGTGGGAGGTCTTAAGAGCAATGGGTTTAGGCCCAGTCTTCATACAGACATTAATTAACTGCTATTAGGGTGCCTCAGCAGTGATTTTACTGAACGGCGTTGTGACATCAAGTTTTAGTATTGCAAGGGGAACGAGACAGGGCTGTCCCATCTCGCCCGTACTCTTTTATTTATATATTGAAACCCTCGCTAGCGCCCAAGCAATAAGACTAGGCAAATGAATTGTCCCGTTCAGGGTTTATTATTACTGCAGCAAGTTGGCCCTGTATGCGGATGACTTGCTGCTGTATACCGATAATCCTGCTGAGGTCCTCCCAAGAGTGGAGGCTCTTCTTGAGAAATTTAGCTCGTATTCAGGGTACCTTGCAAACTCCTCTAAGACAGATGTAATGATTTGGAATGTCGACAATTGGATGGGTAAAACAAGTAGAGAATTTAGATACTTAGGAATAACAATAGTAAACAACTTAGATGATAACCCTAGGATCAATCTAAAGAGGGTGTCTAAGGAAATTGACCGTTTGTTTTTAAGATGGGAAAATTTGCCTCTTACAATATATGATAGGGTACATTTGGTAAAAATGGTCATCTTGCCAAAATTGACTTACCTTTTTAGCACCATTCCCCTAGAGTTTCCACATAGAGATATAAGTAAAATACAAAGCAAAATAGGAAGTTTTATTTGGTCTAATAAACGGCTCGGCTTTCATGGAAACAATTAAGACATAAGCTCCAGAAAGGGGGCCTGGCACTTCCTGATATACTTTGTTATTCCTTTGCTTTTCAGTTAAAAAATATCCGGGCATTACTCTATATGGCAAAGGGATCTAATTGGGGGAGGATTTTAAGTGAAAATGTTGCTTTTGAGGGAGGCGGAGATGGTTTTTTGTATAAGTTTGGCGCGCCCAGATTTTTTAAAAAGGTCCGTTTGAAAGTTCTGATAGCATCATTGAACCTGTGGTGTAGGGTTAGGAAAATATGGGGGATAGGCTATTATTCTGATTTTGCTCCCATTTGGGATTTACCGGGGTTACCTGATTGTTTAAAGGATAGCCTAGCACTCCCCATTAAGAAAGCTGGTTTTCGGACTTGGTCCGATCTTGTATCCGCCGATAGGATTCATCCTTGGGAGATGTTAAGGCTAAAAATAGGGCTTCTTTCTCTAGATTTAAATATCTACGATTGGTCTCCTGGTATATTGTAGAGAAATCTTCCATAGGCGGAAATTGGAAAATCGAGCTTCAATGCCAGAATATTCACCTCATGAAAAAGGAGGTGGGATTTTGGTATAGAAAGATGCTGGAAGCGGGGGGCCTGGCTTGGACGGCAGCGGCAATGGCTGTCTGAACGCGTCGCTCGGCAGACAGAGGGGCGACTAAGGCTGATTTTAGGAGATTGAGCTAAGCGATTGCAATCGGACTGCCGGGCTCCACCTCGCCTGGCCAGGCGGCTTTGCATGGTGCTGCGAAATCTTATCTGAATCACCCAGGGAAAGCTGTGCTCGTTGTGGCACTTGGCGGCCCACGATCCCGGGGAAGGAGCCTTAAGATGGCTGCGCAACACTGATCGAGTTCGCCCGAGTCCGATGCCTAACCCTGGACCCGCTGACCCTGCGCCAATCGAAAAAACAGCGCTGCTCTCTTTCCACCTCAGCACTACAGAAGGTGGGTGCCCTTGTAGCTAGCAACAAACGCAAGAGCCATGTAATCGACTCCAGCGCATTGCCTGACAATAATATGGCGGACATCCTCTGGTAGTGCTAAATTTTATTAACACGACTCTGCTGTGCTCACTTCACAGTCCACAACCTAACCTGCACTCCAGAAATCCTAACGCTGGGAAAATAACATAAATTAGTATGACTTACACATACCTTAATCGACCAGGGGTATCTGTGCTGGACATCGCAACCGGAGCTCTCAAAATGGCTATGTGATGCTGGGTGAGTCTTTTTCCAACCTGGGCTCTCTGCTAGTGCCACCGTCCCCTTGAGTGACTGCCCACAAATGCTTTTCCTCTTGATCCTGGCACTAATGAAGGGGTGGGCTCCAAACTGACCAGGGATTGCTATGCTTGCTATCGCTACCGTTACCAACATCTTCAACGCTTTTAAAATGGTGGCATGAACTGAAGCGGACACATCTCTCCTATCCCGGTGCATAGACTCAGCAAACACTAAATAACCGCCAACAACCATGGGAGTTACACACCTACTCTACTGCTTCACAATGCCTGTTTTCAAATAACTGCTGCAGTGTGGTATCAAAGAGCTCACCAATTTGCTTTCACTGTGATCTGTGCCTAAACAGGACATAACTGTAGCAAACTTATAAGGAGATTCCACAACTATCTCCTATCAATCCCACACAATCAACGGTCCTAGGTTCAGAGGAAGTGCGGATCTCTTTTTCTCAACCACAATTTGATGGTGTGCTCTGGCTCGTGCTACACCTCTCCGCCTATAGCCTGGCTTCCCATTACACTAATGGCCGTATAGCAAGTACGTAGCCTGCTATGGTGGCGATCCCACTGATACTGCCTGAAACCTGCCTGTGGATGATTGACTACCTGCCTCGACACTCAGTCATTCAGACATTCATTCATTGACGCTTGCTGTTCCGTAATTCCTACTGCCTTCAATTGTCTGGTGCCACCACTTGAGCAGGTATGCCATTGGGGTCACAACTGTGATCTGCCTGCGCATCACTGCTCGGCCTGACCAGCCCCACTTCCTGCGCTTTCATTATCATGACTGCTGATACACCTGGCACACCATAGCTTAAGACGACGAGTGGCTACGATAAAACTAACTGTGGCGAGTTCCCCACCAACTACGGCAACCACATCAACTCATTCAGCAAACACCCTAATCTGGCCAAACAATGGCTGATAGAGAAAGCAGGACCAACACTAAGAAGGTGCGCCCGGAACCATCGCCTTCAGAATCCCCTATCAAAGGGGATATGATCCTAAAAAAACTTGCAGAAATGTACGACCTTGCTAAATCTACCAAGAGCAACACTGACACCAAGCAGCTTGAGCTTACGGCAATCAGGGCGGACATAAGCACTATGAATAAAAGCATCAGCGAAGCGGAACAACGCCTAAGCGATATGGAGGAAAGGACCTCTCAATCATCAAAGATAATAAAGCATCTCCAGTGCGCCACAGACGACCTCAGAAGACAAAACGCCGAGCTGGAAGATCATAACAGGAGAGGGAACATTAGCATCTTCGGTGTTCTCCAGATCGCGGAGAGAGGACCCACGACGCCAAAATCAATGCCACGCCGGATGACTCCAAGCTCCAGCCCACTTCTCGGCAAGTGGGTCGCCTGACCCTAAAATGGCTGACATATTTAGCCACTAACTGCTCAATAAAGGAGCATGAAGCTCTCCGCTGCCCTCCCCTAAAGTCCAGGGGCCGGAGCGACCCCCTCGGCCATCGGAATTTAACAACCCCTAATCGAGGAGAGGGGGGCACAGGCTCTCCGGCGCTCCCACCTCATGGTCTAGGTAGGCGGACAGACCCCCCATCGCAGGAATCCAGAAGGGTGCCAAAGCAAAAATCAAGACACCCCCCGAGGACTTGGAGCCCAAACGCACATTCACTCAAGGGGCCTCACAACCCCAAAAATATATCAACAAAGCCTCCTTCCCTCAATCCAAATCTTCTGGGCCCTAGCAGCACCGGCGCCCCCTGCCTCGTCAAGGTGGCCGGAGTGACCCAATTTTACCACAACCAGTGGTCCTCCCCTCTGGTTGAAACCCCCAAGTGGAACGTTGGGAAGGTGGTACCCGGCTGAGCCCCTGATCGGATCACTCTGCTAAGAACTGGGACAGCTCATGCAGAACAGACCCCAGACACCCCAGCATCTCCAGGTTAGTGAGGCTCCTGATCATGCTACACACCCACAACCAAGAGAGCCGAGGGCCTCTGCACTCTTGGCCCACTATCATCCTGCCCCCAGAGAGGTCCCCTGACCGCTCCTCTAACACCCCCACCCTCCAACCCGGCAATCACCTTCCCTCCCCCCTCCCGCCAAAAGACCACGCCACAAGAGTGACCTCAGTGCGCTCCACCCCACTACCCACCTCACCGAACAGCCCAGCCCCTACCCGACACAACACTCTACCTCCCTCGCACTTGAGGATCCTCTCCTCCTCCCGCCCAGCTAAGATGCCCCCGGCCCTGCAATTGGACACCTATCCTTGCCCCACTGTCAACTACCTGACACCTCACAGACAGAACACCTTCGCTATAACCTACCCCCACAGTCTCTCCTTCAAAGCGAAAAAACGCTTTAAACAGAAATTAATCAGGCAACATCCCGAAACTCTAGTTGTTGACACTTACCACAGCTCATCCAGAGGGCAGCGTAAAATGGACTTCATTTTCCACACCAACAGGCCCGACCTCTGGGTCACTATCTTCAACTCTCACCTCCCCGTTTCCAGAAGCAACATCACAGACCACAACCGTAAACTAACAATCTCCCCTCTGAAACAACAGTCCCCGACCAGAGACATCTCCATTACCATCTTTGAGAACAGCACCATCCTAATTCAGGCTAAAGACGAGAATCTCGAGTTCTTCGACTCTCTCTTCCCCGCACTAAAGATGGCAACATCTCACAACTCACACCTTCCGCGGTCCCCCCTAAGTAGCTCCCTACAATCATCAAGTCATTTGATCCCACTTACGCCCACGCCGCGAGCCCATCCCCCGCGTTTCACCAACCCGCTAGCCCCGCGTCACCCTCAACCATAGCTCCTCCCTTCACCCAACCCCGCCCCACCATCCATCTCACCCAGCCATCCAGTACTGAGCCCTGATCCCAACCGCAACTGATCCACAGCCCCCCATCACCAGGAGCACCCCC
Organism: Lissotriton helveticus; assembly: GCF_964261635.1. NCBI lineage: Eukaryota > Metazoa > Chordata > Amphibia > Caudata > Salamandridae > Lissotriton > Lissotriton helveticus. Next base: position 1,790,882,560 of record NC_136061.1, read on the forward strand.
AGAACACAATCACCCACCCAAAGAGAATCCCGACTCCCAAGCAATTTTGATTCCCAGCCCCCCCCCTCGCTAACCCCTACTCTACAAATACACTGCTACCCCCCCAGAGAGGAACACTGTGCCCATCCCCAATGGGGCCACATCCCCCTTTCCCCCCAGCCTTACCACAGGTGAACTCTAAGCCAGAGGCAGCACCCCCTCAGCCTCTCAACCCCTCCAGAAATGACATGACCTGCAGCCCCTCACCCATAGGGCTCAGCTCTGCCCATCCTCCCCTCCTCTCCCCCTCGCGCAAGCTGACACAACGCCTTGACCTTCTGGAAGCTCAGCTTGGTACCCTGATTCATGGCCTGAAGGAAACTTTATCCTCCCTAGGGAAAATCCATCTGTCCACCCCTCACCCCGCAACACCCCCACCCCACCTCTACCCAGAAGGAATGACTCACCTCCCCCCAACCGGACCCGGACCCCCCCAGGCTATCGGCCATTACCCACCAAACCCTGGACTGAGTCACGAGCAGTCAGACCCAGAAGAACATATCCCATCCTCTCAGGAAGCGACCAAACTCGCCTCATCATATGATATGATCACCCCACTAACCAGCTAGCTCAGGCTCAGGCTCCCCCGTTGAACTCTAATCCCAACTCCTTGATCCAAGTCATTAATGGAATGGGCAGGGACCCCCCCCCCCGAAGAGCCACCAGACCCCCAGCGTATCTATCCTCCATACCCAGAGCCCAGCCTGGCAATCCGAAAACAAAAGATGAACCTTCCATTAACTGTATTCTTATCAACATCAGATCTGCCGCCAAACACGCAATGGAAATAGCAGAAGCCATCCTCTCCCATGACCTAGATGTAGCATTCATCACGGAAACCTGGCTGAACACCTTGTCTTACCCCATTATGGACCTACTGGTGCCGCCCGGTTTCTTAATCATCCACAAAGACAGACCCGAGCACAAAGGTGGCGGCATAGCAATTATTCACAAAAGTGACATCTCAATCATAGAAAGTCCCTCCTGCCTTTATAACTCTTTTGAATGCCTGTCGGTCATCATCAAATCACGCACAAATTGTTCACTACAATGCCACCTCTTGTACCACCCAATAGTTAATTCCAACGAATTTGGAGCACAGCTGTCGGACCTGATCACCCAATCCGCACTCAGCAACGACAGCATAATTCTGGGTGACCTCAATCTAAGATGGAACAAAACAAAAAACCAGCTCATCCAATCTCTCAACAGCCTCCTGTTTGACAACGATTTGATCTAACACTGCTCAGAGGAAACACACCTTAGAGGAGTGACCGTGGATGCAATCATTGCGGACAAAAATACAATCTCTATTGACTACATCTTCTCCGTGGACTGGTCCGACCACCACATCATACCTTTTCATATCAACCAACCGACCCTATCTCAACCCCCTATTCAGGCCCCTCCTAAATGGGTCAGGAACACAACCCGAGTCCCCTGAGACAAACTAGAAGAAGGGCTAAGCACGCTCCTCCCAAACACGGCGGAGCACCTCCCAACCACTGAACTCACCTCGCTCTACCATTCCAACTTGATGCTCACCTTAGACCGGCTGGCGCCCTGGAAACTAAAAAAAAACAGAAGCACCCCCTCCAGGTCATGGTTCACCACAGACATAAATGAGGAAAGAAGACACCTCAGAACCCTAGAAAGAACCTGGAGGAATAACCCCTCATCCCTCTATCATGATCAACTCAAGGCAGCACGCAGAAACTACAATAAACACATCAAGAGCAAAAAGACAACCTTCTTCTGCTCCGCCCTAGACAATGCTAAAAACCGCCTCAAGGAACTCTTTAACATCATCAGGAGCCAAACATCCAAACCGGTGACAACCAACATGGTGGCGTTCAAAACCCACTGTGACAACTTTGCCAGCTTTTTCAATAAAAAAATCGCCAAAAATAATATATCGCTCAGCACTAAGCCCTCCACCCTCATGGAGATCCCGACACTAGCAACAAATAGCAATACCCTAATGATCACACCTACTCGCTGGTCATCCTTCCGTCCCATCCAGGAAGAAGTAATAAGCAATCTGATTGCCGCTGCGAAACCCTTATCCCACTCCCTAGATAAGCTACCCTTGAGACTGGCAAAAGACCTGAAGCTTACCCTAGCCTAAATTTGGTGCAAGAATATCAATAGCTCACTGAGCTCGGGAACCATTCCAGACTGCCTCAAAGTAGGACAAGTCACGCCGCTACTTAAAAAACCGCCCCTGACCCTGAGGACATCAACAACTTTAGACCGGTATCGAACCTTCCTCTATTATCCAAAATCCTAGAAAGATGTGTTCTTTTGCAGCTAACCCAACATCTAGAGAACATCAAACTACTAGACCCACACCAATCAGGATTCAGAAAGGGTTGCAGCACTGAAACCGCAATCTTAAATGTCTAAGAAAATCTTCACATGTCACTGGACTCCGACCAATGTAGCCTTCTCATCCTTCTAGACATGTCGGCCGCATTCGACACAGTTGACCACAACCTGCTCCTCAAAGTCCTCCAGGAGAGAGGGGGTATTGAAAAGACGGTACTAAAATGATTCTCCTCTTTTTTCCTCAATCGCACACAAAGAATAAAAATCAATAGCTTGAGTCTGACCCCGTTCCCGTTAGCAGATGAGTTCCGCAAAGGTCAGTACTCTCTCCACAACTTTTCAACATCTACATGGAACCCCTCACCACACTTCTAAGGAACTCCAACATCCCCTTACACCTCTATGCGGACGATACACAACTTTATCTGGAAACCACCTCGATCGCAGACATACACAGACTAAATGTCACGCTCATTGAGGTCCAACACTGGCTCCCAACAAACCACCTCAAACTCAACCAAGAGAAAACAGAAGTGCTCCTCATCTCTAATAGAGACAAAAACCCTCAAATCGAAGAATGGCTCAAAGCCATAGACACCCTCAATGGTGCCCTTGCACCAACGGACTCTGTGAAATCCCTAGGGATTACCCTCGACCCCAAACTGGACATGAAAAAACACATCTCAAAAACCGCCAAAAGCGCGTTCCTAAATCTGAAACTGCTTCACAAAATAAAACCTTTCCTCCCCTCGAAAGATCTTAAACAGGCCACTCAGGCATTGTGCTCTCCAGAATTGACTATGGTATCACAGCACTGACCGGGACAGCAAAAGCCCACCTAGGTCCTCTTACCACTACCCTCAACGCCGCAGCAAGAATGGTCACAAGAATGAAGAAATATGAGCACATTTCACCAGCACTCAAGGAACTGAAGTGGCTCCCTATCGACCAACGAGCCAGCTTCCATACAGCCTGCCTCACACACAAAGCCCTGCACACAGGCAAGCCAGAATATCTTACCGCCAAACTCAAAAGGGCCGGTCAGTCCAGGAACCTCAGAAGTTCCAACACGCTTCTACTCATCCCAGTGAAATCACGGAAACACAAAACCGCAAATAAATCCTTTGCGGGAAATGCCCCAAGATCTGGAACTCCATCCCCCCCCACATCAGAATGACCACCTCCTTCCCGAAATTCAAGATACTACTCAAAGCCCTCTTCCTAGAGTGCTCTTGACCATAGCGAGAAATCCACAATTGACTGGGGGAAGGACAGCTATCTCCCCTTCTCGAAACCCCACAACCTGAAGATGCACTCTTGAACTTTGTCCCATTTTGCTCTTAAATTGGTGAATTGCAGATTATTATTTTTCTTTTGTCCTCTGCTCTAGGTCTCTGTCCAAAATTTCCTGTTCATAACTGTACATGCTGTGAAGCGCTCTTATACCCTCGGGCCCAGCTAGCGCTATACAAAACTAGGATGCAGGATCATGTGCGGCATTTCTAGAGGCCTGGATACCAATGATAACGGGGATCACATTCCAACATGACCTAGAACTGGACAGAGCGCAAGAGCGCATAGAATACCAACGTTCAATGTCCAGTGGAGGAAAGGCCCTCGTCCCCTGATCTGTAAACCGCTCCGATACCAACATGTTAAAACCATCGTGCAGTTCGCAAGGAAAAATCACCACGTCTCATGGGAAGGCCAACGTATAATATTCACACAAGATTACTCTAAAGAAACTGTTGAGGTGCGAAAAGGGTTCCTCCTTCTGAGGGATAAACTGAAAGCGAAAAATATCCAATTTTCCTTTGCTGGTTAAAATTATTGAAAATGGCAGACCACTTTTCTACTCAGATTCCCGCGACCGTGCGCGACACCTGGTAGATTCTCCGATACAGAACATGGACCTATCAAGTGGCTCTTACAACAAGAGGAAAGCGGATACCCAGGACTCCTCCATCGCCTGAACTACCTGGTCACTGTCCACCACTGGTGCTGTTGTATATTGGTTACCGTTTTTACTGATTTTACTTCCATAACATATATTGTGCCTTCCTTTAGTGATTTCTGGTTTCAAATATAGACAAATGTCTACAATTTCTTCAATGGTACAATTGTTACAAAGTATTTGGTGTTACTGATTGCTGCCTTGCATCACGATGACCATGGGTCATTATCTGCCCCTTCAGGGCAAATCATAGCACTGCATTACAATTTTGTAGAGTTTTTTGGGGTCAGGTTAGTTCATCCTTATATGCCCTGCAATGCACATAGTATGTCATTTGATCACATTGGCACTGTTTTCCGGGTTCGTGCCACCTCTTTTGCTCTAAAAGATATGGTGTTCCATAAGCATGTTAGCACCTATGCTCATTGGTAATTTTTCATGCTCTAAAGAGATGTATCTCCTAAATCTTGTTTCTCCAGAAGCATTATGTTACATCCAATCTCTCTGTGCTGCCCCTAGACGGTACTGCCGTCGCAGCTTCTAAGTTCAAACCTTTGGGGAGGGAGGGGGTGGGTTGAGAGGGTGGGGAGGGATGAAGGGGTAAAGAAGGGGGGAATGAGGGGGGAGAGGAGGGATCGGGGTTGGGGATGAATAATGTACTGGTTGTTTCCCTTTATTTTGTTTTTTGTTTTCTTTATTTTGCTGAGGATAACTTTTCAGTAGTATCTCACAGGTCGTGCACTAATCATAGTTACCATCCTAGACTCCACAGGTGTCCATACACTAAGGAAAACCCACGAACCCCACAGATAGCTAGTCTCACACCTTGCAGCGATTGGCGTACAGGGGGCGGCTCACCAGCTCTCCACTCTTCCGGAGTAAAACCAATGTCAACTACTCCCCCAGCAACCACCACTCTCTAGATCAGAGGTCTTCAAACTTTTGTAGGTTGAGCCCCACCAGATGGATTTTTTTAGGTGTTGGGCCCCCCCACCACCTGACAGAAATTTCTGGACTTGACCGACACGCACACATTCCGGGCATATTCAGCGAATAACATTCAATACAATAAGAGTGTTTAGTAAACTGCAGGTTTGTGAGTGGGTGTGCTGAAATGACAGATTATTACACAGCTCAAAACACCACTTTCTAAGATAAAATGTGTGCAAATTGTTTTACTAGGATGCTTTCTTTTACACATGACATAGATTGATAACACCATCAACATAAAGGTGACAGGTGTGACTGTTTTTCACAGACGGTCAATCGGTGGATGGATTTTTGCTACTGCCATCCTCAGGTTGTGCTCCACATCCAGTCTTGAACGGTTCTTAGTCTTTAATACCGCAAGTGCTGAGAACCCAATCTCATATAAATAGGACGAGCTGAAAGGTAAGAGAGTTTTGAAAGCAGTTTCTCCCAAAGCTGAATATTCTGCATACATTTTCAGCCAAGACACGGACTGTAAGGGAGACAGTGTTGTCAGATTTTTCAAGCACTCCCTAGCTCAGAGCTGGTACATGAGAAACAAATCTTCTCTAGAAATCATTAACAAACGTTTTAGGCAGCATTATAATGGGATAATTGCCCACCAAACAGTTATGGATCCGAAGACAGTTGAAAGTCCACAGAGAAGGCGCTGAACAAACACCTCATCGAGAATTCCTTAGTGGTACAATAAGTTGCTTGCCTGAAGTAGTGGGGGTTTGGGACACGTCAGGCTTATGTTTAAAAATAATAGAACTAATGATGTTGTCTAGTGTACTTCAGAGTAATGTTGTCTGACAAGACTTTGTGATGGCAGGGACATGTTAGGGATTTTGGGTGCCCTGGGCCAAAACTATTTTGGGGGCCCCTGTTCAGTACAGGTTTGAGTTTAAATGATTTATGTTTAGCTCTGCCATACCCTATTTAGCCAGGCTACTAACGGTGCACAGGCACTGTAGTCGAAATTCTAAAAGCGTTTACAGCTAATATCCAGAGATAGGGATGTGTTTTCACTGTTGTAACAAAGCAGCCGCCCACTCATTTTACAGTGAATAATATCTGTGATATCCTCCAATTTCTCATATGTGAGGACCCGCTTGGATCTAACTTTTTCATAGTTAACTTTTTTATGGTTGTTGCATGAAACAAACACATTTCTCTACAAATAGTAATAGACTCCCTCACATCAATTACATGAAAAAGAAATTAAACAAAACGTTATTGCAAGAATCTGTTTAGGAATTATTCCAGTCCATCAGGGCAAAAACAGAACTGTCTCTATCAAGGGGCCCCTGGAAGGCTGGATTGTAGTGCATTTAGATGTCTCCTTTTGTAATTTAGGACAAAAACCTTAATGGGGCAGGACATGCCCATACTTGTGTACAGGGGTGAGTGAGGTGACGATATGAATTTGGGTGCGCAGGTTAGTGCAGAGTGGGACAAATGAATGTATGGTTAGTGGTGGGCTTATTCGAGTGAGATTGCAGATTGAACAGTGAGGGGGACAGATGAGTGAAGTGTCATGAGTGCAGGTAGAGTAGTGTGCTTGTGTGACTGCAGGGTGAGGTACAGGGTGAACAACGCAAGTGCATTGTGAGTGCAGAGTGATCACTGTGAGTGGAGGGTAAGTGGGTGAATGGTGTGAGAACATGGTGATCAGTGTGAGTGCAGGGTGAGAGTGAAAGTGAATGGCGAGAATGAGGAGTGAGTGGTCTGAATGCAGGGTGCATTCCCAGACACTTAAAGTAACTCAGCACGTTATTGACGGCAGCGTAGGGTTTCAGATGTGTTAAACTATTGCTATTATGGCAGTAACCAGGGATCAGGGTGGAGCAAATTAATAATGTGCTGATCCCTCAACAGACTTCCAGTCTTATGATTAGAGTTGCCAGCTCATTATTTTGATGTCACAGATGGTATAAAAATAAGCAATCACCTAAAGCTGTATTCTCAGCACTTGTCTGTACATACTTTGAACAGCAAATATAAATAGAAAGAACTTTTGTTTTCTAGAGCTGCATGAACATCCATGACTGATAATAAAAGGGACCACTGATAGAAAAGTCACATTACAAATGAATCAACAAAAAGAAGGGGGGACTGGGAGCTCGTTAACATTACAAATGAATACATACGTCTTATTTATAACCATATTTAGCAATTTGCAAGCTGTTTAAACAACACATGGCTGGCTGGCATTTTGTGCACCTGCCTGTGTAATTTTAAAAGAAACTTTCAGGGACGTTTTAAGGATTTTGGGGCCTGTGGGCCAAATATATTTTTGGGGCCCCTGATCGGACCAGCTTTGATTTTATGATCCAGTCTCAGCTCTTTCATGCCTTCTTTGGTCAAATACTAAGGGGCCCATTATGATGTCGGGCGGATTGCCTCCGCCAGGCTGGCGGGTGCCACCACCGGCCTGGCGGAGGCAATCCGCCCGACATGCATGTCCTGATTCCCCCCGCCAGATTAGGATGGCGGAGGGGACAGCAGCGGACGGAAATACCGTCCGCCACTTTACCGCCGCGGTCACCCTGCGACCGCGGCGGTGATAGATTAATATGGTGGCGGTGTCAAATGGACACCGCCAGCCATATTACGATGGCTACATTTAGGGGCCTTTCCGCGGTGGCAATGCTGCCACAGAAAGGCAGTTGGTGATTGCTGCGGGGGCCCCCCGCGGGGCCCCCAGGTTATGCTAGTGTTGGGGGTGGGGGGTACCTATGGTACCCCCCCACATTTGCATATGCAAAGCGGCAGGCACCGCGCGGTGCCTGCCGCTTTGCATATGCAAATGCGTGCTGAAATGTTTATCATTGTGGCGGGCGGTGCTGAGTGCACCGCCCACCACAATGATAAACATTTAGGATGTGCCCGCCACTGTGGCGGGCACATCCTAATTCCATCTACGGGACCCCCGCCCTTATGGCGGGTGGTCTCATTCTCCGTTAGGGTGGCGGGCGGACAGAGTCCGCCCGCCATCCTGATGTACCCCTAAATGTGTGTACATCGGATATTCAAGGATAGTGATGTGTGTTTTCAGTATGTAACACAACAGCAGTTCACTAATATTACTGCAAATAATCTGTCACACCCTTCTATTTCTCATATGTGAGGTCATGTATTGATCTAAAATAAACTTTTTATATGGATGTCGCATGACGCATGAACACATTTTGTCTGCAAAATATCTGTAATAGACTTTTACACAATAAAAATGAATGATTGAAAAACTCTATTTACAAAATTGTGTTTAAAAATGATTCAAGGTCATGAGGGCAAGACTCTTTTAACCGCCCCCCCTCCCAACCCATCCCCTTTGAAAGGCTGGGGTCCTGGGCCAGAGCCCACTTTGCCCATGCCTTAAACTTCTCTGGAAACTTTGTCTCCGTTCTGGGAAGAGCTAACTCTCCCAGGAGGGGGTTAATTCATAGAGCTGAAATGTTCCAGCTGCAGTGGGAGGCAAGGAGTCTCCTCTGCTAAAACCAAAAGCTTGTCTGTTTGTTTGCTTTCGGTTTTAGCAGAGGAGACTCCTTGCCTCCACTGCAGCTAAAGCTGTCAGCTCTGTGAATTAACCCCCTCCTGGGAGAGTTAACAAGACAAAAGAACGGGCACCTCGTGCCCCATCGATCTCCCCTCCCTCCCCCTTCCACATACCGGAGTCCTCCAAGAAGACACAGACGCAGGGAACAAAGGTCAAATTGGAGTGGAGTGCGCATCCCCCCCCCTGGGATGTTGTCGCGCCCCCCCCAGGGGGGCGCGCCCCACAAATTGAAGAACACTGCTCTAGTTGGCTAAACCCAAACCCCTAGTAGAAAATCTCACTGTAGTCTCCCTGAACGCCAAGGGACTCAACCACCCAGAAAAAAGACGGAAGGGTTTTTGATTACCTATCAAAATCAAAAGGGGATGTCATCCTACTCCAAGAGACTAAGCTTTCAGAGGAGGACATAAGTTTTATTAACCTTAAATGGATTTCCCACACACTTTGCTCCTCGGCCGTCCACAAGAAGAGAGGAGCGATCACTCTAGTCTCAAAAAAATCAAACCTCTCTGTTACCTCACACACCCACGACACAGATGGAAGTCTATTAATCACCGACCTGATGAGAGGCGAAGACCCCATTCATGTGGTAAACATATATGGCCCTAACTCTGATGTCCCAGATTTCTGGGAATCAGTCTCTTTAGCCATAGAGAACATCCCACAGGACGAACTCCTAATTGTAGGCGGCGACTTCACTCTCCGAATGGACCCTCTATTAGGCCGACAATCCAAATGCATATTCCAACCATCTCGCTCTCACGAGTCACTCACACGCCTGTGCACCAAATTCCTCCTAAAAGATTCATGGCGTCTCCAACACCCTGATGGGAGGGACTATTCTTTCTATTTAGCTCCACACAATTCATACAGAATTGATTATATTTTAATTTCTAGCCCCTTCACGCACCTCATAGAAGAAACAGACATTGCACCTAAGCTGGTCTCTGAGCACTCTTGTATTAGAATCAAACTCGCGGGCTCCCACTCTATTCTACCCCCAAAACGCTGGCGTTTTAATGAGGAAATTCTTACGGATCCTGAGGGCAAGCGGCAAATAGAAAATGCCATTAGGGATTATATTGCATTGAATGATTCCCCTGACACGAACATCTCCACTGTCTGGGACACCCTGAAGCCACAATAAGGGGTGTGATTATTGGCATTAGAGCAAGAACTAATCAAAAATTAAACGCAGAGCTCGATAGTCTTGAGAAAGACATCAAAGCCCTAGAAACTACCCACTCAACTGACCCAGGGTGCACAGATATAATATCGAGTCAAAAATATCGAATGGACATAATATCGAAGTCAAAATATAATATGGACAAAATATCAAATGGACAGAATATAGTGGTTAAAAATATCGAATTGAAGGTAAGTAATTTAATATCGAATTTTAAAATATAGAAAGTCAAAATATCGAAGTATATAATATAGGTTTCTAAATATATCGAATTTTTATTAATATCGAATTTTTTTAAGTTTTTTTATGTTATTTAATTTTTGTGTAATTTAATTCTGTAGCGGGTTGTGGGTTTATAGGGGGATAGGATAGGAAATAATTTAATTGTAATTAATTAAATATGTTAATTTATTTATTGGTATTTATTTTGAATTAATTGGTAATTAAATTTTAATTGGTAATTAATTAATTTTATATTATTACATTATTGCGTAATTTAATTCTGTAGCGGGTTGTGGGTTTATAGGGGAATAGGGTGGGAAGTAATTTAATTGTAAGTAATTAAATATCTTAATGTATTTATTGGTATTTATTTTTAATTAATTGGTAATTGAAGTTTAATTGGTAATTAATTAATTTGTAATTGGTAATTAGTTTTTAATTGGTAATTTATTTTTATTAATTGATTAATTTGTAATTATTTTTATTGTATTAATTTATTTTCTGTAGCGGGTTGTGGTATTATGGGGGAATAGGGTGGGAAGTAATTTAATTGTAATTAAGTAGATCATTTTTATTTATTTATTGGTATTAATTTTTAATGTATTGTTAATTAATTGATAATTGGTAATTAATTTGTATTAATAGGTAATTAATTTTAATAACTAATATTAATTTGTATTTTTAATTAATTAATTGTTACATAATATTAAATTGGTAATTTATTTCAATTAATTTATTCTTGGTATTGATATTTAATACATTTTTATTAATATATTGAATCTTTACTTTCCCTACTGTTGCACTCTCGGGAGTGGGAATAGTAATTTTTTCCCCTACGCTATCCAATGCTTTCCCTACAGTTGCACTCTCTGGAGTGGGAATAGTAATTTTTACCCCTACACTATCCAACGCCTTCCCTACTGTTGCACTCTCTGTAGTAGGAATAGTAATTTTTACCCCTACGCTATCCAACGCTTTCCCTACTGTTGCACTCTTTGGAGTGGGAATAGTAATTTTTACCCCTACGCTATCCAACGCCTTCCCTACTGTTGCACTCTCTGGAGTGGGAATAGTAATTTTTACCCCTACGCTATCCAACGCTTTCCCTACTGTTGCACTCTCTCGAGTGGGAATAGTAATTTTTACCCCTACGCTATCCAACGCCTTCCCTACTGTTGCACTCTCTGGAGTGGGAATAGTAATTTTTACGCCTACGCTATCCAATGCTTTCCCTACTGTTGCACTCTCTGGAGTGGGAATAGTAATTTTTACCCCTACGCTATCCAACGCTTTCTCTACTGTTGAACTCTATGGAGTGGGAATAGTAATTTTTACCCCTACTCTATCCAACGCTTTCCCTACTGTTGCACTCTCTGGAGTGGGAATAGTAATTTTTACACTCCCGCTATCCTACGTTAATATTATTGTATATTTTTTATTAATAATATGTTAGTATATATATATATATATATATATATATATATATATATATATATATATGTTTTAACAAATATGATTGTATTTTTTTATAACTTAAATTAATTATTTAATAATTTTAAGGTTATTTAAGTATTTTTAAGTATATTTTAGTTATTTATTTTTAATATTTGTTTAATTTTACATTATTTTTAAGAAATTTGATATTTTTACAAAGTATATATTTTCAAACGATATTTTGTTTTCGATATTTTTGTACTTACCTGTTTGTAGATAGGAATTCGATATTTTGTCTTTCGATATTTTGGCATCGGTATTTTTGGTAGTCTATATTTTGTTCCTAGATATTAAGTCAGTGATCCCTGACCTAGATAACAAACTGGCTCTCGACCAACTAATCAAAAAGAAATACGAATATAACACTATTGCGAGCAGACACTCCGGTGTATGGATTAATACATTTAAAGCCACGAAATTATGTGAGGGGAATAGAGCAGGGAAATGACTTGCGTCCTATCTCAAACACAGACAAAAATTACTCAGATTCCGCTAATAACATCCATACCAAACAAGAAAAAGTTGTAGCCTCCTTTCAGGCCTTCTATGAGGACCTATACAAGAACAAGATGTCATTCGAACCGGACACATGTACTAATTATCTGGACACTCTGAACCTCCCCAAACTCTCTGGCGAAGACAGTTCTATGCTAGGGTCCCCCATCACGGCATATACATTTTTGCCTCTATTAAATCCCTCAAAAACAATAAAGCCCCTGGCCCGGATGGGTTTTCGGCGGGATTCTACAAAGCTTTTGATAAATCGATCACCCCCATGCTATTAAAATTATTTAACTCGGTTGTTACCTCAGGCAGTGTCTCTGAGTCAATGGGCGAAGCCACTATAATCGTTATACCGAAGGAGGGCAAAGAACCCCTTCTAACTAAAAAATATCGTCCTATTTCGCTCTTACACCTGGACTGTAAAATTTATGCGAAGATCCTGGCCAGTAGACTTAATGCCGTCCTCCCTAAATTAATCAGCAATTCTCAAGTGGGGTTTTTAAAACACTGCATGTCCAACGATAACACAAGACTATTGTGCCACATCCTTGAGAAAGCCAAAACAACACCCACCCCATCGGTGGGCATCACCCTGGACACAGAAAAAGTGTTTGATAGAGTATCTTGGTCATTCTTAGAACACTGCATGAAAGCTTTAAATCCGAGGAACTCTTACACCAATATGGTAATGGTCCTTTACTCTTCTCCATCCGCTAGAATCAACATAAATGGCACCCTATCGGACCCATTTCATCTACAACAGGGCACCAGACAGGGCTGCCCTCTCTCGCCAGCTCTGTTCCTCTTGGCCCTTGAACCGCTCCTATCAGATATAAAACAAAATAAGGACACAGCGGGAGTGAACTTCTGGGGCACACATGTGAAACTAGCAGCATACGCTGACAATATTCTAGTGGCTACGGAAAACCCAGAGACCTCCATCGGAGCTCTCATGACTACTATAGAAAGATACTATTTACACTCTGGTTATAAATTGAACCGGGACAAATCAGAGGTTAAGCCCCTAAATGTACATGGCACCAGGGGCATGCTTGGTAGCTCAGGTCTCACATGGCACACTGGCTTTATTAAATATCTGGGTATTGAATTCGGCAGCTCCCTTCTCGAATCCCTTCATCACAATGAATCCATCACACTAAATAAAATTAAATCACAACTGGATGGCTGGTCTCCCCGCTTCATAACTTGGTGGGGAAGAGTAAAGACCATCAAAATGATGATCTCCCCCTTAGTCAATTACCTTATTACAATGCTCCCTCTTACCCTGTCCCAGGACTTCCACCATAAGCTAGATATTCTACTCTCTAAGTTCCTTTGGAAAGGGAGAAAAGCTAGGATTAGCTTACAAAAGCTACGCCTTGACAAATCCCTGGGGGGGGGTCAACCTGCGGAATTTAAACTATATCAGAAAGCCTTCCTTGCCAAACAAGGCTCTTACTGGCTGTCACCACCCGCTGACTACACTCCTGTGTGGCTTAACGTAGAGAAATCCCTTTTCAAAAATCTTGCACCAGCGTCCATCCTCACTGCTAATATGAATACAGCCAGTTGTTCAAAATCATCTTTAAAAATACAAGACTTGCCCTGCTGAAAATTGATAAACTCTTGGCTAATCATATAAGACGTTCTGACTGGGAGTCGATATGGTACAATCACTCAATACTCTACAAAGGAAAACCACTACACATTGAGCTATGGATCAATAAGAGTATATTCTTTCCGCATCAAGAAATTCTTACCCCCTCTCCTTTAAAGAACTCCAAGCCAAGTATGATCTAGACTCGATAGAGTTTTGAAACTTTTTGAACATTAAAACAGTGATCTCCAAAGCAAAATTATCCACAAAGCCTCCCTTCCTCCCGAGCTATCTTGCGAGCCTCAACAAGCTGGGCCACCAGGTCTCCAAACTTTACAAACTCCTACAACCACAACAATCCAATCTTAACAAAGATGTTATACAGTTCTGGGAATCTCAATCCTCGCTACCAATTTCAGACTTGGATTGGTCCAAAACCTGGGAATCAACCATGAGACACAAAATAAGCCCTAAACTCTCCCAGACGAAGTTTTGGCTTCTCCACCAAGCTTTCTGGACACCGGTGCGTCCCTTCTCACATAACATTAGAGACAATGCCACTTGCTGGAACTGTAATGAGAAAGATGGGGACCTAGAACACCTTTTATTACGATGTGTATGTATTGCATCCTTTTGGGACAAAATCTTCGCATTCCTCACAAAAGTTATCTCCTTGTCCCCTGCTAGAGAGCTATCCACCCTGGTACTCGGCTTTCTAAGAACTGATTCGCTCACGGATAATGACAGGGCCCTAGTTGACCTTCTTCTCACCGCCGCTGTGAAGATGATTCTGAACAATTGGAAAGACACCTGTAAAGCTTCTTTCAAATGCTGGTTAAATTGGGTCACCAATCTGAGAGGTGCTGATGACATCTCACTCTAAAACACTAAGTGGCGCCCTCCTCATAGACAAATGTGGATTTCCCTTGACAACTATTTTAGCACACACAAACCTCCTTGAACTCCCCATACACTCCCTCACCCCCAGTCCCATATGATCACACATTCTTATTGCTGGGCCTGACCTGTAACATCCTTAACTGCTCCCGTAACACTAACCCAGCAATTCGTAGACTGTATTTCCTGTGATACACTTTCCTTGTGCAGATACTGCACATATGATGTATATGATTGAAGTTATGCTGCTTATCTCCTCTCTGTTTTCTGTTAGTCTTAATTTTTTACTTTACTCTGGTCCCCTGTGATTGTCATTGCCTACGCAGAACTTTTCCATTCATTTACTTACTGTAACCAACCATCACACTGTTTATATCCATCTGTTACTCTTGTGCTTTTATTGTATGTTCTGGTACTGGAAACAACCAATAAAAAAAGTTTTGAAATCAAAAAACAAAGAGGCTGGAAGCAGATGATATAGCTGTCCCCTTACAACATGCAGTCTGGAATAAATCAGTTTTGGAGATCATATCTGTAGATCTGTTTGAACCCTCCCTGCAGATGCTATATAAAGTGGTCAAACCCCTATCATTAAAGAAGAACAATTTCTAGGTAATTAATAGGTCATATTACACCCCCGAGAAAATGGCTAAATTTGCTCCTCTTCCACAAAATGCCCTAGATGCGACTCCATCCAGGCTGAAGATTTACATATATTTTTTGAATGTGTGGCTCTAGAGGAGTATTGGCAGAATGTGGAACGCGCGCTTGGTGCTATTTTTAAGGTCAATTTTAACCAAAATTTATCTATGGTAATATTTGGTTTTGACAACAATTCTCCGACCATATTGTCTATAGCGCAAAAAGGTTTGCTAATGTATCTGATTCTTATAGCCCGGAGAGAGATCTGTAGTCTATGGAAGGATCCATCGCCCCCGCTTTATGAGAACTGGCTGCGAGCTGCTCTGGCTATGGCTTATTTGGACTTGGGATATTTGAATATTGACGGGCGTAACATCTGGGTTCGGCAACGCTTTCGATATGTGAAACGTATCATGATAACACGGGGGTTCTGCCTGTCTCCCTCACTCTGATGTAATCCGGAAAGAAACACAGACATGTGCAGTCCAAAGAGATACCCATCTGGTGGCTAATTGCACATTGTATTGTATTGTATTGTAATTGCATGCATATAGCGCTTACTACACATGATAAGGCGTCAACTCCCTTTTCTAGCAACCAGCACCCTACACCAGAACCCATGAGATTAGTGGTGAATTAGTATCGAGAAATATGAAGTAATTTGAGTAGTGGATATGTTGGTCAGTTATTTCTTTGGTTTTTTTATTCAAATCATTTTTATTGAAAAGAAAATATATGCAAGGAAATACACAAAAGAAATAACAGGTACATGAAGGGAAATTAACATGAACTGAATGAAGAAAGAAAATAAAACAGAACCATATATAATCATGTGATATAAAACAAAATAGGTCCGACTCAGTATGATACAAACCAATTAATTGTTACAAACAAATTGATTGTTACATACAACATTTTCATACTCAAGCACCTGTTGGTACATTTAATTTCAACACCATTAGCGGCAATGTGGAAATGGCATTGTATGGAATTAATTATTACCGATTATTACAAATAAGTACATATTATCACAAATCGTCACAAAACGTTGTAAGTGGCATGGTCACTAGTAGTGTGGTTAAAGGTAGGACAATGGCGTCACTATGGATATACATACAACACTGGAGGAGTAGGAGGTCAAGGGGGATCGAATGAGAATGATGAGGCGTCTAAGGATTTCCAAAGTTTCTTGTGGGATATGGGCCAGCTCTTAGGAAGGTCAGCCACTCTTGCCAAGTTTTAAAGGACACTTCTTTGGCGTTTTTCCATTTACATAGTATGCCTTTACAGGCCAGGGTGAGCAAGAGGTCGAGCAGCTGACGGTCATAATCGTTAACTAGTTTCGGTTCAAGGGCGCCCAGTATGATGTATGAAAATTCCCTAGTAGGTTTGACATTAAAAATGTGTTCTATACAATCAAAAAATTTCCCCCAATATAGCTGTAAGGAGAGGCAAGTAAAAAGCATGTGAGCAAGATCCCCCGATAGCTGAGTTTCAGTTCCAGCATGTCGGGTTTTCTCTTAGGTGAAGTTTGAAAAGCCTTTCCGGAGTCCAGTACATTCTATTTAGTAACATATATTTGGTTTGGGACAGGATAGGGGAGATTTTATTCGAAAAGGCTGTGTTATATAATTTGTCCCAGTCGAACGTTAGGCTGTTGGAATTGGGTTCCGCTTCCCATTTATGTTCATTTTATTTGTGTGTTTTCCTTGGGAGAGGGAGAAGGAGTTTATATGTTTTAGAAACAAAATGGCCAGCTTCCATAATTCGTGGTACCTGAGTCATGAGCCAAGGGATAAAGGGCTTAAAAGAGGGCGCCTAGAGGAGGGCTTTCAACTTCAGAAAATCATAAAAATCCATAGTCGTTAAATGGTGTAGGGTCTTAAGTGACGAGAAAGGCAAAGGGTGTGGTCCTTCATAGAGGTCTCTTACTAAGTTGATGCCTTTCCTAGACCATGGTTCCCAGTGGAGAAATTTTCCTTCAAATTTAAGGGAGGGATTCCGCCACAGGGATACCAAATTAGACTTCTTGATTCTTAAATTCGATTTGTGTGTCTGCTCTAGTCTCAAAAGGGCACGCCTAGTATTAAGGAGAATGTATCTAGAGTGAGGCATGTGGGAGAGATCATAGTGAGTAAGGCAGGTAGAGGTACGTTGTCGATGAGTGATTTCTCTATCACTAGCCATAACGGAGTATAATCCGGAGTCACAGTCAGCCAATTCACTCTCTGTTTGCACAGGAATGCTGTCTGGTAATTCCTGAAGTTGGGGAGACCCAGAGCGCCTTTTTCTTTAGAAAGCTGCAGCTTAGTCAGAGATATTCTGGGCTTCTTCCCCTGCCAAAGGAAGGTACTAAAGAGCTTATCGATCAAGAAGTCAGAGGAGAAAGTCATTGGCAACATACTTGCAGGTAATTCACTAAATGAGTCACCATAATTTTCAGTGTTTTGACCCTGCCCTACCATGAGAGGTATTTAGGAGACCACCCATCTAGTAGTTTGGAGATTTTTTTGAAGGTCACATTTTCGTTAATGTGCAGTGTAGAAATTAAGTCTTTGTCAAAATCTAACCCCAGATATTTGAAGCAGTTTGGCTGCCAAGTCAGGCCTGAGTTACCCAGCACCTCTTTGTTGCCCAGATTATTCAGAAGTTTTACTTCGGTTTTATCTTTGTTTAATTTGTACCCTGATACACATGAAAAGTTTTCAATTGTGGACATGAGGGCAGGTATAGCTTCCTCAGCCTTCTCTGAGACAACTAAGACGTCGTCCGCATAGGCAGTAAGTTTTACCGTACAGTCGTTAAAATGGACTCCCGAAATACAATCATTATTTCTTATGTGGAATAAGAATGGTTCAATTGCAAGTAAAAATAATGAGGGGGACAGGGGGCACCTCTGCCTAGTTCCTTGTTGTAGTTGGAAGGATGAAGAGAACGACCCTCCCGGCCTGACTCTAGCCGAAGGACTGAAATAGAGGGACATTACCATTTTTGTAAAATTCTTTCCTAGGCCAAACTTATTTAGCACCGCCTCCAGGTACGTCCAATCGACTTTATCAAAGGCCTTCTCGGCGTCAAGCGTTATCGCTACCGTGGGGGTGTTAGCAATTTTAGCCTTTTCTAGCGCATGAGCTAAAATTCTGGTATTGTCACTGGAAAGTCTATTTTTTAAAAAGCCGACCTGCGAGGGATGGATAAGCTTGGGTAGAACCTTTGGAAGGCGATTGGCCAAGATCATAGCAAAGAGCTTACAGTCTAAATTGATAAGGGAAATTGGCCTATAATTTTTAGGGAGTGTTGGGTCCTTCCCTTCCTTAGGCAACACCGCAATGATGGCTTCAGACAGTGTACCAGTGTCATTGAATTCTTGGAACAGATGTAAGAGTGGCGGAGACAAGAGAGAAGGGAAGCATTTATAAAATTTCGCACTGAACCCATCTGGCCCAGGGGCCTTCCCACATTTTAATGATTTGATTGCTTTCTCTATTTCCAGGATGGTTATTGGGCTATTAAGGTCTAATTGCTCGTTGTGAGTGAGGGACGGTAGGTCACACTCCCTAAGATATTCTTGAATTTTAGCATTTTCTATCTCTCCGTTTTTGGAATATAAATTGTTGTACAAGTCTTTAAATATTTCTGCAATCTTGTCAGGGTCTGAATATGTCACTCCATTGTGGTCTTTTATGCTGTTTATCATGTTTTTCTGTACTTTAAATTTTAAATATGCAGCTGAACTCTTACCCGCCTTGTTCGATTCGCAAAGCTTGAACCTCTTCCGTCTGTTTAACCAGACCCCACTCTTTTGCTTATTATTTTATTATATTCATATTTCTTATTGGCCAATTTATTCAGTATTACATCGTCCCTATCTATCAGGTGTTTACTTTCTAGAGCTGAGATCTCTTTTTCTAAGTCCTCAAGGGCCCTATTATGTTCTTTATTTACAGCTGATCTAATTTTGATGATTACCCCACTGATAGTACTCTTCAGAGATTCCCAACGAGTTAGGTCTGAAGTGTCTCCCTTCTTATTATGTTCTAGGTAAGTTTGGATTGCGGTCTCTATGGCTGAACTGTGCTGCTCCTTGTCCAATACCTCATCATTTAGCCTCCAAACGGACTGACGGATGGACGGTTTTACATTGGAGATGGACAGTGAGATACAAGAGTGGTCTGATAGTACCCTGGGTTCTATTGTTGTCTCTTCTATTCTAGAAATGATGTTGTTCGTAATTAGGAGATAATCAATGCTAGTATTCGAATCGTGGGGTGGTGACTAGAATGTGTATTCTCTACCAGTAGGGTTTTATAACCGCCAAGAATCCACTAAGTTAAAGCGTGCGCAGAGGTTAGTAAAGGCTTTGTGGGATTTATTACAGCGATAAGTCCACCTTGAGTCCCTGTCGAGAGTCAGATCACGGGGTAAATTAAAGTCTCCTACCAGGACATGCACAGCCGAGTCAGGAATAGTTTCAATCTGTTTAGTAAGGTTATTCTAGAAACTCAGCTCGCTGGTTTAGGGGCATAAACATTCGTGACATAAAATTCCGTGTTATCTTTAAGCAACTCAGTTGTGACCCACCTCCCATTAGTGTCAGCTGTGAAAGATACCAGTTCAACATCTGATTTTTTTGCTATCTGCGTCAGGACACCATTTTTCTTGCCAATTGCTTCAGAACCTACCACCTCACTGTAGAATCTATTTCTAATTGTGTTGAATTGTTTTGTGTCAATCTTTGTTTCCTGTAACAGGACAATGTCTCCTTTTTGCCTACGGAGATAGTCCAGGATCTTCTGCCGCTTAATCGGTTGATTAAGACCTTTGACATTAAGTGAAATTATTTTCAGGTTGTCCTCCCTAGTGGTACCTAGGGGTGTACTAACTGTAGTGTGTGACATAAGGATACAGTGGAAGACCAAACCAGGTCAGGTTAGTGACACTGCCATTAATGACGCCCCTAATTGAACGCTTCCAGTTGGGTAACTGTACAACCAGGATGCATGAGCCCGAATAAAATTGTGACTTGTGAAGGATAGGTTTGTGTTGACATAGAACAGATAGCTTTAAATGATCAATTGCCCCTGTGAGCCTCGTGGGCTGCCTAAAACAGAGAGGCCAGATCTTGCGGCCCAACCAGATGTGTTTTGAAGTATATTGAAACGACCTATAAGACAAATGAAAGTCAGGACAACCATTGGACATGAGGCATATGCTGCTCACGAAACAATATATAACGGTACTTGAGCAGTGAGAATATTAACAGACAGACCTACAGAAGCAGAAAGTAATGATGACAAACAAAGAAAACCAAATGAAAATCCAACCCTCCCCCCCAGACCCACCCACCCCCATCCCCTCCCATCCCACCCTGAACGAATTTAGTAGGCATGGTGACGAGGGAAAACAGCTTCCCCCCATAGCAATGAACAAGAACCATCATGGAGTATGAAACTGGACCAACATTCAAAGCATTGGGTGCATATATAACTGTAGCAATAAGCTAGTATAACCTAAACGGGATTAGATCATGACATAAGTAAGGTAGTGCATCTTCTCAGTACATAGCCTCGCAGGATAATGAATTTATCAAAAACAGAGAATATAGTCTTAACATCCACAAAAGTTCCTGGAGCAGTGAAACAGCAAGTGTATAAAGGGAACAGTTCCTGCATAGGTACAACAGTCAGTGATATGGCAGCTGACCTCAACAAATAACAACAAGAAGTAGCGGTGATTCTACCACATAAAACATCTAGCTGTGAATCAGCCATAGTAAACAAAAACAAGCCTTATTAGGAGTGCGCTAATCAGAAAGTAGAGACGATACAGATGAAAGGATACTCATGTGGCAATTGCTGAAGCGCCGGGTGTCGTTGTGTCCATACAGCTTTCATCCGACCATCAAGGAATCGTCTGAGCTTCT
Organism: Lissotriton helveticus; assembly: GCF_964261635.1. NCBI lineage: Eukaryota > Metazoa > Chordata > Amphibia > Caudata > Salamandridae > Lissotriton > Lissotriton helveticus. Next base: position 1,790,903,877 of record NC_136061.1, read on the forward strand.
GAGGGTCCATAAAAACCTGGGGAGTGCCTTGGATCACCACGCGGAACCTTGCTGGACCCACAAATCCAAATTGATGGCCTAGCGAGCATAGCCTTGGACGGAGAGCAAGAAAGCCCTTTCTTATATCAACTGTCTCCTTGCTGTAATCCTTGGAAATGAAGATCTTGCTGGATTTCCATAGGATATGGTTGTTTTTACGCATAAAGGATTATGGGCCAGATTTAGGAGAGCAAATACCGGTCGGTAACGGCCGATTTCGGCCGTTACCGACCGGTATTTGGTGTTTGACATGTAGGGGCCATAATTTTACAGAATCGGTAAATTTACCGAATCGGTAAATTTACCGATTCTGTAAAATACCGAATCGGTAATTTTACCGATTCGGTAAATCCACATTTAGGTGACACTCCTAAGAGTGCCACAGGCCCTTAAGAGTCGGTATTTTACCACCCAATCCTATTGGGTGGTAAAATACCGAATTCAGGTGTGCATGCACATCTGTGCATGCACACCTGTGCCATGTGCCACACAGACATGCCCTTAGGGCATGTATGTGTGCCACATGTCACACATGCCTGTATTTGGGGTGCTAGAGGGTGTCAAAGTGACACCCCCTGCACCCTTGCAGGATTCGGTATTTACCGATTCGGTAAATACCGAATCGGTATTGCCCATTGATTCCTATGGGCTTCAAGGCCCATAGGAATCAATGGGCAATACCGATTCGGTATTTACTGAATCGGTAAATACCGATTCTTTCCGATTCTGTAAATGTAAAATTAAATTTACCTACATCTGACTACTTCTAATTTACCGATTCATAAATACCGAATCGGTAAAAATTCGGTATTTATGAATCGGTAAATTAGAATTACCTACATCTAGCCCAAGATCTGCTCAACGTGCTGGTATCGTAGGGGCTTGCATACAATTGGCCTAGGGCCTTTTTGAGTTGGAGTGACTCTACTCTGTGAGGTTGTGGAAAAGTAAATTTTGCCATGTTCTGTGTCCCTACGTGTCATCCATCATATGTTATGTGTGCATGATTAAATATGCATATGTATTCCCCATGTCCGATTAATGACGCAATTACAGTTGTGTCCACCTCTAGTATGCCAGTTTCCAGCCCTCGTGAATACTACGAATATCAGGCCTATGTAAAACTACGTTGCCACGTTTCTCAGTGTGCACGTTATTCCATTATAAAGTCCCCGTTTCTAGGCCTCAAAAGGGCCTGGACACCAGATTCAGCTCCTGTCTCCTGAAGCCTCGCTGAGGAGCGATACAGCCCCCACCTGTATCCTCGACCCTTCACTTACTTCCTGCCTCGCAGTGCCCGGTTCAGCTGGCTCTGCCTCTGAGTCTGCCAAAAGTATGTTATAGTTCCAGTTATCAGTTCAGTCCTCCTTCTCTGCATTCCTAAGTTACTGAACTGCATCAATAGTTTCCGTCATTGTCTAGCCTTCACGTCTCCACGTTAGAGAAATACTGCATTTAATGGTCATTTAATATTCTTCAACACGCACTACATGTAGAATAATGCATGGTCCAGTCTTAGAATCAAGTTAGCCTTTCCTCTCCTGACTTCTAGTTTATATCAACATGTTCTCTAAACATCAGATACTAGATACTGCTTAGGTACATGTCGCCCTGACTCTCCGGACTTCAGTCTCTGCTCCTAGCACAGAGTTCATAGCCCCCAGTTTCTCCTAGTGATACGTCATTGCCAGTTTGCGCGCACCATCAGGTTAGAGGTCCCGGCTCCTTAGGTAGCCCCCTCCATGGTTTCCGCCCTATTCATGACATATTCTGTTACGTTTGCATCACATGTCTATGTATACGCCCTGTTACACCTCTTTTCGCCCTTATCTTTCGCGACTGCTACGCGTCACGCCTTCTGCTCCACCCACTGCTACGCCTACTGCAATGTAATGCTATGTGTTTGCATTATGTATATATGCTCATGTATTGTTATTAAAAGTCAGCGCGCTCATCCCAGATCCAGCCCCAGCAGCTGCTGGGCCCTGCCATCCTATTCCTATGCAGGTTGTCTTGTTCCTGTCCTTATGCTGTATTAAACCTGCAAAACTCCTACTACCTCGAATCTTGACTCTTATTTATTGAGCTATCTGTTATGATATATGTCTAGTCAAAAAGAGAGGTATTATTTATTTATTTACCACATAATGGCGCCCGAACAGGGACTTGCCCTTTCCCCACGCGTCGGTGAAGCCACGCCGACCCCCTGACCCTCTGCAGCCGTGACGGAACCATACCGTGCACCGGCAGATATTTCTGCTTCAAGTATCCCTCAGGCCCACGGAGGAGACGGAGGAGGCGGTCCAGCATCCAAACGAGACGGTGGAGGAACGCGGCGAGTCCCGACCAGAGCCCAAGCCGAGAGTCCAAGGTCCGAGGTATCCGGAGGTCCACCCGTAACTGAAGTCCGAAGTTCGTCGTCCGTCGTCGTAGCAGTCCAGTCCAGTCCGAGGCCTTCCGTTCTTGCTGCCCGGTGAGTACCATTACTGGGGTAGTATCTAGACAGGGTCAATCTAAATTGACTCTGGTCCGTGGGTTGGTGGTACACAGACTCACAAACGAAGTGTTCACCTAGGTGGATACGGGTCTTGATGCGTCCCTTTATGGGACCGGTATGTTCCGTACTGTTTCAGCAGTGCATCCAGTAACTCTAGTCTGTTCCGTTCTCGAGAAATTCTTGTGTTTCTGCTTTCAGTATTCCAGGTAATATTCTGTCCGAACTGTTATGTTATGATGTTGTTCAATGTATTTCCAATGTCGTGGTATGCCTGAATTGTTCTCCCAATTGTTATTGTTCCTCGTGTATTGTATTGTGTTCCGATTCAAGTTTACAATGTCTCTCTTTTCGAGATTACGTCAGCTAAAAACTAGAAAGGGTTTGTTAGAAGAAGCAGTTCCTGTTCCGCCGAGGGACAGTCCAGGTCACTTTATGTATCAGAAGCATGGCATAAGCGCCATATTGTATCTAGATTTATGGGTAGAGTATACCAAACAGTTAGAAGAAAAGTATAGATGGCCCGTATCGGGTACATGGGATGCCGAGTGCATCATGCGAGTAGAAGAAGCATTATGGAAAAAGAAAGCCAGACAGTCACAGAAAGATGCCATCGAGTTATGGCGTAAAGAATCTCATAAAAGAACCGAAAAAGAAATCAGAAAGTCAGAATTAAGTAGAGAATCCTTGGAACGAGCACAAGAAAAAGAACTAATCGAGATAGGTGAACAAGTCAAAACTGAACAATCAGACAGACAGAGGCATGCCCTTATTAGGGGTATGTATCCTCTCCTTGCCGAGGGCTTGCCAAAAGCGACCCCAGAGGCATCCAGTAATTTCCCGCCACCCTTAGTTCCGACTAAGCTACGTCACAAACAGACCGCAGCTGATATTTTTATTTTGTCCTATTTGGACGACACAGTCCCAGAATATGCAAATCCTGTTCGCGCTCCGCCAGTCCCTGTAAATCAGGCACTTCCCGCTCCTCCAGACACCGGAGTACCTGTTACGGTACCCCCGGTCCAGCCCGCCATACAAGTCCAGCCTGCATTTCCATTCCCCACTCTGCCAGGACGAAGAGCCTCAGTAGACCTAGACTCCAGTTTAGGGGCCGCAGGAGGAGGTACTCCTCAAACCCCGCCGCCACACAAGCGTTTAACGACAGCCGAATTACATGCACAAGCGTCACAGCGTACGCCTAGACATCAGACTATAGCAGAAATAAGAAAATCCCTTGCCGAATGCGGCTATGATCCAGTCCCAGGCGAGGATAATATGGTTTTATATTCATTCCGCGTAAGAAAGGTGGCCGAGTATCTAGTCACCTTACCGAATATGAAAGAAGATCTAGACAGAATATATCGTTTCATCCGTACAGGGGATGATCCAGAAAGTATTAGCGAGGCCATGTCTCAAAGGAAAGCCGAGATCCAGCTCATGATATTAAAGTTTCTGATCAATTGTCTAATAAGAGAACAAGATTACCCGTCTAAATATCCGGCGGAAATGAAAACCCTGACAAGGTGGAGTGATAATATAGCCGAGGGTAAGCACAAGACCGTCGGTGCTGTGGAGAGTATGTACAAGAAAATCCGTAGAGAAATAATAAAAATACACGAACAACGTAAAGCAGCACAAGTAAGCGAGAAAGAAAGTAACTCTGATACTGAAGAGGTAGAGGACGAGAATCCCGCCAGAATAGCGTATGTAGGAAAATCTAGATTTCCAGATCGCCATTTACGCCTAGAACACAAGTCTATTTTCCATCATCCAGCACCAGAACAAGGTTCACTAGAACAAGTGTTTCAAGCTACCGATCACATTCTGAAATCACGAATCGGTTACAGTGAGTTAAGTACCATGCATGAACAAGAACTAGCCCGATCAGCAGTCCGATGGATTACTGATTCTACCACTTTTCCAGACGAAATAGTGGCACAAATGTTTCTGAAAATGCCCCCAGCCGAACAACGACTGGTGGGTATGTATATGATTCAGCACCTCATTACTTTGTATGAGGGTCAACACTCTGATCCAGGCCCGTTACATGATATCCTGAACGAGTTACTCCAGTATAGATGGAGAGGTCTAGGTACCGACTTAATTAGTGTCATTCTAGAACAGCGTCACAAATATAGAACGTTTTTGAACCCGCATTTTGTTCATGTCTCACCCCCAGAAAGTAAACCATTTTACATGGAGAGACAGAATCCGTTACGAGAAGTCCACCCAGTTAAAGGAACGGGTGGCGAAATGCAGCGAGTGTTTGTATACACTCCAATAACAAAGATGGAACTCCTCGAGATGAAGAAATTAATTCCCTGTCATGACAAAGATCCAGCAGGGTTCCATAGAGAATTAAAAGACATGCTCCGTATGGGAGAATACACGTACCCAGATATAATTAAAATGTTAAAGGTTCTGCTGCCCGCAGGGGTGTATGAAAAGCTCAAGGAAAAAGAATGGGAGGTGGGAGAGAAAAAGATCGATTGGGCAGTTCTAGAAGCTGAAGACAAGGCACGAGTACCAGGTACCGGTCTTGGAGATAAATGTAAAGAATTACCAGAATTATTAATACAAGTTTTACCCAGATTATTGACAACTAGAAAAGAAGACTGGGATGCAATCTCAGCCTGTAAACAGAAGCAAGATGAGGATATTAGTGATTTTTATTCTAGATTTGAAAAATGTTTCAGCATCAACAGTGGCCTCAAGACAAGTAGTGAGTCATACCCTCACCTTTTTGTTACTAAATTAGTCGAGAATTCAAGTCCACAAATTAAAAATCGAGTTTTGAAAGTCGAAAGTACCTGGCAAGCTAATACCCCGTCCCAGATGTTGCAAATGCTTCAATACCACCAGAATAGAATCAGAGAAGAACAAGAACACGAGAGAAAACGTATGAAAGACACGAAAATGAAAGTACTAGTTGCACAATCTGTTCCTCAAGACAGTCAGAAGAGGGGTCCAAATCAAGCCAGTCATCCTGCAGCTCCCGTTAAAGGGAACTGCAATTATTGTAAACAGCCAGGTCATTTTATAAACGAGTGTGCAGTTCTGAAACACAACATAGCTACTGGTAAGACTAAAGAAAGACCACGTCCGCCTAGACAAGAACAAGTTTCACAGACTCCTCAGTCACAGAATGCACAACAGACAGTTCCAGCACCGCAGCCTATTGCTGCAACACAGCATGTTACATCGCAGATGTACCAGTATGCACAGTCTGAGTATCCAGAGTACCAGCAGTATTCATGAAACAGCCTAGAGAGGGAGGTAGGCTTGCCTCTCATCGAGATACCTGTAGATCAAGAAGGTCCCTATGTTCACAGTCAAGTATTAGGGAAAGACAGAAAGTTTTTGATTGATACAGGGGCAAGTAGGACCACAATTAGTCACGCCGAAGTTCCAGGGGCTCCGCTCTCAGGCTCAAGAAATGTTTCCCTTGGATTTTCAGGAAAACCTATCGTAAATGAGATTTCAAAGCCAGTTACTCTAGAAGTAGGTCCATTGTCCCGCACTACTGATCTGTTACTTACTAAGTCATGTCCAGAAAATCTATTAGGCATTAAAACACTGAAAGAGTTAGGTGCAGTTATATGCTGTTCCCCAGAGGGAATACGACTGTTCCTACGTGACTTTAAGGGTCACTATGTATTACGAGATTTTGATTCAAGACTGTCTAATGTTCCGCAGCACTTATGGGCGCAAGGTCCAACTGATGTAGGTTACATGCAAATCACACCCTATCGTGTGACTCTCAAGCCAGGTGTAGTGTTACCGCGAATCAGACAGTACAGATTGCCACCTAAGGCTGTAGCAGCCTTATCCAAAATTATTGACGAGCTTATTGCTCAAGGAGTGGTTGTAGAAACTGACTCCAATGTATGTAATTCTCCGATCATTCCAGTCATGAAACGTACTGATCCAAATGCAACCCCAGTATATCGATTAGTGATTGACCTACGAGAGCTTAATAAGTGTATTATTCCTCAGTACCCAGTTGTCCCAGACATCTCTTCCCTATTAACAGCCATTGATTCCGAAGCCACGTTCTTCACTGTCATAGACCTCAAGAACGCATTTTTCAGTGTCCCTATTCATCCAGACAGCCAGTTCCTTTTCGGATTTTGTTTAAATGGAAGGAGCTATATGTTCACACGAGCTCCTCAAGGTTTCACAGAAAGTCCTAGTATTTACAGTCAAGCACTCAAGAGACAACTAGACAACATTCACATGCCAACTGACACTGCCCTGCTCCAGTATGTCGATGATCTACTGATCACGGCCCGTTCTGAACGTGCTTGCGAGCGAGCATCACTTACAGTCTTGTATTTCCTAGCCGAGATGGGGCACAAGGTGTCCCCTTCTAAGCTTCAATTCTGTGTCCAGCAAGTGGTCTACTTAGGACACTTACTGTCCAAGAGGGGTAGGCAGTTGACACCAGACCGTATCCAGTTAATAGCGAGTCTTCCTCAGCCCAAGACCCAGAAGGAGGTACGTGCTTTTATCGGCCTCACTTCTTATTGCAGACAATGGATTCCTCAGTATGCATTTCTAGCAAAGCCACTGATACAGTTAACAACACAGGAGGCAGCCGTATCGACTGTCCTCCCTTGGACATCTGAACATACACTTAGTTTCAATGAGTTAAAGAAAGCCCTATGCCAAGCTCCAGTTCTAGCGACACCGAACTACAGTAAGCCTTTTACACTTTTCGTTACAGAACGCGAAGGTACAGCATTATCTGTTCTCACACAAGATCAAGCAGGACAATACAAGCCATGTGCTTATTTTTCGAGCACATTAGATCCTGTAGCCCAGGCTCTGCCTGCGTGCCTCAAGTCAGTTGCAGCCACAGCACTAGCTATCAGACAAAGTGATTCCATAGTCTTAGGACATACCTTGACAGTACAAGTTCCACATTCTGTGGAAGTTCTTTTAAATCGAACACAAACTCAGCACTTGACAATTGCACGTTTAACAGGTTATGAATTGACACTGTTCCAGCCACACATAGAAATCAGACGCTGCAACGTTCTAAATCCTGCTACATTGTTACCACCAGTTAATTCAAATCCAGCCACACATGACTGTGTGGAAGTAGTTAACATTACGACAAAGCCAAGACAAGATCTGACAGATACTCCGTTACCAGACCCCGACCTGACACTTTATGTGGATGGTTCATGTATGAGAACCAGTACAGGAGAAGTAGTCGCCGCGTATGCAGTGACTACTGACACCGAAGTTATTGAAACACACCGTATTGATACCCTGTCCGCTCAAGCAGCAGAGCTAGTTGCTCTGACACAAGCCTGCATACACGCCAAGAACTTGAAAGTTAATGTTTACACAGATTCACGTTACGCATTTGGAGTTGTACACGACTTCGGAGTGCTCTGGCAGGAGAGAGGTTTCATGACTTCCCATGGAACCAAGATTCAGCATGGTCTCCTTATTCAAGCTCTGTTAGATGCCATACACTTGCCGACATCTATCGCTATCATGAAGTGCAAAGCACATACGAAAGTTACTGACACCATTTCCCAAGGTAATGATCTAGCAGATCGCACAGCCAAGCTTACAGCACAGACTCCAGACATTCAAGTTAATCCGACACAGACACACACTCCAGATCCGATTACATGCATGACAGTTAAGGACCCTACACAAGATGTCATAGATATCCAGTTACATGCTACTCCTGAGGAAATCAAGAAATGGTCCGAACAAGGAGGGGTCCAGACAGATCAAGGATGGTTAACAAAGGGTAGAGCCACATGGTTTCTCCCCGACTCCATGGTTCAAGTCATTATTAATACCGCACATAGTCCAGCACATTTAGGAGAAAAAGCTATGTTAGACAGTATCCAGAACATTTGGTTCAACAAGCATTTACGAGCTGCAGCCAAGCAGAAAGTCCGTACCTGTATGATATGTTGTCAGTTTAATCCAGGTAAAAGTGTCCCGGTGGAACAAGGTGGATTCCAGCCCCCTGACCACCCTTTTGAAGTCCTCCAGATGGATTATATTCAGATGGAGCGATGTCGAGGTTTCAAGTATGTCCTTGTAGTTGTATGCGCTTTGTCCAGGTGGACAGAAGCATATCCAGTCCCAGATTACACAGCCGCGACCACTGCCAAGCAGTTGGTTCGTGAGTTCTTCCCTCGTTATGGACTCCCTAGAGTCGTATATTCTGACAACGGCCAGCCATTCTCATCTGAACTCATGAAGCATGTTTCCCTGTTGTTAGGGTACCAGTGGAAGTTTCATTGTGTACGCCATCCTGAAGCAGCCGGTCTCGTAGAGAGACATAACCAGACCCTGAAAATCCGTATTGCAAAAGTATGCAAAGAAAAAGGTGTGGACTGGCTAGTAGCTCTGCCAGTCGCTTTATTTTATATGCGCATGGTCGCACATTCCAGATCAGGTCTGTCCCCGTATGAGGTCGTTTTCGGCCGCCCCCCAAATATGTGGGGTACTCCTAGACCCCGAAGTATTACCGATGTTTCAAGTAATATGCTGACAGATTACCTAGCTTCCTTGATGTCTGCCCTCAACTCATGTCGTTCACAGGTTGCCGCCGCATTTCCAGACAATACCGAGGTGGCACCGCATGAAATCGTTCCAGGATCCATGGTGATGGTCCGCAACTTTGACAGATCAAGTCCGCTGGAGCCTCGTTGGAAAGAGCCCCGACAGGTCCTCCTCACCACCCGTACAGCCGTGAAGTTGGAAGGACGCAAAGGCTGGGTGCACCTTTCTCATGTCAAACTTTTTAATGGACTGAAACCCGTCTTAAAGAACATTTCCCAGGATTTGAAGGATTGCCAAAATATTGTTCTCAAGGACTGTCCCGCAAAAGACATTGCTACAACCCCTCCCCTGTTAGAGAAAACTCCGCAACAGGAGTATAAACTAAAACTCCGGTCTAGTAAAATAAGTCAGTCAGTTTGATTGTCTAAGTCCTCCCCTAGGTGAAACGGTTAGACTGTTTCTGACATGTATAAAATAGACCCCCATAGTGAGAGAGTTAGTCAAAACTCAATCCAATGTATCGTTTTTCTAAGTTTCATATTATTTCTCAGCATTATGATTTCCTGCACGAGTTATGCATTCTACTTGTATTTCCCAGTTCTTCATGTAAATAAGTCTGCTAATGCTACAGTAGAGCACACGTTTAGTGATCTGCCTCCTCATGAACTCTCTTACCGCCTCGCTATGCGAAATAACTCATTTATCCGCATGTTACATTACTCACACCAGACCAGCAATGCCACTAATTGTTGGGTGTGTGGTCGACTCCCCCCTTTCCAGACACCGAAGGGAGTTCTGCCACTTTTTCCTTATCCATTCTCACATAATGGTTCGTGTGGAGCATGGTCCACGTTAACGTCATCCTCAACAGATATGTCTTTTCTTAATAGTACATGTTTTCCAGACAAGCAAGGTCTTCCCCACAGAACAGGGTTAGATCTAGAAAATGAAGTGTATAATTTAGGTAATTATTCTTCAAATTTCATGGTCTTGAATGTTCAGTCTGATACTACTCCAGACTTACCTGCTATTTCAGTACTACCAGTCAAAGGCGAATTATGTGTCCGAAATTATGGTTCCGTACATGTAGGACATAGTGAATGTACCACTATTGTCAAGTATAGTGACAGTGGGAAATCTATTTTCAAAGCTTCACGTCATTCTTATTTTATTTGTGGTCAAACTGCATATGTTCGTCTGCCCCTCGATTGGGAGGGAACCTGTTACATTGCCTTCCTACTGCCACCTGTTTTCCTAACCCCACCTGATTATCATAGAAATACACATCTAGTACACATTAGACCTAGAAGGGAGTCCCCAATTGTTGATTATACTGAAACTGCTCTAGAACAATATACAGATTTCAATAGAGGTTTCTTTTTCTTTATAGGACCTATCCAGAATAGTAAACTGATCCGTAGGTTAACCAGAACCCTCGAAGCTGTAGTAAATGAGACTGCCTCTGCTCTAGGTAACTTAACCGAAGAGCAATCTGCTATGAGATTTGTCGTTTTACAGAATCGTCTCGTCCTTGACGTCATATTGGCCGATAGGGGCGGGGCCTGTAGAGTCATCGGATCTAGTTGCTGCATTTTCATTCCAAATAACGCGCCGTCTGTTTATTCAGCTATAACCAGACTCCATAAAATTGCCCATCTGATACACCAAGATCCAGGCACCTGGACATGGTCCGGTTGGTTCTGGAATATAATTTCCGCATGGGGATGGAAAGTCTTGTCCTTTCTAGGTATTGCAGTAGCGATCATATTTAGCTGCTGTCTCTGTATACAATGTGGCCCTGCGATTTGCGGCATTTGTGCTACCTCTTGTATTCCTAGTCCCAAGCCCCGTTCTAAATCCCGTTCCAGGATAATTCGAGACGAGCAAATGATACTGTATGAAATGATAGACGGTATCATGAAAATTGATGTTTCCTGATGGAAACGTAGTGACAAGGAGGGAATGTGGAAAAGTAAATTTTGCCATGTTCTGTGTCCCTACGTGTCATCCATCATATGTTATGTGTGCATGATTAAATATGCATATGTATTCCCCATGTCCGATTAATGACGCAATTACAGTTGTGTCTACCTCTAGTATGCCAGTTTCCAGCCCTCGTGAATACTACGAATATCAGGCCTATGTAAAACTACGTTGCCACGTTTCTCAGTGTGCACGTTATTCCATTATAAAGTCCCCGTTTCTAGGCCTCAAAAGGGCCTGGACACCAGATTCAGCTCCTGTCTCCTGAAGCCTCGCTGAGGAGCGATACAGCCCCCACCTGTATCCTCGACCCTTCACTTACTTCCTGCCTCGCAGTGCCCGGTTCAGCTGGCTCTGCCTCTGAGTCTGCCAAAAGTATGTTATAGTTCCAGTTATCAGTTCAGTCCTCCTTCTCTGCATTCCTAAGTTACTGAACTGCATCAATAGTTTCCGTCATTGTCTAGCCTTCACGTCTCCACGTTAGAGAAATACTGCATTTAATGGTCATTTAATATTCTTCAACACGCACTACATGTAGAATAATGCATGGTCCAGTCTTAGAATCAAGTTAGCCTTTCCTCTCCTGACTTCTAGTTTATATCAACATGTTCTCTAAACATCAGATACTAGATACTGCTTAGGTACATGTCGCCCTGACTCTCCAGACTTCAGTCTCTGCTCCTAGCACAGAGTTCATAGCCCCCAGTTTCTCCTAGTGATACGTCATTGCCAGTTTGCGCGCACCATCAGGTTAGAGGTCCCGGCTCCTTAGGTAGCCCCCTCCATGGTTTCCGCCCTATTCATGACATATTCTGTTACGTTTGCATCACATGTCTATGTATACGCCCTGTTACACCTCTTTTCGCCCTTATCTTTCGCGACTGCTACGCGTCACGCCTTCTGCTCCACCCACTGCTACGCCTACTGCAATGTAATGCTATGTGTTTGCGTTATGTATATATGCTCATGTATTGTTATTAAAAGTCAGCGCGCTCATCCCAGATCCAGCCCCAGCAGCTGCTGGGCCCTGCCATCCTATTCCTATGCAGGTTGTCCTGTTCCTGTCCTTATGCTGTATTAAACCTGCAAAACTCCTACTACCTCGAATCTTGACTCTTATTTATTGAGCTATCTGTTATGATATATGTCTAGTCAAAAAGAGAGGTATTATTTATTTATTTACCACAAGGTCTGTCAAATTCAAGCGGATGGTGAAAAGTTGGGTTAGTTGCTTGCGAGAACCATGACTCCAAGAAGGAAATACATTAACTGAAGGCTTCCTCCGAGCCCTCCGGTGTGCCGAAGATGCGTAGGTTCCCCCTTCGATTCCTGTCTTCAAGCTCAGACAACCTCCTTGACATGAGTCCGAAGCTAGAGATAAGTTCTTGAGGGATTTGCAGACTTTGGTCTCAGAGTCTTCCAGACGGCTTATCCTTGCCTCCGTCTCGGTTAGTCTGGAGTTGGTGTCTCTAATGTCTTGCCTAATGGCTGTAATGTCTTCTTTTGTGGATTTCGCCACGTCATGTACCTCCATTAATTTGCTCAGTATTGTGTCCATTGTGTCGTTGATGTTCTTTCTTCCCTTGATAGGTGAAACAGGAGTAGGTGGATCTGCCTTGAGCCGCTTTAGGTTTTTTGCTTCTTTCTCACTCATGATGTGCTCAGTAAGGGATCAGGATATTTGCACTCCCTATATTACACGACAGTAATTGGAGAACAGGATCTACGAATGGACAACAATTGAGACCACCAGGCAGAGCACAGTGATGGCAAACGGTTTACTCCTACCACGCTGTCTTAGAGTCAGACCCGGAAGTTGATGAAATTGATGGAGATAAGCAGCTTCAGATGGTTGCCAACTTGAGGTCAGTAAACAACGTAATATAATACAATTTGCATACAGTCACTTTAGCAAATCCGCTTAGCCTGGGCCTCGGAGTACTGACCAGGGATCACAGGCATGTATTAGTATGATCACAGGTATCAGGGACTTGATATGGTCTCATAGGGTGTGGCATATGACATGAGAGGCCGAAGACATGAGAGGCCCATGGATGGCACAAGGTGGCAGGAAATGCATCAGGAAGGTCCAATAAGCTCCATTGATAGAATTGATACTATAGCCTGCACATTAGACATCTGAGGTTAGTGCGTGCACCATTTTGATTTCAAGGCTGACTGACTCACATAACACGGGGATACCTACAGGGCTTCTGAGCGCTATTTCAATCCTGCTGCATCATCAACATGTAGAGTAGTGTTAGTTTTGAACGCTCTAAGTAGTACTCCTGAAGGTGTGTCGAGAGAGTCACATATGTTGGATAAAAGTGAGGGCGCACTAGCAGTGGAGCAGGGAGCAAACAAAGACACCTTTACAGAGTATGGTCTAGCCTCAGATCCCCTCAGGGAATGAACGCAGAAAGGGTCAGTTGGTTGTGTATTTGTTCCTACCGCAGTACAGGGCCAAATGCTGATATCACCTTATTATGAGCGATGAGTCCAAAAGTAGAGCTGTTTCATTGTCATCGGTTATGATCATGAGTTGTCCCATATACATAGAGCTTCCACTAGCCACCTACAAGCCACCTCAAACCCTCCAGTGAGCCGCCTTCATACACATTCAGACACCAAATGCGCCGTCAGTATCCCCCAACACGCTCTAGTAGGCCTCCTTCACACACCCTCAAATACCAGGAGCGACCGCCATTATCTCTTCTAGCACACTGTAGTGCTCCTCATACAGGCATCGAGAGCGCCCGCCATTTTCTCTCCCAGCGCGCTCCTCCGTTTAGATGGCCATAAATCAACGCACATAAGCCTCCCTCAGGGAAAAGCCCTAGGTATCGGGCGCAGTCATATAAAATTATGCAGTGAGCAGGTTTGCCAGTGTAGCGATGAACATGGTGGATCAAAGGCTAGGTGCGTTCCACTTTAAACATCGGGTGCGTTCGCCATTTTATATAATGCGCACGTAGATGTTGGCGAGGTTCTGGCGAGGTCGTGAGCTACTATTAATCGCGCTTCCCAGGTTCACTTACTATCGGAAGGCTCTGGGGGCATCGGGGATCGCAGGCAGTCTCCTGTAAGTGCGTAGTCCTGGCGCTTCTGCAGTCGCGGAAGCTCCAGATCCTTCCCTTGTCGCTGATCCGATACCGGGGCCCGGCAGGGTGTCGGGGTGCGCCGTGCTCGAGCACATAGCAGTCACTGGAACCGGCGAGATGCCACCAAAACCAGGTAATAGTAGCCCCTCACCTTCCGATTGCAGGATTTGGTGCCAGCATCAAGATTGCACCAGGTTTAACTGTTAGAAAATCAAATAGAGTTGACGCCACGGGAGGAGGAAAAGACCTATGCCGCCATTTTCTCCGGCATCCAAACCACGCTCCCGTTGGTCAGTTATTTCGATTGAGAAAGATAGTGGAGGGATAGAAGAGGGAAAAAGGTTGGCATTTATACAGCACTTCCTATCCCTCATCATTGTGTAGCAGAAGGTCAGGTATCGGCCACAACTCCCTTTGTTCGACCAAATTAAATTGTGTGATCCTGGGCAAGGCTGTATTTCATGTCCCTTGTCACATAGACGAGAACTTTCAAATGCTTGGGCTCTGGTTGTGCACGGGTCTAAGAGCCTCTGTTTTGATTTAATGGCTTATAATTTATGCTACATAGGAGGATGGTATATGGGTTCACTTTCTAGTCACCCAATATTGCCAGTAGGGACGTGGCAGGATTGCTTCTCAGTTAAAGCTCATTTTAATGCATATTTCAGCACGCCCGTGGACGAAGGCATAATGTTTCAGTGGGTCAAAAGAAATACACGTTCTTGAACTTGAAGTCAACTTAACCGACCAATACTTGAGGGCAGGAGCTTCGTTGTGTTTGTTGCAAGATTCTATGCGGAATATGTTCGGGGCTTGTAAAGTTAACAAAGTCATAGGTGCTGGTCTGATATGATAGTGGCTGCGCCGTTTTTAGCTATTTTTGGGCCAGCACGCCGTGTCAGTGTTTGCGACGTTAGAGGATTTTGTGGATTTGAGCCTACTCAGGGAGATCTCTTTACGTTTCAAGATATCCTCACACAACAGGGCTGATTTAGGCCTGTTAAAATGTTTAGAGGAACCGTAAAAACTGTGATATTTTATTCCCGCTATTAAGAAGCTGTAATGCATAATTATAAAGACAGGATTGACTGCATGTAATTGAAGTCCAATGCCATCTGCTCTTGGTTCCACTCCACGCATTTTTCTTCTACCACGTTATACATCCTCTGTTTTCATCTCAGACTTGCAAGTTCTTTTTTTTATCAATGCTTTTTCCCTTTCTTGTTGTTTTCCTATTCTTTCTCATTTTATTTTCCTCTTTGGCCTTTTTCTCCCTAGCTTTGAATCAGAGACTGGTGATGAAATGAAGTCGGTTCCTGCAGCTGCAAACATCTGAACTCACTCCCTCTTTAAACGGCTTATGGCAGACATCTTAGGCGCTGATCCAAAAGCTGCAACCCAGCCATTAACCACAGCCAGTGTTCTACAGCTGATACAGTGCTCCAGTGGCACAGCGCTCAGTGGCACAGCACTCCTGCACCACAGGGAGCATTTCTGCTTCACCGACAGCAGGTTTACACCACATTCAGGGCTCTGACATTCACCACAGACAATGTTCTGGTACGGAACCACTGTCAGCCCTCTCCTATACCACAGCCATCGCTCCTATGCCACGGCTTATATCAAAACCAGCAGTGTTTCACCACAGCTGGTACACCTGGACCCCTGATGCACATCAGCCAGGGCTTGGGGTGCCTGTGACAGTCATCCCTCCAACACCATGGCTGATGTCTGTGCACCAGAACATGCACAAAAGTGCAACAGGTGAAGCGGCACTAGGCTCACACGTTTTGGGGGACCCACTACACCATACTCAGTAGTTATTTTTTACTCAAAACTAGTCCATAGGATCCAATTTTCATTGTGCTCTTTATAACTCCATGTGCACTTGTTAAAGTGAACCCAGAAAACCTGTATGCATTGAGGCCTCCTTGCTTAAATTGTGTTATCAGGCAAATTATTTATTTCATGAAAACTCTTTTTTTTCTTCATTATCTCATTTGAAAGCACTTCTAGATACATGAGTTCAGACTACCAGTTGTAAAAAAAACGTTAAATAAGTACTTCTCGGTGCAGTGCTATAATGTGCCAATTAGTGTCAAAGCTTCCACATTTAAAACAATCGTTGATTTTGTGGCACTCAGGATAGCGTGCTACATGGCTAAATACTTATAAAGTGCCAAAGGCAAGACCTATTAGCTCTGCCAGTGATGGTGCTATGTAGTCTCCGTATGAGGGTGTGTGGGGTGAAATAAGGAATGCATCACTTCTGCTCTACGTGACTTCGTTTATTCCGTTTTAAGGTCCTATGACTGTGTTACTGAAACTTTGTACTAGAGCAGAACGATATTTGTACCATTTTTAGGTCTAAACAGCGTATTTTAAGACAAAAGCAGATACGATATTACATGACTCCAGAACGCACTGTAATGGAATAGAATACAATCTCACATCTTTTGCTACGTTTTTGAACAGGCAGAGCGCTAGAATAGTGCCGGCCACCCTTATGGTGGTCGAGCCTGTCCCCGGGGAAAAGGAAGAGAGAAGAGCACTCCCACCTCCCCCATTTTCACCCAGTAGGCCGGTTATGACGGGGCGTGAACCGGAAGCACTTTAGCGCTTCCGGTTCACACGGACACAGACCAGCGGGGCCAGACCAGTTTAGACTGGCCAGTGCCCCCCTGTTAAAAGGGGGTGTGGGGAGCAGAACATTCTCTTGTTCTTACGCTCCCCACAGGCACAGCACCCGGGCCACCAGCGGCCCGTAATTTCGTTTTCCCACCCACCATCCCCTAAGGCAGGTAATTTAAATGCGTTGGTCAGGAATGTATTTTGATGTTTCTCTAAAAAAGTTTATCACAGGTATCTCGGGTGATAGCATTAGTGTAAGCTTGATGAGTAGGTACCGGTTAATAATGTCTGTCAGTAATCGGTTTACTATGTTCAATTACGTTTTATTGCAGGTATCTCATGAGATCGAAGTAATGTAAAGTTGATATGTTTGCTTTGTTCTTTTACTTCATTACAGGTATCCCAGGAGATAGTCATTGTGAATGTGATGTTTTGGGGAATTTATAATAAAAGTGTCAATATGTGTAAACTTGTCAAGAACAGGATCGGTTAGTACAGAGTTATCTAATTGAAGTCCGTAATGTTGAATAAATGTCAGTACATGTTATTTGATATCAGGTACAAATGTCGTATTTAGTTGTGTGTCTCCGGTCAGGCGGTAAGGTCATGAGTGGTAAGCATAGTCTACGGTCATTAGTGGTCAAACATTTAACTCCAAGGGCAGTGACAGCCGGTAGGTAGGCTGTCGGGGTGCTGGGGCCGGGGGAGTCTTTCTTCCCAGTGGGCCTGTGGCCACCCCCGCACGCGCATGCGCATCAGGGTGCAAGTGTGCAGAGTTTCTGCAGCCCCTGTTATGGAGTTTAAGGCACAGGGCGTAGGGGGGGCCCGGTGGAAAGTATCTGTCCGATAAGCTGTACCCCTTCACAAGCCGACTCCGGCGTAATTTCCCATATTTTGCTGGGATCAGGAGGCTGCCAGTTATTGACCTTGCCATAGGCTCTACAGGGGACACGCAGAAAGGGTATATATGCATTGTTAGATTTACAGTAGGAGTGTCATGTGTATTAGAGTTAAGGTTAGCCATGTGACATCATCGGCCTAACAATGTATCTGGCCTTTCTGCGTAATTATAAATGATGTTAATAAATGTTTTTTAATTTTGTAATAAATACGGCTGGGGGGGTTACTCCCCTCTAATCCAAAAATTCCAGAAATGGTGTCGTCTCAATACTTGACTGGAATGAGGGAGGGAGACCCCATCCGGGCAGGGGCTGGCCGTAGGTAACAAAGGTAAAAAAGGGGACTTGGGGGAGTACCAGGCCATACGGCTGACAGGTGTAACTTGCGTATTTTACTATTAAATTTTTAAAAGTGCAAATTTTAAAACTAGACAAATAGTATCTGTGAATGTTGGTTATCTTTGAGAGAGGTTTATATTTTTGAGTGAGGCTGCCCTCCTTTGAGGTTGTGAAATTATCCTGAGCTCTCCAGTAGGAGGAATACATCTAAAAAGTGGGCGTTTCCTGGTTAGCAGATACGTCTCTTGCACGTGCATTCATTTAGGGATGATGGCATACAGTAAGAGGCACAGGAGTTTCCTATCACGTGTGGGGTGAAATAAGGAATGCATCATTTCTGCTGTACATGGCTCAGTTTATTTTGTTTTAAGGTATCTTTTTTGTTGTGTTGCTGTAACTAAGAAGTGAGATTCAAGGCATTTACCATCATTGTGACAGAAATACGAGCCATGTGAGATGTCATTAACTTGCAGTGTGTGTGTTAATTTGTGGAATTGTTTCTTGGGTAACAACTTTATGGCTGTTTTCATTTAATTGAATATGCTTATACATGCACGTGGTATTGGTCTTTAAATCCATTCGGTTTCTAATGTAATCTCGCCAACTTGTTCTTGAAAGCAAAGCACAGTGCCCCAAATCTTTAATTTTCATATTGTACGTTAGTCAGAGGACTCAAGCTTTATGTGTGCTCTACTAGTTAATGACAAGTTTTACTTCTAAATCATACAAAATATAATTACATTTTCAGGTAGGTTCTGTATAGTTGGTCGTTTGGGCTCCGCGCCAACACCCACGGACCACGGACGCAACCAGGGATTTATCCTGGACTCCTCCCTTACGATGACCAACACCCTGCGCATGCTCCGACAAATCTTCCGATGGATCCCCACTGAAACCAGAAAAACCATCACCCAGGCCCTCGTCACCAGCCGACTGGACTACGGAAACGCCCTATACGCAGGAACCACAGCCAAACTTCAGACTCTACTCCAAAGCATACAGAGCGCCTCCGCACGACTCATCCTCGACATCCCTCGCCACAGCCCCATATCCGACCACCTGAGAAACCTGCACTGGCTCCCCGTCTGCAAGAGGATCATGTTCAGGCTCCTCAACCACGCACACAAAGCGCTACACGACAAAGGCCCCAAATACCTCAACAACCACCTCTCGTTCTACATCCCCACCCGCCTGCTCTGCTCTGCCAGCCTCGCCCTCGCCACCGTCCCACGAATTCGCAGAACCACCACCGGAGGAAGATCCTTCTCCTACCTGGCATCCAAAACATGGAACTCCCTCCCCGCGCACCTACGACTGACCCAGGACCATCTCACCTTCAGAAAACACCTCAAGATCTGGCTATTTGAGCAGTAGCAACACCCCCCTCCCTTCAGCGCCTTGAGACCCTCACGGGTGAGTAGTGCGCTCTATAAATGTATTGATTAATTGATTGATTGACATGACTTGTTCAATCATAGAGACATCGGTATCCTGTGGATGCTTAGCACAGCGGCTGCTCAATGTTTTCCATAATGTTTTGTACTCTTTTTTTATATATATATATAGGTGTGTGCTATGCCAGGTCAATTGGTACTAGCTGACTAAAGGGTTGTGGTTTCCAAGGCTTCTGGACAGAACATTGGTTTAATGGTGTCATGTGCTTCTTTTGCTTCCAAGCGAATTGTTCCCAGTGGTAATTCTATATTCTTTGTCCTCTTGGCAGTGCTACAGCTGTGTCTAAGTTTCCAGTGGCAATGTCTCATTCTTAGTCCTGTAGACAATGCTGCTAGCTATTTCTCTGGTCCCAGTGGTAAGTCCTCAGGCTTAGTCTTCTACGCAGTACTGCTAGCTGCTTCTCTGGTCCCGTAGGTAATTCCTTCTTCTAAGTCATCTAGACAGGGGTGCTAGCTGCTACTTTGGTCCCATCGTTAATTCTCCATAAGCCAACAACACAGTCCTGCAGCTGTGTCTCTGGTCACAGTGATAATTTATCATTCTTACTCCTCTAGACAGTGCTGCTAGCTGCCTTTCTGGTCCCGTCAGTAACTCCCCCAGTCTAAGTCCTTTACGCAGTGCTACAGCTGTGTCTCTCTTCCCAGTTGAAATTCCTCATTCTAATTCCTCCAGACTATGCTGCTTGCTGTTTCTCCGGTCTCATCGGTTATTCCTCCATTCTAAATTCTCTAGACAGTGCTACTAGCTGCTTCTTTCATCTCAGTGGTAAATACTTGTTTCAAGTCCTCCAGACAGTGCTGTAGCTGTGTATCTGCTCCCAGTGGGAATTCCTCATTCTTAGCCCTCTAGCCAGTGCGGTTAGCTGCTTCTCTGGTGCCGCCAGTGACTCCCCCATTCTTAGTCCTTTGGGCAGTGCTGCAGCTGTACAGTGGTAATTCCTCTTTTTTTAGTCCCCTTAACACTTCCGCAGCTGCTTCTCTGGTCCCGTCAGCAACTCCTCCATTCTACGTCCTCTAGGCTGTGCTGCAGCTGTGTCTTTGTTCCCAGTGGTGATTCCTCATTCTAGTCCTCTAGACAGTGCTGCAGCTTTGTCTCTATTCATACATTCACTTCACTCCAAAGCAAGAAAGATAAATTAAAGACATTGGGTCAGATGTATCAACATTTTATTTTGCGAGTCCTTAATAGCAAATTTCATCGATTCGCTATTATGGACTCGCAAAATGCAATGTATGCAAGTTTCGCGAAAAAAATTGCAATTCCTTTGCATTCCTTATTTGCGTCCCGCAAATAACGCCTAAAGGCCCATAGGAATGAATGGGAATTGCATGTGCAATTTGTGAGTACCAAATAGGCACTCGCAAATTGCGCATGCAAATTCAAGGGTGCAAGGGTGCCAAATGCACACCCTGTTTCACCCCTGAAATATACATGCGTGCACATGTGGCGCACATACATGCCCTAAGGGCATGTACGTACGCCACATGGCACCTAAAAAAATGCTAAAAAGTGAATGTTCCTTGGAATTTGCAAATTACCACCAACTAGAAGTTGATGGTAATTTGAGATTCCTCAAAGCCAGGTCACAATCTTTTTTTGTTTCCTACATTGCATTTAAGGAATCGCAAATCGTGATTCCTAAATGCATTCGCAAAATAGGTCATCGCAAAAATTGTGATTCCCTATTTTGCGAAGGCCTGGGAGATGATACATTCCAAATTGCAATTCCTATGCATTCCTTATTTGCGTCTCGCAAATAACGCCTAAAGGCCCATAGGAATGAATAGGATTTTTTTTTTTTGGGAGTTCAACAAAATCTTTATTGGCTTGATAAGTCGACACAATTTTAACCGCCAATGGCCTGCAACCCGGAGGCCGGCCGCATATAGCAGTATCACAATATTCTGTAGTACACAGCCATTCAGCTGATAACCCAGGGGTCCAGCGGCGTCATGTTAATTTTACTGCAAGACAAATCATTCCACCCTGGTACCCCTTTCTCTTGCTATGACATGAACTTTGGTTTTAAATTTTTTGCCCAGATTCATAGTGCTTGAGCATAACAGTTGTAAACAGTAAACCTAAAGAGCCTCGGTCAATTCCACACTCCGCCGCCACTTGTATGCATCATTACTTTTTGGTATAACAGAATAATCGCAACTGTTCTTGAATGTGCCGAATCTCCCCATGCCACATTTTAGCACAGGCCACTTCAGTACCTCTTGTATTTTTACTCTGATTCCCCAACACTTTCCTCCTTTAATAGATAATCCGACAAATAACACCAAAAGTCCTTCGGGCGTGATCTATTCGGCAGATCCTCTTCATAAGTGACTAACTTATCTCTGCAGTACGTCATATCTTTTAGCCAAGTCTTGATATTGGGTACATTTCTCCCTTCCCAGCATTTTGATATCTGTCTCTTAGCAATCAATAAAGCCACCGCACAGAACTTTCTCTTCCCCGCCCCAACACCTGATAGAAGGCCCAGCAAACATACCCTCATGTTGCAGTCTACCTCAGTTCCCACCATTTTGCCCAGCATGCCCGCAACCCCCACCCAATACTCCTGGATCTTCTGGCAGTGCCATGCTAGGTGCACAAAATCCGCCTCATCATATCCACATCTTTTACATCTGGCATTTTCTCGCAACCCATATTTATACAATCTTTTTGGCGTGTGATACGTTTGATGTAGATACTTCAGATGCGTGATACGCAGATTCCCATTTGGAGTGAGTAGTTTAAGCAACGAGCATGCAGTCAACCAATCATTCTCTTGTAACGCCTCTGGCAGAGCATCATTCCATCTCTGCATCGCTTTCTCAGAAGTATGTGGGATTTCATTTTGGGCTATCTTGTACAATCTAGACACCAGGTGTGATGTGTTTGACGACGTTATAATGAATTGCAGCGATTGCAGAGTTGGCGGTTCCTGTGGGAAGTCTGGATATAGATCCTGTATGGCCCTCTGCAATCTATAGTGCGTGAATCGAAAGAGTAATGTTGGGTTGCTAATATATGTTAAATCTGCTGTTTTGCAGAAAGTTCCCTCGTGATATAGATCCCCGAATGTTTCTATCCCTATATTCCGCAATATATCCATGCCTACTTTTTCATTTGTTACCGACACCTCCTGGTGGAAATGGAGTGGGAGCGCTGGTGCATAGAGAGGTAGCTTATGGGCCATTCTCCCTAGTGTCCGCCATGCACGTGCTGTAGTATCTATCGTGTTGATATCTCTAGAGTGTAGCGGAGGTCTCTTGTGTGTCACTATCGCTGTCAATGGGATTGGCGAGGCGTCACCCTCCTCAACCGCAGTGTGCGTCAGATATGTCGTGGGGTGGTACCAGTGTGATGCATATTGTGCCTGTGCACATAAGTAGTAGAGTTTAAAGTCCGGCACACAAAACCCCCCTCTCTCGTAGGGTAGTGTTAGGGTATGCAGGTCTATGCGAGCTTGTTTACCTGCCCATATTAGTTTTAATACTAGTGACGTTATGTTAGTGAAAATGGCTTTGGGTGGTGTGATGGGTATATTATTGAACAAGTACAGGAATTTGGGTAGGATATTCATCTTTACTATCGCAATTCGGTCTGCCAGTGACAGTGGCAGCTGTATCCATCGTGCTACGTGCCCCTCCAATTCTGCGAGTACCCTACCATAGTTTGTCCTAATAACCTCTTCTGGGTCTCGACTGTACCAAACTCCTAGATATCGAGTCGGTTCCGTCTGCCAGTCTAGTGGGAAATCTGGGACATATTGGTCTGTTGAATCGGTAAGTGGGATGATTAATGATTTCTCCCAGTTAATTTGCAACCCGGAGTGCCGTCCAAATCGTACATAGTCACGGAGTAATGGACTCAGGTTCTGTTCTGGGTCTCGTACATATAGCAGCATGTCATCCGCGTAAAGCGAAATATGCAGAGGTCTCCCAGGAAATTTTAGGGCGGAATGCTTGTGGGTCTGCCTGACTATACATGCTAGCGGTTCCAATGGCAGAGCGAAAATCAGAGGCGATAGCAGGCATCCTTGCCTCGTTCCCCTCGCTATTTCAAAAGGTCTAGATACATACCCATTTACTCTTACTCTTCCCACAGGTTTTGTATAGAGTAGCGCAATCCATGTTATAAATCGCGGAGGGAAGCCCATTCTCTGCAAAATCGTGCTAATGTAGGACCATTCAATAGAGTCGAAAGCCTTGGCGGCATCCAACATGACCGCAACAGCTTTAGTTTGAGGTGTGAGGTAGTGGGAGAGTGCAAACAGCGTTCTTGTGTTGTGCGATGTGGATCTCGCGGGGATAAAGCCTGCCTGGTCAGGTAGTATCAGGTTTGTCATCAAAGGCTGCAACCGTTCCGCCAAGAGCTTAGCTAAAATTTTTGAATCTACATTCAGTAGTGACAGTGGCCGATAAGAGTCACATAGATCTGGATCCTTTCCTGGTTTCAATAGGGTGATAATCACCGCCTCCCTCAGCGTCGGTGGCAGTATCATCTGGTCAAATGCGGTGCCGTACATTTCAACCAGATGTGGGGCAAGTAGGTCAGCAAATTTTTTATAGAATTCGCATGAGAACCCATCGGGTCCCGGTGCCTTTCCGTTGGGGAGTGTGTGTATAATTGCGGTAACCTCCTCTACTGTTATTGGTTGTGCCAGATATTCTCGTTGACTATCAGACAACCACGCTAAGGCTATGTCTTCTAAATATTTAAACGTTTCTTGTGGCGGAGCTGGGTTTTGAGAAGTATATAGTTCTGCATAACTATCAACAAAACTGCAGAGTATCTTGTCATAGTGGGAGTGCAGCGTCCCATCCTTGTCCCTAATTTGAGTTACCACCTGAGGGCCTCTCCCTTTACATATTTTCCGCGCTAGCACCCTACCAGGTCTGCCCCCTTTGCCAAATTGTCTGGCCTGTGGTCGCTTAGTGATATATTTCAGTTCGTCCTCTGTGAATTGTTGGTGGTCAATGATTTTTAGCTTGAGTTCCCCCAATAGCTCTACATTTCCAGTGCGGACATATTCCTGCTCTAGGGATGACATGTCTCTCTCCAGTCTGGTAATCTGCGCCCTGATGTCTTTAAGTATCCCTGCAGTCGTGCTGATGCACACTCCTCTGATTGTCGCATTGAATGCCTCCCACACAATACAGGGATCGTCTACCGACTCAGTGTTTAATTGGAAGTAATCTTGAATGGCGGTGGTAATGGTTGTGAGATATAGCGGGTCCAGTAGTGCCTGTGCATTGAAACGCCAACTGAACGGTGGTGTTGTGTAGTGGGGTATTTGTAGCGTAAGTGCCACGGGGCTGTGGTCAGACAGGGTGCGTGGTAGTGGAATAACATTTGCAGTCCATAGAACCATGTTGTCAGTTCCCAACCAATAGTCTAATCTCGACCAACTCCCATGTGCCAAATTTACGTGTGTTGCGCCGGGTGTTGTCGGATGTCGGACCCTCCAAATGTCTGTCAGCGACATTTCCTCCATCATATCCTTGAGTTTTTCCCTGGCCTTCTTGTGTGGTTCTATCGAAGAAGTGGATCGATCTAGGTTGTTACACAACCCTATATTAAAATCACCTCCCCATACCATAGTAGTGTCACTGAATTCCAGCACACGATCCCACAATTCCTGAAAGAATTCCGGCGAATCCACATTTGGACCATAGACGTTTACTATTGTTACCTTTTGACCTCGCATCACCCCGGACACAATTACATATCTTCCATTGTTGTCAGTAATGGTACTAGTGATCTTATAGTTGGTCCCCTTTTTCACCAGAATCATGACCCCCCTCGAGTAAGAAGAGTAGTTTGCTGCATATGTGGATTCCGCCCAGCGTGTGCCAATAGCTCTGTGTGTCTTGGGGTCTATATGTGTTTCTTGGATCAATGCAATATCTATGTGGTGTCTGTCAAGAGCAGCGAAAACCTGTCTAATTTTCTTAGGATTGGTAAATCCTCTCACATTCCACGTTATCAGATTCAGGTCCTGAGCATTTACCATTTTCCCAAAACTCTCTTATTTTGTGTTGCGATTGCTACCTCTATCCAACGTCCCCGTGTGTCATCTCCAGACAAACCACCCTTAGTCCTCGATTTGATAACACATCTGACTTTTAGTCCTGCAGCAGTGTATCTGACAGTGGCCTTCCATCCCCTTGAATACAGCACATTATCGCAAATTCTTACCATGTGAAATTCTGTCCGGTTATTATACATTACAATATGGTATTCGGCAGTGTATCTTGATTGCACCTTTGGCTCAGAAAATAGCAACAAACCCCAACTTTCCCCTATCCCACCCACTCCAGCATCCCAATTTTGCCGAAGCCATTCTACCCTCATAACTTCTCTAAGTACTAGAACTGTTTGGGGACCACCCTAGTAGAGGTCCGCCGAGGGCGCATCCCACCATCCCGATTAGAGGATGGGGGCGGATCAATAAACTATAAACAGATTACATCGTCAAAACATATCAGCGTCCTCTTGAGGTCTAGAGCCAGTCTTAATCCGTGTTCAGTAAGTGACTGGTGAGCCCATCGGGGGGCTCGCGTCGCTCCGTAGATGCACAGTCAGTGTGTGTCTCAGGTTAGTGACAGTGTTAAACGCGGCGATCATGCTATCGCCATCTGCCTAAATGGGTGTCATATTCGCCCTTATAGCGTCCAGTAAAGTCTAATGTCTGCCTGGGGTGCAGCGCAGGCACTACAGCATCCCCACTTCAAACACCTCCCTGCCATCGCCGAGAGGGACCATCAGCGCCCCTGTCCATAGTTCGTGTATATAGGGAAGGTTCAATTTGTGGATCCCTAGCCCTCCGCCAGATATCGTACGTGGACTTTGGCCGATCAGTCACCGCAGGACCACACTTTTCGTAGTTAGATCATACAAGGCATTCATGTGGTCAGAGTTACCACCCACATCATTGAACAGTCTTACCTTCATTCCGCTTCCTGCTGGTGGTCTCTACGATTAGGTCTTTTACCTTTACCAACCGTCGATTTGATGAAGTCCATGGCAGCTTTGGGCGAAACCAGGAACACCGGTTTATCATCCCAGGTGACCCTCAATCTCGCCGGATACAACATGGCGTATGGCACTTGTAGGTCTCGCAGCTTGGCCTTAACAGCGGTAAATTCCTTACGTGCTTGCTGTACCGCTACCGTAAAGTCCGGGTAAAATTCCAGCTTATTACCTTGATGTTGGATCACCCCTTTCTCTCTCGCCAGTCTTAACACAGTGTCTCTGTCACGATAATTGAGGACTCTCGCAATTATTGGTCTGGGAGGTGCCCCTGGTTTTGGTTGTGGAGCTAAGGAGCGGTGAGCACGTTCCACTATGAAAATGGCCGACAGATTTTCGGCACCAAACAATTCTTTGCAGAGGTTTTCCAAGTATGGTTCCATGCGTCCCGTGTTGGTGGATTCTGGCAGGCCCGCTATACGTATGTTGTTCCTTCTTGACCTCGCTTCCAACTCTTCCGACCTAGCCTTTATTACGTCCATGACTTTCTCCATACCCGTACATTTGGCTGCCGTGGCACGCGATTCGTCTTCAACCGTGGAGATTCTGTTTTCAGCTGTGTCTAACCGCTCGCCATGTTTGTCTATCTTCGATGCTAGGCTATCCACCTTTCCTGTCAGAAGATCAAGTTTAGCATTGATTTCTTGTCGCGACTCCTGTATCGCCTTCAGAATGTTGTCCATCGCATTGGCCGCCGCGGAGTCCGTGTCTTCCTCCTCGTCGACTTGTTCAGTTTGGCCTTTAGGTGCTTTTTTTGCTTCAAACGTGAGTTTGGATTGCTGCCTATCCGGCTTCCCCATTGTGCAGCGCCGTGTAGTTATAATGCAGTATCAGGTAGGAGCGCCCGCTTGTTGCGCAGCATGTAGAGGATCTCCTGTGTGCGCCTTGATAGTTAGATGTAGTTAGTGGTGGCACAAGTATCAATGAAGCATTGCATCGTCTCCGTGGTCACAATGGCAACCGACCTGGCATAGCGTGTG
This sequence comes from Lissotriton helveticus, assembly GCF_964261635.1. Lineage (NCBI taxonomy): Eukaryota > Metazoa > Chordata > Amphibia > Caudata > Salamandridae > Lissotriton > Lissotriton helveticus. The sequence continues at coordinate 1,790,931,367 of NC_136061.1, forward strand.
CTGACTCAGTGCGCCATTTCCCTCACACCAGATAGCCAGAGTGCACTCACGTTATTAGGAGTCGTGTTGTTTTCCCTTTAGCACGATGTACGCGCCAATCCTGGTGTCCATTCCCTGAGGCAGCGCCACTGATCCCGCCGGTCTCGTTAGTGGGTGCCGCTAGTGCTCCATGGAAGCGCACCTCCGCTACGTGAGGCACTCTGCGCTCCCGCGCCCCAGATGTCGCTTCCCCGCCGCTTCGATGTTACATCCAGAACGGGGTGGCGAGCTCAGCTAGGCCGGCCTGTTTTGCAAGTGTAGGCAAGAGTCCCCGATAGGATCAGCTGAGACTGCAATTAATTGTTACAGAAGCACTCCACTGCTGTGTGTGGCGTGGGTTTTCATTTCGTATTTGGGCGCCGCCATTTTAGTTTTCTGTGTCCAATGCGGTATGACAGCTCAAGTCCGCCGCTTAGCCTGATATCTCTCTATGTGTGCTCCCCATGTGGTCTCCTATATAGCCCTGGCGCGCAACATCTCCCGTGAGCACTGCTTAGCAGCCGACCCCGCAATTGTACCTTTCGCGGCAGCCCGTCTTGTTCAGGGCCATCCTGCCGCCATCTTGACAACGGCCGTCGTTGCTGCCTAGGATGGATCCGGCGCTATATGTGGCTGCGCTTTGCCAGCAATTAAGGGGTCATGTCCCGCTGTCCTGCCGAGCAGTCAGTTTCCAATGTCTTTGCCACTGCTAGCGCCGGTAGGCTCTGCCCAGCAGACTCACCGCTTTCGTTTTCCGCCGGACTCCGGTCGCCATCCCGTCTGTGTCCGAGCACCGCAGAGCAAACGTCCACACCAAAGTGCCTGCGCCGCTGTTATAGCCTCCTTCACATCCACCGGGGCTCCGGTCATTCACCTACAGTCCGAGACGTTTTGTGCTCCATTCCATTATGAAAATCTGCACATTTTCGGCGATTTTGTGATCCGCCCGGCGGAGCTGCGCGTCCTTAATAGCAAATTTCATCGATTCGCTATTATGGACTCGCAAAATGCAATGTATGCAAGTTTCGCAAAAAAAATTGCAATTCCTTTGCATTCCTTATTTGCGTCTCGCAAATAACGCCTAAAGGCCCATAGGAATGAATGGGAATTGCATGTGCAATTTGTGAGTACCAAATAGGTACTCGCAAATTGCGCATGCAAATTCAAGGGTGCAAGGGTGCCAAATGCACACCCTGTTTCACCCCTGAAATATACATGCGTGCACATGTGGTGCACATACATGCCCTAAGGGCATGTACGTACGCCACATGGCACCTAAAAAAATGCTAAAAAGTGAATGTTCCTTGGAATTTGCAAATTACCTCCAACTAGAAGTTGGTGGTAATTTGCGATTCCGCAAAGCCAGGTCACAATCTTTTTTTGTTTCCTACATTGCATTTAAGGAATTGCAAATCGTGATTCCTAAATGCATTCGCAAAATAGGTCATCGCAAAAATTGTGATTCCCTATTTTGCGAAGGCCTTTTGAGATGATACATCCCAAAAGGCTTTATACCATTCGCAAATGGTAAAACACTTGATACATTTGGCCCAATGTCATTTACAAAGCCAATAGCTCTAACTCGCGAAAATTCTAGACCTATTGCGTTGCACATGCTTGGTTTTTATTACTTTTATAATGCTATAGTCCTACTCATCCCATTGCTGGGTGTCAGAGAGCATCAGATCACACGTACACATTAACCTCCAGAGTTATCCTACCATTACTAATATTCCTTGAAATTTTGTTGGTACACAAAGATCTCTGCAGCAGGTGCCTTAACCCCAATAGGTTATTTTAAGATGCAGACTTTGCAAAAAAATTAAGCAGAGCAGATTTACTGCCACGTTTCTCCTTGTTGCCAATTTCTTTGTGGCAGGGGTTTAAAAATATTAGACCCTCTATTTATGGGGAATTGACGTAGGGCAGAGCTGCAAGTCTTCTTGCTGAGCTGCCTTATGCCAATGTGAAAGGGCAGTAAATGCACCGTATTTAGGCAAAACGGCGTTATCCCTTGTGCTGGTGCACAATGGGCTGCCTAGCGCCAATGCAGGCACCCTTGCACCATGCTGCAAGGGTGTCTGCGTTGCATGCAGGATTGTGTTTGTGCAGAAAGGAACACCTTCCTGCACAAAAACAATCCTGAGATTCATTTCCCTCTTTCTATGTGCATGCTAGAACGCAGTACACATATAAAGAGGAGAAATAAAAATATGTCTACTCGTTGCATCTGCTCTGGGGAGGCATGTGGTTTTGGTGCTTCTCTAGGTTTACGTGATTAAGTAAATCTGGGGCAGCATCAAAACCCATGGGTGTTCCGTGGGAAAACCCAACATTATGCCCATGGAACGCCTTCCTGGTGCAGAGTAAGACAATTCAGCGACTTGCAATGCTTAGTCTAACTCCAAATCTATGAGGTCATTCAAAACCACAGAAAGTGGCTTCGCAGTGCATCATAGATATGGTTGAGACGTTTGCTTGTCTCGAATATATGTATGTACGACCTCTAAACTCTCCAAGCGCATAAAAAGAGGCGCTCAGCTCTTCCCCGAGCCTGTTCAGTTCATCATACGATCTATGAAAGTGTCCCTGCGTTTCCACACTTGCATGACTGAGTATGCACGTGTCTGGGTGGATGTGTCTACATGCATACGAACAACAGCTCGTGTACTGAATGCGTATTTGCATCAGGGGCGTAACACAGGCCCCCGCAGCCTCAGCGGTGCGGGGAGGCCCCGAGCTGCAGGGGGCCCCCTTATCAGGTAAAGAGGTTCTATTTAGGACAGATAAGAATGTAGTCTGACCCTAAATAGGGGAAGGTTTGATTACACTACTACCCTCAGTAAATGTTCTGCCTAGTAGAAATTCCACAACAGATAGCAGAATAATGGAACGTACCAGAAAAAAAAACAGGCCAGAAGATAAATGCGGGACTCCTGAATGAAATCTTGTCACCGTCTCACGCTCAGTGGAGCAGAAGACAAGCATTGCGAAAGCATCAGTCAAGTTCAGGTTGACGCCCCGCTACCCCCTCTCCACTCGCAAAAGTAAAAATAATAATTTTATGATGCCCTTCAAAAGACTGAAAGGTTACAAGAAGGGACGGAAACATTCTCCTTAGCTTGAGATGCGCAGACAGTCAGACGCTATGTCCATACCATTACATGATGTAGAAATGCAATGCAACAGTTACCAAGCACGTGCAATGAAGTGCCTACTGATTTTATTGAGCAGGAACAAAAATGGGTAATTTGATGATTAGAACAATGCAAAACGTGTCTCTCTGGCCTCTGCTAACAGTACAAGAGACATGCAGATAAAACCACTTTCAAGGCATCTAAAAAAATTACCCCAAGAGGTTCAGAAAGTCTAAAGCTATACACTTAATTGTGACATCCCATGTACTGTGAATGTCCAAATATAAAGCAATTTGGCCTAAAGAACCATATTCAAATCATTACTATGTAATGTTACATAACAGCGACGTCTGCAGTGGCATAGCAAAGGGTGCAGCGTGTGTTGGGGGCGGAGACCCCTCCCACTCTTACCTGTCGCCGTCACAGGGCGGCAGAAGCAGGGACCATCTCACCCCTCCACCCCCCACTCACCTGCGGCCGTCTCGGTGCGGCACCCGCCCTGACCGCCATGGGCGGTAAAAGGTCTAGCTACGCCACTGGACGTCTGCCTCTGTCGTCTCTGCATAAAGCATTAAAGCTGAAACCGACGATTTGCTTTTGAGAGCATCATTATTGAATCCTTGCTGGAGGCCCTGATGCCCACAGGGAAGTTAAGTTTTGAAATTCACCAGATGTAATGTTTTTTGGGTAGTAGGTCTGCGGATGTCTCGTGCTTGCATAGAGCTGCAGAAACTTTAAACATGCCTATTTGAAAGTGGAATACTCTGGTAAAACAGGTTCCATTAATTTAAGGCTGAAAAGGAATTATTGTGAGTAAAATAAAGTGCAGCAATAATGCTGCAAAATGTACATTTTTCTTCCCCTAACTTTGGGCAATTTGCAGCTTGGACATCTAAGACTCTGTTTGAGACGTGCCCGAACCAGTGGTGGTGGGCCTGAAGGAACAACGCTTCAAGAATGTGGGGAAGCAGTTGCTTCTCCACTTCACCCATCCAGTGGGCACCTGCTTGAATAGTGAGCTGGTCAGGGGCTGAGTGGACCTAGAGGGCACTTACTGGCCTGCAAACGCCTTTCCCTCCGATGACATGACTGGTCTCCTCACATGCGCCATTTGCCCCGTCAAGCACCCTGGCACCGCCCCCCTGCTGTAGCACCATCCGTCCCGACTAGCAGTAAACCTTGCACTGGCCCTGTGTAGGTTACATGCGCCATCCCATCTAGCCCTCACATTACACGCAGCAAACAAGACATGAGTCCAGGCTGTCATGCAGCATGGAATCCCGGCCTGGCTGTAAGCAGAACTCGAGCAGAGCAGGCAAGCCGTGCCGGGATTCTACACTCTTTGGCGAGTTGGCCACGCATGAATTTCAGACTCTTTTCAAATTGGCATATGAGAGCACTGGTTATTATACATATTATATGATGCAAATATGGGCAGTGCTTCATACGTGTAATATCAGATTTTTTAGTATTACATTGTACCAAATCTACATAACTGCATTTAAAAGTACAAGATATCGTCTAGAGGGACTGGTTTGAGGAAGATATTAAATATGGGCGAAATTTGCGAATTCACGGTACGCAAATTTGCGCGAAAGCGTACTCGCGGTTCGCAAAATTCACGAACTTTTGTGAAATTGCGGAATTTTTTTTCTTGTTCGCGGGGCGCTTTGCGTGTTCGCAGGGTTTTTTTTCAGCGCAGTGACTGCGAAGTTACCCATGCAGTCGTACATGGGCGCGGCCATCTTGTTTTCATTGTTCGCGTTGTGTATTTCAGTTTCCAGGCGCTAGTTGCATGCTCGCGTTGTGCATTTCCTACGTGCGGGGCGCAATTGCGTGTTCACGTCCGTTTTTGCGTGCTGGCGGGGAAAGTATTGCGCAAACTTACCCATGCGGTCGCAATGGGCGCGGCCATCTTATTTTTCATTCATTGCTATGGTTCTGGGCATGCTTTTTCAATCCTCCTTTAATCTTTGTAATCCTTTGTTTATTTTAACTTTTTTTTCATCTTTTTTACTCATTATCTATCTCTTTATTTTTGTACATCTATATTTTGTGTTTTTTTCTACTTTTGGTTACGTTAAAACAACTTTTTTTAACTCTATTTTCTTTTACTTACTTTCCCTATTCTTTCCTATTTTATTTTCCTTTAACTGTCCAGGACCATGGCAAAGGGAGCCGGCAAAAACTTAAAGGGGAAGGGTCCCGCACCCTGTAGCCGGCTCTCTTGCGGGCGCTTCAGGGGGGAGGCAGTAACTGCCCGGGAGTTCTTCAGCGCAGTGGTGGTGGCCGCACCGGTTTTCTTTGTCCAGCGCCACCTCCCCAAGACCGTCGCGGCAGGCGGCAGGCCCGGTACCGGGTACGGGCTCCGGGAGCATCGCCACCTATGGGGGAAGGTGTGCCGGGCCATGTATCGGGAGTCTGGGGTCCGGTGCACCTACAACCAGGCGACGCACTGGTGGTCCGACATCCTGGACCGGGAACAAGACCTGCTCGACCTGCTTGGCTTCAAGATCCCCGGGCTTGGTGAGTAGTAGTAGCTAGTATTTAATCACTACTTTGTTTTCTCCTGCTCTGTGTTATGATATTGCAAATATTAGTTTTTTCCGAAGAGCAAAAATTCTGCTGATTACACGGCAGGTAAATTATGTTTCAAAAGCTTCTGTGATTGCAGGTGCTCGCCTGCTCACTGGCGGTGCTACTATGCTTACTTGTTTTAAATTTTGTGCTCATTTGACCTGGGTGATTATGTATGAGTGTACTTTACAGAAGTGCGTAATGCTGGACACTAGAGATTACATTGCAGGTAAATTATGTTTCAAAAGCTTCTGTGATTGCAGGTGCTCGCCTGCTCACTGGCGGTGCTACTATGCTTACTTGTTTTGAATTTTGTGCTCATTTGGCCTGAGTGATGATTAATTATATGAGTGTACTTTACAGAACTGCGTAATGCTAGACACTAGAGAGAGACTGAAGTCCAGTCCTTCCTTAGTACTCCTGCCACTAAGAAGAGATAGTGGTGGTGGATTGATAGTTTGAGTATATTATGACTGGTTATTTAGTAGGAAACTTTTTAGTGGTCTGCAATCATGCCGTATTGTGTCTGTCACTTCGCGTGCTGTGGAGTGCTGCCTGCCAGTCCTAGTAGAACCTTTTTGTAGTTGGTTTAGTGAGTTACATAACTTTCCAAGTAGATGGTCCGCGAATACAGCAATACTAGTATCCTAGTAGACCACATCAGATAGGTCAATAAATTTAGTGCAATTGTTGTCTATTTACCTGAAATAATTTGTTATTGTTTTTTGAAATGTTTGATTTGGTTGACAACAATTCATCCATGTCTGTGTCTTTCTTGCATGTTGTACATCAGCTCCCCCCAGGGGCAGGAGGACAGAGGAGAAGGTAGCAGCGCCGGCGGAGCAGGAACAGGAAGGCCAGGATAGGTCCACCGAGGGCTCCTCTGCTGGCCCCCTAGTAAGTTTTCCTGTTAATATTATTAATTATACTTCCCTATCTTTTACAGCACCTATTTATTCCAAAAGTTCCTCATAATTCTATTTTTTCCTAAATCGTCTTTGATCTTCTTCTAGACTGTTTCTAAATTCTTATCCTGCCTCTACTATGACTCTCTGTGCTACTACTAGATTATTATTAGTCTGTCTGTGTAGCTAGCTAAGCTTGCACAGTTGGCAAAATGTGTTAAACAAAACTCCTATTCAGCAGCAGCACTAGGCACTGAGTGCAGTCCTCTGGGTTGTCCATAATGTCTATTGAAGTCTTCTAAATGTTTATGCTTTGACAATTCCCCACAATAAAATATCAATGGCCACCAAGAATAAGATACTAGTTTTTGATTGGATAGGAGGACATACTACTACTGTTGCAGGGATTATTCTGCACATACAGAACTATGGACAATAAATAGGGCATTGGTGATAATAGGCGCAGTTACACTTTCTGAAAAACCTCAGTCATAACAGAAGTTGAACCCCCAATCTCCTTACTGACTAGCTAGTGTGTCAGAGTCATTAAGCTCCCGAATGCAGCGATGATCCCTAATGATTGATTATGCAACCCAGAGCATAAGACTACGGAGTCTGAGTCCCGACCTCTCAGAGTCACGGACTCATGCTTGCAAATTGCAAACCCTTTCGCTAACTCACTCATGACCAAAAACCACAGAGTCTATGTAAGTTTTAAAGCTTTATTAAAAGTAAAACAACTTGCTCTGTGTGTACTCTGTATAAAATTGTGCATTAAAAACATTTATTAAAATTAACTTCATAGAAGATAAACGGTGAACTTATGAAAACTCAACAGTGGCTGATTTACACAGTAATTGTGGAAGACCAATCACCTGGTTGAAACTTAAAGTCTTGGTGGTGATGATGACGACTCCGACTAACATTCATATGATCTTGCTCTTGTTCGTAGAAGGGAAGCTTCTGTCTGTTATGAGAAAAATGGTGCGTGTTAAAAAGCAAGCATTCATCGGTTGTGCCAAAAAGTGTAGCATCACATGTTATGGCTAAGCATAAATAAAAAACACCCTTCCCTGAAGAAAGGGAAATTGTTAGTTTAGACTAGAGAGTCACAAATTATTAAATATGTTTATATAGTACTAGTAACATATTTTTTCATTCCTAGACACAATAGGGAGTGGTGTATATGGCATCTAAAAATATTAGGGGGTCGATTAGGATGGCGGACGGAAATGGCTACTGTCCGCCATGGTGGGGGAAATTTTACTCCCGGCCGCGCCGCGGAGATTCCGCGTTTGGGATTAGGATAATCATGTCACGAAACTCCGTCCGCGGCGGACGGATCATAACCAACACCGTCCGCGGTGGACGGAACACATCCAACTCCGTCCGCGGCGGACGGAGTCCAATGAACAACCACTGCCGCTGACGGAAATGACCGCGGAAAATAACACATGTACCGCCATACCTGTGAATACTCCGTGGCCGCAATTAGGATTAATCCGCCCGGACCACGGAACTCACAGCCATCCACGTCCGCGGCGGAAAGAATGCTACGATAACAACAGCATCACTGCGGAAGGCCAACACGCACAATATCCCTAGCGGCAAACAAATGTCAGGAAGTCTACCGCTAGTCCAAAGCAAACATACCAACATTGACAACGCCCCCCCCCCCCCAACATCAAGCACAAGCCGCCATGACACGTCCCAATTATCCAATAATGCACACTAGTCAACACGCCCACCTACCACCTGACTGCCAACAACCATTGAGACACGACTATAAAATGACACACACACGCTACCACAATCCTTTGCATCACAGCATTGCTGCTAGCAAGAGGCCAAAATCGAGATACTGCAAACTCACATAGAAGACACACAACCACCACCCTACCACACTCACCACACAAACACCCACCACACAAATCCTACACATCACACACCACACACCTGCACCCCCCAACTCACTCAACTCACACACTGAGCACCACACACCATGGCACCCAAAAAAAAACCCAAATTCACGGAGACAGAGTTGAGGGTAATGGTAGATGAAATACTCCGTGTTGAGCCCCACATCTTCGGGGCCCAAGTCCAGCAGACGTCCGTGGCGCAAAAGAACCACATGTGGGACAGGATCGTCACTCGGGTGAATGCCTCGGGGACTGTGCCGAGGACGAAGCATGACATTCAGAGGCGGTGGCATGACCTGAAGACCAGGGTCAAGGGCATCCGAGCTAAAAACTTTGCCAGAGCCAATCATACTGGCGGTGGCACACCCCCGGAGCCCATACCCTACACCGATTGGGAGGAGAAGGTGCTGGTGATACTACACCCAGAGAGCCTAGACGGACTTGACGAAGGAGAAGAGACTGGTGAGTACAAACCAAGCACCACGATCAGCACGACATGGTCAGGCTCACACAACTGAGAAGAAACATCTCCTACGCCCCAACCCATGCACGTTGGACACCAACTCACTAACATGTCCATGGCTCCCAACAGGCCCCCATGCTCACGGGGAGGGTGCTGGTGGTGGTGGTGGTGGAGGGTGGGGTGTGTGAGAGGCCCAAACTACAACTCCCAACAGGCCCCCATGCTCACGGGGAGGGTGGTGGTGGTGGTGGTGGTGGAGGGCGGGGTGTGTGAGAGGCCCAAACTACAACTCCCAACAGGCCCCCACGCTCACGGGGAGGGTGGTGGTGGTGGTGGTGGTGGAGGGTGGGGTGTGTGAGAGGCCCAAACTACAACTCCCAACAGGCCCCCATGCACACGGGGAGGGTGCTGGTAGTGGTGGTGGTGGAGGGCGGGGTGTGTGAGAGGCCCAAACTACAACTCCCAACAGGCCCCCATGCACACGGGGAGGGTGCTGGTGGTGGTGGTGGTGGAGGGTGGGGTGTGTGAGAGGCCCAAACTACAACTCCCAACAGGCCCCCATGCTCACGGGGAGGGTGGTGGTGGTGGTGGTGGTGGAGGGCGGGGTGTGTGAGAGGCCCAAACTACAACTCCCAACAGGCCCCCATGCTCACGGGGAGGGTGGTGGTGGTGGTGGTAGTGGAGGGTGGGGTGTGTGAGAGGCCCAAACTACAACTCCCAACAGGCCCCCATGCACACGGGGAGGGTGGTGGTGGTGGTGGTGTCGGTGGAGGGTGGGGTGTGTGCGACAGGAAACAGAAATGTCTAAAAATCTACATAACCATGTAATGTCCACATCACTGACCAGCTCTATCTTGTCCCTCAGGTGATCGTCAACTGACTGGGGAAACCAGTACCCGGCCGCCAGCCTCGCCTCCCACACCTACAGGACTCTCTGGTGACGAGGACACAGGCAGCTCCGGTGCGGAGGATGGAGCGGGACCAAGCACGCAGCCAGGGCCATCTGGCTCACAGGGACTCCCGGGACCGACCAACGTCGCAAGTGTGACTCCAGCGACACCTGTCTCTGTGATCTGCACAGTCCCCACCACCACCAGTACCACCAGTACCACCAGTACCACCAGCACCACCAGCACCACGACTCCTGCCGGTGCCACCCAGCATAACCCAGCGCACAACGCTGGTCCATCGGCCCCACACACAAGCAGGGTGAGTGGGCCACAGACACAGGCAACGGGACATCAGCCAATCAGGCGAGCCACACACCGCCGTGCAGAGGAAGGACAGCTACCCCAGCCAGTGGCACAGTCCCTACAAGCCCTTGCCAGGTGCCAGGCGTCATACGACCGGTCCCAGGCAAACGCAGATCGTGCACACCAGGACTCAGTGGACAACACCAACATCCAGCGCGAAATCTGTGGCATCCTTGGCCAGATGTTGCAGATCATGGGCCAGCAGGCAACGATGTGGAGGGAATGGGTTGCCCGGAACAACCCCCCCCCCTCCACCAAGTGTCATAGCGCCACCGCCACCGTCACCTCCGCCTCCACCGCCACCTCCGCCTCCACCGCCACCGTCACCTCCGCCTCCACCGCCGCCACCACCACCTGTGCCCCTGGCGACGGATGTGGCCCTTCAACAACCTGCCCTCCCAGCTGACTCTGTTCCACCTCAGAGACGGAGGGGCCGGTCGAGGCAGGAAGTGGCTGAGAGCAGTGTTGAAGCGCCATCCACACGATCCAAGAGGGGACGACCATGACAATGTCACAGCCTGTGCCAGACATTCACCCAGCTAAGTATCCTGTCCCACAGACAATCATTCCCACTGGTCTGCTGGACTACCCTGACACCCCCCAATGTGGTGTCAGCACGGACATTTCATCTGCCATTACCTTCAACTCCAACTCCCTCCACCCCACTTACTTGTAAATATTCACCAGCACAGAAGCACAACCTGTAAATAAATAGCACTTACTCACACAATGATGTTTTGCCTCCATGTTTATTCACATGATTGCCTTCAGAAACAGACGTAAACAGGTTCAGGGATGACAGTCGTACATGATCATGGCACTGCGGGAGTGACCTAGAGAAAATCAGAGACAGCAAACACACGTCAGGAAACAGATTCACACACATCACAACACAATGCACAGCAACATTACACAAACGACAACCATCACAAAAGCATGGGATGAGAGCACACACATCATGGAGACTTGTATGTCCAAAGAAATGAAGACACACATAAGCAACCATCACAAACAAGAACACCCAGCTGATTAACCCCACATCCACACAACACCAGCAAACATACATGAGGCATTGTCAACCGCCACTAGAGGTAGTTACTCACATTCAAGGGAAGTAGCGATCTATGAGCTGGCGCCTCTGGTCCGTGCCCGGCCATGCGGTTGTGTTCATGGCCGGGCACGGCGGTTGTGTTCATGGCCGGGCACGGCGGTTGTGTTCATGGCCGGGCGCGGCGGTTGTGTTCATGGCCGGGCACGGCGGTTGTGTTCATGGCCGGGCACGGCGGTTGTGTTCATGGCCGGGCACGGCGGTTGTGTTCATGGCCGGGCACGGCGGTTGTGTTCATGGCCGGGCACGGCCGTCCTAGGCCCGGCCGCTCCGGCCGGTGTACGGTGGATGATGCAAGGTGACTGTAAGGGGGGTCATGAACTGGCATGTCCATTGCGTACATCTACAGGGTGTATAGGCCTGCACCTCCCCCGCTGAGTACGTGCACCGCCATGGAGGCGCCAGTGATAGTACATTGTTGCAACTGAAGCATCCGTGCCTGAGGCTTGCACGTGCGGTTGCCGATGTGTGCCTGTGACGGTCCCCGCACATGCAGCCAATGGGAAGAGGGACGCTGGCCGCATATGGCCAATCGCAAGTAGCGGAAGCTGGGCACCGCAACAACAGGGCCAGTAATTGGCCCATTTCACGATCACGCTTCCAGGGCTGACCAATTGCTGGCGACGTATGCCACTGACACGTGCTGAGGGCCCTATATATGTGTGTTGGCCAAAATGACACTTCCTACACTGGGGACCAGTGCTGCCTGTTCACCTCGACCTGCTGCTGCTGCTGAGCTGACCACGACTGCTGCCTGTGACCATCACCTCGACCTGCTGCTGCTGCTGAGCTGACCACCGACTGCTGCCTGTGACCATCACCTCGTCCTGCTGCTGCTGCTGAGCTGACCACCGACTGCTGCACTAGTGCCATACTCCGTGATCTTGCCATGTCGAGAGGCAAAGAGATCCGGTCTCGACCCTTCATCGCCGCGGAGCTTGATGTCCTCGTGGACGGTGTACTCCGCAACTATGGACGCCTCTACGGCGCACCAGGACGGGTGGTAAGTGCAGTGTGGGACATGTTGGTGTGCGTGAGGGGGCCAAATAATGTGGCCTATTCCTATCTTAGCTGTGTAGTGTGGGCTAGACATATGTTCCTGATTGTGCATGGCTGCTGACAGTTACGTCTTGCCCCTATGTGTGTGACAGGCCACCTGTCCACTGACTTAAACCCTTTTGTCTCCCATCATGGTAGGTCAAGCTGCACCTTCGCAAGGACCTGTGGACGAGCATAGCACGGGAAGTACGGGCATTGGGGGTGTGCAACAGACGACATACACACTGCCACAAACGCTGGGACGACATTTCCAGGCTAAGCAAGAATGTAGCGGAAGTAACACTGGGCCTGATTCCAAGGACGCCCCGTCTGGCCCGACGCTCCATGACCCCTCTCATGCACCGTATCATTGCAGTGACGCATCCTGAACTGGCCGAACGTCTGAGTGCCGATCAACAGCAAACTAGCGGTGAGCAAACTGTCTGTGTAGGAAACCTGTGAGTGCTATGCATGTATTGGTGCACAGACACACTATTGAGTTCCGTGTTGCGTATGTATGTCTGTGATGCCATTTTGGTCCCATTGGGTGGTTCTCATTTGACATCCAGGTCCGCCATGTTGACACGCCACTTGCTTAGTAGTTGAGTGTTGAAGCACATCCCCTAGTGGTCCATGGCCCCATGGCAGGAAATGTGAGGATGACTGGTAGAGGTGGGCCATGTGCAGGATGAGGGCTACAAAATCTTTGTCAGCTATGTAATTTGGCAATCCTGTTCCTTCTGTACGTCAGTCTGCCCATGACTCACACATCTTTTATGTGCATTTCAGGTATGACAGAGGACACTCAGCCACAGACGGCGGAGAGTAGTCGAGGAAATGAGTCCGGCTCAGACTTCGCACACACGCAGACTGACACAGAGGAGGCCAGCGCCGGAGAGGGGGACAGGACCGTCCCTGAGGACTCGCATGTGGAGACACCATCGTCCTCCTCGTCGGACACTCTTGGTGAGCCTGCACTGTTGTCACAGACTGGGAGTGGGCACTCATCACCTTCTGTCAGAAGACAGCACACAGGGCCCACACTTCCACAAACTGCACCATGTACTGTTCGTGGCCGGAGGAGTAGGGGGAGCAGAGTGGCGTTCGGTGCAGGCACCGCTGCCCCTGCCACGGTGAGCCAAAATGCACTGTGTGCTGAGGCCGTTGATCTGCTGCGACAGCTGTGTGTGGGGCAGACCAATATGACAAATGCTTTCCAGGACCATGATAGGAAGTTGGGGCAGGTGGTGGCTTTCATGGAAGGGATGCATGGCGATCTTGCAGGTCTACACAGGACAGTGCAGTCATTGGCAAGCAGTGAGTCGTCTGCAATAGTACAGTCGCATGAACAGGGTGCTACTTCGGTTTCCCCATCTACACCACTGGATGTCTCAGGGGTAGTGATTATTCTGAGCAGGACTCAAATACAGGTTATTGCACTAGAAGCAGCGTCAGACAGCACGTCAGGGCACGCAGGGCACAGACCCCATCCCCTAGATCAGCTAAATCTGTTCAATTAGACGACGTCAGATACACTGGAGTACACACACAGGATCCGCAAGTGTTGTTGGGGGACATGCCTTCAGGAGCTACACAGGCATTCAACACAAAAGGTACTCCCAAGGCAAGGGATACTCACATGTCCATGGACTGTACCTTGGACAAGGCCAGTCAGAAGACAAAGGCACCTACTAGGAGCAGGGAGACTCCCAAGGGCAGACCCACAGCAGAGGAAAGGGACACTCCCAGGGACAGTGACAAGACAAAGGCACCTACTAGGAGCAGGGAGACTCCCAAGGGCAGGCCCACAGCAGAGGAAAGGGACACTCCCAGGGACAGTGACAAGACAAAGGCACCTACTAGGAGCAGGGAGACTCCCAAGGGCAGGCCCACAGCAGAGGAAAGGGACACTCCCAGGGACAGTGACAAGACAAAGGCACCTACTAAGAGCAGGGAGACTCCCAAGGGCAGGCCCACAGCAGAGGAAAGGGACACTCCCAGGGACAGTGACAAGACAAAGGCACCTACTAGGAGCAGGGAGACTCCCAAGGGCAGGCCCACAGCAGAGGAAAGGGACACTCCCAGGGACAGTGACAAGACAAAGGCACCTACTAAGAGCAGGGAGACTCCCAAGGGCAGGCCCACAGCAGAGGAAAGGGACACTCCCAGGGACAGTGACAAGACAAAGGCACCTACTAAGAGCAGGGAGACTCCCAAGGGCAGGCCCACAGCAAAGCAAGGTCCATCTCCCAAGGGCAGGGACACACACAGAGAGCAGGTGTCTACTGGAGACAGGTGCACCACAGACGACAAGTCTGCTGGCAGGAACAGGGCGGCGACCAGGGCACAGGCTACATCCAGAGACAACACTCCACCTAAGGATAAGGCACATCCTACGGACAAGGCATCTAGCATGGACAATGGCGCAATCAAGGACAGGCATACTTCACCCCTGGCTGCACTGAGGCTGATGTTTTCTACTAAACGCCAAACTGATGTCTCCGCCGCGGAGTCCCCCCATACCTCCACTCCCATCCAGGCCAGTCAGAAGCAGAGGAGGGTGTCCCCTGTTGTTGCATCCCCCATTACACATGATTCCGAGTCCAGGCGGCAGGCACAGAGCAAACGACAAGCAGGCTCCAGCACGTCCCCAGAAACCAGATCCCCGGCAGCAGATGCTCCACCTATGGTGGGTGGTGATTGTTTGGCGTCCCCACCACTTGCCAGTCCTGTCCTGTCCAGGGTGCACTCACACATTCCTAAGAAACGCAGACACACACCATTGACACCTGCCAACCCCGATTTGGCTCTAGGTCAGCTATCCCCAGCTCCCAGGCCCACCCTGCCTCCAGGCCCATACAGCCCTGTGGCTCATCATTTCAGTTGTCACAGTGGCACTGGTGCAGTTGACTCTCATGTATCAGATGGTGGCACAGTGTCAGTTGTGCCCTCTCCTGTTGCAGGTCCTGGCAGTGTATCTGGGTCTATGGCTCACGTGTCAGTTAGAAGATCTGTGGCTGTGTTGCACACTCCTGTTTCTGGTGCTGGCAGTCTGTCTGGGTCAGTGGCTCACGTGTCAGTGACTACATCTGTGGCTGTGTCTCACACTCCTGTTGCTGGTGCTGCCAGTGTGTCTGGGTCCGTGGCCCATGTGTGTGTCACTCGGGCTGTGGCTGTGTCTCACACTCCTGTTGCTGGTGCTGCCAGTGTGTCTGGGTCCGTGGCCCATGTGTGTGTCACTCGGGCTGTGGCTGTGTCTCACACTCCTGTTGCTGGTGCTGCCAGTGTGTCTGGGTCCGTGGCCCATGTGTGTGTCACTCGGGCTGTGGCTGTGTCTCACACTCCTGTTGCTGGTGCTGCCAGTGTGTCCGAGGCAGGTAGTTCACGCAGTCCCCCTGATTCTGTGATGTGAGGTGCTGAACACTTCACTCAAATGTTATTTCACATGGTGTGTCCATTGAGAACTGCGTGGCACTCTTGTGGTTCCTGTGACGGGTTGGTAGGGACACGTACTTGTGCAGCCTATGATGTACCTGCTCTGTACTCTACATTGCCCTGTTGATGCTCTGATACTGCATACTGCCCTCTCGTTACCTGCCTATGATGTACCTGCTCTGTACTGCGCATTGCCCTGTTGATGCTCTGATACTGCATTCTGCCCTCTCGTTACCTGCCTATGATGTACCTGCTCTGTACGGCGCATTGCCCTGTTGATGCTCTGATACTGCATACTGCCCTCTCGTTACCTGCCTATGATGTACCTGCTCTGTACTGCGCATTGCCCTGTTGATGCTCTGATACTGCATACTGCCCTCTCGTTACCTGCCTATGATGTACCTGCTCTGTACTGCGCATTGCCCTGTTGATGCTCTGATACTGCATACTGCCCTCTCGTTACCTGCCTATGATGTACCTGCTCTGTACTCTACATTGCCCTGTTGATGCTCTGATACTGCATTCTGCACTCTCACGTGCTGCCTCTGATGGACCTGTTCTGTGCAATGGACTGTTGATGCACTTGGCCCCTCTCACGTGCTGCCTCTGATGGAGCTGTTCTGTGCAATGGACTGTTGATGCACTTGGCCCCTCTCACGTGCTGCCTCTGATGGAGCTGTTCTGTACAATGGACTGTTGATGCACTTGGCCCCTCTCACGTGCTGCCTCTGATGGAGCTGTTCTGTGCAATGGACTGTTGATGCACTTGGCCCCTCTCACGTGCTGCCTCTGATGGAGCTGTTCTGTGCAATGGACTGTTGATGCACTTGGCCCCTCTCACGTGCTGCCTCTGATGGAGCTGTTCTGTGCAATGGACTGTTGATGCACTTGGCCCCTCTCACGTGCTGCCTCTGATGGAGCTGTTCTGTGCAATGGACTGTTGATGCACTTGGCCCCTCTCACGTGCTGCCTCTGATGGAGCTGTTCTGTGCAATGGACTGTTGATGCACTTGGCCCCTCTCACGTGCTGCCTCTGATGGACCTGCTCTGTACTCTACAATGCCCTGTTGATGCTCTGATACTGCATTCTGCCCTCTCGTTACCTTGCCTATGATGTACCTGCTCTGTACTGCGCATTGCCCTGTTGATGATCTGATACTGCATACTGCCCTCTCGTTACCTGCCTATGATGTACCTGCTCTGTACTCTACAATGCCCTGTTGGTGCTCTGATACTGCATTCTGCCCTCTCGTTACCTGCCTATGATGTCGCTGCTCTGGTGCCCACTTTGCCCATGCTCACGCATACACTGTGATTATACCCCTATTTTGTACAATAAAGGTAGTCTATCAAGTCTCGTGGTCTGTCGTTGTCATTCCTGCTTGCGTACTACAAATGTGTATTCGTATATGCTTCTCATCAGTGGTTTCGGTAACATGACACTCCCCCTCCCTACGTCACGTCCCTTGCTGGTATTCCCCTCCAGACAGCCAATGGTTTGTGCCTTACCTGCGTCGTCGTCCATAGTGGGCCATGACTAGGACGTGGTGGATCGCGAAGAGCATCGGGAAAGCGTGTAGCGCTGGGTCCATGGTGGTGGTCAGCTTGCGGTGGGTATCTCTGCTATGTCACCTATGTTCGCTGTGTGGATTCCGCCGTGTTCAGTCAGGTTGTTTTTCCGCTGCGGTTTTATGTGGAGTTTCCGGCATCTTGATTTGGGGGACGGTCTTAGACGTCAGTACGTACGGCGGGGCCTCCGGAAGTGTTCCGTCCGCCACGTGGTCGTGTGTAGTTCGGCGGCGGTGCGTCCTTTTCCGTCGCGGACGGAAACTTGACACGTTTTCCTATCCTGATATGGCGGACGGAGTATCCGCGGCTGGCGGACACGGAAAAGGCTTTTTCCGCCTACTCCAGGGCCGCGGTGGCTCTTCCGTCCGCCATCCTAATGAGCCCCTAAATGTTTTTTCTCGGCGTAACACCATCGGCACAGCCCACCACCAGTGCCGGGGCCAGTGTGGAGGTGGGAACTCCAGGGGCGGATGCGGTGCCACAGCCAGCAGGAACTACTGTTGGGGATGCCACGGTGGTGGCGGGCATTGGTAAGCTAATATATTATTCCTTCCTTATTAAGATTGCAGAGTAGGCTCGCTGCAGGGGTGTAGTATATGTTGTACAGTAACAGTAAGTACACTTTACTGTTAAGAAGACTTACAAATTTAGAACTAAGTTTTTGTCAACCAGGTAGAAGACAGTCCCCCTTGACTTTGCATTATTTAGCAATAGCATTAGCGGCGAGAGTTGACGAGTAACCAATGGCCTCCTCTAAATTTGACTTCAACTCATCTGTGAACGTTTTATCGAGAAGCCAAGTCAGATCAGAGATGAACTTGATGGATGGGATGAACGAAAAGGGAAAGAAGGGTGTAAGGAAGGACGAGCGAGTTAAAATTAATGACTGGCAAAGAAGGATACGTGTTTTTGAATGTTGCCCAAGGCGGCTGGGTATCTGATGCATGGCCGGTTGAAGGATGAAGCAAGGATGGGTGGAAGGAGAAAAAAAAGAGGACTGCCTGGGTGGGTGAAACAGAAACTGTATGTGTGTGCAATATATCCTTCGGTTAAAATTCAAATGCAAGTCAAGCACGGATGCATGGCTGGCGGTTTACAAAATAAAATAAAAAGGTTGTTTTTCGGTGAGAAAAAGTAAGGTTTGTACAGTTGAGACATTAAAAAGAATGATTGACATTTACTTTGAATGGATGGATGCCTGGATGGTATCTTCCTCATAGATAGCATAGGTGTATGTAGACAGAGTAGACGGTCACTGGATGAAGAGTGTTACTTTAAAGAGCATGTAACACTACACGTCCATGCCAGAGTAGCAAAGCCGAGGACAGAAGTTGTAATTTTTCAGAATACTACCATGACTAGTAACAGTAGTTTGAAAGCACAGCATATATCCGGCGATTACGGAGAACACTCACTACCTCTGTTAATAATTTTTTTACAACTCTGTCATTCATGTGTGGCCTATCGGTGTTCACTCAATCAAAAACAAAGCACCTCAAGTCATCCCATATGAAAGCAAATATCCTGTGAAGGGATAGATGATCATATTATTTATCTTCTTCATTTTCCTTTTGTAGTAGTCAGGGACAGGGCAGGGTGAAAGTTAAATGAATTAAGCAGTAGCCCTTGTAACAGCGTATGGTCAGTGCCACCCGTAATAGAAAAGTAAGAGCTTCACCACCTGCATGTACTGGACTGGTAACAGTCAGTAACGCAAGTCTGTCTCATCATGTCTTGCGTCTGTTTTTCTCGGGTGCAAGTTGACTGCGCTGGCATTATGCCGGCTTCCACAAGTTTACGTACCAATTTCGCTAAACAAGAGAGAAGAAGAAGACTGGTGTACTGTCTGAGTCTAATGTAGTGAGTACATATAGTGCTAGTAGAATTCCTGAAACTCCCAATAATGTTAGAGGGAGCAGAGGCCGACGAAGTGGGAGGTTAGATAGATACATGCCACAAATGTTATGTACTGTGCTTGCAAGTTGCTAGTGCTACTGTGACACAACTTTCTGCAGAATTATTTTGTGTTAATCTTAAAGCGCATTGGTTACAGTATGTTTTTCTTTCTTCATATAGATACTCCTTCTAAACTAACAAGGAAGGAGTTGGCTACACGGGCCCGGCAATGGAAGCTGGAGGCAATTGTCGCTGAATATCAGCGGCTGGTGGCCCAGGAGGAGGAGGATGACTCGCAGTCGCAGTCCACAACATCCACAACAGCTGCATCCTCCTCCACTGCCCCTGGGTCATACAGTCAGCGCAAACCTCCAGCGGTACGGAGCCGTGGTCCGGCAGCCACCCCCCACCGCCGTGCAGCAAAAACAACAGCTGCTCTCCACAGTACCTGCAAGTGCAAGGCTCGTGTGCACCGATTGACCCTGAGATTATCCAACCTTGAGCAGGAGGTGGCGAGGCTGAAAGCCCTGCTCAAGGACCTCCGGAGAGAGCAGCGTGACTACCTGGCCAAAGGAAACCACCGGCGGAAGTAGAGAGACTGTCCCTTGCCCCTTTTTTACAGACTTTTGAGGGTGTGGGAATTGGGCATTGGGGTTTTTGGACTTTTGTGGACTGATTTCATGGACATTGGTTAGGGTTAGGGAGGGGGGGGTTCGGGTCTTCTGTGGGATAGTTTAATTTTGTTAGGGCTCAAATAATTATTTATTTCAACTTAAACATAGCATACGTGTTTTTTTACTGTTTTGTGGGGGAGGCGGGGGGGGGGGTTAACTGTACGTTTGTTTTCCTGAAACTTAACTGGCTGGTTGATTCAAATTATCTAATCGCCCAAATTTGTACAAAAGTGCCACAGACAGAGTTAGTGAATTCAATTGTCCTACTACTTTACTAGTACTACCGTCAGTCTCTCCTCTCTTCCTACTCCATTATTCTTCCTCCCCCAAAATGCTTATCTTACATGTGATTTGTGTTTGAGAATAGGGCTAGGCACAGGGCTGGCTGCATGGCAAATGGCGATTAAGGTTGGGTATGGAATCCTGGACCGATGAAATGTCATCTTCATGGTGGTAGTAGTAGTGGTACACACTGGCAGTAGCAGCAGCATATAAAAAAAAAAGGAAATTAAACATTGAGTGGCCTGAGCCGAGCATTAGAACAGTACGATAGATAGTACAGTACACAAGAACAGTGCCATAAATTATAGCCTAAGCAATGCTAAAGTATTCAAAATATAACTACTAGTTGCGTGGAGTATGGCTACTACAAGAAATAGTACTGAAGGTGAAGGACACAGCAGCGTAAGCATTCTGTAGGAGGAGGATGTTGTTGATGATGAATCCACTCCATGGCGCACATGAAATTCTGATTTGATTTGCAAATACTCATGGGTGTGTGTCGAGCAGAGAGCAGAATAAGAATAAGAATATATCCTCGGATTCCTTCACCAGCCTTGAAATTGATTTTCTGTTGCTTTGACCTTATCCTCCCCAGCAAGTATGTGGAATTATTGTTGTCATTTAGTCTGCCACACCTCAATGAAAACCACACTCCCCGGGGGAATAGGGTTAGGGTTAGAAAATTGGATGGGAATGGTTTTTTTTGGGAAAGTTTTGTGTATAGAGGAAAAAAACAGCATGGACAAACAACATATGAAGAAAAACAAATCTTTGGATACGAAGATTTCCATAAATCTTTTAAGGGACATAAAGGAAGTGCACTGCATGCATGAAGTTGTTTGCTAAATTGATGGTTAGGTTACTGAAGAGTAGTAGTTACTACAACTTACTAACTATGAATAAACAATTTCACAGTACAGGGCTGCAGTAATTACGTAATTTCACTTGCCTATCTGCCCTCAGAGAGAATAAACACGTATTAGTACATTAAAAAATTAGTTTTAAAAATAGCAAAGAAACTTATCAAATAGCTGTAGGGATGAATTTGAAGCAGAGAGCAAACACACTCATAAAAGTTCAAAACAATAACATTATTTAAAAGATGAGGAGAAGTGAAGAGGATACTGTAACTGTATGTTGTAGTTGTCCTGTTCAATTTGGGAAGTTGCATGCATTCAGCCTTTCCTCTTGTTCGCGGTACTCCTCCATTCCATCTGACGCTCCGTCGCGTACTCTGAGTCTCCTTTTCAAGGATTGTAATTAGCACACAGCAGGCCAGGGCCTTGCAGACGTTCAAGGCAGGCACCACTGAGTGAACCAACCTCCATGTAGCATACCTCTTTGACAGAGACAGCAAGGCACATAGCCGCAATTTTACATGAACTGCTGTCTGGACTCTAGCATAACAACACTACACTGGCTCGACCACTCCATACCACAACTAGAAAGACATGTAGTTCTGCTGTGGTTGTTGTTGACTTGTTTACCTATTTGCCACTCACGAAATGGCCATAGTTCTTCCGTAAACCGACGATGATGATCCATCCATCCCAGTGAGTGACTGTAAAGATATTAACTTTGATCATCAAGACTCATCATAATCATGGTATTGGCAAACTCAATGTTGTTCATGCAGTCACAGTCTACACACAGTGAGTCCAAGGACATTTTCCATATTTAAACATGCAACGTAGTGGCCCCTGCAGTAGAAGTACAATTTGAATTAAACAAGGTAAAAACAGATTAAATAATAACAGAACACATATGATTCATTTCATGCACAACAAACAGCAATTGCTTTCATCAGAGCCAGACAGCCAGTGTTGTCCACTGCATGCCATCTCATCATTCATTACTTGTTCCACTTTTTGTCAGCATCTTATGAAGGGTCACAAGGCAGCCTCTCGTGTCAATTTCAGAAGTAACAGTCAGCATAGTCAGTCATTCCAGTGCCACTTCTTTTGAGGGGACTCGTCTACGAAACAACAGTTTCTTGATTCTGCGTAATCCGGCCATCTGCCTTGAGGGAAATATTCATGGATAGGGGGAGTCTGGAGGAGGAGGATAGAGGAGAATGACTGAGTTGCGAACTTGTGAACTTCAGGAATGTAGACAGCGGCACCTTCAATATGGAAATAAGACAAAGACAGTACTGCTGATGGATTTGTTGTGATTAAAGTTGTGTTGTGCTAAAAGTTGCAAATCAAAGAATCAAAGAAAGACACACAGAAATAAAAGTCAATAAAGACGGAAGAAAAAAAAAAGTAAGTATTTCAAGCCTTATTGTCAGGGAAGTAGAGCTCATCCTCAAACTCTGTGAATTGAACATGGAGTAGGTCAACTAACAGAGAAGAAGGTCTGTCACCTAAGTCGGTGTCCTCTTCTTCCAGTGTGGATTCATGTATTTTGTAATCTGGTGGTATGAAGTGCTGATTCATTTTGATCATTGCTAACCTCTCCACATTTTTGGGCGAGAGGCGGGTCCTTTTTGAAGTGACAATGGCTCCAGCAGCAATGAAAACACGTTCAGAAGACACACTTGCGAGTGGGCAAGCCAAATAATTTAGAGCCAGCCTGGTGATCAGTGGCCATTGAGGCCTTTTCCCATAACAATACACCAATTGGTTATGATCAATGAAGACCTCTGTTGGGTCATCCAGATAGGCCTGCACCATCCACTCAAGGTCTGCCAGGGGTGCTCCACTTTGCGTACCATCTGTTGCCTTTGCATCAACACTGGAACGAGAAAACCCTTGATGAGTTATCCAATCCGCTTCCGACAATATAATGGCTGGGCCTGGTGCAGGTGAGGATCCGGTTGCTGGTGTCGACGGTGACGGCTCTGAGGGAAAGTGAATGCCTTCGGCCACAGAAGTGGACTTTGACGCCGGATGGCCTGCTGCTTCAGTAGTACTTGTGGTGGTTCCTTCATTTTCCTGCCGCTTTTTTTCGAACCGAGTGGCTGACAGAGCTAGCCAATGTTTGTACTTTGAAACATTTTCTTCCTTAAAAGGAATGAATGTATTGCTGGCCAGTGCCTTTTTGTTCCGTGGATCCAGAATAGTGGCACAAATGTAATGTTGTTCTGAATGTATGCCTTTAAGCCTTGCATTGTCAACTAGGCAGCTTATTAAGCTCTCCGCCGACAGATATGCGTCTTGTTTTTCAGCATCAACTCGTAACGTTGAAGACACCGCCTTCAGTTGGTGCTCCAGCATGCGCAACAATGGGATAGCTTAGCCCAAACTACAGTCCTCCCTGCTGACTTCACGGGTGAAGACCTCAAAAGGACGAAGCATGTCTGTTAGGCTTTTAACTAGGTCCCATTCCTCCACCTCTACCCTCATGTATTTCATAGCAGCAGCCCGTGCGTTAAAGACATACTCATTGATTACCAAATACTGCTCAAACAGACGCTCAAGCATGTAGAAGGTTGAGTTCCAACGTGTTGCCACCTCCTGGATGAGTCCTCTGACTGGCACTCTATGGTTACGTTGAAAGATTCTCAGGTGCTTCCGGGCCTTAAAAGAATGGCTGAAATGTGTGCGGATTCTTCGGCAGGTGGACAGTAAGAAATCTTGAACAATAATGTTAATGCTGTGCGCCAAACACGGCACTCTGAAATAGCCACCATCATGCATGGCCTTAACTATATTACTGCCATTATCCGTGGAAACATAACCAATCATGCGCCTTCTTGGAAGCAGCCATTTAAAGACCTTACTGTTAAACTCATCCAAAATGTTTACTGCAGTATGAGATTTCTTCATGACAAACATGGCTACTGTTGCATTTTTCTGAGGAGCTTGAAAAATTGTGCCACTGTCAACACCTGCAGCTATCTTATCTCTAACCCCCGCAAAAGAGACCCAGCGTGCAGTGATGCACATGGAATCAACGGCTTGGCAACTGGTCCACATGTCTGTTGTCAGGTGGATAGTGTGAACAGCACTCTTCTGCAAAGCTGCCCCAATCACTTCCAGCACATCTTTATGTAGTGCTTGAACCGCAACTCTGGCAAAATAGGACCGGCTAGGAACCTTCGATTTAGGGCATACTGTTGCCACAAATTCTAGAAAACCCACCCCTTCCACACAAGAAAAAGGGAGAAGGTCCAGCGCTAGCATTTTAGCCAGCATTGCATTATACAGACGTGCCATTGGGTGGTTGCGTTCAAATGGCGCCTCCGACCAAAATATGCTTTCAATGGTAGTCTGGACCGTTTTCATATGTGATGATGATGATGATCCAGACTTCTTCAACCCAGTTCGGCTCATTGATGTACCTTTTCGCATTGGTGTCTCAACCAGACTCTTACTGTGCCTCATAAATGTTGCTGGGGTAGAGGGTGTGGGCGCTACCACTGCAGTGCTGCTGCCAGGGGTACTGTGAGTACCAGAAAAAATGTCTGTCGCTTCTTCACCTCCCACCTGCACGATCAGCTCCTCATCATCAGATGCAATATGAATGGATATATTTGGATTTTTACTTTTGGCTAGTTTCCGGATCTTACTTAGGTGCGCCTCCCACTCGATAGTGTGTTGTTTTTGGAGATGACCTCTCTGGCCTCCGGTACCATAGTTGGTACCAAGCTTACCCCGACTAACTACTTGTTTACAAATCGAACAAATAATTAGGTTTTTAGCTTTTTTACTAATACTAAAGAAGTCCCGAACTGGGGAGTTGAGATTTCTGGTGGTGGTGGTGGAGGTGCTACTTTCAATGCCAGATGAAGTGGAGGATGGGAGTGGCCGAATTTGACTCTGTTGTGCACTTACAGTTACAGCACCACTACTTGAGGTAATGGAGGTCGAGCTGGATGGAGGTCCCTGACGGCCCTTCTGAATAGAAAATATGGCAGCTGTAGGTTGTGTTGGTGTAGTAGTTACCTGTGTTGGTGGTGGTACCAGCGCCACGCCGCCCACATCCCGCACAACAGCATTTCGGGATAGGGAAAAAATGTCTGTCTGTTGCATGCCCGCTGAGGCTAGAGTGACGACTGTGATGACTGGGTCGTCATCATCAGACTCTTCATCAGCAGTAGAATACACTGCTTCTACTGCTTCTTCGTCATCATCACCCATAAGTGGAAGCCTTACGGGAACCTTCCTTTTACCTAGCTTTGTCGGCTCATGGCGTGCCTCCCTCTCAGACTGCATTGGTGCCGGTGGCTGCCAATCAATATCTAGATCATCAGGAGGAAGGGGGCTTGAAGAAGAACTTGTACTAGCCCTCCTTGACCTTTTTCTTGCTGGGGATCTGGAAGACAATGGATCATCAGGAGGAGTGGCTTGCTCGGATGATACCTCCGCATGAATCTCAATTTCCTCGTGTGCCGCTACTTCTGGAGGAACAAGCATTGTGGGCAGTTGTGCCTTTCCATGCGCCTCTCCATGCGCCTCTCCATGCGCCTCTCCTTGCGCCTCTACTTGCGTATCTACTTGCGCCTCTAGTTGCGCCTCTCCTTGTGCCTCTAATTGCGCCTCTCCTTGTTCCTCTCCTTGCACCTCTCCTTGTTGCACCTGTGGTTGTCATTGAGGCTGTGGTTGAACACTCGTCAGATGAGTTACACCCTGCGTTGATTGGATGCTACTTTGCGATGAGTCAACGCCAACATCACTGGTCGATGGTGAAAGAGCAATTAAAGTGGCTGCCTCTGCGGCACTCATGGGCGTGGGCCTAACTTGGCGTGGTGCCACTGAGACCAATGAAGCGGAGGTGCTGCTCCCAGCTTGTTACCCTGCGGACAATGCTGCAGGCGTAGTTTTTTTCCCCAATAAAAGTGTCTGTCGGCACACCAGTCTCCTTGGTAATTGGCGCCACTTGCTTCTTCTGCTCCTTCTTACTGGCAGTGGCACTGGCAACTTTCTTGGTAGAGGAGCTACAGCCACCTTTCTTTGGGCCCAAATGTCATAACAGCAGGACGCAGTTGCACGAGTTGCAGAGCTGTCTGTGACCACACGTGACGTTGTGCACATGCTGCAGCAGGAACTCTTCCTGGCACTACAACAAGTGATGAGGATGATTCCTGGTTCTCTCAGTCTTTGTGCACCTAAAAGCAAAGAAGCCAGAGGAACATCAGTTAAATAAATGTTGTATATGTCGTGCTTCAATTAATACTATTGCAATTAGGCATTTATTATTATTAACACAACACACCCAAAAACGGAAAGACCCAAAATTAAAACTGCAATTCTAATAAAAAATGGATGTTTAAATTAATAGAAGAGAGACCACACAGAGAGAGTTGTTTCATGCACCCATTCATAACCCTAGGCCTACTGGCCCGCAAGCTTTCCGGCCTATGGCAAAAACTGCCTGGCCTCAATATGCCCCCCACCACCCACATGGCCAGGCCCAGGACCAGGCCCCAACACCACCCAAAAAATCGAAATACACACAAAAATCACCCCAATCCAATAGCATCCATGCCCTAAATAATGTTTAAATTGAAGAGACCCCACAGAAAGACATGGCCCATGCACCACTGAGTACCCCTGGGCATAATGGATGAACGGAAGGCAGACTGGGTGCAGGTCTACGGCACAAAGCACACTGCCTGGCTTCACAATGGCCCCTAGACCCTCACCCACATGGCCAGGCCCTGGAACAGGCCCCAACACCACCGAAAAAAATCGAAATACACACAAAAATCACCCGAATCCAATAGCATCCATGCCCTAAATGATGTTTAAATTGAAGAGACCCCACAGAAAGACATGGCCCATGCACCACTCAGTACCCCTGGGCATAATGGATGAAAGCAATGATGACTGAAGGTGCAGGCCTATGGCACAAAGCACAATGCCTGGCTTCAAAATGTCCCCTAGACACCCACCCACATGGCCAGGCCCTGGACCAGGCCTCAAAATGGCCCCACCCACATGGCCAGGCCGTGGACCAGGCCCCAACATCACCCAAACAATCTAAATGCACACAAAAATCACCCCAATCCAATGGAATCCGTGCCCTAAATGATGTTTAAGTTGAAGAGACCCCACAGAAAGACATGGCCCATGCACCACCCAGTACCCCTGGGCATAATGGATGAAAGCAAGGATGACGGAAGGTGCAGGCCTATGGTACAAAGCACACTGTCTGGCTTCAAAATGGCCCCTAGACCCCCACCCACATGGCCAGGCCTTGGACAAGGCCTCAAAATCGCCCCCACCCACATGGCTAGGCCCTGGACCAGGCCCCAACAAAACCCAAACAATCGAAATACACACAAAAATCACCCCGATCCAATGGCATCCATGCCCTAAATGATGTTTAAATTGAAGAGACCTCACAGAAAGACATGGCCCATGCACCACTGAGTACCCCTGGGCATAATGGATGAAAGCAAGGATGACGGAAGGTGCAGGCCTGTGGCACAAAGCACACTGCCTGGCTTCAAAATGGCCCCTAGACCCCCACCCACATGGCCAGGCCTTGGACCAGGCCTCAAAATGGCCCCCACCCTCATGGCTAGGGCCCTGGACCAGGCCCCAACATCACCCAAACAATCGAAATACACACAAAAATCACCCCAACCCAATGGCATCCATGCCTTAAATTATGTTTAAATTGAAGAGACCCCACAGAAAGACATGGCCCATGCAATACTGTGTACCCCTGGGCATAATGGATGAAAGCAAGGAGGACTGAAGGTGCAGGCCTATGGCACAAAGCAAGCACACTGCCTGGCTTCAAAATGGCCCCTAGACCCCACCCACATGGCCGGGCCCTGGACCAGGCCCCAACAACACCCAAAAAAGCGAAATACACACAAAAATCACCCCGATCCAATGGCATTCACGCCC
The DNA here is from genome assembly GCF_964261635.1 of Lissotriton helveticus. NCBI lineage: Eukaryota > Metazoa > Chordata > Amphibia > Caudata > Salamandridae > Lissotriton > Lissotriton helveticus. Next base: position 1,790,959,446 of record NC_136061.1, read on the forward strand.
TAAATGATGTTTAAATTGAAGAGACCCACAGAAAGACATGGCCCATGCACCACTGAGTACCCCTGGGCATAATGGATGAAAGCAAGGATGACTGAAGGTGCAGGCATATGGCACAAAGCGCACTGCTTGGCTTCAAAATGGCCCCTAGACCCCCACCCACATGGCCAGGCCCTGGACCAGGCCCCAACAACACCCAAAAAATCGAAAGACACCCACAATTCACCCCAATCCAACGGCATCCATGCCCTAAATGATGTTTAAATTGAAGAGCCCCACGGAAAGACATGGCCCATGCACCACTGAGTAACCCTGGGCATAATGGATGAAAGCAAGGCAGACTGGGTGCAGGCATATGGCACAAAGCACACTGCCTGGCTTCAAAATGGAACCTAGACCCTCACCCACATGGCCAGGCCCTGGACCAGGCCTCAAAATGCCCCCACACACATGGCAGGCCCTGGACCAGGCCTCAAAATGGCCCCCACCCACATGGCCAGGCCCTGGACCAGGCCCCAACAACACCCAAACAATCTAAATACACACAAACATCACCCCAATCCATAGGCATCCATGCCCTAAATGATGTTTAAATTGAAGCGACCTCACAGAAAGACATGGCCCATGCACCACCGAGTACCCCTGGGCATAATGGATGAAAGCAAGGATGACTGAAGGTGCAGGCCTATGGCACAAAGCACACTGCCTGGCTTCAAAATGGCCCCTAGACCCCCACCCACATGGCCACGCCCTGGACCAGGCCTCAAAATGGTCCCAACCCACATGACCAGGCCCTGGACCAGGCCCCAACAACACCCAAAAAATCGAAATACACACAAAAATCACCCCAATCCAATGGCATCCATGCCCTAAATGATGTTTAAATTGAAGAGACCCCACAGAAAGACTTGGCCCATGCACCACTGACTACCCCTGGGACTACTGGCTAGTGTGGCTTTAACACACACCCCAAAATCCACATATAACAGTGAGCTACAAAATAACATGCCATAAATGATATTTAAGTTCAACAAAACTCATAGAAACAGTTTATCATGCACCCATGACTACCCCTGGGCCTACTGGATACTGTGGGTACCCACAATATATATTTTTTAAAGTTGTGAAAAAGTTTATAAATTGTAGTTGCAGCAACTGCAAAACCCCAAACTAACTACACCAACTTACTTATAAAACCTCAAATCCAAAAGAGATCCCCCCAAAAAGTCCTCAGATACAAATATCCAGCAGCAGCCACAAAGAGTAATCCTTCCAGCTCCAGATCCAAATGAAAAGTGACCAGGACATCGACAAAGCACTGGGAGGAGCCTGCTGGACAGGAACAGGAAGTTGGAGACTGTGGGGCACTTCCTCCCTCCCACTCCCCCAAAAATGGACTCCTTGCACACAAAAATGCAGCCAATTGTCAATCTGAGGAGTTATTCTGATCCAAATCATCATTTTCAGGAGGTTTATGCTGCCAGCGATAGATTTCTTGTGCAGAATTGCAATTTGTGCAATTTTGGGAAAGCGAGCTGTTCAAATCTCCCGCCAGATGTCAGGTGCGCGTCGCATCTACGTCTTCGCAATTGTTTTCTCCCACGTGTTCGCGAGCCCTTATGACATATTCGCGTTCACCAAGTCTTGCAGTGCAACATGGCGGGACACTATGACGTAGTCGCGGTCGAAAAGTCTTCCACGATCACGCAGCAAGATCCAAAATAGCGCAGCGCACGCAAACCGGGAGGAAAACAACTCTGCAAACTCAGAATCATGGTAAGTCAACGCCGCGCGCGTGAGATTGTATTTTTGAAACGAGACCAAGCAAAAAAAATCTGCCAACTCGCGAATTGCGAATTCTTTGACAATTTCGCGTAATTCGCGGACCGCGAAATTGCCAAAAATTCGCAAATTCCGCAAGCGGAACGGATTTTCAGCCCATGCTTAGAAGATATATCTCCTGCCACTCTCTGATTCAGGGACAAGCAAAAACTGGGTCATAGTTATGTTGCTTGTCAGGCAGGGCTTTAAGTGGGATGAACAAAACGGGTCTCTCATTGGGGCGTGGCCCATCTAATTAAGGACATGGCTTAAAAACATGACAGCTAAAAATCTGTGCTTAGCACAGTGTGCCGCCCAACTGGTATTTTGCTGTTTCTATCATTCTATCCAGATATAAAGTGCAACACGTAACATTATACCTACAACAAGTCAGGACTATTGTCTTTGTCAACTGTTGTTAACTGCATAAGAAAAAATAGCAAATACTGCTTCATTGTATATAATATTGAAAATGCTTCAGTTCTGTAATGATGAGGCTGTGAAAGAACTGTACTGAGTCTCTTTAAAGTGACATTAAAGGCAGTGAAGGGGGGTACTGCTGCAGAGTTAAGATTTCTTTTTCACCTGGCCTGAAGGTGAGGGCAAAAATAGAGAGCCCGATAGGGACCCCTCTCAGCAGCTGCTTTTTAACTCCTTCGGTGCTCATGACGAGCTCAGCTCGTCATGAGTCACAGTGGAGCTGTGCTCATGACGAGCTGAGACAGCCGCGGTCAGCCCAAGCAAAGTTAATTCCCGGCTGTGCGGGAGAATTAATCAGTGGGCAGGGCTGTGACGAGCTCAGCTCGTCATGAGCATAGCTCCACTGTGAGTCATGACGAGCTGGGCTCGTCACAAGCACAGCGGCGCCGCGACCCCCTCCCCCCTGCACCGTGGGGAAATTACCCCCGCTGCGAAGGAGTTAAAATTGTCGTGCACTGGCAGTACCCAGCCCACTTAATGTCCTGGAGTCAGGTCTTGGAAAGGGTGCTGTTTAAAACTAAAATGCATGATGCGGAAGGCCTGTCTTCTGGTTCTCATTCCTGCAGTTTCTGTTCCTTAGCCTGACAATGCTAAGTCTGCATGTGCTGTGCCTGCTATATGAAGTCTCAAATTTGTCTGCGAGGTAGAGTGGCATGCTGGATGTAAATGTCCAGTCCATCTATAGTATCATTTAATAATAGCTGTGTTTTACCTTTTCCACTCTGAACCACACCCTCCCCACCTACGCCGGCCCAGAATAGGCGAGGCTTATTTGCTACCCTTGTTCCTTGTGCGATTCTTGAATTTTTCACAATTCTATGACTTCAGTGATGTAACATTGAGGACGAAGTGATACCAAAGGGGATGATGGACGGAGCGTGGAGCAAATCAAACACTCAACCACAGTCAAGTGATCTGGGTTTAATGCATCATCATTCTTTAGCTCACTCCACCACCCCAGTTCAGACATGGCCATTTGCAAATCAGTCTGACCCGTGCCTCATGGGAACAGTCCAGCCCGAGCTGCCAAGGCATGTCAACGATGGATTAAACCCAGATCTGTGACCATGGGTGAATGTTTTGCCAATGTGCAACATTCCGTCCATCACCGTGTGTGTTTTGCTGTTCACCCTATGTGGGAAGGGTATACCCAGACGTGGGTCCCATGCTCACTACGCCACTGGAGTCAAGCTATCCTGGCTGATGACGGCTGATAGCCAGAAACTGGTCCTAGGATGCTTAATTCCGGTCCAGGGAAGACATGGCTTGGCAGTTCGGTCTGGACTGTTACCATGAGGCACAGGGTCAAGACTGATTTACATTAGGCCATGTCTAAACTGGGGTGGCGTGGTGAGCAAAATAACGATGGAATAAACCCAGATCTGTGACTGGGGGTGAATGTTTTGCCAATGTGAAACATTCCGTCCATCACCTTGTGTGTTTTGCTGTTCACCCTATGTGGGAAGGGTATGCCCAGTGTGGTTCCCCTGCTCACTACGCCACTGGAGTCAAGCTATCCTGGCTGATGACGGCTGATAGCCAGAAACCGGTCCTAGGATGCTTGATTCCGGTCCAGGGAAGACATGACTTGGCAGTTCGGTCTGGTCTGTTCCCATGAGGCACAGGGTCAAGACTAATTTGCATATGGCCTTGTCTGAACAGGGGTTGCGTGTTGAGCAAAATAACGATGGATTAAACCCAGATCTGTGACCATGGGTGAATGTTTTGCCAATGTGCAACATTCCGTCCATCACCGTGTGTGTTTTGCTGTTCATCCTATGTGGGAAGGGTATACCCAGACGTGGGTCCAATGCTCACCATGCCACTGGAGTCAAGCTATCCTGGCTGATGACGGCTGATAGCCAGAAACTGGTCCTAGGATGCTTAATTCCGGTCCAGGGAAGACATGGCTTGGCAGTTCGGTCTGGACTGTTACAATGAGGCACAGGGTCAAGACTGATTTACATTAGGCCATGTCTAAACTGGGGTGGCGTGGTGAGAAAAATAACGATGGAATAAACCCAGATCTGTGACTGGGGGTGAATGTTTTGCCAATGTGAAACATTCCGTCCATCACCTTGTGTGTTTTGCTGTTCACCCTCTGTGGGGAGGGTATGCCCAGACGTGGGTCCCGTGCTCACTACGCCACTGGAGTCAAGCTATCTTTTGGCTGATGACGGCTGATAGCCAGAAACCGGTCCTAGGATCCTTGATTCCGGTCCAGGGAAGACATGGTTTGGCAATTCGGTCTGAACTGTTCCCATGAGGCACAGGGTCAAGACTGATTTGCATATGGCCATGTCTGAACTGGGGTGGCGTGGTGAGCAAAATAACAATGGATTAAACCCAGATCTGTGACTGGGGGTGAATGTTTTGCCAATGTGCAACATTCCGTCCATCACCTAGTGTGTTTTGCTGTAACAATGATGACAGCACCCACACTCTGAAAAGTGTTCCATTGCCACTGGCCTGGGTTCTGGTGTGTGACATTTTCATGCTTTCCGGCCTGGGTGCCATTTCCATGCTTTCTGGTCTGCGTGCTTACGTATGACATTTCCATGCTTTCTGGCTGCTTGGGTGCGTATGTGTGACTTTTCCATGCATTCTGGCCTGGGTGCTTATATGTGATATTTCCATACTTTCTGCATTCAATGACCTGCATGCTCGTGTATGACATTTCCATGCTTACTGCCTGGGTGCTTTTGTGTGACGTTTCCATGCTTTCTGGTCTGGGTGCTTATGTGTGATATTTCCACAGTTTCTGGCATCAGTGACCTGGGTGCTTATGTATGACATTTCCATGCTTACTGTCCTGGCTGCTCATGTGTGACATTTCAGTGATTAATGTGTGACAATGTAAGTGACAATTTATTAAAATACAAAAAAGTATATCAGAATGCAGTTCTTATGCTGTAAAGTTATGACATTGAAACAGTCTTAAAAAAAGCCTGAAAAGGCAAGAGTGGCCCGAAGGGTGTTGTGATCATTACTGTACAGACAGCAATGTATGCAATTTCACTCTCTCTTAGACTGACCCAGGGAGTAATCTCTAGGTTGTGATTTCACTCTGCACTGTGCTATCTCTGAGCATTTGACTTTTGCACGTTACCGTCAACATTTTGAAGGCAATTTATAGATATCAAACAACACAGTGCAATAACCAGAGTTGACCTCCTTGTGTTGGCTCTCTTTGAGCCTGCTTTGCACCAACCACACACCTTTGTACCATAGTGAAAGGCTGTGGGCATTATCTCTAGCTCAGGTTTCGCACTGAAACAATATTCATCCACTACAAAACCCTATGATTAGGCTAACTTTAAAATGTTTACTGCACTGTATTTATGCATTCTTGGAAAGCCTCAAGAAGGCTTTTTGTCTTAAATCTATGTCTACCTGTGTTAGTAGGTAGGGCTTTACATCAAAACCCATGAGTGGTTGCTTGGGGACTCCCACATCTCACCCATGAAACACCCTCTTGACACAAATTAAAGCAAAGAAATGTGAAGTGCGATTGAATATAATACTTGTTTAAGATTAAGTACGTTATTATGTTTTACAGTGTTTCATATTAAGGAAATTGCTGCAGGTCATGTTAACTGTTTAAAATGTCAAAATGCCCACAATCATAATGTTGTGCACTATTGCACTTTATATAATATGCTTTATTCTAGCACTGTTGACAAAACTCAGGATATAAAAATAATTTTATATTTGCACATTGTCTTGTACCGTTTTTCCTCTAAACCTTTGTGCAATTGTTCAAGGTTAAGTGCGTTTTTAAATGTCTTTATACTACTTTATATTAAGAATAAATCGGTTATGTTCAAATTCATGTTTCTTGCTCCACATTTCATTTTTGGGTGTTTTCTGTAGGAATGTCTGGGATTTATGACTGGTTATCTTGGCGCACCATGAGGTCATATTTTGCTATGATTTAAAAGTTAATTCTATTAAATATGTAATGAAAAATGTTTTGAAAAATGTATTGTTTTGGCCTTTCTGTCTCAAAACTTTCTTGGGGGGGGGGAACCCCCCAAACTCCCCCTAGTAGTAGTCATGCTCGCTCACTGCACTTGCTCGCTAAACACCGTATGGGGGCTAGTCTCACTTATACTTTGTTCTCTCTGATTCACTACTCACAGGTCTATTATTGGTGCTCTCTGTAAGAATGTCTATAGGTACATATGACTGGGTACCGAGGTGCTCATCTTCTATTTACTGTGCTTTGAAAGTTAATACAATTAAATATGTAATGAAAAATGTGCTGTAAAATGCACCATTTTGGTCTTTCTTTTCCCAACATTTGCCAGGGCTGCTTTCAGTTCCCAGTCCGCCCCCCAGATTAAATCCGGAGCGGGCTCCTCTGTGCCCTTTGCAGGGGGGCCCCCTCAACTTTTGTTACGCCACTGATTTGCATCTGTGTGATTACGCATTTTAGCATACCTGGAAGCTGGCACATCTCAAGAAGAGATCTATGGCATGATAGCATGCCCGTCTCTGCATCTACAAACGACAATGTAAGCGAGACACAAAAACAAAAGGTTTTCAAATCCAAAGTATTTGCAAAGATTTAATCAAATAAATTGAATATTGCGTATTGATAACATGATTTATTGGTTAGAGAGCGGAAAAGCCTATTTTACACCCATGAACAGAAAATATATATAATAACCCAAAATCAAGATTTTCCCCGATAAATCACCAGCGTTAGAGTTACAAAAACCGCTGATCACTAGAACAAGTCGACTGTTTACTAATAGTCAAGAAAAGAGAGAGCAGCACATAAGTTTGAAATAACGGCGCCAGCTCATCAGAAAACTGGAATATGTGCGTCACAGCAGGGATAAGAATGTCCAGCAGTTTTTTCCAGGCCTCTGAGCGCCGAAAGCAGGGGTCAGTCACTCTCTGGGTGTCTCAGGCAGTGAGATTTTCATGTGACGTCGAGATGGGATTTTCACTTCGTTTTTGAGACGTCTCAGACAATAAATATCCCATGTAACTCTCCAAGTGCCCCTCGCAATTAACATTTGTCGTGACACTCCAGCAGTCTCATTCAATGATCATTCCATGTATCTCTGCAAGAGCCTTAGAGTGTGGGCGTTGCACCCGAGTCTCCTAGTATTTCAGAACAGGACATTTCATGGGCCCCTGCAGGCGTCTCGGTGCACGGGCTTTTCAAACGACTTTCGACGTGACTACCGGGATGGGATCTTTGATTGGCTGGCTCTACAGGTGTCTCAAGCATTCAGTGGTGCGACCGGTGCAGTGGCACTGGGGCCCAAAGGTCGGAGTGTAACTAGCTTGCTCTGCACAGACTGCAGTTATATTAGAGGCCCTCCGCTTGCTGTGTTCTGGGACTAGCTCCCCGTTTACTCTTAGAGGAGGGCGGGTGAATAGGGAAAAGGAAAACCAGATAAGAGAGAGGAAAGGCATGAAAAGAAGAGGGTGAAAGACGGGAAGGGGAGTAGAAGAGCAATAAGTGACAGAATCGGAATAGGAGATAATGATGAAAGAGAAAGAGCATTAGGACGAGCAAAAGGGGCAAGGGAGGAGGAAATGTAAAGGGGAGGATGGAGATGAAAGGCGAAAGTGATGGTGAGAAGGGAAGACAGCACAATGAGGAACTTAGGGACCCATAAGCCATAGTGCAGTGATTGTCAGGGCAGTGGCACAGGGACCTTAGAGTGTGAGGAGCCAGCTGCATTCCAACTATGGGGCTTATTTTACAAGCCTAATGGACTTCCCCATATTTACAAGGTCATGTAAAGTCACCCTGCGTGACTTTTAATGGTCTTGTAAATATGTTTCCCTTCCTTGCATAACTGTGTGAAAGGGGTGTTCCATAGGTGTTGCTGTGGGTGTTTCCATGCAGTATCCACAGAGCGTGACGCATGCCCAGATTTACAGCATTTTGCAAACCTGGGAATGCGTCAGTTTCCTAGGCCTCCCTACTTTTATTTCTCCTTGTTTTTCCTCATTCAATGCGGGCTGCATTCTGCAGCACACACGGAAAGAGGAAAATACCTTTAATGATTGTTCTTGTGCAGGAAGGTGAAACTTCCTGCACAAAAACAATCATCCCCTTAGCGCAGGCACCCTTGCAAAATGAGGCAAGGGTGCCTGCACTGGCATACGGCTGCTGATTGTACGCCAGCACAGGGGATAAGGATGGGAATGCTCCCTATCTTATTGATACTGCACATTCCCGCCCTTTTATTTCGGCGCACGGCAGCGCAGCAAGAATTCTTGCTGCACTGCCGTGTGTCAAATATTGTAAATAGGGCCCTGTGTTTGTAGTTTAATACCAGCATTGTATGTTCTTGGGGGTGGAGGGGGGTCCTTGCTTGCATTAGGGACCATGGCCACACGACCTAAGACGTTGCCGGCTATAAGTACTCCCATGGGATTCTCAAAGTGATTCAGACAGTTCATAGTCATACAAATCTGGTGGCAACTTAGGCGATGGGCATTCCAGGTGTCTCAAGAATGAACATATCATGTGACTGCTGACTTTTCAGACAAGACACTCCAATGCACTCTGCAGGTATCTGGAACAAGGGACGATCCTATGACTAGACAATGTGTGATACACTTGGCATTCATGCACGTGACGTGTCTCTGACAGTGAAAGTCTATGGGACTCTGTAGGTTTCTGAGGGACTCGATATTTCAGGGAGTCGCCGTGTGTCACAGACAATGGGGATTCCACGCAGCTCTGGGGCTGCCTCCCACAACAAATGTTCCTTTTGACTCAACAGGTGTGACAGCCAATAGACATTTCATGGGACTCCGCAGCTGTCTTAGACAATAACTTCTTGTGATGCAGATATCTCAGAAAATTGGTATTTCAATAGGTTCATGTGAGAAAACCATTGCCTACGGCAACTATCAATCAATATCTTTATTTCGGGATGAGTGTTCAATGAAACATGCACACATAACAGGCAACTAGCTTTTACAGTGACTCTGCAGGTTTCTTGAATTGTGTGCACACCATGAGATTCTGGGTGTGTCACATTTAAGCATCATTGAAGTTATTCTACTGGTGTCCAGACAATGAGAAGCGTAGGCCTCTACTTCAAATGGCCTCATGTAGGTTTTGGTGGTGGAAGCACTGCCCAAAAACCGGCACTGCAGGTAGTATATCAATTGTATGGTTCCCCCACTCCATTTAGAGTCAGAGAAGCACAAGGTTTGCACTGGTTTAGCCTCAGCCGGCCTCACCTAAATAAACCCTTGACCGAAGGCCTGACTTGTGAGCCAGTGGCCTGTGAACCAGAGTATAAGTGAGGTCTTTAGTCAATGAGCTTTTCTTGGCCCTATTCAAGAACACACAACCAGCATTTCATGTGACTGTGGATTCAGCAGGGATCCCATTCATATTCACAGATTGCTCAGCCAACTCTGCCCCCCACAAAGCATTTTAGATCATGAAAAACCCCATGCATATGGGATTGTGGTGACATGTCTAGACCCAGCGTTCCTGCTGATAGGTGATTGAAAGGAGGGCTGTCTGGGGGTGGGGATTCTAAGGGTGTTCGTTGGAAGGAAAGATTTGTTGACAAAATTAAATGGTACAAAATATTTAACAATTACTTTGGCAATAGTTGTTAAATGGTTTGAAGAATTAACAAAAGTGAAATCGTGTTTGCTGCAAATTATTGGGGATGGGTGCTGCGGGGGTGGGTTTAAAGGCAGGATCGTAGTCTAAGAGGATTTAGGCAGGGTGGTCGTGTTAGCAGAGAATGAGCTAGGCATGAAGAAAAACTGAAATTTGAAGTGTCTGTGATAACGATTGAGCGGCTGCCACTGTAATGAAAATCATGACAGGAGTTTTTTTTTGTTTTTTATGGGACATGGTTATCGGGCAGTTGAAGCACAAATCCTGAGCCCGACCCCTTAATCAACACAAAGTTGTGGGAGACATTGAATTTAGAACCTAGTGACGTATTTCAGGGGACTGAAGTTGATTAGCCTTTGACTGAAAGAGGGAGTAAAAACTGAACACTGGGGATGAAGTTGCCTATTAATTGATGCATTGATTTAATATGTATGTAATTCCTTATTTGTGTGGTTTGTTTCATGCACACTGAAAACTGAATATAGGTATGCACGCTGCTGCTCAATGGACTTTCCAACTGAGCCATAAGCCAGCAGTAACTTCAAGTACAATTTGTGATAATGACAGAGCTCTACCTGTCTTTCCAGGTCTAGAACGTGAGCTCTATGAATTACTGATGTGAATGTGAGTCGATAGTTTTGAAAGAGCTGCCCATACGATAGTCATTGATTATGAGGCATAACCGTGTCTCCAGAGTTCTCTGTATGGGCACTCGGCGAGAGGTGACAAGAAGAGAGAGATCGTGGCTAGACTGAGCTGGGGGAGTGCCGTTTTTATGCCCGCAAAGTGTTGTAAAGTTCCTGATGTTTGGCCTTCGTGTAGGTTCAAAGTTTGATGATTTATCTTTCATTCCACTGACTGAAGTGTTTTCTACATTGTGAGGTCATTTTTACCATTTAGGTCCTGGTTTAGAGTATAGTACTACATTTTAATGCCTGTACAAGACCTTGTTTGCTGAGGGATCAAAATGATAAATGTTGTGGCAAACATCAAATTTACTAACATTTTGCGTGGTGGATGTGCCACTTTTTTGGCACAGCCACCACACAAAATGTTACTTCTAATTTATAAAGCAATGCAAATCAGTATTTTGTGGATTTGCAGGGGATTTTTTACCAAAAAGGAACTTTGCGTTAGGGAAGCATTCCATGGGTCGAGCATGGGCATTCCTATGCATGCACCCTTTGAGTAAGGCGCATCCCAGATTTCAAAAGACTTGTAAGTATAAAGAGGAAAATGCCTTTAAAGGATTGTTTTTGTGCAGGAAGGCTACCTTCCTGCACAAATGCAATCCTTCCTCCAACACAGACACCTTTGCACAGTAGTGCACGGGTGTCTTCGTTGACACTATGCTGCCACAAGTGCACCAGCACAGGGAGAGAGCTGTAGAGCACCATATCTTATTAGATAAGGTGCTCTTCAGGTCTGTCCCATTCGCACAGCGCAGAGCAGCAACTTGCCTTCCTGCACTGCATTGAGTGAATCGTAAGTAAATACCCTCCCACATTTCTATCATTTTCCACAATTACATTTTTGCGGGTCAAAACAGGCGCATTTTCCCATAGCAAAATACCCAGTATATTCTGATACATGTGGAATTTAATGCATAAGGCATCAATTCCAAATTTCTTTCACCAATTTTCCTGGAAATAGGTATTATTGCACTTGATATACACCTCACCCTGGGTAAAGGTATTTACCAGGGGCAGTAAATACTCCACCCAATCTGGCCAACTCCTAAGCAGGTAATTAGCACGATAGTTTGCAGTCATATGAAACCCAGCCAAGCAGAAATATGTATGCAGAATACTTCTGCACAGTTGACATTTTGTGGAGCTATTCTATGGGTAAGGGCTTTGGAAAGCAGAGGAACCCTAAGGTCCTCATTACTAGTGCCACGGAAAATGTGGCCCATTTACAGGGCCAGTCATAATGAGGGCCTAAGAGCCAAATTCTGAGTTGGACAGTAATTGGAAAAGGAGATGCCAGGTACAGAAATACGGATTCAAGCTGAATCTCCGCCCTAACTACTGGCCATTCTGAGTTGTGTGTGTTAGGAATGGGGAATAACACACTCGACTGAAATGATCGGGTCCCGTATCACATACAGTTCCTGATTATGGGCCCTTTCTGGTGCAAATTGTTCTCCCGCTGCCACCAGGAGAAAAATGTGTGTGGAAACACATAGATTTGCAAGGGGCGACATTTATTCGCTAAAACAATGAATAGGTGGGGTAAGTAACTGCCAGGGAGATATTTCTCTACTCAACAAAAAATTGGACATGGACAGCCTTCTGCAAATGGTATCTTTTTCAGAACCAGTTTACTGGTCCTAAATAGGAAACAGAACAAATATAAGGCTGCAAACGTCATAATTTTAACTGAAAGTGACAGAGTGATAAAAGGTTGCACTTCCCAAGATGTTGCTAAGTGTTACTTAGACCTTCGTGAAAGTTGCTAACAAACTCAGCAAACCCCCAGAACTAGCAGTCCAAGGCCTGAGACAGTGTTAAAATGGCCTGTTAATTACAGGTTTTGACGAATACTGGGAAGGACATTATCACATTAAAACCAAGGGGATTTGAAAACAGTTGGTCGCTAACTCCAGAGTTCCAGGCATGCAGCCCAGGTCTGAAAAGTCAGAATGGTTAATGTCTACACTCTTTGGATGAGGTTACATGTTGATTCTAAGTGGTGATTAGCTGCAGGCTCATATTTGTTTGATTAATTCTTGAAACAGAAAAGGCTTTCACAATTGTAATCTGGCAGTTTGGAAACTATGCATAAGTCACTTGAGTGGTTGTTTGTTTGGTAACTGTTGTGGTTATAGTTGTTGTTCTAGTGCCACTGTCTAGTACATCTGTTGTTGTTGCTGTTGTTGTAGTGGTTGAGACTGGCTCCTGGATGAATGAGGTCGATGGAAGTTCGAAATTATCATGATTAAAGCTTGAGGTACATTCTGCCACATGTGCAGGATCTGTGGTATTTCTGGTTACCACATTTACATGTGTATCTATGGTTATGATTGTGGTCATGCATGAACTGGAGATTACTGTTGTTTTGTTTGTTGTCATCTCTGTCTTTACTGTTACAAATGTTTTTGTTTTTGTGGTCTCCTCTGTTGTGATAATAGTGGCGATGATATTAGTGACATTTCTGGTTTCAGTTGTGGTTTTAACTTTGTGCTCAGTTTTAGTATGGATTATTGTAACGGTGGGCTTAAGTACCACAGGAGAAGATGTTTCCACATGCTCAGTTGTTGGAGGCACAAAAGTAGTCTTGAGTGTTGAAGTCTCAATAGTTGAGGGTTCTGATGTTGAAGGCACAGTTGTTGAGGGTTTAATTGGTGTAGTTGCTATTGTCTCTGTTGATGTTTCTTGTGTTGTTGTTTCAGTTGCAGGAGGTTCTGTGGTGGTAGTGGAGGTTTGTGTGATAGTAGTTGGGGGTTCTGATGTTGAAAGCACAGTTGTTGAGGGTTCAATTGTTGTAGTTGCTGTTGTCTCTGTTGATGTCTGTTGTGTTGTTGGTTCAGTTGCAGGAGATTCCGTGGTGGTAGTGGTGGGTTGTGTGGTAGTAGTTGAAGGTTCTGATGTTGAAGGCACAGTGGTTGAGGGTTCATTTGTTGTAGTTGCTATTGTCTCTGTTGATGTCTGTTGTGTTGTTGGTTCAGTTGTGATAGGTTCAGTGGTGGTAGTGGGGGTTTGTGTGGTAGTAGTTGAGGGTTCTGATGTTGAAGGCACAATTGTTGAGGGTTCAATTGTTGTAGTTGCTGTTGTTTCTGTTGATGTCTGTTGTGTTGTTGTTTCAGTTGCAGGAGGTTCCGTAGTGGTAGTGGAGGTTTGTGTGGTAGTAGTTGAGGGTTCTGATGTTGAAGGCACAGTTGTTGAAGGGTCAAATACTGTAGTTGTTGTTGTCTCTGTTTTTGTCTGTTGTGTTGTTGGTTCAGTTGTAATAGGTTCCGAGGTGGTAGTGGGGGTTTGTGTGGTAGTAGTTGAGGGTTCTGGTGTTGAAGGCACAGTTGTTGAGGGTTGAATTGGTGTAGTTGCTATTGTCTCTGTTGATGTCTGTTGTGTTGTTGTTTCAGTTGCAGGAGGTTCTGTGCTGATAGTGGAGGTTTGTGTGGTAGTAGTTGAGGGTTCTGTTGTTGAAAGTACAGTTGTTGAGGGTTCAATTGTTGTAGTTGCTATTGTCTCTGTTGATGTCTGTTGTGTTGTTGTTTCAGTTGTAATAGATTCAGTGGTGGTAGTGGGGATTTGTGTGGTAGTAGTTGAGGGTTCTGTTGAAGGCACAATTGTTGAGGGTTCAATTGTTGTAGTTGCTGTTGTCTCTGTTGATGTCTGTTGTGTTGTTGTTTCAGTTGCAGGAGGTTCCGTAGTGGTAGTGGAGGTTTGTGTGCTAGTAGTTGAGGGTTCTGATGTTGAAGGCACAGTTGTTGGAGGGTCAAATACTGTAGTTGTTGTTGTCTCTGTTTTTGTCTGTTGTGTTGTTGGTTCAGTTGTAATAGGTTCTGAGGTGGTAGTGGGGGTTTGTGTGGTAGTAGTTGAGGGTTCTGATGTTGAAGGCACAGTTGTTGAGGGTTGAATTGGTGTAGTTGCTGTTGTCTCTGTTGATGTCTGTTGTGTTGTTGGTTCAGTTGCAGTAGATGATTGCGTGGTGGTAGAGGTGGTTTGTGTGGTAGTAGTTGAGGGTACTGATGTTGAAGGCAAAGTTGTTGAGGGTTCAGTTGTTGTAGTTTCTGTTGTCTCTGTTGATGTCTGTTGTGTTGTTATGACAGTTGTAGTAGCATCGGTGGTGGCAGTGGAAGTTTGTGGGGTAGTCGTTGTAGGTGTTGTGGCTGTTGTAGTTGTTGTTGCAACAAAGAGCGGAGTTAGTGGATTCTTAGATGGATCTAGAGGTCAGACAGAAAAGATAAACCATGTATCAGACAATACAGTTTTACCTTCCAATTCATTTAAAATGTAGCCCACATAATTAATACAGTTCAGCTATTCCTACCTTCACAAATTAACATAGGTGACACAATCTCAGTACTGGAAATGCTTTCTGCACTGATTCAACTTCTGCCCAAATTTAGTACATTAGCCTCGATCTAGCATCTGGTTTTCCATAGAAAGTTGGTTGGGATTAATTATTGTAGCATGCAAACCCTTAGACTCTCTGTTAGAAATGGGATTTCTGGTTGGCCAGGGCATGCACCTAAGCCACGCAGAAACCACCACTCTAGTCAGGGCGCGGGAGTTACATGCTGAAGATAACCCCTGCTCACCAACGTGGTAGCTTGGCATGAGCAGTCAGGCTTATCCCAGAGGCAATGTGTAAAGCATTTGCGCAACACATACACACAGCAGTGACAGACTATGCACACCACAAAAGAAACTCCACACAAGGTTGTATCAATAATAGCCTTTGTGTTACTCATAAAACGCAGAACGTAATCACAAATATATATATATGCAACTCTGCCACCTGGCACTAGGTATTACTTTACAGGGATTATATACACTACACTGTCATCATATCACAACTCACAATTAGTGGAGACAAACAGTAACTACTGGTAATGGCGCACTTATCACCCACACGTTAGGCCTAACCCAAATATTGACACTAAGCATAGTACATTTGCACATTAACCGCATTAATAACAGTGCACCGATGTACCCACTTTCAGAGGGCACACCTTACCACAGAAACATGAACACGTTATGCGTAGATATCATGGCATTACTTAGCATGTTATGCAAAATATAGTCAGCAGAAATGTAGTGCAACATCACCACTCATCATGCCCCTCTTAGGCATAAACCTTAACCTTGGTACTGAGCATAGCCCACCATGCGTATTCTTATCAGGGCACCTTAGTACACTTTCCGGGGGGCCCACATAAGGCCAGTACATCATGCCCCCAATCATCAGGAGATGAGAAGCTGCCTGCGACTATGCGGCACAGCTGTGACAGTATGAGGAATGTGGGGGATCGCCTCAATGTTTCCAGGGATGCTGGCAATCCAAATGTCCCCAATATGCGGTAAGGCTGCAGCTGGGCGCGACCATGTGGGGCAGCTGAACAATGTCAGCACTAGGGAGCCCTTCACCACCGCTGCCCGGGTTGAAAGAAATACCTGAACATTCGGGGCGAGAGGGAAAGGGCGGTGTGACCACTCCTGCTCCTCCTCTGACAGCTTCCCTGGTCTCCTCGGGGCTCAGGAGGCTCTCCTCTTATCTCTGGCAGCCCCTCTCACTGCAAGTTTGCTTCCAATCCCAGCAGGGAGCATTCTTTTCTCCAAACGTGCCTCTGTCGTCAAAGGAGACCCGCGCACAGCCAGGCGACTTCCAGCCGCTATTCGCGGCTGTTTCTGTTCGCGGCCACTGCCCTGCCCACAACCAGGAGCGAAAGTCTCAGTTGATTTTGCCGCTGTCTGGTCAATGTGCCCACAGCACCTTGACAGATGTAGCCCACTCCTCAGGCTCGAACAATAATGTACATTCCACCCCGCACTGGGCAGGCCACCAGAGCTGCACAGACAAGAGCGCTCCTTCATGCTCTTTCTGTCCGCCACTGCGAGTACAAGGGACCATCTCTCCTGTCCCAGCAGAGCGCTCCAAAAATAGCACGAGGTGGAGCACCGCGCTCACCCTGCTCCGGATTTCAAAGTCACAAGGGCCAGAGCTGAGCCCAGGCAGGCCAGCTCACAAGGTCCTCTGCTAAGGGGGCTGTGACCACATGTCAGTGTGGAACTGGTGCTTACTTGGAGCTGAAGGGCTGCTGGGTGCCAGGAGGAACTGCCATGAAGGGGGAAGTCCTTTGTGGTGGTTCTTCCTGGCACCAAGCAGTCCTTCAGCTCCAAGTAAGCACCTGTTCAACACAGACATGAGGTCAAAGCCCCAATATTTATAATGCAAATGTCTTTGTTCTACCCCCTGGCACAGGGCTCTGTGCCCTGTCCAAACCAGTTCTGGGAGCTACTGACATTCACCTTTTCCTATGCACAAATACCCTTACTGTTAGGGTAGGCTCTTGCCCCAGACACACCACAAGGGGGTAGAGCCAGCATTGTGGAAGGCTGGCACAGTCCTATTGTGGTTCAGTAGCTAATCCTCCAACTAATCCAAATGCAGATCAGCCCATTCAACCTACCGCTGACTCACCCAGCCCCTCTGGAGCCACTGCACCTCCCAGCCCCTGTCATCCAGAGCCAGACATGCAATACATAACAGGCAGGCACAAAGACACAAAGCACACACAAAGGGCCACTTCTAAAAGTGGCATTTCTAAAAAAGTGGTAATAAATCTGCGAACACCATTAAGCAGCATTTATTACCACTATTCCAAACACACCAAACTTGATCACGCTACTCCTCTCATATCAGGAATTACCACTGAAATACATATCAGAGAAACCCCAATGCACTTCTATGAGAGGGCTGCCTCACAATATTGAGACACCAAAATGGCTGTTTGTCACTACCAGGACATGCCACACAGTTAAGACACATTTAACCTTTTACCTACATTGTACCCTGCTCATAGGGCTAGCTAGGGTCTACCTTAGGTTTGGCTGATGTGTAGTAAAATGGGAGGTACAGAAGTGGCAACCACTTTATGTGCCACGTCACAGCCGTAGTAAACTGCGCGTGCAGGACCTGCAATGGCAGAGGCCTGAGACAGGTTTGAAAGGCTATTTTGGTGGGTGGCGCAAGCAGCGCTGCTTGAAGCCCAAAAGTAGCATTTAATTTACTGGCCCTGGGTATATGAGATACCACTTTACAAGGGACTGATAGGTATATTAAATATGCCAAACAGGTGTAGATAAATCTTAACACTGTGACCATAGAGAACACATGCACGTTACCACTGGACAGCAGTGATAAAGTGCCCAGAGGCCTAAACCCACCAACACCAGCTCAGAAAAAATACCAGGAGGGAGGCAAAAAGTTCAGGGATGACCCTGCAAAATGGACCAAGTCTAACAATCTCACTTACATTTTGATAATGGCTTGTATTACCCTAGTAATAACTCACATCTGAATGACTGTGCAATATCCTTAACACCCTCCAATATCTAAATGAAAAAGTGTAGTAGTTGAGTGATGATCCACATGTAGATCATCTATAGCCTACATCTCGATCAGTGTCTATAACATCATGCGCACTGACCCATATCTTTATCAGTCTAAAAATTCTGGATCACTGTCTCACATATAGAGCAGAGAGTGTATCCTCATCAATGATCCACATCGGGATCAGAGTCTGTACTAATTTTAGCACCAGCCTATCTCTGGATGAGAATCCATCCTACCCCGAGAACTGATCCACATCTAGATCAAAAGGTGGGCCACATCTGCCTCAGTAGGTATAGTGAAGTTTAAGGAAACAAGGTCAACCCGTAGTGAGACCAGGGGTAAAGTATAATACTTTTGGAAAACAGTGATCTAAGAAGAAGCCTATGGGGTCCTCTAGCGGCCTGGGCTTAAATTACTCAGACCAGGCTTGCTAGAGGCCGCCATAGGCCTCTCCTTAGACCACAGTTTTTCAAAAGTATCAGTAGGTATAGTATCATAAATATATCTGTATCAATATAAACACTCTGGAGCTCTGCCTCACATCTGGATTAGAGAGTGTAGTAGTGTAGTAAACCATCACACACTTTACACACTTAGGCAGCCATAAAACTATTAAAGGAACAAGGGTTTAAATATAAGAATATACATGCACCAAAATGCCAAGGGTAGAAGAAGTGACATCACACACTATTCAACCGCTGATGACATCTAAGGTTTGTTTACCTGTCCCTTCCTTAACCCCTCTACTTCCTCTTATTTACTATTGAGGGGTTACTGGAAGGTCAAGTAGGCAAAGCTATGGGCAGTAAACATAACCGCTTACTTTGGGACTAATAACAAGTTTGATGGGTGGGTTACTTCATCACAAAAGTGATGGATATCCTGTCCCCCGTATTACAAGTTCCATTATATTCCATTGGATATAATGAAACTCGTAATTCAACAGATGGGATATCCAACACATTTGTGATGGAGTAACCTGCCCACCAAACTCTTAATTAGGTCCTTTGTGTCCAGGTCACTGCCTTCATGACCTTGGGATCCTAGTAGAAAGGACAGTGCAGGATTACCGAAGGACAGGACAGGGGTAAGAATAGCTACCCCTGACTATCTCTAACTGATATTCATGTTCAAATAGACCCATAAATACAAAATCTTTGTAACAATGACACTGTGGCTGTTTCGGATTTGTCATTTATAACACCAATAAATACATGCCATTGAAAATGCTACACAGTCAAACTTGGAATATTGTAATAATTTCACACTATTTAGTTTTAAATCAATAACTTTCTTTACTTTTAACATAGAAAGACTTCTGACACAATCTGTTTCTTTTCTGTGGATATCTGATTAAAAACCATGCAGTGTTTGGTTATCCTCCTTGTGTTTTTCTTTCATTATGTTAGAAATTGGCTCCCATCTGCACTATTTTTGTATTGTGGTGTAGGATATTGTTTCACACATTGCGTATTTTTACTGCAGGGCCACATCATGTGCATGCAGTATTTTCAATTTCTCCTGGGCCGTACAGAGGACCTGATGTAAAGAGATATTTTGCAGTCGCAAAGTTTGCAATTTGCAATATTACAGGGTTTGTGACAGCAAAATCACTATTTGTTATTTACTGAAGCCATTTTGTGATTCAGCAATAGGCTACCGAATCGAAAAATAGGTTTACAGCTTTATAGGGAATCGCTATTTGGAAGAAGCATGTTTAGGGCGACATTTCCAAATACCAATTTGTTAAGTGTTGTATTCATCTAGTTGCAAAACATTGAAAAGCCATTGACTCCCAAGTTGGGGTGGTAACACATTTGCAAAAGGAAAAGAGTCTTCTTGGGGCCATTCCACTGTGTTAAACATAAAAACAATGTTAAGAGTAGGCTGTGTTCCAGGGAACCACTACTATCTCCCCAAAAAACTTTAAAAAAAGAATGTTCCTTTATAAATGCTGTCACATTTCCTTTAAGGAAAGCAAGCTGCATTAAAAAGCAAAAAAACGTTATCTTATTAAAATGCCATCACAGTAAAAGAGGTCTCTGAACCTCACTACTCCAGCAAGCCTGTGACGGTGCCCAATCTTATTGCTAGATGCATCAACGTTTGATTTTGCGAGTCCTTAATTGCGAAGTTTAACGATTCGCATTTAGGGACTCGCAAAGTCAGATGCATGTAGGATTTGCTAAAATATTAGCAATTCCTAAATATTCCTTATCTGCGACTCGCAGAGTGTGATTCGCAAATAAGGAATGACATATCATTGATTCCTATGGGCCAAGAGGCCCATAGGAATGAATAGGGAGGAATTCTCAATTTGCGATTAGTAATTAGCTAATCGCAATTTAAGAATGCAATCTCAAGGGTGACGGGTGTCCAAAGGACACCCTGTTACACCCCTTAAATTGACCTGTACACTGGTATTGCGCACACACATGTCCCAAGGACATTTGTGTGTGTAACATACAACTTTGAAAGATGCACTTTTCACAGTTTTCCCTATTTACCATGAAGTTTGATTTCACGGTAAATAGCGACCCCTATCAGCGAAATCGCTTGCTATTTTACATTCATGCATTGCATTTAAGGAATCTCAATTTGAGATAGCTTAAATGCAATCGCAAATAGCGATTTATCCATTTGGGATGATGCATCCCAAATGCATAAATACCGGTCGCAGAGGGGCAGATTCTGAGAATTTGCCCCTTTGCGAGTGGATTTTACCTTGATGCATCTGGGCCATAGTGAGCTGCAATTCAGAACCTACTTCCTGAATACTGTTGAAGAAGTTCAGACTGCGACCTACTATGATTCAGAATTCATGAACCAATCTTTTAGCAATCAGTTTACAAAATTATTTTCCTTTTGCAAAAAGGCAATGTGCAATTTTGGAATGCCTTTTTGAGAATGGAAATTTTACATATCAAACCTTCAATCTTTTAAATGAGCAGTTTATGAAGTAGTGATGTTTTTTTTCTCCCAACATTTATGACGGTCTAGGGAAAACGTCAGAATTTTGCAAAGTTTGCATATTGTTTCACTTTGCCTCATTTATGTGGCAATCGTGACTTATGTGACAGTTTGGGTCATACATATCCTTTTTTAGGGGGACGTTATTACCTTCCGGCTGTGTTCTGTGTGGAGGAACAACTGAACTGCTTTGCTTTCTCGACGCTGCTGTTTTGCCCGAGGACTCACCAACTACTCGCCGGACCCACTTCGCGGGTCCCGCATCGCTGGCCAAGGACATTGCGGCTGTCTGCACCTGGTCGCGCACTGGAGCGCTGAGCACGGGGAAGGTGAGGGCTTAACAGGCAACAGGGCTGCGAGCATACAGTGACTCCGTTTCCCAGGAGCCCCTGTTGACCGTGCAACATCACCTGGTCCGCTCTCCCTGCCTGCCTGCCACGCCCCTTGTCCACACCTCTAGCCTTCATATACAGAAGACCGTACCGCTGCGCGGGAGCGCGCTGGGAGCGTCCCAGGAGAAGCCCGGGACAAGGGCGGGACCGTCTGCGGCCGTCAGAGGCTGAAGTAGGCTGGGCTGGGCCCCGTCCCTTTGGCTTTTGTTTTATTCTCTCTGTTCATTAAACTTATCCTATTCCTGGCTAAGAGTGATATATTATTGTTTTGCATTTTTTGTTGTACTCTTCTGTTTTTTTAATATGACGGCAAAAAAACTTCGTTCAGGTCGAGTATTAGTGGGGAGGTCAGGTTCTAAAACGAAATCGAATCCCCAGGGGAATAAAATTAATTCTACCCTGCAATTGAAAGGTCAATGTCAACTGTACAGTTTATGGGAAAGGGGAAAGGATAAAGTTGTGTCGGATGCCCCAAACCCCGACGAATTAAAGGGCAAAGAGTCAGAGGCAGTTTCTCTCCCTGTTAAGGATAATATCAATTTGATTGAGGTTCCATTATCGCTCCATCTTGGGAAACCCTCCTCTGAAATAGTGGGGGGTCCCCCTCTTGTTTTGATAGATTTACAGAGGCAAATGGAGCTCCCTTTTGGGGCTTCTGGTTTTAATAATTTAAAAACCTCTAATGACATTTTCTTAAAATTACCTGAGTCAACAGTGCTTAATCCAACACATCCGATTAAGGAGGAATCAAAAGTCTCTCCTGGCTCTTCTCACACCCCCGTAATTCCGGAGGGTGATTTTACATTACCTGATATTGATTTAGAGTCCCAAAAGAGGTACTTGAAATTCGCTCATGCTAAAGCTATGGTCAATACAAATGCTAATGAAGCTCCTCTAACCCCTAGGCTCCATCTTCACAGCAGCACTCCTTCTAATAAATTAGATTTTTCACTAGCTCAGCTAAACCTCACCTCTAGCCCTGGCACTAATTTGAATAACATCCTTCCGAGTTCTCCGATTGGCAATGATAATTTAATTTCTAAATCTTTGTCTTCTTTAGAATACTTGTTATCATCCATTCTACGTTTACTGGAAAAATGTGTTGGAGGCTCAGATTGCGTCCTAGATACGGTAACCCAAATTCTTAGGGTGCTATTACATAATAAAGGTGGGTCCGTTCTCAGGTCGCATCTTGAGTCTGACAACTTATTGGTGAACACGAGTAAAGACAAGAGGCTGACAAAGGAGATGGAAATTTTAGACCCAGCTCAAAGGGACTCGAATCTCGTTTCCGATGGTCGGATTGGAAATAAGTTAGCGGCTATTCCGGTGGGTCTCATTGTCGACAATGTAGTGTCAGCTGGAGGCAATTGTATCGCCATCCTTGATGAAGTGATAGAACCCTTGATAGACTCAGTCGACATGCAAAATATGGAAATGCCTCCTGTATTTCCTATATTTACCCCGCATATAAAAAAAGAAAAAGAGGCACGTATTGATCCCCCAAATAATTATGACAAGGTAGCTCCTACAATGCAAAAAAGAGAATAGAGCAAAAAAAAGGAAACCTGTCTGAAGATTCTATAAAAAAAGACAGAGGAAACATAATTTTGAAAATAACTTAGAGGCCTCGCTAGAAAAATCCTGCCCGAAAGAGTTGTCTCTTAACTTACCTGATGACACAACTTGTGTATCCAAAGGGGACCATGTGAATATTACTAGTGATTCTGCAGGACCCTCGAGCTATTCTCGACCTGTTGAATCGATTTTTCCCGTAAATGCTTTACCTCCAAACCTTAATCCTCTGGCTAAGCCATTTCATGATTTTCCTGTAATTGAGCCTGTCCCCATTTTGTCTATTCAGGAGAAAGAAAGTGTAGATACCGCCTTCTTAGATTTTATTCCTCTTTTTGATACCGATCTTATTTTAAATAGATCGGCACTTCTTAAATGTTTCCGAGAGATCGAAAGTCTAAAACTAATTCAAACTTCCGATCTAGACTTGGTATCACTTCTGAATTCCACCTTGGGGAAAACAGCCAGGGTAAATTCCATTCTAAACTGGTATTAAATCACATCTTACACTGGGCAGAGGAACTACAAATTAGAGGGATAGATGTTACCCCTTTCTTCATTGAGGAACAGGGTAACAAATTATCCACTAACTTGTCAACAATCCACAGAGTAAATCCGGTTCCTACAGACTGGTCCTCAGCTAAAACTGAGGATTTAAAAATTTGCGTATCAAAAAACGAACGACAAGTACTTTATAAAAACCCTCCTCCTTCTAAACCAGTTTTGATGGATGACATATCTAAATGGAGTTGGTTGCCTGGCGTTCTCTCAAGCAAATCCACCTCTACCCTTAAACCGCATTTACATTTTTAACACTGATTTGAAAATTATTTCTTGGAATATTGCGGGTTTCAAGAATAGTCCGGAAAAATTGTTATTCTTACAATCCCTAGAAGCTGATGTTATTTGCCTTCAGGAGACCTGGGTGGAAGGAAAACTAATGATGGAAAAAGAGTATTTTGTTTTAGATGGTAGTGCACTTCCCTCTAGGAGAGGCCACGCGAAGGGTGGAATAGCATGTTCACTTTCCAATAAGATTAATTGGAATTTTTCCCATTTTCTATAGCCAAATAAATTGTTCCAGGCAATAACTTTGAAAAATTTGGTTAAGGATGGCCCATATAAATCGCTTGTCCTAATAAACACTTACATTCCTCCTGACACTTGTTTTAATGTTGGCCTAAAGTCGCTTTTTTCCTTTATATCTAAACTTATGGACGCTCCATCCCCTCCACATATATTGTTATTAGGGGACTTCAACTGCAAAATTTCTAATTGTGGCCTTGATTTGTTCAGGAATAAGCTTAAGGAAGAATCCCTCCATATTCCACAAGCTCAGTTCCCGGCGAATATTAAGTCCAACAAAAGAGGGAAATTAATTTTGGAAGGTCTTTCTAAGGTGGATTGCCTAGTAAGAAATGGTAGGCTCCCCTGTGACATCCCTGCAGCTTTTACACATAAATCAAAAAATGGAGAATCAATTATTGATTATGTAGTAGCAGATAGCTCCTTTTTTTCTTTCCTGAAGGATGTTTTGGTTGTTTATTCTGAACTAAGCGACCACAAGGTGTTGACCGTTACAGTTGATCTCAAGCCTCCCCTGTCGGATTCCAGGCACATTGATACTGATTTGGTGAATTTTAGAGCCAAGTCAGGGAAATGTTACTGGAATTCTGGGGTCATCAAGAGTCTGCTGAGTACCTTGGTATCTACTGTGGAGAATTTGTCCCAATGGGACGGGAGGGAACTACTAGGTTTTTCAGATTTTTGGGAATTAGTAATCTCAACAGCAAAGAAAGTCCCTCCTATTAAAAAAATCTAAAGTATTCCCCAAACCACTTCGGCAATTAAATATTGAAATAAGTAAATTGATAAGGGGTCAATATTTATTATTTAACCAGGAAAGGCACCATAAATTAGTCCTGTTAAAAAGAAGGAGATCAAGGTTGAAGGCTAGATTAAAAAGAGATAAGGAAGATTCTCTATGGATCAAACTCCGGGAATCCTCTCATAAGGGTCAAGCCAGGACATTCTGGTCACTAATTGGCAAAGGTTGTGGTTCTAGATCCAGTCCCACGCCAATTTCTATTGATGAGCAGACTTGGGTTCAATATATTAAGCATTTGTATAGCAGTAATGGCTTGCAACGGGATATTGCTTCTCTCTATGAGGACCATCTTCCCTATGATCCACCGTCCGAAAAGGATATCGAATTAGCTATCAAGGGCATGCGCTCTTCTGGCGCGATGGGTCCGGATGAGGTCCTTATTTCTGCTTTAAAACATCAGAGCGAACTATGGAGTAAAATCCTTTACCCAGTGTTTAAATTTTGTTTTATTAGTGGAACCGTTCCCCCATCTTGGAAAGGGAGCATGCTAGTCCCTCTTTTTAAAAAAGGGGCTAGAGATCTACCTCAAAATTATCGCCAAATCGCTCTATTAGATGCTATTGGTAAGGTCTTTGCAAAATGTCTTCTTAATTTAATTAACGATTGGGTGTCTATGGCCGAAATTTTACCTTATGAACAAACCGGTTTTAGGCAAAGGCACGGTACCCTAGATAATCTGACTGCACTCCAGGTTGTAACGGAGAAATATGTTAAGGTCCGTGGAGAGCGAGTTTATGGCGCCTTTATCGATTTCTCCACAGCTTTCGATAAAGTGGATAGAACATTGCTGTGGGGAAAGTTATTCGATTTGGGGATGCCATTCACTCTCATCAGATTAGTCGTGCCTTGCATTCAGATACCTGGTGCAGAGTGTTGTTGGGTGGGGAAAGAGGACTATCTAGAATTATCTCCACAGCCAATGGGTTAAAGCAAGGCTGCCTATTGGCTCCTTTGCTGTTTTCCCTATATATAGCCGATCTACCCCAGGTTCTCTCTGCAAGCACAGGTATTGCTCCGAATTTGGGGGGCTCCCCAATCGTATGTCTTATGTATGCTGATGACATTTTGATTCTTGACCTAACGCCTAAAGGGTTGAATAATCGCCTGCATGCCTTACACAAGTACACAGGAAAGCATCATTTGCTGATAAATATCGCAAAAAATAAAGTGATGTGTTTGTCGGGCAGGAAGAATTCTAAATATGCTAACTTTCGTTGGACCGTGGGGGGGCAAAAATTGGAAATAGTGAAATCTTATACTTTTCTTGGCAAAATTGTTACGAGCAACTTAAGTGAAAAAGCTCACATAGCTAATAACATCCGGAAAGCTATTGTCCAGGGAAAGAGTTTGGTGTCTCTATATAAGGCCACAGGCAGAAGACATTTTTCGATACTGCTGGAGGTATATCGAGCAAAAATTCCTGCCTCTTTACTTTACGGAATGGAGTTAATCGATATGAAAAGTTGGAGCTTCTTGAACTCCTCTGAAGGTAAAATCCTACGTAGCCTTTTATCTGTCAACACAGCTAGTTCAACAGCTGCTCTTAGACAGGAATTCGGTTTACGTAGCAGCTGGGTTCAAGGTCTAGCGGGGAGTGTGCGCTGGGTCTTTAGCCTGGCAATGGGTGAGCCTGGCACGTTAAGACATCTCATAAAAACTGAGCTGCTGGGGAATTTTAATGATCATTCTTTAATTCTAATTTTTTTTAGATATGCTGTGAGCCAATTACAATTAGATGAAGCTGTTTTATTCTCTTTATCGGCATATCAGCTGAAATCCCTCCTGAAGTCCGCATCTTGGGAATTAGGGTTTAGACTGGATAGAGAGTTTCGTATTCTGAAAAAAGGCACCACTCCAGTTATTGATTCCTGTCTGGTGAGGAAAGCGCAATCCTATGTTCATTGGAACATCCCTCATGGAGTCAGGCGGCTATTGTTTTTACTAAGGCAGGACTTACTTCCTTTGAAATCTCTCTTATCCAGATGGTATGGTTCATCAGCTTTATGTGATCTCTGCTATATGAAAAATCAGGACTTGCTCCATGTTATCTTTGTTTGCCCAGCTTTAATGTCGTATAGGCGAAAGTGGCTAAGACCCCTCTGTCTCCAATTGAATATTCTGTCTGCTACTGCTTTCATTGTGGCCATGAACAACCCCCCCAATGAAATGTTCTGTTTTAAATTGTATAACTTTTTTAAATGTTTTTTTAATCTGTATTAGGTGGTAGTTTCGACGTCCAGTTTATTCTGTATATTTTTTATATTTTTATTATTCTATGTAAATGTAATATTTCTTATTCAAGACTTTATGGAATGTAATACTATGTCTTTTATGTGGATCTCATGTGAGTTCCGTAATCATAAATAAATAAAACTTGAAACTTGAAACTTGTTTAGCACTAACACATTGATTTAGCATAAAATGTGCTTTGAAGAGAAGGGGTTCTGTTACTCCAGATTATCATTGCACATTGAAAAAAATCCAGGAAATGTAAATGTATTGAGAACTAGTCTTCACATATTCGTCGTGCATAGAAAATATTGGCAAAAGGTAAACTTGCACAGAAGAAGCCTGCTGATTTTTCCATGCTTGCTGGGTTCAGTTAGATTAACAATTATCTTCCTATGCAATCACAATTCTCAGTTAAACTTAAACTTTCAGATGTTGATTTTTTTAGTTACCACCTGAATTTCTCCTTTCTTAAAATAAACCATTGTCGTTTTCATTACATTTAGTTCAATTGCAATTGCTCGAACTCATCCCTGGGAAGGCCCAGAATTTTAATGTACCCTCTTGTGTTAAAACTAAATAAAAGCAGTGTTGTCGGTGTATAAATGTGTCAACACGCCACGGTTTTCAGTTTTTGTGGGTTGTTAAGCCAATATCTGTTCTGAACTCCAAAATCAGTCGTATATAACCAGTGCTCAATGGGCCGGTACTCAAAGGTACTGAGTACCGGCACTTTGATATTTTTCCCCTTAATACCGGCACTTGTTCACTGCCAAGGGGAGTACTGTACTCATAAACGTTGTTCCCCTTTAGGTGCGGCTGTGCAGCTCCACTTTAATTTCAGCATATTCATTATGAGGACCCGCACACTCCTAAACTACAATTAGATCTGTGGGAAAAGCAAAAGAAAGTCTTGCATTGTCATTGTCTGTGCATTGTTTTCTAACCATGGTGCTGCCTGAAGGAGGCTATTTTCCTCCTTGCACTACTGCAACATCTGAAATTTGAAGGGTGGGATGGGTCGGCAGGTGAGGCTTCAACAATCTGAATGGACGGACTGAATAGGACTAAATGAGCTGCCCGGCAGGATCCCCTTTTGTCATCTTTCACAGTTTGAAGATGATCTGTGAATTGTATTGTATTGTAAGTATACTTGTAAAGCGCACTGTTACCTCGCTACGTGGTGTCCTGGCGCTGTATACCGCTGGGGAACCCGTCCTGGCTTTCCCTGTGAGAGGGCACCCCAAGGTTAAGCCAGGCATCCCCGGCGTTGCTGGGGCCGTTGTGGAGATTAAGCAAGCTATTGCCAAGAGTTGCAGAGTGGGACCCATGGTTAGCGTAGGCACCTAAGCGAGAATTATCGAGTCCGCGGACATTGACCCAAGACCCTGCCGAGTCGGGAATTGAACCCTGGTCCCGGGCCGACCTCTGCTTCAGGGTATGCCGCTTCTGACCAGTGAGCCACACTTCTCCATCACATCTGTGCAGAAAGTTCTCCAAGCAAGCACCACTGTTTACACTGTAAATTAAGAGGTGTTGCAGCATAGAGGATGTTTTGGCCAAAGGCAGCCTAAGAAACACGTTTTTTTGGTTTGGGTTGAAAATAAACAGGAACAGCAACAGTTGCTGGAAAGATACTAAGAAAGGACATGGGGAATTAGGGTGACCAACTGTCCGTAATTTTCATGGACTGTCAAATTAACCCTAATGTCTGTTCTCTCTGAATAAGATTTCAATGGACGACATTTGTCCGCCAATTTTGACTTTGTGCTAAAAGACCAATGCTACTCTTCAAATGCCTTGGCTGAAATGGAAGGTCTCCTGTGCTGTGATCCAGAGGGATGAGCAGACACACAAACAAGATACAGGCCTTCTTGCCAGGGTGCCGGCTGCCTGACCTGAAAAGAAATGAAGATCTGTGCAGTTAGTTAATTTGTAAATGTAAAGGCTACTTGGAAGCCAGTTGAGGTGGTGTTAATTAATGGAAACACCTTAAACTTCCTGAAGACAAAGATTTATTCTTTTTGAGAGGTATTGTAGAGGGTGTTCCAAGCTGAGTTGTGGAGTGCCTGCTTTTAATGGACAGTTGTAAACTGTTTGCACTAGGTGCAATCTCTACATTACTAAAAGGTATACTTTGAAAAATATATATATATATTTGCCCTAAATTGATGTCCACATTTTGTGGCAGTCTACTATATCCTGTGTTTAATGCAAATTAAAAATAATGACTTACACATTCACAATGCTTTCTTTGACGGGCAGGGATCTCCTAGCACTAAAAATACAAAGGTCACTATTCCCTGATAAATCAAACATAATTCTGTTCTACGGGCTTCTGGTTGCACACACATACATCTTCAGTGATCACATTAATTAACTACGGCTTAATGACATACAACAGTGCATTTCCCACTTATTTTTTAAAACTTGCAATTATTTTATGCCTTTGATTCCGCTTCCATATTCACTGGCCACATCTCAATTACACTCAGGATCACAGTATCCATACTTTTTAATGCACTTCAACCCCTGAGAAAGCCAGCGATGTTAGCATATGATGTCCCGCAGTTCCTCACCTTCACTATTTACCTTTTAGTTTTAGACTCTGTGTCAAATTAACCTGTGATCTCTGTTTACTTAACACAGTGTGCACTTCATCTGACAGCATTGTACAAAAACATGTCTTCTGGTGCTAGATGATATTGAGAAAAGAATGTAATCCAGTCATTCACCAAAATGGGGTCGCACACTGCTAATACACGAGCGGGATCGCCCCTAAGGACCATGGTAACTGTAGTACAGTTCTCTGCGATGCATCTTCTTTCGAATTCTCGCGTATCTTCAAATCTTCGCCATCCCTGTACACGTGTTTCGGGGTATTTACCCCTCATCAGCAGGGATTAGGCCATCTTCTTATCTTCTGGGGTTGCTGCGTGCTGCCAAATATTACCAGGTATAGTACCACACAAAGGCGCGCAGGTGCGGGGTCCCGAGCTCGTCAGCTCAAAGCTCCAAGGAGCATAAACATTCACCAAAATGGGGTCGCGCACTGCTAATACACCAGCGGGATCGCCCCTAAGGACCATGGTAACTGTAGTACTGTTCTCTGCGATGCATCTTCTTTCGAATTCTCGCGTATCTTCAAATCTTCGCCATCCCTGTACACGTGTTTCGGGGTATTTACCCCTCATCAGCAGGGATTTAAGCTCCCTTGAGCCGCCGGCTGACGAGCCAGGGACCCCGCACCTACACGCCTGAGTGGTACTATACCTGGCAGATATTTGGCAGCCATCGGCAACCCCAGTACACGGCCTATCCCTGCTGATGAGGGGTGATACACCGAAACACGTGTCCAGGGATGGCGAAGACAGCGAAGACAGCAGAAGATCGAAAGATGATGCATCGCGGAACACTTAACTACATTAACCAGAGTCCTTAGGGGCGATACCGCCGGTGTGTGAGTAGTGTGCCACCCCACCCCCCCCTTTATGTAATCTAGTCAGTTGTTTAATTGCATTTTGTGTTACCAGGAAACCTGGGTTAAAATTCTGGCTCCCCCACATTATTAAATTGTGTGATTCAAGTCAAATCAAGTTACTTCCTGTGTTTAGTTGACTTGATAGTGACATCTGAGAGCACATTCAGGTAGGTCAGTTCAAGATGAATCCCTTGTAAAAACCACACTTGTATATGCTTCAATAGAAGGTAATGTTCGTCTATCCATAAAAATAATATTGGTCATGAAATAGGGATACCTAAGAACTTATACGCGTTGTTCACTCATGGCTTTGTCAGGAGGTAGGGTTAATAAATGTTTTAAAGTTCATGTTTCGAAAAGTACTATTCAAAAAAATTCCATTGCAATGTTGTGATCTAATATACAAAATTGAAACACTTCCATGTGTTTAAGAAACACTTCCATGTGTTTAAGAAACATCACTAGACTCCTGACTGTGAGACAAGATTGACTGTTTAGACAGAGTGGCTCCAACGAGCTTGCCCGGGAGTTGGGACTCATGCGGAGGCTCATGGAGAACATGGACCGGGCCAATGCAGAAAGAGTGGCTGCCATAGCTGCACACCAGTGAGAGGTAGCTTGGTTCCACAATGACCTCAAAACCATCCTCATGGCATTGCTGCCACAACGCCTTGCGCTAATGCATGCTGCTGCTATCACTACATCCACATCTCCGGCCACTGAAGTGTCAGTGCCACACAGTGCGGCAGACATTCACCTCTGGCCCCGGAGGTGTCGCTGCCACTCAGTGCTAGAGAAAGGCCTGCACCACCCACACATGAGGCACATAAGACAGCAGAGGAAGAAGATGCGGATGAAACCGCCTTACTGGTATGGAGAAAACTGTAGCATTCATCTCCGCTATATGGTCGATTTCAGCTTGGTTCTGCCCTCTGCATCATCACCTTCCATTGTCCCCCGATACACTCTGCGACACTTACCTTGGACCTCGCAATGGACTGCCAAATTCTGTTTGATCATCTATGACACAGCTATCAGACTGCGGACTGAACTCTTCCTCTTCCTTTGGACTTCTCATCCCCTGAAGGACTGTGGCTGGCCCTCCATGGGCAAACCTTTGAAAGTGGGCTTTGCATGGCCCTGTACTGCTCCAGATGCATCACTCCACTGAATGTGCATTAAACATTCCGAATCACACAGATGTGTTGTGTCTATGGTCTTTCAAGTGGGTTAGTATGGATGAATGTAGGGTCCGTAAATTCCTCTTATGTTTATGTGGCTCATGTCGTTGGACTTGGGTCACAGGGTGACATATTGCCGATTGGGTTGCGCCGATGCTACAACAGCGACACACGCATTTATTCCTTCCTTGTCCAGCCCCGTACGGAACAACGCCCGGAGCCACAGGGTCATCTTTCAAACCCTTACGCTGGACTGGCATACGGCAGATCAGGCCTGGGTGCACAGGGGAGGGCATGCACCGCTGGGTGGCGGGAGGGTCTGGGGTGCAGCTGCCTGGGTGGGCAGGGGCGGGCATGCACTGCTGGGCAGCAGGAGGGGTTGGGGTGCAGCTGCATTTGTGCGCAGGGGCGAATATGCACCGCTGGGGGGCAGGAGGGGCTGGGGTGCAGCTGCCTGGATGCACAGGGGTGGACATGCGATGATGTTGTGTGCAATTCTATGTACTGTGCCATTGATGTATCTGGACTCAATTTCAGATGACAGGTCTGTCTCAGATGTGGGACCTAGTGAACGGCACTACATACCGGCGCGTGGTTGGAGACACACTGGTGGCAGCAGGTGAGCATTGTGGCCTGGGTGTGCAGTATCGGCACTCTCTCTCCCTGTCACTCTCTTCTTTTCTCTATCTCTCTCTCCCCCTCTCTGTCCGTCAGTGTCTCTCTCTCTCCCCTATCTGTCCGTCTATCTCTCCCTCCCCCTATCGGTCCGTCTATCTCTCTCCCCCTCTCTGTCCGTCTTTCTCTTGCTGACCCTCTCTGTCCTTCATTCTCTCGCTCACCCTCTCTGTCTGTCTTTCTCTCACCCCCTCTCCTTCGCTCCTTCTCTCCTTCTCTCTCTCTCTGTCCTTTGATTGCACAAGACACACCTTCTCATCATGATTTTTGTCTTGCAGGCTGTGACCTACGGATTGTACCGAGGGGAGCCGACATGTGTCTTCATTTCTGTTCTGTGTTTATTATAATAAATGTTCATTTTTTGCTTCGAAGGTGATTGTATGATGCTCATTATTGTGACAACACATGCATATCACCAGATGTGATTGTGCGACATCATGCAGGTTATTTGGTATATGATTCTGTGTGGTTGATGTGACATATCTTTGTCCGGGGGAGGGTGGGGGTGCCTGGAGTGGGGCCCTGGTGTGGGGGGTCCTGGGGTGATGGTGGTGGGTGTTGTTTAGGAGTGGGCGGAATTTGCGTAGTCGCGCTCCGCAAAGCTCCACAAAACTGTAAAAAATCTCCGCAAGCATGCAGAAATTCCATGAACATGCGAAATTGCTTGTTTGCAAAGCTTTTTTCCTGTTTGCAAACGCTGTTCGCATGCTCGGGGGAAATATCTTGCGTACACGCATTTTAAGAATGCGAAAAAGCGGAGGAGCTTGGCGGGCATCTGTGATGGCCGCGTGAGCACAGCGCTCTCCGGACCCCCGCCACTCCAGGCATGATATCCTGAACATATCCTGAATAATTACAAGGATTCTTGTAGAGGAACCTGGGCTGATCTTGATACTGTTTTTGGATTTCGAATTGGACCAGGGGCACCGAAGCTACGTCGACTCGAACTTTCGGGGCCCGCCCTGGTGGTGCGCCCGGGACTTGGTGAGGCTCTGTTGCCGTGTCTGAGTTGAACAACAGCGGCAGGGGGATTCGACTTGTGGGTCCCCCTCTTAACTTTCGGTTTCGATTTGACTCGGACAACGTTCTCCAGCGGAGGTGCCTGGCCGGTGTTGAGATCACCGGCGCGAGGTCCCAGTTGCACCTTCTGTCTGCTCTGTGTCCTTTCGGGCCGCTTCACACCTCGGTGTGCCCTCGAGGCTGACTTTTGGCTCCGGCGCCTTATTTTCCTGCGGCCATTTTCACCAGGTCGCGTGGGTCCCTCGGGGACGGATTCTCCACTATGACTGGCAGAGGGGACCAAGAGAGGCGAAAGACCAAGACGCCCCTTCACGGGGGCCAGGTCCAGTCTAATATCATGGACCGGTACACTCAATCGAAGGGGTCCCCGGGAGCCGCCTTGCCTGGCCCGAGTGCTGTGAGGCACCCCTTGGAGGCTTCGGCGGAGCCGTCCCTGCAAGACATCATGGGTGCCATCTCTGGCATGAGAGAGACCATCGGCCAACAGTATGAGGCTCTGGCCCACAAGATCGATACTGTGGCTATTGACGTGAACTTGATCAGGGCCGACCTATCTAAAACTAATGAGAAAGTGAAATCGTTGGACCTTAAGTCATCTAGCCTCACGGCCGACGTCTCTGAAATACAGACGGAGATTGGTAACCTTAGAAAGGCAAATGATTTCATGACTCAGCGCTTGGAGGATTTTGAGAACAGAGCACGGCGCTGCAACGTGCGTGTGGTTGGTGTTCCGGAAAATCCTGACCCACATTCTGTTGATCTCCTGGTTGAGGACTTGATACAAAACTACCTTTCTCCATCTGGTTTGAGCAAATTCTTTGCGGTGGAGCGTGCCCATCGCGTTCCTGGCGGCCAGGGCAAACCAGGCGCCCCGCCGAGGCCCATTGTTGCAAAACTTTTTCACTATAGGGACCGAGACGCTATCCTGCAGGCCTCGCGGGTTAAGGGCCCGGTGGCTTTCGAAAATGCCATGGTGAACTTTTATCCTGATTTCTCCCAGCTTGTGCAGAGACAGCGAATGGGCTTCCGTGGAGTGAAGAAGCGTCTTCGGGACTTGGGACTGCGCTATGCCATGCTTTTTCCTACCAGGCTGCGAGTTGAGTACATTGAACGGACCCTTTTCTTTGATCGGCCTGACTCGGTGAATGACTGGTTGGACTCTTTGCCGGACCGGCCTAATTTGACTGAGCCCACCGAGCACCCGGGTGGTGCCGAGGGTGGTGTAGAGAGCTGAACTTACTGTCTGCGCCCCTGTCTCCGTGTAATGTGTTTCTTCCTGGGTTCTGTACTTGAGTGCTTTTATTTCCTATGTTTTCTCTTCTTCTTTATCTCTGTCGGGGTGGCGGGTGGGACTAGGGCCTCTTCCTCCTCCGGGGTCTTTTTGTAGAACGGGGGTTTTTGGGCGACAGGCACACTGCATGTTGGGGTGGCTTTCTTGCTTATTGCAGGGGTGCAGGGTGGGGGGTGTTTTCTTGGATGTTGGGGGGTGGATTGGTGGGGTGTTTGAGGTTCGTGTTTTGTTTTTTCAAGGCGATTCTATCTTGTTAATGGAATTTTCAGTGTCATGCTCATTTGGGGATGGTTCCTGCATCACTTTGTGGGATGGGGGGTAGCGGGTTGAAGTTTGTTTCATGGAATGTCAATGGTCTAGGGGATCGTATAAAGCGGGGGTGGTGTTGCGATGCTTGCGACGCTTGTCTCCCGATGTTGTCTTTCTGCAGGAGACTCATCTAGTGGGTAATACTTGTCATGCAATGAATAGGTGGGGCTATCGTCTTGTTGCTCATTCAGGATTTACTACGGGTTCCAGGAGGGTGGGCATCCTTATCCGGACTTCCCTTCCCCTTGCTATAGATGATGTAATCCTCGATGATCTTGGGCGTTACGCCGTCCTCGTGGGGCGATATGAGGGCCGAACCCTTTCTCTGTTTACCGTCTATGTGCCCCCCGGCCTGCAGTCCTCTACTTTTTCCGATTTGGGCCGAGTACTGTTGGGACTCCCTGATGGTGCTCTTTTCATGGCTGGTGATTTTAACGCTGTTCTCTCCGGCCTGAATGATCGTCACCCCCCTAGGGATACTCCTTAGGCCCAATCGTGGCTGGGTGGCTTTTTGGATACTTTTGGTTTGGTGGACTGTTGGAGACTTATGCACCCCACTCAGCTTCAATACACCTTTCATTCTGGAGCCCATGGGAGTTTGTCTAGACTGGACTATTTCCTCATGCCAGCTGCACAGACGTCGGCTGTCCGGGAGATTAGACATCTTCCCCGGGGCATCTCGGACCATTCTCCGCTCTGGCTTTGTTTTGATGTGGGGGTGGAGGCGGCGGGCCGGGTGGCCCCTATCAACCCTTGGTACCTGCCCTCCCCTGTGACCCGTGATCTGTTGATTAAGTCCCTGGACAACTACTTCCTAGATAACGTGGGGTCTGTCTCCTCTGCGGTGTCCCTTTGGGAGGCTTTTAAGACAGTGATTCGTGGGCAGGCCCTGTCTCTCATTGCTGAGACCAAACAGGCGAGGAATCGGGAGGTGGTGGGTCTTGAAATGGAAATACTTGAGCTGGAAGCTGACTTGGAATCGAGTGTTACCCATGACAAACTCCATGCCCTGGGTCTGAAACAATTTGCCTATAAGTCTCTGGTCACGGATGCGGCTAAAATGATGTTTCGAGAGCAACAGGGTCGTCTGTATGATGTTGGGGACAAAGCGGGTAAATTGCTTGCCTGGTTGGATAAGAAGGAGAGGGCGAACCGAGTCGTGCCTCTGATTCAGACTTTGAATGGTGTGAATGTGACTGATCCAGTTGAAATAGTTGATTGCTTTGCTGATTATTTTCGTGCGGTTTACTCCCCAGTGTCGAAACGGGATACGGACGACTCTCGCCTCTTGTTGCGCGACATAGCTTTGCCCTGCCTCTCTGACTTGGAGCGGGTCTCTATGGAGGCCCCGCTCTCTACGGACGAAATAGCGACTGCGATTCGATCTCTTCGTTCGGGCAAGGCTTTGGGCCCGAACGGTTTGCCAATCGAATTATACAAGCTGTGTCGTGATAAGATTGCGCCCTATCTTCGAACGATGTTTTCGGAGTCCCGTGAGCGGGGTGCTCTTCCTTATGACCAACGCCTAGCTACGATTGTTGTAATTCCTAAGGACGGTAAGCCCCGGGACCTTTGTTCGTCGTATAGACCCATCTCCCTGTTAAATGTTGAGCCTAAGGTTCTTGCCAAGGTCTTGGCTACTCGCCTCCTAACGGTCATTAGCGACTTGGTTCATCCGGATCAATCCGGTTTTATCCCGCACCGTAATACGGCTCTGAATCTGCGTCGCCTCCACGGAGCCATCGCGAGGGCGGGGCTTCTGACGGAACCGGCCATTTTGGCTTCGTTGGACGCCTCGATGGCCTTTGATACGATAGAGTGGCCCTACCTTTGGGCGGCTCTTGAGAAGTTTGGTTTTGGCCCGGGGTTTATTGGATGGGTGAAGCTGCTGTACACCGACCCCCTGGCGCAGGTTGTGGTTAACGGCCGAGTTTCGGTTCCCTTTTCCCTTGGTAGGGGTACCAGACAGGGCTGCCCCTTGTCTCCACTTCTGTTTGCTCTCGCATTGGAACCGCTGGCTGCGTGGCTTCGATGGGAGCCTTCTATCAAGGGTATATGTTGGTCCCCGGATCTTGAGTACCGTGTTTCGCTTTACGCGGACGACATTCTTCTTTACCTTACTTCCCCGCGTAAATCTTTAAATGTTTTATTTGATGTTCTCACCTCGTTTGGCAAGAATTCTGGTTTGGTTATTAACTGGGCTAAATCCTGTGTCTATGTTCTTTCGGGTGATTTGCCCCCATTGCCGAACAGAGTTCCTATCCAGATTGTTCAGTCCGGGTTCAAATATCTGGGGATTTTTATTACGCTGGATTCGTCGCTCCGGTTTGAACGTAATCTCCTTCCTCCCCTTCTTAGACTGAGGCTGGACGTGGCCCGTTGGCGTAGATTACCGTTGGCGCCGCTGGGCAGGGCCGCCCTTTTCAAAATGATGTCCCTACCGCGATTCCTTTATGCACTCCAAAATTCTTATGATCCTATCCCTGCTACCTATTTCCGAGAGGTTGAAAGTCTGCAAAGGCAGCTGATTTGGGACGGGCGTCCACGTATCGCCCTTGCGAAGCTCACCATCCCTTGGTATGACGGGAGCATAGCACTTCCTGATATCAGGAGATATTATTGGGCTACCCAACTGTCTGCCATTAACCATTCAATGTATTCCCCGGGTCGGGACCCGGCCTTTGAAATGGATAGACTCCAGTTGCCGGGTGGGGACTTTAATAGAGCGCTTTATTCTAGGTCAGCTGGGCGCCATCTTACGGACCCTACCAGGATCGCGGTTAGTGTATGGCGCGCTGCGAATGTAAGCCTGGGGTGGGATGAACGAGTGACGCTTGCTACTCCGCTCTTTGCATCTGAGCGTCTGGGATGTCTCTGGACGACGAAGGGGTTTGACCGCTGGGATACGATTGGTATTTGTAGAGTGGGTGATGTATGTGTGAATGGAGCGGTGAAGTCCTTCGAGACCCTTCGGAATGAATATGAACTGAGTGATAGGGAATTTTTTAGATATTTGCAGGTCCGTCATGCTCTCGCTTCTGTTCTGACTTCTGGTGCCGCTCTTCCCGAATCCTCCCCCCTCGAGGATCGTATCCTGGACGGCCATCTCCCCGATAGCACTATCTCCTTGATTTATAAGAAGCTGATTCACAATCACGTCGACTTGCTTGTTTGACTCAGGGAGGCTTGGGTCGGCGACGGACTGGAATTGGATGACGAAGATTGGCAGTCGGCGCTGTCTTCTCCAAAAGAGGTCGCCATTCCTGCCCGCCTCCGTCTAGTTCAGCTTAAGATCCTCCACCGGGTGTACGTCACTGGTCCTCGTTTGGTTGTGATGGGTTTTTCCCCGGATGGCCTGTGCAAGCGTGGGTGTGGGATGAGTGCTACGTTTCTTCATATTATCTGGGAGTGTCCGAGGGTGGCTGCCTACTGGACGGAGGTGCTTGCGGTGATGACTGATGTGACTGGAATTGCTCTGGCGCCAGAGGCCCGGAGATGCCTGTTGAATGTGTGGGAACCCACCGATTACTCGGTGGCCCAGACCAGATGGGCGACCCTGGGATATATGATTGCGAAGCGAGACATAGCCCAACTTTGGGGCTCACTCAGGCCCCCCAGTGTCTCTGTGTGGGAAGACAACATGGACTGGTCTATGTTCCGCGAGAAGACTGTCTACACAGCCAGGGGCAGGCCTAGGGCATGGACGAAGATCTGGAGTCAGTGGAACGCCTATCGCGGTGATATTTGCGCTCCTCCCTTGGTTGAAACCCCTGATGTTATCCTGTCTCCCTAGGCCGACGTTCCTGAACTTTCGTATACTGTCCCTTGATTTGATTGACCTCCCCGCTGTCCCCCCCTGCCTTACCTTATCCTGTTTATTGTGATTTTGGATTCCTGATTAGTGGGGTTCCCCTCCCCCTCCTGGGCTGACTCCGTTTATTATGCATTCGCCTTTTAGATGTTTGTTTGTTTTTGTGTGTATAAAATGGAAAATTGTCTTCTCCTGTTCTATAGTGTGGGCGACATCCTGTATCCGGTTTGTGCCCGCCCGCCGGAAAGGCTCTCATTGTTTTTATTACATTGTGCTTTGCTTTTAGCGGCCAGCCCGTGCGGTTGTAGGCCCATCTCTGTAAATTTGATTTTGTTGCTCAATAAAAGTTTTTAACCAAAAAAAAAAAAAAAGAATGCGAAAAAGCAAAAAATCTGTGAATCCGCAGAACGCAGAATTTGGGGCAATTCCGCTTTCTCCGTGGAATGCGAAATTGCCCAAATTCTGCAAATTCCACGAGCGCAACGGAATTTACCGCCAAGGTCTAGTGTTGTTGCCCTCTTGGGGCTCCGGGACGCATGTTCTGTGGCTCCATGGCATCTGTTGTTCTTCAGGTGTGGCTCTGGGCTGGGCTCTCTTTTGTGGTGTGGGTTGTAGTCTGACTTTGCACTAGGTCGCAGCAGGTGTTAGTTTCCTGGTGCTAACGCGCCTCATCACATGTTTTGTGCTCTTATCGCAGATCAGGCTGGTCGTTGAGAATGTTGTGGTGTGGTGTTGTCACAGCTTTTTGCTCGGGAACGCCTACTCTGCATCTCAATAGCGATAGTTGCCGTGGTCATCCTTGGCCATGTTTTTTGTGGCTGCTATTACTGAAAACTGATGATATGGGCTGTTTGCACCAGCATGTGAATGGGGTGGTAAATGTATCGTACATTTGACTGTGTTAAGGTGCCGTTAACTCGGCGATAGCTCCTCGAGAATATAGCCCTTTAATTTTTTTTCTGGTGGTTGGGCTCCCATTCTCTAGATAAATATAGAATCCCTGACTCTAATGCAGAAGTCAGGCCTTCTCTGTGCCGTGAGATTACAGACAAGTTGTGGGTACCTCCCATCCTGACATTTGGTGTGAGGCTGTCACTTACACCATCTGCTCTGCTTCAATAATGTTTTTCAGTTTGGCGTCTATTGGAGGGCCAGGTTAGCCAGATGGGTTTGTTTAACTTGCCTAAACTAGCTGAAGGTAAAAAAAGTCACTTACCTTGATGTTTCCCAAACTGTTTGACATGCGTATTGAAATGTTTAGAAACATAATCCTAATGTTGCTCTTTCTTTCTGTCCAAGAAAGCCTGGGTATATTTGGGTAAGAGTGGTGCCCTTAACACCGTGCTCAAGGGTATAAATTTAATGGTGAACAAGGACACAATGCTCCATCTGAATGTAGAATACCTAGATGCAATCTTAAGCACAGCACAGTGAATAATACAAATTGCACTGTAAGAAATAGTAAATAAATGCGTTGATAAACCAGTGGGGCATGATGGCTCCTCCTTTCATCCTGAATTTTGACCCTTTGTCCTGAATGCTTTACAGTCCTATCCTGAATTTGCCTCCATGTGAGGTGGTCACCCTACAAGGAATGCAACAGGTCCATTGTTCTTCCTTTGAGAACTATGTGATATTTATGGACAGATGCTCACAAAGTTTTGGGAGAAAAGAGATAATGTCAGACTAAAGCAAGCAGTCAACCTTTCCTCTCCAAGATAACACAATATGTATTTTAAGCAGGAACACGCAGTTTCTGGACGATGGCCATGTTTCATGGACCACCCCTATCATCACTCCTGCTGCATGGGACTTGTGCTTTCTAGAATACTGTTCGCAATGTGGGAGTTTTCTACACATACAGTAATTTTGAGACTACTAACAAGGGCAATGAAAGTGCAAAATGGATGCCTGACAAATGATTGAATTTTCTTTCTTAGCCCGCCCTTAGCCCACCAATAACCCTAACCTTAGCCTTGCCCCTAGACCCACCCTTAGCCCCACTCTTAACCCCACCCACTAGCCCCACCCCTAGTTCGATTTAATGAGTACCTACACTTTTTTCCCATTAAAAGCACTGGATATATCATCATACTAAGTAGAGACGTTATATAGCCCTGTCAACCATCTCTGTTCATTTCAGTGCTTGTTTGATCTTCTTGTGGTCCATTACTAATGCACAGTTGTGATTTTTGGAATGTGAATGCACTAGCATTCTTTTAATTGTCCAGGGGGCTGGGATTGGCGTATGTTGATGCTCCAAAGTAAATATCACCTTGTAACTGGATGTATTTTTGGCCCTGCGCTGTCAGACACACAGACTTAATTATTGCCCCCCAGGGATTGTCACCCTCGGCAGTGAGCCAAGCAAGAACTCGGAACTGAGCAGAGTCGTGCTACCCAGGCTCAGCGCAGACGTTGATCAGAGTACAAGTAGCCCGGAAGTTAAAATTGTTTTAAATACCTCTGAGTGCTGTTTGTGTGTATGTGTGTGTGTGCGTGTGTGTTTGTGTGTGTGTGTGTGTGCATGTGTGTGGGCGTGGCAAATGTGTGAGTGTGTGATTTGTATACTTGTGAGAGTGCATGAGGCCTTTAAGGTGGATCTGTGTCTGATGATGATGGTGTGATGTGCCTACGCTTGATATAATATGGGCCTCCTAAAATGGTTGTAATTTGTGGCTTATTGAGGGCATCCATGATATAATGATGCCCGCCCATCTTATAAAGCTGGCTACGGCGCAAACATTCTTAGCATGTCTATCCAACTCCAAACATGACGAAGGCCATGGCATAACGTTGCCAGTTCTTGGCATATGGTCAGCAGCCATAGCCTGATGGTGCGCAATCTTGATTTAAATTGGACCATACCGTAGAGGGGGTCAATCTTGGTAGTTTTTAAGCATTTATGACATGAGATGCTGATACACTCAGAGCAGGGCAGAATCAATCCCAGCGTATCAGTAGTGCACTTGCTGAAAGTGGCTCACTGATATTTGACCGCCGAACATATATTAACTTCAATGAAAAAAATTATATTTCAGGACAAAAACTGTGGGGCATATTATCAAGGGGGTTTATCTCCGCTTTCTTGGCTTTAAAAGCCAAGAAAGCGGAGATAAAATGATCTCCCTATTACCTAGCTGTCGCTAACACCAGTTAGCGACAGCTAGTAGGAGATAGCGACCATCTTGGGCCCCGCTTTGCATGTCAGTGATATTTATCACTAATGACATGCAAAGTGGGCGTGCCAAGATGTTAGGGACTGGAATCAGTCGCTAACATCGCTATCTCCTATTACCAACTTTAGAGATATTCGCGCTAAGCGCGAATATCTCCAAAAGCTAACACCTGCCCCTGAGCAGTTCTTAGCCATGTTATCCAATGGTAGGTGGATAACATGGCTAAGAGCATTAGCTCGGTAATGCATGAATATCGCTGACTTTTCAGCGATATTCATGCATTTCGGCCGATTTTTATCGCTTAGGAGATAAACCTTGATAATAGCAAGGTTCCTAAGCGATAAAAATCGCCGCAGCTCGGCGATAAAAATATTGCCGCTAAGCCAACATAGCGATAATTATCGCTAGTTGTTGGTAATATGCCCCTGAGTTTCTTTTAATGAAACTGAAAAGCTTCTGTTTTGAGGAATTTGGTATATTTTTCCAAAGCAAAAAACCTTATTGTGCATTTGAATTTGACAGTATGACAAGGTCAACATCCTGGCACATTTCCTTCAACATTAGTACGAATTACATATATTAATGTTATAATAAACACCTGTTCAGATGCATCACAAGTTGGCGGAATGAAAATGCCCACGCTTCTACATGTCAGCAATGTCGTCCTTTTGGCAGGGTCATAAAATGCCCTGAAGCCAAAATTAACAGCTGTGAAAATATACTGTGCATTACACATGATTCCACATGAATCCGAAAAATAAAAGATAGTGACCTTATGCAATAACAGTATTGAAAAATCTATTTCTTTCGAGTATTTGATATTTACCCTGAGTAATACAACCTCTTGGAAAAAGCGCATGAGTGGAAGCCATAATGAAAGCTATGCCAATGTAGCCCTTTGTGCGCGTGACAATAAAGAGGCTCCTTCTGTCATGGTCTGAATCGATTGTTCAGACCCGGATTTGAGGAATAATGTAATACTGAGAAGAGATCTGGAGTGTCGGAGAACGCACATGAAACTGCTGATTTAGAAGGCAGATTTTGAAAGAAAGAATGGGGCTTCAACCTTTCTGCTATGATGGGTCAGCTAGCCAATCGGAAATATGAGTCCTTTCAGTACAGAGTTACAAATGCACCTCTTTACCATGCTGAAAAGAGGAAGTATAGGTCCAGCAACCTGCTGACTGAC
This sequence comes from Lissotriton helveticus, assembly GCF_964261635.1. Lineage (NCBI taxonomy): Eukaryota > Metazoa > Chordata > Amphibia > Caudata > Salamandridae > Lissotriton > Lissotriton helveticus. The sequence continues at coordinate 1,791,002,619 of NC_136061.1, forward strand.
AAGGAATGAAAAAAATGTATTTCACAAACAGAGTGAAAACCTGTATTTAAACACAGGGTTGTGAAGCACCTCAAGCACTGTAAAGACATGGTCATGTTTGTCAGCTCACAGCCGCCATCAACAACCGCAATGATTAGCCTACGTCAAAACCAAGTGGTAATCCCCCAGAGTGATGTTCCTGATGCTGAAGCTTTTATACCAGTGAATTTGCAGTTGGACTACAGAGATGGGGGAGGGGGTGCAGTCGACTGCAACGAAAGGAAAACTTCAAGGGCATGGCATCAGAGACAGCCAGCCCGTTTGTTTGGTGCAACTTGAGGCATCCGTTTTTTTTTTATTTCTAAACATCAATACAGGTGACAGCAGTATTGACTCTTGGTTGCACCTTCCAAGATTAACTTTATGCAAACTGTTATCTTTAACACATGTATTTGTCTAATAGCAATACAACGATGTCCATCATTGCAAGACACTCTTACAAAAAGTATCTTACTCCCCTCTGCTCAGTTTTAAAATTGATGTTCTTCTCATAACCTCAAGTGGAAAAATGTATTGTTAATTAATGTGGAACCTCACACACCCTATTGGTGTCATGCTTTATCATCGGGTTGCATCCTGATCCTTATAAACAAGGATGGGCTCGGCAACTTTCCAGGGAGCACTTTGGATACTGATCTCATTCTAACGGGGAGAATACCTATTAAGAATACATTGTGGTGACCCCAGTTTCCCTTTATTAGTACCACTGGTATAGCAAAAATTGCTTCAAAATCAGGTTACATTTCTGTACTGTTTTTATCTCTGTATATATAGATGTTGCTCTTGTCCTATGGCTCCAATATGATCCTACAGCAGGACACAATTGCATGCCTCTCTACCAGATGCTCAGGCAAGACAGTCAGCCTCTGTATGTTTCTTTATGTTCTATGTTTGTAACAATTAACAATTGACAGACTTGTCAAAAAAGACTATTAACTTTGACAATAGCACTGAGCAAACAGGGTCTTAGAATCAGTCTTGATGAAAGACCGGGACCTCATGAGGGCTGTGACAAAGAGCTGAAACATTTTGGCTTAACTGTAGGGTATAGGGTTAGTAACCCCCCTCCACCCAAAATTGACTCGATTTTTAAGCAATTTGAACCATACCAGTGGCACCCACAATAAAGGAATACTTATATCACCACAAGGTATTGTTTTTAATATGTATTTCCTCCATTAGGATTAGATCATTATCCAAAGTGATCCCAGGTGAATTCCAGTCCAGTCCACGTTTTGCTGTTGCACCGATGGTTGAAGGCTGCTAGAAGCTGTGTAGCAGCGAAGGCGGCGATGAACTTCGTCTCTCGGGTTGCCACTGCCGTGTGTCCTGTGTCGCGCTGCCGCTGCCATGTGCGGGGGAGCGGAGTGTGAGCGGGTCTGCTCCACAGCAGGGAAGAGCGGGGAGAGTGGGGGGGAGAGCTTGCCCACGGCGGGCGTCGGAGATGCTATTCTTTTCTGCGACCCTCTCTCCGCGACCTTTGCAAACAGCAGTCCCTGCTAACAGCGGCTGGAGGAACTGTCTTAGTACAAGTACAAGCCGCTCAAGATATCCCCAACTCTAGGCGCAAGGAGCTAGGCGCAAGGAGCTTGGCACCTCATCTACACAGGAGCACATAGGTGCATCCCCACAGCCACAAAATACAACCATCCAGCCAGGAGCCATGCAAGGCAGTGCAGGCAGTACCGCCAGAGCTGCTCAATCATGGTAGCCGCCCCGCAGAGCCTCTACAGCCTTTCACAGCCCTCTATTAGAAGCGGTAGCGGCTGCAGCAGCGGTGAAAATCCCATCAGCACAGCAAAGACCCCGATGAGTGCTCAGCTGTGCTCAGTCGTGCCTAGCCTTGGTGTTGGTGTTGGTGTTGGTGCTGGCCCAGCAAAGATTTTTGAGTTCTTCAACGCGCTCACTGCACTTCAACTTAACTAAGTCAAACCAAGTCAACCAAGTCACAACTTACATGAACCCTCTAAGGAGCATCTACTCGACTACTCAATATTCGCCGGTCAGTCTCAAATTTCAACACAAAGAGTACGCCCACAGTGTCTGCTCCTCATGCGGCATAACTGAGCCACGATCCCCCCGGCGCACGGATCGTCTTAACAGCGAGTAGCCCTGTCAGTGGGGGGGGGGTGCTAGGATCATCCTTAACCCTCACCCGAACACCTCACAGCGATGAGATCCGGGGGAACCAGGAAAGTTCCATCCAATCCATTAAAAAAGGATATAAAAAAAAGGCCACGAGCGAAACAGCAGTAGATCTGGCAAAATCCTCTGACTCACAGTTGCATCTGGGTACTGACCCAGAAACAGTTACAGACCCAGCCACTGACATCTTATACAAGTCCCAACTCCCCCAGTCCGCACTTCAAGTCCAGCCTCCCCTCGTCCATCAAACATTAAGTGGAGCGGGTGGAGTTGCTGTGCATAAGGAAATTCAAATCTGCAAAGATACTCACCTGAGACCTTCAGATTCTCCAGTTTTGTCATCAAAAAAATTTCTCTGAGGGACTACTTTAGAAGCTCTGTATCTTCCTCCAAGTTAAGATCAAGCTCACTCGATACATCTCGGCTTCCTGCCGCAACGGATTCTCCTGTACTCTTAGTCCCAGCCCAGCATCAAAGACTGGTTCAGCCCATGCTACACGTGTACACTAGTGACGAAGGGCTCAGTTCATCGCCCCCAGGTTTACCAAGACGCAGCAACCATAACAAAAAAGAATCACTAGTGACCACTCCATCTCCTCAAGCTCACGTCCAGTCTCTTGACCGGTCCCTCTTTGACCTCCAAGTAAATAATATCCAGGTATCATCTCCTGTCTCCCCCCCCCCCCTTCATCCTGAACCAGTCGGTCCTTTTAGACCATCACTCCGTTTGGATCCCCAGCCAGTTTTCCCCTCCAGCAATCAAGCCTCAAGCGTCCATCGATCAGCCAACAGCTACAACTAAAGTTCTCACCCCACAAGGAGTAAATAAGGCAAACAAGCGATTAAGTAATCCCACAACGTCCTCACCAACTGCTAAAAGCTGTCGACAAGAGATCAATACAGGATGGGGCAACAACACCATGCCCAACACCCACCTGGATTTATCCTTCTTCACTAAAGAACCCAATAGATCACCTGTTAGCCCTTCACCCCTAGACTTAACCGTGCTCTGGTCTCAACTCCTCCAAACCCTCCACTCCACAGTGTCAGCACTAAATTATCATTTGGAAAAAGAGAGCTGTAGCAAACAAACTATTCATCAACTGCCATTTCCTATGGGGCAACAATCAATCTTAATAAATTTCAACTTAATCATATGGCAAAAAAGCGATGATAAATTACAAAATAATGTCAACATTTTTTGTATAGAATTTTTTTCATTTTTATTTTATTTTTATCATATTTTTACTCATTTGATATATAGTTAATTCAGATTATTCATATCATTTTCAATAAATATATTCGATAACATTCATAAAAAAAGACAGACAAGAAAAACACATCAAATGACTGGTTGGTATAAGGGACTAGTGAGGTTGGCAATGCGGTGGGTTGGAACACTACGCGCGTTTCGGCCACTGCCTTCATCAGGTAGACCGTCATTTGCAACAAAACACTTTTAACAACATTTTGGTAGTGAAAAGTTATTCTTTAAAAATTCACGATGAGGTGTAACATATGTGGGGCACAGAAGGTGTCTACAATAATCATCACAGATTCACTTGTTCTTGGAATCATGCAACTCTAATGTTAGCCAGTGAATTACGTAGTTTCGTTATATTCGTTGAGGTACTCAATTCTCGCTTTCAATGCAGTAAGGGGAATCCAGAAACTATATCAATGTATCTTTTTTGCGGCGTTCAAAGTGTAGGCAAGTCTGCGTCTATATCCTACTAGCTGGCGGTGACTTAACGATTATCTCATTATTTATCTTCTTGAAGACTTAGGAACCAATTTCCCAGCGATCCCCTCACATCTCGCCTCGCAATCATTACTGCGTGGCCTCAGACCATCGAAATTGGGCGAATACGCAGTTCTTCAAATTAGCAGAGTAGGCTACCTGCTAATAAATGGTCGCTCACTAACAGATACCCTCCCGGCCTGGACAAGAACCAAAGGGCGAACTCATTCATTTCTGGACTTCACACTGGCAAACAGTGAAATGTCCTCCCTAATTGAGTCCCATTACATCGCAGCACTGGGGGAAAGTGATCATTGACCCCAAATAATAACATTATCCTTCGATGCTCCTTACCATCACGCACTCGCTCACACCATATCAGACAGTCACACGGAGAATCTAAGAAAAATGAAATGGTTGTCAAGCGCCGCCCCTACAGTCATGGAGAAATGCTGTCATCTTCTATGTTCAAAAGGTGAAACTGACATGCCTATTATCATCGGATGGGAAGCGCTCGTGAACAGTTTATTAAACGAATTTTCGACCAAACCCTATTCCCGGCCAGATCCTCCCCAATTCCGGATTTCCCATGCAACAAAAATGTTAAAACAACAAAGAAACGTCGCTTTGCGTTGGACTAGAAAAAGCCAGGGAAACGTAACCTTATTTAGTCATTACAAGCAAGCACAAAAAGCATTTAAGGCATCTGCACATAGAGACAAACAATTAGCGTCAGACAAGGATACACCACCGCAAACATAAGTGCGGACGACTGGACCATGTTTCTATCTAATCATTTAAGAGAAAACTCAAGTGGGCAAGGGCCCCCTAGTCCCCACTTGACATTCAAATCCCGGCTACTACCCACCGAAGATCAATACACAGGAAACGCTGGGTCACCTACCAAGGCAGAAGGTGCTCTGGTCATACCATCATCTGAGGAGCTACTAAACGACCTCACCCCAGGAACCCTGACGACACATGGAATCCTAATAAATAACATCGCCCAGATTATTTGGAAAGGCAGGTCGGATGGAATCAGACGAAACGTTGTGGTCAGGCCTCCTTGCACCACTTTTCTTACACTGTAGGCTTAACAATCACATCTCAGATTCTTGGAAAGGTGCCATCATTAATCCCATTTATAAAAGTGGTAAAAGAGACGAGCCAAAAAATTATAGAATGATAGATCTCCTTGACATCGAATCCAAATACTATGCCAGCATTCTACTAGAAGAGCTGACTTCATGGGTTGAATCAACACAGCGCCTTCCCTTTAACCAGACCGACTTTCTAGCCAAGTCAGGCACAACTAGCAACCTACTCGCAATAACCGTATTGACGGAGAAGGCCGACGTCCGTCGCATGCAACTATACTGCTGCTTCGTTGACTTCAAGTCGGCCTTCGACTGATTGCCAAGCGGTCATCTGGGCAAAAATTGGCCCGCTGGGGTATACCTCCAGCCCTCTTACAAGCCATCATCCAACTCCACACACAGACCTGGATAAGGATAAAGTTAGGCGACGGGTCCCAAGTTTAAAAAAAGATTCAAACAGGAAGCGGCGTCATACAAGGGTGCGTCTTGGCGCCCCTTCTCTTTATCCTGTTTATTTCCGACCTATCCTCCATACTTGACAAGGTCAACTCGCATCCGCCTCAACTGGAGGGGACCCGCATCAGTAACTTGTTATAAGCTGACGACCTCGTGTTTTTGAGCCACACAAAGGTTGGTTTACAGAGGCTCATTGACAAACTTCTATCTTATACATCTGAAAACGCCCTGGAATTGAACCTGTCAGAAACAAAAATAATTCATTTTAGCAAACAGAAACAGCAGAAAAGAAGGTGCTTTTTTTAACAACAAAATCATCAATAAAGTGCCACACTACAAATATTTAGGAATTTTTCTCGATTCAAGAGCTTCCTTTATTAAACAAAAAGATGCCATCAAGGCTAAGGCACTGTCTCTGGAGGTCGCGTTGGGAAAACTTTCAAAACATCTACTAGGACCAAGCCTAAACCCCTTGCTCAAGGTGATGAAAGCCAAGATCACAAGTTCTCTATCATACGGCCATGAGATTATGATGGGCGATAAACATCATACTTAATAAATCAATCATCAGAATCTTCTATCGAGCATGGTGTCTGCCGAGGTCTTCATCTCCGGCACAAGTCAGATTAGAGCTTGGTCTGCTAGACCACAGCGGTGTTGAGGCTGGTGCTTTCATTAAGTTTTGCAATAGACTGCGTAATTCCCCGGAAAACAGTCTTTAGATCAAACTCTGGAATGAAATATCGACCAGTACATCAAGCCAAAAACATCGGCTCCACTTGGATCAATCCATACAACTCCTTGGAATGTGAGAATACTGGGGGACAAACCCCTCACAACAGGCACTGAAGAGCGTAATCAAGCGAAGCGTTCGGCTCTGGTCCTTCCATTCCGACAGAGCAAAATTATCCAGAAGGAAGCACGCTTGGGCCGTTGTCTCAGACTACAAACCGGAAGTTTAGTCAGCCTACCTATCAAGTACCTATTCAATCTTTTGGAAAGTCAAATTTATGGCCCTAAGGCTAGGCAAATGGTCTTTTATAAAGCATTTACCGCAACGGCAGCGCCCTATTCAGAAAATCAAATGCAGAGAATGCGGCTACCACTCCGAAAGCCTGCAGCACATATCCTGTGCATGCCCAGCTCTGCTACAAGACAGAAGGACCTTACTGAGAGCAAAGTGGATTAAATTAGGCGTTCGTACATGTCGTCAGGCAATAATGGCAGCTATGAATCAAGAAAATATAATCCTGAACATCCGGTTTACCACATTTGTTGCCAGAGCTGCAAAAACGTTGGGAAAAGAAAAGGCAGCATTTCTTCGGCCCAGATGGTAAACAGCCATAACAATGCGGGCATTACCCCGCACTGCTATTACAATGCTGCTTTTACAACGCAAGTCGTTACAACGACTTGCGCTGGAGGGCGCTGATGGATAGGGAATAGTTACATTTTCTATTCCAACACCTTCCCTACTGTAACGTGGTCTGGAGTTGGAATAGAAAATTAAACTATTCCACTATCCAGCGCTTACAGTGCAAGCCGTTGTAACGACTTGCGTTGTAAAAACAGCGTTGTAATGGCACGTGGGGTAAAAGCCAGCGTTGTAATGCCATACAACCGCCCAGACATCACCCTGTAATAAAAACTTAAGCGGCCACGGGCCCCCCTCCGCAAGGCCTACATGGACACCGCGTTCAGCTCCCCAAAACCAGCTGTCATATTGACTCATTTCCCCTATTTAAACTTTCTTAAAACCACCCTGTGACTGCCACGTTATTTAATGAGCTGATCTGTAAAAGATAAACGCACATTCAGACAATTTTTAAATTTTCTTCAATTTTACTGCTAGACCTTTTGCACTGCTGTTGAATTAATCAAAGTTCCTTTTCCGCTCCTTTTCATATTCATATATGTACACGTGAGTCATACGGTTTTAACATTTTGTAATGATTATAAGTAATCAAACAATAAACTTACAATTTGAATTTGAATTTGCTCCCAGGAATATGGATGAGACCATCCTGGTTTATAGGGACCAGGGTGCGCCCCGATGAAGAAGGCTGGCACCATTAGGGTGTGTGAGCGTCCACAATAATAAATAATGAATATTTTCACTGGAGCAACAGGATAAGGCCATCAATTTCAAGATTTAGTGAGTAGGATACCTTTTGTAAGAGAGATTCGTAAAGGGAGGCAGTGAATCTTTTCTCACACCCCTCCCACATGTCAGTGTGGTCTTCTTGTTGGACATCTTTACAAAATGACACACATTAGGAAATCAGCCATACTTCAATTGCAGATACAGTCAATATAAGCTAAGGCAACTCGACAAAGGACATCCATGTTCCAAAATGGAGCAAGCGTTGGCAAAGACCAATAGCTCTATATTTAATGTGTTAATTTGTGGCAAGTAAGGCATGCCTAAATACATGCAGGTTATTTGTGCTGTGCCTTTGCTATTTGTTGAACCTCATAGGTCCATGCGATTTTTTTGAATCCACATTCTCGGGGAATGCAAAAATCCACAGACACTGGAAGCACACACAAACAAATTGCTGTGAGAAATAGTGCACAGTTGTGCATGTATGTGTTTGCTTGTCTTCACAAATTAAAGCCAAATCAATTGGCTTAGCCAGTGTTTTTTGAAAATATGCGCTAGGGCTACTTATCAGTTTTTTTGTATTTTTTTCATTTTTACCAGGAATCTTTTCAACAAGTCATTGGCCAGGCCCTGTATTTAAACCTTGAAGTCAGCCCCGACCTAAAAACATGCTCTTCAACGGGAAACATCCTAAACAACGAAGATCAAAAAACGACTTACATGAACAACGAAGTCTGAACAACGAAGAATCACATACCACGAAGTCCAGAACCACGACTTTGTGGAACAACGACTTAAAACATTTAAAATGTTCACAATGAATTTACCTTTTAAAGCCAGTAGATGGCACTGTTGGTTGGCATTTCACTGTGGTAAAGCCTTTCTCTTCTCGACGCGAGTAAAAACTCTATGGCTGACACATTTGAAATGGCATCAAGGAAAAGCAAGCATGGAATTCTCTAACATTAAAAGGTAGGTCATTTGTTTGAATAAATGATTTTGAAAATACTTATAATTAATTATAAGAGTATTATTTATAAAAAGAGATGTTTAACATTTGTATTTAATTTGAAGTAAAACACTTTAACCTTTTCAGTGCGACCGCGTTTCCCCCTCCAGTGCTGGGCCCTAATAGAAACGGGCGTGGTCATGACGGAACGGTTCCGTCATGAGCACAGCTCAACCGTAGCTCAAGACGGAACCGTTCCGTCATGAGCATGGAAGGGGTTAACATATAAACACGCTAATAAGGGATTATTGGGGGGTGTGGGGGGGTGACTAATTAAAGGAATTTTGTTGTACAGGAAGTCGTTGAAAAATAAGTTGTTGTAAAGAAAAGATCGTTGTTTAAACTTTAGTGGTTTAGGAGGTCGTGGTTCAGGCAGTCGTGGTTCAGGAAGTAGTTATTTAATCATACAACTCTCTTCAACCGTACCCTACAGCCTGGTCATTGGCCGAAAGACAGTCCACTGTTGAAATGCCAGAGTTTTAACGCTGCTGATATCGGAAATGCTGTGAAAACAAAAGCTGCACTTTCTACTTTTCAACTTTAGAGTGTGGCAGTAGTTATTTGACATGTATAGGAATTTGTATGTACTTTGTGTGGGAAATCTGCCACTACACACCACCACCACCACTGGAAAATGTAACTAAATGACTGCGCACAACTAATTGCCATCAGAGGGGGATCAATCTATTCAGATTTTGTGAGTTTTAACAAGTCTTTATTCTTAGCAAAAGAGCACCAGAAACAAAAAACTTTGCTCAGTGCTTCATACTCAGATAGTAAGTCCTCAAAAGGTAGACTAGCTCCAGACATCTTCCTATGTTATTCAAATGTCTTTCTGGTTTTAGAAAAAAACAGCGTGACTACCATACATACCTGACGACACTCACAGGGGCATATTTACAAGGAAGAGGTGGAGCGCCGCACTCCACCACTCTCGAAACACAGGGCTGCACCGTATTTACAGCAATATGGTGCAGCTTTGTGTTTCACCCTGTGCTGCCCTAATTTTAGCTGCCTAGCGCCAACGCAGACACCCTTGCACCATAGTGAAAGGGTGCCTGTGTTGTAGGGGAAGATTGTTTATGTGCAAATGGCATTTTGAAACTTCTGTGTGCTGCTTAATGCAGCACACATAGAAGTTGCAAAACGTCATTTTTTTAAATTGACTTTTTATGTGCAGGACGGGTCGCCTTGCTGCACTTAAAAAAATCAATGGCCTTTTGCTGTGTCTATGTGTCCTGCTCAATGCAGCACACATAAAAACAGGAAAAACAAGAAGAAATTAAACATTTGTCCTTGTTGCACCTGTTAGTACCAGGTTTTCCCTGGCCTTAATTTTGGAGCTGCCCCATATTTATGCTGCTCTTTTAAATTTGAGCCACCGTCAAAGTCAATGGGTGTTGTGGCGGGACACCCACCGTAACACCCATTGTCCACCCCTTGCACGCTAAGTATAGCGTGAAAGGGGGCCTTATTTACAAGGCAGCATTAAGCCAAATTAAGTGGCTTAACGCTGCCTTGTAAATAAGGCAAAGCCCATATCGCCACTGGAGCGTCACTTTCAGTGACGTTCCTGGGGCGATAGGGGCTTGTAAATATTCCCCACAGTCCCACCATGTGTCAAATGACATCGACTCTATTCACACAATTTCTCGATTAGGAGCCCACATCATACAGTGGGGGATAACATGAACTGGAAGGCTCTGTGCAGGGTGGGTTTCCAGCTCATGTCTGGAGAGTGGAACCTGCTGTTGTTGGCAGGTTTTTTGAAAACTCCCCTCGTCATTAGCAGCAGCCTCAGGAGCTTTTGTTTTGGTGTGAGTTGGTTGGGTGCCAGCTCTCGGCACAAGGCCCCCAAGCACCTTTACCCTGCAGCGTCATGTCTTATAAAAGTAATGCGATTAAAGACCCCCCTCTTCAAAGACTCCACCTCTTTAGGCCCCCACCTCCTCTCACATGGTGAAATGTATGTGAAAAGTGTCAGGCCTGAAAAAGCACTGATAACCCATACAGCTCCAGCTTGGTTACACATTAATGCAGGATAGGTCCACGAATGTGCCTCTATTCAATACAGTAAGGAGGGCATTTTATACAAACAATCTTCTGACTGTCAGAGAACGAAAAAAGAGCTAATTATAAACAAAAAAGAATACAAGGCAAATCTAGAAATCAACCAAGAAAATCACAATTTAAAAGAAGTTCAGGGACACTACTAAATGTGCTGCTTAGCAAGGGGGCAACAAATGAATTACCTGAGCTAAAAATGTGTCCAGAATACGAATGCAACCTTAGAAACCTCAAAAAACACAATGTATCTTGGGATATTCACTAGAGACAAACTTCCACCCATTTACAGAAAATTACCAATACCAAAACTGCTTTTTCTGGATTGCTAGAACAATTTACAAGATAACATGATTTTCAGGCCCTCATAAGGTCGTTACCATGTTAATTGGAAAATATTTTCTACCCATGGTAAACAGGATATTGTAACTTGCAGTAATACCCTGGGGCTAAGTGAGCACCCCAAATCTGAGCATCATAGTTTGAGGGACCAGGATGTATCAGATTCAGCACACCTGATTATCACTGATTTTCTCTCTTCATTATCTCTTTTCTCTGGGCACATTTAAGTATGCCGGCTTGGCAAAATTTGCAGCTGTGAGGAAACTCAGGGCCACATGAGTCATTGAAAATAGCGATCTGCCCCTTTGCGACTGCTATTTCTGCATTTGAGATTCATCATCCCAACTGCAAAAATCGCTATTTAAGTAATCGCTAAATTTGTGAATACTTAAATTGCGATTGCTTTCAGGGAATCGCAAATTGCAATTCCCTAAATGCAATGCAACAACAACAAAAAATTGTGATTTCGCAATTAAGAAACGCAAATTACATTCAAAGTTGATGGTAATTCGCGAGAGCTTTGAAAAATGCACAAAGTTCTAAGTTTCACACATACATTCCCTTGCTAGGAGGGCGTCAGCTATCTAACCTCCTATACGCAGATGACCTGGTACTCATCAGCCGGACACCTATAGGACTACAACACTTGCTTGACATCACAACTCAATATTCGGAAACCAACAGATTAAGCATTAATCAAGATAAAACAAAAATCATGTGCGTAAATTACTGGAAATCAACAACAAAGCACAATTGGCACCTGGCAAAAGTCAAGCTGGAAGTTGTACAAGATTACAAATACCTGGGGGTTATGATCGACAACAAAGGCAATTACAAAGCACAATGCAAGGCAATAAAAAAGAGGGGTCTAATGACAGCGGTGGCCTTACGAAACCTGAAAAATATGACCGCGGGATCAAGCCTTCTCCCTCTAATCAGTGTGATACAGGCCAAACTTATTCCATCAATCACTTATGGAAGTGAAGCCATGAGAGGGAGAGATGCGGAAACATTGAATGCCACCATTGCAAGAGCCCTGAGAATAATTTACGGGTTGCCTGGATATACATCGCTGGCGCAAATGAGACTTGAATTCTGGTTGCAAAGACAAGAGCTAGCCCAAAAAGGAGCTTTCATAAAAACTTGGTACAAAATCAAAAAAGGGCAGCCAGAAACCTTAAATTCCTACCTGTGAAGGGAGCTATAAGCCTCGGAAACATGCCCAGCCAGGCATTTCTTGGAGACTGCATTAGACCAGCTGGGGTTACTTCAACTCTGGGAATCGTCAGGGTCCATGGCAAGCATTAAAAGGATTGTCAATAACATCGTCAAAAAAGAATCTATCTTACAAGACAAAGCGGCCCTGACAGAACGCACACATGGCTGGCTCACTGTACAATCCTACAGTAAACCGACTCCTCAAGCATACCTCCTTTCCAACTTCTCCAAAACCACCAAAGAGAAGTTTCTGAAACTCCGGCTAGGTTTATTACCATCTGCTTACCATCTGCCCCCATGGCTACGCCCTCCGAAGCCAGCAACTTGCCTTCTTTGCAGGGAAGGAGAGGAGGACATAGTCCAGATTATAACCATATGCCGAGAACTGATGCAGGAGCGCCGGTCGCTACTTAGACCTATTTTTAACAAGAAACAAATAAGGTTGTGTACACAAGTGGTGCTTGCAAGCTTCTCCAGTGAAGATATTCAACTAAGCTGCTGCCTGGTAAAAATTTTAACTGCTGCTGATACCGCCAGATCATCAGAGTAGCTGCACCGGAACGGGGATAAAGCCGGCCGGGTAACCCTTTGAGTAACAACAGCAACAGCGCTTTGTGCACAAAGCATTAAGCATTTTTGCACATTTAAGCCCCAAGGAAAAGCATCTACAGGCTAATCAACGGTCATTCTTGCACAAAACAATTAATGTTGATGCGGTATTACGCACTTTAAACTTGAACCGATTTGCCTGCCCTCATTCTGTAGCCAAGACTCTGACAAGGGGGGTAACTCTATCTCATGAACTGCTGCTAAACCTCCATAAATAAAAATGAACAGGACTATGGGTCACCAGGCCGGAGGAGTGAATCTTATCTGTATTTTTCATGTGTGTTCTTAACTGTGGCTATGAGCCTTTTAAATTGATGTTTTACTGTTTATAAGAGATGGTTAATTTTTTTAAAGGTTTTAATTAACTGTACAATAACCACACACTTGACTTGACATACATTCCCTTGGGGCATGTGTGTGTGCAACATATGCTGAAATTGCTATTTCAGGGGTGCATCAGGGTGTCCTTTTGGCATCCTTGCACCCTTGAAATTGCATGCGCAATTTGTGAGTACCTATATGGCACTCACCAACTGCTCAGGCAATGCCCATTGATTCCTATAGGCCTCAAGGCCCATAGGAATGAATGGGAAGCAATTCATCATTTGCGATTTGCAATTTTGCGAGTCACAAATAAGGAATGTGTTGTAATCGCAAAATTTATTGCGATTCCTACATGCATAAGCACTTGCGAATTCTTAAAAATCGCACTTTAGGAATCGTAAATGCACAGTTTGATGTCTGTGGCCCTCAGAGTGTTGTATTATGGCAAAACTCAGATATAAGTCCTGAATATTGAGGACCGAATATTGGTGAACACTAATATTGTGGACAAACTATTGTGAAACAAAATATTGAAAAGTAAATATTTATAGATTTTCTATTCCTAACGTTTATGTACCTTGACAATAAATGTATTTTTCTGAGTTCGCAGCTTTGTTGCAAAACTTGGAACTCCAGTGTTTTCGGCCAGCTCGTAAACGAGGTCTTTGTGATTAAAGCCAGTCAATATCATCATATTGTAAAAATGTTTTGCTGTTTTCACGTAGATGAGCATTTCATGACAAGAAGTAGGTTTGCATAGCACAGGTGTCTGGATGGGATGTGGAAGCTGATGTAGTTATTCCGGTAGGAGGGGCCTAAATTCAGCCGCTGCCCGTGGAGGGTGTTTCGGTGGGGCAAAGAGGCGGGGTGGGGGAGGGGCAGAGTGGGGGGTGCTAAAAACCGGAGTATGGATAATTGAAGGTAAGTAAACAATTTAATAGACAAAACGAATTTCGTAGCGCACCCTGCATAACATTTTGCGATGCAGGGCGCGCTGCGAAATTCGTTTTATTAATTAAATTGTTTACTTACCTTCAATTATCCATACTCCGGTTTTTAGCACCCCCCCATCCTGCCTCTCCCCCACCCCGCCTCCCTGCCTCACCGAAACACCCTCCACGGGCCGCGGCTGTCTAAATTGTGGAGTGCTTTGCATTTGTGAGTAATCTGAACTGTGGATGTTTGTGTATAGAGAGCGATTTTTAGAGGTGGTAGGACATGTGGCTCCATGGAGGAAGGTTAGTTGTAGATGTTATTGTAATTTTGAAGGCATTTCTGAACATCTAAAAATGGAATTGTACTGGCTAGCTGACAGTTTTACAAATAAACCTGAAAATATTGGAATTTCTTAATGTCTTTTGGTAGACCAGGAATGTGTTAATTAGAACTGAGTGTCTAGCACTCTCCCATTTACCAGGTTATCATTTCTACCTCTTTCTTACTTGACTAGATCTAACACCTCATCTTAAAGTGTACCCATATATCTACATTATGATTTATTATAAGACAGAGCAGTTTATTTATGATACCCCTTACATTGACCTCCAACAAAATACGCTTGTTGGAGATGGCCCTTTTTGCAAGGTTATGCCTAAACTTTTTTCTTTTTCCTCCTATTTTTTCCTGACCTGTTTGTGTTGGTTTTAGAACTCTGGGCACTTTACCACTGCCAATCAGTGCTTAAGTGCATATGCTCTCTGTGTAAAATGTGTTATGGATTGGTGCTTCCATGATTGGCCTATTTGATGTATGTGTCAGTCCCTAGTAAAGTGCACTGTGAGTGCCAGGGCCCATAAATCAAATGTTGTTGGTGGGCTGCAGCACTGGATTGATCCTCCCAGGCAAACAGCCTGTAAAGTTTAACTCTGTCCTGCCATTGCAGAGCCTGGGCCTGCAATGTCGACTTGGCAAGTACACCCACTTGCCAGTCCCTAAACCTTCCCTTTTCTATATGTCAGTCACCCCTAAGGTAGGCCCAAGGCACCCCTGTGGGCAGAGTGCATTGTATGTGAAAGGTAGGACATGCCCTGGTGTGTGTGGTGTGTCCTTATACAGACCCTCCAGGATATCGCTATTTCGCGATTTGCCGCTGTCACGGGGTGGGGTGCCGGGATGTTGACACCGATGCAGGCATGGACGGGTGGTCGGCTGTTCCCCCCCTTACACCCCTTTCTGTTTCCATACCACAGTCTGCCTCCTCCTGGCCGGAGGCGTGGCCCCAGACGGACAAAGACGCCCAGTGGGGAGACGGAGACGAAGGCGAAGAGCAAACGATACACGGGCCCTTTAAATCTTACAGCAAGGAGGCCGAAGCCCCGCCCCCCTGGTTCGTCACGGAACCAAAAGGAGACACGACCAGGAAGTCGACGGATGGCGTTTCCCGAGGTGGTGGAGAAAGCGAGAGCTGAGACTGAGACGGAGGACGGCGGGGAAGAGATCCGGACGAGCCCAGCGGTTGTCTACAAGCTAGGAGGCCAACGTACCGGCGACTCGCCCCGCCACGTTCCCGCGGGAGGAGCGTGGCTCACAAAGGTAAGGGGCAGAGTGGCGGGCTGGGTCACACGGAGTGGCAGTACGAATGTGTAGATAAACCAGTGTACAAAGTGTACAGAGTCCACAACCCCCATCCCTCACGAGCACTTGAACCACAGGATCGGGCGTGTTTGTACTGCACTGCAACACTTGGTGTCCCTCACTCCCCAGGCCCCATATGTCTATAGGACGAACATCAGAGTGATTATTCTTTCTTTTGTTTGTCTCTCCTCCACTCGCATCCCTGAACTCGGAGAGAGACCCCGACGAGTACCCAAGAGCTATCGTTATCAGGGAGACCCCGGCATCCACGTGCACCCGAGAACAAGCGGCCTGGCGGGCTCCTACACCTGGCAGGACAGAAACACCCTGGACCGACCTGTGTTCCCCAGAGGCGTCAAGACGGAACCGGATGAATTTACCCGGCTGAGAGTCTCCAGTAGAAGACGGAAAGCCTACCTTAAAATAAAACCCTCTTTAAAATCTTTAAAATCTCTACTACAGGTGTCTGACTCACTCCCTTCCGCCTCTCCTGTTACCGAACCCCTAACAGCCGCGAAATCGGCACTTTTGGAAAAATGCCGCGATTTTTGCAAACGTGCCCGCGAAATCGGCACTTTTGTAGAAATTGCGGTATTTTTACAAAAGCCGAAGCCGCTATATCCTTGGGGGGGTCTGTACAGTGATTGTCAGTGAGTGCAAACGTGTGCGCTGTGCATCGTGATCCCTGCACTGTTCTTAGCATTCAAGTCTGTGCTTGCTGCAGGTATATTTCGTGCAGGCAGACGCCAGACGAAGTTACTCACCGCTGTTCACACACTGACTCATCACCAGCTCTCATTGCACCATCCTCTTTGACAAAGGGATTGCTCGGCCACAGAAATCCCCACAGGTTGGAATCCACCTCATTATTCTAGTGTGGAAAACCAGCTGTGCTAACCTAGATATGGAAATAGGCCTTGCGTTTAACTGTTGCTCTCCCGGTGCTCTGCATGCCCGAGGCGAAGCCCGTCTACCGCCGAGGACTGGCTGTAATTGTAACATGTGCCCTCGAGGCTCCATTTTAAAACCTGCTGTCTGCTTGAATTTGAATTTACTAACAAGGAATCAATGTCTGCCTTCTCAAAAACATCAGAAAACCTCCAGTTCTACGGAATTAATGTTTTTGTGTTAGGAAGACAATAACGTTCTCAAATGAGGGAGGCCACTTTAATCTTCAATCGGGCGGCTAAGCCATCACGTGACAGAAAAGGTGTTGTGTGTGAACTTCTGTTTGTACACCACTTACGTTGTTTATTGGGGCGGGCGGGAAGGACACAGAATCACTAAAGAATAACTTTCCGGGCTTAATGGGGCATTAGCAGCTCACTGTGACGGGCTTTGAAGTGCCCCTCCAGCGTCTGGCTCCCCGCTGGAGACCCTCCCGGTGACTGGGGTGAGGCCCCGCCCTCTCCCCTGGAGCCGAGGGTCGAAAACAGAAAATTAAAAAAAAAATCTAGAAAAAAACGCATCTTGTGCAGTTAATTCTGTCATTTTTCGTCTTCCAAAAATTCCCAATATATGCAAGTAGGAGTTCAGGAAGTTTTAACAAAAAGTAACCCCTAAACCAGAGCTTTACCACTACATTGTGGACATTCATTTCGTGTAACTGTCAAGCTGTAGGAAAAGGGAATTACTTAAACCCACAATCAAAAGTGTTTCTATGGAGGAATGCTTACATTAGTATTAATACATAGCTTCATGTTGTTAAATAACTAAAAAAAACTAAGATATCTGTGTTTGTTGTAGGAAAAAAGGCCAAATAAAATGCCGCAAAATTGCCGCTAAATTTCCATATTTGTGCCGCTAAATTTCCATTTTTGTGCCGCTAAATTTGCTAATCCATGCCGCTATATCCTGGGGGGTCTGCTTATAGTGAATTACAGCCAATTTCGTTTTTCACGGTTGCAAGGCAACCTGTCCCCATGGGCCTGAATGGGCAGTTTGATTAAAACATCTTATAATCCTAACTGACCCAGGAAACATGGTAGAAAAACGAATTTGGTATGCCTGAACTCATAATGATAAAAAACATCTTTTAGTGAAGTTGGTTTTAACATTCTGTGTTTGAAAATACCACTTTTAGAAAGTAGGTATTTTCTTTCCTAACCATCCAGCCTGCCTCTGCTAGCTTGTGTATTGTCTGTCTGGTTTGTGAGTGACAGGGGTTGGGGAGACTCCAAGAGACAGGGTGAGTCAGCACAGGGCTGAATAGACCTATCTGCATGTCGATGTGTGGAAGGAGTAGCACTTGGGTCCACAGGAGGTGGAGCCTGCCTTCCACAATGCAGGCTCCACCTCCTGTGGTGCATCTGAGGACCCTGGCCCACTCTGACAAAGGAAGAAGGTGCACACGGGCAGAATGCACTTAGAACTGGTTTAAACTAGGTACAGGACCCTCTGGCTTCCGAGGACAAAGGATTTGCTAGTATAAATATAAGGGCCGAAACCCCAGAACTTTAGAACTCTTTTTGGATCAAGAAGACTGCCAAGAAGAAGAGCTGGAGAAGCTGTGAGGAGGAACTACCACTTTGCTGTGTGCTTTGCTGTGTTGGCCTGCAGTAGGTATTTCTGTCTTGGGCAGTGAAAGGACTGGACTGAACTTTCTGCAAAAGTCTCAGGTACAGCAAAGACTTCTAGCTCGATGCCCTCTACGACGCTTCTGCCGACTCCATGTCCTGAAGACACCGCAGAGGGCACCGCCACCACACCGCACCGCGACCCTGGTCTCACCGACAATGCCTGCTGATGCTGCCACTGAGCTGCTGCTCGCACTGCGACCTGTGGGCACCGCACTCCACACCGCCTTGCTTCACAACAACGCCGTGGTATCCCCGACGACGACGCTCCATGTCAGAATCGATGCCGCTGCTTGCACCGTGGTTTGAGGGCCCCGCTCCTAAAGCTATAGGATGCACAACCCTCATCCTGCACCACAGCCTTGTCCTACCGACGCCGGTGCCATCGACTCCAGTTCGTCAGCCAATGACAACGCTTCAGCAACGACGACGCCTCTGCTTGCACTGTCACCTGCCAGCACCGTGATGAGCACCACCTTCATCTCACACCACGACCCTGGTCTCACTGACGACTCCATCTGACACCACCACCGAGACGCTGCTCGCACCGTGACCTGAGGGCACCACACACCGCACCACTGCACTTCGCACCACAGCACCTTACTCCTGCCGACGCCAGCGCTCCTGACATCAACAGAGAGGAGATTGATCTGTAACGCGTGTGACTTTGAGGGCCCGACAACTTTTGCACTGTCCTCTGGAACTAACGCCTGCAGACACCGAGTTTTTAGAAGCTCAACGAGAAGTCATCGACGTCCTGCATTTCTGAAAGGTACTGTTTGCGGGTATTCCCGACACCATAGCTGGCCCACAACACCACGATCAGCCAGAACTGTTTGGATTTGTTTGCTCACGACCGCGTGATAGCCCCAGATGGAGCTATCGACATCAAGGAACTGTTTTTCAAGATTATTTTGATAACTGAAGAGTTTTAAGTACTATATTGTGGATTTTTATCGTTTTGGTCTTGTTTCAAGTATATAAAAATATTGGATATTTTTCTAAACTGGTGTGGTGTCCTTTTGTAGTGCTTACACTGTATTACTGTTGGTTATGTGCAAATGCTTTACACACTGCCTCTAAGATATACCTTACTGCTCGTGCCAAGCTACCAAGGGGGTGCGCAGGGCTTATTTTTGGAGTGTAACTCCCTTATCCTGACTAGGAAGAAGGGTCCCTATTTGCCAACTAGAGACCCCCATTTCTAACAACGATAATGACTAATCCTATAAAAAAAGAACAGTATATTAATTGAAGCCCCTACAAAAATGAACGCCTCCTCTCACAAAGCTCTTCTCATCAAGACTGATGCTGCAAGTATATTGGCCGGGGGTGATTGACCCTTGTGAAACTGCACTGTGGGACGTGTATCAAATAACTTGCAACACTGTAGGTAGTAGTAATCTTTATTGCTTGATTAATTAAAATCTTAGCAACGCACACAGCAGTATAAAAAGTACATATATAGCATAAATAGAGAATTTCATTAAAAACATGGTGCCAATGTACAAAAAGCGAACGGTTGGTTAATTAAAATCCATAAAATATAATTGAAGTAAAAGTGTATAGTTCGAGTGAAGGCTGTGGGAGAATCCCGGACTGGAGGCAGCACGTGTGTCCGTAGATCTAATGGTCGGTTATTTAATCATGATCTACTAGACTTTGTGTCGGTGAACAGAGGGGTCGAGAAATTACCGACTTGAGAGTCTTAGGCAAGGGTGACTGTGCTCAGGGTGCAGCGCAAAGTTTTGTTTGTGCAATTTTCATAAAGCGGACAAAACTGCAGGTTAGTCTGGTCTTGACCCCAATAAAACATGGCTTCACTGCCTGTCTGCAAGACCGGATATGCATTTCGTTTATGTGCGGTTTTAACAGCTCTCTCTTTTCCCGGTCTAGAGACTTGCATATACACAGAAGATCCAGCATATCTTCTTTGGTTTCGCCGCATAATCTGCATGATGTGGTTGCAAATGAACGTTTCCAGGGGGGCATGTGGGGTTTGACAGGTAAAATGCCCATCCTCAAGGTTAAGAAGCCTTCCTTTAGTGAGCCTGAGAAGCTGGTTCCGAGGTATGGTTGTGGCGTGCATTTTAGGTAGCTTTGTATCGCAAACCAGCTGTGGGCCCTCTTAGTTAAGCTTTCTTTGTCGTTTTCAAGAGAGACAAGCTTTGCCGACTTGTTTACCAAGTCTTTAACATTTTTAAATGGAAGTCCTGACTCCCAGATGTTTTTCAAGGCTAACATCCTAATCCCTGACTGAAGGTAGGCCTTGGCGGGGGAAACATTTTTTCTTGATATTTCCTTCCATAGAAATGAATTCAATGATCCCGCCGCTGCGTTCTTTATTTTATACCAGCTTTTTACGTATTCGGCCTTCCTACTTATTGTCTGATTTGCTATTCCGAATTCAAGTCTTACTTGGGTGGGGGAGGTACATTTTGGAAGCTTGAAGATTATTCTGAGGGCTTTGGCGACCATTTTATTCAGGGTTTCTTCATCCGACCCTCGCATGGCCTCACTGCCATAGGTTACCATTGGCAACAGCTTTGCTTGGAGCACTTCAAGCAGCGAGAGCAGGTTTGGGCCAGTAATTTTATTTTTGAGATTTTTCAAAGTGATTGCTAGGATGGTCCCTCGCCTTTGAATGGCCTCCTTTTGTTGCTCATACGACCCATTTTTGTCAAAGATGATTCCTAGATATTTATACTCTTTGACAACTTCAAGTTCACTCTCGCCCAGCTGCCATTTCAGTCGTTTTTTTGTGCTGCGCTGGTTTAGCACCATTATTTTTGACTTTTCTAGGTTAATTTCTAACCCGTTTTTTGAGGCGAAGTTGTTAGCGGTGTGAAGCAGATGTTGTAAGCCGACTGGTGTTTGGCTGATTTATATCAGGTCGTCGGCATACAGTAGGTTTGAGAGAGGGAGACCTCCCAGTTTTGGTGCATGGTGGTTGCAGTTGTCTAGATCAGTTGAGAGATCGGCCACAAAAAGATTAAATAAAGTTGGGGTCAGAACGCATCCCTGCTTTAATCCTCTGGTAGTTGGGATCCGCCTGGACACAATCGTACCGTCCCCCAGTTTTATTTGCACCCATGTCTCGGTATGTAAAAGGATAAGTTGATTCAGGAGAGCGGTAGGTATTTCCCATTGAGCTAGCTTTGACCTTATTTTTCCACGATCTATGCTGTCGAAAGCGGCTTTATAATCGATGGAACAGACAAATAATGGTTGTCTTGTCGCTTTTGAGGAGTCAGCTAAAAGCGAAAGAGCCAGGATGTTTGTGGTGGTTCCTACGTTTTCCTGGAACCCTGTTTGATTGATTGGGATTAAGGATTTTTCCCTTGCCCATTCCCGGAGTTCGGCCAGGATGACACCGGCATAGTACTTAGCCTCGATGTCAATGAGGGCTATGAGCCTATAGTTTTTTGGGTCGCTCTTGCAGCCTTGCAACACTGTGGGGAGAAAAATCCTTGCATGCTTGGGAGAACAGCGCCATCTTCCCCCTATTTTACTTCATCAGGTGTGAAGTGTGTCAGTTGGTGGACATAAGTATCTGTAAATCCACTGGAAGTGCTCAATGTGTTTATGACATTCACCAGTAGGGCACAACTGTCAGCAAGGTAGAAGATTATCTAAAGTATACGCTTACCCTCAAATGCCCCCAACCACCAACCAAAAAGGTGACTGATGGTTGGTGTATTCTAAGCATTATTCCTCTGGTGGTGTGTTGCCTGCTGGGCATTCCCTGTAGAATCTATGCAACTGCAACTTTAACTGTAAACATAATTGAAATGTATCAGTTATGGTTCGAACAAGACTCATTGCTAGCTCTGCCCCAACTGCAGCCACATGATGGCACAGATAATATTACAAACTACACAAATGGTAACATTAAATGTCACAACAACATTGAATCCGATTATGTTCCAATGGATGGCCATGGCAGTGTACCTCCATACCATCAAAAGAAACTTCAATATACAACACAGCATTAATAATCACTGCAATTTTTATCTAGGTGGGTCCTAAACTTTAAATGAAACAGGGGTACAGCTGGAGTACCGAATGGAATAAGAATACAAAGTCAGCCTTTCAACCTATAGCTCAACTACAGGAAAAATATTGCAGACACAGAAGCCAATTTTAGTCACTGTGATAGGGCATGGGTCCAAATGAGAGGGCTACACTGATCCCAAGGATTTAAAGGCCAGGCCCTGTACTGAACTCATTAGTGTACAATATCAAAGACTTCTAACCATACAGGGACATGGTTCAGGACCTGGACCGAGGGTTCTCCTCTCCCGTATAGTTCCATACAGTCCCCAGTATCTGGGATCCTTGCTTTTTTCCATCTGTAGGGTATGCATGGGGTGTATAACAGTGAATGTACATCCGTGCATGCCTCTGTTTGTGTGTGCGTGTGTGTGTGTGTGTGTGTGTGTGTGTGTGTGTGCTTGTTTGTTTTTTCCATTTTAGTTCAACTTGAAAATACAAAGTCCTAGAATACCGCTTCACAAGATGGTGCATCTCTCTGCATGATAACCTTTGTCCGCTCTAGCATGACAATATCCCTCACCACTAGTTCCCTGGTTCCAGGCTACCACCCATCCCTCATCTAGTGGGTGGAAGGAGAAATAACCATCCATTGTATTGTCTGCATAGGTTTCCACATTCAGAGAAACTCACATGGCTAAGTTTTCCTGTGCTGATGGCTGTTATCTACCCAATCTTCGGCAACCCCAGTCTGAACACCAATATTAAAAAGATGTTTGCCGAGTTTGTGACCTACCCTTGCTTTTATTCTTCATGTAGGGGATAAGCCTTTTACCCTGGAGAGTCTTTGCTGTTCTCACTGCCCAGGGTAAGGGGAACCGAACATTCAGCATAGAGGGGAACTGACTTCCAGTAATGCCTGCACAAGACCCAGTTGACCGAAGATTTGCCTGGCGGCCACCTCGGTAGCCAAGCAACTCAGAAGCCACAAGATCATTGCAGTCCATCAGGCCAGAATCACATAGGCCACTCAAGATCACCACCTGGGGGAAGGAGGCTGTTGGACCTGGCCCTTTTGGCAGGTTCACCCCGAAACCTTTTGCTTTTGCCTAGCCTGTTTCTGTAACCTGGCGCTGGTGATTTTAGGTCTCTGCCCACTTTTTCACTGTGGTCCAGTGTAAAGTGCGTCCGCTCTCTGTGTGTGTGGTGAGAGTGACCTGCCCTCCCATAGGAATGCATGGGGAATGTGTGTGACCACGGTAGTTCCTGATGTGTGGGGAGTGCAGGGTCGAGTTTGGTATGTGCAAACTCGTGATATTGAATGCTGCGCAGCGATATATGCGACATGATTGTGTCTAGTGTGGAAGTGCCACTTCTAGAAGTTGGCATGTTTGTGAAATTTGTGTCTGGCGTGTGATTGGCTGGAGCTGGCTGGTGAGTCTGACTCCAGGAGTCAGGATGGGTCTGCTCAGTTGTGAGTGTTGAGATTAGCATGCTGATGTGAGTGAGGGGTACACCTGGGACCTGAATAGGGCTGGGTTTTCCCTCCACAATGCTGGCTCCACCCCCTGTGGTGCGTCTGATGTCCCTAGCCTGGCCAGTGAAAGCGAGTTCCCCATAACCAGTTGTAGCTGGTTCTCACATTGCCTGCACCCTGCTAGACAAAGGATTTTGTGTAAAAAAAGAGGCTGTGACCTCTTGTAAGATGTTCTTGTTTTGCCAAACTTGAAATTACCAGGGGCGTGCTGCTGCTTGGGCCCAGGGGAAGGCTTGCCTCTCTGGGCCCTGCCCAGCCCCTGGATTCCTGGAGGACTTGCAAGGAGGGCTACCTCCCTGGGCCCAGCTATGCCCTGGAACCGTTTGCCTGTGATTCTTTGTTTGCAGACTTCTGGGACATTTTTGTGTTGCCTTTGGTAAGGTTTGTTATAGCCTAGGCGCTGTATTTTTGGTTTCCCAAGGAGGGAGGACTGTGTGGGCTTGGCAGCGCGGGGACGCTGCGTAGTAGAGAAGGGGAGTCCCTGGCGAGGGTTTCCCCAAGCTGGCCTGCGTGTGAGAAGCAGGAGCCTACCCTGCATTGTGGCCATTCATTTGTTTAATCGAGGGTTCCCACCCCTCATTTGGCACCAGAGAAATCGCCGTCCTCAGTCCGGAGCCGCGATTGGAGAACCGGAGGGGCGGCGCTGTGATTGGGCTGCCGAGAGAAAGCCTTCCTGAAGTGCCGCGCAGTCATTGGCTAGCTGTGGGAGGCTCGTCCTGTGAGCCGCATGGTGATTGGGCAGCGTGAGAAGGGTTGCCGCGTCAAAGAGGGGCTCGTCTCGTGAGCTCAGCGCTGACCCCGATTGCCAAAGACAACCCGGAAGGCTGGCGATGGATCCTGTGGGGCTCCCGTTGCGTGGAGGGAGCCGCGTGTGCCGCCCGAAGTCCTGCCGAGGCCGAGTGGTGGGGGGACGATAAGGAGCAGCTGTCCGCGGGGCTCCCATGTGTCAGGGAGAGCCCAGCATTTGCCGGCGAGAGAAGCGCTGCTGCCGGGCAAAGAAGAGAGGAGCCCTGCATCGCCGGTGAGTAGAGCTGCCAGGCAGGAGGGGGGTGCGAGAGCAAGAGTGAGGCACAGCGTAGGAGTCCCTTGCCGTAGCGGGACTCCCACGTGCATTGGGGCATTTGTCTTTGGTGAGTGGAGTCCGGTGCAGTGTAGGAGAGGGGGTCGTCGGGGCACATTGCCGGTGCCCGCCCCCCCAGTGGTGCACGCTCCCCCGGTGCTGAGGGCATTTTGTTCATTAGAGCCAGAGAGGCTCAGGGGCATATTTGTGTTTAGAGCCAGAGAGGCTCAGGGGCATATTTGTGTTTAGAGCCAGAGAGGCTCAGGGGCATATTTGTGTTTAGAGCCAGAAAGGCTCCTGGGGGCATAGTTGCTTTGAGTCCCCAGGAGGGGGGCTCCAACGTGGGCTATATTTATTTGAAGGGGCCAGGTTCTTGTCCCCATGTTTTGCCTCATTATGATTATAGAGCCTAGAGAGCTCCAAGGTGCACAGTGGATTTCAGAGCCAGATGGCTCCAACAGTTGGCACAGTCCTGTTCTAGGGTCAGTGAGGACCCTGTCGCAGTTTTGTTGTTTCCCAGCTGCCCAGCAATTAGTGGGCAGCTGCACCGTTTAATCGCCAAGGGAGAGAGAGTCCCTGTGTGGGACGGAGATGGCACAGAGGTGCCAGGCCTTCTACAGCTGCGCAGCACTTAGTGCCAGCTGCAACGTTTAGGCCCTTCTGATTTGTCCCAGCTTCCCAGCAATTAGTGGGCAGCTGCAACGTTAGGTTTGCGCCGGTGGCGCACCCCAGACTGGCACTGTGTGGCAGCGCGCCCTGACATTCTGGACACAGGGCATTTGAGCCCCTTCTTGGGATGGCCAGTTGGCCAGGGGGCTGGTATGGGGGTAGGGGGCAAGGCCCCAATGTGATTTTACGATGTTATGATGGTATTTGCCTAATGTGTTTTATGGGCTAGAGTGATGTGGTGCTAGGAAATGTAATGCATTTACTATGTTTTACGCACCCTGTATTGATACCTCTAGAGATGGTTTTTCCTGTGGAGGTTTATGTTAGTGAGATTATGTTTCACGGTGAGTTATGCCACTAAATGTGATTTATTCTTAGGAGGCAGAGTCTAATGTGTTTAGACTAGTGAGAGATTGCCTACTGTAGTTATACTGTTTAGGCCTAAATGTGATTGCTGCGTAATTTGCTTTGCCTTTATGCTTGTTTTATACTTCTAAAGGTGCTCATGCTTAGAAGTTAGCTGTGCCTAGTATGTTATACTAGAGAGGTTGTGTCCCTGCGTGATCTAGGCTTATGGTTATTAGTATTGCGTAGTGTGTACCTACCTGTTACCAGTGGTTACTGGTTGTGATCTATAATTGTGATTGTTGTGACAGTTATTCTAAGTGCTAGTTCTATTAAGTGCTGATTCTGACAGTGGCCCACGTGGCCCTGTCCTCGTGTAAATAATTCCTTGTGAATATTGCCCGTGCCAGTTGGCACAATGTATATGTGTGATTACTATCTGATGTGTTTTGTCAATAGAAAAGTTATTTTTATATAACCTTGTGTGGAGTTCCTTTTGTGGTGTGCCTAGGATGTTGTTGCTGTTGAGTGCCTGCGCAAAGGCTTTACATATTGCCTCCGGGATAAGCCTGTCTGCTCGAGCCAACCTACCAAGGGGGTGAGCAGGGGTTATCTTGGCGTGTGACTCCCTTGCCCTGACTAGAATGGTGGTTCCTGCCTGGTTTTGGGGTAAGCCTTAGCCAAACAGAAATCCCAGTTCTAACAGAGGCATAGATATGGACACCCTGGGGATGCCTACAGCAGCCTCAGAGGTGCATAGTGGTTGTTTCTTGGATACCTAGCTATTTCAGTTCTGTCTCTTTGACTGTGAACAGTGGTCCTGACTTAATTACCACGGATACCACCCCTCTAGTGCTTGCAGACTTAGGTCTTACCGTTACGTAGAAGTTGCTAGCCCCTTCTGGTTTCGCCTGTTTACCTTCAATTTGAATGGCCTTTTTAACCTTATCTGTCAATAGAAGTGCAGTTCTTTGAAGTCGGAGTGCTGACTAAATATTGAGGGGTCTATTTATGAGAGCCCTGTATCACTTTTGCACAATGTAAAGAGGTACATGAGTGACGCAGCGGTTTGAACCACATTTATTGAGCCATGCAAAGTCGCTCTGCGTGGCTTTGATAGGCCTCCTAAATCTTGAGTAAGGCAACACAGCACATTTCGCTGCATCTCCTTACTCTGCACCCGGGAAGCGTTCCATGGACGTTGCAGTGGGTTTTCCCGCACAACACCCATGTATTTTGATGCTGTCCCGATTTATAAAATCATTTTTTTGTGCAGGAAGGTGCCCTTCCTGCACTAAAACACTCCTGCATGCAACAGAGGCACATTTGCGCCATGGTGCAAGGGTGCCCACGTTGGCACTAGGTTGCCGCAATGGAGCCAGTGAAGGAAGAAAGAACCAGGAATGCACCAAATTGCATAAATACAGTGCATTCCTGCACTTTCACTTTGGTGCAAGGCAGCGCATCAAGGTACCTTGCTGCGCTGCCCTATGCCAAAATCCCATAAATGAGAGCCTAAGTGTACATGGTATTAACTTGGGTGTGAGAAGTTGTGAAGTTTAATTCTCAAAAACGTCTATTCTGCATGCTCTGCACTAAACTGTAAAAGCAAACCGAAAACTTGTATAAAAACAGGGATGTAGATGCATCACCAGGTTACCATGGCAGGGGGCAGAGTGTTAGACCTTGGAAAGAAGCCCTCTGTGTTGCGCACAGCTTTATCGGGGGTTTGGTTCCTCAGCTTTTTCTGAAGCAGCTGCCATGCTAATCTGGTAAACCGTTGACAAAAGCATCCCTTTCACTGTTATGAACAACGTGTGTTTCAACAGTACATAGAGCCAAGAGCTCGACAATTTAAGTCGTAATGGTGACTCAATTGCTTAGTTATTATTATAGCACAATTAGGGCAATTAGGTAGAGATGATGAGCTCTGCCTTGCCAAACTCGCCCTTGCAGCCGTCCCACACATCGAACGAACAACCTCCGGTGGCAGAGTCTTCTCCCTCCTCGCCGCCAAGACCTGGAACACCCTCCGCACCCATCTGCGGCAGACCCAAGACCTGCTCAGCTTCAGAAGACTCCTCAAGACCTGGCTCTTCGAGCAGCAGCAGCACCTCCTCCCCTCAGCTCCTTAAGACCCTCACGGATGAGTAGTGCGCTCTACAAGTTCACTGATTGATTGAATGATTGATTGAGTTATTGAATGTAAAATTTAGTATGATTCCCGACTCACCCGCTTAATCAAATGGTGTGAGCTTGGGAAATCAGACCTATCTTCGCCCTTGAGGCAGTGCTCGGTGTAACAGCGAATGTTGCAAGCTGTGGAACTGAAGGACAAGGTTCACATGCTGGCGTCGGCTCAAAATCCTGTGATTTTGTGCATAAAATATGTCATCTCTCTGAGCCGGTGAAGTGGCATGAGTCCCTGTTTAATTTAATGGATTTGTGCTAAATAGAACTGTGAAAAGATGACCAATGGCATTTTGCACTTGTTTGAGTAAAAAGTAAACTTTAAGCAAGCAGCCTTGTGTAGATTTATTATTTCAGTATTCGATTTGAGGAAAACTACATGCACGCCTATTCACAAAAGAGAGTGACAAACAGACCAGTCTGAATTACATATAGCACTGGTGAGTGACGCAGGCTCACACAGTGAATGCAGAGCATTCATACTCTGGTACCTATGGACCTCTGTTGAACTTGTGATTATTTAACAAGTTCGTTGGAGCTCATTAGGGATGACAACTTAAAAAAAAAAACTTAAGGTCTAGGTCATCGTATTTTCGTAGGAGTTACCCATTACAACAAATGGTAAACGCTCCAGAGGTACTTGATTACCCGGAGAAAGCAAGAAGGTACGGATAGATGACTCCAGTAGATGGTGGCACATAACTATTAGTTAGAATTTTGGTTTCAGTATGGTTCATTAGGGTTTAACACTAATGGGTGCTAAAATCCTACTTCAACTCTTTGGTGGCTAGGTGCTCACAAATGGCTTAGGCCGATACACCATGAGGTGGGATAATTTATCACCAGATGAACAGTTGGGCCTCTGTTAGGTCAACGATAACTTGGCACAGTTGGGCAGCTGTTAGGTCCAAGATAACTGGGTGTGTCACGTGCCTTTCCTGCTCGGGTCTCAAAATAGATTAGCAGTTACATCGGCAAAGCTAACTGCTGTAAGCAGCGCGTGAATCTAATTTGTAATTAATGAAGGCACGGCATAGCACAAGACCCGCAAATTTACTTACATCCTCCAGTTACCTTTAATATACCTGCACGCCCTTTTCTCACACTTCCACCACCTCCCCTAGGTGCTGCACCACAAGATGAGTGCCACCCTTCCTTACTGTTGGTTGGTCCTCTTTGTAAGATGGGTCTTGATTTGGTGTGGTTGTGGGCTATAAGGAGGAGAACAGTTCCATGAAGCAAACATTTAGGCTGCCAAGTGAGCTCGTTCTTTATGGCAATTGGAGAGGGCACTGATCTGTTGTTTGTTTATTTATTTTGTATGGCATCTATGTCTGCGATGACTGGGAGTTGAACCGTACTATGATGGTGGCATCTTGGTCGCAGGAAGCACTGCCCTACGCCAACATCCCATAACTGAGAGCCTAAGTTTACATGGTGTTAATTCGGGTGTGAGAAGTTGTGAAGTTTACCACTCGCAAACGTCCCGTAATTCTCAAAATATCTGACCAGTTTGAGTCTTAATAGTGTTCTAGAAGTTGCTAGCCACTTCTGGATTTCTGCGTTTAGCTTAATTTTGATGTCCCCTTTGTTTACCTCATCTGTTAATAGAAATGCAAATCTTGTTCGAAGTCATATTGCTGACTAAATATTGAGGTCCATATTTATCAAGGTTTTGCGTCTCCATTCGGCCACGCAAGGTGGCTCAACGGCAAACCAAAACCTAAGTGAGATACATCAAGCCACGCAAGGCCACCTTGTGTGACCCTGCACTGCTTGATAAATCTTGCTGCTTTGCATTATTCTGCGGCAGGGAGGCATTTCATGGGTGAAGTGTCAGTGTTCCCACGCATCCAATCATGGATTTTGGTGCATTTTCAGACTTACCATTGGTGTTAAACCTGGCAATGCGTCAAAATGCTACTCCTCTGCAGGTATAATGAGAAGAAATATATTTATTTCTCCTGTTTTTTCCTCTTTCTATGTGTGCTGCAGAATGCAGCACTTATAGAAATAGGAAAATGCATCTTAGGATTGTTTTTGTGCAGGAAGGTGTCCCTTCCTGAACACAAACAACCCTATTGACAACTCAGGCAACCTTCAACATGACACAAGGTTGCCTGTGTTGGAGCTAGGCAGCCAAAAGTCCGCCAGTGCTAGGAAAGGCAAGGAATGCGATGTATAATGATAAATGTGGTGCATTCTTGGCCTTTCCCTTTCATGCAGCGCAGCAAGGTGGCTGGCAGAGTGAAAGTGTGATAAATCTAGCCCTGAGTTTACTGGGTGTTAGTTTCTGAAGCGTCGTGAAATATTTCTCTCTCGTAAACGTACGCAATACCCAGGAGTACCATGGCTACAGCTCATAGTTTTCAAAGCTTTCTACATGTTGAATTCCACATTAAAATCTGGATTTTAGCATTCTTTGACTAAATAACATAAATCCCTTTAATTCTTTATGGCATGATTGACAGCCATCATGTGGGTGGTGGGTGGTTTGCTAAGTGCCAGAAGCAGGCACGCTCTTTTCTCTTTCATCTTTCCTTCGGAGCGTCCAGACGTCACTCACTTGTGCTACTAGGTCCCTAGGACAAAACACCCATTTGTTGGTTCATTCACTGATTCATTCATCCACTCTGTGCTCCTCTTACCGGTGCAGTAAACGTCGAAGGAAAATAGCCCCAAGAACTTGTAGACGTAGAACCCGTTGCTCGTGCTCGTATCCCCGGCTGGCTTCGGACAGGCCTTGATCAGGATGGAGCTGCTCTCACTACAGCCCGACAAGAAGTTCGCAAGCAGCTTCACGGTTTGGATCCCAGATCCCAAGACCGGGTGGCTTCCCTCTTGGAGGGTGTAGGGCTGCCCTGAGCCACACCTCACTGGTCCAGTGCAGCCTTCTTGCATCCTCACTCCCGAAGCTCCCGTGAACCGGTACCAGCCGAATAAATACCGATCCGTTTGGAATACACCAGTGGAGGTGGTACTGGAGAGACGAGTGGATCCAACTATCTCCTGGTGGTTGCCGCTCAGACAGGGGTCCTCACACGAGTTAGCTCCATCCTTCTTAACACAGTCAGTGGTGTCGTTACAGGGAGATGTACTGGGGCTGCACGCGAGCGTGCGGCTCGATGAACACACGTAATTAGTTTGGACATTTGTGCAGGACGTCATAGGGGCGCACTTGTTCAGGGTGGGGTTGTTGCATTCATTGACGTCGAAGCACTTCTTGGTCGCAACATTCCAGGTGGTGCTACCGAGGACGCAGCACTTGTCCGTGGTGCCTTTAACTATAGGGTAGCAGCTGGTGCCGTTTCCGCAGTAGCCTGCTTTACAGACACAGGACACGTACGTTGGGACAGGCGATGTGCCTTGGAGTGTTGAGCCGGCGTTTGGGGAGCAGAAGGATGATGTTGCTGCATCTGGGGAGGAAAGAAAGGCCGGTAATATTAACGTCTGCAAATATAACATTTTCGATGCAACAGACAGCAGTCAAGTTCTAACCACCCTAAATATTATTCTGAAGTGCTACATGCTGGAAGTTGTGCGAGTCCAAATTTAGGTCTATAAATACATACTTATCACACTAGTTCGATTAAAAATAAAATTGATTTTCGTGTAAAGAAAAACGGCGTAACAGTTGCATTGTTTATGTATATTGATATTCCATGTATGCACTTATACAATGCACCAAATGGTATCGTATAATTACACATCAGTACAAAGATGTATAGTCTAAAAATGAATTTATGAATTTGCTGAAATAGCACACTTCTACGTTCATAGAATCCATCTATCTAAACATCTGTGTCCACATCATCTTAGTTTACCGCACAACTAAGAAACGGTTTCATCCCCAATCTGCATAATTTAATACATCTTTACCAAAGGTCGTATCCATGCCAGGTTTTCAGGATAACCACTCAGTAAATGAACTCTTTAGAGTGTCTTTAAATGCATCTCTTGAGGCTAATACTAGAAATGAGGGCGCGGATCCAGATCCTAGAGCCGTCAGCTAGTATTCCGCTGGATCTGGGATCCTGGCAAACCTCAGTGAAATGTGCTGACTTCCTCGCAGTGCAGGTTACCACCGCAGCACATATTCAGTGCCACCGGCATTTTGCATTCTTTATGTACAGATCAGCAGCCTGCAGGGGGTGAGGGAGGCTTCATGCTCTCAGTTCCACCTGGGCTCCACCCAAATGCCTCATTATGGGGCCATCAGCACTCCTTTTGTTTCAGTCTCATCCTGTGTGTGGGCTGGCTAGAACATTAACGCCTTAATGTCAATGTCCTCAAGGAAACAACTTTATTTAGTTTGTCACTTCACAAACATTTGAGGTGACTTCGAGACAGGTATTGAGCCTCCAAGCCCCGTACATATGAGGTAGGAATACACTGCAAGAAGGTTAGCTACATCTGGGTATGGGAGTCATTACACTAATCACCATGCATAAAATATTACTAATACATTTTTAGTAGTATTCAGCAGAACTTTATGAATGAAAGATTGAGAAAAATTTGCAAGGTTCTACACTTATACACTGCAGCTGTCATTCAGCACCTTGATGCAGGTTTATAACTCACTGAGCTATATCATGGGTACACGTAACATTTTCCCTAGGGCCACAAAATATGGTCTGTGGTGTGCCCGAGGTACGCATTGATGCCAGAGTAGTGGTAGATAATTGGGCATTGGGCAGCAGAGCATGTACATAGTGTGATCAGTGAGTCATGGAGTTATTTTTAGGGTTTCATTCCACACTGCCCTTTAAATGAATCCCTTAGTCTCTAGAGGAGTCATAGACTAGGCAATACTGTCTTACGCATCTGAATTGCTATCCCTCAAACAGCCTTCTCTACTTCCTATCACTACCTCGTGCTAGTCAAGTGTAAAAACAGAAATAACTTAATTATTGAATTTTAATGAAATAGATGTGAAAGCAAAAAACCTATGATCAATCCCGGCTTCCCCACTTGACCAAATGGTGTGATCCCAGGCAATTGTTTTATTTCATTTTGCCTCCCTTTTCTTTATTTCACATGTAAGAGCACCCTGAAATATAGTTGTTCAGTATAAGCAAGGTACAAAACCTTCTATTGTGTTTCATTTAATAAACTATAATGTTGCCCATCTATAATATTGACCCAGGCCACCCAGAGGGTTCCACGTGACAACAGGCTTGCTTCTTAGTTTACTAATAGCATTGTTGTCAAGGTTGGAGGAGGCATGAATGTATCTACATTCATTTTTTCAAACAGTCATTTTTAAAGTATACTTCTCAATGCACCGATATCTGATTAACTAAAGATAAGACCCTTCTGTGTGTTAATGAATAACCCTTTTGAATTTTGAAAAGACTATACGCCTTATTCTGAGTCTGGTGGTCCGCAGAGTGCCAGACTCGCATTGGCAGTCTCCAGACCACCCTGTTTAAACTAGGGTGGTATGGCCACCCTGGGACCACAGCAACCGACAGGGAACGGTTCCTTGGCGGTTGCACGGTGGTCCTGAGGTTGCAAAATGCTTGGCGGGACCGCTGTGACTTATTTCAAAGTTTGAAATAATTCACACCTATTTAAAAGGATCATCTAATGTCAGCCTCGTTGCCAAATATTTTGTACTTTTATCAAACTTCTAATGCACTAACCATAGATGCAAGAGTGCACGTTCTCTTTACAGTAAAATATCTTTGCATACATTTCTCTGGGGCTCACTTTAACTCAATTATCTCATAGTAATTTATTCCTTGAACCCATAGAGCAGAAAACCACACACATACTATGCCACCATGGCAAGTTTAAAATATTTGATGTGTCAGCCCTTGCTCAGATCAGGTCACAGTACAGGGTTTGCTTTCACAGACCACTGACAGAATATGTAATTTTTCCCAATTTTAAACTCATTTGTTGCACCAACTGCACACAACAGCGTGACTGGTGTGTGACTGACCTCTGGTTCTGTTGTGAGGGTCTTTGTGCTTTCAGGCCTTCAGATGGCTCCGCTTGGTTAGAAACTAAAGCTCTTCAGTTACTGAGAACAGAAACCTGTTGAAGTCAGTCAAACTAGGGCTGGCAAATTCATCCTCTTAAGTCGATTCATGTTACTTTCTTTCTCTGCAGTGTATGGTCTACAGTTTACCTTCAATTGTTCAGTGCAAATTTTCACCACTTTCTTTCAAAGGACCCTTTTAAATTTAGGTCCAGGTCCCACTCTTTCAAGTCTGATACGAAGCTTTTCCCCACATTAATTTCTCTTTTTGTGAAAATATATATTTTACTTTTACTCAAATCTCATGTATAGCCATCGATACCTAGGCAAACAACTGAAATGACAAATGCAGTGTTTGCACTCTGCATGCCTTGTACTTATCTTGAAAGTTGTCTTTCCCTCTGTGTAGTCATCTTTCTATATTTACACCCAGGTCCTGTCCTCCTGTTTTAGTAGGCTTTTTCTCTGCAACGGTTTCAGAAGTAGCTCCAATTTCTGGGTATCCTCAAGAAATGTATGACAGCATTTTGGATGCAATAATTATCACATCCAACACAATCTGACAGTGCTTCTATTTGAATTTCATCTTTTAGGACGAGTGTTCCCTCAAAAACGGGGCATAACGTGGATTTGTGCGCTTACCACGTATAAATCTTGATATTCTTTTATTACATGGATTGGATGGATTTGACCTGCCGAAATGGGGATGCAGATTATATTGCATCTGGTAGTTGCCAAGTTCGATAAAATCCGCATAACTCATACTTATGATAATTAGGCTACTAGAAGGTACTGTATATATCTGAGTAATCTGGGGCACACCTAATCTCCAGAAGCAGACAAAACACACCCAACAAAACTGAAAGCAGTACTCCGGTACCAACCTGGCTCCCAGCCTCAGACCCTTGACCATGTTTCCAAGTCTCCATTGTTTACTGGTTCCCAATGCTTTACTAAAGTTTAACAGATCACAGTCCTGGCTCTCGCTTGATCTAACACTCTGTACATTCGATGTAAAGAGCATGTTACGTGGGAATTTCCAACCTGCTCTGTGCAGGTTGTTGGGCTATTTTTTCCTAACTGAGAAATTCCATAAAATGACCCACCACTGATTTAAGGCTGGCTGGGCTTTAGGGGTGTTCTACAACATTATCACATTTTAATATTGTCCTGCAGGTGAATATTTCTGTCCTTGATATTGCTGTTTTTCTCTCTGCTCTCAGTTCCAGTGGGACCACTTCTGCCGTCTTCTGGTGCCCATGAACGTTTGTTGTACCACTGAGAATCTGAACCTATTTGCCATTATGCTGCGAGCATTTCTTTATTGTATTGTAATTGCATTTATATAGCGCTTTTTTACCCCTGACAAGGCGTCAAAGCACTTTTTTGGCGAGTAGCATGCTACTCTGGAAACCATAAAAGATTAGAGATGAACTAGTATTGTTAAATATGAAAGTAATTTGAGAGGTGTATATGTTAGTCAGTTATTTGGATTGAGAAGGATAGTGTAGGGATAGAAGAGGAAAAAGGTTTGCATTTAATTAGCGCTTGCTATCCCTGATAAGATGTTGACGTGCTTTTTTGGTAATGAGCACGCTACTCCAGAACCCATAAAGGATTAGTGGTGAACTAGTATAGTGAAAATATGAAAGTAATTTGAGTGGTGATTTATGCTTCTTCTTTATCTGTAGAACATGTTTTCCATTCCATTGTCCTACACCTTTAGGCTCCTTTTAAATCCGTAGAATGTGTTTTTCATTCCAGTGGGGTGCACACTTATTGCTTAGCCCATTCTTGGCGGTTTCTATATTTTATGAGTTTTGTAATGGTATGTTACTTGAAATTTGTATAGCACACTTCCATCATTGGTATGGCCTCATAGTATTTACCCGATTCCAATATCGGCTTTCTGTTT
Source organism: Lissotriton helveticus (assembly GCF_964261635.1). Classification (NCBI taxonomy): domain Eukaryota; kingdom Metazoa; phylum Chordata; class Amphibia; order Caudata; family Salamandridae; genus Lissotriton; species Lissotriton helveticus. Next base: position 1,791,038,612 of record NC_136061.1, read on the forward strand.
CTCTCTTGGTACAGCTCTCACCGCTTTATGTTGTGAATACTTACCTAAAAATGGATTCCAAAATTCCGATGCATTTAAATGCTTGTCTTCTATCTGTCTTTTCTCCTTCAGTCCCTTCAAACTCCAAATTGTGCTGCTGGTTCTACTCATACGTCCAAAAAGGACTGGCCACCTTTCTTTGCGATCCGGCAACATTTACCTGTTTCTTTAGCTCTGGCCTCCTGACTGCCTTTGCTGCTCATCGATGTGTCTTTAAATACACTCCTTTGTCACTTGTAGATGTGTTTTCATATATTTCAGAATATATTGCATGATCAGTTTCTACCACCTCTATTGAGTACCACTTTGCATTATCCCTTAATGGTTTTAACTGCTTACTTGGAAGGAAGCTTTGATGTCCAAGTCAAAGGCTTTCATAATTTGAGTTATATAACAGGAAAGAATTATTACCAGACTATCAAGTCCATCTTGAGTTTTGGGCCCCTTCGTGTCATGGGTACTAGGTCTCCCCACACAACTGATGCACAATTTGTATCAGGAGACTTGGGAGAATGCTGGTTGGTAGGAAGTCTGTGGCTTCCCACAGATTCTAGAACCTTTCATCACAGAAATGTAAGGAAAATATTTTTTTAGTCAAGGTTTGTGGTCTGCAAGGGCTTCTCTGGTGACAGCCACACAAGTGAGGTACCATTTGAATCTGAAGACATGTGGAAGCATAGAATAGTAGAGTATTTGTTATTAGCAATTGGTTTTGCTGTATTTCTGCCTACCAAATGTAAGCCAATGTGTTAGAAAGAAGACAATTTGTAAAATGCCTTCTGAATCACCTGCTAGTATGAGTACTCATAAATTCAGATATGTACAAATAACCACTTCTCTTAAACTCCATATCTGGTTCTTATTTAAAAAATGCATAGGGTTCCTTGATACCCATTTTTCACTCTACATATTTCACCATAAGAATTGGTCTATACTTGATACACAATGCAAAACCATTGAACGGTGCAGCTCAGTTGTTGGCTAGGAGTATGTTGGGTTCTCGCACAACCTACACAACTTATAAGTCCCATGCAACCAGAAAGTTCTAGGGGACGTCATGGTGTATTGCTTTTGTAAATTGGACATTTCTGACAAACTGATAGAAATGAAAATGTTGCCACAAATGGCTGTTTTTTCCTACTCTTTTTCAATAATTCTAGATTTTAACAGTTAGTTTCATGAGGGAGCTGCTCATATGACCCCTTCCTGAATTCATAATGTTGTCTACTTTTCATAAATCTATAGCTTTCCTGGATTACCGATGGGTTTCACATCGGTTTCTACCACAAACTAGAAGAAGTTTGAAAGCACAAAAAATAAAACAATTGGCCTTTCTTTAAAAATGCCAAAACTTTAGTAAAAAAATCGTTTTTACTATTCAGCTTGCATGTTCCTGAAAGTTGTGAAGATATAGGTCCTGATTTACAAAAGTAATCTGAGACAAAATCCTAAACGTAATATTTTTGGTATTCACAGAAGGTATTTAGTAGTAGTAAAGTTAAGAATCCTAACTTTACTCCTACTTAATCCCTTTTGTGAATACTAAAAGTCATAAAGTTAGGCATTTGTCTCAGTTTAGTAGTAGTAAAGTTAGGAACCCTAACTTTACTACTACTAAATGCCTTCTGTGTATACCAAAAGTAGTAAGTTTAGGATTATGGGCCCGATGTAGGTCGGTCGGTAATGGCCGAAAATCGGTATTTTCGGCCGTTACCGACCGGTATATCAGAAATGGTATGTAGGGCCCTTAATTTTACAGAATCGGTAAATTTACCGATTGGTAAATTTACCGATTCTGTAAAATACCGAATCGGTATTTTTACCGATTTGGTAAATTTGAGATGTAGGTGGGACTCTTCTGAGTCCCACAAGCCTTACAAAATCGGTATTTTACCATCAAATCCAATTTGATGGTAAAATACCGATTCCGGTGTGCATGCACATGTGTGCATGCACACCTATGCCATATGACAGGCAGACCTGCCCTTTGGCCATGTATGCCTGCCACATGGCACCCGAGCCTGTTTTGGGGGGGCCAGAGGGTGTCAAAGGGACACCCCCTGCACCCTTGTGAAATTCGGTATTTACCGATTTGGTAAATACCGAATCGGTAATGCCCATTCATGCCTATGGGCTTCAAAGCCCATAGGAATGAATGGGCATTACCGATCGGTATTTACCGAATCGGTAAATACCGATTTTTATCCGATTCGGTATTCCAGCACATCTGGAATACCTACATACCCACCCCTCTGATTTACCGATTCATAATTACCGAATCGGTAAAATTCGGTAATTATGAATCGGTAAATCAATCCTACCTACATCTGGCCCTTTGTCTCATATTAGCTCTGTGAATCAGCCTGATTGACTTTAACACAGCAAATTTTCGTTGATGCCATTTTCAAGAAAAAAACTGCCATTTTTTGCAGAGTACTTTTTTCCTATTTTTCCCCAAAATCTCAAGATACAGCTAGATTTGCCTATTTACTTGTTCTCCTCCAGGGGAATTCACATACCCTGGCACCTTTAGAATCCCAAGGATGTTGGAAAAAAGGACATACATTTGTTGTGAATACATTATGTATAAAAAAATAATGGAGGCATAAGCACATAGTGCCCCATATAGCCCAAAAAGGGCTCAGCAGTAGGGTGAAACAGCCCCAGCAGTTAAGGGGTTATAAACAGAAACAAGTAATTTTAGTTGTAATGTGTGAATCTTTATGTTTGTATGTCATAATAGTCTGCTATAGCAGTCCATTCTAAATAATACAAGCTAAGTATATTGTTTTAAGTAGAAATATAACTGAAACACCTATCAGAATAGTTTTATCTTAGAATTTTTTTAATTCAATTTGTGTTACTTTTATAAAGCATACCTGACTCAAAATGTATTTTTCTATGTGTAAACTATCAGAAATTACATTTGCTGTTGGTTTATAAGCAGCGGTAATTGGGTGCAATGTAATATACTTCCTTTGTTTACTTTGCATATCAGAAGGTGTTGTATTTATGAATTCACCTACATCCACCTATGGATTTTGATGTAAATCCATATCTAGAATCACTTGTAGTCATGGATTTGTGCAAAAAATCAACCACCTCACTGAGGCTACCATAGAAGTGTTTGGATGTCTGGAGGCAAAAGGTGTGTGCAGTAGTTGTTTGGCCACCTATGGGGCTTACCTATCTGGAGGGTGTTAGCTCTTCGTGAAGACTTCTGTAGATGGAGAATGGTGTGCATATTAATAGCTTGCCCACCTATGGAAGCCTGTGGAAGCGGACATGAAAAAGTAGATCCGTGGTGAGGAAGCAGGGAAGCGTCAAAGTATCTGCTTGGGAGTAGATCCAAGGGCTGTGTTAATCCTGCTGCTGGATTAACACAGCCCTTGGATCTACTCCCAAGCAGATACATTGATTTACTCAGGATCTGCGACCTCGCTCATGCAAACAACTCGGATTTGCTACCCTGGAGATGTCCATTGACAGCGCTCCTTTCACTACATCTCAACAGTCATCCCGGAAGACGCTTCCCCGCTTCCTCACCACGGATCTACTTTTTCATGTCCGCGTAGCCTCCAGCACCCTGAAAACCAGACAACCTCGTCCTGAAGATGATCCCAATTGATGAGGATTGAAACGCCGTCGACTTTACAGCGCAATACTAGGAGCATCTTCTACTTTGGCTCAATACAAATCACGAATTACCCTATACAGTCACTTCGATTTGTTATTATTCTTGAGCCACCCACTGTATATTATTTACACTATTGTTCACTTTGCGCCGTTCACACTGTTCACCTTGTCACTTGCGTCACCACGTTCTTCACTTGTACATAGTTGAGCACCCAGTGCTATCTGGTTGTCATATGATTTCTCTCATACAGTGCTGCTATAACTGTATAAACTTGACTTTATATAATTTTTGTTGAAATATAAGATGAATAACAATCTAAACTTAATCGAATAGTAGTCTCCTTTATTTCTGCACTTGTAATGCTTGCTGCATACATGCCTAATTGTCTACAAAATATTATCTGTTGGGGTATTGTATGTTTTTCTACCTTTCTACCCCAATCCCGACGTGGTTTATGGGTCACACTCCTGTAACTTTTTACTAGGAGTTAGGCACAGCATATTCAATACACACATGAATCCCACTTTCTTGCACTTCAGAATTTAATGAACATAAGAATGACAGGGTTGCTGTAGTGTTTCAAAAGAGGAGCGTAATGATTTCATTGTACTGGTACTGGGGAGAGGTTGGAATAATACCCAGAAGCCCCTATGTTCTAGAATGGATTGAACCTAAAATTACTGAGTTCTTTCACTGCAAATGTTGGTATGTATAATGACCATGAAGTTCCTACACTTCACAAACTGGTGGAAATAATGATTCCAGGGTTAAAATACTGCTGCTGGATGTGGATATTTTAATGTCACAAATACTGAACTGCACATGAATTGGACGTAATTATCCTGGGGCTCCTGCTCCACAGCAGGAGCTGGATAAATGAGGATCTGGGGAATACTGCATTGCAGCATATGGTGGATATAATGGTCTCCTCCTTCCTGCACAGTATCATGTGCTGGATAGAATGGTTGTTGTTTCCCTGCATTACAGCATATGGTGGGTATAATGGTCTCCTCCTTCCTGCACAGTAGCATACACTGGATACAATGGTTTTGGTTTCCCTGCACTGCAGCAAGGGATGGACACAGTCCACAGTCCTATTGCTCACTCAGTGTTAGACTGCTGTGTGGCATCTCTACTAACTCTACCACTAAGCATCTCCAAAGCAGTTTCTTTGACTCTCATCTGATCATTTCCCAAAGAGGTTGAAGAACAGAATTTAAAATGTCTGATACTCACCACCAGAATAAGTCCGTCCAAAGAATGTGAGCAACAACGCAAGTCCAAGGAGTGCCTTCATTTCTTCCACAGGTTGACTTTAGTTTCACGACCTGTGAATAGCAAGATCATACCCTTAATCATTCACCAGTAGTGTTAGTACAGGAACACCTTGACTCCCACAGAATGCTACCCTTATTTATAATAAAGCAGTCAATAAAGACGATAAAGCTAAGCAGGTTGGCTATTATTCATAGACATTTCAAGTGTTCATTTTGATCGTCCCACTGCTGAATATCAACACCAACAATATTGAGATACAAGAATATCCAGGACGGAATAGAGAGAAACTAAGAATTGAATAGTAAGTGCATGTAGAAAAGCACCGATTTACTATTCTTAACTCCACCAGTATGTACTTTGTTAATGTATGTACAGCGTAGAGACATATATGTGGAGTTAGGGTATATGAAATCAACACTTACTAAGGGCCTGATTACGTATCTGGTGGTGGTCCGCCTGCTGCATTACGACTTTAAAAGTCAGTGCAGCGGAGGACCACAGTGCTGCCTCATAGAACTCTTATTCCCCAGCCGTGGTGGAGCTGCGCCAAAATGTAAGATGCTGAGCGGGTTCTGCCAACGCCAGCTATTTCATTGCGGGAGCCCCGCCATTAAAAAGCTAGCAGTGGAGGAACAAAGGGGATCTACAGGGCCCCCATATCCCCCCACGAAGGGGATACATTCAGGGGGACCCTGTCTGTATTCTCCCAAAGTCCCAGCCCGGCATGGACGTCACCGTCTATGCCACGCTGGAACTTTTTCGCCATTCTCATTGTGGTGCCTCTTTTCCAGGCACCGCCATGGGAAAGGCGAAAGACTGTCTGCTGTAGATGAGTTCAACTCGTAATATGGCAGGTGATCCTTGCGGTTGTATGATGGAACAACTACCACATGAACAACAACAGTCTAAACAACGACTCCTCAACCACTACTTAGTCTAAACCACTAATGTTTATACAACTACTATTTTTTACAACTACTATGCCTTTACCAGGATTGCCTTTACCCCATTAATGTATCTATTTTCCGGGTAAGTATAAACCCATATGTATGTGTGTGTATATATGTATATGTATATATAGTTTGTATGTGTGATGGATTTGTATGTACCTGTAAAAATCTTACATTTCGTGGTAAAAGCATGCATGCTAAAGACATATTTGTTGTAAATGTAATATTGATCAGTATTAACACTATACATACACACACATATATATGTATGTATGTATATATACATACACATACACACCCTATACTCACTGTTAATGTTATAAATGTCCTTTCCACCCAAAAACCTACACCCACCCCATAACTTAAAAATTCCCTTTCCACCCAGAAACCTATACCCACCCTAAACCCTAAAAATTCCCTTTCCACCCAAAATCCCACACCCACCCTAAACCCTGTAAATACCTTTGCAATCCCAAAAATCAATACCGACCCTAAAATTACCCTTGCCACCAAAAACCCCACATCCACCCTAAAATTATCCTTGCCACCCAAAAACCCATGTCCACCTTTAACCCTAAAAATACATTTGCTGCCCAAAAAGCCATACCCACCGTAAAATTACCGTTGCCACCCAAACACCCATACCCACCCAAAACCCTAACATTACCCTTGCCACCCAAACATCCACCCTAAACCCTAAAAATTCCCTTTCCACCCCAAAACCCATACCCACCCTAAAAATACCCTTTCAATCCCAAAAACCCACACCCACTCGAAATCCTAAAATTATCCTTGCCACCCAAAAACCATACCTAGCATGAACACTCAAATTACCCTTTCCACCTAAAAACCCATACCCACCCTTAACCCTAAAAATACACTTGCAATCCAAAAACCAATACCCACTCAAAATGTAAAAAATACCCTTGCCACCCAAAAACCCACACACACAATAACCCTAAAAATACCCTGCCACCCAAAAACTCATACTTGTGATACACTTGCCACTATATATGTCATGAACAATCCAAGAGTGCCACCTACTGGTCCCAGAAGGTAAATTTAAACAACATACATTAATTGGTAAGATTGCAAAAATAAACGTAGAAAATGTAAAACTGTTAATTATTTTTACACAATGTTACACTCTGAAAAAAACAAATGAGACTAATTTAACTTACTATAACAAAAGAAACAACTAATCTCTTCATGCAGGTCGTTGTTTAGACAGGTCGTTGTTTAGACTAGGTAGTTGTCAATGCAGTAGTGGTTGAGGGATCGTGGTCCAGGTCCCTCGTTGTTAAAGAGTAGTGGTAAAGGTTGTTTTCCGATCCTTGTGTGGCTTTGGCACAGCTGTGTCAGCAGATAGCTGGCACATCTGTGTCAAAGTTACAATGAGCACCTTCGTTTTTAGGTCGAGCTAGAGTTGCGCATGTGTAGCATGCATCTAGCTCGACAACTATTGTTTTCAGTTTCCTGGGAATCTGAGACAGCGTTCGGCCACGCGCTTCTGCTGTCTCAGATTTGTCCTCGTGAGCGCGCTTTTGCTGCTGGCTGCTTGCTGTGTGTGCGCTGTTTCGCTTTTACATGCATCTTCTAGAAAGTGGCGTCATGCTATGCTAGGCAGACAAACACTCGCGTACACACACCCTCCCTGCCCCACCACCAACCAGTCATCGGGCTCTTTTAACACACACACACGCATACATACACACGCATACACACACGCGCGCACACACAGACACACACGCGCACACATCCCCCTCACACCCCACTCACCAGGTTCTTCTCGCATGTCCCTCGGCAGCCAGCGGGTCATTCTGGTTAACAGGCGGGGGCCGCGGGGCTCTCCACGAGCACGGGAGCCCCGCTAGCTGAGACGCAAATCTTCCGGCGGGCACAGGAGCGCGGGGTAGGCTCCCGTCTGCTTCCTGTATTTGTCCGGCCCCGCCCCCGTCCCAACAAAGGTTGCCTGGCTTCCTGTTGAAGCCGGGCTGCGGCGGTGAGTTTGCTTGTTTTACATGACGACATGCTCAGCTTCACTTCCAGTAATAACGGAGGTTCCGTACTTTGCGATAAACAGTCTGCCAGCGAGCCATTAATGCAGAAGAAATCTTTTTGCACAAAATAGTGTAAATGTTAAAGGGAAACGCTTCGAGAATACCTAATCCATTATCAGCTATGTAGCGCAAACTCGATTCCAATGGAATTGGAGTCCTTTACATGAGCATCACTCACATTGCACAGGAACACTTTCATTTTGAAAACATGTTGCACATCGGCATTAGCTGCTGTACAAGTTGGCTTACAGATTTTAAAAAATGCTGCACCCTACACCACATTGCCATTCAGGGGTTTTTAGTCATATTTTTTTTATATGTTGGCGCATTTATGTTGCGCACACATGACCCGAAGGTATTGAAGTGCTTTACACAAGTACCACTTACAATTCACATGTACACTCTGAGATTCACCACCCCCTTTGTTGTTTTGAACAACCCCCTCCCTTTTAACCCACTATGTCCTCCTCCCTGCTCACGCAACCTCCCTCGTGACACCCACCCTCCCCCCTTATGGCCTTCCAAACACTTTGATTTTTATTTAATACTTTTTTTTGCCACATTTTTGTCGCACAACTTCGTATTTTCTCACAGTTTTTGGCTGCAATTATGTAGCGCAAACTCGATTCCGCTGGTATTGGAGTGATTACATAAGCACCACTCACATTGCACAGGAACACTTTCATTTTTAAAACGTGTTACACAGCGGCGTTATCTGCCGTACATTATGGTTTACAGTTTTTAAAATACGCTGCACCCTGCACCACATTGCCATTCAGGGGCTTTTATTGTCTGGTACCTCCTCCACGACTGGCAGCTGGTAACCTGTGCGTGCTAGACTTTCGGGGCATCTCCAGGCGGCCCGTGTCAAGCTGGGCGTGTGCGCGCGGAGCCCCCGTTCTGTGGCCACTCTTCCCGTCTCGCGCTAGGGCGTGTGCCGTCTGCGCCAGGGCAAGGTAGTCAGCGCGCGCTGCAGGTGGAGCATTGCACCCCAAGGTCCTCTCCGGCTGCAGCATGGCTGTACTCAGCTCCCGGGCACTGCGGGCAGCGCTGGCAGCCCTGGCCGTGGTCATTCAGCTGCAAACGTGGCTGAGCTCCAAGACCTACCTTTTCAGCCAGAAGGACATCGCAGAGCTGGCCAAGCAGCATGCAGGTGAGAGCCCGCTGTAGCCTGAAGGAGGGACGCTGCACAGATGGGGGTCCCACAGGCAGCATGAGAATAGTTGACAGTTTGTCTGGTTTACAGGGCATCACAGTTCCAGTCCTGGGTTTCATTTAACATTTGATTTCTGAAATCAGTGAATTCTAGAGGATGTAGTGTTATTTTACTTCCTTTAAAATGGCAAGAATTAACTGTCTACATAACTGGCAACTTTCAGCACACGACTCTGATACAATGGCTGGTATTAAAAACTGAAGAAAATTCGGAATTAATTTACCGAGCTTAAAGATGTAGCGCTGTTCTAACAGATCTTCCCCACTTCCCCAGTCTTTACTTCTGTGCATGATCCAAGCTCAGCGACCGATGCACATATCTTAAACTTAGCTGTTGTGCCTGTTTACTCCGCGGAGACATGTACATGTTAATCAGCATTTAAAACTAGAATGAATACGGCTTTAAAAAAAAAAAATATATATATATATACATTTCTGCATGTAGTAAATGCCGGATGTGGCTAAAAATATAGCTCAAGATGTAGGGACTGTAGATGGCATGTGGAGAGAGGTGATCCAGAGAGTTCCGAGGCTAAGGGGTGACAAAAGTAAGTGAAACTGATGACATTTATACAGATTGTCCTGCACCTGAACTACCTGTTTGCATGTCTCTAGGCCCAAATTTTGGTGCTCAGTTGTAGACCAGTGGCTGCATCTCCTGTTTCTTTATTAGTTAGTACAGTTTAATTGAGTCAATGTCTTTGTAATTTGTATCCGTAAACATAATCTGTCCGATTACACCATGAAATACACAGTATGTCCTATCTTGATGGGACAGCGCCTTTCTTTGAAAAGGTTAATTTGGCCCCAAGGCCATTGCTATTAGCAGATCATCTTGTTTTCTTATTACATTCCTTCATCCACTCATGACTTACTTAAGGAACCCGTCATAGACATAGGTATTTCGTGGAGCTTAAGTTGACTGTATTAAAAAAAGTTGCTACTTTAAGTGTTAGATGCTGCTGCTTGTCTGCAATGAGGTGTCCTGCTAGGTCTTGGTTTTCCATGGAATCCAGGCTTGTTTTGCTCTCCTTGAGTATTTTATTTTGTACTTCCTCACATCATGGCCAGGGCTGAAGTGCTTTTTTGAGTGAGTGGAAAATTAATTGAACTTGTTCATAGATCATTTTGCTGATCAGTAAAATTCCTTCATTTAGCGAATATTGACTTGGTCGAAACTTAATGCCAACTTAGCTCAGTTGAAAAGGAATTTGAAGCAGGGTCCATATTGTGATTTGACCATGTGTTGTCTGACCTTGAATATTTGTACAGTGAGATTATGTCTTTCTGAAGCTTGATGCTTTTAAGCAGTGATTCTGTTGCCCCTGTGTCTAACGCGTTTTGGTCTTGCAAGGCTCAGTGACAGCATGGGAAATTGTGTTATCTATTCTCTTTTGAATCATAACTTACGCTACATTTTTATTGGATTTCATCTTGTCTATAAACTTTAAATAATGAAACCAAATTCAAAATTACTTAATTCCTTCCTCACCGTATCAGATGTAGGTTCTCAACCTATGAGGTGTAGGGGTTTTGCTGCAATTTTACAGTATATCTACAGGTGTCCTATTGTCCTTGGCCCCGTCATTAGAAATGGGGCTGAATAGCACTTTCACAGATCCCTTTCCATGGGACACTGAACAGTCATCACCACATCACTCACAGACACCACCACATCACTCACAGACACCACCACATCACTCACAGACACCACCACATCACTCACAGACACCACCACATCGCTCACAGACACCACCACATCACTCACAGACACCACCACATCACTCTGGAACACCACCACATCACTCTGGAACACCACCACATCACTCAGGGACACCACCACATCACTCAGGGACACCACCACATCACTCAGGGACACCACCACATCACTCAGGGACACCACCACATCACTCTAGGACACCACCACATCACTCTGGAACACCACCACATCACTCTGGAACACCACCACATCACTCTGGAACACCTCCACATCACTCTGGAACACCACCACATCACTCTGGAACACCACCACATCACTCAGGGACACCACCACATCACTCAAGGACACCACCACCTCACTCAGGGAAACCACCGCATCACTCAAGGACACCATCACATCACTCACGGACACCACCACATCACTCAGGGACAACACCACATCACTCAGGGACACCACCACATCACTCAGGGACACCACCACATCACTCAGGGACACCACCACATCACTCAGGGACACCACCACATCACTCAGGGACACCACCACTTCACTCAGGGACACCACCACATCACTCTAGGACACCACCATATCACTCTAGGACACCACCACATCACTCTAATACACCACCACATCACTCAGCCCAACCACATCATCACTCAGCACTACAACAGCATCACTCAGCACCACAACAGCACTGTCCTTGCTTGATACCAATAAGCATTTCCATAGACAATAGGAATCGCATTAAGAAAGTGTAAGCTATTGGCTTTGTAAATAACAATGCTATTAATTTATATATTTTCAAAAACAACACATATTAAAATAAACTGTCATTTACAGTACCAATAGCACACACTTTCCTAATGCGAGACCTATTGCATTGCAAATGCTTGTTGATATTTCTTTGCAATATTTTGTCCTCGATATTATGTCCACTGATACTCTGGGTTCGATATTCAGGGTGCACACCAATTTTGACCAGCTCCACCTCAACATCCGCCCATCACACAGACCAAAGGGTAGAGGAAAAAAAGGAGTAAGTTGAACACATTAACACACTAATGGCTAGTCAGTAGCCAAGGATAAACTTTTCACATTTTAAAATTGTGGTTCTCAATCTTTCTGCCCTGAAAGAAGAACACTTGACTTGTTTATTATTTGATAAGGCACCTGGAGATTTCCAACATACAATCAGGAACCTGTGTATAATTTGACCCACTAAATTCTCCTGGAGAAGGTCAGACTCACTGACTGTACTCACTCCACTACTGCATACAATGTTAAACTATGTTTGTTGTGAATGTGAGGAAGAGAGCTGAGATACCAGTGGTTCTCTATGTATTCCGCAGGTCTCCTGTTTTCGGGAGAGGGGTTGAGATGGACTGAAAGAGCACACAACAGTGCACATCTCTCTTCACACTTATATTTTTAGAGAGAATGATGGAGCAAGGTGGAGAAGCAACATTTTGTGTACCCCTTGCAAAATCACACTTCCATAACCATAACTTGACCTAATTGAGTGATATCTGTAATTAACCAACCTAGAATAAGAAATGCACCTACACGAATACACGTGGCAACTAATTTTGCTTATGTTGCAATCATAATTAACTAATTATGTGATTTTGTCCTGTCTTAAACTAATAAGCAGCTTTTGAAATAATAAAATGCAGCATAAATGTGCTTTTGTTTACGTATTTTGTGGCAAAACGTGGAAACAGGTGTATATATTGCGCCTGAATGTTGCTTATTTGCTAGGTAACTACTAATAGGGAAAACCTTAGTAAGGGGGAGGTAAACAGAAGGGTTACATTTCTAAATTTAACGTTCATTTGTGTTTGTTTCTATGATAGTTCCCATTCTGGCCTGTGAGATGGCTGACTTGTTGAACTGCGAATAGAAAATGAACTGAGCATGCGCAAGCCCACGTCCAAGTTCGAATGCGAGCTGCTTGTGCCTGGAGTGAATGCAGTTCAAGGACGATGTGGCCGGGAAGTCTAGATGGCTGCCAAAAAGGATGAGCACAATGGTTCTGAACGTGAGAAAATCTTGGGAAGTTGCTAGTTGAGAACAGGAATAGGCCAGACATGGCCCAAAACAATGACCCATTTACATTTCTAGCTGACGGAAGTAAAAGAAATATTGTAATGATGAGGTGATGCTCATCCACCCCAAATTGTCCAATCAGAACTCGAATTTATGCTGAAAGTTACTTTTTTAGAAAGGTAGAACTAGTGAAAAAGGTATAAAAAGTTCTGGTTTTAGTGAGGAAACAAAACTCATTTTTGATTTCCTACCGAGATGCTGTCGTATGCTGATTTTTCCTGAGATGTAAGACTTTGAATAATTGTTCTATTTCTTCTGAATGAGATCTGAATGAGATCTGAACTTTAGGTGAGGTTATTAGTCAGGGAAGTTAGGAGAAAGGATACATTTTTGGGAACTATCTGTCTTTTGCTAATACTTGCATATCTGAAATTTAAATAAAATGTCTATTTCTGAATTTTCCTAAATAAATGAAATTAACTGTTTGAAATAAAATTCTTATTTTCTTTAAAAATGTCGTTTTGAATAAAGAAATAAATAAAGTGAATAAACTTTTAGACACGCTAAATTTGCTTTTAATAAAAATTAGATAAATGGAGAATTAAGCTGGTCCTGAGTTTTCCTATGCCTGATTTTTTTACTAGCATATTCGTCGACCACAGTGGCGGCGTGTCTAAATAAATGTTTTGTTCATGAAAACCATAGTAAACTCATTTAAACTGCAGGTGTAAATAGTACAAATATTCAGTTTTAGTTTTAGACACCCCGCTATGATACAGCGGCTCTCCTTTGAATCTCACCGATCCATGAAGTAGGGTGTAAGTGTTTTTTGAGTGACTCACAGTGTCATGGGCCCCACTGTTGAGTATATGTATTGATTTTGAACTTCAGGGAAATGTGTCATGGTTTTAGAAATTATTTCCGGACATCCGCTGCATCAGTAATTAGCTTGGTAGGAGAGCATTGGTTGCTATCGAATTAGCTAGGATTATGTATAAGGTGTTATATAAGGGTTTTATGTACAGAATTATGACTAACATCTGTTGAATTCGTATTACGTTACATGTAGTCCTGAAAAGGCTTCAGAGTATTGCGTGAAGCTGGTCACTCTGTCTGCAGGCAGAGGAAGTGTGGCAATGAAGTCGCACATCGCATAGTCTGTTTCAAAAGGTAGTATTGTCTATACTGCGGTGGTATCGTCGTATATCACAAGTGGTGTTGTCGCACATCACTGGTTTAGGGACTTTCTTTCTGAAAGGAAAAATGTATAGCGAGTGCAGTCTATAAAATCTTCACTTTCAAGTACAGGGATCATTGTGTATCCTGATTTTAAACTTATTTCTGGGAGAGTAATAGAGCTTAACCGGAGCTAGAGAGAAGGGTAAAGTAGAGGAAGTGGTGCTACTTTATTGGCGAATGTAAAATACTGTGGTAGAGAAGAGGTAAGCGCTGTCTACTGGAAATACAGAATACTTGTGTGATTGAGAAAATTCTATTACTTTGTTTAGCGAAGCAGACAAATTGAGTTGTTTTTTGTAAGTTACTAACTGAGTTAGTTGTATATCTTGTAAATACGGCTTCTCAATAAACCTTGTAAAGGAGGGGTCAGTCGGCGCTGCAGAAGCCGGAGCGCTGGTGACATCAAAAGTGTTGCGCTGGGATTGTTCCTCGTGACCAAGACAGAGCAAAGGCTGATTGGTGCATGACGAAAAGCAGCGAAACTATTGGTTAAGCACTACGAAGACGTATCTTGTTCTAATTGGTACGCTAGTGTGAACCGCGCTGTGATAGGTTGGTGTTACGGAACAGCAACAGGGAAGTACGCGATCTTTTGAAAGTCTGGGAATTTACAGAAAATTGATTACTTTTACGAAGAGGAAAAGAAGAAACCTTCATGATTTAAGAAATTGAAAAATGTGTTTATAAAGGACAAGGCGATAGTCACAAGAGAGGGGAAATTACTTCCTCCACGAAAACGCCTGCTTCCGATATGTTGTCAAAATATGGTTACCATACGTGTGTTTGGTTTAAGAATTGGGTAAGATATACCAGAAATGATGGTGTGTTAGCTTTTCCGGAAGGAGGATCTTTTGATGTGGCAGTTTTCAGAAATTTGAGAGAAAAGATGATGAAACTTGACCCAAGACCTAGACCGACTCATTTTGAAGGTTTAGTTGAATGGGAAGATAAGATGCATGAATTGGAAAGCGAAAGGTTGAAAGGACATATCAGACCAAGAGGTAGATTTCGTAATTTATGGGGAGAGACACATGAGAGTAGAATATGTAGATGGAGAAATGCTGACATGTGTGATGGCATGTATCCAGTCAGATTAGTGGATGATTATGAAGGGCGGAAATGCACAGAAAAGAGGAAAAATGTAGCAACAGGGAAAGAAGGTTATGGTGAAAGTTAATCAGAGGATGCTGTGCTAGAAGAAATATTAAATAGGAGGCCGCCACCATATCAGCCAGGTTCTTTATGGACTACACCTAATGTTCCACCTGTAGAGGAAAGAATTATTGAAACCCCAAGGCAATTCTCTAATTTTACAGATGTACTAGAAAGAGTAGAAGTGAGATATAATCCGAGTACTTCAATAACAGAACCAAGACTTGCCGGTACTCCAAAGCAAATTAACGAACGAGAAAGTGTAAATAGGGTAGAAAACGAGTTGAAGAACAAGCAAGTACTGTTGAATATATATGGACTACAAATGCATTGGCAGAAAAGATACAAGAAATTACGAAAAACATAGAAGCAGTAACAGTCACAGTAACTAAAGGACCTGTAATTCCAGTGTTTGAAAACAAAAGAGTAAAAGTACCAAGTTTGACAATCCCTTTACAACAGAGTTTGCAAAAAGTGAGAGGAAATATTTATCCAGATTTGTCAGAAATCAGATGAACCAATAATGTAAACCCGCCTGACTTAACTTTTAATCAGAGTTTACCCTATAAATATGCAACCGGAGAAGAGTCTGACTCTGCTACACCTGAAAAGAGCATAGAGAAAATAGATTTAACGCAGACACCTGTAGGACCATCAGAACAAGAATTAAGTGATTGCATTAAAACTCTGAAAATAAAAGAGCATGAACCCAAAGTGCTGGATGTAGCAAGATTTAAAGTCGATATGGAAGAAATAATTATTGGAACAATTGGAACAGACAGATTAAAAACGTACCAAGATGATGAACTCATGTTCATGTGTAAAAGCATAACGTGGAAATCAAAGTCTGTACATGATCAATTAGAAGGATTGGTGTTGGACAGGCCACATGAAGGGCCGCTCTCCCCCGGCCCAACCAGGCCCGAACCAGCCACGCAAGTACCACACACCACCATTGCACGTCCACCGTCCCCGCAGGGACCCCTACACTCGAACCTGTTGACCGCGTAGGCCGACCCACTACCGGCCTGCGCGCCCATCCTGGGCGCCATCTTGGACACTCCACCACGAGGCCGCCTGGCCCCCGATCGACCTCAACCCTGGGCCTGGCCAGGCCTCAGACATTCCGGCACCAACATCCACCCAGGAGGTGAGCGGGCTACTTGGTCAGTCAATGGGAGCAAGAGGTGTCGATGGCTCTCCCCCGCCAAGTGCCACTCGCCCATCGCCTCCCCGGGCGCTGGCTCCACCCCCCTGCTGGGTGTCTGAACCCCCTCATCCCGGACCTCCCGACCTCCAAGTGCGAGGGTCCGGACATCAAAGCACACCAGCCCTATAACTGGGGCAGCTCCAGAGCAGGACGGGAGTTGTATCTTGGAGTCGAGAGACGCAAAGAAGAACTCATCCTTGACGGACTACTGGCGCTGCCGTAGCTCTGTCTTGTGCACCCTCGTCTTGCCTGCTGGCGCTGCCGCGGCTTTGGGAACCACCCTATCCTTCATCATCGTCGGGACCTGCTGGCGTGGCCGCGGACCGTTTGGAACCACCACCTTCATCGGGACCTGCTGGCTCGGCCGCGGACCGTCATCTTCCTTCATCCATCTCGGGACCTGCTGGCTCCGCCGCGGCCCGTTCATCTACACCACCGAGCTCGAGGATTGAGAGCTATTTTCCATCTTTTTGGTAACAAGACTGTCCCGCTACCCTTTTCCCAAACCGAGGCCAGAATAGAGGGGACCCCTGAGTCCAGACCTCCTTGTACCATTCTACCGTACTTGCAGAATTGTCTATAAAGTATCGTTGAACTTTATCATTGTGTGGTGTCCGTCTGTGGGGGGGAAGTTACTTGTCTGTACGATTCGCTGGAGACGGCTCTCCCCGGAGACCTCTCCCCTTATCCTCGGCCGACCCTCCCGGTCCGTCTAACATTGGTGGCCAGCGACGGGATCCGAATCACCGCATAAACCGTACAGAGAGTAGCTCACCCCACGGCGAATCACGATGTCAACTAAAGACAGCGGATCAACGGAGAAATTCCAGATGGAGAAATTGGACGAGTACAGCCATCGTGAACTTAAACAGTTCTGTATCGAATTAGGTATCGCTACCACCGGACTAAATACCAAAGGGGACTTTAAGCAGGCCCTGGAATCTTGGGCAGAAACCGGGGCTGCCGGAACCCCCGATCAAGACATCGCAGCACAAACCCCCATGGCCCCTGAAGAACGAAGAACGGGTCTCTCGCCAGACGAGATCCAGGAGCGAAAAAGAACCCGACTACACGAGCTGGAAATGGCCCGGCTCAAAATGGACGTTGAACTAAAGTTGGCCGAACAGAAAATCAACTTAGAGCACCTGCGCCTCCGAGAAGAAAGAGAGGAGAAACAGAGACAAAGGGAGCTCGAGGAAAAGAAACTGGCATATGAACATGAGCGGAAATTAGCTGAAATCGACCTACGCAAACAGAATAAAGAAACAGGGGTGCCCGAGCAACCCCACACTCCAGGGGCAACAGAGAAGAAGGTACACATCCCCAAGGATGTCGTTCGAGAATACTTCCGAGAGGACGACATCCAGCAATGGTTTAAGGCCTATGAAATCGCTATGACTGCACACCGGATCGATAGAAGCGATTGGGGGGCCGGTCTGTGGGGGAGATTCCTCAATGAGGGCCGCGACGCCCTGCTGCAACTCCCGGACCAGCAGATGACCTCCTATGACCATATGAAAGCTGCACTCCTCACCCGCTATGGCCTCACACCCGAGATGTACCGTCAGAGGTTCCGAGACTGCACCCGCATCCCAGGTACAACTTGGGTGGACTATGTCAATTACTTTAGCCGAGCCTTCGAGGGCTGGATCAAAGGAAGCAAGGTCACAACCTACGAACAACTGTTCAATCTTATGGTATGGGAGCATCTGTCGAACAATTGCTTCATTGAACTTCGCCAGCACCTCCTCGACAGCAAGCTAACGGATCCCCGGCAGCTCGCAGCCGAAGCAGACCGGTGGGAGATCACCAGAGTGAGTCGAAATGGGTCCTGCGAACAGAACCGGAACAACAATGGTCAGCACCGTCCCCGAGGAGGTGGAGGCCAAGGACGCGGAAGAAGCAACGCTCCGGTCACCCCCACTACCAGCACCACCCCCCCGGCCAACCGGGGCAGCACCCCAGCGCGACCGGGACATCGAGCCAATGTTACCTGCCATCGATGTCAACGAGTCGGACACTATGCAAACGACCCAAACTGCCCCCAGTACCAGAGCCCAAGACCCCGCCAAGTAGCCGCTGCTGCTCTGGGGGAGGAACAGATCTCAGAGGAACAAGAAGAATATGAACAGGAACACCAAGAATGGGAGCCAGCCGCCATGGCTCTCGCCTGCCTAGGGGGGAGAGACATGGTCCCGCGGGTCCCCCTACCCGCTAATACCCAGAAGTACAGCCAATGGGTGGGCATCAATGGACGCCGGGCTGAAGCCCTTCGTGACACTGGGGCCAGTGTAACAGCCGTCCGCTGTCACCTGGTGACCCCCGAACAATACTTACCAAACATTCTCTGCCCTGTACGTTCAGCCGATAACTCAGAAAGTCTGTGTCGGATGGCCTGCGTCCCCTTCGAATGGGGAGGGGTCTCCGGCATGTTGAAGGTGACGGTCCGAGATGATGCCCCCGTAGACTGCCTCCTGGGTAATGACCTGGAAAGCTCTCCATGGGCAGCAGTCGAACGAAAAGAGCACCTGGGGATGCTGGGCGTCCCGGACTGGGCGTGCGTCACCACCCGGTCCATGACCGCCCGTGCCAACACCCGCCCAGAGGAACTCGAATGGCCGGCGCCACCGCCTCCGGTCGCCCCCGCCGAAACCACCGACCGTGACGTCCCCCCCGAACCAGCTCAACCTCCAGACCTCGCTAACCTCGACCAGTGGCCTCAAGAGGGGGGGCCCACGCAAGAACAATTTCGCCAAGAACAAAAGACCTGTCCCTCCCTCGAGGGACTCCGCCAGCAAGCGCTAGCCCAAAGCGCAGGGGATACCTCCGGAACTCACTGGGTCTACTGGGACAATGATCTGCTGTACAGTGAGCAAAGAATCGCGGAGCTGGGGGCCAGCCGAGTCCTAGTGGTACCCCTCCGTTTTAGAGACTTTCTGCTAAACCTGGCCCACGATGTCCCCCTGGCAGGACACTTGGGTCAAGACAAAACCTATAGCCGCCTGGTGACCCACTTCTTCTGGCCCAAAATGAGGGACAATGTACACCAGCATTGCCGATCTTGCCCCACGTGCCAAGCCAGTGGGAAGAGCGGCCGCAAACTGAAAGCCCCCCTGCAACCTTTTCCCGTGGTCACCACCCCGTTCGAGAGGGTCGGAATCGATATCGTAGGGCCCCTGGACCCGCGCACAAAACAAGGCCATCGATTCATCCTGGTGCTAGTGGACCACGCCACCCGCTACCCGGAGGCTGTTCCCCTGCGGACTGTGACAGCCCCGGTAGTCGGCCGGGCTCTGATGGGGATCTTCTCCCGGGTGGGCTTCCCCCGGGAGGTCGTCAGTGACAGAGGCACGAACTTTATTTCGAAATATATGAAATCTCTCTGGCAACAGTGCGGGGTTACCTACCGGTTCACGACCCCCTATCACCCTCAAGGAAACGGACTCGTTGAGCGGTTCAACCGCACGCTCAAAGGGATGATCGGGGGGTTGGAAGAGCCCCTCCGTCGCCAGTGGGATGTGCTGCTGCCGTGCCTCCTCTTCGCATATCGAGAGGTTCCCCAGAGGTCCCTGGGCTTCAGCCCATTTGAACTACTATATGGACACCCCGTGCGCGGGCCGCTCAGCCTAGTTAAGGAAGGCTGGGAGATGCCCCCTCTAAAGAACCCACCAGATGTTTTCCGCTACCTCCTAACACTCCGCAACCAGACCCGGCGATTCCGAGAACTAGCAAAAGCCAACCTAGAGGCCAGTCAGGAGGACATGAAAAGGTGGTATGACCGGAATGCCTCCTCCATCGAATTTGAACCTGGGCAACAGGTATGGGTGATGTCCCCCACCGAACCCTGCGCCCTACAAGACAAGTGGACAGGGCCCTTCAAAGTGGTCGAGCGCAAGGGTCCGGCTACCTATCTCATCGACTTGGAATCTTCCCGGAACCCCCTCCGGGTCCTCCACGCTAACAGACTGAAACCGCACTTTGTACGGACAGAACTCAGCCTCCTGATGGCCACAGACAATGGGGCTGAAGAGGACTCCGAGCCCCTCCCGGACCTCCTACGAACGCGGGAGAAAAACGGTTCCGTAGATGGGGTCCGACTCTCAGAGGCCCTCACCCGAGAGCAACACCAGGAGTGCCAAGTTCTCCTGTCACAATTCGCCAGCCTGTTCTCCCTCACCCCAGGTGTCACTTCCTGGTGTACGCACGATGTGGACACGGGGGACAGCCCCCCTATCCGCCACCGGGCCTACCGCGTGCCAGATCGGGTACGGGCCTGCATCCAGGAGGAAGTAGCCAAAATGCTCACGCTCGGGGTCATCGAGCCCTCAGACAGCCCCTGGGCCAGCCCTGTAGTACTGGTCCCCAAAGCAGCTGCCCCCGGCACCACACCAGAACTCCGGTTCTGCGTCGACTACCGGGGCTTGAATGCGGTCACCAGGACAGACGCACATCCCATCCCCCGGGCAGATGAACTAATCGACCGCATGGGAGCTGCCCGCTACCTCAGTATCTTCGACCTGACGGCGGGCTACTGGCAAATCGGCCTCACACCCCGGGCACAAGAACGTTCTGCCTTTTCCACTCCCGATGGCCATTACCATTTCACAGTCATGCCCTTCGGCATGAAGAATGCCCCAGCAACGTTCCAACGGCTCGTCAATCAGGTCCTGGCGGGGCTCGAAGGATTCAGCGCCGCCTACTTAGACGACATCGCTGTATACAGCAACCAGTGGTCCGAGCACCTCCACCACCTCCGAGCAGTGCTGCACGCCCTTCAGCAAGCTGGCCTCACGATCAAGGCCAGCAAATGTCACATTGGGCAAGGGTCTGTAACCTACCTCGGGCACCAGGTGGGAAGCGGCCTGGTGGCCCCTCTGCAGCTAAAAATTGCCGCCATCCAGTCCTGGCAGCCCCCCACTACCCAGACCGAGGTACGCGCCTTCCTGGGCCTCACGGGCTATTACCGAAGGTTCGTGAAAGACTATGGTACTATCGTGAGGCCCCTCACAGAGCTCACGTCAAAAAATCAGCCCCAGAAAGTCAACTGGACCCCAGAGTGTCAAGCTGCATTTGAACAATTGAAAGCCGCCATGTGCTCCGCCCCTGTGCTCCAGGCCCCCGACTACAGCCGGGAGTTCATCGTCCAGACGGATGCCTCCGACCATGGCATTGGGGCAGTCCTGTCTCAAGTGAACACCGAAGGCCATGACCAGCCGGTGGCCTTCATCAGCCGGCGACTCCTACCACGGGAACAACGCTGGAGCACCATAGAGAGGGAGGCCTTCGCGGTGGTATGGGCCCTCAAGAAGCTCCGGCCCTACCTTTTTGGCACACCCTTTCGGGTACAGACCGACCACCGACCCCTGCAGTGGCTGATGCAGATGCGGGGGGAAAACCCGAAGTTACTACGCTGGTCCATCTCCCTACAAGGGATGGACTTCACAGTTGAACATCGGCCTGGGCCCGATCACGCCAACGCAGATGGCCTGTCCCGGTTCTTCCGCCTCGACGAGAAGAGTCCCCAAGAGAATGGGTAACTCTCCCCGCCTTCAGCTGGGGGGGACGCATGTTGGACAGGCCACATGAAGGGCCGCTCTCCCCCGGCCCAACCAGGCCCGAACCAGCCACGCAAGTACCACACACCACCATTGCACGTCCACCGTCCCCGCAGGGACCCCTACACTCGAACCTGTTGACCGCGTAGGCCGACCCACTACCGGCCTGCGCGCCCATCCTGGGCGCCATCTTGGACACTCCACCACGAGGCCGCCTGGCCCCCGATCGACCTCAACCCTGGGCCTGGCCAGGCCTCAGACATTCCGGCACCAACATCCACCCAGGAGGTGAGCGGGCTACTTGGTCAGTCAATGGGAGCAAGAGGTGTCGATGGCTCTCCCCACCAGATGTTTTCCGCTACCTCCTAACACTCCGCAACCAGACCCGGCGATTCCGAGAACTAGCAAAAGCCAACCTAGAGGCCAGTCAGGAGGACATGAAAAGGTGGTATGACCGGAATGCCTCCTCCATCGAATTTGAACCTGGGCAACAGGTATGGGTGATGTCCCCCACCGAACCCTGCGCCCTACAAGACAAGTGGACAGGGCCCTTCAAAGTGGTCGAGCGCAAGGGTCCGGCTACCTATCTCATCGACTTGGAATCTTCCCGGAACCCCCTCCGGGTCCTCCACGCTAACAGACTGAAACCGCACTTTGTACGGACAGAACTCAGCCTCCTGATGGCCACAGACAATGGGGCTGAAGAGGACTCCGAGCCCCTCCCGGACCTCCTACGAACGCGGGAGAAAGACGGTTCCGTAGATGGGGTCCGACTCTCAGAGGCCCTCACCCGAGAGCAACACCAGGAGTGCCAAGTTCTCCTGTCACAATTCGCCAGCCTGTTCTCCCTCACCCCAGGTGTCACTTCCTGGTGTACGCACGATGTGGACACGGGGGACAGCCCCCCTATCCGCCACCGGGCCTACCGCGTGCCAGATCGGGTACGGGCCTGCATCCAGGAGGAAGTAGCCAAAATGCTCACGCTCGGGGTCATCGAGCCCTCAGACAGCCCCTGGGCCAGCCCTGTAGTACTGGTCCCCAAAGCAGCTGCCCCCGGCACCACACCAGAACTCCGGTTCTGCGTCGACTACCGGGGCTTGAATGCGGTCACCAGGACAGACGCACATCCCATCCCCCGGGCAGATGAACTAATCGACCGCATGGGAGCTGCCCGCTACCTCAGTATCTTCGACCTGACGGCGGGCTACTGGCAAATCGGCCTCACACCCCGGGCACAAGAACGTTCTGCCTTTTCCACTCCCGATGGCCATTACCATTTCACAGTCATGCCCTTCGGCATGAAGAATGCCCCAGCAACGTTCCAACGGCTCGTCAATCAGGTCCTGGCGGGGCTCGAAGGATTCAGCGCCGCCTACTTAGACGACATCGCTGTATACAGCAACCAGTGGTCCGAGCACCTCCACCACCTCCGAGCAGTGCTGCACGCCCTTCAGCAAGCTGGCCTCACGATCAAGGCCAGCAAATGTCAAATTGGGCAAGGGTCTGTAACCTACCTCGGGCACCAGGTGGGAAGCGGCCTGGTGGCCCCTCTGCAGCTAAAAATTGCCGCCATCCAGTCCTGGCAGCCCCCCACTACCCAGACCGAGGTACGCGCCTTCCTGGGCCTCACGGGCTATTACCGAAGGTTCGTGAAAGACTATGGTACTATCGTGAGGCCCCTCACAGAGCTCACGTCAAAAAATCAGCCCCAGAAAGTCAACTGGACCCCAGAGTGTCAAGCTGCATTTGAACAATTGAAAGCCGCCATGTGCTCCGCCCCTGTGCTCCAGGCCCCCGACTACAGCCGGGAGTTCATCGTCCAGACGGATGCCTCCGACCATGGCATTGGGGCAGTCCTGTCTCAAGTGAACACCGAAGGCCATGACCAGCCGGTGGCCTTCATCAGCCGGCGACTCCTACCACGGGAACAACGCTGGAGCACCATAGAGAGGGAGGCCTTCGCGGTGGTATGGGCCCTCAAGAAGCTCCGGCCCTACCTTTTTGGCACACCCTTTCGGGTACAGACCGACCACCGACCCCTGCAGTGGCTGATGCAGATGCGGGGGGAAAACCCGAAGTTACTACGCTGGTCCATCTCCCTACAAGGGATGGACTTCACAGTTGAACATCGGCCTGGGCCCGATCACGCCAACGCAGATGGCCTGTCCCGGTTCTTCCGCCTCGACGAGAAGAGTCCCCAAGAGAATGGGTAACTCTCCCCGCCTTCAGCTGGGGGGGACGCATGTTGGACAGGCCACATGAAGGGCCGCTCTCCCCCGGCCCAACCAGGCCCGAACCAGCCACGCAAGTACCACACACCACCATTGCACGTCCACCGTCCCCGCAGGGACCCCTACACTCGAACCTGTTGACCGCGTAGGCCGACCCACTACCGGCCTGCGCGCCCATCCTGGGCGCCATCTTGGACACTCCACCACGAGGCCGCCTGGCCCCCGATCGACCTCAACCCTGGGCCTGGCCAGGCCTCAGACATTCCGGCACCAACATCCACCCAGGAGGTGAGCGGGCTACTTGGTCAGTCAATGGGAGCAAGAGGTGTCGATGGCTCTCCCCCGCCAAGTGCCACTCGCCCATCGCCTCCCCGGGCGCTGGCTCCACCCCCCTGCTGGGTGTCTGAACCCCCTCATCCCGGACCTCCCGACCTCCAAGTGCGAGGGTCCGGACATCAAAGCACACCAGCCCTATAACTGGGGCAGCTCCAGAGCAGGACGGGAGTTGTATCTTGGAGTCGAGAGACGCAAAGAAGAACTCATCCTTGACGGACTACTGGCGCTGCCGTAGCTCTGTCTTGTGCACCCTCGTCTTGCCTGCTGGCGCTGCCGTGGCTTTGGGAACCACCCTATCCTTCATCATCGTCGGGACCTGCTGGCGTGGCCGCGGACCGTTTGGAACCACCACCTTCATCGGGACCTGCTGGCTCGGCCGCGGACCGTCATCTTCCTTCATCCATCTCGGGACCTGCTGGCTCCGCCGCGGCCCGTTCATCTACACCACCGAGCTCGAGGATTGAGAGCTATTTTCCATCTTTTTGGTAACAAGACTGTCCCGCTACCCTTTTCCCAAACCGAGGCCAGAATAGAGGGGACCCCTGAGTCCAGACCTCCTTGTACCATTCTACCGTACTTGCAGAATTGTCTATAAAGTATCGTTGAACTTTATCATTGTGTGGTGTCCGTCTGTGGGGGGGAAGTTACTTGTCTGTACGATTCGCTGGAGACGGCTCTCCCCGGAGACCTCTCCCCTTATCCTCGGCCGACCCTCCCGGTCCGTCTAACAATTGGCAAATGAATATGAAGTAGAATTTGCAAAGAATAAAACATTACAGCAATCCTATAGAGTGGATTTTTCAGAAAAAGACACTGAAAACATGAATACTGCTGGAAGGTTAACTCAAATAAAAGATTTAATTGTGCTGTTACGAAGATGGGGAGATGTGAATAAATGGAGAGTGAAATGGGCAAAGAAGAAAGAGGAGGCTAGTGATAAATCCCCTTTAGCGTTTCCAGTCAGAGAAAAGGAGACAGTCGCAAACGAGTTCCCTATGAGAGAAATACCTGGAGGAGGATATGTGCATGTTCCTTGGAGTTGACAGGATATATTATCATTTACAAATGATTTTCCCAGATTGAGAGAAAAACCAGTAGAATGGTATCGACAGGTGAATCGATTTGTGAAAGTTTCAAAAGTGCTATGGGTTGATCTGGATGGATTATTTGACATAGTTCTGCCAGCAGATTTATGGACTGAATGTAAAATAACTGTGAATTGGCCAAAAGAGGAATATCCTTGAGACAAAGTAACAGGTGCCCCGTCACCTGAAGTGATGAGAAAATATGGACAAGTGATTGTGTTTTTGAAAAAAAAATCCACCAAAAGAAACAGATTGGGTAAAAATAGACAGAACTACACAGAAACCAAAATAATCTGTACATGCATTTTATGAAAGATTGTTGTTGGTATTTAAACAATACAGTGGATATGAAGAGTTGAGTGAAAGGACATGAGTCATTTTATATATTGATTTGTGTATGGATTAAGACCAGAAATTGGAGACATGTTCAGACGTAGTATGATAGGATGGCAATTGAGTTCTGTAGATGATGTTTTAAGAAAAGCCAAATATTGTAGTGAAGAAATTCATGCTAAATAAAAGAAATGAAAAGAAAAAGCTATGTGGGCACAATTGAAGGTAGCAGAACACCAAGTGGCACAATTGGAAAATAAAAATACTGAGGCAAGTCAGGGAAATTAGTAGGAAATATAGAAGAGCTCAAGAAAAAGTTCCCTTGTCATAATTGTGGCAGAATAGGGCATTGGAGAAAAGAGTGTAAGTATCCACCAAGAGTTATTCCAGAAAATACATCATTGAATCCACAGGTGCAGAATGAGGTAATTCAACAGCAACCGCAACAGCAGCAGATAGTTAATCAGCAAAGTCAGGTGCCACAACCGCCACTTCCACACAGTGTAAACCATCAAAGGTACAGTGCAGAGACAGGATTCAGCGGAGGCCAGCAGGTAAATAGAAAAATCCTTATTTTAAGACTTTCGGTATTCACAAAAGGCATTTAGGAATCCTAAAGTTAGGAGTCCTAACTTTACTACTACTAAATTGAGAAAAATCTTAATTTTAAGACTTTCGGTATTCACAGAAGGCATTTAGGAGTCCTAAAGTTAGGAGTCCTAACTTTACTACTATTAAATTGCGAAAAATCCTAATTTTAAGACTTTCGGTATTCACAGAAGGCATTTAGGAGTCCTAAAGTTAGGAGTCCTAACTTTACTACTACTAAATTGAGAAAAATCCTAATTGTAAGACTTACCGTATTCACAGAATGCATTTAGGAGTCCTAAAGTTAGGAGTCCTAACTTCTGTGAATACCGAAATGAGTAAGTGTCTTCTGTGAATACCAAAATGAGTAAGTGCCTTCTGTGAATACGTAAATGGTAGTAAGTTTAGGATTTTGTCTTAAGTTAGTTCTGTGAATCGGGCCCAATGTCTCTGTAAAAGAAGGTGCAAATTACCCGAATATTCCCCAGTACAAAATGACTGCAGAAATAATTGAAGTAATAACCCCAGTGATAAACAAAATGATTAACAAGGCATACTGAGAGAAATAGAGAGTAGTCCATGTAATTCACCGATAATGGGATTGAAAAAGCCAAATGGAATCTTTAGAATTGTACAGGATTTGAGAAAAGGGTAATAAAATAGTTGTCCCATGTTGTCCGGTTGTGCCAAATCCAGCAGTGATTTTATATCAAATTCCCCATGATGCAGAATGGTACACTGTAATCAATTTGTGTAATCCGTTCTTTACAGTTCCATTGCACCCAGAAAGCCAGCCAATTTTTGAGTTCAGATTCAGAGATCGTATTTTGGCATGGTGCCGAATTCCTCAAGGGTATCGTGAAAGTCCGTCTATCTTCAATCAGTTGCTAAAGAAATCATTAGAAAGTTTGAGCATGCCTGGAGAGTATGTATTGGTTCAATATATCGATGATCTCCTAGTGGCATCAGAGACAAAAGATGCATGTGTAACAGATACCGTTGCATTGCTGAATCATTTGGCAGAAGAGGGACATAAAGTGTCTCCATCAATTACAATTTTGTCAGAAAGAAGTGCAATACTTAGGTCATAAGATTGCCAAAGGAATAAGATAAGTCACTGCAGAAAGAATTAGAATGATAAAAGGAATGCAGCCACCAAAAACTCAAAGACAAGTGAGAATGTTCCTAGGAATGGTAGGTTACTGTAGACAGTGGATTAGTGTATTCTCACTGATTGCAAAGCCATTGCAGAGATTAACCAGAGCAGATATCAGAGATCCTATAGTTCTGACCGAAACTGAGATGGAAGCATTTGAACAGCTAAAAACAACCTTATGTGAAGCAACAGCTTTAGGGATGCCTGACTATGAAAGAGTTTGAACTGTACTGCAGTGAACGAGAAGGATGTTCATTGTCAGTGCTAATCCAGAGACATGGAAAACGGAGAAAGCCAATAGCGTATTTCTCAGCTGTTTTGGACCCCGTTGCAAAAGCATTGCCAGGTTGTCTGAAAGCAGTAGCAGCTACAAGCGTCAGTTTAGAACAGAGTGAAGGAATAGTGATGGGATTTCCTGTGAAAGTGTATGTACCTCACTCTTTGGAGATTCTCCTCACTAGAACAAAAACACAGTACTTGACTAACAATAGGATGACCAAATATGAAAAGATAATTCTGGGAGCAGAAAATGTGACAATCTCTAGGTGCGTAAATGTGAATCCTTCCACATTATTGCCTGATACTATGGAAACTGAAGTGAGACATGAGTTTGATCACAAATGCCTAGATGTTCTTGAATACTGTACCAAACCAAGACCAGACATCAGAGATGAGCCATTGCCTGAATCCGACTATGTAATGTTTGTTGATGGTTTGTGTCTGAGAACAGATGAGGGTGTTTTGAATGCTGCATATGCCGTTTGTACAGTGGCAGATGTACTAGAAGCCTCTTGTCTGAAAGGAATTTGTTCTGCTCAAATAGCGGAATTGATTGCTTTGATTCAAGCATGTGAACTGGGAAAGGAGATCAAGGTTACCATAGTGACTGATAGCCAGTATGGTTTTGGGGTTGTCCATTATTACGGACAACTGTGGTCCCAAAGAGGTTATTTGACTTCTGCAGGATCCCCCATATCTAATGCAGAATGCGTGAGAATGTAGATTGATGCAATTCAACTGCCTGACAAAATAGCTGTGGTGAAGTGTGCAGCACATAAAAAGGGGATCAATCAATCAATCAATCAAGGCATTTATATAGCGCGCTACTCACCCGGAGGGTCTCAAGGCGCTTGGGGAGGGGGGGTCCGCTACTGCTCGAACAGCCAGGTCTTGAGCTGCTTCCTGAAGGCGAGGTGGTCTTGGGTCAGGCGGAGGTGGATCGGGAGGGAGTTCCAAGTCTTGGCGGCCAGGTAGGAGAAGGACCTTCCTCCTGCTGTGGCTCTTCGGATGCGGGGGACGGCGGCGAGGGCGTGGCTGGTTGATCGAAGCTGGCGGGTAGGAGTGTAGAATTTGAGGCGGCTGTTGAGGTATCTTGGGCCTTGGTTGTGTAGGGCTTTGTGTGCGTGGGTGAGGAGACGGAAGGTGATTCTCTTGTAGACCGGGAGCCAGTGTAGGTCTCTTAGGTGTCCGGAGATGCGGCTGTGTCGGGGGATGTCGAGGATGAGTCTTGCTGAGGCGTTCTGGATCCGCTGAAGTCTCTTCTGGAGCTTGGCGGTGGATCCGGCGTAGAGGGCGTTGCCGTAGTCCAGTCGGCTGGTGACGAGGGCCTGGGTGACCGTCTTCCTGGTCTCGGTGGGGATCCACCGGAAGATCTTACGTAGCATGCGCAGGATATTGAAGCAGGACGAGGAGACGGCGTTGACTTGTCTGGTCATGGAGAGGGAGGAGTCCAGGATGAAGCCCAGGTTGCGTGCGTAGTCTGTCGGTTTGGGTGCGCTGCCCAGGGCAGGGGGCCACCAGGAGTCGTCCCAGGCGGAGGGCGAGGAGCCCCGGATGAGAACTTCCGTCTTGTCTGAGTTCAATTTCAGGCAGGTGGTCATCATCCATTCGGCTCCGTCTGTCATCCCTTCGTGTAGGTTGGCTCTGGCGGTGGCTGGGTCGTTGGTGAGGGAGAGGATTAGCTGAGTGTCGTCGGCGTAGGAGATGATGTTGAGGTTGTGTTGGCGTGCGATGGCTGCGAGGGGGCTCATGTAGATGTTGAAGAGGGTGGGGCTGAGCGATGATCCCTGTGGTACGCCGCAGATGACTTCGGTGGCCTTGGATCTGAATGGGGGGAGGCGGACTCTATGTGTCCTTCCGGCGAGGAACGAGATGATCCATTCCAGTGCCTTCTCCTGGATTCCGGCGTTGCTGAGGCGCTGCACTAGGGTATGGTGGCAGACAGTGTCGAAGGCCGCGGAGAGGTCTAGGAGGATGAGGGCCGCTGTTTCTCCGTTGTCGAGCAGGGCTCGGATGTCATCGGTGGCTGCGATCAGGGTGGTCTCGGTGCTGTGGTTGGCCCGGAAGCCAGACTGCGAGAGGTCGAGGGATCCGTTCGTCTCGAGGAAGGCAGCCAGCTGCTTGTTGACGGTCTTCTCGATGACTTTAGCAGGAAACGGGAGCAGCGAGATAGGGCGGTAGTTCTTGAGGTCGGTGGGGTCGGCTGATGGCTTCTTTAGAAGAGCGCTGAGTTCGGCGTGCTTCCAGCTCTCCGGGAAGGTAGCGGTGTCGAAGGAGGTGTTGATGATATCCCGGAGGTGGGGTGCGATGACAGCGTCGGCCTTGTTGAAGACGTGGTGAGGGCAGGGGTCGGTCGGGGATCCGGAGTGGATGGAGTTCATCGTGCGGACGGTGTCTTCGGTGCTGATCGGGGTCCAGGTGCGGAGGGTGGTAGTGGGGGCGGTGGTTCAGTCGTGGCGTGCGTCGGTTGGGTGCTGAAGCTGTTGTGTATGTCTGCGATCTTGCTGTGGAAGTAGGAGGCGAGGGAGTTGCAGAGGTCTTGTGAAGGGGTGATGTCGTTGTTTCCGGCGTTGGGGTTGGAGAGCTCTTTAACGATGTTGAAGAGTTCCTTGCTGTTGTGTGCGTTGTTGTCCAGTCGTTCCTTGAATGCAGTTTTCTTGGTGGCGTGGATCAGTTGGTGGTGTTTTCGGGTGGCGAGCTTGAGGGCAGTCATGTTGTACGGTGTTGGGTCTCTGCGCCAGGCTTTCTCGAGGGCTCGGCAGTTCTTCTTGGAGCTCTTGAGTTCGTCGGTGAACCATGGGGCTTTCTTGCTGCCGGGTCTGTTAGTCGGGGTAATCAGAGGGGCGAGGACGTCTGCGCAGTTGCTGATCCACTTCGTGAGTTTGGTGGCCGCCTGGCTTGGGTTCATTGCTCTGGTGGGAGGGTTCATGCTCAGGGAAGTCGCGAGCTGGTCGGCTGTGATCTTGTTCCAGCTTCTGCGTGCAACCTGTTGCTGGTGGTGGTGGGTCGTGGTCCTTCTGAAGCTGAAGTGGACGCAGCTGTGTTCCGTCCAGTGGAGTCCGGTGGCGTGGCTGAAGGTGATGTCCTCGCTGGATAAGAACACGGGGTCGAGTGTGTGTCCGGCGTAGTGGGTGGGGGTGGTCACCAGCTGCTTGAGACCGAGGTTGGCGAGGTTGTCCAGCAGGGTGGTGGTGTTGCGGTCGTTGTTGTTCTCCAGGTGGAATTTGAGGTCCCCGAGGAGGATGTAGTCAGCGGAGAGGAGGGCGTGCGGGCTGATGAAGTCGGCGATGTCTTCGCTGAATTGTGTGCGTGGTCCCGGGGGTCTGTAGATGAGGGTGCCTCTGAGGGTGGTCTTGGGGTTGATGTGGATCTGGAAGTGCAGGTATTCGGCGGGTGCGAGGGTGTCGTCAGTGTTGGTCATGATGTGGATGGTGTTCCTGTGGATGATGGCAATGCCTCCTCCTGTCTGGTTGACGCGGTCCCTTCAGATGATCTTGTAGCCGTCCGGGATGGCGATGGCGATGTCTGGCGCTGAGGAGGCGTTCATCCAGGTTTCCGTGAGGAAGGCGACGTCTGGGGCTGTGGTGTCGAGCAGGTTTCAGAGCTCGACGGCGTGTCTGTGGATGGAGCTGGTGTTGAGCAGGATGCACTTGAGGTGGTTGCTGCTGGTGTTCGGCTTGGTCGGTGCTGGTGTAATGCAGGTCCGGATGCAGGTGAACTTGCAGGAGTGGCAGCTGAAGGGTCCGTGGGTGCGTCTCGGGGTGGCTTGATAGCAGCCCGGGATTCGACCGTCGTTGAGTGCGAAGAGTTCGGTGGCATCGTAGGTCCGGCGGGTGGGCTGGTGTCTGCGGGAGCTAGGGTCCTGGCACTGGGCGCGGTCCAGGCGGGGACGGGCGCAGACGGGCCTAACTTTGGCGCGCCTTCGCCGCACAATCGGCGCCCCGCTGCGCGTCACCACTGCGCGTGCGCACGGTCGCCATTTATGGCGAAGTGCGAGGGAGGGAGGAGCAGCTGGGAGGCGGGAGCGGGGAGGGCACAGAAAGAAAAGGGGGCGTGTCAGAACACTCGGCGGCGGGAAGCGGGGAGCGGGGCGGGGGGCACAGGGGGCAACAACGGGAGAATACAGCACAGGGGGGCACACAGAAAGGCGAAAAAGGGGCAAAAATACCTAAATAGGCAACGAGGCAGCAGGAAAGGAACTCGGCACACACAGACTACGGGGGACCACGCCGAGCGACGACAAGGGGGCGTGGTCAGCAGGCAGTAGGCAGGCTCAGTGAGGCAGGCGGGGAGCACAAGCTACAGCTTGTGGTCGTGCGGCGCGGGGGTGTCCTAAGGCTAGGTCACACTCACCTGCGCCACACGGTCGCCATTTATGACTACATCACCCGAGGTAACAGGTATGTAGATTCAATTGCCAAATACTGTGCTGAAAATCTTGCATCCATCACTCGGGACAGGGAAAAAGAGCATGTTTCAAGTTCTTTAATGCTAACAACTGTAGTTGAAACTTGGCAGGAAGTGAGGCAAATGCAGGAAGAAGCTGATGAGGAAGAGAAAATTGTCTGGTTAAAAGCAGGATGTAGACAAAGAGAGAAAGATGAAATCTGGGTTTACAAAGATGAGAGACCAGTAATGCCCGATAGCATGAGCTCAAATATGGCCCGAATGTTCCATGGTCAAGCTCATATTGGGAGAGATGCCATGCTTTGCCTATTTAGACAGACGTGGTACAATGAAAGTTCAGAATGATTGCTGAAAGTTTATGCCAGAGGTGCCTTGTATGCCAGCAGTTTAATCCAAACAGGAGAACAATTGTGAGTTTGGGAACCATAGGATGGGAGGGAGGTCCATTACATGAATGCAGTTGGATTTTATTGAGCTTCCGCCCTGTAACAGACTCAGATATGTTGTGGTGATCATCTGTTTGTTCTCCCGATGGGTAGAGGCTCTCCCCACAAGGAGGAATGATGTGTTAACTGTTGCAAAATTACTTCTGCGTGAGATCATCCCTAGGTTCGGTTTCCCAGTGACCATTGAAACTGATCGTGGCTCACATTTCCAAAATGAACTCATGCAAACGGTATGTTAAGCACTGGACATTCGTCAGAGACTGCATTGTGCTTACAGACCTGAGGCTTCAGGAGTGGTTGAGCAAGTAAACGGCACAATTAAAAACAGGATGGCAAAAATGTGTTTGGCAACAGGACTAAAGTGGCCAGATGCCTTGCCAATTGTTTTGATGACATTGAGAAGCATTCCTGACAGAAAAACTGGATTGAGTCCATATGAGATTTTAATGGGCAGGGTGATGAGACAAGCATTTGTTCCAGTTGATAAATTGTTAACAATAAATGATGACATCATACTGGATTACTCTAAAAACCTATCTCACGTGGTGACTTCTGTGTTCCATCAGGTGGGAACTGAATCAAACACGAAAGAGAAAAGTCCAGCTCATGATCTAGTTCCTGGAGACTGGGTGCGCATAAAGGTACACCGCAGAAGAAACTGTTTGGTGCCTCGTTGGCAGAGACCGAGACAGGTCATATTGGTTAGCACCACTGCAGTTAGGTGTGCCGGGGTGAAGAGATGGGTACACGCAAGCCATACTATCCGTGTGCCTGAGCCTGAAAATCCAAACGAAGAAGGTGAAAGCACAACTGATTCTGATTCTGAAGGTGAACCAGAGAGAGGTCCAGATACTGAAGATCGACAGGAACGTTGATATCTGGAAGTATCAGATGCTAGCT
This sequence comes from Lissotriton helveticus, assembly GCF_964261635.1. Classification (NCBI taxonomy): domain Eukaryota; kingdom Metazoa; phylum Chordata; class Amphibia; order Caudata; family Salamandridae; genus Lissotriton; species Lissotriton helveticus. The sequence goes on from NC_136061.1 coordinate 1,791,072,471, forward strand.
CTGCGTCTGAAGGAGAAGGAGAAATTATTGAGGTACAGAATTCTGAAGATCAATCTTAAGATCGAGAATTGGTAGAGAATAACACCAGTAAGGACACTGAGCAAAACAAAGAAAAAACTGGTGATCAAGAACATACTGAAGAACAGTCTGAAAGCTCTGGAAGAAGGGACGAAAATCCAGACACTGGAAAAGAGGGAAAAACTCACGATAAGGATGAAATTCCAAGTACCAGCTATGGAGATGTTCCTAACAGAGTGAAAGAACTGTCAAAAGAGAAAACTGACTCTGAAAAAGGAAAAGACGTTGTTAAGTTTGTTGTAAACGAAACTGTCGAGGACACTGAAAGTGAAACTGATGACAGCGAAGATGAAACTCCATTAAGGAAGAGTTCAAGAAAAAGGGCTTGGAGAGTGGAACATAACACCACGGAGCCTAAGACAAAAAGATTTTGTAAAGGAGATAATTGGCCTAAAGGAAGTGATGGACTAAGATTTAAACTAGTTAATAAAAAAAGAAAGCCAGAGGAACAGGTCAATGAGATAACCAGTCAAAAATAATCATTGGGAAAAAGAATAGAAGTTGTCCAAAGGCCAAAAAGAGTAAGAAGACCAAATCAGAAGTACAAATCACCTGAATGGACCTACATAATACTACCTCCAATTGAAGAATTTAACAGCAGTCAAGAGAATCTGAACTGTACAAAGACATATGGTAAAAGTGAGTAAAGAACTGACGCACAGAGAAAAGAGGTAATTGATTAAAATAATATGGTAAAGGTAAAACCTGAAATCCTGTTAGAAGAGAAGGCATTGTGAGTGAAAAATAAAATAGGTGACACAAGGTCGAAGAAAACTTGTTAGAAAATGTAAGCTTGTAGGTGACACAAGGTAGAAGAGAACTTGTTAGAAAAACTCGTTGTGTAAAAAACATTTTTTTTTAAAATGGTTAACAACGAGCATAAAACGAAATGTTCAATATTTAGAAAATGGTGTAGATTATGTCTAATATGTACTGGATTACTAATATTGACATGGATAATTTTGGCTATTATCATTCCTTTTCAGGATAACTTAGTGAAGTTAAAACATAATGTGAGTTCAGGTGAACAAAATGTGGAATCAAAGTCTAACAAGCAGCATGTATATAGGCAAGAAATACATCAGGATAGTTCTATTAGTGATTTCACCAAAAATACGTTTTCAAGATTATTGCCTGAATATGTCAGGACAATGGATGCTAGTGACTGTTATGTGTGTGTAAAGTTGCCTGCATCTGTCTCCGAAGGGGTGACATATCACCACCTTCCACTTACATATGGAGTCACGTGTAGTGTGATTGCAAGCCCGTTTTATCAAACAGGTAAATTAGAATATCATTATTCTAATTCGGATGAAGTCTTTGCAAAATTGAAAATTGATAAGGCACTAAATAAGAAAAAGACTGCTACAGTTATGGGAGAATTCTTTTTAAAAATAGAAGAATTAAGCCATGACTATGCATTTAAAAATAAATTGACATGTAAAATGAGAGTGGAAGAGAAATCATTTCTAGATATGGTTAAGGAAAGGCGAATTGCTTATAAAAGTAAAGAAAAAGTAAATCATCAGAAATCCAAATATTGGACATTCAATGATGAGAATATTGATGAAAGAAATGTGGATGTAGCAATAAATATAGACACTTCATTGTTAGGAAAATTCTGTATTAGGAGAGACAAAACTATGTATGACAATTATTTTGTGGGAGCAAGTCAATGTAAAGACACTTATAGAATCCAAGGGGGTTGGGGATTTAAAGGGGGAAGATATCCAGTTTTTCCTGGCATTTATTTCATTTGTGGAAACAAGGCTTATTATAGATTACCTGACCACTGGTATGGGACTTGCTATGCGGGCCTGGTCTTTCCTAAAATCTTTCATGTAGATAGAGGTACTAATGGCATCCATGAGATAGGTAGACCTTTAAGTCGTAGAAAAAGAGAGAGTGTCATAGAAATAATAGGTGATGTTTTTGGAGCACTGATACCAGCAGTGGGAATTTCTTTCAATGCAAATCGAATTTGAAGATTGTCAATGATAGTAGATCGTTTGTCAGCAGACACAGCAGGTGGATTCTTAATGGTAAACACCAAAATGATTGCTATGAGAACTATGGTAATGCAAAATCGTCTTGCTCTTGACATAATATTAGCAAAACAAGGAGGAGTTTGTGGAATTTTGAAGGTACAGCACTGCTGCACCTACATTCCAGATAAAAGTAAAAACATTGAAAAGTACATTACAAGTATTACAGAGTTGCATAGAGATATTGAACCACTGGAGGTTGATGGTATTCTTGAACAACTTGGTAAAAGTTTTACAGCAGTTAAACATTGGTTTCAAGAAATACGTAGTTCAATTATAGGTAAAATACTAATTCCAGTAACAGTAATAGTATTTCGTGATTCTAATGATAAGATTATGTTGCATATACAGAAAAAGAAGGAATGTTAGACAGTCGTTAAATAAGATAATTCAAGAAAAACGACAAAGAGAAAAAGAAAGGTGATATAGAAATGGAAGAGTTCCGAGAAAAGGTTTTTAAAGATACTAAAGAAAAGGATACTAGAGTATAAATTCATACTAATCTGAAGAACCTGAAACATGTTTTGATAAAAAAATGTGCTACATTTTGGGAGATATTTGGTGATAAATCACCATAGGGGGGAGTTGATGGAGCAAGGTGGAGAAACAAAATTTTATGTACCCCTTGCAAAATCACACTTCGATAAACATAACTTGAACTAATTGAGTGATATGTGTAACTAACCAACTTAGAATAAGAAATGCACCTGCACGTGAGAACTAATTTTGCTTATGTTGCAATCATAATGAACTAATTATGTGATTTTGTCCTGTCTTAAACTAATAAGCAGCTTTTGAAATAATAAAATACAGCATAAATGTGCTTTTGTTTACGTATTTTGTGGCAAAACGTGGAAACTGGTGAGTATATTACGCCTGAATGTGGCTTATTTGCTAGGTAACTACTAATAGGGAAAACCTTAGTAAGGGGGAGGTAAACAGAAGGGTTACATTTCTAAATTTAACGTTCGTTTGTGTTTGTTTCTATGATAGTTCCCATTCTGGCCTGTGAGGTCTAGCGAAAAGATGGCTGGCTGACTTGTTGAACTGCAAATAGAAAATGAACTGACCAAGCGCAAGCCCAAGTCCAAGTTCGAATGCGAGCTGCTTGTGCCTGGAGTGAATGCAGTTCAAGGACGATGTGGCCTGGAAGTCTAGATGGGTGCCAAAAAGGATGAGCAAAATGGTTCTGAACGTGAGAAAATCTTGGAAAGTCCAGCTACTTTGGAATGTAAAACAATGGGCCTTCTAATGATGTCGGTGGGATCACCTCAGACAGGCCGTTGGTGGTGGTCCCACTAACATCCAGGTTAGCGGTCCGACTGCCGCATTATAATGCGGTCAGTCTGACCGCAGCAGTTGGAGGAACAGACAACTACCTCCAACAAGCTCAAGGTGCCTGTCGGGGAAGCGATCAGACCAAAATACCTACAGTGAAAGTGGGGCCTGCACTGGCACCTTCATAGGGATTACGATGTCCATTTCCCACAGCCTTTTGCCTTTTCATAGCGGTACCATCACCATGGCTGTCAGGAAGGGACTTTGGGGGCCCCTAGCGGGGGCTCCATCCCCTGTGGGCCTCTGTTATGTGGCCAGGGGGGCACATGTGGTGCCCCCACAAACATTCCTGCACTGTGTGCTAGGGACCACATGGTACCTGGCACATGGTGCATGGATGTTTGCACACAACCCCTTTGCTGCTGTGCTTGTGCTGCAGCCCTTTTCTGTGATGTAGCACAAGCCGCAGTTGTAAACTGCATGTTTATGACGTCCAATGCAGCAGTTGTATCATAATGTGTCAACTACATGTCGAGTGATGTCCATTTTGCAGCTATGGCAGTCAGACACTCATCTGACCGCCGTCATAATGAGGCCCATTGTTTGAATTTCAAGTATACTGATCACTGTTAGAAAAGAGATTAACGTGGGTGTGGAGCAGGCCCGTGGTGGGAGTGCTGCCTGCTCTGGAGTGAATGTGCCCTGCCCCAAGAACCAACACAGCACAGGTTGGCGGGATACTGGGACTGAACCCCGAGCAGTTCAGACCCCCTTTACTTATACCCTCAGCCATGCCTGACCATTGGATTGTGTGCCTAAAGCGCATTGCTACCGTGCGCTGGGTGGCTGACTACATTCAATCCAACGTTAGTTCAAGACACAATCCTCGAAAAACCTGATGTCACACACAAAGTCTCAAAGTCTTTAGCAGGGGACAGGGTTAGAGTACATGTTGTATATTTGACTTCATACAGGACACAAGTGCATATTATCTAGATATGTGTTATCATTGACAATATCATTGATCGTTTTTAGAAACTTCACATTTCCATCATTGATGATGGCCAGACAACATAATTAATATAGACCAAATATATAAATTGTCCAACCCGTAACTATAGGAGTGTACATTAGTAATACACAGGAGTCCCGGAATCTTGATGAAAAAATCTTGATTTATTTCTATTCTTTTTGTAGATGTTGAACATGAATTCAACCCTGCCAGACATTTTGTCCGAAACAGACTTCAACAGGGTTGTAAGTAAATGCTCAAAACCAGGTGTATCATCTCTAGTTAGGGTTTGCGTTGTAATTGAGTGGATCCCAGATGATAGTGGTTACACTCTGAGCTCGGTAGATGGTAGCTGTTGCTTTGGATCCATGGAAGAGCAATATATTTGATGACTCATCTTTGATACTATGCCGGGCCACCATAGCTGCTCAAATAGTTTGTATGTTTCTTCATCGGCAAAATGGAGCAGGAGTGACATCTTGATTGTGCCATCCGTCTCCCTGGTGGCCCTAAAGTAGTTATTTTAATGTCCTACCCAAGTCTTTCACCAAGGGGCTAGGGTGGCTGTGCCAATACATTCGCTGAACAGCTGGGGTGCAGTAAACAATCCATGAATGCTCATGATGGAGTGAGGTGGAGAAACAACATTTTGAATACCCCTCACAAAGTCACTTTCTCATAACAGTAGCATGAACTAATCGTGTGGTTTTGAAAATTAATCACATAGAATAGAATGCACACATACAAGTACACGTGGGAGACTAATTTGCTTATGCTGCAAACCATAATCGGCTAATTAAGTGATGATGTTACGCTTAAGTCTTACACAAATGCTATGACTTAACCAAAAGCGGCATGAAAAAGCTTGTGTCTGTCTATTGTGGCATAAAAGATGAAGAATGGTGAGTAAACCACGCATATATGTTGCTTTATCTGCTAGGTAATAACTAACAGGGATACCTTACTATGGAGGAAGGTAAACAGAAGGCTTATGTTTCAACAATTAACGTTAAATTGTGTTTGTTTCTATAATAGTTCCCGTTCTGGCCCATGCGGCCTAATTTAAAATGGACGTTTCTGTGACTCCGAGAATGAAGCAATGTACGCATGCGCAAAGTGAACTCTAGACGAGCATGAGCTGCCTGTGCCTGTACAGAATGGGTCAAGGACAGTGTACCCTGAAAGTCCAGCTGACTGCCAACAAAATGGACATCCGCACTGTGAACGTGGGAAAGAATGTAAAACTAGCAAGTTAAGGACAGGAGTGAAACGGACATAAACTAAGACAAAGACCACTTTCATATTGCTGATAGTTTAAGTAGGGAAAAAGGGTATAAAAGAGTGAGTCTGGAGTTAAGAAAAAAACTCCCTTCTTCGATTTCCATCTTTGTATCCTGACATGCTGCTGGACCGCTGAATTTTCTTGAGGCGTAAGGACTTTGAAATTATTCGGAACTTTAACTTTTCTTGAATGAGTACGGAGTCTTTAGATGAGGTGAACAGCTAGAGAGAATAGAGAGATGATCTTTGGGAACTATTCTGTCCTATGCTAAAGTTTGTGTCTTGGGTTTGCAATAATAATGTTCTTATTTTCTGAACTATTGAACTAAATAAATGTTTGAATTTAATTCTTTCCTTTCCTAGACTATTTCTGACTAAATGAGTAAAATAAGATGAATAAATAAAGGTTATGCTAGAAGATTTTTTCTTTAAATAAAGATTAAATAAATGGAGAATTAAGCTGGTCTTGTTTATCCTTAGTTTAATTATTACTAGCAGATCCATTGACAAAATAATGGTGGTGTGTCTGAATATCTAATTCGTAGATAAAACCATGGTAAAAAGAGGTTAGACTGCAGGTGTACATATTGTAAATATATAGCGTTTAATTTAGACGCTCCGCTACGATCCAGCAGCTCTCCTTTTGATTTTCACCTGGCCTTGAAGAAGAGTGAAAGTGTGTACGTGGAACACCCTCCCCACCCACCTACGACTGACCCAGTACCATCTCGCCTTCAGGAAGTACCTCAAAACCATCGGTCTTTTTCAGCAGTAGCGCTCCACCCCCCCTCCCAGCGCCTTGAGACCCTCACGGGTGAGTAGTGCACTCTATAAATTCTTGTGATTGATTGATTGATTGATTGATTACGAGTGACTCACAGTGTTATGGGCCCCACTGATGAGTAAATGCGTGATTAAGTTCTTCAGGGAAAAGGTGATGGGTTTTTGGAAGATATTTCTGGAGCAGCGCTACATCACTCACCACACCAGCAGGCTGACCACCCAGGGCTGGCTCTCCACTACCAGCCAGGGCATAATGGGTCTTGTCTGCCATACTTCCCCTGTCTCCTTGGGGTGGCACAGTCAGTGACCCCACCACTCTGTAATTGGTAAGGTAACTTTATTGTACAGTTAATTAAAACTCACAATTTTTTTTTAATTCGCAGTTTAAAAGAAGTATATAATATAAGATAAAATTGATTTTCGAGAATTAAAATACATGGGACGCCGTATTGTGCGGTAGTAAATAAAGTTCATGTTTCCAATTTACTTTTTGATGTTATTTGTATGAGCTGATGACCCAGAATTGTGCCTTAGTGCACTGTCTGTATGTTATTATACTTCCTCATTTTGCTTATTCTTGAGTCTTTCCGTCGCTGTATCAAAGAATTTTGAGAGATGACAGTTTAATTGGGTCTCCTGCGGGTTAAAGCATAGTTTGACTGCCTGTCTGCAAGTTCTGATGCCCTTTTGGTTCCATCTTGCTCGTAGTAAAGAACTCCTTTTATCCATTAAGCCTGGGCAAATACATATTATGGGGTTGATTAGGATAGAGGTTTTTCCGCATCCTCCGGGCTGGCGGATACGGAAAATCCGCAGCGGACCCACCAAAGACCCACCGCCACATTAGGATGGCTGGTGGGTCCTGGTTTCCGTCCGCAGCTTTTCCGCCGCGGTTGGCTTACAACCCCGGCGGAAAAGCACTAACATGGTGACGGTGTCTCTCAGACACCGTCAGCCATATTAGGATGCCCAAAAAGAAATACTTTTCCACAGCGGGTTTTCCGCCGTGGAAAAGCATACGGAGCTTCACTTCGGGGCCCCTTGGCGGGCCCCCTGGGTGAAGGGGGGGTGGGGGGTGCACATGGGGGGTACCTATGGTACCCCCCTGCATTTGTAGGCAGTAATCGGCAGGCACTGCGCGGTGCCTGCCGCTTGCTGCATACAAATGCAATGTAGGCATTTTTAACATTGCGGCGGGTGCAGCTTGAAGCTGCACCCGCCGCAATGTTAAAGATTGAGGATGTGACCGCCACCCTGGCGGTCACATCCTAATCTGCACGGAGGGACCGCCGCAACCCCTGCAGACGGTCCCTCCTACTCTATGGTGGCGGACGGACTCAGGTCCGTCCGCCATCATAATCTGCCCCTATGTGTGTTAAATCTTCAGGTCCTACTCCACAAAGACGACACGTCTGATCTTCTTGATTGCTTTTCCATGGTGCCAGATGAGGGAGGATTGGTAAAATACCGACTCATTAAAGAAGTTAAACTACCACCTTTGTCAAAGACTGAGAAGATGTCTGAGGCAGGACTCTTCTGCTCAATCGTTTTTTTTCTTTTGACTCACTAAACGTGGTATAAGATATTAGGGAGACCACATCACATTATCAATCAGTCACAGTAGAAGTGAGTGTCAATTTGATTTCAAGCACAGTCCTGTGGAAGGCGATTCTGTAATTAGGTTTTGCCTGCACAGCACTTGTCCTGTGCTTGCCAATTAATTTGTATTAAAAAAGTCTTAAAAGGGGCATTGAACCCACCCAGTACTTACCTGAACTCACCATTCATTGATTCCAATATCACTCTATTTTACATGCCTTTGATTACCATGGAGTTTGGCCCAAATAATACTTCTGGTCACTGACAAATGGCTACTGGTCAGTGTCCTTCCACTGGTTACCACTCCGAAGGTATTTATTTTTATTTCCTACCACATACTCCATACCAGTGCATTTTTTTTACATGAATTGACTTGAGTTCATCTCTCTGCAGTCCCTGCCCTAGATCTCCCGCCTTCTGTCCAATGTTTCTGCTCCAAAGTGTACCATCAGGCTGTGTGCCGTGCTCGGGCAGCCTACTATACTGCCGAAGTTGGCAACAGCTCTAATCCCTCGAAAACTATTTTCAAATTGATGAAGGACCTTCTAGCTAAGCGCCCTGGTGCCCCGACGATTGGCTCCACTGCACATTGTGAGGCCCTTGCGGTGTTCTTTCAGGAAAAGGTCCAAAACATCTATAAGACCTTTCCATCTACAGGACCCCCAGTTGAGTCTCCGATTTCCATCTGTGGAGACACGGCCCTGCACGCGTTGCCCCTGTTGACATCTGAAGGGTTTGACATCTTGGCAAAGCAGGTGAAATCTGGGTCCCCTGCTGACCCTCTTAGTTCGGCTCTCTTTAGAGATGAGTCGTTCTTGGGCAGGACCGTGGTACACTCCTTGATTAACATCTCGTTGGAGTCGGGCACGGTCCCCCTTAGTTGGAAGCGGGTGGTGGTTTCTCCCATTCTAAAGAAACCCTCATTGGACCCAGACAAGCCTGAAAACTATCGGCCTATCTCTTTGCTTCCCTGGCCTACCAAAGTAATGGAGGCCCATGTCAACAAAGTTCTCTCGGCCCACCTTATCCAGGTTAACATCTTGGATCCCACCCTGACGATACTCAGCTAGCGGTTACTATCAGCGGGGATGCGGACCGGGATGCCCCCAGGTTTCAGAGTGGACTTAGGGCGGTGGCAAGCTGGATGAAGAACAACTGTCTCCAGCTCAACGCGAAGAAAACCGAGATCATGATCGTCGGCAGGAGGGCGGAACTGTGGGGGGACAAGTGGTGGCCCGTTGAACTGGGGCCGGCCCCTATCCCGGTCATTGAACTTAGGAATCTGGGAGTTTGGATGGATCCTGCTCTTAGTTATGAGGGCCATTCGAAGAAAATCGCGGCCTGCTGTTTTGGTATCTTGCGGTCGCTGAGGCCCATTCTTAAGTTCTTTGACCGTGGTACCAGGCAGCTGATAGTCCAGGCCACGGTATTATCTCGCCTGGACTATGCCAGCTCGCTTTTGGTAGGGACCAATGTGGCTGAGACCACCCGCCTCCAACGCGTGCAGAATGCCGCGGCGAGAGCCATTGTTGGCTTACCTCGAAGGAGTTCTGTCTCGGGAGTCTTGAGATCTTTGCATTGGCTCCCCATCAAATCACGCATCCAGTTTAAGGTGTTGTGCTGGGCGTTCAAGATCTTGAGGGGAGTAGGTCCGCCAATTCTCGCTGATCTCCTGTCGTGGTATGTTCCTCCCCGTGCTCTGAGATCTGGAAGCCAAGCGCTCGCTGTGGTCCCCCGATACAGGCTGTGTCGGGTTGGTGGTCGCTCTTTTCGGGTCAGGGCGGCTGAACTTTGGAATTCCCTCCCAGTGGACTTGCGGCTACTGGACGGCCTCTTGGCCTTCCGCAAAGCACTGAAAACTTTCCTTTTTAAATAAACTCTTTTATCTGTGTTGTGTTTCTGCTAAACTGTTGCACATTGCCTGCCATGCGCCAGGACGCCCCTTAGCTGGGGCAGCTGTGCGCAATACAAAAGTTTATAACATAACATAACATAACATCATTGCTTTCTCTATAGGAGTGCATCTTTTTGCATGCACTCTTGGAGTTTATCTCTTTGCAGTCTCTCACCTAAACCACCCACTCTTTGGCCATTATTCCTGCTCCATCATTGATTTCTCGCTGGATGTCCATGTGCTTTCCAGCATACCGCAATTTACATATATAATGCATACAAAGCTACGTAATTTTCTTTACAATTTTCAGTGCTAAATTAAGCACCTTAAATAAAAAGATGCATTTATGTTTTTATTCTAGTAACATGGTCTGTAACCCCAGAAGTGCAATTCAGCTTCTCCATAAATTCTCGCTGTGTCCCACAAAAGGTTCTTCTGTCAGGGATTGTTCTGGAGTCTCACAATCTTTCACTGGTTATTTTAGGGGAGGTCTGTGCAAGTGCCAGAACCAGACAAAACCTCACATCCCAAAACATAAGTGGAGTATGGAGAGAAATCGTGATTTTCATTAGGATCCGCAGCAGCATTTCCTTAGTGTGTTCTTAGGTGCGTTGCAGGCAGCGTGTCTGCTTGCAGCCGGACAAACGATACAAAGGCGCTCGCTTTCTCTATCCAACAACAATTCATGCTTCCATCATATAATAATACATGCTGTGATCTTTCTAAAAGCATAATGCTTACTGGTAGCACTGGGACGCATGCATGGTTTGTATCACTAGAACGCTCAAGCTTGAGACTTTGATGGGCAGCTTTTAAAGATCCTTTCACTGCAGTGAGTATTTTGGTGGGGGGGGCAGAGGGGTTAGTTACAAATGAGAATCCTTCCTAAGTTTGCTAAATTCTCCTGAAAAAGGGTGTGCCAAGGAAAAAAAACACCATTCTATTGTCATTCTCTGTGCAAACACAAGGAGATGATGAATGGAGCACTGAAACTTTTCAGAAACTCACCCTCAGTCACAGATCTGGGTTGAATCCATCATCATTCTTTAGCTCACTTTGCCACCCCAGTTAAGACCCAGCCATGTGCAAATATCTCTTGACCCTGTTATTCCTGGGACCGGTTTGCCACTGGATTCCAGCTAGCCAAATGGCGTATATGTTGTGTGCTGTGTGCAGCCACGGTCGGTAGGGGAGTACCTGCCGGGGCGGTGACGTGAGGAGGGGGAGGGGCAGGGTGAGGGTAAGTAATATAAGGATAATGGAGGTTTGCAGGTAAGTAAACATTTAAATAAATCAAACGAATTTCGTTACACGCACTGCATCCCCAAATGCAATGCAGTGCGCGCAACGAAATTCCTTTGATTTATTCAAATGTTTACTTACCTGCAAACCTCGATTATTCATACATTACTTAACCCCACCCTGCCCCTCCCCCTCCCTACGTCACCGCCCCGGCAGGTACTCCCCTACCGACCGCGGCTGGCTGTGTGTGAGGAATATTTCAAAATTGTGTTGAACGAATAGCATACTTTGTGCAGGCACAAAATGGTGGTTGGACATCAGGTTTTCTCCACTGTTCCAGTGGTAAATGAAGGTATGTTACCTTTACTTCGAATCATTTTCAACAGCAATCATTTACCATGCATTTTTTACATTACATGTTCATTTAAATGGCATGCATTTAATACATTATTTTTTAAAAATAATACTTTATTCTATACTCTTTTAAATATTTGTTCTGTTTGTAAATAATTAATAAATTGCATTTTATATTTATTTGTGTTTTGAGAAAATGCATTTTAAAATTAGGAGCGGGTTTGTAAAGTTATAAGGGGAAAGGTTTGAAAGTAATTTTATATTAATACACTTTGCTTAATTAATTTGCTTAAAAAGTTTAATTTTATAACCTTTTTAAAACGAAACATTACTTTATTGTAAATTTTTTTAAATATCATATCTATTTCTGAATAAAAATGGAATTATGTTTCATATTTATTTGTGTTTTGAAAGCTATATTTTACAAATAGGTGTGGGTTATTAAACATATACGGGCAAGGTGTGCAAGAAATTTAATTATAGGATTGTTTCTAAATTACATTGATTTAAGAGTTCTATATTAGAATTAAAAAATAAATAGAAAAATGTATAATCTTGGTGTTCCCTGTTTTTATATAATAGGGCTAATGTCCAAAAAGAAAAACAAATTCTATTTTTTTAGAATGCTCACTTTTATTGCACTCAGGTTTAGCTACTTTTCTACTAATATGATTTTCATATTTAAAAAATAAAATACAAATAATAAATAAGTTATGTTAATTAATTTTGAAAATAATGCTTCTATTTTAGAATAATTAAGCAAGTTTTAAATGGATTTTAAGTATTTCATGATTAATATAAATGGAAACAATGCCTTATTTTTAAAGGTCAGAAACGAATTGCTGTCAGAAGATGAAACAGTGCTCGTTATGAAGATTGTTTTTATAAAGAGGAATTAAAATGCGCTATAAGTGTATCCGTTGAAAAAAAACCTCTGTGTAAGTAAATACGTTTTGCTTGTTTCCTAACTCGTGAGTGATATCAGTAAAGGACATGACCCGTGAAAAACTCTGCCAAGCAATCACTGCCAGCCCCATTACCCTGACAATTATTTGCTACACCTCAGTTTTTGATCCACCTTAATCATTCCCCACCTGCCCGGCTTGCTGCGCCCAGTATCCTCACCCTTACCCTTACCCTTAAACCATCATGGTGTGAATTCCTCAGCATGAATATCTCTGGCTACTTCCTCTTCATAGAAATGCTTCTGTAATTGCAGGACATGCTTTTCGATCCTCATGTCTCCTTGAAGAAAGCATCAGCAGTACTTTGATTTGTAAGAATGCTTTGTTCCACTGTCATGCATATTTTGTTCTTTGTCCCACGATGGGGCGTTTTGCCCAGTTTCAGCTACCTACATTTTAACAGACTTAATCATTTGTTTTAACACGAACGTGTTCATCAAGACAACTTGAATGTTTTCAACAGAAACATGTTTCAGTTTTGTTTCTATTTACAGCAGGAAACATAAGCTTGTGTGCTCATTTTAATCAAATAACGCATTAACTAATGGAAATAAAAAGCGAGCTGCCTTATTGACAAGGTCGCATTGTAGTGCTGCACTTGTAATGCAGCCTGACCAATTCTTTGTGCTGTGCAGAGTGCAGTGAAGCTAGTCACAGGTATTTGTGGCACTTCTGACTTAATATTCATGAGGTACAGTCTCTTGCGAATATATTGAAGCGGGGATATAAACTCCTGCATGCTTTTACTCCATCTCGGAGATCTCCCCTGAGTGTAGAAATGGAGCAAGACTCCTCAGTTTATTCAGTTTTTGGGAGAAATGTAATAACGCCTTGGAGTACTTTGAGTGTAATGCTGCATTGTTGAGGGGTTGGCCGTAAGGACAGCTATGACTCTTCTTTAGAACCGAGTCTACTCAATTAAGTTATACACTTGATGAGGGGTATTGTGCTACTTAAAAAATGTATAAAACATAGAGTAAAGATATTTCTCAAGGGTGGGCTAATCCCTATCTTTCCTTCTGCATTCCCCAAGGCATACCACGTCTTATTATGTGTCTAAGTACAGGAAATATTCCTCTAAATAGGGTTTTGGCAAGTAGGAATAAGAATCCACAAATATACCCTGCTTGTAAACTCTGTTATCATGAAGATCGGAATATTTTCATGTTTTACACCTATGTCCGGCACTGAAAGAAACTAGAAGTAAATATTTCCTTCCTTTAATAAAAATAATTTAAGTGGAACTCTCCTCAGGATATGATGGACTTGCTGCAAAACACTCCAAATTACTTTGTGTGCTTTAAAGTGTACGGATTTTTAAAATGTTTTTACCTGCTTAATAAATTGAAGAAATATTATATGTATGTATAAATGCTATGGATATTTTATGTATTTAGCTCCTTTATATGATTGATGGAGATGTGGATAACTAATCTTTTTTAACATGTTGATTATGGTAGACCTCCGGAGTGGTCAAAATCATTAAAAAACAATTTTTTTTAACTAATGATGTATGAATCCTGCTGTGAATTCTTGCGAACATAGGCGATGGCAGAGATGAAGCCTGTCAAAGCGCGACAAACCTCCAAAACTGCATTCACCAACCCTGGGTATCAAAGAAGCAAGGGCGCCCATGCCAATGGGGGTCTCTACCACATATAAAGCCTTTGTTTCTCCTCACATCTCTCTATAGTATTCTCAGAATATTCTTCCATCAGTCTCTACACACTTACCTGCTTTAGCACTCCTTCAAATATCTCAGTGAGGTAACTTTCAAATGGTGTGCACCCTGAATGTTGACCCCAGAATATCGATGGGACACAATATCAAGGACAAAATATCAAAACAAATAATGGCTGGTAAGTAGGTCTAGATTTTTTATACCTAATTCCAAGTATATGTACGTAGATGGTACATATATCTTCAAGGTATGCAGATGAGAAGCACACTTAGGGGCATATTCTCAAGTCCCTATCGCCACGGGAACGTCACTTTTTCTGACGTTCCTGTGGCGATAGGGTCAACGCTTTATTCTCGAGGCAGAGTTAACCCAATTAATGTGGCTTTAAGCCAAGTTAAGGGACTTAACGCTGCCTTGATAATAAGGCCCCTTTCACGCTAAATTTAGCTTGAAAGTGTCGTACAGTGTGTGTTGCGGTGGGCGTTCCACCGCAACACCAATTGTGATCGACGCTGCCACCTTTTATCAAGGGCGGCGATAATAGATAGCAGCGCCAAACTCAAGACCAGAAAAATCCTGGTCTTAAATTGGGGAAAGGAGGAGAAACGCTTCATTTCTCCTCGTTTTTGGTTTTTCCATGTGTGCAGCACACATGGAAAAAGCAGAATGGTATTTCAGGAATGTTCATGTGCAGGAAGGGGCACCTTCCTATAAATTAATAACTCTCACCTGCACACAGACACCGTTGCAATCTGGTGCACGGGTGCCTGCGTTGGGGCTAAGTCGTGAAAGTTAGTGCCATCTCAGGGGGAAACGCCAGGCTGCACCACATTTTTGAGAATAGGGTACAGCCTCGCATTTACGATGTGGCGGTGAGAAGCGTTAAGCCAAGGAGGCTAACACCTCTCGCCATTACTTTATTGAGAATACCCCCCTTAGTTGTCTGGAATCATGCTTTCCTACAGCACGTCTCACCGGGATCCACCACCAACAGGTATCACATCAAACACTAGAGAGAATTCCCAACATAACAAAAACAGTCCTGGTAGGCCTCCATTATTTTTAGCTAGAAAAGCAGAATAGCACAGATTTGGTCGTTCTCATTTCGTTCAATCTTAACCCTTCTCTGACCCGTGAGCCTTGTGGAAAATAGCCTTTATATATGTCTCCCCAGTTAACTTTCCTTCAGATCTCCTCAGCCAGGTCCTTTCCCCTTCTGCAACAAGTGAACCTCCTCAGTGAACCTTGAGGGCCATGTCAATGGTTTGGCTGTCAGTGGTGAGGAGGCGTAGATAACCCCGAGACTCCCCTTCGTGGTGGAATTGTATAACTTGCATATGTGAAAGTGATAACATGTTTTCATATAAAAAGATGAAAGTATTTTTATAACAATATACATATACTTGATGTCCTTAATAATCCTAGGTGAAACTTGCTTAATTTCCGTGAAGGAAAGTATGCAAAGCTCCCAAAAATTATGTAAAGTTACATGATTAGTAAATATGCAAAATCCACAGACTATCATGTCCATCCCAGGAGTCAAGACTCTCCTGTAATCACACTTAACACCGACGTAACAGTTGCTTTTGGAATATACACCCAGCGTGGCTTTTTTTTGTCTTACTGGACTGTTCATCAGGTCTCACTCCTTGCTTTCATGTGAGCACCCAGACACCTGTGTCGCTTGCACTGCATTATATTGTACAAGAGATTGGTATTAGGCCACGCGTGTACATTTCAGACTGCAGCATAGTATGGTGGCAACCATAGTTGGCATTGCCAGGCTACTAAAATGCTAAATAAATACATTGCACTTTGTTATATCTTAAAATGGAGATCAAATTGTGTGAGAATCCTGTGGCATACCCCTAGACGATGTCAGGTGGCTGTGGTATATGGCCAACAGGTGAGAAAAAGCCCAACATATACGCGCAAATGGTGCTACTAGCCTCTTGTACGTTCACAGGGAGGGTAAAGCATGTAGGACATATATGCAAACGGTCTCAGAAACAACCAGCAGACCTTTCAAGACATGCGGGGAGAAATCTGAGGATCAGCACAAAGGGGGGAATTCATTTTGTTGAGGAGTTGAACAGAATACAGGCACAAGTAATTATAGTATCCTGGAACACAGGCACAAGTGATGTTGGCAGCCGAGGGCACACACACAGAGTCAGCAGCTTGTAGTAATGCTACGGTTATGTGAAGAGCCTACAAATTACATACAAAATTCTGTACAATGCATATTGTACAGGCATATATGTCACCAGCTTGCGGTACGTGACCAAATGGTGTCAGTCTTTGGTACTTAATAAATGGTGTCAGGAAAATTCGGACATGTCCAAATGGTGCGGGTGGGCTTCTATTTCTAAGATCTAATGGTGCAAGAAGCCTGGGGGAGGTATATGCACAACTCCGATGGGTAGCCAGCACTACATGCACAGCTGGTGTCAAGAGCATGTGGTGTATACACAACACATGTGAGGAGTCTGGGGTGTATACACAGCTGGTGGTAGGACGCGAGGAGCCACCAGCACATATGCATAGTGGAAGCAGCCTGAAGCACATGCACAGATGAGTCGAGGAACCTGCAGTAAATGTTCAAATGGTGCATTGGGCTTCGGTACATGCACAAATGGTGTGAGGAGCTGGGTACATGCACAGATAAGTCTAGGAACCTGCAATAGATGCTCAAATGGTGCAGTGGGCTTCGGTACCTGCACAAATGGTGCGAGGAGCTGGGTACATGCACAGATGAGTCTAAGAGCCTGTAGTAAATGCTCAAATGGTGCATTGGGCTTCGGTACATGCACAAATGGTGCGAGGAGCTGGGTACATGCACAGATGAGTCTAAGAGCCTGCAGTAAATGCTCAAATGATGCATTGGGCTTCGGTACATGCACAAATGGTGCGAGGAGCTGGGTACATGCACAGATGAGTCTAAGAGCCTGCAGTAAATGCTCAAATTGTGCATTGGGCTTCGGTACATGCACAAATGGTGCGAGGAGCTGGGTACATGCACAGATGAGTCTAAGAACCTGCAGTAGATGCTCAAATGGTGCATTGGGCTTCGGTACATGCACAAATGGTGCGAGGAGCTGGGTACATGCACAGATGAGTCTAGGAACCTGCAGTAGAAGCACAAATGGTGCATTGGGCTTTGGTACCTGCACAAATGGTGCGAGGAGCTGGGTACATGCACAGATGAGTCTAAGAGCCTGCAGTAAATGCTAAAATGGTGCATTGGGCTTCGGTACATGCACAAATGGTGCGAGGAGCTGGGTACATGCACAGATGAGTCCAAGACCCTGCAGTAGATGCTCAAATGGTGCATTGGGCTTCGGTACATGCACAAATGGTGCGAGGAGCTGGGTACATGCACAGATGAGTCTAGGAACCTGCAGTAGAAGCTCAAATGGTGCATTGGGCTTCGGTACCTGCACAAATGGTGCGAGGAGCTGGGTACATGCACAGATGAGTATAAGAGCCTGCAGTAAATGCTCAAATGGTGCATTGGGCTTCGGTACCTGCACAAATGGTGCGAGGAGCTGGGTACATGCACAGATGAGTATAAGAGCCTGCAGTAAATGCTCAAATGGTGCATTGGGCTTCGGTGCTTGCCCAAGTGCTGCGAGGAGCTGGGGTGCATGCACAAATGGTGCGAGGAGCTGCGGTACATGCACAAATGGTGCAAAAAACATGAGCATGTGCATAAACAGTGCAAGAATCTGAGGCCCTTGACCATGTCTATTTATATATTTATATATATTTGAACTCTTTTACCCTTTCAACAGATGTTCTGAACCAGGCCTCATGGGGAACATGAGACCAGCTGCAGTTTGGGGAGGTTATATAGGATGATGCACAATGATTATGGAAATGCAACATGAAAACAGCATTCATTGGTGCTTCTATGCACATCTCCAGATATTGCGAGGACCTTAGTGCCTTGGACAGACAGCACAAGGAACATCTCTCGTCCACGAAGGACTTTAGGTGTGAAAATGCTGGGCCCATGACCCCCTTCGACTTTACCTTGAAGTACTTTAGGGACGAAAATGCTCACATGGCTGAAAAAGCTGGGCCAATGACCCCCTGCGCCTTTTCCTGAACCATACAGTGTTCTCACCAGTGGACCTCATTCTGGTGACGACATAAGGTTCTCCTTTATTTTTGATGCAGATAGACACTCAAAGTGTGTCACCACCCACAGTCGAGAGTAGCTACTGTACCCTCAAACCAGGCTACAGATTGGGCCAATGGTTGTGAGCACTGGATCTTGTTTGATACCCCTGGACAGTGGCGGTCCTCAGGTTTATGAAGAGAAGCAGCACCAAGAATGAGACTGCACAGTGCTTGTTGAATGCATTCAAAACCTTTTCCAAAAACTTGGCACTTGTGTGCCTGCTCAGAACATAGTTACTTAGGCTGTGGCACCCCCAAAATACTCTCTTGGCAAAGGCTACTTCTCAATAGTTCGAAAACCCAAGAATCAACACATATAGCAGGTCTCTGAGTGACAGCATAAGGGCATCCTGTCGCTACTTGGGTATCCACTCACTTACCGACCTATGCATCCTTCTCAGTGAGTTACATATCCACTCAAGGGATCAGACTGTAACCTAAATGCCATTCATGACTTAACTTTTCATGTTCTGTGAGCAATGGAAGCTTGTAGCAGTCTGCCCTGCTGGTTCTGTTCCTCAGGGAATGGAAGAGTGCACTTGCAGACTTTTATCAAAGAGGTAAGGCTGCTTTACTACTGCCATGCAGTACCAGTTTTGTGAGAAAACAACGCTTGTACGCCTGGAGTCCCGCTGCCTAATTTGTGCGTATGCTGAGATAGGGAAAGCTTGCACTGCTACTGCCTTAGCTGTACCTGTTATCTGAAGGAAGAATGCTTGCACTGTTTCTGCCCCATTCTGAAGAAGTGGTATATGCACTGCTGGCTTTATTAAGTGTACTTGCATATAGTATGAACCAGGGACTATTTCACAATATTTGCAATATTTGATGTGAGATACCTGTTTGTCCCGAGGAAGGCCCTTGACCCCATTGGGGCAATAGCAGCAGCCACCTCAACAAAAAAGAGATTTAGGGTTTGTTGAATTAACTTTTTTTAGTCCTCTAGTATGCAGACACCAGTAAGAGTATTTTAGGTCCCCCAAACCCAATTTTAATATAGATGTTCCAGTTTAACAAAAAGAGGGACGAAATTGTCAATGTAAGGGACATACCCCATACATAACTAAGAGACAGTGCACTGCGAAGTCATGTTGTTTTATTTACATGCAGTACACATAGTTCACACGAGAACAATGAGTACTATGTGTGTTCCATGTAAATTTGGTCCTTTCCCAAGAATCTGTAGTTGCCAACATTTTTCCTTATGAAGTTTGATTTTTTACCATCTGCTGACGACGAAAAAAGGATTCAATGGGCCATCAAAATTCAAGACCTGGTGGAAACATATCGCAAGCATGACATATTGCAACTCTGCTCTGCCACAATTAATGCGCCACAGTAAAATTCATGTGACCGCGTAAGCACCCTTAATGGAAAAACTCTGCGAACTACAGGTAAATCGCAAAAGTAGGTCAATACAATTGTATGCTTGCCTAGGAAAATTATGTACACAGGTACTAGCAGCAGATTGTACAAGTGAAAAATAGTACTCCATGGTGCTTTACAGTGATAGATTTGGTACCCCGTGATGAAACATACCACACTAGACAGGTGAGGTTTTTTCATTCAATTCGATTGAATGAAAAAAGGTGGTTTCATGAGAAGCTTAGTGGTTTCTACCTGGATTTGTTCACTCTTTGTATGTTTATCTTTGATTATGGGGAGAGCTTGCAGCAACCTGATCTTTACATAGGGTCTGATTATGAGTTTGGGGCAGTGGAGCCCGTGCAAACCGCCTTGGCAATGACAAACCTGTGCCAAACCGCCCGGGGACCTCTGACCATATTACGAGTTGAACATGCACAACATTTATTCCAGTCGGCGGTTCCTTGCCTTTCGCATTGCTGTGGCTGGAAAACAGGCACCCCAATGGGAACAACAACAAAACTTGCAGTACGGCATGGACCATGGTTGTGTGCTGAGCGAATGTTGTGGAGAGAAGGCAACAGCGAGTGCATAGTCAAAATGGTGGTTTCTCCATAGGTTAATTTTATATTTCCAGTGGTAAAGGACAGTGCCCACTACAGACACCAACCAGCAACCACTGACTGCCCCAGGAGGACTCAAACAATTACCTCCTGTCCCCGTACCTGATCCACTCCATACATTCCACAACACCTGCTGTCTCTATAAATCTGCAGCACGCTGTATTCTCACCCTAAAAATATCATGCTGTGCGTTCCTCAACACAAATAACTTTACATATTTTCTCGTGCTGTAAATTCTTTTCTAATTATAGTTCACTCACTTGCATTCTCACGCATGCTTAAATGAACACAAATACCTAAGTTATGAGAAGGCACTGTCCCATCTTCAATTCGAGATTTGTCAGAAGGTGGTGGTTTGGTCCACTTGAAACAACCAACTTTTTAACTCACCATATCCTGTGCTTTCAATAACAATATGCTCACTGCGAAATTCTGAATATTTTCAACAAAAATATCTTAGTTTCTTTTTGTATTTTCATCTAGAAGGAATAGGTTGTGTGTCTACTCGTGTTAAGGGCCGGGGGGCAGATTTATGATGGTAATGCGCCACGTTTACGTCACGCAACTGCGGCGTAAACGTGGCGCATCCCTACGACCCATTTACAACGTGACGCATCTAGGCAGATGCGTCACGTTGTAAAGCCCTGCGCCACTTGTGGGCGTTCCGGCGCAGGGTGGGCGTTCCGGGGCAGGTGCGCCTCGCAAAAGTGGCTGAGTGAAATCTATGAGATTTCACTCAGTCACTTTCAGGCCAATGCTGCGTCAAAACCCTGCGCCTGCTTGAAGCAGGCGTAGGTCTTGACGCAGCATTGGTCAGATAGGGCACCCCCGAGCCTTGCTGGAGCTGTGTCGCGCTTGCGACGCAACTCCAGCAATGCGCCGCCTTTACGGCACAGATGCGTCACACATCTGTGCCGTTTCTGTCCCATGGTGCGCCGCATTGTAAATGCGGCGCATCATGGGTGGCAGAGCAGCGGCGCAATATGACTGGCGCATCCCTGGGGATGCGCCAGTCATCATAAATCTGCCCCAAGTGTTTTATGTGCCGGGTCGCACTGCAGTACTTCACCTACAACACAACTGAGCCTGTTTTTTTGCACTGTGGACACTGCAAACGTGCGGGTCAAAAGGATTTGCGGAATCTCTGCCTGAGTGTTTATGAGGTAGGATTTCTTCTGGGGACCCTTGCGAAGAGCTGCAAAGGCAGAGCTGGGGCACAGCAAGAGTCTTCAAACCAAAAACGTACCCGTCTGCCAATGCAGGGGCGGCTTTAGGCTCATGGCGGCCCTGGGCAGGGAGCATAGGCAGGGGGCCCCGGAAGAGGGGGTCTGGGCGGGGCGGAGCCCCCCAAAGCTCAGGAGGGGGTGTCAGGGTGCTGTTAGGAAGTGGAACAGAGCCTGAGGCCACCAAATACCTGCCAGGGGCCGCCACACAAATATGTATCCATCCTCAGAGGATTATTATATTAAGGATATATATATTGGCGTGGAGGCCCCTGGAGTTTGGTGGCCCTGTGCAGGTGCACAGCTTGCACATGCCTAGGGCCGCCTCTGGCCAATGCAAAGGAAACCCAAAGAAACCAAATATTGTTGTTGGGTGTTTTGAGATTCAAGGGAGGAAAAAGCTGTTCTTTTCGTATAAAGCCCTCACTCACACTAGTAGTGGCATGCTTTGTTATCGAGTTCATCCTGGCACTTCCCGGCTCGCAATTGCCTGCGAGCCGGCAAGTGCGGTACTAAATAATAGGTACATGGCAGTTTCTGGACCCTTGAAATATGTTTGACTACAGGGACAAACCAACTTCCGCACCCAATGGGGGTCACGGGGTTGGAGCTAATCAGTGAGTCATTGAGATTGGTTGGGAGCAAGTGGGTGGGTACAGTTTAAATCACGGACCGATCAGCATCAGAACAGCTAACAGTTAAATGAAACCTGTGAGAAGAGTACAAGTAGGTTAAGCAGACGGTTGTGGGTTTTTGAAGGGCATTGGTGAAGTTTAGACTGTAGGGGACAATGAAGAGGTGGATTTGAAGGGTGAGTGGGGTGAATTCAATCGGGTTTTTTGGCAGAATCAACAGAGAAAGGATTGGGGACATCACAGGAATTCTCTTGTAGCAAGTTGAGTAGTATGCCATGAAAGAGTTGGACTGGGGGGAGAAATCGAGGGTGGGTGTGGTTGTGTTTTTTAGTTTGAACAAATGATTTTTCGGAGTTATGCAGGGTGGATACAATGGGTTAATGTTGATGTCATAGTATTGTTTGTTAGGTTGATGGGCCACATTGAGCAGTCAGCTTAGCTGTTCTTTATTCTGTTACAGAGACCCCTGACGAAGAGCCTCTGGGCTCGAAATGCATTGGGTACAAGTTAAAGAGTCTACTCTGATGCAAGATTGACCTTTACGTGTCACTGTACAAAACCTGGACGGGTAAGCAGGAGGCATAAGAAAAGAGTAATAAAGAATGAAGGAAAATCTTGCTGTCTCCGTGGTGATTACATAAACTTGGAAGAATTAAGGAATAAGAAACGGTGGAATTAAGTAGATAAAGAGGCTAATATGGATAACGAAGGAGCAAGTGTTTTACTATGGTGGATGTTTTCCCATACCGCAGTGCGACAGTGGGTGCGCGAGGACTGTGCCCTTTGTAATAACGCCTGAATAATACACCCATATGGTTTCCGTGTTTCTGGTACTTTCGTACCAGTTTCTGGGCAGGTTGAAAGCCTTCCTTGTCCCAAGCAAATACATGTTGATAAGCTGAGGGTCATAGAGATGGAGACAGATAAATGAGTGGTGACATAGAGGGATAGTCGGGGGAGACCGAGGAAGCTATGTCATGGTTCTTGCAGGACATATATGAAATGAACAAATGAGACATTCAAACCCTTATGAAACAAGTTACTGGTGGTACCAGGGGAAAGAGTGAGGAAAATCACTTGGGCTACATGTTGTTGAGAGTGAGACCAATATTTCCCTGGCAAAACAATGCCCGTGTAACACATAGGGTCTGTAAAACATACACTTTGTGGACTCCTGCTGTCCCACTAACACTCAAAGGTGAGTTATCTTTCAGGTGAAAGAAACCACCCGAAACGAAGGGGAGACCTTCTAAAATGTTAAGGAAGATTCGGATACGTCCTCCTACAACGTACATTTCAAACCAATAAAGTACCCATCTGCCAATGCAAACGGGTACTACCAGTTGCACATCTCCTTGTTTCTACCTCACACAAATATCACCTTCTCTACCCATCATATTTGTCACTGTATCTCAACACAAATCTCAATACCCTCAAGTCACCCACTTCAGTGTGTCTCCGTCTGATAGATCTCACTGTTTCTTCCCCACATATCTCTCTGGATCTCCCACTCATAATTGCCTGCTTTACCCATGCATTAAAAAGTCTCTTTTGCATTAGCCATTGACAGCACCCACTGTCCAAAGGCCATCTGGTGTCACAGTATAAAGCAACCAGATCGCATCATCTGCTCTTAAAGACTGGCACTGGTTCCCAGTGGCACAGGGAATAAAGTTCAGACTTCCAGTGCCTGCTTCAAATCATTGGCAGAACACAGCCCAAAATACGGCCTCTTGTCATTCCTCAACAACACCTTCATTGAAACCTAAGAACTAGTAAGGCCAACCTGCTTTTACAAGACCATTGTAGTTGCAATTTCGTAACAGACAGCATGATCCGGGCATTGTCAGCCCAAATGTCCTGAAATGAGAAATCAACCACACTTGTCATTGTCCAAAGAACATCTGAAGACTAGTCTGTTCGATAAGTGTATACCTCATTTTCAGTAAGCACCGGTGCTACCAACCCCCTCTTAAAAGGGATAGGGTCCCTCGCAGTACTCAAACTCCTCCTGAAGGTTGGATCCAAAAACTGGGAATCAGATCCCAGGCCTCCAAAGTTAAGAGCTTTCTCATTGGCCTGGAAGGGTTTATGCTTAGCAAGTGCTAAGTTCTTGAAAGACTCCTCTGAACAACAACATGTCTACCTGTCCTATACCAGCGAATTACAAAATTGTTAAATGACGGAATAATATCACACTCAGGTTTAAAGAAGGATTAAAACAACAGTCTTTTTTTTCTTTAACGATAACCTAAGAATAGAGCTCTGGAGCAGCCCCTCCCGCTGGCCTCTTTGACATAGCAAAGCATGCGAAGGCACATCTGACAACTATGACTAATCCAAGGGAGAGGAGATTGCTCTCCTTGGATAGAAGTTAGAGCCCTCCTAGCCATACCATGGCTTATGAAAAGACACCTTTCAACCTCGGCAGACTGTACTTGCAGTCGGACAGAAGACGTGTCTTTCTTGCTGTCCAGCTAGAGACCAGAGCTGAGAACATGTTTTGCATGTTTGGTGACATCTCCGGGCCACCAAAAGGCTCTGATCAAAAGCTAGACCAGAGGGGAAAGACTCTAACGAATAAAGTCCAGCAGTAAGTGCCTCCCTGAAGCTTCAAATCCGAAATTCTCATAAACTCTCAATCACATTTCAAGTGACTGTTTTGAGACTTCAAAGAGACATGCAAGTGAAAATGTGGTCTAAAGCTGGACTACGAGAGAACAAAACTTCGGAACTGGAATTGCGACCAGCAATCATAAATCCAGCAGAAAATATACTATTGCAAGCTTCCTGGTGAATCTCTGTTTATTCAGCTTTTTTCGCTTTTCTTTTCTTTGCCTTCTTCTTTTCTCCATATTTGAAATAATTCCTGTATCTATATTTAATTTTGTAGTTCTTGTGCAAAGGGTATTAATGGTGAAAGCATCCCTTAATAAATTCAAAGTCAAACACAGTTTAACAGGCAGATGACGCTAGGACAACCACAGACCCAAGACTCATTGATCATAGTTCGGGTTTGGCGAGTTGTTTGGCGAGTTTATGTCATGGCGCAGAGGATCAAAATATGGAGCGGTCAAAATACTGGCCACCACAATATTGCAAAAGGTAAATATAGGTAAGAATTGGTTTACTATTTAACTCCACTTCTATGTACCTTGAAGATACGTGTATTGTCAACGTACATAGTAAATGTATACTTAACTACACACACTTATCTTTGTTATATTGTGGTCAACGATCATTTTGGCTACAATAATTAAACATTGATAGTACATTTTATGTATTTATTTATTTATTTATACCATTTATAGAGCGCACTAATACCAACCGGTGTCCTGGCGCTAAAGTGGCAACTCCCTGGGATTATAATCTCGGATCTAACTCGAGAATAGCCAAGTTTTCAGACTTTTCGGAATGCCAAAAGGTTGGCGCTCTGCTTCAAGGCTAAAGGAAGAGCATTCCAGGCCAGCGCTGCCCCTCTCACAAAGCTTCGGCCCCCCCAACGCACCTTCCTAATGCGGGCGATCTTGATCAGCCCCAGGTTCGCTGATCTTAATTGTCTTTCTGGCGTATACCATTGGAAGATATTCTGACGGAATATTCCCCCACTGCCCTCTTAGGAGCACCCACCAATGGAGAACATCCTTCACAAATACTAATGGAGAGCATACAGGTAGGTTACACGGTATGGAATTAGAGATGGCGGGCAGATCCTCCTTTTCTCAGAGGATCCAGACCATGAGGTTCCGTGGACGGTTGGAAGGTCCACCCTCTCTTGTTGGAGTGCAAGCTACTAAGACTATCGACAACACACCAACATTGAGCAGTCAGAAAGTCTGAAAACAATGCTTTTGAGATCCATCCCAGTGCTGAAACCCATCACTTGCAGACTACAGCTCCTATCCACACCCCAATCAATCAATCATAGCATTTCTAAAGCACACTACATACCCGTGAGGGTCTCAAGGCGCTAGCGGGAGAACGCTGCCACTGTTCGAAAAACCAGGTCTTGAAGAGTCACCCCAACAAAAGTCTGTGCTGAACATGACTGCAAATTACAATAGAAGAGTCATCTCCCCCGGTCTGCTGATACATGTCTGTCTGCTGGTTGCTGTCACTCCCCTTTCAGAGTCTCCCTCTCATGTCTCTCCCTGTGTTTCCCATATAGATCTATCTCGGTGTCTCTCTTAGCTCTCCTTGATATAGCTCAGTGGATAGCTGGGTGTCCTTGCTAAACGCTCCTCCATGACCCTCTCTCACACATCCCAGGACTCCACCACCATCTTTTCCTTGGGGTCTCACTCTCACACCTCTCTCTAGATCTTTCTCTCATGTTTCCCCTCAGTCTGCCCCTAAAATATGTACTTGGGGCAGATTTCCAAGCCCCTTGCGCCACTTTTGCGTCATTTTTCCCATGTTAAAATTGACGCAAATGTGGCGCAAGGGGCTTGTAAATCTGCCCCTTGTTATCTACCTTGCCCATCTCATTGGTCGCCCAACAGGTCTTTCGGAGATTCCTTTTCTTTCGTAGAGCTCTCCCTCTGGAATATCTGTCTTGGTTTCTCCCTGGTGTACTCAGCACATGTCTTACAGGAGTTTCTCTGTGCCATGTCCATGCATACCTCTCTGAATGTCCCTACATAGCTCTCACTGAGGAGGCCCCACACATCTCTCACTACCGTTCAACATACTCACCTGTGAGTCTCACCTCACAACCTCCCCCAGACACCCACCTCTCCTGGTGGACCCTCGGCTCCTCACCTCACTTCTCTCTCTAGTGTATCTCACCTCAGCCCCATGCCTACCCATCTCCCTCCCTGTCTCTCCCCTTACCTGTCTCTGCCTTTCGACAGCTCCTCTCTGTGGCTGCACAGGTCGGATGTGGCTAATAAAGGTGATGTGCAGGAAGAAACCGAGGCAGCCAATCAGCGTTAGAGACTGCCTCGCCCTGAATAGACATCTCTGCAACATTGAATGGTTCTCGCGCCCTGAGGTCACTGACTGAATATTTTGTGCATGTTTTAGAGGTTAACTTTGCAAACTATGCGTGCTTCTGCTGCACCCAGCTCTGAGTGGAAGGGGCGGAGGGAGTTGGGGTGCACAGTGGGGTGGGTTATTTTTGTGGAGGTGGACACAGATTGAGCGTAAATTTGGCGCGATGCTGAAACATCCCAGTGAGTGTTTCCTCGTAGTTCGAGAGGTGCAGTGGAGAGTGTCAATGAGATTGTGGCCCCTCGGTTACTCCCACGGGCCCTGTTAAGCTTAAATCGTACAAATGTCTGCCCTAAACTCAGATCACAAGAAGAAGGCAACAGTGGGATGTGGACGACCAGCCGATTACCCAAACCAGAGCCGTGTCCTGGTCTAGCAGGGGATATGAGGACTAGAGGAGAATAACCGGATAGGGCAGCACGTGGCCATCCCGATACATAACATGAGGCTTTAGGGCTGAGCCTGGGGCTATAGCGGGTAATGGGTATACAAGTTGGGGAGACGACTAGGGCAGGGTACCTCAAGAAGCTGTAAGTGGAACTAGAACAGGGCATGGGGCGGCGGCAAAGCAGCCTCCTTTCAAAGCAAGGGTTAGGAAATGGCGCGGCACTAGGGCAGAATTTGCGATGGACGGGTGGCTGATGCCTGGGATTAGGACATAACATTTCTTAACACGCCGTGGTACTAGGGGCAGTGCGTGGCACAAGGCAGGACATCGGGCTACGGAAAGACATGATGAGTGGGCAGAGTTCGAGTCCACGACTGGACAGGGCACTTGATTGGGGCATTGAACTTGTACCAAACAGTAGGATATGCGAGCACAAGGGATTAGGGCAGGCCATGTGGATAGTGAGTGGCATAAAACCAGAACAAGCCAGGAGTAAGATCTATGAAAAAACAATGGGATTATTTCAGGGCATGGGCTGAGGCCGCGCTTTAGAGCTAGAAGAAAACACAGGACTACATCTAGAGTTTCAACTAGAACAGGGCACAGAGTTAGAGCAGGGCATTGACAAAGGTGGTCCAAGGCATGCGACTGAAAAGGGGTATAGAAACAGGGCAAATCGAAACTCTAGAATAGGACACCTGGCTAGTTTTCAATGCTCCCTTGTGCTTTAGGAGAGGTTCTGTGGGAGGAACTGGGGCCACATCCCCGGTCCAATCCACGTGTGATTTCACCATCTGTATTTTCCGGCTGGTAAAATCAGTCCTGGGTTATCGGAACCCGAAAAATCTGAGTGTGGGAACATTAGGCCAGTTCAAATCAAATCAAATCAACTTTATTCGGTTTTTCATAGTGATAGAAATACCATAAAAGTTCATACAATACATTTTACACATTTACTCAATTTATAAAAACAGTTAAAAAACATTTAAAAGGCAGAAATTAATTATTTCTGTTCTATTAAAAGATGACAAAGAAGATAGATTTAGGCCAGGTGTTATTGGGGGAGTGCAAACCCTTCTGCGAATATCTTTACAAGCCATGCTTGTAAGTGGGGCATGTGCATGGTTTATTTAATCACCTCTATAATTTTCATTTTTCTATAAAGTGGTCTTGTCAATAACAACAGCAGGTTCATTACAGGTAAGTTTTCAGTAAGTGATTCGATTCCTGTTGAAAAATACAAAAAGGTTGTGCAGTGTCAAGAAACTACATGTCATGAGCTTGGGCCAGAGGTGTGCTAAGCAGTCTTGTGTTGTTCCCGAAAATTGCCCTAAACGTAGTTCCTCGTGGTTGTTCCTAATACCTATTTTAAATCCACCTACTTCCTTTAGTTGGCATAAGTCACGTGTGAGTATTTTGTGTGCAGTGCACACATTCAGTAGCTTTTTCTATCGACTACTTTTACACTGTGGCTTATAAGCATTTTGTATTCGAGTGCATACATTGCCTAGATTTTCCTTGCAAGTTACTTAACACAAACTAGTCTTGGATGAAAAATGCATGTGAAAGTTCCACTTTTCATGCGAACGACCTTTTCAGATACAGAATGAAGACTTTCGCTTACTTTTCGATGTTTTTGAAAGAGATATGCAAATTTCGATGAAAAATGTTGCAACTGTACTCACCGTCTAAAATGTATGAGCCGGATTAAGACCCGCAGGTGCACAACTAAAACGGTTTATTTACTGTACTTTATTGTTCCTGATATGACCGCTTACCAATTTCTAGAGCGGATGACGTGTAATTTTCTGACTAGCTACAATGGTTAAAATTAGAATTTGCAGTGCAGGGAGCTTATCGTTACCACGGAATTTCTCTGTGGTTGGTTGCTCCATGAGAGTGATTTCCTGTTACCACATTAGGCAGAATGCACTAGTACTGCTGGAGAACTACTTCCGGCAGCTGCGTAGTCTCCATTGGTTCAGCAGGTACAGTGGCACCGGAGCCGAAAGGCCGTCAAAGTCCGGCTGAACAGTCCTGCTGAACACTCATTTTTGACGTATTTTGCAAGTCAAACAGCAAGCAGGAGGTCAATGTCCTTCCCTATACTAGGGCCCTATCTCTTCCGGTCCTTCCAACATACACTTGAAGGGTTCTTATTACAATTCCAGGCCACAAACTACTTAATGAACATTCTGTCCTTTCAGCAGCGTTGTTAATCAGTCTTTTGGTTTTGAAGTCGTTGTTGCCGGTAAAACAGCTCGTGTAGTGCAAAACTCTTAACTGACACCAGAGGGAGTCTACAGGATTTGACTTGCAGACTTTTTAGGCAGTGGCATAAGGTAACAAGCATGCAATAGGTCTCGCATTTGCGAGATTTTGAGCTATTTGCATTGTAAATGCCACTGTCTTTTGTTTATGTGTTTAAAAAAAAACCTGCAAGAAAAAGGGCATTGTCATTAACAATGCTGATCGCTCAAAATGTCGCAAACGCGATATCTATTGCATTGCAAACGCATGAAAGGCCTGCTGTTTAATATTGTTTGTTCCAATAATAAGAGTTTCCTATAAGACCTCTACATGTGAAAGGGTGAAAAACCCCTTAGACGGTTACTATTAAAAAAAAATCATCAGAGGATGAAGTGAAACATGGCTGAGGCAAGGGGGCAGT
Organism: Lissotriton helveticus; assembly: GCF_964261635.1. Classification (NCBI taxonomy): domain Eukaryota; kingdom Metazoa; phylum Chordata; class Amphibia; order Caudata; family Salamandridae; genus Lissotriton; species Lissotriton helveticus. The sequence goes on from NC_136061.1 coordinate 1,791,102,765, forward strand.
GGTAACAGACTGCTCTCCATCGGGTGGAAACGATGCCGAGAGGAGGAACGGAGTAAATGCAGGTACATTTCATCAGCCGCGGTCGGTAGTAGGAGTTTCTGCAGGGCGGTGATGTGGGGAGGGGAGGGGAGGGGGGGGCAGGGTGGGGGGTAGTAATGTATGGATTACAGAGTTTAACAGGTAATTAAACATAAAAAAATAAAAGGGAATTGGTCAAAATTATTCGAAGAAACTAGTCACTGGTACTGGGAATTTCTCAACGTCAAGTAATTCAAGTTATTTTTAAGCGCTAGAAATGCTCTATCCTGAACCCAGTACATGTCAGCCAAAGTTATCAAACCAGTATCATGCGGAGGTCAAATTAGGTAACTGTTTACAGAGGTAGAATTCTAGACAACAACCCTTTAGAAGCCTCCTCGCTCAAACAGGCCCCTCATTTGCAGCTTAATGAGAATGATGGACCTGTCACCAAGCACCACTGGGGGATGGTGCCAAAAATAACACAAGAAGGTACATTAAGGCTCATGACGTGTAACTATTTATGTCATTATTATAGGTGTGCTCGTGATAGGCTGCTTCTGCCTCACAGTTTGTGATCTGGAAGGTGGCTGGTCTCGGAAAGAGGAGGGCTTGAGCCTGCCTAAGGCAGGGAGACAGGCCGAGGAAAGCAGCCAGCTGAGCTCGGCCTCAGAGGGCAGTGTGCAACTAGACACATCGAGGCGCTACCTCATCTGGTAAAATGGCACACAGGGCACAAATCAGCCCAGAAATCTGTTAGCCGGCAGGTGAGTTTTGTCCAGCACAAATGGGAAAAAGACCACCCATTTGTGCGGGATATAGTACAATCTGTAGGATGACCAGAATTTTAAAGCAAAAAACCGGGACATTTCACATAAATAGAAGAAGGACTATTAGAATGATAGCGCTTCTCACAGAGAATTACAAAACGGGCAATAAGAACATACATAAGATGCAATTCTTAAACCCAGTAGCTTGCCTGTGAATTAAATTGCTTTCTTGGAACAACTGCTAACTATCCCTGCTTTGTAAAACATAAAAAACACCTCCCCCCGTTTTTAGTCGGCCCTCTCCAAAAACCGAGACAAGCTAAATTTCTCAAAATCTGTCCGGACAGCTAGTGCAAAACGGGAACTGTCCTGGCAAATCCGGGACGCCTGTTCACCCTAACAATCTGGCAACTCTGATTCTGATATAGGTAGGCCTGTGATCCTGTGATTAGTGCGGGAAGGAGGGATCAAACAGACCAGGGCAACAACGAGGATCTGACATAATGGCTGGAGCGGGCAACTTTGATGCAGGGGAACCTAGTTCGGGCCAGCGCTCTGATATCTTTGGAGTGCTGGTACAAAAGTAAGAAATGCTTGTTTTTTTTGTTATGCTGCTTAGTAACATGTTTGTGCAGAGCGTGCTTGAGACTTTGTTGCTATGTACTTGTACTGCAATTGTCGCATTCTTCAAGAAGAGACAGGCTGCCAGCATGCATGCTGTTTGGTAAACACTGGCACCTTTGCCAGGCTGCCCCGGGCCACCAAAGGGGGCCACCTAAGAGGGTGGCCACCCTTAGGGCCACAGGATGGCACATACCCCCAAAAGAGCGGTTTAGTGTTTGGGACCCGGAGGGTCTCCAATGATGGTATTTCCGGTGGGGGAGGGGCGGAGCAGGAGCCAAAGGTATATGGCCTGGGGTCGCGGGCTTGGCGCACTCTTTGACCCCTGATCAGCTGCGTGGATGGACCCTCTCCCCCTTGACCCGGACGAGCGGTGCTGCTTTTTTTTTTGTTGAGGTGAGTAGTTTTCCCTCCCGCCCCCCCCCCCTCTCTTCCCTCTCCCTGCTCCTGGGTTTCCCGGGTGTCCCTGGTGGTCGGGCGCGGCCTTTGCGGTGGGGAAGGAGGTGGTGCCTGGGCCTGGTTCTGCGGGAGGTGGGGGGCAATGTGAGGGGTGCTTGCGGGGTATGTGCTTCGGTGGGGCCGGGTATCGCATTCCTGAGGCATGGTGTCCTGCACGAACGCTATCGTTGTGCTCACATTTGGCGTAGGTTCGTCAGCGATGAGCCTTGCTTTTTTGCGGGGGAATCTGGTGTCCAGAGGACTTTTCGTGTGGAGGGACGTGAGTGTAGTGGCCAGCGCAGGCCATTCCTCGCACATGGGGCTTGAGGCGCCACTGAGGTGGACTTTACTGATCGCGGTATGGTGTGGCCGCGCGGCCGTCCGTCTGCCTGCGGGTCTCTTGGGGAGGGAAGGAGTCGCTTCTCGTGCGGCCCTGTATTCTCGGTTCCTTCCGTCCCCCTTTCTGGTGCTGTGCTCCCTCCCCCGCTGCCCACTCACTTGCCTTGTTTCCTGGGGCTGGTGCGCGCGCTGCTGCTCCTTTTTTCCGTGCCTTGTTGCCGGTCTCCCAGGGCGCGCTTCCCCGGGCCCGTTGTGAGGGAGGGGGAGGGAGCGGGGGCGGGCTCCTTGCCGGCTTGGGCGGGGGTCACAGCAGGCAGGTCGTCGTGTCATCCTTCCTGCGGGCGCCCCGGGGAGCCTCGACTCTTGCGGCTCTCTCCCATGCCCCCTCCCGTGTTGAGCCTCATGGGGCAGGGTGCGCACAGAGCCTGCATGTGGGTGGGAGGTCAGGGGGCGCGCAGAGGCAATTTATGTATTTATTAATGCATTTTTATATAGCGCGGTCTTTGCCCGAGGGTGTCGGAGCGCTTCACTGTGGGACAACTGATGCATGAGAACATTGCAAGTGAACATATTGCAAGGCTAATGTTACGTTACATGAGGCGGTTGTGACAATCGTGAGCAGGCAGGATAGGGGGTGGCAAGCGGTGCATTACAGGAGGCTAATGTGACTTGTGTGCAGATTACTAGAGCGTACAGTGTACATTGGATGTATAGTGCTGCAATAGTTGGAGGACACTCAAACACGGGAACTAACGTTGCATAGGCAATGATGGCTCGATTTATTTGTTTATTTTTACGCAATCTTTATAGCGCGGACTTTACCCGTAGGTGTCATTGCGCTTCACGATGGGAGCAAAACGGATACATGAGAACATTACTAATGAACAAATTACAAAGCTAACATTATATTATATGAGGCTATTGTGACTATTGTGTGCCAACAAAATACAAGAGGAGCAAACAGTGCATTACAGCTAATGTGACTTGTATGCATATTACAAAAGCGTACAATGTACATCAGAGGTATAATACTGCAATAATCGGAGGACACTCAAACGCAAGAACAATCATTACATAGACAATGGTGGCTCGATTTAATTGTTGAATTTTACGCAATCTAATATAGCGCAGACTTTACCCGTAGGCGTCAGAGCAATTCAAGATGGGAACAGAACTGATACATGAGAGCTAGTCGGGCGTACATATGACCACGCGGACGTGACATTGTTTGAGGCAGGGGTGACAATTGTGAACAATACGGGGATGCAAGAGGTAGAAAGCGGTGCATTACAGGAGGAAGAGGGGACTGGTGTGCAGGTCACAAGGGAGTACAGAGTGCGAGTAGAGGTATAGCACCAATAAATGAAGGACACTCAAACTCTAGAACAAATGTTGCGGCTTAGCTGGAGCGTAGGTCATTAATTATGATTTTTTGGGCGGGGACACCACTCGAAGTTGTCAGGGCACTTTACATAGAATCAGGTGTTTCTTAGCTGGGGTTGCACTGGGGTCACTTGTGTTCGTTAGAGCCTGTAATGGTTAAAGTGGGATGAACAGTGGCAAGTGGAAGAGTTTTGATGTACACATGCTAGGTTACGGCTGAGGCGGATGTCCATCACAAGAGACAGGTTTAGACCTTCTTGCACACTTCGTGTAGGTTCGTTGTTACATGGCAATGATACGGATGCAATGGCAGAAATAACGCAAAACCATGTGAATATGTTCAGGTCATTTTCTCCTAGCCCATCCAGCCCCCACGGTGTCTGGTAGGGGGTGTAGGTTGGGCGGGGTGGGGCTATTTACGTCTTGCTTTATGTCCATGCAGGCTACCATTCGGGAAAGGATGCCGGGCCACGCCTCATTGGAAGTCACTGGAGTGACCATGGGTAAACAAGTGTCGGTACACTGGGGTCAGTGGGCCAGATGTAACGTAAAACGGGTGTGGTTTGAGGCTAACGTGTTTTTCTGATTACAGATTGTCTGTTGGCAAAGAATTGGACGACAAAGAGGACTTTGGGATTTGATCTGGAGCAAGTATGGTTGGACACACTTTCTATAATAGTTCACCCCAAGTGTACCCTGGTTATGTGTGGCTTCTCTCTATAGAATCGGACACCATTGGAGCTGTCGCTCTTGGGCCTTGGCGTATCTGCTGTGGTAGCATCAGGTTCGATGCCCAGCAACTGACACGCATACTTCCTGTGATTCGAGGGTAATCCTGTTTTCCCAGTGTCATAAATCCGAGGTCCCCTTGCAAAGCAACTGGTAATATCGTATGCTGTTAGGGGGTACACACAATGCGGTGCGGTTCCGGCACAGCTTTTGTGTGTGACTATGTACAGCACTGTTAAGTGGGAATGTGAGGTGGGTGTATGACAGCCTCTGCGGTTGGCTGAGTGCGCCACTACAGTTTGAGATGTGTCAATGTGTGGCGTGTGTGGGTTTGTGTGACAGCAATGTGCCATGGGGAGGGATTGGTATCTCTTGAGCACGTCTCCCTGTGCGGAATGCACAGCATTTGTGTGTCACAGGTGTGTTTTATATACCATCTCTGTATACCTTCACTGCAAGTGTGTGCAGGGTCACAACCTTTTCAGTCCCCGGGGGCTCTAATGGTGTAGGTGTCAAGCTACCCCCAGGATTATGCTACATCTTAAACCACTGCGCGGGGAGAGAGCTTGGTGTGGGACTTATTGTCCAATTAACGGTGACTGTATAGAGCTTTTCCTACATTTGGCAGTTGGTAGAGTTATTGGTTCGCCCATGGACGAGCACCGTGGATAATTTGGCTCGCATCAAACAATACAAGAGGTAGCAAACTGTGCGTCATGGGAGGTAAGGTGACATATGTGCAAGTTACAACGGCGTCAAAGTACAAAGATAGAAGAATAGTAAGGAGACGAGTTAAGAAGAGACTCTAAATCACGCACTCCAAAGTGCTATGGTCATTAGAAGATTTAGCATGTGAATAATTGACTTAGTTTCAAGACGCTACATTGCTGCATCTGGCAAACTAGTTCTCGTAACTGACAAACAAGTTTGGCCTCGGTGGAGTGGGGGGCATGCCACCTCTCTGTCTCATTGCAGAGAATCCATATTGCTATACGGAGGGGGGGCAGGGCTTCTAATGGATGTTTTTATGTCTCAAATGCAGGAACCGCGTTGGAGAACCGCCCGACTCACATGTGGGTCCAACGGAACTATCAACAGGTAGAAGGGTAATAGCACGCTGGGGGCAGTGTGCTAGGGTCTGGGACTCTTGGGGGGTTTTTCTCTTGTAAAACACCAAATAAACCTGGGCAATTTGTTGATTTAATGGGCAATAATTGGGGTGTTCTGTCGGTAAGCAGGGGGAGACTGTGGGCAAACCATGCATGCCCTGTGAAAAAATTTAAATGCGTTTTCTTCGATACATGTGATGCGTCGGGAATATCTTGCAGCCCATGTGCATTAACGGAATGTGTTCTTTTGTACTGCAACCGGTGCGCAAGCAAGGGGCTCTGATTCTGGCGACCGAGTTCGCAAACTAGTTCTCGTTTCCAACAAACATGCTTGGCCCGGTAGCGTGGGGGGCACTGATGGCCCCTGTCTCCTTGCAGAGAATCCATTTGGTAGATGAGGGGGGCATGGCTTCTAATGGATGTTTTATGTCTCAAATGCAGGAACCGCGCTGGTGAACTGCCCTACTCACATGGGGGACCACCTGAACTATCAACAGGTAGTAGGGTCAGGGAAACATCCTTTACAACGCAACTTTTATAACGCACTACCATTACGACGCAACTTTTACAACGCAAGTCATTACAACGAATTGCGCTGGAGGGCGCTCTAGGATAGGGAATAGTTGAATTACTATCCTACACCTTCCCTACTATCCACGGGGACTGGAGTTGGAATAGTAAATTAAACTATTCACTATCCAGCTCCCCCCAACGCAAGTCGTTGTAACGACTTGCGTTGTAAAACCTGCGTCGTAATGGCATGCGTTGTAAAAGCATGCTTTGTAGTGACATACATCCGTAGGGTCATAGCACACTGGGGGCCGTGTTCTAGGTTCTGGGTTTTCCAGGTTCTCCCCAGGTGTCATTACTGTCCCTGTTGTGGGGCGCGCAGGTTACACCCAATGGAAGTAATACATTGGTAGTTAACTGGTGAGTCTGTGCATATAGGTAGCCCCTGTGCAATAATTGGATGGTATATTGAAAAAACAACTGATGCGGCTGGGTAATTTGTTGTTTTACTGGGCAAAAATTGAGGTGTTCTCTCTGTAAGCAGTGGCAGAGTGTGGGCAAATCATGCATTTCCTGTGACAAAAAATGAAATACGTTCGCTTTTACACAACTGGCATATCACGCATCCCATGTGCAATAAGGGAATGTGTTCGTTTGTACAGCAACTGGTGCTCAAGTAAGGGGCTCTGATCCTGGCAATCAAGCGTGCAATAGTCTTACCTGTCAATGCTGGTTAGGGGCTGTTTTCATGGATTTGTTATTTCTTCCAGGAACGCACAGGTTTTGTTCTATAATGGTCAAAACACGCCTAGCAAGCTGGCCTGCCAGGGCTCAGAGCAGGAACAGGGGAGGAACACACTGGGGCCATTGTGTGGGGTTCTGGGTTAGCACGTCCAGGATTGGAGTGTAACTTGTTTTCTAATTTCAGGACAATCGGATCAAGTACACAGGCACCACTCTGAGAAGGACAGGTGGGAACGGAAGCAGGAATGGACAATGGTGCTCCAGTCTCGGAGCGTGAATGCTGTTCCTGGTTAAGTGCTCTTGGGGGGTAAGGTGATAACCCAGGTCTGACTTCTTGTAGGGGAGAGTAGAAGCAGTGTTAAGTGTAGCGGTTGTGCTATTAACATGACCTCCTTACACATCAGCCCCAGTTGTGCTCAAGTACCTTAGGCAAATACTGGCCTCAGCTCTTAGTTCACAGGAGGGGTAACCACAAAGGAAGTTGGGCAGAAGACTGGCATGGTATCTTTAGGAGGGTGCTCAAGGGTCTTTTCCAGAAGTTTTCTGAAAGTCAGTACTTGTGACACACTATAGGGTTTGCACACAGCAGGGGAGACGGCACGTATGCTCAGTGGGGTGGAACTCCTTAGAGTAATGTGTGTGCAGCATGGACCTGGGGTAGCCAGCTCAGGCTCGCTCCTGGGTTTGTAAAGTTGATGTGTTGGGCCAAGGGTGCTGCACCATGTGTAAGTGATATAGTACAGCACTGAGTTTACCAGTTATGTATAGGACCATCATTAGCAACAGTATCTGCATATGGTTACCAGAATAACCTCTTTTAGTTCACCCAGGGTTGGGGCGGGCAAGGTCAGCAGCCTGGCAGCCGGATACGGAGTAGAGAAATATTCATATCCGGGATAGAGCAATGTGCACTTCGCAGTCAAGCAAACTATGTTTCAACAGGACCCTGATACACTGTCTGGGTTAAAATCAAGGTTATGGGCTACACATAGATAGGCCTTGCTCTGTGCAGGGGGTGCAAGTGAGCCATTCCCAGGAAGGTGCGATTGGCCTTGACAGTGCTGAAATGGAGGGGATGGAGCATTAATAGGCACATCTCCATAGCAGAGTTTGCAGTGATAGTTAGAGGTTCAGGGACATTACTGATACAGTTCATAGTCCTGTGGAGCGGCAGAACTAATAGGGTATTTTGGTTGCTGGACAGCACTGCTGTCCAGAGGAGGAAAGGACATGGCCTTGCTTGAGCCGAGAGAGGCCTCTGAATGAACAGGCTGTAGGTAGCTAGGTCTTGGCGGTGGGGTGCCATGGGGGGCAGTGGCCACACCCAGTACTGTGGCGGAATTACAGGGAGATCCATAGGCTGTAAGGTACAGTAAGGGTACCCTCTACAGGAGCACAGTAAGGGTGAGAAAGCCAAATATCCACAAGGAGGTCCTCACGTTGTGTTGTGAATGTATCTAGGACCCTAATTAAATATTCCCGATTCATGCCCTTATGTGGTTATAACAAGACATATCCTTATAAAGGCATAAGAATCATGTCCATATTTAGTCATAGCCAATGCAGTCCAAATACGGCAAGGTTACTCCCATAGACTCCTAGAAAGTACAACGCGTTCTTTAAACAAACCAAGCCTCCAGCAGCCCGGGAATTCCCCCTGCTTCCGTTTTGATTTGCACAAGAACTCCTGGAGTCCAGAAAGAACTGTAAGTTCTTAGTGACGTCTTATGTCCAACCTTACGTCAAACCCGGCACCTTCCAGGTATAAATATACCAAAGGTGCCTTAAGCAAACGCACGGTGGTTTGGAGCAGAGCGGCTATCTACTTGCTCGACGCCCAGCTGATGCGAGTGCCGAAGGAAACCGACCCTCCCATTGGACGCACTGAGAGAGACGCTGTCTTTTCTCCTGCAGAGAAATCCAGCTCCGGTGTTTCCAGTCACCCTTGCGGGTTGCTGGGAGATCGAGTCCTGAGAAAGAGATACAAGACCTCCTTCATTCTAAAACCAACGTACGGAGCTTATTAGATCCTTAGAGAATTCTTGACTCAGATTCTTGGCACAAACCTAACTTAACTTAAACTGCAACTTACTTACGCCTTCCCACGTATTAGGCTTAGGTCAGGTACACCGGGGTAGGTGTATCTTAGAAGCACCAGTTGAGTACGTTTAGTCAATGATTTTATGTATGTATATATTTTATCCGTTTTAAAGTATCATATGACTCAGAAACCATATCAATGCTTTTACAGTATTATTTCATAATACTACTTTTACTGTACGCACTTTACTTCATGATAAGTATTGCAATTGTGGCAACTCACTTCTCTTGCATGAGAAAGAGGACTGCTCAATAAATAACACCTTTTATTGAAAACACCCGTCTCTCTATTTCTCTGCACTCTGGTAAAACTAAGTATGCACGATTGACTGAGTGAAATAACTGTCTATTGTTTTCACACGACTCTGGAGATATAATCCTTGTTCTGGAGGGAGCAAAGTTGTCATGTTTATGCGGTTGTCAGAAACTAATCCCTTCTTCTCTAATCAGGAAAGTTAACTCCTTCCTGTTCATACGAGAAAGTTTCTAGTGACCTCTGAGCTAGCTGGCATACCTAAGTAAGTCTAACGTATTCAGTAGAGACCTAGATGACTTCAGTCCTACGTCTAAACTATTGTTTATGTTATTCCAATGCGCAGAGCCTATTGGAAATATAGGACCTACACTACATGGCGCCCGACGTTTGGTAAGGTGATAATCTAACTCTAGATACTAGAGTAACTCAGTCGTGCTTTTCACACAGACCCCTTTGTCCCGTAAAAACTCCAATAGACGTCTGGAGTGGGTGAAAGGTTAATATCCGCCAAAACTTAGTAGGAAGAGATTCCTATGTATTAGTTTTTGGTTTAGTCAACGTTGAAGGATACAGTGTTCCAAAATATTGTGCACCTAATCTTTGTTTCCTTGAAACTTGATCTGCAACAAGAAACTTTCTTTCAGTAAAATGGGAGAAAGTGAAGACGAAAGAGAGAGAGCTAGAATAGCAGCTCATCTGTTAGCGGATGACACAAGTCTCCGAGATGAAGACCCGAATGCTATAATCATTCCGGTAAATGTAAGAAGAACTATGGCCTAGATGTAGGTAATAGCAAAATACCGAATGGTAAATACCGAATTTTACCGATTCGGTATTCACTATTCGGTAATTGCTATGTAGGTAAAAAAATCGGTAAAAATACCGAATCGGTATGATTCGGTATTTACCGATTCTGTAATTACAGAATCGGTATTCGTCATTGATTCCTATGGGCCTTGAAGCCCATAGGATTCAATGGCAGATACCGATTCGGTAATTACCGAATCAGTAAAAATACCGAATTTACAAGGGGGACAGGGTGTCACTTTGACACCCTGTTGCACCCCTGTTTCGGGCTTGTTTGCCATGTGACACACATACATGCCCTTAGGGCATGTCTGTGTGCCACATGTCACAGGTGTACATGCACAGATGTGCATGTACACAGGAATTCGTTATTTACCATGGAATAGTATTCCATGGTAAATAACGATTCGGTAAGGGCCTGTGGCACTGATTACAGTGCCACCTACAGATTGATTTACAGATTCGGTATATTTACCGATTTGGTATTTTACCGAATCTGTAAATTTACCGATTCGGTAAATATACCGATTCTGTAAATAAATTGCCCCCTACATGTCAATTCCCAAATACCGGTCGGTAACGGCCAAAATCGGCCGTTACCGACCGGTAATTGGCGAGCTACATCTATCCCTATAACTCTTAAACTTATAGAAAATGGACTATCCTCGAGAGGTGGTACAGTCATATTTGTGGTAGAGGCCCATAAATATCGGCAGACAGAGGTATTCTATTCATGGATACTTTTTCCAGCAGCACACGCTGTAACACAAGATTTCCACTATTACAAAATAGAGGAACCTCCGGATGAATACGCTCCTTTCGAGGACGTTGAAATTCCATTAACATACCAAGAGCACCTGCTCTGGTTTAATGGCGCCCTAAAACATCAAAATCACATCACCAGGCTCGGTCCACTAGGTAGACCAGGAGCCACATGGCCGGTTCTAGCCAGTTAACAACACATCCCGACATTGAAAACATGTCAGACCGAGAACTTTTAGCTCAGCTAAAGCTACTAATTAAAATACATAGACAATTAGTCCAATATGTCATGCGGACTTCAACAGCCCAACCAGCAATGAAAATTCCACAGCACACCCCTCACCAGGGGAACACAAATAAAATCACAAATATACAATCAGCCATTGGCAAAATACCCGCAAAACTGGAACAAATTCCATTCTGGTTAGCTCAAAAAATTACTCAAATAGAGGCAGTATTTCCTGATACTACACCTCATGAGAAACACAGAATTCTGACTATCTGCCTGCCAATGGGGATCGCACCACACGTGGAGGACTGTGACACTTGGGGCACAGTCTTTGCTTCAATGTACACAAAAACACATGGTGTTCTGTCCATGGTGGTTATACCAGATGTACTAAGACAGATTCAAAATGAATACGGTCCAGAACCTGCTTTAACTCTAGGTATGAAATTACTAAAAGACTTTAAGCAAGTCTCTGCTATATTACTAGCCAACATAAAAGGAGAAGCGGCATCTGTGGCGATCCGCCAGAAATGGAAAGAAACAGATATAGCAGAATAACGATTTCAACTTGCCAGAATCATAGAAAAATCCTATGAAGAACTAGGTAGAGATAGTTTGGGTGGGAAACCACTACAACCACAAATAACTGAAAATCCTGAAAAAACTTTTATTAAAAATAATCAGAACACTCCAAAAAAGAGTTGGGAGGGTAATAAACAATCCACTCCCAGAGAAAAACGGTTTCAGTCCAGAGGAAGGTCTCCTCAACGAAGAGATAGATCTCCAGGACGAGGAGGCAAGTCTCCCCAGAGGGAGCCCTCTGAGAAAAGATACAACCTTAGAGATAGGGATAAATTGAGAAAACCTGACAGATATCAAGATATTGATACACGTCCCTCTTGATCTTTTCAAAATTCCTCACAGAAATCGGAAAGAAGAGGACGGTCAGAACACAAGGAAGAGCACGTTAAGTCCAAAGACAAGGAACCTGCTCATCAAAGTAAAAAATTACAATTTCCAAAAAAGAAGGTAGCAAGTATTAAAATAAAACATGCCGAGGATTCTGAGGACACAACTGAAAAACGGAGAGTGGGCCCAGACAATGCTAGACAGTGCAGCAGAAGTACCAATAGCTCGCAAGATCCTGATGAATCTTCTGGAGACAGTGGACACGAATGAATACATTCAAGTGGAAACTGCAGACACCAGAGTTAGCAAACCCCATAAATTATATGAAATAACATTACGTATAGAGGGGGACAAAACTAGGAAAATAAAGGATCTATTTTGGGATAACCTTTCAAAAGGCTATGATATTCTTCTAGCTGAGAGAGACTGGCCACCAGAGTTTGTCAGGGAGTGCCCTCATGGCGAAGAAATGATTATGCCTGCCTTCTCAAATCAAATTCCAATTCATAAAAAATACACATTTGCAAGAAAATGGGCAGTTTCCCAAGCCCCTGCATTATATAAAAATCGTGTAGGATGGGATGAGGATTCTCCTCACCATAAAATCCAGTTAAAAAATCAACCTACTGCACAGAGGCAGTATCCTGTTAAGCAAAAAGCTAAAAAGCAAGTCAGGGAGATCTTAGATCAAGGGTACTCATAGTACGGCCCGCGGGCCGCCAGCGGCCCGGCAAGCCTTCCCTGGCGGCCCGCGGACCTTGCAGACATCGTACCCGTGATTCAAAAAAGCATTTTTTAAGAGTGTGTGTAACCGGAGCGAGACTCTGAGAGACTCAAAGGGGGTAGAGGTGAAAAGGGAGGATGTGGCAGCAAAGGTTCAAAGGGGGAAAAAGGTCGCAGGGGCATTGATGGACTGAAGGTGAGTTGCGTAATCAAAGCTTAAAATTAAAAGCGAATATTATAAAAAACAATGTTTGTTTACTTTGCCACAGGGCGCCCCGTGAATGCTGTAAAACCCTTCTGCACATGGTTTCGTTCGCGTAGTCAAGGCGGCGAGGGAGAGGGAGCTTGAGGGATTATTAAGTGGGGTTTGGGCATGCAGGTAAATGGCAGTGGGAGGGGTGTTTGTGAGGGAGAGCGCGAAGCCAAGCAAGGGAAAGAGAGCGGGTGTGAGGGTGGAACATGCATAGGGGTGCTTGAGAGAATGCGAGGGTGTCTATGTGGTGGAAGTGAGCAGTGGGTGTGAGGCTTGGAGAGTGAAAGAGTGAGGGTGAGCTTGAGAGATGAGGGGGTTGCATGTGAGGGGAGAGCAGGTGGGGATGTATGATGTGGGGGATGGTGTGGCACACGTAGATTGGTGGTTGTGTGCGAGGGTGTGTATGTGGGGAAAGTGAAAGGTGAACGGATGTGAAACTGGCTGAAGGAGAGAGGAAAGGTGAGCTTGAGGGGCAAGGTGGGGTTTGAATGTCAGGGTTGAGCACACATAAATTGGTGAGTGGGTGTGTGATGCATGTGGTGGAAGCGAGAGGTGGATGAGGTAGTTTGTGCGTGTTTTGTAGGTTCCTGTTAGGGCCGAGGATAGAGGTAGGTTGTTTATGAGAGAACACGGCATGTGAACCTGGGGGACACAGCAATTGGCAGCACTAAATTTGAGCTGGTGGGGGCCAGCTACACTCATTTTGGGGAATATGTAGTGCTTGCTATCAGGTCACCATGTCACCCAATGTAACTGTACTCAATTTCTCAGCCTGGGAAGGCTGAATACCTGAGTCACCCTGCCAAAAAACGTATGTGTGACCTGTAACACACTACCTAATGTGTAGCCCTATCTATATAGCATGGTTGATCACCACAAATCATTTGCTCGGCATCCACTCCTGCAATAAATTCTCTGTTCACATCCATACATGCCGTTTCTTGGCCACAGCTTCCCCCTGCCCATAAGAAGAAAGCGTGATTCACACGGAAGTCAGCAGTGGAGAGCGTGAGCCTCCGGGCCTACCCTATACTCCCTGGTGCCCCCCTCCCACCCCTCCTTCCATCACCTCACAGTCCACGCAGGCCCTGCCAAAATAACATCTCAGAAGTAATGTGGGCACTGGGCAGACATTAAATGTCCCTTACAGCAGTTGCCATATTACACTTTGACAACAAATCCGTCACGAGTGAGAGTGAGGGAAGTGGAGTGAGGGAGAGTGGGAGGGAGAGTAGGAGGGAGTGAGGGAAGGGAAGTGAGGGTAGGGGAGGGAGGGAAGGGGAGGGAGGGAAGGGGAAGGAGGGAGTGAGGGAAGGGGAGTGAGGGTGAGGGAGAGTGAGGGAAGGGGAGGGAGGGAAGGGGAGTGAGGGAGTGAGGGAAGGGGAGGGAGGGTGAGGGAGAGTGAGGGAAGGGGAGTGAGGAAGAGGGAAGGGGAGTGAGGGAAGTGGAGTGAGGGAGAGTGGGAGGGAGTGAGGGAAGGGAGTGAGGGAAGGGGAGGGAGGGGGTGAGGGAAGGGGAGTGAGGGAAGAGGAGTGAGGGAAGGGGAGTGATTGAAGGGGAGTGAGGGAGGGAGTGAGGGAAGGGGAGTGAGGGTGAGGGAGTGAGGGAAGGGGAGTTAGGGAAGGGGAGTGAGGGAAGGGGAGTGAGGGAAGGGGAGTGAGGGTGGGAGTGAGGGTGGGAGTGAGGGAAGTGGAGTGAGGGAAGGGGAGGGAGGGAGAGTAGGAGGGAGGGAGAGTGGGAGGGAGTGAGGGAAGGGGAGGGAGGGAGTGAGGGAAGGGGAGTGAGGAAAGAGGTGTGAGGGAGGGAGGGAGGGAGGGAGGGAAGGAAGGGGAGAGAGGGAGAGAGTGAGGAAAGGGGAGGGAGGGAATGAGGGAAGGGGTGTGAGGGGAGGGGGGGGGGAGTGAGGGAAGGGGAGTGAGGGAAGTGGAGTTCCCTCATCCTGCAGAATGAGCAAAGGGGAGTGAGGGTGAGGGAAGGGGGGTGAGGGTGAGGGAGAGTGATGGAAGGGGAGTGAGGGAGAGGGAAGGGGAGTGAGGGAAGTGGAGTGAGGGAAGTGGAGTGAGGGAAGTGGAGTGAGGGAGAATGGGAGGGAGAGTGGGAGGGAGTGAGGGAAGGGAAGTAAGGGAAGGGGAGGGAGGGAAGGGGAGGGAGGGAGTGAGGAAAGGGGAGTGAGGGTGAATGAGGGAAGGGGAGTGAGGGAGAGGGAAGAGGAGTGAGGGAGGGAGTGAGGGACGTGGAGTGAGGGAAGTGGAGTGAGGGTGAGTGGGAGGGAGTGAGGGAAGGGAAGTGAGGGAAGGGGAGGGAGGGAGTGAGGGAAGGGGAGGGAGGGTGAGGGAGAGTGAGGGAAGGGGAGTGAGGGAGAGGGAAGGGGAGTGAGGGAGGGAGGAAGTGAGGGAAGGGGAGTGAGGGAAGTGGAGTTAGGGAGAGTGGGAGGGAGTGAGGGAAGGGAAGTGAGGGAAGGGGAGGGAGGGAGTGAGGGAAGGGGAGTGGGGGAAGGGGAGTGAGGGAAGAGGAGTGAGGGAAGGGGAGTGATTGAAGGGGAGTGAGGGAGGGAGTGAGGGAGGGAGTGAGGGAAGGGGAGTGAGGGAGGGAGTGAGGGAAGGGGAGTGAGGGTGAGGGAGTGAGGGAAGGGGAGTGAGGGAAGGGGAGTGAGGGAAGGGGAGTGAGGGAAGGGGAGTGAGGGAAGGGGAGAGAGGGTGGGAGTGACGGTGGGAGTGAGGGAAGTGGAGTGAGGGAAGGGGAGGGAGGGAGAGTGGGAGGGAGGTAGGGAGAGTGGGAGGGAGTGAGGGAAGGGGAGGGAGGGAGTGAGGGAAGGGGAGTGAGGAAATGGGAGTGAGGGAAGGGGAGTGAGGGAGGGAGTGAGGGAGTGAGGGAAGGGGAGGGAGGGAGTGAGGGAAGAGGAGTGAGTGAGGGAGTGAGAAGAGGGGAGTGAGGGAGGGAGTGAGGGAAGGGGAGGGAGGGAGTGAGGGAAGGGGAGTGAGGGAGGGAGTGAGGGAAGGGGAGTGAGGGAAGGGGAGTGAGGGAGTGATGGAAGGGGAGGGAGGTAGAGTGGGAGGGAGTGAGGGAAGGGGAGTGAGGGAGGGAGTGAGTGAGGGAAGGGGAGTGAGGGAAGGGGAGTGAGGGAAGGGGAGTGAGGGAGAGGGGAGGAGAGAGGGAAGGAGAGGGAGAGGGAGGAAAGGAGAGGAGAGGGAAGGAGAGAGAGGGAGTGAGACAGTCAGAGTGAGGGAGAGAGAGAGGGAGTGAGACAGAGTGAGACAGAGAGAACGGGAGAGAGGGGGATGGAGGGAGACAGACAGAGATAGAAAGAGGGAGGGAGGGAGACAGAGAGAGAGAGAGAGAGAGAGAGAGAAAGAGAAATGTGTGTATGCCGGGTCTGGTGGCTCAGTGGTCGAAGGCGTCCGCTGCAGGGTCCTGTGTTGAACCTCATAGTAACAGGTTTTTTTTGTTACTCTAAACCCGCCCCCTCCTCCACTGACCCCACCCCCACTGGCGCGGCCCTTGGACACAAACCACACTGTAAAGTTGGCCCCCGAGAGAAAGTTTGTGAGTACCCATGTCTTAGATCAACTTGAATATCAGGGGGTGATTGAAACATGCACCTCACAAATGAACAATCCTTTCTTTCCTGTCTCCAAGCCAGACGATTCATATTGTCTAGTTTTGGACTACAGACACCTAAACTCCTGCTGCAAAACATTTGCAGTACAAAACTCACACAGTGCAGCACTAATGAATAACATCGTGCGCAAAAAATATAAAACAACATTAGATATCTCAAATGGTTTCTTTTGTCAAAACATTGCACCTGAAAGCAGGTATTTGACCGCTTTCTCAACAATGGGAGCGCAAAAACAATTCTGTCGACTCCCACAGGGATTCAAGAATAGCCCAGGATTATTCTCAGCAAGGGTAACAGAGTTACTACAAATGTATGATGATGAGGCATTATCCTATGTCGATGACATCTATATTACAGACGACGACTTGGAGATGCACTTGAAAAGAGTGAACACCATAATACTTGGGTTCGCAGCTGAAGGGCACAAATTCAACTTTAAAAAGTCACGAATTGCTCACCTAACTGTCCTGTTTTTAGGATATGAATTATCAAGTGAAGGCAAAAGCCTAGCAGACAACTTCTTAGAGAAGTGTGCAGTACTCCAAGCACCAAAAACGCTGAAGAACTTACAATCAATACTAGGTTTCCTGAATTTCGGAAGGACATACATTCTTAATTATGCAGAGAGGGTTAAACCTCACTACGAATTAATAAAACTTGATTTCAAACCAATTAATTGGACTCAGAAACACACAGAGATTTTAAGATCATTACAAACAGACATGTTAACTAAAACTAAACTGCAAACACGCGCAAACGAACGCAACCTTGTAATCCGAGTCATCCCAGGAACATGCGGATTCACGTACCTGACCTCTAATGAGGGAGAAACGGTACCGATAGCTTATAAATCACACTTGTACACACAAGCTGAAATGAAATCAGTTCTACTGAAAAAATTCTAAAAGCGGTTCAAACTGCTGTAGCAAAAGAAAGAGCCCTAGCCCAAGGCAAGAGCATATCTGTTTTAACAGCAGTATCAACCCTTGAGGCAGTGACAAGACCACGCATTCCAAATGCTGTGGCATTAGATCCAAAATGGATACAATGGGAAAATTCTCTTGCTGCAGAAGACGTGAAACACGCTTTTGACCCTAAAATGAAAAGACTAGAAGATCTAGAATACGAAAGTGAATGTCCTCTGTCAATCGAAATTCTGCCTCTAGAACAGTACACCTGTGTAATCTACACGGACAGATTTGCACAACACTACGTTGTGAAAAAACAAGTTTACAATGCAGCATGCGCTATCGTTAAAGGTCGCTGGCGCTTAGGTAAATTCAGACCAATGGTCACCAAAACTGAATCAATCAGAAACTGTACAGCTCAGCGAGCTGAAATAAGATCTTTAAAGATGGCGCTTGAAAATGCCGATCGCGAATTCCCCACACTAATAGTGTGCGATTCGCATTACCGCGTCAAGTCTTACAATAATGATATGCAGACATGGATAAAAAACGGTTAAAAAGATGAGACTGGTGCCACAATAAAGCATAAAAAACTTTGGGAACAAGTAGTTCTTATACAGAAAGAACTACAAAAGACTCACGTGATACATACACTGAGTCATCAACGTGATGGCGTTCACGTTGCAGGGAATTCATTGGCTAAAAGAGCCACAGCGGCAGCGGTCAAACCCGCTTCCGTAGCTACAAAAAAGCGTACTAAAAAACAAATAGACAGTGAAACGCTACTAGCAGTAAAAGCCTCAATGGAAGGCAACTATGTGGCATTACCTCTAAATGATCCACTCGGAAATAAATACATAATTGATGCGAACTCCGTTCCTTTTGCTCAAATCCCTGGAGTGGGGGATAGAGGAATTCCAAACAGGAACCGGAGGGCTTACTTGATTCAAGAAGCACATATGGGACAGGGTCTGAGGCACCATGAGATCTTGAAATCTGTAATAGAATTACAATCACAATACTGGTGGCTGGGGATGAACGTGCAAATTTACAACTTTGCAACTAGTTGTCAGAACTGCAATAGAGATTTCAGTGGTGAACCAGACGAGACACCAGACCAGATACCTTTATTAAAAAGCATTAGGCGATCTATACGCAAAAATCCAGATGGAGAAAGGAGATCCCATAATTATTAAGACAGGATTCATTTAGATGTAGGCCCCAGCGCTCGGCTGACGCCAGAACTGTTATAAAAGATTTGTGAGTCTTTATCGGCACATACGCAATTGGCATGCTACATTCTGACCAGGGTCCTGTGTTTATCTCTCGAGCTTACAAGGAGGCCATGGCCAGCATGGGCATTGCATTGCGGTACTCTTCCCTCTTCCATCCTGAGGGTAATGCGGTAGTGGAAAGAAAAAACCGTGACATAAAGCAATCTATAACGGCGAGGGTATTAGGTTCGGGTGATGGGTGGGTCAAACATCTAACAAGTGTCCAACGTAGTCTTAACAATCTGCCAAGAAATTCTCTAAGATGTATCACTCCATACGAACTATTGTTCGCTACTAGAATGATAATCCAGGACTTAGATTGTCAGACTTCAGTGGTGAAAGAAAAGTCCTTTGATATCAAAGATCGTTTGGCTGTTTTACCGGACTTAAATGAAACAAGAAGAAGTCTAAGTAACATAAAGTTAAAGCCAACAGCCACTGAAGAAAAACCACCTGTCCCAGCAAGACCTGTCTGGATTCCAAAGATTGGGGATCTAGTCAGAGAGAAGATCCCGGTGAAGAAGGAATTTGGGCCTTCTTACAGAAAAGCAGTACCTGTCTTAGCTGTCAGCGGAACAAGATCAGTAGCACTAGCGCCCCTTGCTGGTAAAAAGGAGAACAGAGTTGTATCCAACGACTTGGTAAAACCACAATCATGTGGCCAATAATAAGTAGTAGGCCCAGTGGACTCCCAAGAAGTAGCAGAAGACCAAACCTTGCTACAATCCAAGAGGTTCAAACTGAGAGACTAATCACATTTGATAAACCTGCAGTAAATAAAGGACTATGCAACAAAGCCATGGAACTTGTGCCTCTTGAAACCCAAATTGCAACAGTTCGTCAAGAAACAGCTGTCTACAATGATGTAGCATCGGACTATACTAATGTACCAAAGAAAGATCCAAAGACTACAGAAAATCCGGAAGCAATTCCAACAATTGACATAACTGCATCTGGCTACTTCATCAATTTCGATGACTTTTCTGATGATCCAAGTGAACATGAAGAAACGCCAGCAACAAAAACTTTCAAAGAAAAAGTAACTGAACTCTTTCATCAACTCAAAGAAACATATCTGATTTCACCATGGATTGAATTATGGATTGTGTTAGGTGTACTTTTCCTCCTTCTTTGGCTCATCATGGTTTTATGTTTGGGTAGATTTATTGATGGAAAATATAGTACAATGGACACAGCAAGTCAGAACATCAACTTGGTCTTGAAGCCACACAGATCATCTCACATCGAGAAAAGAGGACTGTCATCAGTGAACATCACAGCCAATCCAATACCCGGTGGGGTAGCATGGGACAAAACGGATTATGAAATCTATGGCCCGATTGAGCTCTTGAAATATCCACATCAATTCAAGGTTTCCTTAAGTGACTTTGTGACACCAAGTACTTTCTCTGATGATTGGGACTTTGAAAATATTAATAATATGATGTCAGATTTAGTAATGTCAGCAAAATTCACAGAACATGATTATTTGCAGGTTTCATCAAACTATGAAGAAATGTACTGTTATAATCATTATGGTCATCACTATTTGCACAAATCTGCTCAACCTAGAAATGTTTTTACTTATAACCAATGGGAACATTGTTCAACACCGCCAAAAGGCAGCTCGAAAACTTTTTATGAGAAATTCACATACTTCTCAGGGTTTAACAACAGTGATCCAGAAATGTTTTATTTTAAAATGTTAAATAAGACAGGAATAAAAACAATGTTGACAAATACTAAATTGATTTATTCTGGAAATTTTAAGATAAAATGTTTACATTTGGTTTTGAATTTTGGAAAAACAACATTGAAACAAAAACCATCTGGGGTACAAAAGACTGGCAGGTACAAGGTTTAGAATCATTATTTAGAGCCTGCATGATCCCAGAACAGATAATATTCCTGAATGACACCATTCAACAAACAACCTGTCTTTGTTTAGCCAAGATAAAAGACTTAAATAAACCGTCTATTCCAAAGCCCATACATGATAGTAATAGCATTATAGATGTGGAGATAGACGTATCCCATATTTTTCACCAAAACAGAACAAATCCTGATTGGAAAAAATGGTTGATCTGGCCCACAGACACAAATAACTGTCGAGATAGATTCCTGAACAAAATACAGGGGTTAAAGCAGAACAGGCCAGACCCAAGATATTCCCAGAGACAACATCCAGGGATAGTTACAACATACAGTGTAGGGAAACTATGCCTTGAATGACTACAAAAATCCACACTGGCTGAAATTAAGAAACACTTGACTTTACTTAAAGACGGTGCTGACTTGTGAGATTTCATACTGGGACCTCGCAAACAGCGTCAAAAACGTTTCATATACGCCGGTATATACGCTGCTTACAACGAGGCTTGGAAAGTAATGCACATTGAAACTGCTGAAAAAATACGAGAAATTGATCGTATAAATTTGGAAAAATCACTTTCTGTAGTGGACAATGGGTTAACGACTCTGTCCTCCAGAATGTATTCACTGGACAGCATTGTATCATCTGCTATTGATATAATAGAGCAGGACTTGCTAATGTTGCAACATGGTCAGTCCCAATTACGTTCTATTGTACAGCTAGGCTGGACGTTACAAAATCTGCGTTCAGGCTACGTGCCATGGCGTCTAATCAACACAATGTCATTATTTTCTATCTTTAACCTTACTGATAAACAAATCAGTTTGGCATGAAAAGGAGCAGACTATACGATTCTGAGCATTGAAAAACTTGAGAGATTACCATTGACAATGTCAGAGAGACCTGTCATTGAATGGATAATACATGGAACAATTACAATTCCGATAACAACTTTTCAGTTTCAGTATTGCCAAAAGTATATACCAGCAGGCCTGTATGAAAGGTTGGGTAAAGGATACATCAAATCAACCTGGAATTTACCTTACACACATAAATGTTATAGTGAAGGGAAAAAATAAGTATTTCTTAGTGGTAACAACTGTCAAAAATCACTAAGCAGTACACTTCTGTGTCAAGGTATTAACTTGCATGGAGTCTGCGAAGGTTCATCAAATAACCTTTCATGTCACCTGCACGGCACTCCTGCAACACACATAGAGCCTTTTTTCAGACAGCTTTCCAACGGGAGCTATGTTCTAATAAGTGACCACAGCTGTTGTGGCATGGTGCCAGGAAAAGCCTATCTCGTAACCGTTACTTCCAGGGTCATTTGCTGTATGCAAGTATTGTATCTAAACAGCAATCCAGACATGAAGGCGGCAATATGGCCTTCTTTGAATATCTCTTCTATTCGAATTGATACTTTAAGCAGAATGAAGTCTATTCTTTTACAGACAACTGTGCTTTTAACCTCGTTCAAAGAGACGTATGATCTGCAAGTTGCAAGGACAGCGGCAGAGATACATACCCTATTATCGACAAATTGCCCAGTGCATTTCGTAGAAATGTTAGGTCAAATCTTAAACATGTCTGATACCAGTGGCATCGCACATGTATTTAAGACAATTTGTTTGGGACTGTTTGCACCCTTTGAAACAGTTCTGGACATCTTCCCGAATTTTGTGCATTCTTTATTCTCTTCTTTTGGGACTCATAGCAAGAATTTTATTTTTGATCCTTCTGCTCCGATATGGCAAGCCATGCCACAGACAAAACTCCAGCTAGGATGGAAGAAACGATCCTAGCAATACGCTACCGAGACCGAATCACTAGAGTCCTCGGATTAGCCCGGCTAAGAGATCTGAATACAACCTGGTTTCTTTCATTCAGACCAATCTGGCAAGATTGCATCTTACCTGTGCTTCGATGTCTGCTATGCGGAGAAGAATGCGTGTTGGACATCTGTCTTACACTACCATCAGCAGTAACGGATATCGATACTTTGCTTGGTTCGGTATCAGCTCATGCAACATGTTGTCCCCAGCGGCTACCTATTCTGATGACGGCATTCGTTGAGACTTCACCATTACGATTAGGTGGCGGTGAAGTACGAGATGAAAGCAGCACCACACAGGTACAACCTTCTGTGAGCATTGCTGATCCCGACATCGATGATGGCAATGATTCTCACATATGCACTATTGCGGCTTTTTCGAACTTGGTCGAACTCTCACCTACTGTTGTAGGCCAATTTTTCGCAAACCTGTCTGATATGATGTTCTCCCCTGACAACAAGAATAACTTTTAAAACAACGAACACACAGCGTTCCCTGAACTCTGAATTCGGCCTTCAGTTTTTGATAAACGAAACTACTGAAAATAATTGGAACTATTTTTTCCCCTGAAAGCGAAATAATTTTTTCCACTTCCAAAATATTTACCTTTTTTTGGCACATGGTACTCTGCTTAAAGTTGAACTATTCTTAGAGAACAGAACTTCTATTTTTGGAGACACTAGTGACAATATTTTACCTCAGCCTCTAGCACATGTACAGTATTTTGTAAATATGTGATGAAATGGTCTCGACCTTCTTTTCTGTATTAAGAGCCATTTCATAAATGTAATTTTCGCAATTCATTCAGCCGATATTTATATATGCATTATCTGAATGATATCACTGCTTGAAAAACGTACAGTATAAATACTCATTTTCGTGTATATACCATACACCATTTCAAATGCAATTTATGTATTTTGGGGTGGGTTGGAAAACACACATGCATCGTTATATGTTTAGTATTGCTTAGTATTTAGTAATGAAGGACATATACGTGGAGTAGGTGTTGTGAATGTATCTAGGACCCAAATAAATATTCCCGATTCATGCCCTTATGTGGTTATAACAAAACATATCTTTATAAAGGCATAAGAATCATGTCCATATTTAGACATAGCCAATGCAGTCCAAATACGGCAAGGCTACTCCAAAAGACTCCTAGAAAGTACAACGTGTTCTTTAAGCAAACCAAGCCTCCAGCAGCCCGGGAATTCCCCCTGCTTCTGTTTTGATTTGCACAAGAACTCCTGGGGTCCAGAAAGAACTGTAAGTTCTTAGTGACGTCTTATGTCCAACCTTACGTCAAATCCGGCACCTTCCAGGTATAAATATACCAATGTTGCCTTAAGCAAACACACGGTGGTTTGGAGCAGAGCGGCTATCTACTTGCCCGATGCCCAGCTGATGCGAGTGCCGAAGGAAGCCGACCCTCCCATTTGACGCACTGAGAGAGACGCTGCCTTTTCTCCTGCCGAGAAATCAATCCAGCTCCGGTGTTTCCAGTCACCCTTGCGGGTTGCTGGGAGATCGAGTCCTGAGAAAGAGATACAAGACCTCCTTCATTCTAAAACCAAGGTACGGAGCTGATTAGATCCTTAGAGAATTCTTGACTCAGATTCTTGGCAAAAACCTAACTTAACTTAAACTGCAACTTACTTACTCCTTCCCACGTATTAGGCTTAGGTCAGGTACACCGGGGTAGGCGTATCTTAGAAGCACCATTTGAGTACGTTTAGTCAATGATTTTATGTATGTATATATTTTATCCGTTTTAAAGTATCATATGGCTCAGGAACCATATCAATGCTTTTACAGTATTATTTCATAATACTACTTTTACTGTCCGCACTTTACTTCATGATAAGTATTGCAATTGTGGTAACTCACTTCTCTTGCATGAGAAAGAGGACTGCTCAATAAATAACACCTTTTATTGAAAACGCCCGTCTCTCTATTTCTCTGCACTCTGGTGAAACTAAGTATGCACGATTGACTGAGTGAAATAACTGTCTATTGTTTTCACACGACTCTGGAGATATACTCCTTGTTCAGGAGGGAGCAAAGTTGTCATGTTTATGCGGTTGTCAGAAACGAATCCCTTCTTGTCTAATCAGGAAAGTTAACTCCTTTCTGTTCATTCGAGAAAGTTTCTAGTGACCTCTGAGCTAGCTGGCATACCTAATTAAGTCTAACGTATTCAGTAGAGACCTAGATTACCTCAGTACTACGTCTAAACTATTGTTTATGTTATTCCAATGCGCAGAGCCTATTGGGAATATAGGAACTACACTACAGTTGGACCATGGAGGAGCAACGGGGCTTTGAAGTTAATGGGATTCACCTGGTCCAAAGTAGGAATAGGCCTATGTCTGCTAGAATAAGGCCAATCATTGGCAGCAGCAGGTTGGAAGTGAAGGGTCAGTGGCTGGGAACTCCCGACATGCACTGCAATATTGCAGCCTAGTTTCGGCCACCTCTAGTAGAGACGGCCCTCTGTTGTTGCCGTATTGCTGGATCGCCGTGACCCCGACGTGAGGCGACGCGCTAGAGCGCGAGGAGAAGCCGGCTGCTGGAGCAGAGCTGCGGGCCGCCATGAATTTTCAGCGTACGCTGAACGCCGAGGGAAATATCGAGCGAATTAAAACTAAAGAATTCCTATTGAGAGGAGCGAGAGGAGCGAGGAGCGAGTAGCGAGGCGACTGGCGCCTGTGGGACCCGTGTGTCCAGGCAGCGTCCTTGCCCTCGCCCTCGCAGGAGTATAGAGCTCGGAGATCTGATACCTGAAAAGCCAAATAATCTGAACAAACAGCCCTAAAATCGGCCACAGTCCAGCAAGCACGTAAGCTGGTAAACCGCCCCTCTCCCCCTCCTGAACTCTAACTGTGCTGCGGAGATAGAGTGTGGATAGAGGAAGTTGGTGGAAGCTGCGACGAGATAAGAGAAGGTTAAGGGAGCAGACTCCCAGGCCTAAGCAGTAAAAGCAGTAAAAAGAGTAATCCCTTTTCCCTTTTGGCTATATCCTCGTTAATCCCCATGAACCCTCATGTGAGTTAAAGCTGAGGGTGCGGAGGTAGGAAACTTGGATTAAATGGCAAATCAATCCACTCAACCCAGGATAAACAACTTTCCAAGGAGAAACTGAGAAGGGCACGGGGCACGAGCGCAAGTACAAGGCACAACAGAGGTAAGTGGAAGCAATTTTTGTATTAATATTTAAGTTTAATCAAACTAAATTATTTTTAAATTGAAGCACTTGAGGGATTGTGCTTAAGGACTAAAATGGCCCAACAGAGAAATAAAAGCACTTTAGGAACAATAAGGAAAGCAAATTCCAACAGCGAAATTAGACAAGATGACCAAGAGAGATTGACATCACCGGGGGTAAAGGAAAAAACCAAAACGTTCTCAAAAGAATAAAGAGAAAACCCCCAAAGAACCCCAACAGGGAGGAAGTAAGGGGAGTGTAGCATCCCATACAATTAAAGAATTCATGGGAAAGCACTTTAAAATGGTTTTTTCATCGGCTAAAGCCACGGCTACCGAAGAAGAGGAGGATTTATGGAAAGGGCGCTCTTCTTTGATCTTAGATGACTGTTTGGTAGATTCAATAGACCTCGTTGACCGATCGGTACAGTCTCTGCCAGGCCAAAAGGGGACAATAATGTCACCGCGACTTTCTTCTTCTCCGCGATTGTTACGACAGACGCCGGAGGAGGTAATTAGTCTGGGCTCGAGGCACAGTGATGAAAGAACCCCAAACCCAGATGAAAGTCTTGATGGATCAGAAAAGCTGGAATTAACAAGAAGCAACGATCTTGTAGGTCTGGACAGAAAGGGCGACACAAATGGCGAAAACCAGCACTCGAAGATAAACTTGGAGTCGTCAGAAACTCCAGCATCCTCAATTTTGGAACTGATGTTAATGGTGCAGAAATCGTTGCAAGGACTGTTAGAAGTAACAATGCTAAACCATGATATTCTGGAAAGCCAAAAAATGCACCTGTCTAAAATTGAGGGAGAATTACATGGTATTAGGGATCAAATGCCCTCAATCTTAAGCCCCGTCGTAGATCCGGTGGTTACGGGTCAAGGGAGGGAAGGGGAAGAGGAAGGTGGAATTACTAATCCTGTCACGGTCTCGACGTAGGACGGAGTGGATGCGGGTCTGCAGTATTTTAAGATATTCCTGTAAAGCGTATCATGCACCATCAGGCAGCAGAAATATACAAGAAAGAAAACGGTGCCTTGCTGTAGTAAATACAAGTTAAAGCTTTGTTGATGCTAAATATATACACCCGTCCTACAAAGGATCTATAGGGCATAAAATTGAAGAGCCCTAGCAAAAGTCCAAGGGAAGAAATTGAGAATCAACCCAGGATTAAAATACCGCTACCAACGATTGGAGTATAAAATAACCTGTTTTTAACATAAGAGCCAATTTTAATGCAAATCGTGATAAGGAGCAAGAAACCAATGACTCCAATATGAACAATAAAAAATTGTTTTTAATCGTATAAAGCATTGTCCTGAAGAAGGTGTTCAAGCCAGTTCACCGAAACGCCGCGTCGACAACCCATTTGCTTTTTTGTTTTTAATTAAATTGTTTTGTATTTTACATGTTTTTTAATAAATGAATGTAATGTTGGTTTCTAATCAAATCGTGAACAAATGTATCATTTTGTTGGATAATCAAATAAATGTGTGAATTTCAATATGACTCTAGTATTCAATAACCTCTCATTATTTTTGAAGTAGACCTTTGCATGTAATAGGAAGATCTAAAAAAATTTGTATTCAGCAGTTGTTTTTTGTAAATTTGTTATCATTTGTGGGTGCCTCATATTTAAGTTATTTAGAACTTGATAAATAAGACTGTTTATAACTTGTCTTATCTATCTTCAATAACTAGGAAAAGGGAAACCTTTGTTTTTTCTGGAATTACTAATCCACCATCTGCAAGTCAAGCTGATTTAGCCCATTCGGGGGATAAACAAGTCTATGTGTCAAGATGGCCAATGCTAGTAAAAAGAAGAGGCGAACGTAGGAATTATGGCTTATCAAATAAAGTAAGAGTGTTAAGAAGGGGTGTGAAAGGAAAGATGAGATAAAGAGTGACAAAAAATGATGAAGAAAGGTATGAGTTAACAGAAGCAGTGGTACATGATCCTAAGTTCCAGCCTCATAAAATGGTAAGAGATTCCAGATTAATTAGAACAAGATCAGAGAATTGGGGCAGGAGGCTAGCAAAAGAGGAAAGCAGTTGTAAGAAGCAAACCCACCAGGAAAAGGTGATAAAAAATATAAGACAGGTGGCCCCAGAGCAAGGGAGTGCACCCGCCCGGAAGTCCCCAGCTAAAAAGAAGGTATACTGGGAAAGTAGCATGGAGGAGGGCCGCAGAATTAACATAGAACCACATCAGGGTGAGGCTAAGTCTGGAGAAGAGATGGATAAAGGGAACAAGGCACTCTACTTTGAACAAGTAAAATTGGGAAGGGGTGGGAAAAAAGCAAAAAAGAGCGCTTATTTAAATAGGTCCCACCTTCTTAACATATTTGCGCACTGCCCAAATCTAAAAAGCATAGGCACAGAAGACTTGAAACAGGTGGGATTCCAGGTAAATGGTGATGGTAAGGAGGTTACTAAGGTACAGTTCTACTCTGCTCTGGCCTTAACGGCAATAATAAAGGCAGAGCAGGAGATCCAAAAAGAGGGGATTAGACTAGTGCCCAAATAAGAGTTAGTACAAGGCCTGATGGTGCCTCAGCATAGATCTTTCTCAAAGTACCATGCAGGGCTAGGTAAGAGACAAGTGAAGCTACCAGGAAGAGAAACGGAACAAGGGCGGGAAAACTTCAATATAGTGATAAATAATTCGGACCTAGCAGAGTCGTGGAAAAATTGGAGCAATATCGAAAGCCCGGCAGGCCCCTCACAGAGCTATAGGGAGGAATCTGTAATAAATGATTCCCTAAGCGATGTAGAATAGGTAAGAGGGCAGCACGGAGCACACATATGGTCTCTTGGAATATAAATGGGTGGGTACTCAAGTAAAACAGGAAGCCCTGAAAGAACTTGCAAAAAAGAGTGAAATCATTTGTATACAAGAGACCTGGCTCTGTGGTGAACCTCCGGTAGTGGAAGGGTTTAAACAAATTTACCGTCCAGCAGAAAAATCTACCTCTGGCCGCCCAGCCGGTGGCTTGCTGACTTTGATTTCAACATGTTTACTAACTATGGTTTTTCAGATACCCGTGACATCTAAGTGGCTATTGGCTTGTAGAATACAAACATCATTTGCTGATAAAAAATATGAAAATATGTTGATCCTAAATGTGTATATGCAGTGGAGTTCACGGAAAGAATATGGGGACGAATTGTTATATTTTAAGAATGATATGGATACACTGTGTGATAAGTATGGAAATGATTTGATGTTGTTATTGGGAGATTTTAATCATAAATTAAACCCAAAATTGTATTATCAGTGGTATACAGAAATTCTATAGGCTTGTGAAGTAAAAAAAGCCGAATTTCTGGAAATTAAAATACCGACTGATGCGGCCAACTTGGGCAACAACTTAGCGACAAAAAGTTTATTTTGTCTAAATGGGAGGACAACTCAGGATTGTCCTGCAAAGAAAACTTTTAAATATGGGACCCAAAATTGCCCGATAGATTATATTTTTATGTTGGCTTGGAATTTTGAGTTGATAAAAGATTTTAGGATTGACCCCGCGGAATGTAGTGATCATAAAATGTTAAAATTAGAGCTTGTAATCGCCCAACATTTAGCATGTGATATAGTTATCCCTCAAGAGATGGATTATCCAGAGCGGATAACCACTCGGTTAACTGAAAAATATATCGAGAGGTTAACTAGCCTGCAACAAAAGGTGCAATTAGGTCATTTGTGCGGCCAAAATTTACCTTGGTATGTTGAGAAAATAACGCAAGTAGTGAAACGCATAAGTGTAGAATTAAGGTATGATGTAAGCGCCAATAAGAACAATTGAAGGTCACAAGCAAAGCGAGGAACTTGGTTTAACCAGGAGTGCTTATTAAAGAAAAGAGAAGTTAGGCGAGAAGAACATAGCCTACAGAAAAAATTTGTGCAAGCAAGGGCAGAAAACCTAGTAAAAAAAAAGAGGGAATATACCGCCCTAATCCGCAATGCTAAAAGGTCCTATAAAGAAATGTGTTGGGGCAAATTATTGGAAGCAATCGAAGCTAAAAATACACAGCAGTTCTGGAAGATAATCCAGTCAGCAACGGGACCTTCGGTTGCTCCGATGATTTGCGTAGTGGAAGAGGGGGCGTGGGCAGAGTATATACAACAATTATACGCCCCTGGGAGAGGGACTGGAAATGAAGCACCTGGGGACTGGCGAGGTCTAGTAGAGGATCTAAAACAAGAATGCTCAAAAACAAATGTCCTTAGTACAATAAGGACACTGAATCTAACCAGAACTGCAGGCCCAGATAATCTACCAGCCCTGATATTAAATTCAAACCAGACTTGGTGGGCGGAATTCTACACGAAAATGTTTGCCTTAATCTTAGACCAAGGGACAATGCCCCCAAACTGGAAGGGAGCCATAATAAGACCGCTACATAAGAAAGGGGATGCACATGCCCTGAAGAATTATAGGCAACCTATTGGATATAGGAGAAAAAAAGCTTGGGTGGAACACAGATCTATCATTCCGGTCGAACAAGGTGGCTTCAAAGAAGGCCACTCTACGATAGATCATTGTTTTGCACTGTGGGAATTGGCCAAGAAATCGATGGAACAAAACGGCAAATTATTTTGCTGTTTCGTCGGTTTCCGGGCGGCGTTTGACACAGTGGACCGAAATAGCCTTTGGGAAGTACTGGAAAACTATGGAATGCCACAGGGTATGTTGAACATCTTAAAAGAATTACATAGGGGAAATTGGGTCCAGGTCATTAGAGACATAAAGGGCTCATTAACCCATAAAATTCCAGTAAAGAACGGTTTGAGGCAAGGGTGCGTTTTGACACCCTTGCTTTTTTCAATCTTTTTGGCAGACCTCCCAGCAGCCTTGGAAGTTGAAAAAAGTTCGAGCCCACGAATGAAGGTATACACCCGTTACAACGGATCTTTTACTCCGCAGACCCATTACAACGCGACCATTACTCCGCATACCATTACAACGCATTGCGCTGGGGGGCGCTCTAGGATAGGGAATAAGTATAATTTACTATCCAACACCTTCCCTAGGGTCCACAGGGACTGGAGTTAGAATAGTAAATTATACTTACCACTATCCAGCGCCCCAAGGCGCTATGCGTTATAACGGTATGCGGAGTAAAAGTCGCGTTGTAATGGTCTGCGGAGTAAAAGTATGCGTTATAACGTCATACATCCACGAATGAATAGCAATAAAGTGTCATGTCTCTTATACGCCGATGACCTTGTGATCTTGGATCAAACAGAGATGGGCCTCCAAAGGAAACTAAATGTGTTCAAAAAGTACTGTGAGAAAAAGCTCTTACCTGTGAATATGGAGAAAACAAAGATCCTATGTTTTGGAAACAAGGTAAACAATTTTAATTGGTTTTTAGGACAGGATAAATTAGACGTAGTAGGTGAATATAAATACTTAGGCCTTTGGTTTAATAGTTCCTTAAAGTGGAATACCCACTTGGAGGCACAAACGGCAAAGGCTTATTCATCGGTCTGTGGTCTGAAAAAATTTAACAAAGATTACGGTGATATGTCACACAGATCGCTTTTAAAGGCTTTTGAAGTTATGATCCTCCCACAAGTGCTTTATGGAGCAGAGGTGCTTTACCTGAGTGGTAAAAGAGGATGGGACCGGGAAGAAGGAAAAATTCTGAAAATGTTGCTGTCCCTACCAAATAGCTCCATGATTCAAGGTATTAGAATGGAGGTGGGATTGACATCATGGGATGTAAAGTCTCAAATGTCTCTAATAAGATTTTGGAACCGACAGGAGATTGGTGGTGATGAGAAGGTTTCAATTTGGTGTAGAGAGGAAATTCGAGTGAGCAGCTAACGCTGGGCACGAGACGTGAAGAAAACCCTCCAGACGGTAGCTGCGCACTTGAAATTGAGCCTCTCCCCACCATTGTTGAATATAGTCTGTACTAAAAAAATGCTTAGAGACCAAGGGCTTGAATACTCCAGAACACAAGACATTGACTACCTGAGGCAAAAAAAAATCGACGAATTGGGTAAAGAATGAATGGGAAAAGGAGGCCCGGTTCCCATACCTGGATTTACTGCCCAGTAGATGGCTAAGACATGAAATCCTGAAGGTTCGGGTGGGCCTAAATCCATGGAAGATAGAAAGAAAAATAAGAGTGGCCCTGATCCAACCGGACGGAACTTGTAAATGTGGTCTAGGAGTAAGAAATTATATTTTACATATACTGTTTGACTGTACATGGATTTTAGCAATTCGAAAAGTTTTATTAAGTCCAATTTTTTTAAAATATGAGGTGACCTCTCGTGCTGACGCCATTAACCTCCTTACAGAAATGTCATTTTTGGATATCACAATTGCGTTGGGGAAATTTGTGAAAGCGACAAGAGAATATGTAATGGAGGCAACAAAGGAGAGTGGAAGAGTTTAAAATGATAGAGTATCCCAATTTTATGTTTTATGGTTTTAAAAGTGTTGTAAATGTCTAAAATGAAATGTGGTTTTAAATATTTTATCACTATGAATGATCCATTGTTCTATGTATGGTTTATAGACTATTGTCTAAATAAACTTTGTTATCAATCATCATCACTGGAATAGCCTGAAGCAGAAAATTCTTCAGAGACTGGGCGGGGTGGGACTCACCACCCGATTTGTTGGTAATACACCTAGGAGTTGATGAGTTGGTT
The DNA here is from genome assembly GCF_964261635.1 of Lissotriton helveticus. Classification (NCBI taxonomy): domain Eukaryota; kingdom Metazoa; phylum Chordata; class Amphibia; order Caudata; family Salamandridae; genus Lissotriton; species Lissotriton helveticus. The sequence continues at coordinate 1,791,134,858 of NC_136061.1, forward strand.
CACCTGGGGCGCAGGGGCCTGCTGCACATAATGAGGAGCACTTTGGGCGAAGTGAGAAATACACCTAGGAGGTGATGAGTTTGTTCACCTGGGGCGCAGGGGCCTGCTGCACATGATAAGGAGCCTTTGGGCGAATTGAGCAACTTGCTGGGAACCTGTGAGATATGGTGGTCCGATATTACCCCGAGGCTATCTTGGCGGGGTGCAAGGTCAGGGGAGGCATTGGAGGCATCGCGCAGGCGGGTGAACAGCGCAATGCGCAATTCACCGAGCAAAAAGGATTTGGTTTTGTCAGGCAATGGGTTGCTACATGCAAAATGCACCGGGTACTTGAAGAAAATGGCATACACCTATCCGAAATGGGGATGGACCTCTTCCTGCAAGATTTAGCGGATACGTTGGTAGCGGCAGGTTGTAAATAAAAGAACAATAGTAGGTGGGGGGGCTCTGGGGCGGCGGCGGCGGCCACACCCAGAGTCATGGCGGAGTTACAAGGCGATCCAACGCTGGAAGGTACAGAAGGGTACCCTCTACAGGAGCACAGTAAGGGTGCGAGAGCCAATTATCCCCAGGGAGATTCTCGGTGGGATCCTGGAGGAGTGACGGCGCCCCGTTAGTCCTTCGGGCGGTTGTGGACCTGAGGAACCGGGGATTGCCTGCAACGCTCAGCCCCCCATAGTGGGGAGGGGCATGAGTAAGGGGTGGACTGGAGTTCTGCCGGGGGAAGGACTAGCCCTACCCCCAAAACTGACAACACTCCCACGGTTAACACCACAGGGGGTTTATGGCTCATCCGGTGGGCAGGTGGCGAGAGGCGGCCGTAAGATAACCCAACATGTTGGCATAATGTTTATGCAAATAAAACTGCAACAACTTTCTCCAACAAAACATTTTGCGGTGTCTGTTATTATAGGAAATTGTTGTGAGCCGTTTGGGGTATGGGCCGATGTTGGCACTATGCCAGGCTGCCCCGGGCCGCCAAAGGGGGCCACCTAGGAGGGCGGCCACCCTTAGTGCCACAGGATGGCATAGACCCCCAAAAGAGCGGTCTAGTGTTTGGGACCCAGAGGGTCTCCAATGATGTCACTTCCAGCAGGGGAGGGGCGGAGCCGAAGGTATATGGCCTGGGGTCACGGGCCTGGCACCCTCTTTGACCCCTGATCGGCCGCGTGGATGGACCCTCTTCCCCTTGACCCGGACAGCGGTGCTGCCCGGATGCTGTTTTCCCTCCCTACCGCTAACCCGGCTGGCGGGCAGCAGGGGGGGCAGTTATCTAATACTATTTTGCTTTGTGTTGCAGGTGGAGTTACAGGGCGATCCAATGCTGGAAGGTACAGAAGGGACCCTCTACAGGAGCACAGTAAGGGTGCAAGAGCCAATTATCCCCAGGGAGATCCTCGGTGGGATCCTGGAGGAGTGACAGCGCCCCGTTAGTCCTTCGGATCATTGTGGACCTGAGCAACCGGGGTTGCCTGCAACGCTCAGCCCCCCGTAGTGGGGAGAGGCGTGAGTAAGGGGTGGACTGGAGGTCTTCCGGGGGAAGGGGCTAGCCCTACCCCCAAAATTGACAACACCCCTGCGGTTAACACCACAGGGGGTTTATGGCTCATCAGATGGTCAGGTGGCGAGAGGCGGCCTGACCCTGGATCGCCCGTTAGATAACCCAACATTTTGGCATAATGTTTATGCAAATAAAACTGCAACAACTTTCTCCAACAAAGCATTGTGTGGTGTCTGTTATTATGGGAAATTGTTGTGAGCGGTTTGGGGTATGGGCCGATGTTGGCACTAATTGTAGTGGGAGTCAAAAGGGTGCGGCAATGAGGGAAGGGTAACGGAAGAGAGCTGAATAGTCTCTGGTTACAAACTGAAAGCAGGCGCATAGCTATAAAGATTGCTATCACTCTCTACAGAACATATGGGCCTTGTTCGGGGATGTAAATCCACGCAGATAGAGTTAAGGCGTATTGGGGGCATGTGAAATGATGCATGTCTTTTCCTTCTTTTCTATATCTATATCATGAGCACCAGTTAAGGACACATTCACAGGGAGATGACCTGATTTGTCCAGAATCACAGCCGACGTTGTGACTTGAACCTGGTTCCCAAGCTACCAAGTCAGTGTAAATGTGTAAACGGGCCTATAAAAATGTGAACAGTTAGAGGTGGGGCGGCAGTGGTTAGCACAAACAATGCGTAATAAGATACCTGGAAATATACCTCAGAGGAGAAGTCTCCTGCAATGAAGCACAAACCGACCAACACAGCTAGCGCTTCGAGTCCCTGTGGCGATGTGGCCCAGCTCAAAATATCAGCACCAAGCCCTTGCAAGATGCGGACCCTCGACTCACGAGAGAGGCCGTTATTAAACAAAAAAACAACTAAATGCTAGCGAAGAACCAACACTAGCGTCGTATATACAAGAGAGATCGCTTTGGGTCAAGTTTGAGCTGTATAAAACTCCGGAAACAAAAATGCACTTTTTAAACCCAAAGTAGAACCACAGTCAATGTAGAAGAACGTCAAACCCACACACCCACAGCCGGGAACAGAGGATGTCAAGACCACGGCAGAGCATCTGCCTACAGGCCATCCGCGGCCTGGGCACAGGCACTTCAAGCCAACCGGTACTTGGGCACCCTAACCAGACAGCACTAAGCATAAACAGTAGATGGGCACATTGAGCTAAGCATGAACGACTGATTACTGCGAACAGGTGGGTCAATGTGCAAGAAAACATGCCCAGAGACAGAGATTTCAAACCTACTGGGAAAAAACCTAGATTAGCCAAATGCTCCAAACGCACACGAAAACCAGAGGTACGGACAGACACCTCCGGGTCGCAAGAAAACCACTAACTATGGAACAGCCCATCCAGCCCATCAGATGCACCTGAGGTGAAAACCACAGACAAAACAGAAGGCAAGTGCCTGAACGTCGCCAGGAAATACACACTAAGCGTGAGCGCAAAATCCATTCCGTTTGCAGAATGTACGGATTTTTGGCAATTTCGAGGTCTGCGTATCCCGCGAATTTGCCAAGAAATCCGCCATTTGCAAGCCGGCAAATTTTTTTGCTTGGTCGCGCTTGAAAAATACAATATCGCACGCGTGCCGTTGAATTACCTTGATTCTGAGTTCACCAAGTTGTTTTTTATCCCGTCTTGCGTGTGCTGCGCCATTTTGGAGCTTGCTGCGTGATCGCGCAAGAGTTTTTCGACCGCGATTACGTCATTGCGGCCCGCCATCTTGCACAGCGAGAGTACGTCAAAAGGGCCCGCGATCACGTATCGCGGGAGTAAACAATTGTGCACACGTAGATGCGGTGCGCAGCTGACTTCCGGCGGGCGATTTGAACAGCTCGCGTTGCCGAACTTGCAAAAATTGCAATTCTGCACAAGAAATCCACCGCAGGCAGCATAAACCTTCTGAATATGATGATTTTGATCCGAAAAACACCTCAGATTGACATTTGGCTGCACTTTTTTGTGCAAGGAGTCCATTTTTGGGGGGTGGGAGGAAGGAAGTGCCCCAGAGTCTCCAACTTCCTGTTCCTGTCCAGCAGGCTCCTCCCAGTGCTTTGTGCATGTCCTGGTCACTTTTGATTTGGATCGGGAGCTGGAAGAATTACTATTTGTGGCTTCTGCTGGATATTTGTATTTGAGGACTTTTTGGACTTTGGAGTTTGGATCACTTTTGGATTTGAGATTTTACAAGTAAGTTGGTGTTGTTTGGGGCATTGCAGTTGCTGCAACTACAATTTTAAAACTTTTTCACAACTTTAATACAAATATATTGTGGGTAACCACAGTATCCCGTAGGCCCCGGGTTAGTCATGGGAGCATGATACAACTGTTTCTGTGAGGTTTTTTTAACTCAAATCTCATTATGTCAAGGTATTGAATTTAATAGCTCACTGTTATATGTGGAATTTTGGTTTAATTTTGGGGTGCGTGTAAAGCCACACTGGCCCAGTAGGCCGGGGGACAAGGGGCCATTTTGAAGCCAGGCAGTGTGCTTTGAGCCATAGGCCTGCACCCAGCCTGCCCTGCTTTTACTCATTATGCCCAGGGGTAGTGAGTGGTGCATGGACCAAGGCTTTGTGTGGGGCCTCTTGAATTTAAGCATCCTTGAGGGCATGGATGGCATTGCATTGTGGTGATTTTTGTGTGCTTTTTGACTTTTTGGGGTGTTGTTAGGGCCTGGCCATGTGGGTGGGGGCCATTTTGAAGCCTGGTCCAGGCAGGGCCTGGCCATGTGGCTGGGGGACAAGGGGCCATTTTGAAGCCAGGCAGTGTGCTTTGAGCCATAGGCCTGCACCCAGCCTGCCCTGCTTTCACCCATTATGCCCAGGGGTAGTGAGTGGGGCATTGACCAAGGCTTTGTGTGGGGCCTCTTTAATTTTAAGCATCACTGAGGGCATGGATGGAATTGGATTGTGGTGATTTTTGTGTGTTTTTCGACTTTAAATGGAAGGTTCCTAGCTGGTCCTATTTTGCCAAAGTTGCTGTTCCAGCACTACATCAAGATGTGCTGAAGGTGATTGGCGCAGCTATTCAGAAGAGTGCTGTTCACACTATCCACCTGACAACAGACATGTGGACCAGTTGCCAAGCCCTTGATTACATGTTCATCACTGCACACTAGGTCTCTTTTGCAGGGGTTAAAGACAAGTTAAAAGCAGGTGTTGACACGGACACAGTTTTTCAAGCTACTCGGAAACATGCAAGAGTAGCCATGTTTGCCATGGAGAAATCTCATACTGCACCTAACCTTTTAGAGGAGTTTGATAGAAAAGTCTATGAATGGCTGCATCCAAGAAATCGCATGATTGGTTATGTTTCCACGGATAATGGCAGTAATATAGTTAAGTAATATAGTTAAGGCCATGCAGCAAGGTGACTATTTTCAGAGTGCTGTGTTTGGCGCACAGTATTAACATTGTTGTGCAAGATTTCTTGAGATTAGAAACCACAGTCAGCAAGTTACTGACCACCTGGCGAAGAATCTGCACACATTTGAGCCATTCTTTTAAGGCCCGGAAGAAGCTGAGGAGCATGCAACATGAACGTAGACTGCCAGTCAAAGGACTCATCCAGGAGGTGGCAACACGTTGGAACTCAACCTTTTACATGGTTGAGCGTCTGTCTGAGCAGTGAGGGTTAATCAATGAGTATGTCTATGAACTGGGTTCTACTATGAAAGACATGAGGCTAGATTTGGAGGAATGGAAGCTAGTTGCAAGCCTGACAGACATACTTCGTCCTTTTGACACGTGAAGTCAGCAGGGAGGACTGTTCTTTGGGCAAAGCTATATCATTGTTGTGCACGCTAGAGCACCAACTGAAGGCGGTGTCTTCAATGTTCCGAGATGATGCTGAAAAGCAGGACGCATATCAGTTGGCGGAGAGGTTATTCAGCCCCCTAGTTGACAATGAAAGGCTTAAAAAAATATATACAGAACAACATTATATTTGTGCCACTATTCTGGATCCACGGTACAAAAAGGCCGTGGCCAGCAAAGCATTCATTCCTTTTAATGAAACAGATGTTTCAAAGTACAAGCATTGACTAGGTCTGTCGGTTTGAAAAAGAGTGGCAGAAAATTAAAGGAGCCGGCAGAAGTACTACTGAATCAGCAGGCCATCCGGGGTCAAGTTCCACTTCTGAATATGTTGCCGAATGGAGTCACTTTAACTCACATCTGTTAATGACACCAGCAACCGTATCATCATCCTCACCTGCACCAGGCCCAGCCATATTATTGTCGGAAGCGGATTGGCTAACTCATTAAGGGTTTGCTCGTTCCAGTGATGCAAAGGCCACAGATGGTACACAAAGTGGAGCAACCCTGGAGAAGCTTGAGTCGATGGTGCAGGCCTATCTGGATGACCCAACAGAGGTCTTTGTTAATCGGAACCCATTGCTGTATTGGTATCGGAAAAGGCCTCTATGGCGACTGATCACCAACCTGGCTCCAAATTATTTGTCTTGCCCACTCGCAAGTGTGTCTTCTGAACGTGTTTTCAGTGCTGCTGGTGCCATTGTAACTTTAAAAAGGACCCGCCTCTCGCCCAAAAATGTGGAGAGGTTAACACTGATCAAGATGAATCAGCACTTCATACCACCAGATTACAAAATACGTGAATGCACGCAGGAAGAAGAGGACACCGACTTAGGTGACAGAAGTTCTTCTCTGTTAGCTGACCTACTCCCATCTCAATTCATAGAGTTTGAGGATGAGCTCTACTTCCATGACACCGAGGCCTGAAAATGACTTCCTTTGTTTTCGTCCTTATTCACTTTTATTCCTGTATGTCTTTCTTAGTTTTGCAACTTTTACCACAACAAAACTCTAATCACCTAATCACAACAAGTCCATCAGAAGCACTGTCTTCATCCTATTTCCTTATTGATTTGAAGGAGCCGCAGTCTGCATTCCTGAGGTTCACAAATTCACAACTCAATCATGCTCCTCTATCCTCCTCCTCCAGACTCCCCCTATCCATTTCCCTCAAGGCAGATGGCTGGATTACGCAGAATAAAGAAACTTTGTCTTCATAGACAAGTCACCTCAAGTGGGACTGGAATTACTGACTACATGCTTGCTGATTGCTTACAGTTACTTTTGAAATTGACAGGAGAGGCTGCCCTGTGGGCCCTCACTTTCAGAAGAAGATGCGGAGAAAAAGTGGAACAAGTAATGAATAATGAGAAGAAGATGGCATGCAGTGGACAGCAATGGCTGTCTGTCTCTGATGAAAGCAATTGCTGTTTGTTTGTTGTGTATGAAATGAATCATATGTCTTCTGTTATTATTTAATCTTTTACACACTAAATGTAACTCAAATCTGCTCTGCTTTTTTTTACCTTGTTTAATTCAAATTGTACTTCAACTGCAAGGGCCACAACGTTGCATTTTCCAATATGCAACATGTCCTTGTGAATGGCAAAGAGGTAAACCAGTCTACAACAACTACTACAGCAGAACTACATGTCTGTCTAGTCGTGGTATGGAGTGGTCGAGGCAGTGTAGTGTTTTTATGCCAGGCAGAGTCCTGACAGCAGTTCATATACAATTGGGGCTATGTGGCTTGCTGCATACAATTAGATCTACATTGTCTGTCTGTGACAAGAGCCTAGGTATGCTACATCAGGTTGCTTCACTCAGTGGTGCCTGCCTTGACCGTCTACATGGCCCTGCCGCAAGCATGGGCCAAAAATCCGTAACGCTCGAGAAATTTGCTGTTTTTTGGCGGCAAATTCGCAATCCGCAAATCTCGCGAAATTGCAGAAAATTCGCAAATTCTTGAGCGTATTGGATTTTTGGCCCATGCTTGCGGCAGGGCCAGGCAGACGGTCAAGGCAGGCACCACTGAGTGAAGCAACCTGATGTAGCATACCTAGGCTCTTTGACACAGACAGACAAAGCATATCTAGGGTTTAGGGTTCAGTGCGGTTTACTAGGGTTTTGGGCTTTAATTTGGTAGGGTTCCCGCAGAGTCTAGGGCTCAGTACTTGATGCACACTCGTCCATAATGATGTTGGCAAGGTTTTAGGGGGTTTGGCGTTTTTTGGTCCAGAATTGGCCGAATTTTGGCCTATTTTGGTGTCTTGCTGGCGCGTGTGTCTGCGTGAAAACTAGGCGTACACCTTCCAGTGGATCGATGTTGTTCTGCCTTGCTGAGATTCTTGGGAATCGCTGGAACAAATGTCCTGGTAAGTTTCAAGAGGATTGAAGTAGTGGAAGTGCTGAAACATCAATTTTTTGTTAACGGCGCAATTTGCCATGTTTTGGGGATACCAGTATTGCATGTTTTTGGGGGGCTGTTTGGGGGTGTTCTAGAATTTTGGGGGTGGGTTGAGGGGTCTGGGAGCACTGCTGGGAAGGTCTAATTTTGATTGCAAGTGGTTTGAAGAAAATCCATGGTGGAGAAGACGGGGTTGGGTCTAGTTGCAGAGAGCGTTTTGTCACGATTTTAAGTTAGGCCTAGCAGTATTGCATGTTTTTGGGGGGTTGTTTGGGGGGGTCTAGATGTTTGGGAGTGGGTTTATGGGCCTGGGAGCACTGCTGGGAAATTATAATTTTGATAGCAAGTGGTTTGAAGAAAAACCATGCTGGGAAAGGGGGGTTTGGGCCTAGTTGCCGACAGCGTTTTGGCACGATTTAATCTGAGGCCTAGCAGTATTGCATGTTTTTGGGGGGCTGCTTAGGGGTGTTCTAGATTTTTGGGGGTGGGTTGAGGGGTCTGGGAGCACTGTTGGGAAGGTCTAATTTTGATAGCAAGTGGTTTGAAGAAATCCCATGGTGGAAATGTTTTTTTTTAGCAGTATTGCATGTTTTGGGGGGGCTGTTTGGGGGGGTTCTAGATGTTTGGGAGTGGGTTTGTGGATCTGGGAGCACTGCTGGGAAGGTCTAATTTTGATTGCAAGTGGTTTGAAGAAAATCCATGGTGGGAAAGGGGGGTTTGGGCCTAGTTGCAGAGAGCGTTTTGGCACGATTTTAAGTTAGGCCTAGCAGTATTGCATGTTTTTTGGGGGCTGTTTGGGGGGGGTTCTAGTTGTTTGGGAGTGGATTTATGGGTCTGGGAGCACTGCTGGGAAGATCTAATTTTGATAGCAAGTGGTTTGAAGAAAATCCATGGTGGGAAAGGGGGTTTGGGGCCTAGCTGCAGATAGCGTTTTGGCACGATTTTAAGTTAGGTCTAGTAGTATTGCATGTTTTTGGGGGGCTGCTTGGGGGTGTTCTAGATCTTTGGGAGTGGGGTGAGGGGTCTAGGAGCACTGATGGGAAGGTCTAATTTTGATTGCAAGTGGTTTGAAGAAAATCCATGATGTAGAAGGGGGGTTTGGGACTAGTTGCATAGAGCGTTTTGGCATGATTGAAACTTAGGCCTAGCAGTATTGCATGTTTTTGGGGGGCTGCTTGGGGGGTCTAGATTTTTGGGGGTGGGTTGAGGGGTCTGGAAGCACTGCTGGGAAGGTCTCATTTTGATTGCAAGAGGTTTGAACAAAATCCCTGAAGGAAACGTTTTTTTTTTTACCAGGATTGCATGATTTTGGGGGGCTGTTTGGGGGTGTTCTAGATTTGTGGGGGTGGGTTGAGGAGTCTGGGAGCAGTGCTGGGAAGGTCTAATTTTGATTGCAAGTGGTTAGAAGAAAATCCCTGGTGGAAAAGTTGTTTTTTTAGCAGTATTGCATGTTTTTTGGGGGCTGTTTGGGGGTGTTCTAGATTTTTGGGGGTGGGTTGAGGGGTCTGGGAGCTATGCTCGGAAGGTCTAATTTTGATTGCAAGTGGTTTGAAGAAAATCCATGGTGGGAAAGGGGGGTTTGGGCCTAGTTGCAGAGAGCGTTTTGGCATGATTTTAAGTTAGGCCTAGTAGTATTGCATGTTTTTGGGGGGCTGTTTGGGGGAGTTCTAGTTGTTTGGGAGTGTGTTTATGGGTCTGGGAGCACTGCTGGGAAATTCTAATTTTGATAGCAAGTGGTTTGAAGAAAATCCATGGTGGGAAAGGGGGGTTTGGGTCTAGTTGCATAGAGCGTTTTGGCATGATTGAAACTTAGGCCTAGCAGTATTGCACGTTTTTGGGGGGCTGTTTGGAGTGTTCTAGATTTGTGGGGGGGGTGTTGAGGAGTCTGGGAACACTGCTGGGAAGGTCTAATTTTGATTGCAAGTGGTTTGAATAAAATCCATTGTGGGAAAGGGGGGTTTGGGCCTAGTTTCAGAGAGCGTTTTGGCACGATTGAAACTTAGGCGTTGTAGTATTGCATGTTTTTGTGGGGCTGTTTGGGGATGTTCTAGACCTTTGGGGTGGGTTGAGGGGTCTGGGAGCACTGCTGGAAAGGTCTAATTTTGATTGCAAATGGTTTGAAGAAAATCCCTGGTGGAAAAGGTTTTTTTTTTAGCAGTATTGCCTGTTTTTGGGGTGCTGTTTGGGGGTGTTCTAGATTTTTGGGGGTGGGTTGAGGGGTCTGGGAGCACTGCTCGGAAGGTCTAATTGTGATTGCAAGTGGTTTGAAGAAAATTAATGGTGGAAAATGGGGGTTTGGTCCTAGTTGCAGAGAGCGTTTTGGCACGATTGAAACTTAGGCCTAGTAGGATTGCATGTTTTTGGGGGGCTGCCTGGGGGTGCTCTAGATCTTTGGGGGTGGGGTGAGGGGTCTGGGAGCACTGCTGGGAAGGTCTAACTTTGATTGCAAGTGGTTTGAAGAAAATCCATGGTGTAGAAGGGGGTTTGGGCCTAGTTGCATAAAGCGTTTTGGCGTGATAGAAACTTAGGCCTAGCAGTATTGCATGTTTTGGGGGGCTGCTTGGGGGGGTCTAGATTTTTGGGGGTGGGTTGAGGGGTCTGGGAGCACTGCTGGGAAGGTCTCATTTTGATTGCAAGAGGTTTGAAGAAAATCCTTGATGGAAAAGTTTTTTTTTTAGCAGGATTGCATGTTTTTGGGGTGCTGTTTGGGGGTGTTTTAGATTTGTGGGGGTGGGTTGAGGAGTCTGGGAGCACTGCTGGGAAGGTCTAATTTTTAATGCAAGAGGTTAGAAGAAAATCCCTGGAGGAAACGTTTTTTTTAGCAGTATTGCATGTTTTGGGGGGCTGTTTGGGGGGGTTCTAGATGTTTGGGAGTGGGTTTGTGGATCTGGGAGCACTGCTGGGAAGGTCTAATTTTGATTGCAAGTGGTTTGAAGAAAATCCATGGTGGGAAAGGGGGGTTTGGGCCTAGTTGCAGAGAACGTTTTGGCACGATTTTAAGTTAGGCCTAGCAGTATTGCATGTTTTTTGGGGGCTGTTTGGGGGGGTCTGGTTGTTTGGGAGTGGATTTATGGGTCTGGGAGCACTGCTGGGAAGGTCTAAATTTGATAGCAAGTGGTTTGAAGAAAATCCATGGTGGGAAAGGGGGTTTGGGGCCTAGCTGCAGATTGCGTTTTGGCACAATTTTAAGTTAGGTCTAGTAGTATTGCATGTTTTTGGGGGGCTGCTTGGGGGTGTTCTAGATCTTAGGGGGTGGGTGAGGGGTCTAGGAGCACTGCTGGGAAGGTCTAATTTTGATTGCAAGAGGTTTGAAGAAAATCCCTGATGAAAACGTTTTTTTGTTAGCAGGATTGCATGTTTTTGGGGGGCTGTTTGGGGGTGTTCTAGATTTGTGGGGGTGGGTTGAGGAGTCTGGGAGCAGTGCTGGGAAGGTCTAATTTTGATTGCAAGTGGTTAGAAGAAAATCCCTGGTGGAAAAGTTTTTTTTTAGCAGTATTGCATGTTTTTGGGGGGCTGTTTGGGGGTGTTCTAGATTTTTGGGGGTGGGTTGAGGGGTCTGGGAGCTATGCTCGGAAGGTCTAATTTTGATTGCAAGTGGTTTGAAGAAACTCCATGGTGGGAAAGGGGGGTTTGGGCCTAGTTGCAGAGAGCGTTTTGGCATGATTTTAAGTTAGGCCTAGTAGTATTGCATGTTTTTGGGGGGCTGTTTGGGGGGGTTCTAGTTGTTTGGGAGTGTGTTTATGGGTCTGGGAGCACTGCTGGGAAGGTCTAATTTGATAGCAAATGGTTTGAAGAAAATCCATGGTGGGAAAGGGGGTTTTGGGCCTAGTTGCAGAGAGCGTTTTGGCACCATTTTAATTTAGGCCTAGTAGTATTGCATGTTTTTGTGGGGCTGCTTGGGGGTATTCTAGATCTTTGGGGTTGGGGTGAGGGGTCTGGGAGCACTGCTGGGAAGGTCTAATTTTGATTGCAAGTGGTTTGAAGAAAATCCATGGTGTAGAAGGGGGGTTTGGGTCTATTTGCATAGAGCGTTTTGGCATGATTGAAACTTAGGTCTAGCAGTATTGCATGTTTTTGGGGGGCTGTTTGGAGTTTTCTAGATTTGTGGGGGTGGGTTGAGGAGTCTGGGAACACTGCTGGGAAGGTCTAATTTTGATTGCAAGTGGTTTGAAGAAAATCCATTGTGGGAAAGGGCGTTTGGGCCTAGTTTCAGAGAGCGTTTTGGCACGATTGAAACTTAGGCGTTGTAGTATTGCATGTTTTTGTGGGGCTGTTTGGGGGTGTTCTAGACCTTTGGGGTGGGTTGAGGGTCTGGGAGCACTGCTGGAAAGGTCTAATTTTGATTGCAAATGGTTTGAAGAAAATCCCCGGTGGAAAAGGTTTTTTTTTTTTTGGGGGTGGGTTGAGGGGTCTGGGAGCACTGCTCGGAAGGTCTAATTTTGATTGCAAGTGGTTTGAAGAAAATTAATGGTGAAAAATGGGGGTTTGGTCCTAGTTGCAGAGAGCGTTTTGGCACGATTGAAACTTAGGCCTAGTAGTATTGCATGTTTTGGGGGGCTGCTTGGGGGGGGTCTAGATTTTTGGGGGTGGGTTGAGGGGTCTGGGAGTACTGCTGGGAAGGTCTCATTTTGATTGCAAGAGGATTGAAGAAAATCCCTGATGGAAAAGTTTTTTTTAGAAGGATTGCATGTTTTTGGGGGGCTGTTCGGGGGTGTTCTAGATTTGTGGGGGTGGGTTGAGGAGTCTGGGAGCACTGCTGGGAAGGTCTAATTTTGAATGCAAGAGGTTAGAAGAAAATCCCTGGAGGAAAAGTTTTTTTAGCAGTATTGCATGTTTTGGGGGGCTGTTTGGGGGGTTCTAGATGTTTGGGAGTGGGTTTGTGGATCTGGGAGCACTGCTGGGAAGGTCTAATTTTGATTGCAAGTGGTTTGAAGAAAATCCATGGTGGGAAAGGGGGGTTTGGGCCTAGTTGCAGAGAAAGTTTTGGCACGATTTTAAGTTAGGCTTAGCAGTATTGCATGTTTTTTGGGGGCTGTTTGGGGGGTTCTAGTTGTTTGGGAGTGGATTTATGGGTTGGGAGCACTGCTGGGAGGGTCTAAGTTTGATAGCAAGTGGTTTGAAGAAAATCCATGGTGGGAAAGGGGGTTTGAGGCCTAGCTGCAAATTGCGTTTTGGCACGATTTTAAGTTAGGTCTAGTAGTATTGCATGTTTTTGGGGGGCTGCTTGGGGGTGTTCTAGATCTTTGGGGGTGGGGTGAGGGGTCTAGGAGCACTGCTGGGAAGGTCTAATTTTGATTGCAAGTGGTTTGAAGAAAATCCATGATGTAGAAGGGGGGTTTGGGACTAGTTGTATAGAGCGTTTTGGCATGATTGAAACTTAGGCCTAGCAGTATTGCATGTTTTTGGGGGGCTGCTTGGGGGGGGGGGTCAAGATTTTGGGGGTGGGTTGAGGGGTCTGGGAGCACTGCTGGGAAGGTCTCATTTTGATTGTGTGAGGTTTGAAGAAAGTCCCTGGTGGAAACGTTTTTTTTTTAGCAGTACTGCATGTTTTTGGGGGGCTGTTTGGGGGTGTTCTAGATTTGTGGGGGTGGGTTGAGGAGTCTGGGAGCACTGCTGGGAAGGTTTAATTTTGATTGCAAGTGGTTTGAAGAAAATCCATAGTGGAAAAGGGGGATTTGGGCCTAGTTACAGAGAGCGTTTTGGCACGATTGAAACTTAGGCCTAGCAGTATTGCATGTTTTTGGGGGGCTGCTTGGTGGGGTCTAGATTTTTGGGGTGGGTTGAGGGGTCTGGGAGCACTGCTGGGAAGGTCTCATTTTGATTGCAAGAGGTTTAAAGAAAATCACTGGTGGAAAAGTTTTTTTTTAGCAGTATTTCATGTTTTTGGGGGGCTGTTTGGGGGTGTTCTAGATTTGTGGGGGGTGGGTTGAGGAGTCTGGGAGCACTGCTAGGAAGGTCTAATTTTGATTGCAAGTGGTTTGAAGAAAATCCATGGTAGAAAAGGGGGGTTTGGGCCTAGTTGCAGAGAGCATTTTGGCACGATTGAAACTCAGGTCTTGTAGTATTGCATGTTTTGTGGGGGCTGCTTGGGGTGTTCTAGACCTTTGGGGTGGGTTGAGGGGTCTGGGAGCACTGCTGGAAAGGTCTAAATTTGATTGCAAATGGTTTGAAGAAAATCCCTGGTCGAAAAGGTTTTTTTAGCAGTATTGCATGTTTTTGGGGTGCTGTTTGGGGGTGTTCTAGATTTTTGGGGGTGGGTTGAGGGGTCTGGGAGCACTGCTCGGAAGGTCTAATTTTGATTGCACGTGGTTTGAAGAAAATTAATGGTGGAAAATGGGGGTTTGGTCCTAGTTGCAGAGAGCGTTTTGGCACGATTGAAACTTAGGCCTAGTAGTATTGCATGTTTTTGGGGGGCTGATTGGGGGTGTTCTAGATCTTTGGGGGTGGGTTGAGGGGTCTGGGAGCACTGCTGGGAAGGTATACTTTTGATTGCAATTGGTTTGAAGAAAATCCATGGTGTAGAAGGGGGGTTTGGGTCTAGTTGCATAAAGCGTTTTGGCATGATAGAAAATTAGGCCTAGCAGTATTACATGTTTTTGGTGGGCTGCTTGGGGGGGTTCTAGATTTTTGGGGGTGGGTTGAGGGGTCTGGAAGCACTGCTGGGAAGGTCTCATTTTGATTGCAAGAGGTTTGAAGAAAATCCCTGATGGAAACGTTTTTTTTTTGCAGGATTGCATGTTTTTGGGGGGCTGTTTGGGGGTGTTCTAGATTTGTGGGGGTGGGTTAAGGAGTCTGGGAGCAGTGCTGGGAAGGTCTAATTTTGATTGCAAGTGGTTAGAAGAAAATCCCTGGTGGAAAAGTTTTTTTTTTAGCAGTATTGCATGTTTTTGGGGGGCTGTTTGGGGTGTTCTAGATTTTTGGGGGTCGGTTGAGGGGTCTGGGAGCACTGCTCGGAAGGTCTAATTTTGATTGCAAGTGGTTTGAAGAAAATCCATGGTGGGAAAGGGGGGTTTGGGCCTAGTTGCAGAGAGCGTTTTGGCATGATTTTAAGTTAGGCCTAGTAATATTGCATGTTTTTGGGGGGCTGTTTGGGGGGTTCTAGTTGTTTGGGGGTCGGTTGAGGGGTCTGGGAGCACTGCTCGGAAGGTCTAATTTTGATTGCAAGTGGTTTGAAGAAAATCCATGGTGGGAAAGGGGGGTTTGGGCCTAGTTTCAGAGAGCGTTTTGGCACGATTGAAACTTAGGCGTTGTAGTATTGCATGTTTTTGTGGGGCTGTTTGGGGGTGTTCTAGACCTTTGGGGTGGGTTGAGGGGTCTGGGAGGACTGCTGGAAAGGTCTAATTTTGATTGCAAATGGTTTGAAGAAAATCCCTAGTGTAAAAGGTTTTTTTTAGCAGTATTGCCTTTTTTTGGGGTGCTGTTTGGGGGTGTTCTAGATTTTTGGGGGTGGGTTGAGGGGTCTGGGAGCACTGCTGGGAAGGTCTAATTTTGATTGCAAGTGGTGTGAAGAAAATCCATAGTGGAAAATGGGAGTTTGGGCCTAGTTGCAGAGAGCGTTTTGGCACGATTGAAACTTAGGCCTAGTAGTATTGCATGTTTTTGGGGGGCTGTTTGGGGGTGTTCTAGATTTTTGGGGGTGGGTTGAGGGGTCTGGGAGCTATGCTCGGAAGGTCTAATTTTGATTGCAAGTGGTTTGAAAAAAATCCATGGTGGGAAAGGGGGGTTTGGGCCTAGTTGCAGAGAGCGTTTTGGCATGATTTTAAGTTAGGCCTAGTAGTATTGCATGTTTTTGGGGGGCTGTTTGGGGGAGTTCTAGTTGTTTGGGAGTGTGTTTATGGGTCTGGGAGCACTGCTGGGAAATTCTCATTTTGATAGCAAGTGGTTTGAAGAAAATCCATGGTGGGAAAGGGGGGTTTGGGTCTAGTTGCATAGAGCGTTTTGGCATGATTGAAACTTAGGCCTAGCAGTATTGCACTTTTTGGGGGGCTGTTTGGAGTGTTCTAGATTTGTGGGGGGTGTTGAGGAGTCTGGGAACACTGCTGGGAAGGTCTAATTTTGATTGCAAGTGGTTTGAAGAAAATCCATTGTGGGAAAGGGGGGTTTGGGCCTAGTTTCAGAGAGCGTTTTGGCACGATTGAAACTTAGGCGTTGTAGTATTGCATGTTTTTGTGGGGCTGTTTGGGGATGTTCTAGACCTTTGGGGTGGGTTGAGGGGTCTAGGAGCACTGCTGGAAAGGTCTAATTTTGATTGCAAATGGTTTGAAGAAAATCCCTGGTGGAAAAGGTTTTTTTTTTAGCAGTATTGCCTGTTTTTGGGGTGCTGTTTGGGGGTGTTCTAGATTTTTGGGGGTGGGTTGAGGGGTCTGGGAGCACTGCTCGGAAGGTCTAATTGTGATTGCAAGTGGTTTGAAGAAAATTAATGGTGGAAAATGGGGGTTTGGTTCTAGTTGCAGAGAGCGTTTTGGCACGATTGAAACTTAGGCCTAGTAGTATTGCATGTTTTTGGGGGGCTGCCTGGGAGTGCTCTAGATCTTTGGGGGTGGGGTGAGGGGTCTGGGAGCACTGCTGGGAAGGTCTAATTTTGATTGCAAGTGGTTTGAAGAAAATCCATGGTGTAGAAGGGGGTTTGGGCCTACTTGCATAAAGCGTTTTGGCGTGATAGAAACTTAGGCCTAGCAGTATTGCATGTTTTGGGGGGCTGCTTGGGGGGGGTCTAGATTTTTGGGGGTGGGTTGAGGGGTCTGGGAGCACTGCTGGGAAGGTCTCATTTTGATTGCAAGAGGTTTGAAGAAAATCCTTGATGGAAAAGTTTTTTTTTTAGCAGGATTGCATGTTTTTGGGGTGCTGTTTGGGGGTGTTCTAGATTTGTGGGGGTGGGTTGAGGAGTCTGGGAGCACTGCTGGGAAGGTCTAATTTTTAATGCAAGAGGTTAGAAGAAAATCCCTGGAGGAAAAGTTTTTTTTAGCAGTATTGCATGTTTTGGGGGGCTGTTTGGGGGGGTTCTAGATGTTTGGGAGTGGGTTTGTGGATCTGGGAGCACTGCTGGGAAGGTCTAATTTTGATTGCAAGTGGTTTGAAGAAAATCCATGGTGGGAAAGGGCGGTTTGGGCCTAGTTGCAGAGAACGTTTTGGCACGATTTTAAGTTAGGCCTAGCAGTATTGCATGTTTTTTGGGGGCTGTTTGGGGGGGGTCTGGTTGTTTGGGAGTGGATTTATGGGTCTGGGAGCACTGCTGGGAAGGTCTAAATTTGATAGCAAGTGGTTTGAAGAAAATCCATGGTAGGAAAGGGGGTTTGGGGCCTAGCTGCAGATAGCGTTTTGGCACAATTTTAAGTTAGGTCTAGTAGTATTGCATGTTTTTGGGGGGCTGCTTGGGGGTGTTCTAGATCTTTGGGGTGGGTGAGGGGTCTAGGAGCACTGCTGGGAAGGTCTAATTTTGATTGCAAGAGGTTTGAAGAAAATCCCTGATGAAAACGTTTTTTTGTTAGCAGGATTGCATGTTTTTGGGGGGCTGTTTGGGGGTGTTCTAGATTTGTGGGGGTGGGTTGAGGAGTCTGGGAGCAGTGCTGGGAAGGTCTAATTTTGATTGTGAGTGGTTAGAAGAAAATCCCTGGTGGAAAAGGTTTTTTTTAGCAGTATTGCATGTTTTTGGGGGGCTGTTTGGGGGTGTTCTAGATTTTTGGGGGTGGGTTGAGGGGTCTGGGAGCTATGCTCGGAAGGTCTAATTTTGATTGCAAGTGGTTTGAAGAAACTCCATGGTGGGAAAGGGGGGTTTGGGCCTAGTTGCAGAGAGCGTTTTGGAATGATTTTAAGTTAGGCCTAGTAGTATTGCATGTTTTTGGGGGGCTGTTTGGGGGGGTTCTAGTTGTTTGGGAGTGTGTTTATGGGTCTGGGAGCACTGCTGGGAAGGTCTAATTTGATAGCAAATGGTTTGAAGAAAATCCATGGTGGGAAAGGGGGTTTTGGGCCTAGTTGCAGAGAGCGTTTTGGCACAATTTTAATTTAGGCCTAGTAGTATTGCATGTTTTTGTGGGGCTGCTTGGGGGTATTCTAGATCTTTGGGGTTGGGGTGAGGGGTCTGGGAGCACTGCTGGGAAGGTCTAATTTTTGATTGCAAGTGGTTTGAAGAAAATCGATGGTGTAGAAGGGGGGTTTGGGTCTATTTGCATAGAGCGTTTTGGCATGATTGAAACTTAGGCCTAGCAGTATTGCATGTTTTTGGGGGGCTGTTTGGAGTGTTATAGATTTGTGGGGGTGGGTTGAGGAGTCTGGGAACACTGCTGGGAAGGTCTAATTTTGATTGCAAGTGGTTTGAAGAAAATCCATTGTGGGAAAGGGCGTTTGGGCCTAGTTTCAGAGAGCGTTTTGGCACGATTGAAACTTAGGCGTTGTAGTATTGCATGTTTTTGTGGGGCTGTTTGGGGGTGTTCTAGACCTTTGGGGTGGGTTGAGGGTCTGGGGGCACTGCTGGAAAGGTCTAATTTTGATTGCAAATGGTTTGAAGAAAATCCCTGGTGGAAAAGGTTTTTTTGATTTTTGGGGGTGGGTTGAGGGGTCTGGGAGCACTGCTCGGAAGGTCTAATTTTGATTGCAAGTGGTTTGAAGAAAATTAATGGTGAAAAATGGGGGTTTGGTCCTAGTTGCAGAGAGCGTTTTGGCACGATTGAAACTTAGGCCTAGTAGTATTGCATGTTTTTGGGGGGCTGCCTGGGGGTGTTCTAGATCTTTGGGGGTGGGGTGAGGGGTCTGGGAGCACTGCTGGGAAGGCCTAATTTCGATTGCAAGTGGTTTGAAGAAAATCCATGGTGTAGAAGGGGGTTTGGGCCTAGTTGCATAAAGCATTTTGGCATGATAGAAACTTAGGCCTAGCAGTATTGCATGTTTTGGGGGGCTGCTTGGGGGGGGGGTCTAGATTTTTGGGGGTGGGTTGAGGGGTCTGGGAGTACTGCTGGGAAGGTCTCATTTTGATTGCAAGAGGATTGAAGAAAATCCCTGATGGAAAAGTTTTTTTTTTAGCAGGATTGCATGTTTTTGGGGGGCTGTTCGGGGGTGTTCTAGATTTGTGGGGGTGGGTTGAGGAGTCTGGGAGCACTGCTGGGAAGGTCTAATTTTGAATGCAAGAGGTTAGAAGAAAATCCCTGGAGGAAAAGTTTTTTTTATCAGTATTGCATGTTTTGGGGGGCTGTTTGGGGGGTTCTAGATGTTTGGGAGTGGGTTTGTGGATCTGGGAGCACTGCTGGGAAGGTCTAATTTTGATTGCAAGTGGTTTGAAGAAAATCCATGGTGGGAAAGGGGGGTTTGGGCCTAGTTGCAGAGAAAGTTTTGGCACGATTTTAAGTTAGGCTTAGCAGTATTGCATGTTTTGTGGGGGCTGTTTTGGGGGGGTTCTAGTTGTTTGGGAGTGGATTTATGGGTTGGGAGCACTGCTGGGAGGGTCTAAGTTTGATAGCAAGTGGTTTGAAGAATATCCATGGTGGGAAAGGGGGTTTGAGGCCTAGCTGCAGATTGCGTTTTGGCACGATTTTAAGTTAGGTCTAGTAGTATTGCATGTTTTTGGGGGGCTGCTTGGGGATGTTCTAGATCTTTGGGGGTGGGGTGAGGGGTCTAGGAGCACTGCTGGGAAGGTCTAATTTTGATTGCAAGTGGTTTGAAGAAAATCAATGATGTAGAAGGGGGGTTTGGGACTAGTTGTATAGAGCGTTTTGGCATGATTGAAACTTAGGCCTAGCAGTATTGCATGTTTTTGGGGGGCTGCTTGGGGGGGGGGTCAAGATTTTTGGGGTGGGTTGAGGGGTCTGGGAGCACTGGTGGGAAGGTCTCATTTTGATTGTGTGAGGTTTGAAGAAAGTCCCTGGTGGAAACGTTTTTTTTTTAGCAGTACTGCATGTTTTTGGGGGGCTGTTTGGGGGTGTTCTAGATTTGTGGGGGTGGGTTGAGGAGTCTGGGAGCACTGCTGGGAAGGTTTAATTTTGATTGCAAGTGGTTTGAAGAAAATCCATAGTGGAAAAGGGGGGTTTGGGCCTAGTTACAGAGAGCGTTTTGGCACGATTGAAACTTAGGCCTAGCAGTATTGCATGTTTTTGGGGGGCTGCTTGGTGGGGTCTAGATTTTTGGGGTGGGTTGAGGGGTCTGGGAGCACTGCTGGGAAGGTCTCATTTTGATTGCAAGAGGTTTAAAGAAAATCCCTGGTGGAAAAGTTTTTTTTTTAGCAGTATTTCATGTTTTTGGGGGGCTGTTTGGGGGTGTTCTAGATTTGTGGGGGGTGGGTTGAGGAGTCTGGGAGCACTGCTAGGAAGGTCTAATTTTGATTGCAAGTGGTTTGAAGAAAATCCATGGTAGAAAAGGGGGGTTTGGGCCTAGTTGCAGAGAGCATTTTGGCACGATTGAAACTCAGGTCTTGTAGTATTGCATGTTTTGTGGGGGCTGCTTGGGGTGTTCTAGACCTTTGGGGTGGGTTGAGGGGTCTGGGAGCACTGCTGGAAAGGTCTAATTTTGATTGCAAATGGTTTGAAGAAAATCCCTGGTGGAAAAGGTTTTTTTTAGCAGTATTGCATGTTTTTGGGGTGCTGTTTGGGGGTGTTCTAGATTTTTGGGGGTGGGTTGAGGGGTCTGGGAGCACTGCTCGGAAGGTCTAATTTTGATTGCAAGTGGTTTGAAGAAAATTAATGGTGGAAAATTGGGGTTTGGTCCTAGTTGCAGAGAGCGTTTTGGCACGATTGAAACTTAGGCCTAGTAGTATTGCATGTTTTTGGGGGGCTGATTGGGGGTGTTCTAGATATTTGGGGGTGGGTTGAGGGGTCTGGGAGCACTGCTGGGAAGGTATACTTTTGATTGCAAGTGGTTTGAAGAAAATCCATGGTGGAAAAGTTGTTTTTTTAGCAGTATTTCATGTTTTTGGGGGGCTGTTTGGGGGTGTTCTAGATTTGTGGGGGGTGGGTTGAGGAGTCTGGGAGCACTGCTAGGAAGGTCTAATTTTGATTGCAAGTGGTTTGAAGAAAATCCATGGTAGAAAAGGGGGGTTTGGGCCTAGTTGCAGAGAGCATTTTGGCACGATTGAAACTCAGGTCTTGTAGTATTGCATGTTTTGTGGGGGCTGCTTGGGGTGTTCTAGACCTTTGGGGTGGGTTGAGGGGTCTGGGAGCACTGCTGGAAAGGTCTAATTTTGATTGCAAATGGTTTGAAGAAAATCCCTGGTGGAAAAGGATTTTTTTAGCAGTATTGCATGTTTTTGGGGTGCTGTTTGGGGGTGTTCTAGATTTTTGGGGGTGGGTTGAGGGGTCTGGGAGCACTGCTCGGAAGGTCTAATTTTGATTGCAAGTGGTTTGAAGAAAATTAATGGTGGAAAATTGGGGTTTGGTCCTAGTTGCAGAGAGCGTTTTGGCACGATTGAAACTTAGGCCTAGTAGTATTGCATGTTTTGGGGGGGCTGATTGGGGGTGTTCTAGATATTTGGGGGTGGGTTGAGGGGTCTGGGAGCACTGCTGGGAAGGTATACTTTTGATTGCAAGTGGTTTGAAGAAAATCCATGGTGTAGAAGGGGGGTTTGGGTCTAGTTGCATAAAGCGTTTTGGCATGATAGAAAATTAGGCCTAGCAGTATTACATGTTTTTGGGGGGCTGCTTGGGGGGGTCTAGATTTTTGGGGGTGGGTTGAGGGGTCTGGAAGCACTGCTGGGAAGGTCTCATTTTGATTGCAAGAGGTTTGAAGAAAATCCCTGATGGAAACGTTTTTTTTTAGCAGGATTACATGTTTTTGGGGGGCTGTTTGGGGGTGTTCTAGATTTGTGGGGGTGGGTTGAGGAGTCTGGGAGCAGTGGTGGGAAGGTCTAATTTTGATTGCAAGTGGTTAGAAGAAAATCCCTGGTGGAAAAGTTTTTTTTTTAGCAGTATTGCATGTTTTTGGGGGGCTGTTTGGGGTGTTCTAGATTTTTGGGGGTGGGTTGAGGGGTCTGGGAGCACTGCTCGGAAGGTCTAATTTTGATTGCAAGTGGTTTGAAGACAATCCATGGTGGGAAAGGGGGGTTTGGGCCTAGTTGCAGAGAGCGTTTTGGCATGATTTTAAGTTAGGCCTAGTAGTATTGCATGTTTTTGGGGGGCTGTTTGGGGGGTTCTAGTTGTTTGGGAGTGTGTTTATGGGTCAGGGAGCACTGCTGGGAAAGTCTAATTTTGATAGCAAGTGGTTTGAAGAAAATCCATGGTGGGAAAGGGGGTTTTGTGCCTAGTTGCTGAGAGCGTTTTGGGACGATTTTAATTTAGGCCTAGTAGTATTGCATGTTTTTGTGGGGCTGCTTGGGGGTGTTCTAGATCTTTGGGGGTGGGGTGAGGGGTCTGGGAGCACTGCTGAGAAGGTCTAATTTTGATTGCAAGTGGTGTGAAGAAAATCTGGGGTGTAGAAGGGGGGTTTTGGTCTAGTTGCATAGAGCGTTTTGGCATGATTGAAACTTAGGCCTAGCATTATTGCAAGTTTTTGGGGGGCTGTTTGGGGTGTTCTAGATTTGTGGGGGTGGGTTGAGGAGTCTGGGAACACTGCTGGGAAGGTCTAATTTTGATTGCAAGTGGTTTGAAGAAAATCCATTGTGTGGAAAGGGGGATTTGGGCCTAGTTTCAGAGAGCGTTTTGGCACGATTGAAACTTAGGCGTTGTAGTATTGCATGTTTTTGTGGGGCTGTTTGGGGGTGTTCTAGACCTTTGGGGTGGGTTGAGGGGTCTGGGAGGACTGCTGGAAAGGTCTAATTTTGATTGCAAATGGTTTGAAGAAAATCCCTAATGTAAAAGGTTTTTTTTAGCAGTATTGCCTTTTTTTGGGGTGCTGTTTGGGGGATGTTCTAGATTTTTGGGGGTGGGTTGAGGGGTCTGGGAGCACAGCTCGGAAGGTCTAATTTTGATTGCAAGTGGTTTGAAGAAAATCCATGGTGTAGAAGGGGGGTTTGGGCCTAGTTGCATAAAGCGTTTTGGCATGATAGAAACTTAGGCCTAGCAGTATTGCATGTTTTGGGGGGCTGCTTGCGGGGGGGGGTCTAGATTTTTGGGGGTGGGTTAAGGGGTCTGGGAGCACTGCTGGGAAGGTCTCATTTTGATTGCAAGAGGTTTGAAGAAAATCCCTGATGGAAAAGTTTTTTTTTTAGCAGGATTGCATGTTTTTGGGGGGCTGTTCGGGGGTGTTCTAGATTCGTGGGGGTGGTTTGAGGAGTCTGGGAGCACTGCTGGGAAGGTCTAATTTTCAATGCAAGAGGTTTGAAGAAAATCCATGGTGGGAAAGGGGGTTTTGTGCCTAGTTGCATAGAGCGTTTTGGCACGATTTTAATTTAGGCCTAGTAGTATTGCATGTTTTTGTGGGGCTGCTTGGGGGTGTTCTAGATCTTTGGGGGTGGGGTGAGGGGTCTGGGAGCACTGCTGGGAAGGTCTAATTTTGATTGCAAGTGGTGTGAAGAAAATCCGGGGTGTAGAAGGGGGGTTTTGGTCTAGTTGCATAGAGCGTTTTGGCATGATTGAAACTTAGGCCTAGCAGTATTGCATGTTTTTGTGGGGCTGTTTGGGGGTGTTCTAGACCTTTGGGGTGGGTTGAGGGGTCTGGGAGGACTGCTGGAAAGGTCTAATTTTGATTGCAAATGGTTTGAAGAAAATCGCTAGTGTAAAAGTTTTTTTTTAGCAGTATTGCCTTTTTTTGGGGTGCTTTTTGGGGGTGTTCTAGATTTTTGGGGGTGGGTTGAGGGGTCTGGGAGCACAGCTCGGAAGGTCTAATTTTGATTGCAAGTGGTTTGAAGAAAATCCATGGTGTAGAAGGGGGGTTTGGGCCTAGTTGCATAAAGCGTTTTGGCATGATAGACACTTAGGCCTAGCAGTATTGCATGTTTTGGGGGGCTGCTTGCGGGGGGGGGTCTAGATTTTTGGGGGTGGGTTAAGGGGTCTGGGAGCACTGCTGGGAAGGTCTCATTTTGATTGCAAGAGGTTTGAAGAAAATCCCTGATGGAAAAGTTTTTTTTTTAGCAGGATTGCATGTTTTTGGGGGGCTGTTCGGGGGTGTTCTAGATTCGTGGGGGTGGTTTGAGGAGTCTGGGAGCACTGCTGGGAAGGTCTAATTTTCAATGCAAGAGGTTAGAAGAAAATCCCTGGAGGAATAGTTTTTTTTTAGCAGTATTGCATGTTTTTGGGGGGCTGTTTGGGGGTGTTCTAGATTTTTGGGGGTGGGTTGAGGGGTCTGGGAGCACTGCTCGGAAGGTCTAATTTTGATTGCAAGTGGTTTGAAGAAAATCCATGGTGGGAAAGGGGGGTTTGGGCCTAGTTGCAGAGAGCGTTTTGGCATGATTTTAAGTTAGGCCTAGTAGTATTGCATGTTTTTGGGAGGCTTTTTGGGGGGGTTCTATTTGTTTGGGAGTGTGTTTATGGGTCTGGGAGCACTGCTGGGAAGGTCTAATTTTGATAGCAAGTGGTTTGAAGAAAATCCATGGTGGGAAAGGGGGTTTTGGGCCTAGTTGCAGAGAGCGTTTTGGCACGATTTTATTTAGGCCTAGTAGCATTGCATGTTTTGGGGGGGCTGCTTGGGGGTGTTCTAGATCTTTGGGGGGGGGGGGTGAGCGGTCTGGGAGCACTGCTGGGAAGGTCTAATTTTGATTGCAAGTGGTTTGAAGAAAATCCAGGGTGTAGAAGGGGGGTTTGGGCCTAGTTGCAGAGAGCGTTTTGGCACGATTGAAACTTAGACCTTGTAGTATTGCAAGTTTTTGTGGGGCTGTTTGGGGGTGTTCTAGACCTTTGGGGTGGGGTGAGGGGTCTTGGAGCACTGCTGGGAAGGTCTAATTTTGATTGCAAGTGGTTTGAAGAAAATCCCTCGTGGAAAAGTATTTTCTTTAGCAGTATTGCATGTTTTTGGGGGGCTGTTTGGGGGTGTTCTAGATTTTTGGGGGTGGGTGAGGGGTCTGGGAGCACTGCTTGGAAGGTCTAATTTTGATTGCAAGTGGTTTGAAGAAAATCCATGGTGGAAAAGGGGGGTTTTGGCCTAGTTGCAGAGAGCATTTTGGCACGATTGAAACTTAGGCCTAGTAGTATTGCATGTTTTGGGGGGGCTGCTTGGGGGTGTCCTAGATCTTTGGGGGTAGGTTGAGGGGTCTGGGAGCACTGCTGGGAAGGTCTAATATTGATTGCAAGTGGTTTGAAGAAAATCCATAGTGGAAAATGGGAGTTTGGGCCTAGTTGCAGAGAGTGTTTTGGCACGCTTGAAACTTAGGCCTAGTAGTATTGCATGTTTTTTGGGGGCTGCTTGGGGGTGTTCTAGATCTTTGAGGGTGGGGTGAGGGGTCTGGGAGCACTGCTGGGATGGTCTAATTTTGATTGCAAGTAGTTTGAAGAAAATTAATGGTGGAAAATGGGGGTTTGGTCCTAGTTGCAGAGAGCGTTTTGGCACGATTGAAACTTAGGCCTAGTAGTATTGCATGTTTTTGGGGGGCTGATTGGGGGTGTTCTAGATCTTTGGGGGTGGGGTGAGGGGTCTGGGAGCACTGCTGGGAAGGTATACTTTTGATTGCAAGTGGTTGGAAGAAAATCCATGGTGTAGAAGGGGGGTTTGGGTCTAGTTGCATAAAGCGTTTTGGCATGATAGAAAATTAGGCCTAGCAGTATTACATGTTTTTGGGGGGCTGTTTGGGGGGGTCTAGATTTTTGGGGGTGGGTTGAGGGGTCTGGAAGCACTGCTGGGAAGGTCTCATTTTGATTGCAAGAGGTTTGAAGAAAATCCCTGATGGAAACGTTTTTTTTTTAGCAGGATTGCATGTTTTTGGGGGGCTGTTTGGGGGTGTTCTAGATTTGTGGGGTGGGTTGAGGAGTCTGGGAGCAGTGCTGGGAAGGTCTAATTTTGATTGCAAGTGGTTAGAAGAAAATCCCTGGTGGAAAAGGTTTTTTTTAGCAGTATTGCATGTTTTTGGGGGGCTGTTTGGGGTGTTCTAGATTTTTCGGGGTGGGTTGAGGGGTCTGGGAGCACTGCTCAGAAGGTCTAATTTTGATTGCAAGTGGTTTGATGAAAATCCATGGTGGGAAAGGGGGGTTTGGGCCTAGTTGCAGAGAGCGTTTTGGCATGATTTTAAGTTAGGCCTAGTAGTATTGCATGTTTTTGGGGGGTTGTTTGGGGGGTTGTAGTTGTTTGGGAGTGTGTTTATGGGTCTGGGAGCACTGCTGGGAAGGTCTAATTTTGATAGCAAGTGGTTTGAAGAAAATCCATGGTGGGAAAGGGGGTTTTGTGCCTAGTTGCAGAGAGCGTTTTGGCACGATTTTAATTTAGGCCTAGTAGTATTGCATGTTTTTGTGGGGCTGCTTGGGGGTGTTCTAGATCTTTGGGGGTGGGGTGAGGGGTCTGGGAGCACTGCTGGGAAGGTCTCATTTTGATTGCAAGTGGTGTGAAGAAAATCCATGGTGTAGAAGGGGGGTTTTGGTCTAGTTGCATAGAGCGTTTTGGCATGATTGAAACTTAGGCCTAGCAGTATTGCACGTTTTTGGGGGGTGTTTGGGGTGTTCTAGATTTGTGGGGGTGGGTTGAGGAGTCTGGGAACACTGCTGGGAAGGTCTACTTTTGATTGCAAGTGGTTTGAAGAAAATCCATTGTGGGAAAGGGGGGTTTGGGCCTAGTTTCAGAGAGCGTTTTGGCACGATTGAAACTTAGGCGCTGTAGTATTGCATGTTTTTGTGGGGCTGTTTGGGGGTGTTCTAGACCTTTGGGGTGGGTTGAGGGGTCTGGGAGGACTGCTGGAAAGGTCTAATTTTGATTGCAAATGGTTTGAAGAAAATCCCTAGTATAAAAGGGTTTTTTTTAGCAGTATTGCCTGTTTTTGGGGTGCTGTTTGGGGGTGTTCTAGATTTTTGGGGGTGGGTTGAGGGGTCTGGGAGCACAGCTCGGAAGGTCTAATTTTGATTGCAAGTGGTTTGAAGAAAATTAATGGTGGAAAATGGGGGTTTGGTCCTAGTTGCAGAGAGCGTTTTGGCACGATTGAAACTTAGGCCTAGTAGTATTGCATGTTTTTGGGGGGCTGCTTGGGGGTGTTCTAGATCTGTGGGGGTGGGGTGAGGGGTCTGGGAGCACTGCTAGGAAGGTCTAATTTTGATTGCAAGTGGTTTGAAGAAAATCCATGGTGTAGAAGGGGGGTTTGGGCCTAGTTGCATAAAGCGTTTTGGCATGATAGAAACTTAGGCCTAGCAGTATTGCATGTTTTGGGGGGCTGCTTGCGGGGGGGGGTCTAGATTTTTGGGGGTGGGTTGAGGGGTCTGGGAGCATGCTGGGAAGGTCTCATTTTGATTGCAAGAGGTTTGAAGAAAATCCCTGATGGAAATGTTTTTTTTTTAGCAGGATTGCATGTTTTTGGGGGGCTGTTCGGAATGTGTTCTAGATTCGTGGGGGTGGTTTGAGGAGTCTGGGAGCACTGCTGGGAAGGTCTAATTTTCAATGCAAGAGGTTAGAAGAAAATCCCTGGAGGAATAGTTTTTTTTTAGCAGTATTGCATGTTTTTGGGGGGCTGTTTGGGGGTGTTCTAGATTTTTGGGGGTGGGTTGAGGGGTCTGGGAGCACTGCTCGGAAGGTCTAATTTTGATTGCAAGTGGTTTGAAGAAAATCCATGGTGGGAAAGGGGGGTTTGGGCCTAGTTGCAGAGAGCGTTTTGGCATGATTTTAAGTTAGGCCTAGTAGTATTGCATGTTTTTGGGAGGCTTTTTGGGGGGGGGGTTCTATTTGTTTGGGAGTGTGTTTATGGGTCTGGGAGCACTGCTGGGAAGGTCTAATTTTGATAGCAAGTGGTTTGAAGAAAATCCATGGTGGGAAAGGGGGTTTTGGGCCTAGTTGCAGAGAGCGTTTTGGCACGATTTTAATTTAGGCCTAGTAGCATTGCATGTTTTGGGGGGGCTGCTTGGGGGTGTTCTAGATCTTTGGGGGGGGGGTGAGCGGTCTGGGAGCACTGCTGGGAAGGTCTAATTTTGATTGCAAGTGGTTTGAAGAAAATCCATGGTGTAGAAGGGGAGTTTGGGCCTAGTTGCAGAGAGCGTTTTGGCACGATTGAAACTTACACCATGTAGTATTGCAAGTTTTTGTGGGGCTGTTTGGGGTCGTTCTAGACCTTTGGGGGTAGGTTGAGGGGTCTGGGAGCACTGCTGGGAAGGTCTAATTTTGATTGCAAGTGGTTTGAAGAAAATCCATAGTGGAAAATGGGAGTTTGGGCCTATTTTCATGGTGCGTTTTGGCACGATTTTAAGTTAGGGCTCATACCAGGTAGCAGTATTGCATGTTTTTAGGAGGGTACTGTGGGGTGTTCTCGATTTTTGGGAGTGGGTTTAGGGCTCTGGGAGCACTGCTGGGAAGGTCTAACTTTGTTCTAAAATAGCAGTTTGCACCTAGCTTGAGGGGAAAGATCTGTAAAATTTGCCCATACTTACTAATTACTATCCTTGAAAATGAAACTCAGAGTACGCACTTTCGATGTATGTAATACCGTCGACCCTGAAACTGAAAGTGTTATTTTTGCACTACGCAGCGTACCGTATATTTTTTTCTCTGTTGTGTTTTAATATCACTTCTTGGTTTTCCATCAACAATTACGGGCCGGCTTATACCCTGTGCAATGGGAAAAACGATGAACTCAGGCTTACCATTAGCGATCCGCAATTCCGCATCCGCCAGGTAGGCAGTGGATAAGGTGTCTTCTGGTCACCAACATTGATCGACGGAGCGTCAGTTGGAGTGGAGGAGTACCGCGAATAAGAGGAATGGCTGGATGCATGCAACTTCCCAAATTCAAAAGGACAACTACAACATACAGTTACAGTATCCATCTTCATTTCTGCTTATCTTTTAAGTAATGTTATTGCTGTGAACTTCTATGAGTGTGACTCTGTGCATTTGTTTGCTCTCTGCTTCAATTCATCCCTCCAGCCATTGTATACATTTTTCTTTGCTATTTTTTAAACTAATTTAATGTACTAAGTGGTTCTTCTCTCTGAGGGCAGATAGGCAAGTGAAATTGGGTAATTACTGCAACCCCATACTGTCACATTGTTTCTTCATAGTTAGTAAGTTGTAGAAAGTACTACTTAGTTTAAGTAACCTAACCATCCATTTAGCAATCAACTTCATGCATGCAGTAGTGCATGCACTTCCTTTATGTCCTTTAAAAGATTTATGGATATCTTCGTATCCAAAGATTTGTTTATCTTCATTTGTTGTTAGTCCATGCTGTGTTTTTTTCCTCTCTCCACAAAACTTTCCCAAAAAAACCCATTCCCATCCAATTTTCAAACCCTAACCCTCTTCCCCCGGGATGTGTGGTTTTCATTGAGGTGTGACTAAATGACAACAATAATTCCACACACTTGCTGGAGAGGATAAGGTCAAAGCAACAGAAAATCGATTTCAAGGGTGGTGTAGGAATCCGAGGATATATTCTTACTCAGCTTGACCCAGACCCATGACTATTTGCAAATCAAATCTGATTTTCATCGGCGCCATCAACTAGATTGATCATCAAGAACACCCTCCTTCTACACGTGGCGAATGATTACGCTGCTGTGTCCTTCACCTTCAGTACTATTTCTTGTAGTAGCCAAAGCCAAACTCCACGCAACTGGTAGTTATACTTTGAATACTTCAGCATTTGTTAGGCTAAATTATGGTACTGTTCTTGTGTACTGTGCTATCTATCGTACTGTTCTAATACTCCGCTCAGGCCACTCAAGGTTTCATTTTCTTTTTTTTCATATGCTGCTACTGCCACTGTGTACCACCACTACTTCCACCACAACGATGACATTTCATCCGCCCAGGATTGCCAACCTTAATCGCCATTTGACATGCAGCCAGCCCTGTGCCTAGCCCTATTCTCAAACATGAATCACAGGTAAGATAAGCGTTTGGGGGAGGAATAATAATGAAGTAGGAGGAGAGAGGAGAGACTGACGGTAGTACTAGTAAAGTATATAGACAATCGAATTCACTAACTCTGTGAGTGGCACTTACTTTTGTAAACATTTGGGCGATTACTTAGACAATTGGAATCAAGCAGCTAGTTAACTTTCAGGAAAACAGACTTACAGTTACCCCCCTTATCCCCCCTGCCTCCCCTGCAAAACTGTAAAAATGCGTATGCTATGTTTAAGTTGAAAGTAAATAATTATTGTTATCCCTAACAAAAATCAATTATCCCGCAAGACCCGACCCACCCCCCCTCTCTAACCCCAAAAAATGTCCATGAAATAAAAAAGTCCCCAAAGTCCAAAAAACCCAACTCCCAATTCCCACCCTCCCAAAAGTCTTTAAAAAAGGGGAAAGGGACAGTCTCTCCTCCTTTACTGCCGCCGGCGGTGTCCTTTGGCCAGGTGGTCCTGTTGCTACCTGCGGAGGTTCTTGAGCAGGGTTTTGACTCTCTCTATCTCCTGCTCAAGGTTGGACACCCTGAAGGTTAGGTGGTGGATGCGTGCCTTGCACCTGCTGTGGGGGGCAGCTGATTTTTTGGCTGCTTGGCGGTGGCGGGTGGCTGCGGTACCACGGCTCCATACCACTGGAGGCTTGCGCTGACTGGCTGACCCAGGGAGCGCGGAGGAGGATGAAGCAGTCGTGGTTGATGTTGTGGACTGGGACTGGTTTCCTCCTCCTCCTGGGCCACCAACCACCGATATTCGGGCCCGTCTAGCCAGCTCCTTCCTTGTTAGTCTGGAAGGAGCATCTGTATAAAGAAAGAAAAACATACTGTAACCAATGCTCTTTAAGATTAACACAAAATAATTCAGAAGAAAGTTGTGTCACAGTAGCACAAGAAACCTGCAAGCGCAGTACATAACATTTGTGGCCTGTATCTATCTAACTTCCCACTTCGTCGGCCTCTGCTCTAACATTAGTGGGAGTTTCAGGAGTCAATTCTACTAGCACTATATGGACTCACTACATTAGACTCAGACAGTAGACCTGTCTTCTTCTTCTTCTTCTCTGTTGTTTAGCTAAATTGGTACGTAAACTTCTGGAAGCTGACATAATCCCAGCGCAGTCAACTTGCACCCGAGAAAAACAGACGCAAGCCAAGATGACACAGACTTGCGTTACAGTACCACTCTAGTACATGCAGGTGGTGAAGCTCTTACTTTTCTAATATGGGTGGCACTGGCCATACTCTGTTACAAGGGCTACTGCTTAATTAATTTAACTTTCACCCTGCAGTGCCAATGACTACTAGAAAAGGAAAATGAAGAAGATAAATAACATGATTATCTATCCCTTCACAGGATATTTGCTTACATATGGGATGCTTTGTTTTTTATTGAGTGAACACTGATAGGCCACACATGAATGACAGAGTTGTAATAAAATTATTAACAGAGGTCGTGAGTGGCCCCCATAATGGCAGGATATATGCTGTGCTTGCAAACTACTGTTACTAGTCATGGTGGTATTCTGAAAAATTACAACTTCTTTTCCTCGCCTTTGCTACACTGGAACGGACGTGCGGGTGCGGTTTTAAATGCTCTTCAAAGTAACACTTACTTCATCCAGTGACCGTCTACTCTGTGTACATACACCTATGATATCTATGAGTAAAATAGTACCATGATCCATGCATCCATCCATTCAAAGTAAATGTTAATCATTCTTTTTAATGTCTCAACTGGACAAACCTTAGTTTTTCTCACGGAAAAACAACCTTTTTATTTTATTTTGGAAACCGCCAGCCATGCATCCGTGCTTGACTTGCATTTGATTTTGAAGCAAAGGATATATTGCGCACACATACAGTTTCTGTTTCACCCACCCAGGCAGTCTTCTTCCCTTTCTCCTTCTACCTATCCTTGCTTCAGCCTTCAACCGGCCATGCATCATATTCCCAGCCACCTCGGGCAGCATTCAAAAACACATATCATTCTTTGACAGTCTTTTAACTCGCTAGTCCTTCCTTACACCCTTCTTTCCTTTTTCGTTCATCCCATCCATCAAGTTCATCTCTGATCTGACTTGGCTTCTCGATAAAACTTTCACAGCTGATTTGTAGTCAAATTTAGAGGAGGCCATAGGTTACTCATCAATTCCCGCGGCTAATGCTATTGCTCATGCGAAGTCAAGGGTGAATGTCTTCTACCTGGTTGACAGGTAAATTTGTACGTCTTCTTAACAGTAAAGTGTACTTGTACTGTACAACATATACACCCATGCAGAGAGCACACTCTGCAGTCTGCAATCTCAATAAGTAAGGAATATAATAGCTTACCACTGCCCGCCACTACCGTGGCATCCCCCACAGCAGTTCCGGATGGCTGTTCCACCGCCTCCGCCCCAGGACTGCCAACATCCGCGCTGGCCCCGGCAATGGTGGATGGCTGTGCCGATGTTCTGCTTAAAAAATACATTTCATATTCTTAGATGCCATATACACCACTCCCTATTTTGTCTAGGAATGAATAAATTTTACTAGTACTACATAAACAAATGTAATAATTTGTGACTCTCTAGTCTCTAAACTAGAAATTTCCCTTTCTTCAGGGAAGGATTTTTTTTATTTATGCTTAGCCGTAACATGTCTTGCTACACTTTTTGGCACAACTGATGAATGCTTGCTTTTTAACACGCACCATTTTTCTCAAAACAGAGAGAAGCTTCCCTTCTAAGAACAAGAGCAAGATCAGATCATCATCACTTGGAGTAAGCAAAGATTCATCCCCACAAAGAAGACTTGAAGTTCCAACCAGGTGAGGGCTCTCC
Organism: Lissotriton helveticus; assembly: GCF_964261635.1. NCBI lineage: Eukaryota > Metazoa > Chordata > Amphibia > Caudata > Salamandridae > Lissotriton > Lissotriton helveticus. The sequence continues at coordinate 1,791,167,313 of NC_136061.1, forward strand.
CACAATTAATGTGTGAAATCGGCCACTTTTCAGTTTTGAATCCTTCACCGTTTAACTTATATCATGAAGTTGATTTTAATAAATGTTTTAACTTTTAATAAAGCTTTAAAACTTACATAGACTCTGTGGTTTTTATTCATGAGTGAGTGAGCGAAAGGGTTTGCAATTTGCAAGCATGAGTCCGTGGCTCAGAGATATTTTAAGCAAAGGGTAGGAGGCGCACTCAAATAAATTAAGGAGGCGATGTTGTTATTCCAAAAGTGCTCTTCTTTATTTCGGTAATTAAACCAGATAGAACAGCCAACGCGTTTCGTTACAGTATGTAACTTCGTCAGGGCATATATTCAAACGTGGCACATAATGAGCCAGCGTACAGATGACAATGCAGGCAGAGTGTCGCTTCAAAGTGTCGTATGTAGATAAATCAAGAAAAGAGTACTTATTACTCTACATCCAGTGTCAAAACAGGGCATATCACTCCATGGGGTATTTCAAAGGATCTTGTAAATCAGAGAACGTCATAAGGAAAGTGATAATCCAATGAAGGAAAGGGTATAGTACAAATATCAAATCCAGAGCGGTGTGTATCTGTTAGGGAACTCTCTTGTGAATGTTGCTCCAAGTAAAGAGCAAGTACGAAGAAACCTGAGGTCTTGTAATTCACCTCCTAGATGCGTAAGGCAACGAAGTCGGTAGACGGCATCAGAGTCCCTGCATGATAACGGGTATGAATTTAAAGTCCACCTGGCATGACCAAAACAGTATCGCCGTATCCCGAATTTAAAGTCCACCTGGACTTTAAATTCGGGATACGGAGATACTGCTTTGGTCATGCCCGTTATCATGCAGGGACTCTGATGCCGTCTACCGACTTTGGAATAACAACATCGCCTCCTTAATTTATTTGAGTGCGCCTCCTACCCTTTGCTTAAAATAACTACTGTTCGGACTTGGGCCTTAGGACAACAGGCACTTGGAGTGTGCAGCACCACAATTAATACTTTGAAAAATACTATTGTTTTGGTTGTGCTTAACCTTGGTCATGGTTGTCTGGTTCTTTTTTCTTACCCGTGGCTCAAAGAGGTTATGTCCTGGGTTGTATAATCATTGGGCATCAATCATCGCTGCATTCGGGAGCTAAATAATTACTCTGACACACTAGCTAGTCAGTAAGGAGATTAGGGGTTCAACTTCTGTTATGAGTGAGGTATGTGGAAAGGATCACTGACATAATATCGACTACAAAAATATAGGCATTTAAAATATCGACTACAAAAATATCAAAGTCCTATCTACAAACAGGTAAGTACAAAAATATCGAATCAAAAATATTGTTTAAAAATATGTATTGTAAAAATATAAAATTTATTAAAATGAATGTAAAATTAAAAAAATATTAAAAATAAATAACTAAAATATACTTAAAAATACTTAAATAACCTTAAAATTATTAAATAATTAATTTAAGTTATAAAAAAATACAATTCTATTTGTTAAAACATATATATATATCAACATAATATTATTAAAAAATATACAATATTATTACCGTAGCATAGCAAAAGTGTTAAAATTACTATTCCCACTCCAATGAGTGCAACAGTAGGGAAAGAATTGGATAGCGTAGGGGTAAAAATTACTATTCACACTCCAGTGAGTGCAACAGTAGGGAAAGCGTTGGATAGCTTAGGGGTAAAAATTACTATTCCCACTCCAGTGGGTGCAACAGTAGGGAAAGTGTTGGATAGCGTAGGGGTAAACCTACTATTCCAACTCCAAAGAGTGCAACAGTAGGGAAAGTGTTGGATAACGTAGGGGTACAAATTACTATTCACACTCCAAAGAGTGCAACAGTAGGGAAAGCATTGGGTAGCGTAGAGATTTAAATTACTATTCCCACTCCAGTGAGTGCAACAGTAGGGAAAGCGTTGGATAGCGTAGAGGTAAAAATTACTATTCCCGCTCCAGTGGGTGCAACAGTAGGGAAAGCGTTGGATAGCGTAGGGGTAAAAATTACTATTCCCACTCCAGTGAGTGCAACAGTAGGGAAAGCGTTGGATAGCGTAGGGGTAAAAATTACTATTCCCACTCCAAAGAATGCAACAGTAGGGAAAGCGTTGGATAGCGTAGGGGTAAAAATTACTATTCCCACCCCAAAGAGTGCAACAGTAGGGAAAGCGTTGGATAGTGTAGGGGTTAAAATTACTATTCCCACTCCAAAGAGTGCAACAGTAGGGAGAGCGTTGGATATCGTAGGGATTACAATTACTATTCCCACTCCAAAGAGTGCAACAGTAGGGAAAGCGTTGGATAGCGTAGGGGTAAAAATTACTATTCCCACTCCAGTGGGTGCAACAGTAGGGAAAGCGTTGGATAGCGTAGGGGTAAAAATTACTATTCCCACTCCAGTGAGTGCAACATTAGGGAAAGCGGTGGATAGCGTAGAGGTAAAAATTACTATTCCCACTCCAGTGGGTGCAACAGTAGGGAAAGCGTTGGATAGCGTAGGGGTAAAAATTACTATTCCCACTCCAGTGAGTGCAACAGTAGGGAAAGCGTTGGATAGCGTAGGGGTAAAAATTACTATTCCCACTCCAAAGAATGCAACAGTAGGGAAAGCGTTGGATAGCGTAGGGGTAACAATTACTATTGCCACTCCAAAGAGTGCAACAGTAGGGAAAGCGTTGGATAGCGTAGGGGTTAAAATTACTATTCCCACTCCAAAGAGTGCAACAGTAGGGAGAGCGTTGGATATCGTAGGGATTAAAATTACTATTCCCACTCCAAAGAGTGCAACAGTAGGGAAAGCGTTGGATAGCGTAGGGTTAAAATGACTATTCCCACTCCAGTGGGTGCAACAGTAGGGAAAGCGTTGGATAGCGTAGGAGTAAAAATTACTTTTCCCACTCCAGTGAGTGCAACAGTAGGGAAAGCGTTGGATAGCGTAGAGGTAAAAATTACTATTCCCACTCCAGTGGGTGTAACAGTACGGAAAACGTTGGATAGCGTAGGGGTAAAAATTACTATTCCCACTCAACTGAGTGTAACAGTAGGGAAAGCGTTGGATAGCGTAGGGGTAAAAATTACTATTCCCACTCCAAAGAGTGCAACAGTAGGGAAAGCGTTGGATAGCATAGGGGTTAAAATTACTATTCCCACTCCAAAGAGTGCAACAGTAGGGAAAGCATTGGATAGCGTAGGGGTTAAAATTACTATTCCCACTCCAAAGAGTGCAATAGTAGGGAAAGCGTTGGATAGCGTAGGGGTAAAAATTTACTATTCCCACTCCAGAGAGTGCAACAGTAGGGAAAGTAAATACTTCATATATTATTTAAAAAAATATAAATTAATATCTATAAAAAATTAATTAAAAGTAATTACCAATTTAATATAATATAATAATTAATCAATTAAAATTACAAATTAAAATTAATTAATACAATTAGTTACCTATTAATACAAATTAATTACAAATTAACAATTAAAAATGAATTACCAATTAATTCAAATTAAATACAATTAAATAAATTGAATTATTTAATTAATTATAAATAAATTACTTCCCACCCTATTCCCTAAAAACCCACAACCCGCTACAGAAAATAAATTAGTAAAATTAACATAATTAGCAATTAATCAATTATATAAAATTAATTGGCAATTAAAGTTTAATTAATTACCCATAAAAAATTAATTAACGATTCATTCTAAATAAATACCAATAAATAATTTTACATATTTAATTAGTTATAAATAAATTACTTCCCACCCGATTCCCCTATAAACCCACAACCCGCTACAGAAAATAAATTAGTAAAATTAACATAATTAGGAATTAATCAATTAATTAAAATTAATTGCCAATTAAAATTTAATTAATTACCAAATATAAATTAATTAATAATTAATAAAAAATGAATACCAACAAATAAATTTACATATTTAATTAATTATAATTAAATTACTTCCCACCCTATTTCCCTATAAACCCACAACCCGCTACAGTATTAAATTACGCATAAATTAAAAAAACAAAATTCATTAATTAAAATAAATTATAACATAAATACACACTTTTCACACATATAATAACATAAAAAACACTGTAAAAAATCGATATTATTAAAAATTCGATAATTTTAATAACCTATATTATATACTTCGATATTTTAACTTTCTATATTTTTAACATTCGATATTACATTACTTACCTTAAAAACGATATTTCTGATGTCTATATTCTGTCCATTCGATATTTTGTCCATTCATTATTTTAAGCTCGATATTATGTCCATTCGATATTTTTTACTCGATATTTTGACTGTTTACCATGTGGAAAGTCTACCTGCGCCTATTATAATTTATAACCATTGCCCTATTTCTTGTCCATAGTTCTGTTTGTGCAGAATAGTCGCTGCAACAGTAGTAGTATGGATTGTCCTCCTATCCAATCAAAAAGTGAACTAGTAACTTATTCTTGTTGGCCATTGACATTTTATTGTTGGGAATTGTCAAAGCATAAACATTTAGAAGACTTCAATAGACATTAAGGACAACCCAGAGGACTGCACTCAGTGCATAGAGATATTGCTGAATAGGATAAGAGTTTTGTTTAACACCTTTTGTCAACTGTGCAAGCTTAGTTAGCTACACAGACAGACTAATAATAATCTAGTAGTACCACAGGGAGTCATACTAGAGGCAGGATAAGAATTTAGAACCAGTCTACAAGAATATGAAAGACGATTTAGGAAAAAATAGAATGAGGAACCTTTGGGAAAAATACAGGTGCTGTAAAAGATAAGGAAGTATAATCATTAATATTAACAGGAAAACTTACTGGGGCCAGCAGAGGAGCCCTCGCCGGACCGATCCTGGCCTTCCTGCTGTTGTCCGCCGGTACCGCTACCTCCTCCTGTATCCCCTTGCCCCTGGGGGAAGCTGATGTACAGCATGAAAGAAAGACACAAACATGGATGATTGTTGTCAACCACATCAAACATTTCAAAAAAACAATAACAAATTATTTCGGGGAAATAGACAACAATTGCACTAAATTTATTGACCTATCTGATGTGGTCTACTAGGATATTGCTGGATTCGTGGACCGTCTACTTGGAAAGTTATGTTACTCACTAAACCAACTACAAAAAGGTTCTACTAGGACTGGCAGGCAGCACTCCGCAGCACGCAAAGTGACAGACACAGTCTGTCATGATCACCACCACTATCTCTTCTTAGTGGCAGGAGTACAAAGGAAGGACTGGACTTGAGTCTCTAATGTCTAGCATTACGCAGTTCTGTAAAGTACACTGATACATAATCATCACCCAGGCCAAATGAACACAAAATTGAAAACAAGTAAGCATAGTAGGACCTCCAGTAAGCAGGCCAGCACCTGCAATCACAGAAGCTTTTGAAACATAGTTTACCTGCAATGTAATCAGCAGCATTCTTGCTCTTCGGAGAAAACAAACATTTGCAATATGATAACATAGAGCAGGAGAAAACAGAGTAGTGATTAAATAGCTACTACTAATCACCACACCCAGGAATCTCGACACCTAGCAGGTCCAGCAGGTCGTGTTCCTGGTCCAGGACGTTGGTCCACCGGTGCGTCGCCTGGCTGTAGGAGCGCCGGACCCCAGACTCACGATACATGGCCCAGCACACCTTCCCCCATAGCCTTTGACGCTCCCGGAGGCCGTACCCAGCACCGAGCCTGCCGCGACGGTTTTGGGGAGGTGGCGCTGAACGAAGAACATCAGTGCGGCCACCTCCACCACGCTGAACATCTCCCGGGCTATTACTGCTTCCCCCTTTAAGCACCCGCATGGGTGCAGGGTACAGGGTGCGCGACCCTTCCCCTTTATCTGCCCGGCTCCCTTTGCCACGGTCCTGGACAGCTGCAAAAAAAAAAATAGGAAAGAATAGGGAAAAAGTAAAGAAAAGAAAAGAGTTTAAAAAAGTAGCTTTAAAAGTAACCAAAAGTAGAAAAAAAACACAAAATATAGATGTAGAAAAAGAGAGGGATAGATAATGAGTAAAAAAGATCCAAAAAAAGTTCAAAGAAACAAAGGATTGCAAAGATTAGGAGAGGATTGAAAAAGCATGCCGAGAACCATAGCAATGAATGAAAAACAAGATGGCCGTGCCCATTCAGGACCGCGTGGGTAAGTTTGCGCGATATTTCCCCCGTGAGCACGCAAAAACGCACGCGAACACGTAATCGCAAATAGCGACCGGAAACAAAAATACGCAACACAAACAAGATGGCCGCACCCATGTACGACCGCATGGGTAATTTCGCAGTCGATGCGCTGCAAGCGGCCCGCGAACACGCAAAAAGCCCTGCGAACATGCCCAAAAAAAAAATACGCACAAATTTGCGGATTTTGCGGATCGTGAATTCGCGCATTTCGCCCATACTTAATACACACCCAGGCCGGAACCTCTGACGACAAGAGTAAACACTGTCAGGTGCTTATGTAAAGCACTCCAATGCCTTTGGGTCGAGTTTGAGCTAAATAAAACTGCAAATAACAAAAAAAAACAGAGACCTAACCACTATAACGACCTGGCTCGAATCATGGTGTGGTACATATGAAGTGATAGACACCACAGGCCACCGAGAAACTATCAGCAAAAAGACTGTCATTTCGAGCGACAGCACAGCAAGAGATAGGCATTGCAAAACAGAAAGAAATGCTTGTACTCACCTTCAAGTGGTTTCTGGGTCAAAGTCAAAGCACTTCAAAGCTCGATCCAGCACAGCATGACAGTCAGGTGGTCAGTCATACCATCATGGCGATGCCGCAGTGAGCACTTGAGGCCGCGTTTAGGCGCTTTATGCCAAGATATGTGTCGTTTATTTCAGTCCACGTAGATATGTGCAAGATTCCGTATCTGCTATTTTATGAGTGGATCATTTTATAAAAGAGCGCCTGAGCATTCTGACTGCATTCGTGTGCCACGCTGTACATATAAGTTGATGCATGCTATAGCTCAGCAGGAAAGGTTCATACCGGATGCCAGGTAGAGTTTAAATGTAAGGACCTGGAAAGGATGGGCTGAACGGATTGCCCTGTGGCGTTTTTCTTTAGTCAGATTGTGGCTTTAATCTGCTGATGTTCCCGGGCGGCTTCGTGGGCATGTTTGTGCATTCGCTGTAGGTGCGGGAGCATCTGGGTGGCATGCACACTGGGGTTGCATTCAGTTTGTGGCGCGTGTGTATACACCCAAGCCACGGCGCCCAAGTGTCTGTGTAGCAGCTATGACCCCTAATGGTCTGTTCCATTTATGTCTGCTGGAGCCTGGCGGGTGTATGAGGGCGACCAGTAATGCTGAGGGACTGACCCCTGTGCCTTGGTGCCCGCAGATATGGCCCGGCTCCCGGGACTGACTCCTTCCTGGACTGGGGCCGAATAGGAGGTGTTTACTTAAACAGGAAGGCAAGGGGCAGAATTCTATCAAGTGTCTGTAATATCGGGTCATAGAAAGAAGGAAGCTACCCATAAGGCTTGTTTATATCTCGCTTTCTCCGTAATAAACGAGAAGCGCGAACCAGGCACCATGGAAATAAAAGCAATGTAGTGCCTACATTAAAAGATGCCGCCCTGCAGCGCAAGTTAACAGTAGTTGATCAATGCTGCTTCCTCCAGAAACGGAAAAAAACGGAAGTGACGTGTCGGAACACCAGCCAACAAAGAGCAATTTAAGAAGAGCAATGCCAGATTTCACCAATGGTAAGTGAGGAAGCAAAGAGAAATGCAATGGATGGAGTTTAACTAGTACTACTGATAAAACTAATATTTCTATCGAGCACTCAAAGTCCACAAAAGTAAATCAATGTAATGATATCAATTTTTAATCTTGAAATTATCCAATTATCTTCTTCATTGGAGACATTCTTCAGTATTCAGTAATTTCTTCAGTTAACATACAGCCATGCAGCCAACACGTGTTTCGTCTGGTCATATGAGACCATAGACTTCCTCAGGGCTGCAACCCAAGATAAATGTAACAATACCATAATATTATTAATTTGTCAACTGTATGACATCAACAATAAAAATAAATTATCTCAATAGTTATAAGGGAAACATCCCCAAGCCATATAGTGATCAGTAGTATTGAAGTAGAAAGTTACTCCAGGCTCACCACCAAGTAGAAGCTAGGAACACACTTGTGAAAGTTTAATTTATTATAGGTGGAGAATATCACCTCCATCTAGTGTTTACTATTTGACTAGAGACTAAAGACTAATAGTAGATAAGTGTTATAAGTCTAAAATGGAAGTGCGACCATATTGTTTGGCTTCATACCTATGTTCCTCCACGATGCACAATATAGTTGTAAATAGATCAGTTAGTGTCACGTAGTCACCTAAAAGAGGTAATGTAGTCAACATTATCAACTTGTATTCAATATATTCTTAACTGCAGAATTTCGTAATTTCCTATGATTCCACGGGTTTTCTTACCTATTTTAAATATGTGGATCTCCTAAATATAGTAATGTGTTATAAAGTTGTCCTTTTCCGTCACCTGTAAGGACGAAAGTCCGAATTAGCAGTTATTCTACATGAAGAATTTAATATTGCATTGTCCGAGTAGTTTTAAAGGGCCAGTGATAGTTAAGACGCAGTCTCACCTCTCGTGCCGAGTATTGCACTATGTAGTGAGTATCCCTGTTCTGGCGTTCTATTTTGCTGTCATCTTTGTCGGTTAGTAACGTATATTAGTTTCGAGTATCCTATTCAGTCATCTGTAAATAAAAGATTCCGTATTAGCAGAAGTTCTCCATAAAGGATTAAGTTGTCCTTTCTGTCTTTATCTAATCGCGTAATATCTGAATGTAGTCTCACCTCTCATATCATATCCTATACATCGAAGCGCGTATCTCTGTTTCAGCGTTCTGTTTGAGCGCCATCTTGATAATCCTATTTATCCTTGTAGAGGTCATCAAGCGCCATCTTTGTAAAACACAGGTATATATTTAGAGGAACTATCCGTATTTCGATTGAAATTATCGATCAGCTACATTTGTGATAACATAAAGTAAAGTCAGATATTTAGAGAGTCTGTATTAAGCACGTTGCCAGTAAATAAATATATTTTTGGTAGCGGTATATAAGTCAATACCGTTAAGTAATGGTCAGAGACGCTCTAACTCGGTAGAGGCAGTGCATGCGCTGCTCTATGCGAGACCTAAAAAGCATTGACATAGACACTAGGTCTCGCCTTTAGGACCTTATAAGTGTTTAAGAGCTATTGGCTTTGCCAATGTCTTTAAGCTATGTTGTAGGGCATTGTGGCTGCTGTGCAGCATATTGAAATGTTACAATAAAAAAGTGTTATAAACATTTTTGTTATCTTAATTATAACCAAGAACATTTTATGTACAACTGAACCCTACTAAAAAAAAAGAATTAACATAAAACATTACTTCTTGTTTTTTTGTCTTTGCAATGCTAACAACGTCTTCCTGCCTGTTTGATTGCTAGTGTGTTATAGCTTTTTTTGTTATGGGGGCATAAACAACTAGAGATTGGAGTTAGAAAGATTAACTGAGTTACAACACGAGCATCTGACAGACACTAGGCAAGAATCAACAGATACCAGATTCCGAGAGCTACAGAAGTGGTGCTAAGTGATGCTGAGGTGGTGGTGTTGTGGTGTGCTGGTGCGGAGGTAATGCTGAATGATTTTCAGGTGGTGCTGAGTGATGCCGAGGTGGTGCTGATGTGGTGGTACTCTGGTGCAGAGGTGATGCTCAGGTGATAATGAGAGATACTGAGGTGTTGGTGCGCTGGATGCTAATGCTGAGATGGTGCTCTGCGGGTATTGAGGTGGTACTGCACTGGTGGTGGTGCACTGATGAGGAGGTGGTGCTGTGCTAATGCTGAAATGGTGCTGCATTGGTGCTGAGTTGCTGTCAAGGTGGTGCTGCACTGGTGCGGACATGGTGCTGCACTGATGCTGTGGTGGGGCTGTGTTGATGCTGTGGTCGTGGTGCCCTAATGCAGAGATGGTACTGTGCTGATGCAGAAGCGGTGGTGTGGCAATGTTAAGTGATGCTGAGAAGATGCTGTGCTGATGCTGAAGTGGTGCTGAGTTATGCTGTGGTGGCACTGCGTGATGCTGTGCTGGTGCTCAGCTGATGCTGAGATAGTGGTGCCGCACTGATACTGAGGTAACACTGCACTGCTAGTGAGGTGGTGCTGTACTGGTGCAGAGGTGGTGCTGTGCTGGTGCAGAGGTGATGCTGCATTGGGCCTGAAGTGGTGCTGTGCTGGGGCTGAGTGAAGCTGAGGTGGTGCTGTGCTGGTTTTGTGGTGGTGATTAGGTGCTGCTAAGTGATGCTCAGGTGCTGTTGCAGAAGTGGTGCTGAGTGATGCTAACTGGTGCTGAAGTGGTGCTGTGCTCATGCTCAGCTGGTGATGCGGTGACGCTTAAGTCCGAGGTGGTGTTGTACTGTCTACTTGCAGGATATAAAGTAAAGTAACCTCACATTACATGTCATGCGTGGAGAGCACGAGGACACATCCCTTGATATTGGTTTTATTTAATCAACAATTGAAACCTAAAAGAAAACATCTTACAGCTGCTTCAATGTTTATTAAAGGAGCATTGACACCATGTTTGCCTCTTTAATTGCATTCAAATAATCACACTGTTAAAAGTAAATAGAAATAGGTTGATCCTATTGTCTGTTGTCTTCTTAAATTACACTTCCATTAAGTATATTATATAAAGTTTGGACATTTGAGCTAATGAAACCAAAAATGTTGTAGGATGAAACACAAGATAGTCTCCAGCTGAATACAAATGTTATAGGATGAAAACCAACAAAGCCTACAGCTAGGAAAGTGCTCCTGAAACCAAAGACAGTGGAAAACAAGATAAGGACATGATTTACAGCCCTTGGCTGAGCTCGTTCAGAAAGCTAAACAAGGCAAGGCAAAAGAAAAAGTAGTACACCAAAACTACAATATATAGACAATAGTGAAATGATCAATTTAACAGGGCTGTTCTCCAAGGCATGCCCAAAACAGCAAAAGGAGAATTTAAAAAACACATGAAGGAACAAAAGAAAACGGATGGGTGTGCTGATTGCCCACACAGTGGATACAGCATGTACCCATTCCCTTGACCATACTGGGAAACCCCATTTTTGCAAAGGCACACAGTAGATACAGCATGTCTGGAGATACAGCACGTGTGCTGCCTTGGCAAGACCTAAAAGTGATTTGGATCCCTTCTCGAATGTGATGAGAGCCACTAAGTCTTCAATTTCTCACAGATTATCTGTAATTTTGTGTGAGGGCGGGGCACACTCAATTAGGCATGATCACAAGTGAGCCCAAAAATGTGATTTTATGCATAAACCCTTGATCCTTCAGTGATCAGAATTCCAAGTAATGTAGAATTCATCACTCAGCTTATTATTAACAGGTGAAATAAAAACCTGGCCCCCAACATTTTCCCTTGGTGTTTTTTGTGAGGTAAGATCTACCAAAATTCAACCAATTACAAACACCCAGTAATCATCAGGACATGCATAATTTGGAGCAATATGCACATATTTCTGCATGGTATCCCCCATTTTTGAGTTTGAACCCAGAGTAAGCTAGGCAGCAGGGGGTAAGGGAGGGTAAGGAATTAGCTAAGCCCACAGTGAGAAACTATATCACATTGAGTCTGAGCCCACAGGTGCAGCCTTATTTGTCACTGGTCATTAATGTGCACCATCGCTTTGTGCTAACCAGATTCAGATTGAACCTTATACGCTGGTTATTAGCCTTTCCCAATGGCTATTCAAAGCCTAGCGTTCTAAAGCCATGGCATGTGACAACTTATCTGATCCGGACACTCTACATTTTACCTTCTTAGGTCAATGTGATGACCCCCTGCGTAAAAAATGCATTCACTCACTCCTTAGTTACGGTCAATTTGTTCAAGTAAGGCCTGGATTCTTATATTTACAAATGCTTTCCTCCCCTATGGTCTGTTTTGGGGTTGCACGTTTTTTTACAGTGGCCTTAAGACTTGGAAAGAAGATGCTCATGGTGTAGCTAGCCTGAACTCGTTTAATGCTCTCTGGGAAACATACATGCCTATCTTGTGTATGATATGGCGTGATTATATTGTTTGTTTACTCTGCCAATACTTTGTCACTTTTGCACAATATTTGTTGAAATTTATACTTAGATTTGCATTTTGGATCTGTTTTTAATAATCAGCTTTTATTCTTATTTGTCTGTATGCGGGGCCTTAGGCATATTCATTTGGGCTATTTGGATTCTATATGTATATATGGTAACTTTTCAAAGTTATTGTATTTTTTTGTGTTTTATTGGTGTGCATTTATGACTTTAGGTGGCCGAATAAAGAAACTTTGAATTGAATTGAACCCAGAGTAGATGGTAGTTACCGGAGCAGGTAAATAAGTGAGAAGAGCCTGTGAGGTTTCATCAGAAGCACCGTCGTTCTGAAGTGTGACCCCACAACTCACACTGTAGTGTAAGAATTAACCAGGCCCTGCAAATACCTCATTCCTTTCCCCACATTTGTTGGAGGCCCAAGAGTGACTCGAGTTTCGCAAATGAGGGTAAGAAAGGTCATATATGGGCCTTTTCGCAATTCCTCCTTTCAATAATGGTGGTAATAAAAGGGTAGTGTACACTACTCCTTAATGGTGCACCAAGAGTACAACATCAAGTACTAACAAACATATGTATGTAATTGTTTTTGAATTGCCTAGTCTTTATTTTCTGCTGGTCAACAAAGCATTCTGTGGCTGTCATGAGTGATTTCTATATTATACGGAGAGCTGTCTGCAAGAAGAGGAGGCAATATCTATTTAGCAGTATATTGTAGGGTCGCAGATCGAAATGCCAAGGGCTTTGGTTCAAACTTCATAAACCCTAAGCCTGTTAGGACAAAGAACAGTGGGAGAGTTTTTGCAAATTTATTAAAGTGTACATTGTTAACATTCTGCAAAGTATGAATTTATGCTCGAAGTAACATGGTTACATTTATTTGATGGTATTACCTTTGAAAAGAATTTGCAATAACTTGTTAAAGTGGCTTTTCCCGGCTTATGCTAACTAGGCCTCATCTTATTTCAAAATGGATGGCTCTCCCTGCACATTCACCTCTATTAAGGGAAGTCACATCTGTTTTTTTTCAATTACATTGCTCTTGCAGTACTCAAAGAACTTTCCAACAAGGGCTACGTAATGTCGTGATCACTCAAGGTCCCTTCCGCTAGCTTAGTGTACGTATTCATTTACAAAAGTTCAATATTATTTTGTAGCTAGTCAGTACTGCTCTCTCCATATGTCATTAGCAAAGAGGGGTTAAATCATCATTCGTGTTTGGGATATTGATTAGGTCGTGAGGTAATATGACGTTTATTATAACCTTGCCCAGATTTACTAAAATTATAACTCTTTTGCTCACACCATGATGATTTTGAGGTTTTAGTTATGTTCTATCAGAAGATTTCCTAAATAAACCTTTGATTTTGGGGGTGAGCCAGAACTTTAATGAGGCTTTTCAAATGCTACTAGGGATGTTGTCCGATGTCTTGATGATTTTTCTGGTGATTTGGGACTTAGGATTTTTCTGATATTACTCTCATGCTATATTGCTCTATGTCCAAGAACCTTAATGGCAACTGCTTTCTGCATTCGTGTTTACAATTTCTGTATGACACCTTTTGCATCAGTGTAATAAATAGTTCCACATGTTCTAATTCTGCCCTACAGCTCACTTATTGAATCTGTCTTTAATTAATAGACTGTATTTTTAATATTCCATGTAGTGTCTTATCTCGGTACACATTGCCTCATGATTTGAGGTTTCTAACCCAGACCCAACAACCAGAGGGCTTGATATTGAGTTATCTTTCGAGATATATGGACTGAGGGTTTCCCCGTGCACACGTGCTTTGGTAGCAGAGGATGGTTGCAAATAATAGCACCTCCTATTTGCTTTATGGATTTATTTTTGCCCTCTACTTAGTTTTTGTTGCAGTGGAAAATCACAGCTTCTTACTTTCCATTTACCACTGTGGATTTTCTTAGTGGATTATTTGTTGAACTCCTGAAATGTAGTGCAATTCCTGCGCAAAAAGGATTGTAGATATGAATAGGGTTGAATGATTCTTGAGATCAAGAGGCATCGAGTTATGGATTGTTATCCTCCATGTGAGTGTATTGGTTTTCTAACGTTGATTCTATGTTCAATTGGTGGTTTAGTCTCTGTGGTTTTGATGTATTAGCATTATTTGTGATCTTTGTCAAGGTAATGTTGGTTTATTATTGGTTGATTTGGAAATGTTATTAGTCTAAATCCAGAATCCCGATATATTATTGGTAAACTTGCTTTGCAAAACACTGCATTCATACAGCTGGGGTTTCTATCTAATGAGTTTTCTTTTTCAAGGTTTGCATGTTGAATTTAGGTTAGCGTTAAATTTTTTTGTGCATATACGTAAAGTACACTAGCTAGAAATTGATTGCCACAGGATGGTAGTCTGCTTTAGTGTGGATTGGGTTTGACAAGTACAGCCGATGTACTGCTCCTATTTCTATAGATTGTGAGATTTCTTTTTGATTAAACTGCTGATTTCCTCCTATTTATGTAGAGCAGGCAAGATTTATTTTATTTGTGTGTGTTCAGTGAAGAAAATGTTGTGTATTGTTTTTCCCACGAATGGAAAAAGTCACAGTGCAATTGTCTAACTGACATTAAGGTCACACTGCAATTATTGAAATGTCACCACAGAGTCACACTAGTATTGGTTGGTTTCTGTTGAAGTTGCGCTGTGATTTGTTGATCTTTGGCATAGCTGCACTGGGATTCGTTGTTGTCTGTTTGTTTGTTTATTTTGTGCATTTTTTTGGGATTAATTTGGGTGAGAACAATGGATGCTCTGTTGGAAAAAGCCTAATGCCCATAGCATACCTGCTAATGAGGGACCAAAGATTTCTTCAGTTTTGCCTGTGTATGAAATGTTGGTGAATTTTGGGCTTTATGAGCTTTCCTGGATTCCCGATTAGCATTAATGCACTTTTGGTGACAATAATTTGCACATTCCTTTAGAACAGAGGTCTTCAAACTGTGGGGCATTTTCCCTGTGGGGTGGGAGGAGTGCAGCTTGATCTGCAGAGGGGAACGCTCCCACATCAAAGAAAGAAAAATTAAGTTATAACTCTCCTAGTTACAAAACAAGCATGGCCTGGAAACCAGCACAACTGTCCGTAGAATGAAGACTAATCGAAGCTTAACCGATGCAATCATGTTGATACGTATGTAAGTGTCATTATGTTGTTATTGTTTTGGGCTTCTTTTGTTGTAGCTTTGTGGTTGTTGTGGGGAAAACCTCCATAACATTATGATTTGAACAGTGCTTTAGAGAAGCGTTTTTTAAGCTTTTGATCTCTGTGGCCATCCACTGAATCACTACTGAAAGCCAGTGGCCAGCCTAAACACTTTCTTGGATATGAGCCTTAAAGCAAATTACATAAAACTACAGAAACAAGTATACGTCAAACAAATACACAATTATTTAAAAAAAAGTTTTTTATTTAACATAGCTCATAGTACCATAACATATTAGTCAGTATTCGAGAAGCAGATTAGAAAATAGCATTGTGGTGAAAAAAAGAATTAGCACATCAGTACACAAGAGGGATATACAATTACATAATTTCTCTCCGGACTCCCTCTCCGATCCCCTGTATTTCCGCCATGGCCTCCAAATCTTTTTCCATTTCTTTATGCAGCCCCGGCTCTTATATAGGGTTTCCTCAGCGCTTTGGCACCAATCTAGGTCCCTCCTCCACTGTACCCATTGGGGTGGGTCTGAGAGCACCATCCCGTGGTGATGTTTCTTTTTGCTACACCTGCAGCTAATGCTAGCCAAGTTTCAACATGCCTTGTCCAATCTGTGTCTCCCTTAATCATCAACAACAGCCATTTTGGCTCTATCGGAACCGTGTCGCCCAACACCGCGGACATCGTATCCATAACCTTGGTCCAGAAAGGGACTATTTTTGGGCACTCCCATAGTATGTGGTAAATTGTGCCTTCCCCCTGGCAACCTCTCACGCAAAGGGGCGATGGACTCCTGCACCACTTGTATAGATGTGTGCAAGGGTAATATATACGGTGTAGGATTTTCATTTGGACCAACCTCAACCTAGGACGGATTGTTATTTCACGCGGGCTCTGTATGGCATCTTGCCCATTATCCTAGTCAAGGGTACCAATGTCACGGGCCAATGCCGCCCGAAGCTTCACCAAGGGCTCTGGCACATTGTTTATGAGCTTTCGGTAAATGGTGGATGTGGGCTTCTCCAATATGGGGTCTAGTAGTAACCTATCTTCCAGAGGGGAATATTCCAGGATAGAGGAATCTCTACTAATGTGCGACCGAATGACGTGTGTGAGGCGTGTGTAGTGGTATTGTTGCGAGTCATGGAGGTCATACTCCTTCTTATGGTAGGCAAAAGAGCAGGGGGTCAGATCCCTTCCAAACGTCACCCAAGTAGTCTATGCCAATCAGCCTCCATCCCCTAAAGCCGGTCAATCGCGACACCTCTCTCAGCTGATCACCAATCCAGAGGGGGGTTCTACGGGTCAGTTTGTCCGTCCACCCCAGGAACTTGTTTGTCTCCCTCCAACACTGGACCACCACTCTAGTTTATACAGTCCACTCTCTTTGCAGCCTCCGAGCATAAAGCAGATGTTTGCTGTTTCCCACTGGTATGACTAGTCTGTCTGCTCTGTATGCTGATTCAGAGCTATCTGTGTATGCCCAGTCATTGACTACCTGGAGCTGTGAGGCCCATTAATATAAACTAACATTAGGGAGCGGCCGGCCCCCGGCATATAACCCTCTAGTGAGATTGTGGAGTGCTATTCTAGGAGTCCCACTATTCTAAAGCAGCGTCTGCACTGCCTGTGAGATGTGCGCAAATACCACCTTGGGGACAGGATGTGGTGTATTTTGTAGAATATATAGGAGCCTCGGCAGGGCGAGCATCTTAAATAATGCCGTGTGGCCCATGCAGGAAAGCAGAAGTGATCGTCGGTGACTCACGTCTGCCCTGAGGCAAGCCAACTGAGGTTCAAGGTTCCTGGTGAAAAACTCCTCAACATCCCGTGTGATGTTGACCCCCAAGTACTTGAATCCATCCTTGGCTACGGTGGCTGGCCATCTAGTGGGAACCCCGTGGGGGGGCGACAAAGGAAACTTCACTTACTTCCCCCATATACAGCACAATATCGTCGGCATATAGGGAAATACACTCCTCCCAGTCGTCCGTCAGTGCCTGACCCCAATGAGCCAGTGGCTCCAGGGCCAGGGCAAAAAGGAGGGGAGACAGAGGGCAGCCCTGCCTGCTACCCCTCCTAAGGGGAAATACCCTGGACATAGGACCGCTCACCCTAACCCACCTCACTGGTTGTTTGTAGAGGAGACGCACCCTGCCGCAGAAAGTCAGACCAAAATCAAGTTTCTGGAGCACCATAAATAAATAGGGCCATTCGTTGCTATTGAATGCCATTGATGCGTCTAACGACAACGGCGTCTGTGCGCCATCGACATCCTCTGTTATGTATAGTACTCCATAGAGGTGACGGAAGTTGTGGCGGGTGATCCTTCGGGGCATGATCCAGACTGGTCGACATGCACCAGATCCGGAAGAACAGATACCAGCCTATCCACCAAGGCCTTGGCCAGGACCTTGGCCTCTACATTGATAAGTGAAATGGGGTGGTATAAGAAACATTGATCCTCCGGCTTCCCCGGCTTTATGAATGACCACAATCATTGCTTCACGCTGATTGGGGGGGAGCCTACCCACCTTTCGTGCCTCCGAATACATATGGAGAAGGGGGTTGATAATGACGTTCAGCTGCCTCTTGTAAATATCTACCGGAGCTCATTGGGTCCAGGCGCTTTCCCGGACTGGAGCGAGTTAAGGGCCTTCTCAATTATTTCCCCCTTGAGGTCCACGTCCACGTGGTCGCTCTGTTCCAGGGACAATTTGGGCAGTGCAAAATCCTGCAGAAATTCAGTGCAGTCGCCTTCAGTCCTGGTGCACACCGGGGAATATACCCTTTCGAAATGGGATGCAAATGCCTGTGCTATTTCCATTCTGTTGGATACTGGAGACCCCGACACGTCTATCACCTTAGCCACCCATGAGCGCTCCCTGTTGCGCCACTCGAGCCAAGCAAGCAACTTAAGGGATTTATCCCCCCATCATACAGTCGGCTTTGTGTGGCCAGCGTGTATGCCCGTGCCTCCTCTTCAGCTACTGTATGAAGTTCCCTCTGTTTGGATGTCAGTCTGTGAGGTAGATCAATTAAAGAGGCTATACTGGCATCCTGTTCCATTTGTTCTATTTCCTTTTCAATGTGACTGATCTGTAGGGACTCCTCTGTCTTCTGGGCCCCAATCAGTGCCTGGGCCTGCCCTCTCAGCACCATTTTATATGCTTCCCACATTGTTATATGAGAGGCTACAGAATCCCGGTTTTCCTTAAAGTAGAGCCGAGAACCTCTTCTGGAGTTTGTCCCCAATAGTCTGATCCCTGAGGCTCCACAAATATATCCTCGGAAAGGAGGCTTTATTCATCACAGGGCCCAGAAGTGTGATGCCAACCGCTGCCTGGTCAGAGATCCCACGGGCCGAAATGTGGGGGTCAGCAAAGAAGCCCATCTGGTCGGTGCTGGTAAAAAAAATAGTCAAGTCTTGAAGCTGAGTAGAACGTGTATTGTCTATGTGAAGGGTGATATGTGTGCCAGAGGTCACTAAGGCCCAATACCGTGACAAAGCCCCCCAGGCCCGTTCCCCCCCTGCAGCTAAGCCCATCCCCGATCAGTCTATGTCAACATTCATAACCGCATTAGTGACATCTCCTAACAGGAGGAACCCCTGAGGATGATCTGTCAGAAAAGAGCCCAGTCATGGAAAAACTGATGAGTGGAGGCCTGGTGGGACATAGCAGGAGCAGAAGACTACTGTGTGGCCCTCCCATTTCACCGCTGCGGGGGCAAGGTCGCCCGCATTGTCGAACCATGTGCTCAGCAGAACTGCAGGCAGGACGTTGCGGATCAGAATGCCCACCCCCCATGATCCTGACATGAACCTCGAGTGGGCAACCATTTTATAGCCAAAACGATCTAGGGCCTTGCACCTATTCCCACGCAGGAGTGTCTCCTGAATGAAAGCTACATCAGGGGCGTGTCGTTTGAGGTGCTGTAATACTAGGGTTCTCTTGATCTTGTTACCCAGCCCATTCATGTTCCACGTTCATATTGTAAACTTAGTTTGAGCACCCATTGCAGTCAGAGAGGCTAGTCAATATCGGATGGGCGCTTGGACCCTCTCTGTCATCAGGCAAGATACCACACGCTATAGGACTATATTGGTCTAGAGGAAAACTTACTAACCCCTGAAAAAAACCCTCCCGCTACTAACACGCCCAACCCTGTCTCCCTGCTCGATGGGTACCCAACCTCCCACCGTGTAAACCTGCAGAGTGCCTGTCGCCCCGTTATATCCCACACAACATATAAGCGGAAACATGAACTTGCAGTCAGCTACAAAGAATTATACAGAACTAGCGAATGTCCCTCCCACATTGAAGCTATGTTAGGGTAATTCAATGCACTGGCCCTTGGTCTCGCCCCCACCCAAGTCCGCCCGGTTAATGTAGTACACCCCTACTGGCCCATAACATCCCAGAGCATTTACAAGGAAGTTTAAAGTCCATGCTGTGTGATGCTTCACATATCAAAACATCCCCCTCCCCATAGCTAAACTCCAGTGATCTCCGAGGTACCAAGAAAGGAAAAAAAAGGGAAGAAAAAAAGAATACCATTCAGGTCTATCGGCCCCACTTCGACAGGTCACTTTATTACTCTCTTTTCATGGCCCTGACTGCCAGATAAGGGTCTCTCGGACCTTCCAGTGTCCTGCCCTTTAGGTCGCTGGTCCGGTCTGTGATGTCCTCCCTTCCTGCCCACTGTCCCCAAACCCTCCAAACAGTCGATGGCCTCCTCGGGTGATTCAAAGAAATAGGCCTTGCCACCATACAGGATCCTAAGGCAAGCGGGGAAGAGCATCATGTACCTCACCCCTTGTTCCCTGAGGGCTCTCTTCACCCCCTCATAGGACCAACGTTAGTGCTGGACGTGAAGGGAGGAGTCCGGAAAGAACCAGATCGTGGTGTTTTCAAGATGGAGGACTCCTGCTGTCCGCACCGCCTGCAGGATGGCATCCCGATCACGAAAGTTTAGAATGAGGGCAATGATGGTGCGTGGGGGGCCTTGGGCTTAGGCTTACCCCCAAGTGCACAGTGGGCGCACTCAACAGAAAAGAAGTTGTACAGGCGTTTGGATTTCAGGTGGTTCATTATCAGGTCTTCTATGAACCAGTCTGCGGCGGGCCCTTCCATACCTTCCGGAACCCCCACCACGCGGATGTTGTTTCTCCTGGCCCGCCCCTCCTGGTCCTCGAGTCTGCTGTAGATATCGGTTAGAATTTTGGTGAGGGCAGCAACCTGTTCCTCGAGTTTTTTTGTTTTTGATTGTAGGCTCCCAATGCCCGATTCCACCACTGCTACATTATCTGACATCTTCCTGAAGTCTGCACTTCGGAGGTTGACCTCCTCTGTCACTGAGTCTAGTTTGGGCTCCAGGATTCCACGGAGTTCCTGAATCGCTGCCATTATGTTCCTCAAGGATGGGTCAGGGCCAGTGGCTTTGGGATCTTCCTGTTGGCACTCACCTGGAGCCCCATCTTCTTTCCCCATTGCCACCTTGTACCTTTCAATCTGGTTTGACTGGCCCTGGCCTTGAGGTCTATTGCAGCCCATGTCCCAGGGTGACCACCC
This sequence comes from Lissotriton helveticus, assembly GCF_964261635.1. Taxonomy (NCBI): domain Eukaryota; kingdom Metazoa; phylum Chordata; class Amphibia; order Caudata; family Salamandridae; genus Lissotriton; species Lissotriton helveticus. The sequence goes on from NC_136061.1 coordinate 1,791,188,233, forward strand.
CCTGTCGAGATCCAGGCAAGATGTGTTGGGGGAAATGCCGCCCTTGACGAGCACGTTGCACTCAGGGGAGGGGGGAAGCCGGGCACACCACAACTACCTCTGGCCCAATAAAAGTGCAAAAGGCAGTGTGCACAGGGCACCCAGGCAAGGAAAGTCCCCCCAGGGCCTGGCCTCGCACCACTACAGGCCGCCTCCAGCAGCGTTCAGTGCGGCAGGCTGCTCCGATACAAGGGCCCCGTGCCACCGCTCCTCCGCCCACAACTCGCTCACTTGTTCAATTCCGGGCTTCCTCAATTCTCTAGCCCAACGCTTATCTCCACTCCGAGGGGGAGGCGCACGCTCCGATTTCCTGGGTCGCACAGTGATCACACGTGGTAGGCCCTAAGCCCCGCTACTGGTCTGGATGTTCCACCCTGTGGGCGATTATTCCATGGCAGGCCTCGAAGCCCCCACCGCTCCCAACACATTGAGTCCGGCCTGCGGTCTCACCGCATCTGGCCCCCACTCACCGGCTGCAGGATGGAGGGCGCCTCTCCAAGTCCACGGCTCAGCCCCGCTGCCTCAGCTTGTGGATCCAACTGCGCCGGCCCCCACTGGGGACACGCCGCCTATGTTTTCTCTGCGATTTGATTTCTGAGGCTCTGTATGCAGCGGTTGACCCCAGGCTGTAGTCACCGCAGTGTCAGGACGCAATTTTGGCAGTCCCAGGGGGAGTTGCGCCGATCGTAGTACGGGCAAAATTGCTTAATGGCGGCCGCCATAATTTCGCTCAGCCTGCCACTGTGCTCGAGCATGGCAGAGCCTCGTAGATCACCACAGATTGCCCTCAGATGGTGTCGGATAGTGGCTTTAGATGCTGGCCACTAGCGGAGCTCTAGCAGTGCGTGGCCATCTTCCGCGGCTGGAAGCCACGCCCCCACTACACAAATACGGTACAAAAGGGGGTGGTGATGGAGGGAGCATCTGAACCAATCAAACACTCACACCCAGTCAACCGATCTGGGTTTAATCCATCACCGTTCTTTAGCCCACTCTGCCACCGCAGTTCAGACATGGCCATATGCAAATCAGTCTGACCCTGTGCCTCATGGGAAAAGTCCAGCCCGAACTGCCAAGCCATGCCTTCCCTGGACCGGAAGCAAGCTTCCTAGGACCGGTTTCTGGCATTATAGCCGTCTTCAACCAGACTTGCTTGAAACCAGTGGCAAAGTGAGCAAGGGGCTCACGTCTGAACATACCCTGCCAACTTATGGCGAACAAAGCGGTTCAAAAGGGGGTGGTGATGGAGGGAGCATCTGAGACAATCAAACACTCACACCCAGTCAACAGATCTAGGTTTAATCCATCACCGTTCATTAGCCCACTCTGCCACCCCAGTTCAGACATGGCCATATGCAAATCAGTCTGACCCTGTGCCTCATGGGAACAGTCTAGCCCGAACTGCCAAGCCATGCCTTCCCTGGACTGGAAAAAGGCTTCCTAGGACCGGTTTCTGGCATTACAGCCGTCTTCAGCCAGGCTTGCTTGAATCCAATGGCAAAGTGAGCAAGAGACTCACGTCTGAGCATACCCTGCCATCCTATGGCGAACAAAGCGGTACAAAAGGGGGTGGTGATGGACGAAGCTTCTGAACCAATCAAACACTCACACCCAGTCAACAGATCTGGGTTTAATCCATCACCGTTCTTAAGCCCACTCTTCCACCCCAGTTCAGACATGGCCATATGCAAATCAGTCTGACCCTGTGCCTCATGGGAACAGTCCAGCCCGAACTGCCAAGCCATGCCTTCCCTGGACCGGAAACAAGCTTCCTAGGACCGGTTTCTTGCATTACAGCCGTCTTCAGCCAGGCTTGCTTGAATCCAGTGGCAAAGTGAGCAAGGGACTCACGTCTGGGCATACCCTGCCAATTTATGGCGAACAAAGTGGTACAAAAGGGGGTGGTGAAGAACAGAGCATCTGAATCAATCAAACACTCACACCCAGTCAACAGATCTGGGTTTAATCCATCACCGTCAGACTGATTTGCATATGGCCATGTCTGAACTGGGGTGGAAGAGTGGGCTTAACAACAGTGATGGATTAAACCCAGATCTGTTGACTGGGTGTGAGTGTTTGATTGGTTCAGACGCTCTGTCCATCATCACCCCCTTTTGTCCCACTAAACAAATACACAATTGTCAAATTTTTTCTTGAATTCACAAACAAAATTCAAAATTATAATTTTATTTGGAATGTTGGAGCATTTTAGAATTTAGGTTTTTTTTTATTTTTTTATTTTTTTTATTTTTTTTAAGTTTGAAAGCTTTATTAGAGTAAAATCAGATATTACAATAAGGTGACATCAGTAAAATATAAGAAAAAGTTAAAGATTGGAATAAAGTAAACATAGGTAACCAATATCACAGTGAAAAAAACAAGCATTAGAATTTAGGTTTATTTTTAAAAGACAAAGCTAAATGCTATGCTCCACCATATCACTTTGTTGGTTTTTCCTTCAACTTAATCTCCTCATTGCACCTCCTCACGCCTCACCTGCAGAGGCGTAGGATTCTGGTGAATTCCCAGGTTTACAAAAGTTTGTAAATCTGGGAATGCGTAAGAATCCATGGGTGTTGCATAGGAACACCCACAGCAATACCCATGGCACAACCCTTTCCCACAAAGTTATGCATGAAAAGGGGCCCCATTTACATGGTCACGAAAAGCCATGCAGGGTGGCTTTACGTGGTCTTGTAATTATGGAACACCACACTGCGCTGCTGGTACATCAAAAAAAGTGACATACCAGTGGTGCAAGGGGCTTGAGTTGCCTCCATTTACAACAGAAAAGGACGTACCTCAGGCATTAAGACATACTGTCAAAGAAGAGGTATGAGATGTTCCTGGTAAAGAGATAGAGTTAAAAAAAAAGTGCTAAACCAGTCAGAATTCAGATCATACGCAATACAGTTCTCACTAGGATTAAGCAATAGAGTCTTTCAAAAGAAGTAGCAGAAGGATGAAGCCCATCATAAAAAAAATAGAAGAAGGCACTCTAAGAGAGGTGCTTGGTAGTCCTGGCATCTCTCCATGGATGGGCATTAAAAACTGAGTGGTAAATAGAGAATAGTGCATGAACTTAGGAAAGTTAACTAAATCTGTGATAACAAATCCTGTTGTAGTATTAGTCAAGATCCGTGCAGATGCAGAATGGTATAGAGCCATTGACTCATTCCATGCATTCTTCTCCATTACTCTGCATGAAGATAGCCCATATCTTTTCACATTTCAGTTCCAAAATAAAGTTGCCATTTGGTATTGAATGCCACAGGAGTATACTGAATGTCTCTTGATTTGTAATCAGATCCTAAATAAAGATTTGGAGAATTTACAGCTGCCCTGTAACTCAGTTCTCGTCCAGAACATTGATGACCAGTCTATGGAATAAAAGACAAGGAAGACTGTAAGCTAGAAACAATTGTACTTTTGAATCATCTTGCTGACAAGTGTCACAAGGTTTCACTTACAAAGATGTAGTATTGTAAAAATTACATGATTTATCTTGGTCCTCATATTGAAAAAGGAGCAAGGGAAGTTCCGAAAGAACACATTTCCGCAATCCTGAAGATGAATACTCCGAAGGGAGGTAAGAATGTTCCTGCGAATAGTTGGCTATTGTTGCCAGTGGATTACAAAATGTTCCCTTTCTAGAAAGTCTTTAATAAGGCTAATTCAGTGATATCAAGAATCCGGTACCATTTGATGCGGAATTGATGAAGGCCATCCCGGTATTAAGACAAAATGTGTGTAGTTCACCGGCCCTGAAAATATCTGATTAAGTAAAGGTATCCTTCCTTTATTATTGTGAGAAGAGTGGGTGAGAAGAGTGGGTGCTCATTATCTGTTCTTTCATAAAAACATGTAGTGGTCATGAGGCATGTATGGAGATGAACTGCAAGGTGGAATGTTGCAATGGCATTAATAATGAAGGTAGAATGGGTGTTTACGAGTGTTTTAGGTAAAGCTGTTTCTTTATCATTATAGGTGGAGGTTACCATTGCGGTGAGATGTTCATGTAATTAAAGATGGTGATAAAGTAATTCTGGGGTGAGCATGGTTACTACACAGTTTGGCAATGAGTTGCTCTGTGCAGGGGGACAGAGATTATTGAGGTACACTCCACCCTTGGAAATGCACTGTTTACCTGGAGTTGAATGAGTGCTGAAGAAAAACTGCACTTCGTGCTTGAAAAACTGTGAGTTACTTTTCCTAATTTGAAAGACTGTATACCTGTTGGCTTACTGGAGATTATTTCCGTTCATCCCCACGGACCAAGTGTGAGAGTGGCACCAAGCTATGAATACATACTAAATACGACAAGAATTACAATTTGTTTGGTTGCAGTTTCCCCAGTGCAGTGAAAATGACTTGTTAAACATACATGAGGGAAGTGCAGTGAAGATTGCAGTAAAAAGGGAAGCTCTATGAAGAATGCAGTAGATGTTTGCCTAAAAGAGAGTGCACAACCTGAATAATGTACTTGTTGGCAGTTGCTAACATGTTTTAAAGCTACAGCTGTCTTTGCCTCGTGCGTGAGTCTCTCTCTCTCTGCTCGGGGCAGCTTGAGCTCTTCAGCCAGCAGAAGGATCTTCTGCTAACAGCAGCTCAAGCGCTTTACCTGGCTTGGGGGTCTTTTGTTCGTGGCAGTTTGGGCACTACCTCCGAGGCTGAATTTGCAATGCTGAGTCTCTTGATGCAGCTCGGGTGCTTCAACATGCTCTGTGTTCGCCGTGAGTGAAGCTTGGTGGCTTGAGCTAACCTCATGTGCCTGAGATCTTGTCATTGTGCGTACCGCTGTACCAACATTAGAAGTAAAGTAAGGTGCCAGCATTCTTAACAAAATTAATAAATAAATATATAGACCGCATTTCCGCATGACACACTTCCTTTGTATTAAGTCAGCACTTCTTTATAGAACAATATTTACATGGATGGAGGAAGAACAAATACTAAGTCTCTACCAGGCCGGCTTCAGATCAAATATGTCAACCGTAGACCAGATATTCAGATTACAACTACTCTTCTGGAAATGGTGACTATAGAGGGTGGCAGCCTCTACCTTATATTTGTTGATCTGAAGTCGGCCTTCGATCTGGTCCCTCGGGAGAAGCTCGGGAAGGTGCTGAGCGGTCTTGGGATTCCACCCTATCTACTCAAGGTCATAGAGAGGCTCCACCTGGAGTACTTTGCCCAAGTACGCTGTGGAAAATATGGGTAACTTACGTCTCGCTTCCCAGTCCAAAAGAGGGTTCGACAGCGATGCTTTGTAGCCCCTATTTTATTTTGTCTTTTCATTAACGGTCTGGTCGATTATCTCATAAACATCAAGGACAACAACGCTCCCAAGCTAGAATCAGGGAGGGTGCCTGTGCTGATGTTTGCCGAGGATACCATGTTACCCTCAAAAACATCAATGGGCATCCAGCGCACGCTCGATGGCTTTGCTAATTGTTGTAAGCTGCGAGGGCTGGAGATCAATTTAATTAAAACTAAATACATGGTCTTCAACCCTAGCATTAGTAGAGCAAACCCCTATCAAAATGGTACTCCTCTAGAAAGAGTAAAGATATTTAATTATTTGGGAGTTACCTTGTCAGAGTATTTTCAAAGGGGGCCCAGCTGGCCAAAGCAAGACTCCGGCTAAGCCAGACCGTGGGTGGTATAATGAAGATGTACAGAAGTTCAGTTTTTAAACCAGTAGCCCCTGTGTTGGAAATGTATAAAGCTCAAGCAAGGGGCGCCACGTTATACGGGGTGGAGCTGTGGGGGCTCAGCTCCACCTCTAATTTAATGAAGGTTGAGAACAGCTTTATGAGGCAGCTCGTAGGCCTACCACGTAGTACTCCTCTCCTTCCCCTCCGCATGGACATGGGCATCAGGCCCCTTGACCAAGAGATTGCCCTGAGACCACTAACATTTTGGAGGAGGCTATGGGTGACCCCAGAGTTGTCCGTTTACAGGGGTGAGCTAAAGGAGCTCCTGACCTCATGTACTAACAAAAAATCCAGTGGCTCCGCCACGTAAGGGACCTAGCCACTAAGCTAGGAAAACCGGGCCTCTGGAGAACTCCCAAAGCATCATGTGCCATGATATCTAGGCCAGAACTAGTCAAATCTTTTACACAAATGAATTTAATGTCCCTAGAAGAAAGTACCTCATGTGGTCGCTTAACAGTGGAATTTCTGTTAGTTAAAAATACATACAACAAGGAACAGTTTCTGGATTTTATTCAACCCCCACTGGCCAGGAAACTTAACATGCAATTTAGACTAGGGACCCCCCCCCCGTTACTAGCAATTACCAGCAAGTGGGGCAAAGACCAAAAGGGAGATTGCCCTGCATGTAACTATAAGGTGGAGTCTGAAATACATGTCCTGTTCCTCTGTCCAGCCTATCGGTTGCCGCACAAGCGTTGGTTAATACAACTTTGTAAAAACCTGGGCTTTGTGCGCTGCACAGAGGCCTATAGAGTTTTAAAGTATGACACCCATCCAGAGGGGGCGCACGGCGGAATGGCTGGCTAGCATCACAGCTCCGCCGGACGGCCACGAACAAACCGGTATATCCCTACCTAGATAGCCACAAAATGAGCATTGCCGCATAGCACCGGGCATGGGAAGATATCAGGAGCCCCGCACGACGTTCATACCGTGACAGGAGGATCGGAGTCCAGTGTTTGCAGCGTCTAATGACTGGAGGTAACGGCGGGCATCCAAGATGGCGGCTGACTAACGCGACCAAACTGATCTGCCGGGGGCCGCGAGGCTGGTGCACTGGTGCACACAAACTGTAAAACCCTAATAGCCCGCGCCCCTTGCGATGGCCCCGGCAGTGTGGCGGCTACCGATGTGGCGCTCCCGTACTCGCCGATGATGGATAAGGCTCCCAGGTCCTCTCCGCAAATCCCTGACAAAATGGCGGCACCCACGGCACCGGTGCTGTCGGGGGAAAATAGCGTATCAACACCAACGCCAAAACCGTGGACCCCTGTATTGCAAACCATGCCCTGACGGCCCCTGCCTGCAGCCTAATGCTGAGACTTTTGGTTTTTTGAAATCTGCTGACACGCGACTGCGGAGCCCCGGGGCACCACTAACACGATAGACTGTGCATGGTCGAACCGACCGAAATGGGGATGTGGCGCTGACCTGCCGACTCTCCCCGCGGCACGGCGCTGCACATTGCTAGGCTCCAGTGGTCCCACGGATCAACGTCCTAGGGGGAGTGACCTGGGGGTGCATGGGGCAGAGACTCGCCCCCCGCCGGCGAAGAGGATCAGCGGCATTAGCGGCGTCACTGCGGGGGAGCCATTGTTTGGACATAATAACCGGTGAGCGGTACGTCAATTGGCAAGCGCCGCGTCCACGCCAGACCGCACTGCTGTGACGGTGGGAAAACACAGCCTGCTGAACCCACACCTGGCACAGTACTTCTTCATCATGTATCGGATCACCAGGGTATGTTCTATTAGTGCAAAACTGATGCCTGGACAACGGCAAGCACTTAACCGACCAGGGTCACAACTCGGGAAACTGTTCTGGTGTATAACCTGTCAGTAGCAATGGTCCGCCCAGACAGGCAGCAACCGAAAATAACATTCGAAAACAAAAAGGCGCCAAAAAACACAGAAGACATGGCGGGAGATGCCACCCCTACAGAACAACCAACAAGCAGTAACATGGAGAAGATACTGCTGGCCATTCAATCGAATTTACAAGACATTAATGGAAAGCTGGACCACCTGACGTGCCGCGTGGATAGCATGGCAGACAAGCTAGAAAAACATGGTGAAAGATTGGAAACGGCCGAAACACACGCAACTCCGCAGTCGAGGACGAGTCCCACACCACTACGACCAAATGCACTGGCATGGAGCGTGTACTGGACGTAACCAAGGCAAAGTCTGAGGAATTGGAAGCGCGCTCAAGGCGCAACAACGTCCGCATTGCTGGTCTGCCAGAAACAACAAACACTGGTCGAATGGAATTATATGTGGAACAACTGTGTAAAGAAATCTTTGGAGCAGAAGCCTTATCACCTATATTCATTGTGGAGAGAGCGCATCGCTCACTCGCGCCCAAGCCACCAATAGGAGCCACGCCACACCCTATAGTGGCGAGAATACTGAACTACCGCAACCGGGATACTTTACTGCGACTAGCACGAGAAAAAGGTACGATCACATATCAGGGTAACAACCTGGAGTTCTACCCGGATCACACCGTGGCTGTTCAGCAAGCACGGAAGGAATTCTCATCAGTGAAGGCGAAACTACGTGATCTCCACATAAATTCTTCCATGTTGTACCCGGCCAGGCTGCGGGTAATGTGGGATGGCAAGGCTGTTCTCCTGACGAATCCGAAAGCTGCACAGGAGTTTGTTAAAAAAAGTGTCAAAGCAGAATAAAGAAGCTGCACGTAGGGAACAACATCAAGACTCGGATTGAGCAGGTGGCATCGCTTTGTCAATGTCATTGTTCGTACAGCGGTAAGGTTTTCTTCTTTTGAAGGGGTGGCGCAATGAGCGTTGGTACCTTTTTGGTTCAGAGAACTGCTGTTTACAATCACCTTGTTCTACTGGCAGAAAGACAGTTTTGGTTGGCCTTAGCGCATCCAACTAAACCATGTGATGGCGAGCCAGTTATGGTCTGGAGCATGGTGTGGCACGGCCTCGTTGGCATCATGAACTCTGAGTGTGGTTCTGACACACCCGTAATCTCAGGCAACAGACTAAGTATTGGAAACCGGTGTTTGCTAATAGCCTCCATCATGTACTGTACAGTTGCATTCGTTCTTATATTTGATATCATAGCCCCTAGATGGTATGTATCTAGACACGGCACATAGCAGCACTGCTAATTGTGCTGCATAAGTATTCGGTGTAAAGCTTCTGTTCGCGCCCCTATCATGGTTACCTATCTATCTTAAGTTGATTATACTGTTCTCAGCTTCTGGTAATGCTACACACTGATGCAAAACAAGTTTCATAGACTGTTAAACTCGAGTATTAGGCTTTTAGGTGGCACTTTGGTAATCCCTACACTACACGACAATAGATGCTGCCACATAGAGCTGTCCACATCCATTAAGTTGGGTGGCGAGATGTGCCCCGAGCGGTCCTCAACAAGGGTGATCCCCAACCCAGTTCTGTTATTGGGAGTTGTTAAGAAGGGCAAGCGGCTTCGGCGAGATTGGGTTGCTGAAGTGGGTGGGAGTGGGAGGGGGCAGGGAAATGTTAAAGTTAAGAGACCAAGTTAACTGAAATGTATTACCTTACCTCATGTTACACAGCTGAAAGTAATTTTGACACATATGTACACATACATTACTGGACCTTGTGAGTCTATTTTTGCCTACACTACGCTGAATATTTATAACTACATCCTCTTCGGATGACACGATTAGCACGTGGCGCCAGTAAAACTCACATGAACTTCCTCACTTGGAACGTTAGAGGTTTCACACAGCTCAAGAAAATCAGACAAGTGTTTGCCTACTTGAACAGGTGGGATATAGACATAGCGTTTTTGTAGGAGACACACATAGCACCTGCCACACATCAGTCTATGGGCAAACGTTAGGCGGAATCGACCTATGCAGCCAATTACTCATCATACTCGCGAGGGGTCCCTGGCCTCGCTGGGGCCCGCGCCTTATGGGTGCCTTGAGGAGCGGCTGCGCATAACCATCGGAGGACCTGGGGACCGGTGCTGGGCCCTGCACCCTCGGCCTTCCTAAAGGGAGTACTATCCACGGGGCGGTCGGCCCACGCGGGCCCCCGACTTGGTGGGATGCTCGCGGGGACCAGCCGCCCCGGCGAGGGGGCCCCCCGACCGGGCCGGGGGTGCCCCGACAGGGCTGAAGATCACGATACCCCTGAGACCACACAAACGGACTGGGGGGCGCCACCGTTTGGCGCCGGGGGCGACCGCGAGCGCCAGACATCTAACAGCGCGGCGGAGGGGAGACCCTACAGAGCACAGTGGGTGGCCCTGCCCGGCGCACAGCAGCGCGGCCGTGAGGCAGACCGGAGCAGGCCCAGCTACCGCAACAAAAACTGCACACCAGCTGACCCTGAGGTGGCGGAGGGCACGATCCGATCCTCCGGGTGATCTCGCAGGGGACCCCCACTGACGCACCACAAAAAGGCCGCCGGGCTCCCCTTTCTCTCACCGCTACCCTGCTCCCCCGCTGTCATGCCGCAATGGGGAAACCGAAAGGAGCGAGAGGAGATGCCAGCCCCACTACGGACCCTCCGGAAGAAGCTCTCCCACCAACTACAGACCTGCAGCAAATGCAGGATAAAATTCTTCAGGCGATTGCAGCCATGAAGGATGCCCTGCACCACGATATTGCACAAGTTTCAACGGGTCTTGGACTCCTTCGTGCAGACCATGCAAAACTAGCGGATAGGGTCAAGGAGACAGAGGACGCCATAACGGTCTTTGCACCGGCACAGAAATCAATGTAGGGGCGACTCACCGAGGCGCTGGACCGCATTCAGGCTCTAGAGAGGCGGGCAGAGGACGCTGAAAACCGCAGCCGCAGAAACAACGTGCGCCTAGTGGGCCTTCCGGAGAAAAAAGAGGGTACGGACATGGTGGGCTACCTAGATGACTGGCTAAGAACTGTGGTGGCCCCCGAGGGCCTCTCCCCCTTCTTCACTCTGGAAAGAGCGCACCGTGTCCCATCCAGACCCCCGAAACCGGGCCTGCCTCCTCGCCCAGTGGTCATCAAGCTGTTGCACTACAAAGACAGAGACTGGCTATTGCAACGGGCCAGGGAAGCAGGACCCTTCCAAGTAGACAACAGCAAAGTAACCTTATTTCCGGACTATACATATGAAACGCACAAAATGCGCGCCTCTTTCCTCTCCATCAAAAAGGAACTACGCACGGAAGGCATCCAATACTCTCTGCTGTTCCCAGCCAGGCTCAGAATAGTTGTGGATGGAAAAGCTCAGTTCTTTGCAACAGCGGAGGAGGCTTGGACCTGGTGGGACACCTACAAGGCAGGCACGGATGGAGCACGATTTAGGGCTGAGGAGGAGCGCCGAAATCAACCGGTGAGGAAATCGAGGAGACTCCGGAGGCTGAGACAGCGCACCAGGAAACCAACGCAATCTCAAACGGAAGACGAACGGAAGGCGGCACTCCAAGCGGTGAAAGAAGTTTTGGGATCAACTCTGCCCCGGTCGGAGAAAGAATCGGGCTCGGAAGAACGGGGTTCGGGCTCGGAGACTGAATTATCGGAAATGGGCAAAACTGTAGGTCCGAGAATCACGCCACAGACATCGGAAGTGATAATTGGCAGCTGACCTTTCGGACAGGGCTACTGGTCACCTGGCGATGGCATGCCGAATGGCCTCTATGCACACCTGAGCAGGACGCTGTTAGACTGAAGTATCGTAAGTTGCGCTGTATATGGCGGAAGGGGTCTGTGGAGATGGCATTGGAAACTACCAGTAACTAGTTCACGCTCCCCAGAGCCCATAAGGCTTCCGTGATACTAATCACGGGCACGTAGAAGTTCAGAGCACGATTGCTCACCTGTTTGGATGGGAACTACTCTGTTGCAGTTAGGTCCTGTTCTGGGGGGGAGGGAGCCTGGAGTAGTTGGGGGAACTCAGGGCACAGTTCAAGGGGGGGGAATGTGGGGATTGTTGGGGGGATGGAACTGTTGTCGAACCTATTGTCTGGCTGCCAACCAAGCTTGAACTGAATCGTAAGCAATGGGACTATGGCTAATATGGGATAGTTGAAATGTGTGTCCTGGAATGTGCGGGGGTTGAATACGATGACAAGGAGGCACAAAATCCACTCCTATTTAGTTCGCAGGGGAGTGCACATAGCATTCCTGCAAGAAACTCACTTGACACGGAAGGAGGGAGTGGCGCTACAGCGTAGATGGAGGGGCCACCTTTATTACACTACATACTCTGCCTTCGCTAGAGGGGTGTTGATCTGGATAAGAGCGGGCATCCCTTTCCAGGTCACTAGACACACTGTGGACCCAGACGGGAGATATGTAGCGGTTGAGGGCCTGCTTAGAGGCCGACACATAGCACTTACCAGTGTATATGCTCCAAATGTAGATCAAGCGACATACTTTACAAAACTCTCTAGGACACTGGCCAGCTACTTCACTAGTCCATTGCTGATAGGGGGGGACTTCAACTCAATCGCGGACACCTCTCTGGACAGATCACACCCACCACTGCAGGCATCCCCAGTGTATAGACTAGCAAAGCACCGAGCGGACTGGCATGGAAAATGGGATTTATCGTATGCTTGGCGGGTACAGCACCCGGGGGAACGAGACTGCTCATTTTACTCCAGCATTCATGACCTCCATGTCCGCCTCGACGTATTCCTGTGCTCGCAAACAGTGCTCCCGTCGGTGACCCGTACTGAATATCTAGCGCGAACGATCTCCGATCACAACCCCTTACTCCTAACACTAGACTGAATGAACAAACCCACACTTATCCCGACGTGGCGGCTAAGGCCAGACACGCTAGATGACCCACCTTTCCGCGGGGCGTTGGGAGAGAGGATCGCACAGTACTTCGTGGAGAACGAAGACACTGCCTCATCTAGGGCTATAGAATGGGATGCATTTAAGATAGTGGTGAGGGGACACTGTATAGGAAAATTTGCGGGGGCGCGCAGGACGCTGATAGATGATTTGGATAAAGCTGAACAGAAACTGAGAAACGCAGAGCGAGAGCGCCCCAACCACCCAGAACTTCAGAGTACAGTCAGCGATGCGCGGGAGGCGGTGGCGGTAGAAGTGGAGCGCCTCCGCAGCTTTGACTACAAAACGTACTTGACAAGAACCCTCGCGGAGGGGGATAAAACCGGCACGCTCCTGGCCTGGCTAGCGAGCCCCAGCCAAAACAGTCAGCCAAATATGTCCCTCAGGGAGAGTGGGGACGACATGCTCCAAACGCAGCCGGATATACTGGACTGCTTCCGCTCCTATTACGAAAGGCTATATCAGAGCAGGCTGGTGGATCGGGGCGCGGCAACGGACGCCTTCCTGGCCGACCTGCATTTGCCCCAGCTTACTCGGGAAGACGCTGAATCCCTAGGCGGCCCGATAGACTTGACGGAAATAAAGGGAGCGATAAAACATATGGCACATAACAAAACGCCGGGACTGGACGGACTGCCCATTGAATTCTATGCCAAATACCTTGACCAGCTGGCCCCACGCCTTCGAATAATTTATAATGAGGCCAAGGAGACGGGCAGACTTTCTTGCTCAATGCGCAAAGCCATAATGACACCCCTCTTAAAGCCACGGAGAGACAGCACAGACCCGGCGTCCTACCGGCCGCTGTCTATGTTGACGACGGATTATAAAATCCTCAGTACAATATTGGCCACCAGATTGCTGACCCTTATGCAAGGATTGGTCCACAAAGATCAATCAGGATTCATACCCACAAGAAACACGACGCACAACATACGCAGACTACTCAGACTGCTAGATAACCCTCCTTCCGAGGCACGAACCCCCTTGGTGCTCGCGGTCGACATAGAGAAAGCATTCGACAGCCTAGAGTGGGATTACCTCTATAAAGTAATGAGGGTCTTTGGATTAGGAGAAGGATATATAGTGTGGACGAAAGTACTGTACGCGTCGGCAAAAGCCAGAGTGAGGGTCGGAGCCTTGGTGTCAGAAAGATACAATGTGAGCCGAGGAACCAGGCAGGGGTGTGCACTTTCCCCCCTACTATTTGCGCTCGCAGTGGAACCACTGGCGGCGACTGCCAGACGGGGCGACCACTACAGTGGATTGGACTCCGGGGGAACCCGCCATTTTATCTCCTTGTACGCAGACGACCTGCTCCTCTTCTTAGAGGATGCCGAGGAGGCGGTAGAAGGTGCCGAGAGACTGCTAGCATGCTTTGGCGACATCTCTGGTTTACGGGTGAACTGGGCGAAAACCTGTCTCTTCCCCCTGCGGAGGGAGGGGGCGCGTCTCCCCAACCCACTCGATGTTGATATGGGAGTCCGACTGCCTAAGCTATCTGGGGGTGCACATATACCATGACCCTGCGGACCTATTAGACGGCAACATCGGACGCTGCATCAGAGCCTTGCAGAGCAGTATGGCCTTTTGGGCAACCCTGCCCCTGTCCATGACGGGTCGAGTGTCACTGCTGAAAATGATAGCCCTACCAAGGCTGCTATATTTTTTCCGGACCCTCCCAGTATGGATACCCGGAGCAACCTTTAAACGGCTTAAGTCGTTAGTAATATCCTTTTTGTGGGGAGCGGGCAGGCGTAGAATTGCACTGGCGACGCTGACCCGCTCGAAAGACGAGGGTGGCCTGGCGGTCCCGGACTTTGAATTATACTACCTGGCGGCCCAACTACAATACTTTACACAAGAGGTTGCGAGAGCCTATCGAGGTCCGGAACATGATAGGGAAATTGGGATACCCCGCCATGTCCTGGCGTACATTACTCTGCAACAGAAATTAGTGCTTAGGGGACTATCTCTGGAGGAACGAACGCTTCGATTATGCTGGAACAGATCGCAGAAGCGAGCAGGGCCGATGCACCCGTATGCGCCCGAAATCCCACTGGGTATGGTGACGGCGCTACCACATGGGGGGACTGGTCGGGACTGCAGGACTGGGAAGAGGCAGGCTTACACATGATAGGGGACCTCTATGACGACGGAGTTCTGGTACCATTTCAGACTCTTCAGGAGCGCTACGACCTTCCAAGGGGCGACTATTTAATACACGCAGCGGTAGTGAGAGCCATACAAGTGCACTGGGGAGAGGGGCAGGGACATTCAAAGCAGTCACATGCCTCTATTCCCGATTGTCTTCCGAAAACATTCAACCCCTCACTCCACTTAAACTGAAGTGGGAAGCAGACCTACAGAAAGAAATCCCCGACACAACGTGGTCCCAACTAGTGTGCAGAGCTAGGAAAAGCACCAGGAATGCGCGCTTCCAACTTATCCACCTGTACATCCTTCACAGAGCCTACTTAACCTCGAGCAAAGTAGCAACATATTTTGGAGTAACAGGCGCAGCATGCCCTAGATGCGGCCTAATAGAGGCGGATCTACTCCATATGCTCCGGGGTTGCCCTCACATACAGGAGTATTGGAGTGGGATAGGTGACACACTGAACACAGTGACGGACAGGGAACTGCATTACGACAATGAGGTCACACTCCTACATTGGTTCCCACACACACGCAAAAACAAGCTAACAAGCAAATTCATAGACATCCAACACACAAGAGATGGCTGAACGAATTCTTGAAGTGGGCAACAGCCGAGAGCACGATAAGATACCAATTCAGACGAGAAAGCGCAGGATGTGGCGAGGGCGTGGGAGGCGTTGGTTCAGGCTCTGAGAGACAACACGCTAGAGGAACTAGAAGGGGAGGAGACTGAGGGCCCATCAACTCCATTGGCACCCATCGTTCACCCAGCACTGGTACCAGACACGCACACACAGAGAAGCACGTAAAACTCCTTCGACCAACGCCATTACTACATGCACTAGCACCAGACATAGGCGTAGACACACAGAGGGGGAGGGGGGGCGCAGACCAGCATGAGCATTGACATAGTTCTACGACCAATACTAGGAGTGGAGAGGGAGGAGGAGAATAAACACATAAAGCAGAAGGCAGTTGAACCATCCTCCCCCTACACGAACCAGCACACCTAGGAGCACAACAGGACCACGAGAACCGCCGCCTGACCTCCGGGTTGAGGGCTAAATGGCTGTGTATCATATTATGGTGGGGACTGAGCCTGCAACTACGCTGTGCAAACTGTTGACGTGTCAAGTGTATAGCTCTGCAATAAAAATTGTTTTACAAAAAAAAAAATCATACTCGTGAGGGGTAATGATACTGATAGGGAAGGGCACTAACTTCATAACACAACAAGTGATACAAGATCCCAATGGCAGATGCGTTCAAGGCCACGTTAAGGGGGGTATGCATGAGCACCACGGTGGGTATATTACGGGATATAAGACGTCAAATAAATAAATGTGAGGAACGCATGAAGGACTTGGAATTTGCCTTTGTGAACACCTATGACCCCTCACTGCTGGGTGACTTGCGTCAAGCACACACAGAACATCAAACATTTGTTGAAGATGAGATGAAATATCTCAACAAGAAGCATACAGCTACGTCCTTTGGGGAGGGTTGCAGACCGGGGAGAGTGCTAGCTGCCAAGATATGCGAGGGTAAGGGGCACACGGCCATCTTGCGAATCAAATCAGATGATGGCACTTTACACACGCAAGCGACCGGTATTTTGTACTGCTTTGTTGACACCTACAGTGACTTATATAGATCACGGCAAACAGCATCGGAAACAGAGACCTTGGCCTATTTAGACGATGTGGCAATCGCATGGTTGTCAGATGGACAGAGGGAATATCTTGCGTCACCTATAACAGTGGAGGAAGTCATTGATGTGATAAAAACCTTACCGAGTGGCAAAGCACCTGGCCCAGACAGGTACACTAACGAATTTTACAAACATTACGTGTACATTCTCGCTCCTCACCTGGTTGCAATGTACGGTAAGGCATTTGACCAGGAAGAACTACCCCCAATACTCAGGGAAGCAGTAATAATAGCCCTTTTGAAACCCTCCAAAGATCCAGAATCGTGCGACGCCTACAGGCCACTTTCGCTTATCAATGTCGACTCTAAAATTTTAGCTAAAATCTTGGCGCTGAGATTGAACCCTCTAATGACGAATTTGGTGCTCCCCGATCAAGCGGGCTTTATCCCGACACGATCTACGTAACATAACACCTGGTCCCTATTTGCCCTCTCACACTACCTCACACCCACTACGAAAGCGGTGGCGGTGATGCTAGATGCAGCCAAAGCGTTGGATTCTATAGAATGGTGTTATCTCATTACTATCCTACATAGAATGGGGTTCCCCAACAGGTTTGTACAATGGGTATCCCTACTATACACAAAACCATGCGCCAGAGTCAGGATCAACGGGTATGTCTCGAACACTTTTGTTATCGAACGCGGCACTAGACAGGGTTGCCCACTGTCGCCCCTGTTATTCGCTCACGCCCTTGAGCCGCTGGCCTGCCGGATCCGGCAGAAGTACAAACCATCTGCATTACAGTTCCCGTCCAGACCACTCCATATCTCTTCATACGCAGATGATATGCTGTTGTATGTCCGGGACCCGGCGGAACATCTGAACCCATTGCTGAGGGAATACATTAAATTTGGAGGACATTCTGGTCTGACCATAAATTGGTCTAAATCATGGATCATTCCACTGACAGACACAACAACACCACACGACACTGACTACCCCCTAGAGTGGCAATCAGACCCTATACGATACTTGGGAGTCTGGTTTTGCAGAAACCCAGAGTTAGTAATCCGTTCCAATTATGGGTGCACGATCTCCAAACTGGAGGACAAAGTGAAGCACTGGACGCAATTACCATTATCACTAGCGGATCGTATTGCGATAGTAAAAATGAATGTCTTACCCAAATTCCTTTATCTTTTTAATAACATACCTATTCCACCTCCCGGAGCAGAATTTGGGCGTATAAAGTCACAGGTTTTGCAGCTAATATGGGCGGGTAAACAGGCTCGCATAGACCTTAGAACGCTGACACTCCCATATGACAAAGGTGGTTTCGGGGTACCGGATTTCCTATTGTATTATCTATGTGCACAAGCGCAATACGCAGCTTACTGGTACCATGAGATACCATACCTCACACACACTGCTGTAGAGGAAGGGGACGCACAACCCATACCATTAACGGCAAT
Organism: Lissotriton helveticus; assembly: GCF_964261635.1. Classification (NCBI taxonomy): domain Eukaryota; kingdom Metazoa; phylum Chordata; class Amphibia; order Caudata; family Salamandridae; genus Lissotriton; species Lissotriton helveticus. Next base: position 1,791,206,097 of record NC_136061.1, read on the forward strand.
TCTAACACATGCGAGACAGCCACAACATACACAAGACATTAACACGATTGACACCACAGTGAAAGCATGGCGAAAATTAGGGCAGTTGGCAAACAAAGTTCCACTATATGCACCAGAAATGTCTCTGCCCCACCACCAGGTGCTGTCGGTCACAAGTGAAAGTGTTGGCATGTAATTACTACAACGGGTAGGCATAGTAAAGATGGGTGATCTATTTCAAGATGGTAAATTCAGAGACATCGAGGATTTAGCATATATCCGAAACAAGACACAGCTATTTTGCTTTACCCATTACAGATTAAAACGAGCACTGAAGGAACTGTACCCCACATTCCCCATCGAGCCGGAGAGTCTGAATACGCTGCAACTAATAATCAAGACCCAAGACTTATCACACCTAGTATCGAGGCTGTACACTATGGCGCAAGCAGAAATACCATATACCACAGATAAGGCTAAAGCAAGATGGGACATGGCACTAATAGATCCGTTGTCAGAGCACGAATGGCGACAGACTTGTGCCTTGGTACAGATTCTTACTCCTAACGGAAATCTACGCATCATACACTATAAGTTCCTCCATCAGGCATATTATACACCGGCCAAAATGTACAAATACGGATTACAAGATGAAGATAGATGCAAACGATGTGGTGGGGAGGGAGCGAATTTTACACATTTAGCCTGGTACTGCCTGAAGATTCATGCTTTTTGGAGGGCGAGTGTTGCTACACTATCGCTCATGGTGGGTGTGGAATTGGAATGCGAGATCCGTACCTGCTTGCTAGGTATCATACCACAAGTCAAGTCTAGCAAACGTAAATTTTGTGATGTATTATTATTACTGGCTAAGAGACAAATTGCACAATGTTGGAACAGTAAAAATGTTCCCACAAAAAACTCGCTGGCTGCGAGACATGGCAAGCTGTAGAGATAAACTTCTGACATACGAGGAGTGAATGCCGATGATTTCTAGACCGAAAGATTACTGGACTTACTTTACTGACTACATCAGGTCACTGGAGGGTGAGGAAGAAACATAACCTAATAGACGTTTTGTCAAGACTTTGATCGCGTTGCTGTAATTGGCAGACTTATTACACTATCTGCGCAAAACAAACGTATTGCATATACATATCGTTGATATGAGTTTCAGATTGCAATGGTCTCAATGTATGTTTATCTTTGTACTTTCTATTACTTTGTAATGAATGTATAAAATCAATAAAAAGATTAAAAAAAAAAAAAAAGTATGACACCCATCCACCAATAGTCTTTGCTGTATCCCGTTTTTTAAATAGCTTGTGGCACATCCGACAAGCTATCTTAAAGTAGGACCACAGGGCTGTAAAAATGTTCTGATTTTAGGTAGGTTTATTAATTATATGTATGCTTTGGGTTTAGTGCCGCAGCCCAGCATTTTTAGTTGTGTATTAATCTTCGAGTGCAGCTCTCTTTTAGTTGGCTGCTTTTATCTTTTATCTTTTATCTTTTTACAACCCTTTAGTTGGCTGCTTTTATCTTTTATCTTTTATCTTTTATCTTTTTTCAACCTGACTGTATCATGAAGCTTTTACACTTGCCTGTGAGATTTTTAATTTGTGTATGTCTATGGAATGATTATTGTTTAACAATGAATTTGAGAAATCCATATTTAGACAAATGTATTATACTTGGTTTTAAACTGTACTTTGATGGCCCTAGCGGCCGAAATAAAGTTATTTGGATTGGATTGGATATTTACATTCTTAAGACTCTGTCATTCAAAGAAATCAAAGTCTCACTGGATATTTTTTTCTGTTTGGATTATCCTTTATAGATGGTATTTAAGGCAACTCATTCTAAATTAAGGGGGATATTCTCAAGGACGTGCAATAATAATCACCAAAATAGGCTAACGCAATTTTTCACATCGCCGTCTATAACTCTGTGTTAACGTCGTATTCCCAACACGGCGATAACATGCGATAGTTTCCTGATAAAGCGTCAAATGTCCGTGATAAAATTACCTGGACGGTGATAAAAAACTGAAGCCAAACGTGAAAAAAGTGGCGATGGGCCCAACCGCGATTAAAAAAAATCACCAGAAAAGCAGAAAAAAACACAAACAAAACCAAAACAACTGCAAAGCACAATGGAGGTAGCCGGAGCAAGTACAGAGGACGACCAGAATCCCACAAGCCCCAGGGAGGACCAGCCTGGGACCTGATAGAGGAGGTGATAGAACACCATCAAGTACTGTTCGTCACCTCCACTGTGTCATTGGCAACCAAAAGCGGAATATGGCAGTCCTGGACAAGGTGAATGCAGTAGGAGCACAGCCACAGGAGGAGCTGGATGAGATGGAGGAAATGGTGTCCACTGTCGTCAGTGTGGAGACGGTGGCAGGAGTTGGGTGACCGGACACTGCTCAACATGACCTGACACAACAGCAACAGGTTGAGTAACGAGCAGAGCCTAGGAGTACGGGGGGATGGGCACAATGGCACACATGCACAATTAAGTATAGCACAGTGCACAATGACAATGACTCTGGATCATGTCCCTGATCCCATTGGCACACTGCAGCACACCTAGAAACAGCAAGTAGACCCCCTTCGACTATGTGCTCAAAGGGGTCCCTCCCCACACATCACCAATCTCACAAACAACCCATGCACATGTGCCAAACCCAGCAAAGCGGCATGTCTGTGAGCCACACTGACAATGCAAGTGACACTGCATGAATAGCATGGCTGCAGTGAATATATCATGACATGTTGCACGCCATGACACTGAGGTGGCTGAGTGTGGACCACATCCATAAAGGAGCAGGTCACACTATGACACATACACGTGCACAAACAACCCCTGACGTCAGTAACTTATCTGAGGACAAACCATGCCCCAGAGTCCCAATTTACCAGAGTATGCAACATCACAGCACTCTATAAGCAGAGAAGTCAAAAGCACACCACCTGAAAGGGATAAGGGGCAGCAAAATCAAAGCTGCAGGGGTGACTCTCCCAAATTGAAGCACACACACATAACATTCAGAGCACATCAGCATTGACAACAAAGTGGTACAAACTGCAACATGTACACAACAGAAGGACACAATTGCTGCCACTTGTGTGTGAAAACTGGCCAATAACATTTGGCATAGCAGGGAAATGTGAGATGGCAATGTTCAAGTACAAAGACACAGCCTTGATTTGGCCTAAATGTCCACTGTCATACATCAAATAGGCAGCTCCTCCCAATCAGTCACAATGTACAGTGTCATGCAGTCTGTATGTAAACTTTTACACTGCGTCAACATACATGTGAACACAATGTTAAACTGCATCTTCCCTTCATATTGCAGAGGGAAAATCAACACCTCCTGCAGAGCAGACTGAACATCCCTTCACTGATGACGAAGAGGACCTCCACACCATCCACCCTGATGCTCTCCAAGAGCTCATGGACTGCTTCGGCACCTCACCTCCAGGAGCAGGGCAAACCAGCTGCATCGAGGAGACCTCACCCCCTGCACAGACCACACAGCAGGAAGCACCCACCTCCACGGCTGTCTCCCAGGACCACTATGATCTTCCAATGCTGTGTGTTAGGGTACCAGGAGAAGATGGCTGATAAGGTGTGGGTGGAGTTCAACCTCATGGAAGCTAAACTAGAAGCCATACATGGGTGTCTAAGTCCCATCAGGGACCACTTACAGTCTCTAATGGACATCCACCGTCCACTCCATGCTCTCAAATGATCAAGGGCTGACATCCCTGGAGTCCTGACTCTGAGACAAGAACAATTGTCTAGTCCAAGTGGTTCCAGCAATGTCATACGACAGTTGGGACGCATGCGGAGGAACATGGAGAACAGGGAGCGGATGCAGGCAGAAAGAATGGCTGCCACAGCTGCACACCAGCGAGATGTAGCTGGGATTTTCCATGCAGACCCTCATTTTGGCATTGCTGCCACAAGGCCTGGCTCGGATGAGTGTTGCTACTACTATTCCATCCACATCTCCGCCCCCTGAAGTGTCAGGGCCTCACAGTGTGGCAGACAATCCACCTCCGACACCTGATGTGTCACTGCCACACAGTGCAGCAGACTTTCCGCCGCCGGCCCCTGATGTGTCAGTGCCACACAGTGCTGCAGACAAAACCCCAACACCCACATGTGAGGCACATGAGACATCAGAGGACGAAGATGCAGATGATTCTGCCCTAGTGGTAAGAAGGAAGCGGTAGCATTAATCTCTGCCATATGGCCTGTTTCTGCTTGGTTCTGCCCTCTGCATCATCACATTACACTGTCCCTCATTCACTATGCGACACTCACCTTGGACCTCAATATGGCCATATTCTGTTTGGTTACCAATGACACAGCAATCAGACTGCGGACTGAACTCTTCCTCTTCCGATAAACTTGTCATTCCATAAAGGACTCTGGTTGGCCCTCCACGGGACAATAATGTAAAGTGGGGTTTGCATGGCCCTGTACTGCTCCAGCTTCAACACTCCACTGAATGTGAATAAAACATTAAAATTCACACAGATTTGTTGCGTCTATGATCATTCAAGTATGAAAGTATGGATGAATGTAAGGTCAGTGATTCCCCCTTACGTCCATGTTGCTCATGTTGTGGGACTTAAGTCACAGGGTGCTAAATTGACGATTGTGGCACAGGTGGTGCCAACGCTACAACAGAGACACACGCACTTGTTACTTCCTTGTCCAGCCCAGAACTAAACTATGCCTAGAGCCCCTTTTGCTGGACTGGCGTACGCCAGCTCAGCCCACTCGGCTAATGCTTACAGGGGGGGACGACAAAGCTACATGTCCCAGGTCTTCCATGTAGTGATCTGCTGATCACTGGTCTAGTTGTCAGCATGCCACAGCAACTCCCTGAGGGCTGGTTTACACTCACACCACACCCACTCAGCACATGCGTCACAGGACATGTGAGCCTGCTAATAAAAGGGGCCTACCACATCACATTCCCCACTGCCGGAGGTGACATGATGGCGTCTGCACCACAAGACTCAATCATAAAGCGTCAATGACTAGTGGCACACTGGGTTAGTGACACCCAATGCACTGCGCCCGGCACAGGCCTACCACCGGGGGATGATGACTTACAATGCACTGAGGTAGGGGCACCTGAAGATCTGAGCGGGTGTGTAGCCTGCGATAATGCACCTTCCTGGCGGTACGGACTGGGTTGGATTTATGTGAGCCCCATGCATCAAACATGATAGAGTGACATTATTTCAACCGCAAGCTAAGGGCCTGGTGGTGAGAGTTAATCGCATCATCGTGAGTAATATTCAGTTGTCTTTGGCTAAGATGACATGGGCTCATAGAGTAGCACCACATTCAGTGACAGGTGTATCCCCATTTATCGCACTTAATGGCAGAGAACCAGCTAAAATAAAAATTCCCTATGTCTTTGTATAAGAAGGTTTCAGATATAGGTGGATCGTGGGTCCATTACGGCAAGAGTGACAGATTTACACATTAATCCAATCTCTAAACAATCTCCTTTGTGATAATAACCTTTCCCAACACTGCTCTGAAGAAACCCACAACAAAGGAGCGAGCCTAGATGCCATCATTGCCCACCAAGACGTAATCACGGTCGACAACATCCTCCCAGTCGACTGGTCGGACCATCACATGATTCTATTCCACATCAACCAAAGACTCCTATCCCTGCCCCCTGCTCAAGATCCCCCCAAATGGACAAGAAATCTAAACCAGATCCCCTTGGTTGTCATGGAAGAGAGACTTAAGTTCCTCCTACCCAATGACAATGATCTCTCCACTAACGACCTCACCTCGCTCTATAACGCGAACTTAGAAACCCTCCTGGACCAACTAGCACCCCTGAAACTTAAAAAAAAGCGAACCATCCCATCAAAATCCTGGTTCGACTCAGACACTAATGAAGAAAGGAGACAACTTAGAGCCGCAGAAAGACGCTGGAGGAACCTGCCCTCCATGTACCACCGTGACAAACTCAGAAACATCCGGAAGAAGTATAATAATCACATCAAGAACAAAAAATCTATGTTCTTCTGCTCCGCTCTCGAGACCGCAAAAAACAGACCTAAGGAACTTTTCAATATCATTCGACAGCAAACATCCAAACCAGATACTTCCCTGGAGCTGGCCTCCAAAGAACGATGCGACAACTTTGCCAACTTCTTTGAAGATAAGATCTCCAAGATCGATCTCTCCCTGGCCACAAACCACTCCCTCCCCCCCACAGCAAACAAGATGGGGTGCTGGTCAACGCCCCCCCTCCCTCTACTAATCCCTGGTCACTCTTTCAGCCCATTCTTGAAGAAGAGATAGTCAAACTTATCGCCACCTCCAAACCATCTTCTCACACCCTTGACCCCCTCCCTGCTCAACTCACTAAAAAACTGAAACTCTCCCTTGCCCCACTGTGGCGCAGGATTATAAACAGTTCCCTAAAAAGTGGAGAAGTCCCAGACTGTTTGAAAGTGGGACAAGTCACCCCAATACTAAAAAAAACAGGCCTGGACAAAAATGACTTAAACAACTTTAGACCCATCTCTAACCTTCCTCTCCTCTCCAAAATCCTAGAAAAATGCGTACTCAACCAACTAACTCGGCACTTGGACAATACCAGTCTCCTAGACTCTCAACAATCGGGATTCAGGAAAGGGTGCAGCACAGAAACTGCAATCCTCAAAGTAATTGATGACCTACTCAATTCTCTGGACTCAGACCATTGTTCCCTCCTCATTCTCCTAGACCTATCGGCGGCATTTGACACGGTCGATCACATTCTTCTCCTCAAAGCTCTGGAAGAAAGGGCCGGGCTCGACGACGTGGTCCTTAATTGTTTCTCCTCATTCCTAAACAATCGCTCACAAAGAATAAAAATCAGAAGCTATGAATCTGACCTACACTCAGTCACAAGGGGAGTACCCCAAGGCTCAGTGCTCTCCCCCAACTCTTTAACATCTACATGGAACCCCTCACCACCCTACTCAGGAAAGCCAACATGCCCTTCCACCTCTACGCTGACGATACACAACTCTACCTAGAAATTTCCTCTTCTAAAGATATCCATAGACTTAATGAAACACTAAAGGAAGTCCAACGGTGGCCGTCAGGTAACCACTTAAAACTCAACCCGGACAAAACTGAGTTACTTCTTATCTCGAACAAAGAAGAGAACCCACAAATGAACGAATGGCTAAAAGAAATTGATGCGCTCAATGGAAACCTCTACTTGGCTGACTCCGTTAAATCATTAGGCATCACTCTAGACTCTAAACTTGATTTGACCAAACACATCAAGATTTTGGCCAAGAGTGCCTTCCTCAACCTTAAACTTCTAAACAAAATTAAACCTTTCATTCCATTCAAAGATCTCAAACAAGCCACCCAAGCATTGGTTTTGTCACGACTGGACTATGGAAATGCAATCCTCTCGGGAATACCCAAAACTCACCTTGCTCCTCTGAAAACGACCCTAAACGCGGCTGCCAGAATGGTCACTGGAATAAAGAAATTTGATCACATTTCTCCGGCACTAAAAGACCTTAAGTGGCTAACTATAGAAATGCGGGCGAACTTTAGAACAGCCTGCCTCACCCATAAAGCCCTTCACACAGGCAAACCAGAATATCTGGCAGCCAAACTCAAAAAAGCAGGTCAGAACAGGACTCTCAGAAGCTCTAACACCCTACTTCTTATCCCGCTCAAAGCACGAAAACAAAAAACATTGGCCAGATCCTTTGCCGGAAATGCTCCCAAAATATGGAACTCTATCCCCCCACATCAGAACTATTCCTTACTTCCCGAAATTCAAAAGTCAACTCAAAATCCTTTTCCTCGACAGCTCCCTATCGAACAGATAGGAACCGCTAGGAGTGTTCAAAGTGCCTTTACTCTCTTCTCGATGCGGATGGCCATCTATACTCTGATTCATATCCTGAACGCCTCGCTGATTGTACTGTATTTGCTGTATTTTGCACTGCTCTATACTTGTTGTAAAGCGCTCCGATACCTTCCGGTCTGGCTAGCGCTATATAAAACTTCTTAAATAAAAAAAAAATTAAATAAATTTACAGAGGAGGATTTAAATGAGTTATGATAACAGAAAAGGGGTGAATGATGTGAGTGTGAAGCCTTGCTACTGGGTAGTAGTGAGGAAAATGGGTCATGTAAAGAAAACGGAAAGTAAATGTTCCCAGCCACAGAAGGTGCTGTATTGCTCTGCATTGTTTTGACTGTACCTGCTTGCATTGCCTAATCTTGTTTTTTTCTCCCTCCTGTATTTTCTTCTGTGCCCTGTTTTTGCCTTCTTTTTCCCCCGCCGTGCCTCACCTGTTTTTCCCCACTGCTTTGTCCCTGCGGCCCCGCCCCCCTGCTCGTCCATTCGCCGCCCCGCTCCCACCTCCCAGCTGCTTCTCCCTCACAGCTTCCCTTATATGGAGGCCGTGCAGCTGGTGCGCCACTGGCGCGCCTAAGGTAAGCCCATCTGCACCTGTCTGAGCCTGGACTGCGCCCAGTGCCAGACCCCCTACCCGCATGAACTCCACAACACCCGGCACCGCTATGACTGTAGCACCCTCCTCGCACTCAATGGCGGACAATCGCGCTCCTGCTGCTTGGCCACCCCGAAGCGCACCCAAGGACCCTTCTCCTGCCGGAACTGCTGCTTCATCAGCATCCGACCCGCCAACCCAACCACCAGGAAAGAATCCAACTACCTCAGATGCATTCTTCTCAATACCCACCCGCCAACACGCCGTTGAACTCTGGGACCTACTCGACTCAACCTCCCCAGACATCGCCTTTGTGACGGAGACCTGGGTGAACACCTCCTCAGCACCAGACATCGCCATAGGCATCCTGGAAAGCTACAAGATCACCCCAGGGACTGAACCAATGGAGTAGGAGGAGAAATCGGCTTCATCCACAGGAACACCTCAGAGTCTCGACCAACACCGACGACGCCCTCAGCTTCCAGATCCAAACGGACCCCAACATCACCCTCAGAGGAATCCTCATCTACAGACCCCCCCGGACCTCGACCACAGTTCAGTGACTCCATCACCGATTTCATCAGCACACACCCTCACCTCCATGGACTACATCCTCCTCGGGGGCCTGAACTTCCACCTAGAGAACAACAACGACACCAACTACACCACCCTGATCGACGACCTCAGACAACTCGTCACAGCACCCACCCACTCTGCCGGCCACACGCTTGGCAACATCTTCTCCGCAAGCCCCCTCATCACCTTCAACCAAACCACCAAATTCCACTGGAGCGACCATCGCTGCATCCACTTCACATTTCAGAAACCCACCACGCACCACCGCACCCAACAGATACATCGCCGCTGCTGGAGCAAAGTCACTGAAGACCAACTAACCACCACCCTTGCCCAGAGCCCACTCCCCGACCCTGGCGACCCTGACTCCACCGTCAACAACCTCAGACAGTGGATCGACGGCTGCGCCAACAACCTCGCCCTGCTCAAGAAACCCTCCAACAGCCACACCAGCAAGAAAGCCAGCTGGTTCGCTGAAGACCTCCAGGCCTCCAAGCAAACCTGCCGCAAGCTAAAGAAGAACTGTCACTGTGAACGAACTCCGGACAGCTACACAGTCCACAAGGAGGCCACCCGCAGACACCTTCACCTCATCAGATCTGCCAAAAGGGCCTCCTTCAAAGACCGCCTTGACAACAATGCACACAACAACAAAGGGCTCTTCAACGTCGTGAAGGAACTCTCCAACCCCAGATCCAACACCAACAACATCCCACCTTCGCAAGACCTGTGCGACTCACTGGTCACCTTCTTCCATTGCAAGATTGCAGACATCCACGACAGCTTCAACACCACAATTGCCCCGACAACCACTGAGACCTCCACCCCCACAACCACCATCCGCACCAACCGCCTGCTCTTCTGGACCAACATAAACAATGAAGACACCATCAAGATCATGAACACCGTCCACTCCGGTTCCCCGTCAGACCCATGCCTGCAACACATCTTCAACAACGCCAGCACCGCCATCGCACCCTATCTTCAGAAGGCCAGCAACATTTCCTTCGAGAAGAGGAACCTTTCCGGAGAGCGTGAAGCACACAGAGATCAAAGCTTTACTCAAGAAACCCAAGGCAGACCCCAATGATATAAAGAACTTCTGGCCCATCTCCCTGCTCCCGTTCCCGGCGAAGGTCATCGAGAAGACCGTCAACAGTCAACTGACCCGCTACCTCGAGGAAAACTGCACCCTGGAAACGTCCCTGTCCGGGTTCTGCAGCAACCACAGCACCAAAACCGCCCTCATCACCGCCACAAATGACATCAGGACCCTGCTAGACAATGGAGAAACCGCGCCCTCATCCTCCTGGACCTGTCAGCCGCCTTCGACACTGTCTGCCACTGCACACTATGCACATGCCTCCACAACGCCGGGATTCAAGAGAAGGCCCTGGACTGGACCACCTCCTTCCTCTCCGGCAGAACACAGAGCGTCTACCTCGCCCCCTTCTGCACCGAAGCCACCGAGATCACCTGCGGCATTCCCCAGGGCTCATCCTTCAGCCCAACGCTGTTTAACGTCTACATGGCATCGCTCGCCCACGCTGCCCGACTGCACAACCTCAACATCATCTCCGATGCCGTTGACACCCAGCTGATCCTCTCCCTCACCAATGACCCCCACACAGCCAAAACTAGCCTCCACGTAGGAATGAAGGCCGTCACTGAATGGATGAGGAGCAGCTGGCTGAAGCTGAACTCAGACAAGACGGAGGTTCTCATCCTCGGATCCATCCCCTCGGCCTGGGACGGCTCCTGGTGGTCGAGCGCACTGGGAGCAGCTCCAACTCCCACCGATCACACACGCAACCTAGGGGTCATCCTCAACTCCACCCTCTCCATGACTAAGCAGGTCACCGCCGTCTCCTCCTCCTGCTTCATCACCCTCCGCATGCTCCGCAAGATCTACAAGTGGATCCCCACCAAACGAGAAGAACGGTTACCCAGGCCCTCGTCAGCAGCAGGCTGTACTACGGAAATGCCCTCTACGCAGGAGCCTCGGCCAAACTCCTGAAATGACTGCAATGCATTCAGAATGCCTCTGCACGCCTGATCTTCGACATCCCTCACCGCAGACACATCACACCCCTCCTGAGAGACCTGCACTGGCTCCCCGTCAACCAGAGGATAACCTTCAAGCTACTCACCCACGCACACAAGGCACTCCACAACTTCGGATCAGCGTACCTCAACAGAGGACTCAGCTTCTACGCCCCTACCCGCCAGCTCCACTCCACTCCACCGACTTCGCCCTCACCACAGTCCTCCACATCCGAAGAGCGACCTCCGGCGGCAAATAGTTCTCCCACCTCGCTGCCAGGACCTGGAACACCCTCCCCATCCACCTACGGCAGACCCAAGACCTGCTGACTTTCAGAAGACTCCTCAAGACCGGTCTTTTCGAGCAGTAGCAGCATTCCCCACCCCCCAGCGCCTTGAGACTCTCACTGGTGAGTAGTGCTCTTTATAAATTCTATGATTGATTTATTGATGATAGTAGAGAATGGAGTGTAGGGAAATCTGTGTACGGTTAAAACCCCAGATGTTTGCAAATTAGGTAATACCTCCACTATGATTTAGCTTCTGTAATGATCACATTGCAAAAAACTTGAATATACGCAGTTTCTTCAACTTCAAATTTATAATGTGTACCTTTGTGCATTTAAGGTTTTGTTTTATATGCATAGATATTTGTCATTATGCATCTTACCCTTGTTCAGAGTCGTATTTATATGTACTAATGTGTCTTGGACACATTAGCGATTCCTAATGGAGTCAAAATGGACCTACCTCATTAATATTCATGAGGCAGGGTGCAATTTGTGGCCCATTGGGAATGGGCAATGACACACGGATGGTGGCCTGCTGGGGGCGACAGACCACCATGTCTGTGTTTGCTTTTAGATAAAGCAACTTTTTTGTTTTTAAATGCAATCAATTTTCAGTAAAGAAAAACAAGATGCATTTCAGAAAGAAAAATGAAACATCTCTATTCCATTTTTTAAGAGCAGGCAGAAGTCCATTGGACCACTGCCTGCTCTTAAAAAACATTCTTGCTGTCAGCAACAAAGGGAAAGGTGTCCCCGTGGGACCCTTTCCTGATTACGACTGGCTTCCCACCCACTTGAAGTAGGTGGTAAACTGTGATTGGTGTGCATTCGCAGACCGATCGCAAAACAATCATGCATGCCCTTGTGACTCGCTATTAGGAAGGGACTCCCTTGACAAGCCACTCCCTAAAAAACACTCGAAAACACTACTTTGCAAGTTAGTAAAAGGCTACTGACTCGCAAAATTGAGTTAGTTGAAGGCAAAAGCCATTTTAGTGGTCGCAAATGGACCAATTCTCTCTTTGCAAATGCTAAAAACGGTCGTACATGTGGTACTAAACTTTCTGTTAAAGTGCATTTGTTTCTTGCTGATATTTATTATCTATCTCCAAAGCACAACATACTTCACATTTGCAGTTAGTTAAAGAACAGAAGGGTCAATAGTGTCAAGTTCTGTGCTCCTCAGCTAAACGATTAAAACGTAGCTCCCTGGAGCATTCTTACAAATAAAGGGGATGCTGCAATCGGGACAGAATTTTACAATCATCCACAGGTGAGGTTACACACCTAAAGTGTTGACAATTACAAGCAGCTGCAATACTGGGGCACAAGATCACACCTGTCAGGTTTGGGCTAAGGGGAATGGACACCCTTCCAAAAAATAGTAGTGGACACTAGAGCCGCGTCCACCCCTGACGCGCACCTTGATTCTGGGGTAGCACAAATTGATGGGGCCCCTCCTGCAGAATATGATCATATGTTTCACAACATTTCATTGCCTTCTGGCTGGATGGGGCCCCCTGGATGTTTGGGGGCCACCTTGAATAGTTGGGGCACCCTTGAAATGCAGCGGCTGCAGGGGCTGCGTCAGGCCTCTGTCCCGAGGTCCCAATTGAGACTGCTGAGGGGCTGGAGTTGAGCCACAATCATCATTCGGATTATGCATGAAAGCTAGCAGAGGCTGTTTTCTTGGCGTCCACATACAAATATCTTTTTAACTGTAAGTCTGGATTGATCACACTGGCCTTCAGTGGTGCATCGACAGGCATTCGAGAACCGAAGGGGAAACTGCTCAACTCTTCACTTGAGCTGGGCGTGAAAGCCCGGAGCTATGGATGGTCTGGCATTCAATGGACAAGAGAATACCACTGTTTTCTCAACTCAGTTTTGAATTGTCATTTATACAAACTGGATAGGTAGATATATGTTGGGACACTACAAGTTGGGTTTTGGGTTTACACCTGCTGTAGTTTTCATTGTTCTCAACGCAACCAGCAGCATCGCAATGGTGCCATGGGCCCTGCTGCAAGCAAGGAAATGTGCTCCTGACTTTTGCCTGTGCAGTAAAATAAAAGCAATAGTCAGGATTCAGATGGCCCTAGTACCACTGCACCTGTTTCACCATTGATAGCTACAAACCTGCCCACAAATTGTTTGACTCTAGCTTTTTTTAAACAGTACAATGCAAGGCCTGCTGCCTGGATGGAGGTGGGTCATAGTACAGGAGTTAGTCAGAAAGAGAAGGCGGTTCATACCTTAAAGGATGTGCAGACATGGATGGTTTGTCCATTTCCACTTGGCACAGGCGCCAACTGCAAAAGTCTGCGGAGTCATAGGATGACAAAGATATTCAAATCAAGGCTCGCACCTTCTCAGCTGATCATCATGCATACTTGTTAGAATGACATAGAAAAAGCAAGTGGGCATGACCTCTGTGAACTTTTCCTAGGTAACTTGCCTGGTTGGCATGCTTGGTGCCAGGAGTGGTACTGGCAGAGTTTCACATGATGACACCAAGAATGATGTGGGGTAGGAGGCATCCACCTATGTGCTTAGCAGTGAGAAGATTGACTACAACAGCCACTGACAGTCCGGTGGACAGATTATTTAAGGTGAATTTCAAATGGTTGTTGGTTGGAAGAAGGTTAGTCTTTCCACCACAGTGACCTCTCCGTTCACTGACATTAATTAAACTTTTTTGTATGTACACATTGGGGGGGTGTTACGGCCAGAAGACCCTGGTCATCCTTGCACCAGGGCAGAGGAAAAACCAGAGGCAAATTTCATGGGGGGGGGGGCTAATTCTTCCAGAAATAGGCAGAGTGGAGATGCAGGGGCTCTAAGAAGTCCCCTCTTTTTCTCCTCTGGTCTCCACAAATGTTATAGCGCGGGGATGCCTCCGGGTCACCAGGCGCTCTACAAATCGCTAAAATAAAATAAATAAGAAGGGGTGAAAAACAACAAAGCCTCATTAACAAGCAAAAGATCTTTTAAAGACCTGTGAAGTACTCTGCTGTCTAAAAATAGACTTCTATTTTACAATCAGCCTCAGAATTTGCAGTTGTTAGGGCACAGTGGATTTTTATTGTTAATAGCACACTGGTAATGGAGTGATTAATTAAAGCTGGGTCCATCAAAGAAAAGAGTAATAATTGTTCCATTATCAATTGTACCAATACAAATTTAAAGTTAACCCCTTCTGTGCGTCAGATGCGCGGGAGCTGTCCGAAGCATAAGTGCTGATGTGCATCAGACGGCTCCCGTTTATCCAATGCAATGGCCCTGGAATTCCCTCTGGTGCGGGCACCAGAGGGATTACCATTCCCCCCAAAAGCCTCAGAGCTGGAGAAGAGCATTTCCTGCTGCCGAGGCTGTTCCCCTGGTTTTCCTGAAATGACAATCAGTGTGCACGTCGAGCTGATGTCATTTCAGTGAAACCGAAACTGAATTGAGCTGATAGCCTTGGCTTGGAGATCACCCCAGGAGGGTGATCCCCAAGCAGGGATCCACCCACTGGCCACCAGGGAGAGGGGAGCTCCCCCTTGGGCAAGGGCCTTTGCTCCCCCCAAAGTAATTTGTTGAAAATCAGTCTTTCTGTCCCTCCGGGAGTCAGATGGGGGCAGTGGCCCCCAATCTGCCCAGAGAGGCAGAAAGCCCACTAGATGCCAGGAATTCTTTTTTTATTGAATTTAGGGGTGGGGGCTGCCTGAGATGGGCATGCCAATGCCCCTTCCACAATTTTACACTGTCTTTCTGCCCCCCCCCCCACCCCCCGGAAGTTGATGGGTGCCATAGCTCTGATCTGCCCTTACAAGAGGTAAGAAAACCAACTTGATGTCAGGGATTATTTTTCTTATTTTATTTAGCAATTGTGGCTGTCAATGCCCCCCACAACTTTCCACAGCCCACTAGATGCCAGGAAATAGTTTGTAATTCTATTTAGGGTTGGGGTATGCCCGAGATGGGTATGCCAGCCCAGCAAAATCCCACAGTCTTTCTGCCTCCTTGTGAGGCAGATGGGGGCAATAGCCCCCAATCTGCCCCTGGGGTGGCAGAAAACGTACTAGGCACCAGTGATTTTTTTTTATATATTAAGGGGTGGGGGCTTCACAACATGGGCATGCTAATGCCCCCACCCTCCCAAAATTTCCACAGTCTGTATGTCCCTCCCCAGAGGCAGATGGGGCAATAGCCCCTGATCTGCCCTAACAGGAGCCATACTAAACACCAGGCTTTTGTTATGTTTGTAGGGGTGGGGGCTGCCCAAATTGTGCATGCCAATAGGGGCTGGTTTTGCAGCAGTGCTGCAATATCAGGCCCCAGTAACAAAAGCAGGAATGGTGCTTCTTACTAGCAAACCCCCTCCTCCCAGGGCCAGTCAAGCAGCAATCTGCCAGGGCTGGTTGCTGTTCCTGGACTAGCCCTGCGTGGCTGGTGGTGTGTGGGGATGGCGCTTGGCTGGTGAAGTGGGTGGGTGGCACTTGGCTGGCAGTGTGCGTGGATATTGCTTGGCTGACTGTGCATTAATAGCATTTGGCTATGGGTTTACGTGAAAGGCGCTAAGCTGGCAGTGTGCATGGATGGTGTTTGGCTGGTGGTGTGTGTGGATGGCACTTGGCTGGCAGTATGCGTGGATGGTGCTTGGCTGGTGGTGTATGTGGATGGTGGTGTGTGTACTGACTCTTGGCTGGCAGTGTGGCTTGCCTGGATGTCCCAGCGTTTTCTTACCCATAATCCCCTGAAAGCATCACATTTACCTACAAAGTCACATTTTCCTCACATTTCTGTATGGGTATGTTGTCGGATCACTGCCCAGGCACAAATGTTCTACCACCCAACATAACTGAAAAAAATTATACCTCACTTGTGTGGGTGCTCAAAGTAGCGTCAGCCTAAAAACTTATGAACAAACTGCCCTTTTAGACCAATTTGGGTCCCCCTCAAGCTGTACATGTTTTTGGCCCTTCCATGGCTAAGCACATGGCCCATCCACACACGTAAGGTATTATTTTTAGCAGGAGACTGCGGGGAACGCTGAGTGGTAGGAAATGTGTGCCCTGCAGTGACCTCACAACTTTCCCAATCTGATATAATGGAAAATTTGACATTTTTCGCTAAATCTGAGGTTTGCAGCAGATGTTTGGATAGAAAATGTTGGGAGATCAACGCAAGCCACACCTCCCTGGACTCCATGGGTATCTAGTTTTCAGAAATGTCGAGTTTTTTTAGGTTCAGGTTCCCCTAGATGATGCCGCCAGATTCTTGGCTTTCACACAGATGGTCCTGGAGGTTTACCCATTTCGACGGGCAACATATCTGGCATCCAAATGTTAGGGTTATTCCCAAATATAATAACCTCTTTTTTGCCCACATTAAGTTCCAGGCAGTTTGCAGACATCCACCCAGTTATTGATTTCATACAATCATGGCATTTTCAGGCCATTTCAGCTTCTTTACCTCGCTGTAAGTACAACACAATTTGTGTGTGGTCCGCGTAGGATGTAAATTGCAGCCCAAATCATCTTATTAGCTTTGCCAGAGGGCTGATATATATGTTAAAAAGCATGGGACAAAGGGAGGACCCTTGTGCCACCCCACAAGGAAGGGAAAAAGGCTTCGATCTTTCCCTCCCCAAGTTCACAGTTTGCATTCACTCGGTCAGGAAAGATATCAGGAAGTTCCAGGCCTTGCCCCGTACCCCCGCCATTGGCAAACGGTCCATCAGAATATCATGATGGAACGTGTCGAAGGCCGCTGACAAATCCAGCATAATCAGGATCGCTACGCCACCTTGGTCCACAGCCTCTCGTACCTCCTCTGTGGCTTTGATCAGAGCTTGCTCCATGCTGTGTCCTGCACAGAAGCCATACTGCGTCAGATCAAGCCCATTGTTGCTCTGAAGGAACGTGCTCAATTGCACATTAATAGCCTTCTCTATCAGTTTTGCCGGCACAGGGAGTCATGAGATGGGTCTATTGTGGTTAGGATCGCTAGGATCCAAGTTTGTTTTTATTAATCAACGGAAGTATAGAGGGTGCTCTCAAGGATTTTTGGTACCAACCTTACTCCATAATTATATTAAACAGTGGCGTAAGGATGGAGGCAATAACATCTGGGGAGCTTTCAATCACCGATACTGGACAAGGGTCTAATGGGGACCCAGATCAGGTCACCATCAGAAGGTCATACGTCATACGTGGTGAGAAACCTTTTAAAATAGGTGGCATGTTAGTTGCCTCAGAGTTTGGCCTGGCTGCCACCTCCCCCCTTCCTCCTTGCTGGTTAGTGAAGGAGGAGAAAATAACTTCGACCTTACTCCAAAAGGAGGATAATACTTCACAGAGTGCTGGACTGCTGTTGGCTTTGTGTTTGACGGGGTTTGTAAGGTTAGTTATAGTCCTAAATAGTTCTTTTGAGGAGGATTTGGCGTCATTGATTTGCTCCACATAGTAGGCTTTTTTGGCATCTAGGAGTAGTTTTTTATAGTTAGAGAGCCTTACTTTATATGCTTCTTTATTCCTGACATCATACCCTTTTCTCCACTCCCATGCCAGCCTGTTACAGATTGTTTTGTGCTTTTGCAGATCGTGGGAGAAGCAGGAGGCAGAGGGGAGGGCTCTCTTAGGGGTAAACAGTTTGACTGGAGCAAATTGTTTACAAGCGGCCTCAATCCATCCCAAATAAGAGGCCGTGGCTATTTAGACACTTTCTGAGAGACTTGGGGCAGTGCCTTTCAAAAAGTTCCCAAAGTCAGTACTGTTTATGTTTTTATATGCCCATATGGCAATTTTCTCCTTGGGCTTAAATTCAAATTGATTGTTTGGAGTTTGTGAGAGAGTAAATATAATGGCAGCGTGGTCGGTCCAGGGGAGTGGCAGTATCTCCGTACAAGCGAGGCTGGAGTTGATCTTAATCACTGACCTGGCATTAAGGAGTAGGGGTTTGATAGGGGCAGCGTCACTATGCTTGTTAGTACCACCAGTCTGCTTGGGACATAAGTTACTGGGAAGCGCCATGATGTAGGGTAGGTGCCAATGGCATTTGATGCATGAAGCTGCCAGATGTTCCGGCTTTGTGTTAGGCAAAATCCTAGGGCAGCAAGCCTTTCCCCCCTCTGGATCCAGCCTCTTGAGGATGTCACTGAAATACTACCATGATTCTGTCATAAAAAGACCAGGGGGTCTGGCCCTGAGCCTGGTCTGAGCGTGGACGGGCACAGACGGGCTTGCCTTAGGCGCAAATTTGGCACACCCGCTGCGCAGTCGCATCAGCGTGCAGCTTATGTAGGAGAGGTAGACAACTAGCCTGGCCACCTCCAATGGCCGCTGTGCTCCCCGTCCAACTATGGAGCAGTGTAGTGTCAGCTGTATATTTGGTCCCGGGCTTAGCTGTCATCTAGGGAACCTACAAAACCTAGACATGTATGAATAATAGACACCAAAGGGAGTCCAGTGTGGAGTGTCTTGCATGGACTCCCCAATGCTTTCCTACCAAGAATCCCCTGCAAACCTCAAATTTGCTGAATATTTTTTTTTTTATAACATTTCTGTGTGGGAAAGTTGTGGGATCACCGGGCTGACAGATTTCCTACCAACCAGTGTTTTCCAAGGTCTTCCAAAAAAATGGTGCCTTAGTCATGTGGGTGGGCAATCACTCATGAAGATATGGGCCCAAAACGTATTCTGGAGACATAAAAATGATCTATCACAAAACAATCTGGTTTTACAAAGGGGCTCCTGGGTTTTTGGCCTTGTGGTCTGTGATTGTGTCGAACCACGCAGATCACAGAACTTTCTGTCACAGAAATGTGAAGAATTTCTTATTTTTTTTTACAAAGTTTGAGGTTTGCAAGCGATTCAAGGTAGTAGGACCTGACCAGAGCCACACAAGTCACCCTATCACGCATTTCCCTGGGTGTCTCGACTTCAAAAATGTATAAGCTTGCTAGGTTTCCTTAGGTGCCAGCAGAGCAAGGGTTCAAAATCCACAGCTAGACACTTTGCAAAAAAAGGATCAGTTTTCACAGTAGAAATGTGGTGTGTCCATGTTGCATTTTTGCTCCTTTCCTGTCTGGGGCACTAGGCCTACCCACACAAGTAGGATACCATTTTTATCGGAAGACTTTATTCCAGAACCTTCCATCACAGAAATGTTGGGAAAATGTGTTTTTTTTACAAAGTTTGAGGTTTCAAGTGATTCTGGGGAACATAATCTAGAGAGAGCCATACAAGTCACCCAATGCTGGATTCCCCTGGGTGTCTAGTCTTCAAAAATGTATACGTTTGCTAGGATTCCCCAGGTGACGGTTGAGCAAGGCTTCAAAATCCACAGCTAGGATTTTGCAAAAATGAGTCTGTTTTCACTGTAAAAATGTGGTGTGTCCACATTGCGTCATGAGCCATTTTCTGTCGTGGGCACTAGGTCTACTCACACAACTGAGGCACCATTTTTATCAGGAGACTTAGGGGAACACAGAAGTGTAGAGTAACTGGTATTACCTATTAACTTTCTATACATTTCTACCTTCCAAATGTAAGTTTCAAGGCTAGTTACTGATTTTCTGGACAGCACAGGAGCAGACCGATGCTAGCTCCCAAAGCCCCTCGTAATACGCCCCTGGTAGGTTGAGTAATCTTTCACAGGTAAGTACCAAGGGGGGAAAGGGGATTGGAACAAAGAAGAGACAGACCAGTAGTTTCTTCCAGTATTCCTGCCTCGTCTTCTTCTTTCTTCTTAAGCGGCTGTAAACAATAGTATTTATGTATTTCACTTCTATTTAACATTTAGTGTACACTTATACATTATTAGACAACTTATCTTACCAGGAATGTTTGGGGGGTTTGCTTCTCTTCTAGCTTCTCTTGTACTGATTAACAACTTGTTGTGAGAAGTTTATTATGTATTTTTTCATTTTCTTACAGGTTATGCCGGGATACCACTATTGAAGGAGGAGAACACAAGGTGAGTCTTTAGCTATTCGCAAAGTGTTCTACAATTAACTGCTGGAATTACCAACTTACAACGGTGGTGAAATGGCACAACTATGATGTATCTTCTTCGAGTTATTGTTCTGTGTAAGGAGAATTTTATCCTTATTTAGACTACTGGTTCTTAAAGGAGGACCGAGTTTCTCTAATTATGTACATATGATTAATTTGCTATATTTTATATATGCAAGAGTCTGGAAAACTATGTTACAGGATAATGGCTCACACACTCTGCCACTATGACATGGAGTTCCGCACTAAACACTACTCCTCCACTGGAATTCAAATAAACTGCTCGGCAAATCTCTGGTAACAACGAGACTCTAAAGGGTCTCTGAGAGACACTTCTGAGGAAAAAGCATTACTGAGGGGAAACACTACTCCATGAACATGCGCACTGTGAGAACTTGGCCTGGCATATGATGTCCACTATTTTATTGGGCACCTTGCACCAGTCCAAACGACCCTTATTGATGGTAGGTTTAAAGTCAACCTTTATAAAAAGCTATCCTAGTGGTAGCTGTGGAGAGCAACCTTCAGGCTAAGATTTAGAGGCGAGTTAAGCAAGTTATTTTATCAGTATATAATCTCTTGAATGATCAAATGAAAGTACACCACACAAGGTATATATCAAATAAATATGAATGTATTCTAAGCACAATCCCTCTGGACTCTTTACGAGGTCAGAGGTAAAATTACAATATAAGGAACTTAATTAGCATGCGATAAGTTGCACAGTATACGTTATGCCCTAGGGGCCTCACAAACCATATACTAAAATAGTGGTATAAAAACCATGTGAGGTTTAGAAAGCAGGCCTAGGGCTTGTAGAACCGCTGGGGCGACCAAGAACCACCCAAGGTAGGGATGCAGGTGACCCACGGGGGACGCGTGCAGTGTCTAAACACAGTCGCGAATCACCATTGACTTTCTATGGAGAACGAACAAGTTACAATTTTAAAGATTAAGGGCACTTAGAGGAGAACTACGATGGAACCCTTTTAGACTAGGACACTTCGAGAGTCAAGACCCACGGGAGTACCGGAGTACTCGTGTTACCTCACCCAGGGAAGCCGGGTGCATAGGTGTCTTTTGGTGTCGGGTTTCGTCTTCGATTCCAATGGAGAGCTGCGAAGAAATGCTGCAGGCGACCAGAGGAAAAGTGTTCGGGTGGATCCAAGGGTGGATCAGAGATGTGAAGAACCTGAAAACAGAGGGGACAGAGTCTGGGTCACTAGCCAGTGACCAGGATGGCAACAAGAAGATGCCAGCTGACGTCGGGTGTTTTCAGGTGAAAGAGGTGAAGCTTTACTCTTCAGCCATGAGGACCAGGAGGTGTCGAGAATGACCAGGAGCTGGATTCGAGCTGTCCCATAAAGGATGTTGAGTGCTGCTATTGCGGAATGGATGACTATCAATTGTTTGCAACTGAATTCTTACAAGTCAGAAATCCGCTTGTTGGTTAAGATTCCCATCTGTGGGCTAATGAATGGTGGCCCTCGGCACTTGGCAACCCCCGGACCCTAAAACCAGGGTTAAAAACGTGGGCATCCTATTAGATAAAGATCTGAATTTTGAAACGCATGCAAAAACAGTGGCCGTAAAATGTTTTGGGATACTTCGTGGTCTGAGACCGATCCTGGGTCTCTTTGATGCTCAAACACGCCAGCTGATTGTTCAGGCATCTATCCTGGCGCATCTGGACTATTCCAACGCTCTTCTTCTCGGGTCTAACAAATCAGTGATGAAGAGATTGCAATGAGTCCAGAACGCAGCAGCACTTGTTATCTTTGCTATACCGAAGTTCAGTCACGCCTCCAACCTCCTTCATCTTCTTCATTGGCTACCGATTGAGCAGCGGATAAGCTTTAAGACACTCAGTATCATGCACAAGAAACTGATAGGTATAGCCCCAGATATTCTCAATGGCCTGTGCACCCTATATGCACCAGCCCGAACACTGCGCTCCTCAAACCAGTGTCTTGCACACACTCCGCGTACACATAAGGCCAGATCTGGTGGCCGGTCTTTCAGACCCCGGGCAACTAAATTATGTAACTCCCTCCCTTTTTACATTCGTGCTGAACCCGACCATAACACCTTTAGACAGCACGTAAAAACCTGGCTCTTTTCTCAGGCTTACCCCCAGATGCATCAAAGTTATGTTTTGCGAGTCCTTAATAGCGAATTTTAAGGATTCGCTATTAAAGACTCACAAAACGGGATGCATGTAGGAATCGCAATGTTATTTGCGATTCCAACTGATTCCTTATTTGCGATTCGCTAATTGCGAATCGCAAATAAGGAATGGCTTTCCCATTCATTCCTATGGGCCTAGAGGCCCATAGTCATTCCTTATTTGCGAGGGGAGTCATTCCTTATTTGCGATTAGCAATTAGCGAATTACAAAGGGGCAGCAATTTCAATGGTAATGTTCACTGGTGTTGCGCACACACATGTCCCAAGGACATGTGTGTGTGTAATATACAACTTAGAAAAATGCACTAAAGTGCATATTTCTAAATTTTTGCTATTTACCATGCTATTTACCATGTAGTTTGACTTCGCGGTAAATAGCGGCCCCAGATTGCGAATTCGCAATCTTGGAATGGTTCATGCATTGCATTTAAGGAATCTCAAATTGCGATTCCTTAAATGCAATCGCAATTTGAGAACTCGCAATTATTTGCGAATTCTTAAATTGCGAGTGCATGAACCCTTGATGCATCTCAAATGCATTTTTGCGGGCGCAAACGGCCGAATTTTGCTATTTGCACCGTTTGCGCTCGCAAAAATGCTTGATGCATCTATCTGTTAGTTCCCTCTAAAGTTCTCTGCTCTGATCTGTTCTTAGCGCTGGGACGCCTTTTTGCCGAGGCAGCCATGCGCTCTATAAATACTCTAATCTAATCTAATCTAATTTGCAGTGTTGGAATCCAAATTGGATCCAACAAGACTTGGCAACAGCAACCCACGCAAGATAACAAGATTGGCTTTGGTTCAGACCAGGAAGGTCTGGGGGACTCCTCCTTTGGAGGGGAGTCAGAACACATCTGAAGCAACCAGGAAAGCTCAAGAAGCAAAGGATTGGACTTCGTGGGGGCTCACTAGCCAACAGACTAGCAACCATGAAGGAGCCTCAAGCTGCGGTGAAGAAAGGGGACTCATGGGTCACTCGTGGCGTGCTGGCCTCTGTACTTCAGTGTAAAAGGTGTTCAGGGCAGGGGTTTCAAATACCCCAATGCAGAACTTCAGGATTCCTCGGGAAGTAGGTGCAGTTGCAAAAATGCAGGATGTCCATGAGTTCCGGTCCCACGTCTCTCGTGTCAGCTACGGGTCTCAGCTTTGCTGGGATCTCGGATCAGCTTCAGAGATGTCTGGAAGTCCATGTCCTGTGTCACAGATTCTTCGGGATCCGGTGGAAACCTCGAAAATGCAGACCGGCAAAGATGCTTTTGATGCCTGTTTGGACAGGGTGGTCACTCCTTGACCACAAGGGAGATTTCTTCCATCTTCCAGTCGATATGGAATGTCGAAGGTCCAAGATATATGTTCCAGTGTTTGGTCCAGGGTAATCTAAAGTCCTAGGGACTGGGTTCTTATTCTTATAGTAAGTTTAGGGGTTTGACTAACTCTAGGTTCCCACCTATGGGAGGACCTGGGGAGGGGGTGGTTACACCCCTTCCCCTTTGTCCAGTTCCACACCAGAGCTGGTGCAGAGTGCCCCAGCATATGGTTTGAACTAGGAAATGCATGGAGCACCTTGTGTGCCTAAAGCCGTGTCCAAAAAGCATTCACTGAATGCAACCCATTCTGCCCCAGTACATTAAATCCTGTCTGGGAAGGTGCTAGCACCTCCCCGGACAGGAAACCTATTGTCCAGGCCTCCCCTGCCGGAGTTACATCCAGCAGCAGGAGGGCAGAGTCGTGTCTGTGGCAGCAGCATCCATTTTGTGATGCTGGGGTTCTGTTTAACTTTAACCGGGTATACCAGGGTGTACATGTCTTTTCCCTCTAGAAGGGTGGAATGCTACCCTTGCTGCTAGAACTGGAAGGGGGTAGTATTCCAAGGTGTTTGACACCAAACACGACATGTTTTGATGAAGCCAAACCAAAGTTAGCATTAACCGCAAGGATTATAATGCACTTAGGAGTATATGTACAGGCTATGGTATGGCTATATCATAGAACAGCTATAAGGAGATATTTCCGAAAGCTGCAGAGGGGCTCAGCTCATGCTAGGGCACCCTCTCACACAAAACCAAGCGCTCTGCCTTCAGGATTGTCAAGGCCTGCCATAGGAGTGACTTATAGGTTAATATGTATCTATATGTAAAGGTAGATATAGGTATACTATATCTAGGTAAGGGGTGCTTACACCACCTTACCCAGGCTGCAAGTGCAGACCTGTGGTGCCATTTTGGAAGGCTTCCCAAGGGCGGCATAATACATGCTTCTGCCCCTGGTAGGCCTCTGGGGTACCTATGCCCTGGGTACCCAAGGTACCATATACAGGGACACACAAGGGTAACCCAGTAACCAATCTGGGATGTATCTAAAGTACATGGAATCCATTTTATAGAGAAAGCAGATATACTGGGGCCCTGAATAGCAGGATCCCAGTCCAACTAAGTCGAAAACCAGAAAAACACCAATCAAAAAGTGGGGTAACCATATAGTCAGATTGCACCTTCCTACAAGCAGTCCTCTATTTCTGAGCCTGAGGAGCATGCCCCCGGCTGGAAACACTAACCTGATAATCCGGCTGACAAGGAACTCGATGACGTGAAACCCGCCACCCTCGAAACATCTCCTGACTAACTAGAACAGGACGCCATGCAGGTAACAACCGCTCGGGGGAAAATTCTCGGTGAAGTGCGCCATGGAATGTTGGTGTGTGTTTCACCTGTGTACTGATTGCTGAGGAAACTAGACTGCTAACTCCGCGGGTATGCTGGTGGCCATTTTGAATGTCCAGCGCCTCCAGCACACTTGCTAACTCAAGGCACCGTGAGGTTCCCAAGTGGAATGGTAGGTCGGAGGAATATAAGTGAGGGCTACAACAGGGTCAAGGAGAGGAAACCTCCTGTTACTCCTGTTTTTTTCTCCTGCCGTGGCTTGGTCGGGAACTTAGCATGGAAGGCCTTGATCAATCGGGGAGCGTGAACATTAGAGCTGTGTTCCCAGGAACGTTCATCAGGTCCCTAACCTTTCCAGTCAATAAGGTAAAAGAGATCATTGTGTACCTTTTTGGAATATAAAATGATCTTTATTTCGTATTGAATCTCACTGTCAAGAACCAGAGGAGGAGGAGGTGTTATGTGTTGTAAACATGGGTGAACCTTTTTAAGCAAGGAGATGTGAAAGACTGGGTGAAATTTGGCTGTGCTAGGAAGGGTTACTCTATATGTCACTGGGTTAATAACCTTCTTCACTGGAGAGGGACCAATAAAACATGGTTAGAACTTACGGGTCCCTCTCAACCTTAGATTTTTTAGTGCAAAGCCAAACTCGGTCTCCTACTTGGAGATCAAGTTGTTTCTTTCTCTTTCGATCAGCAAAGTGTTTGTAGTGGTCATTAGCTAAAACTAGATTCTGTGTTGCTGTTTGGTGAATCCTAGCTATGTGTTGGGCAAGTTCTTCAACTGCTGGAACTTCCACGGTTCCAAACTTTAGCTGGGAATTAGGGTGTCTGCCTGAATTCATGAAGAAGGGTGAATAACAGGTAGACACGTTTCTGGCATTATTATGGGCATATTCTGCTGTCTACAGGTAATCGGGTCAGTCACCCCCCTCATCCAATAAGTAGAGTCTGAGATATTGTTCCAACTCCTAATTAGTTCTCTCAGTTTGGCCATCGGTTCCGGGTGGAAACTCTTGGAATACTGATGGCCAATACTGAGGCTCTTAGTGTAGGACTTCCAAAAGTGCGACAGAAATTGAGAGCCTCTGTCAGTGATTAAAACCTTAGGAATCCCATGGAGACAAAGTATATTCTGATTAAAGAGTTGGGAAAGTTGGTTTGCTCTAGGTGTGCCTTTATGGGGTACAAAATGTGTCATCTTGGTGAAAGTGTCTAAGCATACAAGGATTGTGTTGAACCCATTAGTTGAGGGTAAGTCCACAATTAAATCTAAGGAAACTGTATGCCAGGGATATGGAGGAGTGGGTACATGTTGTAAGAGACCTTTAGGGGCTTGTCTGTCTGATTTTCCCCATGCACAAATCTCGCAACCCAACATATATTGATCGATGTCCCTAGACATATGTGGCCATTCAGAATCGACGCTTGAGTAGATCTTTGGTATTCAGTACGCCTTTGTGACCTGCCAAAGGAAGGTCATGACATTCTTGCATTGCTTGTATTTGGAGGCCCTGGGTAGGCAAACACAAGGTGGTTCCTTGATAGGATAATCCATTACGGATGAGACGCTGTGAGTCTTGTGAGGCTCAGTTTTCCATGTCAGTATTAGTCATTACACTCCGTGCTTGATCCTCAAAAGGTGTTTGGGGAATGGTTCCAATGATTTTAAGGTCTGGCAATCTCGGTCTTATGGTCTTCCGTATCCAATCTGGAGACAGCATCTGCCTTCTCATTCTTTGATCCCGGCTGAAAGGTGATTACAAAATCAAAGTCTGCAAAATAGAGCGACAAGCGAAGTTGACGAGGGGTAAGCGTACGGGCAGAACGTAAAAATGTTAGATTTTGGTGGTCAATGAACACTTTTATGGTATGCTTGGCACCTATTAATTAGTGCCTCCAATCTTTAAAGGCATCCTAATGGCCAAAAGTTCTTTTTCTATGATCGTATAGTTACATTCGGCTGGGTTTAGCGTATGGGAGTGATAGGCTACCGGATGCAGCTGTCCTGTGTCGTGGTGTCGCTGTGATAGTATAACCCCTATAGCCGAATCCGAAGCGTCTGTTTCCACGTAAAATGGTTCAGAAGGGTCCGCATGCAGCAAGACTGGTGCTGTGGTGAAGCTTTCCTTTAACAGATTAAAGGCTGTTTGGGTTTTCCTGACCATTTGAACTGAATTCCTTTCTTTAAGAGGTGTGTGAGTGGGAGGATCTTCTGAGAGAATTCATGAATTAATCGTCGATAAAAGTTAGAGAATCCGATGAAACTCTGCACCTACTTTACATTTGTGGGAGATTTCCATTCCAACACAGCCTTCACCATTTGTTGATCCATAGTGAGTCTTGCAGGTGACAACACAAATCCAAGAAACTCCATGGTATCGGTACTGAACAAACATTTTTCCAGTTTTACGTAGAGGGAGTTCTCCCTCAATCATTGCAAGATGGCTCAAACATGTGTGTGATGTTCCTCTTCTGAGTTAGAATAGATCAAAATATCATCTATGTACACTATGGCACATTGGTCGATGAAATTGCTCAATACATCATTAATAAAGTGTTGGAAGGCAGCGGGCGCGTTACACAGGCCATACGGCATAACCAGATATTCGTGGAGGCCGTATTTAGTTCTAAACGCGATCTTCCACTCATCTCCTTCTCGCAGTCGAATCAGGTGGTAAGCTCCCAGCAGGTCTAATCTGTATAGATTTTTGCTTCCTTCACCTGATCTATAAGCACAGAGATAAGGGGCAATGGATATCGGTTCTTCGCTGTTATTCTGTTGATTCCCCTGTAGTCAATGCAAGCTCAGAGATCCCCCCTTTCTTTAGCACAAAGAAGAGAGGGGAAGACACAGGAGACTGCGAAGGCCTGATAAAGCCATTCCCCCATAATTTTCTTCAAACACTCTTTTAGATGGAGGTTTTACTTTTCGGTTAAAGCGTAAACCCTACTACATGGTACATTAGCCCAGGTTCTAGGTCTATTTTACAATCATATGACCTGTGAAGGGGCAACTTATCTGTCTGAATCTCATCAAACACATCTGCGAAGTCCTGGTACTCTTTCGGGATTTCAGTAGTTTGAATCATACATACTGATGCTCCTTCCTCACAGAGTCGAGTCAGAACACTGGGTTCTGGCGGATCTTCCGTTTCTTCAAAACAATGTTTGGCTCAATACTCTGAATTCAGCTGAATGGATTGGGCTCCCCAATCAATCAACGGATTATGCTCAGTTAACCAAGGTAACCCAAGAATTAATTGAAACTGAGGAGCATCGATGAGATTGAAGTGTAAGATCTATTGGTGTCCTTCAGTTATGATCATCCGTACTTGTTCAGTGTGGCTAATTATTGGACCAGAAGTTAAATCAGTACAATCAACAGCTCTGACCTTTTCGATTCTTTCCTTCTTGATAGCCAACAAATCTATGTGTTTAGCAAATTTTTGATCACAGAAATTGTCCGTAGCCCCAGAGTCAACCATAACGATGATTTCTGTCAAGACTACAATCCTGAACCTTAAGGTCACTGATAGAGTCAGATGTGGCTATACAACTTGCAAGGTGTTGGCTAATTGATGGTTTACTGGAGGCTTATTTTCACTTGCATCTACCAGTCTAACTCCTGTCACTGGTGGTGCTGCAAGTTTTCCTTCTCCCTCATTGGGGTCTTTGGTCTTTTCTGACAAGTTTTTAGATAGTGTGCGCTGTGTCTGCAGTACATGCAAAGTTTATTTTGTCGCCTTTTCTTTTTTTCTTTTTTTATTTTTTATTTTCGTCTGATAGGGCATATTATATAATTAACACATACAGACAAATTAATATAGATAAGCAGATATTATAATTAATACATAGGCAAGAAGATAATAGTGAGGCGAAGAGAAGGTGGAGGAGAAAGATAACATAACAGATACAGAAGAGCAGTTACGAACATTTTAGGTGTATTACTTCTTATTTCATATTTTAGCCAGATCTAGCTATATTAAGCCATCCAGGGCCATGGGGCTCCAAAGCGCCTCTAATTTGACTAATGATTTGATGCCTCTTGCCTTCGTCAGAGCGGCCTCTAAGCCATAAGGTATCTCTGATAATCGCCCACCAATCCTCTGCCACCGGTGGTGTAGTAGAGACCCATGCCCTGGCAATAGCCAATACAGATGCAGCCATTAAGATCGTAAAGAGACGTACTACTGCCAGGTTATCATCCTTATAAATCAACATGATTTCAAGATCAGTGAGTGTATGATCCAATCCAATTTTAGAGATGAGTATTTGCTCAATTTTCCTCCAGTATCCATTCAATTCCGGACATTCCATAAACATATGTTTTAGGTTAGCCGCATACAGTTCACATTTTGAGCATTTCACCTTAACCCCCATCTTATTTCCCTGGGCCCATTTAGCTATTCTAGCAGGGGTATAATACATTATGCTGGTAATGCGTGTTTGTTGAAGTTGTAGACTGACAGAGTGGACTGAGTTTTTAACATAGCCTAGTACTTGTTCGATCTGAGACCGTTGTCCCCAGAGTTTGAGTCCAGTGTTCCGCTAATTTCTCACTGCCCAATGGTCTATGGTTATATAGGAGTGCATACATTGAGCCAATGAGGGATTTAGACTTCTCCCCAGAAATACCATCCCAGATTGTTGAATGTCTTATTTCTATTACGGACAGATTAGAGACAAGATAATTTTTAATCTGTACATATTTTAAAAAACAATGGACTGGGAGTTTATAGGCCAGTCTTAAATTTTCAAATGATTTGATATCTCTATCATTGTATAAATCCCCCAGACAATTTACTCCATGGTTCGCCCAAATTTTACCCGCTTGATCCTTAAATACCTCAGGGAAAGTCGGATCCTCCCACAATGGGTAGTTTTTATGGAATATCGGTAAGTTACACCTAATAGACATTGCTTGCCAAATATAAGCAATATCCCTTAAAGTCTTGAACTTTACCCTTTTGAAATAGTTTGGATCTCTGATCTCTGTATCCCTCTGATTCCCAAGCATAAACCTAAACACAAAATCACACTGATCTAGGCCAAGCAAGCTACGAAAAAGGCCCGCAAATGCGGCCCAGAAATAGATTTTAAAGTCTGGGAGACCAAGGCCACCTTGATCATATATAGCTTTAAGTAATTCGATTGCCCTCCTCGGTTTTTAATATCTCCAAATAAAACTGCTAAGAACCCCCTCTAATTTTTAAAAAAATATGTTGGGGACTTTCAGAGGAATAGAACGGAACAAAAATAAGAATTTAGACAATATTTTAATTTTGATCAGGTTACATCTGCCTAAGAGACCTATAGGAAGCCCATGCCATATTTTTAGCAATTTAGTAGTTTCTTTTAACAAGTATGCATCATTTAAATCAATGATCTGATTAATCTTAGCCGTTATCTTTACTCCCAAGTAAGTTACAGTGACACAAGATCCAGTGACGCAGTTCTGGATCCCCACAGTAGTTAGTACTTGAGTTTTGTCAGCATTACATTTTTTTTTAAAAAATTTTTTTTTCAGTTTAAGAATTTTTTATTTTGTTTAAATAAAATGCAATACAAAGGTAATACAATATTACATTAGAACCAAAATACATAAATGAGGCAAAGGAAAAACTATGAAATGAACGGTTCATTGGAGGATAGTAAATGAAAAAGAAAGGTAGAGCAATAAGAGAGAAGGAAGAAGGGAAAAAAGAGGAGAGAGAAAAAAGAGAAAAGAAGAAAGAAGAAGAAAGGAGAAGAGAAGGTAGATACAATATATATATAGGCTCAGCTATCAAGGAGAGGGGGATGATGAAAGATAAGTGGAGAAGGGGAGCCAAAGGAGATCGGATTTAACTTTCGAGGAGACAGAAGAGGAGGAAGCGATAGCAATCCTATGTTCATCGCATATGAAGTTCCACCATGTAAGAACAGATATTTTAGAATTATCCTTCCAACAAGATAGAATTACTTTAAATGCAACCGCAATAAAAAGATCCAGTAATCTAACACTAGAAGGATCAATATCAATGTCAACAGAAACAGAACCTAAAAACATGGTCAAGAATGATAAGGGAACAGAGCATTGAAATATACGCATGCAAGTATCCCAAACTGAGTTCCAAAAAGCTTAAATAGGGGGACATTCATAAAGTTGATGTTTGAGGGTACCAGGGAGTGAAGAACATGACCAGCATAGAGTAGAGGAAGAAGGTGAGAACTTGGCAATACTGAGAGGAGTGAGAATGGATCTATGATAAATGAAATATAATGATTGGGTAATACGAGCTGCAACTCCAAATACCATCCCATTCATCAACAGATAAAGAGACAGACAAATCAGATTCCCAAGCAAACTCAGTAGCAGATTTAGACCGCACAACAACATTTGAAGAAAATATTCTATAAACAAAGGCAGCCTTGGGTTGCTGAAGGGAAAATATAGGATAAAGAGGGGAAGAAGGAGAGAAGGTAGGTAGAGTGATAAAGGAAGGAAATGTTGATAAGTATGAAGAGATAGCAGTAGTAATAATCAACTATTCCTTAAGAAAAGACAATGGTAAGTTATATAAAACTTGTAACTCAGGAAAAGAAATAATGGCATTATTGGCAAAGAACTGATGCACAAAAACAATATCCTTTTCTTTCCAGTATTTGTAATAGAAAGACCTGCCCTTATATTTGAGAAATTTGTTGTACCAGACACAAGAGGACAAAAAACATTGGATTGGAGATAAATCCTTAGCAAATATATCATGCAATAACGTTTGTGAATATTTTAACACTGTGTGTAACAATGATCGTTCAAAGGTAACCCATTTAGGAATCGGGGTATCATGAAAATCAAAAGCTAAAGAAAAGGATTGCTTAATGAGGAAGGCTGAGTGGTAGACTTTAAAATTAGGGAAGCGAACCCCGCCTTCCGATTTAGGGCGTATAAGCTTACGTAAGGCAATGCGAGGATGCTTGTTGTTCCATAAAAATTTGGAACAAAAGGAATTTAAGCGAGTAAAATAAATGTTTGGAATTTTCATGGGAAGCATTGATACAGTATATAATATATGGGGCGTAATCATCATTTTGATGGTATCGAGTCTACCCCACCATGATAAGAATAAAGGGGACCAACTTTGAAGAAGAGATTGGACTTTCTGAGTAAGGGACATGAATGTGGCTTTAAGAGTCTCAGTAAGGGAAGGGGAGAACCAAATGCCCAGGTATTTAATTTTGGAGGGACACCACGTAAAGTCAGTAGAGGTAAACATGTATTGGTAACAGATAGAGTTTAATGGTAGAACTTCAGTTTTAGATAAATTGAGTTTATACCCAGAGATTGAGGAGTAAAGGAGGACTTAGTTTAGAAAAGGAGGAAGGGACGTGACAGGGTTAGACATGTACACTAAAATATCATCAGCATAGGCAGATAATTTAGTTTCAACAGAGGAAATTTTAAAACCAGTGATCTGGGGATTAGAACGAATTCTCTCGAGAAAGGGTTCAAGGCAGAGTATGAAAAGTAACGGGGATAAGGGACAACCTTGTCTCGTTCCTCTGCCCAATGGAAAGAATCTAAAAAATTGGTTATTGACAAAAATGCTGGCACGGGGAGCAGAGTAGAGGATTTTGACCAAGGAAATAAAAGAGGGACCAAAACCAAACCAATGCAAGGTACGAAACATAAATTGCCAGTTAATGCGATCGAAAGCCTTTTCCGCATCTAGGGATAAGGCAGCTAGAGGGGCTTTAAAGTGTTTACTATGGGAAATGACATTAGCAAACATACGAGCATTATCCGCTGCAAGTCGGCCTTTAACAAAACCAACTTGATCCGTTTTAACTAGAAGGGGGATGACAGAGTCAAGGCGGGATGCGAGGATTTTGGCGAAAATTTTACAATCATAGTTAATCAAGGAAATAGGGCGATAGTTTTTACATTGGGAATGATCCTTATCTGGTTTAGGAATTATGACAATGAGGGCATCTAAGAAAGATCCAGAGGCCTTAGCATCAGCAATAAAAGAGTTAAACAATTGTAACAATTTAGGCACAAAAATAGTATGGAGGGCAGAATAAAATTCAATTGGCAAACCATCAGGGCCTGGGGCCTTTGATTTTTTGAGGGAGTTAATGGCCAGGAGAAGTTCTTGGGATGTAATATCCTTTTCCAATAGTGCAAATTCATCAGGGAGCGTAGGGGGTGGAGGGAGACTGT
The DNA here is from genome assembly GCF_964261635.1 of Lissotriton helveticus. Taxonomy (NCBI): domain Eukaryota; kingdom Metazoa; phylum Chordata; class Amphibia; order Caudata; family Salamandridae; genus Lissotriton; species Lissotriton helveticus. The sequence continues at coordinate 1,791,239,570 of NC_136061.1, forward strand.
CAAAAAAAGAGGATACATTCTGATCAGTGGGGTGAGTATCGTCAGTATAGAGATTATGATAATAGGTATGAAAGACCTCTGCAATATCTTCGCCAGAGGTAACCAATGAGTTTGTAGAATCATTCAGGATAGGGCCTACAGCTTTACGCTCAGATTTAATTTTTAGGTAGTTTGCCAACATTTTGCCAGCCTTATTCTGACCTCCATGGAACTTAGACTTAATCTTCAATAAAGTATTACATGCTTCAGTCGTGGCTATTTTATTCAGTTCAGATTTCGCTTTGATAAGGTTATGAAGGGAGCCAGAGTCTTTAGATGAGAAATACAAATGCTCCAGCTGCTTAATGGAGGTAAGTTGTTCCAAGTATTTAGATGTATTAAGTTTTTTCTTTTTGGAAACATATGAGATTGTAAAAGCTCTCAAAGCCGCCTTGAAGGCATCCCAATTGTTAGGAACTGATGTGTCCGAAGGAACATTAAAAGTAAAAAATTCAGCTACAAATTTTTGAACTTCCTTTATAAAGACAGCATCTGACAAAAGAAAGGTGTTGAATTTCCAACGGCTAAATTTGGAAGAGGTGAGAGTAAGATCAAGGGTTGCAAAAACGGGGGCATGGTCAGAGATAAAAATAGAACCAATTTCAGATTTATGCAATGTGGGGAGGAGGGATTTGCTTACTAAAATATAATCAATCCTAGATCTAGTGTGATGCACATTGGAGTAAAACGTGTATTCCAGAGTATCAGGATTACAAGTTTTCCACACATCATATAAGGGACGTGAGGCTATGGCAGATTGAAAAGATTTATGGGTTTTGTCAGGACGAAATTTAGTAGAGGAGAGTCTGTCAGAGAAGGGATCCAACCATTGGTTAAAATCACCAGAAATAACAATATTGGGACAGTCAATAGAGGAAATGAGAACTTTGACTTCATTCCAAAATTCAGGAGAGGGGCGAGTAGGGCCATAGATGTTAAGTAAAACCAGTGTTTTGTTTTGGACAATAACCTTAGCCATAACCCAGCGACCTTCAGTATCTGCTTTGGAAGAGAGAATTTGGGCACATAAACTTTTGTGAAATAAAATTGCAACACCTCCCTTATTGTTCACAGCCGGAGAATATACTACTTGGCCCACCCATTGTCTCTTGAGTTTGGAGGATTCAGAATCCGTACAATGGGTCTCTTGAAGGAAGGCAACCTGTGAATGAAGCTTAGATAAATGAGACAATACCTTTTGACACTTGACAGGGTGACCCAGACCACGAACGTTCCATGAGACAAAATTACACATGGAGGGAGGTGAGGAGGGGGGTAAACATCCGGGGCGAACACACTGCAGGAGGCTGACTAAAATAAAAGAAATAAGAAATACAAATATTAGAGAGAAAAACAACATTCAAGAAAAGTACATTAGGTCGAAAAAACATGCCAAAGAATGCCAAATACGAACTAGCAAGGAACAGAAAGCAAAAGTCAAGGAATAGAACAAGCAAGAAAGAAAGGGAAGACAGAAAGATGACGAACAAAAATACATACTGATAGAACAAAAAAAGAGATACTGGAAAGAGGACAGAAAAGAGATAGAAGAAGGATAAGGAAAAAGAAGACAGATCAAGGCAAGAATTCCAGATCTGAGAAAAATGCAAACACCAATACATCAGGAGCAAGGAGACGCCGAAGGAGAGGCGAAATCCCAAGAGCGTCTAGAGAGAAAGAAAGAAAATCTAGGGACGGCTCAACAGAGTAAGGGAAACCACGTTAAGGCTAGAAACAGTACAACATTACAACCAAGAGATGTCAGCAAAGGTGAAAACAAAGATGCCTATAGGGGCATCAGGTGGTAACATCCATTGTGGGAGTAGACGCAAATTGCAGATATTCGTGCAGCTTCTGAGGATCATCAAAGGTACGAGTACGACCATTATGAGTTATTTTACATAAGCACGGGTGTAGGATTCCATATTGAATGTTTAACTGTCTCATCTGAGGGCGGAGGTTCAAGAATTATTTTCGTCGAGCATTGGTGGCATTTGACAGGTCTTGAGAGATATAGATGTTGTGGCCCGACCACACAAGGCGACGTTTAAGCCTGGCAGCTTTTAGAACAGTCATTAATTCAGTGAACTCGAGGAAAAGAAGGATGATACCCCGAGGCTTCGAGGAATTAGATGTAGGATGACCAAGACGATGATCACGCTGGATGTTTAGTGGATGAGCATTAGGTTGAAGGTCCAGAAGTTCATGCAGGAGTCGACGAATGAAGGACACCATGTCTGCCCCCTCAAGATTCTCCGGAACTCCGTAAATACGTAGGTTTTTTCTACGATTACAATTTTCAAGGTCCTCTGTGTGTAGTTTGAGCTGCTGTATTTCCTTTTCTAGAAGGGGTATCTTATTAGAGACATCCTGAATATCGCTAACACGCTGCTCCAGATTCAAGACATTGCCTTCCATAACGACCCACCTCTCTTCAATCTGCTTGAGTGTCTCATTGGTAGCAGACATAAAGGGTTGTAGCCCCCGAACTTCCTCTAAGATGGAGTCCAGAATAAGATTCGGAGAGGTGCGAATCGGAGAAGGGGGATCATTCTTGAGGCGCTTGGGTGTGGTTCCTGTGTTTGACGACTTCAAGTTGGCCGGGGTGTGCGTCATTTTGTCAAGATAGGGGCACACCAATAACACAGAAGAAATTGAAGAAAACAGGATATTAATTTCGAAGAGGTATTCCAAAAAAGCCACCAAGCGGGAAGAAAAACTGTAGAAATGAAGGGTAAACTCAGATACCCTACTTCAGAACCTCAGGGTAAAACCTCATATGAAGTATAAATGTAAAAATGTAATGCAGTCAGACTCCACAAAATGAGAAGATGAAGGAATCCACTAGGAAATGAGAGAACATAATAACCGCAATGCGTTCATGAAAAAACTGTGTGGCAGGAACTAATATTGAGGAGCCCCGTTGCGGCGGTGAAAGAAGTACGTAGTCAAAATGCCTTCACAACACAATTCAGGAAATGGCGGTCGTCACTCAAGCAGGTGGGAAGCCACATGTAGAAAGAAAAAAAGTCTGTCAGCTAAGGAGAAGCCATTAGCTAAAAAACGCCATACCTTGTGAGCGATAACCAATAATTTGAGGCATAAAGCAGGACCAGTGCCGGGCGCAGCCTGAGGAGACGGTAGTTATCTGAGGAGAGACGCGTTCGCGGCAGCTCAAAATGGCGGCCGCCCGCGTCCCGACCTCGGCATAGGAGACAGGGCTCACAGGACTGCAGAAACACCGTGTAGAGCCTCCACCTCAAAAGCAAACGTCGCCGTGGAGGTTCCGCCGCATCAGCAGATAAAATTCCGGCCTCTTACGTGCTGAAAGCCGTCCAGAATCCCCTCGAGAGTTAGCAGCTCTCCGGAGCTCACGGGAAAGCCGCCATGTCGCTTCGGCGCGTAAGCCACGCCCCCGTCAGCATTTAATTTGTAACCTGCAACTTTGCCAAATTTGTCTGCTTCTATCTTGATACTCCTTACAGCTTCTTCTAGATTGATTGCATAAACTGCAATATTGTCTGCATAGGCTCTGATCTTTAATTTGATATTGTCAGCTCGTAAAGGTTTGATTTGTACGCATTTTTGTAGTGTGCCCAGGAATGGCTTTATATAGAGAGCAAATAATAGCGGGGATAAAGGGCTTCCTTGCCTTGTCCCGCACAAAATCTAGAATGAAGATGAGCACATTCCCCCGTATGATAGCTTGGCCTGTGGATTACGATATAAAGCTTGTACAAAGGACCGAAATTGAGGCCCGAGACCAATTTTAACTAATACGGCCCATAAGAAGTCCCACCTAACTCGATCAAAGGCCTTTTCGGCATCTAATAATATCATACCGAAATCAATCCATTTTTTGTCTGCATAGTCAAGTGCCCCAATAGCCGTATTGACGTGAGCAGTGGTGTCCCTGCCGGTAATGAATCTGTGTTGTCTTTCAGAGACTATTTGTGGCATAAGTGGGGCTAGGCGAGTTGCCAAGATCTTTGAAAAGACCTTTGCATCAGTATTAATGAATGAGATAGGCTGGTATGACCCACATTCTGTTGGAGATTTGCCCTTTTTTAGGAAAAATACTATTTGTGTTGTATTCCATGATTCCGGTACCTGCCCGCTTACTGTCACAGATTGTATCATTTTGCACATAGGCAGTATTAGTATTCTTTTAAAAGATTTATAAAATTCTAGTGGCAGCGAGTCAACTCCGGCTGCCTTCCCCATTGATAGTGCTGATAAAACCAGTTCCACTTCTTTTATAGACACTAGGTCTTCTAGTTTAGCTGCTTCCTCCTCATCAGCCAATGATATGCAGCTGTCCTCAATATAGTTTAGTATATCTTCCTGATTCGGATCCCATGTAAGGGAATGGAGTTTCTGATAGAACAATGAAAATTGCTCTAAAATTGCAGACGGTTCAGTGTGTATATATCCATCTGAGCCCCTTATAGCACTGATATTAGTTTTTGCTTGTGCTTCTGCAGTCTGAAAAGCCAGTATCTGCCCTATATTTTCACCATCTTCATATTTCTCCAGTCAATGTTTAGTAGAGCTAGATGCCATTTTTTCCCACAGGGTCTTCTTCACTAATACTCTTGCGTCTACTAATAATAGAAGCAGAGTATCTTGGTTAGCCTGATCTTTATTTGCTGCCTCTATATGCTGCACCTCTAGGGTGCGTAGAGTGCTTATTAAAGACTCTGTTTCATTTCTACATTTCTTATTTCTCTCATAGATATATTTTTGTGTAATACCACAAACAAAAGCTTTCATGGTATCCCAAACAATTGTCGGTGAGGCTGTTCGCGTATTAACTATAAAGAACTCTTCCAATTCCCTAGTCGTACTATCTAAATAGTCGCTGTCTGTCAGCAGATATCTCGAAATAAAAATGGTCTAGTCTCCCTCTTTACTACATTAATCCGGAATACTGGGCTGAAAGGATTATGATCAGATGTTAGACGGGGACATATTTCCATTTCTGATGTTCTAGATAATCCATCTGATACCCAAACCATATCAATCCTTGAATAAGATTAATGAGGGACCGAATAATATGTATAACCTGGTATTGTTGGGTATTTATTTCTCCATAGATCATTAACAGATTTTAGCCTTGCCATTTGAAGTATTGCGGCACGTGTCTTTCGCATTCTTTGGACTCGGCTTTTACCAGAAGAGTCCAAGCCCTAGTCTATGATGCAATTAAAATCCCCCACTATCAATTCCCCCCCCCCCCCAATTCAGCAATTCAAGCTAAGATGTTCAAAAAGTGCAGGGTCCTCCACATTAAGGCCGTATACTGCGCTCACCACAAATGTTTTGCCTCCTATCTCTAGCTGAGTGAGTGCCCATCGTCCACGCTGATCTGATTGACTTTTTAACACTTTACAGTCAAACCTTTTGTCTTTAAGTATGGCTACCCCTTTTAGAGATATTGATTGAGTGGTGCCTGTGATAATCTCGTACCCCAATTGTTTTAGCAAGTTGCGATCTTTATAAGCAATGTGTGTTTCTGTTATGGCTATTAAATGGGGTTGATACATTCTCAACTCCTCCCGAACTAGCTTGCATTTAGTAGTACTATTGAGGCCAGCCACATTCCAGACTAATCACTTAACCTGATCCATAATAGTTATTCCTAGCTCTTGCCCATATCTCCTTTAGTACCTCAATAGTCATTACTTTATTTATTTTTGCTATCTTGCCTTTCAGATATAAGGTTGAGAAAATAACATTGAAACAAAAGATATTACTTACTAGCCTGCAGTGCCCTAGTGATGAAGTTTTTTGCTCCCCTTCCCCCCTCCCTCCATGGCCCGACCCCCCACCCTATCCCTTGGAAGAGGATTCCCCCCTTTACCCAGCTGCCGCTAACTAGGCAGCCCCTACAGAGTTTCGACCATGGTGCTCTCCCCTGTACACCCTTATCTAATGTCAAGAAATGTTTCCTTTCTCCCTAAATTAATACTTAAGTTTGCCAAAGATATACAACTAGCCATCCCTTTGTATAATACATATATTAATATCAAGTTGATGCCGAATGCCTTCCTCTATCGCTAAAACAAATACAACCAGGCAGCAGCTAAGCCTGAACTGAACATAAGCTAAATATGAGGCCATATTGACAAGAAGAAAACATAAGAGATTAGGAATTAGAGAGGAGAAATTGCCGAAGTCAGTAATTTGTGACTCTCATTCTATGTTTGTGCTTCAGTCTCCTTTTTCCACTTAGCCATAGCCTGCTCGATTTCCTTCTCTCCTGCAAAAAAATAGGTATGGCCATTCTTGAGAACTTTTAAGCGTGCAGGTTCTTGTAAGAAATCCTGCGCACCCAACGCCTTTATCGAATCTATATATTGGTGTAGCTTCCAATGCCTGTCCATCGTGGCCTTCCTTAGGTCAGATCTGACAAAGAAGCTTATAGTTCCTACTTTTACCGGGGAGTTAGGTTGGGCTTTCAGTGCAACTGCCTGTCTCAACAGAAAGTTCCCAAAATAAATCATAAATGGTTGTGGATATTGCCCTCCCTTACCCCTCTGAATGGTTGGTAGTCTATGGACCCTCTGCAATTAGAATCCCAATCCCAATCGGTGAGTTCAGGGAAGGCTTTCTGGAGTAGTTGCACCATAAAGGACCACGGGTCCGCCCCCTCTAAGCCTTCAGGGATGCCAAAAATGTTTAGATTTTGTCGGCGCTGACGGTTCTCCATGTCCTCCAGATTGATCTGCATCGCCAAGATCTGGTCATCATGTTTCTTTGTGAGACTGTCTGTACGAGTTGATAGCTCCTCCGTGACAACAACCCACTGTTGTAATTCAGTGATATCCTTAGTTAGGCTCCTCAGCTGATTCGCCATCTCCTGCAGAGACTGCTGTACTCTGCTGTTATTTTCCTGGACCTGCGTATAGTGATACTGAGCTTCTTGTCTTTGCTCCTTATGCAACTGTAGTATCAAACACAGCGGGGGTGCCATAGTCTCTTGATTACAGGCTGTTTCTGCACCTGCACCATCAGTTGTTACAGCTGCCTCCTGTGCACCTATAGTGGTATCTGTGATACCTTAAATTCCTTCCATAGTAGAGACTGGGTGCATAATGCTTGCACCACCTGACGGCAGCCTTGTTAGGCATGTTGAGGTATCACCCACGGATGCTACTAATTGAGGTTTTGCTGATGTGATTTCGCTAGAGATATTTCGTGAGTTTAGTGATGCCACACTCTTGATGCCTCCTTTTGTCTGTATCCATTTGCGCAAAGGGCTAATGTCAGGGATTAGCTTCCCACGTGGTGTAGTCAAATTCTGTCCGACATTCTGTCCCCCATTCTGTCCAACAGGCAATTTCTTTTTGTTTTTGCTGCCCTTACTTTAATTTTATGCCTTTCCCTTTCCCTTTCCCCTTTTATCCGGATATGTCTTTGAAGGTTCCATAGTGTCTTCATTATCGCTAATATCGTCAAATGAATCTGCCTCCAGGTCTTCCTCATCTCTGCCCACATCGGTGGTGTCCATGGTATCCATGGTGACGTTATCTATAGCACAACAGACTATTGCCCCCAATTCTACCACTCTCTTCAGATGGGTAGTTCCATCGTGCATGATCTCTGCGTCCTCTACACCGGCATTAGCATTGTTTAACTTCAGACAGCCGTCAGTAGCCGATGGAGTCGGTGGAAGCAGAGTCTGAGGCAGAGACATAACCATATTATCATTAACGGTACTAGGTTCTGGCAACTCCGAAGTCGTAGCAGTAGCAGTATCAGTATCAGTAACAGTTGTAGCAGAGAGGGCTTTTGTTGCATCATTGCCAGTGTCTATCGCATCGCCTGGGCCCCTTAAAACAGTGGCAGTGGCAGCAGCATTGGCAGTTGTAGTATCAGTTGTATCAGTTGTAGTATCAGTTACAATTATAGCATCTGCAGTTACAGTTACAGCAGTAGTAGCATTGGTAGTAATAGCAATAGCAGTAACTGAAGAAGCAGCATTTAGTATCATATGCGCCGCGTTAAGCGAGGTGACACTACCTTCTGAGATGGCACCAGATTCAGTAGCTTCAGCAACCACCGGTAGGGCCTCAAGCAGATTATCGTGTCCTCTTCCCCTCTCGAAACTGCCTGCATGTGATGGCTTCCCAGAGCCATCCGATATGCTTGGCGGCATGTTTGATGTTTTCCCCTCTCCTGCTCCCACTCCTGCTCCAACATTCCTTCCGGCTAGTGTACTACTTGGAGCCGTTTTTGGTGCCATCTTCCTGGCCTGGGATGAGAGGTAAACTGGTAGTGGAGCTGATAAGCAAGTTGCCACTGCTACCGTCGCTGGAGCAACAGCGAAGACCAGGCTTTTCTCCTGACAGCAGATGGCCTCCCAAGTTTCCAGTAAAGAAGCCGAGACGTAAAAACCAAACGCTAAAATCTGGACACAAAAGACTGCCACATCCGCTCTACTTCTATGAAAGAGGCACTTCAGGTACTTAAAGCGAGAGAAAGCGAGGGAAATCCCAGTTCACTCCTTAGAGCTTCGAGCCCTTTACCCTTTTCTCTCTTCGCTCTCCACTCTCCGCTTTTTTTCCCTTACCGAGCAATGCCGGTACCTCCGAGCCTTGCCACAAGGTCGCGCTCTCCCCCATGCTCCGAGCTCCACTCTGCGGCTCCACTCTGCATCGCTTTCATCGTTCTTGGCATTTCAGGTGTAGGGAGAGAAGCGCCACAGGTAAGATCATAGCAATCTCACAATTACACAGCAATGCACCAGCTTTATACCACCATCGTGACACAGCTCATTATTTTGGGAGAAATGCGAGAAATGCGGGAAGAATGCGGGAGATAAAAGATGATGTAAAATTATTTCATTTCGGGTATCGGTGGGAGCTCACTCGGCCCTGCTCTGTGGTGGCTTCAATCCGCCATCTTGCTCCTCCCCATTCTTTTTTTCTTCTTTGGATAATGGTCCTCGAATTGCGCCTATCTGCATTGGCTCCACTTCCAAAGCACTTCCAGCAGCGGGAGTAGTCTCTGATTTGATCCGGTCAAATCGGGGAACATTGGATCTAAACTCTCTCCTTTTTTCCACCCTTCTGTTTGCTCTGATGGAAATCTATCTCCAAAACCAGATCTACCAGTGCTGACATTTCTGTAGGGCGGTTGGGGATTCGTGAGAGGGTATTGTTTAATTCTTCCCGCAAGCCCCGATAGAAGACTGCCGCTCTCTTGTTCTCCTGCCAACCTGTTTCGAACACTAGCTTGTTGACCTGGGCTAGGTATGCAACCAATTTGTTATTACCCTGTCTTAACTCTACCAGTTCATTGTCCATGGCCTGCGCAGCCATTCTATCAAAAATTTGAAGGAATTCTCTTTTAAAATCTTCCAGATTGTATAAGATAGGATCGTTGTTGGTCAATAAAGGCATCTACCATGAGGCTGCATCCCCACTGATGTAGGACAAGATAAATGCGACACGAGACTGGGCATCGGGGAAAATCATTGGGCGACACATAAAATGCAAAGAACATTGAGTCAAGAAGGCTTTGTGCTTTTGGTGGGTCTCCATTAAATCGCTCGGGAGGGGCCACAGGAATGGCAGTAGACAAAGAATGAGATACTTGAGTGGGAGCAAAGGATGAGGAGCTAGCATTTGATTCCTGGGTCTTAAAGGTGGTGGTTTTGTGACTAGCTCCAGAGACTGCTTCTTCCCTTTTAAAAAGAACGATATCCTGTATTTCTGTTGTTTTCTTCTCTAACTGCCTCTAAATCTCTTTGTATATTCCTGAAGATGTCCCCTAGATGTTATAAATCAAAACCTAAACAACAAGAAACCTGTAAGTCGAAAAGTACAGAGAAAGATACGCTGGCATTGGAAGAATTGCACAGAGAGAGTGAATTAAACTAACTATCAACAAAAGCTGTTAAAGTCCTATCAGACCACCCAAATGGCGGAGCCTCATCACGTAGGACTCCTAGACCTTGGTCTGTGTGCAAGTGCCCGAACGTATTTTGGCATTGCATCACTCAGCCATGGTCTAGTCACCAAAGTTGTTCATGTGGATGGTGTGTCTGACATGTGCAGTGCAAAGAATCAAGTGGTGTGTATAAAATGGCTGAACAAGCAAACAAATAAACTTTATTAGCGTTTGCCTGAACGTCAGGTTAAAAATTAGTGAGGTGACAGTGTGACAAAATCACTGTCTAACTTGCTTGGTAAAAGATCAAAAATTAGGGCCAACATGTTTCTGCCATAACGTGAAAGTCCACTGGCATTCTTCAGGGCCAAGCTGGAATGCTACTGCAAGTACACTACTAATTGTGTTCTAAGTAATTGTGTAAAAGAAAATTTTTCTACCAAAATCAAATCAAATTGGTCATACAAGACCGTCCTACCGCATCTTCTTATGTACTCCACAAGATGCAGTTGGTCTTCCCTGAAAACAATATATAAAAGGAGAAACCATGTAAATACTATACACAGGTACTGTCTGCACAAAACATAAATATTGCTGTCACTCTAATCAGCACTTAGGAAATAAGTGCTGCTACTGTGCAGAAACCAATGCCAGCTCACTAAACACTGAAACACGTCCATCACCATTTAGCGATGGCCCCATAGGGGGTGCGCAACCTGGCGGCACCAACAGATAATCTGTGTGTCATTTGACATAAGTATGTACACTTACCCATCAATTTTTGGGAAGTGAGCCTCACCTCACCCGGCAACTGCTCGGAATGATAAGGCCCCGCTCTAAACATGTAAATAGAGACAGTTCCAGGTTAGATATCTGTCGCTAAGATGTTACTTCTACATCCTGTTAAAACCCAGTCATTTTCTTTTCTGTCTGAAAAAGGTCCCCCACCAAGGCAGAACCGGTGGACGCATAGGGCGACCGACACATCCAACCCTTGGAGACATATGCTCAATAATGATGTATATAAATGTAAATACTAACCCATAGTGCTATGCTGACCTTGGCCACCATTTTATGCATGTGGTTAGTCCATAATGTTAGGTAGTAGTCTAAATCAAGGGTACTGTTCTCAAATACACTAGTAAACACAAACTCACTAGTTGGAAAACATAGGACAAGGAACTACCTTAATACCTATCTGCCCTTGGATTCCCAGTTCGACTGTACATGAGCAGCCAGCAAAGCCCCAGTGGTCTGGACACCCAACCATGACTCAACCAAGGCCCCTGCTCCTACCTTACCTGTCCGTCGGTACCTCACGGCGGGAACTCGAGCCGAAGGGGAGGCACCGACGGACAGATCAAGCACGCTTTTATACTCCCGTTGTATATCCAGTAACGAGTCTGAATCGACTCAGCTGTGCTCAAGCATACTCAGCAGCGCGTGCGCGTCTCGCACACGCTATACCTCGCGCCTGCGCAATGCAGTCAAAGAGACCCTCTGCACGAACATTACCGACGGCCACTAAACTGCGGCGCATGCGTTATCATTAGACAAGGAAGCGGCTAAGCGTCACACTCCCCAAGTGTAAACGCGCATGCCCGGTGACGCAGGCGCTGCCAAACACACCCACGCATGCGCATCAGGCGTCTTGGACTCACGCTTAGCTGTGCGCATGCGCAAAGACCGGAACGCGCGTTGACATCATTCGTGATCACAGTTGAACGACCCCTGCCGGTTAGCCAAATATTTACATAATAATGAAGAACAGCAGTGAAATATGTCGTTCAGGGTCATGCCTGCACACTAATCTATTTACTTAACGCAATTTAATTTATGCAATTAGGAGAATTGTACCTGGCCCACAGCGAACTGCAGTGTCTGTATAAATACTATTCAAGCAAGGCTATCAATGTCGGCACAGTCCGCATCCTACACCAAGGTGTCTTATGATGGAGGATATAAACCCAGTAAGTGTCAAATAGAACGAATGTGCCCACCCAAACTAGGGACTTAGCAAATATTGGGGAAATACCTCCCTTTCATCTGCACTAAACCCCATCAAGAAGATCATCATGTCGTGGAGTAGAGTACAGTAACTGAATACTGCGTATGGAAGTGATATCTGACCCAAGTGATGGAGGGAGGCAACAGGTCCCATTATTACTAAACCCACAGTGGTGATCTGTGGAAATGGAAACATCCAAAGGATGCCCTCTGGACCAAGCCAGAGATTATCTGCTAGGGAGCCCCTGGAGGCCTCATTACATCCGGATGCGGCAGAGGAGCACAAGATGGCAAATGCAGCACTCAGATCGATATCCATGAAATGTTGTCATTCAGCCCATTAATATCAGATTTCAGCTTAAAGATCCATCGCTGTTCTCTCACAAACAGAAAGTGCGAAACATCCGAGATATGTGGTGGGATGTAAGGCTTTTCTAGAACCACCCACATGAGTTCCTCTGCTTTATGTTTTGCCTCAAGGAAATGGTTCGTGAGCCCTGTCGCCTGTTTCTTGCAACGGATCGTGCTTTTGTGTTCGCTGATGCGGGACTTGATCATTCTCGTTGTGTGGCCCACATACTGCTTCTTACAGGGACAGGTGATAAGGTAGATCAGTTTCTCCGAATTACAGTTAGTGTGTCGCATGAGCTTCCAGGGTCTGCTTGTCCCGATGTCGATTGTCAGGGTCTTGCGTGTCTGTGGGCAGGCTGCGCAACTGCCACATGGGTAGTGACCCTGGACCGGGTTAGTATTCCACAGGGTGTTCGGAGTTTGTCTGTTCTCACCCCGTGGTCTGGTATGAACCAGACTGTCCCGAATCGATGGTCCTCTCTTATAGGCAAACAGGGGGCGAGGTATAGTAGCCTCACCTACGTTCAAAATCTTCCAGTGTTTCAGTATGGTCTTCTTCACTGCATTGGAAGATGTGGTGAAAGTCTGCACCATGGTCATCCGATCATTGGTGTCAGTAGACCTCTTGTGCTGCAAGAGTGCCTCACGGTTGTTGTTGAAAGCCCTCTTGCGAGCACGGCGTACAAGATGGTTCGGGTATTGTCGCTCTCTCAAATTAGTAGACAGTTCTTGAGCATGGTAGTTGTAGAGCCTATTAGAGGAACAATTCCGTCTCAACCTCAAAAATTGGCCTACAGGTAGATTTTCACGCAATGATTGCGGGTGGAAACTCTGGAATGACAGTAGCGAGTTCCGTGCCATTGGCTTTTTGAAAAGTTCACTTTGCAGACCTCCCTCTGATGGAAAAATGCGGAGGTCCAAGTACGCAAGTTCTTCTTTGCTGCTCTCCATAGTGAACTTGAGGAACCGATTCCTTGAGTTGAGCCATGTGTGGAAAGACGACACTTCCAGGGACGATCCTCTCCATATCACCAGGATGTCGTCAATATATCTTTTCCACAGTACCACCTGGTGGAAAAAGGGGTTACTGTGGTTCAGAACATGGTCTACCTCAAATTGGTGCATGTACAGATTCGCCAAACTGGGGGCAAAGACGCTCCCCATCGAGGTCCCTGAGACCTGGAGATACAGCTCATTCTGGTATTGAAAAAAATTCTCCATCATAGCGATTCTTGCGCACTCCATTATGAAGGCAACTGGTGTTATTGTGTCCATAGGTTTAGCCTCTAAGAGGGTTCTAATGCAGTCTAGTGTTTCTTGCTGGGGGATAGAGGTGTACAGAGACTCAACGTCGAAACTTACCAATAGGTCTGTTTCTGTGTTGAACTCAGCCTCCGCTAGTAGTCTGAGCACATCCCCGGTGTCCTGTAGGTACGTCGGTGTTTCCTTGACAAGAGGTTTCAGGAAGAAATCCACAAAAGTGGATAAAGGCTCGAGTAACGAGCCTATACCCGAAATTATGGGCCTTCCGGGAGGAGGTCTTTGGGCCTTGTGTATTTTGGGAAGGCAATAGAAATACGGGGTCACAGGATGCGTTGCAATGAGGTACCTCGCTTCCTGGGGAGTGATCCACCCTTCTGATGATCCTTCTTCCACCAGACTCTTGATGTCATTAGAGATTCTCTGTGTCGGGTCTTCGTTAAGGCGACGATAGGCACTGGTAACGTTAAGTTGTCTCTGACACTCCTCATGGTAGACGTTGGTGTCTTGCAACACTATCGCACCGCCCTTATCAGCGGGCTTGATGATAATGAGCCTGTCGTTCGCTAGAATAGACAGAGCTCGTTTCTCTGAGGTAGACATATTGAAGAAGAGTCTGGTGGAAGAAGTACACAAGGCCCAAAGACCAGAAACAGACCTATTGGTAAGTTTCGACGTTGAGTCTCTGTACACCTCTATCCCCCAGCAAGAAACACTAGACTGCATTAGAACCCTCTTAGAGGCTAAACCTATGGACACAATAACACCAGTTGCCTTCATAATGGAGTGCGCAAGAATCGCTATGATGGAGAATTTTTTTCAATACCAGAATGAGCTGTATCTCCAGGTCTCAGGGACCTCGATGGGGAGCGTCTTTGCCCCCAGTTTGGCGAATCTGTACATGCACCAATTTGAGGTAGACCATGTTCTGAACCACAGTAACCCCTTTTTCCACCAGGTGGTACTGTGGAAAAGATATATTGACGACATCCTGGTGATATGGAGAGGATCGTCCCTGGAAGTGTCGTCTTTCCACACATGGCTCAACTCAAGGAATCGGTTCCTCAAGTTCACTATGGAGAGCAGCAAAGAAGAACTTGCGTACTTGGACCTCCGCATTTTTCCATCAGAGGGAGGTCTGCAAAGTGAACTTTTCAAAAAGCCAATGGCACGGAACTCGCTACTGTCATTCCAGAGTTTCCACCCGCAATCATTGCGTGAAAATCTACCTGTAGGCCAATTTTTGAGGTTGAGACGGAATTGTTCCTCTAATAGGCTCTACAACTACCATGCTCAAGAACTGTCTACTAATTTGAGAGAGCGACAATACCCGAACCATCTTGTACGCCGTGCTCGCAAGAGGGCTTTCAACAACAACCGTGAGGCACTCTTGCAGCACAAGAGGTCTACTGACACCAATGATCGGATGACCATGGTGCAGACTTTCACCACATCTTCCAATGCAGTGAAGAAGACCATACTGAAACACTGGAAGATTTTGAACGTAGGTGAGGCTACTATACCTCGCCCCCTGTTTGCCTATAAGAGAGGACCATCGATTCGGGACAGTCTGGTTCATACCAGACCACGGGGTGAGAACAGACAAACTCCGAACACCCTGTGGAATACTAACCCGGTCCAGGGTCACTACCCATGTGGCAGTTGCGCAGCCTGCCCACAGACACGCAAGACCCTGACAATCGACATCGGGACAAGCAGACCCTGGAAGCTCATGCGACACACTAACTGTAATTCGGAGAAACTGATCTACCTTATCACCTGTCCCTGTAAGAAGCAGTATGTGGGCCACACAACGAGAATGATCAAGTCCCGCATCAGCGAACACAAAAGCACGATCCGTTGCAAGAAACAGGCGACAGGGCTCACGAACCATTTCCTTGAGGCAAAACATAAAGCAGAGGAACTCATGTGGGTGGTTCTAG
Source organism: Lissotriton helveticus (assembly GCF_964261635.1). Lineage (NCBI taxonomy): Eukaryota > Metazoa > Chordata > Amphibia > Caudata > Salamandridae > Lissotriton > Lissotriton helveticus. The sequence continues at coordinate 1,791,255,067 of NC_136061.1, forward strand.
AAAAGCCTTACATCCCACCACATATCTCGGATGTTTCGCACTTTCTGTTTGTGAGAGAACAGCGATGGATCTTTAAGCTGAAATCTGATATTAATGGGCTGAATGACAACATTTCATGGATATCGATCTGAGTGCTGCATTTGCCATCTTGTGCTCCTCTGCCGCATCCGGATGTAATGAGGCCTCCAGGGGCTCCCTAGCAGATAATCTCTGGCTTGGTCCAGAGGGCATCCTTTGGATGTTTCCATTTCCACAGATCACCACTGTGGGTTTAGTAATAATGGGACCTGTTGCCTCCCTCCATCACTTGGGTCAGATATCACTTCCATACGCAGTATTCAGTTACTGTACTCTACTCCACGACATGATGATCTTCTTGATGGGGTTTAGTGCAGATGAAAGGGAGGTATTTCCCCAATATTTGCTAAGTCCCTAGTTTGGGTGGGCACATTCGTTCTATTTGACACTTACTGGGTTTATATCCTCCATCATAAGACACCTTGGTGTAGGATGCGGACTGTGCCGACATTGATAGCCTTGCTTGAATAGTATTTATACAGACACTGCAGTTCGCTGTGGGCCAGGTACAATTCTCCTAATTGCATAAATTAAATTGCGTTAAGTAAATAGATTAGTGTGCAGGCATGACCCTGAACGACATATTTCACTGCTGTTCTTCATTATTATGTAAATATTTGGCTAACCGGCAGGGGTCGTTCAACTGTGATCACGAATGATGTCAACGCGCGTTCCGGTCTTTGCGCATGCGCACAGCTAAGCGTGAGTCCAAGACGCCTGATGCGCATGCGTGGGTGTGTTTGGCAGCGCCTGCGTCACCGGGCATGCGCGTTTACACTTGGGGAGTGTGACGCTTAGCCGCTTCCTTGTCTAATGATAACGCATGCGCCGCAGTTTAGTGGCCGTCGGTAATGTTCGTGCAGAGGGTCTCTTTGACTGCATTGCGCAGGCGCGAGGTATAGCGTGTGCGAGACGCGCACGCGCTGCTGAGTATGCTTGAGCACAGCTGAGTCGATTCAGACTCGTTACTGGATATACAACGGGAGTATAAAAGCGTGCTTGATCTGTCCGTCGGTGCCTCCCCTTCGGCTCGAGTTCCCGCCGTGAGGTACCGACGGACAGGTAAGGTAGGAGCAGGGGCCTTGGTTGAGTCATGGTTGGGTGTCCAGACCACTGGGGCTTTGCTGGCTGCTCATGTACAGTCGAACTGGGAATCCAAGGGCAGATAGGTATTAAGGTAGTTCCTTGTCCTATGTTTTCCAACTAGTGAGTTTGTGTTTACTAGTGTATTTGAGAACAGTACCCTTGATTTAGACTACTACCTAACATTATGGACTAACCACATGCATAAAATGGTGGCCAAGGTCAGCATAGCACTATGGGTTAGTATTTACATTTATATACATCATTATTGAGCATATGTCTCCAAGGGTTGGATGTGTCGGTCGCCCTATGCGTCCACCGGTTCTGCCTTGGTGGGGGACCTTTTTCAGACAGAAAAGAAAATGACTGGGTTTTAACAGGATGTAGAAGTAACATCTTAGCGACAGATATCTAACCTGGAACTGTCTCTATTTACATGTTTAGAGCGGGGCCTTATCATTCCGAGCAGTTGCCGGGTGAGGTGAGGCTCACTTCCCAAAAATTGATGGGTAAGTGTACATACTTATGTCAAATGACACACAGATTATCTGTTGGTGCCGCCAGGTTGCGCACCCCCTATGGGGCCATCGCTAAATGGTGATGGACGTGTTTCAGTGTTTAGTGAGCTGGCATTGGTTTCTGCACAGTAGCAGCACTTATTTCCTAAGTGCTGATTAGAGTGACAGCAATATTTATGTTTTGTGCAGACAGTACCTGTGTATAGTATTTACATGGTTTCTCCTTTTATATATTGTTTTCAGGGAAGACCAACTGCATCTTGTGGAGTACATAAGAAGATGCGGTAGGACGGTCTTGTATGACCAATTTGATTTGATTTTGGTAGAAAAATTTTCTTTTACACAATTACTTAGAACACAATTAGTAGTGTACTTGCAGTAGCATTCCAGCTTGGCCCTGAAGAATGCCAGTGGACTTTCACGTTATGGCAGAAACATGTTGGCCCTAATTTTTGATCTTTTACCAAGCAAGTTAGACAGTGATTTTGTCACACTGTCACCTCACTAATTTTTAACCTGACGTTCAGGCAAACGCTAATAAAGTTTATTTGTTTGCTTGTTCAGCCATTTTATACACACCACTTGATTCTTTGCACTGCACATGTCAGACACACCATCCACATGAACAACTTTGGTGACTAGACCATGGCTGAGTGATGCAATGCCAAAATACGTTCGGGCACTTGCACACAGACCAAGGTCTAGGAGTCCTACGTGATGAGGCTCCGCCATTTGGGTGGTCTGATAGGACTTTAACAGCTTTTGTTGATAGTTAGTTTAATTCACTCTCTCTGTGCAATTCTTCCAATGCCAGCGTATCTTTCTCTGTACTTTTCGACTTACAGGTTTCTTGTTGTTTGTGTATTCATACTGGGGGTATTTACCTGTTTTGTCGTTAAATAATTTCCCTCTGACCCTCCCCTACGAGTAGTTGTTATAATAAATCAAAACCTTCCATCATTCTGCTCAGTTGCTTATACCAACTTGGGCACTTCACTGTGTCAAGGCTAGTTACTGATTCTCTGGACAGCACAGGAGCAGAACGACGCTAGCTTGCAATGCCCCCCTTGGTACACCCCTGCTAGTTGAGTAATCCTTCATAGGTAAGTACCAAGGGGGAAAGGGGATTGGGACAGAGAAGAGACAGCCCAGTAGTTTCTTCTGTTATTCCTGCCTTGTCTTCATCCTTCTTTTTAAGCGGCTGTAAACAATAGCATTTATGTATTTCACGTCTATTTAACATTTCCTCTACACTTATACATTAATTAGACAACTTATCTTACCAGGAATGTTTGGGGGGCTTGCTTCTCTTCTAGCTTCTCTTGTTCTGATTAACAACTTGTTGTGAGAAGTTTATTATGTATTTTTTTGTTTTCTTACAGGTTGTGCCGGGATACCACTATTGAAGATTCCTAATATGGAGAAAAACACAAGGTGAGTCTTTAGCTATTCACTAAGTTTTCTACAATTAACTGCTAGAATTACCAACTTACAACTGTGGTGAAATGGCATAACTATGATGTATCTTCTTTGAGTCCTTGTTTTGTTTATAGAGAATTTCTCCTTATTAGAATACTGGTTCTTAACGGAGGACCGAGTTTCTCTAGTTATGTACATATGATTAATTCAATATCACATTTCGGTGGAATACCAGATACACAGAGGGACGAGGCAGGGTTGCCCGCTATCACCACCTATATTTATAATGGCACTTGAACCTTTGGCATTAGAGATCCGGGCAGAGCTGACTGACGTGGGGATAAAGGTAGACAGCGCCACACACTTGCTGTCTGCATATGCGGACAATAATATTCTATATTTGCATGATCTCCACGCACCTATGGACGCTATGGATGCTGTGTTTTAGCGCTTCGAACGGATGTCAGGTCTTGCTATCAACCAACTGAAATCAACCAACTGTATTCTTCTTTAAAGAACAAGCGTCCTCATTGGACTTTAATTTCGGCACAATGCAGTTCAAGGTTGCACCTCACACGTTTAAATATCTGGGCATTCAAATATATCGGACACATGCAGACATGTTGGAGGGTAACCTGAATAGAGCCCTTAGAGCCCTATGATCCAGTATTGCATTTTGGACCTCCCTGCCGTTATCGGTAGGGCGGCAATCGCAAAAATGGTGGTCCTCCCTTAACTACTCTAATATTTTACAAATGTACCACTTATGCTGCCGAGCACCACATTTAAATTAATGAATATAATACTGATTGAACTCATTTGGGGGTCGGGTAGACGGAGAATAAGTCTCAAGAGGCTCCAGAGCAGCATGGGAGTACCTGACCTCAGAGCGTATTTTTATGCTTGTCAACTGCAGTGGCTGTCCTTCTGGACTGCGGGGCGTAATTTACAGGAGGTATGAATGACAAAAATGGGACATGGGGCAAGGGGCTAAGGGGCTCTGCACACCCTCTTACTGCCCAATAGCAAAATACCACGAGATCTCCCCCTCTATTACACACAGCATTACAGTGCTCAAGGGCTGCATTGCAGTATACTAGCGGCCCCCCTGCATACACCGGAAATATACCCCTGCTTGGTATACCTCTGCAGGGTGGACGCCTAATGACACAAAGACTCACACCTTTGTTAGATGCGGAGGTCACTACGATGGAAGACCTCTTTGGCGAAGGGATGTTATTGGACCATGATCATTTTGTGAGAGCAACAGGAGCGCCCGCCCATTTATATTTACTACATGCAGCACTATCGCGATATGTTAGGGTGCATTGGGCCCCACCAAGGCAAGAACCCCCCACACATGATTTAGTAAAAACTCTGTATTACATGGAAAGGGGCCGGCACCTCATCAAGTGGCTATACGTAGGGCTACGTTCTCACACACAGGTTGACCTGACACCACTGCGTGCTGCATGGGAGGGAGACATAGGCAGGGCCCTAGAGGATAAGGAATGGTAGAGGGTTGTGGAACACCCCAAAAAGTATTGAGGAACGCGGTGTTCAAGTTTATCCAAACCATGCTCCTACACATGGCTTACCTAACCCCACGCAAATTAGACAAGTTGTTCACACACCCGGCACCACTGCCCCAGATGCCGAACGGAAGGAGCTGACCTAGTGCACACGATATGGTCATGCCCACGTATTTCAGGGTACTGGGACTCGATTAGACACCATACGGCAGAGATCAACCTAAGGGAGATACATGCTACCATAGAGGACTGCACCCTGGGATTAGGGAAAAGAACAGCCAAATATGAAGTACGATATAGGTTTGAAAATCTGGCACTTCTTTTGGCAGTGAGGGCCATCACCATGCGGTAGAAATAAAAAAAAAACACCCACTACATATACATGGCACAGTGAATTGATACGATGGGGGGGAGCAGAGAGTGCTGCATTGAGGCGGGAGGAGGCGAGAGGACAGCGGAAAACCCCACTAGCGCTGGAATGGGACGTCATGTTGGAGACATGTAGGTCCTTGGACATAGCCTTTGATTATTCTGCTGTCAGCACGCAATGAGGTGCATGAGTCTGTGATTCACACCGGAACGTCCCAGGCTACAAGCAGGGCACAATGTATACGGTATAGTATGATGCTATAGTTGGCTGGGACCCAGGATCTGAAGTTAGTACGGATATCGGACTAGTGGGTGGGGGGAGGGAACACCCAAAGTTGTGGTATTGTTAGTAACTTGTTTTTGTAAGATAATGATATGACCATACACAGGAATGTAAGACTGATACAGGTAGCTGCAATGGTACCGACTTGATGATAATTCAAGATGATAGCAGACAAGTTATGTAAGGACTGAAATGTAAATTATGCCCTTAAGTATTGCATTGTATATACAAATACGTGAGATGTATGTTGTACATACTCTGCAATACTACAGTCCTGCAGGTATCATGAAAATTATTAAAATCAAAAAAATTTGGTTTGAAATAATTCATTCAATATATTTTATATATTCAAGAGTCTGGAAACTATGTTACAGGATAATGGCTCATGCACTCTGCCACTATGACTGAGAGTTCTGCACTAAACACTACTCCTACAATAGAGTTCAAATAAACTGCTCGACAACTTTCTGGTAATAATGAGACTCTGAAGGGACTATATTTCTCTACTTTGATAGGAATTCTCTGAGAGGCACTTCTCAGGAAAAAGCGTAACTGAGGGGAAACTCTACACTGTGAACATGCGCACTCCTCTATTTCTGAGCCTGAGGAGCATGCGCCCCACTGGAAACACTAACCTGATAATCCAGATGACAAGGAACCTGACTACGTGAAACCCGTCGTCCTCAAAATGTCTCCTGATTAACTACAACACGACGTCATGCAGGTAACAACCGCTCGGGGAAAAATTCTCGATGAACTGTGCTGTGGAATGTTGGTGCGTACTTCAACTGTGTACTGATTGCTGAGGAAACTAGACTACTAATCCCGCGGGCATGCTGGCGGGCATCTTGGATATCCATGGCCTCCAGCACACTCGCCAACTCTAGGCACTGTGAGGTTCCCAAGTGGGATGGTAGGTCGGAGGAATATAAGTGAAAGCTACAATAAAGTAACAAGGAGGAAATCTGCAGTGAATCCTGACAGTAAGACAATGTGTAAAAAAGAAGTCACTTTGAAAAATGTCATATAATTCACATGCTAGTATAGGTACCAACAATTTCGGAGATGTGCAAATAACTACTGCATCTAAACTCTATATTTTGTTCTCATTTTGGAAAGACATAGGTGCTCTTCATACCTATTTGTCACTCTTTATATTTTACTGAATGAATTGCTCTATACCTGATACACAATCAAAAACCATTGCAGGACGCAGCTCAGTTATTAGCTCTGTGTTAATTGGGTTCTTAGTGAACTTACAAGTCCTATATATTCCCACTACCAGAATGGCCTATTTGATGTAATGGATTATTGCTTTAAAAAATCTGTAATACTTAAAAGAAGTTACTGGTGAAAACATTGGCACACATGGCTGTTTTTAAAAAAAAAGATTTTCAATATGTCTTACTTTCAACTTTAGTTTCTATTAAGAAAACCTTGAAGGATCTACACAAATAACCTCATGCTGAATTTAGAATATTTTGTCTACTTCCCAGAAATGTATAGCTTTCAAGGATCCAATATTGCTTTCACACCCATTTCTACCACTAACTGGAAGGAGGTTAAAAGCACAAAAAGTATCAAAAATAGGCTATATCCCAGTAAAATGCCAAAACTGTGTAGAAAACTTTGGTTTTCTGACAAAAGTCTGCCTGTTCCTAAAAGATGGGAAGCTAGGGATTTCAGCACCACAAACTCTTTGTTGCTACCATTTGCAGGGAAACAACAGACACTTTCTTCTGAAGCCCTTATTCGGCATTTGTACCTAAAAAAAAAATTTATCTGTAGTATTGCCAATTACTGGGTCCCCTCCAGGGGAGCGATACAAAAGGGGATGATGGACGGAGCGTTTGAACAAATCAAACACTCAGCCCCAGTCAACTGATCTGGGTTTAATCCATCACCATTCTTTAGTTCACTCAGCCACCCCATTTCAGACATGGCTATATGCAAATCAGTCTGACCCTGTGACTCGTGGGAACAGTCCAGCCCGAACTGCCAAGCCATGTCTTCCCTGGACCGGAAACAAGCATCCTGGGACCGGTTTCGGATTCATAATCCTCATCAGCCAGGCTATCTTGAATCCAGTGGCCAAGTGAACAAGGGACTCACGTCTGAGCATACCCTGCCACACTATGACGCAAATATGACGTGTATACATTATGTGAACAAAAAGGTACAAGGGCCTAGTTGCAAACTATCCCAAATAGCCAAAAAAAAGGCGTAGCATGGGGGGGAGGCCTAGCAGTGATAGAATTAAGTCTAAGAACAACTTTCTACATTGCTATATATATATATATATATATATATATATATATATATATATATATATATTCACTCAAAAAACCATAGGTTATAGACCATATATAGTTAGGAATTAGCATTTACAAAACCTTATTTTACTCACACAAAACCATTGAAATTCGCATATATAGTTAGTTGTACTAACTATATATCGCGCACCCGCAATCCACTGCTGATCATGTCACATATTACATCATTCATGACATGGTCAGTGACATCACTGATGACATCACTGATGACATATCAAATGACATCACTGATGACATCACTGATGACATCTCAAATGACATCACTGATGACATCACTGATGACATCTCATTTGACATGGCTGATCACATCACTTATGACATCATTCATGTGATAATAAGATGAACCTCTTCAGACTCTAATATAACCTTAGATACACTCAGTGTAAACAGACACTCACAGACTGTCACTCATCCATGAAGTTACACACACACCTAGTTAGTCATGCAAAGAATCAATCACACCTCCATTTTCTCAAATATACAGTTATACACACCTTACTTATTCAAACAGATACTAACACATATTTACTCTCTTATACAATCCCTGATACAATTTCAGAATGATCCATACAGCCACTCACACATTCACTGGCTCTTATGCACAGTTATTTATATATGTGAACTCTCACATGTACTGTGTTTTACATATGTACTTACTTTGACATGTAGCACTGAGATATCCATTCACTCACCAATACACTCATGCACACAGTCAACCGCCCATACAGCTATTTCCACATGCACTTTTGAACCCATACATCTAGTGAATCAACTGCTCACACATCTATGCACAGAGTCATACACCTCACAGCCACCCACACACACACTCAGTCTCCTATACAAATACTTGGGCAACCAATCAATAACCCATATAGTTACTCATATAGCTACTGATCAACACATGCAGCAGTTTACAGAACAACAGACATAATGATGCACAAATTAAGACACTTTAGTCACTAAGCCATGCACTCAGTGAGACACATTTAATCACTCACTCATACAGTCAGTCATGCACCTACTAAATCCTTCATCCAGACACTTATACATCCACTCATTCTTCAATATGTAAGACATATTTTAACTTTACAGAAATACACAGTCACTGGATGTTGTCATCAGTGATGTCATCAGTGATGTCATTTGAGATGTCATCAGCGATGTCATCAGTGATGTCATTTGAGATGTCATCAGTGATGTCATCAGTGATGTCACTGACCATGTCATGAATGATGTAATATGTGACATGATCAGCAGTGGATTGCGGGTGCGCGATATATAGTTAGTACAACTAACTATATATGCGAATTTCAATGGTTTTGTGTGAGTAAAATAAGGTTTTGTAAATGCTAATTCCTAACTATATATGGTCTATAACCTATGGTTTTTTCAGTGAATTTTCAAGGTTTTGTAAATGCTAATTCCTAACTATATATGGTCTATAACCTATGGTTTTTTCAGTGAATTTCAATGGTTTTTTAATAGCAAATATCAAAAGCTTTAAAATGTATTCTTCTTTAATTCGAAAAATATATTTTATATGTTTTTAATACAATTTTTTTATGTATTTTTTTTAATTATTTTTTTTTGTTTCGCTCCCGGTCCGCGAACCGGGTAGCTTCCCGTTAGCTCAATTTGGTGCCGCGACCCGGTCCGCGAACCGGTAAACGTTCCGTTTGCGCAACTGCCGCGTTAGAAAACAACATCGTGACGCGTCGCGTAAGCGCGACGTATGGCGTTCTCGCGTAATGCGTCTTATGACGCGCCGCGTTAGCGCACCCGGAAGTGCTCCGGAGCGTGAGCGAGGCGCGAAGCGCAGCTCTCCGGAAGCGATCCGGGGCGCGGGGCGCGGCGCGCAGCGCGTAACGTAAGCATAACAGGTCATGTGACTTGTTATTAGAACTTTTCATTGGTTCATTTCACTTTTGGTTTCCTAATGATGTAAGGCTAAGTCATGTGACCTAAAAATAACACTTTTCATTGGTTTAGAACTATTTTTTTCCCAAAATGATGAAAGCCCACACCTTTTTTCTCACTCTGACTTTCAACTTTGTGAGAGGAAGACCTATTTTGCTTACTAAGAAATGGCTTCAGTAGTAGCTGCAGCTGGTGCACCCCCACCACCACCACCACCTCCTAGGAAGAGAGGACCACCTCCTCAGGTTATCCTTCAGCAAGAGGAGGAAGAAGAGGAAGAAGAGGAAGAGGAGCAAGGGGAGAGGCAGTTTTTGCGTGAGGAGCCAAGAATTTCCCATGTAAAGGAAGATTTCATCTGGCAATTTTATTCATTTCCCCGGGGCCAAAAGAAAGTAAATGCCCGCTATGTTACTTGTCTCATCTGCAAAAAAGTTTTGTCCAGAGGGACAGATAAGAAATATAGCTATGGCAATTACACCATGCATCGCCATATGGAGAGGTGGCACCCTAATAATTATAGTGCTGCACAGGTACGTGACCTGCAGGATAACCCCCCTCCTGTGGCCAGAACATCAAATGTAGAGGCAGTGACGGGACCAGAGGCGAGGGAGACGGTCCCAAATATACAGATGAAGTTTGGGAGTGTGAAACAAGTGTGCGTTTATTGCGGCCAATTGATTTGCTACAGGGAAAGTAGCATACATTTAATCAATGTAGCTATTGACAATCATAATTGTCCAAAACTCCCCAGAAAATAAATTATCTTTTTTTTTGTTGCTCCTGTTGAGCCCTTTATAATGAATCATTTTCGTTTCTCCCCCCCCCCAAAAAAAATAAAAAAAAATAAAACCGTTCAAAAAATACAAAAAAGTAAAAAAAATGTACAGAAAAATAATAAAAAAATATAAAACAAAAATAATAAAAAAAAAGTTCTTTTCAGAACTACCTCCCCTTTATAAAAAATTGCTAGAATGTTTAGCACTCTGGCAACCTCTATTTCTTTTGATTCGCTTCCCGGTTCGCGCGCCGGTACGCGAACCGGAAGCGAACCAGAAAGAAGAGTAAGTATAAGGGAAGGAAACAGAGAGTAATGTTAAAAGAAAGACAGCTAGAGGGAGTAACACAGAGATACTGTTTAATAGATCTATTTACCGAAGAAAAGATGGAAGAGGGTATAATTGTGAAAAACAAAATAGATAAGGAAGTGAAAGTAAAAAAGGAGAGTAGAAGAATAATAAACAAGAGTTTCTTGGAGAATGTGAGTGAATGTTCAAAATAAGAAGAAAAATAGTAAAGGATGTGGAATGAGAGGTAGGGATAGAACCGGACTAAAAGAACAATCCTGAGGGAAAGTGTTAAAAAAAAGTGAGCAAAAGTAAATAGGAATAAAACAAGATGTATGATAGTGACTAAGGTTAAAACATGTGGAATAACAGAGAGAAAAAACAGAAAGCAGAAAAGAAGAAGTGACAGAAAAGGAATGATTGAAACAGCAAAGAAATGTAAATAACATAGGGGCATATTATTAACACAGGCGATAAAATTATCGCTGCTTTTACCGGCAGAAAACTGCCGCTAAAGCCGCTTTTGCGGCAGAAAACTGCCGCTAAAGCCGCTTTTGCAGCAGTTTTCTGCCGATAAAAGCAGCGATAATTTCATCGCCTGTGTTGATAATATGCCCCTTAGTGTGTTTGAACTACAGGGAGAAAGCATAATGAACAAGTAGTGAAAGAGTGATGAGTCAGAGATAGTGAGAGTAATAGAGACGGAGTGAGTGAACAGGAGTGAGGAACTATGAGAACAGAGGGACTGAGAAAAGGAGTGGAAGGAGTAGAGTAAGTAAGTAATAGAAAAAGGAATGAGGGAAGTAGCAAAGGCAGGAAACTGACGGTTAAAGAAATGAAGCAGTGGAACTAATAGAAGTTAAATGTGATAGAAATGTAACGAAAAGAGTACAAAACACTTACCTTATAATTGTCGTTAACTTAGTCACTTGTTATTTTTATACTTTCAATCTGTGAAAGGAACAACAAAAATGTGAAAAATATTAAAACATGTATTTAAAAATTAGAAAAGACAAGGGAAAAGATTGACTATCATCCAATTTTACAAAGAAATAAAGTTAGAGATAAACATGCAGAAAAAAAGAGAAAGAAACGGTGATAGACAGTCAGAGACAAAAAGAAATTGAAATAGAGTAAATTACTAAGAGAAAAAAAAAGAAGATACTTTCAGTGACAGAAAAGAAGGATAGAAGAGAAAACTAAATTGAAGTTGTGTAAGCTACTAAAAGAAAGTGAGTAAGGTAAACTATATAAGGAAAGGGTGAATAAGGAAAAGAGAGTGAGGGAGAGAGGAGACAGAGGAAGTGAAGGAAAGAGTGTCAGATACAGACTGAGTGAGGCATCTACACAATGTGATTCATAATGTTAGGAAACACAGGTAATGTAATTGAAAAATGTTCAATTTTTTTTGCTCATTCCACTATCACATCACTTGTGTTTCCTTTGCTTAGGTATCTCATTGTGCAGATCTAGTCTAGCATATGAAAGACTACGCAGAAGGTGAGCACTGTATGCAACAACTTTGACACTTACAGAAGCCTCAGCTTCTCCATGCCCCCTACACAGTCCTAAATATATACATTTTAAACTGACGGTATCTTGTTGCAGATGAAGTGAGGCCTATCTTGCAACATGGTGCATCTTTTGCACTGCTGCTCACAAAAGTGACGCAACGGCGGCGCAAAAGAGGCGCACGGACATCATAAAACTGCCCCTAACATTTTAAATGATTGTTTCAGGATGCCGATAAGGTGTGGCCTATCCAGAGATTTGTTTGAGGTGAGGCCTACTCAGAGTTACAGATTAAATTTAGGCTTGTTGAAGAGTATAGAGGAGATAATACATGTGCAGGCCTACCAACGAAGTGAGTCATGTCCACTGCACTCTTGAACAAAGGCCAGACCTCCTCTGTCTCCCTGGACAGGCCTAAACCTCATCTGCACAATGTGATTCGTAATGTTAGGAAACACAGGTGATATAATTGAAAAACGTGCAAATATTTTTGCTCATTTAACAATCACATCACCTGTATTTCCTCAGCTTAGGTATCTCATTGTACAGATGTAGTCTAGCATATCCAAGAGTCGCAGAAGGTGAGGACTGTATGCAACAGAGCAATGTACATTACTCACCTCCCTTGACACTTACAGAAGCCTCAGTTTCTCCATGCCTCCTACACAGTTCTAAATGTATATCATAAATACAAAAAGTACAGAATTAATTATACATGTTAAATGGTTTATTTTTGCTGTTCTCAGAATATATCAAATTTCACTAAAAACAGTGACTTGAAGGTATTCATCATATAACAGCGGGGGAAAAAAACACAATCAAAATGATTGTGTTTAAAAAAAAACATATAACATAACCAATCAGAAATCAGAACTCCTCAAAAGTAACTTACTTTCCATGACGTCGAAGGATGTCCTATGAACAGCTTATACTCTGTTGTGCTGTTATTATTTTCAGCCCGCCACTTTCTGAAAGAAAAGCTCCATCGTTTTGACAAATATGTTACATACAATAAATGACTTCTCGCTCTCTATCGCACTTCTCCTCAAGGCCAAATCGTGTAAGAGCCATTTATAACTCTTGGAATTCTTCTAAGCAAATCCCGTCATTTTCTTTTTCAACAACTTTCAGAAAGAAAATGTTCAAGATCACTTTCACAATCCTGTACTAGTAATATCTCACCTTTCTTGCTCACTCATGTTCCACATTTCCTATGACACTGATACTGCTTACTATGAGGCACACTTACACTACCTCTATGACTACTACAATTATTTAATTCTCTACATCACTTTTAATCACAAAGCAATTTAAAACAGTAAATAAAATTAAATCAACTCCTAGAATCATTATAGGCCAGTTACCTACCCTAAATTCTTTCTTCTGAAAACAGAAAGGAAGAATATTTTTAAGTCAAAAGGCAACATTGTTTCATAGTCAAATGTGAATCATTTCCGAAACATCAGCTTTTTTTACATTTTCAATAAGCTGTGTAATAAGCGGATGTTGTCAAAGGACCATCATGTCATATAATAGCTGCAGTTAGAAATGTTCTTCCTTAAATCAACGACTGTGTAGCCACAAAATTTGTAATTAAAGTTGAAAACGTACTTTCATCAGGTTTATATAGTTGGAATTTTAAAATGACATTATAACCAAAAGTCTGTTCAAAAAATGTGGACAGCATTGCAGACTTACATTACCTTTACTCCATGTTTTGATTGGCTGCTTGAATTAGCTTATTAAAAAAAACAGTTTTTCTGAACTCATTCATCAAAGTGCAGTTATTTTTCCATGACGTCAAGTGTTATGGTAAGAACACCGTTTGCTTTGGGAAATACTCTGTTGTCCTTGAACTAATCCGTGCCCACCACTTTCTGTAAGAAAACCTTCTTTTTTTTCAGGAACTACTTAAAACTCAAAAATAACTTTTTACTCTGTACTACACTTATCCTCAAGGCCAAATAGTGTAGGAGCCATTAGAACCTCTTGAAATTCCTCAGAGCAAATCCCGAGATTCTTTCCCTAAAATTTTGGTTGTAAAAACACCAGGTAAGAATTTTTAAGGTCAAAAGGCAATTTTTTTTTTTAAGTTAAAACAGAATCATTGCAGAATGACCAGCCGTTTCTAGACTTCAAATAAGCTGTGTAATGTCCTGATGTTGTTGAAGGACCGTCATGATATATAATTGCTGCAGTTACAAAAGTCCTTCCTGATATTGACAACTGCGAAGCCACAACATTTTAATTAAAGTTGTCAATTTTGTTCCATCAGGCCTACATCGTTGGAACATTAAAATTGCATACTGGCCATATGTTCGTATAAATAATGTGGACAACATTGCAGACTTACATTGGCTACACTCCATGTTGTGATCAGCTGCTTTTACTAGCTTATTAAAGGACACTGATTTACTGTCTGGCAAAGTTAAATATATAAATCTTTCTGAGTCTACACTAGTAGTACTTGATACCCTACAGTTCTCGCAGTCATGCTGCCATTGATAAGAAAGGCCAAACAGATGATCTATATCTACACCTTCATCTTGCAATACATCAAGCATATACATTAAAAACTCCTGACAATCTTGCTGAATATTTTGAGAGAATTGCGTTTGACCTGAACATTTGTCTAACAGATTTCGAATTTCAGACACACTTTCTATTTTTGTTCTATCAGTGCTACATTTCTCTAACACAAAATTCAACAAACTGCAAAATCTTTGATCCGAATTGACCACAATCTCTTCTTTTAAAGTTTCTAGAGAAAAGACAACATTAACCACTACATTAGCATAGCAGTTGACACCAGAACTATTTTCAAATTGAAAACCAACAACATCTTCAACAGAATCCATTTTTTTTCTGCTTATAATTTTGGGTTCATCGACTTTTCGTCTTTTTGCTACAACCTCCCTACTATTGGTCACATTTCTTCGTTTCCGGCCTACCACACGTTTCTCAAACAAAGGATATTGAGGCAAATGTGGCACATACTCTCTTCTTAACCTATTGTATTCCTTAACGCAATCTAGATCCGCACAAATGTTTGTGACATCACACTCAATCAAGTACAATCCCGATAAAGTTCTGACTCATGACAATGCCACATATGCCATACCCTCCTTGAACACAGAACTGCCAGTATTCACCAATGCACTGTCTACACTTAAACCTTGCGATTTATGGATTGTCACCGCATATGCCAAGCAAACAGGAAACTGCTTACGGCGAACATATAAGTCTTTTACAAGCAAAAACCTAGCAGAGCAACAACCAATTAGCTGTACTTCCTCAATGCCATCAAATTTAATTTTTAAAAATTCAATTCCATCTCTATTTCTGTATTTCTCAAAATCAACAACATTACCCATTGATCCATTTACCAGACCTCTTTCAACATGTAAATTCCTTCTTAAAATTATACGGCAATTTAAGCACACATTCCGAGTCTTTTCAAAACCAGCAGTTTTAGATATAGTCTTCTCTAATGAATTCAATTTTGATTTCAAATTCTCAGACAAAATAATTGTTGCTCCCATATGCTCTATTCTGTCAATAGCTTCCAGTTTCACAATCTCTTGGTTTTCTAAATTCAACATTTTATTGTTGAAGATGGCACATTCTGCAAGAGTTGGCATCAAACATATTCCAGATTTCTTCTCAGTAATTTTCAGAAAAATATTCTCAGGCACAACGTCTTCTTCTGGATACAAATTTGACAGTAATCGTGCATGTAAAGCTTCTTTCCCATGCTCGGTCACTTTTCCGATTCTAACATCTTGTAGAATATTCTTATAATCTTCATCCTTCGCTTGACGCATATTTTCACGCAGTTCAGCATAATTGAAGTTTAACTATATATTGACGTTGCCAATGCTCCCTAGGCACTTCCTGGTATCTTCATGCGTGAGCATTTTGAACACAGGTTGTCCTTTCACTGGTGTCAGCTGCAGAAGATCACCAAAAACAATGAGGTGTTTGCCACCAAATAACACATCACACTCTGTTTTGAGAACTTCTTGCATTCTCAAATGCACAAAGGCAAGCATGACATTGGAAACCATGCTTACTTCGTCAATGATAAGAAGTTTCATTTTCCTCAAGACTCTTGAAACTTCACAACAAGCATCTCCAGATAACTTGTGGTATTGTAATTTTTTATCATGCTCCACTGGCAGCATCAGTAGACGATGCAAAGTAATACCTTTAATGTTATGTGCTGCTAGTCCAGTTGGAGCGGTGACAACACAAGACAGCGATGACTCAGTCCTTTTCTGCAAATAACATGAAATTGCTTTAATGAGGAAACTTTTTCCAGTTCCCGCTTCTCCACTCACGTACAGTCGGACAGGCTTCAACGACGTACATGAGCACTCTTTCTTCTCATGACTTAATCCATGATCAATTTGGTTGGTAACTTCGTCATATATTTTCCTCTGCTCAACGTTGAGTTGTCTTTCCAAGTCTTCTAAGTTAACCGCA
The DNA here is from genome assembly GCF_964261635.1 of Lissotriton helveticus. Lineage (NCBI taxonomy): Eukaryota > Metazoa > Chordata > Amphibia > Caudata > Salamandridae > Lissotriton > Lissotriton helveticus. The sequence continues at coordinate 1,791,271,660 of NC_136061.1, forward strand.
TCCTCCTGAGCATGTGCCATGGCTCTTTCCACTTCAATGATGGCAGTGGCAGCTTCATTTTCGATAACTGGTCCTCCTAGTGGATCCTGACTCAATGAAACAGAACTCTGACTGTCCTGAGAACTGTCTCTAGCAATCTCGGCTGCAATCGTTGCTTCCTGCTCGATTTCCGCATTCAACATTTCTAGATATTTGGGAAAAACAGGACATTCTATGGTCTCCTTGGCGGCATTGAAAGAGTCTTCGTAACAGAGGAAATCTCCAAGCAGTTCCTCTTCTGCACGCCAAGGCTTGAAAAGTTGCAAAAGTGCTAAATAGAAAAACTCTTTTCTTTCAGGAGATTCGCCACTCAATTTTCGATGGTTTACCAAGTGGCATTTTCTTTGCTTTACCAGACATCCCTCACTTCCAATTACAGCATACACTCCTTTATCAATATCTTCTTTGATGTTCCTCTTGAATATGTAATTTTGTAGAACCTCATACAGACAAACATTCTCGAGGTGACTGCTTCTATTTGGATAATATGTATCCAACATGTTGGTCTTCAAAATATCGGTACTGTTTGGCTCCTTTTCCGCCAAATACTCAATTTCCCGCACAGGTTTCAGAACTCGATTACGCGTTGCAGCAAGACCAAGACTCGCCCAAATGATACTCCTAGATTTGGCATAGAGACTTGCTGAAGACAACCGGTCAGAACATTCGTAAGCTCCGATTTCTCGATGCGACAACATCTTCAGACTGAAACTGTACAACTTGTTACTGAGGCTCTTTTCATGGGAAATGTCCTCCCACATATCCTTCAATTCTGTCTTTTCTTTTTTGGTGATGTAAGATGTCACATACCGAGCCACAGCCATACAGTTATCAGCCACAAACTGTATATCCATGTTAGCATTCCACATGGACAAAATCACTGGGTTGTAGTCGTTGATGTACTTGGACTCTTCGTTCCTTTTCAAATTGTATGTATTTTTGGGTGATTTCTTCGTCACATTATGTCGCTGCGAAGACATCAAACTGTTCACTCTTCCTTTAGAAATCACCGGTCGTGGAAAGGCGAAACAACATTTTGTGTAGAACTTGTCCTTGTTTCTGAATTTACGACAACAGTACTTTCCACAACGATGGCTTTGGAAGCGTAAAACTTGTTCTCTTAGGCTTTTGTCTTCCTTTGTGTTTGGAACAGCACATGTAGAATACTGTTCTATGAAACTCATCACTAAGTCATCCGGATCTGTTTCTAATTTGGGTGCATCTTTGATCCATAGCAGCATATATATATGAGGAGCACCTCTTGCTTGGTACTCCTTTCTCCAGAAGAAATCCAACACCTCTCCAAGAGGTGGATTCTTCTTGTTCATGATGAAAGACATCATAGCTTCAAATCTATGATTGAAGTATCTGCATACATTCACTGGATCCAAAGAGCACAGTTCTCCGGGTGTCTTGAATTCGATATTTTCAATGTTTCCATTTGCCTCTCGTAGAAATTCAAGTAAGTCTTCCCAGCCATACTCGGCACAGCTGAGAGTGAGGAACCATGTGGGAGTTCCTAAGTTCCTCAGCATACATTTTAAATCACCATGACGACGGTACCAGTACTCATTAGTACCACGCTGACACGCCATGAGATTAATCAGGTGAGAATCCAAAATACTGTCTTGCACATTGACTTTATCCATAAAGTCCCTTGCCGAGATATTTTGCATCTGTACACCACTTTTCAAAATGTGGTTCACTGCATATGACAGTCCAGACAGATCACTTTCAAACAGTAGATGAAACAAATAGGGAATGCATTGACGAAACCTAGGATCGTCTGCATACAATCGTAAAGTCCGGTATTCAGAAGCAGGAATTTGATGAGGTCGCTCATCATATCTTCCTCCTTGACCTGTTGGAAATAGCTGTGGGAAACACCGAGCTTCCAAACTTTCCTCCCAAACACTAATGGGACTCCCTTTGGCTTGTTTCATTTGAAACAACTCAATAGCATTCCCCATGACTTCCTTGGAATGCAAAGGATGAACACTATAATGTTCATATATTTCTTCATTTTTAGAGGCTTCTACTTTCTCAATTTGTCCAGCACACAAATCGCTGTCCTCTTCTTCACTTACTTCCTCTTCTGCAACACATACATTCTTGTAGTGCTGATTGTTTTTAATCAAATACAATGTTGCCTTTTTGACTTTCCTAACATCCACTAAATCTTGCCAAATTTTCTTACTCTTTGTCGGAACCCCGTTAACTAAGATAACCAGAGGTTCCTCTTCCACTTTCTCTACTCCAATTGTATTAATGTTTTTCTTCAAATCTGGAGGCAAATAAACAACTCTTCCCTTTAATCCTCTCTGTAAATCTGATGGAGGCAATTTCCCAGTCTTTGGTTCCATTCGTACAATAGCCTGAAAGGGATGGACACTTTGAATCAAAATAGATTCATAAGTATTTAAATCCTTCAATTCAGAAGGAATGTCAACCAATTCCAGATTATTATGAACCGCTCTAGCAGGCATCCGGTTTTGATTTAATTTGCAACAACAATAAGTACACACATGTAGATCCGATCCCAAATCAAAACAATTTTCTACCATCAAGTATGTTGCGAAATCCTTCCATTCACTATTATTTTCCCTTTCACTTTTTGCATATAAATCCACTAACTTAGTCTGATTCTTATAATAAGTGCATCGACAACACACACAAGTGAAATTACGCCTCTCACTTGATTTCACCTGAAATGTGGCAATTTCCTTCTGAAAATTATCTGTACTGGAAATCTGTACACTCTCTTCCACATTACCTTCTTCTTCTGGGTTAATTTCAACATTCTCTTCTTTACTTGCAAAGTAACAAAACTCAATTTCTGCACAAATATTCTTCACATCTACTTCTGAACCATGCAAAAGAGCAGTGCATAATTGTTTAAGCATAATTGCTGGACTCTTAGCATAATACAACATTCTAACTAATTTCCTCACTTTATTATAATGCACTGCTAGCATCCTGAAATGATGAAAAACACTCTGGCATACTCTCCTGGAAAGACAAGCCAATGAATGACCATGCAAACCTGTCACTTCTCTCACTCTGCAAGGATCTAATTCTTGCAACAACTTCATTTTCTGTTTCAAACTTTTCTTATTAAATATCCGTAGAAAATCACAAAGCAAATTGATGGAATCCTGTCGCACACTGCAAATACTACTAAAATTCCAGGTATACACTGGTCCCATAGGACGTTTTCCTAAAACCTCATTACCTAACACCTCTTCTGCCTCTGTTGTCACAAGTTTTTCTTTTTCAACCGGACAACCATCTTTCACCTCATAAGCTCGACCACTGGTGTCAACTGCATGCACCAAATCATTATCCTGGAAATAACTCTCCTCATTAAAAAATGCCTCACAACTTGAACTATGCATCCATTCTCCTGAAAAAACTTCACAAAAATTACTACGATTAACTGTTCTTTTCCATCTAATATTTGATTTGAAATCATAAATTGCCTTGTTTAGTTTCCTAATTCTATTGATTATCAAAATAAATAACTTTCGCTTAATTTCGAATGCCTGATCAATAATTTTCTCAATATTTTTCTTTCTTTTATAAAAAGCCACTTTCTGTTGACCTTTCTTAATATTTTTTAACAAATTGCCAATTATCCTGTTGCGGAACATTCGTCTACGAATGTCCCTAAACTGATTTTTCCTTCTACTACCATGCACAGAGTTTTCTCTTTTTTTTCGTTGTCTTACCCGGAGCTTTCTTGGTGACTTGACGAGTTTTTATTGTAGAGGACTGCTGCAAGCATGTAGTAAGCTGCTGTCTTTGACGTTTTGTAGCCTTTCGGCTTCTTTGCTTCGATGGCATAGTGTAGTTTTGAAATGATCTTCAGTTGAATCTGTGGTAAAATATAATAAAAAATGTTATTAACCACTATTACCAAACAGTAAATCAATAACAGTCGTCAAAAAATTAACACACTACTTGTCAATTCTACATACAATAATTTTTAGTGCATTGGCAAATTTAAAACTCACAAATAGTAGCAAAGAAATGGAATGCTTCTACATTTGACCTGTGCTCTTTTATATGTGAATCTGAACTAATTTTATTAGCATATTTCACTCTTTTATTAAAGACACTTCACACAAGCTGTTTTTGGAGTTGTGTTTAATTTTAAATGAAACGGTTAACATGGTTACTTTTCATTTCCAGTAACTTTTAAAAATAACTCTTTATAGTTCCATAGGCTCGAGCAGGTCAGCTTCCCACCCTATGTCATACAATTCTGACAAATCGGCATCCTCATCATATTCTTCATCATCCACAGGATTTAAATCATCCAAGGGATCTACTTCCACTGATGTTTCAATGACAAGTTCAATGATAAGATCGAGATCAACAGTTTGCTCATTATCACTCATGCTTGATGTTGTCGTTATCTTTAAAGAAAGAGAACAACAGTGAGATGTTGCAGAGTAAGAGACAAATCTTAGAGACTATAATAGTAAAATTGTTTAACAAGAGTAACATTTTGCAGATATTATTTAACCATGTCCAGCGATGCTGAGGAGGTGAGGCCTATGTCCAAGATTTCAGTGAACAGGACTCATCTCTTCTTAACCTTGGATAAGCCTCACCAACTCTGTGTCCCCTGCTCATACTTAAATGTAAAGGGGCAGATTTATGTTAACTGGCGCATCCCGAGGGATGCAACAGTTAACGTGCGCCGCTGCTCTGCCACCCATGATGTGCCGCATTTACAATGCGGTGCACCATTGAGCAAAAACAGCACAGATGCGTGACGCAGGTTTCATGTGGCACAGGACTTTACAGCGTGACACATCTGCCTAGATGCATCAAGTTGTAAATATGTCACAACATAGCGCATCTTTTGCGCCGCTGTGCGTCACAAAAGTGACGCACAGCGGCGCAAAAGAGGCGCACGGCCATCATAAATCTGCCCCTAACATTTTAAATGATTGATTCAGGATGCCGATAAGGTGTGGCCTATCCAGAGGTTTGTTTAAGGTGAGGCCTACTCAGGGTTACAGATTAAATTTAGGCTTGTTGAAGAGTACAGAGGAGATAGTACATGTGCAGGCCTACCAATTAAGTGAGTCATGTCCACTGCACTCTTGAACAAAGGCCAGACCTCCTCTGTGTCCCTGGACAGGCCTAAACCTCATCTGCACAATGTGATTCTTAATGTTAGGAAACACAGGTGATGTAATTGAAAAACGTGCAATTTCTTTTGCTCATTTCACAATCACATCACCTGTGTTTCCTTTGCTTAGGTATCTCATTGTGCAGATGTAGTCTAGCAAATGAAAGAGTACGTAGAAGGTGAGCACTGTATACAAGAACTTTGACACTTACAGAAACCTCAGCTTCTCCATGCCCCCTACACTGTCCTAAATGTATACAGTTTAAACTGACGGTATCTTGTTGCAGATGAAGTGAGGCCTATCTTGCAACATGGTGCATCTTTTGCACCACTGTCGCGTCACAAAAGTGACGCAACAGCGGCGCAAAAGAGGCGCACGGCCATCACAAATCTGCCCCAAATATTTTAAATAATTGAATCAGGATGACGATAAGGTGTGGCCTATCCAGAGGTTTGTTTGAGGTGAGACCTACTCAGGGTTGCAGATGAAATTTAGGCTTATTGAAGAGTACAGAGGAGATAATACATGTGCAGGCCTACCAATGAAGTGAGTCATGTCCACTGCACTCTTGAACAAAGGCCAGACCTCCTTTGTCTCCCTGGACAGGGGTAAACCTCATCTGCATAATGTGATTCGTAATGTTAGGAAACACAGTTGATGTAATTGAAAAACGTGCAAATATTTTTGCTCATTTCACAATCACATCACCTGTGTTTCCTCAGCTTAGGTATCTCATTGTGCAGATGTAGTCTAGCATATCTAAGAGTACGCAGATGATGAGGACTGTATGCAACAGAGCAATGTACATTACTCACCTCCCTTGACACTTACAGAAGCCTCAGTTTCTCCATGCCTCCTACACAGTTCTAAATGTATATCATTATCATCATAGTGACTATGAAACTCTTGCAGAACATATTGTGAAACCTTAATGACTGCAAGAAACGTGTTTTTAAACCGGCAAACAAGGAAAATTATTCTCACATATTCATGGTGGAAAGTGAAATATTTATTTAAAGAAGCAGACACCAATATGACCTTGTCATAATAAGAAAAGCATTTCTTTTTTTTAAAAAAACGATTTTCTGGTCATAATTTGAAAACACAACACAGGTCCTATGTAGAAGCACACCCTGTCAGTACTTAAATTTGCCAAGCACACATGGGGGCGTATTTACAAGGACCTTGCACCACGGGGAAATGACTTAAATTAAAATGGGGAAAATAACATCAAAGTGACTCAAAGGCCTTCTAAATATGCCCCAGGCAGCCTATGAAACTCTAGTAGTACATATCAAGAAACCTAATTGACTTCAAAAAACGTTTTTAAACACATAAAAAAAACAATTATTTTCCCACATTCATGAGGAAGTGACTTAAAATGCCCTAACACACATGAAAGCGTATTTTTAAGGACCTTGCACCATTTTTGCGTCACTTTTAACATGGCTATGTAACTCAAAGAAACAAAGTCTAAATTTGCCAAGCACACATGGGGGCGTATTTACAAGGACTTTGCACCACGGGGAAATGTCTTAAATTAAAATGGGGAAAATAACTTAAAAGTGACTCAAAGGCCTTGTAAATATGCCTCAAGCAGCCTATGAAACTCTAGCAGTACATATCAAGAAACCTAATTGATTTCAAAAAACGTTTTTAAACACATCAAGTAAATCACTTATTTACCCACATCCATGGGGAAGTGACTTAAAAAGCGTATTTTTAAGGCCCTTCCACCACTTTTGCGTCACTTTTAACATGGCTATGAAACTAAAAGAAACTAAATCTATTTGTAAAACACTTGACACAAAGCAACATTTTAAATACACAACTTTCTTCATAAATTTATCCCTAAAGCATACTATTCTCTATCTAAATTAAATGAATCTTTTCTCACCTTAGCAAATAATTTTTGACTTTCAAAACAGTCTCAGACACACACCAATTTTTCTTTAGCAGAGCAAAGGGTATGCACTCCAGAGGCTGCAACCAACAATGGCACAGAAATGCTGTAATTCATCACACATATCTCTCATGTCACCCAATCAAAACTCTTCCCTCACTTTTTTCAAATCAACACCCTTCCCCCCTCTGCCCTTTCTGCCTTTTTTCTATAGCAACCACCTCCTGAAAGACCTCTCATGTTTACAAGTTCACACAACAATGTTTCAATTGAACTCTCAGTACACCTGCGTATCCAGTGCAATCTTTCATAAAATGATTTTTTCTTGACCATTCAAATTACATCTTTCAAAGAACTCATCCATGCACCCTAACTTTCTGTTTTCAGCAATCAAAATCCACCAATCACTGCTACTGATTCATTAGCACAGAAACTCCACAGTTTTTTTCATTACATACTCCTACTGTTTCAACTTCCATTTCATTACCACACTTCATCTGACTGCAGCAGAACCTCCTCTTACCATGTTTTCTGTCTGGATTGTTGGACATAGTTACATCCACTGGGCTCAAAGGTATGCTGATAACAGAAATTTACACAACCTCAATTTACAAAATGTGGAAATCAACTGGATTGGCCACAGAGGATTAAGATGTCACCAATTGATACCATTGGTGAAAACCTTTTTGCATTTGCCAAAACCTGACCTGTTAATTGTGCACCGTGGAGGAAATGACTTGGGCACTTTGACTGGGGTAGGTCTGGAAATGCTTTTAAAGGACACCTTTGAGCAATTGATGGCACTATTTCCTCAAACTGCCTTGGTATATTCAAATATATGCCAAAGACAGAAATGGAGGTGGTCAAACGAATTTTGTCCACAAATTGAGAAATCGAGGAAGCATGTAAATAAGTCTGTTTCAGCTTACATAAGAGACCATGGAATGGGCTCCATCTACAACAATAACTTGTGTTACTACATGCAAGATATCTACAGAGAAGATGGAGTTCACTTCTCAGATGAGGGGAACAGAGTTTTCATCCTGAATTTAAGACTATGTATTGGTACCTACTTATAAGTACCTAAATCTACCACAGGCCCAAAAGCTCTTCTCAGAGCTACCCTAACTATGATCACTATAAACAAATTTTAAATGTAACTTTTTTTTACTAATTTTCACAATTTACGATTTCCGGAGCGCTACCCGGTATGCGCACCAGACGCTAACCGCGCGAAAATTTGAAAAAAAAATGGGTTTTTTTCGCACATATGGGCCTCCTCAGCCACCCTCAGAAAACCTAGGGGGTCAGGATACGTCTACCGTGCCCCCTTCTACCCATTCTGAACATTATTTGCCCTCCATCTTGTATCTCAATTCTACCGAAACACAAAATGGAGGACTCCTGTAACGCTGCCGGTTCGCGTACCGGGGCGCGCACCGGGAAGCGCTCGCTTAAAAAAGGTGGGAAAGTAATTCACAGAAAAACCACTGGAGACACTTTCACCAAATATAGATTAGCTCATACTACATACCAATCCCTACCATTTTCACAAATTTGATTGGAATTCCATTTAGCCATTTAGCCTGTAGACCTCTCTAAATACCCTGAGGTAAATTACTTCACAAAACACATCTGAAGTGTTGGAATTGACAACCAATTAAAATGTTACTTTCATTTTCTACTTTTTTTACCTGACATTTGATTGGTTAGGTACCTGAATATATATAAAGAAAGAGAGAGAAACACAGCCATTTTGACTACTACTTCCTGAAGTACATTCCAAGAGCATTTTCACTGACAACTTAAACTTTTTTTAAAAGGTAAGATGTTATTTTGAAAACTGAAGTATATTGTGCACTTTAAGTTAATATGGAAAACTTTTTCTGATAGTTATATACTATCCCTCTGTAATAGTTATAGATTTAGATAGACTTCTCTGTTATAGTTATGGATGGATTTAGGCTTGTCTTGTATAATTATGAATTTACTTAGGTTTCATCACATACACTTTTTTATATTTCTACTTACAGTCTGATACCATACACTGCCCAAAGATAAATTCACTGTTAAAAACTACCTATTTAAAATTAATCCCAACAGTGCCCTATCTCTACTGATATATATATTTTTTCATGCAAATTTCAGGCAAAATGGAAGGAGAACAAAAAGTGTCATTTGAAATTGTCCTTGCAGAGACCGATCAAGAAAACATTGAACCAAATGACATTGAATTTATGGATGAATCACGGGACCATGAACTACTACAATGTGTACAATCTGTAGATTTCCTCCTTCAAAATGAGGACATTTCAGACACTCAAATGTTGCAAGTTATGTTCACTGAAAATGACGACATTTTGGACAGTCAAATGTTAGACGTACTATTAAATTTTGAAAAACAATCACAAAAATAAATGTATATTGCTACTTAAATAAAAAATAAAAAAAAATTAAAAAAAAGGAACAATCAATAAACATACAATATTTGAAAAGTCTATAATTCTTTTTTCCTCATAGTACGCTCCCCGGACCGCTTCCCGGTGCGCGTACCGGGCGCTCCACCCGCCAAAAAAACCGAAAAAAAATTATTATTTTTTTGCCCCGCGGGGCCCTTTTAAAGCCTCCACATCAAACCTAGGGGGCCAGGGAGGATCTACTATGCCCCCTTATGGTCATTTCCCCCTTTGTTTTGGCCTCCTCTTGTCTCTCGATCCTACCGAGAGACAAGATGGCGGCCGCTCCGGACTGTTTAGAATGTTGACAGACACAGGAGAGCCAATCAGCTTCGCTTCGCGAAGTTCCGTTACGCGTCAGGTACGCTAACCGGGGCGCTAACCGGAGCTAACCAGCAGGCCCCGGGGGCGCCAACGCCCACTGGAGCAGGTGCAAATCATTGAAAAACTCTGAAAGCTCCACACAGAGTTTGCTGAAGCCTCTGAAGAAATGCTCAGGGGAGCATGAAACGCGTCAGGCTTGTAAATAGCATGGACTCTGTTCTCATCTTTCTACGCTGTTTTCCTGAAAATAAAAATGAAATTCCATAACCTACCTGAATGCTGGCTCTTTAAAGTGGGACAATCTTTGTGTTGGATTATTTACCGGCCAGTCCCGGTCGGGGAAGAGCCCTTACTACATAGAAGTGGTCCAAGCTGCAGTCACATGGCACACAGCAGGAATTGGCAGGCAAGGTCGTTTTTCAGGATGTCATTCGCAGCGCAGAGCAGTTTGAACATTTTCCAGACCCACTCGGGTTTTAACTTTGAAGTATTATTTTACTCTGGGAGCAGCTCACTGCAGCAAGATTTATTGAACTACCAGCACCAGCAGGCCCCGGGGGCGCCAACGCCCACTGGAGCAGGTGCAAATCATTGAAAAACTCTGAAAGCTCCACACAGAGTTTGCTGAAGCCTCTGAAGAAATGCTCAGGGGAGCATGAAACGCGTCAGGCTTGTAAATAGCATGGACTCTGCTCTTATCTTTCTACGCTGTTTTCCTGAAAATAAAAACGAAATTCTATAACCTACCTGAATGCTGGCTCTTTAAAGTGGGACAATCTTTGTGTTGGATTATTTACCGGCCAGTCCCGGTCGGGGAAGAGCCCTTACTACATAGAAGTGGTCCAAGTTGCAGTCACATGGCATACAGCAGGAATTGGCAGGCAAGGTCGTTTTTCAGGATGTCATTCGCAGCGCAGAGCAGTTTGAACATTTTCCAGACCCACTCGGGTTTTAACTTTCAAGTATTATTTTACTCTGGGAGCAGCTCACTGCAGCAAGATTTATTGAACTACTAGCACCAGCAGGCCCCGGGGGCGCCAACGCCCACTGGAGCAGGTGCAAATCATTGAAAATCTCTGAAAGCTCCACACAGAGTTTGCTGAAGCCTCTGAAGAAATGCTCAGGGGAGCATGAAACGCGTCAGGCTTGTAAATAGCATGGACTCTGTTCTCATCTTTCTACGCTGTTTTCCTGAAAATAAAAACGAAATTCCATAACCTACCCGAATGCTGGCTCTTTAAAGTGGTACAATCTTTGTGTTGGAATATATATATATATATTCACTGACAAAAACCATAGGTTATACACCATATATAGTTAGGAATTAGCATTTAAAAAACCTTATTTTACTCACACAAAACCAATGAAATTCCATATATAGTTAGTTGTACTAACTATATATCACACACCCGCAATCCACTGCTGATGATGTCACATATTACATCATTCATGACATGGTCAGTGACATCACTGATGACATCACTGATGACATCTCAAATGACATCACTGATGACATCACTGATGACATCTCAAATGACATTACTGATGACATCACTGATAAAATCATTCATATGATAATACGATGAACCGCTTCAGACTCTAATATAACCTTAGATACACTCAGTGTAAACACAGACTCACAGATTGTCACTCATCCATGAAGTTACACACACACCTAGACAGTCATGCAAACAATCAATCACACCTCCGTTTCCTTAACTATACAGTTAAACACACCTTACATATTCAAACATATACTAAAACATATTTACTCACTTATACAATCCTGGATACAAGTTCACAATGATCCATACAGCCACTCACACATTCACTGGCTCTTATGCACAGTTATTTATATATGTCAACTCTCACATGTACTGTATTTTACATATGTACTTAATTTGACATGTAGCACTGAGATATCTATTCACTCACCAATACAGTCATGCACACAGTCAACCGCCCATACAGCTGTTTCCAACATGCACTTTTGAATCCATACATCTATGCACAGAGTCATACACTTCCCAGCCACCCACACACACACTCAGTCTCCCATACAAATGCTTGTGCAACCAATCAATAACCTATATAGTTACTCATATAGCTACTGATCAACACATGCAGCAGTTTACAGAACAACAGACATAATGATGCACAAATTAAGACAGTTTAGTCACTAACCCATGCACTCAGTGAGACACATTTAATCACTCACTCATACATTCAGTCATGCACCTACTAAATCCTTCGTCCAGACACTTATACATCGACTCATTCATAAATATGTAAGACATATTTTAACTTTACAGAAAAATACAGTCACTGGATTTTGTCATCAGTGATGTCATCAGTGATGTCATTTGAGATGTCATCAGTGATGTCATCAGTGATGTCACTGACCATGTCATGAATGATGTAATATGTGACATCATCAGCAGTGGATTGCGGGTGTGTGATATATAGTTAGTACAACTAACTATATATGGAATTTCATTGGTTTTGTGTGAGTAAAATAAGGTTTTTTAAATGCTAATTCCTAACTATATATGGTGTATAACCTATGGTTTTTGTCAGTGAATTTTTAAGGTTTTGTAAATGCTAATTCCTAACTATATATGGTCTATAACCTATGGTTTTTTCAGTGAATTTCATTGGTTTTTTAATAGCTAATATCAAAACCTTTACAATGTATTATTCTTTAAAAAGAAAAATATTTTTTACATGTTTTTTATACAATTTTTTTTTTATTTTTTTTTGTTTCGCTCCCAGTACGCGTACCGGTTAGCTTCCCGTTAGCTCAATCCGGAGGCGCGACCCGGTACGCGAACTGGTAAACGTTCCTTTTGCGCACCTCTCGCGTTACAAAACAACATCGTGACGCTTCGCGTCAGCATGACGTTTCGCGTTCTCGCGTAATACGTCATATTACGTGCTACGTTCGCGTACCCGGAAGCGCAGCGGTACGCGAACCGGAAGCGATCCGCGGCGCGGCGCCGACCGCGTAACGTAAACATAGCAGGTCATGTGACTCGGTAATAACACTTTTCATTGGTTCATTTCACTTTTGGTTTCCTAATGATGTAATACAAGGTCATGTGATCTAAAATGGACACTTTTCATTGGTTTAGAACTTTTGTTTTTCCCAAATGATGAAAACCCCTCCTTCTTTCATCACTCTGACTTTCATCTTGGTGAGAGAAAGACCCTTTATTGAGACTTTGAGATGGCTTCATTAGTAGCTTCAGCTGGTGCTAGCCCACCACCTCCACCAAATCCAAGAAAGAGAGGACCACCTGCAGAAGTAATTTTGCAAGAAGAGGAAGAACAGGAAGAGGAGGAAGAGGAGGAAGAGCATGAGTTTTTGCCAGAGGAGCCCAGGAGGTACAATCGAAAGGAGAATTACATCTGGCAATTCTACAGAATTCCTGAGGGGCAAAAGAAAGTGAATGCACGTTACGTGTTTTGCCGCATATGCGGTGATAGATTGTCAAGGGGCACTGATAAAAAATACAGTTATGGCAATCATACTATGCATCGGCATATGAGTAGGTGGCACCCAAATAATTATAGTGCTGCCCAGCTACGTGACGAACAACAAAATCCCCTCCCAATGGCAAGAAGATCGGTGGTTCCAGAGGTGTCGGGACCAGAGGCGAGGGAGATGATCGCAAACATCCAAATGTTGTTTGGGCACGTAAAGCAAGTGTGCGTGGAATGTGGCACTTTCATCTGCTACAGAGAAAGTAGCATCACTTTGATTTTGCGAGCAATTCAAAATCATATTAATGTTTGTACGAAACGCACCAAAAAATAAATTCTTTTTTTTTTTTTTGCTCCTGTTGAGCCCTTTATAATGGATCGTTTTTGTTTCCCCCCCCCCCAAAAAAACCAAAAAAAATTTAAAAACGTTCAGAAAATACAAAAAAAGTAAAAAAATGTTCAAAAAATACTAAAAAAAATATAAAACAACAAAAACATAAAAAAAAAAGTTCTTTTCAGAACTAACTCCCCATTATAAAAAAATTGGTAGAATATTTGGAACTCTGCCAACCTCTATTTCTCTTAGTTCGCGTACCGGAAGCTAACCAAAAAAAATATTTTTTAAAAAAAAGAACAGTAAGTATAAGGTAAGCAAACAGACAGTTATGTTAAAAGAAAGACAGCTCTAGGGAGTAAACTAAGGATACTGTTACCTACAATCCACTGCTGATGATGTCACATATTACATCATTCATGACATGGTCAGTAACATCAACAGCAGTGGATTGTAGGTAACAGTATCCTTAGTTTACTCCCTATAGCTGTCTTTCTTTTAACATAACTGTCTATTTCCTTCCCTTATAGTTACTGTTCTTTTTTAAAAAACATTTTTTTGATCAGTCATAAACAGTGACATTAATAGAAACAGAGAGAGTGAACAAGAGTGAAGAACTATGGTCCTCCTCAGCCACCCTCAGAAAACCAAGGGGGTCAAGATACATCTACCGTGCCCCCTTCTACCCATTCTGAACATTATTTGCCCTCCATCTTGTATCTTGATTCGACCGAAACACAAAATGGTGGACTGCCATAACGCTGCTGGTTTGCGAACCGGGCAACTTCCCGGGAAGCGGTCCAAAAAAAAAAAAGTTGGGAAAGTAATTCACAGACACTAAGAGTAATAGAGATGGAGTGAGTGAACAAGACTGAGGAACTATGAGAACAGAGGGACTGAGAAAAAGAGTGGAAGGAGTTGAGTAAATAGGTAATAGAGAAAGGAATGAGGAAAGTAGCAAAGGCAGGAAACTGAGGATTAAAGAAGTGAAGCAGTGGATCTAATAGTAGGTGAATGTGATAGAAATGTAACGAAAAGAGTACAACTATTTACCTTGTAATTGCCGTTAAATTAATCACATTTTATTTCTATACTTTCAATCTGTGAAAGAGAGAACCAACATTTGAAAAAAATTAAAATATGTATTTAAAAATTACAAAAGACAAGGGAAAATATTGAAGGACAAATAGTTTTTCAACAACTTTGACACTGACAGAAGCTTCTGCTTCTCCAGGTCCTCTACACAATCCTAAAGATATACATTTTAAACTAACAGTATCTTGATGCAGATGAAGTGAGGCCTATCTTAAAACATGGTGCATCTTTTGCATTGCTCTTGTTTCAGAAAAGTGTCGCTTCAGTATGCCAATAACATGTCTCCTATCCAGAGATTTGTTTGAGGTGAGGCCTACTCAGAGTTCAAGATGAGATTTACACTTGTTGAAGTGTACAGAGGAGATAATATCTGTGAAAGTCTACTAATGAAGTGAGTCATGTCCACTGCACTCTTCAACAAAGTAGAAACCTCCTATGTTTCCCTGGACAGACCTAAACTTGATCTGCACAATGTGATTCGTAATGATAGGAAACACAGGTGATGTAATTGAAATATGTGCAATTTATTTTGCTCATTTCACAATCACATCACTTGTGTTTCCTTTGCTTAGGTATCTCATTGTGCAGATGTAGTCCAGCATATGAAAGAATACGTAGAAGTGCAGCACTGCATACAATTAATTTAACACTTACAGAAAACTCACCTTCTCCATGCCTCCTACACAGTTCTACATATACATCATAAATGCAAACAGTACAGAATTAATTATACATGTTAAATGGTTTATTTTTGCTGTTCTCAGAATGTATCAAAATTCACTAAAAACAGTGACTTGAAGGTATTCATCATGTAACAGCGGGGAAAAAAAAACACAATCAAAATGATTGTGTTTAAAAAACCCATACAACATCAGAAATTAAAATTCAGAACTCCTTAAAGTTAACTTACTTTCCATGACGTCCAAGGATGTCCTATGAACAGCTTACACTCTTTTGTGCTGTTATTACTTTCAGCCCGCCACTTTCTGAAAGAAAACCTCCATCGTTTTTAAAAACACGTTACATGCAATAAATGACTTCTTGCTCTCTACCACTATTTTCCACAAGGCCAAATCTAGTCAGAGATATTTATAACTCTTGGATTTCTTGTAAGCCAATCCCATCATTTGGCATTTCCGCAACTTTCAGAATTAAAATGTTGAAGATCATTTTCACAATCCTGGAATAGTAATATCTTCCCCTTCTTGCTCAGTCATGTTCTACATTTCCTATGACACTGATACTGCTTAATATGAAGCAGACTTACACTACCTCTATGAGTACTACAATTATTTAATTCTCTACATCACTTTTAATCACAAAGCAATGTAAAACAGTAGACAGCATTGCAGACTTACATTCCCTCTACTCCATGTTTTGATTGGCTGCTTCAATTAGCTTATGAAAAGAAACAGTTTTTCTGAACTCATTTAAAGTGCACATACATCTCCATGATGTCCAATCCTATGATTAGAAGTTATGTCTCTGAACTACACTTATCCTCAAGGCCAAATTGTGTAGGAGCCATTAGAACTTCTTGAAATTCCACAGATCATATCCCGAGATTATTTTCCTAAAATTTTGGTTTTAAAAACACCAGGTAAGAGTTTTTAAGGTCATACGGCAATTTTTTTTTGAAAATTAAAACAGAATCATTGCAGAATGACCAGCCATTTCTAGACTTTAAATAAGCTGTGTAATGTCCTGATGATATTGAAGGGCCGTCATGATATATAATTGCTGTAGTTACAAAAGTCCTTCCTGATATTGACAACTGCGAAGCTACAAAATTTTTTATTAAAGTTGTCAATTTTGTTCCATCAGGCCTACATCGTTGGAACATTAAAATGACGTACTGGCCATATGTTCGTATAAATAATGTGGACATCATTTCAGATTTACATTGGCTACACTCCATGTTGTGATTAGCAGCTTTTACTAGCTTATTAAAGGAGACTGATTTACTGTCTGGCAAAGTTAAATATATAAATCTTTCTGAGTCTACACTAGTAGTACTTGATACCATACAGTTCTCGCAGTCATGCTGCCATTGATAAGAAAGCCCAAACAGCTGATCTACATCTACACCTTCAGCATGTAATACATCAAGCATATACATTAAAAACTCCTGACAATCTTGCTGAATATTTTGAGAGAATTGTGTTTGGCCTGAACATCTATCTAACAGATTTCTAATTTCAGACACACTTTCTATGTTTCTTCTATCAGTGGTACATTTCTCTAACACAGAATTTAACAAACTGCAAAATCTTTGATCAGAATTGACCACAATCTCTTCTTTTACATTTTTTAGAGAAAACAAAACATTAATTACTACATTAGCATAGCAGTTGACACCAGAACTGTTTTCAAACTGAAAACCAACAACATCTTCAACAGAATCCTCTTTGTTTCTGCTTGTAATTTTAGGTTCATTCACTTTTTGTCTTTTTGCTACAACCTCCCCAGTATTGTTCTCATTTCTTCGTTTCCGGCCTACCAGACGTTTCTCAAACAAAGGAAACTGAGGCAAATGTGGCGCATACTCTCTTCTTAACCTATTGTATTCCTTAACACAATCTAGATCTGCACAAATGTTTCTGACATCACACTCAATCAAGTACAATCCCGATAAAGTTCTAACTCGTGACAATGCCACATATGCCATACCCTCCTTGAACACAGAACTGCCAATATTCACCAATGCAGTGTCTACACTTAAACCTTGCGATTTATGAATTGTCACCGCATATGCCAAGCAAACAGGGAACTGCTTACGGCGAACATATAAGTCTTTTACAAGCAAAAATCTAGCAGAACAACGAGCAATTAGCTGTACTTCCTCAATGCCATCAAATTTAATTTTTAAAAATTCAATTCCATCTCTATTTCTGTATTTCACAAAATCAACAACATTACCCATTGATCCATTTACCAGACCTCTTTCAACATGTAAATTCCTTCTTAAAATTATACGGCAGTTCAAGCACACATTCAGAGTCTTTTCAAAACCTGCAGTTTTAGATATACTCTTCTCTAATGAATCCAATTTTGTTTTCAGATTCTCAGACAAAATAATTGTTGATCCCATATGCTCTACTCTATCAATAGCTTCCACTTTCACAATCTCTTGCTTTTCTAAATGCAACATTTTGTTGTTAAATTTGGCACATTCTGCAAGAGTTGGCATCAAACATATTCCAGATTTCTTATCAGTAATTTTCTGAAAAATATTCTCAGGCACAACATCTTGTTCTGGATATAAATTTGACAGTAATCGTGCATGTAAAGCTTCTTTCCCATGCTCGGTCACTTTTCCAATTCTAACATCTTGTAGAATAGTCTTGTAAACTTCATCCTTTGCCTGACGCATATTTTCATGCAGTTCAGCATAATTGAAGTTTAACCATATATTGACGTTGCCAATGCTGCCTAGGCACTTCCTGGTATCTTCATGCGTGAGCATTTTGAACACAGGTTGCCCTTTCACTGGTGTCAGCTGCAGAAGATCTCCGAAAACAATGATGTGTTTGCCACCAAATAACACATCATACTCTGTTTTGAGAACTTCTTGCATCCTCAAATGCACAAAGGCAAGCATGACATTGGAAACCATGCTTACTTCGTCAATGATAAGAAGTTTCATTTTCCTCAAGATTCTTGAAACTTCAAAACAAGCATCTCCAGATAGCTTGTGATATTCTAATTTGTTGTCATGCTCCACTGGCAGCATCAGTAAACGATGTAAAGTAATCCCTTTAATATTATGTGCTGCCAGTCCAGTTGGAGCAGTGACAACACAAGACAGCGATGACTCTGTCCTTTCCTGCAAATAGCATGAAATTGCTTTAATGAGGAAACTTTTTCCAGTTCCCGCTTCTCCACTCACGTACAGTCGGACAGGCTTCAACGACGTACATGAGCACTCTTTCTTATCATGACTTAATCCATGATCAATTTGCATGGTAACTTCGTCATATATTTTCCTCTGCTCAACGTTGAGTTGCCTTTCCAACTCTTCTAAGTTAACCGCATCCTCTTGAGCATGTGCCATGGCTCTTTCCACCTCATTCATAGCAGTGGCAGCTTCATTTTCAATAAGAGGTCCTCCTAGTGGATCCTGACTCAATGAAGCAGAACTCTGACTGTCCTGAGAACTGTCTCTGGCAATCTCGGCTGCAATCGTTGCTTCCTGCTCAATTTCCGCATTCAACATTTCTACATATTTGGGAAAAGCAGGATATTCTATGGTCTCCTTGGCGGCATTGAAAGAGTCTTCGTAACAGAGGAAATCTCCAAGCAGTTCCTCTTCTGCACGCCAAGGCTTGAAAAGTTGCAAAAGTGCTAAATAGAAAAACTCCTTTTTTTCAGGAGATTCGCCACTCAATTTTCGATGGTTTATCAAGTGGCATTTTCTTTGCTTGACCAGACATCCCTCACTTCCTATTACAGCATACACTCCTTTCTCAGTATCTTCTTTGATGTTCCTCTTGAACATGTAATTTTGCAGAACCTCATACAGACAAACATTCTCTAGGTGACTGCTTCGATTTGGATAATATGTATCCAACATGTTTGTCTTCAAAATGTCGGTACTGTTTGGCTCCTTTTCCGCCAAATACTCAATTTCCCGCACAGGTTTGAGAACTCGATTACGCGTTGCAGCAAGACCAAGACTCGCCCAAACGATACTCCTGGACTTGGCATAGAGACTTGCTGAAGACAACCGGTCAGAACATTCGTACGCTCCGATTTCTCGATGCGACAACATCTTCAGACTGAAACTGTACAACTTCTTGCTGAGGCTCTTTTCATGGGAAATGTCCTCCCACATATCCTTCAATTCTGTCTTCTCTTTTTTGGTGATGTAAGACGTCACATACCGAGCCACAGCCATACAGTTATCAGCCACAAACTGTATATCCATGTTAGCATTCCACATGGACAAAATCACCGGGTTGTAGTCGTTGATGTACTTGGACTCTTCGTTCCTCTTCAAATTGTAAGTGTTTTTAGGTGATTTCTTCATCACATTATGTCGCAGCGAAGACATCAAACTGTTTACTCTTCCTTTAGAAATCACCGGTCGTGGAAAGCCGAAACGACATTTGGTGTAGAACTTGTCTTTGTTTCGGAATTTACGACGGCAGTACTTTCCACATCGATGGCTTTGGAAACGCAGAACTTTTTCTCTTAGGCTTTTCTTCTCCTTTGCGTTTGGAATAGCACACGTAGAATACTGTTGGATGAAACTCATCACTGAGTCTTCTGGATCCGTTCCAAATTTAGGTGCATCCTTGATCCACAGCAACATATGTATATGAGGAGCACCTCTTGCTTGGTACTCCTTTCTCCAGAAGAAATCCAACACCTCTCCAAGAGGTGGATTCTTCTTATTCATGATGAAAGACATCATAGCTTCAAATCTATGATTGAAGTACCTACATACATTGACTGGATCCAAAGAGCACAGTTCTCCGGGTGTCTTGAATTCGATGTTTTCTACGTTAGCATTTGCCTCTCGTAGAAATTGAAGTAAGTCTTCCCAGCCATACTCGGCACAACTCAGAGTGAGGAACCATGTGGGAGTACCTAAGTTCCTCAGCATACATTTTAAATCACCATGACGACGGTACCAGTACTCATTAGTACCACGCTGACACGCCATGAGATTAATCAGGTGAGAATCCAAAATACTATCTTGGACATTCACTTTATCCATAAAATCACTTGCCGAGATGTTTTGCATGTGTATACCACTTTTCAAGATGTGGTTCACTGCATATGACAGTCCAGACAGATCGCTTTCAAACAGGAGATGAAACAAATAAGGAATGCATTGTCGAAACCTAGCATCTCCTGCATACAATCGCAAAGTCCGGTATTCAGAAGCAGGAATTTGATGAGGTCGCTCATCATATCTTCCTCCCTGACCTGTTGGAAAAAGCTGTGGGAAACACCGAGCTTCCAAACTTTCCTCCCAAACACTAATGGGACTCCCTTTGGCTTGTTTCATTTGAAACAACTCAATAGCATTCCCCATGACTTCCTTTGAATGCAAAGGATGAACACTATAATGTTCATATATTTCCTCACTAGTAGAGGGTTCTACTTTCTCAATTTGACCAGCACACAAATCGCTATCCTCTTCCTCACTTACTTCCTCTTCTGCAACATATACATTCTTATAGTATTTATTATTTTTTTTCAAATACAATGTTGCCTTTTTAACTTTCCTAACATCTACTAAATCTTGCCATATTTTCTTATTCTTTGTCGGAACCCCATTAACTAAGATAACCAGAGGTTCCTCTTCCACTTTTTCTACTCCAATTGTGTTAATGTTTTTCTTGAAATCTAGAGGCAAATAAACAACTCTTCCCTTTAATCCTCTCTGTAAATCTGATGGAGGCAATTTCCCTGTCTTTGGCTCCATTCTTACAATAGCCTGAAAGGGATGGATACTTTGAATCAAAATAGATTCATAAGTATTTAAGTCCTTCAATTCAGAAGGAATCTCAACCAATTCCAGATTATTATGAACTGCTCTAGCAGGCATCTGGTTTTGTTTTAATTTGTTACAACAATAAGTACACACACGTTGATCCAATCCCAAATCAAAACAATTTTCTACCATCAAGTATGTTGCAAATTCCTTCCATTCACTATTATTTTCCCTTTCACTTTTTGCATATAAATCCACTAACTTAGTCTGATTCTTATAATAAGTGCGTCTACAACACACACAAGTGAAATTAGGCCTCTCACTTGATTTCATGTCAAACGTCGCAATTTCCCTCTGGAAATTATCTGTACTGGAAACATGTACACTATCTTCCAAATGACCCTCTACTTCTTGCTCAATTTCAACATTCTCCTCTTTACTTCCAAAGTAACAAAACTCAATTTCTTCACATATATTCTTCACATCTATTTCAGAACCATGCAAAAGAGCAGCGCATAATTGTTTCAGCATAATTGCTGGACTCTTAGCATAATACAACAGTCTAACTAACTTCCTCACTTTGTTATGATGCACTGCTAGCATCCTGAAATGATGAAAAACACTCTGGCATACTCTCCTGGAAAGACAAGCCAGTGAATGACCATGCAAACCTGTCACTTCTCTCACTCTGCAAGGATCTAATTCTTGCAACAACCTTATTTTCTGCTTCAAACTTTTCTTGTTAAATGTCCGTACAAAATCACAAAGCAAATTGATGGAATCCTGTCGCACACTGCAAATACTACTACACTTCCAGGTGTACACAGGACCCTTAGCACGTCTTCCTAAAACCTCATTACCTAACAACTCTTCTGCCTCTGTTGTCACAAGTTTTTCTTTTTCAACTGGACAACCATCTTTCACTTCATAAGCACGACCACTGATGTCAACTGCATGCACCAAATCATTATCCTGGAAATAACTCTCTTCATTAAAAAATGCCTCACAGCTTGAACTATGTATCCATTCTCCAGAAAAAACTTCACAAAAATTACTACGATTAACTATTCTCTTCCATCTACTATTTCTTTTGAAATCAAAAATTGCCTTGTTTAGCTTCCTAATTCTATTGATTATCAAAATAAATAACTTACGTTTAATTTCAAAAGCCTGATCAATAACTTTCTCAACTTTTTTTTTTCTCCTATAAAAAACTAATTTCTGTTGACCTTTCTTAATATTTTTTAACAAATTGCCAATTATCCTGTTACGGAACATTCGTTTACGAATCTCCCTAAACTGTTGTTTCCTTCTACTATCATGCACAGATTTATCTCTTGCTCTAGCAGTAACATTTTCATTTGTCCTTTTCTTTCCATTTGATTTACTTCTCATGTTATGGATTGAAACATTTTCTGTACTAATATTTTTTTTATTAGAAATATTTCTTATGAAATATTTAGAGCTCTTACCCGGTGCTTTCTTCATGGCTTGAGAAATCTTTTTGTTAGAGGACTGCTGCGTTTTTTTTTTCTCCTGCTGTCTTTGACGTTTTGCAGCCTTTATCTCTCTTATTTTTGTAGGCATACTCAAATCTTGAAATGATCTGCAGTTGAATCTGAGGAAAAATATAATAAAAAATGTTATTAAACATTATTATCAAACAGTAAATCAGTAATAGTGATCAAAAACATAACACACTACTTGACATTTTAATTTGAAGATTTTTTAGTCATTGCCATTTTTACAATACAGAAATACCAGAAAAGAAATGACATTTATATTTATGTTACCTATGCTATTTTATATGTGAATCTGATCTAATTTTATGAGCATATTTTAATATTTTATTGAAGACACTACACATAACCTGTTTTTGAAGGTGTCTTTATTTTTAAATTAAACGGTTTACCTTTTTACTTTTTATTGATTATAAATTTTAAAAATAAATGTTTATAATTCCAAAGGCTCAAGCAGGTCAGCTTCCCATCCTATATCATATAATTCAGACAAATCTGCATCCTCATCACGCTCTTCTTCATCCTCAGGATTTAAATCATCCAATGGATCAACATCCACTGATGTTTCAATTACAAGTTCAATGATGAGGTCAAAATCAACTGATTGCAGATTGTCGCTCATGTTGAGGTTGTCTTTATCTTTAAAGAAAGATAACAACAATGAGATGTTGCAGAGTAAGAGACAAATCTCACAGATTATAATAGTAAAATTATTTAACAAGAGTAACATTTTGCAGCTATTATTTAGCCATGTCCAGCGATGCTGAGCAGGTGAAGCCTATGTCTAATTTTTCACTGAACAGGACTCATCTGTTCTTAACCTTGGATAAGCCTCAACGACTCTGTGTCCCCTGCACATACTCAAATGTTAAAGTGCAGATTTATATTAAATGGCACATCCCCAGGCATGCACCAGTTAATGTGCACCACTGCTTTACCACCCATGGTGTGCCGCATTTACAATCAGATAGGAGAAAGCTGCTTCAAAACCCTGCGCCTGCTTGAAGCTGGCATAGGTCTTGACGCAGCATTGTAGAGATGGGGCACCCCTGAGCCTTGCTGGAGCTGCATCGCACTTACGATACAACTCCAGCAATGCGCCACCTTTACGGCACAGATGCGTCACGCATCTGTGCCGTTTTTGCCCCATGCTGCGCCGCATTGTAAATTCAGCACAACATGGGTGGCGGAACAGTGGCGCAGGATGACTGTCACATCCCTGGTGATGCGCCACTCATCATAAATCTATCCCTAAGCTTCTTATCTTGTTACAGATGAACTGCCATATGTATCATCAAAATATTTTACATATTATAAATAGCAAATTTTAAGGAATAAATAGCGATTCTTTACTATTCCTAATTTGCAATGAGCAAATTGCTAATTGCAAATTACCCATTCATTTCCATAGGCTAGGAGGCTCATAGGAATTAATGTTGCAAGTTGTGATTAGCAATTAGCTCATCACAAAATAGGATTTTTTTCAAGCGTGCAGGGGTATCTCAAGAACACCCTGCTGCACCCCTGAAAAAGAAATTTGGGAGCACATGGCACACCTACATGCCCTAATGGCATGTATGGGCGTCATATGGGACCTTTTTTTTTTTTTTTTTTTAAATGCTTTTTGAAAAGAATTCGCAAATTACCACAAACTAGAAGTTGGTGGTAGTTTCCAAATCCTTAATATCATTTTTTACATATTTTTTTTTGATACATTGCATTTAAGGAATCACAAATTTTGAATTATTGACATTTTAAGTAATTTCCACATGTGCAGTGTTTTCAAAATATAATTTGAAAATCGTTTTTGGGGAAAAGTAATGGTTTGCAAATTTATGACAAGGACATAATGGTGTATGCTTCTCTATAAGGCATTTCAGTATCTCTAATGTCATTTTTCCCATATTACATTATAAGACCTTTCCCCATGAAGCACATTCCTTGTAAATATGCTCCCACCTGTGCATTGCAAATTTAGATTTTGACTGTTTCAGACACATAGCCATGTTGAAAGTGACCCAAAAAAATTGCAAACGTTTTAAAAAAAAACATTCATGTGTCTTAATGACATTTTAAGTCATTTCCCCATGGACAATGTTTTCTAAGTGGCACAAAAGAGGTATACACCTATCATAAATCTGTCCCTAGCATTATAAATGATTAAATCAGGATGACAATAAGATGTGGCCTATCCAGAGGTTTGTTTAAGGTGAGGCCTACTCAGGATTGCAGATTAAAGTTACGCTTGATGAAGAATACAGAGGAGATAATTTATTGTAAAGGCCTACCAATGAAGTAAGTGATTTCTACTTCATTGCACCAGTCATCATAAATGTATCCATAAGCTTCTTATCTTGTTAGACATCAACCGCCATATGTATCATATAACTATTTTGCATTTCCAAAAAAGCGAATTTTAAGGAATAAATAGCGATTCTTTACCATTCCAAATTTGTTTGAGAAAATTGCTAATTGCAAATTACCCATTCATTTCCATGGGCTAGGAGGCTCATATAAATGAAGGTGCAATTTGCGATTAACAATTTGCTCATCACAAATTAGGAATTTATTCCAAAGGTGCAGGGGTGTCTCAAGAACACCCTGCTGCAACCCTGAAAAAGAAATTTGGGGGCATATGGCGAACATAAATTTTAACAACATTCCTTTACCTCAAAAACGATTTTCAAATCATAACTTCAAAACACTACACATGGGAAAATTACTTAAATTGTCCTTAAGACACATAAAAGCGTTTTTTGATTGGCTTTCCTGCATGGTAGGGTCACTTTTAACATGGCTATGTAACATAAACATTCAAAATCATTTCCATGTACAGGTGGGAGCATATTTACAAGCAATTTGCGCCACAAAGAAAGGTCTGACATTAAAATGGGAAAAATAACATCAGGGACAGTCAATTGCCTTATAAAGAACCACACACCATTATGTCCTTCTCATGAATTTAAAAACAATTCCTTTTTCCCAAAAACGATTTTCAAATCATAATTTCAAAAAACTGCACATGAGAAAATGACTTAAAATGTCATTGAAACACATGAAAGCGTTTTTTGATTGGCTTTCCTGCATGGTTGGTTCACTTTTATCATGGCTATGTAACACAAACATTGATAATTAAAATTTTCATGCACATGTAAGAGCATATTTACAAGCAATTTGCGCCACAGAGAAAGGTCTTACACTAAAATGAGAAAAATAACATCAGGAACAGTCAATTGCCTTATAAAGAACCATACACCATTATGTCCTTGTCATGATTTTATAAACAATTCCTTTTCCCCAAAAACGATTTTAAAATCATAATTTCTAAACACTGCACATGGGAAAATGACTTAAAATGTCATTAAAACACATGAAAGCGTTTTTTGATTGCCTTCCCAGCATGGTTTGGTCACTTTTAACATGGCTATTTAACACAAACATTCAAAATCTAAATTTTCCATGCACATGTGAGAGCATATTTACAAGCAATTTGCGCCACAGAGAAAGGTCTTACACTAAAATGAGAAAAATAACATCAAGGACAGTCAATTGCCTTATAAAGAACCATACACCATTATATCCTTGTCATGAATTTAAAAACAATTCCTTTTCCACAAAAACGATTTTCAAATCATAATTTCTAAACACTGCACATCAGAAAATGACTTAAAATGTCATTAAAACACATGAAATCATTTTTTGATTGGCTTTCCAGCATGGTTGCGTCACTTTTAACATGGCTATGTAACACAAACATTCAAAATCAAAATTTTCCATGCACATGTGAGAGCATATTTACAAGCAATTTGCGCCACATAAATCATAATTTTCTCCTTAAAGCACACTATTCTCTATCTAAAGTAAAGAAATATTTTCTCACCTTAGCAAATACTTTGAGTTTGAAAACAGTCTAAGAAACACACCAATTTGTCTTCAGCAGAGCAAAAGGTATGCACTCCAGAGTCTGCAGCTATCAAAAGCACAGAAATGGTGTAATTCTTCACACATATTTCTCATGTCACCCAATCAAAACTCTTCCCTCACTTTTTTTCAAATGAAAACCCTTCCCCCTCTGCCCTTTCTGCCTATTTTCCATAGCAACCACCTCTTGGAGAAACTCTGGTGTTTGCAAATTCACACAACAATGTTGCAATTGAACTCTGAACTCTCAGTG
Source organism: Lissotriton helveticus (assembly GCF_964261635.1). NCBI lineage: Eukaryota > Metazoa > Chordata > Amphibia > Caudata > Salamandridae > Lissotriton > Lissotriton helveticus. The sequence goes on from NC_136061.1 coordinate 1,791,298,577, forward strand.
CACCTGCATATCCAGTGCTTTCTTTCATTTAATGATTTTTTATTGACCACTCAAAATACATCTTTCAAACAACACATCTGTACACCCTAACTTTCTGTTTTCATCAATCAAAATCCACCAATCACTGTTACTACTTCATGAACACAGAAACTCCACAGTTTTTTTCATTTCAAACTCACATTTTTTCAACTGCCATTTCATTGCCACACTTCATCTGACTGCAGGAGAACCTTCTCTCACCATGTTTTCTGTCTGGATTGTTGGTCATAGTTATATTCACTGGGCTCAAAGGTACGTTGAAAGCAGGAATTTACCTAACCTCAATTTACAAGATGTGGAAATTAAGTGGTTTGGCCACAGAGGATTAAAATGTCACCAATTGATACCATTGGTGAAAACCTTTATGCATTTGCCAAAACCTGACCTGTTAATTGTGCACTGTGGAGGTAATGACTTGGGCACTTTGACTGGTGTAGGTCTGGAAATGCTTTTAAAGGACACCTTTGAGCAATTAATGGCACTTTTTCCTCAGACTGCCTTGGTATATTCAAATATATGCCAAAGACAGAAATGGAGGTGGTCAAACCAATTTTGTCCACAAATTGAGAAGTCGAGGAAGCATGTAAACAAATCTGTTTCAGCTTACATGAGAGACCATGGAATGGGCTCCCTGTACAACAATAACTTGCGTTACTACATGCAAGATATCTACAGAGGAGATGGAGTTCACTTCTCAGATGAGGGCAACAGAGTTTTCACTCTGAATTTAAAAATGTGCATTGGTACCTACTTATAAGTACCAAAATGTACCATAAACCCAAAAGCTCTTCTCAGAGCTACCCTACATCTAATCACTCACAATTATTATTTTACTCTAACTTTTTTCACTAATTTTCAACAAAGTACACTCCCTGGGGCGCTACCCGGTACGCGTACCGGGAGCTAACCTCGCGAAATTTTTTAAAAAAATGTTTTTTTTTCGCACATATAAACCTCCTCAGCCACCCTCAGAAAACCTAGGGGGTCAAGATAAGTCTACCGTGCCCCCTTCTACCCATTCTGAACATTATTTGCCCTCCATCTTGTATCTTAATTCGACCGAAACACAAAATGGTGGACTCCCGGAACGCTTAAGGTACGCGAACCGGGGCGCTCAACGGTTCGCGTACCGGGTCGCTCCCTGGGAAAAAAAGGTGGGAAAGTAGTTCACAGAAAAGCCACTGGAGACAATTTCACCAAATATAGATTAGCTCATACTACATACCAATCCCTACCATTTTCACAAATTTGATTGGAATTCCATTTAGCCATTTAGCCTGTAGACCTCTCTAAATACCGTGAGGTAAATTACTTCACAAAACACATCTGAAATGTTGGAATTGACAACCAATTAAAATGTTACTTTCATTTTCTACTTTTTTTACCTCACATTTGATTGGTTATGTACCCGAATATATATAAAGGAAGAGAAGGAAACACAGCCATTTTGACTACTACTTCCTGGTGTACATTTCAATAGGATTTTCATTAATAACTTCAACTTCTTTTTAAAGGTAAGTTGTTATTTTTAAAACTGAAGTATATTGTGCACTTTAAGTTAATATGGCAAACTTTTTCTGTTAGTTATATACTATCCCTCTGTAGTACTTATAAATTTAGATACACTTTTTTATATTCCTACTTCCACTCTGATACTATACACTGCCCAAAGATAAATTCTCTGTTAAAAACTGCCTATCTAAAATTAATCCCAACAGTGCCCTACCTCTACTAATATATATTTTTTTTATGCAAATTTCAGGAAAAATGGAAAGTGAACAAAACATTTCATTTGAAATTGTCCTTCCAGAGTCCAACACAGAAATCATTGATCCAAATGAGATTGAATTTATGGATGAAACTTGGGACCAAGAACTACTGCAATGTGTACAAGCAGTAGATAACCTCCTTGCAAATGAGGACATTTTACAACCTCAGAGACTACAATCTATATTCCATGATTATTATGAAATTTCTGACAATGAAATGTTAGAAAGTTTAATAAATTATGAAACACAATAAAAAAAGCTTAAAAAAATAAAAATAAATAAATAATCAACAAAACCAACAATCAATTAACATACAGCATTTGAAAAGTCTATCATTCATTTTTCATTGTGATACGCTCCCCAGAACGCTTCCCGGTTCGCGTACCGGGCGCTAACCACGAAAAAAAACAAAAAATTTTTTTTTTTTTTGCTTAGCGGGGCCCCTTTAAAGCCTCCACATCAAACCTAGGGGGTCAGGGAGGATCTACTATGCCCCCTTATGGTCATTTCCCCCTTTGTTTTGTCCTCCTCTTGTCACTCGATCCTACCGAGAGACAAGATGGCGGCCGCTCCGGACTGTTTAGAATGTTGACAGACACCGGAGAGCCAATCAACTTCGCTACGCGAAGTTCCGTTACGCGTCAAGTACGCGTACCGGGGCGCTGCCTGGTCCGCGCTTACAGATATATATCTTTTTTTGAACGTTATTTTCTCAAAATCCACTGCAGCACATATATTGAGACCTACAAAAGGCACATCGGGCTACCAGTCCCTACAATTTTGCCAAGTTTCGTGCAAATCCATTCAGCCGTTCGGGCTAAAAGTGAGGCTAACCGCCCTATGGAAAACTCAATGTTAAAAACACGTTTTGGGACCCCCCTTTTTTCTCGGCCCCCCCTGGACCAACTCCCCCCAAATTTCCAGTGGCTGCTCAGAAACAAAATGTTCCATTTTGCTGAAAATTTCAGCCAATTCCGTCCACAAACGCCAAAGTTATTAGACATAGAATTTTCAAAAAACCCATAGAGAAAAAATCCTAACTATATATACCTACTGGCGACCGCCAGTAGGTAATATATGTATATATATATATATATATATATATATATATATATATATATATATATATATATATATATATATATTACCTACTGGCGGTCGGCAGTAGGTAGTTATAGTTAGGATTGATTTCCATAGGGAAATCGTAACATTCTATTTAAAATAACTTTGGCTGCCTGAAATTTTCCTCAACTTTACCTCGCGGCGCTCCGCTCCTTCCCTGAAAGTTTGGGGGGCATTTGTCAAGCGGGGGCCAAGATAAAAGGGGGGTCCCAAAACGTGTTTTCCCCATGTTAATTTCCATAGGGCGGTCAAACTCACTTTCAGCTCGAACGGCTGAATGGATTCCCACCAAACTTGGCAAAATTGTAGGGAATGGTACCCCGATGTGCCTTTGCTATGTCTCAAGATATGTGCTCCAGTGGAATTTGAGTAATTTAGATTAAAAAAATTATATATCTATAGCCGCACCCCGGTACGCGCACCGGGGAGCGCACCGGGCGCGCTATGCGACTTGCGCACAGAAAGCTGATTGGCTCTCGGGTGTCTGTAAACATTCGAAACAGTCCGCAGTGGCCGCCATCTTGTGTCTCGGTAGGATCGAGACACAAGAGGTGGCAAAAACAAAGGGGGAAATGACCATAAGGGGGCAGGGTAGACCCCCCCCCTGAACCCGTAGGTTTGATGTGGGGGCCATAAAAGGGTCCCGCGGGTAAAAAAAAAAATAACGTTTTTTTGATTTTCGCGGGGGGAGCGCCCGGTACGCGCACCGGGGAGCGTACCGGGGAGCGTACCATGGGGAAAAATGGGGAAAATAATAGTGTAAAATAATCATTTTGAGTGATTACAGGTAGGGTAGCTCTGAAAAGAGCTTTTGGGTTCTGTGGCTGTTTTAGGTACCTACAAGTACATCCCACACACACCCACACACACACAACCCCACACCTACACACTCCCCACACACACCTCACACACGCACACCTCCACCCACACCCAAACACCCCACACCCCCACACCGACACCTTACACATCCACACCCACACCCACATCCCACACACCCACACTCACACAAACACCTCACCCCCCCAACACACACACACGCACACACAGATACCTCACAGACACACCCCACACATCCCACACACACACCTCCCCCCACACACATACCCCCACACCCACACACACCCCACACACACCTCACACACCCACACCCCCACCTACACCCAAACACCCCACACACCCACACACACACCTTACACACCCACATCCCCACCCACATACCCCACACACCTACACACACCTATACACCTCATCCCTCCCCAGACACACACACACACACACACCTCACAGACACACCCCATACATCCCCCACACACACCTCCCCCCCACACATGGGGAAAACTCAGTGAACACTAAAATAATAATTTAAAGTGCTTAGAGGTAGGGTAGCTCTAAATAGAATTGTTGTGTTGTGTGGGTGATTTAAGTACCAACATGTAGGTACCAATGCAGAGTCTTAAATTCAATGTAGATTGTCTCATCTGTAGATAATTTGCATGTTGTTACAGAAGTTATTGTGGTATATGGAATCTATACTATAGTCTGTCAGGAAAGCAGAAACAACATGGAGGCAGGAGATGAAAAAGAGATGTCAAATACACATTGGAGATAATAAAGTGGGAGAAAGGAAGTAACTATGAGCAAAATTACTATGTAACACAAAAAAATTGCACAGTATACTATAAGTCTCAGATTATATTATATTCATTTTGGTACTATTTCATTGATTACATATAAAAAAGAATAATGTCTGGAACAATTATTATTATTAAATATAAATTTATTGCTCTGATTTTTCAAAATTTAATAAGACTTCCAACATTATGTCGTCGGGAATGTCCTCATTTGGATTACATGATTCCATTTCTTCCACATATTTCAGAAACTCTTCATCAAGAGACTGATCCAAAAAATCTGAATCGTTATTCTCTTCCTCTGGGTTGTCCTGAAGATCAAGTTCGAATGAAATATAACATTTATTTTGATCTCCTTCCATTATGTTGCTGTAAATTGCATAAAAAATAAATATATCAGTAGAGATAGGGCACTGTTGGGTTTAAGTTCAGACAGGTAGTTTTGATTTTTTAACAGTGAAGTTATCTTTGGGCAATGTATGGTATCAGGCTGGAAGTAGAAATATAAAAAAGTGTATATCATAAAGACTAAGTAAATTGATAATTATACAAGACAAGCCTAACTCCATCCATATCTATAACAGAGAAGCCTATCTCAATCTATAACTATTACAGAGGGATAGAATATAACTATCAGAAAATGTTTTCCAAATTAAATTAAAGTCCACAACATACTTCAGTTTTCAAAATAACATCTTACCTTTGAAAAAGAAGTTTAAGTTCTCAGTGAAAATCCTTTTGAAATGTACTTCAGGAAGTAGTAGTCAAAATGGCTGTGTTTCCCTCTCTTTCTTTATATATATTCATGTATACAACCAATCAAATGTCATGAAATAATAGTAGAAAATGAAAGTAACATTTTAATTGGTTGTAAATTCTAACACTTCAGATGTGTTTTTGTCAAGTAATTCACCTCAGGATATTTAGAGAGGGCTACAGGCCAAATAGCTCAATGGAATTCCACCAAATTTGGGAAAATGGTAGGGACTGGTATGTAGTATGGCCTATTCTATATTTGGTGAAAGTGTCTCCGGTGGTTTTTATGTAAATTAACTTTAAAAAAAATTTGGGAGCGCTTCCCGGTGCGCGCCCCGGTACGCGTACCGGCAGCGCAACGGGAGTCCTCCATTTTGTGTTTCGGTAGATTTGAGACAGAAAATGGAGGACAAACAACGTTGGGAATGGGTATAAGGGGGCATCGTAGGCACCCCCTGACCCTCTAGGTTTTCTGAGGGGGTCTTAGGAGGCCCATATAGGCGGGAAAAAAAATGGCTTTTCCGCCGGGGGAGCGCCCGGTACGCGCACCGGGGAGCGTACCGGGGAGCGTACTTTGGTAAAAAATAGTGAAAAAAGTTAGAAAAAGATAATCTTTTGGAGTGATTAGAGATAGGGTAGCCCTGAAAAGGGCTTTTGGGTTCTGTGGCTGATTTAGGTACCTACAAGTAGGTACCAATGCACAGTCTTAAATTCAGGAGGAATATTCTATTCCCCTCATCTGAAAAGTGCACACCATCTCCTCTGTAGATATCTTGCATGTTGTAACGCAAGTTGTTGTTGTATATTGAACCCATTCCATAGTCTCTCATGTAAGCAGAAACAGATTTATTCACATGTTTCCGTGCTTTCTCAAATTGTGGACAAAATTGGTTGGACCAGTTCCATTTCTGCCTTTGGCATATATTGGAATATACCAAGGCAGTTTGTGGAAAAAGTGTCATCAATTGCACAAAGGTGTCCTTTAAAACCATCTCCAGACCTACCCCAGTCAAAGTACCTAGGTAATTTCCACCACAGTGCACAATTATGAGGTCAGGGTGCGGCAGATGGTAAAAGGTTTTCACCAATGGTATCAATTGGTGACATCTCAATCCTCTTTGGCCAATCCATTTTATGTGCACATTTGGTAAATCAAGGTTGTGAAAATTTCTGGTAGCTGCATACCTTTGAGCCCAGTGCATGTAGCTATGTCCAATAATCCAGACAGAGTACATGGTGAGAGGAGGTTCTGGTGCAGTCAGATGAAGTGTAGGAATGAAATGGCAGTTGGAACAGTAGGAGTTTGCAACAAAAAAAACTGTGGAGTTTCAGTGCTCTTGAATCACAAGCAATGATTGGTGGATTCAGATAGTTGAAAACTGAAAGTTAGGGTGCTTGGTTCTGTTGTGAGTAAGAAGTAATTTGAATGGTTAAAAAAAGTCATTTAAAGAAAGATTGCAGTGGATAAGCTGGTGTATTGAGAGGTCAAACATCCTTGCTCATTTGATTTGCAACATTGTAGAATAAACTTTTAACCCTGGGAGCTCAGTGAGGAGGGAGTTGCTATGGTAACAGGTAGAAAGGGCTGAGGGGGGGGGAAGGGTGTTGATTTGAAAATAGAGAGGGAAGAGTTTTGATTGGGTACCATGAGGAATATGTGTGTACAATTATAGGTTTTCTGTGCCATTAATGGTTGCAGTGCCTGGAGAACATACCTTTTGCTCTGCTAAAGAAATATTGGTGTGTGTATCTGACACTGTTCGGAATCTCCCAAAGCATTTGTAAAGGTGAGTTATGATTCATTTGGATAGAGAGTTCAGATTAAGAAGCACATTGATTTTCTTTGCTGTTGGTTTATGTGATGCTTTTTGAAAATGCATGGTTTCTATATTTGTAAAATAGAGGATTTGTATTTTGTGAAATAGTGATGTTTCAGTAGTGACGTTGAATGGTTGTACATAGGACTTGCACTCTGTATCTAAAATGTTATTTTTAAAATCAATTTTAGGGTAAATGAATGGGTTTCAGTAGTGAAAATGAATGCCTGTACATAGGACCTCTGTTGTGTTCCTAAAATGGTAATTGAAAAACGATTTTAGTGCAAATCAATGGGTTTGAGTAGTGAAAATGAATGCTTGTATATAGGATCTGTGCAATGTTTCTAAAATGTTAATTTAAAAACGATTTTAGTGCAAAACAATGGCTTTCAGTAGTGAAAATGAATGCATATAAATAGGATCTGTCATCTGTTCTTAAAATATTAAATAAAAAACGATTTTAGGGCAAATTAATGGCTTTCAGTAGTGAAAATGAATGCTTGTACATAGGACCTGTGTTCTGTTCCTAAAATGGTAATTGAAAAACGATTTTAGTGCAAATCATTTGGTTTGAGTAGTGAAAATGAATGATTGTATATAGGATCTGTGCAGTGTTTCTAAAATGTTAATTGAAAAACGATTTTAGTGCAAAACAATGGGATTTAGTAGTGAAAATGAATGCTTATAAATAGGATCTGTCCTCTGTTCATAAAATATTAAATAAAAAACGATTTTAGGGCAAATTAACGGCTTTCAGTAGTGAAAATGAATGCTTGTACATAGGATCTGTGTTCTGTTCCTAAAAAGGTAATTGAAAAACGATTTTAGTGCAAATCAATGGGTTTGCAAAAAGTGATGCATCAGCAGTGCAAAACTGACGCAGGGCCTCATAAATGAGGTTCATCTTTTTTTGCACACTACTCCAGTTTAGTCTTGCCCACTACACTCTTGGACACAAGCCTCACCTTTTGTGCTTCCCTGGACAGGCTTCATCTCATCTGTACTCCTGCTTAGGTGTCAGAATCCTTTGCCTCAGTCTTATGCCTGCTGTGAGGCAGGTGCAAGATTTTGACGTAACAGTGTCCTAAAAGTGATGCAGTGAAATCTCATAGATTTCACTGCATCAGTATTACGAGGCTTTTTGCGGAGAAATGACCCCTCTGTGTATATTACACCTGACGGAGGTATAATGTGGCACAGAGGTTTAAAAAATTACGCATCTACCTACATGCGTCACTTTTTAAATATGGCGCAACAAGGCACATGTTTTATGCGCCAATGCGTCACAAAAACTGACGCATCAGTAGCGCAAAACTGACGCATGGCTTTATAAATGAGGCTCATCTTTTTTTGCACACTACTCCAGTTTAGTCCTGTCCACTGCACTCTTGGACACAAGCCTCAACTTTTGTGCTCCCCTGGACAGGCTTCATCTCATCTGCACTCCTGCTTAGGTGTCAGAATCCTTTCACATGGGGAAAGCCCCATGTGAATTCGTTTGCCTCAGTCTAATGCCTGCTGTGAGGCAGGTGCAAGATTTTGATGTAACAGTGTCCTAAAAGTGACGCAGTGAAATCTCATAGATTTCAATGTGTCACTATTACGAGGCTTTTTGCAGAGAAATGACCCCTCTGTGTACATTACACCTGACAGAGGTATAATGTGGCGCAGAGGTTTAAAAAATGACGCATCTACCTACATGTTTCACTTTTTAAATATGGCGCAATAAGGCACATGTTTTATGCGCCAATGCATCACAAAAAGTGACGCATCTGTAGCGCAAAACTGACGCAGGGCTTTATAAATGAGGCTCATCTTTTTTTTGCACAGTACTCCAGTTTAGTCCTGTCCACTGCACTCTTGGACACAAGCCTCACATTTTGTGCTCCCCTGGACAGGCTTCATCACATGAGCACTCCTGCTTAGGCCTTATAATCTTCTTTTAGAATACCATTTGAAAAACAGAGAAATGGTCATATGTATAAGCTTTTCATTACACCACTAAAATATTTTTGGTGCAAATTAATGAGTTTTACATTTTTGAGAAAGAATAAATAGTAGGATCTGCACTGTGTTTCTAAAATGTTATTGAAAAATCGATTTTGGGACAAATCAATGAATTCTACATTTTTGAGAAAGAATAAATAGTGTGTGCATGATTACATAAACAAATTTGAACTTTTCACAACCATGTCACCTGTGTTACCACAGATTAGGAAGCACACTGAGCTTCTTTGCTGTTGGTTTGTGTTATTATTTTGGTAAGGCTTGGTAGGATTGTTTGCAAGAGAGAGGAAATGTATTTTGTAAAATAGTGAGTTTTCAGTACTGAAATGGAATGCTTGTACTCCAGCATTGCATTCTTTCACATGGGGAAAGCTGCATGTGAAAGCGTTTGCCTCAGTCTTATATCTGCTGTAAGGCAGGCGCAAGATTTTGACGTAAAAGTGTCCTAAAAGTGACGCAGTGAAATCTCATACATTTCACTGTGTCACTATTACAAGGCTTTTTGCGGAGAAATTACCCTTCTGTGTACATTACACCTGAAAGAGGTATAATGTGGCACAGAGGTTTAAAAAGTGACGCATCTACCTACATGCGTCACTTTTTGAATATGGCGCAACAAGGCACATGTTTTATGCCGCCGATGCATTACAAAAAGTGACGCATCAGTAGCGCAAAACTGACGCAGGGCTTTATAAATGAGGCTCATCTTTTTTTTGCACACTACTCCAGTTTAGTCCTGTCCACTGCACTCTTAGACACAAGCCTCACCTTTTGTGCTCCCCTGGACAGGTTTCATCACATCTGCACTCCTGCTTAGGCCTCATAATCTTTTTTTAGAATAACATTTGAAAAAAGAGAAAAGGTCATATGTATAAGCTTTTCATTGCACTACTGAAACATTTTTGGGGCAAATTAATGTCTTTTACATTTTTGAGAAAGAATAAATAGTGTGTGCATGATTACATAAAAAAATTTGACCTTTTCACAATCATGTCACCTGCGTTACCTCAGATTAGGAAGTAGATTGTGCAGATGAGGTAAGGCATGTCCAGAGGGACAGAGGTGGGCCACTCAAGACTGTAGTGGGAGAGAGGCTTTTCTTGGAGAGCGTAGGTGGTGAAGCCTTTGTGTAAGAGTGCAGTGGACTAGACTTCATGAAGCTTATCTCCTACTGCACTCTTAGACACAGGTCTCACTTTCTTTGTACCTGTGGACATACCTCTCTTCCACTACACTCTTCAATACAGGTCTCACCTCTTTTGCACCCTTGGAGAATCCTCACTTGATCTGTAACCCTGAATAGACAGTTTGCTTTTTGTCATTGCTTTGTTGTTTGATAATAGTGGTCTATAATGTGCTATTTTTTTCTTTAACACCGATTGAAATCAAGATTTCAAGAGTAAGGAAAGATGCCCTCAAGGCAAAGAAGAAGAAAAAATGAAATACGGTTACAAACAAAAACAGCAACGGAATTACAGCACTCTTCAACAACAAATACTTCAAAAAACAGGAACAAAGCTCCTGGTAAGACAACTAAGTCTTTCTTACGGAAGATATGTAGATAAAAAAAAAATGTTGGACAGCATGTAGAAAAAGAGAATGAGAGAGTAAATTTGAAAAGGAAGGAGAGACCCTCAAAGAATCCTACAACTGGAGCAGGAGAGAATAATATGTATAGGAATAGAAGGCAGAATCAGTTTAGAGACATTCGTAAACTAATGTTTCGCAACAGGGTGGTTTTAAATTTGTGAAAAAACATTAGGAAAGGTAAACAGAGAGCTGCTTTTTATAAGAAAAAGAAAAGTGTAGAGAAGATTGTTGATCAGGCTTTTGAAGTTAAGAAAAAAGTATTTATTTTAATAATTAATAGAATTAGGACACTTAACAAGACAATTGATGTTTTCAAATCAAACAGTAGATGAAAAAGAGTAATTAATCGGACTAATTTTTGTAAAGTTTTTTCAGGAGAATGGATGCACAGTTCAAGTTGTGAGCCATTTTTTAATGAGGAGAGTTACTTCCAGGAGAACGATTTAGTGCATGCAGTTGACACCAGTGGTCGAGCGTATGAAGTGAAAGACGGTTATTTATTTATTGTGACTTATATAGCGCACTATAACCCAGGGGTCTCTAAGCGCTTTGTTAGGATCAGCTAGACAATAAAAGATGCATCAGATTACAATTAACGGCCACCCCACGCTTGCTGGAAAAGCACAGTTTTTAATTTCTTGCGAAAGGGCATTAGTTTCTTTTCATTGCGGAGTTCCAGCGGTAGTTTATTCCACATAGCTGGCAAAGTATGTGAGAAAGCACGCCCACCCACCGTGGTCAGTCTACAGCGTGGCTGAACCAGATAGATGGAATCAGCAGATCTAAGCACCCTCCCTGGTTTATAAAGGGACAGGCGAGATTTCAAATAGGTGGGTGCCCTGCCATGAAGCGCTTTATGTACAATGCAGAGCCCTTTGAACATTAGCCTCTGCCTAACTGGCAACCAGTGGAGTTCCCGCAGGAGGGGGGATGCCTGGGTACTCCTCGGTTTCTTAAAAATGAGCCTAGCAGCGTCATTCATGACCGTCTGCATTCTGTTGAGAAGGCCCTGTGGAAGTCCTATATACAATGAATTGCCATAGTCCAGCCTGGCTAAAATCATTGCAGAGACCGCACTCCTTAGAGTGGTTGTCCGATTGAAAAAGAGAAACTTGTGCCTAGAGAACCAGAAGAGGTGTTAACTGATGAAGTTTTAGGGAGACGTACTAAGGGTCCAGTGTACACTTGGAAGTGTAGTCGTATTTGTAGTGTGTGACAGGAATCAATTGATTTGTTTTGTAATTTCTTACGTACATATAGTAAGAAAAGTCTAAAGCAGAAAGTGAAGTTGTTGCAAGACTTAGATCCTTGCAGAGAGAGAGGAATCACAGGTTTGCAAGGCCATTCACTGGCTTGTCTTTCTAGAAAAGTCTGTCAGAGTGTTTTTCATCATTTTAGGATGTTAGCAGTGCATCATACCAAAATGAGGAAATTAGTGAGAATGTTGTATTATGCAAAAAGTCCAGCACTTAAGCTTAAACAATTAAACAGTGCTCTTTTGCATGGAACAGAATTAGATGTGAAGATGATTTGTGAAGAAATTGAGATTTGTTATTTTCGTGAAAAAGAGGACAGTGTAGAAATTGAGACAGCAATTCAAGGTAATGTGGAAGACAATGTACAGATTTTAAATACAGAAAAGTTTGAGAAGGAAATTACCAGGTTTAAGGTGAAATCAAGTGAAAGGGCGAATTTTACTTGTGTGTGTTGTCGATGGACTCATTATAAGATTCAGACTAGGTTAGTTGATTTATATGCAAAAAGTGAAAAGATGGATAATTATGAGTGGAAAGATGTAGGCCCACATGCATCAAAGTAGATTGCATTCGCAATCGGTATTTTTCTAAGAAAACGGCCGTTTGCGAATGCAATCCACCAGTCTGAGATGCATCATTTTTTTTTTGCATTTTCGCTATTGTAGAATTCGTAATTGAATATGCGACTTCTAAAATGAGTCGCATTGGATGCGATTCGTATTTTTTAAGGAAAAGTCCCCATGCATCATTGTTTGGAAGATGCAAAAGCTGTGGAAAACGCAGTTTGCATTTCTAAAAATAAGAACTAGTCAGAGATGGTGGTATTTTTTCGCTGCCATAGGAAAACTGATGTTGTGGACGTAAGGGAAGTTGTGTAAGCAAATCAAAGGGACAGATTGTGTTTCACAATGGATTTAATAATGTGACATGTCATGCAATGGGCTGTTTATTTGCGACCTCTGACCTTTTGGTGAAGTTACATTTCAAATGTGTGATATCTCAGAGAAATCATGGTTTGCACACATTTTTTGTGAATAATTAAAAGGTATGTTGGTGGATGTTGTGCACAATCAGTTTTTGGATCTTTGCTGCTGTAAGATAATTTATTTTTATTCCTGTAAGTTTGTTTCTAATTTTTAAAATATCTTTACTTTTCTCACATAATATTGTGCAATACATTTTAAAATCCATATTAGCCTGCACTGTTATTCATTGCAGACCACATGTTTTGAGGGCCTTGCTGATTGCCTGGTCCACTACATAAGGCTGGGTGTTGCTGCTTCCACTCTTGCTGTCTTTCAGAGAGGAAACAGGAGCCTTGCACAATGGCAGCACTTTTCTTCCTTGCGCGTCGGCATACATTGAGAATAGGTGCAGGTTTGAGGGGAAGGCAGATAGAAGAGAGAATTTTTAGAGTTAGAATTACCTTGCTTGGTCAAACTGAAGATCAAATTTATGATAGGTACCGCCTTACTGGTGACTTAATAATTGACCTAATCAATGATTTGGATCCCATGTTGCAAAGGGAGACTCGCAGGACAAATGCTATCCCTACTCATGTTCAAGTCCTGTGTTGTCTACACCTGTTAGCGTCTGGTTCTTTTCAGGGGGTGGTAGCTATTGCTGGTGGTGTTTCCCAGAGCTCTCTGTCAAGATTTTTTAATTCTTTTTTGGATGCAATGTTAAGTAGAATTGGTCATTATATAAAGTTTCCTTCTTCTCAACAAGATTTACAGAGAACTAAAGTGGATTTTTATGGTATGGCACAATTTCCACATGTGATTGGATGTGTGGATGGGACTCATGTACCTATTTGTCCTCCTTCAGAAAATGAGTATATATACCGTAATAGGAAAAGTTTTCATTCTCTGAATATTCAAGTGATATGTAACTCCAAGACCATCATAACTGACATAGTGGCAAGTTACCCAGGGAGTGCACATGATTCTTACATTTTCAAACATAGTGCAATACATGCCAGACTTCTAGCAGGACAGTTTGGAGATGGCTATTTGCTTGGTAAATGCATTTTTCTCCCATTTCAAATTTACAACTTTACCTTCCATCACACTTACCAAGTAATACATATCTAAAGTAAGTGTTGTTTTCTTTTGGTTATAGGTGATAGTGCCTATGGAGTTAGGTCATACATATTGACTCCATACCTGAACCCAGCAAGTAGAAAGGAACAACATTACAACCAATCTCATAAATCCACGCGTAATGTCATTGAGAGAACTTTTGGTGTGCTGAAATCAAGATTTCGCATATTACATAAGACTGGTGGTAGTTTGCAGTATAATCCAAAAACATGCTGTAAAATTGTTGCAGTCTGCGCTATGCTACACAACATGGCAACAGAGAGAGGCATACCTTTGGAGGAAGAAGACATGTTACCACCAAATGACAATGATCCCCAGCAACCCCCAGCAAGACAACATGGACCAGAGGCAGCAGAAGGACGGATAAGGAGAGCAGAAATTACACAGAATTATTTCTGAGAAGGTAACATGCTTTATTTATTTGTATCCATACATAATGAAACTCTGTTTATTGTAACCAAAAACAATTAAGGAATTTTCAAAGTAAATATCATTCACTATGCAATCAACGTAGCAGACCTCTGTCTGAAAAAATGATCTTGTTCTTAGTCAAATATTAAATGGTATCACTTCACTGGATAACCTCCATTGACAAACAACTGTTTATAATAACCAAAAACAAGTAAGGAATAATCAAAATAAATGTCTTCCATTATTCAATCAGCATAGCAGGCCTCTGTATGAAAAAATGATCTTCATCTTAGTCAAATATTAAATGGTATCACTTCACTGGATAACCTCCATTGACAAACAACTGTTTATAATAACCAAAAACAAGTAAGGAATAATCAAAATAAATGTCTTCCATTATTCAATCAGCATAGCAGGCCTCTGTATGAAAAAATGATCTTCATCTTAGTCAAAGATTAAATGGAAACATTTTACTGAATTATCACAAATTGAAAAACAACTTGCATTCATACTATTTCTCACGCCCACGAACACCCAAAGCCTTTGAATTTTTATTTCCTTCATCCACCATCATCTGGCTTCCTTCCTTAGCAAATCTAATACTCCGTCTAGAAGTAGTAAAGGTCCCTTCTGGTGCATTTTCATTTTTCCCACCCATAGCACTGTCATCCTTTGGTAAATTAATTGCAGATATATTACTACTGTTAGAAGCATGCTGTAAGGAAATTTCTCTCACCATTCCCCTTGTTATTGCAACAAAGGAAGCATTAATTTTTTCATGTATTTCTGCATTTTGCTTGCACATTTTGGATGCAGAATTTGAAATTCTTGTTAATATTCTATTCTGAGCATGTAAGGTTGTCTGTTGCCTAAGGTGCCTATGGACTCTTTGCTTATGTTGCAATTTCATGACTGTGCAAATTGCTTCCAGTGACTTTGCTATACTGTCCATTTTCCCTACAGTAGCCTCTTGGCTATGTTTGAAGTTATCAGCCATCTTATTCATAGTGCTGTGCATGCCTGCTATGTTTTTGCACATAGACATCATTTTCCCTTTTATAATTCTAATGTATTTTCCTTGCAGACGCTGTATTTTTAAAATTTTGTCCTCTACAAGACTTCCAGTGGTGGACCCCTCCTCAAACATGGACACTGTAGAGGTTCTTGGCCGCCTTCTATAAAATTGATTTATCCTCCTTCGCCTACTAGGCCTGACATTGGTGGCTGTTGGTGTGGGGTCTGGTGTTGAAACTGCATTTGTTTCAGTATTTTCCTCCTCTGATTCAGTTTGGAGTAGTTGGCGAACTCTATGCCTTTCATTGACTGTGTCATTTGCTGTAGATGTACTTGGTATGTTGGCATCCTCATTAATTTGAATGTCTAAGTTAGTGAAATCTCTTAAATCTTGCTCAATTAATTCTTGAAGCAATTCTGTTAGAAAAGTGAAAACAGATATTTAGAGTGGAAATTGTTTTGCTGTGATTCACAAATAAAATTATTTTGCTTGATGGTTTTTGTGTAAATAAATTTTGCTTATTTAATAACATATCTGTGTTTCTGTTCTTTATTTGAAAAGTTTTTATTTCATTGAAAGTTTGCAATGAACTACATTAACCATGATGCATTGCTCTAAGCATTCAAAATTCCCCTTCTTAAGGCAAGTAGTGCTCTCAATGTAATATTCCATGCTTGCTAATGCTGCAAGATTTTACAATCTCATGCCTTTGCTATGTTAGATGAGAACCATGTAATTTATAAACCCTCTTACATTTTCAAAAACAAGTTAACTTACCTTCAGAGGGAGTGATGAGATCAGACGTGTCTATGTTCATGACACCAACAACTGCCTCAGTCAAAAGTGTCCCTTCTACCAGGTCATCCAAAGGGGTTGTTGGAATGTCCTTGGGGGGACCACCTCCAGTTTTGTTTGAAGATTTTATTCTTGCTGCAATCTTCTCCTTAGCGCGACTGCGCAAGTCATACCACCTCTTCTGTAAATTGCAGATTTCCCGGTGAGCCACTCCAACTGCATTCACCTTGGACTGAATGTTGAGCCACACATTCCTTTTCACAGCATCAGGCACTTTATGAGACATTTTTCCAAATAGCTGTTCATGCCTGTCAGTCACCTCCTCAATGAGAATTTCAAGCTCTTTCTCTGAAAATTTCACTTTTCTTTTCCTGGAGGGCCCCTCTGCCTCTTGGCTTTCCATGTCCTTCCTTGTGAATAGCACAGACTGCAGCAAACACAACCTTCCTCCCCAGGCTCTGAGATCAACTGCCAGAGCTACATTCAAAAGAAACCTCAGGTGTCCCTGATTGCCTTCTTTGGCTTCCCAGTAATCAGAGTGCATCAATTCATCAACTGTGCTGTTTTCGCATTTTGCGAAATCGCAAAATGCGATTTCGCGTTATGCGATTTCGCAAAATGAAGAAAAAAGCGCGAATCGTTTAAATTCCGATTTTTTGCGAAACGCTAAAAAAATGCGAAAATATTCATGCATAACATTTTGCGATTTCTTATTTGCGATTCCTTAAAAATCGCAAATAAGAAATCGCATTCACCCACTTTGATGCATGTGGGCCTTAGCAACTTATTTGTGGGTGGAGAATTCTTTTGATTTGAGTTCTGATCAGCGTATTTGTAAATATTGTTATGATAAATTAAATCAAAACAGAATGCCTGCTAGAGCTGTTCATAATAATCTGGAGTTGGTAGACATTCCCCGTGAATTGATGGATTTAAATACATATGAGTCTATTTTGATTCAATGTGTCCATCCTTTTCAGGCAATTGTTCGCATGGAGCTTAAGATAGGGAAATTGCCTCCTACAGATTTGCAGAGAGGATTAAAGGGAAGAGTTGTTTATTTGCCCCTAGATTTGAAAAAAAATATTGATACAATTGGTATAGAAAAAGTAGAAGAGGAACCTTTAGTTATTCTAGTTAATGGGGTTCCAACAAAGAGTAAAAAAATCTGGCAAGATTTAGTGGATGTTAGGAAAGTCAAAAAGGCAACGGTGTATTTAGTCAAAAACAATGAGTACTACAAAGATGTATGTGTTGCAGCAGAGGAAACAGCTGCAGATGAAGACAGTGATTGTTCGGGCGGCCAAATTGAAAAAGTTGATGTGTCTAGAAGTGAAGAAATATATGAGCATTATACTGTTCATCCTTTGCATTCCAAAGAAGTAATGGGGAATGCAATTGAATTGTTTCAAATGAAAACAGCAAAAGGAAGTCCCATTAGTGTATGGGAAGAAAGTTTGGAAGCTGGTTGTTTTCCACAGCTATTTCCAACAGGTCGAGGTGGACGATATGACGATCGACCACTTCAAATTCCTGCATCTGAATATCGAACTGTAAGATTATATGCTGAAGATGCAAGGTTTCGTCAATGCATTCCCTATTTGTTTCATCTACTGTATGAAAGTGACTTGTCTGGGCTTTCTTATGCAGTAAACCATATTCTGAAAAGTGGAGCACATCTACAAAATGTTTCGGCGAGGAACTTTATGGAGAAAGTGAATCTGCAAGATAATATTTTAGAATCTCATCTAATCAATCTCATGGCATGTCAGCGTGGTACAAATGAGTATTGGTACCATCGCCATGGGGAATTGAAATGTATGCTAAGAAACTTAGGAACTCCTACATGGTTCCTCACTCTTAGCTGTGCCGAGTATGCATGGGAGGACTTACTTCAATTTCTACGAGAGGCCAATGCTAATATACAAAATATAGAATTCAAAACACCTGGAGAACTGTGTTCTTTGGATCCAGTGAATGTATGCAGATATTTCAATCATAGATTTGAAGCTATGATGTCTTTTATTACCAACAAAAAAAATCCTCCCCTTGGAGAGGTTTTGGATTTCTTTTGGAGAAAGGAGTATCAAGCGAGAGGTGCTCCTCACATACATATGTTGTTGTGGATTAAAGATGCACCCAAATTTGGAACAGATTCGGATGAGACAGTGATGAGCTTCATTGAAGAGTATTCAACATGTGCTGTTCCGAAAACTACCGAAGAAAACAGTTTAAGGCAACAAGTTTTACGCTTTCAATCCCATCATTGTGGAAAGTACTGTCGTCGAAAATTCAGAAACAAGGACAAGTTCTACACAAAATGTCGTTTCAGCTTTCCACGACCAGTGATTTCTAAAGGAAGAGTAAATAATTTGATGTCTTCTCTGCGACATACTGCGACGAGGAAGTCACCCAAAAATACATACAATTTAAAAAGAAACCAAGAGTCCAAGTACATCAACGACTACAACCCAGTGATTTTGTCCATGTGGAATGCTAACATGGATATTCAATTCGTTGCTGACAACTCTATTGCTGTGGCTCGATATGTGACGTCTTACATCACAAAAAAAGAAAAAACAGAACTGCAGGAAATGTGGAAGGACATTTCACATGAAAAGAGTCTAAGCAAGAAATTATACAGTTACAGTCTGAAGATGTTGTCGTATCGATAAATTGGAGCATATGAATGTTCTGATCGATTGTCATCAGCAAGTCTCTATGCCAAATCTAGAACCATCATTTGGGGGAGTCTAGGTCTTGCTGCAACACGAAATCGAGTTTTGAAATCTGTGCAAGAGATAGAGTATTTGGCGGAGAAAGAACCAGAAAGTACAGATATTTTGAAGACAAACATGTTGGATACATACTATCCAAATAGAAGTCCTCACCTTGAGAACGCTTGTCTCTATGAAGTTCTTCAAAGCTATGTTTATAAGAGGAACATCAGAGAAGATATCAATAATGGAATATATGCTGTCATTGGATGTGAAGGATGTCTAGTGAAACAGAAAAAAGGCCATTTGATTAATCATCGAAAATTGAGTTGTGAAAATCCAGACAAAAGGGAATTTTACTATTTAGCTCTTTTGCAACTCTTTAAGCCATGGCGTACAGAAGAGGAACTACTTGGAGATTTTCTCTGTTACGAAGATTCTTTTAATGCAACCAAGGATACCATAGAATGTCCTGTTTTTCCAAATTATCTGCAAATGTTGAACGAAGAAATAAAGCAAGAAGCCACAATTGCTGCAGAGATTGCTAGAGACAGTTCTCAAGACAGTCAGAGTTCTGCTTCATTGAGTCAGGATCCACTTGGAGGACCAATTATTCAAAATGAAGCTGCCACTGCCATGGATGAGGTGGAAAGAGCTATGGAACAAGCTCAAGATGATGTAGTTAACTTAGAAGATTTGGTGAAACAACTAAACCTTGAGCAGAAACAGATGTATGACAAAGTCACAGATCAGATTGAACATGGATTCACTCATGAGAAAAAAGAGTGCTCATGTACATCATTTAAACCAGTCAAACTGTACGTAAGTGGAGAAGCCGGAACTGGAAAAAGTTTTCTGATTAAAGCAATTGCAACTTATCTGCAGAAAAGGACTGAATCACCACTATCTTGTGTTGTTACTGCTCCAACTGGGCTGGCAGCACATAACATTAAAGGGATTACTTTACATTGTTTACTGATGCTGCCAGTGGAGCATGATAACAAATTGCAATATCACAAGCTATCTGGAGATGCGTGTTCCGAAGTTTCGAGAGTCCTGAAGAAAATGAAACTTCTTATCATTGATGAAGTAAGCATGGTGTCAAATATAATGCTTGCTTTTGTGCATTTGAGAATGCAAGAAATTCTTAGAACAGACTATGATGTCTTATTTGGAGGAAAACATATTATTGTTTTTGGAGATCTACTGCAGTTGACTCCAGTGAAAGGACAACCTGTGTTCAAAATGCTCATGCATGAAGATACCAGGAAGTGCCTAGGAAGCATTGGAAACGTTAATATATGGTTAAACTTCAAATATGCAGAACTGCTTCAAAATATGCGGCAGGCAAAGGATGAAGATTATAAAAATATTCTACAAGATGTAAGAATCGGAAAAGTAAGTCAGCAAGGGAAAGAAGCTTTACATGGACGATTAATTTCAAATTTGTACCCAAATGAAAACATTCTTCCAGAGTATATTTTTAAGAAAATTAATGAGAAGAAATCTGGCATATGTTTGATGCCAACTCTGAAAGAATGTTCCATGTTCAACAACAAAATGTTAAAGTTAGAAAATGAAGAGATAGTGAAACTGGAAGCTATAGATAAAATTGAACATATGGGAGCAACAATTATTTTGTCTGAAAATTTGAAATCAAAATTGGATTCATTAGAGAAGACTATATCTAAAACTGCTGGTTTTGAAAAGACTCTGAATGTGTGTTTAAATTGTCGTATCATTTTGAGAAGGAATGTAAATGTTGAAAGAGGTCTGGTAAATGGAGCAATGGGTCATGTTGTTGGTTTTGTGAATTACAAAAATAGAGATGGAATTGAAATTTTAAAAATTTAATTTGATGGCATTGAGGAAATAGAACAAATTTGTCGTTGTTCAGCTAGATTTTTGCTTGTGAAAGACTTATATGTTCGCCGAAAACAGTTTCCTATTTGTTTGGCATATGCGGTGACAATTCATAAATCTCAAGGTTTAAGTGTAGATAGCGCTTTGGTGAACATTGGAAGTTCTGTGTTTAAAGAGGGTATGGCATATGTGGCATTATCACGAGTCAGAACTTTATCAGGATTGTACTTGATTGAGTGTGATGAAACAAAGATTTGTGCAGATCTACATTGTGTTAAAGAATACAATAGGTTAAGAAGAGAGTATGCTCCACATTTGCCTCAATATCCTCTGTTTGAAAAACGTGTGGTAGGCCGAAAAAGAAGAAATGAGAATAATTGCAGTGAGGTAGTAGCAAAAAGACCAAAAGTAGATGAAACTGTAATTGTAAGGAGAAAGAAAAAGGATTCTGTTGAAGATGTTGCTGGATTTCAGTTTGAAAACAGTTCTGGTGTCAACTGCTATGCTAATGTAGTGGTTAATGTTGTTTTTTTTATTCAAAATATACAAGAACAGATTGTTGAAAATCGGGATCAAAGATTCTGTTGTTTGTTAAATTCCGTGTTTGAGGAATGTAGCAGTGATAGAGCAAAAATAGAAAGTGTTTCAGAAATTCGAAATCTTCTAGACAACTGTTCTGGTCAAAATCAATTTTCACAGAATATTCAGCAGGATTGTCAGGAATTTTTAATGTATATGTTTGATGTATTGGAAGATGAAGGTGTAGATATAAAAAATCTTTTTAGCCTTTCTTATCAATGGCAGCATGACTGCGACAACTGTACTTTATCAAGTACTACTAGAATAGACACTGAAAGATTTATATATTTGACTTTACCAGACTGCAAATCAGTGCCTTTTAATAATCTAGTTAAAGCAGCGGATCACAATATGGTGTGTACCCAATTTAAGTCTACTATGCTGTCCACATTATTTCTACAAAATTATGGTCATTATGTCATTTTAATGTTCCAACGATGTAGACCTGATGGAACTAAATTGACAACTTCTATTAAAAATTTCGTTGGTTCTCAGGTATCAATATCAGGAAGAACCTTTGCAACTGTAGCTATTATTTTTCATGACGGTCCTTCTACAACATCAGGGCATTACACATGCTATTTAAAAAGTTGTAAAGGGTGGACCCACTGTAATGACATTCATTTGACTTTCTAACAATGTTTGCCTTTTGGCTTAAAAAATTCATACCTAGTGTTTTTACAACCAAAATTTAAGTAAAGGTAATTGGCCTTTGAAGACGGGAGCAGTTAATAAAGGTTATTTTGCTGTTTAAAAATATATTCTGAGTAAAAGTGATCCAGGTAATATAAAAAATTGACTTGTCATATAGGTACTGTAAGTGGATCTCATAGTATGTGATATTAGTATTATACAAAATGATGAACATGAGTGAGTCAGAGATGGTTTTACAAATACTTAAATATTGTGAAAATGTTGAATGAGCCTTTCTTTCAGAATGTCGGAAAAAAGGTAATTTCAGAGTTTCTTAGAGTTAATTTGAAAATATACTCATACATCTGACACTATTTGGCCAAAAGGAAAGGTACAGGAATGAGTAAAGAGTCATGACTGAAAAAAAGGAGTATATGAAAATAATGAAAATATTTCAGATGTTCTTGGAGCTTTTCTTCTAGAAAGTCGATGAAATTGATTTTTTAGTGAACAGCAGAGTACTTTGCAACGAGAAAAGGACCTCCATGATATACTATTTGGCCTCAAGGATAAGTAAGTCAATCAAAGATTAGTGTACATTTGTCATTTGTCAGTATCTAAGTTTTTTTTTAAAACACTATCTTTTAGATTGTGTTTTTTTTCCCGCTGTCATATGATGAGTAATTTGAACTCACTGTTTTAAGTGAAATTCAATATATTCTGAGAACAGCAAAAATAAACTATGTAACATGTTGTACAAGTTACACTATAATTTGGATTGTGTAAATTAAATTGTATTCCCATTCTCTGACACTCATTTTCCTTTTTCCTCTCTCTTTCAGCTCTCTTTACTCACTCACACTGCCTTTCTCTCACTCTGTTTCACACCCATTCATTTACTGCACTTCTTTCAGAACCCCTCATTCTCATTTCAACTGTCTGCATCCCCTCTCTCCCTTGCACCACTTTTCAGCTTTCAGTCTCTCTGCTTTACTTCCCTTTTCCGTCTTTTCCTCCTTTGCTCTTTTACTAATTCCTCTTTACTTACTGAGCAGTATTGTTGCACTCTATCACTATAACTTACCCACTCTCCCTCGCTTATCTATGTTTGCTCCTTTCTTTTGACCTCTTTTCTCTATTTTTCGTTCACTACCTCTATGTCCTCAGTGCCTCACTCTCCTTGTGTTATGTTCACTTGTGTTTATCTACCTTCTATCATTTCTTTTACAACAACTTCACTGCTCCTCTCTCATTGTTCTTCATCCCATTTCTTTTACTCTGGTTTCATTACTATCCCTCATTTCCTTTCTTTCAATGTCCTTCTCTTTACTTTCATTACCAAATTATTTTCTCTCAGTACTACTCTTTTAGTCGTCTTCTCCTCTCTTTCCTTTTTTTGCTCCTTACTCATTTCCTTTTGTCACTCATTGTACTCCACCTCACTCAGTTTTTCTCTTAGTGTGTCTGTCTACTAACTTCCTGACTCCATTTACCTCAATCGTTGTATATTATCCTCTCTCCCTTCATCCCTTCACTTTGACTGTTCTTCACTTACTCTCAGTTATCTTCTATTTCTCAATCTTCTAAATGCATCCTTAATTAGACTCTTTTCCGTCTCTGTTATTATCTTTTTACTGACTACTGTTTCCTGACTTAGTTTTGCTAACTCACATTGTTTTAGTATCTTTCTTACCTTCAGTTCATTTCTCTGTTCTTTTCTTCCTCTGTGTCAGTGAATCTATATGCCTTACTCTTAGTAATTTGCTCTCATTCTATTTATTTTTTTCTCTTTTTATCCTTCTACCTTACTTTATTTCCCTTTCTGTGTCCTTCAATCTTACTTTATTTCTAAATACACTGTTATGATTTTTAACCTCTTCATTTGTATATTTTAATTTAAAATACACATTTTACTAATTATGACTTATTTTTTCTTCTCTCTTTCACAGATACAAAGTGTAGTAAAAAAATTAATTAAAGTTACATTTATTATATGGTAAGTATGACTACAAAAATGTATTTTGTCATTACCCTTTGCTTTAAGCTCACTAATATTTTCTCAACCAACCTCACTCCTGTGTCTTTATTCTGCTTCCCTCACTTATTCTTATTCTCCATGTTTACTCCAATTTCCCTATTTCCCCTCTCATATTCAACTTCTTTCAGTCCCTATTCTTTACTTCACTTACCCTCTAATCTCTTCCTTTGCTTCTTCACTCATTCTGTTTTTCTTAATTATTTACCTTACTCCTACACACACACCTCATCCCCGTCCCAACACATACACACACCTCTGACATACACCACACACACACATCACACACACACCTCATACACAGAAAAAAATCCCCCCACACACACACACTTCACATACACACACACATCCCATTCAGGTACTGTTACCTTTATTTTCTCTGTCTTTTGTGTTTGTCACTCCCCATCTCTTATCCTAATTAAATTTTTCACTGTCTTTCACCCCTCTTTACTTATACTAACTGGTCTTTTCTTACCCTCCCTCACCATTATTCATTTATCCAGTTACGCCACTACCGTTCATTCTCAATTTTTTTCTGTCCTATCGTTTTCTTTCAACACCCACTCACATTCTCCCACTATCTCTAGTTTAGTGTTCTTCCTCTCTCTTCCCTTCTTTAGCTCCTTTAGTGATTTTACTTTTCTCATTTTCACCCTATTACACATTGTCTGTTTTTAACTATGTAGTAAACAATCCCTCTATGTTTCTCCCTCTAGCTCTCTTTCTCTTAACATTACTCTCTTTGTGTTCTTCCCTCATGCTAACTCCTTCATTAAAAAGAATGTTCTCTGAATATATTGAATTTCACTTAAAACAGTGAGTTCAAATTACTCATCATTGATTTTGACCTGAACATATGTCTACAAGATTTCTAATTTCTGAAACACTTTCTATTTTTCCTCTATCACTACTACATTTCTCTAACACAGAATTCAATAAACAGCACAATGTTTGTTCCCGATTTTCGACAATCTGTTTTTGTACATTTTGAAGAAAAAAAACAACATTGTTTTTTAAAATCTGTTTATTAGCATAGTGATCAGAGCAAAAACAGAAAAGGTACGAACGTAGCAGTAAAGCAGGGTGTAACATGTTTCTACTTGCCCAGCATTTGCAGGTACATAGTACATTTTGATTTTGATTTTCTTTTTCTGACTCAACATAACAACCCATCTCGTTAGAAAAAACCCCACCCACCACCCTCAGGAATCCCTCCCGACACTCCATTTGCATGCGCATGAACAAAGGATGTATATCTGGCACACCCATGGTACAGTGTAGTACATTAAAGTCTATCCACACAGTCAGGCCGGGGTGGAGTCTATGATAGTACGGGATTTCTCGTACCATCTCCAAGTGCACCACAGTTCGTGATGGTACATGGAATCTCAAGTATGACTGAACGTATGTATTACATGTGCAATGAGTCATTAGAGTCCCCATCGTCCCCTGTTTCAAACATTCCCACAATGGCAAACCAATCCAGCGAAATCGGTGTCTTCCTGAGGCCTCTGCGTTCCTCCCGTTGTAGAGCTTCACCTTCTGCCCTACCCCATCGTATTACCTCCGCTTTCCATAAATCAGGGTCAGGCGGCCTGGATGACTTCCACCTCATCGTGATTGCTCGTTTCGCTAGTGATAGGGCCACGTCGGCAAAACGTGTTGCCACACTTCTCGTGCGTGCCGAGGGTCCCAGCCCCAGGAGTGCATATTCTAGGGTGAGCGGGTGGGGCAGGTAGCCTGTTCCCTCAAGCATGTCATTAATAGTGGTCCAGTAATAACCCAGTTTGGGGCATTGCCACGGCATGTGAATTAGCGATGCGTCATCCGTGTCGCATCGGGGGCATACGCCAACTGTATCAGGGAACATCATGTGTATGCGGTGTGGGGTCAGGTAGGCTCTGTGTAACAACATCAGTTGGATAAACTTGAAGTTGGGGTTCCTAGCTACCTTCTTGGGAAACTGGAGGACACAGTCCCATTCCCTGTCCCTCAGTGGCCTCCCGATATCTCCTTCCCATTTCGCCCTAAGAGGCGACAGAGGGATCGCCCTCCCTGCTCTGATGCTAGTGGTGAGCCACCTAGTCAGGTGGCCGCCCGTCCCCATGAGGTATTGCATCGTTATCAAGGGGTTTGTAAGTGGCTCTCGCCCTTCAGGTGCCCACCTGCTCGTTACATAATGGCAGAGGCTAGCATGCAGGAGGAACGAGCCTCCAGGAACACCATGTGTGGCCCAGAAGTCTTCGAAGGACAGCAGGCGTCCCTCGGTAAACAGGTCACCTACATGTGTCACTCCAGCTTCGTGCCATGACATGAGTTTGTTCGCTGTGAGCGGTCCCGACTCCAGTGGGATTCCCAAAAGCGGGATTGTGGGGGCGTAAGATGTCTTTGGGGATGTGTATTTTAATGCCTTTCGCCAGTACGATATAGCTAGTCGGAGGAGTGGTGGGGCATCTCTCGGCAAGTTCGAGCGGGGTAGGAGCAGGGTATGGATTTCTCCTTTAGCATGACCGTCTTCCGACATGTTAATCTCGTGGAGGTTGTGACCCGCTATCCAGTAGGCCAACCATTGTACTGGCACGCGTAGTTGTAAGCCCTGAAATCCGGTAGTCCCATGCCTCCGGACCCAGAGGGGAGCTGTAGTTTAGTTAGGCCTACGCGCCTGCGCCCCGGCCCCCACACAAGTTCCGTGAGCATAGTGTCCAGAGTTTTGAAGGTCGCTGCAGGGATCAGGAAGGGTAGATTAGTGAAGTAATAAAGGAGGCGGGGAAGCATTACCATTTTGGAGATGGCCACTCTGCCTGCTATCGAAAGAGGCAGCGACAGCCAGAATTGTATTTGCGATTTCAGTGCTCTTATTGCCCTCCCAAGATTGCCATCTATCATCATTGCAGCTTCCCTTTAAATGTGTATCCCGAGGTATCTGAATGTGGTGTCTGCCATCTGGAATGCGTGTGGGGTGAAGAGCAGAGGAGCAGAGGAGCAGACGAGCCCGCATCCGTAAAGGTGAAGCCGTAGGACTTAGATTCGCTGATGGTGAGGCCTGATAATGACCTAAAGCCCTCAAACAATTGAGGTATAGGGTCCAAGTTGCCCCGCAGATCATGGAGATATAAGATGATATCGTCGGCGTAGTCGGACACAACGTGTACTGTCCCGTGCCTTTGAATACCACAGTGGGGGGCCGCCGTCCTAAGTTTACAGAGCAGTGGTTTGAGGGCCAGGATAAATAGGAGTGGGGAGAGTGGGCAGCCCTGCCGGGTGCCCCTCGCTATAGCTATGGGACCTGAAATGTATTTGGAGGTACGCACCTTAGCCGTGGGGCGGGTGTATAGCAGTTTGACCCAGGCAATAAATTCGGGTGGGATCCCGAATTTTGCGAGCGTTGCGAACATGTAATCCCATCTGAGGGAGTCGAAGGCTTGCTTCAGATCCAGCGATATGCAGCCCTCTGAGTCCATGCCCGTCTGGTCTCTGAGCATCAGCTGAGCCAATCGCCGAAGATTCATGGCCGTGCTGCGGCCCGGCACAAATCCACATTGTTCGGGGTGAATCAGCTGTGGAATGAATTGTGCTAGGTGTGTCGCCAGCACCTTGCTCAGGATCTTGTAATCGGTGTTGAGGAGGGATAAAGGTCGGTAGTCAACCAGCTGCATCCCCCCTTTGCCCGGTTTTAAGAGGGAGGTGATTAATGCTTGCATGGATGATTGTGGCAGGGCGGCAGTCCGTAATGCTTCTAAGTAGATAGTGTGTAAGCGTGGTGCTAATAGATCAATGAACGTCGCATAGAATTCGGCCGGTAGGCCATCTGTCCCAGGGGCCTTGTTCTTCGGGAGGGCGTGTATGGCCTGCCTAATCTCCACTATTGTAATGGTACGCTTTAGATCTTTACATTGCCCGGCAGTGAGTCGGGGCAGGGCCAAATTCCTCACAAATTCCTCAAAGGCGACCTCCGAGAGGGGTTGGTGGGGGCAGTACAGTGTGGTGTAGAAGTCTTTAAACGCAGTATTGATCCCTATTTGGGTTGAGGTCAGCACCCCTGTCTGATCAAATATTTCCAAAATCGGGTGACACACTGGGGAGTCTCTTATAATACGGGCCAGTAGGGGGCCAGCCCCATCCGCCTGCGTATGCTGCCTATTTGTGTATTCCCTGTAGTCCAATAACCTCAGGTCTTCTAGCAGTTCCGTGTGTTTTATGTGAGCGTCCTGTAGTGGTGTGAAGTGTGCATTCGTGCCTGCAGCTTCACTCTCTAGCGGCGCTAGTGTACTCTCCACTTCCTTCAAATTACCTATCACCTCCCGTCGTCTGCCCACCCGAGTGGCCATCGCCTCCCCCCTGAGGAAGACTTTGAAGGCGTCCCATTCTATCTGGCGAGTGCTGGCGTTGTGCGCATTTGTGCTGAAGTAGGATTCAATGGTGTCAGATAGAGACGACCTGAAGACCGTATCCCCAAGCAGGTCCGTGGGCAATCTCCAAATCGGGATGTTGGGCAGTGCTCTGCCCCATTGCCAAGTGAGTTCAACGGGGTTATGGTCAGAGAGGGTTTTTCCCATGTGTTGGGCCTGAACAATCGATCCCGTCAGGGAGCGGGAGCAGAATATATGGTCGATTCTGGTATGTAGCTGGTGAGGGGGGGAGAAGAAGGTATATTCCCTGTCTTGTAGATGCATGCTGCGCCATGCGTCTGTCAAATCCCACCCCCCTGCCCATTGTGCTAGAGCGTCTGCCTGTTTCCTGCTTTCGGTGGCATGAAGTGGGGGGTGTGACCTATCCAGGGCAACATCAAGAACAGCATTGAAATCCCCCCCAATTATCCAGTGGTGATCGGCCCAATCTGCAAGGATCCCGTTGACAGTGATTAAAAACTCCGACTGACCCGTATTTGGTGAGTACACACAACCTAGTACTATGGCATCCACGTCCAACAGACCCCTTAGAAACACATAGCGGCCCTCCTTGTCAAATCTCTGCTCTAACAGCTTGAAGGGAACAGAATTGCGAAGCCAAATAGCCGCCCCCCTAGAGAACGCTGAATAGGAGGTAGCGAAGAGCTGCCCTCTCCACTTCTTGCGCAATTTCACATTTTCAGCACTGTTCAGGTGGGTTTCTTGCAGGCAAGCTATCTGTACCCCCCTACGGTTGAGTTGTGCTAGAATCCTGTGACGTTTGTGTACTGAGCCTATGCCCCGTACATTCCAGGTGCACAATTGGTAATCATTAAGAGGCCCCATGACCGACCGTGTAATGCAGCAGAATAGAGTTCATGGGTGACCATGCCAGATACGTCTTGCTACGAGGGAGGAGTGTCTTACAAACAGGTAACCCCGTAACATTAAGGTCCCCAGGCCAACGGGCTCGGGAGCCGAACCAAGATGCCCAACAGGGGCATAAGTCAATTAGTTCCATGTTCATACGGGGGGAGCAGACCACCCGTGTCTGTCTCTCAATGGCCCGAGATGGCATGGTAGCCCTCTACAAAGTAGGCCCTTGTGCAACCCACCGTGTGTAAGAAGAAGAACAGGTATATGTTACCACTCAGAGAGTGTCAAGTGTGAAGCCGGACAGAACTCTGCTGCCAACTGGGCCGTGATCGTTGGGAACAGTTGCAGGCTGTCCACCGATCCTGATACCTCAGTGTGGGTGTCTGCGTCAACTGTGATCCCATCTCCGGTCGCTCCCGCGTCGTGTGCGGCCAGTGCCTCCTCCGTCAGCCGCATTAGTGATGAAGACTGCCCCGTTGTTCAATCCCCCGCAGGTTGAGCCCTCGCTGGCACTCCCGGGGGAGTGTCCGGTGTTGGAAGTGGTGTCCCTCCTCTCCGATTGGCTCCGGCGTCCGTCGCTTCTGTTGTCGGCAAATGGGTCCTGCGAGGCCGGCGGAGTTAGCGTGACCTCCATCCATTCCTCCGCTTCCTCTGGTGAGTCGAAGAAGTGAGACTTGTTGCCATATAGAATTTTGAGTCGAGCGGGGAACAGAAGTGCATATTTCATGTCTCTTTCTCTCAATTTGCGTTTCACCCCCATGAAAGTGGATCTGGCTCGTTGTACCGTGGGTGTGAAGTCGGGATACACAGAGATATTTTTGTCTTCAAAGCGTATTGGCGCTTTCTCTCTGGCCGCTCTCAGCACAGTGTCACGATCCCTGTAGTGGAGAAGGCGCGCAATCAAAGGACGAGGGGGTGCTCCCGGCTGCGGGGGCCTCGATGGCATTCTGTGTGCCCGTTCTACACTGTACAGGGCAATTAGATCCTCCGGGCCCACCAGTTTCCGCAGCCAATCTTCCACGAACTGGGTGGGGTTCCTCCCCTCGCTCCGTTCCGGAATGCCTAGGATGCGGACGTTATTGCGGCGGGCACGTCCTTCCGCGTCGTCCACCCTGTCCCACAGCTGTTTAAGTTGTTTCTCCACGCCCTCCAGCTTCGTAGAGTGTTCCGTCTGCTGGGATATGAGGTCGTTCAGCACTATCTTCTGTTCTGAGACCCGCTCTGCCAGCTTGTTATGGTCGGCTCGTAGCAGGGACAGGCCTGTCGCCATATTGTCTATGCGCGATTCCAATGCCTCACGCGTGGCACGTATTTCGTTGAGGATAAGATCCAGTTTGGAGTCTTGAGACCCCTTCCCGGTCGGTGGGATGATGTCCGCGTTTGAGGAGGCTAGCGGGTCCTCCGAGCCCGTCCACTGCATATCTGCCTGTGCGCCTTGGTCTTGAGTCTTGCCCCTGTGCCTGCCCATTGATCTGGTATGCAGGGTGGCGCTGTAGTAAATGTACTCGTCGGTTCTATACCCCTCAATTGTCCACGCACAGGGCCGGAGAGCGGCCGCGCAGTGCCTCGAGCCAGAGGGAGGGGGGCAAGTGTGAGGTGAGTCCCCAATGCAGGTAGAGTCAACAAGAGCGCGGCGATAATAGCGCCTCTGATGGGTGAAGTGGCGGTCCGCAAGGGGCTTTGCGCACAGCCACCGGTCCGGTCCAGTTAGGTGCAGGGGGGGCACAGTCCGCAGACAGAGATGGGGGGGCCCCTGCTAGGGGCCGGTAGGGCGGGGGGCGCCTCTCACCTGGTCCAGTAGTGGTGGTCTGGTGGATTGCAGTCTGCTCATAGGCCGCCGATGGGACGAGCTCAGCCCGGGTGCTCGGGGGCCCTGATATGGTGCGGAGTGCAGGGGCCGTGTGCGAGCGTCGCCACGTGTCTTATTCTGCTCCCAGGCTGCCGCTGTGTGGGTCGGGGGGGAGCAGGGCACCGCTGCAGTCACTCGGGGGTCCGGGGTTCGAGGGTGAGGAAAAATGGCGCCCGCGGGACTGTTGTACAGTCGGGCCGCACCGTGTCCCCGGAGCGTGGTGCAGTCTGAGGGCTCGGGTCTTCCAGGTACAGGGAGGATCCACACGCCCCCGTATATTCACACTCCTCGCCTGTTCCCGCTGTCCGCGTGTGTGCCTCCGTTGCGTGTGGGCGGGCGGCGGGCCGGGTCCTGCAACTCCCGCGGGCCGCACAGCAGGAAGGGTCGAGTGTGGGCCTCAGTGTCCGAGAGGCGGCAGCAAGGCGGCAGCAAGGGTGGGCACTCCCCAGCACCTATGGGCACAGCAGCAGGTCTCGTGTTCTAACCCGGTCCCGGGTCTCGCCAACAGCGCTCCGGTATCCAGGGGCAGCCCGGATGGACTGTCAATCGAGGCCGCGGCTTTCTCTGGCGCCACAGGCCGCATTAGGCACCACAGTTCCGCAGTGTCTCCGGTGGCGTCCGAGGGGGGCGGCTCGCTTCCGCTGCACTCCGCTCACCCCCTGGGACTCCGTGCACAAAATTCAGGCGGGCTGCACTTCGGGTAGGCAGGATGAGTTGCTTGTGTCAAGGGCTAAGGACGGAGCTCAGGGACTACATGTCCACCATGTTCGGCTCTTGGCCACGCCCCCGAAGAAAAAAAAACAACAATAACTACTACATTAGCATAGCAGTTGACACCAGAACTGTTTTCAAACTGAAATCCAACAACATCCTCAACAGAATCCTTTTTCCTTCTGCTTACAATTACAGTTTCATCTACTTTTTGTCTTTTTGCTACTACCTCACTGCAATTACTCTCATTTCTTCTTTTTCGGCCTACCACACGTTTTTCAAACAGAGGATATTGAGGCAAATGTGGAGCATACTCTCTTCTTAACCTATTGTACACAATCTAGATCTGCACAAATCTTTGTTTCGTCACACTCAATCAAGTACAATCCTGATAAAGTTCTGACTCGTGATAAAGCCACATATGCCATACCCTCTTTAAACACAGAACTTCCAATGTTCACCAAAGGGCTACCTACACTTAAACCTTGAGATTTATGAATTGTCACCGCATATGCCAAACAAATAGGAAACTGTTTTCGGCGAACATATAAGTCTTTCACGAGCAAAAATCTAGCTGAACAACGACAAATTTGTTCTATCTCATCAATGCCATCAAATTTAATTTTTATAATTTCAATTCCATCTCTATTTTTGTAATTCACAAAACCAACAATATGACCCATTGCTCCATTTACCAGACCTCTTTCAACATTTAAATTCCTTCTCAAAATGACACGACAATTCAAACAAACATTCAGAGTCTTTTCAAACCCAGAAGTTTTAGATATAGTCTTCTCCAATGAATCCAATTTTGATTTCAAATTTTCGGACAAAATAATTGTTGCTCCCATATGCTCTATTTAATCTATAGCTTCCAGTTTCACAATCTCTTCATTTTCTAACTTCAGCATTTTGATGTTGAACATGGAACATTCTTTCAGAGTAGGCATCAAACATATGGCAGATTTCTTCTCATTAATTTTCTTAAAAATATTCTCTGGAAGAATGTTTTCATTTGGGTACAAATTAGAAATTAACCGTCCATGTAAAGCTTCTTTCCCTTGTTGACTTATTTTTCCTACTCTTACATCTTGTAAAATATTTTTATAATCTTCATCCTTTGCCTGCCGCATATTTTGAAGCAGTTCTGCATATTTGAAGTTTATCCATATATTAACTTTCCAATGCTTCCTAGGCACTTCCTGGTATCTTCATGTGTGAGCATTTTGAACACAGGTTGTCCTTTCACTGGAGTCAACTGCACAAGATCTCCAAAAACAATAATGTGTTTTCCTCCAAATAAAACATCATAGTCTGTTCTAAGAATTTCTTGCATTCTCAAATGCACAAAAGCAAGCATTATATTTGACACCATGCTTACTTCATCAATGATAAGAAGTTTCATTTTCTTCAGGACTCTCTAAACTTCAGAACACGCATCTCCAGATAGCGTGTGATATTGCAATTTGTTATCATGTTCCACTGGCAGCATCAGTAAACGATGTAAAGTAATCCCTTTAATATTATGTGCTTCCAGCCCAGTTGGAGCGGTAACAACACAAGACAGCGGTGATTCAGTCCTTTTCTGCAGATAAGATGCAATTGCTTTAATCAGAAAACTTTTTCCAGTTTCCGCTTCTCCACTCACGTACAGTCGGACAGGCTTAAATGATGTACATGAGCACTCTTTCTTCTCATGACTCAATCCATGTTCAACCTGTCCTGTGACTTCGTCATATATCAGTTTCTGCTCAAGGTTTAATTGTTTCACCAAATCTTCTAAATGAATTACATCCTCTTGAGCTTGCTCCATAGCTCTTTCCACTTCATCCATGGCAGTGGCAGCTTCATTTTGGATAATTGGTCCTCCTAGTGGATCCTTACTCAATGAAGCAGAACTCTGACTGCCTTGAGAACTATCTCTCGCAATCTCTGCAGCAATTGTTGATTCTTGCTCTATTTCTTCATTCAACATTTGCAGATAATTTGGAAAAACAGGACATTCTATGGTATCCTTCGTAGCATTAAAAGAGTCTTCATAACAGAGAAAATCTCCAAGTAGTTCCTCTTCTTCTCGCCATGGTTTAAAGAGTTGCAAAAGAGCCAAATAGTAAAAATCTCTTTTGTCTAGATTTTCACAACTCAATTTTCGATGATTAATCAAATGACCTTTTTTCTGTTTCACTAGACATCCTTCACATCCAATGATTCCATATATTCCATTATTGATATCTTTTCTGATGTTCCTCTTATAAATATATCTTTGCAGAACTTCATAGAGACAAACGTTCTCAAGGTGAGGACTTCTATTTGGATAGTATGTATCCAACATGTTTGTCTTCAAAATATCTGTACTTTCTGGTTCTTTCTCCGCCAAATACTCTATCTCTTGTACAGATTTCAAAACTCGATTTCGTGTTGCAGCAAGACCTAGACTCACCCAAATGATGGTTCTAGATTTGGCATAGAGACTTGCTGACGACAATCGATCAGAACATTCATATGCTCCAATTTCTCGATGCGACAACATCTTCAGACTGTAACTGTACAATTTCTTGCTTAGGCTCTTTTCATGTGAAATGTCCTCCCACATTTCCTTCAGTTCTGTTTTTTCTTTTTTTGTGATGTAAGACGTCACATATCGAGCTACAGCAATAGAGTTGTCAGCAACGAATTGAATATCCATGTTAGCATTCCACATGGACAAAATCACTGGGTTGTAGTCATTGATGTACTTGGACTCTTCGTTTCTTTTTAAATTGTATGTATTTTTTGGTGATTTTCTCATCACAGTATGTCGCAGAGAAGACATTAAATTATTTACTCTTCCTTTAGAAATCACTGGTCGTTGAAAAGCGAAACGACATTTTGTGTAGAACTTGTCCTTGTTTCTGAATTTTCGACGACAGTACTTTCCACAACGATGGGATTGAAAGCGTAAAACTTGTTGCCTTAAATTGTTTTCTTCGGTAGTTTTCGGAACAGCACATGTTGAATACCTTTCAATGAAGCTCATCACTGTCTCATCTGAATCTGTTCCAAACTTGGGTGCATCTTTAATCCATATTAACATATGTATGTGAGCAGCACCTCTCGCTTGATACTCCTTTCTCCAAAAGAAATCCAAAACCTCTCCAAGGGGAGGATATTTTTTGTTGGTAATAAAAGACATCATAGCTTCAAGTCTATGATTGAAATATCTGCATACATTCACTGGATCCAAAGAACACAGTTCTCCAGGTGTTTTGAATTCTATATTTTGTATATTAGCATTGGCCTCTCGTAGAAATTGAAGTAAGTCCTCCCATGCATACTCGGCACAGCTAATGTTAATGTTAATGTTATAAATTTTGTAAAGCGCTCAGCTGCCACAGCAAAGTGGCGTCCCGGCGCTGTATTGAGCAATAACACAACCAGATGGAAAAACCAAATAGAACAAGGGAAACAGATTTAAAGAAGTGGAAACAAAAAGGTCTTGATAGCTCTTCTAAAAGACAGCAGATCGGGTAGGGCACGAATGTCAACGGGTAGAGTGTTCCAAAGACTCGCTGCCAGGACACCAAACGAGCGACCACCAACTCTGGTTTTCCTGAAGCGAGGGACACATGCCAAAAATTGACCCATCGATCGTAGAACTCTGGAAGGAATATAGTAGGAGATTGCCTGTGCAAGGATAGGGGTGGATGAAGCCTTTAAGATCTTAAAAACCATGCACAGGGCTTTGAACGTTATCCTCTGTCCGACGGGCAGCCAATGAAGGTCATGGATGGTACGTCTGGCAGAACAGAATTTAGGCAGGCCTACCAGCATTCTGGCAGCCGCGTTTTGCACACGCTGGAGGCGTGTAAGTTCAGCTTGGTTAACGCCTAAGAGAAGCGAGCTGGCGTAATCCAAACGAGAAAGCACTGTGGCTTGGATAATGAGTTGCCTTGTAGGAGCATCGAAAAATTTAAAAATGGGTCTAAGGCTCTGAAGGACCCCAAAACAGGTGCCAGCAACTTTTTTTGTGTGGGGGGTAAAGGTCAAGTTGGAATCGAGCCAGACCCCAAGGTTCTTAGCTTCTGTCACAGGAATGGGGGCTTGACCTAGCTCCGGTGGCCACCAGCGGTCTCCCCAGAGATGAGCCTGTTTGCCCAGAACTAAGACCTCGGTCTTCGCTGCATTGAGTTGGAGACAATTCTCCGTCATCCAACTAGCCACCTCCTTGAGGGCCGTCTGGAATTTGGGGGCCTCAACCGCAGGGTCCCCATTTAGTGCAACCGCTAGCTGGGTGTCGTCGGCGTATGACACCATAGTTAGACCCCATCTCTTAGCGACAGTAGCTAGCGGCTGCACGTACAGGTTAAAAAGGGTCGGGCTGAGTGCCGAACCTTGCGGGACCCCTTGGGAAATATTACGTGGGGCAGATTCAAATGGAGGGGTGGATACTTTGAAGGTGCGTCCTGATAAGAAGGAGCGAAACCATTCAAATGCTATATTCTCCACACCGGCCTCTCGCAACCGTTGAAGAAGGATGGAGTGGGAGACAGTATCGAAAGCGGCACTGAGATCCAAAAGGATCAGTGCCGCCGTCTGTCCTGAGTCCATCATCCTCCGCAGGTGCTCCACCATCGCCAACAAGGCCGTCTCCGTGCTGTGACCTGCACGGAAACCATTCTGAGATGGATCTAGAATGCCTGAGCTTTGGAAATGGCACGACAGGATTTTATTGGCATGTGCCTCCGCAAGTTTGGATACCCATGGGAGGAGAGAGATGGGTCGATAATGTTCAGGTTTCGATGGGTCCATGGTGGGCTTCTTTAAAATAGGGATGACCGTAGCCTGCTTCCATTTACTGGGAACAGTCCCGGACTCAAAGGATAACCCAATAAGATCATACACCAAAGGAAAGCAAACCTCAGCGGATTCTCTGAACTGTGCAGGTCTTAGTGGATCAGCAGGCGAGCCCGATTTAACTTTTATGGCAAGAGATTTAAACTCTTCCTGGGATGGCTTAGGTATTAAGGAAAGAGACCTAGAGGTCAAAGGAATGCATCCTAAGTTGTTAATAGGCACAGTTTGCGGGGGAAATGTACGGTAAATCGCCTCAACTTTCTCCACAAAGAAGGCCGCTAACTCTTCACAATGAGTCAGGGAGCGTTTTTCCATTACCGCAGTTTTTTGCTGGTAAGATCTTTGCAGACCTGAAAAATGAGTTTTATAGGGTTGGGACTGTTCTTAAACTCCGCGGAGTATAAAGTGGCTCGGGCTTTACAAATGGCTCGATGGTATAATTTAATACTGGCCAAGTAAGTCTGCTTAAGGCCGGGCTCGTAAGTCTTTCGCCAGGCTCTTTCAGCCCTTTTACATGCAGTCTTAAGAAGCCTGAGGGAATCATCATACCATGGGCTAGAGGGGCCAGATCGAACTTTACACCATCCTGCAGGGATTAAGGTGTCCTGGGCTTGGGTCAACCACTCACAGAAATGATCATATCCCAGTGAAACATCCTTGGGAGGGTTTAGTGGGTGTAATGACAGAAGCTGATGGAAGTCGACCAGTCTCAATTTCCTCCAGGGGCGCTTAAAAATCGGCGGAGTGGAGCTCTTAAAAGGAGAAATATTAGACATGATCCGAGCTTCGATCAGATGATGATCTGTCCAGGCCATGGGTTTAGGTGGAAGAGTAATAACATTGTGGAGATTCATCAGAAAGGGATCCAGGATATGCCCGCCCACATGAGTCTGATGGTTAATCAGCTGCTGTAGCTGTAAGGCCTCAAGATCTGCGAGGAAACTACTGACAGCAGAAGACTAAAATTCGCCGATCTAAGGGCCAGCGAGGAGATCACCTCAAGAAGGGCAAGCCGGAAGGCGGCGTCAGGGCCAGGGGGTCTGTAAATAAGAAGTCCAGAAATAGTGAGATGAGGGTTTATGGAGATGGCAAAATGGGCGCTTTCACAGCCAGCTGTAACAATAGCCTTCCACGAACATGGGTAGCATGCCTTAATCACAGCCGCTATCCCGCCACCTCTTGAGTTACGATTCAGAGTGTACATGACGTACTCATCAGGTAGCGCAAGATTCATGGCTGCTGTGGCTGCATCGTGAAGCCATGTTTCCGTTAAAAAGAAAATGTCAGGTTTTTCGTCTGTAAGTATTGTGAAAACATCTAAGTGGTGACAGACCAATGATCTGACATTAAGGTGGAGTATTTTAATGGTTGTCTGACGGTAAATAACATCAGGGGGGTCTGCTCCACTAAGGATCGTCTGTGGAGGTAGTGAATCGGCGATAGGGAGGGGCAGCGGGAGCTCAAAGGAACACGTATGACATTGGAAAGGTCCACAGAGGGGGTCAAGCGCGTCATGAGTGCAAGAGCTAAGCTTATGACGGAGACCAGTTAAGAAGTAAGCGGATAGCATATTAAAAAATATAATAAAAATGTCCAGAGAGTC
This sequence comes from Lissotriton helveticus, assembly GCF_964261635.1. Lineage (NCBI taxonomy): Eukaryota > Metazoa > Chordata > Amphibia > Caudata > Salamandridae > Lissotriton > Lissotriton helveticus. The sequence continues at coordinate 1,791,336,974 of NC_136061.1, forward strand.
CTGCCCTAGCCCTGCCTTAGCGCTGACGGGCAGGACTCTGGCTTGACTCCGGCGCGACTCTGGCGCGCACGCTGTACGCGTCCTCTGCGCGGAGCTACGGCTGTTTATTTTTATACTGTAGCCTCTCGCCACCAGGGAGGCTAACCCTATCCAAAATGGCCGCCGCCATCTCTCCGACCGTGCCCCCAATGAGTTAGCCCTGCATCGGCCGGTCGCTCAGGGGGGGAGGCAGAGGAGCTGAAGTGCAGCGCTGAATACAGTAAGTCAATTGAAGTTTTTTGACGGGGAGATTACAGAAGTGCCTCCACCCTCAATCGGTGGAGACAGGCAGCGCGATGATTCCGCGCGTAAGAGCGGGGGGGGAGGATAGGACACAAAGGAGCAAAACACAGAAACAAGTTTAAAAGCAGCTAAAAGAAGTTAAAAGAATGACTGCCCGGCTCAAGCCTCAGGCGTCAATGGCAGCTAAGAGTGAGGTACCATGTAGGAGTTCCTAAGTGTCTTAGCATACATTTCAATTCCCCATGGCGATGGTACCAATACTCATTTGTACCACGCTGACATGCCATGAGATTGATTAGATGAGATTCTAAAATATTATCTTGCAGATTCACTTTCTCCATAAAGTCCCTCGCCGAAACATTTTGTAGATGTGCTCCACTTTTCAGAATATGGTTTACTGCATAAGAAAGCCCAGACAAGTCACTTTCATACAGTAGATGAAACAAATAGGGAATGCATTGATGAAACCTTGCATCTTCAGCATATAATCTTACAGTTCGATATTCAGATGCAGGAATTTGAAGTGGTCGATCGTCATATCGTCCACACAAGAGCTAAGCTTATGACGGAGACCAGTTAAGAAGTCACCGGATAGCATATTAAAAAATATAATAAAAATGTCCAGAGAGTCCTGCCCTAGCCCTGCCTTAGCGCTGACGGGCAGGACTCTGGCTTGACTCCGGCGCGACTGTGGCGCGCACGCTGTACGCGTCCGCTGCGCGGAGCTGCGGCCGTTTATTTTTATACTGTAGCCTCTCGCCACCAGGGAGGCTAACCCTATCCAAAATGGCCACCGCCGTCTCTCCGACCGTGCCCCCAATGAGTTAGCCCTGAATCGGCCGGTCGCTCAGGGGGGGAGGCAGAGGAGCTGAAGTGCAGCGCTGAATACAGTAAGTCAATTGAAGTTTTTTGACGGGGAGATTACAGAAGTGCCTCCACCCTCAATCGGTGGAGACAGGCAGCGCGATGATTCCGCGCGTAAGAGCGGGGGGGTAAAGGACACAAAGGAGCAAACACATAAACAAGTTTAAAAGCAGCTAAAAGAAGTTAAAAGAATGACTGCCCGGCTCAAGCCTCAGGCGTCAATGGCAGTGTTCTCGCGAAGGGAGTCCTACCACTATTTTTATACTGTAGCCTCTCGCCACCAGGGAGGCTAACCCTATCCAAAATGGCCACCGCCGTCTCTCCGACCTTGCCCCCAATGAGTTAGCCCTGAATCGGCCGGTCGCTCAGGGAGGGAGGCAGAGGAGCTGAAGTGCAGCGCTGAATACAGTAAGTCAATTGAAGTTTTTTGACGGGGAGATTACAGAAGTGCCTCCACCCTCAATCGGTGGAGACAGGCAGCGCGATGATTCCGCGCGTAAGAGCGGGGGGGAGGATAGGACACAAAGGAGCAAACACAGAAACAAGTTTAAAAGCAGCTAAAAGAAGTTAAAAGAATGACTGCCCGGCTCAAGCCTCAGGCGTCAATGGCAGCTAAGAGTGAGGAACCATGTAGGAGTTCCTAAGTGTCTTAGCATACATTTCAATTCCCCATGGCGATGGTACCAATACTCATTTGTACCACGCTGACATGCCATGAGATTGATTAGATGAGATTCTAAAATATTATCTTGCAGATTCACTTTCTCCATAAAGTCCCTCGCCGAAACATTTTGTAGATGTGCTCCACTTTTCAGAATATGGTTTACTGCATAAGAAAGCCCAGACAAGTCACTTTCATACAGTAGATGAAACAAATAGGGAATGCATTGACGAAACCTTGCATCTTCAGCATATAATCTTACAGTTCGATATTCAGATGCAGGAATTTGAAGTGGTCGATCATCATATCGTCCACCTCGACCTGTTGGAAATAGCTGTGGAAAACAACGAGCTTCCAAACATTCTTCCCATACACTAATGGGACTTCCTTTTGCTGTTTTCATTTGAAACAATTCAATTGCATTCCCCATTACTTCTTTGGAATGCAAAGGATGAACAGTATAATGCTCATATATTTCTTCACTTCTAGACACATCAACTTTTTCAATTTGGCCGCCCGAACAATCACTGTCTTCATCTGCAGCTGTTTCCTCTGCTGCAACACATACATCTTTGTAGTACTCATTGTTTTTGACTAAATACAACGTTGCCTTTTTGACTTTCCTAACATCCACTAAATCTTGCCAGATTTTTTTACTCTTTGTTGGAACCCCATTAACTAGAATAACTAAAGGTTCCTCTTCTACTTTTTCTATACCAATTGTATCAATATTTTTTTTCAAATCTAGGGGCAAATAAACAACTCTTCCCTTTAATCCTCTCTGCAAATCTGTAGGAGGCAATTTCCCTATCTTAAGCTCCATGCGAACAATTGCCTGAAAAGGATGGACACATTGAATCAAAATAGACTCATATGTATTTAAATCCATCAATTCACGGGGAATGTCTACCAACTCCAGATTATTATGAACAGCTCTAGCAGGCATTCTGTTTTGATTTAATTTATCATAACAATATTTACAAATACGCTGATCAGAACTCAAATCAAAAGAATTCTCCACCCACAAATAAGTTGCTAAATCTTTCCACTCATAATTATCCATCTTTTCACTTTTTGCATATAAATCAACTAACCTAGTCTGAATCTTATAATGAGTCTGTCGACAATACACACAAGTAAAATTCGGCCTTTCACTTGATTTCACCTTAAACCTGGTAATTTCCTTCTCAAACTTTTCTGTATTTAAAATCTGTACATTGTCTTCCACATTACCTTGAATTGCTGTCTCAATTTCTACACTGTCGTCTTTTTCACGAAAATAACAAATCTCAATTTCTTCACAAATCTTCTTCACATCTAATTCTGTTCCATGCAAAAGAGCACTGTTTAATTGTTTAAGCTTAAGTGCTGGACTTTTTGCATAATACAACATTCTCACTAATTTCCTCATTTTGGTATGATGCACTGCTAACATCCTAAAATGATGAAAAACACTCTGACAGACTTTTCTAGAAAGACAAGCCAGTGAATGGCCTTGCAAACCTGTGATTCCTCTCTCTCTGCAAGGATCTAAGTCTTGCAACAACTTCACTTTCTGCTTTAAACTTTTTTTACTATATGTACGTAAGAAATTACAAAACAAATCAATTGATTCCTGTCGCACACTACAAATACTACTACACTTCCAAGTGTACACTGGACCCTTAGTACGTCTCCCTAAAACTCCATCAGATAACACCTCTTCTGGTTCTCTAGGCACAAGTTTCTCTTTTTCAATCGGACAACCGTCTTTCACTTCATACGCTCGACCACTGGTGTCAACTGCATGCACTAAATCATTCTCCTGGAAGTAACTCTCCTCATTAAAAAATGGCTCACAACTTGAACTGTGCATCCATTCTCCAGAAAAAACTTTACAAAAATGAGTCCGATTAATTACTCTTTTCCATCTACTGTTTGATTTGAAAACATCAATTGTCTTGTTAAGTGTCCTAATTCTGTTGATTATTAAAATAAATAATTTTTTCCTAACTTCAAAAGCCTGATCAACAATCTTCTCTACACTTTTCTTTTTCTTATAAAAAGCAGCTCTCTGTTTACCTTTCCTAATGTTTTTTAACAAATTTAAAACCACTCTATTGCGAAACATTCGTCTACGAATGTCTCTAAACTGATTCTGCCTTCTATTCCTGTACATAATATTCTCTCCTGCTCCAGTTGTAGGATTCTTTGAAGTTCTTTGGGATGTACATATGTTACTCAAAAAAGACTTAGTTGTCTTACCAGGAGCTTTGTTCCTGTTTTTTGAAGTATTTGTTGTGGAAGAATGCTGTAATTCCATTGCTGTTTTTGATTTTTCCCGGTTACGTTGTTTCTTTGTCCTTTCCTTTGTGGGCATCTTTGCTTACTCTTCAAATAACGATTTCAATCTGTGTTAAAGAAAAAAGTAGCACATTATAGACCACTATTACCAAACAACAAAGCAATGACAAAAAGCAAACAATCTATACAGGCTTACAGATCAGGTGAGGATTCTCCAGGGGTGCACAAAAGGTGATGCCTGTATTGAAGAGTATAGTGGAAGACAGCTCTGTCCACAAGTACAAAGGAGATCAGACCTATGTCTAAGTCCACTGAACTCTTATACACAGGCTTCACCACCTATGCTTCCCGAGAAAGTATTGAGTTATATAGTTATATAGAATTGTATTTTATAAAATTGTGAAGCTCCATGAGAAAGCGTTTGCCTCAGTCTTATTCCTGTTGTGAGGCAGGTGCAAGATTTTGCCTTGCAAAATCTTGCACCTGCCTCACAACAGGGATAAGACTGAGGCAAACACTTTCTCAAGGAGCTTCACAATTTTATAAAATACAATTCCTCTATGCAAACAAACTCAATATGCTTCCTACACTGATTTAAAATACAGCTAACATCATTGTAAAGAGTCAAATTGACACCTGCGTCTAAGAATGCAGACAGGTATATGCTTCATGAAGCCTAGTCCACTGCACTCTTAGACACAAGCTTCACCACCTACGCTCCCCAGGAAAACCCAAACAAGTACCTTTTTGCCCCATATTTAAAAATTGATTCATATAGGTAGATGCGTCACTTTTTAAACCTCTGCGCCACATTATAATCAAAAATGTAAAAACTAATCATTTTCTCCAAAATCGTTTTTGACATCACATTTAGGAAACACAGCACAGATCCTATTTACAATCATCTGCCTCACAGCAGGGACAAGACTGAGGCAAAATCTTGCACCTGCCTCACAACTGGAATAAGGCTGAGGCAAACGCTTTCTCATGGAGCTTCACAATTTTACAAAATACAATTCCTCTATGCAAACAAACTCAATATGCTTCCTACACTGTTTTAAAACACAGCTAACATCATTGTAAAGAGTCAAATTGACACCTGTGTCTAAGAATGCAGACATGGATATGCTTCATGAAGCCTAGTCCACTGCACACTTAGATACAATCCTCACCACCTAGGCTCCCCAGGAAAGCCCAAACATGTACCTTTTTCCCCATATTTAAAAAGTGACGCATGTATGCGTCATTTTTTAAACCTTTGCACCACATTATACTCAAAAATGTAAAATCCATTTATTTTCCCCAAAATCGTTTTTGACATCACATTTAGGAAACACAGCACAGATCATATTTACAACCATATGCCTCACAGCAGGGATAAGACTGAGGCAAAATATTGCACCTGCCTCACAACAGGAATAAGACTGAGGCAAACGCTTTCACATGAAGCTTCACAATTTTACAAAATACAATTCCTCTATGCAAACAAACTCAATATGCTTCCTACACTGAGTTAACACAGGTAACATCATTGTAAAGAGTCAAATGTATTTCTATTAAACATGCACACATTCTTTATTCCTTTTAAAAAATGTAAAAACTATTTATTTTCCCCAAAATCGTTTTTTACATCACATTTACAAAACACAGCACAGGTCCTATGTAGAAGCATTCCATGTCACGACTAAAACTTCACAATTTTACAAAATACAATTAACGCTTTCACATGAAGCTTCACAATTTTACAAAATACAATTCCTCTATGCAAACAAACTCAATATGCTTCCTACACTGAGTTAACACAGGTAACATCATTGTGAAGAGTCAAATGTATTTCTATTAAACATGCACACATTCTTTATTCCTTTTAAAAAATGTAAAAACTATTTATTTTCCCCAAAATCGTTTTTTACATCACATTTACAAAACACAGCACAGGTCCTATGTAGAAGCATTCCATGTCACGACTAAAACTTCACAATTTTACAAAATACAATTACTCTATGCAGTAAAAACTTTTTACCAAGCATTATCAAAAAGCATGACACAAACCAACATTAAAAAACCACAAATTGCTTCCAAATCTTCTCCATAGAGTATACAAGTCTCTTTGTATATTACATGAATCATAACTCACCTTTACAAATATTTTAGGAGATTCAGAACAGTGTCAGATACACACACCAATATTTCTTTAGCAGAGCAAAAGGTATGTTCTCCAGACACTGCAAACCATAAAGGCACAGAAAACCTCTAATTCTACACACATGTTGCTCATGGTAACCAATCAAATCTCTTCCCTCTGTATTTTCAAACCAACTCCCTTCCCCCCCTCAGCCCTTTCTACCTGTTACCATAGCAACTCCCTCCTCACTGAGCTCCCAGGGTTAAAAGTTTATTCTACAATGTTGCAAATCACCTCATCAACGATGTTTGACCTGCGAATACACCAGCTTTTCTGGTGCAAGGTTTCTTTAAATGACTTTTGTTTAACAATTCAAATTACTTCTTACACAGAACACAACCATGTACCCTAACTTTCAGTTTTCAACTATCTCATTCTACCAATCATTGCTTGTGATTCAAGAGCACTGAAACTCCACAGGTTTTTTTTTTGCAAACTCCTATTGTTCCAACTGCCATTTCTTTTCCACACTTCATCTGACTGAATCAGAATCTACTCTCTCCATGTATTCTGTCTGGATTATTGGACATAGCTATATCCACTGGGCTCAAAGGTATGCAACTACCAGAAATTTTCACAACCTTGACTTACCAAATGTGAAGATTAAATGGATTGGCCACAGAGGATTGAAATGTCACCAATTGATACCATTGGTGAAAACCTTTTTGCATTTGCCACACCCTGACCTTTTAATTGTGCACTGTGGAGGAAATGACTTGGGCACTTTAACTGGGGTAGGTCTGGAAATGCTCATAAAGGACACCTTTGATCAATTGATGGCACTTTTTCCTCAAACTGCCTTGGTATATTCCAATATATGCCAAAGGCAGAAATGGAAGTGGTCCAATATATTTTGTCCACAATTTGAGAAAGCACGGAAACATGTGACTAAATCTGTTTCTGCTTACATGAGAGACTAAGGAATGGGTTCAATATACAATAATAACTTGTGATACAACATGCAAGATATCTACAGGGAAGATGGTGTGCACTTTTCAGATGAGGGGAATAGAATATTCCTCCTGAATTTAAGACTGTGCATTGGTACCTACTTGTAGGTACCTAAATCAGCCACAGAACCCAAAAGCCCTTTTCAGGGCTACCCTATCTCTGATCACTCCAAATGATTATCTTTTTCTAACTTTTTTCATTATTTTTCACCATAGTACGCTCCTCGGTACGCTTTCCGGTGCGCGTACCGGGCGCTCCCCCCGCGAAAAATAAAAACTTTTTTTTTGTTTGCCTATTTCGGCCTCCTAAGACCCCCTCAGAAAACCTAGGGGGTCAAGCAGTGCCTACGATGCCCCCTTATACCCATTCCCAACGTTGTTTGTCCTCCATTTTCTGTCTGAAATCTACCGAAACACAAAATGGAGGACTCTCGTAGCGCTGCCGGTACGCGTACCGGGGCGCGCACCGGGAAGCGCTCTAAAAAATGTTAAAAGTTAATTTACATAAAAACCACTGGAGACACTTTCACAGAATATAGAATAGCTCATACTACATACCAATCCCTACCATTTTCCCAAATTCGATGGAATTCCATTGAGCCATTTGAGCTGTAGCACTGTCTAAATATCCTGAGGTAAATTACTTCACAAAAACACATCTGAAGTGTTAAAATTGACAACCAATTAAAATGTTACTTTCATTTTCTACTTTTTTTACCTGACATTTGATTGGTTATGTACCTGAATATATATAAAGAAAGAGAGGGAAACACAGCCATTTTGACTACTACTTCCTGGTGTACATTTCAAAAGGATTTTCACTAATAACTTCAACTTCTTTTTAAAGGTAAGTTGTTATTTTGAAAACTGAAGTATATTGTGCACTTTAAGTTAATATGGAAAACTTTTTCTGATAGTTATATACTATCCCTCTGTAATAGTTATAGATTTAGATAGACATCTCAGTTATAGTTATGGATGGATTTAGGCTTGTCTTGTATAATTATGAATTTACTTAGGTTTCATCACATACACTTTTTTATATTTCTACTTCCAGCCTGATACCATACACTACCCAAAGATAACTTCACTGTTAAAAAATCAAAACTACCTGTCTGAACTTAAACCCAACAGTGCCCTATCTCTACTGATATATTTATTTGTTATGCAATTTACAGAAACATAATGGAAGGAGATAAAAATAAATGTAATATTTCATTCAAACTTGATCTTCAGGACAACCCAGAGGAAGAGAATAACGATTCAGATTTTTTGGATCAGTCTCTTGATGAAGAGTTTCTGAAATATGTGGAAGAAATGAAATCATGTAATCCAAACGAGGACATTCCCGACGACATAATGTTGGAAGTCTTATTAAATTTTTAAAAATCAGAGCAATAAATGTATATTTAATAATTAAAAATTGTTCCAGACATTATTCTTTTTTTATATGTAATCAATGAAATAGTACCAAAATGAATATAATATAATGTGAGACTTATAGTATACTGTGCAACTTTTTTGTTTTACATAGTAATTTTGCTCATAGATACTTCCTTTCTCCCACTATATTATCTCCAAAGTGTATTTGACATCTCTTTTTCATCTCCTGCCTCCATGTTCTTTATGTTTTCCTGACAGACTATGGTATGCATTCCATATACCACAATAACATCTATAACAACATGAAAATAATCTACAGAGTAAACGGTGTACATTGAATTTAAGACTCTGCATTGGTACCTACATGTTGGTACTTAAATCACCCACACAACACAACAACTCTATTCAGAGATACCCTACCTCTAAGCACTTTAAATTATTATTTTAGTGTTTCACTGAGTTTTCCCCATGTGTGGGGGTGGGGGAGGTGTGTGTGGGGGATGTGCGGGGTGTGTCTGTGAGGTGTGTATGTGTGTGTGTGTGTGTGTGTCTGGGGGGATGAGGTGCATATCTGTGTGGGGTATGTGGGTGTGGGTGGGGATGTGGGTGTGTAAAGTGTGTGTGTGGGTGTGGGTGTGTGGGGTGTTTCGGTATAGGTGGAAGTGTGGGTTTGTGAGGTGTGTTTGGGTTCTGTGAGGGTGTGGGGAGTATGTGTATAGGATGTGTGTGTATGTGTGGGATGTGTGGATGTGTCTGTGAGGTGTGCGTGTGTGTTTGGGGGGGAGGTGTGTGGGATGTGTGAGGTGTGTCTGTGAGGTATCTGTGTGTGCGTGTGTGTGCGTGTTGGGGGGGTGAGGTGTGTGTGTGTGTCTGGGTGTGTGGGATGTGTGGTTGTGGGTGTGGATGTATAAGGTGTCGGTGTAGGGCTGTGGGGTGTTTGGGTGTGGGTGGAGGTGTGCGTGTGTAAGGTGTGTGTGGGGAGTGTGTGACTGTGGGGGTGTAGGGTTGTGTGCGTGTGGGTGTGTGTGGGACGTACTTGTAGGTACCTAAAACAGCCACAGAACCCAAAAGCTCTTTTCAGAGCTACCCTACATGTAATCACTCAAAATGATTATTTTACACTATTATTTTCACTATTTTTCACCAAAGTACGCTCCCCGGTACGCCTCCCGGTGCGCGTACCGGGTGCTCCCGCCGCGAAAATCAAAAAAAAAATTAAATTATCTTTTTTACCCGAGGGACCCTTTTATGGCCCCCACATCAAACCTAGGGGGTCAGGGGGGGGGGGGGGTGTACCCTGCCCCCTTTTGCTCATTTCCCCCTTTGATTTTTGCCACCTCTTGTGTCTCAATCCTACCGAGACACAAGATGGCGGCCGCTGCGGACTGTTTCGAATGTTTACAGACACCCGAGAACCAATCAGCTTGCCGTGCTCAAGTCGCGTTTCGCGCCCGGAGCGCTCCCCGGTAGGCGTACCGGGGCGCGGCTCTAGATATATACATTTTTTTTAACCTAAATTACTCAAAATCCTCTGGAGCACATATCTTGAGACATAGCAAAGGCACATCGGCCTACCAGTCCCTACAATTTTGCCAAGTTTGGTGAAAATCCATTCAGCCGTTCGAGCTAAAAGTGCGACAGACCGCCCTATGGAAATTAACATGGGGAAAACATGTTTTGGGACCCCCCTTTTATCTCAGCCCCCGCTTGACGAATGCCCCCCAAACTTTCAGGGATGGAGCAGAGCGCCGCGAGGCAAAGTTGCTGAAAGATTCAGGCTGAATCCTCAACCGGCGCCAAAGTTATTCCAAATAGAATGTTGCGATTTCCCTATGGAAATCGATCCTAACTATAACTACCTACTGGCGACTGCCAGTAGGTAATATATATATATATATATATATATTCATCACACAGAGTTCTCCCCCTTGAAAGAGACAACACACAAGTGAGTTAGTATATGGAATTCGTTTACTGAAGGCTGCTGCGATGAGAAATGACAACAGTTCACAGCTCCAGAATAAAACAATCGCCTGACGCGTTTCGTGACTACAGCACTTTCTCAAAGGCAATGTTGTGCAGAGATCAGCTACACCACAAGTGCAACTTAAATCAATTATTTGAAGTCCTGCTCGATGGGCGTGGCCAACCGCATGGCCTTCTGGCTCCCGTAGTTGCACTACGTATTGCTCCAGTGAGCTGGTGCGCTGTCTCTTAATTAATAACAAAATCCATACCCCAGTGGGTTGCTGTGTTGTTTCGCTTCATTCACACAGCTCGTGTTTGCCTCCAGAATCCGTCACTTGTCTCCAAAGGCACATGCCGGGTGACATGCACAGGAACTGCCACGAAGCGGGGCTCTTTCACGGCCGGGACCAGCCGTAATAAATTCATCACACAGAGTTCTCCCCCTTGAAAGAGCCAACACACAAGTGAGTTAGTATATGGAATTCGTTTACTGAAGGCTGCTGCGATGAGAAATGACAACAGTTCACAGCTCCAGAATAAAACAATCGCCTGACGCGTTTCGTGACTACAGCACTTTCTCAAAGGCAATGTTGTGCAGAGATCAGCTACGCCACAAGTGCAACTTAAATCAATTATTTGAAGTCCTGCCCGATGGGCGTGGCCAACCGCATGGCCTTCTTGCTCCCGTAGTTGCACTACGTATTGCTCCAGTGAGCTGGTGCGCTCTCTCTTAATTAATAACAAAATCCATACCCCAGTGGGTTGCTGTGTTGTTTCGCTTCATTCACACAGCTCGTGTTTGCCTCCAGAATCCGTCACTTGTCTCCAAAGGCACATGCCGGGTGACATGCACAGGAACTGCAACGCAGCGGGGCTCTTTCACGGCCGGGACCAGCCGTATTAAATTCATCACACAGAGTTCTCCACCTTGAAAGAGCCAACACACAAGTGAGTTAGTATATGGAATTCGTTTACTGAAGGCTGCTGCGATGAGAAATGACAACAGTTCACTGCTCCAGAATAAAACAATCGCCTGACGCGTTTCGTGACTACAGCACTTTCTCAAAGGCAATGTTGTGCAGAGATCAGCTACGCCACAAGGGCAACTTAAATCAATTATTTGAAGTCCTGTCCGATGGGCGTGGCCAACCGCATGGCCTTCTGGCTCCCGTAGTTGCACTACGTATTGCTCCAGTGAGCTGGTGCGCTGTCTCTTAATTAATAACAAAACTCCATACCCCAGTGGGTTGCTGTGTTGTTTCGCTTCATTCACACAGCTCGTGTTTGCCTCCAGAATCCGTCACTTGTCTCCAAAGCACATGCCGGGTGACATGCACAGGAACTGCAACGCAGCGGGGCTCTTTCACGGCCGGGACCAGCCGTATTAAATTCATCACACAGAGTTCTCCCCCTTGAAAGAGCCAACACACAAGTGAGTTAGTATATGGAATTCGTTTACTGAAGGCTGCTGCGATGAGAAATGACAACAGTTCACAGCTCCAGAATAAAACAATCGCCTGACGCGTTTCGTGACTACAGCACTTTCTCAAAGGCAATGTTGTGCAGAGATCAGCTACGCCACAAGTGCAACTTAAATCAATTATTTGAAGTCCTGCCCGATGGGCGTGGCCAACCGCATGGCCTTCTGGCTCCCGTAGTTGCACTACGTATTGCTCCAGTGAGCTGGTGCGCTGTCTCTTAATTAATAACAAAATCCATACCCCAGTGGGTTGCTGTGTTGTTTCGCTTCATTCACACAGCTCGTGTTTGCCTCCAGAATCCGTCACTTGTCTCCAAAGGCACATGCCGGGTGACATGCACAGGAACTGCAATGCAGCGGGGCTCTTTCACGGCCGGGACCAGCCGTATTAAATTCATCACACAGAGTTCTCCCCCTTGAAAGAGCCAACACACAAGTGAGTTAGTATATGGAATTCGTTTACTGAAGGCTGCTGCGATGAGAAATGACAACAGTTCACAGCTCCAGAATAAAACAATCGCCTGACGCGTTTCGTGACTACAGCACTTTCTCAAAGGCAATGTTGTGCAGAGATCAGCTACGCCACAAGTGCAACTTAAATCAATTATTTGAAGTCCTGCCCGATGGACGTGGCCAACCGCATGGCCTTCTGGCTCCCGTAGTTGCACTACGTATTGCTCCAGTGAGCTGGTGCGCTGTCTCTTAATTAATAACAAAATCCATACCTCAGTGGGTTGCTGTGTTGTTTCGCTTCATTCACACAGCTCGTGTTTGCCTCCAGAATCCGTCACTTGTCTCCAAAGACACATGCCGGGTGACATGCACAGGAACTGCGACGCAGCGGGGCTCTTTCACGGCCGGGACCAGCCGTATTAAATTCATCACACAGAGTTCTCCCCCTTGAAAGAGCCAACACACAAGTGAGTTAGTATATGGAATTCGTTTACTGAAGGCTGCTGCGATGAGAAATGACAACAGTTCACAACTTCAGAATAAAACAATCGCCTGACGCGTTTCATGACTACAGCACTTTCTCAAAGGCAATGTTGTGCAGAGATCAGCTACGCCACAAGTGCAACTTAAATCAATTATTTGAAGTCCTGCCCGATGGGCGTGGCCAACCGCATGGCCTTCTGGCTCCCGTAGTTGCACTACGTATTGCTCCAGTGAGCTGGTGCGGTGCCTCTTAATTAATAACAAAATCCATACCCCAGTGGGTTGCTGTGTTGTTTCGCTTCATTCACCCAGCTCGTGTTTGCCTCCAGAATCCGTCACTTGTCTCCAAAGGCACATGCCGGGTGACATGCACAGGAACTGCAACGCAGCGGGGCTCTTTCACGGCCGGGACCAGCCGTATTAAATTCATCACACAGAGTTCTCCCCCTTGAAAGAGCCAACACACAAGTGAGTTAGTATATGGAATTCGTTTACTGAAGGCTGCTGCGATGAGAAATGACAACAGTTCACAGCTCCAGAATAAAACAATCGCCTGACGCGTTTTGTGACTACAGCACTTTCTCAAAGGCAATGTTGTGCAGAGATCAGCTACGCCACAAGTGCAACTTAAATCAATTATTTGAAGTCCTGTCCGATGGGCGTGGCCAACCGCATGGCCTTACTCATTCTGCTATTGCAGAATATGTTCGCCTGAGGCAAATAGCCTACGCCCTGTCCGATGAAGCAGACTAGAGCTCTCCACTCAGTAAGCCTATAACTCATGCCACCAAGCCCATGTGTACTTTGTTATATATTTTTTGTGTGTTAGTCTTGTATGTTTATTCTCCACAGTCACTTTCACAAAGTTAAACGATAAACCAAGAACTATGCGCACGCTAGCAAAGCATTATTTCTGGAAACAGTCACGTATTATGCACCAAGGTGATTAGCCTTCCATTAGCACAGCCTCATTACTACCAACTGCTGTGTTATACACAAACGATAAGGGGCCACCCAGGTGGCGTATAATCACGATAAGCTTATCGCATGCATCAACGCACGCCCATATTGATCAATCGACTATGCGCAGCATCCTTGATGCCACAATTTTTCACACCCGGAGGGTTAACTTGATATCAATATGACACAAGATTCCACTTAACCAGAGACACTCCACGACGTAATAGGAGAGTACAAATGTTCACCATTGATATTTGCTTTTATCCTTTCTCTCCACAGGTCTCTTTCACTTTTTTTCTTATGCATGCTCACATATTCAGATGAGCATTCCCACCCCTAGCGAATTTGCTGGCGGGTTTAACAGGGGATCAGGGTAGGGTGAGCCTTTTAGGGGGCCCACACCGCCTGTCCACCTGTATTTTGGTCCTGAAGAAACCGGGCAATGTCCCATTGGTAGAAACATGTCGACCAACACATGCCAACACATATAGAGATGTACCGGTCGTAACTCGCCCACTACCATCTCGTAATTAATTTTTAAACATTGTTCAGTTACTCTATATTAAAGTCAATTTTGGAGTTAAACCAGGACAATTTTTAACATAATTTTTTGCACCTACAGACACAACCCGCTCCACTGTAGTTCAGGTGTCGAAGCACACCCTGGTGACGCTAGGCCACCAGGGTGGACCCCGATGATGAAGCATGTCACCACCAGGTTGGTGAGTGAGGGGTTTTAAATAAAAGGAGATTTTTTCCTTTTATGCCATCCAGTCTACCCTCCAGACTATTGACGTTATAATCTGCAGGGGATACTCCTCTTTTTGTTTCTAAAATACTTGCCCTTGGGGAATAGGAGTAATCCTGGTCCATAACCGGTTTTGTGGACAAACCCTTACTCTCTCCTTTGATCGCCTCATTTCCTGGCAGTGCACAGCTGCGAGAGTATATATTTTATATATTTTTATCAGCAAAATTCACCAAGTACACATCACAACAACCATGGCTGAGAACCCGGGCCTAACTTACTCCACGGAGGAAATAGACGCAATCATGGGTGACCTTAGTGTTTTTGCTGATGCCAACATCAGCAACACCATCTCCCAAACATCTGACTGGGAAAAACTAACGGAGATGAAGCGGAACCGAATTAGAACCATCCTGCATGGCACGATATTGAAGGAGTACTTCACAAACAGTATAGCCCCTAAAGGCTTACTAGTCACTAACGCCCCACGCATTTTTTTGGACGATGCTGAATTTAGAAAAGACTGGGCTCACATCGCCTGGCACTGCACGCATGATTGGATTGTACTAATCCTAAAAACAGCTGTACGACTTTCAGAAAAAATCCAGATAGAGATCCAACTAACAGAAAGCCAAATAAAGACCACCATCACAGGCTATAAGAAAAAACTAGACGATCTTAACAAGGAAATAAACGAATATCGGGAAAATCTGACACAACAGAAGGTACAAAAATTTCAAAAAGACCTCAAGAAATTTTCGTTTGTGAAGGTTTACCCCTATTCTGACCCGGAGTACAAAATAACGGGAACCCCAGATCAGGACTCGGATGCATCTAGCAACAACTCCAATAGCTCTGGCAGTAGCGTAGGATCCAACAATGGAACTCCACGCCAAAGACAGCAAGGCTCATACAGAGGGCACTACCAGTGGCCACAGTTCAACCACCCTATGCAGCATCCTTTTCAACATCCCCCAATGAACCATTTCCAACAACCACCACAATTCCCCATGTACGGATGGCAACCACCATTCCAACAATTCCCGTTTCCACAAAACCAATTCCGTCCTCCTTTTCAAAACAGAGGCAGGCGCGGAAGAGGACGCAACAAACGAGGGAACAATGTACATTGGGAGGAGGAAGACACAACAGGCAGCACCACCAGGAGCAAATCGGCAGCGAACAAAGCGGGCCCCAGCAATGCGAGGAGTTAGTGACTAACTTATCTTCACGCGCACTAACCGCCTCAGAAACTGAAGTCCTCAACAAAGGACTAGGATTTGTACCTACAGCAGCTCTTGACAAGTTCAAGTTACATTGCGAATTGGCAGGCTTCTTTCGCAAACTTAAACTCAAAGCATTCTTTGAGAAAAACACCCCGGACGAATCTAGTGAAACCATCAATGAAACAGGTCTCAGACCGAGATCAACCTTCACACCACCCCCACACACCATCCCGGTGGAAATCAGTACCTTCGAACAGGCTGTGTTCAACGACATTGAAGCCCTTACACAAACTACTCAGTATAAGAACAATAGTAGGGCTCAGAACCAAGCACTGTCAGATCTGAAGAAAGATACCAGCATAGTTATCAAACCAGCCGACAAAGGCGGAGGCCTGGTGGTGATGAATGCAAATGACTATGACACAGAGTGCATACGCCTATTGAGTGATACCAACAACTATCAGGTACCACAAAGGGACCCAACGGAAGATCTACGCATCGAAATTATCAACATGGTAGAAACAGCAGAGACCGCTGGAGACATATCCAAACAAGAAGCTGACTACCTGAGTACGACTGAGGGCAAGATCCCTTATTTCTATGTGGTGCCTAAGATGCACAAGGGCAAACTCCCACCTCCTGGACGGCCCATCGTCTCAGGGATAGGGTCATTATTAGAACCACTGTCCAGATTCTGCGACTTCTTTTTGAAAACAATTGTACAGGGCACTAGTACATACCTAAGGGACACGAAAAGCTTACTGACCCTTCTGGACAACATCAAAATGGAAGAAGACTATATCCTGGTAAGCTTTGACATTGAAAGCCTATATACAAACATTCCACAAGATGCGACAATTGAGGTACTGCGACAAACACTTGAGAATTGTGAGTGGAACTACCGCACCCCCAGGGAATTCATTGTCAACTGTGCCACCCTGGCCCTAAAGAGGAACTTTTTTGAATATCAGGGCACCCTGTACCTCCAAACAGGGGGGACTTCCATGGGTAGTGTCTTTGCCCCCAGTGTAGCGGGGCTCTACGTCTACGACTTCGAGCAGAAATTCGTCTTGTCAGTGAACAACCCCTTTGGCTCTCACATCAAATTCTGGCGGCGCTATATAGACGACATCTTCGCCATATGGCAAGGGCCACAAGAAACACTCATGGCATTTATCTCCTGGCTGAACAACCATGACCCGAACTTGCGATTCACACACAGCGTAGACCCAAACAAGATGGTCTTCCTGGACATTGTCATTCAGAAAGAAAATGAGAGCCTGACTACCAAAACGCATTTCAAGCCTACTGCTAAAAACAACCTCCTGAGATTTGAGAGTTTTCATCCCCGTCCCCTCAGGGAAAACTTGCCCTATGGACAGTACTTACGATTGAGAAGGAACTGCAGCAAAATATCTGACTATAAATCACAAGCGCAAGATCTTACCATGAAACTTGCCAATCGAGGATACCCCCTGACAATCATCAACAAATGTCAGAAACGAGCAAGGAACCAACCGCGAGAAGCTCTACTCGAGGACACACCCAAAAATACGGAAAACATTCCACTCACATGTGTAACAACATTCAATGCAGTGTCAAACCAAGTGAGTAAAAGTATACGAAAACACTGGTCGATACTCTGCACAGGCAAATACAACTGGGAAAAACCCCTTTTCTCATATAAAAAAGCACGCAGCCTGAAAGACAGCTTGGTCAATACTCGGCCAAAGACCAACAACGACATGAACCCCACTATCACTGCAATCTGGGGTCTCCCACCAGTGACTGGACACTCGAGATGTGGCGATTGCAGCGTCTGCCACCTCACTGCCAACACAAAAACTCTGGACCTGGAACCAGGGAAAACGTGGGAACAGAGATCACACACAAACTGCAATAGTGCTAATGTGATATATCTGATCAGATGCACCTGCGGTATCCCTTATATAGGAATTACAACCCGAAAAGTGAAGCTGCGCATATCTGAGCACCGGAGTACAGTGAGATGCAAGAAGAATAATACCAAACTCACTGACCACTTCTTGACAGCATGTCACACCCCGAATGACATGCGATGGACTGTCATAGAGCAAATCCAACAAGGCCCCAATGTCCAAGCACGACTGTATGAGAAAGAACAGCATTGGATTTACAGACTTTCCAGCCACAAGACGGGCCTGAATGATAATATTCCATGGGCCTCTGTCCTGAGATAATCCTTGACCTCCATTGGGCCCATAGCGCCCCTCAGTTATCCTTTACCCCTACCACCATGTAAACTAACCAGACTTCCCTTGCTCAGGTGTGAGTTCATCCAACCAACCTGAGATTAACCCTGTATATATATGTGCTCACTGCCTCCCCCCAGGGGCCCCCGCCACAGACTCCAGCGAGCGCCGGCATGGGCAGCCCACTCTCCTTCCCTCGCCATGTGCGCTTTACATCTTGGTGTCTGATTAATTAATAATAAACAACTCCCCCACTGGGGCCGCTCGTGCACTCTGCATATACAGCGAGTGCACTCTGCATACACAGTGAGCGCTGTCTCTGGCAGCTCTCCTTCCCTCTCCCCAGGTGCTTTTCACCTGCGGGGCTCATATCTTTCGGTTAAATTACCAACATTACCGCCTCTGCCCTCCAGCCTACACACGAGTGTGTGTTTACCTTCTAGCTGGGCGTGCCAGGTCCTAGCAGCGTCATCACGCGTGCTAACGGGACCACGCCCCCTCACAAGTCCTAGACCGCGCCCATCCCGGAAGCGGCCGCCGCCTACATACTCGGCCGAGCAGTAAACGACCATACTAGCCGGACAAGGACCAAAGGCAGTAGGTCACTGGCCGATCGTTTTGCCTGCAAACTGTAAGTAACGTCCCCCATAGGAGAGGCGCCGAACCACCACAATCCCACTTCGGATTGGGTTCCCCCGAGCGCTCCGCTCCTTTGACTAAAATGCGCCTTTTTTCTCCTTACTCATTCCGCTATTGCAGAATATGTTCGCCTGAGGCAAATAGCCTACGCCCTGTCCGATGAAGCAGACTAGAGCTCTCCACTCAGTAAGCCTATACCTCATGCCACCAAGCCCATGTGTACTTTGTTATATGTTTTTTGTGTGTTAGTCTTGTATGTTTATTCTCCACAGTCACTTTCACAAAGTTAAACGATAAACCAAGAACTATGCGCACGCTAGCAAAGCATTATTTCTGGAAACAGTCACGTATTATGCACCAAGGTGATTAGCCTTCCATTAGCACAGCCTCATTACTACCAACTGCTGTGTTATACACAAACGATAAGGGGCCACCCAGGTGGCTTATAATCACGATAAGCTTATCGCATGCATCAACGCACGCCCATATTGATCAATCGACTATGCGCAGCATCCTTGATGCCACAATTTTTCACACCCGGAGGGTTAACTTGATATCAATATGACACAAGATTCCACTTAACCAGAGACACTCCACGACGTAACAGGAGAGTACAAATGTTCACCATTGATATTTGCTTTTATCCTTTCTCTCCACAGGTCTCTTTCACTTTTTTTCTTATGCATGCTCACATATTCAGATGAGCATTCCCACCCCTAGCGAATTTGCTGGCGGGTTTAACAGGGGATCAGGGTAGGGTGAGCCTTTTAGGGGGCCCACACCGCCTGTCCACCTGTATTTTGGTCCTAAAGAAACCGGGCAATGTCCCATTGGTAGAAACATGTCGACCAACACATGCCAACACATATAGAGATGTACCGGTCGTAACTCGCCCACTACCATCTCGTAATTAATTCTTAAACATTGTTCAGTTACTCTATATTAAAGTCAATTTTGGAGTTAAACCAGGACAATTTTTAACATAATTTTTTGCACCTACAGACACAACCCGCTCCACTGTAGTTCAGGTGTCGAAGCACACCCTGGTGACGCTAGGCCACCAGGGTGGACCCCGATGATGAAGCATGTCACCACCAGGTTGGTGAGTGAGGGGTTTTAAATAAAAGGAGATTTTTTCCTTTTATGCCATCCAGTCTACCCTCCAGACTATTGACGTTATAATCTGCAGGGGATACTCCTCTTTTTGTTTCTAAAATACTTGCCCTTGGGGAATAGGAGTAATCCTGGTCCATAACCGGTTTTGTGGACAAACCCTTACTCTCTCCTTTGATCGCCTCATCAACTGTTGTCATTTCTCATCGCAGCAGCCTTCAGTAAACGAATTCCATATACTAACTCACTTGTGTGTTGGCTCTTTCAAGGGGGAGAACTCTGTGTGATGAGTTTAATACGGCTGGTCCCGGCCGTGAAAGAGCCCCGCTGCGTTGCAGTTCCTGTGCATGTCACCCGGCATGTGCCTTTGGAGACAAGTGACGGATTCTGGAGGCAAACACGAGCTGTGTGAATGAAGCGAAACAACACAGCAACCCACTGGGGTATGGATTTTGTTATTAATTAAGAGACAGCGCACCAGCTCACTGGAGCAATACGTAGTGCAACTACGGGAGCCAGAAGGCCATGCGGTTGGCCACGCCCATCGGGCAGGACTTCAAATAATTGATTTAAGTTGCACTTGTGGCGTAGCTGATCTCTGCACAACATTGCCTTTGAGAAAGTGCTGTAGTCACGAAACGCGTCAGGCGATTGTTTTATTTTGGAGCTGTGAACTGTTGTCATTTCTCATCGCAGCAGCCTTCAGTAAACGAATTCCATATACTAACTCACTTGTGTGTTGGCTCTTTCAAGGGGGAGAACTCTGTGTGATGAATTTAATACGGCTGGTCCCGGCCGTGAAAGAGCCCCGCTGCGTTGCAGTTCCTGTGCATGTCACCCGGCATGTGCCTTTGGAGACAAGTGACGGATTCTGGAGGCAAACACGAGCTGTGTGAATGAAGCGAAACAACACAGCAACCCACTGGGGTATGGATTTTGTTATTAATTAAGAGACAGCGCACCAGCTCACTGGAGCAATACGTAGTGCAACTACGGGAGCCAGAAGGCCATGCGGTTGGCCACGCCCATCGGGCAGGACTTCAAATAATTGATTTAAGTTGCACTTGTGGCGTAGCTGATCTCTGCACAACATTGCCTTTGAGAAAGTGCTGTAGTCACGAAACGCGTCAGGCGATTGTTTTATTCTGGAGCTGTGAACTGTTGTCATTTCTCATCGCAGCAGCCTTCAGTAAACGAATTCCATATACTAACTCACTTGTGTGTTGGCTCTTTCAAGGGGGAGAACTCTGTGTGATGAATATATATATATATATATATATATATGTCAATACCAATTGCTCTGAAGCATTGAGAGCGCACGCGACAACGCTCTAACCATCCGGCCTTCATTAGCAACCTGCCCTCCTGCTTCACTTTGGTTCGTGTGCCGACGCGTTTCGAGGTATCCACCTCCTCCTCGGGGCAGTAAAGAAGTCATGGCTGCAGTTTGTGGAAAATGCTCGTTTTATTCATCGTTCCTCCCATGGGCGTGTCTATGTTGCACAAGTTCTAATGCCTCCTGGGAGATGAGGTCCGTTATTGCAGCCATCACTTTTTTTCATAATTATTTACATCATTATTACCTTAAGTAGGTTTGTGGAGCGTTCGGACAGGCTATTTTGCGTGAAGAGCGCTGTGCTTGTGACCTTGGAAAAGTTCCGATTACAGCCTCAAATAACTGGCGAGAACACTTGCTGTCCAGTTACTGATGGTGCAGCTCCCCACGACCAGGCTGCCGTGTGTGAAATGTCAATACCAATTGCTCTGAAGCATTGAGAGCGCACGCGACAACGCTCTAACCATCCGGCCTTCATTAGCAACCTGCCCTCCTGCTTCACTTTGGTTCGTGTGCCGACGCGTTTCGAGGTATCCACCTCCTCCTCGGGGCAGTAAAGAAGTCATGGCTGCAGTTTGTGGAAAATGCTCGTTTTATTCATCGTTCCTCCCATGGGCGTGTCTATGTTGCACAAGTTCTAATGCCTCCTGGGAGATGAGGTCCGTTATTGCAGCCATCACTTTTTTTCATAATTATTTACATCATTATTACCTTAAGTAGGTTTGTGGAGCGTTCGGACAGGCTATTTTGCGTGAAGAGCGCTGTGCTTGTGACCTTGGAAAAGTTCCGATTACAGCCTCAAATAACTGGCGAGAACACTTGCTGTCCAGTTACTGATGGTGCAGCTCCCCACGACCAGGCTGCCGTGTGTGAAATGTCAATACCAATTGCTCTGAAGCATTGAGAGCGCACGCGACAACGCTCTAACCATCCGGCCTTCATTAGCAACCTGCCCTCCTGCTTCACTTTGGTTCGTGTGCCGACGCGTTTCGAGGTATCCACCTCCTCCTCGGGGCAGTAAAGAAGTCATGGCTGCAGTTTGTGGAAAATGCTCGTTTTATTCATCGTTCCTCCCATGGGCGTGTCTATGTTGCACAAGTTCTAATGCCTCCTGGGAGATGAGGTCCGTTATTGCAGCCATCACTTTTTTTCATAATTATTTACATCATTATTACCTTAAGTAGGTTTGTGGAGCGTTCGGACAGGCTATTTTGCGTGAAGAGCGCTGTGCTTGTGACCTTGGAAAAGTTCCGATTACAGCCTCAAATAACTGGCGAGAACACTTGCTGTCCAGTTACTGATGGTGCAGCTCCCCACGACCAGGCTGCCGTGTGTGAAATGTCAATACCAATTGCTCTGAAGCATTGAGAGCGCACGCGACAACGCTCTAACCATCCGGCCTTCATTAGCAACCTGCCCTCCTGCTTCACTTTGGTTCGTGTGCCGACGCGTTTCGAGGTATCCACCTCCTCCTCGGGGCAGTAAAGAAGTCATGGCTGCAGTTTGTGGAAAATGCTCGTTTTATTCATCGTTCCTCCCATGGGCGTGTCTATGTTGCACAAGTTCTAATGCCTCCTGGGAGATGAGGTCCGTTATTGCAGCCATCACTTTTTTTCATAATTATTTACATCATTATTACCTTAAGTAGGTTTGTGGAGCGTTCGGACAGGCTATTTTGCGTGAAGAGCGCTGTGCTTGTGACCTTGGAAAAGTTCCGATTACAGCCTCAAATAACTGGCGAGAACACTTGCTGTCCAGTTACTGATGGTGCAGCTCCCCACGACCAGGCTGCCGTGTGTGAAATGTCAATACCAATTGCTCTGAAGCATTGAGAGCGCACGCGACAACGCTCTAACCATCCGGCCTTCATTAGCAACCTGCCCTCCTGCTTCACTTTGGTTCGTGTGCCGACGCGTTTCGAGGTATCCACCTCCTCCTCGGGGCAGTAAAGAAGTCATGGCTGCAGTTTGTGGAAAATGCTCGTTTTATTCATCGTTCCTCCCATGGGCGTGTCTATGTTGCACAAGTTCTAATGCCTCCTGGGAGATGAGGTCCGTTATTGCAGCCATCACTTTTTTTCATAATTATTTACATCATTATTACCTTAAGTAGGTTTGTGGAGCGTTCGGACAGGCTATTTTGCGTGAAGAGCGCTGTGCTTGTGACCTTGGAAAAGTTCCGATTACAGCCTCAAATAACTGGCGAGAACACTTGCTGTCCAGTTACTGATGGTGCAGCTCCCCACGACCAGGCTGCCGTGTGTGAAATGTCAATACCAATTGCTCTGAAGCATTGAGAGCGCACGCGACAACGCTCTAACCATCCGGCCTTCATTAGCAACCTGCCCTCCTGCTTCACTTTGGTTCGTGTGCCGACGCGTTTCGAGGTATCCACCTCCTCCTCGGGGCAGTAAAGAAGTCATGGCTGCAGTTTGTGGAAAATGCTCGTTTTATTCATCGTTCCTCCCATGGGCGTGTCTATGTTGCACAAGTTCTAATGCCTCCTGGGAGATGAGGTCCGTTATTGCAGCCATCACTTTTTTTCATAATTATTTACATCATTATTACCTTAAGTAGGTTTGTGGAGCGTTCGGACAGGCTATTTTGCGTGAAGAGCGCTGTGCTTGTGACCTTGGAAAAGTTCCGATTACAGCCTCAAATAACTGGCGAGAACACTTGCTGTCCAGTTACTGATGGTGCAGCTCCCCACGACCAGGCTGCCGTGTGTGAAATGTCAATACCAATTGCTCTGAAGCATTGAGAGCGCACGCGACAACGCTCTAACCATCCGGCCTTCATTAGCAACCTGCCCTCCTGCTTCACTTTGGTTCGTGTGCCGACGCGTTTCGAGGTATCCACCTCCTCCTCGGGGCAGTAAAGAAGTCATGGCTGCAGTTTGTGGAAAATGCTCGTTTTATTCATCGTTCCTCCCATGGGCGTGTCTATGTTGCACAAGTTCTAATGCCTCCTGGGAGATGAGGTCCGTTATTGCAGCCATCACTTTTTTTCATAATTATTTACATCATTATTACCTTAAGTAGGTTTGTGGAGCGTTCGGACAGGCTATTTTGCGTGAAGAGCGCTGTGCTTGTGACCTTGGAAAAGTTCCGATTACAGCCTCAAATAACTGGCGAGAACACTTGCTGTCCAGTTACTGATGGTGCAGCTCCCCACGACCAGGCTGCCGTGTGTGAAATGTCAATACCAATTGCTCTGAAGCATTGAGAGCGCACGCGACAACGCTCTAACCATCCGGCCTTCATTAGCAACCTGCCCTCCTGCTTCACTTTGGTTCGTGTGCCGACGCGTTTCGAGGTATCCACCTCCTCCTCGGGGCAGTAAAGAAGTCATGGCTGCAGTTTGTGGAAAATGCTCGTTTTATTCATCGTTCCTCCCATGGGCGTGTCTATGTTGCACAAGTTCTAATGCCTCCTGGGAGATGAGGTCCGTTATTGCAGCCATCACTTTTTTTCATAATTATTTACATCATTATTACCTTAAGTAGGTTTGTGGAGCGTTCGGACAGGCTATTTTGCGTGAAGAGCGCTGTGCTTGTGACCTTGGAAAAGTTCCGATTACAGCCTCAAATAACTGGCGAGAACACTTGCTGTCCAGTTACTGATGGTGCAGCTCCCCACGACCAGGCTGCCGTGTGTGAAATGTCAATACCAATTGCTCTGAAGCATTGAGAGCGCACGCGACAACGCTCTAACCATCCGGCCTTCATTAGCAACCTGCCCTCCTGCTTCACTTTGGTTCGTGTGCCGACGCGTTTCGAGGTATCCACCTCCTCCTCGGGGCAGTAAAGAAGTCATGGCTGCAGTTTGTGGAAAATGCTCGTTTTATTCATCGTTCCTCCCATGGGCGTGTCTATGTTGCACAAGTTCTAATGCCTCCTGGGAGATGAGGTCCGTTATTGCAGCCATCACTTTTTTTCATAATTATTTACATCATTATTACCTTAAGTAGGTTTGTGGAGCGTTCGGACAGGCTATTTTGCGTGAAGAGCGCTGTGCTTGTGACCTTGGAAAAGTTCCGATTACAGCCTCAAATAACTGGCGAGAACACTTGCTGTCCAGTTACTGATGGTGCAGCTCCCCACGACCAGGCTGCCGTGTGTGAAATGTCAATACCAATTGCTCTGAAGCATTGAGAGCGCACGCGACAACGCTCTAACCATCCGGCCTTCATTAGCAACCTGCCCTCCTGCTTCACTTTGGTTCGTGTGCCGACGCGTTTCGAGGTATCCACCTCCTCCTCGGGGCAGTAAAGAAGTCATGGCTGCAGTTTGTGGAAAATGCTCGTTTTATTCATCGTTCCTCCCATGGGCGTGTCTATGTTGCACAAGTTCTAATGCCTCCTGGGAGATGAGGTCCGTTATTGCAGCCATCACTTTTTTTCATAATTATTTACATCATTATTACCTTAAGTAGGTTTGTGGAGCGTTCGGACAGGCTATTTTGCGTGAAGAGCGCTGTGCTTGTGACCTTGGAAAAGTTCCGATTACAGCCTCAAATAACTGGCGAGAACACTTGCTGTCCAGTTACTGATGGTGCAGCTCCCCACGACCAGGCTGCCGTGTGTGAAATGTGAAATGTCAATACCAATTGCTCTGAAGCATTGATATATATTACCTACTGGCGATAGCCAGTAGGTATATATAGTTAGGATTTTTTTCCTATGGGATTTTTGAAAATTCTATGTCGAATAACTTTGGCGTTTGAGGACAGAATTGGCTGAAATTTTCAGGAAAATGGAACATTTTGTTTCTGAGCAGCCCCTAAAAATTTGGGGGAGTTTCGTCAAGGGGGGGCCGAGAAAAAAGGGGGGTCCCAAAACGTGTTTTTCCCATGCAATTTTCCATAGGGCGGTTGGCCTCACTTTTAGCCTGAACGGCTGAATGGATTTACACCAAACTTGGCAAAATTGTAGGGACTGGTAGCCCGATGTGCCTTTGCTATGTCTCAAGATATAGGCTCCAGTGGTTTTTACGAAAATTAACTTTGAAAAATATATATTGGGCTACATTGGGCTATATATATGTTGGAGCCCAAATGTAGCCCAATGTAGCCCAATGTAGCCCAAAGATGGCCACCAGAGACAAAAAAAAACCAAATGTAGCCCAAATATCAGCCAGATGTAGCCCAACTATAGCCCAATGACAGAATGTCCCAGAGTGTTCTAAAGAACAACTAGAGTGCTAACAGTCCTACTTATTACAAAGGTATGGCACACCTGAAGCCATCTTGATTGGAATAAAGTGGTAACTCTTAAAACATTTAATTTAAAAAGGAACAAAATGAGGGGGTTCATTTTGCCATAGAAAGTATGATTAGCGAATATATGACGAAATCCCGCATACCATCAGTCCGCAAAAAAAATCCCGCATGTACTATTAGGCCGCAAATTAAAATAACGAAAACTTTTAGAACAAATATGCCTTTAGCATACACTAAACAACTAAACTACCCTAAACCCTAAAACACTACCCCCAGCATGACCCTACACTACACAAACAGTACAACACTACCCTAAACCCTAAAACACTACCCCCAGCATGACCCTACACTACACAAACACTACAACACTACCCTAAACCCTAAAACACTACCCCCAGCATGACTCTACACTACGCAAACACTACAACACTACCCAAAACCCTAAAACACTACACCCCAGCATGATCCTACACTATGCAAACACTACAACACTACCCTAAACCCTAAAACACTACCCCCAGCATGACCCTACACTACACAAACACTACAACACAACCCTAAACCCTAAAACACTGCCCCCAGCATGACCCTACACTACGCAAACACTACAACACAACCCTAAACCCTAAAACACTACCCCCAGCATGACCCTACACTACGCAAACACTACAACACTACCCTAAACCCTAAAACACTACCCCCAGCATGACCCTACACTACGCAAATACTACAACACTACCCAAAACCCTAAAACACTACACCCCAGCATGACCCTACACTACGCAAACACTACAACACTACCCTAAACCCTAAAACACTACCCCCAGCAAGACCCTACACTACGCAAACACTACAACACTACCCAAAACCCTAAAACACTACACCCCAGCATGACCCTACACTACGCAAACACTACAACACTACCCTAAACCCTAAAACACTACCCCCAGCATGACCCTACACTACGCAAACACTACAACACTACCCTAAACCCTAAAACACTACCCCCAGCATGACCCTACACTACGCAAACACTACAACACTACCCTAAACCCTAAAACACTACCCCCAGCATGACCCTACACTACGCAAACACTACAACACTACCCTAAACCCTAAAACACTACCCCCGGCATGACCCTACACTACGCAAACACTACAACACTACCCTAAACCCTAAAACACTACCCCCGGCATGACCCTACACTACGCAAACACTACAACACTACCCAAAACCCTAAAACACTACCCCCAGCATGACCCTACACTATGCAAACACTACAACACTACCCAAAACCCTAAAACACTACCCCCCAGCATGACCCTACACTACGCAAACACTACAACACTACCCAAAACCCTAAAACACTACCCCCAGCATGACCCTACACTATGCAAACACTACAACACTACCCAAAACCCTAAAACACTACACCCCAGCATGACCCTACACTACACAAACACTACAACACTACCCAAAACCCTAAAACACTACACCCCAGCATGACCCTATACTACGCAAAAACTACAACACTACCCAAAACCCTAAAACACTACCCCCAGCATGACCCTACACTACGCAAACACTACAACACTACCCAAAACCCTAAAACACTACCCCCAGCATGACCCTACACTACGCAAACACTACAACACTACCCTAAACCCTAAAATACTACACCCCAGCATGACCCTACACTACGCAAACACTACAACACTACCCAAAACCCTAAAACACTACCCCCAGCATGACCCTACACTACGCAAACACTACAACACTATCCTAAACCCTAAAACACTACGCCCAGCATGACCCTACACTACGCAAACACTACAACACTACCCTAAACCCTAAAACACTAGCCCCAGCATGACCCTACACTACGCAAACACTACAACACAACCCTAAACCCTAAAACACTACCCCCAGCATGACCCTACACTACGCAAACACTACAACACTACCCTAAACCCTAAAACACTACCCCCAGCATGACCCTACACTACGCAAACACTACAACACAACCCTAAACCCTAAAACACTACCCCCAGCATGACCCTACACTAAACAACCACCACAACTCTACACTACACTAACACAACACTACACAACACTACACTACACTACACAATCACTAACCCACGAAAAAATTAACACAAACCCACTTACCTCTCTCGTCATCGTGGTTTTCACAACGCAAATGCATTTACCATACATGCCTTTAAAACGTAATTCTTTGTAAAGGCATGCGCGATAAATGCACATGCGTTTTGAAAAAATGCGGGATAATGGTATGCGAGGTCAATGACCTTGCGGGATAATGGTATGCGGACTGAAAGTCTGCGGGATAAAAAATGCGGGAAAATGGCTGCAAACCATGATTAGCAGCAGACTTCCCTGGTGAGCACTAGCTTTACTACAGTGATCTAATGAGCAACTAGAGTGCTAACATTCAGAATTTATGGCAAATGTGTGACACATCTGAATGCCTTCTTGATAGAACCAAAGTAAACAAGCATTGAAAATGCAATAGATCTCGCCCTCTTTTAAGTTAAAGCCATTCTGTTTGTAATGAGGTGGCTTTTTAGCTTTGCTTTTATTAGTGTTTTTAAAACTTTCATGTAAATAACATGCATATGTATGCATATATGTATATGTATGCATGCATTTATATTTATATAGATATGCAGATTATATATGTTTATATAAGTATATTACCTACTGGCGATAGCCAGTGGGTATATATAGTTAGGATTTTTTCTCTATGGGATTTCTGAAAATTCTATGTCTAATAACTTTGGCGTTTGTGGACGGAATTAGCTGAAATTTTCAGGAAAATGGCACATTTTGTTTCTGAGCAGCCCCTTAAAATTTGGGGGGGTTTCGTTAAGGGGGGGCCGAGAAAAAAGGGGGGTCCCAAAACACGTTTTTCCCATTCATTTTTCCATAGGGCAGTTGGACTCACTTTTAGCTCGAACGGCTGAATAGATTTACATGAAACTTGGCAAAATTGTAGATATGGTTTGCCCGACGTGCCTTTGCTATGTCTCAATATATGTGCTCCAGTAGATTTTGAGAAATTAACGTTTAAAAAAAGATATATATCTGTAACAGCGGACCGGATGGTTCTCCGGCGTCTGTAAACATTCCAAACAGTCCGTAGCGGCCGCCATCTTGTCTCTCGGTAGGATCGAGAGACAAGAGGAGGCCAAAGCGAAGGGGCAAATGACCATAAGGGGGCATAGTAGATCCTCCCTGACCCCCTAGGTTTGATGTAGAGGTTTTAAAAGGGCCCCGCGGGGCAAAAAAAATAAAAATAATAATAATCGAACGGCTGAATGGATTTGCACGAAACTTGGCAAAATTGTAGGTACTGGTAGCCCGATGTGCCTTTTCTATGTCTCAATATATGTGCTCCAGTGGATTTTGAGAAATTAACGTTCAAAAAAAGATATATATCTGTGACAGCGGACCGGGCAGCGCTCCGCTTCGCGTACTTTTCGCGTTACGGAGCTTTGTGAAGCGAAGCTGATTGGTTCTCCGGCGTCTGTAAACATTCCAAACAGTCCGTAGCGGCCGCCATCTTGTCTCTCGGTAGGATCGAGAGACAAGAGGAGGCCAAAGCGAAGGGGCAAATGACCATAAGGGGGCATAGTAGATCCTCCCTGACCCCCTAGGTTTGATGTGGAGGTTTTAAAAGGGCCCCGCGGGCCTGGGGAGCGTACTACAAGGAAACAAGAATGATTGACTTTTAACTTATTGTATGTTTATAGACTTTTTTTTTCTTTTTTTTCTGGTGAGTGACGTCTCGGCCTATCTCCACGGGATGCAGTCCCTACCATCTCGGCGTTTAAGCCCAGGGGGACCGGTAGTGTGGTAGAGATAACGTCTGTTAACGTTCGATTCGAAGGAAATCAGGAAGTGTTGATAAACATTGTCTGCGCCATCTTGCCTTTTTTCAAATGCCACACTTTTGTCGTGCACGGCAGCCATTTTAGATGCCTTGACCAGACCCACTCTCTGCACGCTGTCGATCCTTAGCATGGCTCCCCACCCTCGCAAGCATCTCCCCCAGGCACTGGTCACCCCCGCTCTCTGTCTTACGCATGGGCAATAAACCTCCCCCCATCTGCGCTGCTCTTCCCTGAGAATCACACCCTGTGCCTGTCCGACACCTCCCTTTCGCCCTATTCACTACCGCACCCTCTGACACTCCTCTTCCTCTGTGTCCGATTGTCCAGGCCGGTCCCAGGCTATCAGCTAGCCCTGCAGATGTAGTTTATGGCCCCAGCTGTAAAGAATCACCCCTCTTCAAAGGAGTTATAGTAGATCAAGGCCCACACCCGATGAGATCCGTCACACCACACGCGTTCCTACTATCTGAAAACCATTCTGTATTGTGATTGGGGAGGGGACCGAGCCTGAAGCGGAAGATTCCAGGGATGCCTCTTTGTACATCAAAGTTTTTACAATTATGTGTCACATTAAAAATATATAGCACTCCAACAAAGTAGTAGGATTATAAAACTTTAATAACTTATAAATATATACAACAAAACAAAAACAGTAAAAACATTTAAACATTTTTAGGGAAAAAGAAGGAAGTAGCGGTCGGTTGTGCGAATAGTCCCAACGCAGCACAACGTCCAGATTTCTGGACGGCACCCAGGTGATGTTGCCTGGGTGCCGCACTGATTTCGGTATCCGGCGTGGGGCGTCGCGGGGGGTGGGTCATCAGTAGCGGTCTGTTGTGCGAATAGTTCCAAGGCAGCAGAACGATGGCACCAAGGTGATGTCCAGTAAGTTGCCGCCCTCCGAATAACGGCGTGGGGCGCCCGGGGGGGGGGTGAGGCGGCGTGAACGGGCCTCCCCAGGTGGAGGCTCGTCTGCTGTAGTGGGGCGCCCCTTTACCGTTTCAGTTGCCATTCCGTCCGCTTTTGGTCCACTGTGTCAAAATCCGCCATTCAGCTGAGTTGCGCCCACTCTTGCGGTGCAGCGATAGGCGGCTGCCACAGGACTCTCAAAATGGCGGCAGGCTCGTTCCTTTTTGGGCCTGGTCCACTGAAATGGCCCTGGGACACCTTGGAAATCGGACGCTAGTCTGCTAGGTCTTGGACCTCATTCTCGAAAGCGTTCCCTCAGCCTTGAGGATTGTACAAAAGTCTTGGGGGCCCCCGACTCCTGCAGGCTTCCGGTGGGGAGCGGCTGCCATGATTGCTCGCAGAATGACCACGACGGAGCCACGAGATGGTGGTGCTTTCATGCTGACGCCAGCTTCAGTCTGAAACATCCAGAAACAAGGTGGGGCTTTCATCGTTTGGGAAAAAAAAGTTTTCATCCAATGAAAAGTGTTATTTTTAGGTCATATGATCAAGCCTTCCATCATTAGGAAACCAAAAGTAAAATGAACCAATGAAAAGTTTTATAAACAAGTCACATGACCTGTTATGCGGCATAGGGTATAAAAAGTGTAGAAAATCCGTTGGCACGTGAGGCAGCGTCAGTAGCGGACCGATGTGCGAATAGGCCGAAGGCAGCACAACGCGCCAAGATCCGGATGGCACCGAGGTGGTGTCTAGCAAGTTGCCGCACTGGTGTGGCCATCGTACAATGCTGAAAGTGGGCGTGGGGCGCCCCGTTGGCCTGTGAGGTGGCGTCAGTAGCGGACCGATGTGCGAATGGGGCCAAAGGCAGCGCAACGCGCCAAGATCCGGATGGCACCGAGGTGGTGTAATAGTTGAGAGTTCTGAGCAGCGGTTGTAACACTGTCTGAAGCTTATTTGCAGCTGCTGCAGCTTCACTACGCGCCAAGATCCGGATGGCACCGAGGTGGTGTCTAGCAAGTTGCCGCACTGGTGTGGCCATCCTATAATGCTGAAAGTCGGCATGGGGCACCTCGTTGGCCTGTGAGTTTGCGTCAGTAGCGGACTGATGTGCGAATAGGCCGAAGGCAGCACAACGCGCCAAGATCCGGATGGCACCGAGGTGGTGTCTAGCAAGTTGCCGCACTGGTGTGGCCATCCTACAATGCTGAAAGTGGGCGTGGGGCGCCCCGTTGGCCTGTGAGGTGGCGTCAGTAGCGGACCGATGTGCGAATGGGGCCAAAGGCAGCGCAACGCGCCAAGATCCGGATGGCACCGAGGTGGTGTCTAGCAAGCTATGCAGCTGAGTTGCGTGCGCACTTGCGGCGAATAGGTCGAAGGCAGCACAACAATATTTTCTGAATAGAAGACACCACAAGGCGCTGAGATTCGGTTGGCACCGAGGTGGTGTCTAGCAAGTTGCCGCATTGGTGTGGCCATCCTACAATCCTGCTCCGAATAACGGCGTGGGGTGCCCGAAGAGATGTGGGGGGGAGGCGGCGTGAACGGGCCTTCCCAGGTGGAGGCTCGTCTGCTGTAGTGGGGCGCCCCTTTACAGTTTCAGTTGCCATTCAGCTGAGTTTCGGCCGCTCTTGATGCTACAGCGACAGGCGGCTGCAACAGGACTCTCAAAATGGCGGCCTGTCCTTTGGATTTGGGCCTGGTCCACTAAAATGGCCCTGGGACACCTTAGAACTCGGACGCTCGAATTTTTTTTCCTTTCCTCTACATGCAAAAAAGGTAAATTCCCGGTACGTTACACGCTTCATCTGCCACGATGTACTCTCCAGAGGAACCGAAAAAAAATATAGTTATGGTAACTATACCATGCATCGTCATATGGAGAGGTGGCACCGATTAATTATAGTGCTGCATAAAAGAGAGATTCTGAGGAGAACCCCCGACCTGCCAGTACATTCATCAAAGAACTGGCACTGACAGCATCAGAGGCAAGGGAAACGGTCCCAAATATTTAGAAGAACTTTGGAAAGATTAAAATGACATGTTTAGATTGTGGCAAATTAATTTCATGTGGACAGATGAGTGTTACTCTAATAAATACAGCATATGAACATCATCATAGTCGATGGTTGGTAGAGACATTTTGACTATATCCTGGACCTGCCCGTCCTCGCCCAAAATGGCGCCAGAATAAATGGGAGTCGTAACTCCTTGTTGTGTACTGGTTGCAGAACATTGAAATCACGAGATACGTATGCAGTTTTGAAGCACATGGCGGGCGGGGACGAGAATTGATTGAATATTTCGACATCCCTATTGATATTAAGTTCTGATGTGTTATTGATTACTGTACTATTGAAAGTTCGAATTAACGTCACCCATGGTACTTGCCCGCAAATGTATATCTAGATAATTTTATTGTAACTGGCCCTGTCGTATTTTAATTATAAAATGTACGTCCACCGATTCCGCAACTGTTAGACACCTTAGTTCTTGCAACCTAATGGCCCGCCCGTTACGTTCCTCTACAGTGTAAATGTCTACTCATCATATACGATTACAGTTTGCTCCTTGGCCGGCCCACGTGGTTATAGGCCCGTATTTGTATACTGACATTTTCACAATAAAGGTTTTTAAAAGAAAACATGGTAGTAGTATTTACATTGGTAAAGTTTTTAATAATAGTCACTGTTTTAGAATCAGTAAAAGGCAAGTGAAATAAAGCATTCGAATTACATGAAGGGTAAAAGGTATAATACGCAGGAACGCAGTAAAGATAAATGGTCAAGGGTTGTTGTGTTTTCTACTCCTGCAACATAAAGTGATCGATAAGAATCTGATATTCTGGCGTATCGGCGACTAAGACAGCAGGCCGACCCTCTTTTGCTCAACGGCTCCGTCATGGGACGAAGAAACGCCTTTTTTCTCGAAAAAGGAATATATTTTACTTGCAGGACAGTTGTAAATTTTCCGGGAAAGTACATTAGCCTGGAACATTATAACATATGTTTAAGAAAAAATAATGTTCGAAAGTAATAAAAAGCGTAATTTTTAGGTCATATGACCAAGCCTTTCATCATTAGAATAAGAAAAGTAAAATGAACCAATGAAAAGTTTTATTAACAAGTTACATGATCTGTTATGCTTACGTTACGCGCTGCGCGCCGCGCCCCGGATCACTTCCGGATGCGCTAACGCGGCGCGTCATATGACGCATTACGCGACAACGCAGGTCCAGAATATAGTCAAAATGTCTCCACCAACCAGCGGTCGGAACACAACCCCTTTCAGCAGGCTAAATAGTTCTGTTAAATGACAACAGAAGGGACAGGCAACAAGAACCATCAGTCAAAGAGGGGAGGGCAAGTTCTTCTCTACCGGGTCACGTTGGGGCGCTACCGGAACTGATCGAATTGGTAGTCTACAGAGTTTCTGGATGTTTCAGACTGAAGCTGGCGTTAGCATGAGAGCACCACCATTTCGTAGCTCCGTCGTGGCCATTCCACGAGCAATCATGCTAGCCGCTCCCCACCAGAAGCCTGCGGGAGTCGGGGGCCCCCAAGACTTTTGTAGAATCTTCAAGGCTGAGGGGACGCTTTCGAGAATGGAGCCCAAGCTCTAGCAGACAAGCGTCCGAGTTCCAAGGTGTCGCAGGGCCATTTTAGTGGACCACGCCCAAATCTGAAGAGCCGGCCGCCATTTTGAGAGTCCTGTGGCAGCCGCCTATCGCTGCACCGCAAGAGCGGGAGCAACTCAACTACATGGTGAGCGAGACGTTGTAGTCGAAAGAGCGGGCGGTAAACAGCTGAATAGCGGAGAGGCACAGTGTAGCAAAAGCGGGCGCAATGGCAACTGAAATGGTAAAGGGGCGCCCCACTACAGCGTGTCTTTAGGTGAAACGGATTGTGGGACAAGGTCAAGAATGGAAGAGTTACCAAAAGGCAAAAAGTTCCGCTTGATCCCGGGAGCCGGCCACCTATGTCGGGGGCGATCTCAGGCCACACCAGGAGAACACGACTTGGGGAGGGGGCCGGAGCCAAGCGCCCCCTCCGAGTCCGCGCCATCACACCGTCCCTCGGGGGCCTCCGTTAAGCGGTTCAGGGTGGCACCGCATCACATTGTTTACAAATGCAGTAACGTACTCAAACAGCCCCCACTTACTTTTAGAATAGTGAAGATGAAGCAAGTGCAAATAGGCTTCAGACAGTGTTACAAGCACTCTTCAAAACTTTGAATCATCAGAGTGCATGAGTTTCATGCTCGATCGATTGAGCTAGCCGGATCGGGCAACAAAAAGTTTAAAATAGTTATGTAAATAGTTGTTTAATAAAATGTTTTACCCTGTTACTTTGCTGGTGTGTTGTATATATTTGCATAGAGTTTATCGTTATTTTGGGGCGGGGTGGGTGGCGGAGCCGAGCTGTCTTGCAGCCATCATGGTGTGGAGTTCAGTTCATCTCACTAGTTTCGTATATGTCATGAGGGGTTGTTCCTAATGTTTCTATTTTAGCGAGGTCAAAAAGAGATCCCATTAGTGGCCTACTGATTTTGCTCGATTCCTTTTGTTTTTTTACACGATTTTTCGCTATCTGCAAAGACTAAACAGAGTATTGCGACTCTGTGCTTGTTTGTAAATAGAGAATGAACCAAAGAGAACCAATTCTAAAACAGTAAATGCTTGGATAACAATCAATCAAATGGAGAGAGAAGCAGGCACGACGGATTACAACGGGGGCAAAGGCCTGCGTTAACTACCCTTCACTATCTGCAAAGAGAGAGTACTCCTAATAGAAATGAGGGGGGGGGGGCAGCATTCAAAGCAGATCAGTGTGCATAAACACGAAAATGATTTTTCTTACCACGTACTTGACATTCGACAGCTTATGATATTTGCTATTAAAAAAACATTGAAATTCACTGAAAAAACCATAGGTTATAGACCATATATAGTTAGGAATTAGCATTTACAAAACCTTGAAAATTCACTGAAAAAACCATAGGTTATAGACCATATATAGTTAGGAATTAGCATTTAAAAAACCTTTTTTTACTCACACAAAACCATTGAAATTCCATATATAGTTAGTAGTACTAACTATATATCGCGCACCCGCAATCCACTGCTGATCATGTCACATATTACATCATTCATGACATGGTCAGTGACATCACTGATGACATCACTGATGACATCTCAAATGACATCACTGATGACATCACTGATGACATCTCAAATGACATCACTCACTGATGACATCACTGATGACATCTCAAATGACATCACTGATGACATCACTGATGACATCTCATTTGACATTACTGATCACATCACTGATGACATCATTCATGTGATAATACGATGAACCTCTTCGGACTCTAATATAACCTTAGATACACTCAGTGTAAACAGACACTCACAGACTGTCACTCATCCATGGAGTTACTTACACACCTAGTCAGTCATGCAAAGAATCAATCACACCTCCATTTCCTCAACTATACAGTTATACACACCTTACTTATTCAAACATATACTAACACATATTTACTCTCTTTTACAATCCCTGATACAAGTTCACAATCATCCATACAGCCACTCACACATTCACTGGCTCTTATGCACACTTATTTATATATGCCAACTCTCACATGTACTGTGTTTTACATATGTACTTACTTTGACATGTAGCACTGAGATATCCATTCACTCACCAATGCACAGAGTCATACACCTCCCAGCCACCCACACACACACTCAGTCTCCCATACAAATACTTGAGCAACCAATCAATAACCCATATACTTACTCATATAGCTACTGATCAACACATGCAGCAGTTGACAGAACAACAAACATAATGATGCACAAATTAACACAGTTCAGTCACTAACCCATGCACTCAGTGAGACACATTTAACCACTCACTCATACAGTCAGTCATGCACCTACTAAATCCTTCATCCAGACACTTCTACATCCACTCATTCTTCAATATGTAAGACATATTTTAACTTTACAGAAATACACAGTCACTGGATGTTGTCATCAGTGATGTCATTTGAGATGTCATCAGTGATGTCATCAGTGATGTCATTTGAGATGTCATCAGTGATGTCATCAGTGATGTCATTTGAGATGTCATCAGTGATGTCATCAGTGATGTCACTGACCATGTCATGAATGATGTAATATGTGACATGATCAGCAGTGGATTGCGGGTGCGCGATATATAGTTAGTACTACTAACTATATATGGAATTTCAATGGTTTTGTGTGAGTAAAAAAAGGTTTTTTAAATGCTAATTCCTAACTATATATGGTCTATAACCTATGGTTTTTTCAGTGAATTTTCAAGGTTTTGTAAATGCTAATTCCTAACTATATATGGTCTATAACCTATGGTTTTTTCAGTGAATATATATATATATATATATATATATATATATATATATATATATATATATGTATATATATATATATATATATATATATATATATATATATATATATATATATATATATATATATATATATATATATATATATATATATATATATATATATATACATATGTATCCAAAATTCACAAGTTGCTTGATAAGCACAATGCGCACTCAGGGGTTATTCTTTGCCATGAAGTTCTTTATGCCAAGATAACGCTACGCGTTTCGCCAAAAAGTTGGCTTGATCACACGATAACCAAACAAACAGTACTGGCATGTTAAATAGTAAACAGTGATGAGGCAACATTGTTACTGTGTATCACGTGACATTAAACGTGGCAGCCATTGTTAAGTGGTAAAATATATGATTCACGGCTGTTATAAATGCATATATAACGCAATTATACAAAAAATAAATTGTTATTCGCGGTAGCAAATCAAACAAGAAACATACATTGAAATATCCAGTAGTCACGAGTTCTGCCGGTATTAAGATTCATACCATTGCATGTATCGAATCAAAGTGAAAATTACACAATTATTACTGTTTATCACGTGACCCTGACCGTGGCAGCCATTATTAAATGGTAAACTTTTGATCCACGACTAGCGTATGTTAAATAATACAATAGTACACATAATGAAGTTATTGTTATTTGTGGTAGAAAAACATAGGATATTCGCTTTCCTCGAGTGTAATCAGTTATATCATTGCATAACTCACATCATAGTGAAATTGGCGGCCATTGTTGATAAAACATGGGCATCAAGTTGTCGAATACACTGATAAGTGCAGTATATCAAGCAGAAAACAACGTAATTCTGGCAAGACACCCCGTATAACTCATAACGTATAAATATTAACATATTTACAAATTACATGTGTACAATATTCAATCAATACCAATTCCACCAAGTGATACGGACACTCACACATCCGTACAAACGGCAAGTACATCATCTGGGGTTGAAATTACTAAGAAACCGGCGTCTTTTTTAGACGAGTTTCGTGTACTAAGAACAAGGCGCAAGAAAGAAGCAGAAATGACTCAACCCCCACCTTTCTAAAAGAATCAGGCTCAAGGCCAAAGAAGGGGAAGAGCAAGAGGCAGGGGCGATCACGACAGAGACGACTCAAGCTTAAGCAAAAGAGATTCAAACAACAAAAAGCCAGTGGGAACAAAACAAGTTGGCTACAAGAAAAGGAAATAATTATGGATGAACAAATGGTAAATAAAACTATAATTAATCTTTCATCCAGAACACTTACTCTGAAAGAGAAAAAGACTCTTTGCTTAGGACTAACATTCTGCCCAAACGAACTTTTTGATTATTCAAAAACTAGAGTTAATGTTTTTAAATTTGTAAGGAAACTTAAATTGTCTAAATGGCATGCACTTATGAGTAACAAAACAACTGCGGGACCAGTACAAGAAACTGTTGCAGATTCACTCCCTGAGTTAAATGTAGGAGATGTAGACATGTTACATACTGTATATTCTCTGGGAGGAATCACATCCAATGGGGAAAATGATAATCAAGTAGTGGGCCTTAGAGAAACTAGAACAGACAAGGATGCGTGTACCACATTCAAACCCAAATCAGTTTTTTACCCCATGATGCCCCATGATTCTATTGACTCCTTCCATGAGGTAGTGACTAAGGAACTTACTAAATTCAAACATAAATGTGCAAACTCCTCGAAAGGTAATTTCAACCTATCTAGAGAACAAATGAAATTTATTTTTTCACTCGCAGAGGACAAAAATGTAATCAGGAAACCCTCCGACAAAGGGGGTAATATTGTCCTATGGGGAAGAGACATGTATGTTAAAGAGGCCCTGAACCAACTGTAGGGAAGTCATTTTTATTGTAAAAGTAACATCAGAGAGTACAACAACAGTATCATTATCAATTGGGAGAAATTGAATGAATGGCGTACGGAAGGTCTGATTTCTTGGCAGGAATTTTGTTTTTTTAAGAAAGATTACCCCAAACTGTCTATTATTTACCTACTACCTAAGATTCATAAAAATCCCAGGGAGCCTCCAGGCAGGCCTATTGTTTCATCTATAGGCAGTGTGAATTAAAATCTATCTAAATACATAGATCAATTTTTGAGAGAATATGTTAGTCTTTTACCATCACACACGAGAGACACTACAGATTTCCTGAATAAAATAAAAGACTTTCAATTGGCAGAGCGATCTCTGCTCATTACCATGGACGTGAGTTCTTTTTATACTATCATAGAACACGTCCAGGGTATGGAGGCGAGTCATCAGTTTCTTAAAAACAGAGCTATAGGCTTTCTAGATCATACCTGTATGCTGATGGAAATGTTAAAATATGCCTGAGGAATAACATCTTCAAGTTTGACGGAGACATTTACAAACAGGTGCGAGGCATGGCGATGGGATCGTGCTTCGCACCTAGTTTT
Source organism: Lissotriton helveticus (assembly GCF_964261635.1). Lineage (NCBI taxonomy): Eukaryota > Metazoa > Chordata > Amphibia > Caudata > Salamandridae > Lissotriton > Lissotriton helveticus. Next base: position 1,791,377,145 of record NC_136061.1, read on the forward strand.
GCGAATCTCTTCTTAGGCAAGTGGGAAGAAAAAATCATGAGGGATGAAAATCTAGTGAATGACTTTGCTATGGTAGACTCCTGGATCAGATACATTGACGATCTTTTTATTATCTGGTGCGGTACGGAAAAGGAGGCTGAGAACTTCTTCTGTAAGCTGAATAATAATGAACACAACATTAATCTCACATACAACATGAGTAGGGAATGTATTGAATTTCTGGATACTGAAATTAAGGTCGTCGATGGAGTATTAGCATCTAGTCTCCACAGAAAGGAAACCGCAGGCAATAGTCTCCTACATGCCCTCAGTGCTCATTAAGATCCATTAAAATGGAGTATACCTTTTGGATAGCTACTGAGGGCAAAAAGGAATTGCAATATCCACAAGGGTTTTCTCCTAGAACAAGAGAAAATGCTAGGAAGGTTCAAAGAACGCGGTTACCCTGACTGGGTTCTGAAAAAAGCGGTTAACAAAATAATGAGTATTGAAAGATCAGAGACACTCACACTGAAACAGAACACTAACACTGAGAATACAACTACTAGAGTAATTACCACCTTCAACCAAGGATCACATAATGTTCGCAAGATCATAGTTAACAACTGGAAAATTCTTAAATCTGATAATATCATTGGTCTTAAACTGAGTGATAGACCGCAGATCGCATACAGAAGAGGCAAGAACCTTAGAGACATTTTAATGAAGGGTGATACCACCGATACAAAAAAACAGCACATACAAGGCCTGAAAGGATTCTATCCTTGCGGACATTGCAGGGCCTGCAAGTCTAGCTACATGGTGAAGGAGGTGGATATTCCAGGGAGCTCTCAATGCAAGCCAATCAAACAATTCCTGACATGTAATACCAACTATTTGGTCTACATTCTTGAATGCCCATGCAAACAAAGATATGTAGGAAGTACCATCTGTATGGTTAAGAAACGAATACAGGAACACCTAAGGGCTATAACTATTGTAGACACACACTACCCCAATGCACACCACTTCCAGGAATCTCATAAATCCAATACTGCCCTTCTTAGATTCTTTGCAGTTGAACAAGTCAATGTAGGGAAAAGAGGTGGCAATCGTGAACTAGCTCTGAGAAAAAGAGAATTCAAGTGGATTATGGAACTGGAAACTTCATTCCCCGGAGGGCATAATCTAGATGAAGAAATAGCAACTCATTTACACAAAGATTAGTAATATGGGTGTCTAGAATGTATCAGATGTCTTTCAATAAGTTGGCTTAAGTAACATAGAAATAAGAAGTGTTATTTCCTCTTTTGTTGCTTAAAAGCCTGTATTATTAGTACTGCAATTATGTCAATATTTCTTGAACATGTTTTAATCACTGCTGATTTTAACTGTTTGTTTTGATGTTTCATGTAGGAGGAAAGGAAGGGACACTTCACTTTTCCGTGCACTTCACTGGTTCCATACCCTTTTCTTCAGGAGGATAGAAGACACATTTCTCACTGTATTAAGATAAGAAACTTCACTTTTTTGCACTTTTTAAATTGTGTGCCGTCTTTTTTGTATAGACAGTGAACATAAGGACTTTTAGGTAGTATGTCTTTTTGTGGTAGTACGAAATTGGTTTGAACTTGGATGAGTTCAATTATCTGTTTTTGCAATTGCTGGTTTGCTTTTTTGCCTTCCTCGATTCCATTCTCCTCTTATTCAGCACAGTAGATGGTATTATTTATTGTACCTCAATTTGAGGCTTGGAGTTATTCCTCCTGTTGCAACAGGAGATGTCTATACTAATTGGAGAATGGAGGAAGGATCTCTAGATATTAGAGACCACGTAGTCACCTTGACTAGAATTACTATACAGGGATATCATAACCTGATTCTTAGTTGCAAATCATGACTTGCAATGATTTGTGATTGTGACTTAATAACTCAGTCGGGCACTAGATCGAGAGAAATATTGATTGAATATTGTACATATGTAATTTGTAAATATGTTAATATTTATACGTTATGGGTTATACGTGGTGTCTTGCCAGAATTCCGTTATTTTCTGCTTGATATACTGCACTTATCAGTTTATACGCCAACTTGATGCCCATGTTTGATCAACAATGGCCGCCAATTTCACTATGATGTGAGTTATGCAATGATATAACGGATTACACTCGAGGAAAGCGAATATCCTATGTTTTTCTACCCCAAATAACAATAACTTCATTATGTGTAGTATTGTATTATTTAACATACGCTAGTCGTGGATCAAAAGTTTACTATTTAATAATGGCTGCCACGGTCTGGGTCACGTGATACACAGTAATAATGGTGTCATTTTCACTTTGATTCGATGCATGCAATGGTATGAATCTTAATACCGGCAGAACTCGTGACTAATGGTTATTTCAATGTATGTTTCTTGTTTGATTTGCTACCACGAATAACAATTAATTTTTTGTATAATTGCGGTATACATGCATTTATAACAGCCGTGAATCATATATTTTACCACTTAACAATGGCTGCCACGTTTAATGTCACGTGATACACAGTAACAATGTTGCCTCATCACTGTTTACTATTTAACATGCCGGTACCGTTTGTTTGGTTATCGTGTGATCAAGCCAACTTTTTGGCGAAACGCGTAGCGTTATCTTGGAATAAAGAACTTCATGGCAAAGAATAACCCCTGAGTGCACGTTGAGCTTATCAAGCAACTTGTGAATTTTGGTATTGAATTGAACCGGCCTTTAGGTTCGCCGATAATCGCACCAACTGACGAGGGAGCCGGTCCCGGAAGGACCCTTCTCGTTGGATGACATATATATGTGAGGCCTTACTCAGGAAACTGGAAATAAGATATATCCTCGAGCTCGACACCAAGTGCCCTAACGGTCTGAACTCGAGTGAAGATTTATATACCCACTTATAAATCTCCTCCCAGTATTTATTAGTATTTCAGCATCAGATGAGAATCCATCTATATCTATGTGCTTCACTGTAATCGACTTCTTTAAGCAGTAGATATTCTCCCGTGATCGTATTCCAATTACTTTTTAAATCACTTTTTCCCTTTGTCCACACTTCACTCCTCCTGTTTTATACTTGGTATCATGATTTTAGTGGACCAAACTCCCCGGTTGGGTATCATGGATATACATGGATTCAGTTAGCCACTATGGGGTGCAGATGATATAATTTTTTAGATGCTCTACTTGGCAACGTGTCTATGTTAGGCGGGTTGCAACTAGCTTAGCATGCTGGTGTGAGGCCCATACCTTAGGATGTTTTTACTGTCTTAAAGTTTTATGTGGCTTTTAAAATATTTATGATGTAATAGATATTTGTATTTATTCTTTGTGCAACAGAATTTTAAAGACCCAATTCATGACGCTCTTTTGTGTTAGTATGTGTTATTATAGAGGATAGTGAGCATAACACAGTGTTTTTAAATCATTATTTTATTGATTTTTATTTCACTGCCTACAACAGTCATACATAACCACCATTGACTCTGGTCCATTTGAGCGATATGCTCCCAATTTTGCAAGGGAGTAGACATGAATTAATGAGCTATTTTAGATCGCTTTTAAGATAGCGGACCTTTGCACACTTTATAGTTTAGGATTTTTTTGTCTTTTCAAGGTGAGGGCATCATCGGGCCAATTGCATCCCAGTGGCAGCTGGCCATGTATAAGTTAAAGTAATCATAGGCTCACAGCGCAGGTTGCAATTGTTCCAGCATCTTTGTTGCACCCAGGCATCATTCTGGTCCATATAAACACTAAGGCACTTTACTAAATCGGGATAATTTATTAACAGCCAGGCGTTATGCATATGCTCCAAGGGACTGATAGTTGCCTATGCACATACCTGATTACTTGAATCAGATACTTAATATACCTGTGCACCTTCGCCCATTATGGGTTTTATAAGGCGTTGAACAGATTTGCACTGACTTGCATGTGTTTGCACAATTATTGCCAATGTGCACATTCATCACAACGTATAGGATTCATTATCAACTATGTTTCATCCCGTTTTGTTTTCAGCTCATTTATGGTTATTCATGTTATGTCTAATTGTGCTGCATATCCAATTAATGCATGGGTGCTGTGCACCCCACTTTGGGGTTAACCACATTTTGCACAAGACTGCATTGTCAAGCATTTGCCTGTACTGTATTCTGCCAGTTTGCACATCTTTTGGAACAGTTTTATTTATTGTTGCCAAAATGTATTTTAGACATTAATAGGCGCATTCTAAGCCGTTATTTGTGCTGTGATATCTTTAGTATGTGTTCCATGTTGTTTGATCCGCCAATCATGTGATGGTTTGCACTAGCACTTTAAAAGGGCGGCTTGCACTGTCAGCGTCATGTGTTCAAGGTTTCTTGGGAAGCCGAAACGCGTCATGGTGGTGCATGGTGTCTGAAGGAAAATAAATATTTTCATGCACTCAACTTCCTGGATCCGTGTTCGTCTTTCCGTCAAGATTTAGTGTTTTAGAGACGAAGTTCTGCTTATATATATATATATATATATATATATATATATATATATATATATATATATAAAACATCTTTACATTTGGTGAACAGCTGTACATCCAGAGGCAGGGTACTGCGATGGGCATGTGCTTTGCCCCAGCTACGCAAATTTATTAGTGGTCTGGTGGGAGAAGCACGTGGCCTGGGCAGGTACCAATGAAGTGTGGTCAAAGAAAATAGGAATCTGGACCCACTTCATCGATGATATATTCTTCACCTGGACAGGTAGCAGACAAGAGCTAGAAGAATATATCAGCAATCTAATCAAGAATGATGTGAATCTTCATTTCACCAGTACCATCAGTACACAAGAAGTACCATATCTAGACTTACTAGTGTATGCTGATGGTGGCACTTTAAAAACTAGACTATTTCGTAAACCCACAGTGGGTAATGCAATTCTGCATTTCTCTAGCCACCATCCACGCTGCCTAGTGAACAGCATTCCATATGGGGAATGTCTTGGATTAAAAAGGAATAACACCACTAACCAAGACTATAGAAAAGCCACAAAGGATGCTGTGGATCGCTTCAAACATAGAGGATATCCACAACAGGTCTTGGAGATGGCAGTAGCGAGGCTAGAAGAGCGTAAAAGGGAAGATCTTCTGAACAAACCTGTGAAAATGGAAAGTGATGATACAACCAGACTAATTTTAACTTTCTCGTCAGACTCAGGACACATCCGCCAGATTTTAAAGAATCATTGGAGTATACTCCAGGCAGATATGATTATAGGTCAGAAAATTACCAAACAGCCAAGCATAACCTATAGGAAAAATATTTCACTTAGGGATATGCTAGCGCATAGCCACTTTACTAAAAGAGACACGAGTCTGTATGAGATAAAGGGAGCATATCCATATCTAAAATGCAAGGCGTGCAAAAATTGTAGCACAGTAAAAACCTATGCTGTTCCAGGGAGTAAACAAACTAAGGAGGTCACCAAGCTTCTCAACTGCAACTCTGACTTCACAGTCTATTGACTGATGTGCCTGTGCAACCTAAGATATGTGGGAAGCACGATACATCAGACAAAGAAAAGGATCGTAGAGCACATGCGTGCAATAACTAAGAAGGATAGTAGCTACCCTGTGGCCAGGCATTTTGCAGAAATGCACAAAAGCAACTGCAATTTACTGAAATTCTCCTAACTGGATCGGGTCCCACCACTTAGAAGAGGAGGTGGTCGCATAAGAACACTCCGACAGTTAGAATCAAAGTATATAATAGAACTCCACACCTCAGCACCAAATGGCCTAAACTGTGAAGAAGAAATGTGGATACATGTGGGTTAAGAACTGGGAAAAGAGAAAAAGAAAAAAGTAAAAGAAAAAAACTGAAACATAAGAGGTAGAAAACTATGAGAAGAAAAGTGTCTAATATGAACAAGTGGAAAAAATTGAGTATTTAAGAGGATAATGATTGTGTCATGTGATGGTGTGAAATTTGCAGTCTATGCCCTTAATGAATTGATACCTAGGAAAGAATAAGTTAATTTATTAGTAATTTCAGCTGAGATTGTTGCCTCTAATATAATATATATCTCATGGTGGAGAACCAGTGAAAAGAGCACCACAGAGAGCCATATGAATTGTTGAATATTTAGAAGTTGTCTTGAATAAGCGTGCCCTACTCCTCAGGAATTGATGATATGACATAACTTTTTTGCTGAATTAATTGATTGTTTTAATTGTGCCAGAATCCCATATATGAGAACAATGTCAAACTGATAATTATCAGAATGTTGAGACAGTAAGTGCCCATTCAGGGCTAGACACTGAAGGGCGGTAAGGAGTGAAGACACTTTACTTACAGTAAAGTATTTAGAAATTAAAGTACAGCATTGGCCTCCTATTCAGGGCAAAATTTTGTAGAATGTAAAAAGAAAAATATTTCTTATATATTCTCTTAACACACTAATGAATGCATGATGGTAGGGTAATACTGTAAACATCATAATGTTAGAACATAGAGAAGAGTGTTCTCGTGTGCAGTATAAAATGGCCGCCGTTAAATCCATAGAAACCGGGAGAGACATTGATACTCAGTCCTCTTTCTGTCTCAACTGATGAGAAAATGATGGGAAGTGACATGTATATATCAGTAAAAAAATAATGTTTACTTTGACATTGTCAAAGACCAGCATGGCTGAAACACGTTTGTCTGCCAAGGGGAGCAGAATAAAGTCATTTGAAATACACGAGAAAGTGTGCGTCACGCTTTTGTTCTAATTGTCTAATTGTCTAATTGGTCGCCAGTAGGTAGTTATAGTTAGGACCTATTATCCATAGGAAAACCGCAACATTCTCTTGGCAATAACTATGGTGTCGAATGATGAATCTTCTTGAAAGTTTCCAAACTTTTGGCCAGCTCAGTTTTGCCCCTTCCCTGAAAGTTGGGGGGTGATTGGTCAAGCGGGAGCTGAGAAAAAAAGGCTATTTTTCATAGGACCTTTAGCAATGGCTACAGCCCGAAGGGCTGAACGGAATTAAACCAAATTTGGCAGAGAGGTAGTCCTCAGTTCCGACTTGTGCCTTTTGCTTACATGGTGTCAATCTGTTCAGTAGTTCCTGAGAAAATTATGGTTAAAATCATTTATATATCTATGGGCGCGGTGAATCCGCGTATCTATCTGCTTACCCAAAGGGCAGTCTGCACGCACCCTGCCGTGCACGAGCTGCATGCTGATTGGCTGTAAACAGTCAAACTCGGAAAGTGTTGGCAGCCATATTGTGCCTTGGTAGAACCGAGGCACAAAAAACCCAAAACAAATGCCGCAAAACGCAAAAAGGGGGCAGGGTAGACACAGCCTGACCCCCTAGGCCTGCACAGGGGGTCCCACAAGGACCCCCAAGGCCCCCCAAAATTATTTTTTTTGAAAAATTGCGGAACGCGTGTAGGATCCGCGCATCCCAGCGATATAAAAAAAAAAAGAAACGTGGTCTCCCGCGGTAAATATGTTAATTTGCCCCGGGGGACCAAATCCCGGGGGCATTGTTGAAAAAATAGTGTGGGGGTTCCCAATCCCCCCACACTGCCCGGGGATCGCCACCCCCAGGCCTTCTTCAAAATGGGTGGGGGGGCTCTCAGGGGGCTCGATTATAATGTATGCGGGGGGCTCAAGAGCCAAGGAGCTGTGTTGCAGAGTGTTGTAAAAAGGGGCATGGCCTCTGAACACCTCTCTGCAACGCAGCTCCCTGGCGCATACTGGAGGTACCTGGTGGACTATTTGGCCCCCAGGGGTCCTCTGGATAGAAGAGGAAATAATTCCCTAACTTAAAACGCGCCATGAGGCGTGTTTGCACACATATCACCTCAGGCCCCACCCCCTACCTTCACCAGTGTGCAAACATGCCCTGTGGTGCATTTTAAGTTGGGGGATTAAGTCCCCTTGAATCCTGATGTCTCCTGGTGGCCAACTAGCCCACCAGGTACCTCCAGTAAGAGCCACAGAGTTGTGCTGCAGAGAAGTGTAAAAAGGGGCGTGGCCTCAGAACATCTCTCTGCAACACAGCCCCCTGGCACGTACTGGACGTTCCTGGTGGGCTAGTTGGCCCCCAGGGGACAGCAGCATTGAAGAGGAATTAATTCTGCAACTTAAAACGCGCCACAGGGCGTGTTTGCACACATGTCACCACAGGCCCTGCCTCCTTCCTTCACCAATGTACAAATATTCCTCTAAAATCAGTCGAACTACGAATTCCAATCTACTCACCTGTTATTAAGAGAGAACTCAGTGCTGCATCTTTTAGCCCAGCACTGATCCTGAAAAGTAATTATAAGCGTACTTACCAGTAATTTGTATTTCCTTCCATAGGAATCCATTGTGTGGTTTTCAGAAGAAATGTTTCTAAGTGTCGATTTTTGAAACGTACAAATATTCCTCTAAAATCAGACAAACTACGAATTCCTATTTACTCACCTGTTATCAGGAGAGAACCCAGTGCTGCAACTTTTAGCCCAACACTGACCCTGAAAAGTAATTGTAAACTTACTTACCAGTAACTAGTATTTCCTTCCATAGGAATCCATTGTGTGGTTTTTTAGAAGAAAAGTTTCCAAGGCTTGATTTTTGAAATGTACAAATATTCCTCTAAAATCATCCGAACTACGAATTCCGATTTAGTCACCTGTTATCAGGAAAGAACCCAGTGCTGCATCTTTTATCCCAGCACTGACCCTGAAAAGTAATCCTAAGCGTACTTACCAGTAACTTGAATTTCCTTCCATAGGTTAACATTAACTGGATTCACTTGGAAATTCTTCTAAGTGTGGAGTTTTGGAACTTTAAAATATTCCTCTATAATCAGCCAAACTACAATTTCCGATTTACTCACCTGTTATCAGGAGAGATATCAGTGCTGCATCTTTGAGTGCAGCACTGACCCTGAAAAGTAATTCTGAGCGTACTTACCAGTAATTTGTATTTCCTTCCATAGGAATCCATTGTGTGGTTTTCAGAAGAAAAGTTTCCAAGTCTTGATTTTTGAAATGTACAAATATTCCTCTAAAATCATCCGAACTACGAATTCCGATTTAGTCACCTGTTATCAGGAAAGAACCCAGTGCTGCATCTTTTATCCCAGCACTGACCCTGAAAATTAATCCTAAGCGTACTTACCAATAACTTGAATTTCCTTCCATAGGTTAACATTAACTGGATTCACTTGGAAATTCTTCTGTGTGTGGAGTTTTGGAACTTTAAAATATTCCTCTAAAATCAGCCAAACTACAATTTCCGATTTACTCACCTGTTATCAGGAGAGACGTCAGTGCTGCATCTTTGAGCACAGCACTGACCCTTAAAAGTAATTCTGAGCGTACTTATCAGTAATTTGTATTTCCTTCCATAGTAATCCATTGTGTGGTTTTCCCCAGAAAAGTTTCTAAGTGTCGATTTTTGAAACGTACACAAATTCCTATAAAATAAGCAGAACTACGAATTCCGATTTACTCACCTGTTATCAGGAGTGACCTCAGTGCTGCTTCTTTGAGCCTAGTAGTGATCCTGAAAAGTAATTCTAACCATACTTACCAGTAACTTGTATTTCCTTCCATAGGAATCCATTGTGTGGTTTTCACCAGAAAAGTTTCGGTCTATTTTCACAAACTAAAAATATTCCTTAAAAATTGCCTGTATGACTTAAACGCATTCTTTTGACTGTTTATAGGAGATGCACCCGTGCTGAATCCAGGATCCACCACTGAGTAAGAAAAAGTAACGTTAGCACTACTTACCTGATCAATGAATTTCCTCCAGTAGGATAACATTGGTGATTCTATGTGAAAAAGTTTCAACTTTTAAAATACAATAATATTCCCTAAAAATCACTACTGTAACTAAAACGTTTTTACTCAACTGTTTACAGGAGATATCCCAGGACTGCATCTAGGATCTAGTCTTGTGGTTATAAAAGTAATCCAAAAAGTAACTAATTGCATTTAACTAGAAATTCACATTGGGCTTAATGTTGCATTGTGTCTGAAATTGTGTTGTGCATTACAACAACTGTAAGTACTGTACTTAAAAGTCTATTGCCTATTTGCAAAGTATTTAAACTAAAGTAATTTATTCTGAGAAAGTATATTTTGTAATGTAATTATTTTGTAATTTAAAAAATAAAATAAAATATCTAAAAATAAATAGTTTAAAAAAATGTAGTAAATCAGTATAAAAAAATACATTTAAGAATTAATACATTTAAAAAGTGTTACTTACAAAACCTTTGAAATTCACTGAAAAAAGCATAGGTTTCAACATGTTATAGTTAGGAATTAGCATTTAAAAAACCTTTGAAATTCACTGATAAAACCATAGGTTTCAGACATGTTATAGTTAGGAATTAGCATTTAAAAAACCTTACAAATTCACTGAAAAAAACATAGGTTTTAGAGGTGTTATAGTTAGTTGGACATTTCACTCATACAAAACCATTGAAATTACCCTGTTATAGTTAGTTGTACTAACTATAACTCGTGCACCCACAATCCACAGCTGATGATGTCACATATTACATCATTCATGACATGGACAGTGACATCACTGATGACATCACTGATGACATCTCAAAGGACATCACTGATGACATCACTGTTGACATCATCCACGTGACAATCTGATACATCTTATCATACACTAGTATAACCTTTCAACACTCATTATAAAATATGGAGTACCACATTTGAAACCATTGACGCACCAATACAAGTTTCTAAAACCCACTCAGTGATTCCTACATCTACACACACATCTAAACACTTACCTATAGATTCACTCATACATGCTAACAAAGATCAATAGAACACTATTAAATATACTTATACACCTACATCAACATTACACACCAGAACACATCCTATTCACCTATGCAGTCATTCTACTCACTTATGCAAACAGTTGATCATACTTATATTTATTAAGCTACACACTTACACAAACACCACTTTATTTATTGATATAGATAGTAACTCATACTTAGTGTGTTATAAAATCACTATTTCAAGTATACAGTTATCCATACGTCACTCATACAATCACTGAGTCTTATGTATAGTTATTTATATACAACAACTGTCACATACACTGCTTTTTATATTTCTACTTTCTTGGACGTGTTTAAAGGTCCTATGGAAAATAACATGGGGAAAACACGTTGTGGGACCCCCTTTTTTCTCAGCCCCCGCGTGACGAACCCCCCCAAAACTTTCAGGGAAGGAGCGGAGCGGAGCGGGCCATCTTCTTTGAGAAATTGGTGAAGATTCATCAACCGGCGCCAAAGTTATTCCAAAGAGAATGTTGCGGATTTCCTATGGAAACTAGGTCCTAACTATATCTACCTACTGGCGGTCGCCAGTAGGTAGTTATAGTTAGGACCTAGCTACCATAGGAAATCTGCAACATTCTATTGGGAATAACTCTTGCGCCGGTTGGGGAATTTGCGTGTCATTTTCCAAAATTTTGGCCAGCTCCGCTCCGCTCCGTCCCTGAAAGTTTCAGGGGGATTCGTGAAGTGGGGGCTGAGAAAAAAGGGGGGTCTCAAAACGTCTTTTCCCCATGTTAATTTCCATAGGACTTTCTGACACGTCTACAGCCCGAACCGCTGAATGAAATTACGCAAAACTTTGCAAAATTGTAGGGACTGTTAAGCAGATGTGCCTTTGCTATATTTGTTGAAAATTGCTCCAGTGGTTTTTTTGAAAATTAACTTCAAAAACACATATATATCTATAGGCACGCTCCGAGCGCTCACCGGTACGCGTACCGGGGAGTGCACCCGGCGCGCTACGGAAGTGCGCGAGCAGAAAGCTGATTGGCTCTCGAATGTCTGTCAATATTCTAAGCAGTCTGGAGAGTCCGCCATCTTGTGTCTCGGTAGAATCGAGACACAAGAGGTTAAAAAAAAGGGGGAAATGATTAAAAGGGGGCATGGTAGATCCCCCCTGACCCACTAGGTTTAATGAGGGGGGCCTAGAAGGGCTGTAAAGGGTAAAAAAACATTTTTTTTTACATTTTCATGGGGTAAGCGCTGGGTGCGTTCCCAGGTGTGCTCTCCGGTACGCGCACCCTGAGCGCACCACGGGGAAAAACAGTGTAAAAAATTAGAGTAAAAAAATAATTTAGAGTGCTTAGAGGTAGGGTAGCTCTGAAAAGAGCTGTTGTGTTATGTGGGTGTTTTTTGTACCTACAAGTAGGTACCAATGCAGAGTCTCAAATTCATCTCTCCTATAGATGCCTTGCATGTTGTAACGCAAGTTGTTGTGGTAAATGGAACCCATACCATAGTCTCTGAGGAAAGCAGAAACAGATTTATTTACACGTTTCCTTGCTTTCTCAATCTGTGGACAAAATTGGTTGGACCAGTTCCATTTTTGCCTTTGGCATATATTAGAAAATACCAAGACAGTTTTTGGAAAATGTGACATCAATTGCGCAAAGATGTCCTTTAAAAGCATTTCCAGACCTACCCAATTCAAAGTGCCTAGGTCATTTCCACCACAGTGCACAATTATAAGGTCAGGGTGTGGAAGATGCATAAAGGATTTTATCAATGGTATCAATTGGTGACTTCTTAATCCTCTCTGTCCAATCCACACAATGTCCACATTTGGTAAATCAAGGTTGTAAATACCTCTGTTGCTTGCAAATTTCTCACTCCAGAAGACATAGCTATGACCCACAAACCAGACTTTTGGAATCTGGAAGGTAGATGTGCTTGTATTCAGATGAGTTGTGTAAATGAAATGGCAGTTTGATTATGATAAAAAGTGGTTGAGATTCAGTGCACTTGAAAAACCAGAAATGATTAGTGCTTTCTTAAAAATCTCCACAGAAAATTAGGGTGCATGCTTTTTTTTAAAGAAGTCATTTGAATGGTTGAGAAAAAGTCATTTAAAGAAACATTGCATTTGATTAGCTAGTACATTGAGAGGTCAAACACCCTTGATGGATTTTTTTGCAACATAGTATGATAAACTTCTAAACTGTGTGCTGGGTTAGGAGGGCGTTACCATGGTAACAGGGTGAATAAGCACTGGGGGGATGAGTGAATGTTATGTGAGTTTCACAGTGTTCAAATGTAAAACCAATTAAAATGTGCAGTTTGGTTTTGAATTTGTGTGGAAAGAATTTTGATTGGTTTCCTTACTCTTCTTGCTCCACTACAATAACTATTTCTCTTACTCCCTCTGTCCTCTTAGTTCTACACTCCCCTTCCCTCATTCTCTCTGTGTTAGCCTTATTCTCTCCATCCTCTTAGTCTCTCACTCCTCTTTTGTCACGCTCACACCCTATAACTCAGCCATACTCCCACACTCACCTTCTTTCAGACCTTCTCCTTTACTTTCCTTCCCCTCTCTCTTCCCTTCCTTCATTCCTTCACTTGTTTCCCTTCCCTTACTCTCCTTACTCCACTACACTAACTCCTTCTCTTACTTCCTCTGTCCTCTTAGTTCTACACTCCCCTTCCCTCATTCTCTCTCTGTTAGCCTCATTCTCTCCGTCCCCTTAGTCTCTCACTCCTCTTCTGTCACGCTCACTCCCTATAACTCAGCCATACTCCCACATTCACCTTCTTTCAGACCTTCTCCTTTACTTTCCTTCCTCTCTCTTAACTTCCTTCGTTCCTTCACTCTTTTCCCTTCCCTTACTCTCCTTACTCCACTTCACTAACTCCTTCTCTTACTCCCTCTGTCCTCTTACTTCTACACTCCCCTTCTCTCATTCTCTCTCTGTTAGCCTCATTCTCTCCGTCCTCTTAGTCTCTCACTCCTCTTCTGTCACGCTCACTGCCTATAACTCAGCCATACTCCCACACTCACCTTCTTTCAGACCTTCTCCTTTACTTTCCTTCCTCTCTCTTCCCTTCTTTTGCTCCTTAACTCTTTTCCCTTCCTTTTCTCTCCTTTCTCCACTTTACTAACTCCTTCTCTTACTCCCTGTGTCCTCATAGTTCTACACTCCCCTTCCCTCATTCTCTCTCTGTTAGCCTTATTCTCTCCGTCCCCTTAGTCTCTCACTCCTCTTCTGTTAAGCTTACTCCCTATAACTCAGCCATACTCCCACAGTCACCTTCTTTCAGACCTTTTCCTTTACTTTCCTTCCTCTCTCTTCCCTTCCTTCGCTCCTTCACTCTTTTTTCTTCCCTTACTCTCCTTACTCTACTTACACTAACTCCTTCTCTTACTTCCTCTGTCCTCTTAGTTCTACACTCCCCTTCCCTCATTCTCTCTCTGTTAGCCTCATTCTCTCCGTCCCCTTAGTCTCTCACCCCTCTTCTGTTACGCTTACTCCCTATAACTCAGCCATACTCCCACACTCACCTTCTTTCAGACCTTCTCCTTTACTTTCCTTCCTCTCTCTTCCCTTGTTTTGCTCCTTCACTCTTTTCCCTTCCCTTACTCTCCTTACTCCACTACACTAACTCATTCTCTTACTCCCTCTGTCCTCTTAGTTGTACACTCCTCTTCCCTCATTCTCTCTCTGTTAGCCTTATTCTCTCCATCCCCTTAGTCTCTCACTCCTCTTCTGTCACGCTCACTCCGTATAACTCAGCCATACTCCCACACTCAAATTCTTTCAGACCTTCTCCTTTACTTTCCTTCCTCTGTCTTCCCTTGTTTTGCTCCTTCACTCTTTACCCTTCCATTACTCTCCTTACTCCATTACACTAACTCTTTCTCTTACTCCCTCTGTCCTCTTAGTTCTACACTCCTCTTCCCTCATTCTCTCTCTGTTAGCCTTATTCTCTCCGTCCCCTTACTCTCTCACTCATCTTCTGTCACGCTCACACCCTATAACTCAGCCATACTCTCACACTCTTCTTCTTTCAGACCTTCTCCTTTACTTTCCTTCCTCTCTCTTCCCTTCCTTCATTCCTTCACTCTTTTCCCTTCCCTTACTCTCCTTACTCCACTTCACTAACTCTTTCTCTTACTCCCTCTGTACTCTTAGTTCTACACTCCCTTTCCCTCATTCTCTCTCTGTTAGACTCATTCTCTCCATCCCCTTAGTCTCTCACTCCTCTTCTGTTAAGCTTACTCCCTATAACTCAGCCATACTCCCACATTCACCTTCTTTCAGACCTTCTCCTTTACTTTCCTTCCTCTCTCTTCCCTTCCTTCGCTCCTTCACTCTTTTTCCTTCCCTTACTCTCCATACTCTACTACACTAACTCCTTCTCTTACTTCCTCTGTCCTCTTAGTTCTACACTCCCTTCCCTCATTCTCTCTCTGTTAGCCTCATTCTCTCCGTCCCCTTAGTCTCTCACTCCTCTTCTGTTACGCTTACTCCCTATAACTCAGCCATACTCCCACACTCACCTTCTTTCAGACCTTCTCCTTTACTTTCCTTCCTCTCTCTTCCTTTGTTTTGCTCCTTCACTTTTTTTCCCTTCCCTTACTATCCTTACTCCTCTACACTAACTCCTTCTCTTACTTCCTCTCTCCTCTTAGTTCTCCACTCCCCTTCCCTCATTCTCTCTCAGTTAGCCTCATTCTCTCCGTGCCCTTAGTCTCTAATTCCTCTTCTGTCACACTCACTCCCTATAACTCAGCCATACTCCCACATTCAACTTCTTTCAGACCTTCTCCTTTACTTTCCTTCCTCTCTCTTCCCTTCCTTCGCTCCTTCACTCTTTTCCCTTCCTTTACTCTCCCTACTCCACTTCACTAACTCCTTCTCTTACTCCCTCTGTCCTCTTACTTCTACACTCCCCTTCCCTCATTCTCTCTCTGTTAGCCTCATTCTCTCTGTCCCCTTAGTCTCTCACTCCTCTTCTGTCACGCTCAGCCATACTCCCACACTCACATTCTTTCAGACCTTCTCCTTTACTTTCCTTCCTCTCTCTTCCCTTCTTTTGCTCCTTAAATCTTTTCCCTTCCTTGTCTCTCCTTACTCCACTTTACTAACTCCTTCTCTTACTCCCTGTGTCCTCATAGTTCTACACTCCCCTTCCCTCATTCTCTCTCTGTTAGCCGTATTCTCTCCGTCCCCTTAGGCTCTCACTCCTCTTCTGTCACGCTCACTCCGTATAATTCAGCCATACTCCCACACTCACCTTCTTTCAGACCTTCTCCTTTACTTTCCTTCCTCTCTCTTACCTTGTTTTGCTCCTTCACTCTTTTCCCTTCCCTTACTCTCCTTACTCCACTCCACTAACTCTTTCTCTTACTCCCTCTGTCCTCTTAGTTGTACACTCCTCTTCCCTCAATCTCTCTCTGTTAGCCTTATTCTCTCCGTCCCCTTAGTCTCTCACTCCTCTTCTGTCACACTCACACCCTATAACTCAGCCATACTCCCACACTCACCTTCTTTCAGACCTTCTCCTTTACTTTCCTTCCTCTCTCTTCCCTTCCTTCATTCCTTCACTTGTTTCCCTTCCCTTACTCTCCTTACTCCACTACACTAACTCCTTCTCTTACTTCCTCTGTCCTCTTAGTTCTACACTCCCCTTCCCTCATTCTCTCTCTGTTAGCCTCATTCTCTCCGTCCCCTTAGTCTCTCACTCCTCTTCTGTCACGCTCACTCCCTATAACTCAGCCATACTCCCACATTCACCTTCTTTCAGACCTTCTCCTTTACTTTCCTTCCTCTCTCTTAACTTCCTTCGTTCCTTCACTCTTTTCCCTTCCCTTACTCTCCTTACTCCACTTCACTAACTCCTTCTCTTACTCCCTCTGTCCTCTTACTTCTACACTCCCCTTCTCTCATTCTCTCTCTGTTAGCCTCATTCTCTCCGTCCTCTTAGTCTCTCACTCCTCTTCTGTCACGCTCACTGCCTATAACTCAGCCATACTCCCACACTCACCTTCTTTCAGACCTTCTCCTTTACTTTCCTTCCTCTCTCTTCCCTTCTTTTGCTCCTTAACTCTTTTCCCTTCCTTTTCTCTCCTTTCTCCACTTTACTAACTCCTTCTCTTACTCCCTGTGTCCTCATAGTTCTACACTCCCCTTCCCTCATTCTCTCTCTGTTAGCCTTATTCTCTCCGTCCCCTTAGTCTCTCACTCCTCTTCTGTTAAGCTTACTCCCTATAACTCAGCCATACTCCCACAGTCACCTTCTTTCAGACCTTTTCCTTTACTTTCCTTCCTCTCTCTTCCCTTCCTTCGCTCCTTCACTCTTTTTTCTTCCCTTACTCTCCTTACTCTACTACACTAACTCCTTCTCTTACTTCCTCTGTCCTCTTAGTTCTACACTCCCCTTCCCTCATTCTCTCTCTGTTAGCCTCATTCTCTCCGTCCCCTTAGTCTCTCACTCCTCTTCTGTTACGCTCACTCCCTATAACTCAGCCATACTCCCACACTCACCTTCTTTCAGACCTTCTCCTTTACTTTCCTTCATCTCTCTTCCCTTGTTTTGCTCCTTCACTCTTTTCCCTTCCCTTACTCTCCTTACTCCACTACACTAACTCATTCTCTTACTCCCTCTGTCCTCTTAGTTGTACACTCCTCTTCCCTCATTCTCTCTCTGTTAGCCTTATTCTCTCCATCCCCTTAGTCTCTCACTCCTCTTCTGTCACGCTCACTCCGTATAACTCAGCCATACTCCCACACTCAAATTCTTTCAGACCTTCTCTTTACTTTCCTTCCTCTGTCTTCCCTTGTTTTGCTCCTTCACTCTTTACCCTTCCATTACTCTCCTTACTCCATTACACTAACTCTTTCTCTTACTCCCTCTGTCCTCTTAGTTCTACACTCCTCTTCCCTCATTCTCTCTCTGTTAGCCTTATTCTCTCCGTCCCCTTACTCTCTCACTCATCTTCTATCACGCTCACACCCTATAACTCAGCCATACTCTCACACTCTTCTTCTTTCAGACCTTCTCCTTTACTTTCCTTCCTCTCTCTTCCCTTCCTTCATTCCTTCACTCTTTTCCCTTCCCTTACTCTCCTTACTCCACTTCACTAACTCTTTCTCTTACTCCCTCTGTACTCTTAGTTCTACACTCCCTTTCCCTCATTCTCTCTCTGTTAGACTCATTCTCTCCATCCCCTTAGTCTCTCACTCCTCTTCTGTTAAGCTTACTCCCTATAACTCAGCCATACTCCCACATTCACCTTCTTTCAGACCTTCTCCTTTACTTTCCTTCCTCTCTCTTCCCTTCCTTCGCTCCTTCACTCTTTTTCCTTCCCTTACTCTCCTTACTCTACTACACTAACTCCTTCTCTTACTTCCTCTGTCCTCTTAGTTCTACACTCCCTTCCCTCATTCTCTCTCTGTTAGCCTCATTCTCTCCGTCCCCTTAGTCTCTCACTCCTCTTCTGTTACGTTTACTCCCTATAACTCAGCCATACTCCCACACTCACCTTCTTTCAGACCTTCTCCTTTACTTTCCTTCCTCTCTCTTCCTTTGTTTTGCTCCTTCACTTTTTTTCCCTTCCCTTACTATCCTTACTCCTCTACACTAACTCCTTCTCTTACTTCCTCTCTCCTCTTAGTTCTCCACTCCCCTTCCCTCATTCTCTCTCAGTTAGCCTCATTCTCTCCGTGCCCTTAGTCTCTAATTCCTCTTCTGTCACACTCACTCCCTATAACTCAGCCATACTCCCACATTCACCTTCTTTCAGACCTTCTCCTTTACTTTCCTTCCTCTCTCTTCCTTTGTTTTGCTCCTTCACTTTTTTTCCCTTCCCTTACTATCCTTACTCCTCTACACTAACTCCTTCTCTTACTTCCTCTCTCCTCTTAGTTCTCC
The DNA here is from genome assembly GCF_964261635.1 of Lissotriton helveticus. Classification (NCBI taxonomy): domain Eukaryota; kingdom Metazoa; phylum Chordata; class Amphibia; order Caudata; family Salamandridae; genus Lissotriton; species Lissotriton helveticus. The sequence continues at coordinate 1,791,395,865 of NC_136061.1, forward strand.
ACTCCCCTTCCCTCATTCTCTCTCTGTTAGCCTCATTCTCTCTGTCCCCTTAGTCTCTCACTCCTCTTCTGTCACGCTCAGCCATACTCCCACACTCACCTTCTTTCAGGCCTTCTCCTTTACTTTCCTTCCTCTCTCTTCCCTTCTTTTGCTCCTTAAATCTTTTCCCTTCCTTGTCTCTCCTTACTCCACTTTACTAACTCCTTCTCTTACTCCCTGTGTCCTCATAGTTCTACACTCCCCTTCCCTCATTCTCTCTCTGTTAGCCTTATTCTCTCCGTCCCCTTAGGCTCTCACTCCTCTTCTGTCACGCTCACTCCGTATAATTCAGCCATACTCCCACACTCACCTTCTTTCAGACCTTCTCCTTTACTTTCCTTCCTCTCTCTTACCTTGTTTTGCTCCTTCACTCTTTTCCCTTCCCTTACTCTCCTTACTCCACTCCACTAACTCTTTCTCTTACTCCCTCTGTCCTCTTAGTTGTACACTCCTCTTCCCTCAATCTCTCTCTGTTAGCCTTATTTTCTCCGTCCCCTTAGTCTCTCACTCCTCTTCTGTCACACTCACTCCGTATAACTCAGCCATACTCCCACACTCATCTTCTTTCAGACCTTCTCCTTTACTTTCCTTCCTCTCTCTTCCCTTCCTTCATTCCTTAACTCTTTTCCCTTCCCTTACTCTCCTTACTCCACTTCACTAACTCTTTCTCTTACTCCCGCTGTCCTCTTAGTTCTACACTCCCTTTCCCCCATTCTCTCTCTGTTAGTCTCATTCTCTCCATCCCCTTAGTCTCTCACTCCTCTTCTGTTACGTTCATTCCCTATAGCTCAGGCATACTCCCACAGTCACCTTCTTTCAGACCTTCTCCTTTATTTTCCTTCCTCTCTCTTCCCTTCCTTCGCTCCTTCACTCTTTTTCCTTCCCTTACTCTCCTTACTCCACTACACTAACTCCTTCTCTTACTTCCTCTGTCCTCTTAGTTCTACACTCCCCTTCCCTCATTCTCTCTCTGTTAGCCTCATTCTCTCCGTCCCCTTAGTCTCTCACTCCTCTTCTTTTACGCTTACTCCCTGTAACTCAGCCACACTCCCTCACTTATCTTTCTTTCCTCTCTCATTCAGTCCTCTACTCTCACTTTTTCCTTCACTTCCTCTGTCTCATCGCTCCCTTACACCCCTTGTCTCACGCTCACTTGCCTTTATCCACTCTCTATCACCACTCTTTCCTCAACATCACTGCTCGTCTCTTACCCTTCCACACCCCCGTTCCCTTACTCCGTTTTCTTCACTTATGCTCATTCACCTTGTTCACTCCCCTTCGCCTCACTCACCTCCCACACTCACCTTCTTTCAGTCCCCCTAGTTCACTTCCCTTCCCCTCTCGTCCCTTTCTTTGCTCCCTCACTCATTTTCCTTTCCCCTCTCACTGCACTCCACTTCACTCACTCCTTTTGAATTTGTTAAGAATACAGCTCTTTTTGGAGAATCGGAGGTAGTTCTAAAAAGAACTGTTTTTTTTTCTTCTTTTTTAGTTTTTTTTTCAGAACAAAAACAAAAACAGGGAATGTCAAACTGCTCAATAGGAGCAAAAAAAAGGGGAAAAATTAGGGCTGGGGACGGCAGCGGTGGTTTTCCCTTGTACGTACAATGTTCATGATGCTCTGCTCTCCTTAGCAAAGCAGTTCATCACACTGCTTACATTTTATAGTGATGTCATTGAAAACAGGCTGAATGTTAGGGATCAGCTGCTCAGGTCTCCCTCTCACGGATGATATTGTTGCTCCTCCAGTAGATGTTGAGGCGCCATCCCTTGGGGGATTACGTGCCAGGGCCCTGACACTCTCCCGGGCATAGTTCTGAGGGTGCCTCCTGTGAACATGACGAATCATCGTAGAGTTGCCAAAACTGTACTTCCTTCTAGGGTCTCCCCGTGAAAGCACAGTTTGGCAAATGTTACACTCCACCTTTGGAGCATTAACCTTTTTTTCAATTGGTGGTATGGTAAAAAAACTTCCATATAAAGTGCTCCTTTACCTTGGGCTGATGAGCCTCTTCCTGGATGAACTCATCCGAGTCCTCACTGCTGCTGGATGGTCTAGCAGCCATTCTTTTCACAAAAAGGAAGAACAGAAAAGAACAGGTCTTGCTGTCTCCAAAGTGAAAGAAGAAGTGAAGGAAATGGGTGGGGTTTTCATTATTTGTAAAAAAAAACTGTTAACAACCAATGAAAAGAGTAATTTTAAGGTCACATGACTTGACACGCTTACGCTGCGCGCACCGGAGCGCTTCCGGGGGCGCTTACGCAGCACGAACGTAGGCGCTTCCGGGGGCGCTTACGCAGCGCGCCTAAATGACGTGCTTTTCGGAAATGTAAAATCATTTTAATTCAGAAAATCAAAAATACTACTTTTATAAGTATGGTACTGAATGTCTTGCATTATTGTTTAGTTGAAATACATATTTTTTTTACGCACGCGGAAATAGCGCTCTCGCTGCGCTCTCGGGTGAGCTTACTGGTGGGCGCACCCTGAGCGCTCCAAGACAAAATGATTAAAAAAAACATGAAGAATACATTGAAAAAATTTTGGGGAAAAAAAAAATAATAATTAATAGTTATAAAAAACAGCTAATAAAAAATAAACACTTTAAAAATCGTAGGTTACAAACTCAAAATACAAAGGAATTAGCATTTAAAAAAACCTTTGAAATTCATTGAAAAAAACATAGGTTTAACATTTGTTATAGTTAAGAATTAGCATTTAAAAAACCTTCGAAGTTCACTGAAAAAACCATAGGTTTCACACCAGTTATAGTTAGCTAAACATTTTACTCATACAAAACCATTGAAATTCCCACGTTATAGTTAGTTGAACTCACTATAACTCGCGCGTCCGCAATCCACTGCTGATGATGTCACATATTACATCATTCATGACATGGTCAGTGACATCACTGATGACATCACTGATGACATCTCAAATGACATCACTGATGACATCTCAAATGACATCACTGATGACATCACTGATGACATCATCCAGTGAATGTGTGTTCCTGTAAAGTTAAAATGTGTTTAACATATTGAAGAATGAGTGTATGTATGAGTGTCTGGATAATGGATTTAGTAGGTGCGTGACTGACTGTATGAGTGGGAGATTAAATGTGTCTTACTGAATGCATGGGTTAGTGACTAAACTGTTAGAATGTGTGCATCATTATGTCTGTTGTTGTGTAAGCTGCTGCATGTATTGATTAGTAGCTATATGACTGGCTATATGGGTTATTAATTGGTAACCCAAGTATTTGTATGTGAGGGTGAGTGCACTATTATATTGTTGTGACTGTTAGACAATTACAATTCTAAACCTAAATTGAATAGCACAGTGTATAGTGTGTTCTGTACGGTTTTGTATGAGGCAGGGCACACTCGACTCAGTGGCACAAGCAAGACAGAGGCGCGGTGGGCAGCCCAGGGCGGCACGAGTTTTAGGGTGGCAGCCCTCGCTCTTTTCTGCAGCTATTGCATGGAGTACCGCGGGCGGTGAAAGGTCTACCTACGCCACTGATTCTATTTTCCTGCATCCTACGTATTCTTCCCACACCTGGGTATCTCACCCTTTGAACTGCACTGCACATGGAGGTAGGTAGTGAAGTAGGTTACAACCAGATCTGAGCTCCAGAATGTGGCAAGCACCACCAGGCAGCAAAACCTATCAGAGGAGTCCTGGCCCCATGCACCGCTTGGTCTGTCACAGGTGGAGGAAAACAATGATGTTCAGCATACTCACTATTGCCACACTCGTAAATGTTTTTGGCCCAAATACAAACAAGACCACTATGGTACCATGGACGTCAGTTCAACTAAATGCCAGGGGCGGCGGAAGTGGCATCACAAACCCATAACATGGCAGGGAGTTGACATTTTCTGACTTTGTATACCGATGGCATCAAAATAAGAAAGGGACCCCCTGCGACTAGTTAAAAGTTCCTAGGTCAGGGCACAATATTTATCCAAATAGTAATACCTAGGCAACTGAAGGGTCCTGCTAGGTGATCAGGTACATACAAACATGAATGATAAGAACACAGACTTATTGTAAAGTGAGGCAGTGTACAGTACAGAAGATTCAATGGTACAATATCATATAAAACAAATTTATTAAACAAATATCATGACAAAAGTATTGATAATAGTTTAAAAAGTATTACAAAGAGCAGATACACAATCAATTTCTATACAAACTGATTCCTAAAGGTAACACATATTTATCACAGTTAAAAACAAATTACACAAAATAAAATGATGCTTTTTTGTGAATAAAATGAACAAACAACAACAAACAAGTGGATGAATAGAAATGTCTTGACGCGCGTTTCGGCGTATTCACACGCCTTCTTCGGGAGACCACTTGATATTTCTCAGACCAAATGGAGGATTATACCATGGTCTGTGTGGTAGTGATGAACCACAGCCTGTCTTAAATCTATGCTACGATGCGATTGGATGACAGGAAGGGATTACCGTAATGTTATTTGAGTCAAGGGTAATGTAATACCTACTGCGTACTATATCAGAATGTCCACACGGTATGTTAATACAATACTTATGCTGCAAGGTAATCTTCACTTGCAGGAAAGTTATTTGACACTGAATGTATAGCGGGACAGGGTCCTTGGTGACAAGTGCCCGTGAGCATGGATAACTCAAAGGCAATGATGGGCCGTATAAGCCGGATCTGTAGTCACGACCGCCTGATGGGGTTCCGATAAAAAAATACCGTATACCGATGGCATCATGATAAGCCATGGGTCTTGGACTTTATGACCTCACAGTACATGACATCAATGAAAATACCAAAAATACATGTTGGCTAGTAAAAATTCAAAATAACTACTATAGCATATAAATAACGTATTGTTATAGCTGTGCACACCATCATACAGTTACAAATACAGAGCGTAAAACCTTCCAGCAGAGTCATGTGTGCCCTTCAAAGCTCATTATAGTTAGGCATACCGTCAGAAGTCTAGTGCATCCTCTCCATGAATAATCATGTCCTGAACTGCTTACCTCACCCTTCACATAACTCCTGGCCTTAGTCTTCACATATGCAGAGTAGATTGTAGTAGCATAGAGTAGGTTTCAAATCAATATGATAGAAAAGTGAGTCACGAAGTAGACAAGCCTCTAGTTGTAAACAGAGGGACTCATTTGCATGAGGCCTGAGCTGCCAGAGCATCACTTTTAATCATGCTCTGGTGATGCAGGCCTCTCAATATTTTCTAAGAGGCCACGGGAAGCCACCCTGCATGGCTTTTTATGGCCTCGTAGATATGGTGTGAGGCCATGCACCGCAAGTCGCTGCATTGCCTCATACTGTGATAGGGAAGGTTGCCATGGGCAATTGACACATACCAAGATTTACCACATGCTGTAAACCTGGCAATAGCTCAAAAGCCTATATCACCTGAGGGGTGGCGTAAAGGTTGATTTTGTGCAAGAAGATGTCCCTTGCTGCACGAAAACAACCTGATTTCAATGCAGGCCCCCTTGCACCATGTTTCAAAGGTGCCTGAGCTGGCGCCCAAAAGCCATTTGCGCACAAGCGCAGTAGAAAAGGACAGGAATGCACCATATCCCATAGATACAGCTCATTCCTGCCCTTTTCTATTGACGTAGGGTAGCACAGCAAGAAGGCTTGCAGCACTGCCCTACACCAAAAATAAGTAAAGGAGGCCCTAAGTTTAATAAATAAAGGCCCACAGAAAAAGCATGTGCAGTCTGAGCTATGGACAGCAGGCACCTGCCCAACTCCAGGGCAGCATAGCATAAACCAACATTCTAAACTAAGAGAATTCTAAATTCCAACAGACAGTCATAGAAATAAACATCTTCTATATAAATTAACAAATGTGAATACAGACTACTACATCTTTCCCCCTTGAAAGTAAAAATAATTAAGTAATATAATCCAACAGTTACATAGATATTTAACTTCTCTCAAACTAAGTTTCATTTTCTGTGGAGAGGATACCATTGGCATATCAGATGAATCCATTAAGTCTTCATTCACTGACTCAGGTTGTAATTTATAGGAGTGTTTGACTATGAGAGTATGACTGGTTTTATTCCACAGTCCTTTGCCATTCAACCAAAAAGAACAGTCAGGCATCCCCAAGCAGGGATCCGATGCCACTCTGGCAGTCGAGGGCAGGGCGCCCAGTCTCTGCCCCGGGCCCCGTCAAAATCCTCAGCAACGGGGGCGAGTGGGAGCACGCCTCGTGGCAGGCCCCGGCCATTGTAACTGGCGCGATGAGAGGTCGCCTCCACCCCTGCTCACAGGGTGACACCGGGGATCAGTCGCGGCTCTATTCTCCTGGCAGGGTCCACATTAGAGGGGCTTGCCTTAGCGCTAACGGCACTAAGCACAGTGAACCGAGAAAGCGGGGACAACTTCAAATCAGGATGCGGGGCCACCATGTTGCCGCTCGCCAGCCGATTCTTGGGTTGCAATTTGCAGCACCCGTGGTGACCCCAGAGCATCGCAGCTCACTCCACCAGCTGCAGGATGTGCTCCCGTTGTAGAACAGGCTGTGACAAGCTCCGATACAATGATATTGGGCGGATAATGGACAGATTGGGACTCAGCCGGGCAGAGCAACACTAAAGTGCGACCATCTTGCCTGGCGCCCTCTAAAAGCACCACTTAGGGACATCTGTCACGCTTGACTGGGATAAGGTCAACGTTTTAGGCCGACTGCAATGGAGCACGGGTCGGATACACTTAGGTGTAGGGCGCAATCAAGTTTTTACCTTCTGCCTTAGTCACTTGTTTGTAGCCTTCTCCCTTGACATTGAGCGGGGCTTCTCATCGGCTGGCTTTGGGCTCGATGACGGTGGCTTGGCTCAGTACACTGCCTCAGTCAGTCAAAACCACTTAATTTAGTTAATAAAAGTAAACAGCATACAGCATATACCACAACAATAAGAATACAAATTCCATAGATAAAGTTGGGCAATATAAAACATATCATTGACAGAATTCATAGAAAAGCATATAAAACAAATTTCTCTCTAACTTTTCAAGAGAAGGCAAACAATCCAGATTATGTATTAAAGAGCAAGGCTTCTCTGGTAGAAGAGCAAATGTTAATACATTTAGTTAAACAGAGGCAACCGAGGTACTAAACATAAAATGCAGTTTGCTCCTTTGCCTCTCAGCGGCCACTTAAAAACGTGCAATATTAAAAGTCTCCAAGGGCTCATTCAGCATCTGCAAATATATTAAGGAAGGTCTGACCTGCATAAAACTGTTTACCTTTAAAATAGAAATTAAAGACGTTTTACGCATATCGCTAAAATGACCAAAAACATTATAAAATACATAGTGTTGTGGGTAGAGAAATTATCACATGCACATGGGCCTAGGTCCTTCACCCTACTCCAGCCCTGTGATTCTGCTAGTAGACAATGAATGAGGTTAAAACAAAATCTGATTAAAAGAAAGCGATGGTAAGGCTTGGTGACAATTGTCAGATAGGTTTCTGTCTGTGGAGAAGTTTTTAGCAAGAGGTTTGCTTTCACTGTAGGTTTCGCTATCTCGCTCTCATCTCTCTCTCTAAAAGCAACAGGTTTAAAAGATGTTTTTTAACCCACCCCAGATCCTCCTTTCCCAATTTTTTCTGGAGAATGGAAGAGTTCGGGAGCCCTAGTTTCTTTAAAATTGCTTTGACATACTGTAGCCTCGGAATACAGCTTGCTCTCTTCATGGATACACAATCCCTGGCAATCTCCTGGTTCAACGCCAGTTCAGGATTAGTCCAGATCATTAGCCAGCCTACAACTGGTTCCAGACCTATCAAATCAGAGACGTAGCCGGTGCCTAATTCTTGATGTATTTTCTCTTAACATTGAGCAAGGCTCCTCGTTGGCTGGCTTTGGGCTCAATGACGGTGGCTTCACTCAGTACACTGCCTCAGTCAACTCCTGGAAGTCTTGTCAACTATGAAAAGCTCCAGAGCTTCAATCTGAATCTTATGCTGGATCGCAGTTCGACGTCGCCGCCTTGACCGGTTGGTCACCTTATAGAGCTTTTTACCAAACATTCTTCAATCTTCTCCAAACTTCTTCCATAAGGTCCTTTTGGGGTTCCAAATTGTCCACCACACCAATCCAAGGTTCCAGAAGGTCCGAGTTGTGCCTTGGGATCTTGGAACTACATCTCTCACAACGTGCCTGGCCAAATCCTGTAAAGTCAATCTGGAGGTGGTCAGCAGGTTTCTTCTTACTGGAGATGATGCAGGTGGAGTTCTTTTAACCTGTTGGTTTCAGGGAGTACATTCCTTCACTTTTTAAAGCAAAGCAAAGTCCTTAGACCTGCAGTTCCGAAAATGTGTAGCAGGTGCAGTCATTCAAATTGCAGACCTCTTGCTGCAGGCTGGGGATCCAGCACGGCAATCCTTATTTTCTTGTAGTTTTCAGGTAGGGATCGGAGTTATGGGCAGCTCGCCCATATTTACCTTTGCTTCTGTGGTGACAAGCAGGGGGCATCCCTTCCCAACAGGGTGCAGGGTGCCAACCTCAGGTATAACAACTTCCTCAAAAGGTCGGCATAATTGTTTCCCAGAAAACACTATTCCGGGAAAATTGAAAATAGAGAAACTCTCTCCTGGGGGTTAAGATCTGGCTAAGTCAACCGATTGGCATGGCTAAGTTCCCAAATACTCCCCTTTCACCCCTTTTGCTTATTCAATTACTGGGGCTCCGGTCTGGCTGGGGGCAAGGATGTGGGGGTGAGCCTGTGTCCTGTTCTAACTGTCATTTTGAAGATTAGATTGGCGACTCCCCCCAATTTGCCTTTTGCTCTGCAGCTTGCATATCTCCTCCCACCAGATGGCCTTTGTCTCCATGCAAGCCACTTCTCACCACATCAGAGCAGTTTGTCTCAGCCTGCCAAAGGCTGGCTAATCAGAAGAGGCTGCTAGCAGGCTATATTTGAGAACATTAAAAAAGCAAGTCCTATAACTTGTTTCCTGTGATAGTTTTATAATAAATCTAACCATAGCAAGTTGGTAGATTTATTCTAACTACCATAATTTTCTTACTTGGAAGTATGTTTTTAACTCATTTCTATCAATAGTTATCATTTATTAAAGTATTCCTATGTTAGCCATGGAGCCTATGTGCTACAATGGAGAAAAACGAAGGGGCATATTAGCAAGAACCTCGTTAAAATTATCGCCATTTTAGCGGCAGAAAACTGCCGCTAAAACGGCGATAATGGGCTTGCTAATATGCGTTGTAGAATTCTAATAGAAGCCCAGGTTAGATGTGCAGGACATCTAACCCTGGCTTCTATTGGAATTCTATAACGCATATTAGCAAGCCCATTATTGCCGTTTTAGCAGCAGTTTCCTGCCGCTAAAACGGCGATAATTTTAACGAGGTTCTTGCTAATATGCCCCCAAATTGGCAGTTTTTCCCTCACAGGGCATTTAAACATCTAATATAATGACCTTTCTCATAGTTACAAGGCACCCAGCGGAGACCTTATGAGTGACTTACATGTAAAAATAAGGTAATTCAAGACTTTGGAAGTACCTTTAATTCCAAAGTTGAACTTGAATATAATTTACTTTCAAAAGCAACCTGCAAAGCAGGGCAGCCTTTCAAATGACAGCAGGCACCACAGCAGTGTACACTTAAGTGCATTAAATCTGCTGGTCCTCTAAACATACATGCTCTACCATGTAGTAGGCGCTTACAGGTAGGTTGCCAGTAACCAGTTGTAATTATGCCTAATTACCATGTACTTTTAATCAGAGCACATGCCTTGGGTTGTTTAGTCAAACCCAGGGCACAATCAGAGTCAGAAAAACTCACTTAAAAATAAAATAAATGTACCTTCCCAGGTCTCGCGTCGTCTCTGCTCCTGACCTGCTCTCCTGCTTTCCTGCCTCTGGCAGGAACAGGAAGCAGGCAGCCTCCCTCCCCTGTGTTTGATTTGTTCAAACGCTCCATCCATAATCCCCTTTTGTATCGCTTTGTTTGCCCTAAGTGTGGCAGGGTATGCTCAGACGTGAGTCCCTTGTTCACTTGGCCACTGGATTCAAGATAGCATGGCTGATGAGGATTATGAATCCGAAACCGGTCCCAGGATGCTTGTTTCCGGTCCAGGGAAGACATGGCTTGGGAGTTCGTGCTGGACTGTTCCCATGAGGCACAGGGTCAGACTGATTTGCATATAGCCATGTCTGAACTGGGGTGGCTGAGTGAACTAAAGAATGGTGATGGATTAAACCCAGATCAGTTGACTGGGGGTGAGTGTTTGATTTGTGCAAACGCTCCGTCCATCATCCCCTTTTGTATCGCTTTGTTCGCCCTAAGTGCGGCAGGGTATGCTCAGACGTGAGTCCCTTGTTCACTTGGCCACTGGATTCAAGATAGCCTGGCTGATGAGGATTATGAATCCGAAACCGGTCCCAGGATGCTTGTTTCCGGTCCAGGGAAGACATGGCTTGGCAGTTCGGGCTGGACTGTTCCCATGAGGCACAGGGTCAGACTGATTTGCGTATAGCCATGTCTGAACTGGGGTGGTTGAGTGAACTAAAGAATGGTGATGGATTAAACCCAGATCAGTTGACTGGGGGTGAGTGTTTGATTTGTTCAAACGCTCCGTCTATCATCCCCTTTTGAATCGCTTTGTTCGCCCTTAGTGTGGCAGGGTATGCTCAGACGTGAGTCCCTTGTTCACTTGGCCACTGGATTCAAGATAGCCTGGCTGATGAGGATTATGAATCCGAAACCGGTTCCAGGATGCTTGTTTCCGGTCCAGGGAAGACATGGCTTGGCAGCTCGGGCTGGACTGTTCCCATGAGGCACAGGGTCAGACTGATTTGCATATAGCCATGTCTGAACTGGGGTGGCTGAGTGAACTAAAGAATGGTGATGGATTAAACCCAGATCAGCTGACTGGGGGTGAGTGTTTGATTTGTTCAAACGCTCCGTCCATCATCCCCTTTTGTATCGCTTTGTTTGCCCTAAGTGTGGCAGGGTATGCTCAGACGTGAGTCCCTTGTTCACTTGGCCACTGGATTCAAGATAGCCTGGCTGATGAGGATTATGAATCCGAAACCGATCCCAGGATGCTTGTTTCCGGTCCAGGGAAGACATGGCTTGGCAGTTCGGGCTGGACTGTTCCCATGAGGCACAGGGTCAGACTGATTTGCATATAGCCATGTCTGAACTGGGGTGGCTGAGTGAACTAGAGAATGGTGATGGATTAAACCCAGATCAGATGACTGGGGGTGAGTGTTTGATTTGTTCAAACGCTCCGTCCATCATCCCCTTTTGTATAGCCTCCCTCCCCTAAGCCAAACATTATGCTGCAATGGCAGCATTGTTATTAATCGGGACGCCGACCAGCCAGGCGCCTATGCGGAGGCCATTTTCTCCATATAGGGTGTATTGCAGCCGCCATGGAGAAAGGCCAGAGTGCACATGACGGGAAACATCCTTTACAATGCAACTTTTACCACGCAGTGCCTTTACGACGCAACTATTACAACGCATGTCATTACAACGCATAGCGCTGGGGGGCGCTCTAGGATAAGGAATAGATTTAATTTACTATCCAACACCTTCCCTACTATCCACGGGGACTGGAGTTGGAATAGTAAATTAAACCATTCACTATCCAGCACCCCTAAGCGCTATGCGTTGTAAAGGCATGCGTTGTAAAAACTGCGTTGTAAAGGCATGAGTGGTAAAAGCATGCGTTGTAATGTCATACATCCGCGAATGACTGGTTTTTTTGCAGCCCCGGACCGACCAAGCAGTCAGCGACCTAAGCAGTGGGCAAGGCACTCCTCCCTTGCCCTAAAGCAGACCCGGCCGCCCCAACCAAACACTTCTGCTTTCTCGCAGTGTGAGAAGCAGAAACATAAGATGGTAGTTTTAGCATTTTGTGTACTGCTTCTCGCACTGTAAGAAAGCAGTGGGACTATGCTCCTCTGCCCTAGTGGAGGACCCATCCTTGGTAACATCACAAGAAGTGACATCACAGAAACTGACTATTGATCTTGTTTGGCATCCCTGAAGAGTCCTAACGTGGATATCAGTAACATGGACAAATAGATCAATATACAAATGAAATAAGTCCATATATTTTAAAACTGTATTAAATGGATTTGTCACATTGGATGGAAAAGCTAGGTGCAGGTCTCACGAAGATGTATATTATTTACTCCTCGTTAACTGATTGTTTCCAGATGAGTGCATGATACAATTTCCAGTTCTGCCTCATAAAGGGGGGAGATCCTATTTAGGTAATAAGGGGCGGGATCATCAAAATATAAAATGACACAAGAGAAAACCTCTCACACCATGGATATAATTGCAAATTTCGAAAGGCTCTCTTATCTTTCTGTGCCATTATTGTGCTACCTGAGAATGACATTAATACTTTGTAATTTGTTTAAACATAAATCCTCTCACCAATATCCCCCACTGAACACCATACTGCCCCATTGAGAGAAACTTGCACTGCCTTCAACTACAACCCAATTGTGCCCCGCTATAAACACCTGGAGGCAACTCAATTCAAATTAGGCACTAGACAAGACAAGAGCAATATGCTGCCTAAAAAAAAGTGATAACATCCTGAAAAAGCAAGCACTCATAGGTAATTTATGTTTAAGTAAAAGCATGTAAAATGTAAGCAGGAAAAACATGGTTACCTTAACCCTTTTGCCCTTATTATTCATAAATCATTGAGTGCTTTTGCATGAAAAGTTAAGGCCATGACTACAGGGCCGGAAGGGACCAGTTTCAATGTCCATTGCTTATATCCTTAGAGAACGTAAGCAATATGGTTTAAAAAGACCACAATCGTGAATACAGAGCAGCGGTATGAATGTTGTTTTCCACGCATCAACCAGGTATTGCAGTACATTCAGGAATGGTGCACTTCCCCACCCGGGGAATAAAATGCTGTTCAGAGAAAGACAAGAAAACAAAAATAGCGCTTCACTGGCAAACTCTGTAAAGTGTCCTTTATGTGTTTTGGGTGTGAATAAAATCAATCTGGCCCCTTTTCGACCCACTCTGTCTTAATTTAGTTATTTTTTAAATTTTGAACCTTTTATTTCTCTCCATCCCAAGGCTGCACATTGGAAGTGAAAAATGTCAGCAAAAAGAAGACCTTTCCAGCAAAAGTGTTATTATTTTTTGGATTCATTTCACAGGGGAACAAATAAAGGAAAGGAAAAGAAAGAGGGAGTACTGGCTACAAGGCCCAGGGAAGGGGGCCCCCACACCTGGACCTTGAAGCTCGCTATAGTGCTTAGAGGCTCAGGGAAAGGGGGACCCCTCCCGTGGGCCTTCGAAGCAGTAATGAGGCATTTGGTAAAACTCTGACCTAGCAACCGCACTTCTACATACATTTTAATTACACATTCCCATTAAAAAAAGTGGGTGATGCGAAAGTTAACAAAAGCCAGTTGATCTGGCTACTCCCTCCTCCCCTCACCCACCTTACCTGTGTCCGGCTGGTCCTGGAAACAAAAGGGCCTTCTATCACCTAGCAACAAAATGCAGAAAGGGAATGGCCGGTACTTAAGAGAGGTGCTGCCCCGCCCCTGACACTGTGAGCCATAATTGCTGGCCTGGATGCTGTGCCTTCCCCACTCTGTTTGACCTTCCCATGCACCGTCAGGAATGCCAACAGTAGTCTTGCGTGTGTATTGTGATTGTGTGGGGAGGGGAGGGGGCCCTGGGGGAGCAGGTGGGCAAGCTGTGAGAGTGTGGCATTTCACAGTGAAGCAGGGCCCCCTGTCTTTATGTTGAGTTTGAGGCCCTGTGCAGCTGCCTACACTGCCCATGCCTAGCGCCGGACCTGAGTATTCCAAATGGGAGCAAAAAATGAGGAGACACTGCAAAAAGCCCGGGTGTCTCACAATAAGTGTTTGAGTGGCCATGTTTTGAACTAGTTTGAGTATTGATTCTGGGGTTTGGGAATGAGTGGGCCCGGGAGCTTGTCCTGACCAAATATGTTGGTTAAGCTTATTGCTTTGTGGTTCTGTAGTGTTTACCTGGGGGTGGGTGAGGGAGGGCTGGAGCATTGTTGTGACAGTTTTATTCTAATGTGTTTAGTGATCATGGGCAGCTAGTAGTGATCTGGGGTTAGGGGTTGACGCGGGACTAGGCACTTATGACTCGACCAGTGGAGGGTGGCAGAGTGGGAGGCATAGGGTCATGTGGGTGTTTGTCCTGAGGCAAAAACATGCTAACACATGGTGCACACTTATAAGGTAGTTGCTTGGAATGTCAGGGGATTTGGGGGGGTACGTAAAGTGGCATAGAGTGTTGTTCTACATACGGAGACAGGGAATCCACATAGCTTGCCTCCAGGAAACACACTTTATAGATGAGGAAGATAGTAAATTAAGGAATAAATAGAGGGGTCAGATGTACTCATCTATGTATTTGGCCTATGCCCGTGTGGTGTCTGTGTTGGTGCTCCTGGAGTGCTGTTTAAATTGCAGTACTCCGAGTCAGATCCTGGTGGTAGATACATCCTGGTCCAAGGAACACTAGATGGAATGGAACTCTGCTTACTGAATGTGTATTTTCCTAATAGTGATGACAAAGACTTCCATCTCAGGATACAGAGGTTATTGACTGACAGACTGGCCACTAGGGGTCTATGGGTTGAGGATTTCGACTGCGTGTTGGACAGAGGCCTGGATAGGCAGCCTCCTAAATATATGACAAAGACAGCTATGGTGAGGTCACTCGTACAGGTAATGCAGACTGCAGGCTGTGTGAACATCTGGAGGGAAATGTACCTGACAGCTCAGTAATACTTTTGCCACTCTCTGATGTATTGCACCTCTAGTAGATTGGGCAGGGCACTGGGGACTGATGCTAAGACTGCTACTATGCTATCAGGCAAATATCTGGCCAGATATCTATCCAGTCACTCACCATTACTCCTATAGTTAGAAGGCAAGGGGCAACATATGGCCCCATCCACTGGAGGCTGCCCCTTGACGCTCTTCAGAATCAGACGTATAGGGAGTCGCTGGGGGAACGACAGTCGGTATATTTAGGAATATTTTAGTGGGAATTGGATGTCCCTGACTAGTTGGCCTGGTGAGTGGGAAGCGATGAAAGTGATAATGTGGAGGGAATTCATGAGTAAAATCTACGGTATCAGGCAATAGTTGTTTGGAGAAGTGGATACACTGGAATGGATGTTAGCAGAACTGCAGCGACTTGAGGAACTGGACTTGTGGTGGAGGTGGAGTCAACAAACACAAAGCGCCAGTTGGGGGAGACATGGAACCGGCTGGAATGGTTCACATCTAAGGAATGTCAACAGAGGCAGCACAGAGAGGGCGAGAGGCCTATCAGGTTATTAGTGTGGCTGTTGACACAGAAAGAAAATAGACTCCGCATTATATCTCTGAGAAGGCAGGACAGGACTCTGGCATTGACACAGGCAGGGAGGAATTTGCTGCTGCAGGTGCACCTGGAGAGGCTGTACAAGGAGGGACAACAGATGGGACTCGATGCTGTCACTGACTACCTGTCAACGGTGGATCTTAAGGTGGTCCCTCAGGCACACCATGTAGGGTTAAAGGCCGAGCTATTGTGGGAGGAACTACAAGGGGCACTGGGGAAGATATTGGAGGAAGTTGCTGGGTGGAGGCGACTTCCCAGTGGAGTTTTACTGGGCTTTTGTGGTCCAATAATGGAATCTTTGTTGGGGGCCTACAGGAGATGGGGAGGGAGAGGGAGATTCTTTTGACACTCCGAGAGAGGACGATTTGAATGGTGCCAAAGTTGGGTGGGAACGCCACAGACTCTGCGGTGTAAAGGCCCCTGACTATGCTGAATGCAGACATGAAGATGCTGTTCAAATTACTTGCAAAATGGCTGTGAGGTGTGGTGGGGAGACTGATATATGAGGATCAGTGTGGCTTCATTCTGGGTCAGTGTATGGCCTGACCTTGTGCAGGCTGGCCCAGGTGCTGCATATAGTCAAGAATAGCTGTGAGGAATTGATGCTGGTGTCAGAGCAGATCGCAAAAGCAGTTGGCACGCTTAGGTGGGACTATCTGATGCAAGTGTTTGAATGTATGGGATTAAGTCTATCTTTCTGTGGCTGTGGCTGTGGCTGTGGCTGACAGAGGCCTTCTGGTATTTGGGGAATATGGTGGCATATGGTCTGGAGGGACAGAAGGCAACATGATATGGACAGGTTGCTGGAGGAATTAACAACATTGGTTGCCTTCTGCAACACATTGCATTATCGGCAAGCTGGATTTCTGTCATGAATATGGGTTTTCTACCTTTATTATGCAGATCCCACATCATATTATTACTCAAAGTACATTCAAGGTACTAGATTACTGTTGATCTCATTTGTGTGGGTGGGAAATAGGAGCAGGGTGTCACAAACAACACTCAAGCTAGACCAGGAGGAAGAGGCATGGCTCTCCCTGGCCTCCAGTTCTCAACTGCAGCACACTGTGCGGTGGGTCATGGAGGAGGGCAACTGGGAGAGAAGGCTACCAAAAGGAACATGTGGACTTGCATCCCTGTTGGAATTGTTGATTACAGGATCGCTAGTCCTAGGGCATGTCCCTCACTTGCTGAGGTGAAATACAGAAATTTGGGTAAAAGTGGTTGAAAGGGTCCTAAAGAGGCCGCCATTCATGTAAGAGTTGAGTAAATGCAAAAAGAACAGTTGATGGACAGAATACAGAACAATGGCATACAATCCCCCGGGCAAGCCGGGCCGAAGACGGCTGTAATGCCAGAAACCGGTCCCCGGAAGCTTGTTTCCTTTCCGGTAAAGAATTGGCTTGGTAGTTTGGTCTGCCCTGTTCCCATGATGCACTGGGCCACGGACAGACTAATTTGCATGTAGCCAGGTTCTGAACTGGGATGGTGCAGTGAGCTAAAAAACGGTGATGGATCAAGCCCTGATCTTTTGACTGGGTAGGAGTGTTCTGCTTAATTCAGATACTCTGTCCATCACCACCCCCCTTTTTGAATCGTTTTGGCCACCACAAGTGTGGAAGGGTATGCTCAGATGTGAGTCCCTTGCTCACTGCACCATCAGGATTCAAGCAAGCCAGGCCGAAGACGGCTGTAATGCCAGAAACCGGTCCCCGGAAGCTTGTTTCCTTTCCGGTAAAGAATTGGCTTGGTAGTTTGGTCTGCCCTGTTCCCATGATGCACTGGACCAGGGACAGACTAATTTGCATGTAGCCAGGTTCTGAACTGGGATGGTGCAGTGAACTAAAAAACGGTGATGGATCAAGCCCTGATCTTTTGACTGGGTAGGAGTGTTCTGCTTAATTCAGATACTCTGTCCATCACCACCCCCCTTTTTGAATCGTTTAGGCCACCACAAGTGTGGAAGGGTATGCTCAGATGTGAGTCCCTTGCTCACTGCACCATCAGGATTCATGCAAGCCGGGCCGAAGACGGCTGTAATGCCAGAAACCGGTCCCCGGAAGCTTGTTTCCTTTCCGGTAAAGAATTGGCTTGGTAGTTTGGTCTGCCCTGTTCCCATGATGCACTGGGCCAGGGACAGACTAATTTGCATGTAGCCAGGTTCTGAACTGGGATGGTGCAGTGAGCTAAAAAACGGTGATGGATCAAGCCCTGATCTTTTGACTGGGTAGGAGTGTTCTGCCTAATTCAGATACTCTGTCCATCACCACCCCCCCTTTTTGAATCGTTTTGGCCACCACAAGTGTGGAAGGGTATGCTCAGATGTGAGTCCCTTGCTCACTGCACCATCAGGATTCAAGCAAGCCGGGCCGAAGACGGCTGTAATGCCAGAAACCGGTCCCCGGAAGCTTGTTTCCTTTCCGGTAAATAATTGGCTTGGTAGTTTGATCTGCCCTGTTCCCATGATGCACTGGGCCAGGGACAGACTAATTTGCATGTAGCCAGGTTCTGAACTGGGATGGTGCAGTGAGCTAAAAAATGGTGATGGATCAAGCCCTGATCTTTTGACTGGGTAGGAGTGTTCTGCTTAATTCAGATACTCTGTCCATCACCACCCCCCTTTTTGAATACAATCCCCCAGTACAGAGATCTGGGCCTAAATCCTTCTTTTTTTTTGCTCAACATGCCTTTCCAGTTTTGACCAAGCCAGTTGCAAATCAGTCTTGACCCTGCGCCCAAAGGGAACAGTCAAGCCCAACGGCCAGGCCAGGTCCTCCCTGGACTGGAAACAAGCATCCTAGGACCGGTTTCGGGGTTTCACGCCTCATCAGCCAGGATAGCTTGACTCCAGTGGCATGGAGAGCACCGGACCCACGTCTGGGCATACCCGTCGAACTCGGGGTGGCAAATACAAAAAGAACAATTGATGAACAGAATGAAGAACAATGTGATACATTCACCCCATTACAGAGATCTGGGCCTAAATTCATTGTTTTTATGCTCACAAACTGTTCCAGTTGGGATCCAGCCATATGCAAATCAGTCTTGACCCTGCGCCCAAAGGGAACAGTCCAGCCCAACGCACAGGCCAGGTCCTCCCTGGACTGGAAACTAGCATCCTAGGACCGGTTTCGTGGTTTCACCTCTCATTATCCAGGAAAGCTTGACTCCAGTGGCATGGAGAGCCCGTCGAACTCGGGGTGGCAAATACAAAAAGAACAATTGATGAACAGAATGAAGAACAATGTGATACATTCACCCCATTACAGAGATCTGGGCCTAAATCCATTGTTTTATGCTCACAAACCGTTCCAGTTGGGATCCAGCCATATGCAAATCAGTCTTGACCCTGCGCCCAAAGGGAACAGTCCAGCCCAACGCCCAGGCCAGGTCCTCCCTGAACTGGAAACAAGCATCCTAGGACCGGTTTCAGGGTTTCACCCCTCATTATCCAGGAAAGCTTGACTCCAGTGGCATGGAGAGCCCGTCGAACTCGGGGTGGCAAATACAAAAAGAACAATTGATGGACAGAATGCAGAACAATGTCATACATTCACCTCAGTACAGAGATATGGGCCTAAATCCATCGTTTTTTTGCTCACCATGCCATTCCAATTTGGACTCAGCCATATGCAAATCAGTCTTGACCCTGCACCCAATGGGAACAGTCCAGCCTGTACTGCCAGGCCAGGTCCTCCCTGGACTGGACTGGAAGCAAGCATCCTAAGAACGATTTCCGGGTTTCATCCCTCATTAGCCAGGAAAGCTTGACTCCAGTGGCATGGAGAGCAGGGGACCCACGTCTAGGCATACCCGTCCCACTCAGGGTGACAAATGCAAAAAAAACAATTGATGGACAGAATGCAGAACAATATCATACATTCACCCCAGTACAGAGATCTGGGCCTAAATCCATTGTTTTTTTGCTCACCATGCCATTCCATTGCGGACCCAGCCATATGCAAATCAGTCTTGACCCTGCGACCAATGGGAACAGTCCGGCCATAACTACCAGGCCAGGTCCTCCCTGGACTGGAAACAAACATCCTAGGACCAGTTTTGGCGTTTCACTCCTCACAGCCAGGATAGTTTGAGTCCAGTGGCATGGAGAGCACAGGACCCATGTCTGGACATACCTGTCCCGCTCGGGGTGACAAATGCAAAAAGAACAATTGATGGACAGAATGCAGAACAATGTCAGCCATTCATCCCAGTCCAATGATCTGGGTCTCAATCCATTGTTTTTTTGCTCACCATTCCATACCAGATTGGACCCAGCAATATGCAAATCAGTCTTGACCCTGCGCCCAATGAGAACAGTCCAGCCTGAACTGCCAGGTAAGGTCCTCCCTGGACTGGAAACAAGCATCCTAGGACCATTTTTGGGGTTTCACCCCTCATCAGCCAGGATAGCTTGACTCCAATGGCATGGATAGCACGGGACCCACGTCTGGACATACCCATCCCACTCGGGTGACAAATGCAAAAAGAACAATTGATGGATAGAATGCAGAACAATATCATACATTCACCCCAGTACAGAGATCTGGGCCTAAATCCATTGCTTTTCTGCTCACCATGCAATTCAATTTTGGACCCAGCCATATGCAAATCAGTCTTGACCCTGCGCCCAATTGGAACAGTCCAGCCTGAACTGCCAGGCAAGGTCCTTCCTGGACTAGAAACAAGCATCCTAGGACGGTTTTGGGTTTTTGCCCCTCATCAGCCAGGATAGCTTGACTCCAGTGGCTTGGAGATCACGGGACCCACGTCTGGACAAACCTGTCCCACCCGGGTGACAAATGCAAAAAGAACAATTATGGAGAGAATGCAGAACACTGTCATGCATTCACCACAGTACAGAGATCTGTCCCTAGATCCATTGTTTTTTTTTCTTATCATGACATTCAAGTTTGGACCCAGCCATATGCAAATCAGTCTTGACCCTGCATCCAATGGGAACAGTCCAGCCCAAACTTCCAGGCCCTCTCTAGATAGGAAACAAGCATCCTAGGATCGGTTTCAGGGTGTCACCCCTCATCACCCAGGATAGCTGGACTCCAGTGGCATCGATAGCACAGGACCTACGTCTGGTCATACCCGTTCCACTCGAGATGACAAATGCAAAAAGAACAATTGATGGTCAGATTGCAAAACAATGTCATACATTCACCCAAGTACAGAGATCTGGCCTAAGTCCATTGTTTTTCTTCTCACCATGCCATTCTAGTTTGGACCCAGCCATATGCAAATCAGTCTTGACCCTGCGCCCAATGGGAACAGTCCAGCCTGAACTGCAAGACAAGATCCTCCCTGGACTGGAAACAAGCATCCTTGGACCGGTTTTGGTGTTTCACTCCTCATCAGCCTGGACAGCTTGACTCCAGTGGCATGGAGAGCTCAGGACCCACATCTGGGCATACCCGTTGTTAGGTTTGGGGACCTCTAGTTGGCAGAGGTAGGTACCTCTGAAAAATAGGGACCTTGCTTCTAGTCAGAATAAGGGGGTACACTCCTAAAATAACCCCTTCTCACCCCCTTGGTAGCTTGGCACGAGCAGACAGACTTATCTCAGAGGCAGTTTGTTAAGCATTGTGAACACATACAGTAACCCAGTGACAACACTACAGGTGGACACCACACAGTTGTATATTAAAAATAAGTATTCTTTATATAGACTTAACACTAGACCACAAACAACAAAAATCCACACTGCTGTACTTAACATGGTAGAATTAGCTTAGTTCTCTTTAGATGTTCAAATGCGACACTTTGAGTCAATGAACCTTAGGATGCGTAACGCTATACAACAAAAGTGTTGCAGGGAAGGTGATGCGTTGGTTCCTTACACGCAAGAACGGTGATGCGATGGTTCCCTACTGCCGCGCATGGGACGGTGATGCGTTCGTTCATCTCTGTGAGGAGAGGTGATGCGTCGGTTTCTTACTGCGCTTCTGTGGTGATGCGTCTCTATTTGCCGTGATGCGATGAAGATCCAGTGCAAAGAAACAAAGATGGCGTCTTCCTCTTGATGCGACACTATGCGGACCGTGACAGACCCTGCAACACGCTTCTCGGTGATGCGGCGGCATCTGATGCGACGTTGATCCTCTTCTCTGGCGATGCAAGGCGCTTTGACAACAAAGCGAGGGCGACAGGCCCTTCGACACGATTCCCGGTGATGAGGCGGCATCTGATGCAACGTCGATCCTCTTCTCCGGCGATGCGAGGCACTTCGACAACAATGGGAGCCGCAACAGGCCCCTGTGACACGTTTCCCGGTGATGCGGCTTCGTCTGATGCGAAGTTGGTCCTCTTCTCCGGCGATGCGAGGCGCTTTGGTGGCCCTGCAATGACTCAAAGGTTCTTCTGGGCTGCGACAGGCCCTGCAAAATGCTTCAGGGGGTGCTCCAGCGTCTGCGGCGATGTCGATCCTCTTCTCTGGCAATGCAAGGCACTTTGTTTTTGTGAAGCGACAGTGGCAGTTCAGCGTCACGCTTCTTGCTCGTGAGTCACACTTCCAGCTCCATGCAACACACAGTTACTTAGAAAGTCCAACACAAATGCACGCACTTCCAAATAACTCTTGGGGAGCTGGTGGGTGAAGTCTGTTGTCCCTGAGACTTCAGCAGGAGGAAAGCTGTTTTCTCAAGCCCTTGGAGATCCTTCACAAATTCATGAAAGTACACACACAGTTCCTCTCTCCTTTCTCTGGCAGTCAGGCAACAACTGCAGGCCAATCCCCCAAGCAGCACTTCAGCATAGGGATAGTCTCTCCTCAGTCTCTGTGGTACCTCTCCTCAGCAAAGGTTTCTTCTTGTTTCCCAAAAGTGATCTAAAGTTCTGGGGTCTGGATCCCACTTTATATACACAGTTTCTCTTTGTTCTCTAAAGACAGAGAGGCTGTTGCCTAGTCCAAACCAGTTCTGGTCATTTCTGGAGCACTCTGTTTACATGACTCCTTCTTTCCTTTTTTTTCCAAAAAGAGGGAGGAAGGAGAAGTGATCACTAGATCAACGGACACAATTTACCACTCAGGAGAATGGAAGGTCCAGTCGCAGCGCGTGCCCGTTTCAATGATTACAACAAGGAGGGGTTGCTGGACTGTTCCTATGCGTGACTAAGGGAAGAATTAACTGGCGTGACCAAAGGTGTAAGTGTAACACCCTAGGGCATCCATTTTGTTGGATGGATTTGCCTCACACACCCAGAAGGGTGTCATGCTTCATCATCGGCGGTTGCTCCTCGTCGGGGAGGCGGTGCAATCCCCGACGGGCTCACCTCAAAGAGGGGCTCTTTGGCGGAGATCTTTTTCCAACAGCCTTATGGTGAGGTGTGGGTGTGTGGGCAGGATGGTATGTGATAGTGAATAGGGATATTAAAATGAAGCTAAGGGTACCGGAATGAACTTTATTCTGGGGGTCCCCTGGCTGCAAATAAAAACAGGGTGCTAGCTCACTAGGAATCAACGAGTAAGGTCAGGTGAACCTAGGTGGGGCTAGTGGTGAAGGCGGTCGACATGTTTCTCGCAGTGGGCAGTAGTTACCCGCGATTCATCAGGACCTATAAAAGGTGATTTACAACATGCTGGTGTCAAGTGTGAGTTGTTGTGTGTATTACCTCTGTGGGGGTTGTCCTATGCCTAACAGTCAAGAACTAACAGCCACCAGAGGGGTCGGCGGGATAATAGAGTAGATACTCGAGCTCGGCGGAGAAGGGTAGGTCATGCAGCCAAGGCACAAGAGACTGGAGTTTTGACCCAAGGACACATCCTTGATGCCTTATCCCGCCGACCCCTCTGGTGGCTGTTAGTTCTTGACTGTTAGGCATAGGACAACCCCCACAGAGGTAATACACACAACAACTCACACTTGACACCAGCATGTTGTAAATCACCTTTTATAGGTCCTGATGAATCGCGGGTAACTACTGCCCACTGCGAGAAACATGTCGACCGCCTTCACCACTAGCCCCACCTAGGTTCACCTGACCTTACTCGTTGATTCCTAGTGAGCTAGCACCCTGTTTTTATTTGGAGCCAGGGGACCCCCAGAATAAAGTTCATTCCGGTACCCTTAGCTTCATTTTAATATCCCTATTCACTATCACATACCATCCTGCCCACACACCCACACCTCACCATAAGGCTGTTGGAAAAAGATCTCCGCCAAAGAGCCCCTCTTTGAGGTGAGCCCGTCGGGGATTGCACCGCCTCCCCGACGAGGAGCAACCGCCGATGATGAAGCATGACACCCTTCTGGGTGTGTGAGGCAAATCCATCCAACAAAATGGATGCCCTTGGGTGTTACACTTACACCTTTGGTCACGCCAGTTAATTCTTCCCTTAGTCACGCATAGGAACAGTCCAGCAACCCCTCCTTGTTGTAATCCCTCTTTCCTTTCACAGTGCAGGGTAGGGACATCATCAGACGCACCACAGGAGGTGGAGCCAGCATTGTGGAGGGAAGGCACAGTCCCATTCAGGTCCCAGGTGCAACTCCTCCCACCCATCTGCATGTAGATCTCTCTATTCAGCCCTGTGCTGACTCACCCTGTCTCCTGGAATCCTCCAGCCCCTGTCACTCAAACTCCAGACAAGGAATACACAACCTAGCAGAGTCAGGCTTGGATGGTTAGACAAGAAACTACCTACTTTCTAAAAGTGGTATTTTAAAACACAGAATGTTAAAACCAACTTAACTAAAAGATGCATTTTATCATTCTGAGTTCAGGCATACTAAACTCGAATTTCTACTTGGTTCCCTGAGTCAGTTAGGATTATAAGATGTAATAATCAACCTGCCCATTTTGGCCTCTGCGGAACAAGTAGCCTTGCAATATTGAAAAACAAAAATGGCTGAAATTCACTATTTGGACATGCCACACACATAAGGGCTTGTCCTACCTTTACCTACAATGCACCCTGCCCATGGGCCTACCATAGGGATGTCTTATATGAAGAAAATGGAAGGTTTAGGGACTGGCAAGTGGATGCACTTACCCAGTCAGCATGGCAATACCAGACTGCACACAGGCTCTGCAATGGTAAACCTTAGACTCACTTTTATAGGCTGCTTCCAGTGCTGCAAGCCCACCAGCAACCTTTGGTTTACAAGCCCAGCACACTCAGTGTACTGTACTAGGGTCTGACAAGTAAACCAAACCAGCCAATCATGGAGTCACTAATCCATACATCAATTTACCATAGGGAGGACTTGCACTGTGGCACTGGATAGCAGTGGCACAGTGCCCAAAGAATCTAACACCAGCAAAAACACATGAGGCAACAGCAAAAAATGGAAGGGAGACCCATGTCAAGGTGCCAGGTCTAACACCCATCAAACTCGGGGTGACAAATGTAAAAAGAAGAATTGATGGACAGAATGCAGAACAATGTCATACTTTCACCCCAGTACATAAATCTAGGCCCAAATCCATCATTGTTTTGCTCACCATGCCATACCAGTCAGGACACAGTGTAGTGTAGTTCCTATATTCTCAATAGGCTCTGCGCCTTGGAATAATTTATCCTATAGATTAGACGTAGTACTGAGGTCGACTAGGTCTCTATCGAATATATTAAACTTAATAGTAAGTGCCAGCTAGCTCAGAGGTCACTAGAAACTTTCTTGAATTTACAAGAAGGAATTAGTTTCTGACAACCGCATAAAAATGACAACTTTGTTTCCCAAGAATGGGAAATGTATCTCTAGAGTCGTGGAAACAATAGATAAGTATTTCACTCAGTCAATCATGCATGTTTCAACAGAGTTTGTAGAGAAATAGAGAGAAGGGTGTTTTCACTAAGGGGTTTTATTGAACAGTCTTCTTTGTCATGCAAAAGAAATGAACTGCTACAATCGTAATGCAGGTAGCAAAGTATAATGCGTACAGCGAGAACAATATTATAAAATAATACTGTAAGAGCATTGTATGGTTTCTAAGCCATGTAAAAATACATACATAAATAAAAATGACTAACAGTACTCAACTGGTGCTTTTAAAATACGCCTACTCCACTGTACCTAACCTAAGTCTAGTACGAGGGAAGAAGTAAGTGTGGTGTAGCATAGGTTTAGTTTTCTTTGCCAAGAATCAATCCAAGATTTCTCATAGGTACTAATCAGCTCCATGCCTTGGTTTTGAATGAAGGAGGTCTAGTATCTCTGTCTCAGGACTCGATTTCCCAACACCCTGCAAGGGGAGCTTGGAAACACTGGAGCTGGATTCTCAGCGAGAGAAAGGACAGTTTCTCGATCAGTGCGTCAGCTGGAGGGTCGGCTTCCTTCGGCACTTTCTGTAGCGAGCTGCGTCGGGCAAGTAAATAGTCGAACTGCTCTGAACCACTGTGTCTTGCTAAGGCAAGTGAAGGCATATTTATACCTTGAAGGTGCCTAGTTTGACATAAAGTCAAGCCTAATAACGTCAGTAAAGATCCCCAAGGGAATAGTAGTTCTTTGTAAAGTACATGAGTTCTTGGACAAATCAATATTCAAGCAAGGGGAGGTCCCTGACTGCTTAAGCCGATTTTCCAAGAAATCGTTGTGATGTTTTGGATCGGGTGGAAGTAGCCTTGCCTGTATTTGGACTGCATGGGCTATGTCTAAATAAGGGAATGATTTCTATGCCTATATTAGGGCAATGTGAATTGTACCTATATAAGGGCATGACTCTGGAAAATTCACTCGAATCCTAAAACCCCATACAACAACAGCAATATACAAATCAGTCTTGACCCTGCACCTAATGGGAACAGTCCAGCCCGAACAGCCAGGTCCTCCGTGGACTAGAAACAAGCATCCTATGACCAGTTTTGGGGTTTACCCCTAATCAGCCAGGATAGCTTGACTCCAGTGGCATGGAGAGCACGGGACCCACGTCTGGGCAAACTCGTCCCACTCGGGGTGACAAATTAAAAAAAAACAGTTGGTGGACAGAATGCAGAACAAAGTCATGCATTCACCCCAGTGCAGATATCTGGGCCTAAATCCATCCTTTTTTTTGCTCACCATGCCATTCCAGTTTGGACTCAGCCATATACAATCAGTCTAGACCCTGCGCCTAATGGGAACAGTCCAACCTGAACTGCCAGGCCAGGTCCTTGCTGGACTGGAAACAAGCATCCTAGGACTGGTTTCTATGTTTCATCCCTCATCAGCCAGGATGGCTTGTCTTCAGCGGCATGGAGAGCACGGGACCCACGTTTGGGATTACCTGTCACACTCGGGGTGACAAATGTAAAAAGAACAATTTGTTTAGCTCTCGAGATGGCATATCGTCCCCCGCGAGTAACATCTAAGTTCAATTAGGCTTTTTCGGAAATTATTAGCGACGTCTGCTCCCGGTACCAACCTCCTAGTGGTTGGAGGCTTTATTTACCAGTGGGATGTATTTCCAAGGGAGCTTTTGGCCAGTAAATTTCTTGGTGCAATGGGCTTGATGGGACTCTCCCAGCTGTTCGAGACCCCCACCCATGTTAAAGGTCATATTTTGGACCTGGTCTGGACCTCTGTGACACAGACGACTCACACTGACATTAGCCCTTGCGCCTGGTCAGACCACTTTTTAATGAACTGCTGGGTTCCGCTGGTTAGCCAATGGCTTTGGCCTCCTCCCGAGTGGAGAATGGTGCACAGTTGGAAGAAGATTGAGGCAGACAATCTAATTGGTGCTTTGTCTAATAGATCCCCAAATAAAGCCTCAAATGACAACCTTGATCAGCAGTGTGAAGCGCTAATGGGAAATCTTAGCAGGGCTATAGATCAGGTGGCACTAGCCCGGACGGAAAGAATAAGAGATAAGGGTAAAGGAGCCCCCTGGTTTAATGAAGATCTGCGAAAGAGGAAACAAACCCTTCGTCAAGCTGAAATATTATGGCGCAAACTATACTATCCAGACGCACTTGCAAACTATAAAGTCCTGTGAACGTTATATAAAAAAGCCATAATAGCCAGGAAGGGTGAATATTATGAGGCCAGAATAACGGAGGCCACCAATAAACAGAAGGAAACTTTTAGAATTCTCAAGAAGCTTAGCCAGAAGTCAGAACAAACATTAGTAGCTGAGGCAATGGACTGTAATACATTTCAGGACTTCTTTCTCCAGAAAGTCAGGGACATTCTCATTGAGATAGACAACAGCCCAATGTATCAGGTGGGCCCAGACCAGACTCAAGTTCCCTGTAATCCAGATGCGAGGCTCACCGTTTTTCCTAACCTAAACTTAGCACGTATATCATGCCTGATGAATGGGATCAAATTGGGCTCCCCTGCCAACCCCTAATCACAGCACTGAACTTGTAACGGTGACTGTGCTCGATGAGCTCAGAATTAGAGCTTATAATAAAGATGCGAGCTCCCTGATTTGGTTAGAACTGTTAGTAGCGTTCAACATGGTCAACCATGCACAACTCTTTCTGAGAATTGCTCATTTGGATATCGGCAGGCTGGCTCACTAGTGGATTGAGTCCTTTCTATCAGGTAGGTCCCAAAAGATTCAAATGGGTGATCAAATATCAAACAGGGGTGACCTCACCTGTGGAGTCCCCCAGGGCTAAGCTTTGTCTCCTCTTCTTTTTTACATGTATCTGCAGCCATTAGTGGCAGCACCAGCTACTATGGACTGTCAAGTATTTAATTATGCAGATGATACTCAACTTATCCTGCAGATTAATAACTCTCCGCAAACTCAGTCTAGCGCTCAAAACATCCTCAGATACACTGTGAATTGGATGACAGCCAACTCATTAAAAGTTAATCCGGACAAGACTGAGATCCTGGTAATCTCTCCCAAGGGGAACCCCTGGAACGACCTCTTTTGGCCGCAGGAGCTTGGCCTTGCCCCTAAGCCTATAGTCTCAGGTGTGAATCCTTGATGGAACGTATTTTAAAATTTGTAGACCATTTTTTTAAACCGAAAGTTCTATCCTTCCTTCAGGACACTACTGATTTCACCAATAAATTGGAATCAATACAATTTGACAAAAAAAACATCTTCTAGTGACCTCGGACGTGGTGTCCTTATATACACAAATACCCCAAGACGAAGGACTAACAGTCATTACTTCCTTTTTGGAAAACAGGGTACAACCAACACAAGTTCCTACAGAATTCATAATTGAACTAGCAAGTTTTGCGCTAAGGAAGAACTATTTCAACTTCGACAAAGACTTCTACTACCAAGTGAAGGGAGTAGCTATGGGGTGTCCCTTCGCCCCAGAGCTAGTTGTACTCTTCATGGCAGAATATGAAGAGAAGTTCATCTATAATAACAACCTATTTTCCCAATTCATTGGGAATAGGGTACGTTTTATAGATGATATCTTCATGGTGTGGACAGGCAATGAGGAAAACTTATGTAAGTTTCATGAGTGGTTGAATAACAGGACTGCAGATATCAAATTCAGTAAGAATCACTCAAAAATCAAAATGGCATTTTTGGATGTGGAAGTATATGCAGCAGAAGGAGGTTTAGTTACAACTTTATTTAAAAAATCGACAGACAGGAACAAAGCCTTGCATTTTTCAAGTAACCATCCAAGGAATTTGAAAGAACATTTTCCCTATGGACGATTTCTAAGGATAAGACTTGACTGTTTTTATAAGGATGAATATATACTCCATGCAACACATCTACTGCAGAACTTGAAAGAGCACAGTTACCCAAAGAAATTGTTGAAGAGAGCGTGGTGGACTCCACTGGAAGCTTTACTGGAAAAAAGAAAAAGCCCCCAATGGAAATAATTGTATGTGTTTCATCATTCTGTCCCAATTCCAACCTTCTTAAGAAGGTTATCCATCAAAATTGGCATTTAGTAAAAAATCTGGATCAATCTTTAAAGTCAACACCTCTTTTTGTGTTTAAGAAAGATAGAAGTATTGCCAATCAAGTGGTCAGAGCAGCTGTACCACAAATAAAACAGAACTCGCTAAGGGAATATGTAGGTCTCCCCCCGTCTCTGGTCATTATAAATGTGTGCAACCACCGAAGATGGTTCATTGTTTCCACATAATTCAATCCATTGGAAACATGAATCATTCACCAAATGTAAATCAAGGAATGTGATATATGGGACACTGTGCCCATGCAACAAGCTATATATAGGTAAAACAAATCAAGAGGTGATATTCAGAATCTCCCAGCATAAATCAAGGATCAGGAAAAACGTTCAAACAGCTCCATTGGTGAATCATTGGAGACAAAACACACACTCTGAAAAAGATCTTAAATGCACAGTAATTTCCAAAGTAGAACAAGACGACAGAGGTGGTGATTTGGAGTTAAAACTGTCCCGTAGAGAGGCAATGTTAGTTGTGAAATTTAATACAGCAATAGACGGGCTAAATGAACTATCGGAGATTAATAAACTAGGCTGAGGCATCATAGACATCTATCTGTACGTGGCACCCCTAGAAACCGGCCAATTTATCATTGGTTCTGCTAATGAGACCTTTCTACCAGCGGCATATTTAATCTATAAGAAACTGTTAGTTATCGAGAAAAGTAAAATATCACTCTATAATTTGAACGGGAAAATTATTTACCTGCTGGGCAATAACAACACGCAAATTTTATATCGCACTAACCAATTATTGTGCAAACTTCATAATACAACTGGTTGTTTCAAACATCAAAATGTCGGGGGCAAAATACATTTCCCATGTCGCTATACGCTCAACCGGAAATACAGCGTATTACAAAAAAACAGCTTCCGGATCTGTAATTGATTCACACTACAGCCTGCGGTACAAGGCAACGAAGGATACATCGGAGCACCGAAGCCCTCTTTTTGGCAGCTAAGGTATGCCATACAAACCCTTGTCCTTATATGCCTTGGGAGTTCCCTCCCATTTTATGTTGTTTTTAAGTTGATGAGCCCCCTTATAGGTCAAACTCAGGCCGTGCCTTGTTGTTTTCAGATAAAAGGATTAGAGCGTCAGAGTGGCTCAATCAGGTCCCCACCTTCTAAATTTCAAGTAAGTTGACCCCGGTTTTTACACGCAACAACATATAGCCTCTAAATCTGGATAAGTGACTGATGTTTTTTTCCTATTTTTTCAGGAAGGTGTCCCTAAAACTGATGTAAAAAACAGGATATTTTTTAGGAGAGTGCTAAAACCACCACATTGAAAATAAGATGAGCTCTTGATTTGAGGTTACAGTTATTCTACTCAGTTACATATAGAGTATTACTTATGGACAATTTGTGTTGTTTTCAGAGTCATGTCACCAGTAAAGTGCTAAATCGGCTGATCTATCTTGTAATTGAGGTAAGCTGATTGTGCCTAGAGAGACACAAAGTGAAGAGTAAGGCTGTCTGTAGTCTGTAGTATGCCCACAAGATTTTTCGTTTTTTCTCTTTTGTTGCAGTTCTCTGGTCCTGAGGAGAACACCGGGAGTTGAGGGGGTTCGAAACACGTAGACCTTAGTTTTGGCCAAAAGGATTTTCTGATTTGTTGTTGATTTTGTTTGATTATATGTTCACATATGTACACATTGTTCGAGTTGTGTCCCTTTGGCCTTTCATGAAAAATACTTAGCCTGAGATTACCAAAGGATTGTTTTTGGTGTGTAGCTGTATTGGTTGTTTTGCTGCTGGATTGTATGGTGACTGAATGATTTGTTTGAAGATGACTACTGCATGTTGAATGAATGGAGATAAGTGTGATGTGAGTGATTTTATGAATGGTAGAAAGATGTGTATCTGAATTGGTTGTTGGGATATGTGTGGTGTTGAAAAGGGTTTAATGTATAAAAAAACCTTTTTTGTGGTCGTGAAATCCATTGAAATGTAATGAGGATAAATACATTTTGATTCATTCAGATGGAAAAAGAGGTCTTGTGACCTCGTTGTTTGATTTCAATGTGGTGTCTTTGAGAATAATTTTTCAATAGGTATCAGTACTGGCATTTATGTTGTTCTTTGTTTAATTGAGGCTCAGCCTTACTGATTGGAGCCCACACCACGGTTTGGTATTTGTGTTGCCCCTAGGCCAGCGCCTGTCGTTAAAAGCCTGGGCATTAAGATCGATGCCAAACTTTCCTTGACCAATCAAGTGTCTTCAGTGGTTGGCATCTGCTTGGGTCTAATGCAACAGTTGCGGAAGCTGGCCCTCCTGCTCTCACCTACCACTCTAAAAATGATTGTATCTGCCAAGATCGTGTCCATATTGGACTATGGCAAGGCCTTTGTATATCAGCTTCCCTGATAAACTAATCAGCAAGATGCAGGTGAACATGAACGATCCAGCTAGTTTGATTTTTAGGCTGCCTAGATGGGCTCATGCCACCCCTTTGCAGCTTAGGCTGCATTTGCTCCCTGTTAACCAGAGAGCCAAGTTTAAGGGCCTCTGCATTGCCCATAAAGCTATTTGTGGCCAGGCGTCGTGTTACATTAATGAGCTTCTGATGAATTTTGCTCCGGAACGCACATTGCGATCGTCCACCGCTGGCCTTTTGGCCCTCCCAAGAGCCAAAGTGGCATCAAAGGTAGCCGAGCATGCTCTGTCTTAATTCCCTGAATCTGGAATGAATTACCGTAGAACCTTCGGAAGGATTTTGCCCTCCTTTCCTTTAGGAAAAGTCGTAAGACTTATTTGTTTAGGGAAGCCCTGGCTACAGTATAATACAGATTTCAGTGGCTACCTGAGCTTTCTCTACAAGTGCTAAGAGACCTGCAGGTGATTTTGTGCTGTATAAGCTACAATTAACATAACATAACATGATGGACAGAATGCAGAACAATGTCACACATTCACCCTAGAACAGAGATCTAGGCCTGAATCCATCATATTTTTGCTCACCATGCCGTACCAGTTTGGAAACAGCAATATGAAAATCAGTCTTGACCCTGCATCCAATGGGAAGAGTCCAGCCCGAACTCCCCGGCCAGGTCCTCCCTGGACTGGAAACAAGCATCCTAAGACTGGTTTCAAGGTTTCACCCCTCATCAGCCAGGATAGCTTGACTCCAGTGGCATGGAGAGCAGGGGACCCACATCTGCCAATGCCCGTCCAACTCGGGGTGACAAATGCAAAAAGAACAATTGATGGACCGAATGCAGAACAATGTCATACATTCTGTAGGAAGGTTGAATCTGACTGCATGGTTGCCCCCAATTATTTTCTGGTGTTTTCATGGTTTTTGACTTAGTTTGGCTGGGATCCTTCTATTCAGGCCCCAGCCTATCTGCTTTCCTCTCTAAATTGATTTTAAGTACTTTAGGTTCACTCCAGTGTGGTTACTATGGTATCCTTGTGAGTCCCTAGTATATGGTATACTAGGTACTAAGGGCATAGGTACACTAGAGACTTACCAGGGGCTGAAGCATGTATTATGCCACCTCTGGGAAGCCTTCCAAATGGCACCACAGGACTTCTACTGCAGCCTGGGTAAGGTGGTGCATGCATCCATTACTAAGATATAGGTTACCTATACTTACCTTTATACACTGACACATATAAGCCTATCAGTCACTCCTATGGCAGGCCTTATCAATCCTGAAGGCAGAGTGCTTGGTTTTGTGTGAGAGGGTGCCCATGCATGAGCTGGGCCCCTCTGCAGCTTTCAGAGCCTATTCTCTGAGGCTGTTCTGTGATGCAGCCAGACCATATACTCTTAAGTGCATTATGACCTTGAGGTAAATGCTAACTTTGGAATGGCTGCATGGACACTTGTCGTGTTTGGTGTCAAACCCTTTGGAATCCTACCCCGTCTGCCAGTCCTGGCGGCAGGGGTAGAATGCCACCCTTCTAGAGGGAGAGACATGCACACACTGGTCTAACCGGTAATAGTTTAAAAGAGCCCATGCATCACAAAATGGATGCTACAGCCACAGACACAAGTCTGGCCTCCTGCTACTGGCCGAAACTCTGGCAGGGGAGGCATGGACAATAGGTTTCCTATCACAGGGAGGTGTAACCACCTCCCAGAAAGGCTTTAGTATATTGGGGCTGGGTGGGTGCACTCTGAGAGTGCTTTGAAGTCAGCACTGGGGGCACATTTGGTGTCCCTGTGCATAGCCCAGTTCAAACCGGTTGCAGGGGCTACCAGCTCCTGCTCTGGTGCGAAACTGGACAAAGGAAATGGGTGTAGCCACCCCTCTTTCCAGACCTTCCCATAGGTGGGTCCCCTAAGTATGTCCAACCCCTTTTCTTAGTATAAGTAAGCGAGCCCTGGCAACAGGACTTTAGATTACACCTGGACGAAACTCAGAAACTGAATCCTAGAACTTCTACGCTCTACTAAAGATTAGAGGATGGAAGAATCTCCCTTGGGGTCAAGGAGTGACTCCCCTGATCAAGCAGACACCAACAAGGCATTTGCCAGTCAATATTCAAAGCTCTCGTTGGACTCCGAAGAATTTGCAGCCCAGGAAGAGGAATTCCAGACTTCTCGAAGGCCGACCCGAGTCCCCAGCAAAGCCCTCACAAGTGTTGTGGAACCGGAACCCCTGGACACTGTGCACATTTGCTAAGTGCATTCACTTCCCAAGCTTTCCTGAAGTTGTGCTATATATTATTTGTAGCCCAAGCCCTGCGCACCAGCTGCACCAAAGATTCTGGGCCTACACTCCACGAGTGTTCTGTGAGCCTGCTTCTTGCATTTCTGCTTGAGGCTCCTTCGCGATCCCTGGTCCGTCGACTGGTGGGTCCCCACAAAGGCCATTCTGATTTTCCTTGGGCTTCCCTGGTTGCTCCAGATGTGCCCCAACTCCCTACCAAGTGGTTAGTCCCTCAGACCTTGCTGGTCCACACTGAAGCCTTTCTTTGATTCCTGCATGGGTTGCTGTTGCCAAGGCTTGTTGGGTTCAATCCAGATACCGACACTGCAGCACTCGACATCCTTTGTGGGACAGCTCTAATCCAGCTCCTGGTCATTGTCGATGCCTCTTGGTCCTTGTGGCTGAAGAGTCATGCTAAACCTTCTTCACCTGAAATCACCCGACATCGGTGGGCATTCGACTATTGTGCCCCTGGTCACTGGCTAGTGACCCAGACTCTATCCCCACTGATTTCAGGTTCTTCTGATCTTTGATTCAGGCTTGGATAACCCCGGACACTTTCCACTTCTTTGGCAGCAGCACTTTGCAGCAGATCCCCATTGAAAACAACGACGAAACCCAACCCCAAAAGACACCTATGCACCCGGCTTCCCTGGGTGAGGTTACTCAAGTACTCCTGTGCTTCTGTGGGTGTTTGCTCTAGAACCCCTTAAGTCTAAAGGGGTTTGGTCCTCCTCTCAGTGTCCTTAATCTTTCAATTTCCAACTCAGACTTTCCCCATAGAAGTTAATGTTGATTCGGCACTGTGTTTAGGCACTGAACTTGTCCCCCGTGGGTCCCGTGTGTCACTACCTTGGGTGGTTCCTGGTGGCCCCAGTGGTTCTGAAGGCTCTAGGCCTTGTATCTATGCAAGTCCTCGTTCTTATACCACTTACTTATTATATGGTTTGGTACGTATATATTGTGCTAATTTAACGTGTGTTATTGAGTTTACTGAATGTACTTTTGAATCTAGCCTCATAAAGAGACTAGTTGGATGTGTTTAGAATAAATACATATATTTTATATATATATATACATGGTGTGGTTCTCTTTTCATTTGGTCATTCACGAGGTTATAGACTGTTAAACAAGCTGCTTTACATTCCTCCAAGACTTAGCCTGAAGGCTGCTCTCTACAGCTACCACTAGGATAGCTTTCTATAAAGATTTGCTTTAACCTACCATCAATAAGGGTCGCTTGGACTGGTGCAAGGTGGCAATTAGAATAGTGGACAGCATATGCCAGGTCAACTTCTCACACATTCACCCCGTGACAGAGATCTGGGCCTAAATACATTGTTTTTTTGCTCACTATGCCATTCCAGTGCGGACCCAGCCATATGCATATCAGTCTTGACTAACCCTGGGCGTAGTTCTCCTAGTAGCACTACGCATTGCTAAGCGAAGTGCACTTTGCAAGCTACGCGAAGCTACGATAACTGCATACTGCACTGTGCAAAATACTGTTCGTACA
Organism: Lissotriton helveticus; assembly: GCF_964261635.1. Lineage (NCBI taxonomy): Eukaryota > Metazoa > Chordata > Amphibia > Caudata > Salamandridae > Lissotriton > Lissotriton helveticus. The sequence continues at coordinate 1,791,431,351 of NC_136061.1, forward strand.
GATTGCACAGTGCCGGATGCTTGTCCTCACTGTGCAATCAGTGCAAACTGCATCTTGCACAGTGCAAGCGGTCGTTTTCTGCCGCTCAAGTAAAATTGTACTCGAGCAGCAGCTTTCTCAAGGCGGACTGGAAGTTTCTCATCGCGAGCAGTCGCAAGCATACGTGACCACTCGCAATGAGAAACCTGATGTCCCCGCGTTGAGAATCTCGCAGGGAGGTTTATTTTCCACAATCGTGATCGGCAACTTGATGTTGCTGATCGTGAACAAGGAAAAAGTCTCACAGGGATGATATTTTGCTCGCCTGCGGTTGCCAACTTGACGTTGTGGTTCGCGAGCAAACAAAAAATCCTAGGACCAGTTTCGGGGTTTCACTCCTCATCAGCCAGGATATCGTGAATCAAGCATGAAGAGCACTGAAAGAAAAAAAAAGAAAGAAAGAAAGACATTCTTGACAAGGGGGTCCTAGGGATATAATATTTAAAGACCAGGCAGTGTTGAGTCCCCAAACTACAATCTGAAACTACACAAAGAAAATACCGGTCTATGAAGAGTGAGGCAAAGTTTAGCAGAAAAACTAGGAAGCCTGGTTCAAAGACAATACCTGTTTACAAAGTAGGAAAGAATCCCATCAGCCCACCATAGTGGCAGAGCTTCATCATCTGGGTTTTGTTGTAGGTTACACGACCAGTGCAGCCAACCGTAATAAATGGAAAGCTGTACTAGACTATCAACCCAGTGATACATACAGCCACAACTTAGTTTCAGTCAGTGGTGCTGAAAATTTGCAGTGCAAGAAAAGGTGGAAAAAAAAGAGTGTGCAATTATTAAAATTGACTACCAAGATACCTCGGAAACTTTAATAAACGCTATCCTAGTGTCAAGTCTAAAAACAGTGTGCTGATAGTTTGAAAAAATAACTATCACAAGCGATGAATTGGCAGGTCTACATGTATCAGCCACACGGGTATCTCAAACCCAGGCTTTCGTCAGGACCAAAATATTATAACACTACTGCAAATTTGAAAAACTGTGGGAAAACCATGTATTCCACCTCTCATTAGTGATGTTGCCGAGTTCCTTTTTGTGGATAGCCAGTGGTTGAATGATGATATTCTGTGGGTCACACTATGATCTCACTCCCACGCTTGATTTGCATCATCTGGGTTTTGAACTATTTATTAATCATCATTCATTGCAATGTTTCCCCTATGTTGGATATGTTTGCTTAGTTTTACCACCTACTTCCGGCTCATTTGTAACATTGTGTCTTCATTAAGTGGCTAATGAATCAACACCAGTGAGTATGAATATCTCTGTCATTTGGTCATAATGAGATACTGAGGTCTGTGAACATAACTTGAGGGACCTTATGACTTATGATCAAAGATACTGTACTACTAGATATGGTTGGTCTTTTGAACATACGTGTCGGAATGCTATCATCTGACAACCAGGTCTGTAGATCAATAGAAATTAAATCCCCTTTTTTCAAAACGTTGGGGGGGGCCCTTTCCATTCTTAATATTAAAATTAAGGGGTAGTTTTAAGCTGGAATACTTGCTCTCTCCACTTTCATCTTTATAAACTTTGTATTGAGTCTATTTATTTCAAGTGCACAACACTTAAGCATTTGATATCTTAAACTATGTGTGTAACAGCGTGTTGTATTAGTACATGAGTGTAGCACCCTTATAAGTCTGTAAGGGGTTTGTAATCATACGAGGAAATTACCTTTTTAAGTACCACCTTGCCATTGTTTTTTTTTTATTTCAATAATTTTTATTGAAAATTTCAGTATGACAAAATTATACATTGAGAAACATTATATGTGCTGTTGAAGGTACATCTGAATAGAAAGAAGAGCATTTGGCTGAATACAGTAGACCAAGCATGAGAAGGCATAACCCTAATGGACGTTGCTACATACAGATGTGACCGGGCATTTTGCTAGTATCTCAACAAATTCAAAAGGCATCATTTTTACAGGGTTCAATAGGAAGAGGAAAAAGGAGAGAGAGAGAGTAGTCCTACATGAGAAGAGTATATAGAAGAAAGGAAAAGAAGAAAAAGGAGAAGAAAAAGGAAAGGAAAGGAATGGAGTGTGCCACCATGGGATAGGCAGTTCAGACCATTCCAGTGTTACCCACGATGTGTGTGTCCTGATCGGTTTCAGAAGAATTTCGTGGGTTACAAGTGGTCAGGAGAAGTGGCTATTCATGGCGGTTTATGAGTGTCAAAGTAGATATCAAGTGATTTCCACATTCTCCTTCATGGGGGTCGCCACGGTGTGGTCTGGAGCGTGATGTTGTCAGCCCCTCGGAGGTTAATCACCCAGTTTAACTAACAGGCATAGCTTGCTTTTTTTGTGTCTTTCCAATTGTTTAGGATGACCTTAATGGCCGCCATGAGCAGGAGGTCTAAGAGGGCTCTATCCGGTTCAGGGAGTTGTGTTTCTTTAACAGAGCCAAAAACAAGATAGGGGACTTCCTTGGGTGGAGTAATGTTGAACAGTTTGTGGATGAACATAAATACTTTGCCCAATAGGATGAGACGCAGTCGCATCGGAGGATAAGGTGGTCCAAATCACCTTTAGCATGTCTGCAGTTCCAACAAAAAGCGTCGGGGCTAATTTTGTGAGAATAGAGGCAAGCGGGCGTCCAGAAGACCCTATGCATGAGCCAGTATTTGGTTTGTGATAATGTAGGGCTTATTTTGTGGCTCATACAGGATTTCCAAGTTGCGGACCACTCCGGCTCAGAGATGGGGAAAGAGGCGAGAGAGGACCAGAATTGCGTAGTTTTTTCATTTAGCCTGGTGGATTGCGGGCTCAGTAATTTGTACATCCTAGAAACCTGGTGGCCTAGTAGATTTATGCTGGAAAAGAATGTGAGAAGAGCTGGAGGTGTGGGGGACAAGTCCGCTTTTGTAATGGCAGACTTAATATTTAGAAATAAATAGAAATCGGAAGCATTAATCCCAAATTTTGCCTGGATTCCTGCAAAGGGCAAGGGATATGCTCCTTCGTATAGTTGGTGGGGGAAAAGGATGCCGCTCTTAATCCAAGTGGGGTTATACAATAACTTTCCTTTATATGTGATGTTAGGGTTCTTCCAAATCAACTCCCATCTGGATCTTCTTATTGTTGTGTCTAGCAATTTGTCGATTTTAAGCAGGGCCAGTTTGGTGTTAATAAATATGGATTTTGAACACGGGATTTGGTTTGCCTTCATTGATAGGATCGAGATGGGATGAATGTCTCCCAGTACCGCTGTTTCTATATCTAACCACACAGGCGAATAGCCCACAGGAGGGGACAGCCAATAAGAGCCTTGCTTAGCTAAGAAGGCTAATTGGTATCTCTTGAAGTCAGGAAGGTTGACTCCTCCTATGGCTTTATCTAGTCTGAGTTTCTGAAGGCTGAAGCGTGCTTTTTTGCCTTTCCAGAGAAAGTTAGTAATGGCCTTGTCCACTTTATGGTGGAATTCCTGTGACAGCAACAGGGGGAGCATGGTGACCAGATAATTTACCAATGGCGTGATCATCATCTTGATGGTCTCGACCCTACCCCACCAAGTTATGAAATGGGGAGACCACCCATCTAGTTGTTTTTTTATTTTTTCGAGGGTAAGGTTTTCGTTGTGCCGGAGGGTCTCGATAATAGAGCTGCCGAATTCTACACCCAAGTATTTTATGTAGTTACTTTGCCAGACGCGTCCCGATTCTCCCAGCACCTCTTTATTGGTGAATATGTTAAGAGGTTTAACCTCTGATTTGTCGCGATTTAGCTTGTATCCCGAGTGTTTGGAGTACGATACAATAGAGTCCATTAGTGCAGCTATAGAGATCTCTGGCTGTTCAGTAATCACCAAAATATCGTCCGCATAGGCAGCTAGCTTTGCTCCCCTGTCACCAAATGTGATCCCAGCGAGGTTGTTGTTCTGCTGTATATCACGGAGGAGTGGCTCTAATTCTAGCAGGAAGAGTGTGGGTGAAAGGGGGCAACCCTGTCTGGTCCCCTGTTCCAATTTAAATGGTTCTGAGAGTGAACTATTTATGGCGATTCTTGCGGAAGGGCAGGTATAGAGTGCCATTACCATGTTGATGTATGGGTCTCCCAAGTTAAATATTTGCATGCATTGGCGCAGGAAGGGCCACGACAGTCTATCGAATGCCTTCTCCGCATCCAGGGTAATAGCTACTGCGGGGGCGTCAGACATTTTAGATTTTTCCAGCACATGGCATAGGAGCCTTGTGTTATCACTTGATAAACGGTGTTTTAAGAATCCCACTTGGGAGCTACTGATTAGAGTTGGTAAGATTGAATTTAATCTACAGGCTAATGTTTTCGCGTAAATCTTACAATCTAGGTTTATGAGGGAGATTAGCCTATAGTTCTTCGTCAGGGTTGGGTCCTTCCCTTCTTTTGGTATCACTATTATTGTCGCCTCGCTCATTGAGGGGGTGATTTTATTTTTTAGTGAGAAGGATTGAAACAAATTGAGAAGTGAGGGATTGAGTTGGCTTTCAAATGTCTTATAGAAGTTAGCTGTAAAGCCATCAGGCCCCGGAGCCTTATTGTTCTTTAGTGACCTGACCGCGTTCGAGATTTCTTTAATATTGAATGGGGCCCCTAGTTTTGTCTTATCCGCCTAAGAGATACTGGGTAGGTGTATAGATTTGAAATAATTGGTGCATTCTTCTTGGTCGAATTGTGTTTTGTTCTTGTAAAGGTCCTCATAGAAAGACTGAAAAGTGCAAAGAATATCCTTCTGTTTGGTAAAGGTAGTGTTGGTCTAGTCTTTAATGGAGGTGATGTGGAATTGTTTCCTTTTGTGTTTAAGGTAGGACGCCAGGAGTTTCCCTGCTTTGTTACCTTCCCAGAGTTTCTGCGCCTTAAATTTATTAATCCATACCCCTGCCCTTTTGCTTAGGATGGCGTTATATTTATATTTCAGGTTCGACAGGCGGTCGAGAATCGTCCTGTCATTTAAATTAGAGGCGTGATAAGACTCCAGTTGCCTAATTTCTTTTTCCAGAGAGTCCAGTTCCGAGCTCAGGTTCTTGTTCATACGAGCCCTAATTCCTAATAGTGTACCTCTTATCGTGGCTTTAAAGGCGTCCCAAACCTTTGCGTTATCTGCTTCAGGTTGGGAGTTTATCTGAAAATATTCCTGAATAGCGAGTTCAATAATTCTCCTGTTCTCAGGGACCTGCAAAATCTCTTCATTAAGACACCACCACTTCGGAGGGATAAGTGTATGTGACCCTGTCAGTTTCATGTGTATGCAGGAGTGGTCTGATACCGAGATTGGAGCTATACCCCTTTCGTCAATAAGGTGTGTGAAAGGGTTTGAGATCAATAAATAATCTATCCTTGAGTAGGAGTCGTGTGGTGGGGAGTAGAAGGTGTAGTCGCGACCATCCGGATGTTGTAAACGCCACGAATCATGAAGGTGGAATTTAGCGCATAATCGCAACAGCGCCCCATGAGAGCGTGAGGGTTGATAAGTGCACTTAGATTGCCTGTCTAATAGGGGGTCAAGTGGGAGGTTAAAGTCCCTGCACACCACCAGAAGTTCATCTTGGGGGATATTCTCTAGCTCCTTCGAGACATATTCCCAGAATTCAGAGAGGTCAGCGTTTGGCCCATAAATGTTTGCCACGTGTATATGATCTTCATCTCTTTGGAGGTGAACAATGCTTAGCCTTCCCTCCATGTCTGTAGAGTGAGATATCAGGGCTAGATTCGATTTTTTGGCGATAAGGGTGATCACCCGTCTTTTTTTGTGAGTAGCCGGGGAGCATAATGTGTGGGATGTCCAGGGTTGTTTAAAGAATTCTGCATTCTCCTGGGATAGCCTGGTCTCCTGCAGGAGAATTATATCCCCTTTAGATTTAGAAAGATAATCCAAAATCTTTTTTCGTTTGACTGGGTGATTAAGCCCCTTAACGTTCAGAGAGACTATATTCAGAGAAGCTGCTAAACTTTTATTAGCAGCCATTGTAGAGATTGTAGTGGCGAGTATGTTGGGACAGACCCATTACATGTGTTGTACGTGTTGGTGTGATTGGATGCTTTTTCAGGTTAGGTAAGTCTAAGAGAGCCATCTGAATAATGTGATGTGTATCTGTCCTTGGAGATAGGATGTGTACAGTAGGAACTACGTCAGCTACGGGCACATGTCTGATGTTAGCCATGTGAGGAGAATGCCCATGGTGGCAGCAGAGGAGAGAAATTAAGTACAGAGGAAAAGAATAAGTTGAGAAGAAAGTAAAGCACAGCACAAACAATACTGACATTTTAGTGTTTACCCCCCCAGTGTCAAACAACCTTCCCACCCCCCCACCCTACCCTCTCTTCCCTGTTCCCCCATCCCCAACCCCTCCCCACTCCCTCCCTCCCTCCCCTGAAACTCGAACATAAGAGCTGCGACGACAGTGCTGTCTAAGCTCACACAGGAAAAAATACATAGGTAGCTGAAACAGTGGGGTCAAAACCATCTCACAATTGTTATGCCTGCAGAAGAAGTCTTGATTTTCGTGTTACTTAAGAGAGTGGACCCTTAGCTGCAGATTAACGTTAAGAACAACAACATTCCCCTTAGACACTGTACAGGTTACTTTGTGCAGCGGAGCAATATCTTGGTGAACAATTGGTTATCATAAGTTCTGCCCTAGCGTATTAGCCTGGAAGTCATCTCGCTGACTAATCGGGCTTACTTTTGGAGTATGGGCGCATTACGTGAGGTGTCAAGCATGTGAGCTTGCTCCCCCAAAGAAAAAAAACCTAATGTAGCTGAGGCAATTTGAAACGACTCAGCTGGAAACTACTCGTCCTAAGCCAAGAACATACATAAATGAGAAAATCAATTGGTAGACTGCTGTCAAATTGCAAAACGACCGACATCTACCTGTAGACAGGAAAAAGGAGCTGCAACGATGCTACAGAGACATGGTACCTCATGATTTCAGGAAGGCAGTCTTAGAAGGACCATGATGCAACTATTGTAGACTGTGAGGCAGGTAGTCTTGCAGTGTAAAACTGCGAGTTTAGAGTTGCTAGTAAGTGTCCATGGGATTAATCCTGATTTCCTTTGTCGTGAGACTCCGGTTTTCGTTTATTGGATTGGCTACCTGACAAGTCCATTTCTTGTTGAGGCGAGTCATTTAGGTAGCATGTCTGGTCGTGCGGACTGGAAAAAAGCGTGGGCGCCCCTGGTCTATAATCCTGAATTTTGCCGGACCTGCAAAGGAAAATGGGATGTCTCTAGCACGTAATTTCTCACGTAGAGCCAGGAATCCTTTACGTACTTCCACTCTATCTCTGGAATAATCCTGAGTAAATATAATGCGGTGTCCTTCCCAGGTGATGTGTTGATTCTTCCTGGCGTACTGCAGAATAGCTTCCGTATGCTGGTAACGGAGTGGTTTGCATATGAGAGGGCGAGGGTCTCTTGTCGTACATTGTGAGAAGGTCGGAACTCTGTGGGCTCTATCCAGCTCCAATCCATGTTGGAATCTAATTCCAGTGACTGTTGGAATCCATGCCTCTAGGAATGACACAAATGATTCTGCATCTTTTTCGGAATTTTCAGGTACCACAAAGATACGTACGTTGCCCTCCTATTTCGATCTTCCAGTTCAGTAGTTTGGCGTCATAGGTCACTGGTAGTAGCTTGGAGGTGTTGAATGAGTTTGGCGCTGTTTGAAGCCTTATCCTCGGTGTTGCTGATCCTTTGTTCGGTTTCGTCAAGGCGGAGATTCATGGCGTTCATGTCAGCTCTGATTGCAGTGAGCTCAAGCTGCATTGAGTCGGTGTTGCATTTTGTAGATTTTGCAAGGTCATGTACTTCTGCCAGCTTTTTTTAGGATCGTGTCTAGGGTGCTTGACAGATCTCCTTTGTTTTTAATGGGCGAGTCTGAAACAGATATTTCCGGGCGAACCTTCTTGTTTTTGTTATCTCTGTCCATCATTGTTGGTGGTGTGTTGGATCTCTGGTCAAGGTAGGTAGTTCTGAGGAAGCCGTGGGTGGCCGTGTGGGGGTCCGAGAAGAAGAGTTGTATTTAGAGTTTTAGAGTTTTGCACTCGGTATGGACGTTTCGACAAATGGCTCAAGCCTTATGCCATATGTGCCTTATGTGTCTTATGTGCCGATTGTGTCCTTTATGCCTCAGAGTGTTGATCTACAGCAGACCTTCAACAGACCCCGATCAGACCTTGATAGTGGGAGTTGAGCCTTGATAGTGGAAGTTGAGCCTTATTGAGACTAAAACCCTGATAGCGATGTAGATGGTTATGCTCAGGACTATCTTGGAGGACTGTGTCACGTGTGCTTTGACCGTGGGCTACGGCTGTGAATGTGGCTCTCCTGCATGGGCAAAGGTTGAACACACAGACTGCACTGGCATCTGCACTTATTTGCGCTTATCAGCGCTTACTTATTTGTTGCAGTTTATTGCTGTCTGACATTGTGTGGTCTCATGCTGTCCAGATGCTCGCCCAAATCGTGCAATCAATCACTTTAAGCTCCCTCATTATTCACTGTATGTTCTCACTGGCATATGGCTTGTCTATCATTGATGGGCTGTGACTCTTAGGTTATAACCTTGATTGTCTCATGCTATTCAGCTGCACTCCCATATCTTGCGTTATCCACTGAAGGGTATAAGCGCTGCTGTTGTGTGGATGCGAAACTGGCTTCAATTGGCTTCAGTCGGAGTGTCTCGCCTCACTCGCAGGGCCTGGCGACTCGTGAACTTGTAACACCTCCCTCCATTGACAGGTCAGGCCGCGCTTGGTGTTTGCGGTTACTCGCGCGTTCTTCTTTTCCCCTTGGAGGCCCGTCACAGTTGAGTCGCTGCACAAGATTAGGAAGAAGGTTCGCAGCCAAGGGGCACTCTGGGTTGGATGGGCAATATAGCGTAGGGTTGCTTATGTGCAAATCGCGACTATTAGTTATAGCTCCATTTTAGGGTCAGGCAGGCGAAAGTTAATGAGGGAGTCCCGCATCACTGTGGCTTCCAGAGCTCCACAACAATACCGGGTAGGATGTCGCTTCTTAATACAGCTGGAACCGCTCTCACCTCAAGGCAGCTCCGGTGAAGTAGGCAGGGTTGTGCGACAGTGCGGACCGTCCGAATCCGAGTCCGTTCGGTGTCCCCGTTCCCGTCCTCAAAATGGCGGTAGAGCCTCGCGTCGCCCGGGCTGGATCAGGGCTGGTGGCCTAACCCGTTTCTGGGCGTTGGGCCGTTAAAGTGAGACTACCATAATTTGCGCGGAGTAAGGCGCTCACCAAATCCGTCTTCAGTTCATGGATTCCGGACCTGTAAAACACTGTTTTCCACCGTGTTGTCGAGTCCTGTGAGACGCGAAGCCAGATTAGGCGGCCATTGCTCTTGCCGTCCAAGCCACCTTGGTAATTTTTAACAAGAATGGCTGATAGTCTCTCCCGTTGTTAAGATACCATATTTCACTCCGGTGATCGAGGCTATTGAGAAGCAAGAACTACGCTTCCCAGGCTCCTCGGGCATTTGCGAATGACCAAGGAGCGTGTCGCAGATCCAACCAGGAAGTGCACACTAGACGCGGCAACGCTTTGACACCAAGATGCAGGTTCGCGTGATCCTCTTCTGTATAATTATGTTGGACCAATCCTGGATCTGAATAAGTGCTATTTATTTGGACACACCTGTTCATAGGGTTACCTCCTCGTAGGCTCAGGAAAGCCTGGAGTTCCGATGGACAGGTAAGGTGGGGTTGGGTTTCCCGCATTGGGTTTCTTTCGGGCATTGTTTTAGAACAGTTTATACAATGTAAAAGAGGGGCATTTTGTAGCATGTAGCGCCGACCTCCACCGGTAGATTCCTCTATTGTTGAGTCTACATGAGAAGTGGAATGGCGTTAGGCAGTATTCTAACGGAGTTGGGCCCTTCTAATATAGTAGAAGACTGAGTACAATGGTTATTGAGAACTCATTGTAACTGGTGGTTTTGACATTGTCCCCATTGTCAAGTCCACCCGATTTTGCAAGAAGGGTTACCTGGGTTTTTGGCCCCGTGCTAGACGGCCATCTAGGGAAACCTACCAAACCCACACATTTCTGAAAAGTAGACACCCGGGGGCTTCCAAGGAGGTATGGCTTGCGTGGATCCTCCAACGTTCCTTTACCCAGAATCCCTTGCAAACCTCAATTTTAGCTAAAAAAATCAGTTTTTTCACACTTTTTTGTTGGGAAAGCGTGGCATCACTGGGCTCACACAAATTTCCTCCCACCCAGCGTTCCCCCAGGTCTCCTGATAAAAATGGTACCTCACTTGCGTGGTTAGGCATAGTGGCTGCAACAGGAAAAGGTCCAAATCGTACCCTATAGCAAAACTACCTTGATTTTGGGGGGGGCACCTGAGTTTTTGACCCGGAGCTCGGCGGCCATCTTCGGAAACTACCAAACCCAAACAGTTCTGAAAACTAGACACGCGGGGGAGTCCAGGGAGGTATGGCATGCATGGGTCCCCCAATGTATTCCTACCCAGAATTCCTTGCAAACATTAAAATTAGGTACAAAAAACAGTTTTCCAAACTTTTTCGCGTGGGATCTCCGTGCCGGCAAAAATGTCCTACCACCCAGCGTTCCCCTTGTTCTCCAGAGTAAAATGATACCTCACTTGTGTGGGTGCCCCAAAGCAGAAGAGGCTAAAAATGAATTTTTAAAAAATCTAGTATATAGGTTTGACAAATTAAGCACCCCAACCTTAGTCACAGGGCATTGGCCCACCCACACAAGTGAGGTATCATTTTACTCGGGAGATCAAGGGGAACGCTGGGTGGTAGGACATTTGTGCCGGCAGGGAGATCCCACCCAAAAATGTATGGAAAAGTGGTTTTTATAACCTAAATTTAAGGTTTGTAGGGATTTCTGGGTAGGAAAACATTGGGGGACCCACGCATGCCATACCTCCCTGGACTCCCCCGGGTGTCTAGTTTTTAGAACTGTTTGGGTTTGGTAGTTTTCAAAGATGCCCGTCAAGCCCCGGGCCAAAAGCTCAGGTGACCCCCTCAAAAAATAAGATAGTTTTGCTAAAGGTCATTTTTAAGTCTCCACCGTACGAATTCGGCCTTTTCCTGCTGCAGCCACTATGCCTACCCACGCAAGTGAGGTACCATTTTTATCGGGAGACCTTGGGGAATGCTGGGTGGGAGGTAATTTGTGTGAGCCCAGTGATGCCACGCTTTCCCACACACAAAAAGTGCAAAAAAACTGATTTTTTCAGCTAGAATTGAGGTTTGCAAAGGGAATCTGGGTAAAGGAACGTTAGAGGATCCACGCAAGCCATACCTCCTTGGAAGCCCCCGGGTGTCTACTTTTCAGAAATGTGTGGGTTTGGTAGGTTTCCCTAGATGGCCGTCTAGCACGGGGCCAAAAACCCAGGTAACCCCTCTTGCAAAAGCTGGTGGATTTGACAATGGTGACAATGTCATAGTGGCTGCAACAGGAAAAGGTCCAAATCGTACGGTGGAGAATTAAGTTTTCAATTTGAGAGCGTGCGATTCAAGGGACAATATTACATGGAAATTGTGACAGACAATTTCAAGTTTGCAGGAGATTGTGGATAAAAATCAACAATAGAATTCACCAGAAAGACATGACCATATACTTCCATGGTTTAACAATAATATCTAAATTTAGTAAGTTACTTATAGCTTTAATGTACACCTTAACAGAGTTACTCAAAAGTCAAACATTCAAGCACGGCTATCTATTCCTCAAAGACACACACATACAGGTTGGATTTGGCACGAGGGCGAGTGATGGTTCAGTACATAAAATTTTATTAACAAGATATTTCAAAAAATGAAATGCTCTGTCAATAAATGAATGCATAAGAACCGAACCAGTGACTCGCAACTCGTGAACTGTAAAGCCACGACAAGGCACCAACCGCTTTACAGGCCATTCACGCACCTTTCATACCTGATACAAACCAGACCATTGACACCATCCGGAAGGAACAGCAACACATTACAGCAATCACAATTAGGGACAAGGTACACCCTACTTCAGAAAGAGATAAAAGGCAAATATTACTGCACAGCCATCTATTCCGCAAGCACACACACATACTGGTTGGATTTGGCACGAGGGTGAGTGATGATTCAGTACATACAATTGTATTCGCAAGTAATTTCACAAAAATGAAATACACTGCGTATAATTGAAGTATGATAAACTGAACCACTGACTCACAGCTCGTGAGCTGTAAAGCCACGTCAAGGCACCAACCTCTTTACAGGCCATTCATACACCTTTCGTACGTGTGACACATACAAAACATTCACACCGCCAGCCGCGGACCCATCACATTTCAACACTCACACCAGCAGACAGTGCCATTCAAGGGCCCATCACTTTCACACGCCCACATTTCTGACATTGCAACAACACAAAATGGTGGAGTGTCACTCAACTAGCAGTGTGTGTAGTGAACAACAGAAAGTAACTACTCACACACCGCCAGCCGAGCGCCAGTCCACCCACACCACCATCCAAGCACCAGACCATGCACACCGCCAGCCAAACACCACTCAGCACACACCAACAGCCAAGTACCACTCAACACACACCACCAGCCAAGCACCACTCCACGCACACTGCAAGCCAAGCGCCACTCCACACACACCGCCAGCCAAGCACCACTCCGTGCACAGATAGCCAAGTACCACTCCACACACACCATCCAGCCAAGCGCCACTCCACACACACCGCCAGCCAAGCGCCACTCCATGCACACCACCATCCAAGCACCAGACCATGCACACCGCCAGCCAAACACCACTCAGCGCACACTGCCAGCCAAGTACCACTCCACACACACCACCAGCCAAGCACCAGTCCATGCACACCGCAAGCCAAGCGCCACTCCGTGCACAGACAGCCAAGTACCACTCCAGGCACACCACCAGCCAAGCGCCACTCCACACACACCACCAGCCAAGCGCCACTCAACACACACCACCAGCCAAGCGCAACTCCACACACCCCGCCAGCCAAGCACCACTCCGTGCACAGACAGCCAAGTATCACTCCATGCACACCACCAGCCAAGCGCCACTCCACACACACCACCAGCCAAGCACCACTCCACGCACACCACCAGCCAAGGACAAATCCAAACACAACACCAGGCAAGCACAAGAGCACGCACACCGCCAACCAAACACCAGACCACACACACCGCCAGCCAAGCACCAGTCCACAGACACCGCCAGACAAGCACCAATCGACAGACACCGGCAGCCAAGCGCCAAACCATGCACACCGTCAGACAATGGACACTACACGCAAACCAACATCATACTTTAGTTTTTTTTTTAAATAAAAGAAAAACAAAAACAAATTGCAAATTGATACAAATCTACTAACTCAACAACTAAATCTAAAAAGACTACACAAATGCAAACTTTGAAACTGAACAATAAGACCAACCAGTTCACTTTACCACTCATTGATACTCCCAAAAATTATTTTGCGTGTGGTACAATCTAAAACAAGCAGGTACACACAGCCTGGGGTTTGAAGGGCAGTCGGGGCAGTACATACAAACCTCCACCCGCAAACCTCTTCGCCAACAGACTCTACATCTCCGACTGGGAAAGTCTTTTGAGATTGTAGGAGGAATTGTATCAGGAAAGTGGCGATCTTTCAATCTGGCAACATCCTCCACCACTCCAACTCTAGGAACACTTGCCTGTTCCACTAAAACAAGGCTGCCTATTACAGACTCCTGAAACTTTACAAAAGTCATCATTGACTGGGGACAAGATGTGTGGAACACAACATAAGCATTAAAGGTTGCCAAGTGGAAAAGATGGATAGCCAACTTCTTGTACCAAATGTAAGCCTTACGAAGAGCAGCATACGGTTCCAACCTCTGATCTACTCTGGCAACACCACCCATGTACTTATTGTAGTGCATTATGCACACAGGTTTGCGCACTTCTGCAACCTGACCCCAAACAGGCACCGGTTCAGTGCTTTCATCATGTATTGTAGTCAACATGTAGACATCTCTCCTGTCTGAAAACTTCACAGCTAGAAGCTCCTCACAACGCAATGAACTGCACTGTTCCTGAGCAAGCTTTCGACATACAAGTTCTTTTGGGAAACCTTTACGGTTTGAGCGGATTGTGCCACAAGCAACAGTGTCCACTTTGGCCAATCCCCTGAACAACCGCACACCAGTGTAGAAGTTATCGACATACAAATGATGGCCTTTGTTAAAAAATCCACAACCAAGTTCCCACACAATTTTCTCAGTCACTCTAAAAGTCGACGGACAACCAGGGGGGTTAGTCCTGGATTCCTTACCAGTGTACACCCTGAAATTAGAGACATATCCAGTCTCACTGTCACACAGCATATACAGTTTGATTCCATAGCGTGCCCTCTTACTAGGAATGTATTGCCGAAATACCAAGCGGCCCTTGAACAACAGCAAAGACTCATCCCCTGAAATTTCTTTCCCAGGATAAAAGATCTCAGAAAATCGATCAACAAAATGATCAATAACAGGCCGAATCTTGAAAAGACGGTCATAATCAGGGTGATCTCGTGGCAAAGCAAGACTATTGTCAACAAAATGCATCATCTGAAGCAGAAGCAAATACCTATCACGACTCATGACTGCCGGAAATATAGATGTTGCCATCAAGGGACTAGTAGACCAATATGAAGCCATTGATGGTTTCCTAAGCAAGCCCATCAAAAAAGTTAAACCCCAAAACTTTTTCATCTCCTCCAAATGTGTGGGAGTCCACCGGGTAGCTCTAGCGTGGGGTTTAAGGCTGGCACTGTTCACCCTCAAAAAATGTTCAGCATGCAAATTAGTCTGCTCTACAATCTCTGCCAAAAACACATCATCCATAAACAACTTGAAAAAATCAATAGGCAAAAAGTTTTCAGTGTTCACCCTACACCCTGGAACACCAGTAAATTCAGGCAATGCTGGCTACACCATGCCTGGTGTAACCCAGAGGTCAGAACTTTCATCGTCAAGTCTTGCAGCCGCAGGCTGCCGTCCAGCTGCCTCTTGTCTCACTACACCAACTGGAAGTCTAGCAGCCCCAGGCTGCAGCCCAGATGTCTCTTGCCGCACTATTGGCACAGCAATGTCCTCCGCAACCACAGGCACAGCAATGTCCTCCGCAACCACAGGCACATCATCCACACGAAAAGTAGCTTCATCAGCACTCAGAGTGTCTTCATCATCAGATGAAGCCATGTGTAGAGAAAACTCACTAACTGAATCTTCACCTCCCACCTCTGGCTCAGAATCAGTCTCTGGACCATGGTCAGAGGAAGAATCAAAAAGCATTCCAACAACTTGCTGAGCAGTAATCTGGCGGCTAGCCATTATCCTTACAAATAAAGGAGTCTGCACAAACAACTCAACAACCCCAACACTGTGCAAAGTAAGATAAAAAATGTAAGCCTTTATCACAAATATCTATATTTAGAAAAAATATACAATTCACTTACAAGAGACAACTACACTCACCAGACCTACTCTGCAAAGACACAGCAAATAGGCAACGATATCCCACTAGAAAGAAGAAAAAAAAACTTACATCTACAGAAGGACACATCAAAAACAAATGCAAAACATGTTTTACAATCACAAAAAACAGAAACCAAACAGAAACAATTACATTACAATTGAACAAAAAACAGGTCTCTTACCAAACACATGCAACTACAGAAACAGCAGAACAGAACCACCAGTAACGGAACCGCACACTGCAACAATCTAAAGAGAAAAAAAAAACAATACACATTAGAAGAAACAAAAACAACACACATTACAACAGGCTATGTCACAGGGTATGTCACAAATGGGGTGTCTGTCCCCAAGGGGGGCAGAATATAAATCATTATAAACGTGGGCCCCCTGGAAGCAACCCTACGGAGGGCAGAGAGGGCAAATAAAGAAACGGCAGGACATACTTTTGAAAACAAGTGGGCCCAAGGAAGCAACCCTTGGCCAAGGGGTCGCTCACTATAAAAAAAAAACCCTGGAGTCTAGTGGGCTTTTCTGCCCCCCCCAACCCCTGGGTGCAGATCGGCCAAAAAAACGGCCGATCTGCCCTAGGGGGGGGGGCAGAAAAGTCTGAAAAATAATTTATCCCCCTAAGGAAGCGACCCTTGCCCAAGGGGTCGCTTCCTTTATAAATATAATTCAATCCCTGGTGTCTAGTGGGCTTTTCTGCGCCCCCCCCCTGGTCCAGATGCGGGCGAAAAAACTGCCTATCTGCCACCAGGGGGGGGGCAGAAAAGTCTAAAAAAAATATGGGGCACTAGGAAGCGACCCTTCCCCAAGGGGTTGCTTCCTTTACAATTAAAAACAATCCCTGGTGTCTAGTGGGCTTTTTTGCCCCCCCCCCGGTTGCAGATCGGCCAAAAAAATGGCCGATCTGCCCCAGGGGGGGCAGAAAAGTCTGAAAAATAATTGGGTCCAAAAAGGAAGCGACCCTTGTCCAAGGGGTCGCTTCCTACACGCAAACAAACACACACACACAATCCCTGGTGTCTAGTGGGGCATTCCTGGTGCTCGATAGCGACGCTGTGAGCGACCGTGCACCAGGAATGCCCTACATTGGGACATCAGGGGAGAGGAAACACAGTTTCCTCCCCCCGATGCCTCAAGGCACCGAAAAACGCCCCCCCCGCCCCACCAGAGCGCCGAACACCCACCTCTGTGCTGGACGCGCTGGAATGAAATGGATTCCAGCGCGTCCAGCGCTTCCTGATGACGTTGGCGCGCGCTGTGCGTGCTGACGTCACCAGGAAGCGTGGGGGGGCCATGGGGTGGCAGCGGAAAGTCTTCCGCTGCCACCCCAGGTAAAAGCACCAAGATCGATGCCCCAGGGGGGGAGCGCCAGCGCTCCCCCCCAGGGCTGTACTGATGACGGAGCGGTTCCGTCATCAGCACAGCCCAACCGATGCTGATGACGGAACTGCTCCGTCATCAGCATCGAAGGGGTTAATAGACCGGCAGTTTCTTTGTGTAGTTTCAGATGGAGAGCACTGGGCCCACGTCTGGGCATATCTGTCCCACTCGGGTGAAAAATGCAAAAAGAACAATTGATGGACAGAATGCAGAACAATATCATACATTCACCCCAGTCCAATAATCGGGGTGTAAATCCATGGGTTTTTTCACTCACCATTCCATAGCAGTTTGGAACAAGCAATATGCAAATCAGTTGAACCCACGCCCAATGGATACAGTCCAGCCCAAACTGCCAGGCCATGACCTCCCTGGACTGTAAACAAGCATCCTAGGACCGGTTTAGGCATTTCACCCCTCATCAGCCTGGATAGCTTGACTCCACTGGCACGGGGAGAACTGGACCCACGTCTGGGCATACCCATCCCACTCGGGGTGACAAATGCAAAAAGAACAAATGATGGACAGAATGCAGAACAATGTCATACATTCACCCCATTAAGAGATCAGGGTTTAAATGCATTGCTTTTTTGCTCACCATGGCATTCCAGTTTGGACCCAGCTATATGGAAATCAGTCTTGACCCTGCACCCAATGGGAACAGTCCAGCCCGAACTTCCAGGCCTGGTCCTCTCTAGACTAGAAACAAGCATCCTAGAACCGGTTTCAGAGTTTCAACCCTATCAGATAGAATAGCTTGACTCCAGTGGCATAGAGAGCACAGGACCGACGTCTGGACATACCCGTTCCACTCGGGATGACAAATGCAAAAAGAATGCAGAACAATGTCATACATTCACTCCAGTACAGAGATCTGGACCTAAATCAATAGTTTTTCTGGTCACCATGCCATACTAGTTTGGAGCCAGCCATATGCAAACCAGTCTTGACCCTGCGCCCAATGAGAACAGTCCAGCCTGAACTGCCAGGAAAGGTCCTCCCTGGACTGGAAACAAGCATCCTAGGACCATTTTTGAGGTTTCACCCCTCATCGCCAGGATAGCTTTACTCCAGTGGCATGGAGAGCACAGGACCCATGTCTGAACATATCCGTCCCACTTAGCGTGACAAATGCAAAAAGAAGAATAGATGGACAGATTGCAGAACAATGTCATAGATTCACCCCAGTATAGAGATCTGGGCATTAATGCATAGTTTTTCCGCTCACCATGCCATTCTAGATTGGACCCAGCCATATGCAAATAAGTCTTGACCCTTGGCCAAATGGGAAAACTCCAGCTTCAACTGCCAGGCAAGGTACTCCTTGGACTGGAAACAAGCATCCTTGGACCGGTTTTGAGGTTTCACCCCTCATCAGCCAGGATAGCTTGACTCCGGTGGCATGGAGAGCAAGGGACCCACATCTGGGCATACCCGTCTCACTTTGGGTGACAAAGGCAAAAAGAACAATTGATGGACAGAATGCAGAACAATGTCATACATTTACCCCAGTACAGAGATCTAGGCCTAAATCCATTGGTGCTTTGCACACCATGACATTCCAGTTTGAACTAAGACATATGCAAATCAGTTGTGACCATGCACCCAATGGGTACATTCCAGCCCGAACTGCCAGGCCAGGTCCTCCCTGAACTGGAAACAAGCATCCTAGCTCCTGTTTTGGCGTTTCACCCCTCATCAGCCTAGATAGCTGGACTCCAACGGCATGGTGAGCACGGGACCCACGTCTGGGGATACCCATCCCACTTGGGATGACAAATGCAAAAAGAACAATTGATGGACAGAATGCAGAACAATGTCACACATTCACCCCATTACAGAGATCTGGGCCTAAATCCATTGTTTTTCTGCTCACCATGCCATTCTAGTTTGGACCAGGTCATAGGTAAATCAGTCTTGACCCTGCCCCCAATGGGAACAGTCCAGCCTCAACTGCCTGGCAAGATCCTCCCTGGACTGGAAACAAGCATCCTATGACTGGTTTTGGTGTTTCACCCCTCATCAGCCAAGATAGTCTGACTCCAGTGGCATGGAGAGCACAGAACCCACTTCTGGGCATACCCATCCCACTCGGGTTGACAAATGCAAAAAGAACAATTGATGGACAGAATGCAGAATAATGTCATACATTCACCCCAGTACAGGGATCTCAGCCTGAATCCATCTGTTTTTTCTCTCACCATGCCATTACAGTTTGGACCCAGCATTATGCAAATCAGTGTTGACTCTGCGCCTAATTAGAACAGTCCAACCCGGACTGCCAGGCAAGGTCCTCTCTAGACTGCAAACAAAACATCCTAGGACCGGTTTCGGGGATTTACGCCTCATCAGCCAGGATAGCTTGATTCCGGTGGCATGGAGAGAACGGGAACAACATCTGGGCATACCCGTCCCACTTGGGGTGACAAATGCAAAAAGAACAATTGATGGACATAATGCAGAACAATGTCATACATTCACCCCATTAGAGATCTGAGCCTAAATCTATAGTTTTTCTGCTCACCATGCCATTCTAGTTTGGACCAGGCCATATGCAAATCAGTCTTGACCCTGCACCCAATGGGAACAGTCCAGCCTGAACTGCCAGGCACGATCCTCCCTGGACTGGAAACAAGCATCCTATGACTGGTTTTGGTGTTTCACCCCTCATCAGCCAGGATAGCTTGACTCCAGAGGCATGGATAGCACGGGACCCAGTTCTGGGCATACCCATCCCACTCGGGTTGACAAATGCAAAAGGAACAATTGATGGACAGAATGCAGAATAATGTCATACATTCACCTCAGTACAGGGATCTCAGCCTGAATCCATCGGGTTTTTGCTTACCGTGCCATTACAGTTTGGACGCAGCATAATGCAAAGCAGTCTTGACCCTGTGCCTAATTAGAACAGTCCAACCCGAACTGCCAGGCAAGGTCCTCTCTAGACTAGAAAACAAACATCCTAAGACCGGTTTCGGGGATTCACCCCTCATCAGCCAGAATAGCTTGACTCTATTGGCATGGAGAGCACAGGACCCACGTCTGAGCATACCCGTCCCATTCGGTGTGACAAAAGCAAAAAGACCAATTGATGGACAGAATTTAGAACAATGTCACATATTCACCCCAGGACAGATGGATGCTTGTTTCCAGTCCAGCGAGGACCTTGCCTGGCAGTTGAGGCTGGAGTGTTCCCATTTGGCCAAGGGTCAAGACTGATTTGCATATGGCTGGCTCCAATTGGTGCACACTGTTTAGAAATGGGCCATGGGGAAAATGATCTGCGTTGGTGCATCCTTAAAAGGGTTAAACCAAAGCCAGGACTATGTACCGAAATAATCAGGAAAAGGAGGGAAACCTTCTGGATTTTTACCCTCAACATTGTAAAGGAGGTATTAAATGAGGAGATATTTTGGAACATCACTAACTGTTATGCATAGTACCTCACCTCACCTGGCCACAGCTCAGGACGTGAGACACTGCACTGTCCGTCAATACCCCTGGCTTCACAAAGCCGTAGTCGGACATCCAACTAAGGCTTTGTGAAGCCAGGGGTACCGGCGGAGAGAACGGGTCCTCACGGTGTAGTGCCTCATGTCCTGAGCTGTAGCCAGGTGAGGGGAGGTTCCTTACTCGTACGATACAGGTTTGAACACTACACTATGATCCTCGAACTGAGACAATTGGTGTAATTGGTTGCATCTGTTTCTGTTATTCAGTTATACCAATTTCTTGTTACACTTCTTTTCACTTCACAGGCAGTAGCTTTAACTTTTTAGGTCCTGAGGAGGGCTAGACACACTTTAGGTCACGATAGCTGAAACATGTAGACCAACTCTCTAACTAGATAGTTGCAGTTATTTTTTCAAAACTGCTCAGCACTGTTTTTAATCCGGACACTAAGAGATACATATTAAAACTTTTTTTCTTTTGGTAGTCAGTTTTATTTCACATTCACCACTTTTTCACTTGAGCACTACGCCCATCACTTAGTAACCCACTTCAGCTCATTATCCGGTAGATTTGAGTATATCCTAGCAATGGTTTAAAACGTCACTGAGCTCCTCCCTCACAGTGAGGGGGTTAACTATACTAGGAGTTACAGCCAGAAAGAGATCCCAGATGATAAACATTGTCACCTTGCTGAGTGATGGGATCCCGTCCTTTAATTAGGACTCCCCTATGTCAGATTAGGTATTCCCCACATGTGTGCAAGACGTCCTTGTGCCCTTACGTACATAATAGACCCACAGATAATTTTGTGTGTTCCTATTTGTTTTCCTATTTGTTTTATGAGCTGCAATCTTTATTGAGGCCTAGTACCCCCATGCCTACCGAGGTTTATAGCCTGCAGATTTGAGTGCAGGGCAGCAAACCCCCACCCAATTGAGTGTGCCCACAAGGCTGAAACTGTGAGAAGTTGCAACGAGGATGATACACATGTGACAGCAGCATACAGAGACCAAATGTACTTTTCTTTGAAGCGAGATTGGAGGAAAGGGTGCACCCATCTATAAGTTGGTAGCCCGGTCATGGCCAAGCACGCCCGTGCATAAGGCCTGCATTTACCCATGGTTAAAATGAAGCAAAGGGCTCAGGATCCGACCTGCTCTATGGAGAGCAGCCATTGGACAAACAACAGGCAGATGCCAGGGAACTGACTGGAGTGCAGCAGTGACTAATAAGCTTTGCCAACCAACAGTGGTTTGCAGCCCCTTGCTGTCACATTCAAAATATGTCAGCTAAGTAGAAAATAAACAGATACGAATTAAGCAAAAGGTAACAACAAAGCTAGGCCACAACTTTGTTATATCAGATTTAAGTGTGAGGAGTGGGGATGAACTGTGTATTTTAGCAGTCCAAAATATATAATTATATTGTAGTATACATATATATTTAAGTATTCTAAGGTTTTTAGTCAAGCCCTTTTACAAAAGATCCAGATATGGTCTGACAAAAATTCTCTTTTGTCACCATATCAAGCATGTGTTAGAGAGAAGACAGGGACAATAGACCAAGTCTTCTGCCTCCTGCTCCTTTACTGGAAAGTTGGTCGTCATTGGGCAAGCTAGTCTATATTTAGCTTTTATCGACTTAAAGACTGCCTTTGAGTTAGTGCCCAGACAGAAGCTGTGGCAAGTCCTCAAAGGTATGGGAATCTCCCCTGTTGTACTTACTTCATGACAACAAGTTTACCCGGGTGAGGTAGGGCCTGCAGGTTCAACTCACAGAGCGCATCCCTGTCAGTAGAGGAGTTTGTCTGGGATGTGTTCTGGCACCTACGCTTTTCTCCCTGTGCATGAACAATGTTCTAAGTTTTCGATCTCAGGAGCCCGCAGATGCTCCATCTCTTTGTGGGGAAAAGATAGTGACTTTATCATTTGCAGATTATATTTTTCTGGTGTCTAAAACCCCAGCGGGCTACAAGTATTGCTAAATAGATTTAAACTCTTCTGCTATACTCGGGGTCTCGAAATGAACATGTCAAAAAACAAAATCTATGGCCTTTAATCCCATTAAGTCCTACAGAGGCAGGCCAATTTTAGGAGGAGCTCCTTTGGAAAGACTAAGCACTTTCGACTACCTAGGCGTAAAACTGTACAAGAAAATGCACTGGAAACCCCACATATCGAAAATGGCATTTAAACACAAGCAGATAACTGGGGCTCTTAGGTGACAAACACCACTCCTCTCTCATTAGACCAGTGGCCGCTGGTCTACTGAGGGCCTATGTCCTAAAAATATTCAGTTCCGCGCTGCATGGTCAGAACTAGGGGTCTTGGACAAGATAGAGGAACTTAGCAGGTCAGGGCATACATTTTTAAGAAGTCTAGTGATGTTGCCCCAGATTACTCCACTCCATCCTCTAATGCTAGATCTGGGGCAATGCACTATCACTAATTTAGGCAAACTTCGGCCATTGCTATTTTGGGCCAGAATCCAGGGGACCATGTAATTGCTGCCATATGCTAAAGCCCTTGCGGAGGTTACCCGCCTAGACACTGCCAGTAAAATTGGGTAGCTAAACAACATAAGGAGACTCCTTTCAGATATAGGGCTCAGGGGACCTTGGGAACATTTTGACCTATCTCTGCTTCAAAAAGATACAGAAAAGAGTCACTACTGAAACTGGGTTGCACAAAATTGATGATGGCGGAAGTGACCGGGGAAACTTGCAAACGCATTTATGTTTTATGAACAGGTGAGCTCTCTGGAATCCTATCTTGATTTAATAAAAATACCCCTCAACAGGAAACTATTCAAAGAATTTAGGTTTGCAACACTTCCTCTGAATTGTCTAGTGGTCAAATGGCATAACAAAACTCTGACATCAAGTAATGGTCCTACCTGCAAGGCCTCGACGGAGTCCGTGGCACACGTGATGTTTGCCTGCCCGGTTTAAGTGCTCCCTAGACTAAAATGAATAAATACAATTTGCCACCTCATGGGCACTCGGAATTACTGGGTCGCTTGGCGCATTCCTAAATCAGACACTAGATCAGTCTTTGTCTGTGCAGTTGCTTAGTTTCTTGGCTGTATGTGGGGCATTAGTAGAAAGGCACCAGTAGATAGTCCCTGAAGAATTGGGTTGCAAAAAGAGCCTTGGAGCAACAGGTTGCACAAATTATATCTAAGTACTTTTTTTTATACAGCAGGAAGGTTGGCTCTGACAAAACAGTCAATAAGCATGAGATTCTACTGTGTATAACATAGATTTGTGATTTTTAGTCATATCCTTGCAAATATGTCTCTTTTTAACTTGTAATAGAGTACATTTTTTAAAGAATATTTTACTCTTTTTAGCACAATTTTTAACTTGAATGAACTTTTATTACTCTCATGAAACGGTGTCATCATGATGGTTTTCTCTACTGTTCGCTTCTAAAGAGCTTGTAAATGAGAAAACTTTTAAGGCATGAATGCCGAAATAGAGTTCATAAACGATAACAGTATTCTAAATCTCATCCAACTTACGTTTCAGGGCTGGAGAGTAAAGTTACGCTCTTATGAAGGTCCTAACATCCACATTTAAAAATACTTTAAATCTTGCTGTAGATTGTCTTTGCTTTAATGGGTGTTTCTCTCTGCAGCAGTTGGTGGTGCTACCTGTGCTCTATCAATTGTTGATGTTATGGTCTTATGAGTTGTAATAAGCTTCCGCTCGCTCTGCTCTTTGTCTTTAATATGGAGCCGTAGGGCCAGATGTCCCAACATTAGGAATATTGCTTTCCTAATTATGATTCTCCCTGAATATAATTAAGTATTCAGAAAACAATTCTTCATTTTCTGTGGGTGTGGGGAGTGAGAGGGCAGTTACACTAGTTACAGGGGAATCTACAGAGGATTTCTTTTTAAAGAAAAAATGTGTGGAACTTTTGAGGGCATGAGAAATATCTAGGCACCTTTCTAAAATGCATCAAGGCTGTTTGTCATTTTATGCCATAACAAAGGTACATTGGGCTGTGATGAATAAATGGCGAGGTTCAACATGCATACAGAGGAGCTAGGCATGGGAAAATCTAATTTCCACCGAAAGAGCACAATCCTAATCTTGCTGTCTCCACTCCAATTTATGGAACCTGGATGGCGTCAGTTAAATCAATTGCAATTGGAGGTACATACGGCGATTTGATTCCAAACTGGCAGTGGTCGTAGATGGAGTTATTACACACCACATCAGATTTTTGCAATCGATTTAACCGACGCCATCAAGCTTCCATTTATTAAGGACTTGGAAATTGCGGGGAAAGGTGGTGGAGATTGAGCAGAACTAAGTGCAGGCTGCGTGAGGCATGCCCTAGCAGACTGGTGGTGATATGGGCTCTCCCACCTGGATATAACTATTTTTGGAAAGATCAAGCTAGAGTTCCAGACGCATCCCCATATGGATTTCTCCTGGTAATAAGTCAGACAACCTTTTGTCCTGAGGAGACCCCTTGATTCTATAGTGGTTGAAACATCGACAATTGCATTCACTTGGTTGCCTAGAGCATTGATTGCCTGAAATATTGTCATGGGGTATACACATGTAGTTACCATGTAAATACATAACCAGTGAACATTTATGTCCAGTTTCTTATGTGTATTTTTCAATATAATTTTGTCACACTTGAGCACCGCATCGCCGGCACTTGTATTATTCATTAGAACATTATCTTCATATTGAATGTTTTTGAAATAATAGAAATTATTTCTACAGAAACCATTTGTCAGTCTCTTCATACATATTTTGTGAGTTGTTGTTTCTACTTATGTCTGTAGAATAGATTACCAGAGTTTGTAGGCACCACCTGGGTTTTGAAATAATAATTGGATGGTGAGCTTCCATAAATTTATGTAAGTGGGTGGCCGATTTTTTCTGGAAAGAACCCCAAGGTGGACATTGTTTTGTATACAAAGTATATTCACCCTGTGTCCCATGGGTATAGAAGGGGTTGTTCTTGTTAGAATATCCCTCTCTCTCTTTCTACGCAACCAGCAAATCTTCTATTTGAATTTACATTGCATTGTGTGGCTATTTGTACTAATTAGCAGCTATTAAATGTTATAAAATGCGATTTCATGTCCTGACTATTCAAATTGAGGCTTAAGCTAAATGTTTTCCATGAGTTATCATTATCGTATGTGTGTCATTTCTTGGAGTTAAACGTTCTTGTTTTAAGGTATGTGGTTTTTATGAATTGCTGATAAAATAGACATGTATTTGGCAGTTCTTTATTCTAGGTCCTCCTAAGGAAATTGCCTTACATTCTATAAATATCCAAGTCCCTGTTAGCTCAACAAAAAGATCTGTTGGAGGACCAAGGTTTGATAATTAAGATGGCGAATACTTTGTAAGAGAAGTGATATGTTTATGGGGGGAACATCCTTTACAATGCAACCATTACATCGCACTACACTTACAACACAGTCATTACATCGCAACATCCTTTACAACGCATGTCACTACAACACAGACATTACAACGCATGACACTTCATCGCATAACACTACATTGCATGTCACTACAACGCAGGCATTCCAACGCATACCATTACAACGCATACCATTACACCGCATAGTACCCATACACTATCCAAAACTTACCCTACTGTTGCACCCCCTGGAGTTAGAATAGTAATTTTTACTCTACACTATCCAACACTTACCGTACTGTTGCACCCCATGAAGTTAGAATAGTAATTTATACCCCTATTCTATCCAATACTTACCTTAAATGCAATGTAATGGTATGCGCTGTAAAGGTATAATGTGATGTGATGGAATGCGTTGTAAGGGTAGTTTCTAAAAATGCTGTGTAGTGTCATCAGGGCCGGACGGGCCATAGCGGGCACTGGGCAATCCCCTGGTGCGCCACATGGGTGGGGGCCGGTTTTGGGCCCCTGGGGCAGTTTTTGTTACAGGGCAGTTTATGCAGCATAGCTGCAAAACCGGCCCTATACCAAAATCGGCTGAAAAAAAGGCCCCGGCAAAGAGCTCGATGGCACCTCCAACCCTACCCCCGAGTGGGGAGGGGGGCGGACGAGCACTTTGCCAGGGCCAGTTCTGGTTCCCAGTCCGGCCCTGAGTGTCATGCGATGTAATGGAGTGTGTTGTGAAGGATGCTGCAATGTAAAAACTGCGTTGTAAAGGCATGCGTTGTAAATATATGCGTTCTAATATCATACATTTGTTTATGGGCCCTAGTTGGTGATGATGAATTGAATTTTTTTAGAGAGATGACATTTGCTACGCTTTCCGCTGCATCGGTGGGAAGTGTTTGGATGTTGCATGCTTAGCATGTCTGTACTACAAGCAAAAGAGGTGAGAGATGGAACTTTTAAGCTTGTGAGGGGCTAAGTATATGATTGGAGAGGTGTAAGAATGCAGTTTTGCATTTTTTTAAATATATTATATATTTATAAGTAAAGTGTGAGTGTCACACATGTGACAGTGCTGCTCATATTGTGTCACTGTAAACGTCTAGGTGCGCTTAAGCATGCAGTTAGAGATAGTGGCACACATGGTTGTGCTAACCATCAGTAGGGGAGATTTGTTTCCGTTTTGTAAGGCTGAGGCCTATGGTTCCGTGCCTTTCAGGCCATTTTAGTGATCAAAGTTGGCCTATCTTTAGAAGGCTGGTGAGTTTGAGGAGTACTTAGTGAGGATTGATTTGGTAAGTGACCTTTAAGTGAGGCATATCACTCAAAGGCCTAAACCATCATAATCATAAACACAAAAAATGGACTTGATGGTAGTGCTCAAAGCATGTTTAAACATACTGAAGCCATTCCACCTGCATGAGTATTAAGCACTTGAAGATGTATTAGGAGATTTGGATATTAATGAGTCAAGGACGAGCAATAATGGTTGGAACTCAATAAGCAGAGAACTAACAAGGAAGAGAGAACGAGCTTGGGGGATCCCGTACTAGTAGTTCCTCAGAGCCTTTATACAGGCACAGAAACAGAAGTGCAACCTTACAAGCACTGAATATTTTCTCCTCTGGCCCAGAACTATCAAGCTTTGGTCTTTGTGGTCAGCTGCACTGCCATGAGCAACAACAGAGACATGGTATACATTAACAAACTAAGAAGGATTCTGTCCAAGCCCTATGCAAGCATGTCATGGAAATGTTGGCTTGACCCTTATACCAAGGCATGTTTCTAACTTAAAGGCATATAGCAGTGGTGCAAAATACTTTTGCGGGCCAATTAGGCTGTAGTATCTGACCAAGGGGGGTCTCCATGAGGTTATGGAGAACAGCAGCACTGTGGGAAAGGGATTAACCTTCTCTGTATTCTGTGCTTTGAAGAGAAGAGGAATTTACTTAATTTTACATCATTAAGGGCAGAGTATGACGCAGAATTCTGATGGGAAATTAATCTGACCAACAGGGCCGGACTGGGAACCACTTCCAGCCCTGGCAGAGTGCTCGACCGGCCACCCCTCCCCACTCGGGGGGGGTTGGATGTGCAGAGAGCTCTTTGCCAGGGCCGGTTTTTGGCCGATTTTGGTACAGGGCCGATTTTCCAGCAAAATGCTGCAAAAACGGCTCTGTAACAAAAACGGCCCCTAGGGGCCCAAAACTGGCCCCCACCCATGCTGCGCACCGGGGGATTGCCCGGTGCCCGCTATGGCCAGGCTGGGCCTGCTGACCAACTTCATTTCCACCCTGCGGTCTTTCACTGGACGATGCAGAGTCTCGGAGCTTCTTCAAAGTGAAAGCACGGCATGAGGTGCTTTTACAACAAACAAAAAAATGTGTTTGTGAACAAATGGTTTTTTTTGTAAAAGAGCCCCATACCGTGCTTTCCCTTTAATGAAGGCTACACCCCATTCTTTAGATGCGGCTTGCTGTAACCTGAATAAGGCAAGCAGTGTCTACAGAAAAGAGCATGGCCACTATGAAAGGGGTCACGCATCTGCGAGATTTTTAAATATTGGCATTAGAAATAACAGTGCTTTTTATATATGTGTTGGTTTTGAAAACACATAAATAAAAAGCATTGTAATTTACAATGCCAATAGCTTAAACGCTCTCAAATGCGAGACCCATTGCATTGAAAATGCTTGTTTTTTAAGAGTAGGCAGTGGTCCGTAGGATACTGCCTGCTTAAAAAAAAATATTTGTTTTCTATTCTCAAAGGGGAAGGGTTGCACTAGGGAGGTCTTCCCATTTGCGAATGGGTTAACATCTCCTTCAAAGAGTTGGTAAAATACGACTGTTTTGACCACTGCAATTCTGTCGCCAAACATTTATACATCCCATCCAGGGCCAGATGGGTATAGACTCAGGTTTGCAATTAAGTAATAGCATTTTTTTGTGATTCGCTATTACGTAATCGCAAACAGTTCTGTACAACAGTGTGTTTTATGGTGTTTGCGAATCCCAGTAGGTCGCAAATTGACCTACCTCATTATTATTCATATAGTAGGTCGCTATTGCAACTTATTGGGATTTGCTTAAATCAACGAAATGGTGGCCACACCATGTCTGTGATTGTTTTAAATAAAAAGGTTTTCGTTTAAATGCAGCCAGTTTTCCTTACAGGGAAATGGGACATGCTTCAAAAGCAAAAATCAAAAGATTTTCATTTTTTTAAGAGTAGGGTGTGGACAGTGGGACCACTGCTTGCTCTTAAAAAACTTTTTCGCAACCATTCACAAAGTTCAAGGGGTCTCCTCGGTACCCCTTCTTGTTTGCGAATGGGTTACCACCTACTTGAAGTAGGTGGTAAATTGCAAATGTCTTGTGGCCACATTTGGGCAGCAAAACATTCATACACACTATTGGAGTCACTATTAGGAAGGGAGGCCTCTTACAAACCCCTTCCTAATACCGAATTGATAACCCATTGTAAAATAGCGTTTGGAACATAGAAATGGCTGTTTTCCGGTCGCAAACAGCCCGATTCTGTGAATTGAGCCGTTTTCAAGCTGAAAAAATCTATGTAAATATGGCCCTCAGATTCGGTATTTGGAAGGGTTGCTCTAAACATGACCCTTCCAAATACCAACTAGCAAACACAAATTGTGATAAAAGCCTTTTTATGGTCGGAAATGGCACCATAGGCCGTTTCCAACAGCAACAATGCTTTGTACATCTGGCCCTTGTGCATGTCCCTGTTCTATGCCACAGATTAGTATGGATGCGCACCAAGTGTGTGGCAGTAATAGAATTACAGGAGTTCCACAGGTTAATAATGAGGTGCTTAGCGTTTCCCATATGTCTTTATGCCATAAAGTCACAATCACTCTAGTCATGTTCATTCTTTTACAAATCATAGTTCTCAGGTGGGACGAAAACAGTGGGTTTGACTCAACTAAATCAAGACTACTAGTCCCAGAAAACACTGGTGTAGAACCGGGACGCTTCTGACTCAAACCAAGACAGTCATTTTTATTGCAACCTTGGAGGCGTATTTTTATAGGTCGGTGTTGGACTTGGGCCCTTAGGGCAGGTTCACCCCTAAACTTTTTGCTTTAAATGGTGACCTGGCAATGGTGATTTTTGGGTTCTGCGCACTTTCACTGTGTCCCAGTGGAAAGTGCGTGCGCACTCTGAGTGCATGTGCTGAGCTAGGCCTGCCCGCCCATAGGAATGCATGGGGAATGTATGTGTCCCTGGTAGTTCCTGATGCGTGGGGTGAACAGGCTTGAGTCTGGTATGTGTGAACTCGTGAGAGTGAATGCTGCGAGATGGTGTATGCAGCATGTATGTGTCTAGTAGAGAAGCGCCATTTCTAGACATGGCTGTACGTGTGCTGTGAGGGTGCTGGCGTGTGATTGGCTGGAGCTGGCTGGCATGCCAGGCTCCAGGAAGTCTGGATGGGTCTGCCTGGTGGTGAGTGGGAGATTAGCATGAGTGATGTGTGGGAGGAGTGTACCTGTGTCCTGGATGGGCTGGGTTTTCCCCACACAATGCTGGCTCCGCCCCCCTGTGGTGTGTCTAATGACCCAGGCCCTGCCAGTGAATAGAGAGGGTGGTTGAGGTAAACAGAGTACTCAAGAACCAGCTGCGACTGGTTCCGCCCCCACCCTGCACCTTCAGACAAAGGAATGCACTGTATAAAAATGGGGCTGTGTCCCCACAGAAGTTGTTCTCTTCCAGGATCCTGAGGGGGCTGTTGCTGCTGCTGGGCGAGAGGACCGCCACTTGGGGTGTCTCCCTGCCTGGAGACCCAGTGTGCTGGCTCTGGGCCCAGCCTTGCCCCCCCCCTTGCCTGCCTGAAGGACTTTTAACTGGACTTGTGCTCTCCTAAAGCACCTGGGAGCGCTTTAGTGTCCATAGCGCTTAGGAGCGCTTTATTTTGCATATAGCGCTTGGGGAGCGCTTTAATTGCCTTTTAGCGCTGGGAGAGCTTTATTTTCATTTGGGCCTTCGCTGAAACCCTAGACCAAGGGGAGCTTTATGGCCTGCTAGTGCTCGGAGTGCTTTTCTCACCCCCTGCTTCTTTCCCTGGGATTTGCCTCAGCAGCGTGCCCAGAGCCGAGGAGGGAGGCTCGTCAGGGAGGCTGCTCTGCTATTGGCTGCCGAGTCAGCCTATGCCCAGAGAGAGAGAGAGGGGCAGGAAGTCTCTCCCCACACAGCCCAGAGCCGAGGAGGGAGGCTCGTAAGGGAGGCTGCTCTGCTATTGGCTGCCGAGTCAGCCTATGCCCAGAGAGAGAGAGAGGGGCAGGAAGTCTCTCCCCACACAGCCCGGAGCCGAGAAAGGAAGCCTACAAGCTGGTGAGTGGGGCCCCGGGGGCATTCCTTCTTTGAGCCCGGAGAGGCTCTGGCCTCATACTTGTTTTATAGCCCTGAGAGGGCTTCTAGGGGCAGTTCCAGATTCCGAGTCCCAGAGAGGGAGACTCCAACGGCTGGGCACAAGTTTCACTCGAGCCCTGAGAGGCTCCCCACCCCATTTGGTGTTCGAGCCTAAGAGAGGCTCGAGGCACCCCCAGTGTTCCCGGGTCCCCCGTGAGGGACCCCAACAGCCCAGTGAGGCTGCACCTTTCTGCTTTTGAGCCCTGAGAGGCTCGAGGTGGCAGATTGATGAGAGGCTCGGGGGAATTTTCTGTTTGCGAGCCCCGAGGCTCAAGGGGGCAATTATTTCACGAGCCCTGAGAGGCTCTGGAGGGCCACAGTCATTTCTTAGGGCCCGGAGAGAGGCTCCAGGCGCCAAAGTTGTGTTGAAAAGCCCAGAGAGGCTCAGGGGGACATTTTGTTGCTGCAGAGCCTGTGAGGCTCCCACATCGTGTTCGCCCCACCAGTGTTCTGAGAGCCCAGCAAGGTTCCCACATTGGCCCCATTGTTGTTCTTGAGCCCTGGCAGGCTCAAACATTGTTGCGCCAGTTGCCCAGCACTTTGTGGGCAACTGCTACGTTTAGGCTCCTGGACATTGGACACAGGGCGTCCTAGCCCCAACAAGGCCAGAGGGCCTAGGGACAGTCACAGGTGGTGACTTACGTGAGTTTGGCGCAATTGTACTTTCTATGCACCTCTGAATGTATTGTTTATGCGTCATGTGCCTTTACACCTCTGAATGAATGTCATGCATTGCATCATGTGTATGTTCTTACACCCCTACAGGTATTGTGATACATAGGTGGTTGTTTTCTCCCTAGTGCAGGTGGTGCTAGTGAGATCCTGGTTACCAGTGATTACTGGTTGTGTGCTATTTTGTGCTATATTCTATGTTCTAAGTGCTATTTCTGAAAGTGCTACTTCTGATTCCTGACAGTGGCCCAGGTGGCCCTGTCTTGTAAATATCCCCTGTAAATTCTGCCCGTGCCTCTGGCACATTGTAAAGTGTGTGTTTTATCTACTGTGTTTTGGTGTAATACAAAGGCTATTTTTTATATAACCTTGTGTGGAGTTTCCTTTGTGGTGGGCCTGGGTGTTGTTGCTGGGGTGCGTGCGCAAATACTTAACTTACATCGCCTCCAAGTTTAGCCTTGCTGCTCGCGCCACGTTACCTAGAGGGTGAGCAGGGGTTATCTTGGCGTGTAACTCCCTTGCCCTGACTTGGGGGTGGTGGTCTCTGACTGACTTTGGCGAAAGCCCTGGCAAGCCGGGGATCCCATTTCCAACATTGGCGGCAAGCGGTGGGATAAGGATTTGTGTTTGCGTTGTACCACAGTAGAGACTGGCCACACCACAAAACTCTGCATTTTAGATGACCACATTTTAAGGGGATTGTTTTTTTTTAAGTTTCATATTTTCTTCTCCTGAAGGTATCCATTGTGTAATTGTGTCCAGTACATTTGTCCCCCTCCCTGAGCCCAGAGTCGGTACCTGTGTCACTTGTGGTCAGGTTGAGAAGTCAGGGGTGGTAGAAACTGCCTTACCAGTCCGAGGGGAGGGTTGTGTGTGGATGAATGGTGTGTGGCACTAGTCAAGTGAGTGTGAGTTCTCTGGGGTAGAGAGCTTGCTGAATACCTTGTGAATTGTGTACTCCTGTGTAGCTCAGACCCCTAGGTTGCCTGTGTGATCTCTTCACTAGAACGTCCGCCAGAATGGAGCCTGCTTTTGATTTCTGTGTTCTGTTTAAATACAGTATGGGAGAGTTGGTAAGGTTCTGTGAAGAGAGAGACATAGGGGTGGATGAGTCAGACACTCAGTCCGAACTTAGGAGCAGCCTGATCCTATGGCAAAAGGGTCAGTGGGATCTGGAGCGCAGTGAGGAAAGGGCCCGGGCTTCACACCAGGAGGGTGGTGGGTCTGTGGGGAGCCCTGAAGATTCAGAAGAGGAGGAAGAAGATGATAGCACCTGGACGCCAGTAGAGAGTAGAGACCCCATAGATAGGGAGTCCCTTGCTGGGTCCAGCATAGGAGGCAGCGCCTCATCCCTTTCCCTGTCCCCAGAGGAGCTGGAAGATAGGAGGAGAGAAAGGGAGCACCAGCTGGCTTTAGAGAAGCTCAGGTTGGAGCATGCCCAGGCTATGGCACAGCTGGGCATTAGAAAGCAACAGCTAGAGACCGAGAGGGTCTTAGCGCAGGAAAGGATAGAGGAGGCTGAGAGGGCCGCCACCAGAGGCAGAGTAGCTCTGGAGGGTAGACTATCCCCTGCGCGCAGTGTTGAGTGTCTGGATCCCCCAGGGAGGGTTGGGTCCAGTGGTGGCAGCTATTTAGATTCCAGTGTAGAAAGTCCCAGTTCCCAGAGTATGGTTCCTGTTTCCCCAGAGGAGGAGAATAGGTTGAGGTTTAGGAACCTTAGGAAACCGTCTCATCAGTCTTGGGAAGATTTTGTGGATGACTGTTGTGTAGCCCTGTGTGATTGGGTACGGGAGCCCACGAAATGTGATTGGGACATATTGTTCGACATGGTTCTCAGAGAGCAGTTCCTTGGTGTTTGTTGTCTAGAGTTGCGCCGGCACCTGTTGAGTTTGGAATGCGCTGATCCTGATGAGCTGGCGGAGGAAGCAGACCGCTGGGAAAGGGCCAGAGGCTCTGCAGAATCATTGGTGAGGGATTCCAAAAGTAGTGGTTCAGGGATCTTCCAGCCCAGCGTGGTGGAAGAGGCTCAGTGTAGCCCAGCTAGGTCCCAGGATAGCGAGGAGGGTGTAGGGGCTCACTGCCTGGCTCAGTGGAGCAGGAGTGAGGGGGAGACCGAGGTTCCCCAGACGCCCGAAGCCCTGCCTCAGGACTTGGATGGTTTCTTAAGGGAACACCAGGTTGGGGACCTAGGCTGTCCTGTTAGTCCATTTGAGGAGGATCTCCCAATGAGTAGAGGACCTGGAGCGTCTGTAACCAGAGCTCCTGTGGTTCTAGAGGCTGGCAGTACCGCTCCGGTAGGGAGGGTACAGGAGTCCAGCATGAGGAGTGATTGGGGGATGAGTTCCCCAGTAGATGCACCAGTGGACCAGGGACTAGCCAGTTGGGCTAGATCTTCTTGGGGGGACCCGGGTGGCGCCACTTCTGGTCTGGGGGATCGTCACGCACTCTCAGGTGGACAGAGGGCGGGAGATCTGCGCCAGACAGACAGTCACACAACAGATGTGACATTTGTTAGCCTCAGGGGGATTGTGTGTGAATCCCCAGAAGTCCTGGAGTGCCAGGCAATTGTTCCACCGAAGGTTTTAGACCAGAGGTTGGAAGGCCAGGTTCAGGATCAGCCTGACCTGAACGGTAGGATGACTGTAACCAGTGTCCTGACCGGTTCTTCTTCCAGAGGAACTTCTCCGGGTGGGAGAGGGCAGACCTCTGGAAGGGGGTGCAGAGGGTGGGAGAGCCCACCTCTGACCCCGGTGCAACCTGAGTGGATAAGCCCTGGGTTGGAATGGCGATCTAGGTGTACCCCTCGCCGGAGGAGGAGGAACCCTAGAAGAAGAGGTAAGGGGAGGAGAGCCTTCCCCGAGACTCCTGGTCCGCCTGAGGTTGTAGGCCCTAGGCTGGAGTACCAGTGGCAGTCTAGTCCTGTCTTGCAGACAGGAAGAGTGGAAAATGGCTCCTATGTGCCAGGGGTTACTACCCCCCGCTCTGCGAATTGGCATGACCCAGTGGCACCTGAGTGGCCCAGGGCCTGGTCCTGGCCGTGGACAGCTTGGGAGTACCAGTGGGGTAGCCCAGTTGGTTCAGACAGTGTGTTTAGAAGGAATCCCATGGGTTCACCGTGGCGTAGAACAGGAGGGTGTCCCTGCAGTTGCGGGCTTGTGTCCGTGTTCTATCGCCCCAAGCAGGGAAGTCCATCACGGTGGTGATTGGTCTCCCCTGCGTTTTGGCTGGAAGGGGG
Source organism: Lissotriton helveticus (assembly GCF_964261635.1). Lineage (NCBI taxonomy): Eukaryota > Metazoa > Chordata > Amphibia > Caudata > Salamandridae > Lissotriton > Lissotriton helveticus. Next base: position 1,791,466,495 of record NC_136061.1, read on the forward strand.
TTGTGTTGGACTTGGGCCTTTAGGGCAGGTTCACCCCTAAACTTTTTGCTTTAAATGGTGACCTGGCAATGGTGATTTTTGGGTTCTGCGCACTTTCACTGTGTCCCAGTGGAAAGTGCGTGCGCACTCTGAGTGCATGTGCTGAGCTAGGCCTGCCCGCCCATAGGAATGCATGGGGAATGTATGTGTCCCTGGTAGTTCCTGATGCGTGGGGTGAACAGGCTTGAGTCTGGTATGTGTGAACTCGTGAGAGTGAATGCTGCGAGATGGTGTATGCAGCATGTATGTGTCTAGTAGAGAAGCGCCATTTCTAGACATGGCTGTACGTGTGCTGTGAGGGTGCTGGCGTGTGATTGGCTGGAGCTGGCTGGCATGCCAGGCTCCAGGAAGTCTGGATGGGTCTGCCTGGTGGTGAGTGGGAGATTAGCATGAGTGATGTGTGGGAGGAGTGTACCTGTGTCCTGGATGGGCTGGGTTTTCCCCACACAATGCTGGCTCCGCCCCCCTGTGGTGTGTCTAATGACCCAGGCCCTGCCAGTGAATAGAGAGGGTGGTTGAGGTAAACAGAGTACTCAAGAACCAGCTGCGACTGGTTCCGCCCCCACCCTGCACCTTCAGACAAAGGAATGCACTGTATAAAAATGGGGCTGTGTCCCCACAGAAGTTGTTCTCTTCCAGGATCCTGAGGGGGCTGTTGCTGCTGCTGGGCGAGAGGACCGCCACTTGGGGTGTCTCCCTGCCTGGAGTCCCAGTGTGCTGGCTCTGGGCCCAGCCTTGCCCCCCCCCCTTGCCTGCCTGAAGGACTTTTAACTGGACTTGTGCTCTCCTAAAGCACCTGGGAGCGCTTTAGTGTCCATAGCGCTTAGGAGCGCTTTATTTTGCATATAGCGCTTGGGGAGCGCTTTAATTGCCTTTTAGCGCTGGGAGAGCTTTATTTTCATTTGGGCCTTCGCTGAAACCCTAGACCAAGGGGAGCTTTATGGCCTGCTAGTGCTCGGAGTGCTTTTCTCACCCCCTGCTTCTTTCCCTGGGATTTGCCTCAGCAGCGTGCCCAGAGCCGAGGAGGGAGGCTCGTCAGGGAGGCTGCTCTGCTATTGGCTGCCGAGTCAGCCTATGCCCAGAGAGAGAGAGAGGGGCAGGAAGTCTCTCCCCACACAGCCCAGAGCCGAGGAGGGAGGCTCGTCAGGGAGGCTGCTCTGCTATTGGCTGCCGAGTCAGCCTATGCCCAGAGAGAGAGAGAGGGGCAGGAAGTCTCTCCCCACACAGCCCGGAGCCGAGAAAGGAAGCCTACAAGCTGGTGAGTGGGGCCCCGGGGGCATTCCTTCTTTGAGCCCGGAGAGGCTCTGGCCTCATACTTGTTTTATAGCCCTGAGAGGGCTTCTAGGGGCAGTTCCGGATTCCGAGTCCCAGAGAGGGAGACTCCAACGGCTGGGCACAAGTTTCACTCGAGCCCTGAGAGGCTCCCCACCCCATTTGGTGTTCGAGCCTAAGAGAGGCTCGAGGCACCCCCAGTGTTCCCGGGTCCCCCGTGAGGGACCCCAACAGCCCAGTGAGGCTGCACCTTTCTGCTTTTGAGCCCTGAGAGGCTCGAGGTGGCAGATTGATGAGAGGCTCGGGGGCATTTTCTGTTTGCGAGCCCGAGGCTCAAGGGGGCAATTATTTCACGAGCCCTGAGAGGCTCTGGAGGGCCACAGTCATTTCTTAGGGCCCGGAGAGAGGCTCCAGGCGCCAAAGTTGTGTTGAAAAGCCCAGAGAGGCTCAGGGGGACATTTTGTTGCTGCAGAGCCTGTGAGGCTCCCACATCGTGTTCGCCCCACCAGTGTTCTGAGAGCCCAGCAAGGTTCCCACATTGGCCCCATTGTTGTTCTTGAGCCCTGGCAGGCTCAAACATTGTTGCGCCAGTTGCCCAGCACTTTGTGGGCAACTGCTACGTTTAGGCTCCTGGACATTGGACACAGGGCGTCCTAGCCCCAACAAGGCCAGAGGGCCTAGGGACAGTCACAGGTGGTGACTTACGTGAGTTTGGCGCAATTGTACTTTCTATGCACCTCTGAATGTATTGTTTATGCGTCATGTGCCTTTACACCTCTGAATGAATGTCATGCATTGCATCATGTGTATGTTCTTACACCCCTACAGGTATTGTGATACATAGGTGGTTGTTTTCTCCCTAGTGCAGGTGGTGCTAGTGAGATCCTGGTTACCAGTGATTACTGGTTGTGTGCTATTTTGTGCTATATTCTATGTTCTAAGTGCTATTTCTGAAAGTGCTACTTCTGATTCCTGACAGTGGCCCAGGTGGCCCTGTCTTGTAAATATCCCCTGTAAATTCTGCCCGTGCCTCTGGCACATTGTAAAGTGTGTGTTTTATCTACTGTGTTTTGGTGTAATACAAAGGCTATTTTTTATATAACCTTGTGTGGAGTTTCCTTTGTGGTGGGCCTGGGTGTTGTTGCTGGGGTGCGTGCGCAAATACTTAACTTACATCGCCTCCAAGTTTAGCCTTGCTGCTCGCGCCACGTTACCTAGAGGGTGAGCAGGGGTTATCTTGGCGTGTAACTCCCTTGCCCTGACTTGGGGGTGGTGGTCTCTGACTGACTTTGGCGAAAGCCCTGGCCAGCCGGGGATCCCATTTCCAACATTGGCGGCAAGCGGTGGGATAAGGATTTGTGTTTGCGTTGTACCACAGTAGAGACTGGCCACACCACAAAACTCTGCATTTTAGATGACCACATTTTAAGGGGATTGTTTTTTTTGAAGTTTCATATTTTCTTCTCCTGAAGGTATCCATTGTGTAATTGTGTCCAGTACATTTGTCCCCCTCCCTGCGCCCAGAGTCGGTACCTGTGTCACTTGTGGTCAGGTTGAGAAGTCAGGGGTGGTAGAAACTGCCTTACCAGTCCGAGGGGAGGGTTGTGTGTGGATGAATGGTGTGTGGCACAAGTCAAGTGAGTGTGAGTTCTCTGGGGTAGAGAGCTTGCTGAATACCTTGTGAATTGTGTACTCCTGTGTAGCTCAGACCCCTAGGTTGCCTGTGTGATCTCTTCACTAGAACGTCCGCCAGAATGGAGCCTGCTTTTGATTTCTGTGTTCTGTTTAAATACAGTATGGGAGAGTTGGTAAGGTTCTGTGAAGAGAGAGACATAGGGGTGGATGAGTCAGACACTCAGTCCGAACTTAGGAGCAGCCTGATCCTATGGCAAAAGGGTCAGTGGGATCTGGAGCGCAGTGAGGAAAGGGCCCGGGCTTCACACCAGGAGGGTGGTGGGTCTGTGGGGAGCCCTGAAGATTCAGAAGAGGAGGAAGAAGATGATAGCACCTGGACGCCAGTAGAGAGTAGAGACCCCATAGATAGGGAGTCCCTTGCTGGGTCCAGCATAGGAGGCAGCGCCTCATCCCTTTCCCTGTCCCCAGAGGAGCTGGAAGATAGGAGGAGAGAAAGGGAGCACCAGCTGGCTTTAGAGAAGCTCAGGTTGGAGCATGCCCAGGCTATGGCACAGCTGGGCATTAGAAAGCAACAGCTAGAGACCGAGAGGGTCTTAGCGCAGGAAAGGATAGAGGAGGCTGAGAGGGCCGCCACCAGAGGCAGAGTAGCTCTGGAGGGTAGACTATCCCCTGCGCGCAGTGTTGAGTGTCTGGATCCCCCAGGGAGGGTTGGGTCCAGTGGTGGCAGCTATTTAGATTCCAGTGTAGAAAGTCCCAGTTCCCAGAGTATGGTTCCTGTTTCCCCAGAGGAGGAGAATAGGTTGAGGTTTAGGAACCTTAGGAAACCGTCTCATCAGTCTTGGGAAGATTTTGTGGATGACTGTTGTGTAGCCCTGTGTGATTGGGTACGGGAGCCCACGAAATGTGATTGGGACATATTGTTCGACATGGTTCTCAGAGAGCAGTTCCTTGGTGTTTGTTGTCTAGAGTTGCGCCGGCACCTGTTGAGTTTGGAATGCGCTGATCCTGATGAGCTGGCGGAGGAAGCAGACCGCTGGGAAAGGGCCAGAGGCTCTGCAGAATCATTGGTGAGGGATTCCAAAAGTAGTGGTTCAGGGATCTTCCAGCCCAGCGTGGTGGAAGAGGCTCAGTGTAGCCCAGCTAGGTCCCAGGATAGCGAGGAGGGTGTAGGGGCTCACTGCCTGGCTCAGTGGAGCAGGAGTGAGGGGGAGACCGAGGTTCCCAAGACGCCCGAAGCCCTGCCTCAGGACTTGGATGGTTTCTTAAGGGAACACCAGGTTGGGGACCTAGGCTGTCCTGTTAGTCCATTTGAGGAGGATCTCCCAATGAGTAGAGGACCTGGAGCGTCTGTAACCAGAGCTCCTGTGGTTCTAGAGGCTGGCAGTACCGCTCCGGTAGGGAGGGTACAGGAGTCCAGCATGAGGAGTGATTGGGGGATGAGTTCCCCAGTAGATGCACCAGTGGACCAGGGACTAGCCAGTTGGGCTAGATCTTCTTGGGGGGACCTGGGTGGCGCCACTTCTGGTCTGGGGGATCGTCACGCACTGTCAGGTGGACAGAGGGCGGGAGATCTGCGCCAGACAGACAGTCACACAACAGATGTGACATTTGTTAGCCTCAGGGGGATTGTGTGTGAATCCCCAGAAGTCCTGGAGTGCCAGGCAATTGTTCCACCGAAGGTTTTAGACCAGAGGTTGGAAGGCCAGGTTCAGGATCAGCCTGACCTGAACGGTAGGATGACTGTAACCAGTGTCCTGACCGGTTCTTCTTCCAGAGGAACTTCTCCGGGTGGGAGAGGGCAGACCTCTGGAAGGGGGTGCAGAGGGTGGGAGAGCCCACCTCTGACCCCGGTGCAACCTGAGTGGATAAGCCCTGGGTTGGAATGGCGATCTAGGTGTACCCCTCGCCGGAGGAGGAGGAACCCTAGAAGAAGAGGTAAGGGGAGGAGAGCCTTCCCCGAGACTCCTGGTCCGCCTGAGGTTGTAGGCCCTAGGCTGGAGTACCAGTGGCAGTCTAGTCCTGTCTTGCAGACAGGAAGAGTGGAAAATGGCTCCTATGTGCCAGGGGTTACTACCCCCCGCTCTGCGAATTGGCATGACCCAGTGGCACCTGGGTGGCCCAGGGCCTGGTCCTGGCCGTGGACAGCTTGGGAGTACCAGTGGGGTAGCCCAGTTGGTTCAGACAGTGTGTTTAGAAGGAATCCCATGGGTTCACCGTGGCGTAGAACAGGAGGGTGTCCCTGCAGTTGCGGGCTTGTGTCCGTGTTCTATCGCCCCAAGCAGGGAAGTCCATCACGGTGGTGATTGGTCTCCCCTGCGTTTTGGCTGGAAGGGGGTTGTGTTGGACTTGGGCCCTTAGGGCAGGTTCACCCCTAAACTTTTTGCTTTAAATGGTGACCTGGCAATGGTGATTTTTGGGTTCTGCGCACTTTCACTGTGTCCCAGTGGAAAGTGCGTGCGCACTCTGAGTGCATGTGCTGAGCTAGGCCTGCCCGCCCATAGGAATGCATGGGGAATGTATGTGTCCCTGGTAGTTCCTGATGCGTGGGGTGTACAGGCTTGAGTCTGGTATGTGTGAACTCGTGAGAGTGAATGCTGCGAGATGGTGTATGCAGCATGTATGTGTCTAGTAGAGAAGCGCCATTTCTAGACATGGCTGTACGTGTGCTGTGAGGGTGCTGGCGTGTGATTGGCTGGAGCTGGCTGGCATGCCAGGCTCCAGGAAGTCTGGATGGGTCTGCCTGGTGGTGAGTGGGAGATTAGCATGAGTGATGTGTGGGAGGAGTATACCTGTGTCCTGGATGGGCTGGGTTTTCCCCACACAATGCTGGCTCCGCCCCCCTGTGGTGTGTCTAATGACCCAGGCCCTGCCAGTGAATAGAGAGGGTGGTTGAGGTAAACAGAGTACTCAAGAACCAGCTGCGACTGGTTCCGCCCCCACCCTGCACCTTCAGACAAAGGAATGCACTGTATAAAAATGGGGCTGTGTCCCCACAGAAGTTGTTCTCTTCCAGGATCCTGAGGGGGCTGTTGCTGCTGCTGGGCGAGAGGACCGCCACTTGGGGTGTCTCCCTGCCTGGAGACCCAGTGTGCTGGCTCTGGGCCCAGCCTTGCCCCCCCCCCCTTGCCTGCCTGAAGGACTTTTAACTGGACTTGTGCTCTCCTAAAGCACCTGGGAGCGCTTTAGTGTCCATAGCGCTTAGGAGCGCTTTATTTTGCATATAGCGCTTGGGGAGCGCTTTAATTGCCTTTTAGCGCTGGGAGAGCTTTATTTTCATTTGGGCCTTCGCTGAAACCCTAGACCAAGGGGAGCTTTATGGCCTGCTAGTGCTCGGAGTGCTTTTCTCACCCCCTGCTTCTTTCCCTGGGATTTGCCTCAGCAGCGTGCCCAGAGCCGAGGAGGGAGGCTCGTCAGGGAGGCTGCTCTGCTATTGGCTGCCGAGTCAGCCTATGCCCAGAGAGAGAGAGAGGGGCAGGAAGTCTCTCCCCACACAGCCCAGAGCCGAGGAGGGAGGCTCGTCAGGGAGGCTGCTCTGCTATTGGCTGCCGAGTCAGCCTATGCCCAGAGAGAGAGAGAGGGGCAGGAAGTCTCTCCCCACACAGCCCGGAGCCGAGAAAGGAAGCCTACAAGCTGGTGAGTGGGGCCCCGGGGGCATTCCTTCTTTGAGCCCGGAGAGGCTCTGGCCTCATACTTGTTTTATAGCCCTGAGAGGGCTTCTAGGGGCAGTTCCGGATTCCGAGTCCCAGAGAGGGAGACTCCAACGGCTGGGCACAAGTTTCACTCGAGCCCTGAGAGGCTCCCCACCCCATTTGGTGTTCGAGCCTAAGAGAGGCTCGAGGCACCCCCAGTGTTCCCGGGTCCCCCGTGAGGGACCCCAACAGCCCAGTGAGGCTGCACCTTTCTGCTTTTGAGCCCTGAGAGGCTCGAGGTGGCAGATTGATGAGAGGCTCGGGGGCATTTTCTGTTTGCGAGCCCCGAGGCTCAAGGGGGCAATTATTTCACGAGCCCTGAGAGGCTCTGGAGGGCCACAGTCATTTCTTAGGGCCCGGAGAGAGGCTCCAGGCGCCAAAGTTGTGTTGAAAAGCCCAGAGAGGCTCAGGGGGACATTTTGTTGCTGCAGAGCCTGTGAGGCTCCCACATCGTGTTCGCCCCACCAGTGTTCTGAGAGCCCAGCAAGGTTCCCACATTGGCCCCATTGTTGTTCTTGAGCCCTGGCAGGCTCAAACATTGTTGCGCCAGTTGCCCAGCACTTTGTGGGCAACTGATACGTTTAGGCTCCTGGACATTGGACACAGGGCGTCCTAGCCCCAACAAGGCCAGAGGGCCTAGGGACAGTCACAGGTGGTGACTTACGTGAGTTTGGCGCAATTGTACTTTCTATGCACCTCTGAATGTATTGTTTATGCGTCATGTGCCTTTACACCTCTGAATGAATGTCATGCATTGCATCATGTGTATGTTCTTACACCCCTACAGGTATTGTGATACATAGGTGGTTGTTTTCTCCCTAGTGCAGGTGGTGCTAGTGAGATCCTGGTTACCAGTGATTACTGGTTGTGTGCTATTTTGTGCTATATTCTATGTTCTAAGTGCTATTTCTGAAAGTGCTACTTCTGATTCCTGACAGTGGCCCAGGTGGCCCTGTCTTGTAAATATCCCCTGTAAATTCTGCCCGTGCCTCTGGCACATTGTAAAGTGTGTGTTTTATCTACTGTGTTTTGGTGTAATACAAAGGCTATTTTTTATATAACCTTGTGTGGAGTTTCCTTTGTGGTGGGCCTGGGTGTTGTTGCTGGGGTGCGTGCGCAAATACTTAACTTACATCGCCTCCAAGTTTAGCCTTGCTGCTCGCGCCACGTTACCTAGAGGGTGAGCAGGGGTTATCTTGGCGTGTAACTCCCTTGCCCTGACTTGGGGGTGGTGGTCTCTGACTGACTTTGGCGAAAGCCCTGGCCAGCCGGGGATCCCATTTCCAACATTGGCGGCAAGCGGTGGGATAAGGATTTGTGTTTGCGTTGTACCACAGTAGAGAGTGGCCACACCACAAAACTCTGCATTTTAGATGACCACATTTTAAGGGGATTGTTTTTTTTTAAGTTTCATATTTTCTTCTCCTGAAGGTATCCATTGTGTAATTGTGTCCAGTACATTTGTCCCCCTCCCTGCGCCCAGAGTCGGTACCTGTGTCACTTGTGGTCAGGTTGAGAAGTCAGGGGTGGTAGAAACTGCCTTACCAGTCCGAGGGGAGGGTTGTGTGTGGATGAATGGTGTGTGGCACTAGTCAAGTGAGTGTGAGTTCTCTGGGGTAGAGAGCTTGCTGAATACCTTGTGAATTGTGTACTCCTGTGTAGCTCAGACCCCTAGGTTGCCTGTGTGATCTCTTCACTAGAACGTCCGCCAGAATGGAGCCTGCTTTTGATTTCTGTGTTCTGTTTAAATACAGTATGGGAGAGTTGGTAAGGTTCTGTGAAGAGAGAGACATAGGGGTGGATGAGTCAGACACTCAGTCCGAACTTAGGAGCAGCCTGATCCTATGGCAAAAGGGTCAGTGGGATCTGGAGCGCAGTGAGGAAAGGGCCCGGGCTTCACACCAGGAGGGTGGTGGGTCTGTGGGGAGCCCTGAAGATTCAGAAGAGGAGGAAGAAGATGATAGCACCTGGACGCCAGTAGAGAGTAGAGACCCCATAGATAGGGAGTCCCTTGCTGGGTCCAGCATAGGAGGCAGCGCCTCATCCCTTTCCCTGTCCCCAGAGGAGCTGGAAGATAGGAGGAGAGAAAGGGAGCACCAGCTGGCTTTAGAGAAGCTCAGGTTGGAGCATGCCCAGGCTATGGCACAGCTGGGCATTAGAAAGCAACAGCTAGAGACCGAGAGGGTCTTAGCGCAGGAAAGGATAGAGGAGGCTGAGAGGGCCGCCACCAGAGGCAGAGTAGCTCTGGAGGGTAGACTATCCCCTGCGCGCAGTGTTGAGTGTCTGGATCCCCCAGGGAGGGTTGGGTCCAGTGGTGGCAGCTATTTAGATTCCAGTGTAGAAAGTCCCAGTTCCCAGAGTATGGTTCCTGTTTCCCCAGAGGAGGAGAATAGGTTGAGGTTTAGGAACCTTAGGAAACCGTCTCATCAGTCTTGGGAAGATTTTGTGGATGACTGTTGTGTAGCCCTGTGTGATTGGGTACGGGAGCCCACGAAATGTGATTGGGACATATTGTTCGACATGGTTCTCAGAGAGCAGTTCCTTGGTGTTTGTTGTCTAGAGTTGCGCCGGCACCTGTTGAGTTTGGAATGCGCTGATCCTGATGAGCTGGCGGAGGAAGCAGACCGCTGGGAAAGGGCCAGAGGCTCTGCAGAATCATTGGTGAGGGATTCCAAAAGTAGTGGTTCAGGGATCTTCCAGCCCAGCGTGGTGGAAGAGGCTCAGTGTAGCCCAGCTAGGTCCCAGGATAGCGAGGAGGGTGTAGGGGCTCACTGCCTGGCTCAGTGGAGCAGGAGTGAGGGGGAGACCGAGGTTCCCCAGACGCCCGAAGCCCTGCCTCAGGACTTGGATGGTTTCTTAAGGGAACACCAGGTTGGGGACCTAGGCTGTCCTGTTAGTCCATTTGAGGAGGATCTCCCAATGAGTAGAGGACCTGGAGCGTCTGTAACCAGAGCTCCTGTGGTTCTAGAGGCTGGCAGTACCGCTCCGGTAGGGAGGGTACAGGAGTCCAGCATGAGGAGTGATTGGGGGATGAGTTCCCCAGTAGATGCACCAGTGGACCAGGGACTAGCCAGTTGGGCTAGATCTTCTTGGGGGGACCCGGGTGGCGCCACTTCTGGTCTGGGGGATCGTCACGCACTGTCAGGTGGACAGAGGGCGGGAGATCTGCGCCAGACAGACAGTCACACAACAGATGTGACATTTGTTAGCCTCAGGGGGATTGTGTGTGAATCCCCAGAAGTCCTGGAGTGCCAGGCAATTGTTCCACCGAAGGTTTTAGACCAGAGGTTGGAAGGCCAGGTTCAGGATCAGCCTGACCTGAACGGTAGGATGACTGTAACCAGTGTCCTGACCGGTTCTTCTTCCAGAGGAACTTCTCCAGGTGGGAGAGGGCAGACCTCTGGAAGGGGGTGCAGAGGGTGGGAGAGCCCACCTCTGACCCCGGTGCAACCTGAGTGGATAAGCCCTGGGTTGGAATGGCGATCTAGGTGTACCCTTCGCCGGAGGAGGAGGAACCCTAGAAGAAGAGGTAAGGGGAGGAGAGCCTTCCCCGAGACTCCTGGTCCGCCTGAGGTTGTAGGCCCTAGGCTGGAGTACCAGTGGCAGTCTAGTCCTGTCTTGCAGACAGGAAGAGTGGAAAATGGCTCCTATGTGCCAGGGGTTACTACCCCCCGCTCTGCGAATTGGCATGACCCAGTGGCACCTGGGTGGCCCAGGGCCTGGTCCTGGCCGTGGACAGCTTGGGAGTACCAGTGCGGTAGCCCAGTTGGTTCAGACAGTGTGTTTAGAAGGAATCCCATGGGTTCACCGTGGCGTAGAACAGGAGGGTGTCCCTGCAGTTGCGGGCCTGTGTCCGTGTTCTATCGCCCCAAGCAGGGAAGTCCATCACGGTGGTGATTGGTCTCCCCTGCGTTTTGGCTGGAAGGGGGTTGTGTTGGACTTGGGCCCTTAGGGCAGGTTCACCCCTAAACTTTTTGCTTTAAATGGTGACCTGGCAATGGTGATTTTTGGGTCCTGCGCACTTTCACTGTGTCCCAGTGAAAAGTGCGTGCGCACTCTGAGTGCATGTGCTGAGCTAGGCCTGCCCGCCCATAGGAATGCATGGGGAATGTATGTGTCCCTGGTAGTTCCTGATGCGTGGGGTGTACAGGCTTGAGTCTGGTATGTGTGAACTCGTGAGAGTGAATGCTGCGAGATGGTGTATGCAGCATGTATGTGTCTAGTAGAGAAGCGCCATTTCTAGACATGGCTGTACGTGTGCTGTGAGGGTGCTGGCGTGTGATTGGCTGGAGCTGGCTGGCATGCCAGGCTCCAGGAAGTCTGGATGGGTCTGCCTGGTGGTGAGTGGGAGATTAGCATGAGTGATGTGTGGGAGGAGTGTACCTGTGTCCTGGATGGGCTGGGTTTTCCCCACACAATGCTGGCTCCGCCCCCTGTGGTGTGTCTAATGGCCCAGGCCCTGCCAGTGAATAGAGAGGGTGGTTGAGGTAAACAGAGTACTCAAGAACCAGCTGCGACTGGTTCCGCCCCCACCCTGCACCTTCAGACAAAGGAATGCACTGTATAAAAATGGGGCTGTGTCCCCACAGAAGTTGTTCTCTTCCAGGATCCTGAGGGGGCTGTTGCTGCTGCTGGGCGAGAGGACCGCCACTTGGGGTGTCTCCCTGCCTGGAGACCCAGTGTGCTGGCTCTGGGCCCAGCCTTGCCCCCCCCCCCTTGCCTGCCTGAAGGACTTTTAACGGGACTTGTGCTCTCCTAAAGCACCTGGGAGCGCTTTAGTGTCCATAGCGCTTAGGAGCGCTTTATTTTGCATATAGCGCTTGGGGAGCGCTTTAATTGACTTTTAGCGCTGGGAGAGCTTTATTTTCATTTGGGCCTTCTCTGAAACCCTAGACCAAGGGGAGCTTTATGGCCTGCTAGTGCTCGGAGTGCTTTTCTCACCCCCTGCTTCTTTCCCCGGGATTTGCCTCAGCAGCGTGCCCAGAGCCGAGGAGGGAGGCTCGTCAGGGAGGCTGCTCTGCTATTGGCTGCCGAGTCAGCCTATGCCCAGAGAGAGAGAGAGGGGCAGGAAGTCTCTCCCCACACAGCCCAGAGCCGAGGAGGGAGGCTCGTCAGGGAGGCTGCTCTGCTATTGGCTGCCGAGTCAGCCTATGCCCAGAGAGAGAGAGAGGGGCAGGAAGTCTCTCCCCACACAGCCCGGAGCCGAGAAAGGAAGCCTACAAGCTGGTGAGTGGGGCCCCGGGGGCATTCCTTCTTTGAGCCCGGAGAGGCTCTGGCCTCATACTTGTTTTTGTAGCCCTGAGAGGGCTCTGGGGGCAGTTCCGGATTCCGAGTCCCAGAGAGGGAGACTCCAACGGCTGGGCACAAGTTTCACTCGAGCCCTGAGAGGCTCCCCACCCCATTTGGTGTTCGAGCCTAAGAGAGGCTCGAGGCACCCCCAGTGTTCCCGGGTCCCCCGTGAGGGACCCCAACAGCCCAGTGAGGCTGCACCTTTCTGCTTTTGAGCCCTGAGAGGCTCGAGGTGGCAGATTGATGAGAGGCTCGGGTATTTTCTGTTTGCGAGCCCCGAGGCTCAAGGGGGCAAATATTTCACGAGCCCTGAGAGGCTCTGGAGGGCCACAGTCATTTCTTAGGGCCCGGAGAGAGGCTCCAGGCGCCAAAGTTGTGTTAAAAAGCCCAGAGAGGCTCAGGGGGACATTTTGTTGCTGCAGAGCCTGTGAGGCTCCCACATCGTGTTCGCCCCACCAGTGTTCTGAGAGCCCAGCAAGGTTCCCACATTGGCCCCATTGTTGTTCTTGAGCCCTGGCAGGCTCAAACATTGTTGCGCCAGTTGCCCAGCACTTTGTGGGCAACTGCTACGTTTAGGCTCCTGGACATTGGACACAGGGCGTCCTAGCCCCAACAAGGCCAGAGGGCCTAGGGACAGTCACAGGTGGTGACTTACGTGAGTTTGGCGCAATTGTACTTTCTATGCACCTCTGAATGTATTGTTTATGCGTCATGTGCCTTTACACCTCTGAATGAATGTCATGCATTGCATCATGTGTATGTTCTTACACCCCTACAGGTATTGTGATACATAGGTGGTTGTTTTCTCCCTAGTGCAGGTGGTGCTAGTGAGATCCTGGTTACCAGTGATTACTGGTTGTGTGCTATTTTGTGCTATATTCTATGTTCTAAGTGCTATTTCTGAAAGTGCTACTTCTGATTCCTGACAGTGGCCCAGGTGGCCCTGTCTTGTAAATATCCCCTGTAAATTCTGCCCGTGCCTCTGGCACATTGTAAAGTGTGTGTTTTATCTACTGTGTTTTGGTGTAATACAAAGGCTATTTTTTATATAACCTTGTGTGGAGTTTCCTTTGTGGTGGGCCTGGGTGTTGTTGCTGGGGTGCGTGCGCAAATACTTAACTTACATCGCCTCCAAGTTTAGCCTTGCTGCTCGCGCCACGTTACCTAGAGGGTGAGCAGGGGTTATCTTGGCGTGTAACTCCCTTGCCCTGACTTGGGGGTGGTGGTCTCTGACTGACTTTGGCGAAAGCCCTGGCCAGCCGGGGATCCCATTTCCAACATTGGCGGCAAGCGGTGGGATAAGGATTTGTGTTTGCGTTGAACCACAGTAGAGACTGGCCACACCACAAAACTCTGCATTTTAGATGACCACATTTTAAGGGGATTGTTTTTTTTGAAGTTTCATATTTTCTTCTCCTGAAGGTATCCATTGTGTAATTGTGTCCAGTACATTTGTCCCCCTCCCTGCGCCCAGAGTCGGTACCTGTGTCACTTGTGGTCAGGTTGAGAAGTCAGGGGTGGTAGAAACTGCCTTACCAGTCCGAGGGGAGGGTTGTGTGTGGATGAATGGTGTGTGGCACTAGTCAAGTGAGTGTGAGTTCTCTGGGGTAGAGAGCTTGCTGAATACCTTGCGAATTGCGTACTCCTGTGTAGCTCAGACCCCTAGGTTGCCTGTGTGATCTCTTCACTAGAACGTCCGCCAGAATGGAGCCTGCTTTTGATTTCTGTGTTCTGTTTAAATACAGTATGGGAGAGTTGGTAAGGTTCTGTGAAGAGAGAGACATAGGGGTGGATGAGTCAGACACTCAGTCCGAACTTAGGAGCAGCCTGATCCTATGGCAAAAGGGTCAGTGGGATCTGGAGCGCAGTGAGGAAAGGGCCCGGGCTTCACACCAGGAGGGTGGTGGGTCTGTGGGGAGCCCTGAAGATTCAGAAGAGGAGGAAGAAGATGATAGCACCTGGACGCCAGTAGAGAGTAGAGACCCCATAGATAGGGAGTCCCTTGCTGGGTCCAGCATAGGAGGCAGCGCCTCATCCCTTTCCCTGTCCCCAGAGGAGCTGGAAGATAGGAGGAGAGAAAGGGAGCACCAGCTGGCTTTAGAGAAGCTCAGGTTGGAGCATGCCCAGGCTATGGCACAGCTGGGCATTAGAAAGCAACAGCTAGAGACCGAGAGGGTCTTAGCGCAGGAAAGGATAGAGGAGGCTGAGAGGGCCGCCACCAGAGGCAGAGTAGCTCTGGAGGGTAGACTATCCCCTGCGCGCAGTGTTGAGTGTCTGGATCCCCCAGGGAGGGTTGGGTCCAGTGGTGGCAGCTATTTAGATTCCAGTGTAGAAAGTCCCAGTTCCCAGAGTATGGTTCCTGTTTCCCCAGAGGAGGAGAATAGGTTGAGGTTTAGGAACCTTAGGAAACCGTCTCATCAGTCTTGGGAAGATTTTGTGGATGACTGTTGTGTAGCCCTGTGTGATTGGGTACGGGAGCCCACGAAATGTGATTGGGACATATTGTTCGACATGGTTCTCAGAGAGCAGTTCCTTGGTGTTTGTTGTCTAGAGTTGCGCCGGCACCTGTTGAGTTTGGAATGCGCTGATCCTGATGAGCTGGCAGAGGAAGCAGACCGCTGGGAAAGGGCCAGAGGCTCTGCAGAATCATTGGTGAGGGATTCCAAAAGTAGTGGTTCAGGGATCTTCCAGCCCAGCGTGGTGGAAGAGGCTCAGTGTAGCCCAGCTAGGTCCCAGGATAGCGAGGAGGGTGTAGGGGCTCACTGCCTGGCTCAGTGGAGCAGGAGTGAGGGGGAGACCGAGGTTCCCCAGACGCCCGAAGCCCTGCCTCAGGACTTGGATGGTTTCTTAAGGGAACACCAGGTTGGGGACCTAGGCTGTCCTGTTAGTCCATTTGAGGAGGATCTCCCAATGAGTAGAGGACCTGGAGCGTCTGTAACCAGAGCTCCTGTGGTTCTAGAGGCTGGCAGTACCGCTCCGGTAGGGAGGGTACAGGAGTCCAGCATGAGGAGTGATTGGGGGATGAGTTCCCCAGTAGATGCACCAGTGGACCAGGGACTAGCCAGTTGGGCTAGATCTTCTTGGGGGGACCCGGGTGGCGCCACTTCTGGTCTGGGGGATCGTCACGCACTGTCAGGTGGACAGAGGGCGGGAGATCTGCGCCAGACAGACAGTCACACAACAGATGTGACATTTGTTAGCCTCAGGGGGATTGTGTGTGAATCCCCAGAAGTCCTGGAGTGCCAGGCAATTGTTCCACCGAAGGTTTTAGACCAGAGGTTGGAAGGCCAGGTTCAGGATCAGCCTGACCTGAACGGTAGGATGACTGTAACCAGTGTCCTGACCGGTTCTTCTTCCAGAGGAACTTCTCCAGGTGGGAGAGGGCAGACCTCTGGAAGGGGGTGCAGAGGGTGGGAGAGCCCACCTCTGACCCCGGTGCAACCTGAGTGGATAAGCCCTGGGTTGGAATGGTGATCTAGGTGTACCCCTCGCCGGAGGAGGAGGAACCCTAGAAGAAGAGGTAAGGGGAGGAGAGCCTTCCCCGAGACTCCTGGTCCGCCTGAGGCTGTAGGCCCTAGGCTGGAGTACCAGTGGCAGTCTAGTCCTGTCTTGCAGACAGGAAGAGTGGAAAATGGCTCCTATGTGCCAGGGGTTACTACCCCCCGCTCTGCGAATTGGCATGACCCAGTGGCACCTGGGTGGCCCAGGGCCTGGTCCTGGCCGTGGACAGCTTGGGAGTACCAGTGGGGTAGCCCAGTTGGTTCAGACAGTGTGTTTAGAAGGAATCCCATGGGTTCACCGTGGCGTAGAACAGGAGGGTGTCCCTGCAGTTGCGGGCCTGTGTCCGTGTTCTATCGCCCCAAGCAGGGAAGTCCATCACGGTGGTGATTGGTCTCCCCTGCGTTTTGGCTGGAAGGGGGTTGTGTTGGACTTGGGCCCTTAGGGCAGGTTCACCCCTAAACTTTTTGCTTTAAATGGTGACCTGGCAATGGTGATTTTTGGGTCCTGCGCACTTTCACTGTGTCCCAGTGAAAAGTGTGTGCGCACTCTGAGTGCATGTGCTGAGCTGGCCTGCCCGCCCATAGGAATGCATGGGGAATGTATGTGTCCCTGGTAGTTCCTGATGCGTGGGGTGTACAGGCTTGAGTCTGGTATGTGTGAACTCGTGAGAGTGAATGCTGCGAGATGGTGTATGCAGCATGTATGTGTCTAGTAGAGAAGCGCCATTTCTAGACATGGCTGTACGTGTGCTGTGAGGGTGCTGGCGTGTGATTGGCTGGAGCTGGCTGGCATGCCAGGCTCCAGGAAGTCTGGATGGGTCTGCCTGGTGGTGAGTGGGAGATTAGCATGAGTGATGTGTGGGAGGAGTATACCTGTGTCCTGGATGGGCTGGGTTTTCCCCACACAATGCTGGCTCCGCCCCCCTGTGGTGTGTCTAATGACCCAGGCCCTGCCAGTGAATAGAGAGGGTGGTTGAGGTAAACAGAGTACTCAAGAACCAGCTGCGACTGGTTCCGCCCCCACCCTGCACCTTCAGACAAAGGAATGCACTGTATAAAAATGGGGCTGTGTCCCCACAGAAGTTGTTCTCTTCCAGGATCCTGAGGGGGCTGTTGCTGCTGCTGGGCGAGAGGACCGCCACTTGGGGTGTCTCCCTGCCTGGAGACCCAGTGTGCTGGCTCTGGGCCCAGCCTTGCCCCCCCCCCCTTGCCTGCCTGAAGGACTTTTAACTGGACTTGTGCTCTCCTAAAGCACCTGGGAGCGCTTTAGTGTCCATAGCGCTTAGGAGCGCTTTATTTTGCATATAGCGCTTGGGGAGCGCTTTAATTGCCTTTTAGCGCTGGGAGAGCTTTATTTTCATTTGGGCCTTCGCTGAAACCCTAGACCAAGGGGAGCTTTATGGCCTGCTAGTGCTCGGAGTGCTTTTCTCACCCCCTGCTTCTTTCCCTGGGATTTGCCTCAGCAGCGTGCCCAGAGCCGAGGAGGGAGGCTCGTCAGGGAGGCTGCTCTGCTATTGGCTGCCGAGTCAGCCTATGCCCAGAGAGAGAGAGAGGGGCAGGAAGTCTCTCCCCACACAGCCCAGAGCCGAGGAGGGAGGCTCGTCAGGGAGGCTGCTCTGCTATTGGCTGCCGAGTCAGCCTATGCCCAGAGAGAGAGAGAGGGGCAGGAAGTCTCTCCCCACACAGCCCGGAGCCGAGAAAGGAAGCCTACAAGCTGGTGAGTGGGGCCCCGGGGGCATTCCTTCTTTGAGCCCGGAGAGGCTCTGGCCTCATACTTGTTTTATAGCCCTGAGAGGGCTTCTAGGGGCAGTTCCGGATTCCGAGTCCCAGAGAGGGAGACTCCAACGGCTGGGCACAAGTTTCACTCGAGCCCTGAGAGGCTCCCCACCCCATTTGGTGTTCGAGCCTAAGAGAGGCTCGAGGCACCCCCAGTGTTCCCGGGTCCCCCGTGAGGGACCCCAACAGCCCAGTGAGGCTGCACCTTTCTGCTTTTGAGCCCTGAGAGGCTCGAGGTGGCAGATTGATGAGAGGCTCGGGGGCATTTTCTGTTTGCGAGCCCCGAGGCTCAAGGGGGCAATTATTTCACGAGCCCTGAGAGGCTCTGGAGGGCCACAGTCATTTCTTAGGGCCCGGAGAGAGGCTCCAGGCGCCAAAGTTGTGTTGAAAAGCCCAGAGAGGCTCAGGGGGACATTTTGTTGCTGCAGAGCCTGTGAGGCTCCCACATCGTGTTCGCCCCACCAGTGTTCTGAGAGCCCAGCAAGGTTCCCACATTGGCCCCATTGTTGTTCTTGAGCCCTGGCAGGCTCAAACATTGTTGCGCCAGTTGCCCAGCACTTTGTGGGCAACTGATACGTTTAGGCTCCTGGACATTGGACACAGGGCGTCCTAGCCCCAACAAGGCCAGAGGGCCTAGGGACAGTCACAGGTGGTGACTTACGTGAGTTTGGCGCAATTGTACTTTCTATGCACCTCTGAATGTATTGTTTATGCGTCATGTGCCTTTACACCTCTGAATGAATGTCATGCATTGCATCATGTGTATGTTCTTACACCCCTACAGGTATTGTGATACATAGGTGGTTGTTTTCTCCCTAGTGCAGGTGGTGCTAGTGAGATCCTGGTTACCAGTGATTACTGGTTGTGTGCTATTTTGTGCTATATTCTATGTTCTAAGTGCTATTTCTGAAAGTGCTACTTCTGATTCCTGACAGTGGCCCAGGTGGCCCTGTCTTGTAAATATCCCCTGTAAATTCTGCCCGTGCCTCTGGCACATTGTAAAGTGTGTGTTTTATCTACTGTGTTTTGGTGTAATACAAAGGCTATTTTTTATATAACCTTGTGTGGAGTTTCCTTTGTGGTGGGCCTGGGTGTTGTTGCTGGGGTGCGTGCGCAAATACTTAACTTACATCGCCTCCAAGTTTAGCCTTGCTGCTCGCGCCACGTTACCTAGAGGGTGAGCAGGGGTTATCTTGGCGTGTAACTCCCTTGCCCTGACTTGGGGGTGGTGGTCTCTGACTGACTTTGGCG
The DNA here is from genome assembly GCF_964261635.1 of Lissotriton helveticus. Taxonomy (NCBI): domain Eukaryota; kingdom Metazoa; phylum Chordata; class Amphibia; order Caudata; family Salamandridae; genus Lissotriton; species Lissotriton helveticus. The sequence continues at coordinate 1,791,484,946 of NC_136061.1, forward strand.
AAAGCCCTGGCCAGCCGGGGATCCCATTTCCAACATTGGCGGCAAGCGGTGGGATAAGGATTTGTGTTTGCGTTGTACCACAGTAGAGAGTGGCCACACCACAAAACTCTGCATTTTAGATGACCACATTTTAAGGGGATTGTTTTTTTTTAAGTTTCATATTTTCTTCTCCTGAAGGTATCCATTGTGTAATTGTGTCCAGTACATTTGTCCCCCTCCCTGCGCCCAGAGTCGGTACCTGTGTCACTTGTGGTCAGGTTGAGAAGTCAGGGGTGGTAGAAACTGCCTTACCAGTCCGAGGGGAGGGTTGTGTGTGGATGAATGGTGTGTGGCACTAGTCAAGTGAGTGTGAGTTCTCTGGGGTAGAGAGCTTGCTGAATACCTTGTGAATTGTGTACTCCTGTGTAGCTCAGACCCCTAGGTTGCCTGTGTGATCTCTTCACTAGAACGTCCGCCAGAATGGAGCCTGCTTTTGATTTCTGTGTTCTGTTTAAATACAGTATGGGAGAGTTGGTAAGGTTCTGTGAAGAGAGAGACATAGGGGTGGATGAGTCAGACACTCAGTCCGAACTTAGGAGCAGCCTGATCCTATGGCAAAAGGGTCAGTGGGATCTGGAGCGCAGTGAGGAAAGGGCCCGGGCTTCACACCAGGAGGGTGGTGGGTCTGTGGGGAGCCCTGAAGATTCAGAAGAGGAGGAAGAAGATGATAGCACCTGGACGCCAGTAGAGAGTAGAGACCCCATAGATAGGGAGTCCCTTGCTGGGTCCAGCATAGGAGGCAGCGCCTCATCCCTTTCCCTGTCCCCAGAGGAGCTGGAAGATAGGAGGAGAGAAAGGGAGCACCAGCTGGCTTTAGAGAAGCTCAGGTTGGAGCATGCCCAGGCTATGGCACAGCTGGGCATTAGAAAGCAACAGCTAGAGACCGAGAGGGTCTTAGCGCAGGAAAGGATAGAGGAGGCTGAGAGGGCCGCCACCAGAGGCAGAGTAGCTCTGGAGGGTAGACTATCCCCTGCGCGCAGTGTTGAGTGTCTGGATCCCCCAGGGAGGGTTGGGTCCAGTGGTGGCAGCTATTTAGATTCCAGTGTAGAAAGTCCCAGTTCCCAGAGTATGGTTCCTGTTTCCCCAGAGGAGGAGAATAGGTTGAGGTTTAGGAACCTTAGGAAACCGTCTCATCAGTCTTGGGAAGATTTTGTGGATGACTGTTGTGTAGCCCTGTGTGATTGGGTACGGGAGCCCACGAAATGTGATTGGGACATATTGTTCGACATGGTTCTCAGAGAGCAGTTCCTTGGTGTTTGTTGTCTAGAGTTGCGCCGGCACCTGTTGAGTTTGGAATGCGCTGATCCTGATGAGCTGGCGGAGGAAGCAGACCGCTGGGAAAGGGCCAGAGGCTCTGCAGAATCATTGGTGAGGGATTCCAAAAGTAGTGGTTCAGGGATCTTCCAGCCCAGCGTGGTGGAAGAGGCTCAGTGTAGCCCAGCTAGGTCCCAGGATAGCGAGGAGGGTGTAGGGGCTCACTGCCTGGCTCAGTGGAGCAGGAGTGAGGGGGAGACCGAGGTTCCCCAGACGCCCGAAGCCCTGCCTCAGGACTTGGATGGTTTCTTAAGGGAACACCAGGTTGGGGACCTAGGCTGTCCTGTTAGTCCATTTGAGGAGGATCTCCCAATGAGTAGAGGACCTGGAGCGTCTGTAACCAGAGCTCCTGTGGTTCTAGAGGCTGGCAGTACCGCTCCGGTAGGGAGGGTACAGGAGTCCAGCATGAGGAGTGATTGGGGGATGAGTTCCCCAGTAGATGCACCAGTGGACCAGGGACTAGCCAGTTGGGCTAGATCTTCTTGGGGGGACCCGGGTGGCGCCACTTCTGGTCTGGGGGATCGTCACGCACTGTCAGGTGGACAGAGGGCGGGAGATCTGCGCCAGACAGACAGTCACACAACAGATGTGACATTTGTTAGCCTCAGGGGGATTGTGTGTGAATCCCCAGAAGTCCTGGAGTGCCAGGCAATTGTTCCACCGAAGGTTTTAGACCAGAGGTTGGAAGGCCAGGTTCAGGATCAGCCTGACCTGAACGGTAGGATGACTGTAACCAGTGTCCTGACCGGTTCTTCTTCCAGAGGAACTTCTCCAGGTGGGAGAGGGCAGACCTCTGGAAGGGGGTGCAGAGGGTGGGAGAGCCCACCTCTGACCCCGGTGCAACCTGAGTGGATAAGCCCTGGGTTGGAATGGCGATCTAGGTGTACCCTTCGCCGGAGGAGGAGGAACCCTAGAAGAAGAGGTAAGGGGAGGAGAGCCTTCCCCGAGACTCCTGGTCCGCCTGAGGTTGTAGGCCCTAGGCTGGAGTACCAGTGGCAGTCTAGTCCTGTCTTGCAGACAGGAAGAGTGGAAAATGGCTCCTATGTGCCAGGGGTTACTACCCCCCGCTCTGCGAATTGGCATGACCCAGTGGCACCTGGGTGGCCCAGGGCCTGGTCCTGGCCGTGGACAGCTTGGGAGTACCAGTGCGGTAGCCCAGTTGGTTCAGACAGTGTGTTTAGAAGGAATCCCATGGGTTCACCGTGGCGTAGAACAGGAGGGTGTCCCTGCAGTTGCGGGCCTGTGTCCGTGTTCTATCGCCCCAAGCAGGGAAGTCCATCACGGTGGTGATTGGTCTCCCCTGCGTTTTGGCTGGAAGGGGGTTGTGTTGGACTTGGGCCCTTAGGGCAGGTTCACCCCTAAACTTTTTGCTTTAAATGGTGACCTGGCAATGGTGATTTTTGGGTCCTGCGCACTTTCACTGTGTCCCAGTGAAAAGTGCGTGCGCACTCTGAGTGCATGTGCTGAGCTAGGCCTGCCCGCCCATAGGAATGCATGGGGAATGTATGTGTCCCTGGTAGTTCCTGATGCGTGGGGTGTACAGGCTTGAGTCTGGTATGTGTGAACTCGTGAGAGTGAATGCTGCGAGATGGTGTATGCAGCATGTATGTGTCTAGTAGAGAAGCGCCATTTCTAGACATGGCTGTACGTGTGCTGTGAGGGTGCTGGCGTGTGATTGGCTGGAGCTGGCTGGCATGCCAGGCTCCAGGAAGTCTGGATGGGTCTGCCTGGTGGTGAGTGGGAGATTAGCATGAGTGATGTGTGGGAGGAGTGTACCTGTGTCCTGGATGGGCTGGGTTTTCCCCACACAATGCTGGCTCCGCCCCCTGTGGTGTGTCTAATGGCCCAGGCCCTGCCAGTGAATAGAGAGGGTGGTTGAGGTAAACAGAGTACTCAAGAACCAGCTGCGACTGGTTCCGCCCCCACCCTGCACCTTCAGACAAAGGAATGCACTGTATAAAAATGGGGCTGTGTCCCCACAGAAGTTGTTCTCTTCCAGGATCCTGAGGGGGCTGTTGCTGCTGCTGGGCGAGAGGACCGCCACTTGGGGTGTCTCCCTGCCTGGAGACCCAGTGTGCTGGCTCTGGGCCCAGCCTTGCCCCCCCCCCCTTGCCTGCCTGAAGGACTTTTAACGGGACTTGTGCTCTCCTAAAGCACCTGGGAGCGCTTTAGTGTCCATAGCGCTTAGGAGCGCTTTATTTTGCATATAGCGCTTGGGGAGCGCTTTAATTGACTTTTAGCGCTGGGAGAGCTTTATTTTCATTTGGGCCTTCGCTGAAACCCTAGACCAAGGGGAGCTTTATGGCCTGCTAGTGCTCGGAGTGCTTTTCTCACCCCCTGCTTCTTTCCCCGGGATTTGCCTCAGCAGCGTGCCCAGAGCCGAGGAGGGAGGCTCGTCAGGGAGGCTGCTCTGCTATTGGCTGCCGAGTCAGCCTATGCCCAGAGAGAGAGAGAGGGGCAGGAAGTCTCTCCCCACACAGCCCAGAGCCGAGGAGGGAGGCTCGTCAGGGAGGCTGCTCTGCTATTGGCTGCCGAGTCAGCCTATGCCCAGAGAGAGAGAGAGGGGCAGGAAGTCTCTCCCCACACAGCCCGGAGCCGAGAAAGGAAGCCTACAAGCTGGTGAGTGGGGCCCCGGGGGCATTCCTTCTTTGAGCCCGGAGAGGCTCTGGCCTCATACTTGTTTTTGTAGCCCTGAGAGGGCTCTGGGGGCAGTTCCGGATTCCGAGTCCCAGAGAGGGAGACTCCAACGGCTGGGCACAAGTTTCACTCGAGCCCTGAGAGGCTCCCCACCCCATTTGGTGTTCGAGCCTAAGAGAGGCTCGAGGCACCCCCAGTGTTCCCGGGTCCCCCGTGAGGGACCCCAACAGCCCAGTGAGGCTGCACCTTTCTGCTTTTGAGCCCTGAGAGGCTCGAGGTGGCAGATTGATGAGAGGCTCGGGTATTTTCTGTTTGCGAGCCCCGAGGCTCAAGGGGGCAAATATTTCACGAGCCCTGAGAGGCTCTGGAGGGCCACAGTCATTTCTTAGGGCCCGGAGAGAGGCTCCAGGCGCCAAAGTTGTGTTAAAAAGCCCAGAGAGGCTCAGGGGGACATTTTGTTGCTGCAGAGCCTGTGAGGCTCCCACATCGTGTTCGCCCCACCAGTGTTCTGAGAGCCCAGCAAGGTTCCCACATTGGCCCCATTGTTGTTCTTGAGCCCTGGCAGGCTCAAACATTGTTGCGCCAGTTGCCCAGCACTTTGTGGGCAACTGCTACGTTTAGGCTCCTGGACATTGGACACAGGGCGTCCTAGCCCCAACAAGGCCAGAGGGCCTAGGGACAGTCACAGGTGGTGACTTACGTGAGTTTGGCGCAATTGTACTTTCTATGCACCTCTGAATGTATTGTTTATGCGTCATGTGCCTTTACACCTCTGAATGAATGTCATGCATTGCATCATGTGTATGTTCTTACACCCCTACAGGTATTGTGATACATAGGTGGTTGTTTTCTCCCTAGTGCAGGTGGTGCTAGTGAGATCCTGGTTACCAGTGATTACTGGTTGTGTGCTATTTTGTGCTATATTCTATGTTCTAAGTGCTATTTCTGAAAGTGCTACTTCTGATTCCTGACAGTGGCCCAGGTGGCCCTGTCTTGTAAATATCCCCTGTAAATTCTGCCCGTGCCTCTGGCACATTGTAAAGTGTGTGTTTTATCTACTGTGTTTTGGTGTAATACAAAGGCTATTTTTTATATAACCTTGTGTGGAGTTTCCTTTGTGGTGGGCCTGGGTGTTGTTGCTGGGGTGCGTGCGCAAATACTTAACTTACATCGCCTCCAAGTTTAGCCTTGCTGCTCGCGCCACGTTACCTAGAGGGTGAGCAGGGGTTATCTTGGCGTGTAACTCCCTTGCCCTGACTTGGGGGTGGTGGTCTCTGACTGACTTTGGCGAAAGCCCTGGCCAGCCGGGGATCCCATTTCCAACATTGGCGGCAAGCGGTGGGATAAGGATTTGTGTTTGCGTTGAACCACAGTAGAGACTGGCCACACCACAAAACTCTGCATTTTAGATGACCACATTTTAAGGGGATTGTTTTTTTTGAAGTTTCATATTTTCTTCTCCTGAAGGTATCCATTGTGTAATTGTGTCCAGTACATTTGTCCCCCTCCCTGCGCCCAGAGTCGGTACCTGTGTCACTTGTGGTCAGGTTGAGAAGTCAGGGGTGGTAGAAACTGCCTTACCAGTCCGAGGGGAGGGTTGTGTGTGGATGAATGGTGTGTGGCACTAGTCAAGTGAGTGTGAGTTCTCTGGGGTAGAGAGCTTGCTGAATACCTTGCGAATTGCGTACTCCTGTGTAGCTCAGACCCCTAGGTTGCCTGTGTGATCTCTTCACTAGAACGTCCGCCAGAATGGAGCCTGCTTTTGATTTCTGTGTTCTGTTTAAATACAGTATGGGAGAGTTGGTAAGGTTCTGTGAAGAGAGAGACATAGGGGTGGATGAGTCAGACACTCAGTCCGAACTTAGGAGCAGCCTGATCCTATGGCAAAAGGGTCAGTGGGATCTGGAGCGCAGTGAGGAAAGGGCCCGGGCTTCACACCAGGAGGGTGGTGGGTCTGTGGGGAGCCCTGAAGATTCAGAAGAGGAGGAAGAAGATGATAGCACCTGGACGCCAGTAGAGAGTAGAGACCCCATAGATAGGGAGTCCCTTGCTGGGTCCAGCATAGGAGGCAGCGCCTCATCCCTTTCCCTGTCCCCAGAGGAGCTGGAAGATAGGAGGAGAGAAAGGGAGCACCAGCTGGCTTTAGAGAAGCTCAGGTTGGAGCATGCCCAGGCTATGGCACAGCTGGGCATTAGAAAGCAACAGCTAGAGACCGAGAGGGTCTTAGCGCAGGAAAGGATAGAGGAGGCTGAGAGGGCCGCCACCAGAGGCAGAGTAGCTCTGGAGGGTAGACTATCCCCTGCGCGCAGTGTTGAGTGTCTGGATCCCCCAGGGAGGGTTGGGTCCAGTGGTGGCAGCTATTTAGATTCCAGTGTAGAAAGTCCCAGTTCCCAGAGTATGGTTCCTGTTTCCCCAGAGGAGGAGAATAGGTTGAGGTTTAGGAACCTTAGGAAACCGTCTCATCAGTCTTGGGAAGATTTTGTGGATGACTGTTGTGTAGCCCTGTGTGATTGGGTACGGGAGCCCACGAAATGTGATTGGGACATATTGTTCGACATGGTTCTCAGAGAGCAGTTCCTTGGTGTTTGTTGTCTAGAGTTGCGCCGGCACCTGTTGAGTTTGGAATGCGCTGATCCTGATGAGCTGGCAGAGGAAGCAGACCGCTGGGAAAGGGCCAGAGGCTCTGCAGAATCATTGGTGAGGGATTCCAAAAGTAGTGGTTCAGGGATCTTCCAGCCCAGCGTGGTGGAAGAGGCTCAGTGTAGCCCAGCTAGGTCCCAGGATAGCGAGGAGGGTGTAGGGGCTCACTGCCTGGCTCAGTGGAGCAGGAGTGAGGGGGAGACCGAGGTTCCCCAGACGCCCGAAGCCCTGCCTCAGGACTTGGATGGTTTCTTAAGGGAACACCAGGTTGGGGACCTAGGCTGTCCTGTTAGTCCATTTGAGGAGGATCTCCCAATGAGTAGAGGACCTGGAGCGTCTGTAACCAGAGCTCCTGTGGTTCTAGAGGCTGGCAGTACCGCTCCGGTAGGGAGGGTACAGGAGTCCAGCATGAGGAGTGATTGGGGGATGAGTTCCCCAGTAGATGCACCAGTGGACCAGGGACTAGCCAGTTGGGCTAGATCTTCTTGGGGGGACCCGGGTGGCGCCACTTCTGGTCTGGGGGATCGTCACGCACTGTCAGGTGGACAGAGGGCGGGAGATCTGCGCCAGACAGACAGTCACACAACAGATGTGACATTTGTTAGCCTCAGGGGGATTGTGTGTGAATCCCCAGAAGTCCTGGAGTGCCAGGCAATTGTTCCACCGAAGGTTTTAGACCAGAGGTTGGAAGGCCAGGTTCAGGATCAGCCTGACCTGAACGGTAGGATGACTGTAACCAGTGTCCTGACCGGTTCTTCTTCCAGAGGAACTTCTCCAGGTGGGAGAGGGCAGACCTCTGGAAGGGGGTGCAGAGGGTGGGAGAGCCCACCTCTGACCCCGGTGCAACCTGAGTGGATAAGCCCTGGGTTGGAATGGTGATCTAGGTGTACCCCTCGCCGGAGGAGGAGGAACCCTAGAAGAAGAGGTAAGGGGAGGAGAGCCTTCCCCGAGACTCCTGGTCCGCCTGAGGTTGTAGGCCCTAGGCTGGAGTACCAGTGGCAGTCTAGTCCTGTCTTGCAGACAGGAAGAGTGGAAAATGGCTCCTATGTGCCAGGGGTTACTACCCCCCGCTCTGCGAATTGGCATGACCCAGTGGCACCTGGGTGGCCCAGGGCCTGGTCCTGGCCGTGGACAGCTTGGGAGTACCAGTGGGGTAGCCCAGTTGGTTCAGACAGTGTGTTTAGAAGGAATCCCATGGGTTCACCGTGGCGTAGAACAGGAGGGTGTCCCTGCAGTTGCGGGCCTGTGTCCGTGTTCTATCGCCCCAAGCAGGGAAGTCCATCACGGTGGTGATTGGTCTCCCCTGCGTTTTGGCTGGAAGGGGGTTGTGTTGGACTTGGGCCCTTAGGGCAGGTTCACCCCTAAACTTTTTGCTTTAAATGGTGACCTGGCAATGGTGATTTTTGGGTCCTGCGCACTTTCACTGTGTACCAGTGAAAAGTGCGTGCGCACTCTGAGTGCATGTGCTGAGCTAGGCCTGCCCGCCCATAGGAATGCATGGGGAATGTATGTGTCCCTGGTAGTTCCTGATGCGTGGGGTGTACAGGCTTGAGTCTGGTATGTGTGAACTCGTGAGAGTGAATGCTGCGAGATGGTGTATGCAGCATGTATGTGTCTAGTAGAGAAGCGCCATTTCTAGACATGGCTGTACGTGTGCTGTGAGGGTGCTGGCGTGTGATTGGCTGGAGCTGGCTGGCATGCCAGGCTCCAGGAAGTCTGGATGGGTCTGCCTGGTGGTGAGTGGGAGATTAGCATGAGTGATGTGTGGGAGGAGTGTACCTGTGTCCTGGATGGGCTGGGTTTTCCCCACACAATGCTGGCTCCGCCCCCTGTGGTGTGTCTAATGGCCCAGGCCCTGCCAGTGAATAGAGAGGGTGGTTGAGGTAAACAGAGTACTCAAGAACCAGCTGCGACTGGTTCCGCCCCCACCCTGCACCTTCAGACAAAGGAATGCACTGTATAAAAATGGGGCTGTGTCCCCACAGAAGTTGTTCTCTTCCAGGATCCTGAGGGGGCTGTTGCTGCTGCTGGGCAAGAGGACCGCCACTTGGGGTGTCTCCCTGCCTGGAGACCCAGTGTGCTGGCTCTGGGCCCAGCCTTGCCCCCCCCCCTTGCCTGCCTGAAGGACTTTTAACTGGACTTGTGCTCTCCTAAAGCACCTGGGAGCGCTTTAGTGTCCATAGCGCTTAGGAGCGCTTTATTTTGCATATAGCGCTTGGGGAGCGCTTTAATTGACTTTTAGCGCTGGGAGAGCTTTATTTTCATTTGGGCCTTCGCTGAAACCCTAGACCAAGGGGAGCTTTATGGCCTGCTAGTGCTCGGAGTGCTTTTCTCACCCCCTGCTTCTTTCCCCGGGATTTGCCTCAGCAGCGTGCCCAGAGCCGAGGAGGGAGGCTCGTCAGGGAGGCTGCTCTGCTATTGGCTGCCGAGTCAGCCTATGCCCAGAGAGAGAGAGAGGGGCAGGAAGTCTCTCCCCACACAGCCCAGAGCCGAGGAGGGAGGCTCGTCAGGGAGGCTGCTCTGCTATTGGCTGCCGAGTCAGCCTATGCCCAGAGAGAGAGAGAGGGGCAGGAAGTCTCTCCCCACACAGCCCGGAGCCGAGAAAGGAAGCCTAAAAGCTGGTGAGTGGGGCCCCGGGGGCATTCCTTCTTTGAGCCCGGAGAGGCTCTGGCCTCATACTTGTTTTTGTAGCCCTGAGAGGGCTCTGGGGGCAGTTCCGGATTCCGAGTCCCAGAGAGGGAGACTCCAACGGCTGGGCACAAGTTTCACTCGAGCCCTGAGAGGCTCCCCACCCCATTTGGTGTTCGAGCCTAAGAGAGGCTCGAGGCACCCCCAGTGTTCCCGGGTCCCCCGTGAGGGACCCCAACAGCCCAGTGAGGCTGCACCTTTCTGCTTTTGAGCCCTGAGAGGCTCGAGGTGGCAGATTGATGAGAGGCTCGGGTATTTTCTGTTTGCGAGCCCCGAGGCTCAAGGGGGCAAATATTTCACGAGCCCTGAGAGGCTCTGGAGGGCCACAGTCATTTCTTAGGGCCCGGAGAGAGGCTCCAGGCGCCAAAGTTGTGTTAAAAAGCCCAGAGAGGCTCAGGGGGACATTTTGTTGCTGCAGAGCCTGTGAGGCTCCCACATCGTGTTCGCCCCACCAGTGTTCTGAGAGCCCAGCAAGGTTCCCACATTGGCCCCATTGTTGTTCTTGAGCCCTGGCAGGCTCAAACATTGTTGCGCCAGTTGCCCAGCACTTTGTGGGCAACTGCTACGTTTAGGCTCCTGGACATTGGACACAGGGCGTCCTAGCCCCAACAAGGCCAGAGGGCCTAGGGACAGTCACAGGTGGTGACTTACGTGAGTTTGGCGCAATTGTACTTTCTATGCACCTCTGAATGTATTGTTTATGCGTCATGTGCCTTTACACCTCTGAATGAATGTCATGCATTGCATCATGTGTATGTTCTTACACCCCTACAGGTATTGTGATACATAGGTGGTTGTTTTCTCCCTAGTGCAGGTGGTGCTAGTGAGATCCTGGTTACCAGTGATTACTGGTTGTGTGCTATTTTGTGCTATATTCTATGTTCTAAGTGCTATTTCTGAAAGTGCTACTTCTGATTCCTGACAGTGGCCCAGGTGGCTCTGTCTTGTAAATATCCCCTGTAAATTCTGCCCGTGCCTCTGGCACATTGTAAAGTGTGTGTTTTATCTACTGTGTTTTGGTGTAATACAAAGGCTATTTTTTATATAACCTTGTGTGGAGTTTCCTTTGTGGTGGGCCTGGGTGTTGTTGCTGGGGTGCGTGCGCAAATACTTAACTTACATCGCCTCCAAGTTTAGCCTTGCTGCTCGCGCCACGTTACCTAGAGGGTGAGCAGGGGTTATCTTGGCGTGTAACTCCCTTGCCCTGACTTGGGGGTGGTGGTCTCTGACTGACTTTGGCGAAAGCCCTGGCCAGCCGGGGATCCCATTTCCAACATTGGCGGCAAGCGGTGGGATAAGGATTTGTGTTTGCGTTGAACCACAGTAGAGACTGGCCACACCACAAAACTCTGCATTTTAGATGACCACATTTTAAGGGGATTGTTTTTTTTGAAGTTTCATATTTTCTTCTCCTGAAGGTATCCATTGTGTAATTGTGTCCAGTACATTTGTCCCCCTCCCTGCGCCCAGAGTCGGTACCTGTGTCACTTGTGGTCAGGTTGAGAAGTCAGGGGTGGTAGAAACTGCCTTACCAGTCCGAGGGGAGGGTTGTGTGTGGATGAATGGTGTGTGGCACTAGTCAAGTGAGTGTGAGTTCTCTGGGGTAGAGAGCTTGCTGAATACCTTGTGAATTGTGTACTCCTGTGTAGCTCAGACCCCTAGGTTGCCTGTGTGATCTCTTCACTAGAACGTCCGCCAGAATGGAGCCTGCTTTTGATTTCTGTGTTCTGTTTAAATACAGTATGGGAGAGTTGGTAAGGTTCTGTGAAGAGAGAGACATAGGGGTGGATGAGTCAGACACTCAGTCCGAACTTAGGAGCAGCCTGATCCTATGGCAAAAGGGTCAGTGGGATCTGGAGCGCAGTGAGGAAAGGGCCCGGGCTTCACACCAGGAGGGTGGTGGGTCTGTGGGGAGCCCTGAAGATTCAGAAGAGGAGGAAGAAGATGATAGCACCTGGACGCCAGTAGAGAGTAGAGACCCCATAGATAGGGAGTCCCTTGCTGGGTCCAGCATAGGAGGCAGCGCCTCATCCCTTTCCCTGTCCCCAGAGGAGCTGGAAGATAGGAGGAGAGAAAGGGAGCACCAGCTGGCTTTAGAGAATCTCAGGTTGGAGCATGCCCAGGCTATGGCACAGCTGGGCATTAGAAAGCAACAGCTAGAGACCGAGAGGGTCTTAGCGCAGGAAAGGATAGAGGAGGCTGAGAGGGCCGCCACCAGAGGCAGAGTAGCTCTGGAGGGTAGACTATCCCCTGCGCGCAGTGTTGAGTGTCTGGATCCCCCAGGGAGGGTTGGGTCCAGTGGTGGCAGCTATTTAGATTCCAGTGTAGAAAGTCCCAGTTCCCAGAGTATGGTTCCTGTTTCCCCAGAGGAGGAGAATAGGTTGAGGTTTAGGAACCTTAGGAAACCGTCTCATCAGTCTTGGGAAGATTTTGTGGATGACTGTTGTGTAGCCCTGTGTGATTGGGTACGGGAGCCCACGAAATGTGATTGGGACATATTGTTCGACATGGTTCTCAGAGAGCAGTTCCTTGGTGTTTGTTGTCTAGAGTTGCGCCGGCACCTGTTGAGTTTGGAATGCGCTGATCCTGATGAGCTGGCGGAGGAAGCAGACCGCTGGGAAAGGGCCAGAGGCTCTGCAGAATCATTGGTGAGGGATTCCAAAAGTAGTGGTTCAGGGATCTTCCAGCCCAGCGTGGTGGAAGAGGCTCAGTGTAGCCCAGCTAGGTCCCAGGATAGCGAGGAGGGTGTAGGGGCTCACTGCCTGGCTCAGTGGAGCAGGAGTGAGGGGGAGACCGAGGTTCCCCAGACGCCCGAAGCCCTGCCTCAGGACTTGGATGGTTTCTTAAGGGAACACCAGGTTGGGGACCTAGGCTGTCCTGTTAGTCCATTTGAGGAGGATCTCCCAATGAGTAGAGGACCTGGAGCGTCTGTAACCAGAGCTCCTGTGGTTCTAGAGGCTGGCAGTACCGCTCCGGTAGGGAGGGTACAGGAGTCCAGCATGAGGAGTGATTGGGGGATGAGTTCCCCAGTAGATGCACCAGTGGAACAGGGACTAGCCAGTTGGGCTAGATCTTCTTGGGGGGACCCGGGTGGCGCCACTTCTGGTCTGGGGGATCGTCACGCACTGTCAGGTGGACAGAGGACGGGAGATCTGCGCCAGACAGACAGTCACACAACAGATGTGACATTTGTTAGCCTCAGGGGGATTGTGTGTGAATCCCCAGAAGTCCTGGAGTGCCAGGCAATTGTTCCACCGAAGGTTTTAGACCAGAGGTTGGAAGGCCAGGTTCAGGATCAGCCTGACCTGAACGGTAGGATGACTGTAACCAGTGTCCTGACCGGTTCTTCTTCCAGAGGAACTTCTCCAGGTGGGAGAGGGCAGACCTCTGGAAGGGGGTGCAGAGGGTGGGAGAGCCCACCTCTGACCCCGGTGCAACCTGAGTGGATAAGCCCTGGGTTGGAATGGCGATCTAGGTGTACCCCTCGCCGGAGGAGGAGGAACCCTAGAAGAAGAGGTAAGGGGAGGAGAGCCTTCCCCGAGACTCCTGGTCCGCCTGAGGTTGTAGGCCCTAGGCTGGAGTACCAGTGGCAGTCTAGTCCTGTCTTGCAGACAGGAAGAGTGGAAAATGGCTCCTATGTGCCAGGGGTTACTACCCCCCGCTCTGCGAATTGGCATGACCCAGTGGCACCTGGGTGGCCCAGGGCCTGGTCCTGGCCGTGGACAGCTTGGGAGTACCAGTGGGGTAGCCCAGTTGGTTCAGACAGTGTGTTTAGAAGGAATCCCATGGGTTCACCGTGGCGTAGAACAGGAGGGTGTCCCTGCAGTTGCGGGCCTGCGTCCGTGTTCTATCGCCCCAAGCAGGGAAGTCCATCACGGTGGTGATTGGTCTCCCCTGCGTTTTGGCTGGAAGGGGGTTGTGTTGGACTTGGGCCCTTAGGGCAGGTTCACCCCTAAACTTTTTGCTTTAAATGGTGACCTGGCAATGGTGATTTTTGGGTCCTGCGCACTTTCACTGTGTCCCAGTGAAAAGTGCGTGCGCACTCTGAGTGCATGTGCTGAGCTAGGCCTGCCCGCCCATAGGAATGCATGGGGAATGTATGTGTCCCTGGTAGTTCCTGATGCGTGGGGTGTACAGGCTTGAGTCTGGTATGTGTGAACTCGTGAGAGTGAATGCTGCGAGATGGTGTATACAGCATGTATGTGTCTAGTAGAGAAGCGCCATTTCTAGACATGGCTGTACGTGTGCTGTGAGGGTGCTGGCGTGTGATTGGCTGGAGCTGGCTGGCATGCCAGGCTCCAGGAAGTCTGGATGGGTCTGCCTGGTGGTGAGTGGGAGATTAGCATGAGTGATGTGTGGGAGGAGTGTACCTGTGTCCTGGATGGGCTGGGTTTTCCCCACACAATGCTGGCTCCGCCCCCTGTGGTGTGTCTAATGGCCCAGGCCCTGCCAGTGAATAGAGAGGGTGGTTGAGGTAAACAGAGTACTCAAGAACCAGCTGCGACTGGTTCCGCCCCCACCCTGCACCTTCAGACAAAGGAATGCACTGTATAAAAATGGGGCTGTGTCCCCACAGAAGTTGTTCTCTTCCAGGATCCTGAGGGGGCTGTTGCTGCTGCTGGGCGAGAGGACCGCCACTTGGGGTGTCTCCCTGCCTGGAGACCCAGTGTGCTGGCTCTGGGCCCAGCCTTGCCCCCCCCCCCTTGCCTGCCTGAAGGACTTTTAACTGGACTTGTGCTCTCCTAAAGCACCTGGGAGCGCTTTAGTGTCCATAGCGCTTAGGAGCGCTTTATTTTGCATATAGCGCTTGGGGAGCGCTTTAATTGCCTTTTAGCGCTGGGAGAGCTTTATTTTCATTTGGGCCTTCGCTGAAACCCTAGACCAAGGGGAGCTTTATGGCCTGCTAGTGCTCGGAGTGCTTTTCTCACCCCCTGCTTCTTTCCCCGGGATTTGCCTCAGCAGCGTGCCCAGAGCCGAGGAGGGAGGCTCGTCAGGGAGGCTGCTCTGCTATTGGCTGCCGAGTCAGCCTATGCCCAGAGAGAGAGAGAGGGGCAGGAAGTCTCTCCCCACACAGCCCAGAGCCGAGGAGGGAGGCTCGTCAGGGAGGCTGCTCTGCTATTGGCTGCCGAGTCAGCCTATGCCCAGAGAGAGAGAGAGGGGCAGGAAGTCTCTCCCCACACAGCCCGGAGCCGAGAAAGGAAGCCTACAAGCTGGTGAGTGGGGCCCCGGGGGCATTCCTTCTTTGAGCCCGGAGAGGCTCTGGCCTCATACTTGTTTTTGTAGCCCTGAGAGGGCTCTGGGGGCAGTTCCGGATTCCGAGTCCCAGAGAGGGAGACTCCAACGGCTGGGCACAAGTTTCACTCGAGCCCTGAGAGGCTCTCCACCCCATTTGGTGTTCGAGCCTAAGAGAGGCTCGAGGCACCCCCAGTGTTCCCGGGTCCCCCGTGAGGGACCCCAACAGCCCAGTGAGGCTGCACCTTTCTGCTTTTGAGCCCTGGGAGGCTCGAGGTGGCAGATTGATGAGAGGCTCGGGTATTTTCTGTTTGCGAGCCCCGAGGCTCAAGGGGGCAAATATTTCACGAGCCCTGAGAGGCTCTGGAGGGCCACAGTCATTTCTTAGGGCCCGGAGAGAGGCTCCAGGCGCCAAAGTTGTGTTGAAAAGCCCAGAGAGGCTCACGGGGACATTTTGTTGCTGCAGAGCCTGTGAGGCTCCCACATCGTGTTCGCCCCACCAGTGTTCTGAGAGCCCAGCAAGGTTCCCACATTGGCCCCATTGTTGTTCTTGAGCCCTGGCAGGCTCAAACATTGTTGCGCCAGTTGCCCAGCACTTTGTGGGCAACTGCTACGTTTAGGCTCCTGGACATTGGGCACAGGGCGTCCTAGCCCCAACAAGGCCAGAGGGCCTAGGGACAGTCACAGGTGGTGACTTACGTGAGTTTGGCGCAATTGTACTTTCTATGCACCTCTGAATGTATTGTTTATGCGTCATGTGCCTTTACACCTCTGAATGAATGTCATGCA
The DNA here is from genome assembly GCF_964261635.1 of Lissotriton helveticus. NCBI lineage: Eukaryota > Metazoa > Chordata > Amphibia > Caudata > Salamandridae > Lissotriton > Lissotriton helveticus. Next base: position 1,791,500,285 of record NC_136061.1, read on the forward strand.
TTGCATCATGTGTATGTTCTTACACCCCTACAGGTATTGTGATACATAGGTGGTTGTTTTCTCCCTAGTGCAGGTGGTGCTAGTGAGATCCTGGTTACCAGTGATTACTGGTTGTGTGCTATTTTGTGCTATATTCTATGTTCTAAGTGCTATTTCTGAAAGTGCTACTTCTGATTCCTGACAGTGGCCCAGGTGGCCCTGTCTTGTAAATATCCCCTGTAAATTCTGCCCGTGCCTCTGGCACATTGTAAAGTGTGTGTTTTATCTACTGTGTTTTGGTGTAATACAAAGGCTATTTTTTATATAACCTTGTGTGGAGTTTCCTTTGTGGTGGGCCTGGGTGTTGTTGCTGGGGTGCGTGCGCAAATACTTAACTTGCATCGCCTCCAAGTTTAGCCTTGCTGCTCGCGCCACGTTACCTAGAGGGTGAGCAGGGGTTATCTTGGCGTGTAACTCCCTTGCCCTGACTTGGGGGTGGTGGTCTCTGACTGACTTTGGCGAAAGCCCTGGCCAGCCGGGGATCCCATTTCCAACATTGGCGGCAAGCGGTGGGATAAGGATTTGTGTTTGCGTTGTACCACAGTGGCGACTGGCCACACCACAAAACTCTGCATTTTAGATGACCACATTTTAAGGGGATTGTTTTTTTTGAAGTTTCATATTTTCTTCTCCTGAAGGTATCCATTGTGTAATTGTGTCCAGTACATTTGTCCCCCTCCCTGCGCCCAGAGTCGGTACCTGTGTCACTTGTGGTCAGGTTGAGAAGTCAGGGGTGGTAGAAACTGCCTTACCAGTCCGAGGGGAGGGTTGTGTGTGGATGAATGGTGTGTGGCACTAGTCAAGTGAGTGTGAGTTCTCTGGGGTAGAGAGCTTGCTGAATACCTTGTGAATTGTGTACTCCTGCGTAGCTCAGACCCCTAGGTTGCCTGTGTGATCTCTTCACTAGAACGTCCGCCAGAATGGAGCCTGCTTTTGATTTCTGTGTTCTGTTTAAATACAGTATGGGAGAGTTGGTAAGGTTCTGTGAAGAGAGAGACATAGGGGTGGATGAGTCAGACACTCAGTCCGAACTTAGGAGCAGCCTGATCCTATGGCAAAAGGGTCAGTGGGATCTGGAGCGCAGTGAGGAAAGGGCCCGGGCTTCACACCAGGAGGGTGGTGGGTCTGTGGGGAGCCCTGAAGATTCAGAAGAGGAGGAAGAAGATGATAGCACCTGGACGCCAGTAGAGAGTAGAGACCCCATAGATAGGGAGTCCCTTGCTGGGTCCAGCATAGGAGGCAGCGCCTCATCCCTTTCCCTGTCCCCAGAGGAGCTGGAAGATAGGAGGAGAGAAAGGGAGCACCAGCTGGCTTTAGAGAAGCTCAGGTTGGAGCATGCCCAGGCTATGGCACAGCTGGGCATTAGAAAGCAACAGCTAGAGACCGAGAGGGTCTTAGCGCAGGAAAGGATAGAGGAGGCTGAGAGGGCCGCCACCAGAGGCAGAGTAGCTCTGGAGGGTAGACTATCCCCTGCGCGCAGTGTTGAGTGTCTGGATCCCCCAGGGAGGGTTGGGTCCAGTGGTGGCAGCTATTTAGATTCCAGTGTAGAAAGTCCCAGTTCCCAGAGTATGGTTCCTGTTTCCCCAGAGGAGGAGAATAGGTTGAGGTTTAGGAACCTTAGGAAACCGTCTCATCAGTCTTGGGAAGATTTTGTGGATGACTGTTGTGTAGCCCTGTGTGATTGGGTACGGGAGCCCACGAAATGTGATTGGGACATATTGTTCGACATGGTTCTCAGAGAGCAGTTCCTTGGTGTTTGTTGTCTAGAGTTGCGCCGGCACCTGTTGAGTTTGGAATGCGCTGATCCTGATGAGCTGGCGGAGGAAGCAGACCGCTGGGAAAGGGCCAGAGGCTCTGCAGAATCATTGGTGAGGGATTCCAAAAGTAGTGGTTCAGGGATCTTCCAGCCCAGCGTGGTGGAAGAGGCTCAGTGTAGCCCAGCTAGGTCCCAGGATAGCGAGGAGGGTGTAGGGGCTCACTGCCTGGCTCAGTGGAGCAGGAGTGAGGGGGAGACCGAGGTTCCCCAGACGCCCAAAGCCCTGCCTCAGGACTTGGATGGTTTCTTAAGGGAACACCAGGTTGGGGACCTAGGCTGTCCTGTTAGTCCATTTGAGGAGGATCTCCCAATGAGTAGAGGACCTGGAGCGTCTGTAACCAGAGCTCCTGTGGTTCTAGAGGCTGGCAGTACCGCTCCGCTAGGGAGGGTACAGGAGTCCAGCATGAGGAGTGATTGGGGGATGAGTTCCCCAGTAGATGCACCAGTGGACCAGGGACTAGCCAGTTGGGCTAGATCTTCTTGGGGGGACCCGGGTGGCGCCACTTCTGGTCTGGGGGATCGTCACGCACTGTCAGGTGGACAGAGGGCGGGAGATCTGCGCCAGACAGACAGTCACACAACAGATGTGACATTTGTTAGCCTCAGGGGGATTGTGTGTGAATCCCCAGAAGTCCTGGAGTGCCAGGCAATTGTTCCACCGAAGGTTTTAGCCCAGAGGTTGGAAGGCCAGGTTCAGGATCAGCCTGACCTGAACGGTAGGATGACTGTAACCAGTGTCCTGACCGGTTCTTCTTCCAGAGGAACTTCTCCAGGTGGGAGAGGGCAGACCTCTGGAAGGGGGTGCAGAGGGTGGGAGAGCCCACCTCTGACCCCGGTGCAACCTGAGTGGATAAGCCCTGGGTTGGAATGGCGATCTAGGTGTACCCCTCGCCGGAGGAGGAGGAACCCTAGAAGAAGAGGTAAGGGGAGGAGAGCCTTCCCCGAGACTCCTGGTCCGCCTGAGGTTGTAGGCCCTAGGCTGGAGTACCAGTGGCAGTCTAGTCCTGTCTTGCAGACAGGAAGAGTGGAAAATGGCTCCTATGTGCCAGGGGTTACTACCCCCCGCTCTGCGAATTGGCATGGACCAGTGGCACCTGGGTGGCCCAGGGCCTGGTCCTGGCCGTGGACAGCTTGGGAGTACCAGTGGGGTAGCCCAGTTGGTCCAGACAGTGTGTTTAGAAGGAATCCCATGGGTTCACCGTGGCGTAGAACAGGAGGGTGTCCCTGCAGTTGCGGGCCTGCGTCCGTGTTCTATCGCCCCAAGCAGGGAAGTCCATCACGGTGGTGATTGGTCTCCCCTGCGTTTTGGCTGGAAGGGGGTTGTGTTGGACTTGGGCCCTTAGGGCAGGTTCACCCCTAAACTTTTTGCTTTAAATGGTGACCTGGCAATGGTGATTTTTGGGTTCTGCGCACTTTCACTGTGTCCCAGTGGAAAGTGCGTGCGCACTCTGAGTGCATGTGCTGAGCTAGGCCTGCCCGCCCATAGGAATGCATGGGGAATGTATGTGTCCCTGGTAGTTCCTGATGCGTGGGGTGTACAGGCTTGAGTCTGGTATGTGTGAACTCGTGAGAGTGAATGCTGCGAGATGGTGTATGCAGCATGTATGTGTCTAGTAGAGAAGCGCCATTTCTAGACATGGCTGTACGTGTGCTGTGAGGTTGCTGGCGTGTGATTGGCTGGTGCTGGCTGGCATGCCAGGCTCCAGGAAGTCTGGATGGGTCTGCCTGGTGGTGAGTGGGAGATTAGCATGAGTGATGTGTGGGAGGAGTGTACCTGTGTCCTGGATGGGCTGGGTTTTCCCCACACAATGCTGGCTCTGCCCCTGTGGTGTGTCTAATGACCCAGGCCCTGCCAGTGAATAGAGAGGGTGGTTGAGGTAAACAGAGTACTCAAGAACCAGCTGCGACTGGTTCCGCCCCCACCCTGCACCTTCAGACAAAGGAATGCACTGTATAAAAATGGGGCTGTGTCCCCACAGAAGTTGTTCTCTTCCAGGATCCTGAGGGGGCTGTTGCTGCTGCTGGGCGAGAGGACCGCCACTTGGGGTGTCTCCCTGTCTGGAGACCCAGTGTGCTGGCTCTGGGCCCAGCCTTGGCCCCCCCCCCCCTTGCCTGCCTGAAGGACTTTTAACTGGACTTGTGCTCTCCTAAAGCACCTGGGAGCGCTTTAGTGTCCATAGCGCTTAGGAGCGCTTTATTTTGCATATAGCGCTTGGGGAGCGCTTTAATTGCCTTTTAGCGCTGGGAGAGCTTTATTTTCATTTGGGCCTTCGCTGAAACCCTAGACCAAGGGGAGCTTTATGGCCTGCTAGTGCTCGGAGTGCTTTTCTCACCCCCTGCTTCTTTCCCCGGGATTTGCCTCAGCAGCGTGCCCAGAGCGGAGGAGGGAGGCTCGTCAGGGAGGCTGCTCTGCTATTGGCTGCCGAGTCAGCCAATGCCCAGAGAGAGAGAGAGGGGCAGGAAGTCTCTCCCCACACAGCCCAGAGCCGAGGAGGGAGGCTCGTCAGGGAGGCTGCTCTGCTATTGGCTGCCGAGTCAGCCTATGCCCAGAGAGAGAGAGAGGGGCAGGAAGTCTCTCCCCACACAGCCCGGAGCCGAGAAAGGAAGCCTACAAGCTGGTGAGTGGGGCCCCGGGGGCATTCCTTCTTTGAGCCCGGAGAGGCTCTGGCCTCATACTTGTTTTATAGCCCTGAGAGGGCCCTGGGGGCAGTTCCGGATTCCGAGTCCCAGAGAGGGAGACTCCAACGGCTGGGCACAAGTTTCACTCGAGCCCTGAGAGGCTCCCCACCCCATTTGGTGTTCGAGCCTAAGAGAGGCTCGAGGCACCCCCAGTGTTCCCGGGTCCCCCGTGAGGGACCCCAACAGCCCAGTGAGGCTGCATCTTTCTGCTTTTGAGCCCTGAGAGGCTCGAGGTGGCAGATTGATGAGAGGCTCGGGGGCGTTTTCTGTTTGCGAGCCCCGAGGCTCAAGGGGGCAATTATTTCACGAGCCCTGAGAGGCTCTGGAGGGCCACAGTCATTTCTTAGGGCCCGGAGAGAGGCTCCAGGCGCCAAAGTTGTGTTGAAAAGCCCAGAGAGGCTCAGGGGGACATTTTGTTGCTGCAGAGCCTGTGAGGCTCCCACATCGTGTTCGCCCCACCAGTGTTCTGAGAGCCCAGCAAGGTTCCCACATTGGCCCCATTGTTGTTCTTGAGCCCTGGCAGGCTCAAACATTGTTGCGCCAGTTGCCCAGCACTTTGTGGGCAACTGCTACGTTTAGGCTCCTGGACATTGGACACAGGGCGTCCTAGCCCCAACAAGGCCAGAGGGCCTAGGGACAGTCACAGGTGGTGACTTACGTGAGTTTGGCGCAATTGTACTTTCTATGCACCTCTGAATGTATTGTTTATGCGTCATGTGCCTTTACACCTCTGAATGAATGTCATGCATTGCATTATGTGTATGTTCTTACACCCCTACAGGTATTGTGATACATAGGTGGTTGTTTTCTCCCTAGTGCAGGTGGTGCTAGTGAGATCCTGGTTACCAGTGATTACTGGTTGTGTGCTATTTTGTGCTATATTCTATGTTCTAAGTGCTGTTTCTGAAAGTGCTACTTCTGATTCCTGACAGTGGCCCAGGTGGCCCTGTCTTGTAAATATCCCCTGTAAATTCTGCCCGTGCCTCTGGCACATTGTAAAGTGTGTGTTTTATCTACCGTGTTTTGGTGAAATACAAAGGCTATTTTTTATATAACCTTGTGTGGAGTTTCCTTTGTGGTGGGCCTGGGTGTTGTTGCTGGGGTGCGTGCGCAAATACTTAACTTACATCGCCTCCAAGTTTAGCCTTGCTGCTCGCGCCACGTTACCTAGAGGGCGAGCAGGGGTTATCTTGGCGTGTAACTCCCTTGCCCTGACTTGGGGGTGGTGGTCTCTCACTGACTTTGGCGAAAGCCCTGGCCAGCCGGGGATCCCATTTCCAACAGTCGGCTTCCCCAGTGCTAGGAATACTGGTCATCGCTGAAGTCCTTTGAAAGAGCTATGTGGTCTGAATAAAGGAATGCAGAACATGTTCTGGATCTGCAGAGGGGTAGATTAGCCGTTCTCTGTCTACACTGCCGTGGTTTCAGGTGCTTCTGTGGAGTACATTTACGATGCACTGGCAGGGTTGTGAGTGGACTAGCAGAGCGGTGCTTCAAGGCACGAGTAATCTACAGTGTGCAGCGGTGTCATTTGTGTTCATCACTGGATTGGGATGTGGTGATGCAGCTACGACTGAGGTTCTGGATTGCAGTGCTTTGGCTGGGCTACTGAGTCTGTTCGAAGATCTGCAATGGCATACTCTGCTGCACGTTATGGCAGAGGTACAATAGAAGATACTGTGTTGTCCCCACTGCTGACCAATCAGGTATCTATGCAGGTTAAGAGCAGTGTTCTTTGGAAGAATTGTGTGTAGGTCTCACTAGGGAAATAGGATGTGATGCTGCAGGTCACAATTGAGGAGCATTAAAATACCTCAACGCAGGTGCAAACATTTAGAATATTAGAAGATGCAAGCGGCAAAGTAGAGCGTGAGGTTGCAAAGGATTGTGATTTATTGGTAAAGCTTTTGTGCCTAAATACAAGCATTCCTTGGAGAATCTGCTCATTGATTGACAGTGTGTGCGTGTATTCCTGAGGCGGAAGCCGGTAATTGTGTGACAGCGATAACGCATGCTATATTTTTTAAAAATTGTTCTCTTGCTCGAAATATTGGCTCTGACCTGCTTTTAATACCCATCTGTACACCTTGCCAGTTCTTAGCTCCTCGCCCCCACAGCAGCCGATTAGGTGCTGCCCTGGGACCAGCCCCTTAGCCGCCATCTTGGGTGAGGAGCAGGGATAGCGGATGAGTTGTCGGCCCTCTCGCCCTCCCCGGCATAAAAACCGAGATCTCCCTCGCGCGCACAGATTGACAGTGTGCGCGTGTATTCCTGAGGCGGAAGCCGGGAATTGTGTGACAGCGATAACGCATGCTATATTTTTTTTAATTGTTCTCTTGCTCGAAATATTGGCACTGACCTGCTTTTAATACCCATCTGTACGCCTTGCCAGTTCTTAGCGTTTTGCCCCCACCGCAGCCGATTAGGTGCTGCCCTGGGACCAGCCCCTTAGCCGCCATCTTTGGTGAGGAGCAGGGATAGCGGACCAGTTGCTCGGCCCTCCCGCCCTCCCCGGTATAAAATGGCCACCCCTCCGCGGAAGCGCAGCTCACGGGCTCAGCGGGCGCGCCAAAGGCAAGCCCGTCTGCGCCCGTCCGCACCCAGTCGGGGCTAGGGGCTAGCCATGCTGCCTGTCGGACCACATTCCCCCAACGACCTCTTCAAATACAACGGAGGGCAAGGTCGCCTGTCTGGGGACACCTGCAACCGGGCTATGTGGCAAGGAATGTTAGCCGGTGGCACTTCCCCCTCGGAATCTATGGGTCCGACTTACCCTATGAGATCTAACCCCAGCACACAGACTGAGCTTGGCTTTCATCCCCTAGCCATTCTCTATCCTAATACCCGCTCCCTTGTGAAACATCAACTCGATATCTTCCCCTTGCTAGCCACAGACAAACCCGATATCCTCCTACTCACCGAGACCTGGTTGACACCAGACTCTGCCCCCGATATACTAGCAGCACTCCCATCGGACTATTATATTCTACATGCTGACAGCATGACAGGTAAACCTGGCGGGGGGGGTTGCGGCAATTATTCGTTCTAATCTGAAAGTAAATGCCCTTACTTGCCTAAACCTCCCGGACACAGAAAATCTGGTGTTTAAACTTGACCTCTCTCATGTAATGATTGCGTGTGTGCTTTTGTACAGACCTCCGAATAATATGCCATCTTTCCACCTCGCGCTAAGCGAGCAAATTGCAAATTTTGCCATGGACCATGCCAGGGTCCTCTTGCTAGGTGATTTCAATTACTGGTTTAACGACCCCCTGTGAGGCCCTCATTCTAGCGAGCTCACTGAGCTTCTCACGAACCTGAATTTTAGTCAGCAGGTTCCTTTGCCAACCCACTGCAAGGGCCACATCCTGGACCATGTCTGGACCAACTCTTCGTTGGTCACGACCCCGGTAACCTTCCCCTGTCTTTGGTCCGACCACCTGTTACTCAAATTTAATCTTGTCTATTCTACCACCAAGACAATTGCTACAGTGGCCGGAGGCTGGGCTAGGAAATGGATTGCATTAGATAAATCAGAATTTTTACGGACACTCACTAATACCATTCCATTCCCCCTCCCTGATATTAACATACATGAAACCAACCTATCTGGCTGGCTGCTAGCAGCTAGTGATGCGCACGCTCCTTACAAGAAAGTTAAACTGGCGCGGCGTGCAGACACCCAGAGATGGTTCTCGCCGGAGCTGAAAGTAAAGAAACTGGCCCTACGTCAAATGGAGCAACAATGGCGCCGTAGCTACTCCCCCGACCTAAAGATCAGATTCACTACAGCCCGGAAGGAATATATGAAGGCCATCCTCTCCACTAAAGCGGCTTACTTTACTTCACGTATCCTTAACTCAACTAATAGATCGAAGGACATTTTTTCAATACTGAATGAATTAACTAATTTAGACAGTGTCCCCACCCAGACCCTCTGTGATTCAGGTGGTGATAGCTACGGTGCTGTCCCACCTGGATTATGCTAATTCTATTTACCTTGGCATTCCTCTCTACCTGTAAAAGCGACTTAAGATGGTCCAAAACTATGCAGCCAGACTGATTTTGAGTCAACCTAGATGGCAATCTGCCTCCCCGTTGCTCATGAAACTTCACTGGCTCCCTATGGCCCAATGTTGCACCTTCAAGACAGGCTGCATGATTTTCAAATCCTTACACTGCAAAAGCCCCAAATTCATCGATAAATTGATAATGAGGCACACCCCCTCCCGCAATTTGCGGTCAGCCCACCTTGCCCTTCTACATACTCCCTCTTTCAGGCGGAAGCGCACTGGTGGCTGTCGATTTGTGACACTGGCCCCTAGCCTGTGGAATTCCTTTCCCCTTGAGATCCGGACCTGCCCCGACCTCATGATATTTAGAAGAGCACTGAAGACTTGGCTCTATAAACAAGCATACCATCAACTCGAGTACCCAATCAAATTCTTCTGGATGCCGCTCCCTGTCTTTCCTACAGCGCCATGAAACCAATCGGTGTTAGTGCGCTCTACAAATTCTTTTAAACTAAACTAAACTAAACTATGGGTCCCAGCAATGGATCTGCAGAAGCGGTGCAGGTATTTTCAAGTACATTGGGAAAACTAAAATATAACTGGCTGGGTGTTGTTTCTGGTCCCATAATAACTTGAATGTGGTTCCATATATTTGTTTTATGGTGCCTCCATGTAGCAGTGCGTGGGTCTTGGTGCTTAATTTGCAAAACATAAGAGGGGACACTTCATGCCTCTTTCTTCTACCACCCTTATATTTCCTATCTCTAAATCTCACTCTTGCAGGGGTTTGGTCCCATAATATTGCAAGCAAAATATCATCTGACAATAGAAATATTACTGGCCTGAATGGTATTTACAAACTTATTGCCTCATTAAAATTAATATTTAGATCCTTAGGATTCTTAGAACACACTATTTCTGTCAGATGATAATTTTGCTAAGGATATTCTGGCATTAAACCCTTGCGGGTTCTTTTTCATCTTTCTCTATTGGTTACTATTTTCTTATCTTTCTGAGCCTTCTTGTTTCTCCCTTTTGGGTCTTTCTCTTCTTCTGGGTAAAAGTCTGACCATGAAAATGAAGTCCCGATCCCCCAAAAATAAATGCTGGCGCCTTCCACCTGCAACTGCTGACACCAATTAAGCACTGATTACCAGGGAAGCAAGGTGTGTTTCAGGACAACTTTTGGGGTCAGTGACTGAAGGGTACAATGGTTTCAATATAGGCACATGATGGGGTTTTACAGGCATTTGTGAGGCTGTGTGTAGTTTTATCTGTGGAAAACATCTGTCAAGAAGAAGGGAGTGAGAGATCGATGACATGTGGAAATAAAGTTGAATTCATCATACATTGGGCCAGATGTATGTAGGTAATTGTTTGTGACTACTAAATCACCATTTTTTGTGATTCGCTATTTGATAATCACAAACTCCCATGTACAAATATTTGTATTACACATTTTGCGATTCCCACTGGGTCTCAAATAGACCTTCCTCATGAATATAAATGAGGTTGGTCTCGGTTTGCGACCTATTGGAACTAGCTTATAATTCACCGGGATGGTGGCATAAAAACAGACTATGTTTCAAAAAGAAAAATGTAAAGGTTTCTTTTCACTTCTAAAGAGTAGGCAGTGGTCCCCCCATGCTACTGAAACACATTTTTACAACCATTCACAAAAAGGGAGTCACTTTGGGACCCCTTCCCATTTGCAAATGGGTTACAGCCTACTTGCAATATGTGTCAAAATGAGACTATTTTGCAACTGCATTTCGATCACAAAACCTTCACACATACCACTTTGATTCGGTATTTGGAAAGGACTCCCTAAGCATGCCCCTTCTGAATACTGAATCGCAAAGACAATATGCGATTCTCTATTAGGTTCCCAAATTGCAAATAGGGATTTGTACATTTCAAAAAGACTTTGTGTTCACAAACGGGCTGATTCTGCAAATAGATCCGTTAACAAGCACAAAAAAATCTTTATACATATGGCCCATTGTCTCTAAAGAAATAGCTGCAGGCCAAGATTTAAAAAACTTCAAAAAAGACAATGTATAAATAAATGATTTTAAAATCAAACAGGTAGATTGAGGAATACCATAGGAGTTAAAAGTAGGCATGGAGTAAGTGAGACATATGTGAATGTATCACTCACAAAGAGGGTGAACTGAGCTTGATTATTGCAATAAAGGTGAAAGCACCATAATGGTCAACTTGCTCTTTGTAGGCCATCTTCAATCATCATTTCTTTCACCAATTGTGCTGAGTCCTGTTAGTGCATAACTACAAACTGGATAAGCAAAACTACAAGACCCAGATATCCAGGGCGTAGTTGGCTAGGACTGGCTGTGAAGGACCATCATGATGCATGTATAAGCTGTAGTTATGTGCCTCTGAGATGAGGCTTGTGGTGTAGCTGATTATGGCTCCTGCTATAGTGTGGATAAGTGTCAAGGGTCCTTCAAGGGCTAGGTGGACAAGACAAGGCCATCTTTTAAGTGAAGATGGGGAAGGTGCATGGGGGAGAGTTGTAGCTGCCACGTGATCCTGTCTTGTGTGGCTCCTTCCACCAAGCCTGACATTTTCTCCATGAGCACTTCGTATGCTGGGATTTATAATCCCATTCCTATACTGAGGGGAGGGAAACCACAAGTCCTCGAATGTAAAGAACAGGTATCAGTCTTTCCATCAAAAACACTTGCTTTGAGAAAGCTTATAGTCTTACATGTGAAACATGTGTTGGCTTATTCATGTGCATGCGTTAAAAAACATATAATGATTGTCGCAGCCTTTGCAAGAAAGAAAATTTAATTTAATGTTATATTAGGACTATTTCAGCCTTGAATTTCACACAGTGATTGATTCAACGTTTTAGAACATGGTTCTGCAATCTGAAAACATGAGCAGCGCCAAGAGTGACAGAAAAACTTCTAGCCTATATCACTATCATGACACCACCGATGTCCTATGGAACTGGTGACTGTTGTGCTACAAAAATAGCCAACTTTACATTCACATGTGATGTTATGTGTTATGTTTGACTATATTTGCACTGCACACAACACCGTGAGAGGCGCATGGAAACTTTTTTCAGATCTATTCTACATCGCTAATTCATAACTTTAATTGTTATAGGAAAACAGAAAAGGTTGTGAAACTTCGATCTAAGGAAAAGTGCATATAACATTTAATCACTTTAGTCTTACATCATTCCCAAGGCTTTCAACCACAAAAAGCACCACAGAAATGCGTACTATGAGCTGCTTATTGACGGCTAAGAAAGAGACCGCAGCCCTTCATGTATGATGCAGTCAAGAAAGAGACTGCAGCCCTTCATGTATGATGCGAGCCCAGCAGAATGCAACAGATCTCGAATGTCCCAGAGATGAAGTGGTGGAACATTCCAGCCAGTGTTCCAGCCATGTTTAGGTCCGAGAGGGGAGTCCCGCGTGCCTTCCTGTGTCGCAGTCGGGGTCTTCCCAGCAGCTCTCCGAGTGGCTCTGCAGAGGTGAATGTTCAGTCTGCTGTCAGGTGTCATCGACAATGCACATTTCATGTGTCTATCCGTGAGCCTCGTGCAGTGGACATTTCCGGTGACTGTACGTGTCTCCGACTGTGACGTTGCAGGTGTCTCGAGCAATGAGTGTCTTATGTGACTTGAAGGGTCTCAGACAGTAAGTATTTCGGGTGACTCGGCAGGTTTTCTCAGAAAAGGACAATTCATTTTTCTCTCCAGGACCCTTTATGCAGTGATAGTTTCACGCGACTCTGACTGTGGCAATGTCGTGTGTCTGCAAGTGTCTCAAACAAAGGGCATTACACGTAACTCCCCATCCATCTCAGATGAAGAAGGGTCATCTTCAGCAGAGATGATGGGAGATGTAATACGACTTTGTGGAAGGAAAGTATTCATTGATCAGGATGTTGAGTACATTTCTATTGAAGGAAGAGGTTCCTTGTGACAGTGTTTTCCAGTCGAAGCCATGTGTTTTTTGCTGGCTGAGATTTTCAGCAGTGCGCGTAAAGATGTTTATTAGCATGGATTGTCTAGTCAGTTTTTTGTTTTCAAAAGATATTTTTGGCAGGCATTTGTAAGGTGTATATTGTTTAAAGATGATGCTTTTTGGTGGGGATTACAGTATCAGATCAATTTGTTAAAAGAGCTAGTGTCTGTCTGTCTGATTTTTTTTATGTTTGAGAAACGTTAATTGATAGGGACTACTATACTGGGAGATGCTTGTCAACGGAAGATGTTTTTGACCTGGATTATGCAGTATCTTGGTGTTGAAGGAAAAATATTGCTGGTAGGTGTTGTTTATCTATTGTTTTTGATGATGGAAGTTATTTTGTGGCCGGAGTTTCTTCTTGATGGAATGTTCTTGTTGTTAGGAAACATGTAGAATGAGAGGGTTTCATGCAGAAGAATTGCGGTTTTTCTTGGAACGGACTTTAACAGGGTTTTATTTTTGATGCACTCAGTTTCTCACTGGGTTTTACAGAGAGGGTTAACTGGCCCTTTCTTGTTAATGGGATGCATGGGTGGTGGCTACTATGAGAGGAGGCTTGTCACAGCAATGTTGGATATATGTCTATCTGAAGCTCCCTTCCTGGGTGATATGTACAGAAGGGTCTGGCTTCCTACATATTGATTGGCACAGATAAATATGGGTCAGCAGCACTGTGGCTGAAGCCAAGGTAACTAACAAAGGTCCCTCAAACCAATACATAATAAATTCAAATGTAGTTTTCATATATATTTCATACATTCTGAGCTTCCCCCAGCGTTCCTGGACTTCAAGTAAGATGGCTACCTTTGATTGCTTGGTGTTGTTGGCAATAATGAGCAGATATATATTTCCAGGGGGCGTAAATATAATCCCTATAGTGTTTATGGAAGTATCAGACATAAGAGTGCTTTGTGGGTTATAAACGTGGATCACCAGGCTATGGCTGCGTAAAGTACTACATAACAATTCCTCTGCTCTAGTCTGCACAGACCAAATTAACCTAAACCAAGAGCAAGCTCCACTCTGGTTCCCAATTCTGTAAAAAGCACCAAGTTCCTGAGTGCATATGTGCATATGGCTTGAATGAGTGAATTACTTCCATTTTTAATATATCATGAGTGGCAATCTCAGCTCCATGCACCTTTCTGGCCAAGACTTAGAACCCACTTGAGGGCATTTGGCAAATGCCATTGGTGCAGGTCAAGGATGTGCCCTTCAAGCCATGCTATTTTGACATACCTTGAGCATCTTGATCAGCACAGGAGGAAGGGGTGATGTCTGTGATTGCACCCATCCGAGAGGCTCCCAAACCATCGCTTTTCCTCTTGGACATTTACTTCACGTGGCACACGCTTCTAAACTCTCCCCTGCAAACCAACGAACATACTCTCTTCTATGGGCTGGGTTACTAAGTAAATCAGAGCATTTGGTATAACATAAGATGCTCCAAAACTCCTTGCAGCACAGCTGGCTGATCTGAACGGTCTGCAGCCCTTGATTCAGCAGTGAGGGGACTGAATTTGGTTGGGGATTCTTTAATGGTAGGCCATTGTGCAGCACTTCAATGTTTTATTGTAAGGGGGCAAATACACATCAGCTGACCGGAGTGGCTATGCACTTGTTATGTTGTTTTGGCTCTTGGGGGATAGCGTAAAACATGGACTGAGTAAAGTAGTATTACATATTGGTCTAAGAAATTGAAGTAAATGTAGGCTTACAATTTATATGAAAAATCACTTAGTTGAAAAGGGGTGTGTTGTTGTTGACGCGGAGTATGGAGACTCTGGATAGGTCACTAGAGTTTGCGATTGCTTAGTGACTGAGGTAGTTGTTGTGATTGTTTTTGTGCCATCCTCTACTGGAGCTGTGGTTGTCTCTGTAGTTGTAATTGTTGTGACTGGCGTTTGAACAAAATGTAGAGCAGGCACGTCCCATCCCTCAAGGGTATCATTTTGTGTCTCGTTCCATGAATGGTCTGATGAATTTCGGGTGTCCACAGTCACAGATGTGGTTATGTTTATGATTGTGGTGAAACAGGACCAGGAGCTGATAGTCGTTGTTCTTATGACCAGCCTCGTCATTATTGTTATGATGTTGGTAGTTGTAGTGGTCTCCTGTATGGTGATTGTAGTGATCAGCTTCCCATTGACATTTCTTGTTTCAGTTGTTGATATGGTTTTAGTTTTGGTTTCAGTTTGGGTTTTTGTAACAGTGGGTCCTGGTATTGTTGTGGTCTCGGGTGTGGACGTTTTGGGTGTAGTAGTCTCAGGTGTGGTAGTCTCGGGTGTGGAAGTCTCGGTTGTGGAAGTCTCAGGTGTGGTATTCTCCGGTGTGGTAGTCTCGGGTGTGGAAGTCTCAGGTGTGGTAGTCTCCGGTGTGGAAGTCTCCGGTGTGGTAGTCCCCAGTGTGGTAGTCTCGGGTGTGGAAGTCTCAGGTGTGGTAGTCTCCGGTGTGGTAGATTCAGGTGTGGAAGTCTCGGTTATGGTAGTCTTGGGTGTAGAAGTCTCAGGTGTGGAAGTCTCGGGTGTTGGAGTCTCGGGTGTAGTAGTCTCAGGGGTGGTAGTATCCGGTGTGGAAGTCTCGGTTGTGGAAGTCTCAGGTGTGGTATTCTCCGGTGTGGTAGTCTCGGGTGTGGAAGTCTCAGGTGTGGTAGTCTCCAGTGTGGAAGTCTCTGGTGTGGAAGTCTCCGGTGTGGAAGTCTCAGGTGTGGTATTCTCCGGTGTGGTAGTCTCGGGTGTGGAAGTCTCAGGTGTTGTAGTCTCCAGTGTGGAAGTCTCTGGTGTGGAAGTCTCCGGTGTGGAAGTCCCAGGTCTGGTATTCTCGGGTGTGGAAGTCACGGGTATGGTAGTCTCGGGTGTGGTAGTCTCAGGTGTGGAAGTCTCGGGTGTGGTAGTCTTGGGTGTGGTAGTCTCAGGTGTGGAAGTCTCGGGTGTGGTAGTCTCGGGTGTGGAAGTCTCGGGTGTGGAAGTCTCAGGTGTTGGTGTTTCAGGTGTAGTAGTCTTGGTTGTGGTAGTCTCTGGTGTGGAAGTCTCGGGTGTGGTAGTCTTGGGTGTGGAAGTCTCCGGTGAGGTAGTCTTCGGTGTGGTAGTCTCTGGTGTGGTAATCTCAGGAGTGGAAGCCCCGGGTGTGGTGGTGGTTGTTGTTGCTGGTGTGGTGGTGGTCGTTATTGTTGGTGTGGTTGTGGTGGTTGTTGTTGGTGTGGCGGTGGTTGTTGTTGGTGTGGTGGTTGGCGGAGTTGGTATTGGAGTTTGTGGAGTAATATCTGGATCTAAAAGAAAAACAGAAGATGAATCATAAACTAACAATGACTGTCCAGCCTTTCAGATAATAAACAGATTTCATTTCTCCGCATTCCTCATCCAAATTTGGATCACAAACAATTTCAGATTTTGCAATTTTGTCAACTATCAACAACACTTCTGTATGGAGATATCAATGACTGTGAGGAACTGAAAGCCAAAATATATTTGGAGCAGTGCCTTTAATAGAAAGGACACTGACCAGCACGCACATTTGAGACTGTAATATTGTGGCCACTGACGAACATAACTAACTGAATTTTTAAAATTGTGTTTAACAATAGCATGCGGATAACAGCCTATAATATGTTGGCACCGACACATACTTAGACCATCGTCTTTAAAATAATGTCACCCTTAAATGTCTGCAGCAAAAAAAATGAATATTCTTGGCACTGAATAACATTTTGAACTGGATATTTAATTTCATGAGCATTGATTTCCAAACTGATCAGGGTCATTACTATGCTGGGCACAGATGATAACTCAAAGTGTCAGCTGGCTGACCTCCTATTTGAGCTGCAGGGACACAACACACTTCCACAGGCCTCCCTCAGCTGACCAGCACCAACTGGACATGTCTGATCCCAGCTTCTGGCCTCTGCTGGAATGAGTGTACTACTTCTGAACTCTAATTGAAGATACCGATGTTTTGGGCTCCTCGTGATCGTGAAGAATCCTCTTTATGCTGGGTAATGTCTGCCCACGATTGCACAAAGGAGAAGCTTTAATGGAACCTACACTTTGTTTCAACGGCGACTGTCCGTGACAACCCCCAATGAGGGGCTCCAACGAGACCTGCATGAACCTGGTCCCTGTATCCGACCTGCACTGCGTCATGGTTGGCCTGAACTTGTGACTTTATCCAGGCCTGGATAACCGCAAGTGGTACTATGTTCTCTATAGCGGTATTTTCATCAACATTTTTAAAAACTCAAATCTCTGGTTCTACTGATTTAATGTTTGTAATTCTGGTGTCATTGTATTCATTAAAATGTACTCTATAATTCTAATTTGGCCTTGGACTTCTCTTATATTTTCACTTTATTACAGTTTGAGTGCCCATAAATACTTTACACATTGCCTCTGGTAAGCTGGACTACTTTTGTACAAAGCCACCAGAGGGTTAAGCACATATCGATTTAGTGACAATTGTGGTGCACCCTGTGAAGGATTGTGTTATTATTTAAGTGGGGCTCCGATCCCTCTCAACGGATCACTGAATATCTTCTAGTATGCGGGCATGTACTACTGCCTGAGTGCCTGTGTGTGTGATGTGTGTATCTACCACCCTGAGTTTTATTTTGGCCCTGGTACGCCACCATGTGCTCAAATTCCCAGGTCTGTCCTTGGCTTTGTGCAGTTCAGGACCTGTCCTATGACCTGGAGTGGTGCATCAAGCATACATTCATAATGGACCAAGAACTACTGTCCCTCTCCTAGATCTAGTACTTAAGGTGGAGGTAGCATCATATTTTTATTTTGTGATATCAATTAGTGGGCCAGACTTTTTTAATCGATGTCAGGAACAATATGGTCTAACAGCCCCTTGTTGGAACTGGTGATTCTAGTTGGCAGTGGTATGCACCCTGTCCAAACAGGAACCACCACCATAATCAAGGTAAGCTAGATTCACACCAAACATAACCTGTGGTAGTTTGACACAGAGCAGGCAGGCTTATCTTAGGAGGTAATGTCTAAAGTATGTGTGCAACACAAACATACAAAGTAACACAGCCTAAACACTGCAAAAAGACTCCACACAAGTTTAGAACAATGGAGAATATTTTTGTGAGTACAATAAGACCAAAACAACAAAGATCCAATAAGTAGAAGTCAAGATATGAATTTTTAAAGAACAAACTAAAAATAATGCTTAGAAGTCAATAGCTCTAAAAGGTTACTTGAGGTCGAGCTAGCTGGGGTAAATCCAAAATTCAGGCCGCCGGCTACGGGGATGAAACCAGTCGATGCGTTGAAGTCAAGCCTCCCAGTCGGGACCACAGATTGGTGCTGAATCGTTGTTGAACCTCGGAGTCAGGTTCGGAGTTGTTGACAAGCCGCTCAGGTATGTCTTCTCTTCTTTACTGCATCGGTGTCGAAGGGCACTAGGTAGGTTCCAATTGGACCTGTAGCGACACTGCATCAATTTTGCAGCAAAACAGCTGCAGAACCCACTGCTGAGGCCCAGGACTGGAGAGGCACCTCAGGCAAGAGTAGAACTCACAGATGGCAGAGGCCAGCAGCACCAGGAGAGTTGTAGAAAGTATTTGATGACTCTGAGACTTTAGAAAACAGGAGACAAGCCAGCAAGCTCTTGGAGTCACTCTGAGTTAGAGTGAGATAGAGTCAGTCCTTTGTCTTCAGCAGGACAGACATCAACAGACAGCAGGGGCAGCTCAGCACAGCAGCTAAGCAGTTCCTTAGAACAGTCAGTCAAGCAGAGTGGCAATCATTGTAGCACAGCAGTCCTTACTCCTGTCAGAGTTCTTCACAGGTCCTCTAGTGTACTGATTTGGTAGGTTTAGAGCCCCAGTACTTGTACTTATACCAAAATGTGACTTTGAAGTAGGGGTATCTTCATAGCAGCTCCCTTACACAGGTCCTCCTTCACCCCAGCCCTGGCTTCCAGGCTATCTAAGTGTGTGTATGTGTGTGTGATGGGGGTGGGGTAATCAGCCCTTTGTGTGGGACACAGGACCCTGCCTGTTCAAATGTAAGTGTCAGCTTCCACTGTCCCTTCCTGCCCAGGAAGGCTATCAGAATGCATAAGAGTTCTCTGTCACAACCACCCTTCCTGTGTTTGCAGCTGTCTAGAGGAAATGCTCAATGTGTAGCTGTCGGCACCAAGCACAGACATGTATTGAAGACCTGCTGTCGGCACACAGAGCAAGTTGAGGGCAGAGAAATGTCCATTTTCTAAAAGTGGCATTTCTAAAATAGTAATGTTAAATCCAATTTTATCATTAAAGAGGATTTATCATTAACATTCCAAAGTTATGAAACATGAGGTTGCTACTCATTTTTAAACAGGGATTACAGGTTAAACGTTTTTTTAAAGAATTCCAAATCCTAGCCTTTGAGTGTAGTAGGCTTCACAGTAGTGAAAAGTGAATTTAGCTGTTTGGCACTACCAGGACATGTAAAACCTAAAAAATACATGTCCTACCTTTTACTTACACAGCACCCTGTACTTAGGGCTATCTAGGTCCTACCTTGGGGGTGCCCTGTGTGTACTAAAAGGCGAGTTTTAGCCTTGGCAAGTAGTTTTAAATGTCAAGTTGAAGTGGCAGTAGGCTGCCCACACAGTCCCTGCAATGGCAGGAGTGAGACAGGTTTGAAAGGCTACTTGTGTGGGAGCTTCAACGAGCGCTGCAGGCCCACTAGTAGCATATACATTACAGGCCCTGGGTATATGGTATAGCACTTTACAAGGAACTTACAAGTAAACTAATGTTGAACTTGGCCCTTTTTGCAGGGTCATCCCATAACCTTTTGCCTTCCTCCTGTACTTTTTTCCGACCTCTTGTTGGTAGTTTTATGACTCTGGCAATTTACCTCTGCTGTTCAGTGCTAAAGTGCATTTGCTCTCTATGGTAAACTTGGTAAGATTGGACTACACCTGTTTGGCATATTTCCCTTATACAGTGGTGTCCCATATACCGAGGGCCAGTAAATTAAATACGACTGGTGGGCTTGCAGTGCTGCTTGTGCCACCCACCAAAGTATACTTTCAAATCTGTCTCATTCCTCTGCTACTGCAGGGCCTGCACGTGCAATTTACTGCCACTGTGACGTGGCTCATAAAGTGGTGCCACGTCTCTGACTCCCCTTTTACTACATTTCAGTCACCCCTAAGGTAGGCAGTAGCTGGCCCTATAGGCAGGGTGCGGTGTAGGTAAAAGGTAGGACATGTGCCTTAAATGTGTGGCTTGTCCTGGTAGAGACAAAAAGCCTATTTGGTTATTCACTGCTGTGAGGCTGTCCTCTCATAGGAGTGCATGGGGGATTTGCTGATATGTGCTTCAGTGGTAATTTCTGATCTGAGAGAGGTAGCGTAATCAAGTTTGGTATGTTTGGAATGGTAGTGATAAATCCTGCTTGTTGGTGAAAGCGGATTATTACTATTTTCGAAATGCCACTTTTAGAAGTAGGCATTTCTGTGTGCTATGTGTATGTGGTCCTTTGCTAGGATGTGTATTGACTGTCTGGCTTTGGAGTGACAGGGGCTGGGGATGTGCAGTGGATCCAGAGAGTCTGGATGAGTCAGCGCTAGGCTAAATAGGCCTTGTCTGCATTTGGAGTGATGGGAGGAGCACAACCTGCTCCTGATTAGGGCTGTGCCTGCCTTTCACAATGATGGCTCCGCCCCCTGTGGTGTGTCAGGTGCCAAGGCTTACACTTACAATGGAGAGTGATACTTTTTAAGTGCTCCCAGAACTGGTTTGGACTGGGCTCAGAGCCCTGAGCCAGCAGAGAACAAAGATGTTGTGGACTATAAGAGAAGGGGCTGTGACACCATGTTGTTGAGCTAACTTGGAACTTAACTGGAACTCGAAGAGACTGCTAGGACCAGGGGGATGGATGTGCCGCAAGGGAACCACCATCTGTACTTTACCGGTGTGCTGACCTGAGCCTGCTTCCTGCTCTGGCCCCCAGTCACCCCCCAGGGCTGTGTAGCTTGCCTGGGTGATTTATCCTGGTGTGTGGTGAGCACTTTGGATTTTGTGCTTTCTAGTTTGGCTGCCCAAGGAGTGGGCTTGCACAAGGTTGACTTGGGGTAAGAGCGCTTTCTACACTGCAGCATGGGCGGTGCCGTCCTCTCCTCTGTGGCCTGAGCCCCAAGTGATGGCTCCCACTGCTCTGGAGCATCTGGAGCACTTTGTTGTTTTTGCGCTCACAAGCGCTGTGCCGTTCAAGAAAGGAAGGGGACCACTGGCAGGAGCGCTGTGGCAAAGAAAGTGCGTGGTGAGCCACACTGTGTCCTTTACTTCGTCAACGTAAACCGCCAAGAGTGCGTGGCACCCGTGCTGGCCTCCCCGTGTTGTGAGGCAGACACTTGCTTGTACTCGAGGGCAGGGACAATTCCTCAGCCAGCACTGTGACCGTCAGGGGGAGCAGGCCAGAGCCAACGTGAAGGAAAGCTAGGTTGCTGGGCAGCCAATGTCTCTGCAGGAGTTCCGGCCATTGCCCCAGGAACCATCAGGAAAGGCCAAAAGAAATGCCTGCTCTGGAGCGGTGCTGGGTGCTCTACATGTGGCAGAGGAAGAGCCCCGCCCTCACCTGTCCGGCTGACTTGCGCTGCTTGTTTCTCGCCCCCGGGAGTCCGAAGGAGTGCCACTGCTCCACAGGGGCATAAACCCATGAGGTGGGAGACTCCTGACACCTTACTGTTCGACCCCGTTGGTCTAGCAGCTTTGACTAGCTCAGAACGCAGGTGAGCCTGGTTGACTGATCAGCAGAAGGGAACCAGGCGAAGTCCCCTCCCCGGCTGCGCTGTGCTACCCCACAGAAGCTGCCCTCGGTGCATTACGGGCAGCTACCTCCCAGGCTGGCTCACATTCTTAGGGTAGCAAGTGTGATGTTCAGGGGCCGTATGATGTGGGGATGTGTATAACGCTGGCACCACGTGGGTGATTCCGGTGGTACTTACGATACCTTGGGTTGCAGCCCGTGCTCTGATGTTTTGAGTCATCATATTGTCTAACAGTATCAGGCTGCCGAATGTAGTGTCAGGAGGAGGCATTTATGTGCTTATTATTCCTGTGTCATATCTTGCAAGGTATGCCCTGAGGCTTACATATGTGTTGGGTTATATTGCCAAGGATGGCACTCCATGTACCATAATGTTGATATTCTAATGTGTGCACTCTACGGGTAGTTTGCTACAGTGCACTTCTGATTATATGTAGGCCTAATGTGTTATGCTAAGTACAGTTCGGACCAGTAGCTACTGAGCTGTGCTAACTGATCCTATCTCTAATGCTTTGTGCTAAGCACAATCCTGCCAGTGGCGACTAGTGACGCTGAATGTTTATGACAATAGCCCTATTGGCCAAGTGATTTATGTAATCCCTGTAAAGTCATGAAAATTGCTGAGTGGCACAGTGATATATGTGATTATGTTCTAATGTGTTTTTATGGATAATACAAAGACTATTTTTAGATAACCTTGTGTGGCGTTTCCTTTGTGGTGTGCCCGGGGTGTCACTGCTGTGTGAGTGTGTTGTGCAAACGCTTTACACATTGCCTCTGGGAAAAGCCTGACTGCTCTGCCAAGGTACCAAGGGTGTGCAACGGTTATCTTCAGCATGTATCTCCCTTGGCCTTACTAGAGTGGCTGGTTCTGCCTGGCTTAGGTCCATACCCTAGCCAACCAGAAACCCAATTTCTAATAACTAAATATGCCAAACAGGTTTAAACCAATTACATCATGTTTAGAGAAGAGAGCATGTACATATTAGCACTGGTTAGCAGTGGTAAGTAATCTCTTTATTGAATGATTAATTAAAACCTTTGCAATTAGTTAAAACATATGTATAAAAAGCAAAACCACAACATTTATAATACTAGAATTAGTTAAATGCATTTAAAAATTGAAATGTTTCCATAAAATTACAAGAAGAGTAAAAGCTGGCACACAATATAGCCAGTAAGGTGCGTAGGGTGGCGTGAAAAGTGCAACGTTTTTCGGAGAATTAATTCCTGAGGGTTCCTTTGCAATGCCAGTTCAATTGGTGCATTGGAATCTGTAAGCGGGCAACCAAAAGTTATTTGTTGACAGTTGCAATCTGCAGTTTGTCGTGTCGTTTGCTCGCCCAGGTCATTGCACCCCTTGCCAGGTAATTCCCATGTTAGTGAAGGCTAGATCCTTGGCCCGTGTTGCTGAGCCTGGGATTACTCGATAGATTTGAAAATGTTATGTTGCTGTTGCTGGCCCACAACCCAAGAGTGGCTGCTTAAGGTCATGGAGGAACTTTAATGATAGACAAAATTACCAGGGACAATCTCTTTTAAACATCTCTTTTTAAGCAATTGTAAAGTACTCGGAGTGCTAACGGCAACACAAATAAGCATAGGAAAATAGGAGGAGGAGGGCAAAAAGCTTGGAGTGATCCTTCATAGAGGAACGTTTTCCAACACCCTTCTTCTGTAAAGTTCTACTGTTATTTGAAGAGCGGAACCTTGAGCCGACATCCTATTTGTGTGTCGAGTAAATATTATGTGTATTATTGTGTGGTTCTAGTTTGGTAGCAGGCCTCTCTGTGGTCTCCCTGTGTATGAGTCTGTGTACTGAAGTCAGCGGGATCCATTTTGCACACCCCCGGTTTAGCATGACACAAGATAAAGGATGATACTAGCTTCCCCAGAAAGTAGAAGTGTATTGTCTGAATTTCTCTGTCTGGAGAGTAGAGATAAAGACACTGAAGCTCAGAGGATGTGGACAGGGCTATCATTTGACACTTCATTAAGATTTTGTTAGTAAGGGGTTGCTGATTGTTTCTTCCTAATCACTGTCATTTAGATTGCAGTTTCTGTTTTTTAAGGTGAGAAGGATTCTAGCCCTGCTCTTTTGCCTCTCACTGATTACTGCTTCAGAGAGGCTGATAACAGCCAGGTATAGAAACCTCACATTATTGTGACTATATTATCAGTGTTCACTTTAGACACATCCCAAATGCTACCTACATCACTTTGCGTGACAGCAGTGTCTGGAGGTAAAATCATTTCTGAAGCTTTAGAGAGCGGATCCACATACCCAAACTAGAAAATGTCTATAAAAGTGGGACCCAAACAATCCTACTTGGAGCCCATTCCCTGTTTTTCATGACCATGGAAGGGAGTGTTCCACAAAGTACTAAAGGAATGCTGAGTGACCGGGGCTGGTGTCTGCCCAACAGCTAATCTTCCAGAAGTGAGGTGACATCACCTGAAGCCTGCACTTTCTGCTGAGGGAGCAGAGAGTCGGCCTATTACCTCAAAGCTGCCTGCCGTTTGAAAGAGGGAAATAATCTTCCTGCCCTTACAGGAGGAGAGACTTTGTAGGAGAAGCCAATAAGGTTTTTGGTCTGGAGAACACGAGAGAAATCAGACTGCCTTAAAGAGTGAAGCCTGAAGTGAACCGTGCTGCAGAGGGGCTTGCAGTCTCTCTCTGCAGTTCCTGGTAAGAACCACAAAAGACTACACTACATCTATTGGTCCATGGTAGGCTGGGGGGGGGGGGGGGGGGGTGTCTTCAAATGTCTGACTGTGTGTACTTGCCCAGGATGGGCTGAAACTGTTGCTGTGTGCATCAGTGTAGTTTGGGCCACAAATGCTTTACCTTCTGTCTGTGTGAGCCTGCAAGTAGACTACGA
This sequence comes from Lissotriton helveticus, assembly GCF_964261635.1. NCBI lineage: Eukaryota > Metazoa > Chordata > Amphibia > Caudata > Salamandridae > Lissotriton > Lissotriton helveticus. Next base: position 1,791,524,501 of record NC_136061.1, read on the forward strand.
CTATCGGGGACACCTACTCAGCAGCAGCAGAGCCCATTAGGAAACATCCAATAGTCCAGGACGCCCACGCTTGGTGAATATGCAAGCTGTGCCCCACCTCTCTGCGGAAGCTGCCTGTGATTACAGCAGGCTCCTGTCGGGCTGATCCACTGAAAATGCACTGAGGTGAGTATGAGGACAAAAGACTGTCTTTCTGCTCACCATGACAGCAGTGAGTAGAATGAACAGTAAAATGACTGCATATTTGATTTGTGGGAAACGTGAGCCTTAATTATTTATCGCTATGGGACAATCTTAGAAAGGATCACCCAGGCGGGATAAACGACAGAGAGGAGGAACAGGGGAATGTATCAACAAAGGACTCATGATCTTTGGTACCACTGTGTATTTGCAACTAAACTGTGCAGTGTTGAGTACTAATGTGTAATTAAAAGTACTTTGTTTTTCAAACACTCGGTCAGTGGGCTTGACATTAAAGTTACTGTGTCTTGTGGTAGATTATTGAGCTTGTAGCTCGTATCACTCACAATAGTTTCCAGAGAAATCACATCAATCACCAGCCTATAACTGATCTGGAACCATCTACTATGCAAATCACATCCTAGCAACTAACATGACACTCCATCACAGGATGTAATTACAGAGACTTAGGGGCTGTTTCCGACCGCATCGTAATCAGTCGGTCAGTAGGGAAGGAATGCGACTGGTCAAATCAGACTGGCTTCCAAGAGGCTCATGGAGCCCATCCTCCAGTCGGAATGCTTTCAGTAATCCCAAGGGCAGCTCTTTCCGCCCGACGAATTACGACGTTGGATTCCAACAGCCTTTCTGTGCCGGCCTTTCTGACACAGAAAGGCTGTCGAAAGTCAACTTTAGGGCACTCAGCAGGGCCCCCAGGGGTGCACGGCCTCTGGTTGTAGGCCGAAGGGGCACCCTGTTGATCCCTGCACATGGTGGCAGGCACCTTGAGGTGCCTGCCATGGGGTGCAGGGATGAACTGCACCTCCTATTTTATAATGGAAGCATGTATTCCGGACAGAATACATGCTCCCATTGTAAAGTACAGGCATATGACTGAACAGCGTTAGGTCGCATCCTTGGTTGGGACCGCCAACTGGGTGTCGGTCAGTCCCTTGCCCGAGGCGACATCGTAATAGGGCCCATACTGTTGTTAATAAAGTACAGGGGTGTACAATATAACACATAGGGCTACCCGCATACTACATAATATAATTCATAAACCTACATCTGGAGAACTCTGCCTTTTCTGTCTTTTCTGTGCAGAGATTCTGCCACAGTAGCAAAGATGCCGGTAAATGTGAGATGGGCCTTGATGAGTGGTGGGAAAGTGAGGAATAACTACCACTAACAGGGAGGGGTTTAGGGAAATGTAAGGAGGGGTTTGGGAGTGGCATGATAATACAAAACAGAGACCAACCAAAGAGTAAGAAAATTGTCATTCATAATGGTCCTATTAAATAAATGAAATGAGTTTAATATTTAAATTACACACTTCCATGCCCATTCATGCATGTGTGTGCATATTTTAAGATTTACAAAATGTTATACATTTTTTGATAAATTTTTTAAGCGATCTAATAAACATTAAAACGTTGATTAAACTTTTTTAAATACAACTTCTTTAAAACTAGTTAAATATATCAATTTTAACCTAGTTTACTGAATATTAAAAAAAGTTATAGAGGAAGGGGCGTGGCCGACGGCTGAGCAATATGGCTGATAACTAAGAGTGCTCACACGGCCCACTGCCAAAATCCCAGTAGATCCGTCACATTATCCGTGCATAGTGCCGTCACATGAGGGGTCGCTAATGCCAAAAGCCTACCGGTACCATCCAGCGACTTCCGAGGGGTCAGTGAAATTAGCTGAGTGGAAGGTGATGCGAGGCTTGTATCCTGGAGCTAAAGTGATGTGTGCTCCCACAGGCAGCGTGACACTGTTAGCAGTGCAGAGGATAAGGATTGTCGCCCTCGTGGCTGCACAGGAGCAAGGTGCCTAACCTCCAACTGCAAGCAGCGGCAACCAGGTCCCGGCAGACAGGAATATGTCCGAATAAAGAGGGAGAGAGCTGGCTATAGAGCAGAGGTCTTCAATCTGTGGGGCGCGAGTCGTGGAGTCCTGGGAAGGTGGTCGCAGATTCTGCAGAGTGCAGTTCCTGGCATTGGGCTGATCGAGGGTGTTCACGCGGAGGCCTAATTCACACCGAGGTGTGAAAAACATCAACGCCTCATTAACAAGTAAAAGGTCTTTTAAAGACCTGTCAAGTACGCGGGTGTGGCTGTGTGTGTGTCCCTGAAGCTGTTTCAGCCAGGCTCACATACACGAGCTGGGGGGGGGCTGGGGGAGCAGGCTGTAGTGTAGCCCTTTGAGTTCAATAGATGTTGCGCGCCTGGAGCTGTGGGTCCCGTGACACGTCCCCCGCCCCCAGCAGGGAGGCACAGAGATGCCCTCCAATGAGCGGGAAAGAAAAAGGAAGAAGACGCAGAGAGATACTGATCCCCCCTCCCCCATGAGAGAGGCACAGAAAAGGTGGGTGGATGAATGATGGGTGGATGGATGGATGTAAGGCTGAAGGATGGATGGATGTGTGAAAATGTGGGTGGATGAGTGATGAGTGGATGGATGAAAGGGTGGATGGATGGATGAAAGGGTGGGTGGATGGAAGGATGAAAGGGTAGATGGATGAAGGATGTATGGATGGATAAAAGGTTGCATGGATGAATGATGGATGGATGGATGTGTAAAAAGATGGGTGGATGAATGATGGGTGAATGGATGGATGAAAGGGTGGATGGATGAATGATGGATGTATGGATGGAAGGATGAAAGGGTGGATGGATGAAGGATAGATTGGTGAAGGATAGATGTATGGATGGAAGGATGGAAGGGTGGCCGGATGTATGGATGGATAAAAGGTTGCATGGATGAATGATGCATGGATGGGTGTGTGAAAAGGTGGGGGAATGAATGATGGGTGGATGGATGGATGAAAGGGTGGATGGATGTATGGATGAAAGGGTGGATGGATGAAGGATGGATGTATGGATGGGAGGATGAAAGGATGGATGGATGGATGGGAGGATGAAAGGGTGGATGGATGAAGGATGGATGTATGGTTGGGAGGATGACAGGGTGGATGGATGTATGAATGGATAAAAGGTTGCATGGATGAATGATGGATGTATGTGTGAAAAGGCGGGTGGATGAATGATGGGTGGATGGATGGAAGGGTGGATGGGTAAAGGATGGATGTATGGATGGAAGGATGAAAGGGTGGATTGATGAAGGATGGATGTATGGATGGAAGGATGAAAGGGTGGATGAATGGATGTGTGAAAGTGTGGGTGGATGAATGATGGATGGATGTGATGAGGTCTAACAGGCTCATTTATGGTTGTCAAAAGTTGATGATGAGGAGTACCAGTTTCTAGAAACTTTTGTCGGAAGGGGTCTTTACGCCTAAAAAGGTTTTACAAGGGGGTCTCGGCATCAAAAAGTTTGAAGACCTCTGCTATAGAGGAATAGCCAGGGAGCCTGGTAGTGCGGGGGGAAAAAGAGAGTGTAATCACTGCTATGGGAGGTTCGGGAGGCCCCTGGCAGCAAAGCAGCATAACAGCTGCCGGTTCAAACAGTAAACAACGGGGAGCTGAAGAAGCCTGTGGCACTGGGAACAGGAGTGCAGGCCTCCCAGAGCACAAGGCAAAACTCTGCAGTCTCCCTGGAGTGGCCCTCATGATCTACCCAGCACAGCACGCAGGGATGGGGACTGTCGAGATTGCTCCGCGATAGCAACTTGGTGACGTACATGTTATTGATACCACTGATGCTAAAATATTCCAATACGGGACGAGTGGTGGGTGGGTGGGAAGGCTGGACCATTGTCCCCAGAGTTCTGGTCGGGTTGGGGGGGATAGGTGCTCTGCAGAGTTGGGTAGGTGGGTAGTTTTATGTCTGCCTGGCAGGGAAGCAGGAAGTAGGGTTAATTTTTTCCCAGTTCGAGGGAACAGTTTTAAAGTTCTAACAGTACGAACTGAAAGAGATGGGAGGGGACAGTTGTTGTACTCACTGTCCAGCTTGCCCTACGAGGAAGGGCAACAAACAATTTCATACACTGCAGAGAGAAGAGAAACTGAGCAACAGCTATGATATCAACCCCAAGTTCCACCTACAGGCTCACTCTTTATGCGGGGAAAAGAAGAGCACACCCCACTGCTGGGACATGACTGACACATGAATATCCCCACGATGCGACTCCTATCCTGGAACATCAATGTCTAGGAGATAAAATTAAACGAAGGATGGTACTTCAATACTCACCGTATGTGGTACACCTACAAGAGACACACTTAGTAGGAAACTCCTGCAAAGCACTGGACAGATGTGTCTATAAGCTAGCATTGCACTCAGGCTTCACCACCGGGTCGAAGCGACTCGGAATACTTTAAAGGAAACAATTTCCCTTTACTAGGGAACGGTCTTGGACAGATAAACTGGGCTGATATGTGGCAATCACTGGTATATGGGAGGGGAAGACTGTTAATATTGTGTTAGTTTATACCAGACCTCAGCAAGTTCCTTCTAGACTTACCAGACAGAGAGCCCCTGATAGAAGGAGATATAAAGATAACATTATGTGATCTAAAGGATTGCTACCCCTCAAGGTACCCACTGCATGGCCACTCTCGTTTAGCTGATTTCCTTCTAGCTCTGGGGCTCGCCGCTGTTTGGCACACTAGCAACCTGCAGGCCCAACAGTACACATTTTTTTCAGGAGCACACAATAGTCAATTGCGAATAATTATTTCCTCGCCCTGTCCGACCTCGTTCAAAATTTCAGAGACGTGCACCATCTGACACAAAGAATCTCGGATTACTCCCCTCTATTGGCCTGCTAATCAATGGGTGCACCATGTGCCTGACGGCTCATTACACTGCATGCCTGGTACTTAAAAATCCCACAGATATGAACTGGGCAGATACACGCCACAGAACTTAACTTCAAGGAAAACAAGGCATCGGTGGCATCGTCGCAGGTTCCTTGAGAGCCCTTCAATAAAGAGATTAAGTGACAGAGGCTTTCCCTCACAGTGGGATACAAAAAGGATAAGAGAGTGGCGATAGAGGTGCTGGAAAGCAACATATTAGACTTGGAAGCTAAGTTGATGGTAGATAACACTGAAGCCTTTGGCATGCCCTAGGCTTTCAAAAAGAAGAATATAGAGACCTTGAAAGGACCAAACAGTCAGTGACACAATATAAAATTCATGAAATTGGAGAAAAGGCTGAAAAATTGCTGGCCTGGCTTGAGAGGGGTGAATGTGTGAGCCGATGGGTCCCCATAATTTCCACAGAGAGAGCAGAGTCTGTGAGGGAGCCACAGGATTTCGCAGAGGCCTTTGCTGCTCATTATTCACGCCTGTACAACCCCACGTCCACGGCCCCATCTGATGACTCTAAGGAACTATTGACAAATCTCCTCCTCCCCATACTCCTCCAGGTAGACGCGACATCCTAGGAGAACGACCCCACGGCAGAGGAAATAGCCACTGATCTCCGTAGCATTCCATCAGGAAAGGCAATGGGGCCAAACAACCTCCCAAAAGAGCACAATAAGTTGACTGCTTCCCGCGTGGCACCCCACCTGCTTTCAATGTACTTGGAGAGTTGACAAGCAGGCTGCCTAACTGAAGAACAGCGACTGGCCTCAATCATAGTGATTCACAAGCCAGCTAAACCAGCGGAGAAACACGCCTTAAACAGGCACATTTCGCTACTCAATGCTGAGGCCAAGATACTGGCTAAGCTACCGGCATCTGGACTAATTCAACACATCTCTAAATTGGCACATCTGGAACAGTCTGGCTTTATGCCGGGGAGAAATACGGTGCTCAACCTGTGAGGACTCCATGGACTACTTGGCAGGATGGATACGATATGAGAGGACGCAGTGGTACTCTCCCAGGACACATGTATGGCCTTCGACACTGTCCAATGGTCATACTTATTTGCAATCTAAGAGCGAATGGGGTTCAGTCCAAATTTGTTTACGTGGATTTGACTCCCATACATGGAGCCCTTGGTGCAGGTGGTGGTGAATGGATGACCCTCAAGACCATTCCCCCGCAGAAGTGGAACGCTGCAGGTTGTCTCCTGTTGCAGCTACTTTTTGCCTTACTTCTTGAGCCTCTGGCGACCTGGGCCAGGCTGACCCAATGATTCAGGGACTCTTTAGTTAGTCCGAAGGATCGGGAAGATAAGAATTACCTATATGTTGACAATATATTAATGTACGTCGCTGCCCCACATTGCTCCATTGCCAAATCCTAAATATTTTTACTAACTTCGGCAAGGATTCCGCTTCCACTATAAACTGATCCAAGTCCACAATGTACATATTATACAAGCCAACCCTGATCCTGCCATCAGAGTGTGAGGAGACAGTGGTGACAGAAGGTTTCCGTTACATTGGCATATTTGTAACGAGTGACCTAGATTTGTTCGATACACATGACCTTTAGGCCCCTTTGAAGCGACTGCAAAGAGATGTCTGGTACTGGAGATAATTGTCTCTCTCCGGACTTGGACAAGTGGCCTTATTCAAGAGGATGCCACTCCCGTGATTTCTATTTGACTTACAAAATGCACTGCACACTGTTCAGATGTCCTAATTCTGGGTTATAGACAGTTAGGTAATGTAAGAAGTTGGCCTGGTATATGCTGTCCACTAGTTATAGTGGGCACCTTGCACCTGCCCGAACAACCCCTTAGAGGTGATAGGTTAAAGACAACCTTATTTGAAAGCTATCCTAGTGGTAGCTATGGAGAGTAGCCTTTAGCCTAAGTATTGAAGGTATGTAAAGCAGCTTGTTTTTACAGTCTATAATCTCATGAATGGCTAGATGAATGGAGAACCACACCAGGTATATATATAAAATATATGTATTTATTTTAAACAGACCCTACTAGTCTCTTTATGAGGCTAGAGGTCAAAGCACATATGTTACACCTAATACATCACAGCAAATTAGAACGATATACGTTAGGCCCTAGGGGCGAACCAAACCATATATTAAGAAAGTGGTATAAGAACCATGACTTGATTAGTCACAAGGCTTAACGGGAATCAAAAACATTGGAGGAATTAAATCTTTTTATCCCAATGGTGCCACCTAATTCAGGATTGATAGTGGGGGGCGACTTAAATTGCCACTTTGAACCTCTTTTAGGTTCACATGATGCTGTCATCTGTGAGGAGGATCTACCATGGGATATACGCGACCCTCAAACGTACCCAGTAAAATCCTGGTCACCTCTGGTTTTGCAGATTAATGCTATTGCCCTAACCCATTCCCTGAGGGCCTGTAAGGGCCGCGCTCCATCGGACAGGCCCAGTAGGCCGACATTTATTAGAACTGGTCAGGCCTCCCAAATAGAGTACATCATGGTGGAGTGCAGCTCCTGTTAGTGGGTGAAGGACTTCGAGGTCATCCCACGGATGGACAGTGACCATAATGCCTTGTCACTAACTTTCGGGGTTCCAGACTCAGGTATTTCTTCTCCTAAAGAGTCTCAGACTGGCGATAGGTTAATTATTGCCAACGACAGGAGAAGGTTAAAATGGGGAGCTATGAAACAATCTCCGGAGAAACTGCTAGAGCTTTATGGAATTATTATCCAGATACTGCAGGAAATAAGCATGCTTAGGGTTGACGGGGCCAACCCTACTTACTTACATTTGGTTGCAACGCTCTGTAATCAGCTTATGGCTAATCTAGCTGATATGTTAAATCCTATTAGTCGCCCAAGGAAAACTAAAGATTCACCACATTCATGGTATAATGTTGAATGTCGTAAGGCCAAGAAAGCATTGCTGGAGGCTATCAAAGGGGAAGAAAAGATACTGATAAAAAGCAGGTGAGCCCACTATAAAGACGTTGTTTCTAGCGTAAAAAAGTCCTGGGAAGAAAACAAATGGCTAAATATTAAATCTGCCCTTCTGAGCCGGGATATGAAAGCATTCTGGCTATGAATGAGAACGGGCTGCAAGGAAGGTATTTCTGCCAGCGAACCTAACTTGCCTGCCGAAGTGTCGTCTGAGCACTTTCAAAGGCTATATGTAATTGATCAAGAACAGGTCCTACAGGTAGACCCCAGGGGTACGTTTTGCCCAGAACCCCCAAGTACAGAAGCCCATTTGGCCCAACTGAGCAGTGGGGCAAATGATGTTTGCGAGGAAATAACGCTACAAGAGGTTAGCTCAGCGCTACAAAGATTACCTGCAGGAAAAGCTCCTGGGTTGGACAAACTCCCTGGGGATATGTTTCGGGAAGAACCGTCAATTTGGGGCCCCTACTTTCTAGTATTATTCAATGCCATTAGGAACGGCATGCCCATCCCTGAGACCTGGGCTGAGATTGTACCAATCTTCAAAAAGGGTTCTCCGCTATTGCCAGCAAACTATAGACCAATCAGCTTGATCGATGTCACATAAAAACTGTTTGCTAGGGTAATATTGGATCGGATCCAGGGCTGGATGGAAGACAATTATATCATCAGCCCATACCAGGCAGGGTTCAGGAAAAACACCTCCACACTCGACCAAGTATTTAGATTCCAACTTATCACATGGAAGACAGTATCAATGAAGGGTGGCAGCCTCTACTTGATATTTGTGGACCTGAAAACCGCTTTTGATCTCGTCCCCAGACCCAAATTGTGGGGGGTTTTAAGAGATATGGGGATCCCTGTCTACCTACTTGACATACTGATCAAGCTGCATGATAACACCTATGCCAAAATCAGATGTGGTAGGGGAGGAGAACTGACCGGCAGACTTCTAGTGAACAGAGCTGTAAGGCAGGGCTGCATGCTCGTACTGACCCTGTTTTGCCTCTTTGTCAACGCACTAATTCCACTTCTGGCCGAGGTAACAACGATGCCCCAAAGTTAGCTAACACCAAGGTGGCGGCATTGATGTTTGCTGGCGATACCCTCCTCCTATCAAAGACACCAATGGGCATCCAGAGGTTACTGGATAGCTTTGCCCTATTGTGTAGTAACATGGGTTTGGCGATCAACACTGCTAAAACTAAATTCATGATCGTCAACCCTCCCAAGACAACCATCCCTAACCCACAATTGAATGGCATTTGTCTGGATAGGGTGTCTGTATTTGAATACCATGGCGTCACCCTAGCAGAAGAAATGCAGTGGGCGCCCCAAATAGCAAAAGCCAAGCTTAAGCTTTCACAGATTGCCGGAGTATAGCCAAACTAGCCAGGGAGACACCTTTTAAACCCATTGGCCCCGCGCTTGAAATGTACAGGGCTCAAGCGCGTGGTGCAACTTTGTATGGGGAAGAATTATGGGGGCATTCTTCACCTTCTACTTTAGTTGCAACTGAGAATAGATTCTTAAGACAAATAATGGGTCTCCCGGCGAGTACCCCGCTAATCCCTTTGCGCTTAGACTTGGGCATTTCCCCGAGCGAGGATGAGATTGCCCTAAAACGGTTGATGTTTTGGCGAAGACTTTGGGCAACCCCCGAATTAGCATCACACCAGGCAGACACAAACAAGGTTTTATCTTACCAGGCTTGTTGAAAAGGGTCCCCTGGTTTGCCCATGTAATGGATGAGTGCGAAAAGCTTGGTCAACCCTTTATGTGGAGCACTCCGGGTGGCACCTGCCCCTCAGTCCCTCGCGCTCTAGTGCCCAAGATTTTTCGTACTTTAAAGCTTGGAGCACTGCAAGCAAACCCCATATTAGGCTCCCTCACAACACGGTTTCTTGCAGTGAAGGACAACTATAAGTTAGAAATATTCATGGATGATATCCTCCCCCAGGCTGCAGGAAAGCTGTACGTTTAAGTTCAGATATAGCACTTTGCCTGTACGTGCGGTCACTAACAAATGGGTCGGACAGAAAGAGGAGGGTTGCCCTGTATGCATTACACAAGAAGAAACAGAAATGCATGTCTTATTTTTCTGTCCTGGCTACCAAAATGCTAGGTGCTATTGGCTTGTGCAGCTTTGTCGGAACTTGGGCTTTGAGCACTGTAGGGAGGCTTTTTGGGTTTTCAAATATGATACATCCAAACCCATTGTGTTTGCTGTTTCAAGATATTTATACACAATGTGGCGCAAGAGGTGGGCTTTTACTCAGAAGGGTAAAAATGTATAAAAAGTGTATCAGCAGCATTTTTATAAATGTGACTACTATGTGTACAGTTTCTGTTAGATGCTAATTTTAGCTCTAGATTATCTTGTATATAGAAATGTAAATAGCATTAATTTCTTATATCTCGTCATTTTAAATTATTTATTGAACTATTGCTACTATTCTCCCTAGCTGATGGTTCATTGCATCACATCAATTGACATCAATCTTTCCCGCAGTGTTAATCTAATTCCTCCCCTCCCCCCACTTGGCTATTTGGTAAAACCCATAGTACCCGCTTCTAAATTGGGAATTGTATTATAAACGGATTGTTCCTTTTTAATTCTGATAGATAGCATTCTAATAATGTGTGTTATTCTGTGCCTGTGCTTACTTTTTATGGTCCTGGTGACCGAAATAAAAGTTTTTGAAACGATACGAAACATATGTTAAACCTAATATATCACAGTAAATTAGATCAATATACGTTAGGCCCTAGGGGCGAACCAAACCATATATTAAGAAAGTGGTATAAGAACCATGACTTGACTAGTCACAAGGCCTAGAGCAGAGGTCTTCAAACGTTTTGATACCTAGACCCGCCTGTTAAAAATTATTAGGCGTAAGGACCCCCCTCCTAACAAAAATGTATTGAACTTGGTCCTCCTCATTGTTGCAAACTATCCAGCGGCGGCCGGCTCCGGTAAGCGTGGTGCAGTGGGGCAGGATGCAGCAGGGGGGAAGGAGACGGATGACGGAATAGGTATTTTTTCTTTATTTAATTGTACCTATTCCCTTGTCTGTCGACTTCCCCACCTCCAATTCCCACAGCACATAATGTTAACATTGGGGGAAATAAATTGCACAATGTTTCGCTAACCAAAGGTCAGTGAGCCAAAGGCGTGGCTAAAAAAAACGTGCCTCATTTACGAGGCTTTCTCGTTGCGCAGCACCGCAAGTCTTCTTGCTGAGCTGCCCTGCCCTGCGCCAATATGAAAGGGCAGGAATACACCTTATTTATTGAATATGGTGCAGACTTGTCCTTTCCCTCTGCTTAGGTGCACAAATTGCTGCCTAGCGCCAACATAGGCAGGATTGCTTTTGTGCAGGAAGGGGTACCTTCCTGCACAAAAACAATCCAGAGAGGGGGCTTCCTCTTTCTATGTGTGCCGCTGCAGCACACTAGGAAAGAGTAAAAAAACAAGGAGCAATGAAAACATTGCTCCTCGTTTCGCCTGCTATGGGGAGGAGTAAGGTTTTGGTGCTGTCCCAGGTTGATATGGTTTTCAAATCTTAGTCATCGTCAAAATCCATGGGTGTTGCATGGGAACACCCACTGCAATGCCCATGGAACGCCTACTTGGCATAGAGTAAGGCAACGCAGTGACTCCATATCCATGCCATGCAAAGCTACGCAGGGTGGCTTTGCCTCGCCTCATAGATATGACTGAGAATCTTGTGCCGCCTAAGCTTAAAAAAATGTTACGCTCCGGCGGCTCAAGCCTCTCATAAATCAGCCCCAAAATATTTGGTTCGTTTTTAGGTCTTTCACCATCAGGTAGCTACATATAAAATAATAGGTTGCTTAAATGAAAAATAGATTTAAAAGTTGTTACTCAGTGGGAAATGCACTATATAGTACATTATGAAACTTCTTTTATTTATTGCACTGCAGAGGTCTGTGTGTAACCAGACAGCCACAAAATCAAATTTGGTCATTGCAGTGGAGAATAGTGTATTTTTAGTGCTATGAGGTCACAACCTGTGACAGAAAGCACTGTGAATGTGTAAGTATATTTTATAATTGCATTACACATGTTATAAGATAGACTGCTACAAACTGCATATAGTATTAGGATAAAATGGAGCTTCCAAAATGTAGATTCGAGTAATATCAGATCATAAGTAATGCATTTTTTTTTGCATAACTGTCCCTCAACTCCTCCTCAGGGGTACTAAGCCCTGTGTAAATACAGTTATGATTAAAAGCATGCCCTTCACAGCCCAGTTGTTAACTTCCAGGCAAAAAAAAAAACACAAAAAAAAACACATCTTTGCCATCACAATGCTTGGAGTGATTGGAGCAACTAAAGCCAGAACCCCTCCCAAGCATCCTTTACATTTGCAGATTCACTTCTAGCACACATTTATATTTCATTCAAGCAAGCAGGCGCCATGGCATGAAGGCTTGTTAGAAGGATTGCTTTACCTGTCTACTGGGCCTCTTCGTTTTACAGCACGAGACTCAATTTACTTCAGCTGAAGTATTTTAATGATCACGGTGTCTTTGTCCAAAGGATTAGCACATGTTTTGTATACCAAGCAGAAGTTAGGCCTGGAAATGCGCGACCCCCTTCCCAGGACTCCGTGGCGACCCTGGGGGTCGAGCCCCATAGATTGAAGACCTCTGGCCTAGAGCCTCTAGAATTGCTGGGACCACAACGAACCACCCATGGTAGTGACACAGGGGACCCACGGGGGACGTGCGCATTGTGAGAACACAGCCGTGAGACGCGGTTAGCTTCTATGGGAAATGTCGCGGCTGGAAATTTAAAGATTAAGGACACTTAGGAGAGGACTTTGAGCAAACCCCTTAGCCCCTTCTAGAGCCAACACCCACGGGAGCACCAGAGTTCTTGAGTTACCTCACCCAGGGAAGCGGGGTGCATAGGTATCTTTTGGTGTCGGGAATCAACGTTGATTTCAATGGTGATCTGCTGCAAAGTGCTGCTGACATCAAGAAAGAAAGTGTCCGGGGTGATCCAAGCCTGGATTGAAAATGTGAGGAACCTGAAAGCAGAGGGGACAGAGTCTGGGTCACTAGCCAGTAACCAGTGGCACGATAGACGAATGCCCACCGATGTTGGGTGTTTCAGGTGTGAAGAGGTAAAGCTTGACTCTGCAGCCACGAGGACCTGGAGGCATTGACGATGACCAGGAGCTGGATTCTAGCTGTCCCACAAAGGCTTGCTGGTGTGTCGGTGCCCAGATTGGACCCAGCAAGCCTTGGCAACAGCAACCCATGCAGGGAAAGAAAAGATGCTATGGTTCGGACCAGCAAGGTCCGGGGAAATCACCAAGTGGTGGAGAGTCAGGGCACCCATTTCCTTTGTACAGTTTCATGCCAGAGCAGGGGCTGGTAGCCACTGCAACCGGTTTGAATTGGGCTATGCACAGAGACACCAAATGTGCCCCCAGTGCTGACTTCAAAGCACTCTCAGAGTGCACCCACCCAACCCCAATACACTAAAGCCTGTCTTGGAGGTGGTTACACCTCCCTGAGACAGGAAACCTATTGTCCAAGCCTCCTCTGCCGGAGTTTCGTCGTCCAGCAGCAGGAGGCCAGACTCGTGTCTGTGGCTGTGGCATCCATTTTGTGATGCCAGGGTTCTTTAAAACTGGTACCTGGTGTTTCGGTGTGTACATGTCTCTCCCTCTAGAAGGGTGGGATCATAGCCCCGCCACCAGGACTGGTGGGGGGGGGGGTATGATTCCAAAGTATTTGACACCTAACACAACATGTTTCCTGGCAGCCATTCCAAAGTTAGCATTTACCGCAAGGTTATAATGCACTTAAGAGTATATGCTTTGGCTGCATCGCAGAACAACCCCGTAGAATAGATTCCAAAGGCTGCAGAGGGGCCCTGCTCATGCTAGGGCACCCTCTCTCACAAAACACAGCACCCTGCCTTCAGGATTGATTGGGCCTGCCATAGGGGTGACTGATAGGTTTAGATGTGTCGCGATTTAAGGTAGATATAGGTAGCCTATATATAAGTAAGGGGTGCATGCACCACCTTACCCAGGCTGCAGTAGCAGTCCTGTGGTGTAACTTTGGAAGGCTTCCCAGGGGTGGCATAATACATGCTGCAGCCCCTGGTAGACCTCTGGGGTACCTGTGCCCTTGGAACCTAAGGTGTCATATACTAGGGACTCATAAGGGTACCCCAGTAACCACACTGGAGTGTACCTAAAGTACTTGGAATCATTTTAGAGAGGAAAGCAGATATGCTGGGACTCTGAATAGAAGGCTTCCAGCCAAACTAAGTAAAAAAAAAATCAAAACACCATGAAAAATGTGGGGGCAACCATGTAGTCAGAGTCCACCTTCCTACAGGTAAGAACCCTGCTTTGGGATGGGAAGCCACCATGAATCACTTTGCCGAAGCTGGTATGAGAGTAGTATGTTGGCGGAATCACATTGCCAGATACCCAGACATATTGCTGGGCAGCCCAACTAGCAGTTGTCAAACAATGGGTACACCAGGCACATAATGAACTGGCCTTCTGAATGGATAGACTCCTTCTGGCTCCCGGGGATATACACATGCACTATATACTAACCCTAAGCACTGCCATCTCACAGGTCCAACTGAACACACCCTCAAACTCTGGCATTTAGTACACAAGTAGTTGGGGAGGCAAAAAAACATGACCCAGGCTGCACCACTTTGGGATGCAGAATGGCTGGGTATGTTACGTGGGTGCCCAGGCTTTGAAAAATGGGACCTCATGAATCTCAAAAGTGGGGGATCTATGGTCTAGGGGAAAGTTTATCCCATTTGCAGACCTGCAGTGAGAATACAATCTGGCCACTAGCGAAACATTTAGGTATCTACAAATAAGACATGCCTTAATGATGCCTATTCCACAGGGGATCAGCCTCCCGGAAGCATCCCCATTAGAGGACAGACTACTAACTGTCCTTATGGATCACCAAGCAATCTCCCTGACCTATCAAAAATCAGTCAAAAAGTCCTCTGACCTCCTCTTGCATCTCCGAGAACCTTGGCAAATTAACCTCAGGAACTAGAGGACGAAGAATGGCAGAAGGCCCTAGCTTCCACTAAAGAAGTGGCTATATCATCAAAAATCAGTTTAATCCAGCTCAGAGTACTTCCTAGATCCTACCTCTTCAGTAGTATGTTAGCCAAATTCGGGAGAGGGCTGGACTCTAGGTGTCAAGGATTACGTGGGGAGGAGGGTACTTTTTACCACACACTATGGGAAGAGATTAGAACAGCAAGCAGTACATCCCTATCCTCTCTTGAGAGTGTATCCTCTAATATTGCCTCTGGTGAACACCCTTTGGGGGAGAGTTCCACCACTTCCCAGAAAGAAATGGCCCAACTCAGAATAAGTGGGAATCAAGCAAAAAAGGGACAACAGCTAAAAAGACAAGGAGAGGTGGTCGCAGGAAATGAAGGGGCAATAGAGGATGCAGTTGAGGATCCAGTAAGGAGGTCAGAAAGGGCAAAGAACATAGCGAAAGATCAGGGGAAGTAGAAGGGGCTGAAGGTCTTGAAGATGATATAGAGGTTACCCAACGCATGGAATTGAGTGTTGTGAATTTATCAGACAGAGCACCTGATTCAGAATAAACCAGCTTACTCTCTAAGGGTTTGGGCTTTTGCCCTACCCAGGAAGGTGATTTTTCTAATGTCCATATGGACCTCTACAAATTCTCTAGACTATTGAAATTAAAAGATTTTTTCCCCGACAAAGTGCAAAATAATGTGGTTACTGGGGGGAATTTGGCTTTTGCTAATATGACATAGCAGAAGTGAAGAATTTGCAATGTTTGGCATCTTTGAATGATGAATCCGAGGTGGGGATCGACATAATTCAGGAGGAACTAAACATAAGTGAGAATGCCAGGATTGGCAATGGATTACGTCCAAAATCAAGATTCACACTGGCCTCATACCATCGTAACATCGACCTTTTCACTACACGTGTGAGCGACGGTCTCTATAAACTAGAAACACAGAGTAGGGACCAGCAAAATTTGAAACATAATCTCTCTGTAGGAGAAATGGGGGCCCTCAAGTGACTAAAAAATGACCAAAATATTGTCATTAGGGAGGCCGACAAGTGCAGAAACGTCGTTGTGATGAACATTAAAGATTATAATAGGGAAATCAAAAGACAGCTGGGCAATCATGAATGTTATGAGAGAGTTGGTCACAGCCCAACCAAAGAATTGATAGTTGAGATCAATTCTAAGCTCATTGAGTGGAGAGATATGGGTCTTCTAAGTGATTTAGAATTCCGATACCTTAAGATCGAAAACCCGAGGTTTCCCTGCATATACATACTTCCAAAAATTCACAAGCCGGGGGATTTCCCCCCGGGGAGACCTATAATGTCAGGGGTGGGCTCAGATACAGAAGGCCTATCTGAATTCATTGACTTGAAAATGAATAGACATGTCTTGGACCTTTCTACATATATCCAAGACAGCAAAGATATCCTGTCAAAATTTAAGGAATTCTAATGGTCCGATGATTTGTTCTTTGTCACTCTTGACGTAACTAGCCTATACACATGCATCCTACATGAATTTGGACTTAAAGCCACTGAATTCTATTTAGACAGGGATGCAGCAGATCTTATAGACCAAAATCGTATGGTTCTGGAAATGATGCAATTGGTCCTTACAAAAAACTATTTTCTATATGATGGCACGTGGTACCATCAGAAGAGGGGCACGGCCCTGGGAACCAAATTTGCCCCCTCGTACGCCTGCCTCTTTATGGGGTGGTACAAGCGGGGCCATGCCTGGAACAGATGTGCCTCCCTCTGGACTGATCCTATCGTGTTCTGGGGGAGGTATATTGATGATATTATCTGCTTATGGTCTGGATCCGAGGCACAACTACTTGAATACTTTGACTATTTGAACAACACACTTAATGTCAAACTTACATTCGAATACAGTAAGGAATGTATCAACTTCCTCAACCTCCATTTCTATGTGAAAGATGGTCATATTCACAGCACCCTATACCGCAAAGAGACTGAATTAATGCCGTCTTACATGCAACTAGCGCACATGCCAGTTCAACCATAAAAAATATCCCCTATGGGGAAATGGTCCACGTGAGATGCAATTGCAGCAAGGAGGACACGCTTAGTGCTAATATTGAACAGGTCAAGAACAGATTTGTGGCAAGGGGGTATGACAGTAAGGTACTCAGTGCAGCAGAGACTAGGGCCTGATCGATTACAAGACAGTCTACACTGGTAAAAAGAGTCAGGCACAGGTCTCAAAGCAACCCCTCAGTCGCGTGTAGGAGAGGGAGAACATTGAGAAATTATCTATGTCCAAGTTACGTGGTGACGAACACAGAGAAGGAGACCACTTGGTTGCTGGCGAAACCAAGCGTTTTCTATAGATGCAATTCCTGTAACATTTGTGATCTTGGCATAGACAAAATCAAGACCTTCTTCTACAACGGATCGATGAACTTCACTATTTGGAGGTTTATCAACTGCAACACCACCTTTGTGGTCTATGTGATTGGCTGCCAGTGTGGACTAATCTACGTTGGCAGTACCAAACACAGTTTAAAAATACGAATACAGGAACACAGAAGAGCAGTGATTAACAATGACCTCAGGTATCCCCTCACTGATCACTTCATTAAAAATCATGGGGGCAAACCTGATTTCTGGTTTCATGCCCTGGAACATGTGGAAGCGGCAGTAAGAGACGGAGATCATGAACTCCATCTCAGACAAAGCAAATCCAAATGGATTTGCAAACTCAGAAGCATCAAAAACAGTTTTAACACCGATCATGAAATGCATTATATCTTAATGAATACTTGAAATCGACATTGACTTCATATTGGCTGGGCATGGGCTCAAAACCTGCCCATTGTCAGTTAGGTACATTTTAATGTTATCCCTGTATAAATGGAACTATACAATATGAGGTCAACGGTTAAATTGCAAAATACAGCGGTGAACTGATAATGAGCATGAACCTGTTTTTCCATGTTCTACAATGCCACTAATCTTTGTATATCTTTATATATGCAAGGGTTCTGTTGTGATTTGTTTGTGCCCTTACCCACTTTGTACTTTAGTAACTGATATTGACTGTACCCTTCCTTTTTCTTTACATATTTCTTCCCTCCTCTTAACTTCTTTTATTGGTATTTTGACCCTTTTCTTCATTTTCACTTTTATTCTTATTTTGATTTTTTTTGAGGCATACACTCCGGTGTAACTTAACGTCACGGATCTCCTAGCTGAGATGTCCAACACTCGTGCCGCGGAAACTTTCTGTGTTGAATGCTTCCAAAGGTCACCCGTTTTAATTTTTGGTTGTTGGAGCACCTTTCTGTCAGTGATATTTGAGATTTGAAATTAGGTACCCTTAGCGTACTGGTCAAGGTCCAGGAACACTGCGCGTGGGCGCGTCTTGAGAATATCTCCATGGTTACGATTACGACGCCCGATCCACTTGCATGTTCGAACATGAACCTTTCCCAGAGTACAATGAACAAGGATACATTTTTCCCTAATGACAGTGGTTCGAGTGACACACTCGTAGCTACTTGAACCTAATTCTGACGAACTTATGCATCAGATGCAGTGTTTAGACCAAAACTAATATATATTCATGACACGTTCGATTGCCGTTCCGCCAATAAGGTACAACGTGATTTATATGTTTTTGTGCTATAGGAGTATTGAGTGCTTATCACAACATTATGTTCTGCAACACGCCTATTGGCATCCTGCCAGTCTTTAATCGATGGGTCCCCCGTATTGATGTTTACAAACATGACCACTTAAAGATGGCAGCCGTGTATGGAATTGGCGTTCAGAAGGGCTTCAGGTGTGTGCGATGCACACGTGTGGAGATCGGCCAGTTACTGGTGACTATGGTCAGAGCTCGGTGCTATTTAAACTCGGCGTTGTCTAAAGCCGGGTTCCATTGGAATTCGGCGTATTCCAACCTCACGGACTCTAAGGTAATTGGGGGATTGACACGATTGGCGGAGCTTTGCTTACTTCTCTAGTGACTTGGGTAGCGGTGGGCTGCTATGGATGGCTATTTGGATGTCAGTCGCGGTTATCACTTTGGTCTCTTTTTAAAATTTGGGGAACTTAATAACAAAAGGTAAAAACTGTCACAGCCCAATGTTTCCTAAATACAGGCCAACTACATTCTTGATAGAATTGTAGCAATATAAATTGAGTAGCACATTGACTAAACTCCTTGATGACCGGCCGTACGGCAGGTTCTTCGTGTTAAATGTGTGGTTTTGGGAAAGCGGGACTAATGTTACATACAGTTGGATCTAGGGTTCTACCAGGTTTCCCTATGGGGGAATTATGGGACATGTAGTCTTGGGGAATTATGGTGAATATCTCGACATGCTGTCTAAAATTAACTAGTCTCTATTCCAACATGAGATGCTTATTGTGCTTGAGAGAACAGTCCTTTTTATACATCAGAAAGTATGTCTGTTTCGAGTGTGTGACAAGATATTTGTATCCACAGATTACAGAATCTACTGGCCGCGATGCAATACACGTGGCTTATTTAATTGGCAATTGCCGTCGGGATTAGCCTGATTAACCTGTTATAGGTGTGTGATGTGATAGCATGATTCCTTCTAGTATAAGTCTCCCTGGATTGCGATCCTGGACTAATCAATTTATGTGCATTAATTTGGGGTCTCACTGTCTAAAGAAAATACTCTCATTCATTTTCAGGACTGTCCCCCCCACCCCAGTTATTCCGTGTTAATGAATTTGCTTTTTGTCTAACACTAACTCGATGTCTTCCAATTTAACCCCACTCTTTTCGCTTATTTTTGCCACCATAGATACTGGTTCTCTTTGCTTTCCCCGCGTCTTAATAACCGTACTACTTCGGAATGATAGAGTGACAACTACAGGTGCATTCCCTGGGAGTAAACACCCTTATGATTCCCCATTAGGGAGAATCCGAGCAATTGTTAACTGCTTTGTCGATTTGTGCACATCTAATTCTCTTGCGGAGTATTTTGTGTTTAACTTTTGAACCATACTCACATCAGATATGGACTATTTTTCAGTTGTAGCCACAGATGCCGAATTTATAGAACGCACTTCCCATTCTTCAACCTAAATTGGTGCATTCATCCTTGTGGCGGCTACACCCTGAAACCAGGTGTGTTATTGAATGGAATTTTATAATGACCTCGATCGGTGCAGACCACACATGTGTTTAATCTGAATCAAGTTTGAGTGTATTCTTTGAATATCCACACTCACTTTTCCTAATGATCTTTTAAGGCAACTTCAGAACTACTGATCCGAACACCATCGGACTGTTGACTTCGATTTGATTGTGGATTGAAGTGGATGTTCTATATGACATAACAGGTGTGTCCTGAATGCCCTGGCTTCTGATACATGCATTATGCTGTAAGAATTGTCTTGTTGTCTCTCTCTCCTTATGAGGTCACCCCAGTGCTCTATTACACCACTTTGGGTTGCCTAACAATTTTTGGGGACACAATAGTAAATGACTTTGTGATCAGCGTGGCCCATCGAATAACTGGGGCACACATGCTTTTGTTTTATATGAACAACTAGGAGACTACAGAAACTTACGAGCAGTCCTGAAACGGCGTCTGGTACATTGTGGCACAACGAGTGCTGGCAATACGCTGTGACTAGGGATTGGCTAATTTATATCACTTTTGGTAAGCAACTGTGTGAAGACAATTTCAGTTAGAGAACGGGTTGCCCCCACCTGCTCTCTTTGACCACTAATGTTCCCTTCCTCTCCTGTTTCTTCTTCTTCTCTTTTCAAATCTCTTTTCTTTTACATTGTTTTTCCTACAGTACTGTTTTGAAAATCCTATTCAAAGTTCGAACCGAATTCGATTATGATTTGTGTTGAACTACAAAACCAAACAAACACGCTATTGATAGGGTTATTCAGCTATGGTGAAATTGCTTGTAAATAAATTCAGATAAATGGGATTGTTTTAATCGATGGCCAGGTCAGCTGTTAATGATAGGACCAATTTGATTTTAATCTGTTCTATGTGTATGTTCTGTGGTTTAGGTTTCATTAATATTTATGTGGTGTTTATTGTCTACAGTGTATGTAGCACTATTAATTTACATATTTGTGGCAATAATTGGTGTTTGTTAAGATTTGCATAGTTTGTGTGGCATGTTCTTGTGCTGTCTCTTTTTTGTTTTCTTGTTTTATATGTGTCATTTCTGTATTTGAAAATTATATATTTTTAATTTTTTTCAGCCCTGAGGAAGCTCTCCGTATGGGAGTGAAATGCGTTGGCTGATGAATGAAATGGAATATTTATCTTATTTATCTGTCCCGAATATAAAGTTCCAAGGCAAACATGGTTAAAACCTATCTGCTTGGAGTTAGGTCTTAAAACAGGCTGCGAGTCTCTAAGGATTCTTAAAACAAATAGCTCCCAGCCTGTGGTTATAGCTGTTGCGAAGTTCCTGCACTGGATGTGGACAATCCGAGCTCGTAAATCATGGTTACATTGATTATTTGTGTATTGTTAAAAAAAAATGCTACCAAATATTATATATTGACATATGCTGTTTATGGTACCTTCTGATTTCCTTTTATGTTTTAAACTTCTTATAATGAAATTAAACGTGTACTAAATAGATGTTAAAATGTATGTTACACGCTAACTAATGTACTTAATTTTTTTTTTTTAATTTGTAGTTGGATGGATGCCAATTTGATACAGCGCCCTGATCTTACTCCGTACTATGAAATCTGCTATAGGACATGTTAACTCACTGGTTTTAAAGTTGTTATCTCTTTATAATGTTGTCTTTTATGATTTCTAAATCGAAATAAAGACTCTTTGAATTGAAAATCGATTGAATTGAATGTTCTTAAAGTGAATTGATTTCTAATAAAGAAGTTACTTTTTTCATCTACTCTGGCTTACTGGACTTTGTGAGCTGCGCACCCCCATTTGTTTTAAGTTTATCAAGGTATACTCTTACCCTCAAATGCCCCCACCCACCAGCCAAAAAGGTGACGCAACTGCAACTTTAACTCTAAACATAATTGCACTGTACCAGTTATGGTTCAAACAAGACTCAGTGCTAGCTTGGCCCCCACTGCAGCGACATGAAGGCAGAGATAATATTACAAACTACATCACTGGTGATATTACATGTCACATCGCCATTGAAACCGAATATGTTCCTACGGATGGCCATGGCAGTGTAGCTCTAATTCAACAAAATAAACTTTTCCATACAACACAGCATCACTAATCAGTGCAATTTTAATCTAGGTAGGCCCTACACTATATGTGAAACAGGGGTACAGCTAAAGTACCAAATGGAATAAGAATACAAAGTTTGCCTTTCAACCTATAGCTCAGCTACAGGAAAAGTAATGCAGATATAGAAGTCAATTTTAGTCACTGTGGATAGGGCCTGGGTCCAAATTGGAGGGCTACACTGATCCCAAGGATATAAAGGCCCGACCCTGTATGGAACCTTTTGGTGTGCAATGTCAAAGACTTCTAACCATACAGGGACATGGTTCAGGACCTGTACCGTGGGCTCTCCTCTCCCGTAT
The DNA here is from genome assembly GCF_964261635.1 of Lissotriton helveticus. Lineage (NCBI taxonomy): Eukaryota > Metazoa > Chordata > Amphibia > Caudata > Salamandridae > Lissotriton > Lissotriton helveticus. The sequence continues at coordinate 1,791,547,061 of NC_136061.1, forward strand.
AGTTCCATACAGTCCCCAATATATGGGATCCTTGCATTTTTCCATGTGTAGGATATGCATGGGGTGTATATCACATCTCTGGGACACTTTAAGGAGAGTCTAAAAACCTGGTTGTTCTAGGGGCCCAGGCTGGGCGAGAGTTCTGCTTTGTCTTTGCTGCTGTGCGCCGAGAGATCCCCCTGGGGATGATTCGCTGCACCATATAAATTACAAATAAATAAATAAACATCAGTGTATGTGCCTCCATGCATACCTGTGTGTTTGTGTGTGTGTGTGTGTGTGTGTGTGCATGTATGTGTTGTGTGTGTGTGTCGGTATTTGTTTGTTTCATTTGAGTTCAACCTGAATAGATGGAGTCCGAGAACATGGCTGCACAAGATGGGCCATCTCCCTGAATGATGGAACCTTTGTCCACTCTAGCATGACACTCTCCCAAACCCATAGTTCCCTAGTTCCAGGCTACCACCCCTCCCTCCCTCATCTAGTGGCGGAAGGAGAAATAACCATCCATTGTGCTGTTTTTCCATTGGTTTAGAGAAACCCACAAGGCCAGGTTTTCCTGTGTTGATGGCTGTTATCTACCCAATCTTCGGCAACACCAGTCTGAACACCAATATTAAAAGAGATGTTTGCTGAGGACGTGACCTTCTCTTGCTTTTATTCTTCTTGCAGGGGATAAGCCTTTGACCCCGGAGAGTCGTTTCTGTTCTCAGTGACCAGGGAAAAGGGAGCTGAACAATCCAGCATAGAGGGGAACTGACTTCCAGTAATGCCTGCACAAGACCAAGTCAACCGAAGTTTTACCTGGAGGCCACCTTGGTGGCCAAGCAACTCAGAAGCCACAAGATCATTGCAGTCCACCAGGCTAGAGTCACAAAGGCAACTCAAGATCACCACCTGGGTAAATGTGCCATAGAAATGGACACCCTGGGGACGCCTCCAGCAGCCCCAGAGGTGTGTAGTGGTCTTTTCTTGTATACCCACCTATTGCAGATCTGTTCCTTTGACTGTGTACACTGGTCCTGACTTACTAACCATTTATACCACCCCTCTAGTGCTTGCAGGCTTAAGTCTTACAGTGATCTAGAAGTTGCTAGCCCTTTCTGGTTTCCACTGTTTACCTTCAATTGGAATGGCCTTTTTAACCTTACCTGTCAATAGAAGTACTGTTCTTCTATGAGGTCAGAGTGCTGACTAAATATTGAGTGGCTTATTTATGAGAGCCCTGCATCACTTTTGATCCATGTAAAGAGGTACATGAGTGACACAGGGGTCTGCACCAGATTTACTGCGCCATGAAATGTCACCCTGTGTGGCTTTGAGAGGCCTACTAAATCTTGAGTAAGGCAACGAAGCAGTTTTCACTGCATCTCCTTACTCAGCACCCGGGAAGCATCCCATGGATGATGCAGTGGGTTTTCCCGCAAAACACCCATGGATTTGATGCAGCCCCTGATTTATGAAATCATGTAAACGTGGTGAAGTGCCAAATAATTAATCCTCCTAAGGTGAGATGTAACAAGTGGAAAAATCGTTATTTCTCCTCATTTTGTTCCTCTTTCTGTGTGTGCTGCATTCTGCAGCACACATAGAAACAGAAAAATACCTCTTGGAATTTATTTTGTGCAGGAAGGTGTCTTTCCTGCACAAAAACAATCCTGCATGCAACTGAGGCACCTTTGCACCATGGTGCAAGGGTGCCTACGGTGGCTCTAGGCTGCCGAAATAGAGCCAGTGAAGGGAGAAAGAACAGGAATGAAGTGTATTGCATAAATACAGTGCATTCCTGCTTTTTCACTTTGGTGTAGGGCAGCGCATCAAGGTGCCTTGCTGCGCTGCCCTAAGCTAAATTCCCATAAATGAGAGCCTAAGTTTACATGGTGTTAATTCGGCGTGAGAAGTTGTGAAGTTTACCTCTTAGAAATGTCCCCTAATTCTCAAAATAACTGTTTGACGAGTTTGAGTATTATTAGTGATCTAGAAGATGCTAGCCACTTCTGGTTTTCTGTGTATAACTTAATTTTGATGGCCCATTTTTTTCATCACATCTGTTAATAAAAACACAAATCTTCGAAGTCATATTGCTGACTAAATACTGAGTATCCAGGTTTTGCGTATTCTACGGCCAAGCAAGGTGGCTCAATGGCAAACCAAAACCTAAGTGCGATATATCAAGCCACGCAAGGCCACCTTGTATGACCCTGCACAGCTTGATCAATCTAGAGTAACCCAAGGCAGCGCAAATTTGTGCTTGCGTTATTCTGCGACAGGAAGGCATTCCATGGGTGGAGCGTCGATGTTCCCACGAATCCAAACATGGATTTTGGTGCATTTCCTGGCGGGAAGACGGGAGACCACACCAGGTTTTTAGGCGGGTTACGCTCTGATACCAAAGTCTGACAGAGGAGCGAACTCCTCCAGAGCCCCGATCAGCTGTTAAAATCTCAACCATAGTGTCCTTTTTCCATAGTGTCCGTAAGTACATAGACACACAGTCCACACACCTTAGCGCGTTTGTAGGTACTAGTTTTTCACTTTTTTCACACTTCATGTGGCACTACACACTTTGCCACTCACTACTTTTCATGGTCCTGAAGAAAGCCCCTCATACATTTCCATGCGGGCTGAAACATGTAGACCTATCACAAAGACAACTATTAGATAATTAATTCTTGGTTGGTTGCATCACACATATTTTTTAATTATACCCTGAGCCGCCGCTATTTAAAATTCACAGGCAAGGATTCTCAGAGGTATTTTTAATTCACATCATATCACACACTTGCACCACACCAGCTCCGCTGTAATCAGGCGTCGTAGCACAACCGGGGGGCATTCGGCCACCGAGGTTGGGACCCCAATGATGAAGCATGACACCAACCAGGTTGGTGTGTGAGGGGTCTTTTAACAAACCCAGTGGGTTCCAAACACTGCCAACTAGTCATTGTACCAAGCACATATTGGGTTCGTCCATCATTGTTGAGCATTTTCAGACTTACGTGGGAATGCGTCAAAATGCTACTCCTCCCCAGACATGAGAAAAAATATATTTATTTCTCCTCGGTTTTTCCTCTTTCTATGCGTGCTGCCTTCTGCTGCACTTATAGAAAAAGGAAAATGCCTCTCAGGATTGTTTTTGTGCAGGAAGGTGTCCCTTCCTCTACAAAAACTATCCAGTTGACAATGCAGGCACCCTGGCAACATGACGCAAGGTTGCTTATGTTGGCGCTAAGCAGCCAAAAGTCCGCCAGTGCTAGGAAATGACAGGAATACGATGTATAATGATAAATATGGTGCATTCCTGGCCTTTCCCTTTCATGCAGCGCAGCAAGGTGGCTTGCAGAGTGAAAGCGTGATAGATCTAGCCCTGCGTTTACTGGGTGTTAGTTTCTGAAGCGTTGTGAAATTTTTCTCTCTCAGAAACTTCCCGCAATACCCAGGAGTACCATGGCTAAAGCTCATAGGGGCATATTATCAAGGACGAGTGATACATTATCGCCGCTTTTATCGGCAGGAAACTGCCGATAAAACGGCGATAATGGGCTTGATAATATGCTCAATAGAATTCCTATCGAAGCCCATGTTAGATGTGAAGACATCTAACATGGGCTTCGATAGGTATTCTATAGAGCATATTATCAAGCCCATTATTGCCGTTTTAGCGGCAGTTTCCTGCCGATAAAATCGGCGATAATGTATCGCCCGTCCTTGATAATATGCCCCATAGTTTTCAAAGTTTTTTACATGTTGATTTCCACACTAATATCAGGCTTTTCGCATTCTTTGACTAAATACCACAAATTCGTTGAAACTTTATGGCATGATTGACAGCCTCATTCATCATTCAAGTGGGTGGTTTGCCAAGTGCCAGAAGCAGGCACGCTCTTTTCTCTTTCATACCTCCTTCGGAGCGTCCAGACGTCACTCACTTGTGCTACTAGTCACTAGGAGAAAACATTCATTTGTAGGTTCATTCACTGATTCATTCATCTACTCTGTGCTCCTCTAACCTGTGCAGTAAACGTCGAAGGAAAATAGCCCCAAGAACTTGTAGACGTAGAACCCGTTGTTCGTGTTCCCGCTTGCATCCGGGCAGGCCTTGATCAGGATGGAGCTGCTCTCACTGCAGGATGACAAAAAGTTTGTAAGCAGCTTCACGGTTTGGATCCCAGATCCCAAGAGTGGGTGGCTTCCATTTTGGAGGGTGTAGGGCTGCCCTGAGCCACACCTCACTGGTCCAGTGCAGCCTTCTTGCATCCTCACTCCCGAAGCTCCCGTGAACCGGTACCAGCCGAATAAATACCGATCCGTTTGGAATACACCAGTGGAGGTGGTACTGGAGAGACGAGTGGGTCCATCTATCTCCTGGTGGTTGCCGCTCAGACAGGGGTCGACACATGTGTTAATTCCTTCCTTCTGAACACAGTCGGTGTTGTCCTCACAGATTCCTGGATCGCACGCGAGCGTGCGGCTCGATGAACACACGTAATTAGTTTGGACATTAGTGCAGGACGTCATAGGGGCGCACTTGTTCAGGGTGGGGTTGTTGCATTCATTGACGTCGAGGCACTTCTTGGTCGCAACATTCCACGTGGTGCTTCCGGGGACGCAGCACTTGGCCGTGCTGCCGGTAACTATAGGGTAGCAGCTGGTGCCGTTTCCGCAGTACCCTGCTTTACAGACACAGGACACGTACGTAGGGCCAGACACTGTGCCAACTTGTTGTGAGATGGCGTTCAGGGAGCAGAAGGATGATGTTGCTGCATCTGGGGAGGAAAGAAAGGCCGGTAATATTAACACCTGGACACGCAAATATCACATTTTCAATACAACAGACAGGAATCAAATTGTAACCACCTTAAATATTATTCTGAAGTGCTACATGCAGGAGGTTATGCGAGTCAAGATACAGGGCTATAAATACATATTTATCACACCAGTTCCCTTACAAATATAGTTGATTTTAGAGTAAAGAAAACGGCGTAACAGTTGTATTCTTTATGTAAATGGATATTCCATGTATGCACTCATACAATGCACCAAATGATATCCTAAAGTTACACATCAGTAAAAAGATGTATAGTTTAAAAATGAATTTACTAAAATAGCACACTTCTACATTTGTAAAATACATCTAAACATCTGTGTCCATATCATCTCAATTTACTGCAAAACTGAGAAACGGTTTCATCCCCAATCTGAATTTAATACATCTTTACCAAAGGTCGTATCCATGCCACATTTTCAGTATAACCACTCAGTAAATGAACTCTTTAGAGTGTCTTTAAATGCATATCTTGAGGGTAATACTAGAAATGAGGGCGCGGATCCAGATCCTAGAGCCGTCAGCTATTATTCAGCTGGATCCGGGATCCTCGCAAACCTCAGTGAAATGTGCTGGCTTCCTCCCAGTGCAGGTTACCACCGCAGCACATATTCAGTGCCACCGGCATTTTGCATTCTTTATGTACAGATCAGCAGCCTGCAGGGGTGAGGGAGGCCCATGCTCTCAGTTCCACCTGGGCTTCACACAAATGCCTCATTATGGGGCCATCAGCACTCCTTTTGTTTCAGTCTCATCCAGTGTGTGGGCTGGCTAGAACATTAACGCCTTAATGTCAATGTCCTCAAGGAAACAATGTTATTTAGTTTGTAACTTCACAAACATTTGAGGTGACTTCCAGACAGGTATTACGCTTCCAAGCCCCGTACATATGAGGTAGGCATACATTGTAAAAAGGTTAGTTACATCTGGCTATGGGAGTAGACTAATCACCCTGCTTAAAATATTAATAATAAATTTTTAGTACTATCCAGCAGAACTATATAGTAATGAAACATTGAGAAAAAACATCAAGATTCTACACTTATACACTGCAGCTGGCATGTAGCACCTTGATGCAGGTTTATAACCCACTGAGCTCTATCATGGGTACACGTAAACATTTTCCCTGGGGCCATAAAATATGGTATGTTGTGTTTCAATTCTAGATACCCGTACATAGGTTTCCTAAATCATGTCCTTATATAGGCACAACTCACATTCCCCTTATTTAGGCATAGGATCCCAATCCTTATTTAGGCATCAGCCATGCTATCCAAATGCAGGCATGGTCCCCTACATCCGTCAATCCCACACCACAACGAGTTCTTAGAAACCAGACCCTTAAGCCATTGGAACTTTCCCTGCTTGGATTATTGATTTCTCCAAGAACTCATTTATTATGCATGAACAACTATTCCTTAGGGGTTCATTCATGACATCTTCCTCTGCCCAACTTTACACCAGTGCTAGCATTCCTAAGCACCTTCCAGGTATAAATATGCCTCCAATTACCATGGCAAACCACGGCTCGGCTACACAGCTCGACGCGGCTTGCCATCGCAAGTCCGGGAGGAATTTGAATCCCCGCCTGACGCACTGACCAGATGCTGTCATCCTGCTTTCGGAGAATCCAGCTTCCAGTGTCCTGACTCCCTTCGCAGGGTGTTAGGGATTGAGATCCGGCAAGAGATTCCCACTACTCTCATTCTAAGGTAAGGAGCAGGCTAGAACCTAGAGGGACTCTTGGCATACAAGCTTAGTATATACCTTACTATGGAAAATACCACCTGCTTCTTACCTCGTACTACACTTAGGTTAGGTACACTGGGGTAGAACTATTTGGAAGCACCAGACGAGTATTCACATTTTAGCCTGTGTTATGTATGTATGTTTATATGAATATATGTCATAGCTAACAGACCATGCTATTGCAGTATTATTTCTTCTTATTGCTCATGCTGTACATTATATACATTATATATCTTGCATTCTGTCTTACGATTATAATAGCTCATATCTCTTGCACGAGAATTAAGACAGTTCAACAAATCCTTTTATTGAAACGCCCGTGTATCCATGTATGTGTAACTCTGAAGAAACTAAGCATGCACGATTGACTGAGTGAAACTGTTATCTATTGTTTCCACAATTCCGAGAACAGCTCCAATTCTAAGGTAAACAAAGTTGTCATGTTTATGTGGTTGCCAGAAACTACTCCCTTCTTGTTTATTCAAGAAGTGACCTCTGAGTTAGCAGGCACACAAAGTAATTAAGTTTAATATACTCGATAGACGCATACGGACCTAAGCCCTATGCAAAAATTATAGTGTATATTATTCCAATGCGCAGAGCCTATAAGGGGAATAGGGACTACACTACATGGCGCCCAACTGTTTGGTAAGTCACTAATTTAATGCTAGATACTGAAGTAACTCAGTCGTGCTTTTCTCAGAGACCCCTACTCCTAATACTCCATAAGACTTCTGGAGTGGGTAGGGATAATATCCGCCATAGCTGAGTAGGACGAAAATCCTATGTATTAGCTGTTTGGTTTGTTCAACGTTGAAGGATACAGTGTTCCAAAATATCGTGCACCTTATCTTTGTTCCCTTGAAACGTGTTCTACATTTTTCATTAAACAATGTCCAATAGCAACAATAACACCGGGACCGGTGGAGCTGCGGATCACCCAGTCGTAGTAGCTTTTATTCCTACAAGTTTTAATGAAACCGATGCGGATGTTATAAATATCCCTCCAAATTTAAGGAAAGGCATCACTCTATAACTTATAAAACACGGACTAACACCAAGAGGTGGTAGAGCAGTTTTCGGGATAGAGGCACATGAATCTTTTCAGACAGAGGTTTTCTATATATGGATAGTATTCCTAGAATCAAATCCAGTAACAAAAATGTTTCACTTCTACAAAGAAGATGAACCACCTCAGGAATACATTCCTTTCAAAGATGTTGAAATTCCATCACATACCAGGCGCATCAGCTCTGGTTTAAAGGCACCCTAAAACATTACAGTCACATTATCAGGCTCGGTCAACTAGGTAGACCAGGAGCAACATGGCCAATTTTAGCCAGCTAAACACCTCATGCTGACATCGAAGAGATGCCAGACGATGAATTACTTACTCAACTAAAGGAGTTCATAAAAATTTACAGACACTTATTCCAATATGTAATGCAGACTCTCACAGTCCAACCACCATTAACCATTCCAAATCAAACCCCTCAACAGGGGAATACACAAACAATTACTCCACAGACTTTACACGCAGTTATGGGTAAAATGCCCACAAAACGTGAACAAATTCCATTCTGGATAGCTCAAAAAATTACTCAAATTGAAGCAGTATTTACTAATACTAGCCCTTATGAGAAATACAGAATCCTAACAATCTGTTTACCGATGGGGATCACACCACATCTGGAAGTCTGCACCACTTGGGTCTCAGTCTTTGATGCCATCTATACTAAAACACATGGTGTTCCATCTATTGCGGTAATACCTGATGTCCTGAAACAGATTCAAAACGAATATGGGGCAGAGCCTGCTCTAAATTTAGGTATGAAATTACTGAAAAACTTCAACCATGTCTCAACAATAATATTATCTAATATTCAAAGGGAGGCAGCATCAGTGGCGATCCGCCAACCCTTAAGGGAATTCGATATAACAGAACATCAACATGAACTACCCAGAATAATTGAAAAATCCTATGAAGAATTAGGCAGAGACAGTTTGGGTGGAAAACCAGTTGAACCACAACTGTCTGAAGGCCCTGAGAAGGACTCTATTAAACAAAATCCTACATCTTCTAAAAAGAAGTGGGAAAACAACAAACACAATTCAAAAGAGAAACGCTCTCAATCCCGAGGTAGGTCTCCTCAAAAGGAGCCCTCTGAATAATGAAGTTATACCCTCAGAAATAGAGATAATATGAAAAAACCTGACAGGTATCAAGATAGTGATACACGTTCCTCTCGTACCTTTCAGATATCGTCACAAACATCCAAAAGAGGAGGGCGGTCAGATCAAAGAGAAGAACGCGTGAAGTCCAAAGACGATCAACGCGTTCAGAAAAACAAACTACATTTTCCAAGAAGAAGGTAGCAGGTCTGAAGATTAGACATGCAGAGAATTCTGAGAACACAACTCAAGAATGGAGAATGGGCTCAGACAATGCTGGACTGTGCAGCAGACGTAACAATAAACTCGCCGCATGTTCCATTATTCCCATGGATGCCATTACAGGATCTGAATCCTTTCTATAGCATTGGCGCCTCATCAATCTCTCAAAGGGCTTTTAGTTTACAGGCCCCCTGGACCGGCCGGATCCTGCTTTGACGAGCTCCAGTCGGCTATCTCGGCTCTGGTTCTGAGAGCTGAGCACTGTGTATTGGCCGGGGATTTTAATTTCCATATGGATGAGGGATTGGACCCCGACACGATCAAACTGATCAATATCACGGCCCCCCTAGGCCTTGCCCCCTACCTCTCGGGACCAACGCATGAAAAAGGTCATACCTTGGATCAGGTCTTTTCGACATCCCCCATAGAGGTGATGGCACTTTTGCCGGTGCTCTGGTCAGATCACAGGCTGGCCAAATTTTATGTGTCGGGCACAAAGAAACCATCGAGTACTGCTCTTAGGCAGCAGGGACTAGCACCCAGGGCGTATCACCGGGTGACTCCAGAAATGCTGGCACAGGCATCTCTCGACCATCCGTGCCCTCTTACGGGAGACCTGGATAGGGACCTGGAGTCTCTGCAGGGATGGCTGACGGACAGGCTGAATGATCTAGCCCCTGTGATAGCCTCCCGATTAACATCTAAACGGGTTTCTGCCCCCTGGTTTACTGCAGCACTGTCGGACTCTCAACGGCAGTGCAAGGTGGCTGAAAGGGCTTGGCAGTCACAGTATGATTCGGCGGCCAGGCTTGTCTACAGGACAGCAGTTAAAGCCTACCATCGGGATATCCTCCTTGAAAAAAAAGGTTACTTCGCTAGGAGGATAGAGGCTGCCTCTAATTCATGTAAGGAGATTTTTACGATCGTTAGGGAATTTACGGCCCCACGATCCAACTCGGCCCAGGCCGTTCCTTCCGAGCCGTGGGTTTCTGCTCTTGCCAACTTCTTCACTACCAAGATAAGACTGATCCAGGACTCTTCTCCCTTGAAGGTGGTTGAAGGTCCTCCCAGCCTCGAGGATGGTTTAGCTCCATCAGCCGATGGTTTAGCTCCATCGGCCCCTTCTGGTTCAGCTCTGGCAGATTTTCCGCCAATTTCAGTTTCTTCGTCATTGGCATTTATGGCCAACCTTAAATCTGGGTCGCCTCTTGACCCATGCCCGGCCAAATTTTTGGCGAAAATGGCGGAAGTGGTAAATCCGTTGGCCAACCCACTTCCTAATCTCTCCTTGAGTCGGGGAGTGGTCCCGCAGGCCTGGAAACAGGCGATGGTTATCCCCCTCCTCAAGAAGCCTGGCCTCGACCCTGAGGCTTTGGCCAACTACAGGCCCATCTCTCTCCTCCCGGAGTTGGTTAAGATCTTGGAGAAGCATGTGCATATTGTGCTCTCCAATTTTTGGGAATCTCACAACTTGTTGCACCCCACTCAATCTGGCTTCCGCCCCAATCTAAGCACCGAGACAGCGCTTTTGGAGGTGTCTGAAGCCATTAAAGGCACTGGATTCGGGAGGCAAAGCTATGCTTGTAATGCTTGATCTGTCGGCGGCCTTTGACACCGTCCCCCATGAGGGTCTCCTCGCCAGACTTCATGAGATCGGTGGGAGAGGAACGGTGCTTAGCTGGTTTAGATCATTCTTGGCTGGCCGCCGACAAACGGTCTGGGCCTCACCTAGCTCTGCCGTGATGCCGCCTTTGGGAGTCGGAGTCCCGCAAGGCTCTGTGTTGAGCCCGACTCTTTTTAACATCTTTATGACCCCTTTGGCGGCATTGGCGGAGTCGTTTGGGGCCCAGATCGTATCCTATGCCGACGATACCCAGCTCCTCTTTACGTGTGGGAAAGGAGAGGAGTTTGATGTAGAGAGTATCCGTGAGTGCCTTGGGGCTGTTTTTAAATGGTTGCAGCTTAACAGCCTCAAGTGCAACTCAGATAAATCTGAGGTACTCTTCTTCGGATGCCTATCTGACCCAGACTGGCAGGAATGGTAGCCTGCTAATATGTTTCCTCCAGCGCGTTCATCCCAGCTAGCAAAGAATCTGGGGATCAAGATTGATAATGGTCTGACGCTACGATCTCAGATCCTTGGTCTAACGGGAACATGCTTTGGCCTTCTCAGGATGCTCCGTAAGTTCCTTCCCTTGCTCTCAGAAGATCATAGGAAGACTACGGTGCAGCCCTTAATTGGTTCAAGATTGGACTACTCCAACATCCTATATCTGGGCCTGCCGGAGTATCTCCTGCAACGGTTGCAGGTGGTCCAGAACTCGGCCGCGCGGGCCTTTTTTGGCCTTTACAGGTGCGCCAGAGTTTCCGGCCTTTTGCAGTCGCTCCACTGGCTGCCTATCCGGAAGCAGATAGTTTTTAAGGCCATGACCTTGGCCCACAAGGCTCTTCATGCCTCGGGAGCAAAGTATCTCCAAAGGAGGCTTGCCTTCTACCATCCGGCCCGGTCTCTGAGATCTGAATCAATGTCCCTAGCAGTGGTCCCTCGAGTAAAAAGGGCCAGCATTGGAGGTCGTTCTTTTAGGCTGCTGGCGCCACAGCTTTGGAACACTCTGCCTTTGGCATTACGCAGCACCTCCAATTTGTTGTCTTTTAGGAAGGGCCTTAAGACTTGGCTCTTTGCCCTCTAGTATGCTTTTATTTCTTTTGCTTGGTCTGTTTTATTTTACTGTGCTGTGTGTTTCTGCTACAGGTTTTCAATAAAAGCGCCGGGACACTCTATGGAGTAGCCACGCGCTATACAAGACCAAATTAACATAACATAACATAACAATAGCTCGCCAGAACCTGCAGGAACTTCTGGAGACAGTGGACTTGAATGAGTACATACAAGTAGAGACTGTAGACACCAGGGTTAGTTCTCCACAAAAGTTATATGAAATACCACTCCGGATGGAGGGAGACATACCAAGAAAAGTGAAGCACTCTTTTTGGAGAGACTTTCAAACAGTTATTATATAATTCTAGCAGAACAGGACTGGTCACCAGAATTTGTCGGGGAGTACCCACATGGCGAAGACATCATTATAACGACAAAACAAGTTGAGACACGCACTACCTAATTGTTCAAAAGAGTTTTTACCAGTGTAGCATGCTACCGGAGATTCACTATTGATGCACTGCACCTTGCACATTCACAATCCTGCCCCTGATGTAGAGGATCGGCTTGACATCGCTTTAACCCGCACACTTCTAACCACTGTAAGTATGCTTTAGCGAGCATTCTCGCTTATTTTTGTAACTTGGCTGTTCCGGCAGTTAGACTGATTACCCGCCGGTTGATGCTCTCGTAGGTGAATTTCGGGTACCCACGAGTCTTCAGCAACTTATTCGTAAGACTCTGGCATTTCTTAACATGTTGCACGCTTTGACTTGTACGTGATACACTTTACTAATCAAGCAATCCTTTTCAATAAATTTCCAGCACTCGCCATTATTGTAACTGAGACATTTAATGTTTTTGACGGTAACCACTCACTAGCACACAGAGATACTCTCTACTTCATCTAGTTTGAATTTTTTTCACTGGGTTACACTTTTGTCCACTTTTTGGAATCGGGCCCATTGTTTGCATGCAGGTACATAAGGTTGTTTATCACCAGATGGAGACTTCTTAACACCCTGACTGGGTATGTTCTTCCTGTAAACTCTGTGTTTTTGGTTCATTTGACAGATGTTACTCCTGACGAAGGGCACTCCGTTGCCCGAAATGCATTAGGATTGATGTATATTAACGTCTACATTCGAATGGATTTGTTTACCTTTGCAATGGTTCATTGAAGGTGCTTAAACCCATTAGGCTTGATGTGAATAAAACGTCAACCTTCAACTGACTTTATTGATAAGATTACTTCAGTTTACAATTTTCACCCACTAGTTGGGGCAGACAGCTGTGCACAGGGGGACATCTCCTAATAGGAGATGCAACTGGTTTGAAGACATCATTATGCCAGCCTTCTCCAACCATGTTCCAGTACAATTAAAATATACTTATGCCATAGTAGAGTATTTGTTATTAGCAATTGGAGTTTGCTGTATTTCTGCTTTCCCAATGTAAGCCAGTGTGTTAGAAAGAAGACAATTTGTAAAACACCTTTGGAATCACATGCTAGTATGAGTACTCATTTCCTTGATACCCATTTCTCACTCTACATATTTCACAATAAGAATTGGTCTATATTGATACACAATGCAAAACCATCGAACGGTGCAGCTCAGTTGTTGGCTAAGAGTACCTTGAGTTCTCGCAAAACCTACACAACCTATAAGTCCCTGCAACCAGAAAGTTCTAGTGGACCTCATGGTATATTGCTTTTGTAAATTGGCAATTTCTGACAAACTGTTAGAAATGAAAACGTTGCCACAAATGGCTGTTTTTTCCTACTCATTTTTAATATTTCTAGATTTTAACAGGTAGTTTCTAGAGGGATCTGCTCATATGACCCCTTCCAGAATCCATAATGTTGTCTACTTTTCAGTAATCTATAGCTTTCCTGGTTTACAATGGGTTTCACATCGGTTTCTACCACAAACTAGAAGACATTTGAAAGCACAAAAATTGAAAAATTGGACTTTCTTAAAAAATTCCAAAACTTTGGTAATAAATTGTTTTTACTATTCAGTTCCTGAAAGTTGGGAAGATATTGACTTTAGCACACCAAACCTTTCGTTGATGCCATTTTCAAGAAAAATCAGACATTATTTGCGGAGCACTATTTTCTATTTTTCCCCAAGAACTCAAAATATAGCTAGATTTGCCTTTTTACCTGTTCACTTCCAGGGGAATTCACAAACCGTGGCACCTATAGAATCTCAAGGATGTTTGAAAAAAAGGACATACATTTGTTGTGATTACATTATGTAGAAAAAAGTTATGGAGGCATAAGCACATAGTGCTCCAAATAGCCCAAAAAGGGCTCAGTAATGGGGTGAAAAAGCCTCAGGAGCTAAGGGGTTAGAAACAGAAAAATTTCATCTTGTTTGTAATGTGGGAATGTTTATGTTTGTATATCGTAATAGTCTGCTATAGCAGTCCATTCTCAATAATACTAGCTAAGTATATTGTTTTGAGTAGTAAAATGAAACACCTTAAAGAATAGTTTTATCTTACATTTAGAATTTTTTTTTATTTGGTTTGTGTTACTTTTATAAAGCATAACTGACTCAAAATGTATTTCTCTATTGATAAATGATCAGAAATGACATTTGGCCTTGGTTTATAAGCAGCAGTGATTGAATGCAATGTAATATACTTCCTTTGATTACTTTGCATATAAGAGAGTGTTGTATTTATGAATTCACATACATCCACCTATCGATTTTGATGTAAACCCATATCTAGAATCACTTGTAGTCATGGATTTGTGCCAAAATCAAGCACCTCACTGAGGCTACCATAGAAGTGTTTAGATGTCTGGAGGCGACAGGCGTGTGCAGTAGTTGTTTGGCTACTTATGGGGCTTACCTCTCTGGAGGGTGATGGCTCTTCGTGAAGACTTCTGTTGAAGGAGAACGGTGTGCATATTAGTAGGTTGACCACCGATGGAAGCCTGGGTGTCTGGAGGGAGTGGACTCCCTGGGAACACTTTTGAACAAGGTGAAGTGTGTACCGAGTAAGGGCTTAGCCACCTAATGGTCTTGGATTTCTGAAAGGAGTGGCGTTGAGTATGATGGTGTTGAATGGAGTGGTATACACTGGAGTGGCATCTACTGGAATACTGAAGAGTGGGGCGGTGTACTGTGTAGTGGTGTACAGTGGACTGGCATAGAGGTTTGTGTGTAAGGAGTAAGACCTCCTAACCTCAGTCTACTTCCACTCTCTACCCACAGCTCCACCGTGCTGTCTTCTGCCTCCAGACCCTGACCGTCTCCTTGGGAGGTTTGAGGCTGCTTGCCGCTCCTGCACCTGCTGTCCGCTCAAACTGGGACCAGACTGCCTGCAACCACCGTAACCTTTCTCAGCCATTTTTTCCCCTTATTTTTCCCTGTTGTGCCACAGTTATTGTGCCCATCTGTGTCTTGCTCTAATTCCACCACTGTTTTTATTTTCTCATGCCTGCCTGTTCCTTTCGCCGCTGCTGCCCCTGCAGCCTTTCCTCCTGGAATTCCCTCTGGAATTCCCCACCAGAATTCCCCCCTGGAATTCCCTCACTCCCGCCTCCCTACCTCTCCTCCCTCTTACCTCTCCTACTTAATGGTGGCTGCTGCGTGGGCACGCTAAAGGCAAGCCTGTCTGCGCCCGTCCGCGACCCGACTGCGGCCAGCACCAGGAACCCTGGACCTCCCACAACCCATTGCTAGAACACCACCGCCCTCCTCGCACTCAACCCTGGAAGACTTAGTGAATGCCAACATGCCGCGCCGAACACGACCCACAGCCAGTTCTCCTGCCTCTACTGCCGCCAGACCCTCACTGCTACCCCGGCCTCCAACACCGCCGACTCGCCAGCACCGGTGACACCCTAAAATGTATCCTCCTCAACATATGCTCCGTACACAAACACGCAATCGAAACCTACTCGACTCTCTCTCGCTCAACATCGCCTTCTTCACAGAGACCTGGATCAACGCATCCTCCGTCCCAGACCACAGCACTGCCATCCCAGAAGGATACAAGATCCAGAAGAAAGACCACCCAACCACCCACGAGGTGGCCTCGCCATTGCCTACAAGAGCCCCTCTACCTCACCACCTCCAGCAAAACCTTCTCATTCGCCAAACACCTGAACTTCCAGATCTATACCAACCCCAAATCCACACTCCGAGGAACCCTCATCTACAGACCCCCTGGCCCCCAAACACCCTTCGGCACCACCATCACCAACTTCATCGCACCCCACACCATCGCCTCAACAAACGACATACTCATTGGAGACCTGAACTTCCACCGCGACAACCCCAGTGACCCCAACTCCACTATCCTTTGTGACAACCTCACTATCATCGGACTTAAACAACTCATCAACACACCAACTCACAGAGCAGAACACACCCTCGACCCCATCTTCGCGGCCGGAAACAGCGTCCAATTCAGCCGCACAACGCAGCCGCCATGGACCGACCAAAACTGCATACACTTCGCCATCAACAAACCCAAGGCACCCAAACCAGCCCTATGACCACCACGAAAGAACTGAAGCAAGGTTACAGAAGAGCAACTTAACTCCACCCTCACCCAAGAAAGCCACATCTGGGCACTCGACGCAAATGACGTAGCCAGAGAACTCCACAACTGGATCTCCAACTGCGCAGACGAGCTCGCCCCGCTATGCAACTCCGACATACAACGCCCCAGGAAAGCTGCCTGGTTCACCACAGCTCTCCAAGAAGCCAGATGCACCTGCAGATGCCTGGAGAAGAACTGGTGAAGCACCAAGACAACCGAAAACCACACCACCTACAAGGATGCCATGATAGATTACCACAACCAGATCAGAGCCACCAAGATTAACTTCATCCAAAACAAAACCCTGGCCAACTCCACCAAATCCAAGGAACTTTTCAGTGTCATTCAAGAATTCACCAACCTACGCAGCAAAGCCACTGACATCACCCCATCCTAAGACCTCTGCGACAAGCTTGGAACCTATTTCCACCTCAAGATCAAAAACCTCTATGACAACTTCCTCGACAATCCTCCAGGCGCCACAGATGGCCCCTCCCCAGAAAAACCAGCCAGCCCACCATATCCAACTGGACACCAATCACGGCCGAAGACACCGATCCAGCCATGAAAAGCATCTACTAGGGGGCCCCCACCAACCCCCGCCCCTCTCACAACTACCACGGACCCGCAGCTGCCATCACACCTGAGCTACAATGCACCATCAACACCACCTTCAAAACAGCAGGCACCGTCCCAGATGACTGGAAGCATGCAGAATTCAGACCCCTGCTCAATAAGCCCACAGCTGACTCCACCAATCTCAAGAACTATTGGCCCATCTCGCTCCTCCCCTTCGCAGTCAAAGTTGCAGAGAAAACAGTCAAGAGGAAACTGACACGATTCATTGAAGAGAACGCCGTCCTCGACCCGTCCCAATCCGGATTCTGAAGCAACCACAGCATAGAGACGGCGCTACTTGCCACCACAGACAACATCCGCACCCTCCTGGACTAAGGCCACTCCGCAGCCCTAATCCTACTCGTCCTATCAGCGACTTTCGACACCGTCTCCCACGGCACACTAGTCGCCAGACTACACAACGCAGGGATGCAAGGAACAGCCCTGGACTGGATCCGATCATTCCTCAACGGAAGAAGCCAAAGGATCAGACTCCCACCCTTCCTCTCTGACCCCACGAAAATCAGCTGCGGAGTCCCACAGGGTTCATCCCTGAGCCCTACCCTCCCTCTCACAGCCATCGTCCGAAAACACGGCCTCAACATCGTATCCTACACCAACAACACCCAGCTCATCCTCTCCCTCACCAAAGACCCCACCACTGCCAAACTCAACTTCCAGAAAGGAATGCAAGACTTCGCATTGTGGATGACAACAGCTGCCTGAAGCTCAACGCCGAAAAGACAGAAGTCCTCGTCCTCGGTACCACCCTTTCTGCATGGGACAGCACCTCGTGGCTGACCACCCTCGAAAGCCCACGTACCCCCTCAGACCACGCCAAGAGCCTTGGCATCATACTCAACTCATCACTCACCATAAACCAACAGGTCAACGCTGTCACCTCCAGCTGCTTCAACACCCTCCGCATCCGGAGCAAGACCTTTAAGTGGATTCCCCCCGAGTCAAGGAAGACAGTCACCCACGTGCTCATCACCAGCAGACTGAACTATGGAAACGCACTCTATGCCGGCATCAACAAGTTCCTACTCCAGACAATACAGAACACCGCCACCAGACCCTTCCTCGGCATCCCCCAACATGAACACATCAGCCAACACCTACGAAGTCTCCACTGGCTCCCAGTGGAGAAAAGAGTCACTGTCAAAATCCTCACTCAGGCCTACAAATGCCTACACAACAACTGACCCAAATACCTCAATGACAAAACCAACTTCCAAGTACCCAAAAGAAACTTCTGATCTTCCAACCTCTCACCAGACAAGACCCTGTGCATCCACAGAGCCAGAGCAGGCAGAAGATCCTTCTCTCACACTGCAGCCAAGACCTGGAATAAGCTACATGCAGACATCAGACACGCCCCCTCCCTGAACACCTTCAGGAAGCCCCTCAAGACCTGGCTCTTCGGCTAAACAGATCTGCGGACACCCCCCTCAGTGCCTTGAGAACCTCTCAGTTTATCCACGCGCTTACAATTTACTGATTGATTGATTGATTGATGAGAATTTTAGCAGATTATGGTATGCAGAGTAATGGAAAACAGCAAATTGTGCTGCCTTGTTTCTCTTCAGATTTACAAATCTCTGCAGGGCCATGTATGGGGCCTTGTGTTGCTTCATAAATCTGACTTAATTATTGCATTGCCCATGTGACAACATGTGAGATGCAATAGTGCCGCAATTCAACTGTACAGCTAGGTCTTAGTTATATTTTGGGTCACTGTTTACCGCTGTAACTTTGCAGTATACAATGGTATATGACGATGACAAGCCTGTATATAATTGGGTAACGGCAGTTTTTAGAAAGGGAAAAGGCAACAATGTTGTTCAGTTTAAGGCCTTTGATATAGGTAAGTAATAGATTTTACACTACTCCCTACATCTAACCACCTTTATAGAGTGGTAATAGGTAGGGAAATGTATTTATTTTAAAGTAAGTGTATGGGGTACTGCACTAGTACCAAGTAAGCACTGTTTTTTTAGGAAACATTTCTTTTTGATTTTTTTTTAACTTGTGCTGCACTTGTATGGTATTTGTGAGTTATTATCGTGGTGCTCTGTACACTTTTTTATAGAATTAAATATGTTAAAAAGTTTAAATATACTTTGGCACACTATATTTTTGAAATATAGTGTATTACAGTGGTTTTCAATTTTCTAAAGATTATTATTATTTTTTTTAATTCAAGTATCGCAGTGTTTCATAAGTAGTACCGCCGTACTCTGTAACTTTTTTTTTTAAAGAGACGCTTATAATTATTTTTCTCTACCTAATACAACTTTATTAAAGTGGAAAGAGGTAGCATAAAAATATAAAACCAGTGTTATGGCCCTAAGCCATAACACTGGCAAAGAGGCCTTAAAACAATCTGGCTGCCTTTAACATTTGTAAAGGCTGTCATAACCCAATCAGATAATGACTTGTCATTGCCATGTACCAGAATGGTTTTGCGTAGTTTCGCAAAATTATATAAAAGTACTGTGGTTACAGATATTGATTAGATATTGGGTCTGATTTAGATCTTGGTGCACAGGTTACTCCATCACAATGGTGACGGATATCCCGTCAGCTGAAATAAAAATCCCATCATATCCTATGGAATTTATATTTTGGAGGACAGGATATACTTCACCGTTGTGACAGAGTACCAAATCAGCGGAGAACTAAAGCAGGCCCTAAATGCCTTGTAACTTAATAAAATACTTATTCTACTTAGCTGCAGTGCCCAAAACGGATATTCTGCGTACCATAATAAATAATCCTGCTTCATTTCATTTAAATCTGTTCAGCCATTTTCACGCACCATTGAATACAATAGTTAATGGAAAATGCACTAGTGGAACATGATATGACCCCCCTTTTCTCTTTGCACTCCCTTAACGATTCACCACAAAAATGACATCATCACAAAATATAGAAAATGGCATAGGTCTGGAAAGTTTTGTGGTGATTCATCAACCTGATGGAAAGCTAATTTGGGAGCAAAAATATGAGGAATTACTATCTCTGGGAATCCTAACCAAAACTCCAGAGTGGCAATCAGATTTAATGAGATTTCTTTCTTTTCATATGTATTTGTTATGTATTTGTTTATTGGTTGACACAATCATGTGACCATGAACGTGTCTTTTAATTGTCCATGTAGAAATTTTAAAACTTTATGTATGCAGTCTAGTTTATTTTTTGTTTGCCGTGCTACTTTTAGTAGTATTGTGCTACATATGAAGTCTATATTGAATGAAAGCTTATCATTGGTGTTGTTATAAAAATGTAGATTATTTTGTTTATTCCTAGTAGCCAATTATTATGGCCTCCATCTATCTAGTAGTATGTGTAGCTCACTGCTATGTCACTTTTCAATTGTGTTGCACAGGGGTGCAGAAGGACGATGATTTTTGTTTGGCTTGTTGTGCAAAATTTTAGATCGTGAGCCAGAGAGCATGCAAATAGAACTTATGGAGATTAAGACGTATTCAATGTGTTATGCATTTGTTTATTGGTTGCCATTAGCATATTACCATAAATGGGCCTTTCAGTTGTTCATGTGGAAACACTGGAACTTTACATATGTAATCAAGTTTATGTTTTGAGGTTCCTTGCTATTTTTAGTAGTACTGTGGTACTACATTGCTGCCCTTTTAACTACATAACTACTTCATAACAGCACTAGCAATGGCAAAAAGGATCATCTGCATAGTCTATTGTACATTGCAGTGAAATTTAATTACAATCTGTTCAGCCGTTATGTAAAATGCATTAGGGTCAAAACATGTTTTGGGACTCCCCCTTTCCATTTTTTCTTTGCACCCCTTGAACAGGCACTGCTAAACTTTCCATCATTCGCCAATGAAGAAGGAAGAATGAGTCTGTAAAGTTTTGTGGACAATTGTCAAATTTTTTAAGAGTAAAAAATCCAAGGAATTTCTATCTCTGGAATGCTAACTAAAACTATGGAGTGGCAAAGAAAAGGTCAACTGTATCGCATTTGTTAACTATACGCCCCGGGAAACCCACCCCGGGGCTGTATTGACTATGGGGAGGTAAGGCGCATGCCTCCCTCCCCCTGCAAATGTTTCCAGGTAGTTAAAGATAATTTAATTCCAATTTTGTTTTACTTTTTAATGTTAATTAGATTTATAAATGTCAAATATTTTAAGTTTATTTAGGCATTTTTCAGATCCTTGGGTTTATTGGATTATTGAGTGGGTAGAGTATTTCATTCTTTTAAATGCTTTAATTGTTATTTCTTTGTATAATGTGGTAATACATTTTGAAATAATGCATTAAAGTTTATATTTTATGGGGTTTATTGTCGGTGAGTGTTTTATTGTCGGTGGGTTTATTGTCGGTGAGTATATTATTTGATTAATGTGTTCATTATGTTTATTTTTATTTTTTAATTTCATATTTGGAATTGGTAATGCGTTTATAACAGATAATTATTATTTCATAGCATGTTTCAAATCAGTTAATTTTACTGAGTTGTATGGTATGTTGTGGGTTTAATTGTGTTTTTTAAATTGATTTTGATATTAAATAAATATTCTAATTGTTTCATTGTGAAAGGAAATATATTGTAATGTAAATAATTGGTATATAAATCATGATAGAAATGTTTTAGTGTTTGTGAGTTTTAGGGGTGATTTTCAGGTGCACTCTTAATTTTAATGTAAGTTGAATTATTTGTATTACATATTTTGTTAATTTGTATTATTTTTAAAAAGTAGATTTACTTTTTTAAAACATATTATCTAATTGTTTTCTTTATTACATGTTGTATCTTCTTTTCTCAATATTTGTTGTATCAGTTAAAATAGTAAATATGACCCTCCTGTGTGTGTGTGTTTACTTTCACAACTTTTGTTAAAATAATAAGTACTACTCACAAGTCCCTCTGTCACACACATCTCCAATGTATTCTTTATCTCTAGTATTTATTAGAGTGGAATTAGAGTAAGAAATTTCACCCCCAAAGTATGCACTTTCCCTAATGTATAGACTGGATTATTTTAGCAAATATGACAATTATATATATGTACATTTTAACATCTTTTAGATTGGATTTAAAAACGACACAATATTTTTTTCCTCAATATTGAAGTACTTTTCCTGATGATTGGAACGTTATGATTTTAGTAGGGTATTAGAATATTATTTTGTAATATTTTTTAATTGGTATTTGGTTTTTAGTTCCATTTTTATATATATGTTTAATTTATTAATATAAAATGTTTATATTGGTCCCCGCCACATAGTGCTGTGAAATGTAAGGGGGTACCATGAGTACCTCCCAAGTGCACCCTCACCTCCCCCAACACAAGGGGGGCCCGCAATGGGCCCCTAAACCCAATCTCCGCCAGCCACCGCCATGGAAAGGCTGTCTCCAGACTTCATTTTTATTTAGCAGAGGGTTCCTACTAGGCACCGCCGCTATTTTATCGGTGAAGACCACTCTGCCAGACAATCCTGAGGATTGCTTGTGGTGGTTCCGCGGCAGACGGTCTTTGCGACCGCCACGGTCATTGTGAGATTCCCCCGCCATCCTTATTTGGTGGGGGAAACTCGCGGTCGGCCTATGGAAGGGATGCCACCGCAAAACACAAGACAAGATCAACTTAGAATTTGAAAATAAAATAACATCAAATATCTCATGTCCTGCAACTTTAATGCACAATGAGCTGTTGGTCATAAATCACAGCAGGGTGCTGGGAGTTATGACCTTGGACTACCTACAGTGTAGCCTGGGATTAACATACATATGTCAGGATTTAGGCATAGCATATTCGATACACATATGAACCCCACTTTTTTGCACTTGAGAACACAATGAACATAAGAATGACAGGGTTCCTGAAGTGTTTCAAAAGAGGAGCTTAATGATCTCATTGTAGTGGTACTGAGGAGAGGTTGGAATAATACCCAGAAGTCTCTGTGTTCTAGAATGGATTGGCCCTAAAATCACTGAGTTCTTTCACTGCAAATGTGGGTATGTATAATGACCCTGATGTTTCTACATTTCACAGACTGGTGGAACTGCTGTTGGAGGTGGATATAATATTGTCACAAATGCTGATCTAAACATGAATTGGACGTATTATCCTGGGGCTCCTGCTCCACAGCAGGGTGGGGATAAATGATGATCTGGGGAATACTGCATTGCAGTATAGGGTGGATAAAATGGTCTCCTCCTGTCAGCACGGTAGCATGGTCTGGATACAATGGTTCTTGTTTCCCTGCACTGCAGCAAGACATGGACACAGTCCACAGTCCTGTTGCTCACTCAGTGTTGGACTGGTGTGTGGCATCTCTGCTAACTCTATCACTAAGCATCTCCAAAGCAGTTTCTTTGACTCTCAAATGGTCATTTCCCAAAGTGGTTGAAAAACAGACATTGAATTGTCCGATACTCACCACCAGAATAAGTCCGTCCAAAGAATGCGAGCATCAACGCAAGTCCCAGGAGTGCCTTCATGTCTTCCACAGATTGACTTTAGTTTTACACCTGTGAACAGCAAGATCATACCCTCAATTATTGACCAGTAGTGTCAGTACAGGAACACCCTGACTCCCACCGGATGCTTCCCTTATTTATAATAATGCAGTCAATAAAGATGCTAAAGCTAAGCGGACTGGCTATTATTCATGGACATTTCAAGTGCTCATTTTGATAGTTCTACTACTGAATATCAACACCAACAATATCGAGATACAAGAATATCCAGGACAGAATAGCGAGAGACAAAATATTGAGTAGTAAGGGCATGACGGAAAGCACAGATTTACTATTCTTAACTCCAGCTGTATGTACTTTGTTGATATAGGTACAGCGTAGGGTCATATATGTGAAGTTAGGTATAGGAAATCAACACTTACTAGGGGCCTCATTACGAATCTGGTGGCCGTAAGACACCCAGACTCATAGTGGTGGTAGTTCGCCTGCTTCATTACAATAAAAGTCAGTGCAGCAGAGGACCACCGGCTGCCCCAGGAAACTGTCATTCTCTGGCGCTGGGTGAGCTGCGCCAAAATGTAACATTCTGAGCAGGACTAGCTCAGTCCTGCTCAGCATGTTACAAGTTCTGCCACAGCCAGCAATTTCATTGCGGGAGGCCCTCCATGAAAAGGTTGGCACTGGAGGAACAAAGTGGACCTACAGTGTCCCCATGTCCCCCCACCAAGGGAATAGATTTATGGGGGCACAATATGTGCCTCCGTGTCTGTAGTCTCCCAAACTTCCAGCACGGCATGGATGGTACCGTCCATGACACGCTGGAACTTTTTTGCTGTTCCCATTGAGGTGCATCTTTTCCAGGCACCGCCTTGGGAAAGGCGAAAGACGGTCTGCCATACACGAGTTTAACTCATAATACAGCAGGTGATCCTTGCATGGCTTTGTCACAGCTGTGTCAGCAGAGAGCTGGCGCAACTGTGCCAAAGTTTTAACCAGTACCTTAGTTTTCGATATTTCTTTCCAATATTTTGTCCTCAATATTAAGTCCACTGATATTGTGGGTTCAATATTCGGGGTGCAGGACATATTTGACCAACTCCACCTCAACATCCACCCCCCACAGATATGGACCAGAGGAAAAAAAAAATTAAACTGTGCTACTTAATCTTTCTGCCCTGAAAGAAGAACACTAGACTTATTTATTTTTTGATAAGGTACCTGGAGATTCCCGACATACAATCAGTGCTAGTCTCCCATATGGTTCAAGAAGAAATCGTGAGGAGAATAAGGACCTGTGTATAATTTGCCCCACTAAATTCTTCTGGAGAGGGTCAGACTCACTGACTGTACTCACTCAGTACACTATGGGGCTGGTCCCACTCCAATACTGCATACAATGTCAAACTATGTTTGTTGTGGCTGTGAGGAAGAGAGCTGAGATACTAGTGGTTGTCTATGTATTCCACAGGTCTCTTGTTTTTGGGAGTGGTGATGGAATGGACTGGAAGAACACGACAACAGTGCACATCTCTCTTCGCACTTTTGTATTTTTATAGGGTAACAAGGGAATTTGTCCTTGAAAAGGTTATTTCATGTGTATTTTAAAACGAATCAACATTGGAATTTAACAGGCTACAAAAAGCTTTACTGTGCAAACAGGTATGGCAATATAACTTAGAGGCCTGCCAACTTGTGCAATACGTGGCAGAGAGCACTCACTCCGCAGGTAATCTGCTGCATCCCATCTTTTCCAACCTGGGTGCGGTAACTGTTTCACCTTCAGTCCCTCTGGTCTGGACTGACCATTATCTGGTTCCCTTCTCACTTCATTTGCCTGGGAAATTGGTGACCAACCGGTCATCGTCGGTGTTGAAGCGCCCTTGGCACAAATGGGATGTTAGTCAATTCTTTGACCTGTTGGCAAAATCTAAACTCGTGTTCCCCTCAAATATTGAGGCAGTGGACTCTCTCTTTCAGGACAGGCTGATGCAGGCCTTAGACTCTGTATCCCTGTGAAACGTTGTTCAAGGAAAAAAGTTGGATATTCAAATCATTGGTTTAACAAATCTCTGGTGGAAGTAAAAAAAGCTTGCGAGCAATTGGAACGATCATGGAGGCGTAACTATGACACTGAAGCTAAAATCACTTATCGGAAATCTATTAAAGCATATCATAGACTGATCCGGAAAGCCAGAGTGCTCTATATTGCTACTAAAATTCTGAAAAGTAATAACCCCTCTAAAATGATCTTTTCCCTGCTTAAAAATATGCAACATGCCAATGGAAAAGTACACTCCCCGATCTCCTCTGACACTCAATGTGAGGCACATGCAGATTTTTTTGTGAGCAAGGTAGAGACTATTTATGACAACCTGCCTACGGTTTGCCCCCCTGAAGCCTCCTCGAATAGCTCTCAAATGTCCATGCCGGGTGCTAGCCTTAAAATCAAATCGGGTTCTCCAGCTGACCCTCTGAGACCCGATCAGCTTCGGCAGGTTCTTCAGTCCATCTCTTCAGTAAGCAGGGATGTGGTGAATCTATCACTGCCTTCGGCACGATTGCCGGCAACCTAGAAGCACGCAAAAGTTATACCACTTTTAAAAATGTCTTCCCTGGAGCCATCGGACCCGAGTAATTTCCGTCCAATTTCCCAGCTTCCTTTTCTGGCTAAGGTTACTCAGGCATATGTGAACTCAGTCCTGGCAGAATTTGTAGAGCACACCAAAACTCTCGACCCCTCTCAAAATGGCTTTCACCCCCGTCACAGCACCGAATTGGCATTGTTAGCTGTGACTGAGAACATTTAGTGCAGCCTAGATGTTGAGAACTCTGCGGCCTTAATTATTTTGGATTTAAGTGCCGCATTCGACACTGTTTCCCATGAGATCCTTCTAAGCAGAATACATGAGATGGGGGTCCGGGAGCTGGCCTTGGCCTGGTTTAAATCCTTCCTAGAAGATAGATACCTTCAAGTTGTGGTGCCACCGTTTCATTCTCAATCACATCCTATTAAACATGGGGTCCCCCAGGGCTCTAAATTGAGCCCTGCACTATTTAACATCTATGTACAGCCTCTTGCCCTGCTGGCAAAAAGCAGAGGGTTGTCATTGGTTTCATACGCCGATGACACCCAGTTAGTCATCGCCTTTTCGAGGAACTGCCAAGATAATCTCTTCAAATTGAAAGAGGACTTGGTAGCTATCTCTGACTGGATGGCAGCAAATTGTTTACAGCTGAATGCTGCCAAGTCAGAAATCCTAGTGCTAGGGAGAGATAGCTCCATTTGGTCAGAAAAGTTGTGGCCGGACAAACTGAAACCCGCACCCCAGCCAAAGCAGGCATAAAAAATTTGGCTTTTGGATTGACAACAAACTTTCATTTGATGTGCCGAAGGCCGTGGCGGGTTCTTGCTTCGGTCTCCTAAGAGGGTTAAGGCCCCTACTTGGTTATTTTGCACCAAAAATCCGCCAAACCATCCTTCAGGCTACAATTTTGTCAAGGCTGGACTATGAGAATTCCTTATATTTAGGCGCCAACACGTCCTGCATTGTCCACCTGCAGAGAATTCAGAACGCAGCAGCTCACGCCCTGCTAGCCTTGCCTAAATCATGCTCGGTCTCGCACCTTCTGCCTTAGTTGCACTGGCTACCGATAGCGACAAGAATTCAGTTTAAGTCTTTGTGTGTGGCCACAAAATATTTACCTGCCAAGGACCGCAGATTTTGGCGGATCTGCTGGCTCCATATGTACCAAACCGCTCATTGCGTTCGGCTAATGCAGGCTTGGTTTGTACTCCCCGTTTTCTCAGAGCGAGTGCGGGTGGTCGATCATTTAAAGTCCAGGCGGCGCGCCTCTGGAACTCTCTTCCCACCCCCTTTTGAGGACTCCAGAACCCTCTGGCTTTTCGTAAGGCGTTAAAGACCTGGCTTTTTCCAGTTTAGGTCCTCCTTTTCCTTTGGAAGTGTTTCAGCCCTGGCTTAGTTAGCGCTGGGACACCCCGTCACTGGGGCAGCTATGCGCTTTATAAAACTTTAAATAAATAAAATAAATAAACTTCAGTACTTCTTTAGTGTCCCTTTAATTTGGCGCTGTATATGGGCATACCACTTTGACGACTTCCAACAATGCCATTTTTCTGTGCTAAGGTTGGAATGCAGTATAAAAAGTAGTTATACGGAATTTTAGAAATCTGTAATAGACATTAAAACCCTGAAACATAACCTGACCTTGTTTTAGCCATTGGGAATACTTAGGATGCTAGATCTAATTATTGTTGTTTTCCAGTATGCTCAAATTGGGTAAGCGTGAATCAGGGACACAGAGGAGACAGGAACAGTAGGCCTAGTTGTTTGCTTGTGGTTCTCTTCATGCTGTCAGACGTTGACAGCTGCTTTCTTCCCTTGTGTTCATTATCTGCCCATGCCTTTGGCCCTGATCCATTATTTTAGGGTGTGCAATTAACAACGGTCAATACATTCTTGAGACTACATTAGATACTGTTAACCTACTGTGCAAAGAACAATAATTCTTAAATAATTGGTTCATTTGGATGTTATTTCGGAGAACCAGTCAAACATCCAATGAGATTATGGAATACAGTCTGTAACTACTACGGGATGCCCTCACCTGCATCTCTCATAATAGGGAGAGGAGAACAAATGTGGTGACAGAAATACCCCTGTGCTAATATGAAAATGGACCTTAAAACAAGTAAATACAATTAGAGCAGTGCCCCTTTCTCCCCCTAGGCACACTTCCTTGAAACATAGAAACATACATTTGGGTGAGGAAAATTAAGTAGTTGGCTGCTGGGCTTTCTCAGTTTTGTGTCGTGATCATGCTGGCTATATGGTGGACCTAGCAGGTGCAGCCATGAAAGATACAAAACAAGCAAATGGAGAGGCAACAAAGAGAATGGTGAATAGAACGTATCAATACAACAAAACACAACGCATGTCCTTCATTGATCTGAAAAAAGTCCTGTTTTAATATGTCTTCTTGACACGATGATAAAAGTAAACAGCCAATATTATCAATATAGGATGACCAACGAAACAGCCAAGAAACAGCCAACGCGTTTCGCCCGTTGCGGGCTTCCTCAGGGCAGAAGTATTTTGAATTGACTGCGGTCACACTATTTGGACCTCTGCTGATACAATACGCAAGCAAATAAGCTTGTTGGTGCACGTGTCCTGTGTAAATAGCAACGAAAACAACAGAGAATGGAGGAAGTAACTTGAACAGAATGCGAGTCCAAAACAGAAGTTCCTTAAACACCGTACTCTCTGAATAAATCTTAATTTTCTGTCCACCTTGATTTGGCAGCACAATTAAGGTGTACGCTATGATATGCAACATGCCCAATAAGTCCTTAGTTATAAAAACGTCCCCATTTCGTCCGACGAGTCTTTACTTTTGCTTCTTGTTAACCGAATTTCGCGCCAAAAAAGACAATTTTTTCCACACTGACCCAAAACTCTGTATTCTAATTTTGCAATGGTCTTCAGTGGTAGCTGTGATCGAGCAGTAAGGGTGTAACTCAAGGGAGGTTGTGTGAAGGTTATTACCAGACACAATATAGTACAAGTTAACACAGTGCCATCTTTAGGATTTTGGCGGCCCCGGGAAAATATATTTTGGAGGTCTCTGTATGGAGTAACTCTGCATTTTATTACCCATTTACTGGTAATTTGAGTCCAGATGATGACAAACAGTACTGAATTATATAGTAAACTTTAACACGGTCAAAAACAGTTAAAATATTATTTTGCTGGACCCAAAAAATCCTTAAGATGGCTCTGTGGAGAGAGACAGAATCAGAGGTATGATTAGGCAGGTTTAGATAAAAACAATAGCATAGAGAGAGTAAAATGTATGCTTGCTTTTGTAGGGTCCCCTTGGAAGGTGGGGCCTTGAGTAATCTCCCACGTTATCCATTCTGTAAAAAGTGTCTGAGGTAATAGGAGACCTGCATAGACACTGGGCTCATATTTTGGAATATACCATTCTTTTGACAGATTTTTATTGCTCCCAGGGTCCTGTGAGGTTTTGCCACTATGTGGTACGCATTTGAGACCCAGAGACTGGTACATTGTACATCTAAAAATCATGGTACCGTTTTCTTCCTGCTAGTAGTTAGTCTTAAGACGTCATCCTTTCGGACTTCCACTAGGTCTAAAAGAAGAAGGAGGGGTCAAATGTCTGTCAACAGTGGCCAATCGCCACAAGTGCTAGACCTCAGTGGATGAGTGGATGTCTCCTAGGACATGCAAATAGTGAATCAGTATGTGTTCATAGACCTGGCTCAATGACAGCCTAAAGAGAAAAGCTGTGGTATGGGTCAAGGAGGTCAGCGAGGTTTTCTTGAAAATAGAGAAGGTGCAGGCAGAATATTCCCAAGTGGCTAATAGTGCAAGGCACAAGTGAAATCACCAGCACCGCCCAACCTGGTTTTACACCAACTTGGTCAGTTGTTCATTATAGTTCAATGGTTTTGGGCAGTGTGGGATTTTTTGACAGCTGTCAGGTGTATCGTGGGCAGAGGAAAATGCAGACTTTCTCCTTAATGGTGCTCTTTTCCCATAAACAGGGACTTCAGGCAAGCAAAGCTGACCCCAGGAAAGAACTTAATTCTGTTTGGATCTAGCTGCACTGGAATGGTAGAAGGTAGACCCACTCTCAGGAAGGTAATAGCTAAGTCTATACAGAACATCATGATTATTCCATGTACTGGCTGAGAAACCCAGTTTTTAATATGCTCAGAAGAGCTCTACACTGGTCCAACTACAATGGAATGTAGAACAAGGGGCCTTATTATGATTTCGGTGGGACCACCACTGATAGGCTGTCGGTGGTGGTCCCACCGACATCCAGGATAGCGGTCTGACTGCTGCATTATGATGCAGTCAGTTGGACCGCTGCTTTCGGAGGAACAGACCACTGACTCTGACAGGCTCAAGGAGCCTGTCGGGGAAACGGTCAGACTGAAATCCCTACAATGGAAGTAGTGCCTGCGCTGGCACCTCCATAGGGATTACGATGTCCATTTCCCACAGCTTTTTGCCTTTTCATGGCAGTACCACCACCATGGAAAGGCTGTCTGAAAGTGACTTTGGGGTACTCTAGCAGGGCCCCATGCCCTGTTGGCTTCTGCTGTGTGGCCAGGGGGGCACATGTGGTACCTACCTAAACATTCCTTTACTGTGTACCACGCACACCATGGTACTTGGCACATGGTGCATTGATGTTTGCTCACATGCCCTCTGCTACTATGGCTTGTGCCGCAGCCCTTTTCTGTGATGTAGCACAAGCTGCAATAGTAAACTGCATGTTTATGACATCCTATGCAGCACTCATATCATAATATGTCGACTGCATGTTGAACGATGTCCATCACGCAGCTATCGCAGTCAGATGCTCAACTGACGGCCGTCATAATAAGGCCCATTGTTTGAATTTCAAATATACTGATCACTGTGAGAAAAGAGTTTAACATGAGTGTGGAGCAGGCCCATGGTAGGAGTGAAGCCTGCTCTGGAGAGAATGTGCCCTGCCCCAAGAACCAACACAGCACAGGTTGGCGGGATACGGGGACTGAACCCTGAACAGTTCATGCCCCCTTTATTTATACCCTCAGCCACGCCTGCCCATTGGATTGTGTGCATAAAGCGGATTGCTACATTGCACTGGGTGGCTGACTACGTCCCATTCAATATTAGATCAAGCCACAATCCTCAAACAGCCTGACGGCACGCACAAAGTCTCAACGTCTTTAGCAGGAGGCAGGGTTAGAGTACATGTGGTATATCTGACTTCATAGAGGAGAGGTGTGTCTATTTTTTAGACATGTGTTATCATTGATAATATAATTTATCTTTTTTAGAAACTTCAAATTTACGTCATTGATGATGGCCAGATAATTAATTAATATAGACCAAATATATAAATTGCCCAACCCGTAATTATAGGAGTGTACTTTAGTAATACACAGGAGTCACAGAATCTTGGACTTCATCAGGGTTGTAAGTAAATGCTCAAAAACAGGTGTATAATCTCTAGCTAGGTTTTGCGTTGTAATTGAGTGGATCCCAGACGATAGTGATTACACTCTAAACCCAGTAAATGGGAGCTGTTGCTTTGGAGCCATAGAAGAGCAATATATTTGATGACTCATCTTTGATACTTTGCCTGGCCAACATAGGTACTCAAATAGTTTGTATGTTTCTTCATCGGCAAAATGGAGCAGGAGTGACATCTTGATGGTGCCATTCCTCTCCTTGGTGGCCCTAAAGTAGTTATTTTAATGTCCTACTCAAGTCTTCCACCAAGGGGCTAAAGTGGCTGGGTCAATACATTCGCTGAACAGCTGGGGTGCTGTGAGCGATCCATGAATGCTCACCACACCAGTGGGTTGACCAGCTGGGGCTGGCTCTCCACTACCAGCCAGGGCATAATGGGTATTGTCTGCCATACTTCTTCTGTCTCCTTGGGGTGGCACAGTCAGTGACCCCACCACTCTGCAGTTGGGGTGTCTGATTGGGTAGTGGCCCATCCATGTCGACAACTGGTGCTCTGATGGACGATGGTGCTGACAGGCTTCGTAACTCTCTTTTTCATGCTGAGATTATGGATAGGTATGCAATGGTCGATAGCAAAAGCAGAACCACTTGCAAGGATCTGTTTTCCTTTATGATTGTTAAAGGCGTGTGAGGTTAAAACTTTGCTAATAAAATCAGGTGAAGTTGGAAAGCTTCACCCTTTGTAAGTGGTATTATTATAGGAGGGGTAGCTGGGTTCTAGATGACAGCACTACCAGACTGAGTCACACTCTTATTGGTCTATATTGCCCACCTCAAATGATCTGCTACCAGTAGATCATAAAAATAATTGCAGCAATATATGGATGAGAGGCAACATAAAATGAACATAAGAAGAAATTTGTGAATTTGAATATGTACATATGATATGTTCATTTTATGTTGCCTCTCATCCATATATTGCTACCCTTTGTAAGTGGGCGACATCCATTACCATGCGGGCATTGCATCGCAATGCCTTTACATCGCAGGTTGTACAGCGCAAGTCGTTACAACCACTTGCGCTGGATGGCGCTCCACCCTAAGGAATAGTATGATTTACTACTCCAACACCTTACCTACAGTACGTAGACTGGTGTTGGAATAGTAAATTATACTATTCCTAATTCCAGCGCCCTCCAGCACAAGTCGTTGTAACGACTTGCATTGTAAAAACTGCGATGTAACGTACGGCGTTCATTTTGATCGCGTTGTAACATCATATATTCTTTGTAAGTGGATCAGGATTGTCTGACTTTGCCTAAGAGATTTCCTCTGGCCATTTCTTCTGCCATAAACAGTCAGGGGCTTTGCTGCATGTATTTGACAGCCAATCAGAGGCATGTCCCCATAATTACTCACTCCAGTCTGAACTGCAGCAGGAAAATGTTTCTGTACTCACACCCTAATAGTTTGCCGTTAATGAAAATCACACTTTATGGGATATCAGACAGGAGAAAGCAGCCACCTTTCTTTTTCTGTCTGCTAAAAGTCCATTCATAGGCAGCAGTACGTCAGGTGGGGCAGAGGTTATTTCTGAGTTGCAGCCGGACAAACGATACAAAGACACTCGCTTTCTCTATCCAACAACAATGCTATCAAAAGAAAGAGCCTTCACTCCTATTCATGCTTCCATCGAATAATAAATAATACATGCTGTGATCTTTCCAAAAGCAGAATGCTTACTGGTAGCACTGGGACACATGCATGGTTTGTATCAATACAACGCTCAAGCCTGAAACTTTGAAGGGCAGCTTTATTCAAAGACCCTTATGCTTAGCTTTTCCTTTCACTGCACTGAGTATTTATTGGGGGAGAGGGGTTAAGTACCAATGAGAATCCTTTCTAAGTTTGCTAAATTCTCCTGAAAAAACGTGTGCCAAGAAAAAAACACCAGGCTATTGTCATTCTCTGCGCAAACAGAAGGAGATGACGACGAAGCGCTGACACTTTTTCAGACACTCACCCTCACTCACAGATCTGGGTTGAATCCATCATCATTCTTTAGCTCACTTTGCCACCTCAGTTCAGACCCAGCGATATGTAAATCTGTCTTGACCCTGTTATTCTTGGGATCGGTTTGCCACTGGATTCCAGCTAGCCAAATGGCGTGTATGTTGTGAGTTGTGTGTGGTGAATATTTCAGAATTGTGTTGAACGAATGGCATACTTCGGGCAGCTAGAAAATGGTGGTTGCACATCAGGTTTTCTCCGCACTTCCAGTGGTAAACGAAGGTATGTTACCTTTACTTCGCATCATTTTCAACAGCAATCATTTACCATGCATTTTTTACATTACATGTTTATTTAGATGGCACGCATTTAATACGTTATTTTTTTTTAAATAATTCATTATTCTGAACTTTTTAAAATATGTGTCCTATCTGTGAATAATTAATAAATAGCGTTTTATATTTATTTGTGTTTTGAGAATATGCGTTTGAATATTAGGAGCGTGTTAATAAAGTTAAAAGGGGAAAAGTTTGAAAGTGATTTCATTTTAATACATTTTGCTTAATTAAGTTGCTTAAAGAGTTGAACTTTATAACTTTTTATAAATGGAACATTACTTTAATGTATACATTTTTTAAATATCAAATCTATTTGTGAATAATAATTGAATTATGCTTCATATTTATTTGTGTTTTGGGAAGCTATATTTTACAACTCGTGATGGGTTATTAAACGTAGGTGTGCGAAGTAATTTAATTGTATGATTTTTTCTAAATTACATTGATTTAAGAGTTTTATTTTAGAATTAGAAAGAAATAGAAAAATGTATAATCATGGTGTTTCCTATTTTTATGAAATAGGGCTAATGTGCAGAAAGAAAAATACATTCTATTGTTTTAGAATGATCACTTTTAATGCACTCAGGTTTAGATGTGTGTACTAATATTATTTTCATTTAAAAAAAAAAGAAAATACAAATAATTAATAAGTTATGTTAATTACTTTGGAAAATAATGCTTCTATTTTAGAATAATTAGGCAACATAGATGTTAATTATTTCATGATGAAACAGTATCCGTTATGAAGGTTGTTTTTATAAAGAGGAATTAAAATGCGCTATAAGTGTATCAGTTTAAAAAAACGCTTTGTAAGTAAATATGTTTTGCTTGTTTCCCAACTAGTGAGTGTTATCAGTGAAGAACGTGACTCGTGAAAAACTCTGCCAAGCAATCACTGCCAGACCCAGTGCACTGACAATTATTTGCTACACCTCAGTTTTTGATCCACCTCATACATTCCCCACCTGCCCTCCTGGAACTGCTGCACCCAGTATCCTCACCCTTACCTTTAAACCATCATGGTGTGCATTCGTCCGCATGAATATCTCTGCCTATTTCCTCTTCAAATATACTTATGTACTTGCGGGACATGCTTTTCGAACCTCATGTCTCTATCAATAAAGCATCAGTATTACTTTGATTTGTAGGAATGCTTTGTTCCACTGTCATCCGTATGTTGTTCTTTGTCCGACAATGGGGCGTTTGGACCAGTTACAGCTACTTACATTTTAACAGACTTCATCATTTGTTTTAACTCGAACGTGTTCATCAATACAAAATGAATGTTTTCAACTGAAACATGTTTCTGTTTTGTTTCTATTTACAGCAATAAATATAAGCTTGTGTGCTCATTTTAATCAAATAACACATTATCTAATGGAAAAGAAGAGCCAGGTGCATTATTGACAAGGTCGCATTGTAGCGCTGTACCTGTAATGCAGCTTGACCAATTCTTTGTTCTGTGCAGAGTGCAATGAAGCTATTCACAAGGATTTGCGGAAATTCGGACTCACTATTCATGAGGTACAGTCTACGGCGCATATAATTAGGCCGGGATATAAACTACTGCATTCTGCTACTCCATCTCTGAGATCCCTCCTGAGGGTAGAAATGAAGCAAGACTCCCCAGTTTATTCAGTTTTGGGGAGAAATGTTAATAAAGCCTTGGAGTACTTTGAGTGTAATGCTGCATTGTTATGGGGTTGGCCTAACCACAACTATGACTCTTCTTTAGAAACGAGTCTACCCAATTAATTTATACACTTGATGAGGGGTGTTGTGCTACTTTATAAATGAATAAAACATAGGGGGATATTCTCAAGAACGTGTGTTAATTATCGCAAAAATAGCTTAACGCAACTTTGCATATAGCAGTCTATTGCGGGAAAATAACACTGTGTTAACGTTGTAATCTCAACACGGCGGCACCATGCGATAGTCTCACGATAATGCGTCAAATGACCACGGTAAAACCAACGTGATGCCAAAAAAACACGAAACACGAACGCAAAATAAGTTGCAATGTGGCCAATCGCGAAACAAAAATCAGCGATAACCAGCAACAGGCCTGCATTTCCCACGAGTCATGCGGGAAAATGCACTATAAAAGCTGAACAAAAAAAGTTTAAAAAAAATAAACTGCGTAGCACCATGGATGCACTAGAACTGAGTGCAGAGGACAATGCAAACCCCATAAGCCCCACAGACGACCAGCAAGGAACCCTGTGCTCAGGGAAGGTCAAGGAGAAAAGGAAGAGGAACACAGGGTTCGTCTGCAGGAAAACCGGATCATCATTACAGAGGTGATAGAGCACTACCAACAACTGTTCGTCACCTCCACTGTGTCATTGGAAACATAAACAGAAATATGGCAGTCCCTCGTGAACAACGTGAATGCAGTCGGAGTGTCGAGGAGGTCAAGAGGCGCTGGCAGGATGTGAAAAGCCAAACCAAGCAGAAACTCGCGGCCAACAGAAAGGCAACAACGGCAACTGGAGGTGGGAGTCCTGCGCCACAGGAGGAGCTAGAAGAAATGGTGGCCACAGTCATCAGTGTGGAGACAGTGCAAGGAGTTGTGAGTCCCGACACAGCTCGATATGACCTGACCCAACAGCAACAGGGTGAGTAACAACCAGGGACTGGGGGCACGGGGGGAGATGGGCACAATGGCCACATGCACATTGATGTGTAGCACACTGCACACCCACAATAACTCTGGATCATGTCCCTGATCCCCGTGGCAAACTTCAGCACACATACAAACACCAAGTGGGCCTCCGTCCACCATGTACCCAAAGGGATCCAACCCCACACATCACCAATTCTACAACCAACACATGCACACGTGCAAAACCGAGCAAAGATGCGTATTTGTGAGCTACACTGACAATGCAAGTGACACAACATGAAGATTATCGTGGCTGAAGTCCAATCATCATGACTTTGTGCACACCACGACACTGAGGTTGCTGAGTGTGGACCACATCCGGAAAGAAGCAGGTCACACTCTGACACATCCACGTGCACAAACAACCCCTGACGTCAACAAAACATCTGCAGACAAACAATGCACAAGAGTACAAAAACTGTCCAAGAGCACAAATTACCCAGGTTGCCAACATCTCCGCACCGTAAAAGCACAAAAGTCAAAGGCACACCGCCTCAAAGGGATAAGGGGCAGCAAAATCACAGCTTCAGGGGCGACTCTCCAACAATGCAAAACACACATAGCAATAACAGCACATCCACATTGACGACAATGTAGTACAAAGTTCAACACTTTCACCACAGAACAGAGAACAAAACTGGTTCCAACCTGTGTGTAGAAACTGGTATATCACATATGGCATAGCAGGAAACTGTGAGATGAAAATGAACGTATGCAACCTCACATCAGTGAGGTAGTTCAAATGCCCACTGTCTCCCATCACATAGTCAGCGCCTCCCAAACAGTCACAATGTACATTGTCATGCAGTCTGTATGTAAACTTGAACAATGCGTCAGCAGACATGTCAACACAATGTTAAATGCATCTCCCCTTCACATTGCAGAGGGACAATCAACACCTCCTGAAGAGAAAACCAGACAACCCATCAGTGATGATTAAGAGGACCTACACACCTTCGACACTGACGCCCTACAACAGCTCATGGACATCTTAGACAACCCACCTCCAGAAGCAGGGCAGCCCAGATGCATGAAAGAGACCCTACTGCCTGCACAGACCACACAGCAGGAAGCTCCAACCACCACAGCTGGCCCCCAGCACCCCACCGAAGAACACAACGCATTCCAAGGCCAGGTGTTAGACTGCCAGAAAGAGGTGTCCGAACAGGTGCGGGTGGGGTACAACCTCATGGCAGCCACACTAGATCACATACGTGGGTGTCTAAGTCCCATCAGGAACCACTCACACACCCCAACGGAGACCCACACTGCAATGGAGACACACACATTTACACATTTCCAGTACTGAACCACGCCCAGAGCCACGGATAATTATTCACACCACCACGCTGGACTTGCGTATGCCAGCCCAGTCTACTCCTCTTACGTATTGAGTGGGGGATGACAAAGCTACATGTCAAAGGTCTTACCCATAGCCTGCAACAACAGGGTTGCGTCTGCTGTACACAGCACAATGTAATGTGGTAGGGCCTGGGGTCCTCTTGCATACATTATGACCACACGGACACACTAAGATAGTTTGTGGAACTGGCTACGGGCATGGGTGCCCAGCCCCTTTTATTGCCAGTGTCACATGTCCAGTGACGCCTCTGCTGGATGGGTGTAGGGTGAGTGTAAGCCAGCCCTCATGGAGTGGCTGGTGCTGGCAACAACTTGAACAGTGATCACTATTAAAGCGAAAACAGAAAACATCAACATAACACAAACAACTGCAAAGCATCATGGTGGTAGCCGGAGCAAGTACAGAGGTCACTCAATATGCAATCAGAAGGGTCTGTGAGTTGCAGTGCACTGGGATTGGGGCACCAGAGCTGAGCATGCACATGTGAAGAAATTGTCTAGGATCGTGTCCTTTCGGGATATTCCTGCTGCAGCTGCAGTGGGGTGTGTTACACCTGCATCATTATCCTCATCATCTTCCCAGTTCTTCCTCACTGCCTGAGGTGACATTTCTGCGTGAGCTGTCCGCAGCAGAGAACTCAATCAGTAAGGGTCCATGAGTTGTGGTGCACTGAGTTAGTGGCACCTGAAGAGCAGAGCAGAGCAGGGTATCAAGCTGATGATGGGATCCACGACAGGTGTGAGCAACTCTGAAAGTCTCACTGTAAGACTCTTTCGACTCTGGCAGTTGTTGATTGGAAGGTACCAGAGGCCAGCAGGCGCAGCACAGCCAGCAGTTTTGTCTGCGGAGGGATGTTGGTTGTCCGCTGTGTTGGTACCATCAGCCTGTGGGCAATGATGGTCATGATGAGAAGGATGGTTGTCCTTTTGAGCTTGTAGTGGGCAATGACATCGTCTGGCGTTAAGTCTGTGAGGCTGGTGCTTTTTCTGAAGATGCACTGTCTTTCTCTGCGCTGCCTCTGTGTTAGTCCAGGGGGGGGCATTGGGTGTTGTGACCCTCTTTGGTGTCCGAGCTGCATGATCAGTAGCTCCATGGCATCTGTTGTTCTTCAGGTGTGGCTCTGGGCTGGGCTCCCATTCATACTGCATGTTGTCGTCCGACTTAACACCAGGTAGGAGCAGGTGTTAACCTGCTGCTAACGTGCCTTACCGCATGTTTTGTGATCTTATCGCCGATCTGGCTGGTTGTTGAGAGTGTTGTGAAGTGGTGTTGTCACGCCTTTTTTCACGGGAATGCCTACTCTGCATCTCATTAGCATTAGTTGCTGTGTCATCTGTGGTGATGTTTTTTGGGGCTGTTATCACAGGAAAACTGGTGATATGGGTTGCTAGCACCAGCTTGTGAATGGGGCAATAAATGTATCACCACTTTGGCTCCAATAAAGTGCTGATAACTCGGCGATAAGTCCTTGATAATATGTTCCATTGAGTACAGACAGTTCTCAAGGGTGGGCTAAGTCCTACCTTTCCTTCTGAATTCCCCAAGGCATAAGACGTCTTTATTATGTGTCTACATACAGGAAACCTTCCTCTAAATAGTGTTTTGGTTACTAGGAATAAGAGTCCACAAATATACCTTGCTTGTGAACTCTGTTATCATGGAGATCAGAATATCTTTCACGTTTTACACCTATGCCCAGCACTGAAAGAAGCTAGAAATAAATGTTTGGTTCCTTTAATAAAAAATATTTAATTTGAACTCTCTTCAGTTGGACTCACTGCAAAACACTCAAAATTAATTTGTTTTTTTTTATAGTGTACAGACTTTACATTTTTTTTTACCTGCTTACTAAATTGAAGAAATGCTTTCTGCGAGGTGTTTTTAAACAAGCAGGATAGTGGCGCTCAAGCAGGTTAACGTTGTGGTCCAATGAGTAAATGAGGAACCAAATATTTTCACGGTGCAACCAGGTCAGGGGAAGACCCGTAATCCCTCTTTACAGTGTGGGCCATGAAACCCACACAAACAGAATTCATACTGGACCCTGCTTCTCACAGACTCTGCCGAACACGGACACACCCGCCTGTGTTATTCCTGACAATTTCGATCAACCCACGATTCACTCT
This sequence comes from Lissotriton helveticus, assembly GCF_964261635.1. Classification (NCBI taxonomy): domain Eukaryota; kingdom Metazoa; phylum Chordata; class Amphibia; order Caudata; family Salamandridae; genus Lissotriton; species Lissotriton helveticus. The sequence continues at coordinate 1,791,586,864 of NC_136061.1, forward strand.
GATTATTACCCATCGACCGGGTTGGAATTATCACCAGTCTTTTGATCCTGTACTCCTATCGCTAAATCATCCCTGAAGAGTCACAGGTAACTACCTGTTGACGAACGTGTCGACTGGCTTTTTGCTTTGATGAACTCTAATACTTGCATTTAAGATCCTTCAATACATGGAACTACCGGTATTGATCTCTTTTGATTTCTGAATCAATGTAACAGCACAACTGTAATAACTGTATCCCTACACGTGTGCCCGGGACTTGTTTTTGGTTTTTAAATTGAAGAAATATTATATGGATTTATAAATGCTATGGGATATTTTATGTATTTAGTTTATTTAAATGATGGAGATGAGGATAACTAATCTTTTTTAACATGTTGATAATTGTAGACATAAGGAGTGGTCAAAATCATTAAAAAAATAATTGTTAAACTCATGAGGTATGAATCCTGTTGTGAATTCTTGCGAACAGCTGCGAAGGCAGAGATGAAGCCTGTCAAAGGGCAACAAACCTGCAAAACTGCATTCACCAACTCTGTGTATCAAAGACACAAGGGCGCTAATGCCAGGGGGGGGGTCTCTACCACATATAAAGCTTTTGTTTCTCCTACCATCTCTCTATAGTATTCCCAGAATATTCTTCCATCAGTCTCTACACATTTACCTGCTTTAGCACTCCTTCACATATCTCAGTGAGGTAACTTTCATTTAGTGCGCACCCTGAATGTTGACCCCAGAATATCGATGGGACACAATATCAAGGGCAAAATATTATACCAAATAATGGCAGGTAAGTAGGTATAGACTTTTTATACCTAACTCCACAAATATGTGCTTAGGTGGTACATATATCTTCAAAGTATGCAGATGTAGACTTGAAGGACAGTATGTCTACAAATTCCTGTATGCACTTACCTTTTGAGATTTTGAGGGATATGTACAAGGAAATGACTCAGCATGGCAGTGTCATATAAAAAAAAGCAGGCATGCACCGTATTTGCAAGAATACGACCCACCCCTGTATTTTTCCCTTGCGCTGGGGCTAAAAAAAGGTGCTGTGCCAACACACACACACTATTGGGCCGTAGTGCATGGGTGCCTGTATTGCAGGGATGATTGTTTATGTGCAGAAAGGGACACCTTCCTGCACATAAACAATCCTTAAAGGAGATACACTATTTAAAGGAGATTTGGTCTTTCTACGTGTGGTCCATTCCGCAGCACACATACAAAGAGCAAACACGAGGAGAAATAAAAGTATTTCTCTTTGTCGCACCAATCTAACACCTGCTATTCAGTGGTGTTCGATTTTGTTACTGCCTCAGATTTACAGATCCGTGTACATTTGAGGCGAAGTCAAAAAGCAATGGGTGTTGTGGCAGAACACCCAGAGCAACACCCGTTGCATGCCCCTTTCACGCAGATAGCTGCGTGAAAGGAGACAATATTTACAAAACGGCGTTAAGCCACGCAAAGTGGCCTAATGCCACTTTGTATATATTGAGCAGAGCATTGCGCCATCGGAAAGTCGGAAAAAGTGATGTTCCAGTGGCATTATGCCCTTGTAAATATGCCCCTTTGTCCCTCAAAATTTGGTGCTTGAAATTCTAGCACCACAATACTCTGGAGGGTTCGATATTTATAAGCACAATCCTTTCAAATATCTTCCTGGTTCTCCCCCTTACCTATCTCCACATGTCACCCCTCATGCAGCTGGCTAAGGAAGTGCAAATCTTTTTACTTTTTTGTGTATAAAAGGTGCAATTCTGACCAGTATTATGGCCTCTATTTATAGCAAAACACACAAGATGATGGACGGAATGTTGCACAATGGCAAAACCTTCACCACCAGTCACAGATCTGGGTTTAATCCATCGTTCTTTTGCTCACCAAGCCACCACAGTTCAGACATGGCCATATGCAAATCAGTCTTGACCCTGTGCCTCATGGGAACAGTCCAGCCCGAACTACCAAGCCATGTCTTCCCTGGACTGGAATCAAGCATCCTAGGACCGGTTTCTGGCTATCAGCCGTCTTCAGCCAGGATAGCTTGACTCCAGTGGCGTAGTGAGCATGGGACCCACGTCTGGGCATAACCTTCCCACATAGGGTGAACAGCAAAACACACAAGATGATGGACGGAATGTTGCACAATGGCAAAACATTCACCCCCAGTCACAGATCTGGGTTTAATCCATCGTTATTTTGCTCACCAAGCCACCCCAGTTCAGAAATGGCCATATGCAAATCAGTCTTGACCCTGTGCCTCATGGGAACAGTCCAGCCCGAACTGCCAAGCCATGTCTTCCCTGGACCGGAATCAAGCATCCTAGGACCGGTTTCTGGCTATCAGCCGTCTTCAGCCAGGATAACTTGACACCAGTGGTGTAGGGAGCACAGGACCCACGCCTGGGCATACCCTTCCCACATAAGGTGAACAGCAAAACACACAAGATGATGGAGGGAATGTTGCACAATGGCAAAACATTCACCCCCAGTCACAGATCTGGGTTTAATCCATCGTTATTTTGCTCACCAAACCACCCCAATTCAGACATGGCCATATGCAAATCAGTCTTGACCCTGTGCCTCATGGGAACAGTCCAGCCCTAACTGCCAAGCCATGTCTTTCCTGGACAGGAATCAAGCATCCTAGGACCGGTTTCTGACTATCAGCCGTCTTCACCCCGGATAGCTTGACTCCAGTGGCGTAGTGAGCACGGGACCCATGTCTGGGCATACCCTTCCCACATAGGGTGAACAGCAAAACACACAGGCTTGCAGTCCAGGCTGGACTGTTCCCATGTGGCACAGGGTCAAGACTTATTTGCATATGGCCATGTCTGAACTGGGGTGGCTTGGTGAGCAAAATAACGATGGATTAAACCCAGATCTGTGACTGGGGGTGAATGTTTTGCCATTGTGCAACATTCCGTCCATCATCTTGTGTGTTTTGCTGTTCACCCTATGTGGGAAAGGGTATGCCCAGACATGGGTCCCGTGCTACCTACGCCACTGGTGTCAAGCTATCCTGGCTGAAGACAGCTGATAGCCAGAAACCGGTCCTAGGATGCTTGATTTCGGTCCAGGGAAGGCATGGCTTGGCAATTCCGGCTGGCCTGTTCACATGAGGCACAGGGTCAAGACTGATTTGCATATGGCCATGTCTGAACTGAGGTGGCTTGGTGAGCAAAATAATGATGGATTAAACCCAGATCAGTGACTGGGGTGAATGTTTTGCCATTCTGCAACATTCCGTCCATCATCTTGTGTGTTTTGGTGTTCACCCTATGTGGGAAGGGTATGCCGAGACGTGTGCCCCGTGCTCACTAAGCCACTGGAGTCAAGCTATCCTGGCTGAAGACAGCTGATAGTCAGAAACCGGTTCTAGGAAGCTTGATTCCGGTCCAGGGAAGACATGGCTTGGCAGTTCAGGCTGGACTGTTCCCATGAGGCACAGGGTCAAGACTGATTTGCATATGGCCTGAACTGGGGTGGCTTGGTGAGCAAAATAATGATGGATTAAACGCAGATCCGTGACTGGGGGTGAATATTTTGCCATTGTGCAACATTCCGTCCATCATCTTGTGTGTTTTGCTGTTCACTCTATGTGGGAAGGGTATGCGCAGACATGGGTCCTGTGCTCACTTAACCACTGGAGTCAAGCTATCCCGGCTGAAGACGGCTGATAGCCAGAAACCGGTCCTAGGATGCTTGATTCCGGTCCAGGGAAGACATGGCTTGGCAGTTCGAGCTGGACTGTTCCCATGAGGCACAGGGTCAAGACTGATTTGCATATGGCCATGTCTGAACTGGGGTGGCTTGGTGAGCAAAATTATGATGGATTAAACCCAGATCTGTGACTGGGGGTGAATGTTTTGCCATTGTGCAACATTCCCTCCATCATCTTGTGTGTTCCTCTATTTATAGCAGGCATGCATGTTTGCCTAAATTACATTTAAGTTATGCCTTCGTATATATTAGACATGTGGTATGCCAGTTCAGAACATTATACCTGCATTTTCTAAAGGCATGCAATGTATGTTGCTAGGGCAGCACATGCAGCCAAGGAACACATGCAATTTCACTTCTTCTGAGAGATATTTTCTGCTTGACCCAGGTCTTGTGTGAGTGAAAATGACATAATAAGGCAAAGGACGACAGAAATTCTGTGTAATGTGCATGGCCCAGTAATTTGGTTTATAAAAGAGCACACCCATGCAAAAAGATAGTACACACACCCCTAGCTAAGATGTGGCTCGAAACATCACTTGCCAGCAGTATAATCTACTAAAAAAATACAATCATCCAACAGAACACATTAGATAAGACAACTCTGAATCACCCAGCACTGCCCAGATTCCCCATATTTAGGATATTGATACAGCTCTTAACACATTTCTCAAAACCTAACACTCAGAATCATTCTTAACAACACACCTTATACATCCCACGCAGCACAGACGTGCTACTTAGTTGTCTAAATTCATGCTTTCCAACAGCATGTCTCACCTGGATCCACCACACAGAGTTATCAAACATTAAACATTAGACAGAATTCCTAACATAGCAAAATTACCCTGGGTAGGGCTCTGTTATTTTTGGCAAGAATAGCAGACTAGCACAGATTTAGTAGTTCTCAGTTCGTTCAATCTTACCCCTACTCTGATCTGTGAGCATTGTGGAAAATAGCCTTTATATATGTCTCCCTAAGTTAACTTTCCTTCTGACCTCCTCAGCCAGGTCCCTTCCCCTTCTGCAACAAGTGAACCTCCTCAGTAAACCTTGAGGGTCATGTCACTGATTGATGGAGACAGCCACCTAATGATTTGGCATGGATAAACCTGAGACTCCCCTTGGTGGTTGAATTGTATAAATTGTAGATGTGAAGGTGTTAACTAGGCCTGGGCGGTGAACTCCGCTCCACTCGAGGAGTTTACGGTGTTTTTCGCACTCTGCGTTATGCTGTGCTCGCGGAGATCCCAAAAACTCAGCCCCTCGTAGTGGAGTGGAGTTTTTTCCTCACTTGCGTTCGTCAAAAGTCAAGTTGCCGAGCGCAAGCGAGGAAAATCAACCTCCTGGCGAGATTTTTCCTCGTTCGCGTTCATCAATGTCAAGTTGGCGAGCCGAGCGAGGAAAATTAACCTCTCTATGAGATTTCGTCTAGTTCACGATTGTCAAAATCAAATTGGCGAGTGCAAGCGTGGAAAATCATCCTCCCGGCAAGATTTCTCAACGCGGGGGAAGTCAGATTTGTCATAGCCAGTGGTCGCGTATGCTTGCGACCACTCGCGTGGAGAAACTGCATGTTCAAGTTGAGAAAGTTGCTTCTCGAGGAAAATGTACTCAAACGGCAGAAAAGGAAAGCTTGTGCTGTGCATGGTGCCGTTCGCAATGATTGCACAGTGAGGACAAGCATCCGGCCCTGTGCAATCACCGAGAATGGCATTTTTTTTATCGTACTCCGCCGATGGTGGAGCTCCGCGTAGTGCGTTGGAGTACGCGCAACTCCTCGAATTCCGCCCAGGGTTAGTGTTAAACTGTTTCCATCCAGAAAACATGCACATGTTTTTATAACAGTATACATATACCTGATGTCCTTAATAATCCTAAGCGAAATTCGCCTAATTTCTGCAAAGGAATTTATGCAAAATGCCCAAAAATTAAGTAACGGTAAATTATTACACAAAATATACAGACTTTCATGTCCATTCTAGAATTCAAAACTGCGTGGAAATAACAATTAACACTTGGAATATACAGCTAGAGTGGCTGCTTGTTGTCTTGACTGTTCATCTTTTTTTTCAGAGTTTTACATAGCGCCAACTTGACCCGAAACTGGTATCAGAGTGCCTTACATAGCACCAGTTGCATTACATGAACACACATTTTTTTAAAAATTTGGTTAGACACGGGGAGATTAAGTGATTGCCAAGACTCGAACCCAGTTCCCCAGATTCGAGGTCGACCGGCCCTAGTAGTTAGGTTACCTCCTCTCCCATCATGTCCTTGCTTCCACTGTAAGCACTTAGACACCTTTGTCGCTTGCACTGCATTATATTGTGCAAATGGTTGCTTTTCGGCCACTCTAGAACATTTCAGACTGTAATATGGTGGCAACCATAGTTGGCATTGCCAAGCTACTAAAATGCTAAATAAATACTTTGCACTTTGTTATATCTTAAAATGGAGATCACATTGCATGAGAATCCTGTGGCATACCCCTAGACGATGTCAGGTGGCTGTGGTATATGCCCCACAGGTGAGAAAAAGCCCAAGATACATGCGCAAATGGTGTTACTAGCCTATGGTACATTCACAATAGAGTGTAAAGTATGTAGGACATGTGCACCTGGCCTCGGGAACCTGCAGACCATTCAAGAAATGCTGTGAGAAATCCAATGTTCAACCACAGAGGGGTTTATTCATTTTGTATGAAGAATTTAGTAGAATACAGCATAAGTGAATTGAGTAACCTGGAACACATGCACAAGTGATGTTGGCAGCCGAGGGAACACACTCCAAGTCAGCAGCTTGTAGTAATGCTACGACGGTGTCAAGAGACTGCAAGCTACATGCAAAATTCGGTACGTTGCCAGGGATAAATGTCACCAGCTTGTGGTACGTGACCAGATGGTGCCAGTCTTTGGTACTTAATAAAGGGTGTAAAGAAAAATCAGACATGTCCAAATGGTGCAGGGAGCCGTCCATTTCCATAATCTAATGGTGTAAGAAGCTTGCGGAATATACACAACTTCAATAAGTAGCCAGCATTACATGCACATCTGGTGTCAAAAACTTGTGGTGTGTACACAACTCATGTTGGGAGAAGTCTGCGGTATATGCACAACTGGTGGTAAGATTTGTGGTATGTGCACAGACAATGTAAGACACTTATGCTACATACACAAAGGGTCTGAAGAGCCTGCAGTCCATTCACAAAAGAGGTGAGGAGCCACCAGCACACACAAATAGTGGATGCAGCCTGAAGCACATGCACAGATGAGTCTAGAAGCCTGCTACAAATGCTCAAATGATGCATTCGGACAGGGTACATGCCCAAATGGAGCGAGGAGCTGGGGTACATGCACAAATGGTGTGAAGACCTGGGGTACTTGCACAAATGGTGCGAGGGGCTGGGGTACTTGCACAAATGGTGTGAAGACCTGGGGTACTCGCACACATGGTGCTAGGAGCTGGGGTACATGCACAAATGGTGCGAGGAGATGGGGTACATGCACAAATGGTGCGAGGAGCTGGGGTACATGCACAAATGGTGTGAAGACCTGGGGTACTTTCACAAATGGTGCGAGGAGCTGGGGTACATGCACAAATGGTGCGAGGGGCTGGGGTACATGCACAAATGGTGTGAAGACCTGGGGTACTTGCACAAATGGTGCGAGGAGCTGGGGTACATGCACAAATGGTGTGAGGTGCTGGGGTACATGCACAAATGGTGTGAGGTGCTGGGGTACATGCACAAATGGTGTGAAGACCTGGGGTACTTGCATAAATGGTGTGAGGTGCTGGGGTACATGCACAAATGGTGTGAAGACCTGGGGTACTCGCACACATGGTGCTAGGAGCTGGGGTACATGCACAAATGCTGCTAGGAGCTGGGGTACATGCACAAATGGTGTGAGGAGCTGGGGTACATGCACAAATGGTGGGTGGAACATGAACATGTGCACAAATAGTGCAAGGATCTGTGTTACCTGATCATGAAAGGTCGCTTTGCTGCAGGAACATTCTGTGTGTACATTTGGACAAGCGCTTCGAGACCCCTGGGTGATAATGCGCTATATAAATCTAAATAAATAAATAAAAAAATAAAAATGTTTATTTATATATTTGTATATATTTAAGCTCTTTTACCCTTTCAACTGAGGTGCTGTACAAGGCCTCATGGGGGACCTGAGACCAGCTTCAGTTTGGAGGTGGTTATATAGGATGATGCTCAATGGTTATGGAAATGCAACATGGAAACAGCATTAATTGGTGCTCCTATGTATGTCTCCAGATATGGCGAGGACCTTAGAGCCTTTGATAAACAGTGCAAGTCCTGTCCAAGAAGTGCTTTAGGTACGAAAATGCTCACATGGCTGAAAAAGCTGGGCCCATGACCCCCTTCGACTTTACCTGAACCATACAGTGTTCTCACCAGTGGACTTAACTCTGGTGCTGACCTAAGGTTCTCCTTTATTTTTGATGTTGATAGACACTCAAAGTGTGTCACCACCCACATTCGAGGGTAGCTGCTGTAACTTCAAACCAGGCAATTGATTGGGCAATTGTTGTGAGCACTGGATCTTGTTTGATACCCTGTACAGTGGCGGTCCTCAACATTTTGAAGAGGATCAGCACCAAGAATGAGACTGTACAGTGATTGATGTATGCATTCAAAACCTTTTCCAAAAAGGTGGCACTTGTGTGTCTGTTTAGAACATAGTTACTTAGGCTGTGGTTGGGATGCCCCCAAAAATACTGTCCCGTCTTGGTAACTGCTGCTTCTCAATACTTCGAAAACCCAACATCAACACAAATAGCAGGTCTCTGAGTGACAGCATGAGGGCATCCAGGATTGTTGACATGGAAGATCACCTGTCGCTACTATACATCCTTCTCAGTGAGTTACATATCCACTCAAGATGTCAGCCTGTAACCTAAATGGCATTCATGACTTAACTTTTCATGTTCTGTGAGCAATGGAAGCGTGTAGCAGTCTGCCCTGCTGGATCTGTTCCTCAGGGAATGGAAGAGTGCACTTGCAGACTTTAATCAAAGAGGTAAGGCTGCTTTGCTA